>NC_047050.1:60517057-65517057 GCF_011762595.2 Tursiops truncatus | reverse complement strand
ACTGAGAAATGAGTATGTTGTAACCCCCAAATTCAAGCCCTTCCTGAATGCCAGAGCATGCCCTCGGCCGAGCTGTGAGACACACCACTTGTCTTTAGGGCACAGGACCACATCACTTGCCCAACCTACATCGAGCCTTCCAGAGGGGTTCCTTTTGCTTTGGAACCACTGACTGATTCCCTCAATTTTGGTTTCAGCTCTGCTGCCAACTTCTGTGTGATTTTTATAAAGTTCCTACATCTCTCTTTACTTCATGAGTCACCTCAATGCCAAGTCCAATAAGTTGTGAATCAAAAGTCTGAGTCTCTGTGGCGAAAATCATTTTGAAGCCACAGACAGGCTTGGTGGAAAAGTATGTATGATTAGTGATGCTTGCCATAGATACTAAGGGGTTGGTATCATACATGATATGATTTGCCATCCACAGACCAGAGGATTTTTGGGGTCCCTCTGAGGTACCTCCAAGTTAAAATGAAGTCCTCCTTGAATTGGCAGTGAAAGAATTAATCAGTTAGTTATTCCTTCCCTCCACCTCAGAAACCTGCAGTCTGTGGAAAAGATCTTTGATGGTGAATCTCAGGAAATAGCAAATCCAATATTTTGCCCAGTGGGCAAGCACCCTCCTACCACCAGCTGGAAGGGCACATGAGGCGCCCTCTTTAGCTATAACTTGAGGTGATCCACAAGTGCTTAGAGCAGAGAGACAGAGGGAAACTGAGATGCCCCAGGACTTGAGAGGTGATGTGTCTCGGTTTAAAAAGTTTCATTATAAAATTTGAGACCTAGACAATCTCCCTGTATCTGTGTGATTAGGAATAGGGCAAGCAGAGCCAGAGGGGTAAAGCACCATTTTATTTCACATGTTTACTGAGAATCTCCTCTGTGCTACGCACTATGTTAGACAGAGAAAACAAACAATAAGCGAGGCACAGTCCCTGGCTTCATGGAATTTATCAACTGTAGTAGAGATGACCAGCTGTCCATCAGAGATATATGCTTCCCCTTCCAGAGGCGAGAGGTGTTACTGGAAAGAGGCTGTCGGACAGAGATTACTTTACTCAGCCTCCTTCAAAGTCACATGAGGCCTTAAAGTGAGTTCTTGCCAACAGAATGAACAGAGGGGATGTACTGCACCTCCAGGGCAAGCAGCCTAAGGAGGAGATGTGCCTTCTACACTTTCTTTCTGCTCCTGTCCTGGATGAACAGTCTCCTAGAGGACTTGGGTACCACGATGACCTGGATCACCTGTGGAAAACTAACTGCTGGCAATTAACACCTGCATCCAACTGCTAACATGGGCAAAAAATACACTTGGACTGCGTGTGAAAATACAAGCCACTGAAGTTTTGGAGTTTATTTGTTACATCAGCTAGAGTTTCTTCAACAAATACACCCTATAGTGTTTGGAGCAGATACATAAACCAGACATTACAATGTCACTTAATTTTGTCTCACGATAGTTCTATGTGCTATGGGAATATAGATCTGGGGATCAGGAAAAACTTCCTGCTAAAAACTAAACGGCCCATAGGAATTAGCTATGGGAAAGGGCGTGGGTAGCATGGAGGTGGAGGGGTCAGAGGAAACGGCAGGTGCAAGGGCCCCGAGGAAAGAAGGCACATGGCACCTTCTGTAAAAAGCAGAGTTAAAAGCTTGCACTTAAGGTTGAAACAGGGAGTGGGGAGTAAACAGGATGGAGTGGTGAACAGGGCCAGATCATGGCATGCTGCAAGTTTTAACTTTGACGTGAAGACAGTGGCAATCCATTATTGCTTCCCACTCTCTAGCACAATGTCAGCTCCAAACGAGTGAACATATATTGGTTGCCTGGTAGATTAACAAATGAGTGGACCATTTAAGAGCCTGTTGTACTAGTTCAGATGAAAGATGATGGGGTATAAACAAAGGTAATGAAAGGTAATTGATGTGGCTATAGCTGAGAAATTTATTACTTAGCAAGTGATTGTTTGTGTGTGGGAGTACAAGGATGGTTTCCAGGTTAGCTTGCTTGGTGAGTTGCTACTGGTATATATAATAATTGCCATGTACCAGGGACTGTTATAAGCATTTTATGCATGGTCATTTATGTAATCCTTATAAAACCCTACGAGTTAAAGTTAAGTACTATAAATATCAGATGAGAAAAATGTGACACAGAGGGATTAATAGTTTACCCCAGGTCACACAGCAAGTTACCATTGGAGCCAGGAGTTAAACTCAAACAGTCTGGCTTTGGAGTCTGTGCTGTCAATGGTAAGAAGTTTTTATCTGCTATTATAAGACATAGGAGGGGAATCTGCATTGGGAAGAAGAAATTGAGTTCAAATTTAAACTTGTGAAATTTAAGCTGTCTGTGGAACACACAAGTGGAAATATCAAGTAGGGAGGTGAGTATTTGTAATACAATAGATGAAGACTGCGCCTAAAGTTCAAACTCTAAGAAAATGATCACAGAAAGACTGAGAGTTTATTGCAGTTAGTACAAAACTGCTAAGAAAGAAAGCAACCATATGAGTGTAGACAATATGAGATGAAAATGTTGGGTGGCATAAAAGACATCAGTGGGCTTTACAGGATGTGCATGAAGAAAGAATAGGAAGATTGAAATGGAGTAAAGACAGAAACATTTCCCTTAGTTAAACCTGACTAAGGGTCCCATTGATTTCCTAATGAGAGAGGGCCGGGAAATCACCAGCAGAGCTAGAGTATATCACTGCTTTTACTATAAACAATGGTTAACATTTATTTAGCACGTGCCCCTCTTCTGGACACTTTGAAAGCACTCCGTGCACATTTTCTTTTTTGATCTTCTTAACAAATCCATGCAGTAGGCATACTTTTTATTCCCATTTTACATATGGGGAAACTGAGACTTAGGTGAAGGAAGCTGCCCAAGGACGCAGGAGTGACAAGTTTTGGAGTGACACTTCACTCGAGCCTTCTGACTCTTTATCCTGGTAATGCCCTTTCTCCTACTCTTCACATACAGCCTCGTCTAAGCCAGACTGTGTTTCTGAACTAGGAAGTTTCCCAATGTTCACAATATGTTCTTCATGTGTGTTGTTCAAGACAGTCCATTGCTTTCTAGCTGCCCTTTTCCCCATTGACTTATCTCTGGACTGACTGGGAGGTGGATGCTGTACTTGCATGTGCAATTCCCAATTCGTTACTTCCGGGTGGACTTGATTTCTTATTCTGGGGCCCAGGAGGGTGAAAATTGCCCAAGAACATCCTAGGGTTTATTTGGGGCAAACTATGAAGAAGGTAAATTGTGCCCTTTCTTCCTTTCATTTGACTTCAGTAACTGCCTTTTCGCTAGTACTATCCCAACTCTGCAACTTTCTTACTATTTAAAGTACTTTTATTGAACCTCTTCTGTGAACCTGGATCTGTGCTCCATGTTGTACATATAAAGATAAATAAAATATGTTTTACTGTAAATTCAGGAATGTAAACAAGTAAGTAGAGTGTGATATGATAAATGCTATAAAAAAAAGCTTCTTCAAGGTAGAGAGAAGCACAAAGCAGGGAGTACTAAACCATTCCTAAGAGTGAGGGTTTGATAGTTCTAGGTATACTCCCCAGGGCTAGAGCAAGTTGAGCTGGTTTTCAGAAGATAAAAGATTCCCTGGGCTGGATGTGGAGGTCATGTTGAGTAACCGGTGAAGAATCAGGCAGTCTGGAGGTACAGAGGTCTGATTTACCAGGGGACAAGCTGGAAACAGTGAGTAGTCCATTATGACTGGGGCAGAGTCTGTAAGATGGAGAGAAATAGGATGCAAAGCTGAAGAGGCAGGCCAGAGACAGATTTAGAGAGGGCTTGGATATCATGCTAAAGAGTTTAGACTTTCTCCTGTTCTGACCGAGAAAAGTCAACAAAGGATTTTCATCAGGGCAGCAGTATTATGAGACTTTTGTTCTTTAGGTTCATTCTGGTGGCTTCTTGGAAACTGATCCAACAGATTTTAGAGACACAGTTTGAGGGTAGGATAAAACTGAGAGATAATGAGGGACTAAATGAATGTAGATGCAGTGGAAAAGGAAGACAAGCGTTCTGAGAGCTATTTATGAGAGATTTATGAGAACCCAAAGGGAATGCTCACCAGGGCTGTTAAGGTTTCTGACATGAAAAAATATGGATGGTGATACCATGCAGCAAGAAAGAATTCAGGTCCAACAGGCTTCCAGAAGGGATGAAAATAAATAAGTCTGTCTTTGAATGTGTTTTCATTTGAAATTCCATTTGTACATCCAGGTAGAGATAGTGAATGAGGGATTTAAAATATAGGTTTGGAGTTTAGGAGAGCAGTGTGGGCTAGAGACAGAGATTTGAGTTATTAGCACACAAATGGTAAATAGATGTGTTTTTTGTAAGAAAAAAAAGGGCAGACTTTATCCTATAGAGTGAGAAGAGAGCTAGGTAGAGGATGGAAACTCCTGGCATGCCAACATTTAAGGGTGAAGAAAGGAAAAAGAGAGAGAAATTGTTTACTGGATGATTAAGGGAAACCAGACAGAAAGAGTTCACTGAGGCAAGGGACAAAAGAATTTTAAAGAGTTAAATGTCAACAGAGCAACAGGGAATAAGACACGGAGTGAAAAAGGGTCAGCTGGCTGTGGCAGTTACTAGGTCACCAGAGACCATGGAAGAGAAGTTTTGTGAAGTGATGAGGCCCAAAGCCAAATGGCAGTAGTAGGTTAGGGAGTAAACAAAGCTTGAGCAAGTGAAAGCAGTAAATGCAGGCTACTGGTTTAAGAAGCTGAGGTTAGACAGGGTGACTTTGCTCAAGGTGGTGAGGCTCATACGGGGTGTAGCCAGGGCGTCATACCAAGTGGCCTGAGGCATTCAAATATCCTTTGAGGGTTTTCATTTAGTCATTTATTTATTTATTCAGGTATGTATTGGTCACCTACTCTATTCTAGATGATCAGGAGTTAGACCCCTTAGATATCGTATCGTGCAAAGCAAGGTATGGGTAAGTGTCAAGAACAGTCTAAGATTTTACTCTACTTGCAAGCTAACACGTTAGCCTGCCACGGTTTCATGGCAGCTGGCTGAAGGGAGGAGACTCCTGGGTCAGAGAAAGAGAACAGTTGATTGCTTATAGCAATAACAGTAACCAGAGTAACATCATTTTCTTAAGCCAAGTTCTGGAGCCTCAATTCCCATAGGGTGGGTGACACAATTAGGGCCATGTGATGTCTACATACACAGCAAGAAGCATTACAGGGGAAGAATTCTGAGCTTAGGGAACTTGGATCTTTTATAACGGGCAGCAAGCATTGCCTAACCTTTGACCCAGTATTTAACTCTATTATATTGGACAGCAAATAAACCTGCCTTCTGCCTTCTACTTCTAGCTTCCACAGCTGTCTGCTATACAAACATTCAGGAAAAAACAGTCCAGAACAAAGGGAAGCAGAGCTTCTATTTGTAAGATGTGCAGAAATACAAAAAAAACTCATGGAAAATTGTCTCTGAACAATGATGTGGTATAAACTACAAAGTTCCTACTTAATATTCATTTTCTTCCACTTAGTAATAAAACCCAAATAGATACCAGACAGAAATGTACCTAATTGAAGACTGCGTGAGAGCTGGAGCTCCAGCAGCCTTCTTGTGACTGAAGGTTGTAGCTACACATCAAAAGGGGTAGAATAGAGTGACAGGAGGAGTCTGGGTCCCTGATAGCAGCTATGGACTGACTGCCTATCTCTAGATTTTATGTGAGTGGATAAATCTTCATGTGTTTATGACGTTATATTGGATTTTGCACTATAATGGCATATTAGCAGCCATACACTAATAGTTACTATTAGTAACTGAATGCAGTTACTAACTAACACAGATAAGGGAAAGAATCCTAGACAGAAGTCAAGATAACGAGGGGATTAGAATTACAGCTTTCAGTTTGCTACTAACTTACTGTGTTCCCATGAGTATGCAACTTGACCTCTGTCAACTTCATATTTCTCAGCTAACTCTTAGGTACTTCCTAACTCTAACATTCTTTTGGTTTTCAGTTCTTAAAATATCGATCCTTTTTTGTTTTTCAGTACTCCTTTGTTCTGTATCTTATTTTCTTTTGGACAGGTGCCCATCTGAAAAGTAACTGGATGAAAAGAAATCAGATAATATCTTAATTTGTTGTCTCCCTTCTCCTAAAACGGAAATATTGCACTTTGGAGATGTCTTAACCTAGGGGTACAACTTTCTAATGGATTCCCAGGCAGTTTAGTTATTTATTTATTTGGCCGTGCAGCATGTGGAATCTCAGTTCCCCAACCAGGGATCGAACCTGTGCCCTCTGCAGTGTAAGTGTGGAGTCTTAACCACTGGACCACCAGGGAAGTCCTCAGGCACTTTTAAGCTTAGTAGGTGAAGAGCTTAAATGAAAATAGCTCATAATAATGAAAATTATCTGTTATAACTTCTCTATTCTTAGTGCTTAGCACAGAACCTGGCATGCAATAGGTCCTCGATAAATGTTTATTGATAAACGAACCAACACCCTCATTTTAGAGAATAGAAAAATTAAGGGCTAGAAATGGGTGGGGGATGATCTCCTTTGATTATATTTGATAAACTGGTACCTTCACTACCATGCGGAATGCGGCCCAGGAGTTTTCATATAAAATAAATCCTTGATAATCTAAAATAGAAGAGGTCAAAAAGAAAAAAAGTGATATTTGAGTTAAATGGTTTCTGGTTATCAGTTTTTCTTTTTTAAAGAACAGTAGGTCATTTGTTCGTTGGAAACATAGCTGTCAGTTTAAATTATGCCCTCGTTTGAGTAAATTGATATTGGATAATGAGATTTCACTGAATGGCTGTATATATTTTTTTCTCTGGGCTAAATAATTCCAGTTCCTCTAACCTTTTCTCATGAATTCTATTTTCTAGGTTCTTAATCACTCTCTTTGTTCTCCCATGAGATTGAATAAAAATGTTAACCAGTAACACATACCATAGGATGAGTTTTACATGAACATTAGCTCTACATCACCTTTAAGTACATCACGTCATTGGTGACTATAGTGTCAGATCTAGTCTTTTATTATATACTAGAATACTATTCTTCCTAACTAATGTGTGGAATTGCCTCTGAGTTTGTATTAGTCTTAGTCTGTAGGTCCATGATGCCAACTCTCTGTATATTACCAAGAATCTAAATAATTAATATTAAGCAAACCAAATGGCAAGTTAGCAGGCGGGATTTTCTCATTTTCAATCTGAATATTTCATCTGTTCACTCATGAATCCATCCATCGATTCTTTCAACTAGCATGTATTGTTCTCTTACTCTGTGACAGGCTCTGTGCTAAATGCTGCTGTAGACACAAAAGAGAGCCCAGAGGCTCAAGGGTCAACACCAACTATAAACCAGCAATTACAATAGAGTGTGGTCAACACAGAGATCTAAAGACAGGATGCTATAAGAACATGACTGCCCCCGAATGCACTTGCGTTCAGATATCTTGAAGGACAAGTAGTTAACCAGGCAAAAAGAGTGGTTGCTGCACTATGTAATACTAACATATACTATAAAATAGTTATTACTCCTAAAGGATTGTAGATTGGGGGAGATGACTTTATGCGCTTGCCATGATACAGGACCATGACTGAAGTAGAATGCCTTTCCTGTGTCAGGTACTATGTGAGATGCTGGAGCTACAGCAGAGAATAAGCTAAATACGTTGGGGAGCTTAATGTCTAGAGGAGGATACAGACAAGGGAACTGATGGTTAAAATTAGTGACCTATTTTTTCTCAGGACAGTATCAGTTTATTCCCATTGCCCTGTCTTAATTATTAACCATATTCCCTTTCACTTTCAAAACTGTCCTGGTTTGAATGATAAAATTTTATATGGTCATCCTTGTCATGGTACAATGTGACAATTGCTACCCAAGAGGTAATAGAGGGTGTGATGGGAGCCTTGATGAAAGAAGAACAAGAAGAAGCTTCTAATGCAGTCAGTGAACCAGTACACTGATGTTACTGATGACTTATTTCTAGAAATTTACAAATGATAGCGATGAGGTAAATTCCTTATCCGAGAAGAAATACTCAAAAAAACTACCCAAGAAACTGTTTTAATAGCCTGACCCAGGGAATTGTTGATAACTCTGTTACACTGGTGCGGAAATGAAGGTGTCTAATGGAGCATCAAGCTGTGTCCATGAGAAGTCAGTTTTTCTCATATGCAATTAGCAGAGCTGTACAATCAATAGTGTGTCCCTTTGGAGGGGTAACAGAATCAATCGGTTTACAAGATTAAGCTTGTCTGGACGGCTGTCCATTCTGTTGGAAGAATGTTTGAGCTGCTATCAAAATGAATCCTGAAGTCACCCAAATGAAAATGTGTCTCAGAATTTCTTGAAGGTCCAAGGAAAGCGCTTGTGCACGTTTGGAAAGAAATGGATACACACATCATCATTCAAGGTATTTTTACTTTTTCCCATTAAACACATATATATACCTTGGAGGAAGAATCAGGAATATTTAAACTCAAAAGGCAAAACATACTTTGAGAATGGATTGAATTGATAAACAACAGATTATGTAAAAATGACCCCTTTTCTTGTATGTGTGAGGTTGGGGTTCCTTAGTGGCTTAGTGGCGTGTCATCCAGTCAGGAGGACTCAGAAAGCTAAAGAGACAGGAGGAGGGCTGAAGAGATACCTATTGTCATGCATCCATTTATCATTCTCAACTGGCTGTAACTACAGGTCCAGGGGAAGAGAAAAAGGAAAGTCTCTGAGACGGTAGCATGACTTTTGAAGAGCCAGGATTGGAAGAAAGAAGTAAGGGAGAAAACCAAAAATATTTAGCATCTCTACATGCCAGGCACTGGCTGAGTGCTTTACTTATGATGCCTCCTTGGTTCCAACAATGATCCAGGTGTAAATATGATGAAACCCGTGAATATGGGAAACCCGTGACTTAGGCAGTTTCAGTGATTGGTCCAAATGTAGGCCACATACACTGATGGTGCCTCAGCTAAAGCCCAGTTTAGTTAAACACCAATGACTGTGTTATTTCTTCTATTTATTCTTCCAGTAATATCTTGGGTCTTAAAAAATGGATATTTGTGATATGTGAAGTTGGTGAAAGGAGAGGAGATTCCTAAGGGAAAGACTGGCATGAATGGAGGTTCTATTTTAGCCGGGAGTAGAGCATGTTTACAAAACACATACCATAGACTCTTCTTCCATCATGGCTAGAGGTGGCCAAAATACAGCATAATCTTTTTAGCAGCAGAACAAAGAAATAATAATAATAAAAGATGAAATTAAACAGAGAAGATTATCATGTTCTCTGCAAAGAATAACCAGAAGATTCATCTCGGGCCCTGTATCAGTTGGAGTTCTTGGCTGCAAGCAACCATTACCACTTTTGGTTAACTAAAGCAAATGAAGAGGGGAAATCCAAAGAACTGACTTTCAGGAAGCGTAAGAACCAGGACGGCTCCTGGAATCAAGGAAGCAAAAACTGACAGTTTCTTCTAGGAGCTGCCACCAGCATAACGATCCAAACTCCAGTTTGGCTACGGGCCCACTCTTTGATGAGTGCAGCACTGAGAACAAAGGAGGTAGTTCCACAAAGCAAAAGCCATGTTAAAAACTACAAGATGTTATAAAAAAGAACGAAATAACACCATTTGAAGCAACATGGATGGACCTAGAGATTGTCATACTGAGTGAAGTAAGTCAGACAGAGAAAGACAAATACCATATGATATCACTTATATGTGGAATCTAAAACAAAAAAAAAAGGAACAAATGAACTTATTTATAAAACAGAAATAGAGTCACAGATGTAGAAAACAAACTTATGGTTACCAGAGGGGAATGGGGGGAGATAAATTGGGAGACTGGGATTGAGATATACACACTACTATATATAAAATAGGTAACAAATAAGGACCTACTGTATAGCACAAGAAACTCTACTCCATACTCTGTAATGACCTATATGGGAAAAGAATCTAAAAGAGCATGGATATATGTATAACTGGTTCACTTTGTTGTGAATCTGAACACCTGAAACGAACACAACATTGTAAATCAACTATACTCCAATAAAAATTATTTAAAAAAACCTATGTAATGTCAGCAAAAAACAGCCTATTGCCTTTAATTCTCACCACTATGGCTTTAATGCCCTTCCCCTATATATTCGTTTCTTAGAACTGCATAACAAATTACTATAAACTGGGTGGTTTAAAGCAATGGATTTATTCTCTCAAAGTTTGGAGGTTAGACATCTGAAATTAAGGTGTCCTTAGAGCCATGCTCCCTCTGAAGGCTCTAGGGGAAACTCCTTCCTTGCTTCTTTCTAGTTTCCGGTGGCTCTAGCGGTTACTAGCATGCCTTGGCTTGTAGTTGCATCATTCCAATCTCCCACTCCATAGTCACATGGCTTTCTCCTCTGCGTGTGTCTTCTCTGCGTGTGCGCTCCTCTCCTTATAAAAAAAAAGTGGCCATTGAGCTTAGTGTCCACCCTAACTCAGTATGACCTCATTGAAACTCAACTAATTACATCAGAAAAGACCCTCTTTTCAAATAAGGTCACATACCGAGGTCCCAGGTGGCCATGAATTTGAGTTGGATACTCTTCGATCCACTGCACCCTGTCATTCTTAAACCATTTGCTACTTTCTGTCAGAAACTAACTACACTGACCTTTAATTGACGACTTAAGTGTGTCTTTATATGGGGCTGTGAGCCTTTAAGTATATAAACATGTCATGTTTATGTTTTGCTCAGCATCTAGTACAGCGTCTGCTACACTGCAGGCACAAAATCAGTTTACTGAATGAATACGTAAGTGAATACACAAATGAATTACTAACTAGTAGAAGACATTAAAAAAAGCTATAAAACTCATGAATGACACTTGGCATGTAGCCCTACACAAGATTAGAGTCCCATGGCTCTGTCATATACCAGAATAACACTATTGCAGAAACAGCAAATAAAATTATGTTTCCTATCCCCCAGGAGGATATAATGAATCGACTATTGAGAAAATTGACTTTGCTTCCACTTTGATTCTTACAAATTCTCAGAAAAAACAGACAATTTCCAACTTCCATGTATTTTCCTTATATTTCTCATCTAACTGGCCTTTTCACAGTGTGATTACATCATGCAATGCTGTTTATCTCCTCCCTTCCTTGGCCCGCTTTCTTTACTTTCACACCCATTGCAGAGGAGTTTGCTTTTCCTTCAAGGATTTTATTTTTGTACCCTGCTGGTCTGCACTTAATTTACATCTTCTCCTCCAGCTTCAAAGGTTTGCGGAGTCTGTGGCTTCACCTCCTTAACAGTGGTCACTTTACTCTTTGAAGTTGAGTTTTCATTGGAAGAGAGACACTGTGTCTTTTGGCTCTTTCTCTTCACCCACACTGTCCGGAGATGAGGGCAAACCACAGCTGCCCTAAGGATTTTATGGGATAAACCTGATACTTTCTGAATATAAGGAGATAGTCCGCTTCCCTGCTATGACTTGGAACAGGAGAGAACAATGATTCTAAGTTTAGGCAAAATCTTTAGAGGCGCTGATCCTTAAGTGTTGCTCTGTCATGGGAATGTTTTGGGCATAAGAGGACATATGTACATTCCCACAAATCACCTGCGAGAGGCTGGCAGCGCTGTCTTTTATTGTTGACTCCCGTTTCCACAATATAACCTTCCTCCTTTGCTGTGCCTGCCCTGATCACACTTCAAGTTTACAATACAAGATTTGTTTTCCATCCTGTTCCTCATGCTTTGAGAGAGCTCACTTTGATGACAGTGCCAGGAACTAATTGTGAGGGGAACCAATTGTATGGGAGGATAAAGTCCATGGAGGCCAGAGGTCCACTGCATCCTGAAGAGAAGGGAGGTGCCATAAGAGGATGTGATTCCAGGGAAGATTCCCAACTTCCTTTCCTTGAGAACTCTCAGTATAGGATGTCCAACTCTCCCACTGGAATTAATGAATCTTATGTTTGGAATGGACTATAGAAAAATTCAAGCTATTTTAGAATATGAATTCCTTGGGCAATTGTTATAGAAAAGAAAGAGCTGAGAGTCAGATCAACAGGAGGCAGAATCTTAGCTCTGCCTCTGGTTGGGGTAACTTAGGCTAATATTAACAATACTGGCAAGCATTTATTTAGCACATACTATGGGCAAGGCAATGGGATGAGTGCTTTGCCCTCAACAGCTTACTTTATCTCAATTAACAGTTCCGTGAGTAGGTATTATTATTCTTATTATGTCTTACAAAATAGAACACAAATATACCAGGTCAGACATGTCTCCTAAGGTTACAGAATTACTAAAGAGGAGAATCAAGTCTTAGGGTAAGGTGTTGTGTGCTCATGTGCTGAACAACTACATAACACTGTAAAAAACTATACCTTGCCAAGCCTTGTTTCCTCATATGGAAAATGAGACTAATAATCCTACTTATAGTTTAATAAGATTAAAAAAAGTTGTGGCTGGATTGTGAAAGTGACTAGCTAATTACCTAGAACATACGTTTTCAACATGATTGTTAATACTCTTCTTTCTGCCTTTCTCTCTTCTGGAAACTACAAACCTTACATCTCACCTTGGGAGACGCTGGACAAAAGGCTTTGCTATTGTCCAGCATGGCTTGGTGACTTGGCCCAGTGGTTCCACAGGGCTGACTTGCTCATACCCAGCCAGCCCCATGAGAGCAAAGTCACGGGAGCGGACTCTACAAGGCTGCCAGGCATCGCTCTCTCCTCTCGGCACATCCTACTTAGCACAAGACTAATACGTGTTGGCCAGAGAAGCCTCCCTTTTGCTCCCTGTTTCACAATATCTTGATGAAATGTGGTTCAAAAGGGCACCAACCAAGAGTTACACAACCTCCCACTCCTGCAGCATTAAGAAACTAAAGCATCCTTCTGACTCTTCTGCAGCTCAATTGGGGAATCCGGTCAACCTCTTAGCCCCTTAGAATTCCCAGTGCGGATAACCTAAACCTTAGCCTCATTTCTCTAGGGGGCTGTCATTAGACCTGCTTCATTTATATAATTTTCACAGCCATCCTCCAGCGTCAGCGTCAGTGCCCAACTTTACACAACCGAAGCTCAGCAAGAATCAGAACCTCATTCAAAGTCATGCATGAAGAATTCAAACAAGATCTGTTTGATTTCAAGGCTCTTTATATTATTCCACTTTTCATCATTACACTGGACTGGCAGTCCAGGGAAAAGTATTCAGAAAAAGCATTCATTCATTCATTTACATATATTTATTGAGAGTCTATGATGTGCCAAATAGAGATGCTGGGGATATAGCAGTGAACAAAGAAAACTCTTCTGTTCTGGCACAAGCTTGCAATCGAATTGAGTAGGAAACAAACAATGAATAAACATATAAATGTGTAAATGTCAGGTAACAGTAAGTGTCAAGAGGAAGATAAAACAATAAATGCTGGAGAGGGTGTGGAGAAAAGGGAACCCTCTCGCACTGTTGGTGGGAATGTAAATTGATACAGCTACTATGGAGAACAGTATGGAGGTTCCTTAAAAAACTAAAAATAGAATTACCATAGGACCCAGCAATCCCACTACTGGGTATATACCCTGAGAAAACCATAATTCAAAAAGAGTCACGTACCACAATGTTCATTGCAGCTCTATTTACAATTGCCAGGACATGGAAGTAACCTAAGTGTCCATCGACAGATGAATGGATAAAGAAGATGTGGCACATATATACAATGGAATATTACTCAGCCATAAAAAGGAACGAAATTGAGTTATTTGTAGTGAGGTGGATGGACCTAGTGTCTGTCATACAGAGTGAAGTAAGTCAGAAAGAGAAAGAGAAATACCATATGCGAACACATATATATGGAATCTAAAAAAAAAAAATGGTCATGAAGACCCTAGGGGCAGGATGGGAATAAAGACACAGACCTACTAAAGAATGGACTTGAGGACACGGGGAGGTGGAAGGGTAACTGGGACGAAGTGAGAGAGTGGCATGGACATATATACACTACCAAATGTAAAACCGATAGCTAGTGGGAAGCAGCTGCGTAGAACAGGGAGATCAGCTTGGTGCTTTGTGACCACCTAGAGGGGTGGGAGGGAGGGAGATGCAAGAGGGAAGAGATATGGGGATATATGTATGTGTATAGCTGATTCACTTTGTTATACAGCAGAAACTAACACACCATTGTAAAGTAATTATACTCCAATAAAGATGTTAAAAAAAAAAAAGAGTCAAAGCAGGCTTCTCTGTTAAGGTGACTTCTGAACGGAGCCTTGGATGAAGTGAGGAAGCGATTGATGTGGGTACTGGGAAGGAGCATTCCAGGAAGTGGAGACAAAGGGTGCCAGGTCCCTGAGGCAGAAGTGTGCTCCACATGTTTGAAAAAGAGCATAGCGGCCCACATGTCTGGCCAGAGTAGGTCACATCACAAATGATCCCTGCCGGGCCATTGAGGGGTCTTGGTGTTTTGTTGTGAGACAGATGAGCTGGGGGAAGGGGCGGAGTGGAGGGGGCTCTGACCTTCAGAAAGTCACTTCAGTCTCAGCACTAGAAAATGAAGGGCTCAGACTGCATAGATAGTTCCCAAGCCTGGCTGCACGGCAAATCCAATAAGCATCCAGTTAAAGATCTAATTGACTGGGCTCCTGCCTAAACCCACAGACCAGGATTCAGTAGGTCTGGGGTCCCAGCTTCACTGGAGGTTCTGATATCCAGATGTATTTGGCACTGTTTTCCTAGACCCATTCTAGGATTTTCCTGATCAACCCCTCCATCCATCATTATGTCTGTACAGGGAAAGAGCAGTAAATACAATATTAGCAGGTGTGAAAAGGCTTCTGTTATTGTTATCTGTGTAAGCAATTACAGTATGATCTCATTACCTTCCTCTCTCATGACTGCTTTCTTTCTTCCTCTGAACATGAAGAAGAGATTAAATAGCTAAAGAGAGCAAATTATTACATTCTAATGCAGAAGGCTCTTGGATCAAACCCACTATTTGTCTGTGTGCTTTTCTGATGGCCTGCAAATTGACCTATCAAACTGGAGACTTGTGTGCTGTCTAAATAATCTGCTTTATATTCTGTAACATTGCTCCAATTACTCGTCCTTTCAATAAACTTAATCTATTGATTTGGATGCCTTATTCTATTTCACACTCTTGCTCTTGCTCAAGAAAAGCCTCAGTAGTCTCATAATGAAAGTAAAATAGACTTAAAACGCTCAGGGAATTTTCCTTCCCCAACACCCTTTATACCAAACCCAGCCATGATAATAAGCATGAAAAACTGCTACAGCTTCAGGTGAATGAATTTTGAATTTGAGAACTGACATAGATCGCTTTGCCTACTGATTCGTGCTGTGTTCTAGATTAGGAAGAATGCATTTCACAATGTGTAATCACAAGTGGAAACTTTGATGCCCAATCTTTTAGAGGATCAGTTTAGACCATAGATTTCTCTGGCACTAGCTCAGCAAACTTTTTCTGTGAAGGACCAGAAGCAAATATTTTAGGTCTAATATTAGACCATGCTGCAACTACTCAGCTCTGCTACTGTAGGACAAAAGTAGCCATAGATAATATGTAAATGAATGGGTGTGTCTGTGTTTCAATAAAACTTTATTTACAAAAACAAGTGATGGACTGGATTTGGCTAGCAGCCAATTTCATTGAATTCCAGTCTAGTCTAATTCCCCTGTTTTTGTTTTTTCTTCTCATTTTAGATTATGACATTGAAGCCCAGAGACGGTATTGACTTAAACTTGCAGCACAGCCGAGAAGGGAACCCGGGTATAATGCTCCTTAGATTACACCAGACAGATCTTTCCCAGGGGTTCATGCTGATATTCAGCCACATGCACTCCCATCTTCAAATGCAGAACCGAGAATGAGTTGAGTACAGGCTGGTGAGATATTGGTATGTGCCTGAGACCACTGTCAGTGGCTCTTGTGCCTGCTGCCTATCTTTCCTCTTCCCTTTCTGGTTGTGGGGCTGTGGAAGGTGCTGTTAATCTGTATTAAAGGTACATTTATACTTTCTGCAACCATAGCAGGTAAGAACCAAGATATTAAAGGAACTGAGAGTAAATATTTGAGACCAGCTATGAGGAGGGCATCAGTGTTGGACCCGAATGCCTTTACAAACATACTCCATTATCCAGCTTTTCTGTAAATAGACTGTCTCCCCCAAAAGCTTCCTACTTACTTTCCTCTGAGCATAATTTGTACTCAGTACCATGGATTCCAACTAAAATTTTCCTCTTTTGGGCCTAAAACACCATTCATTTGATTTTTTTTTGAGAAGTGAGATAAAAGCAAGTGGGTTGCTTATAATGAAACAGAAAGTTGCAAACTCCAATTTCCTGTAGCTCCCCAAATCTTGCTCCAAAAAGTTGAATACAGTTTTGTCTTCTTGCAAAATTTTGCTTATAATAACAAAACCTTCACATTTCTCTTAGATTAACAAAGACCCTACATTTTGTTCCTTATTTTACTCTTTTCTACAGGAATCTCCCATACTGAATTGACTTTTGGTCAGAACCTGAAGAGCTATGGAATTTGCTGTGAAATTGCCACTTCCTATTTATTAATGAAGGTTGAAGGACAATAGTCCTTGCTAACTGGAACTTTCTCTACCCTATGCTACTAACTCCTCAACCATGATTCCAGGGTTACTTAATGTTCCTTTCCCCTAATTATAGTGACCACACCCATATCTTAAGCTACATTTTGTTTGTTTGTTTGTTTGTTTGTGGTACGCGGGCCTCTCACTGTTGTGGCCTCTCCAGTTGCGGAGCACAGGCTCCAGACGCGCAGGCTCAGCGGCCATGGCTCACGGGCCCAGCCGTTCCACGGCATGTGGGATCTTCCCGGACCGGGGCACAAACCCGTGTCCCCTGCATCGGCAGGTGGACTCTCAACCATTGTGCCACCAGGGAAGCCCTTAAGCTACATTTTAAATCCCACATTGGTTGACTTCAGACTCATCTCAGGAATAAAATGGACAGAAATGACATGTGTGGACATTTGTGCAATACTGTTGACAACATATTACATTTAGTTGTCACTTTTGTTTTTATTTTCAGCATTTCTTCCAGGGTACTTTATTTTTATGGCAAATATCTGGATACTAGAATAAAAAAAAAATCAGTAGGTTTCCAGCATCTGGTTATCAGGCCCCACTTTTCTTAAGTTCTAGGAGGAAAATGTTTTTCTCTCACTATTACTAAAAATCGATTCTCTTTAGTGATTTAAAAATATTTTAAGGGAAATATATCCCTGCCCTTTTAAGGATGAAAAGCCATTTGTATCAGCAGAAAATAAGCTTGTAAAAGTCCCATAAGACAAAAATTACAATTAAAAAGTGATCTTAAATAATTCTATGCAAAATAAATTCTACCCAATTAAGCAGTTCAAAGGAAGAAATGATGTAGACCTGTGATTTACTGCAGACCTTTTGAAAATTGGAAGTAAGAGTTGGAACAACTACTGCCGTTAAAAAAAAAAAAAAGAAAAATCAGAGATGAATTGTGTTACTAGAAACTGTCCTTCCCTAATTACACCAGCCTTTGAAAGAACAAGCTGAGGCCATGAAGAATATAATGAAGGTAAAGTCAAAATACACTTTGGTTGTATATTTCTCCTAGCAGTCTTCAAAAAGAAAAACTCACCTTACAGGGAAAAGGTGAATGGCTAGCAGGGTCTCCTTAGAGACTTTAAGACATCTTGATTTCAATGTTTGTACCAATTTCTGACTGACTGATTGAGCCATTGACTGGTTGATTGCCCGTTACATGCTAGGTATTCTGCCAGGCACTATAATGGTAGCCTCTGTTTTATGGGTCAACATCACTGCCACTAGAGTTTGACTTTGCTGCAGGTACTCAGATGACGTTATCTTCTCACCATCCCAAGGGCCTCATCACTTCTCCCTAAGTTATTCATTTCTATGGTCAAAGCCCATTCTGCTGACAATACAGTGTAGGAATATACCATATTTCCATGAGTCACTCAGTGTTACACTTGGTGAGCTTTCTTATTCTTCAAACCTCACTTACATCTATTGGGCCTGATGACATGTAGACACTAGGAATACAAGATGAATGAAACACGAAAACCTCTGCTCTAGCTGGAGAAACACATATGATCAAAATGTCTTATACTGGCACAAAGACTTCAATAAAATATAAGAGTCAGTGGGGACTCAGGGGAAGAATTTGGCAGCTTTGTCATGGACAGCAGTCTTCCCAGAAGTGACACTTGATTTGAATCTTGTAGGTAAACAGGGTTATTATTACCGTTTTTGCGAGGCCAGTTCCACTATCTATGATAGATCCTTCTTTCAAAAATGTCATTTCTGGCATCCAACCTCTGCCTGAGACTCAGAAGACATTCAAATGTATCTTCTACCCCAAATCCCTACTCAAAGGAAATTTAGTGCTATACCAAGACTAGACTAAGTACGAAACTCCTTTACTGCCAGCAAATATTTTTATCTACTTGCGATACTATCCCTGAGATTGAAGGGGACTTTTGATCATAATTTACTTGAAAGCCCCCAATATACATCTTTATTATTTCTCCATTGGATCTCTTTGGAAATAGATCTCCTTGTTGTTTGCCTGATTTGACAGATACCACTCTTGTACAGTAAATTCTATACACTGGGTTCCTTAACATCTTTCTGTGAGCTCCATGATTTTTCTCTCTTCCTGGTCACTTGACAGAATTAAGGAGTTGGTTGCAGCTAAAAGCAAAAAAATGTATGAAGGAAGAAACATGTAAAAAGGACCAGAGAAGGAATTTCTCTGATATAAATGGAAGTAAAAAGTGGCACACATGAGAGGACACCCACTTAGGAGACACATCTACTGGACTATAAATGTGCATGGGGAAGAGGCAGGAGATAAAGCTGGGGAGACAGGCAAGAGCCAGACCGGGAAGCCATGCCACGGATTTTAAAGCCAAGCCATTACATGCCATGCCGAGGATTCTGAGCTTCATCCTTCACGTAATCAGAGACTCATGAAAGATTGTAACCACTTCAGTGAAGCAAGGAGATAATGCAATTTTTTCTTAAAAGTTACTTTGGTGGCAATAGGTGAGAATAAATAGAAGGGGCTCAAAAAGAACACCAGGTTGGACGCTATTAGAAAAGCTCTAATGAGGAGGAACTAAATTGAAGCTGGAAAATAAGGAATTAAGAACAAGAAGGAAATGAGGAATTTTTTTAAAGACGTGAAAATTGAGGTCATAAAGACATTACTGACTGGTTTCATTTATTCATGTGTTCATTCATTCATTCATTTGACGAATATTTTTGACTGCTATGTGCCCAGCATGTATGTGCAAAGCCGTGAACAAAACAAACACTCAGCTCACATTTGGTTTACAGCCTAATGGGGGAAGAAGCAAATATCAATGGCGTTATTAGAAATAAAGTAATTTAGGGTTAAAGGGGGCTTTTTTAAAAAAAAATGGGGTTGTCAGAAAGACCTTTCTGATAAGGTGATATTTGGAAAAGCGCCTGAAAGAAGTGAAGGAATGAAACTGTAATATAGTTTGGGTCAGAGTTTTCTGGGCAGAGCCAATAGTATAACCGCAGTCCCTAAAGCAGTGCATGTCAGAAGAGTGTTGTAAGAGGAGAAGCATATTGAAAGGAACTGCATTTTCAGAAAGTGTCCTTTGCCTCCAGTGTCCCTTTTCCTTTGGGCCCCAAACATGACACCTTCCTTACTCTCTTTTCTGAGGCCCTGGAATGTTCTATTGGCTTATTTTCACCTATTAGAGACCTAAAGGCACAGGGTGTGCTGGTTGTGCTTAGCCCTTAGAAACAGCAGGCAGCTGAAGGGTCTCGAGGCTTCATTTTTGGTTTTAGTGCTGTTTTTTGCTTTATTTCTTAAAAATAAATCCCTACAGAGGCTATTTATTACACAGCAGCAGTCAGCGTGCAGCAAGCAGAATTGTTTTTCATAATAAACCTATTCATCTCCTGGCATGTCAGAAATTTCTCAAATTGATAATTATAATAAATATGATTAATACCATATTATATTTCAGTTGTTGCTGTAACATAATTGGGAACAAATATCGTATTGTGATGTTGACAGAGTCGGGTCGGTTGGTGCCAAATGGTGGGAACAGCCAACTGCATTTCATTAACAGCCACGTTCCTACAATGCTATTAAGGTTTTCATAATCCCTTTACTCAGGGTTGAGCATCCATTCTGTTAGACAAATGACTGCAACACTCACCCTGGAAGTAAATCTGCTGGTGATAATCTCAGCAAGATGGGCTCCCACAGGGATATTAGGTGCCCTGCCTGTGAAATATGCTGGGCAGGTATTGTGATGTTGCGTTGGAGGATTAAGGACTAATCAAAGGGTATGGAAAAGGGGTTGGGACTAACAGAAATGTAACAGGTGAGTCTGCATTTCAGGTGGCGGGAGGGGGCGGAAGGTAAGATGCCTCATGATCCCTCAGGCTTCTCCAACCTTACCTGCTTCTCCCTTGGTCATATTTACTGCTTCTGCCATACAACTACTGGTAGTTCTCCAAACACATTAGATTGTTCCCAGGCTCCTGACTTCTGCATTTGCAAAACGCAATGATCACCTCTTTATATGTCCTCCCAGCTTCTTTGAAAGTCTAACTCTTATTCATCCTTCCAAATCTGATTCAAGTGTCATTTCCTCCTTCAAGCCATATTCAACACTTGCCCATTTTCCCTCCACTGGACTTCGATGCTACCACATGTACTTGTCCATGACTACGCATCTTACAGTGTATTGTATTTACTTGGTTTCATGCGTGTCTCTCAAGTTCTCCTTGAAGGCAGTACTTAGACCAGGCAGAAGATGGCTTGGCTTAGAGAAAGTGCTCAGCAAGTAATTGTCGAACTGAACTAGAATGAGGGGTACTTAGAAACAGTCTGGGTACAATGGGGCCAAAGCTGCTGACCACTCTGGTGGCATACACAGAATGCCTCTATCGCACCGAGTGCGAAAGGCACTGCCAAGGGCCCTGGAAAGCTTTGGGACACTTTCCGTAGATACACCCATAAAGGCACACACATGACTGTTGAGGAATAACACATTTCCTTAGAATCATGGGTTCTCAGCTTGAGACAAATTGTAGATAATTTTCCCCAAGCCTGTACCAAATCACTTAGATTTATAATAGCAGAGATTCCTGGGCCCAGCCTTGACCTTACTACATTATTCATGTATCCATTCAACATTTAAGTACTGACTGAACACCCATTATTTGTCAGGATGCTGGGCTAGGCATTGAGGATAGAATACTGAGTAAAGCTAACATATGCCCCACATTCATGTGGCTTATTATCTTGTGTATATGGGGGAAGGGGTTGCAGACAGCCACCAACCAAGTCATTACACAAATAAATATGTAATTTATACACACACACACACACACACACACACACACACACACACACACACATAAACTGTGATAAAAAGTTTCAAGGTGATAGGAGTATGTCAATGGTCAATGGCAGGATCTGAACTGAATTCACCCAAATGAGTAGAAGTCAACTTGGTGAATAGAGGCTGGAAGGCAGAAAACATTCAGGCAGAGGGAACGGCTTGGGCAGAGGCTAGTCGGCCAAAAGAAGCAGGTGACATCTGAAGAACTGGAGACAGGCCTGGGAAGCTGGAACACAGAGAGAGGAAGCTGGAGAGGTCGGCAGGGATAGGACCAATGAGGGACTTTGAGACTAGATTATAGTTTGGGTCTTGGTTCTCAAGAGTGATGGGAGGCCTCCCAATAGATTTCATCTGGATAGTAAATGTTTGGTCATATTTCATCTAAAGAGATCACTCAGTCTGCAATCTGCTGCAATAGGAAGAGGAACAAGTGTAGCAGCAGATCAACAAGTCAGGAGGCCCTGGCAGTGGTCCACATGCTCGTATAAGGATAGTAACAGTGGGGATAGCGAAGAGTTGGTGGATGCAAGAGATATTTAGGAGGATACAGTGGCAGGAATTGGTGATGGATTGAATAAGGATGAAGCGGAGGAGAAACTACTGAGGATGACCAACCTTTCTGGAGCAGATGGACAGATGTGATGAGATTAGATGAAGGTTTGTGGAGAATCAGACTAGATTTGAGGAGGCCTCCAGGATCTGCATTTTCAAAAAGAATTCCAAGTAACTCTTAGTCAATCTTGTACAGGTATAGCCAACTGGAATTAGAGAATTTTTGAACTGATACCTTATAATAACCAGACAAGTTGCCAGTCCACAGTGAGTGCTAAATGTTCCCATTTGTCACCTGCAAATTTTTGCATCTGAGTCTCAGTTCTTGTTGGCATTTTTTTTCCTAGCCCCACTTGACTCTCTAGCTCAGGGTTGTGGTGAGAATTAAATGAGGCTCTTCATTCACTCAAATATACTTATTAAGCTCCTAATGTGTGCTAGGCTCTGCCCTAGACATGGGGGATTCAGAATGGAACACATGTGATACATACCCTTAAGAAGCTCAGGGTCAATGGAGAAAGGCAAATGGGGTATTAGTTTCATTTCAACATAATTAAATGCTACGCCATAAGAAAGCCCAGAGGAGTCAGCAAGCCCAGAGGTGTCCCAAGACATGGAGCAGACACTTGAAGTTAAGTCTTTTGGAATAAGCAGGACTGAGCCAGAAAAAGTTATGGGAGAGCGTGTGAGTCAAGGGGAAGCACAAAATCTTTGGACAGAGCGCAGACAGTTAGCATTCCTCCCTCTCTTCCTTCCTCCTCCTCTCCCTTCCTTTTTTGCATGTTCAAGTCCCCATCTTGTCCTGTCTACATTACCTACTAGTTTAACCTTTTTACTTCCAGAGTATGTACAAGTTATTTAGTTCAAGCTCTTATCACTTCCTTCCTATCCCTGCCAAGACATCTTACTGCACCTTGGCTACTAACGTTATTACTACCACTTCCTACTTTCCTGAATCTTCGTCTTCTCTTTCCTGTAATTGTCCTTTCTCTGTACTAAGGTTCATGTTGCCATCTGTAATCCCAGGATCCTATACTGACACTCACATTCCAGAATTTTGCTTCATTCATTACTAGAAGCATGTTCTTCTATCCGCAGTCTCTCTGGCATTGGACGGTGAAAGACATATATTCTTACCATAGTTTTTCCACGATGTTCAGAGATTGGGTGACTTCTATAAGTTCAACTGAAGGGTAAGGGGCAGAGCTTAAATCCAGATTTTCAAACACCCAAGTCCAGTTCACTTCCAAACACATCATGCTACCTCAGATATATTGTTTCCATGCCACCACAATGATCCCACACAATCTAGGAGTGCAAATGGCTTCAGGTGCAATTGTTAAACACTGAACTTTGTATCATTTAAATTGTTACTTTTATTTTCAGGGTGGAAACAGCTGCTTTACTAGACATTTGGGCCCTTTCACCTTCCTAGGACTGTCTCCACCAAGTGTAGCTGTTCTCTCAAGCATTTCAAGGTCGAGTTAGGGGCTACCTAATGATGTCATCCAGGAGCGGGGATCTGGCTTCTCAGTTCAGTTTCTTCTCTCACCAAGTGGTTATATGAAGTTGCTCCCCCAAATGCAATCCTGCCTCCGCAGTCCCCTGCTGCGGGAAGGGCTGGGCGGCTTTCTTAACCTCTGCGTGTGGGGTGGCACCCCTGGCGGTAGGGTGGGATGTCGCCGTGCATTCTGTCTCAGACGCTCTGGCCCACATTAGCTCAGGATGTGCCCCCCACGTCAGGGTTTCCTCAAGAGCTAGTCGGATGCACAACACACTCTTGGATGCGGCTCAGCTAGAGAGCCTAAGGAAACTGCAACTTTAGCCTGTGGCCTCTGTCCTGTCATTCACTCTTCTGGAACGTCATTCTGCCCCTTCAGCTGCCAGAAATCTCCTCCCCATATGTTCTGGTCTTGTCAAAGGCCTGTGTACTGGTGGGTCTTGTTTCGAGCGGGGCCCCCATCTCTGTATCAGGGGCCACATGGTTCACATGCCATTTGGAATATAATGTATGGGGAAAGAAAATCACATTGGACAGATGTGGCTATTTTCAACTGCTTTGTCATTTCTTGTTTTTATATATAAGTACTATTTTTCCATTTATTAAGTAAGTCAATGAAGATGTTAGAATGCATCCTGCATGCCCATATGTCAAGTTATTTCCATGTCACTCTCACTCCGTTGATGTCTACATTGGTCAGTACGCTCTTTATGATGAATGCCAACACCTACTTGAACTGATTTAGTCAAAAGGGGACATTTATGGGGAGAATACTGGGGAAATCTCACATAACCACAGGCTAGACAAGATGACTTGGCCTCAGGGTCTAAAGGACTTTTGATCTGAGCTGCTCACTCTTGTCTCTATTTCTCTCTGAGGGCCGGATTCATTCCCTTCCAGCAGGGTGGGCAATGCGATGCGAACACATTCTGAGCTTCATATGCCATATCTCCTGCCATCATAGAAAATCTACACCTCTTCTCTGTATTCTAGTTTCAACAATTCCTGGGAAGTTCTTTAATTGGTCAGTCTTGGGTCAGCTACTCACTCATAGCCCAACTGACTGTGACCACAGAAGGAGGCAGGGTACTGGTGCGTTGCTAGAGAAATACATTTCATCATGATGCTTTCTTGAGTAGGAGAGAAAGGGCTGGAGTTACTTAGATCAGGCACACTAGGAATATAACATTTTATATGTAACTAGAGAGTGAATTATCTAACTAAACATTATTTGTACCATTGCCAGGGTCATTACTTTGTTTAAAATAATTCAGGGACCTTATTTGAGCCAGCACTGCTCTAAGCACTGAAAACAAAGTGGTGACTAAGACAAAGTCCTGCTATCGTGCAGCTTATATTAAGTAGGGAAGATAAAAAATATTTAAACAAAGAAAGAAAGAATAAAATCATAGATAGTGATAAATACTAAATAGAGTATTGAAATAACGAAAAGGGTGAGTGAGTGCTTTAACTAGAGTAGGAGGGAAAACCTCCGTAAAGAGGCGATGTTGAGCAGAGACTTGAATGATTTGGTGGAAAAAAGGGTGTACCAGACAGGAGGAGTAGCCAATCAATGCAAAAGCTCTGTGGCTGGTACGAGCCTGGCATGTTCAAGGGATGGAAAGAAGATCACAGTGGCTAAGAAAGATCATAGTGGCAGTGCTGGGGTTCAACCGCAGATCTGTGGGGCTCTAAGCATGTGTTCTTTCTACTCTAGCTCAGCTGTTCTGCTCAGAACTGAGGCATGAATTAACAGGGGAAAGCTTCTCTGACTCTCTTTGTGCTTCAGAGAAATGTTGAGAATTGTACATCCCAAATACGTATTCCTTCAGCCCCACTCCACCTTGCATACTTTCAGAATAGAAAGCTCACAACCATTTAATCTTCAGATAGGTTTGGTTGTTAGAAAATCCTTCCCTCTTTTGAAAATTCAAATCTTACTTTACCTTGTATTTCCTGCACACAGGAGCTTGTGCTGCTTTTCTTAACAAGCAGGATAAAGGTAGTCCCTCTTCCCAACTGTCTATTGAGTATTTGAATTTAATGCCTATATCTCCTTCAGTTCTCTCTCCTTCATGAGAAGCACCCCCAGATTCCTTTATTATTTCTCAGGCCTAAGGTGTAAAGACACTGACCACCCTGGATAACCCCACACCATCCGTTGATCCCCTTAAGAGTCTTGCCTTATGTATCTAATCCTTGTGTGCTGGGTTTTGTCATCAGGAAACTCTCTCTGGCATCTGAGTTGGGGAAATCAGCCCAAATATTCTGCAGCTGTGGTGCATGCTCCACTACACTACCCCACATAATTAGAACCATTGGAGCAGTGAGCTCCTCAGTGATGTGGGCTCCAAGTCTCTTATCCCCAAGATTAGAGGTTCTTGACAAGGAAAAAAGTTGGCAGGAAGGGTATAAAATATATATTTTCATATATATAGATGTAATGTATATTCTGATAGAATATATATATTCCGTTAGAAGAGAACATATATATATATAACATATATAATATATATATATACACACACATATAGTCTATACGTATATGTACACAACACATACATAAGCATACATACTTATATGGCTCAATATAAGTTCAGCCTATTTTATTATATTATGCAAGGGACAGCATAACTAAATAATTAAAATTACAACCCTGACAATTTTCAGGGGTCACAATAATCAAGAGGAAATTATCTACAGCAGTGAGTTTAATGAAGTTGGGAAGTAGAATCATTCACATGAAAAAGGGCAACAATTGCAGGGGATGGAATAAAAAGAGACTTTGGATTTCTAGTGCAAGCTCAAATATTCGAGTCACTGTTGTTAGTTTCTTTCTGTGTAGAAAAAGAAACTAAAGAAGGAATTATTGCCTGAATTTCTTCTGTGACTGTGAGTCTGGATGAGGCTGAGAAGGAAACAGAAGGAAAGTGATGTTAACTGAGCTAGACTTGGTGCATTCATACGCATGCTCTCGCTTCATCTCACCATTACCCTGTTTGGAGATTTTACTATTCCTATTTTCCAGATGAGGAAAGTGAAAAGCAAAGGGCCGCAGACGTGTCTGTGTCTGGGTGAAAGCTGAGTCCCATGACCCCTGCCTGGCTCGAAGGATCTTTTAAGCATCCCATTTGTCAGTCTATGGAATCCTCTGTCAAGTCCTGCTTCCTCAGCTCCAAGGAGCAGAGGTTATTAGAGTGGGACTGGAATGACTTCATTTCCAATTTCTAATTTTTCTTTTCCTTTGTCTCTTTCCTCCTTCATTTCACCTTTCAAAATAATTTCTCCAATCACATTTCCTTTCCAAATTTCCTCTTGGCCTATGCACTGTTTCCTCCTTTATGACTGTTACAAATAGCTCTCATCCTAACTGGTGAATTGGAAGAAACGTTACTCCCTGAGAATAATTAACTCTTTGTTAATCATATGCTTGGAAAGGGATAGAGAGAAGCCCTTTGAAGCCTACCTAGGAATTGCAATATGGCACTTCATTTATCAGTACAAATGGCTTTGGTTTAGCGGGTATTTGATGATGTTAAAAGTGGAGAGAAGAGAATGGACTTCAGGACACGGGGAAGAGGAAGGGTAAGCTGGGACGAAGTGAGAGAGTGGCATGGACATATATACACTACCAAATGTAAAACTGATAGTGGGAAACAGCCGCATAGCACAGGGAGATCAGCTCTGTGCTTTATGTCCACCTAGAGGGGTGGGATAGGGAGGGTGGGAGGGAGGGAGACCCAAGAGAGAGGAGATATGGGGATATACGTATATGTATAGCTGATTCACTTTGTTATACAGCAGAAACTAACACACTGTCGTAAAGCAATTATACTCCAATAAAGATGTTAAAAACTAAAAAAGTGGCGAGGAGACCTTGATTTCTTTCTTTTTTAATTTTTTTTAATTTTATATTGGAGTACAGTGGAGTAACAATGTTGTGTTAGCTTCAGGTGTACAGCAAAGTGATTCAGTTATACATATACGTGTATCTATTCTTTTTTAAATTCTTAACATTCAAAACTGCATTACTAAAAACCTTTCTAAGGAATCAGTATAGTAGAAGTTCTTTGAAATACAATCCCTGAGATTTCTGACTTCCCACACATTTTATTTCAGCATTTATCTGTTGCCACGACTTTATCTTCCTGTTTGATAATACATTTTCAAAAGTCTTAATAAATAGATATATCTTCAATGACAAAGGACATTTTGCTAAATTCCCATGCCTTTCACATGCCATCTGCACCATCTGGTCGACTCATTCACTGATTTAGTTATTTACACAATTAATATTTGGGGGGCACTTATTATAGGCCAGGCATGTGCTAAATACCAGTGATAGGGTCATGATAAGAGAGATGTAGTCCCAGTTTTCGTCGAGTTTCAGCCTCTGGGAAGAGAGCCCATAAGAGTGTAATAATAATGATAATAATAACAGCAACTAATAATAATAATAAACAAACCATTACAAAACCATTATAAATAAGAGCTTATGCAGGAAATGAGGGAGTAATGGGGACATGCCACTTTAGCTAGTTGGTCAGGGTTAGGATGTGGCATTAAGAATGAGACTTTAGGAATGAAGAGGACACTCAGTCATGTAGCAGAAAGAGTAGGTAAAGAGCATTCATTCCTCTTGAAAACAAGGATAAGCCCTTATTCAACAGGCAATGCCAGGAGCACAGAGACCACCACTGAATTTGTACAAACCATACAGCAAACCAGCTGCACCATGGAGATTAGAGTCTGTAAAGAGCCTGCTTCCTGACTCTGAGCATTTTGACTCTTCTCACTAGGCTGTTTCCTGTTTTCCCCATTTTGCCTTTTTTTTTTGCCTCTCCCTCCCTCCCTTGCTGTCATCTCCACAGTCCAGCTAGATTTCCCTTCTCTCTACCCTGGACAATAGAGTTCGAATAAACAAACTGAACAGGACGGCCTCAGACATGTTTATAGGGTGTGCTGGAAAATCTCAAAAGCAAAGACTGGTGGAGTCCTGGGGACCCTCAGCCCCGCAGGCTTTACATTATTTCTAGGAGAAAAGGCGGGTCCCCTGCCTCAGTGGGCTTGTGCCTGGTTCTCTAATAATGGAGTGTTATCTAATTGGTGCTTCCTTTACATCAATGGAAGTAGGAGCACAAGACACAGAAACAAAGCAACCTGTCAGCACTTAAGTTTAAGTGAGGGTTCAGACCCATCATTCCATGGGCTTTGCGGTAATATTTAGAACACATCCTAATGACTAAGGCATATATCCTTGGGCGGATCAGCTTCATATAAGACATCTGGCATGTATTTTCTGGTCTAAAATTATAGCACCCCCCCCTCAAGCAATTTATATTTCTAAGAAGATGGGAGAGAACTTGATAAAACACCATCCAACAATTTCTTTGTCACTTAAATATAAAATAAAAATTAAAAGTCCAGAACTGGTATTACATTGGGGTTTAATAAAATACACATGAGTGAAGGAAGTTTGCCAAAATAGTAACTGCAGATTTGTTTCATTTTCTCACCATTCTTGTGGATATTATGCATTGAGAGGGCACCATTGAAGTCATTTACTTTTTTAATTAAAGTAATTCTAGAGTCTGGGGACATTATCTGCTACATGAAAAGCTTGACACCTTCATCCTCCATTTTTATTCACCTAAAAACAATCAAGTCAGATGGTTCCTCTCCATTTCTCCCTAAATCCTTATGGGAAACATCACAAAGCAGAAGACAAAGAAAACTGACCAAATTCCGGGCTTGCCCAGAGAACTTCCTGAGGCGCTCACAAAAGCTTCTAGTCAATCTTTATTTGTCACGAGCAGCTGCCAGATGGGAATTTCACTTCATGAATGTCAGAAAGGGAAGAAAGGACAGAATCTTGCCTCTGGTCCCCTATGTTGGAGGAGGAGAGAGTGGAGAAAATGATGGCAAAGATTCCTTTGGCTACATGATAGCAGATGTCACTTCCAGTGGTGGCCCCCTGCTTCCCATGAGACCCATATTGACCAGCTGTGTAATCAAGGCGATTACTGCTCAGAGGACACTGCCCTTCCGGAATACATCGGTTACCTGTATTTAGGTTACACCTGAAGCATCTCCCCAGGAATCCTGTCTTGCTTCTTTGTTAGCTCTCAAATGTCTTCGCTTGAATTGGCTAACAAGGGGAGAAATGGATGTGTTCTTCCCTTCCTTAAGTCAGTGGCTTTGAAATGATGCTTCCCATTGGAATCCTGCTTCCAAATCTTCCATGTTGTCTCCACATGTGACTCAGAGACGAGCAGAGTTGCCTGGATTAGGCTGGGGAGGCATTCAGTGTTAGCGCCCTCACTCCTTGTGGGGACCTCTGAGGTACCTTGGGGTTTTTTGGAATATAATGTAAAACCTTAGAGAAGCGCTGGCTCTCTGCTTGCGGTTTTTGTAACTGGTTCAAATCAATGGTTTTTTGAGCATATTGTCCACCTGCGAAACCCTGAATGAAGATCTCGAGGGCATGCAGATATGAAAAATGGCCTAGACCTGCTCTTTATCCCCTCCTTTGCTATGTGGATGAATTATGGACTTAGTTCTACTGTAATGATAATCCTCCTCTTCTCCACATCAGCTCCACCACATGCCCCACCACAGGCCCCGTTCTGCCTATGGGTGTGTCCGTGTGTGGGGGATAAGCGTCCTCACCACCTGAATCCCGACCCTGCGCATCTTTCCTCACTCCACTCCCAGGACCAGGTAGCTCCATCTTCCCTGCTCTCTGATTCTGGTCCTGCCCTTTGCATCCCCTTCCCCGGGCTCTCTCTAATTGCTCCCTTAGACTCTGCAGCCTTTGCTTCCTCATCCCGCCCCCCTCAGGCTAGAATACCAGTTCTCTTTGGCACCGTGCCCAAAGATCAACACCGACTATTCTCATGTTCAGTCCTGGCCTCTAGGACTCCATCCATTATTGCCATAAGGTTTATACTTGCAACATTTACTTAAAACGTCTTATAGGGTGAGTCAGATACAAACATTTGTTTCCCTCCTTTTAGAGGTTTGAAGCTCTCAATAGTGTGCTTCTGAACCCAGCATGAACTTGGACCAATGGCCTTGCCTTTACAGAGCAAGCCATATGCATAACAGGCAACTGGCCAAGCGAAAGTCATGGCCAAATTCCTGTGTTAGACCCTTGAGGGTGTGTATGTGTCTCTGTGTGTGTAAGCACCACTTAGTTTAACTGTACATGTCCTTAGCACATTTTTCTTTTGCTTCTGAGATGACCAATAACTGTAGGGTTAGTGTCAGAACAGGTGAAAATTTGTCTCTGGGTCCACGTAAAACAACATAGTCACCCTATGACTAGATCATCACACCTCTCTTGCAAAGGGTAGAATTAGCTCCAGTCAACTCCAACACTTTAGGTTTTGAGAAGTCTATGTAAACTATTAATATCAGAAATGCACCGACTCTCAGACGCCCCTTCAGCCCAGGCCATCTTCCTGACTCCTACGTGGTCTGACGCCCACCAGCTTCTGCGTCCTCCTCTCATGCCTCATTCCCACCCTCAGTCCCTAGGGTCCAGTCACCTCATTATCTGTCAGTCCCTAAAGGGCTTGCTGTTCTTCTATCTGGAGTGTTCTATTGATGACTGGGCTGTTTTCCTCCATATAATTTCAATTCAAATGTCACCTCCTCAGAAAAGTCTTTTCAAATCACACCATCTGAAGTAGACAGCCCATCCACATTTTTTTTGTAATCACAAAAATTATATATATGTAATGTATATATACATACATATACACATACATATGTATATAAATAAATGTGTGAGTGTATGTATGTGTATAGTAGAAAATTGGAAAGTATAAATATATAAAGAGGAAACAGCATATCAGGATACACTGTTACTGTTTTGGTATATATCCTTCCTTCTACTTATACTGCTATACTGAGTGGATATTCTAATTCAAATATAGTTATGTCCTTTTTTTCCACTTAACTTTGAATCACAGCTTCAAAAAATCCCTGGAAGAACCTCTTTGTAGTTACAATTTTAACAGTATGTGTAATGTGCTATCTTAGGGAATTATTGTAATTTGCCTAACCCTCTCACTTGACATTTAAGATATCTTCACGTCTTTTAAAAATATAAATAAATAAATTACACTGCAAGAAACAGCTTTGCATATAACAAAAAGTTAAACGCAGAGTCTGGTGTCTCTATTTGCTGATATTTGAATAGGACTGACTTTTCTAGATGACCTCTTGTAGGTTAAGGTATGCAGTCCTGAGGACACTCTTAGAGCTTAAAGACATGTGCGTGTGTGTGTGTGTGTGTGTGCGTGTGTGTGTGTGAGCAGTAGTGGGCAGGGAGGGGCAGGGGGAGGGGGAATACACCTATAACTGAGAACCGGAAATGTTAGCTCTGGTTAGGGAATATGATAATCTGAACGATAACTTAACAATTACACATGCAAATATACTGAAAGTAGCTCATTTGGAATGTGATTTAAACAAACAGGTACATTTATTAAGAAGATACTCCAACTGCCGAGCCCAATCAATATTCATATTTTAAAGGAGTGAACCAAAACAGAGAAAGACATGTCTTCTATCCTAGCGATAGCACACATGTGCACAGTTACGTGTACACACGCTCACCTACACAAAGAGCAAAGCCTTCACAAAAGAGGCATATGTATCTTATTTCAATTTATGGATATACTTAACTGAAATACAATTATGGAATAATGTTGGGAGAACAGACTCTGGAGTCAGACTGTTTGAATTCAAATCCCAGCTCCACCCTTGCTAAATCTATACATTTCATCTGATTCTTTGACTTCTTTACACCTCAGCTGCCTCATCTATAAAATGAGATTTAATGTTACACAGGTCATAGTTAATTCTTTGCTAGAGGTATAATGAGATAATACACGTAAAGGCCTTAGTCCTAGCTCATGAGAACTCCTCTATTGATGGTAGCTATAATTGTTATTTTATTAGACTCACTTCCTCCATTTATTTTTACTTTGGTATGTGCTTTGATTTCAGTAAGTCAAAATCCTCCAGGAATTATACCAAGTAGCTTCTGAGAGGGAGAGGCAACTGATCTGCCTTTATCCTCCTGAGCATCACTTTACTCTTGAGTCATGAGTTCATTCATCAAACTACTATTGGTTGATGAATGAATAAACCTACTATGTTCCAGGCACCGTGCTCTGTGCAAGGGGTTCAGAGAACAATAAAGACCTGGTCCCTGGTGTCATGCAAGTTTCATCCTATCAACATTTAAAACATCTCTCAGTACATATCAGCACGTCTGTTTCTTGGAGTCATGCCATGCTCCCTTTAAAAGTCTGGCTAAGCTTGTGCAAAATTTCTCTGTGTTCCCAGGGCAAACACGAGGTGCAATGAACTTAAGAAAAATATTTACTAAGAAGAACATATAAGAATTTAAGGCAGAAAGTATAAGCAGTGTCTAGTTAGATAACTTTTCCAGGAGCATGTTACTGTATTGAAGGAAACCATCTCAAGCCCTCGTCCTGGAATCAGCACTTTGTCCAGTTCTTGTCCTCTAAGATACCAGCTCATTTCTCAGAGATCACTAATCCCTGTCTCCCTCTCAGTCCTCTGGCGTCCATGAAGCCAACAATTGTCTCTTTTGCCCTGTCTCTAGCTAGATGCAAAAGACTTTTCCTCCCCTGAATGCAAAACCACTTCCTAACTTATTTTCCTCAGCATGGGTCCTCTAAAGTCAGGGAGCAATGTTGCCAGACATCCTCTGAGTCCTACCTAGGTTACAAGTCCCATTCACTCTCACACCAACAACTATGCTAGACTTTTCCATCGCAACAGAGATTGAAAGGCTCAAGGTAGTGCTCCCCAAAAGAAATTATAATGTGAGCCACATATAAAATTTAAATTTTCTGGGGGTTTCCCTGGTGGCGCAGTGGTTAAGAATCCGCCTGCCAATGCAGGAGATGCGGGTTCGAGCCCTGGTCCGGGAAGATTCCACGTGCTGCAAAGCAACTAAGCCTGTGTGCCACAAGTACTGAGCCCGTGTGCTACAACTACTCAGCTTGTACTCTAGAGCCCGTGCTCTGCAACAAGAAAAGCTACCACAATGAGAAGCCCGTGCAGCGCAACGAAGAGTAGCCCCCGCTTGCCACAACTAGAGAAGGCCCGCACGCAGCAATGAAAACCCAATGCAGCGAAAAATAAAAAAATAAAAAATAAAAATAAATAAAAGAAAGCTGCCTGCTGACTTTAAAAAAAATAAATAAAAATTTCTGGTCATCACATTAAAAAAAGTAAAATGACCCATGTAAAAATTAATTTTAATAATATGTTTTATTTAAATCAATATCAAGATTTTACCATTTCAACATGTAATCAAATATAAATTATTAATGAGATGTTTTACATTACTTTTTTCATACTAAGCCTGAAATCCAGTGTGTGTTTTACACTTACAGCACATCTCAATTCAGACTAGCCATATTTCAAGTGCTCAATAGCACATGTGACCAGTGGCTACCATGTTGGACAGTGCAGACCCAGGAAATACAAAGACCTTCCCTACACAGCAATGCAAACATACACACTGCAAGAATTCTCCCACCCACCATTACAGGAGGGTCATTCTCTCATAACCTCTTACTTCCTCTCTCCCATGCACCCTTCCAATACTAATAAATCAACTCCTTGTGCAAGTACCATATCCAAATGATGTTTCCCACAATGCTTTCAGGAACGTTCCATCTGTATTACTCTGCCTCAATCCAACTCTCCCTATTGTAAGTCACTGTTTCACATTTCTACAGCAAATGCCTCAATACATCATTTTTAGTGGACATCATTAAGAATCTTATTGTACATAGTTCTGGCTTGATTATGGATTAAAATAAGAGAAACTGGAGGGCTTCCCCGGTGGCGCAGTGGCTGAGAGTCCGCCTGCCGATGCAGGGGACACGGGTTCGTGCCCTGGTCCAGGAGGATCCCACATGCCGCGGAGCAGCTGGGCCTGTGAGCCATGGCCGCTGAGCCTGTGCGTCTGCAGCCTCTGCTCCACAGCGGGAGAGGCCACAATAGTGAGAGGCCCACGAACCGCACAAAAAAAAAAAAAAAAAAAAAAGCACTTATGATAGTTGTCTGGTAAGTATTGAAAGTTGGCTGTTATTACTTCATAATCATTTTTGGGATTTTGTTCTCTCAGTGACCACAGTCATCTTCAAGTATAATTAGCCCCAACATTAACAATTTCCAAACAAAACAATTTCTTTCATTGCCTTTCCTATTTATATCAATGTTGTCATCATTCTCCCTTTTACATCTGCTCAGAACTTTGGAGGTGTCTTTGATCCCTCTCAGTGTTATCCTATGTTCAGTCTGTCATATGTCTGTTGATGCTTTGCCTTCCTTATTTACTCCAGGAAAAATCAATAAGAAGATTCCAGGACTTAGAGTCCAATGAGCCACCCTAGCTTTGAAATTCATGAGCTGAGTGGTTTGAAATAATTCTTCAGCCTTTGATCCTCAGTCTCCTCTGAAATACAAATTATTTTATTGCCTATTTCACATACTAATTGCACCACATCCTTAGACATACGTTCAAGATATTTCTTAAACACATACTCCATATACAAATTGGAGACTGCTCTTTGTAGCTGTCAATTCAAGGCAGGGAAGAAGCTGCACTGAAGGGCATTTTCTTTCTTTCTTTCCCACAGACTCCTATAATCTCAGTACTTAAAATGTCCTTAGAAGTTATTTATTAAAATTTACTTATTCAATGTTTTTTTTCCTAAAAGTCACCTGCAAATTGATCTGTCCAGTCTCTAACTAGGAACTCTTTTTACTTTAGCATCATTGTTGTCAAGAAGTTCTTTCCCTACACTTTAACCCATCAATGAATTGATCCATACTTATTCCGGTGTCTTTGAATAGGACCTGCCTATAAGCACCACTCTACAAGCCTCCCGCTGTCATCTTAATGTACCTTAAAGCCAGCACTATGTGTGAAGAAAACATCTACATTGAGTAATGCCAGGCGTGGTGGGGCACAGCACTCGATGTGTGCATAATCATCAGTATAATCCAGTATACTTTATAACCCAGTTGCACAAATGCTAAGATAAGTGATTAGAGGTGAAAGGGCGTATGTGTTAGACTGCAACCTTTTTAGTGCCCAATAATATTTGTTCTTCAAAATTTATGAAAATATTTTAAGAAATGTAGCCAAGCTGAGTGAGTCTCAAGAACTTTGATGAACTTTTTTCTACTGCTGGAAAAACAGTAAAATACAGATTTTCTTTCACCCAAATCTCATTAAACTGTCAGACATTTTTCTGTGTTTTCCAGTAACTTATCAAGGGGTGTGTGTGTCTGTGTGTGTATCATGATAATCAGCTATAACGGGAGAGGAAACGCTGGAAAAGTGCTTGACAATTTAATGAGAGTTTGTGACATCTGTCTCCCAAGGCTCCACCAAGTGTTAAATTCTGGTGGCGCTGCAAATTCGAATCTTCTACCTCAGACCCATCCTGGGTAGAGTCCTGAGGTGGTCGATTTGTCTACGCTGTGCTTTGTTCTGTGATCTGACCTTCTCAAATTCCCAAGTCTTTATGGTATTACCACATCTCTTGACCAAATCTTACCCTCTCGGAAGGGTTGAAGCTCCTGATGTTTCAACCAGGCATAAATGTCATCATTTAATAGGCATCCCGAATTTCAAGCTAAAGGAGGGGAGCTAGCATGGTGGAATTTCAAGCACAACTGTTTTATCCTTTCTTGGGCTTCTGTGACGACCCTATTAAATCATCTGGCACTGGCTGTCTAGGACGCTTCTTCTGGCCCCATTCAAACCCTCTATTTTCTGGAAAGTTTCTGGAGACCCCAACAGTGCTTGCGTTGGGTTGAGGTTCCAAATTATAACTTCAGGTGAGGAGTTTCTCTGCTCTTTGGTACTGGAGGTGAGACGAGGGAGTGAGGGTGAATGCTGATGGAGGAGGTGATGATGGAAAACCACAAAGAGCAGAAACACGCAGGCAGAGGGCTGACTTAATTGGGGTTCCCGACAGACATGGCAACAGGTGCTTGATAACACATCATGTCCTTCCATTCCTTTGCACCCCTGACAAGTGAACATTATTGCCCCCATTTTATAAATGAATGGAATAAGCTGAGAGAGGTTAAATGACCTGCCTAAGTGATAGGATTGCAATTAGGAAGCAGGTCTGAGGAACTCTGTCCATCCTGGTGAACTCTGGCTGACACTCACCTCCCTTTCCTCTGCAAAGGCTCAAGACTACCTGGAGGGCTGTACCAGCACCTCCTTGGAGGGCTGTACTAGAACCCACCTGGAGGGCTGTATCAGCATCCCCTGGGGGGCTGTACCAACACCCACCTGGAGGGCTATACCAGTGTCTTCAGGTTATGCCCCCTCCTCCTAACCCACAGATAGTTGCAACTTGACAACAAGGAGGAAGACCTGCTGCACTTTCCTTTCTCACCAAACTCCCATTAGCAAGGGAGCATTTCACAGGCCTTGTTCTCAAGAGGAGGAAGCAGGGAAAGAAGCAGCAGCCCGGGATTAAACCGCTGTTTGATTTGCTCTGTCTGACCCCTCACCTAGACAGAATGCGACTTACTGATCTCCTCTGTCATAAATTATCAAGCAGGTTTGTTTTGAGATAACGGGAAGATGAACAATAGCAGTAGGTGTACTGAGTACAGTCTCAGTGTTCTTATCTAGTAAATAAAGGCATTAATCCCTCCATCTGGGATGTAGTGAGGTCTAAATTAAAAGCTGTGTGTAGTACATTGGAGGAGTCCAATAAATGGTATGTATTATTAATGACATGTTCGTAAAAATGAGATGCTTAGCTATGTGTCAGGAAGCATTCTCAGTACTTTATAGATTTCCAGTCATTGAATCCTCTCAACACCATGAGGAAAGTACTATTATTATCATCATTTCTTAGTTGAGCAAACAACATGCACAGTGGCGATTTGGAATGAAGAGTAATAAATAGTAATAATCTGCTATTATTAACTATTAGTTATATACAATTATCATAATGCCATAATATAGGTGATGAAGTACCTCCCTTGGCCCTACATGATCTTATTTAATCACATAAAGTCTAGGAGACACAAAGCAGGCAAGTTTCACCTACCACCTGATGGAGGAACTGCCTCTGCAACTTCTTGGCAACTGAATGTTACAAGATGATCTTTCCCCCTATAGTACATCTCCAAATACCAGAAAGTTCTTTCTTCTATATGAAACCTGTCTCCCTTTCACTTCCTCCCAGCACTCCTGGATTCACCCTCTAGAGCTACATTATCTCAGTTTAATCCCTTTTCCACTAGAAGAGACTTTAAACATTTTAAGGTTGTGATTCCATCTCCCTGAGTCTCCTTCACTCCAGGCCAAATGCTCTCAGTCTCTTCAGCTGTTCCTCATGCCACGTGGTTATGAGGCTACTCAGCGTGCTGGCCACATTGTTCTGGATGCTTTCCAGTTAGTCATACCCCTCTTCATCTGAGATAAACAAGGCTGAGAGTACCAATCTGGATGGGCAGTGTGGGGTGAAGGAAGGGAGGGGCCATCCGTCCACCAGCTGTCTGACACTGGAGAAAGTGCTGGACCTTTCTGAGCCAGTATTTTCCAGGTTTTGCATTGGGACTGCTAGTAGGTCTGTCGTGATATGATGTGAAATAATCAACTATGTGAAGCCCCTGGCCATAATATTCATTCATTTATTTATTCTACAGTAAGAATAAAGACTATTCTACAAACATTTTAAGGAGCCAATACTATATGTCATTGAGAATACAGAATGAGAAGTTAGAATCTGTAACCTCATGGGACAGAAATTCCTCTGTTTAAGGTAGAATAATTTGTGTCATATCAAGAGTCCTTAATATGTAATGGTCATTCTATTATTATAATTATTGGTTCTACATAATCTATACGTTTGCAATTCTCTTTTGGAAACCAGGTGCCAAACTTTGTTTTTCCCCATTTTATAGCACCTGAGCTTTGTGAACAGACCACCTGGACTGTAACTCAGACAACTAACTGTATGATTTGGGGCAATTTCCTTCACCCACATCTATAAATTAGGGAAACTAATAGTACATTCCTATAAGATTGTAGTGAATATTAAATAAGAAAATACGTACTAAGTGTTTTGATCAGTGCCTGGTACATAGTAAACATAAACTAGTTCAAGTGTTAGTCATTGTTTTGATTATCATTACTGATACTGTCAGTATTAGTATATTATATTGGCCAATTATTTCAGTCTGCTGGTCTATCGCATGTTTGTTTTTTAAATCCAATTGCCAAATATTTACAGAGCATCTTTGAGGAATTCTGTTCTCATCCTGGTAGAACAATTGCTTTGTTCCTGATTTCAATAAACTCACAGTCTAATGGAGGAGAGGCACATACAAGTAACATACTCTAATATCGTGTTATAAGTGCAATACTAGCATGTGTACAGGGTGCTAAAGGAGAGGAACCAAGGACAGGGTTATCTAACTCACAGGATGATCAGAGGAGACTAACTGTAGGATCATGCCTGATGTGTGTTTTAAAAGATAAACCAGAGTTAGCCCAATTAGGCTTTTTTTTTTTTTGACTCAATAAATAAATAAATCACATAATAATGTAAACCTTTCAAATACATATTTTCCAAATGCTCTCTTCATAGTATGATTTTCTCTTGAGAGCAGTTCTTTCACTGTGAAATGCCACCTTTACCTTGCAGGGACAGATCGAGTAGGTTTATTTTTACAAGTGTATCTGCTGGCTACCAACAATCACTTCTCATTACAGAGAAGGTCAGCAAATTTGGAACACTGGCCTTTTTTGTAAAAAAGAAATGCACATCTGTCTTTATTGTTCTGCAGCCCCTTTAAAATTTTTGCCATGAGGTAATTTCCACAATAAAATCCGTAGTGTAAAAAAGACTGTGGTCATTTCCTACCTCATGGAAAATATTACTTATTCTTTCTTGTTTTAGAGACACTGATGGCATTAATTGCATTCCATATGTAAAGCATTTTTTAATGTTTTCCACTTAAACTTTGATGCAATAGCTTCTCTATAACTTATGCAGTAAATAACTTTTAAATGTGGTGCCCTCTTTGTGTTACTTATGCAAACTTAACAAAATTTTTTCCCTTTACTTCTAATGTAAGAGCTTCTGCTCTGACAATGGTTACAATTTAGGCACTTCTTCCATAAAGCATTGTGTTTTATTAAGTCAACTACTGTGTGTGAGGGCATTCTTGCTTTCTAGGATTGCACGCAAAAATTTTTTTTCATATGCTTTAATATTAAATGAGAATCTAGAAAATTCTATAAACAGAAACATGTTGGAAACATTTGTACTGTTATTCCACTGTAAAACATACATTCTGTTGTGTAACTGTTTGAATGTTTATTTCTTCAAATATTTAGCAACATCATAGTATTTGTTGACAAAGGAATACATCTGGCTTGTTACCATGCTGTTTTCCATCTATTACATCAGCTTTTTTCACTGGACCAGGATATAGCCACAGTGATATATGACTTTTTATCTTTTAAAAGTCAATTTAAGATCCAAAGTATAAGCTTCTAAATTATCATTAAGTTTTATGAAATTTCGTGAAATATTAGATTGAATAATGCATAACTTTAAACATTCCTGAAAAAAACACTGTTAACATTCATCCTCATGTTCTTCATACTTGCTCACTGGACGCTCTGCTCATTGTGATGGCTTTGTGCTGTCACTCACTAATATCTCAAGGCACAGATATACCTGAAGTGAGATTCACAGTCAATGTGAGTGAGCGTAAATCCATATTTCACATAGACTTCTTGATAATGTCAATGTTTGGGGCTAACTTCCTGTCAGATCTGATTTGATCATCCTTACTTTTCCTTCAGAATTTGGATAATAAAACGTCGCAGGATTAGGAGTGATGCCAGCTCCGCTATTTTCTTGTTGTTGCTCAGTCTTGCATGATTAGTGTTTTGCAGTTTCTTTATAGGAAGATTTTTAAGCCACTCATCCACTTTGTGAGGGGCAGCTTAATTAAAACCCGATAATATCATCTCTCAGTCCCCAGAGCAGAGCCCAGGTAGCTGCAGAAAGCTGGCAGTGCATCTGCTGGAAGGCTGAGCTGGGGACCCTAGGGAGGAAAGGAAGGGACCTGCCATTTATTGAGCCCAGCATCCCTTCCCCAGCTGGGAGTTTCCCTTATGAAGATTTTAATTATACGAGAATTTACATCTGTATATTTTTTGGCAACTGCGGAAATTTTGGTTCCAGTAAATGCAAAATTTGTGACTCCTATTATAGTTAGAAGAAAAGGGAGAAATGATAGGAAATGGAGAAAAAGCTAGCGTCAGTGCAGTTAAAAAATTTTTGGAAGCTTTGAGAAAGGCCATGAGGATGAGAAAAAATAAAACCTAATTTTAGAATTGCAGTAATTTTAGAATTAGAGTAAGTTTAAGAGGAGCTATTAGAGGCAGGACCCAGGGAGGCAGAAGGACTGGGGACTATTGAGGGCAGTAAGCATTTTTGGAGGTACTGAATCCCACATGCAGAGATTGGAGGATCAGCCTTAAGGGAAAAACAAGTGTCCTAGTACGTGCAATGCCTCAATCAAGCTGAGGATGTGAAACAAAGGAGAAGTTATCTCCTGAAGACTTTCTGGTGACATGGAATTCTAAATGCCCACGAATACTGAAAGACTTACTATTGGGCCGTTAAAATGGTAAAATACTAGCATTGTCTTATTTACTGTAAAATCAAGGAGTTGGCTGCATTCTTCTGCAGGCAGCAGCGAACAACCTGTTTCCCTGCCTTTTCCTGCTTCTAGAGGCTGCCTGCATTCCTTAGCTTGTGGTCCCTTTCCACCTTCAAGGCCAGCAATCACATCACTCCAACCTCCCCTTTTTTTGTCACATCACCTTTTTTAAACTCTTTCCTGCCTTCCCCTCACTTACAAGGACCCTTGTGATTTCATTGGATCTACCTGAATAATTCAGGATAATCTCCCCATTTTAAGACCCTTGACTTAATCACATCTGTAGAGTCCCTTTTGTGATGCAAATTAACAGTCACAAGCCCTGGGGATCAGGATGTAAGCATTTTGGGAGCCATGATTCCATCACATAAACCCAGGTTGGTCTAAAGTGGTACCTAAGAAACTTCTATTTTACATTCATTTATACATTCAACATTTTTTCATTCACACCTGCTATTTGCAAGATAATGTTCTAAGCCCTGAGAGTATAACGTTGAACAAGATAGTCACAACTTCTGCAACTCAATTATCTCCTAGGTTAGCTGATGGTCCCTCATCTCTTCACCTCTCCCAAGATATTAATCCATTAAAGTTCACTGAGTCTGTTAAATGGACACATCAGGCTAAGTGGAAAGGGGTAGGAAAGAAACACAAACTAAGATCTGTAGTCTCAGGGGTTGTTCAGTCTAGCTGAAAAGATGAAATGCATACAAAAAAAAAGATAAAAGCAAACAGATGGAAGAAAAAGGTGTCATGAATTTGCCTTGAGAAAGAACTTTCCTTGTATGAAAAACAAAGTCTTTGAGAGTACTTGGAGTAGAAGAGATATATTCTGCAGTTGTTGAGATCGGCAAGCCAAAAGGTTCCAAGAGGTAGAAAGTTCTGCTTTCATTGCATGAATGAGAAAAGAATGTATTAATTTGATCCTGAAAAGGAGGTGCAAACGGATAGAGGAAAAAAGTGTAATGAATTTGTACCAGAAGAGAATGTCTCAGGGGTTAGTGTCAGGGATGTGCCTATATTTGAGGTCAGGAGACCCTAATAAGGGGGAAGAAAAAAAAAAAAGAGGAAAAGATTTGACATCATGAAGGCAAAATGAAGATAACTTTGAATGGAATCAATTCCTGCAGAGGGTAAAATGTATCCACTGGCAAATATCTGAATGAGTAGAAAATCTATTTTTCAGTGTAATTAGTGTTAAAAATAATTTTAATTAACAGCATTTACAAAGCCTGGTCTATCAGCAGTACATGTCACAATCGTGCTACTAAGCTGCCCTTAGCAACTAAGTGGGATATATCAACTTTGAAAGTCCTTGTATGGCTAATGGAGACATTCGATAAAATCTCCTTAGGGAGGGAGTAAAAGTCAGGATGAAACCTTCCAGCTTGGTAGACTCAATCCACAGTAAAGCCCAAGAGCTAAGCCACTTCCAGTTAAATCCCAGCACGTTGCCATGTGGGGCTCAGAACCTGTTTCTGACTGCAGGCAGAAGTATTTGCTCATTGACCTCCCTGAGGATTTGGGAACTCCCAGAAGTTAATGATGGGCTTGATGACCAACATCCAGGTGAAGTAAAAAAAGCTTTATCAAACCAGCTGTTTAGAATACATGACACAAACATCCAGAGGTTTGGAGGTAGCTGGTATTTGGGGTGAAGCTTTCCCCACTCTACCGAGCTACCTAAGAAGGATCAGTCTAGCAGTGGGGTATCCATCTACCCTAGGGGATCCCGCACCTGGCACATGGCCTGCAGGCAGGTGATGCACAATAAAGGGTGTTCGGTGTTCGGCTTTGTCGGAGCAGTCTCGCTCACTCATCTTTTCTACAGCAGACAACTCAGGCTCACTTCTGGACTTACATCCACGATGACTCTGCAGGACAAGCCTTCCAATCTGATGTTACACCCTTTCAAACTATCCTCAGACTTTAGTACTTCCTATGTTCCTGGAGGCTTCCTATTCCCTGGAAAGCTACTCTACTCTGGCCTTGCCTTACTAATTTTTCTGTTTTCTGAACTTTCCTAGCATTCACTTTTGTGCTTGATTTTATACTATCAGACATCATTTATCGATCACCTCCCTGCACTTCCTTAGCCTTTCTTGCTGTATGTAGTTTCCATTAACTCACACTTTCCATGTAGAAATGTCTTATACTGGGATTCTGACATTGTATCTGGGAAGAAAATGCTGTGACCCAAGCACATTGGTTAGCACCACAGTATTTTGGGGGTAAAGCTTGTCAAATGAAAACATTAATTATAGCCCTAAAGCCATCCCCAATAATTTCAGTCTCATATGTAGCATGTTTTATTTTGTACCTTGGGTCTATTTGCTTCTATTTAATAAACCAATAAAAACATTAACACAGAAGATACCTTGCCTTAATTCCATATCCACAATGTTGACACTCGAACAATGTTTGTTGTATTAATCAGTTTACAGAAAGCATATTGCTAACAAAACTTAATTATAAAAAAGACAGCTCATTGGTTTCTCTATTTTCCTTTAAAAGTAAACATATTATTCTTAATTTTATTTACTAATTTAAAATTTCATACCAGTCTATGTTAAAAAATGAGATGTCTCACTTCTGGTGGGGTGGGGTGGGAGTGTATGAGGGACATCCTCCTAACCCTTTTGTTTACCATGATTTCTTACAGGAAAAGCTGCTTTGGTTCACTTAAATTTCTTTATACATGCATTTCCAGTTACTTGTGCAACTTACCCATCAGTCTCAGCTCTCATTGGTAGTTTTGTCTTTAGTCTCTACATTAGTCTATCTCTATCTCTCTATATCTATCTCTCTTAGTCTATCTCTCCAAGTAGCTTTTAAGGTACTGGAGAGGTTTTCTTTCTACTTTTCATCATTGGTCACAGTGGCTGTTAAACTTATCTGAACATTGACTTATTAAAATGCAAACTCCTCCCTCATCCTAGAGAGCCCAGGAATCTGCAGTTTATAACAATCCAAATGGTTGTAATAAGGTGGTCTCAGGGGAAACACCATCCCATGGCCTGGCATCTAGCCTCCTCTGGATTATAGTAGGAACGCGTTGTTTGTTCCTTTCTCTTTTTATCATCTATTAAAAGATAATTTTCAAAAAAGGTAAAATTAGGACTCTCATGCTGACATAAATATGAACATGTGTTAAAGATTTGATTTAACTCATCAGTGAGGAAACTGATGAACTGTTAGGAGTTCAAGGGGGGAATCAAAAAAAAGAGATACATTTATATATCAGGAATATAGAAATAAATGGGCGAATGAAGGTAAAACGGGCCTTTTCCATAGGGGAAGGAAGTCAACTAAATCTCCACTGGACAGAATTCACAGAACCATAGAGAAGAATTATAAATTATATGCATTACTATTAGTTTACAGAGCTGTAAAGTGGCTCCAAGGCAGTGAAAGACCAGAAGCATATAATCTGGAATTTAAACAATGTGCTGTTTTCCACTGAAGCACAATATTTTCCTACTCATGCTGGAGAGGAGTCCTAGATAACAGCCTGAATCAAAAAGCATGGAGGCCAGAGTCATCAGAATGTGGAAGGAAACCATCTTATGAGGCTGGAACTCGGGGGCGGAACGTCAGTGGTACAGTAAAGAGGTGGTGCAGACGAGGGAAGGGAAGCAGAAGTGTAGAGGTAAGACAAGACAGTAAACATGCATGAAATGTAATGCATGGTCCTGGACCACCTAGGATTGGGCAGTTTTGTGTCATTGCTAGCTCTTCCTCAGAGAAAAGCCAACTCATTTCTCTGGTTCTTTAGCAATACCATTACATAACTGTCCTGATGACAAGAGGGTCATGACTTTCCCTTTTTCGAAAGTTTGTGGTTTGAGTCACCTCTGTGTAGAAACCTCACCCAGAGGACACAGATGGTAGCAAGAGATGACTTTTGTGGGACATAATTTAGGTCATCAAGTCCCCATTTGACATTTCAATTATATTCTTGCTTTTAAAGCCCTGGGTGTATCTGTATCTTAATATGGCCAAGGAATTATAAAGTCATCTTGTGTCCCTTCTGTGGGCACAGGACATTGTAGAAATAAAGCTGATGGAAACAGTGACATGGTTTGACCAAATGGCATCGTCAGCCTCTTCAATCTGCCATATCCTTAATGCCATCAGCGTGGAGGGGCAGCTGCCAGAGGCTGGACATTCCTTGAAACAGGTGCCTTCTTTTCCAGGACCCAAGTAAGAGCCGAAGATGCTTTCTGTAATGTCAGAAAGCACATCCTTAGGAAAACATGTTTGAATCGCTCAACAGGGGCATTCGGGTCTCAGTTCCGTAAACTAATTTTAGTTTGGGTTCTGAATCAGAAATTGTGACCATATTTAGAAAATCTAGACTTGAGATATCCAAAAAGGAGTAGTCAAGGAATTAAAAGAAAACCCTATCATTGGAGGGAACAAGTAATTTTTGTATAATGCAAACTTGACCACTTTATTCCCCTTCTTCAAACACTTAGTGGATGTTCATTTCAGTTAGGATAAAATCTAAACTCTTTGACTCCGCTGACAGAGCTATGGCATTTCTATGCCTTCTATGCCTCAGCTTATCACTCTTCTTTCAGTTTTTGAAACACTCCATTATCCTCTCTCACCTCCCATACCCCTGCCCCACACCCTGACCTTAGCACACGTTGTGGCCTCTGCTTGAAACACTCTCCCAGCCCCGTTATTGACCCTATTGACTCCTACTTGGCTTCAGTTTAGATGTCCTGCCCCCTGGGAAGCATCCTCTCCTTCCTCCAATCTGGGTTAGGTGTCACTCTGTGTTTTTCTATTGCCTTACATTTCTCTGATCAAAGCATTTATCACCCTGTATTGAAATGTGCCTCCCAACGAACTGTAAACACCAAGTGGAAGGCCAGGATTTGTAGTTATTTTGTTCAACATCACATCTTCAATTCTGGAAAAGTACCTGGAGTGTCACTGGAACTTACAATATTTGTAGAATGAAGGACTAATTGAGTGAGTAAGCAAAAAAATGGATGAATAAATAAATGATTGAGTGAATTAATGAATTAAGTGAGTGAATGGATATACAATCAAGGGAACTGGATAGTTTCCCTGAGATGAATAGTAAAAAAGAACACATGGGAAAGATGATCTTATAAAGGAATCAGTAGGTTTATTTCGCTCCAGATGGCAGAGTTAATCCCCAAAGCTAGAAGATGGTTGGAGTGAAGTTTCTGCTCAAAGGATTTTTTTCTAAAAATAGAGCAGCTTAACAATGGAGCAGATCACCTCAGAGGTAGCTATGCATGCAGAAGAAAAGATGAGATGTGTGGGAGATGTATGGGATGCTGTGTGGGGATAACCAGGGACTGAGGATGGGGAATTAGGGGGCTGGGGTATCTGCTATATAGAAGAAACTAGAGGAGACAGCTTATTTAATCATCATTGATTCATTCAATGAACATTTACTGAGCATCTGGGTTCCAGGTACCGAGGTAGATGTCGGAGATTTAAAGTTCTATAAGATCCAGTCACTGGGACCATGATGCCAAAGTACATATATTCTAGAGGAAAAGAAAAACACACAGCCAAGAGTGTATAAAACTGCTATGATAGAGGTATGTGCAGGGTAATAGAGAGGGGACCTTAACCCACCTGGTGGGGGCAAAGGAAGGAGGAAGGTACCAGGGAGGGCTTCCTATAGGAGCGGCTAACTGAATTAATCCCTGCAATGCAAGACATGCTAATAGATACAGTGGGGGTCATGGTGGGAGGGAGGAGATAAATATGGGAGAAAAAGAGGAGAGACTTTCAGACGGAGATGAAAGCTTGTAAAAAGTTTAGTCTTACTGTAGTGAAAAGGTCAAGGTCAGAAGGAAGTGGCTGCAAAGTTCATTTAAACTCACAATTCTCTGAAAAGTGGATGGGAGTCAAAGACAGAAGCTCCAAGTGTAAAGAGCTGACTTGCACAGGTCTGGATCTTGAGGGTTCAGTGTACGAATGCCTTAGGGAAAAGCCCTTGTACAGAACTGATTCCACTGGGGCCACCATAACCTTTTTAGGGCTCCTGCCCCATGCCCTTACTCTGTGGCCATGTGTCTGAGGACAGGACATCCTAGTGCCACTTGTGAAAATAAATCTTTTTTGGACAAAGGCCACAACAGACCCATGTTGGCATTCACACCCTACAGCAACGCAGCGAAGGGCGAATACCTGCAGATCAGGGTCACCACTTGATGTCAGCTGTTTGGTGAGAGGTTGGGGAGTAGTGAAGAACTGTTTTCATGGTGAGCCTGATAGGAATGAAAACTTGATGATTTATTCAAGTAGCAACTCTTTCACAGTGTGGTCTAATAGAAGCTAACACTGTACTAGCATAAGCGACAGGCCCAGTTCCAAGTGCTCTGCACACATCAGCCACCTAAGAGGTAAATACCATTATCCCCATTTTATAGATAAGGAAGCTGAAGCCCAGGGCACACAGCTGGTGTAGAGCAGAGCTACTTTTCAGACTCAGGCCGTCTTGGTTCAGAGTTCAGCTTCCTGATTGCTACTATATTCTGTTTTTCAAAGCAGGAAGAAATGAAATCTCATGAAAAAAGATGCCATTTTCAGACAAAATGAGCAAACTGGATTGGGAGTGAAAAGAAGAATCAGTCTCAAGAAACTTGGGGAACCAGCCTTTTCTTATGCCACTTCTACCCTTGCGCCTTCTACTGTCACCCCAGCAGCCTTCTGATAGATTCTGGAACATGCCAGGCTCTTTCTTGCTTCAGGGCCACCATTCTTGCTGTCGCTTCTGCCTGGAATAGTCTTCCCAAGCAATGCATGGCTCCTTTTCATCTCTTAAATATTGGATAATGACTTCATGGTTATAAGAATCTGCCTGCTGATGCAGGGGACACAGGTTTGAGTCCTGGTCTGGGAAGATCCCACATGCCGTGGAGCAACTAAGCCCATGTGCCACAACTACTGGGCCTGCGCTCTAGAGCCCGTGCTCTGCAACAAGAGAAGCCACCGCGATGAGAAGCCCGCGCACCGCAACGAAGAGTAGCCCCCGCTCGCCACAAATAGAGAAAGCCCGCGCACAGCAACAAAGACCTAACACAGCCATAAATAAATAAATATATTTATATATATCGGATAACATGCCACCTTCTCAGAAAGGACTTCCCTGATGACCCCTGAGGGAACTGCCCCCTTAAACTCAACTCCATCGCATCACCATTTTTATTCCTTTTGCTAGTGTATTTCATACTCTGTATTTACTTTTGAATGTGCCAGCTTGTTATGAACTGAATGTCTCTGTCCCTCCCAAACTCATATGGTGAAGCCCTGACCCCCGATGTGACGAAATTTAGATGTGGGGCGTTAGGGAGGTAATTAGGTTTAAATAGATCATGAGAGTGGACACACTATGATGGGGTTTGTGTCCTTACAAGAAGAGGAAAAGAGACCACTAGAGCACTTTCCACCGTGGAAGAACACGGAGAAACTAGCTGTCTGAAAGTCAGGAAGTTCCTTTCTAGGAACTGAAGCTGCCAACACCTTGATCTCGGACTTACCAGCCTCCTGTGAGAAATAAATGTCTGTTTGTGTACGTCACCCAGTGTTCAGCATTTTTTTTACGGCAGCCCAAGCTGAATAATACACAATGTAACTGTACGTTGTTTATTTGCTCCTCTATATTATAAACTCCCCAAGGCAGAGACCACACAATTCTTTAAAGGAAGGTTTCACAGCTGTAATTTGCCACTATTTCCACAGCACCTAGGAAGGAAGAATGACTAGCCTCTGGGGGGTTTGTCTTAAGAGTGTCTACTAAAATATCCAGTTGTCTAGTTATCTCCTCAACTTCTCAAATAGCACAAATTCTATAATGTTTAAAATTTAAAGTATCTGTTAATCCAAGAGGGATAGATTAGATAATCTCTCTGGAACTTTAGACATCCCTTCCACAACTTTTCAAATAGGCCATCCATTCCCAGACCATCCCAGCTTCAACAAATTTTACTTTCACTGCATGTCAGCCACCCTCAAAATGGCCTAACTCTTGCCCTTGTTACCATTCATTATTTCCTTAGAGTTCTCAAGCACCAGAATCATAGTTATTTACTTCAACTTCCAACTCTTACAGGTCTCTCAAGCTCTCACTCATTGAACCCTTACCTTCTGTTCTCTGAGAAATTGCAGGTTCTTTCAAGTCAGGTCTCTCCAAATCTCAAATTTGAAACCAAACTTTCAATCCAAATTTGGCCCCGTGATTCATCATCTAAATCAAAGGCCAGCTAACTATGGCCCACGGCACAAGTCTGGCCTGCATCTGCTCTTGCAAATAATGTTTTATTGGCACACAGACATACTCATCTGTATACATATCTTTTATGGCTGCCTTCATGCAATAATGGCAAAATTGAGTAGTTGCAGCAGAGGCTGTGTGACTCAAGAAGCCTAAAATATTTACTATCTGTCCTTTATAAAAAAAATACCAAACTCTGATCTAATTATGATTTCATTATGAACAGTGAAAGATGATCCTCTGGTGTCATAAAGAAAATTTTTTAAATTTTAGTTATTGCTGTCTAAAAGAAAAAGAAAAAAAAGCAAATTGAGTTTTTATTTATATTTAATTACACATAGGCATTGATGCTCTTAGTTCATCTGAGAGACAATCATCTGTCATAGAAAACAGAGAAGATACCCCTGGGGAAGAGGAGAAGGTCCACAATCTGAAGAGGCTTCCAGAGGCAGCCTCATTCAGTCAGTCACTATCAGCATCTTATAACACTGTCTAGTTTATGTGTCCCTGGTGAGACTGATTTAGATAAAATATTATCTAGCAATACCTTAGGTAAACTTCAAAATGGACAACTATCTTTCAAATATTCCTGCAGAGAATGATTAACAATTACAAAAATGATGTGAAGAGTAAGAACTTGGAAGGGCACAAGTGCTTTATCAGCCATATTATGAGGTATATGAAACAGTAATGATAGAATCATACATGACGAGAAGTCAGTGAAAAAAGTCCTGAATTATTAGACTATTTGATATGCAAAACTATATCTACTATCATTAATGTTGAAATTTTCCCTACTTGTTATTGGTGCCTTGAGCAAGGACAATATGAAGCTAGTACTATTAACAAGACATTTACATTTCAGTATCCATGACATGAAGACAACGTTCTATAATTTAGGGGTGATTTTTAAATAATTCAATATTTGATCCAATACTTCATTTTACTACAGTTTGTGATATTTAGCAGTATTTTTGATAACATAAAACAGAAGTTTCATACCATTGGTCAAACATTTTTTTTTCTTGCTGCCAAGAAAGGAGTTAAAATAACAGATGGAAAGTAATATGATGATAAACTAAAATACATTTATTTTTCAACAAATGTTTTTAGGAAATTCCATAAATAATTCTGTGGGGCTTTATTCTATATGCATTATATGAAACTACAGATGTTTCTGAATGTCTCAACTAATGGTATTTTTTCTAAGTTCTATTTCAGAAGTGAAACAAAGAAAGTACATTTTAGAAGTCCACTAAAATAATGAATCAGATAAAAAGATCTATTCTCTACAGAAAATTACTTCTATGACAACAACAATAATCATAACAATACTAATATTGTTTTCTTGCACAAACTGTGTTAAGTTCAATCACCACTGGAGTAGTTGAGACTGAAACAACAACACTTACAAATCAAAAGGATTCTGGAGGATATTTCTGGAATTTCGCTAAAAATTCCTCCCTACATCACTCATATTCAAATGAGTAAGCCTGTTTCTTCCTGTCATAAAGGAACCAGAAGAGTTCAAAGGATTATACATGTCCTTAATAATGAAGAATGATGCTCATCAGGTAATGACAGTGACGATTCAAGACCTTTAATATACAGGGTATCCTAAATACCGTTCGCAAAAATCATAAGAAACTGATACTAGATTTTGATTATTTAAAGATTTCCAATGGATTCTGAACAAAATGCAATCAAATTTAGAAAATTTATTTACAAAAGAGCTTTAATACTATTATAGAATACTTGATATGATTCCTAAATTGTTCTTAAAACGATCCAACATTTCTAAAGTCTGATTTCACACTGCAGTCCTGAGTATTTTAACTCATCATCTGCTTAATCACAAAACTTTTAAAATTTGTTAAGTTTTTGCTTCTCTCTGTTTCTGTCTCTTCCTCTCTCTCTCCTTCCTCTTTACTATGGACAATTTCAAACACCCAAAGAAAATATGTAAAATAGTTCAGTAAGTCCCCATGTGCACATTGTTCACCTACAACCACCATCAATTCACAGCCACTGTTGCTTCATTTGTATCCATACATACTCCCTCATTCTAACATTGGTCTATTTGAAGCATATCTCAGACATAATAACATTTTACTAAGAAATATTTCAGTGTGTATTTTAAAAGACAGAGGTTGCTTTTAAAAAATATAACCATAATGTCATTATCACAGAGAGAAAATTAATAATAATTCTTCATAGGTCTCTTGATCAAGTATGTATATTGTTAATACACTAAGGTTATGCTCCACCAAAATTTGTCTTCATATTACTACCAAAAAACCCAATACTCTTATCTTTAATGTTGAACTCTTTTACTGAATTTGCAATAGCATTCACAATAATGTAGAATATCTCACTTTTGGTAGAATGCACTTCCAAATGCTTTACTTTGATTCCATAAATTGCACAAAAGACTCAAATAATTATTGTAATTATGTTAACTGATATTCTATTGAAAGCCTCTGATGACACTAATATAAAGCTGACATCACTTCCTAGTTTACTAAGTTTTTCCTATGCTCATGAAACCAACACTTATATAGCAATTACTTCAGCTTTCAGAAGTGCACAAGAAAATGTGGAATTGAAGGTACGTAAAACTAATACAGAAAATAGAACCATTTGATCTAAATGAAAAGTCATGCTTTTATAATGTATGTAAACACAACTCACTCAAACAGAGGATTTCTGAAAAAACGTCTGTCTTTTGAAGTAGATGCTGACATTTCTTCTGCAGATCTGAATATCCTGGATTTCAGACAGTCTGTGATATCATTGCTGCTCTCCTCAGATGAGACCATGGCAGGGACTGGAAGAACAGAGTGGGTGGCTACCAAACCCATCCTGACTTACTTCAATGCACATTAAAAACAACGTTTCAATTCACAAAAGGAAAACTATGGGACAAATACTAAACCAGACAGGGAACTAGAACGATAGGCATGAATGGGACTGTCTCAGGCAAACTACAATGTATGGTCATTTACTCTTCAAATTTCCATGAATAGAAATGCAGAGATAGCTCAGACCAACTTGTTTGGCTCTTGGATAGAAGAAGCTAAAAGTGAAAACTATTGTTTAAAAGGAATGCTGAAGTTTCTCTAATCAACTTCACTGAAAAAATGGTTGATTTCAACTAAATGTTAGGTATTAAGGGAAAACAATTTGAATAAATTACTTCTTACTACGGTGAGAATGACTAACGGATAACACTCCTCCCAGAGTCAGCTTCTTTCTAGATCTTTAGTTCAATTATTTTTCTCATTGGTGTATTGGTATAGCTTCAGGATTAGTTAGAGGAACAGTTCTTATTGAGTTCCTGAAACCATCTCACTTAAGCCAAGACCTATGTTTTCCAAAATAAAACAACTGCACCAAAACCCAAAACATCTGCATCTTCCACTGTGCAAGCGGCAGTTAAACTGTTTTCACTTGCTCTGCTCTTCTACTTGTCAGCCTCAGGCTTGCTGGTATCTGCATTCTCTCTGAGATTATTCTATCAATTCTTTGTAGTTTATTGAAGCATTTCTCCGAGAGATGTTTCTTCACCTAGTTGACATGAGGGCATGACATCCTGATTACTTGCTCTTGCCCTTTCTCCTGCCTTTCCTTTCTCATCCTTTTGCCTCTTGGAGATTAACCCAGGATGAAATGAAGCATCCAGAGAACTTCAAGCAAAGGTTCTAGCTCATGAAAATCACATCATACACATAACACGTTGCTACTGCAAACAGGGGCAATCCCTCCACCAGAGAGAAGGGACTGGTTCACACATCAGATCATTATCTGGTAGCGGTTTTGGACCATGCTGGGAAATCGCCCAGTCAGTGGAAATAATAATAACAGGAGAAAACATGTTGAACACACTCAATAGTACGTGGCGCTGCATCACCTCATTTAACCTCACGATTTTCAGGCAGAGTGAATAAAATGAGCCAAATTTTACAGATGATGAAACTAAGCCTTAGAGACCATAGTGTGAAATGGAGCAGGGATTCCATTACAGAAGACCCTTGGAAAATCTTCCATTTTATGGGCCAAGGACTCTTTTAAGATCCATGTGTAAAACTGTTCCTTCTCATGGCAAACAATTAGATCGTGACAATTTTGAATTTTGCATGAGCCTTGTGTAAAGATTAAGAACCCACCTCTGCTCCCCCTACCTGCCACCTGCCCCCACGATGTTTTTGGTTTCTGGAAAATGGCTTACTGCAAAGAACCACGCTTCCTCAGATGAGTTAGATAAGTCTCATGGATGCCCTCGTTGTTCGTCTGTGACAAGACCAGACACACCCCCTCCAACTCCCATTCTTTGCTTCACAAATGATTAGCTGAACTGTTTGTCCCAAAAGATCAATTGGGACAAAATGCCCATCAACTTGATGAGATCAAAGTTTGCTTAAGCTTTATATCTTCCCTTCAGATTCCTGAAATTTGATCCATTCTCAATCCGAACGAGCCAACAGTCCCCTTCTTAAAGGCCCCTCCCAGGAACAGGCCGGCCTCAGCGTAAAACAGTCTCTGATCTACGGTCCAATCAGACCATCTCCACCTTCTCATCTCACCTCCCTACTGGGTTCTTTCTAGCCTCGTTCATTCCTCTTTTCTGCTTGAGATTTGAGATGCAGATCTACAGTCAGGCAGTTGTCCCTACTGGAATAGTCCCATCCTCCCTCTTGTGATAATCCTTTCAAATAAAGTCTCTACTTACCTAAGTCTGGGTTTGTTTTGGTTTTAAATAGGCTTGATTTTTTATAACAGTTTTAGGTTCACAGAAAAACTGAGCAGAAAGTACGAAGAGTTCCCATCCCCCCCGTACCTATTATCAACATCCCCCATCAGAGTGGCACGTTGTTATAACTGATGAACCTCCACTGACAAATCATTATCACCCGAAGTCCATAGCTGAGGTTATGGTTCACTCTTGGTGTTGTACATTCTATAGGTTTTGACAAATGTGTTATGACATATATTCAACACACAGTAACATCATGCAGAGTAGTTTTACTGTCCTAAAGAATCATCATCTCTCCTTCTTCCCTAACCCTGGACAACCACTGATTCTTTCACTTTCTCCACACTTTTGCCTTTTCCAGAGTGTCATATTGTTGGAATCATACGGTACATAGCCATTTCAGATGGGCTTCTTTCACTTGGTAATCTGCTGAAATTTTCTTTTTCCAATTTGGCAATTGGTAACTGGCAACACTGATCCCGAGGTCACATATCTTAAAGAGACTGAATTCATATTTCTAGAAGATGCATTATGCATATTGCAACAAGGGAAGCATTTGCAAAGGTCCTATGGAAACTCTCTTTAGATAGAAATTGTGCTTACCTGCTGTTTAATGTTTCTATTTGAAATTGAAGAAGGAGCTCCCCCTTCGTGTGTCAAATGAAAGAAAATCGTTCTGAGAGGAAACTGCTTCATGGCCAGCATTTCTGCCCCAGGGGAGGCTATAAAAGGGGCAACTGGACACAGTCACTGGGTTATGCACACAGTCCGTGGCAGTGGGGAGAAGTGGGTTTGCTGTGAGTCTAATGAAGCGTAAGTTCCAGGGCCTCTCATTTTATAGTCGCAATTTTGTATTCTTTTCCTTAAGCGCGTCTCCCAAATGTACATGCTTCATGTCCTCCTAAACCATGGGTCCACCTCTGACTGTAGGTTATGACAAATTCCTCCCTGCCTGTGTCTTCATCCCAATGAGCTTTACCAGCTTGTGGCCCAGGATTTCTCAATCAAAATAAGCCAATGTCAGCATTGAAAATCGAGCAGGTAAGGGAATGCTGTGCAGTACCATCTTTACTAGGGGATACAGAGACAGAAGAAACCTCATCAGGGGTCCTAAATCTTCCATCTCATCCTGTTTAAAAGCATCAAAGTGAGACTCGGCCCCAGGAAGTACTTACTTCTATTTCATTTGGGTCTAAAGTTGATTCCAATCTAGGTCTATCTATTAAGGTAACCACGCTAGGCTCTTGGAATAATTATAGTCATAGATAAGCCAATTAAATTAAGAAAAAGACCCTGTTTTTATGCCTCCTGTAGACCTAAAATCTGAAGAAGTACTGTTGAACTTCAGGATAGAATCAGAGTAGGTGGGACGCCATCGAATTCTGATGCGTAACCAAATCATCAGCACTACTCTTAGAAAAAAGCAGAGTTAATGAAGTTTGCAAAGTACCTGCTATATGGATGGGCCACACAGCAGCCCATCCTCCAAGCACTCCCACCCCACTGCCATCCTTCCTGCCCTTCCAGGAATTCCTCTGGTGCCTATAACCCAAGAAGCCACATAGCCAAGCCTGAGAGTCATACTTAACATTTACAGATACTGATAATGCTACAGACACTATGATTGATGCTTTTCACGTAGTAACTCATTTAATCTGTTGAGGCTGTGGGAAAGGTACAATAAATATATATCCTTGTCTCCCAGTTTGGAACCAAATGAGAAATAAAACCCAGGAAACAGACAGAAGGACCTTATTTGTTTTCTCTGTTTTAATGTCAGTGTTGTTACCTATGACTGATCTGAGGACACGGCTTTAGCCATCTAGCCATGAACTTCACCCCTGAACTCACTAGACTTGGTCCTTCAGGCACTGCCTCAGCTGGTCAGTTGAGCTCTTCCTGCTGAGGTTGAGCCTGGGCTGTCCAAGTACCATGTGGCTGAGGAGAAGGGCTGGTCCCCCTGGAGAGAGAGTGGAGGGGGAGGACAGGGGGAAGAGAGGGAAAGAAGGAGATAGAGAGAGAGGGAGATGGGGCAGAGAAGAGAGAGAGGACTGGGTATCCGACTTCTTCTCCCACATTCACTCACTCAGAGAAGTCACCCCTATATTGGGATTGATAGTGGAGCTTCTGATGGAAGCCAGCAGTAAAACGTTACCCAAACTCCCCGTGTGTGAAGACGAGGAGGACAAGAGAATGGAAACCTTCCCTATTATAAACCTTTAGCTAAAGCCACGGGCTTAAAAAGATATTAATTTCTCCAATTTAGACACGAAAAAACTGAGGCTAATGTGCCTTTAAACCTTTGTCCAAGGGTGGCATTTGTAAATGGCAAAAGCGCTCAGGTCAGTCTGACCCCAAAGACCATGCTCTACGGTCACTATATGACACAGCAGAAGCATAATCACGATGTATAAAGTGCTGTCACCCTGCTTAACTCATTTCTCTCTGTTGAGATGAAGACTGCTATGTTGTAGAAGATCCTGAACGTTGGAATCGCCCACCCATGGCTGGGAGTCCTAGCTCCAATCTCTCTACGTGTCAGCAAGACACTCCTGGAAATTGGCAGAGGCAGTGGTTACTTCATTGGGTTGCTGTGAGAATCAAATAAGATGGTGAGGATTAAACCCCTGGCACATAATAGTGGACCAGTACAAAGATAATGTTAATGATCTTTCCTTTCCCCACTATTTTATAGGTAGACATATCTCATCATTCCCTTTCACAGATGAGTAAACTGAGGCTGCGGAAGACTGAATAATGTGCTCATAGCACTTACATCTGGGCTTTGAACTTAGAGTTTTTGATACTAAATCCATTTAGTCAAAAAATGCTAGGACATAACTACGTATTTGAAATTAGACTTAAATTTTGAAAGATATAAGAAAAATCATGATTCCCTGTTTTTGAGGAAATTTAGTTCTGAAGAGCCAAACCAGAAAGCTTTTTTAGATCTTGGAAGCTCTCTTTGCTAAGCCACAGCAGGCAGGAAAGTTAGAAGTGGCTGAGTCCTGGGAGCCTACCTCATGCAAGCCCTGGGTTTTGCAAATGAGGCCCAGAAGCTCCAGCAGAATGGAGATGGACCTTGCCTAGGATTTTGCAGGGATCAAGTTGGGACTAAAATTCAGTATCACCTAGCATTTTCCCAGATCCCTGGGAGGCTTCATCCTCCTTTAGTTACTCATGTTTGGAATTCCCTTTGCTCACTCATGGGCATATATGGTTCTTCTTGTATAAGATGGCCCCTTTCATTAAAACATGTGTCTTCCTTTGAGCCATCAGTCTGGAACATTCACCTCTGGTTTCTCTGATTCAGTCCAAAGTGCTTCAGCTTCTTTTGCCTCTCACAATCCTTTCCCTAAATGCTCATATGCCTTGGACTAGACGGAGTACATCAAGATTAGATTAGGGGACACAAACGCTTTATTCTCTAAAATTAAACTATGAGGCTGAAGTCTCCTCTCCCTCCATCAGGGTTTCCTCCCCACCTCTGCAGTCAGAGATATCCTTATGGGTTCTAATGATTTCTGAGGTGATAATAGTAATCAGATGATAATCTTATGCTAATTCTGCTGCAAAAACAGACCAGACGTCTCTACTGCATTAAATGTCTCTTGATACTCTGTTTAGTTCTGTGTTCCTATCGTTGTCGAAAACATCCATTGCAAAACTGTCCCCACGGACCATTCTGTCATCATCAAGCAGTATTTAAAGAAAATAGATTAATCAGGAATCTGCAGTTATAGGTTTCTTTGGGTAGTCCCCAATGATGGTTCACTAGGAAAGGGGAAAAGCTGTCAGAAAAATTGTAAGATGCCATCTCTTTGGAGGAAGAAATGACTATTTTCAACTCAATAACTTGTAATTTAATCTCTCGGTGATGTACAGGATCAATTCAAGTGCTTTGGGGGTAATAGTATCCATGATTTCGGATTTAAAGAAGAGATACAAAGAAAGGAATATGTGGCTTGTATTTCAGATTACTTGATTTAGTGGGAAGTAACACAGGCCTTGGGATAGAACAGACGTGGGTATAGCACCTGAGTCAAAGATTGTATAACCCTGGGCAAGTCTCAGTTTAATCATCTCTAAAGTAGGTTTATTAACAGCTTATGCCCTCTGAACCACTGAGGGATGAGATAGCATACACATATGTGTATCGTATATACAAGCCCTGAACAGAGTAGGTCCTAAAATAGTTTCCCTTCTCTTTAGAAAAATCCCAACTTATTTGCAGGTTGAAGTACTGCTACTAGTTTACTATACGACATTAACTATCTCTCAGTTATCCTTTGATCAAGATATGAGTGGATGTTAGAGATAGGGGAGGGTTCAAATAAGAATTTTGAAGTTCAAGTTTTATTCCTGCCCTGGAATTACCTTCCTTGATTCTGTAGCTTGCTTTATGCCAAGCATTTTTTCCTGAGTATTTTACAAATATTAGTATGTTTGATACCATAACAACCTTAGAAAGTGGTACTTTTACCTCACCCACCTTTTAAAATGAGGAATGAGGCACAGAAGTAACATGACCAGAATCACAAAGTTCATAAACGGTGTGGTCAGGATTTGAATCCGGGAAGGAAGACTTTGCTCTTTGTCACTCTACTGCTTTAATTGGAATTTCACCACAAGAAAAACAAAAGTTAATAGTCTTCTCTACTCACCTATTTTAATCTACTTCTCTATATACAGTACTACATTTATCCATCTGCTGTATGAACACATACTCAACTATGTTCCCAGTTACCTGGTGGTCTATAGAAATGATTTCTATTCTTATTCCTTAATATCTTTTTATCTTTGTAACAATATTCATTCTGAAAATTTAAAGTTGATTCTATTACTAATAACTGTACTGGGGAGGTAGGATTAAGCCTGTGATGGAATGGCTTGCAAATGACCACACCACCTACAAACTTTGTGGTTTTAACAAGTTCCTCAAGGCTGCTGTATCTCAGCTTCCTCATCTTGAAAATGAGGATAACGCTACCATCTCTCTCCATGGGAGACTGTAAAGACTAATGAGCTACTAGAACTCTGCCAGGCACATGCTTGTTCTCAGTAAAGAGAGAGCTCTAATTATGTATCTTTGTAGCTATCTCGTTACTGCCTTATTTTCATCCAGAAATATTCAGCTTACTATAAATGCTTTTACATACATTGACTAATTATAAAATAACAATGTAAGGTAAAAATACCTGTTTCTCAGAACAAATGATCATAATATATTGAAAGTTGAATTGTGTCCCCCAGATTGATATCTTGGAGTCCTAACTCCCACTACATCAGAATGTGACTTTAGCTGGAGATAGGATCCTTACAGAGGTAATCAAGTTAAAATGTGGCCATTAAGGTGGGACTGAACTCATATCACTGGTATCTTTATAAAAAGGGGAAATTTGGACACAGATGTGCATAGAGAGAAGACAGTGTGAGGAGAAACATGGAGAAGACGGCCATCTATAAGCCAAGGAAAAAGCCTGGAAAACGTCCCTTCCTCACAGCCCACGAAAGGAACTAACCCTGGTGACAGTAGCAAGATGTTGAACTCAGAGAAGCAGAGAGTAGAATGGTAGTTTCCAGGAGCTGAAAGATAGGGGAAATAGAGAAATGCTGGTCAAAGAATACAAAGTTTGAATAAGTATGAATAAGTCCTGGAGAGCTAATGTCCAGCATGGTGACTATAGTTAATAATACTGAATTGTATACTTAAAATATGCTAGGAGAGTACATCTTAAGTGTTACCACATACACACACACACACACACACACACACACACACACACACACACACACACACATACACAAAGACAAATGGAAACTATGTGAGGTGATGGAAATGTTAATTACTTTGTGATAATCATTTTACAATGTATAAATACACCAAAACATTGCATAGTACACCTTACACATACACAGTTTTTATTTGTCAATTATGCCTCAATAAAACTGGAAAAAATTAAGTTATAATTTAAAAACAAAAAAAGAAGAAATCAACCCTGCTGAAAGTTTGATTTTGAACTTCTGGCCTCCAGAATCATGAGACAATAAATTACTGTTGTTTAAACCACCCAATTTGTGGTACTTTGTTACAACACCCATAGTAAATTAATACAGAGTAATAAAATGAATTACCATGCTGGGTTTGAATAACTTAAAGAACCAGAACCAGAATAAGACTTAGTTTTCTGGTTCTGTCCCATGTGCTTTTTCTGGTAACCTGGATGCCTTCCGTCTAGCAGTTCATTAATTCTCCTCTGTTTTCACCTTCCGATCCATCCATTTTTAAAGTTAGCAGGAGCTTCCTGGTTTGGAATGTTGTGCATAAGGCAAATACCACAGGACAAGGTAAGAGTTCAATTTATGCCTGTAGGTTGCTCACACCTGTGTCAAGGATACTCCCTAATGTATTCTAACGTGAGATGTGACATTATCGAGTACTAGTTAGTTTATAATGAATAACAAAATCACAGTATTAGAGAGCTTAGATGCTCACAAAAATATCACCTTCAAAGCCAGCCTCCTTGACCATTTCCATCCCTTAAGTTGTTCAGGTATCACTCAAGCTGAGATTTCTCGGGATGCACCCCGCCTCCACGGCTCTAGCTCACCCAAGGAAGTATAGATACGGTAAAGGAGCCAGCACCTCTCATCTCCTCCTGGTTGTCTCAGGATTCAGGCCCCAAATGCTTTGGAAACCAAAATTCTATACAAATGTAGTACACTGTTTTCATAAATGCAGATTCAGACCTTGAAAATTATATAATCTAGACAGACTTAGAAATGATTAATGGCAGGCTAATGAGATTGTATAAATATGCAACCCATGAATAGAATCTTATAAAAAATGAACTGTTAGTCAGAAGATATTGCGTTTTGCCAAAATGCCATTCCCGTAAGGGCATCATGTCCTATTATCAGCTCAGCAGCATCAGTCATGTGGACACGACTGTCAAAGGTGTCATCAGAATGACTCTAAACTCTGAGAAGCTAACGCAGTCCTTTTACAAGACTTATTTTAAACTGTCTTGGTTCTCTGTCTCATTCTGGATCTTGAGAGCACTTCTTAGAAAAGTTTTCTCACATGGTCCAGGACGTAAAATCATTCTGTTGTCCTGAAAAATTCTCCAGTATTCAGCATAGGTTCTCTTGTTCTAGAAGGATGTTTATATTGTCCGTGTGGGACATATCTTTGAGTTCTAGGCTTTATTACTCATATCTCCAAAGAGGGTTAGACCTGGTTACTAGCATGTCATGACACTTGATCAGGGGTCAGAAGCTAGGATTTTTTAGTAGTTTCAGGCCCAAGATCTGTGGCTTTATTACCTGACTTCAGAAAACTTGGATTCTCAGCTCAGCACTGTCATATTTTGACCCTATATGCTTAGTAAATCATTTATATATTATGAATTTTTAAAAAAATCAATGAGTTTTGGCAAATATACACATATATATATATAATATATATTGATCCATGTTGTTACATGTCCAGTTATTTTTCATTTTTTCCCCTTTTATGGTTGAGTAAAAGTCTTTTGTATAAAAGTATGTGTGTATATATAAATATATATAGACATCTATATATATATATAGATGTCTATATCTATATCTATATATATGTGTGTATATATAAATATATATAGACATCTATATATAGATGTCTATAGACATACTTTTATATATATACATACAACTTTGTTAATTAATAAAATAAATAGAATAATTTGAACTTGGGACCTAGATCCACTGCAACTAGCTTGTGATTTGAAGTAGGGCATTTGGTCCTTCTAACTTGTTTCTTTATCTCTATAACATGAAGAATAACCTCATTCCTCTCTCCCTGTTTAAAAGTTTGCAATAAGAATTAGACAAATTGAAGGCCTCAACTACACTAGTCCAGCCACCATCCTCTCCTGCTTGGACTACTGGTAAACAGCACACAAATCAATGCATAGAATATTGTATATCTACAATGTATAGACACCAATGTATAGTACAGGATGTACTCTTTCATGTCTGGCTTCAACAGGTCTGTGAGATTCATCCACATTAGCCTGCTGACAGATCTTCTAGCTTCTATCATTCTCCAATCAGAAGCCGGGATGAACTTTTAAGTGTGAGTTAGAATATGTCATTCCCTTCCCTAAAACACTTCAAGAGTTCCCCATTTCCCTTAGAATAAAATAGAAATGTTTACCAGGGCCTACCTGGACCTACCTCCCCTTCGCCCACTTGTCCTCACTTCTTCCCACTCTCCCTCCACTCAATATACTTTATTACTGTGTTTCCAACATGCTCCATTCAATCCCGCTAGAGGATCTGAAGAATACTTCCCTTCTCTACCGCAAGTCTGCGTGTTTCTACATTTGGGTCTTGGTTTATATGTCACTTTCTCAGAGAGGCCTTTTCTCTCTCTGACTAGGTAGAGGATCACGTAGGGCACCCAGAAATTGTGCAATAATGATTTATTAGATTGATGAATAAGGGAGGGGTGAGAGTGTTTTGTACACTATAAAGCATAAAATGCATGTGGATGTTGGTTAGTTTCTTTAATAACAAATATACTTAATAAAATGTATACTTATAAATGAGACCACATCTTCATGGTCCTACGAATAAAAGACTGGCCTAGACCTTACATTTCAGAAGCTTATACTTCAAATGTAGAATAAAACAGAGAAGACTGGAAATTAATGATCCAGGAATGATAACTGAAAAGCACATTAGCCACGTGTTCGGAGGGTGAGCACCTGCCAAGTGGGAGGCTTCCTACAGGAGGGAACAGGAGGGAAGTCCTGGGATCTGTAAGAGGATTGGATTTAAGTTTCACGAGATAATGTGAGGGCAAGGACAACAAAATTACTGTTGCTGATTTCTTTTTCATTTTTATTTTTATAAATCAGAATGTTAGTGTATAAATTGTAAGTGAATACAATTTAGGATATTTCCTAAATAGACTCCATTTTCTTCTCTTGAAATTAGCAACTTTCTACTCTCCTGGTATTAAATGTGCCGGCTGCTACCCATGGCATGCTCGACATTCCGGGCCAGCAAACAGCTAGTCTCTAATTCTCCTTTACTTCCACCAGCCTCACCAAGAGAGAATTGTGTTTGTTCCCAAACCTACGTATTCATGTTGCACTTATTTATTTATTTATTTATTTATTTATTTATTTTTTTTTTTGCCGTACACGGGCCTCTCACTGTTGTGGCCTCTCCCGCTGCGGAGCAGCAGGCTCAGCGGCCACGGCTCACGGGTCCAGCTGCTCCACGGCACGTGGGATCCCCCCAGACCAGGGCACGAACCCGCGTCCCCTGCATCGGCAGGCGGACCCTCAACCACTGCACCACCAGGGAAGCCTGCACTTATTTATAAATTGATAAAATATAGGTGCAAAAAAAAAAAAAGAATTGTTTCCATGAAAACTAAGATGAACCTTTTGGAAAGACTCAATAAGCGTGGTTTGCCTTTTTTTTTTTTTTTCCTATTGACACAGGTATAGGTAACACAGTTGTAGAATATTTGGATGGGGCTGTAAAGAATCTAGACATATTCTGCATTAAAATGGTTTTAGGTGTCTTCATGTTCTTCTATAACTTAAGGAAATAGAAACTCAAATATTTGCTTTTAGGCACCTTATTTCTATGCAAAGAAAAACTTTAGATCTACATCAAAAGATAAGTGAAGTATAACTCTTCTGATCAATGAACCAACTAAAGGTTCTGACTCACAGGAGAAAAAAAGTGCTTCCACTGAGCTGAATGTAGTCTTTTTTCCTGCTTTTTTGGAATTATAGTCAGTCATCAGAATGGAGAAATTGAGACTCTCAATTTAGCAATTGGTCACTGCTACATTCAATGGTCATTTCTCAGTCCTCTTCATATGTGAACTCAAGCTTTTGAAACAGTTAATTTCTTCCTCCTCCTAGAAATAGTTTCTTGGTTTTGCTCCCAGGAACCACTCTTTTCGTCCATGCCCTACCCAGATGCTTCCTCCTCCTCCATCTATTTTTTTTCTGGTTCCTCCTCGTCTTCTCTACCCCAGGGCTCAATTTTTAGACCTCACCTCTTCACTCTCTAGACTAATCCCCTTGGTGATCTTATCTGGTCTCATGATTTAAAATATTATCTATACACTGACTCTCACATTTATATCTCCAGCCTAAACTTCTCACCTGAACTCTAGATTTGTACATCCAGTTGCCTACTCTCCATCTCCATTTGAGTGTTTAATAGGCATCTCATACTTAGCATATTAAAAACCTTGCTTCTCATCTTCCTCCACCCCAAACTGCTTTCCCATAGTCCTCTTCATCTTGATAAATAACAACTCCATCCTTCTAGTTATTCAGTCCAAAAAGCTTGAAGTCATCGTTAATTTCTCTCCTTCACAGCCTACCCTTGACCTATCAATGATCTGACTGGCTCTACCTTCAAAAACCATCTCAAATCCAACCTCTTCTTACTACTTCCTCTTCATTCAATTTACCATCATCTTGAACTTACATTTATGCAAAGTCTTCTATCTCCCTTCTTCTACTCTAGGTTCCCTGAATTGTATTCTCAACAAAGCAGCTGGAGTAATAATAAAAAGAGAAATAATAAAATATCTTCTTTCTAGGATTGTTGTGAAGACTAAATACAAGGGATTTAGAAGAGTGTATGTGGAGAGCAAGCAATGTATCTTCTCTAATGTTGTTTTTGTTGTTATAGGACAGAGCTATACCAGTTTTTCCATTTCTCCCATGATTCTTAAATAGCAATTTTTTTCCCTGCATCCATAAATATGTTCATGTCTCTCAAAATATTTCCTTGAACCACATTATTCTTTAACCTTCTGGTCCAACTCTAATTTCCCTTTAACAAACAAGTTTATTTCAAAACCAGTATCTCCTGGTAATGCTTCCTCATCTTGCATTCATTCTTTGTCTGATTTTCTCCTCTTCTCGTCCATGAACTGTTATTCACTAAGTCACTGATGATGATGCTACAATAAACAAATCCACCCCAATGTTCTCTGCTTTCCAAAGTATAGGCTATACCTTTCTTTAAAGTCTCCTCCAGTGACTTCCCTTCTATGACTCTCTCTTGATTATTCTCTTACTCTTAGACAACTCATTTAATGTTCATACTTTCATATATTAATTGTTAGTGTTTATGAGGACTCTGATTTCAAAGCTTGGCCTTCTTCTATATGCTTATGCTGAATCATATCTATCAATCTGGTGGTCTTTAAGTACCACCTATCATTCCTCAAAGATTTTCAGCTTCATATATTTATCTCAGATGTTTCCCTTGACCTTTAGAACACCTGAATGTGTTCCTCAGGATCAAAATTATCAAAACCAGGAGATATGTAGAAGAATATTTATAGTAATATTATTTGCAATAGAAAAATAACTGGGAATAATTTATGTGCATCAGCTGAAGTGGGGATAGTTTGTAGTATATACAACTTATATATAAACAGAAACTGTATTATCATATATATACATATATTGATTGTACTGTCAATATATACATCGCATATATATCAATGTATAGACACTGACAGTACAGCCAGTCAATATACTGTTACACAGTAGGGAAGATGAATAAAGGATAGCTATTAAATCAACTTGGATAAAGCTCAAATAATAATAACAATACAATTGAGTGAAATAATTCAGTTATGAAATCCTATGTTATAGAAAAATTAAACATTTTATTGTGTAAGAATTATGTAAATGGTAAAATCTGAAAAGAAGGGAATGATTCTGGATGGTGGGATGGGATTGGAAAAAAGCATCAATATTATTGGTAACATTCTAGTTGTGTAGTGAGTTCACAAGTATTCTTTTCCTTACTATGATTCATAACTTGCTTATACATTTTACATACTTTTATATTTTACATAATAATTTTATATAAAACCCAAAATCGAATTTATATTATTCCCAACCTAAGAGGTTTTTTTTGTTTTGTTTGTTTGCTTTTTCTTTGTTTCCTGTCTTGGTTTATGTCAACATCATCCATCTTTTTGCTCCAGTTAGGAAATTTAACTGTATTTGTAAACTTCGTTTTGTCTCTCACATTCAGTATAACATGTCAATTTGATATGTTAAACATGATAACATAATCAATTTGATTCTACCCAGATTTAGCTCTTTAGTCTAACTTCTTATCTCTATTCTTTATCTTTATTCCCAGGGTAACTGCCACACTCAAGTTCTCATCATTTCTCCCACAGGAAATTCTGATAACCTATCAAATGTGCTCCCTGTCTCAGTAATTTATCCAAGGTCTTATTCCCAAACACAAGTTTGATTATGTCATTTTTCTAACTGAATCTTAGCCATATTCCCAAGTCTCACAGTCTGATCTAATATACCTGCATCCCTCATCTTTTACAATTTGATGGCCATTCCTTTCTTTAAATTCTAGACCCTATGGTCCACCATTATTCAAAGCACGGCCATTCATATCTTTGCCTCTTTTTGGAGTGCCTTTTTCTTCCTCCTGCACTGGCCTGGCATCTTCTTGTCATTTAAGGCTCAGACTAAGTACAGTCTTCATGAAGGCATCATTGGCTACCTCTGTACATTCATCATTCTTTCTCCTCTGTTCCCATTGCTCTCTGCATACCTGTATTACTGCACCAGCATCATTGTATAAGTTCATTCAATTCTAATTTTTTTTTCTGCCTCCCGAACTAGACCATTATCTTCTTGAAAATAGAGAGATTGGCTTATTTGTCTAATTCATCTCAGTATGTGTCAATCTGTGTGTATGGCATGATTGCCCTCAATTTTCAATGAATATTCCAATTTCAAGATTCTGTTACTCTGACTGATTGACTGAACTGCTTGATGTCACGGAACACATGTTTACATCTTCTTAAGTGTCCTTTCAAAAATCTTAACTTACTTATTTGTAAGAAGTTCCTATTGGACGTAGGATACTACTAGGAACACGTTCATAAGTATTATAAGGGTTTATTCTTTATGAACAAAAGTATGCCCATATTGGTGAGAAAGACTGCGGGGACAAGGAAAGAAATGAATACACAGTCATTGCCTAGTATGTGTCAGGAACTAGGCTGGCCTCTTCTACACAATTTTGTTTAATTTTCCCAGTAACCTTTAATTACAGACATTGCATTTTTCATTCAGTTGAGATGATAATGAAGCTCAGGGATCTTAACTACCTTGCCTAAGGTCACATAGTGAGTTAGTGTTTATAAATAAGGTTAGGTTAGGTCCTGCTGCAGTAAAAAGCAACCCCCAAATGTTAATGTCTTAAAACAATGAACACTTCTTCCTCACTCACTGTATACGTCCACTGCAGGTTAGCAAGAGTTCTCTGCTCATCATAGCCACTCTGGGATCTAGGCTGACCAGCTCCATCTCAAATGTTGTCAGACACCACTGTTCACATTTTGTTGGCCAAAGCTCCCCCCCTGGCTACACCTAACTCCAAGAAGCCAGAGAAATACAATCCTAACATTTTTCCCAGAAGGAGGAAAGCAAGAGTTATTTTTGAAACAACACTAATGAGTGTGAAATTAAAAATTAAAACCACATCTGCTTAAGTTCTAAGTTTATCCCCTTTTCTACCACACCAACCTTTTCACTTTTTTCTTTATTTGGAAATATATTGAATTAAATTTTACAATGAAACCTAATACATGGTCCTTGAGGAAAGTAAGGTATATAGAGTCTCTATATTAGTGATTCTTGAAGTCAATGTCTCGAAGTGTCAGGATCACCTGCAAACTCTAGGACTCCACATACAAAGTCAGAATCTTTAAGGGGGAGGAGAGTGCTCTTGTATTTGGGACAAACTTCCCTGGTGTGTGGGTTACTGGTAGGGGGCCACATGGAAGAGAACAGTGCTCTAGGTCTAAGGTTTCAATCCCCCACCAACTTATTCTAACTTGTCTTACTTATTACATATGTTTTCCCTCTCTTCAGTGCAAAATGTAACGCATGCTTCTTATGAACATATGACCCTCTCAGAGTCTCTTCTAAAGCAGAGTCACTCCTTCTCCCAAATGTTTTTGGGCACTGGAGAGGACAGAGCTTATTGAATAATGCATTTCTTCGCTAGACAACTTGAAAGGGGCTCTGCTTAATGCAGTAGAAATTTTCAGATGATTCATTCTGGAGCCACTGATCAAAAGTACAGCTGATGGGGACAGGGGAGCTCAGGTGATTGATATCTTTCAAGGGACAGTGAGCAAAATCCCTATCACTAGGAAAGAGGCTGAGTAATGAAATCAAGTGTCAGGCAGGCAGAGAAGCCATTTAGGCTTTAAAATAATGTAGTCATAGTACGCTGTAACACTCAGACTAGATGTTACCATGTCCAAACGGATTCTACAACATTGGCATCGTGTTTCTGGGTCTGAGCTGATAGAGCCTTGTGGTGTTGGTGAATGAGGCAGGCAAGGAATGAAACTGACAGGGCCAGGAAAACATCAAAAATCCCTCAGAAACACAATGAAGGGGAAGAAAGTCAGCCCTCAACAGACAGAAAGGAGGCGATTCTCACAGAACTCCTGCATGCATGGCCCTCAGAGGGACTGCTTCGTTTCACTTGGCTTCTGTGACGATCAAAATGCCCCCTTGGCAGTGGATAAAATAAAATAAAGAAGGCAGAAATAAATGCCAAAACAAATTCATGCACAGGATGACCTTCCAAACGCTGCAAGGCCCAGCTAAGCTGTCCTCTACTGAAATGAACGGAAAGGGCAAAGAAAAAAATCTATAATTTAACTTCAACTAGAAAAATCTTTAAAATGAGCTGAGGCACTAAAATATTTGCCAGTCTCTTCTTTCTGATGATGACCTAACATTCAATGAATGTCTCATAATGTGTCAGGTGTTTTATATGCAGTTTCTCTTAGTATTTCATAATAGCATTGCAAGATGGATGTCATTGCCTCCAGTTCATGTCTGAGGAAATAAAGGTTAAGTAAATCACTCAAGGTCACATTGGAAAGAAGAACTGAGTCTGAGATATTTATTTTATTTTACTCTAAAATTCATCACATTTTTTCCCACACAAGACAACCCTTCAAAGTTGTATTAGAGTTAGAAAAATGTCAATGTCTTCTCTGTCCTTTCTTTGATGTCAAGAAATGCACTTCATCCAAAACGGTTGGCTGGATATAGAAATGGCTGAAGACAAATGTTGTAGAAGCATACAAACGCACTTTTCACATCTTTAGTTTAATCAAGGTACAAGGACTTTGGTCCACAAAACTAGACTCCAGGTCTAGTGATCTAGACCTCTGAGGTTCAGAAGTTATTCAGGGGAGCTGATGCTTCGTTTCACTCTGCTTGAGTGTTTACCAGCAAGGACAATACAGTTGAGTTCCCAGAACCACCTGCCAAGGCATACGAAGAGCCTTACATAATCCCAGTAGATAAAGCCATAAAGAGTCCAAGGGCAACTACAGAAAGGAAAACCTCCTGTCACCAGACCTCTTACATCACGTCAGCCTTGGAGAAAGAAGGCCATGGTTCTTTCATCATTCCAACATGAGACCTTGACAGAAATTCACTCTGAGAGGAGAGACTGCCTGTGTACCCTTACTTTGCCCCATAGGTTCAGATGGGACTAATCATCTTAGTACCTGCCATGGTGATATTGGAACTGACACAACCCAGCAGGCTTCTCTCCACAAGACACCTTATCACCCATATGGTACTGTTTGATAAGAAAAGTTATGCCCCTCCTCCATCCCACTAAACAAGAATAAGACAGAGCAAGGAGTTTGAAGAGTGAGGTAAATCAGAAGGCTCTAGTAGTGATAGGTCATTAGATCAAAAACTGAAAAGCACACAGGTTCAGGGGTCAGACAGACATGGGTTGTAACCTGAACTCTGCTACTATCTAGCACAGCAATCTTGGACAAGTTACTTACCCTCTCTGCACTTCACAGGGTTCTGGTGAAAAATAAACAACATAATGTTTTCAAAGGGAAGTGATAAACAGGTACACACTGCTATATTTAAAATAGATAACTAACAAGGACCTACTGTATAGCACAGGGAACTCTGCTCAATATTCTTTAGTAACCTAAGTGGGAAAAGAATTTGAAAAAGAATAGATACATGTATACGTATGACTGAATCACTTTGATGTACACCTGAAACTAACACAACATTGTTAATCAATGATACTCCAATATAAAATAAAAATTAAAAAAAAAGAGTAAATACGTAATACCAAAAAAAGGGAAGTGATATAGTGGAGTAGTCAAGAGAACTCTCTCTGGAGAGAGTTCTAGAGACCAGCTCTACAACTTAATATCCATGTGATGCTGTGTTAAGCAATTAAGATTACTCTTTAAGCTTCAGTTCCTTCATCTTGTAAAATAGAGCTAACAGATATCACCTTGTGTTGGAGGTACACAGAGCGACATCAATGGCACTTAAAAACAAAGCTTCAATGAAAAAGAAACACACGTTACACATTATGTAAGACCACATCCAAACAAAACACACAGATGAATACAATGGAATGGTTATCTGTGGAATGGGGGAATGGGAATGGGGTGTGGAATAAAAAGGGATAAAGAATTAAATTAAAGGAGGGGGCCTGTAGAGATAAAGATACAGGCCCTCTACAGGGGGCCTGTAGAGAGGGTTGATTGACTCAACCCTCTGAGTCAGAGGTCTTCACAAATGTAATAACTGGGCGTATTTCCTGGGGTTGTTTGAAGGTTAAGTGTGGAAAAGCTTGGAGAAAGTTTAGCAGAGAATCTGCTGTATATGCCCAATGGTAGGAACGGCTTTGTTAGATGCTTAAGTATGTGGCAATCCTCCCTCTTTTTGTCCCACTATGAAGCTTGGCCTATTTTTTTTCTTTTATCTATCTATCTATCCATCTATCTATCTATTATTTATTTATTTTATTGAAGTATAACTGATTTACAATATTATATTAGTTTCAGATATACTGCATAGTGATTCAATATTTTTATGGATTATACATCATTTAAGTTTATTATAAAATAATGGCTATAGTTCCCTATGTTGTACAAATACATCCTTGTTGGTCCCAGGTTCTTTTTTTGAGATGCAGGTTATTGCCAAGGATGTCTGCCAAATTCAGTTTTCCATCTTTTTCACAATTCAGGTTTTTGAAAGTGGGAGACTACCTCCCCAAATTCACTATTCCTTTTGCAAAGGACACAAGCAAATAATCCTCTGGTGTAACACAGAAGACTAGACTTTGGCCTGTATAATTATGAGGATGATATCAGCTAAAAGTGAATTACATTAACTTGATCATTTCTCATCTTTGAAATTCAAAATGACTTGGCCTGGTTACATTTATTTATGCCTCAGACTATTAAGAGGGCACAGTGGTCTTGTCCCATCTAATCCTTTATTTAACTAAAATTAAAAATAATTTCTGAATTCCATTATTAATATCCTCCCTCTGTGAAAAGTATCTCCCTTGGCAGACCCTACTGACATTCAGTCTAGACACTGCTGGGGGAACTCACTTCATGAATATCAATAAATGTGTGGCAGAGAGATGGGAGAATATGAAATTATTTCTCAGAATTTGACAGTTGATAAAATGCTAGTATAATAATTAAAAGTGCAGGATGTTTAAACGCTAGGTAGGTGTTCCTCAGTGCAGCGATGCACATTGGTCATATGAGAACAGCATCTTTGTTAGAAGGTAGCTTAAGGAAGAAACTTAACCTTACTTTCAGCTCGTTTTGGTCTTATACCTTTAGTGAATCCAGAAAGAGAGAAAAGGGCTTCTTTTCAAAATGCCATAGACAGATAAGGTTATGCTCTTGATTTAGGAAAAAAAATTAAAAATATATTTATATAATTTCTTGCCATCATTTTCTTTTTCCTCCAACAGCAGATGACTTTAAATGCTAATGGATTAATTAGAGGGCAAAAGAAGTCTGCCTGGTTACTGTTCTCACCTTCACTTCCACCATCCTTCCTAACCCTCATCTGAGGTCTGCCCCTGGTCCCAAATATTCTTATTCAGTTGTCCTGGGTAGGAACTTGGGCTTCAATATTTTTTAAGAGTTCTCCAATTCTTTCTAATGTACCATCAAGGCTGAAGCCAAAGGAGCTAGAGCAATGGTTCTCAAACTTGAGTGGGTGTAAGGTTTACCCGGGATACTTACAAAAAATACAGATTTCTAGGATACAACCCATGGGAATCTGGGCAGGACTTGAGAGTCTGCATTTTTAACAGACACCCAGGGATTCTGATGCAGGTAGTCCAAGAAACACATACTGAGACAACTAGGCTGGTCATATTTTTCATTTTCAGCTTAAACAAAGCCATCACTCCAGCTGTCGAAGGAATGCAGATCAAAGGGCAGGACTACATTCTGTGGCCTGCAAGCAAGATACGTTCAATGCAGACAGCCAAGTACATCTGATGATGTTTGCAGGAGCCAGCCCAAAAGAATATGGGGAAAGAGATGTAATATTTATCAGGCACTTAGCATGCTCTAGGCATTTCACAAATGCTCTCTAACTTAAGTCTCAAAGCATACAGGTAGAAAGAAGTTACACAGCCTTCCCTAGATCTCCTGCTGAAAAGAAGAGAGATGGGGTTCATCTTAGGTTCTCTCTAACTGCAAAGTCCCTGAAAATGAAGGGCAATGGGCCAGGGGCTGAGATATCTCAATACCAGTCTCTGATTCTTACTCTTCCTCCTTCCTGTATGTCATGAGGCAATCACCCAAACGCTCTCAGTTACTATCTCAGCATCTGTCAGGTTGGGAACGGGGTGGGGTTAGGGTGGGGGTGGTACTTGCCTCTGCCTGCTTCAGAAGGATCACGGGAAGGGGAAGATACATGAGTTGTTACCCATGAAAGCACCTGAGGTTTGCTGGAAGAAAACTATTATGTAGACAGAGTTAGATTTTGTGTATGAAAAGAAAAATGCTAACATAGTTGGACACCCTTCTTCAATTTGTTACTTTGCCTATTTACTCATTCATCAGACATTATATCTAAACACCCATTGTTTTCAGAACCATGAAGGCTGAGAAGGGTACAGGTTCTCTATAGACGAAATATTTTCAGTTTGATGGGAAGAGGAGGAGATGAAGTGGCTGGGAGACAGTGAGGAACAGAGGAAGTAGAGTAGGGAAGGGAGAGAGCACGGAGAAGAGGAGGGAGAATGTGGGTGGGGGAAAGTTGGACAGAAAGAGACCACATTTGTTTGTATGAATGTTTTAACATTCACAAAATGCTTTTTTATCCATTGCATCATTTAATTTTGTTCTTCTCAGACTTTCACATGCAAAAGAAATCACCTAGAATAGTGTTTGAACATATTCCTAGGCTCCACCCCCAAAAATTCTGATTCAGTGGGCTGGGCTGAGACCAGTGGTCATGGGGTACATGGTGGTCCATGGACAGACCGTGCTTCAGGCGGCAGTGATTCAATTATCAGTCCAACTTTATGAGGCAGGTAAGGCTGGCGTTAGGATCCCTATTTATCATTCCCATTTTTTAAAAAAGAGGAAATTGAAGTTCAGAGAAATAAGGGAACTGGTTTAAAGTCCCAAAGCTACCAGGACTTTTTGATGCTAAGCTGTGGACTCTCCTCTATGTGAATGAGTTAAGCTCAATATTCTTTGAGGTTGTGCTTGGGGAAATCTAAATAATGGTCATTGCCTTCCAAGTGGAGTGAGTTGCCATGGATACAAATATTGTCTTAATACATTGTAAGGAATTTCCTTTAACCATAGATTCTATAAGAAATAGTCCCAGCAAGGTATATATAATCTATTCTGCTTCTTAAAGAATCAACATTCCTACATCAGGAGAACTGGATACCAGTTCTCTTTGTGAAAATTGGCAAGATCTATAACCTCCTTGCAGGTAAGTTTTAACCACCTTTTGGGATTGTAATGAGGATCACCTTGACCTAAAGTACTTTTGGCAGTTCCTGACACACAGTAGGTGTTCTAAAAATGTTAGTTTCCATTTTTCCCTTTCCATTATTAATCCATTAATCCATTACTAATAATTGAGCACTAATAAAATAGTGAGAACTTAACACATGTTGGGATGTGAACTAGGTACTTAATTTATATGAATTCTCATCATGATCCCAGGGAGCTGGTCAGCATCCCCATTTCATAAACAAGGTAAGTGAGGTTCAGAGTGATGAAGATCTTTTCCTGTCCTCACACTAATTCGAGGTAGAGCTAGGAGTTAATCCCAGGCAGCCTGCTTCCCGAGCCTGCTCTCCTAAGCATGCTGTGAAGTTGCTTTCCCATCTTGTCAATCAAGATGTTTCAATTAGTTAATGGTGAAAGTGAAGGGATAAGACAAGAAGAGTAACTCCAGAGCTTGACTGCCAAGCCTGACTTTTTCACAAGCACCAGTGCATGGTTGGTAAAACAATGTCCACTGAATGTTGTTTATGCTGTGGAAACAGCACTTTGTCTATTTTTCTGGGACAGGACAAAAGAAAATGACTTTCCGCTTACTCCTATTCTCACCTCTTTTGGACCTGAGTCTTTCTGACAGGAAGTACACACTTCTGCTATTTAATCCCTGCAACCACTTGTTACCTTGCCTGTCAGCTCTTGTACTGACAAAGGGACCTCTCTCTGCTACTTATGTGTTCGTCCTAATAGTTCTTGGATGCAATTAGTTCTTTTGCCCTTTCTGTATGAACTTCTGGAGGTGCAAGAGTGAACACACACACACACTGTGCCCATCCTTATGGCGCCTTCTATCTGGTGAGGGAGATGAAGAGACATACTAAAGGAATAATTGCATTTCTGACTATAGAATTCCAAATTTATATAAGGGTCCCGAGTGAAAGAAACATGGTCTCCTAAGAGAGTACGAGGAAAGAAGTGGACTTAGGTTGTCCATATCAGAGACAGGGCCCACAGCAGATGTCTAGAAAGGCATCCAGGGGTAAGTGGTCTTTGATTTACGGGTGAGTAGAAGTCAGCTAGGCTAAGAGAGGTGGGAAGAGGGAAGGTGAGGAGTGCAACATCTCTACGCTGAGAGGGAGCAGGGAAAGTTCAAAGAATTGAAAGAATGCGAAACTATAACGGAACACTGACAGGCCCTAAAGAAAGAGGACTTAAGAGGAAAAAATCAGCCTCAGAATATATATCTATGTGCTGTAGGAAGAACATGAAATCACTCATTAATGTAACAAATGTGTATTGAATTTCTACCATGAGCCAGTGTCTGTGCCAGATGTAGGGGAAGGTACAAAAATGAGTAAGACATGATTTTTGTCTAGTGGTTGAAAGTTATTGTAAATCCCTCCAATGGTTGAAAGTTGCTGTAAATTCCTTTAGGATAAGGCCATGTTTTACTCATCACTACATCTTGAATTTAGTAAGTAGTCAGTGAATGTCCATTAAATAAAAGCAATTTCAGGTCACTAATTCTATTTTGACTATTGATCAAATAAACATCAATGCATGAATACTACCATACTAACTTTAAACATATATATACACACACATACATGTGTATATGTATATATACGTATGTTTGTATATGTATGTATACATACACACATGTACATTGTATATGTATGTCTACACAAACACATGCATGCACACGCACATACACACACACACATGCACGCACTAAAGGCTTACTCCAGAGTTAATAGAGTACAATCCTCAGGGAAGGGACTTTGGCTCCAGAATTTTTAAAGTAACCAGAAATGATTCACATGTGCAGCGATGGTTGAGAACCTGGTGGATATCAAGTTTAAATGAATAGGTCTAGGTTCCCACTGTAATATACAAGATTAAAATTTAAACATTTTTCAGTATCAGTATTTAGCCAAATTTCTTCTTCCCCCCAAAACTTGAGAAATACCACTATAGGACACCAACAGAAGTAGTGAACCTGCTGTCTCAGGCAGAGGACATGCCATCCTTAGGGAGGCATATGAGAACAGTCTGAACTCTGTGACCCTTGACTCCCTCAACCCATCTGCTAAGGCCCCTCAAAGGGACATGTGCTCTGGCTAGGAACTATTCTTTAGGGAAATTCACTTGGTTGCTCATTTATCCTTGTATCCTGGTAACTTTAATGAAAGCAAACCTTATGCCAAAGAAACAAAGCAATAAGCTTTGACAATACACATAATAGCTGAAAGTTACCAAATGAGTCTGCTTCTGTGCTGATGACCTTCGCCTCCACTTGGTCTTTTGCCATGGCAGGTGAATGTTTATATGTAGTTTAATTAGTTAACAATAGTTAAGTGCCTCAAGGGCTCATCAACTTGGCATTAAAGGACAATTACCCATCATCACTGGATTCCCAGGCTACTTGATGAAGCTGCATCATAATCTGTCCCTGAGTGAGGGAAATTAGGCAAGGGCAGAGTGTTTTGCTAAATCCCTGAAGCTCTCACAAACATACAGTGTGGTCTAACCCACCACTGAAGCTTTCAAAGCCAATGGCAAGGAGTCTTTAGAATAGGGAAAAATGAGGTGAAAAACAAGCATAAGCTTTTTTTAGCCCAATCTCACCTCAGCCATGCAAGCTTCTGTAATAACCTGGACTGGCTCCACCAGTGATTGGCTCCATTTGTTTTACAGGAAACCTTCCTTTTTGAAAGAGAGAGGCTAAGCTTTTCAGTGCCTCCAGCAGAACATGTCAGTGCCTTGATTCCAAGGGCGTGGATCACATAAATCTGAAGTATCTCTGGTTTCGGTGGGAATAATGAAAACTTTCTCGGCTGACGCATCCAGGAATTAAAACAGCATAACAGCTTTGAACCACTGTCAAAAGCTGCATGGAGCCTCATTTCTGGAAGGGGTGTTTCATTTTTTGTGATTTAGCTTGGAAGCATCTACTTAAATCCTTTCCTTGTTTCCTCCACCTACTTTATTTCTACTCCTTTTTGGCTCTGCCAAAAAAAGTTTACAGTACAGGAATGCAGAGAGAGAAAATAATTTAGGGAATCTGCCTGTCATTACACTGTGTTGGCAAAACATGAAATTTCAATATTTTGTCAAGAGCTTGTTTTTGAAAAGACTGATGTCTACACACATATACACACATCTCATGTACACCTCATTTTTGGGGGGTTGTTTTTGTTTGTTTTTACAACAGGAATTTGCAAGTTTGAGAAAGAAATCTTGTCAGTACAAGTGACTGGAGATTTTTCTTCTAATTGGTATTCTGAGACTCCTGTTGGGTAAAAGTACATCGCTGAGGGAAAGTACTGATTTTCATAAGCTCAGCTGAGTCAATTTCCAACTTATGGTGGTGTTACTGAAGAAAGCACTGACGTTTTGTGTTCATTTGTTCATTCATGCATTTAGCAAATTTGCATTTGGGGCCTACTCTGTAGCAAGACCAGTGTCTAGGGGATAAAGAGAGTAAAGACTAAATAAATAAATAAACCCTGTTTTTATTTTTATTTCTTTTTATTTAATTACTTTTTATTGGAGTATAGTTTATTTGCAATGTTGTGTTAAGTTTCTGCTGTATAGCAAAGTGGCTCAGTTATACAGATACATATATTCACTCTTTTCTAGATTCTATTTCCATATAGGTCATTACAGAGTACTGAGTCGAGTTCCCTGTGCTATACAGTAGGTTCTTATTAACTAACTGTTTTATCTACTTTAGGGTGTATATGTCCATCCCAATCTCCCAATTTATCCCCCCCTACCTTTTTCCCCCTTGGTAACCGTAAATTTGCTTTCTACATCTGTGACTCTATTTCTGTTTTGTAAGTAGGTTCATTCATACCATTTTTTTAGATTCTACATATATAAGCGATATCATATGATATTTGTCTTTGTCTAACTTGCTTCACTCAGTATGACAACCTCTAGGTCCATCCATATCACTGCATATGGCACTATTTAGTTCTTTTTTATGGCTGAGTAATATTCCATTGTATATATGTACCACATCTTCTTTATCTATTCTTCTTAAGAGATTACAAAGTTGTGAAGAAGATAAGAACTGTACAATATATTCCAAGGAAGAACGTGCAGATGCCCCATGAATTGGCAGGAGGGAGGAACTGGTCATGGCTGGGTGGTGGTTTCAGGCAATATTTCAATGAGGAGAAGGCAACTGGCTTGGCCTTGATGTATGATAAAGCATGAAAATACTGAAATGGTAAGGGAAAGGAGGGAAGTGGAGAGATATCATCAGGTCAGGAAGCAGCGTTGAGGAACCAATTGCTGTTGGTGACCCTGACTTTATAATAATGCCTGTCTGATCAGTTATGTAATTTATTCTCAGTATTCTCAGAATGCAGGGGGCAAGCACAGAAAAAGTAGTAGGGATTCACCCAGGCATAGGGTGGATGCCACTGAAGTTCAAAGAAAAGGACAGACAAAAGAGTGGTTGAGCTTTGGTAAGGAGACCTGGCAGCTCCAGTATGGATTTTGAATTCCTTTCCTCTGATCCTTGGGTGAAATATGTCCAGTGGAAAGTAAAAAGGAAGAGAATTTAGAAACAATGGTGTAGGTTACTGCTCAAGAAACCTTGGGTATGATAGGCAGAATAACATGCCCCCCCCACAAAAAAAAGGCCACATTCTAATACCCCCAGAACTTGAGAATATTTTACCACGGCTAAAGAGACGCAGATGTTGACTAAATTAAGGATCGCGAGCTGGATATGTTATCCTGCATTATCCAGGCGGGCTCAATGTAATCATAAATGTCCTTACAAGAGAGAAGTAAGGTATAAGAGCAGAGAGAAAAGGTTACGTTGCTGGCTTTGAAGATCGAAGAAGGGAATATGAGCCAAGGAACGCAGGCACCGTATGGAAGTGAGAAAAGACAAGGGGATGAACTCTTCCCTTGAGCCTCCAGAAGGAATGTAGTCTTACTGTCATTTTGACTTCAGCCCAGTTAGATATATGGAACTTCTAACCTCCAGAATTATAGCGTAACACGGGCATACCTTGAAGATACTGTGGGTTCCACTCCAGACCACTGCAATATGGCAGACATCACAATAAAGCGAATGTTGCAATTGAGCAAATATCACCATAAAGACAGTCACACAAGGTTTTTGGTTTCCCAGTGCCAGTCATGTTTAATCGATACTACAGTCTATTAAGTGTACAGTAGTACTATGTCTTTAACATGTACATATCTTAATTAAAAATACTTTATTGCTGAATGCTAACCATCATCTGAGCTTTCAGCAAGTCATCATTTCTTTTTTGCTGGTGGAGGGTCTTTCCTTGATGCTGATGGCTGCTGACTGATGAGAGTGGTGATTGCTGAAGGCTGGGGTGACTGTGGCCATTTCTTAAAATAAGACAATAGTGAAGTTTGACAAATTGATTGACTCTTCCTTTCACAAAAAGTTTTTCCATAGTGTGCAATGCTGTTTGGTAGCATTTTAGCCACAGTTGACTTCTTTCAAAATTGGAGTCAACCCTCTCAAACCCTGCTGCTTTATCAACTAAGTTTATGTAATTTTCTAAAAGCTTTGTTGTCATTTCACCAATCTCCACAGCATCTTCACCAAAAGTAGATTCCATCTCAGTAAATCACTTTCTTTGCTCATCCATAAGAAGCAACTCCTGATTGATTAAAGTTTTATCATGAGATTAGAGCAATTGCAATCAGATCTTCAGGTTCTACTTCTAATTCTAGTTCTCTTGCTATTTCCAGCATATCTGTAGTTACTTCCTCCAGTGAAGACTTGAACCTCTCAAAGTCATCCATAAGGGTTGGAATCAACTTCTTCCAAACTCCTGCTGTTATTGTTGATATTTTGACCTCTTCCCATAAATCACAAATGTTTTTAATGGCATGTAGAATGGTGAATCCTTCTCAGAAGTTTCCTATTTACTTTGTCCAGAACCAGCAGAGGAATCACTGTTTATGACAGCTATAGCCTTATAAAATGTATTTCTTAAATAATAAGACTTAAAAGTTAAAATTACTCCTTGATTCATGGGCTACAGAATGGATGTTCTGTTAGCAGACATGAAAACAACATGAATCTCGCTGACCATCTCCATGAAAGCTTTTGGGTGACCAGGTCTATTGTCAATGAGCAGTAATATTTTAAAAGGAATATTTTCTTCTGAGCAGAAGGCCTCAACGGTGAGCTTAAAATATTCAGTAAACCATATTATAAACAGATGTACTGTCAGCGAGGCTTTGCTGCTCTATCTACAGAGCACAGAGGAGATTTTGCATAACTCTTGAGGGCCCTAGGATTGTCAGAATGGAAAACAAGCACTGGCTTCAACTTAAGGTGATCAGCTGCACTGACTCCTAGCAAGAGAGTCAGCCTGTCCTTTGAAACTTTGAAGCCAGACATTGACTTCTTCTCTCTAGCTGTGAAAGTCACAGGTGGCATCTTTTTTCAATATAAGGCTGTTTCATCTACACTGTAAGTCTGTTATTTAGTGTAGCCACCTTTATTAATTATCTTAGCTGGATCTTCTAGATAACTGTCAGTGCTGCTACACCGACACTTCCTGCTTCACCTTGTGCTTTTATGTTATGGAGACGGCTTCTTTCCTTAAACCTCATGAACCGACCTCTACTGGCTTCAAACTTTTCTTCTGCAGTGTCTTCACCTCTCTCAGCCTTCACAGACTGAGGAGAGTTAGGGCTTTACTCTGGGTTAGGCTTTGGCTTAAGGGAATGTTCTGACTGGATCATCTTCTATCCAGACCACTAAAATTCTTCATATTAGTAATAAGGCTGTTTTCCTTTTCTTATCATCCATGTGTTCACTGGAGTAGCACTTTTAAATTCCTTTAAGAACTCTTCCTTTGTATCTGAAACTTGGCTCACTGGCACAGGCCACCTAGCTTTCAGCCTATCTCAACTTCTGGCAGGCTTTCCTAACTAAGCTTAATCACTTCTAGCTTTTGATTTAAAGTGAGTAACGTGTGACTTCCTTTCACTTGAACGCTTAGAGGCCACTGTAGGTTTATTAATTGGTCTAATTTCAATATTGTTGTGTCTCGGGAAGCAGAGAGGCCCGAGGAGAGAGAGAGATGGGGGAACAGCCAGTAGGTGAAGCAGTCGGAAAACACACATTTATTGCGCCTGCTGTCTTGTGTGGGTGTGGTTCATGGCACCCTGAAACAATTACAATGGTAATATCAAAGATCACTGACCACAAATCACCATCACAAATATAATAATTAATGAAAAATTCAAAATATTGCTAGAATTACCAAAATACTACACAGAGACAAGACGTGAACAAATGCTCTTGGAAAAATGGCACTGATAGACTTGCTTGATGAAAGCTTGCCACAAACCTTCAATTTAAAAAAATGCAATAAAGTGAAACACAATAAAAACAGATGTGCTTGGCAATTTATGTTGCTTTGAGCCACTGAGCTTGTGTATTTTTTTTTTTTTTTTTACAGAAGCAATAGGAAAATAATACATTGGGTTTAAGTGTAATGTTGGAAAACTTGTTCTCAGGTAGCAGATGTCTGCATTAGCTGGTGCCAGGCTAGACATAGATGATGGTGGCTGTATTGTTGGAGAAACCGAGTCAGGTAGGCACGGTGACAGGTGTAACAGTAAGGGAGAAGAGGGAGTTAAACTATTAATGCTTGTCTCAAATAGATGCTCTTAGCAGAGAATGGGGGAAAACTGCTTAGCACGGTAACCTGGGTTGTAAGTACTTAATATATGGTTTGTTAGAGCATTGACTCTTCTGTGGGCGAGACAATCCTTTGGTGGGTACAGACCTGAGAGAACACGATGTTTGGTCCTCTCTAAAGACAGTTTTCTATAGGTAAAACTGGATTATGTTGAACATCAAGGAAAGCCTTAAGTGGGAAAAGGATTTGTGCGTGAACAGGAATGGTTAGAAGTACGGAGAGCAAATGACAGGCAGCCTTCTCATCCTGGTCCTACCTGTTTGCCTGGCTGACTGTGCTCAAAAAGCTTCAGGGTTTTTCAGCACCAGCTGAACATACTACTTCAATCCACCTCCAGCTGCCTGCCTCCCCGACACATTGCGCCATCTTCTACCCTGGAGGAATTGCCTGAGATCTCTTTGAGGTAGATCCTGTGCTTACTCATCTCCGTACTGCCACCACCTAGTGCAATGCCCAGCAAATAGCAAGTGCCCGATAAGTCTTCATTAAGTGCATGCGCAAAGGGGCAGGGTTCTACTCTTAACATATTTAAAGACTCATTGCAGGGAGAGGGTATTACAAGGCAGTGAGTAGTTCTGTACTCAGATCTGCTGTCCAGAAGAATGGTTTCCAAAACCTGATCCACACAGGTCCACCAACTGATGCCAGGCCAGTAAAAATGGGTGGTCCCCACCCTATCCATTATGATTCAGTGGGTCTGGGGTAGGGCCTGGGCATTTGTTTCTTTAATAAACTCCACAAAGATTCTGCTTTTCAGGCAAGTCTGTGAACTCTTGGTCTTAACCTCAAAGAGGACAGAGATCATTATGAACTAAGGTAATCAGAGAAGGATTCATTGAGAAGTTGGGATTTGAACTAAACCTTCAAGCATGGGCATGTTTGGGTAGATGAAGATGAGGAAGAAAAGACAGAACAAAATTATAGAGAAGCAGACACTGTAAGAAACAGTACCCTGTATCATTTGGACTTTTTACTCAAAACACCATTAACAATCTGTATAACTTATTTCTGCATAATAAATTATCCTGTAACTTACTTTCTTAAAGAACAATCATCACCTATTATCTCTCAGTTTCTGAGGGTCAAGGATTCAGGAGCAGCTTGGACGAGCTTTCCTGACTTGAGGTCTCTGAAGAGGTTGCTGTCAGATAGTCATTGGGCAGAGGTCATTTCAAAGAATTCTTTGGTCTGATGCTTGGAACAGAAAGACTCTAAAAGCTGGAGATTGGCAAAGCTAGGCCCCCTGTGCATATTTCTCTACTTTATACTATTTTTGTATATGATCTCTATAGCATGGCGGCTTCAGATAGTTGGACTTCTTAAATGATGACTTGGTGCTCCAAAAGCATGTGGTCTGAGAGAGCACACTGGCAGGAAGAGAGACAGGCGGGGTGAAGGAGGAGCTGAGTAGTGGTGTGCACCTGCAAACATGCATGCAGGCGAAGAGAGAAACAGTCGATGGCAAAGGAGGCACGACTTTCAGGAGTGCTTAATTTAACTTTACCCAAACACCAAGAGGTTATTCAGTGCTTCTTATTGGTCAAGAGTATGGATTGCATACCATACAGAAGAATTATCATAAAAGACACTAACTTCAGAAATATGATTGAACCTAGCTTTATCACAAGAAATTGCAATACATGCTTCAATTCTTTCAGCAGTTTTCAATATTCTCTGAAGGACAGGGAGCACATTTATCAAAGAGTTAGTTTGTATAGTTGACATTTTCCCATAATCGAAGGCAGAAGACTGGTGTCCCAGATCTAACACTTGGCCAACTGCGATCCTGGGCAAATCTGTCACCTCCTTCCTAATCCAGCTATTTATTTCTCCAACTTCACTTCCTTTTATATATTCCTCAAGCTTCACTGTCCCAAATTTTGGATTACTTGCTTTTTCCCAAAGAATAAAACTCTTTCAAGCCTCTTTACTTTGCACCTGGTGGTCCCTCTGTTTGAGGCACCGTCCTTTCCTGCCTCTTCCTGTCTCCAGCAGGTGCCTCCCCCTGCCTTTCAGCTTCTTACTAGAACTGTCAGATTCTACTCCTGGTGGAGCCCACTCTCTGGGTTCTCCCAGTGCCCTGCATGTATCTGTATCATTGTCCAGGTCTTGTTGTTTTCACTACTAGACTAAGAGTCTCTAAAGGAGAGGCTTATGCCTTACTGATCTCTGCCATGTCTGCCAAGAGCATAATGCCCGACATATAATAATCTATCAATAAATATTTGTGTTTCAGTGAACAAATAAGTACATGAAGGCAGAAAAAGATATTTTAAAATGTGAACCATCCATTCTTTGGCTTAATTGGACTTCAAAGGACAAATTATCTTCTCATGATCATCACATCGTCAAGAGTTAAAAATAAACAATAAGAATAAAACTTATTGTATCTGGATAACACAGCAAAAGTCTTAGACTTTTCAGTCTATTGTGTTCTTTCTCACTGAGAATCCTGTGCAAAGATGAAGGTGAGCTTACGAAGCTCCAGTGTTTATCTCTTTGTACCAAGTGTATAGCCCCTTCTACTTTTCAGCTACTAGGGGTGGTGTACACTTTTTCTTGCTCCAAAAAGATAGAACTGAAGGCAAACCCATTCCTGGTGGGCTGTGGATGCCTATCAAGTGAAGGTCAATAGCAATCTGACTCTCCTCTCACACTATCTCACTGGGACAAGGCCAAACAGGACTTGAGGCCTGGCCCTGTTTCTTTCCAACTCCAGCAAGATGTCGAGCTAAAATGTGGACCTGCGGCCACATAGAATCACTCTGAGCTTGCCCCTGCCATTCTCCAGCAATTTGATTTCACTTTTCTGAGTTTCTGAGTTTTCTCACTTTTCTGAGAAACTGAGTTCAGTTTCTCCTCCCTAATTTGAGGATAGTTTGAACTCATAATACTCAGCCCAGAAAATGGGAACTCTTGTGAAGATTGAGAAGACCTCAGCAAAATCATCCAGCCTGTTCTCTAATATACAGTAGATGCTCACAGATGTTAATCTCTTCCCTTCTCCCAGCAGACCCCCCTAAGAAGAGAACATTCCAGCCATCCATGATAAAGAGGTCATTTCTGGCTTTCTTTTTCTGCTTAGTAAGGATAGGGTAGGGCTCTGGTATCTTGTGTGTATCTCTCTGGCTTGCATACCTAGGCACACCCATCCACAGGGCTTTGTTTCCTTAACCTCAAGTTATGTAATGAGTAGGTATAGGGCCCTGGATCCATTTCTACAAGGACCTGTTTCAAAACCCCTGCTGATTGCTCTAGGCTCTGAGCGTGTGTATGAAAGAGAGAGGCCCACACATGTTTCCCACTTGAAGTACCAGGCCTGAATTAGATCATGCAATCATTGCATTTTTCACCATTTCACAAGCTGCTGCTATGGCATTGAGAACAAGGAAAGAACAGGGAGTTGCTTAACCTTGCCCTGTATTTACACATACATGCTGTCAGGGAAATGGTGACTCATTCCCCTTGCTGGAATACAACAGGTAGGCCAGCTCCTAATGACTTTAGTTTAAAGACTACTTTCCCTCACCTTCAGATAAATCCTCTCCAGCTGAATTTAATCTCTGGAAGTACAAGACATGTTAGGAAGAGTATTAACCTGTTCTGACCCCTAGGGTACCATTGGGTAACACTTAGGGAAGTACACCGGCAGCATCCAAAGAACCCTCCCAAAAACTGTGGGAAGTGAAATAAACAATAGTTGATGATTCAAAGATTGGTGACAGTACCAAATGGAAGTTACTACTTACTATGTGCCAGGTACTTTGTCTACACTTTCCCTAATCCTCATGTCAACCTAGCTCATCTTGTAACTGATGCTCAGACACGTTAAGTAATTTCTCCAAAGTACCAATGTTAATAAGCAGCAGAGTTGGGACTCAAATCCAGACATGTCCAATGCCAAAGCCCATGTACTTTGTACTGTGTCACAGCACCTCCCTGCAGTTGAAATTGGGTATTTTACTTCCCTACCACCCATCTCCCTGGACCTGCTACTAGGTATGGACATACCTCTCCTTTCTCTGCCATTTGTATTCTCTATTCTAACATTCTGGACTTTAGTGAAGTCATATTTGTACAGAAGGCAGTTGAAAGATCATCATCTTTAAAATACCCCTTGGGGCTTCCCTGGTGGCGCGGCGGTTGAGAATCTGCCTGCCAATGCAGGGGACACGGGTTCGAGCCCTGATCTGGGAAGATCCCACATGCCGCGGAGCATCTAGGCCCGTGAGCCACAACTACTGAGCCTGCGAGTCTGCAGCTTGTGCTCTGCAACAAGAGAGGCCATGACAGTGAGAGGCCCGTGCACCGCGATGAAGAGTGGCCCCCGCTCGCCACAACTAGAGAAAGCCCTCGCACAGAAACGAAGACCCAACACAGCCAAAAATAAATAAATAAATAAAACACTGCTTGTAAGATTCTGTGTCCTTGGTTACTTTTCCGGAGATCTGGTTGTTTCTCTCTTTCTTTGATCCGGAAATTACCAATAGGTATACTTCCAGTATAATATTTTACTTTTATTTTTATCTTCTAACCGAAGTCAGCCTAAGGCAGTTTCTGTTGCATGCAACCATAGTCCCTAATGGATGGATACACCTGGCTGAATGCAGCAGCTCCACATCTTAAGACAGTAGTTCTTAACTCTAGCAAGTACATTAGTATCACCTGGAGGGATTTAAAACACTGATAGCTGGGCCCAATCCCCAAAGTTTCTGATTTAAAAGATCTGAAATAAGGCCTGAGAATTTGCATTTCTAAGAAGTTCCTGGGTGATGCTCACATGGCTGGTTCAGGACCACACTTTGAGAACCACTGACAAGACATCCAAACAAGTATACTCTGAAAGTCTAGTGACTACAAGTAATTGACAGGTATGGCTATGCATTCCATAATATTAGTTTCTCTAAAAGTCACCAATAAATATGGAAATTCAGAACCTAACTGCCAGGACTCACAATCCCTCTGTTCTCAAACTTACACATCTTTGGTATCTCTGAATACTTTGTCTTTTTGTAGAAAGCAAGACCCAAAGCTTTTTTTTTCCTTCTGAAACATAGGATTTTTAAAACTAATACTTTACTTTTTAGAGCAGTATGAGGTTCACGGCAAAATTTAGTTCTCATGTACCCACTGTCCCCACATGTGCACAGCCCCCTTGCTGTCAGCATGTCTCACCACAGCAGTGTACCTGTTAAAAGCCATAGCCCTACAATGACCCATCATTACCACCCAAAGTCCATAGTTTAGATGAGAGTTCACTCTTGGTATTGTATCTTTCATGAGTTTTGACAAATATATAATGAAATGTACCCATTATTGTAATTTCATATAGAATAGTTTCACTGCTCTATAAACCCACTACACTCTATTCATCCTTCCCTCCCTGTTAACCCATGGCAACTACTGATCTTTATATTGTCTCCATAGTTTTGCCTTTTCCAGAATGTAATTTAATTATAATCATTCAGTATGTAGACCTTTCCGATTGGCTTTTTGCTTAGCAATATACATTTAAGGTTCCTCCATGTCTTCTCATGGCTTGATAACTCATTTACTTTTAGCTCTGAATAATATTCCATTGTCTGGATATATCACAGTTTATTTACCCATTTACCGACTGAAGTACATCTTGGTTGCTTCCAAGTTTTGGCAATGATAAATAAAGCTGCTATAAACAGCTCAGTGTTTTTGTGTGGATGTAAGTGTTCAATTCTTTTAGGAAAATATCAAGGAGAACCATTGCTGGATTGTATGGTAAGAGTACAGGTAGTTATGTAAGAAACTGCCCAACTATCTTTCAGAGTAGCTGCATGATATTGCATTCCCACCAGAAATGAATGAGAGTTCTTGTGGTCCCACATCTTTGCCAGCATTTGAGGCTGCCAGTGTTTTGTGTTTCAGCCATTCTAAGAGATATGTAGTATTATCTCATTGTTGTTTTAATTTGCAATTCCCTAATGACATATGATGTCAAGCATCTTTTCATATGCTTCCTTGTCATCTGTATATCTTCTTTGGTGAGTTGTCTATTAAGATCTTTAGCCCATTTTTTAATTTGGTTTTTATCTTCCTATTGTTGAATTTTAGAAGCTTTTTATATATTTTGGATAACAGTCACTTATCGATGTGTTTTTTGCAAGTATTTTCTCCCAGTCTGTGTCTTCTCATTATCTTGACATTGTCTTTCATTAGAGCAGAAGTTTTGAATTTCAGTGAATTCCAGCTTATCATTTATTTCTTTCATAGATCATTCCTTTGGTGTTGTATCTAGAAAGTCATCTAAATACCCAAGGTCAATTAGGTTTTCTCCTATGTTGCATGGACTGAATGCTTCTTTCCCCTGAAAATTTTGTATATTGAAGCCCTAACCCCTAATATATTTGGAGGTCGGGCCTTTGGAAGTTAATCAGGTTTAGATCAGGTCATGAGAGTTGGGGCTCCCATGACAGGATTAGTGTTCTTATAAGAAAAGAGACCATATCTCCCTTTCTCTCTCTACCATGTGAGCAAACAGCAAGAAGGCAGCTGTTTGCAAGCCAGGAAGAGGACCATCTCCAGGAAGTGAATATGCTGGTCTCTTGTCATGGACAATCCAGCCTCCAGAACTATGATAAATAACTGTCTTTTAAATCTACAGCATTTTGTTCTAGTAGTCTGAGCTAATCTATCTATCTTCTAGTACTTTTATAATTTTGAATTTTAGATTTAGGTCTGTGATCCATTTTGAGTTAATTTCTTGAAGTATATATAAGGTCTGTGTCTAGATTACATTTATTTATTTGTTTATTTGATGTAGATGTTAATTTGTTCCAGAACCATTAGTTGAAAAGAGTATCTTTACTCCATTGTATTGCCTCTTATCCCTTGTCAAAGATCAGTTGACTATATATATGTGGGTCTATTTTGGGGTTCTCATTCTGATACGTGGATCTATTTCACCAATACCACACTTTTTTCAATACTGTAGCTTTATAGTAAGTCCTGAAGTCAGATAGTATCAGTCCTCTGTCTCTGTTCTTCTCCTTCAATATTTAGTTGGCTACCCTGGGTTTTTGCCTCTCCATATAAACTTTGGAATCAATTTGCTGATATCCACAAAATAATTTGCTGGCATTTTAATTGGAATTTCTTTAAATATATAGCTCAGTTTGGAAAGAACTACACCTTGACATATTGAGTCTTCCTATCCATGAACGTGGAATATCCCTTCACTTATTTATTTTTTTCTTTGGTAGCTCTCATCAGTTTTGTCATTTTCCTCATGTAGATCTTGTACATATATTGTTAGATTTGTACCTAAGTATTTCATTTTTGGGGGGTGCTAATGTAAATTATCATGTGTTTTTAATTTCAAATTCCACTTTTTCACAATGGTATATAGGAAGATTGACTTTTGCATATTAACCCTGTATCCTGCACCCTTTATATAATCATTTATTAGCTATAAGAGGGGGGGTTTTTTTGGTCAATTCTTTTAGATTTTCCACACAATCATGACAGAGTTTTCAAGAAATAGAACAACATAATGGTTAAAAACATTTGTTCATGCTAAAAGTAAATTAATGCATTACAGAAAACTTGTAACCTTAGGGGAAAACACAGAATTTACTGAGTACTTACTGTGTTCTGTGAACTATACAAAGCACTTTACTGGAATCTTCCAATTGAATCCTATTGACAACTTTCTGATATATAGGTGCTACCATCCTCATTGTATACATAATAAATCGATGAGACAATAATTAATATGTCTCAAGACACACAGTTAATAAGTGGTAGTACCAAGCATCTTGCTGAGGCAGTCTGATTTCAGGGCTATGCTTCTAACTACTGTATAATACTGACTTTCATCATATCTGTACATCTTTCCATCACCCCACTCCACCGCAGAAAATAATCAGTAGCAATATGTTACACTTCCTCCAAATCTTTGTTTTCCTGAAAACCTATAAAAGAGATAAAGAAGAAGAAAAAAGTACCTAAGGGGCCATTAATAGCATTAACAGGGGCGTGATAAATTCCTTTATTTATTTTTGGAAGGAAATCTACAGTATTTAGTGGGGGAGTTTGCCACTTAGAGCCTGTCTGGTCCATGCATGAGCGGGTCATGAGTGGTCTTATAGACATAAAGGCTTTGAATCTCTCTCTTCAAGGTAAAAAAAGAAAAATCGATTCCAGCTATATGCCATTCTGAAAAAGGCAAAACTATGGAGACAATAAAAAAAAAATCAATGGCTGCCAGGAGCTTGAAGGGAGAGGGGAGATGAATACACAGAGTAAAGAAATTTTTATGAGAGGTGAAAATATTTTGAATGACATTATAATGATTTTATGTCATCATACATCATACCCATAGAACATGCAACACTATTCACTTCGTTAAAGTGAACCCTAAGATAAACTGGGACTTTGGTGATGATGATGTGTCAATGCACTTCATCCTTGGTTAAAAAAAAAAAAGTTTAAAAAAAAACAATTAACAGGGTAGATGTTTTTGGCAAAACTTTTGTTTCACTTTTATGTATGTGTACATATTATATATGTGTGTGTTGGATTGTGATGTAAAGTGTACTTTTTAGATCAAAAAAGTTTGAAGACCACTGTAGTTATACTGGCAAATAAAAGCACAAATTAATCTAACATATATATATATATATATAGAGAGAGAGAGAGAGAGAGAGAGAGAGAGAGAGAGAGAGAGAGGGAGAGAGGGAGCACATCAACAGTGTCAGGCACTGTTGCAGGAATAAAGCAATAGACAAAAATCTCTTCCCTAGCAGATCTTGCTTTCTAATGATACTGTACTCCTCTTTTGCATATTACTTGCATATTACTTGCTAGAGTCATTTCACACCTCTTTGTACAAATTTTTAGTGGCTGGTCTAGGAATTACAAATATATATATTCTTAGTTTTTATAATATATTTAGAATCCATATTGTTACATTTCATACAAAATGTAGAACATGAACAACCATGCAAATCCATTTCTTTCCACCACAGTTGTCATATATTTATAATGTCTCTATATATTATAAATCCCACAAGACAATGTTATAAGTTTTGTTGTAAACCAATCATATGCACTTTAAAGAAATAGAGACATTACTTTTTATATTTACACAGATATTTACAACTTCTGTTACTTTTGATTTGTTCCTGGAGATCTGAATCTCCCTCTCTTATTTCCTTTAGTATAAAGGAATTATTCTAGCCTTTGTTATAGTTTGAGTGGTGATAACAAATTTTCTTAGCTTTTCTTTTTCTGAAAATGTCTTTATATAACTTTTTCTTGAAGGATATATTTACTGGATATAGAATGTTGTGTTGACAGGTTTTTTTTCCAACACTTTAAAGATCATGTCTTTTGGGTTTTTTTTTGTCTTTTGACCTCCATAGTTTCTGATGAGAAGTCAGCTGTCATTTAAATTGTTGTCCCTCTATAAGCAATGGGTCATTTTTTCTCTGGCTGCTTTATATATTTATCTTTATATTTGGTGTTCAGTGGTTTACTTATAATGTGCCTATGTGTTTTCTTTGTATTTATTCTGTTTGGGGTTTACTGAGCTTCATAAATCAGGAAATGTAAGTCTCATGAAATTGAGGAATTTTTAGCAATTTTTAAAAAATAAAATTTCCGTGTCATTCTTCATTTCCTTTTGTCTGACTCCAATTACATACAGGTTAGACCCTCTGATATGGACCCACAGGTTTCCTTCAGACTGGATAATTTCTATTAATCTATCTTCAAAAAAGAGAAAGACTTTTTTCTTTTATCTTCATTTTGCTGTTAAGCTCCTCCACTAAAAAATTTTATTTCAATTATTTTTAAAATTTCTAGCATATTTTTGTTTCTTTTTTCTGGTTTCTATTTCTTTACTGAGATTTCCAATATTTTCATTCATATGACCATATTTTCCTTTACTTCACTGAACATAGTTATAATATCTGCTTTAAAGTCCATTTACTTAGAATTCTGGCAGTGGGGTTATCTGGGGTTTGGTCTCCATAATTGTCTTTTTTCTTGAAAATGAGAATATTTTCCTGTTTCTAAAAAATACATCAAATAATAATATTGGATTGTATCTTGAACTCTGTTATATTCCTCCAAAAGTTTTGATGTTTTAAGTAGAAATTAACTTAGTTGAACTCAAATTGTAAAGGTTGTCTCTTGAGTAGCAGTTCTGTTCAGTTCAGTTCTTTAGCTATGTTGTTTTAGTCTGCCTAACACTGGAATTGTTCAGCCCTCAGCTAAAATCGTGGACTCCTTTTCTCTGGCTCTCTTGTTTCCAGAAATCTTTCAACCAGTCACTTTTAAATGGCCTTGGTTTCCCTGAATTCTGCCATCATCAGAAGTACTACATATTTCCCACTGGAGTGTTAACTACCCTATATGGCACTGATTCAGTCTTCCATCAAGCTAAAAGCCATAAAAAGTAGAAACTCACCCCACACCATTCCTTCCTCCAAGTTTTATTTACCCTACAGAATTAGCCTATGTTCATTTACTCGCCAGTGTCTTCACGTCATTGTTGTTTTGTTTTGTTCTATTTTGTTTTCAGTTTACAGTTGTTATCAACAGGTCTTTGGGTCCAGTAGGAATTTGCTGGAAGCATTTGCTCTATTTTTGGTTTTTAACTTGGAAAGATTAAAAAGTTGTAGCCTGGGTGGTTATCAAACTCATTTTGAAAATACAGAGTGCATGATGTAATCCATAAAGGTAGATACTGCCACTGATAGAGGCCAACTTCTCATTCATACATTCAAGAGTTATTTCTAGGGTTTGCTATGTGCTAAGGCACATATATGGCCCAAATTAAAAAAAAAATACAAACTCTGTACCCTCAGATAGCTTACAGTGAATAAAAGGGACAAGTTAAATCAAGAGTAATTTAAGTAGTGCTATGTTTCCTGGGAACAGATACAAGGATGAGACTGTCTGGGAAATCTGTTGCTGAGAGGACTACAGAGGATGTGTTCAATCATTATGAATTTGATGTCAACTTTTTAAATTCTATAGAAAAAGGATAAACAACTGGCCCTTTCCAATGATCTTGTACTTCAATATGTTTGCACAGAAGGCCTCATTCCAGTCTCTCAGGAACTATTCCTCCATATCTAGTCTTACTGCTTGATCTCTCTAAGCTTAGTCAGAGCCATCAACGGATGGTAACTGATTACTTATCCACGTTGATGTAACTCTGGAAAACAAGTATATCTCAGACAACTGACAGAGCTGAAAAGATGACTTCAGCTTTAACGTATCTTTGCAGTCACCAAACATCCTATTTCCTGGGGTAGAGCTTAAAAAGGTCTCCATTAGTGACAGCTGTTTTTCTGTAGCATTTTGGTATGTGAGTTTCGCAATAGTAGATGCAAATGCATAGTAATTTTGGAAATGATATGAATTCTATAGGAACATCACTACTAACCACAACAACCAATCAAATCAGCAAAGATAAATACCAACCCTTCCAAACTGCATCTTAAAAGTAAAGGTCAGAAAAGAAAGATGCTGGATAAAGTATTGTTCCATATGTTGAAGGGATCATATCCTCTGAATTGAGTATAACATATTAAAAAGTTACCATTGTTATTGGCATTAAGCAATAAGACTGGCAAACCCAATATCATTTCAAGGTGCGTATGCCAGGAGGCAAGAGGAGAGTGTGTTTTTTTGTTTGTTTGCGTTAATATCTGAGTCTTGAAATCAAGAACAGTAGTTGATATGAGTTTAAAAGATACATTAAAGTAATGAACCAACTATTGTATCCCAATCAATTCATGCTAAGGAGATTATTCTACAGCAAAGAAACAATAAGAGCATTAAATAGTCTGTTGTAGCATTATATATAATAGCACAAACTGAAGATCCTAAGCTTACAAATTATGGTAAACTATGTAGTTTAAGAATAATAATCATGCAGACTATGGAAGCATGAGGAGATGTTTGCACCACAACATTAAGAGAAAATAGCAAATCACATAATATGTTGAAAATATGTAAAATGGGATTAAATTCAAACATTGGGATACAAATAAACAAGGATAGTAGCATTAAGATGGTGAGACAATGTCTTCTTGCTGCAAACATCTCCTTAATGCTACTGCTTTATATTTTAGAGAGAGATAAAGAGGGAGAGAGAAAGAGACATACTGACTGAAACAAAATTTTGGAGGAATTTAAATTTCATTCCTCTCTAAAATGCACCCCATGAAGCAAAATAAACTTTTCAGTGCTAAGGAAAATAATGGATGACCAATGTAAAAGTCACCTAATTGATGATGATGTTCAATTTTGGCACAATTAGCTCTGTATTGGGATTGGAAAGCACTTTTCTGGCTGTACCAGGAATTAGAACACTTAGTATGGACAACTAGTTCTCTAACCACATGGTTTTGAATGAGACATCTCAGCCGAAGCCTTCAGTAACCTTGGAGTAGAATGAAGTCATTGCAGCAAATGTCAAGATCAGAGCCACTGAACAATTTACTTGTTTATGTCATGTTGCACTATCTCTGGATTGCATTAGTTTCCTTCTTCCCACTTGGAGAGGGTCCTGAGATTAAGCTCCTACATGGAAAAGTAATGAGAAATGGGAGTGGAGCATCCCAAATGGCACCACTGTTATTTTATTTTTCTTGATGGTGAAGCAAATAAGATAAAATGTTCATTTCTGATGTGATTTTCTTAGTGGATCCTGATTTTCTTAGTGGATCCAGATGTCAGGTGCCAATATTTCAGGTTACTGAGGTCTCTGTGTCCTTTACTGCCTTAAATAAAATCAAGACTTGATATCTCACAGAGATGGAAACCCAAAGTTCTCTCCATCCTAACCCTTCCCCAACTATTTCTTGGACCATCAGGGGGTGACTATCGCATTTTCTATAATTTCTCTTTTCTTCTGCTCTGTGTCTTACCTCTTTCTAGTGACGTCTCTTTTTGGTCCTGTAGAATTTAAATGCTCCTCCCTTTCAACAGATTTAACTGAAGTTTTGAAGCAACAGAAATCGGAGCAGGAAACATCTCACAGGTCACCACAACAAGCAACTTAATGTTGGCTCTTAGGCACCTCAATTTATCTGTCTCTGGGTCATTCCAGCTCTTGGGAACTTGACGCTGGCTACTATTTCTCCTCAGTCCACAGCTTCCCACTGTTTTGCTTAGTCTATTTTGTCTATCTTAATTTCCACATTTCTCATCTTTCTGGGCCCCTTCAACCCATCTACTTGGACTCTCTTGAAGTTAAATATTCTTATGTCAGTTTTACACAATAATTTAATTTTTTCTGTATTACTCTTCCACCTACTATATCATTCCATAAGGTCTCTTACGTAAGTAGATAGGCTGAGAATGTCCTAAATCATCAAGTCCTGGAACCTACTTGCTTAACAGTCTTCCTGCAATCTATCTCTCTTTTTTTTTCACATTTTATTATGAGCAGCAAGATGAAACCAAGCTGAACTTTCAACATCTTGCTTGGAAGCCTGATCAGCTAAATTTCCAAGTTAATTATTTACAAGTTTTGTTTTCCACATAACTTTAAGGCACAATTCTGCTAAGCATTCTGCTACTACATATGTTCTTATTTTACAGTTTTGAAGGTTGAAAATCTGAAATGGTCTTACTGGGCTAAAACTAAGATGTTGATAGTGATGCATATATATTTTTTGAAGTCTTAGGAGACAACCTTTTCCAGTTTCTAAAGGCTGCCTATATTCCTTGGTTTATGGCCCCTTACCATCTTCAAAGCCAGCAATGGCTGGTTGAGTCTTTCTCAAGCTGTAGCCCTCGGACACCGCCTCTTCTGTCTCCCTCTTTCACTTATAAGAACCCTATGATTATATTGGATCCACCCAGATAATCCAAGATTATCTTCCTATTCAAGTCAACTGATTAACAGCTTTAATTCCATCTTCAACCTTAATGCTCCCTTGCCATGTGACACAATATAGTCATAGGTTCTAAACATGGATATTATGGGAGGCCAATATCCTGCTGACCACACTAATCTCTACATAATTTCTAGAAAAATAGTAATTATCCAATAATTGATGGTTATCATCACTATTATTTGATAAATAATTATTGAATACCTACATATAGCAGGTAATGAATTAGAAGTACAGTAGAGAATTAGATATGCATGGTTTTTGATCCTGAAGTTTACAGTCTAATAAAATATATAGCCCATTGGATAAACAATTTAAATACAGGGAGGTTAGGGATGAGGGGTGGGGAGAACGATGGAAACACATAGAGAAAGTACCTAATCTATGCAGAGCTGCTAAGAGTAATTTCAAAAGGTGGAAATATAAAGATTATACTTAAAGGTTAAGTTAGGTAAAAGAGGGCATGACCATACCCAAGACCATACCCACGTGGAGAAAATTAAAGAAAACTGGGGCTAAATAATAACAAGAAAGTGCAGGAGCAGTGGGAGAGAAGTAAGCATAAGCCATATCAGGAAGAGCCTTTAAGTTACATTAAATACTTTAGACTTTATTTTGTAAGCAGTGGGGAGCCCTTTAAGGGATTTTAATCCTTGAATTGATGTGAATAGGTTTCCATTTCAAAATTGTCAATTTAGCTACAAGCTAGAAGACCTACTGAAAATTCTATTAAATAGGAAATAATAAAAATATAACTACAAATCACTTGTGTGTGGAAATTTAGAAACCCACTTAATTAACTCATAAATAGAATCAATAAAGATACTACACACCAAAACTTGTTGGATACAGCTAAAGCAGCATTTAGAGGAAACTTCAGCCCAAATGCTTACATTAGAAAAGAGGAAGAGTAGACAATTAATAAGGTAGGTATCTAATTCAAGAGGCTAGAAAGAAAATGGAAAAAGTAAAGGAAGAAAATAATAAAGACGTGTTGATGAAGTGATGCTTCAAGGAAAGATACATTTCCTGGGAATGTTGCTAGCTGACTGAATACACGTATCATCTTCTATGATTGCCTAAGCTGAAGAGAGGTGCCTCATCCAAGGTCATACTCCTTGGGGCAGCCCACATCCAATGACTGATTAAAGCAGAGTACATAGACCCAGCCATTTTGGCCCAATGTAGGACAACTCTGCAGGGTCATTTTAGCTCCAGAGATCCCCATGGGGTTGGTGGAGTCTCTGACGAAGCTGGAATTGCTTCTCAGTGTCTCCCTCTGCCCAATCCTGCTTCTTTCCTCACTCCTTGCACAGATGTAGATCCCTAGGTTACTCCCTAGGAAATATTTGGCACACTAAATTAGGAAATATGTATATAATAGCAAGACTTAACAAAGCCAAAGGTGGTTCATTAAAATAAATAATAATAAAATGAATAAATGCCTAGCAAAATTGGTCAAAAAGTGAAAAGGGGATGCTAAGATCTGAAGGTATGTGTCCCCTCAAATTCATATGTTGAAATCCTAATTCCCAAGCTGATGGCATTAAAAAGTGGGGCCTCCGAAGTGATCAGGTCATGAGGGCAGAATGCTTAGAATTGAGATTAGTGCCCTTATAAAAGAGGCCACAGAGAGCTCCCTTGTCCCTTCCACCACATGAAGATACAATGAGAAATCTATGATCCAGAAGAGGGCCCTCACCTGACCTTGGTGGCACCCTGATCTCAAACTTCCAGCCTCAAACACTGTGAGACATAAATGTCACTTTTTTAAAAGCTACTCAGCCTGTGGTATTTTGTTATAGGAACCCTAATGGACTACGACAAGGGGATACAAATGCAGTTATTGAAGAGATTTAAAAGATAATGGGAATATTAAGAACAACTGTATATTAATGAACATTGCAGTCTAGATAAAATAGACACATCCTTAAAACATGCATAGATAAAAACCCTATAATACATCCCTATAAATGCATAGATAAAAAGACAGATTCCTATAAAACTTATAAAACCTTACCCAATAAGTAGAAAACTTAATTATTTCTATAAACATTAAAGAAATCAAACCAGTAGTTTAAAATCTCATTGCAAAGAAAACATCAGGTCCAATGGTTATCTGGATAAGTTTTACCAAATATTCAAGGGACAAATACTTCTAATCTTAAATAAATTCTTCAGAACATAAAAAGAAAGAATACTTCTAAAATCATTTTATAAGGCCAGAATAATCTTGATAACGACATCTGAGAAAACTAAAAGAATAAAGGAAATTTACAAGCTGTGTCTCTCATGAACACAGCGTAAAACCTAAACAAATTATCAGCCAACCTAATCCAGTAATATATAAAAATAGGAATATATCATGATGAACTTGGTTTTTTTTTTTCCCTCAGGGAAATCAAGGTTGGTTTAACATTAGAAAAATAATTAAAATAGTTTATCATATTAATGATTAAAGGAAAAAATCCTATGATTATCTTAATAGATGGAGAATAATTATTTGATGTTTCAATATCCATTCATGACAAAGTTAAAAAACACAAAAGGGAAGATCCGTATCTTGGTAAAGGGTATTTACCAAAAATGTAAGACAAACATCAGGTCAGGAGCTGTTTCAATTACATACATAACATAGTTAGTGTCTTACATTAGGGTGATGGCTTGTATTTGGGGTGGTGGTAGAAGATGGCAAGAAATGGATATAAGGTAATGTATCATCTCCCTGTTGGAAAAGACTCATCATACATATTTTTTGAGTAGCACCTCGCCTGCGGCTCTGCACATAACAGATGTCCAAAACATGTTTATTGACTGATAGATAAAAGAGTGTCATAAGACACTGCCATCATTTCAGAATGGTGTAGCTTGGAGATTACTATAGTTTCCAGAAGATCCTTGTTTGGAGCTGTGCTCTGGTCACAATCCAGCCAAAGTGCTCATTGTATCAGTCACTACACCTTTCACATCCAGCTGCCAAAAACCCTCATTTGTCCAAAAACTCAAACTAGCTTTTTCTAAATTTGTTCTGGATAATTACATTCTTTGAATAGTACCCATAATAACAGATTGCTCTAAATGATATAATTTTTCTTCCAGTGATTAAAAAATATTAGAAAAACACTGGGCCTTAATGGGCATTATGAGATGGAAGAGGCAAAGTACTAGATAAAGCCTGAAGGGGCTGGGCCATTAGTCCTGCCTGCGTTATTAATAACCAGTGATGTCACCTTTGATGGGATTCAAAATTTTAGGCCCTTATATCCTATTCTAAAATGTACTACATGATTTACTCATTATTCAACAAATTAAGAACTTATGCCATATCAGGCATTGTGTTCTTGTCTTTGCTATTTAGGTGTTGGGAAAATCTATACTAATAGGATTTATGAAAAGTGTACTGTGAAAGTAACTTACTATACAAAAACTTGTGGGTTGGGGGAGTGTAAGAATCCAATAACTACTGATTTACCAAATAAGTTTCAATCATCTCTTATGTACTGAATATTTACACAATGCTAGGCTCTAGGGGGATGCTGGCAAAAACAGAGTTAAGTACTAAACTCAACATTAAGATCATGCTCTTTCTTGGAAATATAGAAGAAAAAGAATGGATCCTAGTCTGCCTTAACTATATGTACAACCTTGATCAAATCACCCAACTGTCTTCTTATGAGTTCCTGAAACAGATCTTATAACAAAAACTTGGAGCAATGAGTTTGTTTGGAACTTGATCCCAACTAACAGTGGGAATTCGGAAAGTGAGATAGGAGAAGGAAGACAAAGCAATAAGGAGTGTCAAAATGAGCCATTACCACTGTGTGCCTCTGGCCCTCAGTTCTTCTGGAGACCATCTCAGTAATCCTGTAAAATGCAGCTCACAATTGTCCTGCCAAGAGACAGGGCAGCTGGGATATTTATCCACTAATTCTTTTCTCTCATTGTTTGAGAATTGCCCCTGGCACTTTAAGGCTGCCTTGTCTGTGAATGGAAAAGTACCTGGAGTGAGAAGTTGTCAGCTTCAGGTGAACTCAGTGGTGAGTTTGGGGATGTGGAATAGGAAATCAACAGCATCTTTTATAGTAATCAATGTCAATTTTGATTTTCTGATTTATAAATAAATATTTCTGATACATTACAGGACAGTTGTGGGCATTAAAATGGCCTATATCCATTTGTTTTGAAGAAGAAATGTTTGCTGTAAATGCTTTGGGAAAAGGGTGATAGCTATGAAAATATGCAGCTGTGTGGTTCTCATAGCACATGAATCCTGTGACCTGGGAAACAGGAGTTACAAGCCTGTCCTGTCTTCATAATCTCCTGTGAGCGCTGTCCAAGAGAAGATTTTGATAGGGACTTGATGACAGAGGCCAAGTGAAAAAGTCTGGGTTCATTGCAAATGTTTATTTAACTCAGATACTTCAAAAGCATTTATTGGAGAAACATTTGCAGATTCACATCAGATGAATCAACATCCTTCACCCATATCAGAGTGATAGCCTGGGGGAGTGAATTTAGTTAGCTACCCTGTAGCTTACATGGTATGAGACCTATTTGAAAAGCTTTGACAATCCAGTGTCAAGTTCCTATGCTGCCTTTCCCACCCTGGTGCAGGAGGGACAACCTGAGCTGTGTTGGTGAAGGGCAGTAGTTCTCAAATTTGAGTGCTCACCAGAATCACTTGGAGGGCACTTTACAACATAGATAGCTGCGTCCCACTCCCAGAATTTCTGACCTAGCAGGTCTGGAGTGGGGCCCCCAAATCAGCACCTCTAATAAGTTCCCAGGTGATGTTGATACTGCTCTTCCAGGGATCACATTTTGAGAACTAATGCTTTAGAAGAAGCGAGAGTCACATGAACGAGTGGAGGAAGGCAGGGTCACTGAGTACTCTGGTGAGAACTGGATTATAAATCTGCAACCCAAACTCACAACTGCTTGGTCCTCAAAAATGTCACTGCATGTTCATAATCTCAAAGGACATTTCTATTTCCTTTCCATTCTGCATTTTGCCTATCCCTAACCCATAACAACAACTTTACCACATCACAGGATTCATATTAGCTTTCCAAAGCAAGGCTGTGCTTGGTAGAAAATGGTGGATTTCACTAATAACTAGACTTTGCATGGAAGAAATATGCAAGGGTTGAAAATGAAGAAAAGAGAGAAAGAAGAAGCGAGGGGAGGGGATAAAGAAAAGACAGGCAGGCAGGACATATTATGAATATACTTTATGTTCTAAGTCCTGTGCTTTGAATATTCACATACTTTAGAACGTTGAAGCCTCACAAATATTCCGCCGGTCATGTATTATTATCTCCAAGAGGAAACCAAGGTTTAAACAGATTACAGGATTTTCCCAAGTAGATAAGACTTATAAGAGGCACAAGCAAGACTCAAACCTAGAGGCATTCAGTTCCAAGTCTAGCGAAATTTCTGCTGTTCTCCACCATCAGAAAAATTGTGTGTATGTGGAAGGATCACAAATGATTTGGAATTGCAAAGCAAAGTCACATGGGTGAAGCGGTGATTGCCTCAAATGTTCCACCGATTCTTGTATTTAAAATCATAGTGTGATCTACGGCCCTTGTTCCTGGCTCCCGGAACTTGAGATAAATGCAGGGTATCTTGTACAGTGTTGTTACAAAAATGAGGTAACACTGTGTAATCTCACTGCCTTTGTATATGATAATCTCACTGCCTGAGGCTCTCTCCATTCTAGGTAGATGTTATTATGTTGCAGATACACTGGGAATAGTACTCCTGATCAAGGAAGAGATCCCTCAGTGCAGGGCTTCTCAGAATGCCCAGCATTGGTCCAGGAAGATGGACTCGGGGACACAGACCTAACCAGTGCTGAAGCCTAGGGAGACCTCACTCTAGTCTGGATTGGGCCACGATGTAAACCAACAGCTTGACCATTTATGGCACTCAACCTAGAGAAACACTTCACCATTCCATTAGAAAGTGCCTGTCAAATGATGATATGGTGATTTTAAGGTGGTTATTTTTCTGTTCCAACTTTACAACTTCTACACAAACACCTCTAGATTTCTCTGTTTAAGAAAGGCCATTGACAATATTTTATAATAGTCAACTTATTTTGGCAGTATGTAGAGTTCAAAAGAAACACACAAGAGTGAGAACTATAGAGGGGACAGCTTTCACTGAAAGATAGGGATGATTCCTAGCCCTTGACTTATACAGACACGGGATGGTGTCGCTCAGGGACCTTGATCCCCCTTGGATGGTATTAAATCAGAGACTGAACAAATGTTTAAAGGGCATATTGTGGAGAAATAGCCAGAGGAGCTGGGTAAGTGTAGCGCTCTTTGCATCTTGTAGTCTAGGCTGAGTGGCTGAAAACACGGGATCCAAGGAGGAGAGGAGAGTCAGATGAGGGATCCATCACTGACCTTTGGGGATACCCAAGTCATTTACCTTCAGCTACCCCCCATTTCAGATGTAGAACAGGCACCAGTTCAATATGACCCAGACTCTGAAAAGAGACTAGACTGAAACAAGAAACAGCCTCTTTGAACTTGTAGGTAAACACAAACTGCAAAAGTGTACCTTTCCAGTATCAGGCAGTTTTTCTAAGTACAAACCACAACCACATTTAAAACCTAAGTCATAAATGATATTCAAATATGCGGTTCCTTACCTGGTCCAAAAGGAAATTAAGAAAAACATGAAAGGAGATACGAAAGGTAGGGATTTGCAATACCATTTGTTTGAAGCTTATTTGCATAGAGAAAAAACAGATTTGACTATGAAGTCCCTGAAACATGTAAAATAGAATGCCAACCTTATTAAAATTGTGTAATATGATCTGTAAATTAAAACAACGATACCATTTTTTTACGTAATTCAACACAGATTTTTTTTCTTTTAACAATAAGCTCTAGTGATGGTAAACTTAAAATCCGGGTCCACCTTATTTATGTAAATAAGAAGAAAGAATACTGCACACCAACAGGAAGGTGGTATTTAATGAAGAAGTTAAAAAAAATCTAGAACTCCTTCAGTGAAAGAACTCAGACATTAAAAACTGAGTTCCACATAAAACGGCCTTGCTGCTTGAAGCCCAGGCTCTCCTATCCTGGAAAGCAGTCTGTGAACGTGTGTGTCTGTGTGTGATATGCATATTGGTGGCAAAACTAGATGGCAGAGCAAAAAGGAGTCATTTTAGAAGCTGGAGCCCAACAAGCCCCAAGAGGCATTCACTAGGATCCCCAAACAAAAGTATAAGAAACAGATTAAGAAGAACACGGTGCCGAAAAACCAAAACCCGGGGAGCTGGGGGAGAAGACAGAGGGCTCCCAGCAGCAGTGTTTAATGACGGGCTTTGCCAGCTGGCACACCTGGATTCCCACCTATACAACTTACAGGTCATATTGACTAAGAAAAACTATTTCATTTCCCAGAGCCTTGGCTCCTTTATTGGTAAAACAGGAAGAACAATAACCACGTTATGGAGTTATTGCGACATTTAACTGAGATATTTATACAGGTAAAATATCTGGCACAACTCCCTGATGTAAGTGCTTAATAAATGCAGGCTAGTGTTATTGGGGGGTAAACAGAAATGCGTGCAGGGCAAATGCAAACGAAATCCATTCTCTGAACTTTGTTTAATGTGCCACTCAGTGCGTATGGGATAATGTAGGCTGATATTCCTATGTTAAAAGGGAGATGCAAGAGGGAGGAGATATGGGAACATATGTATATGTATAAGTGATTCACTTTGTTGTAAAGCAGAAACTAACATACCATTGTAAAGCAATTATACTCCAATAAAGATGTAAAAAAAGAGGCTCAGATAGCAGGCGTATAGTGTTACTGTGAAGTTGAAATAAAATCACACAAACACGATTATGTAAAACTGGCACATGGTAAGCATGCAACAATTCTTAGGCCTTATTTTTACTATGAAACTATCTCTTACCTTATGTGTGTACCTGACATTAATCACCATGCTAGAAGGACAATGCTATTGTGAATATACAAGTCACAAGAAGGAAAGTAAAAAATGAACAATAAACATGGGAAAATGCCTAACAAAAATATAAATTAAAGCAAAGATACGTTTTTTTTCTACATGATGCAACACAATTTTTTTTTTAACTCAATGATAAGCCCTAGTGATGCTAAGTATTCATTAAAATAAGCTTGGTTATATGTTACTGTTGGGAAAGCAGATAAAAATGACCTCTTAGGGCTTCCCTGGTGGCGCAGCGGTTGAGAGTCCACCTGCCGATGCAGGGCACGCGGGTTCGTGCCCCGGTACGGGAGGATCCCACGTGCCGCGGAGCGGCTGGGTCCGTGAGCCATGGCCGCTGGGCCTGCGCGTTCGGAGCCTGTGCTCCGCTACAGGAGAGGCCACAGCAGTGAGAGGCCCGCGTACCGCAAAAAAAAAAAAAGAAAAAAAAAAAAAAAAAAAGACCTCTTAGAAAGTCATTTAGCAATATGTAATAAGAGCCTTCAAGTGTTCAAAATCTCTACCCAGTAATTCCATTTCCTAAGGTCAACCTATGGAAATACTTAAAATACAGGGGAAATATATATAAATGTGTCTCTGTAGTATTTCTTCCAAAAGTAAACAATGGGAAACAACCTATATAGTTAACAAAAGAGAAATAGTTGCTTATGTAGTTTCTACTTTGGCATATTTATTCAATGATTTCATTGAATCAGCTATTGAAAATAATGCCAATAAAAAGTTTAAAATAACATATTAAAAGCTTACACTGTCATGTTAAGGATAAAAGCAGAATATAAAACTGTTTAAATAGCAGGTTCGCAGAATATAAAACAACTTACTAATAACTGAAAGAAAATATACTGCCTTGATAGTGATTATCTGAGTATGCTAGCAATTTTTCTGTTTTTCTATATTGCAACGTTTTTCCATAACAAACATAAATTTTTTTATAACAGTGATAAAAGTCCAATGACATTTCCTTTAAACATTCCAGCAGCAAGATTCTCTAGTGCAGGGGTCAGAGAACTATAGTCCATGGGTCAAATCCAATATGCCACCTGCTTTTGTAAATAAAAGTTTTATTAGAGCAGAGCTCCACTATTTAATTTATGTATTGCTTACAGCTGCTTTTGCACTAATATGGCTTTTGAGTAGGTGCAATAGGGACTGTACAGCCCACAAAACCCCAAATACTTACTATCTGACTCTTGACAGGGAAAATTTGCCAACCTCTGATTTAAAACACTGCACCCCGAAGGTCTGACATAGCCTAACAACTTGAAAGTTGATGTTTTAACATTCCAGTAGAAAGTGCTTGTCCAAGGATAAAATGGCGATGATTCTCAGGTGGCTGATTTTCCTTTCCGATTTTACAACTGCTACACAGACATGTTTAGGTTTCTCCATTTAAGACAGGCCATTGACAGTATTTGCTATTAGTCAGTTTAGCCTGTAGTATATAGAGTTCAAAAGAAGCGTGCAAAGTGAGAATTCCAAGGAGGACAGCTTTCACTAAAGGATAAAGATGCTTTCTAATGCTTGAATTATCCAGATATGTGACTCTTGCTCGGGCATCCTAGCGCCCCCTGGGATGGGATTACATTTGAGACAGGACAAACACTTAGAGGATATGTTTCAGAGAAACAAGCAGTGAGGCTGAGTAAGTACTGCACTCTTTCCACCTTGCTATCCAAGCAGAGTGATTAAAAATATGGGATCTGGGGAGAGATGGGAGTCAAAAGCAGGATCCATCACTGACCATTTGGGATACCCAAGTCATTCAACTTTGGCAACATATCCACAATCTGATTCTGTACCTTTTGTTTACATATACCATAGAAAGGAAGCTCACTTCTTTTTCAGGCAGCCCATTCTATAGCTGCCCTTTATATATAAATATCAAAAGAGCTTACGTTACATTTTTGCACCCCTTAACCCTTGGCACGATATTGGGAAGTTGCAATAGATTTATGTTCTCACTTGTAATGATCAAAGGCCATTTAAGCATTACCTCCTCCTCCCTGTAGCTCCACCCACAGGGCCTGCACTGGGACTTGGAGGTATGTGAGAAGAAGAACATAAATGTTTCTTAGCTGTCGGTGTCTCTCCCTCTTTGGGAACATCTACTGTTCTTCCTGGCCTGTGCTAAGCAGAATCCAAATGTTCGGCAGAGCCTATGTGATCTCTTCTTTAGGCCTGTCAGGTCTTCCACAGTTGCCTAAGGTAAGACATGCTAGTCCATCTCTTAAGTCTCTCAGGTCCCCCACTGGCTATATACCTTGTAGCCTTTGATGCTGTGGCCTTCTAGCTCTAGCCCACCATCCTCGGTGGCTATTTGTACTCAAGGGACTCCTTTCTTTGTTCTTATTTGACCTGTGGGGCTTCTCACATCCTCACTAAATGGTGGGGGTGGAGGATGCTTTCTCTGTCGCCCTGTCACTCTCTCATTTCTTCTCACCTGCATAGGTAGACACCAGTGCAGGGTAAGCAGCCTAAGCAGACAGTCAAGATTTATGAGTGGTTCCCTTGGATCCACTCCCTTCTCTTGGCTTCAGAAAAGTATAAGAAGACTTCAGTGTACATTCTACTAGCCCAACAACTCATGACTCTGACAAATTTCCTCCTTCTTTTACCACTCGCTCAAAGTGTCTTTTTCACACTGATTGATATGGGAGGTAGGTGGGGGTCTGGGGTGAACAAGCAGAACTACATGAATACCTCTTAATAACCCCCCAAGGGAGATTTCTGCCTGTGATTGTTTGTGGCTCTACACAGATGTTTTGGTTACCTAATGATTCCTTAGAGCTCTGAGTCCCAGTCATAACTTTGGAGCAACAGCCAAATCCCACTCAACAGTTTGTTACACAGTCATTGACTGGCCTTATCATGGTTAGCTAACATGTGTTCTAAGAAGTGCAGTCCCAGGAAATGCTTCACCTGGAATTCCCTTCATGAAGAATCACTGTGAATACAAAGGGCTTTGACAAGTCTCATAGTTTAGCTTTTTTAAAATGAGCACTACTTTACAGTGTATAAAATGTTTTCCTTTATATATTTCTCTCATCCATTCACCCACTTATCCATTCAACCATCCTACGTTTATTGAGTACCTGATCTACCCAAGGTTTGCATTAAATGCATGTTTTGGAAAAGTTATCTGTAATCTCATTCATTCTTCACAACAGTCTTTGGAGACAGATGCAGCAGATAATCTACTATTTTTGTATTGCAGATGAGGGATGTGAAGGTCAGAAATGTTGATTACTTCTTCCAAGGTTACACAGCTATTAAGAGAGGGGATGGATTGGAAGAGGAGAAGAAGCTGGGACTTAATTAGCATTGTGACATCTTAGACTACTCAAGAATATTTAGGAACAAAGCACATCTACAAGGAAGGAAAGTATGGGAACAAATTCTGAATTCTAACACAAATCTATCATTCGGATTGAATGCCAGGACTACATCAGATTTTCAAATATAATTGTGAGGCACTGGTCTGCATATTGCAGTGACACAACTGAGTAAACATGGATGGAGTCTCATTTCAAAACTCTTCAATTCTTCTTTCTTTTAAATTTGATAATGTGATTTTAAATGCCAAAAGTCTCATTTTGGACACTGGTTAGACTGGCAGACAAGCCAACGAATGACAAAGAATAAAATTGTTTAATTTGGCCAAACAACAATAGACTGTCTCTAGCAGTGGAAGCCTAGCTGGTGTCGGGTTATTCTGGATTCAGTGAAAACCTTTGTCAAAGCATCTATCAGACATAGGAGAATTCCAGAAACTCTATTTGAAGTGTGAGTACTGGAACTCAACAGCAAGGGTTGGGTATGTCTGGAACTGGAAAATAAAGTTTCACACAATACTAAATATAACTTCCTGCCAGGCAGGTAGGAGCTACTCACCAAACTGTGATGGTGTCAAGATCCAAAAACCATGAATAAGGCCGATGTTTTGACAACTGAAATTGCTTTCAAGACGGGTAGACCTGCCCTATTTCAGGGGAGACAAGAATTGTAGGAATTCGTTAATTTCCTCTCACCTCCAAACTTTCCAAACTTCAAATATGGCAAGTTCATCATTTACTTTAGTATAAATTGAATTTAAACCAAGATAATGAAATTACATCTTTGGCTCACAGCAGACTTTTCCATGAAAAGAAAACTTGGAAAATCTATTTGCCAAGACAACTTAGAAAGAAGTAAATAGGAATGGTCAGAGGAAACTCAGTGTCATCAAACAACACAGACCAGACAATGCCTCTTAGAACTTCTACTTTTCCTGTTTTCTGTCAGGTAGTAAAAGGCCTGTCCTCTTCCTTGCTGTATTACCAGCTCCCAGGACAGTGCTGTGTCCTGCACATGAGTAAAGGGACTCTCAAATCATACCTGCTGGAGCCCATGAACAGGTAGTTCCTATTTCTGAAAGTAGCAAAATTGTTGGTGTGACTGAGACGTTCACATTCACAGGGTAAATATGTAGCCCTGAGGATGAAATCAAGCGTTCTTTATTTCTTCAGAAATGAAGTTCAGATCTCCCCAGAATGAAAGCAGGCAAGTTTCTCAGAGTTTGGCAAAGCTGAACCTTGGCAAAATTGTGAGGTATTCATTTTGGCTACATTTTTTAGGAGGCCTTGTGTCCCCAAGTACCTAACTTTGGTATGATATCCTTCTACAGCTCAAGGACTGGGAAATGCATTACCTCACTGTTTCCTGGAAAAATCCTGCTTCTCATTCCTTTAGAGCCTTGCTGACTCATGGTTTCAAGTTCAAGAGTGACACAGAGCTGGAGGAGATAGCCCACATTATAGGCAACAGTGTCAGGGTGACAAAATTAGGTAGAAAAATCAGGCTGAAATATAGTACATGACATGGAGGATGATGCCCCACATTCTGACTTAAAAATTTCATGATTTGATGTCAATGGAGAAGACCAGGGTGGTTTGCAGATTATGTTAAAAAAATCTAGAAGGAGGAGAGGTAAGGTAAGTATTGTACTGCAAGTTGACGCTGGGCCAAGAGTGTAATGTAACTTAGTAGACACGGGTGGGGGTGGGGAGGTGGGTGGCTCTAGAAAGAAATACTCGGGGACATTCAAAGAAATTGAATGGTCATAACATCACATCACATCACATCACAGGAACATCACAAGCAAGTCTGCTATGCCACTTCCTGTGTCATTTAATATCTCTAAGCCTCAGGGTTTCCATCTATATAATAGAAATAAGAAAACCAACAGTGCCTTATTCCCAGTGTTATAATGAGGATTAAATGACATAATGCAATTACAAGTTGTTCTGATCATTAGTGTCATTTTTTAACTGTAACAATAATAAACTCAAAGTCTGAAGAATATTGGGACATTTTGAAGAGTACTGAAAGAATGAAGATGGATACAAAAGTTTCAGTTTCATAGAAGAACTTGGTAGAATATGTAAATTATAAATACAAATGTACATAACACAAGTTGAAAATGTGCATCAAGCTGGACTTTCTGTTTTGAACCAGGGATCTCATTCTTTAATAATAATTCCATCAGAAAATTTCAATATTAAAGTTATGGTTGGCAACAGAAATTCACAGATATTTGGTCATTCAATTTAATTTTTCTGTGTTGTGTTTTGCAATAAAACATATACCTCTCTGAAATACTATAACAGGATAAAGAAAACCATCAGATTGGGCTATATTAAAATACTCTAAGTTGCATTAATAAAATCATATACTTACCTCAACAGTATAATAATTAAGTACCTAATAGCCTCTCATAAAATCAAGGAGGGAGAAAGAATATGTTTACATTCTCCTATGGTAGGAGTTGTTCTGTAATTCCTTCTAGGAAATGCTTCCCGCAAGTCAAGCTAGACTTTTTGATTGGATGGGATTTTCCCTGGACACTTCAGATGGATCTCTTTCTCACCAATTTTGTTCTCATGTGTTTGCTGCCTGCAGCTGATGTTCCAACAGCCATGATGCCTTTTTTTTTTTTTTTTTTTTTGCGGTACGCGGGCCTCTCACTGTTGTGGCCTCTCCCGTTGCGGAGCACAAGCTCTGGATGCGCAGGCTCAGTGGCCATGGCTCACGGGCCCAGCCGCTCCGCAGCATGTGGGATCTTCCCGGACCAAGGCACGAACCCGTGTCGCCTGCATCGGCAGGCGGACTCTCAACCACTGCGCCACCAGGGAAGCCCCATGCTGCCTTTAGTCTTTGGGCCTTTCTATCACCAGACCCCTCCGACCTGGAATGTTCTTCTCCTTCCCTTTTCCTTTATCTCTTACCCCCAAAGAGAAACTGTATGTATGTATTTTGTAGTTGACAATTGTTTATATATTTTATTTTATTTTGGGGGGGATTTTTTTTTTTTTTTTTTGCTGCACTGCGAGGCATATGGGATCTTAGTTCCCCGACCAGGGATCAAACCCGTGCACCCTGCAGTGGAAGCACTGAGTCTTAACCACTGGACCACTAGGGAAATCCCACTGTCTATGTATTTTAGACATAGAGGATCTGAACTAATTTTTGACCATTGGCTTTGCTGCAGAAATACTATAAAACAGAGTTTCAGGGTCTTAAACAATGAAGATACAACTTCTCACTGGTGTGTGGGAGCCTGGGGAAACTGACCATTTCCTGCATGTAAAATGGCATATTATTTCAGGGAGAGCCCCAGGAGAAAATCTTAAAAGCACCTTTCAGCCAGAAGTTTCGAAGCACTTTCAGAGCATGAATACACGTATTCTTATTCATAAAACACACACACATCTATTGATGCTGATCATTATAATCTTTTCTTAAGCATTCCTCTGTACCCACACTTGCTGATGCATTTTCTCAATGGAGTCTAGCCTTCCTTGTGGTCTCAATTTCTGGGCTGTAACTCAGTAACTCTACACTTCAGACTGTGCTTTGGCTGCCTTCAGGAACAGCAATGTCTCTGTTCAAATCCAGAGAGCATAATGAAACACTGTCTGTTAAAATATCAAACATGAGAGGTTTCCGCTAAACTAATTGGTAGGGTAAACATTTTGCCTTCGTCAAGTGGCAGGGCTCAAAGTCAGAAAAATGGAAACGGGCTGGGGTGAGCAGGCAGGTCATCTGAATGGGGCTGGACGAAAAGTTTGCTACAAACTGAAAACCTTCAGTTGGGGGCTTAAAGGAAGATACTGTTTTGGTTAGTTCCACAGTCTAGGAAGGAGAAGCAGATTAGGGCTCAAGAGACTTGAAGTCTAGACAAGATTCTTCCACTAACCAATCTTGACTCAGTTTACCATTTACTGTCAAATTATAATACTGTTGTGTATACAGACTCAAAAAAATTCTATATAAAGCTCAGTTGAGGCACTAAAATAGATATGAAAATGCAACTAAGTTTTAAAGCAGTGGTTTTCAACCAGGATAGAAGTAGAACACAATTGAGTTTACATCAGAATATTTTTACTAAAACATATGCCTCCTTCACTGCCCCTTTACCCTGGCATTAATTATAATTATCTGAAACATTATATGCCAGTGTAACCAGAAAACAACAATAGCAACAACAACAATGCAGCCACAAACTATTTATCGAGTGTACCCCTGGCACTGTACCTAGCACATTTATGTACTTTACATCACTTAATTCTCATCACAGCCTCATGAGCTGTGCGCTATCATCATTCCCCTTTCACAAATGAAAAAAGCTGAGCAAATGAAGAAGTGTGTGTAACTAACTAACTATCCCAGTTATATGGCATCACTCTGTATACTTTAAAAATTGGGGGAAAAAATAATCACATTTTTCATTTGGGAATCCCATACCAGAACAATTATTCCAAGGCTCAATGTCCATCCCCTCCCCCTCCCCGAATCTCCTCATCTTCTTCTGTCAGTTAAAAACCACTGAGAAGTTTCCTTTACCACAACCTCTTCTTAAGATTAGGTCTGATTTTGGCTAATTTCAATGTATAGATAATTTAAATTAGTGTTTTAAAAGATACAGTAGCAGTTCACTGGAGTAGGAGTTCATAGACCCAACCTTGGCAACCCTCATCTACAGACTATGTGAGCTTCAATGGTTCACTTAATCTTCCCGAGCCTTGGGGTTTCCTCTTCTGTAACATGAGAGGGCTCAGCTAGATGGTCTATAAGCTCTTTCCCCTACAATTAACATTATCTGTTGGCAGGTTTGTCTTCTTGATCCAGATGTTAGGAACTATTCTGTCCCTGTTAAAGGACAATATTGGTAGTAGGATGGGGCTGGTGCTAGCAAAGAGATTTCCAAGCACCCTCACGATCTTACGAAGTCATGGTTTTCATGCCTGCTTATGTATCAGTAGATCATAATAAAGCAATCAAATAGGAATGACAGAAAGATTCAATCAAAGAGTAAACTATAAAAGAATAATGTGAATTCTAGTACATAGTTATCTAACCTCTATTATTTTCAAATTCATCTGTAAATCTAAGATAATAGTAGTGCCCACTTCTTTGGGATTTTTCAGAATAAGATAATACACCTAAGCTATGATAACATGATAGGTAAAATAAGAATAATATGTCTGTGAAATCAGTCATACCCTCTTCCCTCCACGTGCTCTGAACCAGCTGTGTGAAAGAGACAGTGGGCCATTGCTAGTGAATCTGGAATGAAAACTGATTAAACCCCAAGCCAAAACAGGTCCCCATCCACTTCTCCCAGATTCAAATGAATCAAGACGGGCAAAGCCACTAATCATCATCTGGCCTGTTTTACCACAGGAAGAAGCTCACAACATACAACTGAGACATGAACAACATGCCTTGTTCTTGACAAGAGTTGGCTGGATATAAAAAAGATCGGAGAATAGAGGTGCTCTCCGTGTTCACGGCTCCTCTGACAATCTCTTCAATGCCAATCTGATTACACGTTCTGCATTCCATGGAGAACAGTGAGTAGGCGGGGAAGAGAAAAAACAAAAACAAGGATTTTCAAATGTTCCTTATTCCTTCTGTTCCAAGAAAACAGAAGTCCTTATTTTATGGATCTACTCAGAAACACTGTAAAGGAGTGAATGGAATCCTTCACAAACAATAGTACTTACCTCACCAGATGTGTCCTGACATTTGTATGTGAAGTACAGGGGAAGTTCTTTTAACTGACTTCTTAACTGACCTCCAGTCTCACTCCTTACTCTCTAAGCTACTCTGATTAATCTGTAATAATCTGATGCTGGTTTCTGGTAAGCCAGTTTCAGGTAATCCCTTATACTCCTTTTTTTAGCAGTTAAATTTTATATGTGCCCAGAATCAGTTGTATTGACTTTTAGAATAAACGTTCTAATGGAATGGACTGATCAATAAAGAGCTATGTAAACACATCAGATGTGATTTTGTAAAGGAAGAGGGTTTTCTTCAACAAAAATAAGTGAATATTTTGGAAGAGGTGATTAAAGCCAACTTCCCCAAAGTGGTGTGTGCAACATTATTGTAAAAGATTAGGGAAGGACTTCCCCGGTGGCGCAGTGGTTAAGAATCTGCCTGCCAATGCAAGGGACACAGGTTCGATCCCTGGTCCAGGAAGATCCCACATGCCGTGGAGCAACTAAGCCCGTGCACTACAGCTACTGAACCTGCACTCTAGAGCCCGCGAGCCACAACTACTGAAGCTCACGCGCCTGACCCATGCTCTGCAACAAGAGAAGCCACTGCAATGAGAAGCCCACACACCCCAACGAAGAGTAGCCCCCGCTCACCGCAACTAGAGAAAACCTGTGTGCAGCAACGAAGATCCAACACAGCCAAAATAATTAATTAATTAATTTTTTAAAAACGATTAGGGAAAACTTAAAAATCTAGAGGAGTTTGCCTTCAGATTGCTGTCCATGTTCCTTACGTTTTTCTCTCCATTCAACTGCAGCACAAATAGAAATCTAATAAATGTATTAACAGATTATGGATGTAGCTTATGAAAGAAAGATGACAGAGAAGTCTTATTTTATGGACTCATACCTGAAGGCAAGGCCTTAGCCCTTCGTTGAAAGACTGGTGAAAGATATGTTGACTTATATGTTTGAAGTTAATTATTAAGATCTATTTGTATTTTTATGAATCATTTAAGAAGCCTTTCACTAAGTGATGCAAATCAATTGTAAAGTGAAATTATAAATATCGTAGTTCCAGGGAAGTGACATGCTTGAATCATATTCAAAGACTTTACAAAAATCTGGCTTAGATATGTTAATGACTGAAAAAGAAACAATTAACCAAGGTCATGATATCACAGAAGATTTAAAAGTGGTTGATTTTAATCTCCAGGAATTCAGAGAAACCCTTTGGAAAATTCATGACCCCAGGAATGTTTCTGCAAAAATGAATCTCATTTGATTATGCTGGAAAAGTTCTGATTTTTTTCAGATAAAATGGCTTCTACTTTAGTTTTAGCTGGATGCTTGGTGTATATTAAGCCCTTAACAGTGATACGTATTTATATATGAACATATTACTATTAGGAGTAGTACTTGTTGCATTTACCTTTGCCCTCTACCTAAATGTAGTTATTAAGGAGCCAGTTTACCATTGTAGCTTCTTTCTTTACATGCATTGCTCCTATAAAACAACCACTGGTTATTACTGACTGCCCAGAATAAAAATGTTCCCTTATAAATCTATTTTTTCAGGTGAATGATCATCCAACTGCTTACCTAATCTTTCCCCAAGTGCTCATGTGTCCAGCAATGAACAATATTAAGAGTTGACCTGATGGCCCATCACTTAAGCTAAGCTGCCCCATATATCCAACTAAATGCCATAAATATTTGATGGGACTCATTCATTCAGTTATTTGCTAGGCTCTCACAATTCAAAAAGAAAGTGGGAGGAAAGGAAGAAAGGAAGAAAGGAAGGAAGGAAGGAAGGGAGAGAGGGAAAAGGAAAGGAAAAGAAAGGGAAAGCAAAGAAAATTCCTATCTTTCAGGAGCTTATAATTGAGCTAAGTACACCAGCATAGAAATGAACATCTTTAATTTAGGGTTTTACGGAAGAGGCAGTATGAAGTGTCAACCGAGAAAGTTGCCCACGATTCTGATCCTGTCTAGAAGTTTGGGAAGAAGGGTAGTTCGGAGATGGGCCAAGATTCTTTCAAGAAGAGATTTTGGTTGTTTGTACTGGGCCTTTAAGTATAAGTAGAATTTTGACAGATTAAAGTCAATGAGGAAGAACATTACGTATCAAACAGATCTGGGAAAGAATAGGGAATACAAGAAGAATGGTTGTTGGTTTGATGTAACTGAGAAGAAAGCTGTGTGTGCCTGAACTGAGAGGACAGAGGGTAGAAGATGGATCTAAAAATGTATAGTATAAAATTTAGTATAGTATAAATATAGGTTACCCTAAATGGCTCAGTAAATTTCTCACTGAAGAATTTGGTTTATTACCACAAGCTAGTGGTTCTCAGAATGTGTCTCTAAACAAGCAGGATCATCAGCACTTGGGCACTTATAAATGCCAGTTACTAGACCCTATGCCAAACCTACTGAATCAAAAATTATGAGCGTGAGTTCCAGCAATCCATGTTTTAAAGTGTTATCCGGGTGATTCTGATGCAAATTTGAGAACTACAGGTATAGCAAAAGGATTATTTATAAAATATTAAATAAGGAAACAGCAGGATCAGATTTGCATTTTCAAATGATCACCCTTTCTCCTGGTAAAGAATGAATTGAAAAGAGCAACTCTGGAGATCCCTTAAGGCGGGATCCCCAACCCCAGGCCGCGGACCGACAGTGGTCCGTGTTCTGCTAGGAGCGGGGGCCGCACAGCAGGAGGTGAGATGCGGGCAAGCGAGCGAAGCTTCATCTGCCGCTCCCCACCGCTCGCCACCGCTCCCCACTGCTCGCATTACCGCCTGAACCACCACCACCCCCACACCCTCCGTGGAAAAATTGTCTTCCACGAAACCGGTCCCTGGTGCCAAAAAGGATGGGGACCACTGCCTTAAGGGGCTTTTGCTGTAGTAAAAGGGAGAAACAATAGAGTGGAGGAGGGGGATAGGAGGGAAAGAAAGGATTGATGGTGTGTAGTATTCAAATCTATCAAACTACATCATTAAATGGGAGTGGAAAACTGAGGTGCTACAGAAGATGGAAGAGTTCAAGTTGAATTCTTTCCCCTAGTCTGAGGGATTCAGTAGGTGGTGGCACCCTTTCGGGAGCTGCAGGTGGAAGAAGGGAAGCTCCTTCACTTAGGCAATTATGCAGCTTTTCATCAGGCTCACGAGGAGATGTACCATGAATAGAAATCTACTTCACTATACTCATTCATTCATTCACTCATTCATATAGGCAGCATTAATTATCCATCATGTGTCAGGCGCTTTGATGGTCACAGAGATAGAGAGTTGAATCAGATGTCCCTCTCCTCAAGGAGCTTTTGAGCAACCTCAAAAGACATATATGAGAGAGAAACAGATACATAGTACAGAGGGGACCAATCCACTTTGGGACAACTCCCATTTGGACTGTGTGATTATGCTCCCATTCTTGCCCCTTGCTGTTTACCCAGCCCCTCCTCTAAGTTAACATCTCCTCTCAGGTTCTTAGAAGAGAGACCATGCCTACTGGGAGTTAGATGAGTGGGCATCAGACACTCAGAGAACTCTCAGCTTTCGTAAGGCCAACAGTGACATCTTACATAAGTGAGCTTTGCATGAGTCCACATATCATAAGTTTGCTTTGTACTTTCACCATAATAAGTTCTTCTTCACCCCTTAAGGATGTGAAATGGTAGAAAAGAGGACCGGAACTTGCTCAAGCTCATAGATTAAATCTTGGGCAAAATGGCAAACTCTCATACGTGCTTGGAATTTATTTATAAGCGAACAAATGGAAAGATCCAGCATAGGACCACAAAATCAGCCCAGGCTTCTTCTGGTTTACAAATCTTAGAGAGAACTTTAGTAAAATATTCTAAGCACTTTAGAATATTATTCATTCATAAATCATAGCAATATTTTCTTAGATCAGTCTTCCAAGGCAAAAGAAATAAAAGCAAAAATAAACAAACGGGACCTAATCAGACTTAAAAGATTTTGCATAGCAAAGGGACCATCAACAAAACAAAAAGACAACCTCCTGAATAGGAGAAAATATTTGTAAATGATGTGACTGACAAGAGATTAATTTCTAAAATATACAAATAGCTTATACAGCTCAATATCAAGCAAACAAACAAACAATCCAATGAAAAAAATGGGCAGAAGACCTAAATAGACATTCCTCCGAAGAAGACATACAGATGGTCAACAGGCATATGAAAAGATGCTCGACATCACTAATTATTAGAGAAATATAAACCCAAACTGCAGTCAGAATGGCCATCATCAAAAAGTCTACAAATAGGTGCTTCCCTGGTGGCGCAGTGGTTGAGAGTCCACCTGTCGATGCAGGGGACATGGGTTCGTGCCCCGGTCCGGGAAGATCCCACGTGCCGCGGAGCGGCTGGGCCCTTGAGCCATGGCCGCTGAGCCTGCGCGTCCGGAGCCTGTGCTCCACAACGGGAGAGGCCACAACAGTGAGAGGCCCGTGTACCGCAAAAAAAAAAAAAGTCTACAAATAACAAATGCTGGAGAGGGTGTGGAGAAAAGGGAACACTCCTACATTTACATTTATTTAGAATGTAAATTGGTGCAGCCACTATAGAAAATAGTATGGAGGTTCTTTACAAAACTAAAAATAGAGCTACAATATGAATGTATATATACCATTCCTGAGTATATATCTGGAAAAACTGAAAACTCTAATTCAAAAGGTACATGCATCCCAATGTTAATAGTAGCACTACTTATGATAGTAAAGACATGGAAACAACCCAAGTGCCCATCAACAGACGACTGGCTTAAGAAGATGTGGTATATATACACAATGAAAAATTATTCAGCCATAAGAAGAATGAAATATTGCCATTTGCAGCAATTATTATACTTAGTGAAGTAAGTCAGACAGAGAAATACAAATATTATATGATATCACCTGTATCTGGAATCTAACAAATAATACAAGTGAATATTTATACAAAAGAAAAACAGTCTCACAGACATATAAAACAAACTTATGGTTACCAAAGGGGAGAGGGAGGAGGTGAGGGACAAATTAGGAGTATGGGATTAACAGAAACAAACTACTACACATAAATAAGATAAGCAACAAGGATTTGCTATGTAGCATAGAAATTAAATGCAATATCTTATAATTAATGGAAAATAATCTGAAAAGAATATATATATATATATACACACACATATATATGTATATAACTGAATCATTTTGCTGTACACCTGAAACTAACATAATATTATAAATCAACTATACTTCAATAAAAAAGATGTTCGTACTTATTAGCATGAAAAGATCATGGTAAGTTGTAAAGTGTGAAAAAATCAGATTACAAAGCAGACTGTGTAGATATATACACATATATATGAGGGGATTAACAATGGTTACTCTTAAATGATAAATTACTGATGATTTTGTTTCCTTCTTTATTCCTTCCTGTATTGACAGATTTTTTCACACTGAGTAAGCAATATCTCTATAATCAAAAGAAGCAGTCGTTACTGTTTTGAAAATAAAATGCCTTAATAACTTCTAGACATATGTTTAAAAAAAGAAGAATGGAATAAAAATAGTAAAAGGTCCATTATCAAAAGTAGAAAAAAATGAGAGTCATTTCTCTTTATATAACATTATCATATAATCTCATACAACTCCCACTTTAATAGTATTAACTATGTAATAGTGATGATATAGAGAAAAATGCCTACCTCATTGAAAAATTAGGCAGTATCTATAGCATCCTATTTCAAATTAGCTAATTCTGCTTCTGTGGAAGCCATTTTACAATTCTGTACATTATAAATAACTGATAGCAATTTAAAGTGATTCTTGTCCACAGACATGTGAATTTGTCAATTATGTCCAACAAAAGTCAATCTCCCTGGCCCACTGTAGAAGAGACTGATTTTTTCAGCCATTTGCACATTCCTTTTAACATTCCTGATCTATAAATGTGTCTGTTCTTTGGACTCTCTTTTGAACTGGTTTTTAATGCCTTATTAATGAGTTAAATGAAATTAATGAGTTAAATGAAATCTTTAACACATTTATTTTTATATCTGTATGAGGGTCACGATTTTACCATTTTTTGAAAATTATCTTTTAACAATTACTGTAATGTTAGTTAATATTTACTAAGAATTTTCCATGTGTCTAGTCCTATTTTAATTTAGTTATGTGCCTTATTTCATTTTGTCATCACCATCCTTGTGAGCAGCCAATGTCAACTCCACTTTCCACATGAGCACCCAGCATCCCCTAGAAGTTAAGGGATTTGTCCAGAGGAAATAGGAGTACATGGTGGAGCAGAATTCAAATTATAGCTGAGTCCAGATATGTGCTGAAGCATACAGTATCATTCCAATTTTTCCAGATGAGGAAACTGAACCTCAGCAAGATTAAAATGCCTCTTATTCTTCCACTTATTCAACAAATATTTTTGAACACCTACTATGAGTCAGACACTGAGCTAGTTTTGGGAACATAGAAATCAAAAAAGGTAAGCAGACAAAACTTTTGATTTTTATGCAGTCTAGAACCTTGTGATAATTGACTCAAGTCCAGTGCTGGTGTAGCTAGACAACCTATTTCCTTTAAAAGGTTATTTTCTTCCAGCTTCTTTTGTACCCACTTCCAGGCAGCTGGGAACATTCAATGGACTGGAACTTCTAGTAAGAGCGCGCTGATGTCATCTTGTATCCTCTTGTCACTTGGAGAAAAATGTATTCAAATAAATCCAGAAAAGGAGATGACTAATGAATTCTTTGTAAGTCTCCAAGATAAGCTTCCAATCAGACTTCCCATTGACAATGCCATGCCCTTTGTCTGAAATGCACTTTTCTTCCCTACCTAGTGGATCCCTACCTAGTGAATCCCTGCTCAACCTTGACCTTCAAAACCTTGTTCAGTCTTCAGATCCTTTCTGAAGTCTTCTCAGACTTTATCTCCTCCCCACAAGTTTATGAATTCGCATCTCTTTTCACTCCAGCATCCCCTGCCTCTTGGTTGTTTCTAAATGTTGTGGGTATCATGTGTCATCACTTTTCTTCATGTCTATTTCCTTCATAAAAGCATAAACTCCCCAAAGAGAAACACCATGGCTTATTCATCTTTGTTTCCCCAGCACCTGGTATGTTAAAGGCTAGCAGTGGGGTGAATCAGTGATGTGCTGGTAAACAATTTTTTCCTTACAATTTATGTAGAACAACTTTCATTTCTTCCAATGTACAGAGTTCTCTCTTGTCTCCAAATCTTTGCATTTACTGATCCCTCTGTCCAAACTCCATCTCCATTTTATCTCCCACACTTCTGTTCTTCCCAAAGCACTTTCTAACCCCTAATTGAATGCCTCTTCTGTGCGCTCTATCACCTCAAATTTCCCCCATTAAATCACTTTTCACGCTGGGTATATTTGCCTATTTATACAGCTGAATATTAAAATCCTTGAGGGCAGGAACTATCTCTGTTTACTTTATTGCTATATCTTCAGATCCTAAACTAATATAAGTACATATAATTATATGCTTATTTACTTATATGTAAATATGTGTCAAATGAGGGAAAAGGCTAATTTGTTCATGTTTGCTGCTGTCCACAAGGAATTATTCTTAGGGTACAGCATGATGAAATAGAAAGACCAACTTTGGAGCTATAAACATAGATTCTATTCCTGGTTCAGTCATTTATTAGCTGTGTGACTTTGAAGAAATCACATCCATGTGTTTTACCTTAATTCTCTTATAAGTAAAATGAGAATAAAATCTCTACTTTGTGTTGTGAGGACTAAATGAGATAATCTGTGTTGAGGGTCTGATGCTAAGTAACCTCTCAATACATATCCATTTCCTGCCCCTTCTATTTGTGGCCAGTGCTAAATTATAAAGGCAGCATTTGGGCACAAAACAGGATATCCTACATGAGTAGGAATGGCTTCCCAGAGTAATAGATGGTGTTGCCAACAATAGTGAAGAGAATGAGAGGAAGCCAGCACATAAACGAACCTTCTCAAGGTTTCACCCTCAAGGGTTCAATGTGAGGTTCAAAGGATAACTCTGAACATTAAACAGCATTGTGAAAAACCCAACAATGTTCCCAGCTGTGGCAATTAACCAAAACACATTCCTCAAGTCAAGGGGGCCCAGTAGAAAGGCAAGAGACCTGGAGTCAGCACTCAGTGAAAAGTTAATACTGATGTATGGTATGCAAAGCGTGTGCCAGCGACAACATCAGAGGCACCTTCTTCCCGCCCTGGAATAGGGACTGTAAAGGGGTAGGGGAAGCTTCCTGCCTTGTGCTGTGACTGGGTGTTCTCTCTCCCCAGGGATGTTTTAAGGCTTCCAAGTTTCTATGAGGTCTTTCCTGCTATAGCACCCATGAAAAACGTCCACATGTTGTTACTACAGGTTAAGTGGCAAGTGAAACTCCTCCAGGCAAATATTATAATCAGGACCAAAATGAAGGAGGCAATAAAGGCAATGCTTTCTGGGCTGCTAAAAGCCCACCTTATATTTCCAGGCAGTAATCTGATCTTTCAGTTCTCTTGTTTTAAGAGAAGACCCACTTTTATGCCATCGGCAGCTGTTCAACTAAGGGAAGCAATGAATTCATGCTGAACAAGTCCTACCCTCATTTTCTGGTGACAAAAGTCTGGAAACTTAAACATTTTGCTTACAGGAAATAAGTTCGTTCCTGGAGGTGTGTGATCCCACTCCCCAAATTTTATCCTTGCTGTGGCTATTATCACAACTTTCGAATGTTGTGCTACAATGCTGCAAAAAACACAGCAAAGTAGGAAATTCAGCCAACAAGGAAGTGGTGAAAGAGAAGTAGCATGGTACTGTTTTAGAAAGAGTGCTCGTCTGCGAATGTAGAGACTTGGATGCTTTTTGTACCTGACTGTTCTATGAACTTGGTAGTGAGCTTGGCAAAGAAAATGACACATATTCAGGGTCTACTTCACTCTTGGTCCTATGCTACATCCCTAAATATATACCCTTTATTTTAATCTCTTGCCAGCACTCATTATAATACCCATTGCAGACATGACGAAACTGAGGCTCAAATTGGTTGATTAATGTGTCCAACGTCAAAACTGGCGGCTTAAATTTTGAACCCAATTCCATGTTCTTTCTACTATATCATGCTGCCTTACAAATATCCTGCAATGTTTACCTTATTTTACATCATCTTTTAAACACTAATGGCCACCGTACAATCAACCTCAAATAAAACCATTCCAATCGGATGGGCATGGATGGGATAATGGTAAGGCAGACATCGCACACTTTTACCCGCTGGATGACTTCACATGTATTTTCTCATTTGACTTTGGAAAAATCATTTGCCTGGCCTGGACTTTGTTTTATACTTTTGTGAAATATGAAATTTAAACTAATTCCTTATATTCCTTTCAACTCTCACATTCTAAAATGAAAAGTAACCAGCCCAGGGACATATTTCATATGTGCATACACACCTAGGTTTAGTGTTTACATCCTTTACTTTTAAGAGGGGTTAGAGTCCTTCTCCTGACTGTGGCCTTTGCTGCTGTTCATCCTGTTTTCACCATCCTCTCTTCATTCCCCCTCTCCTAACTGGGAGAAAGGGTTCTTATATTGGACTTCTCCTATTACTTTATCCATATCTCAATTTTGGCACTTACCACCCTCTGCTTTCTATGGTGGTTACGGTGGATATATCTTGTCTCCCCTAGGACCTTGTAAGTTCCATGAGTTTCCTCCACTTCCTTGCCAAGGCTGATATTCCCCAGGACACCCAGCCCAGTGTCAGCCCAGGGGGAACAGTACTGATATTCTCTGCCTATTTTTGTTGAAATTGAAATCTGAAGTATCATAAGATTTTTATCTAATTTAAACTCAAGTTCCACAGACACTCTTAAGAGACAATAACCTGAGAAGTTAGACAGCAGAAAGTTTGGTTAACAAATAACCCGTCTATGTTGTTTTACAGCAGGGCTTTTCCTGTTGTCTGGGTTGAAGGATCCAGTTTTTTTAATTCATTATCTATCTATCACAGTCTAGTGCTTTTGTAAAGTGTAATAAAATGAGTTACTAGAAAAATTAAATTTAAAAGATATGAAAATATGAATTCAAAATGTGTATTACTAGGTTCAACAGAAACAAACCCCCCCACCCCCACCCCCCATCAAACTGCTGTAAATTTTATAAACATTTACCCTCAATTTCAGTGCTTATCTCATGGACCAGCAACAAATAGCTACTATGACACCAACCCTGGACCACGCTTGGGAGACACTGACTGTTACACCGTTTATACAGCAGTTTCAGAACCCTAGTAGGGGCTGGGTTGTTTCTCCTAGATGAAAATTTTAGGGATCAGATGGGAAGAAACTACTAGAGGCCAGATATATATCTTCAGCCTTTCTCTCTGGTCTTTGAAAAGGAAGACCAAGATAAAGTTTGAAAAGTCAAAGGATTCTGGAAAATAGGATCAGAAATCGTCTCCAATAAAGCCGCAATTTTGGTGGGGCAAGTGTAACTGTCGATGTCTGTTCCATATTCTTAATAAAGAAAAGAACATTTATTGTCTACTTAGGTGGCTATAAATGGATCCTGCACTACCAGCTCATTTGTAAACTTCCTCTGTTACTAAAATGTTTGTATTTCTATTTTTTTTAACCCTTCAAGGCACATTAACAAACATTTTATTTCATTCTCCCAAAACCCAATGAGGTAGATATGAATGCTGTCCTTATCTTGCAGGTGAGAAAACTGGCTCAGAGATGTTAAATTATGTTCCCTGGTCACTCAGTTACTAGGTGGTTGAACTGGAATTCATACTCAAGCCTGTCTGACCCTGAAGCCCCTTCTCTGCTCACAAAATTCATTGCTTTTCTAGTAAATTTTGCCTTATAATACTCAGACGATCTAAAAATACAGGGAGGAATGTATATAAGGAATGTGCTTTTTTTTCAATAAGCAGAAAAAAAAATCCCTGGGATAATAATGATAAACATGCCTTTGTGAATGTTACATGGTAATATGACCTCTGTATTTATCTTATAATTTTAACCTCCACAGAATGTAATCAGATATATAAGTATCATAAATAGATTCTTAATAATTAAGCTGGAACTGCTATACTTGCAATCTCTCATTCACAGAATCTAATCATCTTTAATGAATAGTTGAGTATTCAATGTGATTGTCTAAAACAATTGAAAAATGGACCCATTCATTATAATGATTCACTTGATGCATATTAAAGAAACATCTACTATCTGAACTTCCCTAAAACTGACCGCATTGTCCTAATATACTGCAGAAAACATCCATCAAGAAAGGAGGGATGGTTTTGTGAGCTACTCATGTGTTGTGATTGATTTGCTCTCCTTCCCACCCACGTACGTTTTCAAAGAACGGGGCAAAAGTGTTCTACATAAGTCTTAGGGTGAGGGAATTCCCTGCCGGTCCAGTGGTTAGGGCTTGGTGCTTTCACTGCTGTGCGCCCGTGGTTCAATCGCTGGTCAGGGAACTAGGATCCCCACAAGCTGAGCTGCGCAGCCAAAAAAAAAAAAGTCTTAGGGTGAGAATCTCTTTGTAAAGCCTTTCATGAAATGGTGATACCATAAAGGATGCTGCTTTCCATGATACTGAAAGACACAACCTCCTGCATAAATGCTACTTCAAGAGCATGGAATTAGCTGCTATTACTTCAGACTCTTTCAACCCAGACTTTGGGTCCCAGTTCCATCCTTAGAAGATATTTTTCCAACAGAATAAACTTTAAATTCTAAGACACATGAAGACTGACAGAAGTATAAAATATTTGGGCTCAAATGGGCTCCATTTATAGGTGAGGAAATTGAAGCTTAAAGGGGTGAACTGACTTGCCCAAAGTCACACAAACAGTTAGCACTGAAGGTGAACTGGAACTCTGTCTGAGTCCACCTGCTGGGAAGAATCCAAATTTAACTTAAAACCTAAACTGACTGCACATGCCTCTACTTCTTACTTCTATTTGCAAAGACCATGTCTACTTTCTTATTTTTCTGTCCCCTGTACAAGACATGGTGCTGGGTACTTAAAAGATGCCCAGTAAATGTGTTTAACTGTTTAACTCTGAATTAAATTAGCAGGTACCGAGGCGAAACTGCTGGAACTCAGTTTGCTACTATGCACACTTGTAGGCTTTGTCTGTCTGCTGATGAGATGGGGTAGAAGCATGTACAATTCCTCTCGCCTTTTATAATCTTTGCTGTGAAGGAAATATACTAGCTCCCAGGTTTCCTATTACTACTGTCAGAGGATGAATGACTCAAAGACCTATAAAACTGAATGTACAATTAATATCAAGCCTCACTTTTGTCATGGACTCATTGTTCTACATTTTGACTGTCTAGACAGGTATCTCAACTTTGACCTTCTGAGCTAATGAGACTACAAAAGAGAAGATGCACAGAAGAAAGAAAATCAAAATCAAGGTAAATTTAAAAGCCAAAATGCAATAGTCTATTACTGTTCTGTCACTCAAAGAACCCAGAGCATTCTTCCTTCCTTGCCTCAGAAGTGAAATGTAGGCAAGGCTGAGCCACTGCATACATCACATGGAATTGCTGATGGTGGGAATTTTAAATGAAGGTGGTATTTAACCAAAGCAGCCACAAAGCTTGTCCAGACCCTGTTGGCTCCCCATAAAATAGGATATGTTCACATGAAGGCACTTTACCTTTTTAGCTGTCCAAGGGAAAGTTTGTGACTCCTGTACCATTCTCCTTCTATCCTCTTGGTCCAAGGGGATAAGCCAGTGAGTACAGACACACACACACACACACACACACACACACACACACACACACACACAAACAAAAACTGAAAACATGTTGAGAGGAAATACTTCCAGTGAGTCGAAAGCTTTCAACCAAAGCTCATAGTGAGAAGGCATTTGATTTCTAACTGCTACTACATCAGATCAAGTCTTTTTTTCCTGTTCTTAGAAACATCAGAGGACCATACGCTGGGCCAACAACAAAGAATATTATGAGGCAAAGTTGTAGGAAACATGAACAAATTCATGTTGTCTGAGACTTGTAGAAGGTGTCAGGTTGTACATATTCAAGGAAGAAACTACATATTCATCCACTCATCCATCCAACCATTTATCCATCCATCTAACATTTCTGACCCTCCATCTATATGTCAGTCATTGTGCCAGATACAGGGAATAGAATGATGAACAAAGCAGACATGGTCTTTGGCCTCCAGGAAAGATAGGCATATACACAGAAATAATGAAATCAGATTGTGCGGTTGATAAACAGGGGCTTATTGTGGGAGCATATAAGAGGTAAGTTTCCCTGGAGTAGATGACATTTGATTATAGATGAGGAGGTATTAGGCAAAATAAAACAAAACAATACAAAACAAACAAAACATGAAAAGCAGGAATATATTTGGGATTCCAGGATTAGTATGTGTTTCATGTCAAAGCAAAAAGCCTTGAAAAAATACATCTGGGGAGCCACAAAGAGTTCCGTCTGGTGAGAGGCCTCGGCTTCCTCATCTGTCAACTGTGGAGGCTTGTTTAGATGACACCTCACATCCTTTCTGGTTCCTGTCTTATGAAATCTCTTACAAACAATGAACTTCTTAAAATGTAGCTAGCCTCTAAATGAACCAGAAAGCCTGCAAGTAAAGGGCTGAAGTGAGCCTCTGAACAGAATCATTCAATAATCACACTTACTAGTTCTACTTGCCTCATTTACAGACAGGACTTTTCTTATGGAATAACTAGCTCTCTTAAAATGTTTCCTGTTCCAGAACTATCTTGAGCCACTGCTGTGATACAGGGATGGTTGAGAGTGAGGGGAGGGGTGGGAAATAGGAGTTCAGAGGAAAGGGCCTCCTAAATTGTCTTTAGATAGGAGAAAACCCAGAATCACTGGTTCAGTGGGGGTGGTACTGGAGAAATGAATATGATTCAAGTGTCCCTTCTTCCCTTTTAAGTCTCCCCATCTCCACTCTAAAATGACAGAGATATTTCTCACTCTACAACATCCTTTTGAGGGCTTTGGACAACACAACTTATTAGCCTTAGCTCCCATAGAATGGTGATAGCAAAACCTGCCTCAGAGAATTGTTGTGAGGACTGAAGTAGGTGGTTCAGGCAAATAATGTAGCAGAGTGACTCACCCTTCTAAGTACCTGCCATGATTAATTCATTAAATATTCACAGTAGCCTTGTGAGATATTGCAAATTTTATCCTCATGTTTTAGGTGGGACATGGAGGCTCAGAGGTTAAATTACTTGATCAAGATCACATGGCTTCTATAGAGTAGTGTGAGGATTCTCCCCAGATTGCCCACCCCAGAGTCTATGCCTACAACCATTATGCTAAAATATCTCTTACTAAATGTTGGGCTCATCTTCCCTCTACTTATCATCTGAAGACAATGTGTCCTTTGTCCTAGTGACAGAGATGTCATGTGTTACCTGTTGCTGTATGTCTCCACCATTGTATAATGACCCCTCTAGACCATCACCACCAAAAATAATAATTTTAGCCAGGATTGGAGGACAATTCCCTTCCATGGAGCATAACTATTGGCTCCCCTTCTGGTCATAACTATTGGCTACAACATAACTAACCTTGATGCCTACATATGGAATCAATGTAGCACCCACTAAGATCATTTCAACACTTCATCTTTCTCCCTCCAGAATCGCTTCTGTGAAAATTGTGTTTGCTTCCCTCTTTGCATCACAATGGTAGTTTCTATTTTGGATTTTTATTGTTTGTTGCAGCTTGGAGAAATTCTTATTCCTGCTCTGATCTGGCCTTGGCTATGTTTCAAAGGTTCTAAAACCTCTAGTCAAGCTGGCTTCATTCATCTTCTGACAGTGGCATATGTATTTCCAAGAGAGGAAAACAGGCTCTCTAACCACTCCTTAAAAACAAGTTAGGTGAGAAGGGAAAAAAGAAGTCTCCCTAGATTACACCAGAAGCAAAGTTGGCTAGGAATAAAACAAAGGTAAAATCTAACTCCCGTCTGGTAAAATTAGCTCAAATGATTATCTTGAGATTTCTTTTTATCTCCAAAATTAGAAGTGTTAATCATCAACGTTATTCTGTAAAAACATTTCAGAGTTTACAACTAAAACAGTAACACTGTTTGCTTCCATAGCACAGTTCATCGGGGATTCTCAGTGGTCTCTCTACATTGTATAAACAGCACAGCAGGTACCTTCACACAGCTGCCTGCAAGGGGCCCAGGGAAAGTCCCCCTATTCCAATACCTGTCCTAATAATGGTACTTAATAAGACTGCATAATTTTTTAAGACCTCATTTAATCCCCATCATAACTTTGTAGAGTATGTATTCTCATTATGCAGATACATCAAACTGAGGCTCAGAAAATCAAACTATGTTACTCAAAGCCCCAGAGCTAAAAATGGTCAAACTCTCAGTTTTTTTCCAGTATCCCATGCTGCTGCTTCCGTGGTGCTCCCAAGTGAAAGTTCTAATTAAAATAAAATGCTAGATAATATTTATTGAGCACTAACTATGTGCCAAGCACTCTAAGAATTGTAATATATTTTAATCACTAATTCATCACAATAACTGTATGAAATGTTTACTATAATAACTGCTAAATTACAGATGAGAAAAATCAGGCTTTTCACAGTTAAATAATTTCTCAAGATCTCATGAGCAAAATGTGGCCAATTTTTCAGCATTTTCAAAAAAAATTTATATCCTAGACAGTCTTGTAGGCAGTGGGGATACAGTTATGAACAAAGCAGACTAAACACTTTCTGTCTTCATGGAGCTTGTGATCTAGTAAAGGGAAACAAATGAAGTATAATACATATAATGTCATGGTTTGAAGGACCAGAGAGAAAAACCAAAGGAGGGAAGAGGGATCAAGTGTTAGTGAGCTATGTCTAAACTGTCCAATTACTGCATATGCTACCTTCTTCTTTCTGGAAGGTCAGGACACTTACAAGATGCTGAGAATTTTATCCCTCTAATATTAAGGGGTATCATGTTCAACAGGGGATAAACGGCGTATATGTTAGTAAGCCTTGTTTAGGTGAAGTCCAAGTCTTTAGACTATGGTGAAATCATAGGAGATCACACTGAACAGACGAATTGGGACCAGATCATGCAGAGCCTGCAAAATCAGGTAAAAGACATTGGACTTTATTTGGCAAACAAGAGGATCTTTAAAAATGGAAACGATTAATCTGGAATTATTTTTCTGAATGACAAGACGGGGGCAAAGGCTTCAGGTGGTAAGTTTAGAAGAAGTCTGCAATGGCTCCTGTGTAAGGTAATAAGGTCTTTAAAAGGCTGGTGGAATGGAGACAGAGACCTATCATGAAGAAAACATGGAAAGTACAATGACAACTGATTATTTTTGGGAAAAGCGAGTGAAGGTGAACACAGGTAAACAAGAGTAGATTTACCACAAAATTAATGAAATCTAAATTCAGGGCCCCTCACTTGCACAGACTCCTTTCTAAGGTCTTGGCAGGGACTCTGCTGGTGTTAACAAGTGTTGCTAGTTTTTCAAAGAGCATTTCTTCACTTCAAAAGAAAATATAAAATGCCATAAAAACACTTTCATAAAAGTTTTCAAAATCGACAAAAAAATCTGAAAATTTACATAACATGTTGATCAGCTGAGAAGCTGAAAAGACTCCAACAAACTATCAATAATAAAAACAAATTGCTATCAACAATGATAGAAATTAGACTAAGTTATCTTTAATTTTTAGGCAGCTAAAAAATGTAAGAAGAAATACTGCAGAATTGTGTCAATTGTGTTATTTTTCTGAACTGTGTGACTGTGACATTTGTCAAGATTTCGAATTTGTAATTTGTTTTAATTCCTCTCCTCATTCTAAATATTTACTTTTGAATCTAATTTGTATTCATAATGCTGAATTAAAAATGACTGTTAAAGCTTCAGGCCCCATAAAACCTGGATCTACTGACGCATATGAATCCCAGGTCAATGACCTACTGACTAGAATGATGATAGTAAAAACATGTTTTCAGAGGAAAAAAAATAAATTTCAAAGTTTTACATGTTGACCATAGGAGCATGTGGGGCACTGACATGGTGCAGTTAGTTTAAAGGAGAGGATAGAAATAATGAAAATATGTGTTGGGGGGTCAACCATATGGGGTTTATAGTTAAAACAATGAAGTAGATAAAATTTCAAAGATGAGGCCATAGAGATGGGAAAATAGGCAGGGATGAAAATCTTCCTAGGATTCTATCTTGCATCGTAAATACAGTCCAGTCAAATACCTCCAAAAAACTCCTAGGTAATGTCTGAGCTAGACATGCACGAGATCTGGAAAATTCAGTCAAATATTCAAATGTGTGTCCATAAAAGCAAAATAAGGCATTAAAAAAACATCTGTATGACTTTTCAGTCTCTCTTTTTGGCCTCAAGCAGTGGTGTGTACCTCTGCCTGCCCTTGTAATTTGGATCAAAAATCATTCAAGGAGATGAATCCCACAGCTTAGTGTAGTGGAAAGAACATAGGATTTGGAGCTGTAGAGAAGGGATCCCTGTTCTTCTCCTGGCAAGTGGCAAAGATAATGCACCAGGGTCACCACACCCATTTCTTTGTCCTCCTAGGCACACAGAGAGACTACACTTCTCAGATTCCACTGCAGTGGGATGAGGCCATGTGACTGAGTTCTGGCCATGGAATATGGGCAGAAATGATGTGGGCAAGCCACTTCCAGGCTGCCTGACCTAGAATTTTTGAGATTCTCAAGGCTCTCTCTTTCTTCTCTGCAGACCAAATGCAGATGATTCTCTGCAGTCCTCTGAGTTCGTAAGATGCTGGAGCCACTAAATAGAAGGAAACCTGGGTCCCTGAATCTCCACTTGGAAGGCCGTCTACCAAATATCCAATCAGACAATAATGTAAGAAAGAGATACTTTATTGTGTTGAAATACTGAGTTTCTGAGGTAGTTTGTCACAGAAGTCAGCCCACCCTGCCTAGTAAAGCAAGTTGCTTAACTTCCTTGAGCCTCAGTTTCCTCATCTGTATTATATTTCACAGGGTTCTTATTATGATTAAAATATATAACATGTCTACATACATATATATTCTGTGTTGATTCTCATTCCGTTTTATTCTATGTTCACAATCAGATACTGTCAGGACTGGCCCACTGAACACCTGCAGAGGGCCCTATCTCATTCTATTTGATGAATATATGTGTAGAGTACAGTATGAACCATGCCCGCTAGAGTTGTGTAGCTCAGCAAAACTCCATAAAGTAGAAGAAAAAGCAAATTTCCATCTGAAGTATCCATAACAAAAGAACTGGGTAACATCTTTAATAAAAAGATTAAAGCAACAATAATTTTAAAGGTAGAATAATTTATAGCTTTTCTATCTGTGGCTTTATAACCTTCTCATGCCATAAAAAGGGGACTTAATCTTTTCTTTAATTGTTTGCATATTTTTTCCTCTCCTCTGATAAAAGAAGACAGGCTTTAAGTATCTCAGCTGATATAAAGTAGGCAAAAGAAAACCTCCTTATCAATATTCAGCTTTGGTACTTATATACATTTTACGTTGATTGGGACTTAAACTCCTACTAGCAGCTCTTGCTGCCAAAATCACATTTTCTCTTCAGATGCCTAAGGTTGGAATTGAGTGTATACCAACTGGAACTGATTGCTTGAAACCTGAACAGTTCAGAATTTAATTTCTCTAATTTGGGTAAACACTACCTACCACAGGCTGTCTGCATTTTCAAGTGTTCAGAGTCACACAGGAGCCAATATTTTAGACAATGCACAAGGGAGGCATTGCTGCAGTGCTGTAAGATTGTGAAAGACAGTTATACTTTGGTGAACTCTCAGAGAGTATGTAAACCCCCAGTAACAAACTGGTAGATGCAAGTCTAAAGAAATGTGTGTTGGTAGATGGTTCCTGCAGACATTGGCTTTCCATTTGTATGAACATCTGAACAGAAAAAAGAAAAATGACAACACTACAAGATTCTGACATCTGGAAACTGTGAGACAAACAGTTTTTATACTAATTTAACGCATATTCTCATATTAGTCATGTTTACCAGTTATCCATGTGGCACTGAAAAAGATGCACTGTATGAAAAGGATTTTGGCAACACAGAAACTCCTAGCTGGAGCACGAGGTAATAATAAATGAAACACTTGTGCATAGACTGTCTACCTAGTACTTATTCATAGCTACCCTCATAGAATGGTAGAATGAAGAGAACTCAGCTATTTCTGATCCTTTTAATTAAAAGATTTAGAAACTGAGATTCTGTGAGGGGAAGTGACTAGGCAAGGGACAAAGAGAAGTGAGTAGAAGCAGTAAAATTCCTGCCCAGTCCAAGATGTGTCCCATAACACCACCCTGTGTCTTTCTACAATTGCAAATTCTCATTCCATTGCCACATTTCCCTTTGTGCCTGGACCAGACAGAGAAGAAAAGCAGAGGGTAATCTCAGGTCATCAGGCTAGTTCGTAGTTCTTATTTGATCAGGCAAATGCTGGGCAGAAGGTCACATTTGCCTTCTGGCAATAAGCACTGGCCAATCTGCTGCGGAGGATGGTGGCTTTACATTTTTAAGACAGTTTTTAGAATCCATATGCTGTGATTCTTGTTTTTTTCTAAATGTCTGCTTAACTGATGGGTGACTGGGGGTACTATGCTAGAAGCCAGGGGACTTGGGTCTGAGAAAGAACTTCTAACTAACCAGGTGTCTATGGGCAAGTTCCAACCTCCCTGGGCCACTTTTCTCACCTATAAAATGAGAAGAAAGAAATGCCAGTATGGCAAAGACCCTGAGAGATTTAGCAGTTTGTAGTTAAAAAGATTTCATCTTATGCCAATTCCACAACATACTTCTCTAAAGTAGATGCAATAATGACGGTGTCCCAGCACTATGCTAGGAGCAGCAGGGAAGGAAGAAAGAAGCAAGACCCTCGTTCAAGTAAGTCATGAAGAGAGACGGTACCTGATGACGTGCCTAGGAGAATGCCTTTGGGGCAATCTTCCCTGTGTCAGGACTTTCTAAGAACTAGGCTAGACGATGCTAATAATAATTAAAAAGTAGACATTAACTTCACTGAGTTATTACCTGTTAGGTACTATTTTAAGCACAACACATATAAACTCATTTAATCCTCATAATTGTATGAACTACATATTATTATCCTCATTATTGTGAGGAAACAATAGCAGAAAAAGGATAACTAACTACCCAAGGTCACCCAGCTGGTTGAGTCAAGATTCAAATCCAGAGAATTCAGCTTTACAGCCTAAGCTCTTAATCACTCTGCAAAGTTCTTATGACAAGGAAGCAAAAGCAAGAGGCCTGGACAGCTATCCGGACTGAAGCAGTACTTCAGCTACCAGTAATAAATAGCCTTGTGCATTGAGCACCTACTTTGCACCATTCACTGTGTTAAGTATTTTGCTGGCATTATCATTCATTCCCCACCTGATCATTCATTCAACATCTATTAAGCACCTACAGTTCAGTAGCTACTTGTGCAAGGAACTATGACGAAAGTTCTGTAATTATTCACATTTTCTTGATGAGGGAACTTCAGCTCAGAGACATTTTGTAACTCATTCAAGGCCAAGGTCTATCGCAAAGCCTGGGCCTCTGCCGTAGGTAAAAGGCTTTGGGATGTCTTTCCAACTCTAGGAAATCCTTATAGCCTGGGACTTCTTTGATTAATTTGATACAAATGCCTCCTCTAGCCAAGCACTGAGGACACGTTCTAGTTTTGGTTTGTGCATGTGCGTGTGAAGAGATAAGGCCACACAGGAAGGCAAACTTGCTGGAGACATTGACAGAAGAGAAATCATTCCAATCCTCCATCACCTGGCAAGTCAACTGCCATTTGCTGTCACTGCCTTGCTGCCACTGCCGAGGTGAGAGTCAGAAAGGATGAGAAGAAAGTGGTGAGTGGGAGCATAAAGAGGTGGCAAGGCACTGGGTCAAGCAGAGAATGCCTTCAAGGCCACGGTGTGACTCACCAAAAGGGAGTGATTGGCAAGGTGTCCAGCCTCCGAGAAAAAGAAAGACCCTTGGGTCGAGGTGAGCAGCAGCTCACCAGGAGTCAATCACGCTCACTGACTTGTTCACAGTCTGGAAAGTTCTATGCATTTAAGGCCCAACACAGGACAAACTTCTAGTAGAAAAGGGCTTTTTGTACCACAGCAAGTCAATGAAGAAGCCTGAAAACTGGAATTGAGATTAATGAATAGGGCCTTTGGAGGAAGTGGCCATTCCTTGTAAGCTCTGTATAGTTTCATAGTATTTACGTATCTATAATCTTAGACAACCCTACCAGGAAGATAGGGGCATATTTTTTCTCTCAATCATACTGATGAGGGAATGGAAAGGGAATGGAAACTCAGAAAGTTTACGTGATTTGCACAGGCTCACAGCATCGGGTCTTGAGTCAGAACATGATTTATCTTAGTGCTTTCACTTTTTTAAATTGAAATATAGTTGATTTACAATATTGTGTTAACTTCAGGTATACAGCAAAGTAATACATATATATATATATGTATATATCTATAGTGATTTCACTTCTTTATTATCTAAGATGAAGCCTCCTATTGGAGGCGTGGGACAATTTATATTTAGTGGTACTTAGATATAAAGCTCCAATTAATCTAAAATCTAAAATGTGTATCACCCCCATGTTCATGTGCTAAGCCTGGCTGCATGGGAGTGAGTGTCTCTCATTGTTCAACTAGCCTTGATGACTGCTGTGGGTTCAACTGCATTTCCCACACAGATATGCCCAAGTTGTAACCCCCAGTGCCTATGAATATGGCCTTTTGGAATCAGGGTCTTTGTAGATGTAAGAGCATTTCACTTATCAATAAGCTTTAATTAAGTACCTAAGAATGCATCTACCCCGTATGAATGCAGTGGTGGATACATATATGCATATCATACCATGGGCATACAGAGTATTTGACATAATATCGGTACAGCTCACAGCATACTGTGTGGCACAGAGTAAGAACTTGAATTTGGCAATTATTATATAATGTTAGTAATGGGGACATATCTGACCCACTCTAAAGCCTGGAGGTCAAGGGGGTTGTACCTGGTAATTATCAGGCCTTGTGAACCATGTATGTTTGACTGTAAACACCTCCTCTTTCTTTAATATTGTTCTCTAATTTGGAAAGCCAAATGGCAGGTGTGTGTTGCAAGATTATAAGGAAATCTAGGCAGAGGCCAGAGAAAGGGAGAGCAGGGAGGAAACTGATGGACAGCATGAGCAGCAGAGACAGGGAAGAGGGAAACAAGGGAACTGGAGAGGAGAGAACATATTGAAATGATGTCCTCAAGTGATGCTGAGGGGTTGGCACCTGTTTGGTCCTGACAGAGTGAAAGGGGAAGGAGAAATCAATACTATTTTGAAGTCTGGGGAGTAGAGAAGTCTTGAGGGTTTTAAAGGTTCCTTGAGGCCCTTGTATGCCAAAGCTATAGGTCCCTGGAATCGTGGGACCACTTAGCAGGGCTTCCTTTGACTTCAGGCTGCTGGGACTGGACAACTTTCCCAGGCATTGCTATAGAAGACCAAAGGCCAGAGTCATCAGCATCTCTCCACAAGGTTACAAAGATCTGCCAGGGCTTTGCAGAAACTGATCCTTCTTACCTGCCAGCTCCTTCAAAGCCTAGAAGCTGGGGCACCTTGTTGTCACCAAACCCAACTGTGCACATGCAAATGCCAAGAAAGTCCACTCAGCTAGGGGACCTTGCTTCCCTCTACTCTGGACACCCAGTGATTGAGGGTCTAGTGTGCTCCTTTGCCATCTAACCCATGACCACTTCACCTCCTGGAAGCATATAGAAATATGTGAGGGAAATCTCCCACTGCTATGCTCGAAGGTAGCTATGCTATGCTCGGGGGCAATCAGGGCCAAGGCCAAAGGAACCATCTGATAACTGTGAACATTGCCTTAGAGATGTAATCACCTCTAGTTAGCTCACTAGGGTTTGGAGGTGAGATAATTTATAAGCTTGTTGTATATAGCACTTTCAGAGCCCCACAAGGCAAAGCCTGAAAAACGATTGGATTTCTACCCTCCCTGACTAATGTGGAAGAAAATGCAGTAGTACAGCTGTGACTTCTCAACCTCTGAATGACCACGCCAAACACAAGGAATCTTTGAGCTGCATGGGACTTTAGATTCTATAGATCAGTGAGGAATTTTGTGGCCACACAGTTGAAGGTTGGATACTTTTTTTCTTAAGGGATTATAGGAAGGAAATCACATAGTAAAGGGGCAAATTCAGTTCATTATTTAAATTAACTACATTATTGGAGTTGCTGATAAGAGTAGATGAACACAGTCTTTCATTTGAAGAAAACAGACAAGTAGACAGATATTTACCGTGAGGGTTGACAGGGCTGTGATGGAGTGATGGAAAATACTGCATACTTGCAAGGCATAATTTGCCTGATGATAGTTTCACAGAGGGGGAGACATTTAACCTGATCTTGACAAATGAATGATGGCTACAAAAGATGTCCCAGGTAGAGGGAACAGCTTGTGCAAGGCCTGCCTGATCTCGCGTCTCAGCGAGCAGCAGTAGTGTGTATCCACTAGCGGATGGATCATGATCACCCTTTCCAGTACACAGCATGCAGAATCAGAGGCCCCACTCCACACTCACTAGTCTGATTTTTGGCAACTCACTAAACCTTTCCCAGGCTCAGCTTCCAGATCTGAGTTGTTCCTTCCACTTCAAAATTTCTTAACTCTTAGAACTTTTGAAATGATGTATATAAACTACTTAACAAAATCCTGATTCTTAAGAGTTTAATCATGCTACATCTATTGAGATATGTCTCCAGACATTTGTTCAGAAAAGGAGGTATTTATTGGATGCCTTATGTATACAAAACAGTATTGAAATAAGATACAAGGTAAAAGACATTGATCCTCAAGTAACTTAAAATCTAGGTATAAAAATAAGGCATAAATGTATTAATCATAAAAAGATTTAAAGAAGAGAGCAGGCCATAGTGAGGGTTGGCTAATGTAGCTGTTGAATTCCCAAATGAACTAGCCTGACAATTATGACTATAGGAAAAGAGAAGAAAATGTTATCTAAAGGGGAGTAACATTTAAATAAGAGTTTTATTATTTAATAAACATATTTCCCCTCTAAGTATTAAGCCATACATTACTGGAGAATAGGGGCCATTGTTAATAAGGAGATGGTGGAATCCCATCCTACCAGGAGTAGGAAGGGGGAGAGGTAAAGCTTATATTCTAAAATCAATGCAAAGGAAGAAAACTGTGCTCAGCATTAATTCTCCTTGAAAATCTATTATCTATTCCAAAATAATTTTGGAAACCAGTACCCATACAATTGTCAACTCTCTTATGGCCAACACAACCAGTTTTTTTTCCTTCAGTTTTTAAGGAGATTGTTGTTTCTTTGGTTGAGCAACGAAGTACTAGGCTTAGATTTACACACAAAAAAATGCAAATTTTAAGCCACCGGAACCATACCAAGAGGCAGAAGATGGTCAATAAGAGACAAGGTGGGCCTTAAGACTTGAGATTATCGAAGGGAAGCACAGACTCCAAACCACAGCTATGCTCACTCTAGGACATGCTATGGAGTTAAGTCAGGGTACCATTTTAAAATTATCAATTTCTTCTGCCTTTTTTTGACAGATGCTGAATGAATATAATTGCATTCATGTAATTTACAATGCTCACAAGAGGCAATTCTGCAGTATCTCATGCAGCTATAGAAAGAGTACTAGGCTTTGAGTTGGAAAATAGGGGTATAAGTCTCATCATGAGCAAGTAAATGATTTTGGACATACTGCCTAACCACTCTGAACTTCAGATTCCTCATCCACAAATCAATGGAGTATGATGAAATGATTTCTAGGCAGTCTTTGATCCCTAGTAATTAATGATTTTCTCATATTATCAGAAAAGTTTCTAGTAATCAAGTCTTTGGTTTGTGTGCTACATTAGACCAGTAATTACAGTGGGAATCATATGGCAAATTTTCTTTCTTCAGTATTCTAGGAATCTATGTGGGTGCTAAACTCTGTGGCTTCAAATCCACTGGCACTGAAAAAGAGAAATTCTTGGACCTCTGAAGGGCAGATGTTAGATAACTGACTCCTACAGGTGTGCTAGAATGCAGCTATTATAAAAGCACCAGTACACTAACAGCCTTTAAAAAGTGATGGTAATAATCACATCATTTAATTATTCCAAACTAGGCCCAAGAGAAAGCTATGGGTTTGAAATACAGCTGCGGTGCAGAGGCCAGAGCCCAGAATCCGGAATTCGGGTACCAGAATCTAACGTCCTGGTTTGAGACCCAGGTTTACACATCTAGCTGCATAATACATGGCAATTTACTGAATCTCTCTCAGTCCCAGTTTCCTGATCTATAAAATAGAATTGACAATGATCATGATCATGATGGTAATAGCGGTAAATGACTCTTAGAGTTGTGATGAGGATTATACAAAAAGAAGTACATGAACGGTTATGAGAGCAACTAGAACGTTGGAGGGTTTTGAAGGCAACAACCCCACCAGTCTTAGTATTTAATAAATGCTCATCACAATCTCACTGATTGATGGCCTGGTACACAAGCATGAGAAAAGTTCCTCTTCTCACTTCCTTAAACCTGGCAAAAGATTGCAGACATGAAACAAATATAATTTGTGAACAGAAGGAAACAAAAGTGTTTGGAGGGACATGGAGTGACAAATTTCTAACTTCCCTCTATCATGTTTAAATGATGTGCCCCTAACACAGTGACAGTGCCCCTGATTCTGCTGTTTCTATTTTTGGCAGTCATTACCTGGCTATCTGGAGCAGAGATAACTAAGGAAGCATAAAGGCAGGAAAAAGGATTTGGATGGCTTTAGATAAAGGGTCATTGTGTCTGTCAGGACCCAATCTCCACAGCACAGACATCACAACGGGTGTTTTTGGTCCGCCCAGACATGAAGTCATTTGAGTGGGATGCTGAGTCAGTGACTTCTCTTCACAGAATTCGTACAGAGTTAATTCTGTTTGTCCACCATTGCTACTAAGGGTGCCAGGGCCAAGATTCCATATAATACAAATTAAAGTGTCCCCAAAACACGACAACATTGTTTGGGCAATACTATATCCCCAACCAAAATGCCGAAAGAACTATTTCAGGAAATCATTCAAGAGAGATTTTATATCTCTTACACGCCTCTATGAATCGAAGCCACAGAAGAGCTGTTTCAAGGACAGCCCATGCGTCCTGCACCATTCAGTCACCCCACTCCCATGTTCCATATCTTCTCTCCCCTACATTGCTTTCTCTGCTCCATGTGTGCAGCCATATTACAAAATGCTTATCATTCTTTCTCACAGAAAAAAAATCCTATAGCACAGAAATTGGCACAGCCTAGGTCAGGAGTCAGTAATTATTTCCTGTAAAGGGTTAGATACTAAATATTTCAAGCTTTGGGGGGAATGCATGGTCTGTGCTACCTCCTCTTCCTCCTTCTTCTCCTTCTCCTTTCCCTTCCCCAACTCTTAAAAATGTAAGACCCATTCTTAGCTTACAGGCTATAGAAACATACAGCCAGTTGGATTTGGTCTGCTGATCATTATCTGTCAACACTTAATCCAGGTAGTAAAATATTAAACAACAATAGTGGTAATATGGAATTACAGGATTTCAGTTAGGACACAAAAAGTTATAAGAATCCATCATTCTCACAGTAGTAATAAGAACAAGCTGTATAAACCACAAAATCATAGCTGCTATCATCAGAGAACTCATTAGAAATCTGATACTAAAACCTAAGCAAACTCAATTCCAGAGAGTGACAAGTCCTTCTAAATGAGAACAGTGCTTTTGTTGCTTTCATCAGTGACATATGGCAGGAGCAGGCAGAACCCCACACTGGTGGATAAGGAAGGAACAGCAAGATGTTTAGTGAAGTTCTAATATCAGAGTGAGCTGATGTGAAGGTTTGGAGTCTCAGCCACAGAACGAGTCTGCACTTACCGATCAGTATTCGGAGTGAGAACTGAGAAACCCCTTTGAGGCACTTCAAGCCCGTACCAAGCATGAGACAGTGGATGACAAAGACTGGAGCAGAGAAGGAGAGTGTAAGACAGAAGGTGCTGGAGATGGGGTGGAAGACTGAGAGAACCTTCTGGAATCCTCTCCAAACCTTCACAGCATGAACAGGTCTCTAAAGGCTGAAATAGGTGGTAGAAAGAGCTTAGTGTCCCAGAAAAGCAGAAATCTAGGAACATTCTTGAAAGAAGCTCCCAAATCTGTAATACAAAGGGAGACTTTCCCATAGTCGGGAAGGTCAGTTGATGGGCTATCAACCACAAGGAGATCTCCAGAGTCGAGGTGCTCAGACTTCCAGCCAGTTGAAGAAAAGTTCCTAAATCCTAATCTCAAATCATTAGAAGCTGGTGGTGTTCAGTGTTCTGAATTTAAATAAAATAAACATAAATTCAAGACCCAGCTCAGCTACAGGTTAGATTGGCTCAGGCTTCCACATTAGCAGCCTGAGAGAAAAAGATGTATGACCTTTTCTTGGAAAAACATTATCTCAGTCTCTACAGTTATTTACACATAATATCTGAAATAAAATAGCAATTAGGAGATACTTGAAGAATCAAGGAAATGTGAGGTCAAGATAATAAAGAATCAAGATAACAAAGAAGGTGCAAACATGTCCCAGATAGTGGTATATCATATAGAGACTTCGAAATATTTAAAGAATCTAGTGGAAAGCAGTAAGCACACTTTAAAAAGAGAGGAAACAGAATTTTAAAATGGGAACTACAAAAATAAAAATGAAAAATCTGATACGATATTATAGATGCAAAATCTATTTAAAGAGATTATCATGAGACAGGATTAGCAAAGGAAAAAAGTTAGGTCAATTGAAGGCAGGTCAGTTGAAATCACCTAAACTGAAACACAAAGAGCAAAGGAGTGGGAAAAATCAAGGGGATGAGATATCATCTGGACATCAAAGTCTCTAACATACGTGAATTTAAGCTGCTGAAAGAGAGGAGGGGCAAACTAGGAGAGAAAAATTATCTGACAAAATTATGGACAGTAGTTTTCCAAAAATGAAATATATCAACTCACAATTCCAAGAAGCTTAATAAATCTGAAGCAGGATATAACCAAAGCAAACCACACCTATAGGCACATCATATCCATACTAATGAGAACCAAAGGTAAAGAGAAAACCTTAAAAGTAGCAAAAGGGAATAAAAGAGACATTATTTACTGATACACAAAGATAAGATTGTTGGTTGATTTTCTTATTAGCAAAAAGTAGAATCCATGAAACAATGGAAGAATGTAAAGAACTTAAAGGAAAAAACAAAACAAAATAACTATCAACCCAAAAGTCTAAATAGAGCACAGTCTCCAAAATAAAGGTGAAATAAAGTCATTTTAAGAGAGAAGGTGGAAAATTTAACCCTTGTAGATCATCCCTATAAGAAATGCTAAAAGACCTTTTTTTTCAGTGTAAAGGAAAATAATCTGAGATGGAAACCCAGATCTACAAGAATGAATGAAAAACACTAAAAAGAGGAAATGCCAGAAAATATAATGGAATATTAAAGTATTTTTACATTCATATTCTGGTATAAATTTTCCCAAAGTTGACTAGTATATTCCATGCAATTCTACCCCCCACCCAGCAGACACTTCTGTAGAAACTGACAAACTGAAACTAAAATTTATATGGAGATGCAAAGACTCAAAAGAGCCAAAACAATTTTGGAAAAAAAAAAGTTAGAGGACTCCTATTACCTTATTTCCAGACCCAATATAAAACTACAGTAATCAAACAGTGTGATATTTACATGAGGATAAATACACAGATCAATGGAACAGAATAGAGAGTTAAGAAATGGACACACATATATGGTCAAATGATTTTCAACAAAGATCCCAAGATAATAAAATAGGGGAAAGGATAACCTTTTCAATGAATGATTTTGAGATATTTGGATATTAATATGCAAATATTTTAACAAAGTCCTTACATATTAACAAAACCCTATACAAGATTTAACTTGAAATGGATCATAGGGCTACAACTATAAAACTTCTAAAAGAAATCATGGGAGAAAATCTTCATGACATTGTTCTTTAGAAAAGATGCAAAAAGTATAAACTATAATTTGACAAGTTGTACATTAAAAAGTTAAAAACTTGCTCTTTAAAAACCACTGTTGCATGCACTGTTGATAGGAATGTCAATTGATACAGCCACTATGGAGAACAGTATGGAGGTTCCTCAAAAAACTAAAAATAGAATTACTATAGGACCCAGCAATCCCATTTCTGGGCATATACCCAGAGAAAACCATAATTCAAAAAGACAGATGCACCTCAATGTTCATCACAGCACTATTTACAATAGCCAGATCATGGAAGCAACCTAAATGTCCATCAACAGACGAATGGATAAAGGAAATGTGGTACATATATACAATGGAATATTACACAGCCTTAAAAAGGAATGAAATTGGGTCATTTGTAGAGACATGGATGGACCTAACAGAGTGAAGTAAGTCAAAGAGGAAAACAAATATCATATGTTAACACATATATGTGGAATCTAGAAAAATGGTACAGATGAACCGGTTTGCAAGGCAGAAACAGAGACACAGATGTAGAGAAAAAATGTATGGACACCAAAGGGGGAAGGGGGGGGTTGGGGATGAATTGGGAGATTGGGATTGACATATATATACTAATTATGTATAAAATAGATAACTAATGAAAACCTGCTGTATAGCACAGGGAGCTATACTTCACTTTGCTGTACAGTAGAAACTAACACAACACTGTAAAACAACTATACCCTAATTTAAAAAAAAAAAGAAAAAGATTATAGACTAGGGAAAAAATGATTATAACAAGATAACTTTTTTAAAAAATGTACGCCGCAACATTATATGTACCTCATTATTGTAAATATAAATAAATTTCATTTTTACTGAAAAAAACACTTCATGTTTTTCATGAAGCTTCATGTATTTCAAAGCTTTCATTGTAGAAGCACATATATTTATTTTTTTAATAATTTTTATTGGAGTATAGTTGATTTACAATGTTGTATTAGTTTCAGCTGTACAGCAAAGTGAATCAGTTACACATATACATATATCCACTCTTTTAGATTATTTTCCCATACAGGTCACTACAGAGTATTGAGTAGAATTCCCTGTGCTATACAGTAGCTCCTAATTAGTTATCTATTTTGTATATAGTAGTGTGTATATATCAATCCCAGTCTCCCAATTTATCCCTCTCCCCCTTCCCCCAGGTAACTATGTTTGTTTTCTACATCTGTGACTCTACTTCTGTTTTGTAAATAAATTCACTTGTCCCATTTTTTAGATTCCACATATAAGCAATATATGATATTTGTCTTTCTCTGTCTGACTTCACTCAGTATGACAATCTCTAGGTCCATCCATGTTGCTGCACATGGCATTATTTCATTCTTTTTATGGCTGAGTAATATTCTTTTGTATATATGTATCTTATTTATCCACTAGAAGCACATATATTCAGAATTCATATGTTTTCTTGGGGGGTTGACCCCTTTGTCATTTTGAAATGTTTCTCTTTACAGCTGGTAATATTTCTTGTTTTGAAGTTTACTTTGTCTCCATATAGCCACTTGAACTTTCTTTTGATTAGTGTTAATTCTAATAAGAAGAACATATTTTAAGTCAGTCCTTCAATTACTGTGTGCAAGAGACAAAAGGTTTTCATTTTTTACACATTATTAGGCATTTAGAAAACAGATCTTACTCCTTCCAAAAAAAAATTGTGCACTGTGAACTTACATAAAAAAAGCCCAGGGCTTCCCTGGTGGCGCAGTGGTTGAGAGTCCGCCTGCCAATGCAGGGGACACAGGTTCGTGCCCCGGTCCGGGAAGATCCCACGTGCCGCGGAGCGGCTGGGCCCGTGAGCCATGGCCGCTGAGCCTGCGCGTCCCGAGCCTGTGCTCCGCAATGGGAGAGGCCACAACAGTGAGAGGCCCGCGTACCGCCAAAGAAAAAAAAAATCCCAAATGATGATGACAGCCATTATGTCCCTTCCCACTCTTCTGTAGGAAATCAGACTTTTAGCTTGCCCCTTTTGAGAAGTGAGCAAGTGACGTCTCTGCTGTGCTGGGTGCAGAAAGGCAGAAACCAATGCCAATTTTTCAGACCGTGGCAGTATGCTTAGCTCTATAGGAAAGCCTCTTTATGAAAGGTAGGTGTCAAGTAAATATATTTTCAAATAATCTTCTAATGGAAAGTAATCTGGTCCAAACTATCATGTCAACACAGAAGTTACCTTAACATCATCTCAAACACATGGTGCTGTCAGTCAGAAAGGTAAACAATCTTCTATCATATGAGGATAGTCTTTTCTCTGAAACTATTTAATTACATTGGCAGATAACTTTTATTAGTGCTTCCTCTATGCCAGGCATTATGTTATGCATTTTAGATACATCATTATTGATCACTCCTCAGAATAATCCCATAAAATAGGTAACTAACTGCACTGTTATTTCCTTTTCACAAGTTAGAAAATTGAGGTTTAGAGATAGAAAATAACTTTTCTGAATTTATCCAGATAAGAAGAGATATTTTGTTTCAAAACTCCAGCTTGTAGCTATTTAGCTCTAATATTATTAATACAGTTAAAGTTTGCATAGATTTAGAGTTTGAGTATGCGTGTATCTGTGTGTGTGTGCGTGTGTGTGTGTGCATGTGTGTATTGTGTGTGGTTGTTATTGTCAGAATGTACATTGTTCACACTGACTTTGCAAATTGGAACTTCCTAATATTTGCACATCATCTGTGTATTAGACACAACATGCTAATTGTATATATCCATACATATCTACTTATTTTTTTAACTTAAATGCAAAGCTTTATAATTATCTCTATCAATTTTAAGTAAGTCCTTGAATCATTCCACCTCTTCTGCCTTACTGAATCCTAATTTAATAATTTTCTCCCAGGTTTCTCTTTCACAAAGTTGGTATTTTTAAAAAAATACAGAAAAGATAAAAACTCTAATTTGAAAAGATCATGCACCCCAATGCTCATAGCAGCACTATTTACAATAGCCAAGACATGGAAACAACCTAAATGTCCATAGACAGATGAATGGATAAAGAAGATGTGGTATATATATACATGGAATATTACTCAGCTATAAAAAAAGAATGAAATAATGCCATTAGCAGTAACATGGATGGACCTAGAGATTATCATACTAAGTGAACTAAGACAAAGACAAATATCATAAGATATCACTTATACATGGAATCTTAAAAAATGGTACAAATGAATTTATTTACAAAACAAATAGACTTATAGACATAGGAAACAAACTTATGGTTATCAAAGACAAAGCAGGGGGAATAAATTGGGAATTTGGGATTAACAGATACACACTACTATATATAAAGTAGATAAAAAACAAGGACCTACTGTATAGCACAGGGATCTATATTCAATATTTTATAATAATCTATAATGGAAAAGAGCCTGAAATATATATATATGTATATATCTGAATCTCTTTGCTGTATACCTGAAATATTATAAATCAATTACACTTCGATAAAAAATAAATTTATTAAAAATAAATAATTTTTTTAAAAAATTTAAAATGAGTTCACTGGGCCTTTGCTTATTAATCTCATTTTGAGTTAGAGTATACAAGAATGCAAAGTGGTTGAAAGAAGTAACAGAAATATTTATTCATGCCAAAAGAACATGCATACACACATATATATACATGTGTATGCATTAAAAAATAAATAAAAGTCAAGATTACTGTCATGGTCCCCAACTGTCACCTGTGTGACGTGAAGTCTTTATAAAGTGACTCCTAAGATCCATAGTGGCAACACACAGGATAGAGTTATGTTCATGTACCGTGTGTCCCCATTCTCCAATCATCCTAGTGGTCAGAACGAGAACCATTAAAGCTTGAGTCTTATATGTCAGCTAATCCTATGTCATTTGTGTCAGGCAGGGTAGGCTATATTACGTTCCATTAACAAATAAATAAACACACAATCTCAATGTCTTAACTTGCAACCTGTATTTACTGTTCTCATAATAGGTTGTTCACACTGAAAGTTCAGTATCTCCCTAATGCAACTCTTCCATGTGGTAACTCAGGTATTTCAATCTGCTTCCATCTTGTGGATTCTTTATCTCAATCCATATTCTCCACAATCACCACAGCAAGGGCAGAAATAATTGGAAGATCACACATCTTATCTTATATACACATGACTTCTGAACTATTCACAACTGAACTATGAGGGAAGCTGAGAAATATAAAGGAATACGAAAAAAACGCAGAGAACAGTAATATCTATTCCATAATATTATTTTAAATATGATTCTACGGATCCTTGGTCAAATGAAATATCTGCCTAAAATCACTATGGGAAAATGCTTGATGAATACCAGTTATCCTGAGTCTTCAGTCCAGTGTCCCATCTCTTTGTCTTACAAGTATATGACAAATATCTATTCTCTACTGACTTGAAGCCCACTTCATCTTTGCCACCATTGCCTACTATCTTTGTCCATATCTTTAGCTACTTCTAAGGATATTAGTTTTTATTTAATGCATTACTCTATACTTAATTCTTGAATTGTAATAATAATTGTTAATATTAAACAATAAAATGTCAGTTTATTGAAGACTACATAACCAGCTACTATGCTAAGTGCTTTACACATATTATTGCATTTAGTCCAATAATATATATGAATTAGGTGCTATTATCTCTACAGATGAGAAAATTTGGGATTAGCAAAGGTTAATTAATTTGTAATTCATCACCTTTTACTCTTCTTGGAACTACGACTCCCTAGGACTATCTGTTTTGAGCCTCAAATTAATTTTTCATCTTTTGAATTCATGACTTTCCCATTCTGTCTAGATTTTACCAAAGCTGGGAAACAAGCCCTAGGCCACTCAAGGCTTAGATTCATGTAGGAAAGGCTCAAGTAAGATCCAGGTAGTTGGCCAAAGGACATTGCTAAGAACCCGCTTCTCGTTTCTATGTACTTTTATTTGAGTTTTCACAAGGATCTGCCTGTGCCTGGATGGTAAAGATGGGGCATTGTAAATGAGAAACTGTCACTCCAGGCCAGGAGAAAGGTGGGCTGAAGATCCCATGTATGCAAACATGCATACACACATCCCTCAGGTGCACAAAGAACAAAGGAGCAAAGCTCTCTTCAATGCCAAAGAGGAGAGACAATGTACAGAAGAGGTACCTTCCAAATCTAAAAAGAAAAAAAAAATAACTCAAGCTTATGACCATGAAGGTGTACAGTGCTGGTTTAAACCAGGATTTAAGGGGAAGACAATGCAAGAGACTTCAAAGGCAATGAGGAGAGATTCATAAAATATAACAGAATATTCAGCTCTCTAGGATTTCAGCAGGGTTAGTTGGCCATTCATTCACTCAACAGTCATTTACTGAATAATCTACTATGTGCAAGGCACTGTGCCTATATTGTTGGGTTGTCTGTCATTGTTCCCATCAGAAATGGAGGTCACTATTTGATATGATAATCTTGGTCACCAGTGTAGTGATTGATGGAAACTACATCCTATTGAGGCTACTTAGGTCCAAGGTTCAGAAGCTGAAAGCTAATTTTATAACCTCATTACTTTGTCTTCCAGTTCACCCACATGGCCCCTAGGCTCACAAACACCTCAGGCTGGACATTCTGGTGCACTGCCCAGATCTCCCTTCCATAGTCAAAAACTTACTACCCAACCTCATCTGTCAATCCCTTTTTTTTTTTTTTGCAGTACGCGGGCCTCTCACCATTGTGGCCTCTCCTGTTGCGGAGCACAGGCTCCAGACGCGCAGGCCCAGCGGCCACGGCTCACGGGCCCAGCCGCTCCGCAGCATGTGGGATCCTCCCGGACCGGGGCACAAACCCGTGTCCCCTGCATCGGCAGGCGGACTCCCAACCACTGCGCCACCAGGGAAGCCCTGTCAATCCCTTTTGAGAGTACCTCTGCTGCAAGGAGTCACCTTGACAGAGGGCGTGCCCCTTCCTGGGGTGGCCTACATCCAAGGACTACTTGATACTTGAGGATAAAGGCTTCTACCTTTTGGCCCAATTCAGGACAACTCTGAAGCGTCAACTCATCTTTAGACTTCCCCACAGGGTCAGCTGACTGCACTGAAGTATGACATCTCCCACTTCCCAATCCTATTTCCTTCCATTATTTTCCACGTGTACTGATTCCCAAAACACCCCACAAGAAAACATCTACATGCTAATTTCCATATCTGACTGCTCCCTGAGGAACCCAAACTATCATACATTTTCTACTTTGGGTCATCACTCTAATACCCAGCCTGCTCTTCTTCTTCCTTGTCCTTTTTTTCCCTGTGTTGGCTTAGTCATTAAGGTGTCTATGTCTGATTACCTCAACTGATCTGTTCTGCTCTCTTTAGTCTTTCTTTCCTATTGTCTACATTCAAGGCTCATGTTACCTCATTCCTTCTCAGAAATCCATCTCTTTTTCATTTTACCCATCAAGTCAGCTAGAAAATCTACATTTCACGTATCAGGGCTTAAAAGAATATGTATTTTTTCTCAATCTCAGAAGACCTCCCAAAGTCTTGGGCAGGGGCTTCTATGGAAGAGATGAGACAGACTCTCTAGAACATTCTGCTTGAGTGCACTCAAACAGCTCTAAAAAGCCAGAAAATTGCTGAAAATAATAACTACATGAGGCATCAAGTAATAAAATTTGTAAAAAGAAGTACAGATAACCTGTTTGGGAATTTGAAAGAAGAATTCCCAGTTGAAAGGTGATAAAAATTTCTTCATAGAGTGGTTGACATTTTAGTTGAATTTCAAAACCCAAGAATGATTTATACATGAAATCATGAGAAGGTATTGTTTCAGGCAAAGGGGAGAAGAACAGCATGAACAAAGACACAGAGGGAGAAATATACGGAGTATGTAAAGGATGCTAGCATGTGGAGTATAAAGTGTTTATAGAGGAATAGTGAGAAATAAAATTGAAAAGATCAACTAGGATATAAGTATTCCAAAATTAAAGCAAAATTAAGAGTGGCCAGAGTGGAAAAATTCTTTGTACTTAAAAATATGATACCATACTAAAACATAAAAATCAAATAAACAAAACTGGGAGAGGTGTATGTTATCCCCTTTAACAAATAAATAGAATAGCACATATTTCTAATGTTATTTTCATCAGCCCCAAAGATCACCATTTCCAAATTTTATGTTTGTTTTGTTTCAAATGGAATCATTTGGAGGTACTTTGAGAGGTGTGAAGGCAAAAAAAAGTTTGACCTCTCACTAGAAGGGTACTTCTAGATTGCTTCTCTGAAGACCACAATTCTTGCCCATATCCAACAATACTTGATGGTACCACCACTCACCCACTCACTTCACCCAAACTCAGATTAACCTAATCCCTTTCTCTTCTGAATCTGGCACATAAATCTCTTGGCTGTAAGACTCAAGCTCCTTGAAGGCAGGAATTGTGTCTGAATCACCTGCATAATCCTAATACTTAGCAATACTAAAACAAAATGTGCTCACTAAAACCAGCTTAATAAATGAATGAATTACAGGACCTGCTTAAGAGTGGAAAACTCCACGATACAAGATTCTCCCTGAGGGAGCTCCACGGAGCGTTGAATCTATATATCTCAAAGTTTCCTCATTTGTTTGTTTGCAAGTCAAAGAAAGCAACTTTTGTTCTTCAGGTGAAAAGATATTGGAATAGTTACAGATTCAAGTGAACAATTAAACTCGAAGTTCAAGAAAACAACTAAGGGAACTTCCAGGACTTCAGCATTAGGAGTTTGTGGGCCTTTTCTGCTAAGCTGATGCCACAAACGTGACTCTCCCCCTACTAATCTTAATTCCTGTGTCTCTCATTTCAACGTCAAATTCCTAAGTGGGAGAGTTTGTTCCAGCTTTGGTCAACAAGTCCCTCTCCTCAGTTCAACATAGCTAGGGTCACCAGGTAAAGAGGACATCACCACTGGGAGGATCAACTGGACATGGGCAGCCACCCCAGAGCGCAACTTCTCTATGTTACCTGATCAGTGCAAATTCTCACAGTTTCTTCTTAGTATGATGGTGTCTAACACATAGGGATTACTTCTATGTCTCAAATTCTTCTTAGAGTCTTACATATATTGAGTCATTCAATCCCCATAACGACCTACAAGGTGGGACAATTACTTTCGTCATTTTAAAGATGAAGAAACTGAGATACAGAGAAGATAACTTGCCCAAGATTATCCACTGACCACTTGGTAGGGCCTGGATTCAAATCCAGTCATTTTTAAAATTTCAAAGCCTGCAACATTAACTGATATGCTGGAAGGTTTAAAGTCAGAGACATGTGAATTTTCACCGAGCCATATAAGGTCCTCACTCAACAACGAGATTATAAAGTCTTCAAGAGTTGTCCCACATTTTTCCTCTCTTCAAGTCCCAACAGTACAGAATATAGGGCTGGGTCTTGGGAGGTTCTCAATAAAACTTGCTGACTGATTCCATAAAATCTGCACGCCACCCACCTTGATAATGCCCAACTCACAGCCTTTTTATAGCTACAAGATTTCCTTCTTTTCATTAAATACTGCATAGATAGGTTTTAACTCCCTCCCCCCAACCTCTACTTCCTGGAGATTTCCAGTATTACACTAATATTTGGAAAATGTACGTGTATCTTTTAGTCATTCATCCATTCATTTAAATGCGCCTACCAAGTAGTTAAAACTGTCAGAAGTCAAGTAACGCTAAGCCACTGTCCCAAAGGAGACTACATAGCTTGATGGGAGAGAAGAAAATGCAAGCCAAATGTAGTATGCAATAAGATTAACAGAGAGCTTCCACCATCTCCAACCCTACATCTACCCACCCATCAGCATCCGCAATCAGTGATGGACATCTGCCTTCCCCATCGCAGATGAACAGTGCATGCCTCAGGCTAAGGCCAACCCTTCACCTTGTGTATCAGATCGTCCTCTCGCCTACCCAAGGGCATCTCACCTACCGAAGGGCAACACTCTCTCTCTTTTATCATCAACTTTTCCTCTCTGTTGGATTACTCCCTCCAGTGCACAATCATGTTATTCTTCTTTCCGAACTAAAAGACACACACACACACACACACACACACACACACACACACGAAAAACACAAAAAACCCTCTCTTAACCTACCTTTTCTCTACTGTTAACCCATATTCCTCTGTTCCCCTTCACAGCAAACTCCTAAATGGTATTCAATCCTTCTCTCATTTTCTCTTACACTCACTCCTAACAGGCTTTTGGTCCATTTTGAAACCACCTTGTCAAAGTGATTGCTGAGTTTCATGTTGACAAATTCAAGGATCAATTTTCAGTCTTCATCTAACTTGATCTGTTAACATGCTCCTCACAAGATCCTAAGGCAATGACTCTATGATTGTTCTGCTCTAGCCGTCAGACTATTCCCTTTAAAGAACTGAAATCTGCCTACTTGTAGTTTGCAAAAATTGGTCCCGGCTATGACTTATTCACTGAACCAACCTATCCTTTCTTTCAAAGGCAGAGTTTTCCACTATTTAAGGGAGCCCTGTGCCCCTGCACTGGCGTATCTTTTACCTGAACATCACATGTATTTGATGGGTTTCTGAAAATTAGAGAGTCAACTATGATCTGAAGGCAAGAAGTAACTTTATTACTTTACTTGTTCAACCAACAGATGTGTTTTGAGTGTCTACCATGTTTCAGGCACAATTTTGTACAGTGTGGGGTATGGCAGTGAGCAAGACAGACATATCGCCTGCCCTCAAGGAACTCACATAGTAAATTCTACTAAAAAATGATTACAATACTCTAGGCTGTTCTGGTGTTTTATAAATATTAATGCTTACATTTAGTGGGATAATGTCCTGAATTATGATCATTTTTATCTCCAAAATTCCCCTTTCCTTTCCTTCCCAAATTTTCCAGCCAGAGGCTGAAGAAAGATGACAGAAAATAATCCAGAAGGAACAGCCAGTCAAGCTGATGGCTTTGAGTTCCAAAGGAGATTATTTTTAGCCTATAGCAAAAACAATGGTCATGAAAAATGAGCTGCAGCTAATAAGCATTTGGTATAATTTCCCCAAATCTAAGTTTTAAATAATAAGAGAAACATCTGTAGAACTCAGAACGTGGAGTCTATATACTAAACCTAAAATAGGAAGCAATAGAGTGGGCAATTAGGGAAATTTTAAGCACCATTCACTGGCTTTTCATCCAAGCCTTCAAAAATAGTTCCCCATTATTTCTACAGGGCTCAGAGAATAACTACGGCTGAGTCTTCTCCTATTCCCAGTGAGGACACTGGGATGTTTGACACCGATGAGCCATAGGGTTTCACAGCTGCCACTGAGCTACATTCATGGCACACGTGTTCCCTCATATACAACACCCCTTCCCCTCCTTTTGGTATTCTGTGTCCCCCATTCTTTTTCTAGTTTGCCTATTATTACTTAGGACTCATAGTAATTAAGACCTATATTTGAGGAAATAATCCGATCTAGATTTGAATTCTAGCTCAGTCACACATTAGCTATGTAACCTTTAGCAGGTAACTTATTTGCTTTGTGCCTCAATTTCTCCATCTGTGATAAGTATACCTACTTCCCAAAGCTGTTGGGAATATTGACTAATATATAAATGTAAAGGGCTTAGCTCACTGCCTAGACTATAGTAGTCTATCAATTTTACCTAGTAGTAGTATTAGCTTCATCTTGTTTACAGCATATCGTTAGTTCATAATAGGAGATCTGATCACAACTCTAAGAGCATTAGTATGCATAACTTTAAGCAACCAAGGACTGAGCCAAAGCAGCTCACTTTCATTGAGAAAGATGATCACTTCTGTTAGGTTTGCTACCCTCTTGCTTGTTTTTGGTTTGTTATTGTGAAAACACCATAAAACAAAAACAAAACCCAAAACAAACAAACAAAAATACACTTGAGAATTTCCCACCCCATGCTAAAGCTTCTAAACTGATTTTCTTGTCTCCTGTTTTGTCTCTATCTCATAACCTCCATGTAGCCAGTTCCATCTGCAAATGGAACCTAGTCATGACCTCACAATAAAATCCTTCAATAGCTTCCCACCACATCCTCCAGGCAGAGGTCCAGGCTCCTTAGTGAGGCAAATACAGCCTTCCATAATCTGACCCCAGCTACCTTTCTAGCTTCATTTCTTTCCAATCCCTGCTTTTCAATCTATGCTCATCTCCCTGCACAGAAATTGTTGTTTCTCATCTTTTTACCTTTGCTCACATTGCTTTTTCTACCAAGAAAGCCCTTCCCCCATCCTATGCCTGGCTAACTCATCCATTTTTTAAGACCAAAGTCAGATGCCATCTCCTACATGAGCCCTTCATGAACCCTGGGTTGGACAGTGTTCCTCCCTGTTCTGTGTTCCCTTAACTCATATTCCCACTTCAATTCTCACACAATCTACTCAAATTATCTGAAGATGGGTCTAACAGATTGGAAGCTCCTGGAAAACTGGGGCATGTCTTGTTTTAAAGACATATCCAGTGTCTAGAATAATGATTTACACATAGGTAGTTATTTAATAATAATTTTAAAAGCTTTGGGCCATGCATCAGGTGACCTAGTATCTCATCCCAACCTCTTCCATTAATTAGTCATGTTATTTTAGTTAAATTACTGAAAATATTTAGTTGTTTCCTCATGTCTAAAATGAGAATAATTCCTTCAAGTCCTCACCACCTATCTGGTCTCCTTAAGACTGACTACAGAAAAAGTAAAACAAATTAAATAATCTATGTTATTTTTTTAAATTACAAGATGCTATGCAAATATAAAATATTGTTAGAAAAAATATTTAATTTGGTTGGGACCATTTGAGATCACCGTCATAGATGTAACTAAGCTCGCATTCCTTTCAACTGGAATTAGGAATGACAACGACAAAATCAATCATAGAACTTGAAGTTTCTCAGAGAACTTTGCAAAGCTCAAGTAAATGAACTATAAACTTGGAAGGTTCTTAGGAATTATCCATCCTTGTTTTATAGGAAACAATTCTGAGATTCAAAGCTATTATGAGACTGGCTAGGGATTATTAAATTGGAACTTGTATAAGACCCAGGCCTCTGGATTCCCTATACGTTTCTCTCTATAATATACCAGGCTACACCTGGATTAGGTACCCATTAATTCATGACTGAGCTACATACAATATTAGATAACTTTCATGCTTTGGGTTTTGAAAATGCTGCAGTCTTTTGTAATGCCACACTCTAAATCCTATCATTCATAAATGATTCATGTATACTCTATGAGGAACTGAAATATTCATATAAGGTCCCAAGAATGCCTCATCAGAGGGCAAAAACCTTGGGACACATTCTCCTTTTTAAGCAAATAATGGTCACATGTTATAGAGCTATTGGGACTGACTTGGAAACAGAGTATGTTTTTCAAGTGACAACTGTTTATCACCATGGCCCACAAACTCTACACACTAACCCAGCCTATTCATCACCATCTCACAGGTCAGCCAAGTTTCACTGTAAGGAGTCCTATAATGAGTCCAGTCCTTAGTGCCTTCTGAAACAGAAAATTCCCAATGATGGAGCTGATTCAGCTTGTGCAAGGAGCTAGGAAACTGAAGTTGAACAGCTGCTCTTGGTTAAAGCTTTCTGCCTTAGAGGAGCTGTTTGTGTGTTGACTCCCTGTGCAAGCCAAAATTATATTTAACCACGGAGTAAGCAGACTGAGGTTGGAAGCATTCAATAATTTCTTTCACTCAAGTGCTAGATATTGTTCTAGGTGCCAACAACAGAGCAAAGAATAAGACAAAGTTCTGGCTCACGTCTGGCTAGTTTGTGGTAGCTTGTTTATCTGTTTATCGGCAGTGGGCCTGAGTTTAGAGATCTGGATTTTGGTTCCAGTTTTGTTACTAACTACAGACATTCTATGTATGTAATTAAGTCTCAGCTTTAATTTTCACATCTGTAAAATAATAATTATAATCCCCATTAACAGCGTATCTGTGAAGATCAAATAAGATCCTTGGTGTTCCTGTTCTCTGAAATGTATGAAGAGCTATAAAATAGTATGTAAGAGCCTTCCTATATGTGTTCTTCATAGTCTAGCTCCATTATTCTTTCCAGATGCATCTACTCTTGCCTTCCTACAGAGATTCTCCTCATCCAAACTCATCTCTACTCTCCCCGGTCAAGCCATGCATTTTCTTACCTCTTATTCTTTGTTTCTGCGTTTTTTCCATCCTAAAATGTTCTTTCCTTTATCTCTGATGCTCTATTTGAGAGGTTTAAAACTCAGTTCCCAGGGGAGCTAGGTGGATAACACAAAGTTAGTGAAAACTGCCTGATATGAAAGAAGAGGGAGTTGTAGGAATGGTAGTGAAGGGAAGTGCACATTTTCTACAGTTGATACTCACCGCCTGTTGACTACTTCTAAGTGAAAAACCAAGCTTAGCAGGACTGTGTGTATTGGTACAGTTGATAGTGTCTCATAGGTCTTTGAGACTGCTAATTTTCATTCTTTCATTCTTTCTTTTTTTTTTTTCTGTTCCCAATGGGATAATCAAAATTGACCTACCTTCAAGTTTGCTGATTCTTTCTTTGATAATTTCAAATCTGTTGCTGGGTTCCTCTCATGAATTTTTAATTTCAATTACTATACTTTTCAACTCCAGAATTTTTATTTGGTCCCTTTATAGATTTGAAATCATACTAAGTATGTTCTCTGACAATAATGGAATAAAATTAAAAATTCAATAACAAAACAAAGTTGGTGAAATTCACAAATATGTAGAAATTAAACAACACACTCCTAAATAACTAATGAGTCAAAGAAGAAATAAAAAATAGCTGAATGAATAAAAAATTAAAACACAAGATACCAAAAATTATGCAATGTAGTTAGAATAGCATTTATAGGACATCTATAGCTTTAAACACCAGTATTAAAGAAGAAAAGACAAAGAAGAAGAAGAAGAAGAAGAAATCTCAAATAAATATCCTAACCTTACACATTAACAAACTAGGAAAAGTTCAGACTAAACCCTAAACAAGAAGAAGGAAGGAAATAATAAAGATTAGAATGGGGAAAATTAAATAGAAATACAATAGAGAAAATCAACAAAACCAAAAAAAGTTGGTTCTTTGAAAATAATCAACAAAATTGGCTAACATTTAGCAAACTGACCAAGAATAAAAGGGAGAAAACTCTAATTACTAAAATCATAAATTAAAAGAACCCATCACAACGAATCTTATAGAAAAAGTTATTAAGAAAATAATATAAACAAATATATGCCAACAAATTAGATAACCTATAGATAAAAGGGACACATGCCTAGAAATACAGAGCCTACCAAGATGGACTCAAGAAGAAATCGAAAACCTAAATAGTTCTATTTCAAGTAAAGAGACAAAGTTATTAATCAACAAACTTCCCACAAACAAAGCACATGACCAACCATATGTCTTTATGGATGAATTTTACCAAACGTTTAACAAATTAATTCATACATTTGTTCACAAGCTCTTCCAAAAAAATAAAAGAGGAGAAACAGTTTCCAGCTCATTATAAGAGACTATTATTACACTGATAACAAAACCAGATAAAGACACCACAAGAAGAAATTATAGACTGATATCCAGTATAAATATAGATGTAAAAATCCTTGACAAAATACTAGCAAACCGAATCCAGCAACATATAAAAAGAATTGTGCACCATGAAAAGGTAAGATTTATTCCATGAATGAAGAGTTGCTTTAGCAAATGAAAATTAGTCAGCATTATTCATTGTATTAATAGAATAAAGGACAAAAAGCACATGATCATTTTAATACAGACATAAAAATCATTTGGCAGAAACAACACCCTTTCATGACAAAAACACTCAACAAAGTAGGAATATCAGGGACCTTTCATTCTCAATCTTAAAAAGGACATCTATTAATAACCCACAGCTAGCGTCATGCTTAATAGTCAAAGACTGAATGCTTCTCCCCCTAAGATAAGGAACAGGAAAAGATTGTCTGTTCTTGCCACTTCTACTGAACATTGTACTGAAGGTTTAAGCCAGGGCCATTAGGGTAGATTAAAAAAAAAAACAAAAAAAACCCCAGACATCCAGATTGTAAAGGAAGAAGTAAAACAATCTCTATTTGTAGATGACATAATGTCTTATGTGGAAAATCCTAAGGAAACTCCAAAAACTATTAGAAGTAACAAATGAGGTCAGCTAGGGTGCAGGATCTAAGATTAATATACACAATCAATTTTATTTTTATACACTAGCAATGAAAAAAATCCAAAAATTAAACTACAAAAACAGTCACATTTACAAGAGCATTAAAAAGAACAAAATACTTAGGAATCAATTTCACACAAAAAATGTGTACACTAAAACCACAAAACATCATTGGGAAGAAATTAAGGAAGACCTAACTAAATGGAACAACATGCCATGTTTGTGGACTGGAAGACAACATTGCTGTAATGGCAGTATACAACAAGTTGATCTATAGATCCAACAGTCTTTATCAAAATCCCATATGTATTATTTGAAGAAACTGACCACTAATTCTAAAATTCATCTCACTCCTGGGCATATATCCAGAGAAAACCATAATTCAAAAAGATACATGCACCCCAATGTTCATCACAGCACTATTTACAATAGCCAGAACACGGAAGCAACCTAAATGTCCATCGACAGAGGAATGGATAAAGATGTGGTACATACATACAATGGAATATAACTCAGCCACAAAAAAAGAACAAAATAATGCCATTTGCAGCAACATGAATGGACCCAGAGATTGTCATACTGAGTGAAGTAAGTCTGACAGAGAAAGACAAATAACATATGATATTGCTTATATGTGGAATCTAAAAGAAGGGTACAAATGAACTTATTTACAAAACAGAAATAGAGTCACAAATGTAGAAAACAATCTTATGGTTACCAGGGGGTAAGGGCAGGGAGGGATGAATTGGGAGACTGGGATTGATATATACACACTACTATATATAAAATAGATAACTAATAAGGAGCTACTGTACAGCATAGGGAACTCTACTCAATACTCTGTAATGGCCTATATGGGAAAATAATCTAAAAAAAGAGTAGATATATGCATAACTGATTCACTTGCTGTATACCTGAAACCAACACAACATTATACATCAACTATACTCCAAAAATAATTATATTGAAAAAAGAACTACCAAATGACCCAGCAATTCCACTTCTGGGTATATATCTGAAAAAAACAAAATCACTAGTTCAAAAATATACATGCACCCCAATGTTCATAGCAGCATTTTTTATAATTGCCAAGATGTGGAAACGACCTAAGTGTCCATTAACAGATAAATGGATAAAGAAGATGTGATTATATATATATACATACACACACACACACACACACACACACACACATACATACAATGGAATACTACTCAGACATAAAACAAGAATGAAATTTTGCCATTTGCAGCAACATGGATGGAATTGGAAGGCATTATGCTAAGTGAAATAAGTCAGACAGAGAAAGACAAATACAGTATGATATCATTTATATGTGGAATCTAAAAAATACAACAAACCAGTGAATGTAACAAGAAAGAAGCAGACTCACAGATATTGAGAACAAACTAGAGGTTATCAGTGTAGGGGGCGTGCATGTAGGAGTGGGGGAGTGGGAGATACAAAGTATAGGGTACAAGATAGCTCCAGGATGTACTGTACAACACAGGGAATAAAGCCAATATTTTGTAATAACTGTAAACGGAAAGTAACCTTTCAAAATTGTATAAAACGTAAAAATTTAAGAAATAAATAAAATAAAATAAAATTCATATGGAGCTGCAAGGGGTCCTGGGGAGTCAAAACACTGTTGAAAAAGAAAGACAAATTTAGAGGACACACACTTCCTGATTTCAAAATATTACAAAGCTACAGTAATCAAAACAGTGTGATACTGGCACAAAGATAGACATTTAAATGAATGGAATAAAATCAAGAGTCCAGAAACAAATGCTTATATTTATAATAAATTAATATTCGATAAGAATGTCAATACAAGGAAAAACTAGTCTTTTTCAACAAATGGTGGAGGGAAAACTAAATATCCACATACAAAGAAATAAACCTGGACTCCTACCTCACTACTTGTAAAAAAAATTAACTTAAAGTGGACCATATGTAAGAGGCCTAAATGTAACAGCTAAAACTATAAAACACTCAGAAAAAAACATAGGAATAAATGTTTGTTACCATGGATTAGGCAACAGACTTTTAGATATAACACCAAAACCAAAATAAACAAAAGAAAAATATATAAACTGAACTTGATCAAAAAAAAAAAAAAAGTCCTCCAAAAGACAACCCAAGGAAGTGAAAAGACAACTCAAATAATGGGAAAAAAAGTTTGTAAATCATATATCTGATAAGGGACTTATAACCAAAATATATAAAGAATTCATACAACTCAACAATAAAAAGACAAGTAACTCAATTAAAAATGGGCAAAGGATCTGAATAGACATGTACCAAAAGAAGATATGCGAATGACCAATAAGCACACAGAATGATTTGCAACGTCATTAGTTACTAGGGAAATGCAAATCGAAAGCAGGAGATGCCAGCCACATTAGGATGCCTATAATCAGACAGACACTAACAAATATTGGTGAGGAGGTGAAGAACACTTCGAAGCTTCATACATTGCTGCTAAAACTGTAAAATGGGGCTTCCCTGGTGGCGCAGTGGTTGAGAGTCAGCCTGCCGATGCAGGGGACACGGGTTCGTGCCCCGGTCTGGGAAGATCCCACTTGCCGTGCCGCGGAGCGGCTGGGCCCGTGAGCCATGGCCGCTGAGCCTGCGCGTCCGGAGCCTGTGCTCCGCAACGGGAGAGGCCACAACAGTGAGAGGCCCGCGTACCGCAAAAAAAAAAAAAAAAATGTAAAATGGTTCAGCCCTTCAGTAAGACAGTTTGACAACTCCTCAAAAAGTTCGAATCACTACGTGACCCAGCCCTTGTACTCCTAGGTATATACCCAAGGGAATTAAAAACATGTCTACATAAAAACGTGTACACAATGTTCACTGTGAGGTTATTTATAACAGCCAAAAATTGGAAACAACCCAAATATTCATCAGCTGATGAACGGATAAACAAAACATGTAATATCCATACAATGGAATATTATCTGGCTTTAAAAAGAGTTAAGTAGCTGTACATGCTACGACAATGATGAGCCTTGAAACATGCTAAATGAAACAAGCCAGACAAAAGAGGCTACGTATTATATGATTCTATTTATATGAAATATCCAAAACAGAAAAATCCATAGATTAGTGTTTGTCAGGAACTTCTGGGAAGGGACAAAGGGAGACAAACAGCTAAAGGTACAGGGTTCTTTTCAAGATTATAAATTTTTGGAGTTAGTGGTAAGAGTTATACAATCTGAGAATACACTAAAAACCATTTAATTTTACCTTTTAATGGGGTGGATTGTATAGTATGTGAATTATATTTCTGTAAAGCTGATTTTTTAAAATGTCATTCATTATAATCACAAGGTCCAACACAGTATTTGTGGCACATTGATGATATTTGTTGATAAAAGCTTTAAAAAATTATGTGAGTTAAATGCCTGGGAGTGAGGACCCTAAAGAAGGGTCAGGTTTGGTGGTTTAAAATACAAGTAACTAGGGGCTTCCCTGGTGGCGCAGTGGTTGAGAGTCCGCCTGCCGATGCAGGGGACACGGGTTCGTGCCCCGGTCTGGGGGGATCCCACATGCCGCGGAGCGGCTGGGCCCATGAGCCATGGCCGCTGAGCCTGCGCGTCTGGAGCCTGTGCTCCGCAACGGGAGAGGCCACAACAGTAAGAGGCCCGCGTACGGCAAAAAAAAAAAAAAAAAATACAAATAACTATTTCTAGTCTTTCTTCCAGAGTGGATAATAGAGAATGATGGAAAACTGAAACAATTCCAAGGAGGGTTTAATACTTCAGGACAAGTGACAAGAACCTCTTCTGATCTTTTAATGTCTTACCAGCAACTCACTAAATTTTTAGGTTTATATCATAGCTCTTAAGGCACCTGAGAGCAAGAAATAAAAAAGATAGAAGTTCTGGCATGGCCTTCTTTCACTTCATTTTAGAAAGAGTGTGACCTTAGAGAGTCATGGTACGTAGTTTCCTCTTTCTTGAGTTGTTTTGCAAAGAAGGTCAGAACCTCACGCGCTATAAAATTATGCCACAAATGTACTCTTACATTTCCCAATATTTAGGATGAATTTTGCTTTCTAAAATAGTGAAGGAACACTTGAAAGTAAGGAGACAGAAGAAGATGGATAATCAGGAGAGGAGAGACAGGCACAAGATAGTAACTATAGTCTTGCATCCTTTATGCAACAACTGTACCCAACATGCACAGCCAGGCTCCCTACTGGTTCATGCATTTACGTGGTGTAAATATGTCTTGAATGAATGTAAATATTGAATGAATTAAACACTTATTCAAATAATCCATGAAAATTATGCAACCATGAGTTGGGTTTTTTTTTTGGAGACCTAATTTTTTATATTGAAGAATCTCAGTTTTGGAAGGGATTTAGAATTTACCAGATTCAACTTCTCATCTGTGTTTGGATACCACCTTCTCTATCTCCATTAAGTGGTACCCCAACCCTTACTTTATTGTATTTTTTGATGCTGAGTTTATTAACTCTCAGGATGGCTCATCTTTGAACACTTGACTCGTTATTCTGCATTTAATTAGCTAACGCTTCCTGAGGGCCTCCTTCAGGCCACCAGGCATTAAGGATACAGCTGCAAATAAACCATATAAAGATCCTGCCCTTGTGCAGCTTTCATTCTAGGGAGGTAAGGGGAAGAGACAGAAAGAAATAACTGAATAAAATATACGATAAAAGCTGCGGAAAAAGTAGAGTAAATGGAATAGAGGATGCTGGGGGATGGCTGCTATTTTGTACATAGTGATCAGGGCAGGATTCTCTGATAAGGAGACATTTGAGCAAAGAGTATAAATATTTAGACTAAACTCAGTTCTGCCACTAAGCCTCTGTGTGGCCTTTAGCAAATCACTTCCCCTAAGATTCAGTTTCTTTGTATAAAAAATAATGGAATTCTAGGTTTGCTTCCAACTCTAATTACTATCATTCAAGGGAAATGACCATTATTCAAGGACAAGTGAAATCCGAGTAAATAGTGTAGCCATATAAGATGTGGGGAAAACTGCTGATCAGTTTCCTGGTATGTAATAAAATCTCCTTTATTCAAAGTCAGTGTAACTCAAGGTCAGAGCTTCTCTCCTCTCTATTTCCTCTTCACCTAGAACATTTCTCTCCACAGCTTGTATTCAACAAATGCTTTTGTCTTGATGAATTTTTGTCCTTTTCCACAAGGATACAAGTGGCTTAATTTCAAATTCAGGAATTAGGAGCAAACACAGAGTGTGGTTAAATTCCACTGGGAAAGAATGCAGTTTGGGAGGGTCTATGTATAGTCTAGTGGTTCTCAAATTTGAATACATATTAGAATCATCTGGAAAGCTTTTAAAAAATCCCAATGCCCAGGCTGTTTCCCGGAAGAATTAATCAGAATCTCTCAAAGTTTATTTAATGTTCCTCAGGTGATTACAATGAACAGGTACAGTTAAAAACTTTGGTTTAGGGCAAAGAGCTTGGTTTTGACAATACGCACATCTGGGCTTGATATCTGACTTCAGTATTTGCAATATGATAACCTTGAGTACATGTCTTAACTTGATTCTCCTTTTCCTTATTTGTAGAATTGAAAAAAAATAGTTAACACCACATAAATTCATGAACCAGTAGGCAATCCATAACTGACATTTTTTCACTATTTTTTATTTTAAGTTCTTATCTGTTAAAGTCTTAGCTTTATATAGTTCTGTCCTAGCTCTATGCAGATAATTGCATAAGCCCTGTTTAGGAGCTAAGGATTTTTATACGAAGTCCTGAAAGACTTGGAGGGGATAGCAAGACAATGTAAATCGATGCCACTGGCAATCTATCAATAAGAAAGTACATCCTGATAGCCTGAAGATGGTGGTCAGAATTTTCAAAGATAGATGTCTTGGTTGTTTACTGCTGCATAAATACTTACTGATAAACATAATGGCTTAAAGCAATAGTATTTATTATTTCAGTCTGTAAGCCAAGAATCTGGGACAGATTAGCTGGGTCCTCTGGCTCTGGATCTCTCACAAGGCTGCAGTCATCCCAAGGCTCAACTGGGAAAGATTTGCTTCTGCGCTCACTCACATGGTTGTTGGCAGGGTTCAGCTTCTCAGAGGTTGTTGGACTGAGGCTTCAGTTTCTTGCAAGCTGTTAGAGCCCTCCCTTGGTTCCTTGCCACGTGGGTCTCTCCAGAGAACATGGTACAACATGGCAGCAAGTAAGCAAGAGGACAAAAGAGAGTGCCAGCAAAAGGGAGAGTGCTGGCAATCACAGCCTTTTGGTAACCTAGTCACAGAAGTGTCATCACATCACTTCTGCCATATTTGATTCATCAGAAGTGAGTCCTGAGACCCAGCCACACTCAAACAGACAGGATTACCCAAGTACATGAATACCAAGAAGTAGGGATCATTGAGAGTCCTACCAGCCTACCACAGTAGATGCTTGGAAGTTCTGTTTTTTGCTATCAAAACATAATGGTTGGTTCTCAAAGACGAGATTGAAAACAGAAGTGTCAGTATTACTTAACTGTCATTTATATTTCTAAGAGCCAAACTCCACCTTCCCCCATAATTGTTCTTGGGGATTACATTGATTGAGCCCCTACTGTGTACACAGCACAGTTCCACGGACCAAGGGGTGACTTTTGAAATGAATAAAAGTAGCTGCCTTCTAAAATCTCACGAGCAAATGAAGAAAACAGAAAAAAAGAAATAATTTCAAATCAAGATAGTAAATTTTATTACAGAGAAACTATGCACTGCAGTCTTGTGACTAAAGAAAAATTTCTGACTATTTGGGGATAGGAATAAAATTTGAGCTACACCTTAAGGATATAGAAGACTTTGAGAAATTCGTATCTGAGAAGGGCATCTAGGGGAGGGAACAGCCAAGGCACAGTGGTAGGAAAATTAAAGGAACATTCCAGGACTTGTGAGGATAAAATATAGGACTCAAGGTACTGAAGAGAGAAATAAAGCAGGACGTAGTTAGCTAGAGACAAAGTATAATTCAGTGTACGGACAAATGAATATTTGAGAACCAGATTCTGATATAAGGTCCATATATAGGGCAATCCCATGGCAGCAGGGTGAAAAAAATCAGAGTGGGGACAGCTGGTGAGGGGGGCAGGGACATTGGAGGCAGAGAAACCAGTTGGAGAACCTTTGAAATCAGTAGGAAAAGGCATCTCTTCATAGACAGGGAAAGTGGGAGTGTAAGAGAAAGTAAAGGTCTGAGGGAACATTGTGGAGATAGCACCAACAGTATTTAAGGAGATCTTTGCGAAAAGTTTAAGCAAGAGAAGTTGAGAATGACTGAATCTTCACACCTGGATGACTAGATTTGTAACAACTCAGGGGGAGTATTTGGAAACATGAAGTAAGATAAGAATGTATCATGTGATTCATCCACTCTTTTAAAATGGTTCTCTTATGAGAAGTGAGTTCCCCATTTGCCTGGGAAAAAAAGAACTGAAATGTCACTGTGGATTATGTGTGTTGTTGTTTGTTTGCAGAGATAATAAAACACAGGGCATAGAATCAAAACCACACAGGAGGGTGGTGAAGCAGAGTCAGTAATCAAATTTAGATCTGTTTGACCCTTCCCACTGCTTTTGGAGCTTGAGTCTTTGAGGTCCTTGATTGTCACACTGAGCAGATTATATTATACCCCACAGACAATCAGTAGCTAAGGCAACTTTATTTTTTCCTCCTCTTTGTGTTTCGTTTTATGAGGGCTTTATCTTTTTATCTAATTACACTCCAACATCTTTATTGGAGTGTAATTGCTTTACAATGGTGTGTTAGTTTCTGCTGTATAACAAAGTGAATCAGCTATACATATGCATATATCCCCATATGTGACGCAAGGGGGAGGAGATATGAGGGCTTCATTTTGAACTGGTTACAATTTAGGAGCTTCATAGGCATAACTGCTCTATTAATGGATTTAACACAGCATGTCTAATGAATAAGAATACACAAAGACTGCAGGAGAAAGGAATGTCTATTTTCATCCAAGGGCATTTGAAGAAGCCAGGATGGAATTTAGCCTTGGATCTCAGTGAAGAGCATATGTCTTTACTGTACTGCAAAGTCACCACGCAGAGAGGAAAAGAATATTTGGCTGGTGTTTCAAAAACCAGCACCAGGAAATATCTCCATGGAGAAAGCAGAAAAGGGGATTGAGAGTGGAATAGCTGAGTAATTTATTTCTAGAAATAGTGGAGCTGGTAATGAGCACAGGGGTTTTCCCAAACGTCCAATATCCAGGTAACCAGGTGACCTGGTCCAACGTGCAGACCATGGGATGTCCCCAGGGAGAAATTTCTGCCTCTTAACAATCCCACACCAATGGGAGACCAATTTCTGTTCAATCTATCCAGAAAGTTCTCCCGTCCATTCCCTACTCTCCGTGTTTAAGCCTTTGTTCAGGCTCATTCTTTTTTCCCCTAGTAGTTGAATCTTAGACAAGGATTTTTATGGCAAATATAGTTGACCCTTAAATAACGTGGAGCTGGGGCACCGGCTTTCTGCACAGTCCAAAACCTGCGTATGATTTAATAGTTGGCCCTACATACGCACAGTTCCTTGTGTCTGCAGGTCCCTCCATACCCATGGCTCCATATCTGCAGGTTCAACCAACTGCAGATCTTACAGTATATTTACTATTGAAAACATATGCCTTTAGGTGGACCCACTCAGTTCAAACCTCTGTCGTTCAAGGGTCACTGTAGTTAATTTCAGAAGTGATCCCAAGAAGCAATGGTAGACAGTGCAGATGAAAGAAGGAGAAGGGAAGTAATCCAATAAGGGGTGTGTTAATGAGCAGGTCACTGCTATGGGCAGGTGAGGCTGAATTACACTGGCGACCTTTGGGAGAGAATGTGGAAGAAGGCTCAGAGTGGTTCCACTTGAGAGGCAAGGAAACTGAAATATTTATCTTCCAGCTTCTGCTAATCATCCGCTCCGGGTTACACTTGAAAGGTGTCAACTCCCCAGCTCTTCTAGCCAGTCCCATGCAAATGCTGAGTGCCCAGAGGACAGTCTTTAGGAGGGGAGTCCCAGATGCTTGCAGTCAGAAACTATCGAGATGCAAAGGATGACTGGTGATGAGAGGGTACAGCAGAGCACCCACAGCTTAGTTCCACCTGGCCTAAGGGTCCTCCTTCTCAACTGACAAGGCCTAACCTGGTCATCTTTTATTATATATTTATTGAGCATGTACTATAGTACAGCTACTGGGATACAACAATAAATAAGGCAAACCTTGACCTTATGCTTCCTACATTCAAGTACAGAAAGCATATAATTTAGCCAGCAGCTGTAATCAGAATTTATATTATAAATTTTTTCAAACATACAGAAAAGTTGAGAGAATTTTATAATGAACCCCAAGTTATCCATCACTCAGTTGGATAACAGTTGCTAACATTTTATCCTATTTGTTTCATCTTGTTTTCTGGCTTTTGCTCAATTATTTAAAAATAAATTATAGATATTATAACATTGGCTTTTATGTACTTGAGCGTGTATCTAAAAAAGAGACCATTTCCCTGTGAAACACAATAATATTATTACACTTAACAAAATCAAAATCAGTAATTCCTGGAATTGAATACCCAGTATTTAACATAATTGACATGTAATTCAATAAACTCAAAGAGTGTAGAGACTGATCCTCTGTCTAATCCAATAGCCTGATTTTATGCCTTGTAACTTATGACATGGTTGCGGTGACAGGGAAATAATTTGTCTGGAATGGGGGTCAGAAGACCTGGTTTTAAGATCCGCGGCTAACCTGATGACTAATCAATTTTGTCTGAGAACATTCTGGCTCAGAAAAGGATGGGATTTACTGGCACATATAACTAAAATGTCCAGTTATATCAAGAGCAGTAATAATACTGTTAATAAACAGTCACGTAGCACTCACTATATGGCAAGCCCTACTCTAAACACACACACACACGGAATCACTCATTTCTCACAGCAACCTCAGGAGGTAGGTTTCCATTCATTAGCTTCATTTTACAGATGAGGTGATTGAGACAGAGAGATCTAGTGACTTGCCCAAGGATGTCACATAGCTTGTTAGTGGCAGAGTTGTGACTCAAATGAGGGTTGTTTGGCTCCAACATCTAGCTTAGGACATGGCAGGTACAGGGACTCAAGTTTTATCTACAGGACTCACTTTTCCTCCCAGACCACGCTCTCTCACTTGTTCTTTGGCTCCATTTTGAAGCAGAGCTTCCTCCCATGATTGAAGTATGGTTTTCATTCACTTCACCTTTACTCTCAATCATCCCCATAGAAAATACACATCTTGTTTTTCCAACAATTCCCAATGAAAAGGTTTCTAATTGAGTTCCATTGTGTCTGATTAACCTGACTTGAGTTGTGACCTACCCCTCAACAAATCACTAAGTCTGTGGAACCCTTTGCCCCCGGAGCTAGTGCCCCTTTTGAATGGATAGAGACTGAGGTGAGTGGGGGGCTTCTGCAAAGGAAACCAGAGTGCTATTTCTGGAAGAATGGGAACTGAATGCTGAGTGGCAAAATGTGCTGGTGAGCACCCCCTAGGATCCCAGCAAGAGCTCACTGCACAAGCCCTCAGTTTTCTCACTTGCAAAGAGAAGAAAGTTGAACATCCTGCTTTCTAGAGAAGACTTTTAGCTCCAATATCTAAATACTATTCAATTTAGGAAATGAAGGCTGAGAGATGAGAAGGCATTTGCTCCAAGTGACAGAGAGAGTTAGTGGCAGAGCATGGGTTAAAACCTGAGATTCATCAATCCCAGGCCAGCACCTACTCCTCTAAGTTCCAGAGCCACTGAAACGTGGAGGACCCCAACAAAAACTCTGCAAGAAATATTAATTGCTGACATTGGTCCTTAGCTTGAAGGATCTGTGGCTTTAAAAAAAAGAAAAGGATTATGATATAATTCTTGACCTCATTTGAAAGATAAATATTAGACCAGCAATTTTTAATTAAGCCTCCAAACCATACAAAATGAATTTTTCAGAGGATCCTCCAAGATTAACCTGAGTTACCTGGCTGATGCTGCCAGGTAATACTTGTCTGATGTCATCGAAGTAGCTAATGGCTACAGATAGCTTTACCTGGCACAGCATCAAAGCTGCTGACAAGCAAGTGAGAGAAAGTCCACCCAAGTCTGGCACGTCTGGATCTGTACAAACTCGTGTTGATCTTCATCTCTCAGACACTTTGAAGTAAACCTTCCTGGGTAACCAATTCAGGGACCCCGTCTCACCTTGGGGTTGGAAGAATAGAAGTCAAGCTCTAAGCTTTAAAGAAAAATGAGCAATGGGATATTTAAGCTTTGTCCTAACTTTTGGCTGGGAGGAAGACTTTTGTAAAGAATAGGCTGGGAATATGGAGGAAGAAGGATTAGTGAACTCCATATGCTACTTATATTCCTTTTATTTAAATACAGAAACTCAGTGGAGCCCCACACATGCCGATACACAAAAGCCTTATGACAGCATGTCTTCTGTTTGCCTATCTGCTCTATTCTCCCTTGGCTGGCCAATTTCTTTTCCTGTTAGCCCCGCTTACAAATGAAGCCAGTTTGATTGGTATTTGGTAACCGTCAATCACCCCTTGATATCAAACCTCATTGTGAGTTATTAGATACTGGCTTTTATTGGGTTAGCTGCCCACTCTATGTAGTACTGGCCACGCCTGCACCAAGAGAAATGAAGATCAGCACGAGCTTGTACAGATCCCGATGCACCAAGCTTGGGTGGACTTTCTCTTGCTTGTTTGTCAACAAGTCTAGAAGTTCTTTCTAAAGAAGGATGTTATGGGTAGGAAAATTCAGATGGAATCGGATGTGAGAAAGGATAAGACATCATGACAGGCTGATCTGGTACCTCTTCTCTTCTGCAACCACAGCCAAAATCTGATTTCTAGTACTTTCTTCTTATTGACACTTCAAAAAGATGAAACTAAATGTTTATACAGGATTTGTGATCCTCTGCAGGCAGAAACTATGTAAACATCTGGTCACCCTGTGGTATAGAAATTTTGCTTTTGACCCCCTCAAATCAATGTTTTGGTGTGAAAAGGAGAGTTTCTCCCCTTCCTTATTGCTTTACACAAAACATTAAAAAACTTGATATTTACCAGTCCCACATCCCATTTGCCATCAGCCCCACTGCCATTTTTCCCTCAGTAAAGTACAAAATTACATGGTAGGAAGGAAGTAAAAGAAAAGACCTAACATTTATTGAGCACCCACTTAGTACCAGGAATATGGTACCATATGACTTAGGTCATATATTTTCTGTCTCCATATATTCTAACAACAATACACGAAGTAGACCTTATTATCACTGCTACATAAATAAGGAAATTGAGACTCAAAAAAGTCAGTCAACTTTTCCAAGATCACCCAGCTGCAACCCTGGGATTCAAAGCCATCCACGTATAGACTCACCATCCATGTTTCATCTGTACACTTACTCCTTTTGTTGCTCTTCACAGTGTCCGGCCCAGTGCCAGGTGTTAGGAAAATGATAACCAGGATCCGCAACACATCAACACCAGCCCCCTCATTACCGTCTATATAAAAATTTCTGTGGGGCTTCCCTGGTGGCGCAGTGGTTGAGAATCTGCCTGCCAATGCAGGGGACACGGGTTCAAGCCCTGGTCTGGGAGGATCCCACATGCCATGGAACAACTGGGCTCGTGAGCCACAACTGCTGACCCTGCGCGTCTGGAGCTTGTGCTCCGCAACAAAAGAGGCCGCGACAGTGAGAGGCCCGCGCACCGCGATGAAGAGTGGCCCCCGCTCACCGCAACTAGAGAAAGCCCTCGCACAGAAACGAAGATCCAACACAGCCAAAAATAAATAAATAAAATATATATTTTTTTAAAAGTTCTGTGATCAAATACCTTGGTTATTTCTGCATATAATATTTCTCCCATAAAATTCATGATACCATTGACATATTAATGACTCTAAAGTGTCCTAAATAATACAGCTTAGTCTTGCTTGGCCAGTACTTCCTAAATTAACGTGATCACAGTATGCTTTCTCAGATAACACCATGAACATCTAATGAACATAAAATTTCACAAAAAAACTCTTTGGGGAACACAACATTGCATGATGCTATCTTTTCCTCATTTTATGAATCACAATATTGGATCAGAAATAAAATTGTCATTTATGAGAAACAATTCAGACTGAGAAGGAAGCCATGATTTGCATTAGGACTCACAGCTAATGACTGGTGGAGCTGGAGGACCAGAGGTCAGGTTCCTGGATGCTAATGGTTACGCTGATGAAGCTTTGGCATAAAACAGTCATACATCTTTGTTCTTTCTTCCGGTTCTCCTCCCCTGGGATGTCATTCATGCATTTGTCCTCACAGCAAAATCTTACCACCTACCAAAGGAAACGTTTGACTGATCCGCTTTACACTGATCTCTCTCTTTCTCCCTCTCTCTTCCTCTTACTCTTTCTCCTTCTCTTTCCCTTTCTCTCTCTCCCTCTCTCCCTCCCCCCCTCTCTTTCTCTCCAAAAAATTGTTAAAGCATTTAGAGAATGGTAGATAAATGCAAAACGAAAAACATGCTATTCCGCCATTCTATGACAAAGGCTGGTATCTCTAAGCAAATGCGTTACTTCTTCACCTTGAACTGAGGTATGATTCAACATGAATTTCTTAATACACACTCAACGTAGCCTCTAAAGATCCCACTGCACTGACATGCAAGAAAAAACATATTTGCCATGTTAAATTTAGAGCACAACTTTGTGTGTTGTATGCTGCCTTTCTCCTTCCTTATTCTTTTATTTTGTTCATAAAGTTGGCAGGTGAGATCATTTCTTCTGTCCCTAAGTCTCCCAGGGTACTTAGCACACAGTGGAAGAGGCTATGTAAAATTATGGACTCAAATCATAACACTTCAGCACTTTAACAGATGGTAAACATTACAGAATCAAAAAGCTTTAAATCTAGAAAAAAATCAAACAGAGTGGGAGACAAAGAGTCAAATGTACAGGAAACAGGTGTGATAACAAGAAGCTGAAGTTTGGGGCTCACTGAACATGAAAGATTAAAGGAATTTGGGGATACAACTACTCCAATTGTGTCCTTCTTGTCAGTAGGAGTGTAACCCATAGTAAAATGAACAAAGCCCTGCAGCCTCTCAAATTCTTCTGAGACCAACAGGAACCTCTAGGATTTAGCACAGCATTGGTAGAATTTTTCTTTACTTATGGTCACAAGACAAGTAAATCACTCAGGCACTTACCCTTCCCCTCAAGGCATGCTTTCCCCTAAGGCTTTCGAAATCCTACTGGAAAGTGCCAAATACTATGTGCATCTTCTTATAAAATACAGATCTGAGTATAAGGGTGGAAGGGATTGTTTTAATGTCTGTGTGTGAAGCAACCATATCCACTAGGTTCTTCTCTTTGCCAGCTGGCCAACCCTGCCTTCTCTTTCTCTTTAAAAAGTTGAGTTGAGCAAATCTCCCAGGGGTAGAATCAAATATACCAAAATGGAGAATGGCAAAGAAAGCACAATTTGAAAATCAATCCAGAAGGTTGAACACCTGAATACTAAGAATTCCATAAAGAAAGATTTGAGAAAGTGGAAGGGAAGAAAAATAATGAAATAATATGAGAATAATTTCTAGAACAGAAGGACACAATTCTCCAGATTAAAAACTTAAGTGAGACTAAATAACCAAGAGATCACTGAAGAAATCAAAGAGGAAATCAAAAAAACCTAGAAACAAATGGCAATAAAAACACAATGACCCAAAACCTATGGGATGCAGCAAAGGCAGTTCTAAGAGGGAAGTTTATAGCAATACAATCCTACCTCAAGACACAAGCAACATCTCAAATAAACAACCTAACCTTACACCTAAAGCAATTAGAGAAAGAAGAACAAAAAACCCTCAAAGTTAGCAGAAGGAAAGAAATCATAAAGATCAGATCAGAAATAAATGAAAAAGAAATGAAGAAAATAATCACAAAGATCAATAAAATTAAGAGCTGGTTCTTTGAGAAGATAAACAATATTGATCAACAATTAGCCAGACTCAGCAAGAAAAAAAAGGGAGAAGACTCAAATTCATAGAATTAGAAATGAAAAAGGAGAAGTAACAACTGACAGTGAAGAAATACAAAAAGGATCATGAGATTTACTACAAGCAACTATATTCCAATAAAATGGACAACCTGGAAGAAATGGACAAATTCTTAGAAAAGCACAACCTTCCGAAACTGAACCAAGAAGAAATAGAAAATATAAACAGATCAATCCAAACACTGAAACTGAGACTGTGATTAAAAATCTTCAAACAGGGCTTCCCTGGTGGCACAGTGGTTGAGGGTCCGCCTGCTGATGCAGGGGACACGGGTCATGCCCTGGTCCAAGAAGACCCCACATGCCGTGGAGTGGCTAGGCCCATGAGCCATGGCCGCTGGTCCTGCGCGTCCGGAGCCTGTGCTCCGCAACGGGAGAAGCCACAACAGTGAGAGGCCCGCGTACTGCAAAAAAATAAAAATAAAAAATAAAAATCTTCCAACAAACAAAAGCCCAGGACCACATGGCTTCACAGGTGAATTCTATCAAACATTTAGAGAAGAACTAACACCTATCCTCCTCAAACTCTTCCAAAATACAGCAGAGGGAGGAACAATCCCAAACTCATTCTACGAGGCCACCATCACATTGATACCAAAACCAGACAAAGATGTCACAAAGAAAGAAAACTACAGGCCAATATCACTGATGAACATAGATACAAAAATCCTCAACAAATTACTAGCAAACAGAATCCAACAGCACATTAAAAGGATCATACACCATGATCAAGTGGGGTTTATCCCAGGAATGCAAGGATTCTTCAATATATGCAAATCAATCAATGTGATAAACCATATTAACAAATTGAAGGAGAAAAACCATATGATCATCTCAGTAGATACAGAAAAAGCTTTTGACAAACTTCAACACCCATTTATGATAAAAAACCCTCCAGAAAGTAGGCATAGAGGGAACTTACCTCAACATAATAAAGGCCATCTATGACATACCCACAGCCAACATAGTTCTCAATGGTGAAAAACTGAAACCATTTCCTCTAGGATCAGAAACAAGACAAGGTGGCCCACTGTCACCACTATTCTTCAACATAGTTTTGGAAGTTTTAGCCACAGCAATCAGAGAAGAAAAAGAAATAAAAGGAATCCAAATCGGAAAAGAAGAAGTAAAGCTGTCACTGTTTGCAGATGACATGATCCTATACACAGAGAATCCTAAAGATGCTACCAGAAAACTACCAGAGCTAATCAATGAATCTGTTAAGTAGCAGGATACAAAATTAATGCACAGAAATCTCTTGCATTCCTATACACAAATGATGAAAACTCTGAAACAGAAATTAAGGAAACACTCCCATTTACCATTGCAACAAAAAGAATAAAATACCTAGGAATAAACCTACCAAAGGAGACAAAAGAACTGTATGCAGAAAACTGTTAAGACACTGATGAAAGAAATTAAAGATGATACAAATAGATGGAGAGATATACCATGTTCTTGGATTGGAAGAATCAATGTTGTGAAAATGACTATACTACCCAAAGCAATCTACAGATTCAGTGCAAACCCTACCAAACTACCAAGGGCATTTTTCACAGAACTAGAACAAAATATTTCACAATTTGTATGGAAACACAAAAAACCCCGAATACCTAAAGCAATCTTGAGAAAGAAAAATGGGGCTGGAGGAATCAGACTTCTGGACTTCAGACTATACTACAAAGCTATAGTAATCAAGACAGTATGGTACTGGCACAAAAACAGAAATACAGATCAATGGAACAGGATAGAAAGCCCAGAGATAAACCCACGCACATATGGTCACCTTATCTTTGATAAAGGAGGCAAGAACATACAATAGAGAAAAGACAGCCTCTTCAATAAGTGGTGCTGGGAAAAGTGAACAGCTACATGTAAAAGAATGAAATTAGAACACTCCCCTAATACCATATACAAAAATAAACTCAAAATGGATTAAAGACTTAAATGGAAGGCTAGACACTATAAAACTCTTAGAGGAAAACATAGGCAGAACACTCTATGACATAAATCACAGCAAGATCCTTTTTGACCCACCTCCTAGAGAAATGGAAATGAAAACAAAAATAAGCAAATGGGACCTAATGAAACTTCAAAGCTTTTTCACAGCAAAGGAAACCATAAACAAGACAAAAAGACAACCCGCAGAATGGGAGAAAATATTTGCAAATGAATCAATGGACAAAGGATTAATCTCCAAAAATTTACAAGCAGCTCATGCAGCCCAATATCAAAAAAACAAACAACCCAATCCAAAAATGGGCAGAAGACCTTAATAGACATTTCTCCAGAGAAGATATATAGATTGCCAACAAACACATGAAAAGCTGCTCAACATCACTAATCATTAGAGAAATGCAAATCAAAATTACAATGAGGTATCACCTCACACCAGTCAGAATAGCCATCATCAAAAAATCTACAAACAATAAATGCTGGAGAAGGTGTGGAGAAAAGGGAACCCTCTTGCACTGTGGGTGGGAATGTAAATTGATACAGCCACTATGGAGAACAGTATGGAGGTTTGCTAAAAAAAACTAAAAATAGAATTACCATAGGACCCAGCAATCCCACTACTGGGCATATACCCTGAGAAAACCATAATTCAAAAAGAGTCAAGTACCACAATGTTCATTGCAGCTCTATTTACAATAGCCAGGACATAGAGGTAACCTAAGTGTCCACTGACAGAGGAATGGATAAAGAAGATGTGGCACATATATACAATGGAATATTACTCAGCCATAAAAAGGAATGAAATTGAGTTATTTGTAGTGAGGTGGATAGACCTAGAGTCTTTCATACACAGTGAAGTCAGAAAGAGAAAAACAAATACTGTATGGTAACACATATATATGGAATCAAAAAAAAAAAAGGGTTCTGAAGAACCTAGGGGCGGGACAGGAATAGAGATGCAGATGTAGAGAATGGACTTGAGGACACAGGGAGGAGGAAGGGTAAGCTGGGACAATATGAGAGAGTGGCATGTACATATATACACTACCTAATGTAAAACAGATAGCTAGTGGGAAGCAGCCGCATAGCACAGGGAGATCAGCTCAGTGCTTTGTGACCACCTAGAGGGGTGGGATAGGGAGGGTGGGAGGGAGACGCAAGAGGGAGGAGATATGGGGATATATGTATACATATAACTGATTCACTTTGTTATACAGCAGAAACTGACACAACATTGTAAAGCAATTATACTCCAATAAAGATGTTTGGAAAAAAGAAAACCTTGAGCGCTCATTACTGAAATGTTCGATATCCCACTCTAAGATACCTGATGATAAAAATTTTAAAATACTTGGAATAAAGAGCGAAAAGCCATTTTGCCAAATCCAATGGCCAATTCACAATTTTCATTTCTTTCTTGAACTTTCAGTTGCATTTGACACAACTCATTACTTCCTCTTCTTAAAACATGTTTGCCATTTGACTTCCATAACACTGCCTTCCCATTTTTTGGTCCCATGTCTGTCCCTTTCTCCTTTTCTCTCTTACTAGATTGTACTCATATTCCTAAACTTATCACAACCTCTCTAGCACCTCCAGGCTTTACTCAACTAAATGCCAAGTGAGCCTCCCATTCATCAGGACAACCAAAATATCCCCACAAAATTCCAAAACATCTCCTGCAAGTGGTACCACATAAGATTAGAACCACAATATGTGAATAGTTATCTTTTCATTTTGCCTGACTTGGTGCCTGACCTTGGACCAGTCACCATTTATCTTCAGACCTCTGTTTCCTAGTCTTCTAATTGAGGACACTGGCCTGGATCAAGAGTAGCCATGTTAAATGCTAGTGGGAAAGGCAGGTGACATAAATTAAAGGGTGAGTCAGGTGTAAAGAAAATATCACACAGCTTGGTTCAACTCTTATGATCTCATTTTTTCATAGATACATGGGTATAGAAAAGAAATAATTATTATTTCTTACTAAATAAAATAATTGCTGCCTCAAAAAATAAATACTCTCTTTGCAACAGTGCTAAGGCAACATAATGATGTAAGAGGCAACTGACCCTCGGCCTCAGTGCTGGACACAGAGAGAGTAAGACCAGATCACAGGAGAAGCTCACTTCTCCTACTGGGGACAGCAGCTAATGAACTTCATTTAATTGTTACCAGGTGGAATTGTGAATCCAATGTTGTCATATCTTCTATTTTTTCAAAATAATCCCAAATGTCCAGTTTTTAAAATGCAAAATCTGTAAATGAGTACATGCTGTTTCATCTCTTTTTAAAAATACCATTAGAGTCAAGCAAAACATATGTATAAGACGATTTCGCTCACAGGTCTCCTGTTTGCTCCCACTACTTTTCCATCTTTGAAGATCATTCTAAGGCAAACCCTATTATGTTACCTTTTTGGAGTGTGTTAAAGAAGAAATTCCTACGGGCTTCCCTGGTGGCACAGTGGTTGAGAGTCTGCCTGCTAGTGCAGGGGACACGGGTTCGAGCCCTGGTCTGGGAGGATCCCACATGCCGCGGAGCAACTAGGCCCGTGGGCCACAACTACTGAGCCTATGCGTCTGGAGCCTGTGCTCCGCAACAAGAGAGGCCGCGATAGTGAGAGGCCCACGCACCACGATGAAGAGTGGCCCCCCACTTGCCACAACTAGAGAGGGACCTCGCGCAGAAACGAAGACCCACCACAGCAAAAATAAATAAATTAATTAATAAACTCCTACCCCCAATAAAAAACAAAAAAAGAAGAAATTCCTAAAATTATAAAAAACACACTTGTTACAGGGTTATTAGTCCAGAGGGCCGGGATTTAGTGCCTTTCATTTCAAACATGAAAGTCAGAAAGTCTGCTCTAAGATTGTCTGAGGAGCTAAACTGGTTATCTAACTTTAAATAAGCCAGGACACCCAGGCAAGGTTAAAAGATGTACAGGACTTTCTTGGGAGTTTATTTGTTTATTTTTTAGAGAAGGACAGGATGCAAGGCCTAAATTTCCTTTAAATATAGCACCACCCCTGACATTGTTTATACTTTCCCCTTTGCAATGCTTCCAGCACACTTTAAAGGAAAGCGATAAGAAGGAAGGAAAAGGGAAGTCAATTACACCCCCTGCACATGAGCACCACTAAGTGTCTATCCCAGAGAGTGTGGACCAAGCTCTTCAGCTACCCTTGTTTTATTTACTTATTTCTTGTTTTGTTTTTTAAGAGAGTCAGTAAACTTCACTCTACATGTGAACGTGCTTCCTAGGAAGTATAGGAGTGCCATAAATCTTTTCTATCACGGATCACTGTATCAGTGCGACAAAGAGACAAGTGATGTGCACGTTAGGTCTGCAGCTCACAGTCTGCCCGGTTATCAGCAGGGGGAAGGGAGCTGGAGTGACAGGATATGGCAGGTTAGAAAATAGTTTATGGAATGCTAAGGAACAATACCCAGCTCCCCTGGAAGGCCAGTCCTCTGTGGATTATTTCAAGTTCAGACCAGGGCTTGTTCAAGCAGGGTCTGGGTGGGGGAAGTCAGTCTATTCTCAGAACAGATCTTTGGTGCCAAGCCTCTGGCTTCCAGCTTAGAAGGCAGCACAGGGTAATAAGCACACACTTTGGAGTTAGACAAATGCGGGTTCAAATGTTGGATACTCGAGTTGTCAGCTTTGCAATTTGGGAAAAGAAATAATTCTTTATTTCTCATGTATTCATATATCATTTCTCTCACGTGCAAAATGATATGAAGTTGGCCAAATGTGGTTTTTCAAGATTAAACACCATAATGAATATAAAGTGCACAGTATATTGCCTGACAGTAAGTGCACAATAAATTTAGATTTCTTTCTTTTCTCTCTGAGTGCAAAAAGATTGGATCTATCTTAGATCGCTGCCTGAATAGTAAGTTTTGTGCTGGGCAATATACTTAATAACAGTACCTTTAACGCCAGGTTTCCATTAGTAAAGACTCAATACTTTGTTAAATTTAATACCAGAAAATCTTAGAATTGGAAAGGTTATATCTTGCCCCAGTCCCTGCTTGCCCCAATCTCCTCCCAATTGATCTGCAATGATGAAGTAAGTGTTCATATCATCCTCTTTTCCCAGATGAAAAAACAGAGACTCAGGGAGCTTAAATAATTTGCCCAAGGTTACATAACTCTTAAGTGGCTAATGTAGGCTTAGAAATCACATCAGTTTAAATTCAGAGTTTGAAAACATAACTGTCATACAAACCAGGTAGAAGCAGCATCTCCCTTTACGCTAGCAGAAAGTTCCAAAATTACTCAGCTATATCTTCACCTGGTGGCAAATGGAGAAACCATTTGGCCATCTGTGAAGACCTTGTGTGGCAGCTTCCTCAATGATTCCCTAGGTCAAAATGCCCATCCAGACTTTTTTGTGTGAATCTCCATCGGTTGGTTGACTTTCCGGTTCCTCCAAGAATTGAACTTTCAAGTCCAGCTGGTTGGCTGGGGAAATGGTGTTCTTATCCCCATTTTGCCATAAGCCTTCTCAGCCATCTCCATCCCTGCAAATCTCTCTCTTCAAGTCTGGGGAATAATGCTTACATTTCTCTTGTGATCCAGGCTAAACGTACGCTCTCTCATGAAACTTCTCTGGCAGACTTTCTCCCTTCCTTGGCACAATTAATTATAGAAAACAGAAGAACTTTAGAACCAAAGGGCCCTGGATTTGAACCCTGACACTGCCAACTGGAGCTGTGTGATGTTGGGGAAGACGCTTGAGCTCCGTATGTCTCCATATCTTCATCTGTAAGATGCTGTAATCAACCTCAGAGGGTTGATGTGAGGATAAAACAATTGCACCTTAATATTTTAAAGTAGTGACTGACACATATGCAGTGAATGTTATCTAGCTTTTCTGGCTTCGCCACTTTCTAGCTGTGTCCCCTTCGGCAAGCCACCTCTCCATTTTGTCCTTCAGTTGTCATATATGAAGATGAGGAAAATCATGTTTACCTCTCAAAACTATGACAAGAGAGCATTAAAGACATAATACATCAAAAGTACTTAGCATAAAACCTGATACACAAAGGTGGGTTGCCTTTCGTTTTCTATAATTCCTGGAAAGACTCTGGCCACTAAATAAAACTAAATAAAATATAATAAATAAATAAGTTTTTAAAAAATTAAAAGAATAAGGTACAATTTTTTAAAAATTAAAAGAATAATAAGATACAACTACAACCCTATTAAATTATCTAAAGTGAAAAAACTCACCATACCAAGAGTTGGTGAGGACATAGAGCAACTAGAACTCTAATACACAGAACTCTAGAACTCTAATACATTGCTGGTAGGAATTAAAAATGGTACAACCACTCTGGAAAACAATTTGGCAGTTTCTTAAAAAGTAAAACATACACCTAGCATAAAAACCAGCCATTTTGCTTCTAGTACATTTATCCAAGAGAAAGGAAAGCATATGTCCATAAGAAGAGTTCTATATAAATATTCATCGAAGTTTATTTGCAATAGGCAAAAAACTGGAAACTACCCGAACATCCATCAACATGTGAATGGATTTAAACAAAATATGGTTCATCTATATAAAAGAATACTACTCAGCAATAAAAAGAAATGAACTATTGATTCATGGAACAAAATGGATGGATTTCAAAATGTTATGCTAAATGAAAGAAACCAGGCTCCCCAATAAAATTCGAGAAATGTAAATTAATCTATGATGAAAGAAAGCACGTAATCTGTTGCCTGGAGATGGGAGTGGAGAGGGAATTATGAGGGAGGTATTACAAAGGGTCATGAGGAAACATTAAAGATAATGGGTATGTTCATATTCTGACTTTTGTGAGGGGTGTATACTTAACATTGAAACTTATAAAACAGTACATTTCAATCATGCACAATTAAATGTATATCTAAGTTAATACTACTAAGTGATAAAGCCAAGATTTTAACCAAGTCTGACTCTAAAAATCCATGTTTTTTGGAAAAAATATATATATATATTTGTGTGTGTGTATATGCCTCATTTGAACCAGAACTTGAAGTCTGAAGATTTAGCATGGAGGAGGAAGAATAAAGTAGTGAAAAAGTGGACTGGGAATTAATAAAACTAGGGTAGTCTGACAAAGACATGTGTAGCAGAAGTGTGGAAGGGGGAATGAGAGCCTTGAGGGGATTTACTGATCACTAAGTTTTAAAGACTTCTCAAACACCTCTCAAAGCTTCACTGAGTGGTTGGGGTCTCAGCTCCCACCATCCCTTCTCAGTGGGACACTCCTTAAACACCCGATCCCACGTGGCAGCACCACTCATAACCTTCTTGGCAAAGGCCCTGTTAAAAACACTATTTTATTTTCTTCTCAGCCATCAACCCTATCTGAAAGTATCCTGTTGATTTCCAGGTTTACAAAGTCATTTTCTGTCTTGCCTTGCCTAGCTCACTACTGTTTTCCAGCACTTAGAATACTGCCAGCCACATAGGAGGCACCTGCGTATGCTGAACGAATGAGTAAGTGAATCCATCTGTTTCTATTTTAGGTTTTGCCTTGACTTTGGGGCTCAACAATCTCCCCAAATACCATTTGCCAAAACCTTTTTCCCTTAATTTCTAATCCCATGTCTGTTAACAAGGAAACTAAATCCAGATGTTTCTGAATCATCTGCCCTGGATTCACCAGAATTTGGTGTTATAAGAGCTGAGTTATGGAGCTATTCCTTTAGTAAGCCAGTGCCCAGAGAAACAAGCAACCCCCAGAGATAAAGTATTAAACAGAGGGAAAAAAGAGCTTGAACATCTCTAAGTTGTATTTCCAGCTGGAATTTTGACAGTTTTGGTGGGGAATGGAAGTGGTATCTAGTAACCTCTCCCTTTAGTATTCTTTGCCAACACAGGGCAAGCTCTCCTGGACTAAGAAAGCTCATGCTCTCCAATGTGTAGTGAAACCTTCTACATGAAGCTTACACCCTTAGATAATGACAAAGCAGGCTGCTACTTCCCATCCTCATTATTAACTTTGATACATTGTTTTGGAAGCAGAAGTCTGGTGGGGATATTAGGACAGTTTTGTTATCCAGTAATAGATCTTCCAAGGCAAGATCTAAAGACAGAATAAGCCTGTTTGGGAACTGCCAACCCAGTTTTTTGTTTTTGTTTTTGTTTGGGGGATGTATATGTATGTACGTGTTTTAGTACAGGTTTGAAGAATGAATGTGAGCTTTCAAACAAGGCAAATTTGTGTTTCAATTCCACTTCTACTTACTGGTAGTATCCTTGGGGTGTTACATAAATTTTCTGAGCCTCTGTTTCTTTATTTTTTAAAACTGAGTTAAAATAATATAGAGCTGTTATAATGATGAAATGAGATTTTTTTTTTTTTTTTGGTGAAGAGCTTGTCAAAACACCTAGTACATATTAGAAATATTAGAAGACAGAGAAAATATTTTTTTAAATGAGTAAGGGAGGCGGGGAGAGAGAGAAGAGGGGAAAAAAGGAAGGAAAGGAGGGAGGGAGGGAGGGAGGAAGGAAGAAAGGAAAGAAGGGAGGGAGGGAGGAAGGAAGATAGGCAGTTGTATGTTGGTAAATGTTTAACAATTTAGAAACTGGTACTGTGATGGAAAATAAATAAAACCTGGAAGGGTAGCGTTTGCCAGTTTCCGTGGTATAATATTCCCATCATGGCCAATTACAAGCCTTCCATGTAAGGTCAACCAGCTCACAACATTTCTGAAAATTTAATAATTCTTTTAAGCTAGTACAGGCGGGGAAGTACCTGTATACTACTGAAGAACTGCTACAAAAGGCCAGGGATGTTGAGAAGAAAAACAGTGGTCAGCCAGCCTTTGTGGTGGATTCAAAATATAGTTTCAATTCAAATTAAGTCCACAAATATTAATTTATACCTTTTTAAAAAGGATGGTATACTTGAAGCTGTAATATGAAATGGGCTTTCAAAAACATCATTTATTTTACACCCTGAGTCTGGTATTTGGGTGTTCTAAGATTTATAAGGAAAAGTCAAACATAAATCTGAACTCATAAACAGGGCCACTTTGCAGGCTCTAACTAATGATCTGCCTGATCTATTTTTAAAGAACCTTCTGAGCTGCTAAAGTGAATTCCACTCAGCGATATGCTGAGTTCTCAAGCAGCTTCTCCAGGATAAAATGCAAAGACACTCTTAATAGGGAATTGTATTTTGACCATTCATCGGTTTATACTTCAGTGTTTGATTTGCTTATTTCACAACCAATTTTTTAGTAACAATCCAAGGGAAAGAGGCATACGGCAGGTAAGTTTTAAGGTGGGGTCTGGAGAGTCAACATTATCATAGATGTTAGGTCACTGGAAAGAAGTTGGCCTGAGTGAAGTATGGCTCTGGTGGGTCCTGAGCCACGAGGAAATGATGAGAGGATCTGGGTCCCGAGCACAAGGGTTGCTACAAGAACCGGTCCTATATAGAAATGCTGAGTTTTTGTGTGTTTTTTTTGTTTTGTTATCTTTTTTTTTCCAGAAATTCTCTCATGAAAATAAAAACCTTGATGTCATTTAATAATTTATAATACAAATACACAAAACTTGTAACATATTATAAATAGGAAACTGCAGGGTAAGTGAGCATGAATTAGGTAGGGGTTATGTTCTAGAAAGAGGCTGTCATGAGCAATAAAAAATTCTTTTTTAATTTTTGAATTTCATTTTATTTTTTTATACAGCAGGTTCTTCTTAGTCATCAATTTTATACACATCAGTGTATACATGTCAATCCCAATCGCCAAATTCATCACACCACCATCCCAACCACTCCACGGCTTTCCCCCCTTGGTGTCCATAACGTTTGTTCTCTACATCTGTCTCAACTTCTGCCCTGAAAACTGTTTCATCTATATGATTTTTCTAGGTTCCATATACATGCATTAATATATGATATTTGTTTTTCTCTTTCTGACTTACTTCACTCTGTATGACAGTCTCTAGATCCATCCACGTCTCAACACATGACCCAATTTTGTTCCTTTTTATGGCTGAGTAATATTCCATTGTATATACGTACCACATCTTCTTTATCCATTTGTCTGTCGATAGGCATTTAGGTTGCTTCCATAACCGGGCTATTGTAAATAGTGCTGCAATGAACATTGGGGTGCATGAATCTTTTTGAATTATGGTATTCTCTGGGTATATGCCCAGTAGTGGGAGCAGAATGGTAAACGGGAAGTGTTTCCTTAGTTTCTCTTTCAGATTTTTCATCATTAGTGTATAGGAATGCAAGAGATTTCTGTGCATTAATTTTGTATCCTGGAACATTACCAAATTCATTGATTAGCTCTAGTAATTTTCTGGTGGCATTTTCAGGATTCTCTATGTATAGTATCATGTCATCTGCAAACAGTGACAGTTTTACTTCTTTTCCAATTTGTATTCCTTTTATTTCTCTTCCTTCTGTGATTGCCGTGGCTAGGACTTCCAAACTATGTTGAAGAATAGTGGTGAGAGTGGACATGCTTGTCTTGTTCCTGATCCTAGAGGAAATGCTTTCAGTTTTTCACCATTGAGAATGATGCTTGCTGTGGGTTTGCCATATATGGCTTTTATTATGTTGAAGTAGGTTCCGACCATGACCACTTTCTGGAGAGTTTTTATTATACATGGGTGTTGAATTTTGTCAAAAGCTTTTTCTGCATCTATTGAGATGATCATATGGTTTTTATTCTTCAATTTGTTACTGTGGTGTATCACATTGATTGATTTGTGTATATTGAAGAATCCTTGCATTCCTGGGATAAATCCCACTTGATCATGGTGTATGATTCTTTTAATGTGTTGTTAGATTCTGCTTGCTAGTATTTTGTTGAGGATTTTTGCATCTATATTCATCAGTGATATTGGTCTGTAATTGTTTTTGTAGCATCCTTGTCTGGTTTTGGTATCAGGGTAATGGTGGCCTCATAGAATGAGTTTGAGAGTGTTCCTTCCTCTGCAATTTTTTGGAAGAGTTTAAGAAGGATGGGTGTTAGCTCTTCTCTAAATGTTTGATATAATTCACCTGTGAAGCCATTTTGTTTTGTTAGAAGATTTTTAATCACAGTTTCAATTTCATGACTTGTGATTGGTCTGTTCACATTTTCTATTTCTTCCTGGTTCAGTCTTGGGAGGTTATACCTTTCTAAGAATTTGTCCATTTCTTCCAGGTTGTCCATTTGATTGGCATAGAGTTGCTTTTAGTAGTCTCTTAGGATGCTCTGTATTTCTACAGTGTCTGTTTTAACTTCTCCTTTTCCATTTCCAATTTTACTGATTTGAGTCCTCTCCCTCTTTTTCTTGATCAATCTGGCTAATGGTTTATCAATTTTGTTTATCTTCTCAAAGAACCAGCTTTTAGTTTTATTGATCTTTGCTATGGTTTTCTTTGTTTCTGTTTCATTTATTTCTGCTCTGATCTTTATGATTTCTTTCCTTCTGCTAACTCTGGGTTTTGTTTGTTCTTTCTCTAGCTCCTTTAGGTGTAACATTTGATCGTTTGAGATTTTTCTTGTTTCTTGAGGTAGGCTTCTATAGCTATAAACTTCTCTCTTAGAACTGCTTTTGCTGCATCCCATAGGTTTTGGATCATTGTGTTTTCATTGCTATTTGTCTCTAAGTATTTTTTGATTTCCTCTTTGATTTCTTCAGTGATCTCTTGGTTATTTAGTAATGTATTGTTTAGCCTCTATGTGTTTGTGTTTTTTACATTTTTTTTCCGTGTAATTGATTTCTAATCTTATAGCGTTGTGGCAGAAAAGATGCTTGATATGATTTCAATTTTCTTAAATTTACTGAGGCTTGATTTGTGACCCAAGACGTGATCTATCCTGGAGAATGTTCCATGCGCACTTGAGAAGAAAATGTAATCTGCTGTTATTGATGGAATGTCCTGTAAATATCACTTAAATATGTGTCATTTAAAGCTTCTGTTTCCTTATTTATTTTCATTTTGGATGATCTGTCCATTGGTGTAAGTGAGGTGTTAAAGTCTCCCACCATTATCGTGTTACTGTTGATTTCCTCTTTTAGAGCTGTCAGCAGTTGCCTTATGTATTGAGGTGCTCCTATGTTGGGTGCATATATATTTATAATTGTTATATCTTCTTCTTGGATTGATCCCTTGATCATTATGTAGTGTCCTTCCTTGTCTCTTGTAACATTCTTTATTTTCAAGTCTATTTTCTCTGATATGAGTATAGCTACTCCAGCTTTCTTTGGATTTCCATTTGCATGGAATATCTTTTTCCATCCCCTCACTTTCAATCCTATGTGTCCCTAGGTCAGAAGTGGGTCTCTTGTAGACAGCATATAGATGGGTCGTTTTTGTATCCATTCAGCAAGCCTGTGTCTTTTGGTTGGAGCATTTAATCCATTCACGTTTAAGTTAATTATCAACATGTATGTTCCTATGACCATTTTCTGAATTGTTTTTGGTTTGTTTTTGTAGGTCCTTTTCTTCTCTTGTATTTCCCACTTAGAGAAGTTCCTTTAATATTTGTTGTAGATCTGGTTTGGTGGTGCTGAATTCTCTTAGCTTTTGCCTGTCTGTAAAGCTTTTGATTTCTCCATTGAATCTGAATGAGATCCTTGCTGGGTAGAGTCATCTTGGTTGTAGGTTCTTCCGTTTCATCACTTTTAAGTATATCATGCCATTCCCTTCTGGCTTGTAGAGTTTCTGCTGAAATATCAGCTCTTAACCTTATGGGAGTTCCCTCGTATATTATTTGTCATTTTTCCCTTGCTGCTTTCAATAATTTTTCTTTGTCTTTAACTATTGCCAGTTTGATAACTATGTGTCTCGGCGTGTTTCTCCTTGCGTTTATCCTGTATGGAACTCGCTGCGCTTCCTGGACTTGGGTGGCTATTTCCTTTCCCATGTTAGGGAAGTTTTCGACTATAATCTCTTCAAATATTTTCTCTGGTCCTTTCTCTCTCTCTTCTCCTTCTGGGACCCCTATAATGCGAATATTGTTGCGTTGTCCCAGAGGTCTCTTAGGCTGTCTTCATTTCTTTTCATTCTTTTTTCTTCAGTTTTTTCCACAGCAGTGAATTCCACCATTCTGTCTTCCAGGTCAATTATCCAGTCTTCTGCCTCAGTTATTCTGCTATTGATTCCTTCTAGCGTAGTTTTCATTTCAGTTATTGTATTGTTCATCTCTGTTTGTTTGTTCTTTAATTCTTCCAGGTCTTTCTTAAACATTTCTTGCATCTTCTTGATCTTTGCCTCCATTCTTTTTCCGCGATCCTGAATCATCTTCACTATCATTATTCTGAATTCTTTTTCTGGAAAGTTACCTATCTCTGCTTCATTTAGTTGTTTTTCTGGGGTTTTATCTTGCTCCTCATCTGGTACACAGCCCTCTGCCTTTTCATCCTGTCTATCTTTCTGTGTATCTGAGTTTTTGTTTTTACCTTATTTTTAATTAAAAAGAAAGAAACCTGTATCCTTAATGTTTGAGTGATACTGGGCAAATCACTTACCCATTCTGATTCTGTTAATTTACCTATAAAAGGGTGTGAAACATCAATAAATTCTTGTAAGTTTTTAATGAGGTAACATAAGCATCTGGGATGAGGCAAGGTGTAGCCCAATGACCCTCTCCTTGTTTTCTTAGATTTCTTTCTCCTTTATACATTTTCTCTGTAAGGAACAAATGGAAGGAAATGAGAAGCATTTCATGATGGAGACAGTAAGACAAGTAAATGCCAAATGTGTGTGTTTGTGTGTGCGCACATGTGCAAATTGATATATGGATGTGTGACTTCAACTCAGTAGGTGGAAGATGCTTTTTTTACAACCACTTGGTTTTATTTAATTCCTTAGACGGTACCAGTCTAGGTTAGGAAACTCTTGACACACACCCTGCCTTTTAGAGCCTATTTCAGAGGTTTTAAATCTCCCAGAAGAAACCAGCCCTCACCCTGCCACCCCCAGTTTTCAGCTTCTTTTCCTTCTGCTCTAAATATAATAAAAAGTTACTGTAAGAAAATCCATGACCTTAAGAAAAACAGGGATCTCAACCAGGTCTCACAGAAACCAGGAGCATCCCCACAATCTGGCCTCCAGGAAGAACAGAGATGGTCACACATCTAGGCCTCAGGGACTTGGAGACAAACACCTTCAGGTACAGGAAGGTCACCTGGATTCCAGCAGACACCATTCACACAAACACAATGTACATGTCTGGGCATCCACACACTGCCCAGAGGGCACCTGTGCCTCTCCTGAAATGGGGTTGACTGGTCTCTCTTCACCCTGACTCTACCACTGTCCCTGTTCCTGCTTTTCCTTCTCTGCTGTCTGCTCATCTCCAATAGGGAAAATCTGATTATCAAGGTGGTCACTGTTATGCCACTGGCCAGCCCTTCCCTGCCACCCAGTGTCTGCTGGCCAGTTGACAGTCTTTGAGTTATATGTCCACTCCAAGCAAATCAACCTTGGCCAAGTGCTGAGTTCACACCTGGCACTGGCAAAGTTTTCTAGATGAGTGGGAACTCCAACAAAGTGGCCAGTGTGGCAACATCTGAAACAAGGACTTGCCAGGGAACTACCTTATCTCCTTATCTCTCTAAATTCCTTTTACAAGATAAGCAAACTGTCTCTTGTCCATCTCTGCATCCCCAACAGAAATTAACAGGTACTGCAGGAATGCTTTTAAAATCCAATTTTACTGATTTTTTCACTAGGTTGATTTTAGCTTCTCATTAATTCTGACTCTGGTTTGGAAAGAGCATATTTGTGCCTGTGATATGTGTGTTTATCCATGTACTACAAACAGAATGACATACCTTAGAAATGCTTTATAATCCTTTATAGAAAATAAAATGGCAAGCAAAGGGTCTGGGTATAGTTTAAAAACAAATTTTAAATAGGATGCTTTAGGGCTTCTCATCTGGAGAGAACTTTAAGTAGACATAGCACATCTTCCTTCATTTATTAATTTTTCTTACAGAGCTGTGGAATATATTGATAGCTATAACCCGGTTTCCATACTTAGATATTCAACTGAAGCCCATTTATTTTACAAATACAACATATAGGTGCTTGTTATTCACGCTTTACCTTCTCAGCCTACTTCTTGAAGAGTTACCTTGAATGGGTTCAGATTATCAGAAGATAACCTTTCTGATAAGGAAAGATTGTTATGTCACAAAATCTTATTGGCTGGAGATCTCAGCTCTTGCTGGTCGTATCACTCCAGTGTGATAAATGGGCAAAGGCACCAAGAACCACAGTTGTACTGATTTTTGTTGTACTTATCATACTGAATCATAACATTGATTTGTAATCTTCAGTCACACTGATCTCCTCTGTTCATCTTAATACCCCCATCAAGATGCTAGCTGTATAGCAGAATTCAATAAATCTTTTCTAAATAAATCTTCAAATACACGAATGTGCTAACCAGTGAATGAAAGTGCTTTCTCACATTATTATTATTGTTAGACTTTGATCTTATTCCTTTCTTCACCTTCATTTATTCATACTAGGTAGGGTTGCCAGATATAGCCAATACAGATAGAGGACACCCAGTTAAAATGGAATTTCATACAAACAATTTTTTTTTTTTTTTTTTTTTGTGGTACGCGGGCCTCTCACTGTTGTGGCCTCTTCCGTTGCGGAGCGCAGGCTCCGGACGTGCAGGCTCAGCGGCCATGGCTCACGGGCCCAGCCGCTCCACGGCATGTGGGATCTTCCCAGACCGGGGCACGAACCCATGTCCCCTGCATTGGCAGGCGGACTCTCAACCGCTGTGCCACCAGGGAAGCCCCATATAAACAATTTTTTAATGTGTTGTATGTCCCATGTGAATTTGTTGTTTATCTGCATATTTAACTGAGAGTCCTGTATTTTAACTGGCAACCCTAATACATGTCAACAGCCCTAATCATTTAAGTCTATTTTCGGGCTACAGTTTTTCTCACCCCCCACCCCAACTCTGACCACCCCCATCCCATGCACCCCTGGCCCTCACAACGTGGATCACACTGGGATAGGCTGGAATGTCAGCCAGAATGGCTCTTGCTTTAATGAAAGGAGAAGCAGGCCTTCTGCCCTGCCTAAAAGTGAGCAAGGTCTCCAAAAGCTTCCTAAAGAAAACAAGGGCTGCCAAGGAGAAGTGAGGCATCCCGACGTGGAACACTTGCCTCTTTTGTCTAAAACAAAGAAAAGAGCTATTCAGAAACCAAATTGATTAAAATTGAGGGAAATTGCCAGACCACTGATAATTGCAGCAAAAGGGCAGTGGTCACGCCAACTGATTGTCACTTCAGAGGGAGTTGTGTACCAATAGCCAATCAAGGGCATTAGTGAGAAGCAACCTTTTAGTGACCCACAATTCCCCCCTCGGGAAGCATTTCACACAAGACTTTAAGGCCAGGCCAAAGCATTTTCCGCACCATATTTACCTTTAATTCCCAAACCTAGGGTAACTGAAAATCATTCAGTCTCTAAATGTCTTTCACATGCTTAAGAGATGAATGAGACTGTCCTCCACCACCACGGCTCTCTTCATTAACCAGCCTTTGAAATACAGCAAGTGGCTGAGACCTCGTGCCCCCTGCGCCACAGTGGGATTCTGGTTACCCACCGTCCTGCACCCCCATCAGACAGTTCAGAAATGCTACTTCTGTGCAACACCATGAAAACCTGAGCACTTGTCTGGTTTGTATTTTTTGCTCCTACGTCCTCTCACCATGGAGCTTTGACAAAAATTAATCTCTCCTCAGTTTTAAAAGGAATCTATATTTGTAAATTCGGTGAAAGAATTTTGACCTGGGATCTGGGAGACTGGTGGTCTCCCAGACTGGTGGTCCTGGCTCAGCCACAGACATGCTGAATGGTTTCTGGAAAGCTGTAGAATATTTGTAGATAGCAACTTTCTCATTGAGAAAATAACAAAGTTGGACGTGGTCCACAGGTCAAAACTGTGCTAATGATTGCAATACCTGGGAATGCCAAAGGAAAAGTACTATGTAGATATAAAATTTAATAAATATGTAAACATAATTTTAAATAATAGGCTTAAAATAATATATATTAAATATTTATATATTTTTAATAAAAAATATATAAATATTTTTCTTCAAATTGCCATATATATGGCCATATACATATATATATATACTGTATGTGTATATATATATATACTGTATGTATATATATGTGTGTGTATATATATATGTATATATAATAAAATATGGCAATTCCAAAGGGGGGTGAAATATACATATTTGTGTGTCTGGGATCAGTATTGTAAATAAGCTCTCTGGGTGACCCTGAAGATTAGACAGGTCTAGAAGTCACTAGAGAAAAAGGTCATCAGTCTTTTCCTGGTTAGCATTCCATGATAGGAATGTTGAGTGTTTTTTCTTCCTACCTATTCCCAGGAGCCTGGAGGCTGTGCATGGAACGGAGTGAGTGAACCAGGGTCTCCAAAGATGTCTAAGAGGTCAAAGGGGTCCACACTAAGAAGGGAAGAGGAGGTGCCCTCTGTCTCCCAACCAGGAAATCCACCACACTTGCTAGAAGGGCACTTCCTTAGAGCAGAAGTAAGGGCGAATACCCTGGTTGCCTCCAGGGACAGGCTGGGGTCAGTTTAGAGCTTTCTACCACCCCTGCCCTGACCTGTGGCACAGGAGGCTTTGTTTGAAGAAGGGCTGCCTTATGATTTAAATTAGGCCATGAAGATCAGTTCTGCATGTGGATTTGATGTTCTGATTACAGATTTCCCACCATTTAGGAATCCATATCTCCATTCTCTAGAAGCACTTACCCTGTGGAAAGGGGGCTAAGTTGCTGACAGTCTCCGAAATCTGGCCCCAGAGGAACCGCCAAACTATGTAACTTTGACCTCTTCTCTGCACCTTTCAGTGCTTCTGAGGCCTTACCTGTAAATTAGGATGTTGGCTGATATTTGTAAGGTCCTTACTAGCTACAGAAGGATGCAAAATGAATTTTTAAAAAACTTCTGTGGCCACCATTTAGATAGTCTAATTAAAAGATATATATATACATATATTATGTATATATGTATCATTATTTAATGATATTTAGTTTCTAGTGACAAAAAAGACACAAACTGAGTATATATATAAGTAATGAAATGGCTGCATATTGTAACACATCCATGCACAGACGTTTAAAAGCCATTTCAAAAGGTGAACTCTATCTATTGCCCTTGAGGGATGTCCATAATGAGTTGTAAAAGTAAGAAATTTATAAAGAATTTAAGCAAGTCAAAGAAATATGTGTGTATATGAATTTCATGCTTTTAACAAAAAGCACCAAAAGTGTTTGTCTATATGTTTTACATGTATATTGAAAATGGATGCAAAGATGCCCATCATGCTATTAATACTGGTTTCCTAGAGGGACAAAGGATGGGCTGAAGAAATATTATTAGCTATTCTTTTCATCGCTTCAAACGGATTCACTGGTGGTAGTGAAGACAAGTTTCTGTTGCAATTTTTGGAAGATTAGATAGATAGATAAACCCAAACATCCTATCACAGCTCTTCTCCTAGGAAAGGCACAGGAGGTGTGGGTAGAAATTAAAAATCTGATTCACCCAAGCTACTGGAAAACATTCCCACAAAATCAGGTTTCTCCTCTCTTGATCTCCATTGCCACTGCCCTGGGGGCTCACCATCTCCTGCCAGTGTTGCCGCATCAACCTCTTAACTAATGTCTTTGCTCTCAGTTCCACCCATGCATTTTTCACATTGCTGCCAATGAAATATTTCTCACATCTGCTTGTGTCACTCCCCTTCTTGAAAGCATTCAGTGACTTCCCACTGTGTATAGGATACAGTCTACACTCTTTAGTAGAACAAACTAGGCTCATTACAATCAAGTTCTAAATTTTTTTTGTTCAATTTTATCTACAGGCATTTCTTTTTCATATTCTATGCTCCAGACATTGAACTGTTCATCATTTGCTGTTGTTTGTTTTTAAAATATTTATTTTACTTTTAAAAATTTATTTATTTATTTTTGGCTGCACTGGGTCTTCGGCCCTGCACGCAGGCTTTCTCTAGCTGCAGCTAGCGGGGGCTACTCTTCGTTGTGGTGAACAGGCTTCTCATTGCGGTGGCTTCTCTTGTTGCAAAGCACGGGCTCTAGGCACACAGGCTTCAGTAGTTGTGGCTCGCGGGCTCTAGAGAGCGGGCTCTAGAGCGCAGGCTCAGTAGCTGTGGCTCATGGGCTTAGTTGCTCCGTGGCATGTGGGATCTGCATGTGGGATCTTCCCGGACCAGGGCTCGAACCCATATCCTCTGCATTGGCAGGCAGATTCTTAACCACTGTGCCACCAGGGAAGTCCTTGCTGTTGTTTTTAAGACATCTTTTGCCTTTTCATGGCTTAATGTTGTTTCATATGCTATTTCCCTTCAGTCTGAATTGGGTTCTCTCTATACATTTCTGGTGAACTCTTACATATCCTTCAAGTCCCAATCTAGATATCCTCACCTGCGAAAAAGTTAATTTGTATATTGGAACCCACAAAATGAAGGCCACCCCAGTGACCCAGCCAGCATCATATATCTAAACCTAGGTCAGCCTGCACTTATGGAAAACCTAACATATACCAATTACAGTCTTCCAATTCAGCTTTAGCTAGCTTACCTTACCCTAGAAGATAGGACCTGTTAGCCTTATAAGGAAATCCCAACTGCCTAGCCAATCATGCCTTGGTTTTGTGTTGCCTCTTTTAATGCTCTGTAAAACTCGCTCTAGGGGCTTCCCTGGTGGCACAGTGGTTGAGAGTCTGCCTGCCGATGCAGGGGACATGGGTTCGTGCCCCGGTCCTGGAAGATCCCACATGCCGCGGAGCGGCTAGTCCCGTGAGCCATGGCCGCTGAGCCTGCGCGTCCAGACCCTGTGCTCCGCAATGCGAGAGGCCGGAACAGTGAGAGGCCCACGTACCGCAAAAAAAAAAAAAAAAAAAAAAAAACACGCTCTTGCCCCAAATCCCTTAGGAACATTGCTCCACTACTTGTAAAACACTTGTATTCCCCCAACCATGGATTGTTTTCCCTTGAATAAAGGACATCAAACACGTTACTATATTGTTTTATTTTTGTCATTTGACACCTGTATAAAGACTATCTTTAATGCCACCCTCAAGAGTGAGTCATCCATACTCTTACAACATCCATAGAATATCTCTATTCTAAAGCTTACTACTATTCTCTTGGCAATTTATATACTTACCTTTATCTTCCTAGAATGAAAACTCCACTGCACAATGCTCAATGAATTTTGCATAAATTATATTTACCTCTAATCTTTCTGAAATATTTTAAAATATTGCAGCAAAAAAACAGATTATAGATTCCAAAGGATAAGACTGGTAGTTTAAAATCTGTTTTCAAATGACCAAGTGAGTACATGATTAAATATTGATAACATAAAAGGAACACCCACCTGTGCTAATTATTACCATTTTAATGATTGCTTCATTTGGTTACTACCACCCCCAAAACTCTTGGAGCCCCTCTCTTCTACCTACTCCCCCACAAAACAGTGTGAGGTAGATGAAATAACATTCTCTTGGGCACCAAAAGTTTGAAAGTTTTAAATCCTGATTCTGTTTCTTTGGACTGTTTGAGATCTAGCACACTCTTGACTTTTCTGTACCTCACTGTGCTCATCTATTCAATGGGGACAGTGATAAACGACTGCTTCACAGGGTGATTGTGAAGTTGAACCAACAAGAATGTTAAAGTTCTACATGAACCTAAGTTGTTGTTACTTTTTTTAGAAGCTGCCCTTCCTCCTACAATATTCATTTGCCTCTTCTCTGATCATTCTTCTGATGGGAAATCAGAGGAGCAATCATGGTCATCCTGAGAAAAAGCATAACATGTACACCTAGCTCATTTAAGGAAACCTGTTAGATCAAAATGAAGATGTCCCACACCAAGCATTATCAGGCAATTATTTTCTGCAACAAAAATATTCATTCTGCAAAAGTATCATTATCTGCTTCATTTAAGTATCAAAGTCTTCAGAATGCATACAATATCTTAAATTACAAAAAAAATCACTTCACACACACACACTTTCAATCAGTTAGATCAAGGCTTTCCCTTCCAATTTCTTCTATGAACACCATTTTCTTCCACTCCACAGAGGCAGAGTGAAAGTGAAATTTGCTGAGACTTGGAGATGGGCTAATTTTGGTTGCAATCAGGGCTCTAACACTTACTAACTATGCGCAAAGTATTTAAGTTCTCTGAGCCTCCATTTCTAAATTAGTCAAAAGGATTTACTACCTAGCTTGCAAGGTTATTAAGAAAATAGAATAAAATACATAAAGTGCCTGGCACATAATATGTGCTCAAAAATAACAGCTACTATTTTTAATATGTTTCATCATCATACGCTTTAAATATCTTCTCTAAATCAAAAAGCTGGTCAGTTTTGATGCAAGCAGGAAGTCGGAGACCTCTGTCACACACAAATTAGTCAATGTGTAAAAGACAAAAACCCAAAACATTATCCTCTTTAATGATATTTCCCAAGTATACTCTGAGACGCTAATGTTTAATCACAGCTAAAACTTGATTGGGTTACAACTCTGGTCCTAGGACAAAGCAGGAAGAACTGTATTAATAATAATTATCAGTATTCATTAGGTAAATGGAATAGAAAACAGGTATGAACAGCCTTCCAGGAAAGACAGTTTCATAGACTGATATTGTCGATGAAATATCAGTTTCTTACTGTTTAAAAGTCATTGATTCTAATTAATCTGGGAGACAGGATGGTGATTGGACTATAGTCTCTGCTATCTGGCTGGGTTCAAATCCCAGCTTTGCCACTTCCCACCTATGTGAGTAGAAATTAGTCCTGTCAAAAAGGAACTCAAAAGGGGACACCACTGTCAGACGGGGAATCTACACCAAAAGGAACAACAGTCATTGAGAATTTACCATGTGCCAGACATTCAATGGTTATGCTATGTATTGATACCTTATCTATGTGAAATAGCCCAATGAGGTGGACACAGTTATTAGCCCTATTTTTAGGAAGAAAAATCTGTGATGCAGAGAGGTTATATAAATCCTCCAATGTCACACAGTCCGAAATGACAAACCCATGCACAGAGCCTGTGCACACTGCCACAATCATTATCTCATTGGTCATTAAAAAGAACTGGATATGATGTGTTAGAAACGTTTGCCTTTCAAATGTTGGTTGTCCATACACATATAAATCAAAAATTTGCAATTGTTGTATCATAAATTTGAACAGAATCTCAGCGCACTTGCAGGCACTACACTGGCTCTGTGTCCAAAGCATCTATTACCCTTGAAATGTATTTCAGCTTAATTGTACTATATAGCCAAAGAGACTTCTTATGTCATAAGTGATGTCATGAGTGACTTTCAGTGGTCGGTAAACAGCATTATACACTGACTACCAAAGAAGAGAAAACAGACCTAGAGTTCGGCTGACATAACTTTTTCATGCCACATCGAAGAAGACTGAGGTGCAATATAATTGAATAAAACCCTACCAATACGGACACAAACTACTTTCATGGCAGAGCTGAAACTTGAATTTTGAACTCTTGACTCACAGTCTGGAAAACTGTTCAACTGCACAAAACCTCAGCAAAGGGGAATGAACAACATTTAAGAATACTCATAACACTGCAATTTCCTGTTCAATTTCCAGCCATCTTCGTTAGACTTTGGGCCCTTAAAGGTCTCATGATTAACGTATTCAGCATCCCCAGATGCCCCGGTTTTGGTAAATAGAAGACGGTCAATAGATTTTTGATGAATGAGTGAAAGGAAAAGGAGGTCATATTTAAGAATGGTTATCTGTTGGCAGACTAATAACATGAATTAGATTTCTCCTCGTCAGCCACCCCTAGAGAGCTTTATTTGCACCAACCTCATGGAACTAGCTTCAGTCTATGTGTACTCAGGTAGCTCTTCCGCTAGCATAGAAACTTCCTGATGGCACACACTTTGTTTCCTTTGTGTTTCCCCGCAAAGCACACACGCCCCCACCGATAATCCTAGCCTAATGCCTGTCACATTTTAGGTGCTCATGACATGTTTATTGAATAGAACTGAATCTATAATCAAAAGGTTAACCAGAATGATCTGGCAAGGACGCTTTTTTTTTTTTAATTGGGGTATAGTTGTTTTACAGTGTTGTGTTAGTTTCTGCTGTACAGCGAAGTGAATCAGCTATATGTATACATATATCCCCTGTTTTTTGGATCTCCTTCCCATTTAGCTCACCACAGAGCACTGAATAGATTTTCCTGTGCTATACAGCAGGTTCTTATTAGTTATCTATTTTATACATTAGTGTATATATGTCAATCCCAATCTCCCAATTCATCCTACCCTGCCCCCTTTCCCCCCTTCGTGTCCATGTATTTGTTCTCTACGTCTCTGTCTCTATTTCTGCCTTGCAAACAGATTCATCTGTACCATTTTTCCAGATGCCACATATATGCGTTAATATACGATAGGTCAAGGACATTTTCAATCCTAGCAATCCATAATTTTGGAGTGCTACAGAGGTATCTTCTACAACGTCCTCAGTTGCTTCTGTATCTTTTTACTAAGCCACCTGTGATCCAGACAGTCCATGGTGAGGGAATGCCCAAGAAAGACTCATGTATTTTCATCTATACCATTCCTTGGGATACCAAGCTTGGAAATAAATACTTCCTTTGCCAATGCGTTCTAAGACAGCATGTACTATACCCAGATGCCAGCAAGGGGATTTTAAACAATGGTGCAACATTGTTAATTTTATATTTATTTTCTTTTATTTATTTTACTTCATTTTTACTTTTCTTTATTCCTAAGAATGGTAAACATAGTAATTCTTGAATCCAATCAAATATATCTCAAGTTTTATTAAGCAGGGCCAAACTATATTCTTACATCAGAGGCCAAAATAAAGGGTCCTTACATTCTTCAGAGAATATCTAACATGAACCATACTTCTGATAGATTATGCCAGGATAACATGAGAATTGAGCTCATGATCTAAGATTTTTGCTGTATGGGAAAGTCAGAAAGCACTGGGTCTTTACAGTAAACTACTAGAAGGAGTCAGGATGCCCAGAAAACTGAATTCCTGCCAGAGTAAAACATTTTGTGTTATTTACAAGTGGGAGTTGTCAGGTCAGCTAAATCAATTATTCACCATTTGTTCAATTTGGCTTTGTATAAATCTTCATTTTCTCACACTGCAAATTCCCCATTTATCATGAAGACATGCACAGTCAGTAATGAGAGTAGAATGTCAAACATTAAACTGAGGACAGTTGCAAAATTTACAAGTTCTGCCTCCTCAGCTGGCTTCATTTCTCTGCATCTTTCCCTTGCCCAACAGCCGTTATGTAGCCTGATTTTCCAATGCAAGTCATAAACAGAAGTACTATCTCATCACCCAATAAGCAAGAGTTGTACAACATTTTGTTTATGATTTGGAAACCAAGAATTCCAGCTGATACCTCACTTGGGAGGCTGGTGAGGGTTGTCAAAAACAAATAATAACTGTAATAATAGCTCTAACAACAACCATTTCTATTTTGCCTATTTTGTGGAAACAACTGTGCAAAGCACTTAACATATTTTATTTAATCCTGACAACACGCTATGAAGGTATTATTTATACCACTTTACAGCTGAATAAGCTGAGATTTGAGATGTTAAGAAGCTAGTTGAAGGTCACAGGTTAGTATTAGCAGAGGCAGGATTCTAGCAAACCAGATGCATCTGATAAATGGTAATTCTGATCCCATCCCTTCCTTCTCTTAATTTCTCTTCTTGAGCATGGGTCATCGGGCCTTTTTATCTCTCTGGCCACCATTGCTGAGCGCTCTAATTTCAGCAACATCTCTACCCCAAAGCCACTTTTGGGATGACCTTTTATTAACGACATGATCCATTTATGAGAATATTTCTAAACTCTGACTTTGGAATCAATACCTGCTTATCAATCAACCGTAGGAAATTCTCTGCAGGAGCCCTGAGAAAGAAAATAAGACCTAAGAGGAAGCACCTGCATAATTAAAAAGGACAAGCCCCCTCACCCTTACAAGGCAAAAAGAAGGAGCAAAAAACATTTTAAAATTGATGGAAAATTCAGTCCCAAAGACCCAATCCTGGACCACATGAATTATTTTATAGCTCTGAACCTTGAACTGAGTCACTTGAATCACTGGCATTTGCTGAAGAGCTCTGCTGATGCGTAGTGGGCACAGGGCTAACCCAGGGGACTTGGGGCTCTGAAGTCAGATTGGTGACTTGGGCCTGGGACAGGCATCTCTCACAGTGGATTGGAGCAATAGCGGTGGTCAGTACAATAGATGCAGCTCTTGTATCTCACATTTGCTGTATAAAGAAGCTTCTCTTCTTACCCACTTCTGGCTTTAAAAGGAGGCTGTAATGTAGAACTTTTTTTAAGAGCCACATTTCCTAGGTTCAAATTGTGGCTCCTCTGCCTACTAACCATGTGACTCTGTGAAAGTCATATACCCTCTGTAAGCCTCCGTCTCCCCATCCCTGAAATATTGGCAATCTTTCATAAGTACAAATGAAGCAGTGAGTCAGAGTAAAATTTTATCAGCTTTGTTGACTGCCAACAGATGGCAAGAATCATTGCTGACATATTATTGTATCTTTAGATTTCTGATGAACAACTGTATTTATGAAATGCATTTAGGAAACCAGTTCATAATTAGAGGAGCTTCCATACTGGGGTCTTGGAGAGCCTCACTGATTGCATATTACAGCTGGATATCAATATCAAGTTATCTACTACAGTAGTTTCCAAACTAGGTTCCCCTGGGCACTAGGGTGCCACAATGGAGCTTCAAAAATCTCTAGAGGGAATAGGAGAGGTGAGTGCCAGTGAATAGATGAGTTTCTTACCCTCCAACCCTTCTTTAGGCAAAGCATCTATGACATAGTAAGAAATACATATTTGGCCTCTGCTCCAGTTCCTGACACAGATCTCCTAAAACCCTTGTAATTTCCTGAGTGATGGGAGTGATAAGAAAGTCTTACACAAACCTCCTCAATCCCTTGAAATTTCCTGGGTTATAGGAGCTTCTTTTGTTTTAATGAGGAGACTCTTGGTGGGCTCCTGGATGGCTTCAGGCTAGGAGCTGGTCACCAGAAAAATCAAGCCATGACTGGAAGTTTAGAACTTTCAGCTCCACCTACCCCCAACCTCTGAGGAGGGGAGAGAGGCTAGAGATTGAGTTAAAATTCAGTCATGTTTATAGGATGATGCATTCATAAAAATTCCTAAACTACAGAGTTCAGAGAGCTTCTCAGTTGGTGAACACATCCACATGCCAGGAGGGTGGTGACTCCAACTCTACAGGGACAGAAGCTCCTGTGCTGGAGACCCTTGCAGAACGCACCCTCTATACCTCTTCATCTAGCTGTTCACTTGTGTCCTTTATAAGATCCTTTATAAGAAACCAGTCCATGTAAGCAAAGTGTTTCCCTGAGCTCTCTATTTTACCAAATTACCAAACCTGAAGAAGGGGTGGTGGGAACCCACAATTTTATAGCCAGTTGTTCATAAGTACAGGTGACAACATAGACTGGTGATTGGCATCTGAAGTGAGGTCAGTCTTCTGAGACTGAGCCCTTAACTTGTAGGGTCTGTGCTAACTCCAGGTAGATAGTGTAGGATTTGAATTAAATTGTAGGACGCCCAGCTGGTATCCAGAGTTGGGGTACTGGTGGTTGGTATCAGGAAAAATCCCACACATTTGGTGTCAGCAGTATTGTGAATAGAGAAACAGTTTTCCTTTAGTACCTTTACTATTATCTGCACCATGCATTGAGATTCTAAGTAATATTTTACTTGCTTTGGGGGACCTATTGATAGAAAAACGAACAGGAATAAGAAAGGATTAATTCACTCCCAGAGTTAAGTGGCTTGGCCATGATCATGTTGAATGGGTTGGGACCACAAAATAGGACCCAGTTCCACCTCTAACTCCTATTACGGGTGCTGAGTTAATGTTATTGTGTGATTCCAGCTCTTTACCTTGGTCCAGCAGAGTCTGGTAATGCCCATTTGGAGGTTCAGGAGGTCACAGATGGGTTGTGAGGAAATAGCCTGAATGCTTCGTTCACTGGCTGGCTCCGGTGGGATGATTTTGAGGTGGTGAACTTAAGGGAACAAGGAGGAAAAAGTATAAAAAGCTTGGCATTGCTCCCTCAGCCCCTAGCTTCCTCCGCTGACTCATGTGGGGAACAAAAACACAGGAAAAAATACAGAATACCTGTGCCTTATTTAATAATGAAGCGGTCTTTAGGGCACCCTGGGAAGTAGTGACTAAGCTGTGAATCTTGAGACCAAGTGGAAGACCAAAACTTCTTGTAACATTTCTAAAGCCAGTCTTTTAACCCATATTTTTAAATGTTACCTAAGAAAACTTTAATAAAAGATTGATCGGAAAACAGAATGGCAGTTCCTCTAATAATTAAATACAGAATTACTATATGATCCAGGAATTCCACCCCTGGGCATATATTCAAAAAAACTGAAAGCAGGGTCTTTGAACAGATATTCACGCACCCATTATTCATAATGGCATTATTCACAATAGCCAAAAGGGGGAAGCAACCCAAGTGTCCATCAGTGGATAAATGGATAAGTAAAATGTGGTATACACATGCAATAGAATGTTACTCTGCCTTAAAAAGGAATGAAATCCTGACTCATGTTACAGCATGGATAAACCCTGAAGACGTTACACAAAATGAAATAAGCCAAACACAAAAGGGCAAATGCCCTATGATTCCACCTATATTAGGTACCTAGAGGAGTCATACTTGGAGACAGAAAGTAGAATGGAGGCTGCCAGGGGCTAGGAAGAAGGAGGAATAGATTGCTATTGTTTAATAGGTACAGAGTTTCAGTTTGGGAGGATGAAAAGTTTCCGGAAATGGATGGTGGTGATGGTTACACAGCACTGTGAATGTACTTAATGCCGCTGCACTATACACTTCAAAATGGTTAAAATGACAAATTTTATGTTACATATGTTTTAACACAATGAAAAAAAAAAGATTAATTCTAGGCAGCTTTTTGAGAAGTACAGATATGTATATGGTATTTAACGAAGAAGAAAAATTCAAGGTGCTACACCCATATACACTTTGCCCTTTAACTCCATTCTGACACCTCCCAATTAGGACTTTATTATTGAGAGTACAGTAAACAGGATGCCCATTGGGGCGGGAACTGGATTTCTGGGGAAGGATCTTGGATTGAATCTTTTTAGGAAAAATCGCATAACTCTGATTTATTATTAGTATCTTAATGCTGTGAGTTATTTTAAAGAGATATCACTTTTCTCAGCTGCCACCTGGAGGGAAGAAGTGGCTCAGACCTCAGGAATGGTCACTTGTAAGCACACCGGAGACATGGCCCCTTCCTGCCACTCCGTACACAACAGCTCTCACAGCACATTGTTCAGGGATATCCTTATCTTTTTATGGAAAGCCTAGAAGAGAAACAAGGGCCCCTTCCTATGAGGCTGTGGAGAGGGAAAACATGAAATCAGTGTATGCAAAAGTGCTCAGCAAGTCCCTCGCACACAGCAGGCACCCAAGGAGTATTCCAGAACTTAGACAGGAACTGTCTACTATATCCCAGTATTTTCACATTTATCCAAAAGTAATAATCAAGTATCTATCATGTGCTTGGCTCTTTACAAATCACAGATGGTAAAACAATGAATCAAAGTCTCTGCTTTCATTCTAGGAGGAGGACAGAGAATATACAAATAACTACACACTGCCTGTGGAAATAACGGATAAGAAGAAAGATAAAGAAGCAAAGTAAGAAGGAAAGAGAGTAGTGGGGAAGGGTGTCCTTTTTTCTGGAGCCACTTGGGAAAACTCTTAACATCAGATGACATTTGAACAGAGACCTGAAAGGCAGGTCTTTGTATACAGACAGATGCATGCCCATGACTGGGCAGTGGGAGCAGCAGGTAAAATTCCCTCTGGTGGGGACAGGCTTAGAAAGTTGCCTAGAAGCCACTGTGGCTAGAACAGAGTAGGAGACAGTAGGAGTGTTGGAATATGAGGTCAGAGAAGTGTGTAAGTGTGTGCAAGTGCATGTGTGTGCAGATTATGTAGAGCATGGCTTAGAAAATGTCTTCTGCAAAAAGCCATTAGCAAATATTTTAGATTTGTGGGCCATACAGTCTCTGTTGCAGGCGTTCAGCTCTGCGGTTGTAGTGTGGAAGCAGACATAGAAAAAAGCTAAACAAATGAGCAATAAAAACAAAACAGGAAAAGTCACAAAGGCAATGGTGAGGACATTGGCCTTCATCCTGTACGACAGAAAGTCACTGGAGGAAAAATCAAAAATCACCTAGGAACAAATGACAATGAAAACATAATGACCCAAAACCTATGGGATGCAGCAAAGGCAGTTCTAAGAGGGAAGTTTATAGCAATACAATCCTACCTCAAGAAACAAGAAACATCTCAAATAAACAACCTAACCTTACACCTAAAGCAATTAGAGAAAGAAGAACAAAAAAACCCCAAAGTTAGCAGAAGGAAAGAAATCATAAAGATCAGATCAGAAATAAATGAAAAAAAAATGAAGGAAACAATCGCAAAGATCAATAAAACTAAAAGCTGGTTCTTTGAGAAGATAAACAAAATTGATCAACCATTAGCCAGACTCATCAAGGAAAAATAGGGGGAAGACTCAAATCAATAGAATCAGAAATTAAAAAGGAGAAGTAATAACTGACACTGCAGAAATACAAAGGATCATGAGAGATTACTACAAGCAACTGTATGCCAATAAAATGGACAACCTGGAAGAAATGGAAAAATTCTTAGAAAAGCACAACCTTCTGAGACTGAACCAAGAAGAAATAGAAAATATAAACTGACCAATCATGAGCACTGAAATTGAGACTGTGATTAAAAATCTTCCAACAAACAAAAGCCCAGGACCAGATGGCTTAACAGGCGAATGAATTCTATCAAACATTTGGAGAAGAGCTAACACCTATCCTCAAACTCTTCCAAAATAGAGCAGAGGGAGGAACACTCTCAAACTCATTCTACGAGGCCACCATCACCCTGATACCAAAACCAGACAAAGATGTCACAAAGAAAGAAAACTACAGGCCAATATCACTGATGAACATAGATACAAAAATTCTCAACAAAATACTAACAAACAGAATCCAACAGCACATTAAAAGGATCATACACCATGATCAAGTGGGGTTTATCCCAGGAATGCAAGGATTCTTCAATATATGCAAATCAATCAATGTGATAAACCATATTAACAAACTGAAGGAGAAAAACCATATGATCATCTCAGTAGATGCAGAAAAAGCTTTTGACAAACTTCAACATCCATTTATGATTAAAAAAACCCTCCAGAAAGTAGGCATAGAGGGAACTTACCTCAACATAATAAAGGCCATCTATGACATACCCACAGCCAACATAGTTCTCAATGGTGAAAAACCGAAACCACTTTCTCTAAGATCAGGAACAAGACAAGGTTGCCCACTGTCACCACTCTTACTCAACATAGTTTTGGAAGTTTTAGCCACAAAAATCAGAGAAGAAAAAGAAATAAAAGAAATCCAAATCGGAAAAGAAGAAGTAAAGCTGCCACTGTTTGCAGATGACATGATACTATACATAGAGAATCCTAAAGATGCTACCAGAAAACTACTAGAGCTAATCAATGAATCTGGTAAAGTAGCAGAATACAAAATTAATGCACAGAAATCCCTTGCATTCCTATACACTAATGAGGAAAGCTCTGAAAGAGAAATTAAGAAAACACTTCCATTTACCACTGCAACAAAAAGAAGAAAATACCTAGGAATAAACCTACCTAAGGAGACAAAAGACCTGTATGCAGAAAACTATAAGACACTGATGAAAGAAATTAAAGATGATACAAACAGATGCAGAGATATACCATGTTCTTGGACTGGAAGAATCAACATTGTGAAAATGACTATACTACCCAAAGCAATCTACAGATTCAATGCAATCCCTATCAACCTACCAAGGGCATTTTTCACAGAACTAGAACAAAAAATTTCACAATTTGTATGGAAACACAAAAGACCCCGAATAGCCAAAGCAACCTTGAGAAAGAAAAATGGAGCTGGAGGAATCAGGCTCCTGGACTTCAGACTATATTGCAAAGCTACAGTAATCAAGACAGTATGGTACTGGCACAAAAACAGAAATATAGATCAATGGAACAGGATAGAAAGCCCAGAGATAAACCCATGCACATGGTCAACTTATCTTTGATAAAGGAGGCAAGAACATACAATGGAGAAAGACAGCCTCTTCAATAAGTGGTGCTGGGAAAACTGAACAGCTACATGTAAAAGAATGAAATTAGAACACTCCTTAACACCATACACAAAAATAAACTCAGAATGGATTAAAGACCTAAATGTAAGGCCAGACACTATCAAACTCTTAGAGGAAAACATAGGCAGAACACTCTATGACATAAATCACAGCAAGATCCTTTTTGACCCACCTCCTAGAGAAATGGAAATAAAAACAACAATAAACAAATGGGACCTAATGAAACTTAAAAGCTTTTGCACAGCAAAGGAAACCAAAAACAAGACAAAAAGACAACCCTCAGAATGGGAGAAAACATTTGCAAGTGAAGCAACTGACAAAGGATTCATCTCCAAAATTTACAAGCAGCTCATGCAGCTCAATAACAAAAAAAACAAACAACCCCATCCAAAAATGGGCAGAAGACCTAAACAGACATTTCTCCAAAGAAGATATACAGATTGTTGACAAACACATGAAAGAATGCTCAACATCATTAATCATTAGAGAAATGCAAATCAAAACTACAATGAGAAATCATCTCACACCAGTCAGAATGGCCATCATTAAAAAATCTTGAAACAATAAATGCTGGTGGGTGTGGAGAAAAGGGAACCCTCTTGCACTGTTGGTGGGAATGTAAATTGATACAGCCACTATGGAGAACAGTATGGAGGTTCCTTAAAAAACTAAAAATAGAACTACCATACGACCCAGCAATCCCACTACTGGGCACATACCCTGAGAATACCATAATTGAAAAAGAGTCAAGTACTACAATATTCACTGCAACTCTGTTTACAGTAGCCAGGACATGGAAGCAACCTAAGTGTCCATTGACATGAATGGATAAAGAAGATGTGACACATATATACAATGGAATATTACTCAGCCATAAAGAGAAATGAAATTGAGTTATTTGTAGTGAGGTGGATGGACCTAGAGTCTGTCATAAAGAGTGAAGTACATCAGAAAGAGCAAAGCAAATACTGTATGGTAATAGATATATCTGGAATCTAAAAAAAAAAAAAAATGGTTCTGAAGAACCTAGGGGCAGGACAGGAATAAAAAAGCCGACATAGAGAATGCACTTGAGGACATGGGGAGGGCGAAGGGTAAGCTGGGACGATGTGAGAGAACAGCATGGACATATATACACTACCAAATATAAAATAGATAGCTAGTGGGAAACAGCCGCATAGCACAGGGAGATCATCTCAGTGGTTTGTGACCACTTAGAGGGGTGGGATAGGGAGGGTGGGAGGGAGACGCAAGATGGAAGAGATATTGGGATATACGTATATGTATAGCTGACTCACTTTTGTTATAAAGCAGAAACTAACACACCATTGTAAAGCTATTATACGCCCTAAAGATGTTTAAAAAAGTAGTCACTGGAGGGTTTTTAACACAAGTGACAAGATATAACTTCCGGGGCTTCCCCGGTGGTGCAGTGGTTGAGAGTCCACCTGCTGATGCAGGGGACACGGGTTTGTGCCCCAGTCCAGGAAGATCCCACATGCCACGGAGCGGCTAGGCCCGTGAGCCATGGCCGCTGAGCGGCTAGGCCCGTGAGCCATGGCCGCTGAGCCTGCGCGTCTGGAGCCTGTGCTCCGCAGCGGGAGAGGCCACAACAGTGAGAGGCCCACCTACTGCAAAAAAAAAAAAAAAGATAGGACTTACATTTAGAATGAACCCTCTGGAAACCAGGTGACCCTTTTGGAGGCTTTTACAATAATGAGGTGATTTGCATTTGGGTGGGGAGAAGCATATGTTTTGAAAGTGGGGCCATTGTGAGTTGCCAGCAGATTGGATTTGGGGTATAAGCAACAGGAGTAGGGATGGCAGTCAGCTTCATGGCCTGCATGATGGGCCGAATGAAGCTTCTATTGACTGGGTCATGAAAGACTGTCAGAGGAAGAACTTTGTGGGAATATCAAGGGTTTGCATTTTCACATGTTCAGCTTGAGATGCCAAGAAGCATCCAGGTGGAGATGCCAAGTGGACAGGTGAGTTTAGAATTCTTAGGGAAGATTAGGACCAGACACATCAATGAGAAAGTCACTGGTGTATGGGCAGAACTGAAAGCAATGGATGGAATCAGACCAGATGGGAGATTAGAGGGATTAATTACATAGAGTGTACAATGTACCCTGAACAGTGGGTTCATGCCATGGTTAAAGTTAAGGCCTTGGAACAGGCTAGCCTGAGGGTAAATATGTTCTTAAGCAAGTTAGGTAATCTCCCTAGGCCTCCATCTACTCAACTGAATCCAACTCATAATAGTGTTATGAAGATTAATATACCCAGTACCTGCTAAGCTCTCAGAAAATATGTCATTCTCCTGCTTGAAACCTGTCATGACCTCTCTTTGCTCTTAAAATAAAGTCTACAACCCCTGGCATGGCCTCCAAGATGCTACCTAGACTTGGCCCCTGCTGGCCTCTCCAGCTTCCCCTGCCCCAGTCTCCCTCTCAGTCTCCAGGTTCTTCTCACCTGATCTCGGTTCTGGTCCCTGGCCATGCCAAGGCATTCCAAACTCACTTCCCTCTTCTGTTCTCCAGGCCCTTGCTCATCCTTTAAATTTCAGCTTAAATGTCACTTCCTTGACCAATGGTTCCCTGGACAAGCTGACAACATCACAACATTTTCAACCCCCCTTCCTGCACATCCGTACTCAAGGTGAAGAGACAATTCATTTGCATTGTTGTTGGCAGATGTGCTGGTGAAGTCTATTCTACTCACTATCAGATGGAGAAAGGGAAGGAAATCAATGTTTTTAAGGTGTCTCTTTGATTTCAGGTACTATATTATGTACATTCTATATATTTTATCCATTAAACTTGCAAAAATTATTGAGGTAAATGTTATTTTTTTTTTTGAGATATGGAGATGTGAGGATGAAGAAGTGATAGATTCTATTTATGCAAAATCTTGTAGCCTGAATTCTAGGCCTGTGAACAAGAGCTATTATTGTTTGCCTGTCATTACACATTGCTGTAACATCACCTATAAAAGTAATTATAAAGACAGTAGGGGAAAGCCCCCTCCCTTTCATGTTCCTTTTTCCTGGTGCCTTTATTGAGCAAGGCCCTGTGGGCTAAATTCCCTTTTCGTGGTCCTGTATGTAGATGGCTCCACACTGAAACAGGTGACAACAGATGACTTCCCCTAGCAACCATCAGAGGAACAGGCCACACTTTAGCCTCTGGGAAGGAATAAGAAAGCATGTCACAGTTTTGTTACAGGTGTTAAAAGAAAATTGTTGCATAAAATCAAAACCAGAAAGAAAAGAATAAAAGAGACCAACTGGTTTTGCCCCACAAAGTAGAAAGGGGATACGACTTGGAGTCATCACACCCACCATTTGAGCCCTTATTTTGTCACTTTCTGGTTGTGTGACCACAGAAAAGCTGCCATCTTTCTTCTCTGCGTCTCAATTTAATCAAAATGCCAACTTCTGGAGCTTCCCTGGAGGTCTACTTGTTGGGGCCCTGTGCTTCCAGTGCAGGGGGTGTGGGTTTCGTCCCTGGTCGGGGAGCTAAGATCCCACGTGGCATGGCCAAAAAATGAAAAATTAAAAAAAAAAGGAGTACCAACTTCACCAAGTTGCCATGAGGCTTAACTAAGGTAGGAATATGAAAGGGCTCCTGCTTTCAACTGCTCGTTTTGCTAAAATTGCCACGCATGGTCAAAATGGATGCTGAATGGATTTGAAAGACTTGAAATATACGCCTGGAGAGAATTTCTGTGTCACATGTATCAGACCATCATTATAGCAGGAGGTAAGTATTCAAGTACATGTGCTTTCCTCTCCAACTCAGGAGTTGTTTTGATCTTGGACAAGGTATAATCTCCATAGTCCTCAGCTAACACATTTATAAAATGATTTGACTGGTGTTTTATTTATCCCCTCATGTGCCCTGGATCCATAGAAGATACCACTTGAGATTGTCTTCTACAGTTGAAATTTATGATTTGGGAAAAGTCTTATTGTAATCAAAGCCCTATAGCAGGCATTTATAATTTTTCTCATCAACCAAATGGGTCAAAAATGTGTATGATGCTATTTAGCCATTATATATATTTGCACTTATTATCTGTCTTTGTTCAAATACACTAGGAGGCCAAATACACTAGGAGGCCTACATCCTGGAGGCCAGTTGGTTTCTTCCAGTGCTTTGCCTATAATTCAAATAAAACTAGGTGGAGAAGTCTCAGATCATGTTAAATTCATCCAGAAGCATTTCTCTAGTTCTTTACATTGGAATCTATTTTAGCATGACTAATAAATCTTTTAAAAAACTAACAATGTGTATTCATTAGGATAGGTAGATCCTGGTCTCCACCAATAACTTCCATTTTCTGGACTTCGAGAAGGATAAATCAGCTTTATTCTCTTTATTCGGACTCATCAAAACAATATCAGTATTTAGAAAATAGTGCCTTTAGAGAATAGGTATCTCCACACCTCTAAATGATGAAAATCAGTTGATTTAGTCACCCTACCTATTCCCATGGATTGTGTCTTGAAAGTCAGCCCAGGATAGCCAGAAGAACCTGAAGAGAGTGGACTTGATGATATTGCCAATCTTATTAACTAACATCAGGTATCAGAAAGTACTTAGTATATGCTCAACAAATACAGCACATACTATGAGTCAGGTATTTCCACCTGCCTAATTCCTTACTTTTATAACTTAATTCTATAAGTGCTATTACTGAGTTCCTACCATATATCAGTCAATGTGTATAACGGGGTTAAAAACAACAACAACCATAGCCTTAAGCTTATAGCCTACTGCAGGGCTACATACAGGCATGCCTCGGAGATATTGTGGGTTCAGTTCCAGAGCACCACAATAAAACAAATATCACAATAAAGCAAGTCGCACAATTTTCTTGGTTTCTCAGTACATATCAAAGTTATGTTTACACTACACTGTAGTCCATTGAGTGTGCAACAGCATTATGTCTAAAAAAAAGTACGTGTGTTAATCAAAAATATTTTATTGCTAAAAAATGCTAACTATCATCTGAGCCTTTAGCAAGCCTTAATCTTTTTGCATTAGTATCATTACATAACACTGATCATAGATCACCATAACAAATATAATCATAATGAAATAGTTTGAAATATGGTAAGAATTACCAAAATGTGACACAGAGACATGAAGTGAGCAAATGCTATTGGAAAAATGGGGTAACGGATTTGCTCCATGCAGGGTTGCCACAAAACTTCTATTTGTAAAAATGTAATATCTGCAAAGTGCAACGAAGTGAAGCGCAACAAAACAAGTATGTCTGTATGTGAAATAGTTAAATAATAAATAATTATTAGTGAAATCATTGCTATGAAAGAAAAAAAAAAAAACAGAAAGCCATGACAGAAAATAATGGGGAAGGAACTACTTTAGGATGAGTGACAGAAAAGCTTTCTGAGGAGGTGACAATTAAGCTGAGACCTCAATAATGAGAAGGAGGCAAACATGCACATTCTCCTTGAGGAGAACATTACAGGCAGAAACAAGAACATATATAAAATTCACAAGCAGGAAAGAACGTGGAGTGTTTTAGGACATTAATAATATTTGCATGGTTGAAGTGCAACGAACAAGCCAAAGAAGAGTGCAAGACATGCTTGCAGAAGTAAACAGTGGCCAGATCACAAAGGGACTTAATCCCATAATAAGAAGGTTATTGCAAACACAACAGGAAGCTTCAGAATGCTTTTTGGCAGAAGAGTGAAATGCTAATATATTTTTAAATGATTGCTCAATACTGCTGCAGAGACTGTATTAGGCTGGTTTTAGTAAGTGTAGGAGACTAATTAGGAGGATCTTTTGTTTGTTTTCTTATTTGTTTTGGGGTGACATCTTTCAGGCTTGGGCAGGAAATAGCACTTTCAAACAAGGAATTTGGGGATTTAATTTGGGGTTGAGAGGAAGGCAGGGTACAGGGAAGCCAGAACAGGGCAGTGCAGTCTCTTGGGGACAAGGACTAGGAAAGAGCCATCACTACAGCAGACATAAAGATACAGATGGAAGGAGGGGTAACTAGAACATAAGGACAGAGGGCTACCTCCTGACAGGAAATGAGACTTTCCATTGAGAATCCCTGCAAAGGTGTGGCACTCCTGAAAGGAGGGAGCCTATGGAACACACCCCCCAACCTCACGCTTCTCCCTCCCTCCCTCGCATTTCCCACTCTTACTCTCCATTAACTGAATCCAACCAGAAGCCCAAGGGCAAGGGAACCTACTGATGCAGCTTATACAGATCAGCCTGCTGAGGAATAGAGCAGGATGGAGAATGGATCTGGAAGGGAAAACAGAAAATATGCCAACCAGAAGGTGACAGTGAACATAAAGGTCAATGGAAGAATTCAGGATATCCTTGGATATAGAATTCCCATGAGGTGCAGATGTATTTTTTTTTTTTAGAGAGAGTAGAGGAGAGAGAGGCATTAACTATGAATATTAGGCTTCCACTTGGAGTCATGGGGTTGATTATGGTGCTATTTACTAACACGTGGTAGACTTAGAGTAGAATGGATTCTTAAGGAGAAACTCAAGATTTGTTGGCATGTTAAGTATAAATGTTTGAGAAGCATCCCAGTGGAGACGTCAAATGGGCACGTGGATGGACAAGACTGTATCTCAAAAGACACATTTAGGCTGGAGAGATAAACTTGAAAGTCATCGGCATTCACATAGTATTTAATGAGATGATAATGGCTATTATCTAGAGAGAACTTGTAAAGAGAAGAGTGGACCTATTTTCAACTTCTGAGATCAGATAGAGGAGGAGAAGGCAGCACAGAAGACTGGGCAGGTGTAGCCAGAGTGGTAGAAAGAAAACCAGGAATGCATGAGGTCACAAAAATTAAGAGTAGAGTATATTTCAGGGAGAAGGGTGGATCAATTGTGATGAATATACAATTGAAATGATAGCACTTTGAGACTAGCTTCAGTTAGTGGAGCAGGAAGAAGCCAGATGAGAGCAGATTTTTCATAATAAATCTGTGATATAGGTTTCATTATTTTTTTATTTTAACAAGTGAAAAAAAAATAATGCTGAGATGAGTTAAGTAGCTCTTTTATTTAGTTACTAAAGATTTGAACGCAGGTCTTTGATCCCAAAACCTGTGCCCTTTCCATTCTGTTGAGTAATGCTCCAACTCTATGATTCATGCTACACAGAGAGAAGTTTGGAAGGAACTAAGTTAGCATCTCAACTTAGGTTTCGGCCAGATCTGGCCTTCTCTCAGCTCTGGCTCCTGAAGGCCAAAGATGAGGAAATGCTTCCCCTCCAAAGGGGAAAAAAATAACATAAAATAAATGGCAAGATATTAATCTTGAGACCATTTACAGAGAGGTGTTAAGTGCCCCCATTGGCATTAACAGCAGTGACCTTCGAATATCACTTGTACAGCAAGCAGCTTAGCTCTGCAGATAACAAGTCACGGCAGGCCTTCTTGGGTTGCAAATGTAGTCACTCTGCCAATTAACTCTTTCCCACATTGCTTTTTATATAACCAGTCAGAAAGCTTTGCTGAGGCAGCATGATCTGCCAGAAAACAGCACTGGCCTGGGAGTTGGAAAAGATGCTGTGAGAGAGGCAGCAGGGGTAGTGGTAACACATAGTAGTAATAGCAGTAGAACAGTCATTAGTAAGCCAGAGCCCTTGTAGGCTATTTTCTGAAACAAATTTCCATGTTTTCTGAGCTTAATATCAGTCAATGTCATAGGCAAGACATTGTTCTTTCATCTCAAGAAATTTCAATTGGTCTGAGTTGTTCCGAGCACGCTAAATAAAATACTTTGTGGTCTTTTCCAAGTACCCTGCCAATAGTCCTTGAACCACTGGTGATGCCACAGACTAGGTTTCTCCAGGAACAGGTGGAGTCGTGTCCTAGAGAGAGCTGCAATCTCATCCACTGGAACCATGACTCCCAGCAGGTGAAATACAGGGATCTCATAGATGCTCTTTGCTTGCTTGGCCCTCCAGCAACATTTGACATGATTGACAACCTCACCTTCATAAAGCATGTGTCATTTTGTCTTCCCAAGACCACAAGTCAGGTGTTCTTCCTTCCTCACTGACTATTCTTTCTCAGTCTCTTCTACTAGTTTCTCTTCTTTTTGTCAACCTATAAATGTTAAAACATCCTGAGGTCTTTTCTAAGCTCCATTTGTTTCTCTCCATGGAGGGTGCTGATATAATTTATCATCCAAAACAGGACCACCTTGAGAGAATGAAGATGCTAAACCAGGCAATAAGTATTACAGGACCACAGATGTGTTTCTGGGTGACTATATCCTCGACATAGCAAAGATTCTTAAATCTTTCTCTGTAGACTCTGGACTCATATACTCAGTGGCCAACTTGACATTTCTACTTAGATTCAAATGGGCACTTCAATCATAACATAGGCAAATAATTCTTGAGTTTATTATTGCAAACCTGTTCCTTCTTAACATTCCCATCTTAGTAAATGGTTCCATCTTTCATCCACCATTCATAAAGCCAGGCATTACCTTTGATTTCTCTTTCCTTTGTCCACTAAATCTAATTCATCAATAAGTCTTATTGACTCTCCTACCTTCTTGGATAAAGCTACCACCACTTCTTGGCTAGATACTACAATAGCATCTTAACTGGGCCTTCTTCTTTGATTACTGGCTTTCTACAAACTCTTCCCTACACTTTGAATAATATATGCTCCAAATTTTGATGTACAGGATTCTCCATGGCTTGGCCCTTTCCCACCTCCCTACTACTATTTCCTTTCCCCTCCCCTCCAGTCTCACTGGCCTTCTCAGGGCTTTCCAGTAGCGCTTCTCCTTATCTTGAAAGCTCTGATCCTCAATTGCTAGCTTCTTCTTGAAATCCAGAGCTTTACTTAAATGATACCTCCTTAGAGAGACTTTCTCAACTGGGGTTCCTCATCTGAACCACAAAACACAGAAGATGATTTCAGTAACGTCCCCCTTCCCAATTTTCTCAAGGACTGTATAGTACCAGTACCATTCTAGATGCACAGATTAGAAGTTAGTCAATTGTTCCAATGTATGCCTTAGGGCAGCTGGACTTAATTCTCTAGAGGAACCCCTGTTGAAAAAGGCAAAATATGCTCTCTCATCATGTGTTGTTCTTTTTCTACAAGTGGTTATTACCATCTGGTATTTTTCATCGTTTGTTTACTTTTCGTTTATTCCCTATCTCTTCAGCCTAGATTGTAAACTCCTTAAGAGACTATGTCCATTTTCTTGGCTGGTACCTAGTATGCACTGAGTTAAGTATTTTTTGGAGGTGAATAACAGAGGTACAGTGAACCAAGATGGAGAACCCAGGGGGATGAGGACTTCTCTCAAACCCTTTCTAAGGTTGGCCTTTACTATACAGTTACCCCCTCTAACTCCTTTGCTGTATTACACCATGTTGTGTTTTCTTTAACAGTCTTCATCACATCTGTAATTATTTCACTCTTATATGTGTTTGTTATCTCTCTCCTCTCCCTAGACCATGAACTCCATATAATGAGCGAACTTATCTGACTTGCTGTCCTGTGTATCCTCAATATCTCACACAATGCCTGGCAGTTGTGTTATCTACATAAATTAAAAAGAGGGCAAGTCTCTGCTTAAAGAAACCTTGGTCCAGGCTGAACTTAGATCAACCTCGCCATGGACTTTTGAGCTTGTCACTAAGCCTATTTATGTGTCGGATACATAGATAGCACCTTTACCTTCCCCTGAGTTTCCCATCTGTAAAATTAAGACCCACCTTAAGCAGCATAAGGAATAAATCATTCTATGTATGATTATTGTGTGCTGTCTTAGAGTTCCCCAGAAGCAACAGCTGAAACAAGGATTCCAGTCCAACTAGTTTACTTGACAATGAAGGGAACACTGATAGAGGAGTGAGGAAAAAGAAGAGAGCCACCAATATGGGCAACTGAGCTTAATCGCACTGAGCAAACTGGGAGACAATGTGTGCCTCAGATTGACCCCACCAAAGGGAAAGGGAACTGAGGTATTAATACACCTGTCAGTCTTTGATGGAGGGCTGTTCCCAGGGGACATACATTCCCTGGCATGTCAGGGTGGTCTGTACAACTTTAAGAAAAAGTGCTTAGGCGGGGAAATTCACGAGCTCCAGCTGGAAGTTAGGCTGGCATGCACGGTAGCGGTAAGGGCAATAGGATACAGGGGGCAGGCATAGGGAGGTTTCCAGAAGCATCTGCTACAAGTGTCTATTGTATGCTCGCAATAGCCCAGCGTCCGGCATAGTAACCTACACTTAGCAGTGCTTATTTTTATTCATCAACCGTCTGAAATGTTATACAAACTGTGGATAATTGTACAGTTTTTTAGGGAAAAGATGCTAAATCATCATCAGATATTCAAAAGGATCTCTGACCCCAAAGATTTAAGAGCCACTGGTATAGGAATCCATCTGACTCAAGGTTTGTCCTTCTTCTTAGTCATCCACTCAAAAACACTGTTAGTGCACCACAGAGTAAACATGGAGGCTATATCCAGCAACAACCTCACAGCAATCTCAGGGGAAGGTAAAGATGCTCTCCACCAATGAGAATGAAGGTTTGAGCCCAGTTTACCCAGCTCTCTGAGGAGAAAAGGTACTGTCCCAGCACACACCTTCATTACATGTAAAATGGAGATAATCTCTCTCTTATAATCTCTACCTTACAAGGCTGTTGGAAGAATTAAATGGCATAATGTATGTAATATATTTAATTACCTAACATAGGCCTTGGCATCACAGTTTTTAGAGAACAAATGCAGGGACCACATTTTTATTCTTCATTGGGGTGCCTAGAATTCTTGAATGCATAAATATATGTTGGGCTGAAATTTAAGTAGAAGGAAAACAAGTAACAGGGTGAGCGGGCATCTGGACCACAGTGATTTTGGGCCTACTGGATATTTCCGGAGAGGCCCGTTTAAAGCCAATGACACACAGAGAGTGCATTTATTGCATTTGAGCAGGCTGGTGTCATTGGGATTGGACTCTCTGCTCACATGACCCTGTGATGATGGAGACAGCTGGAAGGTCGGAAATACGGAGGTGCTTCAGATGCATTTCCAAATATTCCCCTAATGTAGAAGGAGGAGTCTAATAGAAACTGGCCTCCTGACGTTTGTCTACAGGATGCCAAGTCAACATGCTGAACTGAATAAATTTCACTGTTAGGTACACTTTTTAAGTGGCTTGGCTGGTACACTTTTGCACTGTCTGCATGTTGGGCAAAGAGCCACCTAAAGAAGGTAAGTAAAATCATAGCCTCATGGACCTTTGGACTAGAAGTGTTTTCAAACACTTGCTTAGAAGCAGGGCTATAGCCTGGGGAAAATGTGAGCTTTATTTGTTAGAAGGCCTGGATGCAAATTCTGGCCTTCTACTTACTTTTTTTCCAAAGTAAATTACAAACAAAATTCAATGTAATCATATGTCCATATATGGGAGGTGCATTATATAACGGGGGTTCTCTGAATTAAATTCTTTGGATAATACAATCAGTATTTACTAAAGGATAAATTTAAAATTAAAATATGTTCTAACTTTAATATATATGTATATTCAAAAATATATTTAATATATACAATTAAAGTCCAAAGATAACTGCCACAAAATATTTTTTTAGGAAGGTATAGTTTAATACTGACATTGTTCAGAATTGCCAACAAATACTGTTAGTAAAAAGAACACCTTTAATTATTTTAATGTTGGTTTTATGGCCTTCAACTTATTACACATAAAGAATTAAATCAAATCTCCTTAAAGCTCATTGTTCTCGTACACAGAAACGAAATCCAGGTCATGAAGATGAGTAATATGCACACACACACGCGTACACACACGTGCGTGTACATGCAGGTGCATGTGTGTGTTGAGAGAACAAAATCAGTAGCTGTTGTAAGTATCTAGGCCCACCATTCCTTGGAGATTTTAGGGATGAATCAAGTTAGGATAGCAGAAGTTAGGCTAATTGCCTCAGTCATGCTTGTAAGTAAGCAAAATAGAGCAGAGATCAGCAAAGTACTCCCCACAGGCCAAATCCGCGGGCCCTGCCAGTTTTTGTAAATGATGTTTCATTGGATGACAGCCACACCCATTCGTGTCTGGAGCGTCTACGGCTGCTTTCATGCTACAGCAACAGAGTTGAGTAGTTGTGACAGAGACCAGATGGGCCACAGGCCTAAAATATTTACTATCTGACCCTTTACAGAAAATACTTGTTGACCTCTGAAGTAGAAAACAAGTGAAATTGACATTATGAACGTGTGCTTGCACCAGTCTTTGATGCCTGCATCATCCAAAGCTAAGAGCTTTCTTTTCCAACATGGTGGGAAATATTAGCAGAATTGATCTTGAAGGAACCTCTTCCTGCCTACTTTCTTCCTTCTCCTCCATCCACGCCCATCCCCTCATGGTGACCCCCAATTCTCTCTTGTCTATTTGGGGGGTGGGACACAGATCAGAACCGAGTTGCTGAAACCACAGTGTTGTGATCCCCCTGCAACCATGGTTGTGGTATGAACCACCCCAGCCTGTATCCCTGGAATATCAATTTTACAGAAAAATATGTGAAATCTCTGCTTTGGTGCCCCTAATATCCGCTCCTGGAGGAATATGCTTACCCTCTTCTGTTCTGGGTTTTTCAAAAGAGAAATTTGGCAAGTATTCTCTGTGTGGGAGGCTGACACTTCAGAGTCAGACAGAGTTGCATGTGACTCTTTGTTCCATAGCTAACTGGCTGTGTGTCTTAAGTGCTCCAGGAGGCTCACTGCTTCCCGTCCTGCAAAGCAATGGGTAAGAATATCTTCCTAGGAAGGTTGGGGGTGAGAGTAAAAAAAGACAATTTGTATCAATGGTTCTCAAACCTGTCTGCACATGAAAAGCACCACGGAGCTTTCTGGATACCCAAGCCCCATCCTCGGGCCAATAAAGACAGAATCGGGAGTGTGGACCAGCACAGGCATTTAAAACTGCTCCAGGTGGTTCTATTGTGAAGCCTGGGTTAAGACAACACTGATGTGCACAGAAGATAAGCATGACTCATAACTGGTCATCAATAAATGGTAGCTTAAAGGGAGAGGTACGAGCACATGGCTCTCACCTGGGACTGCCCTGTCCCCTGCAAGCTCCAACTTACCCCACTGTGGCAAATGGCCTGAGGTTAGCGTGTCACCCCACCTATATAATATATTTGCATCACAGAGCCCAATGGTGCCCTTAAATCACATCATGAAGACAGCTTCGGACTCCACCTGATACTAGCCCCAGCTCTAAGGTGGTTTCTGCTGCCGTGGCATCTGGGGTTGAACACTAAGGCCCATTAATACACACGAACCCATATCCTTAAGGATCCCAACAAGCATGCTCCCTGCTCTTTAGGGGCCACCAACAATTCATGAGATGCTCTGGGAACACTCTAGAGCCCATCAAACTTATCCCTTGCTCCACCTGCTTACTATGGACGTGGAACAAAGTGTGTGTGTGTGTGTGTGTGTGTGTGTGTGTGTGTGTGTGTGTGTGTGTGTGTGTGTGTCTGTGTGTGTGTGTGTGTGTGTGTAGACTGAGGGACTCCTGACCCTAGAGTCAGAGGCCTGGCTTCTCTCCCACCTTGTCCCAGCCTGGGTTCCCAATGAAGAGCCTGAATTAGAGGCTTGTACCGAGGTAGTTTATTTTGGAAGTGAGCCCAAGGACCATGAGTGAAGCACCAGTGAGTAAAAGGAAGGAAGAAACACGAATGCAGAATTATGCTATCAATTCGGCCATGACTAGGAGTGATTGTGGCTGAGTGTCCTACCAGGTAAAATACGTCTCAGAACAATTCAGCTGGGAGAATGAAAAAGGGATATATTTATCCAGCAGTTCCAGCCCCGCTTAGGTTAGGAGTGGTCCCTCCAGCATTAATCTCTCAGATAATCCATCCTTAGAAGCCAAGCAAAGTTTTATAGAGAGCCAGAGAAGCTCGGGCAGAAAGATGACCCACCCTCTCCTCGCCCAGCAGAAAAGCTGTTGAAACCACATGAAACTGTCTGCACAGAATGTGGGGTTGGGAGGGTGGGAGAGAGTGTAAAAAGGTGCTTGATATCCAGCTTTCCCAATGAGCCCCTGCCACAGCGGAGGTTCCGGGCATGATCTCATCTGGTCCTCCCCCGTCCCCAAAGGGCTGTCGTCTTTCTCTTCGTTTCACAGACTAGGGACCGGGACCTCAGAGACGTCAGGTAACCTACAGAGGCTGAAGGGGATTCAAACCCAGGCCACCCACCTCGGACTCCTCTGCTCTTCACCCCTGTGCTGGGAAATGAAGTTTCCAGACACATCATTGCATCTTTCCGATTCTTGGTGTCCTTGTCTGTAAGATATGTTAATAACCTCTGCCTCCTTCCTAGGCTGTGATGAAGACAAAATGAGAACTGTGTGTAAACTCTAAAGGGAAATACATATGCGAGGACTTTTTTTTTTCCAGAAGGCAAAAAACAAAACAGTACAACAGCATGTTCTTGGTAGCAGTGGAAGCCATGAACAGGTTTGAAAGCCACGTCCATGACTTAGGTGGTTCTGCCTGAACAGACAGGCTGCCACAAGGAGCCTGGTGCTGGGGCAGGTTCTTCCTGGTTAGGGGACAGCCTTTCTCTGGGGTTCAAAGAAACATCTAAGTAACTGGGGACAGAAGGACAGTTGCTGGGTGTGCCTCTGGTTGTCCTAGAGAAACAAAAGCTAAGAACTACAGTTTCTCTCACGCGATGTGAAGCAGCTTTGCAATTGAAAGACACAGAGCAATCCGCCTGGAACAATTATGTTTTCATTATTGTTCCCAAGCTGCTGTGTCACAAATCACATTCTCCATCCCGGGGCATGTTGGTGCAGAGCGGCTGATTGCAGTTCCCATCATTCCACCAGCTGACCGCTCCAGCCGGGCCCTGGGAGCAGCGAGCCGGTGGCTCACCAACTGCCATTCTGGCACACAGATTGCAAACCCAGCCGAGCAGACGCTGTGTATTGAAGGAAATCTCCCCATTTGAAAACGACTACAAAGTCCTTTTTACTATCAAATTCCTGTTGGGGGTTTTCTAGAAAGAAAGACGGTGAAACCCTTTTAAGATTTTCGTGTGTCCTGCATTACAGCTCAGCTTAGAGAGCTGAGGCTGGGTGTAACTCTGTCTCGCCTGCGCAAACACAAACACAGCCAGGCGCCCCGGTTCTATTTAAAGCGGAAGACTTGAGAGCTCAGGAGGGCTGCCATGCTCATGCCGCCATCATGTGGCTAGAAGAGGAACTGCACCAGGAATCTGCCAAATTTGATGTGGTCTGGTGTCTTCCTTCCTTCCTTCCTTCCTTCCTTTCCTTCCTTCCTTCCTTCCCTCCCTCCTTCCCTCCCTCCCTTCCTTCCCTCCCTTCCTTCCTTCCTCCCTCCCTCTCTCCCTCCTTTCCTCACTTCCTCCTTCCCTTCTTTCCTTCCTCCTTTCTGACATTGCAACAAACACTGGGACATAAAAATGCATCTGAGACACCTCCTGCTTTTAAGTAGCCTAGTGAAAGAGAAGAGGAAAAGTGAAAGGGAAATAATTAAGTTCCACTGTTTCCAGCCCCTTCTCCTGGGTTCTTGAGCATTATCACAGTTAATTCTCACAAAATCACAAAAGGGGGTGTTATTGACAACTAGCTGTCAAATGAATTTGAGGGGTCACGCAACACATCCTTGACAACTCTGATTACTCGTCTGTTAAAACAGATCAGGCGAATTCAATGTCAAAATTGTACAGCTTATATTTAAGAAGAGCTCATTCACACAAAAGTTCACAGGCTTTACATCTAAGGGGCACAGAACAAATTATGCTCTTGCTTACTTATTGCTTTGAATTAAAAATCAGTATTTTACCAAAAAAAAAAGGACCTTAATACTATGTCCTTGCCTATTTTTCTATTAGATTATTTGTCTTCTAATTCTTAACTTGTAGAAGCTCTTTGTATCCTAGAACTATTATCCTTTATTGTGTTATATGAGTTGTAAATACTTTCTCATAATCTATTATTTGCTTTCTTTGTTTATGGAGTTTAACAGTCAGAATATTTAAAATTATTGTTTGTAACATAACTAAAGCTGCTAATTTTGTTTTCCTTTTATAGTTTCTGAGTTTCCTGTCTTGCTTAGAAGGCCTCCTCTACCTCAAAGTATGACAGTCTTATTTAATATTATTTTTAACAATGATTTTATAATTTTATTTTTATGTTTATATTCAGTCCATGTGAATTTATTTTTATACTCCATTTAAGGTAAGCTAACTTCATTTTCATCCAAATGTGAAATCAATTGTCTCTGCACCATTTAAAAAAATCTTTCTCCACTGAACTGAAATAGCACGTTTACCATAGAATGTATACACATATATAGCTGGATCTTATCTGTTCCACCAACTTATTTATACTTCTCCACTACTATGCTACTTTTATTTGGTAGGACAAGCCCCCACCCCTTACTAATTTTCTTTTACAAAATATTCTTAGCCATTCCTAAACGTTAACTTGTACATCAGATATGTATACATTGTCTGAATTTTTACAGTAAACAGGCATTGTTAATAGAAATAGTCTTCATTTCTTTATCTTCTGCAGGGCTTACATTGTTTTTTGGATGCCAGGGAAAGCCTGGGCCTGTCTCTGAAACTGCTGGAGGGAATGTGATTGGCCCAGATTGAGTCAGTCTATTCCACTGTTGGAATAGGGGAGTAGGGGAGGGGTCTCATGGCTGCCAGGGGCCCACCCCTAACAGTGAGCAGTGGTTGTTCTCAGTAAATGTGGTGGTGTGAGATGGGCAGGGACCCCAAAGGTGTTTCCTATGTTTCTTAACCCCAATTCATTCAAAAATCATGTATTGATTGCTATTTATATGCCAGGGTTTGGGACTGGGAAATGAAAACTATATCAGATATACTCTTTGCATCCAAAGAGCTCAGAAGAGATAGACATATGTGAAGACAAAATAAGTGCCTTACTAGGCAGAAAAGTGTAATGGACACATGTGCATTGTGCTCAGGTGGCTTTGGGGCAGGGGAACAGTGAAGTCCTCCCAGGTGAGTCACGAGTGGGACCAAGAAGTAGTTAATGCTGTGTGGGGGCCACACAGCACATTGTCCCCTCCTCCTACAGCTCAGTGGTAGCAAGCTGTGTGATGATTCTTGTGTGTGTATCTGTGTGTGTGTGTGTTTGTGTGTGTGCGCGCGCACGCGCACACGCATGTATGCAGGTTGGCCTGATCCCCTGCCCGGGAGCCTATCCAGAAGCCACAGAAGTTGCAGTCTTGGGTTGAAGAGAGGGATTGAAGGATTTAGGAAGGAAGCAGCTCATACTCATGCCGTTCTTCTTCGCTGTCCTCAAGCAACAACACAGGCAAGCACTTGAAGCAGGCTTTGCGAAAAGACAAAGTTCTCACTGTCCCAGGATATGGAAGCTTATACCCTGAATAAAGACTGCTTCATACTGTACCACCTTCTCCTGCCTCCCTCCTGACACACAAGTGCTATTTGTTTGAGAGTTTATCTCAACTGGAGGTTTTAAGGAAGGGCCCCTTGACATTGCCGTAGATCCTGTGTTATGCTTCAGCTGTTTTTTGATGTTTGTCTGTTCACACAGATGAAGTCATGAAGATCACAGTCTAGGGCAAGATGATATTTTCTATGGTAATTATTGTTCTTGGAAATAGGAGAGCAGAGTAGGAGAGACTGTGAGGGATGGACAGGATCTAGGCAGTCGTCCAATGCACTGTGGGGTTAACCCCTGAGGGAAGAGACCTGGAGAGGTGACATGACTTGGCCAAGTTCACACAGCTAGTTCGTTTGGCACAAATGTATCTAAAGAGAACTTTTCCAATTATATGCCAATAAAGATGTTAAAAAAATAAATAAATAAAAATAAAGAGAACTTTTCTAGGAATGCTTCCCCATCACATCATCATGCAATGAACGGAGGCCTCCTTTTGATACAATACATCACCTCTTTTCTTCCAAACATCAAGATCAGGGTTATTTATAATTTTTGTATATGACAGTTTGCAAATATAAAATCTGATCCAGGAGAGTGAAATTCTTTCAAAGGACAAGCCACAAAAGATACAGGATCTTCTCCCCTCAGCATCAAATTAAAAAAGAAAAAAAAGGCCTCACACAAGGAAAGGCTAATTAGATGGGGCATACTTACCTCCCACTCCAAGGGCTCCCTGAAGAAAAATTTTCCCTAAATACTCCTGTCCCTTTGCTTATTCCTCCACATAGAGAGCCCCAAATCTTCTCATTGGAGAGTTTGGGACAAAGCATGGGGCTTTCATAGCACATCTTTCTGCTTCCCTTTAACAGTCCAAAAGTGCTTGCAGAGAGCAGCTGTGTCTCTGCCATGTAGAATAAAGTCCTGACCCCAAGGAGAAACATGTCTTTTTTCCTGCACTGTCAGTAGCTGGGTGGAAAAGCCAGCTTAATGCTGGGGAACAGTTTTAGAAATCTATTGTTGCCTCAATCTCCATCATTCTCTTTGTCAGTAATAAGGCTGGCATTCTGTTCTCCATCTGGCCACCTCCATGCATCTCAGTTGATTCAGAGCTCTGCCAGGGAAAGGGGGTGTGCTGGGTTCACCCCTTCCATCAGAGAATGTCAACATGCATCAGCAGTAGCTAACTTAAAGACTGTGAGTAGCTTTCTCATGGTTTCTACAAATGTTGTCAAGTTGATCCACAATTTCATGTGAAATGAAAACACTTTTCTTCATCTCAGTTGAAAGATGTTTCAAAACTCAACATTTTTTTCCCCCTATACTTGGCTTTTTGGACAAGAGCAGAACAGAAAGTATGATCGATGAGCACTGAACACGACCTGCAAAACCAGCCACTCAGAGGACGGTCCCAGGGCCAGCACAACCTGGAGGTCAAGGAGATCACACCAGCATCTATTGAACACACCTGGACTATCTCTCTTCCTCCTAGAGTTTAACAGAATCTCAGCATCCAAAGAGTTCTCACAGGTCACCTAATGCAACCACTTTGAGGAATCTGAAGTCCTGCTACACTATCCCCAACAGCATCTGTCCAGGCTCAGCTCCCTCACTGCCAGAGAACTGGAGTTTAATAAAACCCAAGGTAGCCCAGGCCATCTTTGAACAAATCAGTTTGTGCGGAAGTTTTGTTGTTTGGTTTTTCAGAGCATGTTCAAGGTCACCTCCCTGAACTCCACCTAAATTCTACTCTTCATGGGACAATACTGCCGTTCATCAATTCTAAGATGCATATTTGTTGACGTTTTATCTCTGAACGTGGAGTGCCTCAACATTTTCTGACTTAACATCTTGTGACGCTGCTTGGCTGGGCAGTGGATGTGACATAGTTGTTGCTTGTGTATGTGTGAGCTTAGTTATTCCTGGTGGTGTAATGAAAACTGCAATCTCTCAATGTTTCAGTCATCAAACCATTTAGATGCCTTTGGAATAAGGAGCGTAAGTCCCCTTTGTGCCCTAAAAAAACTTAACAATTGAAATTTTCTGAAAATCACAGAAGTACCAACATCAAAATGTTCAAAGGTATCTTGGAAAAAAAAATCCTGGAGATAATAATGGAGCACCCTTAAACGATGTTGTATTATAATGTTGTTATAAAAAGAATAGAATTGACAGCACAACAAAATTGCTTAACTAATGTGCCTAATACATAGAGTGCAATAACTATTTAGGAAATGAAATACTTGTTGATTTATAACATGCCAGTAACTGTGCCAAACCCTTGCCATATTTTATTCCACTTAATCCACATAGAAACCTAATGAGGCAGTTAGTACAGATCTGCTACCCCTTATACAAAACTTTTGGGGCAAGGTGAATTTTGATATTTATAACTATTTTTATTATTTTAGAAAAGTAATATAGTGCATATATTGTATCTAATCTAACACCATCAGCAAGTCTTGGGGTAATGTGCTTTAATCAAACACATTAATATTTAGCAGCAAAATACATGCATATTGACAAAAAGTGAGATAAAGAAAGACCCCAACAAGCCCCATGTCAGTTTGGGTCACGTTTAGCTGCCAAATGAGTTTGCCACGGGCTTATGAAAATATTTTCTGTCTTCAGATATTTGGGGATTTTAGAAATGCGAATGAGGCATTTTGGATTTGTAATACTATCTTCATTTTGCAAATTAAAAAAAAGTGAGGCTTCGTAAGTTAGCTTCCCTGATGCACACAGCCTAGAAGTGTGGAGTTGGGTGTGAGACCCAGATCATTCTCACTCCACAGCACGCCATGCATCAAGGTCTTAACCATGATGCTCTATGGCCCCAGGGAAATGTCTGTCATGTGGTTGAGGGCCAGCCAGCATGGGCCCTGAGTCTTCTCTTCTGCACACTAACCACCAGCGTACAGCCACCGTCTCAATTCTTCTTGCCCTGATGGATGCTCTCCTTTGAACACACAGCTGTTACCCCCGACCCCCTTTTAACCACTATAGCACAACAAATCTCAGACAGCCCAGAGGGAGACACCTGCTAATGCAAGACCAGAGAGGTGTGATGAGGAATTCAATTCGCTAGCAGCACCAACCACTTGTTCAACGAATTAAAAATAAAAATACAAATTCACAAGCAGATGATGTGGTCTCTACTTTTACAGTGCTTATAATTTTAGAAGGAAAAGATAAAAGAGAGAGCCATCATTGGTTCCAAACTCAGGTTTGAAAAACTTCCATCCCAGTTCTATTGAAATCACAATCCCCCGGAAAAGTCACAAATATCATAAGAATTTTAATAATAATACTGTATAGGCTTTGTAGCCAGCTTATCTGATTTGAATCCCATGCCTACCTGGGTGACTGAGCAAATTACTTAACCTCTCTTTGCCTCAATTTTTCCATCTAACAATCGGGGATAATATTGCTTACCTTTAGGAGTTAGTGCAAGAATGAAATGATTTCACACATGTGGGCTCTCTAACTGGTAGCATCTGTCCATAATAAGAACTCGGTGAATGTGAACTTTGCATCATTGTCATAATAAACACCATCATTATCATCATGGATATATTTTAACCTATGAACCGTGGTCTCCCAGAAAAGAAGAGTCAGAAGCAAATTTAGGAGCCAGATCTCTCTGTCTCTGAAGCTCAGGATCTTAAGCATCAGACTGTCTTACCTCACATGCCCAGGAGCTGTGATGCCTGAAAACTCATCTACCCCTGAAATTTGACAGCCCTTTCAAAAACCATGCCAAGGAGCAATATCATGTCTTTCCCTGTCTCAGAATCAGTGACTTGGTGCAAAACAAAACAAATAGGCATGGCCATCTCCACGGAATCTCCTTGGTGTATTAAAGTGGGTTACATCTGCTTCAACACTATCATTATTAAAGCCTTTCCTATGGGTGAGAATTCATGTGGTGCACTCTAAAGGAACAAACGTGGCTAAAACAGCCCTAGTCTTCAAAGAGATCTCACCCTAGTAGAAGTTATAATATTTATAGCAATATGTTAGAATATAGTAATATGTATATAAGACTCCGGACACTTTGTGCTTAATGCTCATTTGCTGCATCTGAGTCCAAATTTATTTATTAAGAGAGAATGATTTTTATTTTCTCCTATGCATTCTTAGATCTTTAAAAGGAGATACCATGTCTTGCTCATTTCTTTATTCATATTGCATACAAATTGAATACTTGATAAGGAATGAATAAATGAATGAATGAATGACATGTGTGGTCTGTAGTCTCTAATGGGAGTCTACCATATTGATTTGTGGTCCCTAGAACAGTCTCTAGAGCACACAGGTGAGTACACCCCACAGTCAGTACTTCCATCAGTCCTTCCCCCACACCCAAGCATGCCCTCATCTGGCTGTGGCAAAAAATGTCCCCTCAGGGGCTACAGGGAAGAGGACAAGCTAAGACCTAAATGCAGGAAGGCTGACTTCTCTTTTAATAACCTTGCCAAAATGGGAAAGGGAGGGCAAAATAAACGGAGAATGGGTCATAAATGCACGTTGCCCTAACAGCACAGGTGAACCCTTGGTGTAAGCTTGTTTCCGTAGCTAGAGTATAAGTAAGTTCTGATTTCCCCTACAGTCTTAGAGGAATTTTAAGGGGATTCCCACTGAGCAAACTGTTAAATGTGAGCTCACGGATGCTCACCGTCAGGAAGCATTTCTTAGCTACTGCACATCTCACTGTGATTGCCCCTTCCCCTGAACACCTAAATTGGCAGTGTCCCATAGTGGTTGTGTTTGGGAAATGGAATCCAACCCAGATTCAAATCCCTCCACTCCATATACTAGCTGTGCGACCTTCTGCAATATACTCATTCATCCTCTTTAAGCCTATATTTCCTTATTTTAAAATGCACATATCAATAGCACCTGCCTGATAGAGCTGTTTCAGAAATTAAAAGAATCTGCATGGAAAGTATTCAGCTCATTGTTTGACAAAGTTGTCTTAAAAGATGTCTGAGACTATTATTATTATTTATTGCACTGATAACTTATGTTATATTTAATATTAGATGTTCCTTAGGTATTTAAGTATTTAATGCCTGTTTGTTTTGTCTTTTTGATGACAATAGCTACATACTGAATTTCTGTTGTAGTCTCAAAGTGATTAATATCAGCACAATTTCAGCAAGATACGATGGTTTTTGGCAAAATTTTGAGGTAGGTAACAGCAAGCTGTGTAGTAAAGTGGCAAGAATCTGAGCCGTCTTTGTCTTCTCTGACCAACTGTCTCCCCAAGCCATCACCTGCCCACCTCTAGGTAGTATAGTCTCCCAAGTCCAGGAAACAAAGTGTAAGTTGGATCCTGTGAATAGGTTATATTACGTGGCAAGAGGAATGAAGGCTTTGGATAAGCTGTATTTATGATGGGGAGATTATCCTGGAACATCCAGGTGGCCCAATGTAATCACAGAGTCGTTTGATGGGGAAAAGTGAGGGAGAGGGATCAGAACCAGAGAGATGACATCATAAGAAAAACTCACCAGGCTATTGCTGGTTTTGGAAATGGAGAAAGGGAGCCTTGGGCCAAGGAACGTGATCAGCTTGTAGAAGCTGGAAAAGGCAAGGAAACAGAATCTCCCCTAGAAGTTCCAAAAGTCCTGCTGACATCTTGATTTTAGCCTAGTGAATCCATTTTGGACTTCTGATCTCCAAACTGTAAGATAATTAATTTGTGATTTAAGGCACTGAGTTTGTAGTAATTTGTTCCAGCAGCAAGAGGAAACTAATACACTGGCCCTTGAGGTTATATAATGGGGGAGCTCCCAGGGACAGTGATGACTTACAGAGTTTATTCAGATGACCTGGAATAGCACAGCCAGAAAGATAATGTAACCTGACAAGTCAAGGAGGAGAAAGGTGAGCAGAGCCTGAACCATCATTCTGAGCACGAAGACAGAATGACAGGGTGACACAGTACGGAGAGCAAACAGCAAGGTAAGAAGTTAGGAAGATCAAGGGCAGGGGGGCTAGGCTATAGGGACAAGGGGGTTGAGGTTCAAGGCTGACACTGGGAACAGTGGCAGGGATGGGAGGAGAAATGCTTGACTGAAATGCTGACAAGGCAAGGATATGCCTTTTATTATAGTTCTGGCAGCTCTCTTATTGGAGAGGCCTTGACAGTTCACCTACTGGGGACGTGGTTCCACATATGATGTGTACCTGTACCTCCTATGATACCTTCCATGGCCCCTGACACCAAATCAGCTCTCAATATTTGCTGACAAATGGTCTGTCCAAAGAAGTCAATGCCGGTGGTCAGTGGGATGATCTCCCCCGTGAGATACGAACTCTATCTACTTGTGGAAGCACATCTTTCTCATCATAATAGTCCTAATATCTCACTTCATGTGAAGAAAGCCAACGCCAATAATACTCTATGATAAAGCTTGTTGTCATAGTTTTATGTTAACAAACAGTAAGCTTTTGTTCCTTCCTTTTTCCTCCCACTCTCCTTCCTCTTTCTTTCTGCTCATAGTAATATTCTAAAAGCTCTGAATGTGCCAAAGAATGAAAATTCCACTGAAAGTATGGGACCCAGGGAGATGGGAAGCGTGAAAGATGGTGTGTTTTACAGTTTTTTCCAGGATGCCATGGACAGTGTAACGGTCTTTTCCTCTATGTTTCTTGTCTTTTCTGTCCAACCTTGATCTCTCCTGACTCTCTAACATAAAAATCACTTCTCAGTGTTCAGCATACATGGAGTAAGAAGGCAGCATCAGTCCCTGGGGAACATGACTAATTCTCCTCACATATGATAGGAGAAGGAAAGGAGCTTTCAAGTTCAGTGTCTTTAATTACTGCCAACAATACCTAATACCTGAAACAAGTATTAGGAATTTCATTTTTAAATTATGGATGCCTAAAGAAACAAATAGAGTAAGAACACCATGAGATACTGGAAAACACAGATAGTGTTCCTCACATTGGAGTGTTATTTCATTTTATGACAGTTGCCTAAGGACGTCCAGGGCATATAATTAAAACCTGCACATTACATTCATTTACACTGCAGGGGAAATGTGGGGCTGGCAGTGGGCCAGCAGGAGCTCTGGGCCCAGATTTCTTTCCAACTAACTGTGTGTCCTTGGATTAGTCTCTTCCCCTGGAATAGGGCCTTTTGGCTCTGTGTCTTCCAAGCTTCACCCCAGCTCTGAAGTCCATGTCCATATCGCTCTAACTAAAGGTCACTGTCATATTTCTAAGGCTGCCTTCATGGTCAGGGAATTTAAAGACCAAATACCAGTGTATCGTGGTGACAAAATTCTCTTGGCTACCTGGCAGAAGTCACTGACCACAGAGCAGCAGAAAGGAGTGGAGAAATTGTACCCTGGACATGGGTCTCAGGGGGCATCGACTGGCTTCTGAGGCTACTGCTTAGGAGGTTACTGTCACAAGATCCCAAGTCCCCCCCTTCCCCAGTTCCTTTTTGAAAAAAAAAGGAATTTCAACTTCAATGCCAGCATCAGAATGAGTCAGGCAGTCATACAATCTTAGAACTGAAAGGGGCCTTAGAGGTAACATGCAGCAAATCATTGTTCCTTCCCCGTACTAAGCATGCCCATTTATAGGTGAGGACACCCACACCTCAAGAGAGAGGATCTGGCCCATGGGTCTACTTCCATCAAGTGGCAGAGTTAGACTTGAATGCCAGTGGCTCCCCCAACAGACCCCTGCGCTTTCTCTGACTGCAAAGGCCACCCTTTACTGGAGTCTCTGTGTTCGGCTAAAATATAGCCCACGGGAGCCCTATAAACCCTTGCTTTGCAAAGGGTGGTCCGTTACCCGGCAGCGTTGGCATCAGCTGGAAATTTGTTAGAAATGCAGAATCTCAGGCCCCTCCCCGGACCCACTCAGTTAGAATGTGCTTTTTGTGATGAGGCCTCCGAGGTGATTCACGTGCACATTACAGTTTGAGAAGCACTGGCACCAACTGCCCTTAATTCAGTGCAAACAGCCGCAGCTCCCCAACAGACTTCCAGCCTAGCAGTCCGACGCTGGGAACTATTACAATTTGGTGCAGCCCGAGAGGATATAACGGTTACTTATAAATCAGCATTAGCAAGTGGTTCTTTAGTCCTCCATACAGAAATCTGTGACCTCCAGGAAGAAGCCTTAATGATTTTCAATCTCTACTCAGGAATCAACATCCATTTTGGTATCTAGGAAACAAGGAAGAGGTTTGGGTTTTTTTAAAAATATCAGATGACTGTGACTCTTTTGTTAACTTCTGCTTACTTTGCTCTGGCTTCAGTTTCATGAAACCAGAACTTCCTATTTACATAGGGTTTACATAAGGTTCATTGTTCTTTCTGTGGCACAAAGAGGCAGCCTAGGGAAGAGAAAGGAGCGAGAGCCCTGGGCCCAGAGTTCCCCAGAGCTGAGTTTCAATACTACCTCAACTACTTAGTAACTGTATGACCTGGAGCAGAGCAGTTTACCTCTCTGAGTTTTACTCTCCTCATCAGTAAAATTGTTATGTCAATAAGAATGAACTTAACAGAGTTATGAGAGATTATATATATGAAAATTACCAGCACGCAGCAAGTATTCAGTAGGATTCAGAGCTGTGTGGTTTAGAAAGGTAGTAAATACAGCATGCAATAAATACTTCTTGAGTATCCACAATGTGAGGAGACACTGGGAGAACAACAGTAAATAAGACACATATAGCATCTGTCCCCACTGGAACTACTATCCATTGAGAAAGTAAAAAAACAAAAACAAAACAAAACAAGACAATGGTTGAGTGCTTGCTGTGTGCCAGGTGCCGTTCTAAGGACTTTACCTGGATTGACTGATGATCATCACTGCTATTCAGTGGTTACTAGGTACTAGCCTTACCCCATTTTACAGATGAGGAAACTGAGGCACACATGTACATAAGTAACCTGGCTAAAAGCTGTGCAGCTAATAAGTAGAAGCGGACAGGGTTATGTTCCCAGACAGATCAGTTCTGGAGGCCAGTTACTTAAGCTCTATGCTAACCCGTCTCACTATGTGCAACAACTAAATATATATAAATAATGTGCTCCAAAAGGAGGTGGCCAGAGAGCTAAGAGAGGTACTGGGGGGCCCCAACCTAGTCTGAGGGGTCAGAGAAGGCTCTCTGAGAAGGGCAAGAGAAGGAGGATGGGAAGGAGGTGATAAGAACTCAGGTAAAGAAGGGGAGGGGTCATCCCAGCAGAGGTCTTCCTAGGGGTGAAGACCTGAGATTAATTGAGAACTTAGTTAATTTCATATTAAATGAAAGAATAGTGCTTGATTCCTGAAAACTGAAGCTCTCCAACCAACACATACACTCATAGATACAACCTTTTGAATGCTATTTCTGTCATATATGCATTCCAAGGTTTTAGCCATGGCCACTGGCAATATCTATCCTTCTAAGAGGTACAGATGAAGGACAGGGTAGCTGGCAATGAGAAGGAGAAGACAGAGAGCTTTGGCATCGAGTCCGGACATGGATCCACTGATTCCTCCTCTCTATGTGACCTTGAGAAGATTATTTAAAACTGTTTTCTAAACCTCGGTTTCCTTCTCTGGAAAATAGTAATAATAATACTGTACTTCTTATACTTGTAGTGAAGATTAAATAAGCCATGTTTATATGCTAATATGGTGCCTGGCCCATATAGGGGCTCAAGGAAATGTTTTCTCCTTCCCCTTTTCAAAATTAGAAGCTGGCAGTTGTACAGGGAAACCAGATACAATCTCTGAACACCCAGGTCCCCTCACTCAGCCTCCATCTCTGAAGATGTTTGGTTTTTCTGATGTCTTAAGCCAGGTCCAGTTATCAAGTTCTCTCACAGAGCACCCACGAGCCTTTTCAAAAAAAGGCTTTGCTTGTTTAAGATCCTTCAAAGGAAGCAAAACTCCAATTTAGATGAAGACATATAAATGCCCTATTGACAGTCTCTCTAATAAACAAATAAATAAATAAGATGTGAAACCGGGCAAGGAAATTACAAGATAAGAAGACAGCTAATAAAATTAATGGGATTTTATTCCCCATGCTAAAGGAATATGTATGATCTCAATCCCCAGAGAATGCCAGAAAGAGAAATTTGGAATCAACAAAGTCAGACTTTTTCAGGGATACCTGGAACTTCAAAACCAAAATCATCTTAAAGAATACTGGGTTAAGTCCCCCATTTTCCTGCATATTTGAGTGATTTTTAAAGCTGAAATGAAAATCACATGGGGTTACTGGCAGAATGAGGACTTGAACTTGGGACTCTTGGGGCAATCAAGGGGCAGCATATGAACTGATCAGCTAAGGAGATTCGCCACTCAACACAAATAATTCAAGTTTCAATGTTTAAGCAGAAAGCTATGGATAAGTGGCTAAATTTCCTTCTCTGAAGAGGGAAAATGGAGTTAATACCACTATAAAGCAACAAAGCCTCAATTCAACAAATTTAAGAACGTATTCTCTTTTCCTAATAGATGTAATCATCCTCATGCCTGACTCTTCTCATTGACAACTTTGCTAGAAGTTAGTAAAGTTTGCTTAGATTTGCATGTGATTTCCATCCTGTTCACCCAATCCTAAACTCATGTCAGTGGGTAATCACAGGCCAGTTCCTGTTCTAGCTCTTGGTCATTAAGCAAGAACGCTGCGTGCTGTAGCCTCTGCCATGCAAAGCCATCACCCAAGGAAGGTAAGGCTATTCTCCATCATGGCCTCTTTCCAACTGGGTATCAAGGCGGGCTTCCTAATCCTGATGCCCTTCAAATGCCTTTCAAAAAGCTACAAAAGACTCCCCAGTGCAGTGATGCACTGTGTGGTCTGAACAAATCATCTGTGAAAGAAATTTCTGGGGCAACTGAGGACATTTGAATTTGGATGGGCATGATGTGGCACTAGGAAATGACTGTTAATTTTGATGGATATGGTAATTGCATTATTGTTATGTAAGATAATAGCCTAAATTTTAGAGATGTGCTATAGAATATTTGGGAGTGAAATGCCAACACGTCTGTAATTTGCTTTAAAACATAAACTACTTTAAAGTACTAAGCAAATTTTAAAGAAGGATAAATCAAATGCAGCAAAATGTCAGTAAGTGTTAAATCCAGGTATAAGTATCCATTACAATATCCTGTCTACTTTTCCGTATGTAAAAATTTGCATTCGAAAAAATTTTTAAAGAAATAAAATTATTCTGTTGCAATTTAAAAAGAGCTATGGAACATCACCTCTTGTTTTTCTGTTTGACCAGCCAAAAGTCAACCTCCAAAGATAGATGCTATGATGAAGAAAATAAGAACTTTCTTTTTAGGTAAAAAGCACACACAGGCAACTAATACATGAATATTTACTCACTGCAAAAACTTCCAACCATCAAGAATTATAAGGAGTAACAAGTGAAAGTCCCTCTCTATGGATTGCCCTCTCCCTGTCCACTTCCCCCAACAGCTCCCATCCCCACCCTTCCCCCGACCGCCACCGTTAACAGTTTAGTGGAAGTGAGTAGGAAAATGGATTTGTGCTCTTGGGCCAAATTCAACGCTGAAATCATCCATTAAAAAAATGATAGAAGCAGAGTAGTGGGGTGGAGTGGGGGACAGGGGAGAAATGAGAGGAAATAAGCTTTCTGAAGCACTGGAAAGCTAGATGCAGGTATATTACTTTTGGAAAGACACCTTGGTGCTCACTCTGTTTCTCCCCATGAGGATAATATGGCCTTCCTGAGTTCAGTTCATCATCCAGGAGAGCCTAAAGTTTGCAAACACTCCCTTAAACCGAAATGCCCAGGTTGGTAAAGTAAAGGTAAATCCCTCCCCCAAGGTTCTAGGGTCATAAAGTCCTTCCCCAACAATGAACATTCTCAATACTGCTTTCTCAACACGGCAGGGTCCAATCTGGGAAGAGAGTGTCACCTTCAGTTTTTGGACCTGATCAGGATCCAAGGCTCCAGAGTGGAAGCCATGACAAGATGTCTCCCTTACATTGCGGATCCCTGGTTAAATGAAACAGGAACTTACGCTGAATCTGTAGGTGACATCTGTTTTCATTAATCAGCAAAACGGGCACTGTGTAATACCAAACACATTGGTGGTTTCATGAAGATATACAATTTGGTATGATTCATATCCTTATATTCCCTGAAACTTGATAGAAGCAGATTTTGTACTAATAGCCATGCTCATGTATAACAGTTTATACCTGAAGTGACAAAGGAATCATCTACCTTTAGAAAATGTGACTCCAGTCCTCTCAGAGTGCTCAAATGCACTTAGGTTTCAGCAGGAAGAATTTAACTCTTACGGTTTGATGAAAAACACTGAGCTAACTGTTGGGAATGCTTCACATTGTACTGAAACAATGGACCGGCTCTCTTGTTTTGGGTGGTATGGTTGTGATTTCCAGAAATTGTGTGAATCATTTGTCCCAATCAGGTAATGATCATGCCAACTTGGCTGGGCACCAGGTGGCCTTTCCTAAAAGCTGCAGAAGAAATATGTGCTATAAATAGAAATGTTCAAGAAGTATTCCCTGGAAGAAAAACCCTAGGTGACCAAAATCTCCTTTTCAGCTATCTATCAAAAGAAAAAAAAAAAAAAAGGCTCCTTCGGGGTCTTTCTTCTCTTAGATCTGTGAGTGTAATTATATGAAAAGGATCAACAGGCCACATTTTTTAGAGAGGGGAAAGGAAGCAGTATTTCTCACTGCTTTAGCCATGTATATCAGTTAAGAATGCTTTGGGTTGCAAATAAGAGAAACAAAGTCTAACAGAGGCTTAAGCAAATATTAGTTTTTTCTCCATCATACATCAAGAAATGTATAGATGAATAATCCTAAAGTAATATGGCAGCTCAAGGGTAACGTACCACTGAAAGGTCAAGAACATCCATTCCTTCTATCTTTCAACTTCACTATCCTTAATAAATCGACCTTTCTTCCTCATTGCCTTGTCTAATGGTTACAAAATGGATCCCGTAGCTCCAAGAAACAAAATTTCAATAAAGGCAGAAAGAAAGAGGAGAACAGTTATCTATCTGTCCCTTTTGTCTGGAAAGAAAACACCTCAACCTTAACCCAAGTTTCCCTTAACTCTCATTGGTCTGAACTGGATTACATCATCTCCCCTAGCTGAAGAAGGCAAGAAAAATGCCTTTTGCAAAGGGAAAACGTGTTCATGACTGAATTCGACCAATTATGATTTGCTGCCTGGGACTGTACACATTGCAGAGGTTGTTGGCAACAAGGAGCAGATGGAGGTGGACATTCAGCAGATAACTGACACCTCTGTCCCATCAGATGACCACCCTCCACCTTCAGTCCCTTGTGCTCTGTCTCTTCTTCCCCCTTCTGCCTTTAACACAAATAGAATATAAAGCATTCTCATTTTTAAGAGCTGGGTTTAATTTGTCCTGAATGGTCCCCTTGGGGATGCCATCTCTGAGGATTTTATCCCACAGAAACCCTCCCACAGAAATCACTGAATATTTGCTGTAAGCCAAACATTAGGCTAAATTTGAAGTATTTTTTATAATTCTCAAATAATCCCACCAAATAGTTACATCCCTCATCATATAGTAATTTTTGCACAATCAGTATGCAGTGAAGCATTGATGTGAACTCAACTCTATCTAGAGTCAAAGACCTTCTCTCTCTCCCCTCTCACATACGTGCTCTTTTTCTCTACTGAATTCCCGTGGAACTCAGAGCATTGCCAAAGCCCCTGTTTTCTCCTATATTACTCTATGAATTATTTATTTGTGTAAATCATACAAAAGGAGTTCTACTTCCTAGGGTCAGGAAGGTCTTCAAGTTACCCTTGTCCTTTATTTCCAACCATATATAATTTGCCAAGTGAGCTTTCTTTACAGGGTTTTATATCCAGGGCATAAGGAAAGCTTCTCAGTGAAGACTTGACCTTAGTGCCCTTGCCTTATCAAGGAATAAGGAATGTTTGTTAAAATTATGGTACATTGGTTCTCTATCCTAGCTAGTTTAGCTGGCCTAGGGTGGGACCTAGGTAGAGCCCAGACACCAGTATTCTTTGTAAAACCTCCTTAAGTTTTCATGTGCAGCCCAGATTGCAGTTCTAAGATGAGACAGTCTCCACATGTTTACCCAGCAGTTTCAGCCCATTGTAATGATCAGGATGGTCTGTGCAAGACTGGTCACTTACATGACCTTTTTTTTTTTTGTGGTACGCGGGCCTCTCACTGTTGTGGCCTCTCCCGTTGCGGAGCACAGGCTCCGGACGCGCAGGCTCAGCGGCCATGGCTCACGGGCCCAGCCGCTCCGCGGCATGTAGGATCTTCCCGGACCGGGGCACGAACCCGTGTCCCCTGCATCAGCAGGCGGACTCTCAACCACTGCACCACCAGGGAAGCCCTACATGACCTTTTTGAGGGAAGAGTAGAAATTCTTTCTTGGCTCCAGTCACGATGGAGAATTTATTCCAGTCCTAGGCTTGAGTGTGCCATAAGTGTGTTAGGGGCTTTTGTAAAACATAACAGAGCTAACCTCTTATAGAACCTCCACTACAAAGACAGTCACTACACTAAGAACTTTTAATGACTGATTCTTTTCTTCCTTACACTACCGTCTGAGCTAGGTATTTGTATTACCCCATTTTACAGAGAAGGGAAATTACTTAAAGTCACACGGTTAGTAAATGGTGGAACCAGGGGTCCAATCCAGGAAGTCTGACCCTTGGTCTCTCGTTTTCTCTATATCGTGTTTCATGTTCTAGACATTGGAGTCTCTCAATGGCATTTTGAAGTATTATTCTCTCTACTGAGCCAGAAAAGAGGCTGGGAAGTTAGAGCCCAGGATCGGCCTGTACCTCTGTCTTAGAGCAAGGGAATCTGATATAGAAGGAGAAACAAAGGCAGCCATTAGCTGTCAGGGGATTTATGATTCTATGAAGTCGAGCTAAAGAATCTTCCTACCATGTGTAAGACCTCACACTATGCACAAGGACTTGATCTTTTCAAGACACAGACAGCAGTTATTTCTAGGCAGTATGATATAGTGAATTAACTTTGGAACTCAGAGTCTAACAGAGTTTGCATGGCAGCTCCAAATTTATAAGTAGGGTCCCATAAGCTAATGCCTTTAACTTTCTGAGCCTCAATAGCCTCAACTGTAAAAAGAATAAAACCTTATGCTCCCAAAAGCTCTGAGAATAAAAGGAGATAATAAACGTAATAGCCTATAAATAACTGTAAACAACTGCCTAGTTCCCTAAGAAACATCCATTCAGTTCAGCCATCAGATGGTTAAGAAAGCCAGCTTGAGTGCAATCACAAGGTTGAGATATTTTATTTCTGAACAAAGGTTCTATAATTTCAGCTTGGCTATGTCTGTACCCAGCTCCTCACCCAATCCCTGCAGCAGCCTGTGAGACTTGTAAGCAGATCCAGAGCTCTGCAGTAATGCTCTTTTAAAAAGTATTGTGTTTTAATAAGTCACTTTTCTCTCCTCCAGCTAAGTTCACATGAATTAGACTGCAAGGCACTTTATGCAAAACATCTGACCTTCACTGGCTCTGATTTGCATTGTCATCGTTCCTTTATTCTTCTAAAGTGCCTTTATTTTGCATAATGTTATAATGTTATTCAGACCGGGCAGTTAGCACTATTTCATTTCTCCAATTATAACCATTTTAGGAAAAGCTATAGATAACCTTCAGATATCCATGCCTGTTTCATATTTCATTCACAAGGAGGAAGCAATGAAATTGGACTTAAAAAAAAAACAAAACGGAAAACAAACTTAAAAAGCTCATTTTCGGTGGATTTTTTTAAACTCCAAGCCTAGATTTTCTTTCCTTTTTGGGGATTAAGAGAGAGTGTTGTCTCTGTCCCCCATGAAAATCTCTGCATTACTGTTTAGTTATTACAGGCAAAGCTTTCTCTTGCAGCAGGGGCATTCACTTAAGCAGAATAACCCAGTGCTATAATGTGAAGAGTTTCTCAACCTCAGATCTCTCTTCCAACTGTTCCCATAGGTCGCACCCCACTGCGGGAAAGCCATCCCAAGGCCAAGGATTAGAACCAGTTAATAAACCAATGTCTGTAAGAAACATGACATATTACATTCATTGTTATCTGCCATGTGTTAGTGTAAATGAGGTTCTGATCCTTTCTTCCAATTTAAAATTAGTTGGAGAAGACTGAGAAATATATTCTGAGAGAGGGAAATGGAGAGGGAATGAGGAAATGACCCCAAACCAAATGTCAACCCTTTCACACTTTTGCAAAGACCCTTGATTACAATTTGGATATGCTAAACAGTAGAAGGAAACATTCATTTTTCATAATATTTATCAAATACCTACTATTCCCCAGACAAGTCAAGCAGCATGCAATACAAAATGCACCCACCTTCAACAGCGCTTACCATCCTAGTCACAAGATTGTGGTAGGCTAGGCAAACAGTCAAATGAATGAATCAGGGAAAATCAGAGAGACTGAAGATCCAAAGCAGAATTAAACTTTGATATACAAAGAGCATATCTGTTGGCTTACTTCTCTTCACATGAACTGCAATTCGCTAAATACTTAAGGAAACGATATTTAAAAATTTAGTCCATGCAAATTGAGAAACGAACCTAATCAGTATCTAAGGACATCTCTTTGAAATAATTGCTGTTTTTCTTGGTCCCCTCCTCAACTCTGCTCATCTAGCTATGTGGGAGGATGGCTGACATGACCCCATGGAACTGTGTGGAAGGTCCTTCCTAAGGCTGGATATTTGAGTGTATGCTGGGCAGCATCTCATCAAGTATCCTTGATTTTGCTTAATCCCTGGGCACTCGCTGATGCTGACATCCATGAATAATGAACTCTTCTATAAACTTTTCTCAGTCTGCTTGAGTCAGATGCCTCTATCCCGTAAGTCCCCGCCAAGAACCTCCTTAGTTCTTACTGACACTACAGACCTCTTTGAGTCTGTGCTACTCCTTCTCTCCAGACTTGGCTCAGGAAGCCACCCGTTGGCTTCTGTTGAAGAGTCTCCTCAACCCCGCTTTAGTTGGCCCCACTGCAGGCTCAAGGGCTCTAAACCTAGCGTCTCATCTGTTGTACTGGAATCGAGGAAATCTCAAGACTGACAACAAAACCCTCTTTCCAGGCCAAACCATATACTCTTAAACCATGCTGGGACTCCTCTTACTGGCTTGTGGCTGCTCTGCATTATGGTGTCCTCCTCGAGTCCTCAGCAGGAAGGTGGACCAGAGCTCTTTGCCCTATATAGTCCCCCAATCTAGCCAACACATCTCCTTCCCCCTTCCAGAGTGGGAGGTGCAGTTATATCCCTGGTTGCCTTTCTCTCCCATCCCTGACTTCTTTCTTGGTTCTCTAGGTTAAGAGAGAGAGAGAGAGAGAGAGCGCCTTTCCCTTCCTTCCCAAAGGCAATCAACCAACCCCCCCATTCCCTGTGCTGTACTGGCAAGCAGGGTATCAGGAAGCAGGAAAATTAAAATAAAATCAATTAACATATATCTAAAATAACATGCTTTTTATCCTTAAATATCCAGATTCTCAGTCACCAAATGCTAGACCAGTAATTTTTTGTTTCCCATTTTATAGGTAAGAAGACTAAAATGAAGAAAGTCAGAAATAAAATTAGCCCCACATTAAATATCCATCTCTTTAGTGACACTACACTTTGGAAAGTTTCCAACATGATTGTATCTTACGTTTCTTTCTTTGAGGGATGCTCTTCTTGCTCCTGACCCTTAAAACAGAGGTGTTTCTCCAAATTTATTTCCTTGGATGCCTTATTTTTTTTCCCTTCACTACTTTTTTATATGTGTGTGATTTCATCTACTCTCAGCATTTAGCCAGAATTTTTCAATCTAGACTCAACATTTTCTTCTTATCTTGCCCATTTTCCCAACTGTTGTTGGGCATTTCTACCTTGGGAGAATGCTGGTTCCTCAAACCACACATTCAGAGAACTGAATGGTCCCCATGGCATTGACTTTCTAATTTCTACTCATATCACGCTTTCTTCAAACATCTTACTATTATATTTGGGTCTTCAATCACCAATCCTGGCCATGCTGGTTCCCACAGACTCTTACCTTCTTGGTCTCCATGATATCTTATCCTTATTTATTGCTCTCTCTATCCCTGCCTTACTTCATACAGGACCTCATTACCTCTCACTGGGGCAGGAAGTCAGGCAAGTGTGATGGAGTATAAAGAAAACGGGCTCACATTCCATCTTGGCATCCTGGCATCCTAGACATTCCAATACTTAGCCCCAAACACATTTCATGTCTTATCTCCTGCACTCCAACTCATCCTTTACAGATCTGCTGAAGTTGGCAGCTCCTTCTCCTTGAATGTGGGCTTTCCTGTTGCTATACGGCAGCTAAGGTTTTGTTTTTTGGGGGTTTTCTTCTATATCAAGTGAGCTTGTCAAACCCCTCCACTTATTGCAATATACTGGCCAACCAAGGTCCACTTTAGATACATCTTTGTGAACAGTTTCTTGAATGGCTGTCTTTCATGAAACCCAATAAATACTGTTTCCTCACCTATACAGCTACTCTTCAGCCATACAAATGAGTCAACTCTTTGGAAAAACTTTCTTTGATCCTCAAGGCCAGGTTAGGTTAAGGGTTCCTTCTGTGTTATCCCAAAGCTTTAGGGGAGGACCTTCTTCTATCTCTGGCTCCCTCCTTCCATAAACAGACACCACTGGGAAAGAGACATACCCGGATTCTCTATTTTCATTCTTTACTCACTTATTCTCATTGAAGGAAGAGTAAGGTATCTGATTCCTGGATTTGAGAGAAGGGGCTGAGCAAGTTTATCCTGACCTCTTCTTTTCTTCTCTCTCTCCCTGTTTCTCTACCCCCTGAAGCTTGACATGCATTCTGTTCTGCTCTCCATTAAGTGGTAATAACTTCTCTCTATGGGAAAAGCTTAGGCTCTTATACCATTATACCAGAAGCCAGAGGGGTAAGTTCAGTTCTGGCCTGGAGTGTTATTAGTGAGACCTCTGGGTCTCAATGTGATCTGGTATCACATTCTCTAATCCACTTTTTATCACTAATAGAACTGACATGCTGCTGTGCATGTGTTTCTCCCCTGTGCCTCTCAACTGACTCAGAACTTGACAGAGGAAACAAGCAGTACCTCATACCTCCTTCATGATGGTTTTCAGTACGGCCAATAGCAGTTTCTTTCTCTCTTCTCCCTAGCCTGTACATTCCTGGAAGACAGGGACGTTCTTTTTCATTTTTGCATCTCCAGTGTCTATCACATTACTGGCTCAGTGAATATCTTCAGTGAATGGATGGATAGATGAAAATCTTATACCACACATGTGGCTTGTAATATACCTTAGAATTGCATAAATAAATGAATGAATGACATGTATTTGTATACTTTCCATAACTAGCTCTGATTCCTTAACACAAGTTGCCTACCAGCTTGAGCAATCTGAACCTCAGAATTTTGCTGCAGGCCTGCAGTTGAAGAATACTTGCAGCTCTTCCTCAATGCTTTGATTTTCCAATGCTGATGACACTTAAATTTGTCCAGGAAGCTGCAGAACTGTTCAACCCTATCTCCCAGAGCCAAATGATCTGCTAAGCATATGGCATCAGAGCCGGGTGATAGCATCCCTCCACCCACGATCTTCTCTTTACGCTTCTCTGCTCTTCCTTTATAAACTAATTCTGTCTCTTACTGTATTTTAAATCATAATAGTATCTCACTCAGCCTCCCTTATCATGAACAAGCTGACACAGGAATTCAGGAAGCCCATTACGTCTACATAAAAGTATACTTTTTTTGATGAATTTTTTTCCCTCCAAATTCTTGTCCTCTTTCCCAGAAATTTAGCTGTGTTATTTTTAACCTGAATTAGGTGTGTCTCTTTCCAGGAGACTTCCTTTCTGCAAGCAGTGGAAAATACTTCAGCATGCATCCTCAATTTTAACTTATTAGCAATTATATTATTTTTTAGCCATCTCTACAGCCTGGGTTGGTATTTTAACATAGGAAATAGGTGCTAATTTGAGCATGATTTTCATCTTGGGGCTTCCAGACCACCACCATTTGTGTAGGGAAGGAAAGCATCTGATGACCCCGGAACATTTCACACTTCAACTTCTTTCATGAACTAATCATTTACTAATCATTTAATGAGTAAATATTCTATACTCTCCCTACCAGTTACTTATTGCTGTTTAACAAATCACTCCATAATTTAGTAGTTTTAAATGAAAGCCATGTATTCTTTCTCATGAGCTTATAGATGACCTGGGAAGTTTTGCTGATCTGGGCTGAGCTTGGTTGATCGTGACTGGGCTCGCTCACGCGTTTGTGGTCAGCTGAGTTAGGTAGGCAGCTCAGCTAATCCTGGCTGAGCTTCTGTGTCACATGGTTGAGGATGGACTGGTCCAAGATGATTTTCTGACAGTTCAGCTCTGTCTGATCTCTCATCCTCTAGCAGGCTAATCCAGGCTTGGTCCCATGCAGTTGGTAGGATTCCATATTCAAGAAAACTCAATCATGCAAGAGAAGAGGAGATACTCAAGGGCTTTTCAAGCTTCTACTTGTGGCATGTTTTCTAGCATCCTAGTAGCTAAAGTAATGTATGGCCTTAGTCCAAAGTTCATAGGAAGATGGGCTTCTAGTTACAGAATAAAGAGCATGAATAATGAGAAGCCATTGAGTAAGCCCATCAATGCAATTGATTTACCACTCTCCAAACTCTCCATCTGACTGGTGGACCTCAGGAAAGTATAACTGTAATGCCCTACCTAATTCTATCCCTGCTGGGAATAACATCAGCAGCAGCAGCGACAACAAAAAAATAGGTTTCATGGACCACCAACTGCAGTGCTTAGACTTTATATAAATGTTCTTATTTAATCCACACAACCCTATAAAGTAGATACTATTATTATTTCAAGCCAGGCACTCTAACTCCAAATCCCATGGGTATAAGCACGAGCCCAGTCTTCTGTAAAAGCAGTTGGCCATTTTGTCTCCTATAGGAACACACATCATAATGATGGCCTTTTGTTACGCTTTGTTCTTATCTCCTGGTAAAAAGTCTTTGGTGAAGAGCTTATACATCATATCTCTTTTTTTAAATTAATTTATTTATTTGTTTTTATTTTTGGCTGTGTTGGGTCTTCGTTGCTGTGCACGGGCTTTCTCTAGTTATGGCGAGCGGGGGCTACTTTTGGTTGTGGTACGTGGGCTTCTCATTGCGGTGGCTTCTCTTGCTGCAGAGCACGGGCTCCAGGAGCGCGGGCTTCAGTAGTGTGGCATGTGGGCTCAGTAGTTGTGGTGCATGGGCTTAGTTGCTCCACGGCATGTGGGATCTTCCCGGACCAGGGATCGAACCCATGTCCCCTGCATTAGCAGGTGGATTCTTAACCACTGCGCCACCAGGGAAGCCCCAAATCTCTTCTTCTGGTGCAAATTTTTTGAATGGCTAAAAGATGTGTGAATATACAAGCATTTATGAATCTGAGACATGCAGTGAAAAATATTACTCACAGGTCATTTCTCAATCATGGCTCACAAATCATTTTACACCACATCTTGAAATCTCTCTTCCCCCTCTCAAATTGTTGCTAAGCAACAACAAAAAAATGGGAAAGAAATTGCTTCTGTGAGCATCCCTCAGCTCTGGGTCTATCCCATCTAGACCTGCTTTCACAAAGATGCTGGATCCAGGAAGGAAGTGACATACCACGCAAACGTGAATCAAACTAACCATGTTTAGTAGTGGTTAACAGTGAAGGAGATTAGGGGGAGAAGAGATGCCTGGTACTTAATAAAGAAGCAATCATCTTATCACGCCTAACTTAGGTTACTCTTTGACACAACAGACTCTTCCACAAACTCCAGAAAGTAAAAAATCACTTTATCTTGAAAATCTCATTGCTTATCAAATAAGCTTGTGAAACGACCAACACTGTTCAGCATGATAGTCTTTAGGTGCTGTGATTTCATCCTCAATGAAGGCTACGCTGTAAGGTGCAGAGGAACATTATGAAGTATATCATAGTGCTTATTGCTGTCCTTTGTTGTGAGTGTTCAGGTTTAATTTACATTACATGTTCCATGGCCCCTGGGAGTGCCCCAAGTAACAATCTAAGCCAAGGGTCAATGGAGTTTTTCTGTAAGAGGCCAGATGGTAAATTTGTCAGACTTTTCAGGACATATGGTCTCTATTGCAATTCTGCCATTTTGCACAAGAACAGCCATGGATAATACATAAATGAATGTCCATGGCTGTTTTCCCATAAAACTTTATTTACAGAAAGAGATGGTGGGCCGGATTTGGCCTATAAGCTGTAGTTTTCTGACAACTGCCCTAAAGAATCAAGAAGTCCCTAGAGATTCAAACTCTGTTGCTTTGGAGAATAAGTTTGGCTTCTGAGTAGGATGAGGCTTAGGCCAATTTAACTCAGAAGCTTAACTTCCCCTTCTTGTCATACTCAGCAACTGGAATCTGGATAGCCTTGGTTAAGAACGATGTGATAACCAGTGCACTTGACAGCCAAGAAGGGGATTCTGTTGGGGAAACGGTCTGCAGGGAGAAAGAGACTGCGGCCACAGAGGAGCCTTGTTTCCCTCTGACACAAATGCAGGGTTTTTCCTGGCAAAGGCTTAACTCTAAAGTGCTTGGAGATGTAAAGACAGGATGAACTAAGGGACTCAAGTTAAATACTTAAAAAACACTGGACTAGAAGCAAGGAAGACTGAGGTCTAGTCCTAACCTTGCCACTAACTAACCTTACGAGTCAGTTATTTGATAACTGGGCTCAAGTTTTCCCCAACTATTAAATAAGAGATTCCAGTGTTTCTCATCTGTGTACTCATCCATCTGCATCAGAATCACTTAGGCTGCTCATTTAAAAGGCAAATTTCTGGACACCACCCTAGTCCCATTGAATTATCATCTCTGAGGGTTGCAGCCTGGTGACATGTATGAATAACATGAGTTCCAGGGGTTCTAAAGATACAGTAAAATTTGAGAACCACTGGACAAGAAAGATACTCTCCAATAAGCCTTCTAGCCCTGACGTCCTGTGCTTCTGAAATGTGGCATTAAATCTATCATCTTCTGCAGTGCTGACTTCTCAGGGAGAAATGCCCGTTAACTGTGACACATATGGCATTCATTAAAGCTGTGTGGAATTTCGGAAAGAATAACCAGCCTCAACTATACCTCTGCTTGGAGAAATGGTCTCTTGGCCTGGGCAGATGTACTTGACAATCAGAGGGGGAAAAAATAACTCCACACCCTTTTCCTCAGGCCAAAATGCAAATTTGGAACTCACCCTGCATGCCTTCCCAGGGAGGTGGCCACAGCTGATGAGGGACTTTGTGCTTGTAGCAACAAGCCCTGGAAGCTGAATCACATCCTTGAAGCTGACACAGCTCCCTTCAGCTACAGAGCAGCTGAGGGAGAAGGCAAAGGTGTGTGGATGTGTGGCTGTGGTATATGTGTTTGTGATGTGTGTGTGGTACCTATGTGAGAGTGTGTGTGGTATGGTGGGGTGAGTGGAGGGAAGGTGTCTGGTGTTTGTACCTTTGTGCTTGGTGTGTGGTGCGTGTGGTATGTGCGATGTTTGTGTATTTGTGTGTGAGAATTGTGCTATTTGTGTGTTGATATTGTGGTATTTGTGTGTGTATTTTGTATATGTGTATATGTGTGGGTGTCGTGTTTCTGGGTGTGGTTTGTATATGTAGAGTGTGTGTGTGTGTGTGTGTGGTATGTGTATGTGGTATGGTGTGTGGTGTGTGTGGTACGTGTGATGTTTGTGTATATTGTACATGTAGTGTGTATGTGTGGGTGTGGTGTCTGTGGGTGTGGTGTGTGTATGTTGTATATATATATCAGGGTGTGTGGTGTGTGTGTGTGTGTGTGTGTGTGTGTGTGCTGGCAGAGGGCAGGATAAGGGGGATGGTTAGTCAAGAGAGCCAGGGTCCATAGATTCAATAGTCCCTACTGTGTGCCAACCTCAGGCCAGGTGCTAAGAGTACAGAGATGAATTAGAACAAGTCACTGCCAGGAAAAATCTGAGTCTGGTGTGTAGCCTTTCCTGAGTGTTATGAGCCAGGCTCTTTCCCTGCATCTCTCTCACAACAACCCCTTTGAGACAGAGATTGTGGTTGTTCCCATCTTACAGCTGAGGAAAACTAAAGCTAAAAGAGATTAACGATAGAGCATTGTAACAAACCTGAAGAACTTGGACCCAGGCAGGTCTGGTTCCAGAGCCTATTCTATTAACCACCACCATCACAGTAGCTCATTTTATTGAGGGTTTTGCACACTTCAGGATCTCAGGATGTGCTCAAACAACCCCATGAGATAGACACTGATATTCTCATCGTGCCAATGAGTGAGTTGTCCAAGACCACAAAATCAGTACGTAGCAGACCCAGGATCTAAACCCAAGCAGTGTTGCTCCAGGGTGTGTGCTCCAAGCCTTCTGTTACTTTGCCTCATAAAGGCAGACAAACGTGGCAATAAATGACAACACAGAAGATGCACGTGGAATGGTTAGAGGAAGGAAAGGATACATTTCTGGGGGAGACCACAAAAGGCTTCCCTAGGAAGTGCTATATGCTTTCCTGAGTTTGCAAACCTGACTCCTGGAGAAATAGCAGAGCCCATATTCCTCTGGCCATAACTTTAAACACAACAGAAAGAGTCTGATGATTGTAATTTCATACCTGCTTGATTTGTCCTTGGTTGGCGGGGAGCAGGGAGTCGTGTTCTATTTCTTTTTTCTTTCTTTGAACATAAACTCCCTTGATGAAATGTGAAATGCCTCTTTTGGTCATGTAAATAGCCTCTTATAGTCCCCCCTCCCCGAGAAGCCAAAGAGTAGTCAAGGGCAGGCAAGCCTCTATAAGAGCACAGAGGAGGGAAAATGAAAAGCCTGTATATGCAGAATAGTGTTGCCCACAGAGCAAGGGGCTGGAAGTTGGAGAAAAAGTCTTGCTGTATATTTTGTCCCCAGCCCTACCACAGTTTTTAGTCCTCTTTCCAAACTAACTGGAAATGATTTATTAATAAACTCATGATCATTATGTATTTCAGGAAGATAGGTCTGACTAGCTATATTCCCAAAAGACTATCTTCCCAATGGGAGCTCACCCTCACAGTCTTGGCTTTAGCTGTGCAGGACAATAATGAATGCAGCCAGAGCCTAACGTTTGTTGCAACTATGGTGTGTTTGTTTTTATAAAGAAAATTTTGAAAATAAAGCAATACATATAAGAGAAGGATCCAACTTAACTAAATAAATAAGTACAGAAACTGCACTGGAAGACACCTTAACAAGTCAACTGAACCAACTCAGTGTGTGTGTGTATGTCTCTGTGTGTTTGTATGTGTGCACATATGTGTTCATGTGTGTATGCGTGTGTATGTGTTCACACATCACTTCTGGTCCCCTGCACTCACACATTTCCAGGAATGGGAGATCACCACTGGCCCAGGCAGGCCGCTCCACTCTTTTGTAATTCAAGTGGTTATAGGATGGGCTCCTTATGATATTTGCCATTTGTCCTAGTTCTGACTTCTGAAGTTACTCAGAGTTGATTCTGAATACTTTTTAGTGTCTTCAAAACCTTTTTGGAAGAAAGACATGAAAAGCAAATGTATAAAAAAAAAAAAAAGCAACTGTATATAAGTAAAATAAAGAAGCACATGAATTCTCCACATAAAAAGCCCACTGATTATTTGAAGATGACTAATAAATTCCTCTAATCCTTCTCTTCTCCATCCAGCTTAAATACCACTTCTGCCTAGCTCCATTCCCCATATCCAGTCACATGACTCTCCCCAGAGACACACGTGTGCACACATGCACACACACACTGCCAACTGGTGGATTCAACTCTCCTTTAAAACCCTGTGACTGATGTTGTCCTTAACTAAAGTGTGGAGTGATCAGGAGACTTCCTCTAAAGTTAAGTTTGCTGGGCTTCACTGGTGGTGCAGTGGTTGAGGGTCCGCCTGCTAATGCAGGGGACGTGGGTTCATGTCCCGGTCCAGGAAAATCCCACATGCCGCGGAACGGCTGGGCCCGTGGGCTATGGCCGCTGAGCCTGTGCATCTGGAGCCTGTGCTCCACAACAGGGGAGGCCACAACAGTGAGAGGCCTGCGTACCGCAAAAATGTCCAGCTCAGCACTTATGCAGCATCATTACAATCACACCCCTTGCCCTGTGCCCAATTTCCCAGCTTGTAGCTCGGCTCATCACTGGGTCTTCTGGCCATTTCCTCAGTGTGTCCCCATCTTAAAACCACCCTGCTTTAATGGCTGGTTAAATAAAAAACATTTGTTTATTCTTGGACTGAAGTCTTGATTCCAGGTCCCTAACCAGCAATATTTCCTGACACCATGGCATCAGACATTTTAACAAACTCAGTCTTCATTTTAAACAATCAATTAAATGTTTACAGAGAAGGCCAAAGTCAGACAGGTATGCAGGTAGCTAAAGATTACTCTGTTCTTCAAGCAGTATGTAGCTATAGAAAATTACTATCATCCAGCCTTCATTTCTCAAGTTTTTCTTCCAAAATATTCTGAAGGAAACTTCCAAGTCCTTTGCTGAGACTGACACACATGGCATCAAGGCACCCAGTGCTTTGCTAGTCTAACAATCCTACCAGAAAAGAAAAGAAGGGAATTTGTCATCACCTCTCTTATTCTTAGGTAAGCCATACGAGCTCCCAGTGGTCATTGCTTTCTTCTCTAAGTGCTGAGAAAAAATTATATGTATGTACATACATATATACATACACACACACACATATACATATACACACATACATATACACATATATATATATTTATACATACACATATATTTCTCAGTTATAGAGTTTTCTTGGGGATAGATATCAAATTTAGATGTAAATTCTAACACATATTTTCTTCTTATTTAGTATTGAATAATTTGCACATCTTCAGTCCTCTGGAATTGTCCTCTGAAATTCCTAGAAGATTACTTAGAGTTACAATTGTGTACTCAAATCTTCTTTCTATTAAGTCATTTATTCAAGGTGGTGACCTTGAGCAAATGATTTCTTTTCTTTCCAGTTTCTTTAACTGTAAAATGGATATATGTCTTCCAGAGTTGCTATGAGAAAGGAATTCAAGAGCATACCTAAAAACACCTAATGCAGTGCCTGACGTGTCCTTTAATGAAGGTCTGTCCCTGCCCTGTGGTGATCCACTTATTTTGTTTCTGCATCTTGACCTCTGTGCTTCCATAGTATTTCCTTATGTCTCCTCCTCTCCACATTCTGCCTTTTCCAGTTGGAAGATCATTGCCCTTGACAGAGATGACATAATTTTATAAAACTTATACAGCAGGGCTCCCCTGGTGGCGCAGTGGTTGAGAGTCCGCCTGCCGATGCAGGGGACATGGGTTCGTGCTCCGGTCCGGGAAGATCCCACATGCCGCAGAGTGGCTAGGCCCGTGAGCCGTGGCCGCTGAGCCTGCGCATCTGGAGCCTGTGCTCCGCAGCGGGAGAGGCCACAGCAGTGAGAGGCCAACTTATACAGCAATGTTTCTTCACTCTTCACTGTTAACATTCTGTTTTCTGCCCTGGGCAATGAGCCTCTTCCTTCCTAATTCTTATTTTGAAAATAGCTTCTAAATAGTCCCACTGCAACTCCTAGTACCCTTTTAATTCTGAGTACTTTTCACAAGTCTCAGTTTATTCAGCAGTTATCATTTAAAGGCTCACTATATCCAGCATGTACTCAGTGTTGAGGACACATCAATGAACAGATTGATGGGGCCCCTATCATAACACATCTCACAGGGGGCATCAGTTCTTGCAGGTGAAGCTGGGTTTAACCCGTGCCCCAAGCCCTAGGGTGAGTGTAGCACACAGTGGAACTAGGATTCGAATCTAAGTGCACTTTCTGCCATATGATATTGGCACAAATGAATTTTTTGGGAAATATTAACAGCACCAAGGAAATATTATGAAGTACACTTTTAGGCGGGCCCCATGATCCTCCTTCTGACATCATCTACCTCCACTCAACTGATTATCCACTAATCCTTATTAAGTGGTTACTGGATAGGGTAGTTAAGGTGTAACTGATAACAGCTAAGGAATGAACCTCTTCCAGTGGGAATGGAGTAAGTGGTTTTATTCATATCAACACACTCTGAGAGGGGGTGGAAAATGATTTAAGTGGCTATCCTTTCCCCCATCATTTACCAGTCAGTCCTAATTCATTCTTTCCACAGCTCTCAGACATTAAGCTCTAAATACAGTGAACAGAAGATCATCACACTACATGATTACACATCCTTTGCCTTAAGAACCCACCGCCTTCTTTACTCATTCCCCATGTAGTGAGGTATAAACAGTGTCTTCAGTAGCAGCGGGGAGTGGACCTGGACTCTTATCTCACTCCCGTCATTAACTCATGGGAAGTCATACCTCTCTGGACCTCCTTTTCTTCAACTGTGAAATCAAGGACTTAGAAAGTTCTTGAAAGAAGGTCCTGCTCTAAAGTTCTAAGAGGTCAACTGCCTCATTCCAGAGACATTTGGCTGTGCATAGATGTTAGCAATCAGCCTCCTGCCCCAAGAGCACTTAGTTTCGCTCTGTAGGAACCACGACGCAGCTCTTCAAGGGGGCTCCCATGGTGTGACCTGAGCATTCACATTCTTTTCCGAGAGCTCATTCAGTGAGATGAGGGAGAGCTCTCATCTCATCCAGTGAGAGCTCTCATTCATTCACAGTCTTCATGGGGCTTATACCATGAACAGAATTGGATCTGGGCCAAGGGCTAGTAGCCTGACTGTGTCACTTATACACTGTGTGGGCTTGAGAAAAACACGTCACCTCTCTGAGCCTTTTTACTTCCTCTGTAAATCTGTCACAATGGTACATCTTTAAAGGCAGTGGTGGGTCTAGAAATTTTATGACTATATTATTGATCTGACTGGAAGATGGCCCGAGAGGCTTGCCTTGAACGTGTGATTGTGAAGTTAGCAAGCCACGAGCACAGTGCATTTGCTTAGATTGTGTATGTATTTAAGGAGTCTAGAGTGAGAGCACGGGTGTAGGTTATATGAGGTGGTGGGACTCAGGCCTCCTCAAGTTACCCCAACAGCACAGTCATTATTCACAGAGCTGTTTTGACAATTCAATGTGATTCCATATGCCTAAGTGCCTGGCATGTGTTAGAGAAATAAAACAACATGCTGGTTTTGAATGTGAGTCAGCTTTGTGCCCAGCTCTAGGTGAAATACACATCACCCTAAAGTCCTTTATCCTGCAATAAGGTCCTTGAGAGGAAGACAGCATTTTTGTAGGGGCAGCATGTAAAGAAACAAAATGATCGTCTCTTGGAAAATACTGTCTTATTCTTAAGATCTGAGGTAAACCATTGAGATTTTGGAATATATCAGATGGTAGCTACATGGCTCCATTAGTCCTCAGTTAAAGCATTGGGCTTGCAGAGTTGTGGAATCAGGATTGTTTATCCTAGTCTTGACAACACTTGGAAATTGAATTTGTGCCTGACTCCTAGCAGGCCTTCAATAAGTGTTCAGTGAATGAATAGATGAATTAGTGAATTGATGTATAAATGAAAAAAAAAAAACAACAATGAACTATTTTCTAAGACCACCTCTGGGAATTTTCAATTTCCACATATCTCCTCACTCCTCAAGTTAGTCTATCTGAAGGAACAACTCCAGAATATTTTATTCTCATAACATTTCTATATGCATAACCACAGGAGAATGCTCAAAGTATTTTGTAAACTTCTTATTTTTCTTCTAGCACTGGCAATTCTATTCCGAGCTTTTAGATGGATAGATAGGCAGGCCAGCACCCCTCTGAAATCTAAGTGTTTGGAGGAGTTGTCCCCAATATCCATTCACCCCTTCCTCCTCAGTAACAGGGGCATGCTTTTTCAGTTGGGCACATGGCTGCATAGGACAAACACTACATTCTCCCGCCTCCACTGCAACTAGGTATGGTCATGTGATGAGTTCACAATAGAATGTGATGAGTTCACAACAGAATGTGGGCAACTTCCTGGAAATATCCTTAACCAGAGGGGGCTGTTCTTGCCTTTCCCCTTTCCTCTTAAGTGCTAGCTGAAAAAACAACCATCTTGGAGATTGAGATGAACTTAGAAATGGAAGACACTTGTAAAAAGTAAAAGATAGGAAGATGGTCCCTAATATGGGTCCCTTCAGACCTTACCTAAAAGAGAAATAAACCTCAATTTGAAAAACAAAACCAAAACCGTATTTTGGTGTTTTTTTCCCCACATAGTCAAAGCAAATCCTGACTCACACAGAGTTGACCCTAGGAAACCTTGGAAATGCTATTCGTACAATGTGCTCATAGAAAATGACCACTGGACTAGGAAATGGTTATTGGACAAAGTGTAACTGATAACAATGAGGGTGAGCTCTGGTCCAGCTTCTATCCCTAGTTAGTTTGCTGACATTCAATAAACAACTTCCTTTTTAAAGCCTCAGTTTGCCCCTCAGCAGAATATGAGCATTAAATAAATATCTCCTCTACAAATTTACTACCCCATGATAATTTTTAGAAAAATACAGCATGAGCTCCTGTGTGAAATATCCTGTCAAGCTTAAGGATATTAAGGAAAGAAGAATCTGGTTGTAAACACACTCAGTCGATATTTGCTGTGCACCTGACTCATGCCAGGTACTGTGCTAGGTGCTGGGAATATACAGGTGACTTGAACAGAGACATTAACAAATATTGATAAATAATTGTAAGTAGAAAAAGATTTGCATAGAATAGAAGCACACATGTTATGGAACCATGTGTCAGGGGAACATTGCCTGGTTGTAGAAAGAGGAGATCAGGAAGAAATACATGAGGAAGTGATATTTAAACTGAAATATGAAGGCTGAAGGTTGACTAGGTGGAGAGTAGGAAGAAACACAAAAACATCTATCTTAAGTGAACTTTAAAGGTTCCTCAAGGACAAATTGATCAAGATTATTGAGCCACAAAAAGAGACTCAGATTTACTCACTCGCAGACCTGGCCCTATTATAAACTGATGCCTCCCAGCAAAACCTCTACCCAATCCTTAATACTCAGGACTTCCAACTCTGGAAGATATTTTTTCTTGAAGTGGTAACACTGAGCATTTTTAGACTAGATACTCTCCCTTTTATGTGTACAGCAGTTTTCAACATAGTGTACACAGAGCAGACTCACATATACAATTTCACATAATATACAAGGTAGATGGTACTAGCCTCAATTACAGGGCAGAAATGGAAACCTGCTGAAGTTAAGTGGCATACTTGTGTGTAAGTGATGGGACCTGAATTTTTCCTCTGATATTCTATTTCCTGGTCCAGTGTCTGTTCACCCCTCTTTCTAGTGTAGATACCATTTTCACACACAAGTGCGACTATAAGGGAAAGAAATTGATTTATCCCTTTTAAAGGAAAATTGGCCAATTAATGGAACAATGCTAGAGAGAGAGATTAAAGTCAAATAATTTCTTCACTCCATTTAGGACTTGCTTCCAAGCCACACAAGAAAGTAAATAAAGACTTTAAATCCACCCTTTGGTTTTTGACCCCAAACATTATTACACAGGTTGATCAGACTTTATTCAACAGAATTGGATCTAAATGACAGCTGTCTGTTTCCAAAGAATCAACTCCACCCTCAAAGGATAAAGATTCACCACCTTAGGGAAGACTCAAAAGAATGTGCCCCGAAGGCACATTCTCAGGAATGTTCTCAGGAATGTTCAAACACATTTTGAGCAGTGTCAGTGCCCTCTGAATCAGGGTTCACCTGGATGAGATCTTTAATAGTGATCAGCAGTTCTTCGAATGATTTGATTGTGATATACAAAAATACACTGAATTATACACTTTTAAATCGGAATTATATCTCAATAACATGGTTTTTAAAGTGTAACCTCATTGGTTTATCTTGTACATAGTGTTATCACTGGGATAGCTGCTGGAAGACTCAGAGAAGTAGCTTTACACCTATAGGTTACAGTTAAGTTGGAGACACATAAACCTACCATTAACCTTGTTCCTTCCTGCTCATGAGACAGCTGGTGACGTCCCATCACCTCCTTCAGTTCCATGAGCTCATCATCTCCAGTACTTCACAGGAGCCCAGGGGCCTAGACGGAGCCTTCCTGTCTTTCTTCAACGAAGATCTTCGCAATGACAGTCTAAAAGAGAGGAATCTCCATGTCACGGGCCAGCTACTTTGGGCTCGCCAAGTGTTCATAGAAACTCACAAATCTCCCAAGGCTCCTCATGAAAACCATTTCCTCAAGAAGATTCCCTACAGCAGAGGTCAAGGAAGCTGCAGAAATCTCCACCACATGGGGGCAGCAAACGGGAAAACAAAGGTTGGAGAGGTTAAAGCTAACTGCTCTGAGGACATGTGTGGTCAATAGCCTGAGGTCTTTTAAAACTAGCATCAGAGTTAACTCCTAGTTGGGAGATTAATTGAGTGAAGGGTATTCACACCTTGACATTCAAGAGGACATCCTCATTAGCAAAACACTAATTAACTGAGAGAAACTGGATGAGAAATGCAAGAGTCTAGTTTACAAAGAGTTTTACCTAAAACACACACACACACACACACACTTTACATGTCATTTTGACATTTATGCATAAAATTCTCTCCCCATTTTTTTAATATATACTCTCCCTTTCTTTCTCGCTCCTTTTTTCTTTATTTTCCTCCTCTCTCTTTTTTAATTCATTCATCAAAGGGTGTACCCAGTGCCAAGCACTGATGGAACAGCACTGCCATAGTCCTTTCTCCCACACAGCTTATGGTTATTGGGATATGTCCAGATAAAGAATCTAGAACCTTGCAAAATTCCTTCTAACACTCATTCTTGCAAGGGGTCCAGTCTAGAGCCATATGTGAAGAAGTGTCATTCCTGGAAAATGCCTCCTTTGGTCAAGATTAGATTGAATTTGGTCAGCAACAAGTCTTAGGGTTTCCAGAGGCACCACTGAAGCTAGGATGAGTCAGAAAAGCCCAGAGACCCAAGGGAACCCTGATTGTTAACATCCCTGGAACAGAACGGGAGGCCCCAAATCACGGTAATCTTGGTTTTCAATATCTACCTGGCCACAAAGAATCCTGGTTTTCTTTAACTCCTCAGAAGTGGGAGAGGCCCAAACATCACAATGAATGATTTAGGAGCAGAGAATATGCCAACCTGCCAGTGCTGCAGGGCCCCAAGATTACTGATTCCAAAAGAAAGGTAGGTGGGAACACTAAGTACCTCTGGATTGGCTCAAACACCAGAGGTCCAAGTGGCATTGGAATGGTGTTTCCAAGATAGAAAATCATACATATTTGAGTTCATTAGGATTAAGTTCTGCTGTGAGTAAAAGAGACCTAGAAAATTATTGCTTAAGTAAAGAAAAAGTTAATTTCATTCTCAAATTTAAGAAGTCTTGAGGTAGGCATTTCACAGTTGATACATGGGCTCCCCACTGTCAGCAACAAGGACCCTGTGGTATTTGGTCTTTCATTTCCCAAAATACCCACATGATACAAATTTCTTTCTGAAACTAGCTATTGCATATTCCAGGAACTAAAGGGAAATAAAGAGTTAAGGACACCCCTCCTCTCTTTTAAAGAAAACTCCAGGAAGATCCCAATGACACTACTGCTGATACAACATTGGCCAAAAATTTAGTCACATGACCACACCCTGTTGTAAGGAAAGGTGGGAAATTTGGCAGCAATATGCCCAGGTAAATATTTGGGCCTGTTGCTAAATGAAAAGGGAGAATGGATTTTGAGCTCAGCTATAGATAATCTCTGTCATGGTCATCAATGGATTAGCTAAAAAAAATTTTTTTAAGTTTTGTAAACTTGGGAAGGAAAACTTCTGCCTCTTTGAGCCTTGGTTTCTTCAATTGTAAAATGAAGACGTGATTACTGAGGTGTCACCCATCTCATTTCTTTTAAAAACCTATTTAACTTGGGTAGATTATGCAGAGGATTTTTTTTTTCCAATTCCTAGGCTCCAAGTGCCTTCACAACTCTCTGCAAAACTTGGGTATCTTTTGGTAATAGGTGTCTGACCAGGATATGTCACTTTCAATAAGAAGACAAATCTATCAGAGTGTGGTTGAGCTAATGATAAGGAAGAACAAGGTCCATTAAACTCCAGGTTAATTGCCAATTAGCAGTTGACTTAAAAATCAGACAGAATTATATTAGTCCTTATTTTTCCAAAAACATGTTCAGCCATGAGTATAAATGAACCTATTTGTGCTATTGAAATACAACTGATCCTCTCTGGGGAACCCACTCAGGACCCAGAAGGCAAGGAAAATGAACTTCACAGCATCTTGTGCAACTTTCCCAAACACAGATGCTAATTCATCTTCTGAAAATTTAAATCAACCTGTGTGTGCACACACATGATTACAAAGGGAAAGGAACGTGTCTAAACGAACTCCACATGCCCAAGGTTTTCTGGCAGTTGACCAGGGAAATTTTAATGTTCCTATTGTTGACCCAGTACCTAGAAATAAAGACTTTAACTTTCACCTTCACTGCCCTTCAATCACCGAACACACAAGACTAGTCCCTGAGATACCATGATCACCAAATGCTAAAACCAATGGTAATATCTCAGATTCTGAAAGTCATGCATTTATACAACCTGAGGTGCTTTTATAATGTTGAGGCAAATAATTCAGATTCAGGAACTGGATGGCTGAGGGTGCTAGTTCCGTTCTGAAATTTATAAGCTGTATGACATTGAACAAATAACTTTGATACACCTCAGTTTCCACTTCTGCAATATTAGGAATGATCGGGACATTCATCTCTTTATGGCAGTATTAAGTACAAGAAATCCTGGAATATAAGCAATTGATAAATGCCAACTTAAAAAAAGGCAAGCAAACTTTTATTCCTCCACATTCCACTTCTTCATTTCCACTAAAATTTCTCTTCGGCCTTATTTCCGACTGTATATCCCTAAATCCCTCCCACTTCCCCAGATCTACCTTTCTTGAGTCCTCTACTAGCTGGAGACCATGGGGGAACTGTTTTAACTGCAATCGTGCGAGCCCCCTCCTCTCTCTTCTTGACCTTCCATGTTATCGGCCTTTCCAATTTCCACCCTCTAGTTCCAGGCCTTCGAGTACTGATAGGAGAAAACACTTAGCAACACCATAAATTCATATCCAGCCTCAGCTGGAATCAGAATGCTGAGCGGTACCTCTGTTAGTCACACCTAGTTCCCACTTTCCACACACGAAGCACTTATGCCAATCCTGCCCTCTCAGCACGAATGAATTATTTTCTTCATACATGTCTTAATTCACTCAGTTAATAAATATTCACTCACTCTCTACCACAAGCTAGATTAACAGTTTCCAAGGAGGCTACTCTCACTAAGGGAAGCCTGAGACTCACTTGTTCATACCTTCCTTCCTTCCTTCCTTCATTGAAATGATCTTACAAGAACACCCAGATCTTTATTATATTTCTCCCTTCCTCAAACTTTCTCCCAAACTCAATCTACTAATGTCTAAGAAAGAAAAGCTTCTTATTTCTTTGCAAGTCTAGTTCCTTCATATGCATTCCTTTCCAGTCTCATCCTTTTCATTTGATATCCATTTTCACACTTCTTCCTTTCTCCCCTTTGGCTAATCCTTTACTATTCAATTTTTTTGAAAGTTGGCATTCAAAAAACAAACACGCATTAATTTTTTTTAAACATCTTTATTGGAGTATAATTACTTTACGATGGTGTGTTAGTTTCTGCCTTATAACAAAGTGAATCAGTTATACATATACATATGTCCCCATATCTCTTCCCTCTTGCGTCTCCCTCCCTCTCACCCTCCCTATCCCACCCCTCTAGGTGGTCATAAAGCACTGAGCTGATCTCCCTGTGCTATGCGGCTGCTTCCCACTAGCTGTCTATTTTATGTTTGGTAGTGTATATATGTCCATGCCACTCTCTCACTTTGTCCCAGCTTAGCCTTCCCCCTCCCTGTATCCTCAAGTCTATTCTTTAGTAGGTCTGTGTCTTTATTCCCATCTTGCCCCTAGGTTCTTCATTACCTTTTTTTTTTTTTTTTACATTCCATATATATGTGTTAGCATACGGTATTTGTTTTTCTCATTCTGACTTACTTCACTCTGTATGACTCTAGGTCCAGCCACCTCACTACAAATCACTCAATTTCGTTTCTTTTTATGGCTGAGTAATATTCCATTGTATATATGTGCCACATCTTCTTTATCCATTCATCTGTTGATGGACACTTAGGTTGCTTCCATGTCCTGGCTATTGTAAACAGAGCTGCAATGAACATTGTGGTACATGACTCTTTTTGAATTATGGTTTTCTCAGGGTATATGCCCAGTAGTGGGATTGCTGGGTCGTATGGTAGTTCTATTTGTAGTCTTTTAAGGAACCTCCATACTGTTCTCCATAGTGGCTGTACCAATTCACATTCCCACCAACAGGGCAAGAGGGTTCCCTTTTCTCCACAACCTCTCCAGCATATATTGTTTCTAGATTTTTTGATGATGGCCATTCTGACCGGTGTGAGATGATACCTCATTGTAGTTTTGATTTGCATTTCTCTAATGATTAATGATGTTGAGCATTCTTTCATGTGTTTGTTGGCCATCTGTATATATTCTTTGGAGAAATGCCTACTTAGGTCTTCTGCCCATTTGTGGATTGGGTTGTTTGTTTTTTTGATTCTGGAGATTAATCCCTTGTCAGTTGCTTCATTTGCAAATATTTTCTCCCATTCTGAGGGCTGTCTTTTCGTCTTGTTTATGGTTTCCTTGCTATGCAAAAGCTTTTAAGTTTCATTAGGTCCCATTTGTTTATTGTTGTTTTTATTTCCATTTCTCTAGGAGGTGGGTCAAGAAGGATCTTGCTGTGATTTATGTCACAGAGTGTTCTGCCTATGTTTGCCTCTAAGACTTTTATAGTGTCCAGCCTTACATTTAGGTCTCTACAAGCAACTATAAGCCAATAAAATGGATAACCTGGAAGAAATGGACAAATTCTTAGAAACTCACAACCTTCCAAGACGGAACCAGGAAGAAACAGAAAATATGAACAGACCAATCACAAGCACTTGAACTGAAATCTTCCAACAACAAAAGCCCAGGACCAGATGGCTTCACAGGCGAATTCTATGAAACATTTAGAGAAGAGCTAACACCTATCCTTCTCAAACTCTTCCAAAATATAGCAGAGGGAGGAACACTCCCAAATTCATTCTACAAGACCACCATCACCCTGATGCCAAAACCAGACAAAGATGTCACAAAGAAAGAAAACTACAGGCCAATATCACTGATGAACATAGATGCAAAAATCCTCAACAAAATACTAGCAAACAGAATCCAACAGCACAGTAAAAGGATCATACATCATGATCAAATGGGGATTATGCCAGGAATGCAAGGATTCTTCAATATATGCAAATCTATCAATGTGATACACCATATTAACAAATTGAAGTAGAGAAACCATATGATCATCTCAATAGATGCAGAGAAAGCTTTCGACAAAATTCAACACCGATTTATGATAAAAACCTTCCAGAAAGTAGGCATAGAGGGAACTTTCCTCAACATAATAAAGGCCATATATGACAAATCCACAGCCAACATCATCCTCAATGGTGAAAAACTGAAAACATTTCCACCAAAATCAGGAACAAGACAAGGTTGCCCACTGTCACCACTATTATTCAACATAGTTTTGGAAGTTTTAACCACAGAAATCAGAGAAGAAAAAGAAATAAAAGGAATCCAAATCGGAAAAGAAGAAGTAAAGCTGCCACTGTTTGCAGATGACATGATACTATACATACAGAATCCTAAAGATGCTACCAGAAAACTACTAGAGCTAATCAATGAACTTGGTAAAGTAGCAGGACACAAAATTAATGCACAGAAATCTCTTGCATTCTTATACAGTAATGATGAAAAATCTGAAAGAGAAACTAAGAAAACACTTCCATTTACCACTGCAACAAAAAGAAGAAAATATCTAGGAATAAACCTACCTAAGGAGACAAAAGAACTGTATGCAGAAAATTATAAGACACTGATGAAAGAAATTAAAGATGATACAAATAGATGGAGAGATATACCATGTTCTTGGATTGGAAGAATCAACATTGTGAAAATGGCTATACTACCCAAAGCAATCTACAGATTCAATGCAATCCCTATCAAACTACCAATGGCATTTTTCACAGAACTAGAACAAAAAAATTTCACAATTTGTATGGAAACACAAAAGACCCCAAATAGCCAAAGCAATCTTGAGAAAGAAAAACAGAGCTGGAGGAATCAGTTTCCCTGACTTTGGACTATACTACAAAGCTACAATAATCAAAACAGTATGGTACTGGCACAAAAACAGAAATATAGATCAATGGGACAGGATAGAAAGCCCAGAGATAAACCCACACACGTATGGTCACCTTATCTTTGATAAAGGAGGCAAGAATATACAGTGGAGAAAGACAGCCTCTTCAATAAGTGGTGCTGGGAAAACTGGACAGCTACATGTAAAAGAATGAAGTTAGAACACTCCATAACACCATACAAAAAAATAAAATAAAATAAACTCACGCATTAATATTTATTGGGTTTGCCAAAAAGTTCCTTTGGTTTTTAAGTAAAACTAAGGGACACATTTTTCATTTTCACCAAGAACTTCATTGAACAACATATTCACCACTTTGTTCCACTATCGTCTGCCAATTTTCAGGCAATTTCATAATTCCATCTTCCCAAAACGTTTTATCTCTTTGAGCAAAGAACTGTTCCAGATGCCTTTTACAGTCTTCCAGGGAATTGAAATTGTTTCCATTAAAAGAATTTTGTAAAGACTGAAAGAAATGGAAATCCAAAGGTGCAATGTCTGGTGAATACAGCGGATGAATCAGAACTTCCCAGCCAAACTGTAACAGTTTTTGCCTGGTCATCAAAGAAATATGTGGCCTTGCATTATCCTGATGGAAGATTATGCGTTTTCTGTTGACTAATTCCGGATGCTTTTCATTGAGTGCTGCTTTCAGTTGGTCTAATTGGGAGCAGTACTTGTTGGTATTAATCGTTTGGGTTTCCAGAAGGAGCTCATAATAGAGGACTCCCTTCCACTCTCACCATATACACACCATCACCTTCTTTGGATGAAGACTGGCCTTTGGTGTGGTTGGTGGTGGTTCATTTCACTTGCCCCACCATCTCCTCTGTTCCACATTATTGTTTAGTATCTACTTTTTTTTTAAAGAAGATGTTGGGGGTAGGAGTTTATTAATTTATTTATTTTTGCTGTGTTGGGTCTTCGTTTCTGTGCGAGGGCTTTCTCTAGTTGTGGCAAGTGGGGGCCACTCTTCATCACGGTGCACGGGCCTCTCACTATCGCAGCCTCTCTTGTTGCAGAGCACAGGCTCCAGACGCGCAGTCTCAGTAGTTGTGGCTCACGGGCCCAGTTGCTCTGCGGCATGTGGGATCCTCCCAGACCAGGGCTCGAACTCGTGTCCCCTACATTAGCAGGCAGATTCTTAACCACTGCGCCACCAGGGAAGCCCATAGTATCCACTTTTTAATCGCCCGTCACAATTTGTTTTAAAAACGGACTGTTTTTGTTACGTTTAAGTAGAGAATCGCATGCAGAAATACGGTCAAGAAAGTTTTTTTCACTTAACTTACGTGGAACCCAAACATCAAAGTGATTAACATAACCAAGCTGGTGCAAATGATTTCCAACACTTGATTTGGATATTTGAGTATGTCGGCTATCTCCCGCATGTATAATGTTGATTGTTCTCAATTAATGTCTTGATTTGATTGCTATCAACTTCAGCTGGTCTACCCGACTGTGGAGCATTGTCCAGAGAGAAATCTCCAACATGAAACTTAGCAAACCACTTTTGACATGTTTGATCAGTCATAGCACCTTCTCCATACACCGCACAAATCTTTTTTTGCATTTCAGTTGCGTTTTCACTTCTCTTGAAATAATAAAGCACAATATGCCGAAAATGTTGGGTTTTTTCTTCCATATTCAGCATTAAAATGGCTACAGAAAAATTCACCAATTTTGATACTTCTTTTAAAAAATGCACTCTGACATGACAGGTAACAAAATTGTTTTGAATGAAGTTAAAAACAACTAAGTGCTACTAAAGCCATCTTATGGAAGAAAACAAACGAACGTTTTGGCCAACCCAATACTTTGTTACTTTTATTCTCTCTCACTTCCTTTACCCTCTTCTTTTTAAACATCCCAAACATATCTAACACTTTCTCAAACCCTCTCCCATTCACTCCTGGACTCACAGGAATTAATTTTAGCCCCTCAGATGAATAGCTCTCTCCAAGGTCACTAATGGTCGTCTTAGTGACAAATTCTAGGAATCTTCTTCAGTCCTCACATTACTTCTCTTTCGTTTCTGAGGCATTTAGCCCTGGTGACTCCCATCTGCTTGAAGTATCATTGCCCCTTTGGTCATTTTATTCTGAGCACTTTCTGAAGCATTTCTGACCGTTTTCTTCCCTGGATCCAGGTCTCCTGACCAGCTATGGAAGCATTCCCCAAAAGTCTGTTCTCTCTTCTCCTTCCTTCTGTTACTGGACATCTCCATATAGATGGCCTCCTCACACACGTCTCAAGAGGAATGCATGGCTTTCATCACACTCTGTGCTACTTCTGCAAAGATCCCTTAAGTGGTCCATTTCTGGAGTCTTGCCAAAATTGGCCATAATCCATAGTGCCCATGATAACCAAAGACATTCTTCTTAGGTTCACATATATCATTATTCCCATTCAAAAATCATTGTTCAAAATCTTTCTTCAAAGGAAAACAGAAATTTAAAATCTTTACTAAGACAGTACATAAATGCCTCAGTGATGTGGGTCTAGGTCATCCTATCAGCCTCATTCATTCATTCACCCAGTCAGTCAACAAATATTTGAGTACTTACTATAATTCGGCACCACTCCACCTTTCTAAGCATCAGTGAATAAAATAGACCAAAATAATAACAATAGTAATAATAGTAATACAAAATTATTCAATAATTTTGTTTTCAAAATAATACAAAACAATTTTGTATTATTATTATTTAACACTTATGGAGCTCCCATTTTTGTGTGGGTTTATCCTATATTAGTCCCTTTTCTCTGGTCCATGCAATTTTGTTTTTCACTCTTTCTCCTGATTTATTTTAATGCATGGAATTTTTCTTCATTTTCTTTTCTCCTTCTTTTCTTTTCTCCCATTCCCCCACTAGACTGACATTTTTTTGAATAGCAGCCATGATCATGAATAAAATCCCAGAAAAAGAGGTTTACCAAAATCTATCATGCACCCACTCCTCAGCCTCATACCCTCCTACATTTCCCAGATGCACCATGGGTTTCAGAACACCAAACCCTTATAGCTCCTGGAGTGGCCATGCCCTCTCATTGTTCTGTACCTTTGCTGTTGGTCTGATCACAGTATCTAGAATGCTTTTTCTCCCTTCTTTTCTGGCTGATTCCAGGAAGACAATTGAACAGAACAGTTAGAACCTGGATTGGAATCCTGGCTCCATGCACTCTTTACCTCTGGCATGACCTGGGCAGATTATTTAATATCTCAAAGTCACAATTTCATCACTTGTTCAATGTGGCTAACAATAGTAGCTACATCATAGAGGTGTTGCCATGATTAAATGAGATAATACACAGAAAGCAAACGGAACACTGTCTGACACATGCAAGGCCTCAATAACTATTAGCTGTTATTACTGTTGTTTCAGTCCTATGGTAAAAATAAACCAGGGGCTATGAACACACATAAGAACAGTTAATATAACTTTTGGAGGTCTGGGAAGATTGGAGAAATTGCCTCTTCTTATGTGTGTTCATAGCCCCTGGCTTAGCTCTACCATAGGACTGTGAAATATATTTTAATTGAATATTTATATATCTCTGCACCATGGAGAGGCTGGGAGGGTAGGTGCCATGTCAAATTAATGTTTGTATTCATAACACATAGTATAGGGACTGGTTTTGTAAAAACTCAATAATGTTGAGTGAATGAAGGAATGCCCTCAATTTAACTGCAGAGTCGGCCTCTCCTCGAAGAGCACTTCTGGCTCTCCTCCATCCCAGATGAGGTAAGTCATCCTGTTTTATTCCCCATAGCAGCCAACACTTCTACATTTCACAGTCATATTTACCTGGGCAATATCCCATTCCCCCACTAGACTGTAAGCTCCTTGAGAGAAGCCACTCCATCTGCAGGACCTAACCCAGTGTCTGTTTGCTAAAAGAATGCCTGAACAGGCTGAGATTACTCTTAGACACAGAGTTGCTTGGAACTCAGTAACTGAACTGCTGAAAGCACTGACATGAGCCTTGAGTGGGTGGTCAGGCCTTGCTCACACTTCCTGCCTTCCTCCAGAACCCCATGCTTGCACAGCTAAAAGACCCAACTCTCTGTGTGGCAAAGCTTTGGAATCTGGCTGCTAAAATCAAAAGAAGGGAAAGCAGAGGGGCCAGGGAGTCATTTGAAATGACTGTCCTGAGATCCTGTTTCATCATGTGTATGCACTTAGTGACACATCAGGAAACTTTTTTCCAGCAGCAAGTTCTTTCACCCCTCACTTGTGGATGTGTTGAAAGATCACACATACGTTTTCAATGAACTCACTGACAATCATGGCAAGCCAGCAGCAACAGCTGGTGGGTCCGAGTTACCCCGAGACGATTTAATCTCTTGGCCTCACATTGGGAAAGCAGTTTGAGGAAGGTAAAGATTCCATTAAAAAAATTTTTTTTTGAAGGAAGAAAGAGATCAGGAACAACAAGGAGAAATTGTATGACTTGAGGCAGCTGCTGCTGTTACTAAAAACTAAGAAAGGAGGCAGGAGGGGCCCTCGCCCCGTGGATGACAGGGAGTCTTGTTATCAGCAGCCAGGGTGGCCAGGACTAGTGCTCCTGGGAGAATATCACTTCCTTTGTGGAATGAGATAGGAGAAGATTTCCAACTCCCAGCAGACCAGCCTAGGGAGTATGGGATTGGGGACACTTTGTGATCCGGAATGCCTGGACTCAAACAATGTCAGTACTGCTCATGAGAGATGAGTAACAGGAGAGGGACAATTCACAGGCCAGGGAACCCTGGAAACAGTCATTAAAATGTTGAAAGGTGCAGGCAGCGGTGTAGTATAGCTGCTGAGCCTGTCAATTATGAATTCTGGGGGAGAATGCCATTCCAACGAGGCCAGCAGTTCTCATCCTGACTGCTTGCATCACAGGCCTGATATCCAACAACAGAACCTCTTCCCAAAAGCAAAGCAAAGAGATAAGTAGATTGTGGAGGTCCCTGATGCTCACTGAATTTAGAGGTCTACGTGTTTGACTAGGATTTCATGATCATATTTTTGTACATCAGCCAATTAAAAGAAACTATTTTTCAAAGGGAAAGCTTAGTTCTCTCTGAAACTGAGACATTTGTTAATCAAAAGGAATAGTTGATCAGGAGAAATGACCGCCTCTACTATTACAATTAATGAGATTGAAACTTTCCTATCATAACGTGCTGATCAGCTCCAAAGGCTTTTTTACACCACGTTCACAACGATACATAAGGTACAGTCACTGACCTTGAGGAATTCAATAGTAACAGGTGGAGAGAGCCACAAAAACAGGTAATTACAATACAGTGGCGTATGTGCTACAGTGGAGGTTTGTGCCTACTGTGAACACTGAGACTGAAGAGAGGAGGGATGAGACCGGGGCTGAATATGGAGAATAAAGAAGAAGGGGAGGCTGGAGGGCAGCAATAAAAAAAAGCGAGGTCAGGCTGCCAAGGTGCAAAGTGGTCTCCTTGCCACAAGTTTTTTACATTTGTACTTGTGTGGTCCTTCATTGCTTCTTATACACATATTAATTGGTACTCTGTTCCCTTTCTGATTTTTTTCCAACATTTTCTTATCTTTCCTCTCAACAATTCCATCCTTATTTTACTCCTTCCTCCTATAGGCTTCCTGCCTATTCACATCTGTACCTATTTCATTCTTGACATATGGGATGCCCTCTCCAGTGTTTTCAGTATATTAATCCACCCATCATTAAAATCCTATCTTCCTCTTACTCCCTATCTTTAAACTTATCTTTCAACACATGGGGCAAGGATGTTTGCGTCCATTAATTTTTGCTTAACAATGAACAAGAGAATAAATATGGATGTTAAAATGCCTATATAAAAGGGGTTCACTTTTCTGGTAAACACTTTTCAGGGAAGTCACATGTCCAGGGCTATGAAACAACTTGGCTTTGCACTGTTGTTGCCTCATCACGTTCTCAAATCATTTCTACTTGAAGTATACAGTGGGGGACATATATTTTGGGCGACAGTATCTTCTGACTTCAGGATGCTGTAAAAGATTTTGGTTACTCTTCACCTACCACAATATTTTCCACCACCACCACCCTGCTCTTTTTGTCGGTCAATTATATGGCTCGCAGAGTCAAGACCATGATCCAAACTGCTCAACCAGAACATCTCATTGCCCTGGTCACAATGATTGATTTAGGCACGATGACATGACACAGGCCCCAGACAAATCAAAGCCACCCTAGGATGTTTTCCTGAAACCACTGGGGGAAAAAAAAGACTATCTAGATTACCTGAAACAACTAACATCATGTGAAGGACTGTGGGTAGTAATCTTAGACACTGTGTAGAAAAAGTATGAGTGAGAATAAAGTTAAAACAGAAAACAGAGGTGGGACAGGGGAGAAAAAGCAAGAGAGAATGATTTTTCTCCCCCTTGAATTCAGCTATGTCCAAAACTAGAATGGCCACTCTTTAACTTCGTGTTATGTAAACTTATTAACTCTGACTTTGTTGCTTAAGTTACCTTCCATTGAGTGTGACTCCTGCAACCAAAAGCACTTTTTAAAATCCTGTTGTATAGCCATACATCAACTGAAACATTAATGATAACAGTATCTTAAATGAAAACAGAGTTTTAGCAGAGTAAAATCGAAACAGAATTATATAAGTAATAGTACTATATATAGTAATAGTATATGTAAGCTATTCTCTTTTGATTTTACTCTTACATAGATATATGGTCGTTTAGTCTTACATATATACACACACACACACACACACACACACACATATATGTGAATGACTGGAGTATTACATGATGATAAAAGGCTCAATCTACCAAGAAAACAGCAATCCTAAATACATATGCACCAAACAACAAACCCTCAAAATATACAAAACAAAAAATGATAGAGCTGAAAGGAGAAACAGACAAATACACATTATAGTTTTGTAGGTAATTTATAGCACCTAAGACATCAGAAAAGATAATAGGTCTCAAATCAATAATCTAGATTCTCACCAAAAAAAAAAAAAAAAAAACCTAGAAAATTAAGAGCAATATAAACACAAAGCAAGAAGAAAAAACAAAATATCAAAGATAAGAGCAGAAATAAATACAATTGAAAACAAGAAAACAATAGAGGAAAATCAGTGAAACAAAAAGCTGGTTTCTTCAATAAAGTTAATAAACCTCTATCAGTACTGACAAAGATACAAGATGAAAATACATAAATCACCAACATCAGGCATAAAACAGGGGATATTACTATAGATTCTGCAGTCATTAAAAGGATAATATGAGAGTAATACAAGCAACTTTGTGCTTATAAATTTGACATTAAAGAAATGGACCTATTCCTCAAAACCCACAAACTACCATCACACAACCAAGATTTAATAGGCTGCTGAAGAGTCCTATAACCACTAAAGAAATTTACTTTGTAATATAAAGCTCCCCAAAAAGAAATCTTCAGGCCCAGATGGTTTCAGTGAAGAAATTTACCAAACATTTAAAGAAGAATTAACACTAAGTTTACAAAATCCCTTCCAGAAAACAGAATAGAAAGGAACCCTTCCCAATGCTTTTTATTTGGTATTACCATGATATTAAGTCACAAAAAGGACTGTACAAGAGAAGGAAAATGACATACCAATATCTCTCATAAATTTAGATGCAAAAATCTTCAGTGAAATATTAGTAAATTGAATCCAACAATGTATAAAAAGAATTATATGTCACAACCAACTGCAGTGTATTCTGGGTATGTAAGACCTGGTCCAATTTTCAAAAATCAATTAATGTAATCCACCGTAACAACAGACTAAAGAAGAAAATCATATGACCATATCAGTTGATACAGAAAAAGCATCTGACAAAATCCAACACTTATTTATGATAAAAATTCTCAGCATATTAGGAATAGAGGAGAATTACCTTAATTTGATAAAGAAAATACACAAAAAAACCCTGCAGCCAACATCATACTTAAAAGTGAAAGACTGAATACTTTACCCCTAAGATCAGGAACAAGGTGAAGATACCAATTCTCACCATTCTTATTCAACATAGTACTGGAAGTTCAAGCCAGACTTTATTCAGTCTGTCTAAAACAGGCCTTGTATAGGCAATAGGGCTGGGGGACTGGTAGTTATCACAGGAAAGAAAACACACACATCTGGAAAATAACAAGTGGGTAGAGCATCTGAGTTGTATGAAGAATAGAGGTGGTAGGTTTGAGCACATATCAGCAAACTGGAAAGACCTTCAGAATTACTTCTCCCCATTATTAGGTAAAAAATAGGAGACATGAAGCTAGCGTCCCAGGTTACAAGTCCCTCCACCCCCATGTCCCCACCAAATTGCCCCGTAAATCACAGCAGCAAAACTACATTCTGGGCAGCACAGCAGAACCGGTGGCTCTTTGCACCTAAAGAGCAATTTTTATTTTATCAGGCCAGCTGGAGCTTGTTTTTGAGTCTGTGGAAAGATAGGAAGCTTTCAAACAGGAAGTTGGGATAGGGTTACACTGACAAATCTGTAATTTCGTTCATGACTTTAGAGGAGAGGAATGTTCTGCTGCAAAACTGCATTGCTACAACCAAGTTTAAATTTTACGTATATGTGTTTAGGCCAATTTGCCTGTTTAGAGCTGGTTCTGATTCTTAAAGTTTGAGTGTTATCTTTGTTTTGTCCTAAGAAAAACCCCTTCCTTTATATAGTGAAGCTGTCCCCTTCCCTGGGACAGTCTTCAGGATCCCCTTTCGAAGTTTTTGGCTCAAACCTCTCTTAACTGGATCCCAACAACCCCTAGTTTTGCAGAAATCTCTAACCTTCCCTCTGCCTCCTCACATATTCCTGTCACCAAGTCCTGGCATTTTTGTTTTGGAAATGGTTCTTAAATGCATGATCTATTTCCTACTAGGATATGCATGACCCCAGTTCAGATCTTTACCACCTCTTATCTGACCAATTTCCTGAATCATCTTCCTGACTCAGTCTCCATTTGTAGGCCTTTCTCCACCTTGCTGCCAGCATGACCTTCCCAGGACACAAATTTGATCGAGGCATTTTCCTGATTATATCATTCCTGGTGGTTCCTCATCCTCAACTGTGCCATTCAAAAATGTGGTCCAGGGCTTCCCTGGTGGTGCAGTGGTTGAGAGTCCGCCTGCCAATGCAGGGGACACAGGTTTGTGACCCGGTCTGGGAAGATCCCACATGCCGCGGAGCGGCTAGGCCCGTGAGCCGTGGCCGCTGAGCCTGCGCGTCCAGACCCTGTGCTCTGCAACGGGAGAGGCCACAGCAGTGAGAGGCCTGTGTACCGCAAAAAAAAAAAAAAAAAAAAAATGTGGTCCACAGTCAAGGCGAGCCAACCTTTGTTCCTGTTCATGATAAGGTAAGTGCAGAAAGGGAGAGCAAGGGCTTGAAAACTTTATAGACATTTGACATTGCCATGATATCCAAGCATGTGATGAGTGGACTTGTGTCACTGAACAGGGTAAATACAGGGTGCTGCTGAACCCATGTGGTGAATCATTTGTATCACAAACTCCATCCTCCTTTTGGTCTGCGAAAGACTGGGGAATAAAAACCAACAACTGGTCTTTCACCATAAATAGTTTGAGAAGCCCGGTGCTACAAGATGAAGTCCAAAGACTTCACCCCAAATCCTTCATTATCTGGTCTGCATCTGTGGTTCTTCCAACACCTTCTGGACTCCTATATCTTACCCCTTTTCTGTGAGGCACCTTGACAGTGCTCCAAGTGCTATGTACATATTAATTCTTCTTTCTGACATGCCCTTCCCTGCCCTGTCTATCTGGAAATGTTTTCTTATCTTTTCCTGCTCTGCTAAAACAACTCCTGTGAAGCCGTTTCTGATGCCATCTTTGAATCGCCAGCACGGATATATATCCCTTGTGTCCTTCTGTACTACCCAGTACATTCATTCAAGAAGCATTTTTCCAATGCCAAATTCAGGATGAACAGAATAAGACAAAATTCCTGCCATCAAATGATTCCTAGTCTCATGAATTTTCTGTGTACTGTCTCCTTGAAGACAGTGGCCATGTCTGAAACATCACTGTGTCTCCAAAGCATCTGTGTTGTGAACATATTAGGGACTGAGGTAGTGATATATTTGGAATTAAGATTGAAAATAATGGATGAAACATCTTTAACCCTCTCGGATAACCTATCTGGGCTTTCATTTCCCCTTTTACCACTTTTAGGATTTAAACTGTAGGACACCTGCATTTCCTTTTAACCTCAAATACTGCACTCTGGAGCCAGGGAATTCACATTACCAGAACTCACGTCCTCCAGATTCCCCTAGAAGATAGCCCTTAACCTCCTCACCTCCACCCCACACCAATTCCTCAGACTCCAAACACAAAAGTTGACAACCACATGAATGTATGTAGCTCTATTTTCCTGAGACTTTTTATCAGGTCTTTCTCGATACTGCATCCCTTTGGTGATAGTGGCCTTTCAGCTGCTTTGTAGACTGCCCTTTAGCCAGGTGATTAAAGTAGAAACAAAACAGGAATTTCAAACTTGGATTTTTTTCTACTGACATCTTCGCTAAGTGTTGTTGGGAAATTGAGGTGACAAGAAAAGGCACATTTCAACACAAACATGGCATATGCTCCTAGGCTTGGGGAAGATCATCCAATAGCCATTCATGTATAAAACAACAGATCTGGAACATCTCAATTTAAACAAATTACATTGGAAATGAGCTGGCATTGTGGGTAATTCAGTCAAATATGTCCCCATTAAACCTACTGAGGTCAGTGTTCTTTCTCTTCTCTCCAGTCTATCAGCTTTCACAGAAACATAGGATAAAATATATATTGCTCTTTTCAAATCCGATACAAGTCTCTTGTACCCACAAGATTTCAGTGCAATGGAAAATTCTTCCTAGACCTGATCCAACACCCAATTCTTGATTTGGAATAAACAAGTTCGACCTGACAAAATTCTTCCATTGCTCATATTTGATATTGTTAATGAACTGAATTTAATTATTCTTCTTAATTCACAGCAGTATTATGGACAGTGATAATTTCCATTGTGTTGCTTTCTGGAAAAACGGGCAACATGCTTTAAGAGCATGATCTCCCTTCTGAGCCTTCCTCTTGTCCAAAACACACATCCCAAAGCCCTTCATGCCTGACTAGAACTGACTCATCCTTCAAGTTTCAGATTAGATACCACTTCCCTGGGGCCCCTTTTTTGTTCCCCAAGCTGGAGCAATGACATTCTTTCTTGCTCCCATAGTATCCTTGAAAACCAGTCTTTGAAAGAAAAGGGATAGTATTGCAAATGTCAAATTATACCTAGCTTGGTGGACAGCAGAACTAGAAAGCACTCATTCTGAGGTCATCTCTCCCAGTTCAGTCTAATAGAAGAAGAACATTTAAATTAGCAAAGACTGAAGAGCCTGACATTTTTATTTCCTCAAACAATTATTCTCAGAAATACTCAACTGAGTCAGAAATATCTAATAAGATGGTCTAAGATGCTGCAAGTATAATTGCTCTACAATGGGGTAATTTATATCACTGGAAATGTCTCAGGTAAAGTCCTCAAATAATGCTGCTGTAGATGTTTTCTAAGGTATCAGACATGAATTCAACCTACACATCACATCTCTTTTACAGTGCCTCACCTCACCTCCTCCTCTCCCCCCCCAAAAAAAACTCTCCATGAAACTGGCATGTGAATCTGGGGTAGCAATTCTTCAGCCCAAGACCACAAGAGAGAATGACTCTGCTATTGGTCTCTGGGGCAGGCTTGCAGAGATTTCTGTCACCACAGAATGCCCCTACATCTGTCCTCATCTTTCAGATTCCTTTCACTTTAATTGACAGGACAGCTTCCCTCCTCCCCTTTCCCTGGTGCCATACCCACGGGCCTGCTATACACATTAGAGTTTTCAAAGCAATATTCCCAGCAGGAGTCCCCAGAGCAGGCTACACACCCAAGAGGAAGGAGATAAAGGTCTGAAAACTCAATTTTAATTGCATTTGGATTTGGGAAGCCTGTTTTGATTAACAAGTAACACTGTAACGGCATATCTCTTACAATTTAATGAAAAGGTTGTTTTTCCCTCTTTAAGAAAGTGAAAGAGGGAGTCAGATAACTCCACAACAGCTCCAACCCCCAACCCCCAACCCCCAAGCAATAATTTGATTCACACTGGCTGATTTGCACGCCAGGACTGAGACGGACAAAAAACAACTTTCAAAGGGCTCTGGCACCCTCTGCTGGCAACTGGTACTCAGACCAGTAACACAGAAAGGGCACTGAATGTTAGAGTTGATTTATTCCACTCCACTCATTTAAAGATGAATAAGGTGGGGATGAAGAGCCTCACTCAGTGAAGTCATTTACCTTGTAAACAGGAATTGCATGTGGTCCAAGGACTCCCTGCCATGAAACCTCTTTTTTGAATACTATGTATTCCCCTACTAGGTATGTCCTTGAGCAAGTTATTGACCCCCTCCAAGTCTCGGTTTCCCACCTCTACAACAAGACAATAATGAAGATCAAACAGCTTTGAGGGGATTGAAAAAGTACCATTCTTTGAAATATATTATTTACTTGGTAGTATTTTCTTTGACATCATCTTCATTAAGGTTGCTGGGATAATCAAATTATCAGGGCTGACAGGTTCCCCTCCTTACTTACTGTTCTGAGTTAGGCTAAAGAGAAAATGGGCAGTTCTTCAGTTAAACTTATAGAAATAACTGCTCCTGCACACCTCTGATCTGTGCCCATATTTATAGCAAATTATAATCCATATAACTTCAGGACTAACTGAAGCGTAGATGTGGTGTCAACTACCAAGCCTCCTGACCAGTTTACTAAGACACCACCTTCTTCCTCTGGAAAACGACTGAATGCCCTCTCTTCTCGTTCTTTTTCTTTGTATAATCCAGCATCAGTTCTGTCACTTCCTTATCTCAGAGCTAACATGCTGATGACAGGGAGCTCTTGGAAATCTCTTTGCGTAATTGTGCACTTCTGTCTTTGTATTAATTTGGCAATGCAAAATCTGGATGAATTCAGAAACTTTAGAAGGGATGGAGGTCTTCCAGTGTTGACTTGCTCTGATAAATTCCTTCTGCCTGTGGAAGCCACTATAAAAATGCTGGCTCTGATGAAAAGCATTTTAAAGACCTTCCTGGCTTTAGGCAAGAAAAGTGTAATAGTTAGATTGGGTATTGGTCAAAAAACTCTTTCCCCATTGTACGGAATTGTTTTCCTCAATTTATTAAATGTCAGATATACATGGGCATAAAATATTGTTCTTAGTGTAGGATACACAGGGAGCAAGAGAGACTGGCCATGGCCCCACAAAGCTACTGTCCAGCAGAAAGGATGGTTGTCAGTCACGTATCATTTGGTTATTTCTTCTTTGTCACCATAAACCATTCTTCTGATTGCAGCAACTGTACGTAGAAGCTGGCTATAAGCTGTTTCCCTGTGATTTTTCTATTAAATAATTTTGAATATGCACACACATATTTTTAAATGACTTTGAATACACACATAGAAACAAGTAGTAAATTAGAGACAGCTGTCCCAGATTGTATCAATAACATAATATGCCCCAGATATTATATTAATGTCCCAGATATTTTACCTCCCAGATCCTACTCCTTTAACCACTTTTAGTAGCCTCAAGCTTTGGTGTTCAAAACATTTGCCAGAGGGGAGAATCAAAAATGAACACTCTTGCGCCTCAGTCTCCGCATTTCTGATTCTCTAGGTGTAAAATAAAGTCCAATACTCTGACGTGTGCGGCCCACAGACAAAACTCTGCACGACAGCATGCAGATTTCTTTTCTAGCTATTCAGCAGTACTTTTTAAACTACTCTTTTGGGAGCTGCACGTTTATTGGCTATCTTCTGTATGCCAGGTACCCTGCGTGGTACTTTCCCATGGTGGTTCAGAATAGTGGTTAAGAGCAAAGAAGGCAGACCGTCTGGGTTCAAATCCCAGCTCATTTAACCTCTCTGTAGCCACTGTCTCATCCATAAAAGGAAGATAGTAATAGTACCTTCATCATACAGTAATTGTGATGATAAGAATGGCAGAGAGCAAGAATGTAGCCCTATGTGGGTTTAGAAGAAAAACCTCCATATGGACCTTGAAAGATTTGTTCACTGCCTGGTGAATGGACAGATGTCTGGGTTTAGGTGAGCTGGGAATCCAACCCTGCATTCAGTGAGAGCAAAATGGGAAGTTGTAGCTTCTAATAAGCTAGAGAACATATTGATCTCTGGATCTTCCCAGGTTTATGTCTGAAAAGTGGAGCAAGTCCATTCTATAATGTATTCTCACCCTTGGGTGCAATCAACCTCATCTGATCCAAAAGTTTTTTTCCTATAAGTAAAAAGAAAATCCCCCTTGTGGCAAACTAAAATTATTTCATCCCCCTTATCATCACTGGAAATTAAACTCTCAAGTAAATCACATTACTGGTTAAAAAATATGCATGCATTTCTCAACAGTGGTCAAGAAAACGGTACTTGGTATAGCCATTCAATCAAGTGAGTAGTAAAACCCAGAGTAACTGCTGTTATGCTTCGACCTTCTCTGTGCTCTATCTTTTGACAAGTGCTGAATTGGACAGATAATGGTTTGGATACAGTAACGTTTTCTTACATTTCTGTATCACTCAACACACACATATACAAATAATGCTTCTCGTATTAATGGTCTTTTATTTTAAAAATAAATTAAAAATAAAAAAATAAATAGATAAATCTGTAAATTCAATACTCCAAAGTTGGGACACTGAGATCATAAGACTTGGTATTCAAATCTGTTTGATGACGGCATGTTAAAGATTCTTTATATATTTAAATATTTGAACTTGTTCTTTCAAACAATAAAGTTCTACAGAAGAGTAGATGTCAAGTCTCACAACAATAGTTTCTCTCTAAAGGAATGTGCAAATATGCATAATTTTAATTATTATTCCCTCTAAAACATTCTACTGCTTTCTTGTCTGCTAGCTCTTTTCTAGATTACTTAATTCTCTTTCCTCTCACATAACCTTTACAGTTTCCAGATGCCACAATCATGATTTTGTTTAACGGTTAGCAATTATAATGGCCATGACTAAATTTAACCAGTAATTGTGCAAAACTTTGATTTCCTTGTGTAATCCAAAAGTTACCTAGCTTTACAGACAAAAATGCAAGAAATAGGATACGCTGAACAGCAAATGTGACAAACAAAGGACTTTCTTTGGGTTTTTTAAATAAGGTGATAGTCAGGGGACTTCAGCTAAATGAGCGAGGAAGACAAGAAAGGGGGTCATACCCCAGTTGGTTAGAAGGAATTCCCTGAGATTTAGTTGACAGGAATGGAATGTGCTATCTGGGCAATATGATACAGAGAAGGAATTTCTGAAAACAGAAAAAGTTTCATAGTTTGGTCCTCCAAATTAAATATCAATACACTATCACAAAGCTAAAGACAGAGTTTAAGAACAGAGAGATTGGTCCTTACATGCCTGGATTTGAGAGACGGTATATGGGTGTGTGTGTGTGTGTGTGTGTGTGTGTGTGTGTGTGTATGCACGTATAGTATATTTGTGTACATGCATACATATGTGTATCTATACACACACACCATACACACATAAATGCTTGTAGATGTAAGACTACATAATTAAATGAGACAGTAGAGCATGTAATGACTACATGTTCTGGCAACATAGATACGGTACAACTATCAGAAAAAGAGGAAATGGGAGCATGTATGGAGCATAGATTAAGCTTGCTGATAGGCTTCTACAGTATCTGGGGTAAAAGAGTATTATTTTAATCCAGATGCTGAGGAAAATAAGATGGCACCAGCTAATTTAAATAGTGTCATAGGACAAAATCAATAAATAATAGCTAAGAAAAAGAAGACACTAAGGGCATTATACAAATACATGAGTACAAAAGTAATCATTATCACAAATAAATACATCTTCCTAAATAACAAAAGCTTTATCGAAAGAGAGAGCTAATTAAACATATAAAATATTGGATCTTTTCTGTTTAATTATACATAATTACATATCCTACATATTAAAATAACTAAAATATGTACTTTATAATAAATGTATTTTATATGTAACATATACAAATATACACCTTCGTTATATACGTAACGTTACATATTTAAATAGATACAGCAAATATATACAGAATATATTATAGAAATATATATATATACATATATATATATATGTCAGAACTGAGACCAACCATTTCATTTTATCACTGTATCAATAAATATATATGGACTTACATCACCTATAAAAAGGAAAAGATTTTCAGAATGGGTAAGAAAGCAAAATACACTATTATGCTGTGTATAAGAGGCATCTTTTTATACAAAGAGATTCGGAAAGATTAAAAATTAAAGAATTAAAAATTAAAGAATAGTACATCCCAACAATGGAATATTATTCAGTGCCAAAAGAGAATGAACCATCAGCCATGAAAAGACATGGAGGAAACTTAAATACATGTTACTAAGTGAAAAAAAAGGCCAATCAGGGCTTCCCTGGTGGCGCAGTGGTTGAGAGTTCGCCTGCCGATGCAGGGGACGCGGGTTCGTGCCCCGGTCTGGGAAGATTCCACATGCCGCAGAGTGGCTAGGCCCGTGAGCCATGGCCTCTGAACCTGCGCGTCCGGAGCCTGTACTCCGCAACCGGAGAGGCCACAACGGTGAGAGGCCCGCGTACCACAAAAAAAAAAAAAAAAGCCAATCTGAAAAGGCTGCATATACTATACGATGCCAACTACATGATATTCTGGTAAAAGCAAAACCATGGAGACAGTAAAATGATCTGTGGTTGCCAGGGGTTGAGAAGAGATGGAATGAATCAGCAGAGCACAAAGGATTTCTAGGGCAGTGAAACTATTCTGTACAACAGAGTAATGATGGATACAAGTCATTATAAATTTCTCAAAATCCATAGAATGCATAACACCAAGAGTAAACCCTAAGGTAAACTACGGATGTTGGATGATTATGATGTGTTAGTGTAGGTGCATCGATTATAACAAATGCACACACTATGGTGGTAACGGGGAGACTGTGGGAGTGCGGGGGCAGGAGTATATGGGAAATCTCTGCACTCTCTACTCAGTTTTGCTGTGGACCTAAAACTGCTCTAAAAATAGCCCACTAAAAATATAAATAAATAAAAGGCTAGGTAAAGATAATACTAAGGAATTTTTTTTAAAAAAATGAAAGCAACGGTCACAACCTTTATGATTAACAATACCGATTTAGATCCCGAAGTATTAAAAGTCACTTTATAAGGCTAAAGGCAACAACTTACAACAAAGCGATTATAGATGTTAATATTTGTTCATCTAATAACATAGCAACACTTTTCATAAATCATTGTCTAAATGAGACAAAAGAGAAAATACATAGACTAATAACTGGAGACTTTAGCACACATCTCAATTCAAGAGAGATGAAGCCAACAAAAACTAGTATGTTTAAGACATAAGCAACTGCACCCGATGTTGCCAGTGTCCCAGTGCAAAGCTCTGGGCCTCACCTCTGATTTTTGCCATATGGTAGGCAGTTCCAGGTGGGGTTTGACTCACTTCCTCCTGACAGGGCCTTGCTTCAGGCTTCTATCTCCGCCCATCTTTCACTTTCTGTTGCAGAAATTCTACATCTAGACACTGGCAAGAGCCAACTTGGCAAGCACATATGTGCAGCCCCAAAGCAAAGGGAAACAAAAGCCTCTAATGATAGCCCACAACATTTGAGATAACTGCTCCATCACTCAAACCAAAGCGGACAACGGTGAGGAGCATGACAAATGCTCAGAGACGCTGGGTGAGCATCGGGCCCCAGTTTCACCAAGTGGTACCCCAATAACACACTCTTATACTGACTGTTCCTCCTTCCTTCACTCCTGCTGCCAGAGGTGATCTTGTAAGTAGACAACTTGGACAATGCTAGCCCTTGTCTTAGGGTCTGCTCTGGGGGAATCCAAACAAGGATAACCACATAATCAATGAAGTAGAGGATATGTGTGTGTATACATATAATATACATATACATATAATAGAATACATGTATGTGTATATATATATATTCTAAAGTATGTTATATATATATATAAAATATGAGAAACTATGAGAAAATAAATGAGTACTGTTTTAAGTCACTAAGTTTGTTGTAATTTTTACACAATAATAGATAACTAATGCAAATATACAGTAAACTCTGAACAAATGAGTAAGCATTGTAAGTACCGGGTAGACTAGCCCACTGGAAATTTAAACATAATAGGCCTCTATAATTAAAAGCTGTTCAGACACCAGAATAGACAAACATATAAATGGAGCATAATAGGAAATCCAGAAATAGATCCAGTTACATGTGACTTTTAATATAATAAAAGGGAGCATCTCAAATTAGTAGTATGGCGATAACTGAATACCTATACAGGCACACCTCAGAGATACTGCAGGTTCAGTTCCAGAACACAGCAATAAAGTGAATATCACAATAAATGGAGTTGCAAGATTTTTTTGGTTTCCCAGTGCATATAAAAGTTATGTTTACACCATACTATAGTCTATTAAGTATGCAATAGCATTATATCTAAAAAAAAGTATGTACCTTAATTTTAAAATACTTTATTGCTTAAAAGTGCTAACCATCACCTGAGCCTTCAGTGAGTCATAATCATTGCTAGTAGAGGGTCTTGCTTTGATGTTGGCGGCTGCTAACTGATCAGGTGTCGTTCCTGTAGGTTGGGGTGGTTGCGGCCATTTCTTAAAATAAGAAAAAATGAAGTTTGCTGCATCGATTGACTTTTCCTTTCACAAACAATTTCTCTGCTTTTCATGGCCTTTTACCCACAGCAGAATTTCTTTCAAAAATGGAGTCAATCCTCTCAAAACTTTTCACTGCTTTATCAACTAAGTTTATGTAATATTCTAGATTTCTTTTTGTCATTTTAACAACCTTCATAGCATCTTCACCAGGAGTAGTTTCCATCTCAAGAAACTGCTTTCTTTTGCTCATCCATAAGAAGGAAGTCCTCTCATCTGTTCAATTTTTAACATGAGATTGCAGGAATTCAGTCCCATCTTCAGGCTTCACTTCTAATTCTAGTTCTCTTGCTGTTTCTGCCACCTCTGTAGTTACTCCCTCCACTCAAGTCCTGAGCCCCTCAAAGTCATCCATGAGGGTTGAAATAAATTTCTTCCAAACTCCTGTGTGTTGATATTTTGACCTCTTCCCATGAATCATGAATGTTCTTAATGGCATCTAGAATGATGAATCCTTTCCAGGTTTTCAATTTACTTTGCCCAGATCTAACAGAGAATCACTGTCTATAGCAGGTATTGTCTTATGAAGTGTATTTCTTAAGTAATAAGACTTGAAAGTCAGAATTACTCCTGGATCCATGGGCTGCAGAATGGATGTTGTATTAGCAAGCATGAAAGCAACATGAATCTTATTATATCTCCATCACAGTTCTTGAGTGACTAGGTGCATTCTTAATGAACAGTAATATTTTCAAAGGAATCTTTTTTTTTTCTTTCTGAGCAGTAGGTCTCAACAGTGAGCTTAAAATATTCAGTAAACCGTGTTGTAAACAGATGTGCTATCATTCAGGCTTCATTGTTCCATTTACATATGAAGCACAGGCAGAGTAGATTTAGCATAATTCTAAATTCTAAGGGCTCTAGGATTTTTGGAATGGTAAATAAGCATTGGCTTTAACATAAATCACCAGTTGCGTTAGCCCGTAACAAAAGAGTCAGCCTGTCCTTTGAAGGTTTGTATCAAGCATTGACTTCTCCTCTCTAGCTATGAAAGTCCTAGATGGCATCTTCTCCAAATATAAGGCTGTTTGATCTTTCCTGAAAATCTTTTTGATTTTTTAGTGTAGCCACCTTCATTCATTATCTTAGCTAGATCTTCTGGGTAACTTACTACAGCTTCTACATCAGCACTTGCTGTTTCACCTAACACTTTTATGTTATAAAGATGGCTTCTTTCCTAAAACTCATGAACCAACCTCTGCTGGCTTCAAACTTTTCTTCTGCAGCTTCCTCACTTCTCTCAGCCTTCATAGAATTGAAGAGAGTCAGGGCCTTGCTCTGGATAAGGCTTTGGCTTTAAGGGAATGTTGTGGCTGGTTTGATCTTCCATCCAGACCACTAAAACCTTTTCCATATTAGCAGTAAGACTGCTTTGCTTTCTTATCATCCGTGTGTTCACTGGAGTAGCACTTTCAATTTCCTTTAAGAACTTTTTTTTCCTTTGCATTCACAACTTGGCTGACTTGCCCAAGAGGCCTAAGCTTTCAATGTGTCGGCTTTCAAATGCCTTCCTCACTATGCTTAATCATTTCTAGCTTTTGATTTAAAGTGAGAAATGTGTGACTCTTCCTTCCACTTGAACACTCAGAGGCCTAATAATTGGTCTAATATCAAAATTGCTTGGTCTCAGGGACTAGGGAGGCCCAAGGAAAGGAAGAGAGACGGGGGAACAGCTGGTCAGTGGAGCAGTCAAAACACACATATATTAAGTTTGTCATCTTATATGGGCACAGTTTGTGGCGTCCCAGAAAGTTACAATAGTAAATCAAATATCACTGATCACAGATCACCATAACTAATATAATAATAATGAAAAAGTTCAACATATTGTGAGAATTACCAAAGTGTGACACAGAGACAGGAAGTGAGAAAAATGCTCTTGAAAAAATGGCACTGACAGACTTGCTCAACACAGGGTTGCCATAAATATTTAATTTGTAAAAAACATAATATTTATGAAGTGCAATTAAAGGAGGTATGCCTGTATAAAAAAGTTAAAATCAGATTCACTGCTTACAATAGGATACACTATAAATGTATAAAAGAGTTAAGTATGAAAAAAAAAAAAACTATATGAGTTCAAGAAGAAAACATGAGTAGATTTTTTTCACAAATGGGGGAAAATTCCCTAGCTATGCCTCCAAATCCAGAAGCGAAATGGAAAATGGCTGGTAAATTTGATTAAATAAAAATTTAAAACATTTATATGCCAAAACACAATAAGCCAAGTTAAAAATCAGGAAAAAAATATTTACAAACTTGTAATTTCCCTGTTGTATAAACAACTTCTAAAGACAGAGAAATAAATGGCCAAATCCTTACCAAAAGGGGGGTTGGGGGGCGGGGGGTGGGCAGGGATCTTGTTGGTTCACAAACCCGGGAGCTTCTTGGGTAAAAATCTGAAACTTATCCCCATACAGGGTAAGGAGAGCCTGAAGAAACAAAGACAAGGGCAGCCACTCCGAATTGGTAGGTGGCAGGTTTAATAAGCAAGGGAACTTACACACCAGACTTGTTGTGGTCAGACAAAAGACAAGTAGATCTTGGCATCCGCCCACCAGAATCTTAAAAGTTTATATAGAGGGATTAACTGGGTTCAGTCACGGACACTTTTCAGAGTGTCTCAACAACACCTCACTTTCTCAAGGCTGCATCCTTGAAAACAGCTCTCACTGTGGGAACGGTGGGCAGAGTGTACATGCCAAGGACAGGGGTGGGCGAGGCGCCTCCAATTGCCTGGCCCAGCATTCAGGTCAACTGGCAGTCACATCCTCTCAATTATCTCCTCCAACAAATACAAAGTGTTCGCAGAAGAAAAAGAAATGCAAATTGCTTTTAAATTCATTAAAAGATCCTCAACTTTGCTTATAGTAAGAGAAATAAAAGGTAAAACTATACTGACTGACAAAACAGACTGTGGGAAAGCAATATCATATATTGATTGTAGAATGGTTTTAAATGTTTAAACTACTATGAAGGAGAATTTGGTGATATGTAGAAAAAAATACATGTGTACTTAATCCATGTCCCAACTATCCCACTACTAGGAATGTATTTCAAAAGTACATTGACAGGGCTTCCCTGGTGGCGCAGTGGTTGAGAGTCTGCCTGCCAATGCAGGGGACACGGGTTCGTGCCCCGGTCCAGGAAGATCCTACATGCCGCGGAGCACCTGGGCCCGTGAGCCATGGCCGCTGAGCCTGTGCATCCGGAGCCTGTGCTCCGCAACGGGAGAGGCCACAACAGTGAGAGGCCTGTGTACCACAAAAAAAAAAAAATAATAATACCTTGACAAAATTTTACACAAGGCTGCAGTAGATTATATATTTCTCTCCAACTCTTCAGCTTTCCTTGTACCCACAACTCTGTCATGGCCTCATCATGGGCGAAGCAATTCCCCACCTTTGATGTTGGGTTTGACCAGGTGGCTTGCTTTGAATGATGGCATGTGAGTGGAAGTGACAGTGTGCCAGTCCCAAAGCTGAGCTTTAAGTGACGTAAACAATAAATAATTATTTTTATATTCAACTAAGTCTTGGTGGTTGTTTACTACATGGTATTTTGTAGCAAAAGCTGATACAAAGGAAGCATTATTTGTAATAAATAGCAAGTAACTGGAGACAACTCAAATGTCCATCAACAGGGGAGTGATTGAATAAACCATGGACAAATTACACAAAGGATTATTATGCTTCATGCTTAAATTTTTTAACAGCAAGAACAACTGCCATTTAACTAGATCAGTTTAAGATGTTCATAAGCAATTATTTCTTCTGAGAATCTTCAAATATTTAAGAATACAGAGCATTTAATTTTTCACAGTGGCACTGGTGTTAATCAAGGGACCATCCCCAAAGCACTGGTTTGACTGGATCATTGCTTTCAGCCTTAGTAAATCAGGAAGTGTAAGCATCAAATTTGGATTGCTCTCCAAAGGAAAATCATGAGTTACTGTGGGCCAGCAGTCTCGGACTTCTTTCTCATCAAAAGTGATCTCATCTTCCTAATGGCCACCACACATGAATGAACAGGGAAGAACTGTTGGGGGTATAAGCTGCTGACTGTGCATGGCTGCTGATTTCCTTGATTGCTGTGGGGAGCTATGTATCATGACACATGAGACGGCAGGTTTGAGGTCAGACACACCTGAGCTCTAATCCCTGACATTTTGAAGTATGACCAACTTAGTTATTGTAAAACTCAAATTCCTTGTCCATCAATTAGGGTTATTAATACCTACCATGGAGAGTTTCGATGAGGATGAGAAGAGAGAGCAAATATACAGACTGTAAACAGTGCTTGTGAGATCACAGACACCCAAATACATTTGTATGTTTGTTTGTATCCTCCATCCCTTCTCATCAAAATTGTGGAAACGTGAATGTAAATATGGGCTCTGAAATCTCCTAATAATAGTTAAATTCAAGACTTTCCTTCATATTTTCAAATAAGCTTATATAAATGATTATAATACTCACTGAATAAATACACAAATGAAAACAAAAGACCTTCTTGAGAACTCATTAGTAATACGAGAAATTCTGCAATCACAAATAAAGGCTCAGAGTTAGTACCGCCTTGAAAGAACATCTATCTTATTTAGTCTAGGTGTGTATGTTAGATTTGATTTACAATCATGCACTCTTTTTTCCAGAAAAACGATCCTATCTGTTGACATGCAGTGACATGACAACAAGTGTTTCCTTGTTGGGAACTTAAGCTCCATCCCATTGTCAAATATGGCCTATGATTTGCTTTGGTTAATGGCAGGCCAATGGATGTGACATACAACACACTGAAGCAGAATTTCTGACCAAGAACCAGAGTGGAAAAATCTCATAATAGATAAGGCATCAATTAGAATACTAAGAAGGTCTTGCCTCAGTACTGGGGGAAAATTACCTTAGTAAACTTCTATGAAGAGGTTGATAGGAAATATTTTAGGCTTTGCAGACCACATTCAGTCTCTGTTGCATATTTTTTTTTCTTTTACAATTTAAAAATGTAAAAACCATTATTGGCTTACAGGTAGTACAAAAAAAGCCCCTGTCCTAAACTAAACACTGCTTTGGTACCACCTAACTAAGCTTAAAAGCAAAACTCAATAGGGCTAAGATAATTCTAAGTAACTTAACTGGGTCCTAGGACTATGCTCAAGAATATTTATAGGAATACTAAAACATCAGGACCCTACAAGGCAAAATTCACAATGTTTGACATCCAAGCAAAAATGACCAGGAATGCAAAAGTAGCATAATAACTACAAAGAGAACATAAACCAATACATCAAAACTGACCCAGAAATGGCAGATGATGAAATTTGTTCCCATAACCTGAGAGAATCTGACTTGAGTGGAGGCTCACAACTTTGGCTTTAAGATATCTTTGTTTCTAACACTTGGAAATTTTATCTCTCTTGAATTCATTTCCAATGATTTTTCTTGTTAAATCTACCTAAGATTTTCCAAGTGTTTAGAGGAATAAAACAGATCTTTCAAGGCATCTCCAGCCACAATAGTGCCTGAAAGTCATTGCTCTATTTTATCAACAGATCTTAGTCCTTGAGAATCTTAAAAGACAAAGTTTATCCTAAACCTTCAGCAAACTAGTCTCCATTGTATCAGGTAATATTAGTGAAAACCAGCCAAGAAAGCAGATTCATATAGATGTGTGTTCAATAAAACCACTAGATGACGCAATATGTTCACATTTCATTAACACTGAAACCCAGAAGGGAATTTAGTCCTTTACAAGGGACACTTGATGGATAGCTATCCTAATCTGTCATTCCGGCTGCCAGCCTTACTTGCTGATGATCTTTTAGCTGAGTCTAATACATCTTTGCTTTGCTTTAACTTGAAAAGGAGCTTTCTAATTTTTTTTTTCTGTTGATGCTGTGGTGAGAGTTTGAATATTTTCAAATGCAAACCGTGAGATGAATTCTGATTTTCCCATTCCCCACCTCTGAACATAACGCTGCCTGCCTTACTCATCAACCTTGCCCCAGATTCCAGCATTTTTCAAGGCCTAGGGTGGCTTCCTCTCCTGTAACAAGCCATCATTGACCTTTGCAGTCTACGAGTATCTCTTTTTCCTAAATTCTTATAACACTTTTGTTTGTTCCTTACTTAGACAGGACAGTGTAACATTGGGGAAGTTACTTTCTCTATTTGAGGCTCAGTTTGCTTCTCTATATAATGGAATTCACTATAGTACATCATTCATGTCTAATATACAATAAATTCTCATAGATATATTTATTTATAAGCCTTTGGTATAGTATTAGGTATGACTTCCCACTGTCCTTTAAAGCACTGTCCCACTGTGCTTTAATTATATGGTCAGTAATTATTTCTTGAACGTGGACAACTTTCCAAGCATCTGCTTGCTGCTATAGATGGAGTAGTGAATAAAATGTGTATAACCCATGCCCTTACAAGCCTTACAGTACAGGAAGGGAGAGGGAGATAAATCATTCCAATAAGATCCAGACTATAGGAAGTACAGTGACTACAGGAACATGCAGCAAAAGTAACTTCTCTTGTCATACAGAATTAGTAAAGTCCCCTTCAAGGAAGTATTATCTAAACTTAAGCTGATAAAAATAGTGGTGATTAGCCAAGTAGAGGCGAGAAGTGGGTGGGATTTTAATCCAGCCTGTAAAAGTCCAAAGGCACTAAGATGGGGGCTTGGCAAAGTTACAGCTTTCAAATGTTTTTGACTACAACTTATGATAAGAAATACATCTAATATCATAACATATACACAGACTCAGACACACGTGAAACAAGACTTACTGAATTATTGTTAACCTTATTGCAAAAATGAATTCTGATCTTTTCTATTCTATCCTCTCTTATTTAAAAAATTACCGATCTCACCTCACACCAAAGCACCAAAATACCTGAAGCAAAACAGGCCAAAATAAAGGGAAAAATAAAAAATTCAAATAACATTTGGGGACTTCTATATGCCACTTTCACTATTGTACAGAACAACTAGGCAGAACACCAGTAAGGAAATAGAAGACAGCACAACACAACAGACCAACTAGCACTAACAGACATCTGTTGGACATGTCACCCAACAACATCAGAATATGCATCCTCTTCAAGTGCACATGAAACATTCTCCAGGAAAGACCGTATCCTAGGCCATAAAATAGATCTCAATAAATGTAAAAGGAATTAAATATAAACTTCGTTCTGAGAACAACGGAATGAAATTAGAAATAAGTAACATAAAGAAATGTGGGAAACTGACAAATATGTGGAAATTAAACAACACACTCCTATTAACCAATGGCTCAAAACAGAAATCACAAGGGAAACTATAAAATACTTTGAAAGGAATAAAAATTAAGACATACTATACCAAAACATATGGAATGCAACTAAAGCAGTTCTTAGAAGGCAATTTAGAGCTATAAATACCTATATTGAAGAAGAAGAAGAAGAAGAAGAAGAAGAAGAAGAAGAAGAAGAAGAAGAAGAAGAAGAAGAAGAAGAAGAAGAAGAAGAAGAAGAAGGAGAAGAAGAAAGGAGGAGGGGGAGGGGGAGGGGAGGGGAGGGGGAGGGGAGGGGGAGGGGAGGGGAGGGGAGGGGGGAGGGGGGAGGGGGACGGGAGGGGAGGGGAGGGGGAGGGGAGGGGGAGGGGAGGGGGAGGGGAGGGGGAGGGGAGGGGAGGGGGGAGGGGAGGGGAGGGGAGGGGGAGGGGAGGGGAGGGGGAGGGGGAGGGGAGGAGGAGGGGGAGGGGAGGGGAGGGGGGGAGGGGAGGGGAGGGGGGGGGAGGGGAGGGGAGGGGGAGGGGAGGGGGAGGAGGAGGGGGAGGAATATCTCAAGGCAATAACCTAACTTCTCTCTTTAAAACACTGAAAAAATAAAAGCAAACTAAATCTAAAGCAAGAAGGAAGGAAGGAAATAATAAATATTACAGCAGAAACTAATGAAATAGAATATAAAAACAAGAGAAAAAAAATCAACAAAACCAAGTGGTCCTTTGGAAAGATAAGCAAAATTGACAAACCTTTAGCAGAACTGACCAAGGGAAAAAAGAGAGAAGGCACAAATTACCAAAAGCAGAAATGAAAGAGGAGACATTATTACCAAACTTACAGAAATAAAACTTTTTATAAGAGAATACTCACAGAATATGAATTATATACTAGTAAGTTAGATAAATTAGATGAAATGGAAAAATTCCTAAATCTAACTCAAGACAAAATAGATAATCTGAATGTACCTATAACAAGTAAAGAGACTGAATTAGTAAAAACAACAACTACTACAACACCAAACATCTACCCACAAAGAAAAGTTCAGGCTTCACTGGTGAATTTCACCAAATATTTATTTTAAAAAAATGCCAATACTTTACAAACTCTTTCAAAAAATAGAACAGGAAAAAACACTTTCCAACTCATTCTAGTATTACTCTAATATCAGTATGACTCTAATATCAAAACCAAACAAAAACATTACAAGAAAACTCCAGACCAATATACCTTATGAATATACATGCAAAAATTCTCAACAAAATACTAGAAAACCAAATCCAGCATATAGATAGATAGATAGATAGGTACGTAGGTAGATAGATAGGTAGATAGATGAAACGACCAAGTGGAATTTCTACCAGGAATGCCAGGTTGGCTTAACATCTCAAAATCAATTAATATAATATACTATATTAACTGAATTAAAAAACAACAACTACGTGATCATCTCAATAGATGCATTTGGCAAAATCCAATACCTGTTCATGATAAAAACACTAAAAAAATAAAAGGAAACTTCCTCAACCTGATAAAGGGCATCTACGAAATATCCACAGTTAATATCAAACTTAATGGTAAAATACTGAATGTTTTTACTCTAAGATCAGGAACAAAACAAAGATGTCTGCACTCATCACTTCTATTCAATACTGTACTGGATGGAGGTTCTAGTCATGACAATTAGGTGAGAAAATGAAACAAAAGTCATATATTTTGGAAAGAAAGAAGTAAAGCTATCTCCCTTTACAGATGACATTATCTTGCATATAAAAATCTTAAGGAATCCACTAAACACCTATTAGAACTAACAAGCAATATCGGAAAAGGTACAAGAGAGAAGATCAAAAAGCAATTTTATATCTATACACCTGCAGTAAAAAATCCAAAAATGGGTCTTCGCTGGTGGTACAGTGGTTGAGAGTCCGCCTGCCAATGCAGGGGACACAGGTTCGTGCCCCAGTCCAGAAAGATCCCACATGCTGCGGAGTGGCTGGGCCCGTGAGCCATGGCCGCTGAGCCTGTGCATCCGGAGCCTGTGCTCCGCAATGAGAGAGGCCACAACAGTGAGAGGCCTGCGTACCGGAAAAAAAAAAAAAAAAAAAAAAAAAATCCAAAACTGAAACTAAGAAAATAATCTGTTTACTACAGAATCAAAAACAATAAAACGCATAGCAATATATTTAACAAAATGCAAAAATCATGCTCTGAAAACTGTAAAACATTGTTAAAATATATTAAAGAAAAAATTAAAGAGTTTCTAAATAAATGGAAAAACATCTCAAGTCTATGGATTGGAAGATTTAATATTGTCAATATGACAACACTCCCTAATCTACAGACCCAACATAATCTCTGTCAGAATTCTAATTGGCTTCTTTGTAGAAACTGACAAATTGATCCTAAAATTAATATGGAAACTTAAGAGACACAGAATAGCTCAAACAATCTTGAAAATGAAGAATATAGTTGAAACTCATACTTTCTGATTTCAAAAATTATTACGAAGCAACAAAGCAACAGTAATTAAGACACTGTGGTGCTGGCATAAGATAAGCATACAGATAAATAGAATGGAATTGAGAGTCAATTTATTTTATTTATATTATATATATAATATGCATATCATATTTTTTTCAATTCATTTTTGACAGGGGCATCAAAATCATTGATTAGGAAAAGAATATTCTTTTCAATAAATGATCCTGGGACAACTGGATATCTACATGCAAAAGAATGAAGTTCGACTCCTACATCATACAAAATTTCAACTCAAAAGGGATCAGAGACATAAATCTAAGAGCTAAAACTACAAAACTCTAGAAGAATGCATACAGTTAGATCCTTATGACCTTGGATTAGGCAATGATTTATTACTTACAACACCAAAGCACATCCTAAAGAAAAAGATTAATATGACCTTGCCAAAATTAAAACTTTTGTGCTTCAAAGGACACTATCAAAAATATGAAAGGACAAATCACAAATAGGACAAATAGGACAAAAGGACAAACAGGAGAAAATATTTGTAAATCATATACCTGGTAAGGGAATTGAATCTAAAATATATAAAAAATTCTTATAACCTAACAATAAAAAGACAATCCAGTTAAAATATAGGCACAGGAACTGAATAGATATTTTTCCAAAGAAGGTATGCAAAGGGCCTATAAGCATTTGAAAGATTCTCAAAATCATTAGTCATCAGGGGAATGCAAATCGAACTACAACAGAATACCCCTTCACACATATTAGGACAGCTATAATCAAAAAGACAACAACAAGTATTGGCAAGAATACGGAGAAATCAAGACCCTCATACACGACTGGTAGAAAATATAAAACAATTCAGCTGCTTTAGAAAATAGTCTGGCAGTCCCTCAAAGAGTTAAACATAGAGTTACCATTTCACCAAGTATTCCACTCCTAGCTATATACCCAAGAAAAATTAAAATAGATGTCCACACAAAACTTGCACAGAGATGTTCATAGTAGTATTACCATAATAACGAACAAGTGGAAACAACTCAAAGGTCCAACAATTGATAAATGGATCAACAAAAAGTGGTAATATCCATACAATGGGATATTATTTGACCAAAAAAGAAAAAGAATGAAGTTCTGATATATGCTACAACATTAATGAACTTCGAAAAATTATGCTAAGTGAAAGAAGCCAGTCACAAAACGCTCCACCTTATATGGTAGCATATATATGACATGTCCAGAATAGTCAAATTTATAGAAACTGAAAGTAGATTAATGGTTGTCTATGGTTGGGAAGATAAGGTGGGGATGAGGCAGTGATAGCTAAAAGGTACAGGGTTTCTTTTGTAGGTAATAAAATGTTCTAAATTACATGGTAGTGATTGTTGCACAGCTCTACAAATACCCCGAAAGTCATTGAATTTTACACTTTAAATGGGTGAATTATGTGGAATATGAATTATATCTTAATAAACCTGTTAACAATTATTGGTCATGACCAACTAATGAGCTGTGATGTGGTACTCTGAAAAACACTTTGTTAAGAATTAAAAGAATTCCAGTAGAAGGATGTGCTCTCACTTCCTCTTACGAGAACACCAGAATCACAACTAGCTGCTGGACAATCATCAACAGGAAGACACTGGAACTCACCAACAAAGATACCCCACATCCAAAGACAAAGGAGAAGCCACAATGAGACAGTAAGAGGGGCGCAATCACAGTAAAATCAAATCCCATAACTGGTGGGTAGGTGACTCACAGACTGGCAAACACTTATACCACAGAAGTCCATGCACTGGAGTGAAGATTCTGAGCCCCACGTCAGGCTCCCCAACCTGGGGGTCCAACCGGAGCATGAGGAGGAATTCCTACAGAATCAGACTTTGAAGCTTAGTGGGAATTGATTGCAGGACTTCGACAGTACTGTGGGAAACAGACTCCACTCTTGGAGGGCATACACAAAGTAGTGTGTACATCGGGACCCAGGGGAAGGAGCAGTGACACCAGGGGAGACTGAACCAGACCTACCTGCTAGTGTTGGAGAGTCTACTGTAGAGGCGAGGGGTGGTTCTATTTCACCATGGGGACAAGGACACTGGCAGGAGAAGTTCTGGGAAGTGCTCCTTGGCATGAGCCATCCCAGAGTGTGTCATTAGCCCCACCAAAGAGCCCAGTTAGGCCCCAGTGTTGGGTTGCCTCAGGTCAAACAACCAACAGGGAGGGAACCCAGCCCCACTCATCAACAGTCAAGTGGATTACAGTTTTACTGAGCTCTTCCCACCAGAGCAACAGTCTACCCACCACCAGTCCCTCCCATCAAGCCTCTTAGATAGCCTCATCCACCAGGGGGCACACAGCAGAAGCAAGAAGAACTACAATCCTGCAGCCTGTGGAACAAAAACCACATTCACAGAAAGATAGACAAGATGAAAAGGCAGAGGGCTATATACCAGAGGAAGAAATAGATAAAAACCCAGAAAAACAACTAAATGAAGTGGATAGGCTACCTTCCAGAAAAAGAATTCAAATAATGAGAGTGAACATGATCCAGGACCTTGGAAAAAGAATAGAGGCAAACATCGAGAAGATGCAAGAAATGTTTAACAAACACCTAGAAGAATTAAATAACAAACAGAGAGGAACAATACAATAACTGAAATGAAAACTACACTGGAAGGAATCAATAGCAAAATAATTGAGGCAGAAGAACGGAAAAGTGACCTGGAAGACAAAATGGTGGAATTCACTGCTGTGGAACAAAATAAAGAAAAAAGAATGAAAAGAAATGAAGACAGCCTAAGACACCTCTGGGACAACAATAAATGCAACAACATTCACATTATAGGGGTCTCAGACAGAGAAGAGAAAGAGAAAGGACCAGAGAAAATATTTGAAGAGATTATAGTCGAAAACTGCCCTAACATGGGAAAGGAAATAGCCACCCAAGTCCAGGAAGTGCAGGGAGTCCCATACAGAATAAACCCAAGGAGAAACACACCGAGACACATAGTAATCAAATTGGCAAAAATTAAAGATAAAGAAAACTTATTGAAAGCAGCAAGGGGAAAATGACAAATAATATACAAGGGAACTCTCATAAGGTTAACAGCTGATTTCTCAGCAAAAACTCAACAAGCCAGAAGGGAGTGGCATGATATACTTAAAGTGATGAAAGGGAAGAACCTACAACTAAGATGACTCTACCCGACAAGGATCCCATTCAGATTCGATGGAGAACTCAAAAGTTTTACAGACAAGCAAAAGCTAAGATAATTCAGCACCAGCAAACCAGCTCTACAACAAATGCTAAAGGAACTTCTCTAAATGGGAAACACAAGAGAAGAAAAGGACCTACAAAAACAAACCCAAAAAAATTCATAAAATAGTCACAGGAAAATACATATCAATAACTACCTTAAACGTTAATGGATTAAATGCTCCAACCAAAAGACACAGGCTTGCTGAATGGATAAAAAAACAAGACGCATATATATGCTGTCTACAAAAGACCCACCTCAGACCTAGGGACACATACAGACTGAAAGTGAAGGGATGGAAAAAGATATTCCATGCAAATGGAAATCCAAAGAAAGATGGAGTAGCTATACTCATATCAGAGAAAATAGACTTGAAAATAAAGAATGTTACAAGAGACAAGGAAGGACACTACATAATGATCAATCCAAGAAGATATAACAATTATAAATATATATGCACCCAACATAGGAGCACCTCCATACATAAAGCAACTGATAACAGCTCTAAAAGAGGAAATCGACAGTAACACAATAATAATGGGGGACTTTAACACCTCACTTACACCAATACACAGATCATCCAAAATGAAAATAAATAAGGAAACAGAAGCTTTAAATGACACAACAGACCAGATAGATTTAATTGATATTTATAGGATATTCCATCCAAAAACAGCAGATTACACTATCTTCTCAAGTGCGCATGGAACATTCTCCAGGATAGATCACATCTTGGGTCACAAATCAAGCCCCAGTAAATTTAAGAAAATTGAAATCATATCAAGAATCTTTTCTGACCACAACGCTATAAGATTAGAAATCAATTACAGGGAAAAAAACATAAGAAACACAAACACATGGAGGCTAAACAATATGTTACCAATACCAAGAGATCACTGAAAAAATCAAAGAAGAAATCAAAAAATACCTAGAGACAAATGACAACGGAAACACGACGATCCAAAACCTATGGGATGCAAGCAAAAGCAGTTCTAAGAGGGAAGTTTATAGCTATACAAGCCTACTTCAAGAAAGAAGAAAAATCTCAAGTAAAAATATAACCTTACACCTAAAGGAACTAGAGAAAGAAGAACAAACAAAACCCAAAGTTAGCAGAAGGAAAGAAATCATAAATATCAGACCAGAAATAAATGAAATAGAAACAAAGAAAACAATAGCAAAGATCAACAAAACTAAAAGCTGGTTCTTTGAGAAGATAAACAAAATTGATAAACCATCAGCCAGACTCATCAAGAAAAAGAGGGAGAGGACTCAAATCAATAAAATTAGAAACGAAAAAGGAGAAGTTACAACAGACAACGCAGAAATACAAAGCATCCTAAGAGACTACTACAAGCAACTCTATGCCAATCAAATGGACAACCTGGAAGAAACTGACAAATTCTTAGAAAGGTATTACCTTCCAAGACTGAACCAGGAAGAAATAGAAAATATGAACAGACCAATCACAAGTAATGAACTTGAAACTGTGATTAAAAATCTTCCAACAAACAAAAGTTCAGAACCAGATGCCTTCACAGGTGAATTCTATCAAACATTTAGAGAGGAGCTAACACCCATCCTTCTCAAACTCTTCCAAAAAAATTGCAGAGGAAGGAATACTGCCAAATTCATTCTATGAGGTCACCATCGCCCTGATACCAAAACCAGACAAAGACACTACAAAAAAAGAAAATTACAGACCAATATCACAGATGAATATAGATGCAAAAATCCTCAACAAAATAATAGCAAATAATCCAACAACATATTAAAAGGGTCATACACCACGATCAAGTGGGATTATCCCAGGGATGCAAGGATTCTTCAATATATGCAAATTAATCAATGTGATACACCATATTAACAAACTGAAAAATAAAAACCATATGATCATCTCAATAGATGCAGAAAAAGCTTTTGACAAAATTCAACACCCATTTATAATAAAAACTCTCCAGAAAGTGGGCATAGAAGGAACCTAACTCAACATAATAAAGGCCATATACGACAAACCCACAGCAAACATCACTCTCAATGGTGAAAAACTGAAAGCATTTCCTCTAGGATCAGGAACAAGACAAGGATGTCCACTCTCACCACTATTCTTCAACATAGTTTTGGAAGTCCTAGCCATGGCAATCAGAGAAGAAAAAGAAATAAAAGGAATACAAATTGGAAAAGAAGAAGTAAAACTGTCACTGTTTGCAGATGACATGATACTATACATAGAGAATCCTAAAAATGCCACCAGAAAACTACTAGAGCTAATCAATGAATTTGGTAAAGTTGCAGGATACAACATTAATGCACAGAAATCTCTTGCATTCTTATACAGTAATGATGAAAAATCTGAAAGAGAAATTATGGGAACGCTCCCATTTACCACTGCAACAAAAAGAATAAAATACCTAGGAATAAATCTACCTAGGGAGACAAAAGACCTGTATGCAGAAAACTATAAGACACTGATGAAAGAAATTAAAGATGATACCAACAGATGGAGGGATATACCAAGTTCTTGGATTGGAAGAATCAACATTGTGAAAGTGACTATACTACCCAAAGCAATCTACAGATTCAATGCAATCCCTATCAAGTTACCAATGCCATTTTTTTTTTTTTTTTTTTTGCGGTATGCGGGCCTTTCACTGTTGTGGCCTCTCCAGTTGCAGAGCACAGTCATCCAGACGCGCAGGCTCAGCGACCATGGCTCACGGGCCCAGCCGCTCCGTGGCATGTGGGATCTTCCCGGACTAGGGCACGAACCCGCGTCCCCTGCATCGGCAGGCGGACTCCCAACCACTGCGCCACCAGGGAAGCCCTACCAATGCCATTTTTTACGGAAGTAGAACAAATCATCTTAAAATTTGTATAGAGACACAAAAGACCCCGAATAGCCAAAGCAGTCCTGAGGGAAAAAAACAGAGCTGGAGGGATCAGACTCCCTGACTTCAGACTACACTACAAAGCTACAGTAATCAAGACAATATGGTACTGGCACAAAAACAGAAACATAGATCCATGGAACAAGATAGAAAGCCTAGAGATAAACCCAAGCACCTATGGTCAACTAATCTATGACAAAGGAGGCAAAGATATACAATGGAGAAAAGACAGTCTCTTCAATAAGTGGTGCTGGGAAGACTGGACAGCTACATGGAAAAGAATGAAATTAGAATACTCCCTAACACCGTACACAAAAATAAACTCAAAATAGATTAGAGAACTAAACGTAAGACCAGACACTCTAAAACTCTTAGAGGAAAACATAGGAAGAACACTCTTTAACATAAATCACAGAAAGATCTTTTTTGATCCACCTCCTAGAGTAGTGAAATAAAAACAAAAATAAACAAATGGGACCTAATGAAACTTTAAAACTTTTGCACAGCAAAAGAAACCATAAACAAGATGAAAAGAGAACCTTCATAATGGAACGAAATATATGCAAACGAATCAACGGACAAAGGATTAATCTCCAAAGTATATAAACAGCTCATGCAGCTCAATATTAAAGAAACAAACAACCCAATCCAAAAATGGGCAGAAGACCTAAATAGACATTTCTCCAAAGAAGACATACAGATGGCCAAGAAGCACATGAAAAGCTGCTCAACATCACTAATTATTAGAGAAATGCAAATCAAAATTACAATGAGGTATCACCTCGCACCAGTGAGAATGGCCATCAACAGAAAATCTACAAACAACAAATGCTGGAGAGGGTGTGGAGAAAAGGGAACCCTCTTGCACTGTTGTTGGGAATGTAAATTGATACAGCCACTATGGAGAACAGTATGAAGGTTCCTTAAAAAACTAAAAATAGAATTACCATACGATCCAGCAATCCCACTACTGGGCATATACGCAGAGAAAATCATAATCCCAAAAGACACATGCACCCCAATGTTCATTGCAGCACTATATACAATAGCCAGGTATTGGAAGCAACCTAAATGCCCATCGACAGACAAATGGATAAAGAAGTGCTGGTACATATATATACAATGGAATATTAGCCATAAAAAGGAACGAAATTGAGTCATTTTTTGAGACGTGGGTGGATCTAGAGACTGTCATACAGAGTGAAGTAAGTCAGAAAGAGAAAAACAAATATCGTATATTAATGCATGTATGTGGAACCTAGAAAAGTGGTGTAGATGAGCCGGTTTTCAGGGCAGAAGTTGAGACACAGATGTAGAGAACAAACGTATGGACACCAAGGGGGGAAAACTGTGGTGGGGTGGGGATCGTGGTGTGCTGAATTGCGCAATTGGGATTGACATGTATACACTGATGTGTATGAAATTGATGACTAATAAGAACCTGCAGTATAAAACAAACAAACAAACAACTAATACTAAACTTTCTTTGGGTTATTTGTATGGAAATATGTTAATATAAATGTTTCAGACATTCCATGAAATTTCTAAAAATCTTATATGTTCTGGTATGTTATAAGTCATAATTCTAGTTATTACTTTAAAATGTATATCTCAGAAATAACTAAATTTCTTGTCAATTGCGTTATTATGAACTTTCATCAAATCTTTAACCATGGTCATTTTTAAGTCTTTTGTCATTTACAGACAGTTCTGGGTGTACTCTGATGCTTTTGCAAAAATGTTCCTATAAAAGGGTTTCATCTTCAAGGAATTCATGGAAAAGACTCTGACAAGTACAGGTTTCTGGTAACTGACTATACTGCTGAACTGAATGAATAAGCATTTTCAGAACTCTAATGGAAAACTCATGAACTCATAAAAGTGGTAACAAAAGATCAAGCTGAAAAAATATTAATTACATGGGACTGAGTGAACTGATGAGGATGATTATAATTTTTGTGACCTTCTGTTTGAATAAAAAAAAAATCCCAGAAGGACTCAGAGGCAAAAAATATACAAATCAATTTTCACTGCAGAGTAAAGGAGCTGTTACAGTGGAGGATTACTGGACTGAATGTCAATATTATGACATATTGTGAGTGTGTTTCATGTTTGGTAATTGCAATCATTGTTGCTTTTGTTCTGGTCATCCATTTACAATGCTTGATGTCAGTCTATTTATCTCTTGTAAAAATAAAATACAGTGTGTGTGTTTGAAAAAAAAAAAAGTACCGCTACTAAATCTTATCATAAAGGGACGTTAGGGAAAACTGCATTGAATCACAGTATGTTTAGTGGAAAGAAAAGTGAGATTGATATCTAAACTCAGGCACTATCATTGTTTAGTAAATATACGTGAGTGAAATGCATAAAATTCTCATTACACAATATTTCATAAAGTTGCAAGTTCAAGAACTCTAGGATACTCTTATAGAGAGACCACAATAGGGAAGATATATCATCAAGGTGGTGGTACCTAGAATGAGTATCACTGTTTATAAATCTCTGTTTGAAGTGTTTTTCCTCTATTTTTAATTCAGTAAGGCTATCCATTGAGCAGATACAAATTTTTTCTTATTTATGTCAAACATACATGTATGTCATAGATGTTTTTTACATCTCCTTTTTTTTTTTTTTTTTTTTTTTTTTGCAGTACGCGGGCCTCTCACTGTTGTGGCCTCCCCCATTGCAGAGCACAGGCTCCGGATGTGCAGGCTCAGCGGCCATGGCTCACGGGCCTAGCCACTCCGCGGCATGTGGGATCTTCCCTGACCGGGGCACGAACCCGTGTCCCCTACATCAGCAGGCGGACTCTCAACCACTGCACCGCCAGGGAAGCACCTGTCATAGATTTTTATTCATAGTCTTCATGTATGTTTCTTCTTTTTGCTCCATTATAGCAATGTTTACTACAGCTATTCCAGCCTAAAATTTTGAGTTACTTCAGCCATCTTTTATCTTTCCATCCCCGACACCTATACCTGAGAATCCTAGAGACTGCTCAGTATCACTAAGCATAAATGAACCATGCACTTGTCCCTGAAGTAATCTCCTATGCCTTTCAGTCCCTTGGTTCATTAATATTCTTTTTCTTAAAACTGAAAATCTGCTGGAGACTATTTCTAGAGTTTTACAATATTTAGAATGTATGCCTGTCTCTCAACAGTGATTTATGTTATCAAATTCTCCGAAATACCTTCAAACTCATGTCTGTTGCAACCTTTACAACAACGTATGTGTATACTGTGTGTTCCCATTTCTCTCTTCCATTTCAGTCTGTAAACTGAGTACGTACATATAGTAGGTGTTTCTATGTCCATTACAGCAAACCATACACTTCAATGTTTTGTTATTAAGATGTTTTATTTTTTTAATCTTCGTTATTTTTTAAAATTTATGTAGAGCAAGTAGATATGAATGAAGCAAGGAGATAAAATCCTCCTTTCTCAAAAAAAAAAACAAAAAGAATTCCAGTTTGGCTAGGGCACAGAGAACCAATGGGCTACTGATAAGCAACAGGGTTCAGTGATTTTCTCAAAGCCACCCAGCTGAGGAAAATGGAGTTTGGAAACTAGATCTGTCTGCCTCTCAGGTATGTGTGTTTAAACATTATGATACATAACTTTAGTTTGCAAATAAAATCTCAGGTGCAAGTCCAAGCTCACCAACTTGCTAGGAATGTGAGTCTCAGGTAAGCATCTTGGATTGTTTCTTGGTTAGAAAATGGAGAAAATTATACTCACTTCCTGTGCTCTTTGTGTGGAATAAATGATAACATATAAAATACCTAGAAATCTACCAGACAAAATAGGGAATAGCCAATATTGTTGCTGTGAAAAATTTGGTTGATTGTTATGTAGTAGGTGGCATTTTACTCCTTGAAAGATGAACTCAAATTTTGACAGGAGGAGATGGGCATGGTAGATGGAAGTGGTCAAGGCAGGGGAAACATGATAAGCAAAGGTGGAATCAGAAAATGTTAAGGCTCTGAAAACACTGAGTGCATCTTGGCTGAATACAGTGTGAGTCACAAGGAATACAGGATTAGGACCTTGAATGACAAGCTACAAGTGGATCTTTAATTAGGCAACAAAGTGGAAACACTGAAGCTTTCAGACTGAATGAGAATATGTTCAGATTTGTGTCTTAGGGAAATTCATCCATCAGTATCTGGCACAGAGTAGATACTCAACAAATGTTCTCTGGATGAATGGCAGCAAAGTCAAATATGCAGTGAAAAAATAGAAGCAATGAGTAGAGAATCCAATTAGAGGCTGTAACACACTCAAACCCCATTTCCCCACCCCATTCCTCTCAAACAGAATTTCATTTTGGCTTTCTCCCTCCTCCATGAAGGAACATAATTCAGAGAAGATTGGTCCCAGCACCAGGGAATAGGTCCTGCTTAGCCAGAATAATTCTGGAGGTCCTTCCAGGGACTGGTTTCAGCATGGGCATGTACTGGAATGCTTGACTATGGAGACATATGGGAATTCTGCTAGAGGAGCCCAAGAAGAGAGGAGTAGCCCTTTTCATGCCTCTGGATGTTTTTGTGTCTGTGTATGATGTCTAGAAGGGCTACATCCATTGTACAATCAGTCTGTGGGTACGTGTGACCAATAAGGTGTACAGAACGAAGAGAATGAAGCAAAACAGCCCTACGTATACAACGCCATTGAGAATGGTGTTGGTGGGAAACCAATAAAAGCAAAATTAATCTATTAAATACAAAGGGCAAGAAACTGAATTCATGAAATATAATACCTTTCACGAACTGGCTTACACTTCACTGGCAATCTGACAGCAGCTTTCTCCTAAGACTTCATGAAAATCAACCCTCCTCTAAATCCAGATATAGAATATTTAAATGGCTTTAATTATTACTCTAAATCAGTAATAAAAATAAATTACTGAGTTTCAAAACATTGGAGCTTATGGAGGTGATGTGTCGTACCTAGATAATCCAGTTAATTAGGAGATAAAACATCAATCCCATCCTCTCTCATTTCTCACCATTTGCCATTTTTTTGGTAAAATACATACACACACACACACACACACAAATATACATATATATGTATATAAAATAAATCAAAGAACTACGTTTTAATTGCTCTGAAATTGATTTTCTGGTGCTGAATGTAATGCAGTATTAAATAACATTTAGGAAATAGAGACACATAAATAATTAAATAAAACCAAACAAAATGCAGTGATTCAGAGATAACCATTGTTAAAATGTTGTTATACTCAATAGAAATTTGGACAACAAATATGGGTAAGTAATTCACAGAAGAGAAAAATCCAGTAAGTATTTAAAGAATAATAAAATATGCTCAACCCCACTGGTGGTTCAGGAAATTGAAAATAAAATAATACAAACAACAAATATAAAAAACTAACATGGGAGACATAGCTGAAGAAAGTATCAAAGAACTGGAACATAAAATCAAGGAAATTATCCAGAATGCAGCACACAGTGAAGGTAATACAACATATGTAAAACACCTGCTCTCCAGAAAATATAGAAAAGATCCCCTCATTCTCTCATGCTTTCCTTTCCTTTTATGTACCTTCTTTGAATGATGTAGTTGTAAAGCCATCAGTTTAGACAGAGCAATTAGACAGTAGATTGAGGAGGACTTCTGTGTGGAGTGTCAGAACATGAGCAGGGTGAGGCAGGTATCCGTGTAGGAGGAGAGGGGAGGCAATATTGACAGTGAGATTCCAAGCAGGGTGAAGAAGGTAAACCTGTTGAGGGGTGGCCCAGCATGTAGTGTGAGAACCTGAGCAAGGTAAGGTCTTCCTTGTATGAGTGACTCAATGCAGGGAGGACTTGGCATGGGGCACGGAGAGTCAGACCAAAGCCGGGTGAGGAGGGAGCCGATGCTTGAAAATGTCCCATACTTGAGAATATATATATATATATAGTGACTGGGGGGTTTGAATCAACACTGTTTACATGGTAATCTTTTTCATATTGATCTACAGATTCAATGCAATTCCAATCAACATTCTAATAGTATTTTTGAAGAAACTGATAAGCCTATTATAAAATTTATATAAAAAGACAAAGAATCTAGACCAGCCAAAATAAATTTAGAAAAAGTTGGGTGGGGGGGGACGACTCATACTACATGATTTCAACATAATATAAAGTTACAATAGTCAAGACAGAGAGATATTGAAATACAGACCCATAAATCAATGGAAAGAATGGAGAGTCCAGAAATAGATCACACTTTTATGGTCAACTGATTTTCAGCAAAGGTGCCAGATCATTTCAAAGTATGTCAAAGGTCAGTGTTTTCAAAAAGTAGTGATGAAACTACTGTATAGATGTTTGGAAAATAAATAAATCTTGACAGTTATACCACACACACAAATTAATTTGAAATGTAACAGATCTAAACGTAAGAGCTAAAACTATGACACTTATAGAAGAAAAAATTTTTGACATGAGATTAGGAAAATATTTCCTAAACTGATCCAAAAAGAATATATATACACCTGTTGCTACAAAGAAAAAAAGTGGTACAACCATTTTGTAAATACAATATGGCCTTATGTTAAAAAGTCAAATCTGCATTTACCATATATCCTAGCAATTCCACTCCTAGGTATTTACATAAAGGAAATGAAAACCAAAGCATATGTCCACACAAACTCTTGAATTGAACGTTCATAGTAGCATTATTATTGTTTGAAACTGGAAACAACTCATCTCAAATGATACCAACTAATGACCTAATAAAGGATTAACAAATTTAGCATATGCATACAATGAAACACCACCCAGCAATAAAAAAAGGAACAAAATACTATGGGTCAATCTCAAAACACGTACTAAGTAAAATAAGTCAAACACAAAGTCTACATTCGCATGTTCCATTGAAATGAAACTCTTAAAAAAGCAAAACTAAGGGAAAAAATCAGATCTGTGTTTGCTTGGATTGGGGAGTGGATCAACTGCCAAGTGGTACAGGAAACCTTTTTTTAAGGTGAGGAAACTGCTTTTTATCTTGGTTATGGCAGAGGTTATAGTGCTGTACACAATTTCCAAAATTCATCAAACTACATTTAAGATGAATGGGCATTGCTGTATGTAAACATTCATAAAATAAGCTTTAAAAAGGCTAAATCAAATTCTTATATCACAACACTTACAAAGTTAAAGCATTCCAGATGATTTATACACAACACAAACTTTTAAACTTTTACAATGAAATACAGGAGTAAATTTTCCTGATCTAAAAACGGAAACGTTTTTTAAACACACACAAACAAAAGCCCTAGCCATTATTGCAAAGACTAGTAAATTCAGTTTTACTGAAGTTAAGAATTTATAATCATTGAAAAAAGGGAACAAACTTGCCCTATTTGCCTGGGACCTTCCAGGTTTTAGCACTTTAAAATATTGTGCCCCAAGACACCCTTCAGTCTCAAACAAATCAGGAGAGTTGGTAACTGTCCAGAGTTGAGCTAAGCTACTCCATGGTATTGCTGCCTCGGCCTCCATTCTGTTTGGCAAGTGGCCAGGGGTGCTTAACCTGACACTAGCCCTCTCACACAAGCAAGTGCCCTAGATAACAGCCCACAGAGGCACAAGCAAATGTAAGCTCCTGATATGACTCCCCCAACAGCCCTTGTGAGAAGCAATCTCCCCTGCCTCTAGGCCTTCAGCCTGTGTGCCCCTAAGGTAAGACCCCTTGGAGCTTACCAAAACCCAGCATTTTTTGGTTTGAACTGACCAAACGGGCCTTAGCCCAGGAACCTCAAAGCACTTTATCCATGGGCCCTAATAAAGAAATGTGGCTCAGGTCCTGCCTCTCTCTCTGCCTACACCCTGCCTTGACCTCCCATGTAGGTCAAGGTATGCTGTGTACTTCCTCCAGGACCTGTGAGTAACAAACTTCTCTATCTCAGTTTCTCTTGTGGTCTTTTGCTGAACCATAGCTCATCACCCATCACCTTGGGGTTCTACTTAACAAATGTTAATTTAACAAATCATAACAGTAACCCCATGGTAAAGTCGTTAAAGGAAGTGAAGACAAGCCCCACAGTTAACCAATATTTTCCATAAAAGAATAAAGAATTCTCCAGACTATTAGTAAGTAAAAGACGGCAAGCACCTTATTAGATAAATGAACAAAAGCCTTGAATAGACATTTCCAAGAAGAGGAAATATAAAATGCTAATACACAAAAAAGGATGATCTGTTTGATCTTATTTTTAATCTGGGAAATGAAAATTAAAGTGAAATGCCAGGGCTTCCCTGGTGGCGCAGTGGTTGAGAGTCCACCTGCCAATGCAGGGGACACGGGTTCGTGCACTGGTCCGGAAAGATCCCACATGTCGCGGAGCGGCTGGGCCCGTGAGCCATGGCCGCTGGGCCTGCGCGTCCGGAGCCTGTGCTCCGCAACGGGAGAGGCCACAACAGTGAGTGGCCTGCGTATCGCAAAAAATAAAAAAATTTAAAAAAATAAAATAAAGTGAAATGCCAGTGATAGACCATTAGAAACCAACAAGTTTGTTAGAAATTTTAAAAACCTGACAGTACGAAATATAAGCAAGAATTTGGAGATATGAGAACTCATATAAAACTCTAATATATAAATTTATGACAATTCATTAGAAAAATTCTGGTAAATAAAATTACGAAGTAGAAATTTTGCATATCCTATTAACCCAGTAATCTCACTCGTAGGTATGAAACTGTATGGAATTTTTAACATGTATGTGTATATATATCAATTGATACTTGGAGGATCTTTATGGTAGTCTTGATACTAATAGAAATAAGTAGAAAAAAATAGAAGAAGCCCAAATTCCACTGAAAGGAAAATGAATAAATTAATTAAATATATTCACACAATAGAATACTATTCAGCTGTGAAAAAAAGAATTGTAGCTACATTTTTCAACATGAATGCATTTTAAAGACATGAAGTGGAATGAAAAAGCAAGTTGCTTTTAACTGTAGCATGATGCAATTCTGTCAAGTTTAAAGACAAAGAAAACAAAGAATTATATATTTTACAGCTATGGAGGTATGTGGCAATATTATTAAGGAAATCAAGGAAATATACCACTAAAGGAAAAAAAATCATATTAGCAAGTATCTCTACATAAAGTTGTAGAGACATGGTCATATTTACCAGGGGGAAATATGATTGCTACAATATTGTTGAAAAGTAAAATGGCAATATTTCTAAAATAAATATATATTCTTTAATTCAGTAATTTTACTTATTGGAATTAATCCCATAAAAAATGCCTCTAAATAAATATATTTGTGCAAAGGTGATCATTGTGTTAGCAAACAATGAAAGCAAGCGAAATATCTCTCAATAGGGGAATGTCTGAATAAACTATGGTATATCTGTTCTTTGCAAAATTATCCAGCTAGTCAAAAGGCTGAATTAGACTTTGAGAGATAGTTATATTCAGTTAGATGAAAATTTAAAATGGCAGAATAATGTGTAAATATGATATTACTTTTGTAAATGATTGATGCGTAAATAATAGCATTAGCCCTAAGCATTTGTTCATATGAATGTATATACTTGTTCTGCAGGAAAAGAAATGGATTAATGCACATCAATTTGTTAATGTGTTACCTTGGGAGACAGAAATGAAAATGCAATGGGATGAGATCATTAATTTTTAAATACAACTTTACGTTGTTTTATTGGTTCAAAGAAGGGTATGTTACGTTGTTAATACAAAAAAGAAAAATTAAAAGAAGAAAATGTCCACTGGGGACATTTTAGAATGTTTAGTTTCCAAAGGGTGTTCCAGGGAACTGTATTTGATAGTAAATTTAAAGAATTCTCCTTCCAAATAAGTTTGTGAATATGGGGTAAAAACAGTTAAAGGTATTTTTTTCACTAAATTATGTATCATATCACTTAATAATTTTACTTATGATGTGAATTTCTGATATGAGGGTTTCACTTGTAGAATTTCTTAAAAATTTTGACAAGCTGGAATATCTCAGGGAGCCACCGCTTCATAAAGCCAATTTTCTGAAATAACGTGCTAATCCAACTCCCCAGACAAGACCACTCTCAATACAAAGTCCAATTCTTTCTAATCTTTTTGCTAGCATTTTTACATAGTGTAGACCATATGGTACACATAAGTTTTACTTCCTTTTCTTTTGTAATGGTACATTGTTTTATCATTGAACAGATTTTTATGGACATCGGTTAACTATAGTTCAGTTAGAATTTCAACATAAATGTTTGTGTGAAATGTAACCATTACAATCTTAAAATCACAATCCTAAATATAATTAACCTGTAAATAATGTGGTTGTGTAATTCACACTAAAAGTTTTAAAGGGAGTGACCAGAGACAGTGGATGCCTGGAGATAGGAGGAGTGGATGTCTGGAGATAGGAGGAAAGCCTTCATGCGGAAAAGGAATTTGAAGACACACGATCAAGGCAGCCCTGGCTAGAATTAAAGGATGTACATATATCCTGATAAGAAATGAGCTTGCTCAGGATAGGGACTCTAGCTTCTATTAAGAGAGTAACCTGACTGGTTAATATAAGAGATCACAAAGACTTAAGAATGAGATGCAGTTCTATAGAATTCTGTAGAAGGAAGAAATATTTGTTATTATGTAGCTAGATCTGGACTGTGGTAACTGAGACCTATAATAACAAGATTTATGTTTCCAAATACAGTTAGCTATCTTCACGGTTCCACAACATATCCCTTATTCATGGAAATGGTTATCCCCTGAAAAGAAAACTGAAAGCCTGTCACAGTCCGTTCAGGCTGCTACAGAGGAATACCATAGACTGGGTGGCTTAAACAACAGACATTCTTTTCTCACAGTTCTGAAGGCTGGGAAGTCCAAGATCAAGAGACCCGCAGATCTGGTGTCTGGTGAAAGCATGCTTCAGGATTCACAGAGGGTTGTCTTCTTGCTGTATCTTCACATGGAAGAGAGCAGATAGCAAGGGCAAGCTCTCCTGTCTCTTCATGTAAGAAAACCAGTACCATTGATGAGCGCTCCACCCTCATGACCTAATTACCTCCCAAAGTCCCCACCTCCTAATGCCATCTCATCAAGGGGTAGCATTTCAACATATGGATGTTGGGGGCGGGGACACAAACACTCAGTCATAACAAAGCTACTCTGATAATTCAGCTGGAAGCTGCATAAACCTGTAAGTGAATAATAATAAGTACTAACATTTTTAGAGTTATTTACTAATCCCACTTACATGCCTTATCTAATTTCATCTACTTATCCCACCTGTGAGAGCTTGGTATCATTATCTTAATACTATAAGTAAAGAAGTTAAGACTCAAAGAGTTTGAGTGATTTGCTCAAAGTCACAAAGTTAATTAGTGAAAGAGCTGGGATTTACACCCAGATGTTTCATAGTAAGTTCTTTCTGCTGTACCATATATTCCTTCTCCAATATTAGGCACTCTGGTGATTAAAAACAAAATATATTAGTATGCTTAATCTGTTGCCTATCCATTCTTGATTTTTTAAAAAATCTGGATTTATTTTGCAGTCAGTTGGAGTATCTCTTCAGGTTTTTGGGTTTTTTTTTCAAGAAAAAATACACTGGTGGCATATCTCTTTGTTGCTGCATATCTGAGAATATGTTTCCATTGTCACATACATGAAAGATAACTGGGATGTGTGTAAAGATTTTGGATCAAAACCTTCTTCCATTAAAATCCATCAGTTGTCACTCCTTACATCCTAACTTCTGATGTAATGAAGTCTAAGCCAGACTGATTTGTGTTTTTGATAACTCATTTTCTTTTTTTAAAATTTTCCCCTTACCTGAGTACTTGTCAAAGTTTCCTTTATTCTGATCCATCATAAATTTTGCCAAGGTATGTTTCTGTCAGTTCTTTTCCACTGATTTCATCAGAGAAGCAAGAACCCTTTTGTCTTTACTTTCTCATCTAATTACTTAACAGGATTTTAAAAAATTATATTGTTGATGCCTACGTTGTAGTTACTCTGATTTTTTTCCTGTGAACACTCGTTATGTTTAAGTAGAACTCCTTTCTCTGCCCTCCGTATCTATCATTTCTGTTATTTTTCTCACTTTTTATTTTTTTTCTTAGAATCCCAGAAGAACTCCTCAGTTTATTTCTTTAGAAGACAGATATTTATTAAGTGTTACTCTGTGCCACTCATTGTCCTAAGTGTTCAGGATACAAGAGTGAACAAGAGAAACAAAAATCCCTGCCTTTGTGGAGAATGCAAAAGAAAACAGAGATAGCGTATTTCAGATATTTATAAATAATTTGGAGATAAATAAAGCTGGAAAGTGAATGCCAGGGATGGGGAAAGTTGCACTTCTAAATAGGATGGGAAAGCAACATCTTACTACAAAGGAAACATTTGAGTAAAGACTTGAAGTAGGTGAGAGAGTGAAACAAAAGGATGTATAAAAGAAGAACAATACAAAGTGCAATGACCCAGACTACTTGTGTGTTCAAGGAAGAGCACAGAGACCAGTGTGCCTGGTCTAGAGTGAACAAGGGGGACAGGGGGAGTAGTAGGAGATGAGGCCAGTGAGGTAATCCAAAGTCAGATCATGTGAGGCCATATGGGTAATAGTAAGAACCTTGGCATTTGCTCTAAGAAGGAAAACTAGTGAAGAGTTTTGAGCAAAGGGGTAGCATGAGCTGATTTGCTTTTTAATAGAATGACTCCGTCTGCTGTGAATAGGACAAAGGGCAGAAGGGGAAACATCAGTGAGAAGGCTATTGCCATAGTCCTGATGAGAGATGATGGTGACTTGAACCAGAATGATGGGGAACAAAGTGGTGATGTGGTTGAACACTTAATGTACCTCAAAGGTAAAACCAATAAGACTTTCTGATAGATCGGATGTGAGAACATAGATTCTTGTCCTGAGCAACTGGAAGGACAGAGCTAAATTTTAACACAGAGAAAATTCTAGGAAAAGTAGAGAAAGGAGTTTAGAAACACAATTTAAAGAATGTTATTTATGTAAATTTTATTTTTGGTTTGGCTTCTTTTTGCTCAAGATTTTACTTCTAATATTCATACATGTTAACAAATGTAGCTGTAGTCCCTTTATGTTCACTGATCTATAGCAGGGATTGGCAAACTTTGTTTGTAAAGGCAAAATATTTTTTTAAAAATTGGCTTTGCATTAAAAAAAGAGAAAAAAATGGTCAGAAGAACCTAGGGGCAAGATGGGAATAAAGATGCAGACCTACTAGAGAATGGACTTGAGGATACGGGGCGGGGTAAGGGTAAGCTGGGACAAAGTGAGAGAGTGGCACGGACATATATACACTATCAAATGTAAAACAGATAGCCTGTGGGAAGCAGCCACATAGCACAGGGAGATCAGCTCAGTGCTTTGTGACCAACTAGAGCGGTGGGATAGGGAGGGTGGGAGGGAGGGAGATGCAAGAGGGAAGAGATATGGGGACATATGTATATGCATAACTGATTCACTTTGTTATAAAGCAGAAACTAACACCACTGTAAAGCTATTATACTCCAATAAAGATGTTTAAAAAAAAACTGGCTTTGCAGACCAGATGGTGTTTACTGCAACAATTCAACTCTGTCATAGCTACTGCTATGAAAGAAGCTATTGCCAATACATAAAAGAATGAGCTTGGTTGTGTTCTAATAAAATGTATTTGCAAAAACAGGCAGTGGGCCAGATTTGGCCCATGGGCTGTAACTTGTTGAACCCCCTAATCTATAGTACCCTCTTGAGTGACAGTACCACAGTTTATTTATTCATTCTGCTGTTCATGAGCATTTGGATTGTTTCAGCTTGGGACTTTTACAAATGATGCTCCTAAGAACCTTCTTGAAGGTTTTTTTTTGGTGACCACATGCTGATTTGATATAAATATAAGAAATGGAATTGGTGTGTCATAAGGCATGTTAATCTTCAATTTTAATGACTCTAATAATTTAACTTTAATAAATTAACTTCCACCAACTGCATATGAGACTTTCTGTTGTTTTACAACCTTACTACCAATTCGCTTTTGCCAGTTGTTTAATTTCAGTACTTGGGTGAGCATTTAGTGGTACCTCATTTTTATTTCAATTTGCACCACATGATCACTACTGAGGACAAATGCTTTCACGTGGTTTTTGGCCACAGAAGTCTTCTTTCATATGGGACTGGTTAAAGAATTGTGTACATATTCCTATTGGTTTGTCTTTTTTTCTCATTGTTTTGTAGAGTTTCCTATAAATTCTGTGTATATGTTGCAATTATATTTACCCACATATTTACTCTATTTTGATGTGCTTTGTTCATTCTTGCATTTCTCTGTTCCCATGTGGCAAATATTTCATTGGTACTGAATAACTCTTTTTAGTGTTTCTATTAGAGAAGTTCTGCTAGTGATGAATTCCTCTGGTTTCTGTTTGTTTGAATATATCTTAAATTCACATTAATTCTTGAAGGGATTTTTTTCTACATTAATATTTTAGATTGTCTATCATTTTCTTTCAGCACTTTAAAGATAGCATTGCTTTGTCTTCTGCTTTCTGTAGTTTCTACTGATAAGTAAGCTACTTGTCTTATTGTTGCTCCTCAGAAGATAATTTGCCTTCCCCACTTCCCCTTTGCACTTAAGATTTTTATCTTCGTTCTTAGCTTTAGCAGTTTTTTTATGATGTTCCTAGGCATAGTATTCTTTATTCATCCTGCCTAGGGTTTATAGGACTTCTGGAATCAGCGGCTCAATTTCTTTTACTATTTTTTGGAAACTTGTATTGCTTTTTGCCTTTTTCCCTCTCTCTCTTTTCCTTCTGGCTTTCCAATTATATGCATGTTAGACTTTCTTATTGGACTCTCTATGTATGTTACACATTTTTTCTGTATTTTTATTCTTTTGTTATATGCATTATTATGGATATTTTCTTTGAGTTTATCTTCCAGTTAACTAATTCTACTTTTGGCTTTGTCTAATCTGCTCTTTAACACAATACATTATGTTATCATTCTTAGTTATTATACGTTTTTATTTCTAGAAGTTCAATTTGATACCTTTTATAGTTTCCAAGGTCTCGTCAAATCATCAGTTCTGTTTTTTATTTACTTGCACATGTTTAGCACAGTTGTTTGCTGATTTTAATCTGTACTTTCTAGCTTTATTATGTGGACTACCTCTGGATTTATTTTTTTATTTGTTGTTTGTCTTGATTTTATATCATATTACCTTGTATGTGTATAAATGTGTATTTTTTAAGTTTTGTAAAGATTTTGTCCATTTTTTTCTCAGCAGGAAGTCAACTGGAACAACAGTCTGTCATTCAGGAAGAACGATTTCTGACTCTTCCTTCTTCCCCCTCTCCCCAGGGATTATTTTAATTGTGCAATTGCAGTTTTTTGTTTTTCTTTTTTTAGTTTCCTTATCATCTTTTACAACACTTATCTGTATTTTCATCATATCCTAATATCATTTATCTCAGCCTGTGTTCCTTTATTATGATGATCTGCTTCTGTTTCAAAGAGGCAATGTTTCCTTACACTCTTATACCAACTGGTTTCTAAAACTGTCATAAGCTTGTCATTCTTCTGAGTCTTCTGGATAAAGTTCCCCTTTCTTTATCCTGCAATTTTCCCAAAAAGCTATTAAAACTGGTCTTCCTGTTCATTTGTTATTTAAGGAGAAAATCTTTCCAAACTTGTTGACAAAGTTAGTAGATCACTATTATTCTGCTTTCTTTTAACTGCAGGTCTGGTCAAGTGTTAGACTGAGACCTATACCTGGATGGCAGCTTGATGTGCACAACTTTTAGGCAATTCTTAGTATGTTTTCCTTGAGTAGGTTTTAATTAGACTGAAAGATAATTCCTTTGAACATATAAAAATATAGACTAAGAAACATATAAATCCCAGTATATGTACTCCATCATGTTTTTCCTGTTTTTAGCTTTCCCTTTCTACTCATAACACCGCTTAGAAAGATCATACCTCCAGTATGCAGCAATACAGCCTGTTGAAGAGTATGTGTTTAAGATAGTCCAATTTTGACCATTTTATCAACATTTCTGAATGTCATATTCCCTATTTGTAAAACAGGGACACTAACAGAATTGTTCTTGTAAGACTATTACTTGAAATGATGCATGTAAACTTAATAGCATAATTGCTGGCACTTAGGATTAAGTAAATGTTACCCATTATTGGTAGACGTAAATAGTAGTACCAGTATTTTGGTTATTAATTTGCTGCCTCCTGCTTCCCACTCTGACCTTAAGTTGCTGGATTTAGATAGAAATGACTTCATGAGATTGTTGGTGTCTGGGGAGTGGACTATTTCTTCATTCTTTGAAAGGCACTATCAAAGCATTAAAGAAATTGACACCCAGCTTTATGATAGGTGCAGTTTCCTAACTTTGTTAAGGATTGACAGTGGAGGAAGCAGAAAGCAGTCTGGAATGCCTGTAGGTGTCAAACATGTAACAAAAATGAGTGCAGCAGGCCAAATGCAATTAAAAGGGACTGGCAGGGACTGTGGAAAATCTGAGAGCACCTGCCTAGTATTTTATACGCAGCCATACTTCAGTTCCTGTTAACTGACACTACCTGGAAATGTGGGTTGAGTGGTTTCCCCAGGAGGTAGTCATTGATATTTGTAAGTGAAATCATATTTTATATTTACGTGAATTCATTTTTAAAAAGACCCAGGATATCAAACAACCTGCATGGGTTATATAGGGTATATAGGGCTCATGGTATGCTGTTTTGTGACTTCTAAACTATAAGATAAAGCCCACCACCTTGTCAATAGGATCCAATGACCTGGCTCTAGAAGTCCTCTTCAAAGTTGTCTTCCACCTCTTCTTGATTTTAACTTTACAATATGGTAATACCAAACTGCTTCCAAGAATCCTCTGACAGCCTTCTAAGCTATAGGATTGCTTAAGTGGCCCTATTATAGTTTTAATACCATTCTGGGCATATAGCTATCATAGATCTTGCAGTACAATTTTAAGACATCTGTTTCCATCATCCTCATTCACCCAAAAACTTCTTGAAGCTGAAGACCATGTTGTGTCCACCCCTCACCCATATGCCTAGCACAGTGCTGGACACATAGTAGGCCCTCAGATACCATTTGTTAAATTGGATTGAATTTTTTGAAAGGAACGTGGTGTTATGATCATTCTTTGCAGAAGTTGAAATGAGGTACAGAAAGCATAAGTGCAGAACACGTATTATTCATCGTTTTCTTTACTCATCATTTTTGGGTCAGAAGAACCAAAGACCTGTAAGATATCTAAGGCAAAATATACTTAAGAAATTTCCAAAAGTCTGATTTCCCTATAACATCCAAAGAGCAAAGGTAAAATTAGTATAAGTAATAGTAACCATAATTATTATTGATTTATGAGGCTACAACACCAAGTTCTTTGCTAAATAGTTTACAGGAAATATGTTTTTTTCAATCTTCATGCCATCCATAAAAGGCAGCTACTCTTATTTTTCCCATTTACCAGACAAAGACATTGAGACTCAGAGAGAATGTCCATGATAATACAGCTAGAAATTGGTGGATCCAGTATACACAATCAGGTCTAATTCCCCTTCACTTCTTGGTGCTACCTCACCAGTGTCAAGTGACATCATTGACCCATGGATGATTTTCTTGCTCCTATAAACCTGAAATTCAGAAAGAATTTACACTCCTTTGTGACTTTATCATGACAGTTTTGAAGAGGTAAAGAACCAGAACAGGATCAGAGGCACCCTGGATAAAAATGACTGAATGTCACCGTTCTGAATGCACCTCTAAGCATTCTTTTGGTATACAGATCCTTTTAAAAAAAAAAAGAGGCACTCTAACTAACAGGGAGTTTTCTGAGAAGTCACCTCTCCCGGCCTGTGAATACTGGATAAAGCAAGGACCTTGGAGTCATGTATTCTTGAGTTCAAATCTCCACTCTGTTCTTTTATGAACTGATTGTATTCTTTCAGGCTTATTTTCCTTATATATAAAATAGAATTCATAAAGCCTTGCTGGACTCACAGGTTTGTTATGAAAAGCAAGCAGCAAAATGCAGGGGAAAGTCCTTTTGAAACTGTAGAGCACTAGGCACACAGGAAGAGCGGTTATGGTTTTGCAGAAATGACATTCCCAAGCCATTTTATGTGAAATGTGGAAAATTGGAGTGAATAGGTACACACTATGTATAGTTGTCCTGCTATGATAACAGTTCAGTGGTTTAAGTGACAAGCAAATCAATGGAAATCAGGCTATTAACACTGGACATGTACAGCATATTAATATGGACCTTTATTTGCCAGGGACCTATAATTATACCTTATAATAAGCAATACATATTTTGCAGTATTTTACTAAAATGCACATCAATGAGCAATGAAAAGCAAGAAGGAAATAACAGAAAGAGATACCAGAGGGAAAAGCATATCTTCATGAGGATAGAGGGAAGAAATTCAGTGTGTTTTTTTAAATATTTACTTATGTAGCATTTACCCAAACTCATCTTTGTAAGAACCTCAAGCCAGGTAGACATGATTTCTATCATACTTATGTCCATACAATAGAAAGGAAATTTCCACTCAACTGACAGGTAATGCTAAGAAATCAAGAAGGGGTTTCTCTTTCCATCCCAAGGCACTATATGTACCAAACTCAGACCTTCTGATTTAAAGATATCCTTTGTATGAAAATCTGTTCTACAATACAAAACCAATCTCTCTTACTCCCCGTGACAATCCTTTTACCAGGAAATAAACAACTCACTTGTTATCAATTTATTTATCATAGATTCACACTGAGAGAGTGCCCTGGGACTGTGGAATTCTGTGCTACAGAATTAGCAGATGTGATCTCGATAGCATTTAATAGTGCGAAAGAGCCTGTCTCGCCAAAACCCTCTCACTGGGCTTCCCTGGTGGCGCAGTGGTTGAGAGTCCGCCTGCCGATGCAGGGGACATGGGTTCGTGCCCCGGTCCGGGAAGATCCCACATGCTGCGGAGCGGCTGGCCCCATGAGCCATGGCCGCTGGGCCTGCGTGTCCGGAGCCTGTGCTCCACAACAGGAGAGGCCACAACAGTGAGAGGCCTGCATACCACACACACACAAAAAAAAAACCCTCTCACTGACTATTAATTAATAACTAGTAGATGCTTCAGTGCAATAAAGAAACCAGTAGGTAAGGGAGAGAGACACTCCAGTAGTTGAGAGAATATGCTCATTAAGGAGAAAGACAAGTTGAAACATTTAAAATGAGAATAATAGTGATAGTAACAATAATATTTATTGAGTAGTTACTCTGTATCAGGCACCATACTAAGTAAGCACTTACATAGATCATTTAACTCTCACAACAACCTGTGAGGCAAGCAGGATTATTATCTCAATTTTATAGATGAGGAAGCTGAGACAGAGAGAGGTTACGTAAAAGCCTCACAGCTGCAGGGGCAGAAAACCTACAAAGTCCAATTTGAAGGGGATCGGTCATTCTTCTTCAAATAATCCCCTGGTGCTATTAGCCTTCACTTGGCATAAAGACAGAAAAATTAAAAAACAAAAACAAAAAACCCATCATCCTTGGCTTTCAAGAGCTACTTTCTACCTAATTCATTCTTCCTTTATTTGCCTATCTGATTCTATTCTTTCTGGGTCACAAGCTCACCTTTCCACTCACAGATCACCTTCCACTTCCTGGGACATGAGTTCACTTTTGTTTTATTGATCTAGTCCTACTTCCTGCATCAAAAAGTTCACCTTTCCACTCACTGACTTTGTTCAACTTCCTGAATCATTAGCTCACATCTCTTAACTGACCTTAATTTGCTTTTTTGTTCTCCTTCTAGAAGGAAGACATGTTTGAACCTGGGAAACAAAGAAGCAAAAACAAGAACTATTACCTTCATAGTTCTTGCTTTATGAGCAATATCAAGAATGGAAGAGACCTCTGTCTGTTTGAAATCTCTTTATCTTAAAATCTCTTTATCACACCAGTCAGAATGGCCATCACCAAAAAATGTATAAACAATAAATGCTGGAGAGGGTGTGGAGAAAAGGGAACCTTCTTGCACTGTTGGTGGGAATGTAAATTGATACAGCTACTATGGAGAACAGTATGGAGGTTCCTTAAAAAACTAAAAATAGGGCTTCCCTGGTGGCGCAGTGGTTAAGAGTCCGCCTGCCGATGCAGGGGACACGGGTTCGTGCCCCGGTCTGGGAAGATCCCACATGCCACGGAGCGGCTGGGCCCATGAGCCATGGCTGCTGAGCCTGCGCGTCCAGAGCCTGTGCTCCGCAACGGGAGAGGCCACAACAGTGAGAGGCCCGCATACCGCAAAAAAAAAAAAAAACTAAAAATAGAACTACCATACGACCCAGCAATCCCACTGCTGGGCATATACTCTGAGAAAACCATAATTCAAAAAGAGTCAAGTACCACAATGTTCATTACAGCTCTATTTACAATAGCCAGGACATGGAAGCAACCTAAGTGTCCATCAACAGATGAATGGATAAAGAAGATGTGGCACATATACACAATGGAGTATTACTTAGCCATAAAAAGAAATGAAACTGAGTTATTTGTAGTAAGGTGGATGGACCTAGAGTCTGTCATACAGAGTGAAGTAAGTCAGAAAGAGAAAAACAAATACCGTATGCTAACACGTATATATGGAATCTAAAAAAAGAAAAAAAAAAGTCATGAAGAACCTAGGGGCAGGATGGGAATAAAGACACAGACCTACTAGAGAACGGACTTGAGGACACGGGGAGAGGGAAGGGTAAGCTGGGCCGAAGTGAGAGAGTGGCATGGACATATACACACTACCAAATGTAAAACAGATAGTGGGAAGCAGCTGCATAGCACAGGGAGATCAGCTCAGTGCTCTGTTACCACCTAGAGGGGTGGGAAAGGGAGGGTGGGAGGGAGACACAAGAGGGAGGAGACATGAGGATATATGTATACATATAGCTGATTCACTTTATTATACAGCAGAAACTAACACAACTTTGTAAAACAATTATACTCTAATAAAGATGTCAAAAAAAAAGAGAAAAAAGATGTTTATAGACCAAAAAAAAAAAAGTGGCAAAACACTAGAGAACCTAGCATTTAGGCTGAGGCCACAAAGGGTCTCATTCTCTGAATATAAGAAAGGGGTATTACAGCTATGAATTCAGACCCTGCGGCTGTCACAATGAAAGTAACTCAGCCTAGAAGCAGTGAATCCAGAATACCACTCTGGACTTCCAAAAACAAATTTTTAATGGGGACTTCTATGCATGAGTCCTCTTCCTTATAAGATGTTACGGAAAAAACCGAATGAACTTTCTGGCCAACCCAACACATATATACGTACATACATACATACGTACATAAATATCATGGGAATTAGGTCAGCATAAAAAAATAAGCTGCTTAAGAATACCCACTACTGAGTAGGTAGCTGAGGCTTGAGATCAGACAGACCTAGGTCAGGCTCTGTCACATCCAGCTCAGGTCGTGGAGCTTTAGATTTCCCATCCATAAATAAGAAAACAGTACAAACCTCTCAGCATCTCTCCAAGTTAAGCAAATAAGAATAGTTAACCTTTATTGAGAGCTAGGTGCTAGGCACTGTGCTAAGCTTTTAACATACATCATCTGAGGCCTCACATTGGCAGTCTATGACATATTTTTTGTGTGTCTGCATGTTTTTTACTTATAGACGTTTTAATATTTTTAAATTAGTTGTCTTTATTTAAAACTGAGGAAATGTCACCATTTTCCCCATTTATGTCTTCACTTTTTAAACAATGTCAAAGCTGAATAGCAACTGCCTACTTTAGGCTATACATGCACTCTCCAATTTGCTTCAGGCCCCACCCTGCCCTGTTGCCTGGCACTCAGCCCATTTGCCCATGTACATGGTCTTCTTGGCCCCTGCAGACTTTTGAATTTGCCAGACCCGCAACACATCTTAATCCTTGAAGAAGCTCTACAAGGTAAGTATTGCCTTTTCATTTTACTCGTATAAAATTAAAAAAAAAAAAAAAGTTGTTCTATACATACTAGTTAACTTTCTTCTTTACTTTTTATCCACAAAATTTGGTTGAGTTCCAATGTAGAGGGGAAGGCCTATTCTTAAAATTTTAATTAAATACAGCTAAAAATAGAGGCTCTTTGGTGAAGCTTTTATTCAAAGAACCACAAGTGCTATTCAAAGGGAATTCAAATGTAAAAATAAATCTACCAATGTCCACTCCTGCTATTGAAGGTAGATGAGCCATATCATCACTTCATTTCAATCAGAGAGCCTATTAAGGTGAAAATGTTTTTACCTTAGATTATATATTTGAACTGGAACTTGAATGTGGCATAAACTGCTGAATGTTTGAAGCAAAAAAGGTTGAGGGAACAAATTTAGGAGGTGGGTTGTAAATTATTTATGGGCCTTCTGAAAAAGGTCAGCATTTTTGTTTAATTCCACCAGGACCTTCTGAAGAATGCAATACTGCTACTCTAGATGCTTCATCCTTAAGATGCCTGCTCTTTATCAGCATCCCTGTCTCCATGGTAATATGTTAGTGCTCATGCCCCACCCCCACCCTGACCTCCACGCCCACAGCGAACCTTAGCAGGAGGAAGAGCCCTCTGGGGGGCCATGCTCTGCAGCTCCAGGACATAAATAACTCCATGGGTGGTTGCCATGGCAGTTCTTCATCCACAGTATAATTACCCCAAGGTGCACTGGAGATGCACTTATGTGCATCGAAACAAGAACAGCTACATTTCAGTAAATCACTCTAGCCAGGTGGTTGCCAAGCTAGTGTTCTGAGAAGCTTGGGTTACAAGGCAACCACAGCCATAATTCATCATTAGAAACAATGGCAGGCCTGGAGTTCATCCTGGGCATGAAGGGCCTCTCCAGTTTTATAAAAGAAAGCCACATGTTTCCATAAAAAGAATACCGGGAAAATTCAGATTTTCATCCAGGCAAACCTAGGGATGATGCCTGCTTCTTTTACTTAGTAGTTGTGGGGACTGGTTCAAATCCCTTTACCAATCTGAATATAGATTTGCTCATTTGTAAAATGCAAGTAATAATACGTACCTTATGAAATTGTGAATTTATATGTGACTAGTGACCAACACGCAATGGCAATTATTACTATTATTTTTATAATGGGAGGGAGTCTGGTAAGTTTTGGAATAGAAGATAGTCATCAAATAATTAAAAGACAAGCTCTTCCAAATCAAAAGACCCATTCACCTCTCTTCTCCACACAACCATATGCATATACAGATGTGGCTAGTAGCCACTTACACTCAAAGATATGAGTATAGGCAATACTGCAGATGAGTATAGGCAGACACTCCACATGTACTGTTCACTGTTTAATTCCTCCATCAGACAGTCTACTGAAGTCTAGCACGTATTTTCTTCCCAGTGAATGTCTCATCCCCACACCTTCGTAATAAGAGCAGTATATCTAATCAAGTTTCAAAATTGTATTTTATGAGGAAATGAAACTCATCTTGGATTAATCCTCCTGCTAACCAAAACAAATGTTACATGTCACCTCCAACACTGAGCTTGTCTTTGTCTTCCTGTCAATCCCTCATCACCAACTGTTCTCCATTTTCCTGCCCCTAGGATCTAAGCAAGCATTCTCTCAGTCAAGAACATCAGAAGTGAATGACCATTCTCAATCCCATTTTAAATGGGAAAACAGTTGATCACAGAAGTTATGTGGCAGCCCACACAGTTAGCTAATAGCAGGGCTGAATAAACACAGGTTGTCTGACCTCTACCCTTAATCCATTACTCATTACATGGCACCCGCATGCCTTTCCTAATATTTGTTTAAAAAAAAAAAAAGTATTATGACATTGGAAACGTGCTTTTGATACTATCAGAATTAGTCTCACTTTCAAAAGTCTCTGATATTTCAGGCAAAGTTACTAAGAAATTCCACTTGTAATGGAAGTGACTGAATTCTTTGAACAACACAGTTTAGCGATTAAGCCTGACATATATGTTGTTATTTCTCAAGCTCAGTCTTTAATTCCTGACACAGAGATGACCTATTTAAGCATGTGGACATCTGCTTCATTTTATTTTAGCTTTGCTGGTAATATTCATGCATGTGTTTAATTTCATGTTTCATCCAAGCTGCCCCCATTATACGTTTTTGTAGCAGGTTCTTTTAGAGGGATGCAAGTATCTTTTTTACAAGTTTATCTAGCTTGCCTGAAAGTTTTAACATTTTCATTTTGTCAAGTTTTCCCTGGTCTTGAGGGATTCAGAATTGGAAGAATCATGGTTATAACTCACTGTTTTACAAGAAGTTTCTTTTATAACCAGTCTTCTCATCATTGTCAGAAGTTTCACAACTTTATCCTTCAGAAATGGAAATTTTTATAAAGTGATTTCCTTCGTATTCTAAAGGATAATGTGGTTAAAAGGAAAACTAAGGGCTGAATGTGCAAGTGTTTCTATATCTGGTTTCTAGTTATAGACTTTCCAGTTTTCCTTTGGAAATGGAATCTCTTTGTGTAAATAACCTATGAAAGACATGTTTTCTTTAATGTGAAAACTATCTTCCTGGTAATAAGTAACTTTATGAGCCCTCATTTTTACTTTAAAAATTAGATAAGTCTTTCAGGGCAGTGAAACTACCCTGGATGATACTATAATGCTGGATATATCTCATTATACATTCGTCAAAACCCACAGAACATACAACAGAAAGAGTGAACCCTCAAATAAACCATGGACTTTGGATGATAATGATGTAGGATTGTAGGTTCATCAATTGTAACAAATGTAACACTCTGGTGGGGGACGTTGATGGTGGGCTAGGCTGTGCAGGTGTCAGGGCAGGAGATACATGGGAAATCTCCATACTTTCTGCTCATTTGCTGTGAACCTAAAACTGCTCTAAAAAATAGTCTATTTAAAAATAGGTTAGAATAATTGACATAAAAGCACTTTCCTTGCAGATACATAAGCTATACCCCAAATAAGCTTGTGTTATCTTATTGCTATTTTTTTTTTTTTTTTTTTTTTGCTTTATACATAGCTCTGTTCCTAGTCTCTGGCTGTTATGAGTGTGTGTGTGTGTGTGTGTGTGTGTGCTTTAAATATATTTCAGTATAAGAACTATGTGATTATGATCTTGTCATCAAATAGTTAATTTGGATGCTTCTAATTGGAATTTGATATTTGATGCACAGGTTGCAATCCTTAGTTGAGATTATAAAGGTGTGAGAGAGGGAAATGTTAAGGTTATTATTAAAATTTTCCAAAATTTAAAAAATTCTTTATCATCAGGACTTTGAATATAAACACATATAAATTACAGACAATTCATAGCCATCTTAAGAACCTCTTGATGAGCGTCGCTTTGCTAGTTGCCACATTTAATTATTGTATATTATGTCAAATAATAAACTTGGCTGCTCTTATATAACTCACATGGTAAGGAATGGCTTTCCCTCAAGTTCTTCTGAATTAGTGAAGTTTAACTATACATGCTTTTCCTCTAGTATCTTTGAAATTTTGATTCAAAAAGAATTTAACAGTAGAGATTTTGTCCTATTTCTCATGCATTTTACACGATCCAAAATCACATGCAAAACAGATGCATAGTACATATTTATAAACTGTTTGATAAATTCTATGTAAATTTTATTATCTCTTTTGATAGCCTTATCTAACCCAGGGTTTCTCAATCTCAGCACTGTTGACATTAGCGGCTAGATAACTCTTTGTTCTGGGAGGCTGTCCAGCGCATTGTAGAATATTTAGCAGCATTCCTGATCTCTACGCATGCAAGAGATGCCAGTTGCACCCCCCAACTGTGACAACCAAAAATGTCTCCAGACACTGCCAAATGTCTTCTGCCGGGGAAGTCTCCGCAGCTAAGAACTACTGGGCTAACCAATAACTGGGATCACAAAGTTCTCCTTAAAAAACTACATACATATTTATAGTACACATATATATAACACATATATATTATACATATAATTTTTATGTGTTATGCTCAGATGACACTGAGTTCAAGGTCAGGAGATTGATCATGAGGTTTAATGCATTCATTCAACAAGCATTTATTGATTGGCCTACAATTACATTGCACTGCGTAAGGTGCTGAGAGGGATGACACAAAAACATGAAAAGCAACCAGTGCCCTGCAGGAATTTATGATCCTGCACAGTGAGTGAGAAAAAGCCAAAATGAGTGGTGGATTCAGGGTGACACCAGGGATTGAGAAAAGCTATGCCTGAACCTAGTACTGAAGAATAGAAAAGAATGTGGTTAGACAGAGAGGGAGAAGGGTTGGTTCCTCCTATAAAGGAAGAATAACAGGGAGAGTTATTTATTATAGAAGGTTAATATGTGCTAGTCACCACGCTAAGTACTGATTATATCATATTTTCTGTATATGATGTACAAGGAATGAGACAGAAATTAAGTTCTGGATCTAAAATCACAAGACTTTGCTTTAAATCACTACTTACGACTTGGGAAAATTCTAATCCTATTTAAATATTAACTTTTTATGTATAAAATGGGAATAATGATATGGTACTTTTTTTTGAAGTCTGAAAGAGGTGATACACGAAAACCAGCTTAATATAGTACCTACATTAATTAAGTGAATATTTTTATTCTCCTTATTTTTATTATTGTAATTACTCAATTTATTTAGGTATTTAAACCCAGGCCTGTCCGCATTCAGAGCTGTGCACTCTACAATTCACCAAGTTCCCAGAATGTAGGGCTTGTGCAGAGAGCAGTAGAAGCTCCATGTTCTGCCTGGAGAAGACAGTGAACTACATAACAAGGGGTTTGGCCTATTCACAAACAACAGGGGATATTAATAGCTCTGAGCATTGCTCAGATGACACCCCGAGAAACTCCAGTGTAGCTGGAGGAAAAAAAAACAGCAGGAGAAAATGTGGTATTAGATGGAAGGAAAATGGTGGGAAAAGTGTAAGCAAATCATGCAAACCCTTCTAGGTGATAATCAGGAGTTTGAATTTCATCCTGAAACCAATGAAAAGTCACTGAAGGATTTTAAGTAGAGTGATATCAGGACCAAACATGCCCTCTGAAAAGATCACCCTGGCCATTTGAAGAATGGAGAACGGATTGGGGTATGAGAAAACTGGGAACTGAGGCCAGTGAGGAGACTAAGTGATAAATAATGGTAGTCTGGCCTCAGCTAGTAACAGAAAGATGAGAGAAGGAGAAGGATTTAAAGATGGTTTTGGTGATAGAATTGATAGGCTATCCTTCACCTAGTAAGTGGCAAAGCCGAAGCATTTGATTCCAAATCTAATACTTTTTACCATACATTAGAGCTACATTCTCCTTTAATCTAGCTACCTATAAGCCATAGATATTGAGATAGCAAAAATTACTCCATGCCTAAATCAGCATTGCCTCCCAAGAAATGGAAAAAAAACTCAAATTTTATAGTCTTTGGATTTTTTGCTGAAAATAGTATCTGTGGAAAGAATAAAATGAATGATATTGTGTCAGTGATGTCCTCTCTGTACATGACACATGGAAAACATGACTTGCCTGGAATGTGGTATTTACTTCAATGCAACCCATTAGCATCTAGCGTTTGCCAGATGATCTAGTGTTTGCCAGGTGATGTTTCTTCCAGGACAAACTTGAATAACTGTGTATTTTTAAAATACACTGAGATGCTTTTGGTTTGATATCTATTATACCATCATCTTAGAATAAAATGGCATTTATGCATGTTTTCCTATAAGCACATCTTTGGTTAACTTTTCATGGATTTATTGGTTTATTCAACAAATGTGTTTTAATCTAGTTCTCAGCAATGTATTGTATTTGATGCTACTGATAAAATGGAAATAGGATACAGTATTTCCACTCTTAACCAGTTTGCACTTGAGAGAGAGAAATAAGACAGGTAAACAAGAAATCTCAACAAAGTCAACAATTGGGTGGATGGAGCAAGTATACAGTACTGGCAAAAGGGAAGAACAACTAGCCTTCTCCTGGAGAAGCTGATATTGACATGGAAATCAGAGGAAAACTAGGACTAGCCTGGAAAGGGGTAATGGCAGGGAGAATGTTTTGTGTCAAGGTCAGAGCATATGCAAAGGTCCAGAAATGAAAGTGAAAATGACATATTCGTGGAAAAGCCAATATTTCAGAATAGCTGGAGAGTAGATTCATAAAGTGGTGGCCCACCAGGGGGAAAATCATGAAAGAATTAATAGCCTGAATTCATTCAAATGGCAAGAAGGAACCATGAGAGAATTTTCAGCAGGGAAGTAACATGATCAGGTATACAATTCAGAAACTCCTCCTTGACTGCAGGATGGAGGATGCCTGAGTGGGGATAAAGAGATCAACTTAAAAAACAAGCAAGTCAGCTGGAAGTCTTATGTGTTATTACAGACTAGAAATTATGCATTCTGAGAAAACTGAGTGGATACGGAGAGAAGTAGGCAAATTTATTGTTTTACTTTAATAAACAGAATTATTACTTGTAGTGTTTACACACAGTCTTCCATGGTAATGTTAAACTTAACATTTTCTTCAACTGCCCATCAAAATAACACACTTTGCCTTCCTAAGGACAAGGAAATTCAGTGAAAGTGATTTACTCCTGACTGTCCCATGTCTCTTTCTTTTCATTTTTAAACATCTTTGTTGGAGTACAATGCTTTAAAATGGTGTGTTAGTTTCTGCTGTATAACAAAGTGAATCAGCTATATGTGTGGCTATATACCCGTATCTCCTCCCTCTTGCGTCTCCCTCCCACCATCCCTATCCCACCCCTCTAGGTAGACACAAAGTACCAAGCTGATCTCCCTGTGTTATTCAGCTGCTTCCCACTAGCTATCTATTTTACATTTGGTAGTGTATATGTGTCCATGCCACTCTCTCACTTCGTCCCAGCTTACCCTTCCCCCTCCCTGTGTCCTCAAGTCCATTCTCTATATTTGTGTCTTTATTCCCATCCTGCCCCTAGGTTCTTCAGAACCATCTTTTTAGATTCCATATATATATGTTAGCATATGGTATTTGTTTTTCTCTTTCTGACTTACTTCACTCTGTATGACAGTCTCTAGGTCCATCCACCTCACTACAATACACTCAATTTCGTTTCTTTTTATGGCTGAGTAATATTCCATTGTACATATGTGCCATATCTTCTTTATCCATTCATCTGTTGATGGACACTTGGTTGCTTTCATGTCCTGGTTATTGTAAATAGGGCTGCAGTGAACATTGTGGTACCTGTCTCTTTTTGAATTATGGTTTTCTCAGGGTATATGCCCAGAAGTGGGATTGCTGGGTCGTATGGTAGTTCTACTTTTAGTTTTTTAGGGAACCTCCATACTGTTCTCCATAGTGGCTGTATCAATTTACATTCCACACAACAGTGCAAGAGGCTTCCCTTTTCTCCACACCCTCTCCAGCATTTATTGTTTGTAGATTTTTTGATGATGGCCATTCTGACTGGTATGAGGTGATACCTCATTGTAGTTTTGATTTGCATTTCTCTAGTGATTAGTGATGTTGAGGATACTTTCATATGTTTATTGGCAATCTGTATATCTTCTTTGGAGAAATGTCTATTTAGATCTTCTGACCATTTTTCAACTGGGTTATTTAGTTTTTGGTATTGAGCTGCATGAGCTGCTTCTAAATTGTGGAGATTAATCCTTTCTCAGTTGCTTCATTAGCAAATATATCCCCCGCCCTGTTCTGAGGGTTGTCTTTTCGTCTTGTTTATGGTTCCCTTGCTGTGCAAAACTTTTAAGTTTCATTAGTCCCATTTGTTTATATCTGTTTTTATTTCCATTTCTCTAGGAGGTCGGTCAAAAAGGATCTTGCTGTGACTTACGTCATACAGTGTTCTGCCTATGTTTTCCTCTAAGAGTTTTATAATGTCTGGCCTTACATTTAGGTCTTTAATCCATTTTGAGTTTATTTTTGTGTATGGTGTTAGGCAGTGTTCTAATTTCATTCTTTTACTTGTAGCTGTCCAGTTTTCCCAGCACCACTTATTGAAGAGGCTGTCTTTTATCCATTGTATATTCTTGCCTCCTTTATCAAAGATAAGGTGACCATATGTGCGTGGGTTTATCTCTGGGCTTTCTATCATGTCCCACTGACCTATATTTCTGTTTTATTTTTATTATTATTATTATTTTTTGCAGTACGCGGGCCTCTCACTGTTGTTGCCTCTCCCGTTGCAGAGCACAGGCTCCGGATGCACAGGCTCAGCGGCCATGGCTCACGGGCCCAGGCGCTCTGCGGCATGTGGGATCTTCCCGGACCAGGGCATGAACCCATCTCCCCTGCATTGGCAGGCAGACTCTCAACCACTGTGCCACCAGGGAAGCCCTATATTTCTGTTTTTGTGCCAGTACTTACTGTCTTGATTACTGTAGCTTTGTAGTACAGTCTGAAGTCAGGGCACCTGATTCCTCCAGCTCCATTTTTCTTTCTCAAGATTGCTTTGGCTATTCAGGGTCTTTTCTGTCTCCATACAAATTGTGAAATTTTTTGTTCTAGTTCTGTGAAAAATGCCACTGGTAGTTTGATACGGATTGCACTGAATCTGTAGATTGCTTTGGGTAGTAGAGTCATTTTCACAATGTTGATTCTTCCAAACCAAGAACATGGTGTATCTCTCCATCTGTTCACATCATCTTTAATTTCTTTCATCAGTGACTTATAGTTCTTGGCATGCAGGTCTTTTGTCTCCTTCAGTAGGTTTATTCCTAAGTATTTTATTCTTTTTGTTGCAATGGTAAATGGAAGTGTTTCCTTAATTTCTCTTACAGATTTTTCATGATTAGTATATAAGAATGCAAGAGATTTCAGTGCATTATTTTTCTATCCTGCTACTTTACCAGATTCACTAATTAGTTCTAGTAGTTTTCTGGTAGCATCTTTAGGATTCTTCCTAGGCATAGTATCGTATCATTTGCAAACACTGAAAGCTCTACTTCTTCTTTTCCAATTTGGATTCCTTTATTTGTTTTTCTTCTCTGATTGCTGTGGCTAAGACTTCCAAAACTATGTTGAATAACAGTGGTGAGAGTGGACAACCTTGTCTTGTTCCTGTCCTTAGTAGAAATGGTTTCAGTTTTTCACCATTGAGAACAATGTTGGCTGTGGGCTTGTCATATGTGGCCTTTATTATGTTGAGGTAAGTTCCCTCTATGCCTACTTTCTGGAAGGTTTTTATCATAAATGGGTGTTGAATTTTGTCAAAAGCTTTCTCTGCATCTATTGCGATGATCATATGGTTTTTCTCCTTCAATTTGTTAATATGGTGTATCACGTTGATTGATTTGCATACATTGAAGAATCCTTGCATTCCTGGAGTCAACCCCACTTGATCATGGTGTATGATCCTTTTAATGTGTTGCTGGATTTTTGCTAGTATTTTGTTGAGGGTTTTTGCATCTATGTTCATCAGTGATACTGGCCTGTAGTTTTCTTTCTTTGTGACATCTTTGTCTGGTTTTGGTATCAGGGTGATGGTGGCCTCATGCAGCGAGTTTGGGAGTGTTCCTCCCTCTGCTATATTTTGGAAGAGTTTGAGAAGGATAGGTGTTAGCTCTTCTTTAAATGTTTGATAGAATTTGCCTGTGAAGCCATCTGGGCCTGGGATTTGTCTGTTAGAAGATTTTTTAATCACAGTTTCAATTTCAGTGCTTGTGATTGGTCTGTTTATATTTTCTGTTTCTTCCTGGTTCAGTCTCAGAAGGTTGTGCTCTTCTAAGAATTTGTCCATTTCTTCCAGGTTGTCCATTTTATTGGCATACAGTTGCTTGCATATAATCTCTCATGATCTTTTGTATTTCTGTAGTGTCAGTTGTTACTTCTTTTTCATTTCTAATTCTATTGATTTGAGTCTTCTCCCTTTTTTTCTTGATGAGTCTGGCTAATGGTTGATCAATTTTGTTTATCTTCTCAAAGAACAAGCTTTTAGTTTTATTGATCTTTGCAATCGTTTCCTTCATTTCTTTTTCATTTATTTCTGATCTGATCTTTATGATTTCTGTCCTTCTGCTAACTTTGGGTTTTTTTTGTTCTTTTTCTCTAATTGATTTTGGTGTAAGGTTAGGTTGTTTAATTGAGATGTTTCTTGTTTCCTGAGGTAGGAATGTATTGCTATAAACTTCCCTCTTAGAACTGCTTTTGCTACATCCTATAGGTTTTGGGTCATCGTGTTTTCATTGTAATTGGTTTCTAGGTAGTTTTTGATTTCCTCTTTGATTTCTTCAGTGATCTCTTGGTTATTTAGTAGTGGATTGTTTAGCCTCCACGTGTTTGTATTTTTTACAGGTTTCCTCCTGTAATTGATATCTAGTCTCATTGCGTTGTGGTCGGAAAGGATACTTGATACGATTTCAATTCTCTTAAATTTACCAAGACTTGATTTGTGACCCAAGATATGATCTATCCTGGAGAGTGTTCCACAAGCACCTGAGAAGAATGTGTATTCTGTTGTTTTTGGATGGTATGTCCTATAAATATCAATTAAGTCCATCTTGTTTAATGTAGCATTTAATGCTTGTGTTTCCTTATTTATTTCCATTTTGGATGATCTGTCCATTGGTGAAAGTGGGGTGTTAAAGTCCCCTACTATGACTGTGTTACTGTCAATTTCCCCTTTTATGGCTGTTAGCATTTACCTTATGTACTGAGGAGTTCCTATGTTGGGTGCATAGATATTTACAATTGTTAAATCTTCTTCTTGGATTGATCCCTTGATCATTATGTAGTGTCCTTCTTTGTCTCTTGTAATAGCCTTTATTTTAAAGTCTATTTTTTCTGATATGAGAATTGCTACTCCAGCTTTCTTTTGATTTCCATTTACATGGAATATCTTTTTCCATCCCCTCACTTGCAGTCTGTATGTGTCCCTAGGTCTGAAGTGAGTCTCTTATAGACAGCATATATATGGGTCTTGTTTTTGTATCCATTCAGTCAGTCTGTGTCTTCTGGTTGGAGCATTTAATCCATTTACATGTAAGGTAGTTATCAATATGTATGTTCCTATTACCATTTTCTTAATTGTTTTGGGTTTGTTATTGTAGGTCTTTTCCTTCTCTTGTGTTTCCGGCCTAGAGAATTTCCTTTAGCATTTGTTGTGAGGCTGGTTTGGTGGTGCTAAATTCTCTTAGCTTTTGCTTGTCTGTAAAGGTTTTAATTTCTCTCTCGAATCTGAATGAGATTCTTGCTGAGTAGAGTAATCGTGGTTGTAGGTTTTTCCTTTTCATCACTTTAAATATGTCCTGCCACTCCCTTCTGGCTTGTAGAGTTTCTGCTGAAAAATCGGCTGTTATCCTTATGGGGATTCCCTTGTATGTTATTTGTTGTTTTCCCCTTGCTGCTTTTAATATATTTTCTTTGTATTTAATTTTTGTTAGTTTGATTAATATATGTCTTGGCATGTTTCTCCTTGGATTTATCCTGTATGGGACTCTCTGTGCTTCCTGGACTTGATTGACTTTTACTGTTCTCATATGAGGGACGTTTTCAACTATAATCTCTTCAAATATTTTCTCAGTCTCTTTCTTTTTCTCTTCCTCTTCAGGGACCCCTATAATTCAAATGTTGGTGCATTTAAGATTGTCCCAGAAGTCTCTGAGACTATCCTCAATTCTTTTCATTCTTTTTCTTTATTCTGCTCTGCAGTAGTTATTTCCACTATTTTATCTTCCAGGTCACTTATCCGTTCTTCTGCCTCAGTTAATATGCTATTGATTCCTTCTAGAGAATTTTTAATTTCATTTATTGTGTTGTTCATCAGTTTGTTTGCTCTTTAGTTCTTCTAGGTCCTTTCTCCATTCTATTTCCAAGATTTTGTATCATCTTTACTACCATTACTCTGAATTCTTTTTCAGGTAGGCACCTATTTCCTCTTCATTTGGTGGGTTTTTACCTTGCTCCTTCATCTGCTGTGTATTTCTGCATCTTCTCATTTTGCTTAACTTACTGCATTTGGGGTCTCCTTTTGGCAGGCTGCAGGTTTGTACTTCCTGTGGTTTTTGGCATCTGCCCCCTGTGACTAAGGTTGGTTCAGTGGGTTGTCTAGGGTTCCTGCTGAAAGGGACTGGTGTCTGTGCTGTAGTGGATGAGGCTGCATCTTGTCTTTCTGGTGGGCAGCACTGCATCTGGTGGTGTGTTTTGGGGTGTCTGTGAACTTATTATGATTTTAGGCAACATCTCTGCTAATGGGTGGCATTGTGATCCTGTCTTGCTAGTTGTTTGGTATGGGGTGTCCAGCCCTGTAGCTTGCTGGTCGTTGAGTGGAGCTGGGTCTTAGCGTTGAGATGGAGATCTCTGGGAGAGCTTTTGCTGTTTGATATTACGTGGGGCCAGGAGGTCTCTGGTGGACTAATGTCCTGAACTCAGTTCTGCAACCTAAGAGGCTCAGGCCTGACACCCAGCCGGAGCACCAAGACCCTGTCAGCCACATGGCTCAGAAGAAAAGGGAGGGGAAAAAAAAAAGAAAGGAAGGAAGAAAGAAAGGAAGGAAAAAAGAAAGAAAGGAAGGAAGGAAGGAAGGAAGGGGAAGGGGAAGGGGAAGGGGAAGGGAAGGGAAGGGAAGGGAAGGGAAGGGAAGAAATAAAGTTATTAAAGTGAAAGATTAAAAAAAGTATTAAAAATAAAAAAATAAAAAAGTAATAAAAAATAAAAACAAGAGGAAAGAAAGAAGAGAGCAACCAACCCAATAAACAAATCCACCAATGATAACAACTGCTAAAAACTATACTAAAACAAACAAGCAAAAAAAAAAAAGCCAGACAGAACCCTAGGACAAATGGTAAAAGCAAAGCCTCAGAGACAAAATCACAGAAAGAAGCATACACATACACACTCACAAAAAGAGAAAAAGGAAAAATATATATATAAAAGAAAGGAAGAGAGCAACCAAGTCAACAAACACATCTACCAATGATAATAAGCTCTAAATACTAAACTAAATATAAAACCAGAAAGAAATTAGATGCAGAAAGCAAACCCCAAGTCTACAGTTGCCCCCCAAAGTCCACCGCCTCAATTTTGGGATGATTTGATGTCTATTCAGGTATTCCACAGATGCAGGGTACATCAAGTTGATTGTGGAGATTTAATCCGCTGCTCCTGGGGCTGCTGGGAGAGACTTCCCTTTCTCTTCTTTCTTCACACAGCTCCCGGGGTTCAGCTTTGGATTTGGCCCCACCTCTGCATGTAGGTCACCTGAGGGCATCTGTTCTTCGCTCAGACAGGATGGGGTTAACAGAGCAGCTGATGTGGGGGCTCTGGCTCACTCAGGCCAGGGAGAGGGAGGGGTACGGAATGCGGGGCGAGCCTGCGGCAGCAGAGGCCAGCGTGACATTGCAATAGCCTGAGGCCCGTCTTCTGTTCTCCCAGGGAAGTTGTCCCTGAATCACAGGACCCTGGCAGTGGCAGGCTTCACAGGCTCCCAGGAGAGGAGGTGTGGATAGTGACCTGTGCTCACACACAGGCTTCCTGGTGGCAGCAGCAGCAGCCTTAGCATCCCATGCCTGTCTCTGGTGTCTGCACTGATAGCCGCGGCTCACGCCCGTCTCTGAATCTCGTTTAGGTGGTGCTCTGAATCCCCTCTCCTTGCGCACCCCGAAACAATGGTCTCTTGCCTCTTAGGCAGTTCCGGACTTTTCCCAGACTCCTTCCCGGCTGGCTGTGGTGCACTAGCCCCCTTCAGGCTGTGTTCATGCAGCCAACCCCAGTCCTCTCCCTGGGGTCTGACCTTCAAAGCCCGAGCCTCAGCTCCCAGCCCCCACCCACCCTGGCAGGTGAGCAGACAAGCCTATCGGGCTGGTGAGTGCTGGTCGGCACCGATCCTCTGTGCGGGAATCTCTCCGCTTTGCCCTCTGCACCCCTGTGGCTGCGCTCTCCTCCGCAGCTCCGAAGCTTCCCCCCTCCGCCATCCCCAATCTCCGCCTGCGAAGGGGCTTCCTAGTGTGTGGAAACCTTTCCTCCTTCACAGCTCCCTCCCAGAGGTGCAGGTCCTGTCCCTATTCTTTTGTCTCCGTTTTTTTCTTTTTTCTTTTGCCCCACACAGATACGTGGGGAGTTTCTTGCCTTTTGGGAAATCTGAGGTCTTCTGCCAACGTTCAGTAGGTGTTCTGTAGGAGTTGTACCACTTGTAGATGTATTTTTGATGTATTTGTGGGGAGGGAGGTGATCTCCAAGTCTTACTTCTCCACCATCTTGAAGGTCCTCTCAAGAAGTAGGCAAATTTTAAAGAGACTATTTAGTTGATAGGATGGGCAGCCATTGGTGATCGATTGAATGTGGTGGGTGAATGTTGGAAGGTATCAAAGACTATAGCCAGGTTTCTGATAGGAGTTAGGTAATACAAGAAAAATGGTTAGGACATGACAAGAAGTTGTACCCTGGACATGTTAAATTTCATCTGTCTGTAGGTCATTTAAGTAGTGATGGACACCAGGTCGTTAAATTCACTGTATTTACAGGAGAGCTCTGTGACAGACTCAGAGATCTTGTTGGCATCAGCATGTAGTGCAGGAAGAATTTTGATTGAATATGGTCCATGAACAGAAGAGTCAGAGAAATGTGACAGCATTGTGTGAATTAGCCCTTCACAGCTATCCTGAGGCTGTAATAATTCCCCTCTCTAATCAATGATACACCAAGCAAACAGTTTCCTAAGGGTCACTCCAATGACCTTGTTGCAGTAATCTATTATTAGGCTTCCACTGATTCCTGTTTACCATGATTCCAATCTGCAGCCAATATGCCAATCAATATCTATATATTGAGTGCCCCATATATGCTCAGCATAATGACTATCTGAATTCTCTTTAGAGTTTTGGATGTGGTAGGCTAGAATTAAGGCAAAGGACCCTAGACAAGGTGATCAGGCATAGGAGTCACTTGCAGAGAAAACCGCAATTTTAGGCACAGAAAACAGCAAATGTCAATCTGTAAAAATCAAGATGGGTTTGAAAACCCGAAGAGCAAGAGTGTTGCAGAAACCAGGAGACAATCCCAAGGGTCAAGAGATAGGTAGAACAGAACAGAACATTGTCCAAAACCAGGAGGAAAGCATGGAAGACTCAAGGCGATTAAGGTGCTTAAGCATCCATATATTGACTTCATTGTTTGTCAAGGACATGGTTCTTGGATGGGCCGAATCTGCTTTCTAAGTACTGGCTTGTGGTAGACAGCAAATACTCATATTGGTTAGACTCCTTCATGATTCTAGAACTTTATTCTCAACATTTTGTTATTAAGGCAGTATTTCCACTTATAATAATTCCCCCATTGTCTAAATCCTTTAGACAGGGATTCCTGAAATAATTATAAGTAGATCCCACTTAATGAATACTAATGGTACGTCCCTGAATGGGCATTTTGCCTGCTCTGTCCCATTTAATCCTCACAACTGTTAAGTGAAGAAATTGAGGTTCCTATTGTCACTGGGAAGACAACAAAAACTCTGAAGATCTGCCTGCAAGACTCTGCTTTGCTTTCCTCTCTTTTTTCCTCCGGACACTTCCTCCAACTCACACTTTGCTCCAGCCACCCTGGCCTTCTTCCAGTTTACCAAAGCCACCATTCTCCAGACCCCAGAATATTTGCATATGCTGTTTCCTCAGTCTGGGCTTCTATTCTCTCTTTCACTTTGCTATCTCTCTTAGATCACAGCTCAAGGACAGCTTTTTAGGCAAGCTTTCCCTGCCTTCCCAGTACTAGCCAGTACCTTTGGTCATGCTTTAGAGGACCATACTCTTTTACTGCCAAGCTTTAAGCTCAGAATGTAGTTATACCTTTATGAGCAGGATTAGTTGTTTGTGTTTTTCCACGTTAAACAGACTGTAAGCACAATAATAGGCCTTATTGTGTATTTTTTTGTTCACTATCATATCCCTGATACCAAGCACAGTCCTGGTCCATAGTGAGGATTCAATAAAGATTTTTCAAAAAATAAATAAAAAAGGTAATTTCCTCAAGGTTACAGCTAGTAAATCTATATACATATTATTATATCAAACCCTACAACAACAGAGTTAGTTTTTATTATTTGTAAATCATAAAAATGAGGACTAGAAAAACTGTCACTTATCTAAGATCAAACCGCTCCTCGATCAGTACCAAAATTACAGTTCAGAGCTCCTACCTCCCCGTCCATTTTCTTTTAAAAAACATTAACCCCAATTTGCTCACGTTTGACCTTCCCTTCACCATCTCCATTGTGATAATCTGTGTAGATGCCCAAAGGGAAACACAGACAATAAGTCTACATCCTAACAATATAAGTTTAATGAACTAACCAGGAAAGTCATCCACCACTAAAAGTCCAAATTAACATACTAAAACCATAACTAAAAACATCGCTTCCATCTGGCAACTGTACTTGTCACTGCCATAGAGTGTGGGTTTTTTGCATACTGAATACTTAAAAGAAAATTGAGAATTTCTCAATTCAAAGAAAATTAAGAATTTCTATTGAATTGTGCCAGAAAGAGTCGTAGCTGTGTTGAACATTCTACCAACATTCCTTTAAAAGCATGTACCATCTTGACATCATATTTAGATATATCTTTTAAAGAAGCTATTGCCTCTATGCTGTAAGCTAATGGAAAGCAATTGCAGTTTCTTTTTTTTTTTAACATCTTTATTAGAGTATAATTGCTTTACAATGGTGTGTTAGTTTCTGCTTTATAACAAAGTGAATCAGTTATACATATACATATGTTCCCATATCTCTTCCCTCTTGCAGTTTCTTTTAAATACCAATTGGGCCCCCAGAGCAGAACAACAATTCAAATCATGGCTATATAGTAACCACTTACATGTATGACTTCCCTGTGGCAAAGTTCTTAGTTAAGCCCATGGATCATACTATTCTGAGTCAGTTGATCCCTCTTTGAATGCTATTGCCTGTGTTTCTACAACTAAATTTACAGAGGAGCTTTTGCAGTAGTACTACACCAACTATTTTATATCTTCTTGATTATTTCTGTTCTCTCCTTTTGCCCACATTGTCAGTACAGACTACGAGCAGAAAGCCCCAAAGCTAATAAATGAGAAATGCACTCCACTGACTCAAAATGTGGTAACACACTGGTGTTATCTAGAGGGCATTTTTTCTCATTAATCCATCTGGATCTTTCACTAATAACCCACTGAAGAGGGCAGCTGAATATGCGACACACTGAATTTTCTTTTGGTACTTTCTAAAGTCAATTGATCACTTTTAAAATCAGAACATCACCCAGCCAGGACTCTTTGCTGAGAGAAAAGCAGTATCTTTATTAGCACTTACCCAAATGACCTCAAAAGCACCTGCCCTTTGAAAAAATTAAATAAAAAGGAAGATAAGCGGAGGATTTGAAGTAATGATAATAAAGACACTTCAGTTTTGGACTCAGAAGAAAACTGATGAACAAGAGCAAAAAACATAAGGAGAAATGGTCAAGAATATTTTGGTGAACATCAGGGAACAGGGAGAGCAGTATAATAAAGGGTTAGGAGGACAGCCTTGAGTCAGACACACCAAAGTTCACTGGTTCGTTCATTTATTAATTCATTTGACAATGGCTGCATGGTATAGTGGTTCAAAGTGTAGATGCTGTAGCCAGAGTAACTAAAACCAAATCTCCATTCCACCATGGACAAGCTGTAAAGCCTTTGGCAAGTTCCTTAAGCTCTCTGGCTTTAGTTTACTCATCTGTAAAGTGGGCATGATAATGCATCTATTTCATAAGGTTGCTAGAGGATTTAAGGAGTTAACACAGGTAAGATGATTAAAACTGTGTCTGGCACATTGTGAACACTACGTAAGTTTTGCTTTTACTGTTATGTTTCCTGTGTACCTGCCTATTCCAACCCCCACAATAAGTGCTGCATATTGGAGGGGAATGCAACAGGCACTATCTCTCATTCTGTAGGTCACAACAAATATTATAATGGAATGGGGAAGAGAGATGTGAGAGAAAAGAATGAGGCTGTGGGGTGATTTGATTTACTCAATGTGAGAATACACCTCTCTGGAAAAAGTGTCATTGGATCTGAAAGCCAAAGTTTGAGGGGATGAGAGGTAGTTAGGTGACTTAAGAGAGATAAAATATCCAGTCAGAGGACATGACAGTGCACAGCACAGGTTGAAGATATTGGCTACTTTTGAGGAACTGATGTAAGGCTCCTATGTCAGAGACACAGTAAGGGTGATGAAGTAGTGGGAAATGAGCCTGGAGGCATGGTGAGGGGCTGGAGCACCAGGACCTCGTACAGAACATGCTTTATTCTCAGAACAGTGGGAGGCTACTGAAGGATGTTATGCAGAGAAGGAATATAATCAGATTTTTTAAAGTGAATAGATTAGTTGTTAAGAGCAGTTTTAGGCTTACAAAAAAATCCCACAGAAGGTACAGCACATTCGCATATATCCCTTGTTCCCTCCTCCCCCCCCAGTTTCCCCTACTAGTAACATCTTGCACTACTGTGGTACATTTTTTATAACTTATAAACTACTACTGATACATTATCATCACTAAGGTCCAAAGTTTACACTTGGATTCACTCTTTGTGTGGAACAGCTCTATGGGCTTTAACAAGGCCTATTGTCATGTTTCATACATGACAATGATTCTATGTAGAATCATACAGAATACTTTCACCACTCTATAATATGTTTATTTTAAAACCGAACTAACTCAAAGTATGTGGAAAATGTGGTCGGAGCAAGAGTAGTGATGAGAAACTTGTTAAGTGGCTGTTGTCACAATCTTGACAAGAGTTGACGGTGACTTGGACTAGGAAGGAAGCACGGAAATTAGGAGAATGTATACATTTAATGGATATGTTGGGAATGGGTTTGATGGGAGTATATTAATCATGGCAGGCTAACTGCTCTACATGCGAACCTCAAAATCTCAGTACCCTTTCATAATAACAGAAGTCTACTTCTCGCACCTTGGCAAAGTGGCTTCGCCTCAGGCTGTCATCCAGGGAACCCTGTCATCTTCCAGCATAATCCCACCCCTGCCCCATTCTGCCTCCTTGGACCCCTCTCCATTCAGATGGGGACAGAGGAGGCGTGGAGAATCACAGGGGAAGTGTATATCGAATTCTCTTGGCCAACATTCAGTCCCATAGTCCTTAACTGCTAGAAGTTTGGGGGAATGTAGTCCAGTTATAGGCCCAGGAAGAAGAGTAAATGGGGTTTGGTGAACACAGAGTAATTTTTCCACAGGGTAAAGGAGAAGGTATTAAGGATGACTTCTGGGTTTCTGGCTAGAGCTCCTGGATTTGTAGAGATGCTGAGATTAAGGCTATGGAAGAACCAAGAATCTTGGTGGAGAGGAGGTAAAGAGATCAGAGTTCATTTTAGGATCCACGATCCAACCTTTAACCGTGTTTCCTTAGGCAATGTACTTAGCCTCTCTGTGTCTCCGTTTCATCATCCATAATATGGAGATGGCAATGGCCCTTACCTTGTAGTGTTATAAATACTTCATGAAATAATCCATGTAAAACACTTAGCACAGTACCTGGTACATCCTAAGCGCTCTAAAACTCTTCCTTGCTGTCGTTATCATTATCATTTTTACCATTATTAAACAATAGGCTAGGCATAAGAGAGGCACATGACGCACAATCCACCTTTCTCTTCCTGAAATATGGAACTTCCAGGGATGATCTTGTCCCATTAACTGGCAGACCAGTTAAGCCTAAAGAACCCACTTCTAAATTGCAATGAATTTCTTGGAATTTTGTGTGGCTCAAGTCAAGAGTTTGCTCTTACCCCTTATGACATAAATGGGGAAAAGGGGAGTGAAAGAATGAAAGGCATTTTCAGTGTGTCCCTGGAGAAAGGTTATGACTGTAACCGTATTCAAGGAGAATATCAGCTGAACATAAAGTGAAGAAACTTTGTAAAAGGATGAATGTGGCAATAATGTACTTATTTACTTCCTTCCACTCTAATCTCAGTATTTCTAACTTCACCTATTCTCCAAGGTCCAGGTCAAAGAGCAAATCCTTTGGTGGCCATCCTGCAAATAATATTGTTTTCTCTGGAAACAGGACCCTAGTTTCCTGTTTGAAAAAATGCCCCTTCCTCAGCTCATGTGCTCAGAAGCAAAGCATGTGACTAGATGTAAGGCAAGGAGAGTATTCAATCCAATCACAGGAATCCTGGGACTTATGTGAGACCCACCAGGAAACAATGCTCTCCATTCCACTGGTCCTGAACCTGGGAGGGTACAGGAGTGAGGGGAGAACTTGTTTGAGAACACAGGCATCATAGAGGAAGGGAAGCTGAAAAAGGAGGAGAGAGACTGGTCCCAGTTGTGTGGCACTGGATCAAGATTTTCCTGAAGCTCCATTTTTCCCTGGATATCAGTTATGGAAACCAATATCTTCCCTCTTTTGCTTAAGTCCTTTTTCATTTGGGTTCTGTTGCTAATGACTAACAAAGCCCTTACTGACACATGTTCCATGAAGTCTTTCTCGATCCTTCCAATTAGAGCTGATTTCTCTCTTCTCTTACAGTATTTCTTTCTGTATACTCTTATAGCATTTCTCTCTGTAGCTGTCTTGCAGAACTTACCACTATCATTCATTACAATTATTTATGTATATATCTAATCTCCCCTATTAGAATTTAAACTTCTTAGGGAAAATGACTATTTCTGATTTGTCTTTAAATTTCCCATTTTCTACCATCTTTATTAGAGGGTCAAGAAATGGTATAGTGCTGGAAGAATTTGTTGAGGACATCTTGGTTGGTTCCCCAGTTTTTTAGCAATGAATCCTAAACTTAAGGCCTAGAACTCCAAAGCGGTTGGAGATTTATTGAGAGTCCCTCAAATCTGTATGCACATTAAGCATTGCATAAAGAATCAAATCATTAACATGTCTCATATATAAAACGCTATAAAGTGTTTATATAATCTACTGTGTTTGTTAATTTACTGTGATTAACAAAATGCAATTTCATTTAACTCTCTGAATCCATGGCAAGTATTATTTAATATTATTTAATGTATATTCTCTGAATTAGCACATAGGTAGCTAGATAAACACCGTAACTGAGCACGGACAATAAACCAGACACTGCTGAGTAAACACTTTATATACATCATGTCTCATAAGCCTCCCTGAACGTGACACTCTTTTGCAATGTCCTCCATGGGGCCTACTGCCTATAGCAGTGCTTCCCACTCTTCACATCAAAGCACTGAATAAAACACTAGTATGGTTCACTGTGGTCACAGGACAAAGGTGCTTACAGCTGGAGGTTATCTACAATGATTTGTGACTATTCTAGGTCCCACCCAGTCATCCTGAAGACTGAGGGCGTGATTATCTTGGCATAACTAAAATTTGTTCATGGCACTGCAGTGTACTATAGCCTAGTGGATAACTTCCAAGTCCTCAGTACTGAATACAACATCTTCAAGATGCCATTCCCACCTGTACTCTACAATCTTGCCTTCCCCTATCTTTCCAGCCTCAACACTCACATGAATACACACACACACACACGTGTGCATACACAGGTGTAGGTATATTTGCTACCCTACTACAGTGTTGGACTCTTACAGGTTCCTGTGCACACCTTGTTTTGCATTCCTCTGCATCCCTGTTTCCAAGCGAGGAAACTGAGGCACAGAAAGGGTAATGTGCCCAAGGTCTAGATTCAAACCCAGACAAATCTAACTCTAGAGTCAACAGACTTACTCATTGCTATAGACTGATTGTTATCACAGTTTGAATTTGAATCTTATCTTCACTGACTTTATTCTGTTTGAATAACATGCCTCAATAACATCATTTTTAGATCAGGCATATTTTCCCTATTGTCTTTTGAATTAGATTTATGAAAGTATTGGCTTAAAAAAAATCTTGAAGCTGCTGTTACCCGACTCCAGATGAATACCGCTCTGATGTACACCTCTGCTACTTCATCGCGTATGGGGTAGCTTTGTGGCTCTGCTCTTCAGAGCAGTTGCTTTTAGGAATTACAGTGTTATGTGATTTGAATCAAAATTATATACGAGAGGGATGATGTGTGTATTTGGGTGGGAAAGGAGCCTGAAGTGGGAGAATGGGCAGTAGCACGTGAATTCCTGTTATCCATCAACATTCTGTTAATGTGCCACATTACCCCAAAGATGAAGTATCAGGAGGCGGCAGAAACAATTCACTTATTCAGCAATCATCTGATACAGGAGCTACTTGTCAGAATCCTGAAAATGCATGTTGATTAGGCTTTGGCCTTCCTATGATAAAAGGTCTTATTCTAATGACACAGAGAGGTGGTGTCTGTATGCTCCTAATTCTTTTTTTTCCCCTCCCTCAGCCCTGAAAATTACCCATCATCACTGGAAGCCTCATGTTGTTTAGTATGACAAGTGCTGAACTGACTTTGATATCCAAAGACATGTTTTTGTTTGTTTTTCATTTTCTTTGAGGTTTTTCATGATGTAGTAGGTACAAAGTATGGCGCAGAGGAACTGTAATTACAGAGAATACAAGAGGACTAGAGAGAGGGGCATAATTATATTCCTTGTAAATGAAGATTGCTAAGCAGTGGGACAAGCAATAACACTTAGCTGGTTGGTGACTGTCTCGCCCTTTTTTCATTCTGGTAAGGCAGTCTGTCCCTGAGTCATCCAGAGGTGGTTAACCCCGTGGGATGACTAAGGAGTCTATTGCTTGTTATGGTTAAGAGAACACGGTGTGGAACCAGACTTTCTGGTTTCAAAGCCTGGATCTGATACATGTTAGTGTGACCTTGGACACTTAACTTAACCTCCCTGTGTCTCAGCTTTCTCATCTGGAAAATGTGGAAAATAACAGAATATATTTCACAGGGTTGTTAGAAGAGCAGATGCATTAATATAAGTAGAGAACTAAGAACCGGACTTGGCACAGATGAAGAGCTGTATACATGTTAATTATGATCATTAATACTAAGTGCAAGTTCCTTATTATTTGTTACTTAGTGCCTCCAAAGAAGTAATGTGGTCTCAGCTAAACCTTCACTTACCCAACGCATCACAGTCCTGTTACTTGTGAAGCATTTGGATTAAAATTCCATTTGGGGCTTCCCTGGTGGCACAGTGGTTGAGAATCTGTCTGCCATGCAGGGGCACGGGTTCGAGCCCTGGTCTGGGAAGAGCCCACATGCCACAGAGCAACCAAGCCCGTGAGCCACAACTACTGAGCCTGCGCGTCTGGAGCCTGTGCTCCGCAACGAGAGGCCGCGATAGTGAGAGGCCCGCGCATCGCGATGAAGAGTGGCCCCCGCTTGCCGCAACTAGAGAAAGCCCTCACAACACGGCCAAAGACACAACACGGCCAAAAATAAAAATAAATAAATTAAAATTTCATTTGCTAGGCCATAGGGTTTCAGCCAATTTCCCCCCTCTCTCACCTACTAAGGTGCACAAACTCTATTTTTGGAGTCACCAAGCAGATGTCACAAAAGCAGGACGTTCTTCTCTCCCTGTTTAAATCAGTAACTATACACATGGAAAGGAAAGAAAAGGAATTACTGTTTAATAAGCAGCTACAATTGTGATCCAACTGCTTAGTTGGTTATTTCTCACACCCTGGGTTGGGGAACTGAGGTTTTAGCCTAAGGCAACAGCTTCAACCATATAGCTTAATTATCTTTTTTTTGTTGTCTGATGTCTGTGAATTTTGTGTTCTGCCCCATAGGATTCCCCATTCCAAAGATTCAAATGAAACTGTTGCTGCAGGAATTTGAGTGGTTCCTATAACTTGAAATCTGCCTACCCTTCTTGAGCATTCTTGGACACAGAGGATATTCCTCTGGGGTACTTGTACCCCATTTGGAGAAGCACAAATGTGTGTATTCTCTTCTCTATATTATTTCCCTAAGAAATTCCATCTTTCAATATCTTGGCTACCTAACCAATGACTTGCCAATGACTGCCAAGTTTCTATCTTTAGCCTAGAACATACCTCTGAATCCTAGACTTATACCTGACTCATGAACATATTCACTTAGTGTCTCAAATGTGGCAAAAGCAAGCCATTCCACTTTCCCATATCAGCATATTCAAATCTGAACTCAAGAATTACCCCACCTTAATCTCTCCCAGTGAATGGCACCGCCCCCTATCTAGTTGTGCAAGTCAGAAAACTGTCCCTGCAATCCTTGAGGCCTCCTTCATCCCCCATAATGAATCCATCACCAAGTCCAATCAATTTAATTTCCTAATTTTTCTTGAATTAACCTACTTTTCTCCATCTTCACTACCACTGTGTAGACCAAGCTGCTATCAGGCCTTCCAAAGACTCCCCAGAGTCTACCCTTGCTCTGCTCTAATCTGCTCTCCACGCTGCAAACCGGATTACTATTTTAAAATACAAACCCAATTATGTCACATATAAGCTTAAAAACCTTGGGTAGCTTCCCACTGCTCTGGAGAAAATGTCAAAATTTCTTACCAAAACCTTTAAAATCTCCTGCAATCTGTCCCTTGCATATACTTCTCCAGATGCATTACCCATCAAAACCACTCTCTCCAACCCTGTCCCTGCCGTACTGGCCTTCTTTGACTTCCTCTGCAAGAATGACACACTTCCTCACATTGTCTATGACTGCTTCTGAGCTCCAGTGGCAGAGCTGAGGGGTTGAAAGAGAAACTGCATGGCCTACAAAGACCAAAATATTTTGTATTTCACCCTTTACAGAAAAAAGTTTGCCAACCCCTGAACTATGGTGTGGTCATTCAAGCAACTGATTTTTTTCTGAGAACTTAACTTGTGCCCAGTAGTAGGTTAGCCACTGAATTATGTCATTGGAAAAGAACAGCTAATGCCAGGAAATGGATGTTTTGACAGGCAACTATTGTCCTCCTTAAACACAGTGAATTTAAAATCAAAACCGAGTTTTTCCCTTTTACTATAGACACTTCCTAGATGCTTTTATCTTCTTACAATCTCTGTGCAAGATGCCAGTTATCTTTCAAATCATTTCAAACTCTACACTGCTTTATTAACAGAAATAAAATCTGCGTTGGAATTTCGGGGGACTTTGAATATCAGCTAAGCTGCCAGAGTAAGAGGAAAGAGGAAAAGAAAGAAAAGAAGAAATGGAAAAAAAAAGAAGAAGAAATGGGGGCTAGAGAATGAGAATTATACAACAGGTTGAACCGGAGATCTGATGGCCACTTCTAGATTGAAGGGCACACAATTTAGAATTAGACAGTCCTAAGATTTAGTTCAATGTTAAACCTTACAGACCTTAGATGAGGGGATGACTGATAAACTTCAATAAAATAAAAAAGATTGAATTTAGTCACTAATAATAGCTTGACCAAGAAATTCACTTATAGTCTATGAATCTCAATATCCTTGTCTGTAAGATGGGGATAGTAATAAAAATACGTTTAGTGATAATGTGTGTACATGTTAGCTATAAATATAGCTTAAAAGTCAACAATTGCTTATAAGAAGTTAAGTAAATATATCTTTAAATATTATACATTATAAACTATTAAATACTATATAGTTAATTATAAGTATACATTAAAATTAATTTTTATATAGTTGATTTTATATAATGTTGTTTTAATGTTAATTCACTTGTATAAATGTGAACTATTTCTGGCTCATAATAAGTGCTCTATATATACTAGTTGAATACATGAGTGAATAAATAAATTAAAATTACAGTGTAGTATAAAAAATCAGCATAATATGTTCATTTCTTCTGATGCCACACATACCTTTAAGTCCCTGAGGACCCTGAAAGACAGGAAGTACCACACCAACATTTGGTTGGGGATGCTGCCTGGTTAACCGTTAACTGTTGAGAAAGAAATAGGCATGATTCATTCTTCTACCTAGGTTTATAAGTGATGCCTCTTGTGTCGTCCTACAAAAATGCTGACCTGGATTTTCTGAGTGCAGCTGCATAACCTAGTCTAGGTGATTTGGTGCGTTTGCTACTCTATAAAAGGAAAAATAATCAGGATGTGTATCTATATGAGTGTATGACTCTAGAGTAGATAGCTAGGTCTTAAGGGATCCAGTTACTATGGGCAGCCCAGAATGATGGAAAGGTCATTGTTCTTTGCATCAAACAGATCCAGTTTCCAAGTTCAGTGCTCCAGCTTTAACAAACATTTGCTGTTGATGCTGTCCAACATACATTCTCCTTCTCCTGACAACAGTACCATGAGTGTCCCTGGAGGAAACCCTTCCCTGCTGTCAATTTCAACAGAAGTTGAGTCTATCACTGACTGCAGGGATGAGCATTCGAAGATATCTGTCTGCTGAGTGTGTCTGGGAGCAGCAATGCCTTAATAGCAGTGAGCACACCCAGGGCCTGTTTGTCAATATCGTTTTATCCTAAAACGAACTAGGGATCCTTGGAGAAATGGTTGTTAGGGAGGGAGCATAAAGTACAAAACGAGCCTGCAATATCTTGCACCAGAAAGTACAGAGGTACTGAGAGAATGATGGGGACATGTCAAAAGGAAGCCAGCTTGAAGGAGCTCCCATTGGCCCAACTGGATGCAACTGCAGATCAAAATAAATAATGATAGTACAGATTTGGCCCACTAAATAAACAGGAAACCACAAGTCCACAAATATATCAGTAAATAAATTTGGAACCTAAATAAATAAATACATATATAAATGAATAGAAGTCTGATGAACAATGGAATACTTAGTTTAAACAACCTCCTCAAACATAATTATTAACAACAAAGAAGAAAAGAAAAATTTACAGTGAGAAGCTTGGCAAATACCACCTTAATTCAAAGATTAAGTTAACATCACCAGTAACATCACCAGACAAATCAATATCATGTGCCTCCAGATGAGGTGCAATGAGAAAAACACAGCATCACTTCTACTACATTCCTGTCAAAGATGCAAACACTGAATCTAATCATGAGGAAACATCAGACAAATCAAAAATGAAGGACACTCTGCAAAATCACTGGCCTGAGACATTCAACAGTGTCAACATGATAAAAGTTAAGGAGATGCTGAAGAACTGTTCCAGACCGAAGGAAGCCAAACAAATGCAACAGCTAAATGCAACATGTGATTCTGGACAGGAAGGATCCTTTGGCTAGAAAGACATTATTGGGACAATTGGAGAAATTTGAATGGAGTCTAAGGATCAGATGGCAGTAATGTATCAATGTTACCTCTGATGTTGATGGTTGTGACTCGGTTGTGTAGGGAAATACCCTATGTACAGGAAATGCACAATAAAATTTCAGGGGTGATGGGGCAACAGATTGGCAACTCTCAAATGGTTTAGGAAAAAAAACCCTGTGTTCAGCACTTGAACTTTTGCTGTAAGTTTGAGATAGTCTGTAAATAAAAATACTAGTAATACACATGGAGAACATGTCTGGAAGGACACACCAGAATTGCCATTGTCTATGAGAAGAGTCCAACATGAAGTGTCCAACATGAAGAGACTCACTCCCCACTGTTTACCTCTCACACTATTGAGATATTTTATGTTGGAAATTAAAAACTAAAACAGAGACATTTTAATAAAAATTTTAAAATAAAGTGTATACATGATCATGATAGAAATTTTGAAAATTACAAATATTTTAAGGGCTTGACCAGCTCCTTCAGTGATAATAGTCTTACTGCTATGCATCATTTTCGTCCCTTGATTTTACAACATTACGATCCTGTGGTCCTATGCCATACATAATTTCACATTTTAAAAATTAATGTCATTTTCCATACTCCTTAAAACTTTTAAATATCAAAAACAATAAATAAAATAGATTATCTCCTTCAGTCTGCACCTTTAGGCTACTTAATTTTGATTGCTAGCACGTATCATTACATGACAAAATATATAACTAATTATTATTATTATTATTATTTTTGGCTGTAGCTCCTGCACTAGAATGTTGGCCCCTCCTATAAGACTAGGGATTTTGGTTTATTCCCTGCTGAGGCTTTGATGCCTAGTGCTGTGCCTAGCACATAGTAAGTACTCAATAAACATTTAAGTTAGAAAGATAAGTGCCAAGGGAATTTATTTACTTTCATGTTTCAGAACCTGTTATGTAGAAATTATTTTCTGGGCTGATATTGATTAAGTACTTACTATATGCTCAGGCACTGTGCTAAATGCTTTATAAATATAAAAATTTAAAGGTTTATCAACAATCCTATGAAAAAGGACTATCACCATGTACAGATGAGCATCAAGAGGCTTAGGGATGAGTGAATTGACTAAGTTGGCATTTAAGGAACCTGAGATTGAACTCTGCCCTGACTGTCTCCTTGGCCTTTCCTCCATCTGTACCACCTCACACTCTAAATGCCATGGCAGCCACATCCACAGTGGAAATTACTGGCCCTCTGCCTTCTCCCTGGCTCAGCTCTTCATTACCTCTCCTCTGGATTCCGGCAGAGCTATGCTCTCGGCCTCCTACCCATCCTGTAATTTCTTTACAGATAATGTTTCAAAGAAAAGCCAATGATGCCTCTACCAACTACTTTCAAGGGCTATCTAGAGGCTACAGCAGAATTGCCCAGAGCTTGTAGAACATTTAGTCCATAAAGGAGAAATCAAGAATTGCTCTTTCCTAAAGCAATGAGTAAGGGAGCTAAGCATTCCTTCCACAGAGGAATGCTGAAGATCAAGCGTGTTCAAATGGACATCCACCTGACAAATAAATTGCACACCTAGGGTAGTAGGTATGGTACTAGGGTTATAGCTATAAATAACAAGAGGAGGTGGAAGTGGGGCCAGATGCTGAGATGAAACGTGAAAGGGGAGGTATGAGATGTGCAGTCAGAGATAGTAAGGGCAAAATGAGTGCAAGTAAGAGTGAAGGGGGATGGTAAAACTGAGGGCAGGCTTGACATATTCTAGAGATGAGACTGACTGAGAGGAATCATATCAACAACAGTGAGTTATTTTAAGGAATTAAATAAATAGAGTTAATGTTTATGAAGAGTCTAGTACAGGGTCTAGCCTATAATAAAAACTCTATAAATAGTGTATCTTATTAATACTACCTCAATTTTAAAGTTTTGGAATGCGCAAAAAATCACTGTAAACACTTCTCAGAAGCAGAGACACATCTTTCTTTAGATGCATTTGTATATAATATTTTCAAATGCCTTCACATACAGTGACAATCTCAGAACGCATTCCAAAATATTAGTATGGTTTTTGGGGAAGTCAATAAACATTCTTTCCTATCTCTTGTGAAATCTATGGCTCTGTTGATTTTTCTTGGTTTCACTTTTTAGGAGGGTTTTCTAGCCTAAAATTGAAAGTATATCATCAGGGGTTTTACAAAACAACTTGAATTTTCCAAACTAGACATAGTCTGAGGTTGTTTTAAGTAACCTTTGATTTCTTATTTTCCTCCTACCTGCTTGCTAATGCCTTTGTGCTGGTGTTAAGAAATTATCCCCTATTATTCATGGTGCCGTCAATTACACCCTGAAATTTAGACTGAGTAGACACCTAAACTCAAAAAGCAAAGCAAACTTGAAATCAAATTATATATCTTTATAGACTCCCCTCCCTCCACTCCCCTACCATACTACCACCTGCCCCTTCAATTAAGCCTATATAAATCAAAAGCAATATTCACTGAATAAAAACAAATTGAGGGCTATTGTACACCATGTGCCTGACTGGGAACTTACTGTACTGTAATCAGATGTGATGTTATAATTCCACAGACTCACATGCCTAGACCATACTTGAACAGTGAGTAACAAATCATATAAGCAGAAATCATTGTAATGCCCTTCAAAGCAAGAAGTCCCAGTGTTCCCAGGATACTCTAAAATAGAATCCAGGCAAATCTATCAGACACAAACGTGAAATGCCAAGCTCAGGGGCTGGACAGAACACTTCCGGATGACTTCCTATCTTTCTTTACTCATTGTTCCTTCAACATACTCTGTATTATACAAATCTATGACCCTGCTGGTGGTCTTCTCTCTACTTGCTCTGCTTGCGATGCATTTCAGCTATCTTGTCCACTAGATGTCTTCACTGTTATGTTTGCTAGAGCATCAGAGAAAATAATCCAAAGAGTTTAGTGTCTAGAATTACATAGGCTTGGACTCAAGGCCTGACTTTGCCACTTCCTGGCTGCATGATAGGGGATGCCATAATAGGTAGTCCAGACTGTTTAATAAAGCTCTTGAGGATACTAAGAGTTAAGTTAAAAAGGAAATGTTATCGGTTTTTCCCCTCCATTTTTTAAATAGGGAAACTGAGATGATAATGAATGACTTCCTCCAGGCCATACAGTGAGTAAAGGTGAACTAATGCTTTTTAGTTCATCATTGAGGATTCCAGGGAGACTTCATTTCAAATCTCTGGTTGTCTGACTACCAAGATCTTTGTATTTCACAGTTATTTGCATGTGGACCCTAAACAGGTATGTGGAGTGGGATTTTGGCAACTGAGAGAGGGATCTGAGGGTATATGGGCCTCTTCTGAGAAGTAGACTGAGTGGGAAGGTCTCAGCCATTGAAAGCAAATTCAGGAACTGAGTCTTCTCAGAAGACATTATAAATCTGACTCAACCTCACTGAGGTTTCTACACAAGAGATTTAACTCACTGTTTCCTCTTGCCTGAGTACATAGCTTCGAGACCCCAATGCCCCACCATCCCCTCTCTTATCATCTAATTCATTACTAATTGAGCATATGCTATGGTTGTTTCTGCGAACACAGAGAAAAAGAAGATGAGTTTCTGCTTTCATGGAATTCAAAGCCTATAAGGCATACTGACATAAACAAAAACTGCAGTCAACTGTGGCAAGTGCTGTAACATACAACTCTACAAAAACAGCATTGGCACCAAAGGTGGGAGAGTTTCATGTGGATTTGTGGTCTGATGAGGTCCAGAGGTTTCACTGCAGGAAGACTCTTGAGTGGGTGTTGAAAGATAGTTAGGAATTCTCTAGGGAAATTGTACTATGTTTAATGATGACCCCCAAGAAGATATGTCTATACCTTAAAGCTTGGAACCTGTGAATATGACCTATTTTGGAAAAATACACTTTGCATGTATAACTGAGTTAAAGGTCTTGAGACAAAATTATCCTAGATTAACTGGGTGAGCCCTAAATCCAATGACATTATATAAGAGACAGAAGAAAAGACACAGACACAAAGAAAAAGGCCATGTAAAGATGGAGAAAGAGACTGGTGTTAGGCAGCCATAAGCCAAGGAACTCCTGTAGCCACCAAAAGCTGGAAGAAGAAGAAAGCACTCTCCCCTAGAGCTTTCAAAAGAAATATCACCCTGCCAGCATTTAACTTTGGGCTTCTACTGACTACAACCTTGAGAGAATAAATTTCTGTTGCTTGAAGCCACCCAGTTTGTGGTAACTTATTGCAGCAGCTCTAGGAAACTAATCCAGAGGTGAAAAGGGAAGTGGCATTTGAAGCAGAAGAAATGTGTGAAGTTGCAAAGACATGATGAGTGCAGCTTAATCAGGACAGCTTCCACAGTCCCTAGGACTCACGCTTGGATAGAAACCTGGACCAGAATGAAACAAAATGAACCACAGGAGGGTGTGTGTACCCCAATAAGGGCTCTGAGTTTTATCCAGTAGGCCACAGGGAGCTAGGGAGTAACATTCAACCAGTGTGCATCTTAGAAAGATCATTGTGGTGGTACAAAGAATGGACGGGAGAGAGAAACCCAGGGAATCACCAGTGAGAACTCTTGCAGTCACTAAGGTAACAAATGACAAGAAATCAGTCAAAATGATCACAGTGAGAATGCAAAGGAAGAGGCTGAGAAGAAAGATGTTTAGGAGGCTAAATCCACAGGATTTAGTAACTGATTGGATGTAGGTGGCAAAATGGAGGGGGAGAGTAGAGTTCTCCAAGATCGATGTGGGTGACTGGGCAGATGGCAAAGATTTTCACAGACTAGGAAATGTAGAAAAGTAGATGAGGAGGGATAATTTGTTCATGAATAGACATATTTGAAGTTAAGATACTTGGAGTAACAACCAGGTAAGGATGTCTAGTAGGCCATTAATATATGATTCAGGATCTGAAAAGAGAGGTACAAACTGTAGATAAGTATTTGGGAGTTATTGAAATATAAGTGATAGTGGAAAACATGGGGGCAGATACATTTGCTCAGGAAGACATGCAGAGCAGAAGCACAAGGATGGAACCCCTAGGTATGCAAACAATTTTGTCAGAAACTTCTGTGATTTCATGGATAATGCTTTCAACTTATGTTACGACAAAATGTTATAGCTTTCCATGAAACAATATGAAGATCTTCTTCATTCTTAGGCTCCAGAATTATTATTTTACAATAAGAGCCAATGAGAAAATAAAAATGAATACATAAAAATTCTCATTAAGAAAAATCTCTCTCATAGAGCAAGATACACAATCTCATGTTTTGTTCCTTCTATCTGCTCCTTTTTCTTATATTCTGAGCTCAGTAACTGGCACCATCATCCAACTAGTTACTCAAGCCAGAAAACTGGAACTTAAAACTGATATCTCCTTCTCCCTGTGGCTTAGCTCCAATTAATTATCAGGTTGAATCTATTTCTCTCGAATCGCTCAACTTCTCCCCATGCCACAGACTTAATCTGAGCCACCTTGCTCCTTTGCCAATAGCCTCCTAATTTGACCCCTCCCAGTTTCTCTAGTCTCCCTCCAGTCTATTCTCCACACTAGTTATAATGATAAAAAAAAACACCTTAAATCTGATATTTAAAAAATGTAACTTCTTCCTTAAAACACTTTCATGTCTTTTCAACACTCTTAAGAATAAAGATAAAAATTCATACAGCTTCCTAACAGCTCTCCATGGTCTGACCTCAACCTATCTCTCCATCCTCACTGGGTGCATCTCCTCCTCTGTCTCTAGACTTCAGCTATTTTGTGCACTTTATCAAAAATGTCACACTCCTTCCCTACCTCAGGGTAGGTATGTCTGCACTTCTCCTAATAAAGTCTTCTTAACCTTCAGGTCTCCTTGGGGAGGACTCCCCTAATCCTACTACCTCTCACTATATACTATCAAACATTCAATCTCTATTATAGAAATTAAGAGCATTTAATTAAATTATGTAGCAACTTGTTCAGTCTTTGTGTTCTCAGCAATACTCCACAAGGGAAGAAATTTAAAAAGACAGAAGAAATAAAAAGAAAATGGAAAGGAGGAAGATATGGCTTGGGCTCTTTTTGGCCTTGAAGCCTCTCAGAGATTGGGTTCCAAAGAGACCTAAAAAAAGCAGAAGTTGTGGTTGTTTTGGGGGGTTTATTTGAGCTATTATTGAGAGAAATAGGAACCTCAGAGTGAAAACTAGGCCATTTGATCAATTAGGATGATCACCAAGGCCTCACACAGAAACGCCCCTGCTACTACTACATCCATCGCTCTTTTTGCCCCCCAGCCCTTTCATTATTCATTTTCATTATTCTGGAAGACGTGGTGGAAGACACCATGAACTAAGTGTGTACACCTGGCCCTTTATCCTGTCTCTGTCACCTACAAATCATTAACTTCATTTCAATAAGCATTTATGGAAGACCTATTTTGTGCCAGGATCTCTTCAAGGGGCTGGGTTTTCAGAGTCACACTCTCTGCCCTCAAAGAGCTCACAGTTTGAGAAAGACATGCAAAGATTAAATGTTCATGAGGTTTAAGTAGTCTCTCTAAGGAGGTGGTCCATTTCTTCATGTCACCCACCACTACTGCACTGGTGCCTCTTCATCTGGTCACACTACATGACTAGCCGGCTGAGAAAGAAAACAGCTAGGCTTCATTCAGTGATGGGTTGGCTTGGCATGTGGTTTGAAGCGGAAAATGGTCTACTTCTGAACTGAAGACACACTGACAGTGCCCCCGCCCCCGGAGCAGTGGGGAGCTTAATTTTCTATGTGAGCAGAGTTTTGGTACATGTACCCAATTATCCACTTTGTGTTGAAAGAGACGTGGCCTGAGATAAGGAAATATATGGACACTTGGGCAGGAAAATGACATGGCTGGCTGGTCAGGGGTCTGAAAGAGAAAGATTAAGAATCAGAGCCCACTGATCTGGAAAAGAGGCATGAAGATGGGGCCAATTCCAGGGACAAGAAACGGGACCACTTTTTAATTGCAAGTTAATGCCCATGAGAGCCTTCAACATGGAAGTGATGCTTAACAACCAAGCGGGCAGAGTGACTTGGCCAGTTGACATCAACCAGCCTCTGTGGCTCATGGTAAAGGAGAAAGAGCGTGCAATTGATCTCTAGATAAGTTATTTCTCAACTTAAGCTGACCCCTATTGTGCCTTATATCTATATTCCATTCTGTGATTTCCCAGGCCCTTCTCCCAATAATTTCTCACTCCAGAAAGTAGAAGCCAACAAACTCCACTCCTCACATTTAGAACATAGTAGGATCTTGTAAAAGAAACAATGCAAGCTTTGAAGCCAGGCAGACCTATCCTTTGTTCTCTTATTTATAAGCTATATAGCCTTGAACACATTGGCTTACCTCCTTGAAACTTAAAGAGAAATGATAATGCCTACCTGTAGGATAGTTACAAGGACCAAATGAAATAATGTTTTAAAAAGGCTTAGTGCAATGTCTGCCCCACAATTAATACCAAGTACAGGTTAGTTACTATCCCCTATAGTCAGAACTCTGCAGCCAGGTTTCTCTGAACCCTTGTTATCCTCCTACACCTCTCCTTCTCACCTTTAACCAGACTCCCAGATGCCTTTTTAAAATGATTTTATACCTAGAATGGTAAAGAGATCTTATTTTGGTTCCAATCCCCTCATAACCACTATCAGAGAGAAGCCTGCATCCCACAACTTTGATTTCCTCTTCATTTTAGTCTATGACTCCCCAAAGCACCTCTAAAGTTCCCTAGAGTAATGGCATTTGAAATCTACTGGCCTAGAGCAATTGTTGTAAGCATGTAACAAAAGGAACTTACTTAATGAAAGGTCTAAAAGATATATATCATTTAATAAGGCAATTAAACACATTACCCAAAACTGCCAGCTGGGTTCCTGTGGCCTACACCAGCAAAATCTAATAACCCCATCTCAATTACACACCCACAGTCAGCCCCAGGTGTTGATTAGCAAACAAATGCTAATACAAAAAAGACAACATGTACAAGGAGAGAATTATAACGGCAGATTAACATATGCAAGCCAACAAACTGTACATTCTTCAAATTAATAAAACTAACAATAACTTATTGTTAGAGCTATCCCTTACAGCACTGAATTATTTTAAGAATCCATAAGGTGGGGAAACAAACTATAAAACAAAAGTAGACCAAAAACAGGGCAAGGGGGCATGAGCTAGATTCTAGCTTTAACTCCGCTCCCAATAGTGATGCTAAATAAAAATAGTCTCACTGATAAGAAACAAAATGTAAAAACTATCTTCCCATATGACTAGCTCTTCCACTAGACCCTGGACAAATCAACCTCTCTTTTCTAGGTTTCTATCTCATTTTAAAGATTAGAAAAAGGGCAAAAGAGAGAGGCTTGGGAAGTAAGAGGAACGTTCATTTCTAAAAGCCAATCTTAACACCATCATTTATTGAAGCAAATGTAGAAACAAAAAGAAAAGCAAAACAAAGCCAAGTGAGCAGTTGGCAAACAGAGCAGGTTTCACATAAACTGTGAATCAACAAATATGAAGAAGTATCTATTATTTGGGCCCAGAACAATAGTATCTACTAAGGGGACATAAAAGCGTACTTGCTAAATTAATTGAGCACTTATCCTCAACCAATCCTTATGAAAGGCCTATGAGGTGGATGCTTAGAGACAAGTGAGCTTAGTTTTCAGGACATTTAACCATCCACCAAAATGCTTTGGCTGCAAGTACCAGAGATCCCTATTCAAACCTGATCAACAAGGAAATGCATCACAGCCTACAACTGAGAGTGCAGTGGCCGGCAGTCTTCCAGGTGTCACACAAGGACCTGTTTTCTCTGTCTTCAGTGTCAGCTCCACCCTGTATCTGTACCACCTGATGTTCAGACAAGATGCGTCACAGTGAGAATCTGAGCTACATGCTTCCCTGTTTCTGTCCAGCATGAGAGAACCTTTCTCCTCCCTCATGTAGGCTATCTGTTCTTTGCCTCAAGCTGCCAGGGACAACTTAGGTCATATGATAACTCCTGAATCAATAACTGTTGCTAAAGGATGTCGCGTGTTGGGATGCTAAAACTAACAAGGACCATTTCTAGAGCTGGGGATGGGGCCACTTTCTTCTGAATCATGAACGTGAGAGGTGTATATGTGAACAAAAATAGGGTGCTTATAAGAGGGAAGAAGAGAGAATAGACGAAATAGGCAGCCAGTAGGTCCACTCCATTTGCTCAAAGCCCAATTCTTGACAAGTGCCGGGGCCAGCATTGCATCAGTTAAAAAACTTGTAGAACCTCGGACCAATTTCTGCAACTTAGAAAACCACATTATCAGGCAGTTCTTCTTATTACAACCCAACAAATCAGTTCTGACAACTATAACCCCAGAGATGCATTATAACCATATCTACCCAACAGAAAAGTCAGGTCACTTGGTCGAAAGAATAGTGAACTTATCAAGACAAATGAAAACAACATTTGAAATCCAGAAAGTCATGGAATAGCCAAAGCATATGAATACCATGCCAATAGAAGCCATTTGCTTTGAATGAGTCAACCGTGTTATAAATATATAGTAACAGTATCTGCACAATAGTAAGTATTCATGTGCCATTTAGCCCATCTTATTATTACTGATATTTGTTCATGGTAAAGCAACACTGTTGTATTTAAAAACTGCAAAAGGTATAGAAAGCCTTTAAGCAATTATAATTTTTTTTAATGACTCGTCGTAAACAAAACACGTCAGCCTGACAAGCCTTCTCTAATTTCTTCTGGCTGCTACTGATAATGGTCTGTAAATAATGCTGTCCAGTGTCTGGTGTCTCTGAAATATTTAACACTGGGACAGAGATGAGCTGGCTAGGTGCTGGCCTCTTTTTAGCCAAGACCTAGATCCCAAAATATTCCCTCTTCATCTAGGGTTATAGCAGTTCCATTGAAATAAATACCCGTTTTTCTCAAAGGGTTTTTTGTCCTGTGAGGAGAAAAGATAGATAGTGGCAGCCTAGGACAGCAAGTCTGTTTAGAGGACTAATTCCAGTTTGCTATGTAGAGGGAAATAAGCCAGGTAATTCAACTTTTGGACCATCTCCCCATCTCTCCCCCTGCTTAGGGTCATTACCATAATATACCTGGTCATCCAAGCTGGACCAGTAAACCCATTCGGGTCCTATCCACTCCTGGGTAAACAGAATTCCGTCCCACTTTCATCCTTCTAGTAGATGCTCAGTCAGTTTTTGGTGAGTGAAAGATCTTAATATAGGTTTTTTTAATTGAACTGAAATGCCAAAATGAGACACTCAGAAATAGGGAGTGATCAGGCTTATAGCTGCCTTGTTTCCTTAGTATTTCCCTTCCTTTTTATCCCCCCTGCCCCATTCTTGGCCAGCTCTTATCACCTTCATCTGAAGTGTCATGGACTCGCCTTTCCCAACTCAAATTCCACTGCAAAATTAATTTTGTAAACATCTCTTTGTTCATTATCTTCCTACTCAAAAACCTTCATTGTATTCCCATTGCTCCACCAGAGGCTGGCAAATGTTCTCCATAGTCAGATAATAAATATTCTTGACTTTTGGGGCCAGATGATCTCCGCTACAACTATTCAAATGTGCCCTCTGCCATTGCAGTGCAGAAGCAGCCACAGACAATATGTGAACAAATGGGCTTAACTATGTTCAAATAAAACTTTATTTATGAATGCTGAAAACTGAAGTTGATATAATGCTCATAATAGTCTTCTTTGAATTTTTCCCCAACCACTGAAAAAGGTAAAAACCATTCTTAGGTCATGAGCCATACTAAAACAGGTGAAAGGCTGGATTTGACCTGTGGGCTGTAATTTCCTGACTCCCTGGTCTAAAGCCTTTTAGTCCAACATCCAAATTAATTCCCATTCAGAATCCAGCCACTTCTTCATCGTTAGCTTTCACTGTTCCCAATTCACCACCAAGGTACTACATTACTCCTGCAAAATTGAGCAACATTTTGTTCCCTGAATGTGCCAAGTGCCCTGTCACCTCAGCTTTTTTGATGATGTCATTCCTTCCACCTAGCTTCTAAGACTCAGATAAAGCGTCACTTCTTTCATAAAACTTTTCCTAACGGTCTTAGCTTGAAATACCTCTTTATCTCTTATAAAATCAATCTCTGCCTAGTTCCATGTAAGCAATTTACATACATTATGTCCTTTAACCCTTAGATGATGAGATAAGTGTTGTTGGACCATTTTACAAATAGGAAATTGAGATTCAGCATGATTATGTAGCCAATGTCATAATAAATGGCCAAGGCAGGAGTCTAACCCAGATATTTTAGACCCCCAAAGCCCATGCACTGCTTTTTAAACTCCAAGTACACCACAGACACTAGCATTTTATTTGTACTTCTTTTGTGATGCAGATTTCATTTCTACCCACTATTAGAGCTATTTGAGTGAATTTCTTCACCTCCTTTTCTAAAGTCTGGAATTCTTGAAGACACAGTCTATGTTGTATTCATACTTGTATCCTCAGAGGGATTTGCATAAAATAGGTGCTTAATACATCTTTGTTGAAAGAATGAGCACCATTCAATACATACTTGTAGCAATGAATCGCTATTATTAACTTTTGGATTTGATTTCCTGTAATCACTACCCTTGATGACAAAGAATGAACCTGTCTTTTTTTTCTTTTCCAGAAAGCAAACCCAGAGATAAACAGAAAATCAAAACTGGTTTCCATCAGCATGTGTGGAAAGATTTCATTTATGCTCAAGTAAAAACTAGACAGACTCAAATACAAAATGCATTTGGCCATTTGTTTTGAATTTTAGCACTTTATTTCAGGGAAAAAAAAAGCCCAGAACTGTTGGTGTGTTAATTAGTTGCATTAGCATGTGAGCACTGGGATTGGCATTATGTTCCGTGGGTTTTATAGACCCTCCGACATCAACAACCACTGGAACTGTTGGTCGGCAGGCACAGAACCTACTCCCAGCCTCGCTTATGACAAGGTCATCCTCTGTTTCAATTGGACACTTGGGTCATTTAAAATGGAGCTTCAGTCTGGCCGTGGTATTTGGTAACAATGACAAAGACAACAATCAACAACCGCCACCCCGCCCACTGTTCAACTTGCCAAAGCTAAAAAGTGACTGAATTTTGGGTCTTCTGAGGTTAAGTTTGATAGATCTTTTCTTCCTTTAGATGTGAGGCCTGTTTGGTGATACAGTTAAGAACTTAATGCAGTGAAGAACAGCATGGCATCATGGCACAGACCCTGAGTTTTGGACTCAAGAACTTCCATTCACCCATATGTGTTGCTTTCCATGTTTCATGTGATGTATCCGATTTTTGTTTTGTTTTCAAACTGGAGAAAAAAATAATATCCTCTTTACAGAATTTTAAGCGAAGGAATCAGCATTTACACCAATATTTATGCCAATATGGTTGTTGACAATTAACAATTAGATATGAGTGGCTTCCATGGTTGGAGTTTGGAGTGATGGGTATCCTCCTTGACAGTTTTTCTACCAACTGGCATGTTCTCACAAAAGCTAGCCTCTGAGCAAATTTGGTCAGGTATTCAAATGTTTACTAGTAAAGCAGCAACCAAACAGTCATTTAACAAATTGTGCAAGCTTGATAATATCTCTGCTCTCTCATTTTTCTATACTCTGACACATGCATTTGATGAAAGGCTTTCCTGAGGCAGGTACACAATAGTCCAGTGGCAGGATTCAGCTAACACTCCAGTAGAGACGAGGTGATGGAATCTTGCATCAGGAGCTACACACAGACCCTGATGGAATCCCAAGACCAAGGCTTTATCCTGAAGTGAAGAAATTTTATCAATAGATTTTATCGCATGCAAGGGCAAAAGGCCTTGTAAGCAAGCCATCTGGACAATCTATGTATCTTGGACCCAGTCATTGCACCAATTTAAAAATCATGTCTAACATCCATTGTACTAATTAACAAACTTTCTGGAGTTGATAATTGATAAAAGAAAGTTGAATCCTTCTAAAAGAACTGCTAATCTGTGGGCTTCTGATTAGCTTTCAAAGGCTAACTAATTTAGAGCTTATATTGTCTATTAAGGTGTTTCAAACATTAAACTAATTAGAATGGGATTAAAACACTTGCATACGCACATACACACACCATCAACAACGATAAATTACAGATAATGTAAAACTCTTGAGAATTCCAAAATCCAAAAAATTAAAATTCTATAGAGTCTTAGATTCTTGTCTTTGCACACAAGAGGTCTTATGCAGATTCACAGGTGAGAGATGGGTGTGAGGGAGCTACAGTAAATATATGTGAGTATGTGAGTCAAGCCCTAGGAAACTAACAGTAGACTTTACTGTCATTTGGTAGTAGGGAAATGCTGAAGATTTTTAATTGGGAGGAGCTCCCTAATTTCATACCCATGCTATAAGGGTATGAAATAAGGGGCCAGGGATTTGGGGCCATAGCAAGTATAGGAAAAGAAGAAAATTTAAGTAATCTGAAACTAAGAAAAAAAATATGATTAAATGACCTATCTTCCTGACAATGTAATGTACTTTTAAAAATGAGTATGGCCTGTCCATTAAGAAAATAAAATATGTAAAAGAATGGCTATTCAGAATGCACAATGCAGACTGACATATTTGTTATTATTTTGCCAGTGTAATTTATATCTCTGGTTTTCAAGATGCCTATTTAAGACTGGGTCATGCAATTAAGGTAAAATGCCACCAGGGGTGAATAATGTCTGTGTTAGGATCACATGACCCTAAAGACTGGCTTTAAGATGGTGTGATTTATCTGAAATAAGCCAGCACAGTTTAATTTTTTAATTATTAAAAAAGTATTTGATTAGTAAAATTATTCAGTCATTAACTGTAATTTAATAATGAACATGCATTAAAATAAATTATAAATATTTAATCATTGCTAATTATTTTTAAATTCAACCGAAAAAGCAATTAGGTGCCTTTCTGTTAGCAGCACAATCTGAGATCCAGAGATGAAGAGCATTGCTCTTTTAAAATATGATTCTAGTTATCCTTCATCTAATTAGACACAGTTAGTATTTCAAAAGAACAGAGCATTTAATTACCACCCAATTCTCAATACCGTCTACAATATCACTGCCAAGGTTTGTCCAACCTAAGCCTAAACCCCTCCAATGATAGTGCTCTCACTTTATCCCAAGGCTTCCAGTTCAACCTTTCAAAAGCACTGGCTGTTACAGCATCATTCTCATGTGCTTTTGTCTAACAAACATGAACTGAGGGCATCCCACTGTCAGGTACTGTCATTGGCTCTGGGACCCAGCATTAAATAAATTACACAAATGCCTTTGCCCTCATGGAACTACATTCTAGTTGGGGAAGACAGACAATAGAGTTATGCAAAATATCTGGTCTGGGTTGGAAGAGATGTGTTCTATGGAGAAAAAACAGAAGAGGGCAATAGAGAGACCTATGATGTTGAGTAAGTTCCAAAAGACGTAAGTCAGTCAGCAGGTAACTGGGAACAGGGCAGTTTCAGCAAACACCAAGATCCTAAGGAGGAAATGTTCCTGTAGTATTTAAGGAAAAACAGGATGCCCATGTGGCCAGGTCAGGGTAAGTGAGGAGAGGACACTAGGAAGGCCAGAGAGGCAACAGGGTGGGATGGGCACAAAGCATGGAGGGAGGGCCGTGGTAAGATCAGTCTCCCAGAAACTGCTGTATGTGAGGAGTGGGAGTAGGACCCAAACCAAGAAAACTTCAAATGACAGACCTTCGGATAACGAAAATCTGCCCTCATGTCCAGAATCTTATCTTCCTCAGTTTCAACAAACCTCCTTAATTCATTCCCTTGCTCTTCATGTCACCCGGTTCTGCACCCCTTCACCATCCTGCTGACTCTCCTCTGAATGTGATTTAGGGTGCCTCGTCTCTCTTTCTATATGAGGCCTATAACTGGATAGAACAATTAGTGAACAAAGAGCAGCCTTTCCATTTGAGTAGTGATATGCTCCCACACTGCCCTGAATTTCCCCCATGGAAGCACTTTTTCTTGGTTATAATGGCTGCCTATTTGCTTGTGCATCTCCCCAATAGAAGGGGAACTTCCTAAAAGTAAAGAATTGATCCCATCACAATTATGACCCAAAGCCTCACGTTTCACTGGCTGACATACACTTGAACAGCCTCACATAGAGTGATAAACCTGAGGCACAGAAAGGTTAAGCAACTCGCCCAACATCACAAAGCTAGAAAATAGATGATAGGATGTAACCCAAAGCAAGCAGTCTATCTAAACAGTCTGCCTGTCCACCTGACTCTACTATAGTACATCCCACTGAAATTTTATTTGATTCTCTTGTCTAACTTCCCCACTACACCCAGAACTTCCTCAGGCCAGCAGCTCTGTTGTCCTCATTTCTGCATCTCTCATATCTAGCACAGCATCTGGTGAAATGAGTGCTCAGTCGTTGGACAGGCAGAAGTTTGAGCAAGTTTGGTTTGGCTTTTGCTCTTGTTTAATTCATCCAGCTGAGGCCAAAACTGACAGCATTTAAGGAAAGACTAGATGTTGTGTCTATCGATGAGCATTACAGCAGGTGTGACACATTCAGTATGTCATTCAGGCGGGACAGAATTATACCCCAGTCTGTGCATGTATAAACACAAACACACACAGTCCACCACCCAGAGCTTTTCTGAGTCTACAAGATCAAGGGTGCAGGCTCTATTCTCTTAGGGGCCGGTTTACTCCAATGTCATTAGTTCAAATAGGGCAGATGAGCCAGTTCAAACTAAGCCCCCAGATAGGATATAAATATATCTCAAAGGACTTGTTTAATGGATATGAACAGAGAGAGTCCACAGACCAGTAAAGTCATTTGTATTTTCAGAGGTGAGAACTTATAGACTTTTGGTTGATCCCATCACTCTACATTAAGCACCAAAGTCAATGTGGCAAAGTGGAAAAAGTTCAAATCTTAGAAGCAGAGTGCCAAACTGCAATATCTGGTTCATACACTCATTGCCATGTGAGCTTCGGAATGTCTTTTCAACTCTTGTCTACACTGGGTTCTTTGTTTGTAAAGCCCTTCCTGTCTCCATTGGTTACTAGGAGAATTCAGTGGAACAATACACATGGCATTGACATGTGGAACAAACCCACCTCATAGGATGTAATCAGAATGTAATTTTATTTTTGCTTTCTACTACTTCATTAGGCTTATTACATAGGGTTGGCTATTCTATCTCTGCATGAAAACCTGATTGATCTCATGACATTTCTATTCACTTTAAGCCAAAACTACAGTGTCAGTTCAATCACTCAGTGTCTAGTCTGTCCAATAATCAGAGCTTTGAGCTTCATTCGAAAGTAAAATTCCCCTCTATTTTCACACCCAGGACCTTGTGTCAAGATATCCCCGAGAGCCCCTCTGGTTCAGTGATTTCCTAGGAGCAATCATAGGATTTGCATATAGTCGTACCAATGCCAAAAGGATACAAAACAAAATCAGCAAAGGAAAAAGGCACACGGAGCAAAATCTGGGGGAAACTAGATGCAAGCTTCCATAGTCCTCTCCAGTAGAGTCACACAGCATGAAATTAGTTCCCCCAACAATGAGATATGATGACACGTGTGAAAGTTTTCCAATCAAGGAAGTTTATTAGTGACACCACATTCAGGATCTCTACTGGGGGCTTACTTCGTGGGTACCCTTGCCTAATGTGTAGCAAAATTCAGGACTCCCAGAAGGAAAGCAGGAGTTCAGCATAAAGCATATTGTTTGCATAAACAGATTAGACCCAGAGAGCTACTCCAGTGAGTTGGAAACATGGGAACCCTCCTGAAATCCAAGTTCCCAGACACCAGCCAAGGACCAGTCTTACAAGCAGGCCTTTCTAAGGATAAGCAGTCAGGCTTGCTATGCTGCTAGCTGCCTTCAGTATGGAAAGTAGTGTGTCCTCCTCTTTCTTTCTTCCTTAACTCCTTCCCAACTGTCTAGCTGACCTTGAGTACAGAGGAATTCTTGGCTCTGTACCTTAACAACCCCCTCTGTCTCCCTAGGACTTGACTCTCATCTTGGTTTGTTTCTTGTCAGTATACACCTCAGCACTCTTTCCTGTGGTTTAATCCATCTGTCTGTACAATCTTGGCGTCTTCCATCATTTTGGGAGAGCGCTCCCTGCCTCAGCTCCCTGATTTCCTGGAACAGCTATCTGCTCCTGCCTTTTGGCTCTTGTCTAAATCTGATCGTCCCCCTTTTCCCCTCGAGGCGAGAGATCTGGAAAATATTCATGCTGCTGGAGCTATACAGTACACACAAGTGATATTTTCCTATTTTAACTTTGCCTCACACATATGGGCTGCGTTCAGATGTGTGGCTGGTGTTCAAAGGTTGTCACTGTGCCTTGCTGGTATCTCTTTAGGGTCTTCAGATTTCTCCCCTGGGAACACTTAGCTGGACTTTCTGTGATGTGTTGACACATTTTCCTTGGCCAGAGGTAGCTTCTCAGCCCCTGGTTGTTCAGCAGATCACTCCACATGGACTCTCTCCGTGGAGCTCCACTGGGCCTCTGCATGGTCCTCCTGGGCAGGATTTGAGAGAGTTGCATGTAGTCCCTCTCTGGCTCATGGGAAACTCTGGGGCATTTTTACCCCTAATAAACTCTGTGAGTATAGATGGCTGAATGCAGTCGCCTCTCCTTGGCTGTAGCTGCCTGAACAGCTAGGTACCGGACTCTCCCTTTTAGGTTCCAGCCTAAAATCAGATACTAGTCCTGTTGTCACACCAGCTGCAGGAGCTAAACATCAAATTTTCTGAGTGGTCCCCTTTTCATTTGATGTAAAAAAGCAGAACATCCTTTTCCCTCACCTTGGTGACTGGCTGGGGAGTGGGGTTGGCAGGGGATGGGGAACGACTCATGGCGCTCCAAGAGCTCTCTGAGGAAATTACTTCCATATATACTCCAGGGATTTCTATCTCCCAACTCACTTTGATATCTAAAATCCAGGTGCACATCCAGGTTTCAAGGGGCCTGAAGTTTATATAATTTAAGTGGAGATGTGTCTTCTTTACCAACAAAAATATAAAACTATGAATACAAAACTAAGTACAAAATGAATATTTATTTTGAATTAGACAATAAATCACAACAAAATAAAAAAATTAAAAAGCTGACAAATACTACAAACGTAAAACTCAGAAAAATAATATTGTTATTAACTACCTGACCCTGCTCTGTAACACTTTTTTTCTGTATTTTTAGCTGTAGACTCTTTGATTCCCTCTATAAAAGATAACTTTGTACTATTTTCAATAGTGTGAAAAAGAAAGATGATTCAGTCTTTCCTCTAGAATTTATTTTTATTATTGATATGTTAGATAATTTTCTTTCAAATTCATAATAAACCACATATATTTTGGGGATCTGCTGTCATAATTGGGAAATCTCCATCAAGTTATTTTCATACATGAGTTGTAAGATTTGGAAGAAATCTCTATAGACTGGCCTCTAACTCCATCATTTCCAACTTTTCTTTCTACCCCATCCCATGTGCTTCCATGCTGGGATCTGTCATCCTAGTCCTGCACCTATGTGTCATGAGGCCGGGTGACTTGGCACTCAGAGCAGTCTGTGTATTTGTGGAAGACATGCCCATACTGACACTGTCAGCAATATTGTAAACCTTGACACAAATATGACCCTGGGCCACAAGATTATATTCCAACGCAAGCTAGATGTATCCACAAATCAACTTCCCACTAGTTCAGAGGTTCTCAGTGAATGGGGTTCAACTCTCCCTCCCCAGGGGACTTTGTCACAACCGTGGGGGGGGGGGCGGGGGGAGCAGTTTGGGGGTTGCTACTGACACCCAGTGGATAAAGAACAGGAACGCTGCAAACATCCTTCAATGTTCAGGACAATCCCCCCAGCAAAGAATTATCCAGCCCAAAATGTCAAGAGTGCCAAGACTGAGAAGACTTGAGAGTTGAATCTTGCTAGCTGGATTTCCAAAATATGCCCCCAGTTGCTATACCACCACTGGATGTCAGAGGAAATGTGAAAAGGAGAAAACTCAGAGTGGATATAGACCATGGTCCTAAAGCATTGCGCTAGAATATCTTACTTCTGCAAATTCTGCAAGAACATGTAATCATATAATCTCATTGCCAAGGCTCTCCCAGGGCCTTGGAAGGGGGCTGGCGAGGGACGAATCCTGAAGCTTCAGCTTCATCAACTTCAGGATAAATCCTGTCTTCCCTCCCTGCCAACACAGAGGTGGACAGCAGAGTCCCAGGTTTAGCATCCTGTTTAAATGCTGAAAAGGAACAAACATCTTTGGAATGTTTCTTTACCACAGACTAGCATATTATCTCAATTTTGTAAAGTGTTAAAACAGAGGGAGGCCACAAACCGGCCACCGGCAGGCTGGGACCTTGCTTACAGACATGATGTGTTGATTCTCACAGGATTCCCACATTCGATTTGAATGAACTGCCAGCCCTTAAAAATTATACTTTATATAGAACCCCAGATTTCAGGCTTTGATTGAAAAATCCAGCAGCATTGGGCTCCCACTCCCACCTAGCAACAACTGAGTTTTTATTTAGCTTAGTTGTTGCTTTTAGTTTGCCAAAGACCCCACCCAGCCAGTAGTTTATGCTCCCTGCCTAGCCCTCTAGGTATCTGAATCTGCAAGCTTGCCCTGTGGCATCAGTTGACTACAAAGGGCTGTGCAAATATTCAACAGATCATTGGTGTTTAGACTTTAACTTTCCCTTCTAGCCTCTTCTGAATGCTGGACAAACACTCCATTATTTATCATGGGTCATTTTTCTTTTCTTGGAGAGTCACAAGGTCCATATTTTAATAGAAGCCACACTGCTTTAGCAATTTGTCACATGCTAGACTTTCTATGAAAATGCAAAATCAGAGGGAAAAAAAAAAACTGTCCTCTCTGTTGAATGTAGCAGGGTTGACCAAAAGGTGGCAGGCCCCAAGGGGGCAATCTGTAGTCAACTGCTCCAGGAAAACCATTTCTTAAAGAGGCCAGGGTACAGAATGCGAAATTGACTTCAAAGCCCAAAAGGCCAATTAAGTCATGTGAAAATTAATGAGCAAAATAAAAGGCAAGGAATAATAATGGCGATGTAATCATTTCAATGTGTCTAAAATTAAAATTAGGATTTTTTTCTCATTTGATACAGGAAGATGACACCCACTGACATTTAGCAAAAAGTGGGCTCCTTTCAAAGCCAGGCCTTCTGGCCCCATCCTCAAATCATTAGTGATTCCCAGCGAGGCACCAGGTCGTGTTAGATATCACACATCAAAAGAGGTAGAAATGTTTGAACAGCCTCTGTCCCTGAATCCTGAACTCTGTCCGGTCAGTCTACTTCCTAAACACAGAATTCATTATTTTAGTTGGAAGACACAGAGTCCCACTTTCTTATTTTTCAATGAAAGAACTGAGACCCAGGGTTATTTGGAGACTTCCTGTGATGCTTAATGTTATGTGTCAATTTGGCTGAGCTATGGTGCCCAGATATATAGCCAAACATTATTCTGGATGTTTCTGTGAGGTGCTTTTGGATGAGATTAACATTTAAATCTGTGAACTCTGAGAAAACAGACTGACCTCCATAATGTGGGTGGGCCTTATCCAATCAGTTGAAAGTCTGATCAAGCAACAGGTTGACCTTGCCCAAGCAAGAGGGCATTCTGCAGCAGACAGCCTTTGGACTTGAACTGTATCAGTTCATCCCTAGTTTCCAGCTTACTTTGCAGATTTTGGACTTCCCAGCCTCCATAATTGCATGAGCCAATTCCTTAAAAGAAATCTCTTTCTGTATATATACACATCCTATTGGTTCTGTTTCTCTGGAGAACTCCGACTAATACACTGACCAAGGAGAAGATTTTAGACTAGGATTCAAGTCCTGGGCCTTCATATCCAGTGTCCTTTCAACATCTAATGACCTGACTGCAAATGCCACTAAGGGCAATTGTTAAGTAGGCAAATATCACTTGTGTGTACTGTATAGCTCCAGCAGCATGAATATTTTCCAGATCTCTCGCCTCGAGGGGAAAAGGGGGACGATCAGATTTAGACAAGAGCCAAAAGGCAGGAGCAGATAGCTGTTCCAGGAAATCAGGGAGCTGAGGCAGGGAGCACTCTCCCAAAATGATGGAAGACGCCAAGATTGTACAGACAGATGGATTAAACCACAGGAAAGAGTGCTGAGGTGTATACTGACAAGAAACAAACCAAGATGAGAGTCAAGTCCTAGGGAGACAGGGAGGGTTGTTAAGGTACAGAGCCAAGAATTCAAACCAAACCACTCAAAGCAGGTACAAATATAGACACTAAGAGGGAGATTCAGTGATTCATCCAGCAGATATTTACTATGCATCTGCCATGTGTCAGGCACTGTTCTAAATATCATACCCAGGATGAAATGGTAAGCAAAGGCAGCACTGTCCCTGCCCTTGAGGAGTCTGGAGCTTGCCTTTAGCAATTAACTGGAATAGTGATTCTCAACGAGTAAAGTAGAGGGCATCCCTTGTCATGAACTTGTTTTATGTCTTCAGGGGAACAGGGAAGAGACCAGTAGTTGTATAGTTTTTTAAAAGCACATTCCAAATGATTCTATACATTCTTACTGGAAAACCACTGACAAAATCCATTGTTTTCATAACATAAACTACAGAAAGTAAAGTGTGGGGTATTCTTCATGCAGAAAGGGCAGTTTGAGGAATATTTGCCAAGAATATTAGTGAGCATTTGCAGCTTGCTTTTGAAAACTGGCAGAGTTGGGGTGAAGAAGCTTGTTGACTGCATTGAAGGGCCAGAATGGAACAGATACAGCCTCTTACTTCACTGACACATGCCCCACCTCCTGCGCCCCCACCTCCCACTCCATGTGTGTACACATACTTCAACATATACATACACACACATGCTATCGGAAGGGAGTCTTTTACCCATCGCTTTATTCAGCAAGACTTGACTGAGTGGCAGTGCTGGGTACTGGGAATGTGGCCCCTGCCCACATGCAGCATACCGTCCACCAGAAGAGAAAAGTAAATGCTTGCACTGATGAGTGTACATTGCAAACTGGATATACAGCTATGAAGGAAAGGTACACAGTACTGTGAGAGCACAACTGAGGGAGACCAGCCGGCCCTGTGTGCCAGGAGGAAGGTGCAATCAAATGACGACATTTTTAGGTAAAAGACATGTTCCTCTTTTCAGAGCAATGGAAACATCATATTATTCTTTTCCATCCTGTATTTTATCTACGTATCAGACAGGAAGGTAGCAAGAAGAGGGTGGAGGCCATTAAACTGTGTCAGAGTGACTGATAGAAGTGCCATGATCTTCTGAAAATGTTGCCTGAATATCACTCACACAATGAGTGTGCCTCTCCCACAGTCCTTTAAGATTTTCATAAATCCTACTTGTAAGAAAGAGCGCTTCTAACACTACCAACACGGAGGTTACTTGCAGCCTTTTGATTTTCACCAGGTGATGTGCTGTCATTACTAATTTAGTCAAATAGCTCAGCTTCAATAAATCATTGGCCCCAGGAGTCTGAAAAACCAGAAAACCAAAAACATACATTCTGGTCCTTGTCCGTGACCCCAAAGCCAAATTCTTGACATTTACTGATGCTTCTTTACGAGATTTCCTTAGGGAACCAACATGTTTGTTAATTTTTAGCCTCCTTCTTTTTAGATAAATAAGACAATTAGGCTCATCCTGTAGCTCAGAAGCATTTATCTATCAATGAGCATTTTTGACTACCTACTATGAACTAGGCTCTCAAGTTGTTGACAGGCTCGCAGAGATGCAAATAAATAAAAACAATAAACCAGGGGAAGTGTGAAAACAGAAGCAGAGACTAACCTCTTGAGAGAGGAGAGGGTGAGGGATTGTCCCATGGGGAAGGCGCTATATTAGAAGCAAAGAAAGATGGAGGGGAGTTTGCCAGGCAAGAAGGCGAGAGGAGGGTAGGAAGGAGGAGGAGTGTCTCAAGCAGAGGAAACTGCTCATGTTCAAGGGCACAGAGGTGAGGAACAGCCTAGCCTGTTCATAAGAAGGAAGCTGTTCAGCAATCACGAGGTATCTGGGGGGAGGGGACAGGCATGGCGAGCAGTGAGAACCGTGATGGGGCCTCGTAGCTTTGAATGCCCTGTTAAGAAGTCTGGGCTTTTCCTGAAGGCAGAAGCAATCTCAGAAGAATTTTAAGCAGAAATGATGTTGCAACAGGATTTGTGTTTCAGCAATATCACCCTGGTAACCGTATAAAAGGATAAACTGGGATGGATCCAAAGTAACGTGATACGCCGAGAGACCACAGCAACATTGATCTGAGCTGACAAAGGCTGTTTCATCTGGTTTTATTACTTCCAGAGCCTTTTCCTCTACCTCAGTCCCTGCTCCAGGAGCACGTTTTTAGCCTGAAATTGTTGTGTTTGTTTCAAACTTCTTTCCCAATATCCAGCACTGGGCATATCAAAATGGGTGAGGGATAAGAGGAAGGCATGCTTGAGAAAGCAAATATTTCAGATTCTTTGTTGTGCCTCCTCCATACCTCCAGCCCTGGAGAGTATGGTGCCTCACCGTTGGCAATCTCTGGTTTAGATTTTGAACCTTTGTTAGTCCTTAAATAGTCTCATTTAATACCATGAAAACTTGTACTTGGAGACAGATGGCATCTAATCCTCACACTTCATCTTACAGACAAAACAGAGGCCCAGGTAAGAGAAGTGACTTGGCCCAGGTTATCACATGTAGTTAGTGGCAGGGTCTAAACCATTACTGCCACAGCATAATGGCTTATCATGATCGACTGTGAGATTTTCAAAAAGTAAGGTAAATATTACTAATATTAGTGGTTATCTTGTGTTCTAAAATGTGTTCTTGAGTTGGTGAGAAATGGATTGCGATTCTGGGAAAGGAGATCAGGCATAGTCAGTCCTCACCGAGGAGTGGTATAGTTAGCATCTACATTACCAGAATACTTGGTGGCAAGTGACAGAAACCCAACTTTAGGTAGGTTTACCTTTAACACAAAGGGCAATTGATTGGAAACTTCATTTAAATGCATAAAGGGCTGAGCTGCAGCGGGTCTCAGGAATAACTGGAAGCCAAGCCACCTCCATTTCTCATTTCTGCTTCTCTCTCCTGCAATAGAATCATCTTTAATCTCTCAAGCTAGCTTTATCCTTTGGCAGAGGTAAAAATAAAAAATGGATGAAATATGGTGGCTGGAGACTCTCAGACCTCACCTCTTATAACTGTGCCCAAAAAGAATGACTGTTTTTCCTCCCTTGGGAAGTCAGAATACTCTCAGAGGAAAATTTTGATTGACCTAGCTTACGATATATTTCCCAACCCCATCAACCAACTGAGGTACTGTCACCAGAAGCCACCACAATAAACACATAGTTGTGGTGGGATCCAAGAAAAATGATCCAGGAGGTAGATACTTCTACTATAAATGGTTTCACTGATGTGGTAAATACAAACAACTGTAAAACTTGATTCTCTTGCCAATATTTAAGTTTTATCATCGTAAGGATGGCAATGTTTTCTTTGTATGAATATCATCTATCATATGCTTCTCTTTACTGGTTGTATTGATTTCTATTTAATATATGCAAAGAATTTTCCCCCAAAGAAATTTTAAGCTTAAAGAAAATGGTAACTTTGAGGTACATTTTTCTTATTCCCCCACAGGGCCTAGCATTCATTCACTGCATGTGGTGAGCACCTGAGCTATGCTAATTCCAGTGCTAGGCGTGGTTATATTGACAGGGATGAGACGAGAAGAGCTTACTGAGGAGAGGAGAGGGCACACTGAGCGTGAAATCTGACCAATGGGAACTAATCTCTAGTCCATCAATCAGATTCCCTCTCTAGAGAATATGCAAGAAAAGGATTGGGGACTATTTTCAAATTTGCAGTAGGACATGAAGAGCAAGTGAAGGGTCCTGGGCCTGGGACTTATAGAAAATTGCAAGGCAGAGTAATGCTGCAATAGAAACAAGAGGAAGGAATGAGTCACCCTGCATGGGGATGCTGAGGAAAGCTTTGCAATATTGACATGTGAACAGACTCTTCAAGGGTGAATACGGGTTTTCCAGGTAATAAAGGCAGACAGGCAGAAACACCAAAGGGAACTTCATATGCAAAGAGATGGCACATGGAAGCATATGGCATGTGTGCTTGGAAAGACTACTGTAATTGTAAGGAAAATAAACCTATTTAACTTATCCAAAAGGAAAAGGAAGGAACGAAAAGAAAAAGGAAGGACAGAAGTGAAGGAGAGGGGAAGGCAATGGAGGGGAGGGAAGGAGAGGAAAAAGAGAGTTTGAAAGTGTAGAGTCTGACTCCTGGACTTCCAGGGGGCTACACACACATGGGGAGTATGGCCATTTTCTCTGTCTCTAATGCACAAGTGGCAGCTCTCCATTCACTTGTCTTTTATGTCACCTCTGCCTTTCTACATTTGCCTGCTCTTTTCTAGTTTTGCTCAAAATATCATTCCACTTATTCATCAGTTGCACATGGTTTAAAATGACGACCTACCCCCAACCCTAGACCTCTGGATCCATACAACCTTTCCCTTCTCAAAACTCTCTAGGGAAAACATGCAAACAGCCTGTTTCATTCTGCAAAATCTTCAAAAACAAAACTCCAATTTTTTGTTGGTCACCCCATGGTCTGTTTCCCTTAGATTGAAATGCATCCTTTGTCTGTTTAGTGGAGCCCCTGAAAGAGGCCTGTCCTGGTGCCCTTTAAAGTAGAAGGGCGAATAACATGGTAGATGAGTTAAGGACAACACGTTTGGTAAATGGAGAAAAGTATGGGGCAGCTTGGGCACAGAGCACTGCTTCACTTGCCATGTTGTAGGACTAAGGAATCAAACCACAACCAAGAAACATCAGCACCAGCATCTAAAAGACAGCAATGGGACCCGTTCTCCACCCAAGCAGCAGTGTTACTATGGACAGTCAAGGACAACATGACAGAATAAAAGAAGATGCCAAAATCCAAGCAGGGGTGATGCCAAAGCTGAAGGAGTAAGTACCACTGAATTCAGCCAGGTTAGCAATGACAATGTGACTACAGGGTATTTAACCTGGATGATGTCTTTCTCATCTGAGGTCACACTGAATGGCATATAGCACATAAGCCATTTAATGCTTCATAACATTTTCCAGATTCGAAGTAGGTATTCATTATCATAGCCTAAGTGCTATCACTGATCATTCTACTAATACTTGTGATACTCTTCCAAATGACGGTGGTCATGCTCAAATCTCATCTCATGATACAAGGTAGTACCCTCCCCTTCTGTGTTGTGAGCTGATGGTTTATGAGAAACAGCCAAGAGGGTAAACCTTCCTTTAAAATGTATAGAAGCAGAAATAGGGATTTTATGTAAGAAAAATAAAGTGATCTTAAGAATATGTTCTCTTGGGAACCAGAAAGCCCATAGGATTCAGCTTGCCTGGAAGCTGCAAAACTCACCCTCCTCTCTGTCCCTCTGTTTCCTAGCATTCAAAGCTGGCAGACAGAGGAGAAGAAAGTCAGAAAATGAGCATCCTTAACTCTGGAACCTACAGAATGTTCCTCTCACCTTTGCTGGGAGCTGGATTTAAAGTAAGGCTTTACTTTGCTTTTTATTTATTTATTAATTTAGGGGCTGGAGATAGGCTTATTTTTAAGGCAGAGGTGAAAACAGAACTGGGAAAGAGAAGAAAAACATGTAAGTCTCTCTTCAGTAGTTTTTCTGATGCAGGAGCTAGACAGCAGCTCTGTTAAATTGGAGGCTGTTAGCAGCACATTAACGTTTAAGTTTAAATGCAGTCAATATCTTTCTATTCAAGAGTTAGAACCACCTCTTCCTAGCCAATTGTTTTCATTTTGGGTTCATTTTTGAGTTATTTTAGCCATGTTTAGATTATTTGAGTTATTTTAGCCGATTCTTAGATTAGAGAAAATGGACTTATGCCCTTTTATCTAAGAAGTAACAAGGGAAAGAGATCCATCATCGTTAAAATCCTCATCGTCATTGTTGTTACAATCATCATTGCTACTGAGCTCCCACTATATGCTGGGCCCTCATGCAAGCTTCTCACGTGCATTGCCTTATAAGAGACATAACTACTTTATAGGGTAGCACTATAACTGTCCCTATTTTGCAGATAAGTAAACTGAGGCTCTTACCTCAGTAAGAGTGTAAATTACCTAAAGTCACTGAGATGTTAGGCAGGGGAATTTGGACTGAAATTCAGGGCTTTCTGATTCCAAATTGTATATTCTCAACCAGGATGCTGCACTTACTCTAAGCGATCTGAATCCTGGAGCCGTTAACTTCTGAACAGAAAATCACCTCATAGAGAAAGCACTGGGCTAAAAGACCTAAGGTCTATGTTGCAGTCCAGCTCATCAATAAATAATCGTTTGGAGGGATTTCCTGGTGGTCCAGCGGTTAAGACTCTGCGATCCCAATGCAGCGGGCCCAGGTTCGATCCCTGGTCAGGGAACTAGATACTGCATGCCACAACTAAAAGATCTCACGTGCCACAACTAAGACCCGGCACAGCCAAATAAATAAATAAATAAATAAAATATATTTTTTAGAATAATAAAAAAATAAATAATCGTTTGGACTTGGCGAGGTTACTTACCACCTGGGCCTCAGTTTCCCCATCTTTATCATGAGGGGGCTGAACAGGTTGATCTCAGTCCTGACATTCTGTGATGTGGTCATTTTAGGGACTACCCATCAATACTAGATTTCTTCCAAGGAAAAGAGTAAGTGGTCTCGGTTTCCTCATCAGTAAGTAAAAAGATTGAAATACTGGGTCTCTTTAAAAGGAGGTCAAAACTCTGTCTGGTTTTATAAAAATATACTACTTAGGCTAATGATCAACCTGTGTTTAATCTTCTCCCGAGTCCAGCAAGAACTGCTGCTCTCACACCCCGTCAACCCCAAGCAGGTGCACTCACCCCCACACCAAGGTCCTGCACACTCTAAAAGCCTGACGTTGCAGAAGGACAAGCAATGCTTACTTTTATAATCACATTCTTTGCTTCATGAAAAGATCTACTAAATGGATCCTTTAAATAGCAATCTCTTTTAGAACATTTAAAAGTAATTCAATTTACTCCTTCAGAAACACATTTACCTTACCAAGCAAGGCCCACCTCTATCTCCAACCAGAGTTTTGAACAGTTACCAGTCTAATGGAAGCAGGGACATTTTGTGCTTATAAGGGAAAAGATATGCATTCACTGATTGAAAGTATATTCACTGCCAGCTTATTTATTGAGCATTGAATGCTGGGCTAGGTTCCTGGAAAATAGTTTGAGTCAGATTTGTGTGGCAACTTTCCACACAGAATTTTCAAGTCCAGTGTGTTGGTAGATGATATTTAAAGTAACAGCTTAAAACAGAATAAGTGCTATGATAGGAGAGGTACAGATTTCATGGATACTCCTAGCGTAAGCATGTCATGGGACATTCCCTAGAAAAAGTGAACCTTGATCTACGACCTGAGGAATCAAAAGATAGTGAATAAAAGCAGGTGAGTGGGTGGGAGGGGGAGATTGTTCCAGGAAGAGGACAAAGCAAGTATGGAAACCAAGACAAAACAGAGACCATGGCATACTGAAGCAGCTCACAGAAGTACAAGACAGAATATCCAGAAAATGAGGCTGTATAGGTAGGGAGGGACCGTCTCAAGAAGGGACATAAGCCTTCTTGAACATCTCAGTCTGAGTATCCTTGTCACTTAACTTCTCTGATTTACGTAAGACAGTACCTAAGGTCCCTTCCAACTATGAAATTCAGTGCCATAGTTAAAGACAGGGGATAAGATTGAGGAAATAACTTCACCTGAACTTCAGTGGAGGTGTAGAGAGACCAGGTTAGAGAGCACTCATTTGTTTTTTCAATAATTATTTATTTAATAGCTACAAATTTAATACTTACAAATACTAAACCAATAATGTAAAAAATAAGTATATAGTCAAATTTTATGAACGAAAATAACGTACTGATCAAGGATATCTACCATAAGCCTACAGAAAGCACCATACTACATGATAAACATTAGAAATGTGTCAGAAATAAGGCAAATTCAAATTCTGTCATTTTCATTCAACATTGTAATGGTGACCCTAGCCAGTGCAACAAAACAGGAAAAAATAAAAAGTATAAAGATCAGAAAGGAAGAAATAAAACTGCCAACTTTAGCAGACAATAAAACAATTTAAGTAGGAAATCTCTGAATATTTCAAACCTTTGGAATTAATAAGAAAGCACCTCAAACTCAAAGTCTGACGTAAAAATATAAATTGTGATGTCATAAAATGGTTACATCAGAAATTGAAAGCTTAAAATGTAGTTGAAATAGCATTTCTAGTATAAGTTCTTCAAGATCTTTAAGGAAAAATTTACAAAACTTTTAAAGTATGTTTTAAACAATCTAAATAAATTGGTGATAACCGTATTTATTAGAGGAACCCAATATTACAGCAATGTCAATCCTCCCCAAAGTGTTCTATAAATTAAATGCAATTCCAAACAAAATCACAAAGCGCTATTTACGAAACATGGTAAGCTGTTTCTAACACTTATTTGTAAAAGGAAAATATCAAGATTAGATAAGACGAATATGACTTATAAGATATCAAAATTTATGATAAATCTATAACAATTAGAACAATATGACAGTTGCCTAGTGATAGAAAAAAAATGACCAATAGAACAAAATAGAGTTCAGAAACCAACCCATGAATATTTTGATACTTGAATATGAGAAATCAGTGGGGAAAGAATGGACTATACAATATTGATACATAGTTCTAGGGAAATGACCTATCTATTTAAAAAATGAAATTAGATCTCTACATCACACCTTACTCCAAACAATTAAATGTGATATAAAAGCCTAAATGCGAAGTATCAAATTAACACGTGTACACCTAAACTTACACAACGTATATGTCAATTATGTCAATGTTATATGTCAACACCTAAATATGAAGAAGTAAAATTTATGTATACCAAAAAGTATAACAATTGTAAATGTATATATATAAAAATGTATAATAATTATGACCTAACCTCTGATATTTCATACCATCATTTTTTTCATGCCATGGATTATATAATTTCTTGAACTGGACACAAAATGCCTAAACTACAAAAGATTTTACAATTGCCTACATTATAAAATCTTTAATTTTCATTTATAGAATACAACAGTTTTAAAAAAATGTCTCAGACAAGGTGAACATTTATTTAAGAAAATATTAGTATATAGAATATGTAACTAATTCTTATCAATCCAAAAGATGCAAATGAGCAAAGGCAAAAATGGGCTAATATATATAAATAAGTCACAGATAAAGAAATGTAAGTGGCCAAGAAACACAAAATGAATGATTAAACAAAAACTATAACTTATATCAGATTCAAAGGAAGGAAGGAAAGACAGAGGGGGAAAAAAAGCAAGCCTTGTAATATAAAAGGCTTGTGAGGATGTGGAAAAATAGGACTTCCCATGTACATCAGATAGAAGCATAAATTAGTACAACCATTCTGGAAACTATTTTGATAATAACTAGAAAGTTAAAGGTGAATATGTACCCTAGGGAAATCTTATATATGGAATTAAGTACTCATCTAAAGAATGACAACATAGTGGTATTAATAAGAGTGAAAAACTGAAAATCACCTAAATACCCTAAAAGGAGAACTGATAAATAATTATGGCACAGTCATAGAATGAATACTAGATGTCAGTTAGGATGAATGTTCTAGTTCTACATATGTCAACATAGATAAATCTAAATAAAGATAATAATGCTGAACTCACAAGAAAGCAAGCTGCAGAAAGACATCATGATTACTTCTGGGGAGGTAAGAAGGAGAATGGGTTTAATGAAACCCTTGAATTTTATACTGGAAATATATATATATATTTGTTTAGAGGTTTTCTTTTTATATATATAAGACACATTAATCCATTAAATTTGAGGACACAGTACAAAAAAAAAAACACTTCAACTAATTCATCTGACAATGCTGTTCATATTCATGATGCCATTTTGTTGTTGTTGTTTTGTTTCCTAATAATAAAGGAGGAGACTTAGGGCTGTTGTGCTGATATATATTTGGGGGTCCCCCCTCCCTACCTCACCTACATACCACTAGGGTGAACAGGAGGAGGAGAAGGGAGGGCAGGGCCCACAGCAAAGTTTCATAATCTTGAATGCAAGGGGGGAGGAGGAGAGGAAAGGAAGAAAAAAAAAGGAAATACAAATCCTATAATACATACAACAGAGTGGGGATGGTATGGGAATGGGACAGACATGAAGCTGAGGCATGGGATGGGCTGCTGGGGTTGGGGGCAGTGGAACCCCCCCACATTCCTTCCTCTCTTTAATGCTGTTTCCATAGTTGCCAGGCTGAGAGCCCTCTCAGAAGATGGGACCAGGAGAAGAGAGTCAGGGCCTCAGTTGGCCCCCCAGCTGTAGCTGTTGTAGGCAGACTTGTTGGTCTGGGGCTTCTGCGGGATGGAGCTGGTCTGGCTACGTTGCCTGCTGCCCATCTGGGCCATCCTGGAAATATTTCATAATATTTTTTCAAAGAGAAGGAAGACATGTTCAACTTCTGTGTTGAGTGCTGCTGCGATACAAATAAAATGAAGACTAAAAAGTATCCATAGGATTCAGCAACATGGATGTCATTGGTGGCCTAATGAGCAAGTACACATGTGTATTGGATATTGGTAATCTATTGTTATGTACACATGTGTATTGGATATTGGTAATCTATTGTTATGCAGCAAATCACCCCAGTATTTAGTAGCTTAAAATAACAAAACCCTTATTATCTCAACAGTTTCTGAGGGTCAAGAATCCAGGAATGACTTAACTGAGTGGTCTGGCTTAGAACTGTTCATGGGATTGCAGTCAAAATATCAGCTCAGGCATCATCATCTGAAAGCTCGAGTGGGACTGAAAGAATTGCTTCCAATGTGGCCCACTCACATGAGTGGGAAATTAGTCTGATGGTTGGTAGGAGCCCTTAGTGTCTAACCGTGTGGGCCTCCCCATTGCCCGCTTGAGTGTCCTCATGATATAGCTGCGGGTCCTCCCTGAGGGAGAGACCCAAAAGACAACTAGCAATAAGCCACAATGTCTTTTATCACCTAGTCTCTGATATTGCACACCATCACTCCTGCTCTATTCTTTTTAATAGAAGCAAGAGGCAAAGTGCAGCCCACATGCAAGGGTAAGGGAATTAGGCACCACCTTGAAGAGAGGAGAGTCAAAGAATTCACTGACATAGTTTAAAACCATCACAATATGTCACAAGCTCTTTGTGCTGTAAGGCATAAATATAATGTTAGATGTGATTTCTGCTGTCCAGAGTATAATCTTGTAAAGCAATTAAGTCACATGCAAGGCAGTTCATAGCCAAGACTGATCAGAACTAGTTTCAGTGAATGGAGATGGAAATAGTCTTATCCAAGTGGTCAGAAGTCTTTGTGGAGGGAACAGGGCCAGATGAGGATTCTGGCATATAAGCAGGATGATGAAGATATTCCAGGCAGGGAACAACATCAATGAAGGCCTGAGATCATAGAAATTATGCATTTGAAGCATATTTTATTTGCCTTTATTACTGAAGACACCAGAAGAATAGTTGGTTATGGAGATTTTCCCCAGATAGATTGAAATTCCCATGTTATCTGCAGAGCCTTTGTGTTCCCTTATGGCCAAGACAGTGTAATTTTCCTTTCAGTGTCTCAGGACCTAATGCTATATACCTGGCACAGAGTAAGTTGTCCATAATAGTTTACTAATAAAATATGTGTTGAAAAACAGAAGGAGCAAGTGAGTAAATGAATGACTGGGTGAATAAATGAACCCTCTACTACTGAACTTGCAGTCCAGAGTACTTGTCTGGGTGGAAGGAAACATGTGGCATGCAGAGCACTGTGATTTCTTGGTCTACTCAAAGACTAAATCATAGCTAGAATGAATGCCAGCCTCTACTATCTCAGGGGCTAGAGCCAGTCCATTTAGTCTTCCAAACTTCCCAACATAGAGGGTCCAAAAGCCAACCAATTTTTACCCTTCTGTCTCCAGATAAACAGACAAGCAGACATATGAGCTGCCTCTCCTTTCCCCCACAACTCATCTTTAATGTTCATCTTCCAGTCATCTTCCCAGGTTTTCCTGTCTCTCAACAAATACTCCATGAATGGCTGTATCTCACCAACTCTGATTATGCGTCTGACAATCCAACCATGAGCAAAGTCATATGAACACGTACGTGTATATCTCACCAATTCAATACTTGTAGAGGCGTTGCTATTAAAGAACACTTCATATTTCCTTATAAAATATTTAAAAGTCCTGTGCTGAGCTTCCTGACTGCCTCCACTGTCTTCTTCAATATTCTGCATTCCAGAAGAGCCCCAGGAAATCCTGTTTAACTGATTAATCTCCACTCTCAGCATAATTAAAAATAAGACACAGCCCCCACCTGAGCAGCTCTCAATTGAATAGGAATTCACACACACACACACACACACACACACACACACACACACACACACACACACGCACTGATGTCACAATGTTAGGTGGGCCTTCAGAAAACTATCAGTACCTTTTCTCTTTCAGTTCACAAGAAGGGACTGAACATCAAATGAATCTGGGTTGATATGCAGTTCTGAAATGGCAGGTGGTAATGAGCTTGCTAAATATTATGTACCATCCCTAGCTAGCCACCATATCTGGCTACCTGGAGGATATCTTCTATCTCACCTTGGAAATCCCCAATGTCTCTTCTCCAAATAAAGATTGCCAAGCTGGTAAACTGAAAAATCTCTCCAAATGACCTTCGGGTGTCTAGGCTAATAAAGGAATTGAATATGAAATATTTATGTCCCTCAATGAATGTGAACTTTTGACTGTGTCAAAGCCCTCACCAGCCTTTTCCACATGGTCCCTGCTTTCTGTTTTATTGTTACTGTTGTTGATATTATTCAGCCAGAATATAAACTGCCCTCTGAAAGCACTTGTTACTCCCCCCCAGAAAGGCATTTATGTGCTTCTTATGGCCTTGAAGATGATTAAAGGATGATTTCTATTCCCCTTTAGTCATTTGTCATTTTGCTTTGGATCATAAAAGTGCAGGGTAAGTTTCCAGGGAGATTTAATCAAGTGAATGGAGTGGAATTTTACAAGACATGTCTCCAAAGGTAAGGGGGTAGAAAAAAGATGAGACTGAGTTATACAGATTGGAGTTCCCACCACTCCCTGGGTATGTGATCTTAATCAAGCCCCTTTATCTCTGCACCTTGGTTACCTCATCTGTCGAATGTTATAATTAATGAGCTGATATTCATAAACACACACAGCACATGCTCCACAAATGATATTTTCCTTTCCTCCTCATTTCTAGAGAAGGGCTCAGAGTACTGTCATTGCAGGAGTGATTGTGTTCCAGGTGGGGAAGGTTTGGTACCTGTGGAAACATAGTCAACCACACTAGGAAGGCCATGGGGAGGACCACAAAGGCTGATGACAGTAGATCTTTCCAAATCTCTTTGGGGGACAGTGGTCAATGTGCATTGCAAGGCAGTTTATATCCAGATGGGATACAGTGTCCTCTCCTGTCTCTTGGAATTGTTCATTCCCTAAAGTCCCAAAATCCTGGAGCCATTGCAATATGAGAATGGCCAACCTAGATCAAACCCTGGCCCGTCTCACTCTGGTCCATTGCTCTGAAACCAATGAGAGGCTTAAGGGACCATCTCTGAAAGGAGATGTGCATTGTTGTTGGTTATAATGGTGCAAGCTAGGAGGAAACTATCATTGTTGAGTAGCCATTCTTTGGGAGGGATTGGGGAATGGCAAGATGAATGAGACACATCTGTCATGATGTGAGAGGGGCTGTCCCAGTACTGCATATGTTGTGCTATGAATATGTACAGAGGGAAGGAGTCCTTCTACCAGGAATTCAGGGGAGGGCAGGCCTACGAACAGTGTGACTTGGGGTTAGGCCTTGAGGAATGTGCAAGAGTTTACTAGATAGAGAAGCTGCCTGGACTGAGGGGAGAGGATGAGTGAGAACTCAAAGGTACAAGGTGTGGGTGGGGGAGAGGTAAGTCTGGAAAGATGATTTGGGCCTCCCCTACAATGCCAAGGTTACCCCTGAAGAGTTCTCAAGCAGGGCATGACACAATCAGATCAGTTTGTTTGTCCTGAAGGCCCACTTTTCCTCATATTTCTGAATTTGATTAAAAAGTTTATGCTCGGGGCTTCCCTGGTGGCACAGTGGTTGGGAGTCCGCCTGCCAATGCAGGGGACACAGATTTGTGCCCCGGTCTGGGAAGATCCCACATGCCGCGGAGCGGCTGGGTCCATGAGCCATGGCCGCTGAGCCTGGGCGTACGGAGCCTGTGCTCTGCAACGGGAGAGGCCACAACAGTGAGAGGCCCGTGTACCGCAAAAAACAAACAAACAAAAAAAAGTTTATGCTCTTAGGAGAATTTCCATGAAATATTCATATTATTCTTTATTTTATAATGTATTTTCCTATACAGTATATTTTTATTTAATGAGTGTAATTTAATATTTATTATTTATATATAATAATGCAATTAAATAATATGTTATTTAATGAATAATAATGGAATACAATGATATATCAGTTAGTACCCTTTGAGTGGAAATGCGTGTATGTGAGTATATGTGTGCGTATCAGGTCATAGTGTAAAACAGTTGGCTTAAATTGAAAAAAAAATGTTTAATAAGATGACCTAGAATTTAAAGTAAAACTTTGTGCTTCAAGTCAAATTCTCTTGCTCCCAGTAGATACATGCCCAGTATAGGGGAGAATTAGGTGTCCTATGGGCCCTTAACCAATATTAATTGCTAGTCATGGAATGAGTGATGGAAATCACCGAGGGACTAAGGCATTCCTAGGAATTAATGTCCTGATGAGAAGGACTGATATCCTAGCAAACAGGTGAGGGTTTTTAGCACCAGCTCAGCTGCATCTCTGGGGAATGTCTAAATCAGAAGTCATCATTACCCTCTCAAGAACTGCAAATGAAGATTCATAAGCCCATAAATTTCCTTTTCTATGGGCCCTGGGCTTCCATGGACTCAGTTAAAAGGCAAGTTCAAGAATAAATGCTCTATTTAGTAAACCCAGAGGTCAGAGGCAAAACACTTATTTTATAATTCTCTTAGAACCATCCAGTTTAGAGCCCACCAACAGAAATATCTCTCAGGAAATTATCTTTGAAGGAACCTCAGTTTGCTCATTTGGAATTGAACTATGTGATCTTTAAGTCTTCATTCAATTTAACTTTCTATAAGCTGAGGTGAAATTTTAACTAACAGAACCCATTAGTGAATCTTGACAAGAGAACACAGTGATCTTGGAGCCACAACTTTGATTCATTAACTCATTAGATTATATTTTAAACAAAAGTGTATTGTACTCCCACTATGTTTTGATACCAGCTAAAACGAGAGGATGGAGAGAACAAGACAGACACATTGAGCACAAGCATATTGTTCATAAAGTAAAGGCGGGATGCTGCAGGAGTACAATGGGAGTGCACAGAGTGTGAGCCATCTTGCTGGTCTGAGGGTTCATGCAAGACCCTTTTAAGGAAGTAACACTTAAATTCAGACCTACTGGAAGGATTATTAGGAACCAGTTTGGTAAAATATCAGAGTGGAGGGATGTTCCAGGTAGAAGGGTACCATATTTGAAAGCCACAAGAAAGAGAGAGTGAGAGAGAAAAGCAGGGAAGGAGAGAGAAACAGAGAGACAGAGACAGAGAGACTGAGATTGAGATTACAGAAGGAATAAAAATGAGAGGGACTGCAGTAAGAGGTGAAGCCGGAGAGGAAGTCACTGGGCAAGTAAAACTTAAAAGCTGTGTCACAAAAGTTGGAATTTATCCCAAGAGCAATGAAGAGCCATGTGAAACAACTTAAACAGTGTTTTGACAGAGCTAGTGGCTGGTACATAGGAGTCAAACAGAACTGACAGACTTAAGGTCTGTTTTTAGTCTACGATGGAAGAAGCAGTAAGGGAAATTTAAGAGATCCTCACCAATAACCCTAATTAAACTATCTCGACTAGACGACAAATAGCGGGCCACTGGAAGAATTATGAGGCCAAAACTATTGGTCTTTCAAGGAGCACCCTACTAGACTTTTTCTTCCCCACCTTAACTCTTGCTTCCCAACATGGCTGTATAACAACTACTCCAAAATCAGAGGTTTCAATAATAATTACTAACCTCATTAAACCAATTATGGGTTATGGAGAGAGCTGGCTGATGTAGGCAGGGCTCATCTGGGTGGTTCCACCTCAAACTGTGGATGCAGAGATCTTGGCTTCTCGCTGAGGCTTGGACTCAGATCTGCTCCATGTGTGTTAAACTCATTCTAGGGCTCGGTCTGAATGGGCAACTGAATGGCTATGGAGAAGCCCCTCCCCAGGCCAGGACAGAAGCTCAAAAGAGCAAGTAGAAGCACAGGAGGCCTCACAAAGCCTAGGGTCAGCCCTGACACACTATCACTTCCTCCTCTGCTATGGCTAGTCCCACCCCTTTTTTGTGATAAAATATACATAACATAAAATTTAAAGTGCATAGTACTGTGACTGGCTTATCTCTCCATAATATCTTCAAGGTTCATCCACGTTGTGGCATGTGTCAGAATCCTTTCCTTTATAAGGCTGAATAATATTCCATTGTACGTTTCTACCATATTTTGTTTATCCATTCATCCACTGATAAACACTTTGGTTGGTTCTACCTTTTGGCAATCACGAATAATGCTGCTACGAAATACAGGTGCACAAATATCTGAGTCCCTGTTTTCAGTTTGGGGGTATATATCCAAAAGAAGAATTGCTGGAACATAGGGTAATTCTGTTTAATTTTTTGAGGAATTGCCATGCCATTTTCCAAAGGGGCCACACCAGTTTACATTTCTACCAGCACTAAATAATAAGAGTTCCAATTTCTCCATATCCTCACCAACATTTATTATTTTCTATTTTTTTTAACAATAATGATCCTAACGGGTATCTTATTGTGGATTAGATTTGCATTTCCCTAATGATTAGTGATCATGAGCATCTTTTCAGGTGCTTACTGGCCATTTGTACACCGTTTTTGAAAAAATGTTCAAGTCCTTTGCTCACTTTTTAATAGGGATGTTTGCTTTTTTGTTGTTGTTTTGGGTTGCAGGAGTTGTTTAAATATTCTGGATATTAATCCCTTATCAGATATCTGATTTGAAAATATTTTCTCCCATTCCATGGGCTGCCTTTTCACTCTGTTGACAGTATCCTTTTACACACAAAATTTTTAAATCTTGGTGAAGTTAATTGACCTATTTTTGTTGCTTGCGCTTTTAGTGTCATATCTAAGAAATCACAGCCCAATCCAGCATCATGAAGCTTTTCCCCTGACCTCATCCTTTTAAGGGAAGAACTACTATGTTACATGGCAAAGAGTATGGATACAAGGAGCAGAGAGGTGTGGTGCAAAAAAATCAACCTACTTTTGTTCTTAGGTGATAGTGACTAAGACTTGGCTAAAAGAACTACAGCTCCTAGTGATACTTTCATTTCAAGCAGGAGCAAAAAATCTTAAACCAAGGAAAGGAAGACACATGTTTACATTTTGGTCAGCTCTGAGCATGGGACAGAAAACTTATTCCCTGAGGAAACAAATCAGAAAACTGGCTCAGTGCTCAAGTTGCCACCATTTCTGGTATTTCAACCCTTAGCATCAAACTCCTCTGTTAGTAGAAGTTACCAAGATTTCACTACAAACAGGATATGGTAGAGGGGTAACTCATTAACCAAACAGACCCAATGAGTGAAACGAACAAATACAATCCTTATAACCCTCCCTCATAGTTTGATCCCTTCATCAAGGCAGTAGGAACACCCTCCCTTGTGTAACGGCAGGGACTACTTTTCCTTCTTGTCCAGCTTTTCCAAGTCGGATTTACATTGAGTAATTTGTTTCATAAAACAAAAGAAGACATTTTCTTGGAGTCTTCTCCAGGTCTTGTCAAATCTTGTTTACACTGTGTAATAAAACAAGACTTTTGTGGGGGGGTTTTTCTGTCTTCTAAACGTAAAATCACAACACTGAATATGGTCTCTCAAGCTATACTCCCTTACTACAGATTATGATTTTATTTTTTCACTATCACCCTAAGGTACCCACACATACACAAACACACATATACACACACACTCACTGGTTCAGAAAGCAAAGGGTAGTTCTATTTTCAGTTTTTTAAGGAACCTCCATACTGTTCTCCATAGTGGCCGTATCAATTTACATTCCCACCAACAGTGCACACCCGCTCCAGCATTTATTGTTTCTAGATTTTTTGATGATGGCCATTCTGACCGGTGTGAGATGATACCTCATAAAAACTAAAAACAGAACTACCATACGACCCAGCAATCACACTATTGGGCATATACCCTGAGAAAACCATAATTGAAAAAGTCATGTACCAAAATGTTCATTGCAGCTCTGTTTACAATAGCCAGGACATGGAAGCAACCTAAGTGTCCATCATCGGATGAATGGATAAAGATGTGGCACATATATACAATGGAATATTACTCAGCCATAAAAAGAAACAAAATTGAGATATTTGTAGTGAGGTGGATGGACCCAGAGTCTGTCATACAGAGTGAAGTAAGTCAGAAAGAGAAAAACAAATACCGTATGCTAACACATATATATGGAATCTAAGAAAAAAAAAAAAAGGCCATGAAGAACCTAGGGGTAAGACGGGAATAAAGACACAGACCTACTAGAGAATGGGCTTGAGGATATGGGGAGGGGGAAGGGTAACCTGTGACAAAGTGAGAGAGTGGCACGGACATATAGACACTACCAAACGTAAAATAGATAGCTAGTGGGAAGCAGCCGCATAGCACAGGGAGATCAGCTCGGTGCTTTGTGACCACCTAGAGGGGTGGGATAGGGAGGGTGGGAGGGAGGGAGACGCAAGCGGGAAGAGATATGGGAACATATGTATATGTATAACTGATTCACTTTGTTATAAAGCAGGAACTAACACACCATTGTAAAGCAATTATACTCCAATAAAGATGTTAAAAAAAAAAAAAGAAAAAGAAAGCAAACGGACTGGGTTTGTTGCTGTTGCCTGTTTGTATTTTGGGTTTTTTTTGTCGTACAGAGTGCAAAGATTGAGGCAAATCAAGGTTTGTGTGTGTGATGGACAGAGAGGCAAGGGATTAGAGAAGAGTAATGAACAAAGCTGGCTGTGTGAGGGCACTAGGGATCTGAACGGGACGGAGGTGTAGGTAAGGGCGAGTTTATTGCTGACACAAGCTAAGGGAGCAGGTGGGTGGAAGGGACACAGCTGGGAAGACTGGGTTCCATCTACCACTCAGTTATGAACCTTAGTAAGCTCATTTCAGTCCACCTATTGATGCCCACAGTGGACACACAAATGTATGCAAAAAAGCTGAATGGTCTCTCCTATGGCCTTTATGATAAAAGTTCCAAAGAGGCTTAGGGGTAATGTAGAGGCAAAAAAATATGCATGACTGAGGTTAGAGGAAAAGCTTTCTATGCCTAATTTGTTGCAGAAATTATTCAAGAATAAGTCAACTTATTGAAAATAAGTTGAAATATGGCCATTGAGACCTTGCCAAGGTTAGTATGAACCATGAGGATCTGCTGAGCAAATTCTGGCTACGTAATCAAAAACTGCTTGGTTGAAGCTTTAACTTAAGCACCAAGTTTTCTCACCCCCAGTTTTAATAAGGGAGCAGTGTAGGGGGCAGGCTGAGGTGACCACGGTGCAGGTATTTGTGCTGAGCTGGATAAAGTTGCTCCTGGTCTGTCTGTCAGAGAAGCATTTTTCTCATTCCCTCCACTTCCTCTCTCCCCCAAGACCTGGATATTCACCTCAGATCCTACACAAAAATGACAGAGAGACACTAGTTTTGCTGAGGTTTTACCAGAGAGCTAGAATAGTCTCTTTTTCATTCAATTTGCCCAATTCTCGGCTAGGTACAGGGACATAGATAAGGGATAAACAAAGCCTGGAAAGCGGGAACAAGGAGGAGCGGGAGCATCACGGTCTCACACGGGGCATGAATTAATTGGTGCCACCGGAAGAAAACCCTGTATGATAACTCAGTGAATATTCTAGCAAGGGCATGTTTCACATCATCTCTGAATTTATAGTTATGCTCACTACACTCCAATGGAAATCCCTCCCCAGACTTTACTCTCTAATGGCCATGTAATAAAAGGTAATATATATTCTTATGCTAAGCAATAAATAGGGAGCACTCAGCAGCACTGTCTTCCTGAGGAAATCTCAGGTCTTTGGGGATGCATATTCGTCCACACAAAAAGGAGACACAAATCAACATTGGCCGAGCAGGCACGGAATGAATGATGGCCTCAGCTCCTAATGAAATGCATTAGAAAGATTGATTGGTGTTAAGTTAGCTGCCAGTGTTAGCTGGGGTACCCCAGGCTGTAATGAAACTGCCAGGGGTAATTTACAGAGATACAGGGTTTAGGGTGTAACTTATGTCCAGCAGGCTGGTGTTACAGACAGATACACACTTGAACCTCCACAATGAATGGAGCAACAGACACCCAGTTCTATGTGGCTCCTTTCCCACTGGATGGGATGGCATGCTTTCCCAAGCATTTACACCAGGCTGAATAAGGGCAGGTTCCCAACCGGAAGGAAAATGGGCCAAGGTTACATATAGTGTGAAAATACTGACTTTAGGTAGGACAACAGAAGGCGTCAAAATAATTGCTGCTGAAACCAAGCCAAACACATGCATCCACATACAAAAACAATGCCCTTGTCTAAGCCAGGAGACAAGATACATGCTTATTTTCAATGTTTGGGAATCCTCTTTTAACCATGGCTCCTTGCATGAGAGCCAGAAAGGGGGAAGAAAGAAGGAAAACCAACACTGATTCTGGTAATTCAGTCATGTGCTCAGGCTCCGGGGACAAAGAGCAAGGGACAAGGGTAGAAGGGTGGATTTGAATGGGGAAGCAGCATGTTGCCACCTTCTTCAACCCAGGTCTCTGCTCTATATTATCTGGATTTAAGGTGAATGTGGAAAAAAGGATGGAAGCAAGCTGAAAAATAGGACTTCTCAAGAACCTTCACTAGGAACATGATTATACAAACTGTAGCATGTCCAAGAGGCTGGAAATGTCATCCAATCAGAGAGTCTCTTTAATTTCCTGCCTGACTGGATCCAACAGAAGGAAAAGGGGAAATGGTGCATGAGCTTTGTGATACAGACGTTATTCCTCAAAAGCCACCTCTCTCTTATCTGTTGCCTCCAATTCTACAAAAGTAGCTATAAAATGATGTGGAGGGGCCTGGGCATCTGGGGAGGCATGTCAGTGGGCAGAGCAAGAGCAACTGCTGGGAACAAAGAAGCTCATGACTCCAGAGAGAAGGAAGAGGGCCAGGGAGAGAGTGAGGGCTGGACCCAGCAGAGTTCAATGCTACGTGTTCCTATCAGGGCTCCCTCAAATACGGACTCTGAGATGAGGACTTGGGGTGCTAGCTTACTTGGGAGGTGATAACAGGAGACATAAATGAGGAAGTGGGGAAAATAAAACAGGAAATAAAGTAAAAAAAACTGAAAAATTGTACTGAATACATTTCAGAAGTAACCCACTAAGGGGCAAAGAGATCAGGGCATCAACCCACCAACTCTTATTCTCCACTGGTTGAGAGTTGTTCCCACAAGGCATTTCCATGCTCTTGCTTATGCTGGACGAAGCTCTCAAATGCCATAGAAGCCAGCAGACAAGAGGAGTCAAAGGAGCCTGGAGGGGGCAAGCTATCAGCAAGCCAGGAACTTCCCACCAGAGCTGCAGGTGCCCTCTGGTAGGCCAAGAGGTTACAGACCAAACAAATTATGACTTGAGTCATCCTGGCTTAGTCATCTGAGAAAGCTGGATCTGGTGAGCAGGATCAAGAATAGACTTCAAGAGGGAATTCCCTGATGGCACAGTGGTTAAGACCACACACTCCCAATGCAGGGGGCCCAGGGTCTGAGCCCTGGTCAGGGAACTAGATCCCACATGCATGCCGCAACTAAGAGTTCGCATGCCACAACTAAGGAGCCCGCCTGTCACAACTAAAACCCAGTGCAAATAAATAAATAAAAAGAATAGCCTGCAAGAGGTAGAGGCTTCTGAGTGACACCTCAGGTGAGGTGAGAACTGGAACCAGTCAGACAGATGCTGGATTAAAAATCAAGAGTCTTTATTAACATGACTTGACTTTTCCACTAACTCTTGCCCAGGAAGATGAAACTGTTTTTCTGAAATGTGGTAAGTTGAGAAACAGCCTACTGTATTAGTTTCCTAGGGCTGCTGTAACCTATTATCATAAACTGAGTGGCTTTAAAAAACAGAAGTATATTCTCCCATGGTTTCAGAGGCTGTAAGTCCAAAATTAAGGTGTCGGCAGGGCCATGCTCTCCTCAAAGCTCCAGAAAATCTGTTCAATGCAGTTCTCTTAACTTCTGGTGGCTCTGGGCAATCCTTGGCATTTCTTGGCTTGTAGACACATCACTCCAACCTCTGCCTCCATCATCTCAATGTGTTCTGTTTTCCCCTCCCTGTATGTTTCTGTCTTTGTTTCTCTCCTTATAAGGATACCAGTCATTGGATTAGGGCCCACCCTAGCCCAGTATGACCTCATCTTAACTAATTATGTCTGCCAAGACCCTAATTCCCAATAAAGTCACATGCTGAGGTTCCAAGTGGCCATGAAGTTTGGAGGAGATACTATTCAACCTAGTACATGCTCCCAAAAGATATCCATGTTGTATCTCTGGAACCTGGGAATATTACCTTATACAGCAAAAGAATGGACATTATGTTAGATGGCAAAAGATATGATTAAATTAAGGATTTTGAGAGAAGGCATTTATCCTGGATCATCTGGGTCTGGACCCTAATTGCAATCACATGCATCCTTATAAGAGAGAGGCAAAGAGACACACTCATTCATGAAGGAGAAGCTGACATGATGATGGAGCAGAGGGAGGTACAGCTACAAGCTAAGGAATGCCGACAGCCACCAGACACTGAAAGAGGCTAGAAGGATTCTCCCTTATGGCCTCTGTAAGGAGTGTGACCCTGTCAGCTCCTAGGTTTCAGACTTCTGGCCTCCAGAACTGTGAGAGAATAAATCTGTTGTTTTACGTTTGTGGTAGTTTGTTCTACAGCCTCAGGAAACCAATATAAGGGACTTACTGAAAACCCATTAATCTGACACTATAGTATGCAATTTATCCTTATTTGAGTGAAAAACCCCTTCTTGGTGCAACAAATAGTATCAAACAACTGTCTCCTCAAGATTTACTTGGCAACTATCACCTAGCTCTGGCCACGGATCCTGAACTATTCTGTCAACTCTTTGCCCAACCCAATAAAACCCCTGAATCAAATGACTCGCATTAAACCAGACCCCAATATCCTCAAACATATCGTCCTTTGCCTTCTCTCCTCCAATAAATCTGCTGAGACTCTATCAACGTAATGATCTCCCTTACTGCAATATTTTCAGGAAGCCAGCTTTCAATGCTGGTGACTGGTTCTTGGGCATGCTAACCATTTTAGACTAATAGGTCAGCTAGTACCGTGGGATATAGCCTGTGTAGTTGACAAGGGGAAAACAGAGCTTTGGGGCTCTCACCAAGAGACTCTATCTCTGTAGATATTGAGAACTTTTATCTTAGTCTCTGGAACAGTGATCACCAAACGTTGTGACAGTACATCTTCACTGGTAAATGATTTTCTTACATCACAAATATTTAATATATATATTTATGTTTATTTTTGTATACAGTATTTACACGTTCCATCGCTTTGCATACATTAAAAAGCACACAGGCTCGTGCCCCGTTCTGGGAAGATCTCACATGCCGTGGAGTGGCTAGGCCCATGAGCCATGGCTGCTGAGCCTGCACGTCCGGAGCCTGTGCTCCACAACGCGAGAGGCCACAACAGTGAGAGGCCCGCGTACCGCAAAAAAAAAAAAAAAAGCACAGACAAAAATATAAAATGTAAAGATCTGAAATAGAAATGAAATGAAAACTGCTTTAAAATCATTTTAAATTTACTTACTAATATAACCAAAATCTTCAGTTATATATATCACTAAAAATAATATGACTAATACTTCTGTGAGAGCACTGCAATCAGAAAAATTATAAAAGATTTTGAAATGTCTAGCAAAAGATTACTAGGTATCCTTTCAGTGGAATGCTGAGCATTGTCTAGCAAACCCTTCAGGGTTATCTGATTCTATAGAGCTTTGCACCTTGCTGTCTTGGACGAGGCTGTTCTACAACTCTGTAAATTGTAAGGAAATGATGATAAGGCAAATTATTTTTTATCCATAGAAATGCAAATGAATTTTGTCTCGTAGAGGTACAACTGATTTCTGCCCCATAGAAAAATAGTTTGCTGCCTTACAGGATATTAATCAGATTTGTAAATATTAGCAAATTCATTTTAACATCCTCGATTGCCTGTACATATGTCTACTCTTCAGATTTCCCTTTGAATTCTTTAATCATCTAATGGGTTCTCTCATTCATTAATAAACCAGAAAAAATCTTTGACACACGTTCATTTTATATATGTATGACAGCATGTTTTTGTATTTTTTGAAAATTATCCTTTAACAAATGAAAACAAATATGTCTTTTATTTTTTTTTGCTGTAAAGCTGAATCTTTTTTTTTAACATCTTTATTAGAGTATAATTGCTTTACAATGGTGTGTTGGTTTCTGCTTTATGACAAAGTGAATCAGTTATACATATACATATGTCCCCATATCTCTTCCCTCTTGAGTCTCCCTCTCTCCCACCCTCCTTATCCCACCCCTCTAGGTGGTCACAAACCACCAAGCTGATCTCCCTGTGCTATGCGGCTGCTTCCCACTAGCTTTTTACGTTTGGTAGTGTCTGTATGTCCATGCCACTCTCTCACTTTGTCACAGCTTACCCTTCCCCCTCCCCACATCCTCAAGTGCATTCTCTAGTAGGTCTGCGTCTTTATTCCTGTCTTGCCCCTAGGTTCTTCATGACCTTTTTTTTTCTTTTTTTTAGATTCCATATATATGTGTTAGCATACGGTATTTGTTTTTCTCTTTCTGACTTACTTCACTCTGTGTGACAGTCTCTAGGTCCATCCACCTCACCACAAATAACTGAGTTTCGTTCCTTTTTATGGCTGAGTAATATTCCACTGTATATATGTGCCACATCTTCTTTATCCATTCATCTGTTGATGGACACTTAGGTTGCTTCCATGTCCTGGCTATTGTAAACAGAGCTGCAATGAACATTTTGGTACATGACTTTTTTTTTTCTTTTAATTAATTAATTTATTTATTTTTGGCTGTGTCGGGTCTTCATTTCTGTGCAAGGGCTTTCTCTAGTTGCGGCAAGCGGGGGCCACTCTTCATCGCGGTGCGTGGGCCTCTCACTATCACGGCCTCTCTTGTTGCGGAGCACAGGCTCAGTAGTTGTGGCTCATGGGACTAGTTGCTCCGCGGCACGTGGGATCTTTCCAGACCAGGGCTCAAACCCATGTCCCCTGCATTGGCAGGCAGATTCTCAACCACTGCGCCACCAGGGAACCCCTGTACACGACTCTTTTTGAATTATGGTTTTCTCAGGGTATATGCCCAGTAGTGGGATTGCTGGGTCATATGGTAGTTGTATTTTCAGTTTTTTAAGGAATCTCCATACTGTTCTCCATAGTGGCTGTATCAATTTACATTCCCACCAATAGTGCAAGAGGGTTCCCTTTTCTCCACACCCTCTCCAGCATTTATTGTTTGTAGATTTACAGATTCAATGCAATCCCTATCAAACTACCATTGGCATTTTTCACAGAACTAGAACAAAAAATTTCACAATTTGTATGGAAACACAAAAGACCCCGAATAGCCAAAGCAATCTTGAGAAAGAAAAACAGAGCTGGAGGAATCAGGCTCCCTGACTTCAGACTATACTACAAAGCTACAAGACAGTATGGTAATCAAGACAGTATGGTACTGGCACAAAAACAGAAATATAGATCAATGGAACAGGACAGACAGCCCGAGATAAACCCATGCACATATGGTCACCTTATCTTTGATAAAGGAGGCAAGAATATACAGTGGAGAAAGGACATCCTCTTCAATAAGTGGTGCTGGGAAAACTGGACAGCTACATGTAAAAGAGTGAAATTAGAACACTCCCTAACACCATACACAAAAATAAACTCAAAATGGATTAAAGACGTAAATATAAGGCCAGACACCATCAAACTCTTAGAGGAAAACATAGGCAGAACACTCTATGACATAAATCACAGAAGATCCTTTTTGACCCACCTCCTAGAGAAATGGAAATAAAAACAAAAATGAACAAATGGGACCTAATGAAACTTAAAAACCTTTGCACAGCAAAGGAAACCATAAACAAGATGAAAAGACAACCCTCAGAATGGGAGAAAGCATTTGTAAATGAAGCAACTGACAAAGGATTAATCTCCAAAACATACAAGCAACTTATGCAGCTCAGTAGCAAAAAAACAAACAACCCAATCCAAAAATGGGGAGAAGACCTCAACAGACATTTCTCCAAAGAAGATATACAGATTACCAACAAACACATGAAAGAATGCTCAATATCATTAATCATTAGAGAAATGCAAATCAAAACTACAATGAGATATCATCTCACACTGGTCAAATATGTGTCTTTTAAAAAATCTTGCTTTAATCCTTTGTGATACAACAGTTGAAGTGTCTGGTTCTAAGTTCAGTTAATTTCGATACTTGGTTTTAATGGATGCTATAGCCCAAACCTCAGAGTGATCAGAAAAATTGTGGGATTGCCCTGGATTTCATTCAAGGGTTAGGAAGAACAAGACCCAGACAGCAGATATGAAAGTGGAGGGAAATAAAGTTATCTTTTCTTGTACTCCAGGGAGGTCCACTCTTTCAAGGTAATGGCTGTGAGTTCAGAATAAGAACAGAAAAGGTCCAACAATGAGGCTCCCAGAGCTGCAACATCTCAGTGTGGGCAGGAAAAGAGAGGCATAAGAGACTGAGAAAGAACAGTGAGAAGGAGGAATACCATGAGCTGATGGTCTCGTGGAAGCAGCTGCCTTTTCCTTTTAAATGTTACCCTGTTTTTCCTGTATCCTCACACACCTCCCCACCCATACACACACTTAGTACAATCCTAGGACAGCTGGTAGGCTACTGACAGAAAACTTGTGAACTGAACTGACAGAACAGTCCTGCAAATAGTTTCCACCCAACTGTCTCAGCATTAAAGATTGTAGGACTCTGTACAACAAAGAGGTCTTTGTTGTATAGATACATGAATGATAAGATCATGGAACTGGGTTCACGGTGCCAATATAGAGCCAGAGCTGACGAGATACTAGCTGCATCTGATGAATGCTTTCTGCTTTTTATAACACTTTCACTCTATATCATGTAAACAGTGAGCATAGTACATCACGCCCAGAGGAAGGGAGAACAGGTGTGTTCTCTCCATTGGAGAGATGACGGGGGTGGGGTTAAAAAAGAAGATGAGAAACTTGCTAACTATTACTAGAGCTAGGACAAGACACCAGGACTCCGGTGTCTCACAGATTTTTTTTGAACATTTTTCTCTCTCCCTGAGATGCCTTTTAATATTTTCCCAGCCCTTTAAGTTTACAGACTGTGGTCACTGACTTTATTTGAAGGTTTTCCATCCCCTTCAGCACATCAACTCCTAGTTATACCACAAAATCCAGCCCTTTGTCCACACATCTTAAATCTTTACTAAACCCCTTAAACTATAAACAATCTTAGACTATCTGGGATTCCTTCAGCTCATTTAAACAAAATGGAAATAATGCTATTTCTCATTACATAGGAATGTTGAGACAATTAAGATATGGTGAGGGCCCAACACATAGAAGACTTTCCATGAGTGACTATTAATTAATGGACACTATCATAAAGAGTTCAGTGGACAGTGGGGTGGGGAAAAGGCACTGTGAGGACTTCAGCTCTAACCTTGGGGATATTCTTGTTAGCACTGCAGACTTGCTTCCCTCCTGTCATCTAAATGGCAAATCTTGGCCTGCCCAAGATCAGTAGGAACACACAATGCTTGTGCTCCGTAATTGCAACATAAAAACAAGGCTCAGGTGGCTTCTCGGCCAAGCCATTCCAAATGTCTCTGCCCCTTACTTAATCGCAGTGATAAATACCATGTAAAGAGCTGAGGCTAAATGCCAAATGCATAAACCAGCTGGATAGCAGCAAAAACACAAGCTATTAGGCCCTTCTTTCTGATGCCTGGGGGAGCTTACCTGCTCCTTTTTTTCAACAGGCACCACAGTTGGAGTACTGTTCGATGTGTTTCGTAAGTCAGCATAGCAACAGCAGGGATATATATATTTGAAGTATTCTGCATCCAAACATCTCTCTAAGTGCTTTTAATACCAGCTTATAGCACACCGACCAGCAGGAGTTGGTATTTAATAACAGAGCTAACAAGAGGTTCAGTGTCCCAGAAAATTCCACCTGTTTCCACACTGCTGACCAGATGGCAAAGCATTTTCATGAGATTCTCTCCAAGACCTCCTGAGCACCTGTGAAAATCGGGTATTACAGTCGCACCCTAGACACTGGGGAACTGAGACCAAGGTTGAGCAGCCAACAGTGGCAATGCGGGTAGCCAATAACGAGGCAGAGCCTGTCTCCTGACCCCCACTTGCACAAACTTGACACCGTAGTGTGGCTGTCTTTGTCTTCTATACAACTTCCTGTCTCCCTGATGCAATCACGCACATCCTGGGGACTGTGGAAGACTGTGCTAAGGTGCCTGCCATGGGAACTCAGCCACCACCCAGTATAGCAATTTTCTTTCTTTTCTTTTTTAGATCATTATCTGTAAAATAAATTTTATTGAGAATCCTATTATGTAAGATAGATCCAAATGGGACTCAGCTTCCTTCATTATAAATTTTGGGAGGAGTCATGTCTGGCCTCTCAGCAGCATCCTGGCTCCTCCCCACTGAATGGCCCCCTGCTTGGAGCACAGTTTGAAAACCACTGGTTTGAACCAATCCCCAGTTTATAACTGAGGAAACTGAGTCCTAGAAAGAGAAAAGGACTCAGCAAAAGTCAATTTTTTGAAAGTCTTCAGAGCACTTTTACTTTCATTCACACATGTAACTCTGTTTGTCCTGTGTCATCGTAACATTACATTATGAGGAAACAGTCTGCAATTTCCCCAGCCCCACACAAAGAGTAAGAACTGGAGGTGGGATTCTAACCCAGGGCTTCTGACTCCAGATCTGCACCTTGTCACCACTCCACAGCTGCATCCCAGGCCTCTCATGAGGAAGCAAAATTGTGCCTCATTAAAACAAAACTTCACAAAGACCCAGAACTGCTCTGTAAGTTCTGAAGCAGCCAGACTCTTAAATATTTATTAAACAGGCATCATTTCACTGGTTCATATTCTAGATCACGTTCTCAGAGTTTTAACTCAGCACTGCAAACATTCCTTGTGGTTTCCCCTCCTCCTATGCCAGGCAGGTGAAATAATTATACTTCATGTAGTTAATCTGCACCTGCTATTGCTCAGCAAGTTTATCCTTTCCATGCAGCTTAGAGGAAATATGTTTTGGGGGAGGCAGGGTTGGGGGAGCAGATTAGGGGGGAGAAGAGAAGTATGAGTTTACAGTTAACCAGGGAGGTAGCAGTGCAGCAAGAGAACAAAGCAAGTGCAAACAAAGAAAAGGAGAGTAAGGGATGATGCATCCTAAGTGCCTCCTAGCCTGGCACTTTGCAGATGTGGTCCCTGTGCGACTTGCCAGGCACTGCATCTGAGCACCTGAGTCTTCTGTTGTCTTGGCTGCTGAAGAGCAAGCCATGTGTTGTGCAAGCTCTGCCATCCTTTGTCTATTCATCCCAGCACTCTGATGGGCTTCAATTTAAAGAGCAGTGACTTTTAAAAGAAATGTAAATCAACTCTCGCAGGTAGCAAGTCACCATCTATCCGTCTCTCCAGCCATCCTCTACATCACTCACTCACCCATTCACCCCTTGCTTTCTATAAATATATACTGAGTGCATATAAAGATATGGACTATGCTAAGGGCTACAAATACAATAATGATTTCAGCTGAATATGAAAACTAATGCTTACTGGGTGCTTATCACAACACAACCACTGTACTGAGCATGGACTATTATAATTAATGCTCCAAATCCCCATGATAATATTATCACCATTTTACAGATTTAAAAACACAGAGGTATGTCACCCAAAGTCATGCAGCTAATAAGTGGCAGATCCTGCATTCACTCCCAGAGTTCAAGCAGTTAACCATCATGCTAGACAGAGAGACTTCACGGTTTAATCCAAGAATAGTAATGGTGGACCCCTGTGATAACCTTTCTTCTCCTGTATTAGTTTTCCATATCTGTGTAACAAATTACCACAAAATTAGCAGCTTAAAACAATACACATTTTTAAAATTTTATGGAAAATTCCACAATGTGTGCACTAGTCACTTGATTACACTTCAGTCTCATGTCATGATTTTAATGAACTTTTTACTGCTCTGCCCATGTTCTCTTTTCTACTCATGAGCAAGAGTTCTGTGCAGGTTCTAGGAAGTCTGCACTCTTTCTTCAGTGCCAACTTTTCATTATATTATGCCTCTTGCCTCAAGTTTCAAGCTGTACCCACTCTATGCCTTATTCCACAACCTACAGAGCTTAACACTTTGGGACAGATCTTGCTGCAATAATATGTGGTGTATACATGTGTGTGTGTGTGTTTGTGTGTGTTCAGTGATGACAAAAATAAAAGCTATACATTGATCAAGATTTGGCAGCACATCTGTCAAGTAATAACTCAGTACATGCATTAGTTAGCTATTGGTGAGTAACAAGCCTTTCCAAAACAACAGGCTACTTAGCCTATGATTCCATGGGTTAAAAGAAAATTAAGTTGTGCTCAGGTGGGCAGTTGTTCTGATCTTCACTGATCTCCGCTGGGTTTACTCATGGATCTGTAACTAGTTCATGGATCAGCAAGTAACTGATCTAGGTTGGATTAAACTGGAATGACTCATCATTCTCTCTTCTATTCTTCAGGTAGCTGTCCCTGCTACTCTTTCACTTGGAGACATTGCTACTTCCCCATTAAAAAATTCATAGGAGGGATTTCCCTGGTGGCACAGTGGTTAAGCATCCACCTGCCAATGCAGGGGACACAGGTTCGAGCCCTGGTCCGGGAAGATCCCACATGCTGCGGAGCAACTAAGCCTGTGCGCCGCAACTACTGAAGCCCATGCGCCTAGAGCCCATGCTCCACAACAAGAGAAGCCACCACAATGAGAAGCCCACGCACCGCAACGAAGAGTAGCCCCTGCTCACCACAACTAGAGAAAGCCCACACGCAGCAACAAAGACCCAATGCAGCCAAAAATAAAATATATAAATTAATTAATTAATTTTTTTAAAAATCCATAGGGTTCTTGGTGGATGTGGAGGGCTTCCAATCACAGTAAGCTCCTCCCTCTATCACAGAAATAAATTCATGGCCTGGGACTAGCAAGTTAAGTATCTCATCTCCTTGGCCACATTGTTTGGCCCAAAGTATGGATATATGACACAAGCAAGACCAGTTTTATATATATATATATATATATATATATATATATATATACACACACACACACACACACACACACACACATATATATATATATGTACACACACATATATATACATACACACATATATGTATATCTCCCAGGGAAAATATAGTATTACCTATTAATATTATATGTATATATAATAATATATGCATATAATATTTTGTCAGGAAAAGTTTATGAATAAATATTCATAAATATATATATATATATGAAACAGAAGAGAAGATTGCTCTCTTCTCTAGGTTGGCAACTGCAATAATACAAGCCTGGAATGTCCACTATTCATGTACTTTCTCCCCCACCACATGGAGGAAGCTAACAAACTCTAGAACAGAATGAGACCAGTACCAAAGGGTACAAAGTTTCAGTTATGCAAGAAGAATAAGGTCTGGCAATCTAAGGTATAGTGATGTGACTATAGTTAACAATACTGTATTATATACTTGAAACTTGCTGAGAGGGTAAATCTTAAGTGTTTTCACCACAAACAAACAAATAGAATGAGATCAACACACAAGAAGAGGAAGTAAGGGATGGGAAGACAGTGAGGCCAGCAAACAAGTCCCCTGTCACCCTTGCTGAAGGCCAGCTCTGTGGTGGCCTGTCTATGCTTTGGGTTTGTAACATGGTATTTTGAAGTATTAAGTGAGAGATGTTCCCATTTTCCATGAATTGTGATCAAATCAACAGCCGAAGTACTATAACAAAATGATGTTAAGTTCTCCCACAACCACCTGGAAGGGCTGGGGTATAAAATCCCCCTTTTATAGTACTCTTCTACTTTCCTTAAGATGTCAGATAGGGGCTAGGGACAGGGAAGGAGCCTGCCTTTTAAAAGAAGAGAGAATTTGTTGAAAATCAACCATTTCTTATTTCTACCTACTGCGCCTCACATGGAGGAGAACCTTCGCTTTAACTCAGCCCCTAACCTTTTTCCTGTAAGATGCAGTTGCACAAAACATGATGTTCCCACCACCAGTACTCAGGAGCTGTTGACCATCTGTTTTATGAAATCTTCTGAACCACTAAACTGGCAAAGAGGCCACTGCTGTTGGGATGTGAAGAAAGGAGAAGACCTGTGAAGCCAAGAAAGAAAGGCCAAGGGGACCCAATGCTACCTCTATTTGGCAGGAAGAGATGACAGTTCCATGGGTAGAGCTGATACAACAGAAGTTGTCTGGGGAAGATACTATCTTACTAGTATCCCCAAGAGGGCTGTACACAAGGCTAAATAGATCCAGCAGGAAGGGCTGTGAGGTTGACCACCCAAGAAGGTGGCTGATGTGGGAGGAGGATGAGCCTCAACCAGGCCTCTCTCAAAGAAGATTAATGTGCAAGATTGAGCCCCTGGGATCTTCCCCAAAGTATAATACAGAGGTACCCCTACAAGAGAGCTAATGTTTGGACTCCTGTGACATAGAGAGGACTTAAGGTCAGTATAATAGCAATAATCAAGGGAAAAGGGCTGTTAAAAACCATCCATGAACAGCCATTTAAGGAAATATCTTTTTGTCACTTTCTTTCCCATTCCCAAGACCAGCAAAGTAAGGACGGGGCAGAGAAATGATCATACGGAAGAGTAATATGTGAACCTCAGCTCCCTTCCTGTTTATGCCAATGGGGGCCAAACTCACCTATGCTTGTGGGGGTGGGCGAAAATAAGAAAAAAGAGTTGTAGAACAAAGAGGACTTAATATTAGCCCTTGAAAGTGACCAAGAAGTTATAAAATCTGACTAGGATGTCATTAAGTAGGTGACTATATAATTTATTGCAAATTCCAGGGCACTAATGAGAGGCACTATTTATAACTGCTTGAGGACAAAGGTGTAAACCAGAATAACCCCAGGCAAATATAGACATATGTCACTATGCCCGTAAGGAAAGGGGCTTCCAGAGAACACAACTGCTAACAGATTTTAGAAAAATAAAATTGCTTCAGGTTTATATTTGAAATTGAATTATGAAGCCAATTAATGTCTACTAATTTTTTACTTTTTGCAATGAAGCTACTTTGAGAGGTTTTTGTCACAACTGAAGAGTTCTCACTAAAAAATATGTAAATGTAAAAATAATCAGTCAGGTGTAAGTACTAAGACAAAGGTTGGCACTAGGTACTAGAGGAGCATGGGTGAGAAGCCCCTAACCCAGCCTGGAGGGTCAAGGAAGAATTTCCAGAGGAAGAAACCCTGGGCTGAACCTTTTAGTACAAGCAGAAAACACAAATGAGAAGGATGGGCAGAAGGGAGAGAGGAAGGCTAAGGAAAAAGTATGCGAAAATAAATAAATGCAAGAAGAATACTAAACAGATGAAAATGGTAGGATCTAAAGTAGGGACAGGCAAACCACAGTCCACAGGTCAAATCTGGCCCTCTGCCTGTGTCTGTCAATAAAGTTTTATTGGCACATAACTACAGCCATTATTTCACATATTGTTTACGGCTGCTTTCACACTACAGTGGCAGAGTTGAGTAGTTGCAGCAGAGACTGTCTGGCCTGTGGAGCCTAAAATTTTTACTAGCGGGCCCTTTACAGAAAAGGTTTGCTGACCCTCTTCTCTAAAGCACAAGATAGTCAATGAGGTGCCCCCTCAGGTTCACTGCCAGTTCTAAGAGAGGTATAAAAAGGGTGAGGGGTCTTCTTTATTACTACAGTTAGGTCTTTGATTTTGCATTTCTGTTTGGTTTCCTACCTGGAGAGATTGACTGGATCCTGAAATAAAAAGTAGTAAGACTTGCTTTGTGAATGCCAGGGAGAGTTCTAAAGATATTGCCTCCAAGATTCTGTGCCCTCAGGCCCATTTTTTAAAATTGGGTCCTTACAGAAGCAAGTCCTAAGAAGAGAAGCAATAGCATGTTATTTATTCAAGAGGCACAGAGATCCTGGTGGGGCAATGGCAGGGTGACACGGGAGGAGGAAGGCAGACAAAGAGGAGGGTGTTACACATTCAGTAACCACAGAGCACAGCCAGAACCTCATTCCTCCGGGAATATATGGGAAGTTGTGTACAACTCCTGCCTCAGAAATATTCCAGCCAAGGGAGGAGGAGGCCAGGCTACTTATACCCACTACCCAGCAGTTATTGGTTAGACCCTCCATCACCAGATATCAATTCCTGGTCAGGAGCTCCAACAGCCTGAGGACAGATTCAAATGAATAATTACTTCAATTAATAATAACAATGTCTTGGTTTTACTTGAATAATGCCGTCTCAAGTACAAAGACACACACACATATACTTTTACAAAATAAATACATGTGTCAAATATAAATTTTATATATTTTACAAAAATATATATTCACATAAGTTAATCTTGAAAATATCTTTGTGAGATATGTGTACATATATGCATGCATGGATATAAATACACATATATACATGCACATATATTATGCCCATTTTATAGATATAAGGAAACTGAAGTGTAGAGAAGTAGCATGTAAAGAACAAGAACATAGGCTTCAGCATCAGGTAGATTGAGATTTAAGCCCTAACTTGGGACACGAGAAGAAGAGACAGGAGAGATGGGAAGTGGGAGAGAGACCCACGTTGCCATTACCGCTAGCACTGAAGATGGAGCAAGGGGGCCATGAGCCAAGGCATGTGGCTCTAGAAGTTGGGAACAGCACTTGGCTGACAGCCAGGAACCCCAAGGAACTGAAATCTGCCAGCAAGCTAGATAAGCCAGGAGACAGAGTCTCTCTAGCCCTTCCGAAAAGGGATGCAGCTCTGCAAACATCTTGATTTTAGCCCATGAGACCCATGCAGAACATCTAACCTGCAAAACGTTCTGGAGGCAAGAAGTCTGAAATCAAAGATTCAGCAGAGCTGGACTCCCTCCAGAAGATAGAGGGAAGATTCCATTCCTTGCCTCATTCAGCTTCTGGAACATTTCACCAAATATTCTAGAACTGCAGAGACTGGAGAAAACAAGGCCATCACTTCTTCTTTGTTAGGTTCATCACAATTGAGATAGAATAGTTTTCAGTGCATATAATTATTTCATCAAGAAGGAAGTGGAGGAGATTGGTTCAAGATGGCAGAGTAGAAGAACCTGCTCTCACTGCCTCTTGCGAGAACACCGGAATTACAACTAACTGCTGAACAACCATCGACAGGAAGACACTGGAACTCACCAAAAAAGATACCCCACATCCAAAGAGAAAGGATAAGCCACAGTGAGACGGAAGGAGGGGCGCAATCACAATAAAATCAAATACCATAACTGCCAGGTGGGTGACTCAAAAACTGGAGAACATTACACCACAGAAGTCCACCCACTGGATCGAAGGTTCTGATCCCCACATCAGGCTTCCGAACCTGGGGGTCCAGCAACAGGAGGAGGAATTCCTAGAGAATCAGACTTTGAAGGCTACCGGGATTTGATTACAGGATTTCGACAGGACTGGGGAAAACTGAGACCCCACTCTTGGAGGGCACACTCAATGTGCACATCAGGACGCAGGGGAGGGAGTAGTGACCTCACAGATACTGAACCAGACCTGCCTGCTACTGTTGGAGGGTCTCCTACAGAGGCAGGGGGTGGCTCTGTCTCACCATAAGGACAATGAAATGGGCAGCAGAAGTTCTGGGAAGTATTCCTTGGCGTGAGCCCTCCCAGAGTCCGCCATTAGGCGCACCAAAGAGCCCAGGTAGGCTCCAGTGTTGGGTCACCTCAGGCCAAACAACCAACAGGGAGGGGACCCAGCCCCACCCAGCAACAGACAAGTGGATTAAAGTTTTACTGAGCTCTGCCCACCAGAACAACAGCCAGCTCTACCAACCACCAATCCCTCCCATTAGGAAACTTGCAGAAGATTCTTAGATAGCCTCATTCACCAGAGGGCAGACAGGAGAAGCAAGAAGAACTACAATCCTACAGCCTGTGGAACAAAAAAAACCACATTCACAGAAAGACAGACAAGATGAAAAGGCAGAGGGCTATGTACCAGATGAAGGAACAAGATAAAACCCCCAAAAAACAACTAAATGAAATGGAGATAGGGAACCTTCCAGAAAAAGAATTCAGAATAATGATAGCGAAGATGATCCAGGACTTCTGAAAAACAATGGAGGCAAAGATCGAGAAGATGCAAGAACTGTTTAACAAAGATCTAGAAGAACTAAAGAACAAAAACAGATGAACAATAAAATAACTGAAATGACAAATACACTATAAGGAATGAATAGCAGAATAACTGAGGCAGAAAAACGGAAAAGTAATCTGGAAGACAGAATGGTGGAATTCACTGCTGCGGAACAGAATAGAGAAAAAAGAATGAAAAGAAATGAACACAGACTAAGAGACCTCTGGACAACATTAAACACAACAACATTCGCATCATACGGGTCCCAGAAGGAGAAGAGAGAGAGAAAGGACCAGAGAAAATATTTGAAGAAATTATAGTTGAAAACTTCCCTAACATGGGAAAGGAAATAGCCACCCAAGTCCAGGAAGCGCAGAGAGTCCCATACAGGATAAACCCAAGGAGAAACACGCCGAGACTCATAGTAATCAAATTGGCAAAAAGTAAAGACAAAGAAACATTATTGAAAGCAGAAAGGGAAAAACAACAAATGACATACAAGGGAACTCCCATAAGGTTAACAGCTGATTTCTCAGCAGAAATTCTACAGCCAGAAGGGAGTGGCATGATATACTTAAAGTGATGAAAGGGAAGAACCTACAACCAAGATGACTCTACCCGGCATCTCATTCAGATTCAATGGAGAAATCAAAAGCTTTACAGACAAGCAAAAGCTAAGAAAATTCAGCACCACCAAACCAGCTCTACAGCAAATGCTAAAGGAACTTCTCTAAGTGGGAAACACAAGAGAAGAAAAGGACCTACAAAAACAAAAACAAAACAATTAAGAAAATGGTCATAGGAACACACAAGTCAATAATTACCTTAAATGTGAATGGATTAAATGTTCCAACCAAAAGATACAGGCTTACTGAATGGATACAAGAACAAGATCCATATATATGCAGTCTACAAGAGACCCACTTCAGACCAAGGGACACATACAGACTGAAAGTGAGGGGACGGAAAAAGATACTCCATGCAAATGGAAATCAAAAGAAAGCTGGAGTAACGATACTTGTATCAGAGAAAACAGACTTGAAAATAAAGAATGTTACAAGAGACAAGGAAGTACACTACATAATGATAAAGACACCAATCTAAGAAGAAGATATAACAATTATAAATATATATGCACCCAACATAGGAGCACCTCAATACATAAGGCAACTGCTAACAGCTCTAAAACAGGAAATCGAGAGTAACAAAATAACACTGGGGGACTTTAACACCTCACTTACACCAATGGACGGATCATCCAAACAGAAAATTAATAAGGAAACACAAGCTTTAAATGACACAACAGACCAGATAGAGTTAAGTGATATTTATAGGACATTCCATGCAAAAGCAGATTACACTTTCTTCTCAAGTGCGCATGGAAAATTCTCCAGGATAGATCACATCTTGGGTCACAAATCAAGCCTCAGTAAATTTAAGAAAACTGAAATCATATCAAGCATCTTTTCTGACCACAATGCTAAGAGATTAGAAATCAATTACATGGAAAAAAACGTAAAAAACACAAACACATGGAGGCTAAACAATACATTACTAAATAACCAAGAGATCACTGAAGAAATCAAAGAGGAAATCAAAAAATACCTAGAGACAAATGACAAGGAAAACACGACGATCCAAAACCTATGGGATGCGGCAAAAGCAGTTCTAAGAGGGAAGTTTATAGCTATACAAGTCTACCTCAAGAAACAAGAAAAATCTCAAATAAACAATCTAACCTTACACCTAAAGGAACCAGAGAAAGAAGAACAAACAAAACCTAAAGTTAGCGGAAGGAAAGAAATCATAAAGATCAGAGCAGAAATAAATGAAATAGTCCGAAAACAGTAGCAAAGATCAATAAAACTAAAAGCTGGTTCTTTGAGAAGATAAACAATATTGATAAACCTTTAGCCAGACTCATCAAGAAAAAGAGGGAGAGGACTCAAATCAATACAATTAGAAATAAAAAAGGAGAGGTTACAACAGACACCGCAGAAATACAAAGCATCCTAAGAGACTACTACAAGCAACTCTATGCCAATAAAACGGACAACCTGGAAGGAATGGACAAATTCTTAGAAAAGTATTACCTTCCAAGACTGGACCAGGAAGAAATAGAAAGTATGAACAGACCAATCACAAGTAATGAAATTGAAACTGATTAAAAATCTTCCAACAATCAAAAGTCCAGGACCAGGTGGCTTCACAGTTGAATTCTATCAAACATTTAGAGAAGAGCTAACACCCATCCTTCTCAAATTCTTCCAAAAAATTGCAGAGGAAGGAACACTCCCAAACTCATTCTATGAGGCCACCATCACCCTGATACCAAAACCAGAGAAAGATACTACAAAAAAAGAAAATTACAGACCAATATCATTGATGAATATAGATGCAAAAATCCTCAACGAAATACTAGCAAACAGGATCCAACAACACATTAAAAGGATCATACACCATGATCAAGTGCAATTTATCCCAGGGATGCAAGGATTCTTCAATATACACAAATCAATCACTGTGATATACCATATTAACAAATTGAAGAATAAAAACCACATGATCATCTCAATAGATGCAGAAAAAGCTTTTGACAAAATTCAACACCGATTTATCATAAAAACTCTCCAGAAAGTGGGCAGAGAGAGAACCTACCTCAACATAATAAAGGCCATATATGACAAGCCCACAGCAAGCATCATCTTCAATGGTGAAGAACAGAAAGCAATTCCTCTAAGATCAGGAACAAGACAAGGATGTCCACTCTCACCACTATTCTTCAACACAGTTTTGGAAGTCCTAGCCATGGCAATCAGAGAAGAAAAAGAAATAAAAGGAATACAAATTGGAAAAGAAGTAAAACTGTCACTGTTTACAGATGACATGATACTATACATAGAGAATCGTAAGGATGCCACCAGAAAACTACTAGAGCTAATCAATGAATTTGGGTAAAGTTGCAGGATACAAAATTAATGCACAGAAATTTCTTGCATTCCTATACACTAATGATGAAAAATCTGAAAGAGAAATTAAGGAAACACTCCCATTTGCCATTGCAACAAAAAGAATAAAATACCTAGGAATAAATCTACCTAGGGAGACAAAAGACCTGTATGCAGAAAACTATAAGACACTGATGAAAGAAATTAAAGATGATACCAACAGATGGAGAGATATACCATGTACTTGGACTGGAAGAATCAACATTGTGAAAGTGACTATACTACCCAAAGCAATCTACAGATTCAATGCAATCCCTCTCAAATTACCAATGGAATTTTTTACAGAACTAGAACAAATAATCTTAAAATGTGTATGGAGACACAAAAGGCCCCAAATAGCCAAAGCAGTCTTGTGGGAAAAAAAACAGAGCTGGAGGAATCAGACTCCCTGACTTCAGACTATACTACAAACCTAAAGTAATCAAGACAATATGGTACTGGCACAAAAACAGAAACATAGATCAATGGAACAAGGTAGAAAGCCCAGAGATAAACCCACGCACCTATGGTCAACTAATCTATGACAAAGGAGGCAAGGATGTACAATGGAGAAAAGACAGTCTCTTCAATAAGTGGTGCTGGGAAAACTGGACAGCTACATGCAAAAGAATGAAATTAGAAGACTCCCTAACACCATACACAAAAATAAACTCAAAATGGATTAGATACCTAAATGTAAGACCGGACACTATAAAACTCTTAGAGGAAAACATAGGCAGAACACACTTTGACATAAATCACAGCAAGATGTTTTTTGATCCACCTCCTAGAGTAATGGAAATAAAAACAAAAATAAACAAATGGGACCTAATGAAACTTAAAACCTTTTGCAAAGCAAAGGAAACTACAAATTAGATGAAAAGACAACCCTCAGAGTGGGAGAAAATATTTGCAAATGAATTAACAGACAAAGGATCAATCTCTAAAATATATAAACAGCTCATGCAGCTCTGTATTAAAAAAACCACCAACCCGGGCTTCCCTGGTGGCGCAGTGGTTGAGAGACCGCCTGCCAATGCAGGGGACACGGGTTCGTGCCCCGGTCCGGGAAGATCCCACATGCCGCGGCGTGGCTGGGCCTGTGAGCCTTGGCCACTGAGCCTGCGCATCCGGAGCCTGTGCTCCGCAAGGGAGAGGCCACAACAGTGAGAGGCCTGTGTACCGCAAAAAAAAAAAAAAAAAAAAACAACCAACCCAATCCAAAAATGGGCAGAAGTCCCAAACAGACGTATCTGCAAAGAAGACATACAGATGGCCAAGAAATACATGAAAAGCTGCTCAACATCACTAATTATTAGAGAAATGCAAATCAAAGCTACAATGAGGTATCACTTCACACCAGTTAGAATAGGCATCATAAGAAAATCTACAAACAACAAATGCTGGAGAAGGTGTGGAGAAAAGGGAACCCTCTGCACTGTTGGTGGGAATGTAAATTGATACAGCCACTATGGAGAACAGTATGGAGATTCCTTAAAAAACTAAAAATAGAATTACCATATGACCCAGCAATCCCACTACTGGGCATATACCCAGAGAAAACCATAATTCAGAAAGACACATGCACCCCAGTGTTCACTGCAGCACTATTTACCATAGCCAGGTCATGGAAGCAACCTAAATGCCCATCGACAGACGAATGGCTAAAGAAGATGTGGTACATATACAGTGGAATATTACTCAGCCATAAAAGGGAAAGAAATTGGGTCATCTGTAGAGACGTGGATGGATCTAGAGACTGTCATACAGAGTGAAGTCAGAAAGAGAAAAACAAGTATCATATATTAACGCATATATGTGGAACCTAGAAAAATGGTACAGATGAACGGGTTTGCACGGCAGAAACTGAGACACAGATGTAGAAAACAAACGTAGGGACACCAGGGGGGAAAGCGGCGGGGGGGGTGGGGATGGTGGTGTGATGAATTGGGGGATAGGGACTGACATGTATACACTGATGTGTATAAAACTGATGACTAATAAGAACCTGCTGCATAAAAAAAATAAATAAAATAAAATTCAAAAATTTAAACCCTAGGGCTTCCCTGGTGGCGCAGTGGTTGAGGGTCTGCCTGCCGATGCAGGGGACATGGGTTCGTGCCGCGGTCTGGGAAGATCCCACATGCCACGGAGCAGCTGGGCCTGTGAGCCATGGCCGCTAAGCCTGGGCATCCGGAGCCTGTGCTCTGCAACAGGAGAGGTCACAACAGTGAGAGGCCCATGTACCGCAAAAAAAAAAAAAAAAAAAAAAAATTTAAACCCTAACTTGGACTGAAACTAGCAGTGACCTTGGAGAAGTTACTTAACGTGTCTGAGCTCATAAATTGAGGATCATAATGCCCCTTCCATAGGGTATTTAGGAGGAGTAAATAAAGTAATGTTGTGTTAATAACAGCTACCATTTTGGGGAATCTACCCTGTGCCAGGCATTGTGCTAAACACTTTATGTACTTTACTTCATTTAATTGTCTCAGTCTTATGTGATATGTTTAATATTACACTGCCATAAAGACCAAGTGAATTGAGCAAATATGTGTGAACTGTATAGAACACTGGTAGCACACTGTGGGAAAGCAAAAAGACTGGCTGGTCTTATAAATCTAGAGGCTGAGCGAGAAGCGCTGCCCAGGAGGAGCGGGAGGAGGAAGACAAAGCGGCAGGGGGATGAATATGACACGCTTTCCACACCCCTGCAGAAGAAGCTGCCCTGCAGGAGTCAACTGCTCGACAGATTGTACCTTTTAAGAAGTAACGTTCTTGGTTTGTTTCTACTACTGCAATAAATCAGGCTGTGTAACAGTAAAATATTTATTTCCTGCAAGAAAAAAAAAACTCTATTTACTTATAGGCCAATAGTAACATCACCGTGGTCTAAATATACATTTATAATAGCAAAGGTGGAAAATCAACGGGGAGTGGTAACGAGAGATGTCAGACCACGTGCATTGGGCCGTGCCAGTAAGCACCAGCCCCTGACTTTTCCTGGCCCCTGAAATGCATGGTTATTTGCCAGGGCTACACCTCAAAAATGAACTCCCATGGAAATGCAAGCAGAAATGGAAAAGCCATACTAGGTTCGTTCCTAGTCCTTGAACCTACAGAACACCATCTTGGCATTTGCTGTCCTTCCACCTGGAACAGTTTCCCCCCAGGGAAAGCTGACTACAGACTGGCCGGCTCCCTGACTACATTCATTTCTGTAATCAAACGTGGACCCTGAGGCCCTCTGTCACCTTATCTGAAATAGCACCCTCCCCACCAGCACTCCAATCCTGCTGTATTTGTCCTTCATGGCATTTAGCACCACCTGACACTTCAAATGTCACTTCATTCCTTATTACTAATTTTATATTACTATTACTAATTTTATCTATCTATGCAGTAATTTATTTTTTATTTTATCCATGTGTTTATAATTTTATGTTTTTGTGCAGTGTCTCTCCACACTAGCATGTAAACTGCACAAGAATAGGAACTTCCATTGAAGCACTTCAAACATCTACAACAGAGCTGGGCATGTAGTAGGGATGAATAGATATTTTTCTGAACAAAAATTTATCTTTATACTTGTTTGGAGGTTGGTTTTATTTGTTGATTTGTTTTTAAATGCAAGTTATAAACGAGTTGCAAACTGATTAGAGTTGTACTGTCTGTCCATTCTCTTGGGTCCATTGGGTTGGGTTGTCTTGTCTAAATGTTACACTGAATAGAGAAGAGAAGCCAGAACACATATTAACAGTATCGATTTCTTATCAAGGCTTTATACACTAATTTTAAACTGATTGTCCTATCGTGGTCTCACACTACATTAGGAGGACTGAGTTGGTATCGCTGTTCCCATTCGAAAGATAGAGAAGCTCTGGTTCAGGGAAGTTAAAGGGCTTGCCCAAGGTCACACAGCAATTTAGTTGTTGGTGGAACAGGTGGTTGAGGCTAGAACACAGAAGTCTGGATTCCAATCTAATGTGTGTTTTCATTAGGCACAAAACAAGAAACTGATTATATGCATATAACCAACACCTGCCACAACACCTTCATGCTCACAGAAGACATTAAACATCCACAAATGGCACACCTTCCGCTGGACCAGGGCATGGCATTCCAGCCAGCCTGTCAAGCAATACATGTTAAAAGAGATTAATCTGCCTACCTGTCTCCTATCCTATTGACTCGTTTGCCCTCTCCCAGTCACCTGTCCACAAGATGGAGACAACGCATGGCTTAAGTTTTAGAAAGGGTCTTTAGGGATTACTTACTGAAAAGCTTTACGAGTTGCTCAGCACTATTTCACAATTGTATACTTATGTACAAGTATATTATGGTTATTTTGATATACTGCACTGGAATGAATTGTGTGTTTTATACCCCCACAAACATACACACAGAGAGTCATAAAACAGTATTATAAATTATGTGTAAGAACAGGAGTAGATGCTTTAAAATATTTATTTCATTGCCATTACAGATACATCTCATATTTATACTTTATAGAAACGAGAAAGAATGAATCTAATCTTTGATACTAGATGATTACATGTTTCAGATGGTCCTAAATCTTACATGCCTGCAGTATCAGATTGAGGAAACTGGTCTTGATAAGGCATGTGTGTTTGTTTGTTTCTCACAGGCCAAGACCAAAGAATAGTCTTCCTTTTAAGAAGTATTCCCAAAGAATCTGGTTTATACCCAAGCAATAATTGTGATGCATAATTATTTTGCAAATAGGCAGTCATGGTAAAATTTCTTTATACCTCACTTCTCAGTTACCACCTGGGGTTCTAATTAAAATTCACTCTTGGTATATGTAATAGCATCAGATAATGTTATTCTTACCTCATTATGTAATAATTACATCTGTGGCTTTTGGTTTTGTTTTTAATTAGCTTCCACAGTTCTCTACAAATGACATGGGGCAACCAACACAGTTCACTTTTTTGATATAAAAAAGGATAAAGGACAAAAAAAGCATCCAAAGTTAATTAGGATATCATGAATAAAATGTCGATGATTTGAGGTGAATAGACTGGGTTGTATTTCAACCATCCTTTTCTCTTACCCATCAGTTCCTATGACAAGCCTGTGCCCACAGTAGAGGGGACCTTGTGGACATATTTTCTAAAGGCAGACACCTGTTTTAAGTGGTGCAACTGCAGGATACTGACTTCATGGCATTTTGTCCTGTTTCATTCATTCTACATCACAGCCTTGCACCATACTTGCTGTAGAACTCTGGAAAGCCTGGAGGGGTGGCATATGATGATAGGTAGTATCAGAGAAAGAACCAGAGGAATCAAAAGTGGTGCTTAACCCAGGACCTGGCTGCCCATCTGAGGGCAGGAGGAGCAAGGAGGATGGAGGGCTGCCATGATGTCTAACCTCATCTCACCCCTTGGACTGGGTTTGAGCAAGAGAAAGATTTAGTCACTTACTTCAGATTTAAAATGTCACATCATTTTATATGAAAAAGCTGGGGAGGCCAAATAACATCTAGGCTACAGTAATTTTATATTCAAAGTAATAAAAATTCAGCAGACATATGTTGAGAACACAAGGCTCTGTGCCAGGGGATTGTTCTTGAGTTGAACATAATAATGCTTTAGTTGTAGATAATAACTATCCTTTTGCCTAACTAATTTGCTAATTCAGTTTTACCTCCTATGCTTGAGACCTGTCTCAGCCCTGTTTAAGAACCTTCAATGGGGGCTTCCCTGGTGGCCCAGTGGTTGGGAGTCCGCCTGCCGATGCAGGGGATGCGGGTTTGTGCCCCGGTCTGGGAGGATCCCACATGCCGCGGAGCAGCTGGGCCCGTGAGCCATGGCCGCTGAGCCTGCGCGTCCGGAGCCTGTGCTCCGCAAAAAAAAAAAAAAAAAAAAAAAGAACCTTCAATGGCTCTTCTCCACTACCTAGGAGATCAATTCTAAATGCCTAGGCTGGCATCAAAGACTTCCAGTTAAGTCCCCAATCTATATGTCCTGCCATGCCCTCTAATGTTTCTCTTAAAAAACATTCCATTCCAATCTTTCTGGTCCCCAAGTCATGCCTTATACATTTCTACTTCTGTGTCTCTCTCTCTCTCTCTCTCTCTCTCTCTCTCTTCCCTTTGCTCTCCACATCCTACCCACACAAACATAAAGCCTTACCATACTTTTCCACTCTTATTCGTCCTATATAAGCCTGACATATCCCTGTCTTCCCACTGCACACTCCATGTGTCGTTCTAGAGTGTACAGAGACTCTGTGACTTAATACAAGAAAGACCTACTTAGGAGCAATCAGCCTATTCATGTTTTTGCCTATTCATGCTTCTTTTGGCCAAATGGTCTCTTACTGATTTGTAATAGCTCTTTATCTATTGAGGAAATAAGTTTTTATGTGTCATTCTTTTTTTTTTAAATAAATTTTATTTATTTATTTATTTATTTTTGGCTGTGTTGGGTCTTTGTTGCTGCGTGCAGACTTTCTCTAGTTGCAGCGAGCAGGGGCTACTCTTCATTGCAGTGCACAGGCTCTAGGCACGCAGGCTTCAGTAGTTGGGGCACGTGGTCTCAGTAGTTGTGGCTCGTGGGCTCTAGAGCACAGGCTCAGTAGTTATGGTGCAGAGGCTTAGTTGCTCACGGCATGTGGGATCTTCCCGGACCAGGGTTCAAACCTGTGTCCCCTGCTTTGGCAGGTGATTCTTAACCACTGCGCCACAAGGGAAGCCCCCATGTGTCATTCTTTATGCTGCTTCTCCTGGGCCGAAATGTTATATTTTTATGTAGCTAAATCTGTCAGTCTTTTCTCTTAGACCTTTTAGGTTTTATGACTTGTTTAGGAGGACTTTTTCCCCATTCCAAGATTGCTTAAGGATATATTTTCTCTAATGCAGCATTCTTAAGCGGATTTGCCTAATAAGATTTTCCTTTCTCTGAGCAACAGAATGTTGTCAACAATATTCAGGTAGGGTCCATCCAGGTTTAATTTAATACCTAAAGGGTTCTTTAATGTGAGACTCTACAAAGATGATCAAAAGAAATAACTGAACAAGACTAATGCCACTGTATAGTATGGCAAATAGACAGGGTTTACTGAACTAAAATTTTATATTGTACAACATACTACAGATATTATTTGGTGGGTTTCTGCTACTCACTCACCATTCGTCATCATGAAGAAAATGAAAATAGTTAGCCATAGTCTGAGCTCTCATCTAATTCCTCTTCTTTTTGCCTTTTCTAAGTTATTTTTCAAATTGAGATATAATTGACATACATTGCGTAAGTTTAAAATATACAACATGTTGATTTGATACATTTACATTTTGCAATACAATTATCACAGTAATCATATTAGCTAACACCTCTAACATGTCACATAATTATCAATTTTTAAATTCCTTTAATTTAATGTCACACCTCCCAGGTGATTCAGCCTGAAATATTTCTTCATGTGTCGAGATCGTTATTACTTGTGGGGAGTAGAGTCTCAGTTTCTACTTGTGCAAAAGCATCAAAGTTCACTCAACATATAGAGGCTTTACCTCAAGTATTCCAAGGAAGCTTGTTTCCTTCAACAGAGTGTGAAATATCTGTGCTGCTAGTAATGGACTATCCCAAGATGTTTACATTTGCTGTCACTCCTTCACCACCTTGCCCTCTGCTGTCTCTGTTTTGAGGAAGAGAAAGAACAGGTGGGATGACCCTGGCAGTCCAGTGGTTAAGACTCTGACTTCCAATGCCCGCGGGGTACGGGTTCGATCCCTGGTCAGGGAGCTAATATCCCACATGCCTCGTGCCTCATGGCCAAAAAACCGAAACATACAACAGAAAAAATATTGTAACAAATTCAATAAAGACTTCGAAAATGGTTCACATCAAAAGAATCTTAAAAAAAAAAAGAGAGAGAGAGAACAGGCTCTAGCAGTCATAAGACCGGCTACTGTTGTTAGAGCCTGTACACAAACTACCTCCTCACTATTACTTACATTTCTTATAGAAGAGAAAACAGAGGCTCTCAGAGGTGGAGTAATTTGCCCACCATGGCAAGGCCAGAGAGAGATACAGGCAGGATCTAAATTGAGGTCAAACTGCCGACTGAGCTCTTAAGAATCAGACAATATATCCGCGTGAGAAATTAAGAGGTACAATAGGACTTCAATGGAGAGGCAAAAATAATAATAATAAACTGTGCCTGAAGAGATCCACAAAAAAGGAGATCTTTGGGAAAGGTCTCAATAATAGCAGGTGCTCCCCCAGGTTTAGCACAACAACAGTCCTTTAGAGAAAATATCCTACACACCCACTAACTGGAATAAACAGGGCACCTGCGGGCTCCCCCTTCCCTTGCTGGCTTGTTCTCTGACGGCTGCAGATGGCAGCGTGGCTGGCTGACTTTTTGTCTAGACAGAACCTACTCCCCACAGCTCACATAATTTCTCAGATGCTGCCAGGCCACCTCCACCTCCTCCTTTCCCTCCTCCTCGCTATTCTGTATTCTCCGTGCTGCTCCCGTCCTGTGGAAAGGAACACATCAAAGCCATATGGAGTCATTCTTTCTGGGCACCCCACGTCCTTTCTCTCTTCTCCTTTTCCTGGAACATTAATATTAATAGCTTGTTTCTTCACAGTTGCTTTCTTCTCCAACCTCAAGGGACCGGAACCTTTTCTTGGTCTTTGTGACAGACGGAGGGAGGCCTCATTTGAAGGCGTGGGGAGGTGTGCCAGGAAGCACAGGCATGGATGATGTCTCTGATGTAATCCCAGGCCACGCAGTGCAAGCACGTGATGTTGGCTCCACTGCCAGTCCAGTCCACCCGAATATTCTTTGTAATATGTGTCCTTTTGGAACAGGAGGAGAAAGAAATACGCAAACGATCTAGCCAAAGGCCAGTGAAATCATCCCTAATCAATAATCACTGGTTTTGCAGCCAGGCTCTGCACGCATTTTGCATATCTCATCTCATATAATTATCACAATTCTACCGGCTTAATATTGATATCCCCGTTTTATAGACAGGGAGACTCAGGCTCAGAGAGAGTCAGTCACTTGCCTAAGCTTGTGAGCTTGAAAGTGAAAATTCAAATCTCCTTCTAACTCATTTCAAAGTCCGTATTTTAAACCTTCACCATCAACTATTTCCTATCCTGGAGCCTCTATTCAAGCTGAAGTACCAGAAAATGGAGACAAGAAGAAAGGCTTCTTTTGTGCTCAGTGGACCCCACAGCATCAGCACAAGAGAGCTGGCGCAGCAGGACCCAGCCTTTGTGGGTCTGCCTTCTCCTTTCTCACGCCCACTCCAGTCCAGTTTGGTACCATCTCTGAGGTTCATGGAAGTTCTGGCATGGAGAGCTGTGAAGCCAGAAGCCATTGGCCAGATCTGTGCTCACCTGCCCTCAGAGAATGCCTGATTCCCCCACTGTGCTTTCCCACCATGGGCTGGAGGATGGCTGCACATCAGGAATAACAAGAGGAGATGTACCAGGCTGACTGGGGTGAATCCCAAAAGGTCAGTGGCCACCTTGCCATGGGGAAAGGTGACAGTGCTTCAAGTTCAAGTTCATGGACATAACACGATATGGAAGTGACAAAGACACCACACCTCTGTAGTTTTGTTTTGTTTTAATTTTTAATGCATTCCCTGGACTCTGAAAGTCTAAAATGGTCAAAATATCTAGAAAGTTCATCATGGTTTACTACGCTTTGTGTGATATGGCTTTGGCGGGCTTTTTCAGCCTGACCATGAACAACTCTCTCTCTCCTAGCTCTAATCAAGGCAGCCTCCTTTTCTTTCCTCAAACACATCAGGTTCCTCCCTGACTGAGGGCTTTCCAGCCTCAGGGCTGCTCCCTCTGCCATTTACCCAGCTCATCTCCACTTATCTTTTGAGCTTCTTTGTTCCTGCCCTGTCAGATTAGGTGAGTTCATCAGACTGGGCAGCCACCAGGCACTAATTTATATAGGGCACATTTGCCTGTGAAGGACCAGATAGTAAATATTTTCAGCTCTGTGGGCCATAAAGTTTCTGTCACATCTACTTAACCCTGCTGTAGTAGTGTGAAATCCAGCACAGATAATACATAAGTGAATAGGTTTAGCTGTGGGTTCCAAAACAACCTTATTTACAAAAACAGGGGGCCAGCTGGATTTGACCTGTGGGTCATAGTTTGCTGACCTTTGCTCTAGGACATCACTGAAATACAGAGCTTCAGAAGCAGTTAACTCAGGTTTCCACAGTAAACTAACGAACCATGTACACCAGTCTTGATTCCAGAAAAGTGAGTCATACCTTGAGTATAAATTGAAGCAAATATTTCTTGCTGGGCTGAGCCCACCTGTGATGCGTATTTTTTTAAGAGATGCATGTTATTGGCAGTCAGCTGAGATCTGGAATCCCAATAATCCACGGGGTGAAATGGGAGCAAATTATTTATTTTAATATCTATATGTTGGATCCTTTAACACGTTTCACAAGATGATTTCTGTCTTGGGAAATTACGAAAGAAAACTTAAGTAAGAATAAGAACTACGGAAATACAGAAAACATTTTGCCAGAAACATGCACAAATATCAATTCTGCTTCAGTCAGTGGAAGTCAATTAATGGGTGGAGCTATTTTGGTATACAGTTTTAATTAATTTAAAATAAGTTTCTTGGAAGTCTGGCTACATTCAGGCCATGGGTTCCATGGCTATGCCCTCTGTTTTTACCACCCACCTCTCCCAGGCAAGCCAAATTACAGGTTCTACTGCTATCAGTTTTATTTTTGGATACACAGACTTCCCACCAGCTTCCAGTGTCTGGTGGAGCCCAGCAAGAGCCAGCCAGAGGAAGTTCTCTTTATTTATTCTTCAACCGTTAATTGGACACTTACTACGGGTCACGGGACACGTGAATGAAACACTGACTCTACCTATAAGGATCTCCCTGATCAGGTGAGTAAGTAGGTCATACGCATGAAATATGATTCAAAGAATAAAAATAGCATGCAGCACTGAGGAGTGCACCCACATATGAGTACCACAGCCACCTGCACCCTGTGGCCCTCAGCCGTATGCATCCTTGTAGTGAGCTTGCTGCTGGAGCCTCGGGCTGTCTGGATAAAGGCTCAGGCCACGTTGGGGCATTAGAAGACATAAAGGGCACAGAATGATGGTGCTGTTGGGAGAACATGGGTGACCACAGCAAAAGAAAGAAGTGTTTAGACCTTGCATAAGCTCAGGCTCCCCAAGACTCTTCCACAAATGCCCATTACATCAGCTGGTTAGTTGAGTTATAACTCTTCATTGGTCCATGGGTTCTGGATGGGCTGGCACTGCCAGTAACAGAATGCAGTTCTTTAATTATTGCCTCTTTTTTCCTACCCCCACTAATTAGGATGATCTCCAGCCACCCCCAAAATATCTAACCCAGTTATAGTAAGAGAGTTGCTAGAAGTCCCTAGCAATGTCATACTGGGGCCCAATGGATGTAGCAAGAACTAAAGGGAAAAGCCATTAGGTTGTGCAAGATGCTTGGAAGCATTCTATAACCTTCCCCGCTACAGCATAGTAAGAACCCAGAACCTAGATGTTAGGACTGGGTCACCAGCCTCAACAAAGATGGAAGACAGGTAGCTAGAAGGCCTGTACTCCTCTGACCCAGTGGATTTGTCACTCTGCATAGGCTGCTAGTGACAGCTCTGCGATCGCCCCACAAAGCACATTCATAAATCCATGCCTGTCTGCCACATCAGTGTATATTCTCTCTCATACATATCCTGAAAAGATCTTGTTTTCTGTTTCTTTAGTAAAATGAAGTGATTTTTTTTTTCAAATCAGTTTCTTCCTGCCTCCGATAAATAAAAGATGAACAAGTTTTTTTTTTAAATCTGTTTGAAAGCATACCAAATTATTAGCCTGTGTGGGACAACTATATTTTTGAGTCCCTCTGATATGTTTTCTCATTGCTTCTTATACTTCTCTTTCATAACACTTTTCAAAGTTTCAATTAATTAATGTTTTGCTAATTCTTTCTCCAATGTCTCTTCTGATTGTGTACCACATGAGGACAGGGGCCATGTTGCTTGTACCATTTAGGTTCCTTCAATATTCATCTGCTGAATGAACAAAGGAATGAAACTGATTTTTTCTTCCCTTTTTTAATGGCTGCATTGGGTCTTTGTTGCAGCGAGCAGGGGCTACTCTTTGTTGGCCGTGTGCAGGCTCCTCATTGTGGTGGCTTCTCCTGTTGCAGAGCATGGGCTCTAGGCGCGCGGGCTTCAGAAGCTGTGGCACACAGGCTCTAGAGCGCAGGCTCAGTAGTTGTGGCGCATGGGATTAGTTGCTCCGTGGCATGTGGGATCTTCCCAGACCAGGGATCGGACCGTGTCTCCTGCATTGGCACTTATTCATCACACCTCTGCTGGGAATGCCTATATTTGGGCTAATTATCTCTGACTTTAACCGTGAGCCTGTCAGTATCAGATGCTCCATCTAGATAGCCCCCATCTTGATGAGGGATGGAAACATCTCCATTGATCCTTGTGGTGGGAAAACAGGATGAGAGGCAAAAAGAAAAAGGCTGGTTGGCAGAGAAGGCATTTGCCCACTTTCAAGCCCAATTATTAATATTCTGTGGAAAATAAGAAACCTATTTAATATTCTGTGGCAAATAGGAAACTCAACACGATAACAAATAACTTCCTGCTGGACATTTCAAGTAATTCAGACTCTAATTCTGCTGTCTGAAAAACTCTAATTCTGTTGTTTGGCTCTCCTGGAGTCAGGGAGCCAAGGCTGAGTTACAGTTTGCAAGGCCAACGTATTTCTGAGATCACTCCAGGAGACCTAATGGGAAAATTCAAATGAGGCCACCTGCTTTATTACATGTCAAGAGGAGCATGCCCCCTCCTCCCTGGGTGCAACTTATTCTCCTAACCCTACAGCATGGGAAATGGGATTTTGCAATGGATTTTTTTCCTTCAAAAGTCATCATCCTTACCAAGCCACCAAGCTCTTCATTGAAAATGGATTTAGATAATTTGGAGTTTGGTGTACTGGGCTTTTATTTTTTTTTTTCCAATTTTCTTTTTGTGTTCAGGAAGAAACCCATTCTGGTGTAGTCATGCCCCATTGAACAGAGCCAAACCTAGATATGATTATTTCCTCTGAGATGAAAGCAGCCTAATACGGAAGAAGCTATTGAAATTGAAATCCCAGAAAACTACCAACCCAAGGCAGGGATATTTTTATCAATGATGCATTCTCCCAAGAGGAAGGTTATTAAAATTTCAATTTTATATCTGTGTGTATACATATATATTCACATACATATGTTCACACATATATGAATGTGTGCATATAAATACGTATATGGTTTTATATATACTTATATATATACATATATGTATATACATATATATAGTATATATATATATATATATAGTCTTCAGAAGGAAGACATGCAGTAATTAGTGGAGAGAGCAGAATCACTAACATCTAATTAGAATGGAAAGAGAAGTAATTTTTTAAAACTGTCATATATTTAATTAAGAAAAATTAGCATTTGGATGCATGGCTACCAGTTGGTAATGAGGTGAAGAAAAGCAGGTTTCAAGAAAACTGGGACGAGTTCTAAATACACACTCTGCCCCACACTCAAATAACCACAAACAGACCCTCTAACTGGAGCAGCCATGTACTAAGTTGAAACTCTTGTTCTATCAGGTTTCTCTTCTTGTTAAAGAAGCACTGGAAGCACACCCAGCCACACACCTTAGCTTTAAGAGGTTTCTGTTCTTTAGAAGTGAGCACGGTGATGTCATGTGGGTGTGGCACTGTCCCTTGCTTCCTTTCCAGAGACTACAAGAGACCTTTAGATGTTTAAGGTCTGAATGTGAAGTTCATACAGAACCTTGTAGTTCCACTTGGCCCTCAGCAGGCAGGATTCCCAAGAAACAACAGATTGTTCCTTCTGCCAGCTATGCTTGGTCAGTCACTGGTTGTTTCTGTTCTATTTCTATCCTTTTTGGTTTGATTGCTTGTTTGTTTGAGCCCTGATTTGGTTCTTACAGGAAATCCACCAGGGCAGTTACCGTAGTCCATTCAGGCTGCTATAACAGAATTCCATAGACTGGATGAGTTAGAAACAACAGAAATTTATTTCTCACAGTTCTAGAGGCTGGGAAGTCCAAGATCAAGGGGCCGGCAGATTTGGTGTCTGGTGAGCGCCTACTTCCTGGTTCATAGTTAGCCACCTTCTCACCATAACCTCACATGGTAGAAGGGGTGAGGGATCTCTCTGGGGTCCCTCTAACAAAGGCACTATCCCCACTCATGAGGGTTCTACCTCCAGCTCCAGAAACCATCATATTGTGGATTAGGTTTCAACATATGCATTTGGCAGGGACACAAACATGCCATCTATAGCTACAGGGGACTCTAAAATTTGTACTTTGTGCTCTGTGCTCTAAAATTTCTTGGCTTAGAAAACGCTAGACTTCCTGGTCCTCACAAGGAAAATGCCTGCTGCCTGATTAAGTCAGGGCTTAATCTCCCTGTATAGTTCCTCCTGTTCTTTTCATTGCCTGGAATATCCTTTCCCATCTTTTCAACCTGGCTCTCTCCTAGGCATCTTTCCAGAATCAGTTTTGGCCTCTTTTACCTTCTATACCCCTCTGGGCTGAAGTCCATGTCCCTGTATATGCTCCCAGAGACCTGTGTTTCTCCCTTTCACTGACCTCATAGCAACCAACTGACTGGATCATGAGTCTCTCTCCCCAATGTCATACTTGGCAGGAAGAGCACCTGTCTTTATAGCCCTTATATCCATAACATTTAACAAAGACTGAGGAAATTTTAAATGATTACTAATTCAATTTAATTGAAAATGCTGCTTCTTATTTTGTAGATATCACAGTGGGCTAGGTTATGCTGCTATAACAAATACCCTGCATCTCTGTAAAGACCAAAAAATTACCTTAAAATGAAAAAAGTATCTCTCACTTGTACTAAATGTCATTAATATGCCCGTTGGGGGTTCTGTTCTATACTGACCTCCCTCTGAGCCCCAGGATGATCGACAGGCACTATATGGAACACGGCTGAGTTGCCATGGCTGAAGGAAAGAAGGCCCTGGCAAGTAAATACTTTGAACCAGAAGTGACGCACATGCCCTCCATTCACAACTCACTGGCACGAAATAATCATATGGCCCCTTCCAAGCACAAGTGAACCAGGAATTTTACTCCTGATCCTAGAAAGCCGAGTGCCAAATATTTGAAAATGAACACTCATGATTTTAGAATGACTGCTGCTGTTTGTATGCATGTGTGCATATACATACAAATATAGTTTTACAAAGAAACAGGAGTCATATCTTATTTGTCTTAAGAACCTAAACCTACCACTGTACCCAGAACTAAATGACTGTATGTTCTACTGGCCTCTTATTATGCTTTGACTTCTGTGCTTTTATATAAGCTGTTCCTTGGACTTTGAGCTCTCATTATACTCTGCCTGCTTTCACCTGATTATGCCCGACTCATCTTTCAGACCTGTGATTATATGGGACCTCCTCCAGGAAGCCTTCATTGGAAATCCCTTATACACACACCACCATACTGTCCGTAGTACCTTGGTCTCTCCTTGTCACAGAGTCCTCCATCCTAGAATTTAACGCTTTACTTCAGTCTCCTATCATCTCACACTAGACTGAATGTTCCATGAGGGTATGAATCCTGTCTTACCCAATAACAAATAACCACTGCATCCCCAATGCTATTAGCTGCTCAAAAAATATCTTTGAAGGAATGGATCAACTTATGTACAAATGAATAGATGAAATCTCAACTGCTTCTATATTGTTTCAAGATGGTTTACTCTAGTTCTTTGATTCCTTGGCTGCCTTACAAGAGAGAAAGGAATCTATTTCCTTTATTCATCCTCATGTTTAATCCAGAATCACCATCCAGTTCACCTTCAGATATACTTCTCTCTGGCCAAAATTTTAAATCATCATTTTTGTTTTATTTCTAAGTTGTTAAAGCCCCCTTTGGTTAATAGAAGACATTTTCAGAGCTCTCCACTCTAAAGTTTATAAACTCATTACACACACACATACACACACACACACACACACACACACACACACATACACACACACACGTATTGTACTTAGGGACTTGATTTCCTACATTTAGAATGGAAGATATGGCCATGGCTGCCTCTAGAGCTCCTACTGGCTCTGACCCTCTGATTTTATGACCATACAGTTGCTGCATTCCTATTTCTTCACCAGTGCTTTCTTTTTTAAACTTAAATTCCTGAAGCTCTGACCAGCTTAGCTGTTTCTAAGCAATCTTAAGAAGGATTAATCTTGTCTGGAAGAAGGTGATATGTTAGGTCATTACTCCCTTGGGATGGGCAGAAAACTTTTTCTTGTCATCAGCAATACTGTCTGAAATTCCACCATTCATTGATTCAGTTTTTCTGAGATTTGTGTGCCAAATTCTATGCTAGATGTTTTCCCACAGGTGAGTCATAGGTGCTAAGGTAAACCTCTTCTCTTCCTCTCACAGGCCACTTGCCAGTGATGTAATCTCTGAATAAGACACGATGTAATCTTCTCTCTGACTATGAAGTCTGTTTTACTACAACTCATTCTTCCTTGGAGTTTTCTGTGACCCTTAAACTAAAGCATCTATTCCTGCAATCTGTTCCCACATCACACTGTGTTCCCCCCCCCCCATATAATCCTCCTCATACCTGTTGTAACTACCTATTTACTGTCTGTGTTTCCCAACAGAGAGCAGGCTTCACTGAGAGCATGGTGTGTGACTCTTACCCAACTGCTGTTTCCCAGTACCCAGTACATTATTCAAGTGCTTTCTTAACAGGCACGTAATAAATATTTGTTCAATGTGTGAAAGAAAACTTCCTGGTTCTGTATGAGACTGAACTAGGGGTAAATTCTACAATCAGTAGTGGATTAGCCAATTCTCAGGCTAAGCATGTGCTTAGGGCACAGGGTGGCAGGTGGGGGAGGGAAGACAGTTAAAAAAGCATAAAAACTCCTTCGACAAACTGATTCAGAGATTTGGAATCAAACCATCCCATAAGTAGCTATTTTAATGTTAGGATACATAAACATTTTGTGTTACTTCAAAAAGGTAAAAGCCACTTTGTAGCCATTTTCTTTCTAGAGTAAGAAGGCTACCATTACCTTTATTAAAATTAAATGAATGGTCTCTAAAGTCTCGACTGAACTTATAACTCAAAGGTCTTAAGATATCCTTATCTAATCTTCTATTTGTACTCTTGCTACAATTTCCCAACTAAACAACTTCCCAACAACAAGCTAAATGTTTGAAGTGAAAAAGAGAGGCCAGCAGTTGTGTGCCTGATGAACATGTGGAGAAAGGAGGAAGCTAGATCTGGACTGTTAGTCCTGGCTGAGTACTGAGGCTGCTGCAGTGCTGTGTAAGGCGCTGCTGAGCAAACGTTCCAGTAAGTCTCATCTGTTACTTCATATGCGTAAACCTGAGTGCATTTAGCAGTTCCCAACTTTCAAATGTGTTCAAATCCAAAAGCACATTTCTTCGTCAGATTCTTTTAAGAATTTGAAGCCATTTTCCCACAGAAATAATAGTGTTTGTAAGTTTTCCAGGCTAGTGCACCAAAACCCATTTTTTCCATAATTTAACTGAAATACATGTTCAATTACAAAAGTAGAAAACAATGCTGTAAAGGCATCAATTTCTTTTAAATGCCATGAAACATGTCTAAACATGAAGAGTAGAACAACAATACATTTAAAAGTCATGATAATTTTTCAGGCCTCAGGTTGGTTAAGATACAAAACTTAAAATAAGGAAAATAAACAGGAATTCAGTTTTATGTTGCCAATTAGTATTTGTAAAAGCAGCACATGGAACACACGACTACTTGTTTCCTAACATCCAGTCTCTCCCTCTTCATTTAGAAAAGGAAAGTAACACTCAATCTGTAGCTGGATACAAAGCCAACCAGAATAAAAAGCATATTCCACAGCCACCTGTGCTGCTAGGTATGACCATATGATTGATTCCACCAAAAGGGTGTACCTGAAAGTGATGTTGTAACTTCCAAGTTATGCTTTTAAAGTCCCTTAGCCTCCTCAATTGACTGGCACACAGAAATACTGGGGGGCCATCCTAGACAGTACTATTGAAGGTGGTACCCTGGGGAATGATGAAGCACAAGACAGGTTTCTTAGACAGTCTTATGGAACGAGGCCTCCCCATCAGTTCTGAACCATCTACTTAGTGACTGCTATGTCAGAGAAAAATTAATTTCTAACTTGTTTATTTTTAATCTTTTTGTGATATATATATATACACACCTATATAGTCCTAACTAATATGAACAAAGGATGATGATGTAGTGAGGAATCCTGTGGGGGTTCTGGAGGAAATATCTCAGAATTTCCAGGATGGGGCTAGTACAAAAAAAACTGTTCAAAACTCACAATTTTTTTCTTTGAAAAAACCTATTTTTTAACTTCATGAATATTTTCCAAAATAGGTCATAGGGATATGTTCTCCAGACCATATCCTACAGACTAAACCAAAATTTCTATTACAATTTCCCTCTTCCTTCCTTCTTACTTCTTTCTTCCTTCCTTCCTTCCTATCTTCCTTCCTTCCTTCATTATTTGAACGCCAAGATATACTAGGCATTAGGCTGAAAGTATAGCTATAAAGTTTAATAAGGCACAGTGTTTAGTCCTCAAGGAAGTTACAGATTCATAAGAGAGATAGAAAAAGAAAGGACTAATAGCCCTGCTGTGTGATAAATGCTATAATGCAGTTATTTCCAAAACTCTGGGGGAGCCCAGAAAGAAAAATGTCTTTTGAAAATTAGCAGAATCCTTGCCTCAAAAACTGAGAAAAGAGGTTTTGAGGAGTCACAGTTAAAGAGTATGGGTTTCTTTCTGAGTCGATGAAAATGTTCCAGAATTGATTATGGTGATGGTTGTACAACTCTGGGAATATACTAAAAGCCACTGAATTGTACAGCTTTAAATGGGTGAATTGTATGGTATCTAAGTTCTATCTCAATAAAGCTGCTAACAACAGAAAAAAAAATACTGAGGAAAGATTCAGAGCTTCATCAGAAAGAACTTTTAGTTAGCCTGACTCTTCCAAAATGACTGGATACATGCACATGTATTCATTTGTACATATATGATTACAACAAAATAAAGCTAAAAAGGTTTTTATTTTAGATCCAAATTTGCTTGATGATAAGAGTCAGAAACTCAGGCACCCTCATAGAGAGTTTGATTCAGAATGTTATGTTTAACATATTTAACAGAAGACATAGGGTAGAGTACATGTATCTGTGCTCCTTGCCATGGAATATCAGTGGGTACTATATAATCAAAGTTTGAAAAGTCCTTAAAGTTATTCTTGCACGTTTGACATTGTCATGAAGAAAATTTGTCCTATCTAAATCACTGACCCAGGAGAAGGATGACAATTTGTGGACCAGATGGGCCCAACCCAGAATAGATGATCCCCATGTGAGAGCAGACTCACGTGTCAGCCCAGCTGAGACATGAGACCAGAGACTCTACGAGACAGGCTCAGTCTAGATCTGCTGACCCCCACCCAACTGACAGAAGACATGTAAGCTAAATAAATTCCATTGACAGGTGGTTGTTATGTCACAAAATTATAGACAGAGTTAACTGATATGAGGCCAAGTAGCACTTATGATCAGGCAAGGTGAGGACACTTCTGTGGTCCTTACCACCACCTTCTTTTTTCCTCTCTTAACTCAAATGCCAACAACTGCTCCTGACCCTCCAAGTATAACCTTGTCACTTCTGGGAGGCTCACTGTTTAAGGTGCTACACGTACAATTGCTCTAAACTCTGAAACTGGAGGAACAGAGATAAATCAAAATCTTCCTATTGTAGCAGAGAAACTTCAAGTCATTTTCTCTCATTACCAAGCTGTTATCCCCGGCCTTTTGCTGCTAGTCAACATCCACATCTCAAAACCAGAGCTCTTACGTGTCACAGAACAAAATCAATAGAATTGATCCCAGGAAACAATAGAGGCCTTTGCCCACAAACTCATTTTTCTCTTTTTAAAACCCATACTTCATTTTCAAGTTCATGTGACTTATTCACTCAACATGAAACTTGTGCTCAAGTTGAAGTAGAGGGAGTTAGTTGCTGTACCATTTTTATTTTCCTTTATATGTGACTTTTACCTGTGCCCCACTCCAGGGTTTTCTCCATAAGTACTGACATGGGATTTTATAGCTCATACTGCTCTTCAGGTTCTCCCAAGACTAACAGAAGTTAGGACTTACCTTTTACAGAAATCACAGAATTGCAAATATTTGATTTGATTTTTGTAATTGTCTGTCTTACTAAACTGCATCTGAATTCACAATTTTAGGTTCCCAGTGTTTGTCACGATGTCAAACACATGCTCAGTAGACACTCGTTATGTACCTGAAGACAAATCAAAATCTTTATAGAGAGAATTTATATTTTAGATTCAAGATCAGATATTCTCTAAGTGGTCCTGAAATTCAGACAATGAATGACAACTTCCAATACACACATACATACACACACACACACACACACACACACACACTCACACACACACACACACATACATAAAAGAGACAGTGTAGAGGAGGTTTGTTTTTTTTTTTCCTTTTTTTTGCGATACGCGGGTCTCTCACTCACTGTTGTGGCCTCTCCCGTTACGGAGCACAGGCTCCGGACGCGCAGGCTCAGCGGCCATGGCTCACGGGCCCAGCCGCTCCGCGGCATGTGGGATCTTCCCAGACCAGGGCACGAACCCGTGTCCCCTGCATCGGCAGGCGGACTCTCAACCACTGCGCCACCAGGGAAGCCCCAAGGAGGTTTTTTTTTAATTGCGGGCTTTGGAATTAGACAAATTTGAATCCTGATTCTATTATTTTCTATTTGTCTTTCTAGAAAATTAGTTCAGCTATCTATGCCCCTATTTCCCCATCTGTAAAATGGAGATAAAAATCTCACAGAATTGTTGTAAAATTAAAATCACTTAGCATATTCCTCATGCACAGCAATGTAATACATGGTAATAAACTGAATGACTTTTAAAGACCTTCCAAATTATTTTTGGTATTTTTAAAAGATATGGAAAAAAAACATACCAATTTTAAAGGAAGAGTGTATCAATTCAGAGATATTATTCCATTAGGCTTTAGAAACTTACTTTTGATGAATTAGTCACTCTGATCATATAACTATGGAAACAGCATACATGTGGCTGAATTAGAAGCTCCCAGCCCTGCTCTATGGGAACCATAGAGACTGGATTAATAACGGAGACTGGATTCATTCCCCGAAGTGCTCATGAGGAATAGAGGACTTGGAAAAGGTGCTGGATCTCCTGGTGCTAGGTCCACTTAACTCTCAGGGTGTTCTTTACATTTAATGAACATTTGTAAGTGATGGGGCTAGAGAATTAAGTACAAACTCCTAACCACATTGCAGCGGAGCAACCACCTCAATCTGAATGTATTTCCCCAACTAAATTCAAAGCCTTGGTGGTCCCATATGACTAAGGTTCAGGCCTTAATCATCTCTGAACCCCTAGAATGAACTTAGTACCTGGCATGTAGCCTGTGCTAACTGTTTGTTGCTTGTCGACGGAATCAATGAATGCCTTTTACAATAGGCCCACAAAGGTCATAGTGGCAAACAGGGTCCTTTTTAGGTCAACAACAATAGCCTTCAACACTGAACAAAGCACCTCGCCCTGTACGGTGCTCTGACCTCACCTGTGCAGAGTCCAAATGGGACTGAAAGGCCCCCACACTGGGCCACACCGAATGACACCTGAGATTACCAAGGCTCAACCCATCAACTCTTTGGAAACAACTGCTGAAAACACTGTGTGAGCATGCTTACACACACACACTCACACACTCACTCACACACACTTTCCTCTCAGGAATAGTGAGCACCTTAACTAAATATTTGTCTAGGATTAGGAACAGACATTTAACTTCCCAAAGACGTACAGTATTAAAAGTATTCTGATCTGGTTCCAGGAACCATACATTTATGTAAAGTATTTAAATCGTGACTTTCTAAGGAATATTCCAGAAATGATAACTATATTTAAATAATGAACAGAATGATGGCATCCACCAGAGAGGCTTGACCGGTTCATGCTTGCCCATGAACTGTTACATGGGGTTTATTCTAACTGTATAAAAATAAACAGATTCCCAATCCTTATCTCTTGAGATTGTCCAAATTCTGTCCCAGTAAGGCTATGCCCTGGGTTTCTCTATTTTTATAAGCTTCTAGGTGATTCCCGTTCCAGGCATGAGAACCATTAACTTGATTCAACTCTAAGACCTTTCCACTCCTAATAGTCAGTCAATCAGCCAGCTGAGAAGGCTGCAACATCCATCACCCCACAGATCTTGAGGTGCTTCATGTGGCTACCTGGAAAGGTGTACCTGACTTCTTTAGCTCCCCCTTAGATGTCCATCTGAAACCTGTAAGCCAGGTATGAGAGGATACCCACCCCAGCTAGATATCAGCTCTTCAATCAAGAGTATATTTTTTACTGGGATCCCCTGCACAAACTTCAAAGATTTTCTCAGGGTCCATGTGTGAATCCAATGAGTCTAGATGTCAATCACCCTCCATGCTCTAAGTTTCTCTAGTCCCCAGAGCTAAGCCAATCACTCAGAGCCATCAGCTAATGTTAAAAGATTCTACCCCCTCTTCTCAGGTTCTTTCCTTGTTGAAACTCCAAACCCCATTTCACCTAGACCCGTGATCTTAACGTCCCCCCTTTGCAAAAATTCCAGAACCAAGAAATGAGATTGAAACTGTCACCTGGGTGTGTGTAAGGACTTGGGGTAAGTACAACTACAGGGTCAAACCAATCACCCTGTAATCTTCTTTAGCATCCCACATCAACATGAGTAAGTAATTATTTGTGCAACTTTTCTTTGACAGCACCTAACACTGTTGTAATTTGATAAACATCTGTGTAATTTCTTACCCAGTGAGTCTCCGCCAAAAGATCACTGCTACGATGACAGAGACTCTGACTTGTCTTGCTCACTCACATCCCCGGCACCTAGCACAGAGTCTGGCACACAGCGCTCAGTGAATTCTCAATAATACAGAAAAATGCGTCTTGTTATTGCTGCATGGGATGTTAGTTTCCTGCCCCCTAGGAAAATTCTCTTTCAGAATCAATTTGTGAAGATTTATTGCTCATACCAATCATAAGAATTCTGAGTTCCCTCGCCTGGGTTCTAAGAGGATTGAGCAACCATAAGATGCAAATACCTTGCCGTGTTTAAAGCCTCAAGTCAACAATCAACAGACATGGGCTATCTGTAGTAGTTGAGGAGAAGGGTGATGGACAACTCTACAAGACCTCTGTTCTGCTCCTCTGATAGCTACTGCACCGTAGACACTACAGGCAAGTGTGCAGTGCAGGTTAAATGCCCTGCTTCTGGCAGAGAAGAAGCATCCAAAGCTTGTATTCTGAAAGATATTGACTGGGACTTGAGGAATTAGGGGAGGAAGGGAAATAGAGGGGAAGGGATAAAAGGAGAGAAAAATCTTAAGGGAGAAAGAAAAGTAAGTCCAAGAGTGTTTAACCAATCAATCAAGGTATATTTTTATCCCGACTTACTCACAAAGCACTCCTTCTTCCAACAAACTAAAGCATCTTTCTTAAATCCTCACCTAATATTTGAGCAATATAGTGGGGATGAAATCAATTTTTCATATTTTACAGAGACAAAGAAGCTAAAAAGGGTTTGTAAGAATCCAGAATGATTCAAAATCAGAGGTTTTAGAGCTGGGATGGATCTTCCAGAAATCTTCTGGTTCAAATGCCTGACCTTGGATAATTTAATTTCCCCTGTTTCATAGATAACACAAGCTGGTTCTAGGCCTTGCTTCTGTTAGAAAGGTGTGAAGGGGCTCAAAACAGCATAACCTGGTCCACTGAACACAGTGCTTTGCAAAAATGTGCTCATGACTTGGACAAGCTAGGACCTTATCTAAGTGACCCAGTGATTCCCAGACTCGTCAGAACTTATTTCAAAAACTTAATAAGTGATTTCCATATGTCAGCTTCTGTTCAAAATCCTTTAATCCTCTCAACAACCTGGTGAGGTAAATACTATCAGTATTTAGATCTTACTAGTGAAAAAAAAAAGTACAGAGAGGTCAAGTAACTTTCTTGAAATTGCACAGCTAAAAGTATCTGAGCCAGAACTATGAACACAAATATAACACCCCCTAAACCTGGACTCTTAAATCTCTAGGCTACAGTGCCTATCATGTTAATATTCTATCAATGTGTTCCTTTTAAGGAAGGAACTGCCTTCTTCCTTTTTTTCCTCTCAAAGAAAACTGTGTTCAGAAAGTCCTGATAATCCCATTACAATATCAACACCCCAGAGAAGGGTGAAAAATTGTGTGCATGCTGCATGTGCTACGCATATTCTGATTTTATTAAAATTAGAAGTTGAACTGCAAAAAAAAAAAAAAACTGAGTGCTAAGAAAGGTGACACCAGGCACAAGATCTGGCTCACCTCAGCTGCATTCTTCTAGTGAGTATGGCAGCCAAGAGGAAAAACCATGCCCAAATCATTACCCCAGAGATAGATGAGAAGTAGGCACTAAGAATTATTTTATTCTGCTCTGGGGCCCATTTTATACTCACTCTTCATTTCTCCATGTTTTTGGGAGCCTGTCTTGCGATAGCTCTCTATCCCCAAACAGAAGTGTTCATTTTCCCCACTTCTCTGAGGGGGGTGACAAGTCAAAATACATGATGTATTGAGAAGTGACTGGGTCCTTCCACGGTTTACATGTTCTCAGAGTAACAGGTCCAGAGGACCCCTGATTCCTGCAAGTACCCGATTACAACACCTGTCCCAGTGTCCCCCAAAAGCCTGAAGACTACCCTTCCCCACTAGACTGAAGCTCCACGAAGACAGGAGAGCACTTACTCTTTTCACAGTGGAGTCCCCGGTGCATAGCTCAGAGCCTTTCCTATCAGGTATTCTCAGTAGATATACAGGGGATATAAAATCTGCTTCCAGCCAGTGGTGCAACCAAGGGCAATTTTGCCTCCCAGGGGACATTTGACAATCTCTGGGGACATTTTTGGTCATCACAACTCGGGAGGAGGGTGGGAAGCAGTAACACCGTCATCTAGTGGGTAGAGGCCAAGGATGCTATTAAAAACCCTATGAGGCACAGGACAGCTTCCATAACAAAGAATTCCCCGAACAAAGTAACAGTCCTGCTGAGGGTGAGAAACTCTGTTCTAATCCAGTGTAGCCCTTTGATAAATGAAGAAAACTGAGAACTGAAGAGATGATATTTCTGACCCAATCTTGCTCATCAGAATGGTGGCAGAGTCAGACCTGGGACCTGACTCCCAGCCCAGGCTCCCTTCCTCACTGATTAATATTCCAGAAATTGGGACAGGTCTCTTCAGAGCACTCATGTGGTTTCTTAGGCCAAACAAGCTCATTCTAAAAAGAGAATCTTAGATTACAGCATGATTTCCTGCTGTCTATTTTTACTTAAAATAAAAAAAAATCTACATAGCTTAGTGTATATAAATAAGGCAAATGTTGTATATATATGTATCTTTAACTGCTTTTTTCTTCTTTAGTTTTCCACAGACTGATGAGACATTGCTTTTTTTATTACTCATTTTTCTAAAGATGGGTTAATTGCTGGTTAAATAGTGATAAATTAAGGACAACGAAGTAACACTCTCTCGAGTCTCTCAAGTCTCTCTCTCTCCCTCTCTCTCTCTCTCTCTCTCTTTCGTTATGTCTTTAAAGAGAGTCGTCTGAAACAAATATGGGGAAAAAAGTTAAATCCACCAACTTTGAATAGTAGTTGCATTATTAATTTTTGTATTTTTCAAACTCTAGGCAAGATGACCTCAGCTTGAAACCGCTGACCATCCTTCAAGATGACTTGTTTTCACAAGTGTTCACAGGCTCCAGGAGGCAAAGTGGAAGCCGAGGAGAAGCAAAATCTTTGGGTCTAGGCAGCTCTGCCACTTTCTTGGGCAAGTTAATTAGCCTCTCTGAAACTGAGTTTTCTCTTCAAAATGGAAATTTTTTAAAGGAAAACAATTATAGGGATGTTAAAAAAAATTAAAGATGAATTAAGTTCCTCCTGAGAAGAGTGAGCACACACTTGATGAAGATAGTAGATGTCTGCTTTTTACTGTCGACAGAGCTTTTACTTTCGAAAGAAGGCTAAAAATACCAGGGCAAGAATTAATAGCTAAAATATATTCCTCCCCCTCTTCTTCCTCTCCAGTCAGTAACCTCCAAATTCTTCAGGCACTACAACATGATGAATAGTTTGCTCTGGGATTTAACGTGGTGACTTACGTCTGCTACCAGCTCCACAGATCTCAGTAAGCACTGATTACCTAGTGTGCATTGGTTACTGCACTAGACATTCACAAGGATAGAGGAAGGGCCGACAGGAATGACTCTGATCCACACCCCTCCCTCAGGAAGCTTACAATTTAGTCAGGGGACAAGACAAGGGCACACACAATCCAAAACCACATAGAATGGGGTGCATGCAAGGCTGAGACAAGATATTTATTCCATTGCTTCAAACATCAGATTCCACTTCTGGCTGGGCACATGTGGGGACATTAGACGTGACCCTTCGAGGAGGAAAAGCTTTCAAGGAGAGCTTTCAGGGAGGAGCACATTTCAGCAGGAGAGAAGAGCCTGGTTACAGAAGGCAGAGAGCATCAGTACGTAAGAAGACTGGTTTTCCAGGAGGGCAGACTCTGCAAAGGGAGCTAATGGGAGCTGAAAATAAAAGGAAAACAGGCTTTGAAAAGGGAAATGTACCTTTTCTAAAATTTATTCCGTATTATTTTATTTATCTCGTAGGCAAATGGGAGCTGCTCAAGATTTTGGAGCAATGGTGGGATACACACTGAGAGTGTGCTTTCAAGAAGGTTATTCAGCAGCTTTAGGAAGAACAGATGAGTTGACTGGTGCAGGGCAGGGAAGAGACTATAAAGATATCGTGAAGCTCTTCAACTGTGACCTGTTCATTTATTCCTTGGTTTGAATTAGAATTAGGGTCCTATGTTTGGAAGGAGTCTTAAAGGTCACTTGGTGTAACCTTGTACCTGGTGCAGGCGGTAATGGGAGGGTCACTGGGACACAGAATGACGCAGGGTGTTAGTGAACAGCTCAGCTCCATAGGAGACAGAGAAGCGCAGGGGAAAGACCTCAGGCGTGGGAGCCAATCCCTCCTGCCCAATGAGCAGAGCAACCTGGGGTAGGCTACTCTCTGAGTTGCTGTCCTTCCATGTGAATGCTAACCTTCAATGGACAGAGATGCAGTGATGCAAAATCATATATCCTACCCACTGTGGCCTAACACGGTAGACACATACATACTCTCCCTCTTAGTCTCAGCCAAAATCTTCCTCCCATTCACAGGACCTAATTTCATCTTCCAGAAGCACACAGGACACGTTTGCTACCAATTTCCTAAGACAAATATTAGAAGACAGAAACCATGTTGCCACAAGTCTTCTCTTTGCTAAAAGATTAAACATCGCCTTCCTCAGACAACATATCTTCCAAAGCACTTATCTTTGCAATCTTAATATATGCACTGTGATGAAGTCTATATTGGTCTTTAATATAAAACCATATTCCTGTGTAGGGTGAGGGGTAGACTTTCTCTAATGCAGCCCCGATTATCTCGCTCCTTCTAATGAGTGAATTTGCTTGGCTAAGAGGGAGAGATGGGGCTGATGATGATGATTTGTTGGTGATCTCTAGAGACTTCTGACCCCTTTTTCATTCCACCAGGCTCTAGTCTGACAACTTCTCAAATGTAGTCTAGGACAAGCCACTGGGAAAGTAAAAAAAAATTGAGAACCACTGGTGTAAGACACATGGATCAGTGTTCTGGCTGACTACCCGAAATAAACTAAGACTAACACGATTAAAATAACTTCAACACTTCATGTTAAAGAGGCATGGATGAGCTCTCGTTAAGGCAGCGCATAAAAGAGCACTGAAGTTTTCAGTACAGTTAGTCTGGCCTGGGAATCCAAGTATAGCCCTGCACAGGAGGGAAGAAGTAAAATGGGTAGGAGTGACCCATGGTCCCATCAGTGTGGAGGACAGGCTGCTTCTGCTTTAGAGAACTGGAGCCTCTCTTCCAGCTGACCCCATGGCTCACAGCAAACACTCAGCAACATGCACAGACCCCTTGTTCTGGACCAGGCTCTGTATGAGGTCTTAAGGATGACAAGGTGATTAGCCCAGCACTGCTGCTCTCAAGCGGCTGGAAGTCTGGCTGAGGAGACTGATAGAGAACAAGAAAGATCATGGCAAGATAATGTGCTAGATGAAACAAGGATAATCGAAACCTAGATTTTGCACTTCAGGTCTAAGCAGGGGGCCAGCACAGAAAAGACAGCTCAGTTTAATACAGCCATTAAGAGCCAGGATGGAGATTTATTCAAAGTGCCATCGGGGGCAGGGGTGGGAAGCAGAGCCGGGGAGCCTTCTCAAAGCTAAAATTTCACAAGGATTTCACCAGGCTGAAAGAACAGGCAGGGAATTGCAGGCCAATGGAATAACATACATATCCAAAAGCTTACTGGCAGGAAAGCCCAAGGAATATCTAGAAAAGGGGCAAATGTACTTATGGGTTTTTCAATCCTTAAGTAATGTGGAGTCAAAGAAAAGCTTTTAAGCATGGAAATTATACAAAACAGATTACAGTGGAATCCTCTGGTAACTGTGTAGAGAAGGAGTCAGAGGAAAGAGCCCAGAGGCAGGGAGAGCTGTTGGAAAACTCAGTCCAGGTCTTAGATGAGGCTGTGGATTAGGGCAGTGTCTTTAGGGATAGAGAAGAGACAGTGGGTTTGGTAAACATTTTGGACAAAGAGCTAAATTGAGATGTATCACATCCCTGCATAAATATTTGAACATGGTGCTGTGCTATAATTGGGGGCCCAACAATTAAAGGACAGGTCCTGATATCCCCAGTACAAACACAGGAGAACCAGCATGAAGTAGGGCCACTTTATTTAGGCACTTGTGCTCTGCAAAGATGCCAGGACAAAATTAAATACTTTATTTCACTAAGTATTTATTAAGCACCTCACCTCACCAAATTCCCATTTATTTCCAGGCACTGTATTATGCTCCCTACATACATAATCTCATTTACTATTTTTAAAAAAATGTTTAAAGGTAAATTTTATTATTTTACATATTTTAAAATAATAAAACCAAGTTTGAATAAGTTGAAGTACCTTGCCCAAAGTCACAGTTAATAAACTGTTGGCTTACAAATAGAGGGGAACAAAGCAAGAAAATATTTCAACAAATATTAAATTGAATTTTAAATGTCTATATTCCGAGAGCTTATGTGGCCCAGTCTCTGACCATTAAATAAAGCCCCAAAGGAAACAGTTTCTCTCATACATTGCTGGTGGAAATGCAAACTGGTGTGCTGCATCTAGAAGGGAATTTGGAGATACTTAACAAAATTTCATACACACCAACCTTTTGACTCAGCAATCTCACTTCTAGGAATTTATCCAGCAGCTACACCTCCAACAGTATGAAAATATACATGCACATGTTTCTTTATTGCAGAATTGATTGCATATGCAAAATCTTGGAAACAACATAAATGTCCATGCATTGGAGAGTTATTGAATAAACTATAGTCCATCCATACATTGGATAATAGGCAGCCATTAAAAACAAGAGAGAGAGAGGAGACGATTTCCCCGAACTATTATGCGATGACTTTAAGGATCTTTGTTTTGTTTTGTTTTGTTTTTGCGGTACGCGGGCCTCTCACTGCTGTGGCCTCTCCCGCTGTGGAGCACAGGCCCCAGACACGCAGGCCCAGCGGCCATGGCTCACGGGCCCAGTCACTCCGCGGCATGTGGGATCCTCCTGGACAAGGGCACGAACCCGCGTCCCCTGCATTGGTAGGCGGACTCTCAACCACTGCGCCACCAGGGAAGCCCTAAGGATCTATCTTTAAGTGAAAAAACAGAAGTATAAAATGTCTTCTATAGAGCATGCTATAGCATGAATCCTGTTAGGTCATTTTAGCCAGACCCCTTTCCATACCCCTAATGTTTTCTCTTAGTAATTTTTTCATCCACTGCCCCTCACCTTCCTCCTTGGCTATAAATTCCCATTGGTCCGGGCTGTATACAGAGTTGAGCCCAATCTCATGGCTCTGTTGTAAAATCCCATTGCAGTGGTCCCTCTACCTACCATGTTGGTCCTGAATAAAATTTTCTTTACCATCTTTAACATATGTCTTTGAATATTTTTTTCTTTAACATTAGTAAATTTGTTTTTGATGCAGGAGAATGAGTTAGAAATTCTGAAACTACTTTATGTGTATACTTGGATTGAGTAAGTAAGTGAATATATGGTGAAAAATGAAGGCCAGGTTTCTCCCTGTCAGAGAAAGGAGCTATAAATAAGGAAAGCAAGAAGGTGACAATAAATCCAGTGATATTGGATTAGGATCAGAGATATTAGTATGAACTCAGTGTTTTAATATATGTGTGTGCACAGATAGATAGGTAGATACAGAAATAAATATATATGCATATTTTACATTAGTAAGTAAATATACACAAATTTCATAGGTATCTTTCGAGAAGTCTTAGAAGCAATAACATCTCAGTAGCAATAAGCATATCTAGTGCCGATATTTCGGTTTCTAAATTTCATTATGTGATAAAAGGAAACAGAGATCCTTGAAAAAGTAGGAGATTGGAGGGCAGGTGCATTAAAAAAATATGAGCCTGGAATATATATGGCACCAAAAAACAAGGAAATGTTCAATAAATGATGTAGACATGTTGAAAAGACACAGGGACCAACTTGGATAAGCTCCCACTGACTAAATCTGGGACAATCTGAGCAACAAAATAAATAAAATAGTAATAGATTATAACCCATAGACTAAAATAAATATCCATGTGTCCATACTAATAAAAAATATAATTGAAAAATAAATAAACGGGGATGAAGGGACTGCTCTTTCTTACAGTAGAATTCAACTAATAATTTTATAAGGAATGACGAAAATTAAAAATGACCATTAGTAGACACCACAGTGAATATTGTTGCTGGGAAGTATCACTGAAGTATGCTAAAGTTAATGGGCAAAAGTGCAATGAGAAACAGGACATTTGCATAGTCTCAAAGTATCTCCCCACAAGATATTTATTAATTACAAAGATGAAAACACATTTACAATGGAGATTTCTGGCATACAGCACCTTAACCAAGTTATCAAAATCGATATTATCAGTAATGACACAAACTGAACTCATGCACCTTTTGATATGATGCACAAAGAAGGATAAAGGTCGTAACATCACTTCAGTGGCGATCTTGCCAAAAATACTTAACTCATCTAATCAGACAAACCCAGATCAGACTGAGGGCATTCTACAAAAGAACGACCAGATTGTACCCTTCAAAAGTGTCAAGATCATCGAAAAAGAAGGGAGGAAGGGAGGGAGGAAAGGAGGGAGGAGGGGAGGGAGGAAGAAAGGAAGAAAGACCAAGGATTTCACAGATTGGAGAGACTAAAAAGACCTGATAACTAAGTCAATGAAGGATTCTAGATTGGATCCTGGACCAGAAAAAGGACTGATCCAGTCCAGTGGAACAACTGGGAAGATTCAAATATAGTCTATAATAATAACTGCATCAATGTTAATTTCCTGATTTTAATCATTGTAATATGTAAGATGTCAACATTAGTAGACAGTAGCTGAAGGTATGTGGAAATTGTGTACTATTTTTCAAGTTTCTGTAAGCCCGAAATTATTTCAAAATAAGAATTGAAATACATACATATGTAAAATCCCAAAAATGGTACTAAGGTACTATTACAAGGTACTAAGTTAATCAGGCTCTTCTCCCTTGCTACTCAGCTCTTAGCTCTTTGTTTTGCATATTGACAGTATCACTGACATTTTTTTCTTTTCTTCTCACCTGGATTCTCTAGCAAAGGGGAGCCCAGGAACTGGCCCAATACACAAGGATCCTTCCCCTTTCTTCTCATTTCCTCATTCCTGTCTCTCAGTTCCATATAGAAAAAAATCCATGGGTCAAGTTAGTTAAAACAGATCTCTCACTGCAGAGTGGGAGAAAGAGAGATGTTGACTGATTGACAACAATTATTTTTAATGAGTGGAAGAAGGGGGAGACTTAAATGGTTCTGTCTCTATAGCACAAACACAATCAAAGACCAACAAACTCTGGTTGGATGGTATATATCCTAAGAGGGGTCAGGAAGGAATAAAGTAATCTGAGGTGAGGAAGTGGGCTGGGCTGATGGCCATATAATTACCATATAATTACTCATATAATTACCATTTTCTTTCTTTGTGTGATCAAAATATTTAAGATCTACTCCTTTACCAACTTTCAAGCCTACAATACGGTATTGCTAATTATAGTCATCATGCTATACATTAGACCCCTAGAACTTAGTAACCTTTTAAGTTTATGTCCTTTTACCAACATCTCCCCATCCCCCCCACACCCCAGGCAACAATATGAATTTGGCTTCTTTAGATTCCACCTCTAAGCATGATCACACAATATGTCTTTCTCTATCTGACTTATGTCACTTAGCATAGTGCCCTCAAGCTTCATCCATGTTGTCACAAATGGCAGGATTTCCTTTTCTCATGGCTGAATAATATTCCATCATATATACATATATGTGTGTGTGTGCACACACACACCATATTTTCTTTATCCATTCATCTGTCAATTGACACAGATTCTTCTATTTTTTGGCTATTGCAAACAATGCTGCAATGAACATGGGGGTACAGATAGCTCTTCAAGATACTGACTTCATTTCCTTTAGCTTATTTCGCAGAAGTGGGGTTGCCAGATCATATGGTAGTTTTTATTTTTCATTTTTTGAGTAACTGTCATAACTGTGTTCCATGGTGGCTAGACTACTTTCCTTGGATTCTAATCTCAGCTCTGCCACATACTAGAAGGGTTTAACCTTCCTGAACTTCAGTTTTCTTTATCTATAAAAATGAGCAGGATTAAACTAAATAAAATGACATATAAAGGAGAAGCATTACAGCAGTCTTTGTACTAGGTATAAGGAAGAGAGATGAATAAATCATAGTCTGTGCCCTCTGGGTTGCTCAAGCATGATCTCCAGGTTCTGTTTTATCTTTAGCTTAAGAAGCTCTATGGTCCAGTTATTAAGACTGTAGGTTCCAGGGTCTAATCTAGGACACTGTTTAAAATCTGGTTCTGCCATTTACTTAGCAGTGTAGCCTTGAAAAAGTTCTTTATCCTTTCAGCTATTCAGGAAAATGGAGATAGTATTTACTCCAAAGTGTCAAGGTGAGATTAAATTAGACAATGCAGATAAAGTGGTTAACACAGCACAGGTATATAATAAATCATTACTACTAGTAGTATTCTTATTCTAGCATTTGTTTATCAGTGGAGACACCACTGGTTAGAGCTGGATAATTCTTCTTTGTGCAAATCTTTCCAGAGTGTGCCTGCCCACTAAATACCAATAATGTCCCCCAAGCCAATGGAACAACCCAAACTGCCCCCAGATATGTTCAAACATGAAGAGAATAGTATTGTTGCCTTCTGGTTGAGAACTACTTAGATAGCAAACTTCTTAAGGACTTGATTATTTTTGTGTTCTAGGTCTAACACTGTAACTAGCACATAACTCAATAAATACCCTTAACGGAAATGAGTGGAGAATGAATAAAACAATATGACTTTATAAATGTGCTTGAAATGCCACCATTATATATTTATAACTTTTCTTTTGTATATCATTCTATTAAATTTCTATAATCCCTCATTAAATTGAAAATAGTTCTGAGGGGAAATACTCTCAGCTGTTATTAACTAACATCAAGTTGGGTGGATGCCAGCTGTGACAAATGCCCTGCAGGAGTAATTTACAGGACAGAGAAAATGGAGATGGAACCATGTTCAAGTATACATTCAAAAATGTAAAGCTTTGTATGGTCTCTAATTGTGCCTCTGCAAAAGTCTGTGCATAAAAATATGAAAGTGTGTGACAATGGGAGCTCAATGGGAGACACATCTCTTACCTCCCGCTTTATTTTAAAAGAAATTGAAACCCAAAGTCCTTTTGCATCTATCAACTGTATTCTCCTTTCTTTCTTACAGGAGAACTCCACATCCCGTATTTCTCTTTCCTCAGCAATCAGTCTTCCTGAGAAACTAATCTGAAATTCTCTTCATTATTTATTTATTTTGGTTTATTTATTTATTTATTTTGTATTTTTATTTCTTTTTTTTGCATTTTATTTTTTTTATACAGTAGGTTCTTATTAGTTATCCATTTTATACATATTGGTGTATATATGTCAATCCCCATCTCCCAATTCATCCCACCACCACCACCCCCTCTTGCTTTCCCCCCTTGGTGTCCACACATTTGTTCTCTACATCTGTGTCTCTATTTCTGCCTTGCAAACCGGTTCTTCTGTACCATTTTTCCAGATTCCACATATATGTGTTAATATACGATATTTGTTTTTCCCTTTATGACTTACTTCACTCTGTATGATAGTCTCTAGGTACATCCACATCTCTACAAATGACTGGATTTCATTCCTTTTTATGGTTTAAAATTTGTATGGAAACACAAAAGACCCCAAATAGCCAAAGCAGTCTTGAGGGAAAAAAACGGAGCTGGAGGAATCAGACTCCCTGACTTCAGACTATACTACAAAGCTACAGTAATCAATATGGTACTGGCAGAAAAACAGAAATATAGTTCAATGGAACAGGATAGAAAGCCCAGAGATAAACCCATGCACCTATGGTCAATTGATCTATGACAAAGGAGGCAAGGATATAAAGTGGAGAAAAGACAATCTCTTAACAAGTGATGCTGGAAAAACTGGACAGCTACATGTAAAAGAATGAAATTAGAACACTCCCTAACACCACAAGCAAAAGTAAACTCAAAATGCATTAAAGACCTGATTTTTTTAATTAGTCCAATTCTTATCATAATTCCTTGAAAACTCATTCCCAGGAACTTCAAATATTTTTGTCCTCAACCCTCTAAAAGTTAGTGGCCTCATGAGTACTTTGATTTTCTTTCCAGCTCTCCCAAAGCACTTTACTCTGAAGAACATATCCATTCCCATAGCCTCAACCATGACAACTTATCTTTATCTGAGTGTTTACCATCAAAATCACCAAATTCACAGAGTTTAATTCTGTAAAAATATTCACTACAAAACTGACAATTTATAAAAATTAGTCTCCACTTAAACATCCCTCCCTACTTAAAACAAAGATCTCCTAATCCATTGAGAAAATTGAGGCAACATTCACTGGTTATCATATGTAAACCTCTATTAGCACCATGAAATACAAGAGCAAATCTACTTCAGGATAGAATTGCACATCTTGCAAAAGATGCAGGATTTCATGATGTCAAAGCACAGTTAAAACACTTGCAAAGCCACTCATATGAGAGAATCTGGAAGAATTACTCCAGTGAACAAATGAAGAAGATAAATTTACAAGGATGATGATACAATAGCAACTTCAAAAACTTCACAGAAAATTATTTGAATAACAAAAAATTAAGATTACTGGGGAAAAAATGATGAATCCTCATATATGTTTTGCACATTTTGCCCTCTTCATAACTGTGTTGTAATGGTAAAACAGAGAGCTTGAGTAGCCAAAACAATTTTGAAAAAGAACAAGTTAAACGTCTTTCAAGCTTATCACAAAGATACTATAATCAAAACAATGTGGTATTTGTATAAATACAGACAGCTAGACCAATGGAATAGAATTAGAGAGCCCGGAAATAAACCCTCACAATCACAGTCACTTGATTCCTGATGAGGGAACCAAGACCATTCAATGGGAAAAAAGACAGCATTTTCAAAACGATTTTGGGAAAACTGGATATCCACATGCAAAAGAACAAAGCTGTACCCTTACCTTACACCATACACAAAAATTAACTCAAAATGGATCAAAGATCTAAATGTGAGGGCAAAAACTATAAAAGTCTTAGAAGAAAACACAGAGTAAAAGCTTCATGACATTGCATTTGGCAGTAATTTCTAGCAAATTTAGGGGAAAAAAATTTTTCCTCCACCTTCTTGGGATCCCTGGCTAGGTTTGAAAATTAAACTGACCAAGACAGAGTAACAGGAGAAAGCATACACATTTATTTAATATAAGGAAATCAAGATCTGAACAAACAGTTAAACCTGAGTATTTTTATGCTAGGTTTGATGACGAGTGTCTAGTCATGGAGAAATATAATAGGGCAAGGAGTATGAGGTGCGTATAGTAAACTGGGGGTAACTTAGCAAGGCCCATTTGGATTTTTGGTGGCATCTCGTTGTCTTTGGAGATAAGGATGCTCCTTTGCTTCATACAGGGAGACCACTTCCCACATAAGGACTTTATGACTTACTTCATGGGTGAAAGCTTAGGGGAGGGTCAAAGTAACCTTCCTACTTCTGCTGTTTTCTCAAACTCTTTCAACTTAAAAGATTAAATATGCCAAGGTGCCATACTTTAGTGTAGCATGTTCTGAACCCCATCAGATATGACACCAAAGGTACAGCCAACCAAAGTTAAAATAGATAAATTGGACTACATCAAAATTTAAAACGTCTGTGTTTTAAATTTAAATCAAGGACACAATCAACAGAGTGAAAAGACAACCCATGGAATGGGAGGAAATATTTGCAAACCATATATCTGACAATGAGTTAAAACCCAAAATATACAGACAACTCCTAAGATTTAAGAACAACAACAGTAACAAAAACAACCTGATTCAAAAATGAGTAAAGAACCTGAATAGACATTTCTCCAGAGAAGACACATGAATGGCCAATAAGCACATGAAAAGATATACAACATCTCTAGTCATTAGGGAAATGCAAATCAAAACCACAATGAGTCTCCTGCTGCAGTGACACGAGTGGGAGCACCTGGACCGCGGGCTTGGAGTGACAGTTCTTGGACTGCTTTAAGAAATGGCAGACAAGCCCGACATGGCGGAAATTGCCGGCTTCAATAAGGCCAAGCTGAAGACGATGGAGACGCAGGAGAAGAACACCCTGCCAACCAAAGAGACCATTGAGCAGGAGAAGCAAGCGAAGTGAAATTTCCTAAGAACCTGGAGGATTCTCCACCCCCATCATCTTGGAGACCTTAGTCATGCTGTGGAGGAAGAGCCACCTGCAAGATGGACACGAGCAACAAGCTGCACCGTGAACCTGGGCACTCCGTGCCAATGCCACTGGCCCGTGGGTGTCTGAGGGGACCCTCCAATCGGACTGCTAAATTCTCGGTTTGCCCTGGGCTATGACAGAAAATTATTTGTATGATTAATGAAAATAAAACACACCTCGTGGCATGGAAGAAAAAAGAAAAAACCCACAATGAGACATCCACCTCACACCCATTAAGGTAGCTACTATAAAAAGGAAAAAAAAAAGAAGGAACAACTGTTGACAAGGATGTAAAGAAATCAGAACCCTTGTGCACTATTAGTGAGAATGTAAAATAGTGCAGTCACTGTGGAAAAGAGTACGGCGGTTCCTCAAAAAATTAAAAGTAGAATTTCCATATGATCCACCAAGTCTACATTTGGGGATACACTCAAAAGAAAGCATGGTCTTGAAGAGATATTTGTACACTCATTGTCCTAGCAGTACTATTCACAATAGCCCAAGGGTGGAAACAACCCAGTGTCCACTGACAGATGAATGGATAAACAAAATGTGATGTACACATACAACAGAATATTATTCAGCCATAAAAAAGAAAATTCTGACACGTGCTATATAATCTGTTTAAACCTAAAAGACATTATGCTAAGTAAAATAAGCCAATTACAAAAAGACAAATACTGTGTGATCGATTACACTTATAAGAAGTATCTAGGTAGTCAAAGTCACAGGAACAGAAAATACAATGGGGACTTCTCTATCAGTCCAGCAGTTAAGACTCTGCACTTCCACTGCAGGGGTGCGGGTTCGATGCCTGGTCGGGGAAGATCCCACATGCCCTGAGGTACAGCCAAAAAGGAAAAAAAAAAAAATACAATGGTGGTTTCTAGGAGCTAGGGGGAAGGAGACATGGAGAGTTGTTGTTTAATGGCTATGTAGTTTCAGTTCTGCAAGATTAAAAATTTCTGGAGATTGCTTGCACAACAATGTGAATATACTTAACACTATTGAGCTATACACTTGAAAATGGTTTAGATGGCAAATTTTATGTTATGTGCATTTTTTTAAGTATTTCTTTTATTTTTAATTTTTTATAAATTTATTTAGTTTTGGCTGTGTTGGGTGTTCATTGCTGCGCGCGGGCTTTCTCTAGTTGCGGAGAGCGGGGGCTACTCTTCGTTGCAGTGCACAGGCTTCTCATTGCAGTGGCTTCTCTCGTTGTGGAGCACAGGCTGTAGGCACGTGGGCTTCCATAGTTGCGGCACATGGGCTCAGTAGTTGTGGCGCACGGGCTTAGCTGCTCTGTGGCATGTGGGATCTTCCCAGACCACGGCTCGAACCCATGTCCCCTGCATTGGCAGGCGGATTCTCAACCACTGCGCCACCAGGGAAACCCCTGTTATGTGCATTTTACCACAATTTTTTAAAAAATATCAAAAAGAGTTCAGGGGAAACAATGATAAAAATCTAAAAGGACCTTGAGTTCAGACTGCTTGCCAAAAGAATCTTTAAATTTTCACTCCACGTTGAAGCGCCCAAGACTGGCTTCTTGGGGGCTTCCCTGGTGGTGCAGTGGTTAAGAATCCGCCTGCCAATGCAGGGGACATGGGTGAGCACATTCTTATGTCACCACCATGCCTATTAGCATTAGACAAATTGTCTCTAAATTTTAATCCTATACTTCTATTCGTCTGTTTATTGGTTTAAAAATGTAATTTATGTATAAATTAAATATATGCATTACTGTACTAATAAATCTTGATTTTGTCACATATCAGCTAATGTTCCTATGCCAGTTTCTTAACCTAACTTTGCTTCAGCTTCCTGATTCTTTAAATGGGAACACTAGTATATATATTAGGTGTTGTGAGAGTTAAAATAATTAATATATGCAGAGCATTTGTAACAGTACCTGGTAAACAATAAAATGTATGAAGTGCTAAATATAATTAGGGTTGTATCTATAAGAAGATGCACAAAAATAAACTTTAAAGAAAATAAGAAATATGAGTTAAATTTTATTTTAGTTTACTTATTAATGACATAAACTTTTTTGCCTTACTTAAAAATATTACTAATATCACTAATTTTAGCAAGAGAAATATGATTCAACATGTTCCATTGTTTTTGAAAGTCCGGATATAACATTTTGTGATACAGTGATTTGATGGACTGTTTCTAAATTTATTTTGGTTTTTGATTTTAATAACTGCCTAGTTGAAAAATATACTTCACAAAGAAACACAGGTCCTTGTGGAAAAAGTATACTCATATATAAGTGTTGATATCTGATCAATAAATTTCCATCTTCTATAATGTTACTTTTTTTTTACAAAATTAATGGAAGGTATTTAATATTTGTATTTTTCACAAATGGTCTTAAAACCTACCTAAAGTCTTCATTTGAAAGATTTTTAAACAGATTAGAAAGTTCAGTTTCACAGCCTTATTAACATTGAAATATAAGAGTTTTATAGGTAAAATAAATCAGTCAATCTCAGGAACAAAAATCACATAGTGATGAAAATATTTTTAAACATGTTTTCCAAATTATTTCTCCAAAGCATGAGCTTTCTTCAAAAAGCCGTTATTTTCTCATTTATGGTCAAAAACGTCACTTTCACTTCAAAAACACTGGTTAAGTGGGTATATTTTGTCAAAAAAAAAAATGCTGCTAGATAACATATCACCAATAGCCATTGTTTTTAGCTCATGACATACCTGAAAAAGAATCCAAACCAGGAGGGGGCATGCTGCCCTTCCATTTTTTTGTTGTTATTGTTGGCTTGAATTATTAGGATCATTTTGACCAGCAGTTTCTTTGCAGGAAATATTTTAAGTCACTTGTACACTTTAAGAGTGTTAATTTACCATAATCAGTAATGTAGTGCGTAAATCCATTTCACCAAGAATATATAAGCTGTAATATGTCACTGTCTGTTCAGATGACGTAGCCACCACCAACTCTGAGTTATAGAGCTCTCATTCCTCTTGCAGACCATGTGACACAGAATTATCTGCCTTACTGATTAAGTGATGGAGTCAGTATCAATCATATTAAATACTAGTAAAGCTTAGTTCATTTCCATTTTCTCAAAATAAAATCTAAATAGAGATTGAAGTTCTAATATTTTCTTCAGCCACCTCAAGGGATAGTCTTGCACATCCCTAGAATGTACACACCCTATTTTGCAAATGACACCACTAAGCTGTCTCATGCCAACAGTGCCACCACGTGGTTACAAAAGAATAATATGATTAATGTTTTTTCTCAGACCTCTATTCTTCCCATTAAGGAGACGCAAGCACTAACAGCTTTCCTCTTTCTGTCCTTCACTATCCTTATTATCAAACTCAAACATATTAATACATACACACACTTTTAAACTCCATTTCTCTCTTGTTTCACATATTCCCCCATGAATGTTCCTCTTCCTCACTCTTCTTTTTTTTCTGTGAATTGAAACATTAATCATTCCTTATAAGCATAAACATAGTTACTAGTCATATGCCAGAGATAGAAACTATCCATTTTCATCTAAAATTAAACAACAAGTACCAGTATTCTCAATTTCAAAAGCTTTTATAGATTCTTAGATGGCTCTTTCAGAATTAATATTTTTCACTTAAACTTCTACCCACATCTTCATCTTCTCCTAATTGTATCTGTTTGCCTTAAACATTAGCATTCAAAAAACATGTTTCCATCTTTTTCCTATTCAATTTTGATATCACTCTGTTTCAGGAGTTTCCGGTTCCTGGTAAGATGGAGTAAGCACAATCCACTCTGCCTCTCCCACTAAATGCAGCTGTAAAACCTGGACAAAATGTGTGAAACAGCTACTTGAGAACTCTGAGATGTAAACAGTAATGGGAAGATTGGAAAAGCAGACCACCATCTGAAGTACCACCAAACCAAAAATTACCAAGTGGCAATTTTTTCATTCTTTTTTCCTCTGGTATCTCCCAGCCTGAGCACAGTGCAGCCTGAAACCCAGAAATTAGTATCAGCACAAACAGAGAGCTCCAGAAGAAGCCCTTAGATCTGCCTCAAGCAGTGAAAAGAGAACTCTAACACTGAAATAAGAGAGTGTGTAAATTTTCCTCATCTTTTTTTTTTCTTTTCTGTCTTCTCACACTTCAGACCCCAAGCAATGCAATGGTTGTGGTAGCAGCAGCACCTTTGGGAGACCACTGAGTGGGTAGAGTGTTGGGGGTCCTTCTCCTCTAATCAGTGGAGCTGTAATTCCAAGAAGGTGGGGTGACTCCCGCGTGATTTTTACTCTCTCTCTGTCCTCCAAGCAGTTGGCCCTGGATGTGTATGTACATAGTCACAAATATGTGCAGCAGGGCAGGATTAATGAAAGCCTTAGCTTTCTAGCTAACGAAGCAAAAGGGGGACACACAGGGAACAAGTATCTGTAGATTGCAAAGGAAGGAGACCAAGAAAGTGACCCCATAAAGTTACTCATGAACTCCTAGATGTCACCCCTAACTGTCCATGCCTGGATGTGATCTTAATCAGCATTTCAAAGAATTTAAGAACCAAACATCCAGAAAGGCAACTGCGTACATCACAGGCTGACCCCTGGGTGGCACACATGTGACAGATCTAATTGGAACTGCAAAGTCTTTAAAATCTGAACTGACGTTGGAACTATAGCCCGCAGAAGGCAGATTGGAACTTAGAGCCTGAACCTAACCAGGTCAATTGCCTAGTAAACCAAGAATATCTATGTTTTCAAATAGGATTTAAATGAGGTCAAGGGTCTCCCAATGTAACATATGAAATGTGCAGGATACAATTCAAGATTACTCAGCATATGAAGAACCAGGAAATCCTCAATGACAATCAACAGACAGCAACCTCAAGATGACACAGGGTTATGATCTCAATTGTGTTCCCGCAAAATTCATAGTTGAAGCCCTAACCACCAGTACCTCAGGATGTGACTATATTTGGAGACAGAGCCTTTAAAAAGGAGAATAAGTTAAAATAAGGCCATTAGGGTTGGCTCTAGTTCAATGTAATCACTGTCCTTATAAGAAGAGGAAACTTAGACATACAGAGAGACACCATGGATGCCTCTGTACAGAGAAAGACCACATGAGACACAGTAGGAAAACAGCTGTCTGTCTGCGAGCCAAGGAGAGGGGCCTTGGGAGACATCAAACCTGCTAGCACCTTAATCTTGGACTTCCAGCCTCCAGAACTGTGAGAAAATAATTTTCTGTTGTTTAAACCACCCAGTCTACGGTATTTTGTTAGGGCAAACTAAGCAAAGTAATACACACTGATATTATAATTTTCTGGCAAAGACTTTAAAACAGCTGTTTTTAAAATGCCACAATAAGCAATAGCAAGTATTCTTGAAACAACTGGAAAAGTAGAAAATCTCAGCAAAGAAATAAAAAAATTGAGTGGAAATTTTAGAAATATAAAGTACAATAACCAAAAATATATATATATATAAATAAACTCACTAAATGGACTCTGAGATGACAGGGAAAACAGTGAATCTAAAAATAGATCAATAAAACTCATCCAATCTAAACAACAAAAGGAAAAGAGACTGAACAAAAATTAACAGTCACAGGGACCTGTGAGAAAAAAAAAGTCCTAAAATTAAGGTCACTTGAGTCCCAAAAAAGAAGAGAAGCAAGATGGTGCTTAAAAAAAAAAAAAATTGAGGAAATAATGGCTAAAGACTTAATAATAACGACTTAAACCTACAGATTCAATAAGCTAAGCAAAACTCTTATAGGAGAAACTCAAAGAAATCCATACACAGGCACATCATAATTAAACTTTTGCAAACTAATAAAGAAAAATATCTTTAATGCAGCCACAGAGAAATGATGCCTTACCTATAGGAGAAATTCAAATGACAGATTTCTTAACAGAAACCACAGAAGATAGAAGAACTGGAGTTCTTGGAAATGATACCAAAAGCATGACTCATAAAAAAATTATAAGGTGAACTTCATTAAAATTAAAAACTTTGCTCTGCAAAAGACATTATTAAATGATTGAAGAAACAAGTTACAAACTAGAAAAAAGTATTTTCAAATTAGATATCTGACAAGAGCTATGTAGATATAGATATAAAGAACTCTCTAAACTCAATGTTAATTTTAAAAACCCCATTTTTTAAAAAAATAGACAAAAGAACAGATACTTCCTTAAAGAAGATACAGTTGTGGCAAATATGCATATGAGAAGATGTTCAACATAATGAGGCAGTAGAGAAGTGCAAATTTAAAGTATAAGATGCCACACTACATACCTATTAGAATGGCTAAAATAATTTTTTTTAATTTTAATTAATAATAAGCACTTGTGAGTATGTGGAGCAACTGAAACTCTTGAACATTGCTGGTAGGAATGGAAAATGGCACAGCCACACCGGAAGACAGTTTGGCAGTTTCTTATAAAATTAAGCATATATATATTGTATGACTCAGTAGTTCTACTCCTGGACATTTCCCCTTGAGAAATAAAATCTTGTATTCACAGAAAAATCTGTATATGAATGTTTATTCTCAATTACCAAAAACTGGAAACCCAAATGTTCTTCAACCGTAAACTGGATAAACAAACTTTAGTATATTCACACGATGAAATACTACATAACATTAAAAAGAAACAAACTATTGATACAGGCAACAATATGGATAGATCTCAACAGAATTATGCTGGGTGGAAAAAACCAGTCCCCAAAGATTCCATTTATGTAACCGTCTTGAAGTGACGGAATTACAGTGATAAAGAATAAAACAGATCAGTGGTTGTCAGGGTTAGGGACAGGGCTGTTATTTTAAAGGAATATCACAAGGTAGTTTGGGGGAGCACTGCAACTGTCCTGTATCCTGATTATAGAGGGGGTTACATAAATCATACATGTTAAAATTCAAAGAACTATATACCTGACAGTCAATTTTCCTCTACGGTAATTTAAGAAATGAAATCAATCAATGAAAAGTATACTCTTCTGTTTTACTTAGCTATTCATTTGGTAACATTATTACTCTTCCAAAATTTGTATTGCCAGTTATCAGTTACATTGTTGGAAAAATGAGCCTTTGTCAACTAGCCTAGAAAATCTAAACACAACTTATCACACTAGTTTTAGGGAAAAACATATTTCGAGTTTCCATCATTCCTTGACAATGAAGGATAACTTCAATTCAGAAGGCAGAGAAGCAAGATGAGGGCCAAGTGAAGACTAAGATGAAGGTACGCAGAGAGAGTGGTGCCAGAAGAGCTAACCAAACAAAGTGAGCGGGTGTGGGTCCTCCAGGAAGAAAGGAGAGACTTCCTCAGACGGAATACATCAGACCTGAAGGGAGTTTGAGCTTTCAATTAGTGGCTCATTTACCTGAAAGCACCTGAGGAGAATGTTGCAGAAAGAAAGAGACTGATCTTTTCAGTCACCACATTTTATGATAGCTTGACTACTCTCCCCCACCTGTTTTAGCCAGTTCAGGCTGCTATCACAGAACACCACAGACTGGGTGGCTTCTAAACAACAGAAATGTATTTCTCACAGCTCTAGAGGCTGGGAAGTCCGAGATCAAGGCTCCAGTAGATTCAGTGTCTGCTGAGAGCCTGCCTCCTGGTGCAGGCAGGACACCTCACTGTGTTTTCACCTGGCGGAAGGGGTGAGGGAGCTCTCTGGAGTCTCCTTATAAGGCCACTAATCCATTAGTGAGGGCCCTGCCATCATGACCTAATCACTTCCCAAAGGCCCAGCTCCTAATACCATCATCTCCACGGGTAGGATTTCAACATGAATTTGGGGGAAACATAAACTTCAGCAGTTATGGTAAATTCTAGAGATAATGTTTTTTATCTCAGATATATAAACATATATATACACATAGACACATAATACATATATTATGTGCAGTTAGGAGTTCAACATATGAATTTGGGGGGCCACCAGCAACAGTAGTTATGGTAAATTCTAGAAATAACCCTTTTTTTTACCTCAGATACATAAACATATATATACATATACACATATACATGCATAACATGTATATATATTAGGTGTAGTTAGGACCTCAACATATGTATTTTGGGAGAACACAAACGTGAGGAGTTATGGTAAATCCTAGAAATAACAATGTTTTCCACATCTGTGTAAACATATATATGCATATATACATATACACACACATATATATGCACACACACTGTACATAATATACATCTTATGTGCCACGTGGGTGAGGACGACAGGGCCTGGCCGCGAGGAGAAGCGCGGGAAGCACACGCAGGGCCTACCTGTCCCAGGGATCTTAGGGGAGGCGCCTTCCGCAGCGGCTGTTTCAAGGTGTGAGCAGACGCTTGGGAAGAAGGAGCTAATCATTCGGGCGAGAAGGTTCTTAGGACGCGGTCTGGGGGTCGTGGTCCAGCCCACAGTCTGGTAGGTCCTTGAGGGCTCGAGCGGAGAATCTGACAGAAACGTGCATTTTAGATGTGCAACTTAGACAGGGGTTGCTGTCTAAGTCGACGTCGCCGCGGGAACGGCCAACGGCCGGAGGCCCGAAGACAGAGCAAAGCCCTGGGAAAATGGAGTCGATCCCGCAGACCGTCAGCTTCTCGCGGTACCTTGAGGCGGGATCATCCAGAGGTCATGACCTCAGGTTGACCCGGAGGTGGACCAGGAAGTGAGGCTCCTCGCCCTCCCCTGGCTTTGGAGTGCCCGCCCACAGTTCCTTCCCACAGTGGGAGCCGTTTTCAAGGACGCAGCTTTGAGAGAGTGGGGTGCCACTGAGACCCTTTGGATGGTGTAGGTGACTGGACCCCATTAAAGCCTTTCTATAAACTTGAGATTCTGGCGAGCAGGGGTGGAGATCTACTTGCAAGGATGAGCAAATAGCATGTTATCATCGTTTGTATAAATAAAAATATTTTTAGTTAAAAGAAAAATATATATGTAATTAAAATTACGATAAAAGTTGACATTCGTGCTTTCCTGGTGGCGCAGTGGTTGAGAGTCCGCCTGCCGATGCAGGGGACACGGGTTTGTGCCCCGGTCCGGGAAGATCCCACATGCCGTGGAGCGGCTGGGCCCGTGAGCCATGGCCGCTGAGCCTGCGCATCCGGAGCCTGTGCTCCGCAACGGGAGAGGCCACGACAGTGAGAGGCCCGCGTACCGCAAAAAAATAAAAAAAAATATATATATACACCCTGTGCCCTCCCCCCGGTCTGCACCCCTACTGTTCTAACCAGGGGAAGACAGCCACATGCCATGAGGCTTTTCGAGCAGCCCTGAGCAGAGGCCCTCCTGGAGAGGGACTGAGGCGTCCCATCAACAGCCAGCAGCTGGGTAAGCAGACCCCTGTGATGGCCACCTCCAAGGTGAATTCTCCAGCCACGGCCAAACCTTCAGAGGTCCAGCCAACATCTTATTGCAGCCTCATGAGAAACCCCACGCCAGAACAGCCCAGCCAAGCTGCTCCTGGATTCTGAAGTCACAGAAACCGTAAAGGTTAGTACATAATTATTGCTGCTCTAAGCCACTAAGTTACGCAGCATTAGATAACTAATGCAAAGCCTATAGGCATCAGACTTCACATACATTATCCTATTTAATTCTCATAAAGTAGAACATCTCATTTTACAGCTGAGGAACCTGCTGCCTGGAATTATTGAAGAATTTATCACATGGTCATGGGAGCTGGTCCACAGCCCTGCTGGGCTTTATACTCAGGATAGGTTATGTAGGTCATATGACTACATGTCAGGCCCTGGGGACACAGTCATGGAAACTGGTGAGTGAAGTGTTGATCAGAGGGAGAGGCTCCTGAACAGGAGAAGGGGAAACATCATCAAGTTCTGTGGGAAGAATGGAAGGAGCTAAATTAGCAACGTCAGTAGCAAGTCTGCAGGTCAGCTTGAACTTGAGGGTAAGGAATGAGAACTTTGGCAAAGAGGAAAGCAAAACAAGGTGAGAAAAATAATATAAATAAATAAAATTCAAAAAAAATACCCAAAAATGGTTATATCCTTTTAATAGCAAATGAGAGGGTAGCCAGGGACACAGTAGGAATCAGTCCAAGTGGAGTAAGAGTCTCTATCAAAACTACACCGCTCATTTTCTGTTACTAGTTGCCCTGGCAATAGGATCCCCACCTTATTGTAATGATATTTAAATGAGAAAAGTGCATGATACTCACATGTGTCTAGTTACCTTCACCTTCTTAGGAGGTCTGAGTAAAATTTGGGCAGAGTTTTGTCCCAGAAAAAGAATTATACCAAAAAAGGAAACTAGGAGAATATGACTCATGGTCTGGGGCTCAGCCTCCCAGGAAGATCTTCCAGATACCCCTGATCTGTTTCTTTCCCTCATAACGCTGGTAGGAGTCAGTGTTAAGTAATAAGGCTTGCACCTTTTCATGTCTGGTGCATTCTGGTTTTAATCTAAAGGAAACCCTGTAAATCAGGGCCCCAGCCTGCCCAGCTGCTCCCTCCCAGAACTCTGTGTGAGGGATTAGAATCCTGTAGGTGCCCTGCTGTTTGGACAGCTCTGCCGGCTTTGACCATTCCTGAGAGTCGGGCTGGCTAAAAAGAGTATATTTGCTTCCTAGAGCTGCCATGACAAAATACCGTAAACTGGGTAACTTAAAACCACAGAAATATATTATCTTATAGTTCTGGAGTCTAGAGTCTGAAATCAGGATGTCAGGAGAGCCGTGCTCTCTCTGAAGTCTTGTGTAGGGGGATCATTCCTTGACTCTTGCTCGCTTCTGGTGGTTTTCTGGCAATCTTGAGTGATTCCTGACTGCCAGCTGTAGCACTTCAACCCCCGCCTTCATTGTCACATGGCCATTTTCTCTGTATGTGTCTATGTGCCTTCTAATTAGGACACCGGTCATATTGGAGTGGAGCCCACCCTAATGACCTCATCTTAACTGGATTACATCTGGATTACATCTGCAAAAAAAAAAAAAAGATGTAAGGTCACATCCTGAGGTATTGGGGGTTAGGATCTCTGCAGGAGAATGTGGTGGGGTAGGGGCACAGTTCAACCCATAGCGGAAAGGAAGTAGGACCCACAGTCAGGAGAAATAGGCCAATGGAGAAATGACCCAAAATGAATACCCCAAGGTGATTCACACTTTATATACACCCACCTGCACCCCCGTGACAGTCCTTCTTCCCTTAGCTCCTCACGTCCCTTGCAGTCCTCACAACACTACAGTTAATCTAAGAGATAAGGTGCCAGGCTGCAAGGATGAAGATTTGGCTTGGCAGGACTCTGCCTCTGGCTGAGTGTGTGACTTTTCCAAGTTGCCCACCTGTGCACCTGATCAGTGACCTTCAGATGAGTGTCCCTCAAACATACAGCAGCTCGTGAGTCACTTGAGCTTTGGTCAGGCATTCACGCTGGGCAGGAGTTTCATCAGCACAGCAGACAGGTTACGCCCTAGACAGGCTCTGGGTCTCAGGTGCATTTTCTAGCTCCCATCGTCACATCTGCAACTGATCCTTTAGGAAAGGGAATAGGCAAAAGGAACTCTAGTCCAAAAATACTTAGGGGACAATATGGAAATGGCATGCATCACTCCTGGTCACATTCCATCGTCCAGAATCAGCTACATGGTCACACTCAGAATCCAGGGATGCTGAGAAACGGTTTCTAGCTGGGTGGCCATGTGTCCGGTTAAAAATCAGGAGTTCTATTATTAAGGTAAAAGGCTAGAATGAATATTAGTGAAAAACTGTCTGTTGCATTCTTTATACATGTTTTTTTATATTGTGAACTTCTGTGCCATAATTTTTGAAAATTTTATTTTAACATTTGCATAGTTTTCAACCACATAGTTTTATAATAACATCATTATTTTCCTCTTGTTAGACATTTATAGTGTTAAACTTTTGACATTAGAAGTAATGCTACAAAGAAAAAACTCACCAATCTTTGTGCAATTCTCTGATTATCTCCTTATGATAATCTCCTGAAAGGTTTTCCTGAGGCCCCTTGACCCAGGTCTTTGATCCAGGGACCAAATTAGCCTGAAGAACTGCTGATCCAGGTCATCTTTGAGAAAAGTGAGTTTCCTATGGTCTTAGCACATTCTGCCCTTCCCCCATGCCACCTTGCTTTGTCCAGCTCTTCTTCTAGGCCCAGGGCTGGCTACCAGCAGCAAGCTACTTGCTTGGGAGATAATTTGTAGCCAGATGTGCCATTGCTAGATGTTTTCAGAGGGTTTGATTTGAAGGGTTTGCCTTGAAATTGTGTCCCGTGCATCCTTACTATTTTTACTCATCAACTGTATTTGCACCCTGCTTCACAATTTACAAGACGCTTAACTACACATGATCTCATTGGCTGGGTCCAACAGTGATTTTTCTGAAACACAAATCTGATACTACCACTTTCATGGCTTAAACTCTTTGAAGAACCCTTGGCATTCTCCGATTCAAATCTAAATTCCTTAACATGATTTATAAATCTCTCTGACTGACACATCAATTAGCTTTTACCTAATAATAATAATAACTTAATGGATGAAAACAAAAGCCATTTATTTAGCTTGTGATTCTGTGGTGCTTTGAGCCAGTATCAGCAGGGCTCACTTATCCATCCATGGGCAACTGCAGGTCAGCTGTGTGACTCTGTTTCTGAAGATAGCTGGCTGTAGACTGGGGTGACCAAGAAACTGTGGCAAGCATCTCTCATCATCCATGAGGATACCCTGGACCTAATAGAATGTCATTGTTGGGCTTCCCTGGTGGCACAGTGGTTGAGAGTCTGCCTGCCAATGTAGGGGACGCGGGTTCATGCCCCGGTCTGGGAAGATCCCACATGCCGCGGAGCGGCTGGGCCTGTGAGCCATGGCCACTGAACCTGCGCGTCCGGAGCCTGTGCTCCGCAATGGGAGAGGCCACAACAGTGAGAGGCCCGCATACCGCAAAAAAAAAAAAAAAAAAAAAAAAATGTCATTGTAAGGTTCCAAGAGTAGCAAAAAGCTTCCATGTACAAACATTTTTCAAGCCTCTTCTTGTGTCACATTTGTTCATTTTTCATGGGCCAAAGCAAGTCCCACAGTCAACTCAGAGATGGGAATAGACTTCCCCTGTTAATAGGAGGAAAAGAATCTGTGGCCATTTTTACCATCTACCACCTCTTTCTCGAGTCTCGTCTCTTTTTGTCCCTACTTTCATCTCTATGGACTCTGTTCCAGGCAAATGGAACTGTTCACAACTCCCTCACCCTGCCTTGTTTTTTAGGCTTTTGCTCATGCTAATGCCTTTCCTGCTCTGTCTTCCCACTATTCACCTAGGCAGCTCCTGCAGGTCCCATCCTGGTGGTCCTTTCCAACAGGAAGCCTTCTCTCATCTCCAGCTCCCTGTGCTTCCTCTTATAACCCTTACCACACTCTGTTACAAATGTCTGTTTTCTTGTCCATTTACCCCACAAGACTATAAGGTACTTGAGAGCAAGATGTTTTCTGATGCATACTTGGTACCTAGTGTCATACAGTAGGAAGCACAAAGCTATTTGTTGGTCAACTGATCAACTGCATATGAATGAAAGAAAATAGATGTAGGAAAGCCTTTTGCAAATCTGCAGACATTTACTTCACAATGATGGAATCTTTGGGCTGGAAGGGACCTTAGCTATCTTCCTGTCTATGCATAAATCCTTAGAATAACATTGTTAAAAATTGCTTCTAAGTCCACTGGGCACATCCCTTCTAAGGGATGAGAAACTCAGCTCTTCATCACAGATAATTCTATTGCTGAACTGTTTTCAGGCTTGAAACTTTTTCTCTCCAGTTGAACCCAAATCTATCTCCCAGTAACTCCTACCTGTTGCCCAAGACCTTCCATCCGAAGCCTCAAAGGTAAAGGTAATCTGTTTCCCATGCATCAGGCCTCTTCATCTGAGATCTAGCAACTGTTGCTCTTAGTATATTCTCACAACCCTCACCATCCTGGTGGCCTTCCTCCTGGCATGCCCAAGTGTGTGTCTGTTTTTCCTGGAAAATGACATTCAGAACTGGACAGGATATTCCCCTGGAACTGGGGGATGCACCTCTTGGTAAACCATTTGTCAAGACCATGATGGCAGCCACGAAGTTTAGGAGTGCTGGGAATTGTAGCTCCCACAAGGATGGAACTCAACCCTGAACCAAAACATTAGGATGACATTTCTAACTCAACACAGGCACTGGCAGGAGGAAAACCTGAATGTTTTTTACTTGTTCTTATCATTCGTATCCAGGTCAAGGCCCCAAAAGGCCAAATTTTCCAGACTTCAAATACCTCTGATAAAAAGAGGGAAGGGGTGTTGAGGTGTGTTCCATCATGAATAGATCACAAGCTTCGGAAGGAAACAAACATGGACTGGATAACAAAATGCTTTAGATGCCTGTGTTAGGAAAGGGAGTTAATCCCCTAGGGTTTGCATTTCCTCATCACCTCCTGGGCTACTGTTAGGATCATGTGTGTGTAATTAGAGCTAACATTTGTTTGGAACTTGTCATATGTCAAGCCGAGTGTGTACACACATTTTATACATTTTAACATGTGCCTACCTTTACCAAGAAGGTTCTGTTATTATGCTCATTTTGTAGAAGAGGAAACGGAGGCTCAGAATGTTAAAGTGATTTGCCCAGTGTCACAGAGCAGGTGAGTGGCAGTGCTGGGCCATAAACCCAAGTCTTTCCAGCTCCAGACTACAGGCACCCAGTGAACCCTCAAGCCATCTTGGTACCTGCAATTCCACATCAAAAGTCAGAGGAATGGGTGATTCCTGTCCCTAGATGGTGACTGACGTGAGCTGCTGCAGCTCAGTAACCACAGGGCTCACACAGCCACCGTGCTCAGCCCTCAGTGGTAAAAGCCTGGCAAAGATGCTCAGCTCAGAACAATATGCCATCAGTCTCTTGGGGTTTGGCAGCAGTGACCAGTTTTGTTGCTATACTGGCATACCTTCCCAGAGATAAAGTAGAAAGCAGGAAAAAAAAATTTTTAAGGGAAAAAGAAAACCCACCCCTAAGTGTTATTTTGCTAACAGCCTCAACTTTGTAATAAATAAAGACTGCAAGTGGGAAGAAAATGCATAAAATGAAAATAAGCTGAATGAATCATGGAACACACTATGTACAATACATAAATATTCATGTTAAATGACCTTTTCCTCCAATTCCTGGTTCTCCTGTGTACACTTAGGGCTGAGTGGTTTTGTTCGGGAGGGCTTAGTTACTGACACAATTGCGTGTCACTTTTAGGAGAGCATGAGGAATAACTAAGAATGATTAGCACAGGTCCGAGTAACGTCAAATCCCAGTGTAAGCCCCAGGAGCTCAAGCACCCTCTCTGCCTTTGGCAAGGGAACAGTAATCCATCTCTTGGTCCTTCCCAGTCAACGGAAACTGAGCTGAGGGAGAAAACGGGAAGAAAATCCTTAATCTTAGCAACAGCAGGATCTGGTATTTTAGCTGTGGAGCTTAAAGAAAAAAACAAAACAAAACAAAAAGGCTTGTTGAAAAGTTCAAGTCTAGGTAACCAGTTTCTGAAAAAGTCTTTTGTATGAGTGGGGAGATGGGCTGTGAGGGCAAGAAGGAACGAGGGCCAGGCAGGGAGGGGCCCTGCTTTCCTGCCCGGGAGGGGGTGGGTTCCCTTCCTGTGGGAAGAATGTGGCTGCGTTGCTAAAGGCTGGTACAGACTGCCACGGTGCAGATGGGCAGGCCAGCAGAGGGAGGCCAGTGTGCCTGGAGGCTCAGCTGACTCAGGGGCCAACATTCTTTCCTTTGTTCCGCTCTGGCCTCCCAATGACCTTGAGGTTAAACTACAGTCAAGCCCAACGGCCATGATAACATGTATCTCACTCCTCTATGCGGCTATGAGCTGCTTCCCACCAAAGGCAACATTCTAAATGTGAGCTCTTGGAATTTCCAGAGCGATGAGTCGATGAGTCGGAATCTCGCTCTCTAAGTTACCCCAGCTTGTCCCCACCTGGGAAAGACATGGTGTGTGTAGTTTGTGTGTGAGTGTGTGTATTTATACCATGTTAGGTAATGATCTGCATGCCAAAATGGATCCTACATAAATAATTTTATATATAAGAACAGAATGACTTTAAAGTGCTAAATCTGGCTTTTTCCTGTGCCTCATGGACATAAATTCATTACATCAGCCTTTCCTTCAAACAAGGGTGTATAGTCCATGGAGTTAAAACTTTCTAAACTTTCTATAGCTCTGTGCATTTACTCCGGTTAATTCAATAAGTACTTCCTGAACACGTACTATGAGGCAGGAATGCCAACACAGCCAGTGTAGAGAAAAACAGAGACTCTGCAGTCAGACTGGATTCAATTTCTGGCTCTGCTACTTGGACCTTTGAGAACTTAGGTTAAAAAGTTGAAACTTTTGGTGCCTCAGTTTCTTCATCTGTAAAGTGAGGGTAACAATGCCTCAAAGGGCGACTGTGAGGGTTCATGAAGATGCATGTAGGACGCGTAGTAAAACAGTGTCTGGAATCCAAAATTCTTCGCAAGTGTTTGCTGGTATTAAATCTCAGATGCTACCTGCAGAGAGGGCACCCCCTGACAGGGAGCATCTTGGCAAGTCGAGGCCCCATTTCCCACCCCTCCAATAACCCAAAGAACGCTTACTCTTTCAAGAACCACTACTTTAGTGACTAGTAGCTTAAATCACATCTTCTTCATTATAGCATGGCCATATGCTACCAGAAATGGCAAAGACAAGATGATAGGAGTGCAGAAAGTGGAACAGGGTGCAAGAAGTATTTGAGCGTTCCTCAGAGAGGAGAAACAAAACTTAACTTTCGGGCTTCCCTGGTGGCGCAGTGGTTGGGAGTCTGCCTGCCGATGCAGGAGACACAGGTTCGGGCCCCGGTCCGGGAAGGTCCCACATGCCGCGGAGCGGCTGGGCCCGTGAGCCACGGCCGCTGAGCCTGCGCATCCGGAGCCTGTGCTCCGCGACAGGAGAGGCCACAACAGTGAGAGGCCCTCGTACCGCAAAAAAACAAACAAACAACTTAACTTTCCTTTTATACCAAAGGAAGCACAGACTTATTACGTGGGCTTGGGTGGGGACCACCTGTATAACCCTCTATTACTCCAGACAGGTCCTACTTCATGTGCTCAGCCCTCAATCATTGACAACTATTTCACTTTTGACCTAGAAAAGAGAAATACTAATAATCTTGGCTAACTTTCATTAAACACTTGATGCCCAGAACTGATAGCCCTTAATGCCATTTCATTGTTTAATCAGCTGAGCCACGCCGTGAACGAGTTTGTGCCGGATGTTTGACCTACACAGCCATCCCCACTCTCCTCCACTTTGCTCTCTGCCCTGGCAGGCTGGTCTGTACAGATTATATTGCCTCCTCTCATGTCCTCCAGCTTCTAGCTGGGTTTGGCCAGCAGGGAGCCTTAGGAGAGCAGAATTTTGGAGAAAGGAAGGAAAGTCAAGTCAGATTGCCCGCTGCCTCCCGTAAAGTCATTTCCGGTGGACTAAGGTCATAACTTTTCTCAGAGACCTTTTTTTTTTTTTTTTGCGGTACGTGGGCCTCTCATTGTTGTGGCCTCTCCTGTTGCTGAGCACAGGCTCCGGACGCACAGGCTCAGCGGCCATGGCTCACGGGCCCAGCCACTCCGCAGCACGTGGGATCCTCCCAGACTGGGGATCGAACCCATGTCCCTTGCATCGGCAGGCAGACTCTCAACCACTGCGCCACTGGGGGAGCCCTCAGAGACCTTTATTAAGAACCACTGCCCCATTTTCGTTCCTGTTCCTTCTTTCTCCCCTCTTTCCTAGTGGCTTAGGAGTGGCTTAGCTCTGTGCTGTTAACCTGGGTTCCCTCATTATCTAGGGTGGTTCCCTAAACCTTTCACACATCTATGATTTCTCCTTTTGTGAACAAGTCCTGTTTGAATGATCCTTATCTGAGTGCAGTACCTATTTCCTGTTGGGATCCTGATACACAGATACTATTATTATTCTCATTTTACAGGTAGGTCTAGAGGGGTAAAGCAACTTGTCCACCTCATAGCTAGTCAGTGGCAGAATTGGATTTCAAAACCAAAACTGTCTAAATCCAGAGCCCATGTTCTTAACTGCTGTACTGTAGCAGCGACAAACAGTTCTGGACAAGGCAGCCCAGCTGGGAAGCCTGGGAGATGCAGCCTCAAGCAACACCTCATGGAAACCTGCAGTAGGAAGAACTACATAGTACAGGCAGATTGAATACCTGTCAACTTCTTTATCAGGCAGGGGCTAGCACATGTGAACTGGGGGTGAAAGATGAACATACTGTTAGGTCTCCTTGTCCTGGGCAGAAAACATCTGCTGGTGCAGAGAGGCCGTGTGGAGCTGTCAGATCTCACTCACATTCAACTCTCGGCTGGGAATCACACTCCAGGGCGCCTTTGGCCTTTCTCTAATTGTCCTGGCCAAACCGTGAGAGGCTCCCATTGGGGCAGAGTCTTATTTAAAACAGCCAACCAGACCAGGACAGGCAATGATTGATTCTTCATCCAAAAGAAAAAGCAAGGCTACTTTTTCCCCTGAGCATCAAATTCATTCACTAGACCCCAGGAGAATTCATAGCGGGAACTAACTGAGGATGTCATTTTCATCTAAGCAGGACTGCCCTCCGCATGCTGGCTTCCATCTTCCACCTCAGGAAGCTCAATGATCTATATTTAATGCTGCAATACTGAGGCTTCCTCTGCAGAGTGAGGAATTTATCATCTCAGGCTTCAGATTAAACAGAGAGAATTTTTTAGCTAAAGTAGTTACGTATACACATTTCCATAAATGGTTTTATGATAAAATAAGAAGTCTACTTCCTCTGCCTAAAGCATAAAAAAAAAAAAAAGAGTTTAAGCAAAGACTCTCAACCATGCCTTCTTCCAAGGAGTTCTGTTATCTCTTGTCTCCATCTTGGCCCTCGCTGCCCTGAATCGTGTTTACAGGTCACCCCCTGCAGCGGAAAGTGAGATCCTTGTAGGCAGATCATGTGCCTCTTTCATCTCTGTGTCTCCAGCCCAGCCCAACACCTGGAACACAGCAGGCACTCTATATATATTGTGGGATGAAGAGACACATGGATGCCCCCAGAGCACCCTGCAAGGACTGTCATCAGAGTGTATTATCCAATTATATGTTGACTCATCAGCCTCACCCACAAAGGCAGACACCATATTTCATTTAATTTTATACCTCCTATGTTTGGAGCATCATGACTGCTCAAAACATGTTTTGCAGAAAAGTTGGTAAAACAGATGTAGCAAGCAAGAAATACAGCTTCGTTAACACTTACCTTCCTGCATTCCTTGGAGATACCTGTCCAGCTCCTTGGGTTGGTGTCTATGGGCTAAATGGTTGCAATTATATGACATTCTGGAAAAGACAAAAATATGGAGTCAGTAAAAAGCTCATTGGTTTCCAGAGTTTCAGGGGAGGGATGAATAGACGGAACACAGAGCATTTTTAGGAGGTAAAACTATTCTATTCGTGATACTGTGATGGTGGATACATGACATTATGAGTTTGGCAAAACCATAGAGTGTACAACAAGGAGTAAACTCTAAGGTAAACTATGGACTTTAGTTAATGTATCAATATTGGTCCATCAATTGCAACAAATGTATCACTAACGCAAGATGTTAATCATAGAGGAAGCTGAGGAGGGGGAGAAAAGGGGGTTTATGGGAACTCTGTACTTTGTTCTTAATGTTTCTGTGTATCGAAAGCTGCTCTAAAAATGTAGAGTTTGCTAATTTAAAAAATTATGCATCTTAGCTGGTCACTCAATATGGAAAATATAAGAATAGAGGGGCATTGGCTCAAGTAGGGGGCGTAGCCCCCCCTCCACTTTATATCCACAAACACATCTCAGGTCTCATTTTCCTTCTCTTGGGTCCCTGAGTCATTTGAAAACTTCTCGTTTCCCTCCCCCACCCCCCAGCTCCCACCTCCACTCCTGGCACCATAAATGTACCCTGAGTAGCTTGAACTAGCTCCTGGCTCTGTAGCCCAACCTTGAAACCCATGGATTCTTCTTGAGTCTTCTCATGGACCTCTGCACAACATACCTGATTTAAACTTTTCTCATTTTGGCTTGTCCACTGCATTCAATGAGAAATCCCTGTTTGGGCCCAACCATCTCCCATAAATTCCCATTCAGGACCAGTGCGTAGGGGAGATGAGATAGCCAAGGAATGCAGGGAGAAGGGAACATTAATTTTGAACTGGCTATATGTGAAGCCAGACTGTTTTCATATTCCAAAGTCACAGCCGAGACTCCTCAGCAATCCTGCTGATAAACACACCCTAACTGCCAACAAAGAATCGAAAAGAGAACTAAATAACCCCTTGAAGCAAACCAGAGCAGGTTAAATAAAAGCGGTGGTACCACAATTACTGGCAAATGTTTGCTGTGCAGAAGGGGTGCCTGTGAAACGCCGCAGGGCACCAAGACAGGGAGGAGCAGGTTCTACCAAGTAATGAAGTGCTTCCGAGCAGGAGCTGTGTCTAGAAGGTTTCTGAAATAAGCCACGGCTGCACCAGCTAAGGCTCCTGGGAAAGAGGAACAAACTCGCTCTTTGGCAGCAGGGAGGCGAGAAGCACAGCATCGCCATGGCTACCCAGCAGAGCCTCCCTCAAAGCCTTTCAGGAATCTCTACTATTTGTGGAAACTGGGTAGCATTCCCCAAAGGCCAGCATTCCTCCACTCTCCTGCACTTTCAGTGGTTGCCTCTCTTAACTTTCCTTCGATCCAATTAAAAAGCGAGAGTGGGCCCTTACACTCCGCTCATGCTGGGGACCCTCAGTGACACTCAGGTGGAATGCCTCCATCAGAGACCCCTGCACGGCGGAGGTGATCCCAGTGATTTCTGTTTGCCCCAAATCCCATATATTCACAGATCCCGATGTGGAACTTTGTTAGCATATGCTCTTAAATTCGTAACAGGATTGGAGGAAAAAAATAGACCCTCATTGATGTGACTGATGTGCCAATTAAGGACGCAAGTCTTTCTTCTTTTGCTTTCGGTGTGCTGTTTTCCCAACACAATCTCAGAGGGAGGTGAGTGACAAGTAATGTAATCTCTATTGTATATTTGCCACAAAGAACACTCAGTTAGAAACGTTCCCATGGGGGGCCAGCCGTGGATGTTAATCTGCATTTTTTCAAAGAAAGTAAGGAAAATGTGTAGATTGGTTTAATAAGGTAATGTTTTGGAAAACAATAGAAACTGATTTTTAAACTAGCTTAAGTTCTTATTAAATCCAGACTCTTCCAACCACCTAACAAAACAAATAAATCAAAAAAAAAAAAAAAACTTCTTAAAAGAGAGCCTGTGAGGTTTTCTGTTCAATGGTCCCCAACACTGCACATCTATTTGGCTTTTCTGGCCACTCTATCTCCATTATTCCAGAAGGGATCTCAATTCACTTTTAGAATGGTGTCTCTAAAATTGCTCCTTCTGCAACCTCTCTCCAAATATGAGGGTCTGTTGGGAGCTGCCAATGATCGTATCCCAATTGCTTAGCCTTGGGGTGAGCATCTGACCCACAGCAGACCAATCAAAGTTCTTCCTAGCTATTTTCAGAATAGAATTAAAGAGGAAAAGACCTGTTTCCCTTTAGGTGGGAAGCTGAAGAAGTGATTCCTGGATTCCAGACTTAGGGGAAGTAGTTTGTGTAAAGGAATGAAGATGGCATGCAGAGAAAGGCAAAGACATGATAAGGAGTACCCTGCAGACATTCAAGTCCTTGGTCTAGGGTATATGTGGTAGATTGTGATACAGTAATGGGCACCGGTAAGCCTTGCCTCCTTGTATACACAACCTTGCACAGTCCCATTCCACACTGATTCAGGTCTTGACCAAGTGACTTGCTTTGGCCAGTAGGACATCAGCAAATGCAATGCAAGCACAGGCTTAAAAAGCACCTATACGTTGGGACCTACCCTTTCTCTTGCAGCTTTCAGAACTCAGTCACCATGTGAAGAAGCCCAGGCTAGCCTGCTGGAGACAGATGGCCCAGCCAATAGCCAGAAACAATTGCCAGCCATAAAGAAGACCATCATAAACCATTTGGTCCCAGTCACGCCACATGTGAGACACCAGAGATCATCAGAAGAATCATCAAGCTCAGCCCAGTCCAAAACGATGACTCATAGCTCACAGACGAGCAAATGCAGTGGTGGTGACTTACTTCACCAAGTTTTTGAGGGTTTGTTTCTCAAAAAAAAATAATTTGCTGCTCTCTGAAACTGTTCTACCACCACGTGAAGAAGGTGAATGTAGGGCAAGAAACCACATAGAAAGAAAATCCCAGGTGTCCCAAACATCCCAGCCATCTAGCTAAGGTCACAGCAGTAACACTGTATCCAGGTGACACCACATGGAGCAGAGATGAGTCTCCCCGATGAGCCCAGTCCAAGTCGTCAATCCACAGATTCATCATCAAATAGATATTTGTCTGAACTTAAACTTTAAATTTAAAAAGTCACTAGGTTTTGGAGTGGTTTGTTATGAAGCAAAAGCTAATTCATACAGCCTTCCTGAAGCCACTCCATTCTTGCTTTTCTCATAAAGGCAATTTATTCCCCATTCTGCCCAATTTGCTGTACATGATTATTAAGTGCTTTCCTAATATCCAATCACTTCTTTTCCTTTGACTACAAAAATCCTCATTTTGTGTAGGGAGGCAATGTACCCAACTAACCATTCACTCTATCCATTTCTCTTGCAGCTATATATGGTTATGTGACACAGTTGAAGCCTTAAAGAAGGATATGAACAACTGATGAGATGGACCACACCCCTTCCATTCTCCACCTTCCTTCTTTTTTTTTTTTTTTTTTTTTTTTGCGGTACGCAGGCCTCCCACTGTTGTGGCCTCTCCCGTTGCGGAGCACAGGCTCCGGACGCGCAGGCTCAGTGGCCATGGCTCAAGGGCCTAGCCGCTCCGCGGCATGTGGGATCTTCCCGGACCGAGGCACGAACCCGTGTCCCCTGCATTGGCAGGCAGACTCTCAACCACTGCGCCACCAGGGAAGCCCTCCACCTTCTTTCTCACTAGAACACAGATGTGATGACTGGGGCCACAGCAGCCACTTTGAGTAAGCGAGTAAAAAAAAAATTGAGCAAATGAGTCATGAGTAAAAAAAGAAAATAAAAAAAGAGATGTCAGACCTGATATTGTTGACCTTCTAAAGCAATGCCAGTGACCACCTAACTCCAGAAGTGTTATTGTACAACAAAATCAGAAACTTGGTTCCAAGACACCTGTATAAAGTGAGCTTCTGTTACACACAACCAAATACAATTTTAAATGAGTGAAGTTAGATTTTTGTCACTTGTGACCAGAAGAGTCCTGACTAGTGATTGGGCCTTTCCTCTGGGGGGTCCTCTGGCCATGTCTGAACTCCACACCTTAAGGTAAATGCTCCCCCTTACTCTCTGATCTGCCTGTAGACACAAAGTCATTTCCCTTTTTCCCCTTAAAATAGATGAGATAGGTGGATATTTCCAAAAAGTATTTTATTAAAATCCAAACAAAAACACAAAGGAAATAATTACAAGAAATATAAACAGCACGTAATTGCCCTATTCCCATGTTTGACACTAAAATCACCAAATAAGCTTTAAGAGCCCCTTTTCTAATCTCTTTACTTTATGGCAGTAGTTCTCAAAGTGGAGCCCCCAGACCAGAGTATCAGCATCCCCTGAGAACTTGTTAGAAACACAAATTCACAGGCCTTAGCCCAAACCTACTGAATCTGAACCATGGGGGTGGGGTTAGCAATAAGTGTTTAAACAAGCTCTGCAGGAGATTCTGACGTAGCCAGTGTCTGAGAGCCTGCTACCTTAGCAGAATTATTTGCCAGTTTCTTGTAGGTAATTAAGCCCTGTCTCCTTTTCTTCCAGGTGGCGTTGAGTAGAGCCAAAGGTTTGGAATCAAAGAGTACTTGGAGCGACATTGTGACTCTGCCCTATTATCAACAGCTGTGACATCTTGGGCCAGTTGAATAACCCCTAACTGCCTGGGGTCTTAATTTCTTCACAGGTAAAATGGGATATTACTTGTTAGGATTATTTAAAGATTAAATGAGATGAGACCAGCAAAATGCCTACTCACTGTCTGGCTCCATGCAGGACTAAACAAAGTCAGCTAGTTCTTTTAAAGTCTGCATCTCAGTTATGCAGCCACAGGTCAGTCCAGCAAGAAATGTCTGGTGTGTACAGTCATCTTATTTTCAAAAAAAAAAAAAAATATATATATATATATATAAGTTCCCTAAATTCAGTTCAAACCTCCCCATACTCCTAGCTACTCCCACTTCAGCTAGGTGTCCAGACAAAGAGTCCAGCTTATTTCTTAACTGATTTACTGGAATGACTGACACTCATCACTCCCTGGTGGTTAATATGGCCTTTCCTGGCTGGGGCTGGAGGAATTTCCCTCCTCTAGGGCGTTTCCATCCTCTTCACCTCCAAGGGTCTTCCATCAATCCCCTCTTCTCCATTGAACCATAAACAGCCTCCAACCATATCATAAATACTCTCAGAATTAATCACATTCAGAAACAATCATTCACTCACAGGAACCAATTCAGAAACATCGGAGTGTAAGACAGACACGGGAACATTGTTTTTGTGTGTGTGTTTTTTTTTTTTAACAGTTTATTATTTTGAATAAGGAATCCATATCTATGATTAAAAGGTTCAAATATTATAAAAGGGAATGTAATGCAAAGTTACTCTCTTTCCCAACTCTGGTCCTTAGATCCCTACTCAGAGGCAACCATGCTTATAAGCTTTTTGGGTAAACTTACAGAAATAGTCTATATGTGGAAAAATCATGGGAAAAAAACATGAATATATATATATATATAACCTATCTCATCCTTTGTTTTCCATAAAATGTAATATATTATACATCCTGTCTGCACCAGGAATATGGAAAGTATGACGAATAAAGACTAATAAGAGACTTTAATCACCTGCCAAGTCCTACGTAGGGGAAGCCTGAGAGTCGGGGTGATATTACCTGCACCATAAAAGAATCTTATCCTGTCTCTTGTATCTCTGGCTGCACACAGATGCTCTCTTGATGGCTGTATCCATGTGTGGGTGTGCGCATGTGCGTGCATGTGTGTCTGGCCTTACTCTCCACACAACTGTGGCCACACACATCTTTGGGGATCAACCTGTTTTCTCTCCCACCAGCCTGGTCACTCATCAGTCTTAGACTGGACTTCTGATACCTGAGTTGAATTTGCCCCTTGAAGCCCTTGTGATAGTGACTGGCTCTCTGTTAGTTTTTCTCATGCCCAAGTCTGTGTGGCAACATCTCAATTTACTGGGGACTCCCACTTGACATTGCTCAAGCCTTAAAGCCCAGCGTCCCGGGCTGCTCACCTTCTTCTCCTGCACTTCTGACACCCACTGACAAGCAGCCTGTGGGATCCTAGTCCATCCCTCCCCCAGTTTTACAAATGGGAAACATGGGGCCCAGGCCTAGGCTCAGGGAAGTCCCCAAAGGAACATGGAGGGCCTGGGATCGTGACTCTAGCATCAGCTTGGACAAAGTGGGGTTGGACATCTAACAGTAGTAGGTTTGAGTCCTGGCTTCATTACATGAGATCTGTGTTTTCTTGGCTCTGGACCCTCAGTTTCAATATCTGTAAAGTGGGATAATAATTACTTACAGATTAATTAGAATTATTTTTAAAATGGCAGAACACCAAATAGTAAATATTATAGAATGATAATTCTGCAAAATTTAAGTTACATTCCTGTATTTCTTAAAGAGGTTCACCCTCAGAGCTCCAGCTTTCTTTCTTATTTCTGTAAACATTTTTAGCACATATAGAAAATTTACACATAAGGGATACAAAGATTATCAAGACTCTGCCTTTGTCCTCTAGAGGTGTGGTGGAGACAGCCAGCCAGTTCCTAGAGCTCAGTAAGGGCTTCCTTCCCAGGAAGTGTGATGAGAAGCTCTGGAAACTAAGAGCACTTTATCTACCTGCTGTTGACAAAATAAAGGGCAGAGGCAGGTCTAGGGTGGGTATGACTGCTGGACCAAGGCCAAGATGGGCTGAAATGGGAACACATGTTTCCTGGCATATTTCCTCAATCAGGCCCAGGGATCACACAGTTACTCGCTTCCATCCCAGCTCCTCTCCAGGATTTTCCAAATACTATAGCCCCGTGCCACTTTCATTTCTGAGCTTCCAGATGTGCAGGGACAGAAGAGTCCCCCTCCTCTGCCCCCAGGCATGTCCTTCCACCTTTCACATTTGGGCCCCAGTGAGACCTCCAGATAAAGTCTCTTAAAATAAGCTTCTGAGGATAATTTGTCAAGCACACGATTCAGCAACAGGGCAGGGAATCTCTCCTGACTTCTGCAGATAGGGGCTTACATCACAGCATGAAATATGTTTACCCTTATCTTCGCACACAAGAACAAATTATCCCGCCCCTGTTATAAATCCATCAGCCCTGCTTCTGTGGGTAGGTTTCTGCGTAAATCTCCAGCAAACTCTACTTAGCTGACTGTTCACTTTGGTTTGCTGCCTTTTCCCGGCTCTGTGCTCACAAAATTGTCAGTCTCACTAGAGGACATGCTGGCTTTTATCTGTAGACAGAAGAAAAGAAAGAGAGCACTCGTCAATCTTAGACTGGACTTCTGATACCTGGGTTGACAGAGTCACTGCTGTCACCCAAACCACATCAACAAGGGCATGTGTCTTCTCTCCCAGCTGAACTGCAGTAGCTCCCTCCCCTCTTCTCCACCAAGCCCTGGTAAGAAAAGTCCTTAACAGCCTGGGAAACCAGAACTTACCAGCTTCCAGGTCCTCCTGTAGACTCACCCCGTTCAGGATGGTTAGTACCAATAGACGATCATGAGCGGGGTGAGGAACCTGTCCAAGGGGCTTAAGTAGCATCAGTAGGTCCCAAAGCCAAATGACCAGGATCAGGAAGGGGGAGGGGAAACTTTCCATACAGCTGACTGCTAATTAAACATCAAACACTAAAGTAAATACCCTTGGCCTGGGTGCTCCTGTCTCAAGGACAACAGTATGGCCTAAGAAAATGTTTTTAAAAAATTGTTAGCAATGGGGGCTTCCCTGGTAGCGCACTGGTTGAGAGTCCGCCTGCCAATCCAGGGGACAGGGGTGCGTGCCCCGGTCCGGGAAGATACTGCATGCTGCGGAGCGCCTAGGCCCGTGAGCCATGGCCACTGAGCCTGCGCGTCCGGAGCCTGTGCTCCGCAACAGAAGAGGCCACAAGCCCGCGTACCGCAAGGAAAAAAAAAAAAAATCGTTAGCAATAACAACAGTAGCTATGGCGTCCTTACCTTCCAGAGGGCTAAGCTCCACTGAGCGCTCTCTCATTTGCCCTTAACCCTCCAGGTGCATTACATTGCAGGGATCACCACAGCCCAGAAGAGGAGTATACTGTTAAAACTAGGGAACTGAAGCACAGGGTTAAGTGAGGTGCTCAAGGGCACACAGGTGTAAGAGATAGAGCTTGATTAGCGTGGGTGGTCTGACTTCAGAGCCTTTGTTCTAAATCAGGGCTTCGCAAGCCTTAACACTCACCAGAATCACCTGGTGATCTGCAAATCCTGGTTCAGCCAATCGGGGGTGGCGTCTGAGATCCTGCATTTCCAGCAAGCTCAGCTCCCTCCGGCGTGAGGCCCATACTGCCTGTTGGTAACCACCCTTGGAGAAGCAAGGGTTGGCCTGATCCAGCCCTGAAAAGTGAGTACCTCTGCTGGTCCCCCAACTGCTTGTTACCTGTCCACAGAGGAAGAATGGAAATTGGGAGTGAGCTGGTAGAAATTTTATAACTATTTGGCGGTTATTTTATGTCTGCTGAGTGTAATAATAATTTAAAAATTGGACTTCTTTATCATTGTATTATATTCTTCATTCTTCTAATAATTTATATCTGTTATTTTACAAAGGTATCAGCTCACAAAAAGTTGGAAGTTATAAACAAAACAAACAAACAAAACAAACAGCCTGGCCCTTTTTTGCAGATAATTTGAAAATCACTTCTCTAAACTACTACACTGTCCTGGCTTCCTAACCGATGGGGTGTCTAGGACCAGGGTACGTGTGTGTCTGTGTGTGTGTCTGTGGGTGTGGGTGAGGATATCTGTGTATATCTGTCTGTCCCCCCTCAATGCTCATTTCACGTAAGTTCCATTTCCTTATGGTTTTAGGGGCATTCCTGCCTATCTAGTGTCATATGCAGATGGAGACTACCATCCATAAAACTCTGCAAGTAATGTGGATTCTAGTTCGTCCCTTCCTAGTTTTTTTGTTTGTTTTTGTTTTTGTTTGCGGTACACGGGCCTCTCACTGTTGTGCCCTCTCCCATTGCGGAGCGCAGGCCCAGCGGCCGTGGCTCACGGGCCCAGCCGCTCCGCGGCATGTGGGATCTTCCCGGACCAGGGCACGAACCCGCGTCCCCTGCATTGGCAGGCCGACTCTCAACCACTGCGCCACCAGGGAAGCCCCCCTTCCTAGTTTTGGAATCTCGGCCAAGTCATTCAACCTCTCTGAGGCTGATCTGTGAGGTAAAACCCACCCACTGTGTGGCAGGGATGCAATGATATAAAGCACACAAAGTGCTTAGCACAACACCTGGAACCATCCCTAGCAATCAATAAAGAGCAGATACAATTATTATTAGGGGGGAAAGAAACAACAGCAAGAAATAAATTCATATCAGACATTCATCGACTTATCAGAATTTTTGAGAAAATGCCCTGATACTCTGCTAAGCACGGGGTAAGCAAGATGCTGTACTTCTCTCAACAAAATTAAATTAAAATTTCTTCTTCAACTTAGAACAGTTAGAGCCCCATTTCTCACAAAAGTCGACAACTACAGTGAAATTGTAATCCTAACGTTTAGGCAGAATAATGCCCCAAGGCGCTGCAAGATGTCTGAGCATCAAGCAAAAATGTGATTATTTTCATTCTGCTCCAGAAACTTAGGCAGGTGCGTGAACTAACACAGTTTAAAAAGATTTTCAATAACAAGCCCTTAAACAAGGCACGTTTTATTTAACCTTCAGTTAAGCAGGAATCCAGTTAACTAGAGATGGTCAAGGTGGGAGGGTTCCTGGTTAATGGCTTTAGATTCTGCCTGTAAGTCATTTACATAATGACTCAAGAGGCAAAAGCCCCTGGGGCTTGAGGATAAGGAAGGAAAAGGGCTTAGGACTGTATTGGTAAGAGTTGATCTAGTCCCTGACAATGGGGACAGGAATTTGTAAATCCCTAGGTGAGGGAAACTTGCCCTGGTGGGAAACAGAATCTTTGTGACCTTGCCAAAATGGCAAACTTCATGCCCAGGTTACTGTTGTGTTTAAGTGTCTGCAGGGACGTAATGATTTGGTACAGCACACTGAAATCCAATTTATTTATCTTCGTTGGCACGTCCCCAAAGCTCTAATGACCCAGGCCCTCCCACGGTAATACATTGGTCAAATTAGTCAGGGTCCCCAGGTTGTTTCTTTTTCCTTCTCCCTGGGCCATCCTTACATGGGAAGTTCAGGTTCCTCTTCCCAGTGGGGACATCTTCCATCAGTCTGTTTCTGCAATCAGTATGGGCATGCTAAATCCTAAGAAACCTGTTTGAAACCCTTGGACTAACTGCTCTGGGTGAAGCATGCCCCACTTAAAGGAGGAGGAAGAGGAAAAGGAAACAGTGAGTTAATGGCTGCATTTTGCCTCACCAAGAAGCTCTGTCCTATTGTTTGTGACATCGATGGTCAGAGTGCAAAGGAGCCATGTCCAGTGGGGTTTCGATTCAGACCTGCCTGGGTCCACATCCAGTTGGTGGGATGACTGGCCAGCTCTGTGATAGGAACAAGTCACTTCTGACACTTCACGTTCCCCAGCTATAAAATGGGTATTAGGATAATAATAGTACCTGCCCTGTGAAGTTGTGAGGAATGTTAACCAGGTAATGATTACAAGTAGTTAGCACAGTACCAGGCGCAGACTAAATCCTCCTGCTGTCTCAGAGATAGGACCTCATCTTTTTACTGGTTCGTAGTGAAGAGTAGCAGAATATGCTACCCCAAAATAGGCCACTTTGGTACAACGATTATTTTGAATTGAAGGCAATTGAGAAGAAGATATAAGAAAAGCTCTGCACCTTCCCCCTAGTTACCTAAAAACAGAACATAAATTTCCCTTGTTAAGGTGTCCCCTTCCCCACTTCTTTTTTTTTTTGGCTTGTGGGATCTTAGTTCCCAGACTAGGGATTGAACCCGGGCCCTGGCAGTGAAAGCACCGAGTCCTAACCACTGGACCACCAGGGAATTCCCTCTCCTTCCCCACTTCTGTACCAAGAGGGGCATAACAACCTTATCATTGGAGACAAGATGGCACCCAGAAAGGGTCAACATGAACAAACCTTAGCAACTAGCTTTTATCCCCCATTAGTTTCCCCACATATTTGCATTCTCACAATTTTCTGCCCCTAGAAGTTCAAAGTCCTTTTCCTTTGTCTTGTCACTTCTCTACAAAATTATCGTTCTTGGCTAAGATGCTATACAAGCCCAAGCTCTAATATCCCTTTATCTACTTATCACAAGAGTGCTCCCATGTGTACATGATACACACATTAATAAACTTCTATTTGTTTTTCTCTTGTTAATCTGTCTTTTGTCAGTCTGATTTGAGGGCCCCAGCCAATGAACCTAAGATACATAGAGCAAAAACTTTTTTTCCTCCCCTACAATAGGTATGTGCAGAGTGGTTATAGCCCCTCCGATTTGCAAAAGCTAGGTCAACATAGCTTCTGTAGTTATATTGTTGGCTCAGTCTCTAAATAAATATCCCTTGCCTGACATTCCCAACTGCTTTTAAGACTCTTAAGGCAAAGGCCCTATTCTATGCACTCATTAATCCAAATACTTCAAAAATGTTTACTGATCATCTACTAAGTTGTTCAGGAGGTGCTAGTTGGGGTGATGGGTCTGTGAGCTCCCAGAGGGCAAAGATCAGGTTTCAGTCCCTTTGTTCTGCAAGTAGGAAGGGTGCGTGACGTAACGTAGTAGGTGTTCAGTAAGGATTCCTGGAACTGGACTGCCAGGCACAGCAGCTGACTGCCAGGTGTACTGGTGCACATTCAGCTCCAGCCACAGGGCCCAGGGCAGGGCTAGATGGAAGGTAAGTCCTCACCATGTAAAGACAGAGCTCCATCCCACTCTTTACTCCACTCCAGTCAGATAACTCATTCAGTCAACTGGAAATCAACCCCTCATGCAATGAACTTTAGCGAACCTTATTTGTTCTCCTTACTAGGCGTAACAGGCCCTTTCTGCTTTCCTCCTCTTGTGTTTTGTTTTTTCATTTCTCTTCCTTGACCCACTTTTACTCCATCAAGCTTCCTCCTGGTTCCACTTAGCAGCTTAGCTTTGCAAACCTGAGCACATACCTGAAACTCAAAAATCACTCTTTGAAGAGTTGTTTCTCTTGACACATACAGAATGAGGAATATCAGGCTAATCCAAAGAAGGACTGACTTACTCAGCACATATTTGTTAAGCATCTACTGTGTGTAGGATATGACATTGGACGCTGAGGGTGTGACAGTGACATGTCAAAGTCTGGACTCCTGAAGAGACAGGCAGGCAATGACAAGCAAATAAGCAAATACCATCACTACTGTAATAGGCGTTTGTAGGAAGCAAGCAGGGGCTGAGGAAGAGTGAGGTGGGTAAAAGGCTAGTTAACAAAGCTCGCTCTCTAAGGACTTGACTTGATTGGAAGCAGAAAGAATGTGAGGAATTTAGCTTTGTGAAGAGTGAGATGAACAGAAACCAAGGACTGGTGTGGCCGAGGCATACAGGGCGATTGGGAAACTGGCAGATAAGCCTAGAAAGATGGTGAAGACTCAGACTTATGAACGCATGCAAAGGCGATGGCTTCATCACCCACAGATGGGACCAGGAGGAGTGTGGAGCATGAAGACAGAGGAACTCAGCCATATGGGTTCCTGTCTGGGCAAGGTGGATAGCAGGAGGTTACCCCTACTCCATGGCACTGTCCCGTATATGAATCTTGGTTCTGCAAATCACTAGTGGTGTTGCCATGGGCAAGATCCTTAAATTTACTATACCTCTGCTTTCTCGCCTGTAAAATGAGGATAATGATAATAATGCCTACCTCACAGGTAAGGATTAGAGGAGTGAATACATATAAAGCTCTCAGGGTGGTGCTGGATACAGTAAGCATGCAATAAATATTAGCTGCTACTATCTTGTTTCTTTGTTTAGTACCACCTTTATGAATTCTCTGTCATCTGAGGTGAGATCCTCAAGATCAAAGGTTCAGAAACCCAACTCTGCCAACCCACTGAAAATGGACTCAGCCCACAGAGTCAGACACATAAAACCAGCCCCCTCAGCTTACTGAATGGCAAAAAGAACTGTAATTACTAGGTCAATATGTCATCTTTGTAAGCACGTCTATAGGGGCAGAAGAAAGCCTCTTAGAAGGTCGCTCGCTTGGCAGGGAGTAAAAGGGAGTAGAAGATGCTCAGTAATGCTAGGGCTGGAGTTCTGGCTCTGTGACAGCCAGCCTCGTCCACCTCCATCAGACTGGGAATTCCTTCTTCACAGACCCCACTCTCAATTTTGTGCAGGGGGCTATCTGCTTTAACAGAAGTTGCTTAAAACACGTAACCCTGGAGCCTACTTTAGCCCATTTCTTCCTCTGGAGATTTACTGTCCTCCAGAGGCAGGCATTCATCTTTAGGTACTGTCTCGGGCAGCTTGGGCTACCATAACTAAATACCACAAACTGGTGGCTTAAACAACAGAAGTTTATTTTCCTACAGTTCTAGAGACTAGGATTCCAAGATCAGGGTGCTGGTTATGTCAGGTTCTGGTAAGGCCTCCTTCCTGGCTTGTAGATGGCCACCTTCTCACTGTGTCCTCACAAGTCAGAGAAAGGAAGCTCTGGTATCTGTTCCTCTTCTTATAAGGGCACTAATCCCACCACGGAGGCTTCATCCTCATGACCTCATTCTAATCCCAATTATCTCCCAAAGGCCCTACACCTCCAAATACCATCACATTTGGGGTTAGGGCTTTTACATATAAATTTGGGGGGGACACAAGCAGTATATAACAGGTATGTTAATCCTTTTGAGACTTGTTGATGCCTTCTGCATATCTTTGCTCTTATCCTCATAGGAAAGACAAACTCATTTCACTCTTGCCCTCAAGGGTCCAAGAGGTAATATACTGAAGACAGAGACATAAGGTGTCATGGAAACAGCTAGAAGAGCCAAATGCAAGCCACACATGTAATTTAAATTTGTAAAGTGGCCACATTAAAAAAAGTAAAAAGAAACAGGAGATATTAATTTTAATAATATATTTTGTTCAGCCCAATAGATTTAAGATGTTATAACTTCAGTATGTAATCAGGATGGAAACATTAGTAAGATCTTTTACCTTTTTTGTACTCATTCTTGGAAATCGATGTGCATTTTACATTTATGACACATTTCAGTTCAGATGCTTAATAGCCACATGTGAGTGCTGGCTACCATGTTGGACAGTACAGAGATAGAATTTCATGGTGAACTTAGCTGTGTTACCTGGGCCCAACTTCTTAACCCCCCTGAAACTCAACTGCTTAGTACAGTACCTGGTGTACCCTAAGCATTTAGTACATTTTAGAATACATTTTCTTATCTGTAAATTGACAATATTCCCGCACCATTAAAGCTGTTGTGAGGATGACTAGAGATGACCCACAGAAAGCCTTTTCGCTTATTAATTTAACTACAATGTATTGAGCCTAGCACTGTTCTAGGAGGTCGGGAGAACCCAGTAAACAAGACAAGGATCCCTGATTTCATAGCGTGTATCGTCTAACTGGGAGAGATAATAAACTAAAATAAATTAATAAAGTATAGAACACTAAAAGGTGATAAGTGAGTTGAATAAGTGATAGAGAAATAGAGCAGGAAAGAGGATAAAGGGTATTGTGGATGACAAATGTCGCCTGCCATATCGGTAAACAAAGGGTGTTTCAGCCATCAAGCCATCAGCCACTGCAGTCACCCTGACTCTGCACCCTGAGGGGATTCGGGATGGAAAAAAAAAAAAAGATACTGGCCCTGGATAGTTAAGGTGCACATCAAAGAAATGATTTCAATGAGCCCAGACTCTTACATCTTCCCATATATAGAAAAATGCTAAATTCATTAACTTGAGATGTCTGGTTTTTCTTTAACAGTAATCTTTTGATGTTCTGACTACCTGGTTTCTGTTGCAAAAGCTCCTATCTATCTTGGTTCTTCCTTTACCATTTTTGTAGCCATCCCTCAGAGCTATCTGAGTGGCTGCCTCCCAGACTTAAGTTCTCAGCAAGCCTGAGGAATAAAACATAATTCTCAACTTTCAGGTTGTGCGTTTTTCTTTTTCAGTTGACAGTATGTATGGGAGGACATTTGAAATTTTGAATAGGGCTCTTGGGGAAAGCTCACCAAGAAGCTAGCATCTGAGTCAAGACTAAAGAGCACACCATGAAGATATCTGGGGAAAAGCGTTCCAGACAGAAGGGACAGCAAATGTTGAGGATGTGGGGGAGAAGCATGCCAACCACGGGGGAGGCAGAGCAAGGGGACAGTGCATCTGGAGGTGTGAGCGATGGGGCATCAGACAGGGAATGAAGGAGGCAGGCAGGGCTGTGGGGCTATTTTAGGGACTGATACTGAGCAGGACCCTGTGCGGCTCCTGGGCACAAAGCCTTTCTGTGTCCCCCATTTCTCTGATGACAGGAAACAGGCTTTATTCAGCCTCCATGACCCTCCCTGAGTTCCAATGGGCAGGTTCAAGTAGTTGTTAATTAGGGAAAGGAGGGGATGCAGAGACAGGGGAGAAACAAACAGTCAAGAGAAACCATAGTGCAGCCTTGGGACGAGGTCCTGGTTCCCCATCAAGGGATGCACACAACATCTTTGAGCTGTTTTGCGGATACTGAAACCCCCACCAGGTGGGAGAAGTTAACAGTTAATGGTTAAGGACAGTCTGCTGCCCACAAGCACGGAGACCCCAGACTGGCTGGAACCAGAAGGTTGATGATGCCGACTCCCTCCAAACCTCCCCACCAAACCATCAGGAGAATGTCCACCAGCTGATCACGCCCTCTTTGAACCACTCCTATAAAACTCCTCACTACCCCCTCTGGGTTGGGACACACAGTTTCAAGGGCATTAGTCTGCTGTGACCCCCTTTGCCTGGCAAAGCAATAAAGCTAATTCTTCTCTACTTCACCCAAAACTCTGTCTCCGAGATTTAATTTGGTGTTGGGGTAAGAGGCTGGATTTAGCTTCAGGACTTTGGCTTTTCTCCAAGGGAGACAGGGAGCCATAGAGTTTTGAGCAGACTTGGCTAGGCTCGCTGTCTCAGAGGATTGCTGGGGGCTGCTGTGTTGTGAATAGACTATAGGAGGGTGAGTCCTTCATCAGGATCCCTTGGCCCCAGGCCTAGAAGTGGTTTGGGGAAAGCAGACAGAAATCGACCAACAAGATGTAGTGAGCCCAATGCCCCAGTTACTGGGTGGGGGGTCCCCCTAATCTGTCCTGCAGAAGGCTGCGCTGAACACCGTCTTCCTCTCTCTTGTCGGAGCTCTTCTTCCCTGAAAGCATGAAGAATGGCCAAGGAAAGAAAAGGAGGTTGGGTTTGCTCTGCCGAAGCTTCTCTCTCGTTATTGACAGCCTTATCTCTTCTCTGAATAGCTCATCCTCCCCTTCTTGCACAAGAAGTGCAAAATAAGATTCTTAGAATTTAGATTTTTTTTTGAAATGCCTACATTTGGATTTGCAGATATGCCAATATTTGGATTTGTAGAGCTGTAATTTAAGCTAGTCTCTCCCCTGGAACCACCTGGTGAAATGCATCTTTCATGAGGCTTCTGCAGGAGTCCAGCTACAAGCTCAGACTCCCCGGCACAAATCAGACTCTGGTTCAACACCAACAATATAATGTCAGGGGTCTCCTAAAACAGCCAGCTTCCAGGAGCCACAAGCCTCGGTGTTTTCCAACTGGTGATCCCTCTTCCAGGAAAGGGTTAAAAGCTTCCTCACAATTTAGGCACAGGATTGATGCATGGAGAGCTGAAGGTCTGGGGTGCGTGACAGCCCCAGACCACTTCTCAGGGCATCTCCTCCACATACCAAACCACAGGGCAGACCAGCTCTTGCCCAGCCTGCTTGAGAGAGCCTGTTCTGGGGATCTGAGGGGAAAAGGAAATAAAATGCAGAAGCCAAGGAAAAGGACACTCAAAAGCCTCTGTGCTCCCTTCCTTAATCTGAAGATGGAGGAATCATTCAGCCAAAGTGCAAAACTGTTTCTGCAGGTTTTAAAGCCCAAGACAGGCTGGGAGGGTGAAGAGAGAGGGCGCAGCCGCAGGCCAGTCCTCTCAAAGGAGAGACAGGCCCAGCCCTCACCTCCTGGAAAGAATCCAAGTAAAAAAAGAAAAAAAAAAAAGAATGAACGCCAAAAGCATGTAATATTTATTGTCTCTTTTACTGGATAACCCAGTTTGCCTAGCTGCTGCTGTTTGCATAACCTCGCCTGGAGATGGCAACCCTTTATGAGAGTGAGGTCTGGACTAGAACACCTGACTCTCCTTTCTCCCCTCCCCCTTCCCTGCTCCACCCCCAGCAATATCCCCAGTCCTCTCAGGGGCAGAAAAAGCAAGGACCAGGTTAGGGAGCCACCAAGGTAAGGCAGCCAAGTGTCCCAGTTTGCCTAGGACATGGGACTTTCAGTGTGAAACCAAGATCGTCCTGGGCAAACTGTGACAAGTTGGTCACTCTACATCCAGAAGACAAGGCAGCCCCCTGGTCCTCAGACTGGCCAGTGTCTGGATGAACAACACACATGCTGGTGCTCCTGAGGCCGCGTGACATGGCGTGAAAAGTATGGGCTTGGAGCCAGCCAGATTTGGATTTGAATCCAGCTTCTCCCACTCATAATCCGTAAGATTCATACTCCTGAGCCTTTGTGTCCTTATCTGGGAAGTGTAAAGAAACGGGATCGGTATGGACATTTAGTAAGCTGACGCCTGGAACAAATGGTTATTCTTTGGCTTCCCATATTAAAATCATCATCTGGCTCTAACATGGGCCTAACCTAGGGTTTGGTAGGTGTGAATAACACGTGGCATCTACACAGTCTTCAGGATTTTCGAGGTGCTTCCACATACACTGTCTCACATGACGATTCCCAAGCGAGGCAAATAGTATCACGAGCCCCACTTTAGAGTTTGGAAAAGGAGGCCCAGAGCAAGTAAGAGATGGCTCCGAGGTCATGAACCTGGCAAACAAGACGCTGACCCAGGTCATGTGTTTTCATTCTGCTACCACTCACTTTCTATGTCTCAACAGAACCCCAGCTGTGGGTAACAGGCATGGGGAAGTCTGGAAGTTTCCCAACATAAGGAAGTTGTGGAGGAACCTGTTTTCCAGCAAACTCACTCAGCTATCTGCCGTTGCCGTGAGCCTGGGGCCCAGCCCTGGGAACAGGCAGAGTTAGACTGCCGAAGCAGGCAACTCTGCTCTCCTGATTCTCTTTTGTACATTCTTGGGTCGAGCCATTTAAACCGAGATCTCCACTACACCTGCAGAGTCGGGGGCCAATGCCTTGTCAGGTGGAAACATCTCTTCTCGATTATTCCCCTCTGCTCTGGACAGGAATGCTGTGAGAGCAATTAACTGGGATTCAACACAGCTTGTTTTTATTGAGTGCCTCCTCCAAGGAGGTGTGTGGAATGTGACACTTGGGTCACTGCTGGGGGAGGATGAAGCTACAGTATGGCTGGGAATTCAAATCTAACGTTTGAATTGAATCTAATGGCTGCTCTTGGGGAAGGTGCCTTGGTGGCTTTATCCCTTGTTCACGAGGCTCCATCTGCAGGGAAGGCCTTTCCTCCCTATGGCCTGGTCATTTATAGGACCTGCTTCCTCTCTCATCCCTTTACAGTCCATTTCCCATAGGGCAGCCAGAGTGACAACCCTAAACCCCCAAAGCTTTCCCATGGCTCTAACTGCACCCCCTTATCACATACCTTCTCACTGACTGTGCTCTAGTCGCAACCTTTTATCCCCCCTTTTTCCTAAACACTCCAATTCCTTCTCACCTCAGGCCTTTGCTCTTGGTGTTCCCTGTGGAGGGAATGCCAAGGCCACCTCCTTCAAGTCTCAGCCCAAGTTTCACTTCTTTAGGAGCCCATCTCTGACCATTTTATCCAAAGTAGGCCACCTCACCCCTGCCACCCTCTCTGTAGCCACAGTTATTCAACCCCATTACCCTAGTCTGTTTCTTTATGGCCCTTATCGCTCTCAGAAAGGAATATACAGTTACTTAAACTTGTCAATTGTCTCCTCCTGTCAACACATAAAAGCCATTAAGAGAAAGGACTTTGTCTACTGAGTCTGTGGCTTTTTAACCTTGGAGCCCAATAAAGCCAGACACTCAAATATTTGTTAAATATTGAAGAATGTATTTGTCTCTATTTAAAACAAAGTGGTTATGAGCACAGGCCTTGAAGTCAAGCAGACCTGTGAGATCTTACCAGCTGGAAGAAGTCACTTAGCCTCTCTAAACTTAATTGTCTTTTATAAGAGAATTAGAAGCTCACTCAATGGTAGATGTCATTGTTACTTTTAGAGTTGTGTCACCCCCACTAGTCCAAGCCCCTGATGGCAGGCACTTTAACATTCACCTTTGTATCAACATGTCTTGAAACCTCCCCTCAGCATCCTCTACTTTCCCTTCCTGTAGGACATGTCACACTGTCTTAAAGGAGTCTATATATTTCATGGGGACATGAATACCTACAAAACCTAACACAGTGCCTGTTGTAGAATAAATGTGTGGTGTTTAAGACTAACAGGTACCTAGCAGGTCTTCAAGAAATATATTTTGAATCAAGCTCTCTTTACTATTATTTTTTTTATTGGAGTGTAATTGTTTTACAATGTTGTGTTAGTTTCTGCTGTACAACGAGGTGAATCAGCTATATGTGTACATATATCCCCTCCCTCTTGGACCTCCCTCGCATACCCCCCATCCCGCCCATCTAGGTCATCACAGAACACCGAACTGAGCTCCCTGCGCTATACCGCAGGTTCCCACTAGTTAGCCACTTTACACATGGTAGTGTATTTATGTCAAACCTAATCTTGCAATTCATCCCCCCCTCCCCTCCCCGCCCCAGGAGTCCACACATCTGTTCTCTACATCTGCGTCTCTATTCCTGCCCTGGAAATAGGTTCATCTGTACTATTTTTCTAGATTCCACATATATGTGTTAATATACAATATTTGTTTTTCTTTTTTTTCCCCATCTTTACTGGAGTATAATTGCTTTACAATGTTGTGTTCGTTTCTGCTGTACAACAAAGTGAATCAGCTATACATATACATATATCCCCATATCTCCTCCCTGTTGAGCCTCCCTCCCACCCTCCCTATCCCACCCCTCTAGGTCTTCACAAAACATCCAACCGATCTCCCTGTGCTATGCAGCAGCTTCCCAATAGCCATCCATTTTACATTTGGTAGTGTATATATGTCAATGCTACTCTCTTACTTCATCTCAGCTTCCCTTTCCCCCGCTGTGTCCTCAAGTCCGTTCTCTACGTTTGCGTCTTTATTTCTGCCCTACCACTAGGTTCATCAGTACTGCTTTTTAAGATTCCATATATATATGTGTTAGCATACGGTATTTTTCTCTTTCTGACTTACTTCACTATGTATGGTAGTCTCTAGGTCCATCCATGTCTCTACAACTGACCCAATTTCGTTCCTTTTTATGGCTGAGTAATATTCCATTGTATATATGTACCACCATGAGGTATCACCTCACACCAGTCAGAATGGCCATCATCAAAAAAAAATTTACAAACAATAAATGCTGGAGAGGGTGTGGAGAAAAGGGAACCCTCTTACACTATTGGTGGGAATGTAAACTGATACAACCACTTCGGAGAACAGTATGGAGGTTTCTTAAAAAGCTAAAAATAGAACTACCATATGGCCCAGCAATCCCACTACTGGGCATATACCCTGAGAAAACCATAATTCAGAAATACACATGCACCCCAATGTTCATTGCAGCACTATTTACAATAGCCAGGTCATGGAAGCAACCTAAATGCCCATCGACAGGCAAATGGATAAAGAAAATGTGGTACATATACACAGTGGAATATTACTTGATAATATTTGTTTTTCTCTTTCTGACTTACTTCACTCTGTATGACAGACTCTAGGTCCATCCACATCTCTACAACTGACCCAATTTCGTTCCTTTTTATGGCTGAGTAATATTCCATTGTATATATGTACCACCATGAGGTATCACCTCACACCGGTCAGAATGGCCATCATCAAAAAAAATCTGCAAACAATAAATGCTGGAGAGGGTGTGGAGAGAAGGGAACCCTCTTGCACTGTTGGTGGGAATGTAAATTAATACAACCACTTTGGAGAACAGTATAGAGGTTACTTAAAAAACTAAAAACAGAACTACCATATGACCCAGCAATCCCACTACTGGGCATATACCCTGAGAAAACCGTAATTTAAAGAGACACATGCACCCCACTGTTCATTGCAGCACTATTTACGATAGCCAGGTCATGGAAACAACCAAAATGTCCATTGACAGATGAATGGATAAAGAAGTTGTGAATCAAGCTCTCTTTAGAAGACATTTTAAATATATGAATTAAAGAATAATACCAGATGCTATGTGATCAAGTGCTGACTTACATATAATCAAGTGATACAATGTATAATGTAGAAATTTGATGGCAGAGGTGGCCAACACTGAGTCTCCCAGGGCCAGTCAAGGAACTAGTAAGTGAGGTGGGTAGGACAGGGACTGGGGCCAACTGGAGGCTACATCTCATCTCCAAGGCAACCACTGCTCAGCTCTAGCTTTTTGTTGCCATCCTGGAATGTGGGCCCAGTGGTCTCATACATTAGCACTTTCAAGTGAATCTGAATTTTTATGTGAGATTTCCCAAGTCTCCAAATTACTGACAGTTAATCTAAATTTATTAAACAAGCATTGAGATGAGCAAAGCATGTTTGGGAGCCATTCTGTAAACTATGACCAAGAGCCCTGGGGGATCAGATGGAGGCTGGGCCCTAAACAGGCATTCATGGAAGAAGTTACACAGGAGACAGGTTATTGAAATGTCCAAGAATTCCCCTAAGGCGTCCATCAAGCATTTATTGAGTACTTACTGAGTGCCAGGCATTGGGATATAAAAATGACTCAGAGCCTGCTCCCTCCGAGACTTTATAGTTGGTCAGTTCAAGAACTGTTGTTGAGCCACAACCGGGTACCTGAACAGAGCTCATAAAGGCAATAGGCTAGACACCTGGACAACAAGGTGTTGTTTCCTTACTCATTAGATCTGTGCCTCAGAGTGCTGGCAGCAAACTGTCATACTACTGTGTCCTTCTGTGGATTCTCCCATCACCAGGCAAACTACCCAGTACCACCTAGGGGCAAAGTGGCCTACCACAGCTGATGGTAGCAGAGGTTCCCCAGCCTGACAGACATGGGATGACTTGCCATTGCCTCTTTCAGTCTAAACCCCCTCCCTCCCTGTAAAATGGGCGTCTACATGAGTTCACATGCTAGTGGCAAATACTAGTCAGGTTAAACAGCAGCTCCCAGAGCACGTGTTATCAAAAAGTCCAGGGAGGAGACTCATCTGGTCACACATGCCTGAGGCTGGTCAGAAAATACTTAATCTATACAGCAGACATACAGAAGTCTCTTTTGGTCTAACTTATACTGTGATCTTAGACTTGCTGAAGGACTAACTTCCATCACAGCCCTGCCAATATTGATTGTTGGGGCTCAAAAGTATGTAAGTAGATTAATTTTTTTTCCCCCCAAACTAAAAAGGATCACAGTGGTGTTAGTATATTCCCGTTTCCACTGGTCAGTATACACACTGAATAATAGTGTTACCCGGAAAAACGGAGTGAAAAGAAACAGTGATGGAAAACAGGGTAGAGGAGGTCTTGAGTTGCATTCTTAATTCCACCAAGAATTACTTTGGGTGTTCCAGTGTTCCAGTGAAAGTCTAAGCTTGTTTATTGTCATCCCTCCACCCCGACTCCAATCCATTATTTAAAAAAAGAAAAAAGGGCTTCCCTGGTGGCGCAGTGGTTGAGAGTCCGCCTGCCGATGCGGGGGACGCGGGTTCGTGCCCCGGTCCGGGAGGATCCCACGTGCCGCGGAGCGGCTGGGCTCGTGAGCCATGGCCGCTGAGCCTGTGCGTCCGGAGCCTGTGCTCTGCGATGGGAGAGGCCGCGGCGGTGAGAGGCCCGCATACCGCAAAAAAAAAAAAAAAAAAAAAAAAAAAAAAAAAAAAAAGAAAAAAAAAAAAAAAAAGAAAAACCACTTTGGTAGCTTCCATCTTAGGTACAAGAAACAAAACCAACAAAGAGGGGAGAGGCAGGAACTGTCCTCTTGTAGTGGAGGTTAATAGGCAATACTAGTCTCCTGTCACTTCCTTCTGTAAGTCAGCAGGAAGGAAATATATCCACTGAGGGCCTCTGCTAATATGTTCTTAAAGACAATTAGGCAATTCCTACATCCTCTACCCCCAAAATAAACAAGCAGAGGTGAATGCTTTCTTTCACTATCCCGTGTATGAACTTGTAACTCTCAAAACAACAATGGAGGTTATGAAATCAACTTTGTACTAACTTCGAGGGACATTATTAAGAGCCCGGGTCTTGGAACCAAGTCAGCAACTAAGTCTTCATTCTGTTTTATACTGTTTCCTTTCTGTGACTTTTTTTCCTATCTGAAAGTTTCACAGGGCTTATTCTGGTAATACCTCTAAACGGAAGCACTTCTCCAGCTGTCCTAGTACAAAATTCTCTTCTGTGACCTTTGGCAAGAAATCGGTTCTAGGAAAGAAAAGAAAGAAGCAAAAGTTTGTTTGCTTTCTAATGACTGTTCCTCCCTCTCCAGGTACTCTGGGGATGAAGAGACGAAGGGGAAACGGAACAAACACCAAACTCTTAATCCCTCTCTCCTTTCTACACTGGCAGGTGGCGTTTGCTTTCCAACTCCATTTTGAAGCTCACAGCTCCAAAAAATACGACCTGAGCAAGCAGCGAGGACTTCACAACAAGGTCTTGCTCTAAGAAGGTAAGCAAAGATCCTACCGGCTAGGCGCGAAGACCGCCAGTCCAGTCGACCCATCGGTTATTTACCGGCGGGATTTAAACCCGCTCCGGAGCGGGGGCGTGGCCTGGGCGGAGCCCCGTGGCCCGTGTGGGCGGGGCGGAGGCGGGGATGCCTGAGGCTCAGCGCCGTGCAGGAAAGACTCGGGCTCCGGGAGCGAGCGCCTGTCTCTTTAAATGCCAGCGGCTGCTCTCCCGCCCTGGGAGCCCGGAGCCGGATCTACAATCCCGTCTCTCCCGGCGCTTGTTGCTCGCCCGGACCGAGCGGGAGCTGCCGCCACGGGGCACCAAGGCTGCTTCCTTCACCTCCTTCTAAGGAGCCCCACCTCCCCCAAGAGTAGGTTGAAGGGGAGAAGCGGCCCCAGGCAGAGGGAAGGGGTGCTGTGTGAAGAGGCGCCGCTCCCCACCTTCAAGTCTTGAGGCGCTGCGTAGCCGCGGGGGCAAGACATGCGCTGCTCCTCCATGACCAGCCTCGCAGCCGCTGGCGCCCGGAGAGGAGAGACTGCGGAGCCCACACCTGCAAACTCGCACTAGAAGTCTCAGGGTGCGGCGGGGGGCCCCTCCCAACTCCCCACGGCCTCCACCTCTAGGCGGGTGAGTTTGCGCAGGTAACCCGAGCTAGAGGGCGGGGGGAGGGGCGGGCAAGACGGAAGGAGAAAGCACCGCAGGTGAGCCAGGTAGGGCGGCTCACCTGCCCGGGCCGCTCTGCGGGGTCCTAGCCGGTTTCCTCAGCGATTGATATGGGGGCGTCTCTGGGGTAACTTAGGACCCTGAGGTGAAAGGAGGGGGCTAGGAGAGGGGAATTAAAGTTTCTTTTCCTTTCTCCCTCCTGCTTGGGATTGGCAGGTAGGGCGCTGGCGGAAGCGGTAGGAGTCGCTGATGCAATGGGCTTTTGCCCGGGCGAGGTGAAGGGCTGGGGGCGGGGGAGAGCTGGAGTTGCCCGGCCTCCTGCGACCGTGACCCTGGAGGCGGAAGAGTGAGGAAAAGCTCGCCACATCTGAGACTCCCCGTAAAATGGCTCCAAGTGCCCGACACCCAACCTTTCTTCCTCCTCTTAAGAACAAATCGCACGTTTCACGGAAGGGCTCCTACATGGCTTCCTTGCCTTCCTCTCCCAACAGGTGGTCTGAGCCCCTGTCCGGGGACCTGTGCCAATGACCCTAGTGGTGGTTTCGCTTTCTCCTCTCACGGCGGTGTGAACGTGTGTCCGCAGCGTGATGGGCAACCAGGTGGAGAAACTGACCCACCTAAGTTATAAGGAAGTTCCCACTGCCGACCCGACGGGCGTGGACCGGGACGACGGGCCCCGCATCGGGGTCTCCTACATCTTCTCCAATGACGACGAGGACGTGGAGCCGCAGCCGCCGCCCCAGGGGCCGGATGGCGGTGGCGGCGGTTTGCCTGACGGCGGGGACGGGCTGCCGCTGCCCTCGCCGCAGCCCTATGACCCGCGGCTGCACGAGGTGGAGTGCTCCGTGTTCTACCGCGACGAGTGCATCTACCAGAAAAGCTTCGCGCCGGGCTCCGCGGCGCTGAGCACCTACACGCCCGAGAACCTGCTCAACAAGTGCAGGCCTGGCGACCTGGTGGAGTTCGTGTCGCAGGCGCAGTACCCGCACTGGGCTGTCTACGTGGGCAACTTCCAGGTGGTGCACTTGCACCGGCTGGAGGTGAGCAACAGCTTCCTGACGGACGCGAGCCAGGGCCGGCGCGGCCGCGTGGTAAACGAGCTGTACCGCTACAAGCCGCTGAGCCCCAGCGCCGTGGTGCGCAACGCGCTGGCGCACGTGGGCGCCAAGGAGCGCGAGCTGAGCTGGCGCAACTCGGAGAGCTTCGCCGCCTGGTGCCGCTACGGCAAGCGCGAATTCAAGATCGGCGGCGAGCTGCGCATCGGTAAGCAGCCCTACCGGCTGCAGATCCAGCTCTCTGCGCAGCGTAGCCACACGCTCGAGTTCCAGAGCTTGGAGGACCTGATCATGGAAAAGCGGCGCAACGACCAGATCGGGCGCGCCGCTGTGCTGCAGGAGCTCGCCACGCACCTGCACCCCGCTGAGCCGGACGTAAGCGACAGCGACGCCGCGCGGACTACGCCGCCTCCCGGGCGCCCCCCCGCGCCCGCCCGGGAGGAGGGGGCCCGAGAGGCGGTGGTTCGCTGACCGGCGAGCTGAGAGCGGAGCTGTGTGAGGGAGCTGTTTGTAGCAGCCGCTGCTCCCTCCCTTCTCTCACTCCCTCCTCCACCACCTTCTGGGCCCCATCTGGGCTCCTGGGCCATTTGGAAAACGGAGAGTTGGCGAAAAGCGCAGCCAGTTGTGGCTTGAGTTTGTTATCTTGGACGGAGGAGGAAGAGGGAGCAGGTAGGAGCACTTTGGCCGGGAGCGCTTCTGGGCTTCTTGCCCGCCGGCTCAATCTGTCTTCCTTTCCCGAGGTGAGGCACACTGTGGACTTGCCAGACACTTAATCCCTGCTGGACTTGGGTCCAAAAATCGACGCTTCTTATGCACTTAGGGGTGGAGAAAAGTTCAGAGTACCAATGCCTGCTGTTGCCTTCCGACCGCTTCCCCTCCTACCATGGCCTTGGAGGATGCCCTGTAGTAAAGCCAGAGCAGGTTTGTGGTGGTGCTACCTCCAAAGAGCAGTGTGAGGGATTCGGGAAGCTGGGGTGATTTATCTTGTGGTTTTTCTGGGGTGCAAGGCTGGTAAAACCAGGACCAGGTCTGGGAGCCACAGACTGAAATCAAGCAGCCCCCTGTGAAGTGCAAGAAGTAGTTGAGTAAACTTGGGCTACAAAACAAAGATTTTGCTACATGCCCCCTCCCCATCCCCAAGCGATTTGTCTTCTGGAGCTGGCTTCCAGCTGAGTCTCCTGGGCCATCGCCACTTCCCAGGTTACATGTAAATCATTGTCAGGGGCCAGCTAAAGGAAGGATTCAATTTTGGTTCTGTTTTGCTGCCTTTGTTTCTTGCTTGCTATTGTAGGCACTTACAGCTGTGGTATTTGTTATCAAAGGAGGGAATAGCCCTTTGTGTCTCTGATCTAATTAAGCCTGCTTGGCCATGTTCATCCCCAGGTCACACGGGAGGTTGGCTGCTGCCACCCGATAAGGTATCCACTACAGAAACAGCCAAACAGGGTTGCCCTGGCAGGAATCAGTCAGTTTCCTGTCCATTCCCCCACCTGACTCTCTTCCTGAATAGTGAAGGTAACTTTTTTTTTTTTAAATTTAAGGCTTTGGTGTGGTGGTCCTGTGAATTTTTTTTTTTTTTTTTCCTTCATTGCCTCATCCCCCTCACTCAGTTTTGTTTTGCTGGTGGTAAAATCTTAGGCTTGAGGCATATTTCAGTGATAGTTGTTTATTTTGGTAGCCACACTCGATGCAGTTTAATTCAAGGTGTAAAGTCTTGTTATATTGCTACAGTCTTCTTGTCGCTTGGAGAACACCCCTTCAGAATGCTTTCTCAATGAAGAGGGGTGACAGCAATCATAAATAAATGCAACCTGGTGTAGTCAGCGCCGGATCTGGTGACAGTCCTAAAGCATGGATTGGTGATGGTGGGATCTGTCCGAAGCAGGATGGCTGATACTATTTGAATCTGCTGCTGTGTTTGCTTTACTCTGAGGCTTTAAAAAATGTGTACAATCTGTCCTTTGTTTTCATGTGAGCTCTTTAATGATATGTGCCCTTGATTTCAGAATCCTCTGCTGCACATGGGCATTGCTAATGCTGTCTCAAAAGTTGAGTGAAGTTTCTTTTTTTTCTCTTGGGAATCATTATAGATTACGCTGAACAAGTCATTTTGTGACGCAATTCTTAGAGCTGGAGTAGACTCATACTTGAGTGTTCCACAGTGGTGGCCATCCTCAGGCCTCCTGCCTGGAGATCTTTAAATCAAGGCAACAAAACTTGAAGGATTTCCTTGTACACGTACTTTTTTTAAACTTGGGAATTTGAGGCCATAATTTTTAAAAGCCTAGACCTTTATAGCACCTCAACATGAAATTATTTCATTACAAGGGCATTAGCTATGTTCCCTGTTTTAACAGGAATCCCCAAACAGGTCCTGTCAATGTTAAAGATGAACCACACTCAGCCCTGGTCCAGGAATTTGGAGAAGCATCAGTCTCCTGTTGGAAATGTTGATCTAGTTTTCTTGTTTAATAATCTCGCAGCTTTGCGTTTGTATTCTTTTGCTCATGGAAAAGCGGAGCAAGGTAAACGTGGGTAAAGACATTTAGGAGAGCCTTCTAGATTTGGATTGTCTTTTATGTTTAACACCATCAAGGGAAAGTTGAATGTAATGACATTGTGCAGACAGCAAGAGAGAAGAACAGAGCGGCACTGTCTAGCAGCTCTGGGCTAGCCAGCCAGCTCTCTTTTCCACTGCTCGGTCTCTGTCTCCCTCCTTCACCCCTCAATGGAAAGTGAATGTCAATGGTCACACCGAGGGACAGCAGTGACTCTGTTACAAACAGCTTTGTGAGAAACCTCAACTTGAAGGAAGAACTCCTATAAAATCCATATCAGTAGTAGCATTCTCCCTCTAAGAGAAGAGGTTTTTGATAACAGGGCTTGAACATGATCTAGAAGAGGAAAGATCTACTCCAGATGCTGCTTTATCACGTGTTTTTACAGGGTACCAGAGATGTGAAGTACGTAATGCTTCGGAACAGTGATTCTGTTGGAAGTTTTATTAGGGTCATCATGCTTAAAGTAAAGCACCAACCAGCCACTGAAGGTTGCAAGGAAAGGGGACTGAATCAACTGTTGGCATCTTTCTCAAAGATGGCAGTGTTGTGGATAAGAGTTTTTAATGTCCAGGCAATGGCTACATCTGGCACTTTACAAAATATATATATATATATTTAATAATTTTTGTTTCTCCTTAGGACTAAGATTCTAGAACTGTTTTGTACTGTGAATTACGGATGCTCTTTGAAGGCAAGGAATATTGATTCTAATGTTCTTTAGAAGCTCTGGCAGGGATAAGCAGGACACCCAACTGGAACGGATGCTAAATGTAATCAGACAAATTATATTTTCTTACTTGAGCAAATATTTTATTGAGACTGCTTATGTATGGCAAAGGAGCCTACAACTTCAGCTACACAACTTTTTATATTGAAAGAACTCATAGTTTTTGTAGTTTTATTCTACATTTCATTAAAAATGACTTTATAGCACTAACAAGCCTAGCAGAAGACTTTACTCCAGACCTTTAAGGAAATTTTTAGTTTTTATGAAAAATGACACTTCAGTAGTTAAATTTCTCATGTCTTTGCTGCTTCTGGCCCTAAGAGCACCAGTCGACAACACCATAACCACATGGAAACATATTTTTGGAAGCAAAACTTTAATTTTCTACAACATATGCTATGGAGAGTGAAGAAAATTTAAGGATTACTTGTTTTCTATTTTTTTTCTCTTAACAAATGGAATCCACTGTGTTGAAGACTCTTGATATTATGTGATTGTCTAACCATTGTTTTTTTGTAAATCAAAATAAAATCTAGTGTGATCATCATTGAAAGGATTTGTTTGGAAAGTTACATTTTATTTGTGAATTTTTTTTTTTAATCAGGGTAACTATAAACTTGACTGGTTTATTCAGCTTTTCATTATGTTTTGTTCTTAGCGATACTTGTGACCCATGGAGAATTACATTGACTAACTTGATAAATTTCATGTATTTTATTTCCTAGTGAATTGTGTAAACTTTATTTTTGTTGAAGATTATATGTTAAATCAATGTTATGTTCTCACACCACTTCTTGAGAAGGAGGTTCAGATTTGAAATTGTATCATTTCCTTCAAAATGAAGGGCAAGTGCTTAGTTAAATAAAAGATTGATGACATCTTTTAAACCATTTCCTCTTCACTATGTCTTATTACAATAGAATCTGTCAAATCCTTTTGACAAATGCTCTGAGGGTTTCCAATAAACCATTCATTAGAATTAACTCTATTTATACATGGGTTTTTTCCATTTGTATACTTTCTGCCAGTTTTGGCCCAAATCCAAGCTCCTCAGCTTAACTGCAATTTTTCTGAAATATTAAGTGTGTTTCATCTTAACATTACTCAGTAAACATTTTGATGAATTCATTTAGTGACTGGAAACCCTCCCTGCATTTACTGTGTGGGAATTAATCACCTATTGCTTCTAGGCTCCATGTTCATGAAGAACATCTTGTGAACATACATTTTCAATACACATTGATTTTTTTCAGGATCAGTGCAAACGTTGCCAGAAGCCACACTCACATTTTGGAGTCTGTACTGGGGAGGTTTGGTAATAAGATCAGTAACCCATGTTGCGTGTTAGGTGGTTTCCGAATCCCAGACAAAGGGAATGGGCTCCCTGAGTGATTTAATTACAGAAAACAGGCCCATGTGATCAAGTGGCACTGCTGACATGATAAAGGATGCAGGTGCCAGCAGTAGGTACAGGAGCAGATGTGGCCTCTGGGACTGGCGTGTGGGAGGCCACCAGCACTCCTTAGACCAGCACCTGAAGTCACTGCCACAGTCCTGTGAGGCTCAAAAACCTGGGCTCCATCAGCAGGCTCCCGTGAGGATTTTAAATAGGAAGAGTGTTGAATGCTGAAGGTTATCCAGAGCTCAAGCAGCAGTGAGACCATTTTTCCCTAGAGTGGTTGTCCTTAATTTACCATGGTTCTCATTGCACAGGACAGTAGAGGGAAGGGAGCCTAATATAGAATGTGCATATATTTTGGGGTGATTTTGGTGGAGGCCGCTGTTCCTCTTTCTCCTAAATGGACTGAGTTTGCTTAATGTAGGAAAATGACATGTTTGGAAGTGTTTAAAAGGACCTCCAAAATGAACAGGCCCAAAATGTGTGCAAAAGGGCTTTTATTTCCCTTTACTGAGTTTCCTGGAAAAACTGCTTATTAAACACAATTTTATCTGCACAGTAGATGCAAGAAAGGTTAGTGTCTGTGATTTGCAATCACAGCAAGGTACTGAGTATGAAGGGCTAGAGGATGCTGAGCCCTAGACGAGATACTAGAACATAAGTTTAGAGATGAGCAAAAACCTTAGATAATCTCTACCCCTGAGCTTGTTTCTAAGGGGAAATCAAATTTCACTCATACATGTAGAACAAATATAATGAAAGGTGGTCCTGTGAAGTGCTGATGGTTGATCGGTATTCAAATAAAGCAGATATGTGTAGGTTTAATTGGAGAACTCAGAGAAATTGGAGAAATCAGATCAAAGCCCTGAAGGTACAACGATGATAGAGGAAAGGATGTAACTAATATAACTAATATTCATGAAGTATTTAATGGGGAGTCTCCTAAATTCCATTGCCTAAGGTAAACCAGATGCACAGTGTCCGTCCTCATGTGACTTACTTTCTAATTGATAAGACAGATAACTGCTTACTACCAAAATCTTCACAAGAAGGAATTTAGAGATGTGATAGTTGCAGTGAAAGAAATGCGCAGGGTGTAGGGAGAGGCTCTCTCTCCATCACTGAGTCAGTAGGCTTCCCTGAAGATGCATTTATGCTGAACTTCGGAAGAGGTAGAGGAGAAAGCCAGGTGCTTCAGAGTGGATACTGATTACATTAATTCAGGGAGGAAGGCTGGGGAGTGAATGAATGAACGTTGAGTGCTCTCAGAATGCCTTTGCTTAATGCTCCAGTGGTAGCCATTTCTCCTTGGGGTTCCCTTCTGCAAACTGTTGTCTAATTCAGTGTATCTGACACTTAACACAGGAACAGGCAGAGATACTCTCAAAGTGTGAGTGAGTGAATGAAATTGGAGGTTGGGATTTGTTGGTCTAGAAAGCCCTATTAACTCAAGGTGATGTCAGGACTGTGGTTTGAAGAGGTGAAGTCACAGTGGTTTTTAGGATGGATTGAACAGGGAGAGCAAATGTGACTGCCCTCCCCTCTTCCAGAGCTAGAGGCTGTACTGCTCATGCTATTGATGGCTTATATTGCCAGCCAGGTAATGATGTGTGTGAATTCGGGCCTTTGCCCAGTGCAAGTGAAAGGAGAAGCGGCCAGGCTAGGCTTGATAGGGACAGAGGTAAGCGGGAGCAACAGGTTTTATAGCCTGCGCGCCATAGCCTTGGAGCCATGATTGAAACAGAGGTTCTTTTATACAGTTGGCTAACACAAGCCGCTGCTATGATACAGTCTCTCATGCCTTGTCTAGTGTGGCCATAAATGACTCAAAAGATTAGCTCACTGCTCTTTTGGGAAACTTGTGCAACAATGTAATTAACTCCCAAGGTTTGATTATCAACATTCCGTGCCTTCTTTTTAACCTCATGACTTTGACGATTCTCAGTTGTTGGGCTAAACTGGAGGTAGAGGGTCTGGTCCTAGGCCCACAGAATCAAATAGCAGTTAAGGCTTGACAGTCAAACTACCTGGGATTCTCTACTCTGGCCCTGCTGGTAACATTGGGAGAAAGTAGATAACTGCTTGGAAACTTTATTTCTTCCTATGTGCAATGTGGCTTATTGCATTGGTCAATTCAATTCTGAATATCAGTTATATTTCTAAAATAACATAATATATGATACATGTAATATAACATAGTAATAGTATCAACTTCACATGGTTGTTTTTGAGTCCAAAATGAAACAAAGCACATAAAGCCCAGATCATTAGCTACTGAGATTAATTAATTAATTATTAATTAATAAAGAAAATCTGGGATATTATAGGTGTTCAAAAGCCTTATTCAAAATAAAGTTACTGTCTGGGAGAGAGAAGTCTTCCCTTTAGTCTTAGAGAATTTCTTAGCTAAATAACTCTAGTTAATACATAAGTTGTTGAGTTCCTGCTGTAGTGTTTGAAATGTTTCTTGAGCTTTGATCTTTAGTAGAAGAACCATTTAACTTGTTTCTACATTTTATATGTTTACTCATTAATTCAACAAGTTATTTCCTGTGAACTTCTAAGGTGCTAGGTGCTGGAGAGCCAAGAGGGAATAAGAAGGGATTACTGCAATAGATAGTAATATTGACAATGATGAGGTCACCTTGCCTACGCTGTCCTATTTTAATCATCACAATAGCCTTTCTGGACAGATACTAATATCTTCATTTAAGAGTTGAGGAAACAGGTTTAGAGAAATGAGGTGATTTGTACATGGACACGTAGCTAATAATCGACTGCTTCTGGCCAGGAGCAGGAATGCTGGCCTTCCAAGCCCTAGGCTATGGTTCCTCCACTGAGAAATCATCTGACCACTTCCACCCTTTGGCTCCTCCCCCCTTCTCCTTACCCTGGGAGAATGCATAGCACCTTATTCTGCTCCAGCTTTTGGCATGCAGCACGATCTGAGTAACACATATTTTCACTCTTGTTGCAGCAACTCTGGAGCAAGTGACTCTGGGATGCAAAAAGAGGCAGGAAAAAGAGGGAAGGCAACTCTCAGCCATGAGGAATTTTACGTCCTTATCCATCCTGTGTAATAGTGTCAGGACTAGGGTAAAATTGGCCAACCCATAATTATGCCCCCCTCCCTGTGGCTGGGCACTGTGACAATCCCTCCTCAAACTGCCCCTCTTCTCTCTGCCCTTTTGTGACTCTTTTTACCTCTCCAGGCTGAGGTCAGGTCACACAGGCCTGCTTCCAGCTGACCTGCTATGTGACCTTGCCAAGTTAGTAACTTTTTTAAGCCAGCTTGACTTATTTAAAAATTAGTGCCTCCAGAGGCGTTCACTGGCTTACACGAGACAAAGTAAATCAAGCACATATGGGACACTTAGGTGTGGCATGGTGGCCATATTGGTTGGCTCTGCCACAAATGGCTCTGTTAAGAATATATGACCCTGGACTTCCCTGGTGGCGCAGTGGTTAAGAATCCGCCTGCCAATGCAGGGGACATGGGTTCGAGCCCTGGTCCAGGAAGATCCCGACATGCCGTGGAGCAACTAAGCCTGTGTCCCACAACTACTAAGCCTGCGCTCTAGAGCCCATGCTCCACAACAAGAAAAGCCACCGCAATGAGAAACCTGTGCACTGCAACAAAGAGTAGCCCCCGCTCGCCGCAACTAGAGAAAGCCTGCGGGCAGCAGTGAAGACCCAATGCAGCCAAAAATAAATAAATAAATTTATATTTAAAAAAAAAGAGAATTTATGACCTTGAGGAAGTCCCTTTACCTTCTAGGACCCTGGATCTACGTTTCTGTGTGTGGAGCACCCAACTCGAGCTGGAGTCTATGACAAAATTCCAAGTGCAACTTTGAGATGGTTATATTAGTTGCTCTACTTATAATTAATTAATACTAATTAATACCGATTCCTTGGCCATAACCCTAAACCTTGCCTCATTCATATAAAAAATTAATATGTAAAATGTAAAAAAGTTAGTGATAGTAATAATATGATGGAATTTCAGGGAGTGCTTTTATTGTGAAAAGTAGGAACTGTACACAAAACTTTTTTTGAGAATTGGCAAATTTTTTTATGATCTTGCATATTAGAAGTCCAAATCTGGGCCATGGATAAGGAAAAAGATGATGATAGAAATAAATTAATCCATGTCTCCTTTATTTTGGAAAAAGTGCTTAGAATTTTTGTTTTTAATTTTGCTTTTCGAACACTGATTCCTCCCCCCATTCCCCCCTCCCACACACACTCGAGTACATTTCTCTTTGCTACCTGGCTCTACTCTTGGCCAATACATCATACCCATGAGAGAATTCCCCTTTATCTTCAATAGATAGGCGTGATTTATTTTACTTTATTTTAATGAGGTCTATTTCTTTTTGTATTTGAGAAAGAGCAAGGTTGTTCATAAAGCCATAAAACATCACATGGTGACAGTTCTTTGCGCTGACATCTATTTTACTACTTTAAAAAATACTAATAGACTTAATTTTTTTAGAGTAGTTTTAGATTTACAGAAAAATTGAGTGGAAAGCACAGAATTCCCATATAACCCCCCTCCTAACCACACAGCCTCCCCTTCCATCAACATGGGTATCAGAGTGGTACCTTTGTTATAATGGATGAACCAACATTGACTCGTCATTATCAACCATAGTTTACACTAGTTTTCACTCTTTGCGTTGTACATTCATTGGTTTTGAGAAATGCATCCACCATTATAGTATCATACAAAGGAGTTTTACACAAGACATGTTCTTTACTTCTTTCCCTTCCCAAGCTAAGAATTGGACTATTTTCAGCTTCTCTTATCAAACCTTAAGAGACACTTCTCTGCTGGGCCCTTCTGCTTTCTTTGCCCTCCCAATGGACATTCCTGGCTAGAACTGTGTTCATTCATTCTTTAAGTATTTATTGGGGCCTACCGGGCAATGTGCTACTTGCTAGGGCTAGAAATAGGAATGTCGCAGGGTCCCTATGCTACGCGTGCCTGCCCACATTCCGCTGAGGAAAACAGGCAAACAATGAATGCAATACCTTGTGATTAAAGTGTGATGGTTGGAGGATAAGTAGGCATCAGGAATTACGGTGGCACTGGAGGGGCAGGGGGTCTGGTGGCTAACCCCACATAGTGGGGTGGGGAAGCGTCCAGGATAGGCTTCCTGGGTAGACTTAAGCAGGTAAGGGGAGGTATTATCAGAGAAAAATTCTGACATAATCCTGCTCCCATCTCATCAATCCTGTATTTTAGGAGTAAGACACACATCTGTCTTTGTATGTGGCTGGGGTGGGTGATGGGGGGAGGGGGTTTTGAGGACGAATACTATAAATTGCTTAGCAATTCCTTTTTTCTTTTTCATAGTGCTGATATAGATTTCAGCTAACTAGGGAACATTATCGAAAACTCTGAAAGGATATTAAGTCAAAGTGTTCTCTTATCTTTAGCACCGTTATCCAGCTGACTTTGGGCATAGCCAAGCCATTCCAACATGGTGAGGATTGAGGCTGCTTTCTCTGTGTTTTGAGGGAGCTGAGAGGCACTGGGGAAAACATTGCCTATGGTTGGAATTAAGCCTGGGCTGACACCCCAGCACCTCCCTTGCTACACCACCTGGACAGATGACTTCCCCTGGCTTGGGAGGCTGCATTGTATTCATCGGTAAAGTGGGTATAATATGTCACCTACCAAGCAGGGTTACGGAGTAAGTGGTAATATACATAAATCACCCAGAAGTGGTCCTGGCAGGAAGGTGTATGCTCAGGGATTGGTTGCTGTCATTATCTATTTTCTCTTTTTCTGTTTCGCCCAGTGTTCATGACTCAATCCCAAAATCTCACAGTTGAATTTCAGATTGGAGCAGGTTAAGCCAAACAAACTTAATCAGAGTTAAGATGGTCAGAGGTGGTGCAACATCTGGTTTCATAATGGTTAACACCATCTGGCCCCAGGTATTTGGGAGAAAATCATAAATATGTGTGTACACACACACACACACACACACACACACACACACACATACATATCAACAACCCAAGTGCATTTGACTCTGGTTTCTACCCAACCTGACAACCAAAGAATTGAAGCTCTGGACTTTGGTATCATCACAAAGCTACGATCACTTTCTTACCTCCATAGTTAATGTCTCTCTCTACCTGCCCTTTAAGCCTATGGGTATTTTTATTAATGTAATTTTATCACTTTATATCTTATTTTACTTTATTAGCTGTGCCACACGGCTTGCAGGATCTTAGTTCCCCGACCTGGGATAGAACCGTGGGCGCCTGGCCGTAGAGGCACTGAGTCCTAACCACTGGACCACCAGGGAATTCCCAGCTTAATATTTTAAAAAATATGTGCTTAGGGCTTCCCTGGTGGCGCAGTGGCTGAGAGTCCGCCTGCCGCTGCAGGGCACACAGGTTCGTGCCCCGGTCCGGGAAGATCCCACATGCCGCGGAGAGGCTGGGCTGGTGAGCCATGGCCACTGAGCCTGCGCGTCTGGAGTCTGTGCCTCGCAACGGGAGAGGCCACAACAGCGAGAGGCCCGCGTACCGCAAAAAACAAAACAAAACAAAACAAAAAATATGTGCTTAATATAAAAGAACTTCAAATACCAAAGTATACATAGTGAAAGTGAAGGATATCCTCCACTGCCTTTTCTCACCCTGTTCCACCTCTAACCAAGGGTTATTGGTATTAAGTGTATTGTGTGTTCCTTCTAGACTTTTTTCTGTAAACATTCATTTATGTTTATCTGCATATATTCTCCCAGTTTTTTTTTAATTTAATTTTATTTATTTTTTATACAGCAGGTTCTTATTAGTCATCTATTTTATACACATCCGTGTATACATGTCAATCCCAATCTCCCAATTCATCCCCCCACAACCCCCACCCCCTGCCGCTTTCCCCCTCGGTATCCATATGTTTTTTTCTCTACTTCTGTGTCTCAATTTCTGCCTTGCAAACCGGTTCATCTGTACCATTTTCTAGGTTCCACATATATGCATTAATATACAATATTTGTTTTTCTCTTTCTGACTTACTTCACTCTGTATGACAGATGCATCCACGTCTCAACAAATGACCCAATTTTGTTCCTTTTTATGGCTGAGTAATATTCCGTTGTATATATGTACCATTTCTTCTTTATCCATTCTTCTGTCGATGAGCATTTAGGTGGCTTCCATGCCCTGGCTATTGTAAATAGTGCTGCAGTGAACATTGTGGTGCATGTGTCTTTTTGAATTATGGTTTTCTCTGGGTATATGTCCAGTAGTGGGATTCCTGGGTCATATGGTAACTCTATTTTTAGTTTTTTAAGGAACCTCCGTACTGTTCTCCATAGTAGCTGTATCATTTTACATTCCCACCAACAGTGCAAGAGGGTTTCCCTTTCTCCACACCCTCTCCAACATTTGTTGTTTGTAGATTTTCTGATGATGCCCATCCTAACTGGTGTGAGGTGATACCTCATTGTAGTTTTGATTTGCATTTCTCTAATAATTATTGATGTTGAGCAGCTTTTCATGTGCTTCTTGGCCATCTGTATGTATTCTTTGGAGAAAGATCTATTTAGATCTTCTGCCCATTTTTGGATTGGATTGTTTGATTTTTTAATATTGAGCTGCATGAACTGTTTATATATTTTGGAGATTAATCCTTTGTCCGTTAGTTCATTTGCAAATATTTTCTCCCATTCCGAGGGTTGTCTTTTCATCTTGTTATGGTTTCCTTTGCTGTGCAAAAGCTTTAAAGTTTCATTAGGTTCTATTTGTTTATTTCTGTTTTTATTTCCATTACTCTGGGAGGTGGATCAAAAAAAATCCTTCTGTGATTTATCGCAAAGAGTGTTCTTCCTATGTTTTCCTCTAAGAGTTTTATAGTGTCTGGTCTTACATTTAGGTCTCTAATCCATTTTGAGTTCATTTTTGTGTATGGTGTTAGGGAGTGTTCTAATTTCATTCTTTTACATGTAGCTATCCAGTTTTCCCAGCACCACTTATTGAAGAGACTGTCTTTTCTCCATTGTATATCCTTGCCTCCTTTGTCATAGATTAGTTGACCATAGGTGCGTGGGTTTATCTCTGGGCTTTCTATCTTGTTCCATTAATTGATCTGTACTTCTGTTTTTGTGCCGGTACCGTACTGTCTTGATTACTGTAGCTTTGTAGTATAGTCTGAAGTCAGAGAGTCTGATTCCTGCAGCTCTGTTTTTTTTACCTCAAGACTGCTTTGGCTATTTGGGGTCGTTTGGGTCTCCATGCAAATTTTAAGATTTTTTTTGTTCTAGTTCTGTAAAAACTGCCATTGGTAATTTGATAGGGATTGCATTGAATCTGTAGATTGCTTTGTGTAGTATAGTCATTTTCACAGTATTGATTCTTCCAATCCAAGAACATGGTATATCTCTCCATCTGTTGGTATCATCTTTAATTTCTTTCATCAGTGTCTTATAGTTTTCTGAGTACAGGTCTTTTGTCTCCCTAGGTAGGTTTATTCCTAGGTATTTTATTCTTTTTGTTGCAATGGTAAATGAGAGTGTTTCCTTAATTTCTCTTTCAGATTTTTCATCATTCGTGTATAGGAATGCAAGAGATTTCTGTGCATTAATTTTGTATCCTGCAATGTTACCAAATTCATTGATTAGCTCTGGTAGTTTTCTGGTGGCATCTTTAGGATTCTCTATGTATAGTATCATGTCATCTGCAAACAGTGACAGTTTTACTTCTTCTTTTCCAATTTGTATTCCTTTTATTTTTCTTCTCTGATTGCCATGGCTAGGACTTCCAAAACTATGTTGAAGAACAGTGGTGAGAGTGGACATCCTTGTCTTGTTCCTGATCTTAGAGGAAATGCTTTCAGTTTTTCACCATTGAGAATGATGCTTGCTGTGGGTTTGTCATATATGGCTTTTTGTTATGTTGAAGTAGGTTCCTACCATGCCCACTTTCTGGAGAGTTTTTATCATAAATGGGTGTTGAATTTTGTCAGAAGCTTTTTCTGCATCTATTGAGATGATCATGTGGGTTTTATTCTTCAGTTTGTTAATATGGTGTACCACATTGACTGATTTGCGTATATTGAAGAATCCTTGCATCCCTGGGATAAATCGCACTTGATCATGGTGTATGATCCTTTTAATGTGTTGTTGGATTCTGTTTGCTAGTATTTTGTTGAGGATTTTTGCATGTATATTCATCAGTGATATTGGTCTGTAATTTTCTTTTTTTGTAGTATCTTTGTCTGGTTTTGGTATCAGGATGATGGTGGCCACATAGAATGAGTTTGGAAGTGTTCCTCTGCAATTTTTTGGAAGAGTTTGAGAAGGATGGGTGTTAGCTTTTCTCTAAATGTTTGATAGAATTCAACTGTGAAGCCACCTGGTCCTGGACTTTTGATTGTTGGAAGATTTTTAATCACAGTTTCTATTTCATGACTTGTGATTGGTCTGTTCATATTTTCTGTTTCTTCCTGGTTCAGTCTTCAAAGGTAATACCTTTCTAAGAATTTGCCCATTTCTTCCAGGTTGTCCAGTTGATTGGCATAGAGTTGCTTGTAGTAGTCTCTTAGGATGCTTTGTATTTCTGTGGTGTCTGTTGTACTTTCTCCTTTTTCATTTCTAATTTTATTGATTTGAGTCCTCTCCCTCTTTTTCTTGTTGAGTCTGGCTAATGGTTTATCAATTTTCTTTATCTTCTCATAGAACCACCTTTTAGTTTTATTGATCTTTGCTATTGTTTTCTTTGCTTCTGTTTCATTTATTTCTGCTCTGATCTTTATGATTTCTTTCCTTCTGCTAACTTCGGGTTTTGTTTGTTCTTCTTTCTCTAGTTCCTTTAGGTGTAAGGTTAGATTGTTTACTTGAGATTTTTCTTGTTTCCTGAGGTGGGCTTGTATAGCTATAAACTTCCCTCTTAGAACTGCTTTTGCTTGCATCCCATAGGTTTTGGATCATAGTGTTTTCATTGTCATTTGTCCCTAGGTATTTTTTGATTTCCTCTTTGATTTCTTCTTTGATCTCTTGGTTTTTTAGTAACGTATTGTTTAACCTCCGTGTGTTTGTGTTTCTTACGTTGTTTTCCCTGTAATTGATTTCTGATCTCCTAGTGTTGTGGTCAGAAAAGGTGCTTGATATGATTTCAATATTCTTAAATTTACTGAGGCTTCATTTGTGACCCAAGATGTGATCTATCCTGGGGAATGTTCCATGATCACTTGAGAAGAAAGTGTAATCTGCTGTTTTTGGATGGAATATCCTATAAATATCACTTAAATCTCTCTGGTCTATTGTGTCATTTAAAGCTTGTGTTTTCTTATTAATTTTCTGTTTGTATGATCTGTCCACTGGTGTACGTGAGGTGTTAAAGTCCCCCACTATTATTGTGTTACTGTCGATTTCCTCTTTTAGAGCTGTTAGCAGTTGCCTTATGTATTGAGGTGCTCCTATGTTGGGTGCATATATATTTATAATTGTTATATCTTCTTAGATTGGTCTCTTTATCATTATGTAGTGTCCTTCCTTGTCTCTTGTAACATTCTTTATTTTCAAGTCTATTTTCTCTGATACAAGTATTGTTACTCCAGCTTTCTTTTGATTTCCATTTGCATTGAGTATCTTTTTCCGTCCCCTCACTTTCAGTCTGTATGTGTCCCCTAGGTCTTAAGTGGGTCTCTTGTAGACAGCATATAGATGGGTCTTGTTTTTGTTTCCATTCTGCAAGCCTGTGTTGTTTGGTTGGAGCATTTAATCCATTCACGTTTAAGGTAATTATCGATATGTATGTTCCTATGACCATTTGTTAAATTGTTTTGGGTTTGTTTTTGTAGGTCCTTTTCTTCTCTTGTGTTTCCCACTTAGAGAAGTTCCTTTAGCATTTGTTGTAGAGCTGTTTGGTGGTGCTGAATTCTCTTAGCTTTTGCTTGTCTGTAAAGCTTTTGATTTCGCCATCGAATCTGAATGAGATGCTTGCCGGGTAGAGTCATCTTGGTTGTAGGTTCTTCCCTTTCATCACTTTAAGTATATCATGCCACTCCCGTCTGGCTTGTAGAGTTTCTGCTGAGAAATCAGCTGTTAACCTTATGGGAGTTCCCTTGTATGTTGTCATTTTTCTGTTGCTGCTTTTAATAATTTTTTTGTCTTTAATTTTTGCCAATTTGATTACTATGTGTCTCGGTATGTTTCTCCTTGGTTTTATCCTGTATGGAACTCTCTGCACTTCCTAGACTTGGGTGGCTATTTCCTTTCCCATGTTAGGGAAGTTTTTGACTATAATCTCTTCAAATATTTTCTCTGGTCCTTTCTCTCTCTCTTCTCCTTCTGGGACCCCTACAGTGCGAATGTTCTTGTGTTTAATGTTATCCCAGAGGTCTCTTAGGCTGTCTTCATTTCTTTTCATCCTTTTTTCTTTATTTTGTTCCACAGCAGTGAATTCCACCATTCTGTCTTCCAGATCACTTATCCGTTCTTCTGCCTCAGTTATTCTGCTATTGATTCCTTCTAGTGTATTTTTCATTTCAGTTATTGTATTGTTCATCTCTGTTTGTTCGTTCTTTAATTCTTCTAGATGTTTGTTAAACATTTCTTGCATCTTCTCGATCTTTGCCTCCATTCTTTTTCCGAGGTCCTGGATCATCTTCACTATCATTATCCTGAATTCTTTTTCTGGAAGGTTGCCTATCTCCACTTCATTTAGTTGTTTTTCTGGGGTTTTATCTTGTTCCTTCATCTGGTACATAGCCCTCTGCCTTTTCATCTTGTCTGTGTTTCTGTGAATGTGGTTTTTATTCCACAGGTTGCAGGATTGTAGTTCTTCTTGTTTCTCAGATAAATGTTTTTTAATGTCATTTTTGTGCAAGGACTCTGTGTATCTTGCAGCGTTTTTATTCCTCATTTGAATTGTCCTACAGCCCAGCTCTCTTATTCATCCTTTCCTACCCATGTTCTCAAGTTCAGTTGTGGATTATTGCCCAGGATTTCCTTCTCTCTCCCATTGTGCATACAAGTCTGGCTCTGCCACAGGTCAGCTTCAATTCGGATCACTGTTCTACCACTTACCAACCATTGTCACTTTATAGAGTGTTAAAATTTCCTTATCTGAAAAAAGGGGCTTGAAGTAGCACTTTCCAGAGTGTTTGTGAAGATTATATGGAATCATTGGTAAGTTTAGTCATAGTACCAAGCACAGAGTAAATTCCCCTGGAAATGCATACTCACATTGCAAAGGACCCATGTTCATTCTACAGGTGTACCTGTTGTTGAAATATTGAAACACTTTCATATCAGTTGACAAACAGCTGCTTCCCTGAAACCCACAGTAGCACTGTTATCTTCCTGACCACCTGGCCACTGCTCTGGGGCCACCATGGATATTCCTACAGTCCAATAACAGGTAGCTGCCTGTGGAGCTGGGGCCTCCAGCACCCTGCTGCAGCTCTATGTGCAGCATTGTGATTGATTGATGACTTCTGAACAATATTAGTTTCTGTAGAATATTAGCTGACTGCCTATAAATACTATGCCTCCTGTTTACAGATGACAAAGGAAGCCAGGGGAGAGGAGTAACTTTGCCCAGGGTCACACATAATGACTTAAACTGAAACTATTCAATTTCCAAAACCATGTCCAGTCTCCATGGAGTCAAGTTCCAGTCACTAAGTGTGGTTCAGCCCCTGTGACCTTGGACAGGGGACTACATCTTTTAGAGGGGGCCAGAGTGAGAATGATTCTTCTGGCTTCCCTTTCTCTCCAGGCATTGAACAGTGCCAATATAGGGGAATTTTCCTTGTCTTTTTGTTCAGGGCAAATAAGTTGAGCAGTCAATTTTAGGCCAGAGATCAAACTCAACTCGTTAATTATTCACAGAGTTGATCACTCTGCTCTGTTCCTGAAACTGCTAAACCAGCTGCGACAAAGCAGAACTACAACGCTGGTAAAATAAACTTTTTGAAAAGAACTTGTTGAAGCAGAGCATACAGATACTTTTAGAGAGGGAATGTGAGCCAATGAAAGCAAAGACACATAGTGAAAGGAGCCAGAGAGACGCCACTTAATGAGCTGTGTGCTATTGGGCAGATCACGTACTAGGTAACCTTGGTTTCATCATTTGGTAAATGAGAATAAGTACCTTGAAGAGTTATTTAGAGGCAGATACAGTAGGTGCACAGCCCCAAGCTCTGTGCCTGGCACCAGGAGTGAGAGCCAAAATATCTCCTAACCTAGACTACAGGACCCTAAAGAAACCAGGGTCACTGTGAATCAGCACCCCAAAGACTCCTGGAGGGCCCCAGCAGGCCAGGAGTGAACCTTTACCTTGCGGGATCAGGGGGGCAAGGATGAGACTGTTGACCAACCAGGATGGAAATCTTTTATCTGCTGTGCTCACAAGTCCCAGCTGAAGAGCAGCCCTGCCTGGCAGGAAAAGAAAGTGCTCAGGCACCATCAGGTCCACTCTTCATTACTGGAGAAAGAGGGAAGGACAAGAGACGGCTAATAATTGTGGGGTTGGTTTGCTTCCAATGGTACAGAAGGGGTAAAGAGAAGGTTGAAGCCCTTCTTCCTACTTCCCATCCTTACTCCCAAGAAATAACAATTAGTAGCAGATTCTTGTATCTTTTTCTATAAATGAGGCATTAGCCTTCCTTCCTTCCATACACATGGAATTATAATAATGGTTAATATTTAGCATGTGCTTGCTATGTGCCTCAGAATATTTTAAGCATCTTATATAGACTGTATGTTATTTAACCTTCATGACAACTCTGTGAAATAGGTACTGCTTTTATTTTCATTTTTTAGCTGGGGAAACTGAGGCACGGAGAGGTTAAAGCACTTGCCTAAAGTCACACAGTAGGTAGGGACAGGAAAAAGAACTCAGGAAGTCAACGTATATCTATCTTATTCTGTTTTATGCTTGTATAGCGTCTCAGTATGAATGAATGATAGTTTATTTAACTTATTGTTGGATATCGAAGTTGTCCAAATCTGTTCTAACAATCACAGCTCCACCAAACATCTTTGTGTATTTATCTTTGAAGTTTTAACTCGTATTTGATGTCTACTTTGTGCCAGGCACTCTGGGACACTCTTGACAGGCATTTTGTCATTTAATGCTCACACTCCATGAGGTTAGGAGCCATTCATTTTGCAGGGAAGGCTATTGAGACTCCTAGTCATTAAGTAACTTGCCCAAGGTCCCAGAGTTGGTAAATGGCAGAAGGTGAAAATGAACTCAGACTCTCTGATTTTAGGGTCTATAATACCACAGTTGCTATGGAAATTACACGGTTGTATGTGAAAATGCCCACGAGGAATTCACACATATACAGGAATCTCCTTTTAATAACATTACCCTTTTATATTTTTTCTTCTGTATTAATCTCACTGAAGCCAGTTTTCATACCTATCAAAGAGAGTTAATAATACCTATTAGTATGGACTGAATTGTGTTCCCATTACCCCAACGTGTTGGTATTTGGAAGTGGAGCCTTTTAGAGATAACTAGGTTTAGATGAGGTCGTGAGGGTGAGTCCCCTTGATGGGATTGGTGTCCTTATTTGAAGAGACACCAGAAATCTTGCTTCCCCTCTCTCTCTCTGTCTCTCTCCACCATGTGAGCAGTCATCAAGAAGTTGTCCATCTGCAAACCAGGAAGTGGGTCTTTACCAGAACCTGACATACTGGCACCTTGATCATAGACTTCTAGCTTCCAGAACTGTGAGAAATAAGTTTCTGTTGTTTGGGAATTCCCGGGTGGTCCAGTGGTTAAGACTTGGCGCTTTCACTGCCGTGGCCCTGGGTTCAATCCCTGGTCTGGGATCTAAGATCCCGCAAGCTGTGCAGCACGGCCTAAATAAATAAATAAATAAATAAATTTCTGTTGTTTAAACCACCAGTCTGTGGTATTTCATTCATTATGTTACCCTGTGCAGATTAATACACCTTCCCTATAAAATTATTTTGAAGATTAACAGAAACAAGGTAAACCATCAAGAATAATTTCTAGCATGAATTATGGAGTTATTGTATGCTAGGTATTGTTCTAAGAGCTTCAAATGTGCATTAGTTTCCTAGTGTTGCCATAACAAAATATCACAAACTGGGTGGCTGAAAACAATGGAAATGTATTCTTTCACAGTTTTGGAGGTTAGACATCTGAAATCAAGGTGTTGACAGGGCCAAAGTCCCTTAAAAGCCTCTGGGGGGAGGATTCTTCCTTGCTTCTTCCTAGCTTCTGGTAGCCCAGGCGTTCCTTGGCTTGTGGTAGGATAACTCCAGTCTCTGCCTCCATTGTCAAATGGCATTCTCCCTGTGTGTTTGTGTTTTCATATGGCCATCTTCTTATAAAGACATCAATCCTATTGGAGGGAGGGCCTACCTTACTCCAGTATGACCTCATCTTAACTAATTACATCTATTGATACAGTGACCTTATTTCCAAATAAAATCCCGTTCTGAGATATTGAAGGTTAGGACTTCAGCATATCTTTTCTGAAGGGAACAATTCATCCCATCACAGTACATCTTACCTCATTCAATCTCCATGGCAACTCGATGAAGCAGATATTATTACATTAGTTTTAGAGATGAGGCCATGGAGGCTCAGAGAGTTCACGTAACTTGTCCAAGGAAGAGTGACTAAGCAAGTATGTGCTCTACTATTTCTTGGCTACTAGAGTTTAGGGGCATAGTAAGCACTCAGAAAAATATGAGTTTATTACTCTTTTTGTTTGTTCATTTGTTTTATTTTGAAATGCCTTACAAATGACCATATTACCCCAGAGTAAGGGTAAGCAAACTTTTTTTCTGAAAAGGGACAGACAGTAAGTGTTTTAGTTTTTGCAGGTGATGTGGTCAGTCTCTGTTGCAACTACTGAACTCTGCTATTGTAGCACGGAGCTAGCCAAAGATAATATGTAAGCAAATGACCATGACTGTGTTCCAGTAAAACATTATTTACAAATAGACAGGGTTTATCTATTCAACAGTTGATGGACATTGGGTTGCCTCCACATTTTGGCAATTATGATGAATAATGTTGCTGTCTGATAGTGTCTTTCAAAGCCCAAAACTTTTAAATTTTGATGAAGTTCAAATTATGTGTCTTTTTCTTTTATTTCTTATGCTTTTGGTGTCCTAAGAATGAATTGCTTAATCTGAGACCATGAAGACTTACTCTTAGGTTTCCTTCTAAGAGTTGTATAGTTTTAGTCTGATATTTTTCTCATCCTTTTGAGTTAACTTTTATACATGATGTTGACTAGTTTCATTCTTTTTCGTGTAGTTATCCAATTGTCCTAGAACAATTTGTTGAAAACACTGTTCTTTTCCCCACTGTATTGTCTTGGCACTCTTGTCAAAAGCCAATTGACCATAAATGTAAGGGTTTATTTCTGGACTCTCAATTCTATTCCATTGATCTGTATGCCTGTCATTAAGCCAGTTCCTCACTGTCTCGATTACTGTTTTTGTGTTATAAGTTTTGAAATCAAGAAGTGTGACTCCTCCAGCTGTGTACTTTCATTTCAAGATTGTTTTCACTTTTCAGGGCCCTTGGATTCCCATATACATTTTAAGATCACCTTGTTAATTTCTTCAAAAAAGCCAGCTGGGCTTTTGACAGAGATTGCAATGAATCTGCAAATAAAATTCGGGAGTATTACCATTTTAACAATATTAATTTTTCTAATCCATGAACATGAGATATCTTTCCATTTATTTGTGTCTTCATTAATTTACTGCAATGGTGTTTTGTAGATTTTAGTGTACAAGTGTTGTACTTCTTTTGTTAAATTTACTAAGTATTCTATTCTTCTTGATGCTATTATAAATGGAACTGTTTTCTTAATTATAGTTTCAGATAGTTCATTGTAAGTATACAGAAATATATTTGATTTGTGTATACTGATTTTGTATCTTGCTGAATTCATTTATTTGTCTTAATATCTTTTTAGTTAACTCCTTACTTTTTTCTATAAACAAAGTCATGCTATCTGTAAATAGAGATAGTTTTCTTCTTCCTTTTCAGTCTGGATGCCTTTTATCTCTTTTCCTTGTTTAAATGTTCTGGCAAGAACCTCCAGAACAATATTGAATAGAAATGGCAAGAGCAGGTACCTTGTCTTGTTCCTAAACTTAGGGGGAAAAACTTTCAGTCTTTCACTATTATCTAAGATGTTAGCTGTGTTTTTTCGTAGATGCCTCTCATCATTTGAGGAAGTTTCTTTCTGTTCTTAGATTGAGTGTTTTTACCATGAAAGAGTGTTGGATTTTGTCAAATTATTTTTTCAGCTATTGAGATGACACTGTGATTTTTAAACTTTATTCTATTGATATAGTGTGTTATATTAATTTCTTTCTGTATGTTGAACCAGCCTTTCATTCCTGAGATGATCTTATTCATGGTATATGATCCTTTTTATATGTTGGTGAATTCAGTTTGTTAGTAATTTTTGAGGATTCTTTTGTCTGTGTTCGTATGGGATATTGATCTGTAGTTTCCTTTTTTTGTGATGTCTTTGATTTGGTATCAGGATAATGCAAGCCTCATAGAATTGTGTCCCATAGGTCTCTGTTTATTTCCTTTGATTACTTTCTATTTATACCAAGTAATCTTAATTGACCTGTCTTTAAGCTTACTAATTCTTTGACCTGCTCAAGTCTGCATTTGGGCATACTTTATATCTTTTAGTTGATGGTCTCTGTTTGAGGACACATTTTTCTCATACTTTAATTCTTTAGAAATGGTTTCTTTGAGTTCTTTGAATATACTTATGATAAGTGATTTAAGTCTTTATCTAGTAAATCTGTCTTTCTTTCTAGTAATGTCTGGGCTTTCTCAGGGACAGTTTCTGTAAACTATTTTTTTCCCTTTGGGCCATATGTTCCTGTTTCTTTGTATTTCTTATATTTTTTGCTATTGTTATTGAAAATTGGACTTTTTATCAAAACAAACAATTTTTTATTGAAGTATAGTTGATTAGCAATGTTCTATTAGTTTCAGGTGTACAGCAAAATGATTCAGTTATACATCTATCCATCTATCTCTCTGTATACGTATGTCTGTTCTTTTTCAGATTCTTTTCCATTATAGGTTATTACAAGATATTGAATATAGTTCCCTGTACCATACAGTAGGTCCTTGTTGTTTATCTGTTTTATATATAGTAGTGTGCATCTGTTAATCCTAAACTCCTAATTTATCCCTCCATCCCCTTTCCCTTTTGGTAACCATACATTTGTTTTCTATGTCTGTGAGTCTATTTCTGTTTTGTAAATAAGTTCATTTGTATCATTTTTTTTTAGATTCCATGTGTAAGTGATATCATATGATATTTGTCTTTTTCTGTCTTAGTTCACTTAGTATGATAATTTCCAGGTCCATCCATGTTGCTGCAAATGGCATTATTTCATTCTTTTTATGGCTGACTAATGTTCCATTGTATGTATATACCACATCTTTTTTATCCATTCTTCTGTTGATGGATATTTAAGTTGCTTCCATGTCTTGGCTACCGTAAATAGTGCTGCTATGAACACTGGGGTACATGTATCTTTTTTTCTTTTTTAATACTTATTTATTTGGCTGGGCCATGTCTTAGTTGTGGCATGCAGGATCTAGTTCCCTGACCAGGGATCGAACCTGAGCCCCCTGACTTGGGAACATGGAGTCTTAGCCCCTGGACCACAAGGGAAGTCCCTGTATCTTTTTTTTTTTTTTTTTTTTTTTTGCGGTACGCGGGCCTCTCAGTGTTGTGGCCTTCCCGTTGCGGAGCAACAGGCTCCGGACACGCAGGCTCAGCGGCCATGGCTCACGGGCCCAGTCGCTCCGCGGCATGTGGGATCTTCCCGGACCGGGGCACGAACCCGTGTCCCCTGCATCGGCAGGTGGACTCTCAACCACTGCGCCACCAGGGAAGCCCCCCTGTATCTTTTTGAATTAGTTTTCATCTTTTCTGGGTATATGTCCAGGGGTGGGATTGCTGGATCATATGGTAACTCTGAAAATTGGATATTTTAAATAGCACAATGTGTCAACTCTGGAAGTAAGAGTCTCTATCACCTTTGTGCTTTGTTGTTGTTGCTGCTGTTTGGTTTTTTTTAGTGACTTTCTTGGACTAATTCTGTAAAACCTGTATTCTTTTGTCATTTGTGGCCACCAAAGTCTCTATTCAGTTTGCTTAGTGCTTAGCTAATGACTGGATAGAGATTTCCTTAAAATTCTTTGAACTAATAATCTCCCAGCGTTTTTTTTTTTTTAACTTCTTTATTGGGGTATAATTGCTTTACAATGTTGTGTTAGTTTCTGCTGTATAACAAAGTGAATCAGCTATACGTATACATATATCCCCATATCCCCTCCCTCTTGCGTCTCCCGCCCACCCTCCCTATCCCACCCCTCTAGGTGGTCACAAAACACCGAGCTGATCTCCCTGTGCTATGTGGCTGCTTCCCACTAGCTATCGGTTTTACATTTGGTAGTGTATATACGTCCATGCCACTTTCTCACTTTGTCCCAGCTTACCCTTCCCCCTTCCATGTCCTTAAGTCCACTCTGTATGTCTGCATCTTTATTCCTGTCCTGCCCCTAAGTTCTTTTTTTTTTAGATTTTATATATATAAAATATATATATATATATATATATATATATTAGCATATGGTATTTGTTTTTCTCTTTCTGACTTACTTCACTTTGTATGACAGACTCTAGGTCCATCCCCCTCACTATAAATAACTCAGTTTCATTTCTTTTTATGGCTGAGTAATATTCCATTGTATATATGTGCCACATCTTCTTTATCCATTCATCTGTCGATGGACACTTAGGTTGCTTCCATGACCTGGCTATTGTAAATAGTGCTGCAATGAACATTGTGGTACATGTCTCTTTTTGAATTATGTTTTTCTCAGGGTATATGCCCAGTAGTGGGATTACTGGGTCATATGGTAGTTCTATTTTTAGTTATTTTAAGGAACCTCCATACTGTTCTCCATAGTGGCTGTACCAATTCACATTCCCACCAACAGTGCAAGAGGGTTCCCTTTTCTCCACACCCTCTCCAGCATTTATTGTTTGTAGATTGTTTGATGATAGCCATTCTGACTGGTTTGAGGTGATACCTTACTTTAGTTTTGATTTGCATTTCTCTAATGATTAGTGATGTTGAGCATCCTTTCATGTGTGTGTTGGCAATCTGTATATCTTCTTTGGAGAAATGTCTATTTAGGTCTTCTGCCCATTTTTGGATTGGGTTGTTTGTTATTTTGATATTGAGCTGCATGAGCTGCTTGTATATTTTTCTCCCAGCATTTTTAAGGCCTCTGTGTATGTGTGTGTGTGTGTGTGTGTGTGTAATGTATTGTTTTAAGTGCTCTAGCAGCCAGTTTACAACTCCAGCTTATCCTAAACTTCTTGCTTATACAGAGACTCAAGATAACCATAGGTGAGAGAGTAGACCTTATCGAGTCTTCCCTAGATGTATGCAGCTCTGAAAATGCACATGGATTTCTGGATTTCCAGGAATATGCTGGAGCTTTTCAAAGACCCCTATGGGCATCTCATTATCCAGTTGTTCTTTTTAAAATTTCTGGTTAGCCCCAACTGTTAGCGCCAACTGTTAAAGTATCCTCAGGTAGCTGTGATATTAAACAATTGCCACTAATTGTATTTGACAAATAGTCAGTGGGTAGAGGGCTCTTCACAAAAAGCAAGCTCTGATTAGGTCAAATAAAGACAATCCCTGAAAATGGAGCTTTTTAGTGAACTGCCAGACAGGTCAAATAGTGATAGTTTTCTAGAAATGGGGCTTCTGGGGAGCTCCAAACCCATTTTACTTCCTTCGGTAACAATTTAGCTACTGTTTTTCACATCTATTGTAGTTGTGAGCCTGTTGGCTTTCAGTGCTGCTGAAAAGCTAGGGAGAGGGTGATGGGCACAGGTTAAAATGCCATAAGGCTCACTGTCCTTGCTGAGATTCAGCCATTTTTCTTGAATAAATGCTCCTTGGATTGTTGCAAGCCTTTGGTGATTTTTCAGAGTTCTAAAGAAGTTTATTTTGACAGTTATCCAGGGTTCTCATTGCTTTTATGGAGGAGTGTATTTCAGAGGTCGCCCTCAATCTGCCGTTTTAAGATCAGTTGATTGTATGTTTGGTTTTTATAGCTATATGTCAGATTATCACACACTTAGCAGCTAAAACAACCCCCAGGTATTATGTTATAGTTTTTGTAGGTTAGAAGTCCTGGCACAGAGTAACTGGGTCTTACAAGGCAGAAATCAGTGTTTTGGTTGGACTATATGTTCTCTTCCTGAGCCCAGGGTCTTCTTTCACACTCATTCAGGTTGTTGGCAGAATTTAAATTGTTGTTGTAGGACTGAGGTCCCTGTTTTGCTGCTGGCTGATTCATCTCAGCTCCTGGAAGCCACCTTTAGGTCTAAACCATGACCTAGAAGCTTACTTTCTCAAAGCCAGTAGGAAGAATATTTCTCCAGCCTGTTAAGCTTGAGTCTTATATAACCTAATCATGGGAGTGAATATCCTATCATATTCACAGGACATTCTCAAAGAAAGGGGAGTATATAAAGTATATTTACTAGGAGGTGAGATTCTTGGGGGCCATCTTAGAATTCTGCCTTCGTTAGGCTTAATTGTGGGCTTTTAAGCATTTGGCTACAAAAGATATCATTTCCAGCTCTACTTCATTTGTCTAGAACTGTTTCATATAAATTAATCTAATATAATCTTTACAATAACCCTCTGAGATAGGCAAGGACGGTGTTCCTAATCCCATTTTAGAGCTGTGAACCAAAAGGCTCAGAGAGATTGTATGATTTGCTCATGGACACACAGCTAGTGGGGGGCAAATTAATTCCTCAGACTCTAGGTAGAGTGCCCTCTGCCCTACCCCATACCTGTTCAGTCCTTTGAGTTTTGTTACATGGCAATGAGGATGTTAGTACCTGAGGCTTCTTTAAGGGACTTTGTCTCTGAAACAGTCTCCCTCTGGGCTCCTGTATCTCCTGCATGTGTATTTGGGAAGAATACCTGAGCATAGAAAATAGTATTAACCAGGAGTTTTGATAAAATGGAGCTTTCAGGGGTGAATTGCAATTTAAATAGCTGAAAAATTCCATTTACTTCCAGCAATGTATTCTGAATGCTCCCTCTGGCCCAGCTCAAGGGGAGCAGACAGTCATCTCCTGCAGAAAGTAAATGGAATTATTTTTTTTCTTCAAAGGGCCTTGAAATCAGCAGTCTCGAGGCTGGCAGTGGGGCCTCAGTGAAGACGTCATCAGAAGGAACAGCAGAAGGTTCTGAAGGTAGCCAGGCATCGAACAAACTCACTCTCACTTGAATTTGATGATTTTGCAAATGGTAGAAAAAATTAACCATTTAAGACCAGCTTTCCAACCTTCCTATACTTAATCTCCTGGTTCAGTATATCCAGTCATTTAAAAGATGATGGGGTTTCATTAGTTCCAATTCAACCCTTTTAATTATTCTGTGTCTTTCTACAGCAATGCACATGGCTGTTTGTAGACTGCATTAATCAATCCTCCAAATTTCTCAGGGCAGCAGAGATGGGATATTGGTTCCCTCTCCAGATTCCTTTTACCTGGGCCCTGTACCAATTCCCCAGCTGCTGGGAGAAGGTGGTTCTCACCTTCTAGAAAGGCCAGCCCCCTTGCCTCAAAGTGGCAGTAACTTGGGTGGCTTTCATGCTCCAGAGCTCCCTGTGTGGTCAGGCTGAGGCTGGATCCAGCTGGGACCACATATTTGCTTAGCTGCCTCCCCTGCCCATCCTTCTTCTTCCTGTACTTCCTGTCTCCTGAGAGCCCTCCACATTCACTGAATATAATTCAGTGAATCACATTCACCCAAATCACTGTCTCAGGTGCTGCTTCGATGGCAGTGACCTAAGACAGATAGTAAAAAAGTTCTGCTGTACCATTCCAATATCTAAGTTAAAAAAATATACATATGTATGTATGTATGTATGTATGTATATATATATATATATGTATATATATATATATATACATCTCCAGGAATTAAAGGCTTTGCTTACAGAAACATCCATTTAAATAATATGGAGGTCATTTACCTCTCAACCTCAGTTATCTGGAATACAGCCACGAATATAGAAAAGGCCTACATGTAACCGATTTAGATATTGTAAAATGAAAGGCAGTCTGTACTTTCATCATTGAAAACAAGTGTAGGTTTTGGTGCCTGACAGATACACAAATGAATGACCCCTATTGCATGTACTGGGCAAGCGAGCCGGGGTAAGCTTGTAACCTCTCCAGCTCTGTTTCCTGTCTGTGATACACTTGTCACTTCACACACTCACAGTGTTTCTGGGAAAACAAAGGGTATGATACATTAAATGGGTTAACAAAACCCAGAGCTTTCTTTTATTATTAAGGTCTTCGTGTAACAGGGAGCATGCTATTTCATTCTGGTTACAGGCCAGTTTTTGTTTCAAAGCTGAGGCTGAGAGCAGATGCTTTTTCATGCACAAAACAAACAAACACTCACCAGCTGCAAGTAAACCAAAACTGAACTTTGATGTTGTTTCTCACCACACTGAGTCCCATTTGCAGAGGAAGGGGATGAATCACTAAACTGAGGAGAACGTGGTGGGTTACAGTTCTCCAGGCATGGAGAGATAGGCATGGACAGCAAAGAGAAGCAGGCATTGTCCTGGGCTCCTGGAGTTTGCTGAGCCCCAGGAGCTGGGTCACCCTCATCCAGACAGAAGAAGGGCAGCAAATGTGGGAGGTGGCTCATGTCAGCATTGGTTAAATCTGGGCAACAGGTGATCTATGGGTGTTTGTCTTATTCTCTGTAATTTTTTGGAAGTTTGAAATATTTAAAAATGAAAAGTAACATAAGAGTAAAGGTAACAAAGGATTAAATGAGAATGATTAAATTCACTTTGTGAATGAACTAAGCATGGTATAATTTATACTACCCTTAACTCAAATTCATATAAACACACCTTGTGCATGCATGTGGATTTCTATACATATATGTATATGTTCCTCTATATCTTTTTACATAACATATATAATCATGTATGATTTTATATATATATATATATTTTTTTTTTACACACATGATTTTAACTGAATCTTCTACCAGCTTACATGGCATCTGTCCCAGGTTAGTGAATGAGGAAATGCTTCGTACCTGTGTCTCCTCTACAGATGTCTGTTTCTCCCCAGATTTCAGGTTAGCTTCATAGCCTCAGTTCTTTGATGGGTTTAAGAAAAGTTGTTAACTTGCAGCTTGTCCATCTTTTTTCATGTTGTAAAGATTGGAGCAATGTTCATTCCAGCTTTCTCTATCTCTGAGCTGAAACCAGAAGTCTTTGCATTAAAATTGTGAATCTAAACATGTGCCCTGCTCGCTGTGGTTGAGAGTCTGCCTGCCGATGCAGGGGACACGGGTTCATGCCCCGGTCCGGGAAGATCCCACATGCCGCGGAGCGGCTGGGCCTGTGAGCCATGGCCGCTGAGCCTGCGCGTCCCGAGCCTGTGCTCCGCAACGGGAGAGGCCACAACAGTGAGAGGCCTGCGTACCGCAAAAAAAAAATAATAATAATAAAATAAATAAAATAAAAATGTGCCCTGCTTTAGAAAGCTTTCCTCCTTTGTTTTAAACAGTTATTGTTATTTAGTTTCCTTTCCGCAGGTTTCTAGTGAAGTTGAACCTCTGTTCTGCTCTTCATCGGTCATTTGTAGCACCCCGCCCCCCTACCAGATCCAGTGTGGTCCGGATCTACTCTTGGGAGTCCTGGGAGGGAACCTGGGGGTGCCAGACTGGGAGGAAGGTGTGGTGGGTGATTCTGGGAGGCAAGAGAATTGATGTAGGTGGTTCCTAGTTCCAATCATCGGCTCTTTCCTTAGGCTTTATTCATCTCTGGGGCTAAAGTCTCTGCAACACTCCCCTCCATTCCTCCAGGGCCTGAGCTGTCCACTCCAGGATCATGTATTTTAACTAGTACTTCATTCTCTACAGAGACTCAAGCCAGAAGAGCTTCAGAATTGGACCCTGACCTTCTGTCAGGGAAAGCAGCATCTAAGGCAGAGTGACGAAGCCAGGATCAGTCAGGGTCCTGGGAGAAGACATCGCCTTCAGGTTAGTCATGCTCAAGGAGAGTTCAATTGAGAGATTATGATGCTGTGAGTGTGTATAAGGAAACCCTGATGGAAGAAGCAATACCAGGGCTATTAAGAGCAAGGTTCCTTTCTCACCCCAAGGTCTGTGGTATATGGAGCAGGGACAGAGGGGGCCTGTATGAGGAAAGCTGCGTGACCTGAGCCAGACCCAAGGCGGAGAGAGGTGGCCAGTTCCAGGCGTGACTGAGAATAAACACCCACCTCACTCTCCTCCCTCCCTCTTTCTTCTGCTGGTGTTTAAAATTGGCCAAAGCCAATTAGAAGCCAAATGGCAAGGGAGCCCATTGATGGCTTCTTTTTTTAATTTCTAATTTTAATTTAATTTTTATTTATCTATTTATTTTTGGTTGCATTGGGTCTTCATTGCTGCACGCGGGCTTTCTCTAGTTGCGGCAAGTGGGGGCTACTCTTCATTGCAGTGCATGGGCTTCTCATTGCGGTGGCTTCTCTTGTTGCAGAGCACAGGCTCTAGGTGTGTGAGCTTCAGTAGTTGTGGCATGCGGGCTCAGTAGTTGTGACTCGCAGGCTTAGTTGCTCCACAGCATGTGGGATCTTCCTGGATCAGGGCTCGAACCCGTGTCCCCTGCATTGGCAGGTGGATTCTTAACCACTGCACCACCAGGGAAGTCCCCCATTGATGGCTTTTCCAGGTCAGTCTCTTGGGGCACAGAGAAGATGCAGAGAGGACCTGGGAGGGTCAAGTGAACACATCCAGCATGAAAGCCATGGAGACCACACCTCAGTAGGTATTCATATGGCTATTTAAGAATTTTTGAATTAAGACCAAAATACTGGATAATGATAATTATTATGCTCTCATAATTCAATCACTTCTTTGTGTTGCCCTATACTATTATTACCTCCACAAAATCCAAGGCAGAGAGTGATTAGTAATTTGCCCCAAATTATATAGCTAGAAAGACTGGTGAGAAAAAGTTTATACAACTCCAAAGTCCTTGCTTATGACTACCACACCCGACAAATTTATTCGACCCTTTTCTTGGGCAATCCCTTGGAGCCAGACTCTTCTCCCTCAACATTCTAAGGAGCCTTTCTGACCTCGTCCTTGCCTTTCCTTCTTCTCCAAAAGAGTCACTTGTCACAGCTTCAAGAAATTGGGCTCAGGCACTAACAGGCAGAACCAGACCAGGCAAGGCCACCTGGTATGTAAGCAGGGCACGTGGTGGATAGACAGAGCCAGGGAATCAGGAACAGGGAAACAGCAGAAAGGAACAGAGAGACCAGATGCAAACATTTCGCCTACAGCCTGGAGGTCAGCCCAAGGGGAAGAGAGATAAGGGTGGCAAAGGTCACAGGTGAGGTTGGCACAGCTCCTTAAGAAATGGGTGAAAGATGAAAGTGACTTTGCTTTCATCCAACAAAAGCAGCTAATACTTCTACAGTGCCTTAGTGGTTAAAGCAAATTCCCACATGTTTTACTAGATGATGTTTTATTAGACTGTGGGCTTCCTGAAGGCAATGCCTTTTCATTTTGTTATCCCTACCACGAGGCAAGGTTCTGGACACCTGGTAGCCAATATCAGCAAACACTTGTTAAATAAATAATTGTAAATAGAGTAAAATACGGAATTCTGAGGGGTTTGGGAGCCCATAACATCAGGAACATAATTCTGGTTTTGTTGACTATTGAGTGAGAGTCCTTGGGGTGATCTAGTCTTTGTGAGCTTTAGTGTGCTGGTCCATGAAATGAAAATTTAAAATTCATACATTTGCAGGGTTGTTGGGAAGTTATACACACACACACACTATACACACACATATACTAGACACAAAATGCTGACATACTGTATGTTTTATATATATATATGTATGTATGTATACACACACCCAAACACACTCATACACAGTCAGCACCACTTTTACATCTATCTAGCAAGGTAACCATGACAATATGATGACAGTGACCATGATAAGGAAGGAGTAACTTCCCATAGGGGTGTTCCTGTATATTTTTTTGCTACCTCCATTATTTGAACAAGTTTATTTCCAGCCAGCTCCATCTAAGCAACAAATAGGTCTTAAGCTACCCACTTGAGAAAAGAGCAGATGAGAAATCTGTGTGGGTGGCCAGGTGACCTCTGTTATTAAATCAACACAGTAGGGCAGGCTCACTCTCCCCTACATATATACTGTTCTAAAGGAAGGTCTAAAAGCCACGCCACCATGTCCTCTCAGAGGTAAAAGCTCTCTCTGCAGGGGTTTGCTGAGTCTTCCTAAGCCTGGGTAACACTGGGCCATGAGCCGGGAGCTTAAATAGTTCTCTAGGTTAGTTGTGATTTAAAAAAAATGTTTTCCCTGTCAACCTTTCTCAGTCTGTAAAAGTTAGAATCCTTTTGGCTTCGTCCTTCTCATCATTAGAGGTCCATACCTTTACTCTCATCTCCACACCTCCCACCCTTCACTCCACCAACATCTATCTGTTTAGTGGTAAAATTGGTTAAGGTGGCATTTAATAGAAAGAACGACGACTGACTCCCCCTCACTCTCGGTACCAGCTGCCTCGCTGATACAAGCACACCCACCTGTGTTCTGACAAGGAGCCTGCAGACAGGAGCTCTCCTTGTGTTCACTGTGCTCCCAGCCTGTGCTCGTCATCTCCTTTGCAACCTGGAGGGCAGGGGAAGGGAGAGGTTGCTGAAATCAGGGGCCATGGAATATAAGACAGCTTTCCTTCAAGGAGTTAGCCAAGCATTTTTTTTTTAATGTTTTTATAAAATTCATCAGCTGACAAAGGTACTTGGTCCACGTGCATTATGATGATCTAAATTAACATGAATCACAATCACGAGTCCAAGTTGGACTTGAACCAAACTTACCCGAAATGCTTGGCATCAGTGAACATTGCTTTCTGCTGCAAGAAAATGTGCCGCGAGTGCTCTGTTGAGAATTCCCCGTAAAGTACCTTCAGTAACATTCACCCAAGTGATCTTCTTCCCCCTCCTCCTGGATTCCTTGGAAGAGGAGCCACTTCGGATTCATTGAGCCTCTGGTTAGCACTGATATTCTGAGGGGCACCGAGAAGGAGGTACCCTTTCACTTCCATGAGGACAGGAATCTCAGCCTGGAGCCCATCAGTCTCTGCAAAGTTCTGTGGATAATGTTCATGAACCATCTGATATTTAGGCAAAGTTTGTATCTATCTCTTCTGTGGGCTTCTTTTTTTTTTTTCGGAAAATTTTCCATATCTTTCAGGAGATTCCCATGGTTGTATGCATCCTCTAAAATTTTAAGAGCCACTAACATAAAGTGTTTATTGAAACATTCTGTAAATTTTGCACAGTATATTCTAGGCAAAATTCAGAAGGAAAAATTAAAAAACAAACAAACAAACCTCCCTTTCTTCCTGGCTATTGGGATTCTCACTCCTTTCCCAAAGGTCAATGAAAGAACTGTGTCCAGAGGCACTGTGACACAGCGAAGGAGTCGTGGTAGGGAAGGCTGTGTTGTAGCCAAGACTCTAACACCAGTTGGCTTTCTTAGTCCGTGTAGTCTCCGCAATACTAGCTGTGAAGAGGTTAAAGGAGAATACTTCCCCTCAACCCCTGCCACACAAATACAGCCTGGAAAGGACATGCTGATTACACAGAAAGTTTGGTGGCTTCCATGTACTCCAACAAGCACACCCACCAAGTGTGCAAAACCAGAGAGTTAGTCTTCTTAAAGAATGGTCCATTAGCAAGGTTCTATTTGTGTCCTACTAGTGAATTTTTGCAAGTCCTTTCATGCCCCAACCTGTTTTCTCACCTGTTCAATCCAGGTGAGTCTACTCACCTAACCTGCCTTTAAAGGGTATAATAGTTAAATGATAGAGCTGAATCACCAAGGAAGAAATGAAGTATGAAAGAACATAGAAACGGAGGTATGCTAGTCTTCATGGAAAGAATCTGATTGTTCTGAAAGGGCAACTCTGACGAAAGTAACAGGGTAGATGGCTTCCAGGAAGAAGAAACTAATGGGTAAGGTAGTAAGGGACTTGTTGAAAGCGAGTTTGGAAACCAAATATTTTGTATGAATTTGCTCATACAAACATACATACTGCTATAAGAGTTTGAAGATTATTATGTGTGTCTGATGTGCAAGGGGACCAACCAGTAGTGTGGATTTGGACCAGATGTCAATTCAGTGATCATTGTGAAAAACCCTGTGGACCTTTTGTATTTTGCTGTTAGCTTTCTGGACACCAGCCTGGACACTCAAGACCCTGAGGTCCCCTAAAAACATATCCCTGGGCTCCAAGCCCACTGGGCAACCACTCTTCTACATTAACCATATCAAACTGTGTGACTACTTCATGTGTCATTAACTTGCAGACTGAAATCTTTCTTTCTTCCTTCCTCCCTCCCTCCCTCCCTCCCTTCCTTTCTTTTTATTTTTGGCTGTGTTGGGTCATCGTTGCTGTGCGCGGGCTTTCTCTAGTTGTGGCGAGCGGGAGCTACTCTTCGTCGTGGTGTGTGGGCTTCTCATTGCAGTGGCTTCTCGTTGTGGAGCATGGGCTCTAGGCACACAGGCTTCAGTAGTTGTGGCCTGTGGGCTCAGCAATTGTGGCTTGTGGGCTCTTGAGCGCAGGCTCAGTAATTGTGGTGCACGGGCTTAGTTGCTCCGTGGCATGTGGGATCTTCCTGGGCCAGGGCTCGAACCTATGTCCCTTGCATTGGCAGGCAGATTCTTAACCACTGTGCTGCCAGGGAAACCCTGAGACTGAAATCTTTAATAGTAATACTACAAGTAACAAGGATGTACTGTGCTAGGTACTACTTTATGTTCTTATCGTTATTCTTCACAAATACTCTGCCAAGTAAATATAATAGATTTGTTGGAAGTAGGTTAAATCTGGTCGATAACAATCAGGAAATAGCTTTGCTTGTCTCCCTATCGCCTTCAAACTCACTGGTGTATTGGCTTTCTCCTTCCCCTGATGGCATATCAGGGAGACTCTATAGCTTCCTGGTCACTTTCAAGTATTAAAACACACAGTCGAATCTAAAACGTAATTTAACCTACATCCAGTTTAAAGCTTCTCCTCACTGCCCTGCTCAGGCGTGTCCAGACAGTTAGGTAAACCTATAGGGCGCCTGGTCTGTTCCTCGATTCTCCTTGCTCGGCCTCTTACCTGATCCCCCTAATTGCTGATGGATTTTCCAAGGTTAGGGGAGTGGGAAGGGTGAGAGATCAGGTGGCAGATGCTGTTTGTGCTGCTGTCTCGGCTGTTGAAGCTGCTCCAAGTGGTAGAATCCAAATGTTGGCTCTTCCAGGTGCACCTTTCACGCGGGCTCCTCAGAGACGCTGACCTGGCAATGTGCTAGACTAATCTTGTGGGCTTCTCTCAGCTCCTGCCTCTTGTGGTTCCCCAGTCCTCTTGAGAAGATGAGTTAAGCAGGTTACCTTCCATCATATTTACCTGGCCCCTGTAAAATGTGCATACACTTGCTCTGCCATCGTGGGCAGTTTTGACGTGCTTCACCCTTAGTCTCTCCAGGGAGGTTCTAGTCTCTGTGTTCCCAATGCCAGGGGAACATCTTTTAAGATTGCCCAACATCTCCACTGTGCTCTACTTCAGGGGCAGCTTGGAAGCTTGGAACCCGTCTTGGCATCTCTGCATCCCAGCAAGCATCCAGCCTGGGAGTGAGATGCCAGTCTGCCCTCTTGCAACAAATCCTCCCTCCGAGACTGATTACCCTACACTTCTTCGTTTTGCCATGGCTGATGGGAAGCAAACCCACCCCCAATACTACAAGGCTCTTCGGAAGAATCCTCTTCTCTCTAAGGAGGCTTCTAGCTTGCCTGTAAGCGAGCTATTGGGAGTGTTAGATTTGGTCTCCAACGAGCAGTTCTCATGTGGGAGTGTCTAGCTCTTCTCTTTAGAATGCATGGCTACTTAGCTTTTTCCCATCTTTGGGGGTCTCAGCCAAAGCTCGAAGTTCTGTTGAACATTTGTTATAATCCTTTTGCCTACAAGGAACTGGATCACGAAGAGATTTGTTGCAAAATGCTGGAGATTATTCAACTTGTAAGAGCAAAAGTTGGATTTAAACCCTGACCTGTCCTTCTCCCAAGCTAATAGTCTTTCCCATCCTCCAAGTGTCCTCTTTAAAGTTGCCTAGGACCAGGAAGAAGGAATCCCATTTTACAGAGTAGTTAATAAAAGCTTAAAAAATTTTAAAAGACTTGCTCATGATTACCCATGGACTGGTCAAAGTCCCAACAGGAAACAGATGGCTAAGCAGAGGAGACCACTTTAAAAACAATTTAGTAAAAGAGTATTTGAAAAGGCGTGGGTAGTATTAGGAAGCCACAAGGGTTGGTGCAGTACTTCAGCACTAGTTAGCAGCAGGGCTGTCACCCGTAGGACTAAAGGGACGAGAGGAGAGGATTGTGTTCCGAGGGGCACCTCGAGAGGAGCAGGGACTTCAGGTGGTAGGAGACAGTCAGTCCTAAGTCACGGTTCAGAGGGGAAGCTGGCCTGCCTGCATTTCCTCTCAATCTCCAACCTCCTCTGGAGCCAAACCCAGTAGGAAGCCAGAAGCCACTGGATCTTGTTGAAGCTGCACCTGCAGGTTGGTCTCCCAGAGCAGAGAGCCAGGTGGAGAGTGGTGGAGAGTGGATCTGGCCCACACAGCTAGTCATGGCAGAGCTGGGGTTTGAAACCACATCTGCCTGCACGAAACCCAGTGCTACCTCTTGTTGCCTCTGCCCTTATTTCCTTATGTGACTGTGACGCTTTATATTGTAAATGTTCTCTGGGTGGGAACTTCTTCTTACCATCTTTATAAATGTTGCCATTCCAAGCACACAAAGACATTCAGTAAGTTTGTTGACTGAACGAATTAATAAACGTTCTCTGGGTGGGGACTTTTTCTTACCATCTTTATAAATGTTGAATTCTAAGCACACAAAGACATTCAGTAAGTTTGTTGACTGAACGAGTTAAGGGATGGAGGGACAGGCTACAGATAAGCTTGAAACACATGGGGACATTATAAGCAAAGCGAGGGGAATGGTATGTATTGCAATAACTACCCGCATACGAGATGATGTCTACATACTTGTATATACATATACTTTTATGTTAAATATTTTATATATATTTTCTCATTTAAACCTCACATACATCAACACTTGAATTATTACTCCTTGATGATTCGCCCAAGTTTATTTGTGTAATGACAGTAGCTGAAGCAGGATGTGACCTCAGGTCATCTAGCCCTAAAGCCAGTACTCCTTCAAGTACCACTCAATTGAGTATAATATTGTATAATAATAGGATAATCATAGTTCACTCTCAATATCTTTCTCTCTCTCTCTCTTCGTCCCGCCATTGACTCATTGCAGAGATCAAGTCATCTTTCCAAAAAGAGATGTCTCACATTCTGGATGTGTCTGTTTGCTTCCTTGTAGTTTCATTTAAGTTGTTTCTCTATTCCATGCCCTATTTTTTATACATAAAGCTATTGAGGACTGATTTGATTAAGATTCAGCTTTTGGTTTGTTTTTTTTTTTTTTTGGCAAAAACACTTCATGAGCAGTGCTGTGTGTTTCAAATGGCAGTACCTCAGGATAGACACCAAGCCTGACTATACCACCTTTCATGAGGCAAATATTAATTGGTGGATTTAAGTGACTTAGGAAAATTTTAGTTAAGGAAAACTTTAATTATTATAATTAATAATTGGTATTCTAAAGTTAAGCATCAACCATGTGGCAGGCACTGTGCTTGGCATCACACGTATGTTATCTTGTTGAATCCATGCAAAGGCTGCATGGAAAAGATAATCTCATCCTCATTTATTAAATGAGAAAACTGAGGCTCAGAGAAGTTAAGTAGGTTCCCTGAAGTTGTACAACTAGGAAGTGACAGAGGCAGGATATGAATTTGGAGCTGATGGACTCCAGAGTCTATGTTCTGAACAGCTATGTGACATTATGTATGGCTTCATTTCTTTTCAGCACATTCTCACAGACTGCTCCTAGAACTTTTGATTCTTGCTCCTTTAATAGACTGTCTGAGTCAGAGTAATTTATACATTTAACTTTAGAGTGAGTGTTGGGAAAAGAGCCAAGGAGGGAGGCAACTTTGATGCCAACCATGCCATAAAAGGAGGGAGGAAAGTATAAGAAGGGAAAGAAGAAGTAGAGCAAGGCACTTAGAAGAGGTGGAAGTAGGCAGCAAAATCCAGAAAGGCAATCTATTAAGATCTTTTAAATTGTACATTATAAAATCACAACCCAAAGTAGCTTAAGGAAAAAGGGTCATTGATTTGCTCAAGTCACCAAACTATAGAAAGGCCTGAGATGGACTGACCTCAGGGGTCACTCAACCCACCAACTAGATAGAATTCTGTAGAATGCTCTCTCCAACTCTCAGCCTTGCTTCTCCATGCATGCTGGTTTCTTGCTCTCAGGCTGGCTGTCTCCACATGGCAGGAAGCATGGCTACAAGCAGCTCATTCTTAAAACTACGAGACCCAAGAGGAAAGAGACATTTCTCTTTTTTAAAAAAATATTTATTTATTTATTTTGGCTGTGCTGGGTCTGAGTTGCGGCACGCAGGCTCTTAGTTGTGGCATGCCTGCAGGATCTAGTTCCCTGACCAGGGATTGTACCTGAGCCCCCTGCATTGGGAGCTTGGAGTCTTATGCACTTCCATGTCCACCAGGGAAGTCCTGAGACCTTTCTCTTCTTAACTCCAGTAGGGAAAACCCCAGGGAAGGACTCTGATTGGCTGAACTTGGACCAATCAGTACACTCAGGGAAGAGGGGCCCTATTATTGGTCCACTTGGGTCACATGTCTCTCCTACAACCAGGAAGGCAGGGTCCATTACTATAAGAAAGAAATGAATCACACAGATGAGGCTACTTGGGGGGATTGCGATCTGGGTAGTCACCTCCATCTCCATTTTCCATATATTCTTATTATGAACAAATGACAACAGGTGATATTCAGAGGCAGGCTCTGGGGTGACTGAAAAAAAGAAATGTAGGGGGAAGGAAGCTGATGTTTATTAAACACTCACATGTGCTATATAATATTCCAAGTGCTATATACATAGCTCATTTTGTTTTCACAACAGTACCACAAACTCAGTATTTTATTCTCATTTTTAAAAACAATAAACTGAAGCTCACAGAAATTAAATGATTTGCCTAAGATCAAAGTTGGTAAATATGAAGCTAAGATTTGAATCTAGATTTTTATAGTTCTAATATCTATGCTCTTTCCTTTGGATCCAACATCTTTTAGTGCTGGAGGCACTGAGGAATATTACCCAAGTACTGAAATTCTGTGCATGAAGCAGAGCCCTATTTATGTACGGGTTACGTGGTCAGAGCAGAATCAAAATCCCAGCATGTATTGCAGAATAAAGACTGTTTTTCATCAGAAAAATCCAAATTGAGGGACATTCTACAAAATATCTGACCCATATTCCTCAAAGCTCTCAAGGTCATCAAAAACAAGGAAAGACTGAGATAGCGTTACAAACCAGAGGAAACTAAAGACACATGACAACTAAATACAATGTGTTACCCTAGATTTCGTCTTGGAACAGAAAAAGGGCATTAATGGAGAAACTGGTGAAATACAAAGAAAGTCTGGAGTTTAGTTAAAAACAGTGTACTGGGACTTCCCTGGTGGTGCAGTGGTTAAGAATCCGCCTGCCAATGCAGGAGACATGGGTTGGAGCCCCGGTCCAGGAAGATCCCACATGCCACGGAGCAACTAAGCCCGTGAGCCACAACTACTGAAGCCCGTGCGCCTAGAGCCTGTGATCCGCAACAAGAGAAGACACCGCAGTGAGAAACCCGTGCACTGCAACGAAGAGCAGCCCCTGCTCGCCGCAACCAGAGAAAGCCCACGTGCAGCAATGAAGACCCAACGCAGGCAAAAATAAGTAAGTAAATAAATAAAAACAAACAAACAAAAAACAGTGTACCAATATTTGTTCCTTAGTTTTGATAAATGTACCATGGTAACATAAGATGGTAATGATAGTGGACCCTGGATGAAGGGTATATGGGTATTCTCCATACCATCTTTACAACTGTTCTATCAATTTAGAATTATTCCAAAATTAAAAGTTTATTGAAACAAAATTGTGTTTTGTTTTTCTCCCCTGAGTAAAAACATGAGCAGTTGCAGAGCCTGGGGCAATTCTGCAGGTGGGAGCTCATTACTGACTGTGATGAAGGGGTCTCTGGAGCTCCTGACACAGGATGTTATGGACTGGAGGTTTGTGTCCCCCCCAAATTCCTATGTTGAAGCCTTAATTCCCAGTGTGATGGTATTTGGAGGTGGCACCTTTGTGAGTTAATTGGATTTAGATGAGGGCATGAAGACGAGGCTCCATAATGGGATTCCTGTCCTTGTTAAGAAGAGGAGAGACCAGAGCTCATTCACTCTCTGATATGTGAGGACACATGAGAAGGTGACCATCTGCAAGTCAGGGAGAGAGCTCTCACCAGAACCAAATCTACGAGCACCTTGATCCTGAGCTTCCCCTCCTCCAGAACTGTGAGAAATAAATGTTGTTATCTAGGCTGCTATATTGTTATAGTGGACTTGGCTAACTAAGACACAGGGGATGACATACATCGTTATGGGTCGCGAGCTAAAGGAATAACACCCTAAAATGAGATTGCAGTCATCTGAGGGAATTGGTTAATTTTTGCTCAAACCTCGGGTTCCACCCAAGCAAACTTTTCCTCTACAGTTACCCTGCTAACATGCCTTCAGTTCAGACTGTGGCATCTCTAAATCTCACTTACTTCTGTGACACATTCGAATCACCAATTCATGGTGATACCCCAAACAGTGTTGATAGATGAACAACCCTTGATGAAGTTGTCCCAGCTGCCCCCCTCCCCAGGTGCTTCTTATCTCAACTCCTGTCCATGGCTTCTCTTGGTTCTTTTGGTTTAGAAACACTGCAGACCAGAGACAGACTTACTAGTATTTAATGGTGACTGGTCTCAAATGTACCACTTAGATGACTTACTGAAAATGAAGAATATCCCCCCCCATTACAGTCTTTACAGATGATAAAACTGCACAACCCACTAAGTATATTATGGCTCCTCACTGCTGCCAGTGATGTCTAATTTTTTACCTGTGTTCCTTAACCAACTATAAGAGGTGGGTTCAAAAGAGAAGATAATGAGTGACTTGGTTCTAATTGAGAGAGGTGAGATTCTGTGGATGTGACCAGTTGACCCTCCTCTTTCCAGGGTAGAACAGAGGGTCTCACATAAAGTTTATAAACACACAGATTTCAGATTTGAAAGTAGAGTGAACAACAGTCCTGGTTTGTCCACAACTGAGGAGTTTCCTGGCACGCGAGACTTTCAGGGCTAAGACTGGGACGCTTCTAGGCAAACCAGGATGGTGGAAGGGACCTTGCAGTGATCTTATCAGACATAAAGGCTCCAACATATATTCTCTCCTCTGGGGATTCTGACTAGATAAATATCCAAAGGGATTTGTGCATGGCAAATGCATTGTCAGGAAGAAATGGGTGTAACTGACAGAGATGGATTCGGGCCGGACAGGGGGAGAGAGGAGGCCTATGTGGCATACTCAGTGTCAGAACACCTGGGTGCAAATATCATCCCTATTGCATAACAGCTAAGAAAACTTGGATAAATGATTTTTCTCTTCTTTTTCAGTATCTTCATAAGCAAAATGGGAATGTTATTTAGTACTTCCCTCATATGTCTATCTTGAGATTAAAATTCAGTAACTCAGGTACAGTTCTTAATATTCTGCTGAGCACATAGAATGTGCGAAATAAATATTACATTTTACTATTGCTATTGATACTATTAGCAGTGAGGATTCTGATTCCTAGTTCCACTAGTTACCAGTTATGTGGCCCTGGTAATTGCAGCTTCCTCGTCTGTAAATGGAGATAATGATATTCCATAGGGTTTGGAATGACTTCCATAGGGTTTAGGTGGATTTAGTGAGATAAAGCAAGTGCATAATCAGCATGTGGATTATGGAGGCTGCTTTCTCGATGCCTGAGTGTCCAGGGCTCGTGCTTTCTTGTCTGATATTTAACTCTGCTATTGGAGTAGAGAGAGAACAGGATTTATAAACAGGGTCTTGATGTTGGCTGTGCTATTACTAGGGTCTTTATTCAGTGGCTTTTCCTTTAAAGAAAAGCTGTGATTTTCTTGGAAGTCTGGGAATTGGCTCTGAAGACAGTTACCCAAAAGGAGTGTCAGTTATGTTTTGACAAATGGAATCATCATTGGAAGAAGCATGTAATCTCTTTAATTATTCATTCTATAAACCACGTGTTAGCTTTGTCTTCCTTCTTCAGTTGTAGTCCTTTCCATTCATTCACAGTAATTCCTGAACAAAGTACACACTGAAGTTATTTTTTAGGGACAGTGGAGTCAGGGATCCATAACACTAGCCAGCACAAACTCCTTCAAGTTCTCCTTTGTCCTTCCCTTCTTCCCTTCTTCCCTTCTTTCTTTACTTTTCCTTTTCCTGTTCCCGCCTTCTCCGCTTTCTTTCCCTTCTGTCTTGCCAATTCTTCCTTCATTTTTTTTTTGCTGTATGCGGGCCTCTCACTGTTGTGGCCTCTCCCGTTGCGGAGCACAGGCTCTGGATGCACAGGCTCAGCGGCCATGGCTCACGGGCCCAGCTGCTCCACGGCATGTGGGATCTTCCCGGACCGGGGCATGAACCCGTGTCCCCTGCATCGGCAGGCGGACTCTCAACCACTGTGCCACCAGGGAAGCCCCCTTCCTTCATTTTTGACACTCTCCAACTTTCTGGCCTGGCAGTAGAGACTGCTATGTATTCTTTAAAGTTGATTTTTTCTTGTTCTTGGGCACATAGCTAGACTACATTTCCCACATTCCTTTGCAGTTAGGTGTAGCCATGTGACTAAGTTTATCCAATGGGACATGGGTAGAAGTGACATGTACCATTTCCTGATAGTCTGAACTGTAAAATCCTCCCGTGGACAATCCTCTCTCACTTATTCCCCCTCCTGGCTTTATGTTGAAGTCCAGGGACTGTTGATGGTATTGAAGTCTCCATCAACCTGGCTCTGTGTGGGGCAGAACTAACCCCACCTCTAACCTACAGCCCTACCCCTTGCCATCAGGATCATCTTATGGGGGTTTACACGAGTGAGAAACTTTATGTACGTGAGAACTAAACTTTATGTGAGTGAGAAATAAACTTCCATTGTGTTAAGTCAGTGATATTTCAAGGTTTATCTGTTATAATCACTGGCTTTATATAAACTAATATAGCCATCTCCCTGAGGATTGCTGTTCCACTGTTTCTGATCTTGTGCTCCTCCAAATCTCTCTCTTCTTAACTATAATTAACAATGTGGATCTCAAGCTGCTGTTTTTACGCTCGCACATTCACAGTCAATGCAGTACTCAGCAAAGAAACTTCAGATTACAAAGAACCACCTCTTTAAAAGGAGGAGTCTATTAAATAATATTTATTTTCTGGGACATACCATCTTTCATACAAAACATAATCACAAGACATCTACTCTGTCATCTGTCCTTCTGTAGACACTAGAGATAGAGCAATGAAAGTCAACTTCCACCTTCAGCACCTCTTGGCCTAGTGCTAAAATAGACGACAGAAGTATAGTTTGAAAGTCATGGGAGTTCACGTAAGTCAAAGGAGGGATATCTAATTCAACTTGGACTTGAGTCAGGCAAGTCTCCCTAAGGAAGGACCTGATTTGAATCTCAAAGAATGAGTATGAACCATGCAAAGGGTGGAGGAAGGATATTCTCACACGAGGACTGTGAAGGATATTCTCGCACGAGCGTTGTGAAATGACATGGATTTCCTGGAAACTTCACTTTAGGTCAGGCCAGAATGAAAGGCATATGACTGGGGTATGGGTGTGGTGGGAGATACAGCTGGACGTTGCAGCTGGGACCAGATCCTGACAGTTGGTCAAGTTGAAGGTTAACATGCATCTAGCACTATCTGTTCTTGTCTTCTAATTAAGACACCATGTCATGATTTCCCAGTCACCACATCAAAGATAATTCCCTTTCCTCATACAGGGCTCTTCCCTGTGTGGTAAGCACAGTCCCTCAGGTAGAGGAGATGCCAGTGAGATGACAGAGCTTCTCACAATTGCTCTGAATTGTCTCTGTCCTTCGTATTTCTAGGGTCAGCCTTGCTCTATGTGAATTTGCTGGGGAGCTTTCATGAAGAAAAAACCATGAGGCTTAGGGGACCTTGATATGGAACACTAAAAATCTCCTTTCTGTGTGGGCCAAGAGCCTTTTTATCTTCATCCACGTTATCGTCATTGTTGTTGCATTTTGTCCTTTTTACTTATAAAGTTCTTTACCGTTCATAATGGCTTTCACATAACTGATTTCATTTTCTCTTTCCTGCTGTCCTCTGTCATTGGATTGGATTCCATGTTCTCATTATATAGGTAAACAGCCCGAGGTCTAGAGAGTTGAGATAATTTGCCTCTCCTCCTCTGTCAGAGGTTGAACCAGGACTAGAATTGCAATTTAACATATATTTTCTAGGCCTTGATCTCCCTGAGACAAAGTATCACATCTTCTAAATATTGCCACTTTACCAGTGCCTTATATAGCTACTTAAACTATACTTGCTGTTTAGCGTAACATAGTGATGAAAAACACGAGCTTTGAAATCAAAGGACACCTAGATTCAGCACCTGGTTTTTGGTATATTGGGCAAGTCATTCAACCATTTAAACAGCAGGTTCTTATTTATAAGTGAGACTCTTAATGTTTTTCTCATAGGGTTGTTTTAAGGAGCAAATGAGATGATATAAATGAGTCATTTAGCATAGTGCCTGGCACACAGAATTGCTCAATTTATGCTAAGGTCTCCTGGTCTCTCTTTCAAATTATTTTGTTTTTTAATTTGTAAAAATTTTAACTTTATTCAAAAGTATGCAGAATAGCATAGTGAACCATTACGTATCAAACTCACAGCTTCGGGAATTCCCTGGTGGTCCAGTGGTTAGGGCTTGGTGCTTTCACTGCCGTGGCCCGGGTTCGGTCCCTGTTTCCTGGTCAGGGAACCAAGATCCTGCAGTCGTGCGGTGTGGCCAGAAAAACCAAACACCAAGAAAACCTCACAGCTTCAACAATGATCAGCTCATGGCCAGCTTTGTTTCATTTATCTCCATCTTCTTTCCTCTCTTATGTTATTTTGAAGGAAATTTCAAGCACCCTATCCTTTCCTCTGTAAGTTGTGCCATATGTATCTTTGAAAGATAAGGACTGAGAAATAGTGATATCCACAATGCAATGATCACCTCCTCCTGCAAAGACACAAATGCAAACAAAAACAAAAACCAATGTTTGTAGCAGGCAGAATAATAGTTCCCAAAGATGTTCACACCCTGATCCCCTGAACCTGTGACTATGTTACATGTCAGTGAAGAATTAACACTGCATATGGAATTATGGTTGCTAATGGGCAGAATTTAAAACAGGGGGGTTATCTGGGATTATCGAAGAGAACCCAATGTAATCACAAGGATCCTTAAAGGGGAAGAGGGAAGTAGAGAGGGAGAACCATAGAGATAGCAGCACAAGAAAGACTCAGCCAGATGCTTCTGGTCTTGAAGATGGAGAAGATGGAGATGGAGAAGAATCCAAGATTTTACAGTCAGAAGACAAGGAGAAGACATGGAGAAGACAAGGAATACAGGTGACCTATAAAAGCTGGAAAAGGCAAGGAGGGAGATTTTCCCCTAAAGTCTCCAGAAAGAAGGCAGCCCTGCTGATTCTTTTATCTTAGCCCAATGAGACCCCTTTCAAATTCCAGAACTATAATTAATTTGTATTGTTTTAAGTCACTAAGTTTGTAGTAATTTGTTATAGCAACAACAGGAGACTAATACAAGAATAATCACTTAATATCATCAAATATTCAGTCAGTTAGCTTAGTATTTGAACTAACAGCTTAGAATTCTAGTCATTATACTTCTCTGTTTGGACTAAAATTCTGAAATACTGCTTTCATAAAGAATAGTTCAGAGGGCTTAGAGTCTGCATTTGACCAGATAATTCAATTGAAGTACATTTCTTCTAAAATGGAAGGTTATTCTTGATGAAGTTTCTTTTATTTATTCATTTGCTCATTCTTTTACTCATGTGCTCTTTCTTTAGAAGGCACCTAGTAGCAAGGGCCTACTATGAGTTATCAATTGTGCTATAGCTCTTGGGAGGGTAGATCTACTAAGACCCACTCTTCCTCCTTAAAGACAGTAGCATCAGGATAGTACAAAGATTAAAAACACACATTCTGGGAACATACTTTCTGGGTTAATTTCAGCTATGCCCACCACCAGCTGCATGATCTAAGGCAAGTTAACATCTCTGAACCTCAGTTTTTTCATATATAAAATGGGGTCAGTAGTGGTACCTACCTGATAGGAGTGTTATGAAGATTAAATGAGTTAATTAATATATGTAGAACCCACAGAACACTGCCTGGAACATCTTAAACATTCCACAAGGTTTTTTGCTTATTATTCTATACCAAGGATTGATGGTCTTGAGTCAGACAGATCTTGCCAAGTTCTGAATCCTCACTTTCTCATCTACAAATGGGATTAATAATAGGGACCTACAATACTTAATGAAATAACAAGTGTTTGGTTCAGTGCATAGAACACAGTAAGTAATCAATAGATATAAGTGGTAATCATTTTTATTGTTCATTTCGTTGCTCACTTAAGAAACTCCCAGATCAATGATGTTATACAATATTTTTTGAACTAAGAAGAGAAAAGCCAAGCAGTGCTCATGCATCTCCTCCTTTATTCCACCAGGTCAGTCAACCACTTTTGCTTCTGTGCTATGGAGGGAGAAAGCAGAAGACCAGGGTTGGGAAGGGGTTCCAAATCATTATAAGAAGCACGGTGTGGTGAAACACCCTAAGGTAACTCACCTTAGTAGTTACCCTTTATATAATCCCCTCCTCTTTACTGTGGGCAAAACCTGTGACTTGCTTCTAACCAATAGAATATGGCAAAGGTGATGGATGTCACTCTCTTGATTAGGTTATATTATGTGGCAAAGCGTGTCCCTCATCTCTAAGGCCTAAGAATAGAAGCATTTTTTTCAGGAAAGTTCCAAGTTAGCTGGGAAGTCATCATTTGCTCTCACTATGTCACAATCCTCTTCTGGCATGACATGACTTTTCAGTGAAAGACTTCAAGTGTTCTTGCAATCTGCAGGATTTGACTGGTGGGAGTGAACAAGAAGAGGGCCTGGAGAGAGATAAGTCAACTCTACCCAATTTCATTCCAAGTTTTGGCAAAGAATTCCTCTTGGGTGAATTTTTCTCTTGAATGGATTAGGATGAGGCTGTAAGTTGTAGCAGAAAGACTTTCAGTCTGGGGGCTGTAGAGAAGATCTAAGTACTAAGTAAAGTGACACCAAATTTTACTCTCATCAATACTAGAAATTAATAGGCAGCCCTTAGAGTGGAGAATTCCTGAAGCACCTGCTTTTCAAGGCTTAATTACACCAAAGAAAAACAGAACCTGCTTGGGATACCAGGGAAAGTGAGGCACACACACACACACACACACACACACACACAGACAAACACAGATAGTCAGACCTACACAATCACAGGAGCTTCAATGAATAATCCAAGATTTTACAGTCAGAAAATCTTTTACTTTTAGCATACATGCAAGTTTTATGTCTTATCATTCACAAAAGATGACAGGGAACAGGCATTGTGAGCCTTTCTTTGTTGTAGAGACCCTGCTCAGGCTGTACATCTAACGACACTTGGAGATACTCACTTCGTGTGGCTCTCACAGCTCTGACAGTGGCAAAGGTACAGATAAAAACTCAATTCCTGCACAGCCATCTGTTGTTGATCTCTGTTTGGCTCTCTCTAGTCTCTAGAGATACACAGACTTGTGAGTCCTCTGAGATAGGGGAACCTTAAGGAACACCTAGGTCATCTCCATCATTTGGCAGAGGAAGTAACTGAGCTCCAGAGGAGTGAAGTGATGGATTCAAAGTCACATGACCACTCTGGTGTGTGGACAGGATGAGCAGCCTTAGCCTGGCCCTCTTTCCAGCTTTCTGTGTTTGGCCCTTCCCTATTGCCATTCTGCACATGCTGGAGGAAGAGGTGGGTAGACGTTCAGGGAATAAACTCATGCTACTGTTTGAATATTAAGATTTAATATTGTAATTTCAGCCTAAAACAAAACCAAATTAAAAAGGTACATCTGCTGCCGAAAAATTAAATAACGCACTTCTGGCCCCAATACACATGATTCTGAATAATTTGGCTTTATTCCTGGTAGCAGGGCTGGCATGGGCAGCATGGATAGAAAGGGAGCAGGGCTTTGTGGGGCCTCTATCCTGTTGGACATTTCTTCCCTTTATCCCATTATACTCCTTAAAGCCTTTTGTTTCCATATAGTGGCCCCAAACTTTCCTGCATTCTCAAGGGCACCCTTTCCACCATCAGAACTGAGGTTTTGTGCGCTCACTGGGTGACCACTTGTATTCATTTGCTATGGCTGCCATAATGAAGTGTCCCAGATTGGGTGGCTTGAATAACAGAAATTTATTGTCTCACAGTTCTGGAGCTTGGGACTCCAAAATCAAGGTGTCAGCAGAGTTGGTTCCTTCTGAGGGTTGTGAGGAAAGGCTCTGTTCTAGGCCTCTCTCCTTGGCTTGTGGATAGTTGTCTTCATGGTTACATGGTATTCTCCCTGTGTCTTCACACGGTCTTCCCTCTGTACGTGCCTGTGTCCAAATGTCCCCTTTTTATAAGGATGTGAGTCATATTGGATTAGAGCCCAGCAGAATTGTTACCGAACACAAGTTCATGTGCCCGATGAGGACAAACAATACCAAAAGCTCAGAGTTTGGAGCAGAGAAAGGTTAATTGCAGGGCCATGCAAGGAGACAGGTGGCTTGTACCCCAGAAAAGCCCAAATTCCTCAAAGGGTTTCAGCAAAGCCCTTTTAAAGGCAAGGTGAGCGAAGGGCGTGGTTAGTTGTTGCAAACTTCTTGGTGTTAGAATCCTCTGTTCTTGCACCTGACTACGTAGGTCAGTGGGCTCTTCAAGGTCAGAGACAGCATGACTACGCATAGGCAACAGAGCACAAAGGTTAAAGTGAAAAAGGAACAGATCTAATATGGAGGCAGATGGGTTCTTCCCTATTACACAAGGTCTTCATGTCTGCTAAGTCTCCAGTCTTCTCTCTTGCCATTTTCCCCACGTCCTCACACGTCGACACCACACTCCTTGGACTCACTCACTCTTGGACTCATGTCTCTCACAATTCCAGCACCTTTGCCTACCCTCCCTCAACCAGGAATGCCCCTTCCCCCATTCACTAGCCAACATTCTAGTCACTCTTCTATTCCCTACGGAAGCAGGAACAAAAGCGACCCGCATCTGTGAAGCCCTCTCCTGGCTCCCAAGCCACTGTAAAGGCCACTTTCCCTATGTCCCAAAGACCTTAGAAAATTACTACCATTAAATGATGACGGGGGGCTATAATTATTTGTTTGCACTTCTGTTTCCACCCCAAAACTGTGAGCTCTTGGAGGACAGAAATAGATTTTTCACCCTCAGTTCCTTTCTATCATAGCACCTGATAGTTTTCCTTGCATTCTTTAACGATAGCAGAAGCCTAAAGAATGTCAACTCTGAGGAGAAACAGACTGCGGGGAAGAATTGTTACTAACATAAAGGGAAATCTCGCGACACGTAGGTCTTGAGCGGGAACCTTATTCAGCCCTTGAACTGCCATCCGCCCCGCCCCTCCCTCCTGGCCGCTGAGGCGGAGCGATTTCCCGCCTTATCTGAGCTCAGAGGCCGGAACTCTTGCTGGTTCTTTCTGCTGCCTTCCTAGACGGCGGTGGCGGCGGTTCGCGTGGGCCCTGAGCCCGTGGTTTCCCGCTAATTTTTTTTTTTTTTTTTTTTTTTTTTTGCGGTACACGGGCCTCTCACTGTTGTGGCCTCTCCCGTTGCGGAGCACAGGCTCGGGAAGCGCAGGCCCAGCGGCCATGGCTCACGGGCCCAGCCGCTCCGCGGCATGTGGGATCCTCCCGGACCGGGGCACGAACCCATGTCCCCTGCATCGGCAGGCGGACTCTCAACCACTGCGCCACCAGGGAAGCCCTCCTGCTAGTTTTTTAAAGGTAAGGGCAGGTGTGCCGAGTCCCTTCCCTATTTACAGAACGACCTGGCTTCATATTGATTACCTCTGTAAAGACCCTATCTCCAAATACCGTTATGTTCTGAAGTACTGCGAGATTAAGGACTTCAATGTATGAATTTGTCAGGGGACACAATTCAAACCGTAACACCAACCAAACTGGTAAACCACACGCTGTGAGCTGGCCAGAGGACAGGACACGGTTCTCACGGCTCTCGGCTCCTTTCTCAGCCCCACCATTGTCTCCGTGCAAGAACTCGGCCGGGTCCCTGCCAGCTTCTACTCCCCAGGTTTCAAATGAGCGGAAATCACCCCGGCTTCCCAGAGCTGTGATGGCAAATAAACAAGGTAGTCCTAGGACAGCATGTGATACATCAAAACATAATTAAACAGAACTGTTTGTGTTCCTCCTTTTGTCCACACCCAGAAACTCTTCACAGAGGAGGACTTATCCCAGTCACTCAAAGAGGAAACTGAGCAAAACATATGCACGTATCTGCCCTTGGGAACTTTTGTTCCAACAGAACCTCGCGGATAAAAACAAAAAGTCGATGTGTAAAATAAAGAAAGGAGAGTGGTAGAAGTGAGGATGGGACCACCCAGGTCCTTCCCTCTTTTCTCCAATGTTTATACATTCACTGAGAACGCTCAGGCATAATTTCTTACATTGTTACTCTAATCATGGAGGGCAACTGCTTGGGTAGTTTTATTTTATACTTAAAAATAACAGCATTATATACATATACACACACGCACGCACACACACACACACACACACACACACACACACATATATATAAGTTGGGAACATCATACTTTTTTCAGTAAAAATCTGTTGTTGTCATTTTTTTTTGTAAAAAGTAGGCTTATATGATAAGTGCCATTTGAGAAATCCTCACATTCCCCATGTTAACAATGTACCTTGAACATCTTTCTATATTAATACATATTTTTCTCTATGTTATTTCAAATGGCTAAATAGTTTTTTGTTGTAAGAATGAACCATAATTCATTTAACCATTCTTGATGGGCATTTAACTTCTAGCCAGCTTTGAATTATTGTGTTATTATTAGAAACCAATGCTTGGGTGAGATCCTTAATCTTTCTACATCTCCCTGCTCTTTCCACTGATACTACTATTAATCTTTGGCTATATAGACCCAAATTCACAATAGCTGGGATGGTAGGAGATGAAAGGGACAAGCTATTCACAGAGCTGTATTCACAATGTTTTTAAAAATCCTGTGCAGGGATTTGTAAGTTTTTCTGGAGAGACTTAGTATGGCTGTGCCTCAAATGAATGTTACCAAACCGTTGCTGAAAAAATTCTTCTAGTAGGACACTCCAAAACAGTGGGGAGAGAAAACATAATTAGATGTCAGAATAAGTTGCAAATGAGTGGCAGAGGAATCTGCAGAGGTTTTTGATTGGAAGGAAAAATGGTTGAGGAAACATGTAGTGAGTGAGGATTGAAAGGGCAGCACACCTTTGCCATAATTTAGCATAAAGGGGGCTCTTATGCAGAAAGTGTTGCATTAAATAAAACATAATGACTTAAGTAAGGAGCCACGTTATGATTTTGGGTGCTGTTTTCTTTATAGAGCTTTGTGGAAAAGGACTGGGAAACACACAGCCAGGATTTCGGTCCTGGAGTTTCAGCTGATCTTGTGCAAATCAAGCAAGTCTGTTTTGGTCATTGGCTGAGCTTTCTAAATCTGTAAAATAAGGATGTTAGATTAGAAAATGAATAAGGTCCCTCTTAGATGCCGTTTTTTAAAAAATCCTGGGTCTTCTAAGATTTCATAGGTAGAAAACCAGCATCTTAATGGATAAAGGATCACAGAGGCCAGGAGGTTAAAAGGGCAACAGTCAGGGCTTCGCCAAACTTCATTAAGCGTCTGCTCCCACCTCAACTATAATCCTGTGACTCTTGCCCTTCCTTCTGGGTCCTGTCAATTTACTATTCAGATCAACAGACTAATTTTGTCTGAAAAGGGAATGGAAAATCTCCGTGTCATCGGATACACATTTGATTTGATGGATAAGGCTTAAATTCCAAAGAGAGTGTCAGGCAGGAAATATCCGGCTCTTTCAAACTAATTACTGCATACCTGATTTATTTCTCTCCTTACTGCTGTTTATTTTGTTTTTATTCAAAATATAAAATTGCTCCCTGAGTTGGGAGATTAATAGCTTTCTTCTCCTTTAGCAACAGATCATTTGTGGATCCAGCTTATAAATAGGAGGTAAGAATCCATGACTCATTGTTTTTTCCTTTTTCATACAGAATGTCCCCTGAGATGAACTGTGGCTTTTTTTTTAAGTTACAGACATTAACGCCTAATTATTTGCAGGCTGTTATGTTGGAGAGTTTTGTTTCTAGGAAAATGTAATAGTTTTCTTTTGTACCATGCTCCTGGAAAAGTTTATATTTTGATAAACTATTGATAGAAATTTAAACATTATTGAGCTATGGCTGGATGGAGCACAGTTTTGCTTGATTCATTCATTCATTTAACAAATGTGCACTTACTGTATGTGGCTCTGTATAAGGCGGGTGGACATTCAGTGTCTCAGATGCAGCAAGGCTCTGATACTGAGGCTGGAAGGAAAGAATACAGAGGGAGGGAATAGCTTCTCAGGTCGATTTGCTGTGTGCTTGCAGTTTATTCATTTGTTTATTATATATCCTCTCACTGGTCTATCAAACATCTTCTGCAGTCACAGATCCTGCTGGGGTTTTACACAAGCATGGTATGCATGCGTTTGGCATGCATGCATTCATTCACTTATTCATTCATTAAGCAACAACAATTACTCCCCTACAAGGTATCATTCTCCAAGTAGTCTATGAGATGTGGATGGAGAAAGGGAAACAATTCTGAAGGACTTTGAATGACATGCTTAAGGAGCTTTGACTTAATTTAGAATCTTTTTTTTTCTTTTATCTGTGTTTTCTGGTACTTCCTAGCTGTTTAATTGGGGTAAGTTACTTAACCTCTCTGTGTCTCAGTTTCTTTATTCCTTAAACGGTGTATCCAGCAGTGTCCAGTCAAGAAAATAGAATGACGTACAGATAATTCCAGCAGAGAGGGATTTAATGTAGGGAATTAGTTACAATATTTTGGAAGAGGAGTAAAAGGGAGAAGAGAGTGAATGGGAAGTGAGGAAGTGCTGATCAGCCTTGGGCAGGAGCCCAGCCTGCACATGCTGCTGGTGTGTGGGAGGTGCTATTGCTGTTACTGATCAGGAGGTCCCTGTAGCTGTGTGGTTCAGAAACAGCACTCCCCCTAATGTTGCTACCACTTGGGGAAGGAAAGGGAAAAAAATCAGAACAATGCACGAACAAACTTCTCCCTTCCTCCAGCTTTCCAGTCTCTCCTCAGTGCCTCCCCATTGACATAGAACCCAACCAGGAGGCAGCTGACCAGTGAGCCTGGGAAAAGTAGTTTGCAGGCTTTTTTTTACATGCCCTGAGTATAAAGGAGGTCATAGGAAGGCAGGAATGGAGCTGACAGCTACCAGACAAATAACCAGCACAAATGGGGACAGTAATGGCACCTACCTTGCATGGTTGCCGTGAGTTATTGAGTTAAAGTATGCAAAGCCCTTTAGAACAATGCCTGATGCATAGGAAGCAGCTGCTGTTAGTGATTATTACCGTTATCTAGTAACTCAAGGGAATCAGGGAGGGCATGTAAATGGCACAGTAACAGAATCGGATTTATATTTGAGAAAGTTCAGCTGGGGCCATACAAGAGTCTGAACCTTAATGGGTCACACAAGAGACAGGGACCATGTAGGAGGTGGTTGGAATATCTTTGCAGTAATAGGGATGAAGAAGAGGGTTCATCGTTACATGGTTCTTTAGGCAATTGAATTATTTAGACTTTGTGATTGATAGGGGGATACAGAAGGAGGGCCGTCCAAGATGCTTCCAAACTTTGGTTCTGGGTGGGTGATCTCACTATTCATCATTATGTCATCAGGACAGGGATGGAGTGTCCACTGACCATGGACTTCCTGCAACTAGGATAGTGCATGGTAGTCTGTGTGTGTGAGCTTCCTGCAGGGGAACGCAGGAGAAATTCTGCCTGTGGCCTCATCAACCAAGGACCTTCAGCTGTTAGCCTGCCACTGATTTGATCCTTCCCTGAAAGGCAAAAGCAGTCTCTCTCCTCCTTTAATCCTTTTTCCTTCCTCTGGGCCCTCCTCGTTGTGTTATGCATGTCTGTCCATTTACATGTCTTCTCACTAGCCTTTCTTCACTTTGGAATGACACGAGCAGCTGTCTAATTGCAGTTCCCTAAGTCCCCCAGCCATGTGGACCTGTGTTCAAGTCCCTGAATGTGCTTTGCGTACTCTTGACTCTAAGCATCTTCACAGCAGTCCTCACTTGACCAATCTCTCCATGTCTTTGTTTTGTTGTCTCTTAATCATCTTCCCAAACAGCCCAAATGAATTCTCTTACTGGAATCCTTTCCGTACCTCTCACATGGCCAGGTTCTTTGTGCTCCCCTTATCTGAGTGATTCTCTTTATATTGTAGCTTTCTCTCTGTTTATCTGCCTCTTCTGTCTCTTGTGCTGGAGTCTGCACACCTGTGATGGGAGGGAACCAGGTAGGGTTCTCGGTACCCCCAGATTATGGTCTGTAAAGTAAGTCTCCATTGAGTTAAAGGGCAGCAGAACTGACCAGCTAACTACATGTTTTGTCCTCTGACTCATGAGCTTCATTCTGTGTTCTGGGGAAAGAGGGGGATGAACTTTTATCACCTGGCCATGGTGCCAGTTTACCAACATCTGCCATTTCTGGGCAATGTGTCCTTTATCCAAGGGCTGGGTGAGCCTTGCACTTTTGTTCCCTTGGGTGATTATTCCTGTTTGAAGAGGGTCTTAGGGGTGGAGGGAAGATTTCCACCAGTGCCCAAGGTCCTCTCTCCGCACTAAGTAACTTAACCCTAGAAAGTGGTAATGTAGCTTTTTCCTTCCCCCCATCACTGCTGAGGACACGCTTCTCTACTCAGAAACAGAAGCTTGTTTCTGACACACCCATTTGTTTTCCAGGATTTGGAGCAGAATTAATTAGGTTGGAAAAGTATGGGGACAATGCTAAGTATTATTAATGATACAATTAATGGTTCCTTCCTGCAGGGTTTGGGTGGTTCCTGGCTCCCTAGGCATCTCTCTTTTTTTTTTTTTTTTTGCGGTACGCGGGCCTCTCACTGCTGTGGCCTCTCCCGTTGCAGAGCACAGGCTCCGGACGCGCAGGCTCAGCGGCCATGGCTCACGGGCCCAGCTGCTCCGCGCCATGTGGGATCTTCCCGGACCGGGGCACGAACCCGTGTCCCCTGCATCGGCAGGCGGACTCTCAACCACTGGGCCACCAGGGAAGCCCTTAATGATACAATTAACGGTTCCTTCCTGCAGGGGATGGGTGGTTCCTGGCTCCCTAGGCATCTCTTAAAGATGTATTCTGTTCTTTCAGTTTTCACTCTAACAAGCTCTGCTTGGTGCCCTGGGTCTCTGCTCCCAGTCACTCCCTGGCAGGGTTGTTGCCAGGGACTCGTACCAGAATGGGGCTACGTTCCATGGCAGAGGAAGTGGATGGACCCAGCCATACCTCCTCAGCAAGGGAGGAAAAACCTAAAAGATGCAAAGGGGAAGCAGAAGTAATGTGAATTTAGCACATGTTGTATCCCAGGAACTATGCTTCGTGCTTTATACACTTAATCTCACTTAATTTAATCCTCATAACAGCCCCATAGGTAGACATTGCTAGCCCCATTGTACAGATGTAAAAATAGAAATTCACAAAGGTTTAATGCATTGTCCAAGGACAAACTTCTAATGACTGTCAGAGACAGGATTTATACCTAGGTTGCTTTGACTTTGAAATGACTAGTGCTCAGCCAACATGTAGCGTTGATGTAGATTCTCTATAAGGACTTAGTGGCAGAGATCTACTTTATTGCAGGTCCTGCACACCAGCGTTTTTCCCCATCCGCACCCCAACCTCTGTGCCCTCTGTCATCCTCTCAGGCCTTAGTACTCGGCTTCCCCATGGATCTCACAGCCCATGCCTATCCCATTGTTTCTTTGTCCCGTTTGTCAAATTTCCACCAGAATCACCTCCTTGTCTAGATTCCTATGGCAAATGAAAGATGATCCCAGTTAAGAATTAAGACCTGTTTTGGAGGTAGTGTGCGTTGAGGTCAAATATCAGCTCTGTTAATTGATAGTGATGCCCCTTGGGAAATGTATGTAACCATTCTGTGCTCAGCGTTTTCATCTCTAAATTGGGCATAATGATATTTAGCTCCATTATTGCTCCACTCTCTCCATCTCTCTAGCTGTGTCAAGCATCAGCCTGCCAGGGAGCCTTATGTGGCCCATTATATCAAGTTAAGGGCTCCCCTTCTGTGCTCTATATACCCTGAATGTTGCTTGCGTGATTATACTCACCACATTATAAGTGCCTATTTCTCTTGACTAGATTGTAAGCTTTTTAAGAATAGGAACCATGTATTGTTCGCTTTTGGGTTTCCCAGTCACCAGTATGCATCCTGGCATATGGTGGATCTTCACTACAGCTGGTTGAATAAATGAATGAATGCGTACGTGAATGAAGTGATCTTTAAGTTGAGTTTTGAAAGATGAGAGGTGCTTGCTGAGGCAGAAAGAAGGAAGGGCTGTCTAAACAGAAGGGGCTGTATGAGCAGAGACTTGGGGACCTTTGGGGCACTGAGAGTAGCTGGACACGACTGGGATATAGGGTGTAAGTCAGTGGGGCAGAGTGTCGTGGAGTCACGGGCGCTTCTACTTCTAGGACCAACACTTCAGAAGCCTCTGGTCTCAGGATCCACTGAGGCATGAAGGGAACAAAATATTAGTTCAGCAGGAGGGATGTTTTGTGGTTTTGGTTTGTTCCAGTTGAGTCACTTCAGATAATGCATTGATTTGGTCACACTTTGAAACCATTCCAGTACATGTATTTGTAGAAAAAACAAACAAAAAATACCTTTGATTCAAGTCACAGTTCAAGAAAAAAAAAAAAAAACACATTTCTTTGATGAAAAGAAGCACTTAAAACCCCTTTGGTGTTCTGAAACTGTCATCCATCACTCAAACTATTGTGTCTGTGTTGCCCTGGGACAGGGTCAGACTATCTTTTCCTCCCCACATTTCTGGGGCTCCTAGAATGTGAGTTGTATCCCCCGATGAAATATCAGGAAGAGGATGTCTGCTCTTGCCTCTACTCCCTTCACTTACTCCCCCCTAAGGGAAAAAGAATAATTTGTCTGAATGACGGGGTAGGAATTTGACGTCCATTGGTTCAGAATTTTTCACACTGAGGTAGTGACTAATTAAAGGTCATGAAATCAATAAAGATTGAGATTTATTGGGTTGGCCAAAAAGTTCATTTGGGTTTTTCCATACATCTTATGGAAAAACCTGAGCGAACTTTTTGGCCAACCTAATACTTTACATAAAGATAGAGAACATTATAAATATAGTTTCTGAAAACTTTTACTTTGGCGTGCGTGTGTGTGTGTGTGTGTTGGGTCACAGTATAAAACGTATCTCTTGCTGTGAGTTTTGGCCAAAACTTTTTAAACATCTGCCCTTTTTGGTGTCCCTTCACTGTGATGGATCATTATAAGCCATTACTCCTGTGTAGTCCGCCTGTGTTCACTTTTTCAGTCCACTTGGTGTGCTTAATTAGTGTGATGTTTACTCCCTTTGCTTTGTCTTCAATGTAATAAGGACATCTGGATTCAGGGCCTCTTTTAGAGGCAGGTCTAGAAGACCCATGGTTTCCCTGGACCTCTCTTGGGATCAGTAGGTTGGAGCCAGAGGAGTGAGTCCTTACTTGACAGAACAGCTGTAAGGAATTGAGTGGCTAGTATCCTGACAGAAGCACCCGGCCAGCCATGAGGACCGGTGGGGGCTAAAATACAGTTCTCATGTTATATGCCAAGCCATGCACCCAAGGAGCTACTCTCACCAGAAAGAGCACCTTTTTCTATTGCATGTAAAGGTTCCCCTGAGGGCCCTGCTGCTTTGCAGACTCCACCCAAGGTAGGGTGGTGGCCTAGACTTGGCGGAGGGGGGGGGGAACTGTACAACACCTCCTTTTTGACAGCCAATCCAAGCTGTAGTTCTCCAATCCATTGTCATCCATGATGAAGTTGATATCTTATTTCTTAGGTGACACTGGTTTCTATTCTCAGTGGGGTGCAAACTCAGAAGATAAAGGCTTGTAATGATAACCTCTGAGAAACCACAACAGCTATGTGCCCACTTAATGAAGGGTTAGTTCCCCATTCCCCTGCCTGCTTCCGGAAGTCTGTTATCAAATCAATGTGTGTCTTACGGTCAGAAACATAAGACATGATATTTCCATGGATTTTTCTAGTTTGGACTGCTTTTCCCTACTGTTGTCAACTGGTGCCTCAACTCAGAACTAGAGCCTCTGAGTTAGTGAGAGACTTCGTTCTTTCCTATTTCTTTTCCCTTCTTTCCTTTAAACCTATCCTTTTGTTCTTCCTCTTCCTCCCCTTTCTTCCTCAATTCCCTCAAGTCCCTCTCTTTCTCTAGTATTTGTTGAGGATCGACTTTGGTTAGTCCATGTCATTATTCCATGAGGGTACACCGTTCCCTGTAACACACACAGAAACAACAAAAATAGAATGCAAAGAAGAGCATTTAAGTCACCCTGGTTATTTGTGTCTAGTCCATGCCTCTTTCTATTTTACATAGGGAGTTTATGATTATGGAAAGGGGACACACAGAATCAGATACACATGCGTTAAAATTTATTTTCCACTACTATACATTGGCTTAACTTTCTGAGCCTCAGTTCTTTAATCTTTCAATTGGGAATAAGTTGGAAAGACTCATTGGACATTGATTTATTTTGTCACTTCCAAAGCAGATGGAGGTAAAACGTCACCTTTGTGATGATCTTTAGGGTCCCTGTTAGGCAGGCAGGTGGATATTAGATGGACCTATTCAGAGGAAAAAGTGAATCCAAAACTGTATTTCTACTTAATTCTATTACATGTGGACTGCTGCCAGTTGTTCCATGGTATGCAGAGCTCTAGGGAGGGGTGGACCAAACTGCTCAAGGGGCCAGAGGAGAAGTCTTCCCTGCCTCCTCCTAGCCAGCAATCCTTGGTGTTCCTTGGTTTGCCGACATTCCTCCAGTCTCTGCTCTGTCATCACATGGCATTCTCCCTGTGTGTCTGTCCTCTGTAATTGAGCCCAAATTTCCCTCTTCCTATAAGGACGCAGCTACTGGATTCGGGTCCAGTATGACTTCATTTTAACTTGAGCACAACTGCAAAGACCCTCTTTCTAAATAAGTCACATGCACAGGCACTAGGGGTTAGGATTTCAGTATATCTTTTTAGAGGACAAAATTCAATCCACATCAGTTTCAAGAGGGTAGGTGGAGCTAGGACTAGTGGGATGGCCCTGACAACTGTGTCAGAAGATGAGAAGGGGCATGATGCTTGCAGGTCTGTACGTCATGGATGCTGGAACCAGATCCTCCTGAGTCTGACTTGTACCAGAGACTATCTTTTTTCCTGGGCCTGAGCTGAAAGAACTGGTAGTGAAGTAATCATGCCTGAGGTTTGAGCCTGTTGTGGTGTGGAGTCCTCATCACAGAGTATAACCCTGGGGAGTGGAGCAGCTCACCCTCAAATAGGTATTGTTCTTGCTGTAAGAACTATGGCTTCTTCAGGAGCCAGGGACTCTGATCCAGCTCTGCATTTTGGACTTTACCTTCCCCCAGTCCATCTTCTATTTAACAACCAGTGTTCTTTCCTCCCTTTCCCCTTCTTTTCCATCAGACGTTATGCCCAGATAGACATTGAAGTGCCGACTCTTGGTTTTACTCCAACTTCCTCCATTAGAGAATAGTAACAACGACATTAATGGCTAACCCGCTAAGAAATCTTACCATGTGCCAAGACTTGTTCAAAGTGCTTTCTGTGTATTAACTCATTGAACCCTCATAAGATTCCCTTGAGATAGGTGTTGTTGCCATCCCCACTTTTCATTTAAAGGAACTGAGATGAAAGGAGGTAGCCTGGGCTCTGGTGGGCCCATCCTACCTCCAGATAGTGAAAGGAGGTACCACTGTCCCTCAGTCCCCACCATACCCTGCCCAAGGCTGCTGCTTTTCAGTGCAAAGTCCCCTGCAGGCAGGGTGGCCCGTGGTGTGGCAGGCAGGGTGCCCTGTGGATCCCCAAACAGTTTATTATTTACGCGGACTCTGCCCAAGTCAGCAGAGGGCACCTTGGTCTGTAGTACTCAAGATCTTCCTCTTAGGTACCTCTGTGCTAGGTTTAATTCTTTCACTCCCAAACTCCCCCCCAGACCTTCCCCAGGGTGATCTTGCTAAGTCACATGTCCATGTATTTTTTTTTCTCTCATGATAACATCGTGATCCTCAAGAAGGGGTTACCAAGGTAACCAGGAATGGTGCACACACAGTCTTCATGGAGACTTCACCTCTACTTAATCGGATTATGTGTTCTTGGCTTACTCTGTTCTTACAGCTAGAACACAACATTTTCTTCTTATGTAGTTTTCTTCTCCCTATTTTGTATTTTTCTCACAATGTCTTATTGACTTTCAAACTTTTTCCAGAATTTACTAACAACTCAGTTTTTCTGTTACCCAAACATGAAAGCGTCCTAACCTTCAATGAAATAAATAACCCTTTTGAGCCAAGCTTCTCCTCAACGTTAAGCACCTGGGGATTCCTGCATGTGTGAAATGGGGAAGAGTTAGTGCCTTAGAATGGGGCAGACCAGCTATTTGGCCTCCCTCTTATACCACTGTACACACTGAGAAGTGATTTGGGGACATTAATGACAACTCAAATAGCAAAGGGGGACACTTGTTAAAAGATAATCATCACCTCCTATTTTTCTGATGATTAAAAGAGACCATGTTTTAGTCCCTGAGTTCTTCTGCTTTCTATCATGCCACACTTTCTTGAGTATCTAAATAAACTAACTCAAGGCCCCATTCAGTATAACTGAGAGAAGTCCAGCATCCTCCCTGAGATTTCTAAAGATTCTTAGCATTCTCCGGAGTATCAGTGTTCCATTAAAAGGCTGTTCTTGCCTTTAATAACCTCGTTTTTTAAAATAATGGCAGGCAGTTACCACAAAGAACGAAAGATATCCGTTAAAGTGAATATCTGATATCACTTTCTAATTTCCTTAGCCATCGCTAAGGATGGAATATTTTCAGCCTAGTTCTCCTTAGGTCCCAGCCTAGCATTATTTCCTGGGATTCAGTCCCTCTCTAAAGCAATTCTGTCTTATCTCTTCTTTTTCCCACTTCCAAGGACTCAACCCCACAGTCTTCTGGGCTGAGGACTGGGGGATTGGGGTGCGATGAAAACTCTATTTTTCAGAGCACTTTATCTCCCCTTCCACTTTATCTCCCTAACCTCCTCCTTCCAGATCGCAGCTGAGACTGGTCTTTCCTAACCAAAAAGGACATTGGAGGGCTTTCCTACGTTAGTGAGCCAATCATCATATACACCCACTTTAAGCAAGGGGAAAACTTTGAAAAAAAGTGTTTTAAATTCTCTCATCCCCTATTTTAAAAGAGGATCCAAGACAACTCTTTCCCTATTAGCATCATGTGGAAGGGGGAGAGAGGCGATGAAAAGAATTTATTCTTTGCTGTCCAGAGCAAACCCTAGAGGCCATAGGCTCTTAGCTTTGTATTTCTTTTCTGTTTCAGGTAAAGCACACAGCGGATGACTGCAGTGAGTCAATAAATGTTGGCTTTCTCCATGTCCAGCTTAACCTCCTTACTTTCCCTGCAAACAAGGGGAAAAGCAGAGTCAGGGCCCTGGTGCTAAGGTTCTGTCCAGTCATGACACTGGTGCACTCCTAAAGATGGAGCCCCATTGTTTTGCCAGAAAATTTCAAGAGAAACTGACACTTTTTTGTAATTGTCCTTGGTATCTGGCATCACACTGAAACTTACTGCAAAAATCTTACAGGCAACAGTAGTGTCAGCATTTCTGTGAAGCTTATGGTGGGGTAATTTATGCTTCTTTCCAGCAACTCTGCCTTCCAAATTCCCAGTGCATCCTCTCCATTTTTTGAGACCATGATTTCACTGGAAGAGTCTGGATCATCTATCACCATCTTCCAGATTCAGCAGGAGCCCAGTGTGCAGCCTAGGAAGGGGAGGACTTGGGAAGACAAGTTGAATTCATTCAGTCTGGGTGGTCGCAGAGAGGGAAGTCTGATTGGCTCTGCGCCTTTTAAAATTTAGTTTTATTTTTATGAAGGGGTCCATGAAAATGGTTTAATGAGTCAAATCATTCTACAAGGTTTATGAAAATAAATCCAAAAAGCAGTGTTCCACTCCTTTCCAATTCCCAAGTTTGCAGCGACAATCACTTAAATCATTTTAGTCTATTTTTTTGGGGTATATTCTTCCATATCTCTAAGCACTACTTTTTGGTTTTTGGGTTTTAGGTTTTCTTTATTTGGTATCCACTCTAGGTTATGAGGATTTAGTTATCTTTCACACCTTTTCTCAAACTCCCACTACAGACATACAATTTCCCCCTTTCCTGCCCTCCCACAGGTTTTATCTAAGTAGTGAAATAAATATCCAGTGTTTACATTATTTAAAATATGTAAATGTTATCTACAAATAAACCATGTAGTATATGAAGGTTGCATTTCTTATGGGCACAGATTTTTATTTTCGCTGAGGTTATTAATTGTCTTTCGTATTTGTTTCCTTTGCTGTACATCTCACTGATAATCCCCAGTCTCCCTACTTGCCTGAATGTCCTCTGACATTCTCAATTTCATCTTCTTGGAGAAGTTCATCCAGAGCCTTCTCTATTCCAAGACACAGCCATCCATCTGCCTCTCCCTCACCATCATCCTGGACCCTCCTGATTTCTGCTAGATCTCTTGTCTTCTGCGCTCGTTGAATCTCTTTCTTGTTTTATTCCCTTCTTCACATGGAGCTCATCCTCAAGTAAGTTCCCAAGGAAAAGGTGCATGAGAGTTAAATGAACATTTTTGAATTCTGTGTGTCTGAAACCAGCTTCACTATACATTTACTCTTAATTTAGACTTACGCTGTGTATAGAACACTAGGAATCGTTTGATTTTCTCAGAATTTTTGTTATTCCTTCTAGCCTCTCTTGTTAAAAGCTATGTAGTCCAAAGCCATTTTGATTCTTGACACTTTGCAGAGAAACTACTCTCCACCTCTCTCAGGAAATTTGTAGGATGCCTCACCCCCAACCCTTTTTTTCTTGCTTTGAGTTTTGGGAATCTTTTTAAAAATATCCATTTGCTAAGAACTAGTTAGGTGGACATTTTACTCTGAAAACTCATGTCCTTATATTGTGGGAAAATTTCTTCAGTAATTTTATTTGATGTTCTTCTTTCCATTTTCTCTATTCTTTCCTTCTAGAGTTGCTGTCATTTGGATATTGCATCTCCAGGAATGAAATTCGGGTTTCTTCATTTGTCTGTTTTAGCTTTCTCATTTTTATCTCCTTTTTGTTTTTTACTCTAGGTATTGGAAAATTGTCTCAACTTTACCTTCAAATGCTTTGGTTGAAGTTCTTGACAATAACTTACTGGTGTCATCATTTCTAAGAGCTTTTCATGTTTCTCTGGTATTTTTAAACTGCTATTCATTCATGGGTACAACATCTTTTCTTGGTAAAAATCAGATTTTGTGTAGCCTCTTTGTTTTGGATCCTACTTCCATGCTGCAGTTTTCTTTATGATGTTGAGTGATGCTTGGGTGTCTTCTGTTTGTGTGTGGTTCTCAGAAGCTGATTAGAAGCCTAGGTTGTGCTTCAGGCTCCTCAGTTGTGGGCTTCACCGGAGGAAGTACTGATTTGTTCATTTCACTGGGAAACTGCTGTTTTATTTAGGTCTTTACATCTTGGGGCCTGTCAAACGTTGGTTTGCCTGGAAGTAGCCACTGAGACAAAATTGCGGTGTAGATATTTATCCAGGACCAACACTGTGAAGGCTAGGAAGCAGGATTGGGCAAAAGGAAGAAAAACTGGGATGCAGGCCACCCTGGCCGGGTGCTCTGGAGGGAGTGCTGCCCATCAGAGTGTCCCATACTGGGCTGAAATGGCCACCTCTATGCCCCACCTCCATCTATGAGCCATTGGATTTGGGCCATCCCAGGAAGGGCATGACCTTAGGCAGGACACTCTGCAGCTAAACCAGACACCTGAAGGAGTTGGCATGGCTGCCGCCAATGTGAAGTCAGTCATTCCTTGAAAGGGAATCTGGGTGGTGCATCTCTGTGTTTACAGATTCTCCAAGAAGGCTCCTCCAATCTCCTGCCTTTCTGCAGGATAGAAGCTGGTTCTGAGAGTTGAACAGGGAGTTGGGGGAGGGGGTCAAATTAGCCTGTAAACTTTCTCATTATATCATGTTTTGCAATACGGGAGCCCCATCTTTATCTGTGTCTGGTGTCCTGCAAGCCAGAGACCCTTTGTTTTATCCCTTCCAAAGAATAAACTTCCAGGCTTTTTGCTGCAGTGGGAAAGGAACTGACTCTTGGTTGAGATTTGTAGAGCAAGAAATGTGGGGTTTAACTGCTTCTTAAGCCTATTAAAAAAAAAAACAACCCTCCTGTTGTTAGCCCCCAATCTTCCTGTTTGCAGAGGTATACAGTACCACCAATTTCTGATTCTTTGAGGACATGTGTGACATAAAGCAGCTTGCACAACTGGCTTTCCCACTGCAGTCTTCAGATCAGCACTTTGCAGTTACTATGTCCTATCAATCATCCATGTGCTTTGCACCTTCTAAGATTTTGCTGCTATTATGTCCTCTCCTGTTTCCTTTGTCCTTGAGGGTTTATACTTAAAATAATCTCTTTACTCTCTTTTGACTGAGTTTGGGTAGTTGAAGAGATTGATGAATGTATGTTGCCATCTTTAACTTGATTTTGTTTTTAAAGAAACACAGTATGTAAATTTTCTCCTCAAATAATTGCAGAAATATCTCAGCATAAATTGGTAATACCCGCTAAACACAATCTTTACCCATGTGAGTCTTATTTAACTGTCCCATGGGATCAGAGTAGCTCCCTGAAAGTTACATGAGATCAAGTATATAAATTATTTGTCCTGCAGTAAATATATACTATATTTGGTTCCTACCTTTTTTGGAACCCACAAATGAATGTGTTTTATAATTAAAACATGAAGAGCTCAAATAAAACCTTGCAGTTAGATGGTGGTGGGCTTGTTTATCTTCTCAGCCTCCTCTTTCTCTGAATTCAGTGGAGTGGTAAATCAGCCTTCCAGAATGATCCTGAAGCCAAAGATGGTGGAGCCCCTGTTCCCCAGTTCCCCACCTCTGGTTCACCGGGGGAGCCCTGGTTTCCTGGCATTTCCTGTTTCCCTTGGCTGACAGCTCGTTTGTTTTATTCCTATTCTTGACCTGGGTTTCAGGCTCATAAGAGAAATAGCATGTACATAAATCCACTATTGTCATAAACCCTGGTAGCTTCGCTTCTGTGGTTTAACGATGACTATAAGAAGTGAGGAATAAATTACAGTTGGGTGGCTAAGTGGTGTGCATTACTTGTTTATGACTTTACGTTTAGGTTCGAGAGGGTGACATTCTTTGCACTGAGCTTCACAAACTGTTTTTTGCCCTACTTGAAAACTAGGCCGAGCTGATTTTCCAGTCTCATTTTTACGCATCATCATCTCCAAAACTTGATTTCACCCTCAGTTCCACTACATTAGAAGCACATACACACACACATAAATACACACATATGTACACAAACATACACACATACATACAAATAAAAACACACACTCACATACACACAAACACATAACTACACCAAGGTCTTTCAGAGACCCTGGTCCCTTGGCAGACTCAGGACCTCTGCTTCTCCCAGAACAGAAATTCCTTTGCCCAAGTCAATGGGAAAACCATCTTCCTTTTTTAACTTGTCGTCTCCTGCAGTGTTAAGACCACTGGCATTAGAAATATAAGGTTTGCATACTAAAAATTGAGATTTCTGGTATTTACTTTCTGAGAAGTCATTAAATTTTTTGTGTCACAGGCCTTTTTGGCCTTTGGACTCACTTCTCACGACACTGTTTTTAAATGCAGACAATTAAATGGATAGGATCACAAAGGAAACTAATTATACAGTTTTCTATCTCAAAACTGTATATAACTTTCCTGATGTAGTAATATATATGCTAATTTATTAACACGTAAAAGATCATTTGGCATCAAGTTTAATAATTTGTTATTTCAGCATAAATATTATTTGAATATATCTAAAACAATGGTAATGAGACATCAAAATATTTGTGGTTTTTGTTACAGATACTGCTAATACTAAGCTAGTTTGTTGCCTACATTCAAAATGTTAAGCTTCAGTAGAGGTTAGTGAAAATAAAGATGTAAAATGTGTCCCATCCAGGTGCAGGGACTTCCTGAATTCTAATTATGTGCACCAAGTTAAAACGAAAAGAAAAAAAAAAAAAAGCAAACAAAAAAAATCCCTCCCCTAAACCTATTGAAGTCGAGTCTCAGGGAGAAGGCCTAAGAGTATGCATTTCAGCAAGCTTCCAGAACAATGCACCTTTTTCTAGATAGGTCACTCTTTCAAGTCTCTGTGTACTTGCAGTTCTTGCCCCAGGATTGGACCATCTTTCCTGAAGCCTAGTGAAGACTGTTCAGCTAGCTCACTTCTTGCCAAGCCTTTCCTGAGAATATTCTTTATCCTCTACACCCTATCCTCAGGTAGATTTGGTATCTCTTTTAACTGGTCTCCATAGCACTTCTGGAATGTACTCATCCCTCTGCTCCCTGCTCCAGCCCATCATGGAAGGAGAAGGGTGGGACAGTGTGTTATGAATGTTGAAACATCAGCAGGAAAAACCCAAAGAGCACGTGAAGCCCTGGACAATATATTTCACGTTCCTATTAACATAACTCAACTAATAGAGAATCCACAGAATGATGGGCATTTTGGAGTGGCTTTTTTTGATCACTTATCTTGTCCGTGAGCTCCATTTCAGGAGTTTGAGGATTTCGTCTTAGGGTTTCCAGGCACATTCCTTGGCCACCTTTATCCTCTGTACAGTGTGAACCTTGGACCCTTTCCCACTTATCTTTTTTTTCTCCCAAACCAACACCTTTATCCTTTCAACTGCATCACTCCCCCTATTCCATCCTCAAGCAAAGTCCACTTTTCACTGTTAAGTATTCTCTTATCTGTTTGTTTCTGCAGCTGGTGGAGGCATAGCAGGGGCTTTAGGTTTGGGGGGTAGAGGTGAGAGGAGAAGGAGAGTGGGCCTCACAGTGCTCTGGTCTCCAAGTGGATTATATTTTTTTTAAATCAGATTTTTATTCCACAAAGACCAGCTCCTGTAGACACATCCTCTGTACCTTATTATGCTGAAGAGAATCTATCTCCTCCCTCAGTTTTAGTTACATTACCAAGGTCACCAGCTCCAGGAAGGTAGGCAGTGGGGGAGAATGGTTAGGGAGAAAACCCCATCAACTCACATAGAGGTATTTCTTCAAGTGCTTATCTTTCCTATTAGACTGATATCTTCCACAGCAGAGTCTGCTGTTTAAAAGTAGGTGATTTTTTTCTCTTGGTCAAATTAAACACTTTAAGTTGAAATTCTCTGATTCAATTATAGTAACATTTCTGTTACAGGACTGTATTATATAAAACTATCATATGTGTAGTCAGTGTTCAATAGAGAAGCGCTTTATTGTTATTTGTCTTTTTTTTTGTAAGATTTTTTTGATGTGGACCATTTTTTTAAAGTCTTTATTGAATTTGTTACAATATTGCTTCTGTTTTATGTTTTGGTTTTTTGGCCATGTGGCACGTGGGATCTTAGCTCCCCGACCAGGGATTGAACCTGCACCCCCTGCATTGGAAGGTGAAGTCTTAACCACTGGACCGTCAGAGAAGCCCCATTATTTGTCTTTTATTGCCAGTATTCAACAGAGTGCTGGCACATAATAGATGCTTAGTAACTCTTAAGGACTTGAAGGGCAAGGAGATAAAAAAAACCCTGAGAATCAGGAAATTTAGGTTCAAGTCCTACCTCTGCTACTAATTTGCTTTGGGACCTTGGCCAAGACTCCTGTCCCTTCTAGAGTCAGTGACCTCATCCATCAACTGAAAAGATCAGTTTATGTAACTTCAAAAGTTGGAGTTCCAGTGTTTTAGAACCTACAGGGGATCTTAATAATAATAATAAAAGCAATTTCCATAAGGAAATCTGTATTTTAGTTTTTGAGTGTGATTTTGGTCATCTCTCAGGTTGAGAAATACTGTCCCAAGGTCCTCTTACCTCCTGTCTAAGATTATATTCTAGAACTGTATAAGGAATTATGCAAATGATCTTAGGAAAATAAAATATGGAATCTTTCCCATACACTGAATTTTTATATCATGAGAGCATCTTTTAATCCTATGGTCTCTACCCCCTCATTTAGTCATTAAGTATCTGTTTGAAGCCCACTCTATGTCAGGAGCTGTGGAAGAACCAGGAATCCCAGAGGAAACAACAAGTGGTCTTTTCCTTGGAGGATCTCAGAAGCTGGGGAAGGGGGAGAGACAAGAAAACCAGTGATCTCAGTACAACTGTACTTGTCAGGATGCAGGGGAAGACAAGATGCAATGGTCCCAGGGGAGGTCGGAACTCAGTCTTGGGTATTTAGAGGTGACCTCCTGAAGGAAGTAATACTAGCTGCCTTCTTTCTTCCTTTTCCAAACACAAATGAAGCCTTTCCTGAAGTATCACAGCTTCTTAACAGCAAACACACTAAGCTGAACCACAACCTGCAGATTGATTAAACACCCAAAACTCCCCTCTGTGAAATGGCAAAACATAATTAAGACTTCGATCCTATTAAAATAAGGGGAAAGAAAGACCACTTCTCCTTCTTTATTTTTCCTAAATGGCAGCTGAATGGAATTCTTAAGCATCCACCAAGTGCTCATTATAGACTCAAGCCAAGCCACGTTTTGGCTTCCAGAGGAGCAGGAGGGAGCTGCTCTGGAGTTGCCAGTTCCATTACTGGGCAGCTTGTGGGTGGGGTGGGGGTCTTTTTCCTAAATGCGTCATTAAAATTTCCGTAGCGTGGACAGAAAAATTTTTAACTCGCCAATGAAAAGTACTTAAATGTCGTTAAAAAGTTTCAGCTCTCTTATAATTCTCCTTAATGGTGCAAAAATCAGCTCTGGATTCCAGTTCTGAGATTGCATTTTTCAAAGAACCCTGCAAGGGAAGTCTCAAATTATCTAATTACCGTATTTATTGCCAGATTCTGTTTTCGAATCCCTGATGACTTTGTCAGATATATTTATGTGCTGTTCCTTTTCTTCTCTGGCCATGGATACTGATCTGGGCTTGTTGCAACTTGAATTGGAGGGCCTTTTCATTACGGATAATAGAAGGAAGCCTGGGCTGGAATGACCTGCAAGGCACACCCTGCCAGAGCGAGACCAAGAGGGGAAACCATGGCTGGCTTCCTAGTAAACATTACTGGCACTAGACACACCATATTGTAATTGTTATTAATATAAATTAAGCTACATAAATAATCTGGCTCCTTTCCTGCTTAGAGGACCCAGGCCAGGGAGTCCCCCAGAATTCAGCTCCAATCCAGAGAGAAGCGGTTTCTCTTCATTCTTTCCTTAATTGAAGCTTAGCTGCATAAAAAGTTTGTTATCATGAAGAAAGGAAAAAATAAATGGTAATCACACTTAGGTGTCCTGCGGTTCTATCCAAGGGAAAGAATGTTCGTGACTCTGAAGATGTTAAAAGAACTGTAGCTTGATTTATGAATGCCAAATTTCAGTTTTATACTGTTCAGTGGGCAGAGTAGTTCTGTTTTTGTTTCTCAGGAAGTTGGGCACTGTTAAGAAAAGCAAAATCCCACTTCAACTTATTTCTCTGTGTCAACTTGCTTCCCTGAAGAAAATGCTTGATGGGCTAAAATGAACATAACTTGACTTAGCAGTTCCTGGTCTATTTTCTTTTGCTTCTCATTAAGTAAAGATAAAAGAAAGCACATCTACTCACACAGCTAAACAGAATAAAATAGAAAATTAATTCTTGAGAATTCTTTCTCTTTTAGTGATCAAATACACTATCTGGAAAGGCTTTGTGTTTACATACTGGTTATGGATAGATAATTTTAGTATTGCTTTTGAATTAAGATATTCTTAGCAACTTTTTCTCTAAAATAACACAATATTTTCATATATCCCTTCCCCCCCCGTCCCCCCTTTTAGGTTAAAGACTGTCTTCCTATAATGGCTGGGTGGTTTTCATATATCCTTTTATTTATTTATTTAAATTTATTTATTTATTTATGGCTGTGTTGGATCTTTGTTGCTGCGCGGGCTTTCTCTAGTTGCGGTGAGCAGGGGCTACTCTTCATTGCGGTGCATGGGCTTCTCATTGTGGTGGCTTCTCTTGTTGTGGAGCACGGGCTCTAGGCACAAAGACTTCAGTAGCTGTGGCTCGTGGGCTCAGTAGTTGTGGCTCATGGGCTCTAGAGCGCAGGCTCAGTAGTTGTGGCACACGGGCTTAGTTGCTCCACGGCATGTGGGATCTTCTCAGACCAGGGCTTGACCTGTGTCCTGTGTCCCCTGCGTTGGCAGGTGGATTCTGAAACACTGCACCACCAGGGAAGCCCTCATATATCATTTTAAATTAAGATATTCTTATCTACGTTCTCCCTAAATTCTTGCAGTATGCTGATGTATTACTTTTTCTCCCCTCTAGGTCAAAGACTATCTTTTGTTTTTTTTTAATATATTTATTTATTTTTGGCTGTGTTGGGTCTTAGTTGCTACATGTGGGCTTTCTACAGTTGTGGCGAGCGGGGGGCTACTCTCCGTTGCGGTGTGTGGGCTTCTCATCGTGGTGCCTTCTCTCATTGCGGAGCACGGGCTCTAGGTGCGAGGGCTTCAGTAGCTGTGGCCCACGGGCTAAGTAGTTGTGGCTCAAGGGCTTAGTTGCTCCATGGCATGTGGATCTTCCCGGACTAGGAATCGAACCCGTGTCCCCTGCATTGGCAGGCGGATTCTTAACCACTGTGCCACCAGGGAAGTCCCAAGACTATCTTCTTTTATATACCTTTTATTATTTTTTTTCAAAAGACCTAGTTGATTTAGTCCCAAATAGATGCTGTACTTAGCACTTAACTATTCTTAGCAAGGAGGCCCTTTGCTTACAACATGCAAATAGAGATTTGCTTCTTGGAATACCATGATAAAATAACATGCCTAATAGCTAAAAGCACAGAAAAAAGCTTCAGACCTTCTTAAATGTATCCAATTATAACGTTAAACCAACATATAAATGATAGTAAGTCATCAGCCACAGAAGATCTTCATTAGAAAATGAAGGAAGGAAATGTAGTATTTACTGGGCACATACAAAGGTGAGGAGCTGTGTGCAGTGCTTCCCCAAAGTTCTCTTAATTTATTCTTCATAAGAATCCTGCCAGGTTGGCCTTATTATCCCATTGGCTACTTATTCATCTATTGATTCATTATTTATTTGCACACACAAACACGTGCAAAGGCACTCACTTATTTGCTGGGTGCTGGTGTTGGCAAGACACTCAGCTGAGCTCTGCTGTGCAAAGTGAGTCAAGCTGGTCTTTGAGGTGCATACAGTTTAGTGGAGCAGGTGGAGGTGAGGGTAGAAGGGAGCAGAAAGATAAATCCTGAAATGTGAGTGCCACTCCAGAGATATGAATGAGATGTCGGTGGAGCTAAGAGCAAACGCTAGAGTCACTGCGAGATCAGGGAACTTTCTGTCCTTTTTCCCCCCAGATAGAAACTACAGAGAACAAGGGCCTTTGGCTAAGAAATTAATTGAATCCTTACTAGGGCAGCAATTGCACTGATTTTCTTCCAGTAATGAAGGAAGCAGGCCTGGCCTTGGGCTCTGTTCTTTTTCCTTGCAAACTCCAAGAGACCTAATTTGGAAAAGGAGGAGTTTGAATAAAAGGACTAAACTCTGCAGGATAATGTGATTTTACAGATGCTATGGGTAGAGATGAACTTTTCAAAATATGAAGCACTTCCAAAATTAGTGTCTTCTACTTATGATTGAGATTTCTTTCCCCCAATTTTTCATTGGGAGGTTGTATATTGGGCATGTTTTGCCTAATAAATGTGTCTGCACTTTCACTAGTGGGAGGTTGTGAAGGGGTGGGATTTGGTGGGTCTGAGAATGCTTGGGCCATGCTGGGAAGATTTCTTCCCCTATTCTGTGAACTGTCAAAGGCAGTCAAGGAAGGTGGTTGTGTTTTCCGACATCAAATGCGTGTTTGTTTTTTCATGCCACTTCTCCAATTCTCCAACACTAACTGGGTGTCCAACAATTCAGTTCAAGTTCTGACACTAACTGCCCAAAGTTAGTGCAGACCCCATAAGACTAGCCCTGCTTCAGACACCAAATGCAAACGGGAAGCTACCCACACTTCTGCCCAGTTGACTACAGATTTGGAGGTTTCCAAGAGTCCCCCCTCTCAGGTCCTAATAATTCACTAAAATGACTCACAGAACTCAGAAAAGCACTTACTTACATTTATGGTTTATTATAAAGGATAGAAATTAGAAACAGCCAAATGGAAAAGCTGCATAAGGCAAGGTATGTGGGAAGTGGGGAATGTGAACAAATTCCATGCCCTCTCCAGGAACATCAATGTGTTCTCCAACCTGGAAGCTCTCTGAATCTCATCATCCGAGAGCTTTCATACACCAATCTCCAGGCTTCCTTAGCCTCCCTGGAGGTCAGGGTTGGGGTGGGTGGGAGCTGAAAATTCTCACTCACTAGTCACGTTTGCTTGTTCTGATGACCAGCCCCATCTTGAAGCTACTGTCACCTCATTAGCATAGACGCAGGTGTGTTCAAAAAGGTCTCCTTATGAATCATAAAAGACCCTCCTATCACTCAGGAAATTCCAAGGGTTTTAGGAGCTCCATGCTAGAAACTGAGGACAAACATCAAAGATACATGTTTTATTATACCTCAGTTGTACAAGAGTCAGTAGAGGAGAGGGATTTTAAGCTGGATGTCTGACTCCTGAGTCCTGAGTCTCCCACCTACCTTTGGTGTTAACTACACTATCACGGCTTTAAAGGAGATCTAAAACTCAGATGGTATTGTAAGAAGACCGGTGAAGTGACAATCCCAAGGGCACATAGTGGCTTCTTGTGATTCACAGTCAGAATTACAAGAAGAGCTCCAGGATGGGGAACAGATATGCAAATGGGCAGGGCTGCCATGCATAGTGCTTTAGGTCATTCACTGTACAAGGCCACCCAACCAAGGGCAAATGGAGATCACTAGAGATTGAAATTTAATCTGTGCTCCGCTTCCCCAGCAGTGTACCTGGTATGGAACTGTATGGAAAAAAGAAAAGTCTTTCTCTAATTCCCTCAAAGTTGCCACTTGGGTTAGCTGTGTCTTGCGTACATCTAACAATCATTATGAAGACTGTATAATATTATAGAAAAAAATGTTTTAACTAAGTGAAAATTGCAGTATGTGAAATCGTTGAACAACGTGAATATAACTGCATAATGACAACTCTAAAAAAAAATGCTCAAGAAAAATAAGACCTGAGGTGAGGTATTTGTTCTTTCCCTTTTATTTCCTTCTTTCCCAAATTTTCAGTAATATGGCTATATTATATTTATAATGAAAATAAATATTTAAAAAACAAAATAATGCAATGCTATTTTTATATCCTTAGCTTTCTCAAAGACAAAGTATGTGTATGTAATGTAAATGTGTATTGGGCTGGAGGAGACAGAGGCAGGGTTACTGAATAATCCCGAATTGGAGTAGTGAGAGGTACGTGAGCCAGAAGCGATAAGAACTAAGGGAAGGTTGCTTTATGTACAAAAATTAGCTATGCATTCTTTTCTGCCACCACTTTCCAATTTTCACTTATTTCAACAAACGAAGATTTTTGGTGCAATAAGTAACTCTGTTAATGTGAAAATGCCTCCTCTGTGAGGGTTAAGCCTTGTAGACTCCATAATGTACATAAACTTAATTAGATCACCATCTAACTAAGAGTCCCACATTCAGCTTCCCTGTTGTCAGAACTTCTTCAGACTGAAGAGCCTGAAAGGGAGTTTTGCATGCTTTCCTATCATCAGCCTTCTTCTGGTAATCACTGTTCCTGTAGAGGACCTGCTTTAGAGGGGTTTGGAGTTTCATAACTGAGCGTCAGAAGAATTGCTTTAATAATAATGACGAAGGTAATAGGGATGATGATGTAGACACTGGTAATAACTAATACTCACTGACTCTTAGTTATGTGCCAGGCACATACTGAAGTGCCTCACATGCATCATCTCATTTAATCCTCAGTATTGTTGCAGAGCAGGTGCCATTTTTTCCCCCATTTAATAGATGAGCAAGTTTGTGAGACATATGTAACTTGCCCAGAGTCACCCAGCTCTGAGTTGCTGCAGCCGGGAATTCCACCCAAGACAGCTTGATTCTAAGACCTGAGTTTTTAACCATGGTGTTATTACAGGTTTTCTCTACCATAAGGGGAGGCAAACTTTTTATGTAAAAAGCCAGATAGTAAATATTTTAGGCTTTGTGAACCAAAGGGCAAAACTGAGGCTATGACATAGGTAAAGGAGAGAAAATGAATTTCTACAAATTTTTCATTGATGAAACTCAGTATTTTATTTATGGACATTGAAATATGAATTTAATATACTTTTCGTATACCAAGAAATATGATTATGCTTTAATATTTATTTATTTATTATTTTCAACCGTTAAGAGTGCAAAAACCATTCTTAGCTTGGAAACCATACAAAAGAAAGTGGAGTGGGAGAGTGAAATAGTTTGAAGACTGCTGTTTAGCTGGGATGTTCTTGGGTAGGCAGTTGTAGATGGGAGTGAATAGGATGCTTAACCAACAATTAAAGGGAAATTGGTACCCTGGGATTTTGGCTGAGAAAACCAAAAGGATGCTGAATGTCAAGAAGGAAAACTCTAATCATGTTGCCATTCAGCTGAAGTTTCTCTGGCACAACCTTCAGAAGCACTACCTATCCTTGCTTTGAGTAGTGAGGTTTCCATTTTGAATTTAGCACTGTGAAAAATTCTTAAGGGAGAGTGAACAGAATACTTGAAATTGGAACTTGTCTAGAAAATCTAGCATATGTTTGTTTAGCGGTAGGTTAAGTTTAGATGTTATAATTAGTTTGGAACTCTGCCCACTTCTCTCTCTTTCTGACTGTAACCCACTTGCTCAAGTAGAGGGAAGAAGAAAAAAAAAAAGAGAGAGAACAAAGAAGAGATGAGAGAATAGCTGTACTTATGGCACATGTTTCCATTATTCTGTCTTCAGGAACTCTTAAGATTTCATCATATCCCTTGGGGAATTTATGTACTTACATAGTATTCTGGAATTCATCCAACTCTAGTGGAGGCCAGGTGATGGAGAGAAAGGACACTGAGGATATTCAGGACATGGCCTCATTTCCATCGGGCTGAGTAACCTTCAGCAGGTGACTAACTTCCTGGATCTCTGTGTCATCTTCTATAAAACAAGAGATGAGGACTTCCCTGGTGGCACAGTGGTTAAGAATCCACCTGCCAATGCAGGGGACACGGGTTCCCGCCCTGGTCTTGGAAGATCCCACATGCCATGGAGCAACTAAGCCCGTGCACCACAACTACTGAGCCTGTGCTCTAGAGCCCACGAGCCACAACTACTGAGCCCGAGTGCCACAACTACTAAAGCCCACGCGCCTAGAGCCCATGCTCTGCAACAAGAGAAGCCACCCAATGAGAAGCCCGCACACTGCAATGAAGAGTAGCCCTGCTCACTGCAACTAGAGAAAAGCCCGCGTGCAGCAACAAAGACCCAATGCAGCCAAAAATTTTAAATAATTAATTAATTAATTTAAAAAAAACAAGAGACAAGCTCAAAATGTGGTAATCCTTATGAACCGAGACTTTTGATTATCTCCAAATCAGGACTAGCAATTGCTTCTCTAGGAAAAATATTATGAGCAGTGAGTGCAAATAATGTAAGTGATCACATTTTGTCTTCCAACACTAAGGACACTCTTAAAATAAACTTGCTTTGAAAGAGATAAGCTCTTGGAGTCCCTTGGGGGCCGTGCATTAAATTTTAGGAGAGAATATGGGGCTCTTACAGTTAATGCTCAATACCCAGTACATTAAACTAAATCAGAACACTGTAGTCAAGATCCAAATGGTACCAGCTGAACCTACGGTAAGAGGTAAGATGGCATAATAACAACCTGCAGATACTAAGGAATTTATATACATCACCAGGTAGCAGGCAGACCCTTGTAATTTCAGATTCTAAGAATAAGTTGAAGTTATAAAGAAGGACGTAGTCAAAAGACCTGGGATTGAGTCTTGGCTTTGCCCTTACTAGCTGTGTGAATTTGGGGAAGTTATCTAGTATACTGAGCCTCAGTTTCCCATTTTCAAAATGGAGATAATATTTATTGGTCAGTGTTATGGCTCAGACTTATCAATTCATTCATCTGTTCAATGAGCATTGCTTAAGTTCCTTCTATGTGTAGATACTAAAGATAAAAACATATGTAGTACATGGTCGTGTTCCTCAAAAAGCTCATAGATGAGAACAAGGTGGTAAGACAGTAAGTATACATGAAGCAGCCTGCCAATGGTCCAAGCTGGGTTCTGTGAGAACAAAGAATAGGGATACCCTACCCTGCCTAAATAGAGTGAGGGACCCGGAAGAAATATAAGGTCAGAACTGAATATTGATGGATGAGTGGGGATTAGCCAAGGCAAAAGGAGAAATTGTGTTCCAGGCAGAAGCAGCAGCATGAACAAAGGACTAGAGGGAAGAAGAAAGTGGAACGTTTTGCAAACTCCTGGAAAGTGTAGTGAGAAGAGTTTTGGCAAACGAGGTGATTTCTGACACATGATTTAAAAGTTGTGTCATTTTTATTTAGTCCAGTTCTCAGCCAGGTGATTACAGCAACCACCAGTGACACTCATGTTGGTTGCATGTATCCTTGACATGATGTGATGAGAATGGCACTTCAGCTCTGTGATCTTCCTCCCCCAAACCCAAAATACCAGTGTAACTGTGAAAAAAGTTATAAGACAAACCCAAACTGAAGGGCAGTGTCTCTAACCAGTAGTCTTCGAAACGGTCAAGGTCATCAAAAACAAAGCAAGTCTGAGGAAACTGTTGCTGGCCAGAGAAGGCTAAGGAGACCAGTTGACCAAATGTAATATGGTTTTCTGCATGGGATCCTGGAGCAGAAAAAGGACATTAGGTAAAATTTAGTTTAGGTAAAATATAGTTTAATAATGATTACCAATCTTGGTTCCTTAGTTGTGACAAATGTACCATGGTTATAGAAGATGTTAGCAACTGGGGAAACTAGGTGAGGGGTATATGGGAACTTCCAATATTATCTCTGCAACAAAAAGTAAACCTAAAATTATTCTAAAAATAAAAAGTTTGTTTTAAAAAATATACAATATTCTCTTTGACTATCAGTTAAGAAATGTAAAAGCAAAGAACTCTCCAAGGCATATTATTGATGCTATCTTTGAGCACATTTCACAACCTTATTGTTATCTGGGAGGAACCTCCAAGTCTCCTTTCAATATAAGCTGTGCTGAGAAAAACGGATATTTGTGAGATCAGCTCTCATTAAGCCTTATTTGAAGGTCAAAGAGAAACGGAGCAAATTAGAAAGAGGTCCTTGGATTTAAGATTCTTGCAAACTCTTTTTATCTGACACAACTTGATGTGATCATGTTGCAATCTTTCTTCTGACATCTTGGAATCTAGGAAAAGGGTAATAGAGTCCAGCGCTTTGCAATTATCCTTATAGACCCCATCCTATAATTGGGGGGAAAGATTCTGTCACACAGTTGAGGAAGACAAATGATCTACAGTGGTCAAGCTTGGGGGTTCCCTGGTGGCCTAGTGGTTAGGATTCTGGGCTTCCACTGCTGTGGCCTGGGTTCAATCCCTGGTCCAGGGAACTGAGATCCTGCAAGCTGCGCTGCGGGGCCAAAACCAAAAAAGACAAAAAACACCCCCCCCACCCCGCAAAAGAACCCAATTTTTACCGTGGGCAAGCTAAAGGCAGTCTGGTGGGATGGAGGACCCTTACAGGAGAGAGAACAGGCATGGGTTGTAGGCATGGCTTGGCAGACCACTGCTCTGCCTCCTCATCTACATTATAAAATTAGGACTTTGGAGTAGGTTTTTTTTTTAAATTTTTAAAAAATATTTATTTTTGATGTGGCACATATATACAATGGAATATTACTCAGCCATAAAAAGGAGCGAAATTGAGTCATTTTTTGAGACGTGGATGGATCTAGTGACTGTCAAACAGAATGAAGTAAGTCAGAAAGAGAAAAACAAATATCGTATATTAATGCATGTATGTGGAACCTAGAAAAATGGTACAGATGAACCGGCAGGGCAGAAGTTGAGACACAGATGTAGAGAACAAACGTATGGACACCAAGGGGGGAAAACAATGGTGGGGTGGGGATCGTGGTGTGCTAAATTGGGCGATTGGGATTGACATGTATACACTGATGTGTATAAAATTGATGACTAATAAAAACCTTCAGTGTAAACAAACAAACAAACCAACTAATACTAAACTTTCTTTGGGTTATTTGTATGGATATATGTTAATATAAATGTTTCAGACATTACATGAAATTTCTAAAAATCTTATATGTTCTGGTATAATGTTATAAGTCATAATTCTAGTTATTACTTTAAAATGTATATCTCAGAAATAACTAAGTTTCCTTGTCAATTGCATTATTATGAACTTTCATCAAATCTTTAACCGTGGTCATTTTAAAGTCTTTTGTCATTTACAGACAGTTCTGGGTGTACTCTTATGCTTTTGCAAAAATGTTCCTATAAAAGGGTTTCATCTTCAAGGAATTCATGGAAAAGACTCTGACAAGTACAGGTTTCTGGTAACTGACTATACTGCTAAACTGAATGAATAAGCATTTTCAGAACTCTAATGGAAAACTCATGAACTCATAAAAGTGGTAACAAAAGATCAAGATGAAAAATAATTAATTACATGGTACTGAGTGAACTGATGATTATACTTTTATAAACTGATGATTATAATTTTTGTGACTTTCTGTTTGAATAAAAAAAAAATCCCACAAGGACTCAGAGGCAAAAAATAATACGAATCAATTTTCACAGCAAAGTAAAGGAACTGTTACAGTGGAGGATTACTGGACTGAATGTCAATATTATGACATAGTGTGAGTGTGTTTCATGTTTGGTAATTGCAATCATTGTTGTTTTTGTTGTGGTCATCCATTTACAATGCTTGGTGTCAGTTTATTTATCTCTTGTAAAAATAAAATACAGTGTGTGTGTGTGGATAAAAAAAAAAAAAAGACTCCCTTAGTGAACACAATTTATAACTAAAGCCAGGCACAGATAAGCATCAATTCTACTAATTCCTGTGTAAATAGATGTATGCATTAAGGTATCTTTTTTTATAGAAATTAAGACATAAAGGGCTTTATTATAAGATAAATATACAATATTTTTATTCCAAAAAATATTTATTTTTGGCTGCATTGGGTTTTTGTTGCTGCACGCAGCCTTTCTCTAGTTGGCGAGCGGGGCCTATTCTTTGTTGCGGTGCTCAGGCTTCTCATTGCGGTGGCTTCTCTTGTTGCGGAGCACGGGCTCTAGGTGTGTGGGCTTCAGTAGTTGTGGCTCACAGGCTCTAGAGCACTGGCTCAGTAGTTGTGGCACACGAGCTTAGATGCTCCACGGCATGTGGGATCTTCCCAGACCACGGCTCGAACCCGTGTCCCCTGCGTAGGCAGGCGGATTTAACCAGTGTGCCACCAGGGAAGTCCCTGGAGTAGTTTCTTTTCTCTAGCCCTAATATTCTAAGATTCATTTTCTAGACAGTTGAAAACATGTTCAGGAGCATGGCATCTTTTTTCACAAGACTGAATATTTGTAGAGCCAAGAGGAATTTCTAAACCCTGATTTAACACAACTACCTATATTTTGAAAGGCAATATATTTTTCAAACTAATGAGTTTGGGTGGTTCAACTTAATGTGGCATATTTTTCACAGAATTAACCAATCTACCCATCTTTTCTTTTGGTTTTGCTTGTATTAGCTGAGGTAGTTCTAGGGAAAGTTTGTTTCTTTTTTTCCTTTCCAGAGTTTTCCTTTCAATGTATACCTTTCTTGGAGTGCTCCTTTTGCCGGAATGCTGAGCACAGACAGGCAGGTCTCCCCTGCTTCTCCCTTCCCCTCAGGATATAGCTACAGGCCTGATGGAAAGATTACTAGACCAGACCTGAATGTCTCAAGAGACCTGGAATTTAGCCCTGACTCTCCCAGTGAGGCCCTAGGCAATGACTTTTTTTCTCTGAGTATCAATTTCCTTATCTATATAGTCAAGAATGAATTATATCCTCTCCAGGGCTCCTCCTGGATACAGATACTTGTCTTATTCCAGAGGATCCTAAGAAGGAAGGGGGAAAGCTTTACTCTTTTATTCATTCTGTCAGTCATTTCCTTAATCATATATTGATTTCATTCTTCACACACTCAAATATGTAGAGGGATCCATTTTTAGTTAGTTCCTAGATACCATCAAGAAGCTCATGTTTAAGTAGAAAAAACAAAGAAGAACATTATAATTCAGTGTAATAAAAGTATACAGAAGGTGCTAAGTTGCCCAGAGGAGGAATAAACGAGCTCCACCAGACGCTCTTCCACTTCAGAGTCTTTGAATTTGCTGTTCCCTTGTTCTGAAATACTCTTCCCCCAGACATACTCATGGCTTGCTCTGTAGCCTAACCCAGTTTTCTGCTCAGAATTCCTCCTTAGGTGAAGATTTCCTCGACTACCCCATCCCTCTCTTTTTTCAACTTGCTTCATTATATCACATATTTAGTTGTTTATTTACCTTCTGTTCATCCATTAGATGTAAACTCCCAGGAGGGCAGGAGCTTCTTTCCGGTTGACCATAATATCTCCAGCACTAGGTCTGTGTCTTGTGAATATTTGTTAAATGCTAAATGAATGAATGAATGCTGAGTGATGCACAAAAGCTTCCTGGAGAAGGTAGGTGGTGGTGATTCAGGTGAACAAGTGAAAGCATGAACAGGCATTACCAAAGCAAATGCACAGTGAGAACAGGAATTCTAGATAGAAGAAACATATGAGCAGAAGCCTGTAGGGATGAGGAAACTGGGATTGCTACCCAAATGGCAAATAGTTTGGTGCTGCTGAAGTTTAGGATGAGATGGTGATGCGAGCGGCTAGCCATGAGGCTGGAGATGTCAGCAGATGGATCACCTATGGCTGTGTATGCCAAGCAAGGAAGGGGGGGAACTGGGTAATGAGGGTGAGGAGCCATTGAAAAAACCCAGTCAGAAGGGGGTAGAATCCCTGTATCTTCTCAAACCATATTATGGCTTTTCCTTCAAATCCTGACCAACTCCAGCCCCCTTCTATTGACATTCCTTTGAACTGGGGTTTTTCAAGCATTTTTAACTATGAACCTCAGTAAGAAATAAATTAAACATGATGTCCCAGTTCAAAGATAAGTTGTTAGATGATAGGTGAATAGATATATAGATAGATAGACAGATATTTAGTACAACTACAAGCAATCTATTCTATTCTACTCTAATTAATTTTTAAAGTATTAGCTGCTCTCGCTAAACTGATTTCTCTACCCACTGTTTTCAAATGCACCTGTAACTGGATCATGATATAAACATACGTACACATGATATAAACAAATATATATATATAAACATCTTTATTGGAGTATAATTGCTTTACAATGGTGTGTTTCTGCTTTATAACAAAGTGAATCAGCTATACATATACATATATCCCCATATCCCCTCCCTCTTGTGTCTCCCTCCCACCCTCCCTATCCCACCCCTCTAGGTGGTCAGAAAGCACCGAGCTGATCTCCCTGTGCTATGCGGCTGCTTCCCACTAGCTATCTATTCTACATTTGGTAGTGTATATACATCCATGTCACTCTCTCACTTCGTCCCAGCTTACCCTTCCCCCTCCCCGTGTGTTCAAGTCCATTCTCTACATCTGCATCTTTATTGCTGTCCTGCCCCTAGGTTCTTCAGAACCACTTTATTTTTTTAGATTCCATATATATGTGTTAGCATACGGTATTTGTTATTCTCTTTCTGACTTACGTAACTCTGCATGACAGACTCTAGGTCCATCCACCTCACTACAAGTAACTCAATTTCATTTCTTTTTATGGCTGAGTAATATTCCATTGTATATATGTGCCACATCTTCTTTATTCATTCATCTGTCAATTGACATTTAGGTTGCTTCCATGTCCTGGTTATGGTAAGTAGAGCTGCAATGAACATTGTGTTACACGACTCTTTTTTTTTTGTTTGTTTGTTTTTGCGGTACACGGGCCTCTCACTGTTGTGGCCTCTCCCGTTGCGGAGCACAGGCTCAGTGGCCATGGCTCACGGGCCCAGCCGCCCCGCGGCATGCGGGATCCTCCCGGACCGGGACACGAACCCGTGTCCCCTGCATCGGCAGGCGGACTCTCAACCACTGCGCCACCAGGGAAGCCCCTACACGACTCTTTTTGAATTATGGTTTTCTCAGGGTATATGCCCAGTAGTGGGATTGCTGGGTCCTATGGTAGTTCTATTTTTAGTTTTTTAGGGAACCTCCATACTGTTCTCCATTGTGGCTGTATCAATTTACCTTCCCACCAACAGTGCGAGAGGGTTCCCTTTTCTCTACACCCTCTCCACCATTTATTGTTTGTAGATTTTTTGATGATGGCCATTTTGACCTGTGTGATGTGATACCTCATTGCAGTTTTGATTTGCATTTCTCTAATGATTAGTGATGTTGAGCATCTTTTCATATGTTTGTTGGCAATCTGTATATCTTCTTTGGAGAAATGTCTGTTTAGGTCTTCTGCCTATTTTTGGATTGGATTGTTTGTTTTTTTTGATACTGAGCTGCATGAGCTGCTTGTAAATTTTGGAGATTAATCCTCTGTCAGTTTCTTCATTTGCAAATATTTTCTCCCATTCTGAAGGTTGTATTTTCATCCTCTTTATCATTTCTTTGCTGTGCAAAAGCTTTTAAGTTTCATTAGGTCCCAATTGTTTATTCTTGTTTTTATTTCCATTACGGTAGGAGGTGGGTCAAAAAGGATCTTGCTGTAATTTATGTCATAGAGTGTTCTGCCTATGTTTTCCTCTAAGAGTTTTATAATGTCTGGCCTTACATTTAGGTCTTTACTCCATTTTGAGTTTATTTTTGTGTATGGTGTTAGGGAGTGTTCTAATTTCATTCTTTTACATGTAGCTGTCCAGTTTTCCCAGCACCACTTAATTGAAAATGCTGTCTTTTCTCCATTGTATATTCTTGCCTCCTTCATCAAAGATAAGGTGACCGTATGTGCATGGGTTATCTCTGGGCTTTCTATCCTGTTCCATTGATTTACATTTCTGTTTTTATGCCAGTACCATACTGTCTTGATTACTGTAGCTTTGCAACATAGTCTGAAGTCCAGGAGCCTGATTCCTCCAGCTCCGTTTTTCTTTCTCAAGATTGCTTTGGCTGTTCAGGATCTTTTGTGTTTCCATACAAATTTTGAAATTTTTTGTTCTAGTTCTGTGAAAAATGCCAGTGGTAATTTGATAGGGATTTCATTGAATCTATAGATTGCTTTGTGTAGTATAGTCATTTTCACAATGTTGATTCTTCCAATCCAAGAACATGGTATATCTCTCCATCTGTTTGTATCATCTTTAATTTCTTTCATCAGTGTCTTACAGTTTTCTGCATACAGGTCTTTCGTCTCCTTTGGTAGGTTTATTCCTCGGTATTTTATTTTTTTTGTTGCAGTGGTAAATGGGAGTGTTTCCTTAATTTCTCTTTCAGATGTTTCATCATTAGTGTATAGGAATGCAAGAGATTTCTGGGCAATAATTTTGTATCCTGCTACTTTACCAAATTCATTGATTAGCTCTAGTAGTTTTCTGGTAGCATCTTTAGGATTCTCTATCTGTAATATGATGTCATCTGCAAACAGTGACAGCTTTACTTCTTCTTTTCCAATTTGTATTCCTTTTATTTCTTTTTCTTCTCTGATTGCTGTGGCTAAAACTTCCAAAATTATGTTGAATAATAGTGGTGAGCGTGGACAACTTTGTCTTGTTCCTGATCTTAGTGGAAATGGTTTCAGTTTTTCACCATTGCGAATGATGTTGGCTGTGGGTTTGTCATATATGGCCTGTATTATGTTGAGGTAAGTTCCCTCTATGCCTACTTTCTGGAGGGTTTTTATTGTAAATGGGCGTTGAATATTTTCAGAAGGTTTTCTGCATCTATTGAGCTGATCATATGGTTTTTCTCCTTCAATTTGTTAATATGGTGTATCATGTTGATTGATTTGCATATATTGAAGAACCCTTGCATTCCTGGTATAAACCCCAATTGATCATGGTGTATGATCATGGTGTATGATCCTTTTAATGTGCTTTTATATTCTGTTTGCTAGTATTTTGTGGAGGATTTTTGCATCTGTGTTCATCAGTGATATTGGCCTGTATTTTTCTTTTTTTGTGACATCTTTTTCTGGTTTTGGTATCAGTGTAATGGTGGCCTCGTAGAATGAGTTTGGGAGTATTCCTCCCTCTGCTATATGTTGGAAGAGTTTGAGAAGGATAGGTGTTAGCTCTTCTCTAAATGTTTGATAGAAGGATAGGTGTTAGCTCTTCTCTAAATGTTTGATAGAAGGATAGGTGTTAGCTCTTCTCTAAATGTTTGATAGAGGGATAGGTGTTAGCTCTTCTCTAAATGTTTGATAGAATTTGCCATCTGGTCCTGGACTTTTGTTTGTTGGAAGAGTTTTAATCACAATCTCAATTTCCATGCATTTGATTGCTCTGTTTATACTTTCTATTTCTTCCTGGTTCAGTTTCAGAAGGTTGTGCTCTTCTAAGAATTTGTCCATTTCTTCCAGGTTCTCCATTTTATTGGCATAGAGTTGCTTGTAGTAATCTCTCATGATGCTTTGTATATCTGCAGTGTCAGTTGTTACTTCTCCTTTTTCATTTCTAATTCTATTGATTTGAGTCTTTCCCCTTTTTTCTTTGATGAGTCTGGCTAATGGTTTATCAATTTTATCTTCTGAAAGCACAAGATTTTATTTTTACTGATCTTTGCTATTGTTTCCTTCATTTCTTTTTCATTTATTTTTGATCTGATCTTTATGATTTCTTTCCTTCTGCTAACTTTGGGGTTTTTTTTTGTCCTTCTTTCTCTAATTGCTTTAGGTGTAAAGGTTGGTTGTCTATTTGAGATGTTTCTTGTTTCTTGAGGTAGGGTTGTATTGCTATAAACTTCCTTCTTAGAACTGCTTTTGCTGCATCCCATAGGTTTTAGGTCATCGTGTTTTCATTGTCATTTGTTTCTAGGTATTTTTTGATTTTCTCTTTGATTTCTTCAGTGATCTCATGGTTATTTAGTGGTGTATTGTTTAGCCTCCATGTGTTTGTATTTTTTACAGAGTTTTTCCTGTATTTGATGTCTAGTCTCGTAGCACTGTGGTCCGAAAAGGTACTTGATACGCTTTCAATTTTCTTAAATTTACCCAAGCTTGATTTATGACCTAAGATATGATCTATCCTGGAGAATGTTCCATGAGCACTTGAGAAGAAAGTGTATTCTGTTGTTTTTGGATTGAATGTCCTATAAATATCAATTAAGCCCATCTTGTTTAATGTATCATTTAAAGCTTGTGTTTCCTTATTTATTTCCATTTTGGATGATCTGTCCATTGGTGAAAGTGGGGTGTTAAAGTCCCCTACTATGATTGTGTTACTGTTGATTTTCCCTTTTATGGCTGTTAGCATTTGCCTATGTATTGATGTGCTCCTATGTTGGGTGCATAAATATTTACAATTGTTATATCTCTTCTTGGATTGATCCCTTGATCATTATGTGGTGTCCTTCTTTGTCTCTTGTAATAGTCTTTATTTTAAAGTCTATTTTTTCTGATATGGGAATTGCTACTCCAGCTTCCTTTTGATTTCCATTTGCATGGAGTATCTTTTTCCATCCCCTCACTTTCAGTCTGTATGTGTCCCTAGGTCAGAAGTGGGTCTCTTGTAGACAGCATATATATGGGTCTTGTTTTTGTATCAATTCAGCCAGTCTGTGTCTTTTGATTTGAGCATTTAATCCGTTTACATTTAAGGTATTTATCAATATGTATGTTCCTATTCCCATTTTCTTAATTGTTTTGAGTTTGTTATTGTAGGTCTTTTCCTTCTCTTGTGTTTCCTGCCTAGAGAAGTTCCTTTAGCATTTGTTGTAAAGCTGGTTTGGTGGTGCTGAATTCTCTTAGCTTTTGCTTGTCTGTAAAGTTTTTGATTTCCCCATCAAATGTGAATGAGATCCTTGCTGGGTAGGGTAATCTTGGTTGTAGGTTTTTCCGTTTCATCACTTTAAATATGTCCTGCCACTCCCTTCTGGCTTGCAGAGTTTCTGCTGAAAGATCAGGTGTTAACCTTAAGGGGGTTCTCTTGTATGTTATTTGTTGTTTTTCCCTTGCTGCTTTTAATAATTTTTCTTTGTATTTAATTCTTGCCAATTTGATTAATATGTGTCTTGGTGTGTTTCTCCTTGCATTTATCCTGTATGGGACTCTCTGCACTTCCTGGAATTGATTGACTATTTCCTTTCCCATATTAGGGAAGTTTTCAACTATAATCTCTTCATATATTTTCTCAGTCCCTTTCTTTTTCTCTTCTTCTTCTGGAACCCCTATAATTCGAATGTTGGTGCGTTTAATATTGTCCCAGAGGTCTCTGAGACTGTCCTCAATTCTTTTCATTCTTTTTCCTTTATTCTGCTCTGCTGTACTTATTTCCACTATTTTATCTTCCAGGTCACTTATCCGTTCTTCTGCCTCAGTTATTCTGCTATCTATTCCTTCTAGACAATTTTTAATTTCATTTATTGTGTTGTTCTTCATTGTTTCTTTGCTCTTTGTTTCTTCTAGGTCCTTGTTAAACGTTCCTTGTATTTTGTCTAATCGATTTCCAAGATTTTGGATCATCTTTACTATCATTACTGTGAATTCCTTTTCAGGTAGACTGCCTATTTCCTCTTCATTTGTTTGGTCTGGTGGGTTTTTACCTTGCTCCTTCATCTGCTGTGTGTTTCTCTGTCTTCTCATTTTGCTTCACTTACTGTGTTTGGGGTCTCCTTTTCGCAGGGTGCAAGTTCGTAGTTCCCGTTATTTTTGGTGTCTGCCTCCAGTGGCTAAGGTTGGTTCAGTGGGATGTGTATGCTTCCTGGTGGATGGAACCGGTGCCTGCGTTCTGGTGGATGAGGCTGGATCTTGTCTTTCTGGTGGGCAGGACTGTGTCCGGTGGTGTGTTTTGGGGTGTCTGTGGCCTTATTATGATTTTAGGCAGCCTCTGTGCTAATGGGTGGGGTGTGTTCCTGTCTTGCTAGTTGTTTTCCATAGGGTGTCCAGCACTGTAGCTTGCTGGTCATTGAGTGGAACTGGGTCTTGGTGTTGAGATGGAGATCTCTGGGAGAGCTTTCGCCATTTGATATTACACGGAGCTGGGAGGTCTCTGGTGGACCAGTGTCCTGAACTCGGCTCTCCCACCTCAGAGGCACAGGCCTGAAACCCAGCCAGAGCACCAGGTCCCTGTCAACTACACAGCTCAGAAGAAAAGGGAGAAAAAAAGAAAGAAAGAAAAATAAAATAACATTATTAAAATTAAAAAATTATTAAAAATAAAAAATTTAAAAAGTAATTTTAAAAAAGAAAGAAAGAAAGAAGAGAGCAACCAAACCAAACAACAAATCCACCGATGACAACAAGTGCTAAAAACTATACTAACAAAAAAAAAAGACCCCCCCAAAAATGGAAACACAGAACCCTAGGACAAATGGTAAAAGCAAAGCTGTACAGAGAAAATCACACAAAGAAGCATACACATACACACGCACAAAATGAGAAAGAAAAGAAAGAAATATATATCTATGCATACGATGAAAAAAAAACGAAAACAGCCACCAAATTAATAAAGAAATCTACCAATGATAATAAACTCTAAATACTAAACTAAGATAAACATAAAACCAGAAACAAATTAGGTGCAGAAAGCAAACCCCAAGTCTACAGTTGCTCCCAAAGTCCACCACCTCAATTTTAGGATGATTTGTTGTCTGTTCAGGTATTCCAGAGATGCAGGGTACATCAAGTTGATTGTGGAGATTTAATCTGCTGCTCCTGAGGCTGCTGGGAGAGATTTCCCTTTCTCTTCTTTGTTTGCTCACCTCCTGGGTTTCAGCTTTTGATTTGGCCTTGCCTCTGCGTGTAGCTCACCTGAGGGCATCTGTTCCCTGCCCAGATAGGATGGGGTTAAAGGAGCAGCTGATTTGGTGGCTCTGGCTCACTCAGGCTGGGGGGAGGGAGGGGTACGGAATGCAGGGTGAGCCTGTGGTGGTAGAGGCCGGTTCTCCCAGGGAAGTTGTCCCTGGATCACAGGACCCTGGCAATGGCGGGCTGTATGGGCTCCTGGGAGGGCATGTGTGGATAGTGACCTGTGCTTGCACACAGACTTCTTGGTGGCTGCAGCAGCAGCCTTAGCATTTCATGCCCGTCTCTGGGGTCTGGGCTGATAGCCGCGGTTCGCGCCCATCTCTGGAGCTTATTAAGGTGGTGCTCTGAATCCCCACTCCTCACGCACCCCAAAACAATGGTCTCTTGCCTCTTAGGCAGGTCCAGACTTTTTCCCGGTCTCCCTCCTGGCTAGCTGTGGCGCACTAGCCCCCTTCAGGCTGTGTTCACGCCACCAACCCCAGTCCTCTCCCTGCGATCTGACCTCGGAAGCCCAAGCCTCAGCTCCCAGCCCCGCCCGCCCCAGCGGCTGAGCAGACAAGCCTCTCGGGCTGGTGAGTGCCGGTCGGCACCGATCCTCTGTGCGGGAATCTCTCCGCTTTGCCCTCTGCACTCCTATTGCTATGCTCTCCTCCGTGGCTGTGAAGCTTTCCCCCTCCCCCTGCCCCGCCCCCTGCAATCTCCGCCAGTGAAGGGCTTTCTAGTGTGTGGAAACATTTCCTCCTTCATGGCTCCCTCCCAGAGGTGCAGGTCCCATCCCTATTCTTTTGTCTATGTTTTTTCTTTTTTCTTTTGCCCTACCCAGGTACGTGGTGTGTTTCTTGCCTTTTGGGAGGTGTGAGGTCTTCTGCCAGCGTTCAGTAGGTGTTCTGTAGCAGTTGTTCCACATGTAGATGTGTTTCTGATGTATTTGTGGGGAGGAAGGTGATCTCCACGGCTTACTCCTCCGCCATCTTGAAGGTCCTCCCATATATATATATATATATATATTTTTTTTTTAAACTGAGGATTACATTCAAGAAAATCTGAGCCATACTGCTTTACGATCCAAGGCCCAGGCCCAGACATTTCTGCATCAGAGAGCACACCCCAGGCAAATGGCCTTTGACCCTACGATCACTCAGATTCCATGCTGGGAGAATTCTGTGATGAAAAGCTGGGAGGCCAGTTAATTGCCCTTGCCTTCAGCAGCCAAAGCTCAAGGAGTGGGCTGCCTTGTGATAGCGTGCTCCTGAGCATGCCAATAGCAGTTGCCTTTCAAAGCATAGATGTATTAAATGTGTTCTTAAAATGACCTGATTCCTGGCAGGAAGCCCCAGGGAATGTGCAAGAATTTCTTGTGAAGATCATCATTGTTGATATCGGTCGTCCTGGAGAAAAGGCATTTAGTAGACTTGCATTTGTCTGGCGTGGTTGGAGTCTGCCTGGTTTATGGGTTGTTGCAGGAAGATGGATTTTTGAAATAAATCTTTGCCTACAGCAACCAGAGGACTTCCAGGTCACCTTTAGTAAGGGAGTAGGCAGCGTACTGATGGGAAAGAGCATAGCATTGTGAATTTGAAGACCTGGGATTGAGTCTAAGACTGTCTTCCTTGGTGGCCATGGGCAAGTCATCTAACTTTTTCAGACTCAATTTCCTTACACATAAAACAGGAGTAACGATACCTTTCCTTGACTTCACAGAGGCATCTCAGGGATAAAAACAATAACATATGTCAAAGTGCTTTGCAATATCCCAAACTTTTATACAAATGGTAACGGTTTGTATTGAACATGAATGATGATAATTAAGAAATGCCTTCCAAACAATAATAAAAGTACCATTTTACAAATGAGGAAACAGAGATTAAAAACTTGACAAATGAAACAGCAGTAAGTGATGATGCCAAAATTCAAACCCAGGCCATTCCGGTTTTAAAGTCCTTGCTGGGAACCACTGTGTTGGAAAATATGCATTTCAGAGAACATATGGACTCCAAGGCTGCATGCTTCTTGATGGAGAGGTATTGCTGCCTGTCTCTTACTTCTGGCAGTGGCTGGTAGAGAGAACACACTGTGTTAGTTGAAAATAAATATCCTTACTTGTCCTCCTCTTCCTCTTTCTTTTTGGGATTCTTAAATTATTGTTGTAATTTTTTGGATGCAAAAATTGCTCTGTTAGCCCACATAGCTCACTGTCTTATTTGGAGTAGCAAATAAACAAGCAAAGGCTGGGCTAACTTCAGGAATAAAATTTGTTCAGGTTGAAAAATATATAATTAACCAAATGCCTGTTTTGTTCATTTTCAGATATGCGCACCAACAGGGAGCACAAGCCATGAGGAAGTCACACAGCAAAGGCTCACACTACAATTGAGTTTTAGCACTGCTAAAATGAACTTGAAGACTGAAATTGTTGTCCAGCTTAGTTGAGCTCAGTTTGGGACAAGCTCATTTGGAATTTCCCGCCTTTTCTGTAGAAGATCCAGCAAGGTAGAGATTATAGCTTCATAAGTCAGACTTTTACCTGTAATTATTATGCACATACTATAGGGAAAGTCACTAGAGCCGTCCCTCGGTATATATAAGGGGTATTGGTTCCAGGACCCCCCATGCCCCCTCAGGCACCGAAATCTGAGGATACCACAAGTCCCTTGTATAAAATGATGTAGTATTTGCATATACCTAATCATATCCTCCCATGTACTTGAAATCATCTCTATATTACTTCTAATACCTAATACAATGTAAATGCTATATAAATAGTTGCTAGTATGCAGCAAATTCAAGTTTTGCTTTTGGAACTTTCTGGATTTTTTTTTTTCTAATATTTTCTATCTGCAGTTGGTTGAACCTGCCCATGGGGAACCCATGAATACGGAAGGTCCACTTTATAGGAGTCTTCTAGGGCTGCCATAATGAAGTACCACAGACAAAGTGGCTTAAACAACAGAAATTTATTTTCTCTTGATTCTAGATCAAAGTTCATGTGTCTGCAGGGTTGATTTTTTTCTGAATGCTTTTCTCCTTGGCTTGCACGTAACTCTTTTCTATTTTTTCACATAGTCTTCCCTTTGTGTGTCTGTGTCCTAATCTCCTCTCCTTATAAGGACACCAGACAGATTGGATTAGGGCCTACCCTAGTGACCTCATTTAACCTTGATTATCTGTTTAAAGACCCTAACTCCAAATATAATCACATTCTGAGTTACTGGGGTCTAGGACTTCAACATATGAATTTGGAGGCAGGTTGAGGGGACAGGGACACATAGTTCAGCCCATTATAATCACAAAGTGGGACAAAATAAAAATAGCAGTTAGATCTCCAAATGACACTTCCAAGCTTTAGTAAAAATCTTGGGACCTAGAAATGAAAGGGAGACAAACAAAATTCTTTAAAATTGTGTATTTTTCATTTTCAGCTAAGGAATTTATTTTAATTCCTTTCATGCTTCTGTTGTTAAACAAAGTCCCTTTCACATTTGGGAATTGCAGGTTATTTCCCAAGGAAAGGGGTTATTTGGTGACATTAGTGACATGTAGATTCTCGCTTCATTCTGTGAGAACCACTCAATGCACAGATACATGCACTTCTCACATGAGCCATGGAGGAGGAAGAGAAATATTTCACCATCAGAGGGAAAGCTACCAGCAGTCAGATTGATTTTGTGTTCTTCTAGAGCCTTTTGGGTGCAGAGTTGAAGGCAGGACCTTGTGGTGGCCTCAGATAAAGCTTGTGCTTGTGGGTAGGACCTCTACCCAAACTAACATGATACCCACCACTCTGTCTAGATACATTGTCTGAGAACGCTCTTCAGACTTGTCATCTGACTCAGCCTGCATTCTTGGCTCCCCAATAGTTACACCATTTCCTTTCTTCATTTGTCTGTCTTTATTGAGGTTTATTGAGGTATAATTTACATACAGTAAAATTCACCCCTTATTTTAGGTGTATAGTTTGAAGGGTTTTGAAAAATGCGTGCATTATGTACTTGCACCACACTTGAGATACAGATGATTTCTTCCCACCCCTGAAATATCTCTTTACTCCTTTGCATTCTTTCTTAAATGTTTAAATAGAATTCAAAAGTGAAACCATCTGGGCCAACTGGTAAGGATGCAACTTGGAATTCAACGTCTTTAATAGATAATAGGCTATTCAAGTTATCTACTTCTCTTTAGTTAGCTCTGCAAGTTTGTGTCTTTCAAGGCATTGGTTTATTTATCATCACATTTATTGGAATAAAGTTGTTTAAAATGTTCCCTTACTATCCTTTTCATGTCTTTTGGAGCTGTAATGATGCTCCCTCTTTCACTTCTGCTATTGGTTGTTTGTGTCCTCTCTTTTTTATTTGATCAGTCTGATTAGAGGTTTATCAATTTTATTGATAAAAACTGCATTGAGCACATAAGATAACACAAGAGCAAGCAGATGAGACAATTTTAAGTGTTTGCTTTATAATCCCAGGATGCTCTTCAAACAAATGATTGCTGAAGTGTGAAAGAACACTAGTAAGAAATTTGGTTTCAAAAATGAACCACCAGGGCTTCCCTGGTGGTGCAGTGGTTGAGAGTCCACCTGCCGATGCAGGGGACGCGGGTTCATGACCCGGTCCGGGAAGATCCCACATGCCGCAGAGGGGCTGGTCCCGTGAGCCACGGCCGCTGAGCCTGCGCGTCCGGAGCCTGTGCTCTGCAACTGGAGAGGCCACGGCAGTGAGAGGCCCGCGTACCAAAAAAAAAAAAAAAAAAAAAAAAAGAACCACCAGTCATGGCAATGATGATGATTATAATTATCTTAATAAATAAGATTTTGTGTTTAATATAGTCAGTCTTTGTGATTAGTGGTTTCTGTGGATTATATCACAACTATTTTAATTCGATATTATAAAGATGAGACAATAAGTACCCTAAACTTATGTTAAACACACGAACTATCTACATGTTTCATACACTTCCCATTCATGGTTACTCTTTTTGCAGGAGGATACAGGCAGGCAGCATTTATTGATGGGGTGTAGAACAGTGGTATTGCTATACGATTAGGTAATATCTTACTCAAGCATCAAGGTAGAAAAATAGCAAATGAGCTGAAAACCAATTAATGGTCCACAATCCCTTTTCTTAAACTGTGTGGTCAGATGTGTCCTGAAACTCAGAATTTTCATATTTTATAAAGGTAGTAAGGTACATGTGTTCTCACTTAATTAACACCTTTGGTGGGAATCTAGGGCAGCATCTCATAATCAAACACACTGGAAAAACAATGACTATAAATAACCTCACAGAATTTGCTGCCAAATGAGTTACTCCAAAATGCTGTCTTTCAAAGACTTTTTTGGATTTTGAGTCTGAAGATAAGAAAGAACTATAAACATACATGGTCAAATAGCCCATGAAAACTATTCTAAATCTCCCATAAAAAATGGTATATTGGTTTTGTGATAGTGTCCCAACTTTCCACTGGAAAGATGGCTTTCCTGGAGGAACAGCCAATTGTTCCTCCAGGGTAGAACAGATTGCTATTGCTTTAGTCGAGCACCAGATGAAGTAATTGGTTTGCATTAGGGGCCCATTTTGAATGAAAATTATGCTTTCTCTCTTTACTTTTTGTCCAAGCTCATATAGTTGAATTTGGAGAGATTAAATCAATGTATGTTTGATACAACTGAACTACAGAGTACTTGCTTGAACAGTTTTACATATGCCAACAGGAATAGACAAGAATAAAAATAAACACCAGTGCTGAACTACAGCCTTCCGAAACAGCAACACATTTATAAGAAGTTAAAATATATGCATAGAGATGGCAGAAGATGATGTATTCTGAGGTCTGCACAGAAGCAAGTTAATGTGGCAACACAAGCTAATGAATTGGTGGTATCCAATGTGTTAATACTTCTCTGTGTGAAGTTTTGTACTGCAATTTAAAAAATAATCCAAATATATTTTAAAAATGAAATCTGTATCAAATTCCATAATAGTTTGTCTCCATGATTTATTCTAGATGTAGACAAAAACATAGCAACAATAATAAAAATAACATATTGATCATAATTAACATTTCTTGAATACTTACTATATGCCAAATACTGTTTTATGTGCTTAAGACATTAACTCATTTAACATTCATTTATTCTTTCAATAAATAATTACTGAGCATTTGCTTTGTATTAGCCATTGCTTTAGGTCAGTGATACTCAAGTAGGAGAGATTTTGCCTTCCAGGGGATATTTGGCAATATTTAGAGACATTGTGCTTATTATAACTGAGGAAGTGCTATTGGCATCTGATGGGTAAAGGCCAAGGATGCTGCTAAACATCCTGCAATGTGGGACAGCGCTTACAACAAAGAATTATCCGGCCCCAAATGTTTGTTAGTAGTGCTGAAGTTGAGAAACCCTGTTCTGGTTGACAGAGGTACAAGATGGACAAAATGGCTGCCTTCTTCATTTTATGTGTTGCAGTGAAGAGAAACAAACCATTTAAAAAGTAAATATCAATTATCTTAGAAGGTAGTGAAGGTTTTCTATTACGAAGGAAAAAAAAACTGGGGGAAAAGGATAGGGTGTGTGTGTGTGTGTGTGTGTGTGTGTGTGAGATTGGCTGCAGGGTGGGGAGTTGGACATTTAAGTAGTGTTTAGGGAAGACCTTGCCTAAGAGGTGACTTGGGAGGAAAGTCTTGCAGGTGAGGGAGCATGTATGTGGATACCTGGGGAAGAGTTACTTTCAGGCAGAGGGAACTGCAAGAGGAAAGAACCCAGGCAGGAAAAAAAAAAAAAGCATAGCGAGGAACAGCAAGGAGACCACTGTGACCTGAGGAGAGCATAGGAGGGGATGCAAGGTTAGAGAGATGAGGGAGGGACATTGTTTAGAGTTTGTAGACTAGATGAGTATAAGGATCTAAGTTTACTCTGAGTAAGAAGGGAAGCCATGGCAAGGTTTTTTTTTTTTTTAAACTAGATAAATAATATTTTAATACAGTGTTTTTAAATCAAAATTATTCAAACTGTTATGATGAACAAAATATCAAAGTTTTATTTTTTTTAGTTTTTATTTTTTTCAAAATTTTAAAGATAGTATTGACAATGCTGTACTGAATGATACTGGAACCCAAGGCAAAAGGAAAAATGGAAGCCCCTATGTACAGTTGACCCTTGAACAACACAGGGGTTAGGTGCACTGACCTTCCAGATAGTAGAAAATCTGCGTGTAACTTTACAGTGGACCCTCCCTATTGGTGGTTTCAACCAACCATGGATGGTGTAGTACTGTAGCATTTACTATTGAAAAAAACTTTGGCAGCATTTTGAGCTAAGGAGTGTCATGAGCTGATTTATGTTTCTAAAGGATCCTGCTGACCACTGCATTGAGAACTGACCAAGGACAGAAACAAAGAGACCATTAAGTAGTCATGGCAACGGTCCATGAGCTTGTAGTGGCTTAAACAAGGGTTCCAGCAGTTACAGGTGAGAGGTGGTTGGATTCTGGACGTGTTTTTCAAGGTTGAGGTAACAGAATTTTGTGAATGCATATGAAATATAGGAGAAGAATCAAGAAAGTTGATGTTTTTGTTTGCTTCTTTGTGAGCTGAGCCCCTAGAAGAATGGGATTGTCATTTACTGAAATGGAGAAGGCTAGGGTAGGAGTGGTTTGAGGAGGAGATCCGAATCATCATGTTTAATTTGGATGAGAAGTTTTTAATTTGAGGAGTCTATTCAAGCTTTCAACTGGAGATGTCCAAAAACTTGTAACCACTCTGTGAAATAGATACTACCGTTAGTCCCATTTTGGAATTGAGGAATCAGGAATAAAAAGGTTCAGTAACTTGTCTAAGATCACCCAGCTATTAAGTGATATCATCAGCCTAGATTCTGATGATACAACCTGACATCTTGCTGAAAAAAATCTCATCAGCCCCTTTCTCCTGGGATGGCACCTCTTGGTCTCCATTTCGATGGATGAACTTGACCAGCTGTTAGAGAGAGAAATTCTCTGCCCTGAAGTGAGGTCTTGAGATAGAGCCTTTTATGCAGTTGGTACCTGAAAATTAAGCTGCTTTCTTTGCCAGCTTTTTCTTTGAATCATGTGCTAAAACCAACCACAATGTAAAACCTAAAGAAAAGATGGGGATTCTGCAGTTGCAGGCGGCTTAGAAAATGATCCTTTATTGGGCATCTACATTAGAAAGACCACTGACTCTGGGGGTTCCACAGATAAACCTGCATTAAAATACAGCCTCTGTCACTCACTAGATGTGATTTCCTGGGACTAAAATGTAACTTTTCTAAGTCTGTCTTGAGCAAGTAGATAGCGCATGTGGGAGCAGTATCTCTGTGGTATGTCCACGTACCCCAGTGGCTTTTTCACCCCAAGGGTTAGGCTTATACCTGATCAGCCCGGTGAAGAGGTCCATTCTTCACTGCTTTAGTGGCCGTAGAGTCTGTGTGGTTTTGCTACGTTTTTGTTTATTGTCTGTTCCCCACTCTAGAAAGTATGCTTACTGAGGGGGCAGGGGTTTGTCTGCTCTGTTTACTGTTCAGGACAGTGCCTGGCACATAGTAGGTGCTCACTGAATATCTTTTGAATAAAGAAACGAATAATCCTCACTGTAATCATCCCTGGGAGCTTGGCTCTATTTTTAACCCCATTTTACAGATGTGGAAACCAAGGCTTAGAGAAATGGAGCAGGGTACCCAGAGCTACCCAGCAGCAGGAGGCAGGACCTAGTCACATGATATGAAATAGATGTAGAGTTTAGAAAAGCCACCACTGAGTGTATCAGCAGTAGCAGAGTCTAATAATTAAGTCTTTCTGAGTTCAATGCCCAGCTCTGTTTGACCTCTCTGCATCGTAATTCCATCCATAAGTGGGAGATGACAATAATACACCTACATTATAGAGTTTCTGTGAGGATTGAATGAGTTAATACAAATACAGTGCCATGTAACAAATGCTATTATGACTATTAGATAATATTAATATATTTTGTTCTTTAACTTATAACACATATACACCTTGCTCCCATCTTCCACCTCAACCTTCACATTTTCCAACTGTGTCCAAACTTGAGCAAGGTATTTGCTTATATATATATTTAGCTAATTTGTGCATGTGTCTTAAATTACCCATTATGTAAATGGCTTTGGTTTAGGAAGCAGAATATGCTGGGATATGGTTAATGGGAAACTGTTTTGTGCAACTTAGAAAACAGAAGAATCATAACAGAATCCTCTGGGGAGATAGTCTGATAAAGGTGTAACCAATACATTTTCAGGTTTTTATTTTTAAATAATAACCAGTCACTAATGCAGTAATGGCTAAGAGCAGAACATTGATTTCCCTACGGCAAGGTGGATTGTGTTTTCCTGCTACATTGCCAGCTATCATCTTTGATATTAAGCTGCCTCCCTTCAATCTAATATCTGTCAATCTGGCTTTCAAGAAAGACACTTCAAAACAGTGTGGAGGCTTTGTCATTTTTGTGGATGGGTGATAGAAGGTATTTTTGCATGTGTGCTTTTTTTGGTAGGAGCCATTTACTTTTTAGCAGAGCTAGAATCTAACCTGATATGAAGCCCTGTGCAGTTGAATTCCTTAGCAGACTGGCAAGGCTCTTAAATTCTTTTAAAGAGAAGGCTCTTGGAGTTGGCTGTTTTTCAGGTGCCCTCTGATGCTTTAGGCAGAACTGCTGTTTGATCTATGCAAATCTTCCTCTAGCCTGGAAGTACTGGCCCCTCTCTGCTGAGGGGGAATAGCATTGTTCAGTGTAACTAGATCACAGTAGAACAGATCCTTGAGGAAACTTAAAAAAATCAAAACCAAAGTCTTATTACTGAGCTTTTCCCAACATCTTCTTTTCCAAAAAAACTGACGAAAAACAAACAAACAAAAAACAACCTTAACTTGATGTGTAACAGATATCAGAGGAGATTATTAGTTAAGCCTAAGTGAAAAATTCTTCTGTGCATTTATTCATTCATTCATTTACTCACTTATTCATTTAACATTATTTATCATGGACTCACTATATGTTGGGTATTTTGCTAGGTGACAGAGGGGTGAGGTAGCTATACAATTTATTAACAAAATAAAAAAAAAACACTTTCTATCCTTATTTTCTTTATGAAATCTGATATTTCAAAGCAGATGCCCCCCAAAAAGCCTCTTGTTTCTATTTAACAACCCATATTAAGCATCTTAATATGCAAAGAATTGTGTGCAAGAATTGTGCTAAGCACTGTGAATATATGAATGTGACCCTCAGGTCCTAATAAGGAGAAACATAGTGTATGTATTCAAAGCTATTCTCCAGTAGTTTTATGATCTGTGGTAGGCAGAATTCTAAAGTGCCTCTTCCCCAGATGTTCAGTCCTAATTCCCAAGAATGTGAATATGATGAGATACCACACTCATGATTATGTTACATTTTATGGTAGAAGGTTTTTGTGGTGTAGTTAAGGTTACTAATCAGTTGACTTTGGGTAAATCAAAAGAATGATTGTTCTGGTGGACCTAATCTAATCACTTTAAAAGCAGAATTGTCTTTAGCTGATAGTAGAAGGAGGAATAGATTTGGTATAAGGGAGGTTGTTGAGATGGAGGGGGCTACAGGGCAAGGACCTAAAAGTAGCCTCGAGATGCTAAGAGTGGTACCTTGCCGACAGCCAGCCAGAAAACAGGGACCTCAGTCCTACAACTCAAGGAATTTAATTGTCAGCAACATGAATGAGCTTTGAAGCAAATTCTTCCCTAGTCACCAGTTGACACTTGTTCTCAGCCTTGTGAAACCCTAAACAAAGAATCCAGCTGAGCCTGGCTAGACTGCTGCACTCTAGAACTGTGCGATTATAAATGGTGTTGTTTTCAGCAACTAAGTTTGTGATCGTTTTTACACAGCAATTAATATATATATTATATATATAATATATATATATATATTATATATATAATATATATATATAAAATCCTTGGTTATTTTCATAGATACTTTGTAGTTAAGATATCTTAACACTTGAGTGGATGCTAAGTGATCTATATAGTTTTTTATGACTGATAATAAAATTACCTTCTTATATTTGCACAAACCCATTTACATAGTACTTTTACATATGATTTTCTCATTTGATTTTCACAGCTTGTGAGGAATCATTGTCTCCATGTTAAAGATGAAGAAACTGAGAATGGGACATAATATGACTTGCCAACTAATCATCCTAAGTGGTAAGAGTGGTATTTGAACTCAGGCCCTGGCAATCCCATTTTACTTGGGCATAATCATCAGAAAGTTGATAGGTTACCCCATATAGGCTCTTTTTTATCTTGCTTTCTCTTCATTCCTTCTAATGTCATCATCATTGTTGTCATCAGTAGTGAGGGCATTCTCCTCTTCCTGCTTGTTTACTAAATGTTCATTAACTAAATAATGGCACTTAAAACAATTTTTTAAGTCAAAACATTTATTGAGTATCTGTTATGTACCATGGTACTTGCTGTCCAACAAGGCAAACAAAATGACAAGTGTCCTCTTGTTTATATACATGATATTGAGTCTGAGAAATAGTCACCAAGGGGATGCACTTCTGATGCATGTGAAATATATAAAAAAGTAGAAATAGACTTCTTCTTCTACAGCTGGCTCACGAAATAAAACAATCCAGCAATCTTTTCTCTGCTCCTCTGGAAAAATTTTTTCCCAGTTTTATTGAGATATAATTGACATATAACATTATAGATATATTGTATTGTGTGTATATATTTGTACATATATAACAATTGTTACAGTTACATAGTTAATTTTTTTCCTGTGATGAGAAATTGCAACACAGTTGCAATTTTTCCCCCCTGTGAGGAGAACTTTTAAGATCTATTCCCTTAACAACTTTCAAATATACAATGCAGTGTAGTTGACTATAGTCACCATGCTGTACATTAGATCCCTAGACTTTATTTCTCTTATAACTGGAGGATTGTACCTTTCGATCACCTTCACCCATTTACCCCATTCTCCCATTCCCTCCCTCCTCCAGCCTCTGACAACTACCAATATGTTCTCTGTTTCTATGAACTTGGGGTATTTTAGATTACAGATATAAGTAAGATCATACAGCATTTGTCTTTCTCTGACTTATTTCACTTAGCATAACTAAAGTCCATCCATGTTGTCATGAAAGTCAGGATTTTCTTCCTTTTATGGCTAATATTCCACTGTGTGTGTATGTGTATGTGTGATATTGAGTATATATATCACGTTTTCTTTATCTGTTCATCCATTAATGGACACTTAGGTTGTCTTCATGTGTCAGCTATTGTAAATAATGCTGCAATGAACATGGGGGAGGGTGCAGATATCTCTTTAAGGCAGTGATTTCATTTCCTGTGGATATGTAAAAATTTTCAGTTTCTGTATGACCTTGTTCTTTTTTCTGCCAGAATATTTCTTTGGGGGAAGTATTCCTATTTCCAGATTTTTCTTTCAGAAAAATGGTCAGGGTAATTTCACTTGTGCTGGAGAGACTGGAATCTGGGAGAGCATAAGGTGAATTTCCAGGTTGTAATCCTACCAGTTTCCTAAACCGGTAACCTGCCTCCCCCTGCCCCTGCCCCCCAGCCCCCCTCCCACCCCACCAACCCCCCGAGAATGGTGGGGCAGTGAGCAGGTCTTGGGAAGGCCAAAAAACCTGCACTCACTCTCCCACACGAGACTGCCTTTTGTCCCTTTGAATCAATACAGCTTCCTGGGGAGCCTATCTGATTGAGACCAGAGAGCCAAGCCACTCTCAACATAGGGCAGAACACCCACCACCCTAAGCTCTAGTCCCTCGTTGTGTTTTTCTTTCTGTTTTTAATTATTTTTCCTTGATGGGCACTTTTTGGGTAGGAAGAAATAAAGTCCAATAGTAAATTAAATTTGAAATCTGGCTTGAACAGTTATTCAGCTATACTTATTGTCATCTAATCAGACAGTTTGGGGTTAAAGTGGCCAGGCCTAACCAATCTTATAGAGTCTGCTGCAAACTGCCCCTGTACCAACTGTTGCCGTGGGAATGGGATCATGTGGGGGTGGACATGCCCCCACCGAAGAACATTCTGTGCATAGACCACACTCAAAGGATCTCCGCTGGCAATTAACCGGAAGGCTCAACAAGGGCATTCTGTGACCAGGGTCAGCTCTGGAAGGCCTGTTTAGGAGGAGCTTGTGGGCTGCAATCTGTTGGGACTCATCTTGAAGCCGATTCTGTGTGGCCTGCCCACTGATTGCACTTAGATTACAGGAATATCTGGGGTAGGTGAAGATAACCATACCCTGTGTCCCCTGTTCAGCCATCACTTTGTAGATCAATGCCGAGAAGCCCCTGTCTCATTGCTGGTGAGTCTGAAGAGACTCTTCCGGTGTGCAGCTCCCACAGCTGCTCTTTTGAGCAGATGGAAGAGACCTGGGGGCAGCAAACTGCATCCTTTCTGGTTGATGAGTAAGACAAGGCCCAGTCCAGCAGGGACTCCCAGTTACAGAAGGGATTGATGACAAACAAGGAGAGGGAACCCAAGAACTCTCAGTGTTAGCTATGCATGTGATGAGGGAAAAAGAAAAGCCCAAATCCCCTCTACCCCGCCAAAAAGAATCCATTATGTCTATTTCTCTTCTATCAAAAACAGATTAAAAAAATCAAAGTCCCATCTGTTCTGTGTCAACATTAGAAATCGTACATTGTGTTTCATCACAGGCAGGTTTGCCATGGTGGTGGGGGTTATATTTTTGGAAAGTGCTTGAAAACCCAGAGTAACTGAAAACAGAACTTGGCCCTTCAGGCCCTTTCCTGCTGCCTGTGTTTGTTCATTCAGCAGTTGATGTTTTTAATTGATGTATTTGACAAAGAGGACCCTGGGAAAAGACAAGCAGGTAAAGGCAGCTGCATAGGCCTCTGGAAGCAACACGGGTAACAGCCCCATGGCTCTCAGCACAGCAAGGCAGTTTTCCCACATGAATCTGTACTCTGAGTTCACAGCAGCAGCCTTGCTAGTCCTGCGATATCAAGGGTTCACATTCAAGGGCTGCTGGTTAAATCTGGTCATGAGTTAGGCTAGGGTAGACATGCACTCCTGGAGCCTCCCTTCTGTTCTTCCTTATCTCTTCCCTGGGATCCCCTCTGCTGGTCAGCTGATGAGCGCGGATAGGCTTGCTCCTAATTGCTTGGCTGCCAGACCAGACAAGAAAAAAGCAGACAAGGCCATCTGTTATGAGTCTTCTCTTGCTTTCCCTCCCTGCCCTGACCAGTTTGCCCAGTGTCAACTCCATGCCACTCTGAGGATGGAACACACTGGTATGTTCTGATGAAAAAGAAACGGCTGCCATCCCACTCACAGCCTTCCACACTTGTTGCTTTCTATGTGCACGTTGCTGCTATCAGGGCATGATAAGGGAAATCCTGAAAAATAATGCCAGCCTCTTCTTGAACTAGAAATAGTGACAAAAGTCCCAGAGGAATCTCTATTCAAAAGAGAGTCACAAAGTCACTCCATCAGTTGCATAGATTTAGAAGGAACAGGCATTCATGAGGACAAAACCTTGGTCAAGGTGCCCAACTCTGAGACCCCTGGCAGGGAATACTGATCCCTGAGAAAAAGAGGACCAGTCTGCATTAATAGTCCAAGGACAAAAAGAAGCCAGGAAAATTTGAAGCTAAAAAGATGGACCAGGGTAGTCCAGCTGAAAGCCCAGTGATAGAGAAAATAAAAAAAAACATCCCCCAAAGAGGTAGCCCAGGTAGGTGGCCCAGGCTCATGGAAGCACTCTTAAGTGGAGGGGGGTGGGGGAGAGATGGTTTTGGCAAATCATGGCTGAAACTGAACCGAGGCTCACTGGATAAGCTTTGGGGCCAAGCGACTAGGCTTGTCTTCCAACATGGGGATTCTCTGGTCAGTGACTTAGATCAACAAGGGCATCTTACTAGCCATGGATGTGCATCAAGTGTCGAGTTATGCAGGACCAGTCTGATAACAACACAACGAGGCAGCAAGAAGGAATGATAAGCGACAGGTTAGACTCAATTTCTCTCTCCTCTTGCTATTCAGAAGCAGAAGCAACCTCTCCCCTCTCCTAGATGCAGTGAATATGGTGACATATTTCTACAGCCATTATTGGAAAGGTTTCAAGTCTTAGCCTTTCTTGTTAGTAAGTTAGGTGGGTATTCTGGTGATTATTTGGAAAAAATGAAAGAACTATTACCATATTTGGAAGTCACGTTGTTGAAGGAGGCATATTTTATAATTTCACCTCACATACTCTGAGCTTGATTGTGAAATTTATAGCTGACTTTGTTATTTTAGGAATAAAACTCCATCTTTAGCTTTTTCTAATTGCAATCTCATCTCTCTTATCCTCAAAACACTGGGGAACATGTATTCTGAGATAGTTCTGACCCCAAAGGGAGAAGGTGTGGAAAGTCTGACCACATCCTTCAAAGACTTTTTTTTTGAGGATTGGTTCAAAAACACCAGTTGTCATCTAAAGAATGTACAGACCTACTATTGCTGCATTCCTGGAATTCGCAGCAGATCCGCCACCAGAGAGCAAGCATAGTTCTCAAGGCAGAGCCAATACCCAGTGTATTGAGACAAACCCCTATGGGGATTAAAGGGATCCCAACTAAGTTTGTGTTACTGCAAGTGATTGAGCTTGAGGTTATATTAAATCAGGCTACCACTGCTGACGTCACTGGAATGGAATGCTCCTTTGTGCCTCTTCACCGCAGTGGGTAGGGGATGAGGAGGGAATTGGTAAGTGAATAGTCCTCACTTCAGTTTCTGACTGATGGGCTCTTGGTATGTTCACGTTGGAACAAAGGCTATGGGCTTGAAGTGGTTTGGAAAATGTTTTCTCTGGATTGTAATTATTGGTTCTTCGGGAGAAGAATAATGTCATTATTATTTTTTCCAATCTCTACCACTTAGTAGTAATATTTATCGGAAGAAGGAAAGAATGAATGTATATTAACGATGCATTCAGAATGCCTGGATTTTTTTTTTTTTTTTTTTTTTTTGTGGTACGCGGGCCTCTCACTGTTGTGGCCTCTCCCGTTGCAGAGCACAGGCTCCGGACGCGCAGGCTCAGCGGCCATGGCTCACGGGCCCAGTCGCTCCGCGGCATGTGGGATCTTCCCGGACCGGGGCACAAACCCGTGTCCCCTGCATTGGCAGGTGGACTCTCAACCGCTGCGCCACCAGGGAAGCCCAGAATGCCTGGATTTTAATCCAAGGTCCACCATGTTGACTTTAATCACCCCTGTGTCATTGCTCCACTCAGGAATCTTATACTTTTTAATCTTCCTGAATTGTGATGATCTAATTTACATGTCAATTTCCCCAACGTAGTCTATGAGCTCCTTAAGGAGAAGGGTGTGTCTCTGTCTTATTCAGCTCAGAAGCTCCTTATTTAGCAAAAGGCTGTGTTTGTTATAGCTTATTAATGAGAACATGAGCTCTGGAGCCAGATTTCTTGGTCTCACATCTTGACTCCTTCATTTCCTAGCTCTGTGACCTCAGGCAAGTTGCTTAACCTCTCTTGTGGCTTAGAATAAGGATAACAGTATCACCGACTTCACAAAATTGTGTGAGAATTAAGTGACAAATACATTTAAAGTGCTTGGAGCCTTGATACATGCTCAGCAGATATTAACTACTACTTTCCTTACTACCATTGGGTTTTTTAATTGAAGTGTAGTCGATTTACAATATTACATTAGTTTCAGGTATACAGTATAGGGATTCAATATTTTTATAGATTATACTCCATTTAAAAATTATTATAGAGCTTCCCTGGTAGCGCAGTGGTTGAGAGTCTGCCTGCCAATGCAGGGGACACAGGTTCGTACCCCGGTCCGGGAAGATCCCACATGGTGCGGAGCGGCTGGGCCCGTGAGCCATGGCCGCTGAGCCTGCGCGTCCAGAGCCTGTGCTCCGCAACGGGAGAGGCCACAACAGTGAGAGGCCCGCGTACCGCAAAAAATAAATAATAATAAAATAAAATAAAATAAGGACTATACTTCCTTATGCTTATTAGTCCTTATTATCATTGTTGATAATATATATTTGTCAATAAAAACAACTTCCGTGTCACTGAACCTGTTTTCTTATCTATAATATAGGGGCTATTATATAATAATAACAGTAATATCCTGAAGAGATGTTGTGAGGATCAAATGAGACAATAGCTAAGTGTCAAAATGTCTTTTTGGAGAACTGTAAAGTATTTTGAAACTTTCTGGTACCATTATTTATAGTATTAACTGCAGCACAGAGTAGAGAAATGATTTGCACAAAATTCCACAGTGTGAGTGAGGCAGACAGAGCTGGGCTAGAATATTCTTGGAGCTTCCTGTGTGCCTAAAGTACTGCTTAGCTGTGATGCACGGAGCTGAAGCCTCTGGGATTACTGAGGCTTTTTCAGTATTTACGTTAAGATACAGCTACAGGTCTTTCAGCAAAGAGCTATGTTTTAATCAAAGCTGCCCTGGCTTTACTGTGCTCATCCTCACTGCCCTTGCCCAAAGGTCTGACAGTTTTCAGAGCTGCCCTTGTTTTCTGAGATGCTGGATATCAACAGTCAACTCTTTAAGTGCAGACTGGATGCCTACGGATAGACTGTAGTAGGTGCTATTGAGTATCCAGAAGAGGTAGAGAAAGGCCTAAACTAGGAGTCGGAACACATGAGATAGAGGTATAATATTTACCACTTAGAAATCATGGTGCCCCAGACAAGCCCCATTGATTGTTTGGGATTCAGTTTTCATGTCTACAAGTTAAAAGCAATCAGATCATTTCTGAGATCCCTGCAGAGTAAATGCCCTTGGAGTCATGAGTCCTGTGTTCTGCTGGGACTTCTGCCATTCTCCTGCACTATGACCTTGGGCAAGTCACAATCTCTCTTCCGTCTATAGTGTCCTCATTTGCACAGGACTTTTTCCTGAAAGAGACAATCTTTGTGCTCCTGGTATGTCAGTCACTGCACCAGTCAATGAAAGTGTGCATATATACAAACACAGGTGTACACACACTCTAGTACACACCGATGCCTATTGTGTGGCTTAGTTCTTTGCACACATTATTCAATGTAACCTTTATAACAACTTTATGAGAAAGATATTTCTGTCCTCATTTTACAGATGGGGCAACTGAGTCTAAGAGAGAGTAACTAACTTGCCCAATGTCATCCCTAGTATAGTTAGAGTTTGAACCCAATGAATCTGACTCCAGCTAACCATGATGTTACATAGTCACCTATAAAAGATAAGAAAAGTATCATATCCTTCCTAGACTTACCTCACTTCTTTTTAATTAAGGTTATTCAAGTAGTGGACATGTAGGGAATGTTGACTCATAGGGTGCCTAGATTTTAGCCTGAGATGTAACATAAGATGTAACCTAAGAGTTAGCTGGATTCATGGCGAGTTGGAAGACTATTCCTGTTCATTGGGCATCCTGCCATCCTGCAGTAGCCTGAAGGGTTCTGCCCTTTTCTTTGTTAAGATTTTAAACAATGGCATGAATGAAGGCATGAACTGGACAAATTCGCTGTGACATGAATTTGGAAGGGCTGGCAAATCGACCAAATGACAGAATAAAAATGAGAAAAGATGTGACTATATATGCATTATCACATTTTAAACACAATTCTCAGTAGGACTCTTATGATGTCCATTTTATGCATGAGGAGACCCAAGCTCAGGGTGGTGACCATCCAAAGATGACACAGCCTGTGAATTGACCTTTTTTCCAAAATAAACTTTTATAATTAAAAAAAAAAACTTGCAAAGCTAGCACACAGCATTCTTGGTATAACACCTGTTTTACCCTATGGTCAACATCTTATATTATGATGATACACTTGTCAAACTAAGAAACCAACATCAGTACATTATTATTAATGACTCCAGCCTTTAACTTGATTTTACCATTTTTTTCCATTAATGTCCATTAATGTCTAGGGCTGTTATAATGAAGTACTACAAACTGGGTAGCTTAGAACAACAGAAATTTATTCTCTCACTGTTCTGGAAGCTAGAAGTCCAAAATCAAGGTGCCCAAAGGGCCGTGCTCTCTCCAAAGGTTCTAGGGAAGAATCCATCTTTGCCTCTTCTAGCTTCTGGTGGTTGCTGGTAATCTGTGGAGTTCTTTAGTGCTCTGGTGTAAATGTTTTTGTCTCCTTTAAATTCATATGTTGAGATCCTAATGCCCAATGGAGATAGGGTCTTTAGGAGGTGATTAGTTCATGAGGACTCTGCCCTTATGAGTGAAATTAACACCCTTATAAAAGAGGCCTGAGAGAGCGTCCTCTCCCTTCTGCTACGTGAGGATGCAACAAGAATTCTGTGACCCAGAGGAGGGCCCTCACCCGACCATCCTAACACCTTGATCTTGGACTTCCAGCCTCCAGAACTGTGAGAAATAAATTCCTGTTGTTTATAAACCACCAGTCTGTGGAATTTTGCTACAGCAACCTGAACAGGCTATGACAGGCTTAGATGAGGCTGAGATGCATCATTCCAATCTCTGCCTTCATCTTCACATGGGCTTCTCTCCTTGTGTCTGTGTCTCTGTGTACAAATTTCCCTCTTTCTATAAGAACACCAGTCATACCGGTTTTATGGCCCAAATGAATCAATTATGACCTCACCTTGACTTGATTATATTTGCAAAGAACCTATTCCCCCAAAAGGTCACATTCATAGCTACTGGGTGAACATAATTTTTTTTTTTTTGGTGGCAATGGGTGCCGGGGGTGGAGGTGGGGACAGACACTATACATAGTAAGTTCTTTCTATTCCAGCATCCAGTCAGGGTACCACATTGCATTTAGTTGTTATGTCCCCTCATTCTCCTCTGGCCTATTATAGTTTCTTAATTTTTTCTTGTTTTTCATGACCTTGGCAGTCTTAAGAAGTCAGGTATCCTGTAGATTGGGTTTTCCTGATGTTTTTCTCATGATTACTATGGGCTTATAGAATTTTGGAAAAAATACTGTGGAAATCACATGCCCTTGTGAACTTAAAGTCCAGAGCTCAGGTTTCAGTTATAAAACATATAACTATAAAGATGAAATATTTCTTAGAATCAGCTGTTGGCTTATTCTTTTCCCTTTCTTTTGGGGGGCTTGCATTACACTGGACATATAACTGGGGGTTCAATAAATACCCAATAAATTGAAAGATGCAGGATCTGCTGTCACCCTCAACCCCAACTCAATTACCTTTCCCCAGATGTGGAACTGCTACCTTCCCTCTCTCATATAAGTGACAAACCTATCCACATTGCTAATGTTAATTTACTTTTTTCGAGATCCACCAATATATCAGGTGCTACTGCAAACACAGAGGTGGACATGACCCTTGCCTGGGAGGCTCGATAATCCAAATGGCAGGAAAGCAGAGGTCACCTGCAGGAGCTGAGTTGTGTGTAAAGATTCCTCAGCCTCTCAGGGCCCAGAAGAATTGACAGGAGGGAGAACTAGAACTTGCTCTTCTCTCGCAAAAGGTGGATTATGTGGATTCAAATTCTGTCTTGAATATCAATGATAACCAAATAAAGAAAGCTCTCTTATTAAACATACCTCAGCCTTCACTTCAATTTAGTAGTGAAGGGAGAGTATATATAAATTAGTGGATGAAAATTTTGGAATTCTAACTTCGCCATGTACTTGTTTGCTTGTTTGTTTATTTATATATTTACTCATATATTAATTTATTCACCCTGGGAGTGGGCAGACTGATGCACAATGGGGTGGCTAGAAAGAGTACATCATTTGAAATTAGCAGAGCTTTTTGTAAGTCCCAGGTCTCTTACATTACAAGCTGTACCTAAAGCTAAGACTCAGTTTCCCCAGCTATAATATCAGGATGACACATCTCACTGCAGCACTGTTTTTGACTACTCAGCATTTACTCCCCCATGTTTGGAGACAGCCCCTTGATCTCCCTTCAGGGCACTACCCACCCCTATTTGATGCAGTCTTGTTCCAAGTGTCCCGGATTCCCCGAACCGAAGAGTGGACACATGCCTCGATTGGACTTCCTGTCCTGGGAGTCTGAATTTCAGGGCGACTGCTGTAAGGGCAGAAGTGACTGGGGTGAATTCATTCCGGAAGAAGCATTCGGAAGAGGCTCACCACTGGTTCTTGCTACCTAGACCCCTGAGAGTGACTTCCATTTATTTTATTTTATTTTTTTCACAAGCCAGGTTCTTCCTCTTTCCCTTGCATTCTGTGAGTCTCCTTCTTTTTTTCCGTGATATACATATTTTATCTGCTTATAGGAGACAAAGTTGGTCTCTTTTGCCTGTGACCAAGAACGCTGATGGATATTCCTTTAGCTTTCTCACAGCCCTGCCCCATTCCAGGAGCTGGAGATAATCCCTTCCTCCGCTCAACTCCCACGTTAGTTTGTTTATCCACTCCTGAGAGCTTACGTAGCTCCTTCTCTTACATTCCCAATATTTTTGTACTACTCTTGTCTAGCCATGAAAGAGGCAATCTAGCATACTGGTTGTTATGGGATGGACTGTGTCACCCCCAAATTCATGTATTGTAGTTCTAACTCCCATTACCTCAGAATGTGACGGTATTTGGATCTAAGGTCTTTAAAGAGGTGATTAAGGTAAAATGAGGTCATTCGGGTGGGCCTTAATCCAGTATGACTGATGTCCTTAGAAGAAAAGGAGATTAGGACACAGACACACATAGAGGGAAGAGCATGTGAAGACACAGGGAGAAGATGGTAATCTCTAAAACAAGGAGAGGTCTTGATCTTGGACTTCTAGCTTCCAGAACTATGAGGAAATAAATTTCTATTGCTTAAGCCACCCAGGCTGTGGTACTTTGTTATAGCAGCTCTGGAAAACGGATACAGTGGTCAAAGGTAGCGACTGGGATGGGCCTACTTGCATTCATATCTATGCATAACCATGGACAGACTACTTAACCATGCAGTGCTAACATTTTTTGGCTGTGATGTGGACGGCAGAGGAGGGCATGGAGGAAGACTGCAGAAGGTGTGCCTTTTCACTTGGTTAAGTCTCAAGAGGAAATAAGAGAAAGGGATTAGGTATGTAGTTTCCCCTTCCAAATTGCTAGTCTCTTCAAGTCACCTTTCCTCCCCACCATATGCTTTGCTAGGGGAGTTTCCTCCATGCAGAAGGAATGTCAGGAATGGGAAAGAGATTCCCCTCCTAACAAGTAATTGTGCAAAATAAAAGAAAAATAGTTAAGAACAAGAAAAGAATTCCGTATGCTTTGGGTGAGTCACCTAACCTTCCTAAGCATGTGTCCTAATCTCTAAAATGGGGATAATGATCCCTGCATCTTATAGCACTGTTGTGAGCAGCTCATGGCAGAAAATGCATCTAGTCTATAAAAAGTTCTCCACCAGTCTATGAATCCCTTGAAGGCAGGCACTCTTGTTATATTATTCATCTTCTTGTTCCCACCTTACAATTCAGGGCTGGATACGTGGTGGGCATTCTGCTTATATTTGTGGATGACTAAGCAGTGGCAGTTGTTATCAAGGGAGAGAGGAGACAGATGGACAACTGCTCAGAGTTGGGGCTGCTGCCTCTGGGTTTGATGTGCTAGCCCCAGGCCAGTGCAGGCAATGGCAGAGTAGGACTGAAGGGTCAGGATGGAGCTTACACCAAAAACAATGGTAGAGAAAAATGCATATAGTTTTCTAAATCTAGATTTTTCTGCTTGAATGCTCATCTCTGGAGTGGGTGAGAATTCCTAAATTAGTTATAATGAATTAGCTATAAATGTTGGAGTGTGTCCGTGGGGGGGTTGGAGTTGGGGGAACACTATTGAAGTCACCTCCCTACTTGGTCTCCCCCCACCAACCCCCCCAACACACACACACACACACACACACACACACACACACACACACAGAGCAGCCCATCCACCACATCACAGCAGACACAAAGACATAACTATGTATAATTCCTCTGCTGAAATTTACTCATTGCCTCCTTGTTTCCTATGGGGTCAAATTCAAAGTGCTCATCCCCATATTCAAAACCATTGCATCAGGCTCCCTGCCCACTTGTTTATCCCATTTCCTCCCTCCTGCCTGCGTGCCAGAATCAGAGCACTATTTGCTCATCCTCCACATATTTGCACATGATTCGCCTTCTGCCTGGATTTGTCTCTTTCCACATGTCTGCCTGGAAGACTCTCCTTGTCATACTCAGCTCCAGCATAGCCTCCTTACGTGCATACCATGTTGGTCCCCTCCATCAAAGCCCTTTGCACCAGAGTTTAATCACTTGTTTCTGTACTGAGCTCCCACACTGAGCCTGAGGCTCCTCCAGAGCAGGGTCTGCCATCTTCATCTTTGCACCTGTAGGTTTCAGCAAATCTGATGACAGAGTGAATTGCATACACTCATATCTCATTTAGCCTCCTGATATGAAGAAAATAAGGTGAAGGAGCTTGCCTGAAAGCCTCCCAGTGATTAAGTGGAATCTGGGGACTGGGATTCTGCAGCTGACCCAGTCGTATATCAAACATTTAATGAGCATCTACTGTGTTCAGGATTAGTCATTGTAAGGTTTGCTGGTTTTAGCACAAAATACAATATTTTAAAGCATCCTCTTTTTAACTAGCGAGACTGGGGGAGGAGGGGTGATATCTTTTATTCAGAAAAGTCAGAAACCTAAGGAAAGGCAGTAAAGAGGAAGGAGAAAGAGGCCAGACTGACAAGCACCCCTGATAAGAAGAAGGTTTCTTTGCATTCATTCCCATAGATGAGAAAGAAGTGGGCTTAAGAGTCCCAGAAGAAGGGCTCTGAGTAATGAAGAAGGAAGCACTTTGACTCTGGAGGTCTGGAATCTGTCAATGAGGTGGGCTGCTGTTCTGTCTCTGATGTTGATTGCTCACTTTTCCAAGCTCCAGGGCTCAAATTATGTAAGCCAATGGGAAATTTTGCTCTAAATATTCTTCCCAACCTAAAAATACATTTTAAATCATAGCAGCCAATGCACAGTAGCACAGGTATCCCAAATTTACTCCCCTCCTCCCATCCTGCAGCCTTTGCACAGGCTTCTGCCCTTCTCTGGAAGCCACTCCCCCCCCCACCCCCCTAGCTAATTGCTTATATCCCTTCAGGCTCGGTTCACGGGTCTCTTCCTCCAGGAAGTCTTCCTGAATCTTAGGTTTAGTGCTCCCGTCCTGCATTTACTTACATCATTATACATACCACTCACTCTCAAAGGTGGATTGACCTTGAAGTTAATGATGCCTAAGGTTTGGGACCCCTCCACACATGGGCCTCTTTGGGTACTAGGCATCATTTGTGACATAGAGTGTTCCAGGTGTCGAAGAGAAGGCAGTGAGCAGTCAAGGAGAATTTATATGTATGTTTATTTATTGTAAATTGTGCAAAGAGATCTCAGAAGACAGGGACCTGCATCTGAAAATATTTAGATATTTGTTGATTTTTCTCATTCTGAATACTCATTTACTTCTGAACCTTCTTTCGTGAATTGGTTTTAATATTATTGTTTTCAAGAGGACCCCACTAAATCATATAAGCTTCAGGCCCAACAAAACTTATATCTCTACACCCCTGCCCCTCATTCTGCATTGCAACCACCTCCATTTCTTTGTCTCTGCCACTCAAAGACGTCCCTTGTCCTTCACAGATGTCGTATTTACCTTTGTATTTTCAGGGCACAGTGACTAACACACACTGTCACATTCCTGATGATTGAACAGCGCTGTGGAAATGGAAGTAGGTGTAACAGGCCTGGAAGGAGCAAAGCAGTGCCTGGTCATTTCATTGTCAGAGAGCTGTCTCTCTCAGATCCTTCTCTTGACTGTTGTGTATAAATTTAGGCAGCCAATTAGGAAGAGCTCTGAGGTGCCCCGAGAAAAGATTACCGACAGCAAAAGGCTAAATCCTGAGTCATCAAGAAAAGTTTACCTTACGTTTTGTCTTCTCAGTTTAAAATCAAAGGGGAAGTGTGTTGTTTGGTTTTGAAATATATCCTTAAAATTAGCATTTCCGAACACTTGGCAAGTTCTCATTCATTTGTGGAGATTGCCCCCCAATTCAAACAATACTGATCAGGACTCAAATCATGCTGTGTGCTCTGGTTTCTTCTTTCGAAGCATTTCTTAAGCCCTTTGAGGAAAATATACAGGACTGTCACCTCCTCTGTGAAGCCTTCTCTGATGCCTAACAGACCCGGTAGAACTGATTACTTCTGCCTCTGGAAGGGAGTAATGTGTGTGTGTGTGTGTGTGTGTGTGTGTGTGTGTGTGTGTGACTTTTACAGGCTATGTGTCAAGTGCCATTCTAAACCCTTACATATATAAGCTCATTTAAACCTCACAACGACCCTTTGCTACATTAGTGTGTCCCCACATTTACATGAGAGGCAGTGGGACTTGGACACTGCTTCCTGGTTTGAGTGTGCCTCTATTTCACCGCTTCTCTGTCCAAAGTGACATTGTCTGAGGACCAGCTGGTGAGCTCTCTAGGTTCAGTGCTCCCTCTTAGTTTTGTATCCCTGTGGGTTTTACCCAGTGGGTTGAGGAGAGAAGGGCTCAGCAGGTGACCAGGGCCCTGGAGCCAGTTCCTTCAGGGATTCATCATTGTTCCTGAGCAGAGGATTCAAGGCTCACTGACCCAGTCCTTTAACGCATAAACAGGGGACCACGCTAGATCCTGAGTCTCCCTTTTTATATGTGTGAAATCTGGAAGATACCATGTGTCCTTTACAATCCAGGAGTAAATGTAGAAGCCCTTTGAAGAGGATAAAGTATGCGACAGATTCAAGGCATTTTAATAATTAGCAAAGCTTTAAACACACATAAAAAAGCTGCATTACAACATCAAAAACTAAACTATGCTGCACAAACCAATTAATATTGCTGGACCAGTTCATTCATGTAATGCAATTATCTTCTCCCTCTAATCTATCCATTACACTGTCATTGGAATAATCCCCATTTTAAGGCAAAAACCTGTAAATGAACTCCACTTTGCCTATTTGAGGCAGTTCTAACAGTAACAAAAATTGCATCTAATCTTTCATGAGAACCTCCTTTGTACCTGTCACAGTGCTGATTGCCTCAGCTGAAAGCACAGTGATACCTCTTGGCATAATCTCAGCCAAATTACTTAGCCTCTGAGAACTTCGGTTTACTTATCTATAAAATGGGGATAGCAATCATAGCTACAGGTGTGCTGCATGCAGTTGTGTCGATTGTAGAGTGCACGAAGGCACCAGATCTAAGGGAACACCATTTACATCATCAAAGTGAGAGACCAACATGCTTACTGCCCACGTTTCCCAGCAGATGCTAATAGAATTTCTTATTCTAACAAAAATAATATATTATGACAATCTTCCGACAGATGGAAGTAAAGTATCTTTTACTGCTTCATTCATAGGCTCCAAATAGGCAAAGAGCGACCTCATGTACCTCTAAGGTTCATTATGTGGTTAGATTGAATAGATGTATAGAAAGCACACAGAACCCATAAGAAGAACCCATAAGTGGTAGTAATTATAATTTCTATCACAACCTTAAAAGGAAACTTTTTAATCCTTGTTTTACAAATAAAATGAGAGTTGGAGAGATTATATAATATCTTAAATTTCAACTAGGTGGTGAGTAGCTGAGTTTGGTATCCTAATTGGAGCCTGTCTGCTTAAGCCTGAGCTGTTAACTGCCTTGAGCTGATTCGATGTGTGTCAGGGCGAATCCTGCCCCAGCCATCTGCCTGAGCTGCGACCACTCCCCTGACGTCCTCATCATGAAACATCATGGGAAAGACAGTGCAGCCAAGTCCATCCTTCATTGCTCCCTGGGGCTTCAGTCTAATTTGTCTTCCCTCCACAGTGTGCTAGCCTCTGTGGGTTCTTCTCCCCGTAGATAGGTTAAGGCAGTTTTCTGGGACCTGCTCCTGACTTACCTTTCCCCACACTACCCACCTGGATCCCACTTGACCTTCCAAGGGCAGGAGGTGGAAAGGGGGTTGGGAGGACTGGGAGTGGATTGCAAGCCTTCCTTCAGTCCTGGCCCTTCCTACTACCTTGTGACAGGAGAGAGAAGAGCATGGAGAGAGGAAACTCCCAGGATATCCTCTCTGAGTAGAAGGGAGCAATTGTCCCAGTCTGATTTCTGCTTTGAACCCTTACTCCTTGCAGTGACTCTCTGCTCAATCCCTCTTTCTTCCTCCCCACCCCCACTATTACAACCTCACTGTGTCCTTGACCTTCACTTCTTTTTTGACCCATAGCAAAATACTTCCATGCTTGGGGAGGAGCCAAGGCAGGGAAAGTAATGAGAGCCTTGGGTTCTCTAGAGGTCAGGAGGGTGTGGCAGCTAATGCTGGCATCAGAAGCCAGGTCCATGGGCCATGCAGATGAATGTAGTGCAAACATATGCACTTAAGTACTTGGACTGGCAAAGGGCAATGGGCGAAGTAGTGGAGAGATGTTTTGACGCTTTCTTTAATTTTTTCTATCTTATATTAAAAATTCAAGAGAATTTTCTATTCCCTTGCTGACTGTATCTGTTTCTCTTAATATAGGCATAATTTTTCAGATTTACAGAACAGTCAATAGATCAGAAAGATAAGACAGTCCTGAGACTTCGTGTGTAGCCTGTGTTATGGTTAATTTTATGTGTCAACTCGGGTAGGCTATGGTGCTCAGCTGTTTGGTCAAACACTAGTCTAGATGTTATTATGAAGGTATTTTTTAGGTAGGATTAATATTTACAGTCAGTAAACTTTAAGTAAAGCAGATACTCTACATAATGCCGGTGGGCTTTATCCAGTCAGTTGAAGGCCTTAAGATCAAAGACTGAAGTTTCTTGAGGAAGATTGAATTCTGCCTCCAGACTACAACATAGAAATTCTGAGTTTCCAGACTTTGGACTCAAGACTGCAACATCAGCTTTTACCTTCTTACCTGAATCTCCAGTCTGCCGTCCTACCCCGTGAATTTCAGATTTGCTAGTCCTCACAGTCATGTGAGCCAGTTATTTTAAAACACGTCTCTAACTCTCTCTTTCTCATATATATGGAGAGATAGATAGATATAGATATATATAGATATATGTTTCTGTGTGTGTATGTGTAACATATAATGGTCTGTGTAGTCCAAACAAATATATTTATATATCTATATCTATCTCCTATTGGTTCTGTTTCTCTTGGGAACCCAGGCTAATAACACATCCTGGTACAGAGATTACTCAAGAGTATGTTCTTACTTCACCATAGATTATACCAGTGACAACAGAAAAGCCCCATGTATTAGTCACATAGACTGGCTCTGCAGTGGCAACAAATAAACCCTAAATCTCAATGGCTTAACACTATACAGACTTATTTGTCCCTCCTGCCACAGCCCATCACAGGGGACACAAACTCAAATGACTACTGGGTCCAGACAGGTGAAGTAAGTGCCTGATGGAGCCTGTGGGGACTGTAGTGACCTAGAGAGCAAATGCCTAAATTAGGAAACTTTTGTTACCTTGTAAGAAAAGGACCTCATGGGTCCAAATTTCCCAATCTTCCAATAGACAGAATACATTGGGATTTTAAAATATGAAATGTCTAACTTTGATATCTTGATAACACATTCCAGTTAAAAAAAAAAAAAAAAAGGTCTGGGTAGTACCAACAAAATCTTTCTGCTGGTTGCAGTTGGCCCGAGGTCCTCTAGCTGGTAACTTCTGTTTGTTATTGACTACCCAGCGATATTCATTCTTGTTTATTTTGAGCTCAGGCTCAGCTTTGATCAAAATCATAGTCCAATAAGAGGCAATGAGGTCCTGTTTATGAAGCACGGGGAACTTCATCTGTCAGGACTATGTGGAAACCCAAGAAACTCGGATGATAAGAACAGAAAACCAGCCTGCATAGTTACTCATAAGTCCACATATGAGTAAGTACACAGACCAAGAGTGAACAGAACGGGAAATAAGCGGAAACTTCAAAAGATCACTTTATCACTTGCATAGACTGGAGCCCTCCTTTGTTTAAAAGTTCTTGCCAGAGACATTTGAATTGGAGTCAGTCATCAGTAGAATATTTTCTATTTGTTTGAATGACATTATCTTAATTATCCTCAGAAAAGGGATATTGAGTTCCAGAAAGACACGTTGTAGGCCTGAAGTCCTAGGCAGGGGAAGGAGGGAGAGTGCTGTTGTGTATTGCAAGGCAACAAGAATGAATTAAGCACCATCTGCATGTTTTGTGTGGAACCAGAATCATATTTTTTCCTCAGAAATCGCCCTGGAAAATGGACTGTAGTACTTAGGTCTAGCCAGGTGACAAAAAACACTTGGAGTATTTTCAACAGAGGAAAGTCATGGTATAGAAAGAGTTACACAAGGGCTGAAAGAGCCTGATAAACCAAATGAGAAGGATGGAACCCACAAATTAGCCACCCAGAAAGAGCAAGAAGCCACTACCACCCTTGGGTGGGAGGAACTAAGGGCTATGGTCCCCTACAAGAGGTCAGGGCCATGGGGGATACATCAAGCCAGAGCTAGAGCTGTGGCAGAGACACAGGTGCTGCCAGAGACGCAGCCATGGCAGTGAGGAGAAAGAAGATTCTGTTTTCTCCCTTCTTTCCACCCCCTAACCCACTCCAGTGCTTTCTATTGACTGTGGCCTGAAAGCAGCTGGAATTGAGAAATGCATCTTGAAGAGGTTTGGGAGGGGCAGGCAGGAAGGACACCCAGAGGTGCCCAGGGCCAGGATTAGCATGGTCACAGCTAACACCCAGATTGCAGCCCCACCATTTCTACCCCACAGCACATGTCCTGGGCAGATCACCGGGGGCATCCACTCACCATAGCAACCCAAGGACCCAGGCAGAGGGGAGCTCCATTGTGTCACTTCCTTCCATACTCACATCCACTATGGGGAAAGAGTGACTGTGGTGAATCGGGCACTGTTTCTTAACTCTTCTACCTGGAAGTGACTGCCTTACTTTTCTCACCTTTTATCAGACATAGCAAGTCCTAGGGCTATGCCTAACACCAAAGGAGACAGGGAAATACACCCCTGCAGTATTCTCAGAAGGTCAGGAGCCAGAAATAGTTGGAAAATAGAGCTAATGAGTACCACAGGGGCCAACACAGAATGTAAAAATATAGGCTCTACCAAGATATATTTACACTGACGGATTGTGAGGTTTCTGGAGGGCCTGAGGAGGGGCCAGAATTTGTAAAAGCCAGAGCTTTGGGTCCAGGCAAAACTGGATTCAAACCCCTGCTTCTCTTCTTCTTAGATGTGTGATCTTGGGTAAATTAATTATCATTTCTGAACATCAATTTCCTTATCAGTAAATTGCATATGTTATAGTCTTACGATCTCCTAGGGTTAAGGGATTCATTCACTCATTCAGTGAGATGATTGGGCTTAGCACAGCAGCTGGGAGAGAAGCTTCAGTGAGATTAGCTATTATTACTTTGTTGACAATTTTTTCCCAGTCAGTCACACAGAGCTCTAGGAGCTGGATTAAGCCCTGGGACAGCTCTAAAACACACAGTATTCTCAGAAGGAATCACCAATCCAGCCTCAGAAACTCACCCAGGCTTTGTCACCCTCTCATTCTGAAGCAGATACCACCCTTACACAATTAAAGTGGATAAGCCCATCCAGGTCAAATCCACTGTATTTATTTAGTGCAAATCATGGGCAAGTCACTTTCCATAACATGCCCTATTTCCCTTCAACATTAAAATCTGAAGTTACGTATTAGTTCTTTTTTCAAAAGGAAAAAAATGAGGCTCACAGAGACTAAGCAACTCGCCAAAACTCACACAGCTAGTGAGTGAGTCATAAAGGCAGAATTTAAGTTTATGTGTGCTTATCCCCCATTCATTCATTTATTTATCTACTGCCCGTTTTCCATTCGGCATTACGCTGCAATACTACAAGTATATCCAAGCCTTTATCGGTTAATATAAGATAGCGTAAAGTAGAGTAATATAAACCTGCATTTGTCCTCCAATATTTTAGGGAGAGTGATCCTTTTAGAACATAAGTCAGATCACGTCACTGCTCTGCTCAAAACCCTGCGTTGTGTCCCCATTTCACAGAATTAAATTCAAAGTTTATCATAGTGTTCAAGTCCCTACAGACATCTCACTACCTTATTAATCAAATACTTCCTCTGTTTCTTTTCCTTATTGTGTTTTTCTTCTTCATGCTAATCAAGCTATTTACGCATTTGTTTATTGTTTGTCTCCCTCCACTAGTATGTAAGCTTTAGGGGTGTAGAGACCTCATCTGTTTGCCCATTGCCCTATTGTTCATGCTTAGAATAGTGTGCCTGTCTGTATGTATCTACTAGGTCTGCCATAACAAAATACCACAGACTGGGTAGCTTAAGCAACATAAATGTATTTTCTCACAACTCTGCAGGCCAGAAGTCCAAATCAGGGTTGATACCTGGGGAGGCTGCTCTTCCTGGTTTGTAAATGGGTGCCTTCTTGCTGTGTCCTCATATGGCCTTGCCTCTGTGTGCAAGGAGAAAGAGAGCGAGCCAGCGAGAGAGAATGAGAACTCTGGTATCTCTTCCTCTTCTTATAAGGACAACAGCCCTCTTGGCTTATAGTCCTACCCTTCTGACCTCTCTTAACGTTTATTATCTCCTTATAGGCCTTATTTCCAAATACAGTCACGTTGAGGGTTAGAGCTTCAGTATATGAATTTTGGGGAAACAATTCAGTCTGTAACACTGGTGCATAGTGAGTTCTCAATTTTTGTGGAACTGAATTGCATTTCTTTTATCCTATTCCATGCTGTACGTTCTGCACTGGTTTCAAACACTTTGCTGTCTTGCAGAAACCTCTCTAAATTGACTTAGGGGTTTATTCTACTCTACAGTGGGATGGAATTATTGAAATGCTGAGGGGACTTTATTCCGGGTGTCCTTTCATTAACCATCCTAGGCTTCCTTGGCCTTAGAGGAGCAAGGCACATCTTTTCAAAGTGTATCCTGAGACAAGTTAATGTTCATCTTCCTACCAGAAGTATGCAGTGTCACCAGAAATGTTAAGTATGAGGGAGATGAACATATCATGCAATTCATCCACACAATACTTAGTAGAAGGGGTATTTTGTGGCCTTTGTATTGAGTGAAAAAGAACGTGCATTTGGGGGAGGGTGTATATCCATGGGTAGAAGCTGTAGAATACATAAGTTGAAAGTGCATAGTGTGAAATCACTCTTTTGTAGTTGTGAGATAGTGGAAAATGGATATTGCTCTCTATCCCCAGTTGCTGCCGCAGAACTCCTGAAACCCTTGGAATTTCCTAAGTGATAAGAGCACTAGGAGAATCTTTTGTTCTAATATTTGGTCTTTGACCCCAGCTCCTGACACAAGGTTCCTGAAAACCTTGTAATTTCCTGGATATAACAGAGTGTCTTTTGTTCTGACAAGGAGACTCTGGGTGGGCTCCTGGATGAGGGCTGGTCACCAGAAAGACCAAACCATGATTAGAGGCTTGGAATTTCACCCCTGCCCCCCACCCCCCCAGTCTCTTGAGAAGGGAGAAGGGCTGAAAATGGAGTTAATGATTGATCATGCCTATGTGATGAAGCCTCCATAAAAATCCCAATAGTATGGGGCTTGGACAGCTTCCAGGTTGGTGAACACATGGGGATTCGGGCAGAGTAGTGTGCTCAGAGGGCATGGAACCTCCAGGACCTTCCCCACATACCTTGCTCTATGCAGCTCTTCCATCTGGATGCTTATGTGTATCCTTTTATAATAAACCAGCAAACAGAAGTATACTCTTTTCTTGAGTTCTGTGAGCTGCTCTAGCAAATTAATCAGACCTAAGGAGGGGGTCATGAGAACCTCACATTTATAGTTGATCAGTCAGAAGCACAAATGACAACCTGAAGAGAACAATCTTGTGGGACTGAGCTCTTAACCTTGAGGGATCTGATGCTATCTCCATGTAGATGTTGTCAGAATTGAATTGAGTTAAATTGTAGAACACCCTGCCTGTGTCAGAGAATTGTTAATGTTGGGGAAAAGCCCCCCGCCCCCCTCCCCCCCCGCACTGGAATTTGGTTTAGAATCCTTTTAGAAAGTTAAAAAGTCCAATATTGGTAATTTCACATGGTTCAGTCTAATATGTATAGTTGGGCATATGTGTAGGGGGCATAAGTGTAAATGTGTGGATTTCTGTTCACCTGTGTCTGTGTGGGGGGGGGGTGGTATAAGTTGAGTGGATGCGATGTATACTTGTGTGTGTGTCAGGGGAAGAGGGCATGCACATGGATGGCTGGATATAGGAATCAAGGAAGGCTTCCTGGAGGAGTTGACTTTGAAGCTTATAGTGAAAGGACAAATAAGGGCTAGTCAGGTGCACTGACAAAAAAGGGTGGAACAAATGCTCCCACCAAAGAGAACTGTGTGCAAAGGTCAGGGATAGACATATGAATATCATCATGTCTAGATCATAAGGGTTAGGGAGCTGGGAGAGTGAGAGGAGTGGCCTCAGAGGAGAAGAAGGCACAGAAGGTCCTGTGAGCCATGGCAAGGAGAGAAAACCAAGGACCATTCACATATTAAGCAAGAAGTCTACCAAGGTGGCACAAAATAAAGACTACAAAATGGGAACAGGAAGAGGTTGTGAAATTGTATTACATTGCAAAAAAAAGGTTTTCCCTGGGCTAATAATGGTCGCCTTCATCTTTCCTTGGTACTAGAACCCTTGATCTAAAGCAGGAGAGGGTCTAAGTGGAGAGAGAAGCAGGGGCCAGTAGACTGCTGTTGAATCTGATGATCCAAAGAGGGTTCTTTTAAGCTGTTGAGGCACAGAATCCCCATTGGAGGGGTCTACAGAATTCCCACATAGAGGCCTGGGGGTTCTGTGCTCATGGCACCTCCTCCCCACGGACCCACTGTGTGAGGTCAAAGCCCAGAGGGAGTAGAATGAGAGCTTCCTCTTCTGTTTCTGATCATTGCTCTTGATGTGTTCCTTGTTAATAGCAGAAAAAGCCATTTGAACAGAGTCCCAGCAGTTGGTGCACATCAAAATGATCAGGAGGCAGAATGAGAGCAGGGAAGGGAGAGGAAGGTGGGCAGGGATTGCGGGGTGTGGAGATGAAGAAGGAGAAGAAACAGCAAGGATAAGCGAGATAAGCCAAGGGTCAGAGATAGAGGGAGAGCAGAAAGGAGAGGAGGACTCCGGGAGAGAAATTAAACACTCACTGTATGATAAGAGAATAGTTTGAGACCTGGGAGGAGCATCTATCTGAAGGTAATAACGTTGCTTGAGTTTGTGTGCACATATCTGTCAGGACGTTCTCTGAGAAACTGAGAACTAGACCCCAGTTTGAAGGGCGTTGAAAGTTCCTCCATCACCTTACTAATTTTCCTTTCTAACTCCGGAGTTAGAGCCCTAGGACATCCCCATCTGAAAGCAGCCTGATTTCACAGCCCCTGGGCCTGCAGTGTGGCTGCTCTGACATTTTTTTCATGGGTTCTCCATCTGCACCAACCATTGCAAATCCAATTCATATTTGGCATAAAGTAAATCAGTTTCAAGAAATATCTTGTCATCATCCAAATCAAAACGCCACATTGAGAATGCTCAGTGCCAGCTACAAATTGTCAGAGGGGTTGAAGAAAGAGGAAAAGACTTTTGCTCTAGACAGGAGGGGAAAAACACCTTTGAATGCAATATAGTGGCTCTGTGTTATCCAAATCATTCAAATGAAACTGGAAAAAGATTTTTGAGAGCTTGGCTAATCTGTTCTGCTGTTAACATTGTCTCACCACCACCCCACCTTCCTCTGTTCTGGATGCTTCTAACAGCAAGGACCACTTCAGAGTGTGAGCAAGTCCATTTCTTCTGAGTATCTGAAAAACCGAACCCCATTTGCCTGCAATTATGCGGGCTGCTCCAGCAGCTCTACTAGGTTGTGAGGCAACAAGATGCTCTCTACAGCCCTGGAGATTTCAGTTATCACTTCTTTTGCTTTTAACCTCACAGCTCTCCGCTTTACCACTCACCACAGCCCTAGAAGTGGGAACTAGATGTGGTCAGCACACGATCTCTTAACCCATACTTATGCTTCCTACTGAACTGCCTTAAATGCCCTTAATTTCATTTATGAAATTCTTTAAAGCATTATGTACATGGTTATCTGGAAGAGAGTCTGCATTAGCAAATTACCAAATAAAAATTTGTCTCGTTTCCTATGGTGTAGAGGAGCACAACAGGAAGAGGGACTGGAATGTTTTGAAAAGAAATGAGATGATAGGAAAAAAGCAAGAGAGACTAAGGACAGCTCTTTGGATGGTTACCTCTATTCCTTTATACAGCCACTATCCTTGCCTTAGAAATCCTCCCCCCTTGATTACTTAGGGAACTCATTCAAGCTCTGGAACGTTCAAGGCTATATTCCCAGAAAGCCCAGACTGTGCTTGGCACTTGGTGGGTACTCAGCAAATGTCTGCTGAAAGAATGAATGCAGGAAGCAAACATTCCTCATTTGTGTTACTTTTGCTAACTTCCCATCTTACCCCATAAGGTTAGGTTGAATGCTTCCTTTTGACTCTCAGCGGTCCTCTACTGTATCTCTCACCCTCCATCGTTGTAATGAAAGAATCTCTTATTATGTGAGTTCCTTAAATGTAGAAATTTTGTCTTGTTTACCTTTTCATTCCAAGTACGCAGCACAGTGTTGGCATCTGGTAGATACTCAATACATGTTGGGTAAATTGTGAATAAATGAAGGACATTTGAGCAAATTGGTGGTCACATGAAGATACTGAATCTGAGTGATAAGAGATTAGATGAGTCAAAGAAACTGCAAGGCCCCCCAGATTGAAGTGACAAAACCCTACGAACAACTTCAGGACTATCAGTCAAGGTTTCAGATATGGACTATATGCATATTTAGTATAACCAAAGAGCTGGAAATGGGATGCAGAGTGATCACCAAGCAAGCCTTGGCAGTACCAGTGAGTGCTTCTAGGGGCTCCTAACCTTTTCAGACACCAGAACACTGGAGCCACCAGGCTCTAAGCATAGAGAGATGGAGGTTTCATGATGGCAATTAAAGCAGATAGCCTTCTTAGGTGATGTGATTGAGGGACACCAAAGTCCTCCTCTGTCCGAAAATCCTTCCCCGCTCGACACTTGCAGGAGGAAAATGTCCACAGAGCCCCTCTCATGTGGGAGCAAGAGATTCACATTTTGGTCCTTTTGGCACCTCTCATCATGACCATTGACCTTATTGATTAGGTATCCAGAAGCCAGTAGGGTTCTGAGGGAATGGGGTAGACATTTTCGGTGAAGGGTAGGACCAAATCCTTAGAACTCAGAGTTCATTCCATTAACTCAGTAACTGACTCATTTAAGAATCTCACTGAGTGTCATCTGAGTGCCAGACACTGTGCTAAGTGCTTGGAATACAGCTGTAATCAAAACAAACATGGTCCTGTTCTCTTGGATTATAGGCAAAAAACTTGGGGTGGAAATTTGCAAATTCTAGCAGGCATAACTCACCTGGAGAGTTTGTTAAAGTAATGATACCAAACCTCATGCCCCCACTCCAAAACTTTTTTCTGATCAAGTAAATCTGGGCTGGTCCCAGGCATCTGCATTTCTAACCAGCTTTCTAGCTGATCCTGATTAAGTGGTCCAGGACCACATGCTTAAAAATACTGACACAGAGGGGAGGGTTAGCTGTAAAATGAAAGTGGGGGAAAGAGGAAAGCAAAGGAAAATGCAGCGCAAAGACGAATCTAGAAATGAGGTTTTGACTGAGTTTTTCTGCAGTGATTTATTCCAACCCCCTCATTATATAGATGTGAGGTCTGAAAATAGGGTGTGATCTTCCCAGTCACAAAGAACATGGAGATGGGTGAGGAGCAGACCTCTAGCCTTCCAGCTCTTTCCACTTTATTTCTTCTCCCCCCCTTCACCTGCTTCTTAAGTGTGCCCACTTAAGGGAAGCTGTTAAGGGGTGGGCCATGATGTGAGGACAGACCACACAAACTTCTATGGAGCTTAAGAAGGACATAGGACTAGGCATACATGGTTTCACCAAAGGCTACTTTGAGAATAATAATAAGAAGTATACGGTCTTTCAAAATTTTGCCGTCAGCAAAATATTCTCAGACCTCATTACCTCACTTGATTCTCACAACTCCCATCCATGAAGTATTGCCTTAATGATAAGGAGATTGCTCAAGGTCACATGGTGGGTAAGTGGTAAAGCTGGGTCTCAAACCCTGGTCTTCTCACTCCAAGTCCTGTGCTTGCCTTCGAGATATAGAAGATAGAAAGTCAGGATCTTAAAGAAGAGGGGTCATTGGCAGCCTCCTTACCAGTCATTAGCACACCAGGCCACCAGCAAGTCATCACCACGCCAAACTGTGGGATGTAGCGTCACAGGCGTCCACTGTACATAAGGGGCATAAGAGAGAAGTGAAAACACTACCGAAAGATTCTTCTCAGGGTGTGGAATTTTGCCTGGATCAGGCTCTCCATTTGACTTGCATTCGAACACTGAATAATAAAATTTGAAAATGTCGGAGACCATCCTCCTAGCATGTTGAGTGCCTGTTGAGGCTAGATTGTTTAAAAAAAAAAAAAAAAGAATCTTTGAGGTTAGTAAAATCTCTCATGTTTTCCAAAAACATATTTTCTCCCCCTCTTCTTCTTTTCTTCTCTCCTCCTCCCAATCTCTCTCCCTCTCTCTCCCTCCCTCTCTTCCTCCTCTCCCAGAGGATAAAACTTCATGGAAGTGACCAGGAAAACCACTGGACCCATTCCTATCAAAAACAAAAAATCAAATTCTGATTTCTCCACTGGGTCTAAAAAGATGTCAGGAGAGATCTTGCATCTGCCTTGTTAAATCCTGTCATAATATATCTATGTTGCTTTCCCGAACCACCTACCTACTAACAGTATCAATACAGGAAATAAATTTACTGTGGCTTTATTCTTGGGTTTCTCTCCTTAATAGATTTCTTTACTTTGGATACATAATCCTTCTGCTTAATCATCAACATGTACATTTCTTTTGGGGCCATGATCAGCTTTCCTAAAATGTCATTTCTAAGATACACATTACTTTTTTGGAATATCAGAGTGAAATTTGCTCATCTCAGATCTGGCCTCTCTCCTAGAGCGGTTTTCTCAAAGGCTATCAGAAGGATTTGATATCCATCTATGTGGTCTCCCAGCCCTGTGGCCTCTAATCTGTGGACCTGAAGATTAATCTCATTTTAGCTCACTCAGCATTCTGCAAACATCTTCTCTGCCTCTTTGGATTTCAATTTCCAATTAAATAATTTTTTCAAATCATATCCATTTCAAAAACAAGTTTCTTAATGGCAGAGATAGAATAAAATGATTGTCAATCCCCAGATGCTCCAAAGGCAATTCTGGAACAAGCAAATTCCAAAGCCCATTTTTCTGTTTTTTCTCTAGATCTAATTTTTCACCTCAAGAGTAAGGTGGTTCACTTGTACGATCTAAGATATTTCTCCAGACATCTTTCCTCCCCTCAGTCTGTTCTGGTGGTGTCTTAATCTCTTTCAAGTGCAGTTTTCTTTTAATGGTTTTCCATGACTTTTCATACAAAATTTTTGGAATTTTTCGGTGATAACTACAGAAGACTCTCCATGCTTTAGTCTAGGGATCAGCAAACTATGGCCACAGGCCAAATCCAGCCTACTACCAGTTTTCAGATGCCCTGTCAAGTAAGAATGGTTTTTCCATTTTTAAATGATTGAAAAAAAATTAAAAAGAATATTTTGTAACACCTGAAAATTTTAGAAATTCAAATTTCAGTTTTCAGAAATAGCTTTATTGGAACACAGCCATTCTTATTCATCGAAGTATTGTCAATGTCTGATTTCATGTTGTAACCCCCAAATTGAGTGGATGCAGTAGATACTGTGTGGCTCTCAAAGCCTAAAATATTGACCATCTGGCCCTTTACAGAAAGGGTTTGTCAATTCCTGTTCTAGTGAGTTCCAGATAGCTTATCAATTTGTCATTTTATTCTTAGTTAATTTTTTGGTCAATAAAAATATATTTAATGCTATTATCTTTTTTAGTGCTGCCCAGTGATGATCATTTTAATCACGAATGCAAGGGGAGGGAGGTAAGAATGTATTTTTTCAAACCTCATGATAGATTGAAATATTTCAAGCCTTTAGTCTAGCTACTCTTTATCTCTGCAGGAAGGATGGGAGGATGGCAAGACCTTTCTGTAAGAGGAGATCTCCTTTCCACCTCTCTTACCAACTCTTGCTCTCTGTTTCTACGGCTCTAACTTACTTTAAACCATTGCCATCTCTTACTGAGACCATACAGTAGCTTCCCAATTAGTTTCACGCATCAGCTTTGGTCTCTGCATTTCATTTGCTTGCTGATACCAGAATAATCTATCTAAAACACAAATCTTACTGTGACAGCCTCTTGCTTGGAAACATTCAAGGTGTGCTAGTTGGCCTGAGAATCTGGGCCCAGCTTTTTAGTGGGACACACGGGTTCCACGCTTTGTCCCTGTGTCCTTCTGCAATCTCACTTCCTCCCTCCCATGCTCCCTCCCTCTTTTCTTCCTCTTTATTTATTTAGCATTGGACTGTTTGCAGCCCTATCACAGCCATTTCCACTACAGGAAGAGAAAAAGTTTTCTCCTTGCCTTATCTTACATGATAAACTCTCAGAATTATACTTTTGTTTTTTATTGGAGTATAGTTGCTTTACAACGTTGTGATAGTTTCTTCTGTACAACGAAGTGAATCAGCTGAATGTATACCTATATCCCCTCCCTCTTGGACCTCCCTCCAGCTCCCCCAACCATCCCACCCATCTAGGTCATCACAGAGCACTGAGCTGCGCTCCCTGTGCTATACAGCAGGTTCCCACTAGCTATCTATTTTACACATGGCTGTGTATATGTGTCAATCCTAATCTCCCAATTCATCCCACCCTCTCCTTCCCCCGCTGTGTCCACATGTCCCTTCTCTATGTCTGCGTCTCTATTCCTGCCCTGCAAATAGGTTCATCTGTACCATTTTTCTAAATTCCACATATATGTGTTAACATACAATATTTGTTTTTCTCTATCTGACTTACTTCGCTCTGTATGACAGACCCTAGATCCATCCACATCTCTACAAATGACCCAATTTCATTTCTTTTTATGGCTGAGGAATATTCCATTGTATATATGTACCACATCTCCTCTATCCATTCATCTGTCGATGGACATTTAGGTTGTTTCCATGTCCTGGCTATTGTAAATAGTGCTGCAATGAACATTGGGGTACATATGTCTTTTTGAACTATGGTTTTCTCAGGATATGTGCCCAGTAGTGGGATTGCTGGGTCATATGGTAGTTCTATTTTTAGTTTTTTAATGAATGTCCATACTGTTCTCCATAGTGGCTGTATCAATTTACATTCCCACCAACAGTGCAAGAGGGTTCCCTTTTCTCCACACCTTCTCCAGCATTTATTGTTTATAGATTTTTTTGACAATGGCCATTCTGACTGGTGTGAGGTGATACCTCATTGTAGTTTTGATTTGCATTTCTCTAATAATTAGTGATGTTGAGCATCTTTTCATGTGCCTCTTGGCCATGTGTATGTCTTCTTTGGGGAAATGTCTTTAGGTCTTCTGCCCATTTTTGGATTGGGTTGTTTGTTTTTTTGATATTGAGCTGCATTAGCTGTTTCTGTATTTTGGAGATTAATCCTTTGTCAGTTGCTTCATTTGCAAATATCTTCTCCCATTCTGGGGGTTGTCTGTTTGTCTTGTTTATGGTTTCCTTTGCTGTACAAAAGCTTTGAAGTTTAATTAGGTCCCATTTGTTTATTTTTGTTTTTATTTTCATTACTCTAGGAGGTGGGTCAAAAAAGATCTTGCTGTGATTTACATCAGAGTGTTTTTCCTATGTTTCCCTCTAAGAGTTTTATAGTGTCTGGTCTTACAATTCAGAATAATTATAGTAATAAAAATAATAATAGTTAGCATTTACTGCACCTTCTTGACCTAACAGTCCACCCTGAAAAATACCTGGCATATATTAGATTGTCAATATCTCGAAATGAAACAAAACAATCTTAAGAGACAGATATTCTTCCCATTTTATAGATGAGAAATGTGAGGTTCAGAGAAGTTATATAGCTTGCTCAAATCCACAGTATGCAAATTCAGGTTTCTCTGACTTTGAAACCCAAGATCTTGCCATAAAGCCCTACCTTCTTCACCAAAGAACACATCCTCCTGTGTGTTGATGTGCTGGCAAATGTTTAACAATGGCTGTCTCTTCTGGGGTGTGGACATGGTGTGGACTGGGTGTGGGAGACTCTTATTTGCAGTTTTTTTCCAATTTCAGTGGAGTAAATACAGCAGTGGTGAATTTCAAACTACCAATGTGATACCACTGAATGAGAAGTTGGGAAGAGATGTGTGGTAGTGCACCATTCTATAGAATCTCTATCATATCAATGCAATACATGCAAACGAACTCAAGAGCACAGATAGTAATAAAAGATGGTAAAATAACTAGGAAACGATGAGTTTGGAATATTTATTAACCTTTGTTTTTCTAATATAGTGTGTGAAATTTTAAGTTTATGTAATTTAAAATGGCTGTCTTTAACAGTTGGTTCACAAAATTCCTGAACATATAACATTTGGCTCTCCTGAGCTGGTACAAGTCATTTCCGGTTTCTCTGGGAGGTAGGATTGCAGACGTGTAAAAAGGCTTCTGCTATTACAGATACAAAATGAAATGTGAACATTCTGTGACAAGTTTGGGGACTGGGAACAAAAGAATAAGACTGAGTTAAATTTTCAATAGCGTCTTCCCATACAAAGTAAGTTTAGGGTCAGTTTAACAGTGGGATCAAAAAAAAAAACAGTGGGATCATACGGCATCTTAAGAAGGCTTTAGAAAAAAAAGTCTAATCTTTTTTTTTGTTTTTTTTTGGAGATATAATTGACATATAGCACTGTATAAGTTTAAGATGTATCACATAATGATTTGACTTACACGTATTATAAAATGATTGCCACAGTAAGTTTAGTTAAATACTGGTATTAAAAAGAGAGAGAGAATTTAGTTGTTCTTGTAATGAGAACTCTTAGCATCTGCTCTCTGAACAACTTTCAGATATACCACATGGCGGTGTTGACTTTAGTCATCATGTTGTATTTTATATCCCTAGTACTTATTTATCCTATAATGGGAAGTTTGTACATTTTGACCACGTTTATCCAATTCCCCTTCCCCCTCTATATCTTAACACAATGTTAAATGTGTCACTAGACTTCCCATTGCCTTCATTCCATCTCTTGGGAACTCAGGAAAAGTGATTCTGATCTAGACCTTGGAGGAAAAAGAGACTGTCCTTTCTAGCAGGAAAGGAGCTGGTCAGACATTGGAGGGGTTTAATTAGTGAAAATTATTGAATAACTGTGCATTACATAAACAGATGGTGCCAATGCATTTCCTGTCTTAACATTTTCAAAACTAAGAGAGAATTCAATGCTTTTAGCCTAGACCCTCTTTTTTTCCATTGGATATCCATGTAGAGTTCTAAGAAGTGGAAGTTTCCATCTCTTAGACCACATTACCAAAGCTTCTTATCTTTAAACTCTTTTCAAATCTACCATATTATAAGGGTGCCTATTGAAACCAGGTACTAACAATGAAATGAAAAGTCATTTACAGAAGTATATTGTAATAATTTTGCTTTAGTTGTAGTCTTCACATATATATTATTCATTTATTTTTTCCCCATTTAGATATGGAACCACTCAAGTTTGGTTCTCCGTTTGGGAGAATTGGCAAAACTCTGTGATACTAATGCTATCAGCACAGCACTAATAATTGACTTGCTCACATGGTGAGGTTGTTTTTTGTTTGTTTGTTTTTGTTTTTTTTTAAATTCGGAGATACAGGACAGCAGAAGACACTACTCTGTGCAGTATAATATATGTGACCTTCATCCAGTGAAACAAAACTTATTACACACTTATTTGCCCTGTATCAAGTCAAATTACAAATGAGAAAAGTTTAAACTTAGTAGTCTTCAAAAATGCAAATAAATATGAGCTACCTTTTTTTTTCATAATTAAATTAATAAATGTCAGAGCTTCTCTGTGCAAGAGAAGTATTGTACCAACGGAGGAAGAGCAAATAGTAAGGCCATTTGTGAAACCAGCTTATCAATTTGCATCAAGAATCTAAAGCCACACAGATGTGTTTCCCAGGGTTATTTATATTAGCAAACAATGAAAACAACCAACATATACAACAATAGGAGTATGTGTAATTAGATTGTTTTATATGTTTATACATTTTTACATATTTTATATAAAATGGAATGTCATGCAGCTTTTAAAATGATATTTTAACAGAACTTTTAAAATACAGATAAATATTGATACTTTCCATTTAAGGGAAATGAGCATTCAAAATTGTATGTGCTGCATAATCTGAATTATGTTAAGTCAAGTCTGAAAGGAAATAAGCCCAAATATGAATAGGACTTATCTCTGGATGATGGAATTATAAATGACTTTTCTTTCTTCTTTTTTCCTTTTCTATTTTTCCACAAGAATTCTATTATGGACATGTATTACTTTTATAATACAAACATACGTAGTGCAGCCCCTGTCCCTGGCCCTCTAGAATCCCTAAGACAATCAGTATACTAGAAATAGAACAAATATCCCACCAATCCATACATTAACAAAAGAAATAGTAAAATAAATCATGTCACTGTTCAAGTGAGCCCAGGTGCAGAGCTGGCTCAGAGACCTGGATTGGATGAGAGTGGCGGGAACGGGGGGAGTGCAGACTGGAATGAATAGTTTTGGGCTGAGGGATGTCTGCTGAAGGAGGAGGTGGTCGGATGATAGGACCCCAGCCAAAGGGCGAGAGAGGGCAAGTCACATCCTGCAGGAAAATTAGTACATTCAAGGAACTGAAACTTATCCTGTTTAGTTCAAAGAAAGGCGGAAGAGAGGATTGCCCTGGGGTCGGGGTGGGAGGAAGTCAGGCATAATGGGAAACGGAGCTTGAGGAGTGGAGGGTCCTTCAGATGGTGCCACTTCTATGCTGTTTGTGACTCTCTGGGGTGTGATGGTCTGTCATCTCTGTTTTTCTCCACGCACCCCTCTTCTCCCCTTTACAGATAACTACATTTCTCTGCACATTTATGGTTTCTGCTCCTTCATAACTTCAGCTTGCTTTTGCCTGTAGTTTGCTCTGGTCCTATGTGGTTTTTCAGCTCAGATTCTCTAGATCAGACTCACTTTCTGTGTTTGAGATCCGTGGGAGAGAAACCTGACAGGTCCAGCTTAGTTCCGGTGTCAAATCTTAGTCTGATCACCTGTGGCTTGGGGTGAGGGTAAGAAGGGGCAAATGTGAGCGCCGAGGACCAACTCCTCTCAACAAAGAAAGTGGGTGGGGGCCACTAGGAACTCACCAAAACATTTCTGGACTGAGGCAAGAGGACGCTAGGGGAGACTGATTCATAACGATGAGCGTTAGGGAAATCCTGCAACTCTCATGTCGGCTACTGACTACTGATGGCAAAGCAAGGCTGACAAACCACACCTAAGGTGACAATGTTCTCTCTGTAAATTGCAACATCTACTTCCTTTTACACTTCAAAATGCATGCAGATGACATTCACAAGCCGACCACCTACCCATGGCTTATAGTTTACCAGCAATTCCTAGTCTTTCCAAGTAAAAACGTAACCTCTCTCTCATCACACACAGTCCTCTTACTCAAGAGTGACATTATTTTAGTGAAATAACATTGAATCAGTACCAATTCATTTTTCCCAAATATTAATTTTGAAGTTTCAAACCTATAGAAAAGTTGCAAGAAAATTACAATGAACACCCATTTTATTTTATTTAGATTCACAAATTGCTGACATTTTGCTACATCTGATTTATCTTGCTCCTCTCTTTTCTCTGAACCATGTAAGAGGAAGACGCACATATAAATGACTCTTAAACCCTAAACCTTTCAGCATAAATGTCCTGAGGAAAAGGACTTTCTTCTACACAATCACAATACACATTAGCCTGCCTGGAGTCTTCAAGTTAGATTAGCCACCTTCATTCTTTGTGGTCAAGATTCCAATTTGCTTCAAAGATTTGTGCTTAAAATGCATTTCCATACACACTCCAAATGAGGAAAATCTTTAAAGTCTCTGAAAAGTGAAGTTATTTTTCCTTCTATTTCCCCATGGTCTGTAGGGAGACTTCGGTGAGTGATTTAAGTCTGTATACTAAGGCAGGTGAACTGCCTTATAGGGGGCAAATGTCATTCCGAGGTGCATATGTCATTTTGGTTAAAATTGGATTTCTCTCCAGGATATTGTGTTTTCCTTGGGAAGATCAATGCGTTAACCTCACTTCATTGAGAGGCCAGAGAATGCCAAATTATGTGACGGGATTAAATGGATTCTTTGCGTGCTTTGGGCTAATTGCTAGGTTTGGTGTAGGGAAATTTTCCTCCCTTCTCCATGCATTATGACTGCAAGAGGGGCAGCTATTTCCTTTTGACTCAGGTACATCACGAGAACCTCAGACCCAGGTTCCCAATGCTTCAGATAGAAGAACCACAGGAGTACTACCAAATTCAACAACTTTATCTTACGGATGAGGGTTGTATAACAAATTCAGCTGATTTCACGGATGAGAGTCAAAGCGGTGAAGGCTTGTTCTGGATCCAAAGCTTCGCATGAAGGGCAGAGCTGGATCTAGGAACTGGACTCCTGATTCCTAGGAAGGCACTTTTTAACAGAATTCTGCCTTTCCAACAGACCTAGCGTTGCATATTTTCTTATTTGCTGCAAGGGTGAGCAGTTGTAAATCCATGTGTAGCCCCTGTTTTCCATGGCACACCAGCTGGAAATATCAAAGGGTCCCAATAGACAGGCAGTAGTTTCTGACATTATCCTAAACAATAATATATATGGGACCTTGCTTCTTCCTAATCCTCCCTTTCTGGTCTAGGAGTCTCTTGGATTGTCTTTGGTGAACTCACAGAGGGCCTTGACTCTCCTCCGGAATATGTAAGCATTTCTGACTCTTCTGTCATCTTACCTTATGTCTCTTTGATTTTTTGTGCCTGGGAGTAGCTGCATCTTAAGACCATATCCTTAGTTGAGTCCACCCTCTAGTTTTTGCTCCAGCCTTACATTGTATGGCCACGACCTTGTGTGGAGGAGAAGGAAATACTCTCCTCTCACTGTTGGTCAATTCTGACTTGGAGCAGAATTGTCTTGGTCTCAGCATCTGACAGCCTCGACTTTTAAGAAAATTTTTATTTAATGGGCTCCCTCCACTGAACACAATCCTGCTTCTGGGACTTTGTCACACATCCTTGCAGGGACTGAGCCAGAAGATAATCCTCTGTGAACTAAGAATTATTCCACCCACGTTTTCAGAACAGGACACTAATGCTTAGAGGTGGTAAGGGTCCTGCAACTATTAAATGGAAGAATCAGAGTTTGGCATTTAGTCTGATCACCTGTGGCTTGGGGTGAGGGTAAGAAGGGGCAAATGTGAGCGCCGAGGACCAACTGTCTTCATTGCCCATGGCCTACCCATTAACCCACACTGGTTTTCTTACTCACCCTGGCATTCAAGTTGGAGAGAAGAGGATGTTTGATGACATGAGGGTCTTCAGTATCTATGAAATCACAGCCCAGGCTCTTCAAGGAAGGGAAAGGCAAGGAAGCACATACTCATTTGCACAACCTGCTCCATAGCCTTCCGGACCTTTGAACTAAGTCTTTCTGAAAGCTGCTGTTAGCCACTCAGTCATGGAAAGTTTGCAAGCCTGGACCTCTAGAGAATTTCCCACTTCTTTCTAGAAATAAGAAGCCTGGGGAAAGTTCTCCTTCTCCCCTCAACATCCTACGAAAAGAATAACTAGAGTCTTCTTTGATATGAAGAGAGACGAATACAGCCCATAACCACCAACCCATTAATCTCTCTAAGAAGAAATGATGACAGACATGATGATGATGGTGATGACAGTGGTGACGAGGCGGAGGAGGAACATGTCCAATGGACCAGGCAATATGCCAGGCATTGCCATTATAGATTTCTAAAACGTTTGATGACCTTAAGAAAGAAATACGATTGCTCTCATTTCAAATGTGAGAAAACAGTCTCTGAGGGGTTCACACTACAAAGCAAGTAAGAGTCAGTACTGGGATTATTTTAGGAGAGGGGTCATTCCCTTCTCCCTACCACACTTTCTCCCATAACTATTTGCCACACTAATGCTCGATTCCTTTGGACTCGACTGTGTCATGACAATGGAAGCTCATGTCATCTTTCACATGTGGGGATATTTCTAATAGCCATTCTGGCAGTTGCAGAGTTGCAGGGTGCTGTCAGAGGATTCAGTTATTTATGACCCAACCCAACGGGAGTCAAGGATTCGGGATCACGCCTCTCAGTCTAGGAGGAGACACATCTCATTTGCGCCCCTTGCTCCAGGGAATGTGAGAATTGCGACTGCAGTGATTCAATCACAGTTGTTCAATAACCTTACACAGGAGGAAAATGTCAGTCAAACGTGTCTCTTCACATTACATGCCTATCCTCGTTCCCTCAGCCCAGTTCATCCATCTTCCGTTCTCCAGGGGCATTAAGGGGACAGGCATCTGGGGGTGGTGGGCTGTTGGGCTGACTGATGTGGGGCTTGCGTGCAAAAAGCAACCAAGGCTTTTGAGTGCAATTATTGAAGTCCGCCTGTTTCACTGATGAAGGATCTGAATGAAAGCTGCCTTTAAAGGGTTCTGAAAAGGGAGGGATAACAAGAGATCAAAGCCGGTCCAAAAAAGAGAAAACACTTTATTTATAGCTTCCACACTAATTCAAAACAATCTGATGAGCAGAGTTTTGCCCATGCACGCACTTTCCACAAAAACAAATGCCTCTCGGGTTGCTTTTATTCTAATATAATATCAGTGCCCAAGGCGAGAAACATTCTGTACTTCACTCAGCAGAGCCTGTCCAAATTTACAATTAAATGGGACTGACACAGCTGATCATACTGGAGCTTGTTTCCTTTTCAGCTGGGGCCTTTCTTTTGGAAGCTTGGTTATTATGCTGGCTGTGTTCCAAACGGATGGAGCTCACTGTACCATTTCCCTTGCAGGCACTGGGACACTGTGTGCAGTTAGAGCAGTGGGTCTCCAGCCAGGGAGATTTTGTCCCCTGGGGGACACTTGGCAATGTTGGAGACATTTTTGATTGTCACCGCTGGGGGGTGGGGGTGGGGGGTTGTTACTGGTATGTAGTGGGTAGAGGTCAGAGATGCTGTTAAACATCCTACAATGCATAGGATAGCTCTCCCTCCCCTGGCCCCAAATGTCAATAATGCTGAGGTTGAGAAACCTTGAGTTAGAGGACAGCTGGTTGGTAGGGCCCTCCAGGGTCGGGGAGATTGGAGAGGCTCTCATCATGAAGTTGTAGGACATGAAATCATCAGTGGAGTTTGCTGATCAAAATTCTCTCTGAGAAGGAAGTGCAATAAGCCCAAGAGGGAAACCAGAATGTCACACAGAAAACAAAGGGCTATAAGTAGATATTTGATTTAAGATGATGGAGCCACATTGGCAGCACCATGGAGATGCATGAAGGAGAGGAGGTTGAGTAGGTTTGGAGCAATGTCTGCCAGTAAGTCTTGTTGTCTGTCTCTCAAAGTTATTGTTCCCTGCAACGTGGAGTGAAGACGTGGTGTCTTTTGGAGGACTAGTAATGAGGCAGATGCTTTTGGAATATTTTTATTATTATTTTTTCCTAATATATCAGAATATTTTGAACAGCGGTCTCAAAGAGGTGACCTACCAGTGAATTAACCATGCTGCAGGTTAATCTTTCATTCTGTCAACGTGATAGATAGATAGATAGATAGAAAGAAAGAAAGAAAGAAAGAAAGAAAGAAAGAAAGAAAGAAAGAAAGAAAAAGAAAGAAAGAAAGAAAGAAAGAAAAAGAAAGAAAGAAAGAAAGAAGCAAAGAAAAGAAAAGAAAAGAAAAGGAAGGAAGGAGGAAAGGAAGAAAGAAAGGGAGGGAGGGAGGGAAAGGAAGGAGTGGAGGGAGTAGAGGGGAGGGAGTGAAAGGAAGAAAGGAAGGAAGGGAGGAAGGAAAAGGAAGAAGGAAAGAAAAGAAGGAAAGAAAGGGAAAGAAAGAAAGGGAAGGAGGGAAAGGAGGGAGAGGAGGGGAGGGAGGGAGGGAAGGAAGAGAAAGGAAGAAGGAAAAACAGAAGGAAAGAAAGAAAGAGAAAAAGAAAGAAAAAGAGAGAAAGAAAGAAAGAAAGGGAAAAAGAAAGAGAGAAAGGAGGGAGGTAGGGAAGGAGTGAGGGGGAGAAGAAGAGGAGAGAGGGGAGAAGAGAGGGAGGTTGTGAAAGTTGACAGGTCACACAATTTTGGTTCCACAAACCCCAGCCCTCTCTGTCTCTATTATTATACCTGGCCTCAGTCACGCATTTATGTGACTAGCCAGACTCTGTAAGCATTTCAGTTTTTTACTCCTCTGGTCTCAGATTTCATCATTACCTCCCAGATGTTTAGCATTAGAAAAATTCCTAAAATCATACTATGCCTTGGTCTGTCCACAAAGCTGGCCGAGATTTCATTTACTACACAAAGAGAAACCTTAGCATTTAGATCGCTTTTCATGAGAGGTGTGGGAAGCCAGCCAATTGCTTTATGGTCACTTTAAATAAAGGATCATAAAATGAATATTAGATGAATAACCACAAGCATCATCTAGCCCAGTGGTAGCTTCCTCTTAGAATTATCTGGGAGCTTTTGAAAAACACCCTTCCTCCAACCCTACCTCCAGAAGTTCTGATTTAATTGGGCAGGAGTGGGCCTGGGAATCTGTATTTTTAAAGCTCCCAGATGGTCATAGCTGCAGCCAAGGCTGAAAACCTTGATCTAGTCTGTCTTCCTCATTCTCAGAATAGGAAAGTGAAGGTCAGAGAGGCATAAAGTTTGCCCCAAACATATTTGCTATCTGTATGTGTTTCTACGTCTTTTGCATTCTCCTCTCCAACCAGGGCTAAATATGCATCAGAAAAGATAAGAGGGAAACCCAAGAAGTGTGCTGGGAGCGTTTCTAGCTCTTGTTGGCAGAAAGACCTGTTGGTTGGCAGTTTCTGGAGGGAACCAGGCTCTCCTGATTTTCGCAGCTGAGTAGAGGACTGTGGGTCCTCCAGTTCCCAGAAACATCCCACGGCCATGGTGGGTAGCTTGCAATGCTGTCTTAGCTTGAGAAACACCTTCTTTTGCTTGCTTTGTTTGAGTCCAGTATTTTCTCTGCTTTGAATTTCAGGCATATCAGCATTATCTAAGGCACGGATGGGGATTTGCTTGGAAGGATGTAGAGATATCTGTTCTTATTGAAAAAATAAAATTCAGTCGATCATTATAGTGATGTTTATAGGAAAGGAAACACCAGCCAAATTCCTGTTGAGCAAAACAGTAGCCTGGAGATGTGTGATGGGGAACATGGTGACCCGCGTTTATAAGAGGGACCAGTGCCTGGTGGTTGCTTGACTCAGTTGCGGGGGACAGTAGAGGAGTCAGACTTCCTCAATCCCAGCTTTGCCAACTATACATTCTGCAAACAGGCAAGTGCTCAAGCCCACACACAGAGCTAAGGCCCTGAAAAGACGCAACCCCACAGTATCCCACCTCTTCCAAATATTTCAGAGGTGTCAGGCACTTTATGTGTCTCTTTTCATTTATTCCCATAGTGTCCCACGTGTGAAGTTGATATTCAAGTCCACATTTTGTGAGAGCATAAACTGAGGATCAGAAAGATGAGGAGCCCTCTCCAAAAACCGCATGGCGAGGAGCTAGCAGAGGTAGGGCTCACAGCCAGTATTCTTTTAACTAGAGATGAACATGTTTACCTGTACGCTTCATGGGCTTTTATTGAACACTTGCTTGTGCTTGGAAAGTGGGTTTTGGTTCTTTGGAAAGAGCTGGCCTTGGTAGGATTAATCAAGAAATTGATTTATTCTAGTTCCATATTGTCCTCAAATGCACTCTCAGGATGTTCATTCCCATCTTTGACCACACTTCAGGCAGATCACATGGCTTTTCTCACCTGTTTCTAGTTACTTTCAATTATTATGAGTCTCACTTTCAGATATGATAAATAAAAACATTTAATCTCTGATTCAGTTTAGTACTTTTCCCCTACTCATCCCTTCCAAACCCCTTGGTCCTGCCCCTCTCCACCCCAGCTCAGGTCAGACTCACATTTTTATAATCTGCAAAGTGGGAGGGGTATTCGCTTTGTATCCTACCTGCTCATTTTCTCCTCCTGTTCATTTGCTCTTTCTCCCCTCCTCCCCCACACCCCATGCTGCTTCTGCTTTCCCCAGGATCAGCTCAAGGAGAAAACTGAGAAATTAAAATCTAAAAATCGTTTTACATAACTGATGCTCTCAGACCTGACGCCTGTGCCGTCTTTCTGGCAGACACCCAAGTGCTGGTGTTGCTCCTCTTGGGGGACAAGGTAGGTTCTTTGGAGGCACCCCTATGTTTGATGAATCACCAGGAAGACATACAGGACTCAGCTGGTATTGGCACCCACAGCTATACTTTACTATGGCAGAAGGATACAGAGCAAGATCAGCAGAGGGAAAGACACATGGGGCAAAGTTGGGGAAACCAGGCACAAGCTTCCAAAAGTCCTTCCCAGTGGAGTCTGTGAAATCCTTCCCAGTGGAGTGTATGAAATTTTGCCAACTAGGGAAGTGTATTGGAGACCATGCACCCAGAGTTTTTATAGAAGGCTGGTCGGTAGGCAGTCTCTGCCTGGCACGTACCAAATTCTAGACTCCCAGAAGGAAAGCAGGTGTTGAGTATAAACAGTATACTGTATATATTTTGTACAGACAATTTAGGCAGAGGGAGCCAGAACTGTTATCAGTTCTTGGAACACTGGAAACACTCCGAGTTCCTAGACACAGTCACGGCCAGTCAAGGGCTGACCTTGTAAGCAGGTCTTTCATAGGAGAGCAGTCAGATCTGCTATGTTAATCTTTTCTGCACACACCCCCCTCCCTTCAAGGCGCTCTCATGCTGCACTGCTCACCAGTCCTCTCTCACTATAATGGTGAACCCCAACTCTCAGCACAATTCTAGCCTCTTCCTCCTGGGAAACCGCAGCCCAGGCAGGCTGCCTCTCAGTTCATGGAGACAGTGACGTCTTTGTGAACTCTGGAGTTCCAGGCCTCTCCTGCTGCAGCTTCTAGCTCTGGTGGCAGCTCTAGCCAGCCCTATGCCAGAGTAAGAACCAGACAACTTACTCTGTCCCACCAAACTCTAAGACATACCTGTTACATCCTTTCAAGAATTTTCTCACTACTCTGCACCCCTGTTGATCTTGGAGACCACTGGAGTTCGCTTTCTAGGCTTGGCAGGGAAGACTTTTCCCTATGTTCTCAACAATGTTCTGCAAAGAAAGCTCTCCTGAAAAAATCTCTAGGCTGCTCTTATGTGAAGAATGGAGGTGGGTGATGGGCTAAAGGATTCAGGAAGGGATTTGGCCACTTCTTAGCCTCTTCGCTGATGTGTACGGCTCGTCTTTTCAGAATTCGCCAGTATTTGCTCTTTATTGTTTAGAGCTTTGGGTTTCTGCCAAAATTCTGAGAAACAGGAAGAGTCCCAACTGGCATTGTGTCACTTGATTCCTATTTTCATATCTTTCATTCCATTCCACGGCCACTGCTCTGGTTCAGGCTTGATCACCTCCCAGCTTACCTGGACATTTGTAGCCTTTCTGTTTCTTTCACTTACATTCTCTCTTCCATGCAGTCTTCAGAGTTATCTTTCTAATATGCTTTGATCTCACCATTCACCTGCTTTTTTTTTTTTTTTTAACATCTTTATTGGAGTATAATTGCTTTACAATGGTATGTTAGTTTCAGCTTTACAACAAAATGAATCAGTTATATATATACATATATTCCCATATCTCCTCCCGCTTGCGTCTCCCTCCCTCCCACCCTCCCTATCCCACCCCTCCAGGCGGTCACAAAGCACGGAGCTGATCTCCCTGTGCTATGCGGCTGCCTCCCACCAGCTATCTACCTTACGTTTGGTAGTGTATATATGTCCATGCCTCTTTATCGCTTTGTCACCGTTTACCCTTCCCCCTCCCCATAGCCTCAAGTCCATTCTCTAGTAAGTCTGTGTCTTTATTCCTGTTTCACCCCTAGGTTTTTCATGACATTTTTTTTTTCTTAAATTCCATATATATGTGTTAGCATACAGTATTTGTCTCTCTCTTTCTGACTTACTTCACTCTGTATGACAGACTCTAGGTCTATCCACCTCATTACAAATAGCTCACCTGCTTAATCTCTGCTGGCTGTCCTGAGGCCACGGGAATGTCCACACTCCTTAACATGGCTCAGAAAAGCCCTTCAGAGCCTGGCCTCACCTGCCTTTCCAGTTCCATTTCCGGTCATTTCTGGTTTGCCTCCAAAATTCTTGTTTCATTTGTGTTGACCTCTTTCTTTTTCTAGACCGTTGCTCATGCTGTTTCTTCTGTTTGTCTGCACGGGGAACTTCTACCCACTCCTCAATGGCCCCAGATAGAATGATCCACTTCCCTTGCTGTGCCTCATAGCACTTTGTGCACCCCAGCACCACCTATTACTGGCTAGGTGACCTTGGGCAAAATCACTTAACTTCTTTGTGCCTCAGCTTTCTCATCTGTAAAATGGGGAAGATAATATTACCTACCTCATGGGGCAGTTAGGAGGACTACACTAAATAAGTAAATATTATAAAACATTGAAAACTGTGCCTGGCAAAGCTCATACTCTGCGATATTTGTTATAAAAATAAATGCCTCAAATTTACATGTTTTAAGATCTATGTCCCCCTTCAATGAACTTTGTGAGGGAAAGGGGTCTTCCTTATCTATTGATATTTTTGCCTGCCCAGTGATAAAGATATACAGAAGGTGCTCAGTAAATATCTGGGAAGAAATATTATGGATTAAATGATATGGTGTCTGAGATTTTCCTTAAAGTAGCACAGGAGGAAGGGGAGTGAGTGCAGGTAGAGATAGAAAAAGATTGGATAATTGTTGAAAGTGGTTATGAATACATGGGAATTCGTTAGGTTATTCTGTTTTTATACATGTTAGAAATTTTTCATAATACAAAGTTAATTAGCAAAAAGGAACATTTAAAAATCTGTTGAAAGAATTAGTGAATTAAAGCTAATATTCTCCATTTCTTTGATCCCTCTCTTTCTGTACTTCCATTTTAGAAGTTAGCTTCAAGCTCTGATTTTGCAGGGAAAGAGGAAAGTGGGAGGATGGGGTAGCCAGGAATCTTTGCTTTCCTCTGTATGGAATGTTCATTTTTCCCCTCCATCTTGGAGCCAGAAATTGCACTGCCAAGTCTGTTTGGAAATGTTCTTTCTCTATACAACAGGTTGCTCTCTTACTTGAAATGAGATAGCTATCATTCTTGAGTCATTTATGAAAGTTTTGTTAGGAATTTGTGGGTTTTTCTTTTCTTCACATTTGGTCAGAGTCACCCAGTCACCTTGCAGCGTCCCAGTCTGACAACTGATTACATCATTTCAAAAGCCTTACATTTCCTGATTTGCATTTTCTGCTGTCTGCAAAGGATGCGGCTGGCCTCTGGAAGGGGCAGTTCTATAGACTACAATCTGTCCCCAGTGTTGGCAGCAGGCTGACAGCCAAGTCTGGCTGCAGGAGACCCCAGGTACCTACTGCTGTCCATCAAGGATGGGAAAGGGCCACCTCAAGTGTTGAAATGGGGCTGGGTGTTGTCAAATTCCTTTGTAACCATGTCAGTAGGAGGCTTTTTTCTACTCTCCTGGAGAATAGCAATGAACTACTGTGCACTTAGAAGAGTGTTTAACAGAGATGGAAGCAAATTCATTGAGCGCCTGCTAAGTATCCAGAACTGTTCTAAATGCTCTGCATACCTTTCTTGATTTCACCCTCACAGCAACTTTCAGACATATTTAATTCCTAAATTGCAGATTAGGACTGAAGCTCAGAGAGGTTAAGTAACTTTGCTTTCTTCTAAGTAACGAATCTGGGATTAGAACCCAGTTCTGGTTTCCATGCTTGAGTCCTTTCCATGGTGATTCCACTGCTTTCCACCAATTTCTAATATCCAAAGGGAGCACAGGGGCTCTCTCCAGTGCAGTGGGGGAGGGGAGGAAGGGAGAGCAGATGGGGCTCTGTATCCCCCAACTTGGTTCAACAATATTGGCTTCATTTTCATTACTTCTTCTCACGTACCAATAATTGCTAATATTTAGTGGGTAGCTGTAAGTGTCAGGCATTGTGATTAGCAGTTTCCATCACTGTGCTATTTAGCGCTCACAACAGCCCTGAGAAATGGATTGCATCATCATAATCCTTCATGTGTCCACGAAGAGACTGAGGCACAGAGAGCCTAGAAACTTGCCAAAGATAGTACAGTGCAGTCTGACTTGAGAGCCTGGTACACCAGATCCCATCAGGTTTGACTTAAAGAAGCAGTTAAGTTGGCACTATTTCATGCTTCCTCACTCAGCAGTCCCACCCTTTCCTCCTTCCCTTCCTCCCTTCTCCTTCCTCCATCCCTTGCTTCCTTCCCTCCATTCATTCTGAACCAAGTAGACTCTGGGCATAAGAAAATGAAACTGAAAAGACAGAGTTTTTACCTAAGGAGGATCTTAGGGTCTGGAAGAAAAAACCATATATGTGAGGCAAAATGTGAAAGAAGAGCCACATTACCCAGGCCCAGAAAAGAAAGAGAGGATGCTTTACAATCTGGCAGACAGGTCGAGAGGTGTTAAAAGACTTCCTGAGATCATCCCTCAGGGGCAGATCTGAAACTCACCCCCTGAACTTCTAATTACCAGTCGCTTCCCTTTCCCATCCCTTGGCTGTGTCCCCAGTGGTATGGCTGAGTTCAGCTCCGAGTTCCAAGGGTGACCCCGACAGAAGGAACTTGCTGGTGCTGTGGAGCACTTTTCTTCACCCATTCACTTCCTCAGGCTCTATTTTGGATTTTTGCTTGGTTTGTGAAGAAGCGGCTTCATTTCCCCCTATCTTTTTAATGACATGGTGCTCAGAATGCTGGGTCAGTATTTCTGTCTCCCATTGTTCTGCATAAATGTCACTACCTGTCACCAGGTGTTATTTTGTTTAGGGCAGTTTTGCAGCTAATGGAGGCTTCTGTCCTTGTTTAAATGACTTGTTTTGTTTTGCTTTTAATCAGAGTGTTGGGGTATTTCCTCTCTCTCTGTCTCTCATCTTCTCTTTCTTAGATGCCTATGTTTGAACCCAGGTGTCTTTGCTAACAAAAGAAAAGTTATTATAGATAAAGAAGGTAGCAAGCATGATTAGACTTTCTCATTCTGGAACTCTCTTGGGAAGCAAACCCGTGGCATTGCACCGTGACCAGACTTACAGCTTACTGTGTACCAGGAGCAGCTGCCACCCAGTTCCCTGGGGGCGGGTGGAGTTTCCTGGAGAAGAAAGTCCTAAGGGATTCATCCTGATGGCACACCTGAGGTGGGATTGGAAAGCCACCCCTCCGCACCACAACCCAGCTTCTGCTTTGCAATCTTGAAGTTTGCTTTGCTGTGTAAGTCACATGTGGTGAATGCAGCCCAAGCCCTCCCAATTCTGTCATCTGAAGGTATCAGGTATCAGGGTTTCCTGAGCCAATTCTGACTTACACTGGTCACCAGTGGGGTAGGAGTCCCCTCTCTACAGTCAGAGGGCATATAGAAGACTTCTGCTGACCAGAGCCGATGTCAGAGGGGAACTTACTAGACCAGAGTCACCCCTCACACCCTGAGGAACTGTCTGGGCTCCTGTGTTCTAAGTCCCCGCTAGGACGCACCCCTCCGTAGACTCTCTGCTTCCCGAGTCTTGCCCCTGACCCCGTCCCACCAACACCCCCTCCAGTGCAGCCCTTCTGGATGCCCCTCCCTTGCAGCCCTGCACTCCAGAGGGATAGCCATTGTCCTCTCCAGGACATCTGTCGTCAAAAAAAATGTGATTTTTGTCTTCCCAAATCTAACTCTGCCTAAAGGAGGCATGGCTAAATCAGAATGAACTCATGCATGTCCTCTCATTTTGCTAATAGAAAACTGGACCTATTAGGAAAATAGGTTTCATTGCAGCCATCCCTAAACCACTTACCAGCCCTTCTGGTGCTCAGCCTTGGCTCCCAGTTCTTGGGTGGAGCAAAACCTTCACTGAAATGGGAAGTAAATACAAGGCAAGTAGGGTTGAGGCATCTTTAAGGCTGTGATATAATTGTTGTTGGTTCTGTGTGGACTCCTACTGAGGCCTGCTTCACTGAAAAGAGCTTTGTCCTGTTTACGTCCTGCAGTCTCCTTTTTACAGTCAAACAATAGGCATCCTAACAGAGCTGAGTTACCAAAGGCAGTCACTGACTGTTTACTCGCCTTCCAGGAGACAGAACAAGGGAAAAGGGCTCCTATGTTCCAGCATCAAAGACTGAGGCTTTGCTTACTGAGATTATGAGCTGCTCTCAGGCAGGAAATGAGTCATTCATTTGTCTGGATCTCTCCTTTACATCTAGAATAGTACCAACACTTAGTAAATGCTCAATAAATATCTTTTGAAGGGACTAATGCATAAACATCTGGTGCTTCCAATACCACTAGTGCTAATAAAAACTGTTGCAGAACATCCTGTGAACTAAAAGAACCTAGCAGTGTTATTAAGTAGTTATTTTTCTTCCCATTTTATTTAGGAGATACCTGAAATGGTTAAGTAACCTGTTCAAGAGCACAAAGCTTGTAAAAGGCAGAGTCAGGATTTGAACTCAGGTCTGTCCCTTTCCATGAGATGGTGAGTTTGGTGCATGTCACTGTCAAGTGCTATGGCACTGACATCATGCAAATAGCTGTAGAAACACAAAGGGAGTCCCTTCTTATTCTTCCTGGTAGCATTAGAATGGGCTTCACAAAGAAAACGCTAAGTGATTTGTGATTTGAATATTGAGATTTGTTCTGCAATGTAGAGAAGGGCAGGGGAGCATTCAAGCTGGACAACACGGCATATGCAAAGGCAGAGCATGGCCAGGAAGGAGAAAGACTGTGTGGCTGCAGTGGCGCGGGGGGAAGAGGTTCCAAGTGGAACAGGTAAGAGGCTGGGGGAAGATGCACTTAGCGAGGTTAGCTGCAGCCAGAGTGTAGGTGAGGCGGGATTCGATCTGACCAGGACACCTCCTGGAGAATTCCATAATAAGTTATCTGCATTCCATGATAAGTTCCAGTTAACTCTGGAACACAAATTTGTCTTCCCAGAGTTTGGCAATGGAAAAAATCTTCCTGGAAGAATTTTTACTGGAAGGGAGACCTCCCCCCTTTGCCACTAGCACCGTAGATGTGTAACTCCCAGCAGTGCACATTCTAGAAGAAAGTATGAGTTCAGTTCTCTTAAGGAACTTAAAACAATGCAACCAGTTGGACCCTTAAGTCTTTGGGTTTCCTGCTTATAAAAGTTCTGCCTTTTGATGCCCCCATTGTTAGTTGCAGCTGAACGGTTTGTGTAATTTAATGGCCCTTTTCTCGTCTCTGCAGATTGAGGGAGCACCACGAAGGAACCCTTTGGGATGTGAAGTCATAAACTTGACATTTCTAGCAACAGATTTGTATTTATGGCATGCTGGTCGATAGTGAGGCAATGGCTTGGCTACAGGGACTGTCCCATGTGCCTACTTCCTTGTCATCTAAGTAGATCTGTATCACTGTTTGGGATCATCAAACTCTGCTGCACATCTTCCAACCAATGGTCAGAGACCTTTGCTATGAAATAGAGCTTAACTTTGCTGATAAAATGTGGCCATAATATATTAAGGTAACCTAGAAATCCTCTAAGCCTAGCCCTCATTTTACAGAGGAAGAAAACAAGGTTCAGAGAGGTGAGGTTGCATGCGCAAGGTCACACAGGGGCTCTGCCCTGTCCAGTGCAGTAGCCACGCACCACACCTGGCTAGGAAGCGCTTGAAATGGGGCCAGTCTGACTGGAGTGTGCTATTGCCATGAAAGGCACAGGGGATTTCATTGACCTCGTGTGACTATAAAATAACTGATTGATATTTGTATATTGATTATATGTTGGAATGATAATGTTTTGGATACATTAGGTTAAATAAGGTGTATTATTAAAAATAATGTCACTTTTCCTTCTTTACTTTTTTCATGTGGCTATTAGAAAATGTAAAATGACATATGTGACCCGAATTATATTTTTATTGGACAGAGTGCTTCTAAGGCTTGATTGGAACACAGGTCTTTTGACTTTGATGTTAATCGGGAATGGGGTGGGGGGTATTGGCTGGATCGGAGTAAGCCAAAGGCAAGGAGACAGGTTAGGCGGCTACTGCACCAGGCACACAGGGGTGAGGGCTGTGGGTGCTCACTGTTAGTCACTGAAACAAGTTCCTACCATTCTGCCAGTTTCCCCTCATACCTCCCCTCCCTCCCCTGCTCCTTTTCTAATTATCCAGAGCCCTGAAGCTTGCTTTCTCTTTCTGTGTCACTCCAGGCGTGGGAGATGCAAAACAGCCAGTCTCAACATTGATCTGTTTCTACCACCTTCCCGTCTGCTTCGATTTGTGGCTGCTCCCTTACGCCCTCCCTGTGGTTCTGCAACTTCTTTAAACAACTTTTCCCTCCTCTTCCCTACAACACTTACTCAGAGAGCATTTCTTTTTTCTTTTTTTTTTTAATATTTATTTATTTGGTTGTGCTGGGTCTTAGTTGTGGCAGGCGGGCTCCTTAGTTGTGGCATATGAACTCTTAGTTGTGGCATGCGTATGGGATCTAGTTCCTGGACCAGGCATTGAACCTGGGCCCCCTGCATTGGGAGCGTGGAGTCTTAACCACTGCGACACCAGCGAAGTCCCTAGAAATCATTTCTAAACAGCACTTTACTTTGAAAAAAGGTAGAATGAGCACTTAGTAAAGGAATGAGAACCTTTACTTCATTCCCTTCCTCACAATATCTTAACCCCAGCTATGGAAATCTGGGTTCCAAAAATGCAGAGGAGTTTGTGGAAGGAATGATCAGGCTGGTTATGGAAAACAGCTCTACTAGCTTTGAGTATTTGTGTTGAATATTAAGCAATCTGTTCCTCTGCTGGCACCAGATCCTCTCTATGGAAGAGTTCTAGGCTCAACTTCTACAAACAGGAAATAGGAACTCTTCATTCATTTATTCATTCATTCGATAAGGGTTTAGAAAGCATCTACAGTTTTCCAGGCACTGTGTTGGGCTCTGGAGCTACAATGGTACTTGCGGCAAACATGGTCTTTTACCAGATAGAGGTAAAAGATGCAAATCAATGGGTCAGGGGTGGCTGGTGGCTGTCAGGTCCCGCAGACCCTGGTGGCCTCAACACAGGCTGGCAGCTCACCTCCCTGACCAGGGTGAAGTTGCTGGTAGAAATACGACCCAGCGGAAACCTGGAGTCCTATGCCAGTTTGAACACTGAATAACTATTTTTGAGTTCATTGAGGATTTTGAGGACTGTTGTTTAGACTCAGCTCCCTCTATCCCATTTTTTCTAATATTCTGGTCACCCCTGACCTCCTGGACTAAGGTTATCTCCTCTGGATTCATTGATGCAAGAAGCACACACTTCCCATTCCCCTATTTCATCAATGTCCCTACGTGCTCTTCTGCACTGTGTCACTCTACAAGGGGGCAGGTCCTCCTCCTGCACCTCTGCACGGTATCTCAGGATTAGGTTCAGCCTAATCCTGGGGGGTGTTGAGGCTTCTTGTCTCCATGACGGTGTTTATAAATCATTGCTTTTGTTTTTCCTTTAAACTTCCTTTTCAAATGGAAAGATATATATATATATATAAAGGTACAGAAATACATGTATGGTTTAAACAATTATATAGTGAACACCTAGGAAAACACTGCACAGGTCAAGAACGAGATCACTGCCAGAACCCAAGAAGTCCCTCTGCACCCCTGACTAGTCACAGGTCCCTGCCTCCCCCACAGGGAGAACCCAGTATTATGGCATTTTGTATAATCCCTACTTTTTTAAGAAAAATAATTGTCCATTTTTATATGTATCCCAAAAGAAAATAGATTAATTTTGCCTTTCTTGAACTTTATATAAATGAAATCATATTGTATGTATTCTTTTGTGTCTGATTCAATACCCTGTTTGTGTGGGTCATTCATGTTGTTACCTGTTTCCGTAGTTTATTCATTTTTATTACTATATACAATGACCATTATTCTTATTCTCTCTTGGAACCCTGCCCTCCTGCTTTGAGCTCAATGACCTCAGGCTGCTTCGGTCTCATAGTCCTCACACGCACCACAGGCACTGTCCTCATCCTGGATAATACTTTACAAACTCTTTTATTATGAAAAATTTCAAACATATACAAATTTGGGAGAACAGATTATATCCAGCACTCTTACACCTTTTACCCAGCACCCAACTCTACCAATTATCAATTCATGGTAAAACTATTGTAACTATATCTCCATGCAGTCCCCTGCTCATTTATTTTGAGACAACTCCCAATGATCATATTATTTCTTTCATAAATACTTTAATGTTTTTCTCAAAAAGTTAAGAATTCTTTTTAAAAACATAATGCCATAGTATTATCATACATGGAATAAAATCAACAGTACTTTCTGAATATTAAAAAAGTCAAGCTGATATTCACATTTTACTCTTATCTTAATTTTTTTTCCTACTCTGAATTAGGATTAAAGTAAGATGCATAAATTGCAATGCAATGGTTTGTATTTCTCTTAAATAGCTTAAGTCTATAGATTCCCCATTCTTCTTCCTTGTTCCTTCTCTTTCTCTTTCATGATCTTGATCTCTCTTGACCTTCACTATTTAGTTCTTAAAGAAACCAAATCATTAGTCTCTAGAGTTCCTCTCAGTTTGGATTTTTCTGTCATTTAACATTCTTCTGTCCCTCATGTTTCCTTTACATTGGTGGTTGGTTTTAGAGCTTTGTTCCAGATATAGTTTGATTTTTGGCAAGAATTCCCCATAGGTGGTGTTTTGTACCTCCCTCCATCAGCAAGCTGTCTGAGATGTCAACTGCCAGTGGTCATCGTTGCCTAGATGATCCATCATCCATCCTTGCCTCTAACATCATGGGTTGCAATATGGCAGCATCCCAATTCTACCATTCCTTCACTTGTCAGCTAAAATGCTTCTATAAAGAAACTTTCCCTTGTCTGCTATTTGGTTTCCCTGAGACAAGTTCTTATAGGAAAGGAAGAATAAATGTTTGATTCTTTTCCTTCATTATTTTTTCGTTTTTAAAATAAATGAGATATTTCTGCAATGTTCTCCAAAGGAGAATGAGGTAATTTTCTGCTCCTTTTAATAACTTTATAAATTCAAAGATAAACCCATGACTGAAATGTTTCAACCTGTTGTGATTATTCTTGATGCCCAAATTATCCCATCTTTGTTCAGTAGGAGTCTCTTAACTTGACTCCTGAGCCCATAAGACCTTTCAGTACAACCTTATTGGACATTACAGCTTCTATCTTGGCATCACATCGTCTTATCACTTCATCCATAAATATTTTAGAGATCCTCGAGTTTTTTTAAAAGTGGAAGACCACAGTCTGGGTGCTAAAGGTGTTCCTTGTTACTAATAGGGTTGGCTATTATTTCTAAGCCCTTTCAGTGGACAGAGGCAGGAGGCAAAGATAAATTGTCATGAGTTTAAATAGATACTTATAAATCAAATGACTACATAGTTTTTACTTAATATCTTTGATTGTACAGCTCTATTTCTTTTCTCTTATGTCAAGCATTGTATTTATCAATGACACCAGTATAACTATTCATTTTCTTTCTCACATAGTTCACACACAACAGACTCAGAATAACAATATAAACACTACCATCAACAATATGATTATTAAAATCAATTTCAGATATTTTTACAGTTCATTTTGTCATTAGGGTACATAAGCTGAAGATGTTTAATAAATTACTGTGTTGTAAAATCATTTGAAATATTTTCTCTCTTGTGGTTATGGCACTAACTCAATATACTATTGGGGTCAATTGTTTTATTTTACTTTTGATAAATAGATATTACTTTTATTTATTTTTAAAATTATGCAAAATGTTAATGTGTTCCAAAGTCATATCATGAACTAGAGTATATCCAGAGAAATTTACTCTCCTTGTTTCCCTTTCCTGTTTCTTCCTTTCCCATGGGGAACCATTTATTTTATTTATTTATTTTTTTATTTAATCAATTCGTTTTTTTAATCTCAATTTAGTCATAATATAACAACTGAAAACCATTTTCAGAGTAAGTAGAAAGAATTACAGGTCATCATGTTCTCATAAAAAGCTCTTTTCTGCTGATGGATCTTTTTCCCTACCCACAAAAATTTCCTGGAAGTCACATTTTTGAATCACATTATAAATTCCTGCCTTTAATATGCATTTATTGAGAACCTGTTCTTTGCAAGTATATTTCATCTAAATGCTTCAGAAAATAATTTCTAAAGTTAATAACCATGTTTGTAATGGTATGTATTAATGTATGTGTAGTGTATTTATTTTCCACATCAGTATTTTCTTTTTTTTTTTTTTTTGCAGTGGCTGGATCCACATTTATTTTTTGATATTCATGAACTACAACATGTTATCTATGTTCAGATTTTCTTTTTACATTTTAAAAAATCAACTATATTTAGGTATAATTTATATACAGTAGTATGCATACATTTTGAGAATACAGTTTGATGAGTTTTGACAAATATCAACCTATCAAGATATAGAAATTTCCATTATCCTAGAAAATTCCCTCAGACTTCTTTGAAGTCAATCCCTCATTAATGCCTCAGAGAGGTAACTACTGATCCAACTTTCTCTTTTATTTTCCACACACACACACTGCATTTTATTTTTACAAGAGATAAATAAACTGACACCAAGCATCGTAAATGGATGACCACAACAAAAGCAACAATGATTGCAATTACCAAACACGAAATATACTCACACTATGTCATAATATTAACATTCAGTCCAGTAATCCTCCACTGTAATAGCTCCTTTACTTTGCAGTGAAAGTTGATTTGTATATTTTTTGCCTCTGAGTCCTTGTGGGGTTTTTTTTTTATTCAAACAGAAAGTCACAAAAATTATAATCATTCTCATCAGTTCACTCAGTTCGATGTAATTAATTATTTTTCATCTTGATCTTTTGTTACAACTTTTATGAATTCATCAGTTTTCCATTAGAGTTCTGAAAATGCTTATTCATTCAGTTTAGCAGTATAGTCAGTTACCAGAAACCTGTACTTGTCAGAGTCTTTTCCATGAATTTCTTGAAGATGAAACCCTTTTATAGGAACATTTTTGCAAAAGCATAAGAGTACACCCAGAACTGTCTGTAAATGACAAAAGACTTAAAAATGACCATGGTTAAAGATTTGATGAAAGTTCATAATAATGCAATTGACAAGGAAACTTAGTTATTTCTGAGATATACATTTTAAAGTAATAACTAGAATTATGATTTATAACATTATACCAGAAAATATAAGATTTTTAGAAATTTCATGTAATGTCTGAAACATTTATGTTAACATATATCCATACAAATAACCCAAAGAAAGTTTAGTATTAGTTGTCTTGTTTGTTTGCTTGTTTGTTTACACTGGAGGTTTTTATTAGCCATCAATTTTATACACATCAGTGTATACAGGTCAATCCCAATAACCCAATTCAGCACACCACGATCCTCACCCCACCACTGTTGTCCCCCCTTGGTGTCCATACGTTTGTTCTCTACATCTGTGTCTCAACTTCTGCCCTGCAAACTGGTTCATCTGTACCATTTTTCTAGGTTCCACATACATGCGTTAATATATGATATTTGTTTTTCTCTTTCTGACTTACTTCACTCCGTACGACAGTCCCTAGATCTATCCACGTCTCAACAAATGACTCAATTTCGTTCCTTTTTATGGCTGAGTAATACTCCATTGTATATATGTACCACATGTTCTTTATCCATTCGTCTGTCGATAGGCATTTAGGTTGCTTCATGACCTGGCTATTGTAAATAGTGCTGTAATGAACATTGGGGTGCAATGTTGGGGTGTCTTTTTGAATTATGATTTTCTCTGGCTATACGCCCAGTAGTGGGATTGCTGGGTCATATGGTAATTCTATTTTTAGTTTTTTAAGGAACCTCCATACTGTTCTCCAAAGTGGCTGTATCAATTTACATTCCCACCAACAGTGCAAGAGGGTTCTCTTTTCTCCACACCCTCTCCAGCATTTGTTGTTTGTAGATTTTCTGATGATGCCCATTCTAACTGGTTTGAGGTGATACCTCATTGTAGTTTTGATTTGCATTTCTCTAATAATTAGTGACATTGAGCAGCTTTTCATGTGCTTCTTGGCCATCTATGTGTCTGATTTTGAGAAATGTCTATTTAGGTCTTCTGCCCATTTGTGGATTGGGTTGTTTGTTTTTTTAATGTTGAGCTGCATGAGCTGTTTATATAGTTTGGAGATTAATTCTTTGCCCGTTGACTCGTTTGCAAATATTTTCTCCCATTGTGAGTGTTGTCTTTTCGTCTTGTTTATGGTTTCCTTTGCTGTGCAAAAGCTTTGAAGTTTCATTAGGTCCCATTTGTTTATTTTTGTTTTTATTTCCATTACTCAAGACCTTGCTGTGATTTATGTCGAAGAGTGTTCTTCCTATGTTTTCCTCCGAGTTTTGTAGTGTCCAGTCCTACATGTAGGTCTCTAATCCATTTTGAGTTTATTTTTGTGTATGGTGTTAGGGAGTGTTCTAATTTCATTCTTTTACATGTAGCTGTCCGGTTTTCCCAGCATCACTTATTGAAGAGGCTGTCTTTTCTCTATTGTATATCCTTGCCTCCTTTGTCATAGATTAGTGGACCATAGGTGTGTGGGTTTATCTCTGGGCTTTCTATCTTGTTCCATTGATTTATGTTTCTGTTTTTGTGCCAGTACCATATTGTCTTGATTACTGTAGGTTTGTAGTATAGTCTGAAGTCAGGGAGTCTGATTCCTCCAGCTCTGATTTTTTCCCTCAAGACTGCTTTGACTATTCGGTGTCTTTTGTGTCTCCATACAAATTTTAAGATTTTTTTGTTCTAGTTCTGTAAAAAATGCCATTGGTAATTTGATAGGGATTGCATTGAATCTGTAGATTGCTTTGGGTAGTATAGTCATTTTCACAATATTGTTTCTTCCAATCCAAGATCATGGTATATCTCTCCATCTGTTGGTATCATCTTTAATTTCTTTCATCAGTGTCTTATAGTTTTCTGCATACAGGTCTTTTGTCTCCCTAGGTAAGTTTATTCCTAGGTATTTTATTCTTTTTTTTGCAGTGGTAAATGGGAGAGTTTCCTTAATTTCTCTTTCAGATTTTTCATCATTAGTGTATAGGATTGCAAGAGATTTCTGTGCATTAATTTTGTATCCTGCAACTTTACCAAATTCATTGATTAGCTCTAGTAGTTTTCTGGTGGCATCTTTAGGATTCTCTATGTATAGTATCATGTCATCTGTAAACAGTGACAGTTTTACTTCCTTTCCAAATTGTATTCCTTTTATTTCTTTTTCTTCTTTGATGGCTGTGGCTTGGACTTCCAAAACTATGTTGAATAATAGTGGCGACAGTGGACATCCTTGTCTTGTTCCTGATCTTAGAGAAAATGCTTTCAGTTTTTCCCCATTGAGAATGATGTTTGCTGTGGGTTTGTCATATATGTCCTTTATTATGTTGAGGTAGGTTCTGTCTATGCCCACTTTCCGGAGAGTTTTTATCATAAATGGGTGTTGAATTTTGTCAAAAGCTTTTTCTGCCTCTATTGAGATGATCATATCGTTTTTATTCTTCAATTTGTTAATATGGTGTATCACATTTATTGATTTGTGTATATTGAATCCTTGCATCCCTGGGATAAATCCCACTTGATCATGGTGTATGATCCTTTTAATGTGTTGTTGGATTCTGTTTGCTAGTATTTTATTGAGGATTTTTGCATCTATTTTCATCAGTGATATTGGTCTGTAATTTTCTTTTTTTGTAGTATCTTTGTCTGGTTTTGGTATCAGGGTGATGGTGGCCTCATAGAATGACTTTGGGAGTGTTCCTTCCTCCCCAATTCTTTGGAAGAATTTGAAAAGGATGGGTGTTAGCTCTTCTCTAAATGTTTGATAGAATTCACCTGTGAAGCCATCTGGTCCTGGACTTTTGTTTGTTGGAAGATTTTTAATCACAGTTTCAATTTCATTACTTGTGATAGGTCTCTTCATATTTTCTGTTTCTTCCTGGTTCAGTCAAGGTTATACCTTTCTAAGAATTTGTCCATTTCTTCCACGTTGTCCATTTTATTGGCATAGAGTTGCTTTTAGTAGTCTCTTAGGATGCTTTGTATTTCTGCGGTGTCTGTTGTAACTTCTTCTTTTTCATTTCTAACTTTATTGATTTGAGTCCTCTCTCTCTTTTTCTTGATGAGTCTGGCTAATGGTTTACCAATATTGTTTATCTTCTCAAAGAACCAGCTTTTAGTTTTATTGATCTTTGCTATTGTTTTCTTTGTTTCTATTTCATTTATTCTGCTCTGATCTTTATGATTTCTTTCCTTCTGCTAACTTTGGGTTTTGTTTGTTCTTCTTTCTCTAGTTACTTTAGGTGTTAGGTTAGATTGTTTATTTGAGATTTTTCTTGTTTCCTGAGGTAGTCTTGTATAGCTATAAACTTCCCTCTTAGAACTGCTTTTGCTGCATCCCATAGGTTTTCAATCATCGTGTTTTCCTTGTCATTTGTCTCTAGGTATTTTTTGATTTCCTCTTTGATTTCTTCAGTGATCTCTTGGTTATTTAGTAACTTATTGTTTAACCTCTATGTGTTTGTTTTTTTTATGTTTTTTTCCCTGTAATTCATTTCTAATCTCATAGTGTTGTGGTCAGAAAAGATGATTCATATTATTTCAGTTTTCTTTTTTTTTTGCAGTATGTGGGCCTCTCACTGTTGTGGCCTCTCCCATTGCGGAGCATAGGCTCCGGACCTGCAGGCTCAGTGGCCATGGCTCATGGGCCCTGCCTCTCCTCAGCATGTGGGATCTTCCTGTACTGGGGCACGAACTCGTGTCCCCTGCATCGGCAGGCAGACTCTCAACTACTGCACCACCAGGGAAGCCCTGATTTCAATTTTCTTAAATTTACTGAGGCTTGATTTGTGACCCAAGGTATGATCTATCCTGGAGAATGTTCTGTGCACACTTGAGAAGAAAGTGTAATCTGCTGTTTTTGGATGGAATGTCCTATAAATATGAATTAAATCTATCTGGGCTGTTGTGTCATTTAAAGCTTCTGTTTCCTTATTTATTTTCATTTTGGGTGATCTGTCCTTTGGTGTAAGTGAGGTGTTACAGTCCCCCACTGTTATTGTGTTACTGTTGATTTCCTCTTTTATAGCTGATAGTAGTTGCCTTATATATTGAGGTACTCCTATGTTGGGTGCATATATATTTATAATTGTTATATCTTCTTCTTGGACTGATCCCTTGATCACTGTGTAGTGTCCTTCCTTGTCTCTTGTAACATTCTTTATTTTCAAGTCTATTTTTTCTGATATGAGTATAGCTACTCCAGCTTTCTTTGGATTTCCATTTGCATGGAATATCTTTTTCCATCCCCTCACTTTCAGTCTGTATGTGTCTCTAGGTCTGAAGCGGGTCTCTTGTAGACAGCATATAGATGGATCTTGTTTTTGTATCCATTCAGCAAGCCTGTGTCTTTTGGTTGGAGCATTTAATCCATTCACGTTTAAGGTAGTTATTGATATGTATGTTCCTATGACCATTTTCTTAATTGTTTTGGGTTTGTTTTTGTAGGTCTTCTTCTTCTCTTGTGTTTCTCAGTTAGAGAACTTCCTTTAGCATTTGTTGTAAAGCTGGTTTGGTGGTGCTGAAGTCTCCTAGCTTTTGCTTGTCTGTAAAGCTTTTGATTTCTCCATCGAATCTGAATGAGGTCCTTGCGGGGTAGAGTCATCTTGGTTGTAGGTTTTTCCCTTTCATCACTTTAAGTATATCATGCCACTCCCATCTGGCTTGTAGAGTTTCTGCTGAGAAATCAGCTGTTAACCTTATGGGAGTTCCCTTGTATGTTATTTGTCGTTTTTCCCTTGCTGCTTTCAATAATTTTTCTTTGTCTTAAATTTTGTCAATTTGATTACTATGTGTCTCAGCATGTTTATCCTTGGGTTTATCCTGTATGGGACTCTCTGCACTTCCTGGACTTGGGTGGCTATTTCCTTTCCCATGTTAGGGAAGTTTTCGACTATAACCTCTTCAAATATTTTCTCGGTCCTTTCTCTCTCTCTTCTCCTTCTGGGACCCCTATAATGCGAATGTTGTTGTGTTTAATGTTGCCCCAGAGGTCTCTTAGTCTGTGTTCATTTCTTTTCATTCCTTTTTCTTTATTCTGTTCTGCAGCAGTGAATTCCACCATTCTGTCTTCTAGGTCACTTATCCATTTTTCTGCCTCAGTTATTCTGCTATTGCTTCCTTCTAGTGTAGTTTTCATTTCAGTTATTGTATTGTTCATCTCTGTTTGTTTGTTCTTTAATTCTTCTAGGTCTTTGTTAAACATTTCTTGCATCTTCTTGATCTTTGCCTCCATTCTTTTTCTGAGGTCCTGGATTATCTTTGCTATCATTATTCTGAATTCTTTTTCTGGAAGGTTGCCTATCTCCACTTCATTTAGTTGTTAGTTGGTTTTATCTTGTTCCTTCTTGTGGTACATAGCCCTCTGCCTTTTCATCTTGTCTCTCTTTCTGTGAATGTGACTTTTGTTCCTCAAGCTGCAGGATTGTAATTCTTCTTGTTTCTGTTGTCTGCCCTCTGGTGGATGAGGCTATCTAAGAGGCTTATGCGTCTTAAATTGTAGGTTTAAGTGTTTTGAAAAGTTTGAGAGGTTTCCAGCCATTATTTCTTTGAGAACCTTTTCAGTCCCACACTCTCTCTCCTCTCCTCTGTGATACTGATGACAGAAATGCTAGGTCTTTTATTGTAGTCTCATAGGTTTCTGAGGCTCTGGTCCTTCTTTGTTTTTAATCTGTTTTCTCTTTGTTCAGACTTGGTGGTTTCTATGTCATGTAATCACTGATTCTTTCCTATTCTCCCCTCCCCCCATTTTGCTGTTAAACTCACCCAATCTGATTTTTGAAGTTCAGCTACTATATTTTTCATTTCTGAAGTTTCCATTTGTTTCTTCCTTATATCTCTTATTTCTATGGTGAGACTCTATTTCTTTGTTGAAACTCCTTTTTTTTTTTGGCCACACGACACGGTATCTTTGTTCTCCCACCAGGGATTGAAAACAGGCCACGACAGTGAAAGCACCGAGTCCTAACCAGTGGACTGCCAGGGAAGTCCTGAAAGTCTATTTCTTCATTTGTTTCAAACTTGTTTGTAGTTCTCATTGAAGCATATGTATGAAGGTTTATTTAAAATCCTTATCAGATTATTCCAGTATTTCTGTTGTCTCAGTGTTGGCATCTGTAATTTATCTTTTTCTCTCAGTCTGAGATCTTTCTAGTTCTTGAGATGATGTGTGCTTTGCAGTTGAAACCCGGAAATTTTCATATTATGTTATGAGACTCTGGACCTCATTTAAAGATTTTATTTCAGCCAGCTTCCTCTGATGCCACTCTAGCAAGGAAGGGGGTCAGGGGGCGCTGTGTTCCTCTCAGGTGGAGGTACAAGTCCAGGCTCTCCACTCAGCCTCCTTTGACACCCAAAAGGGAAGGTAATGGTTCATTTTATGTGTTAATATGAGGTGGGCCATGGGGTGCCCAGATTAAAAAGTATTTCTGAGTGTTTCTGAGAGGGTGTTTCCAGATAAGATTAGCATTTGAATTGTCGGACTCAGCAGATTGCCCTCCCCAGTGTGACTGGACATTGTCTGATCTGTTGAGGAACATTCTTCCACTCCGTTTTTCCTTACTGCTACACATAGAGAATATCCAAATTTGAGAAGATTTTTTTCATTAAAATGGTTAAATCCTCTGGCTCCTCTACACAAACCTTTTTTCACTCAGTATGGATCTTAGTAATACTATTTATGTGTATAGTCACAATTATTCCTAATTACTACTGGTATGTTGTTTCTATCAAAAAAAACCACCCCAAACTGCAAAAAAAGAAAGAAAGAAAAGAAAAGAAATAACTTGGAAAGAAACTAGCCAAGCAATCTCAGGGTTGTGTTCCAAAGACTTAGGAAAAAAAACACAGAGAGTGACAGCTGGCATCTACTCCCTCCTCCATTGTGAGCTTTAAACTCATTGTCTTACCTTTAAGGCTGAATAAAGCCCTCTTCTTCCTATTCTAGGTCCTCCTGGAACAGGGGCTGGGGTTGAAGATGTTATTTTAACTGCTGGAATATGGAGAAAATATTGTTGTTGTTTTAACATCAGAAATCCCTTCCTTCTCCCACCAAAAAATTGGTTTTGTTGTTTGACTTCTTTAATTAGAAATTTAGGGTATTCAGAGAGCCCCTGAAAAATACACTCACTAACAACAGAAGTTTACTAAGCTTCATCCTAAGGAGGGTAGGTTTGGTTAATCTCAGGAGATATGCACAGGGCCACTGGGGTGCCCAGACTGGCATCAAAATTGAAATCCAACCTAGCTGCTTTCCTGCTAAGTAAGGAGTTATGTCCTCCAGGGGCACTGCCTCTGTCTAATTTGCACAAAGGCAGCTTTGGACCAGTATCCACCCTAATTATAGAAGCTTAGTGTTAGGGCAGAAGTGCTGGGAACAATGGCGTCAGTTTTAGACCCTGTGACGGAGGAAGGGAATGAAAGAAGAGCACTAAAGCAGATAATTACCAGAGAGGGCCATTGTGGGGGAAGAATCAAGATGTCAATTTTTGGTTTTAATTATTACTAATTTTTTCATATAATGGTATATGATGTAAATACCACCTATTAATTGTTCTGGAGTTGGATGGGAGAGGAGAGTACATGGATGCAATAAAGTACTGAGTCTTGCTAAAAACTATACAGTCGGCCCTCCATATCCATGGGTTCCACATCAGCGGATTCAACTGACTGGGGATCAAAAATATTTTAAAAAAATGTTCCAGGAAACAAAACTTGAATTTGCTGCAAGGGCAACTATTTGCATAGCATTTACATTGTATTAAGTGGTATAAGTAATCTACACATGATTTAAAGTATATGGGAGGATGTGCATGGGTTATATGCAAGTACTACACCATTTTATATGAGGGACTTGACCATCCTAGGATTTTGGTATCCGTGGGGGAGGAAATGGGGAGCTGGTTTTGGAACCAATTCCCCGAGTATACCTAGGGACAACTGTACTTGAGCCAGAATGAGAGGCTGCCCACTTAGGTAAAGAGGGTGACAATAACATCTAGAGACACAATTATCAGATGTTGAATTTTTTTCAGACCTGTTCCATTCAACAAAATGAATGTTTGTTCAAAAATCCAACTAAAGGCAGCCTTTACATCTTGATCTAATTTCTTCCAGTAACATATTTTAAATCTCTTGATAGCAAAGGATGCTGATATCTAATAAAGATTTATCAACCTCTTCATGCACATGCAAAACACTTACTTGTGCCAATACAAGTGAATTATTTATTTGCACTGACAAAGTAGGTCTCCTAGAGGTCACATTTTATATTAACACTGAATTTTAATAAAGATAGTCACTTGAGTCTCTAGTTAAATTCCCACTGTTCTTTATTCCTTGAAGTTCCACATTAACTGATATTTGGCAAAATATAAAATTACAATTGGGTTTGAAAGAGAAATTTGTTTTTCTTGATTTGTTCCTGTAAGCATGTTAGACTTAAGTCACCTGTGTTATGCAAATTGGTACCAAGCAAAAATGAGGATTTATTCATTATGAGAATCTCTTCTCTTTGAATTCTATCTTTATTTAAAATAAGGACAACTTGGAAATGGAAATATCCCACAAATTTACATATTATGTCAGGGGCCGACTTCTGTCTATGGAAGCAAAAACCTATTTATTGATAGTTCTCCTGTTAGGCTGGTTAAGGGAGGGGAGCTAAATCTTGAGCAAACTTAATCTTCAGACTCAGTGCAGGAACAAATGTTATTCTAGGTTTCTTCATCCTTTTCTTTAAATCATGACATTGCTGTAATCAACTCCAGGGTTGAAATACAAGATTAAAACCCTACTCGTAATTATACATTATCTTTTCTTTTTTTTTTTTTTTTTTTTTCTCTTCCCGCTTGCGTCTCCCTCCCTCCCACCCTCCCTATCCCACCCCTCCAGGCGGTCACAAAGCACCGAGCTGATCTCCCTGTGCTATGCGGCTGCTTCCCACTAGCTATCTACCTTACGTTTGGTAGTGTATATATGTCCATGCCTCTTTATCGCTTTGTCACCGTTTACCCTTCCCCCTCCCCATAGCCTCAAGTCCATTCTCTAGTAAGTCTGTGTCTTTATTCCTGTTTCACCCCTAGGTTTTTCATGACATTTTTTTTTTTTAAATTCCATATATATGTGTTAGCATACGGTATTTGTCTCTCTCTTTCTGACTTACTTCACTCTGTATGACAGACTCTAGGTCTATCCACCTCATTACAAATAGCTCAATTTCGTCTCTTTTTATGGCTGAGTAATATTCCATTGTATATATGTGCCACATCTTCTTTATCCATTCATCCGATGATGGACACTTAGGTTGTTTCCATCTCTGGGCTATTGTAAGTAGAGCTGCAATGAACATTTTGGTACATGACTCTTTTTGAATTATGGTTTTCTCAGGGTATATGCCCAGTAGTGGGATTGCTGGGTCATATGGTAGTTCTATTTGCAGCTTTTTAAGGAACCTCCATACTGTTCTCCACAGTGGCTGTATCAATTTACATTCCCACCAACAGTGTAAGAGGGTTCCCTTTTCTCCACACCCTCTCCAGCATTTATTGTTTCTAGATTTTTTGATGATGGCCATTCTGACTGGTGTGAGATGATATCTCATTGTAGTTTTGATTTGCATTTCTCTCATGATTAGTGATGTTGAGCATTCTTTCATGTGTTTGTTGGCACTCTGTATATCTTCTTTGGAGAAATGTCTATTTAGGTCTTCTGCCCATTTTTGGATTGGGTTGTTTGTTTTTTTGTTATTAAGCTGCATGAGCTGCTTATAAATTTTGGAGATCAATCCTTTGTCAGTTGCTTCATGTGCAAATATTTTCTCCCATTCTGAGGGTTGTCTTTTGGTCTTCTTTATGGTTTCCTTTGCTGCGCAAAAGCTTTTAAGTTTCTTTAGGTCCCATTTGTTTACTCTTGTTTTTATTTCCATTACTCTAGGAGGTGGGTCAGAAAGAATCTTGCTGTGATTTATGTCATAGAGTGTTCTGCCTATGTTTTCCTCTAAGAGTTTGATAGTTTCTGGCCTTACATTTAGGTCTTTAATCCATTTTGAGCTTATTTTTGTGTATGGTGTTAGGGAGTGATCTAACTTCATACTTTTACATGTAGCTGTCCAGTTTTCCCAGCACCACTTATTGAATAGGCTGTCCTTTCTCCACAGTACATTTCTGCCTCCTTTGTCAAAGATAAGGTGACCATATGTGCGTGGGTTTATCTCTGGGCTTTCTATCCTGTTCCATTGATCTATCTTTCTGTTTTTGTGCCAGTACCATACCGTTTTGATAACTGTAGCTTTGTAGTATAGTCTGAAGTCTGGGAGCCTGATTCCTCCAGTTCCTTCTTTCGTTCTCAAGATTGCTTTGGCTATTCGGGGTCTTTTGTGTTTCCATACAAATTGCAAAATTTTTTGTTCTAGTTCTGTGAAAAATGCCAGTGGTAGTTTGATAGGGATTGCATTGAATCTATAGATTGCTTTCGGTAGTAGAGTCATTTTCACAATGTTGATTCTTCCAATCCAAGAACGTGGTATATCTCTCCATCTATTTGTATCATCTTTAATTTCTTTCATCAGTGTCTTATAATTTTCTGCATACAGATCTTTTGTCTCCTTAGGTAGGTTTATTCCTAGATATTTTATTCTTTTTGTTGCAATGGTAAATGGGAGTGTTTTCTTGATTTCACTTTCAGATTTTTCATCATTAGTATATAGGAATGCCAGAGATTTCTGTGCATTAATTTTGTATCCTGCCACTTTACCAAATTCATTGATTAGCTCTAGTAGTTTTCTGGTAGCATCTTTAGGGTTCTCTATGTATAGGATCATGTCATCTGCAAACAGTGACAGCTTTACTTCTTCTTTTCCGATTTGGATTCCTTTTATTTCCTTTTCTTCTCTGATTGCTGTGGCTAAAACTTCCAAAACTATGTTGAATAAGAGTGGTGAGAGTGGGCAACCTTGTCTTGTTCCTGATCTTAGTGGAAATGCTTTCAGTTTTTCAGCATTGAGGATGATGTTTGCTGTGGGCTTGTCATATATGGCCTTTATTATGTTGAGGAAAGTTCCCTCTATGCCTACTTTCTGCAGGGTTTTTATCATAAATGGGTGTTGAATTTTGTCAAAAGCTTTCTCTGCATCTATTGAGATGATCATATGGTTTTTCTCCTTCAGTTTGTTAATATGGTTTATCATATTGATAGATTTGCGTATATTGAAGAATCCTTGCATTCCTGGAATAAACCCCACTTGATCATGGTGTATGATCCTTTTAATGTGCTGTTGGATTCTATTTGCTAGTATTTTGTTGAGGATTTTTGCATCTATGTTCATCAGTGATATTGGCCTGTAGTTTTCTTTCTTTGTGACATCCTTGTCTGGTTTTGGTATCAAGGTGATGGTGGCCTCGTAGAAGGAGTTTGGGAGTGTTCCTCCCTCTGCTATATTTTGGAAGAGTTTGAGAAAGATAGGTGTTAGCTCTTCTCTAAATGTTTGATAGAATTCGCCTGTGAAGCCATCTGGTCCTGGGCTTTTCTTTGTTGGAAGATTTTTAATCACAGTTTCAATTTCAGTGCTTGTGATTGGTCTGTTCATATTTTCTATTTCTTCCTGATTCAGTCTTGGCAGGTTGTGCATTTCTAAGAATTTGTCCATTTCTTCCAGATTGTCCATTTTATTGGCATAGAGTTGCTTGTAGTAATCTCTCATGATCTCTTTTATTTCTGCAGTGTCAGTTGTTACCTCTCCTTTTTCATTTCTAATTCTATTGATTTGAGTCTTCTCCCTTTTTTTCTTAATTAGTCTGGCTAGTGGTTTATCTATTTTGTTTATCTTCTCAAAGAACCAGCTTTTAGTTTCATTGATCTTTGCTATTGTTTCCTTCATTTCTTTTTCATTTATTTCTGATCTGATTTTTATGATTTCTTTCCTTCTGCTAGCTTTGGGGTTTTTTTGTTCTTCTTTCTCTAATTGCTTGAGGTGCAAGGTTAGGTTGTTTATTCGAGATGTTTCCTGCTTCTTAAGGTGGGCTTGTATTGCTATAAACTTCCCCCTTAGAACTGCTTTTGCTGCATCCCACAGGTTTTGGGTCGTTGTGTCTCCATTGTCATTTGTTTCTAGTTATTTTTTGATTTCCTCTTTTATTTCTTCAGTGATCACTTCATTATTAAGTAGTGTATTGTTTAGCCTCCATGTGTTTGTATTTTTTAAAGATCTTTTCCTGTAATTGATATCTAGTCTCATGGCGTTGTGGTCAGAAAAGATACTTGATACAATTTCAATTTTCTTAAATTTACCAAGGCTTGATTTGTGACCCAAGATATGATCTATCCTGGAGAATGTTCCATGAGCACTTGAGAAAAATGTGTATTCTGTTGTTTTTGGATGGAATGTCCTATAAATATCAATTAACTCCATCTCGTTTAATGTATCATTTAAAGCTTGTGTTTCCTTATTTATTTTCATTTTGGATGATCTGTCCATTGGTGAAAGTGGGGTGTTAAAGTCCCCTACTATGAATGTGTTACTGTCGATTTCCCCTTTTATGGTTGTCAGTATTTGCCTTATGTATCAGTATTTGCCTTATGTATTTATTTTTTTAAAAATATTTTGTAGCTGGTGTGTATGGAAGAAGTATTGCTATGCATTCAAAAAGATGTGGATTCAAATCTCAGCTCCACTGCTTGCTGGCCAATACAGGCGCTGCACTTTGAAGGTTATTTGTGCTTCAGCTTTATCCCAATATTTGCTTGAAAACAAGGCTAAAAGAATTGTTTTGTAAACCTCTAGAACCACCTTATGCTGCCCCCATGTGTCTGAGAAAAGAGTGGTTGTGCTCACCTCAGTTTGCATGTTAAAATAATCTGGAGACATGAAAAAGGTAAAAGGCTCAGTTAGTTGATTTCTTCTTTTTTAAGTCTCACTCCCCAGGTGAGTCTAATTATGCAACCAGGTTAGAGAAGCATAGAAATAGGTCATAAACTCCATAAGGGCAGAGGGTTTTGATGGTGCAGTTGGTGATTGTGTTGTTTTGTCTAGAAAAGTATCTGACTGATAGTAGTGCTCAATTGATATTTATTGAGTAGATAAATTAATAAATGAATGTGTACTTGACTTAGTTTAAAAAGTGATATAATCAGCCCTCAAGTCAGATCCTGCTGCAATGATTGTAGTTATCATCAGTTGAGCCTTGCCAGTGTCCCTGGAGCAGATCTTAAAACCTTGGCTTAAAATCTTCTAATGGAGTACCTTTGAGTTTAGAATTAAATTTGAACTTTTTACCATAGCATCTAAAGCATTGTACAGTCTGGCCCCTTCCTACCTTTCCACCCTCCTGTCACCCACCCTCTTCAGTCACCCAGGCTCTATTTACTCCTTGAACGAATCAGGCTAGTTCTAATCTCAGGACCTTTGCTCCTACTGTTCCTTCTACCTGGATTATTCTTCTCCAGATCTTCCTGTGCCTGATTCTTTCTCATCATGGGAATATCATCCCAAACGCATCACCTCCTCAGATACATTTTCCATGGCTACCCTATCTAGTGGTCCCTCACCTACCATCACTCTTTATCCTATTACCTTGTTTCAGTTGCCTCACAGTAGTTCTTACTATCAGGGGCCACCACCTTTTTATTTATTTGTTAATTTGATATTTTATCCTTCCTCAGTCCCCACAAAAACTTAAAATATCACTAGACCAGAAATCTAATCTTTTATTTTCTTTCATGCAGTATGTTGAGCACTCAGAACAGTGTCCAAGACCAATAAAAGCTTATTAAATATTTGATGAATACATAAAATAATGAAAGAAAGCCTTATCCGTTATTTACTTGTTACCTTTGGGAAAGTTACATCTCTCCTGTAATAATATGTATAACTTGCCTTCTACAATGCCTGGCAAGTGCTCAAATAACGACGGCTTCCCTTGTCTGTGCTGTTTCTATCAAACCTTAAGGAAAGCTCTTCAAAGAATCCTGTATAAAGTCATCTAAAAAGCAGTGGAACCTAAGTTTTCTTTTCTTTCGTGTAAATATCTAGGAATGGAGTTTTAGGTAGTTATATATGTTTATTTCCAAGAAATTGCAAACCATTTTTAAAGTGATGGTGTCATTTCACACTTTCATCATCAATATACAGGGTTCTGATTGCTCCACATTCTCGCTAGCGTTTGGCATTGTCAGTCTTTTTAATTTTAGCATTCACATGTGTATAAAATGGTATATCATTATTATTTGATTTTCGTTTCCCTCATGACTAATAATGTTGAGCATTTTCATGTATTTATTGGCCATTCACATATCTTCTATTGTGAAGTGTCTTTTCAAGTCTTCTGTCAACTTTTCACTAGCGTGTTGTCTTCTTGTTGTCGATTTTTAGAATTCTTTATTTATTCTGGACACAATTCCTGTGTCAAATGTATTGCCAGTACACGTCAATGCCTATAATACACTGACAGTAACTTCTCATTTTTTAATAGTGTGTTTTGATGAGCTTTTATTTTTATGAAGTCTAATTTATCTACTTTTACTTTATGTCAAAGGCTTTTTATGCTGCAGAAATCTTTGCCTATCCCAAGGTCCTAAAGATGTTCTATATTTCTTTTTCTCTCAGGAGCCTTATGGTTTTAGCATCTACATTTAGTTTCATAATCTATTGCAGATTAATTTTTTGCACATGGTTTGATGTAGGAGCCCCACTTTTTTTCCATGTATTTATCCAGTTTCTTATCCAGATTTTTATTAAAATGTCTACTACAGCCTTATTCATAACAGGAAAAAAGGAAATAACTCACAAATCCATCAATAGAGGATGGAAGAACATACTGTGATTATTCTAACAATGCCATACTAATCAGCAATACAAAAACTAACTACAGATACATGCAGCGGCATGAATGAAGCTCAAAAATGTTATGCTGAGTGAAAGAAGCCAGACATAAAGGACTGCATACCGTTGATTCTACTTATATAAAATTCAAGAACAGACAATGTTAATTTGTGGAATGAATATCAGCATAGGGGTTGACTATGGAGGGAGGGGGATTAACTACAGGGGAACTCCCTTTGGGGATGGAAGTGCCCTATGTCTTGATCAGGGTTGTGGTAACACAGGTATAACATTTATCAAAACTCATTGAATTATGCAGTTAAAATCTGTGTGTCTCACTGTGTGTAAATTTTATGTTAAAAATATGGAATAGCTGATAATGACAGAGAAATTGTAAGCATAGCCTGGGCCATTACATGTCTCTAAATATTTCAAAACCCAAGTTCCTCTCACAGCCATCTATGTTTATAAAGATAAAATTAAGATTTTTCCTCAGAATCTTCTTTTAGTAATTCAGGAAATCTACTTAGAAAGTTTTAAAATGTAAAACCTTTAATATTTGAGAAGTTTTGATCTTCAAAGAGGCCCACCTTACTTAGAACAATCTATGAATAAGAAACCTCTAATAACTAACAATGTATGATGTGCATACATAAATATATCAATTCACAGAACAAATACATATATGTATATGTATTTACTTTAGAGTCATTGAGCAAAGCCACAAAAGACTATCTAATTATACTATAAAAGATTGATGTGTTTCTTGGGCTTCATACTGTTTTTTCAAATTGAATTGAAATACTCAGCTCTGAAACCTCAGATAGAATTGCACATTAACAACGGAATACTTGCAATCATAAATGTATAATCCCGATTCTTCGGGATTTTCCAGAAGAGTCCCTTTGAGCCTCTCAGGCTCTGACAGAGAAGTGTACAATCAGCCTGCAGCATTTCTACCCCAGACCAGTCGGCAGAATCCTAAGCAGCTTTATTTCATGCTCACTGACTCTTTTTGTGCCTTTCTATTGAAGCTCAGAACTACTTACATATTTATTAACCATGAAGAACCATGTTTTCGCATATCTATCAGCATCATCACTGGCGCTACCAGGAGGAGAAATCCTGTTGCTCCTTGGTGTTGGAAGGATGGGTAGCTTCCAGGGAACGTGTCAAACAGAGCCTTCTACTGCGTCATGAACAAAGGTCAGAGTACTAGCACATTCCCATGTTTTAAGGGGAATGAATTATCAGACTACAGACAGAATTTGGGAATCTTACTTTGTTCATGGAAAACATTTACTTACCTCCTGTCCTATTTCTGTGTGAGAAATTTCCACTGGTGTAGCTCGCTTGGGCTCTCTCATCCCATCACGGACCCCTCAGGAAGAGAGTCTCTTCTGATTGGTGATCAGGGAGAATAAGAGGAGCATGGCTCAACTTTTTCTCATTATCTCTTAGCCATGCCACAAGCACAGTTGAGCTGGGTCTGTCCTTATGGGGTGGTCTCTGGTTTTGGGTGGTTTATCAATTCAGGAAAATATTAGCAAGCCACTTTGTCCAAAGACTTTTAAGCCTTCATTTTTATCTGACTTTTGTTCTTATCTTTCAATTGGATCTATACTCAGTTGGGAAGGAGAAGGTTGCAGCTTTCAAAACTAAGCACTACGGCTTCCCTGGTGGCGCAGTGGTTAAGAATCCTCCTCCCATGGGCTTCCCTGGTGGTGCAGTGGTTGAGAGTCCGCTTGCGGGTGCAGGGGACACGGGTTCGTGCCCCGGTCCGGGAAGATCCCACATGCCGCAGAGCAACTAAGCCCGTGCGCAACAAATACTGAGCCTGTGCTCTAGAGCCCGTGCTCCGCAACAAGGGAAGCCACCACAATGAGAAGCCCGCGTGCCACAACAAAGAGTAACCCCCGCTCGCCACAACTAGAGAAAGCCCGTGTGCAGCAATGAAGACCCAATGCAGCCAAAAATAAATAAATAAAAATAAATACATTAAAAAAACCAAAAAAAACTAAACACTACTGTCTAGGGTTGGGAACCACTACTTTCAATCTTCTCTCTCTGGTTTTTTAAAAATGTAAAAATTCATAAATTTTAGCACATGGATATGGCTGACTGTTTAATGTCTAGAAAAAGGGAAGAATTTCATACTCTTAATAGCCTGAGTTTTTAGTGTTGCCATTGTACCTGTGTTCTGAAAACCTTTTGATTTGTAATTTAGGTATTCAACTAGCTTCTCATCGAAATCTTGTATAAGCCCCACTATAATTTATTTTTTATTACGAAGCTTGTTAGTCATTAATAACACCTATGGAATAAAAGTAGTTGCACATCCCATCAGTACTTTCAATTGTTTTCCTCATTAATTTTCTAATGTTTATGTCCATATGTTCCCCTTATTTTTGGTCATCTTCTGTGGCCCAGAGATTGTGGCTGATTCATATATGGTCTGTGAAGTACTTATCAAATACTAGAGGGAATATATTCAAATGTCACTCTCTCATTGATGGCAGAATATACGAAGTATCAAAAAAGAGGCATAAACAAGTTTCCCTAGAAACACTGAGTAAGGAAATATCACACTTAACGACCATAGATAGGACTGCCCCTCCACCCCCAGCATAGACTGAATATCAACTTTAGATAGTCAAAAATATTTTTTTGGGCTTCCATGGTGGCGCAGTGGTTGAGAGTCCGCCTGCCGATGCAGGAGACGTGGGTTTGTGACCCGGTCCGGGAAGATCCCACATGCCGCGGAGTGGCTGGGCCCATGAGCTGGCCGCTGAGCCTGCGCATCCGGAGCCTGTGCTCCGCAACGGGAGAGGCCACAGCAGTGAGAGGCCCGTGTACCGAAAAAAAAAAAAAATTAACTTTGATCTTACACATGTGTCTGCAATAGCAGAAAAAAGTTGTCTGGAAATAGATTAATAAGTGAGCAAGCCTGCAAGTTCTAATGAAGTTTTCACGTGCTCGAAGGCATTTCCTATCAGGCTTGCCATGGGACCATCTACTGGATTAAGATATTGAAAGGCCATTACCTTTACCAAGAAAAGCAGTCCATCTGACAACACAGTGCAGATTACCTTGGATTATCTTTCCCTCTCCTGGCAGAAAGTAGGGTCTGAGGGAGTAAATAATGGACAGTTAGGCCCATGGAGAAGGCCTAGAACACTCTTCACTGAAAGTGTTCCAGTAGGGGCTAGGTGATGACCTGCCAAAGATTCTGGAGGAGACCCCTGCCCTTGGTAGAAAGCTGGTAAGAATACCACCCTCTGCAGGCCCTTCCTGCTCTGAAATCTTATGGTTCTTTGATAAGGAGGTATATGTAAGGACCCACAACGGTGGGGAGAGAATTGGGTGTTTGGACTCTTCTGCCCTCTCCAGTAGAATTACTGGTGCTTATTTTACTCCTTTCCAGAATCAGTCTTGGTTCAAAGGACAACCTAGCATAAATAGGAATCAACTATATAGAACACCTATATAGTTCTAAATTGCAAAATCCCCACTCCTTTTCCAGGATTAGAGATTAGAATTCTGATTCACTTCTCCTGAAGGTCTCAATGCTAGTTTCCTTGGTTAGAGACTTTACATTATATATAATCACTTTAATACATTTTTTATTGTATTATGACATACTTCAGAAAAAAGAATGTTTAAAGAAAAATATGATAAACACACAAGTATGTATCCCACACAACTTAAGAAATAAAGCACAGCAGTATAGATGAAACTTTCCATTTCTTCTCCCCTGAATATATTTCACTCCCCCACCTACCCATTTGTAATCACAATGAAATCCACTCAAAAGCCCCTTTTCTTTTCTTCTTTGACATGCAGCCATACTATATTTGCCAACTTCCCTTGCAGCAAGGTCAGAGCATGTGACCAAATTCTCACCAATAGAACGTGAATGAAGTGAAGTATATCCCTTCTGTATATGGCCCATGGAAACCTCCTGAGTAATCCTCCAAGCTCTCCCCTTAGCTGGCAGCATGGAGAAGGTCCAGAAGTTTACAGAGAGGAGGAATTACAAAGAACAATACTGGTTCCCTGAGTGACGGTATAGAGCAATTTTTTTTTTGCTACCGACATCATTTAACTATAACACAAGTGAGGAGTGAACATGTGAGTTAGCCTACTCTGATTAATAGAGTAATTATCATTCCCATGAAGTGCTTTAGACTTTTACCACATAAGGAGGTGTCCTCAATCAGTACATAATTTCCATGTTTTCCAGCTTAATATAAATGCTATAAAATTGCATGTGTTCTTCAGCATCTTGGTGTTTTCACTCACCATTGCTTGAGAGATCCATCCATGTTAGTATGGCCTGTTCTCAGTTTATTCTCACTGCTGTTAGAGTTCTACATGTATGCACATTATATAACTTGTGTACCTGTGTCCCTATTGCTGACTAATAGTTTCAAATTTCTTGCTATTACAAACAATGCTGCTATGGACATCCTTATGTCTATTTCTTTGTTTATGTATATAAAACGTATATATACCTAGTATTATAGAGGTTGTTTCTAAAGAAGCTACTTCAAGGGGTTAAACAAAATCATGCATAATTCTAAACTTCATGGTCTTGGTCACTGCCTAGGAGTTTCCTTTCTCACAAGTATATATATATATACACACACTCTGTTGATTGATTTGGTTGCCCTGTTTTTGTGAGAGAAGTTGTTATGAAATTATTAGAAATAATGCATGAAGATATATAGCTGGAGACCAGTTTGGAAAATCAATGCATCCAATAAGCCTTCATTAAGGATCAGTTATGTGCTAGGTGCTAGGAACCCAGAGCTTTATAGGAGCTCACTGAGCTAAGTATGGGATGGAGTATTTAAGGTGCTCATACTCTGGGGTGGAGGTGATGGGAGATAGTAAAATAGACGAATATAATATACTTAATGGGTACAACAAATAGCCTAAAAAGAGTAATCAAAACTGATTGCTGAGACTTTTCAGGCTATAAAAGACCACTGATAATACCTAACTGATCACATCAATTGCAAAAGATATTCTCCTTTTTTTGCTGTACGCAGGCCTCTCACTGTTGTGACCTCTCCCGTTGCGGAGCACAGGCTCCGGACGTGCAGGCTCAGCGGCCATGGCTCACGGGCCCAGCCGCTCCACCACATGTGGGATCTTCCCGGACCGGGGCAAGAACCCGTGTCCCTGCGTTGGCAGGCAGACTCTCAACCACTGCGCCACCAGGGAAGCCCGCAAAAGATGTTCTTTAGGAATTCCCTTTATTACATTACATTCCAGAGGCTCATTTGCATGTGAAAATTGACATCAAATATGGAGTCTGAAATGAGGGCAGGCCTGCATGTTCAAGCACTAAGCAAAATTCAATCCAGAGTGATCCATATTTCTTTAGGTAAGTTAGTTTTACTCTGCATGTATGCTCCTTACTAAGGCTAGGAAACTCTGATGTCTGCCCTGGGCCGATGCCAGAGTCATCCTTCTGTCCCTCTGAAAAAGCCAATACTGGTCTAGTCACTTGCTCTAAATGTATGTTTCCAACAATTACCCCTTCCAAGAACTGTTCACTTTCTCCTCTGATGCTTCTTCACCCACCATTGGGTGTTTGGAAGGAACTAAATGACATAATTGTATTTTTCACAAACAAATGCCTTTTCAGAGAGCCATAAAATAGTAATTGCAGCATCACTGGAGCTATTCCTTGAGACGGTTGTTTTGTATTTTCAATTTCTAAAGAAACAGATCAAGGTTTGAGCTTTGAATTAGTAAAGAAAGCAGGCAAATTGCACTAGAGTCCATCATAGAACTACTTTCCTTAAAGGACAATAACTGTGGAAAACGTTCTCTTCTAGAGCTGTCAAAATTCAGGGCTACTAGCAAGATATTTGCTACTGACATGCTAAAAGGTGTGTGGGGAGAGACAGCCTTAATGTTCCTTTTGGATATTATAGCTGCGGCTATGCACACCCCAATAATGAGAGCTATGCTACAAACCTGGCTGCAGGCACAGCTGTGAAACTTTGCTGGAAAAGCAGGCATGAAATCAGAATCCCTAGTTCTCCAAAAAGAGCTCTTTTGTTCCTCCATCCACTGGAGCAGGCTAATAAAACTAGCTCCCTTGGTGGCCAGAGAGTTAAAACTCCTTCCCCTTACAACTTAGCTGGTGATCAGAAACACCAGAACCTTTGGGAGCATAAAGGGCAAATAGTCAATCAAAATCACATTGACTCTTTGCAATATTGTGAAGAAGGGTTAGCTGTCTTTAAAGTCAGAGAGACCTCATCTTCAACATAGACTCATATATTCTGTCCTAGAGAACCCACCGCAGTCTTGGCCATGCTCTGAATACAAGTGTGGGGATTTTAGACTCTACTAAGTAGGAGGGGAGGCAATTCAGGAAATGAGGCATGGAGTATTTCAGAACTGAAAGAGACCTTAGATGCCATCTCTTTATTATTCCTCTCACTTGAGAAGGAAGAAAACTGAGGTCTAGAGAAAACAAGTGACAAAGATGGCCCACCTCTTCCCAGGTGCAGTGTAAGGTTAGCTGGGAGCTTCTCCTAGCCTTTGCATGGGTACTGTGTATTGGGTATGTCTGGTGTATTGGTCATGGGGTTCTTGAACATCAGGATTTCCATGAGTGTGTTTTCCTTGGCTTTATTAATCATTAGAATACAGCCAATGTACATAAATTAACCTTTACTGGGCTGGTATGTGCTTAGGGAAGGACAGGGGGCAATGCTGGGAGGTGGGTGGGGGAGAGAAGGGAGCTAAGTTTATGGATTCCTACATTTGGGGAAAACACCATGCAGAGAGGCTTGTGTACATCATCTCATTTCATCTTTGCAACATCCCTGTCAGGGGCATATTTTATCTCCATCTGAAAAATGAGGAAACTGAAATTTTAAAAACTGAGCTAGCAAAAGGCAGAACTGGGATTTACAACCAGGTTTCTCAGGTTCTTTATCAGTTAGAGATCTTTTGGTTGCAAATGACAGAAAACCCAAACCAAACTGTCATAAACCAAGAGATTTGTTATCGTATGGAAGCGTTAAGGCCAGAAAGACCCCTGGCTTCAAGCTTGGCTGGATTGGTCATCTAGTCTCAGCCTCCCTCATCTCTCAGTTTTGCACTCCTTCTTGTTAGGTTTGTTCCCAAACTCAAGTTTGACAATAAGCTTGCTGCCAGCAGTTCCAGGCCAGTATCCTCCCAAGTTCAAGTCCAGGAGAAAAGGAGAGATTTCTAAACAAGTCTAGCAAACACCATATTGCATTTCATTGGCTCTGAATGAGTCACGTGCCCATGAGAACCAATTACAGTGGCCCAAGTGATTACAGGGCTCTGATTGGCCAGTCCTGAGCTACATGACTAATGCTAGAGCCACAGGTGATGTTATACACCTGAGGCACGCGGTCTGAGGATGGAGGGGCTAGTTCTCCACTCTGTTAGTAGAAGATGGGTGAATGGCTAAGAGGCAAAAACTGCAGCTGTCACTCAGGTTCTTAAGTCTGATGCCATTAATAAGATCCAAAAAAGAGCATGTAGAAGCAAACCGCTTGGGAAATATACTTGAGGCTTAAGAATGTAGTAAAACCTCCCTAATATTGCAGGATTGGGCACAACTGAGGAAGGGAAGCGGCAGTGTAATTTAACCCACTCAGTGTGGCATGGTGATATAATTGAATCAGAATGTGTAAGCTTAGCGACAAAAAAAAATCTGCTCTCACAAGTTTTATCAATTACCAGAGAGCTAGGATATTATACAAATGTTGACCAAGTGGTAATATATGTACCTAATGTAAAGTCATTTCAGTTTCATTTCAGTATCATGTTAATATAAATTCACTAGGTGGCCCATTGGATTTGAGTAATCAGATGGAATTCCACAAACACTTCCTGAGTACCTCAGTGTTCACTGTACTGAGCAGCAGGTAGGGAGAGAAGCTTCAGATGGAGGAGAACCCAAAACAAGAGAATGCATCAGCAAAGTCCGATGCTGGGAAAATTGGGCTGGAGGTGGTAGCAAGCAAGGAGGAAGGAGACGTGGCTGTGGATCACGTGGGGCATATGGCAGACACTTGCGACACTCCATTCATAGCCCCCCTACCTCAGCAGTTCATCACGGACCCTCCATGCTTCCGGCAGCTAGCGCCTGCATTTCCTTACCTTAGAGATTCCTTTTTCTGTAGGAGACTCTTTTGCCATGCGTGGCAGACCAGAAGAGCCAGAGAAGTAACTCCTGTGCCACCCCAGCCCTAGCAGCCCTGTCAGTGACTGGTGCGGATGGATGTCTAAACACCCCCAGTTCCCTTGTCCCTCTGGTAGGGTAACTCAGAGATGTTTCACACTGGCTCCTAGGGTTTCTCCAGTGGGATCAAGCTCCAGTCGCCTTCAGTGGTAGCAGGTTGATAATATATTGACTGTCTTCCTTTCCTTGTCTTACTTCTCCAACTTCCCTACTGGTCTTCATATCCTCAATAAGCTACTTGCACTCAATTCTTTGCTTCAGAATCTGCTTCTGGTGTAACAAAAAATTGGAGATGGAAATGGCTGCTCCTGAAGATGTGGATGTGTGAGTTATGGGTGAGGCAATGCCAAAGGACGGAGAAAGTAGTCTTAATATTTCACCAGCTCAGAAATTCTGTGTGTATCTTCAGAGATTATATTGTGGTTTTCCAGAATTCCAAATGGGACTTTGTTGAGGGAAAGTATTGAAAGAGGGTAGCCTGGCCTCAAGCCCTTGAGAAGAAGTCAGAGAATCTCAGCAGTGGAAACCAAACTGACATCAGCTTCAATGCTGGACACTTTGCCTTGCCTTTTCTACCATAGCAGCCTTTCATGACTTTCTCTCTTCTTCACATACAGTGCCATTTCTTCATTCCTATTTAAGAATTTTAAATTTTATTTTATTTATTTTTTATACAGCAGGTTCTTATTAGTTATCCATTTTATACATATTAGTGTATACATGTCAATCCCAATCTCCCATTCATCACACCACCACCCCCGCCCCACCACTTTCCCCCCTTGGTGTCCATACATTTGTTCTCTACATCTGTATCTCTATTTCTGTGCTGCAAACTGGTTCATCTGTACCATTTTTTTAGGTTCCACGTATATGTGTTGATATATGATATTGTTTTTCTCTTTCTGACTTACTTCACTCTGCATGACAGTCTCTAGATCCATCCACGTCTCTACAAATGACCCAATTTCGTTCCTTTTTATGGCTGAGGAATATTCCATTGTATATATGTACCACATCTTCTTTAGCCATTTGACTGTTGATGGGCATTTAGGTTGCTCCCATGACCTGGCTATTGTAAATAGTACTGCAATGAACAGTGCAGTGCATGTGTCTTTTTGAATTATGGTTTTGTCTGGGTATATACCCAGTAGTGGGATTGCTGGGTCATATGGTAATTCTATTTTTAGTTTTTTGAGGAAGCTCCATACTGTTTCCCATAGTGGCTGTATCAATTTACATTCCCACCAACAGTGCAAGAGGGTTCCCTTTTCTCCACACCCTCTCCAGCATTTGTTGTTTGTAGATTTTCTGATGATGCCCATTCTAACTGGTGTGAGGTGATACCTCACTGTAGTTTTGATTTGCATTTCTCTAATAATTAGTGATGTTGAGCAGCTTTTCATGTGCTCCTTGGCCATATGTATGTATTCTTTGGAGAAATGTCTATTTAGGTCTTCTGCCCATTTTTGGATTGGGTTGTTTGTTTCTTTAATATTGAGCTGCATGAGCTGTTTATATAGTTTGGAGATTAATCCTTTGTCCGTTGATTCGTTTGCAAATATTTTCTCCCATTGTGAGCGTTGTCTTTTCGTCTTGTTTATGGTTTCCTTTGCCGTGCAAAAGCTTTGAAGTTTCATTAGGTCTCATTTGTTTATTTTTGTTTTTATTTCCATTACTCAAGGAGGTGGATCAAAAAAAATCTTACTGTGATCTTTCATAGAAAAAGTGTTCTTTCTATGTTTTCCTCTAAGAGTTTTATAGTGTCCAGTCTTACATTTAGGTCTCTAATCCATTTTGAGTTTATTTTTGTGTATGGTGTTAGGGAGTGTTCTAATTTCATTCTTTTACATGTAGCTGTCCAGTTTTCCCAGCACCACTTATTGAAGAGACTGTCCTTTCTCCATTGTATATCTTTGCCTCCTTTGTCATAGATTAGTGGACCATAAGTGCGTGGGTTTATCTCTGGGCTTTCTATCCTGTTCCATTGATCTGTATTTCTGTTTTTGTGCCTGTACCACATTGTCTTGATTACTGTAGTTTTGTAGTATAGTCTGAAGTCAAGGAGTCTGATTCCTCCAGCTCCGTTTTTTTCCCTCAGGACTGCTTTGGCTGTTCAGGGTCATTATATCTCCATACAAATTTTAATATTTTTTGTTCAAGTTCTGAAAAAAATGCCAATGGCAATTTGATAGGGATTGCACTGAATCTGTAGATTGCTTTGGGTAGTATAGTCATTTTCACAATATTGATTTTTCCAATCCAAGAACATGGTGTATCTCTCCATCTGTTTATGTCATCTTTGAATTCTTTCATAAGTGTCATACTTTTCTGCATACAGGTCTTTTACATCCTTAGGTAGGTTTATTCCTAGATATTTTATTCTTTTTGTTGCAGTGGTGAAAGGGATTGTTTCCTTAATTTCTCTTTCCAGTCTTTCATTGTTAGCATATAGAAATGAAAGAGATTTCTGTGTGTTAATTTTATATCCTGCAAATTTACCAAATTCATTGATTAGCTCTAGTAGATTTCTGGTGGCATCTTTAGGACTCTCTATGTATAATATCATGCCACCTGCAAACAGTGACAGTTTTACTTCTTTTCCAATTTGTATTCCTTTTATTTCTTTTTCTTCTCTAATTGCCATGGCTAGGACTTCCAAAACTATGTTGAATAATAGTGGCGAAAACGATGTAGGCTGTGGGTTTGTCGTATATGGCTTTTATTATGTTGAAGTAGGTTCCCTCTATACCCACTTTCTGGAGAATTTTTATCATAAATGGGTGTTGAATTTTGTCAAAAGCTTTTTCTGCATCTATTGAGATGATTATATCGTTTTTATCCTTCAATTTGTTAATATGGTGTATCAAATTGATTGATTTGCATATACTGAAGAAGACTTGCATCCCTGGGGTAAATACCATTTGATCATGGTGTATGATCCTTTTAATGTGTTGTTGGATTCTGTTTGCTAGTATTTTGTTGAGGATTTTTGCATCTATATTCATCAGTGATATTGGTCTGTAATTTTCTTTTTTTGTAGTATCTTTGTCTGGTTTTGGTATCAGGGTGATGGTGGCCTCATAGAATGAGTTTGGGAGTGTTCCTTCCTCTGCAGTATTTTGGGAGAGTTTGAGAAGGATGGATGTTAGCTCTTCTCTAAATGTTTGATAGAATTCACCTGTGAAGCCATCTGGTCCTGGACTTTTGTTTGTTGGAAGATTTTTAATCACAGTTTCAATTTCATTACTTGTGATTGGTCTGTTCATATTTTCTATTTCTTCCTGGTTCAGTCTTGGAAGGTTATACCTCTCTAAGAATTTGTCCGTTTCTTCCACGTTGTCCATTTTATTGGCATAGAGTTGCTTTTAGTAGTCTCTTATGATGCTTTCTATTTCTATGGTGTCTGTTGTAAATTTTCCTTTTTCATTTCTAATTTTATTGAATTGAGTCCTCTCCCTCCTTTTCTTGATGCGTCTGGCTAATGGTTTATCAATTTTGTTTATATTCTCAAAGAACCAGCTTTTACTTTTATTGATCTTTCCTAATGTTTTCTTTGTTTCTATTTCATTTCTTTCTGCTCTGATCTTTATGATTCCTTTCCTTCTACTAACTCTGGGTTTTGTTTGTTCTTCTTTCTGTAATTTCTTTAGGTGTAAGGTTAGATGGTTTATTTGAGATTTTTCTTGTTTCTTGAGGTAGGCTTGTATTGCTATACACTTCCCTCTTAGAATTGCTTTTGCTGCATCCCATAGGTGTTGGATCATCATGTTTTCATTGTCATTTGTCTCTAGGTACTTTTTATTTCCTTTTTGATTTCTTCAGTGATCTCTTGGTTATTTAGTAAGGTATTGTTCAGCCTCCACATGTTTGTGCTTTTTACGTTTTTTTCCATGTAATTGATTTCTCATCTCATAACAGCATGGTCAGAAAAGATGCTTGATATGATTTCAATTCTCTAAAATTTACTGAGGCTTGATTTATGGTCCAAGATGTGATCTATCCTGGAGAATGTTCCGTGCACACTTGAGAAGAAAGTGTAATCTGCTGTTTTTGGATGGAATATCCTATAAATATCAGTTTAATCTATCTGGTCTATTGTGTCATTTAAAGCTTGCATTTCCTATATCTTTTCATTTTGGATGATCTGTCCATTGGTGTAAGTGAGTTGTTAAAGTCCCCCACTAGTATTATGTTACTGTCAATTTCCTCTTTTATAGATGTTAGCAGTTGCCTTATGTATTGAGGTGCTGCTATGTTGGGTGCATATATATTTATAATTGTTATATCTTCTCCCTGGATTGATCCCTTGATCATTATGTAGTGTCCTTCTTTGTCTCTTGTAACCTTCTTTATTTTAAAGTCTATTTTATCTGATATGAGTATTGCTACTCCAGCTTTCTCTGGATTTCCATTTGCATGGAATATCTTTTTCCATCCTCTCACTTTCAGTCTGTATGTGTCCCTAGGTCTGAAATGGGTATTTTGTAGACAGCATATATATGGGTTTTGTTTCTGTATTCATGCAACGAGCCTGTGTCTTTTGCTTGTAGCATTTAATCCATTCACGTTTAAGGTAATTATCAATATGTATGTTCCTATTACCATTTTCTTAATTGTTATGGGTTTGTTTTTGTAGGTCCTTTTCTTCTCTTGTGTTTCCCATTTAGAGAAGTTCCTTTAGCATTTGTTGTAGAGCTGGGTTGATGGTGCTGAAATCTCTTAGCTTTTGCTTGTCTGTAAAGCTTTTGATTTCTTTGTCAAATCTGAATGAGATCCTTGCCGGGTAGAGTAATATTGGTTGTAGGTTCTTCCCTTTCATTACTTTAAATATATCGTGCCTCTCCCTTCTGGCTTGTAGAGTTTCTGCTGAGAAATCAGCTGTTAACCTTATGGGAGTTCCCTTGTATGTTATTTGTTGTTTTTCCCTTTTTGCTTTCAATAATTTTTCTTTGTCTTTAATTTTTGTCCACTTGATTACTATGTGTCTCGGCCTGTTTCTCCTTGGATTTATCCTGCCTGGGGCTCTTTGTGCTTCCTAGACTTGGGTGGCTATTTCCTTTTCCATGTTAGGGAAGTTTTCGACTATAATCTCTTCAAATATTTTCTCGGGTCCTTTCTCTCTCTTCTCCTTCTGGACCCCTATAATGCGAATGTTGTTGTGTTTAATGTTGTCCCAGAGGTCTCTTGGCTGTCTTCATTTCTTTTCATTCTTTTTTCTTTATTCTGTTCTGCAGCTGTGAATTCTACCATTCTGTCTTTCAGGTCACTTTTCCTTCCTTCTTCCTCAGTTATTCTGCTATTGATTCCTTCTAGTGTATTTTTCATTTGAGTTATTGTATTGTTCATTTCTGTTTGTTTGTTCTTTAATTCTTCTAGGTCTTTGTTAAACATTTCTTGTATCTTCTCGATCTTTGCCTCCATTCTTTTTCCAAGGTCCTGGATCATCTTCACTATCATTATTCTGAATTCTTTTTCTGGAAGGTTGCCTGTCTCCACTTCATTTAGTTGTTTTTCTGGGATTTTATCTTGTTTCTTCTTCTGGTACATAGTTCACTGCCTTTTCATTTTGTCTGTCTTTCTGTGGATGTTGTTTTCCTTCCACAGGCTGCAGAGTTGTAGTTCTTCTTGCTTCTGCTGTCTGCCCTCTCCATTTCTTCTTTCCTTTATGTGCTGTTGCTTGTGGGTTTTTTCTTCCTGCCTGGAGAGTAGTTATTCCCTTGTTGGCCTTGTAATATCCGCCTTTAAAACTCAATTCTTCACTCCTTCTAGAGCAGTTCATGCTTTACTGTCTAAGAGCACCTCCATATTGTATTGATTTAGTGTACTGCACCCCTACTGTCTCCAAATAGTCCCATTACCAGCTTGTCAGGAGGACAAGAGGTCTGTTCATCTCAGAATCCTCACCCTCAGCATGGACGTTTAGTACATCTCAGTATATATTCAAATGAAAGAAAGTGCGGTGGGGAGATAGAGTTAAGTGTTCCAGCAGCCTGCAAACTTAGGGGGACAAGGAGTTGCACACCTACCCTTGAAACAGATTTAGCAGCGTGGCAGAATAGAAAACATTTTTTTGATTTTACTCCTGGAGGCATATGTATGGCGAACATGGAGAACTTTTAGGGAGGGAGTCAGAAGAAGAAGAGGCATAGGAGCAGGAGGGCAGAACATCTCTTTAGGAAAGAGCAAGTTGTTCAGCCTGGCTGCAGTGTGGGTGAAGGCCAGAGGAAAGGGAGATGAGGCTAGGCATGATGGAACTTGAGGCATGGACCATGGACCAACAGCAGGCATCAACCAAGAGTTTGTAAGGAATGCAGAATCCAGACCCACCGAAACAGAATCTGCATTGTAACAAGATTCCCAGGTAATTCAAATCACATTGCAGTTTGAGAAGTGCTAGGGAGTCATTGCAGATTTTGGAACCAGGATGTGCTCAGACAGAGTAAACAAGGTCTCTCCATCATCTGGGCAATGCAGCACACCTGAAATTGCTGAGAGCCTTAAGCTTCTTTCCACTTCTCTTCCTAATAAAGCCAGAGATGAACTTCACTGCACGCTATCAGTGATTTGCTTTGCCACCTCCTTCCCTTTATAGAGGGCTTTTATGTGGTAAGCTATCTGACAGGATGGAATGGTGCTGTGCAACAGTGTCTTCTGAGTGTAGGAAGAGGTTTGTCTCTTCTCATTCTTCCATCCTGCTCTCCCTCTTGATTCTCCCCTCCCCCAAGTCTTCCTTCTTTCCTCATTAACTGCATGGAGAAGACTCCTTCATGCATTCCAGGGATCTAGAGAAGCTAAGGATCAGATGAAATGAATAAAAGTCTATTAAAAGGAAAGAAATATCCAAATTGACCTATTTTACACTTAAAATATTTATATTCTTGTTTCAAAGACTAAGCTAACATAGTAACAGTTCTAACATTGGATTTTTATACTAACGGTGATTTTTCAAAACTGTTTTAAAATTTACTTTAGTATTTTCCAAACTCTAAACTTATACTTGGCTTCCCCTTATTCCTGGAAAATTACCACCTTTCCATAGCTGTTTTACACATGGGCAGGTGAATTCCTCAGGAAATTTACCAGAGGCGAAATATTGGGTGATATTATGACAATATCTTGATATATTTTTCCATTGTTTTATTAATCTGAGGGCTCATGTAACATCTCCATGTGACCAAATAACAATTATAATTTTGTTGTCATGGTGGCTACCTGCATAATGTTAAGCACGGCTGCAAAGATCTTTTTCTTAGCAGCATTAAAAAAACTATCACTTTATTCTGTCTTTGGCAAAATAACTTTGGGCTATATCTGTAGGAGGCCAGCTACAAGTCAATTACCCAGCTACCAGGAAATAGATATACCCACTTGGATCTGAGTAATCGAATTCTCCAATTTGCATCCAGATGTTTCTGTGTGGAAGCTGCCTATGACCAGGAAATATGTGCAGTGCAAATCAATAACTCAACAGGATAGCATTATTTTAAATGCATGGTTCCCCATGTACTATTTCTTTTTCATATGATATTACTTATATGTGGAATCTAAAAAATTGATACAAATGAACTTATTTACAAAACAGAAATCGACTCACAGTCATAGAAAACAAACTCATGGTTACCAAAGGGGATGGGGGATGGAGTTAAATTAGGAGTTTGAGATTCACATATACACACTACTGTATATAAAATAGGTAAACAAAAAGGGCCTACTGTATAACACAGGGAACTATACTCAATATCTTGTAATAACCTATAATGGAAAAGAATCTGAAATAGAATATATATATATATAAAAAATATATATGTATAACTGAGTCACTTTGCTGTACGCTTAAAACAAACACAACACTGTAAATTAACTATACTTCAATTTAAAAAAGATAATTTTAGTAAAGAAATACAGAATACATGAGCTAGGATTAGATCATTATCTAAAACTACTGTCTGGAGTATTGATTGAATTTTATTTTTAACATAATTTTCTTGGATTGGCCTTAAATATTTTATTAAAGCCTGGAAAAATTGAAAAAGGTATAAAATAATACCATTTCATTTCTACCATTAAAATGAAGAGAAATCCAGATATTTAAAAGAAATAGATTTGACACTTTTAGAAGCAAGGTGAATCTGATACGGGGGTCTTAGGGTGTGATAATGAACCTCCCTTCTCCAGAGGCTCACATCTGTGTTCCTAGTAAAATATCAGTATCTAAAAGTTGAGGGGAATGGGCTGTTCTAATAGAAACACAGAACATTCTCCTATACAGGGGCTCACCAGACCACCAGTGAAGAGACAGGTATGGACTCCAGGTTTCAAGAATGGATCTGTGGATGTATTGCTTCCTTATTCATCTAATAGTGGGAGGTAAATGAAAAATCCTACAGTTACTCCTCTTTCTGGTCCTGCAACGATTGGAATACCAGCCTATCTAAATAGTATAACAGCAGGGGAAAATAAATCACAGCCTGAAAGCTTTTTCTTTTTCTTTTTTCTTTTTTACATCTTCATCGGAGCACAATCGCTCCACAATGGTGTGTCAGCCCCTGCTCCACAACAAAATGAATCAGCCACACATACACATATGCTCCCACATCTCCCCCCTCCCGTGCCTCCCTCCCTCCCACCCTCCCCATCCCACCCCTCCAGGCGGTCACAAAGCACCGAGCTGATCCCCCTATGCCACGCGGCCACCTCCCACCAGCCATTCACCCTACGCCCGGTAGTGCATACATGTCCATGCCACCCCCCCGCCCTGGCACAGCCCACCCCTCCCCCTCCCCACACCCCCAAGTCCGCCCTCCAGCAGGTCTGTGTCTTTATTCCTGTCTTACCCCTAGGTTCTTCATGACATTTTTTTCCTTAAATTCCATATATATGTGTTAGCATACGGTATTTGTCTTTCTATTTCTGACTTACTTCACTCTGTATGACAGACTCTAGGTCCATCCACCTCATTACAAACAGCTCAATTTCGTTTTTTTATGGCTGAGTAATATTCCATTGTATATATGTGCCACATCTTCTTTATTCATCCGATGATGGACACTTAGGTTGTTTCCATCTACAGGCTATTGTAAATAGAGCTGCAATGAATATTTTGATACATGACTCTTTTTGAATTATGGTTTTCTCAGGGTATATGCCCAGTAGTGGGATTGCTGGGTCACATGGTACTTCTATTTGTAGTTTTTTAAGAAACCTCCATACTGTTCTCCATAGTGGCTGTACCAATTCACATTCCCACCAGCAGTGCAAGAGTGTTCTCTTTTCTCAACACCCTCTCCAGCATTTATTGTTTCTAGATTTTTTGATGATGGCCGTTCTGACTGGTGTGAAATTATATCTCATTGTAGTTTTGATTTGCATTTCTCTAATGATTAATGATGTTGAGCATCCTTTCATGTGTTTGTTGGCAGTCTGTATATCTTCTTTGGAGAAATGTCTATTTAGGTCTTCTGCCCATTTTTGGATTGGGGTGTTTGTTTTTTTGTTATTGAGCTGCATGAGCTGCTTATAAATTTTGGAGATTAATCCTTTGTCAGTTGCTTCATTTGAAAATATTTTCTCCCATTCTGAGGGTTGTCTTTTGGGTTTTTTTATGGTTTCCTTTGCTGTGTAAAAGCTTTGAAGTTTCATTAGGTCCCATTTGTTTACTTTTGTTTTTATTTCCATTTCTCTAGGAGGTGGGTCAAAAAGGATCTTGCTGTGATTTATGTCATAGAGTGTTTTTCCTATGTTTTCCTCTAAGAGTTTGACAGTTTCTGGCCTTACATTTAGGTCTTTAATCCATTTTGAGCTTATTTGTGTGTATGGTGTTAGGGAGTGATCTAAACTCATACTTTTACATGTAGCTGTCCAGTTTTCCCTGCACCGCTTATTGAAGTGGCTGTCCTGTCTCCACTGTACATTCCTGCCTCCTTTATCAAAGATAAGGTGACCATATGTGCATGGGTTTATCTCTGGGCTTTCTATCCTGTTCCATTGATCTATATTTCTGTTTTTGTGCCAGTACCATACTGTCTTGATTACTGTAGCTTTGTAGGATAGTCTGAAGTCAGGGAGCCTGATTCCTCCAGCTCCGTTTTTCATTCTCAAGATTGCTTTGGCTATTTGGTGTCTTTTGTGTTTCCATACAAATTGTGAAATTTTTTGTTCTAGTTCTGTGAAGAATGCCAGTGGTAGTTTAATAGGGATTGCATTGAATCTATAGATTGCTTTGGGTAGTAGAGTCATTTTCACAATGTTGATTCTTCCAATCCAAGAACATGGTATATCTCTCCACCTATTTGTATCATCTTTAATTTCTTTAATCAGTGTCTTATAATTTTCTGAATACAGATCTTTTGTCTCCTTAGGTAGGTTTATTTCTAGGTATTTTTTTCTTTTTGTTGCAATGGTAAATGGGAGTGTTTTCTTGATTTCACTTTCAGATTTTTCATCAATAGTGTGTAGGAATGCCAGAGATTTCTGTGCATTAATTTTGTATTCTGCTACTTTACCACATTCATTGATTAGCTCTAGTAGTTTTCTGGTAGCATCTTTAGGATTCTCTGTGTATAGAATCACATCATCTGCAAACAGTGACAGCATTACTTCTTCTTTTCCGATTTGGATTCCTTTTATTTCCTTTTCTTCTCTGATTACTGTAGCTAAAACTTCCAAAACTATGTTGAATAAGAGTGGTGAGAGTAGGCAACCTTGTCTTGTTCCTGATCTTAGTGGAAATGCTTTCAGTTTTTCACCATTGAGGACGATGTTGGCTGTGGGTTTGTCATATATGGCCTTTATTATGTTGTGGTAAGTTCCCTCTATGCCTACTTTCTGCAGGGTTTTTATCATAAATAGGTGTTGAATTTTGTCGAAAGCTTTCTCTGCATCTATTGCGATGATCATATGGTTTTTCTCCTTCAATCTGTTAATATGGTGTATCACGTTGATTGATTTGCGTATATTGAAGAATCCTTGCATTCCTGGGATAAACCCCACTTGATCATGCTGTATGATCCTTTTAATGTGCTGTTGGATTCTGTTTGCTAGTATTTTGTTGAGGATTTTGCATCTACGTTCATCAGTGATATTGGCCTGTAGCTTTCTTTCTTTGTGATATCGTTGTCTGGTTTTGGTATCAAGGTGATGGTGGCCTCGTAGAATGAGTTTGGGAGTGTTCCTCTCTCTGCTATATTTTGCAAGAGTTTGAGAAGGATAGGTGTTAGCTCTTCTCTAAATGTTTGATAGAATTCTCCTGTGAAGCCATCTGGTCCTGGACTTTTGTTTGTTGGAAGATTTTTAATCACAGCTTCAATTTCAGTGCTTGTGATTGGTCTGTTCATATTTTCTATTTCTTCCTGATTCAGTCTTGGCAGGTTGTACCTTTCTAAGAATTTGTCCATTTCTTCCAGGTTGTCCATTTTATTGGCGTAGAGTTGCTTATAGTAATCTCTCATGATCTTTTGTGTTTCTGCAGTGTCAGTTGTTACTTCTCCTTTTTCATTTCTAATTCTATTGATTTGAGTCTTCTCCCTTTTTTTCTTGATGAGTCCGGTAATGGTTTATCAATTTTGTTTATCTTCTCAAAGAACCATCTTTTAGTTTTATTGATCTTTGATATTGTTTCCTTCATTTCTTTTTCATTTATTTCTGATCTGATTTTTATGATTTCTTTCCTTCTGCTAACTTTGGGGTTTTTTTTGTTCTTCTTTCTCTAATTGCTTTAGGTGCAATGTTAGGTTGTTTATTCGAGATGTTTCCTGTTTCTTAAGGTAGGATTGTATTGCTCTAAACTTCCCTCTTAGAACTGCTTTTGCTGAATCCCATAGGTTTTTGGTCGTCGTGTCTCCATTGTCATTTGTTTCTAGGTATTTTTTTAGTTCCTTTTTGATTTCTTCAGTGATCACTTCATTATTAAGTAGTGTATTGTTTAGCCTCCATGTGTTTGTATTTTTTAAAGATCTTTTCCTGTAATTGATATCTAGTCTCATAGTGTTGTGATCGGAAAAGATACTTGATACAGTTTCAATTTTCTTAAATTTACCAAGGCTTGATTTGTGACCCAAGATGTGATCTATCCTGGAGAATGTTCCATGAGCACTTGAGAAAAATGTGTATTCTGTTGTTTTGGGATGGAATGTCCTATAAATATCAATTAATTCCATCTTGTTTAATGTATCATTTAAAGCTTGTGTTCCTCATCGTGGACCCGAGATCATTTCTCCCAGCCTATGGATGATGATGTCACCTTAGTGGACAAGGCAAGACATTGGCAAAACCAGCATTTCTTCTCTACTTCATTTTTCCTACTTCCCTCAGGGCATTTTTGCTCTCTGTCTCCCTGGCTTGATTTTTACTGATTATAGTGCAGTTTGCTTCCAATAAGCAACCTTTTTTCACAGTTGAGAAATATGAGATTATTGTAAATGGGGAAGGTAGTTTTAAAATGGATTGACAGTGACAACATGGAGAGAAAGTTAGGTATTAGCCTAAGGAAGCCCTGTAAAGGAAAAACGATTTTGCTGGATTTCCCTATCCCCTTCCTAAACTCTAAAGGCAGGAGTTTGATGTTAAAGCTATGGTTATCCTTGGGGGAAAATGGTAAATGGAAGTGTCTTTGTTCAGCCTGCTATAACAAAATGCCACAGACTGGGTGGCTTATAAGCAACAGAAATTTATTTCTTACAGTTCTGGAGGCTGAGAAGATCCAAGTTCACATTGCCAGCATGGCTGGGATCTGGGGAAGGCCCTCCTCCAGGTTCGAAGATGGTGCTTTCTCTCTGTGTCCTCACACAGTGAGGGGGCTAGGCGGTTCTGGTGTGGGAGGTCTGTTTTTATAAGGCATTCGTCTTATTTATGAGGGCTCCATCTTCATGACTTAAGCATCACTCAGAGGCAGCACCTGCTAATAATCATCTTTGAGGGTTAAGATTTTAATATGTGAATTTGGGACACAAACATTTGAACCATAGTGGAAGGGACAGAAAGTACAACTATAGGCTGAACTTGTTAAATGGCCCAGTTGTCAGATGAGATAAAAGCAAGGAGGGTTTCTTTCTTATAAAGAACTGTATTTATGATAATGTGTGAGAAAGAGAACATTTGTTAGCTATTGATAGGAAGTTAGCTAATGGCACATAAATGGCACTTAGAAAACAGAAATGAAGATGATTACTATTGTTATCATCTGTGTCTAATCAGGATCTATGATGATGAAGTCATTACTTTTAGAGAACAGGATGTGGCCCTTCATGAAGATCAAGGTTTTCGCATGAAACATAAGCAGATTTACATCTCTCACTTTAAAAAAACACATGGTCAAGAGGCTAGACTAGAGCTTGAAACTCAAATTGTGGTTTATATTCCTGCAACACCAGCATCACCTGGGAGCTTTTCAAATGCAGGATCTCCAGCCTATCCCAGACTTACTGAACCAGAATCTTTGTTTTAACAAGATTCTCAGGGGATTTTTATGGACATTAAAATGTGAAAAGGACTGGTTTTAAAGGAATCATCTCTCTCTCTCTGGGAAGGTTTCTTGGGGGAATATCTACATGGGGGTGGGGGGAAATAACTAGAGTCTCCTGGAAAAATTATGCTACCAGATCACATATAGGGATTACTTTTTTCTGGATTCCAGGACAGGGGACTTCTCTCACACCTGGCTTATTCCTCTACTAACCTGATTGTCACCAGACATGTCATTCTTAACATCAATCTTTCCCCTCAACTCATTCTTAGATTCTTCTTAATGCTGTCTGTCTTCCTCTTTTTTCTCTCTCTCTCCTCACTCTCTTTCCCAGTGGTGTTCTGAAGCTGGTCTGTAAGTCTCCATTAACTAGCAAAAGCACACGTGTGGTAGACGGAGGACGCCAACTGGACACTTCTTTTTCCAACTCTGTGTTCAGGATGTCATCCTGGTAACCTGAAATCAGGCATGACGAGAATATTTACACTGTGGAAATTTCAAACCATACAAATCAAGGCTTCCCTTTGTCTCAGCCAGTTTACCAGCATAGGACTGCCTCTTCTTCCCTTTCTCAGAACCTTTTCTTCTTCTCCTTCTTTCTGTATTATTAACCCTCTGTCTTTCTTCTCTCTTATTTTTGCTTTCTTTTTTCTGCTCTCTTTCTTTTTCTCTTCTGGGAAACCACCGTCAACAACAACAACATGACAATAACAACAACAAAATAAAGAACAACCAACTTTCTCTTAACCCAAACAACATTTAAAGCCACAGAACCTTTTAAAAAAAGCAAGTGAAAGTTATAACACCCCAGTTAAGGAAAAGAAAAGCCATGAATTTTTAAATGAAATTAGAAGTAGTGAAGTATCAGTTTTCTCCAACCAAACATAGGTCAAAGTGTCCAGATATATTCTGTTATTTATCTAATCTATCTTTCTACTCTATAAAGCCAATTTCTTCCTCAAACACCTATATTCAAAATAATCGAAAAGTGATATTTTAGTAAATTATTTTCTTTAGATTCTAATCCCTGCTGACCCTTGAACAACATGAGTTTGATCTGTGTGGGTCCACTTGTACACAGATTTTATTCAATAGTAAATACTACAGTACCACACAATCCACAGTTGCTTGAATCTGTGGCTGCAGAACCACAAAGAACCATGCATACAGATGAATCTCAGATATGGAGGAACTGTGGATGTGGAGGGCAGACTATACATGGATTTCAGCTGCATGGAGGGTTGGTGCCCCTACGCCGCCGAGTTGTTCAAGAGCCAACTATGTTAGCAAAGGTATGCTGGGTGTCAAGACACTATGCTGGGGTCTCTTAAATCTGTGATATTTTTTCTATTACTTTATTGCATATAGATATATTCTCAAATATTTCATAGGATCAAGAGGTTTTAGTAGGCTAGATTGGGGAACTAAACACTTTGCATTATATTGTTACTGTGGGAAACTATGCCTGAGATTCTAATCAACCAATTTACCAATTAATTTTGAGACCAAAGGATATTTATGAGTTTGGAATTTTGTGTTTATTTTTTTTCCTTGATCATAATGTTGGTATGTTCTTTGGTGTTGACTACCAATCTGCATGCTGATGTTCATAAATAAATATTTTTGCATTAATCAGTGTTCAGCTTCTCATATAGGGAGGATCTATCACAATGCACTAATTAATGGAAATGAGTATACAGAGGATTAAGAATATGATTATGATGAGATTTTAAGTGTTCATTCATTCAATCATTTAATTATTCATTTACTCCTTAAACATGTGATGAGTATTGACTATGCACCAGGTTCTAACTAAGTGATGTGGATGTAAAAATGAATAAGACATGCCCTCCAGGAGCTTATGTTTATGTTTAAGAAAGGAGACAGACACACATGCAATAATTGTAATACAGTGTGATGAGTGCTATGCTAGTGGTATTGACAAGGTGCTGGGGGAGCACAGAGGAAAACTTAGTTTGACTTAGGGCAATTAGGGAGATGTTTACAGAAGTGATTTTTAAAATGAATTGTAATAAATGAGTAAAAAATGAACGTATGAAAAAGTGGAAACAGTTTTATAGCATACAACACAAACAGAATAAACGACAACAATGAGAGACTAAGTGCGGATGTGCTCAGTGAATATATATTAATTCAGAGGGATTGGAGGTATGTGTGGTGGATGGAGGATGCTATGGTTTGAATGTTTGTGTTCCCCCCAAATTTGTATGTTGAAATTCTAATGTCCAATCTGGTGGTATTAGGAGGTGGGACTTTTAGGAGGTGATTAGGTTATAAGGTGGAGGTCTCATGAATAGGATTAGTGCTCTGATAAAAGAGTCTGAACAGAGCTTCCCTTTTGCTTTCCACCATGTGAGGACACAACAAGAAGACCCCATTTATGAACCTGAAAGCGGGCCTTCACCAGAATTTGAACATGCTGGTCTTGAACTTCAGGCCTTCAGAACTGTGACTAATAAACTTCTGCTGTTTATAAATCACTCAGTCTGTGGTATTTTACTGTAGCAGCCTGAATGGAGTAAGGCAGAGGATATTTGGGAATGAGGAGATATTGATGTTGAGGCTGGTTTGACAGTTTGTTGCCTACTTTAAAATACCTTGAAAGTTGATAAAGGGTATTTTTTCAAAAACAAATGTAATCATGACTCTCATACAAATGGACATACGTCAAAGATTTTATTGAACTCCTCATGTGGTAAGGATAAGGTGATTATAATCGGTTCAAAAGAAGAATTCAAAAAACCTCACATATGAGCTGTAAATAATGCTGAAATTAGTTTACAAATATATGCAAAGCTGGCTTATGTCAGGAACTGGAGGTGTGAGGGATGAGGTTGAAGGAACAGCAAATGAGGGAAGGGTAGGAGAATCAATTGTATTTACTTTAGACAGGATTCTCTTTCCTGTCTGTGGAAAAGAATCATTTACTTGCTATCAGTTATCTACCAATTAGAGAGTTGTAAAATGGCTCGAAGACAATGAAAGGCTCAGAGAGTCCATAGAATTAAATAATCTAGAAAAATGTGATTAGACTATGCTTAGCTTTCTGCCAAAGACACCCAGATATGTTTATTTCAAAGCATTTTACAATTCTTTTTCCTATAGCATGAACTTAATTCTGAGTACTATGTATGTATTAGAGTAGTAATATAAATTGAAGAATATTTTGTAAGAATCTGCACTTTTCACTCATTTAAACTCCTTGAGAGAGGAAATCAGTCTTGTATCCTAAGAGCCTGGTGTAGTGTTGAGTGTGTAGTAGGCTCTCACTAAATGTTGATTGAGTGAGTCAGAGTTGATTTGGAAATGGGAGCAGATCCACTCGGAAGTGGATCCATGTTGCAAGTAGTCATTATGCTGATCCTGTGATATTGCAAGTGGACATGTGAAAATTCATGCACTAATTATTTAATAATATTAATAACTATAAACACCCACACGAGTAATGATATAAACTATTAGTTATCAAAAATTCATTCTAACATGCAATAAAACATGAATAAGTACACTGCAATCTGATATATGCACAGGAATGGCCAGAAAAAGTAGCAGCAACTTAGTTTGGCTAGTATAAAATTCTGATTCATGTACATCAAACTGTCAAAAGTGTTTGACCTTTACTTTCCCTCTGGTGTTAGCTTTTGTTCTTGCCCGTTGTTGGTCTCTAGAGTAGAACTGATTGACAGGTGTGTCAAATCCCATCGTGGCAGCTCTTTTTAATGAGGACTGATGATCGTGTAAGACCAGGCATTAACCTTAAACATGGCTTATTAACCTGGATGCCTTGAGGCTATGTGCTGAGGTGCCAAAGATTCCTTTGGATTCAGTCAGTCGGGCCCCTAGGCATTAGCATTTTCAGCGTGGACCTGGATCTACTGAGAAAAAATAAAGTTTCTCTTCCTTGAAAATAAAATTGTGGTTACTGGGTTTGAAAAGGAAGGAGCTATAATAAATAATGCTCTTTTCCAGTTAACAATATTTTAGCAAAAGTATTTGAGGAGGTGGCCAACATCTTTTTTTAAATAAAAGCTTAAAAAATGTTGCACAAATAAAGTCAGAATTAGAAATTTTGATGTGGTTTGGAATTGAGATTAAAGAGTTGGTATTTATTATCTAAGCAACTTTACTCCTGCTTTTATGTAAGCCCAGTTTGTCTCTGCCAAGTAGTTTGCTATCATAATGAGTTATTAGACTTCTGGTATTTGGATGGTGTTATCAAGTGTCCTACTTAGAAGCCACAAGGCATCTTAAAATGCCTCAATATTTTTTAGATGGCTCTGAAATATAATTTTCAGATACTATGGATTCTTCTAGTGAGGACTACCTCATTTATTATAATATATAATAAGAATATGTGTTACATAATTGCAATAAATATGTATTTATATAATGTTTATATAACATAATATATATTTCATAATATATGCTGTTATATATTATATAATATATATAATATGTAGTTTATTTAATTACAAATATTATATATAATTGCAAATTTGTATGTAATATATATTAAATAAATATTATAATATTATGAGCAAGCCAATAGTAAAATAGGGATAGAGACTCAAAAAAAGCCAGTCCTTTGCTTCTTTTAATTTGCCATCATGAGAACAAAGAAAGAAGGTAATAGGAATTCTGCATTTACATAAAGAAATGACTTTCAAATAGCTTTTGGAGAGATAGAGTAAGCACAGCAGAGGATGCCAGATGCACAATGCTTGCCCAAAGTGGTCCCAGGGGTCAGTTTTCTGGTGAAATTGTAGGAATGTGCATTTAAATTGGACATACTGTCTAATATGATGGACAGATACAGTCAAGGCTGAGAGATTATTCAAATGAAGAACATAACGCTATGACCTCTGACAAACCTGTAGTGGAAATTCCAAAGGGAAAAATAACAAAATGAAGCAAACCCAACTCCACACTTATTTAGAATCCTCTTCTCATTGGTGATGGTGGCAGCTGGCCTGACACAACCAGGGTGGGCCAGAGTAAATTTTTTTCTCCAAATGAATATTGGACAATTCTACATATCACTAAAGACCATTGTTCCTCAGCTGTTAAAGACAATCCTATGTTCTAGGCATGAAGTCATAAATACAAGTTTTAATTTTTGAGATGGTTCTATTACATGCTTGACCACAGAGAATTCCACTGACAAAGATGGCAGCTTAAGTGTTGTTTGAGCATGCTGAAGGTGGAAAATCAGCATGGCTTCCTCCTTTCAAATCAACTCTGGAGTAAATATAGAAGCAATATAGAAGCATGGATTAGAAGAAAAAAAAAAAAAGGAATAATTGCCTTACATAAATTCCTGGGAGACTGAAGGCTTTCTGGGTACAACAGCAGGGGTGGAAGTGACCTCACTGGAAGGTGGAGTAAGGGTTAGAAGAAATTCTTTTTCTTTTTTCTTTTAAAGAATACAACATTTATTTTTTTCTCTCCCACTCTTTATTTATTTATTTATTGGCTGTGCTGCTCAGCATGCAGTATCTTAGTTCCCCGACCAGGGATTGAACCCATGCCGCCTGCATTGGGAGCTCCAAGCTTAACCACTGGACTGCCAGGGAAGTCCCTAGAAGAAATTTTTTATCTTCTTTCTCCCCAAGTTGTCTCAGAGGCAATAGTTGATTCCTCCTTCTCCACATATTGGGAGCAGCATTCCAGGCCACAGAAATCAGTGGGGGTGATGTTAGGGCAGAGCATGGCCCTGATGGGGTGATGAACACAGATGGGAATTGACTAGTCACCTTCAGTAATGTCTTGTTCACCTCCTCCCTCTTCAAACTCTTAGGATTGGTGGATTGGAATGTTGGAGATTGCCTCATTCAGTGCTGCTTATTTCTAAAACTTTATGTGTGCATTCAGAAGAGATAAGTTTTAGAGTGGCAGCAAATGGGAGGGTAAACTCTGCAAGATCTGGGACTCACTGGGGGCCCTCCTTCCACTTCTTAAATTCAGGTAGGGGGATGTAGACCAGAACCTAGCTTTTGGGTCTCCCCCAATACGCTTTACAAGATAAAGTAGCTACCTAATGCCTCCTGGGGAACATGAGCTCACAGGCCAAAATAATCAGATGCTTGATCAAATAACCTCTATAAAGTGCGTGCGTGCACGTGTGCGTGCGCACACACACACACACAAGAAATTATACAACGAAAGAGTTATTGAAACAGAAGCCTCAATACTTTTATTGAAGTAAAATAAATATAAAAAGGTTAAGGGATGCTATAAAAGCATTACTTCAGGTTATAAAAAAGAACAATATGGAAATATTAGGTATGAAAATAGTAAAGTTGATATAGAAAACACAATACGTGGAATAAATAGCTGAAGAATGAAATAATGAGCTGGAAATCAGATTGAAGAACTTCCTCAGAAGGCATCAGAAAAGAGGGGCATTATACCCCGATGAAATATATCTGATTTTTCTTATTACATGCCAATTTGGAAAATCCGATACTGACTCATGGTTTTAAAAAAATAAAAAAAATTTAAATTAAAAAACGCTATAAACCACCACAAACCCCCACAACCAACCAACATTATATTTTTTCTGCCAGTTTTATTAAGATATAATTGACATAGAGTACTATATAAGATTAAGATGTACAACATAATGATTTGATTTGCATACATCGTGAAATGATTACCACAGTAAGGTTAGTGAACATCCTGTCACCTCATATAGAAACAGAATTAAAGAAATAGAAAAAGATATTTTTTTCCTTGTGAAGAGAATTCTTAGGATTCACTCTCAACAATTTTCATATATAACGTAGAGCAGTGTTAATTTTACTTATCATATTGTACATTACATATCTACTACATGTTTAATCTTATAACTGGAAGTTTGTACATTTTGACTGCCATCATTCAATTCCCCCTCCCCCCAGCCCCCACCTCTGCTAACCACAAATCTGATCTCTTTTTCTATGAGTTCCTTTGTTTGTTTTTGAAGTATAATTGACCTATACAACACTATGTTTGTTCCCATTACACAGCATATTGATTCAATAGTTCTATACACTTCAAAGTGATCACCAGGATAAGTGTAGATACCATCTGTCACCATAAAAAGATATTACATAATTATTGACTATATTCCCCACACTGTACATTTTATACCCGTGATTCATTTATGTTGCAACTGGAAGTTTGTACCTCTTAGTCTCCCTCACCTATTTCTCTCCTCCGCCCAAGCCCCTCCTCTTTGGCAACCACCTTTTGGTTATCTGAATCTATTACTCTGTTTCTGTTTTGTTGTGTTTGTTCGTTTGTTTTCTATTTTAGATTCCACATATAGGTGAAACCATACAGTATTTGTCTTTCTCTGTCTGACTTATTTCACTTAGTATAATCCTTCTAGGTCCATCCATGTTGTCACAAATGGCAAGATTCCATTATTTTATGGCTGAGTAATATTACATTTTACATATATATGTGTATATTTTACATATATATATATATATATATATATATATATATATATATATCTCACATCTTCTTTATCCACTCACCTATTGATGGGTACTTAGGTTGCTTCCATGTCTTGGTTACTGTAAACAATGCTGCAGTGAACACAGGGGTGCATGTATCTTTTCGAATTAGTGTTTTGTTTATTTCAGATAAATACCCAGGTGTGGAATTGCTGAATTGTATGGTAGTTTTCTTTTTAATTTTTTGAGGAATCCCAATTCCATTTTTCAGAGTGGCTGCACCAATTTACACTTCCAACAGTATATGAGGGTCCCCTTTTCTACACATCTTTACTGACCCTTGTTATTTTTTGTCTTTTTGACAATAGCCATTCTAACAGGTGTGAGGTGATAGGACACTGTGGTTTTGATCTGCATTTCCCTAATGATTAGTGATGTTAAGCATCTTTTAATGTACCTGTTGGCCTTTGTATATCTTCTTTGGAAAAATATCTATTCAGATGCTCTGCCCATTGTTAATTTTTTTTTTTTGATGTTAAGTTGTATGAGTTCTTTTTATATTTTGGATATACCCTTTGTCAAATATATCATGTGCAAATAACTTCTCCAATTCAGTAGGTGAACTTTTCATCAATTTATAGGCAGTTTCGTGCACTGTGCAAAAGCCTTTTAGTTTGATATAGTTCCATTTTTTTATTTTTGCTTGTTTGCCTTGCCTGATGGAACATATCCATACTAAGATTGGTGTCAAGGAGTGTACTGCCTATGTTTTCTTCTAGAAGTTTTATGATTTCATGTCTTACATTTAAGTCTTTAATCCACTTAAAATTTTTTTGTGTGTGTGGTGTGAGGGAGTAGCCCAGTTTGATTCTTTTGCATGTAGCTGTCCAGTTTTCCTAACACCATTTATTGAAGAGGTTATCTTTCCCCATTGTATATTCTGGCCTTTTATGTCATAAATTAATTGCCCATATAAACATGGGTTCATTTGTGGGCTCTCTATTCTGTTCCATTGATGTATGTGCCTGTTTTTGTATCAGTACAATACTGTTTTGATTACTGTAGCTTTGCGGTAGTTTGAAATCAGGGAGCATGATACCTCCAGCTTTGTTCATCTTTCTCAAGATTGTTTTGGCTCTTTGGGGTCTTTTGTGTTTCATTACAAATTTTAGAATTATTTGCTTTAGTTCTGTGAAAAATGCCATAAGTATTTTGATTGGGATGGCTTAGAATCTGTAGATTGAATCTGTAGTATGGTCATTTTAACAATATCAATTCTTCCCATCCATAAGCATGATATGTCTTTCCATCTGTTTGTGTCATATTCGATTTCTTTTATCAATGTCTTATAATTTTTGGGGATAAAAGTCTTTTACCTCCTAGGTTAGATTTATTCCTAGTTATTTTCTTCTTTTTAATGCGATTGCAAACAGGATTGTTTTCTTCATTTCTCTTTCTGATAGTTTGTTGTTAGTGTATAGAAATGCAACAGATTTCTGAATATTAATTTTGTATCCTACAACTTTACAGAATTAATTGATTAGCTCTAATAATGTTTTGGTGGTGTCTTGAGGATTTTCTATGTATAGTACCATGTCATGTGCTGTTTGTCATCTGCAGTTTTACAAGTGACAGTTTTACTTCTTTCTTTCCTTTTATTTCTTTTCTTGTCTGATTGCTGTGGTTAGAACTTCCAATACTGTGTTGAATAAAAGTGGCAAGAGTGGGCATCCTTGTATTGCTCCTGATCTTAGATTAAATACTTTCAGCTTTTCACTATTAAATATGATGTTAGCTGTGGGTTTGTCATATATGACACTGTTAGTGTCTTACTGTCAATTTCTCCCTTTTTGTCTGTTAATATTTGTGCTTTATATATATACATATATATTTATAATTGTTATTCTTAGATTGATTCCTTGATCATTATGTAATGATCTTCTTTGTTTTTTGTTACAGTGTTTGTTTTAAAGTGTATTTTGTCTGGTATAAGTATTACTACCCCAGCTTTCTTCTCATTTCCATTTGCATTTCATTTCATTTCCATTTTCATTACCTTTTTTCCATCTCCTCACTTTCATTCTGTGTATGTCTTTAGATCTGAAGTGAGTCTTTTGTAGGCAGCATGTATATGGGTCTTGTTTCTCTATCAATTCAGCCACTCTACATCTTTTCATTGAAGCATTTAGTCCATTTAAAAAGGCTACTATAATAATCCAGGTAAAAGAGGCTGGTGGCTAAGGCCATAGTTAGCATAGAGGTGGTGAAAAGAGGGTTCAATTCAACATACACTTTGAAGGTAGAACCAACAAAATTAGCTGAAAGATTGCAACACAGTGAAAGAAGAAGAGGAGTCAAGAATGGCTACCAAGTTTTTAGCCTGAAAAATTGTAAGAATGACTCAAATGACATAACTAATATGTCCAAAACTTTTCTTGTCATCTCCTTCAAACCAGTCCTTAGCTTTCTTAATTTTAGTTAATATCACAGCATTTTCTGTAACTCTGGGAGTTGAGACATCTTTAAGTCTTCCTTAACTTTTTTCTCCTGACTTGCCTCCCTCTTAGCCTTTCTTCATGTTATTCTCCACTCTGTGAATGTCATTTCTTATGCCATCTTTATGTATTGAAGCCTGATCCATTCTTCAAGGTTTTTCTGATGCTTCTGCCTTCCCTGATCTTGTCAATTGATTTTTGCTTCTCTCCTTTTTTCTTGTCATAGAATAGGAGAAAAATAATTTTGAACATTTATTTTCCCCAATAGGAATTTGGCAGTAGATGGATAGCTGAATGGATAATTCATCAAACTTTTCTCTGTTCAAGAACTTGAAAGTTCTGGGGAAGAATATGGGACTCTGATCAAGCCCAGATTTCCAGTCAAGTATATTATAGCCAACACCTATATCCAACTGGTAGGTGTGTTTGAGGGTGGTGGTTGAGAGAGGGTTGAGTGTAAGACTATGAAAGATGGCAACTTGCTTTCTGGTCTCTATCGATTGTGTTACTATATGGCTGAGACATCATGAAATTTCGTACCAGACCTATCTATGTTCAGATGTAGCTCTGCTACTTGTGTTTGTGACCTAGAAAGCATTATGTCATTTATCTATCCTCCATTTTCTTACCTATAAACTATTAACATCCTTTTCTAGACTTTATTGAGAATTAAATAAGACAATGCACTTAAAGGTGTGTTTTATAGTGCTAGAATTATAGTAGGTGCTCAGTACATATGAATTCCACTCCCCCTGTGTGAGTCATAAGTCAGTTCTTCCCAGTAGTAAATTAAGCTCTCAGGAAGATGGATGGACTCACCCATGCCTCTGTGGGGGTACTTCAGTGCTTGACAACAATAATGCATTTTTCTGATGACCTGAAAGTGTTAGTATTGCTTCCTGCAACACTACTCAGAAATGATGCGAACCCTGGAGAGAATCTGCTTCTTTGAGTTGCAATCACCTTCTTGTTGCCATCAGTGAAATCACTATACCATACTTTCTGATTGAAATTACATCCTTGTGGAAATTACATGGCTTAAGGATTTCCCCTTAAGAGAACTGAATTTTTCATGCAGTGACGCTGCCATTGCTGCTACAGAATTTAGCAAGAACTATTTCCAGTTCTTTTGACATTCTGAGGATGCAACATCAGCAGTTACTTTCTTTAATCAAAATACTACACCCCCATTGACCATCTATAAGTCACTAACTTTTGAATGATGGAATGAAATATACATGCAATCTGATTGAGTCATGATGGATACTCTCTGGGAGATATTCATAAATTAAACCATCCTGACACACCAGGGAACCTATAATATAATACTTTCTCCCAGGGAGAAAAGAGACGGAGAATGATCCTTTCTTTACTTCTCTTTACAAAGTATATCTTTCTGGTAACACAGAGGCTGACAGCATTTAATGACAGATAAGTTATAGTCCTCATGCATTTAATTTTCAAATAAGAGAAGAGTATATTGAAAATCGTAAAATGATAACATTATCTTAAAATGTTATGGTATATTTTCCCATAGGAATTCAGAAGTTTTCACATAAATTCTTCTCTTTAGTACTTTTGTCCATTTTGAAGTCTTGTTGGTATAAAATGCAAATAAAAATTTTAAGTATTTTATGAAGATTCTGTTGATATATTTATGACTTAGGAGCATCTAATATCTTTTCCAAGTTCAACATAATACAATTTTAGAAGTATAATTTAAGAGATTATTTGGATAAACCACTTTACCTGGCCCACTTTCCTTCTTAGCTTTATTGATAGAGTAACTTTTACTTACATGTGTATACACTTTAGTATTTGAAAAGATATTTTACAACTAGAGTCTTTGATCATTATAATCAGGGCAGATATTTTCTAAGTTTTATAGATGAGAATTTGGGGCACGATGAAATTCAATGATAACAAGTTATCTGCCTCCTGAATCTTGACTTTAATGAATTTTATACCCCATTTTGCAAATGGTAATACCAAGGCACTGAAATAAAGTTAAATGCTCAAAATCACAGAGCACGTTTGTTATGGAAATTTTGGTGGGCTCTGATAAGTGTAACTTGTTCAAAATAAAAATCTACTGAGAATAATCAATGTTGGTTATTTGATGGAGGAGGTATTTATACCACTCTCTTCTTCCTAGTGGCTTCTGATGACAATTAGAATAAAACCTGAACTCTTTACCATGACCTACCAAGCCCTGCCAGAGAATCTGGCCCCTGCCTATTTTCCATCTCACGTGTAACTCTGCTCACCATGCTGTAGCCACTAGTCTTCTTTCTGTTCTCCAACATCACTAGCTCATTCATCCTACACTTCTTTGCACGTGCCATTCCCTCTTCAAGGTGTCTTGTCCCCAGGTTTTCTCACAGTTCGCCCCTTCTCCCAGTTCCACTGGCAGCTTAAATGCAGCCTCCTCAGAGAAGCTTTCTTGAGCAATGTTGCTAAAGCAGTTTCCCTTCTCTGACCCTGGTCCTTCTCTCCATAATATCACTCTGTTTCTCTTTCAGGTCACATTTTTTGTTTGATTTTGCCTGTCTCCCAACTAGGATATAAGATCCATGGAAGTGAGGGTTATTGATATTATTCATCCTAGTTATTGCTGAGTGCCCAGCACTTAGAACACTGCTTAGCATATAGGAAGCATTTTTAAAATATGTATTGAATGGATAGATGTTCCCTCTCAGGAAAATGGAGCAGGGTTGGAAGGAAGAAGAAGAATTAGAGAACAGTCTTTTGTTTAACTTTGACTTGAAGGGGATTGAATGAGTAAAAGTTAGCTTTCAAGGGACAGAGCCCAGACCAATACTAGGGAATTCAAGAGCAATAAGAAACATACCTATTAACATCTTTTGGGGAGTAAACTATAATAATCTTTTTTATTTTAAATAGATCTTTACTGGAGTATAATTACTTCACAATACTGTGTTAGTTTCTGTTGTAGTGAATCAGCCATATGCATACATATGTCCCCATATCCCCTCCCTCTTGAACCTCTCTCCCATCCTCTCTATCCCAGCCCTCTAGGTCATCACAAAGCACTGAGCTGATCTCCCTGTGCTATGCTGCTGCTTCCCACTAGCTAACTGTTTTACATTCGGTAGTGTATATATGTTGATGCTACTCTCACTTCGCCCCAGCTTCCCCCTCCCACCGCGTGTTCTCAGGTCCATTCTCTATGTCTACATCTTTATTCCTGTCCTGCAACTAGGTTCATCTGTACCAATTTTTTTTTTTTTTTTAGATTCCATATATCACCTCACGTGGGTCAGAATGGCCATTATCAAAAAAATCTAGAAACAATAAATGCTGGAAAGGGTGTGGTGAAAAGGGAACCCTCCTGCACTGTTGGTGGGAATGTAACTTGATGCAACCACTATGGAAAACAGTATGTAGGTTCCTTAAAAAACTAACAATAGAACTACCATATGATCCAGCAAACCTACTACTGGACATATACTCTGAGAAAACCATAATTCAAAAAGTGACATGTACCACAATGTTCATGGCAGCACTATTTACAATAGCCAGGACATGGAAGCAACCTAAATGTCCATTGACAGATGAATGGATAAATAAGATGTGGTACATATATGCAATGGAATATTACTCAGCCATAAAAAGGAACGAAACTGAGTTATTTGTAGTGAGGTGGATGGACCTGGAGACTGTCATACAGAGTGAAGTAAGTCAGAAAGAGAAAAACAAATACCGTATGCTGACACATATATATGGAATCTAAAAATATAATTATCCTAAAGAGAATATGGAGTCTATATTTAGAGAGCTTGATTGCATTTGTGGTTATTATGATTGGTTTCCATCTTTTCCTTATGCTCCCCCTACTGTTTAATAACATTATTTTGATTATTTAATACTGCCTTCTGGTGTTAAGGGGGATCAAAGAAAGGGTGCCCCAAGCCACCAAATTAGACCAGAACATTAAAGAGAAAGAAAGCAGCCCTGGAACCAACAAGACAGTAGAAATAATCAGATCATAAGCAAAACAAAGGAAATATAAAAGTTGGGAGGGAAAATGTTAGGATTGCTGCTTTAAAGATTCTCCTTCCAGGCTTCCCCGTTGGTGCAGTGGTTGAGAGTCTGCCTGCCGATGCAGGGGACACGGGTTCTTGCCCTGGTCCGGGAAGATCCCACATGCCACGGAGCGGCTAGGCCCGTGAGCCATGGCCGCTGAGCCTGCGCGTCCGGAGCCTGTGCTCCACAACGGGAGAGGCCACAACAGTGAGAGGCCCACGTACCGCAAAAAAAAAAAAAAGATTCTCCTTCTATCTGAAATAGTGCACGTTCTATTTTGTTTATGGCAGTAATTCCATAACATCGAAAAAATAGACAAATTTTGAAGTATGTTTCTATTTTCTCTCTTCCCAAAACCAACTTGTTTACATGACCAAAATCCTACCCTATGTAAGGTCATAAATATACTTAAGTCCTTTATTTTTAAAAATTATATTTGGCATTAAAATTTTTATTATATAGTAGATTAAGTTTCAAGGACAGTAGATAAGTTCTTACTTGAATTAAAATAAAAGTTTTATTAAAACCAACATATGGATTGCCTTGAAAATGGAAATGTTGGGCTTCCCTGGTGGCGCAGTGGTTGGGAGTCCGCCTGCCGATGTGGGGGACGCGGGTTCGTGCCCCGGTCCAGGAGGATCCTGCGGGCGGCTGGGCCCGTGGGCTGTGGCTGCTGGGCCTGCGCGTCCGGAGCCTGTGCTCCGCAGTGGGAGAGGCCGCAGCGGTGAGAGGTCCGCGTACCGAAAAAAAAAAAAAGGAAAATGGAAATGTTAAGTAGAAGCACACCTAATATGCTCCATTTTCTTCCTTGCAATGGATATGAGACATCAAATAATATTTATATAAGCACATAAATGGTAAATATGCATGAGAGCTATTAATGGTTAATGGATCCCAGGAAATAGATAAGAATGAAGAATTGCATGGGTTTTTTTGTTTTTGTTTCTTTTGCAGAAAAGTTAGGATAGTGGAAAAAACCTTTTTTTCTTTTAAAATCAAATATAAAATGACAAGAAATCCATGAATCCTAAGAAACAGCTCTTACCTCCTCAGTTCTAATAAATTTGCTTTAGTATCTCTGGATTTTCCCCCAAAGACAATTTTCTTTTTCAATTCTATCACCAGTATTACTCCAGTGTTTTAGTACATTAGAAAAAATTCCCTGGTTTAAAAGGAAAATGGCAAAAGACTCAAAGCAATACTTCTCAAAGCTTTCCAAACAATGGAACAGACACTGTGGGGTTTGGCTTCTCTCTCTTTACGCCCTACCTCTATTCACAAACTTGCTTTAAATGATGAGAAACAAAAGGATATTATTCTGGCTTTGCATTTGTGGCCAAGTCCTAACAAGATGGTACTTTGGTGTTTAATTCAGTCACCAAGGATTCTTCTCAGAAGTTACCCCATGGACAGATAAAAAGACAGAGAAACATCCCACTGAATGCCAGACCTTTTGAAAATATTTTTTCAATAATGTTTTTAAAGTCAATGGAATCACTTTTGGAAACTCCCTATACCCCAAGTCTCCAAAGGCCTAAGGCCCATAGCCTGGAAACTTCCTTTGCATGCTAAATAATTATTAGAATATCTTCTTTAAAGTGATAATAAAAAGTTCTGATATGACTACCCTGGAGAGAGTACTATTGAAAGAGAGATATTTTATATTCTCACAGAGAGTGTACTCATCATTAGTAATACAAAGGAAGTTTGGGGCAAGGGTTTGATTTTATCTTTTAATTATAGGTGATGGAAGAATTTAGAAGCTGTAGATATCTACTTAATTCTATCAGCATTCCATAATGTCAGTTTTAAGGTAAATACAGATTTTTGAGTATGGGAAGGCAAATGAGATGGGAGTAAGGATTCTGAGCAGAGGACCCTGATCTTCTCATATTTGCACAGCAATTTACAGCACTGTTAAGTCAGGAGGGCAGAGGTAAGAGCTCTCAAGGAACAGCTCCCAAGGAACTTGCTCCAAGGCTGTCCATGTTTCTTCTCCTGCTTTCCATGAACTCCTCTTTCTGGGCCTTGCTCATGGGCCCCTATATCTCAGAGCTGGAAACCTTGTTTCCCGTTCCTTTCACACTTCAAATACCTGATTTTTCCTTTCTCCCAGTGGTGTATAGGCATCAAAGGTGGCCACCCTAAGAAGGTCATGGTTTTTGAGAGAGACAGAGCCTCTTATTCCTTGATTTTACTATAATTTAGCAAGAGCTGAAATCATTAGACCTCAATTTATATGTCATTAACCAAACAGAAGAAGCTGCAAAAATCAGTTCATGATCCCCAGAGTCTATCTGGGTAACCAGATGAGAACATCTTTCCCAGTTTGGCTGAGCTGTTCAAATACTTCCTCCCACCCCCTTAACAACATTGCCTCATTTTTGTCTTCGCATTTGTAGGGCCATTCATCCTCTCACTTCTTTTCTTATAGGAATAGAAGATATCTGAGCTGATAAGTACAGTTGTAAACAGGGAAGTAAGGGATGAATTCAAAGTCTTTGGTATGGCTACCATATGATCAACTAGTTTGTCTAATTCCAGACTGCCTTTTACCAATGCATGTTAACAACTCACTTTTGAGAACAAGTCAGAGTACATGTCTCCTTTAACCATGTTCCAGTTCGAATATCCAGGAAAATAGAACATGATAGCCCATTCCCCATTACCTGTCAGAAGCCCCTTTGGTCATAAAATTCTTAGTCATGTTTCTCTGTACTTCTTTTACTCTCACTCAATTTCCTGGTTTTCTTCTCTCTCAAACCTTTCTTCTGCACCTACTAGAATTGCTATCCCATTGTGAGTCATCAAACTTCCATTTGATATTCCCTATAGTTCCTGTCCTTAGCTGAAACCTGGCTGAATTCTGAGGATGTTCCTCCCAGTCATCTTTTCAAGGAAAGGCTTCTCATTTTCTTACACACCATGTGTCAGGCAGCCTCTAAAATGGTCCTTTATGAGCCCTGCCTCCTGGAAATCACACCCCATGTGATACCCTCCTTTAGAGCATGAACTGGTCTAGTAACTTGCTTCTAATTAATAGAATATGGCAAAGGCAATGAAGTGTCACTTTCATGATTAGGTTACATGATTGTAAGTTTCATCTTGCTAGCTGATTCTCCCTTGTTGGCTTTGATAAAGCAAACTACCATGTTGGAGGGACCCACTTGGCAAGAAACTTAGGGCATGCTCCAGCCAGCTAGGGACAGAGGCCTTCAATCCCACAGGCAATGAGGAACTAAAACTCTGTCAACAGCTAGGAGAGCTTGGGGGTAGGTCCTTCCCCAGATGAGCCTTCAGATGAGAACTCAGCCCTGGCTGACACCTATGAGAACCCAGCCCTGACTGACACCTTGATTGCAGTCTTGTGAGAGACCCTAAAGCAGAGGCCCAGGTAACTATTCCCAGATTACTGACCCACGAAAACTGTGCAATAAGAAATGTGTTGTTTTCTTTGCTAAGTGTGAGGAAATTTGTGTTGCTGTTGCACACATACCACCTCACAAACTCAGATCATCAGGCAGAACTGACATCTTTCCTGTTCAATGATAAGGCTTCTAGATAGTTATGCTTCCAGTCTTATGAGAAGATCCCTAATTATTTTACTGTTGTCCAATTCAGCCCTGTATGTTCTATCCCTTCTCGTTACTGGTATCTATCCTGACTTCTCCTTTAATAAAGACTTTGGAAACTGAGTAAACATAACCTCTCCAACTCAATGGAAGTCATTATCCTGGTAAGTTGAATCTTAAAATGAACTTCCCACTTCTTTCATCTCTTCTGAAAAAATTTTCATTATTTGATTCACTTTTACCACAGGACAACTGGTTTCTCTTTTTTATTTAAAATGGGAGAACGTTTGAAATTCTAAATTCTAACTTCTTAATCTCTATTCAGAGCATTCTGTTCCTCTAGTGTGTGTGTGTGTGTGTGTGTGTGTGTGTGTGTGTTGTTGTTGTTTTTCTTTTTTACTAATCTACTCTTTTTAATCCTGTTGTTCAATCACATTCAGATCTCTTCTCCACAGACTCTTCCAATTTATTTTATCTGCTCCCTCCTGCCTTCTTATAGTGAAGTAGTCAGTGTGTGCAGTTAGTATCAGACCTGAGCTAGAATAGCAGCCATTACTTGCTGCTGGGAGACAAGCCATTTATTTAACTTTGCTTTAATTTCCTTATCTGTAAAATAAGGATATGCCTGGCACATTGTAGATATCTAATAAATATTGTCAATTAATATATACTTTATAAAGCTTAGGCTTGGTTAAATGGACCATTCAAAAAATAAAGCCAGCCAATATCTGAGAACAACTTGCCCTATTATTCTTCTGTCATTCTCACCTAGTGAAGCTTCAAACTTAAAGCAATTCAACTTTCTACATTTTCTGAGTTGCACAGAAGCATTGGAAGAAAAAAACCATGTGACCTTGAAAACTGGTGTCTCAATAAATATTTTGTCCCTAGGCTTCAGCTGAGCCGTAAGAGATGCCTCAAAATGCTTCTATCTTGCCCTCGTTAGATCTTGCTCTCATTTCCAATAATGGCAATTTCAAACTGTAATGTCAAGAAAAATCTTTCAGAAGACTGAGGTTTGGGAGTTTTTTGTTTGTTTATTTTCACCTTTTTTTACATTTGTATATACCAATGTAAATGTGTGATTTTTAGTGGAAATCTCTAGACTTCCCATTAACTTCTTCGTATTTTGGCGGGTGATGGTGGAAGTGGACGCCCATGAGAAGTTAGTTTTATAACCAACAAGTTAAAAATGTTGCATAGCAAATCAACACTACAATGAGGTACCACCTCACGCCAGTCAGAATGGCCATCATTAAAAAGTCCACAAATAACAAATCCTGGAGAGGTTGTGGAGAAATGGAATCCTCCTACACTGTTGGTGGGAATGTAAGTTAGTGCAGCCACTATGGAAAACAGTATGGAGGTTTCTCAGAAAACTTAAAAATAGTTTAGTTAGTGGGATTGATCCAGCAATCCCACTCCTGGGCATATATCCAGACAAAACTATAATTCAAAAAGATACATGCACCCCTATGTTCATAGCAGCACTATTCACAATAGCCAAGACATGGAAACAACTTAAATGTCCATCGACAGGTGAATGGATAAAGAAGATGTGGAACATATATGCAATGGAATACTACTCAGCCATAAAAAAGACTGAAATAAGGCCATTTGAAGCAACATGGATGCCACTAGAGATTATCATACTAAGTAAGGTAAGTCAGAATGAGAAAGACAAACACCATATGATATCACTTATATGTAGAATCTAAAATATGACACAAATGATCCTATCTATGAAACAGAAACAGAATCAGGGACATACAGAATAGACTGGTGGTTGCCAAGTAGGAGAGGGTGGGAGGGTTGGATGGGGAATCTGGGATTAGCAGATGCAAACTGCTATGTGTAGAATGGGTAAACAACAAGGTTCTACTGTATAGCACAGGGAACTATATGCAATATCCTGTGATAAACCACAATGGAAGAGTATGAAACAGAATGTATATATATGTATAACTGAGTCACTTTGCTGTACAGCAGTAATTAACACAACATTGTAATTCAACTACACTTCTATTAAAAAATAAATTTATAAAATAAAATTTAAAATGTTGCATAGAATTTATGAATTATTCATATACAATTAGCATAGAAGAATTGTCTTTATTTTCTGCTTTTGAAAGTACACGCAAAGAGGATGGTAGTGGAGAGACATAGACAGGGCTCAGAGGTCATATGAACATGCACCCTGGCACTTTAATGTTCTATTTTAGAAATATAGCATTGGAGTTTTAATCAATGCTATCGGAATCTCAAACAAAATGAGATGAGAGTCACCCTCCATTCAAGTGTCCATACCAATCTGAGAGAACCTGCCTTGGCTTTCATTTGCTATTAGCCAATCTTGGGCAATAATAGTATAAACAAATGCAAATTATGTAGACATACTTAAAGATAATGCATTTCAAAAGAACTTTGAAGAATCCCTAGAAACATGTGATTTGGGTTTAAAACATAAGGAGACATTATATCTATGAGGCTAGATTATGTAATCATGAAATGGGGACAGATTGAAACATGAGAGAATTCTATGGAGATGAAAATTCCATGCCTGAGAGTAGGAAGGGTCTTCTCTGGACTCCTCACTTCCTCTGGAGCTGGAGGATATTTGAGCTTTCCAACCCAGCTGCTGGGAGGTTGGAATGCTGGACAGCAGTGTAGACCTACACTGTAATGCCAAGTGATATTTCAGTGTTTCGAATACGGATATGAATTGATATTGCCAGATGGAGCCTTTTATTGGGACTTCCCATGCCTTGAGGAAATGACTAGCAGCCCTTGCGGAAAACAGTTCAAGTTAGCCTTTTCCTGCTTCCACCTACATTTGGGATGAAATAAAAGTGTCTTTTTTGTTAGACCAGTTTTGGGCCAAGCAGGAATGTGTGAAGAAAGTACTGTACTTGGAGGAGAAAGATGAGGTGCAGAAAGAGAAGCCAGTAAAACATTTGGAGAAAATTCTTCCCACAGAGGCCATTGCAAAGTAATGAAAGAACAGGAGGTATTGGTCCCCAAATTTTTCCAGTTCAGAGAGGCTGGGATTTTATGTAAAATGCCTTTGTATAGATTTCTGTAGAAGTCTTTTTCTTATAGTTTTTCTGTGCTTTGCAATATAACGTAAAATAACAAATTTTATTGAGGTGTCACCTTGGCCCTTTGGAAAATGGACTGAAAAAGACAGGAATTGTATGTAAGTCCCAAGTAAACCTGTTAGAAAAGGTAGCTGCCACTTTTCAATTCTTCCATTTCCTGATTGCTCTGATTTTGTCAATTTATTTTAAATAGTGTGTTGGATAATCTCACTATCCAGGAAACATTCTTCATAAATGATGGTTGTAAATGAGGAGATTCATTGTGAACCATTGTGTTCCTTTAGTTACATTTAGAGTCCTTGGGTGAAACAGACAGAACCAAAAAGCCTTCCTTGAAAATACTAGCATAAGGCCCTTCCTCTTAGAAAGGGGAAGAATTTAAAAGGCTTGTATCTTGAAAACTATCTTGAACTTGAACATATGTGGTAGCACTGTATGGTTGATTATCCACATTTTACCTAATACATTTTGGAAAATAAATGGCTTCCTTATTTTATTTGCTATTTATGTATTGAAGTTGTTTGCCTACATTTGAGAGGGAGAGAGTTAGGACTTCTGATTCAGAAGCCCTTGTTAAGTAGAGAAATACCATTAAGCACTGCTCCTTGTTTTTCTGAAAGCTCATATTTGGGACTCATTATAATGATAGTTTTTTCCTCAATAGATTCCTTTTAAAAATCACTCTTGAAAGATGAGGACTGAGCTACCCAGAGGAGACATGAGAGGAAAAATAAAAGTTCATCCTAAGTACATAGTTTTAAAAAACGTTGAATCCAAAGAGTTAGATGTGTTTTATTACTGAGCAATAAATTTTGGTAATTATTATATATGCACTTAAAAATAATGTATATTCTGTCATTAATGAATGGTCCTATACACATAAGTTTTTTTTTTCTTAACATCTTTATTGGAGTATAATTGCTTTAAAAATGGTGTGTTAGTTTCTGCTGGATAACGATGTGAATCAGCTATACACATACATATATCCCCATATCTCCTCCCTCTTGCGTCTCCCTCCCACCCTCCCTATCCCACCCCTCTAGGTGGACACAAAGCACCGAGCTGATCTCCCTGTGCTATGCGGCTGCTTCCCACTATCTATTTCACATTTGGTAGTATATATATGTCCATGCCACTCTCTCACTTCATCCCAGCTTACTCTCCCCCCTCCCTGTGTCCTCAAATCCATTCTCTAAGTCTGCATCTTTATTCCTGTCCTGCCCCTAGGTTCTTCAGAACCATTTTTTTTTTTTTTTAGATTCCATATATATGGAATCTAAATCTTACCCAATCACACTTGGGTAAGAACCACTTGGCCTATTTCACAGGTACATTTTAGAGTTATCAAATGACTTATAATTCTGGGTTAAACTGCCTTCCCCTGAGAGTCAGGATGTTGCAGGTGAGCTCTAGCTAGCAGCTTCTCTGGGGTCTTTGTAGGGGTTTCTTGACAGAGGCCTTTCCTTCAAGGCAAATGTCGTTCTTTGGTAGGCTTCCTAACCGGGGGCACCCATTTCTCACTGGTTGCAATGGAGGGGGAAAAGGAAAGCGCCTAATATAGCTGGCACACTTTGAACAAGATGTGGTGTCTCAGGGAGCAACTAGTACACCTTGGCATGTGTTCCTTCATACTTTTCCTATCTCCAAGTACTGATAAGCCCCTGCCAAAACTTCTCTTTCTTCTGTCCTCTCCCTTACGGTTTCTCAACATTCCTTTGGGAATGCCACTCTGTAGAGATCAGACTTTGCGGACCCTCAAGTGGTGAGAAAAATGTTGTTAAATGGGAGACATAGTATTGGGTTGGCCAGAAAGTTCGTTCAGTTAGTGAATACGTTGTTCACTTAAGGTCTTCGTGAAAATGAAAAATGTGTCTTTCATTGTTACTTAAAACTGAATGAACATTTTGGCCAACCCAGTAGAATGAGCCCTGGGCATGCAGTCATGGAACCCTATTCTAGGCTCAGCTCTGAGATATGATTTTTTTTTTTTTTTTTGCGGTACCCGGGCCTCTCACTGTCGTGACCTCTCCCATTGCGGAGCACAGGCTCCGGACGCGCAGGCCCAGTCGCCATGGCTCACGGGCCCAGCCGCTCCATGGCATGTGGGAGCTTCCCACATGGGGGCACGAACCCATGTCCCCTGCATTGGCAGGCGGACTCTCAACCACTGCGCCACCAGGGAAGCCCTGAGATATGATTTTGATGCAGTGACTCAACCTCTCTGGGCCTGCTTCATCTGCTGGAAAACCAGGGGACCAGTCTAAATATTTTGTTCTAACCTAACCTAACTTGCAGTTCTCTAATTATTTCTTCTTCTGTGTTTATTCTGTATTCTCATTTATAAAGTTTGTAATTTATTCATTTTATTTTTCAGTTCTGGAATTTCTATTTGATTCATTTCTCAGGTGATAGTATCTACTTTTTATTCTATTTTTTGAACATATTTATCACAGGATTTAAGTGTCCTTGTTTGATACCTCTAACATTTATATCCCTTGAAGATTTTCTGTCATTCATTTCTTCCTCCCATCTTCCCTGGTGACTTTTATTGTATTCTAGAGATTGTGTGTAAAAAATGAGAAAGATCCTTTCCCTGAAGGATGTTTATTTTGTTCTCAGCCAGTGACATACAGTAGGAACAGATCAGCTAGATGTAAACGTATATTGAAATGATTCAATGTTGGGTGTCAGCCTTTGTGAAAATTGGTCTCTTTATGGTTTTTCCACCATCCTAGGACATCACCATTCAGCATCTCAACTAAAAGTTACATGAATTGGTTAAAATGTTTCTTAAAATTAGTAACTTTTAGATTCCTACCCCTTTCATTCAGAGCTGACTATGTCTTTGTTTTTCCAACCAATCATTCTTGCTTCCAGTAAGACCATTGGTAATGAAACTTGTTTAAAACAAGGCTCTACTATTGCCTCTGAGATATTTTTCCATGATACTGAAAACCTTGGCAAGTTTTGGTGGACATGCCTAGGCCGTGACTGTTACATCATGACCACTGCTTGGCCAGCAGTAACGAGATATATCACAATTTAAACAATGTTAACATGTGAAAAGAAAAGAATACATCTTAAAATGGATGGAATGCCATGTGAATAGCACTCAGAACAGTTCCTGATGAAGAGTAAATGTAAATTATTATTTTTATTTTGAGAAGAGTGGTAACATGATCTAACATACATTTTTAGAAGACTCTAAAACTCAATAGTGAGAAAATGAACAATCCAATTAAAAAGGATCAGAATAGAAATCTCATCCAAGAAGATATACAGATGGCAAATAAGCATATGAAAAGATGTGCAACAGCATATGCCATTAGAGAATTGCAAATTAAAACGAAAATGAACACACCTGAAACATGAACAACATCAAATACTGGAGAAGGTGTGGAGCAACAGGAATTCTCATTCACTGGCTGTGCCATGCAAAATGGTACGGCCAATTTGGAAGACAGTGTGTCACTTTTTATGAAACAAAACATACTCTTAAAATATGATCCAGCAATTACCCTTTGTGGTATTTATCTAAATGAGTTTTTTAAAAATGCCCGCAGATGTTTATAGGAATTTATAAGTGCCAAAAGCTAGAAGCAACCAAGATGTTCTTCTGTAGTAACAGTAGTAAATGGATAAAAAACTGGTACATCTAGACAATGGAGTGCTGTGGTATTCAATGCTAAAAAGAAATTAGGCATCAACCCATGAAAAGATATGCAGGAACCTTAAATGCATACTGCTAAGAAGAAAAGCCAGTTTGAAAAGGTCAACCTGCAAAGAAAAAAGCCAGTCTGAAAAGGCTACATACGGTATGATTCCACCTCTATCACATTCTGGGAAAGGCAAAATTATGGAGAGATTGAAAAGATCAGTGGTTGCCAGGAGGCAGAGGGGATGCAGGTATGATGGTTAGGCAGTACACAGAGGATTTTTAAGGCAGTGAAACTATTCTGTATAATACTATAATTGTGGATACGTGTTTTGCATTTGCCAACACTCAGAGAGTGTGCAGCACCAAGACTGAATCCCAGTGTAAACTATGGACTTTGGGTGATTATGATGTGTTAATGTAGGTTCATTAATTGTAACAAATATACAGCTCTGGTGTGGGATGTTGATAGTGCGAGAGGCTGTGCATGGTGAGGCATGGGCCGTATGGGAACTCTCTATACTTCCTGCTCACTTTTTCTGTGAACCTAAAATTAGTCTATAAATAAACTCTATTAAAATGTAAAAAAAAAAAATCTACCTGTGATGTAGAGAATGGTTTCAAGCAGGTGAGTTTAAGGAGATCATTTAAGAGGCTTTTTTCTTTCAAATAATAAATCATTAAATTTTGAACAAGTGATTAGTGTGGGGGTGCAAGGGGGTCCAGTTCTTGACATGTTTGGAGGCGTATTAAACAGAGTTTCTGATGAATTGCATGTGGGTCATTAGAGAAAGTGGAATTATAGATGAATGCACGGTGCAGTACCAAGAAGACTGGAATTGATATTTAACAAAATGAAGAAGTAAGGAGAAGAAGGTTCATTAGGGTGTTGGGTAAGTAGAGGAAGGAAGATCAAGATTATGATTTAGGATATTTAAGTGTCTGTTAGATATTAAAAAGTAAATATGGAGTAGGCAATTGTATACAAGTGTCTAGAGTTCAGCGGACAAATCTAAAGTTGGGATCTAAATTTCGAAATCATCAGTGATAACATGGCATTTCACATCCTGAGAATGATTGGGATTACCTAGGGAGTAAGTTTTAGATAGAGGAGAGGGCTGATAATACAGCCATGGTGGACTTCAATGCTAAAGATTTGGAAAATGGGGAGAAATCAGAAAACAAGACTGAGAAGGAATAACTCCTTGGATAGGAGGAGAATCAAGAGAAAGTAGGATCCTTTAAGCCAAAAAAGAAAAAAAAATGCAGAAAGATGAATCAACAGAAAGATGGAGGGTGTTGTATGCTGCTGTTAAGTTGCATTATGAAACATCTAACATTCTTTTAAAAATAATTGTTGAATTTCATCACCTAATACTTTATTTAAGATTTTCTTATTTTGATCATTTATAAATGAAGTAGAATAATGATTTTCTGTCATTACTCAGTCATTATTTGTAGGTTAATGTTACAATAGTCTCTTGACATCAACTAAGCAAAATTACCTAGGTGAGTGCAGGATGTAAGGGGTATCAGTGAGAATACCCCACACTGCCAGTTTCCAGCCGTTTTATTTATTTATTTTAATTTATTTTTTAACATCTTTATTAGAGTATAATTGCTTTACAATGATGTGTCAGTTTCTGCTCTATAACAAAGTGAATCAGTTATACATATATATATGTCCCCATATCTCTTCCCTCTTGCATCTCCCTCCCTCCCACCCTCCCTATCCCACCCCTCTAGGTGGTCACAAAGCACCGAGCTGATCTCCCTGGGCTATGCAGCTGCTTCCCATTAGCTATCTATTTTACGTTTGGTAGTGTGTATATGTCCATGCCACTCTCTCACTTGCTCCCAGCTTACCCTTCCCCCTCCCAGTATCCTCAACTCCATTCTCTAGTAGGGCTGCATCTTTATTCCCATCTTGCCCCTGGATTATTCTGACCATTTTCTTCCTTTTTCTTTTTTTTTTTTTTTTAGATTCCATATATATGTGTTAGCATATGGTATTTTTCTCTTTCTGACTTACTTCAGTCTGTATGACAGTCTCTAGGTCCATCCACCTCACTACAAATAACTCAGTTTCGTTCCTTTTTATGGCTGAGTAATATTCCATTGAATATATGTGCCCCATCTTTATCCATTCATCTGTCGATGGACACTTAGGTTGCTTCCATGTTCTGGCTATTGTAAATAGAGCGGCAATGAACATTTTGGTACATAACTCTTTTTTATTTTTTTGAGGTACGCGAGCCTCTCACTGTTGTGGCCTCTCCCATTGGGGAGCACAGGCTCCGGACGTGCAGGCTCAGTGGCCATGGCTCACGAGCCCAGCTGTTCCGCGGCATGTGGGATCTTCCCAGACTGGGGCACGAACCCGTATCCCCTGCATCGGCAGGAGGAATCTCAACCCTGCGCCACGAGGGAAGCCCCTACATGACTCTTTTTGAATTATGGTTTTCTCAGGGTATATGCCCAGGAGTGGGATTGCTGGGTCGTATGGTAGTTCTATTTGTAGTTTTTTAAGAAACCTCCATACTGTACTCCATAGTAGCTGTATCAATTTACATTCCCACCAACAGTGCAAGAGGATTCCCTTTTCTCCACACCCTCTCCAGCATTTATTGTTTGTAGTTTCTTTGATGATGGCCATTCTGACCAGTGTGAGTTGATACCTCATTGTAGTTTTGATTTGCATTTCTCTAATGATTAATGATGTTGAGCATCCTTTCATGTGTTTGTTGGCAGTCTGTATATCTTCTCTGGAGAAATGTCTATTTAGGTCTTCTGCCCATTTTTGGATTGGGTTTTTTGTTTTTTTGATATTGAGCTGCATGAGCTGCTGTGGAGTTTCTTTAACAAACTTTTTTGAGAAGTTTTAAGTTTCAGAAAAATTGAGTAGATATTAAAGAGTTCTTATGCACTTTCTCACACCCCTCCCCCAGTTTGCTCTATTATTAGCACCTTACATTTATTACAATTGATGAGCAGTTATTGATACGTTATTATTAGCTAGAGTCTATAGATTACTTCAGGGTTTACTCTTGGTGTTGTAGGTCCTATAGGTATTGACAAATGTATAGTGTCCTGTATCCACCATTACAGTATCATACATAATAGTTTCATGACCTAAAAATCCTCAGTGTTCCTTCCATTTGTCCTTTCCCCTGCCTCAAGCCTTGACAACCATTGGTCTTTTACTGTCTACATGGTTTTTTCTTTTCCGAAATGTGATATAGTTAGAAAGGAATCATACAGTTTGTAGCCTTTTCAGATTGACTTCTTTCACTTAACAATAAACATTTAAGGTTCCCACATGTCTTTTTATGGCTTGATAGCTCATTTGTTTTTGACTGCTGAAAACTATTCCACTGCCTGGATGTACCACAGACTGTTTTTCTATTTATCTATTGAAATACATGGAATTGTGTTTTTGTGTATTGTCCTAATCTAGTTTGAGAAGCTGGGTTGCACTAGAAACAAAATTATTTTTTTTCTTTGTTCTGGATAACTTGTATAAAATGTATTATCTGTGCCTTGAAATTTTGTGAAATGTCCCTTTAAGAATGTCTGGGTCTTGGACTGTATCAGTCAGTATCCAGTCAGGGGACAGAAATCATAGAGTAATTTGAAGAGAAAAAGAAGTAACAGGAGTTATTAAATAGTAATGTGGAACTCTAAGGAACACAGAATAGCATGTACATAGACAATTCACTCCTTTTATGGCTGAGACAGAAGTCCAGGGGGAACAAATTTGGAAAAGGAATCCCTCCTCCCCACCAAAGGCTGAGATTTATACTTTGTTGGAGAGGGCGTGACTACAGTTTTCTGGGTTGTGGAAGAGTTACTTATGTGCCATAGGACCAGGCTGATAATGAGGAAACTGCCTAGTGGGGCATCAAAAGTTGCAGGAACCTGCCTTCTGGGGTCCTGATGATGGAACTAGATGGGAAGTTGGCCCTTGAGTTCTGCTGAAACTCAACAGGAAACCACCTACTGGGGTGCCTGGGAGACTTTCTAGAAAAGGGACTGGGACACTGTATACAGGGGTGTTCCTGAATTTGCTAGGGGCTGGCTGTGGTGCTAGCAGAACTCACCAGAAACTTCCTGCTGGATCACCTGTGAGACTCCTTGGAAAGTCATATGGAGAGCCTAGAGAAGTTGCCAAGTACAAGCCCCTTGTGGAGTTTACACTGAACTCCCAGGGAAGCTGCCTGGGGGGCTGGTGAACTCACTAGAATGCCACCATGGGGGTGCCACTGAAATTTGCTGGTGGGCACTGAATGCTATAGGAGCCAGAGGAGAGTAGTAAGCACATGGAAACCAGGTAGAGAAGTCCCCTTCTCCTGCAGTGTTCCTCCATAACAGTGGACTGACAAAACCTAATGTTACGTCAGCTGGCAAAGAAGAAATGTTTATAGGGTCCAGCTTCAGTATCACAAAGCAGGACAACTAAGGGAGGATTTGGGGCTGAGAAACAATAAGATTCTAGCTGGTACAGGGACTTTATTTTTTTGTTGGGAAGGAGGGCAAGGATAGGGAGAGATTTTTGATAAGAATTTCCATTTCTGTTAATGTTTGGCTGTTGACCATACATAATGCATTCTTGTTCCAATTTTGGCATTTAATCTTTTCCCAGGAATTTTTCTGTTACAGCTAGACTGTCAAATTTACTGTTGAGTAGTTTTCTAAATATTTCTTTAAAAATAATAAAAAAATAATAATACATATTTAAAAATCTGTTCGTAGTTTTTTATCCTTTTATAGTCTTTTAACCTTTTTTGTATCTATTGCTGCTGGTTCGCAAAATAGTCCCTATACATAGAGGGCAGGGAGAGACTAAAAACAGAGGCAGACCACTTCAGATGGGTAGATGGCAGTTTTAATAAGCAAGGGAACTTACATACAAGACTTGTCTTGGGTGGCTGAAAACTGAGTAGATCTACACACCTGCCCGCCAGAATCTTAAAAGTTTATACAGAGGACTTAACAGGGTTCAGTCACATATACCACCCAGAGGGTCTCAACAGCACCCCACTGTCTCAAAGTTGCGTCCTTGAAAATGGCTCCCACTGTGGGAACGGTGGGCAGAGTGTACATTCAAAGGACAGGGGAGGGGGTGAGGAGCCTTCTATTGCTGGGTCCAGCCCAAGAGGTCAAGTGGTGGTCACATCCTCTTGATGACCTCTTCCAACAATTGCAGAGGTTGTTAGTGATCACCGAAACAGTGCATGTGTTTTCCTACATTCCCTCATCCTCATTTTGGGTGAGGACATGTGACTGTTGGTTGGTGCAAACCAAAGAGAGATGAGCACAGTGTGACTTCCAGATCAAGGAAGTGAAGAGCCAGTGTTCCTCATCCTTCTCTTTCTTCTTCTGCCACAGGTTCCATGGGCCCCTGATTGCTGCTTGAGGAGAATTGCCCTGTGGATTTGACTGACCAACGACTGTGATATAAGCAGGTAAAAAAACATTTATTATGCTATACCAGTGAGATTTGGGGTTTTGTTGTCAACTATCCTTAATTACCCAGACTAAAACAACAATGCTTTCTCTTTGTCCCTCTCTCTCTTTCTCTCTCTCTCTCTGTCTCTCCTTGATCAGTCTTTCTGGAAGTTTATCTACTTTGGAAGTCTTTATAAAAGAAAAATCAGCCTTTGGGTTAGTAGAGCACAGCTGATAAAAGTATGGAATATTAATCATTCTCTGGTCCTTACTAGCTTTGTGATCTTGGGAAAGTTATGCAATCTCTCTGTGCATTGCTTTACTCATCTTTAAAATGAGAATGAATAATTTTGCCTTTATCTAAGGGTTGTTGTGAGGAGTGAGTGAGTCAATATAAGTAAAGCACTTAGCCCTTAGCATATCGTTTATGCCATATGTGCTGTAAACATGTTATCTATATTTTTTCTCTACTTTATGGATTTCTGTCTTCATCTTCACAACTTCTTCTTCTTTGGATTTATTCTCTTTTTTTTTTCCCTAGTGTTTTGGGCAATATTTAGCCCACTTATTTATAACCTTTCTTTTCATCTGGTAAACAATTTTTAGGATATATTATGCCCCTCACAGTACTTCCTTCACTGTTCCCAGACATTTTGACATGGAGTGCTTTTGTGCTCACTCAGCTGTAATTTAGTACTTTCACTTATGAATTTCTCTTTAACCCAAGTGCTGTATAGTTGTATGTTTTTTGGATTTACAGATATTTGGAGTTTCTATAAGACTTTATATTTGGTTTGATTCTTATTTTATTGAGTAATAATTGGAAAACTCTAAGATATTGCTTCTTTGCAATTTATTGAGGCTTTTTTTGTGTGTGTCTCAGTAGTTGGTTGAGTTGTATGAACGTTTCATGTCTGCTTGGAAAAGAAAAATTGTGCTCACTGGCTATAAAGTCGCTGATGTATATTTTGGTTCCGTTAGTAATTATCATATATACAAATTTTTAATTTGTTTCCCTGAGCTGTCTGTTTCTGAAACACAGGGTTTTAAATCTACAACTACAACTACTGATTTAGTAGCTATTTCTCTTTGTAGTTCATCAATGGCTGTCAGAGATTATGTATGTAAGTTTTATGTGGTAATATATTCATTTTTATCATATCTTTTGGATCTTTTGTTCCTTTTATCAGCCTACATACAAGATAAAATTTTATTTATAATGATTTTTTGCTTTCAATTCTATTTAGTCTGAAATTAATGTTGCTACACTATATTTCTTTCAACCATATTTGCCTGGTGTGTTAGTTTTCACTCTTTTATTTTTATTTCATTTTACGTGTGTTCATTGTTGCATATGTGATTATGAATTGGTGGGTAAAGGACACATGCATACCTGCTATAAGTATGTGATTTAGAAATTTATACATTTCTTATTTAATGCAAGTATAAGAACTTAATGGAATAAAGGTGGTAAAAGCAACCAAGAACAGAAACATATCTTTGCATGACTGTTTCATTGCTTTGTTTCTATGTGGTTCACTGGTGGAAGGGACAATTTCCATGAAGTTTGTATTCTGTTAGAGTTGAGTAAATGCTAAATATTTATTGCACCTCTATCTTTTTAGTTCTGGCTTAACAAAGCAATTCCAGAACAGCTTATACTAAAAATCATTTTGCCTTAGTATTTGAGAAGACATATAAACATATAGTTTTCTTGATTCTTGAACTAAATGCAGCACCATAGAGGCTATCTCCTTATCAGTGCCAGGGAGGGGATGGTGTCCTTGAATAATATCTTCACTTCGAGATTTCCAGTGTTCTGAAGTATTCTGCCTTATTCAGGCAGTTTCTTGGAAATAATTTATGACCAGAGCTCTTTTTCAATATTAGTCAGAGTGAGGCCATACTAATTTGTGCTTACAAATAAAACCTCAAAAGAATGCAACAATAATTCATTATTTTTTATTCACGTCATAGTTTGGTGTGGGAAACATGGCTCTCCTTCATCATTCTACTCCAAAAGGGGACTCAAGGGTATAGGCTACTACCAGAGCTGTAACACATTGGCTCTTGAGTTGATCCAACCAGGGAAAGGAGAATTAGAGCATCATATTTTTAAGGGCCAGCCTTGAAAGTGATTTACACAACTTCTGGCCAATTAGCACAGTCCAGAACTCAGTTATATGTTCAGAAATTAGCTGTCAGAAAGACTAGGACATGCCTTCTTTTCTGTCAATCCAAGAAGAGGAAATGGTGGTGAACTTGTTATTGCCCTGTCGAATGGTCCAGTTGAAATCTTTGTCTTTTGATTGGTACATTTAAGCTACTTAAATTTATCATAAATTTTAGTTACTTTTGAAATCTCATTTCATGTTTTTTATTTATAATACATACATATTGCTTTTATCTTTCTCTTTTACTAACCTCCATAGATAAATTTTGTTTTGTTAGTTTGAAGGTCTTATGTTCTACTTTAATTTTGTTAGTTATCCATAACATATTGAGGCTTATAGTTATTTTTTCTCCCAAGCAGCCTCTTAAGTTTGTCAATTTTTATCTTCCTTTGCAGTAAAGCTCTCTCTTACCTCCTCTGATCTTTCTCCTTGGTCCTGCTATATCACCATATAGTTATTACTTAGAAATGCACTCTAGATACACTTTAATAATTTGGGAGGATATGTCGTTGGTTATTGTTTATTTTTACAAAGACATATTTGATTAAGTAATTTACTTCTCATATCTTACTGCTTTCGTTTCTTACTACTGGAGTACTTATTCTAAGACTTCTTTCACAAAGGTTCTGGCTGTGGCAAAATTTCTGCTGCAGTCATTATTGAAAATATTTGTATTTCAACTCTTGTTTAAGTGATAATTGAGCTGGTTATAATATTCTATATTTGCAATTCCTTGCCTTTACCACTTTGTTATTATTACTCCGTTACTTTTCATCTCAGGTATGCGTAATTCTTGTCATTTCCTTTCAGGTGATCTGCTTTTACTCATGGAAGTTTTTCTCTTTCATGTGGGTAACTTAAATTTGATAACTAGTTACACCTTTGACTTTTCTAATCTTTATTAAACTATTTAATCTAATTCTTACATATTTCTTTAATTTGGGTATATTCTTAATCATTTACTTACATATTTCCTCCCTTTTAATTAGTTTTTCTCAGATTTTATAATGTTTATATATGTGGTTATGGACAGTTATTTTTCTGTCTTTTATATGGCTTAACTTTAAATTATTCTTTTCCACTTTATGCCTTCTTGTGAAAGTCCTAGACTTGATATTTCAGCTCAATCTTTCATTTTTTGATGGGATGTATTCTATTATTCAGCCTATCTGTTCAGCTCTTTATTTCAACAATTCTGTTTTTATTCCACTTATTTCTAATCAGTTCTTTTCTATGATTGCTTATTTTTCCTTGGCATTTCCAATATCCTTATTTTCTCTTTGAGCATTTTATTGTGGATATTTAAAATTCTTATTTCTCTCATGTGCATTTATTCTGCTTCAACCAGAATAAACTGCTCAGTGTGCGGCTTTTCACTTTTTTAATAGTTGTGGTCCTCATCTCTGTTCCCTCCACCCCCATGTTTCATAGTCCATTGGGAATATCTGTCATTGTGATTGATCATGTCAACTTGGGGATGTGGTTAAAGCATAGACCCTATTTCTAGGTGTGTTGGGGAAGTGGGAACAGTGGGGAGAGTGTTTATGATTGAAGAGCCTCTGGATTTACAGTAAGTCCCCTACATATGAACGACTTCCATTCTGAGAGGGTGTTCGTTAAGTCCAGTTTGTTTGCAAGTCCAACAATATTAGCCTAGGTATCCAACTAACACGATCGGCTATTTACCACTGCTTTTACACTTGCTTCCAGACATTCTGGGCTTGAAATAAAGATACTGTACTACTGTACCCTATACAGTACTGTACAGTAAAGTACGCAAAAGCACAACCACTTGGAGTGGATGCACGCATGTGACAGTGTATGCCAGACACATGACCTAACGTACATGGTTGGACATGTGAAAGCACGTACGCATCGTTGAAAGTTTGAAACTTGAAGGTTTGTATGTAGGGAACTTACTGTACTATCTTGGTTCAGTTACTCTCCATTTTACCACACTACTCCCAACATTTGCTCTGGGGAAAATTCCTTGGTCCTTTTGAATGCTGTTTTGTCCATCCCAAAAGTTGAATTTCTGGCTTGTCAAATCATGGAGTGTTTTGTGGTGATGGGATAGAAAGACAAAGGAAATAAGCAGCTATTGCGTCAGACCCAAAGCACATTGCCTGAAAACAATAGGTATTCATTTAGTTCATGAATCTGTGGGTCAGCAGTCTAGTCTGGACAGTTCTTCTGATCTAACCTGAAATTGTTCGCTCTATGGGTATGGCCTGTCTCAGAGTGACTGTTGCATCTATGGGTCCTTTGGCTGCTGTCTGGAGGGACCTGATTTAGCCCCACATGTCTCTTATATTCCTCCAGCAGGCTAGCCTAGGCATGTTCTCAAGAGAAAGGCAGAGGTGCAAGAGGTAGGGCGGTTTCTACACCCAAACACACTTCAGGCCTCTGTGTATGTCACATTTGTTACTATCCCTTTGTCTAAAGCAAGTCATGTGGTCAAGCCTACTGCCAGAGTGAGGGCTCTGCAGAGTTATATAGCAAAGGATGTGGATACAGGGAAAGGTGAGAACATGGACTTTGCATGTTTACAATAAAGCTATCATAAGCTGAGTTAAATTTGATAACTAGTTATACCTTTAACTTTTCTAATCTCTATTAAACTATTCAATCTGTTTCTTACATATTTCTTTGGTAAGAAAATATAGATATTTATGGGCCCTGTGATATATACACTAGGCATTCTGTAGTAAACTACGTGTTATTATCCTTTACCGCACTTCCAGAACATTTTTACCTCTAGGAACTCCTATATTTGGAAGCTTTCAGACACTAGTCAACCTTGCTGAATCACAAAAGATTTTTCTATACTTTAGAATTCTCTCACTCTGGATTGGGAACACTGAGTATTTCAAAAATTTCCCCATATATTTGGAAATTTAAAGTGCTTAACTGTAGTTGAATTAAATTAGACTAACAGATGCCATACTGTAATATTTTCTATGCTTCAAGTTGATAAATTCTTCAATGCTGCAGGTTTTGTGAAGTAAATTTATTTTTTCTATTGAATAATCCAAGTTTAAGTTTTTGCATAGAATGTTTACTTAGTTTGGGTATTGCCTTTATACTAGGTGTTTTGATGCTGTGATAACTCCTAACTTGTGATCACATTCAAGACTGAGAGAAACAGATGATGCATAGAGGGAAGATGCTTTTGACTAGAGGAAAGAGGCATGTTGCTGAGTTACAAAAAAGGAATTATTGTATTCTCTTTATCTAATTAAATGACTTAATTCAGTACCAGACTAGCACATCCCTAATAGGCAATTATATTGACATTAAAAGTGTTAGAGGTCCTGAGTCCTCTATCACTGCAGATATTCAAACAAACACTTCAATTCTTACTGGGATATTAGAGAAGAGATGTAAGAATTGGGCTAAACTAAAAGATTTCTCAATTTTTTTTCCCTATGTCAAAGATATGAACATTATTATGTCCTATTAATGTCCCAGATGCTATATAGTTAAGCTCTGTGGTAGATCATCTGTGTATTCACACAACGCTATAATCCTAGCATAATTAAGGCACGAGCACTTGTTAAGAGTCAAAACCAGGGGCCTCCCTGGTGGTGCAGTGGTTGAGAGTCCGCCTGCCGATGCAGGGGACATGGGTTCGTGGCCCGGTCTGGGAAGATCCCACATTGCCGCGGAGTGGCTAGGCCCGTGAGCCATGGCTGCTGAGCCTGCGCGTCCAGAGCCTGTGCTCCATAACGGGAGAGCCCACAACAGTGAGAGGCCCGCGTACCACAAAAAAAAAAAAAAAATCCCAGAAAACTACCATGAAGTATCACCTCACACCAGTTAGAATGGGCATCATCAGAAAATCTACAAACAACAAATGATGGAGAGGGTGTGAAGAAAAAGGAACCCTCTTGCACTGTTGGTGGGAATGTAAATTGATAACATCCATCATGGAGAACAGAATGGAGGTTCCTTACAAAACTAAAAATAGAATTACCATATGACCCAGCAATCCCACTACTGGGCATATACCCAGAGAAAACCATAATTCAAAAAGACACATGCACCCCAATGTTCACTGCAGCACTATTTACAACAGCCAGGTCATGGAAGCAACCTAAATACCCATCGACAGACGAATGGATAAAGAAGATGTGGTACATATATACAATGGAATATTACTCAGCCATAAAAAGGAACGAAATTTGCTCATTTGTAGAGATGTGGTTGGATCTAGAGACTGTCACACAGAGTGAATAAGTCAGAAAGAGAAAAACAAATATCATATATTAACACATATATGTGGAACCTAGAAAAATGGTACAGATGAACTGGTTTGCAGGGCAGAAATATGGACACATATGTAGAGAACAAATGTATGGACACCAAGGGAGGAAAGTGGCGGGTTGGGGGGTGGTAGTGGGATGAATGGGGGAATTAGGATTGACATATACACACTAATATGTATAAAATGGATAACTAATAAGAACCTGCTGTATAAAAAATAAATAAAATTAAATTTAAAAAATAACAAATATTGTTTTAAGCCACTAAATATAGGTATTATTTAATGTAGGGATTGATAACTGAGGTAGCCAGGAAAAGTAATTAAATCCCCCTTCCTGGGAAACATAGATGATTGACTGATATTTTTGCCTCAGATGGAGAGGATATTAGACTGTCTAAACTTATCAGGGGGCTTTTTAGAAGATGAACAGTGAGGATTTGACAAGACAAATAACTGGAAATGTGAAACCAAGCTACTCAAGTACTGCCAGTGGAGAGCAGAGATGACAGTTTGAGATGAAAGTTTTATCTGACTTTTTTCATGAATTAGCTCATGCCTTGATGTCCAGGGAATATAGAAGGTTATGCTTAAAAGCAAGTTTACTCCAGGATCACTGTGTCTACAAAAGTCCTCTTCTTTGGTGTCTGTGTTGCATATTGAATGTCCCTAAGTTGAACAACAAACTTTTAGGTGTAAGAGGAAGTTCTCTCACAGAAAAAAATAAACCATTATAAAATAGCTTATAATGGTTCTTGTGGGTGCCGTTGCTTTAGGATGCAGGCCATGCAGCATGGTTATGCAGCTGAGATATAAAGATGGAAACGGATATATGAGAAGTGACTTAGCCGAGGCAATGCATACGCGAGAAAGTGTAGCCTATAGCAAAGCTTGGATGTGGAGAAGTCAAGTATATCCATTATTCATTCTATTCTATTTCCTTTGTTTAGATCCTTGGTCCTTTTTTCCTGTTGTTCTCTTAATGAGTTTTGTTGTTTGTTTGTTTATATGCTTTTTAAAATTTATGTAAGCCCATTTATATGCTTAAGATAGGTATCTTTTACTGTTGTATTTAACTGTAAATCCTTTTTACTATTTCTTTAATGGGCTTTATTTTTTGGACATACTGAAATATAACATTTTTAAAGGTAATCTCTGTGTTCTTAGGCATTCTTTCACTGATTTAAAATTTTTAAATCCTCCCACTCTATAGGTTAGAATAAATATTGAAGTGTTTTCTTACTTTTTTGAGGTTATAAAATATTTAAGCTGAAATTATTTTATCATATTAAAATTGCTTTGGACAGAGCTAAAGCAAATTTTTTCAATAATAAGGAAATGATGAGTCGAGTGTATCCAATTGTCTTAAGTTTGATTAACATGTTACCTAAACCAACTAAAAGAATGAATTTGACGAGAGTCATGTTGATTTTATGACTGCATGTAAATCCATATGAAATGAGAAAATGTTCTAATCTATTTATTTCTTGTTCTTACTGGTTTGGAAGTTTTTCATAAGGTAATAAATTGTGTAGTGTAGTCCTCTGCAAAGCATGTAGCATCAGAACACTAATTTTGCAGAATGTTAATTTATATTAAGTGATTAAAGGGTTTTGTAGTAAAACACATTTGGGAAATACTGGTTTGAACAAAATTAAATTGGTTTTTTAGTCAAGGATTTCTCAGAGTATTTAATGTAAATTGTGAATTTCCAAGAGTATAATATAATAAGCAGCATTGCCTAAGCTTACTCAACCATGGCCTCCTCCTATCCCCGCCCTCCCTCCCTCTCTGCCAGAGCATCTTTTAGGACTAGTTCTATGGAATACATTTTGGGTAATGCTGATGTGTTGAAAAAAAATTCTGAATCAGGTGTTAGGAAATCTTCAATAAGGCCCTTAGCCAATATGGAGCAGTTTCCTCATCTTTATAATAAACCCTGGACTTTCACAATAATTATAAATTGTCTCCAAAAGTTCTGTCCAGTTCTAGCTGTAGGTCCTTTGTGTCAGCGTTGCCTAACAAAATCACAGGCACTCTGTCAGCACCAGTATTCAATGAGGTCCCTTCTGAAACTGAAAATGTAGAAGGACTATTAGGTGACCTCTAAAATCTTTTCCACCTTTGACAGTCTTGGTTCAAAGCTCAATGCTTTGGATCATATTACAGAAATTGCTAACAATATCCTCACCTATGTAGTGCTATTTGATCATGGAATTTTTGTCTATGACACACCTGGGAAGTTTGAATAAACAAGAAAAAATTTAGAGTAGGGTTTCTTATATGTAGGGTCACAACCCCTTCTGATTTGTCTTGAATATTCCTCCTTTATACTTGGCACCCTGGCATAACCATTAATAGCATCCCCTTTCATTTCAAAGGCTAAATGATTTAAATGATAAATTATATGGTCACTTTATCTATACTCCAGATCCAACCACCTCCTTAGCTACTGCCAACTTTTTTTTAAAACAGGTAACAGCTTTTTAAAAATGTCAATTTAGTATAGGTGCTATTCTAATGAAGGCCTTTTTATGCACTCTCTTATTTAATTCTCACAAAACTCTATGAAGTTGGTACTAATATCATCTCCATTTACAGATGGAGAAACTGTCTCATAACTTGTTCAGAAGTGATGCACATTTGAACTCCAACAATCTGACTCAGAGCTTCCTCTCTTAAATCTATACTACAGTATTCATTGCAACCTCTAATACCAATTAGCATAGCTCTAAAAGATATGGCCCACTTTGCTCAAACTATTTCTTCATTGGAATATCCCACCCACTCCCTTTCCTCTTTTGTCTGTAAATCCTGTTAATTCTGTAAGTCTTTGTGTATAGAGGCCTTCACCACAAAACCTGCTTATACTCTAGCTCATCACAAGTGATTAGTTGGGATTTCACTGGTAGTTATTGTCTCTCCTCTCATTTCAACATATATTCAGATATCCCCTTTGAGAGCCATAAATGATTCAAAGATTGTATGCCTATTTCAATCCAGATTAAAGTTCTTGCAGGCCTGGGGCCATGACTGCACTGTGCTTTCCACAGTGCTTCCTAAGATGCCATCATAGTCAATATCATTTTAGCCTTTCACCACCACAGGGAAAGAAAATGCAAAGGCTAATGAAAAAAATCCACAGCTTCAAAATGCCTTGTGTATTCTTGGCCCTTGGTTGGATATCAGTAGTATTATGGGGGTCAGAATGTCTAGCTTTGACTTTGTTCTTTGGTGACATTAGGCAATCATTTTCTTCAAACCCCAGTTTTCTCATTTGTAGATGATTACCTGTGTGATAACATATGTCCTGCCTAGTTTAAAGGATTTTACATGGTTCTAAAGAGATAACTTGTGGAGAAGTGCTTTGTAGATCGTAATGTGCTGTTCAATTAGAGGAGGTTGATTATTTACAATGATAAAATATCTTGTATCTACAGGCATTCCTTTCTGACTTGGCAGAAGAAAAATTTGAAAGCAACATTTCCTTGAAGTCTTAATCCGGTTTGAAATCTGATTTTGCCCAATTAATTATAATAAACCTATAGAAGAGGCAGGTGAAAGCCTCCTTCATGAATCAACAAGCATCTTCCAGGACAGCCCCAAGCATGCTGTAGGAGGGACCTGGTGCTAGCCTCTGATGCCTGCTCTCCCATTAAAATGCAGATAAACTTTCTAGATAAGTTGATCAGCCTGAGTCTGTTTATTAGCAGGCAACAAATTCTTCTGCATTGTAGAAACAAGTGAACAAAGCATCCAGGGGTTAATAAGATCTTCTCCTGTTCAGACATCTTTCTATTACTCATCATTTATTGTTTCCATCCACTCAGCTCACCTATTTCCCATGTTGAACTCCTAACACATCCCACGTGGATTGCTGAGCTACAATCCTATAACGCTTGGAGTTAACGAAATTAATTTTCTTATGTTCCCATTTCAACTTTCTTGTATTGCACCTTGCATGTGTCTTATATTTTTCCCTCACCTCACTGATTCCAAATATATATATTCTTCAATATACTCCCATCCTAGGGAAGGCTGTAGGTCAAAAGAGGTTAGTTTATCAGTGCGTGAAACATTGTGTCAGGGCCAGTTGGCAAAAGAAAGAATGTAGAAAATGACTATGGAGTAGACAGTCTTCCCCTTCCCCATGTCCCCTTTAGGGGCTTGTAATCAGGACAACAAATAAACTTGATGTAGTAAACACATAATAGGTCAAATTGGACATTACTCTCTCAGGGCATGACTTCGCCTCTGTTTCATGTTTCCCTGTTTAGTGAAAGCTTTTCCCAAGAGAGCATTTCTCAGTCTCTTTGAACTCTGTTGGAAAGATTATTTTTAATACTAGTAACTCATCTTAATTTTCTTTTCCTGTAGCAATTTGTACTGCAGATATAGCCTGACATTTCTCTCCTTCTTGTATTTGATTTTATGTGCAAATAAAGTAAGGGTTCCCATTACTCAGAATGGGAAAGAGATAGGACATCTATAGGGGCTCAACATTTGTTGAGCCCCTATAATTTACTAGGCAATGTTCTCTGTGCTTTGCATATTTCATCTCATGCAGTTCTCATATCAACTCAGTGAAATAGGTATCATTATCTCTACTTTAAGAACAAGATATCCAATTCTCAGAGACCAGGACCAAAATTGACCTGGGATTCGAACCTAAGTATGCCCTGACACAAATGCCCTTGCTTTTGGTTATATCAGCTGAGTGTAATGGAGTATTTTGCCTTCTTAAACTTTTTGATTGAAACAGAACCAAAAACAAAATATTTTTATTTTAAACCATTCTTGATCATAGTATTTCTAGAAAGAAACAATTACGTGGGAAGCAATGCATGCTCTTTGAATTTTTTAAATTAAACTCTACATTGAGGTAGTTATAGATTCATAGGCAATGGTAAGAAATAGTACAGAGAGATCCCGTGTACCCTTTAACCAATTCCCCTTAATGGTAACATCTTTCAAAACTATTGTAAAATATCAAATCAGGCTATTGACACTGATGCCATCAAGATATAGAACATTTCTGCCATTAAAAGCATCCCTAATGTTTTCCTTTTATAGTCACTTTGATTTCTCTTCTGCCACACACCCTGACTTAACAACTAGCAACTACTAATCTGTCCTCCATTTCTACAATTTTGTCATTTCAAGAATGTTATATAAATGGAATCATATAGTATGTAAAATTACAGGGTTGGCTTTTTTTCACTCAGCATAATTCTCTGGAGATTCATCCAGGTTTTTGCATGTATCAGTAATTTGTTGCTTTTTATTGCTGAATGGTATTCCATGGTATGGATATACAGCAGATGGTTCAACCACTCAGACATTGAGGGACATCTGGGTTGTTCCTAGGTTTTGGCTATTTTGAATAAAGCTGTGATGAACATTTGTGTACAGGTTTTGTGTTTCTTGTGTGTGCTTTTCTTTGGGATAAATGCAATTAGTGGATCACATGGTAGTTGCATATTTATTGTAGTTTTTAAAAACTATCAAACTGTTTTCCAGAGTGGCTAAGTCGTTCTGTATTCCCACTAGCAATGTATGAGTGATTCAGTTTTTCTGCATCCTCACCAGCATTTAGTGCTGAAACTATTTTTTTTTAAGTTTGTCATTTTGATAGGTATGTAGTAATATCTCATTGTGATTTTAATTTGAATTTTTCTAGTGACTAAGGATTTTTTTTTTTTTCCCGTACCACGCGGCATTCGGTATCTTAGTTCCCCGACCAGGGATTGAACCCGGCTCTTGGCAGTGAAAGCACCAAGTCCTAACCACTGGACAGCCAGGGAATTCCCTAATGACTCATGATACTAAACATTTCTCATGTGCTTATTTTCCACCTGTACTGTGTATCTTATTCATTTATATGTCCCTTTATGTTTTTGCCCATATTTTAATTGAATGATTATTTTTAAACTGTTGAGTTTTGATATGTTCTTGATATTAGTCATTTGTCAGATATTTAGTTTGCAGATATTTTCTCCCACTCTAGAGCTTATCTTTTTATCCTCTTTGCATCATCTTTTGCAGAGAAAAGGTTTTTAATTTTCATGAAGTCCAGCTTTTCAGTTTTTGTTTTTGTCCATCATGTTTTTGGCGTCAACTGTAAGAACTCTTTGCCTAGCCTTAGATTCTGCAGATTTCCCCCCATTGAATTTCGTTTGTACCTTTATAAAAAAAATCAATTAGATTTATCTGTGTGGGTCTACTTCTAGTTCTTTCTGGGTCTGTTCTGTTATGTTATGATATGTCTATCCCTTCACCCATACCATAATCTTGATGACTGTAGTTATATAAATGCTGAAATGAGGTAGATTCCTCCCACTTTATTTTTTTTTCAAAATTGTTTTATCAATTCTAGTTTCTTTGCTTTTCCATATAATTTTTTTCTCCCATAACATCTGTTATCATATTTTTTCTGATAGTTTCTTCTTTTCTCTTCAAAAATGTTAGAAGTTATTTTCTTCTCTAGGAATATTAAAAAAATACCATATTCCCCTTACTTAGGTTTTCTACTAACAACTTGCTAACCAAGACATATTTGTTTTTCCCTATTCTTTACAAGAATTCTTTTTCAACTCTGTCTTATAGATGCTTCCCTCAATCTTTTTTTTTTTTTTTTTTTTGGCAATAAAATGTCCTAAGCTGAACTTATTAGTACCCTATTCAGAACAAAATATATATTCTGGATTGGGGGAGAATATTGTATTTCATTAACTTGAACCACATCAATAAATAGTTTTTAGGCACTGCGCTATGAACTGTGGCCTATAAAAGTGTTCAGTATAGTACACAATATGTAATATATACAGTAAATACATATATGTGTATATCCTGTATATATATATATGATTTTCCTTGAAGATGTTTCATTTACGAGGTATTTTTTTTAGTTCAAATGAATCAGTATGACTTTTGTCCAGCTTTTGTCTTTTAATAAGTTTTTGAGTCATCTATATGGACAGTGACTACATAAAAGAACTTAAGACTTGAGAAAACAGACATCAAAAAACTGTAAGATGGGCTTCCCTGGTGGCGCAGTGGTTAAGAATCCACCTGCCAATGCAGGCGGCGCGGTTGGAGCCCTGGGCTGGGAAGTTCCCACATGCCGCGGAGCATCTAAGCCCGAGCACCACAACTACTGAGCCTGCACTCTAGAACCCGCGAGCCACAACTACTGAAGCCCATGTGCCTAGAGCCCGTACTCTACAACAAGAGAAGCCACCACAGTGAGAAGCCTGTGCAATGAAGAGTAGCCCCTGCTCACCGCAACTAGAGAAAGCTCACGTGCAGCAATGAAGACCCAACACAGCCAAAAAAATAAATAAATAAAATAAATTAAAAAAAACCAAAACACAAAAAAAGCTGTAAGACAAGCAAGTTTAACTAAACACCATGAGAAAGGACTAAAAAGCACTCGGGAAGTACAGTTTAAGATTTACAGGCTTTATCAAGAAGACAATTCTCTTCAGGACCTTGATTTTACTTTTGGTAATTCTAAGTTAGAAGTGTATAAACTGAAGCCAGTCAATAGGATAAATATGACCAAAAGCATAATGAACAAAAAGTATGTAGAGTGTGACAATCAGTGATTTCAACCATCTAAGATGTTCTTTTTTACTAATCTTTTAAGTGGAAGGTTGTCAGTTTGTTCCATTGAACTTAGCTTTAGCTTTTGGACTTTTTTTCAGGGATTAATTTTTTTCTGGCGGTTCACCTAGAACCTTAGTTTAAAGTTTCTAATTGTTGCAAATTTACACTTCTGAGAAGACCCTTTCTGCATTTTCAGAGTTTTCATGCTGATAATGACAGTGACATTTCAGAGTAAGGGGCAAAGCCATCTCTAATTCACAAGTATCTGTCACTGCAGTGTTGGCTCCATCCCCATCTTTGTACGTTGTTATGCCCTATGTAAGAAGCACGAAGTTTAATAGTTTTTGTTGTTGTTTGCTTGTTTTTTAGCCACCGTGAGTGATATGGCTTTCGACAATAGAGTGTTTTACCCCATCCAGAAAATAAACATTGTTACGAAATATGTTCATGAAGGCATAAAGTCATAGCTGTAGGAGGCAATTGTGTAAAATCCATTTGGAGATGCTGAGGGTTTCTTTTTGATCACGGTTCCACCCATGTCAAACCTCTACATTTTTAGCTACAGGGATAACATGGATTAACCACAACATCTAGAAAAGTTTCCCCATTGGAATTTTAAATTGTTTTCCCCTACTGTGGGTTATCTCCTGGAAGATTTTAGCAAGTGTCCATTTGAGGTTTTATTCAGTGTTAGAAAGCAGCCGTCTTGGCTTTGCTAGATATTATTCTCATGGATCTTAAAACTCATTTGGTCCCAGTATTTCTTTTAGAATTTGGGTCAAAATTTGTGTCTCTAGTGAAATCCTTTAACTTTTCCATGGAATTGTCTTTATATTACAAGATGTTCGCAGGTAATGACTGTATTAGAGAAGCATATTTAGCATGATGATATGGTAAAGCATTTAATATATTTGTAATGGTATCTCTTTACCTATGAGCCTCCACCTTTAGAATAGAAATTTTTGTGGGGCGGGGGGGAAGGAAATATCTTAGTTTGAACATCATCCCAAGATAGTTAAACTATTTCAAACTTGTTTTGGCTATCAGAGAGTGTATTCACACTTTTATTTTTAACAATTTGATGTGTCCTAGAAAGGACCATTGTTCAACAATTTGAATCAATTGGGTTTCCAGTGAGGGATTAGCTTGCGTAAGAGAGACTGAACTAGTTATTGCATATCCAACCTAGCATCATCCCTTCTCATTTTTAAGATAAGCTCTGGCAACAAAAATATATTAAGTCAAGACTTAAGGGAGTGTCTAAAAGATCGGTTCTGGGCATAGATACTTCTTGAACACAATCAAGAAATTTTATTTCATTATGTAAGTGTAAGATCGTTTTAAGATTAAGGGGGAGTAACAATATTTCATAGTTCGGTAGTTGACTAGCAGAAAAATGTTGGTCATTTTCAGTTGAGAATAGGGATTATGTTGCATGTGAAATCAGATTTAAAGGTGATACTGGTATGAAATCCAAAGATACTTTGAATAGTGTAGCCAAGACCCCCATTGCTCTAAGGCAAAAAAGGTAAGACTTGGCTACTGTATCAAAGCATAATCTAGAGTAAGCAATGGGTCTTTTTTTCTTAATTTAATTTATTAATTTATTTATTTTTGGCTGTGTTGGGTCTTCTTTTCTGTGCATGGGCTTTCTCTAGTTGCAGCTAGCAGGGCCCACTCTTCATCGCAGTGCGCGGGCCTCTCACTGTCGCGGCCTCTTGTAGCGGAGCACAGGCTCCAGACGCGCAGGCTCAGTAGTTGTGGCACACGGGCCTAGTTACTCCGCGGCATGTGGGATCTTCCCAGACCAGGGCTCGAACCCGTGTCCCCTGCATTGGCAGGTAGATTCTCAACCACTGCGCCACCAGGGAAGCCCAGTGATGGGTCTTTGAAGTGTACCATGTGGTTGAGTTAATAGCTCTAGAATATGGCCTAGTATGTTAGCAAATACAAAAAAAGAAAGTTATGATTATCTGAGAAAAAATGATCTAGATTCTTATGTGCTCTGCACTAATTATTTTCTGTACATGAGTGTTTTGCCCATAAGAATTCTGAAATTATAGCTAAGTATTTTTCTTCAATCACATATAATGTAGAAATATTAATCATATCCAGGATGTTTTCCTGGGACTTTCAATGATAATTATTCTGTAGTGCAATTTATCAGGAAGTACCATTTGTAAGGTGAATTTTATCTTACAAGTTTGTTTTGATTTCTAGCTCGTTTACTTTCTAATAGTCTGTGTAAGTGTTCGGTTACACATTGAAGATATTCTGAATTGAAAATTACCCATTTCATTTTGTTTCTGATAAAGTTCCTTAATTCAGGTCTGAGCTTATTTGCGAAAAGAGACGATAAACTTCTCTTAAGCTGTTGTGTCTACCCAAAATACTGTTTGGGAGTTTTAAAGACTATTTTTTAAAGACTACTAATAATTTGGCTTACAGTTTTGAATCCTTATGCAATCTACTTCTAAGAGAAAGTCTTCTTAAATTGCTTTTATGCAGTACATTTCCTTTTATTTATTTATTTTTGCCTTGTCAGCCCCATTTAAAAATATGCATAACGAGGCTATTTAAATTCTCTTCTGGTCTTTCCCTCCTTGCTCCGTTTAACAGTTTCTCCTGTCTAAAGGGCTAATAATTTAGTGAACAAATTAGAATATTTATGACCATTCAGGACCATAACTATCTTGCAAAATCCTGAATTCTGTAGCAGGTTTTCGTATAACTTCTAGAGGCCTAGGAAAAATTTTAATTATGGCTCTCAACTTTTCTCTACACTGGTTTAAATGCAGCTTTTATATATTTCCGTCTGACTTAGGAATTTAAAAGATATTGTGTGCAATGTGACTGCTCCTTTCCTGAGAACAACTCTCCCAAAAGGGAGCTCAGGAGGTCAGAAGAAGGAGCAGAAAGAATTGGAGGATAAGACAGATAGATGAAGAGAGATGGACGAAGTATGGATTTCAAATGGTTGAACAGGAGTGAACAAGAGAGCCTTTGCAGGAGATTTTCTTGAAGTCAGCATTTTGTTTATTTGAAGTTAGCATACAAGTTAAAAAGCTAACTATTGAATGTTTGATTTTTTGCTCCATATTTTTTTCTGAAGCTCCCCTAAATTTTGACATGTAAAAAGTTTCACAAAATAGCCATTGCTATTATTTAAAATAAAAGTAATTTTGCCAGTTACCAAGATAAGCACAAAAACTAGTGTTGCAGTGAGAATTTATAGGAAAGCAGCTGTTCTGCCAGGAGCAGGTTATGGCTTTGCTATAGACAAACTCATGACAAATAAGGAAAAAGGCCTCTATAGTTGGTCAGGAATGTGTGTTTATGAATAATGTTTTCGGTTTCCTAACCAAACAGAAGCTAGGAACAGACTGTGTGGTCAAAAATGCAGCAAGTGTGGACCTTGGAATATAAACTAAACAATATGACTTACTTTCATGAACTGGCAAGATGGATTGGAGACTGATCAAGCCTGTGCCCTCCTTTGTTGTTTATGGAGCACACTCTTATACATGCAACAGAAACAAGACCATCTAAGACAAAAGAAGGTAAGCCATTCATCCACTCACGAAGCACATACACACATATGCACACACATTATATATATATGACAGTTGTATAGTTAACCTAGGGTATGGGGGTAGGTGCTTGGAAATAGGGCCATGCATTCTTAAGTCAAAGTTCATGAATGGGTAACTAGTCTCGTGGGGGCTGGGAATACATCACAGAGGTTTTCATCATTGTTTGGGACCAAAGGAGCATAGAGGCCACTTGATCCTAATGATTATTAAACAATATCTATTAACTACAAAGCTCTTGATGACAGAGAAGAAATTTACTGCACAGTACAGTCCTGGGTAGGGTCAGCTAAAGCACAGAAGAAACTGTAAGGGCCCAAGATGGTGTCAGATATGCTAACAGCCATACGCTGCTGTTGATTGGATGTATATAGGAAGTTCGTGTGCTCACTTGATGACTTTCAGGAGTAAGGAGCTATTTCTGACTAGCTGGTTTTAGGAAGCTGAAGTGAATTTTTGATTGATTAAGTGGGTATAAAATCAGCCATAGTGATTGCTTTTACCATGGCCATAGAACTGTAATTGATAAATTAAACAAGTGTAAAATCTGTCTGTTGACTACTTTTTACCATGTTTACAGCACATACAGGCTTCTCCCAAAAGTGTTCAAATTATTATTTTTTTAATTTTCATGATGGTTAATGCTAGGGAGTAGTTAAAAAAGAACAGGTGGCTAGGAGTAAGAAGCAATCAGTTAAGGGTCCCTTAATGATGATCAAAACCTACAGTCAAAGATTCATCAGAAGCCCTTCCCTCTACTGAGACCTGTCGTAGAAATTATGATTCAGTCAGTTTCCAGAAGCTTGGAAACTTTTATATTTAAAGGTTTTTTCATGGGCTTCTGATTGAAATTCTTAGTCTTTGGATTTACAATGAGAGTTACTTTTAAGACTGTCTCGTCCTATACTGCTGTTTTATAGGTGAGACCAGAGGGATCAGTAAAATTGTCTAATCTAGCTATTGACTCACATGAGACTAAAGCCATAACTCTTCACTTCAAGTCTTGTAACCTCAATTTTGGTTTCTGAATACAAGTGTATATATTTGAACCTTTACATTGGTTAGAGTAGCTCTGAGACTTCTAGGGTTTGATTTCAGTTTATGTTTCTGGATTGTTTTGATTAAACTATTCCTTGAGGATAAGAACTTTTGTTTATTTATTTTTTTATTGCTTAATTCCTAGTGTCTAGAACAGTGATTGGCACATAGTGAATATATATTCTGAATGACTAAAACAACAAATGAATTAATAAATTACTAGTCCTCCGATTTATGACTGTGGCCTTAATATAGCTCCTAGGCCCTGGTCCTTACCTTTCTGCCCCTTAGTTTCCTCCCCTATTAAAAAAAAATGTAATGGTGGCTAATCTTTAAGGTCTTACCAAATCTGGCATCCTAATTAAGAATCACCTGTGACTTTTTTAGTGTAGTGTATTTGGGAGCATTAATCAGAATGGGAAGCTGAGGTGAGAATTGGATCAGATTTAGGAAGTAGAAATAAAATGCATTAAAATATATTGTTCAGGTTGTAAAATTATAATCCACAGTTGGATGGGTAGGGGATCTTATAAATAATATGAGGGCTTGTAAAACTTTTAACTTTATATTGAGATATTAAAAGTAAAAAAGATACACTACTGAAAGTAACGGTGAATGCGGCCTGATTGGTGAGATAGCCCCTGTTCGCTGTTCCCACTCTTGTACCCTTAAGAGCAGAGTGAATCAAGAGCACTTTGGGAGTCCCCTCCAAGCATGGACAAGTCCCAGCAAAGATGGGCCAGGACAGGCATATTGCCAGGTTTCCTAGGCAACAGGGCCCCTTGCTTTATAACAAGAAGAGCCATGTACAAATGAAGAAAACAATAATCAAGGGGAAAAGAGATAGGATTGGGATAAAATCTACCTGTGAAGAAAGTTTGAAGAGGCGTTCGGGAGGGGTTTGGGCTGAAAAGGATGAGATCACAACTGGAGCAAAACTGAGTTCTGCTTTAGAGGGTAATATACTCAAGTACATGTTTAAGATCATCTAATATGAGGTATCCCAAGCCTTTTTCCTGCTGTTGTGGTCATAAGTTGTGTTCATGAACTCAGGTTGCCCCACCGGTTCTATCTGCTGACAGCATTCCCTTTAACTCTCAGAATCTTTCTCATTTCTCCATTTGGCCACTACCAAGTGATTGGAGTGAGCATGTGAAATGAAACCGGTTTGTCATTCTTGTCCTCCCGGCCCGATGGTTCGGGACTGAAGTTTAGGGTCAGATGTTTCTCTTCAGAGAAATGTAAAGGACAATCTCTGAATCTGTGGGAAAAAAGATTGAAAGGAAGATGGGGCAGGATCTCGGCCATTCTCAAAGTGATAGCCCTGTGAACACTGCTTCAGACGACAGAGAAATGTACCTTTCAGCTCTGTGTTTTGGCCTTTCTTGAACCAGAAATAGCAGAGGATCAGCTTAAGGAGTTGGGCTGGGAACATGACCTCTGGAGAAATGGGAATCAAAATGGTTGTTGTCCAAACAGTGGCTATTCTTAAGTTTTTCTTCCTGGCTTGCCAAGGGAGAAAATGGGTCTTCTAACACCAGCATCCTGGTTTTTGATGGAGTGGCCATAAGCCTAAAATAAAGGCAGAGTTGGGTTCAAATCCTGCATTTGCTGCTTGCTAATTAGGTCATATTGGACAGGCTTCTTAAACATTTCAAACCTTAATGTCTTCATCTGGAAATCGAGGGTACTAGTACCCACATTAGTCATTTTTTAACAAACAGTTAAATTCATTGTAAACAAGTGAGTTGATATGTAAACAAAAAGTTTGGCACGGTGTTTAACACCTTTTAAGCAGTTATTAAATGTCAGTTACCACTAATATTCTTGGCTCATTTCCATAATAACTTAGGTAGGTAACATTTTTTCTTTTCTGTTATCTTGCATTGCTTATTGAGCTGAGCTGAATGCCTTATTTTAAAAAATCCTTGCTGCCATCAATAAGCTGAATTGCTCTTTAACATTTAAAAACTTATCCATGCCTCTTGAATCTCTGGTTTTCCTCTACACAACTGAGTTTCAAAAAACACCAAACGTGTTCCCACCTCAGAGCCTGTGGGGTTCACTCCCTAACACTAATTACTCCCCAGGGTTCAAATGATTCTCTTTTGCTCATGCTCCCCCTCCCCAGGTTTAGCCCAATATCTGCTTAAACATTGCCCTTCCAAAGAGGCCTCCCAGACTGACCAGTGCATCTAAAAGATGTCTCTCTCCAACTTAGATATGGATACTGACTCTTCTTAATTATGCTTCATAGCACTTTTCCTTACTAAAATTATACATTTGTTTTCTTGTTTATTGCTTGTTTCCACCAAGATATAAATGAAGACAAGGTCTCTTGTACACTGCTGTGTGTCCAGTACCTAGAACCATACCTGGCACAGAGCACACATACATGCACACGCTCATAAATGGATGGATGGATGGATGGATAAATCAAAAAGTGGATGGTCATAGGTTTGTTCTAATTTTAAAACCCAATTTCAACCACTATAAACAGTGCTACAATGATAAACACCATCTTAAGTACATATGTAGACATTTTTCCAGAGAAAACACTGAGGAATGAATTTGCTAGGTCATAGGGTATGTGCATCTTCAACTCTATTATATATTGTCAAATTGTTCTCCAAAGTAGTCATATCTATTTACACTTCTACTGGCGGTGTATAACAGTTCCTGTGTATTCTCATTCTTGTCAATATTTTGTCTTATTAAATTTTAAAATTTGGCAATCTAATGGTGTGTGCGTAAAATTGTATGTCATTATTATTTCAAATATGTGCTTCCACAATTACTACGGAGGCTTAGAAAACACCCTAGTGAGTTCTTAAGCATGCTGTGTAATCATTCATAGCATCACTGTGGTGGTATCTGAGATGCTGAAAATTCTTTCCTTCTCTATCCAGAGCAAGGATTTTCAACGAAATGCTTTCTCCTCACTTTTAGTTGACTTTTCACTTGCAACCTCTGTCTTGTGCCTAAGTTATATGGAAAAAGTGGAACAAGCACTGGTCAATTTTGAATTCTGGGTCTAGCACTCCTGGGTTTGGACAAGGTACATAGGTTTTCTGAAAGTGAGATTAGCCAACATCCTTATCCTTCCTCCCTTGTAGGACTGGTATGAGAATCAACTAGGATAACTGAATTAATGTCTAGAGAACTATGTAAATTGTAGCTATTATTACACTTCTTTTGCTGACCATTGTGAGGCTGTCCTGGAAGAGTCTTCCTCCCTGAAGCTATAAGGCACACAGACAAAGCACATGCAACCCTATGTTAAGGGTTCAGTGTGGGATTGAAGCTAATTTTCCCCTGTGACTTTTTTTTTTTTTTTTGCTTAGGGAGTGAATTGTTAACTATACAAAACCTATAAGGTCAGTGGGAGTCCTATTCAATAAGGAATTTACTCTTTCAATAATGAGCACTCCTCCAGCACCTTTAAGGCTGCCCCTCCCATGTTAAAAGAATGTGTAAATCTTTGGTTCCCATGTGACACTGCTTGCCTCCCAGGATTTCCGAAGGAGCTGGAACCAAGGGCCCTCCATTAGGTCTCCAGGCTCAGTGAAGAGCCAACTTTAAGTGAGATTTTCAAGTGATGCAAGTGTGTCTTTATGTTTTGGATCCTTTCTTCCCTTTTTCCTATACAAGGGCACCATTTTGCTTCTACTGCATTCACACACACACACACACCCCAATAGTGTTAAATTAAACTTCTCTGGGCTCCTGCATCCTGCCAGCGTTCCTGGGGATTTTCATTTTTGCAGAGATCAGAGGTTTAATCTCTATGAATTAAGTCCTAGGAATTGCAAGTCTCAGTTTGTGTATGGAGGATGTCATTGGGGCACAAGAGGACCTGGTTGTGGCCCAGATCAGGAGGGGACCTTGGTCAGATATGGCAGGTGTGGGGCTGACTCAGTGAAAGGCAGCCCTAGTCAATGTAGTCTCAGAAAGGAGGCAATTAGAGACCAGGAAACAGGATGTTCTGGAAGCCTGGAGCTGCTGAGGTGATCAGGGATTTGCAGTCACACACATTTTGAAGTGGAAAGCAATTTAAATGAAGGAGGCTTTTTTTTTTCTTCTTTAAAAAGAGGTTTGAAGAAAAAATAATGTGCTATTTTTTAACATATTTATTGGAGTATAATTGCTTTACAATGGTATGTTAGTTTCTGCTTTACAACAAAATGAATCAGTTATATATATACATATGTTCCCATATCTCTTCCCTCTTGCGTCTCCCTCCCTCCCACCCTCCCTATCCCACCCCTCCAGGCGGTCACAAAGCACCGAGCTGATCTCCCTGTGCTATGCGGCTGCTTCCCACTAGCTATCTACCTTACGTTTGGTAGTGTATATATGTCCATACCTCTCTCTCGCTTTGTCACAGCTTACCCTTCCCCCTCCCCATATACTCAAGTCCATTCTCTAGTAGGTCTGTGTCTTTATTCCTGTCTTACCCCTAGGTTCTTCATGACATTTTTTTTTCTTAAATTCCATATATATGTGTTAGCATACGGTATTTGTCTCTCTCTTTCTGACTTACTTCACTCTGTATGACAGACTGTAGGTCTATCCAATAATGTGCTATTGAACCCACTTTATGAAAAGGGACCATAGTAACTGCGATGTAATGCAATCTATGCATTTAGGGTCATTTTCTGATGTGTTCTCACTGCCTTTCTCTGCCAGAAGAGCCTTGTGAAACAAAGCAAGAGAATACCTCACAGTGGTATTTCCTTTCTGGAACAGTTTCTTAAAAGCCCAGTTTATGAGTACTATGTTCACATATCCTGCAATGCCCATCACCACATAAACTAACCAATGTTTCCTGCGTTGTACTGAGTGCTGAATACACTTTACCCCATTTAGTCATCCATATGACTCTGTAAGGACAGTATGAGTATGCCCATCACACTAAGGAAAGAACTGAGGCTCATAAAAATTAAATGACTGACCCAAGGCCTCGCAGCTAAAAGATGACTAGTGTGATGTTTGGCTTTATGTATCAGCTTGGCTGGGCCACAGTGCCCAGATATTTGGTCAAACATTACTGTGGCTGTTTTTGTGAGGGTGTTTTTGATGATATTAACATCTTAACTGGTGGACTTTAACTAAGGCAGATTACCCTCCATAAAGTGGGTGGGCCTCATCTAATCAGTTGAAGACCTCAACAGAAGGAAAAACTAACCTCTCCTGAGCAAGAGGGAATTCCACCAGCAGAAGGCCTTTGGACTCAAACTGCAACATTGGCTCTTCCTCGGGTCTTCAGCCTGCAGGCCCACTCTGCAGATTTGGGACTTAACAGCCTCCATAATTTCATGAACCAATTCCTTAAAGTAAATCTCTTTCTCTCCATATATAGGCACATCTTGGTACTTCTGTTTCTCTGAAGAATCCTGACTAATACAACCAGTCTAGGATTACAATGCAGCTCTCTCTGTGTCTCTCTCTTTCCACTAAACCACGTAGCTTCCCAAGACCACTGTTAGGCAGCAACTGTAATTTAATACTAGATTAGTCACCATAGAGAACAATAACCTCAAAATGGAACTTACTGTGCAATTAAGAAATCAGGTTCACTAGTGAATAAAGTAATGTGGAGAGCATATATACACAGATTTAAGCCTAAATCCAACCTTTACTTGCTCTGTGAGCATGAGCAAGCTACTCACCACTTCTGAGCCCTCAGTTTCTCCATTTGAAAAGTGGAGATGATGCTTATTTCTTTTCATTCTTTTTTCTTTATTCTGCTCTGCAGTAGTTATTTCCACTATTTTATCTTCCAGGTCACTTATCCGTTCTTCTGCCTCAGTTATTCTGCTATTGATCCCATCTAGAGTACTTTTAATTTCATTTATTGTGTTGTTCATCGTTGCTTGTTTCATCTTTAGTTCTTCTAGGTCCTTGTTAACTGATTCTTGCATTTTGTCCAATCTATTGTCCATTCTATCTCCAAGATTTCGGATCAACCTTACTATCATTATTCTGAATTCTCTTTCAGGTAGACTGCCTATTTCCTCTTCATTTGTTAGGTCTGGTGGGTTTTTATCTTGCTCCTTCATCTGCTGTGTGTTTTTCTGTCTTCTCATTTTGCTTATCTTACTGTGTTTGGGGTCTCGTTTTTGCAGGCTGCAGGTTTGTAGTTCCTCCTGTTTTTGATGTCTGTCTCCAGTGGCTAAGGTTGGTTCAGTGGGTTGTGTAGGCTTCCTGGTGGAGGGGGCTAGTGCCTGTGTTGTGGTGGATGAGGCTGGATCTTGTCTCTCTAGTAGGCAGGTTCACGTCTGGTGGTGTGTTTGGGGGTGTCTGTGGCCTTATTATGATTTTAGGCAGCCTCTCTGCTAATGGGTGGGGTTGTGTTCCTGTTTTGCTAGTTGTTTGGCATAGGTTTTCCAGCACTGTGGCTTGCTGGTCGTTGAGTGAAGCTGGGTGCTGGTGTTAAGATGGAGGTCTCTGGGAGATTTTCGCCGTTTGATATTATGTGGAGCTGGGAGGTCTCTTGTTGATCAGTGTCCTGAAGTTGGCTGTCCTACCTCAGAGGCAGAGCCCTGCCTCCTGGCTGGAGCACCAAAAGCTTTTCATCCACAGGCTCAGGATAAAAGGGAGAAAAAGTAGAGGGAATTAGTAGAAGTATGAGGAAAGAAAGAAGGAAAGGAGGGTAGGAAGGAAGGAAGAAAGAAAGAAAGAAGCAAAGAAGGAAAGAAGGCAAGAAGGAAAGAAAGGAGGGAGGGAGGGAGGGAGGAAGGAAGGAAGGAGGGAAAGAAGGAAAAAAGACAGAAAGAAAGAAGATACAGTAAAAATAAAATAAAGTATAATAAAGTTATTGAATTAAAAACTTCTTATTTAGAAAAAAAAAAAAAGGGACGGAAAAAACCTTAGGACAAATGTTGGAAGCAAAGCTATACAGACAAAATCTTACACAGAAGCATACACATACACCCTCACTAAAAGAGGTAAATGGGGAAAAATCCTAAATCTTGCTGTCAGAGATCACCTCCTCAATTTGGGATGATTCGTTGTCTAAAGGAGGGAAGGAAGGACGGAAAGAAAGAAAGAAAGAACGAAGGTAAAGTGTAATAAGGTTATTAAAATTAATTATTAAGAAAAAAAATTAAAAAAAAAAACATGGACGGATAGAACCCTAGGACAAATGGTGGAAGCAAGACTATACAGACAAGATCTCACACAGAAGCATACACATACACATTCACAAAAAGAGGAAAGGGGGAAAAATCATAGATCTTGCTCCTAAAGTCCACTTCCTTAATTTGGGATGATTGGTTGTCTATTCAGGTATTCCACAGATGCAGGGTACATCAAGTTGATTGTGGAGCTTTAATCCGCTGCTTCTGAGACTGCTGGGAGAGATTTCCCTTTCTCTTCTTTGTTCTCACAGCTCCCAGGGCTAAGCTTTGGATTTGGCCCTGCCACTGCGTGTAGATCGCTGGAGGGCGTCTGTTTTTTGCTCAGACAGGATGGGGTTAAAAGAGCCGCTGATTGGGGGCTCTGGCGCACTCAGGCCGGCGGGGACGAAGGGGCACAGAGTGCGGGGCGGGCCTGCGGTGGCAAAGGCCGGCGTGACTTTGCACCAGCCTGAGGCGCGCTGTGCGCTCTCCCGGGGATGTTGTCCCTGGATCCCGGGAACCCGGCAGTGGCGGGCTGCACAGGCTCCGCGGAGGAGGGGTGTGGAGAGTGACCTGTGCTCGCACACAGGCCCCTCGGTGGCGGCAGCAGCAGCCTTAACGTCTCCCGCCCGCCTCTGGGGTCCGCGCTTTTAGCCGCGGCTTGCGCCCGTCTCTGGATTCCGTGCTTTCAGCCGCGGCTCGCGCCCGTCTCTGGATTCCGCGCTTTCAGCCGCGGCTCGCGCCTGCCTCTGGATTCCGCGCTTTCAGCCGCGGCTCGCGCCCGTCTCTGGATTCCGCGCTTTCAGCCGCGGCTCGCGCCCGTCTCTGGGGTCCGCGCTTTCAGCCGCGGCTCGCGCCCGTCTCTGGGGTTCGCGCTTTTAGCCGCGGCTCGCGCCCGTCTCTGGAGTTCCTTTAAGCAGCGTTCTTAAACCCCTCTCCTCACGCCCCAGAAAACAAAGAGCGATGCTTATTTCTACAAGGTTGATGAATATTCTGGTTATCTGTCACCAGACAACAAACCACTCCAGAATTTAGTAGCTTAAAATGACAAAAAAAAATCATTTGTCTTCTCACAATTCTGTAATTTGGGCAGGGATTGGTGCAAATGACTTTCTTCTGCTTCACACTGTATGTCTTAGGCTGAAATATCTAATATGGCTTCTTCACTCCTGGGTCTGTTGGCTCAGATGGGATGGTTGATAAGGCATCTCTATTTTTCTTCACTTAATCTTTCCACGTGACTAGCTTGGTTTCCTTTACAGCATGGAAGTATCTTACATTTTGTCCAACTTAAAGGGAAAGCAGAAGCTCACAGGCCCTGAAACCTAGACCAAGACTTGGTACAATACCCCTCTGTCTCATTCTGTTGGTCAGTGTCTGCCACAGAGATTAGCTCAGAACCAATGGGACAGGCTTAAATAGCACGGGGCATATTTCCTTGGGAGCTGCAAAAGTGATAGTCTATTACAATGGAAACAAATAAAAGGGCAGATTTACAAGGTGCAGCTCAGGACCAGGTATAAAGAAGGCAGAATTAATTCAGATAAAAACAATATTTATTTGCATGGCTTTTTTGCCTCTACAAAACATGTGCATAGAGATTTGTTTGAGTCTTCAAATTGCCTCTGTGTTCCAGGAGGAGAAGAGAAGGAATTGTTTTTCCTCTATTAAAGTGAGAACATAGTAACTTGCACAACGTCATACAGTTGTGGTGATGCAGGTAGGTGGTCTGTGTCAGACACTGTGTGCTGGCAAACTGACTCAACAACAACAACAACAACAAAAAGTCAATTTGGAGCATTTGACAGTTTCTATGGTGTAAATACTCCCAACATAGCTGATTCCAAACTAGCTTGGGAAAAGACGAGCACAGACAGCGTTCATCAGCCAGTACATGCAGCTCCAGCACACCACTGAGCTGGAGGAAACAGAAACTGATTGCCCAGAAAGTCAAGGTTCTGAAGTCAAAACTTATGAGAAAATACATATTTATGAACTTTGAATGACTGACCCTAAATCAACTACCCCTGAGACTCAAAATGGTCAACATTTTGCCTCTCCATGGAGGCAAATGAGAAAATGGCATGAGACCTATCACATGCTCTATTTGAAGCAGGATATTTCCTTATAGAAAATAAAATAATAAACAAACAAACAAAGGAATCATGTGAAATAAGCAATTTGTCTTTGGTACCCTCCCACCTTGTTTTGAGAGCCCCACCAAGAAGATGTATGTTCCTGAAATATTTCATTTTTCACCTCTGGTAGGCTGCCTGAGCCTGTGGGGTTCAGAACTTTCTACTCCTCCCCAAAATGAAATACTCATAAAAGACTTTAATCATTGATATTGGCTTCAACTATTAAGATTCCAGAATATTAGGCAGACCCATGTTTATTGATGGATCTCCAAAACGCATTTGTAAGTCATTTGTAAGTCAGTTGTTTGAAACCTAGTATACATTATCCCACATAAATTACAATATAAACAGTCCTTACGCAAAAGTCTATTTTGCTGAGATCAATGAACCCTTACAGATTGCCGCTAAAAGGCAGAAAATGATAACTATTGTAAAAATCAATAAATTGAATAGGCAACTGAATTGAATGAAATGTTTTGAAATAATTTTTTTAAATTTCTACAGGTAAATTAGTTTCAATAAGAGGAGATTAGGAGTGTCACTGGATGTTTTTGTGAAGATGGGAGGTTTCTTGACACTGATAGTTTTATGGGTAGATGGTTGTAATATTGCATTTCACAATTTTCAACTAAGTGTATTTTTAGCACTATGCTTCATGCATCCTAATCATTACTAGCGGTGTGTTTGGGGAAATCACAAGTGAAACAAAGAATTTTGAGATAGGGAAATGGAAAGAATGAAAAAGCAGACATTATCTTGATTAACTATTTCTTGAGTATATTCTCTACTGCACTGGTCCCACAAGTTACTTCATGATCAGTTAAATTTTAGAAACTGAATACTAGATCCCCTATTTGGATAGTCATGTTGCATGTTACCATATATGTCATTTAAGAATAAAGGGGGACCTTATTTATTTGTAATAAACTTCTTTAACCTGTAATTTCTTAGCTTACTAGACAACAGATTCCTTTGCTTAAATAATATTTATTAACATCAATGAAACTGGTAAATTCTAGACCAGTGTTTCTCCAGCTATAGGTCATGACCCAATAGTGGAATCATGAAATCATTTGAGTAGGCTGTATAAGCATTAAAGAACAGAATAGAACATTTCAGAATCCATTGCAAAGTATTTATCATTTAATACAAAAATGTTAAATACATTTTGTTTTAAGAATGTGTGCATATGTGTGTGTGTATTAGGTCACAATGAAAAATATGTTTCTTACTGTGAGCTGAAAACTCTAACACACACTTTGGGAAACCTTTCTTAATGAAACTGAAGAATAAAAACAAAGGATGTCAGTTTATTCATTATTATTTTTATTGGGTTATTAGACCAATAGAACACAATATTTTTAACGTATATGTGAGTCATAAAGCTTAACAATAAAATGAACACCATGATTCTAGCATACAATTTAGAACTTTACCGATATCATTGTATTTGTCTATGTGTAACTTTTTTTTCCCAATAATTTTTATCAAACATGTAAGTATTCCTATGTTTAGTTTTGTTTATTTTGTGCATTAAAAGAGTATCATACTAAATGGAGTCTCCTGAGATGTATATATACATATATATATATTTTTTTAAGATTTATTTATTATTTATTTATTTTGTTTGTTTTTGACTGTGTCGGATCTTAGTTGACGCACTCAGGATCTTCGTTGAGGCATGCGGGATCTTTCTTTGCCGTGCGTGGGCTTCTCTTTAGTGTGGTGTGCGGGTTTTCTCTTCTCTAGTTGTGGCGTGCGGGCTCCAGGGCATGTGGACTCTGTAGTTTGCGGCACGTGGGCTCTCTGTTGAGGCCCACAACCTCAGTAGTTGTGGCATGCGGGCTTAGTTGCCCTGCGGCATGTGGGATCTTAGTTCCCTGACCAGGGATCGAACCCACACTCCCTGCACTGTAAGGCAGATTCTTTACCACTGGACCACCAGGGAAGTCCCCTGAGATATATTTTTTTAATTCAACATTCTGTTCTCCAGTTCATGTATGTTGGTTCATGTAGCTGTGGTGCATTTATGTACTATGGTATTTTCTTTACTGCAAACATTTCTGAAAACTTCTCCTGGTAAACATATTAAAGAGTTTCTCTGAACTATATACCAGGAGATTCTGTATGATCTGTTCCTAGAATTGGATCCATATCCATAGAGTATTATAATTTTCAACTTTACAAAGTAATGTGAATTTATTTTTCCGAAAGTTTTTTTTATCAATATACATTCTCACCAATATTTAAATTGTTCCACATCATCAACATCTGGTACTGTTAGAGTTGTTACTTTTGCCAATCTATTGGGTATAAATGACATTATTTTTAAGTATTATTGTTAATTTCCATTTCTATCATTACTATCAAATAGTAGAATAGGTGTCTGCTCACATATTTATTTTCTATGGACTTCTGCTTTCTGAGTTGCCTTTCTGTGTCTTTGCATTTTTCTACTGGGTTGTTTTCTGTTAATTTGAGAATTTTTTTGTACATAATGGTTACTAATCTTTTGTTGAACATATGTGATTTAATATTTTATCCTTGTCCTTTCACTTTCTTTACAGTGTCTTTTATTAAACAGAAATTCTTAACTTTAATATGGTCAATTTTATCAATACTTTCCTTTATACTACCCTCTTTCATGTCTTTTCTAAAGAAACCTACACCTATCCTGAAGGCATAAAATATTTTCTTATATTTTTTCTAAAAGTTTTGAAGTTTTGTTTTCAAATTTAATCAATCCGGGATTAAGTTTTGTTTATAGTGTGTGGTAGTGGTCCAATTTCATTTTATTTACCTAAGAATAATCTTTTTCTTAGCACAATTATTAAATCGTTCCTCCTGTTCCTAATGCTTTGCAGTAACACTTTTATCACACATAAAACTTGCATATATGTATGGGCCTGTGTCTCGGTTAAGATTAGGGTCACCAGATAAGTCATGCTGTATTTTGGACATACTCATACTAAAAATTATTTGTTGTTTATTTTAAATTAAAATTCAACTGGATGTCCTATTTTTTTTATTAGAGTGTAGTTGCTTTAAAATGTTGTGTTAGTTTCTGCTGTAAAGCGAAGTGAATCAGCTATACGTATACATATATCCTCTCTTTTTGGATTTCCCTCCCATTTAGGTCACCACAGAGCATTGAGTAGAGCTCCCTGTGCTATAGAGCAGGTTCTCATTAGTTATCTGTTTTATACATAGTAGTGTATATATGTCAATCCCAATCTCCCAATTCATCCCACCACCCCCCAACCCCCTTTGTGTCCATACATTTGTTCTCTACGTCTGTGTCTCAATTTCTGCTTTGCAAATAGGTTATTTACTAAATATGGCAACTCTAGTCAGAATCCACTCAGGGAACTGAAACCATATGAGCATTTTCCAACAGCTTTAAAGAGGTAGGTTTCAACCAGGGGTGTACATGTTTACTATGTGAGGAGATTTTTTAAGATACAGATACCAAAGAAGCTGTTCCTCAGATCTAATGAAACGAAATCTCTGAAGAGAGATGTTAGGCACCATGGGTCTTTTAGGGCAATTCTTTAAGCTGAATCTCATGTGTCCTCCTTGTTAAGAACCACTGTCTCACGGTCATTTCAAGAAATCCTTCAGAATGAGTTTTATTTTGATTAACTCAAACTAACAAGTTTTGTGTGAGAAATAAATTGGTCCCTGCGTCAAAAGTTTGAGATACAGTTTAAGCTCATGAAACAACCAGTGAAAATTGATAAATTGATTCACATTCTAGTGTTGGAATCTATAGTGCAAGGTCTAAAAAGAAAAGATCATCATGTGCCTGGATTAGCTAGGAAAGGCTTTCTGGAAGATACATGGTTTGAGCTGGCCCTTGAGGGACATCTAAGATTAAAGCTTTCACTTTTCTAATTTAATTAGACAGAAAAAGAATAGAAATTAGAGGGTCCCTATCACAGTAATTTTCAACTCTTAGCCAAACAAAAGGTCACAGAGGTACTAGGAGATCCAGAAAGAAAGTTTAAGTTTGACTTCCTAACCCTGGAAGTTTTGGACTTAGAGATTCAAACCCAGGAATATGGATAAGGACAAGGGCAGGCATGGAAGGTGGGGGTTAAATAGTATGAGGGACAAATAGATTAATAAAATCAGTTCATTCCTTTGATCATCATTTTATCAGCTACCAAGAATGAATGCACAGCTCTTCCTGTTCAACCAGGCAGAAAACAAGTAGGACTCAAGGCAGATATCACATTCCTGAAATACTACAAGAAAAGAAATCCTTAGTCTTAGGCACATATGACGTCTTATATAGTTCCAGCCTGAACATCAACACAAGAACTGATATCTTGTTTGGAATGTCCTTCCATCCTAAAGCCATGGGGTTGGGCCACCCATCTTTGTCCCACTCATTTTGACCTCTCTGTTCTCAATATTTCCTTAATAAAAATCAGTTGGACCTCACCGGGCAAATATTTCTAAGCCTTTAAGCATAGTTATATGAAGCCATAGTAGAGTCCCTCATCCTAAACCAACAGAATTATAGACTGTCTTCCCTAGACTGCAGCCATTGTTATTTCTTCCCACCTTCCCTCTGCCCAAGGTGTGATATTTGATTACAATGGTAGAAGATAATTTTAGGCATGACTGGAGTGTTGTGATTCATTTGCTTTTTTGAAAAAGAAGAAAATGAAATTATATTTTAAAAATCACAGAGCTTTTCAAAGGACATGGTAAAGGCAGAGAGAAGAGGGAGCTTAAAAATTAGGGTCCATCTGAATCCATCTTTGCTACAATTATGACCAATAGAAAGCTTCATGAATGGAAACTGTGAGAGAAATATAATGGGTGGATGTTTTAAGACTGTTAGAGGATAAAGCATTAAATTGCAGTGTAGTTATCAAAAACACCAAAGCCCATCTGTGAATAAGGGGGCATGAAATTTTATACAAAAATACATTGCATGAAAAATACCTATTTTCACATAAAATTGAAATGAATATTCCTCAAGGCTTATTCCAAATTGCACTTGTTTAAACTGTAATGAGAGAGAAGACTAGCCAATGTGTGGATAATACTAACAATACTGGTGAGATGATTAGCCATGGGGTATCGAGCCAAAGATTGCTCTTCTGATAATTAGCTTCAGAATAGAGAGTCTAACATTTGCCAAGACATATATATTGACAAAGATTCCCTTATGGGCTGGCAGATATGTGTTTGGGATGTGAAAGAAATTAGGAATTAAAGAGCTAGGCTCTGAATTGGGACATCTGAATGACATTTTTAAGTGTATTACTCATTCTGATGGCCAGTTCTTGATACTTCCACATACCTGGGGCAGCCACGAAGGTGCATGCTTGGATCTTCATCCAAGAAAGACCTTGCCATTCCATTACAAGGAGTGCAGTTACTTGACACCCTCTGGCTGTTAGTGCTTTTAGAATCTGCCTCAGCTTTCAAGTCAAGGACTGGCTATTATATTGGCAGTTCCTACGCAAGTACTGAGCATGACAAGCACATTTGGTCCTGGCCATTTCCACCCAACACAGGATGCCTCCAATAGGCAAGATTCTGCTTCAAAGCTCCACAGTGAGGTAGTAGAATCAGATACACAATTCAGGCTAATGTTCTCACTGCCTAATCTTTCACTTTAATATAGTATTAAAAGCTCATCGCCAAACCCAAGGCAGTCTAGATTTTCTCCTACGCTGCCTTCTAGAAGTTTTATATTTTTGCATTTTACATTTAGGTTTATGATCCATTTTGAGTTAATTTTTCTGAGAAATGTAAGATCAGAGTGTAGATTCTTTTTTTTTTTTTCTTTTTGCCTATGGATGTCCTGTTGTGCCAGCACTATTTGTTGAAAGGACTATTGTTTCTCCATTGAATTGCTTTTCCTCTTTTGTCAGAGATCAGTTGACTATATTTGTATAGGTCTATTTCTGGGCTCTCTGTTCTGTTCCATTGATCTATTTGTCTTTTCTTTCATCAGTACCACACAGTTTTGATTCTTGTAGCTCTATGGAAAATCTGAAGTTGAGTAGTGTCAGTCCTCCAGCATTGTTTTTCTTCTTCAATATTGTGCTGTTGAGAGTCTTTTTCTTTCCATATAAACTTTAGAATTATTTTGTCAATACCCCCAAAATTAACTTGCTACAATTTTGATTGGGATTGCATTGAATCAAGTTGGGAATAACTAAATCTTAGTGACAATGAGTCTTCCTATCCACAAACATAGGATGTCTCTCAATTTATTTAGATATTCTTTGGTATTTTTCAATAGAATTTTGCAGGTTTTTTTCATGTAGATCTTATACATACTTTGTCAAATTTATACCTAGACATTTCATTTTGGGAGGTGCTAATGTAAATCTTGTGTTTTTAATTCCAAATTTCAATTACTCATTGCTGATAGTATGTAGAAAAGCATTTGGCTTTTGTGAATTAACCTTGTACCCTGCAGTCTTGCTCTTATCACTTACTAGTTCCATGAGATATTTTGTCAATTCTTTCAGATTTTCTACATAGATGATCATGCCGTCTACAACCAAAGATAGTTTTATTTCTTCCTTTCCAATCCATATACCTTTTATTTCCTTTTCTTTTCTAATTGCATTAGTAGGACTTTTAATGCAATGTTGAATAGGGGTGGAAACGGGACATTCTTGCCTTATTTCTGATCTTATGGAGAAGGCATCTAGTTTCTCACCATTCAGTATCATGTTATCTGTAGGCTTTTTGTAGATTTTTTTTTATCAGACTGAGGAAGTTCCCCTTTATTCCTAGTTTTCTGAGAGTTATTATTATTATTATCATTAATGGGCGTTAGATTTTGTCAAATGCTTTTTCTGCATCTCTTCATATGATCACATGGCTTTCTTCTACAGCCTGTTGCTGTGATGGATTACAACAACTGATTTTCAAATGTTGAATCAGTCTTGAATCCCATGCTGTATGATGGTTTTTATTCATGGTTAGATTTGACCTAATATTTTGTTTAGGATTTTTGCATTTATATTCATGAAACATATTGTCTGGAGTTTCTCTTGCTTTTAATATCTTTATCTGAGTTTGGTATTAGGATAATGCTGGCCTCATAGATAAGTTAGGAAATGTCCCCTTTTATTCTCTAGAAGAGATCATAGTGAATTGGTACAATTTCTTCCTTAAAAATTTGATAGACTTCATCAGTGAAACTATGAGCTTTCTGCTTTGGAACATGTTAACTATTGATTCAATTTTTTGAATTGTTTAAAATGTTTTGTGGTCCTGAATATGGTCTGTCTCGAGGAATGTTACATTTGAGCTTGAGAAGAATGTGTATTCTGCTGCTGAACCATCCCTAAAGTAAAAGCTATTCTAGATCCACTTTAGCAAAACCACTCTAGGTTTCAAGGGGCTCAAATTCATCTCCAAGTTACTTAGCCAGCCAGAAGAAAGCCCAGCAATCTTCAGAGCAAGACAAGAAAATCAAAATATTTAACAATGTAAATTCACTCTTTTATAATGTTCCATATTATGAATTTTTCATAATTTATGGTTTGTTCTACTTGTGATGGAAACTTTGTTTCTAGTTTTTTTTTTTTTTAATGAACGTGACTGATATGAACACTCTTGTACATGCCCCTGGTATACATATATAAAAAGATCTTAGGGTATATGCCTAGAAGTGAAATTACTGATTCTAGGACTATGTACATTTTTTACTTTTTGAGATAAGGTCAGATCGTTTTCCAAAGTGGTTTTGCCAATTTACGCTTCCACCAACAGGGGTGTGTGTGTGTGTGTGTGTGTGTGTGTGTGTGTGTGTGTGTGTGTGTGTGTGTGTGTGTGTGTGTGTGTGTGTATACTTACATTACTTGCCCCCTTGTCAGTACTTGTTAGAGTAGGACATTTACACTTTTGCCAATTTAGTGGAACTTTAAAAAAAGTTTCTTCTTTCACTAATCTCTTCTACCTCCTATTGTTACTATCTTGTTTGAAGTAATTTCTGTATCTTTATATTTTCTCTAAATTATTACATTTTAAGAAGACTAGGTCTTAGGTTAGGCCTAGGAAACAAGTGGTTATATTTTTGGCTCCCTTTTATTGAAATTTTACTCTTTGCCAAACATTGTTCTAAGCATGATGTGTGCATTCATTATTTTGTTTAATTATTACTATAACACACCTCTCTGAAATAGATATTATTATTACTCTTACTATTATTATTTCTGTTTCATAGATTAAAAAACAATAGCTTAAAGATATAAAACACTTCCCTAAGGCCACACAAGGTCATTGGCATGCAACATAAGGCTTGTAATCACAACATCAGTGGCAAAACCTGATTGGATGCCGTTTTTGATTCAAAAGGTTTTGATTTCAAAACCTTAGCACTTTATACTAGGCTTCACTGCCAGCCCACAAATGCTTCTGAAAAGCTAGATGCCATTTGTTAAATTCTCTACTAACACAACTCTACTAGTATGTAGCTTTCACTCTTTAGATAGTTGATTTTATCAAGAATTCTGACAACTGCATACCCCCCAGTCACTGAGATCCACATGCTCACATCACTTTTTAAAAAATGGGACATTAATAATTTTCTACATTTGGACAAGGCTATTTTGACCATTTAAAAAAAGCCGTACTCCAGGTATGGTCCTATAACTATAGATGCATATATTTTTATTGTCCTGGTTATAAATTCAGACTTCTTTATATCCTCCCAAGCCCTAGTATAAATAGCTCTGAAGTTATATCTCCATGCATAAGTTCCTAAAAATGGGACATTGGAACATAAGCCAATTAAAATGCTGGGTTCAAATAACCTATCACACAAAATCAGTGTGGATACAGTGTACATTCATCATCTTTTTATTTATAAAGCATACAACTTGCCCAATATGTTTCTGTGAAGTGTGCTAGTTAGAATTCCCAATAGGTGAAGCATGCTGCCTACATGAAAGCCATTAATAGAATCCTCTTTGTTGTTTTGGAAAAGCTTATTTATGTGCTGAAATTCAATATTCTTCTTCTCTTATCAGCTGTTGCCATGGGATTTTAAATGTAAATTACTTTGGAATATAAATAAATGTTTATATTTGTCAAGCTGAGAAGAATTACTTGTTAAAACAGTATGCTAAGGTGCTTGTTCATAAATGGCATCTGCTTTGTATTCGCATGCAGCTATCAGCTTGGATTAATGTAGTTACATTTAGGATCAGTGAAGGCCGATGGATTTTGCAACCCACTTATGGTTTGTTTTTTGGTTTTTTTTTGCGGTACGCGGGCCTCTCACCGCTGTGGCCTCTCCTGTTGCGGAGCACAGGCTCCGGACGCGCAGGCTCAGCGGCCATGGCTCACGGGCCCAGCCGCTCCGCGGCATGTGGGATCCTCCCGGACCGGGGCACGAACCCGTGTCCCCTGCATCGGCAGGCGGACTCTCAACCACTGCGCCACCAGGGAAGCCCCACACTTATGGTTTTGATGGAGAACAAAATAATCTTAACAAAAAGACTAGAATAAAAGTTCAGAATTTCATCTGGGGTTTTTAATAGACATAGTAAACAACACAATGTTGAAACACAATTGTATTCCCTTTCAATTTGTTTTGAAGCAGAAGCAGCAAGTGTTGGCTGTAACTATCTTTTTCTCTAGTATACAAATAAGCAAAGGATGCTGCCTTTTGTTTTTGGGCACAGAATTTCCCCCCAGTGATGACAACCTTCTCTATTGGATATCTTCATAAGGTCAATACATAGCATAGTAACAGATTCATCTGTAAAGACTGTGGGAATAGACTATCACTTCAAATTTTCATCATTACAATAATTTGGCAAGAATTTCTCCTAGCATTCAACTCTACAGGGATTATCTCACCATGTCTTCTAGATAATTCTCCAGCTATTGGATTTAAGATTACTGACAGGGTAAAATATTATTTTAGATGGCTACTTCTACATTGGTTTTATTGTTCATATATATATATATATATATATATATATATATATATACATACATATGCACATACATACATATACATATGGAAATGGAAAGAAAAACTGATTTTTTTTATTCAATGGTTGTCAGTTTATTTAAATTATTGTGCGGTCAGTGCTACACATTGCATACTAAAATGTATCAATGTCCATTAACCTCCTTCAGTGAACTCAGAGTCCTTGGAAAAATAATGCTACAGTGTCTTCCATATTACCTGTGGCAGTGATTGTCGAGTGTTACCCTGCATTCTAACTGACTTGCATAACAGCTTATTTCCCATTCCCACTTCAGAAATCCTGATTCAGCAGCTCTGAGAGAGAGTCAGGTATGTGCATTTTAAAGAGCACACCACCTTTTGGACCACACTTTGACACCTAATCTGTGATCCTTGTTGACAGGACCATTGATGGGCCCTTCCTAGTTCCCAATCTCTATAAAATTATTTTCTCCAATTGTGGAAAATGACCATCACTCTCTCTTACAACTCTCGCACGGTATTTCTCCACAGGTGGTTAAGCAACCGCCTACACTGGGATTAGGTAAGGTCCTGACTAAACTGTACATGCGGCGGTCCCACTACAGATCTATTAAGTCAGATACATTTGGCTCTGGAGACTTAGAATCTTCATTTGAACCCAACTGATTTTTTTTTTTTTTTTTTTTTTTTTTGCCACCCACTGCCTTACTTCTAGGATCTTTCCTCACATAGGAATTTTAAAAGGATCATTTGGAGAATAATTCTGCTTTGATCTTGTGTTTCAGGCACTGTTGCCTCAAACCAAGCTAATCCATTTCACACTTCAAGACAGCCACCTCAGTAAAATTAATCTTGAGAACTTAGATAAATTTGCTGAAATAATACCAGATTCTCAAGTTCCTCCCCTTGCCTATGCTCCTTATTTCCTGATTCATTTCACAATCTGTCTATTTAACTTTTGGCCTCCTTTCTCTCTCTGACTCTGTGAACAATCCTCCACCTTGAGAATATGGAGTAGATGAGAATTTCCAAGGCAGGAAAAAAAAAAAAAAAAGCAAAAAAAACTAGAGGGACAAAGTCTTATTTTAGACATGTTTACTAGAATACAATCCTATTAGTTTGGGATTCTGACATCTGTAGAGACCTACCAGGAAAGCAAAAAGGATTACCCCCAAATCAAAGTGATATAGAGTGATTACTTCCAGTATAGTTTTAAAAAGTTTAAAAAATCCTCTGCAGGAAGCTGTTTTAGATTGATAAATCAAAGAATCTCAGGGTTGAAACAGAGCTCAGAAGTTGCCTAGCCAAGGCATGCTAAATTGCTTTAGGAAGCAAGATAGTCTCCCTTTTGCCTCACTACCTGTTGTCTCTTTGGCCTTAGATCTTAAGAAGAGTTCTTATGGTAGGTGTGGTAGCTTGGTGCTCACCATTCATTCTAGTCTTTCTGGTGTGTCCTCCTATACAGTGGATGCCAGAAAGCCAAAACCTATATTTCCTAGATTCCCTTGTAGCAAGGGTTTGGATGTGATCTATCTTCAGACAATCTGGTAGATTTGTGAAAGATTTGGAGGGCAGAAGTGAAGTGGAGATACTACTGCTCCTTCTAAAATATCTGCTAGCAACAAAACATGGAGACTTTGGGATTGTCTGTAGACTATCAGGGCATGTCATGTTCAGACACTCGCTCTGTGAGGACCTCTGCAATGTGCAGATCCTTTAGGCAAGGTGAGGCTTTGGAGTTACCAGTTCTGGTAGCATCATCAGTCCCTGGAAAGGTGAGATATCTGTTCTAGAGCAGCAGTTGGAATGACTGCTTCTTCATGGTGGATCCTGACTAAGAGCTAGTGATTGACACAGATTGCCCTGAATCCTCCTTAGTTTCCTTAGTAGGCCAATTCTCTGGTATTTGTCTGGAAGTTGTTCTTTTTTCTATTAATGCATATAGTATGAATATGCAATTAAATGAAATTGAATTTGCATTGCAGGATTTAATCCCTAAATCCTTAATAGCTTAAATTCATAAGCTATCCTTAAATAGCTACTATACATGTGACTCTCAAAGAAGGGAATTTCATAGATAGCTTTTCAAAAGGAGTCTTGTTGCAGGCCTTTTTGTTTTTAACTTTTCGTTTTAGTCCTTGTATCTGGGGAGATTGGGGCCACAATGTCTAGGGAGTGACTGGGACATCTCTTCTTCTCTCGGTCTTCTCTATGATTTAGGTTCATTCATATTTAGCTGTGGTGCCTCCATTTTCACTGATATTTGATATTTTATTACATGAATATCCATAATTTATTCATATATTCTTTTGTAGATGGACATTTAGATTAAGATATTTTTCTACTAAGAATATTCCCGTGCATGTCTCCTGTTGCACACATGCACGTACACCAGGTAATACACTTTAGAATGGAGTTGCTGGGTTGTAGAAAGAGCACATCATGATCAGCTCTGCTAGGAAATACAAAGCTGTTTTCCAAAGTAGTTTTACTAAATTAAATTCTCAACAGCAATAGATGAGAATTTCCATTTCTCCATATTCTCATCAGTACTTGCTATTACTAGATATTTTTAGTTTTCCTTTCAGGTAGGAGTAGCTTTAATGTTCATTTCCCAATTATTAATGCTGCCGTGAGGAAATGAAACATTCTTTCATGCAGTCATTAAACATTTACTGAGCGAGAAACAGGGAAGACAGCTTTGAGCAAGACAGAAAAGGCCCCTGTTCTCATAGAGCTGACATTTTAATGGAGGTCGACAGACAATAAGCAAACAAATAAACAAAGAGGTAGTGATATGTGCTGTGATGCAAATAAAGAGGGTGATATGATAGAGAGAGAATGGGAGTCTACTTTTGATTAGGTGGAGAGGGAAGGCCTCTCTCGCAAAATGACTTTTAACAACGTAGGAAGATGGAGATGACATTACTCAGGGTAACTAGACTATCATCCAAACCAGGGCAATTTTGAGAGTAATGAGCACCAGGATGATAGGTGTAGACTGAGACTGTCCAGGGCAAACAGTTCTGAATGGTCACCCTAACTTTCCTACTTTTACTCGTATCCAGTTTTCCTCCCCGCAGGGCTCAGGGAAGACTTACTTCTCAGCTTCCTATGCAGTTTGATGGAGCCAGGTGACTAATTCTAGCCAATGAAAAGTGAATCACTGCTGGGCTGGAGCTGTGGAAAGCTGATACATGACAGTCAGGTTTTTCTCATTCCCTGATGCAGCCATCAAAGTGGCAACATGTTCCAGATGAGTGGCTACAAGCTACAAGATGGTGAGTCCTCCCTCCTTCTGGGACCTTGAGTAAATATACAGAGCAGAGCTCTCTGAAAAGCCTTGATGGAAATGTAGAATAAGCGAGAAATAAACATTTTGTTACTGTTGTTTTAAGACATTAAGAATTAGGAATTGTTTCTGCCACATAGTCTATCTTAACTGTTATGTTCTGAGAGTACAGAACCTCTGAGTTTCTGTGGAAATTGTCATTAGCTACAATTCTCTGGTTTTCTTAGGATTCTGTGTCTCAGTTATAAATCATTTATTAGTGATTATCAAGCATTATGTGGTACAATAATGGCAGTCATAAGTGCACGTTTTAAAACTCCTATCCTAGTTACATAGTATTTGATGGGTATTATCTCATTTTATTTTCAAGACAACTCTATGAGGTAGGTATTAGCATTACCCTAAGATTATAGATTAAGACATAATAAAAATTACAGAGGCACAGAGAGGTAAAGAAAAGTAACTTTCCCTGATTTATTTGTATAAGGAAAGAGAAAAAAGAAGTGATTAGAGCATAGGTTTTGAAGATACACATAACTGGGTATAAGCATTGGGTTCTGCCACTTACAGGGCATTTGCAACTGATTAGGTCATGTGACCTCTCTGAGTCTTAACTTCCAATCAGCAGAAATGTTGTGGATAATAAATGTATGCAGACTATGAATTTATAGTGAGTTTCAAATAAGATAATTCAGTTACTTCCATGTGTGGCTCATAGGAAGCATACAATAAGTAGTACTTATGATTTTTATCATCATCAACATTATGATCGCAACTACTCATATCACATCTGGAACTTTGTGTTGAGTTCTGGATATCACATTTTAATATGGACATTTACAAATTAGAGTGTCTTTAGGATTTGGTCAGTGTAAGATCTGGGGATCGTATCATTTACATGAGGATCATGTGAAAGAATTGTAAAGAGTTGGTTTGGAGAATAAGGCTTCAGATAGTTATCTCCTAGCATCTGAGATGCAATCACAAGAGGAAATATTAGAGGTGTTGTGTAACTCCAGAACAACAGCAGTTGTTTCAAGGAGAACTTTCTAACAGGCAAAGTTATTAAAAAATACAGTGGGCTGCTGTGTGAGGGTATGAGCTTGTCCAATGCTTGATGGCTCAAAAGCAGGTCACGCCATTTTGTAAATGTGAATCTTGTATGGAGTTAGAGGTTAGACTAAATGAATTCTACAAGTAAAATGAGTCTTTGAGAAAGAGCCTCTTCAGTGCACAAGTGATGCAGGCTGCAAGAAATTGGTATAGACAAGCAGTCATCTATTTGAAAAGAATTCCAGAGTATTGGTGTCAATGTTCTTTTTATGTGCAAATAAGAATTCAGGGCCATTTTTGACAAGTTTTCTAGGAGCAAGGATACATGAGAGGCTGGGTCAATTCTAGCCCATGTGGGTTGCAAATTACTTTATTTATGTGGTTCTCTGTTTAATTTTTATTGTATCTCTCCCTAACGTGCTATAAGCTTCATCTGGGCAGGGATTGGGTCTGTCTAGTTCACTTCTCCACTCACAGCATCTAGAAAAATATGTGGCTTGTAGCATTCACAGAATAAATATTTGCTGAATGAATCAATTAATGAATGGTGGTAAAAATGGACAGGATTTGATGACCTTTTAGATGGGAGGGAGATCAGGAAGAGGAAAAGCCAAAGAATGGCTCCCAGGTTCTGAGCCTAGGTAGCTGGTTACGTGGTAGCACCATCCATCTAAATAGGAAATGTAGGAGAAGTAGATATTTTGGGTGGTTTGAGGATGATGACAAATTGAATTGTTGATGTGTTATATGGGTCCCTTGTGGGACATCCAGGTGGAAACCCCTAAGGAGACAGTTTTATGTGTGCAAGGGGAACTTGGTTTAGGGCCATGTCTGGCAAGCATCTATTCTGTGTTGAAGGTAGAGCTATGGCAGTAGATGCAATCTCACAAAGAAAATATAGGGACTGATAGGAAAAGAAGGCTGAGGAGAGGACCCTGGGAAACCAGCCATTCACGCTATTGCCAGAGGAAGGCGGCCTCTTGAAAGAAATCCAGGAAAATGTAGCAAAGGGATAAGGAAAGAAACAAATAAACCAGGAGTGAAATCAGAAACATCACAGTAGGAGAGATTCTACTCCAGCAAGTCTAAGAAATTGAGGCAAGCTTCCAGATAATCTATCATCACAACATCAAACCCATTTAAGTGCCAAGAACTTAGAATCAAAATTCCTATCTTTAGAATACCTAAAACCTGACCTCACACTTTTGTTTAATTTCAGTGATGAGATCACTATCTTATAAGGCAAATCCTGTATGACCCTGATAAAATGTGTATACACATTAAATGTGTATATAAGTTGACTTAGTTTATTCCAGTTTTTATTTGAATTTCTGTGTGTAAAGTCTAAACAGTAATTTATTAAATGATGCCCCATCCAAGTAGAAGAAATATAGGGAATACATGCCTTATTCAAAGCAAATGTTCCACAAGGGAAAATTTCCAAACTGCAGGATTCTGACTTAATAAAGGGCTGAGATCAGACCATCAGTAGTGAGTTAAACCTACCCCAAGAGAATTAAAGGAATAAAAATGCATTTATAAGGAGAAAGAAGCAGTAGTAGGCGCTGAGGAGACAACCTACTAAATGAAATTAATGATAACTCCAAACTGGTTTCTCTCCTGAATTCATTTTGGCATTTTTCTGGAACAAAAGAAGATAAAAGAACTATCTGGATAACTGGAAAATAATAAAGATATATTTAGAAATTCGATAGAAATAATAACCTTAGGTATACCTAAACATACACAACTTCGGAGTTTTTTAGTCATGTAGCTGAGGAATAGGCAGAGTGGGTGTAATTTCCAGTAGCTGAGGGGTGCTGGAAAACTGCCTGTTCAGATAAATGTTTATCCCATGGAACTTGCATGATGTCCATGACATTTTATTTAAGTCTGTGCTATCCAGTTACAGTAGCTCTATCCACATGTAACTATTTAGATTTAAATTTTAAATACCTAACATCATAATAAAAGTAAAAATTCAGTTTCTCAGTGGCCATGATGGTTTGAGTATGTTAAATGGTTAATCAGGCTTACTGACTAGTTAAATGGCTGAACCGTGAGTTTCAAGATCTTGCCTCAGCAAAATTACAAGTGATTTTTTAAGTTTTGTACTGTCCGAGTCACTGGTGCATTGATAAAGTGCTTGGTTTAACCAATGACAGTCAGGGATATGTTGTATTAACAACCACATTCACAGGGTCCCTATAAGATTTCAATGAGCTGGAGAGTAAGTGAAAATACAATGCAAGCTGTAAATTGCCTATGCAAGTGCAGGTTTTTACGTGGAATAGAACATAATTGCAACTTTACCTTAATGAAAAATATCAGCAAATATATGTTGAGTGCCTAAATTAGCATATTTTTCATAAAAATAAATGATGTATTAACCACTTAACTGTGTACAGCTCTATCCTTGCTGTTGAGCAGAGGTTCCTTCTGCCTTACCATTCCATACTAATCATAGACTTGCATAACATACTTGCTGTGTGAGAATAGTGGGTATTGTGGAAATAGTGTGGGCTTTACCTCCAGGCATTCACCTCATTTATGTATCCATTCATTTAACACATTTTTATTGAGACTCCAGAGCCTCTTTCATTGAACAAATGTTTCTGAGATCCCAGCAATGTGGAAAAGGGGTAATATGAAGAAATTACTGAGCTGAGATATGGAAAGTGAGAATAATTAGAGGAGTAGGGGGAGAATTTTTTCCACGCAGAGAGAACAGCACGTGCATCAGGACCACGGATGAAAGAGAGTGAATGTGACTGTAGCCCACAGAGGAGGGGTGAGGCTCTGTGCCAAGGCTGGAGGGAGAGACAGAAGCACACCCAGTTGGTGCCCTGAAGCCCACACCAGCAATTAGGGACTCACCAAAATAGGGATGCTGCCTTGTCAGACTGACAGCTGCTGCAGTAAAGAAAGAGTGGGTGAAAGTCCATCAGTTCAATTGCAGATGAGGTGGTCCCAGGAAGAGAAGAACGTAGCCGGTTATTAAAAGGTAATGGTGAGGGGGGTAGACATTATTCCAATAAAATGTTCCTGGATATGAATTGCATCTTGATTTTCCACACCTTAGCAGAGATACCAAGGCAGTCACTTCACATCTCCAAGGCTCAGTTTCCTCATTTTAAAACTGGAATATTAACCTAAGGATTTGGGGGAATTAAGTAAGTGGATATGCATAAAAACACATTGTCAGCTCCACAGTGGTATATAACTTCAATCATGGAACTCATTAGCCCTGTTTACTTTAGAATTGCATTTTCAAGCTAGAATTGAAAGACAGCAAATTGATCAAGATTTGCTGTGTTCCATGAGGAATACAGCTACTGTGAGTAGAAGCCAATGACCTTGCAAGGGCCTCGATGGCCTCACAGGATCTGGTTCCTGTTGTCTGTCTTTCCTATCTTCTACAACTCTTCTATTCCAGGCATCTCTCATTGTACAGTCTTTTCTCTGTCAAGTGTAAAGCGCTTTTAGCACCAGCAGCCCCAGCCAATTCCTTTGCACATGGCTCAATATTGCCTTTTTTTTTTCATGGCACTCATCACGTTTTATGCATACCTTATAATTTATATGTGTCTTATGTTTATTGTCTGTATTCCCCTAGAAGAATGTAAGCTCCATGAGAGAAGGGAAATTTGAGTGTTTTGTTCACTAATGTATCAGGTAAAATAGTGGTTGACCCATAGAAGAAACTCAACAAATGTTTTTTGAATGGATCTGAGAAGAATGCATTTCAAATATCATATGTCCTGGAGCTCATATGTGACAATTCTCATTCTTCTCCTGCTTCTCAGTGACATCCATCAAACTTGTAGATAGCCAAAAATATTACAGTGAGACTTTATAGAGGAAGGAAGAACAGATATGACTGAGCAAAGGGAATTCTAATTCTCAATGTGTCTGTGGAAAGAATAACGTGGAAGTTAACACCAAGCAAATCTCATTTCAGATATCAGGGGTAATTGAATAAGTTATGAAAGAAAAAGTCCAGAAACTCGTGAAATAATTGGTAATGGATACTGAGGGACTATGAAGAAAAAATTATGCTCCTTAGAAGGACTTGTTAAATATGCTTATGAACAGGTTCAAAAATTGGTTGAGAAAGTCTTGGCATATTCTAACTGCACCATCTTAATGTAACTTCATTCCTCACAATACATGCGTCTCAGATCATAGAGCACCTGCTCAGAGATGCCATTCTATCGAAAACCACTTCCCACATTGCTACCCCATCACTATCCAACTTTACTTTTCTTCACTTATCACTTCTTGAAACATATTATATTTGTTTACTCATTGTTTATGTCTCCGTCAGGGAAGGATAAACTCTATCAAGTCAAGAACTTTGTCTTTCTTGTTGCCTGTGATATCCCTAGCACCTCAGCAGGGACTGGCATACAGCAGGCACTTGATAAATGTAAGGTAAATGAATAAATAAATATTTTTTACATTTTTTGTGGGGGAAGAGGAAGAAGAGGGAGGACCAGCTGGGCAGCGCCTCTCTACTGTCCATTCTGTCAAAGTCAAACTCTGGATTAGGAATTTAAGGTCTTTCATCATTTTATTCAACAACAACTCACCGATGTGTATACACAAGGTTAAAGATAATGAGGTGTGGCTTCAGCTTTCAGGATGTTTGTAATTTAGTGGTGAAGAAAGGCAAAGTTCCTAACCATAGGTCTAGATAGGCCAAACAAATGCTGAAGCTTGTCAGGGCTACAGAACTGAGCAAAAGTAGGGCCATTGCCTAGGGCAGAAGTGGCCAGGGAAGATGGGGTGGGGAAGGTGAAGGATTGAGTTTCAGTCATTCTTACTTTCACTAATTTCTGCTGCCTCTCACTGAATTGTACCCTACTTATTTACTCTTCCATGAAAAACATCTTTGCTGTCATTCTCAAAGCACTGGCCTTGGTATACCAACTAACACAACTTTTCAATTCTCCTTTATTAAAGTACACATACTCCCCACCTTACAAATTTAACATTCACTTCACATTGACCTTCCTCAAGAAGCCCACCTTAATGAATTCCTCCTTACTCTGTATTTATACAGTTAAAAGGTATTCACTATATTTGGTACGTATAGGTGCTATACATTGAATGTAAGCTGAATTGGCTAGGGAGATAGACATACAACTAATCATAATTTAGGGAAGCATTAAGCATTAATAAAGAGCACTGTGGGAGCAAAGGAGAGGGAATAACCTGTTTACCAAAGAAGTGACACTGAGGCTAAGATTTGAAGGATTAATAGATACTTCACCTGCCAAGAAGGAGATATGTATAAAGAAAACAGTAAGGAACACAGATATGAAAATGTATTGCAAAACATGAATCGTTCAGTGAAGCTGATCTATAGTATATGGAGTGCTGGGAGATTGGATTAGAGATATATTTTGGAGTTTGATTGGGAAAACCTTTGGATGTCTTACTAAGAAGTTTAAACTTTGTGCTATAGGCACATAGGAGATATGTTTAAGAGAGGAGTGTGATATAATCAATTCTGGTTTTGGACAAATAACTCTGCAGGAGTAGATCAGGGTAGGGAGAGATTAGAAGTACATTTATCACCCCAGGGATGGTAACTTTTACATTTTTAAAAGATTGTCCAAAATGCTCTGATATAAAAATCAAAAAGCTATTTTAAGGAGTGGAATCTCTTAATCTCTTTTAAGACCAGCATGATTTTACTTTTGCTATTGTTTTGAGGGATTGTTTTTAACACTTTTAAGTTTGTTAAAATATTTGCCAGTTATGTCCAACATTGAATTTTATGCTTACTGCACTATAAATTCCTGGAATTAATACAGTAGTGAGGATACAATAGTATAAAAGAAGGAAGAAAAAATCATAATACTATTTGATAGTTTCCTACATACCAAGTGTTTAAAAAATATTTTCTTTTATTTTTTTACAAAGACCCTGCGAAGAAAGCATTATTATTTCCATCTTACAATTATGGAAATTGGAACAAAAACTTTAAGGAAATTGTCTAATATCTCACAGCTATAAAGAGGCAGGGATGGGGTTCTAGACCATGCTTAGTTGACTCCCAAACCCTTTTATTTCCATTTTGCCATTTTCCATTAACTAAACATGAATCAAGGGTTTACTGTGTCCCCTTCATGAGTACTAGACTTTAGGAACATACCATAAGTAAACTGGTTTTTCTTCATTTTCAACATCCCCCCTCTTTCTGCCCTCCAAAAAAAAAAAATGTTCTCTACTCTTGTCAACCATACTCTGTGTCTCAGAAAGCTGAACTTTACAGGCTGTATCACCCAAGTTCCTTTACTCTCTGGTTACTAATGTGGTTCTTCCATTGGGGGCCATAGGTAGTAATTCGGAGACTGGGAAAATTCATTTCCCATACCTACTGCCTCTCTGCTTTTTAGTGGTTTTTCCATCTTTGACTATATTCCTCTGCAGCCACAAGTCCTGTTAGGCAGCCCTTTTCTGAGGTTCAGTTCCCTCAAGCAGGCTCTGATAATATCATTTCCTCCTCTTGCCTCTTCTATCCTAGAGATGGGATCAGCTCCCCAGTATTGTCAGCCCTAAGGTGCTTCTCTGTTCCTTCCAACTCCTTTACCCTTGCTCATAACTCAGTAAACTCATCATTAAACTCTCTCCTTTGATGGTGCTATTGCTTTCATTCTGGGACCCTAACTGATTCCATAACCTCCCACTAGACCATAAGCTGCATGAAAACAGGGGTGATGATTGTCTTGTTTATTGATTCATTCTCAAGGATAACTAGTTCTTGAAAGGACTATAGTTACACAGAGCCTGACAACCTGATAAAAATAGGTCCTGTTGTTTAAATTTCCAAGTTGAGATGTCAGCTATCTTAACTAGTAGATAGCAACTACTTTGCTCCCATCCCCAGGGTTTTTCCAATATATTTTGTCCAGCTGTGTTTATGCCCAGATTTATTCTTGTAATACCTTCTATTCACAGAACATTTAATATTCCAATGTATAGTAAAATTCTACTTACTTGGAGTGATTGGAAAAAGGAATATTCTGATTAACTAAATGTAATTGTAAAGAGCCCTGTTGGGACTAGTTCAGTTTCTGCCACTTTATCCCAGTTTCAATTGGGGCATGTCCTTCAAACTTTCTGAGCCTCTGTATTGGTATAGATGGAATAGTATAATACTAATATGTAATCATTTCCATCTATTCTTGTGAAAATGGAAAGGCTCTTCTTCCCCTATGAGGACTTAAGGTAATTTTCCCATGAGCCTCAGGATTGCAAATAGACCAAGTTTCTTTGAGCCAATATACCTCCCACACCAACTGTGTGTTCTCAAGTATTTATCAGCTTCAACCCTCCAAGATGAGAAGTCCCAGCCATATGTTCTGAGCCGTTAGGCCTTGACTGAGCAATGCAAACAGATGGGCCCACTGGAAAGATGCCGAGATGTTGGCAGAACCAGCTCCTGGAACTTGGGTGCTTTCTTTGAGAAATGAGAATTTTCTGGGTGATAGTAACAGTGATGGCGATAGGAATAGTGTTGAGGAGAACCAGCCTTGTTAAAAGTTGGCTCTCACCCATGTAAAGCTGTGCAAAAGCCTGCATCCTATAACACAGTCTTGAAACTCAAACCGTCATGGAAAGGAGTTGTGAGCATTTGAGATTATAAGCATTTGTTGCAGTAGAAGGAAGCTTTGCCAAATCTAGTTTGTTCGTTTTTAAAATATTTAAAAATAGGACTTGTTTATAAAAATACATTTTATGGAAAAGTCCAATATAATGTAATCTCTTTAATACGACCTTGACTATATATAAAATAGTATAATTACTGTTATAATATTACAATTGGCTAATTATCAAACAAAAAGAATCTGGAAATATGTGGTAATCAGTTAATAACAATAATAGATAATACGTATGAATCATTTACGGTATGTCTAGTAGTGTTCTAAGCTGTGAGTCCCCAAACTACAGCTGCAAGCCAAACCTAGCCCTCCATCTGTTTTTGTAAAAAACTTTTATTGGAACACAGCCACACACATTTGTTTACATATTGTCTGTGCCTGCTTTCCCCACTACAAGAGCAGGGTTGAGTAATTGTGACAGAGACCGTGTCCTGCAAAGCCAAGAATATTTACCATCTGGCCCTTTACAGAGAAAATTTTCTGACCTCTAAGTACCAACCTAAGCACCTCACATATTTTATCCTGTTTACTCCTTTCCTCACCTTAAGAAGGACTGTATTCTCCCCCCCGCTAACTGCAGTTTCACTTTCCATGATTTCAGTCACCTGCAGTCAACCATGGCCAAAAATATTAAATGGAAAATTCCAAAAATAAACAATTCGTAAGTTTTAAATTGCGTGCTGTTCTGAGTAATATGATGAAATCTCAAGCTGTCTCGCTCCATGACACCTGGGATGTGAATTATCTCTTTGTCCAGCGTATCCACACTGCATACACTACCTGCTCGTTCATTACTTAGCAGCCGTTTTGGTTATCAGATCGACTGTCGTAGTATCGCAGTGCTTATGTTCAAGTCACCCTTATTTTACTTAATGATGGCCTCAAAATGCAAGAGTAGTGATGCTGGCAATTTGGATATTCTCTTACAATGCCTCATTTATAAATCAGCCTTTATCATACGTATGTATGTATAGGAAAAAACGTGTTGTATATATAGGATTCAGTACTATCTGAAGCTTCAGGTATCCACTGGGGGTCTTGGAACATAGCCACATAGATAAGGGGGGGCTAATGTATATGGTATATTTATCTTCATCTTATAAATGAGAAAACTGAAAACTGGGAGAGTTAATTGGCCTAAAATCTCACAAGTAAGAGATTCAGTCTCTGAGAGTCTGAACCTAGCATCCATGTGGCACTGCCTTTTCTTCAGGCTTATTTTGACTATTATACAGAGTCTAGAAATTAGTGAAGAATTGGAAATGGTTCTCTATTCTGTTCTACCCAGATTGCCAGCTCCTGAGAGCACCTAGAGCCTTTAGCTTTAACTGGCATGGCCCAAACTGAATCTTCTGAGTCCCTCCTCCCTTCAACTCCTTTCCCATGCCCCCGGCTCTCAAACTCTTTTCTCCAACTTCCCCTACCTCTAGGTGCTCTGCCACATTACTTATTCTGCTAGTCTCAGAAGTCTTTCCATTCCATTAGATTTTTTTCCACTTGACTATAGCTGAGAGGGTTTGAGTTATATGTAGGTGGAAAAGAAACGTGAAGAGAATTCCTTTGCAAAGTCAAACATCCATAAGGCAAAAGAACACTTACGAGGTTTTCTCCCCCGTGCTCTTTGGTGTTATTAAGCTAAAAGAGTTTCCGTTTCTCTTCTATATTTTGAATTGTACTACAAAAGGCCTCCTTCCTTTTTCCTAATTTACTATATGCCTGGCCAACAAAAGAAGTGGGATAGTTTTGGAACCCAGGTAGGTGAGAATAGAGAAACTCCTTACCCTGTGACAATATAAAATCAATGAATGTAGAACTTTAAATCTGGCCATTGGAGAGCAGAAATTGAGCCTCACATACACAGTCTCCCCTCTCATGACTGAAGCAATTATCCAGAATGCTGGTACCCAAGAATAGAGTTGTAAAAGCAACTGCTTGGGATTCTTATGATAGAACATACATAAAGCTCCTAGTTCTGATGACGGGAAGATAGATGTTGTTCAAGATTTTACAGTTACTGAAATGAAGACAATGATGGTAATAATGTTGATGATGATTTTCCTTAGAAGTTCCAGATCGTGAAAGTTTCCATTACAGCACACCAACAGTTCCTCAGGGTTGTGCTCTCCAGGAAGAGAGCTTTCTAGAGGAGGTAGAACCGATTGTTGCTGGTTACCAGCCCTGAGGCTTTTCTTTGTGCATCTCCACAAGACATTGCAGATGGAGTGATCTTTCTAACAGGTGATGTGATCAAGGCTCCTTCAACAACCCCGAACCCCTCAGAACCAGGCCAGAACATAACGGTTCTTCTGTTGCATGAACTGCAAAGCCTTTTCATGATGCATATCATTTTGTTAGTGGTCATTTGAATTAAATATTTTAATGACCCTGATGAAACTGGAACACTTGACATTGAAATTTTAATAAACCCGCAATTAAACAAGGGTCACTAAACGTAGAGGGGAGTACAGAAATGTTATCCCTGTAGCATGGGGTTCTGTGCATCAGGTACCAGTGGAATTGCCTTAGGCTTTACCAGATGAAGTGTCCTTATGGCTAACTTCAACCACAAAAGTCCCAGGGGGTTGGGTTTGCTCTAAATTACTTTGTAGCCTGAAAGAAGATCTATATTCTAAGTAGTTTTCCACTTCATGGAGTATCCAGAGCTAGCCCACTCAAAGTTATAACCTGTACCCCCTTTAGTCTCAAAAGCATTTTAAGTTAAACTCCATTCAAATCTGTTTCTATAAAAAATTATATACATAGAAAGCCTTACTGGAAGGATATATGTCCTGAATGTCAGAAAAGATTGGCTAGTGTAACGGGGAGTAGGGTATCACAGTTCAGTGCTGTTTGTTTTCTCTGTTTGCAAATGGATAGTACTTGTATAATGAGAAGAAAAAAGTCTTTGAAAAAGCTGTGCCCTGGATGGAAAGAGAAAAGAAGGGCTTTGTTGTTGTTTTTCATTTGTTTGGTTCTGGTTTGTTTAAATGTGTGGTTATTCTTGAAAGTCTGTTTCTGTTCTGCACAGGGTAGTAGAGACATTTCCAAGGTGTTCTGAGTATTAAAGAATGGTAGGCATCGAACTATCTCCCTCTACTTCCTCTATAGCATTTTGCTTATATTTTAGGTACTTTTCTCCCTTCAGGAAGAACAATATCTAGAAGAAGAACTTGGCCATCTTAGCAGATGTGCCTTAGACCAGCCATGAGTGTCTGAGATGGATCCTACTCAATAAAGTAATAGTGGTGACATTACTGGTGGTTGTAATGTTAACATTAATAAAAATATTATCAACAGCCCTCTATTTTGAGGGCTATTTGATTGTACTGCATGTATTAACGAATTTAACCTTTACATACAATAAGTTTATGAGGTTGGTTCAATGAAAATAACTGTGATGTATAAAGGTTCAGTAATTTGCATAAGGTGACAAGTATGTGTTTGACATAGGATTCGAGGTATCTGGCTGCAGAGTCCACAGTCAACAGACAATGGACAATGCATTGAAATTGTCCATGGGAATTGAATTGGAATGGATACTTGCAATAGAAGACAGACAATGCTTCTTTTCTGGCTGATGAGACCTCTCTTCTAGCCAGAGAGGCTAAATGCATACTGGGAGGAGATGGTACTTGTACCCAGTTGTGTATTGAGTCTCTTCTGTCATCATCAGAAAGGAATGTTAGGCAATGGTCGGTCTGTGGACACAGTACTCATGGACTGCGTCAGGAGGTCATGAACCTCATCCATCTGGAGTTCCCAATGTCATATTACCAGAGCTCCATAGAACCATAGAGCTGGATAGTGCTTAGAGGATACAGTGAGCCTTTGTTGTTTTTTGATTACCCAATATCCATTACACTTTCTTTTGGAAACTGCACCCTCATTTCCTCTTGGGAAATTATCTCTTCCAAGACTTCCAGTCTGATTTGCCAAATAATCAAGTAATCTAATAAAAAGACTAGGTACACGATTCAAAAGACAAGATCCATCAGATGCTTCCTTTCTGGAACTTGAATTACCAGTTAGCATGACGAAAATACTGAAAACAACTGGAGGTCTTGTTCATTCCAGAGATGACACCTGGAGCCACTGAAACTTCCTAACTCCCATTCCAAACCAACTATTCAGGGTCTCTTCACTCCTGTATGTCCACTTCCCCGAATCAGCATTCCAATAAGATTCTCTTTGGGTCTAAAAATTCTAGAGCCATTTTCCATGATGAAAACAGTTCAGCCTTTATATAAGCCATTGAGTCAAAATTTTACAAAACATAAGAGTCATCTACTCAGTATTTCAGACATTTCAACTTCTGTTTTATTGAAGAAATGCTTATATAATACTCTTATGTGTCAAAGCTCCACTCTAAACACTTTATACATATGCAGGAGCACAGTTCTTTGTGAAACTGCTGTTTCATTATTGGGTGGAAGCTCACGTTGTTGGACAATCGTTTCTCATATTTGGCTAAAATCTGCTTCTTTGTTCTGTTTACCCTCCTGATCCTTGTCCTGCTATCCACTACACAGAATAACACCGGATGTGCTCTCCCTTTGACTCCTTGTTTTACATTAACCAGTTGTAGATTTAGATATATGGATAAAGCTCACAAAGACTATAGTGTTTTAACCCTTGCAATTCTAACTTGAGTGTCATCTGTGTTAAAGGACTGTCCTTCATCTGCTACCTTTGTCTATCATGCAATGATTGAGAATATCATATTAGGGAATTGGTAAAATCCTAATACACAAAAACAAAAGAGAAACATTATTTCCTTTAAATCCTATCACTGTCAGTGAAAAAGAGTCTCAAGGCTTTATATCTTGAATGCTTTTCGATATAATGTCATCAGTTACCCCCATCCATGCTTTGTCTTTATTCATGCATTTATTCATTCAATAAATATTTATCAGCCACATATGCCAGGTGCAAGACAGAGTGCTAGGTGCTTTGGGGTGTAAAACAATAAATCAGACATGAACATCTAACATCTACATTAAAAAATTTAAAAATCAAACATCCACTTACTTAGTGTTTACGGAACCAGTACCTAGACAATAGATTTTTGTTATTGTTATTTGATTTGTTGTTTGTTGCCACCATCTAGCTCCTTGATGTTACGTAGACAGCTAGTAAAGGTGCAATTCTTGGAAGCATCTTCTCTAGCACAATACTCAAGGATGACATACTAGCTATTTAAAGACATAAGAAGAAGCTTTCTCTTGCTCCTGAAAGGTTTCTGACTATTGTTCAATAAGAATTAGTGGTTCTTCCCCAGAAATGGTTTTAATTTTTATTTGTCCCTGATATAAAATGAGCTTTGAGAATACAGGTGAAACACTTTTATAGAAACCTCCAAACCCAGCAAAAAAAATATTGAAGCACAGCAAGATGGGGAGAGGAGGAGAAAGGGGGAAAAGGAAGATGAATATTAATTTTTTATATTAGTATTACAAGAAATATCCCATGTTTTATGCCTACTTATTGCTCACATACCACCAAGATAGGTGATCTTTAAAACCCACTGGTGCTAAGATTGTTACGGAACACTGATCATGAAGGATACTCATGGAAATAGCGTGTCTCTTTTTAAATTTTAGGGAATAGCCTCTATAATATCTGGTGGCATACAATTTGAAGTCAATATATGTACAATACATAATATTAGAAGTGGGGACACCCCACTTTCCCACCCTCCAGTCCATTTTAAAGAGAGAATAAATATCACCTTTGATCCAGAGGCAAGGTGCTGAAGGAGAATTCCCATCATTGCCTTCTAAGAACCATTTACTTTACTTTGCTTACCTTTACAGAGTTATGAGTCAGTTACACTTGCTCTTTTCCCTAACAAAAGATTGTATCCCCAGCCCTGGCTATATCTATGCTTTCTCCAATCCCACATAGACAATACCGATCCCCTGCAAATTAAAGGCCTGGGATGGAATGGAACAGAAGAGTCAGTGCAGAAAACATTGTATCTACTGCAAGAAAATCCACAATATTCATGAAATTTAGGTGACTTTATTTTTATGTATATAGAATAGTCATTCTTTTCAAGTGTTTGATGGCATTAGCACATGCATGGTACTAAGATAAAGACTGGGCACTAGGGCTTCCCTGGTGGTGCAGTGGTTGAGAGTCCACCTGCTGATGCAGGGGACGTGGGTTCGTGCCCCAGTCCGGGAAGATCCCACATGCCGCGCAGCGGCTAGGCCCGTGAGCCATGGCCACTGGGCCTGCGCGTCCGGAGCCTGTGCTCCACAACGGGAGAGGCCACAACAGTGAGAGGCCCGAGTACCACAAAAAAAAAAAAAAAAAAAAAAAAAAAAAGACTAGGCATTAGAGGAGAGGGGAAGGATGAAGTACAGTGGAGAGTTTTCCTTGTTTGGCCTCTAGCCTCCTTTTCCTTATGGACTTATAACAGGTTCCAAGAGAAGAAGAGACTAAGAAGCAAGAATAAGTGTTTTCATAAGACATTACAGACCCCAAGGTGGGACTTCTTTGTACCGTATGCATGTGGTCACCAGAAATTGATTTGAGAGAAACCCCTTCAGCACTACTTGAACTTGTGGGTAGGTGATATACAAAGCAATAGAAATTGAACCTCTGAGCTCAGCCATACCTGGGTCTGAATTAAAGATCCTGATTCTCACTTTATGGCTGTGTCACCTAGAACATGTTACTCCTGCTGTATCTTGTTGTCCTCATAAGAAATGGGATCATAGCCACAATTCATAGATGGTTGTGTGGATTACATGTGTGAGGCAGAATGGGGTTTTCTTTTTTCTTTTCTCACCTTTATATCTGTGATAACAAAAATGATTTTACCCCAAGATTTAGCTTTTTTTTTTTTTTTAACAACTAGTTATTCTGCAACTTTTAGTTTAGAACCAAAATGCAGGCTGATGTGAGAGAAACTGGGTGATTTATAGTACACTTAGTCCCAGCATTATGAATGAATTTTGTTCCGAAGGTTCATTTGTATGTAAGTCATCTACCACATTACAGGCACTGAACAGATGCTAATTGCTGGGTACCTTCCAGTTTTAAATGGCATCTGACATTTTAGCAATTCCTAATGCAGCATTGTCCATTCTTCTGCTACCCATGAAGACAGTGAATAAAGCAAAGATGCACCTCCCTGAAATTGACTTGAATTTTTGAAGGATTCTTAATAATTTTAAATCCAGTGAAATATATTGCAATAAAAATTCAAAAAAACTTCTATCCAGTCTTCAGCAAATAGTTTTATTCATGCTCAAAGTATTGCTCCAAAGAATATTGGAAGAAAATTCTTCCACCTTAGATTGTCCTCCTGATGGAGACACTTGGGTCTCCGTCAAATTAAAACTAGGCAATTCATGCACGGGTACTGACTTTTTTCCTTCAAATAATCAGTTATATTTCACTTCTCCTCCATCTATGTCTTCTACCCCTGAAGAATACAACAGGGCAGAAAATGTCAGGATTTGAGGAAGAGAACTTGTGAGGTATGATCCTTAATGGTAAGCAGTGAAAGCAAATACAAAAAATATATATACAGAAGCACTGCATTTTGGAGATTAGACAGAACATGCCATGTATGCTGTAGAGATAGAAAGGTTCCCAGTTCAATAAAATAGATCCCTTTTACCTAGATATCTTGCAGAAACCAGGAAATGAGTTGGGAGCCTTGCCCATCACTCCACTGTAGACTGCAAATGAGAGTCCAGCATTAGACAAATGAGTAGCAGAGTTAAGAGAAATTCTCACATTATTGGCAAACACCCAGTCTGGAGACACCTTACTCCATCCAAGGAAGATTCAAGTGAATTAAGAAAATATTGGGCATATACAAGTTACAGAAAAGGAAAGGAAACTATAAGTATAAGAATATCGTGTTTTTAAAAATGACATATTAAAATCCAAAAGAAAATTTTAAAATTAAATATTCAGTGAAATACACTAAGAAACAGAAAAAAATATCTGTTACATAGAAGCAAAAAGTCACAAAAGAAAAGTAGGCTGAAATAAAAGAATAGCAGAATAGGATGAAAACAAAGTTGGGTGAGCTAAAAAAAAAAAAGCAAAAATACCAAAATTATAGTAGCAGAATTACAGACCATATTGAAGGCAGATGGAGGCAGAAAAGATAAGAATGTGAAAAATCAAATCAAGATGGTGGAGGAAAACCTGAGAAAACAAAGACATGAAAATAGAGAGGGCAAACGGTCACACAAGAGTAGGAAAGAGAGAATCACCTGCCACTGTCTGGATAATTGCTATACCTGAAAAGGAAATTGATAAATGCAACAAAAGCAACAATGGAGTATTCTTTTTAACATCATTATTGGAGTATAATTGCTTTACAATGGTGTGTTAGTTTCTGCTTTATAACAAAGTGAATCAGCTATACATATACACATAGCCCCATATCTCCTCCCTCTTGCGTCTCCCTGCCACCCTCCCTAACCCACCCCTCTAGGTGGTCACAAAGCACTGAGCTGATGTCCCTGTGCTATGCGGCTGCTTCCCACTAGCTATCTATTTTACATTTGGTAGGAACAATGGAGTATTTTTAAGAGAAGAGATCTTCTCTGAGCCAATGACCTGAGGATGCAAATGGAAAAAGGTCAGGGTATGCTAAGCAAAATCAAAGAGTCATATATGTAGACACATCCTGGCAGAAACATGAATTTCAGGTTTGAAGAAAAACATTCTACAAACATCTAGACAGAAAAAAACGTTCATTCCCACAAGAACAAAGAGAGACAAACTTCTCTTTAATAACACAATACTTCTCTTGTAATAGGACACTGATCTATAAAATATAAGCCAGATGCTTCTAAGGAAATTCGATCATGACTAAAAGCCCAGGTTCCTGAGACTTAGAAATTAAATGTTATACAAAATGGAGTTCATGAGTCAAATGCTTATTTTACCCTAAAGGAAATATATATATACATAACTTTTCCTGTATTGATATTATGACACCTGCAGTTAATTTTAGAATGCACCGTATGGCCCCTCATGCTGCTAAGCTGTACCATACTTAACTTTAATTAAAATGTCATTTTTCTTCCTCCCTCATCTGTATTTCAAAGATGACTTAGTTATATCTTTTTATTGAGCCCATATAACATTGACCATCTCCACGCATAAATGGGAAGCAAATGCCTCTCCTAAGAGTTCCCTAGGAGCTCTTTCACCAACGGGGTTTCAATAAATTTGGAGACCATGAATGTCTCCAAGATGTTTATTAAGTCTTTCCTTATGTTCATGATCTTTACAGAGAGTGTATTGAATCCTATCTACTTATTCTTCACAGCTCCCACTTTTCCCCAAATCGGATGAATATACATTTTCTTGTTCATCATCAAACTATGCTGGTTCAGTCTATGGTTTGTTTTCTCCATCTCCTAGTTTTTCTGTGGGCAAGACTTTAACTGAACTCCATTAAATAATTGCTCAATGAATAGCCTGCACTATCCCAGGGTTAATGAGAGAGGCCCCAGTCTCTTTAGAGTCCTGGCTTTCAGTGTCTTTTCATCCAACTACAGAGACTGTTTTCTTCGGGAGAGAATGTGGTGTACAGATTACTTCCTCCGTACTAAGTCCTGAGCTGAAGATGGCCTTCCCTTGGATTAATGTACTGCAGTAGGATGAAAAAAAAAAATTAGCTGCACAGCATATGTCCTTAATGTTTTGAAAAGGGGCCACAAGGGGCATTGTGAAGAAGATGAATGTGGAAAGGATTCCTTTTTATTAAGCTTAGCAGGAGCGGAGGTTTAAGATATTCATTTCCATAGATAAACAAACAAGCCAAAGGAATAGAACATCTGCTGGGAAAGGCTCCTCCAACATGTAGCAGATGTGTTTCAACAACAAAGCATATCCTGGAAGCATTTTAGGATTTAATTATTTAGCTATTTCATTGAGCTGTGGCGCGAGGGGGTGGGGATGGATTGAAGAAGCACATTGTAAATTTACTGAGCTTGGAAATTCAATTCTGAATGCAGTTTAAGCCTCCGCATGCTGAAGTTTCTTCCAGAACATATGCTAACTGCTTTTTGATACACATACCCCAACTGCAGTTACCCATTTCCACATGTACGGTGGCTATCACTCTGAAGTATCCTCTCCTCGTCATCACCCCCCTTTACCCTCATCTCTCCCTTGCAGTTTTGCAACAACTTCCCATCTGCTTTCACTGCCTTCAATTTTTCCTTGTTCAAAACTGTTGTCCACTGAACAGTCTTTCTAAAATGCAAATCTGATCACTGAACCTATAAAACAAAAAGGGAGGGATGTGACATGAGAGGTTAAGGGAGGATTCATCCAAAGCAAAAGAAAATTGATCAGGGACAGGAGGAAGGAGGAAAATAAAATAATGGCAGTGGAAGCTGTCTGTAAAGTAGCCAAAGGGTTCAGACAGAACAATTCTGGAACATGTATAGTAAACGTGGCTGCACTCCAGCTCTCCAGGGCAATGCCTTCTCCTAGGAATGATATGGGTTTTACAGGGGAATTTCAGTAAAGAAGGTGATGCCAGTCTGTGTGCGTTTTTTGAAAGGCTAGACAAGTGAAGAAAAAGCAGTCTTATCACAATGGCCCAACAGAGGCCAGAACATCCTCATCCATCTGAATTCCTTTCCGTGGTCCTCCATTGCTCACAGTACAGAAGTCCAAGAATTTCAGTGTCATATACCAGAACTCCCAGTTTTCTCCCTCTAGACTCTTCTTCCAAGCTCCTACTGTGTACTTTGCACTCTAGCAAGTATTTGCATATCTCCAATTATCTATCATCTCTATGATTTTGCATGTCTTCTCTCTTAGGATTCCACATAATTTCTTGACTAGACAGTAAATTCCCGCCAAACCTCTAAAAGTTAATTTTGATCTCTTGTCCTCTCTGAAGCCTTTCCTGCTCACCTTCACACTAAATCTTTGTCAAGGTTAGTCCCTACAATCAGCTTTCCTAAAGCCTGGCATTCTAGTCTATGTTTAGCAGTTATCATTTCATTTTTAACCCTTTCCTAAATAGAATATACAATTTTGAGGTTATAATGTGCTCAGTTTATGTGCATTGAATGAATGAATGGTGTGGTCAGGATTGCAAAGTCCAGTGTAAACTGAGTTATATGCATGTGGGTAGGATAGGGAGGTGAGGCAATGCAGGGACATACCTTCCCCTCTAACTTAGAGTAACAACTGTGACCTAGGAAAAATGTTGGTTGGGGACTAGGACAATGGCACAAAGTGCCTCCCACTTTTATTTTTGTTTTGTAACCAATACTTTAGTTATGATGCTTTTAATTGCAAGTGCCAGAAAATTCGTCTCATCTAGTTTAAGCAAAATACATCCTGAGTTAGTCTAGTTTTAAAGAGTCCTTAATCAAGGACTCGTGATAAATGATTAGGATTTAGTTTCTCCCATCTCTTGGTTGTGTTTCCTTTCATGTTGGCTTCATGCTCAGCCTTCCTGGAGAAGCTCGAGGCAGCTCCAGGTATATAGTATCTTCACGGCTGGCCAATCCAGTAGAGGAGAGAGCCTGCTTCTCACTTGGCAGTCCCAGCATTAGGTTTATTGCTCTGATCACACCATGAACCCCCTACCCATACAAAGCAAAACACTATTGCCCTATACACATATTACCATGTGAATATATATACATACACATTTGTGTGTGTGTAATTATGAACTATTTTAAGACTTTTATTTTACATAAGTTCACAGAAAGAACTCTGGACTGCTTTAATACAACATGTTATTAGTTTTACCTCTTCTAACAAATCTCCTCACTTTTCGGGTCTCTATTTCCTCATCTTTTGAACACAGAAGTCTTCAGCATCCTCTCCTGCTCTATAGTACTCCAAGATGACATTATAATTCTAGGGCAAAAGCAAGACTAATCCCAAGTGATTTGGCAGATGACTAACTCTTTTTTATTTTTTTAAACATCTTTATTGGAGTATAATTGCTTTACAATGGTGTCTTAGTTTCTGCTTTATAACAAAGTGAATCAGCTATACATATACATATAGCCCCATATCTCCTCCCTCTTGCGTCTCCCCCCCACCCTCCCTATCCCACCCCTCTAGGTGGCCACAAAGCACCGAGCTGATCTCCCTGTGTTATGCAGCTGCTTCCCACTAGCTATCTATTTTACATTTGGCAGTGTATATATGTCAACGCTACTCTCTCACTTCGTCCCAGCTTACCCTTCCCCCTCCCCATGTCCTCAAGTCCATGCTTTATGTCTGTGTCTTTATTCTTGTCCTGCCACTAGGTTCTTCAGAACCTTTTTTTTTTCTGCATTCCATATATATGTGTTAGCATACGGTATTTGTTTTTCTCTTTCTGACTTACTTCACTCTGTATGACAGACTCTAGGTCCATCCACCTCACTACAAATAACTCAATTTCGTTTCCTTTTATGGCTGAGTAATATTCCCTTGTATATAATTGCCACATCTTCTTTCTCCATTCATCTGTCAGTGGACACTTAAGTTGCTTCCAAGTCCTGACTATTGTAAATAGAGCTGCAATGAACATTGTGGTACCTGTCTCTTTTTGAATTTTGGTTTTCTCAGGGTATATGCCCAGGAGTGGGATTGCTGGGTCATATGGTAGTTCTATTTTTAGTTTTTTAAGGAACCTCCATACTGTTCTCCACAGTGGCTGTATCAAGTTACATTCCCACCAACAGTGCAACAGGGTTCCCTTTTCTCCACACCCTCTCCAGCATTTATTGTTTGTAGATTTTTTGAAGATGGCCATTCTTACTGGTGTGAGGTGATATCTCATTGTAGTTTTGATTTGCATTTCTCTGATGATTAGTGATGTTGATGTTGAGCATCCTTTCATATGTTTGTTGGCAATCTGTATATCTTCTTTGGAGAAATGTCTATTTAGGTCTTCTGCCCATTTTTTGGATTGAGTTGTTTGTTTTTTTGATATTGAGCTGCATGAGCTCTTGCATATTTTGGGGATTAATCCCTTGTCAGTTACTTTGTTTGCAAATATTTTCTCCCATTCAGAAGGTTGTCTTATTTATGGTTTCCTTTGCTGTGCAAAAGCTTTGAAGTTTCATTAGGTCCCATTTGTTTATTTTTGTTTTTATTTCCATTTCTCTAGGAGGTGGGTCAAAAAGGATCTTACTGTGATTTATGTCATAGAGTGTACTGCCTATGTTTTCCTCTAAGAGTTTTATAGTGTCTGCTCTTACGTTTAGGTCTTTAATCCATTTTGAGTTTATTTTTGTGTATGGTGTTAGGGAATGTTCTAATTTCATTCTTTACATGTAGCTGTCCAGTTTTCCCAGCACCACTTAATTGAAAATGCTGTCTTTTCTCCATTGTATATTCTTGCCTCCTTTATCAAAAATAAGGTGACCATATGTGCGTGGGTTTATCTCTGGGCTTTCTATCCTGTTCCATTAATCTGCCATTGTCAATCCATTAAATATAATTAATTATATTTCTGTTTTTGTGCCAGTACCCTACTGTCTTGGTTACTGTAGCTTTGTAGTATAATCTGAAGTCCAGGAGCCTGATTTCTCCAGCTCCATTTTTCTTTCTCAAGATTGCTTTGGATTTTGGGGTCTTTTGTGTTTCCATACAAATTGTGAAATTTTTTGTTCTGGTTCTGTGAAAAATGCCATTGGTAGTTTGGTAAGGATTGCATTGAATCTGTAGATTGCTTTGGGTAGTACAGTCATTTTCACAATATTGATCTAAGAACATGGTATGTCTCTCCATCTGTTTGTATCATCTTTAATTTCTTTCATCAGTGTCTTATAGTTTTCTGCATACAGGTCTCTTGTCTCCTTATGTAGGTTTATTTCTAGGTATTTTTTTCTTTTTGTTGCAATGGTAAGTGGGAGTGTTTCCTTAATTTCGCTTTCATATTTTTCATCATTAGTGTATAGGAATGCAAGAGATTTCTGTGCATTAATTTTGTATCCTGCTACTTTACCAAATTCATTGATTAGCTCTAGTAGTTTTCTGGGAGCATCTTTAGGATTCTCTATGTAGAGTATCATGTCATCTGCAAACAGTGACAATTTTACTTCTTCTTTTCTGATTTGGATTCCTTTAATTTCTTGTTTTTCTCTGATTGCTGTGGGTAAAACTTCCAAAACTATGTTGAATAATATTGGTGAAAGTGGACAACCTTGTCTTGTTCCTGATCTTAGTGTAAATGGTTTCAGCTTTTCACCATTGAGAACAATGTTGGCTGTGGGTTTGTCATATATGGCCTTTATTATGTTGTGGTAAGTTCCCTCTATGCCTACTTTCTAGAGGGTTTTTATCATAAATAGGTGTTGAATTTTGTCGAAAGCTTTTTCTGCATCTATTGAGATGATCATAGGGTTTTTATCCTTCAATTTGTTAATATGGTGTATCACATTGATCTATTTGTGTATATTGAAGAATCCTTGCATTCCTGGGATAAACCCCACTAGATCATGGTGTATGATCCTTTTAAAGTGCTGTTGGATTCTGTGTGCTAGTATTTTGTTGAGGATTTTTGCATCTATGTTCATCAGTGATATTGGCCTGTAGTTTTCTTTCTTTGTGACATCTTTGTCTGGTTTTGGTATCAGGGTGATGGTGGCCTCGTAGAATGAGTTTGGGAGTGTTCCTCCCTCTGATATATTTTGGAAAAGTTTGAGAATATTAGGTGTTAGCTCTTCTCTAAATGTTTGATTGAATTCATCTGTGAAGCCATCTGGTCCTGGGCTTTTGTTTGTTGGAAGATTTTTAATCACAGTCTCAATTTCTGCACTTGTGATTAGTCTGTTTATATTTTCTATTTCTTCCTGGTCCAGTCTCAGAAGGTTGTGCATTTCTAAGAATTTGTCCATTTATTCCAGGTTGTCCATTTTATTGGCATATAGTTACTTGTAGTAGTCTCTCATGCTCCTTTATATTACTGCACAGTCAGTTGTTACTTCTCCTTTTTCATTTCTAATTCTATTGATTTAAGTCTTTGTCCTTTTTTTCTTCATGGATCTGGCTAATGGTTTATCAATTTTGTTTATCTTCTCAAAGAACCAGCTTTTAGTTTTATTGATTTTTGCTATTGTTTCCTTCATTTCTTTTTCATTTATTTCTGTTCTGATCTTTATGATTTCTTTCCTTCTGCTAACTTTGAGGGGTTTTTGTTCTTCTTTCTGTAATTGCTTTAGGTGTAAGGTTAAGTTGTTTATTTGAGATGTTTCTTGTTTCTTGAGGTAGGATTTTATTTCTATAAACTTCCCTCTTAGAACTGCTTTTGCTGCATCCATAGGTTTTGGGTTGTCGTGTTTTCATTGTCAGTTGTTTCTATGTATTTCTTGATTTCCTCTTTGATTTCTTCAGTGATCTCTTGGTTATTTAGTAGTGGATTGTTTAGCCTCCTTGTGTTTGTATTTTTTACAGATCTTTTCCTGTAATTGATATCTAGTCTCATAGTGTTGTGATCGGAAAAGATTTTTGCTATGATTTCAATTTTCTTAAATTTACCCAGGCTTGATTTGTGACCCAAGATATGATCTATCCTGGAGAAAATTCCATGGGCACTTGAGAAGAAAGTGTATTTGGTTGATTTTGAATGGAATGTCCTATAAATATCAATTAAGTCCATCTTGTTTAATGTATCATTTAAAGCTTGTGTTTCCTTATTTATTTTCATTTTGGATGATGTGTCCATTTGTGAAAGTGGGGTGTTAAAGTCCCCTACTATGATTTTATTACTGTTGATTTCCCCTTTTATGGCTGGCAGCATTTGCCTTATGTATTGAGGTGCTCCTATGTTGGGTGCATAAATATTTACAATTGTTATATCTTCTTCTTGGATTGATCCCTTGATCATTATGTAGTGACCTTCTTTGTCTCTTGTAATAGTCTTTATTTTAAAGTCTATTTTGTCTGATATGAGAATTGCTACTCCAGCTTCCTTTTTATTTCCATTTGCATGGAATATCTTTTTCCATCTCCTCACTTTTAGTCTATATGTGTCCCTAGGTCTGAAGCGGGTCTGTTGCAGACAGCATATATACGGGTCTTGCTTTTTTATCCATTCAGCCAGTCTATGTCTTTTGGTTGGAGCATTTAATCCATTTACATTTAAGGTAATTATTGATATGTATGATCCTGTCACCATTTTCTTAATTGTTTTGAGTTTGTTATTGTAGGTCTTTTCCTTCTCTTGTGTTTTCTGCCTAGAGAAGTTCCTTCAGCAGTTGTTGTAAAGCTGCTTTGGTGGTGCTGAATTTTCTTAGCTTTTGCTTGTCTGTAAAGCTTTTAATTTCCCCATCAAATCTGAGTGAGATCCTTTCTGGATAGAGTAATCTTGGTTGTAGGTTTTTCCCTTTCATCACTTTAAATATGTCCTGCCACACCCTTCTGTCTTGCAGAGTTTCTGCTGAGGAATCAGTCCCTAACCTTATGGGGATCCCCTTGTATGTTATTTGTTGCTTTTCCCTTGCTGCTTTTAATATTTGTTCTTTGTATTTAATTTTTGATAGTTTGATTAATATGTGTCTTCGCATGTTTCTCCTTGGTTTTATCCTTTATGGGACTCTCTGCACTTCCTGGACTTGACTGACTATTTCCTTTCCCATATTAGGCAAATTTTCAACTATAATCTCTTCAAATATTTTCTCTGTCCCTTTCTTTTTCTCTTCTACTTCTGAGACCCCTATAATTTGAATGTTGGTGCATTTCATTTTGTCCCAGAGGTCTCTGAGACTGTCCTCAATTTTTTCATTCTTTTTTCTTTATTCTGCTCTGCAGAAGTTATTTCCATTATATTATCTTCCAGGTCACTTATCCATTCTTCTGCCTCAGTTAATCTGCTATTGATTCCTTCTAGAGAATTTTTAATTTCATTTACTGTGTTGTTCATCTCTGTTTGTTTGCTCTTCAGTTCTTCTAGGTCCTTGTTAAACGTTTCTTGCATTTTCTCCATTCTATTTTCAAGATTTGGATCATCTTTACCAAAATTACTCTGAATTCTTTTTCAGGTAGACTGCCTATTTCCTCTTCATTTATTTGGTCTGGTTGGTTTTTATCTTGCCCCTTCATCTGCTGTGAGTTTTTCTGTCTTCTCATTTTGCTTAACTGACTGTGTTTGGGGTCTCCTTTTCACAAGCTGCAGATTCGTAGTTCCTGTTGTTTTTAGTATCTGTCCCCAGTGGCTAAGGTTGGTTCAGTGGGTTGTGTAGGCTTCTTGGTGGAAGGGACTAGTGCCTGTGTTCTGGTGGATGAGGCTGGATCTTTTCTTTCTGTTGGGCAGGTCTGTGTCCGGTGGTGTGTTTTGGGGTGTCTCTGACCTTATTATGATTTTAGGCAGCCTCTCTGCTAATGGGTGGGATTGTGTTCCTGTCTTGCTAGTTGTTTGGCATAGGATGTCCAGCACTGTAGCTTGCTGGTCACCGAGTGGAGCTGGGTCTTAGCATTGAGATGGAGATCTCTGGGAGATTTTCGCCGTTTGATATTATGTGGAGCTGGGAGGTCTCTTGTGGACCAGTGTCCTGAAGTTGTGTCTCCCACCTCAGAGGCACAGCACTGACTCCTGGCTGCAGCACCAAGAGCCTTTCATCCACACGGCTCACAATAAAAGGGATTAAAAGTAGAAAGAAAGGAAGAAACAGGATAAAATAAAATAAAGTAAGATAAAATAAAATAAAGTTATTACAATAAAAAATAAAATATAATTATTAAGAAAAAAATTTTTTTTAATTAAAAACAAAACAAAAACCGGATGGACAGAACCCTAGGACAAATGGTGAAAGCAAAACTATACAGACAAAATCTCACACAGAAGCATACACACTCACAAAAATAGGAAAAGGGGAAAAAATAACATATCTTGCTCTCAAAGTCCAGCTCCTCAATTTGGGATGATGCGTTGTCTATTCAGGTATTCCACAGATGCAGGGTACATCAGGTTGATTGTGGAGATTTAATCCCCTGCTCCTGAGGCTGCTGGGAGAGATTTCCCTTTCTCTTCTTTGTTTGCACAGCTCCCCGGGTTCAGCTTTGGCTTTGGACCCGCCTCTGCATGTAGGTCGCCAGAGCGCATCTGTTCTTCGCTCAGACAGGACGGGGTTAAAGGAGCAGCTGATTCGGGGGCTCTGGCTCACTCAGGCCGGGGGAGGGAGGGGTGCGGATGCGGAGCGAGCCTGCAGCTGCAGAGGCCGGCATGACGTTGCACCAGCCTGAGGCGCACCGTGTGTTCTCCCGGGGAAGTTGTCCCTGGATCCCGGAACCCCGGCAGTGGCGGGCTGCACAGGCTCCCCGGAAGTGGGGTGTGGATAGTGACCTGTGCTTGCACACAGGCTTCTTGGTGGCGGCAGAGGCAGCCTTAGCGTCTCATGCCCGTCTCTGGGGTCCGCGCTGATAGCCGCGGCTCGCGCCCGTCTCTGGAGCTCCTTCAAGCAGCGCTTTTAATCCCCTCTCCTCGTGCACCCCAAAACAATGGTCTCTTGCCTCTTCGGCAGGTCCAGACTTTTCCCCGGACTCCCTCCCGGCTAGCCATGGCGCACTAACCCCCTGCAGGCTGTGTTCACGCAGCCAACCCCAGTCCTCTCCCTGCGCTCCGATGGAAGCCCGAGCCTCAGCTCCCAGCCCCGCCCACCCCGACGGGGGAGCAGACAAGCCTCTCGGGCTGGTGAGTGCCGGTCGGCACCGATCCTCTGTTCGGGAACCTCTCCGCTTTGCCCTCCGCACCCCTGTTGCTGTGCTCTCCTCTGAAGCTCCCCCGCTCTGCCACCCGCAGTCCCCTCCCGCGAAGGGGCTTCCTAGTGTGTGGAAACCTTTCCTCCTTCACGGTTCCCTCCCACTGGTGCAGGTCCCGTCCCTATTCTTTTGTCTCTGTTTATTCTTTTTTCTTTTGCCCTACCCAGGCACGTGGGGAGTTTCTTCCCTTTGGGAGGTCTGAAGTCTTCTGCCAGCGTTCAGTAGGTGTGCTGTAGGAGTTGTTCCACATGTAGATGTATTTCTGGTGTATTTGTGGGGAGGAAGGTGATCTCCGCGTCTTACTCTTCCACCATCTTGAAGGTCTCTGTGACTGACTCTTGAGACAGATTGAATCACAAACTTATAATGTTTTTGGCTCACTGTGGCAGATTTGATATTTTCAAAGCCCTAAGAACAAAATAAACAACAACAACAACCATATATCAGAACTTATTACATGCCAGCTCAGTACTGAACTGTTTATATGTTATTTCATTTGTCCTCACCCAACTCAATGAGAGAAGCATCATTACCCCCATTCTATAGATAAGGAAGCCATCACTTTCGTCACTCAGTGTCATTGCTCAGCTAACACGCATTGGATGCTTACTGCATGCTGGATCTTTTTCTAGGTACTGAGGCAATAAAGACGAACAAGACAGTGTAGGTCAGACTTCACAGAATTTACATTTTCTGGAACTAAAGCCATTAGGAGTTTGCCTAGTTCCAGTTCATTCACCATTCAAGGGCAAGTCCAGCTTCCAGAGTGACGTAGAGATCTCTGGAATGCTGTTGGCTCTTCATGGCTCCGTCTCTGTGAATTCACAGAAAGTATCTGGTAGTGGGCCTATGGTCGGCGTTGGTCAGCAGGGCTGGAAGTCAGGAAGGAGACCTGGATGTGGGGTGAGGAAAAGTGAGGACAAACTGGAACCTCCCAGCACCTTTGCATCTGTTCCTCAGCACCTCTAACTAATGGTGACCTGAAAGAAAAATAACTACTGCTTCACTCCCATCTTTCAAATCTCATGCAAAATGTTCTGATGGCTCCATAAAGGAAGGGAATTCCAAGAAATCCAGCTCCAGCGTAGCCAAATGGACACAGCACATGAGCACCACAGAGGGCGTGGGGAGCTTTGGAAGATGGTGAGTTAAGAGAGACAGACAATAAACAATTTTTAAAAATTAAAATTAAAGTTTCAGATACCAACATGTGCTTGATAACTACAGGGGGATGCTGTGCTACACAGTCACTGGTGGCTACCTTAGATGGGGGTCAGGGAACTTTCCAGAGTCATGAGTGGAGAAGCAGAGACGCCAACCCAAGCAGTGTGGCTCTGGAGCCAGTTATTTTATCTTCTACACAAATTCTGTGCAAACATGAATGATAAAATAATTTCCTGGGTGGGGGGAAGGGCAGAGAGTATGGCTTAAACATGTAAATTCCCAGCCACCTTTTCAGAACAACAGGATCAGAATCTCAAGGTCCTGGAACTTGTGGTTTTAACAAGTACCTGGGGTGGGATTTAGCAGACCAGTTTAGAGAACACTGCAACAGTGCTTCACAAAAGAGTAATAAATTCCTGAAACAGGGCTGCTCACATGTTCCTGAAAAGAAGACCAAATTATCCCTGGGTGAGTTTGAACCACCAACCTTTCAGTTAGCAACCAAATGTGCTAACCAGGTGCACCACAGAGACAACTGTGCAGCTCAGCTGTGACTTCAGCCATAACAGATGAGTCTCCTCTGTGTGCCATGTTGTCTGGAATAACACACAAGGGCTCAGCAATATATACACATGCACCATCAACTTTTCTGATTTATCATAAAAACTGTGCTTGTGTGTGTATATGTGTTCAAGAAGAAGAACCCACAAAGCTTTTTAACTCTTCAAAAGTACTTTAAAAAGCCCTGTGTTTAGACCTCTCAGCAACTCCCTCATACACCTGGGAGAGATATGTGAATGAAAACGTGCTTCATTTATGTCAAGGCTTTGAGGCTTTAGAAGCACAGCCTGAAAGGCAAAACTTCACCAACAGCAATAGATATTCGTCAACATTAATGGAAATGTTCACTACCCTCAATGCTAAGAGCTTCCAGGGGGATTAATTGTTTAATATTCACAAAGGACTTTGAAGATGAAAAGACCCACATAAAGGCTGAAAATGAACACTCACTTTGTTTGCTTTTCTCATCCTGTAGTTGAATCTGCAAAGCCACCATGTCTTTGAAACAGCTCCAAGATTATAATAATAATGACCACCCTTGGAGTTGGGGAACAGAGTGAGCAGGGAGGAATAATTTAGCCTGAGCTATAATTCCAGTAACTGTAACAGCAAGGACTTTGGTATCAAACAGAGTCCTGACTCTCTACCATCTGCCAGCTGTGTGACCTTGGGCAAGTTACTTACTCTCTCTGAGATTCTATTTCCTTAGCTGAAATATGAGCTAATTATACCTACCTGGTTATTGTCAAGTTAGAGGTATTTTAAAGGACTTAGGTAGTGCCTGGCACATTGCTGGTACTTGTGCAATTATAATTATTGTTGCTATTGCCAACGGTTGAAGAATATTAATAAGTAAGATTTCCAAGACCTGATGCTGCAAAAGACAGCATTGATCCTAATTAAATTAAAAATGACAAAAGAGTAGGAATGATCCAGGCTGACAGGCAAGAAATCTTTTTTTTTTAAATTGTTATCCTACTTTGAGTTATTTCTTATTTGTAGAATTTTTTAAATGATAATTTTTTAAAATTTAATTTTATTTATTTTTTTATACAGCAGGTTCTTATTAGTTATCCATTTTATACATATTGGTGTATATATGTCAATCCCAATCTCCCAATTCATCACACCACCACCCGCCACTGCCACCGCTTTCCCCCCTTGGTGTCCATACATTTGTTCTCTACATCTGTGTCTCAATTTCTGCTCTGCAAACCGGTTCATCTGTACCACTTTTCTAGGTTCCACATATATGCGTTAATATACGATATTTGTTTTTCTCTTTCTGACTTACTTCATTCTGTATGACAGTCTCTAGATCCATCCACGTCTCTAAAAATGACCCAATTTCATTCCTTTTTATGGCTGAGTAATATTCCATTGTATATATGTACTACATCTTCCTTATCCATTTGCCTGTTGATGGGCATTTAGGTTGCTTCCATGACCTGGCTATTGTAAATAGTGCTGCAGTGGACATTGGGGTGCATGTGTCTTTTTGAATTATGGTTTTCTTTGGGTACATGCCCAGTAGTGGGATTGCTGGGTCACATGGTAATTCTATTTTTAGTTTTTTAAGGAACCTCCATACTGTTCTTCTTAGAAATCTTTTGAATCATTTGTAGGTATGTGTGTCTGTGTCTAAGAGAAGACTATGCTATTATTAACTCAAGATTACATAACTTTAAGTAGTCCCTTCTTTCATAATGTTTTCTATTTTCTTCTAATATATCAACTAATTTCTTTAATATGGCTCTGCTATCAACTCCCATTCACACCCTCCCTCCCATCTTTAATGTTTATTTCAGTGTTTGTCAAAGTTGAGAAGATAAGGACTTCTGTGAAGCATCTGAGCAGCTCAGCATTGAACGGAGACTCTTGAATATAGAAACCCCAAGCTATAAGATGCTGCAGAAAGAGACACTTAGGCCCAAATCCCTCTCCATCTCATTTAGACATTGGAGATTATCTTGCCATTTTTCCAAATCAGGAGCACTTCAGGTAATGAGGTGGGAGTTGGCAGGAAAGAATAGAATTATTATGTTTACTCTACTTTGAATTCTATCTGGATTTAACCCACGTGGGAATTCACTAAGCACCACTGCCCCACTCCTATTTACTGTCACTTTGGCTTTGAAGCTGCTTCTTCAATAATCTCAAGGAAATAATGACCCTGGCCTGGGATTCCCCTCCCTATGCCAATCACAACAATCCTGTGAACACAGTAGTTATGATTGTGTGGATATAAAACCATACTGCCATGGAGAGAAAAAGTAAAATCAAGGATCCCCAATAGGTCCATTTTCTCAAATTTGGAAATCATTGTTCTAATTGTTCTCCAGTGCACTGGTTTACAGTATAAGGTACCCTGCTTCTCTGATATGTACAAATTAAGAAACTTGGGATCCTAAAATTTGCAGTGCCAGAATGTGAAGCCTGAACGTTTGTAGAGTAGTAGGCTCTTCATAAATCAGGAAAGAGTTAAGAAAAAGTATAGTAGCCAAAAATTTCTCTTTGGCCCCCCTTGTAGATTGCCATGATATATGAGGGAGTGAAATTAGAGGGTGGCTTAAGAAGGTAGCATACAAAATCTTTAGGAAAATTTCCTTTATCTGAGTCAGGTTTAGAAAAAATTACAGGGCCAAATAATTGGGTTGGTTGGGGGTGTTCCTCTTTCGGGAAGAATATTAATAATAAATTGTTCTACAAAAGAACTACCTAAGGGTTTGTGGTCCAGAAAAAAAGAAATCTCGATTAGGATGCAGAAGACCTGAGTATGAGTACTACCTTTAACATTAATTTGCTCTGTGATGTTGGGAAATTCTACTAAACTTTGCTGGCCTTGTTTTCCATGTGTTTGTTTGCTTTTCTAGTCACTTGAAAATTGAGACAACAAAAGAAGTTTTAACTAGACAACTTACTACATTTTGACAGGAATTTCTCTGCACGTGAATATTTTTCTTTAAGAACAAAACTCATGGTTGTCACTATTTAGCTTCTCAGTGTCTTTAGTTGGGAGTTCAAGGTATGCTGTATCCTCACGTGCACATCTTGGTGGGAATGGATGACAGGCAGAGCACTGGGGATATAGATTTGGCTCAAGGGTCCAGAGCATTGTAGTAAACTCTGTCTTAGTTTGGTAAGAATTGATATCCATGAATGTCCAAACAAGGCATATATAAGTACATAAGTATCCAGGAATACTTAATCCAGAAGTAATTAATACGTTATATAGGGAGTGCCAGAAGTAGCAATAGAACAACAACTGAGCATCCAGTACCAGCCCAGTATAAATACTAATCATGTATAAGGTGTGGGTGGTCTGGCCATAAAAAGTAGGAATCAGTCTCAGTGGCTTCAGAGGAGAGTTGTACTAGGAATGTAGAGGTGAAAAGAGGGAAACTAAAACAGAACTCCAGGAAAACAGTGCAAAATGGTGGCAGAGATGGCAAAACGGTTAAGAAAGGTGCCATTTGGTGGATTTAGGCTCACCTATATTTGACAAAGTGTTGACTAAGTCTTGAACCTTCTCTCTGATGAACCAAGGTGACAAATGTCTAAGCTGAAAACACTGCGATGAATGAGCTACCAGATTTCTGCTTCCAGCCAAGATGGAGTAACATCCATCAGATTTACCCCGCCACCTAAAACAAATACAAAACTAGCCTAAATAGATAAAACAATGATTTCAAAACAGTGGAGATGGGAAATGAAGGGCAGGAATCTCTAGGGTTTGGGAGACAAACAATCCAGTGAACCTTACAGTTGCCCCAGTGAGAGAATTTTCAGGCTGTGGTTACAAGGAGACAAAGCCTGATGAAATCCTTGATTTGAAGAAACAGAGTTTGGGGAGACCAAGGTGACTATATTTTCAAGTACTAGAGAAGAGAAAGCTGCACAGAGGACTTCACACAACTGAAGAGAGTCTCCGTTGAATATCCAGCAGAATACTGACCAGTGAATGCTTGTAAGGCAAAATACCTGAGGCCAGGGGAAGCTCCATCCAAAAGGGTTAGAGAGAACAGCACGTGCTCACACAGAACCATTAGTATTTCCTGCTGTTATGAATATCCTGAGTGTAAAGGAGAACTAATAAGGAGCCTTAAGTACAGGAGGGATAAAGTCAGATTGACCCTTTGGAAGTAGAGCTCTGGGTACAATGCAGAGAACTGATTGAAAGGAAAGAAACCCAAATCAAAAGAAATGTACAAAAATAACAGGGATTATTAACCTTTTTAAAAATATATAAATATGGGCATTTACTATGTTCCAGGCACTGTGCTAGGTTAACTCCATGCAGAATCTTACTTAATCCAACAACTGACTGAAGTCAGAGAGGGCACATAAGGTGCCCAAATCACATAGCTAATAAGTAGATGAAATGGGACTCAAATCCAAGTATGTGGTTCCAAAATCTGTACCTGGTTCCTAAGCCATGCTGCTTCCTTTCCTGTTGTTGACTAATTCAGTCCTGAGCCTATAAATCAAAGTCCTATATTTGTCTTAGAAGTAGAATGTTGAGAGCACTGCCCTTGACTTGACACCTGACAGTACATAAAAATATTAATATGACAATAATAACAACTAGCATTTGCTTAATATTTAGTATGTATCAAGTCTATGTGCTATACCTACATCCATGCATTTAATGCTCCTAACAAGCAAGAAAGGAGTCTATTTATTTTTCCTTCTGAAGAGTCTAGCTGCCAGAGCCAGTATATTACCCACCCTGGTATTTCACAATTCACTGCCCTCACATCAACCAGGCCCCCTGACTTCAACGCAGAAAAGGCATCAGCAGCATGCCAAAGATTAATGTGTAAGAAAAGGCAGCACTAAAAGGAGGATAACATCACCGTTAATAAACTAGCTTCTCTTTAACTACCTTAAGATTTTTATTTTATGTACAAAATGCAGAGACCCAGAGGGGTCCCTTAGTACTAAGGCATACTTGGAGCCTTGACCAGGATAATACGAACTTTTCTCTTTTCCTAATAATCACAGAATTTAAATATTATGTGCTGAGACTTGTTTTGCTGTTTTCTTAGTAAGCCCAGTGTTTAGCAAAATCTACTAAACTTATTGCGTGCTGCTCCCCAGGTTATAAGCCACTGGGTATTCTTGGAATCCATGGCTTCCCAGCGTATCGTTTTTGTCCACAACCATACACCCACTTCTCTTTTTTGCTGTTTAGAGGCAAAAACAGTAATGAATCAGAACATGTCAACTGTTATGAAACTACTCATTTTCCAGTTAAAAGAAGCAACTGTGAACATTAAATTTTTCCATTAACTCAAAAAATAAGAGTTTCCAGGCAGTGCACCCAGTGAAGAGCTGTTTTGACTGAAGAAATGATAGTCCCCCTATTAAGACTTTCATTTTATAATTCTGTTTGTTTCTGTGTGTGTGTGTGTGTCTGTGTGTGTCTGTGTGTGTGGTGGATAACACAGAAGCAGGGATGCAGAAGGACAGATATGGACCATTACTGCATATTCCATTCAGTCCTAAGAAAGATACTAATAATTGATTGTACATTTTTTTTCTCTCCATCCCACATAGAGTCTCAGACTATTTCTCAACACAACCCTTTAGAAAACTGCCAATTTATCTATTCAGCACTTAAAATATATCCCATTAGCAAAAATATATCCTATTAGCATTTCATGGACCTGCCTTTCAATTTGAACATTTTCAGTGACAGAAAATTCCCTGTTTCTAAAGCCAGCATGACATGTTTTCAGATTGTTCTAATGTCTGAAGTTCTTTCTTGTATTGCATGAAAATCTACTTTCAATTCAATTCTACCCATTGGTCCTAGTTCTGCTTTCTGGTCTAAATGAAAAAATCAGTGTATACTGCTTTATACCCTGGAAATGGCTTTCACACTCCCATCTGCAAATATCCTTATTCTGTTCAAATTCCTTTATCTTTTATTCAAGAATGAATCCTTTCAAGGCACAGTTGTCCACTGAGCACTGTATTTGGTAGTGTAGGTAAAATAGTAAAAAGACAAACTAAGTCCTTATTCTCATATAACTTTCTATTTAGTAGAGGAGCCAAGTAAATGGCAATTATATCAGAGTGTGATAATGTGCTCAGATAGGGAAAGCTCAGGGGGCTATAAAAGCATAAGGAAGGGGCCAACACTCTGAAATCTGGAGCAGGGGCTGTCAAGAAAGGCTCTCAAGATAAAGTGAAGCCTGAGCTGCCCCTTAGAAGAATGAGCAAGAATTAGCAGGCAAGGGGTGTGTAGAGGGCAAGTGTGCGAGTGGAAGTTAGAGGTAGGAAAGTGATCCAGTAGAGGGAGAAGAATGCCCTAAGGATGGGGATAAGAATCAACAAGATCTGGCTGTGTGTGTGTGTGTGTGTGTGTGTGTGTGTGTGTGTATGTGTGTGTGTGTGTCTGTCTGTCTGTCTGAAGAAGGAAATGGGTATGAGAACCTGAGGACTTTTGAAGCCTTATTAAGTGATTTTAATGTCATTACAAAGGCTTTGGGGTGAACTACAGCTGGGTGCGACATGAGCACATTTGTATTTTGCAGAGATCACTGTGCCACAAGGTGGATAATGTTGGCAAGGTCAGGTCGAGGCAGGAAGACCATGCAGGAGGCAATGACCCTAACTGTGCAGTGAGATGAGGTGGGTGGAAATCAGGATGATGGCAGGACTTTTCCATCCCTTCATCATGATGGTCACTCTTACCTCATAAAGTTCAGTTTTTTTAAAGTTCCTCTTGTAGGGGAGGAAAAATTTCTATCTTTCTTGATTCTTTGGCCTAATAATCAAATTAACATAGAACTGATTAATATGGGAAAAACAAATTTAATTGCATATGTATTGGATTCCATAAGAATATGAGACCCATAGGCAGTCAGGCAATTGAGGCTTATATGCCATTCTGAGCTAAGGAGAAGAGAATAGAGGTCTGGGACATCAAAGGGGAGAAAGATAATTCACAGGAAGGTGGGAAGAACAAATATTTAGTAAACAAGTGTTTGCCATGCCATACAGAGACAATGGGACACGGAGAGGACTTTGATCTCCAGGCCCTGCTGAGTTTCCCCAGCTTACCACACCTAGTCCATATTCTTTGTACTTATCTCTGGTAATAGTTCTCTTCCTGGATCAGGCCCTCTATCTAAATTCTTTTAGGCAATTAAGAGGGGAGTAAAAAGCTTTTTCTGAGTCTTTTGGGCTGTGATTGACATCAGCTCAAAGTAATCCACATGTCAAAGCAGCACATTTTAGGGAGGACTCATTTTGAAACCCTTCACTCTCATGATCTAATACTCCACATTGAATTTAAAAATTCCACTTGTGACCTGATCATTGCAGAATAAAGAGGAGTTATCACCCTACATGTTCTGCACACTGCAGAAAATGGCCACATTTATTTTTTGATAGCTGTACAACATTGTTTATTAACATTATGATTGCAATAGGCTAGAACACATTAATCCATTTTTTGTGCTATATAGGCACATATATTCTTTCTGATAATTGTGCCTATTGTTTTTTCTTTTAGTTCAGTTGCAAAATGTTGCATGTATGTTTGGTATAACACATGATTTTTAGATTTTGCCTGGTATTCCAGATTGCTGAGAACATTTTAGATTTTAGTTCTGATACCCAGATGGTAGCTCAGATTAAGAACACTATGGATTTTAAAGTCAGACAGACCTTGGTTAAAATTCTGGCCTGGCCACTTATTAACTTTTTGCTGTTAGGGACTTAACTTTCCTAACTTCCTTTTTTCTTTTTTTAATGCAATCAAATATTTATTATATTATTACATGATAAATTATTATATATGGTAATTGAATATATTAAACATATTAAACATTAAACAACATATATTACAATATCATAATATATAACTACTCTCTATATATAATACCACTGTGCAGATTAATAGAAATAATATATGTAAAATGCTTGCCACGTAGTTATCAAATGCTGATTATTAAACTATGGCCTCTTGGCTCCATGCACACTCTGTTTTTAGCTTTGGCACACTGTAGCTGGAGTCTTCAAACACATTTATTCAGCAGCTGACTTCCTGTTGGGTTCTGTCCATAAAGAGCCCTAGAAGGAGCCTGGAAGACGAGAGGAGGACGAAGGTTCTTGCTCCTTCCAATTTGCTCCCTGTCACCCCACCGATTCTTCATCCCAACAGTGAAAGTTGGGTTTAGCAACAGTAGCTGGGACCAGTTTCTGGGTTTTCTCACACTCTCAGAGCCAAACTCATCTTCCACTGACCAGGAAGCACAAGAGGGACAAAGCCCCTTCCTCAAGGTCTAAACCCAGTTCAGCAGTCTTTATTCAAACTTCAGAGACACCAGCACCATCTGAGCAGTACACCTCCTTAGGACTTTGGTTCCTAACTCCACAGAGCCCTTCCTCTATGCTTCTAAGTCCCCATGACTCCAACCCCTTCCCTTTGCTCCCTTAGCTGGGAGTGATAGCTGTTTCCTGCAGTGAGTATGTCTGTGTTACTTCAGTGTTTCATTTTTGTCCTTTCGGTCCCCACTGGTTTGCCAGTTCCCTCTATTAAATTCTCTATGTTAAAGCCTGGTTTGGTTCTGATTTGTTAACTACATTTCATTTCATTCCTGGCATCCTATCACTGGAAATTGTTATATCCTCTGGGCTAAATAAAAGGCAACTTGCTAGACAGTTGACATTTCCACCGCTAAAACTCTGTCTCAGTACGAAGGCAAAATAGCTACAGAAATGAGACAGAGTAATTTGTGTTTTTCAGTGTGCATATTTTCCTCATCTTCATAAACAAGAGTTTATTAGCCCCTTTGTGCTTTCTTGCCTTAGGTATTGTTAATGGGGCTTTGAATTGACCCAAGAGCACAAATTAACAGATACTCAGAAGTTAACTCCCCATTATAGCAAATACTGCTTAGCAAAGAATATTTATTGTTTACTAGGAAGTCTTTAAGTTCTTTACATGTATAAGCTTCTTTTATCCTCAGTAAATTTATGGAGCAGTTTACTATTATTATTATCATCATTCTTCATTATACAAAGGACCAGAGTGAACATTATGCAGTTAAAAATTTCTTAAGTTTGCTGTAGTGGGTTGAATGCTTGTCCTTCAAAAGATATGCCCACCCAGAATCTGTGAATCTGGTTTTATTTGGGAAAATGATCTTTGCAGATGTAATTAAGTTTAAAATCTTGAGATGAGATCATCCTGGATAAAATCGAATGACTAAATTGAATGACAAGTGTGCTTATAAAAGAAGAAAAAGGAGGGGGAAGTGATGCGAAGTTGGAGGCAGACATTGAAGTGACACATCTACATGCCAACCAAAGCCAAGGATTGCTGGCAACTACCAGAAATGAGGAGAGAGGCAAGGAACAGATTTTCCCTCAGCTTCTCCAAAAGAATCAATCCTGTTGACACCTTGATTTTAGACTTCTGGCCTCCAAAACTATGAGATGATAGTTTCAGTTGTTTTAAGTCACCAAGTTTGTGGTAATTTGTTATGGCAGCCCTAGAAAACTAATGCATTCATAGTTAGAAAGAATTAAAGTTGGAACTTGAACTCAACTAGTCTGGTTCCAAAGCTCAGGTACTCAAATATTAAGGTACACTGCCTTCCTATCCTGCAAAAAGCAGTTGAAAAAATTTGTGCTGAATTCTCCCAGAAGGTGGAGCATACGAGGCAAAAACTGTAGGAGCTGAGAAGCCTTTAGACTTTCTCCCATGGAACTGGGAATGGGATTGGAGTTTGAGGACCTTAAGGATTAATCCATAGCAATATCTCCACCCTCATGCATGGTGACCATTCTCCCTTTCCCCTAGAGGTGACAATACCTATGTTGGGATGGCTTGATGATGCTAATGTGACATAATACTTGGAGTGAAACTTCTAGAACCACAAGGAAAGATTGCCGACCCAAGTTTAGCAACAGGAGCTTTGTGGCCCTGGACCAGGAACACATCAGTCATAATAAGTGTAAACTCCATTGATGATCTGCACTATGTAAAACCTTTACATAGTCCTGGGGGTGGACGCAACAGGGCTTCTCAGTGAAGACTGAGATGGACTCTTCTATGGGCCCAGTCTATAGGAGCTGGAAGTAGATACAACTTAATGTGGAGAAATTGATAAATTAATGAGTGTGACATTTATTGCACTTTATTGCTGTAGGAGTAAACTTCATAGCTGATATCCACACTTATTTGTTAGTGCACACAAGATTTCATTAATGGGCTTCCATGGGTGGATGAAAGATCATGGGTGCCCTCCATGGAAACTTGAGCTATTGAAATTATACATAATATGTGTGTGTGTGTGTGTGTGTGTGTGTGTGTGTGTGTGTGCGCCCACAACTTTGAAAATGTACTTTCAAAAGGTCCGCATTTCTCAACATGTCAAGCCTACATGAATTGAAAGGAAACTTCCAGCCCTGACACTTTATGATTCAGTTACTTTGCAATAGAATAAACTAGGTATCTGTACAATTCTTAACATCAAAGTACCAGTGAGGTGAATAGATGTTCAAAATGCATCTTCTACTCTCACTCTTGCTGAATAAAGAACATAAAGACATATCCTGCTATTACTGTTCTTGTTCTTGTGCTTCTAAAACTGCATTTCATTGAGTTGACCTTTGTTCTTACCTCAGGACTTATGGGTTTTCAGGGTTGTTAGTTTGTTTAATTCAGTATTATAACTAACAATGGTTAAAGTTAGAAATCAGAGGTTTCCAGGCTTATAATTCTTCCAATTAAATAAATAACACAGCTCAGAGTATGAATTCAGGGAGATCTTATCATAAGCTCATAAAAAGATGATACTAATTTTTTATCACCCAGGATATTGTGTAAGCATTACTTCCATGCTGAAACTGAAGTCCATAGGTCATAATGAAGATAGATAGGGCTCCGAGGTCAGACAGTTCTGTAACAAAGTGGGGAGAACGGGAATGGTTGACATACAGAAGCCTCAAGTAAAAACTTCAAGTAGATGAGTAGATGGTTGGGGTGATAGGTTTGCCAGCAAATAGTGGGCACTGGTTAAAAATGTTCAGAGTTCAGGGACAAGATTTTCATCTTAGGAAGGATGGGGTAAGGGAAGGCAGACTACAATTCCTGTCCATTCAGTTCAACATGAAATTCTTGAGACCATGTATGCTCCATACCTAATGCTTGGTACTGGGGATACAAAGGTATATGAGACCTTTTCCCTGTCTTTGTGAAGCTCATGTTCTAAAGAGAGACAGAGAAGTAGAGAGAGAGAAATAATTATGAACAATTAACTCTAGTCTAATTTGAAAAGTGTTGCCCCAGAGGTATAAACGAGGTACATAAAATAGGAAACTGCTACTTCTACAGAAGTTAAGAAGGACTTTGGAGGAAGTATATTGGTTAGGGACATGCTAGGTGCTATAATTCATAGGCCCCAGCTGTTTAATAGCTCAAAATAATTTATTTTGGCTCATTTAACAGTTCTCAGTGTGTGAATGGGTCGGTAAATCGACTCTCCACCATGAAGTATTTCAGAGATCAGGCTGACAGAGGCTGAGCCATCTTCAGCGCATAGCTTCCCAGATCATCATACTTTTCTTCTTGTCAGCAGGCAGAAAGGGGAAAAGCATGGACAAGGCAACTCAAGATATTTTTATAAGCCATGCTCAGAAATGGTAGTATCACTATGTTTATATTCCATGAGTAAACATAAGACACATGGCTACACCTACCAACACAGGAGGTTGAGAAATGTAAAATAGCTGTATAGACCATGAAGAAGACAACATGAATTTTTGTGAACAGCTAGCAGTATCTGTCCCAGACAGTAATATCTGAGCTGAATTTTGTAGGACAAGAAAGAGTTCCCTAGTTAGAAGGTCTGAGTGTGCACTCTGACTACACACAGAAACATTCCAAGCAAAGCTGAACATTCTGTTCATCCTTTCTTCTCTGTTACCTACCAACCCCCCTCCCTGTCACCTCTGGAAAGTTTGTTTTCACAATTGTCTCCAAACTCATTCTAGAGAAAAGAGAAATAAAGATTTAATCATGTGCTCTTGTGTTACATGCATTTATAGCAGGGTCAGTAATTGTGTGGCTATCGTTTTTCAATGCTATACTGTATATTAAGGGCAATCAATCTTTTCTGAGGCTAGAGAGTCAGAAAAATTTGGAAGTATTTATGACTTCTTCCATGCAGAGACAAAATAATTTTACCTAGTGATTCAATAAAGGTCCATCCAGAAAAATAAAAACCATTCCAAATAAATCAGAGAAACATTTATATAGGGAATTAGTAACAAAGATGCTAGAAGAGATGAAAGAACAATGGGGAAGGTGAAAAAAAATGAAATTAAAAACGCTAGGAACCCAATCGTATCTCGAGGGCTGGAGGTAAAATAGGTGGGGGCTGTGTTGCCAGAACAGGAGTCAGGACAAAACACTGGAAGCTAGAATCGCAGTGATTCTCTCACACAGCAACTGAGCCTATGCGAGGGAGGGATTGCGGGTGGAAGGGAAGGTGCTGAAGCCACAGAGAAAACACAGTCCCTTCTAGAGACTCAGCCCATGGCAGAGAGAGAAGGAGACGCATCACAGCTCCCCTCTTTGCCTCCAGGGATTTCTACTGGCTTCTAAGGCCTCTGTAGTTTTCAGGGATCTGCCCTCTGGTGATATGGGAAGAGCAGGAAGTGGATCTGAGAGCAAGAAAACAAATGACTGGTCACTTGCCTCCATTGTTTTCAAAACCTCTAATTCTTCCACTTGAGGCATGAATGAAGGTAATTTTTATTCCCTGCTATGAGGGTTATAATGGCCCTGTTTTGCTTCCTTTTTGATGTTGTTATTATTTTCCTGAAGTGGTGGAAGCTTTAACAAGCTAGGTTAATAGAAAAACCGAACATGGAATTTTTCCTTTATAGGCTCTGTAGTTAGGTTAAGAAAAGGATAGAAATTTAAACTTTGGAAACGAAATAACCATTTGATTTCCTCACCCCATATTTGAAGAGTCTAGCTCACAAAATTTAAAAAATATAAATAATTAGATTGGTTTATATTTTCATAGTCCTCTATGATAAAGATTGAATAGTTCTAGACTTCTCAAAATATTTCACATTTTGTTGTCAAACACACAGTATCCCTTTGAAAATTAGTAAGTCCAGAGAAATTATTCCCTTTTTATAGCACAAGAAAAAGGCCTGGAGAGAGTAAGTGCCTCGCACAAGTCTCGCTTTTGGATGGTGACATATCGAGAATTAGATCCTAGCTCTCTATTTTTGAAGTCTTACTCTCTTTGCACCAAACTGGTGGGCCTTGTGGAGAACACCTCCATTTTTCTCAGGTCAATCTTATCCACATTTGGTAAGCACTTTCCTCCCTTATTATTCTAGGCAAACCCTCACTAATGCCTCTCAGATTCTGAACCAGCTCCACTCCAGGGACCACTGAGTTAAGAGTGGAATCAAAGACTCTTTCTAAACAGACCCAGAATTAGTTTTCTAGAGTTGCAGTACAAAGAGTAACAAACTACATGGCTTAAAATAACAGAAATTTATTGTCACGCAGTTTTAGAGCCTATAAGTCTGAATCAAAATGTCAGCAGGGCCACGTTCCCTCTGTAGCTCATAGGTGAGGATTCTTTTTTGCCTCTTCTAGCTTCTTGTGGTTGCAGGAAATTCTTGGCGTTGCTTGACTTGTAACTCCATCACTCCATCTCTGCCTTCTCTTGGCCTTCTCCCTTGTACATCTGTGTCTGTATGTCCAAATTTCTCTCTTCTTATAAGGACAGTTTTATTGGATTTAGAACCCACCCTAATTTGATATAACCTTAACTTGGGTGTATCTGCAAAACCCCATTTCTAAGTAAAGTCCCATTCACAAGTTCTGGGAAGATGTGAATTTTGGTGAGGCACCTAAGTAGTGGCAAACCATATTCCAAAAATCCATAAGCCCACAGTAGGCTTTAGCCAGTTTTAAATATCAGGGATCTATTCTTTAGGCCCTGTTCCTAAGCCTCCTAAAGATTTCCTTTTAAGTATTTTAGAATAAAATATACTAAGCGCTAGAGATAGAGCTGCAGACACCAAGAACACTGAATTAGGAGTGCAAGAAAATACTTGAGTTTGGTTCTTAGCTCGGCTGCCACCTGGTTAGAGTGTAGCTTCTCTATCTCAATTTTTCATATGAAAAACAGGAATCTTATTAGTTGTACTGCCTACATCACTAGTATGTTCGCATCATGAAAAGAGTTAAGTGCACTGAAAATTCTATGTGATACAAGATTATAGGTTCTACTGGCTTTATGGAAAGCAGTCATCACTCATTACTTTCAAAGATAATATAATTGGGATTACAAGTAAATAAGAGAAATGCTTCTGTCCCTTTCAAACTCCACGAAATCTTGAAATAAAATACATATTTTAGTGTAAATTTTGATGTGTCCAGCATAACGTTATGGGGAGACACCATAAACAAAATAGATTAAACTGGAGCTATTCTTGCTGGTGTGGTTGTGGTGGGATAGCGCCACCATGACTTGTCTCCATCCCCTCTTATCTTTCTCCACAGCTTTCAAGGCAACTCTTCAAAAGCTTTGGGGTTCAACTTAGCACATCTTAAATACCACTAGACAAAAAGACATTATAGACATTATCGTTTCCTCCATTGCTAAAATTTTGATTAAACTTTTGATATTGCAGTTCTGGGAATGAAAAAATTCTCAGGCTCACACACGTGTTCAACTGGCATTGGCCCTTAGTAATAAAAAAGCTTTTTCTGAACTCTGTTGTGTTCCATCGATCAATACGTCTACCTTGATGCCAATATCACACTTTTTGATCCAATTATAAATGAAGTGTTTACTTACTTTTATTCTGGGATTGTCCAGCGTTCGTATATACATCTAATACTGATTTCTGTGTGTTGACCTTGTATCCTGCACTTTGCCAAATTAATTTATTAGCTCTAACAGAGTTTTTGTGGGTTTTAAAAGATTTTCTATATATAAGACCTTATCAACTGGGAATAAATATAATTTTACCTCTTTCTTTCCAATTTGGTTGCCTTTTCTTTTTGTCTTGCCTAGTTTCTCTAGCTAGAACCTCCATGAAGTGTTGAATAGATATCACAAAGCCAGCCATCCTTGTCTTGTTCCTGATTTTAAGTGGAAGGAAAGCTTTCAGTCTTTAACCATTGAGCACGGTGTTCCTTGTGGGTTTTTCATAAATGCCCTTTATCATGTTGAGTGAGTTGTATTCTATTTTTAGTTTGTTCCACGTTTTTATCATGAAAGGGTCGTGTATTTTGTCAAAAGCTTTTTCTTTATGATTTGAGACAATTCTGGCGTTTTTCTCCCCTTTTTCCCTTTCCTCTATTAATGTGATATATTACATTGAATGATTTCTTAGTACAACTCTTACATTTCTGGAATAAGTTCCACTTAGTTATCATGTATAATTCCTTTAATCTGGGGCTGGATTCATTTTGCTAATATTTTATTGAGGCTTTTAAGGTCTTTTCTTTTTAAATGGAATGAAGTTATAATTATATTGTGATGCAGCTAATATTTGTTGAATGACTTTGTATCAGCCAGAGAATCCTAATCACAACTTATTTCGAAAATTTGTTTCTATCTGAACTTCAAGGTGATACCTCTATATAGCTTTGAAATATACTATAATTAAGATTATTTATTCATCTGCACTGAAATTTTTCCAAAATTAGCCTGAGATCTACAGCTTGCCTTGCCCAGATGCAGATGACTTCATAGAAAATGTACTATTTGCCTTTGATATTAAAATTTCAGCCTTGCCTGTTTAAAAATCCTACGGATTGTCGATTAAGAACTTTGAGATTGTTTGAAGCCCATCTTCTGAATTATAGTGTTATAGACTTAGGTTCTGGAGTAAGACGGGCCTGAATTTGAATCAGGACTCAATACTTGAGAGTTCTTATACAAGTTATTTAACATCTCAATGCACCTATTTCCTCATTGCTATTCACATTTTAACAATGGTATGTACTTAATAGCATTCTCAGAAGCATTAAATTAGAAAATGCAGGTAAGTCATTTAGAATCATGACTGGCACACACTGAATACTCAATTAATGATGGCTTTTATTGGATTCCAGACAATCAACTTCTCTATTCCCACTTAAGTTTAAATCTATTTAGGGAGAATTTGTTAGTTACTGAATTACACATGTTTCTAAATTTTCTGTACATATCTCTAAGCAGATATTAAATAATAGAAGAAAGGGAGAAGAGAGGATGGGCAAAACAATGATATAGGAAATAACACTCCCACTTTTTCCAGAAATATGTGATGTGACACTAAGCTGTGAAGTCCAAGTAGCCCAAAGTTTTCTTGACTGGAATTAAGAGGAGTGTGGTTGAGGAGGGATAAGAGCATAGCCAAGCCAGGGAAAATGAGTGGGCTACCTTAATATTTCCATGAAAAATTTATTGTACATTAAATTAATGTGTCAATTTTCAAATTAATGCACCATTCTAAAAGAGGTCAGGTAAAGAGCTATTTAGGATCTGTGATAAATGTTATTCTGTTAAAAATAATTATAGACATTTCTTATGATGCCCTCTCTCTGGGAGAATTAATACTTTTTATTTCACTGACATCATATTTGCCCATGTGTCTGGCTTTAGCCAATGAAATGTGAATGGATGTGACATGGGACTTCTCAGCAAAAATTTAAGCACCACCTCTCTTCCTTCCTCTATTATAAGACTTGTACCGTCCCAAGTAGAGACTGCTCCTTGAGCTCAGATCTGAAAATGGAAACAATATGGAACAGAGCTTCAAACAACTTGCAATAGACAGGTTTCCTAGAAAGAAATAAGCCTTTGTTATTGTAAGTCATACAGACTTTGGGGCTAGTTATTGCTGTAGTACAATTTTGTCTAAGGGAAAAAAAATCTTCTTCCAAAACAGTTAAAGCATCGTTCATGGCAAAAGGATATTTTAGTAATGCAAATACATAACTTTCTAGGATTGTAACTAACCAGTATATGTACTTTTAAATGTGTTATAAGAGAGAGGTGATCAAGATGGTGGAATGGGAGTTATTCCAGGGATGTAAAGATGGTTCAATATCCTCAAATCAATCAATGTGATACACCATATTAACAAAAGGAAGGATAAAAATCACATTATCGTCTCAATAGACACAGAAAAAGCATTTCACAAAATTCAAAATCCATTCATAATAAAAACTCTCAACAAAGTTGGTATAGAGAAAACATGTCTCAACATAATAAAGATCATTTATGACAAATCCACAACTAACATCATACTCAGTGGTGAAAAGGTGAAAGCCTTTCCTCTAAATTTAAGAACAAGACAAGGATGATCACTCTCACCACTTCTATTTAACATAGTATTGGAAGTCCTAGCCATAGCAATCAGTCAAGAAAGAGACATAAAAGGCATCCAAATTGGAAGGAAAGAAGTAAAAGTTTCACTATTTGCAGATAACATGACACTTTATATAAAAAAAACCTAAAGTCTCCACCAAAAACTATTAGAACTAATAAATGAATTTAGTAAAGTTGCGGCGTACAACATTAATATACAGAAATCTGTTGCTTTTCTATAAACTAATAATGAACTATCAGAAAGAGAAAGCAAGAAAACAACCCCACTAAAAATCATGTCAGAAAGAAAAAATACCTAGGAATAAACTTAACCAAGGAGGTGAAAGACCTATACTCTGAAAACTATAAAACATTGATGAAGGAAACTGAAGATGGTACAAAGAAATGGAAAGATATTCTGTGTTCATGGATTGGAAGAATTAATATTGTTAACATGACCATACTACCCAAAGCAATCTACAGATTTATTGCAATCCCTATCAAAATACCCATGACAGTTTTCACAGAGCTAGAACAAATAATCCTAAAATTCATATGGAACCACAAAAGATCCCAAATTGCCAAAGCAATCCTAAGAACAAAGAACAAAGCTGGAGGCATCATTCTCCCTGACTTCAGACTGTACTACAAAATGACAGTAATCAAAACAGCATGGTACTGGCACAAAAACAGACACATAGATCAATGGAACATAATAGAGAGCCTAGAAATAAACCCACACACTTAGGTCAATTAATCTACAACAAAGGAGGCAAGAAGATGCAATGGAGAAAAGATAGTCTTTCCAGTAAGTGGTGCTGGGAAAACTGGCCAGCTACATATGAAAGAATGAAATTAGAACATTTTCTCACAGAATATACAAAAATAAGCTCAAGATGGATTAAAGACCTAAATGTAAGACCTGATGCCATAAAAATCCTAGAAGAGAACATAGGCAAAACACTCTTTGACATAAATCCTAGCAATATTTTTTTGGACCTGTCTCCTAAGGCAAAAGAAACAAAAGCAAAAATACACAAATGGGACCTAAGTAAACTTAAAAGCTCTTGCACAGCAAAGGAAATGATCAGTGAAACAAAAAGACTGAATGGGAGAAAATATTAGCAAATGATATGACTGATAAGAGGTTAATATTCAAAATACATAAACAGTTCATACAACTCAATATCAAAAAACAAGAAAAACAAAAAGCCCAGAGAATAGATATTTTTTTCCGAAGAAGATATACAGATGGCCAGGAGGCACATGAAAAGATACTCAACATCACTAATCATCAGAGAAATGAAAATCAAGCCCACATTGAGATATGACTTCACACCTGTGAGAATGGCTATCATCAAGAAGTCTACAAAAAACAAATGTTGTCTAGGATGTGGAGAAAAGGGAACCCTAATACACTGTTGGTGGGAATGTAGCTTGGTGCAGTCATTGTGGAAAACAGTATGGAGGTTCCTCAAAAAACTAAAAATAAAGCTACCATATGACCCAATAATTCCACTCCTGGGTATATATCAAAAGAAAATAAAAACACTAACTTGAAAAGATTACATACAACCGAATGTTATTTACAATAGCCAAGATATGGAAGCAACTTTTGCCCATCAACAAATGAATGGGTAAAGATGATGTGGTATCTATCTATCTATCTATCTATCTAATGGAATTTTACTCAACCATAAAAAGGAATAAAATTTTCCCATTGGCAACGACTTGAAGGGGCCTGGAGTGTATTATGCTTAGTGAAATAAGTCAGACAGAGGACAACAAATACTGTATGTTATCATTTATATGTGGAGTCTAAAAAATTTAAAAAACAAGTGAATATAACAAAAGAGAAACAGACTCACAAATATAGAGAACAAATTAGTGGTTAGCACTGGGAGAGGGAAGGGAAAAGGGGAAAAATGGGGATATGAGATTAAGTGATACAAACTACTATATGTAAAATAGATAAGCAACAAGGATATATTGTATAGCACAGGGAAATATAGCTATTATTTTGTAATAACTTTAAATAGAGGATAATCTATAAAAATATTGAATCACTATGTTGTATACCTGAAACGAATATACTATTGTAAATCAACTATACTTTAAATAAAAAATAAACAGAGGGCAGACAGCAGAAGCAAGAGGAAGTACAGTCCTGCAGCCTATGGAACAAAAACCACATTCACAGAAAGATAGACAAGATGAAAAGGTAGAGTGCTATGTACCAGATGAAGGAACAAGATCAAATCCCAGAAAAACAACTAAATGAAGTGGAGATAGGCAACCTTCCAGAAAAAGAATTCAGAATAATGATAGTGAAGATGATCCAGAACCTCGGAAAAAGAATGGAGACAAAGATTGAGAAGATGCAAGAAATGTTTAACAAAGATCTAGAAGAATTAAAGAACAAACAAACAGAGATGAACAACACAATAACTGAAATGAAAAATATACTAGAAGGAATCAATAGCAGAATAACTGAGGCAGAAGACCGGATAAGTGACCTGGAAGACAGAATGGTGGAATTCACTGCTGTGGAACAGAATAAAGAAAAATAATGAAAAGAAAAGAAGACAGCCTAAGAGACCACTGGGACAACATTAAACACAACAACATTCGCATTATAGGGGTCCCAGAAGGAGAAGAGAGAGAGAGAAAGGACTCGAGAAAATATTTGAAGAGATGATAGTCGAAAACTTCCCTAACATGGGAAAGGAAATAGCCACCCAAGTCCAGGAAGTGCAGAGAGTCCCATACAGGATACACCCAAGGAGAAACATGCTGAGACACACAGTAATCAAATTAGCAAAAATTAAAGATGAAGACAAATCATTGAAAGCAGCAAGGGAAAACCAACAAATAACATACAGCGGAACTCCCATAAGGTTAACAACTGATTTCTCAGCAGAAACTCTACAAGCCAGAAGGGAGTGGCACGATATACTTAAAGTGATGAAAGGGAAGAACCTACAACCAAAATGACTCTACCCGGCAAGGATCTCATTCAGATTCGATGGGGAAATCAAAAGCTTTACAGACAAGCAAAAGCTAAGAGAATTCAGAACCAGCAAACCAGCTCTACAACAAATGCTAAAGGAACTTCTCTAAGTGGGAAACACAAGAGAAGAAAAGGATCTACAGAAGCAAACCCAAAACAATTAAGAAAATGGTCATAGGAACATACATATCGATAATTACCTTAAACGTGAATGGATTAAGTGCTCCAACCAAAAGACACAGGCTTGCTGAATGGATACAAAAACAAGACCCATATGTATGCTGTCTACAAGAGACCACTTCAGACCTAGGGAAACATACAGACTGAAAGTGAGGGGATGGAAAAAGATATTCCATGCAAATGAAAATCAAAAGAAATCTAGAGTGGCAATACTCATATCAGATAAAATAGACTTTAAATTAAAGAAGGTTACAGGAGACAAGGAAGGACACTACATAATGATCAAGGGGTCAATCCAAGAAGAAGATATAACAATTATAAATATATATGCACCCAACATAGGAGCACCTCAATACATAAGGCAACTGCTAACAGCTCTAAAAGAGGAAATCGACAGTAACACAATAATAGTGGGGGACTTTTAACACCTCACTTACACCAGTGGACATATCATCCAAACAGAAAATTAATAAGGAAACACAAGCTTTAAATGACACAATAGATTGGGATTGACATGTATACACTGATGTGTATAAAATGGATGACTAATAAGAACCTGATGTATAAAAAAATAAATAAAATAAAATTCAAAAAAATTAAAAATAAAAGAATAAGCATAGCAATATTAAAAAAATAAACAAATGTGCTATAAGGCATCCTGTTTTTTTTTTTTAAGTTACAGAAAAGTGTTTCTAAAATTCATGTGGAAATGCAAAGGAGAGAGAATACTCAAAATAATTTTCATAAAAAAGAACAAAGACTGAGAACTTTGACTCCCAGATTTCAGTACTTGTCATAAAGCTAGACCAATCAGAATAGTCTAGTTTTTTCTTAAGGCAGACAAACCAATGAAACAGAGCAGAGCATCCACAAGTAGACCCACACTTATTTAGTCATTTGATTTTTGAAAAAAGTGCAAAAGCAATGCAGTGGAGGAAAGATAATCTTATCAACAAGTCACGTGGGAACAGTTGGGTGCTCACTTGTAAAGATACGAACTTTAATCCATGCCTTGAATCACATGCAAAAATAAGCCAATATTGATCATAGACCAAAACCTTTCTAGAGGAAAACCTTGGGAAAAAAAATTATGACTTTGGATTAACCATTAAGATTTGTTTCCTATAGCTCCTGAAGTACAATCTATAAAAGAAAAAAAAAATCAATAAATTTGGATTTCACCAAAAGTTTAAAACTTCACTTCAAAAGATACCATTAAGAGAATGAAAAGACAAGCCACAGATTTGGGTGAAAATATTCCCATATCAAATATTAAAGGATTTATATCCAGAATATACAAAGAACTCACAAAGTTAATAATAAAAAACAAACAATACCCTGAAAAAATGGGTGAAATATTTGAACAGACACTTCACCATGGAAGATATATGAAAAGATTCTCAACATCATTAATCATAAAGGAAATGAAAATTGAAACCATGAGATCAATGGACACTTTCAGAATATCCGAAGTTAAAAGAATGACCACGTCAATATTGCTGAGGATGTGGAGCACTTGCAGTTTCCATCACTGTCAGTGGGAAGGTAAAGTGGCTCAACCACCATGGAAAAGAGTTGGGAAGTTTCTCGAGAAGTTAACATACGCTTACTATATGATCCAGTCATTCCATTTCTGTGCATTTATCTAGGAGAAATGAAAACACATGTTAATATAAACACTTGTGCACACATGTTCATTGAAGCTTTATTTGTAATAGCCATAAAATGGAATACTACTCAGTAAGAAGAAGCAATGGACTATTGACACACACAAAGATATGGATGGATATCAAAATAAATATGTTGAGTGAAAAAAGCCAACCAAAATGGAGTATGTACTGTATGATTTAATTTATATAAAATACTAGAAAATGCAACTAATCTACAGTGACAGAAATCAGATCAATGTTCGCTTGGGGCCTGGGGTGGGAACAGACGTATGGGAGAAATTCCAAAGAGACATGAGGAAACTTTTGACAGGATTGGATATGTTCATTATCTTAATTGTGGTGATGGTTTCACAAGTGTATACATAGTTCAAAACGTCTGGATCTTTACACTTTAAATAATGCGACTTACAGTATGTCATTTACTCCTCAATAAAGCTGTTGAAAAATCCTCAATTGCCACTTAATTTCCAACCAACAAAATAAAGTCTATAAATTCTTATCTGAGGCCTAAAGAGTCCTTCACAGCCTAACTCTAATACATGATTAGTATTTGAAAATTTCCAATGTTTCTCATTATATCCTGCATTATTTTAGGCATCCTTTTCCTCAGGAATATGTGGCCCATTCATAACAGATTCTTGGAGAAGATGAGTGAGCTGTAGCTCTTTTTGCTGACCTACAGGTTCCTCCTTCCCTCCCTCCCTCCTCCCCTCCTTTCTTCTGTCTACTTACCCCACATTCACCCATAGACATTTAATATGTACCAACCATAAACTATTTATTCTGCTAGTTCCTGTAGCTATGGACTTGAAAACAAAACAAAATAAACAAACAGAATAGTCTTTCCTCTTTCTAGAAGCTTGCAGTGTAGTAGAAAAATGGAAAATTGTATTTATAATTATTCTTTTATCTTAAGGATTCCTCCCAAAAGTATGCTCTTAAAGAAGGCTTTCCTGAGGGGATGACATTTTTTCTAGGAAATCACTTAGGTAAATTTTTTCCATGTACTTGTAAATGACCACTTTGAGGGTAACCAATGAATAAATTAAATATTAAAACACAATATTTTAAAATGTAACACCAGTGTAGAAGAAGTATCTTTATACTTTGTACCCTGATGTGAAATGGAATGAAAACCAAAGCGTCTGATTGCTGAGTTTCAGATCACCGTCGCCTTGCCTTTTACTAACTCCTGTGTTGCCAAATAGGGGCCTTCTCCCTCAGATGATTTCTTTCCATTTAGAAGGTAGAAAGAAGAGAAAAGCCACCCAGACAAATGATCTTTTCATTGGTACCAAGAATCACAGTGCAGCCTGCTACCTGATCACGCCTACTGGGTGGGGAGAATGGGGAGGGGGTTGGCGGGATGGCCCTCAGAATGACCAGGATTCCATTATGTTCTAAAATGACACCTCCACATTGGAGAGAAGTGTCTGTGGCACAAATGTGTGTTGAGATCCTGCTGTAAGACAGGCATTGTGCAAGGTTTTCGAGATGAAGAACAATGACTTCCTTTCTTCCCTCAGAAAAACCAGCAAGTAATCCAATGTGATAAACTGATAAGTTTTACCCTGTTTGTATGAGGCACAGAGAATAAGGTCATCACAGAGGAGGAAATGCTTCAGCTGAGTCCTGCAGACTCCCTGGAAGCTAGTGAGGTAGAAAGAACAGCCGGAAAAAAACCCCAGGGAATAGATTTTGCCAAGTTATGGAGGCGCAAAAAGCAAGATCAAGATTTGTCATCAGGTGGGCTGGTGTGCCTTGAGCCTGGGCAGCTGAAGAACTGTGCCACAGTTAAGGCTGCAGAAGCAGGCAGAGGCCAGGCTTGGGGGGGACACTTGAAGTCCTATTAAGGACCATGAACTTCATCTTGAAGCTGGTGGCAAACCATTGCATGATGATGTTCTCCTTTTAGAACACTGAGTCTTCCAGCAAACTTTTATAAGTGTATTATATACTTACTACATGTTAGGAGAAATTAAAATTTTAAATTTAGAATTTTATTCTTGATTCAAGGCTATTGTTCACTCATCTAATCAACCAATCATTAATTCATCACACATTACTATCAGCCATGGGTAGCATCAAATTTAGTGGCTGAGTGTTCTCAGATATTGGAATGGAATGCAGTTATTACTTTGCCTGAACTTGAAGTCATCAGATGGTTTTAAGCTAGATGATTCAGAACCACTTGTATCCCCTTTCTGTCATCTATCATGTAGCAGTTGCCAGCTGATTTAATCTGTTATGATACAAGAAGGAAGGAAGGTATAATATTTGAGGATAATAATAATCAAGAAAACCTTTTCCCTACTTATGTGGGGAGGGTCTTTACCCTAATAGAAAATAAAATACAACTTATGTCACTCAGTCGTGTGTGTGTGTGTGTGTGTGTGTGTGTGTGTGTGGTGTGTGTGTGTGTAATTCTTTCTCCACTCTCCTTTTATACCTCTCCCCTTCCACCCCTTTCTTCTCTTACCTCACCACTCCTCACTTCATTATGTGGGAACAAAATCATAACTGATATCTCTAGGTCAGCTAACAAGATGATCTTTGGGATATTATGAATGGTTGCACTTTAGAAAGCCTTAGCAATCCACTTTCCTCAACTCAAGGAAATTTTGCTCTTCCCAACTCTAGGAGATAGGACTTCCCTGTGGTCAGAGATACACTGTGAACTGAAGACCAAGTCAAATAACCCCTTCCCCCAGTGATTTGTCTAACCAACGTTTAACTCCTGCAATTTACAAATCTGCGATGTTTGCAATCCCTATGCCAATAAATAAACAAAACGTTGAGATCAAGGTATCAGATATGCTTTGGGGTCACTGGGTGGTAGGAAGAAATATTTAGTTATTACTCTATTTGAACAACTTTACATGAGGTTGTTGTTTATCATGATATAAATTATAACAAATTCTTTCTCACAGACTGGACTTACAGTTGACCCAAATAGAAAATCATGTGAGAAATTAGCCCCAAAACACTGGAGGGAGAGCAAGGCAGTGGGGTGGGGAAGGAGGGAGAGAGAGAATGAGAGAGGTTGGAGACAAGGGTAGGATTTAGGCATCTATGAGAAAAAGCAGAAGAATTAGAAGAGATATTCCTAGAGAATCAGGTCATTATGCCCTTCTTAGAGCAAAAGCCCAGAAATAGCATTCATCTATGGAAATAAAGGTCAAGGAGTGCGTGTAATCTGTACTAGTCAAGCAGCTAGAGGGAAATGGGCTTCTAATTCCCACATCTGGTCCAGCCGAGGGAGTGGTTTTCTCCTCTAAAACAGCTTTAACTCCGTCTTTGCTGAAGCCACACCAGCCTTTGTCTGAGTTCTGAAGAGCCCGGTTCCCTCTGCGTTTGTTTACTCTCTCCTCCTCTGCCACCCACATGGCATTTTCCTTTACTTGCAGGAGTCCTGAAGACCTGAAACAGCAGCTAGCTGATTAACAATTAATAAGAGTCTCAGAGGGAAAGTACCAAGAGGCGGTTGGCTCTGTGATGGGCAATTTTTTTAGGTTCTTTAAATAGCCAATTATTTTCAGGACACCTACGGAACAGAAACTACAGGACATGGGAAATAGGTTTTCAGGCCAAAGGGAATATATTTTTAAGCAAAATTCTTTAAACTTGGAGAAGAGAAGAATTTTGTTTATGGTACTGCTCTCATTGCCAACCCCTCTTCCCCAAATCTCCACCTATTTTTTTCTCTCTTGTAGTTTCAGGTGACTGGCCCAGTAGGAGTGAGAATAATTTATCTTCAGTATAAACTTCATTATTCTACAGTGTCTCTTCATTTGCCTGGGAGGTAAGGATGCTATGTAGGAAAAAAAAAAAAAAGGCAGTGAATGAATTAAAATCAGGCCTGGGAATACTTGCTGATATATTACATCCCAATTCAACCAGAAAGAAAATTTAAACCTGATATGTCAAGGAATTGAGAAGCACACATCTTTAGATTACTAAATTTAGATTACACATATTTTTAGATTCTTTGGATGAGAAACACTTTCTTAAAGAGCCTAATGAATGCACCAAGCCATAAAATGGCCTCTAAATACTGTAAAAATGAATTATAGGAAATATTTTCTCTACCACTTTCATTCTGCCATTTCCTAAAACCTATATTGTGGTTAGTAAAATATTTATGTGTTGCACTCTAGAAACGTATTATTTGTGATGCTCAAACAGGAAGGTTTGCATCTGATGACCACATTTTCATTTGGCCATGGGAAGGAACAAATTGTAGTTGAATTACAAACATGGAAACAAATCAGGCAGGGTGCAAATAATTTGTTCAGCCTGAGACAGGGTTGTCAGGAAGCGCTGCTGTAATATGGCTCAGAGGAGAATATGTGTTATCATTACCTTCCAACAAGTTGTCAGAAATCAGCAGGATGAGAGGGAGCTTTCAACAAAGGCAGAAAAGATAAAATGAAAAAAAAAGAGAGATTTTTAAAAAATGTAGTGTTAATGGAATGCTGAATTTTTAGCATTGCAGAAAAAATAAATGTAAACTTTGGTACCTAGCAGAGTCAATTGACTATGTCTTTTTTATACTGTGTGTGTTATTTTTCAAATCTAATGTTCCTTTCCACCAGTAACTGTTAACTTTAAAAAAGCAGAAAGCTCAGGGGATCTGAATTATGTTTTCAGAATCATCTAGTAAGCCTTACTGTAAATCACTTAGCTGTCTGAAACAAGACCTTTGTACTCCATTCTCCTGCTGTAAGAAAAAATTATTATGTATACATTCTTGCATGCTACAATTATAAATTGGATGGTGAAATCACTTAAAAGAGCAAAACTAGAGAATAAGGGAAAATAACTACAAAATAATATACCAATTAACATATATTAACCATGTATCAAGAACTTTTGTAAGGAAAAAATTACTTGGAACTCTGGTTGGTTATGATTTATGTGACTCATGCTTCCTGTTTCTCTGGTTTTTGTTTTTGTTTTTTTTGTTCTACTGGAAACATACTTTATGTATTTATTTGGGGTTTTTTTTGCTTTTTGTCTATTTTATTCTTTATACATTTATTTTCCCCCTCTTCCTAAAAAGGATTTGAGAAGATTCACCTCAGTAGACTTCTCCTCACCAGACAAAAACAAACCACATTTATTAGTTGAAAAGAGATTGCCCATAGACGACAATATGTCAGTCTGTTGCTCAAAAAATGTCAGTGGCTCCCTGTTGCCTACTGAATAATGTCAAAATGCTTTCAACATAGCATTCAAGGACGTTCATAGTCTGTCCCCAACCAGCATGATAGAAAACATAGATAGTCTTGGAAGTCTGAATGTCGAGTCTACCACTGGTCAATTGGATTAGATTTGGCAATATACTTAGTCTGTCTGCATCTAGGAACTAGAGCACAAAGTTTCTGCAAGGGAAATGACACAGTCTACCTAGGTGTTTTCTGATTGTGACATCAGCCCCAAAGCAATAGTCTGAACTTCTAGCTTCTGTCACTCTTGTGATTGATCCTTATTTGTGTCTTTCCAGGTTATCCGAGAGGTCTGATTTTCCTTTCTTGGGGTTCCAAGCTTCTAGCATGCTTCCTGGTATACAACAAAAATTTCTGGACTCTGTTGCTTAAACCCTGCCTCATTCTGGGGTTCTCTCACTGTTCTCTCCAAGTTCACAAACTCTGCTTTCTCTTCTTTTAGCATCTGTCCTTTCCAATATGCTAGAGTGAGACTAGGAGTTTAAATCAAGAAGAAAGTCCACTGGGTTGGGTGTATACCCATGGCACAGGGCCATTCCCAAATGAGACTGAGCTTCCACATTAAGGATTTTGGCTGTGGCATTTTTAAGTCACTAGGTGTCTAAGGGATGCCGCTGGGGGTTGTAAAAGTTTTTACCAAAAAAATCTTTTAGAAGAGTAAGTGCTCAATGGTGTTTAATAAATGCTTTCTATTATCATTCATGTTGACTTAAGAGCTCTAGACTCAGGCAATACTTTTTCAAGGATAACCTTAGGATGATGGATGTAGCAGGAAAAGTCCAAAGCATCAATAATTACAATACTTGGAGAAGAAAAATACTTGTTTTGGTTAATGCGCCTGCCATCCTTACAGATATTGACTCTTTGAATAACAGGGTCAGTGGAGACTGAGGAATGAATGCATTTTTATCTATCCAAAAACATTTCCATGACTCTTGTCTCCAGAGAACCAGAATGCGGAGAGAGAGAGAGAGGGAGAGAGAGAGAGAGATTAGACAAAACATCAGAAACTTGTGACATATGACTTCAGGGGAGAAAACATTTCAGAATACCCAGCAATTAATGATGAAAGAACATTACTGTGAAGCTCCTTTAGGATGAAGAGGAAGCTTCAGAAGGCACTTGGTGTGTTTCCCTTTATAAGTAAAAGGGAAAAGGGAAAAACAGGTGACACTTCGATCATCTGGGAAAAAAATAATTTAGCAGTCATCACACTGCGCAAACCCACCTAGCCTCTTCAATATAAGTGCATTACTAAGTGTCCATCAATGCTGATCAATTTAAATAAGAGTAACCATGGTGATAAAAGGAGATGTGTAAGTATGGCGAAGTCTGTGTATTACTTATTTCTTATATTTAAACAGTTAACCCAAAACATCTAGAGATGTTCCAACATGGAAAAAATATTTTCAGGCTTCTTGGACATATTGATTGGTTATTTCAGTCAAAGAGTGATTGTAAGAGATTTTTTTCCCTAAAGAATTGCCTTAGGGCTTCCCTGGTGGCGCCGTGGCTGAGAGTCCGCCTGCCGATGCAGGGGACACGGGTTCGTGCCCCAGTCCGGGAAGATCCCACATGCCGCGGAGTGGCTGGGCCCGTGAGCCACGGCCGCTGAGCCTGCGCGTCCGGAGCCTGTGCTCCGCAACGGGAGAGGCCACAACAGTGAGAGGCCCGCGTACCGCAAAAAAAAAAAAAAAAAAAAAGAATTGCCTTAAATTCTCCTCTTATTTCCTTTCTCTCTTTCTGTATCTTTTTTTCTATTTCTTCTTTCATTTCTTCATGTATTTAAGCAAACTCAAAATATTTAGCCTTATTTAAGGCAGCGTTCTACTGGGTGGGGAGTGCAGCTCTTTACCTGAGATGCCATCTTAAGGAAGAGTCATGCCTGCCAAAGTTATAGGTAATTAAATTCTTCAGGAGTTGATTCATAATGATACCAGAAAGACTCTTTAATCCAGGACTTTATGAAGACATTTAGAAGATTTGGAAATGGCTGAATCCTTACACACTTATTCATTTATACTGAATGTTTACTATGTGCCCTGGGTGGCCAATTGCTGAAACTCTGGCAATGTAAGAAGATGATAATGCATCTTTCCTGACTTCAAAACGGTCACAGTTTTGTTGTTCAGTTAGCAAAGTAAAGCTGAAATGTGAACCTAGGATTTCTGAGGAAAAATTTAAGGCCGTTTAGAATGAAAATAATTTCAATGAAATATTTGCTTTAGGGAAATTTGGGGGAACCACCAGAGCATCCATTCTGAGATCATTGTTTTACTATATGAACATCAGGGCATCATCATAAGCATTTGGAATGATTCTTCTTCACCAGAAAGCACAGATGGCATGTTTGGTAGGTGAAAGAATTCAGGTAGCCTGTACAACCCAACTGCTTTGCAACCAGTGCTGCACAAAGTCATATAAAAATATATAGTCCAGCAACTAAAAATAATTAAAAAACAATATTTAATGTAGTGTGTCTCAAAAAAAGCAGAAGTTTCAAAAGGAGTGGATACATTCTTGGAAGCAAACGAAACTCCTTAAAAAATCCCCTTCCCCCATATATCACTTCCTTTCAATTTCTCTTTCACTCCGCAGTTGCCTTGAATCTCTTGTTTCCCCAGTACATGCACCTCAAAAACTTCCATCCTCCCCAGGCTTGTCTCGCTGCCTCTCTGGCTCAGATCGTTTATTATTTTCTTTTCTTTTGTGTTATCCTTTGCCTTTTGCCCTGATTCTTGTATAAATAAAGGAGGATCCAGAATTGACCTAACAAATAATACGTCTCTCTCCTTTGGGAGAAGTGGGAGAGAGAAGATGGTAAATGCTTATAACTTAACGTCATTCCTTTTATCCCCTTCACACTTGAATTTTTAAAAATGGAGTTAATGTTGCATCCCATACCTTCAGAAAAGTGCTAAAAGGCCCAACCTGCACTCACATAAAGGAATCACCATTCAGAGTCACCAAGAATGTAGCTGTTAGGCCTGGATGTACAATAGATTCATTGGGAGTTTACTAACTTCTTTAGTAACAGTTGAAATTTCCACAGAAAATACGAGTATATCAATTTCCCAGTATGGATTTCAGTAGTGTACTGGGAGGGGAAGGGCACATGAGAGAAAACTTCAGTCGTGTCTCTGCCTCTTAGGGACCCTTAAGCCACAAGTTAAGTCTATACCAAACGGAGGGTGGAGGGTAGGATTTTGCAGTTAAAGCTTTAGAATAGCCTGGACTGAATATAGATAGTTTTAATAATCATAATGCTTAAAGTGGCTGCTAACCAGTGGGGAAGGAAGGTTCAACAGAGCAGTTAACAGTAACTGTGGGAAGAAGACATTTCGTGTTTTCATACCTTACAGAATCGAAGCTGTTCTGTCACCAGGCAAAGTATTCTTTCCATACACCATTGTGATTACTCTGTGTGTGCCTGTGTGTGTGTTTGTGTGCGCGTGTGTGTGTGTGTGTGTGTGTGTATACATTTGGCAGGACAAAACCTCTTCTATTTCTCTTAAAAAGAAAAGGGCTATTTTATTCTTTTCTTCCAGCTGAATTTTACAAGAATTTTTTTAACTTCCAAAACAAGATGTCAATTTCTGAGTGGAAATGCTATAAATTCATAGATTATTAGAGAATTTGGCATCTTTACAATGGTAATTCTTTCCAACCAGAAATACATTAGTGTTCTCCTTTTATCAAACCGTCATTATATCTAGACACAATTGCTTTTTTTAGCTACTTTCTGCACATTTGGAAATTCATTTATTCATTCATTAAATATTGATTGAACATTTACCATGTGCTAAGCACTGTTTTAGAAACCAGAGATATAGAATTGAAGAGACCAGACATGATCCTTGCCCTGATGGAGCTTAAATCCTACTGAAAGAAGACAGAGCATAAAAGGAAAACAAAGACTTGTTTTTGATGGTCATACCTAGGAATTTTATATATCTTTATACTGAAAAATTTGTATGTACATTTTGGATTATTCCCTTAGGATAGAATTTCAGAGGTTAAATTCTTATATCTAAGATTATGAACATGTACAAAAGTTAATCGCTTTTTGAAAAAGTTTAAATTTATTAGAATAGAAGTTATAGAAGTAATCGATTGTGACTAGATGGCACTGTGGGTCACATTTCTTCAAGCCTTAAAGTGCCTGTAGGATTTTCAGGGCAAAAGATGGGAGAAGACTTAGAAGAATGGAAGCCATATTTGAAGAAGGTTGTTGGTAATGACTGGAGGTGAGGGGATTTGATCAGAGATGTAGAAATAATGATGACACATCATCCATGTTCCCAAACCCTGAGATGGTTGTGCTCTGCCCTTCATACACCATACCCCTAAGAAATGCAATAATGTACCATGAGATCTCCATACCCAGAAGAGGTTCAGGAATGTTCTCTTGCTGCCTTAGCACCTGGAAGGCAACCCTGTGGCCATAATGACTCAACTCCAAAGGGAATCCTCTGGGGCCTGTACAGACATGAACAAATTGAGAGGAAGAAGCTTCTGAAACACTGAGCAGAAGGATAGCATTTCACCATTTGTTTAGCGGTAATTAAGATTTTTCCATGCTGCCCTGCACATTCAAGACCCCGGAGATAAAGTAATGTTAATGGATGTGCTCACGCAGACCTGGATCTCTTTTCTGGACCACTGACTTAGCCTCTGACAACAGCTAAATTGCTCCTTGGAAATCAATAAAATGTTTCCATTCTGGTGCTTATGAAAGCACTCCTGATATTTACCATGTCCTGCTGTATTTACTTGATGCTACAGTAAATATTTGACGAATCATTAGAACTTCCTCAGAAATACAGAGAGTAACTGGAGTTGGCTGCCACGACAAAAATGCGTGCTTTACCGCATATTGCAATTCAGGTTTCCTGGGAAATAGACTGAGGCATTGATTTGTATGCAGGAAATTCACTGGGTAGTGCTGTTAGGGTGAATACCTGTGACAAAGTGAAGGCAGACAGGCAAGTTGAAAGATAGGTAGTCAGAACCTCAGCTGATTTCACAGGGAGGCGGGTAGGGGGTTCTGGAGCTGGGTGGCCCTACAGAGTTGCCCCACATTGAGGCAAGAGGGATAGCCCTTTATACCTCTGCATTGACAGTCATTGGATGTAGGCTGTGTCCTGGAAGGGGACTGACCTTGGACAAGCGGGCTCTTTTCAGCTGGTGGCAGTGCTCAGAGGGGGATGCAGGGAGAGCTGTCAGCGAGAGCCAGCAGCAGGGGGGAATAGTTTATTTTGGTCCTGAAGGGAGGGATCTGGTGACACATCGCAGCATCTACTATGACTCTTAAACAAGAGAAAGCTGCAGGTTTTAATTGCTTTACTCTTCCTTGTGTCTCACACGTATCTATGAAGTTGAGACTACTCGTTCTCTCTTCTGCAACCTCTGCTCCCAGGACTAGCCCTGAACCTATGGAATTTAAGAGCCTACTCTTTAATTAAAACAAAGAACTGCAAGAGTCCATTGCGGGTGTCGGTGTGATGTGATTTCTGCCCAGGGCTTTTTCAGTCCCATTTTCTGGCACCCATAATTGTTACTATTGTGGATGTTCTGACCCCAAATGCTTTCCTCTGGGTTTTATAAATGCTGTCTCTGGTCCAAAGTAATATAGTATAGAAAAAAGGTGTGAGAGCCAGACCAGGGTTCCAATCCCACCTTTGCCACTTGTTAGCTCTGTAACGCTGGCAGTACATTCGCCCACTCGGAGTCACGGTTTTCTCACCTGTAAAATGCGATAATAATCATGATTTTAATAGTTAACATAGGATTTTATGAGATAACATCTATGACCCAGATGAAAGCTCTCTGACCCTTGAGAAGTAATGATAAAAATGAAAGGTAATAATTATAACAGTGTCCAATATTTCTAAGTGTTTTCTATGTGCTTTACATTGGTTACCTGTTTAATCTTCACACAAAACCCATACGATATGGTTATTTTATGGTTAAAGCCAAACCATTTAACAAGTGGTAAAAAAAAAAAGTTAAGAAGCGGTAGGTTACAGATCCATCAGAATGGAAACCACTGAAACCGTTGTGAGGATAAGCGTTTTGTTATACTCATTTTACAGATGGGGATATTGAGACCTAGAAACTTTAAATAGCTTGCCTAAGAACACAAGGCCTGTAGGTGACAGAAATGGGTTTAAATGGTCTGACATTCCAGACTATAAAATTAAAGTTTTTCTTTTTTAATACTATCTCCCAATCTTAAGATCTAGCCAGGGTTGCTTTAAACCTTTGATTTTATTACCTCGGGAAGACTTAAGCCTTCCGGATCTCTCAATACAGCTCTGATCCACCAGATCCAGCCATGACAGCTATTTTCTTACTAAAAATACCCTAGACCTTCCACCAAATACAACTGCCAAGGTTTATTGGACTGAAGGCTAATGTTGTGTGAGTGACTCTGAGCCAAAGTGATTATTGTAATTATAAGAGATAATAGTAGTTATTAAGAGTGATTTTAGTAAAAGCAAGCTAAAAATTGAGTTTATTTAAATAATTCAATCAGGCATTGAACTATTGACATTCAAATGTCAGTTTGAATCCAGACTTGGGAAGAAAGTGACTCTGAGAAGGTCTGCAAAAAGAGTGAGGGTGATATTAGTGACAAAGAAACCCTCAATAATAAAATGACATGAAATACGATAACTTTGTCAATTCCACTTCACACAGGCTCTTTGACAATGGTGGAACCAGGGAATTAATACAGAAGGCTGTTCCCTGAGGCAAAATAGATTGATTCAGATGCAGAAAGCAAAACAGAGCATCATGATGGAGACATTGGGTAAGCAGAGAAACAGATGAACGTTTCTTTGATTTTGTCTGAAAGAAACACAAAACTGGAATGCCTAGAGGAGCAGCCCCTGGAAACCACAGATGGCGTCTCTATAGACACTCTAAGATACTTGTGCCAGTTATTTTGCAGTAGAACTGTGTGTGGTGTGTGGAGTGTAGTGTGTTGTGTGTTTGTGTGGTATGTGGTGTGTATGTACCTATGTGTAGTTTGGTGGTAGTGGTGATGAAAGATGTGGAAGTACCTGTTAAACTTATTTGAACACATTCATACATACAGATACATCTCATAAAGTCACACATGAAAGACTGCAGAGACAAGAAACCAATATCTATGAAACCTTCCCTGGCAAACTCCACTATATATGTAAACTTTCACCTTCCACTTCCCTCTGTGGTCAAATCCAAGCACTTCCTGTACTTTCTTTGTCTGCTTTGACCTTGGTCACTTGTGCATCTGACCTCCCTCACTCCACACTTTATCTCCTAAAATATATATATATTTATATATATATATATATGGTTTATATTTTATATATATGGTTTATATTTTTATTTTATATTTATATATATGGTTTATATTTTTATATATATGGTTTATATTTTAAATTTATATGTATATATAAACCATCTCTCTCTCTCTATATATAGATATATATAGATATAGATTATATAGAGAAAGAGAACCTCTGCTGAGCTCTTGAAATCTACAAGGATAAATAGAGCTTTTAATCCTACGGATTTGAAAAAAAATGTGTTTCCTCGGCCTGCCTGCTAATAACCTCAGGTTAAGGGGTATTGGTGAGACTTCCCAGAGTTCCTGTTACCCCGAAGATTTCTGCCTGTGTCCCGGCACCACTTCTGAGCGCCAGGATCGGGAACGGGAGCTGTCATGAATATTCAGTGGCTTGTTTGCGGCCACGTCTGCTCTCTGTGAGCCTAACATTATATCTAGTTTCTTGCTTATTTGCTGCTGGTAGATTTTTTGCTGACACTTACTGTTTTCGTGGTGGTGGTGGTTTTGCTCGGTAATAGGAAGTAAGATGTGTGACCCAGATTTACTCTGCCACCTTACCTCAAAGTTTGCAAAGCTAAATTTCATGCTCACTTGCAGCAATCATCGAGTTCTGGTTCTTGGCAAAACTGTCTCCTCGCTTCATCTATTGGTGTTGAAGCTCTTGGTATATATCATCACAGTCCTCATCACCATTCTCATCATCATCAAATTCCAGATGTGCTTTAAGTCAAACTTGCCTCAAATAACTTTTGGATGTAGGAACATAGAACTGTAGAAGGTAAGAGGAAAAACAGATATTATCTAGTTAGGTCCTTCTAGCTGAAGAAAATGGACCCAGAGAAATTAAGTGGAAGTCACATTTACACAGCTGACTATTTTCCAGCTTCTTAGGGCCCAGGCTTAGAACTAGAACTCCTACCTAATTCTGTTGGCCAAAGCCAGTTTCACAGTTTAGCCCAAAGCCAAGGGACTAGAGTATGAAAACAGGGTGAGATAAAGAATTGCTATCCATAATACAATCCATTGTAAGGACAAATGAGGTCCAGAATGCTGCAGAGAGAAGGAAATAAAGCTTGAACTTTGAAGTCAGACTGACCAAGATTTTTTTTTTTTTACATTTTATTGGAGTATAATTGCTTTACAATGGTGTGTTAGTTTCTGCTTTATAACAAAGTGAATCAGCTATACATATACGTATGTTCCCGTATCTCTTCCCTCTTGCGTCTCCCTCCCTCCCACCCTCCCTATCCCACCCCTCTAGGTGGTCACAAAACACCAAGCTGATCTCCCTGTGCTATGCGGCTGCTTCCCACTAGCTATCTACCTTACGTTTGGTAGTGTATATATGTCCATGTCACTCTCTCGCTTTGTCACAGCTCACCCTTCCCCCTCCCCATATCCTCAAGTCCATTCTCTAGTAGGTCTGTATCTTTATTCCTGTCTTACCCCTAGGTTCTTCATGACATTTTTTTTTCTTAAATTCCATATATATGTGTTAGCATACGGTATTTGTCTTTCTCTTTCTGACTTACTTCACTCTGTATGACAGACTCTAGGTCTATCCACCTCATTACAAATAGCTCAATTTTGTTTCTTTTTATGGCTGAGTAATATTCCATTGTATATATGTGCCACATCTTCTTTATCCATTCATCCGATGATGGGCACTTAGGTTGTTTCCATCTCCAGGCTATTGTAAATAGAGCTGCAATGAACATTTTGGTACATGACTCTTTTTGAAAGACTGACTAAGATTTAAGGCCTAGTTTACAAATTATCTCTGTGATTTTGGTCAAGTTATTTAATTCTTATAAAAATCATTTTCCTAGTCTAGAAAATGGAGAAAATCACTTGCCATGCAATATTGTGGGCTCAGAAATAATTTATTATATTGTCTGACACATAATATTTAATAGTAGCTATGTTAGTATTATCTCCTACTTTCAGTCTTGGGTTCTTCCCTTCATACAATATCAGGATATGTTATTATTTTAAAAATTTAAAAAACACTTCCCCCTCCGTGTTAACAAATGCTTATTTATTTTCATCTTAAACAAGAGGAAAAATAGTTGCTAATGTTTCTTGTTCCTGTTTTCCTCTACTAAATTCAAACAAGTAAATACTGACACTGACGAAAGCATGTTTAATGGAAAATTCAGTTTGATTTATTTGCCAATTAGTACCAATTAGACTTTGAAGGGACAGGTGAATGATGTGTTCATACAAATATTTGAATGTGATACAGCCCATCAGGTTTGCAGAAAAGGGTTAGTTCTGGGAAGCCAGAAACTGGTGAGGTATGTCCTATTTATGAGAATTCACTGGGAACACAACAAGGTAGCATGCACTCTGCATAATGTGGAAGTCAAGAGAGCACAGTACAGCAAGGGATAAATAGAAAGATGAGATGAATGGTTGGAAAACACCATTAATCAGGGGAGAAAGTTAGCATTCTGCATTATGGATCTATAAGCAGTTTAGCTAAGGTGTCTCCAGGATCCTGTAATTAAGTGGGATTTACCCAGCACTTTGCTTTCGGAAGGAATTCAATGCGATTCAGTAAATGTTTCCTGAGTGCCTTCTCCACACCCGCCATTGGAGATAAAAGATGAGCCAGACAGAATCTCTGCTCTCGAGTAACACATAATCTAGTGGAGGTGTCAATTGCATATATAAAGTAATCAATTAATTGGTGGTAAGTATTATAATGGGAATAATAACCAAGAGCTGTAGAAGCACAGATAAATGAATCTGAGTGTATTTATATTGGGTGCTGATTAATGAAGAAGATTTTGACAGATTTGGAAAGGAGGTAAAGTTATAATTAATCAAATTAATATGAGATTTCTGGCTATTCCAAGGGATGAAAGGAGAGAGGGGTTGTAGACCATCCATAGCAGAAAGCTTCAGAGTTCAGGTTGCATTAGGATACTTTGCTTGGGATGTACTGAAACTGTTTAAGCATTGCACTGAGAGACCTTGTCCTTATCTTTCTTGCACTTCTAGTAAGGTTGGTACAATGCAGGCTCTTGGGCACCAAAGAAACTGATGTTCTCTGATTTTTTGAGGCAATGAACTCAGCCTACAATGAGCAATGCTCTAAAACTGAACATCTAACTGTTAGCTAAATCAGGGCCGAGAACTAGCCCCCTGATAATATGGTACTTGCTTTCACTGAGCTTGCATTCCAAGGAGTGTAGCAGGTAATAGCTAAACAAATAGACAAGATAAAAGCAGATTGCAATAAATGCACTGAAAGAAATGAGGGGCCAACAGGGAGAACTTGGAAAGGACTCTTTAGATAAAGTGTTGAGATAAAAGGAATGTGAAAATCAAGGAGGAAGATATTCTGGACAGAAGGGAGAATAAATATAAGAATATAAGAGGGGCTTCCCTGGTGGCGCAGTGGTTGAGAGTCCGCCTGCCGATGCAGGGGACACGGGTTCGTGCCCCGGTCCAGGAAGATCTCACATGCCGCAGAGCGGCTGGGTCCGTGAGCCATGGCTGCTGAGCCTGCACGTCCGGAGCCTGTACTGCGCAACGGGAGAGGCCACAACAGTGAGAGGCCCGCGTACCACAAAAAAAAAAAAAAAAAAAAAAGAATATAACAATTCTAAGGCGAGAAACTGTTGGGCATGTTGAAGAAACATAATGAAAACCAGTGAATATAATGGTTAAAGTGAAGGCTGGAATGAGATGAAATTGAAGAGGTAGCAGGAGAAAAATCAAGTAAGCTTTGTAGGTCATGGGGGCAAGTTTGGGTTTTATTCGAAGAGGAAGCCACTGGTTTATTTTAAGCACGGTTATAAAATATTCTGTTTTTAGGGTTTAAATATAACTTGACTGCTGTGTAGCAAATGGTGGGGCAGGCTGTCTGTTGTCAACTGAGTGCCTGGAATGCATAGTTTCTGTTTCCCGACTGACAGAAAAAAATATGTTGGAAAAGATTAGAAGCTGTGAGAGGACACAGTTTGGACATTATGAGTAGAGGAGAAAAATGATGAACTTGAGACATACCTGGTAGCAGCACAGAAAATATTACATATGGATTGTTTGGGACAGTGAAGTAAAGAAGGAATGGAGGATGTCTTCTCTGTTACTAGCTTGATGTTGGTGCCGTTTAATGAGATGAGGAAGTTTAGTACTGAACAAATTATATGGATAGATATCCTAAAAATGGGGGGTAAACCTTGAAGAGGGAGATAGCTGGCCAGGACCATGGACCTTCTGGAATGGCATTAGGGGTCCTGGGATCACTGGGGATGTAGGGAACGTTGGGGGCAGAGAGTCAGGTGAGGATATGTTTTGACTTTTTTACATTCACGAAAGGAAAGGAATTGGGAAGCTGGCTTGAGGAATCTCAGGAGCAATTCCTTCGCAGTGGGAAGGGTAATTTTTCTTGAGCTTAAGAGAATTGAGTTCAGATCTTGACTCTACAACCTATTAGCTAGGTGAGTTTGGGGGAGTTGTTCAACCTCTTTAAGGCTGCTTTATTGTGTATTAGAGATAATTTTAATGCCTACCATAAAATATCAAATTAAATTATGGATATCAAGTATCTGGTCATAAATAATGCCCTTTATCCATGCAACACATATTTGTTGAACAAATACTAGACACTGTGCCAGGCAATTTGGATATAACCCTCCTAAAAAGTACAGGGTGCTACTAATCAGATTATGAAAAGCCCTGACTCACTCTGGGGAGTTAGGGAAACTCTCCTGTGAAGTGATGTTTGAGCTAAGCTCTGGAAGTTGAATAGGAATCAGACAGATTTACACAACGGGAGTTTTTGTCAGGTGGGGCATGAGAAAAGATGAAGAACATTCCAGGTCACAAGTAGAACATTGTAAAAGGCACTGAAGCAGGATGCAGGAAAATACATTTGGTACTCAGCAAAGTCAGGTGTGGCTGGTGCTGAAAGCCTGAGTGCACGGAGAATAGGAAGACTTTTAGGATTTGTCTTCATTAATCCAGGCCAGCTCTCAAGACTGAGATAAAGACAATGATTAAAAGCAGACATTTCGTTCAGCGAAAACCATAATCATTACTTGATGAGCCCTTACTATTCGTCAAGCCCTGCATTAAGCACCTAACTCTTGTTTTGAGAACTATTATGTCTCAGACACTGGCATATGATGATGAACAAGACAAGCAGTTCCTCTGTCTTTACTCAAATTTTACTTCTTTAAATCTCATAACAATCAACTGAAGTTAGAGATAAAGCTTATATAGGTCAACAACTTGCCAAGCTCATACAGCTAAGAAATATTATAGTTATTATTCCATTTATTCACTTGCTTTACACATATTTATTGAGCACCTCTGATGTGCTGGGCACTGTTCTAGGCTCTTGGGACATAGCTGAGAGCAAAAAAAGAGATCTCTCTAGGAATATACCTCCTAGCAGCATAGCCCGACAATAAACTGTAGCCCTAATATGTGAATTACATCACGGGTTAGAAAATGATGCATTCTTTGAACAAGGAATAACAGCAGAGGAAGGGAAACTGGGAATTCTAGCATCACAATGTTAATAGAATGTTGTGATGGGATTCTTTGAAGAGATGACATTTGAGAACAAGGTGAAGGAATGGGGAAGTTAGCCTTGTGGCGATCTGGTGTCTTAGTCTGCTCAGGCTACCATAACAAAATACCATAGTGTGGGTTGTTTAAACAACAGAAGTTTATTTCTCACAGTTCTGGAGGCTGGGAGGTCCAAGATCAAGGTATCAGCCGATTCAGTTTCTGCTGAGGACTCTCTTCCTGGTTTGCACATGGCTGCCTTCTCATTGTGTCCTCTCATGGCAGAGAGAGTTCTTTCTAAGGCCACAGTTCTATTAGGGTCCTGCCCTGACAACCTCATTTCACCTTAATTACTTCTTGAAGACCCTATCTCCTGATACAGTCATACTGGGGGTTAGGGCTTTAATGTATGATTTTTGAGGGAACATGATTCCGTCCATAGCATCTGGGGAAGTGCCTTCAAGCAGAGGGAACAGCCATGGCAAAGGCACAAATGCAGGAATGCGCCTGGTGAGTTGAGACCAACAAAGAGCCTACTGTGGCTGCAGCTGATGGAGGTGTGGGAGAAATGAAGTCAGAGAGGAGAAGGGGACTAGCGTATGAGGAACTAGCTGGGTCGGGGGCTCTGCATTTTTATCTGAGTAAAACAGGGGCCAATGCAGAGCTCTGAGCAGAGGAGTGACCTGACTTGTTTTAGTAATATCACTGTGACTGCTTGGGGAAGCAGAGACCAATTTGATGCTACTGTAGTTACTTAGGCAAGAGATAATGCCAGCTGAGCCGGTGGTGACAGTAGAAATGGTGTGAAGGAAACATATTCTCGATATAGTTTTTAAGTAAAGTAAACAGAATTTCCTGGAAAAGAAAATAGATTTGGGATGTGAGAAAGACAAGTCAAAGATAACATCAAGATTTTGACCTGAGCAACAGGAATTTTGGTTTGTCAACAACTAAGATGGAGAAGGCAGAGGTGGAGCTAGTTTGGGGACAGAAGATAAGGCACCACCATCCCCGTAGAGCTCTCATTTTCTCAAGGTACAGGCATCTGATCGTAATACTTGGGGAAGTGAACAGAGATTAGGTTGCCAGTGAGGAAGTTGCTTCCGTCTTCTCCAGACTGCTCAGAGTTTACTTGAACAAAGGGTCCTGGATGAAAACTAGTTTGAAAAACTATTTACAAAGGTCAGTCACTCTATCTTACCAGAGAGAAGACTGAAGCCCATACAGGTTTAACAACTTAGCCCTGGTTGTACCCCAGGGTTTGGGTAGGAGAGAACACAGAAAATCCACAGAGACAATATCTAGAAAAAGAGAAAGGAAATCTCTGCCCAGTCTTGATATTGGGCATTTTGAAGAGGCAATCTCTTCAATACTGCAAGTTGGATATACATAAAGATAAGGAAAGGAATACCATCTACTGAGTTCCAGGCGCCAATATTACACCATTTAATTCTACAACAACCCAACATTACAGATAATAAAAATTAAGGCTTCACAAGCTTAAATAAATGGACCTTCAAATGTGATTTAATGGACACAGCTGGAAAGCACAGAGTTGGGGCTAGAACCCTGGCCTCTTTCATTCCCAATCTCACATTCTTTCTGCTATCCGGCATGAATGTAGCACCATTGTTTTATTTTAAGTGCTCAAATATAGCCCATGTCCATGTCGAAATACTGATCTGGAAATACAGACTGAAGTCCTATGATGTGAGCATATTATTCAGTGATAGGTGATGTGAGGAAACGAAGAATTGAGTAAGATTTCATGGTATAAACTGTAAGCGACATCGCTAGCTGCTGAGTCTATGTCAAACAACACTGTCCACGGGGCAGCTTGACGTCTACTAGCTGATGGCTGTGGCATGGGGGACTTCATAAGAAGGGAGGAGAAAATAGTGTGGGGTATAAATAACATGCATGAATTACTGGGTGCTCAGTAGCTCATGAAGAACAAGCCTTGGTGATATATGGTGCCCCTCATCTGGGACCATAGGGCAGTCATAACTGTCATGGATAAAGTCTCCAAGCCAAGGCTTCAAGGAGCCAGTCTCCTGAGCTTCAACAGGCAGGGGATGGGTGGGGCTGCAGAATGGCAGAGGGCCGCCCACTCACCGCCCACTGTGTGGACTCATCGCTGCCTCCTCCATCCCGCGCACGCCAGCATCCCCAGAGTAACTGCTTTTCACAGGTGCCTGTCATCTATTTCTTTTATTTATGCTGTCCCCTTGCCTAGAATACTCTCTCCGTCTTGTCACTGTGACCAGAGCCTTCTCATGCCTTCAGAGTCTGTCCAAGAACCACTTTTCCCAAAAACTTTTCCTGTTCCATCCAGGTTAGCTGTCCTCGTCTTTACTTTCCTAATTTTCTATGCATACTTTCTCACTCTACTTATAGTGCACTAATAAGTGCGATTATGATGGTCTTTCTATACTTGCCTCCTCTGTTAGACTCTGAACTCCCGGATGTCAGGGAACCTAATTTTTTCTTTTTAAATCCTTAGTGCCCAGCATACAGCCTACATACTAGTGGTTCATAAACTTTAGTGTCCATCTGAATCACTCAGAGGGCTTCCTAAGGCCCATTCCCAAAAATTCTGATTCAGTGAGTCTGTGGTAGGGCCTGAAAATGTGCATTTCTAACAAGTTCCCAGGTTATGCTAATGGTACTGGTCTGAGGACAAATTTTGAGAACCACTGCTGCATACCATAGTTCGTTTTTGCTAAATACATTTATGTTCTATTACATAAGTGGTCATAAGCATCGGCTATGGAGTCACCCAGAGCCTGGTTTAAATCATAGTTCTCCAAGCTAGAAGACCTTAGAAAAATGGCTTAAGTTCTGTGAGCCTCGGTTTCCTTATCTAAAGAATAAGATAAGGATGCAATAAGATAATATTAAAGCACTTACCCTGATGCTCCACAGCTCCTGCTGGTATTGAGCTGGAGGTAGAAGCACCAGAAGGAAGGGAAATAAGTGAGAGGGCAGGATGCAACAGTTCAATAATCCCTGAATGAGGACCAGCCTCACACATGGAGCCCAGCAGCAAGTTTAATTAAATACTACACACATTTACTTACTGAAGTATCCTGTCTCCTTAACATAAACAGATAAGGAGGCAGTGGGGCATGACAGCCTCTAGAGTGCTGGGAAGAATCTGGTTTGAGTATTTTTCACATCAATCAGATGATTCACACACACCTCCTGTTCTGTGGATGGCTTTCAGGATTGAGTCTGGTAGGTTTTCCACCAGGGCTCACCACTAAAACCTGCTCATTAACAGATCATCAGCTTCTGCTGATCTGCTCCTAGGCTGCCTTCCAGAGCAGCTGTTTCCTCCTGTGTTGTGATTTAAGCTATGTTAACAGTGATGAAAACAGATTTGTGTTGTTTTGCTTCTCATTAACCTTATTATAGAGTTTTGCTCCCAGATACACACTTCCTAAAAATTTATCAAATTTATAAAACGGTTAAAACTTTTTAACCTACAGTGGCTTGATATTTCTCAATATCTGGATAAAGAGTAAATGATTTGGTCAATCTTCAAATTATCGGTTTGATTGGAGGTGACTGTCCGCAGTCTAGCCTCTGTGCCCTCCAATTTAGGCTGACCCTCACATATTTACACAGTTTCCTGGGGCAGCCCTCACTCTTCCCAAACCACTGGCCTGCCTCACCTGGCTTATTGAATTATGGTCAGCTAGATCACCAGTCTTCCCTAGGATGACCAACTCTTCTGTTTTCCTGGGACTGAGAGCACAGTGAAAGTGGGACTTTCCATTTTAAAACCAGAAAAGTCCAGAGCAAACCAGAATGAGTTGGTCACTCTGCTACCGATCCTACAATTTGCAAGTAGCCAAGCCCACCAAGTCCTCAGGTCACAACTATTTCCAAGTCACCCTTGCCTTCCCTGCAACATTTATTTCTGGCAATTTTGAGTTTTCAAATAGCTCTTAAACATCATCGCCTCCCCCTGTTTCTGCTTCCCATACTCATGGCACTACCAGGCAAAGGTAAAATTAATTAACCTCAAAAGCTAGGTGAAGATAGTCATAAACAGTTTTAAATCCAGCCTGTGGAAATCAGTCAGTGGTTCAGAAAGATACGGAGCAGTGTGGAGGTCATGATGAATTTCCCAAAATTTCCCAAAACACATTTCTCAATCCCTGATGTTGTTTCTCTGCCTTGTCCTTTATTTTTTAGTCGGAAATAATGTATATGTCCCAGCATCATTTTTAGCCTTGTTATATTGCTCCAATGCCTACAGCTATTTGTACCTCAACAGCTCTATTGCAGCTAAACTTTGTTTACATATTTGAGGTGAGTCAGCCTCAGGTAGATTTGTTCTCTTTAGCCCAACTTTCTACTTCCGTTTCTGAGGCTACACGGAGTGTGACCCAGCGGTGGGTGAGGAAACATGCAGGTGCAGAAATGCAGAGGATGAAAAACTCTCTGTCCTTTGTAACAGCTTGAAGATATTGTACTGAAATCTGAAATGTGCTCACGTAACAAATTTGAAAACATCGTTCGAATTCCTACTGACTTCACCTTCCAGGTATCATCTCATTGGAATGTACCCTTTGAAGCAAACTGATTCCAGGCATATGTAACAGGGAGCCCCATCATATAGTATGTGTGAAAATGGTTGTCGCTTTGGCCAGCACATGGGAAGCAGATGTTTTCCAAGAGAACTGATGGCATCCCAGGCTCATCACAATCTGTCCACAATCTGTGTTTCCAGACGTATCACACCCCCACCCCCATACATGCTCAGTCACATGAAATGATTCTCCAAAACCCATTATGCCTTTTCATGCCTCCGTTCCTCTCTGCACTTGCTATTTTCATAACCCAGAATATCCTCTACACTCCTGTTTCCCCTTCCTCGCCTGCTAAACACCTACTGATTTTTTAGGATCCAGTTCAAATGACATCTTTAAATCCTTTCTGGACTCCAGCAAGCAATTATTTATTCATGACTCTGTTCCCTTAGCATGTTAAACATGCCTCTGTGTATCAGACCTCAGCAGGACCTTAGGCTCTGGCACTTGTGTCAATTCAGGTATGTCTGGGATCCACTAGAGATATGGTACGGCAGTAAAATGGAGCGTCAGCCAGAGGAGGCTGCAGCTCTGTGGGAGGCTCCACTACAGGGCTAATAGCTTACTCAATATCTAAGACTCCTCAGAAGTTGAAAATTATTTTCCCCTTTTAAGCTTATTGTCAGTTGTGGTAGCTTATATTTTTGGTGCTCCAGTACCCTTTCCGATGACCCTTCTCCCAATAACAGGCAAACCTGGTTCCTGGCCACAGTGGTGGGCATGTCCAGAGGCCCTGTCAATCATAGAACCGATTCTCTCTGCAAATCAGTTTGTGATTGGCCAAAGGGATGGGCACATGACCCCAGCAGCCAATCGGGATCCTTCCCTGGGACAGAAAGCTGAACAGTTGGAAGAACCACTGAGGACTAGTACAGGGTGTGAAAAAGAAGTCAAGCCAACTAATGCTGCAACAGTTAAGGTCACTGTTGCCAGGTAATAGTAACAGGCAAGGCAAGCTGGGCAAGGAGAATCAAGTTCCTTGTCTCCAAACTTCTGCCTTTCCAGCTCTCTCTAGTGCCCCCTACTGGCAGGACCTAAAAGGAAGACAGCTGGCAAAGGGAACACTGAGTTTGCAGTTTCAGCTCTGCATCACAGAACAGAGCCTGGAAGGGTGATTTGGAGCTGATATGCAATCATATATACAGAGAAGAATGTATACAAGCATTTTGCCATTGACCTATATGGTTTTTCAGATGGTTGTGGAAATGTGTAGGTGTTCTAGGGTCTTCTGGACATACAGATACAAAAGAGATGGTCAATAAAGTACTCTGGGAAACAGCAAGTCATGAAACACTGTGTTAAAAGACTAGAAATATGAAACCACCCCTACAGTCTATTCTTAATTCCTCTCCACCTTTCTTATTTTAAATAGCATATTAGGGGGCTTCCCTGGTGGCACAGTGGTTGAGAGTCCGCCTGCCGATGCAGGGGACACAGGTTCGTGCCCCAGTCCGGGAAGATCCCACATGCCCCGGAGCGGCTGGGCCCGTGAGCCATGGCCGCTGGGCCTGCGCGTCCGGAGCCTGTGCTCTGCAACGGGCCGCGCGCCACAAAATAAATAAATAAATAAATAGCATATTATTGACTATTATTGGGAGCAAATCATGGGAAAGCAGTATAGCAATTAGGATTATTTTGGCAATGTTTCCTGCTATCTTATTTATTTCCCATACTTGAGAAACAACTTCTCCATCTGTTATAGGCCTTTTTCATATGGCATTGTATAAGTGTTTTCATGTCCATTTACTCCACCAAACTATGAATGCTTTTATGGAGATCCTCTGTCTTATTCATCTTTGTACTGGTTTACTGCCCAGGATTCACTGAACATTTACGCATTTGTATTATTCAGCAAACACTTAGCACATTTTATGTGCCAGGTCCTGAACTACAAGTTAGACATACAATAAATCTTAGCTGCTGCCTGCAAGATGCTCATAGTCTAAAAGAGCAAAGGGATGATAAAGAGGCAATACTAATGCAGACCGTATACGTGCCCTGGGCATAATGAGAACATGGCACTGGGGCCCCTAATCCAGGTTGAGGCAAGGAGACCAGAGAGAAGATCACTGAATTAATCCACATTAGAGATTAGAAGGGCTTCCACCAAAGGTGGGCAGTGGGAATGAAAATTAGTAGAAAGAACTGAGACTTCTTGTATCTCAAACTTGACTGCTCATGAGAATCAGTTGGAAGCTTACAAACAGCCCCCCACCCCAATGATCAGGCCTTTTCCAAAACCAATTACATGAGATAGGACCTAAACATCAGTATTTTTTAAAGTATCCCAGGCGATTACAATGTGCAGTCAATTCTCTTAAAAATATGATGTCAACAGAGCTTGATAACTATGTAATGGCATATATAGTAAGGAAGGGGGAGAAGTACAGGGTGATTCTCTAGCTTCTGGTCTAGGCAGCCACATAGATGGTAGATGCTTAAAAAGTTGTCCTAGTATGATTGTGTATTTGTCATTCCCAAGGTCCCCTGTAAATGTGCTATGTAAACAGCAACTACTCAAAAAATCTTTTTGGATAAACAAGTACCTGGGATGTAATGTCTGCTCAGAGGGGAAGATAAGAAGCAGAGGCTTGAATAGGTACAGTTTCTACCAACAAGTACAGTTTCTACTGGCAGGTAGAACAAGTTTCTACCGGCAGGTGCTTAGTAAAGGTTTGAAAGAAATCAGCAGTGATGACTGTAAACAAGTAATCTCCTGTGTGTAGATAGTGGACTTGAGTAATAGGCTCATGTACATGTGAAAATTCAGACATATCCTTACCAGTAGTGCAGTTTTTAACCAAAACTAGTATTGTTACCGACCAGGATTCTTGGCTTGCTTAATAATAGAAATTGATCAGAGGTCAGACAAGAAATTCAGGCAAGGTTTTATTGGGAGCGAGAACTCCAACAGTTCCGTAGCAGTGGGGAGGGAGAACAAACAACAGTTTCCCTTGCTGGCCCACTCGCTGAGAGAGGGGCGAGTTGTTTCTTAGATGGGGTGAGAGTAAGGGTGTGTCCAGGGGTCGGGCGGGAGCGGTGGCTTAGGTGGTTTACCCACCCCTTAGGTGGCGTTTTGTGCAAGGGCCTGAGCAGTACCCTGCTTTTGCTCCGGCCTCTTCAAAAGTGGCAGTTGGGTTTTTTGGTTTCTTTTTGTCCAGAATTTGTCCCAACTGTGCATACATGCAGTTACTTTTACTCTCACATAGTTTCTTTGTATTTTGTTGCCCAAGGAGAGGTGTGTCCAGGTGCAAGCATTGCAGCACTGCAGCAAAGGGTCCCAGGTCCCAGCCTGTCTCAGTATTTAGAAAATATAGTATTTTTTAAAATGTTGATTTGTAAAACTCACTATAAAATAGATTATGTTAGACTCTTGTAAGAATCACATGGTGTTAATTACTACTGCCATTTACCAAATATTTCCAGATCTCCTCCTCAGGCACACAGTGGAATTAGGCTTTCTGACCCCTTTGTGTTTGCAAAGGTCACATGACTAGTTCTGTCCAATGACTTGCAAGTGGAAGTGACTCTGGACCACAGCATTCAATGGCCAAGCATTTAATTAATTTAATTAATTTTATGACTCTCTGGAGTTCTTTTGTCACTTCGGCAGTTACCAACAATATCAAAGGCAATGGTGTCTGCTTCAACCTGGTTTCGTAAGCAGCTATGATGTGTCTGACTTTGAGGGCCATGAGCTAAAACTAAATCTTTGCTGTTTTAACCACTGAAATCTGTGAGTTGTTTGTTACTGCAGCATAAGACAACCTATCCTGATTGATAAACACTTTAACCCAGGAAGATTTCTCCCCCTAAATTCTTGATGCTTATCACCTGTATTTACTCAATTGTAGGTACTATCTGCCTTTATAATACTTCTTTCATATTGTACATCTTCTTTGCTCTTCAGATACATGTTACTCATGTCTCCAATTAGAATACAAGCTCCTTCAAGGCAAGAAATGACTCTGGATAAGGTGTTTAACTTCTCTGAGAAATAATTTCTTAATCTGTTAAATGGGAATATTAAAAACTTCCCCACAGGTTTTCAGGAGAATTGAGATGTGCACACATAGAATATCAACCACAGAGCCTAATACAAAATAGAAAATCAAAAATTATAATTTTCTTTCCTTCTATTCATCTTTGTGATCCCCACAAAACTTAGCACATTGCTAACTGAAAAGATACACTTATGCACTGAATACCTACTATATGCCAAGTCCTAACTATATGCTATTTTAACTCATATTAAATATGTATTATTTTCTCCATTTTACAGGTGAGAATATTGAGATTCAAGGAGATTAAGCAATGGAGTACTTTCACTGCTCAAATGGTAAGAACCAATATTCAAACCTAGCCTAATTCCAAAGCTTGTCCTTGTTTTCCCCTAAAGCACACTGCTTCCTTTGTTGATATAATTATGGACTTATGATTTAATTATGAATTTTATAGAAATAAATGTAGTTTGAGACAATAAGAAAAGTGATATCTTTATCTATCCATCTCTATAATAGTCCTCATTTCTATGAAGCTATTGAATGTAAGATATACTACCAATTAAAAGCAGTTTTTGGAAAGAAAATACTAACATATGAAAAGTAAATGTAGATTTTGTTTCACCTTGATTTTAAAGATTCAAGATGAAAGGGAAAAAGGAGATCGGTTAAAATTGATGAAATACCTTGATATAAATAGAGACAATGACAGGCACGATACCATGAGGGCATTTTACTTGTATGTTAATGACTTAAATCCTCAAAACAATCCTGAGAAAAAGTATCATTGTCTCCACTTAGAACTGAGAAAATAGAGTAACTGAGAAGTCCCACAACTAGTAAGAGGCAACCCTGCCAGACTTATCAACGTCATCTTTCTTTACCTGTTAGGCAGAGTTGATGCCTATTTGTGGGGAGTGGTTTGAGATTTCAGTCACTGGTCAGCCTCTTAAAAACACCTCCTCGTCCGTCTTTAGATGAAATCAGCTATGAGGCATTTCCTGAGATTGTATGATTGAGTGTGCTGACTACACTACCCAAATGTGCAAGGTCCCCAGGGACGTGTCCATGCAGAGCAAGGGAAGGAGCACCACATCCCTGCCTGACCCTCCCTCCCCTTGACTCCCACCTCTGCCCAGACAAGGGGCTGTCACTGTGTGTGTGTGTCTAAAACCTTGTGAGATAAGATAAGGTCACTCAGGGAGAGCCAGAGATAGCAGTTTCCTCAGCCTCAAAAGATAAGAAACTTTGAGCTATATAAGCGAGAAAATTAAAGCTGCAGACTGTTTGGCACCAGAAAACTAAAAAGATCAACGTCCCAGGATGCCAAGAAATTGATGCTATCAAAGGGCTTGTGCTAATAAAATGGTCCAGCATAGAACAAGGATCTTTGCAAGTTGGAGGTGTGCCATTTGCTCCATTACTACCAAGACATCCTAATGATGTCATCTGTGCTATGAATGCCCATGCCCCTCTGAACAGGGGACAGCCTGTGACTGTCCTGTTACTGACACAGGACAGACTTTCCTGGAAATAAGGTTTTTAAGCAAAGGTATTCAATTCCACTTTGCTCAACCATTTTGGCTTCCTAGAAATTGACTAGTAAGGCTCATGTCAGCCCATCCCCAAGCTCAGTTACCTACCAGGCACGTGGGTCTGTTTTTACCTGGCTACATGGAGTAAAACTGTCTTCCAAATGTTCGCCAGCTAATGTAATGTGGAACGCATTGCTGCCTAATATTTATCAAAAGCTCTGCTGAGGGATACAGCCAAGAATGGCCTGATGGATATGCCACCCCCAGGATTCTACTAAACAGGCTGAAATATGCCCCCAGATTAGGCTCAGTCAATTTAAGCCTGAACTTGACTGTGTCCAGTCAGTTCCTTAGGGCATTGTTTTCACTGCCTCACCCTTTTACTAAATTGTGTCTTGGTGGGAGACCATTAAACTGGATTGAGGGTTACTGTAAGAAACTGCTCACAGTATTCATCACTGAGTCTACTGAGAGGTGTTGTTGAACGCATCAGTCTTTACATCACATATTGTACTCTTCTTGAGGATCCTGGGGAGAAAGTCCCGTCTGCTCCCAGCAATAAGAATAGAACTGATCCATTTATAGCTTATAAGTACTGTGAACTATGTAACAGGCAGGGTTTTAAAATTTTCTTTTTGGTTGCCAACTCTTACTAAATAATATTTTCAGCATAAATATTTATAATATGCACATTAAGTCTCATCCTTGCTATTCTTAGGTCTCCTGCCTTTTTCTCTTTATTATTTTACTCCTAATTTTAACCTAGTCCATCATGCTCTGTATTATGCAAGTTACTTTAAATCCTTTTTAGAAAAAAAAATTGGGGTTCTAAATAGACTTATTATACTGTGTTGATGGTAGTACTCTAATAAAAGATCCATTCCTTCATCTTTAAAGTGTTGTTTTTATGAAATTATTTAAAAGAAAATGGCTCTGGACAGGACTAAGTGAGGTAACATGTTAAACTGTCATCAGTCTCTTACACATCATTTTCTATTATTTGAATAAAAAATAGATATCTGGTTGAGTCTTATATTTGCTGTTGACATAAAATGGATGAGGAAGAAAAAATAGAAATAATGGCTTTATAACAAAACAGAATAACAATTTTCTGAGTTCCTCAGAGATCGGAATAATAGGTTGACTCCAAAAAAATGAAAGTTAGCTGAGTCATATGTCACGTCCTTCGTTTTAGTTCAAATAACCAATTGCACAAAGAGAGAAGGAGAAATCTTCAATTAACTAGAGTTGGAATGGAAAAAAGATCCAAGGAATTTGATTATTAGTTTACTATTTAAGTCAAAATGTGTCACCACTGATTATAAGGCTAATACAGTCTTAAGCAGGAGCCACAGAAGACCCATACCTAGTTCACAGTAAGGTAACAATCTCAGAGCATATTTGGCCCTGGTTAATCTATTTCTGGAATAGGGAACTAGTGCAGGATAATACTTCTTTTAATTGAGATAAATTTTTAGAGCAGTTTAAGGTTCACAGCAGAATTGAGAAGGAGATACAGAGATGTCCCACCTACTCTTTGCTCTCACACATGTATAGCCTCCCTCATTATCAACGTCCCCCAAGAGTGGTATATTTGTTACAATTGATGAACCTACATTGACACATCATTATCGCTCAAAGCTCATAGTTTTCCTAGCTTTCACTGTTGGTGTTATATATTCTATGGGTTTGAACAAATGTGTGACAACATGTATCCAAGATTATAGTATCATACAAAGTATTTTTACTACCCTAAAAATCTTCTCCCACCAACCTTAACTCCTGGCAACCTCTAATCATTTTACTGTCTTTATCGTTTTGCCTTTTCCAGAATGTCATATCGTTGGAATTGTATAGTATGGAGCCTTTTCAGATTGACTTCTTTCACATTGTAATATGCATTTAAGTTTCCTCCATATCTTTTCATGATTTGATAGTTCATGTTTCTTCAGTACTGAATAATATACCATTGTCTGGATGCACCACCATTTATTTATCTGTTCATCTAAAGAAAGACATATTGGTTATTTCCAACTTTTGGAAATTATAAACAAAGCTGTCATAAACATTTGTGTACAAGTTTTTGTGTGGACGTACGTTTTCAACTCCTTTGAGTAAGTACCAAGGAGCACTATTCCTACATCATGTAAGAGTATGCTTAGTTTTGTAAGAAACTGACAACGTCTTCCTAAGTAGCTCTACCCTTTTCCATTCCCAACAGTAATAAAAGATAGTTCCTGTTGCTTCACATCCTCATCAACATTTGGTGTTTCAGTGTTTTGGATTTTGGCCATTCGAATAGGTGTGTAGTGGGTATTTTATTGTTGTATTAATTTCCATTTCCCTAACAACGTAAGATGTGGGACATCTTTTTTTGTGTATATTTGCCACCTGAATGTCTTATTTGGTGAGATGTCTGTTAAGATCTTTGGCCCATCTTTGATTGGGTAGTTTTTTTTGTTTTTTTTTTGAGTTTTAAGAGTTACGAGTACATATTGGACAACAGTCCGTTATCAGAAGTGTCTTTTGCAAATATTTCTCTTAGTCTGGTTTTTTTTCTCATTCTCTTAATATTGTCCTTCATAGAGCAGAAGTTTTAAATTGAAAGTCCAGCTTATCAATATTTCTTTCATGGATCAGGCCTTTGGTGTTATATAATAAAAAGTGATTGCCTTACACAAGGTCATCTAGGTTTTCTCATATGTTATCGCTTGTGAGTTGTGCAGTTTTGCAACTTCCATTCAGGTCTGTACTTCATTTTGAGTTCATTTTTGAAGAGGATGCAAGTTTTGTGTCTAGATTTTTTTTTTTTTTTTTGTATGTGGATGTCCTGTTGTCCCAGCACCATTTGTTGAAATGGCTGTTTTTTAACCCATTGTATTGCCCTTGCTTCTTTGTCAGAGAACAGTTGACTGTATTTATGTGGGTCTATTTCTGGGTTCTCTATTCTTCCATCAGTAACACACTGTCTTGATTATTGAAGCTTTATAATTCTTGAAGCTGGGTACTCTCAGTCCCCCGATTTTGTTTTTCCTTTGAATATTGTGTTGGCTATTTTGGGTCTTTTGCTTTTTCATATAAACTTTAGAATGAGTTTGGCAATATCCACAAAATAACTAGCTGCGTTTTCATTGGGATTGTGTTGAATCTATACATCAAGTTGGGAAGAACTGACAACTTGACAATATTTTCTTCTTATGAATGTCTTCTATTGTTTTCTTATGAATGTCTTATCTACTTGTTTAGTTCTTCTTTTATTTCATTCATCAGAATTTTGTAGTTTTCCTTATATATATCATGTACATATTTTGTGGGACAATGATAATAAGTTACTAAGAATACTGAAAACCATGTCATTTGGGAAATTATTGAAAGCATCATGTTGTACTATGGTGAGATAGGTTGTGTCTTTGGAGTTGAAACATGGCTAGCCACTTGAATTAAATCTCTTCTACTAGCTATCTGATTCTTTGTTTCTAGTGAGAATTTATTTAGCAGATTGCTTTTCTCCCTAGGAGGAAAGAGCAACACATAGGTGACATGGAGATCCATATGGGATCATGAAAAGTTAAAGAAGACAATTTTTAGAGACTGCTGAGAGCCAAAAAGTAGAGAAAAGTCTAAAAATTATATCAGAAAGGTAGTGGGAAATAGAATCTGCATAAAATTGAATTCATAATATACAGCTGAACCTTGAACAATGTGGGAGTTAGGGACACCAATCCCTGCGCAGTTGAAAATTCACATATAATTTTAAAGTTAGCCCTTTGTATCTGCCATTCCACATCCACGGATTTAGCCAACTGCAGATCATGTAGTACTTTGGTGCATGTTTGTTGAAAATAATTTTCATATAAGTGGACCCGCACAATTCAAATCCATGCCTTTCAAGGGTCAACTGTACATACCAAGTGAGATAATTGTGTTTTAGAAAACAAATTATGACGGTCAGTATATCAGATATAAATATATATATTCCAGATCTTTTTCTACTTGAACAAAAACTAGACTATCAAATTCATGAGTCAAATCACAGAAACTGATAATCAGTTTTGCCGAATTAACCATAGTAGGCATAGTGAAAAGAAAAGGAGATGAGTTCAAATCCACACACTATCACTTAATAGTTATGTGAACTTAAGCAAGATTAACTCCATTCAACTTCAAGTTTTTCAAATGAAAAATAGGAAATTAAAAAGGTGCTTCCTGCCTAGCTCACAGGATTGACACATGACTTAAAATGAGATCATATTTTATAAAGTATTTTGCAAACCGTAATATGCTAGAAGACTATTAGTTTCATCGTGACTGTTGTGATTAAATAAATTTCATAATGATCAAAGGCACTGAGTAATTGTGGTCCTCAGTCTCAAGTGGAGCTTAGTGCTCAAGTCTAATGCTCCCAGGGGAGAGCCCTTGACTTCAAGAAGCATATATATTAATAATAGTGAGTCTGACAAGGAGAGAGGGATATAAGTGCTGAGGTGATTCAGTTTTTATTCCCTTGTCAGTTAATATAATAGTTACACCTAGAGAGAATACCATATTTATTTGGGAATATATATATAATATATATATTTGGGAATATATATATAATATGTATATTATATATATATATTTATATATTGATAAGACTTTGGGGATGAGAGAACTGACAGATAAATTCAGCTAATTAAGATGATTCTTCCACTGCCTTCCAAGATGTATGAGTCTTATTAACTCTACATCTTTTGTTTACATGGATAGCAGAATAGAATGAGGTTTATCATTTGAAAGCACATGTTATAATAACGTAACATTTTATATAAAGGAAGTGAGAAATCTGGATATCCATGATAACAACAAAAAATAAAAACACAGAGGAAGGAGTATGAGAAAAGCAAATCCCAAGCGGTGACAAGGTCAAAAGTAACTTTCAACCATCGAAATATTTGATATAGTCTGTGCTGAGCAAAATAATGGCCTCCCAAACTTGTCCACAACTTAACCCCCAGAACATGTGAATATGTTATGTTATCGGGCAGAACGGAATTAAGGTTGTTATCAGGTGACTTGAAAATAGGGATATTAAACTGGGTTATCTGGGTGGGCCCAATTAAATCACAGAGTCCTACTCCATGAGAAACAAAGATCAGAGAGAAATGCAACATGAGAAAGACTCAGCCTCGTTACTGGCTTTGAAGATGGAGAAAGGAAGCCATGAGTCAAGGAAATACAGGTGGCCCCCCGAAGCTGGGAAGTGCCCTCAAATTACAGGCAGTAACAAACTGTCCCACAGCTACAGGAAACGGGATTCTGCCAACAACCTGAACAAGCAAGGAAATGGATTCTCCCCCGGAGCATCCGGAAGGGAATGCAGCTTGCCGACAGCACTTTGATTTAAGCGCAATGAGACCCCATAACAGATTGCTGACCTCCAGAGCTGTAAGGTAATAAATTTGTGTTAAGTCGTTAAGTTTGTAGTAATTTGTCATGGCAGCAGTAGAAAATTAATGCATAGTCTTCTTAGTATGATAAAGAGCACTGTGTAATGTGAGGCCTTCATACATATCTTAAATAGACTATTAAAAAATAAGATGTTTATTATGACTTGATTTTCCTACTAATAGGAGTGATTTCTCATCCAACATCCAGGTGTTCCTAAGGCAAAAGTACAACCAGTTAAGCATGGCCAGGGGAATAGTTGAATGCTGGGTTACACATGTTCTAGAACAGCATAAGAATAGTCAGTAGAGATATCTTAGGAGAAGCACTGGCAGGAAATATCTTAAGAAGATGCTTTATTTGCCCCCAAGGAGTGAATGTAAGGGGGAAGAATATGGTGAAAGCAAAGATAAACAAGGTATTTCTGGCAGAAGATACATAAGTGGACAATAAGAACATGGAAAATTATTAAACATTATTAGTTATTTGAGAAATGCCAATTAAATGTAGGGGATAACACTTCACACCCACTTCAAAAGATAAAATTTAAATACTGACAAAACCAAATGTTGATGAGGATGTAGAACAACTGGAACTCTCATACGTTGGTCACGGGAGTGGATAATGGGCTATAGAAAAGTCCATTTCCTTCTGGCCCTAAGCCCATGCTATGTTCACTATACTACAATGGTTAATTATTACAGAGCATCTAATGTATGTCAGACACTGTGCAGGGTCTAGGGACAGAAGAGTGAACAAGAACACAAAGACGCAGTTGCTGAAGTCATGGAATTCACAGTCTAGAGCAGGAAACAAATATTAATCAGAGAGCCAAAGAAATAAACGTAAATTTAGAGTTGCAGCTCTGACAAATTACAGAAAAATATATTTTGTGTTATGAGAACATATAATACTGGGGATTTATCTAGTGGGAATATCAGAGATTTCTGCATAGAAGTGATGTTTCACTGGGCATAATCCTTGGGGAAGGTAATTTTTTGTTTTTGCGGGTATTTTATTATTATTGATACGATTATTTTACTAGGAATGTCTAAAGTCAGGAAAACCACTGAATTGGAAGAATGTTAAAAACAAGATAGATGCCTATCTCTCTGAGAAAGGTAGATATCTGTCCTGCCCAGAGAGAACATGCCCACTCAAGGTCCCTTTTAATTTCATGATCTAGTTATTTTATGATATAATGTACTGGAAAGAATTAAAAGCAAAAACAAAGCACACAAAAAACCTAGGTTCACATTCCAACTCTATTATTAAATTCTAGCTCTAGAAATACAGAGATTCAGAGACATTAAATTCTTATTCAATATCACACGGCCTATAAATGATTGGGTTAGGCAGCCTTGGACAACTCAGGCTTTTAATTAGAGTTGTAAGTCTTGTTTATTCCATAGTGAAGTAGCTATGTTGTCGCCGAGAGGCAGGGAAATAGGTGTAGGGAACATTGTCGTTTCTTTTTTTTCTTTTTTTATGTTAAAAAATATATATTTATTTCAATTTTCAGTTAAATTTTCAACTGTTACAGGCCATCATGATTTAAAAAAGAGGAAAAAAAAATTTGCGAAAGGAAAAGAAACCTTTTGTTTAGAGAACCATTGTCATTTCTTGCCCAGATTCCCTCTGGTTTACTTACCAGTTCTGTGCACACATCCACCAGTTTCTATATGTTTGCTCCTACTGCCTTACATCTACAATCTTCCAAGTGCTGTTTCTGAACTACTAGAGCCATTTGGGTTATGTGCGCAGGAAGATGGAAGTTTCTTCCCCACCCACCCCATAACCCACAGCCAATGACTGACTCCTGTGGGAAGAGAAAAGCTCAGCTCCCTTGCCTTGAGGCTGGAGAAACTTTGATGTGTAATGTATATTGCAGAGAACTATGCAGGATTAGGCTGAGACTGGTACTTTGCCAGAAATTATACTCTTCCTGGGGTCCTTCTTCCCCATCCCTTACCAGTTTCTTCCTGGAACATTTCCTTAATAAATCACTTATACATGAATCCCCATCTCAGGATGTGCGTCTAGTGAATGCAGTCTAAGAGCAGGTGAGAACTTACCTCCCAGACGGTAGGTGAGAATCTCTGACCCAGCCTGAGAGAGGAAGAGGCTAACAAGGCAGGCTCCTGCGTTCTGGCAGAGCAGGGTGTGTTCTCCTCAGCAGGTAGACAACTCATCGCCTGTTAAAATTTCCACGTGATCTTGAAGGGAAATCCTCTGGTAGACCAATGACAAAGAGCAGTACCATCAAGCCAGAGGGAACTATCGGTGGCATCAGTGAGCACGAGCTACAGATACCCAAAGAGATGAAAGTCTCTGAAAGCTTGTACCCAGTCTAACTCTCCAACTCAAAATACATTGTACTAGAACTTTCCTATTTCCAAGGCTTTTTAGAGATAAAAGATTCCATGTCCTGCTTTATTTAAAACATTTCACCAGAAACCTATTCCATGACACAACCCAAATCCTGTCTTGAATTTAAATTTAGGTGCAAGCTGGTAAGAAAGGTGGAAGAGAAGTTTGTTGAGTTTCTATTATGTACCAGAAATTTTCTATGCAATGCCATTTAATCCTCCCCATAATACTCTTAGCTACCGTTACCCCCACTGTAAAGGTGACAAAACTGAATCACAGATCTCTTAGGTAAATGACCCAAAGACACACGGCTTACAAGCCAAAGATCTGGAGTTTGAAATCACGTGTGTTCGGATACAAAGCTAGTACTCACTCCCATACATCATTCAGCCTCCTTCCTACAACCTGCAGACCCGAAGCTGATAGAGAAGTTGTCAACCTTTTTAAATTCTAAGACTCTTGTGTAATACTTCATTGAGAAGGCAAGGGTACAATCCAACTATGGTGACTTAAATAATATTGACAAGTATTATAACATATGAAAACTGGAGGTCAGCAGATTCAAGGCTGGTTCAACAACCTGACAATCTCATTAGGAGTCCAGAGTCTTCCCATCTTTCTGCTTTAGCATTGCAACCTCGTTGGTAAAGTCTCTCCTCATGACTACAAGATGATATTCCAACTTCCAAGGTCAAGAGAAGAGATGAAAGGGAGCAAAAAGAAAAGGAAGGGCATCTTTGTGGGTGTCACTCTTGTATTTCATAAAAATATTCTTATAAATTCTCTCATCAGCTGTTGCCTCCTGTTACTTGCCCACCCCTCATTGCGAAAGCAACTGGAAAAGTAAATATCTGACAAAAGGAAATGAAACACTGTGAAAACTATGATTTGTTTCTAGCAATAACGTTTTATCTCATAGGGCTGGGAACATGGCTTTTAAATCAGCGTTTTACAAACTGAGAAAGAGGTATATGATAGTTGGTAGGAAAAAGCACTGTTTATTATATGGTGAGAAATAGATCTGAAAACTTAGCTTTCTGTCCACATTCTCCCAGTTCAGGTAAGCTCCTGAAATCCCTGGAGACACAGGGAATTGTTCCTGCTCCTACAGCTATATGCTGAGATTATGTCAGAGGGCAAGAGTTTGGAGGAAGGCCTGAAACAATAGCATTTGACACCTATTTGATTCATTTCTTGACAGCACCCAGGATGAGAATGAAGAAGAGTGATAAGAGATAAAGAGAATTTTCTTTGTTTTCATCCTGTTATAGCTACTGACCCCAGTCATGCATACCCCAAAGGGACAAAGTTCAGCCCCACTGCAGCCAGCACATCGAGTGAGTGCAATATTTTTAGTAAGAGCAATGGCCAAGTACAACAACCAATCGGGTTTTTTTTAAATGACAACCCTAGTCCCTAGAAACTCATCTCTTTCTGCTGCCATCTGGTATCACCTACAATGAACTTGACCCTGGCACAGATGAAGAGAAGGGAGTCTTTTATTTTCAGAGTCCTACACGTTAGAGAGAAGGAAAATATAGAAAAGGGAGAGAGATTGAAAGTTTGGCAAATCCAGTTCTGGAAAATGGACAAATGTGGAGAAATTATGTGCAGAATTTGACACTGAGATTTTGAACAATGATAAAGGTCCAGGGCGGTTCAAACGCCACACTGCCTGAAATGGAAACTTCTGTGTGATAACGTTCTTATTAAGTGGCAGAGGCACATCCTGAAGTACAGAAGTGACTCCCTTTTCATCTTATGGACCTAAAATTTTATATAGACTTCCATAGATTGCAGTAATCATAGTAAATGTGTGTTAAGCATAATCTGCTTGATACGTTTTGCTTTACACCTTTCAGCTAGATTACTTCTTTTAATACTTATAAAAACAACTCTATGGAAATGACACTGTTATTATTTCCATAGTACGGATGGAAACCGAGGAGCAGGAAGTTCACAAAACTGGTAACTGACAGAGGCAGGATTTGAACTCAACAGAGCTGGTGTTCTCACCTACTAAGCTAGATCTTTCTAGAAATGAGGTCCCCTTAGTATAGTCATCTAGCTGGATGTTAACAGGTACACCCCCCAACATACACACATGCAAACAAAATGGCTGGTGGTCAAAAACATTTGGGAAATGCTATTTTAGGCAGTGTTAAGCATCTTCCAAACTTACTGACTCAGTAGTCTCTTATTTTCTCGAGAATATTTGGAGATGGATATTTCATGTAATCGGCTTCAGGATGAGAAGCTTTAAAGACAACCTGTAATGAATTCAGATAGGGGTAAACCTCCTCAAGGCAGCAGTCATCAAGTTCTCATTATTTCATCAGTCTGTTCTAGTCTTGACGCCATTTCAAGAAGATAATAACAATAAGTAAAATAATAGTAAATAATAACATTATTATCTGAGTTTAAATGTTTTCAGTGTGCTGGGCATTACTTTAAATGGCTTCCATATGATTTCTTATTTATTCTACATAACAACTTGATAATGTAGTGACTATGCCCTATTCATTATTCCCATTTTGCAAATGAGGGAAACAAGGGAGGAGATATGGGGAAATATGTATACGTAGAGCTGATTCACTTTGTTATAAAGCAGAAACGAACACACCATTGTAAAGCAATTATACCCCAATAAAGATGTTAAAAAAACAACAACAAAGATCTTAAATAGGGCTTCCCTGGTGGCGCAGTGGTTGGGAGTCCGCCTGCCGATGCGGGGGACACGGGTTCGTGCCGCGGTCCGGGAAGATCCCACATGCCGCGGAGCGGCTGGGCCCGTGAGCCATGGCCACTGAGCCTGCGCGTCCGGAGCCTGTGCTCCGCAACGGGAGAGGCCACAACAGTGAGAGGCCCGCGTACCACAGGAAAAAAAAAAAAAAAAAGCAGATCTTAAATAACTTGGCCAAGTCTCAAGTAATAACTGCTACCTATATATATATATATATATATATATTTGTTTTGTTTTGTTTTGTTTTGTTTTTTTGCGGTACGCGGGCCTCTCACTGTTGTGGTCTCTCCCCTTGTGGAGCACAGGCTCCGGACGCGCAGGCTCAGTGGCCATGGCTCACGGGCCCAGCCGTTCTGCGGCATGTGGGATCTTCCCGGACCAGGACACGAACCCGTGACCCCTGCATCGGCAGGCGGACTCTCAACCACTGCGCCACCAGGGAAGCCCCCTGTCACCAATATTTTAATTCAGTCAGAGTGACTTAGTCGAAATGAAAATTCAGATTTTTAAGACCCACATAATTACCTGCAGAGTTTTAATTCAACGCTTTAGAGAATGAAAGGATTAACTGGGAATGACTAAAACTACAAGGATTACAATGTTCTGTATTTAATGAATGAGCTAATTTTAAATAAAAACATAGTAGACAAATTATTAATGCTATGGGATGTTGCTCTGGCATTAGCTTTTAATTCCACCGTGTTAGTAACAAGATGCATTATTCAGCCAGGTATAGCCACAGGGAAACCTTTGTCTCTGTCACTTCTGGCTGATGGTTTTCTTTTTATAATCACTGTTGTCGCTCGTATACGTTTGGACCCGAGTACACAGAGTTGAATTCATTGTTCTCCTAAGTTCATGGTGTGTCATCACCATTGTCCATGCCAGGGCTCACTTTTACTTTATTTCACCATTATTTTCACTTATCTGCCACCTTTAATTCCACTCACCAGCCCTCATAAAGTTCACTGTAGTGCACAGTATATTTTTGTTTGTTCATTTGTTTGGTTTTAGAAAAACACATATCTTTGGCTAAAGAAAGATATGCTTTTTGCCTGGCAATGGGCCCACCTGTCTTTTGAGCACCGTGACTCTCAGCTCTGTGCCAGTCCCTCTCCCTACAGCAGCAAACTATCTGACTTCTGAGAACTTTCTGATCTGAGCCCCTCTGACTTTTAATGAAAATGATGCATTGTTTTATTTATTTTTCTTTGTTTTGTTTTGTGTGGGGGTTGGGTTGAATTAGGCAAGAAAAGGTCTCTCCCATTTTGCTGGATAACCATCCTCACGCTCTGTTCTGTACAATACATGCAGATAACACTAAATACTCCTTTAATATAAGCTGTGTCTGCTCATAGCTTATATTTTAACAATTTTATCTCATTTTTTATAGATTGCATATTTTCTGCCATATTTTTCTAAAACAAACCTTACCTATAGTTTATTGAATTAATTATATTCCCATCCATCCTAAGCCTCTGAATTACTGCCCCCACTACCTGGAACACATCTCTCTCAGCACTCTCCATTCCCCATTCACACTTACTAACTCTGCCCATAGTTCATTTCATCTGTAGAATGAATGACTTTGTAGAATGAATGAGTGAATGAATGACGAGCATTTTTGAAGGAGAGTATGTGCTGTTTAATCAAATGATCCCTGCAGAGATCACTGGCAAACAACCTTGTCTGCCCTATATTTTGCTGCCCAACCTAACTGAGTGAGGCTGGCAGAACTACTTTATAGTGACATCCATGAGCTGTTTACCAAAACGTGTGTCTTCATGGGTGTGCCTGGAAAACCCACCAGGTTACCAAGAGACAGTTTTAAGTCCAGGATGGATTTTTCAAGCTTAGTGCAGAATTACAATTATGAACAAGGGTACAGTCAAGGTTACTCATACACTTTAGATCTAGAAAATGCTGCACTTACTTGAGATTTGGTATCTGATATCTGGAAATAAAACATTGTTCATCACACCTAATTGGATAATAATTTGATATTTAATGGTGCAGTGCATCCTGCTGTTAATCCTCTCTTCCTCAGTCCCTGTTCTAATGAGATTAGCACTAAATCAGTATCCTGGCTCTCTGAATCTCTTGAGAATCAAACAGTGGTGTTTATCATTATGACTTTCCACAAGGTAATGAGGAAATTTTCCCTGAATATTTGATTGGAATATAAATAAAATCAACATTCACTGGAAATGGGACCTTCGAGAATTTGAGCAGTTCACCGTCCTCACGCTTTCCTCCTGCACGTGGTGATTGCCTTCCTGAGAATGGGCCCCTCTGCCCATCTGCAAGTGAGGAACAGCCCAAACTTAGACCAAGGACCTTGCACATACTCTATACCCCACAGGAAGTTCCTGCTGGTATTACTTTATTTGGAACAGGGCTTGTGGAACCCCATGCTTAAGGGATTTGTCCAAAACAATGGAGATCTTGGTGCAAAGCAAGTAAGAGGAGGCTCATAGCTCTATGATATAGGCAAAATGGCAGAGCAGTGTGAAGTTTAATAGAGAGAACCAGGAAGAGGCAGGCAAGAAGAGTCCTCCTGGGATCACAGTCAACCTTGGGGTCCAAAAGCCTGTGTGCATGAACTAGGCTGCTCTCACACAGAGGCAGTCAGAACAGGATGTGAGGCAGACTTCAAAGCATTCCACGAGCCATACACAGACCCATTAACACAGGGTAGAAATCTCACTGGTATAAACTCTGACAAAAAGAATCCCACTGACTGAACGTTGAACAATAAGCTGTTCTGACCCACGGGAGACTCCTAGGAATCAAGGCTTCAAACTAAAATCACATTCTTCCCTGAAAGTCTTGAAGATTTTGTGCATATCCAAGGCTGCACCCTCTTGAGAGCAATCAGAGAAGGAATCTCCAATTTCCTAGTTCTCAGCTGAATTGCAGCAAAATACATAAATGCCCTGAACTTTGATAGCTACCTTCAAGCCACGTGCAAATCCTTTGGTAAAGGGCAAAAATGTGACTGGTTAACAGACCTTAAGTATAGTCTTTGACCAAGGAGTAGCTTATGCTGACCAGGGGTGAACTCCGAATAGCCAAGCTAAAAGATAATATCAAGGGGAAAAAATATCTGAACGTGGATATCAGAGGCAGCAAACTGCAGGGGAGATAAACTTGGCAAAATTAGTTCAGCCAAGTTGTTAAGCAAATAATCAAATAAAAGAACAAACCAAGGAATAGTGGTTAGTATGCAGAGTTGTTACAATATATTATCTAAATTGTAGAGTTTTCAACCAAAAATTACAAGATGTGCAAAACAAAAACGCAAAAAAGGAACATGTGACCCATATACATGAAAAAAATCAGACAAATAGAAACTGCCCTTGAAGGGACCACAGTGAGATACACTTTATACCCTTTAGGGTGGCTGTAATCAAAAAAGCAGAAAACAGCAAGAGTTGGCAAGGAAGAGGAGAAAGTGGAACCCTGTATACACTGCTGGTGGGAATGTAAAATGGATCAGTTGCTGTGACAAACAGTTCAGTGCTTCCTAAACAATTTTAGCATAGAATTACCATATAACCCAGCAACCCCACTCCAAGGTATATATCCCAAAGAACTGAAAACAAGTATTCAAGCAGATATTTGTGCACAAGCATTCATAAAAGCACTATTCTCAATAGCCAAAAGGTAGAAATAACTCAGATGTCCATCAGTGGATGAATGGATAAACAAAATGCAGTATATCCATGCAATGGAATATTATTTGATCATAAAAAGCAATGAAGTATTAATACATGCCACATGTGGATAAACTTCAGAAACATTATTCTAACTGGAAGAAGTCAGGCACAATGTTCAATATCTCATTAATCCCATTCTGTGTGTTTTTCATCTCAGACATTGTATTTTTTTTATATCTAGAGATTTACTTTGTCTTTATTTATATCTACCAAGTGTAAGGTTGTTTAGAAAATCAGTGGAAGACTAGAGAAGCAGGCTATAGGCTGGACTTCCAAGAAAAGTTTCTAGTGTTTAGAGTCACAATGTCTCTGTTCTGGTTGTAAGAACGTCCATTAACGCTGTGGAGAATTGCTGAATTGAGAAGCCGCTCACACCAGAACCAGGCTGCATATGGTTCAGGAAAGCTGCCACCTCCACTAGAGAAAGTCACTGACTGAGGGGGTGACTAATGATTAGCTACGTTGCCCTAGCTGTGATCCAAGCCAGAAAAATGGGTGCCTAACCTTATCCACTCCTTATCCAGTTCCAAATGTAGATCAAATGCAAATACTATATATTGGAACAACTTAAGTCGCATCTCTACCTATACCCACAAGGAGGGCTAGAAATGCCTTCCTTTACAGTTTCTGAAATATGGAAGGCATTCTAGAAGAAAGCATGAATGAATGTTGAGCCGTCACTCTATATATCTTCCATAGTTTCACAGTATAGATAAGAGATGGAAAGAAGCCAGATTATGAACTTTTGATCAGACTACATAAAACTAGGCAGTACCTCAAACTTTTTACTTTTTCTTTTTGATCACTTGAGTCAGTCAATACATTATTTTATTGGGCTTAAGCCAATTTTAATTGTTTTTTGTTTGTTTGTTTATCATATGCCCGAGTCCTAATTGATAAACTTTAAGGTTTCTTCCAACTCTAGTGTTCTGTGACTCATTTTACTTTGCTCAAGAAATTTATTAGCAATGATTTTGGTGGGAAGGAAATGCAATATTAAACAGGAATAACCTAGATCAAAATTGTCAGTAACCTAGAGCCTATCTCTCTCCTTCTCTTTTATCCTAATATCATCCCTCATCCTTATTTTGGTTTACCATCCCTAGAGAGGGCAGAGTGCCCTAAAACAGCCATAGGATATTTAGTTTGGCAAATTTTGAAAAGGTTTTAGCACTTTTAATGCCCTGATAAGAAGACTAGGGATAATAGAATGTGTCCAATTGTGTAGACAAAGAGATAGTTGAGTTGAACTTCTTTTCCTTGGGTGAGGTTGGAGATAAGATTTCTGTGGTAGAGTACCCAGTGGGAAAGTTGCATTAGGTAGAATTGAAACAACGCAGTATAAATGCACTTTCATTAAGTCCTGGGAATACAAAGACAAGCAATACAGGGTCATTCAAAAGACTGCAAGCAGCTAGTTCCCCAACTAGGGAGAACAGCAAAGTTTTGGAAAGCATATCGAGGAAAAACTCTTCAAACTTCACATTTCCAATGGGGATAAATCTTTCTCCAGGAAGTAAAAAGCTGTGATTTTGGTTAGATTTCTTCTGTTCTATACTCTCCAAGCATGCTGCATTTTCCCTTGATAGCATTTTATTATAGTTGTGCATAATTATTTGTCTAATTACTTGGTTAATCCATGTCCCATGATAAACATCAAGTTCTATAGGGCCAAAGATGATATCTACCTTGCTAATTTCTATATTCCCAGAACTATATTCCCAGAGCCTGGAAAATAGGAAATCAGATAATAAATATTTTTTGAATATAGTTGAATGAAACTAGTGTCCTGACTTCAAAATCAGGGCAAAAGTTGGAAGCAATTACCTTCCAAATTTTCTTCCCCCTCTGTATCTTCTAAGCAAAATCTTCCTCAAATACCAAATTCAAGATTAAACAAAATAACGTCTTTCCTCCCTAAATAATCAGAAGCTTAATGATAAATATCTAGAAAGTACTATGCTTGCTGTCACACCAGTATTCCCTAACTCCCATTTATATGCATTTCCTATGTGTTTGATATCCAGATTTCAGCTTTAAATATATGATTCAATTTAACCTTCATCACTATCTTCTAAGACTATTGTCTAAGATAAGTACCACCATTACACGAATGAAGAAACTAAGGCCTAGCGAGTTTAAAGAACTTGTTAGAAATTGATAGAGCTAAATATGAACTCTGCTCTTTTTCATTCCAAAGTTAGAGTCAGTCCCAGGTTGACTGGGCATATCATCTTCCAAAATGAACTGGGCCCCAAATTCTTCTCTCACTGATTTAACTACAGAGAAGCTGGTGTAAATTCTGTTTCGTCTCTGGCCTTAACAGTGTTCAAATGTGATTTCTAGCAGTGCAGTAATTGTCCCCCAAATCCCATCACAACTAAACAGTTTGGACAAACCAAGAAGTTTATTCCAATGGGATTTTATGTGACATAGGAAAACCCAACAGCTCTCCCTGGAAGACAAGACAGATGGTACATGCTCTGGTTATGGGTCCCACACCTCCATTTCTGGAAGAGGTGTATTATTTTAGCTCTAAATCTTTAAAAGCTCCTTGGTAAATTCATAGCAAACACTCTTAGGTTTGTTTCGTTTGCAGAGCGGAATGGTGGTCTGCACTTTTAAAATTATGATCTCTCAGAGGATCCGTATCCCTTTGTTACATAGCACAGTAAGAACTGAACATTTTCATTTTTAATTTTCCAATGACAATGACAGTCTAGACACCTCAGATGAAATATGCCTTTGAATTACTAGGTAGTTCCACAGGAGGTAGAGACATATTATGTTTTGATGCAGACATGCTCTTTAAAAGCAAGATGCAACAATCCTATCTTTTAAATACCTGGTGAGAAAGCAGAATAAAATTGTAACTTTTAGGGGATTATAATTAAAAGTGAGGGCCATAGTCAAAGAACTTTGTTTTTGCACCATAAGCTTTGCTCTGCTTTCTAACTTCTGGGGCTCATGGGGTCGGATTCCCAGAGCTCTGTCAATAACGTGGCTCACTAGCAAATTTGATGTGTTTTCTCAACTGTAACAGAGCATGTTAGCATAACATTTGCACACAGCTCCCAAAGGATCAGAAGGAGTCTAGAGGTTTATATTAGCATTTTGAAGATTGTGATTATTTCAAAGTTTTGTAAGAAGGTAGAGAACTGTCAGTGAGAACCATCTGAAGCTTGAATAAGATTCCACCCAGCTATTTCATCCAGCATACAGCTGCAAAAAGGTATTCCTCTACAGTGGATTCACAGAGTCTTGGAAGGGTGAACAATTTCAGTTTCATCTAATCTGGTCTGAGTTTTATTGTCTTATGGGGACCAATCTATACATGGAGAAAGACCATCTGTGACATCCACTAACAAGGGTTCTACTTAAAAATCTACTGTTGTCATTAAAGAATCTTGACTTTGGGGAGCCGTTTGTCCTGTATGAAAGCCAGTGGTACATATTAGTAAATGATATATACAACACCTACATGTTCAGCTTACGTCTTCTATTTTGCAACAGGCATCCAGCTTCCTAGACCCAGGATACCTAAGTATGTCATCATCTTAGGAGACATCCAAGTCTATGTGAAAATCCTACCAACATCATTTAGAGCTCTTGCGGGTCCAAATGAACAAAAACCCCAACCCAAACTGATGTAAGCAACAAAAAACGTTTAATGGCTCATATAACTGAAAGATGCAGGGATAAAGTACATGTTAGAAAAGCCGGTATCTTTTTTTGTTTGGGGCACATTTAGATCTTCTATGGCATTTGAATTTTGACCATTACTTTTCTTGAGAAACCTCTCTTTGCTTGACCTCTATGAGTTCACTGTTCTTATTCTTTCTAATACCTCATTGACTATTCCTTCATGGACCCCTCCGTTTCTTCTAACCACCCAAATGTTGGTTGTCTCCAGACCTGGGACCGTGTTCATCTCTTAACATGTTTTCCCTTAATGGCCTCATCTGAAAACACACACCCAACTACCATCTTTACACTATCAACTCTTAAATCTACATTTTCAAGTCTAACCTCCCTCTAGATCTTCTCATTGTATATCCATCTTCCTCCTCAATGTCTTTATTTAACTGCTCTACAGGTACGGCCAACTCAATGTAATCCATCTGACCCACTCTTCCAGTTTAAGATACAAATGAAACCACATTTCTTTTATACTTCAAACTAATTGTTCAAATTTTCACCAGCCCAAATAAATCTAGTCCTTCTTCTCAAACTCCAGATGGAAAAGAATAGTTATAAACCCCTCCTACCCCACTACTAGCACCATTGTTTCATTGTGGCCACATGGATGGCTTTTAAACACTGGGCTTACCCATACTTGTGGACACTTATTCACTACAACTTTATTCCTTTACTAATTTAAATATGGGCCAATTTGCAAACTTCAAGTTTGCAGCTGTTTGACAAATAGTCAAATACTTAGAAACTGTTTCCCAGGTCGGTTGGTTACACCCAAACCAGCCCTTCCCCATGAATTCAGACCATTTTGTTAATCCTGGAAGAGTCAGTCACCAAACCAATTTCCTTTCCCTCCTATCGAGTCCCATTTGGAGCCCTGGTGTTCTCCTCCCAGTGTTTTGTTTGTTTGCTTGTTTTGCTTTGTTTTTGGTCAGTGCCTTATCAATCTTAGACAGTGGGTTTTTCAAATTTGGAATCTCAGAGAGCAGAGGTTGGGGATGTCTGACTCTTGCCTTTTTGGTGTGCTGCTTACAGTATCATAGGGCACAGTTGTACCCAACCCCCAATATAATGGGTGACTATTCTCCTTACATACGCATAACTAAGAAGGGATACTCAATGATCTGTAGCAGAAAAAAGAAGATGACTTTCTCTCTCTACCCATATGAACGTGCTGACAGAGCCTCTTACCAAACAAACAAATCAAATCTATACTTCAGTCGGTACCCGGACACCTCAATATGCCCAATTGAAATTATAACCTTTTCCCCCACAATTTGTTCCTTTTACTATACTCATCATATATATATACATATATATATATATACTATCTATATCTGCAATTCCAGCCTCAAATGTGGGAAACCTTCTAGTCTTCTCTCACTCATGCACCATCCACATCTAATTTTACTTCATCATCTGGAATCAGTTTCTTCCCTTCTACTTTCAATGTCTTAGTCATTCATTCTTTTTTTTTTTTTTTTGCAGTACGTTGGCCTTTTGGAGCCTCATCTCCAGCTACTCCTCGATATAGTTTGTAAACTCTCCAAACTTCATATAGTTCACCAGCCACACCACAGTGTTTCCCACCCCTTTGTCTGTACACATGCTAGTCTTGACACCAGCAAAATCCACTTTTTCCTTTTCAACTGAATTGACCTCTTTCTCCTCCTGCAAAACGTAGTTCAAGTACTTCTAAATTTAGGAAATATTTTTGGCCTTTCTGTCTGGTTTTGATACCATTCTCTAAGTAACAGAGCTGTTTATCGCATCACAACATGAAGGCTGACCTATTTGTTCATCTCCTCCTCTAGGCTATAATTTCTTTAACATAAATACCATGTCTTATTTCTCTTGACAGTCATGTCAGACAGTACACTGCCTGTCACCTAATGGGTGTTTCATAATATTGACTTGAAAGAATGAATAGCATGGATAAAGTGTCTAGAACAGTGTCTAACACATCACCAGTGCTCAACAAACGTTAGTTTCAATTCACACCTTTCCTTCTTGTCCCCTAACTTTGTGTTGCTTTAGTAAGCTGTATAATTAGTTCTCACTTACACTGTAGGAGCTATTTGCCCCAAGAAAAGTGAAGATTTGTAGTTATTCAGATTTGCTGATCTGAATTATTATTTTATTAGTCGTAGTAGTAGTTATATTTTCTAATAAAGTTTACCAGTTATTTGCCAAGTACTCTCTTCTTTTTGTGCTGTGCAGGTACAATTTCTGTCAGTAATTTGCCGCTGAGAGAGAGAATACAAACATGAAACATGGTGCTTAGACTTCTTATAGAGATAACTTCTACCATTTATGGTTGCTATTGAAACAAGATCTGACACAATTTAAGAAACTATCCATTCAAGAAATAGAATTGGGGATTTGGAAAGCAAGACACCTTGGCGCCAACTACCACAATAAGTCCAGCTAGACTTCTATTGAGTCTTATTAATTCCCTATCTCCCCCATCTACTTATAGCAATTCCAGTGTGCATCATATGGGAATATGATGATATTTGGGGTCATTTTGATATCACAAAGAAAAGGATCCTGAAGTCAAAACCAACATACAGAAGAGGCAATTCTCAGATTAAACAAATCATGCTTTCTTTCAATTCTCAGATTAAACAAATCATGCTTTCTTTATCTCTGAATTTTTTGAGTTACAAGTAACAATTATCATCATCATCATCATTAGCATCATCATTTTTCCCAAAATATACAAAATGGAAGGTTTTTATAGGCAAAAGAGGGTAGGACAAAGAAGTTGAAAGGGTAGATTATTTCAGGCAAGGTCAGCTTCCTTCAGGGGACAGCAAGGGATCTCTGGCAGACTACATCACTAGTGCTGACCAGGAAATTCCAGACTGGTTTAAAATTTCCCTCCTGAGAAAGGTTGAAACTGTACTAGGTTAGGTGTTAAGTTTTGGTGAGGCTTAGCACAAGTGACTCTATTTGGGGCTTGTTGTTTCTTTTTAACACTAACAAACTCCCAAGATAAGTGTCATTATTTCTACTTCTCAGATCTGGATTCATGGAGAGATTAAATAACTTGTCCAAGGTCACCCTAGCTGTTCAGGTTTTAAATAGGCTCTAAGTCTAATAAGTCTAATAAGAGTCATTTAAGAAAAATGCAAAAAGAGACTTGGACGTCAGCATTAAAAGTCCCTATTTAAAACTATATAATGAGTTTCTTGAAGATAAGATCTGAGTGTTAGTTATCTTGGAATACTAAATAGCTGGCACCTGGTAGGGATCCCGTAGTTAAGTAAAGTTCCTATAGGCAGGCCATGGGACACAATTTGGGGCAGGATGTGTTGCCATTGTCTATGTATTAAAATGTTTCTTTTATTTCCTTCTTACGACAGAAACCATGTCATGTTCAATTTCATATTCTCCCTCTGACATCTGACACAGCCTTCCATTCCCATAGTACTCTCTTCAAACCCCTATTCCAGACCTTTAATTAATCTGCTATGTGTTTAAGTCATGGGTGCTTCTTAAATAACATGCATTTTTATTTGTATATATCCATAACCCAGTGAATAATACTTTAGGTGCTTATTGAATATATGTTATACAAATCAATAAATATGCTTGGGGTGGATTTATCATGTAAATATATTTATAAATAAATAGACTTGAACGGAATCAAGTTAAACTGTTGAATAACCTTAGTAAAGATGAACTTGCCCTATTCACCAGTACCTGGCACAGAGTAGAATACTTAGTACATGCTTAAGTATTTGCACTTTAGTATGGGATCCAGATAAGTGAAGCCTTCACTTATTTTCTAGAGGACTAAAAAAGAATGGGGTAGCAGAAGCAAAGATTATATAGTTTGTGGTGGATTTTTAATATCAGATAACTTGTCCAGTATCACTGCCTTACACAGGGAGCCATGCTCACCCTCATCTGCTGGTCTTGGCACATAGGATTAACTCTCTCTAGTTCCCTAGAAATCTTTTCTTGAGAGTAAGTAACTGCCTAAACAATAAAAGTATCATCTCCATATATGCAAGTGTAATAAGTAAGTTCTAAGCTTCTTGATAACTTTATTCCTTTGTACTTGAGAGATACCTTTTGTAAAATTTCATGGAAGAAGACTCAAAGTGTTCACCTATGGCATCCATCTTCAAATGGGATCAATCTTTTAAATTCACTTTATAAGGCTTCCCTGGTGGCGCAGAGGTTGAGAGTCCGCCTGCCGATGCAGGGGACACGGGTTCGTGCCCCGGTCCGGGAGGATCCCACATGCCGTAGAGCGGCTGGGCCCGTGAGCCATGGCCGCTGAGCCTGCGCGTCCGGAGCCTGTGCTCCGCAACGGGAGAGGCCACGGCAGTGAGAGGCCCGCGTACCAAAAAAAAAAAAAAAATTCCCTTTATATTAATAGGGCATTTTGGACCTTCAAATGATTTCAGCAACATGTTATTTCTGTTAATATCCACAATGACCTTCAAGGGTAGTACTATTTCTCTGTAGCAGATACTGGGTTGTGAGGGAGAAAAAAAACAGCCCCAGTAGCTGACCTACTCACTGCCAGTTAGATCTGGTTCTCCTTTACTGAACATTAACAATGTCACAAAATCATCAACAATGACACTGGGATCTCATAGATCCCAGGCATGTTTGATCTCTCTTGCTGCAGCAAGCACAATGAACATAACTTTGTTTAGCTACAGGTGTGTTCCTTGTAGTTTTAGACTGGTAGACATCCAGTTACTTATCCAGATCTATCTTTCATCTCACTTCCTTCTGGCTCCAGAGCTATGAATTTCTTTGGTATATATTCTCCTCTGTGTGACTGTTATATTGTAATTTTTTTTATTTATTTATTTTTTGCGGTACGCAGGCCTCTCACTGTTGTGGCCTCTCCCGTTGCGGAGCACAGGCTCCGGATGCGCAGGCTCCGGACGCGCAGGCTCAGCGGCCATGGCTCACGGGCCCAGCTGCTCCGCGGCATGTGGGATCCTCCCGGACCGGGGCACAAACCCGTGTCCCCTGCATCGGCAGGCAGACTCTCAACCACTACGCCACCAGGGAAGCCCCTATTGTAATTTATAATAAGAAATACATATTTGGTCTTTGTCTCCATCCCCAGTTCTGGCAGAGAGCTTCTAAAACCCTTGGGATTTCCTAAGTGGTGAGAGAAATAAATGTGTCGTTTGTTATATTAATGAGGAAACTCTTGGAAAGCCCCTCTGTCACCTAAGCATGGGGGGACTGGTTACCAGGGAACCAGCCATGTGATTGGAGGGTTGGGACTTTCAGTTCTACCCCTCAACCTCCTGAGAGGGGAGAGGGAATGAAGGTTGAATCAATTGTCAATGGCCAGTGATTTAATCAATCATGCCTATGTAATAAAGCCTCCATAAAAAGCCAAAAGATGGGATTCGGAGAGCTTGCAGGTTGGTGAACATGTGGAGATGAAGGAAGAATGGCACACCTGGACAGAGCATGGAGGCTCCAATCCCTTCCTACATACCTTGCCCTATGCACCTCTTCCATTTGGCTGTTCCTGAGTTATATCCTTTTATAATAAATCAGTAATCTAGTAAGTAAAATTCTCTGAGTTCTGTGAGCCACTCTAGCAAATTAATCAAATCCAAGAAGGAAGTCGTGGAACCTCTGATTTATAATTAGTTGATCAGAAGTACAGGTAACAACCTGGATTTGTGACTGGCATCTGAAGTGGGGGTGGGGGGGCAGAAGTGCAATCTTATAGGACCGAACTCTTAATCTGTGGAATCGGATACTATCTCCAGGTACATAGTGTCAAAACTGAGTTGAATTGTAGGACACCCAGCTGGTGTCAAAGCATTCCTTGTTGAATGTGTGGAGAATATCCCCCTGACACACACACTGAAAATTGGTCTCAGAACACCAAAAGAGTGTCCATGACATGAGAAAAAATTGAACGATTGAAGAAAAAAAAAAAAACAATTCTCTTTCTGAGAATAGTGGATCTTTATTAGTTTAGGACAGGGGTTGGCAAATTTTTTCTGTAAAGAGCCAGAGAGTAAATATTTGGGGGGTTGTATGGGCTATATGGTCTTGTTGTAGCTTTTCACCTCTGCCATTGTTGTGTGAAAGCAGTAACAGATAACATGAGTTTATGAAAATAGGCAGCCAGCAAGATTTGGCCAATGGGCCTCATTTCACAGTCTGTGGTTTAGGCCAACAATGGAAATTCTATTAACACATTAACTACTGTCATAGAAGGGAGCTTGTGGCCCATATAGGGCAAGAACATGTGGAAATACTTTGGCCATGGGGAGACTCTGAGAAACACTCTTAAAAAGAGACACATCAAAGAAATAATCCCTACTGGATGTTTGTGAGTGAAGTTGTGGCACCTGGAATTCTCGAGGCATCTCAGGAGCACAAGAAGAGCTAGCCCTCAAGCTGAAAGGTAGAAAGAATCTGGTCCACTGACTTGCTTAATTAACTAATTCTGGGGTTTTTCTACTGAGATTTCTTTGAATCCTTTTATTGTTTAACCAGTTTTGAATTGCTTAGCTGCTACTTATCTCTATCTTGCTGATGTGGGAAATGAGGATTAGACACTGAAGGTGACTTATTTTAGGTAAGACCTGGGATGGCCTTATTACTCACTTCCTCTTTGAGCTCATTGCCCTCAACTTCATGCAGAAGATACCAGTTCTCTCTCTCTTTCTCTTTGCTGCTTTCCTCCCTTCCTCCCTTTCTTTCTCCCTCCCTGCTTCCCTCCCTTCCTTCCTCCCCTCCCTTCATGGAAATAGTGTACAATTGTGAAAAGCAGAGCTCTGGAGTCAGAGGACCTGACTGTATTATGGCCCCAGCAGTTACTAGCTCTGTGAACTTAGGCAAATGAATTAACCAGGCTAAGACCAGAGACTTTAGGATAATACAATCTACCTCATATGGTTATGGAAATTAAATCTAAAAAAAATATAAAGTACTTAGTACGGGGACTGGCCCATCATGATCACTCAATATCATTATTCTCTTGTCATTTAGTTTTAGATTTTTACTGGCTTTAGAATATTTCTAATAGGCTGCTGTCACCTTAGACTGAATGTGAATAAAACATTATTTTCTGTCTTTATACTAAACCTTTCTGGTTGAACAACTTGCACAGATAATTATATACACCACTTTGTTCTTCTCCTCCTACATTTCACTTGAATGCCCAATGTAATTGCCTTGTTTTTGGCAATAGCATATAGTCTCTCTCTGTCCAAGACTATGGCTACATTCTTATTCTGCGCTTTTCTTACTCTAAAACTTTACCTCAAAACTTATACTCTGAAAACTATAAAATGTTGATGAGGGAAATTTAAGTTGATATAAAGAAATGGAAAGATATCCCATGTTCATGGATTGGAAGACTTAATATTGTAAAAACGTTCATACTACCTAAGGCAATCTACAGATTTAATGTAATTAGTATCAAAATACCCATGATATTTTTCACAGAACTAGAACAAATAATCCTAAAACTTATATGGAACCACAAAAGACCCCAAATAACCAAAGCAGTTTTGAGAAAAAATGAACAAAGCTGGAGGTATAACACCCCCTGACTTCAGACTATACTTCAAAGCTACAGTAATCAAAAGAGTATGGTACTGGCACAAAAACAGACACACAGATCAATGGATCAGAATAGAAATCCCAGAAATAAACCACACACTTATGGTCAATTAATCTATGACAAAGGATGCAAGACTATACACTGGGAAAAAGACAGTCTCTTCAATAGTGGTGCTGGGAAATCTGAACAGCTACATGTAGAAGAATGCAATTAGAACATTTTCTCACATCATGTACAAAAATAAACTCAAGATGGATTAAAGACCTAAATGTAAGACTGGAACCATGAAAATCCTAGAATAAAACATAGGGAGAACACTCTTTGACATAAATCATCATAGCACCATTTTTGGGGGATCTGTTTCCTAAAGCAAAGGAAACAAAAGCAAAAAAACAAATGAGACCTAATTAAACTTAAAAGCTTTTGCACAGCAAAGGAAACAACTGACAAAATGAAAAGACAACCTACTGAATGGGAGAATATATTTGCAAATTATGATCAATAAGGGGCTAATATCCAAAATACATAAACAGCTCATACAACTCAATATCAAAAAGACAAACAACCCAGTTAAAAAATGGGCAGAAGACCCGAATAGGCATTTTTCCAAAGAAGACATACAGGTGGCCAACAGGCAACATGAAAAGATCCTCGATATCGCTAATCATCAGAAAAATGCAAATCAAAACCACGTGACCTTTATCTTGAGCTGCTCAAGGGACCAGAGCACAATACTCATTTACTATAAACCAGAGGTTGACAAAGCTTTTCTGTAAAAGGCTACATAGTTGATATTTTAGGCTTTGTGGGCCAGATGGTCTTTGCTGCCACAATTTTGCTACGGTAGGGTGAAAGCATCCATAGACATTACTTAAATAAGTGGGTGTGACTGTGTTCTAATAAAACTTTATTTACAAAAGAAATACCAACACATGAGCTATCACCTCACACCTGTCAGAATGGCAATTATCAAAAAGACCACGAATAATAAATGTTGGCGAGGCTGAGGAGAAAAGGGATCTCTTGTGCACTGTTGGTGGGAATGTAAATTTGTGCAGCCACTATGGAAAATAGTATGAAAAAAACCTAAAAAATAGAACTACTTTATGATACAGCAATCCCATGCCTGAGTATATATCCAAAGAAAATGAAAACACTCATTCAAAAAGATACATGAACTCCAATGTTCGTAGCAGCATTATTTACAATAGCCAAGATATATATATATATATAAAATGGAATAGTACTCGACCACAAAAAAGAATGAAAATTTGCCATTAGCAACAACATGGATGGACCTGGATGGTATTATGCTTAGTGAAATAAGTCGGACAGAGAAAGACAAATACTGTATGTTATCACTTCTGTGTAGAATCTAAAAAATAAAATGAATGAATATAACAAAACAGACACAGATATAGAGAACAAACTAGTGGTTACTGTTGGGGAGAGGGAAAGGAGGAAGGGCAAAATGGGGTAGGGGATTAAGAGGTACAAACTGCAAGTATAAAATAAATAAGCTACAAGGATCTATTGTACAGCACAGGGAATGTAGCCAGTATTTTATAATTATTTTAAATGGAGTATAACCTATAAAAATACTGAATCACTATGTTGTACACCTGAAACTAATATAATATTGTAAATCAACTGTACTTCAATTTTAAAATAATAATAATTAAAAAAACCAAAGCTTCACCTCTATGACTTGGTTTGTTGTCCTGCCTCTTACAGCTTACTCTTAACCAGTTACCATATTCTCCATCCTGTACCAAAAGTCATTCCTTAAAATGTTGCATTGACTACTAAATTCTTTTCAGTCTTCCAGTCACTACAAATCTTTGTTTTGACATAGAAAGTTAACATTTGTCTTCAAAATGCTTCACTAGATTGCTAGCCTCATTTTACTTCTTTTTTAAATACATATCTTGGCAACCCCTTCCCAACTAAAAAGCTGCAACCTAAAATCTTGGGGTCCTAAACGTACTTATGATCTAAAAGTGGACTAGGTCGCGCCACACACTTCCTATACTCTCAATTTTCTCATCTGTAAAATGCTTGCCTCACAGCATTTGGAGGAGGAAAAAGAGAAGTGAGTTTTATGAGAGCACATGATAAGACTCCAACAGTATAATAGATTATTCACTTTATTTTTGAATGGTAGTGACACGATAAAAAGCCAAATGTATTCCAAAGAGTTTTCTAAGTTCTACACCCTGATGTTTGCAATATTTGAATTCTTTGTCTATCAATCATATTTGATGAACACATACTAAATACCTGACTATATATTATGCATTGTGGAGTACAAAGAAAAGAAACAGACATGGCCCTCGCCTTTTAGAAAAGTGTGGTATTTTCTCCTTAGATAGTAATGCTGTACACTATATAATTGTACCAATTTTCTAACATAAAACATGTCAGAGTATATTCAGATAAATTTATGGAGCAGGAAAAAAAAACAGTGTAGAGTCAGGGTTAAAATTACAGACGTTGAAATCTACAGACCCCAGATTCAATCCCAGCTTTTCCACTGATTACTTTGTGACCTGGGACTTGTTGCTTAATCTAGACAAGCCTCAGTACCCACATTTACAATGTGAGAATTTTAATACTATCTATCTGAAGGGACGGTTGTTGGAATCAACGATATAAGACATGTAAAGCCTTTAAATGAGTACTGTCTTGCAGACTTTCAATACCTGGTAACAACCATCATCTTCACTTAAAGGGTCGAGATCTATGTTACTATTTGAAGTGAGGCTTTGCCTACATCCAGAATGACTGACAATTTTCTAAGCCTATCATTATTTTCTCTATCTTCAAATAACTTCACGTGTGACTGCTTCTAAGAGGGGGAGAAACGTACATGCATCTATCATCATTCACTTAAAGAATTACCCAAATTGAAAACACCATCAGATTTAAATAAATGAGAAACATTCATACAAATGAATTCCCTGTATACAAATTGGAAACAGACAATTAAAATTACTTTCTCCTATGCCCTAGCAAGCATTCTGCTCAAGAGGATTTTAAATTTCTCAGGGGATCAGGAAGAAAGAAAGAAAAAAAATCCTTTCTGCTCTCAGGCAGAAATTCAAAGAGGAAAAACCCTTCTTATGTTGATCTCCTTCTCTGGATTTTCTTGATTTTATAAAATGGACTTAAAGGTCCCCTCTAGTTTTGATTTTTTTTTTTTTTCCAAGCCAGGGTAAATTGCATAAGCAAGATCTGATACAAACTTCATGTTCTGCATACAGGAGACTTAAAAACTGCAAAAAATAGGCCTTCTCAGCTTCGTTACTTGCCACCGCTTTCCTTATCCCCTCCCTATGCACCCTTCTGCCTGCAATTCACACAACTCCACACCTTGGCTCCTTTTTCTTCCAGACTGCAATGCCTTTCCCTCCTAACCCACTCAGCTTTCTTGGTCCAAATCAAATTTCACATCCCCTGCTAAGCTGTTCCTGTAGCTACCTCTCCCCCCAAGGCAGAATCAATCACTCCTGGTGCTGTGATTCTACTGTGGCTTGTTCATGCTGTTTCAACAATTTTCACATTGTTTTCTAATCAGTTACTTACATTTCTGTTCCTTTGCTGTTCCAAACCCTCTTTTTTCTTCCCTCAGTCAAAATAGATGTTGTCTCACACTGGCCTGGGGACCTCTATAAGATCATAAGTATTTGGTCCCAGTTCTCTTTGAGGAAAAGACAGTATCCAGAGCTATGGTTATCAACCAGGGCAATTTTGCCCCCCCAGGGGACATTTGATAATATGTGGAGACATTTTTAATTGTCACAACTGGGGTGGTGCTACTGACATCTAGTGGGTAGAGGCGGGGAATGTTCCTAAATATCCTACAATGCACAGGGCAGCCCTGACAACAAAGAATTATGTGGCCCCAAATGTCAGTACAGTAGTACCAGAGTTGAGAAATCCTGGTCCAGAGTGAAGACTTTCTTAACATATTCATGCTAAGGTGCTAAGTGCATATAACGCTCCAGCCAGCTTCCCCGTTAGATGATACCACACATGGGCAGTCAAAAGGGTTGTACACAATACCAGCCAAGATTCCCTTACAAAGTTAAAGCTCATTTGATTAATCAACAAACTTTGTCATGATCCTTTTGGGAGAGTTGGGATGGGATCCATAGAAACTAATTCAAACTTCAGAAACTTTGTTCCTAGGTTTCCCTTGCTGATTCATGGAAGTAGCCAGCCTTCTGCATATATTTACTTTTTTAAATTTCTTCATAATAATTTCACTCATGGTCCTATTGCTTCTCCGTCACTTTTGGTGAGAGCCACTCTTGGTTTTCTGAAATTTGAACCTCTGAAAGAATGGTTTGAGACTTGGTCCTTCTCCTTGCCATGGGCTCCTTGGGAAAATGGGTTCGTTCCCTTTGTTAACTTAAAAAAAATGTACAATGTGAGAGCGAGTTAAGTTTTATTTGGGGCAAAATGAGGACTGCAGCCTGGGAGACAGCATTTCAGATAGCTCTGAGAAACTGCTCCCAGGAGGCAAGGGGATGAGCCAGGATACACAGGAGTTTTGCAACAAAGGACAGGTGGTCGGAACGTCAAAAGATTATTGTTAATGAAAGAAAGCCAGATATCTCAAGTTAAGGAATTTAACGCTTTTCTGTATATGGGAAGAGGCAAGAGTCTGGACTCATTGAAATCATTCCTTTGATAAGCACCTCAGCTATCTGGGGCCAGTATTCTGATACATTCTGAGTTTCCTCCAGGCTCACCACAGGGCGTGGCTGCAGTCTAATGGCTGCTAGATGGCAGGCATTCTTTTCAGCCCTGAGTTTCCTCAGCTCAGGGCTCACGTTGGAGGGCTGCAATCCTTGATGACTGTGACATCCTTTGTTTATTGATATGGCAGGAAATACTCCATTTATCACCTTCTCAGGTGTCGGCATTCCTAAGAGAATTAGAAAATACAATTTTGCTAACGGAGACGATCCTCAAGTCCTATTATACTTTTCCCTGGATCATAAGCAAAGAGATCATTAAGTGATTCTTCCCATAGTAAACAAAGTCTTCTCTAGCATCCTCCTATATTCACAGAAACAACTAGCATAATTTCTAAGTGGGTGCCTTCCATGACATTCCATTTATGGAAACCTGTAAAATAAGAAGGTTTTAAGCAGGTTGCTTTCCAGACCAGATGCAGGTTGAATGTTCAGTTTTGCCCCAGACACCTCAGGCTACAGTGGAATGGACACATCCAAGCAAGACCTTGGCTCCTTCCTACTCAGAGTCTGCAAACCTGGAAGCTGAACTTTGCGTCTTACTCTTTCCTTCCCATCTTTTTGCCACACCCTAGGCTAAGCCACTACCAACTTTCTTCTGCACTAAGGCAGAACTTCCCTATTGGTCTTCAACATCCCCTCTTGCTATGCATGCCCACAGTCTGTTACGTACACAGTCAATTCAGTAAAGGTTTTGAGTCGAAATTTGATTAATCACACCCTGAGTAAAAGTAATTCGCTAGCTCTTACAGCTTTTAGCATAAGGCCCATCATTCCTAAATATGCACTCAGAGTTCCGTATGGTACTGACACCCTAACCCTTATTTCCAGCCATGCTTTAAGTGCTCTGCCTCCTCTGTCAACTCCAGATCCACTAGTCTTCTTCAGTTCTTAAAGTGTGCACTGCTTGGTTCCATCTCAAAGGCTTTGCCTGTGCTCTTCTCTTCATTTGGAATGCTCTTGCATTTATCACGTGTCACTTCAGAGAAAACTTCCATGATTTCACAGACGATAGAACATTTAATTTTCTATTCTGTGCTGTACAATATGGTAGCCACCATCCACAATGTAGCCATTTAAATTTAAATTGATTAAATTAAATTAAATATTTAGTTCCTCAGTCACACTAGCCACACTAGTCACTACTGCAATGGACAGAAAAAATACAGAACATTTCCGTCATCACGGAATGTTCTATTTGACAGTTCTACTTATATATTTTCATAGTACCAGTTATCTTTCTCAGCATTTAGCACAGTAGTCAATTTACATTTATCTGATAAGGAAAAGAGAGGGAGGACAACTTACATTACATAGAATAAGAGGTGGACACCTGGGACAAAAGAAGAGAAAGTGTTAAAAAAAATACATACATATATATATATATATATATATATATATATATATATATATATATATAAAATCATGCCTAGGAACCAAGTGAAAGAACAGAAAATAGAGATGAGGAAAATTAGGATAGATTTATTTCATACATAATGACTTTTATTTTTAACCTTTTATGCCAGGATTTGCTCTCTCTAGCATCCTTTCTGCGCTTTGAAAGACTCTCCGTTATTTAGATCAGCCAGAATGGGGGGTGGTGAGGGTGGTGAGCAAACTATTTTTAGACAGAAGTTCATCTATTAAATTTTCTAAAGCAAGACCTATTCTGAGAAGCATAATTGAGTATTTGCAAGGAATACTTTGGAGGCCTCTGCAGGGCAGCCAGTTGTCAGAATTCTAAAGACACTGCATCATTCTTGGTAACCGTCAAGAAAATGAATCATCACTCCTTTTTGTCCTTTCTTGAAGACATTCCAAGCCTTAAGGTTTTGTGGTGCTTGGGGCAGCATCTCTCTGTAGTTTTAGGCTGTTAGATCTTAGTTGAAGAATGTCAATGTGAAATGAGATTTATGTCAGCTTGTCTAACACACCTGACAAGCAATTCAAATATTATCCCAACCTGGATACTCTCACAGTGACCAAGGTGAAAATTAAGTCCTACAGAGGCTCAAGATGAGTATTTCCAAGGCCAGGTCTCCCCCAACTCCCGTTCTCCCTTTCCATGTTTTCCATGATTTAATAATAAGCATCTTGCTGCGAAAGAACATTTAAAATTCTAGGTAATGTGTGCATAATGCAAAAACAAAGGGAGAATCATCAAATGTGTCATATCAGTCATTGTAATATTCTTATAATGCTCTTCTTTGTACCATTGTTACCTTCAAAGAAGCAGTGACAATTCCTAAAAAGATAAATTCATGATGCACCTTCTGTGTGCAAGGCACTTTGTTCCGTGTTAATGGGAATACAAGATAAAAGCAGATATGATTCCTACCCTCAAAATGGTGTAAATAACAGTTTAAGATAACAATGGAAAACATCTGTCAGGGCAATATGGGAGTTATTATCAAATGAAAGCACAACAATAAATGCTATAAAAAGTCTGAGAATTGAGTGACTCTAGCATTCCTGGTTGTTTAGGAGCGTTCTTTGAAAAGAAGGTGAAAGTTTTCTTAGGAAGCAAAAGGCAAGACATTTCCTTTGTTACTATTATGAGTTTCATTTAATAGGTTTAGGCTTAAAAGAATTTATTACACAAATTATTGTTATTTGGGAGTTTTTTGACTTTAAAAGGCTTGCCGCATTGTTAAGCTAGTGTGTAATCTTGGACAAATCATTGAACTTCAAGTTGTTTATTTATAAAAAGGCAACAATATTACCAATTTTTTAAGGTTGTTGTGAGACTACTTTAAATAAAATAATATCTGAAAAGCTCTTTGCACAGTGATTGACACTGTAAATGCTTAGCTGTCTCTTAGGTTGATTATGTGGCCTTGATTTTCCACTTATGGTCTTAATCACCAAGTTTTTCTTAAGAGGACCAAAAATGTGAACAATTGTAATCAGCAATTCCTTTTATTGTGGTGTTTTGTTTTTTTTTTTTACCATTTTTAAAAATCGAAGTATAGTTAATTTACAATCTTGTGTTAGTTTCAGGTGCACAGCTGACTCAGTTATATGTTTATATATACTTTTTCAGATTCTTTTCTTTTATAGGTTATTACAAGATATTGAGTATAGTTCCCTGTACTATACAGTAGGTCCTTGTTGTTTATCTATTTTATGTATAGTAGTATGTATCTGTTAATCCCAACCTCGTAATTTATCTCTCCCCTCCCAACCCCCGCTATTCCCTTTGGTAACCATAAGCTTGTTTTCTATGTCTGTCAGTCTATTTCTGTTTTGTACATAAGTTCGTTTATATCATTTTTTTAGATTCCACATATAAGTGGTATCCTATGATATTTGTCTCTCTCTGTCTGACTTCACTTAACGTGATAATCTCTAGGTCCATCCATGATACTACAAAAGACATTATTTCATTCTTTTTTATTACTGAGTAGTATTCCATTGTATATATACACCACATCTTCTTTATCCATTCATCTGTCAATGGACCCTTCCATGTCTTGGCTATTGTAAATATCAGCTATACATTCAGCTAAACAAGGATAACTACCATAGATGTAACTATTGTTCCCCTAAATATTTGGGTATGACTGTGTGAGTCAAAGTGATGTGTGGCACTTCCATGTGGAAACATCCAATTTCTGATACTTGAACCTCCAGCCCACCCCTCTCAGCGGAAGTGACTGTGAAAGTATTGCTTGATATGGAGATCCACTGCTAAACCATAACATGAAAAGCTGCTTCCCTGGAAAGAGGCCCAAACCTGTAACAGACTTTGCACAAGTAAGAAATCGACCTTTGTTGTTTTAATTAAGACACTGAGATTACAATAATAAACCTCAAAAAAACATTACGGTAGCTCCACATTAGTAATGTTTTCAGATGAGATTAAAAGATTAATGTAATATTATTAATAAGGGACTTTGTGCTCAAGCTAAATAAAAAGGAAATATCTGGGTACTATCTGGAGATGCTAATACATTACTTTCCCAGGCTTGAAAATACCTGACTAAGATCTCAAATAGTGAACATCGATCATCTGAATTCTATAATGAAATGCAAGCTCCCTCTCTGACTTCAGAATTTGGATTGTGATACCCCATTCTTGCCAACAAAGCCATCTGGCTTGGTAAAATTAATTCTTGGGTAAGGAACTCATAGAATTTCTGAGATAAACTTCTTGGAAACTTTTGGCAACCAGGAAGTATCCCTGGCCAGAACTCAGAGATCTGAAAAACTGCTTTAACAAACAGTGTAGCTTTCAATGTCAATGCCATGGATTAGCGTTGTAGCTTAGTCAAATCAGTTTTCACTTGTCTGGACTTTAATTTCCTAGCCATATGATGAAAGTGTCAGATTAATGATATCGAAGGTCTCTTTTAACAACTTATTAATGTGCAACCTGTAGTTTCAAATGAGAAAATAAAATATAAATTTCTATCCCATAAGCTAGAACTTGTTATTCTGGAGAAGTAAAGCCCATGATGAAATCTGAAAATATTTGTTAATGTAGACACTAACCAACCACAAAAAAAGTAGTATGAATTACCATTATTGCATAACAAGTAAAAGTGTGAAAAAATCCCTCAGATTATGATCATCTTGAGGGCAAATACTACTCCTTCCTAATCTTAGTATATCTGTGTAATATGATGTCTGATTTACATAGTAGGTGCTCAAAAAATTATTTATGGAGTTGATCAATAGATTTATAAATCTGCGGTTGATTAAATGGAATGGATGGAGATTGAAGATATTTCCTTGGCATTTTTTTGTCCTATGTGTGTGTAACTTACTGTATAAAATACTCTTTGTGAGAAAACAAAGAAACATTGCGTAAGTTTTTAAATGCTTGAATAGATGGCATGCAAAGTAGAAAGAAGTAGGAGTCAAAAGTCTTTAGTTGCTGAGCTGGTGTGTCATCATTAACTAGTGGTGTAACTTTGGGGAAACCACTTCACCTGCTGAACCTCAAATTTCTCATCTATAAAATGGCTATTAGAAATTTGTCGTGTCTCCTAAGTAAGAGTTGCTGTGAAAACAAAATGGGATGAGGTATGAAGAGGCTTTGAAAAATGAAAATATATGTCATTATGATTGTTAATCAGCCAATGAGGAGCAGCTTGTATTTCTGAGAATAAAGGTTCTCAGAGGCAAGCACTTTTTGCAGGAGCTGGAAATCTTCCTTTGGTTCTTGCAGTACCTTGAAACCTGCTTTTTATTGGGAGTCCTAGGCTCTCTGTTCTTCCTTTAGCAAAATTACCTTTCAGAATATCCCTGTCCTCAAAGCAAACACTGGTGTTATTTTCAACTAATAGCTTTTTTTTTCCTATCTTGAAATTCTTTCATCAGATTTCCCTTCCCTTTCCAAACTCTAGATGTCAGTGTTCTCAGGTCCAACCTATGGGCTTTTTCTATATATATATTCACCCTCTTTCAATGTGCTGTCGTCCAGACCTATTACTTCAGTGAGCCCATCAATCCCAAATTTAGGTCTGTCTTTTACCTTGCCCTGAAATCTAGACTCTTGTTTACACCTGTTTCATCAACATTTCCACTTATATATCTGATAGGCATCTCAAACTCAACAAGCTCTCAACCCCATCTGCCACTCCCATATTTTTCTCATCTCTGCAGAAGGAATCAAGTACCCAATAGCTAAGGTCTGAAAGTTTAGAATCATCTTTGATTTTTATTTTTCTCTCACATTCTACATCCAATACAACCATTAAAATTTTGTCTACTTGCTCATCTGCTCTTGCCACTTAATTGGTCTTCCTGTTTATGCTCTTACTCTATCACCAGAATATTTTTCACACAATGGACAGATTAACCTTTTAAATATGTGAGCCAGATCAAAGCATGGCATTGTTCAGCATCCTTCAAATAATTTTCCATCAGACCGAGGACAAAATCTAAAATCCCGGAGGTAAACTTAAGCTCCTTCACCGTTGCCACCTTGCTCACTGCACTCAAGCCTCAAAGGCCTTCTGGTCACCTGGTCGGTGTTTGAACTCACCAAGTCTCCTCTCATTTGCAGATTTTGCACATACTGTTCCTTCTGGTCTGGAATGCTACTTCTCCAGCATCACAGTTCAGATCCTCACTCTTTTCAGGAGCTTCTCAAAAAGTCATCACTTTGGAGACTCCTTCCCTGACCATCATCTTCGAAATGCCTCTCCTTGTTATCTTTATTTCCTTAGCCTGCGCTCTTTTTCTCCACTGCACCATCGTTATTGATTTTTCTTCATATTTATTTTTTCAGATTGTTTTTTCTCAAATATCTATAATATGTAGATTTGCTTTTGTATAAAGAAATAAATATAAGCTTTAATAAATCAAAATAACTGAGAGATCCAGGCTACCTACTCTGAGGGCCTTTTGCAGAGAGGCAAAACTCGGAGAATAAGCAAGAAGAATAAGACACACGGGCTTATAATTACCTCTTATTTAATTAGAAAAACTGAGAGAAGGTAAAGGAGCTTAAAATTTCAGAAATGGAAGAAGCCCTAGTTAATATGTATTGGGGGGAGGCAATCTTTACATTTTACAGAGTAGAAGTCTTAGGGGTGGAGGAGAGGAAGTCTTACAAATGTCATTCAGTAAATGCAAAACAGTATGTTGGGGGTGGGAGGTGTCACTTGACACTCCATCACATTTTTTTGGCTACACAGTTGAGTATTCATTACCACCGATGGTTTCAACAACAATGGAAGGTCACTGCTGTCTGGAAGGAAGAGAAAAGAAAGGTGTCAGTATAAGAATACTTTTCAGCTAGGACTGAATTATGTTTTATGGCTAATTCTCAAAACCAATGTTTAGAATATCTCAAAATACCATCCGAATTCTGAGATTGCTGCTGCTTCACAGTTTGACTAAACTCTATAAAATAAATGACACCATTCTAGAAATGTCAAAAAGTGGAAACAAACCTAGACTTGATTTTATTCATAATTTCCTTTCTGTCTGAAATCCTTGCTCAGTTTAATTTGAAATGGCAACAACAACAAAAAAGTCATTGATCACGTCAGGTTTTCTAAGCAATATTTTGAGTTTGAATTACAATAAAATATTTCTCTAATCTTCTGAGAGATAGCCACTGCATCTGCTAAATACTACATAAAGTAATGTTATTAAAAATTAACGTTTTTAATTTAACTGGTATTGCCATTAACACTCATATTTCTTATAGTAATATTATTCTTCCAATTCCATTAGGCCTTTTGTGCATAGCCATGTTTATCCTGCTCTTCTATTATTTATATGTTTAATTTGTTATTGGGTTACTTCATATATTTCAATTCCATTATAATGCAATGTGATGATATAAAACTCTAGTCAATTGTATTTCCTCAATCAGTAGGATTCCATTTCTTTTATTAGCACTTGTAGTAAAGGGTCTGACTCCATTGTGATGTTTGACGGCTGACAGCTTTTAAGATCTACTTCTCCTTCTTTTCCTCCTGCCCCACATCTGATGAAACTGATAAGAAAGCCCAGTTCTCCCTCCTTTGGCATGAATGGAAAATTCATACTACACAAGCCCTGTCCTATGCATGGAAAGCCCCCGCCCCTTCCTACCCCCCACATCCAGTATCATAAACACCCAAGCCAGCCTCCTTTCCATACTATCTCAAGCCCTTTTGGGACGAGCTTGGGGAGTCTATCCTGCTGTACCCAGAAAGCCTCATTCTGTGAGTCACAAACCTTTTCCTACCCACGAGGAGCGTACATGGTGTCATCATTCTCAACATGTGAACCAAATTTTGGGCCAGGATCCTCCATCACTATGCAATGTGGATACAACACTTGGCATTCTATAGGTTACTTAATCATTATGTAGAGAACTTACATAAAGTATAGAGGAAAAGATCTCAATTGGTCTACATCATTTTACTGAAAAAAAACACTATGCATCTTGTTAGATTTAAACTGGGTACAGCAACATTTTCATTTTATTTGCAATTACAAGCAAAGACATAAGGTGAATCAGGTGAACTAAGTTTTCTTTTCCCTGAATAAAAGAAGAGCTGAGATGATTAATAGCAATAAATACATTAGCACAGCAGTTTAAAGGTTAAATTAGCAAATTCTAATAAACCTACACACACATTCTATAGAATAAGAAATGGTGCTTATTAAATAAGATTATATTTTTGGTAGACTAAAATCAACTTTGTATTTAATATTTAGTGAATGTACTCAAGAAGGGCTTCGTGCTAAGTAGCATTAGGTGGTGTATGACCATCTCAGGAAAATGCTTGTCCCTTCCAAGGAAATAAAACCAAGGACAAATTTTCTCCACTTTTTAAAGTACTTGACATATTAGAATTATTTTCTCCCAAGATTTTATGACATCACTTAAACCTATATATTCCCAAAATAATTTATGTAAGATTACATGGTTGAGTTGTTTATTTACTGATGTTTTTTAAATTCTGTATCAGAATTGAGTTGGCAATAGTTTTTGGACATAACACATTATGATGTGTATGTGCAAGACCTTTTGTTCCTTATTATATGTTATTGCTTCTCTCCATATTAGGCTTGACAGATAAAATGCAGGATGCCCACTTAAATTCAAATTTCAGATAAAAAAATTTTTTAGTACACATATTTAGTATACGTGTGTCTCGTGCAATATTTGGGACTAAAACAAAAGGATCTACTACTCTTGCTTTTCTGTGTATGTCCCCTCAGGCTGAAATTCCTAAGGATGGGAAGGTCTTTTTAGTCCAATATTACTTGGGTATTAGTAAGTATTATTTATCTTTTATCTGAAATTCAAATGTAACCAGATGCCCTGTAATTTTATTTGCTAAATCTGGCAACCCTACTGCCTACCCCCCAAACTCAATTCACACTTTTATAAACAGAGTCTTGTATATTTAATATGTATCTTTCCCATCTATGTTTATATATATATAATACATACGTAATATATATTCATAAAGTATTGTATATGCAAGTGCATGTTTAAAATTTAAGTAAATGTTATTGAGCTTTAAATCACATTCTGTTTTCCTTTTAAGTATCATTACTTTAGTACTTTCTCCATGTAGATATGGCTCATTTCATCTGGCCAATACACAGTATCCCACCTAGCCATGGACTATAATTCACTGAAGTTTTCCCCCAAGGATAACACCTAGGATATTTCACTTCTTTGCAAAAAAAGCAATGCTGAAATTATATTCTTGTTGCATGTGCCCCTCTGCTCTTGTGTGGAATTTCTCCAAGGTGTATATTCATACCCAGGAGTGAAATCCTGCATGGGATATATATTTGTTATTCATTTTAATATGAACTTTCAGATGGTTCTCCTAACAGCTACTTCAGTTTACACTCTCAAAATAACAGCGTGAGATTTTCTTTCTCTTCATCTTCTCCAACACCTTATATTATTAAACTTTCATTTTTGTCATCGTAATGAGTATAAAGTATCTATGTATTCTCTTAATTTTCGCTTCTCTAATTACTAATGAGATTGAGAATCTCTTCATTGTTTTTTTCTAATAGATTATATTTTCCTGCTTCTTTGTATTTTGAGTAATTCTGGATTCTATCCTTTGCATTTTGAATGTTATATTATAGGCGGTCTTTGGGTTCAAAGGCCCTTACTCCTCAAAAGAGTGTTGTATTCATTTGCTTGTTACTTGGTTTAACAAATTCTCCTACAGAATGCATTAGCTCAGATCTCTGTGCAATTGAAGGCATTTTTATATGTTTACTTTGCTGGGTTCTTTGCTGTCTGTCCTATAAACGTGTACTTCAGCAATCAGGCAGAGATTGGACAAAGTAACAAGTACAACCTGACCACAGTTCCCCTCACCTGTCCCTTTTCTTTTGGATAAGTCCCTCACTTTGGGGCAATAAAGATCACCACCCCAGCTTCTTTATTCCTTGTGCAAGAAAGATGACATGTTTTTATCAGAGCTTCAGGCTCCTCCACATGGAATGACCAGAGCTGACCCTCAGGCCACTACTGCTAAGGTGAGGACCTCACCCAGTCCCATCTCTTCTTCCAGATTTCAGCTCGTCCCTAAAGTCTACCTTCAGTAGTTGCTTTTTATTTTATTTATTTTTTAATTTAATTTTTTAAAATTTAATTTAATTTAATTTTTTTAATTAATTAATTTAATTTATTTAATTAAATTAATTAATTTAATTAATTTAAAGTCTACCTTCAGTAGTTGCTTTTTATTTTATTTATTTTTTAATTTAATTTAATTTAATTTTTTTAATTTAATTAATTTAATTTATTTAATTAAATTAATTAATTTAATTTTTTTAATTTAATTTTTTAATTTAATTTAATTTAATTTTTTTTTTTGCCAATGGTAATGGATATGTAAGGTGTTGCTTTTTAAATTTGGCTCAGAGTCCATAATTGTTATCTGTAGGTGGATGATCTACCTTGAAGTTGCTGTGTCATACCTGAAAGCAGAACTCCTCATCTATTAAGTTTTGTATTTCAACAATTATATCTTTCACTTCTAGAATTCCCATGTTGTTCCTTAAAAAAAAATTCTGGTTACTATTTATAGCCTCTTGTTTCTCATATATTTTGTATTATAATTTTCTATTTCTTTTATTCTTTATATAATAATTCTAGTATCTGATCTCATTGGGTGTGTAACTCTTCTGTTTGCAATTTCTATTGCCTCTTCTCTCGGAAATGTGTGTTTTGTAAATATTTTTTTCATTTTAAGTTGGTAATTAGCTCCATTTATTCCGTAGAAACTCTAAGGGACATAGATTGGGCATGGTTTTCTCAAGATAAGATTTTAATTCATTTCTACTGCATGTTCCAAACGTTACCAACATGAAACAACATTCATTCATGTGTGTATGTACTTACATATAGATGTATGTGTGTACGTACATATGTATGTTGGCCTAGTGATTATCTTATTGAGAAGGTAGTTAAGGCCAGCTTCACAGTATGTGACCTATGCAGTCACACAGGGCCCCACACTGGGAAGACCATCATACTTGGCTTAATGCTCTGTTGTCATCATCTTGAAGTTTGTAATAATTTTTAAGCAAAGAACCTCACATTTTAATTTTGCATTGGGCCTCACTGCGACTGGTCCTGAGGATAGTATACATAAGTTGCATGTGACAACATAACCTATAGCCATAAATTCTAAAGAAATACTATTGTTTTTTGTTAAAAGTATTTGCATGGTACAGAGGAAGAAATAAATAAGCTCTTTCATTGCTTCAATTTCTAAGTAGTTAGATGTCCCCATGCCCACACTTTTATGGAAGTTGTACTTCTTTCAGTATCCAGGAATACTGGGTCTCTCCATTTCTGTTCCCACACTTTAGCAGAAAATGTTAGTGATATGCACAGATTCCGTCAAATCCATTTTAACCTAAAGACCTTCATCAGAGGACCTCCTTTGGACTACCAGAGCCATTGTATTGAGTCTGCCCACAGAACTAGAAGTTACTAAGAGTTTATCCCCCCAAATTCCCCCTATATGCCCTTAGCTAATTACAGATAGGTGCAAGACTTTGAAAACCCAGTTTTCTTTTCCTTGGGTCAGGATAAATTATTTATTATAATATTATTTTTATGATAATAATAACATCTCAATATTATAATAAAATTACTATAACAAAACGTTATATATTATATTAACTTATACAAATAATAATATATAATAACTAAATAATAAAATTAGAATCCCTCTGTGAGATCAGGTTGAAGCTACCTTAATAGGACTTTGCCTCAGATTATACCTTTGCTTGGCTTCCTCCTCTTTCCTCTTTTATTTTCTCCACTCTTTACTGGTTTCTTCTAGCAGTACTTCCTTAATTTCCTGCACAAGAATCCTTATTTGGGCATCAGCTTCTAAGGAACTCACTGACCTGGCATAGCCCTGAAGACTTGTCTCCTATTCTTTCAAGACAGAATAATACCCCAAATTCTGAGTTCCAAATACTGGCTTAGATCCTAGGGAAGCATAGGTTTGCAAGTTCTCTTGTAGGTTTCTCTGTAATTTCAGACCTGTATTATTCCTGGTCTTTGGGGATTTCCCATACTATCTTGTGCACTCAGAAATGTATTTAAAATAAATTTGTTATGAATTATCTAGAATGTGTGTATTTTAAGGCAGCTAAGATATTTACCTGGACTTCCACAGTACTGGACATATAAGGCTTTTTGCTCTTTATTGCTAGATTTTATGTTGAATGCTTAGCTCATGTTTTTGGTCTTTCTATTTTCCCTATCTATGGATTAAAAAAAAAATACATACATCCCACACATTTTGTTTTGCATTGTTTCATTGTCATTTAGCTCTAAGTATTTTGTCACTTACTGTTTATCTTCTCTAATACAGGGGTTTTCCATAAGTGCCTTATTGATTTAAAGACATAAGTGATTTAAAATTTTATCCTTTTAGACATTCATTTCTAACTTTATATGTTTTGTGTATGTATAGGAGAAATTGTATGGTAGAACATTAATTCTTTAGAATAGTTTAAAGATACATTTGTGGTCTAGCAAGTGACAGATTTTTGTGACTGTTCCAAATGGTACAGAAAATTCTCTATGTATCTCTGGATTATCCTCATTCATCAACTCAGACAAATTTATGGTCTTGTTTGTTTTTTCTGCTCTTTTTATCAGTTTCTGAGAGTGATATGTTAAAATGTCCAATTACAAGATTAATCACTACATTAATCTGTCACTTGTTGCTTTCATATATTTTGAACTTATATGCAGTTACATGCATATATTTGCTGATTGTTCTATCTTCTAGATCAATCACTGTTTTTCACAGTAAGCAGCACTCCTCTGCCACTGATTATGCTGCTGTCATAGAATCTATCTTGTGCTGTGCTAATATTGCTACTCTATATTTCTTCTGGTTTACATTTGCCTCACATTTTTTACAGTAACTTCATTTTTCAGTCTTATATGTCCATTAAGAATGTTTCTTACAGAAATCAGTGATGAAAATTAGTTTATTATATATTTGTTGTTGCTGTTTTTGTTATAACATAATACAGTCTGAGTATTCTCTTTGACCAATGAGTTTAACCAGTTTTAATTTATTAAAATTTACTTTATATTAAATGTACAGTATATAATAAATATGTGTATATGTAAATATTATGATTTAATTTTGCCCCTTAATCTTATGCCTTCTAATTACTAAGCTCTTTTTGCTTATAGTTTTACTTCTTTCTACCTTGAATTAGAGAGATTGAATCCTGATTTAGTACCATCCACACTTCAATTTACTATCCCTCTCCATGCTCAAAGTTTAGCAGTATATGTATTTCTCGCAGAGCAGCTCTTATTTCCCACCATCACTCTTAAATTTCAAAGTTATTACAAATATTTTTATAAGTAATTTTTTATTTAGGATATATCTTATTAAAATCTTAATTTATTTATATTTCGTATACTTTATTATTAACTCCCAGATTTATGCTTTGTCTTGCTGGGGTATAACCTTCAACAGCTCTTTCAAAGAGGCTTAATGTGGTAAAATTTCTGAGAAACTTTGTATGCATAGGAATATTATTATTGCATCCTCATTTTTAGATGATTACTTAGTTGAATGTAAAGTTCTAAGTCCCAAGTTCTTTCTTCCAGTACTCTGAAGATATTACACCACTGACTATTGCTGAAGCATTGACGTTGAAAAGTCAGGTATCATTCAGGAAATTAATTTCTCTTGGCTTTCAAATGCTCCATTTGTAAAAGTACAAGTCTGTAATAGATCATGTGTAAAGAGGTTTGCATTAGTTAGAAATATTCCTGGCTGCAAGGGGGGAAAGTATTAAGAACGGGTTGGTAAACACAGAAAAATGTATTTGTTTCACATAAAAAGAGGTCATGGGGCAGGAAATTCAGAATTAGTTCATAGCTCAGCAAACCCACAAAGAACCCATCAAGCCCTTAAATCTCAAGTAAAGGAATGTCTAGTTTCCCCATATTTAAAATGAAGGGATTGCTCTAGACAGCTACTAAGATCTCTTCTAACCACAACATTCTATTGTTCTATGAGCAATAATATCACATAATATAATCAGAGAAGCTCACAATAATAATTCTGAGTTTTTAAGAAATTAACATATCAAGCAGTTTGATAGAAGTATTTAATGTAACAGTTTTTTGCCTTACAGAGGCTGACAGAGCACTCAGGCAGGTATACGTGAGGGAGAAAACCTTACAGAAATCCCTCTATCTCACAGTCTAATTTTGAGCTTTCTTCATTTGAAATAAAATTGCTAATATACCCAGTGATAATCCAGTTCTTAGGTATTGGCCTCCATTACTAAATTCACATGATAGTGACCCATAAATACTAGAATGACAACGTATTCAATTACAATAAAAATAAAATCATCAAGTGAACTATTTGCCTGTGCCTTCTGCTCATTGCATTCTCTTCCTATAGATAATTATACAAAGATAGACATATTTATTTTCAGAATATGGCTTGATGAGTATGGGAACAGAGCAAAAATATCAAGATAAGCATTCATTCATTTGTTCATTCATTCAGATATACTGGTTCAGAGCATACCATGTGATAGAAACTTGTAAGAAATTCAAAAAAAGTAGGCATTTTATTATTTAAAGAAAAACGTACATGTAGTAAAATACACGAATATTAATTATTTGGCTCAATGAATTTTTCAGGTCTATATCTCTGTGACTACCTTCTATATCAAGTTATAGTATTTCCAACAACTCAGACAATTCTCTGTGGTCAATATCTCTTCCTAACTCCTTGGCCATTATTCTGACTTCTGTAACATTAGATACATTTTGTTTGTTTTTGAACTTTATAGTCATGAAATTTTTACAGTTTATATTCTTTTGTGTCTGTCTTCTTTTGATCAAGAGCAAATGTTAAGGACTCATTCAATACTGTTATGTACACCAGTAGTTTATTCCTTTTAATTTCTGAGTAATATTTCATTGTATGAATATACTACAATTTATTTATTATCCTGTCCATAGACATTTAGTCTGTTTCCATTTTTTAATGTAATGAATAATGCTGCTATGAATCTTCCTGTGAAATATTTTACGGACATATACACTTATTTCTGTTTGGCATATATGTGTGAGTGAAATTTCTTGGTCACAGAGTATGTGTACTTTAATATTTTTACAAACTTTAAAAAGTTTTCCAGAGTGATTTTGCCATTTTAACTTCCCACAAGCAATGCATAAGAGTTCTAGTTTCTCCATATCATCACCAACACTTTATATTTCTCCAATAAAGGTTTAACTCACCAGGTTTAGGGTGCTCAAACCCTGCGTGTGCCAACAATCACCTCCTCCTTGACCAGCTCCTGAAAGTAACCTTGAATCGTCAGAATGTCTTGCCTGATAAAAGTGACTTTGTATACCAGACCAAGCATTCCTGCTAACAATGTGATTTATGATGGGAAAAATGGACCATGCTATATCAGTCTAACCTCTGAGGGGCTGGAGACCAAGTAAGAAGGTCAGCTACATGGCACTCCATGCCTATGTGACAAAACTCCAATAAAATCCCTGGTTACCAAGGCTTGGTTGAGCTTCCCTGGTTGACAGTATTCCATATGTTTTGTCACACATCATTGCTGGGAGAATTATTTACTCTCTTTGAGTCCTTTTAGTAAATCACTGAACTTTGGGGTGCTCTTAGCAACCTATGACACAATATTGTTGGTGTTATAAAATTTAGCCATTCTGGTGGTTTGGGGGAGATATCTCATCATTTGCATCTCTGAAGACTAATGATGTTGTGTACCTTTCCATATGCTTATAGGCCATTTTGATATTTTCTTTTGTGAGGTTCCTGTTTAAATTATTTACCATTTTTTAAAAGTTGGGTGTTCATCTTTTTTCCTTTTTGATTTATCGAAGTTCTCTGAACATTCTACATATGAGTTCATCAGTTATATTTTATTTCAAATAGCTTTTCCCAGGCTGTGGCTTGTATTTTTACATTTTAATGATAATGTTTTGAGGAGAAGTTTTTAATTTGATAAAGTCCAATTTAACTGAGTGATAAAGAAATTCTCCTCTGTTTTCTTTAAAAAGTTTGATTGCTTTAGCATTCACATTTAAGTCTGTATCTTAAGTTAATTTTTTTCTTATGCTGTGAGAAAGGGGTTAAGCTTCATGTTTTAAATATGAATAGCCAGTTGCTTCAGGACCATTTAGTGGAAAGACTGCTATTTTCCCCAATGAATTTCTTAGGCACTGTGTTGAAATCAGTTGGTCATATACGTGATTAGTTACTCTTGGGCTTCCCTTTTTTTCCCACAGATTTATCTTTATGTCAATACCAGACAATCTTGATTTTGAGTAGAATTATAGTAAATCCTGAAATCTGACAGTTTAAGTATCCCAACCTTGCTATTGTCAGGTGGTATAAGTTTTCCAACTTTGTTCTTTGTTTTCAAGATTTTTTAGGTTATACACATGCCCATACCAATCTTAGAAGTAGCTTTCCATATCTTTCTTCTTTTTTTTTAATTTTTGTGATATCAACTGGGATTACATTCAATCTATAAGCTGATAGAGAACCGCCAACTTAAAAACTATCTAGTCTTTCAACCCATAAACATGGTGTATTTCCAATTAATTAGGTATTCCAGGAGCATTTGGGGGGGCATTTTTTTTTTTTTTAGTGTAGAGGCTTTATACATCTTTAATTAAATTTATTATAAATATTTAAGATGAGTGTTTTTACATATATTATTGTATTTTCCAAAAGTTTTTTGTTAGTATATAGAAGTATGACTGATTTTTGTATATAGATTTTATATGCAATAATTTTGGCAAAATAAATAATTACTTTTGGTAATTTGCAAATTCCCTTACATATTGTATGTATGCAATCATATTATCTGTGAATAAAAATGGACTTACATCTTTCTTTCCAATCTTCATATCTTTTGTTTCTTTTTCTTGCCTTACTATACTTGTTAGAACCTCCAAATTACTCTTGCATTTAAGTTGTGAGAGTGGACATCCTTGCCTTGCTTCCAGTCTTAGCAAGAAGACATTCAGTCTTTCACCATTAAGGATGATAATACCTATAAAACTCTTTATATAAACTCCTAATCAGATTGAAGAAGTTCTCTTTTATTTTTAGTTTGCTGAAAGGATTTTTTTTGTTTATCATGAAGGAGTGTGTAGTGTTGTTATCTTTCTTCCTCTCTAAATTTTACTCTTCAACCCTTTTCAAGGGTTTTGGCCAGGAGTATAAATAAAAAGATATAAGATACATAAGAACAGGAGTATGTGTCTTTTTTTCCACTAATATATACTAAAACTCTAGGATTGTTTCTAAAATGTAGTAGACATTCGATATAAGTATTTATTGAATAAATAAATTATGCCAAATTGACCAAATGTTGTACCACTATAATATTTCCCAGTAAATTTGAATTATTAAAGATAGTAGGGACTTGAGGCAAAGGTCTGGCTAACCTTTCCTTTCCCTCTAAATTGAAGAAATCTGAACTGGAACAACAGGGTCTGCCTGGTTTAGTTACAGGCTTAAATGCAGAAAGCAGAGGCAGGTTTATTACATGGAATCAAGACCCAGAAAAGACAGTCCACTATGCTTGAGAGAGGGAGGGAGAGAGGGAAAAAGAGATGCAGAGACAGAGACAGACATAGGGACAGAGAGACAGAAGGAGATGTTTTTGAGACCCCACTGTGACAACATGTATAAATCAGAATAGCCATTCATCCTTCTTGGGAGAAGAGCAATTAAAAGGTGGACAAGAAGAACAGGAATCTCTTTTTGTAAGTCAGTAGGAAGACAGAAGCATTGGCAGAGGAGAGGATGTGAAAAGAAGAATGTCTTTTCTAAAAGAAAAAGAATTTAATACCTTTTTCTTTGCATTCTTTCTTCTCCGATAATGTAATTCTTACCTGCCCTTTTATTTTATGTTTATCTGTCAAATATTTTCCTGTAATTTTAAAGTTTTTAAAAATAATTTTAAGTATGTATTTTGTTAAAAACTTAAGGTTAGATTTTGTGTTTTAAACCTTTGCTACTTATTAAGAAAACTAATCCATTTACTTGTTTTACTATACAGAAAACCATCATTTAACTGACAATTTAAATGATAGAATATTGGTGATTAGGTTATATCTTTGAGCACAAATTATTACTTCATGATGTAGTAATGACTAAACTACTAAGGTAAGAACTCATTACTACAGAGCGCATTTGAAATAGGAAAGAACTCTATCATTCTATCATTGGATGTTTTACATGTTGAAAATATTATAAATTTCACCAAAAAAGTATCGTGTATGACTGAACTAGAGATACTCAAGAAGTACAAACTGGAAGAGAAATTTGACCAACAAATTTACAGTAAGAACAAATGGGATTTTTTTTCTATTGAGAATTTATTGCAGCCTCTTTCAGCTTCTAAAAATGTTGTTAAAATAATTTAGCTAATAATAATGGGTAGCATATATTGAGAGGTTGCCATATGTGAGGAATTTTTCTAAGAGCTTTACCTGTATTAACTTATATAATTTTCACAAAGTTCTGTAAGGCCCTATAAGAGTATATACTATCAGTTGGTACACATAATACTGCCATATGAGTCAGAGAAATATTGAAACCCATTCATATTAGTTGGTAAAGAGCAACTCTTTAACTACGGTTCACCAAATAATGTTACCCAGCAGTGGCCAGAGAGGCAAGTAATGAGGTCTGGGAGTGATGCTGGGTGGTAGGAGGGAAGATGAATGTAGACCAACTAAGGCTACAGGGATGGCTTTGGTGCCAGGGGTGTCTGCAGTACCTGCCAGCTGCTCCTGAGAAGGCCACCACTGTCAGGGATATCTGACTAGGTGGCACTGCAGGTGTTATTACTAGCAGCATTTTCATCGCGGACCAAGCAGTATAACTTACATTGGCTTCTAAATGAATACCTGGAAATGACTTGTAGGCAATGCATCTCACCACCTCTGGCTGCAGTAAAGCACTAGACACCGAACCACCTTCTGGCGGCAACAAAGCCCCAGGCACCAAGGACCTAATGGTAATCAATTTAATGGGGCTGTTGGGAAATTTTGATGCAATTCCTATGTCAAATTATGGCTTAATAGGAATCTCATTTAACTAGTGGCAGCTCAGTTAAACAAAAAACCACAATAATAATTTCTAAAAATTAACAAATGATTGGTAAATTAATAAAATGATTTGATAAAGAATTGGCCCTATGACTTATTCCTTATTAAACACTATACTCTGTGTATTTAGACAATAAAAGGCAATATATTTTAATGTATGTATTTATCCAAAGATAATTTGTTACATTACTAGTGGATGAATATTTTAAATATTATATCTGGCCTCTATTTTTATTCTCTCTTTTACAGATGAGCAAATTAGGCACAGAATAGTTAAGTAGCTAGCCTAGGTTATAAACCAGTAAATATCAGAGCTGATATTCAAACACAACAGACCACCTCTGGAGTCTGTGATCTTAACCACTGTTTTACTGCCTATCAGACTATCATACTGATGAGCTATTTTTCCACTGCTTTTTAATTAAACATTTATTTTAATATTATTGCCTGATGCTAAATTACCTTTCTAAGAGAATTAGTGCACATTAGAAGTTCTGTTATTTTGTCATTAAATACTGATAAGAAGTTGCATTATGTTTTTTCATTACCAAAAAATTTTTTTCACCTATATTCGGATCAACCCAGAAACAAAGCGATAGCAGATACTTAACACATTCTTCAATGATTGGCAAGACATATTTAGGTAACATACAAGTTTTTTTAAAACAAATATTTTTTCTTAAATTTGTTTTTCTTTTGAAATTCTAAATTTAAACTATGCCATATGCACTAGAATATATAAACATATAATAAGATTTCCTTTTATTGAGGTGACATTAGTTTATAACATTGTAAGTTTCATGTGTACAACATTATATTTCTACTTCTGTTTTACAAAACATATTTTGAGGTTAAGATTTCCAAATCACCCCTCCCCCCAGATTCTTAATCCAAACAGGTCAAGTACTGGATATTCCAGTTAAACGATTTTCTATTCAGCTGCAGTGATTAATATCTCTTCTATTACTCTTTGTGCTTTCTAGTTTTTTTCTGCTTCCATTTTCTTTTATATCATTTTCTATAAAAACAAAGTTTCATTTGCTTTTACCTTCCCAGTGTTTTGGAAAGTTCATATGTCTTGATTTTGTAATTTTACATGTAGAAATTGCTAAGATTTTTTTCTTTTAAAAAAAACAACTCTTAAGCTCTATTTCTCTAGTTATCAGTGGCAAATGAAATGCTATAATTTATTTCTAAAATATAAGATATAGAACTCAGTACATTTTTCACTTTCACTATTATCCCATCCCCTATAATACATACTTCACAATGTTTGTAAAAGTAATCTGGAATTGTGAATTAGTATTATTATTATAGTCATGTATTGTTACATTAACTATCTTGTGCTTGTAAGTGGGATAATCCATCATAAAACCACCAATACGCCCTTCCCCCAGTTTATGAAATAAAGCTTTATGAGGACAAATAAGAGTTTCTCTATGACCACCAGTTAACTGCTCTCCTGAATTTAGTGTTGATCTTTCCCTACATCTAAAAATTGTTAGTACATATACACTTTATTACATATATATGTATATATGTGTACATGCATATATGTTTATATATATCCATAAACTATATATAATAGTGTTTTGCATGTTTCTAAGCCTTATGAAAGTGATATCTTCCACAGACTGTTCTGTAACTTGCTTATTTCACTCAGCATTCTGTTTTTGAGATTACCTATAATGATATATGTATCTTCACTTGAATAATTTAAAAGTGGTATTGAATAGACTGCAATCTGATCATTCTCCTTTAAATGAACATTTAGGCTCTTTTCAACTTCTTACCATTACAAACAACATGGCTGTAAAGATTCTTGTACGTGTCTTCTTGTGAAAGGAGATCCAGAGTCAGAATCTCAGAATGGAATTACTGAGCTATAGATGTGCCTTTACGTAGACTTTAATTTTACTAGATAGTGCCTAATTCTTCCCAAAATGACAGCTGCAATGTGCACTCCCACCAGCAACTGGAGTTTCCAACTTCATTCCCATCCCTGCTAACACTTGGTTTCGTCAGAATGTTTCATTTTTGCCAACCTTGTTACATGAAAATGTATCTCATTATGGGTTTTATTTTTCCTTCCTTAGCTACCAGCAAGGTTGGGCTTTTTTTTTCCAATTTATTAGCCATTAAGGTTTTGTTTTACCTGTGTATTACCTATTCACATATATTTGTTTTCTTTTTGGTTGCCTTTTTCTTATGGGTTAGTAGGAGTTATTCTACTTTTTATTCTAGATACAAAATCTTTACCAGTTATGTGTGTTTCTAAAATCTTCTCCAAGTCTACTTACTGCTTGTCATTTTTATGTCTTTTTCTGAAAAGTGTATAAAATTTGGAAATAGTCAATGTATCTTTTTTTCTGTAATGATTTGGGTTCTGTGGGTCTTGTTTAAGATACTCTTTCCTTTCTAAGGTCATAATTTTTTGGGAAGTTTTTAAAGTTTTACTTTACACATTAAGCCTTTAATTCACCTAGAATGTGCTTTTGCATATCACATGAAGTAGAATGATATCATTTTTATGTGATACATTTCTTGAATAGTCTACTATTTTCCCATTTCTTTTAATGCCTCCTCTGTCATATATCTCATTTCTGTATATTAGTGGGTCTTTTTCTGGGTTATTTTTTTTTAACATCTTTATTGGAGTATAATAAACACACAGTGGTGTGTTCGTTTCTGCTTTATAACAAAGTGAATCAGTTATACATATACATATATCCCCATATCTCTTGCCTCTTGAGTCTCCCTCCCTCCCACCCTCCCTATCCCACCCCTCTAGGTGGTCACAAAGCATCTGGATTACTTTTTATATTCCATTGCTCTAGGTCTATGGACCAATTTCTGGGACAATATTATTCTTGCTTAATTATTATATATCATAATACATCTTACATAACTTTGTAATTCAAAAATTTAGAATGGTCCCATTGCGTCAATTTTGATCAAACTCTTTTCAGTCCAAATACTGGGGAAAGGGCTTCCCTGGTGGCACAGTGGTCAAGAATCTGCCTGCCAATGCAGGGGACACAGGTTCAAGCCCTGGCCCGGGAAGATCCCACATGCCACGGAGCAACTAAGCCCGTGTGCCACAACTACTGAGCCTGCGCTCTAGAGCCTACGAGCCACAACTAGTGAGCCCACATGCCAAAACTACTGAAGCCTGCGTGCCTAGAGCCCGTGCTCTGCAATAAAAGAAGCCACGACAATAAGTCCGCGTACTGCAACGAAGAGTAGCCCCCGCTCGCCACAACTAGAGAAAGCCCGTGCACAGTAACGAAGACCCAACACAGCCAAAAATAAAAACAAATAAATAAATAAAAGAAAATTAAAACAAAACAAAACAAATACTAGGGAAAAACATTCATCTCAGGAGGATTCTCTTAAGTTAAGTTTTTGGTTGTTAGTGTTTCAGAATCTTTACCAAGCTGGATTTTTAACCTTAGCCCTCAACGTTGAGTGCCCTTTGTTTTTATTCATTTGTCTTTTTCTTCAATAATTCTGGAAAGCCTATCAATTGTATCCTCCACATTTGATCTTACGTTTTGTACTTTACATTTGGCTTTCAATAAAAAAAACAAAATTGAGTTATTTGTAGTGAGGTCGATGGACCTAGAGTCTGTCATACAGAGTGAAGTAAGTCAGAAAGAGAAAAACAAATACCATATGCTAACACATATATATGGAATCTAAAAAAAAAAAGGTTCTGATGAACCTAGGGGCAGGACAGGAATAAAGACACAGACGTAGAGAATGGACTTGATGACACGAGGAGGGAGAAGTGTAAGCTGGGACGAAGTGAGAGAGTAACATTGACATATATACACTACCAAATGTAAAATAGATAGCTAGTGGGAAGCAGCTGCACAGCACAGGGAGATCAACTCGGTACTTTGTGACCACCTAGAGGGGTGGGTTAAGGAGGGTGAGAGGGAGACGCAAGAGGGAGGGGATGTGAGGATATATGTACGCATATAGCTGATTCACTTTGTTGTACAGCAGAAACTAACACAACATTGTAAAGCAATAATACTCCAATAAAGATGTTAAAAAAAAAATTTGGCTTTCACTTTCTCCATGATAGATTTTAACTTCATTCCATTTGCATTTCCTGTGGTCCTTTACATCCTCTATCTCTCCTTTGCAATTTATTCTTTTAGAGTTCCCAGTAAGCCTACTCTTTCCCAATGGCATCTATCTCAGCTTTCTCTCTACAGTCTATACTGAGGATTCCAACAGAGTCCAAACATTTTATTCTCCTGCAGTGGATAATTCTCTCACATATTTTTCTCTTAGAGTTCAGAATATTCTCCTCATTCCTATTTGCTACTATTTTTTCATAGACTCTGTGTATAGGCTGCCCTCTGTACTCAAATGAGATGAGGCTTTGAGAGCCATCAAGTGTCACTCTTTGCCTACAGGCAGGGTATTTTTAGCCTCAGTGCAGTTTCGCAGGTATAGCAGATATTCATCTAATGGACCTCGTCTGCACTTAGTCAGGAGGAGGCCATGGTGGTTTCCTCCTGGCTCTATTACTTGTTTCTTCTTTTTGCTTTTGCACTTTAAATGAGTGAAATGTATTAAAATCTACCATTCCTAGCATATTCTATCTCACTAGACTTTTAGTTCCAGGATGGCTAGGGGCCATTCCTAATAAACCTTGACATCTACATATCATACCTCAGAACAGTGATATGCTGTCTGTCTTCAATCCCCTATTCCATGCTCCACTTCAATCAGACTGTCATCCCACCACCATACTAAAACAATTCATAACAACTTACCAATGACCTTCCTCCACAATGGTAAATCCGGTGATCGATTCTTAGCCTCATCTCACCTGACATATGGATCGTCTGACACAGTCGGTCTTAGTCTCCCTTTTGAAACACTTCTTAATTGCCTTCGAGAAAATTCCACCTCAGTTCTCTTCTCAAGTTAGCCATCCCTCTCAGTCCCCTTTGCATTTGCCCTCATATCAATGACTGCTTAGTACTGGAGTGGTCCAGGGCTCAGTGCGCGGACTTTTTCTCTTCTCCATCTACACTCATCTCTAGTATCACCAGTCTCATGGATTTAAATATAATTTATACACATATAAATACTTATATCTACCCTGAGTGCCCCCCTGAATGGCAGACTCATTAATCCAACTGCCTGCACAGTACCTTTATTTGGATAGTCAATAGGCATATCAAACGGTATGCGTCCATAACAGGAATGACTGTTTTCTCCCTCATCGCTGACCCTAAAACTCCCTTCTGCTTCTTGGTTAATGACTGAATTAGTCTGCTCAAGTTTCCATAACAATATACCATAGACTGGGTGACTTAAACAGCAGAAATTTATTTCTCACAGTTCTGGTAACAGGGAAGTCCTAGATCAAGGTGCCAGCTGATCTGATTTCTGGTGAGGGTCTTCTTCCTGGCTTGTAGACAGCCACATTCTTGCTGCGTCCACACGTGGCAGAAAAATATGGAGCTCTGGAGTCTTTTACGTTTTTAAAAAGACACCAGTTCTATGGGATCAGGGCTCTACCCCTATGACCTCGTTTGTTTAACCTTGACCTCCTGCTTAAAGGCCCTATCTCCAATGCAGTCACTTAGGGGTTAGGTTAGGGCTTCAAAATATGAATTTCAGGAAGACACAATTCAGTCTGTGACAATGACATTTTCATTATTTCTAGTTGCTCAAGAAAAACACTTTAGAATAGCCTTGACTTCTCTTTTGTTTCTTTCTTTCACAAATTACATGCATTTTATCAGCAAGTCCTGCTGGCTTAACCCTTAAGATATTTCCAGAGTTTGCAACCCTCTCATTACCAATGCCTACTACTCAGCTGCCATAATTCTCTACCTGAGAATAGCCCCGTGGCTGGTCTCTTTGCCTCTGCTCTTGCCCCTCTTTCTGCTGCTTCTTCATAGCACAGCCGCTGGGAGTAACCGTTTTCAAATATAAGTGAGATTATAACGTTCTTCTCCTCAACACTCTCCAATGACTTCCCATCTCACTTGAAGTAAAAGTCAAGTCCTTACAATGAGCTCTATCACTTGTAACAATTCGGCTACCTGTGCTTCTCAGATCTAAATCCTACCAACCTTGCCCTTGGCCATTAGCTCCAGCCACACTGGCCTCCTCATTGCTCTTCCTGAACATGCCAACAAACCTCCCACCTCAAGGGTCTTTGATTTTTCTGTGCCATCTTCCAGAAACACCTTTTACTAGAGCTCCCTGGGGAGCACACCCTCAGGGATATCCCCTGATACCCCTAAATAAAAAGACTACCTCCCAACATTTCCTTTTCTCCTTACCGTCTTTTTCTCTCCAGCATTGATACTATCTTGTTTATTTGTTGTCTTATCCCATAATTAGAATGCAACCTCCATAAAGTCCTGATTGCTTTTTTTGTCTTATTAGTGGCTTTATCTGCACCACCTAGAATACTCGGCACACAGTTGATGCTTCATAAATAATGAGGACTAATACATATATTAGAGAGGTAGCTGTCCACAATTCTAGTTGGCACAAATCTTGAAACAAAGAGTTATCCCACTGCATTTTTAATCAGTCTTTCTTTTGTAAGAAGTACTCAGTGGAAGGTTCATGAGGCAGAGTAAACTAGAATGGTAAATGTTCTTCTACCCAGCTCATCTAATGTTGTTTTTTTTTTTTTTCCCTCTTTTTTCATGATTCTTTTAGTGGAAAGTTGGGACCTGCTTCATGAGGGGCTGCTAGCCATTTGTAATTTTAATGTAGAAATTGAAAAGAAAAAAATTTAACTGAGAGTACATACAGTTCTGGTCTGGGTCTTAGCTGTGAAAGGAATAGTAAAGATGGGAAGGGGTCACGGTCATAGTTTGAGTCTGTTCCGCTAAAGAAAGAGTTGGAGAGGCAATTCAACCAATAATAAATCAAGGTAACTCTTCAAAGTGATGAGGACAGATGTCAGGTTCAGCTTGTGAATGCCACTGCTCCACGGTTCCTGAAAGGCAGGATTCTCTGAATCCAACACAGAAGATAAATGATTTTGGTGCTACTACTGAAAAATGTGAGAGAAATGACTTGCTCGTCTTGAGGATGGCCTTAAGTGAAGGTAGAGGTTTGCATTATCTTTTTAGAAAGGGAAAACCATGGACATGGTAAACTAACTAGGAAGAACTTTCGTGTTGTTTTCCTTTAATGTAAATAGCACCAAGTTAGTGCAGTCCAGTTTCAGACTGTAGTCCAGTGTCAGTAGCTCACAAATCCCTAAAGATAGGTGCCTAGGAATCTTCCCTGGAAGCTGGATTTGTGGGAAAATGCTCAGTAGATTTAGAAGACTGACTACAATTCTTTCCATCTCCCCCTAAGAAATGTACACAGCAAAAGAGTGAGGTGATCAAAGCAAATGTCTATCACAGCCCCAGAACAGACTCCAGGAGACATGAAGAAGACAAGAGTAATATGTAACTAACATGTTTTGATTAAACAACAACAACAAACATAGCCTACCCATCTTTTTTTTAACAAACAACTTTTTATTGAAGTATAGTTTCTCACTGTGTATTTTCTTTAATTGAAGTATAGTTGATTTACAATGTTTCAGATGTACAACAAAGTAATTCAGTTACACATATATATTATTTTCAGATTTTTTCCATTATAAGTTATTACAAGATTTTGAATATTGCTCCCTGTGCTGTACAGTAGGTCCGTGTTGTTTATCTATTTTACATATAGTAGTGTGTATCTGTTAATCCCAAACTCCTAATTTATCCCTCCCCTCACCTTGCCACTTTGGTAACCATAGTTTGTTTTCTATGTCTGTGAGCCTATTTCTGTTTTGTAATTATTTACAAAATTATTTACTTTTATTTGTATCATTTCTTTTAGATTTCACATATAAGTGATATCATATGGTACTTGTCTTTCTCTGTCTGACTTACTTCACTTAGTATGATAATCTCTACGTCCATCCATGTTGCTGCAAATGGCATTATTTCATTCTTTTTTATGACTAATATTCCACTGTATATATGTACCATATCTTCTTTATCTATTCATCTGTCGATGGACACTTAGATTGCTTCTGTCTTGGCTATTGTAAATATTGCTGCTATGAACTTTGGGGTGCATGTATCTTTTCTAATTAGAGTTTTCATCTTTTCTGGACATATGCCCAGGAGTGGGATTGCTGGATTTTATGGTAATTCTACTTTTAAGGAACCGTAAAACCTTTTAAGGAGGTTTTAAGGAACCTCCATACTATTCTCCATAGTTAGCTTTCCCTGTCTTTAGAGGCATGTGACTTGCTTGATCAGGTAATCTCCCCTCTAACTATCCTGAACATATCTCCAAGTATAGTAACAAAGTGTGGGGCAATTTTTTTTTTAATTTATTTTTGGCTGTGTTGGGTCTTCAGTGCTGTGTGCGGGCTTTCTCTAGTTGCAGTGAGCAGGGGCTACTCTTCGTTGCGGTGCGTGGGCTTCTCATTGTGGTGGCTTCTCTTGTTGTGGAGCACCGGCACTAGGCGCGCGGGCTTCAGTAGTTGTGGCTCGCGGGCTCTAGAGCACAGGCTCAGTAGTTGTGGTTCAAGGGCTTAGTTGCTCTGCAGCATGTGGGATCTTCCCAGACCAGGGCTCGAACCTGTGTCCCCTGAATTGGCAGGCAGATTCTTAACCACTGCGCCACCAGGGAAGCCCAGTGTGGCACAAATTTTGATCGTCTGAGAATATTCCTGCGTTGAAGGGTGGTATGCAGCTCTCTCCTATTGGTTTTGAAACCTATCCCAGATTGTTCTTCCTTCAAGTAGGTCCTACCGTACAACCCAGTGAGCCGTGAAAGACACTTTCTCTTATTCCTCTTTGTAAATTACATCCCTGGCGCATACTAGGTACTCCAGGATACTCGAAATGTCTGTTGAGTATAGAAATTAATGAATGTTCAAAAACGTGGGTGTTCAAATATTTATTGAAAAAAAAGGAATAAATAAATTTAACATTTATTGCACATACAGTATTTGCATCCCTACTTTTCCCCACCTGCAGGCCACAGTCCACCTCTATTTCCAGAATCAGTCACTATCTGACATACCATATTTTTACTTTCTTACTTGTCCTCTGTCATACTCCTAAAATACAAGTTACATTAGCAATCAATAAATGTAGCCCATCATATTGTGCTATACAGAAAAATTACGTAATATCTCTTTTGATCAGAAATGTATTTGACAAATTCAACACCCACTCATGTTAAAACATTACATAAAATATAAATTGATGGATACACCCTTAACGTAGTATTATTTACCTCAGCCCTCAAATCAACACTTTACTTAATGGAAAACAATACAGGACATGTCATTTTTTCCACTGAAGTTAGGAAAAAGACAAGGATATCTTGTCAATAATATCTCCTGTATTATTTAACATGACATTGAAGACATCATTATCCAATGCAATGAAACAAAACGAAGTAATTAGGAGCATAAGATTTGAAAAGTAAGAAGTAAATCAATGGTTATTTACCAGTGATATATAATAAATCAGGAAAATTCTCCCTTCCCTCTTGTACTCTCTGCTGCTCCTGTCCAGTGCTGTCAGGATACCCACACTAGGCTTGCTTCTTTAGAGCAAACCATCAAAGAGATGCCAATTTGCTGTTAAGCCCTAACTGCCTGCCTACGCAAAGTTAAATTTGCTTCCCCTAAATTGAAGACTCTCAGGCATTCCCTTGATTGCACACTTTGACATTTAACCTTTGTGAGTATATATCTGCCAGTCAATGTACAGAAACAAATGGTGAGAGGTAAGACTTCCAGATCTTCATTCAGAAAACTTAGTATCAGATGCATCACAATTGGTGCTCAGAGGGCTCTATATTGCTGCTGTAACAAATTACCACAAACGTAATGGCTTTAAACAACACAGATATACTATCTTACTGTTCTGGAGGGCAGAATCATGAAATGAGACTAGCATCAAGGTGTCAGCCAGGCTGTGTTCCTTCTGGTGGCTCTGCGGGAGAACCCCTATCCTTGCCTTTTCCAGCTTCTACAGGCTGCCCACATTCCTTGGTTTGTGGCTCTTTCCTCCATCTTCAAAGACAGCAAGGTTAGGCAGAGTCACCCTAATGCTGCCACCACTTTGGTTCTCTCTCGCTCCTGCCTCTCTTTTTCACTTGTAAGAACTCTTACACTGGGCCCACCTGGATAATGCAGAATAATCTCCCCATCTCAAGGTCAGTTGATCAGCAATGTTCATTCTATCTGCAACCTTAATTCCCCTTTTCATGTAACCTAACATACTCATGGATCCCAGGGATTAGGTCATGGACATCTTCGGAGGACCATTATTCTGCCTACAGCAGGGTATTAGATGACAGAGCCCCAGTCTTACAAATCGAGAATATCTTGGCTGAGCATTGATTAAAATAAACATACTGCATCTCTCAGACCTGAATAATCGTCACAGAGCAGCCCCAATACACTTTATATACTTAAGTCCTCCCCCAATAAAAATGAATACATTGCTCCATTTACCGTAGATATACAATTTAGAAAGTTTAATACACAGTATAGACATCCCACATGCATGTTTTCTTTTACATTCAAAATACAATGACTAATAATATATTTAGTGTAGTAGGTGGCAGTGAAGGTGACAGCAAAAACAATTTACGCAATTGAGATTTTAACGAATATTTCTGCCAGTGAAACTTGAAAATCTGAGCACTGATGTGAGAAGGATGTTGTTGTTCTCTTATTAAACATTCACTGACCTTGCATATATCTAAAGGGACTTCCTGTCACAGCACTGAAATTTGATGTTTGATCTTCAGGTTCAAATTTGATCTGACACACTGCAATTACCCCATTTTTTTAAATTAATAAGCGTCTTGGATTCTTTTTCTTGGAAAGGTTGGCATTCAGAAATATCATTAAGAGACGCCTCTCTCTTTTTCTGGTGAGGCAGCAGGGGTGTTAGCTCTGGCAAGCACAGAAATCAGGGAAACCAAAGAGGTCAACACGTACATCAGCATGATATTCAGGGACCGCCTGACACAGAGAGTCTTCAGCGATGTGTTCTCTTCTGTTTTGACTCCAGAAGAAAAGGTGCTGTCAACCTCATTTAGAGGGTTATTCCACATTCCTACGTACTAGGTGCTCTTTTCACTCAATTTTCCTATTTTATTATAACCCAGTGCCCTTAGATGTTATCTTTCACTTCCATTCCTACATTGCCACTTGAACTTGTCCAGATAATTTTGATCCATGGAAAGAACGAATTAGCTTCTGTATTCTCTATAAAGAGGTCCTCAGCCTCTATGGAGAAAGATGACACAGGCAGAGGAAGAAATTAAAAACTGACTCCATGGCTGAGTCAGGAGCCTTGAGGTTAAGAAGGAATTGTTCATTCCTGCTGTGCTGTTGACTGAGATTCAATACCCGTGAATCCCCCAAATCTCAGGCTCTCTTCGTTCTGGACATATCCAGGGAGGAAAACAGTTGTGGGCAGGGAGAACTGAAAAGGATGCTATTGGGCTACTAGGGAAAAGTCAATTCCATGTAATTCTTCTGCAAATCATGAGGTTCTTTTCTCAGCACTGAAGCTATGGAAATCCTAATATGTGGCCCCTGTACTTCAAAACCTTGAACTGTAAATATTAATAAATCAGATAATTATCTTTTAATATATTTATTTAAAAAAATTTGTAACCATGTGTGGTGATGGATGTTAAATAGATTTATTGTGGTGATCGTTTCTCAATATATACAAATATCAAATTATTATATTGTACACCTAAAACTAATATAATGTTATATGTCAATTATATTGCAATTTTTGTATACACAGTAGGCTCTTGAATAACACACAGGTTAGGGGCGCTGACCCTCTATGCAGTTGAAAATTTTCATATAGCTTATAGTCAGCCCTCCTTACACCTGGTTCCTCTGTATCCGAGGTTCCACATCTACAGATACAACCAACTGCAGATCATTCAGTGATCATAGTATTTATGACTGAAAAATATCTGTGTGTAAGTTGACCCACGCATTTCAGACCTGTGTTGTTCAAGGGTCAATCTATTTGTAATGTTAGGAGAAACAAAGGAAAGAAAACATTAATTCCACCATGAACAAAGGGAAGGGATGAGGAGCTGGGACACTTTTATATTTAAAAAAAAAAGGTTATTTGAGGATGGTGATTGTTTGGTTCTTCATTGTAATACCAGTACTTCAGCAGTATAGGGAGCCTTGAGTGTAATACTAAGAAATTTGATTTTTTTTTTTTTCTATTTGGTGTGGAAGTATGGTTTAGTGGAAGAAAAAAAGGACTTTGTAGTCATATAAACTTTGGTTTGAAAATCACTGGGGGAGGTGTCAAAAGTTATTTAACCATCCTTAGTCTTAATGCCCTCATTAGAAAGGGTAACAGGCAAGGGTGTCAGATTATAGGTTTGTTTTGTCAATAAGATGAGAAAATACCCAGACACTTGGAAATACCCAGCATGAATCATGCAAATCTTAGGATTTTAATAAATGATAGAGATTCCACTCCTTGTTCTCTTTCTTCTTCCCTTGCTTCCTCCGTTTTCCCTTCTCGTGGGACATCACTAAAGATATTAAACAGAAATGTAGTTAAGAAGATAATATGTTTTGGACTATCACAGACCCTGCTTAACTTGATTCATCACCTCTGTTCACTCAGTTTCCATCAAGATATCTCACTTCCTGCTTCCAACATTCAACTCCATACTCCACACTCCACATATTCCATACTCCATACTCCATATTACCAGATCACATTTGATTTTTTAAAAATTCTCGGCCCAAAATAAGAGCTCTTCAGCATGGGATTCAAGTCCATCCACACTTGGCCCCATTTTGTTTGGCAACTCCTATTCTTTGAGAGTGGCGTCCTGGGACACTGTGTTGAGAAGGATTCTGAAGCTAGTTATATCTTTACCAACAACAAAAAGGTATTATGATTAATTAGTACTTTTGGTCATGGACATGGATCTTGGCCATTCATGATCTAAACTATTAGTATACATAATAATTTACAATTTAGTTGGAGTGAAGAATCTGAGAACAGTTTTGATAGAGATGTAGAACATGACCTTATGTCCCAGTTTGCCTGGGATGGTTCCAAGTTTTGCCTATTGTCCCAGTGTAATTTTTTGTAGTAATTTTTAGTAACATTCACTCTCAAAGATGTCCTATGAAGAAGGTGTATGGTTATCCTAGTGATAGAATTAGGAGGCATTAGACTTAGGGTCCTACTTATGAATCTAAATAATAACAGATTTCAGAAAATAAGATTTAATAAGGGACCTTAGGGGCAGTCAGGTGTAAGAGAGATAAAGCATTAATGGGGTAGGAGATGGCCTGTATGAGTCTTAAGATCACTTCAAACTTGAGATCTTGGTTTAAATATCTTATTTCACTGACTGGGTAACTGAGACCTAGAGGTCAGGCCAGAATTCAAACTTGGGCTGTTAAATCAGGAGCCTGTTCATTTACACCACTGCTTTACCATGTGGTAATGGACCACCAGGGCAAATGATGTGGATGCCCCATGGATTTTGGTTTCAGTTAAGCCTGAAACCAAATGTACAAAATCAGAGGCAGCTCCGCTAGAGTTAGAGAAGTCTTAAGTGAAAGTCACACGTGAAATAAGTTGTTTTCCTCTTCCATCTGCTTGTTTTATTTTGGGCACAACCTCCTTCAAATGTTCTGCTTTTCTCATATTCTTTGCTGTCTGTGCACAATTTTGTGATGAGTGTAACCTCATTTTAGTAGTCACTAACTGATTCATCCTTTGCTTTTTCAATCAGTTTATGTTGCTTATGAATTTCCATATTATCTTCCGCTGGAGTTGAGTCCTAAGTTTTCATAACTTCCATAAACAAACCGCTCTGACTGTGTGACTCACATGTGAGCAGAGTCTGGCTGAATTCTGACTGATGAAACCACTTGTGGTTTGATAGGTATAAACATACGGACTTTGTGTGCTCTGTAGAGCATCTAACAGCTTTTATCTGTTCCACATGAATATCTGGCAATGTGTCTTTCGGCAGATTCTGCACATGTAATACCCCCATAAGCAAAGTCTTCCCTTAGGATGCCCAAGTCATGGAACAGAGAAATTGAGGCTGAGACTCTTGTTAAAGACTGCTCGGCCACAAATTTCAGCTCCACTCGTTGCTAACGGCTAACCTTAGACAAGTCACTAATATTTCTAAGCCTCAGTTTCCTCATCTGGGCATGATAATCGTGCCTACATCATAGGAATTTTTTGAGGATCAAATCTGGTAATGCATGCCGAATACTTAATGTAGTCCCTGGCTTATCTAAGCATTTCACGAACATTGGCTATCATCATCATCATCATCATCATCATCATCACCATCATTATGATAAGTGGTTAAAATCCATATTTATTTTTATTATGTTGATTACTAGTCTGCACTTACAGAGATGAAATAGGAACATAAAATTTTGCAATGATGGAATGCCTTAAATTTGCAAGTAAGCCAGTGAGATGTTTGTTGTAGTCTAGTTTGCAAATGCAATGGTCGTCTCTCTCATGGTGGCAAATCTTGTAGCTTAGTTTATTTAACACCTATTTCCAATTATACCCTCCTCCACCATAGGAGATAAGGGGACTGAATCTTTATTCTCCTGGCCAGTTAATGAGATTGAAATAGAAGACTTCTAGGAAGTGCTCCCTTTCCTAAATAAAAGACAAAAGAATAAGCCCTCTTAATGTCCAAATCTTGGTTCTAAGGCGATTCTCCAATAAGACACCAGAGTTCCTTAGGTAAAGGGCTTATTCTAGGACTGGGACAGGGAATATATAAGATGAGCAGGGAGCATCTTGTCCCAGAAAGTAATGAAGTGCTCAAAACAACAACAGCAATGGGGGTTTGTCAAAGGGACACAAGGAGCTGACTGAAGGAGCTTGCTCTGAAAAGCTAAAACAATTTGAGAAAAAAGTAAAGTAGAATTGGACTCTAACCCAAAGCATCAAATAAATGTCCATAAAGCTATATGAATATAAATAAAGTATTCACAATATAAATGAATGGGAGAAAAGAGACAAATCTCTTGTGAAGAATCCCAAATAATGCCATTTATGTTTTCAGAGATAGACTTTCATTCCATAAGTATTTACATACTATTACTCATGACAATAGCCATGATGCAGCCCTGAGACCGGCCCCCAGCTCAGCCCAGTTCTCATGCTTAATCTGCCTGCTCCCACCAAAGCATAGTTGCAGAGCCATTTCTATCCATACATCCTCCATGCATAGAAGACCAGGGCCCACCGTCTCTCGTAGGTGAAGGAGAAATCAAGGACAGTGAGTGTGGTGTTTCACGGGGTAAATCAGGCAAGGGCCAAGCAAAGGTTTAAGGCAGACATAGGCATCTGTCCAGCTGAGGAGTCCACAGGCAAACATTGCCTGTGCTGGAGACACTAATGACAGTACCATTGCTAAGCCCCTCGAGATGGGACAAGAATAGTGCTCACTCAGGAGAAGCTGAGTCTTCCTGGAATGCTGATTCTACTCCTCCTATAGAGTCCTTCCAGTTCTCATACTGTATCTGGGGTCACACAGCTCCCTCAACCTTTGCACATTTTCTATTCCCTTTTCCATTCAACAAAGCCCGGGGAAATTATATTCTCATCTCATAGATGGAAACCTTGCCCCTATCTTCATCTGTTCCAGTTTTGTTGTATATGCCATGAATTATTTCTATTGACCACCAAGATTTAGGATTTTAAATCTCAAAACCATTGTTCTGCTGCCACATCCTTTATCCAAGACACTTTATCAACAGCCTAGCTTAAAGAGAAACAAGTGATGATAGAACTGGAAATAAAAAATAGTGAATATTTCAGGAATATCCCACTTCAGCCTCTCTCTCTTTCCTCTTTTCCTCCCTCCAGCCCTTGCAGCATCTATACATTCCAAAGAGCATAATGCAAGGTAGAAAGTTCCAAGTGCCTCAAGGCATGTACAGATGAAATGGGGAGGTGATGAAGGAGAGAGCAGGTCAGCTTTTAGATACACCTTGAAGGATGGGAAGTTGAACATGCAGGACTTTGAAAAGAGCATTCTTGGCAGAAAGAGCAGCCTGGAGCTAGGCAGAGAACAGGGAGGTGCCCATTTAGAGCAACTATAGCTTGGCCAGTGTGTTTGGAGAACAAACAACATTTGAAGCCTGATTATATAGGGCTTCAAATGCCAGACAAAGAGGTTTGGACTTTGCTGGACAGTGCTAGAATCTGCCGAAGGGGTCAGAGCAGAGGAGGGACATGATAGAAATGGTGCCATGTAAAAATGTACCACCGACTGTCTAAAAGATAGATAGACGAGAACTGAAAATGGAAATAGCAAGAATGATTGTTAACTATCAGGTGACAAGTGACAAGGGCCTAACCTAGGGCAGTGGCCATGGAGATGGAGAAGAGTTGACCACCTGAGACTACATCACAGCTGGACATCATCAAGTGTTTACTCAGTGCCAGACACATAGCTTCAAGTTTTACCTGGATTACTTTACTAAATCCTCATCAAAGACAATGAGTTATATTATTATTACACTATTTTACAGGTAAGGAGACTGCAGCTAGGTTTGGATGACAGTCCTTGGGGCAGTCCTGGGTTATTTCTCTTTCCCTAGTGTAATTATTGAGGTAGCTTCTCTCCAAGAGGGCTACCCATCAATTCATTTCCTCTGGGATATGAGTGCCATTCCTCCATCAAGACGTAGAGTCTACCCATCCTTCCCCTTGACTCCAGGCTGTGCTATGACTCCTTCAGGCAATAGAGTGTTGTAGATGTGACACTCTGCCACTTCAGGCATCACTTTCAGGCCAACTTGCAGTTGCCACCTGTGTTTCATAAAATACTCGTTTGTGCAGAAGACCCTTCTCAGAACCAAGCCACCATGTTGTAAGAAACCCACGCCACATGAAGAGGCCATATATAGGTGCTCAGGTTGCAAACTCAGTGGAGCTCCATGTCCACACTCAGCACCAGCTGCTGGACATATGAGGGTATCATCTTGGATATTCAGCCCAGCTGAATCTTCAGATGACACTACCCCCAGTCAACAACCACACAAAATACTGCAAGTGAGAATCATCCCGCCAATCCTGGGCAACACAGAGAATCATGAGAGATACTTAATCATCTCTGTTTTAAACTACTAAATGTTAGGGTGGTATATTCCATAGCAATAGATAATAAAAACAATTATTAATGATGCCCCTTTTTTCTCTCAAAGTGTTCTGCTGTAGACAACATATTGCATGGTTAACCTAGGTTTGGGAAGTACAAATAGCTGGTGCAACCAGAACTCAAACCCAGGTTAACTATAAGTTCCACTACCTAAGAGAGGAAATGATGTATAGGTATAAATTCCCTGGGAACTCAAGATGTTTTATTAATCTCTTCAGACCCCAGATTACCAGGCACCCTGCAAGTGTTGAATGAAAAATGTTTGTTAAGTGAATAATTAAATAAATGAATGGGTTAAAGGTTGAATGAGAGTCAACTTCCCTTAGTTAGTTGGTAAGACAGTTGGGGGAAACCATCCTCCACTTTCCCCTATAACATGCTTTTGAAGAAAAATAAGCCTGTGGATACATTTATCAACTCACGATGTGGTCCAGCCTAACCTCTAACCATTGTGGGGAGGAAAGGGTGAGAAAAAAAGGACAGGATAAAGCCTATTATGAGGTTTTACTAAACTCTAGGGTAGATTCTTTTTAAAAGAATGATCTAAATTTTTTTCTAAAATAGAAATTATACCAAGCTTTTATAACAGCTCAGGCTTTCCTCAAGCTCTTTTCTCATGAATTTTAATATTAGCATCCTTGGTGCTGCTTAACTGCAGTTAATGTTTCTTTCTCTTCTTTTTCCTACCTCTGTTCTCCTCCTAGAGCTCATTGAAAGCTCTCACTCCTCTAATGATTTCTGGGCCTCAACTTAGACTTATTAGTGCACAAGGAGCAACAGATGCCTAAGTGTCAGATCTGTTTACCAGCTGAAAGGGCTGTTACTGGTGAGGCATTTGTCTTCTGCAGGACGTGTTGATTGTGGCTAGTTAATTCCATTCTTCCTGACGGGAAATGGTCCTCCTGAATCCAAAGCTATTTAGCCCAACCGAGCTTCAGCATGGAGAATTGCACTCTGGGTCTTGCAACATCCCAGTGTGTTTTTAACTGAAGGAGGGGTTACTGATGTTGCTGCAGAGTTTTTCTCCTGAGCAGGCATAGACCTGTTTTATCTATTCTTGTGTTTCTGATGCTTGTTACAGTGGCTGGAACCCAGGTAACTGTCCAATAAAGGTTTGTCTGCCTTAGCCTCACTTTCTTCCCTTCTTTCCAAATAATCTATTACTATTTAATCAATATTTGAAATTCTTTCATTTCAAACCTTTTTAATACTTCTCAAATCCAGCCCCTCAGCCCCATTCTCTCTCTTGTTACCTGAGTCCAGGCTACCATCATCCCTCAACTGGATCCTTGGACAGCCTTCTAATGAATATCATCCTCCTCCATGCATTCTCCACATTGACACCAAATGAAAGTGAAATTTGCTGCATTCATACTTAAAACACTTCAAGGACTCACCTTTGTCCATCTTTAAAACAGGAAAAATAAATCTAAAATCTTCACTATCCATTCAAGGCCCTTTATAATCTGGTCCCTCAATGTTCTCTAGTCTTGTTTGTTACTCAGCACCTCTAGTCAAACTATGGTCCAATCAAGCCAGACTCCTCATTCCCAGTACACTTCATGCACTTTCCTTTATCGTGTCACATTGCATGATTCTTCCTGACTCTGGAACAGTCTTCCTGCCATTTTGGCTTGCCGAAATTCTACTCTTCCTTTATGACCCAGTGAAAATGCTTCCAACGTTCTCAAATTCTTTTCTACATCTTTCTTGTTTAAATGAATTGTTTCCCCCTGTATTCCTGCACTGCACCCTGTTTATTCTGTTAAAGCTTAGCCAGAAAGGCATCTGGGTGAAAAGCCCAAATCTGGAGCCTGACTGCTGAGTTGGAGCCCAGACTCTGCCACTTACTGGCCTTGTGAACTTGAGCAAATTACTTTATCTTTCTTTCTCAGTTTCCTCATCTGTAAAATGGGAATAAGAAAAGTATCAAATTGTAGCAGTGCTATGGTAATTAAATGACTTAATTGTCTGATACATTGAAAGCGCTTGGGATTTCCCTGGTGGTCCAGTGGTAAAGAATCCACCTTACAATGCAGGGGACGCAGGTTTCATCCCTGATCAGGGAACTAAGATCCCATGCCACAGGGCAACTAAACCAGTGTGCCACAACTACAGAGCTCACACGCCCTGGAGCCTGTGCACCACAACTAGAGAAGAGAAAAACCCTCACACCACAATTACAGAGAAGCCCACATACTGCAACGAAAGATCCCGCATGCCGCAACTAAGACCCGACGGAACCAAAAATAAATAGGTAAATAATAAATCTTTAAAAAAAGAAAAAGAAAATGCTCTATAAGCATTTCTACAAATTAAAAAAATAGTAAGTGAGGAAGTAGATGAACAGTGATATCTTAAATCACTGATTAGTGTTTCTCAAAGTGTGGTCCAGCAACACCACATCCCTCACCTGGTAGCTGGTTAGAAATGCAAATTATCAAATCTCACCCTAGACCAACTGAATCAGAAATACTGAGCATGGGCCCGTTAGTGTGTATTTAACAAGCTCTCTGGGTAATGCTGATGCTCAGTCAAGTTTGAGAACCACCCTATAGCTGATCTCTAAGATGCCTTTCAGCTCTCACCACCTATAGATTGATTACAATCCTCCAGTCCACAGCACTGAACACTAGACTATCCCACTGAGGTCAATTCTCAGTAAGGAATTAGGTCTGGAAACTGGAAGTGAAAAGGGAAGCAAACTACCCATTTGCAAGGGAGCAAAAATACAAGAGAGCAAAACATCCTTAGAGAAAAAAAGCCAAGGTGTTCCTTCTACTTCTTCCTTCTCTCATAAAATCAGGAAGCTTCACATGGGTTATTGTTCTAAAATTTATTAAGACTTTAAAGAATATTTGTATATTCTATATTTGTATATATGAAATATAAAAATATATTTTATGTTTCTTAGAGTATATTAATAAGAAATATTAAATTATTAGAAAATTATTTTTTAACAAAACTCTTTCTCCTAGCGATTGGGGAATTGATTTGGAGGGGGGAAAGAATAATGGGAAAATTTACTAAAAAATGCAACACAATTTAACATTTATCTCCCAACATAAATAAATAAATATATATATATATATTTGCAAAAATAAACTCATTCTGCAGACACCACCACCAAAACAAAAGGCATCATAAAAATATTTTAGACATGAAAAAGCTCGAAATAATAGACTAAATATCTGTGCATCCAACACCCAGCTTAAGACGTAAATAATTACTGCATATACCTAAAATAGATTTTTAAAGGGGTCAAAGAGTCTAATGCATTCAAAATGCTGCCTGGCTGTTTAAAATTTAATCAAAAAGCACAGCACAGGCCTTAACATAATAAATATCCACTCCCTTCTGTTCTCTTCCTTGCAAAATGTGTAAACAAGCTCCCTGGCAGTGGGATTTCCAGAGAGAAAGATGCATTTCTGGGTAAGTTTTGGGATGGTGAAATTGTTACAAGTGAATAAAACAATTACTGTTGTTGTATTTTCCAATAAAGTAATGTATTCTTAAGGGAGACTTATTTCCCCCTTTTATTTTTTTTCCAGTTTTTATTTTATTTTATTTTGCTTTTTTCATTTTTATTGGAATATAATTGCTTTACAATGTTGTGTTAGTTTCTGCTGTATAACAAAGCAAATCAGCTATATGTATACATATATCCCCATATCCCCTCCCTCTTAAGCCTCCCTTCCACCCTCCCTATCCTACCCCTCTAGGTAGTCAGAAAACATCGAGCTGATCTCCCTGTGCTATGCAGCAGCTTCCCACTAGCCATGCATTTTACATTTGGTAGTATATATATGTCAGTGCTACTCTCTCACTTTGTCCCAGCTTCCTCTTCCCCCACAGTGTCCTTAAGTCCGTTCTCTATGCCTGCATCTTTATTCCTGCCCTGCCACTAGATTCATCAGTACCGTTTTTTTACATTCCATATATATGCGTTAGCATATGGTATTTGTTTTTCTCTTTCTGACTTACTTCACTCTGTATGACAGACTCTAAGTCCATCCAGCTCATTACAAATAACTCAATTTCGTTCCTCTTTATGGCTGAATAATATTCCGTTGTATATATGTGCCACATCTTCTTTATCCATTCATCTGCTGATGGACATTTAGGTTGCTTCCATGAACTGGCTATTGTAAACAGTACTGCAACGAACATTTTGGTACATGACTCTTTTTGAATTATGGTTTTCTCAGGGTATATGCCCAGTAGTGGGATTGCTGGGCATATGATGGTTCTATTTTTAGTTTTTTAAGGACCCTCCATACTGTTCTCCATAGTGGTTGTATCAATTTACAGTCCCACCAACAGTGCAGGAGGGTTCCCTTTTCTCCACACCCTCTCCAGCTCAACATCACTAATCATTAGAGAAATGCAAATCAAAACCAGAATGAGGTATCACCTCACACCAGTCAGAATGGCCATCATCAAAAAATCTAGAAACAATAAATGCTGGAGAGGGTGTGGAGAAAAGGGATCCCCCTTTTAAAAGTAAAGATTCTGTACTGAAAATGTTTCAGAGAAACTCTCAGGGATAATTCCACTATTTAAGTACAGTATTACAGATTCTGAGGATAGAGAATGAATGATTGTGAAGGTTTTTGTAATCTCATCTTTCAGTTCAAGCATGGCCCGGTGGTGGGGGGATATGTCCACGTGAGCCTATAAAGAAATTAGGCAAACATGTAAAATCAACTAAATGTATTTCTGTGTGCTCTTCTCTTGATTTCTCTGGAACTCTGGGTTTACAAGGTAAATCAAAAGGACGTCAAGAATAATATTTATGTTTATTGACCAGATTTCAGGTGAGAGTCATCATGCTAAGTACTTTACAGATATTAATCTGTTTAATCTTTATAATGACTTGGGGGTAGGTATTGTGATCCACTTTTTCCAGCTAAGGAAATCAATCATCAGGGAGGCTGAGTAACTTATCCAGGGTGACAGAGTTGGAGAATGGCAGTGCTGGGATTCAAGGCCATGTTTTTAACCACTGTGCCATACTTTGTACAATTCAGAACATATTGCCAAAGACTGCGGGTCCCTAGTCATCTAGGGAGCAGTGACTAAGAGATTGCTCATCTAGCCCAATCGCTTCACTTCACAGGTGAGGATATTAAGGCTAAAACGGGAAAGGCCCTTCTGCAAAGTTAGAGAGCTGAGGCTAGAATTCAGGATTCCTGAATCTCAGCTCAGTGCTATGTCATTTCCTCCTTTTCACATCTCCAAAATGGAATGGACCTTCTTTGCGTTAAGACCAACCATATTCCAGATTGCATGGACAGCACTATAATCTGCTCCAGGGTTCTCGACCCTGTGGCTGAACTGCAGTCATCTAAGACCTTTTTGAAAATACCAAAACCAGACTATCACTCAATAAAATTTTACGTATTTTGTTCTGGAATGGTACCAGGACTCCATACAGCCTCTATTTGAATGTATTATAGGGTTCTCAAAATTTTTATGTACACAACAACTCTTTCACTTCCATCTCTGAGCAAAAGCAACCTAAGCAAACCATGCTCAGATCCTGAATTTTTGCATTTCAGTGAATGGCACCGTCAAGTTGCTCAGATCAGAAACTTAGCCTTTATCCTTGGTTCCTCTCTCCCTTCCATCTACATCCAATCCATTGGCTTGTGTCAGGTCTTGGGTAAAATGTTTGTTAAATGAAAAAAGGCAGACAGTTATTGTGTGAGGTCCAGTGTGTGTCTTCATTTGGAAGAGTGTAAACGTTTAAATCACAAACATTTTGTGTGTGTGTGTGTGTACACATACACACACACAACTTTCTGGATGGCTTCTTCTGTCATTCCTACATGACTTTGAGGTGCAGGGCTCCCCTCTGAGAGAGTCAAACTTCAGGCTCTCTAAAGAGAACCTCAATGCTCTGAGTGACACCCTGACACCACTACAAGAAGACTTGGATCGCTTTTTTTTTTTTTTTTTTTTGCGGTACGCGGGCCTCTCCCGTCGCGGAGCAACAGGCTCCGGACGCGCAGGCTCAGCGGCCATGGCTCACGGGCACAGCCGCTCCGCGGCGTGTGGGATCTTCCCGGACCGGGGCACGAACCCGTGTCCCCTGCATCGGCAGGCGGACTCTCAACCACTGCGCCACCAGGGAAGCCCTGGACCGCTTCTGAGCTCTCATGTTTTTTCATCTTTATTCTTCCCACCTCTCTCTCCTACCTTTCTCATCACTGGCATATGCACAGGTAATTTGTATGGCCCTGAGAAGGATTCTCTGCTCTGAGAAGAGCTGACAGAGAAAGGTCCTTTAAAGCAATAATCTCCACCACTTTCTAGTCGAGCAAGCAACAAATGCCTGCCAAGACTGATTAAACAGACAAGTCAAGCGGAGGCCTCTGATCAGTCATGAGTGCCATCTGTCTGGATAATATTGCCACAAAGAGACAGCACTTTTCTGGCTTCCCACCCCACAGCCCCCCTCTGGGTGGTGGGAATGGATCTCACAGACCCTAGACTGTGACCATCCACGTTTGGAAGAGTCAGTACCGGCTAACAATTCAACAGTCAGAAAGCCATAGAAGGGATTTTTTTTTTTTTTTTTTTTGATGATGATGATCATGAGATCACATGGCAGGTACAGTTTTTCAGAGTTTGGGCCTTTTGTATTTTTGTCTGAGAAATAAAACGATTCTCCAGCTGTGCTGTCAAATAGAAGCAGATATGAACAACATATGAGATCTTACATTTTCTAGCAGCCACATTAAAAATAGTAAAAACATGTGAGGTTAGTTTTAATATTATATTTTCCCAGTGTATCAAAAATTATCATTTCCACATGTAATAAATATTAAAGATTATTAATGAAATACTTTACATTCTGTTTTCATGCCAGCCCTTCCAAACCCAGTGTCTAGTCTAGCTCATGCTTACAGCCCATCTCAATTTGGATGCTAAATTTTCAACAGTTTAAGTGAAATGTAGTCCTACCAAATCATTTGTTGTATTTAATGGAAAAATATTTTAACTAAAAGTAATTAAAATTAAGTAAAATTAGAAATTTAGTTCCTTGGTTATACTATCCACAGTGCTTTCCAGGAACCCAAAGGATGGGGGATTTCTTAACCATTACTCTTTTTCAGGGACACAGAGCTTAGAAAAGTTCAACATGGTCAATCCCTCTTTTTGTTCACTGTGAATGATTATAATAGGTTCCTAAGCAACTAAGAGACAATCATAAAACTCATGCGTGAGATGAAGCAGGATGTAATCAATAGTCTTCCTAGGGCTCTTGTTGGTGTTGTTACTGTAAAATAAATTGAACCATCTTTTGAGAGGTTACAGCAAAGGCCAGTTGTTTTAGAATCTTGAAGTCCATGCGTCGTAAACAGGAACACCTGAAATGAAAAAGAGAACTATTAATATAAAAGGTTAAATTAGGGCTTCCCTGGTGGCGCAGTGATTGAGAGTCTGCCTGCCAATGCAGGGGATACGGGTTCATGCCCCGGTCTGGGAAGATCCCACATGCCGCGGAGCGGCTGGGCCCGTGAGCCATGGCCACTAAGCCTACGCATCCGGAGCCTGTGCTCCGCAACGGGAGAGGCCACGACAGTGAGAGGCCCGCGTACCGCCAAAAACAAAGTTAAATTAAAGCAAATAACCAGTAGTAACACCCTGTGCTTCACAAGTCTAGTGGATTCCAAGGGGTTGGTGGAAGGAAATCTTTCAATTAAGCAGCACTGCTGTGGAAATAAATGAAAACCATCCAAATGAGAATGGGCAAAGACTGTACATTCAGAGCCGGCTATAGCAAGGGAGTCAGCCAGCATTACTTACATCTGGCAGAGTCTGCAGCCAACAGAAGCAGGCATTCTGACTACAAAGGAAGTAGTACTCAGTAAGGACACGTGGAGATCTAGGGAAAAAAAGGAGTTAATCATGACATGAGGTCAAAACCAAGCCTTACATCAGCTGGATTACATATTTAGGTCTCTATTATCCCCTTCCAGAAGGGAAGTATTTGGCCTATTACCCTAAGAATGTTGTGGAAATAAAATTTAGAATTACATAGCATCCAATCAATAGATTGTAATAATTGGTTCTTTTGCTGGGAGAGATCAACACTGATAAAGTTATTTACCAGTTGAATTTTTAAATATCGTTTTCCCATATAGGTCCAAGTACAAACAACATCAGCTATAATTCCTTATGATCTCATTTGATGAAATTGGAATTGCCCAGAAGTTTCTATAATGGGATGCAGTGATGGATGGTATATCCTGCAGTCAGTAAGACTGAAGGCTATGGCTACTGTTTGAGATAATCTAAGAATGGCATTAGAATAAGTATGTTCTGACCTAACAATTATATAAGGAGGGAAAAAAGAAAGGTCCATTATGTATAGATGACAACCAAGGATCTATAGAAAATGAGAAGAGTTATTATAAGCAGAAAGATAAAAAACAAAATAGGAATCAGATAGGGGTCTTGGTCCAACATCTTGGGCAGAAGCTGTCCATTGTCTGAAGTCATCTGCTCATGCCAAAGATATTAGGTCAAGTTTCTTTTTCCAAAGACCAGCTGTGTCTATAAGATCCTATTAGTATCCTCAATTTGAAGTCCCCTATTGGAGTAGGCTTCCAATTGTGTGGAATTCTGAATTATTTTTTAATTGTTAAACATGAACCCAAGCATGGACTCCCTGGCATTTCACTGCTCTGTTTGTTGTTAACAGTACCTGATAAGGTCTCTTCAGGCAGCTTTCCTCTGATGTCTCTTCTAGTAGATGAAATATCCTGGCTAAAGATCATAAAGAGGCGGTTTAGGAAAATGTCTTGGAAAGGTACCTTAATCCATTGGCGAAAGGACTGGTTATAATATAAGAGTCCCTTGCAATATTTTGCCATGTTACCATGCAGTAGGGTGGAGTCTAATATTGGAGGTAAAACCCCCAAATGCATGGGCCTTCAAATTACCAGTTTATAGGAAATAACTGATGTGACCGTGAGGGAGTAGCCATAAGAGGCCATAAGAGCTAGTGAGAGTACCTTTGGCCAAGAGAGTTTAAAGGTGTCTAAAAGTCTTTTTTTTTTTTTTTTTCACGGTACGTGGGCCTCTCACTGTTGTGGCCTCTCCCGTTGCGGAGCACAGGCTCCGGACGCGCAGGCTCAGCGGCCATGGCTCACGGGCCCAGCCGCTCCGCTGCATGTGGGATCTTCCCGGACCGGGGCACAAACCTGTGTCCCCTGCATCGGCAGGCAGACTCTCAACCACTGTGCCACCAGGGAAGCCCACTCACTGAGTTTTTTGAAGATAAGATTAAATTGGTGATGTTGTCCATAGCACTGACTCCTTCTCCAATAAAGATATCGATGACCTGAGTGTTTCACCAGACTTCAATAGTGACCCAGACAGCAGCTTGTCAAGGGGGAAATCGGGCCATGCATGGTCTGCAGTAGTAATGAGTCCTCCTAAGCTTATAACAAGTCCTCAGGCTTCAGCTTGCAGTGACTCTTCAGATCCTAGGGACAAGGACCAGCTACAAGGCAGCCTGAGAGTCCCAATAAGGATCTGGCAGTCAGGTTTTAGCTCTCAGTGGCTCCAAGTCAAGGAGGAGGGAGAAAAATTGAAAAGCTTAGTGTGGAGGCTAAGGTTAGTTTGCAGCCAGATATTGAAGGAAAGTGGAAGAATTGAAAATTTGGTAAGGGTTGACAATCTGTGCCAAGTAACAGATCCAAATCCACTTTACAAGTAGGCATCACAACTGGTTTATCCACAATGGGAGAGCAAGCCAATTAAGTCTCTACCAGACAAGACAGAGTTTGCATATCCATGAGTTACCTGCAATTTACAAAGTGATACAAAATAGCTCAAAGACAGTGAATGGCATCAGAATGTGATAACTCAGAATGTGCATAGTGTCCCATTGGAATACAGAACTTCTCTCTACTGTCCCTCTTTCCCTTCTGATCAAAGACAATCTCTAAGGAAAGATTATTCTTCATCACAAAATAAAGCCATTCTCATTAGATGTGGCCTGGTTATTTACATAGGTGCAGCAAGAATGACAATTTACCACATGACTCTTATATTTGCTTTGCTGAAAATTTTCATAAAGAATCTCACATTGGACTCTTCTAAGCCTCTTGAGGATAGGAAGCCAAGCCACGAATTCACCATCATTTTTCACCTGCAGTGCCTAGTGATTTGGTGGGAATTCCTCTCTTCCTTGAGGTCCCCCAAATACCTTAAGATTCCTGGGCCTGCCAAGAGGAAGTGACCTTCCTTGCTCACCTATGAGGCTGACAACCCTATAAAGCCAGTAACCAGGACAGTTTTCCCAAGAGGGACTTAATAAGCATTGGCCCCGTAAAGTCAACCTTAGTTCCTCAAAAGTGTCTGATCATAACTGATTAAATGAACATCATTCTCAAATATGACATTATAGGTAAAGCCTAGTTGCATAACCAACATAATTTCCAATCATGTCCTATTAACAAGGTGGTCAGGTTCTTGTTGAATGTATGCAAATAACCATATGGGCATGAAAATAAGAATACCCAATAAGAGTTTCCAAATCTTAGGTTCGTAGTCTCATGAACACATCCAATTCTTGACTAGACGTCTGGAACTCCTGACGCAGTCACTAGAATGATGTGATAGCTGTTTAAGCAATGCCATCAGTAGCCTGTGCCCAAGAGTACCAGGCATAGTCCTTTTCCACCAGGCTCTAAGATAATCCTTCTTTGCTAAAGATGGAACACTGCCCTGTAGCTGATTCCAAGTGATTTCATGGAAGCATCAGGAGTTTAAACACGCACACACATAAACAAAACTATCTGTGGATGACAAAAGACCAGAAATGGCTATTGTTTACTTATTACTGACATTTTTCATAAGGGAATGATCAGAACAGAATTCATTATAAGGATAATGCAAATGACAAGCCTATCTGCTTATTTACATGGCGTGAAAAACAAAATAAAGCCAGTCCAAAAAAATATAGACAAAATATCTTTAAGTAAAAAGATTTAAGCCTATTTTAAGAAAACATGAATATTACATCTAATCTATGAAAATGGATGAACACAGTCTTTACAGAGAAAACATAGAAAAATCCTGAGACAATAGATGTCCATTTAAGAATATATCAAGTAAATAGATTCAGTAAGTCTGGAGTAGGTTCTAAACACTAGTAGATTACTAAATGTCCATAGAGAAGTGATGTGGATCCCCTGTAGAAAACTACTTGCCTGGAACACACAAGATTCAAATTAAAACAGTAAAGTCGCAACCAAGTTAATGTTTTAAAAAATAACTGCACTAATGACTGATAGCTTTTTATATACTGTATAATTATACTACTTTTGTCTAATAAGCAACATCAGGACTCTGATAAATAGAAACACATCATGGACAGCAAAAACATTGACAATTCTCTAGAACCTTCCCATATTGAATACAATTTGTTTAAATATTTATGTTAATAATATTTTACCAATACAAATTTAACCTAGGGAAGTCTAAGCATTTCCTCAGGTTTGACAATATTTCCCATGCAACTCATCATTAGTAACATATCAAATGACCCTATTATTTCTAACATATCTCTTCTTACAAGGTGAAAGGACAAATCTTTGTGATTTTCCAGGGTCCCCTTTGGACACCTCAAAGCCAATTTTAATTGCTGACAAGGCTAATCAAACTTTGACCTTGAAGCAACTTTAGAACCTTGAACCCTCAAGGCTATGTGAATTCCCTGCACTTCAACTTGTTTGCTCTAGCTCAGGTGCAGACCCCACCCCATGTGTCTAATCACAAACGAACATTTCCCGCCTTGACTTTCCTGTTAGCACAATATTTGACAAAGATTGGCAAGTTCCAAAAACACCCTCCCACCAGCAGCTTTCAACATCCTTCCCTCTACTTTTCACAGCCACCTGTCCCAGTAGTCTCTGCATTTAACAGTTTTGGCCTCCCATCCCTTCCCTGAGACATTTATGGCTTAGTCTTTGAGCGTCTTCCTGTTATAGTACTCCCCTCCTCCTATTGCAATATCCCCCTTAAAGAGATCTTTCATATTAACATCCAGATTGCATTTTTTTTTCTTTGACAGTAATGATGCCATGACTTTGATGGAGTGTTGACCACCCCTCATACACTGCTTTCTTCACCCAAGTGCTAATTCCATCTTATCAGATGCTGTGTCCTTTCCTGGCTGAGGAAACCAGGATCTACAGTGGTGAGTCATAACTCCTAATGCAGCATTCCAAACATTTGTCTGTTGTAGCACGATAAACAGACAAATGTTTTTGGCTTTGGTTTTCGTTTATTTTTGTCTTTTTTCTTCTATTTATCTGTCTTCTCCTTCTGGCTTTTTTGACTATGGGTTAAGCCGCTGACTCTCCCAGGATATCACACCTTGGGTTAAAGTCCCAAGGCCTTAGCGCCAAAAGGTGTTCCTTTTATTAATCATGGGAGATTGTCAGTCTAAACATTGTCGCACAGATCTCTTCATTGTAGAATTTGTACTCCATCATTATGGTACTAATTCCACCCAATTTCTTCAAAACTGTCAAAATTTTACTAAAAAAAAAAAAAAAAGAAGAACCTTAGAATATCAATGACCTCTTTGGGGGACTTAGAATCTTCCCATATTGGCTCATTCTGAGTGGGGCCCTTGAATATGGTGACTCCAAGAACGCATCCAAACAATGGATTGCTTTCATTGTTTGGTACAAAGAGACAATTATTATGCCTCTCCCACAAAAACTTTTCAGAGGCTATTTCTTTCTTCAAAGGCCATTTTCCTCCCAGTTGTGATGCCTACTTGTAAAGTGGATTTGGATCTGTTACTTGACACAGATTGTCAACCCTTACCAAATTTTCAATTCTTCCACTTTCCTTCAATATCTGGCTGCAAACTAACCTTAGCCTCCACACTAAGCTTTTCAATTTTTCTCCCTCCTCCTTGACTTGGAGCCACTGAGAGCTAAAACCTGACTGCCAGATCCTTATTGGGACTCTCAGGCTGCCTTGTAGCTGGTCCTTGTCCCTAGGATCTGAAGAGTCACTGCAAGCTGAAGCCTGAGGACTTGTTATAAGCTTAGGAGGACTCATTACTACTGCAGACCATGCATGGCCCGATTTCCCCCTTGACAAGCTGCTGTCTGGGTCACTATAGAAGTCTGGTGAAATGTTAAGATCATGCACATCCTCATAAGAGGTAACCCAGACTCTGGGCAAGATAATTAGGAGTATAATAAAACTCTAAAAGCAGTGCTGCATAATCAAATGTTTCCATCTACTGACCTCTTGAAATTCACTGGACTAGCTACCCTTAGAGTTTAACTTCCATCTCCTTACTTTAATTCAACTCTTCATATTAACATTTCTCTTTTTCACTTTAGCCATCCCACTTTTAAGATATCTGATCCGAGGAATATTGAAACAACTGACCTTTGCCAGCACACAAAACAGAGGGTTCAACTAGTCCTCTAGGGACATCGCTGAGAAAAAGCTGACCCTGAGGACTATTTCACTCAGCCATTCCTTGTTTGAGATATCCCCTACCCCTGTATTGTTCAGAGAAAGTCTCTTTCTGAGTCGGCCTTGAGCAAGAAGAGGGACTGACAAGGCTGAACAAGCTCTGTGCTTAACACAACTTTAGGCTGCATAGCTGAGGACCACTAGGCTCCCAACTCTATGTGAATTTCCTATGCTTTAAGTTGTTTGCTCCATGTCAGACCCAGAATCCCAACCCCCCGAGCCTAACCACAAACCACCTTTCCTGCCCCAGCTTTTCTATTAGTACAATATTTGCAGCACTTCATAAGTTTCAAAGCCATTCCCACATACCAGTTTTTCACATTGCATCCCCTTCTACTTTCTGTAAGCCCCTGTCCCAGTGTCTCTACCTATAAAAGCTTTGCTTGCCTAACCTTTGCCTGAAACTTTTGTGGCTTAGGCTTTAAGCATCTCCCTATTGCAATAGTCTTGCTTAATGATGTCTTTTCTTACTCAAGTCCATACTTACATCTTTTTCCTTGACAATGCAAAAGATACCATCTAGGATTTGATTTTTGGAAGGTAAAATATAAAAAGTAATCCAAAAGTTTAAGTATTTGATTAAATAAGAACATGGATTACTGAGAAAGAATTCTATTTAACCAAAATGACAAAAAAATTTCAAAAGTAGATGTAGAGCACTTCAGTTCTTTCGAGTGAAAAGACTTTGTTCTCTTAAGTGATCAAGGATATTATAAAATCATCACAACACATGGGGAGTTATTCTGGTAAGACCCTGAAAAGTTGTCTTCTAGGCAGATTACTCAGAAGGTAAAGAAAAAATCTTTTACAAGCACTTATTAAGAGAAGACCAATAGTACAAGAAAAGAATTGTCATCTTAATAGAGAAAATCAAATTAGAGTTTTAAACAATATATTTGATACTAATGCGTTTACTAAGAATCTTGTAAATAAACTCATTAAACCTTAGCCAACTGTGACTACAAGAAATAAAATTCCCTTTTCCTGAATCATCTGCAGGTTTCTCTATCCAGACAGGTTTTGTCATACACTTTTCTCTTTCTCGTTCTGGAACAACCAGTCATTTTAATTTGGAACAAAACTACTCTCTTCTTCCTTAACAAAATACCTCCTGCACACTTTGCATGCAAAATTTTTCCTCTCTGACACTATCACTCCTATTAGAGTCTCATTCACATATTGATTATAATTTTTAACTGCAGTAACTCCTATTGCATAGAGAAAACCAGGAGGTGGTGTAAAAGAAAAGTTATTCACTAGGCATGTGTTAAAATGGCAAGACAAATCTTATTTGAACTACTGCAATAGGGGAGAGAGACTCCAGGATAGAACTGAGCTCAACTCCCAATTCAGCAAAGACAGCTGGAGATTTATAGCCAAGTAGCAGAGTGAGGGGGTCAGTGGATGAAAACTTACTAAGAGGAACTTGATTCGATGTCAAGGGTAGGGGGATTCTTGCTAAGCTTGCTTAATAAGATTCTTCCTAAAAACAGGCCTAGGAATTACATATCCAGGGCAGAGGTTAAGGGACTTGATCAGATATCAAGGATGATCAGGTATCAGAGGTGGGGGGATTTCCAATGAACTGAGCTCAGCAGGCCAAGGCTATGGCCTAGACTAGAAGAAAGCTCCAGGAGCATGACTAAAGTTTGGTCAAGGAGGGAATCAGTCAGTAGATAACTGTAAACTATCTTTCACATGCCAATAGTTTCTTGCAGACCAGCAGAGCTTACAAATATACATCTCATAACTTTTTATAGCCATAAACATTCCTTTTATTACAACTTCTCAATGTGGCAAAAATGAACATGTTTATTAACAGACCCAAATATATAGCCTTTCTGTGTTATATAAAAATGAGGCAAAATGTATGTAAAATGAAAGTACATTTAGTAATTAATGCTTCAGTGTTCTAAATATCTTACTTAGATATGATCTAGGTATTTAATGAATATTTATTAATCAACTCAATTTAACAACAGTCGAAGGTTTTAAGTTACCAGAAGATTTTGGAAACTATTTTCAAGCTGACATACTGTAAAACATAATTACTTTTGAAATAAAATTTGTCAGAATAATGATTTAATTTGACTAAATACAAATTTACATTTTTTATAATCTTAAAAATGTAATAACTGAAATGGTAGCTTATTAAGTCAGCAAATCTTTGTAAGTTGAGAAAGAGCATGCCCATGTAGAATAAAAATGTATGTTGAACTCAGAAGATATAGCTGTTTTATGAAACCAAAAATACTAAATTAGACCCATCTGTCAGAATTTACCCAAATTATGTGGACTTGAATTCTTATAACTTTTTTTTTTTTTTTTTCGGTACGCGGGCCTCTCACCGCTGTGGCCTCTCCCGTTGCGGAGCACAGGCTCCAGACGCGCAGGCTCAGCGGCCAAGGCTCACAGGCCCAGCCGCTCCACAGCATGTGGGATCTTCCCAGACCGGGGCACGAACCCGCGTCCCCTGCATCAGCAGGCGGAATCTCAACCACTGCGCCACCAGGGAAGCCCTCTTATAACTTTTGAGTTAGTGCTTATGAGAATATAGTTTTAGTACATAAAAAGTATCAGAAGTTTAATTTTTTCAATATCTGGGAATTTTAGGAACATTTCATTTGTATAAGGCCTTATTTAGCTCTAAGTCAATCAAAATAGAGCTCTTTTAAAACTTTTATAATCTATTTTAGTAATACCATCTGGAGATAGGGAAATATTACATACCCACAGACATATAAACATAGAGACATAGACATAGATAACTTATAGCTTTGATTCTAAAAGTTTAGCCTGTAGTTCAGGCATAAACCCAGAAATAACAAAACTCACTTTTTATTATAAAAAGAGCTCTTGCTTCCCAGTGGGTACATATTCTTAATTGATTTGAGTCCAAAATAGGGAAAATAGATAAACAGAAAAGGGTAACAAACTCCATTCTCTGTCATCTTTCACATATCAGAAACAAGATATCCATAAACAATTTAATGCATTTACAAGGATTACCAAATTGTCAGACTAAAACCAAAAAAAAAAAAAAAACTAAAAATCTAGCACAAGAATCAACTAAATACTCAAAAAGAATCAAAATCAAATCCTTACCTTGCTAGCAACAGATAAGAATCTGGAGCACAGGACCAGGATCAGGACCCATCTTTAGATCCCTGGGTCGCCAGTCATGAATGAAGCACAAAAAGCTCCCAGTGGCCTTATTACCTGGCTGGAACAGATGAGAATCTGAAGGCAAGGTCCAGTCCTGAGTCAGGGCACCAAACTGTCAAAGACAAAAACCAGACAGGTTGGGAGACTAATATTATTGAGACTATTGCGATAGGGAGGTCACCCCATCTGAAGATCTTCAGCTGTCTCAGCTTCTATAGAAAGGAATAAACAAGTTGCCAAAGTTGTGGTTTACACTGTGGTTACAGTGCCAGCCCCGACAGTCCGTTAGCCGTATAAATAGGAAATGTTGGTTATTTCTTTTTCTTTTATTCTGGTTTAGCTAGCTCTGCACGCAGAGTTTTAATCTCAGCTAGTTAACCATGAGACAAAGAACTGGAAGCTGAGGTGTCTGTGTTTTGCCTTGTCAGCAGATTCAGACAAAAAGGGAAGTTTGTTGGGTTTTGTCACATGGTAACAAAGATCTCGAGGGAAAGTTTCAAGCAGAGGTAACAACAAAAGCAGTAAGCTTTCTAGTCATTCCTGAAGCTAGGCTAAGTCATGTCTCCTTCTTCAGCCCAGCTGGCTCTACTGCATGGAATGCACTTATTTTCATGTCCCCACCACCTCCTTACATGTAGCCTCTCTCCCCACCTTAACAGCTACATCCACATCTCTCCATTTTCACTGCTGCTGGCCAATCACTATGTCACCTTAGCCCTTCCAGGCTACTGCACTACCCTCCTAAATGGGTCCTTCCTTCTAGTCTTTTTTCTCACAATTCAGTTTCCATAGAGCAGTCAGAGTGAAGTAAAGTGAAAATCTGATTTTGTAACTGATATATTCAAAAGTTTTCAATCTCTCGCTATTACCCTTCAGACATAGTCTATACTACATAGCATAACATTCAAGGTCTTCACGTTCTGGCTCACCTCCTTCCTCTCACCAGTCCTTAGTGGACTCTGCATTTCAGGGATACGGAACCACTCGCAATTCCCCCACATCCTATGCTCTTCTCCATGCCTAGATGCTTGCTTTTGTTTTGTCTTCTGCCTCCAATGCCCTCTCTCCGTCTAGCTAAGTCCCTAATGTATGTACAGACATACCTCGAAGATATCATGAGTTCAGTTCCAGACCACCACAATAAAACAAGTCACACGGTTTTTTGGTTCCCCGGTGCATATAAGATGTATGTTTACACTATATTGCAGTCTATTAAGTGCATAATAGCATTGCCTTTTAAAAAGTACATATTTTAATTTAAAAAATACTTTATTACTAAAAATGCTAACCATCATCTGAGCCTTCAGTGAGTCGTAGTTTTTTTGCAATAGTAACATCAAAGATAACTGATCACAGGTCACCATAACAAATATTATAATAATGAAAACACTTAAAATATTGTGATAATTACTAAAAGTGTGACACAGATACGAAGTAAGTAAATGCTGTTGGGAACATGGTTCTGATAGGCTTGCTCCATGCAGGGTAGCCACAAACCTTCAATTTGGGAAAAAAAACAATATCTGCGAAGTGCAATAAAGAGGAGTGCAGTGAAACGAGGTGCGCCTGTATACATGAAGTTCAGATGACATCCACTCTGGGAACCAGCCCTGGCACCTCTTCCTCTCTCAGTCTTCTCAAGCCTGAATGGGCTGAAATGCCTCTTTTCCATACTCTCTTCTTTCATACTACTTACCACACCATTTGGAAAATTTCTCTTTCTTTGCCTGTCTCTGCAACTAAGCCAGAAGCTCCCTACACGTTGGAATTGTGCGTTCTTTATTGTTGTTTCGTGGCAAGGGGAGCTAAGTGGTTGCAGTAGTGACTGGGCATCAGAGGAACGCTCACTGAACATGCGAATTAATTAAGTGGGTGAACTCATCAAGTGTCTTTAAAATTATACAACATGCTGGGATTACACAACACATCTCACAACTGTGTTGTGGAAACAAAACAAGCTCAGGTAAAGCAGTTAGAAAAAGCTGAAGACTACGAGGTAGAACATGAAATAGAGTGATTTCTTTTTAAACAAATGTGTCTCATCTCCTTCTGCCTAAAGAAGGTTACCACCCACTAACCAGACACCTTGGGGGTCTGGATATGCACTTATTTCAGGATTGACTTTCTTTACTCAAAACCAGGAAGGAATTCCTCCTTGGAACCTGATTCCTGAGACAGAATCTGAGCAAGCTACATACTAAGATCAGTTCCATTCCTCTTTACTTAACCAACATAAAAGTCCCCCTGGCTTTCATGACTATGGGATGCATTCCCGAAGATCAAATCTGCATTTACAACTATCTTGGCTCTGCACCATGCCTTGTACATAAACAAGATTTGATAAATACTTGCTGAATCAGTGACTTGCAGAATAGCTTCCCACTTCGGGGATGATTGTGATTTCTTTAATATGAGTCTTGATTTTATTCTCCCTAAATGCATTTTGCTTGCAATACCGCTCATGATTATTCAGACTATAGTCAAAGTGAACAAAATAAAGCTTAATCCTTATCAGCCACATTCCTAAACATGAGTTACAGAGTCTGAAATATTTTCCGAAGCAGTGTGCTCTGAACCTGCAAAGCAGAACCACAGGTAAATTGCCTTTTAAAGACACTGCCTCTCAGGAGAGGACATTAATATGAAAGTTCAGAGGTTGAAACTATGTCTTAATTCGGGTTCCCCAGAAGCAGATCGTGACACAAGGATTTTTGGCAAGTAGATTTGGAATGAGATCCCAGGAAACATCAGTAGGGGGTTGGAGAATGAGGACAGGCAATAAAAAAAAAAAGCCAAAAGAGAATGCTATTGTGGGAGACCAGGTCTCAACCTCCAGGAGATGGTGTAGGACACGCCTCACAGCTGACTCGCTTGAGCAGTGAGAAATCTGGGATATTGAATGCACTAACTCCCATTAGTGGAGAACTAGTCCGAGGATATTAATTCCCTGGCATTTACAGCCCACCTGACATCAGGTCTAGCATGTTACCTTGCCAGAGGGAGGCCTTATAGCATGAAGCAGTTTCCTGAACGATTGAGTCCTCAGGAAACTCACTCAGGTGAGAAACATGGGTAGTGTCTCTCACCCACACTTTGAACAGTCAAGTCCTAGACTGCAAGATGCATTCATACAGACCTCATTATATCTCAGCTGAACCTCGGCAGTTGCGCCTAGGTACAATAGGCTCTCTCAGCTGATACACAGGCAAAAAGAATTAGGAATTCCTTAGCTTCACTAAATTCCTGCAAAGTGCCATCCACTAACCGGATTTCTAAACTCTTCTCCAGAATTTTCATTCACTCCTTTTGTACCTAAATGAAACTAGGTACCTCAAGCAACTTAAATATGCATATTATTATTCTCTCCTTTAAACCTTGATTCCACCCACTGGAAGTGCCCTTTAGTTTTAGGCCCAGTTATCTTAAAAGCAGTCCCTGAGGCAAGGGTCCTAATGCAAGGGCGGTATTAAGGAAGTGCTCCTATAAGAAACTAGGAAGGGAGAAGAAGAAGCAGAGGAGGGAGGAGAAAGGAACCAAACAAGGGTGTGACTTCCATGAAGCCCCAAGCTGCAGATCCTGCAGGACTCCGGAACATAACTTACACTCTGAAGGTATTGTCTTAAGACAAAGGAGATGGGGCTATTGTATTCCCATAGTCAACCAAGCATTGGCATCAAGCTTCCCTGAGGGGATTGGAAGGCACTCCTGCCTCTCTGTAAAGGAAACGGGCCCCAGTGCCTGGGCACAGTCCTCTGTAGCAAGCATGAAGAGGCTAGAGGATGGATGCACAGAGCTGGTGAAAGGAATCTGAAGTGCTCTGGGTGGGGCACTTTAACTTCACTTCATCTGTCATTTACATATTTTTCCATTTTCTGGATGGTCGCAAATTCTGGGGGAAAATTTATGAGAAGGGAGTTGGAATAAGCTAATCTGCTGCTGCATTTGGTCCTGAGACCATGAGTGATTCCCCTCATCTTCCTTCTCTATCACTCTTTTACATCCCCCCCCCTTAAGCTGTGGTTTGTGCTCCCACAGTGCACCTGACTTGTCTTCATCTGAGGAGTCTGGGTCCCTGGTTACCATGTTTCATTGAGCCATACCATGGAAGTACTAAGAGATGCCCCAGTAGGTTTCCTGAGTGCCAAGCATAGCCCTGCCTGCTCCCATTATATAGCAGCAACCTCTGCTTATACTAAGTGACCTCTGTCTCACCTCTCCTGATGCTGTACTTCCCCTGAGTTTTAGCCCAAGATCTCACCTCTTCCATAAAGCCTTCTGGATGCTTACAGACCTCAGAACTTTCTTCTTCCATAACTCACAGAATTTACCGCTATGCCTCTCATCTGGCCTGAATCACAGTCTGCATTGTGATTTCTCATTATGGGATTATTTTTGTATTGTCTTTGGAAAATGTCATTTGGTTGACTTGTGAGTGCACATCTTGTCTTTCCAGTGGAAACCTGAAAGGTTCACTGACTACCTCCAGTGCCTAGCACAGAGTACTCTGCCTCCCCAGGACTTGGTGAATGCATGTTGGATCCAGCCACTGAACAGCTTACAGAACAGCACATTTGCACTGTAGCACTGGATCCTGATTTTTTCACTGGAACTCTTGCTTCCCAGAGTTCCCTAATTTCTTTGTTTCCAACTCCCCAATCATCTTTCAAACAACACGAAAAGGAAGCTTTGAAAGATTTAACTTTTCACATTTTGAAACCAGTTCAAACCCTTAAAAGTATATATTTTTAGATATTTGATTACAAATTTCTTGCCGATGAAGGTCGTAAATGCCGCCACACAGAGAAATTTTCCCTTTTTGGCACTGCTCAGACCTTAAAATTTACAAACATGCTTTGTTTGAGGATAGTGGGTATTTGTGGAGAGGGCATAGAAAATGTTTCCAATCATCACATAAAGAGGCAGTTCAGCTTATACTGAACACCTTTTTTGTGCCAGGAATTGCACTAAGAACTTTATACAGACTGAGTTGTCCAGAGATGCTTTTTTTCTTCTCCTTTTCTCTGAAGCTCACATGTTGGAGTACTTTGAAACATATCATAGCCTCTCGTGGAAGCTTAAAGAGAAAGGGGGAATACTCAGGTCAATTCGTTTCACAATTAATTACTTCTTCTGGAAGGCTTTGCCTTGTAATTGTAGTATTAATCTCTATGTATTTGTTATTTCTGATTGCTTCGGTTTTATGTACTCTATTCAGAAGCAAAAATTGAATACAGTAATAGAACTAATCTTGACTATGTGACCCCAAGTATGTAATCTACTCTCCACAAGCAATACTGGGATGAAATAAAATATTTATATGACTGTTAATAAAGGTTAAGATATATTGAATGCTTGCTATGAGCCAGACAATCTGTAAAGCACTTTATATACATCATCTCATTCAAATACTCATCACAATTCCCAGAGATAGGTTCTACAATTATCTCTGTTTTATAGACACAGAAATTAAAACTCAGAGAGGCTGAATCAGTTCCCAAAGATCATACAACCAGTAAGTAGAGAAGCTGAGATTACACTGCACAGAGGAAAGAGTCCTGGTTCTTTACTTGGAGATGGCCGGCTAAGTTGCATTATCAGCGCTGATCTTGCTACTTAAGAGATCAAAAGAAAATCACACACTCTTTAAGCCTCAGTTTCTTCATTTATTGAATAAAACCCTCGATGCTCACACTGCTTATTCCCATCTATCTACACTCTCATTTGTCCATCTTAGAGCATTTAACTTGCACTGTTTTATACTTTGTTTATAAGAGTAACAGGTAGCTCTCAAAGAGCAGAAATTATGTCATATTCGTCTTCAAATCCATAGCTCCCAGGCCACTATTCTATATGGTTTAAATGCATTCATTCATTTAGTCCTCACAACACCATACAGAAGGTTTTATTTTTATCTCCACTTATTTCACACTTAAGGAGGATACTGGACCCCAATCATGATTATGTTAATGATGTCAGATGGATCTAAACTTAGGTAGTCTGGCTCCAGCATCCATGCTGTTTTTTTTTTTTATTAATTTTTATTGGAGTATAGTTGATTTACAATGTTGTGTTAGTTTCTGCTGTACAGCAAAGTGAATCAGTTTTACATATACATATATCCACTCTTTTTTAGATTCTTTTCCCATATAGGCCATTACAGAATACTGAGTAGAGTTCCCTGTGCTATACAGTAGGCTCTTATTAATTATCTATTTTATATATAGTAGTGTGCATATGTCAATCCCAATCTCCCAATTTAATCCCCCCCGTTTCCTCTTTGGTAACCATAAGTTTGTTTTCTACATCTGTGACTTTATTTCTGTTTTGTAAAAAAGTTCATTTGTACCATTCTTTTAGATTCCACATATAAGCAATATCATAGGATATTTGTCTTTCTCTGTCTGACTGACTTCACTCAGTATGACAGTCTCTAGGTCCATCCATGTCGCTGCAATTGGCATGCTCTTAATTACTATGCTATACACAAGAGTAATTTAATTTTTTTCTTAAATCCAGGTCTAGTTTCAGAATGGAATTATGTATACATTTTCCTCTCCACTTTCTCTTTAACTCTTGTTTCTGTTCCGTGACCTGTATTTATTTGTATGTAACTGGAGATGTGATTTTCATTGCACTCTACTTTAAAAATCCCAGTATTAAATCTCATATGTACATTAATATTAACATATCGTTGATATTTCTCAGGAGCAACACTAAAAGCGCAAAGCCTTCCTCTAATTTTCAAGTTTACAACCTTAAGTGTAAAGGGTAGCCAAATTTGGCCACCCCAAAATATGCCACTTTGGCATAAGTATTATTTCGAACTGAAGGCATTTGTGGAGCAGACACAAAAACGCTCTCTGTCCTCCCCCTATTTGCCACTTTAGTTCCTTATTAGGCTGGTGGTGACGCTAGAGAAATCTACATAACAAACTTTACTAATTAGTCTTTAACCATTATCAGTTTTCCTTATATTTGCTTCACACAATTTGCTGCCCCTAGATACCCAAAGTCCTTTTCCTTTATCTTGTCACTTCTCTAAAAATGTACTGTTCCCTTGCCACGCTTAAGTTCTAACCACCCCTTGAGTCTCTCCACTGTATATATGAGATATACATGTTAGTGAACTTCTGTTTTTCTCTTGTTACTCTGTCTTTTGTTAGAGAGCCCTAGCAGAAAACCTAGAAGGGGAAAAAGATTTTCTTTTTCTCCTCCCCTACAAATGCAAGGACATGATCTTACACAGGTCCAGCAGAAGTCCAAGGTTTAGAAAGTCAGCACAAATCTAGGATAAAATCACAATGAGCATAAGGTCCCAGATATGCTCATTTTGGCCTAGTAGGACACAGAAAACAGGTATAATACATAAGACCTAAAAAAGATTAACTAAGTCCCTCAATTTTAAAAAATAAAATAACAAATGATTTCAGAATAAAACTAAATGAAATATCATTTAAAAAATAAACACTGTGATTTAAAAAAAGGAAGCAGTAAAGTATCTAAAGAAAACTGATTGGTCAACTAGGCATATCATTGTGAAAACCTAAAGGTATAACCAAAGATTATCCAAAAGAATTTAGACATGACCCCCAAAGATTAATATCTTTATAATATTTATCTCTATAAATAAAGGACACCAAGACTAAAGTATAAACAGATTCACTTTTTAATGTGACTTTTTTTCATTTACTTAAAAATTTGCAATCAGGGAATATATAATGAACATATCAGTCAAAACCGAGTGACTACTCCCCACGAGTTCTTAACATGTTACAGTTCATTGTTAGAGGCATAATCAAGATCACACACATACACACATTCTTCCCAGATTTCCAACAATTGTTTTGGGATCCACTAGTGAGAGATGCTCTTGTAAACACAAGTTAAACGAATAGAATAGAATAGGATAGGTTAGGACAAGATAGAATAGAATAGAATAGAATACAACACAACACAACACAACACAACTCAAATGTATAGTTTGAAACTAGAGCAATAATATACAAGGTAAAGATATAGATGGTAGATAACAGATATAGAGTTATAGAGAGAGATTTCGATAAATGTGCCTTTAAAAATAAGGTTAGGGGCTTCCCTGGTAGCACAGTGGTTGAGACTCCGCCTGCCGATGCAGGGGACGCGGGTTCGTGCCCCGGTTTGGGAGGATCCCACATGCCGCAGAGCAGCTGGGCCCGTAAGCCATGGCCGCTGAGCCTGCGCGTCCGGAGCCTGTGCTCCGCAACGGGAGAGGCCACAACAGTGAGAGCCCAGCATACCAAAAAATAAATAAATAAATAAATAAGGTTAATCACAGTATTCCCTCAGATTGTTTAACTTTGTAAAAGTGATACTCCAAGGCTGTCCACAACCCAAAACAAGTCTGTGAATTTTTTCTTATCTATGACAAGATGAGCACAGAAATTGAGAGTAAATCTTTAGAAACTTTTATAACAGTCTGACAGAAAAACTTCATGACTTTTGAATGTAGTAACAACAATGACAAAGTTTAGAGTTTCATTTTATGCCTTTTTATAATTTTTCTAGTAATTCATTTTTATTATATTTTACAAAAGAATCAAGCTCTGATGGGTTAGAAGTTTCAAAAAGAAAACTATCCATTTTCCACAGGTAGTTTGAGAAGCACGTCCTAAAATTATATTTGGTCAAGATGTTGCTGTGTATTCTTCCCCTCTCTATGGTTGTACAAATCCACACATTTCGTTAGACTGTTATTTCACCTTCCCAGGAATTGTAATTATTCACTTTCACGGTAAGAAAAATCAGAGGAGGTGGGTGAACTGAGAGAAAGGGGAAGACCACCTTCCTGCCTAGCAGCTGCAAGCTAGAACTGTACACGAGGTATAAATTTAGGAATTCTACAGTCAGCGTTAGGTCAGTAGTTTCCCCTTTTATATCAATTGTCACAAGGTTATTTTTCTTGCATCTCTACACAATTCTTCCAAACTTTGTTTTGGACTTTATGCCGTCACTCACAGATACCACAAGACATCCTCTCCCTTTGACTTCTAGGCTCAAGGGCAGTGAAAACGCGGGGACCCTTTTAGGCTTTGGTGAGTTAAAATGCCATCTGAGATTTGCGTCTGTCCCCGCCCCGCCCCCTTGCTTTGGTGGCACTGATATGGATGCGATTTGCTGTCTGTGTAGGGCTGAGCTGACTCCCAGTGGAATATGTATATACTGGAGGTGCTGAAGAGTGTCCAGGGCTAAGGTTTTTCCTGCAGAAACAGAGCTGTAAGCCTCAAGCTCACACCACCCATTTATCTTGCTTAGCTCCAAACCACAAACTGTACAAAAGGTACTTGCCCAGATTTGTTTACATTTCTGTCATGTTTTCTGAAAAGAGAAAAGGGCTAACTTCCAAATTCACTTCTCAGAAAATTGAAAACAGTTAACTGACCTTAGAGAGCATCTGCCTGGCCCCGACGTCACATCCTTGTTTCTTGGTCCACTTGTCTCATGACCAAGCCCCAGAACTCAAAGCACCTATAAGATATAAAACCACTGCTAATTGCCAGATGTCAGGGTCATTGCCCTTTTAGGCTGACCCTTCTATTAGTAGCAAATAAAGGTGCTTTCTTTTTTTCCTCACCTCTATATCCTTCAACAGGAGATTTTTGTCAGAATATAGTCCACCTTGTGGCCAGGCAGTTCTTCCTCCAGAATTCCTTTAGGTACACTCTGTGAGCTGAAATGTATGTGCTGATGTCCAGTTTAATGCTGTATATTACACATTTTGAAAAGGAACTCAGAATGGAAGGGATACTAATGTGTCCTCCATATATTAGATAAAACAGCTGGAAGAGAATTTAAATAATCATTGACTGAACCCCACTTTCCATTGATCTGTAACCCACATGTCCATCAGGACAACTGGAAGTTCCTAAGGATACTTATAGCCAGTTTTGTTAAAAATGACATCATCTTCTAAGGAGGTTTAGGCCAGATGGCTCCCTATATTCCTGTTTCTCAGAGAGTAGAAGTAGTCAACTAATTTAAAAACAGAAAGAAAAAAAATATAAGGGAAAATAGAGTTCTAAAAAATCCATGTTAATATTTTACAATATAAGGAAAATTAGATGAGCTACAGTTATCCTTCAAATGAGTGTAAAAGGGAAAGTGCTTAAAAGCATCTATTACACATAATAGATGCCTGAAAAGAGAACTCTGAGAATAGCAACGATAAGCTTGTAGGATAAAAGGAAATAATCTAAAATGTGTCCAATATACTAATTATTGTGAACATCTTAGTGGTTTCTATTAAAAGAGTCTCTTCTAAACCTCAAAATAAAATACAAGAAATTGTAGCCTACAGAGATACGTTTAATATAACAAAATGAAAACATGCATTCAAAGTATAGGCAATAGGGCCAAAAGAGTAATTAATCAGCAAAAATGTACTAATTAATGCTATTACTATTCCTAAGGGAATACCAATACAATAAACTACCTTCAAATATGTATTAAATAAATAAATATTTAAAATCCATCAAGAGAGAAAAGATGACAACATAATATCATGAATAAAACAACAAAAAGATAAAATAAAATTGATTTCTGCTAATATGATAGCAATATTACTAGTGCTTTGGAAAATTCATAAAATTTATATATTTGGATTTAACTGATTTATCAAAAACTAAAAAATATAACAATTAATAAAACTTGGAATAAAAAATGAGAAACCTAGCAACTTCCTTGTACCTGTATAATATCTATTATTTTATTGTGTCTAGAGTGATGTAAATCAGTGTCTGTCTTCCCTAGTAGATTGAGACCTTAGTGGGGATGGTGGGTAGGTTATCTTCAGGTTTTGGTTACCTACATAATAAGTACTCAGTAAGTGTTTTTAAGTAACAGAGAATGTGAAGAAAAAGAGATTCTTAAGTTACAGGATAAGATCAAGAGATTGAAAACAATATAAAAAGTTAATAGCAACTTAAAAAAATAAAGCACTTATATCTGACATATTTACTGGGCAATTTTTCCAGGCATCTAAAAAAAAGGGAAAAGAAAAATAAGAATAAACTTCTATTTTTTGAAAAATAATATGTGTCAGGCACCATACTCAGAAGACACTGAAATATCAATGTTTGTGAATGTGATTGTATAAGTAGAAAATAAGAGAAAAATCCTAAAACAAATTAAGCTCCTTTTGTTGTAGGATATCAGAAAACCCCAAGCATTACAATTAAATTCTTAAGTACTGATGATAACTAGAATGTGAAATGAATGGAGTCCATTCCTGGCAGCAAAAACTGAGTACTGTATTAATGCATTAAGAAATAGATGCTCAACAAAACACACGCACATGTACTACCCTAAATGAATGTACAAGAATGCATACATCAATGAAGAGGGAAAGTCTCCGCAAGAAGTCTATTTTGAAGTTTATTTTAAAAAGACTTCAAAATACCTGCATTATCCTACGTAGCAATCCATTTCAGTGATACTCTTCCTGAATCCTATCATCCGCCAACCACACTTCACCCTAACTTCCACCACCAGATTGATTATCCTAAAACAGACATTTTTGATGCATCCTTACTGTTTTTTATTTATTGTATTTATTTATTGCAGTAAGCACATTTAACATGAGATCCACCCTTTCAATAAGTTTTTGCGTACAATGCGGTATTATTAACTGCAGGCACAATGCCATACAGCAGATCTCCAGGACTTAGGCTGCATAACCGAAACTTTATGCCCTTTGAATAGCAACTCCCCACTTCCTCCCTCTCCCAGCCCCAGGCAACCACCATTCTCCTCTCTGCTTCTATGAGTTTGACTATTCTAAATTTCTCATATAAATGGAATCATACAATATGTGTCCTTCTGTGACTGGCTTATCTCACTTAGGATAATGTCCTCCAGGCTCATCCATTTTGTTGCGCTCACTTTTTATATTTATTTTCTGATTTCTCCAAACTTACCTATTTTCAATGCCTATGCCACATGATCCCCACCCCTGCATTTTTCTATTTCGTGAAGCTTTTCCAGATTTTTCCTTTCGTGAAGCTTTTCCAGATTTTTCCAACTGAGGCGACCTATTACTGCAATTTAACAGTCTGTGTGTTTCTGCCTAATGTTTTCAATTCAGTTAAATCTGTGTCCTATACAACATCTATATCCCTCATCATATGTAGCAGAGTGTCTTACAGTAATTATGCAGTAAATAGTATTTAACCCATTGGATGGTTGTAAACTCCTTAAGAGAACATTTCATTTACCTTAGTAACCCCAAGCGCTAGGAAGTATCTGATGTAGTAAATGCTCAAAATATGTTGAGCTCTTGTGTGGGGATAACCAGAGAGGAAGGAGAATGCAGTGATTTGGCTGAGAACACATTGCTGCATGCAGAGGCCAATACTTAGCTCTCTTCTCATTTGACCTGTCAGCAGCATTTGACCCAGCTTGTGACTCCTCCCTACCGGAAACACTTCCTTCACTAGACTTCTAGGACATTTCCTCTCTTGGTTCTCCTTCTATGTCACTGACTGTTTCTTCTCAGTCTATTTTGCTATCTCTCTGTCTTCTCCCAGCCTCTTCACCTTGGAATGCCTCAGGAATCAGTCCCTGGTCCCTTTCTTTTTTGTCCTCTTCTTTTCTAATACTCACACCCTAGGTGACCCCATTAGTTCATGGCTTTAAAAAAATAACTAGGTGCTGATAATTCCCATATATATGTACATCTCCAATCCTGACACCTTCATTAGCTCAAACCTATAGTGTTCAATGCCTACTTGATATTTCCCCTGGGATGTCCAATAAATGTTTCAAATTTAGTATATCCCAAGATGAACTCTGAATCTTCCTCCTTAAGCCTGATCCTCCAGCAATATTCCTCATCTCAGCTAAGAGTGAAAACATCATTCTTCCTGAATCCCAGGCACTTCTGACTATCTCATTCTCTCACATCTCCATCCGTCAGGAAACACCTTTGTGCTCTATCTCCAAACTATGTACAGATGCCAACTTCTCACCTCCCACCCCTCCGCCAACCTGATCTGAGCCATCATCATTGTTCCTTTGGATTGTTACAACAGTACCTGCAATTGCTTGCCCACATGGCAGCCAGAGAGATCCTTTGAGAATTTAAGTCAGATCACGTCACTTCTCTTTCACAACCCTGCAACAGCCCTCCATTTCACTCAGAGTAAAACCCAAAGTCTTTACGAGGAAAAATGCAATTGGACTTCCCATGTTCCTCTCTGACCTCATCTCCTACTAATATTTCCTTCCTGTTCACTCCCCTCTAGCTACAATGCCCTCCTTCCTATTTATTTCAGTTCTCTATTGCTCCATAACAGAATCCCCAAATTAACTTTTGTTGTCATCTCTGTGGCTCTGTAGGTTGACTTCAGCTGGGCATTCTTGCTTCGGGTTTCTTGTACGGTTGCAGTGCAGGGTCAGCTGGTCTGAAGTCATCTGAAGGTTTAAAGACCAGGGCATCCAAGATACCTCAGTCCTATGTTTGACAGTTGATGCTGGGCTTGTGGACCAGCGCACCTCCATGTGGTCTCTCTGTGTGCCTCGAACTTCTTACAGCATGACAGCCAGGGGACTGTCAGTTTTCTGAGAGTCAGCATCACGAGAGCAAGTGTTAAAGAGGCAGTGTGGGACTCGAGGGACATTGTTCCAGCTAATGATTAAGAACTCTCCAGACAATAGGGGCTGCTTAGACAATGGGTGAATTTCCAGGATGTCCGGCCCCCTTCCGAGAAGGAGGGAGATAACAAAATAGGTGTCTGTCAAAGACCAATCAGACAGCTGGGGACAAGTTCCCTCTCTGGTCCGAGCCTAAGCCGGGACCAATCAGCAGGAGAACACAACCAAATCTATAATTTACATACGGGGAAGTGGGAACCTATAAAACTGACATATTCGCGCCCAAAAGGGTTCCTTCTTCGACCTCCTGCGTGAGGACCAAGGAACCCCGGTGCACCGGCCTTCAATAAACCTCTTGCGTTTTGCATCGACTTCCGACTCTTGTTGTTTCCTGGGCGAGTCGAAACTCCTAGGAGACCGCGCAGGTCTAACATTTGGGGGCTCGTCCGGGATTCCACTCGCCCCGGACCACAAGAACATCGGGAGTTGGAGGTACCAGGTAAGCTCGAGCTTGATTGTCTGTTTGTCCCTTGTTCTTTGTGGGCCATTATCGGAGGAAAGCCGTAAGAATCGGCTTATTATGGAATCTGTATCGGACCTCTGGCTAGGCAGACGTGCTAATAGCCGGCGTCCATGAGCCCTAGGGGACGCCCTAGTGGCTCATCTGGAAGGAGAGGCAAACTCTGTCTCCCCTTCACTCGGTTTCGGCAGTTCCCTTGGTGGTAACTGCCATCTGAAGAAGTTTCGGTTTTGAAGCGAGCTCGCGGTGGCCCATACGTATATGTGTTTCGTGGAGTTTTAACTGTTTCTGTATTGTGGTCTATTCTTCTTCTCTGACGGACGACAATGGGACAAACTATGACGACTCCTCTTTCCCTTACCCTAAGCTATTGGACCGAAGTTCGGGCCAGAGCCCATAATTTTTCGGTAGAGGTAAAGAAAGGAAAGTGGCAGACTTTGTGTGCCTCTGAATGGCCAACATTTCAGATAGGATGGCCCCCCGAAGGATCCTTTTTATTAGACAAGATTAAGCTGCTGAAGTCTAAGATATTTAATATAGATCCCCACGGACATCCAGACCAAGTACCATATGTCTTGGTCTGGGAAGATTTAATTCTCTCCCCACCTCCGTGGGTCCGGCCCTTTGTTTCCTCAACAGGTACGTCCGCGCATACATCAGCAGCGTCGGAGATACTAGCCTTAAAGAAAAACCCCAACACGGAGAAGCTACCCGACGCCCCGGATCTACCGAAGGCGATTTATCCTGACCCGCAGTCCGATTTGCTGCTTTTGGATTCCCCACCCCCTTATCCTCCGGCCCCGAATCCCCTACCACCTAGAGGACCCCCAGCTCCACTGCCCTCAGCACCAAGGGAACCATCCATGATGGAAGAAGAAAGGGGTCCCTCAGTGGGCACTAGGAGCCGGAGGGCAATCTCCCCGGACTCCACTGCCCTACCTCTTAGAGAATATGGCCCCCCCGATGGCCAAGGGAATAGACCTCTCCAATATTGGCCCTTTTCCTCTGCAGATCTTTATAATTGAAAAATGCATAACCCAACTTTTTCCGAAAATCCACAGGCCCTTACCGCTTTAATAGAATCTCGTTTTCTCCCACCAGCCCACATGGGATGATTGTCAGCAGCTGCTCCAGACTCTCCTAACGACTGAGGAGAGGCAACGGGTTCTTTTAGAAGCCAGAAAAAAAAAAAATGTATTAGGCGCCAATGGGCAACCTACCCAGCTGCCTAACGAGATTGATGCTGGTTTCCCACTCGTCAGGCCAAACTGGGATTTCAATGCCCCGGAAGGTAGGGAGCGCCTGAAAATGTATCGCCAGGCTCTGGTGGCGGGTCTCCATGGAGCGGCCAGACGGCCCACTAATTTGGCTAAGGTAAGGGAAGTAACTCAGGGGCCCCAGGAATCGCCAACTGTGTTCCTGGAACGTGTAATGGAAGCCTTTAGACGCTTTACCCCTTATGATCCAACTTCGGAGGGACATAGGGCTACTATAGCAATGGCTTTCATAGATCAAGCGGCCCTTGATATTAAGAAGAAATTACAGAGGCTAGATGGCTTGCAGGGATTTTCGCTTCAGGAGTTAGTAAAAGAGGCAGATAAAGTATGTAACAAAAGAGAAACAGAGGAAGAGAAGGAAGAAAGAAAGCAGAAAGAGCAGGAAGCCCGTGAAATAAGACGGGATAAGAGACAGGAGAGGAATTTAAGTAAGATACTGGCCACTGTGGTTGGAGGAAGAAATATAGGGGATAGAAATAGGCAGGAAGAGCGAACGGCAGACAGAAGGCAGCCATTAGACAAGGACCAATGTGCCTACTGTAAAGAAAAAGGACATTGGGCGAGAGAATGCCCTAAGAAAAAGAATGGAGGAAGGCCAACCAAAAACAAAATCTTAACATTGAAAGAAGAAGACTAGGAAAGTCAGGGCTCGAACCCTCTCCCCGAGCCCCGGGTAACTCTTAAAGTGGAGGGGGAACCTGTTCAATTTTTGGTAGATACCGGAGCCCAGCACTCCGTCCTTCTCCACTCAAAAGGTCCTATCTCAGCTAAAAGGTCATGGGTACAAGGAGCCACTGGGAATAAACAACATTCATGGACCACACGAAGGACAGTAGATCTTGGGATTGGACGAGTAACCCATTCATTTTTGATTATTCCGGAATGCCCCTATCCTTTGCTGGGAAGAGATTTACTCTTGGGGGCTCAAATTCACTTTCAGCCAGAAGGTCCCACCATAACTGATAATAAGGGAAGGTTACTTCAAATATTGACTATGAAATTAGAAGATGAATATAAATTATACGAGCAGCCTTCATCCTCACGAGTTAATGTTACTGATTGGGTAACTCGGTTCCCTCAAGCCTGGGCAGAAACTGCCGGAATGGGGATGGCCAAAAATCGGCCCCCGGTGCTAGTGGAACTCAAGGCAACTGCCACCCCAATAACAGTCCGTCAATACCCCATGAGTAGAGAAGCCAAAGACGGTATCCGTCCCCATATACAGAGGCTACTAGACTTGGGCATCTTAATAAGATGTCAATCAGCATGGAACACCCCTCTCCTGCCGGTAAAGAAACCAGGAACAAATGATTATCGGCCGGTGCAGGATCTACGAGAGGTAAACAAACGGGTGGCAGACCTCCACCCCACAGTTCCAAACCCTTACAACCTCCTGAGCACTCTTCCACCTCAACATACGTGGTATACTGTTTTGGACCTTAAAGATGTTTTTTTCTGTTTAAGACTCTCTCCCCTGAGCCAACCCTGCTTTGCCTTCGAATGGAAAGATCCAACATCGGGAATGTCTGGTCAGCTGACATGGACACGGCTACCTCAGGGATTTAAGAACTCCCCGACCATCTTTGATGAAGCCCTCCATCAGGATCTGGCATTATATAGAGAATCAAATCCCCAGGTAACATTACTCCAATACGTTGATGATATTTTATTAGCTGCTGAGACCCAAGAAGATTGTATCAAGGGTACTGAAAAACTGTTAACGGAACTTGGAACCCTGGGATATAGAGCCTCAGCCAAGAAAGCACAAATATGCCAACAACAGGTCAGTTACCTGGGGTATCTATTAAAAGGGGGGGCAAAGATGGCTCACGGAGAGCAGAAAGGATACGGTGGCCCAAATTCCGGCTCCCAAAAACGCCAGGCAGGTTAGAGAATTTTTGGGGACGGCTGGATTCTGTAGACTATGGATTCCAGGGTTTGCTGAGCTGGCAGCCCCATTGTACCGCCTAACCAAAAACAGCACTCCTTTCGTTTGGGGCGATAAGGAACAACGGGCTTTTGACCAAATCAAACGAGCTTTACTTTCAGCTCCAGCCCTAGGACTGCCAGATGTAACCAAACCTTTTCATTTATATGTGGCCGAAAATAAGGGCATTGCAAAAGGAGTATTGACTCAGAAATTGGGTCCCTGGAATCGCCCAGTTGCTTATTTGTCAAAAAAATTGGACCCTGTGGCATCAGGATGGCCCACCTGTTTAAAGATAATCGCTGCAGTGGCCGTCCTAGTCAAAGATGCTGACAAACTAACTTTAGGACAAAATCTAACGATAACAGCTCCTCATGCCCTGGAAAATGTAGTCCGTCAACCACCGGATAGGTGGCTAACTAATGCCAGGATGACCCATTACCAAACCCTGTTGCTAAACTCAGATCGCATCAAGTTTGCTCCAGCTACAGGACTCAATCCAGCCACGTTGCTACCTGATCCTGACTTGGAAGGCTCCACCATCATACATGATTGTCAGGAAGTACTAGCCGCAGCACACGGCAGTAGGCCGGATCTGATGGACCTGCCCCTCCCTGATGCTGATTTCACCTGGTTCACGGATGGGAGCAGTTTCCTGGAGGAAGGTAAGCGTCGAACTGGGGCAGTCGTGGTAGACGGAAAACAAGTCATATGGGCAGCGGCGCTACCACAAGGGACCTCAGCCCAACGAGCTGAATTAATTGCCCTGACGAGGGCATTAGAGATGGCAGAGAATAAAAAAAGTAAACATCTACACAGACAGTAGATATGCGTTTGCTACCGCTCATATCCACGGTGCCATTTACCAACAGAGAGGGCTACTAACTTCAGGTGGCAAAGAAATTAAAAACAAAGACAAAATCGTGGCTTTGTTGACTGCACTCATGCTTCCTAATAAAGTCAGTATCATCCACTGCCCTGGACATCAAAAAGGAAATGCCCCAATGATTAGGGGAAATAATATGGCTGACCAAGTGGCCCGAGAAATAACATCGGGAGAAGTCATTTTAGGACTGTCAGATAAAGTTCCTGAAAAACCAGGCCGCGATGAAGAAATCATCCTGGCCACAACAAAAGGAACTTTGTCCCCTCAGCAAGCAGAATCCATGTTACAACAGATGCACAGATGGACACATTTGGGGACTAAAAAGATGGTAGCCTTGTTACAAAAAGCCGGGTACGAAACCCCTGGAATGACAAAATTAGCTGAACAAATTGTGCAGGAATGCGTCCCATGTCAACAGGTAAATGCTCACAAAGGGAAACTTGAAACTGGAAAGAGACTCAGGGGGGACCGCCCAGGAACTTACTGGGAAGTGGACTTTACCGAAGTGCGTCCTGGAAGGTACGGTAATAAATACCTTTTAGTTTTTGTAGACACTTTTTCAGGATGGATAGAGGCTTTCCCAACAAAGAAAGAAACAGCTGCTGTAGTAGCCAAGAAGATTTTAGAAGAAATTTTTCCTCGATTTGGAGCATCAAAGGTAATAGGGTCTGATAATGGTCCAGCCTTCGTCGCCCAGGTAAGTCAGGATGTGGCCAGATACTTGGGGACTGATTGGAAATTACATTGTGCCTATAGACCCCAAAGTTTAGGTCAGGTAGAAAGAATGAATAGGACTCTAAAAGAGACCCTAACTAAATTGTCCTTGGAGACTGGCGGTACCGATTGGACGGTGCTCCTTCCTTTGGCCCTATTCCGGGTTAGAAATACACCTTCCCGATACCATCTTACTCCTTTTGAAATATTATATGGTGCCCCGCCTCCCCTCCTCACTTTAGGAAAAGAAATAAAACCTGATTGTCAAAATAACACTGACTTATATGCTAGGCTACTGGGACTCCAATTGGTCCAGAAAGAAATATGGTCCCAACTCGCCAAGGCCTACCAACCGGGAACACCGGGAGAAACTCATCCTTTCCAAGTCGGAGACTCCGTATACGTCCGTCGGCATCGAACCCAGACGTTGGAACCTCGATGGAAAGGACCATACACCGTCCTCCTCACCACCCCAACGGCCATAAAAGTGGACGGCATCGCTGTTGGGACCTCTTATTGTTTTATTGTTGATTTTAACTTTTGGACCATGTGTTCTAAATCGCTTGATAGCATTTATTAGAGAACGTATCAGTACTGTACAAGTTCTAATGTTAAGACAACAGTACCAAAGTTTACGAACAGAAGGTTGAGATTCCATGATTGGAATCAATAGTCACAAGAAAAAGGGGGGAATGTGGGACTCGAGGGACATTGTTCCAGCTAATGATTAAGAACTCTCCAGACAATAGGGGCTGCTTAGACAATGGGTGAATTTCCAGGATGTCCGGCCCCCTTCCGAGAAGGAGGGAGATAACAAAATGTAAAAAAGGTGTCTGTCAAAGACCAATCAGGCAGCTGGGGAGAAGGAGGGAGATAAACAAAATAGGTGTCTGTCAAAGACCAATCAGGCAGCTGGGGAGAAGGAGGGAGATAAACAAAATAGGTGTCTGTCAAAGACCAATCAGACAGCTGGGGACAAGTTCCCTCTCTGGTCCGAGCCTAAGCCGGGACCAATCAGCAGGAGAACACAACCAAATCTATAATTTACATACGGGGAAGTGGGAACCTATAAAACTGACATATTCGCGCCCAAAAGGGTTCCTTCTTCGACCTCCTGCGTGAGGACCAAGGAACCCCGGTGCACCGGCCTTCAATAAACCTCTTGCGTTTTGCATCGACTTCCGACTCTTGTTGTTTCCTGGGCGAGTCGAAACTCCTAGGAGACCGCGCAGGTCTAACATTAGGAAGTAGACATTTCCAGGCCAGCTAAGAGCCACACCTGCAACTGGCACAGTGACACTTAAGCCATATTGTATTGGTTTAAGCAGTCACAGAGCCTGGCAGGATTTTAGGACCTGGAGAAATAAACTCCACCTGTTCATGGGAATGGGGCAAAGTCTCATTGCAAAGGAGCATGTGGGATGGGAGATAATGGGGCAATCTTTGGAAAATATACTCCATGGAGCTATTTTTCAAACACATCAGCTATACTCTCACCTCAGTGCTTTGCACTAGCCTTTCCTTCTGCCGCGAATGCTTTTCTCCCAGTATCAGCATGCTTTGCCCCCTCATTGCTTTCAAGTCCTTGCTTTCTCACTTACTTCAGCTCTGCTGATATGTCACCTTCTCCACGAGCCCATCTGTGGCCACCCTATTTAACATTATACATAGCCACTCTCCCTTATGACCAGGTGCTCACAATGGCCCATGACATAACCATTGAACTTCAGGCTCCTCTGCTGCCCCCAAGTGCCTGCACTGTGGATTGCCCTCAATTTTCAGCAAGCACTAAACCACTAAGGTGCAGAATATCCCCTTCTTCACAAAACATTCTGAGAATCTGCTAACCACACAGAAAAACATTTCCCCGTTAAAACAGCCCAGTGATGCCACCTGTTCACCCCACCCTATTCACCCACTTGCCCTGCTACCCCACAGATTTCCTGTCAGTTCTTGCCCACTCTCCAAAAAAGAAAAGCCTTTTTTGGTTTAATTTTGAGAGATTTGCCAATTTCTGGGATCAAAACATTCTCCCTATTAGAATAATCATTTTAAATAAAGTCTCTCTTTGTCTAAATCCATATTTATTTTGATTTGACACTCAGCACTCTTAGTCCTTTTTACCCTACACCATTTTTTTCATATCACTTATTACTTTCAAACATACTGTATATTTTATCTATTTAGTATGTTTCTTGTCTCTCTCCCTTTATTAGAATATAAACTGCATGACAGCAGGATGTCTTTCTATTGTGTCTACTAAATTCCCACCACCCATTACACACATTGTGGGTGCTCAAAAATCATGTGTCAATTTAATGCATAAGCCCTCTCCTGTGGTGTAATGAAAGCAAGTCCATCCAGCACATAAAGATAGAGAATAAAGAAATATTGGCTACTGATCTTCTGGGATCTCATTCTCCACAGCAGGTAATTGAGTCTTTGACACGTTCCTTGAGCCAGTTTCTCCTTTCAATCGTGTGGCTCCTATAAAACTCTAATTAGCGATCTGTCATATTATCCTTAGTCCTTCCTAACTCCTTTCCCTCTCTGCCCTTGAACTTAGCTCAGAGACTGGAACCTGGTTATTTGTGAACAGTTTCCCCTGATGCTGCTGGACCACTGCATTTTCAGTCATTTTCTCTTGGCATGCCCTTGTTAACTTGTGCTGAGTTTATATCCTGTCTAATCCCAGCCATTAGTCTAGACCTTCCCTGTAGTCTGTTACATGTTCTCAGATGTTATACTGTCCTATGGTCTGGACCATCTTGCTTCCTCTCCAGCTGATCTGTCCACCCGAGCTTGCCCCGCCTCAATGGGCAGGTACACTACTGTTTGTGACCCCTCCTAATCTTCCACATCCTACTTTAACAAACTAAGTCCCTTGTAGACACATCCTGAGGCAGAAGGAAAAGAAACTAATCTCTTCTTCATGATCATGCACTGGTAATATTTATGGAGTGAATTTTTGTCAGAAAATCTAAGGGCACAGTGATTTTGTTGTCAAAGTTATTCCTCCTTTCCTAGGATCTAGGCAGAGAGAGAAAGAGAGGGGGAAGGTCAAAAGTCTTAGGATCATAATGACTTTCAGTTTGTGACCACATAATTTACCTTGTTATTACCCACTGTTGCTCTTTTAAACAAAAATATCAGAGCCCTATTCAAATGAATGGGATACCAATGCCTCAGAGTTTCCCTCAAGCATCGTTAGTAAAGGGACAATCTTCAAATTTATTCAAACTGCGTATATCTCTTGAGTTTGCAAAACTGAGCTGGAAATCCGTTAAAGAAAATTTATGGGATTTTGGCCCAGGAGGGAAAGCACGAAAGCTAGGATATTCCAAACTGTGAGGAAAATCTTCCCTCACATTGAAAAATAAAATTTTGTTTTCAACTCTTCTTTTAAATGTAGGAAATATCTCACACTATCTTTTATATCTTCCCTGTCTTGTTTTCCAATTTTATATCTTCAGATGAGGCAGAGGGTGAAAGAAAAGGCCCTAGAATGCAGGTCGATAGCCTTGGGTTCTACCTTCTTGTGATCAACATCTGAGTCTCATCTATGAGATGTAAATAATAATTTATTTACATGCCCCATGGGTAATAATGTGAATTAAACAAGGAGGGCAAATTGAAAATATTTTTACTAATAGACATATAACCACTTGCAAATTGGAATGTAAAAAAATGGTATAAATGGAAATATATTTGTATTGGATAATTAATATTTGTAAATACCATTCCCCCCCAAATAATATATAAATTAAATATACTTGCAAAATGAGTCTAAAATTTAACTAGAATAATAAATGTATGAGAATAGCTGAGATCTGATGAGGGGGGAGAAAGGAAGAATAAGAATTGGTTTATCCTATCTAATGTAAAACGTATGATTAAGCTAAAACAGACTTCTCAACTGGGGGTAGTTTTTTCCCCAAAAGGATATTTGATCATGACTTTGAGACATTTTTTCTTGTTACTGGTGAGCTGGGTTGAGGGTGGGGGACGTGCTGCTGAGCTCAGTAGGTAAAGGCCAAGGATGCAGGTGAACATCCTGCAATGCACAAGATTTCCCTGGACAACAAAGGATTATCCAGCCCAATATGCCAATAGTACTGAGGTTAAGAAACTGAACCCAAAGTATTAAAATTGTGGTGCAGGTATGGGGACCAATAGACAAATACTGGTGCAGACTGGAAAGTCCAAGTTCAGTCTCAAGTATACACAAAGGTGTTACATCTGATAAAAATGTCCCACCAGTTCGGGAAAGTACTCAGCAAATGTTAGTGGATCAACTGACTAATGGATTGCAAGGAATAGAATTACCACCTTACTTCACTCAAAAAGATTCAACATTTTTTATCCAAGTAGCTAGAAAAAAATAAAGTGAATAGTAATTTAACCTTGGGATGGAGAAGCTATTTCTAGAAATAGCATTCATTCTACCTATCATTTAAGATGCAGTGTGTTGCAGTTCCTGAGCCACACCCCTGTGAAGAGGGAAGTGGGAGGGTAAACATTTCTATCTCCTGGAAAACAAAGGAAGTTTCAGCTCTGGGGAGGCTAGCTTATGCCTGCAGATAAGCAAGAGGCCTGATTAAATAGGGCTTTGTAAAAGGAGCTTAAGTTTTACTTCTCAGTCTATGCTTTCAAACAAGAATAAAGAGTGTTCCCAAAGAGACATGGATGCTGAAGCATTAAGTCCCAGCTCCAGTGATTAGCCTCTGTCTAGAGAACACAAACATCCAGAAGTGCACGCGTTGCTTCCCCTACTCATGACTGCAGACCTACATTTTAGTCTTTGCACCTGATTTATTGTTATAAATGTATTATTCTACCCCTTGAAAACCAAATGGATTGGGTCACCTTGATTGATGAAAACAAAATCAACTGCTTTGGTGTCATTTTCCAAGAAAAGGGTGGTATATTATATATGAGAAAGTAAAAGGATACAATTAGAAGGTGATCCCTCCAGCTAAAAACAAGGAGAGCTTTTCTTTAATATGGCTGCAAGTCTTCCTTTTTGTTTGACGTTTCTCCTTTAAATTCCCCATATATCATCTCTGTGGGCAAACCTGGAGGAAAGAAGCTCAGGTCTGACCTCAAAGCTATAACATACAGAACTGTATTTGCAACTATTTAGTTCCAAGGGGCCGTGTACAATTCAGTCATAGTTTTGGTTGCGTTTGGAGACGTTCTTCCTAGTCTGTTGTTCCTCATTCACTTATGACTTGTGCGTAGGGATCCATATTGGCCTGTGACATTTTTCGGAAATAGAATACGGAGCCGGTCCCATTACTAGTTGCATCACAAGTGAGAAGGCAATAACAGAATTGGAGGATTTGGGCTCTAGAAAGCAGATGAGTTTCTCTATTGAGAAAATGAGAGCCGAGCACAGGGATGGTGGATTATATATTAAATGAAGAGATAGAGTATCAAATTAGACAGCACAGCCTGTTGTATCAATATTTCAAAGAACATTTCTAAACCTGCGAAGAATATTTCTAAACCTTTACATATAAATACAATCATGGGTGTAAGCATCAAGATATTTTAAGACTACAGTAAGTATACAGAGGTTGGACAAACTTTCCTTGACAATACTGTCTTTCTGTAAAAAGATTTCTCAGCCTGCTCCAATCCTCAGTTCCTTCTCTGAATTATCCACATTACCTGCTCAATCATGTGTTTTTTACAAAATTTCCTTTACTTTTGCCATTTTAAAAGAAATTTGAATTGTCATCTAATTTGGCATATAACTGTGCCTGGGCTTTCCATGTTTGTTTTGAGCAGCTTGAGGGCAGGGATTTTGCTTGTTTTGTATCCTCCAGAGTATAAAGCATAATTATTTCTGCCCAAATAGTGCATTTATGATTTTAAATTATAACTGATTAATGAATCCATACAAGTGAGTGGAAGATAGAATAATATCTCATCTACCCAGAATTCACTGCTCCAGTAGTCTTATCTTTTTGAAACATATGAAAGAACCATTAGAAAAAGAAAAGCTTTCAAACATCCAAAAAGGATATTATAAAGTTCATTTGTACCGTCTTAAATGAGCATGAAATAACAAAAGGGAAAAACCTGAGATGGTTACAGCTAGGAATTATTTTAACAGTGTGACACAGGAATTAGTATAGGGTAAATAACTTTTGACCCAGTGAAGCAGACTTTTTTCAGATAGCATGAAACCTGGATTTTTTTTTTTTTTCTTTTCATCAAAGGCAAACAGCCTAAACCCCTCTCCTTGCTGCAGAGAGAAGACACTATTCCCAGATAACAAGGAGCTTTTCCAATATAATTTTGCAGAATGTACTCTGGAGAGGTTGGCGGGGAACCCTCAATTTTCAGCATTTTCATAGTTGTGTGCAGTAGGAAAAAGAATGGCTAAAAGAAATGCAATAAATGAAGCCTCTGCTCATAATGGGTATAGGAGGAATTATGGACAAAGAGTTTGAAAATTCTCTGGAGTTAGATCTTCAACACAGAGGTAAGGTAATGACTTTTATGAAACAAAACTATCTTACGAATCTGTCATAGACAAGTATGAAACACAGAAGTGATTAAGCAAAACAGGTAGAATCAGACATGCATCAGTAAGAACATCCAGGCGAGAGCAAGAGAGCAATACTGCCCTTAATATATTACTGAAGGGTTCACCATCACCTAAGTGAAGAGGTATGGGAGGTATCAACCAGTTATGTTATACCTACATCAGGATATCACTGGTACTCTGAGATGGTATATCATTGTGTTTAAGTAAACCAATTAGCAAGCCATTCATAGCTGATCTTATATATTAAATTAGTCATTCTCAACTGATTCTTTGCATTTTTTTTTTTTGCGGTATGCGGGCCTCTCACCGTTTTGGCCTCTCCCGTTGCAGAGCACAGGCTCCGGACGCGCAGGCTCAGCGGCCATGGCTCACGGGCCCAGCCGCTCCGCGGCATGTGGGATCTTCCCGGACCGGGGAACCCGTGTCCCCTGCATCGGCAGGCGGACTCCCAACCACTGCGCCACCAGGGAAGCCCTGCATTATCTTTTAAAAGGATCAAGTAAAAAGCACCATTCAGGTATTGCCGGAAAGAGGTTTTCTACAGCAATTCAGATCCAGTTTAGTTGCTCAGAGTGACGGAAGCTCGCACATTGAGATAGAAATGACTCAATAATTTTTCCCTCTGAAGTTTATAAACGGAATGAAATTGCTATTAGAAATGCAAAGAAAAATCAAGTTAAAACCGCTGATAGGGCTTCCCTGGTGGCGCAGTGGTTGAGAGTCCGCCTGCCGATGCAGGGGGCACGGGTTCGTGCCCCGGTCCGGGAAGATCCCACATGCCGCGGAGCGGCTGGGCCCGTGAGCCATGGCCGCTGAGCCTGCGCGTCCGGAGCCTGTGCTCTGCAATGGGAGAGGCCACAACGGTGAGAGGCTGGCATACCGCAAAAAAAAAAAAAGCCCTGATAAAAATAAAATAAGTCAATTTTGTTAAATTTTTAAACGTGCATTTTAAAACCTAAATTTCCAAACCCCCTTTCTGACGTTAATATTGGTAAATTAAATAGGGTTAAATTAAAAAGCAGTGTTTGGGTTTGACGGTGACAGAGCGTGGGTTCTAGACCGCACCCTGTCCTCCCTACTGTAAACAACCATAAGACTGGACAAAATATACGAAGCATTTTCGGAGGAGAACTGCGAGAGGTGTGGGGGTGTGGAGGGACAGGGCCACGGGGGAGCTGTAACGCCAGCCAAAAAGAAAACACATGTGGTGAGCTCAGTGCTTTCCCGGCCTTCTGCCTTGAGGAACGTTCAGGGCTGCCACATGTCCCCAGAAATAAAGCCCACGGAGAGAACAGCAGTCTTGCTGGGCTGAGGAGGCAGAGATTAGAGCTGAAGGCTGTTAAAGCCACTGGAATTTGCAGGGCAGTATACCAAAGAGAAGGGCCCTGTGCAGACGGAGTCCCCAGAAAGACACAGGGGAAATCTCCACGGATCCCTCCCCAGGGCTGGACTGCACACATGTAAAGTGGCTCTTCCAGAGCTGAAGGGAAATACCTCAGGGCTTACAGACTGTTTCTGAGTACAAAGGAGGCAAATTAGAATCCAGTAACTGTTGGTGGGAATGTAAATTGATACAGCCACTGTGGAGAACAGGATGGAGGTTCCTTAAAAAACTAAAAATAGAACTACCATACGACCCAGCAATCCCACTACTGGGCATATACCCTGAGAAAACCATATTTCAGAAAGAGTCATGTACCACAATGTTCACTGCAGCTCTATTTACAATAGCCCGGAGATGGAAACAACCTAAGTGCCCATCATTGGATGAATGGATAAAGAAGATGTGGCACATATATACAATGGAATATTACTCAGCCATAAAAGAAACGAAATTGAGCTATTTGTAATGAGGTGGATAGACCTAGAGTCTGTCATACAGAGTGAAGTAAGTCAGAAAGAAAAAGACAAATACCGTATGCTAACACATATATATGGAATCTAAAAAAAAAAAAAAAAAATGATACTGATGAACCTAGTAGCAGGACAGAAATAAAGATGTAGACATAGAGAATCGACTTGAGGACATGAGGCGGGGGGAGGGGAAAGCTGGGGGGAAGTGAGAGTAGCATTGACATATATACACTAGACTACACTAACTATGTAAAATAGTTAGCTGGTGGGCAGCAGCCGCATAGCACAGGGAGATCAGCTCAGTGCTTTGTGACCACCTAGAGGGGTGGGATAGAGAGGGTGGAAGGGAGACGCAAGAGGGAGGGGATAAGGGGATATATATATATACTTATAGCTGATTCACTTTGTTATACAGCAGAAACTAACACAGCATTGTGAAACAATTATACTCCAATAAAGATCTGTTAAAAAAAAGAATTCAATAAGTAAAAATAAAATAAAAGTATGCAAATATTTGGACATTAAACAACACACTTCTAAATACCACATGGGTCACAGAAGAAATCACAAAGGACATTTAAATATATCAAACAATCAAAATGAAAAGGCAACATATCATAATGATAAAAATGCATAAAGAAAGGTAAAGAAAAGGTAAAATTTTAGGAAGTGGCTAAAGCAGTGGTAGAGGAAAATTTGCAAATTTAAATACTTATATGTAGACCAAAAAAAAAACAAAAGCTAAGAATGATAAATGACCATCTGTCCATAAATGATGAAAAATGAGATACCAGAAATAATCACTAAAACTTTGTAGCTTCTACTTGAACATCCTTTGCACGTTATTTTTTGAAACCAGGTCCTCTGTTTGTTTTGGTTTTCTTTTGTAAAATTTATTTCTACTTTTAAATGTTCAAGAGACTTTAAAAAGGCCCAAAGGCCCAAATATGTCCAGGTTTAATATAATATCAAGCCAAGGTGGTATCTGTTGGTTCCTCCATTGCCAAAACCTCAATTTGATGCTGGTTAATTATAGACCTTGATAATTCTTCTAGCTGGGTAGTGGTGATGGCCTCTGATTCCTGGCATCTTCCATAAATGGCAAAACAAAAACAACAACAACAACAACTAAGAATCAATGATTTGTGTTTCCATTATAAAAGGTTAGAAAAAGAAGAGCATAGTAAACCCAAAGTAAATAGAAGGAAGGAACTAATAAATATGAAAACCTAAATCAATAAAATAGTACACAAATTTTACAGAAAGTAAGAAAGGCAAAAATTTTATCTTTGAAAAGAACACCAAATATGTCCAGAGTGCATATAATATGCCACTTCTTATGCTATCTCTTACTCAGATTAAAACAAGGCAGTCCACTCTGCCCCTACCCTCAAGTTCATCATATTTGAAGTTTCACAGATGTTTTTCACAGGATGGTTCAACTATAAAACTAGCTGGAAGTTTATCTAGTCCAGCAGTGCCTAGACCATAATAGGAGCTCGACCAATATTTATTGAATAAATGATTGAATTATTTCCTTTAACAGATGAGGAGGTCCAGTGAGAGGAAGGGACTTCCCTCAAGGTCACCAGAGTCTTTAAGTGGTGGATCCTGGGTTCACAACTTACCTCTGGACTCTGGGTTTTGTCCTCTACCCCAGACAATATTTTCTGCCTTAACCAGATCAGACTGTAGTTTCAAACCTCTGTGCCTCTAGAGAACCATAATAGCTAGTTCTGTTTTGGTTTTTTGAATTTTATTTTATTTTTTTTATACAACAGGTTCTTATTTTATTTTATTTTTATTTATACAGCAGGTTCTTTTTTTATACAGCAGGTTCTTTTACTTTATTTTTTTATACAGCAGTTTCTTTTATTTTATACAGCAGGTTCTTTGTAATTTTATACAAATTAGTGTATATATGTCAATCCCAATCTCCCAATTCATCCCACCCCCCCACTTTCACTAGTTCTGTTTTTAAATTGCCCTGGCAGCCCATCTTACAGCGACATTTCATTAACATTCTTCTTCTTTTTTTTTTTTAAATATCAGCTTGCTAGCCAGGGAGTCCATTGAGAGATGAGAAAGGGGAGAGTTAATGGGCCCAAAAACTAACATTGGAACTTCCAACTCCAGGCAGCACAGGTGGAGCTGAACTGTGTTTACCCACTCTAGCAGCCACCCTTCTCAAGCTCTCTCCCCTCCCTAGCACTGCTCCTTCTAGTAGATTGAACCTGTTGAACCAAATTTTCCTGAGACAGAGTTCAGGTATAATTGAGACTTCCCACCAGTGGAGAAATTCCAATGGAATTCACCTTGAAATTGAAATTGAATTTGAAATTGAAATTTGAGTTTAGAAATTAAAGGGAATTTCCTTTACAATGGAAATCACAGAAAAAAAAATAATATTGAAACAGGAGGGAAGGGGGCAGGGCACAACCTTTGAAAGAATGACAGAGCCCAAGGACATGACAAACTGATTAGAACCAAATGGGTCCAAGATGGCTGACAAGTCAACTTCCACTAGACCTTGAACCTCAGTATACGCTCACATCAGCAAGCTAAATGACACACCCACAGGCGCCATGACAGTTCCAAGACCGACCATAAGGATAAAAAACGTGGGCGGTGGCCCAATTCCTGGAAATTCCCACCCCTTCCTGAAATAGCTGGAACACTCCTCCCACTCATTAGCCTATGAAATTGCCCACCACTATAAAAACTGACAATCCCATACCCTGATGCCTTTCTCACCTTCTGAGATGGCCCACACTCTATGGAGTATGTTTCTGTCTAAATAAATCCACTTCTTACCTATCACTTTGTCTCTCACTGAATTCTTTCTGCAATGAGACTTCAAGAACCTGAGCTTCATTAAGTCCTGAAACCAGGTGTGTGATCTCAGTTGGAAGACTGTGGGTTTTGGCTGGGTTTGAGTCCCGGCCGCGTGGATTCAAGTCCCAATCTGGGTTTTGGCCGGGTTCGAGTTCTGGCACGGGGTGTCAAGTCCCAATCTGAGGTGCACGGTTTCAATATTGTCATGATCCAAGTAGGATCAGCAAATGGTCAGATTATAGCAACTCAGGTCACAAGGAGGCAGGAAGAAGCCAGAACTATGAGAGAAATGGGAGGAGACTTAGGAAGGAAGTGGTTTTAGGGGCTGGCACATGAAAAGGCATAACGTGATTTACCTCGTAAACAAATATATAAAATAATAGTCAGTACTTATATAGCATGAACTGTAAGTCAGGAACTGTTCTAAACACTTTGTAAGATAAATGTTAAATTATTTAATCTTCACAACAACCCTCCCATATAAGTACTGTTATTATCCCCATTTACAGATGGTAAAACTGAGTCAAAAAACTCACTTAAATTCACAGAGCTAATAAGTGGTGCAGTCAGGCTTTAGATGCAGGCAGTCTGGTTCCAAAGTCCATGCTTAACACTGCCCCCCACAACACACACACACACAAAGAATCGCTCTGGGTGTATGTATGGACATGAGCTCCTGATTAGATAGGCAGACCAGCTCCTGAATTCTCTTCCAGAGGCTGAAACCCTGCAAAATAATGACAAACACTCATTGAAACTCAAGCTTTGCTAACAGTTAAGTGTATAAATACCAATTATATCCATTCCTTCCTTCCTCCATTTATTTGTTACTGATCAATTTGACCAACTAAGGAATGTGTAGATATGAACTAAGTTAGTGATCGGAAGGAATAGAAGACTGTTTGGGGGGAGTGCATCACAAATATTTATTTAGCATCTACTACATGCTAGTTTCACAAATTGGAGACTGAATAGGATTTAGAGAGGGATTTAGAGAATATTTACATAGTAGGTTTCTGTGATTAGAAGGTATCTAAGTTCTGTGCCAGTCATGTCATGTTGTCCCCGCTCTTATGGAGCTTACATCTAAAAGGAGAGACAAATATATATATATTTTTAACATCTTTATTGGAGTATAATTGCTTTACAATGGTGTGTTAGCTTCTGCTTTATAACAAAGTGAATCAGCTATACATATACGTATGTCGCCATATCTCCTCCCTCTTGCGAGGAGAGACAAATACCAATCAACTGATCCATTAGACAAGGTATAGCTGCAGAGTGAGGCACTCTGAAGGAAAGGAAGGCAAGTATTAGTGATTCACACAGGAAGCTGAGCTGGCCCTGGGCAGCCTGCCTCGAGAAGGAAAGGCTTGGGCTGAGAGCCCCCAAGAATGAAAAAGCTTTCCTTGATGACACAAGAGTGATACAGAGAAAGTTCTAGTCAGAAGAAGCAGCACTTGCAGAGGCAAGAGGGAGCAGGCTCCGAAGCTGCAGGGCGCGCGCCGGCCCCACGGCAAGGCTCAGGGTGGAGGTGATCGGACGCTGTAGCGGGAAGCAGAGGCGGGCCACACAACATCTGAGAGCGCCAGGTCTTCGTGCAGAGGCCCCGGGAAGCCACGGGAGGACATTCACACAGCAGTGACATGAAACAAGCAACACCCGATGCACGCAGGGAGTGACTAAACAAATAATGAAACTCAGATCCTTCTTCCTCCCGACCTCCAACCTCACTGCATGCACACCAGCATATGAAATTCAGCCAGTAGAGGTCCTCGCCAAGCCCCCCAGAGCAGGAGCCTCTCTGCTGGCAGAGGCTTAGACATCTAGTCACCCCACCTACTAGGTAAGCACTAACTTGCCCTCTCTGAGGCCCAGGCAACCGCTAACCCGTGTGAAACTAGATATCAGGACTCAGCCTAGGCTTCATAGCTGGGTAAGCTCCAGCAAGTTAAGTCATCTCCATGAGTCTCTGTTTCTTCAACTGCACAAAAGGGGATTGTAGTGTCAATTGATTATTAAGATAATGTAGATAATCTTTCCAGCACCACCCAGTCTTTGGTATGTGCCCAATAAGTGACAGTTTTATCTGAACGCATTCATTCTGAGTGATATCATTCTCCCATTTGATCCTCACAATGTGGAATGGTTATTATTTCCCCCACTCCATTTTGCAGGTGATAAAACAACCGAAACCCAGACTAGTTCAGTAGCCTGCCCGTTGCCAACAAGTGATGGAAACATGCCTCACACCCACTTCATTCTGCTTGCAAACCAAGTGACTCTGCTCTCACATTTAGTTAGGAGGAGCCCTGAAAATCATCTGTGTGGAGGACACCCAAGCAGGTAAGAGCAAATAGTAAAACACACACACACACACACACACACACACACACACACACACACACAGGAGATGGTTAGAGTGCAGCCCTGCCTCTTCCAGCAGGCAGGGTCAGTGAGGGAGATGGGGGTGACGCCTGGATGAGCCCTGCCACGGAGAGAAGCCTCGTGGGGGCTACAGTGCCTGCATGAGCTCATGTGCCGTGAAGCTGGCATCCTGTAAGTGCGTGTGCCGACGATTATGCCAATCAACACTGCAGGGGCTGACTGCAGAGATGAGACACGGCCACCTGCACATTTGTACAGCTTCTCAGGTTGTAGGACATTTCAAGGCTGGGAAAGTATGTTATTGCTTTGCTAAAGCCTCTCTCTCTCTCCCTTCCTTTTGTAGCACACATCGGCTGTTTCTCAAGCAATTTCAATTCAAAGTAATCAGTTTGCCATTGTGGCCGAATTTGGGGTAGCCCCACCTGAGCCCCAAAACATCCATCCATCCAACCACTATGTACTGTGTGCTTTCTATGTGCCATGAAACCGTCTAAGCACTTTCAATATTTACTTTCACTTTCATCTTCACACCAACAATATGAAGCTTAGGTGCTGCCACTCGTCTGAGATGACCCAGATGGGAAGAGGTAGAGTGAGAACTATAATCCAGGTGTCTCTAAAGCCCGTGCTTTCATAACCATCATATTATACTGTCATCCCAGCTGGTACACAGCTAAAAGTCAGACTATGAGAAGTGATAGTAATACAGATACAGGAGAGAAGATGCATTTAGACAGGTGAGCCTGCAAGGCTTCTGGAGAAAACACAAGTTAGCCTTTGGAGTGCCCAGACTCACTGCCAGATCGAAAGCTCAGCAATTTTGTTCGCGAGAGAGAATGGAAGGGGCCCAGGCTCCAGAGTCGGCAAACTTGGGTTTAAGTCCTGTTTTCATCTATTACTAGCTGTGTGACGTTGGACACCTTACTTAACCTCTCTGAACCTTCATTTTATCAGTGTGAGAGACCTCATTGACTTGTTGTAAAGTTTAAAGAAACCATGAAACTCATCTAGTCCAGTACATAATAACATAGTAGACGTTTAACAAATGATGCTTGGTTGAGCCAACTCAAAATCTCTCGGTTATAGTAAGAAAATGGAGAAAGGTTTGTTAATCAGCTTCTCTAGTGTATGCCTTAGAGAAGGCTGAGCCAAAGAAGGACTTTGCTCTTGTCCTTGTATCTCATATTACACTATTGGTCACAAAACCTATGCACTTGCACATGCACACATGTAAATACACACATACACACACAGGCCCACACACACGTGCACAGACCCTCAGGCACGAGAGCCACAGACCCACAGAGCAGAAGCACTCAGAGTGCTTAGGCTATAATAAGCTTTCACGTGGAGTTCAGTGCCATAGTGTTCTTAATTAAAATCTCTAAAGAACTCTCAGCGTTTCCAATCTCACCACCCAAAGCCATATTTACGTTGTTAATTATTTAAGTTGCGGTGAATAAGAAACAATGCCCAGGCTTCCCATAAAATTTCCAAAAATTAAGCCAGGGAAATGGGCAATAAATGTCATTTGAAATGGTCCCGCCGCCAGTCAGCTGCAGGACAACCGTAAAGTAATAGGGCATGAGGTGCTTCAACAATGCCTAGTTAGTAACAATATGAACACTTCCTTGGGAAAAATGGCAATTACATGGTACAGACACTCAGCAGTCATCATCAAAGGCCTGTTACCAATACTAGCTAATTCATCTTGCCCACAATACCCCAGGAGGAGGCTACACAAGCCCTCACGGAGAGACTGGGAGAAACAAAGGCCAAGTAATGAACTGGCAAATCCTCTTCCTGCTTAGCATCTTTGAACTGCAATTTGAAGATCTCAACCTAGAAGCATCTAGGAGGGATCCCCAGGAAAGGGGAGAGGACTTTTTCTTAATAAGTGACTTGCCCAGGTGATGTGTAAGTTCGTGTGCTGAACTCTTGGCTTCCTCCTGATCTGCCATGTCTCACATCCCAGCTGCCCCTGAGAACTTCCCTCCCTGAAATGCTGTCTCGTGCAGACGCACACTCTTGTACGTGTCAGCCCTGTTCCTTTTTCTCGGCAAGAAGGCTTTTGATCACAAACATACTAAACCAGTGGGGGAGGAGGGAGAAATATTCCTCTTTCCCTAAAGCCACACATATTTTATTAGAACACGGTTCACAACTTTTGGTTTCAACCCAACTATAAGGTCTAGAAGTATTTCTGGAATATGACTGCTTTTGATTCGGTGAAAATACGAAAAAAGGAGTGAATTATATCTTGTATGTACTAATTTAATCTCCATTAAAAATTTTTCAATACCAATAAGACAGTGGAGACGAAGAAAGGGGAGAATGAAGAGGAACAGAAAGAGGAAGAATAAAAGGGAAAAGAAGGAAGACAAGAGGATGAGGAATGGGGAGGAGAAGCAACAGCAGAATGAGTCAGGCCTGAACTGCAGTGCTTTGTGGATGTTAGCTTTTAACCAACTGCTATGAGGTTGGGATAATTATCATCCCCATTTTAAAGATGGTGAAACTAAGGCATGGAAAGGTTAAGTGTCTTCCAAGATCCCATAGCTAGTAAAATGGTGATTCAGGTCCTGAAATCATCTCTACTTGATCCTAAATTCATAGTTTTTTCCATAACCACTGCCTTTATGGTGAGTTTCTTTGCCACCTTCTAAGCTGCCTCTAAACCCTAGTTTTGTTTGAGATCTAGTTCCAGGTCAAACCAAATACTATTTTCTTAGAGAAACACATACAGTTCCTGGAAGATGATTCATTATTTGTCTCTTCAGTATCACAAAAGAGGAAATAAGACCACACAATATTGAGAAGATAAGCTTTAGGGTTTGATAAAGTTAGATCCAAAAATTCTAGATCCTGTGCCTTATCTACAAAGTGAGCACAATAATAGTACCTACATTACAAGGCTGCTTTGAGGATTAAGTGAACAGATACTTAGTGCCTCACATGTAGAAAGCATTCAATAATTGTTAGCTATGTTTTAAACACATACTGCCATATTAATGATTGATAATGATCACTCCTTTGCTGGAGGTGGTGTGCTCTGTTGAACCATGCTGGCTTGGAAGTCACACAACCTAAATTTCAATCCTGCATCATCTGATTACTCTCTGTGAACCATTGGGGAGCTACTTAGCCTCTCTGTGCCTCAATTTCCTCATTAGTAAAAACAGTGTGATCAGTGTGATGATCGCATCTTCATGATTTTTTTTTAACTTTCAGCCTTTTTTTTTTTTTGGCCACACCTTGCAGCTTGCGGGATGATCTTAGTTTCCTGACCAGGGATGGAACCCAGGACCTCAGCAGTGAAAGCACAGAGTCTTAACCACCGGACCACCAGGGAATTCCCTGCATGATTTTTTCAATAGATTTGTTTGTAGGGTTTGAATGAGACAATGCATGTAGGCATTAAGCCTGGCACCTGGACAATAACAAGAGCTTGAGAAATATTAACCAGTGATATTCATTCCAAGTAGGCATACTTTGTACACAAAAGAAATTCAGTCCATGTTCAAATCCTAAAATCAACAAAGTTTATTTGCTCAACAAACATTTATTGCAAATCTACTCTATAGAAGGCAGTGTCTTCTGTGCTACAGATTCAGACATAAATAAAACACTGCTCTCATCTGAAGTAATAGTATAGACAAACACTTCGGGTATAAACAATGGAATAAGGATCCTTAGATATGTGTGGACTGGGAGACTCTTCTTTTTCAGGCCATGTTGAATGAAGGAACAAAGTATGTTGCAGTTCTTGAAGTCTCAGGAAAACACATTTTATCCAACTTCCTCCCCAATGTAAGAGTTCATTTAATCTAAATTCTTACCTCAGTATTAAACAAATTTTGATGAACCCTCTTCCATGAAGTGATAAGCTGTTTTTAAACATTACTACAAACAGGAAGCTTTGTGAAGCAGCTGCTTCCACTGTCCAATAGCTTTAAAGTTCTTCCACCAAGTGATTATATGGAAACCTGGTCCCCTTGAAATGTCCACCTTTGGTCATTGTCTTTTTCTGGAGCTGGGCAGAGTCAGTGTAACCCCTTTCCAACCAACAGGTCTTTCCCACACTTCCACTCCCACTTCTGAGTCTTTGTTTCCTTAAGTGAAACTTGCAGATGCACTGTGATGAAAACCCAAGAGATATGAGCATCTCAGTGGGGAGCTTCCAGAGGGCAGGAGCCATGACTAGGTCTGTGCCCTGGAACTCAGCACCCCACAGCTTAGTCTCAGCACTTTCTCTCCCCAAAGGTCCATGTCAGTCCTGTCGGTACTTGTGAACCGGGGCAACCCTACCAGAGTCCTCTCCCTTTAATCCTTCCTGGTGGCATAACTCGTGCTCATATACTCATTTAACAGTGACTTGTTGAGTTTCCTCTATGCCCAGAAGTGTGGGTAATGGATTACCTGTCCACTTCACATTCACGGCTAGTTTTTGATATCAGTGAACTGTTTTCCCCCACCTGAGAGAGCAAAGTTCAGTGACGTAGACAGTATGATGAGCATAATTAGGACATGAGGATTAAACTTCAGGTGGATATCCAGAACTGTTAACATTCCCAGAAAAGTTCATTAAAACCAACTTCTTACCCAACTGAGAAATCCCTACTTCCACATTCCTAACACAATGCTCTTGAACATCTCTGAAAAGAGGGGGTTTATGAAGCAACTGCTTCTACTGCTTAATAATTTTAATGTTCTTCCATAACAGGGTAATTTGAAATTTGCCCCTTTGTCACTTCCACCCCTGGTCATTGTCCTTCCCTCTCGAGCTAGAGAGACTGAACGCAGCCCCACTTCTGCAAATAGATGTCTGCATGTTTGAAGATTTCTCATGCTTCCATTTGCATTTCTGGGTCTTTGCTTCTTCAGCCTAAAACTTTACAGCTCATCAACTGTTCCTCTCTAAAAATGATGTTCAGATTCCTCATCACATGAATGTCTTAATGTACTCATTTTTTTAGTATTTCTCTTAGGCTCTGGCATCTAAATCTCAACAACGCGAACAGTGCCAAGCCTTTAAAGAAGGGACAGCTAATTCCATAATCTCACAGTGGAATTTTCAGTAGCAAAGTCTTCTGTGCAATAAAAAGGCCATGGGTCCTCTGGGAATCCACTTAGTGGATTCTTTGCTCTCACAGAAAAATGAAACAATGACCCTGGGAATATTGTTTATTGACCCTGAAGGATGCTAGTATCATTTTGATTCTGCAGATGAAGAGGATATTCACCCACACCTCATTCCCTTAAGAGTCAACTCGCCAAATGAGCCATAAGGTTAATTCCTAAAACATGTTCTTCAACCACTACCTTATGTGCCAGTCCCAATCCAGATGGCATTTGGCTTCGCACTTTATTAGCTAACAGAATGGAGATCTCTGAAAATGAGACTTGTCTGGCTTCTCCTTTATATACATTTGGACGAATTTTCAGTAACCTAATTAAACCGTTCTGTGATTGACAGAAGCTTGTGACAAGCAGATCTGCTGATGGAACTAAATATTTTCAGTTTTCCCTTCAAGACAATAGATATCCAGAACAATTTTAGAGATCAGAAATTTGGTGAAAGTAGGAGATCATTTATAAAAAGGATATGAGCATGATAACAGCATCAGATGAGGCCCCTGACTTGGCAGAGGAAGAAGCCCAGAAAATAAATGGACAGAAGTGGTCCTCCGTTTACTCTGCAGGAAACAAAATTCCCCAGACAAATACATCCTTGGACAAATACCTTTACTCTTACAGTGAAAATCAACACTCTTTGCTGAGCCCCACAAAATAGCATGGAATGATGCAGTGAGCACTGACCTCGGAATCCATAGATGTGGGTTTCAGGACTTACTCTTATTCAGCTTCTTATTGGCAAAGCATGTCAGTCTCCTCTTTGAACTTCAGATAATGTTAGCTAGTTGCTTAACAGTCTCAAGAATTATTGAATGAGCTTCAAGTTATATGGGTGGATGAAAAGGCTTTGTGTTACTGTGAAATGTTATAGAAAGGTGAGACATTAATAACACCAAATTCTGCCTCATATAATTATTTGTACACACTTCCCACTTGAATGCAAATGCTGAACAGCAGGAATTGCTGTCATCTCAGCCTCCTGTGTATCCAGCATAGTATCTGTCGTAGTAGGAACTTGATAAATGTTTGCTGAATTGAATTCCATGGAATTGAATTCCTAACTTGCATGGTCTTTGAGGGCAATTGTAGAATCTCCCTTTACATCATCACCATCACCTTGCTGAAAGCTGACGTGAAAAAGTATGCAATAAATGGTGAGTGAATGAATGAATAAATTGAGAGGACTTGAAAAGATGGTTTCCAAATCTGAGTGCACTTTACAACTACCTGGGGTGCTTTTAAAAATCAGTCTCTGGGACGCTGCCCCACAGATTGATTTAAAAGTTCCCCAGGATATTCTAATGTACAGTCGAGGTTGAGAAATAATGACTTTAAGCAATAGGAAAATATAAGGAAGACATCACCTTCCCTCTTTTAACTACCGTAGAATTTAGATTCTTAAGTGGAATAAAGCATTCTGAAAGCCTGTGGCACTCTAAAATGGAAGAGTGGTGTCATTACTGCTTTTTAGAAAATACTGTCAAGGAGTGGTTTTCTAGACTTTTGCCTGATGGACCTCTTTCCTGGCAGCTACACCTTGGGAGACATTGACCTCACTATGGCTGAGCTGTGAATGCAAGATCAGCCACCAAGGCAATTGCTCTGGACTTGCGCTTGGCCCTAATGTTCTGGGAGGCTGCCACCTTGTGGTCAGTCTGCAGTGACCATTACAGCAGCTTCCCGAAAGCTGGCACAACTCAGACTTCCGTAAGGTTTTCTCTTTCTCAGATTACATGCAGAATCCTAGTGGTATATATTCTGATATTTCTAGAAAATTAAATAAGGAGGAGAGGGTTCTGGATGCTCCATGATGAAGAGAATGCTGTAGATATTAACACCAGGCATGATATAGAGGTTATATAGAGCAGGTAATTTGTCTATCACTGTTGAATAACAGGTGACAGAGGTCAAGAGAGGACAATGTACTCAATAAGAAACCAGGATTCATTTCCGGGGGAAAGTATCGGCTGTGTCAAACCCATTATAAACCTTTATTTCCATGAAGAAGAAAAGTAGGACAGCAATATGGCCATAATTCCCATTTCACAGGTAAAGAGACTGAGGCTCCAGGAGTTAACTGTCTTTGTCAAAGTTGCATGGCTAACTACTAGATGAATCTAAACTGGAAACCAACTTGTTAAGCCAATATCTCCTGAGAATGAGATTTCTTTTTATCATAAAAGAAAAAGTTCAGGGGAAAAATTTAAATTTCAAGATTGGACTAAAGTGTGTGTTTGTGGGAAACAAAACACACATACCCACACATTTTTTAAAACCTCATAAAGAGGACTAGTTGGATGATAGAAACTTCTACTTCATGAAAAACTATGCTTTGTAATACTATTAAGGAAATGCATTTTCTTCAAAGACACAAACTAATTCAGACAAACATCTATATTTTCAAGTCCTATCAGACCTGCTGTAATGAATAGATAAGACTCCCTGGTAAAGGCACCTGGAATCTTAATATGAAATATGAATTATATTCTGCACACCAGCCTGATTTTTCAAGCAGATTAAATGTATGAGAAGTGGAAAAGCTGTCCCTGTGGACATACAGACCTGGGTTTGTGTGTCAGCTCTTCCACTGTGAACTGCAAAATCTTGCAGAATTTTCTTTAACGCCCTAAACTTCAGCTTCCTCATCTATGAGTAAGAATGAGAATGACAACTTACTAATAATTCTTATTGATGTTAAATTAAAGAATGTACCCATACAGAGGTCCTAAAATGGGAAGCACCAAAATATTAAATGAATAAATGAAGAAGAGTTTCCCTTATCCTATGATTTTTGTAGAATGTTTGGCTAATTGATCACATTGCTAATGAGTGGGGTACAAATTACTTCGGTGCTGCACCACTCTAGATGTCCAGGATTGTATAAGGGTTCAAAAAACAAACCAGTCACATCATTAGAATAAAATATAAAAGGATATTTTAGGCAGCTAAGAGGAGTTGGGAACTTTGCTAAATGGATCAGTCCAATCTTCATAGTGGGTTAAATTTCACATTTGGACCCAGTTTTAGGAAATAATTTATTGAAATAACAGCTTTAGAAAGCAGCCCTGTACTCAGCTACCAAGAAGGCTCTGTTTTTTGATTTCTGCCTGACTGGGTCATGAGTCAGCTGGTATCTAGAAAGAAGAAACTGGGCATCAGTTACCACAGGTCATGCACTCAGAAATCACTGTTGATTTCAGAAGCTGAGAAGCAAAGACCTCCCAAAACGTCTCCAGGCCAGACACTAGACACGAGATATTGAAGAGGAAAATTTCTATTGAAAACTAGGAAACCTTCCTAAGGGCTACCTACGAAATGCTTTGTCTGTCTTCTGTCTTTGAATATAAATGCTTGTATTAATCTTGTTACTTTTGTTCCGTCCAGTATCTAGTAGAAGGAAGGAAGTACCTGAGTAGGATCTATATTTACACAACACATGGGAATGGGAGGACTAGAGATAGATGAGCAGAGTCTTTAAAACTGAAATCATTACTGTTTTAAGAATGGAGTCTAGACTTAATGACTTAGAATAGTGAAAGCTATTGGTATTCAATTCATTATCAGGTAATTTTAAAGGGACTAAGACATTGCTACAGCATATCAGGAAATGTCAATGTCAGCAATGCAAAAGATGCTCAACTATGCCTTCTGTTCTAAACTGGCAGAGTAGATACTTACTTATAAGTGGTAGTTTGAGGAGCACAGGATAAGCACAAACCTCCTTAACTGCAAAGGACTTCCCTACCAGAATTCTACAAAGCCTGACATTCTTATTTTTTTTCCAGTTTAAACGTTGTCCCCAAAAGGACTCTATTAAAAAGCAAATATGTTTCCTTGGGAGAAGCCCTATTTGGCCTGGGTTACTTTATCACGTATAGAGAAAAAGAAAAACAAACCCAAAAAACTTGAAGTAGAAGAAGTTGAGGAAAGTGGGAAGAAAGGGAGGAAAGAGAAGGAGAGACAGAGAGGCAGGCTCCCAATATCTATTCATCCAACCTCTAGACCAGTCTGTCCAGTATGGTAGCCTCTACTCACATGTGGCCCTTTCAACTTAAAGTTTACATTAACTAAATTAAGCAAAATAAAATATTCAGCTATTCCATCATGTTAGCCCTATTTCAAGTGCTCAATAGCCCCGTAAGTTTAGTGGCTACCATATTGGTCAGTGTACACAGAGGACATTTGCATTGTCGCAGAAATTTCTGTTGGACAGCACTGCCCTAGTGAGTGACTCTTACAGAAGACCTTATCACCTGCTTCAGAAGTGACAGGCTTAAAAAAAAAAAAAAAGCTGAGCACATTGTGCTATATTATCTTGCAGTCCTTCTTGACTTTGACATATAAAGAACCAAGAAGCAGATATTTTGTCGCAGACTAAACCTATATGGGGAAAGGACAGGATGGGTCACAGAGAAAAACATTCAGACATGACAAGTCCAAGGCCTCTTCCTTAACAACCCTGAATGAGAACAGTTCACCCGTGGGCACTAAATGGAGACTGATATTGAAACACACTCTGTTCTGTAGAGCTAATTTACTCTAACCATGTGTTATACACTATGTGAAGTTCTCATGGCAGAGTGGGATCAGCCTCTCACAAATTTCCTTTGTCATCTTCATCATTTCCAGGTTGTAGAACCCCTCCATATATTCTATAGCTGGGGCAGCTGCTACCTGACCACAAGAATTACATAGGAATCAAGCTTATGGAGGCTAGAGGTTTTTTTTTTTTTAGAGGTAAGTAATCTGAATTTGAACCCTGATCTATATGACTCAGAAATCCAAACTTTTAAATCATACCATGCTGCCTCTATGAGAAGAAAAAAATATCATGAAAGGGTTGTTTTAGCCAGAAATAAGTGCAGGGAAGACCACAGTAGCAGGACCCTCTGTATTGCTTTGGCGAGATGTTTGGGAACTCGTGGCTGGGTCATAGTTCCAGTAGGCTGGGCACATTTATGGTTTCTGTGAATTTCAGTATCGTCTTCTGTAAAGGAAAGGGGTTGGACCAAGTGATCTTGGACACCTTTCAATTCTGCATAATTGTTGAATACTCAAGATTTCTATAAAGTATTCATTGTAAAGCCTCTCCAAGTGAGGATTAATTTATTATCTAGTAAAGTGGTTTTATGAGGGCTTCCCTGGTGGCGCAGGGGTTGAGAGTCCGCCTGCCGATGCAGGGGACACGGGTTCGTGCCCCGGTCCGGGAAGATCCCACATGCCGCTGAGCGGCTGGGCCCGTGAGCCATGGCCGCTGAGCCTACGCGTCCGGAGCCTGTGCTCCGCAACGGGAGAGGCCACAAGAGTGAGAGGCCCACGTACCTCAAAAAAAAAAAAAAAAAAAAAAGTGGTTTTATGGGCATATATATTATTTTAGTGCTAGGGAAGGACGTCAGTGCATATTAGCCAGCCAAAAAACTGATAGTCAACCAATTTACTCAGTAGCCCATTTCTCCAGTACATGTGGAGCCTTAAAAGGATTTTTTAATTAACAAGAAATTATTTTGAAAAATAGAATTATTTAAAATTTTGCATATAGTTGTCGTCTTCATGTGCATGTGTGTTGATTTCTACCCCTCCCATTCCCCCAAGCTAAACATGTTTATGCTTGAAGCTGCTTTGTGAATCCCAAGAAAGCATTTGAAGAAAATTAAAAATCTCTGCCAAAAACTATAACTGTCACCGAACTTGGTGATAAACTTTAATTGGAGAACTGATATTAAATATGTATCTTTATTACATTTTGAAAGCATGAGTAATATATGTAATCGTCCAAGGACTGAGCTATGAGCATTGCTTTATTATTCAAACATAAATGAAAGTGTGCTGTATTATCAATTAGTGTCCAGCTTCTTTGGAAGAGCGAGAATAAAATCTGTTAGACCTCAGCTGGTGATTTACGTTCTCAAACATCTTTATTCACAAGCCTAAAAAGCAGGCGGGTAACAGTTGCCAAGACAACTTATCTCTGGATTTAGTATTCCTGCATCACGAAAGACGCCTACGGGGAATTTAATTAACGCCTCATCCTCCCTTGGCCAAAAAAGGAAGGATTTTCCTTTAACTCAAAGTCCCTAAAGAATGAGATTATTTCAATAGAGTCAGGGTAGACACAGACATAAAAGATAGACACACACACACACACACACACACACACACACACACACACACATATTCACAGATGCTGGGATTTAATTATAATATAATGAGGCTAGTTTTCAGGCAGGGTTTACATAGGGTCTTCTGCAGTAGTTCATATGTGTTTATTGAATGAATGTGAATAGATATGTATATACATATATATAGTTTCTTTATTCATTCATTCATTCATTCATTTTCCTTCTCTCTCCCTCTTCCCCAAAAGGAGTAGGCATTTTAGAGAAAGTTAATTGGAACAGAAAACTAGCATCAACGGCCAGATAAATCAGATAAAAAATTGATAAGTATTTTAGAACTGTTAGAACTGTTTCATAATTGGTTCTGAGCTTCCAGGTAACCATGGCAATAACGGAAACGGAACAAAGTGCTTGGCTTACCTTATTCCTCACAGAAAGGAATGCTTTTGCTCTCCTAAATTTTAACATCATTTTGGGAGGTTTGTTTGAAAGCCATGGATATTTCTGACTAACGTTATAAAATTCCTAAATTAAGTGCCATACTTTGTACATCATGCTCTGCACGTACTTTTGTCTCATTTAATCCTCACCACTCACCCGTAAAGCCCAATATCTACTGAGCTAGTAGAAAGTCCTAATTGTATTAATTAGTACATACCTGGATTATACTTCCATTTTACCCACATGCTGCTCCTCTAAATTAACGTCCAACCCCATGAGATGTGGGGTTGAGCACTGAGCTTTTGCACCCTACAGGTGGTCCAGGCTTTGGGGATATTTTGGGCACTTTTTCCCCAGAATGGACAATAATTGGGTGTCTCCCCCTTCCCAAATACACATTATGACAGATCTGCATTCACGTGCTAACAATTCCAGAGTTGCATAGTGTTTTGTGCTTTTTAAACATATTTACGTGCTTCACACCTCACAACAAAGAAAAGAAAGCAGGTAAATACTGTTTCTCCATCTGTATGCAGTAAGAAATATGAGCTGTTAGAACACAAGGTTTTTGATCCCTATTCTTAGTGCTCCATACTTCATTTTTCATTTCTTCCTGTGTATAATCTGGCAACTAAGTCGTAATACATATACTTCCAGCACATTGTTAGCTCATCAAACCGGTCATTTGCTAAATAGGAAAACAATGATTTAGTACAGCATCATGATATTCCTAATTGTCTGCCTCAGGGCATAATTTTGAGCTAGCCAAGTTTTGTCTACCTATCAGGTAGTGTTAGCCCTCTGACTTTGTTCTTCATTTCCAAAGTTTGTTGCTGTTGTTGGCTAGAGTTAGATCCTTTTGCATTTCCATAAGAACTTTAAAACCAGCTTGCTAATTTCTACCAAAAAGCCTGCTGGAATTTTGGTTGGGGTTGTGTTGAATCTTTAGATCAGTTTGGGGATATTTGGCGTCTTAACAGTTGGAATCTTCCAACACATGGATGAGGTATATCTCTCCATTTACTCAAGTCTTTTTAAATTTACCTCAGCAATATTTTATAGTTTTCAATGTACAGGTTTTACCCTGTACATTGTTAGGTTTATCTCTAAGTATTTTCTAATTTTATACTACTGTAAATGACCTTTATTGCAACTTCCAAATATTCATTGCTAATATATTTAAATACAATTTAGTTTTATATGTCAATCTTGTATCCCAAAACTTTTCTAAACTCATTTATTGGTTCTCATTTTTTTGGTAAATTCCATCAAGTTTTCTATGTAGACAATAAGGCCACCTACACGTAAAGACAAGTTTACTTCATCCTTTCCAATCTGGATGCAATTATTTTTGTTTTTCTTGCCTAACTGCACCAGCTAGGACTGCTAGTATAATGTTGAATAGAAATGATAAGAGCAGATATCCCTGTCTTGGCTCTGATCTTAAGGGGAAATAATTCTTTCTTTCGCCATTAAGTATAATGTTAACTGTAAGATCTTTTTTCACATAGATGTTCTTTATCAGGTTAAATTTCCTTATTCCTAGTTTGCTGAGAGTTTTTATCAAGAATTGATGTTGCATTTTTCTCTACCCTTGTGTAGTTTTTCTGTTTGTTTGTTTGTTTGTTTTGCTGTTCGCGGGCCTCTCACTGTCGTGGCCTCTCCCGTTGCGGAGCACAGGCTCCGGACGCGCAGGCTCAGCGGCCATGGCTCAGGGGCCCAGCCGCTCTGTGGCATGTGGGATCTTCCCGGACAGGGGCACGAACCCGTGTCCCCTGCATCGGCAGGCAGACTCTCAACCACTGCGCCACCAGGGAAACCCCCCCTCGTGTAGTTTTTTCACCTGCATGCACTGGTCAGAACTCAGCTGGAGACTAAAGAAGGTGCCCTCTGCAGTTTTTTGGAGTTCTTTCTGTATGTTTTCTCTCTCCAGTACTTTACTTTGCAAACTCCAGCCACTTTGGCTTTCTTGGGCTCCCAAGTCCATTTCCCCAACACAGGGGAGACTAACAGGCCTAGCTTGGGCCTCTTCTGCCAGTAACATAACCTGGAAACTCTCTAAAGCAATATTCTGGGATAATTGTAGGACTCACCTCATCTGTTTCCTATCTCTCAGGGATTATTAGGCTTTGTTGTCTGATGTCCAATGTCTTAAAAATCATTTTTCATATGTTGTGTCCAGTTTTTTAGTGTTCCTGCAGGAGAGTTAACATAGCCCTTGTTATTCCATCTTGGTTGGAATAGTTTCAGAGCATGACTAGGACCCTGAACCTGGGTTCTCTGCCCCTGTAGCCTTGATTTCTTCTACTCTTCCCTATATGTACAGCCAGTGTCAGTGTCTGCTACATTAGTACTGATGCTGGGAATGCTAATTTAATTTTACACATTTCAGTAATGCTTAACATCTAAATATTCCAAAGACTAACTGTAATATAAATTGGGTCGTTCAGTAGAAATTGGATGTTTCTTGCCCTGTGTTACATATTACATTCTTATACCAGATGAGGAAGGGACAGTGATAGTTCCATTATATATATAATCATCTTCACAAAGGGAAACCCATCAAAATTTGGATGCACTGAATAATCACCAAGATTGCTATCATCTTTTGTCCTTCATGTGTTACTGGACACCTTTCCAAGGTAATATCTCTGTAGCAGTGGTATTGGTCACTCTTAGACATGTTTGAAAACACAGCTGGGTAGTTATTTCCTCGTGATGTCGTCTCATAAAATTCTAGGCAGCTTTAATCCCTCCTACTCCTGAATGCTAATCAGGCAGGTCACATAGCAGTATTTTGGCCTTCTTCACAGTGTAGAAAAACATGTATTTGTATAAACAACACCTGCAACAATGTATTCTCAGGTTAACTTTCCCAGGTAACCAATCTTATGGAAATTATTAATTTGGCATATCTATTCCTCCTATTCAGTTACTCTAGAAATATTCAGAAATCTAGAATATATGATAATTCACATTACATAATATGCATATATAATTATGAATACATTTATGATTATATAATTTAAATATACATTTACTATGAATGCAGTGTTATTTCTTTTTCTCTGGTATTCTGTTTGGGAATATCTGAAAAACAGATAACTGAGCTATATATATTAAGTTTAATTAATATTAAACAGCATTGAGTTGGCAAGTCCCGTTTCCTATGCTGGCAAATTTCTGATTTCACGAGTATCTAAACTGGCTTACAAATGGCTGAATATGTGAGGAGTTGTTTCCATTTGGGATCTTTTTGGTAATGCGCACACCCTAATAATACAGTTACAATTCCTTAGGATTGTCTGGGTACCCTCTGATTTTATGACACTGATTTTTAGGGAGCCTAGGAAATTGCCCTTGGCAGGACCTAATCCCTCCACACATGTTAACTCACTGAAACATTATCTCTTCATTCTTCAGATCATCTTCTAAGCTATTCATAGCCTGTCAAACAATGTACAAGCAAAACATTGGAATTTTGTTATAGTTCAACAGTTTGATTTTAAGCCTAAATGCTATGCTTTAACTGTGAAGTTTGACTGAGGAGAATTTAAAAGGATGGGTGGGCTTTGTGTACACACACAGCCAAAACTAAGTCTGTTCCACCAATATTAATAGAAATCTTGACCATGTGCAAACCCAGTTGATGATAAACTCAACTCCCTATAACTGAGGTTTGAAAAAAAGAATTTCTTCGTATAAGATCCAGCCCAATTCATTGATGGAAGAATCCTACCATAGAAAAGGGTAATCATGGATGTATTTTATCTGAAAGAGGCATTAGAAATCATCTAATGCTATATTTCTCCAGTTAGTAGGGGAGGGGGACGATAACTGGAATTACCTGGGCTGTGAGGAAGAGAAGAGAGGAGAACTGAGCATATAGAGTTTGACAAACCCCAAAGAGAATCTTTTTAACCTTTCATAATTTATGAATCACTGATCCAAACAATGCTTTGTAGCTCTGGCTACAATTCAAACCATCTGGGGATCTTTCAAAAATCCTACCATCCAGGTCACATTACAGACCAAATTAGAATCTCCGGATTGGACCCAAGCCCGAGTGCTTTAAGGAGTCTTATATGAGAGGTTAGGAATCCATAGGCCCACAGGTAGGGGAAATCTTGCTAACACTGGAAACAGGATAAGTCCCCAGCTCACATTTGAGTAGCCACAAAGAGCTACTTCTCCACTTCTCTCTAGATGCCTCACCAACCAAGGATTACTGTTATCTTTAAATTAGCAATTTTTCTTTAATCATGGTAAAAAACACATATAAAATTTACCATCTTAACTTTTTTTTTTTTTTTTGCGGTACGCGGGCCTCTCACTGCTGTGGCCTCTCCTGTTGTGGAGCACAGGCTCCGGACGCGCAGGCTCAGCGGCCATGGCTCACGGGCCCAGCCGCTCCACGACATGTGGGATCTTCCCGGACCGGGGCACGAACCCGTGTCCCCTGCATCGGCAGGCGGACTCTCAACCACTGCGCCACCAGGGAAGCCCCATCTTAACTATTTTTAAGAGTACAGTTCAGTAGTGTTAAGTATATTCACATTGCCTTCTCTAGAGCTTCAGCTTGCGAAACTGAAACTCTATGCCAATTGAACGCCAATTCCCTATTTCCCCCTCTTTCAGCCCCTGGCAACGACCATTTTATTCTGTTTCTGTGAGTTGGACTACTTTAGGTACCTCATGTAAGTGGAATCATACAGCATTTATCTCTGGGTGACTGGCTTATTTCACTTAGCATAATGTTCTCAAGGTTTATCCATGTTGTAACATGTGACAGGATTTCCATTTTTTTTTCAAGCTGAATAATATTCCATTGCATGTATATACCACATTTTCTTTCTCCATTCATCTGTCCATGGATATTTGGGTTGCTTCTACCTCTTAGATATTGTGAGTAATGCTGCAATGAACTTGAGTATGCAAATAACTCTTTGAGATCCTATGTTGAATTCTCTTGGCTATACACCCAGAAATGGGATTCCTGGATCGTATGGTATTTCTATTTTTAATTTTTGAGGAATCTCCATTCTGTTTTCCATAGTGGCTGTATCACTTTTCATTCCTACCAACAGCACACAAGAGATTCCAAAAAATATGGAAAGCTTCATGAATTCACATGTCATCCTTGTGAAGGGGCCATGCGAGTCTTCTCTGTATTGTTTCAATTTTAGTATACATGCTGCTGAAACAACCACTAAATCTTAAAATTTTGAGATGATTTTCAGAACTTATTAACAAATCCCATGTAGGTGGCAGGCTGAGTCTCCCAGATTTATAAAAAAATATAAAATACATGTTTGAATAACTAATTTTATTTTAAGAGGAATCAGATCAATGGTCAAGGAAAAGTTACTAATAAGAAGCCCTCAAAGCATAGTCCCATACCAGAGCATCATTGGAGAACTTGCTAGAAATGCAGACTCTCAGGCCACACCCCAGAAACTTGCTGAATCAGAAATTCTGCAGGTTGGGTCCAGCAATCTGTGTTTTTTAAGCCTTCTAGGGGCTATTGATGCATACTAAAGTCTGAAGCACTGTCTACATTTTGATTTTATTGATCTTAGAAAGAACCCTCTAAGCTCTAATACTTTTCCTATTAATGCTTGAAATGCCAATACATTTATTCCTTTTTGTTTTATATTACTTTTTTTGGTTGTTCAATTGCCCGGTCAGTGAAACAGCCTTGCTCTAAACATCAGTGACTTCAGGATTAAAAGCAGGCTCAGGCAGTAGTTCACACTATAAATTGTAACTATAGTAACTTCTTAGTCATGATGTAAAATGACTAAGTTTGTGAAATGAGGAGACTAGATCAAAGATGGCAAATCTCTGCCTTACATGCCACCACCACTTTTCCAAAGCCCAAGGCAGACACTGCTAATTGATCAAGACACTCTATACCTCCCAGTGCAGATAGAGTCTCAGAATCTTTCTTAACACAGCCCTACCAAAAAATTAGTTATGTCATGAGATGAAATCCATTTGCTACCAGATAATCTTCATTGCCCCATTTATCTCTGTCTTTAAATAATATGGACTCCCAATACTATCAATTCTAGGCTGTTCTCTAGAACAGTAAATACTCTGTGAGCTTAGTTTCCTCATCTGTAAGATACTACTGATGTTATCTACCTCATGGGGTTTTTAGGAAGATTAAACAAAATAATGCATTTGAACCAGCTAGATCAGCACTAGACAAAAAGTTTTTAAAATGTCATTAAACCTTAGTTCCTGTATTCTTTACTCTTATTTCCTTTTTTTTTCTGACCACTCACCTTACCCTTGGCTAGCAACCATAGCTGATCAAGCTCAGTGTTTCTCTGAGCAGTATAAGTGCTCCTGGTATTGGCTTGGCCATAATGAGAATTGACTGTTTTCTTAGCCTTTGCCTCTGTTGCAGTGTTTTCCTCACCACTCTGCTTACCAAGTCTGCACATTGATTCAAACAAGTAGCCTTTGGGTGAAAAGGGAACATTTTTACTTCTTATTTAAACTAATCTCGCAACAGCAAAATATAAATAATCATCTTCTCCAGCACAAAACTAAACTTTACACACATATAACCAATGTTCTAGTGTTGACTTAATATGATGTTAATGAGGATGTTTCCCTCTTGGATTAAATGCAAAGAAGTTAAGATTTATTGATGACTATGCATGTGCAAAAGCTTTGTTAGACAATTTGCTATTATATCTGATTTATTCTGCTCAAGAACACTCCGAGATATGGATAACTACACTGTTCTTGATTTACAGATAAGAAAATTGAGGTTCAGAGACCTTAAGAAACATAACTAGTCATAAGCTTAAAAGAAGGATCAGCTACCTAATTTGCAGGGGCTGGTTCAAAATGAAGATGTAAGTCCTCTTTAGTCAAAAAATTATTAAGAATTTCAAGACAAATACTGTAGAGCATTAAGCCAGGCACAGGACCCTCTGAGCATGGGCTGTGGGCTACTGCACAGGCTAGACGCCCATGAAGCTGGCCCTGCTTGTGTCAGAACTCATTCCAAAACCTATGTCACTTTTCTATTTCATCATATATGAGAGCCAAGTGACTTTTATGGAACCTAAAAGTTTAGAATAGGAAACAATGCTTCTGGGTGCAGTATGGAGTTTTTTTTGAAGTAATCACAAGCAAGCCTCTGTGGCTGTTTACATATAAACCAAAGAGTGACAAAATCTTGGGACTGAAACAGAAATGCCATGGAACCCTCTTCAGTAGGTGCAATCTACTGGATAAAAATAAATGATGGACTCCATTGCTTCACTTTATTTCCCTCCATCTTATAATTCCAAGAACCCAGCATGGTTCTCTTAGACCCAATGGGATTTTGGATGAATGGATTCATCCAGCAATTCATTAAGTGATGATGAAAAGGAGGCAGAACCTTGGAAGTAGGAACCCTGTAGACCCCACATAGAGAAGCTATAACACTGTTACTGTCAAAAGCCCAGAGGGTGCTGAAGCCAAGAGCTTAGAAGAAGAGAAGCAGCTGTGATAGGTATAACGACCCAAGTGGAGCAGTGAGAGTGGAAATTCAGGGCAGATGCAGGGCGGATCGACATGACTTCATGGGAGAACCTCCTCCCACATTCTCCTACCATGAGATGTGTGTCCTACCATGAGACAAGAAGAAAAGAAAAAGAGTGACCTGGGCTTTGAAACTATGCAGGTCATGGTTGGGGCCCAAGTTGTCATTTTGAATTTCACCCTCCTAGGACTTTAGTGTGACAATTATTTATGATGACACAATTATCCTGTGATGCTTGCCTTAAAAATCTAGCTGCTTCTGCCCCTGATATTCTGAGAATGATAGAAACTGACTGGATCATTAGCGGTTGCCCCAGTCTCACAGGTGTCTTTGTCACCCTCTTCACCAAATCTCACATTTTGTTCTACTTCGTGACTGGTGGGTGGGCTGTAACTGACAGAAGAATCTAAATTATCATCTTTTCAAACGTAAGTTTAAACTAGGTCTGTATGACTTCATCGGTTTAGGGCAAGGTTAAGAAATATCTGATTTTACCAGATGCAAATTTGCAGAGGTGATGAGAGACAAAAAGATTCTTATTCTTCAGTAAGGGATCTTGCTGAGACACCCAAAGCACCTCAAGGTTTTAACACCTTAAAAATCACTTTCTTCAAGTCCATGTACTGCCTGGTCTCATTAAGATCAGACAGACCCAGGCTAGCATCTCAATCTCGCCACTAGCTGTGTGACCTTGGTCTAATTACTCATCTTTTTTTGGATCTCAAATTTCTCAATGAAGATAATAACTACCATTCAAGCCTGATGTAAAATTAAATGAAATAGTACAAGTGCAAGGGTTTAGTAGAGTCTACGTTCTACTGTAGCTTCTCAAGTAATATTTGCTTCATGATAAGTGATTTCATGAACGGGCAATCAATACATGGAAAAAATGGTTTTTTTTCCTTTTCTTACACATTCTCATTCCAGAGTCACCTAAGACATAAACATGAAACATAAACACTCTATTTATTCTTACATAGAAATTTATAGTTTATAAAATGAGGCATTATCTCATTTAATCCTTATAGAAGTTCTTGAGTGACAGTTTAGGAAGGGATTGTCATTTCCATTTTATAGAAAAAGAAAGTAGGCTAAGGGCAGTAGTTTTAATTTAATTAACAAATCCATACAATTGAAAGAAGGAAGGAAGGAAGGAAAGGAGGAAGGGAGGAAGGAAAGAAGGAGGAAGGATGGGGCTCAAGTCCAGGCCCTTTAAATTTAAATTCTTTCCATTTTAGAAAACCACCATCCTTGAACACTGAAGCAACCCATCTGTAATCATTGGACCTGATTAATGGCTTAATCTGTCTATGGTATAATTTCTGGAAAACACAAAGGAGACTTTTCATATAAGCCTGTCAGAAAAGATTCAGGCTCAGAAGAAGCAATCTTTTAATCACCTTCAGTTGCGTTATCTCCAAGACAGCTTCTGGTGGATCAGAGATTAGGACACATAGTCATTTCAAATGTGTCATTCTCAGTGTTCTCACCTGCCAGTCAGAACCTAGAACAATTTCAGATGAAACCATGGACAGGTTTATGACGAAGGAATGCTTTTAGATTAGATACCAAAGAGGTGGACTAACTCAGAAATTCCAAGAACACTTGGCTCCCTAAATAGAATGATGGTACTAAGCACTGAAGTGAAAACCCTAACTACAGTATCCTGTTTAATCTCCCCATATACCTGAAGAGTAGATATTTTTATCCCCATTGTATAAATAAGAATCTGTAGCTCATAAAATTTAGGTAACTTGTCCAAAATTAGTGGCTGAGCTTCAATGTAAACCCCAACTTGTCTGAACCCAAAACCCATGTTTTAACACCTGACCAGGAGTTCTCAACTAGCAGTCCACAGATCAGAGCAGGGCTGACAAGAAAGGAAAAATACAGATATCCCCGTTCCATTCGACCACGAGTATTCTAACTCAGTACATCTGGGATGGAGCCCCTAATTCTGTACCTTTAGCAAATATTCTGGGTAATTATACGGGACAGCTAGGTGTGAAAAGCTTTCCCATGGGCCTCCTCAGGAAACAAATACATATTCCTTAGAGAAATGGTACCTGGAATACTCAGCACTTAGCTGGTGTGATGGGTATGAATTGCTCCTTGACACCCAAGGTGCATGAACAATCCTATTTCTCTATGTTTGCAAATCAATTATGTCCTTTCAAACTCTCACTTAACTACGCTAATGAGTCATTTTGTATGACCTTGGAACATGCTAGAAGCTCTCAGGATTACTCAAAAATTAGGAAGGAGCCTTTTCTTTGGCCCCTCATAGTCATCACCATTGCTCAATCTGCTGCACTGGTTCTCCTCGTTTGCACAAGCTGCAGAGTCACCAGCCCTTCCTGGAGGCACTCTGTGGCTCCCTGGCTGTGACCCTGAACTCCTCTTCTTTTAGGACCCCTTTCCCTGTATGCTACTGGGGGTAGTTCTCACTAACTCAAGAAAATCAGAAGTGCAATCATCCTTCCCGATCTCAGAAGAGCTCCCCTAATCTCCTCCTAACCGACCAAGTGAAGTAGCCCTTTACTCTCAACCCTAGGACCACTGTCCACTTGTCTTTCTCCATATTTTTTCTTTAACAAGGAAATTTAATGATTAACTAGGATGCATAAAATATTTTAGGTCCCAGAATCAACAGATAGCAGTTTTATCTTTTCTGGGAATAAGCTTAGTCTGAAAATGCATGAGTTAGTCTTCTATCCCCAAGGACGAACAGCTACTTCTACAAAGCAATGGGAAACAAAACACAAGTTTGAGTCTTCCTATTCTGCTACATTAAATTGTCCTTAACCCACCTTGGCACTGTTTACAGACTTTAGTGTAAACTAAGACGACATTCAAATCAATGTGCATGTGGTTGGCCATAACAGATGCCTGATACTGAGTGAGCAAAATATGGGAAACAAAACAAATACAAAGTATGGCCCCTTCCCCACAGAGACTTTATAATCCTATTGTGAAATAGCGTATATGTGAAATGACCCTGAACTTTTACACATTGGGATTCCTTTCTTTGTTCTATTATCACTACCTTTGGGCATTCTGAATCGAGGCCTTACATCCTGCCCTCTCCCCGCCAAAAATTAAAACGTTGATATTATGGTTATTCTCTTTACACTATAAGATAAGGTGTGGCAAGGTACTTTGAAAGCTGTAAAATTTTATACTAAAGTACCAGAAATTCTTAAAAGTAAGGGGGAAAAGTAGAGAGTTTTATCACCGCAATATGCAGTCACCTCACTTCTGGCTTCATCTTATCTTTTCTACCCTAATTTCTTCTTTGCTCCACGGTCCTCATCCTCTTAGGCTTATCTTTATTCACAGGTGGCATTGTTTTCTATATAAAAAATCCCAAGTATTGACCTAAAACAATAAAACAGCCAGTTATTTTACCAGCAAAATAGGTTTATTCAGGTACAACAAAGAATTGCAATTTGAGATACAATCTATGGCAAATCACAGGCAAGTCAAGAGAACCGAAGGAAAGGAAAATTCTGTTATAGAGGAGAAGGGAGAGTTGAGAGGGGCAGTTATAAAGAGTCCATCAGAGGAAACTGGGAGTTTGAAGTGAGGTGGCTTTTCATTGGCTCAGTTGCGACAGCCTCTCTTTAGCTTGCTTGTTGCCAGTCAAGAAGAAATTCTTCCTTCCTCCTGCTGGCTAGTAAAGTAGTAACCTCTGGAATGTTTCTCTTTCAAGTTATATAGATTTTCTTGAGTTGGCCTAAAGTACATTACGCATTCCACCCCCAAACCCTAACAGAAACAGTTATATTATAAATACAAAATTTCTCTAATGCTAGTTCGCACATGCCAGGCTCCTAGCAGGGACCCTACACTTCGCCTGTGTTATCTCACTCAACCCTCACAATAATGTTATGGAGTCAAAACATCACACATTTTCTCAAGATTGAGCAAACTGCACTTCCAAGAAGTTAGAAAATTTGCCCCGAGGCATACAAGTAATTTGGAACCCAGGTACATTTATGCAGAAAACCGCAGTGCTTTTCTCACTCTGCGACTATAGACACCTATTATTACATCTATTTTTCAAATAGTCTATGGTTCTTATCTTTTGTTGGTCACAATTCAAAATGCTTTACAAATATTAATTTATTTAATACTCATAACCACTTATTAGGTAGGTGTTATTAATATCCCCATTTAAAAAATTAAATAACTGACTTCATTTTCTGAGTCTGTGACTCATTTTCTAAAAACAATTTCTGAGAGTCCCAGACAGCTCTAGCAGACACTGATTCAATAACAGACAATATACCTCCAAGGTCAAACTCACCAGGCCTGGGCTTGAGACAAGGCCATTTTGAAGACTGGGCAAAATCCTTTGAAGTGGCTTCTATAAAATTCAATAAAACAAAAACAAATCACATTAAATTTTCCTTGTAAAAATTATGGCAAACAGAGAGATGACATCAGCTGACATTTGTGCAAGTTGCCATTTTAATACATATTCATTTGAAAGGGTGCCTGAAAATATAATAAAAGTGAAAGGATCCAAGAAGCTTCTGTCAAAAGTACTCAGTCTTTCTTTCCTCTTTTCACTTAACAAAAAAGGGAAAAGAAAAAAAAGGAGGAAAAAAAAAGCAGGGAGGGAGGGAAAGAGAGAGGAAGGAAGGAAGGAAGAAAGAAAGGAAGGAAGGAAGGAAGGAAGAGACAAAAGAAATCAAAGAAAAATTAAAGAAAGAAGTGAAATAATATCCCTTCCAGAAGCTAATGAGATATATGAAATAAGCAAAATATCAAGTGTAATATCCTAGACTTAGTGTCAGCTAAGATCAAGTCTTTCTTCCATCCCTCAAGAACTGTATCACCATTGACAAGTTACTTAACCAGTTTAAGTATCAGTTTCTTTACCTGAAAAATCAGAACAATATCTGATTTATAGGATTTTTGTGCGATTAAATTAAATAATGTATGTGAAGAGTCCAATACTGTGCCTCACACATAACAGGTAGGAAATAGAAGTTAATCCTTTGTCATCCACTCGCTAGATGTCTCAAATCATGGTAAAACTGGAGAATTGACTGTACCCACTCTAACAAAGTGAGACTTGAGGACTTAAAAAAATACAAATGGAAAGCCTTACTTAACCATCACCACAAAAATGGTATTTGGATGCCCATTCTCAAAACTAGATGGAATCAGACGATCTCTAGAATCATTACTGCCCTGTAGGAAATATTGATCACTCCCAGATGACCCATTCTAACTATTTCAGATTTCTTAAAACAATGAGCAGAGGAAAAGATGGTCAAGACTGGTACATCCTAGATATTCTAAGCACTGTCAACACATAAAAATAATAAGTGTGTCTTGAGAGTTTCCTCAGTAACATTGTCCTGTCACATAAAATATCAACATCATAGTCTATAAATTGCATTCTTCTTTCCATTTATAAGGCATGGCTTAAACAGCGGGAATTGTGGTATGAAGGCAAAGATGAGGGTGTCCTGGAACCTATCCCTGGCAGTGGATACTGAAGGATGACTGTACTTGGAAATTTGTTCGGAAGAAAAGGCCCTGTCTGGGGTTTAAGCAAGGTTAAGAGCTAGAAATAAATGTATTCTCACTAACCTTGGAAAGGGAGACATGACGGATCAACTCATTGGTTAATAATCAGGAAGAAAGTGCAGGTAGCTAGGATGACTGATTTGCAGATTACTGAATTCCTCAGGTTATTCTGGAAGAAGGATGGCCACAAGGAGAACTAAGAAGACTAAAACAGTAAGCCGTGCAGAAACAAGTACATAAGGTCACTCACGGTGTCAAGAATAACATAAATGACATGAGCATGACATGTGCATTCTGGATTTTGAAGAGCTTATGATTCTGTTCATGCATTCTAATGGCATCCTTGAGATAATTAAAATGTCTCAAAAACTAGTGAGTGATGTGTCAAAGCAGATAATAGAGATGTCAGCTTTCTGTATAAGAGCCATCAAAACAGTGACTAAGATTTAAGGGTAGAAGTGATTTTCTTCTTCCCTGGTCAATTGATGAAATGACAGTGACTTCTCACTAGCGTATGCTCAATAAAGTATAAGCTTAGGAAAGGAGAGAGGGGGCAGGGGAGGAAGGAAGCTGGGCTGTTTGAAAGACAATATCCCAGTAAATTCTACCCTAAACTGCTGCAAAGACCTAGTTTTACCTCTTCTTCTTATGACAGAAACAACTTTCAAAAATGCTAAAGTAATTCATGTTCTTCCCTGATTAAAACACTTCAGAAAGGTCACATTTCATGGGATGGACAGTCTTTTGTGACCTATCTTTCAATCATCTGATGTGCAGTTTTTCATGAACCTTGCAGACAAAATTAATTGACCTCCCTGTCTTGTCTCTACCTTTTATCCATATCTGTTCCATGTGTTTCTCCAGGATATTTTTGAAATTTTTGTGTCCTGGTTCATGGTACCAATAGGCTCACTCCTACATGTTAAACCGTATATGATGATGTATCAGTTAAGAGTATAGGCACTGGAATCGGATCACATGAATATGAATGCCAGTCTGCCAGTTACTAGCAGTGGGACTTTTGTCTAATGAGTTAACATTCGTGCCTGAGATTCCGAATCAGTAAATCAGATATAATAATAGTACCTGACTCCTAGGATTTTTGTGAGTGTTTAATTGGCTAATACATGTAAAGTTCCTAGTAAAATAAATGTTATTATTTCATGTTTAATAAACACAGTCATCATAGAGTCAGGTCATTGTGGTGGTTCTGGGGAAAGAACATGGGCCCCGGTACCATGAAGACAAGAGTCTGAAGCCCAGCTCCTCTGCTAACCAGCTACTTGCCAATTAACAACATCCTTAGCATCACTGCACCGTTTCATTTATACAGTGGAGATGAAAATATCTGTAATACACCATTTGGGAAGATAATTAGATCAAACCACAGTAAGATGTCACTTCTCACTTGTTAGAATGACAATTAACAAAACAAAAGATAAGTGTTGGCCAGGATGTGGAGAAAAGGGAACTTTTATACGCTGTTAGTGGGCATATAAATTGGTGAAGTCACTATGGAAACCAGTATGGCGTTTCCTCAAAAAACCGAACTACTGTATGAAACAGCAACATCGCTTTATTTTTCTTTTTTTAATTTAATTTTTATTTTATATTGGAGTGTAGTTAATTTACAGCAATCTCACTTTTGAGTGTATATCTAAAGGAATTGAAATCAGGGTCTTAAAGAGATTTCTTCATATCCATGTTTATTGCACCATTATGCATAACAGCTAAGACATAGAAGTAGCCTAAATAAAAAGAAGGAAATCCTACCATTTGTGACAACATGAATGAGCCCTGAGGACATCATTCCACATGACATAAACCTGACAGGGAAGAACAAATACCACATGACCCCACTAACATGAAGAATCTAAAATATTCAAACACATAGAAGCAGAGTAGAATGGTGGTTAGCAGGGGGTGGGAGAGGGAGGAAGCAGAGATGTTGGTCAAAGTGTACAGTTTTAGGTATGCAAGACGAACGAGTCCTACAGACCTACTACATATGATCGTACATATGCACGGCATAGTGCCTATATCATATACTTAAAAATTTGCTAAGAAAGCAGATCTTACGTTAAAAGGAGAAGGTTTTTTGCTTAAAGCCTGGCCCTGTGATGGGCAAAGACCATAAGTAAATTAGTGTTGGTGAATTAGTCTTCTTATGAGATATGACTCTGAATAACTTATAGATAAGCCTTGGCAGGTGAAAGTTCATGCACGAACTCTGAGCAGACCTCTGGTCAACCAGCAGATGAACAGTGCAAGATGGTCTTCTTTCAAGGCTGATGGCTGTATGAGGGGGAACAGGGGAGAAAAAGGAGAAAGAAATAATTCCCCACTCAGCTTCTTCTCTGCAACCCTTCGCACTACTGTGGCTGGGGGAATTGATTTCTGCATTTTTCTGGGTGACTGAGCCAAGTGTCAAAAGCCAAGGGCCCTTTGCCTATGACACCGGATAGCCAATTAATTGATCTAATATCAATCTTTGTTATAATTGTTTCTTATTTATCTCTTCCTTATTCTGAGTTGTTATGCTGACTCGAGAACCAATCAGGGAATATGTAAGAATTTGGTGGGTTTGCCTGACCCATTCCCCACCTTATCTCACAGGTTAGTGACGGCTCCAGGGAGAAAATTGAGCTATTTAAGGGTGGTTGGCAGTGGAGTCCATTTGATGAATAGTAACGATGTCAGGCATAGGTGAGTAAGGTGAATTCAGAAGGCATATAGGTAAGAACAAAGACAGTGAGTAGTAAAATGCTCTCTATCTAGCCTGGGCAGTACTGGGGAGGTTAGAGAGAAGGAGAACATCTAAGGCACTGCCAATAGGTAGGTTTTGATTCATGTCATTTCATTTTCAGCAGTGCTTTGCCTGGGTAGTTTACATCTCTCCAAACTGCCATTGCTTATGTGTACAAATGAGACCAAACTAATATCTAGTGTTCCAACAACTGTTACCCCATGCATTAAGGGGGTATTGTTAATACAAGCTGTATGACCCTCTCACATTTGTGCTATTTTGTCTTCTGGAATCCTCAGCTTGCTCGTGAGAAAGTAGTCATTCTACTAATAAATGATGACCTCCATGTTTTCCCACTGGCTACCACTGGGCTTGCTAAGGTCTCTACAGTATCCCTGGGAGCTTCTTGGGACACTAGGTTCCAGTAGCTTTAACAAGCACTATGACTATTTATGCTATTGATTCCCAAGTCTGATCATTGCCACTGTTGCTCTGAGCCTCAGATATGAAGGTACAAAAGTTCCATGATGGGCTTTACAGTAGAGCAGAAACACAGGTCTTAGACGAAATTATTCTTTCTATTAAAATAATAAGAATTTAAGTATCTCTTGCCTTCAAATGTGTCAAACCTGAGTTCATAAAAACTGGGCTTGGAAACAAATGCAGAATATGGACGTCATGTTGTGTTTTAGATTCCTCTTCCCTTCTCACATCCAAGACTTTGTTATTCGGCCAAGTTTATCTACCTGCTGCTTCCCTCAAGACTCTTGCCTCAGTTTTCTCCCAGATGTTTCTTATTCTCTAATGCAGACCTATTGTAGCTTTCTAAGCTTGCTTTAATTTCCAGTCAAAAGAGGTTAGTCTAAAAATAGAACTCTTACTCAGCTATTGTTTAACAGATGGAATTACCAATAAATAAAAGCAATTTAGGGAGAACCGAGATAACATTTATATCAATACAAAATTTAATATAGGAAAATTAGTTCTAAACACTGTTCAGGAGACTGCTTGTAGCTAAGCCTTTTGGCTAGGCAAAAAGTGAAGGACAATACATTTTTTTCAAGTATTCTCTAAACATTTTCACATATAATGTATGCATACAGTTTGAAAACTTTTGAGGAAAGATCTTAAATGCAGTTCATTTTAGTAGATCTTTTGGACAAGGTCAACTAAAGAGAGTGACACTAGTTCTTACTGTACAGGGGAAAAAAATGATGTAGGCAATGGAGAAGGAGCTGAAACCTATTCCCTGTCCCTCTAAGTGCACCCTCAGAAGAAATTTATGTTTATGAAGGGAAAGTGATGAAGCCAGCCAAGACTCTGTTGAACACCAGATCTCTTGCACTCTGAATCAGACATCAGATAAATTTTTAAAAATCATTTCAAAAGCCCTCCAAGTGACCTAACATACTGGCACTCACCCATAGTGCTTGTCAAAACCCTTGTCTGGATATCAGCTCTGCCGTGGGTCTTCCTGACAGCAGTATGGCATCTTGTATAAGGATGGGGGAGCTTTACCAAGTGCATCTGAGAAATCAATGAGAGTGCAAAAGGAATTTACTGGACCTGCCCTTATCAAGATGGCTCCACTGCCAGTCTTACATCAGCAGGGCTTTTGGTTGCCAAATGACATTTGAGGTCCCTATTTCACCTGTCCCTACTTGATGACCTTTACCAATTACGATGTAATGGCTTCTCAAACTCTTTGCCAAAGAATAAAAAAGGATTTTCAAGTTCACTTTTACAAATGAACACATTGTAAAGGTAAAAGGAGGAGGGTGAGAGAAAAAATGTCCATGAGATTTCCCTTTACCAATGACACTGAAGTCTCCTTTCTTCCCCCATTAAGGTGGCACCATCTTGCGCCATCTATTCTCTGAGCATCCAAATTCAAACCATTAGTTGAGAATGAGCTTGTAGCTGCCCCATCCATGAAGCCCTGTCCAATCATTCCACCACCATTAATTTCAACTATTCATGGAAAAACGTGAGCAGACAGGGCACAGCTTACCACCTAACTCTAAAATATGTACTGCCTCTTTTCTGTGAGTTAGTCCTTTTTTCATGTCTATGTTGAATAAACTTGAGTCAGGAGCTGTATGATATGAAAAAGGAGTATGTCAAAGTGGAAATACTATAGGATTTGGAGTCAAGGAGACATAGGTTTGCAAAAGAAAATAGAAAATTGGCCAAAATGTTTTTTAGAAAACGTGTGCACATTAAAATGTAATACCTTGGACAAAATAACCAAAATACAAAAAATTTTCTTTTGCATCCCTCTGAGGCAACAATATTGGTTTTCTATAATTATCCAAACATACATATAATGGGAGGATTTCTACCATGTATTCATTCAACTACTATTTATAAGGTATCCATGCTGCCACTACGGGCACCATGAGTATTAAAAGTCTTTTAAGAACAGCTCCTTCTCTTGAGCAACAAATAATCCAGCAGGAAAAATAATAAACTGCTCCCATTGACCACACTAGTAGGTTCTTTGTGAGAGGTACAAGGTGTCAGGGCTATAGTTGTCATGGATGGGTTCCCTGGGAGGCAGACAATGAGAGGGAGTTTGGCACCCAGGATGTTTATTAAGGATCACTCTTACAGTCAAGCCCTCTGGAGAAGGAAGGAAGCAGGAATGGACAGAGGGAGGATCAAGATATAATATTCAACCTACAGCAGTCTTCAGTGAACACTGTGGGAATCTCTAGAGCTAGGACGGCCCTTCAGTACAGCCCCCTGTTGGAAAGAGACAGCTAAGACTATAAACCCAGCTTCAGTCATTCATTGAAGGTGGGCAGACCAGAAGGGATGTGAACTCAGGTAAGTCGGCTCTCTTCAGCTGGCATAACCCTGAAAGGCCTATAGCTGAGCGCCATATGCTGGCAACTCTCCCAGCAGCTAGGAAAGTATATCCTTGCTTGAAAGGGAATCTGGGCATTACAGAATCCATCAAACATGGGGATGAAGAGACAGTGAGTGTGTACAATGCATCTGCAAGCTTGATTGGGCAGGGAAGGAGGAAGGACAGTGACCAGAAGATGTATGCTTGAGGGGGGATTTCTTTCTGGTAGTGTTGTTCTTCTTTGCAGGATTTTAGTTCCCCAACCAGGGATTGAACCCGCGCCCTCGGCAGTGAAAGCGTGGAGTGTTAACCCCTGGACTGCAGGGAAATTCCCTTCATTTTTCTATTTTAAGATGAGAGAAGCCAGTACAGAGGAAGACGTTGACGATATAGGAGACGAGAATATAATTAGCAAAATAAAGCAGACTTATTTCTCTTTCCTCCATATCCATGCAGAAACTTTTCCACCTCAGTTATAGCACTTAGTCCATTATAATATGCGTAGTCTCCCCAGATCTACTGTGATCTACACAGAAATAGAAACCCGAACAATTTTCAAATTGTATCGTCTATATTTAGAACTGTAGACAGCACATAGTTAGCATGTAACTACTGAGTCACTGAACTGAACATTAAAAAATGGAAAAACATAAACCCCTTGAATATTATTTTTTAGTTAACTTAAATAAGAAGCGTCTAAATATTATTTGTTTTTTAAAGTAATAATATTTCCTACCTACTGTATAAATGCATCTTTCAGCTGGCGTGGGACAGGGGAAAACACACAGATGTTTCTTGCCATACTTATGTTAGATAATTAAGACGTAGATTCTGGTGGCCCCCGGGACCTATCAGCTTGTCAACTCACTACACGAATTTAAAAATCCAAATTAATACATACACAGCCCAGGAGTTGATATATACAATGAGATTTTGAAACATCTCAAATTGTCTTAACAACTTTCTTCTTTATAATGCCTTTTTCTTCCTTTGAAGTATCTGCTGTGAAAGATGATTAACACACAGCTTATTGGATTGGAAACCAAATAAATCCATGTTGTTTTCTTTAAACCCAGAAGGCTCACAAGGAAGAACTTTTACAATATTTATTTATCTTTAATAATCTCCAATGGACAGATCTTTGTAGTTGAGCTGTCAAGGGACAGCAAAGAAAGAGGGAAACTCTTCTTATCGTTAACTTTCACGGGGCCTTTATTTCTTGTTAGCGTTTGTATTGTCTGTTTCCTCTGTGGCTGAGATGAAAAGCAGCATTACAAGAAAGATTTGGTTATGGCTTACATTCCTGGAGCACTGGAGGAGAGTAAAAGAAGGCATTATTAATGGACGAGCATCATTCCAGATTCTCGTAATTCTCCATAAAGGCATCTAATTCAGTCTAGTATGTGATAAAAGAACACCAATTAGTGAAGAGAATCTTTAATATGAGTCTGTGCAACACTCACCCTTTGGGGAGTCCATGATTATATAAATCTCTGATTCCATATCGAGGGGTTTGGATATGTGCCAAACAACAGCAAAATACAAAACAGACTGTTTCATTCCAAGTATTAGACCCTCAACACTTACATTTCAAGAAGGAGAAATTGCAGTAAATAACTGCAGTGTATTTGGGGAGATTTTGGATGCCAGTCCTAAACACAGCTCAGGATTTATCTATTAAAATGGAAGGAACGGTTGAAACTTCTCCGTGACTGCTGCAAGATAGAAATTGAGAGCCAGAACATCAAGCCATTGTTTAATCAACCCATTAGAATTTATACAAGTTCCTGGTCAACTTAAAGTTGTCCCTTTGAGAAGCTACCAACTTAATCTCACAAAGTTGCATTACTGAGGACATTTTGGGTGTCCTTCTTCTGCAATTCTTTTTAGAGCATGTAACACATTCTTTTAAATAACTTCTGGGGCAATAACTAGATCTTCATGCTCAAAAGGTGGATTTATTTTCTGAAGTTTCTTATCCATTTGAAAGTGTCAAAAGTCACTCAGAGCTGAACTTGCACAAAAAGCTGGGTGACCACGGTAGGTTACAACTCCAATCTGATTTCAGTTTTATGGACTGAATTACTTAGAACCTGGCCAACAGGGTAACTGCCAAAGGGGGATGGCAGAAATAGCCTGAGTGAGGGAAAGGCAACAATGTGTGGTCTGTCCAGGAGAAGTACTTTGGAAGAAGAAAAAACAGCTGTTTATGAGCCCAGGCGTGCTTGTTGAAAAGCACTCTTGTTCATTCATTCACTAATTTAGCAGCATGTTCAGCAATCAGTATCACCACCTACCAAGCTTTGAGCACAGTTCGAGGAGCTGAAAACATTCAAACAATTAGGACCCAGCCGCTTCCCTGGAAGGTTCACAGTCTAGTTGGGTGCATATATATTTATAATTGTTATATCTTCTTCTTGGATTGATCCCTTGATCATTATGTAGTGTCCTTCCTTGTCTCTTGTAACATTCTTTATTTTAAAGTCTATTTTTTCTGATATGAGTATTGCTACTCCAGCTTTTGATTTCCATTTGCATGGAATATCTTTTCCCATCCCTTCACTTTCAGTCTGTATGTGTCCCTAGGTCTGAAGTGGATCTCTTGTAGACAGCATATATGTGGGTCTTGTCTTTGTATCCATTCAACAAGCCTGTGTCTTTTGGGTGGAGCATTTAATCCATTCACATTTAAGGTAATTATTGATATGTATGTTCCTATGACCATTTTCTTAATTGTTATGGGTTTGTTTTTGTAGATCCTTTTCTTCTCTTGTGTTTCCCACTTAGAGAAGTTCCTTTAGCATTTGTTGTAGAGCTGGTTTGGTGGTGCTGAATTCTCTTAGCTTTTGCTTGTCTGTAAAGCTTTTGATTTCTCCATCGAATCTGAATGAGATCCTTGCCGGGTAGAGGCATCTTGGTTGTAGGTTCTTCCCTTGCATCACTTTAAGTATATCATGCCACTCCCTTCTGGATTGTAGCATTTCTGCTGAGAAATCAGCTGTTAACCTTTTGGGGGTTTCCTTGTATGTTATTTGTCATTTTTCCCTTGCTGCTTTCAATAATTTTTCTTTGTCTTTAATTTTTGCCAATTTGATTACTATGTGTCTCGGCCTGTTTCTCCTTGGGTTTATCCTGTATGGGACTCTCTGTGCTTCCTGGACTTGGGTGGCTATTTCCTTTCCCATGTTAGGGAAGTTAGGGAAGTTTTCGACTATAATCTCTTCAAATATTTTTTCCGGTCCTTTCTCTCTCTCTTCTCCTTCTGGGACCCCTATAATGTGAATGTTGTTGTGTTTAATGTTGTCCCAGAGGTCTCTTAGGCCGTCTTCATTTCTTTTCATTCTTTTTTCTTTATTCTGTTCCGCAGCAATGAATTCCACCATTCTTCTTCCAGGTCACTTATCCGTTCTTCTGCCTCAGTTATTCTGCTATTGATTCCTTCTAGTGTAGTTTTCATTTCAGTTATTGTATTGTTCATCTCTGTTTGTTTGTTCTTTAATTCTTCTAGGTCTTTGTTAAACATTTCTTGCATCTTCTCTATCTTTGCCTCCATTCTTTTTCTGAGGTCCTGGATCATCTTCACTCTCATTATTCTGAATTCTTTTTCCTGTTTCCACTTCATTTAGTTATTTTTCTGGGGTTTTATCTTGTTCCTTCATCTGGTACATAGTCCTCTACCTTTTCATCTTGTCTATCTTTCTGTGAATATGGTTTTTGTTCCACAGGCTGCAGGATTGTAGTTCTTCTTGCTTCTGCTGTCTGCCCTCTGGTGGATGAGGCTATCTAAGATGCTTGTGGAAGTTTCCTCCTGGGAGGGATTGGTGGTGGGTAGAGCTCGCTGTTGCTCTGGTGGGCAGAGCTCAGTCTAAATTGAACTATTTTGTAAGCCTCCTATAGAACTGTCATCCAGGGATGTCTTTTCATTAGCTTAGTGAACTCAGCTATTTTTCAGATTCCCTGTCTTGTTCCACTTATGATGTCTTTTATTTTGAGAATAAATCCTCTTGTAAGATTTAAAGAGATATTAACTTAAGATCATGAATATCTGAGTTATCTTTACAGTGCTCTCAGACCTGAATGATGGTTTATGTAACATAGAACTCTCAGCAGTTCTACTTGGAGAATGTCGCTTAATCTTTGTACCTCAGTTTCCTCATCTGAAAATGTATTTAATTATAATAATTATACCAACTTCAAAGGATTGTTGAGCGGATTAAATGTGATAATTTATATAACGCATTTAAAAGAATGCCTGGCTCATGGCATTCAATAGATATTGGTTCTTAGTGTAATAGTTCATTTCCTCTCAGTACTTTGAGGGCCCCTCTTCATTATCTTCTAGCATCTAGTATTGCTGTTCTGATTCCAGTATGATTTTTGTTCCTTTGTAAGTGATTTATTTACCTTGGAAGCTCTAGAATTATCTTTATCCTAGGGTCTATGAAATTTTATGAGAGTTTATCAAGGTCTGTGTCTCTTTTAATTCTCCCTATTTGGTACTTGTGTATTTCTTTAGCTCTAAAATTAATTTATGTGTTTAAAAAAATAATTTTCTCCTTTCCATTTTTCTTGATCTACTTTAAAATCTTATTAATAAAGTATTGGATGTCTACTTGACTCTATATATCTCTAGCCTTATTCTTAATATCTTCTCCTCTGTCATTTTACTCTTTGCCCTGGGAGATTTTCTCAATATCATAAGCTCTACCATTGAATATTTTAGTTTGGAAATAACATTTAAATTTCTAAAGATGTTTTTGGTCTCTGAAAGTTCCATTTTCCCAGGAGCATATTCTGGTTTTATACAAGTGGTATCTCCTACAACCTCTCTGCAAATAGCATTTGGAATATTTTCTATTGTATTGTTTGCTCCAGTATTAATCTGCTCAGACTGCCATAACAAAACACCACAGACTAGCTGGTTTACACAATTAAAATGTATTTTTTCACAGTTCTGGAGGCTAGAAGTTCAAGGTTAGGGTGCCATCAGGAGTGCTTTGTGGTGAGACCTCTCTTCCTGGCTTGTAGAAGGCTGCCATCTCTCTGTGCCTCTTCTCTGTGCATGTGTGTGAAAAGAGATAGTTCTCTGGTGTCTCTTCCCTTTCCTGTAAAGACATCAGTCCTATCAGATTAGGTCCCCACCCTTTTGACCCATTTAACTGTACCTCCCTAAAGGCCCTATCTCCAAATACAGTCAGGTTGAGAGTTAGGGCCTGAACCTATGAATTTGGAGGAAATACAATTCAGTCCATAACACCTCCTATTCCTTAATTTTTCTGTGCTATCAGTTGATTGCCTTTCTTGGCCCATTCCCCCCTGTACTGTTGGTTTTTCTCAAATACTTAGTGACCCTGAGTTGTCTCTTCATACTTGTCAATAAAGGTCTGGGTTGATCAATATCTTTAACTAGTCCTTGTTTCCTTCTTGTTGCATAGAAGGGTTTCCTTATCCTGTCTTCTGAATGGGAGGGCTGATAGCAAGCTCTATGAACTTGAGAGTTCATGGATGGGGAACCTATAGGCAGGCAGATTACACCTCCCCATCTTACTGTACAATATCAAAACAAGTGAAAGGGGTGGACTGGTGGCCCCCCAAATATATTTCCACCTCCCAGGCAGAAGCTTGAATTTAGATTTAGCACGATTTCAAGAAAACAAGTACTGACTATGTATTTTAAGGCTAAAATCTTTTTTTAAGTACAGAAATAGGATACCCTAGTTAGTAGAGTTTTTACAGGAGTATGAGTTGACTTGAGCTTGGTTTTAACAAAATGAGTATTGAACTATGTATTCTAAGGCCAAATACAAAAAAGAACTCTACACAAATATTATACTCTAGTTAGTAAGCTCATTTTTCACAGGGGTATGGTTGGCAGTTTTGAAACTACTTATGTGTATTCTGGGATTGAGCAAATAAGTTAATATATCATAGATAATGAGAACCAGGTTTATTGCTGGAGAAACAAGTTATAAATAAGGAAAGGGATAAGGCTAGCATGCATCCTGTGGTATTGGGCTGTATATATCAGTATAAACTCATGGTTTGTAAATATGTATATAACGATAGATAAAGAATAGATATAACTCTGTCCACTGAGAGGATCGGAAGCAATGACACACTAATACCAATGAGAGGCTCTTGATTTCCAAATATCATTCTCTAAGCCTTAGAGAAATGGTCAAGGGGCTGCAGAAGGAAAGTACAAGCTGTGACTCTAATAGCTTGTGGTGTGAAAAAGTAAGAAAGTGCTCAAAAAATGACAGAGGCAATTAAAAAATTCACAGAAGCCAAACTGATGGGGCTCCATAAGGCCAAATCTGGGGCAATTTGAGGATAAAATACACAATGATGGAATGGATTGTAATCCATAGAATAGAGTAAGAGTCCATGAGTACATAGTGATACAAATAAATAATAGAATAAATAAAGAGGGGAGGAAAACGTCTTCCCTACAGTAGCATTCCAACTAATAAACATAGAATGAATAAAGGAAATAGCAAATCACCACATGGCAAATATCACAGTAATGATTATTTTAGACCAGTATCATCTATGAATGTTAAAAATGAGTGGGTGAACACATGATGAAAAACAAGATAGTAATACAATCTTAAATTATTTCCCAGAAAGATACTTATTAATTGCCAAGAGAAAATAGTTACTATGCAGTGGAGAAACCTGACAGTCACCACCATAACAAGGTGATCATAAATACACTACCATGTGTAAAATGGATAGCTAGTGGGAACCTGCTATATAGCACAGGGAAGTCATCTCTGTGCTCTGTAATGACCTAGATGGGGGGGGAAGTGGGGGAGGGAGGTCCAAGAGGGAGGGGATATAGGTGTACATATAGCTGATTCACGTCATTGTACAGCAGAAACTAACACAACATTGTAAAGCAATTTTACTCCAATTTAAAAAAAAAAAGTGATCAACGTTAACATTTTGCAAACATATCAACATCATTTGCCTCCAGATTCAGTGCACTGAGAAACACATAACACCATTTGTGCACTATTCTTGCCCAAAAGGCATAAGGTAAATTTAATCATAAGGGAGTATCAGACAAATCAGACTAAAGTACATCTACAAAAATAATTATAGAATACTCTTCGAAAGTGTGAAGATCATAAAAGAGAAGGGAAGACTGAGGAATGGTCACAGGTTGGAGAACTAAGGAGACATGACAACTACATGCATTGTGTGATCCCCAGACTCAACCTTGGACCAGAAAAAGGAAATTAGTGGCAATATTGGTGACATTTGCATAAGGCCTGTGTATTAGTACAACCTATAGTATTGTATCTGATAATTCCCTGGTTTGGGCCATGTACAGTGCTATGTAAGATAATGACATCTGTGAAATTTTAGTGAATGGTTTATGGGACTTTTTGGTACTTCTTTTGCAATGTTCTGTTATTCTGATGTTGTTTCAAAATGAAAATAAAAATTAAAAATAAATCATCAATGGATAAATGAACTGTAGAACATCCAGACAATGGAATATTCCTTCCTGCTGAAAAGAAATGAGTTATCAAGCCATAAAAAGACTTTAAAAGTATCAGTTCATTCCCAAGACTTTATCCAAATCACCATCATCTGTCCTAAATGATGACAATAACTTCTCTGATGTCTTTGTACCGTGCCAATCTATCTAATGGCAAATTGTGTTTCACCACATTCCTTTCTCTGACTTGTTCTGGGTTAGGGTTGACCACCGGAGAAATAAGCAAAATTTGGAAGGCAGAAGGAAATCAGCGGCCATTATGCCCTAAGAGTTGGTGTAGAGAGTTAGGTGCTGGTGCATCTTGTGCATCTAGCTGCTAATCTACTAGCCTTGCAGGATATTTGGTCCTCTCAAAATGTCCATAAGACATTTGGTCGATTCCAAAAGGTCCTTGATATTTGGTCCTGTCCAAAACCATTTGGCATGGACCAAATATGTTCATGGACGTTTTGGATAGGACCAAATTTCAAGGACCATTTGGCATGGACCAAATGTCTTTTTTGTTTGTTTGTTTTGTTTTTTTTAATTTATTTACTTTTGGCTGCATTGGGTCTTCGTTGCTGTGCGTGGGCTTTCTCTTGTTGTGGCGAGCAGAGGCTACTCTTTGTTGTGGTGCACGGGCTTCTCCTTGCAGTGGCTTCTCTTGTTGCGGAGCACGGGCTCTAGGTGCGTGGGCTTCAGTAGTTGTGGTACAAGGGCTCAGTAGTTGTGGCTCACGGGCTCTAGAACGCAGGCTCAGTAGTTGTGGCACATGGGCTTAGTTGCTCTGTGGCATGTGGGATCTTCGCGGATCGGGGCTAGAACCTGTGTCCCCTGCATTGGCAGGCGGATTCTTTACCACTGCACCACCAGGGAAGCCCTGGACCAAATGTCTTATGGACAATTTGGACAGGACCAAATGTCTGCTAGCCATCTGCTGGCTCCCTGTGTTGGTGTGGAGCAGCAGGCAGACCCACTGGTCTCCAGTCTCTTCCTTTACTGCCTCCAGGTTCTGGGCCAGGTGTGTGTGCATCTACCTAGGGAGGCACCAGCTTCTTCTGCAGGTCACCCAATATTGTGAGAGATAATGAGAAAGGACACAGGTTCCTGTGTGTCCTCAGTTCCCAAGATTTTCATCCAGATTGTTACCTCTCTACAGCCCCCTCATATTCCATGCCTGTGCCACCATATTGCTCCCACTTCATCTTATACATGCCCACACCTCTCTCTCTCCCTCTCTCCCTTCAGCCACACGGACTTCATTTTGGTCCTCATTCTCTTCACGCTATGTCTGTCCAGCCATATGGCCTTTGCACATGGTGCTCCCTTTTTCTTGGAAATGTTCTTTCTTCCTTTTCCATCTGCTTCCCTCCTCACCTTTTAGATCTCAGCTGCAGCATGTCCTCTTCAAGAAGGGCTTCCTTGACCTGTTGGCAAGTTAAATAACATGCCCATAAGCTTTCCTATGCCAGTGTGCCTCTCCTGATTTTCAATTCACTTGTGTGCCTATTTCACTGATGTTTGACTTCAGTCACTGGGTGGGGGTGACGGTGGGCCCAGGGACTTGCCGGGTTATGTGCCCGGTCAGTAGCACAGTACCCAGTGCAGTAAAGTTTCGATAAATATCTGTGGGTGAAATCAGTGAGTTTGAAGCCATGCCTGACACAAAATTTGATTGATGCCTCTATGCCTACTGATGTGCTTGCATTCCCCTTCTTCTGCACGATCATGGGTAATATAAAAAGATTAATTTAGCCTCTTCACAGGATCCGTGTCTCTGGCTTACAAATGTACCTTGGTCACCTCCCTTCTATTCTCTTCAAGAAACGAGAGTCCTGACACTGAGGAGAATTGCACCATGAGTCAGCAGGTTGATGGTCATTAACACTGAACTCTCAAGCATTTTCCCATTTTATTATTTGTTGGATGACGTGTGTTTTTACGAGGCTCTCAAAGTAAGCTGCAGGAAAGCTGCCAGTGTGTTTCTGAACTGACTTTTGGCAATGTATTTCCATCGGCTTCATGCAGTTCTGCACCTATTAACACATCCCTCTGAGATTCAATTTCATTCTGAACTCCATCCGTTCTAAACCACATGAATCAAATTAAACACCAAGAAATTTCATCAAAATATTCCAATTAATTTTAACTAATTTCATTCAGGTTGACAATTCCAGACACTGAAATTTATGTCCTTCTTGCCAGAGCATACACGAACTGATCTTACTTCCGTCAGATCGTTTGCCTTTTACCCCTCTACAGAGTAGTTGTAAACATGGTTACTGCCACATCTTTTCAGCTTCTACAAAATATTCTTAATTCCCCATAATTTGAAGGGATCAATGTGTTGCTATCACCATCTCAATCCCCTTCCCTTTGATAGCCAGGACCTCTCTGATATCAAATAGTAGAACAAAGAAGCCAGAGTTGGGCTTCCCTGGTGGTGCAGTGGTTGGGAGTCCGCCTTCTGATGCGGGGGACACGGGTTCGTGCTCCGGTCCGGGAGGATCCCATGTGCCGCAGAGCGGCTGGGCCCGTGAGCCATGGCCGCTGAGCCTGTGCGTCCGGAGTCTGTGCTCCGCAGCGGGAGAGGCCACAGCAGTGAGAGGCCCGCGTACCGCAAAAAAAAAAAAAAAAAAAAAAAAAAAGAAGCCAGAGTCGTCTCAGGGAACATTATGGACCACATAATTCCCCTGACCAGGCCTCTCCAGCCTGGCTTAGTACAGCTTCAATACAGCCTTTTTCCAGATTTATATCTTTTTTCAATCTCCTCCCATTTTAGCCTAACCCTCTGCTATCGTAAGAATCCACATTCCATGAGACAAAGCTTGAGTCGATATGGACATTTTTCATGTTCTGTGGCTCAGTAAATGGACGCATTCTCACCTTTTGAATCCCTCCACCCCAAAGGACATATACATGTACTGCCTCCCCTATGGCAAAGCTCAAAGTGACATGGGATCCATCAGTCAGGTGCATGTGGCTGATTTTTGTGGTTTAAAGGAGAGGGAGGGAAGAAAGCATCACACCAAATCCACCGCGAGTGACATGCAGCATTCTGAGGAGGCAGTGGGGGACATCCTGGTGGCTTTGCCCCTGTCCAGCATCACCCATGAAAGCTGTAATGTCTATGTCCATTGGCAGCAGCAATGGGGTCTCAATGGGAACAGTCAGGGAGGGTCATCTGGATATTTTTTCTGACTATATGGCCTCCAGTCACTTTTTTCTGACCTTCCTAGACTTTATAAAATACATAATATCCTTTAAGAATTTCTTTTTTTTTTTAAATTAATTTATTTATTTATGGCTGCGTTGGGTCTTCGTTGCTGCACGCGGGCTTTCTCTAGTTGCGGCGAGCAGGGGCTACTCTTCGTTGCGGTGCGCGGGCTTCTCACTGCAGTGGCTTCTCTTGTTGAGGAGCACGGGCTCTAGGCACGTGGGCTCAGTAGTTGTGGCTCACAGGCTTTGTTGCTCCACGGCATGTGGGAATCTTCCTGGACCAGGGCTCGAACCTGTGTCCCCTGCATTGGCAGGTGGATTCTTAACCACTGTGTCACCAGGGAAGCCCAAGAATTTCTTTTTTATTGAAGTATAGTTAACTTATAATGTTGTGTTAGTTTCAAGTGTACAAAAAAGTGATTCAGCTATATATATATATTTTTTATATATACTTTTTCAGATTCTTTTCCATTGTGTTATAAGATATTGAGTACAGTTCCCCAGTTGTTAACCTATTTTGTATATAGTAGTATATATCTGTTAATCCCAAACTTCTAATTTTAATTTCCTTAAACTTCCTAGAGTGAGTAAACTCTGCTATGTGTACTCTAAATTCTGACTGATACAGACCTGCTTTCACCACATCTAAGAATACATTTTCACTGAGGGACAATTTATGTGCCAGGCACTGTTCTAGATTCTAGGTAAGCATTACTGCATGACACTGTGTACAGCAGACATAGTTCCTGCCTAATGAAGCTTGTGTTCTCATAGAGAACTAAGCAGGAGAGTGTATTTCTTTTCAGAGTTTGAGATTTGATGAGAATGAGCCCTCTGGCATGTAAGTCTTACACAGGTTGCATGTGGCTGTAAAAAGCTCAGCAGATATGTTTTTTCAGAAAGTCAACTCAAAGTACATCAGGACAGATATCTAGTGAATGTGGCTGCTGGATTTCCTCTAGTTTCCTGACAGAGGTTGTGACAACAATTATAATCTGCCTGTCCGTGATGAGCTCCTGCCTGTAGCAGGGAGCCACAGTGGAATTCTACAGTCGTGTTACCCTGAAACTCCTGCATGGTAATTGTATATATTGTTAGCAAGTTTTGACACCGAACCTAATATTCACGTTATAGGTGGAATTCTTCATTATGCCAACAAGAATCATCTTGCTAAATTGTCCAGAGGCTACACAGGAATCACTGGGTATTTCACATGAGAAGTCTGTAACAACAATCTGAATGTGGACCTGTGAAAATCCTTTATCTACCACAAGTCCATCTGGGGCTTTAATTTCTTCCTGTGGGATTTTGACATTTAGCACTGTATTGGTCTACCAATTCACACTGTAAACTTTTTCACATGCATCTAAAAGTTTCTGATGACTTCATTTCCACATTACATAAGTTCTATTCTACACAGTGATTAGCTGAGCGATTTTATCCGTTAGCTGAGTGATTTTATCCATTCACCTAACTTCTAACAGTAACCAGTTCTGACCAACTGAATGTCCTACAATTCAATTCTCACAGTAACTACTTGGAGTCAGACTAAGAAGTGACACTTCAGATTAGCACTCCAGTCTAAGACGTCAGCTCCACAGTTTTGAATCCTCAATCCCGTAGACTGCTCTCACTTCAGATGCCGGTGGCAAGTATCAGGTCCCAAGTTACCCACACTGCTGTTCAACTTGCCTTCAAAGTCGGGGGTTTCCATTCATGGGACTAGGAAACCATTTTGCTATTACTTACTTATTACCAATTTATTATAAAGGACAACTCAAGAACAGCCAGTTGTAGGAAATGCATAGAGCAAGGTGTGGAGGAAGGGCAGGGAGCCTCCATGACCTTTCCAGCACGCCACCTTCCCAATACCTCAGTGTGTTCACCAACCCCAATATCTCTAAACCCCTTTGTTTAGGGGTTCTTGTGGAGGTTTCATTACATAGGCATAATTGATTAAATCATTGGCCACTGATGATAAATTCCCCAGAGGTTGGAGATGGGAAAGAAATTTCCAACCTTTAATCAAGGCTTGGTCTTTCTGGTCAGCAGTCCCCATCTTGAAGGTATCTAGAAACCCCCAGCCACAGTCATCTCATTAACACACCAAAGACACTCTTATCACTCAGAGTTTCCAAGGGTTTTAGGACTGTGTGCCAAGAATAGGGAACAAAGACCAACTTTATTATTTTTCTTATACCATAGTGCTTTAATAGATATGTAAAGAAAAGATTTTAGGAAGGGCAAGAATAAAACCCTGGGGCAACAGCTAGGAAGCTTTTGGCGTAATGCAGGCAAGCACCTAACCTATAGTGGTTAGGCTACAGTGGTAGCAGTAAAACTGATCAATGGGCCTCTGCTTGGACACGCCTAGTAATGTCGACTACTAAGAATATGGGAACAAGAGCTCCATTTCATTCTTGGGAAGTCTAGACAGTTAGAAAATTCTTCTTTAAGCAATTGGACAAGGTGTATCAAGACTGCTGAAAATAGCCATGTTCCTTGGTTCAGAAATTTCATTCTAAAGAATTCATCTTAAGGAGATATTTTAACAAAAAAAGAAAAAAATGAAAATGTGTGGAGTTATTTATTGTGGCTTTAATTGTGAGCAAAAAACCCTTAAAATCTGGTCATAGAAAGATGATAAAGAAAATTATGCTACTATAACTCAGTGGAGTTTTATGCAGCCACTAAAAATTAAAATTATGAAGAAACAACTCATCATAGAAAATGTTTGTGATAGAATGTAAAGCAAGTAAAGATGACTATAAAATGTTTGTTAGCTCGTATCCACTTTCTTAAAATTGGTCTTTGTGTGAACGTCTTGAAAAGGAACATGGGGGAAAATAATGTGTTAAAAGGGTGTTGAGGACGGTTTTTTTTTTTAACATTTTCCATAAATTTTACAGGCTACTGATTTTGATGTTGGCTTCTGAGAGATTTCATGTTCATTTGACAATGGTTCCATACCAAGATATCAGATTGTTCTCTGATGAGTAAAAGGTAAACTTCCCCAATAAACTGAACCATAACGCTAAATGCATCAGAGGGAATTCCTCTTTTTTGGAATCATAAGCCTTTCTGCAGAGCCCAAGGCCAGGGATGTGAAGGTACAAATATAACTGGAATCTAATCCAGAAGCCTATGTGTCCTTTTAAGGTCTTGGAACAAAAAATACACTCTTCTAATACTTTTCTCTTCTCTTCTGTAATCCTTGTTTCTCCTTGAAGCAAAAAACACCTCCCAGAAAGGATTAACATTCCTTCTAGCTTCCTTGTTGTGCACACACCAAGGAGAAGCCTATCCTTGTAATAATATCAATCCACTCCCAAGAATTTGACTCACTAGATAACCCCTTCTCATTCTTCATAGGTGTGTGACTGACTCTAAAATGGTATAACTAGAATTTCAAATAGAATCATTAAGGTCCGTTGAATATCTTGCCCCATGAAAACCTAAATGTAAGTTCTCCTGTGGACAACAAACTCCCCAGTGATGAAATGACAGAAAATAGACGATAAAATGATAAAACACTGAATTTAAGAGCATACTGCACAGGCTGGTTTCAAACCGAATTGGGATGCTCTTAAAATCAAGAAGGGACTTGACAAGAGTTAGTCTTACCACCATTGTTCCCCCAGGTCCAAATGGCTTCATCAATTATATGCCTTTCCCCACTTTAAGCTCATGACACAAGCAAAGCCAAGTATTTATAAAATATATGATGCTCGTAGAAATCTAGAAGTAGAAAACATGTTCTTTGAATTCAGGGAATTTCTTATTTCGTGGACATAAGAGATTCACTCCGACATCAATTAGAGAACAAACCAAGACATATGTAATGAAATGCTAAACTTAGTGGTTAAGTTATGTGACATAGGGAACAGAACTTCCTCTGGAATCACAGATCAGCTTTAAATTCCAGTTCTACCACTTACAAATTAAGTGACCTTGATGAGTTATTTTAATGTCCTTGAGCTTCTGTTTCTTTTTCTCTAAAGTGTAAAAACAACAATAGGCCTCATATGTGCGAGAAAAAGTTACCTAATGCAGTGAGGTTCAGGTTTCAGAAAAACGTTTAGAAAGGATGTTTGTGGTATTGAATTTCAAGCAGAGACTGTAGAGCACAATTTCAAAAGTAGGTGGCATATCCAGTATTTTGTAATAACTGTAAATGAAAAGTAACTCTTAAAAATTGTATACAAATTTTTAAAAATTTAATTTAAATAAATAATTTTTTGAAAAGTGGGTGGCATATTATGTTAAAATTATATATATTTTTTATTTATATATATAATATATATCTATAATATGAAGCAGTTTGGAGGAGGTGCTAAGTTGGAAGCCATCCTGTGAGTTGATATTCATTCCCCTGGGATGAGTATAAGCTAAAAGAATTTACCCGTAGACACAACCTAGTGTCACGGAACCAGGGAAATCCCTGCTCTCCTGGATGAATGCTACAGCACCTCTGTAGGTGGATGACATGTAAAAAGCTACTCTACAAAGTCTTATCTCATTTAAAAATTGAGTATTTATCAAAAAACCGCCACCCTCCTTAAAATATAAGGTTTACTGTATAAAAAAGAAGAAAGAATGAAAATATCCTCAATGGCAAAAACACTCACCAGGAAAACATGACCCTGAAAATTATAATGACAGATGAAAATTGTAATCAAAATTAATGTAAAAATTAATCAAACAATTGCCTCTTTAAAACAGTGGATATAAAGGTTCAGTAATGCAATATTAATAAGTTTTAGAGATCTGCTGTACAACAATGAGACTATAGTTAACATTATTGTATTGTACCTTCAAAAATCTGTTAAGAGGGTAGATTTCATGTTAAGTGTTCTTAACACAATGGAATAAAAATAAAATTTAAACACACATACACTTTCAAAGTAGAGAAAAAAAGTATTCAAAAATATTATAGCCATACAACAATAACAAAAAGATAAAACAGCTTGTAGAATTCAGGGAAAAAATAGTAGGGAAAATAATCATAAATGAAGATCACAGTAGAAAGTTAAAAAAGACAATCAACACTACCAAAAACAGAGTAAGGGCCAAGAGGACAGGATTAAGAAAAGTAGATAAATGAAATGATTGTGTTTAGGTACTTAACGGAAAGATTGTGTTTAGGTACTTAACGGAAAGAAAATGATAGATTGGAAAACAGGTAAGAACTAGTGGTCTTGAGTTCACGAAAAAAATAGCGGGAAAAAAGAATGAAATTCAGAAATACAGAAAATTTCAATATGCCAATTGAAAGGCATATGTCCCAGGAAAACTACAAAATGATCAAACCAAAGCATAACTTAATAAAGTTAATAGGTTTCACAAATAAGAAACAATTCTTCAGGTAATCTGATAAAAGGTTGAAGTCATTTCTAGGGGTAAATAGGCTGGCCACGGTCTTTTCCACAGTGATATTAATGTTTATAAATAATGTTTATAAAGTACTTCCTCAAAGAAAGAAAGCAAGATACCAGAATTTTATACTTGAATAGGCAAATACTGTTGAAGTACATTGGCAAAACAAGTATTTTCAGACATGAAGGTACTTGGCAAATACAGCGTCCAAGCAATTTTCTTAAAGAAGTTATAATAGGATAAAATTCAGCCAACTAACAGATCATCAGAAAAACTCTAGCAAATGTACTGGTGGTGAGCAGTGAGTTCATTTAGAAATAATTGTATGAATGACTAAAACAATTACGAAAATCATGGCTGTTAAAATAGACTAACATAATCATGACTGTGTATAAACTATATTATTAGCAAAAGTTCAGAAGACATAAAAATGTCGGGAGGTAATGTAAGTATGCTGAGTTCCTTATATTACTTAGCTGAGTTCATTAATAATAATAATAAAAATATTTTATAACACCTGACCAGGAGTCATGAAAAAACAGTTTAAAATACTTAGGAATACACTTGATGAGAAATTTGTAAGATTTATATGAAGAAACTTTAAAACACTCCTAAAGGACATACACATACAAAAAATTCAAATCAGGGAAAGGTATAATGTATCCTATTCTTAGATATAAAGACACAATATGATAAATATGTTAATTATTCCCAAACTAATATATAAATACAATACACTCCAGATAAAAATTTATAAATTTGGTGTTACCATAAATTTCAAATAGGCTCTCTGGTTCTAAAGTCTATATGCAAAGAGGTATTTTCCAGTATATTCTAAAAATGAACAGTAATGAGGTAGGACTATTCTAATTAGACACTGAAATACTTTATAAAGGACACAAAAATTAAAATAGCATTATATTGTCACACAAATTGTAAAAACATTATAACAAAATGGAGAACAGAAACAGCATGTATTAAACCTTGATCCATAAGTGATACAGGTAGCTTTATATTAGTTGAGAAATATGGATTATTCAGTCAATGTTGTCAGTATAACAGGGTAGCCATGTGGGGAAAAAAATAAAATTATGTTGACTCCTACGTCAGTCTTCATACCAAAGTAGATTCCAGATAGAGAAAATATTGAAACGAAATTATAAAATCATGAAAATTCTAGAGGAAATAATTTTTCAAATTTTAGAGGTCATTTTTCAAAATAATTTCTGCATGGTAAATATCTTTCTAAGTATAACATAAATTCCAGAGACCATGAAGTAAAAAACTCTATAATTTTTATTAACATATTTTTAAATACATGATGAACAGGAAGCTTACAGTAAAGAAAATACAGCTGGCTCTCAACTATATAAAAAGATGCACAGTCCCATTGTAATAAGATATGCAAATGAAAACTGTAAGGAGGGCTTCCCTGGTGGTGCAGTGGTTGAGAGTCCGCCTGCCAGTGCAGGAGACACAGGTTCGTGCCCTGGTCCGGGAAGATCCCACATGCCGCGGAGCGGCTGGGCCCATGAGCCGTGGCCGCTGAGCCTGTGCGTCCGGAGCCTGTGCTCCGCAACGGAAAAAAAAAAAAGAAAAAAAGAAAACCATAAGGAGATAACACTTCCTAAATATCAGGTTGGCAAAAAGTAGAAAAACGAACAATAACACAATGGTTTGATAAGTACATTTGTGATAGGAGTATAACTTCATATATGCTCTATGATAAGGAACTTGGAAATATCTATTCAATATAAAAATGTACACCCAGCTTTCCACTCTTTGGAATTTATCTTACAGGTATTCTTGCACCTTAAAATAATGATATATGTATACTGCAGAATTATTTGTAGAAGCAAAAGTTAGGCAGCTACCTAAATTTCCATCAGTAGAGAATTTGTTAAGTAAATCAGACACAGCTAATAGCAATGAATAATATGCAGCCAACAGAAGAATGAGAAATTTTTCTAGGTTACAAATATGGAATAAATCTCCAAGATATCTTGTTAAATAATAAAAGCAAGGTACAACGTGTATACAATAATACAGTATGATTTGTGTGTGTGTATGTATGGGTGTGTGTGTGAGTATGGACTTGAAAATTCATAGACTATCTCAGGAGGAATACACAAGAAACTAGTAACAGTGTGTATCTCTGGAGAGGAGAAATGGATGTCTGGGAGACAGAAATAGGAAAAACAAAGCTACATTTCACTCCCCCTCTTTGATTTTGCCAAATTTTGTATTATTCTGCTAAATTTTTGTATTCTCTGGTCAAAGAAATTGATTTCTTAAACTATTGCCCCAGGAAATTAGGACCAGATTAGGGAAAGGGGAATGGGGCAGGGTTGTTTTTTATTATAAGTTCACTTCTGTTTGACTTCTATTTGACTTAATGTGTGCTATATTTATCTTGTTTTAAAAATTCAAAAATTAAGTATAAAAATAATTTTAAATACCCTGTTCTATTTAAAATACTCTATCCCACTATTCAGCTTTTTGTGCCAATTTTAGGAGTAGAAAATATGTCTCTGTAGCTGTAATAGAGATAAAATGTTCAATGTATTATGGGAACACAAAGAAGAGATCAATTAATCTCTGAGGAAACTCAGAGATGGAAGGTGCAAGTTTAACTGGCCCTTAAAAAATGTTAAATTCACCAGACAGACACCTGTGCAAAAGTCTTGTAGGCACAGGGTACCGCATTAGCAAAAGCATGGGGATGCACAGAACCTGTCATGTTTGGGGAGCCACAGTGATCCGTGAAGCATGAAGGTAGAAATGACACAGGAGGAATGGCTAGAAGTAAGTTGGAAAAGAGAAGGAGGGGTTGCAGAGAAGATCACAAAAGGCCTTGAATGCCATGCTAAGAAATGACCTTATTTAGTGTATCCGTGGATCCTAAACCTGAGTGGTTGTTAAAATCACCTGGGGGAATTTTGTGAAAATACAAATTCCCAGGCCTCTCTCCCCTACCAAATAAATCTGACTCTCTGATGAATAGACCTGGAAATGTGTATTTTGAAACCAAAAATCCCTCTGCCTCAGTCATAAATAAAAGGGAATCATCAAAATTCCGTGTATGGTGTTTAAAAACACCACTCGGAGTGCAAGGAGAGAGGAATGGAACCAAATGCCCCATTAGGAGGTTAATAAGAATTAATCATATGCAAAGTCCCGTTTCTGGTACCTGTCAGGCTGAAAATTAAGATCTCTTTCCAGGTGCTTAAAGTTCTGAACTTATTCTTGCCTGGACTATGCTGAAGGTGGGGAAGGAATGAAATTGGGAAGAAAGTAGGAAGAGAATATCTGCTGTTGAATCGACTACATTTTCCCTGCCCCCTCCTCCAAGCATCATCACGAAGTTCACACTGTGAATTTCTAGTCAGAAAGAATACAAAAGACACAAGAGCCATCAAGCACATTCGTCAGGGTTTTTCCTTAGAAGCAAGGACTCTTCCTCTCTTTTATTAAAGCAGCAATAACCACACTCATAACCAGTCCATGCTCCTGGGCAGCAGATTTTGTGTGACCTTTTTAAAAACTGACTCAGTTGCTTCCATCAGATCCTAAGCTGATGTGAATTATAATACACAAATGGTGCTCACCAGGCACTGGTGCTCTTGAATTACTCTGGAGTCCTTCTTCCAGTAAAAGTGTTTCTTCATTGATTCAATACATATCTGTTGAGCACAGAGATATGAAGACACATTAGACACGGGTCCCACCCTGAAGGATCTAACCTTTCCCTAGTGACCAATAGATCGCTGCAATTTCTTCATCCTGCCCATTTCAGATCCTAGCAGTGAAGAGCCACCATGAAGTGGTAGCATCCCAAAAGGCTGGATTATTCTTCAGTAGAATAATCCCTGCAAACTCCAGTCTCAAGCTGAACATAGAATATCAAATTTGAAAAGAATCTTCAGTCTCACTTTATCCAACCACTTCAGTTTATAGATAAGAAAAGTAAGGTGGAGAACAATACATTGATTTGTTCAAAGTTATACAGGAAGTGAAGGGCAAAACTCAAGCTGAAATCAGATGTCTTGACTTCCACTCCGAACCTTAAAGGCTAAATTATAATTTTGAGTTCCAGTGCCATAAGTAATCTTCCTGAATAGGGTATGAGTGGGAGTGGGCATTAAATTCACCTCATGTCTTAGGAAAGGTGAGGAAATTAGAGAAATTTAAGTTACTGGAACAGGGGGTATATTGACCCACAGCAAGGAGATTACATGACTTGAGTTTACTCACATGCCCAATTTCTGCAATAGTTATTGAGTGTATATTATCAGTGATAAATAATACAGATAAAGTCCCAACTTTCTGACTTGAATACCCCCTATTATCCCACCCAAGACATATGAGAGTGAGTGTGGCCAATCCATGCTTATTCTTATCTGTGCTAGCTCCAAACCTATAGTTCGTCTTTCTTCCTTTCTCAAGTTTGGCTCTCAAGGCATAAAGCAGAGATTCCAAATACACAGCATGCATGCTATCTCTGTCCTATCCTCTATCCTTGACAGACATCACTAATCAATCACAACACTCTTTTCACTGTATTGTAAGAAGACCTTAGAATCCTTCCCCATACAACTCTACACCACTACTGCTAATCTATCTAAGATGACGTATGATTGTAAGGTGCATGAATATTGCTCATTTTTTTCCCTACGTAATCTCAGCCTGAATCAAAACTTAAAATAGAATTGTTTGGAGATAGAGTACAAGAGGAAAAGCAAGAGAAGAGTTCTAATGGGTAACAAACAAACAAAAAGGGATGTAAGATGGCCCAGAATCGATTCAAATGATTCAATAAATGTTTATTGAGTGTCAGCACCATGCTGGATTGGGGGTAAAATGACATGAATAGACATAATTTCCATCTTCAAGAGTTTCCACACCAGATGGGAAAGATTTCTATAAAGGGATAATTTTTAAGCAATATAGTAATGGTTATAATTGGGTAAGCTCCACGTCTTCAGGCAGGGTTCATGACTGTATTTTTCACTATTGTATAACCAGCACCCACCAACACACCTGACATGGACGTGGAACGCAGTAATATTTGTTAAATGACCAAGGCAGAGGTCAAAGTACTTAATTTTTCTGGAATAAATGGGCAAAGGCCTTAAGGAAATATCAAAGTTTTCCTGAATCTTGAGAAATCAGTGAGAATTTTCCAGTTGAAGAGGCATGCATAGAGAGAGGAAATCCTATTTATATCTTTGCTCCAAAATTTTGATGAAAAACAAAGTAAACCACTTGTCCTCCATTTGTTCATAGATAATAATTACCCACATCCCAAATGACTTAAAAGTGTGCTTAAAGAATATATAATAAAGTGAAAGGTATGACTATGTTTTCATCAAAGCTGTTGTAATCCATCTTTATTTGCTATAGATATCCTAGAAACCCCAAATTCAGCAGTGCTCACAGATTCCACCTGGGTACATGCTCTCAGAGTGACCTTTTATCTGCTTTTTGTGTGTGTGCAACACTAATTAAAATCAATTAAGGCGACATGTCATTGACTGGCCTGCTTTTGCCAGGGCATAACAAAGAGACAGAAGAAAAGACACGAAGGGTAATAATGTGCTATTTGTTTTTACTTCCTAAATTGCAGATGTCTGTTTCTAATGGATGAACAACTAAAATTTCAAAGCACTTACTTCAAGCATAACTAAATGTCTTCCATCAAGCAGCTTTATTAGAGACTTGATTAACATTATGTCTTCTTCAAATGTGTTTGAAAGAATTTATTCCTGAATATATCCTTGAAGAATATCTTCAATCTTCCCTGTCTTTGAACTGTGATAAGCCTTAAGAGCCTACGCCTTCCTCCTTTGTACTTGATTATATATTCTTTTGTGTGGGTGCATGAACTGTTCTATATGTGCTAAATCATGTCTCCAGCGAGCTTGTAGGTCCGAGGCAAAGAGATCAGGCCTTCTATTCCCCTTATGTCACATATAAAAAGGAGAGAGGGAAAGAGAATAAAGGAGAGGAGAAGAGAAGAAAGGAAAACAGGAGAAAACAGGGGAAAGAAGTAATAAGAAGACCCAAATGTGCGCATGTTGGACACCCATTATCCTCCAAGCATGTTGCTATGTGCTTTCATATAACGTGTGCCACTTAATCCTGTTAATAATACTGTAAAAAAAAAAAAAAGCACCTCTTCCCCTTTTGAAGATAAGGAAAGTGAAACACAAATTGGTTACCAGCTGAATGCCAGAAGCAGAACAAAACCCAGGTCTGTCCTTTGTGTTTACTTTTCCTTCTGAAGGAAGTTGCCTTGTCAAAGCCCCTTCTCAGGGGACAGAAGTGGACGTCCCTGTCTTATACCAACAGACTCTGACTCTCCCCCCATCCCTTGGGCACAAACGACTGAATAGGATTTCGGCATCTGAGGCATGTCTCTGTCCTATGTGAAAAGATTAAGCCATTCAGATTATTTTTATTATTTGGCTTAGAAGATAACTGAGAGACTGAATTAGTTAGATGTAAGACACATGACCAAAAATAATAAGTTAAGAAATTTCCTGTCAAGCCACAGGATAGAATATATTTACAATACTTATAACTGACAAATGACTTATATATGGATTATATAAATAGTTCACACATATCTATGAGGAAAAGGCAGACAACATTACAGAAAAATGGTCAAAAGGCTTGAACAGTTACCTCACAAAAAAAAATATGCTATGTAGGGTGGCCATCTAACGTATCATCCAAACTGGGACCACTTTTGAAATGAAAAGGGCCCTACTTCTAATTTTATCAAGACAACAGAGTAAGCCAGGACTGACCCAAGCAAACTATGATGCATGGGTCATTCTACCCAAATAGCATCAAATATATGAAAAGATACTTGATTTCATAGGTCATTCAGGAAATGCAAATTAAAACTACAATGAGATACATCCATACACCCATTAGAATAACTGAAAAGAAAAAGAATAATAGTACCAACAGTCAATTTTTTTTTTTAGAAGTAACCCTTTTTTAAAAAAATATTATTTATTTTATTTATTTATTTTTGGCTGTGTTGGGTCTTCGTTACTGCGCGTGGGCTTTCTCTAGTTGCGGTGAGCGGGGGCTATTCTTCGTTGCGGTGCGCGGGCTTCTCATTGCGGTGGCTTCTCTTGCTGCGGAGCATGGGCTCTAGGTGCACAGGCTTCAGTGGTTGTGGCGCACAGGCTCTAGAGTGCAGGCTCAGTAGTTGTGGCGCACGGACTTAGTTGCTCCGCGGCATGTGGGATCTTCCCGGACCAGGGCTCGAACCCATGTCCCCTGCATTGGCAGGCAGATTCTTAACCACTGCACCACCAGGGGAGCTGGGCATCTGGGGAGTTTATCTTCATCAAAAGCTTTTTCAGTGATATAAATGAAACCAAAAATAAACTGAGCCAAGTGGATGATGAACCCTCATGTCTTCCAGGACAAGGGCTAGAAGACTTTCAAAATGTAGTGCAAATAGAGAAGTATCCTCTTGGTTCAAACCCATCATCTTTCCTGGTTGTATAAACCGTGAGTGGTGCCAAAATAACAGGTCTTATGGCATTTCATGTTGACACATTTATTGAGCTGTACGATGTGCCAGATGCTAAGCATGGGGTGATGGAGCTGAACGTAACATGACTTCTCCTTTTGGCCTCATAGGTTTTGTCTGTTTTGTTTGACACTGAATCTCCAGCACCTGGAATAGCATTTAGCACATAACAGCACATTCATTTATGGAATGAATCAGTGAATGAGTAGGTACAATAGATATACAAACAAGCACCATGCAATGGAACATAATAGCTGTAGAACAGGCTTCAGTGATGCAGGGGAAGTAGTTATTTCTCCAGTAGTGGTGAGGAAAAGCTACACAGAAAGGACTATTAGGTTGAGCCCTAAAGAAATTTCTCTGATTTATGGAGAGACAATGAAACACATCACAAGCAGGGAGAACACCATAGGGAAATTTGGGGTATGTATGTGTGTGCATAGTTTGTTCAATTCTTCTTTTCCACAATCCAATCAATGAAAAGTGAGGAGATGTGGTGGTTCACAGACCACAAAGTACATACTCCAGTGGTCTCCTAAATCAGCTGGTCAACTCTGTCTACACAAAATAAAGAGGGATAAAGAATTATCCAGATCATATACGCTACTAGAAAAAATAAAAGAATATTTGAGGATTTAGTTCTCCAGCTTAGTAATCTTCCATGGTGGTTTTCAAATTGAATTTCATATAGCCCTAGGGTATATCTAAGAGGTACAGCTTCATAAACCACCCTGGAGTGAGAGTTGGTTGAAAAGCAGACAAGGCCCCAGGGCCTCCACCGCTGATTTAACAGCAACAACTCCTCTTTTATCTGTTTTCTGTGAGATTTTACTGGGAAAGACATCCTCATTATAACTAGGTAGTTATTCTACATTTTTAAAAAATAAAGTTTTAAACAGCTGACCTATAAAGTGAAAACTCACAGAATAATTGTACATCCACTTACTGTACTTTCTGTAGACACAATTTAATCACTGTAAGTAAAAAGAGAATTCTATGGGTTTTTATTTCTTTGAAATTATGATCTACCCTGACATTCCTAGTCTACAAGGGAGTCTACAAGGGAGTCTACAAGGGAGTAATATCTAGTTGTGATTTTTAACACCATAAAAGAGAAGTCATCTGTCACAATTGTCTCAAAGATGAAAGAGTTGTCAAAGTACTAATTTTGATCACCTCTCCCCATTCTCATATCCTGTACCATGTTATTTTTTTGGTATACTTTGCACTGGGAACTTCGAGCCCTTTCAAACCTGTCTCTTGGTTGCCATGCTGTTTTGGTGGCTGGGTGTGAGAAATAAAATATTATCTCACGCTCCTCTCTTAGATTTTTCCCCATTTAGTCTTAGTTCGTGACTTTATTTGCATGCATTTACATTCTTCATTTCATTTATAAAATAAGTCAAGGGATTTTATAGGCCTGTTTAATGTGCTAACATACAGGATGCCCATGCCACTTCCAGATAATTTATATATTCAAATGATTCATTTCCTTCGTTCTTTCCTCCAACTCTCCTAAGTGTCACTATTCCTCTTTTAGCAGATGGAATATTATAATTTTTAACAAAGCAATTTTATAAGTTCCTGAAGCAATAGATGTATGTGTGTATACATAATTGAAACTGACCAAATACATATATATAAATATATGTGTATATAAAATTTGACTATTTATATCATCTGTATATAAAAGATAGCAACAGTCAATTTCTGCTCCTGCACTAGCCCTGTGTCCTTGGCCTCCTCGATTATAACATAGGAGAAACTGTATCTAGAATTTATATAGAGATGCATCATATGTATATAATAGCCATGCTGTAATTGATCTTTATTTCCTGCTATTGTTCTTTCATGGTTTTGACCATAAACTAAGGAAACTGATTTTAAATCTGGTCAGAAGTGTTACGTTTAGATGAGCACTGTTTTTCCATGTGACTACCCTAGGAAACAGAAATGTATTTCAACAATCTTTGTTTATTCAACAAAAATATATTGGCTACCGCTACCCATCAAGGAGGCACTGAGCTTGGGATTGAGACTGAAATATACAAGATCCACTCTTTCTTGCCATTTATATCCTAAAGGAGACAAATATTAATCAGAAAAATCCCACTACTGGATGTACAATTACAATACTGGCAAGAGCTAAGGGTGAGACAGAAAGGTCCCATTAGGGCCTATGAGAAGGAGCTGATCCAGCCTGAAGGGATCGGGAAAGACATTTCTAAGGAAGGACCTCTTGAGTTAGGATATGAAGGATGAGTGGCGAAGTAGGCACAGTGGGTTGGGGGAGAAAGACCAGAAATCAATGAGATCAGCAAGAGGAAAGCCCCCAGGAAGGGATAGACCATGGAGAGTATGACGAACAGAAGAAAGGCCATGAGTCAGGAGCACAGATGGAGAGATGAGAGTGAAAAGAGACTATTGGCCAACAGTGACCACACATCTCTAGATGCCAGGCAGTACTCTCAGCACTCTACCTGAACTAACTCATTCGATCTTCACAACAACCCTACAAGGTAAGCACTACAAGGTAAGGTGGAAACTGTGGGGCAAGTACCATACTACCTCGCGAATGTTACTGAATACTGAAGAGTAGAGGATAGAAGAGTCCATTTATTTAACAAATATTTATTGAAGGCTAATTGCATCTCAGGCACTCTTCTAGGCACTGCTTTATGTGGGCAAAAAGAAAAGAAAAGCAGGAGAGAAGAGAAAAATCCATAGGAATCATGGAAGTTTTCCAGAGGTACTGGGACCAATAGTGTAATTCTGTTCTGCTAATGGAGTGTGAGGGGTCGACTGACCAGTTGGCAAAGACAGATCTATGTCATTTTCCATTGGTAGATATCCATGGCCATATCTCTCCTCTTCCTAAAATGAAAAGCAAAATTGATTCAAGGCATTTGCTTGTAGCTGCAGAAAGCTTTAGGGAGCAGACCAGTCCAGCTGGTCACCTGGCTCTTCCAACCATTCCTTTCAGCAACTTTTGGAACTTCTGATGACAGGTTGAATGTGTTCTCCTCAATTCCCTGAAGAACCACCTTGTGTGTTCTACCATATTCTCCTCTTTGGTTGCCCCTGTGGTCTTGCTGAAATCACACCTACTCATAATGCAATTCTGCACACCAGCCCAAAGGAGATAATTCTGGTCTCCTTCCACTTTCACATGGCACATGTTCTCAACTCAGTCCCAGGAAACAGTCTGGAAAATTTGTAACAGAAGAAAAAGAGGTGGTTGGAACCCCAGACCTACTGCATCCTTTATCATGTGTCACAGTCAGGACCAGGTATTTTTCTATAAACTAGGTTCATTCCTCCTATTCCTCCATAATTGCACCCTCAACTCTGTTCTACTTGTAAAGATCTTAATTGGTTCAACTGGGCCAAGACTAGAAGGGGACCAAGCCATGTGAAATAGAGGAAGAGCATGGGCTTTGGACTTATACATGAACCCTCATGGTTACTAGAGTCAGATTACCTGTCTCGAATTCTAGCTCCACCACATGGCAGTTCCTAGAGCAAGTTAACTTCTCTATGCCTCAGTTTCTTCATCTATAAAATGGGGCTATATTCTTAACTCCAGTTTCATAGGGTTACTGTGAGGATTATATTAGATATAGATATATGTAATAGATCTATTATATTCATAATATACCCATTTTATATATAATATATAAATAAATACTGTACATAAAATAAATACATATAATGCACTTAAAGCAGTGTCTAAAATTAGATGTTATTATTACCAGAAGTCCTAATTATCTATTGCTGCATCAAAAATACCACCGCAAAATTGAATGTTGTAAAGCAAGAGCCATTTTATTAGGCTCACAGCAGAGATAGTGCATAAACTAGAGTGGCTTGAATGTCTGGAAGGAGCTGAGACAGCATTACTGAGGCTCTGTCTGGTGTCTCCATTCTATCACTTGGATTCCTTAGTTATTCTCCCCAGGGTGCCTCCTAGACCTGGAATGTCCAAGATAACTTACTCATATGTCTTGCAATTGTGTTGGAATGCTGGAACAGCTGGGGCTGCGAGGACATCTCTCTATCTATCTCCATGTAGCTAACTTAGACTTCCTTGAGGCATGGTAGAATCAGGGTAATCAGACTTCTTACCTGGCAGCTGGCTTCCCAAGAGCGAGCATTCCAAAAGAACCATAAGGCTCCTTATGAACTAGCCTCCGAAGTCATACACGCATCCCTTCTGCCACATTCTATTGGTCAGCCAAGATTCAAGGCATAAAGATGACACAGAACATGAATACCGGGAGACATGACTCACTGAAGTGCCATCTTTGGAGGCTAGGTATCAGTTTTCCCTTTGGCCTGCAGTGATCCACATCCTTCCCACAGGCAAAATAAATTCACCCAAAGAGGGCAGCAACAATATCTCTCAGCCCACATGCTCTTCGATATTACCTTAACAGTCCCCCGCTAAGATGGAGAGTACATTTCTCTACCCCCTTGGATCTGAGAGAGGCTATGACAGCTTTGACTACTAGGATACAGTGGAAATGATGTTGTTCCAGTCCCATGTGTAGCCCTAACTGACCTAGGAGCTTCTTTCTTTCATCTTGGAAGCTAGTCATCACTTAAGAAGGGTAACTACCTTGAATTCACTGTGCTGTGAAAAGTACAAGCCAAAGGTCCTGAAGGATGAGATGTGATGTAGGAGGAGAAAAGGACCAAAGAACACCAAGGCACCAGGCACATGGCTAAAAAAGACATCTTGGACATCTAGCCCAGTTGATCCTTCAGATGCCTCCAGCCCCAAGTGCCATCTGGCTGGAACCATGTGAGAGACTCCAGGTAAGAACCGCCCAGCTTAACCCAGTCAACCCCTAGAACTCTGATGTGTAATAATAAATTGCTCTTTTAAGCCCCTAAGTATTAGGTGGTTTGTTAGCAGTAAGAGATAACTAAGAATGCTTGCTAATCTTGGTCAAGCCTCTTAATCTATCTGAGCCTCAGCTTCTCCAGCTGTCACAGAGGAGACACAAAATATTCATTCCTTTGCCATCTTTTATCCCAGGATGTGGCAGGGATTTTAGAGTTGTTTTGCCATTCTTACGCAACATCTTCAGAAGGAGGATGTTCTTCCTCTTGGTTTGACAGAGAAATAAGAAAGCAGAAGAATGCATTATTGAAGCACCAGAGTATTTCCCACCTCTTCTTTCCTAACATCAGCCTGAGTATCTCCTGTGCTGTTGCCTCTATATAAAGAGGAGACCAGCTGCCCGAGCTCCAGCCGGCCTTTCATCCTAATGGAGATCTCAGAAGGAAAGACACATTGCACTCAAAAACCTTCCCTGGAATCATGTACCTTTCACACCTCTGGTCTTTGGATATTTGTGTGCTTTTTAAATGGATAATTTTTTCCCAAACCACAGTCAGTGTGAATACCAAAAAGAAAATTACAGACTATTTTGGAAATCCAAAAACTATGCATATCTAGGACTGTGACCATTATAGACACCTAGTATGCAATGAATTATAAATGGATACAGAAAAGGAGGATGGCTTGTTTCATTTTTATTGTCTTTATATTTCAAAAATCTCTATTTCTCAAAGAATGTTTGTGTAAACATATCACAGTCACCAGGGTGCTTGTTAAAAATGCAGATTCCAAACACATATTGAATCAGATTCTTTCGGAATAGAAGCTGGGAATTTGTATTTTGAACAAGAACACATAGTGATTATTAAGAACACTAAAATTCAAGAACCACACTCTTAGGTTCCCATGTTTCTTTCCATACTTGATTTGGGAGCAATTTAAATGGCTAAGACAGAAGAACAAAGAGACCCAAGCAAAAGGAGCTTCAAGATGGCGGAAGAGTAAGACGCGGAGATCACCTTCCTCCCCACATATACACCAGAAATACATCTACACGTGGAACAACTCCTACAGAACACCTACTGAACGCTGGCAGAAGACCTCAGACCTCCCAAAAGGCAAGAAACCCCCCACGTACCTGGTTAGGGCAAAAGAAAAAGAATAAACAGAGACAAAAGAATAGGGATGGGACCTGCACCAGTGGGAGGCAGCTGTGAAGGAGGAAAGGTTTCCACACACTAGGAAGCCCCTTTGTGGGCGGAGACTGCAGGTGGCGGAGGGGAAAGCTTCGGAGCCGCGGAGGAGAGCGCAGCCACAGGGGTGCAGAAGGCAAAGTGGAGAGGCTCCCGCACAGAGGATCGGTGCCGACCAGCACTCACCAGCCCGAGAGGCTTGTCTGCTCACCCGCCGGGGTGGGCGGGGCTGGGAGCTGAGGCTCGGGCTTCAGAGGTCGGATCGCAGGGAGAGGACTGGGGTTGGCGGTGTGAACACAGCCTGCAGGTGGTTAGTGCACCACGGCTGGCCGGGAGGGAGTCCTGGAAAAGTCTGCAGCTGCCAAAGAGGCAAGAGACTTTTTCTTCCCTCTTTCCTGGTGTGCGAGGAGAGGGGATTAAGAGTACTGCTTAAAGGAGCTCCAGAGACAGGCGCAAGCCACGGCTAAAAGCACGGACCCCAGAGACGGGCTGCTGCTGCCGCCACCAAGAAGCCTGTGTGCGAGCACAGGTCACTATCCACACCCCCTTTCCGGGGATCCTGTGTAGCCCGCCACTGCCAGGGTCCCGGGATGCAGAGACAACTTCCCCGGGAGAACGCACGGCGCGCCGCAGGCTGATGCAACGTCATGCCAGCTTCTGCCGCCGCCGCAGGCTCGCCCCGCATCCGCAACCCTCCCTCCACCCGGCCTGGGTGAGCCAGAGCCCCCGAAACCTGCAGCCTGTGAAAAGGAGACCCCAAACACAGAAAGTTAAGCAAAATGAGAAGACAGAGAAACACACAGCAGATGAAGGAGCAAGGTAAAAACCCACCAGACCTAACAAATGAAGAGGAAATAGGCAGTCTACCTGAAAAAGAATTCAAAAAAATGATAGTAAAGATGATCCAAAATCTTGGAAATAGAATGGAGAAAATACAACAAACGTTTAACAAGGACCTAGAAGAACTAAAAAGCAAACAAACAGTGATGAACAACACAATAAATGAAACAAAAATTCTCTAGGAGGGATCAATAGCAGAATAACTGAGGCAGAGGAACGGATAAGTGACCTGGAAGATAAAATAGTGGAAATAACTACCACAGAGCAGAATAAAGAAAAAAGAATGAAAAGAATTGAGGACAGTCTCAGAGACCTCTGGGACAACATTAAGCACACCAACATTCGAATTATGGGGTCCCAGAAGAAGAAGAGAAAAAGAAAGGAACTGAGAAAATATTTGAAGAGATAATAGTTGAGAACTTCCCTAATATGGGAGAGGAAAAAGTTAATCAAGTCCAGGAAGCACAGAGAGTCCCATACAGGATAAATCCAAGGAGAAACATGCCAAGACACATATTAATCAAACTATCAAAAATTAAATACAAAGAAAAAATATTAAAAGCAACAAGGGAAAAACAACAAATAACACACAAGGGAATACCCATAAGGTTAACAGCTGATCTTTCAGCAGAAACTCTACAAGCCAGAAGGGAGTGGCAGGACATATTTAAAGTGATGAAGGAGAAAAACCTACTACCAAGATTACTCAACCCAAAAAGGATCTCATTCAGATTTGATGGAGAAATTAAAACCTTTACAGACAATCAAAAGCTAAGAGAATTCAGCACCACCAAACCAGATTTACAACAAATGCTAAAGGAACTTCTCTAGGCAGGAAACACAAGAGAAGGAAAAGACCTACAATAACAAACCCAAAACAATTAAGAAAATGGTAATAGGAACATACATATCAATAATTACCGTAAATGTAAATGGATTAAATGCTCCACCCAAAAGATATAGATTGGCTGAATAAATACAAAAACAATACCCATATATATACTGTCTACAAAAGACCCACTTCAGACCTAGGGACACATACAGACTGAAAGTGAGGGGATGGAAAAAGATATTCCATGAAAATGGAAATCAAAAGAAAGCTGGAGTAGCAATTCTTACATCAGACAAAATAGACTTTAAAGCAAAGACTATTACAAGAGACAAAGAAGGACACTACATAATGATCAAGGGATCAATCCAAGAAGAAGATAGAACAATTGTAAATATTTATGCACCCAACATAGGAGCACCTCAATACATAAGGCAAATACTAACAGCCATAAAAGGGGAAATCGACAGGAACACAATCATAGTAGGGAACTATAAACCCCACTTTCACCAATGGACAGATCATCCAAAATGAAAATAAATAAGGAAACACAAGCTTTAAATGATACATTAAACAAGATGGACTTAATGGATATTTATAGGACATTCCATCCAAAAAAGCACATTACACATTCTTCTCAAGTGCTCATGGAACATTCTCCAGGATAGATCATATCTTGGGTCACAAACCAAGCCTTGGTAAATTTTAAAAATTGAAATCGTATCCAGTATCTTTTTGAAACACAAAGCTATGAGACTAGATATCAATTACAGGAAAAAACCTGTAAAAAATACAAACACATGGAGGCTAAACAACACACTACTTAATAACCAAGAGATCACTGAAGAAATCAAAGAGGAAATCAAAAAATACCTAGAAACAAATGACAATGAAAACACGACAACCCAAAATCTATGGGATACAACAAAAGCAGTTCTAAGAGGGAAGTTTATAGCAATACAATCCTACCTCAAGAAACAAGAAACATCTCAAATAAACAACCTAACCTTACACCTAAAGCAATTAGAGAAAGAACAAAAAAACCCCAAAGGTAGCAGAAGGAAAGAAATAATAAAGATCAGATCAGAAATAAATGAAAAAGAAATGAAGGAAATGATAGCAAAGATCAATAAAACTAAAAGCTGGTTCTTTGAGAAAATAGATGAACCGTTAGCCAGACTTATCAAGAAAAAAAGGGAGAAGACTCAAATCAATAGAATTAGAAATGACAAAGGAGAAGTAAGAACTGACACTGCAGAAATACAAAGGATCATGAGAGATTACTACAAGCAACTCTATGCCAATAAAATGGACAACCTGGAAGAAATGGACAAATTCTTAGAAATGCACAACCTTCCAAGACTGAACCAGGAAGAAATAGAAAATATGAACAGACCAATCACAAGCAATGAAATTGAAACTGTGATTAAAAATCTTCCAACAAACAAAAGCCCAGGACCAGATGGCTTCACAGGTGAATTCTGTCAAACATTTAGAGAAGAGCTAACACCTATCCTTCTCAAACTTTTCCAAAATAGAGCAGAAGGAGGAACACTCCCAAACTCATTCTATGAGGCCACCATCACCCTGATACCAAAACCAGACAAAGATGCCACAAAGAAAGAAAACTACAGGCCAATATCACTGTTAAACATAGATGCAAAAATCCTCAACACAATACTAGCAAACAGGATCCAACAGCACATTAAAAGGATCATACACCATGATCAAGTGGGGTTTATCCCAGGAATGCAAGGATTCTTCAATATACGAAAATCAATCAATGTGATACACCATATTAACAAATTGAAGGAGAAAAACCATATGATCATCTCAATAGATGCCAAAAAATCTTTCGACAAAATTCATCACCCATTTATGATAAAAACCTTCCAGACAGTAGGCATAGAGGGAACTTTCCTCAATATAATAAAGGCCATATATGACAAACCCACAGCCAACATCGTCCTCAATGGTGAAAAACTGAAACCATTTCCACTAGGGTCAGTGGAACAAGACAAGGTTGCCCACTCTCACCACTATATTCAACATAGTTTTGGAAGTTTTAGCCACAGCAATCAGAGAAGAAAAGGAAATAAAAGGAATCCAAATTGGAAAAGAAGAAGTAAGACTGTCACTGTTTGCAGATGACATGATACTAAACATAGAGAATCCTAAAGATGCTACCAGAAAACTACTAGAGCTAATCAATGAATTTGGTAAAGTAGCAGGATACAAAATTAATGCACAGAAATCTTTTGCATTCCTATACACTAATGATGAAAAATCTGAAAGTGAAATTAAGGAAACACCCCCATTTACCACTGCAACAAAAAGAATAAAATACCTAGGAATAAACCTGTTTAAGGAGACAAAAGACCTGTATGCAGAAAACTATAAGACACTGATGAAAGAAATTAAAGATGATACAAATAGATGGAGAGATATACCATGTTCTTGGATTGGAAGAATCAACATTGTGAAAATGACTCTATTACCCAAAGCAATCTACAGATTCAATGCAATTGCTATCAAACTACCAATGGCATTTTTCACAGAACTAGAACAAAAAAATTCACAATTTGTTTGGAAGCACAAAAGACCCCGAATAGCCAAAGCAATCTTGAGAAAGAAAAACGGAGGCTGGGGGAATCAGGCTCCCTGACCTCAGACTATACTACAAAGCTACAAGACAGTATGGTAATCAAGACAGTATGGTACTGGCACAAAAACAGAAATATAGATCAATGGAACAGGTTAGAAAGCCCAGAGATAAACTCACGCACATATGGTCACCTTATCTTTGATAAAGGAGGGAAGAATATACAGTGGAGAAAAGACAGTCTCTTCAATACGTGGTGCTGGGAAAACTGGACAGCTACATGTAAAAGAATGAAATTAGAACACTCCCTAACACCACACACAAAAATAAACTCAAAATGGATTAAAGACCTAAATGTAAGGCCAGGCACTATAAAACTCTTAGAGGAAAACATAGGCAGAACACTCTATGACATAAATCACAGCAACGTCCTTTTTGACCCACCTCCTAGAGAAATGGAAATAAAAACAAAAATAAACAAATGGGACCTAATGAAACTTAAAAGCTTTTGCACAGCAAAGGAAACCATAAATAAGATGAAAAGATAACCCTCAGAATGGAAGAAAATATTTGCAAATGAAGCAACTGACAAAAGATTAATCTCCAAAATTTACAAGCAGTTCATACAGCTCAATATCAAAAAAAAAAAAACAAAAAAACCCAATCCAAAAATGGGCAGAAGACCTAAAGAGACATTTCTCCAAAGAAGATATACAGATTGCCAACAAACACATGGAAGAATACTCAACATCATTAATCATTGGAGAAATGCAAATCAAAACTACAATGAGATATCAACTCACACCAGTCAGAATGGCCATCATCAAAAAATATACAAACAATAAATGCTGGAGAGGATGTGGAGAAAAGGAAACCCTCTTGCACTGTTGGTGGGAATGTAAATTGATACAGCCACTATGGAGAACAGTATGGAGGTTCCTTAAAAAACTAAAAATAGAACTACCATACAACCCAGCAATTCCACTACTGGGCATATACCCTGAGAAAACCATAATTCAAAAAGAGTTGTGTACCAAAATGTTCACTGCAGTTCTATTTACAATATCCCAGACATGGAAGCAACCTAAGTGTCCATTGACAGATGAATGGATAAAGAAGATGTGGCACATATATACAATGGAATATTACTCAGCCATAAAAAGAAACAAAAGTGAGTTATTTGTAGTGAGGTGGATGGACCTAGAGTCTGTCATACAGAGTGAAGTAAGTCAGAAAGAGAAAAACAAGTACCGTATGCTAACACATATATATGGAATCTAAAAAAGAAATAATAGTCATGAAAAACTTAGGGGCAAGACGGGAATAAAGAGGCAGACATACTAGAGAATGGACTTGAGGATACGGGGAGGGGGAAGGGTAAACTGGGACAAAATGAGAGAGTGGCATGGACATATATACACTACCAAATGTAAAATAGATAGCTAGTGGGAAACAGCCGCATAGCACAGGGAGATGAGCTCGGTGCTTTGTGACCACCTAGAGGGGTGGGATAGGGCGGGTGGGAGGGAGGGAGATGCAAGAGGGAAGAGATATGGGGACATATGTATATATATGTATATATAACAGATTCACTTTGTTATAAAGCAGAAACTAACACACCATTTTAAAGCAATTATACTCCAATAAAGATGTTTAAAAAAAAAAGAGAGAGAGACCTCAGCAAAATTTATAAATTCTAGTGCCTTGCATACCTCTTTACAGAATTAATCATGTCTACTTACTTCTGGTCTTAAGGGTATAAGCACTACAGATGTTTCACTGATTTTTTTGCTTAATCTATCCAAATGTAAAACAAAAATGAGAATACCTTATAATTTCCAAGGCTTCAGTAGTGTTAATTTAAAGTCATGGAGAGAATGTAATGGTAAAGAGTAATTACTTCCTTTCCAGGTAAAACAGCATGAGAACTCCTTTGAGTTGACCAGATTCTCTAAGTGAAAGAGCATAAGATTTAGAGGACAAGCTTGAGTAAATCAATTAACCCCATTTTCGTCATCTGTTAAGGGAATATCTATAAGGGATTACATAGGGTCTCCATATGGCACAACTCAATTGTAGTCTATGTGCAGTGTACAACCTGAACATCTGTACATAGAAGTCCTATGAGTGAGCAATGAAGACTTGCCATATACTGTAGGGATAGTACGGGATTCTTACATGAAGTGGTGATAGGATGGAAAAGTAAAGCTTTATTTGGATCTATAAAGCAGGAACCTGAGAAAGAGAATGTGTAGATATAAAATTGTTTGATTGAAGCTATTGCTCAGATTCAATAAGATAGTTGATCAGCCCAAAAATATACATGTGTGCACAATTCAGACATCCACAAACACACACATTGTAGAGGACACTTAAGGTTCCCTGCCCATATTTTGATTACATTCTCTTTTCTTCTGGAAAATTCCTGATTTCCATTTGTGGACAGAGCTACTGTTCCACCATCTCAGGATATGTGGTATTGTAGGGCTCCTTATTCAGCTACAAGGATGGAAAACATAACCCATGCCTTTATAAACATAAAACATAACCCCGTCAGCACACAACCTTTCCTTGGGGATAAGAGGGGTATATGACCCAAGCTGGGCCAGTCAGAGTCCATCTCAGAACTCACACAAGTGTTCCTGGCTAAGGCTCTGGCTCTCCTCTGCTAGACTTGAACTGAAATGGGATGAGGCAGAGGTTGTCACTGCCATTAGATACTAGGAAAGGTGAGCCAGGAACTACTCAGGAATAAGGGGAGCAACTCAGCAGACTTTTCAGCTACATAAACCTGTCAATGCCCCTTTATGTTTTTGCTTCAGCCAGTGTGAATGATTTTACCATCACAAAATGAATACTATGCATAGCAAACAGATCCACTGTTTGACTGACATATACCAGGGTTTTACTTTGTCTGCTGTTTGCCTCTCTGTTAGTTTTTATTACACTGATACATCAAGTTTAATTACGGTGACTATCTAATTTATCTTCCAAACCAGGACATTTTGGAGAGTGAAAGGGACACTCTTTATGATTATGTCAGGACAAAAGCATAGTCCAAGACAAACCAGGATATATGATCATCCTAATTTTGACCAAACGGTCAGATTGCTGATAATTTGAAGATACAACCAGAGTGAAATTTTTTAAAGTGGTTTGCTTTACAATGCAGGGCATTCCTGACACTTAGAACAATGTCCAGCACAAAGTCAATACTCAGTATTTATTTAATGAGTAAAGTATTTCAAAAACATTTCAGTATATTCATTCATGTATTTCTTCAACAAATACTTGACTAAACTTTACATACTATCATTGTTCTAGGTACTGAAGATACAGATGTGAGCAAGATAGATAAGGACCCTACCCTCCTGGAGTTTTTATTCTTGGGGAGAGAGACCAGGCAATACACAAGTAAGTAAACAAGTACTTTCTGGTATGGGGTATGTGCCATGGGAGAAAAGAAACAAGAGTGGCATCTGGGGAAAGAGAGACATTTTCAGGTATTATGATCAGGAGTATCTCTCTGAAAGTTGACATTTGAACTGAAACCAAGTCAAAGGCAAAGAGTGAGAGGAACTTCCTACAGCAAAAATCATTTCTCTGTCTGCCATTTTGCACCGCTCTCCAGCTCACAACTCACAGCATGACCCACAAGATCATACAGTGCTCAGTACTCTAGGAGGTGCCAAACTGGTTGAGGAGGAAAAGCATAGACCCGGGCACAGAGTGAGTGCCATAAGCATCTCAAGGTGGGAGAATTTAGAGCATTCTAGAATTGAGGGTGGGCATGGGGAGGGACTTCATCTAGGAGGAAGTGAGATTTAGGTTTAGGGAGTAGAGAGGTGGTTCAAGGCTCTGGATCAGGCTCAGGGATCAGGTCCTAAGTTTGAATCCTGACTCTTCTGTTTATGGGCTTTGTGACCTTGAACAGATAATCTGTGGGAGATTCACTATCTCACCTCTAAGACTAGGATAGTAATAATAGTATCCTAATATGTACTCAGGACTTAGCACAACATCTGAGAAACAGTAAGTGTTCAGTGAATAGTAGCTATTATTATTAAATAGTGAGGAGAAAATAACAATTTAAATATGTTCAAGAATACAAAAAGAAAGAAGATGCTGGCCTTTCCCTTCAGGAATCTCATTATGTACTCACAGTGATGGAAGTTCTCAAAGCTCATACTGAATGTCAGATCTCTGAAGGCTTAATGGAGGTGTTCTGCCGTGAAACCAAATAATGGTAATTTTTTCCAATTATCAGGGAAAAAATTAGTTTAGAATCACATTTTTTCCAATTTCAAGCTTTCTTCCCAGATATATTTTTCTTAAACGTTGGACATCTGCTACCTAAAGTACTGGCAGATGGAAAAATAAGTGAACAAGCAGCAGACAAATATTAGCAGAACAACTCAGAAACAGCCAATCACATTTAGACCAACAGCTTGTTCCTTTCATGGACATGTGTACTCAAGGTGGTGGTTTTTAAATAATGCACAGATTGTCATATTGTCTGGAAGTAGAACTGTTCCTATTACATATACTGGCATTAAATATATCAATCAGTATTTCATGACGTTCTTCAAAGAATGCCATGCTTTCCAGATGCTCTATCTCCTAAATAAGTTTGAGAATCACTCTATAGAAAAGTTCAAAGCCATTGAAAGAAGGTTTCTAACTTATTCTCCCACTCTCCTAAAAGCTGGGAATATGGCAGAGGTGTAAGAGTGACCAAAAAAAAAAAAAGTAAAAGAAAGAGACTAGGACACTGTTTTATCTTCTTGAAGAAGAAAGTAAGACCCAGGAGATGGTTGCTGATTTGCCCAAGGTCACTCAGGAAGTTGACAAAGGAAGTAAAACCAAGAATGACATCTCAGGGAGGAATAGTTCATACAAGTCTCTGTTATGTGCATAAAAATCACTGAGCCTCCCAAGAGCAATGATAATGAACAGTGTGATTTAGGAATTCTGACTTCAACATATATTGACGTTTTTAGTCCCAGAGGCACAGTAACTAAAGTGATCTCAAAGCAGTGGGCAGAAAGTGTCTGGTTCTTTTAATGAGTGACACCCCAGATGACCACTAATCCCCCCATTGCACTCTGCATATCCATCTAGGCCACTGTGTCTTTGATTACACTAGAGAGTCCTCTCCATCAGTTATAACTAGTGCCAAGCTCAAATGCTGCTTATTCCATGAAGTCTATGGTTGGAAGCTCTCCCTACTCCAAACGTCTTTAGTGATGGCTTTTACCAGTTTTCTAATAAGAGTCACATGAGAAATACCTTTATATGCCTACATTCACTTTTTGTTGCTGCTATTAAAAACTACCACAAGTTTAGTGGCTTAAAATGGCACAAAGTTATTGTCTTACAGTTCTGGAGGGTTAGGAGCCCAAAACGGGTTTCCCTGCGTCAAAATCAAGGTGTCAGCGGACTGTGTTTTTTCTGGAGGCTCTGGGAAAGGTTCCATTTCCTTGACCTTTCCGTCTTCTAGAGGCTGCCTGCATTCCTTAGCTTGTGGATCCTTTCCTCCACCTTCAAAGTCAGCCATGTGGCATCTCTCTGACTCTGCTTCCAACATCACATCTCCTTTTCTGATTAAAGCTAGAAAATGGTCTCATGTTTTTAGAGACCCAGGTAATTATATTGGGCTCACCAGGATAATTCAGGGTAATCTCTCAGTCTCAATGCCTTTAATTTAGTCACCTTTGCAACATCGTCTGGCATATAAAGAAACATATTCACCAGTTCTGACACTAGGGGTGTGAACATCTTTGAGGAGCCATTATTCAACCTACCACAGCCTCTGCCTTTATCCCAAAAGATTCATGTCTGTCCCACATGCAAAGCACATTTACTTCACCCCAAATTCTCCAAAAGCCTCAACACATTACAGGATCAACGCAAAGTTTAAAACCTCATATAAATCAAATCAGCTCAAAGGTCCCAAATCTCAGTATCCAAATTATGTAAATTAGGCAAGGGTGAGATTCTGAGTATAATTCATCCTAGGGCATAATTCCTCTCCATCTGCCGACCTGTGAAACTCGAGAAATAAGTTAGCTACTCTCAAAGGCAATGCTGGGACAGACATCAAATGACAGTTATAGGCATTCTTGTTCAAAAAGGGAAGAAACTGAAAGGCAAAAAATAGTCAAGCAATTTTGAAATCCAGGCAGGAAGATTCCATTAGGTTTCAAGGTCTGTGAATAGTTCTCTGAGGCATGTGGCTCCTCCCTCTGGGCTCAAGGCTCCCTCCTCTGGATCCATAGCTCTACCCTCTGAACATGAGGCTCTATCCCCCGAGTTTCCTTACTTTTTCATAAAAGGTAGCACTTGCCTGCAGCCGAGTAGTTTTATCAGCTTGTTTCCTGCCAGTAGACTGTAGAAGGCGGACAGCCTTCTTTCATTTAGTACTCTCTTTCAGTCGAAGCTGACAGTGTTTATGATGATATAAAATTCTCAGGAACTTTGTAGGTCTTCTGTGTATGTCATGGGGATTCACACACAAGTCCCATCTGTTCTCAGGTCCTCTGAAACCTAGCCAAGTTCTAATCCCCTCCTTCTAGTCCAATAAAAACAGATTCAGCCCAGGGATGGGGCTCAAAGTTCCCTCAGGGGCTTCCCTGGTGGCACAGTGGTTGAGAGTCCGCTTGCCGATGCAGGGGACGCGGGTTCGTGCACAGGTCCGGGAAGATCCCACATGCCGCGGAGCGGCTGGGCCCGCCCGTGAGCCGTGGCCGCTGAGCCTGCGCGTCCGGAGCCTGTGCTCCGCCACGGGAGAGGCCGCGGCAGTGAGAGGTCCGCGTACCGCAAAAGAAAAAAAAAGATCCCCTCGGGAGTATCTATCATTGTCCAAATCTTTTGTTTTCCTTTGGGATATGTATTATGGCAAGGGAGAAAAACTATTTTTATACCAACCTTCATTCATAACCTACTGTTACCTATGGTATAAAAATCTATACTTCATGAGTCCTCGGGGCTCTTTGACTTTTGATACTCAAAGCCAGGATTTTAGCCTGGAAGAAAACCACTGCTCTCTCCAAAAGCATGACTCCTGCAACTAAAGTCTTGGTCATGTGTGTTTAAAAGTCCATTTAGCTGCTCACCTGACTTCACCATTCCCGTCAGTGTATTTAGAGAGTTCTCATTGACTCCTGCATGGAAGAAAAATACTGAACAAAGAGAGCCCAGCCAAATGATATTACATCTGTTAATAGTCATATTATACACTGAAATATGTTACATGGTTCCATTCTTTTGATGATTCTCAAGATGGGGATTACTATTCCTGGTTTCTCATTGAAGAAATAGATACACAGAGCATGAACTATTTGCCTACGTCACACTGCTTAAAAGTGTCTAAGTGTCTATTCAAAACTCAGCCTGTCTAACTTCAAAATGGAACTAGACAAGCAATTCTTACAAATGTCCGAGGCAGATAATCCTGCCAGCCTTCAATTTCCACATTTGTCAAATGGAAATATTGTTTATAATTCCTCATCCACAATTCCAGAATCTAAAAAGCTTTAAAAACTAAAAGTATCATTGGTATTGTTCACAAGTTTGGTGCCAAAATAAGACCTGAACTGCCGTTTGATGCCAGTTTTGTCTCCGTGCTTCTATCACTTACATACGCCTCTGCTGCTAGCTGACGTTTTTGTTGCATTTTGTGTGTGTGTGTGTGTGTGTGTGTGTGTGTGTGTGTGCGCTCGCGCGTGCATGAGCGGTCTCTTTGCTGTGAGTCATGGAGCGACCATCGCGTGTAATATAATTCAATAACTCTTTGTGAACAGTGAGAAACAGTGATTTTACCCTGAAGATTTTTCACTCAGAATTCAACTAATTGACTGTGATAATTAGCAGAAATGTAGCTCTCTATTGCTCACCTGGAAGCAGAATAACTAGAATATTATAGGCAGGTACTCCTGCCAATGCCACACACATGCAAGTCCACCAGTCATCTTTATTAGCACGCGGTTTCTATCAGCTATACGAAAGCCGTAACTTTTTTAAGCCTCACTTTGGTTTCACTGAACCTTCCTATGAGCCTCCTGGGTTAAGCTGCAAAGAGGCCCAAGACAGGAAACTGCCACTGAGGAGGCCCCAGTAGAGCAGGGTCTCAATCTATTTTTTAAACCATGCCCTCTTTGTATAAAAAGAAACCGCTCTTTTCCTTCCTAATCCAACATCTTGAGTTAAATTATGGAGTGGATAAAGCCAATGGTAAGACAGTATATGTTTTTTCATAAAATCAAATCAAAGAAACTATGTGCTTTTTCAAACTTGGCTCTCTCCACCTTCCCCACGCATGGCTGAGAATCACAGATCTGGAAGGAAAGGACTAGATCAGATCTTTTAGCTTTTTCAATCTGGATACACAGAGGAGCCATGAGGCAGGGAGACAACTCAGGCTTCGGTGGTGGGCAGATCTGGATCCAAGTTCCACCAGCTCTGCGCCTGAGAACATGTATCATCTAAGGAAAGTTGTCCAACCTCTCTGATCCCGGTTTTCATGTTTCCAAAATGAAGAAAACAGCTAACACTCACTTGTGGTTTGTCGTGGAGATTGAATGGGGTATGTGAATTTTTATATGAGATCGCTAATGTCGTGAGGCTTTTCTACGTACAGGGGCTTGTCAAGTGCTTTACAAGCTCATCTACTCCTCTCAATAACCCTATGAGGTAGATACTGCTTTCCCATTTTACATGAGAGAAAATCGAGGCTTCAAGAAATTAAGTTCCTTACCCAAATTTCTCCAGTTATTAAATGACCGAGAAGGGACTTAAACCCAGAGCTGTCAGACCCCATGAGAAATGTTTTGCACCGTTACGTTATATGCCTCCCAACAGGTATGTTGACTCCCTTCCCTTTGTCAGCAATACTACTACTTATACTAAGACCCACCACACTACTATTAGTTCTACAAAGACAAGTATCTTAGTCTGCTTGGGCTGCCATAACAAAATACCATAGACTGGGTGACTTAAACAACAGAAGTTTATTTTCTCAAGTTCTGGAGGCTAGAAGTCTAAGATAAAAATTCCAGTCCATTTGGCTTCTGGTGAGAGCTTTCTTCATGGCTTGCAGACAGCTAGCCTCTCGTTCTGTCTTCATGTGGCCTTTCCTTGGTGTATGCATGCAGAGGGAGAGAGAGAGAGAGAGAGAGAGAGGGAGGGAGGGAGGGAGGGAGAGAGAGAGGGAGGGAGAGAGAGAGAGAGATACAGAGAGAGAGAAGGCACGGTCGTGTCTTTTCTTATATGGAGACTAATCCAATTAGATCAGGGCCCCATCAGTATAACCTCATTTAACCCTAATTACTTCCTTAGGTGCCCCATCTCTAAATACAGCCACACTGGGTGTTAGGGCTCCAACATACGAATTTGCAGTGGACATAAACCTTCAGTCCATAACAGCAAGGGTATTGGATTTGTTCACTATTCTAACCCCCGTGCTTAGAACTATCTGGCACAGAGTTGGCACTCAGCAAATATTGGTTGAATGTATGCGTTAATAAATGAATAAACACCAAATGAACTTGAATTAATATAGGACACTGATTCTAAACCTTTTCACCAGAAGGGATTCATTTTATTGATTTCTTCCCATGAGGCTTGTGCTTTGATAAATGCCATCTTCCAAGTTGATACTAGTAACAAATTGGCTTTTCCCCTGTTTAATTAATCAAAGACAGATAAATTGCTAACCAGTACTTCTAATCAGCATGAAATATGTAAGCACTGTAACCAGCCTGAGTTGTTTAATTCTAGGCTAAAGTAGACAATGACCTGTTGGCGTGGGTGCTCTGACTGCAAGCAAGTTAACAATTACTCCCAAGATTTCAAAATTCCAAAGTTAGTTTATCAACCTGTAGGGATCTGGGGACCTCAGTTTGGGAAACACTCCCTTAGTGTGATCCATGTCATACAACAAAGTGGCATCTTATCAAAGTTTGGGTTCCAATGTGAGTGATTAAGTAAACACATGCATTTAATCAAAATTATCTTTGAAAATCCATTAAATCACTCAGACTCTAGGTTTTGTACATGGCTTCTGCAGTAATAAGTGTCTATAAATTTGCAGTATATGCAGTAATATGCAGCACATAATCAAGTATTTTTATGCAAACCATAATTGAATATATGGTATATAATTATGTGTAATTGAATATCCAGTATACATATATGATTGGGTTGGTAAGTTAGGTGTACACGTGATGTGACTCCAACATAATATTGTCATATGTACAAAATAATACATACAGTAAATATTTATATTATAAAGAATAATTAAATAAATACTTCCAACCAGATTTAGGAACACTGCCAAGAGTTTTAAATCCCTATGTTGCCCTCCCTCCTGACACTCCTCTACCTACTCTCCCCTAGCTTAATACTGTCCTGCATTTTGCTTTGTTTTTCAACTTTACCACATGTCTGTATTACTAAACAATACATTGCTTAGTTTTGTGTATATCTGAGCTTTATATAAATGGTATCATATGGTATGTATTCCTGTGTAATTTACATTATGTAAATGTTTTTACCCAACATTATGTTTCTGTTTCTATGCATACGGCTGTAGTTCATTCATTTTCACTGCTCTATAGAAAGTAATTTTTCGACTTAAGGTGTATCTTTTCCTGAATTTAGTTGTTTTTATCTAATTTAGTCATGTAATACAAATGCATCAACATAGAAAACTAACACTAATGTTGCAACAAACAACCCCCAATCTGAGTGGCGTTAACAAAATAAAAAATTTATTTTCTGTTCACATCACAGGCCAGAGTGAGCAGGCAACTCTGCTAGACTAATCTCCTCCTAAAAGTAACTCAGGAATCCAGGCTCCTTTCATCTTTGACACCAAGATCTTCAACATTGACCTTCTGGTAGCCATGGAAAAGGAGGGAACAAGAAAGATCTCTTAGGGTTCAGGAGAGGCTGAGAAGTACTATCTGTATGCCCAGAAAAGGAAATGGATATGCTATAAAAGTGTTCACTGAGCTTAGGATCAGAGGTTTGGCGTGAATAAAATTTGAAAGTTCTCTAATCTAACTCCCTTGGTTTTATCATTCAGTGAATATTTTTTTAGCACCAACTATATGCCAGGTAATGGTCTAGTGACATCTATAGCACCTTTGATGAAGAACTGCCCATCCCCTGCTTCAACACTCCCCAAGACAGGACGCTCACTGGCCCCAAGGGAGCAACTCCCATATTTGCACAGTTTGGACTGATTATTATTCATTATGCACATGTCAATCAGTTCCAATTAATGACAAGGACCAGGATGTGTCTCTCCTTATACACAAATGGAGAGGTTCCAAGATGACCCATAGGCTGGATTTGTTGAAAGTGTCACCAATGCTGAGGTTATCCATGACAATGACAGTAATTCTACATTTTGAACATGATACCCCACTGAATTTTCTCTCTTTTTCATGTTCCAACAAATTGTCATATAGTGTTTTCCAAAGTTTGGATGTATTAGATGTCTCCAGATCCCAAAATAGTTGAGCCAGCTGGGCTTTGCCTTTACCCAACTGTTCCCCAGTTTTTCTCTGTACCCTGCCACACACACACACGCTCACACACATGCACATACATGTACACATGCGTACTGAGACCAATATATTGTTTTGTAATTGATGACATTTTCAACTCTGTTCTTTAAGGTTTCATAATACTTCCAATACCTAGCAATCTAGCACAAACACACCACATCTCTAACAGATATTTCAAAGGCGTATGTTTGATACTGTCAACAAACTCTGTAGAGGACAGGGACTTTTGTAGGAATACAGGTGTACATATTAAGGCCCAGATTTTCAAAATGGTACCAGCACAAATAAATCTCGTTCCCAGAAAGAAATGCTGAAACATTGTTCCACTCAAAAATACTTTGAACTCAGTGAATTCTAACTCCTGTGACTTATCTCTTCTGTTGCCCTTGAGTTTATAGTTTGACTATGAAATCAAATAACCATTTTGCTTATATATATATATATAAGCAAAATGTGTGTGTGTTTGTGTGTATAAAAACACACAAACACAAACATCTCTTGGAAAATTTTTAGGGTAAACAGCTTGAATTCAGATGTACTAGTTATGCTTAGGTAAGATGTTGGCAAACTTTTTCTGAAAAGAGATAGATAGTAAATACTTCAGGCTTTTGCACACCATATGTTCTCTGTTGCAGGAAAGGGCTTTCCTGTCTTTCTTTGAGTTTCACTTGCTTGCATCTCACCTTGGAAGATTGTAGACTTGCTGGTGGATGAAAGGTAAGAGGAAAATGATAGCCTCCGCCACTGCCCTGGAAGGCCCTTGCAGACTTTGACAAAGAGGAAACCTTGAACTTCCTTCCAAACTGAAAGGAGGGTGAACTCTGTGTTATGAAGCACTCTATCTAGCACACTACCATTCAGCTTTGCTCCCTCACAACTAACTGCCCTGCTCCATCTTCTGCCACAGCTGCCACCTCCACCCTAATAAAAGGAAAATCTGATTAAGTCACCCACACCTGCTCTGCCTCGCTCGCATCAGCCCCATCTCAGTAAATGTCAAATCCTTTCTTCCACTTCTAACGTCGAAAAACCTCAGGGTCAACTGCAACACTTTTTTGCTCCCCACCATTAACTCTGGTTGTAATTTAACCTCTTCCCACCACTGCTACTCCCTGACTGAGAGCCAGCATCACCTCTCCCCCATCTCCAGTCCTTTAGAGATCTTATCAAGTCTCCTGACTTAAAACATAGTCTATCTATACATGACAACTTCCAAATGTACACCTCCAACCGGACCCACTTTTCCACGGACTGTTCAACACCTCTACAGGAGCATTAGAGCATTAACAGACAAGTCAAACTTCACATGCACAAATTTGAACTCCTTATCTTCCTCTTCAATTCAGCTTTCCAGAAGTTTTCCCCATTTCAGCAAACAGGACGTCTGTCCTTCCACTGGCTCAGACCAAAATCTAAAATACCTGTCTGTCTCTCTCTGTCTGTCTCTCGCTCTCTCTCATCTGTCTCATTCTCTGTCTTCCTTCCTCCTCCTTCTCCTTCCCCACCCCACTCCACACCCATCTAATCCACCAGCAAATCCCCCTGGCTCTACCTTTAAAGTGAATCCAAATTCCAATTCTCATCCCCTCTTCTACGCCACATTAGCCCATCACTTTCTTAGACAAGCATAATAACCTTCTGCCTCCCTGTTTCCAACTTTGTCTCCCTGCAGTCTATTCTCAACCCAAAAAGCAAAGTGTTATTGTTTTTTTAATATCTTTATTGGAGTATAATTGCTTTACAATGTTGTGTTAGTTGCTGCTGTATAACAAAGTGAATCAGCTATATGCATACGTATATCCCCATATCCCTTCCCTCTTGCATCTCCCTCCCTCCCTCCCTATCCCACCCCTCTAGGTGGTCGCAAAGCACCGAGGTGATCTCCCTGTGCTATGTGGCTGCTTCCCACTAGCTATTTTATGTTTGGTAGTGTATATATGTCCATGCCGCTCTCTCATTTCATCCCAGCTTAACCTTCCCCCTCTCCGTGTCCTCAAGTCCATTCTCTATGCCTGTGTCTTTATTCCTGTCCTGCCCCTATGTTCTTCAGAACCTTTTAGGTTTTTTTTTTTAGATTCTATATATATGCGTTAGCATACGGTACTGTTTTTCTCTTTCTGACTTACTTCACTCTGTATGACAGACTCTGGGTCCATCCACCTCACTACAAATAACTCAATTTTGTTTCTTTTTATGGCTAATATTCCACTGTATATATGTGCCACATCTTCTTTATCCATTCACCCGTCAATGGACACTTAGGTTGCTTCCATGTCCTGGCTATTGTAAATAGAGCTGCAATGAACGTTGTGGTACATGACTCTTTTTGAATTATGGTTTTCTCAGAGTATATGCCCAGTAGTGGGATTGCTGGGTTGTATGGTAGTTCTATTTTCAGTTTTTTAAGGAACCTCCATACTGTTCTCCATAGTGGCTGTATCAATTTACATTCCCACCAACAGTGCAAGAGGGTTCCCTTTTCTCCACATCCTCTCCAGCATTTATTGTTTGTAGACTTTTTGATGATGGCCACTCTGAGCAGTGTGAGGTGATACCTCATTGTAGTTTTGGTTTGCAGTTCTCTAATGATTAGTGATGTTGAACATCCTTTCATGTGTTTGTTGGCAATCTGTATATCTTCTTTGGAGGAATGTCTATTTAAGTCATCTGCCCATTTTTGGACTGGGTTGTTTGTTTTTTTGATATCCAGCTGCATGAGCTGCTTGTATATCTTGGAGATTAATCCTTTGTCAGTTGCTTCATTTGCAAATATCTTCTCCCATTCTGAGGGTTGTCTTTTCATCGTGTATATGGTTTCATTTGCTGTGCAAAACCTGTTAAGTTTCATTAGGTCCCATTTGTTTATTTTTGTTTTTATTTCCCTTTCTCTAGGAGGTGGGTCAAAAAGGATCTTGCTGTGATTTATGTCACAGAGTGTTCTGCCTATGTTTTCCTCTAAGAGTTTGATGGTGTCTGGCCTTACATTTAGGTCTTTAATCCATTTTGAGTTTATTTTTGTGTGTGGTGTTAGGGAGTGTTCTAATTTCATTCTTTTACATGTAGCTGTCCAGTTTTCCCAGCACCACTTATTGAACAGACTGTCTTTTCTCCATTGATTTTCTTCCCTCCTTTATCAAAGATAAGGTGACTATATGTGCATGAGTTTATCTCTGGCTTTCTATCCTGTTCCGTTGATCTATATCTGTTGTTGTGCCAGTACCATACTGTCTTGATTACTGTAGCTTTGTAGTATAGTCGGAAGTCAGGAAGCCTGATTCCTCCAGCTCTGCCCTTCTTTCTCACGATTGCTTTAGCTATTCAGGGTTTTTTGTGTTTCCATACAGATTGTGAAAGCTTTTGTTCTAGTTCTGTGAAAAATGCCATTAGTGGTTTGATAGGGATTGCATTGAATCTGTAGATTGTTTTGGGTAGCATAGTCACTTTCACAATGTTGGTTCTTCCAATCCAAGAACATGGTATATCTCTCCATCTGTTTATATCATCTTTAATTTCTTTCATCAGTGTCTTATAGTTTTCTGCATACAGGTCTTTTGTCTCCTTAAATAGGTTTATTCCTAGGTATTTTATTCTTTTTGTTGCAGTGGTAAATGGGGGTGTTTCCTTAATTTCGCTTTCATATTTTTCATCATTAGTGTATAGGAATGCAAGAGATTTCTGTGCATTAATTTTGTATCCTGGTACTTTACCAAATTCATTGATTAGCTCTAGTAGTTTTCTGATAGCATTTTTAGGATTCTCTGTGTATAGTATCATGTCATATCCAAACAGTGACAGTTTTACTTCTTATTTTCCAATTTGGATTCCTTTTATTTCTTTTTCTTCTCTGATTGATGTGGCTAAAACTTCCAGAACTATGTTGAATAAGAGTGGTGAGAGTGGGCAACCTTGTCTTTTTCATGATCTTAGTGGAAATGCTTTCAGTTTTTCACCATTGAGGACGATGTTGGCTGTGGGTTTGTCATATATGGCCTTTATTATATTCAGGAAAGTTCCCTCTATGCCTACTTTCTGCAGGGTTTTTATCATAAATGGGTGATGAATTTTGTCAAAAGCTTTTTCTGCATCTATTGAGATGATCACATGGTTTTTCTCCTTCAGTTTGTTAATATGGTGTATCACATTGACTGATTTTCATATATTGAAGAATCCTTGCATTCCTGGGATAAACCCCACTTGGTCATGGTGTATGATCCTTTTAATGTGCTGTTGGGTTCTATCTGCTAGTATTTTGTTGAGGAATTTTGTATCTATGTTCATCAGTGATACTGGCCTGTAGTTTTCTTTTTTTGTGACATCTTTTTCTGGTTTTGGTATCAGGGTGATGGTGGCCTCATAGAATGAGTTTGGGAGTGTTCCTCCCTCTGCTCTATTTTGGAGGAGTTTGAGAAGGATAGGTGTTAGCTCTTGTCTAAATGTTTGATAGAATTCTCCTGTGAAGCCATCTGGTCCTGGGCTTTTGTTTGTTGGAAGATTTTTAATCACAGTTTCAATTTCAGTGCTTGTGACTTGTCTGTTTATATTTTCTATTTCTTCCTGGTTCAGTCTTGGAAGGTTGTGCATTTCTAAGAATTTGTCCATTTCTTCCAGGTTGTCCATTTTATTGGCATAGAGTTACTTGTAGTAGTCTCTCATGATCACAAAGCCTTGTTTTAAAACTCAAGTCAGGGCTTCCCTGGTGGCACAGTGGTTGAGAGTCTGCCTGCTAATGCAGGGGACACGGGTTCGAACCCTGGTCTGGGAGGATCCCACATGCCACGGAGCGACTGGGCCCATGAGCCACAATTACTGAGCCTGCGCATCTGGAGCCTCTGCTCCACAGAGAACAAGAGAGGCAGCGATAGTGAGAGGCCCGCGCACTGCGATGAAGAGTGGCCCCCGCTTGCCACAACTAGAGAAAGCCCTCGCACAAAAAAACGAAGACCCAACACAGCCATAAATAAATAAATAAATAAATAAATAAATAAATAAACTCAATTAAGATGATGTCACTCCTCTACTCATAACTCTTCTCCCTCCAGATTAGTTGTCTTATAACTTTTGCCAACATAACTAACTATAAACTGGAGAGGAAAGGAAAGGTGGACTCTGGTGCTCATGGTCATTAGAAAGCCCCAGTGTGTTCATGTTCATTCTGGTTTGGTACTTAACCTTATCAAAAACTTGTTTATTTTTGCTTACAAAACGTTCATCTACTTTGATGACAATACAACGCTTTTCTCTTTTTCTTTTTTTGACCAATTCTCTTGAACCCAATATGTGAATAGTTGGTCATTATAATGATTCAATGTAATTTTATAAGAAGTAGCTCTTTATTTTCTAAATACTTAAGGACCACACGCTTTTAATAAGTGTTAACAAATATACCAAGATTTCTGAGTTCAAAATGCTTTCATTTATTTAAACTCATTTTTGGCCTCATAATATTGTTTTTTTTTAAAGTTAGCATTTTTTGAATGTTTACTATGATCTTCACTTGCAATGTAATCTCAATTGATTATCAAAAGAAACTTGAGGTAACTACTATTATCCACATATTTTAGACAAGCAAATTGAAACTCCGTGAGGTAAAGTAACTTTCCTAAAGACACACAGGACTGAAACTGGAATTCAGACTCACACCTGTGTGGCATAAAGCCTTACTCGGTTTGACCTCTTTATAATGTTGCTATAAGGGAAGAATTGCAGCATAATGAAGCCAAGAATGATCTCTAGAATCGGCTTAACCAGAATTGAATTCTAGCTGTACTACTAGACTTTATAAAGGTGATGTTACTTCTCCAAGCCTCAATTTCCTCACCTGAAAAATGAGGCAATTGATACCTACCACAGGCATTTGTGATAGCATAGTGAGAGAAAGTAGGTAAAATGTTAGCACATCTTAGTTATTATTATTTCTGATCTAATAGGCAAGGAAAGAAGGAAAAATGAAATGAAGTGTCTTATTAGAAGCTAAATTGCTATTAGTGGAAGAATCAAGAAGAGCTTAAATTTGTGAAATTTATGATATTCCATATGCCATTTACTGAAATGGCAATTTCACATGGCAAACCATGTGACTTAATTGATCTTCTGGCCCAAGTTCTGTGCTCTATCTACTGGTATAGACTGGGCCATAGATGAACATTTGAGAGGTATAGTGTTGGCAGCTTTCAGTAGTCTTAGTATGAAAATCTGTCTTTTAGGATTCTCTAATTGTCAGGGTCAATAAGACTGAATTCAGGCACTTCTAATTTTCAATATCACTGCTAAATTTATCACCTTAAAACAATACACAGTTGTTATCTCACAATCTCTGCAGGCCAGGAGTTCAGGCACAACTTTGCTGGGAGATCATTTTAGGGTCTCTCAAGGGTGCAGTTAAGGTATCAGCAGAGTTGCCATCTCATCTGAGGCTGGACTGGGAAAGATCTGTTTCCTAGTCTGTGTAGGCTGTTGGCACAAATCAGTTCCTTGTGGTTGTAGGACTGAGAACTTCAGTTTCTTGATGATTGTTGGTGGAGATCACCCTCAGCTCCTAGAGGCTGCTCATAGCTTTTTGCCAAATAGGGTTTCTCAACATGGTGGCTTGCCTCTTCAAAGCCGGTAAGGGAGGCAGAGACTCCAGCAAAACGGGCCCTACAATCTTATGTAATTAATCACATAATCGCATCCATGAAGTCATGTATGTCCCAATATCTCAGCCATAAGTGGTTGGTTAGAAGCAAGTCACAGGTTCTACCCACACTCAAGGGGAAGAAATCACACAAGGGCCTAAGATCTTGGGCATCTTAAGAGTCTGTCCAGCACACAAGGGATGGAAATAGAACCCTATGGGGGAAAATTAGTGATGTGGTTGTAGCAAATAGTAGGAGGTATTAAAAAATAATCAGCCCGGGACTTCCCTCGTGGCACAGTGGTTAAGAATCCGCCTGCCAATGCAGGGGACACAGGTTCGAGCCCTGGTCCGGAAGGCTCCCACATGCCGCGGAGCAACTAAGCCCGTGCACAACTACTGAGCCTGCACTCTAGGTCCCGTGAGCCACAACTAATGAGCCTGCGTGCCACAACTACTGAAGCACACGCACCTGGAGCCCGTGCTCTGCAACAAGAGAAGCCACCGCAATGAGAAGCCCATGCACCGCAACGAAGAATAGCCCTGCTCACCACAACTAGAGAAAGCCCATGCACAGCAACGAAGACCCAATGCAGCCAAAAATAAATAAATAAAATAAAATAATTTTTAAAAAATCAGCCCACAGTTTACCATAGATTATCTACTTCTGTCATTGACCTGACAAACTGGTAAGTGAGGTGACAGATTCAAGCCAAGGGTTTGGAAGTCTTAAAGTTCTACACTTATTATTTGTGTACTTTGGATATGCTGTAACTCAATAAAATAGTTATGGAGTTTTACTCTTTGTTACAATTTCCCTTTAAGTAGGTATAATTTATTTCTTCTTATGAGTTGTATGCTGGCTGTGTAACCTAATTTTTATCACTATTAGAGTCCTGATTATTTTCCTTGTTGTTTTAAATAACAAAAGACATTCTAATTTAGTTCTTATTCAACCAAAATAAAGCAAATATCCTAATTTTAACATAGTACTACCCCCTAAAGAGACTGGAAAAGTCAAGCATGGTTGTTTCATTTTAATACTTGATCTCTTAAAACAAGCTGACAAAGAAGTGACATATTTCAGTTGAATTTATCAAATGTTTATTATTTTTTGCTACCATTATTTGGGGGTAATTATGGCTCAATAATTCAGTAAATATGTTCTGATGTAAACAACTGTGAAAATTGCATTTTTGAATGCTCCAACTGTGCCCACAACATAATCAGAAGCAGTAATTTATTACTCAGACTAATAATTAGAAGTAATTAACTACTAGACACAATTAGAAATAGTAATTTATTTCTTAACATAATGTAAAGAGCTGCTTTTTCAATGCGTGTTTGAATATTTAGCAACCAGTAATTACTTTTAGAGGAAAGAAAGAAATGTGACTGTTTAGTTAACAACCCTAGATGCCTGGCACATGTGTCAGTCTGGCACATTAACATGAAGGTTTGACAAGTCACTGGGTAGAATCCTGCTGAAAATGAGAGTTCTGTGACAAACTTGGAAAAAAATGATGTGAGGATTTCATATTTATTCAATCATTGAATGCATATTTACTATCTGCTAGGTGTTATGTCATCTGCGCTAAGCACTGGTGACATAAAAGTGAATGGGATAGACACAGCTTCCTCCCACACACACAAGAGGTCAAGGTAAATGTGGTATATAGCATGATAGGGAAGTATCGGATGCTAAGGGAATTTAGATTAGAAAAGGGTTTTTTAACCTGTTTTTAATACCTCACTAGAATTCTCTGATTGGCATGTAAACCATGATGTGAACTAGATGAAGAGGAGAAGAGTCTCTGGCACTAGCAAAAACACAGTTGAAACGCCCCTGAGATGGGAGTGAGCTGGGCACCTCCACAGAACTAAAGAAGGACCCTGACGGCTGAAGCAGAAGAACAGGGGAAAGAGTAAGCGCTGGCACGGTCCCCATATGCATGGCTATACCAGCGACCTTAACAAGTATGTCTTCACCTTAAGAACAACGCTAGAGCATTGAAGAGATCTAAGGTAGGCAATGGCACCGTAAGATCTGCCTTTTTAAAAGAGCTTTCTGGCAGCTATTCAAGATAGAATGAGGGAAGGCAAGAGGAGATTTGGGGAAGCCAAGGGGTATTTTAAGGAGCTGTTCAGCTGAAAGATACGCGGCAGCTTCAACTACAGTAACTGACGGAACGGAGAAATGTAGATTGAACCCTGAATATTTAGAAGTAAAACTGACAGTGCTTGATGATGGATGAAATAAAAATGGCGACAGAAAGAGAAGGGAGCTGACTGCTACAGCTGAGTGGTGGTGGGACCATAAACTGACCTAAGGAACACAAGGGTAGCATCAGGTTGCATTGTTGACTGATGATGCTTTTGGAGATGGGAGTTTGAGGTGCCCAAAGACATCACGGGGAGCTGTTGAGCAGGCAGAGTATATACCTACCCTTTTGGCGTTTGGACGACAGATCTCAGCCAGAGCTATGTATTTTGGATTCTCATCAGCATATAGGAAGAGATTTACTTGAAAGAGATTTTAGATTAGGAAGAAAATACAAGCTAGAACTGAGCCTGGGGAAACTCCATCTACACAACTCCAGCAACTAGGCACTTGGCATCCCTCCCCACGTCTCCCCAGTTGTTTCTCAGGATCCTTAATGGTGACTCATATGTGTTGACATTTCTTCCCCTTCACTCTTTTTAATGATATTCCTCTGCCCACAGGTCTTTCAAGGGAGGCGACTCTGCTGGTACCACCTAATAAGAACTAAATCCTGCTTTTCTTCCTAGGGCCTTTTCTGGTTCTCAAAGCTGCAGACCCCCGAGGTAACCAGCAGTGCTGTGCTCTCCTCAGTCTTCAGTGTGTTCATCCATTCACACTAACCTCAATGCACAAATGAGAATGTCCCTCTCTGAAATTCTGCAGTGTGCATTCTTTCCGTCTGGAACACACTGCCTGCTCTCTACCTAAGAACCAGGCACAGTCCACACGGCAGGCACAGGGCAGATGCCATGCTAGTCTCTTCAGTAGCTCTTCTCTCATAGGTCCTAAAACCATCCGCTCGCTGGGCTTGCGCGCATAGACACCTGGCGGGGCGGCCGGATGGGGCGCTGAGGGCACGTTGATCAGGTCCTTGGATGAAACCAGTCTCTGCAACCCAGTTTTGTTTCAGCCACATAACCCTTCTGAAAAAAGTCAGTGATAGATAATACTCTGGTTTGGAGCCAATACCCAGGAAATCAATAGGCATTTCTATAGTGTTTGCAGTTTATAAAATCAACATACTTGATCTTTTTAATTTCCATAGCAATCCTATGAGGCAGATGTCATTATCCTCATGACACAGATGAGGAAACCAAGGCTCAGAGAAGTTAAATGACTAGATTCATACAGCTAAGGTGGTGGAACAGTAATTGAAAACCGTATTTTATAACTCTAAATTTTGGATACTTGTGACACCAGGCTCAAGGCTGCTCAGGCTAGAAGAATCATAATTGTTAAAAGATTTCATAGGTCTATGTCATCACAACATGTGAAATCTGAACCATACATGATGGGATTGTCCAGGGCATGTGAGACTAAGAAAACTTTTGATCACATCTAGTTATAAAAAAGCTGCAAAATTCATTGGCAGAGTCTTCATTTCAGGAAGAAGAAATTAATTTAGGAGTATTGAGACATGATAAAGCATTATGAATTCAGAGACAAAAACAAGTGGAAAGCAAATTGTCTAGATCTCCATTTGTTATTGCAGCATTAAGTAGAAAAATAATTGGAACTGTGTATGTGGTCCAACATAGGAAACAGAATCATCTTCAGTGCTTATTAAAATGCAGGTTCCTTGGCCTTTCTCCAGACCAACTGTCTCAGAATTTCTGGAGATGAGACCCAGTAATTTGCATTTTTAAAAGATGTTCAGTGATTCTTTTGTGCCCTCAAGTTAGAAAACTACTGAAATAGATCATTCAAGACTATTTACTGGCCCTATAGCAGAAAATGAGAACAGCAGCTGGGTACAGGACAAACTAAATTTTCTTAATATAATGATTTTCACAGTAAGTGTAAGCCTTAGAGCCCTTGGACAAGTTCTAATCAATAGAGGCAGGTGTTGTGGGAAAGAAAACTGAATTTGGCTGTGGAAATTTTAAGTTCCTACCTTGCCAGATCATACAGAAAAAATAACTTATATTCTGAGCCTCAGTTTCCTCACCTAAAAATGGCGAAATTAATCTCTGCCTTACAAGGCTATTTTAAGCATTAAATAGCATTCAGAGGGTGGGACTTTGAAGAAGGTAAAACTGTATGCGTAGAAAACCACGTGCCTTTTGTTTGATGTATGTTTTCATGAGTTCTCACCCATGCATCACCACTAGTAGGACCTCAACTATTTGTAAACGTCAAAATCAAGTCCATGACTGTGAGGTCTTGACAAGTTGACCTGCCCTGAGAGGCCAGTTTCCTATTTAATCTTGTTGCAAGAGATGGATGGCTGTAGGATATCAAGCTGACTGCTGCCAAGGAGAGGAAACAGGTAAGAGCCACGCAAACTTGTAGCCATCCCTACACTCTTTAGTTTCCCCATTATATTTTCTCCTGTGGGTTCCAAAGCTGGCACCATCACCATCCCCTCCCCCCCAAAAAACCCACAGATTATTCTCTGAAAAGCAAAAGTTATCTTTATGTATTTTCTGAATGAATGATATGCTAAGACATAGCTCTCATGAAGTGTTTTTTAATTATGTTACCCTGGAACATTTTATTGTTGAAATATTTACTGGACACCTAAACGTACAATACAATGAGGTTGATTCTACTATAAGAACACCCCGAATTAAATGAAAAATATCATTACTTCATCTTAGCTTAGATTGGCTTTCACTTCCTTTTCCCCTACCCAGTGTTTCATCTTGTCCTCAAAGTACCTGTAGATGCATTCCATTTCTGTGGTCAGTCAGCAAGAATTTCCCCATGAGGAATCCTGCTTCTGAAAGTGGTTGAATTATTCTACCCCAAAATTCCCTTTATCCTCCTTCACTGTGTTCTCTTGGCACTGGAAAGGAATGAGTTTAATTCAGCTAGGAATGAGTTTTGCTACTTTCTTAGGGAGACAGGCTAAGCCATCCAGCATGTGCTTGTATGGATCTTCAGAAGCAAAGAGTCTTAGAAAACAGAAAAATGGATGAAAATGGGAAGAGAAAAGAAAAGAACTTGCTTGTACTGAGCACCTGCTACACAGAAAGCACTAGATTCCTTGCCTTGCTTAATTAAAACCCTGCTTCCCCCCCAACTCCCCACCATAAGCTTTATTGTTAATCTCTCCTAGCAGGTCCCCATCTTTGGCTGCACTTACAGTAGAAATTTTATTTTGTTGGAAAATCCATCCAAAGAATGGCAGGATGAAATTTTTAACGCAAACTGAACTTCCCCATAACAACCACTTATGCACTATCATTTATTGGTCCCCTTGGGCAAATATCACGTAATATATGCAGGAAGACCTGTTGCATAACACTTTTGTGGATACTTAAACTGCTGACTTTACTATGATGACTCTGACTCCACTCATAGTCAAACATAATGTTGAAAGGACTCTCACAGGTCATCTAATCCATTACCCGTTCCCCCACTTTAGAGATGAGATAATTGAAGGCAACCTAGCAAATAGGCAGCCCCCATAATCTTTTTATTTCTCTGCGCATCAGCAGGTACTTAAAAGGGTAGAGAAATTCCCAAAACCCACCCACCAAGGAGTGATTCAGTCTGATATTTCTAGGATTTCTGTTTAACCTTCTATTAAAACCTATTTTAATTGTTTATATTGATTTACCCACTTGTTTACATCGATTCTGGGGAACAGCCGATACCTTAGCCCTGAGCAGAATCGAGATACATCCAAATCATAACCCATGGGCAAAATTGGCATGTCCTGCCCCATAGCTGAAACCACAGCCATTTGAGCTTAGCCTCTAGGGGCAGGCCTTCCCAACATTATTGCCATCATTCTCATTCTTCAGGGCCATTGACAGATATCACTACACAGTGCTCAGGAGTAAAAAGAAAGCAAAGACGGGGCGGGGAAGGGTAATCCATGTTTCTACAGAGAGAAGTGGAGACCTGATGACACCTAGAGCCAACAATAGTATGGAACCAACCTCCTAATTCTTGGGTTAGAGAGTTTTATTTTCCAAAAGTTTTCTCATTGAAGGACAGCAGAGTCACTTCCTGGCTAAACCAAAGGTCATTTTGTATCTGGGAGGAAAAGAAATCCACTGAGGCTATTTTGAAAGTACCTAGGGTTTTCCTTGGGAAGACATAACAAGGAATCTCACAGAAAACCCAAGACTTAAACAAACACAGATAGATCTCACAGGATTGGAGCTGGGAAGTTGGAAATTTCAGCTACTTTTTCTGTCTCACAGAGACCAGGTAGTGTTCCTGAACTGCTTTTCTCTGGCATCAACTCCTTTCTTTCTCAGCTGTCTTGTCTGATTGGGACACAGCCCAATACCTGAGACTCAACTCCACATCACTTCCAGGTGAGCACCTTTAATATTCTGATGCCTCTGTGTCTCTACATTCGCTTGTATAATGATTCACTGTGGGTTCTGTGTCTTTCTCTGGTTCCATCAGCAATGGCTGGGAATGGGTTATGAGGCACCCAAGGAAAACAATTTCAAGGGTTGTGTGTGAGCAGATCAAACTAGAAGGGGAAGTTGGCATGGCAAACTGATTGTCACCTTCAGTGTAACATTCAACTATGTAAGTGGATTTTATGAGATCAATTATTCATGGTTTCCTCTTCACCTCTTGCCTCTACTTCTCCTTTTCTTAAAATACCAGAGAATAAAAGAATCAGGGGATAAGCCAAAAGTAACATTTAGGATTCCACTAAGTAAACAGTAAGTTCATGACTCTGGAACAGAAGAAGTACATATGCTTCCTTTAACACACACACACACACACACACACACACAAAACACATCTATCCCATGTACTTAGCATACACAAACACATTGATAAATATTTAACAGGTATTCACTGAATGACAAATAAAAGAATGAATGAGTGAATGAACAAATAAAATGTGTATGTTTGTGTAGCTGTAAGTTCCTGTAACGGGTAGTATTACAAATTTCTGCAGAAATGTTTTGCCCACATGTGATTAACTTCTCTTCCCTTCCATTAGGGTAATATGGAGAAGCAACCTAGTGTAGAGATAAGGAGCATGGGCGCTGAAGATAGACTTCCTGGGTTGGATTAGTGTGACCTTGGACAATTAACTTCTTTGTGCCTCTGATTCTTCATCTTGAGGACAGGAATAAAAATAGTAGTATTAACCTCAGAGGGCTAGGGTAAGGATTAAAAGAGTTAATATACAAAAAGTTCTTGGAAGAGTTTCTGGCATAGTAGGTGCTGAATAAGAATTTATTACAAAAATATAATAATTTATTATTACAATAAGACAAGTGAGTTGTTTCCATAAATTTAACGTCATTCAACAAATATTTATTGGTATATGTACATCACAGATATGTGAACAATATATATGTACATATGTATACACATAAGTTACAGACATATATATATATATATATATATATATATACACACACTTATGTATACATGTGTGTATATCTACCTGTCTATATAGTATGACCTTATGGAATATAAGGATTAATCAGGGAATCCGGTGAGGGAGGTAACAGTATAAGAATAACCCAAGAGGTTGAATTGAAAAGAAAAATGCTCCATAAAAGTACCCATAAGATTATGAGAAATAAGAATAGGAGATAAACTCTGCCTGGAAATTATCTCATGTATTGCTCAGAAATTCCAGTGGTTAGGGGAAGTTTGCCAGTTTGTACAAGAACTGAGTCAAACCTGAACTGACAAGAGCCCACTCACAAAGAAGCAGGGATGCGAGGCAAAATAGGAGCAGTAAAGGCCTGCGTAAGGCTTGCGGGATGATTTGGAACCAAATCCTGACCTGAGAATCATAGGGCCTTGTCTAGGAGTTGAATTTGATCCAAAGAAAATAACGCATTCCTCTCCAATTAGCATCCTGAGCAGAGTTAATTTTGGCTGAGACTAGCCCAAAATGTGGCCAGGTCCTAAAACCAATGAATTGCACTTCCTGGCCAAGGATAGTAATTTGGCATTGCCCCTACCCAATGATCCATCTCTTACAACCTCCCACAGTCTTTCCTCACCCTGATCTGTTCAAATTCCAAGTGCAGCTATTAGCTGTCAAGAGACATATTGATCTGGGAGGTCATACTGTAGAGGAGCCCTGTCTTCTTTCCTGCATACAATATGAGGACATTGTCCCATGTCTCCTCCCATTTAACTGAATACTTTCTGCTTGTGTCCATGGACTCCAGGAGAAATTATCTTCCTTAGACTATTCTCACCCTGTAGGGTTTCTTTGTGGAGTTCAGGGGAGGGGTTTGTGTAACTAAAAACCTATTTCCAGTTGATTCTCAAGGTCATTTCAGGACTGCCACATCCTCATTTAGAATTGATCTGCCATGAGCATTCACTCTGAGCATCTCTGTCTCGATCTCTGAAGCTCTGTCAGGGTCTGAAAGAAGAAATCCCAGTGTGTTTAAGAGCTACATATTTTAAAATGTCTCTATCCCATTTAATAGAGTCAGAACCGAAAATGAGCTAGCTGGCCTGAGGGCTGGAGAAAAAGTTGTAAGGATTGTTACAAGGCCTGATTCAAAAACAAATATCATATAATGAAAACAGCATGGTTTCTAGAAATCAACACGCCCAGCTCTGCCAATTACCACCTGTGTGGCCCTAGATGTGTGGCTTAACAAATACCTGTCCCAAAGGACTAAAACGAAAATTCAGTTACACAGTGCTTGTAATTACCTAGCTCAGTGGGGCTCCCAAGTTTTCCTCTTCCTTCTTAGACTTCTTGTGATAAATGAAATATTCAGCAGAAACAAAGGACCTAGAAAAAGGAAGAATGGCTGTGATGTGACCCAGGCAAGTGTGGTAAATTTCCACTCATTATTCATTCAAAAATTCTTTACTGAGTTCCTACTTGGAGTGGTTTTCAGGCCCAGTATGGGATGTTGTAGGACATACAAAATTGAGAAATAGACATGGATTCTACCCTCAAGAAGCTTAAAATCTAATACGTGATAAAAGATGTATATGCAAAACATTAAGGTATAGGTCAGATCATAATCTGTAAGGTACGTCAGATTAGACCTAGAAGAGATACCAGTAATTACTTTGGGACTTCAGAAGATAAGAGTTGGTATATAGTTGCTACAGATAAAGAAAGAACTGTGGGCTGGAAATAAAAACACACAGGTGTCTGACAAAGCATTTAAACTATCCTTGAAGGACTGAGTTAGGGTCACTGATAGGAAATTCCATCTAAAAGAAATGCATAATATCATAGCTAAACTTGCAGGTGTTGAGGACCTACCATGAATGGAGCGTTGTGCTAAATAAACACTTTTCAAGCATCTTCTCATTAATTCTCTCCCTGATACTGTAGGGAAGATACCATAGCTCCTATTCACATAAGAAGAAACCACCTCTGAAAGATTGAATGACCTGTTCATGGTCCCACGGAACTGCAGAGAGCTGTGAGCTGGAGCCCAACTTGTCTGACTCTGAAGAACCTGCTCTGAATCACTCTACTGCACACAGAGGGAAGGAAAGGCAGGATATGCAAGGCAAGCAGTGAGTAGCCCAACTTGGCTGGAGTTCAAAGTATTTAAACATACACAAGAAGAAGCACATAGGAAAAAGGAATGGGGAAAAACTTGAGAAAACCCCATATGTTAGCTTAAGAGTTTTGGCCTTTGTTTTGTATTTCAGAACTAATTCAGGAAAGTATACACCAGAAAGATAGATATGTTTTCCATTAAGGAAGGCTTTAATCACAAAGACAAAAATAAGAAAGAAAGAACAAGTAAGGGGTCTCTCTGGCAGGAACTCTCTCATAACAATAAATGGATCAATCAAGAGAGGCTGGTGGTCCAGTTGTTAAGACTCCATGCTCCCAGTGCAGAGGGCATGTTTTCGACACCTGCTCAGGGAACTTAGATCTCACATGCCACACGGTGCAGCCAAAAAAAAAAAAAAAAAAGATAGGCTAGGTGATGCTCCAATTACAAATAACCCCCAAGTATCAGTGGTTTAAAACAATATTCTTGCATGTCTACTGAGGGTCCACAAGAGAGCTCTTCCGTACATCACCTTACTCTAGGTCCTTGGCCATCAATGCCAATTCTGGCGGAGGGCAAGAGAGCTCTGGATGGTCTCGCAACTGTATTTAAAAGCTCCAGCCAGAAGTAACAGGCATCACTTGCATTCCAATTCATGGACCACCTGACCACAAGGGGATGTGACCCTAAGTTACGTGCAGAAATAGAAAAACCAGAATCCTGAACAAACGGCACTCATGGCTATGCCAGCAAACCTGAAGTCTGAAACTGCCCAGGGTTTTTTGAAGATCTCCTATGCTGTCTTCTCTAGAAATGAATAACTGAGGGGGTGCGACCAAATGTAACCTCACACCACCCGTTAGATTTGAATGAACATTGAGATTACTGTATAGTTTTCAGTATGGAAAATAGTGAAACAACACTTTAAAATGTCCAACTAGGAAACGAGAACTCAGAAGGGAAACCTTAAGTAGAAGGGGGAACCCTAGTCTTTCTGTGGGGCTATGGTCTTGTGTCTGGACATCGGGGCATCATAAAGATGCCCCTCACTGGGAAGAACTCAGCCAGGAGAAGGAAGGTAGAAAGCTCATCCAATTAAGTCCCATTTGTTTATTTTTGTTTTTATTTCCTTTACTCTAGGAGGTGGGTCAAAAGTCAGAAAGAGAACAACAAATACCGTATGCTGACGCATATATATGGAATCTAAAAAAAAAAAAAAAAAAGGTACTGATGAACCTAGTTGCAGGGCAAGAATAAAGAGGTAGGCATAGGGCTTCCCTGGTGGCACAGTGGTTGGGAGTCTGCCTGCCAATGCAGGGGACACGGGTTCGTGCCCCAGTCCAGGAAGATCCCACATGCCGCGGAGCGGCTGGGCCCGTGAGCCATGGCCGCTGAGCCTGCGCGTCTGGAGCCTGTGCTCCCCAACGGGAGAGGCCACAACAGTGAGAGGCCCGCGTACCGCAAAAAAAAAAAAAAAAGAGGTAGACATAGAAAATGGACTTGAGGACATGGGGTGGGAGGGCGAAGCTGGGCGAAGTGAGCGTAGCATCGACATATATACACTACCGAATATAAAATAGTTGGCTGGTGGGAAGCAGCCGCATAGCACAGGGAGATCAGCTCGGTGCTTTGCGATGACCTAGAGGAGTGGGATAGGGAGGGAGGGAGGGAGACGCAAGAGGGAGGGGATCTGGGGACATGTGTATACATATGGCTGATTCACTTTGTTGTGCAACATCAACTAGCACAGTATTGTGTAGAAATTATACTCCAATAAAATCTACTAAAAAAAAATAGCTCATCCAAGATGCAGTCTGTAGGGGAGTCCATGTCATGTGGACGCAGGTTACAGTGTGTGTGTTTCCATCCTGCTGACCCTGTGCATTCAGCAGCGTGTTGAATGTTTCCGTGTGTCAGTTGGGCTCAGCTGAGTGGCTGTGTTCCTTGTTTGGCTGGCGGGTATTCATGTGATTGCATTTAGTTAGTGGATCAGCTCAGGGCTGGGCTCAGCTAGAGACCCTGGAATGGCTGGGTTCCTCTCCCTCACCCTCTCCATCACGCTCATGGCCTCTTCTTTTTTTTTTAAAGAAGATGTTGGGGGTAGGAGTTTATTAATTTATTTATTTGTTTTTGCTGTGTTGGGTCTTCGGTTCTGTGCGAGGGCTTTCTCTAGTTGTGGCAAGCGGGGGCCACTCTTCATCGCGGTGCGTGGGCCTCTCACTATCGTGGCCTCTCTTGTTGAAGAGCACAGGCTCCAGACGCACAGGCTCAGTAGTTGTGGCTTGCCGGCCTAGTTGCTCCGCGGCATGTGGGATCCTCCTAGACCAGGTCTCGAACCCGTGTCCTCTGCATTGGCAGGCGGATCCTTAACCACTGTGCCACCAGGGAAGCTCGACCTCTTCTTTTTGATGTGGTCCCTCCATGTGGCTTCCCCACATGATCTCTCCAGCAAGGTAAACAGATTTCTTACATGGTAGCTCATAGCTCCCAAGAAAGCAAAAGAAGGAGCTTCTAGAACTTTGTAAGACTTAGGATTAGAACTTGCATGACATCACTTCACTGCATTCTGTTTGCTAAAGGTAGTCACCAGGCTAGCACACATTCAAGGGAAAGAGACTAGTCAAAGACATGGATACAAGAAAGCATGGAGCAACAGTGGCTGTCAATGTAACAGACCATCACACTATGCTGAAGGTAGTAATCTTACATTTACAGCCATTCCACCTCTTAGAATTTACAATGCTTAGAAAATATAGAGATAAGTCTTAAGAAGAGACCCCCATGACTACCTTCTAAGAGAACTTTTCCCATATCTCTCATCCTGTACCATAAACATTCTACAAAAGTGAGAGAAATTAACTCATGGGCCCTCTCAGAAGACTAAGCTAGCTCTTCCCAGGCATATCCTTGGAAAAGAGCCGACAGCCAATCCACAGGAGAAATGAGAAGGATAATGCCTGGTCACTCAGTTTGGTAAACATTCTCAGAAACAAACTATCAAAATGTGTAATCCTGGTTTCATGCACTTAAGGATGGATCAGCTCTAATCCAAAGTGAAGGATAATGAGAAAAACAGTAGTGAGAATTCTGGAGTGGAAGGGAACACAACTTTCCTGCTTCCAGAGGGGCCAAATAATTCCCACCAGCCACATCCCAAGGAGAATAACAAAACCAGGATAAAGAAGGGAGAAGTGGGACTTCCCTAGCAGCGCAGTGGTTAAGAATCCGCCTGCCAATGCAGGGGACACAGGTTCAAGCCCTGATCCAGGAAGATCCCACATGCCGCAGAGCAACTGAGCCCGTGTGCCACAACTACTGAGCCTGCACTCTAGAGCCCACGAGCCACAACTACTAAGCCTGCACTCCATAACTATTGATGCCCGCGTGCCTAGAGCCTGTGCTCTGCAACAAGAGAAGCCGCCACAGTGAGAAGCCCGAGTACTGCAATGAAGAGTAGCCCCCGCTCACCGCAACTAGAGAAAGCCCACACGCAGCAACGAAGACCCAATGCAGCCAGTAAATAAATACATAAGCTTACATATATATAAAGAAAAAAGAAGGGAAAAGCCACCACCACCTTTATAGAAGGGATTTGAACTTGGACATGACAAAGCAGGGGGGTAGAAACAGAGATGGTAGAAGTTAAGTTTATTTGATGATGTTGTTTTAAAATAAACCCAATTACATATTTTAGTGGATTGTCCTGATAGTCTCATTTTAGAAACTAGTTATCCCTTATCTTCAACCCATGAGATCTTAGTGGCGCTCTGCTTTCCTATCTGAAGAGTTAAGATTAAAAACTACTGTCAAGAGCTGAAAAGTAATAGAGTAACATAGGTTTCCAGGAGAGTCTGAAATTGAAAGAATCCTGCTGTGTTTTTAATCTTTCATTTCAGAATCAGGGAGATTAGGTGGATGGTCAGAAACTGGTTATTAGATGTATTAAAGTTCATCCAACTTCACAGCAATGTACATTGTAACTCTAATGTTTCCAGGAAGAGAGGGAGGAGCGTGCATCCTCACAGCCACATTTATCAGAGGTTTAGCAGACAACACAGGAGCCCTATCTGCTCTAAGTTGAGCACTCAAGCTTTGACAACAGGAACAAACATGGGGATTTTGTAAAACTTGTTGTGTCAGTTAGGGTCCCAACAGGAAACAGCATTCCACTCAAAAGGATTTAACTAAAGAGAATGTATGACCTTTGATGGAATTAAGAGAACCAGTTAATGATGTGAAGGGACTCAGAGACTAGCAATGAGTCATCACCACCCCTTCGGTTGAAGGGACAATGGGAGGAAATAGTGTTACCGGTGAGACCTGAAACCATGGGGAAGAAAATACCTGCAGAAACTCTAGTGTAGAAGGATGCAGTCATTCTCCAAACTGCAACACTGAAATAAGGGAGAGGTGAGGATATCAATAACCCAAACTTTCTCTCCTCAAACCCCTCAGACTCTCCAGTCTCCAAGTGGTGTATTTCATTGTCCAGGTCAAACCATAAGCCAGAGGACAATGGAACCCTTAATAGAGTCCAAAGAAATCAGTCCCCAGAAACACACAGAGCTGGGTGGAAACGGGAAAAAAATGAATTAGCCAAGTGGGGAGATAAGCATCAATGGAAAAAAAAAACAGCACAATTATAAAAAGTGGGAGGGGGTAGAGAGTAATTACCATGAGTCACAGCCACAGAGATAGGAGTATCATCAACTCTTTAAAACACTTAAAATTATATTTGAAGATTCACAGAGGAAAACACTGAAAATAATTTCATTCACGTCATATCACAGACTTTTACATATTGCGGAAGAAATTACGGGTGGAGTTTAAGAGTCATTGTGGAACACTACTTAAAAGGCAAAAGATGCTAACTAAAGGATCTAGCACCACCAAGCTGTGAAAATTTCACCTTCAGAAATAATTATTATGATCTTACGGTTAATTGAAACAAGTTGTACCTGTGAAATCCTATTCGTTCATAATAATAGTCCAGAGAGGAAATGAAACACTAAGTATAAAGAATTGCTGGTGTAAAACAAAAGAGTGGTGACTACAGTAAGGAGTATTTAACTTTTTAGGAAATTTGGAAGAGAGATATATATGAGGATTTTGTTTCTTCTTTTCAGTGAACATCTATTTATAAAGTTTCAATATGTGCTATTTCTTTCTTTGTAAGTGGAGAAAGCGAATACAAAGAATGGGAGACAAACACTCCTAGGGATTATATACAGTAGCTAAGTACAAAGGTAGCTTAAAATGTGTTCCAAAATTCTAAATAAGACTCGTGTTCTTAAAGAGGAGAGTTAACTATGCAAACTCATTCCCTCATCTCCAAGGAAAAGAAACATCTGATGGCTAATTAGATAAAATAACACACACATTAGTAACATACATGTTTAATAAGACAAACAGATCAGGTTGATATATCATAAATCAATACTTGCTTTGCAGAGTTAATTCACGTACAGCACAGTCCTTGGCATCTAGAAGTTCGTCAGTGCCAGATCTTTTAAGTTTACTCTTTACATAAAATATAACATTTGTTTAAGAATAGCAACTCCAGCTGATTTCTATTTTATAAACACACTAAGAAAATTTTATGACTGTTTAAGACCCTTGTTCATGCTTATTAATGACTTGTACTTACCTAGAAGCACATAGCAATGAGTGGCAAAGTGTTTATTTGTTTGTTTGTTTGTTTGCGGTACGCGGGCCTCTCACTGTTGTGGCCTCTCCCGTCGTGGAGCACAGGCTCTGGACGCGCAGGCTCAGCAGCCATGGCTCATGGGCCCAGCCGCTCCGCGGCATGTGGGATCTTCCTGGACCGGGGCACGAACCCATGTCCCCTGCATCGGCAGGCGGACTCTCAACCACTGCGACACCAGGGAAGCCCGCAAAGTGTTTTAATAAACTAAAAATCCCAAGAATGCAGCACAGTGCCCAGATCATAGCAAATATTCCATAGATGTTTGTTGAATGAAAGGGTATGACACTGAGTACCAGTAATATTAATAAAATCAATAAAAGCTAACATACGCTTTTAATACCTCCCAAAGGATTTTCTCAGACCTCTTAGCATTTTTTCCTTCCTTTTTAAATCTTTAGTTAAAAAGATTATTTCTGATTGAGAAGAGAGATGATAAAAGTATGAACTAAGCATTCCTCAGCCCCCTAACCTTACTGAGATGGTAGATCTTTTACAAGCATTCAGTGGTGAAAGTTGTCTTTCAAAGAACATCTGTGGAGCACCTACAATGTCCTGTGTTCTTCACTAAGCTCTGGGATGCAAGGATGGGTAAGATATAAGGCCTTTGGGGAGAGAACTTCTCAAGGTCAACAACATTGAATACCATGACTTCAAGGAGAACAGTAGAAGAGGCAAGACCTACAACAATAAATGTATCCATACAAGGAATATCTAGGCGCCCTAAGAGCAGTACAGATTGAAAGCACTACAGGAACCCAGAGGAGGGTGAGGTTACATAAGCCAAAATACCTGAAACCAAATACCAAATATGTACTGTGCAGATGAACAGCTCATTTCAGTTCTGACACGGCTGTGTTTTGTGTTTACCATTTCAAGGCTACCATGAAATAGGTCAGCAAGAACAGATTCTATAACAGACCCTAATGAAAGTCTCAGACAATAGAAATCCTTCTTTGGTGTTTGACACTTGTCCCAGGGAAAGCCTGCCACATGTCAACTCTGATAGAACACAACAGCCAATGTTTAAACATTCCATCTCCTCAAGTTGTCTTTCCAAAATGCACCCAATTCATCTTGTGTGAGGTGAAAGACGTGGTCAGATTTCGGAGTGATGAAATCATTCAGAAGGAATCCAGCTACCACATGCAAGATATTGCTGTATTAATATTTGATTCAAGAGAATGTGGGACCGGTTATCAATAATTCAGTCATCATTTAATATCAGAGACATGGAGTGCGCCCAACTGTGGTATTAGTTTACACATTAGAGTGACTAAGATGTAACGTGTTATTGCCACTGTCACATTTCTTACGTTACACGATGACAGTATGGCTTATGAGGACTGAAATGATGTGCGTATTCTGCCACCCAGATTCAGAAAACAGTTGGGAACAACTAAGCCAGCCCTACTGGAGGAGTTGTAAAAAGAAATGTAGATTAGGATTCTCTTTTAGTTTGGATTCTTCTAGAAGAATCAGTCCCTGAGATGGGGATTCAAATGCAAGTCACGTGCAAGTAGAAGGTGAAGGAAATACTAGCAGGGGAGTGGATGAGACAAGAGAGAGAAGGTGGCCAAGTGGGAGCACGGTGTCCAAATGTCTAGACTTCAATGCCATTGGGTCACTCTGACAGTCAGTGCAAAATATGCCCAAGGGATGAGGAAGCTAGGGTGTTTATACTACAGTCCCCATTAGTGATTGGTTGAAAGCTGCCCCTAGTAGCACTAGGGGCAGCTTTCAATCCACCCACAGGGAGGAAAAACATGCCTCAGAGAGAAAGTTCTCAAGCACAGGGATGGAGGGGTTGGCAGTTGGAAATAGGGGATATGGCAGGGCACTGGTGGGATCTGTCACCATGTCACAACAACTGGCTCCTCGTCTTGTCCCCCTCACCCTAATAGACAGAAGGGGAGAGAACCAATATTAAGTACCCACTACATTATACACACATTGCTCGTCGTAACATCTAATCCCTAAATAAAGGCATACACTTTTTCCAAGGGAATGAACTAGATGTCAGAAGAATAGGGGACTTACCCAAGCTAGCCCAGCCCCAGGAAGTAAGAGGACAGAGACTCAATCCTCTCCAACCTCTAAGCTGACACCTTTCCAATGAAGGGCATGCAAATTCCCCTGTGCAGCCCCATCAGGCAATGCTAAGTCACTTAGATGCGATCTGCACACCTAGATTTTGACTGGTGGTTACCAAACAGCTCCAGTCTTGACTTTGTTTTCCCCCTGCCTAGAATGCCTTCCTCCTTTTACACCTGCTTATTGAAGTTGGGCTGCTGGTGAGTCGAAAGTCAGCCTTTAAAGAAGACAAGGGCTTATTAGATAAGCAGAGCGAAGCATAAAGAGACATCCCACATGGAAGAACAGAATGAAAGTGGTGCTGATACTTCTAATGAGCTTAAGTAATTCTCACGCACACCAGAGTTTGACGGCAACGTCCATAAGCAAAAGCCGAGAGGTGAGGATGTGCGTGAGATGCTGAGGAAAAACAGGGTGATTCCTTTGCCTGTAGCTCTGGAGGAAGAGTCCTGTGGGTACGCAGACACGAGCACTAGATGACCTTTGAAAGCCACGCTATTGACTCTGGTCTCCTTCCAGGGACATAAAAACACTCTTGTGGGTTTCTGAGCAGGGAAAGTGTCATACACAAAGTAATCAAGAAGATTAATCTGGCAGCCATAAACCAAATGGGTTAGAAAAGGGAGGATTGGAACTGGAATGCAGTCACAAAATATAAGGAGCTTTTAGAAATGTCCCTTGGATCCCCAGGGTTCACATTGTTCCTTATTCATTTTTTGCTTTTCTAGCCTACATTAAGGACAAGCCAAGCTAGCTTTGCTCAAATCCTGAGCTGGGTTTCAAGAACTTACTCTTGAGAAAGGACACTCAGAAAATTCCTTCTCCTGGCTTTGTGGAGTATAAAAATCTAACTAGTCTCATTTCCCTCACTTTTCACTCATCCTTCTGGTTCATAAGAGACTTTCAAGAAGTATTTTCTCCTTGTGATCGAAAGTGGATATTTTTTCATCTCTATTGTGCTAAGCTTTTAAGTCAGAGCTAAAAAGTTCTGGTGTCTGGAGAGCCAAGATGCTAAATGTGGAAACCCATTATTTCATCTTGCCAGGTGAGTCTCAAAACTTTCTCAGGTATAGTGGCCCACGAAGCATGCCTGAGATGCTAATGCACACACATGCACGCAAAGCCCTGGCTTCTGCCTCTGTCAACACCCTGATGACACGTCAGTCCTGCCCTTTATCCAAATAAGGGGTTTGGTTCTCAGTCCTAAAGGCCATTAGGAAGACAATTCAACAAATGTAAAAGAACAGGACCGTGGGGGCTTCCCTGGTGGCGCAGTGGTTGAGAATCTGCCTGCCGATGCAGGGGACACGGGTTCGTGTCCCTGTCCGGGAAGATCCCACGTGCTGCGGAGCGGCTGGACCCGTGAGCCATGGCCGCTGGGCCTGTGGGTCCGGAGCCTGTGCTCCGCAACGGGAGAGGCCACAACAGTGAGAGCCCTGCGTATCGCAAAAAAAAAAAAAAAAAAAAGAACAGGACTGTGTTGTTAGACTGGGCCTTTCTAGACTTTTAATAAAACTCTGATTTGAAATCCCGTATCCACTTGGATGCAAATCAATAGGGCAACTTCCAGGAGGCAGTATTACCCTCTCACTACTGATGGAAGTCCAGCTTTCTGCTAACTAGTGATTGGAAGAGCTGTTTATTGCAAGGAGAAAGTGACTATCAAATAAAGACTAAAAATCATTTTGAGTGGCAATTTTCCAATTTAAGTAAAACTGAAAAAAAAAAAAAAAAAGACCTAAACTGAGACTGGAGAAGTCCCTGGTGTCAGGGAAATTAGATCAAAATTGTTGGGAATTTTCAAGGCGTACTTAACCCTCTCTTCCTCAACCGATTCTGAACAAATTCAAAAGTAAGCTCATGAGAAGCAGTTGCAGGATTAAAATATCACCGTTTCCATCCTACCACATGTGTCACCTCATCATCAAGATCCTGGATTTAAGTTCTCTTTCTTGTATGCACAATAGAAATCAACAATGGTGTAGAAACAAGAGAAGGACTTAATAGAACCTTGTGATTGAAATTGTCATTTCCATTGTTGGTGAGTGTGAATGGTGGAAATGTGCATCCACGTGGTCTGGAAGAGTGAGAAATATCTCAAGTGAGACCCTATAACCAGACCAAATCCCAAGGCAGAAGACAGGAAGTGCAAGGGGTTCTAGTGAAAAGTGACCCCTCCAGAGGGCACGAGTGGCTGACGCAGGCTTCTGAAGGACACGGAAAGGGCTCAAACTGAGTGGATAGCAGAGGATGCAGATGTATTTCAAGCTTGCTTACCCCTGCCCTTTCATTCACTCAGCCTTCAGCAGTGATTTTGCCTAAATAAGCAACTCCAGAAGATTTAAAAAACAAAAGCATTTTGGTGCATCTATTTTAAGGATAGACCCGTTTCCGGTCCATTGTTACATGCAACTGATGCACAGCAAGGATGGATTTGTTACTAGACTTTTCTTTACAGCCTATAAATATGTGTGGCTAATCCTATAACCACCTGCGGTTGTACAGATGGAAATAGCTCCAGCTGGAACTTGCACCAAGACCAGAAGATGCTTGGCCGTGGCAATTATAGATTCTGATGGCCAAGGACTGGAATGGCTTGGCCTATTTTCCCTTTTCGGGTTCCAAACTACAGCGCAGGTGGACAGAGGTTGCCCATGCCTTAAAATATTTCTGCAAGGGTGAGGCTGGCAGGCATGACTGACCTATTTCAGTTCTGGAGAAATGGTTCAGCTCTTTATGATTCAGTATTTCTTTGGATGTGACCAAAGGAAATGAATTTATTTGATTTACTTATTATTGATTTTCTTCCATTTTACTGAGCTCTGAAAAATATTAAAAGATAATTATTAAAAATAGGGAATCAGATGTAGGCAGTCAAAAGGTCAAACTTCTGGTTATAAGATAAATAAGTACTAGGGATATAACGTACAACATGATTAATATAACTAACACTGCTGTATGTTATATATGAAGGTCGTTAAGGGTGTATATCCTGAGTTCTCATCACAAGGAGAAAAGTTTTTTTTCTTTTCTTTTACATCTATATGAGATGATGGAAGTTCACTAAACTTATTGTGGCAATCATTTCATGATGTGTGTAAGTCAAATCATTGTGCTGTACACCTTAAACTTGTACAGTGCTGTATGTCAATTCTATTTCAATAAAACTGGAAAGAAAAAAAGAGCGCAATTTTTTTTAAAAAGGCAATTATTAAAAATAGGTGTGCCGTGTATTAGTTATGTCAATAATAACGGCTAATAGACTTGCACTCTTTTGAGAGAGGAGGGAATGAACTCACACGCACCCTTGGCCAGGAACAACCTAGAATTCAGTCCAGACACTGAGTCTATTCAGAGGTTTTCCACCACATCCCAGAGCTCTCTGCCCGTCAAAAGCTTGCTCTCGGCACCTAGGAAATTTCATAGTTCATTAATGTTGGAGAATGTTACCTGGATTATTTTATGAAGTTGTGGCTGTTAGGAGCAATAATACATATGGGGACTACAAGTTTCATGTGATGCAAAACTTATGAAAATCTGAATGCCATTGCAAGACCAGATTTTTCCTGTTTTGAAGGAGGGTCTTCTCCTTACACATCTACAAAGCAGACCAGAATAATAACCTCCATCAGGTCTGGCTGTGAAAGACAATGAAGGTGTTAATTTTGTGTGAACCTAAGGTCTGTGTGCTTCTTTTGAGATCTTGAAAGCATCTTGTGGCCTATTGCCTCTCTTTGAAATGGTTATTCCAACACAGAGCACACCGTTTTCTGAACACCATTAGGCAGTTTTGAAAACATGATGAGGCCAGACATCTGCTCATGCCATTCTCGTTATGTGAAGATGGAGAATATTCTGCCCTGAACACCCTTGGTAAGCCGATCCTAGGAGAAATGTATGGTTTATCATTCAGGGTACATTTAAGTTTTACCAATCACATTCACTTCAGGCTTAGCTATTATTCTCCATCACATTCCTTGGGGAAAAAAGGAGACATTATTCCTATTAACATTATTATTATAGGATTATAATTCCCATCGATAAGATAAGAAGTGCAAAGTCCCTAAAATTCACTTTATTTATCCAAGTTTCCAAAGCAACTGTTTAATTAATTGAACAATAAGGCCATTAGACTGAGGTGGCCCTAATGCTGAGGTAGCTCTAGGTAAGCAAACCAAAACCTAAACCTATAAATGCCTCAAGGTTACAAATCAAAGAGCTTAGGACAGCCAATCGCAAACAGCCAACTAGGCTTTAAGCTACAGCCAATCAGATAAATTCCTTTCTTCGCTTCCGCACTTTATGTAAGTCTTTCCCCTGAATCAGGTCATGAAGGGCTCGTAACCACTTCTGCTTTGCCACTGCCCTGTTCAAATTGATTGTTGCTCACATAACCTTTTTTTCCTAACGTTTTTCCCCCAGAGATAACTGACATAGAGCACTGTATAAATGTAAGGTATATAACATAATAATTTGAGTTACATTTATTGTGACATGGTCACCACAATAAATTTCGTTAGCATCCATCATCTCATATAGGTTCCAAAAAAAAGAAGAGATGTTTTTTCCTTGTGATGAAAGCTCTTAGGAGCTACTCTCTTAACAACTTTCAAATAAAGCATACAGCAGTTTTAAGTACAGTCATCGTGTTGTGCATTACATCCCTATTACTTATTTATCTTATAACTGGAAGTTTGCACTCAAACTCTTAAAATTTTTACTATGCCTCAGTTTATCTTTTAACATGAGTTAGAAGCAAAATTGGAATTTCAAGACTCAGAACTACCATTCTGTTTAAATCAAGCTGACAGAAGTATATTAAACTGCTACTACAGGTCTAATGGTAGGGTAAACATTGAGAAATATATTTTTAAAAATAATGAAATTGGGACTTCCCTGGTGGCGCAGTGGTTGAGAATCTGCCTGCCAATGCAGGGGACACAGATTCGAGCCCTGGTCTGGGAAGATCCCACATGCCACGGAGCAACTAGGCCCGTGAGCCACGACTACTGAGCCTGTGCGTCTGGAGCCTGTGCTCCGCAACAAGAGAGGCCGCGACAGTGAGAGGCCCGTGCACCGTGATGAAGAGTGGCCCCCACTCGCCACAACTAGAGAAAGCCTTCGCACAGAAACGAAGACCCAACACGGCCAAAAATAAAAATTAATTCATTCATTCATTTTTTTTAAACATAATAAAGAAATTGGCCTCTATCCTTGACACAAGTTCCAAAATGGATTAAAAAATGGATTAAAGACCTAAATGTAAGGCCAGACACCATCAAACTCTTAGCGGAAAACATAGGCAGAACACTCTATGACATAAATCACAGCAAGATCCTTTTTGACCCACCTCCTAGAGAAAGGGAAATAAAAACAAAAATAAACAAATGGGACCTAATGAAACTTAAAAGGTTTTGCACAGCAAAGGAAACCATAAACAAGACGAAAAGACAACCCTCAGAATGGGAGAAGATATTTGCAAATGAAGCAACTGACAAAGGATTAATCTCCAAGATATACAAGCAGCTCATGCAGCTGGATATCAAAAAAACAAACAATCCAGTCCAAAAATGGGCAGAAGACCTAAATAGACATTTCTCCAAAGAAGATATACAGATTGCCAACAAACACATGAAGGGATGCTCAACATCACTAATCATCAGAGAAATGCAAACCAAAACTACAATGAGGTATCAATTCATACCAGTCAGAATGTCCATCATCAAAAAATCTACAAACAATAAATGCTGGAGAGGGTGTGGAGAAAAGGGAACCCTCTTGCACTGTTGGTGGGAATGTAAATTGATACAGCCACTATGGAGAACGGTATGGAGGTTCCTTAAAACACTAAAAATAGAGCTACCATATGACCCAGCAATCCCACTACTGGGCATATACCCTCAGAAAACCATAAAAGAGTCATGTACCACAATGTTCGTTACAGCTCTATTTACAGTAGCCAGGACATGGAATCGACCTAAGTGTCCATTAACAGATGAATGGATAAAGAAAATGTGGCACATATATACAATGGAATATTACTCAGCTATAAAAAGAAATGAAATTGAGTTATTTGTAGTGAGGTGGGTGGACCTAGAGTCTGTCATACAAAATGAAGTAAGTCAGGAAGAGAAAAACAAATACCATATGCTAACACATATATATGGAATGTAAAAAAAAAAAAAGTTTCTTATGAGCCTAGGGGCAGGACAGCAATTAAGACAGTCAGAGAGAATGGACTTGAGGACACGGGGACTGGGAAGGCTAATCTGGGATGAAGTGTGAGAGTGTCACGGACATATATACACTACCAAATGTAAGATAGATAGCAAGAGGGAAGCAGCCACATAGAATAGGGCGATCAGCTCGGTCCTTTGTGTCCATCTAGAGGGGTGGGATAAGCAGGTTGGGAGGAGGGAGGGAGGGAGGAGATATGGGGATATATATATATGTATAGTGATTCACTTTGTTATACAGCAGAAACTAACAAGCCATTGTAAAGCCATTATACTCCAATAAAGATGTTTAAAAAAAAAAGATTCTTGACTTAATCACATCTACAAAGACCCATTTTTTTGCCATATATGATAACATTCACAGGTTCCAGTGATTAGGACATAAATATCATTTGGAGGACTATTTTTCAGCCTATCACACTACACAATTTCAAATTTTACTCTAAAGCTACAATAATCAAGACAGTGTGACACTGATATAAGGATAGACTTAGAGACTAAGGAACAGAATAGAGTCCAGAAATTCACCCTACATTCAAGTTCAACTGATTTTAACAATGTCTCCAAGACAATTAAATGGTGAAGGATAATCTTTCAACAAATGGTGTTTGGAATAATTGGTTATCCATAAGAAATAAAAGAATAAAAACCCTAAGACCTTTATCTCATGCATAAGCAAAAATTAACTTAAAAAATGGATAATAGACCTAAATGCTAAAATTATAAAACTTCCTGGGCTGAGTCTTCCTGGGAACACTGCCAGGATGTCAGTGCTTTTTTCACCTAAATTAAAGGGGCTTTCCTAAAGGACACAGACAGTCTAGAAAAAAAACTGCTGAGAAGCATAACCACAGAAGACACGTGGAGTGCCTCTACTGCAGATTCCAGCAACCCTAAAGAGGTGAGATTTGTCGCAGAGTGAAACAGGGAGATGTAGAGTGCATTTAGGGGAAAAAGGGGAAAAGGTTAAAATGTAGGGCGGTTTTGGAGGGTCAAACAGAAGTCTAAAGGGGTAAGAAGAATTCACACTTATTTTATCTGACTTAACGCTTTACATATGACAGGTCACTTATCTTCCCAACAGCACTTTGAAGCAGTTACCACAACTGACGTTTTACAGATGAGGGAACTGAAGCCCGTAGATGATTTGTGCAAGGTCATACATCTGGTAAATAGAACCAGAATTCAGATCTAAGTGTGCCTGATCTACTACTGCCTACCTTTCAGAAAGTTGTGTTTAAAAGTACTAATTCCCATAAAATAGGGAACAGAGGGCTTGGTACCTCATAAGTATGACATTTACCCCGTTTGCTCAAGACTCCAATACATAACACCTGAGGAGGCCAAGCCACCCAGCAGCTAAGCCTCACTGCTCACCATGTGCAAATTCAGGCTGTAAATGCTGCTACCCGAGGAACACAGGACAGAGAAGCTACCTGGGGGGAAATGAAGTATGCCTGCTTATGAGGATTTGCAGCCAGGACGACAAAGCCCTTCCAGTAGAATACCTGGACCCTGGGGACATTGCAGAGGGGTCCCTTGAAGTTGCTACAAAGAACATTAAAGAGGACAGATAGACAGAGAAAGCAGATCAAAACACAAAGGACAGGAGGAAAGGAACAAATCACTGAGCTAGAGAACAGTTGACAGCCCCTGGCGTAAATAAGTTGTAAGATTTCGCCTAATTCTTTTGCGAACCTGTATGCATTTCTGTTAAAAACCAAATGGGCACTAATTAAGATAGCAATAGAAATAAGTGCATGACCTGCTGAGGATAAAACAGGGATGAGCTGAGTGCCTCTGCCTGGAGAGACTGAAGGATTAGACAGCTGGCGGCTGGTGGTTACTTATCAACCTCCAAAACTAGTACTAAGAAACGTTTATGTGATAATAATAACAGCTAATGTCCACCGAACACTTGCTATGTGCTCTGCCTGGGTTATTTATTTATTATTCACAATCTTATGAGAGCCCACAATTATCCTTACTTAACCATGAGGAAACTGAAACCAAAAGGGTTAGCAGGTATTGAATTTAAAATTAGAATTGGTTCCATTCAATCTTAAAAATGAAGCCATTTATTATAGGTGTGTGTACATCCTCTCTCTCCCAGAAGTAGTCTAATAACACATCTTTCCACTCCTCTCCTCCCAAAAAACCTGGCAGTAGTCGGCATTTCCTTAGGGGATCTGCTTTTAGAATATTCCAATTTCACTCTTGCAAAGTGCATTAGTCACTATGGAAACAGTTAATTCATTGATAATAGTGGAGATCTTTTATTAATAAGGATACAACAGCATATGTGACCCGTAATTAGCAGCTCTCCATAGAAAGGCATCCCAGAAAAAATGTATAGCATGATAGGATTTTGGCCTTACTACAATCTGCTGCAGGATGTAAATACAGGGCAACCACTCTTGGTGAGTCCATTTGGTAAATCTTCTGAGGATTGTTAAGTACTGGTCTCCCCAGACCTCATTTCCCAAACCTGCCACTTGCACAGAGGCAGCGAGCTGCCTGCTGAGCACAAAGTGGTCTCCATCCTCCCCACTCCCTCCTCTCAGAGGGCTTTCAAGTGACTTGGGAGATGACCAAACAGTTATTGGGCCTAATTAGCTCCCCTGCCAACTGGAGCACTCCCTCCCACACCCCACGGCCTTCCACACAAAAGCTGCAAATTGCTTTCCAACCTTTGAAGCCATCCCAGGAAAGCACTAAAGAAGAGCTTCCTAGCTGTGTCTTTACTGGTAGGCACCCTCTGATCAAAAGCCTGGGCAAAGAGCAAGAGAACCAGCCCCTGACGGACAGTGGCTTCAGAGAAGCGCTGATGCCCGGAGCTAATCAGGGCCAGCAGGGGAAGGAGCAGGGCCTGAGTGTAAAAGCCCAGCTTCTGATGCCTGCTGTGTGGATCTGGCCATTCAGACAAAAGTCAAAGCTCTCCCCCTCCCCCTCATTCTCTTTTTCCTTCCCTGGGCAGTGCTGGCCTGGCTACCATGCTCAGAGGGCAGCAAAATCAGGACAAAAAAGCTTTCTGCTTCTGAATCACTCCTTCACTTCCTTGTCTGCAGCCCCTCTGTGTTCAGACAGGCTGCATCCGAATTCTGGCTCCAACACCGACTAGCAGCAGTGTGACTTTGGACTGGTTCCTTGATTCTCCAGGCCTCAGTTTCCTTGTCAGACTGCCTGGTTTGCATTCCAGCACCATCACTTAATAGCTGGAGAGCTTGGGGAAGCTACTTCTTTCTGTACCTTGCTTCTCACACATCAAACGAGGATAATAACAGCACCTGTCTCAGAGGCAGGAGCTGGAACCCGTGGGGGCTACCGGTGAGTCTGCAAGCACAGTGGGAGGGGCGGGATGGTGGGAGCCGGAGCCATGAAGGAGACATAGCCACTGCTGGTGGCATCCCTCTTTGGTCTAACCAGCATCCAGTAAGCCAAAGAGCCTGGGAAGCACCGTTTGCAAAGGTCCATCCTCTGGGGTGCAGGGCAACACAGGAAGGATGAATCTGAAGGCGAAAAGGCACAGAACTGTATGCTGCATAGGACCCAAAGGTTTGTCTGCGGGGCTAAATGAGATAAGCCATGCAAAGCCCCTAGCACAGGGACTGGCACCTTACAGGTGATCGATAAGTGTTATGTGGCAGTGAGCAGTTATAATGGTTAATTTCGTGTGTCAGCTTGACACGGAGTGCCCAGATTAAACGGTATTTCTGGGCACATCTGTGAGGATGTTTCCAGAAGATACTAGCCCTTGAATCAGTGGTCTCAGTAAAGCAGATGGCTCTCCCCAGCGTGGGTGGGCATCATCTGATCCTTTGAGGGCCTGAAATAGAACAAAAGCGTGTCAACTGAAAAAAAAAAAAAGTGCACAAAGTGAGAGTTGTGAGTTAAGTTTTATTTGGGGACTATAGCCTGGGAGACAGACTCTCAGAGAGCTCTGAGGAACTGCTCTGAAGAGGGAAGGGGGGACGTCAGCGTACGTATGATTTTAGTGAAGGGGGGACATGCAGTCATGCACATATTTTGGGAGAAGGTTGCTGCTAGTCATGAGGAGTGGATGTCACTGTTAATGATTTTAATGCTCTTCTAGATATGAGGAGATACAAGAAATTGGGCTCATAAAATCTCCTGAAAATATCTAACTATCTGAAGGACTGTTCTACCAGTTTTCCCCAGAGCACAGAGTGCTTCGTTCCTGATCTCCACCCTGAACTCCTTTCAGGGTGTGTGGAAGGCCAGTGACTGCAGTAGCTGGTGACCTAATCCTTATAGAGGCAGGTGGTGAGAAACAATTTTTAGTTGGCAAGGGAGAGGAAGACGTTTCCACCCCTTTCTTCCTGCCTCACTGCTTGGGCTGGTTCATCTCATCTCATCTTGTTTCACCCTCAGCCTGGGATTTACACATCAGCTCCCCTGATTAGCAGGCCTTCAGACTTGGACTAAGTTATACCAAGCACTTTCCTGTGTCTCAGCCTCCGTTAATGCATGAGCCTATTCCTCATATAAATCTCTTTTAATATGTATCCCATTGGTTCAGTTTCTCTGGAGAATCTTGACTAATAGAGCGGTCATAGCATTCATAGTTGTAGGGGTGACAGAACTATGCAGACAGCTAATCCCCATGGCCATGGGTGAGTCCCTGTCTGGCCTGATCAACATTGTCAATCACTGTAATGCTGCCCCCCTGATTCCAGAGTGCAGAACCCCCTTCCCTAGTTCCAGCTGCAACCCAGCAACACACAAACCCAGAACATCCCTTTCTCTGCCTTTTTCCTCTCTTGTTCCCAAAGCCCAGACTATTAATGAAAAGTGTCACAGAAATATGCCAGCCAGTTTGATACCAGAATGCAGCCCACAATTGCTGCTATCATCTTGTGTTGCTGGAGCACTCTCCTCACCACGGCCCCTCTCAGAAGTTCAACCCTGCTTCTCCTTTACTGAATCAGGACCACAAAAAATGTATCTCCCAGAACTCAGCTATATGGTGCAGGACAGTGGTTAACAGTATAGACTGGGGAAGTAAGTCTGAGACCTGGCTGTCCACAGACTTGCTATGTGACAATGAACAGATCACATAATCTTGCTGAGCCTCAGTTTTCCCATCTGTGAAATGGGTGGTTCTGACAATTAAAAGAGAGAACCCATAGAAAGCAATTAGCACAGTAACTCACACATTATGTGCTTAAGTAATGTTAGTTATTATTTCCTATTATTGTATCTCTGCTCCCTTAGCTGTCTTGTCTTCTTTTATGCCTCTCTTAGGAGAAAATGTGTCCGTCCATCTTTACAAGTATAAATTCACTTCCTCTTCTCTAGTAACCTTTTTGGATTTCTATCAATTATCTCTGCTTCTTTTCAGTCTTAGTATGCACTCTTTTCCTTCTGCATTCAAGTGATTCTCTCCATATTTGTACATAATTGACTCGAAAAATATACAAATCACAAGAAAATCTTCTTCCTTACTAATAAAGAAACAAATGTTAAAATCATTCCAAACATCTACCTTATATGTACCAAAATAATAAAAACAACTCTATTCATTCACTCTTTTCTTCAACTGGCCAAACACCATGAGGAGAAATAAGTTTGGTTTTTGCCCTATAAAGTGGCACAATCCTTGCAGAAAAAAATTGGATAAGTGGCGACAGGAGTCATACAAATGTTTACACTCTGATCCAGGAATATCAATTTGGAAAATGTATCCCAAGAAATTAATGCTAAAGGAAAAATGAGTTCTGCAGAGATGTTTATTAGCTGCCCTAAATATTACCACTTGAAACTAGAAACAGCTATTCCTAGATTGACTAACCTGCTCAAATACTGCACATACTGGGAGAGGATGTGGTCCTGAGATGGCAATTAGGATGGAAAGAAGAAGAAAAGTACTGTGCGTCCATTGTTACCATAACTGCTTCGAAGAACTCTATACAGACCTGAAATGGACCACAGGGTGATGTAAGGAAAAGGAAGTTAGAATCAGCTATAAAAATAGCAAAAATAAAAACTTTGTCTCTTAAAGCCACAAAATGAAAATAGGCAGCAGAATTTGAAAATAATTCATGCTGCAAATGGCGAAGTGTTCTTTGCTCTTATGTCATTCAGCTTGATAGAAAATTATTGTCATCTTATCAGGTGGCAAACTAAGAAACAGTGGCAAAATACAATGTCCCTGCTATCAAAATCTCAGAATCTAGACAGCTCCTCACCAGAAAATTGCTCTATTAGGAAAGAGGAAAGGATGGATTGCTCTGAAAACACCAAGATGACTGGGACCAGGAAAATGTTTTCCAGAGGAGGCATCACCTGAGCTAAGAGGAGAACTTAATCCAAGCAGAAAGTGGGTGGGAAAGGAAATTTCAGGCAGAGAGAACAGCACTGAAAGGTAGATAATTTATATAAAAGAGAGTGGAGCCTTCCAGAAACTGCAGGTTGTGCAATATAGCTGGATCATGGCATCCTGGAAGGCAGGTGGAGATAAGGCCACCAAAGTAAGCAAGAACCAGATCAAGAAGGACCAACATGTTGTCAACTGTGAACTCCACACAGAAGGTTCTGGGAAGTCCTGAAAGACTTGAAGAGGAAAAGTTATATAATGACAACTATTGCAAATAAGATGAGGAGTTACTGATGTCTAGGTGACTGGTTAATGTGAATAGTTTAATAGAGTGAATTTATACTCAAGGAGAAAAAGTCAATCTATTCTAAAAGAAGAATAATTTCCTTCCCCTCTGCCTACTAATATTCTTAAGCCATGTATCTTTTATCTTAAAACAAGAAAAACACATTTATTCAACCATGCTGCCTACTTTAACTGCTGTGGCCCAGTTTTTTGGATATGTGGCTGATACTTCCTACTTCTACACTTCCATTTATTTTTTGAGTTTCAAAAATTTATTACTCAACAACTATGTTATATGATAACATGTAGTCAAATCCATTTTGTAAAGAAACTATCACAGTTATACCTGTACTTTTATAATATCCAGTTACAAAATATAAAATAAGCAGAAAAAGATTTTGACAAAATTCAATATCCGTCCATGATAAAAACTCTCAAAAAAGTTGGTATAGAGGGAACATATCTCAACATAATAAAGGCCATTTATGACAAACCCCCAGCTAACATCATATTCTATGGAGAAAAGCTGAAAAGAATTTCCTCTAAGATAAGGAACAAGACAAGGATGCCTACTCTTGCCACTTTTATTCAACCTAATACTGGAAGTCCTAACCACAGGAGTCAGATTAGAAAAAGGAATAAAAAGCATCCAAATTGGAAGTGAGTAGTAAAACAGTCACTATTTGTAGACTGCATGATCCTGTATATAGAAAACCCTAAAGACTTCACCAAAAAACTATAAGGATTAATAAACAAAGTCAATGAAGTTGCAAGATACAAAACTAATATACAGAAATATGTTGCATTTCTGTACACTAATAATGAACTATCAGAAAGAGAAAACAACCCCATTTACAATTGCATTAAAAAGAAAGAAATACCTAGAAATTAATTTATCCAAGGAGGTGAAAGACCTGTACTCTGAAAACTGTAAGACATTGATGAAAGAAAATGAAGACACAAATGAATGGAACGATATTTCACGTTCATGGATTAGAAGAATTAATATTGTTAAAGTGTTCACATTACCCAAAGCAGTCTACAGATTCAGTGCAATCTCTATCAAAATACCCACGGAGTTTTTCATAGAACAAGAATGAAAGAGTTCTATGAAACACTGAGACGCTTGTACACACTCAGTTCTTTCTTAGGCTTTCACGTATCTACTGGGGTTTAATCACATGAGGGTCTCTAACACGTCCAGTTGAAGCCATTCTTCTTGATGGACAAATGTATTTGCTAGAACCCTACTGATTGTAGGTAACAGAGAACCAACTGCAACTTCCTTATGCAAAGGAAATAAAGAAGTTAATCAACCTAATGAAGAAAAGCAAGAGTATGACAGAGTCTGAAGACAGTGGAACCATAGACTGGAACCTGCCTGGTCTCCCATACTGGTTTCTATCCCTGTCCCTCTTTGTGTGGTGCCTTTAGTGTCTACCACTACAGACTGGATTTTTTTTTTTTTTTTTTTTTGAGGTACGTGGGCCTCTCACTGTTGTGGCCTCTCCTGTTGCGGAGCACGGGCTCCAGACGCGCAGGCTCAGCGGCCATGGCTCACGGGCCCAGACGCTCTGTGGCATGCGGGATCCTCCCAGACCGGGGCACGAACCCGCGCCCCCTGCATCAGCAAGCGGACTCCCAACCACTGCGCCACCAGGGAAGCCCTGGATTTTTATATTAAGAATAAATGTCATTGAATTGTCCCACATTTTCTGTCTTATGGATTTGGTCACCTGAAATTGACAACCCTCAAGATGTCTTTTGCCCCAGTTACAAAATTTCCAAGAAAAGGATTCACTGGCCAAGCTTGAGTAAGCTGTCCATCTCTAGACCAATCCTCCGGGCCAGAGGACCAAGTCAAGTTATATTTTTATGACAACTCCCATGTAAATCATTTGGTCAAAGATAAAGAAAATTCCTAGAAAAGAGGGTTAGATAGAAAAGCTCAGGGATTGGCCACAAAAAAATGATGAAAGCAAAACATGCACTAATATAACATCTGTTTCCCTCTGCCGTGTTCCTACCACATCACTTGACCCAAGCTCTTTGTTACCTTTCCTACACTAAACACAGCTAAACTCATCTTTTAATTTTTCTTAGCACTTTCACAGCCTCAGCTTGCTCTTTCTGATGTTGACATATTAATGTTCATAGGTGTCTACCTCACTTGCTATAAGGATCACTTATACAGTCAATGGTCATTTGGCACACCTCCCACACCCAAGGTTCCCTCTCCCTATTTGAAGTCATTGGTCTGAGAGGCATAATCTATATTTTCTCTGGATTTTTTACAATATCCCCAGCTCGGTGGTAAAAAGGCACTTTAACAAATCAAATCACCATATTCATTCATTTCTTCCAAGAACATCGAAGCATCAGACACTGGGCTGCATCCTGAGATTAGAGAGGTTGCCACAGGAAAAGGAATACATACCGAGAGATGGCTCTTAACAGCCTTGAGAGTCTGGCAAGAGAGGCAGACATGGGTACAAATTAAATAGGGCCCAGTATGTTAAGTGCTGAAGGTCATCCTGCCATGGTATACAGGGGCCCTGAGAAAGGAGGAACTAACTCAGGGGAGGAACTGAAAAAAGCAAGCGTCTCTTGTACTAGCTTTGAAATATACATCTCCTCCTTTTCCATCTTGTCTTAGCAAGGACACTGCTGGAGTCACAAGATCATCGAATCACTAGCCTTGAAAGTAGAAGTGACCTGAAAGATTATCCAGCATAAATTTCTCCTGCTAACCTGTCTCTCCCCAGAGGCTCCTACCATGAGGACCTCACTGAGTTACAAGTGAACGTGTTGGCAGGGTAGAGAAATCAAAGGGTTTGGAGTCAGACAGGTCTAGGCTCAAAATACAACACTTAGTAAATATGTGACTACAGACTGGCCACAGCCTCTCTGAGCCTCAGATTTATTGCCAGTTAAATGTCACCATATTACTTGCCATACTGGGTTGTTGTGGGTTGTGGCTTTTAACTACTTACCTCCTTGAGGCATTCTATTGTGGGACAAATGGAATCAATAAGAAGCTCATTGTTGGGTTAAGATGAAATCTGCTTCCTATGCACTTTGTATGCATTGGTCCTGATTTTGTGCTTTGCACAGGAGAAAGGAAAAAGAAGCCTTTTCACTCCCCTATCTAAGAATAGCTCAGACTGGACTATTATAATATACCAAAGCCCTTTTTCCATAGCTGCCTCTCCCCACTGCAGTGAATTCTCCTAGCTTATTGCATTCCTGCTAAATCTTTGTATTTGTCTGAATTCAACCATCTCAGCCCTCAGAGATTCAGCCTAGTGGCCCTCAGAATATCTGCTTATTACAATAAACAGGCTTCAAATTAAATCTTGGGTCCCACAATTCCCTTTCGATAGAATCACATAAAATGGAAGTGTCAAAAGCTGGAGAAAGTATAGCTGTTTGACAATTGAAGATGGAACCATGGGCTAGAGGAATTCAAACCAGCTCACTGGGTCACACAATAGATGTTTCTGTTACAAGAAAAATGGTGTATAGGATCTCCTGCCTCCCCCAAATCAAACTCATTGTGTTCTTATGCCAAAAGGAATCCCACTGACAGATATAAAATATTCACACCCCAGCCTCTGTGGCTGAATGGCAAGCTTTCAGTTCTCACACACACCATCTTTAGCAATGCAAAGCAAATAAGATGAGGTCTCTTTCATAAGAGAATGACAAATATCTTACTGATCCCTGTATAATGCAAACTCTTCCAATGAATGGTGGGCTAACAGTCCAATTATTTTAATGCATTTTCAAACTGCACAGCAAAACAATATGCCATATAATATATATAGTCAAATTTCACTTTCTGTCCATATTTCCCAAATATGTTTTGTGGGGTTGTGAAAAGGGAGAATCAGGTAGCACACCTTAACATCATTTTTAAAATTTAAGGAGAAAGGTAGCAATTTAGAAATAACTGCACACTTCAAAATTTTCCTTTTTGCTATTTATCTGCCATTGTTGTGTATCCCAGCAGGTGAAAGAGTGAATGAATATGGTATAATAGGATTTAGAGTAATGGAAGGGATACAACTGCCAATTACATTGTATCTTAACTTTGAGATGCTTCTTTCAAAATTATATGTTCGTTTGACATTTCCCTGGAAAACAGTGGATGGGGAAAGATATTTTTCAAAGCTCTTGGGGCAGCTATTCAAAAACCAAAGTGCTAAGCAGACCTGCATATATGGAGAAAGGTCCTTTGTAGCTGAGTGTGACCCTGGTCGTTTGACCCGAGTCATCCCACCACAATGGAACATATTCTACAAACATAATTACCTGTTGTTTAAAATGATCTTTTCTAATCTTTTTAAGACATTTGTAATATGAAACACCATCAAAGAAAGGGGCTGGTATGGGAGTCATTAATGAGTTAGGTAGTTTGGGGTACAGATGGAAGTAAGACACCTACTGGGAAAAAAACAAATGTGAGAACCCTTGGAAGTAAAAGAGATTTAAAAGGCAAATGGAAGGAAGATGGAGACAAACAGCTTAGAGGGGTCTTCACTCTGGAGCTAAGGTACTGCAGCAGAGGTGGTCAGAGCACAGGTTCTACATCAGACTGCCTGAGCAAGCCAGTCTGTTAGCATCTAAGCATTACTTCTGCATCTGTAAGATGGGATAATAGCAATATTGCGTAGGACCTAGGATGAGAAAAGCACAACTGCAATTAGCTATTAGTGTAGTGATAATAAATAGTCCTTAGACCCAGGCAAGGGAACCTGCATGAGTTAAAGTGCTCTCCTGATTTTCTAAAGACATTTCTGGTACCTAAAATGGGTCTTGGGCAAGCCATCAGGCAGAGTGTACCAAGCCTGGACCAGGAATAGACCCTCAGGTTCGTTTTTCCCTTTTGAGATGCTCTTCAACTCTCTATTACCACTCCTACTATGTGTGAGGTTGACCAGATGCCCAATAGAGCTCCAGGACTTGTGCCTATTAAATTGTCCAGAAACCTAATGGCTGGGCCCTGGTTCCAGAGGGCTGGCCTGGCAAGATTATTGCTCCCACTGGAAAGTTTGGTATTTCTTTGGCCGGACTCATGTAAGATTTGGCCATCAGAATGGTGCTGTCATGTTACAAAGGAGGCAAGGATATACCATGGAGAAAAGACTGCTTTTTCAATAAGTGGTGCTGGGAAAACTGGGCAGCTGCATGTAAAAGAATGAAATTAGAACACTCCCTAACACCACACACAAAAATAAACTCAAAATGGATTAAAGACCTAAATGTAAGGCTAGACACCATCAAACTCTTAAAGGAAAACATAGACAGAACACTCTATGACATAAATCACAGCGAGATCCTTTTTGACCCACGTCCTAGAGAAATGGAAATAAAAACAAAAATAAACAAATGAGACCTAATGAAACTTAAAAGCTTTTGCACTGCAAAGGAAACCATAAACAAGACAAAAAGACAACCCTCAGAATGGGAGAAAATATTTGCAAACAAATCAACCGACAAAGGATTAATCTCCAAAATATATAAATAGCTCATGCAGCTCAATATTAAAAAGAAAACAACCCAATTAAAAAATGGGCAGAAGACCTAAGTAGACATTTCTCCAAAGAAGACATACAGATGGCCAAGAGGCACATGAAAAGCTGCTCAACATCATTAATTATTAGAGAAATGCAAATCAAAACTACAGTGAGGTACCACCTCACACCAGTTAGAATGGGCATCATCAGAACATCTACAAACAACAAATGCTGGAGAGGGTGTGGAGAAAAGGGAACCCTCTTGCACTGTTGGTGGGAATGCAAATTGATTCAGCCACTATGGAGAACAGTATGGAGGTTCCTTTAAAAACTAAAAATAGAATTACCATATGACCCAGCAATCCCACTACTGGGTATATACCCAGAGAAAACCATAATTCAAAAAGAGTCATGCACCCCAATGTTCATTGCAGCACTATTTACAATAGCCAGGTCATGGGAGCAACCTAAATTCTCATTGACAGACAAATGGACAAAGAAGATGTGGTACATATATACAATGGAATATTACTCAGCCATAAAAAGGAACAAAATTGGGTCATTTGTAGAGACGTGGATGGACCTAGAGACTCATACAGAGTGAAGTAAGTCAGAAGGAGAAAAACAAATATTGTATATTAACGCATGTATGTGGAATCCAGAAAAATGGTACAGATGAACCGGTTTGCAAGGCAGAAATAGAGACACAGATGTAGAGAACAAACATATGGACACCAAGGGGGAAAGCAGGGGGTGGTGGTAGTGGTGGGATGAACTGGGAGATTGGAATTGACATATATACACTAATATATATAAAATAGATAAGTAATGAGAAGCTGCTGTATAAAAAAATAAATAAAATTCAAAAAAAATAGTGCTATCATGTTAATTTAGGGTGACTCAAGCTGTTTATGTAGACATGGGGCCTATAAAAATTTATCTTCTGGGGCTCCTATACACCTTAGGGACAGCCTTGGTAATATGATGCTATTCATAGTGTTGGCTACTCTTTTTCTGTTCCCACTCAAGGAGAGGACTCAAAAAGTTCAAGTGAAACATAGCCAGGAAATTCTAGGTGGTGCAAGATACAACAAAGTCTAATTATTTCAAGCCATTTAATTACTTCAAACAGAAAACCACTGTCAATTACTGGGGAGATGGGGAAGTTCTCCTTCCCAGACTCCCACAACCCCTACTGGTGAGTACTGAACTTCAACCAGCCCCAGAAGATTTTTCAATGCCTAGATAAGAACTTTAAAAGTTACTACTAGTCAAAGAAATAAAATTAAAATAAAGATTCCACATTTTGCCTACCCGAAAAAATTTTTTATATAGTAATTCCAAATACTGACCAAGATGAGGTTAAAAAATAAAAATAAAAAAGCATTTCCCGATATTGCTGATTGTCATATGAAAAGATTCCACCTTTGGGACAACTATTTAATAATACGTGTGAAGATAATTTAAAATGCTTGTGCTCAGTTATGTCACTTCTGGGAATCTAGCCTCAGGAAATTATCATAAATATAGAAAAAGCAGTCAACTTTTCTCTACATAGCAGCTGGCCTCCATCTCCTTTATTTTTCTATCTTGTAAGAACTTCTAGAGAACCAAGTAAACAATGTGTTACACTTTAGGCTATTCCTGGTGACAGATATAATGAATTTAGCCATATTTTTTATTACAGCTAGCATTTATTCTTTCTTTGCTAATGCCAAGCGGTGTGTGAAGTGTCTTACATAGGCTAATTCACTTAATATTCACCACAACACAAACAATGAGTATATCTTAGAATTCCTTCAACTCCAAGAAACAGAAATCCCAGCTTCACTGGCTTAAACCATGAGGAAAGGTATAATAATAGGAAATCCAGAGATAGATGACTCTATGACCAATAAATTCCATGGTGCCATTAAGAAAGCACCTCGGGCACCATCATTCTCTCTGCCATCCTCAGGAAGCCTGATCCTTTGTGGTCACAGATGGTCAGCACAGTTCTGAGCCTCACCTCCACACATAAGTATCTAACAGAAATATCTCCATGTCTTCTTGACCAGAAATGCATTCTATGCTCATTTCTAAACCAGTTCCTAGTGCTTGGCGTAGAGAAGAAACACATGGCCACGCAGAGGGTGAATCACATAAACAAATTTGGATTTTGGTTAGAAAGCATCAAGAGACAGATGGACATTGGGTGGCAACCGACAATCTCAGCTAGGAGTAGGATATTTCTTATATCCATTTAGCAGGAAAGGAAGTTGATGACTGGGGAGGTTAAGTAACTTGCCTGAGGTCACTAATAAGTGGCAAGGCTAGGATTTGAATCCAGTTCTGTCTCTATCTGGAATTCATGCATTAGCATTATGGTGTAGTAGTGATCCACACAGGTGTACTCAAACATACAGAAAGGTTCTGTATTAGTCAGGGTTCTCCAGAGAATAAAACTAATACATATGATTTATTCTAAGGATTTGGCCCACACAATTATGGAGGCTGAGAAGTCCCACAATGCTGTCTGTAAACTGGAGACTCAGCAGAGCCAATGGTATAGTTCTCATCTAAACCTGAAGACCTGAGAACCAGGAGAGCTGATGATGTAAGTTCCAGTCCTAGTGCAAGAAAAGACTGATGGGCTTCCCTGGTGGCGCTGTGGTTGGGAGTCCGCCTGCCGATGCAGGGGACACGGGTTTGTGCCCCGGTCCAGGAAGATCCCACATGCCGCGGAGCGGCTGGGCCCGTGAGCCATGGCCGCTGCGCCTGCGCGTCCAGGGCCTGTACTCCACAACGAGAGAGGCCACAGCAGTGAGTGGCCCGCGTAGCGCAAAAAAAAAAAAAAAAAAGACTGATGTCCCAGCTGAAAAAACAGTCAGGCAGAGATAATTCTCCTTTATCCCACCTTTTGTTCTATTCAGGCCCACATTGGGTGGATGAGGTCCACCCACACTGGGGAGGGCAATCTGCTTTAATCAGTCTACCAGTTCAAATATTAATCTCATCCAGAAACATCTTCACAGATACACCCAGAATAATGTTTAACTGAATGTCTGGGCATTCCATGGCCCAGTCAAGTTTACACATGAAATTTACCACCACAGTTTCTCAGTGGAAATCATTTGCTCTCTTGCTGTGTTTGTTGATATGAACTTCTTTTATGCCAGCAAACAAAAACGTGTCATAGTATTGAGAATACATGAGAAAGAAAATTGGGTCGTTTCCTTTTTGCTTTTGATTGGGAGGTGCTAAATAAACTGGGCAAGGATACCCATTTCATTCATTTTCTCACTCATTCATTTAACCAGTGTGTAAAATTAAAAATGGAGGCTTGGCCTTCATGAGATGTGGGTTCCAATTCCAATTAAATCTTGGCTGTAAGAGTTCTTTATAAAATAAGAAATAGAATACAAGCGACAGTGATTGTCAATGGTACCAGTAGAAATAGAAATAATAGCAGTTTGATAAGGACAACCATTAAGAACAAGGTAGAGTTCCCAGCCCTTTCTTCTCCTCCTGAAACTAAAGAGAACTTTTATGTTGCCCATTTTTCCTTCCCCTCTCTCCCTGTTCCATCTTTGTCTGCCTGCTTCTGGGATTTTTTAAAATACAGAATAGGAAGGATAGGAAGAGAGGAGGCAAAGAAGCCAAAAGAAGAAGCAAGAGAAAAAAGGCCAAAGCCAACTGACCAGGTGGAGAGACAAAAGGGTTGGAGGAAGAAGGTGTTGTGGGCCACCCGTGAGGAGGATGTGGCTCTGGGTTTTGAGTTGGATTCTCATTAATGTTCTTCAAGGGCTATTGATAAAGTTCGTAAGTGCTTGGTAAATACTTTTCCGTGTTGAAGTGTGTCTCTTTGAATGTGACTGTGTACCAGAGAGGAATGATAGAGAGCCCTGGGATTCAGGTAAGAGTAATAGGAGTAGTCAGAGGGGTAGTAGTAACAGGGGCTGCCATAGGTAACAGGGGCTGCCATAGGTGCAGAAAAAGTAGAAGTATCAACAATTGGGCAAATCACTTTGACTCTTAGGACCTCAGGCTCCTCATTTGCAAAATGAGAGCATTAGAAGTCACTTCTCTAATGACTAATATTTTGTGGTTTTATTCCTGTCTACTAAGTGCCCAGTCCTGAGTTAAGGGCTATAAAGAGGAACACAGGAAATACAACACACGATTCTAGCCCTCCAGGATCTGACAGGGAGGATGGGCTTTCTTGCTGATCCTTCACATTCATGACTGAGCCCTGCCTCAGGGCCTTTGCACTTGCACTTTCTTCTGCTTGTAATGCTCTTGCCCCAGGTATTCACATGAGTCCTGCCCTCATTTCCTTCAGGTGTTTGCTCTAACGTCACCTTCTCAGTGAGTTCTTCCTTGATCACCTTACTTAAAATTGCAACTCCTTATGAATCCAACAGGAATACAAACATTCAGCCCATAGCAGTATTTAAGGTCTTTAAAAGGAAGAAGAAGAGAAAAGGATGCCTATCTCCTACTGTGTGATGTGAGAATCTCAGATAATATGGGGTGATTAGTTTCAAGTCACGAGGCTGGTTTGTGAGGCTTTTTTGGTGAAACATCTTTATGGCTTATAATTAAGAGTTAATAAAATTAACAACACCTGCCCCCCAAAATTTGCAATCCTCTTCTATCTATCTGCTTTTCTTGCTTGATTTTCTGCTACACTTGTCACCACCTAGCATATTATAGAACATATGTATTTGTTTAACATCTGTTATTTCACATAAGAATTTATGTCTCGTTAAGACAGGATTTTTTTCTATTTTATTCATTGCTGTATCCCCAGCAGCTAGAACTCTGCCTGGCATGTGGTCGGGCTTAATAAATATGTGTTGAGTGAATGAATAGGAGACATGACATGACTTGGTGAGGCAACAGAAGGAAGAAATCATGTGAGCTAGAGCTCTCAGGAGAAAGCTCAAAGGGATGGGGCAGCAGGCTGGGCATGGAGAAGTGATGAGGCATTAGGTAGATTGGGGAAGCCTTTCTCTGGCAGAGAAGGCAGGGTGGGAGGAAGGAACATGGAAAGAGGACAGAAAAGGCCTATGGGCATCTGCATGTTATGTTCTGGGCTAACCCAGGATGAAGGTCTACCTAGAGTGGAGGAAAGGACCACATTAGGAAATGGAGGGAGGTCAGGACAGGAAAGCAGCTGAAAGGCCCAAGACCCCCAGACACACCATGTGCTACACCAAGATTTCCATGTATTGCAGAGGCTGAGCTGGTAGATGGCTCAGCATGCATGTATGGACACTAGGAAAAGAGAACGGGATGAAACCAAAGCACTTAGGATTGTAGGTGGCCTAGTAGAACTATTCATTAAATAAGTTTAGGTTAGATTGGGTCTGATTTGTCATAAGAATCTAGAGCAAAGATGACCTTTCTCTCAGACCTCCCTCAATGTTGAGTCATCTACATGGACATGAAGTGGTTTTGTCTCAGAAACCCTCTTCCTCCACAACCCACCTCATGCAAATATCTCTTGCAAATCGTTGTCAAAGAGACCTAGGTTGGAGCTCCACTTCAAACCCTTACTAACTGAATAGCCTTGAGCTATTTAATATCTCTAAGCCTCTATTTCCTCTTGGGTAAAATAAGGATAATAATAATATATTTATCTCATAGAGTGGCTCTATAGATTAAATGAGATAAATGTATATAAAGCCCTTAGCACAGTTCCTGGCACAAGTCAAATACTCAGCATCATTTTTATTGTCTGTGGACCACTGTCTGCCCCTCAGCCTATCTTACATCTCTGAATCCCAGCAGTGGGCACAAATTTCACTCTAAGTGGGTCCTTCACAAATAAATATAAATAATAAAATAAATTCTCTCCAAAATATAAGTAATAAAATAAACAAAATATAAGTAATAAAATAAATTTTCTCCAACTTTGAATGATGCCACAGGGACTGTAACTAGGAAAGAAAAGACGAATCTGTTTCTCCTCCTCAGTAATAATCATAGCATTCCTTGCATCAGGACACTTTCAGAAAGTCAAAGAGGAAAATCCTGTGATTTCTTCTGAGCTCAGGGCGTGAGGATTCATCTGGTGTGGAAAGGCCCGGTAAGGAAACCAGTCCCAGATGGTGCGCAGGCTGGTACATCTCTCTGGGTAACACACATCTGCTCTTTCATTTTCTGGCTTTACCACTTAAGTGTTCTGACCAACACAAAAGATGGTTCTGCAAGATACAAAGGAGAACCAGTTGGAGTCCAGATTGTTTCTGGGCCAGAGTAAAAGCACTGCGGAGGAGCTAACACGACACCTGTCAGCGAGAAGTTAGGCTGGTCATCGTGATGCAAGTCCAGTTCCCTCTCTCCTGGCCTGGAGAGTTCATAACAACCTGTGAGCATGCCCTTCTGTCCCGAAGACTGATCAGGACTTCCCCAGGGACTCAGTTCTGTGAAACCTGGAAAAGCTCCTACCCTAGGCAACTCATCCAAATGAAAAGCCCCAGTGGTGGAATTCTCCAATTTAAGAGGCCTACTTTGTGCCCAGGAAAGTAAATGAGGAATAGATATGGGCAAATACGATTGCATTCCTTTGAGAATTGTGAAATGAGGAGGAAAATTCTAAGCGCTTTGATTTGGAAACTGGAGTCCCGTCCTGCAATGTATTTACTATCTATGGCTTAAAATGAGCCTGAGAATCTGTTCTGAGGAAGACTACTGGACGCAAAGTTTATGCTGTAAATTCAGAGGCGTACCACACACTCACACACACACACACACACACACACACACACACACACACACACTCACTAGCCACCAATTAAAACATTTTGCTTTTTTCCCCCAGATATGACATCTATTTAGAGCCCTGTTAATTCTATACTCTTCCTGGTTTTACACAGTCTCTAAGATTTGCAAAAGGCTATGCTATGAATGAAACAAACAAAATAATTCCCAATATTTGGGCGCCAAAGTATTTTCATATACATGATGAGTGGTGTCATATAAACATTACAGCTTAAATAGCAAACCACCCCGGTTCCAGTACTCCTACACCTCTTTCTTGGTATATTTTCCAGATAGTACTTACCATCCTCTGATATACCATATTCTCTTTATATATGTGTTTAGGGTTTTTCTGTTTTATCTGAACAGAATGTAAGCTCCAGGAGAGAGTGAGGTGGGGTATTTTCCGTATTTTGTTTACTGCTCTCTCCATAGAGCCCAGAATAGTGCCTGGTCCCTGCTTGGCACTTGTATAAATCAGGGTCTGATCAGGAGACAGAAACCACAACAGCTATTGAAACAGAGAGAATAAAAATTAAACATTGTGAACCAGCCAAAAAGTTATTAACTTGGTAACTGAAAGAATAAAAAGAAAATTCTAAAGTAATCACTTAGGGCTGAGTTAACCAAGGGAAGAGGTTGAAATGATTATTAAAACTTGGAAACTTGGAGAAGGGGCCCCACGGAGGTGAAACTCTGAGAAGGGGACACTGGTGGGCAGAGGCTGGTATCTCTGAGCTCAGAGGAAGACCCCGTGGGCCTGGGACTCAGATCAGAGGAGAGGCACTGCCGGACCCATGTCTTCAAGATGGCACAGGGTGAGGCTGAATCCAAGGGCACACGGAATTAAGCTGTTGCCACCTGAGGGCGCTGTCGCGTCCAGGAGATGCTCACAGAAGCAGAAGCCCTAGGAAGCCCCAGGGACCTCACAGCAAGAAACAACTCCCCTCTGCCCCATCCAGCCTTGCAGAGTTGTAGCCCCAGAATCTCAAGGCTAAGTGTAGAAGGGAGGTGTTTCTGCTTAGAGTAATAACAACTTTATCCGTAAGGTTTCATTTCTAGAAGGAAGAAATGAAAGGAAAGAAAAGGAAGGACGGACAGACAGACTGCTGGACATCGCTGATGATAAGTAATCCCGTGGTATTTAAAGTCAGAGTAATCACAATACCTGCCAGTTATTTTTCTCTTACACTGTGCTCAGCTCTTTACACCTTTACGCTCTTGTCCCCTGACAAGTCTATGATACAGGACCTTATTCTCATTTTACAGATGAGAAAGCTGAAAGCCAGAGAGGTTTAAGTACCTGCTCAAGATCACCGAGCTAATAGATCCTGAAGTGGGGATTTGAACCTACGGGTATTTAGTATTAACCCCATCCTCCTCCCTGCTCCTTCCTCATGCGCACTGGCTAATGTGCATTTGGAAAGTTGCCATTTCAAAAACTCAGGGATACCTAGAGAAAGAGAGCACTTGGACTTTGCAGGTGTGTGTGTGTGTGTGTGTGTAAATGCCAGGTTCAACTGTTAATGTGACCCTATTTGTATTCATGAGCCTGTGAGGCCTGTGGACACTAAGTTACTATTATTGCCATCAAAGACTTTAGCCAAGGAAAGAAAGAAATGAAGAAAGAAAGAAAGAAAAGAAGAGGCAAGGCTAAGAAAGAAAGGGAGGAGAGAGGGTAGGGGAGAGGAGAGAGGGGGTGAAGCGAAGGAGGGAAGGAGAAGTGGAGGGGCGGGGAGAAAGGCCCCCCTGCTGGTTACACGTAGTCATGGGCACCAGCCCCTCCCCACACAAATAACTGCCTGAGAGAGTCAACTTTCTTCCTGTCTCTCAACCAGAGCAAAAGACGCTGTAATGAGGTTATTTATTCCCCCCAAGAAGCTCCGAGGTAATAAGTCCCTTAGCTGACGGTTCTTAGGCTGAGCTTCCCTACAGATACATGAAATGCCCAAACCCAGCAATCAGCACAACTAATTGAAATGCCAACTTGAAGTCCACTAGATGAGTGCCGCAGGGGTCACAGTCATTAGCAGCTATTAAATGTTATGCGAAAAAAAAAAAAAAAAATGTTATGCGAAAAGACCCAGGAAGAGACACAGGTTTAGCAACAGACTTTAACCCTACACACACCATGGGGAAAGCAAGGGAAGGACAACGCTGGATGGGAAAGCTGGAGTGGAACCAGAGCAGAGATTGGCTTGGGGGGTTAGCAGAACACAGGCAGACCGCAGCAGGAAGGATGTGGGCTAGCTGTCAGGAAGCTGACGGTAAGAGCTTGGAGGGATCCACCTTTCTTTCCCAAAGCGTCTCTTCATCAGGGTAGTAGGGTAGACCCAGGAATCAGACCTAGGTGCCAATCATAGCTTCACCTCTGTTTTGTAACCTGTAAAGCAAAGATAATACTATCTATATCAAGGAATTGCCATGGGGATTAAATTAATAGTTTAAACGTTGAGATGAATGCCTGGCACACAGCTGTTACTCCATAAATAGATATGTCTACGATCAGTCAACTAACAACAAATCAACAAATGTTTATTGCAAATGTATTATTTCCAGAAACACTTTTTTCCCTTTTCTTTTCCAGCTCTTTTCTTTTTTTTAATTTTTATTGAAATGTAGTTGATTTACAAAGTTGTGTTAGTTTTGGGTGTACAGCAAAGTGATTCTGTTATATATATTATATATATATAAAATATATATATATTCTTTTTTAGATTCTTTTCCCTTATAGGTTATTATAAGATATTGCGCATAGCTCCCTGTGCTATACAGTAGGCCCTTGTTGGTTATCTATTCTATATATGGTAGTGTGTATATTTTAATCCCAAACTCCTCATTTATCCCTGCCCCCCCCCCAGGAACTCTTCAAGGGATGCAAAGGCGAATCCAGCCCAATTTCTGACCTTTAGACTCACTTGTAAAGGTGGAGCACATACCAGATCCCACAGCCTGTGTTCAGTATTCTACATAAATTAAAACTTCAAGAAACCTGAAATCAGCTGGGACTCAGCAGTCACACAGCAAGGGAACGAAGAAGCCGTGTTTCAAAGCTCGGCATGTCTGCCTCCCAAGACTGTGGCATTTCTCTATACCGCTTGGCCTCCTAAGATGGAAACATAGAAAGTTCAAAAGGAATGGGAGAGGGAACAGAGCCCGTAACAAACCAGGTACCAAGGCAGTGCATGCTCCCCCGACAGGTGAGAGCCCAGGCTTTTAGGAGGAAGAGATGACGTTGATCGTGCCTGTGTTAGTTTCCTAGGGCTACCATAACAAATTCCCACAAACTCAGGGCACTAAGCGAGCAGAAATGTATTCTGTTACAGTTTCCCTCTGGGGCCTCTGGAATATATATATATACACACATATATATATATATATATATATATATATATATATATATATATATTCCTTTTCAGATTCTTTTCAATTATAGGTTATTACAAGATATTGAATATAGTTCCTTATGCTACACAGTAGGTCCTTGTTGTTTATCTGTTTTATACATAGTAGCGTGTATCTGTTAATCCCAAACTCCTAATTTATCTCCCCACTCCTCCACTATCCCCTTTGGTAACCATAAGTTTGTTTTCTATTGTTTTCTATGTCTGTGAGTCTGTTTCTGTTTTGTAAATAAGTTCATTTGTATTTTTTTTAGATTCCACATATATGTGATATCATATGATATTTGTCTTTCTCTGTCTGACTTACTTCACTTACTATGATAATCTCTAGGTCCATCCTTATTGCTGCAAATGGCATTATCTCGTTCATTTTTACGGCTGAATAATATTCCATCATGTTTATATACCACATCTTCTTCATCCATTCATCTGTAGATGGTCAAAGCCCATCAATTTAAATGTTAATCTCATCTAAAAACAAACTTAGAGAAACATCCAGAATTTTGACCGGACATCTGGACACTGTGGCCCAGCCAAGTTGACAGATGCAATCACCCCTCACACACCCAGACTCCATCACTTGCATAGCTGACTCCTCAACGTTCTGGCCTCACCATTTCAAAGGCCATCCCTCACCCTGCAATCTAAAGCAGTCTCCCATTTTGTTTTCTTCGTAGCAGGTGTCACTGTCTAAAATGAGCGTATTCATTTATTTGCTTGCCTACTTATCCTCTTGTCTCCACCACCCCTGCCACCAGCAACGCGACATTAATGACTTTTGTCTTGGTCACCCTGACACCCCCGGCGCATAAAGCGGTGCATGACACCTATGAGGTGCTACCTTAGTGTGTTAGCTTGGATCCTCCAGGAAGCCAAAGCAATGAAGCAGCTAGAAGTGCAAGAGGTGTGCTGGGGATGCCACCTTTGAAGGCTTGGCTAAGGGGACTGGGGAGCAAGGAGAAGCTTCGGTCTGTAATTCAGGCCTGACATCTATGAAAGGAGAGCCGGGAGGAAGCAGGGCTGGGAAAGAAGTCTTAGACTGCAGTGACTCTCCAAGACTGCTTTTGCCAGACCACTGGGGAGCCCAGCAGAGGAGTCCTGCATCCCAAAGGGATAGCCCGCCATCTGCAATCATTGGCTGGTAACAGCCCAGGAGAGATGTACCCTCAGCACCTGTGTAGGGGTGATCCAGGGGGACAGAGGCCGGGTGGCCACTCACGTTCCCCTAAGGAAGAGATCTGAGTGGAGCATTTTCATGGCCACCCCAGGCACTCAGTAGCCACTGGGTGATTGAATGGATGAATGTCCTCAGTCTATATCCTGCTCCATCTCTCCTCTGCCGCTGGCTGGCTGTCACCTTCCGCCCTCACCATTCTCGGCACTCTCCCTCGGCCCCTACCTGTTTGTATCCCCCTGGTGTCCCTGCTACCCCGCCAGCCCTTCAATTTCCCTCTCTGCTCCCTCTTCCTCATCTCACCGCTGAAATAAAGGCATCCCCAAAGCTTCTACCCTCTGCCAGGTCTCCTTCCTCTGCCACACTGGCCTGTAGGCCTGTGCCAGGCTTGGGATGAGAGATGTGCAGGCATTGGTGTGAGTGATATCAGGAAACACTGTGGTTTCTGGAGCACTCACTGAGCGCCAGGCCTTTCCCTGCACCTTTTGTGGACATCATGTTGCTTATCCTCAGTTTGCCCATAAGGAAGTAATGGTATCCCATTTTATGGTTAAGGAAACTGGTTCAGAGGGGCTCCTTAGCCCAAGGCCTTATAAATTGCCAGGATTCACACTCAGGTCTGCATGACTCCAGAGCCTGTGCTCTCACTAGACTGCAGGTCCTTGAGGTCAGAAATCGTGTTTTACAACTTCTTATATCCCCATGGCAACCAGTGTAGCTAGATGAGCACACAGTGAGTGCTTTGCAACCACCAAGTGCCTGATGGATTCCGACCCTGGTACACACCTGCCTGCAGAGAAGAAGGGAAGGGGTTAATAACTCTGGCAGAGGGACCGTGGCTCTGGGCAACCTATTCTAAATAATGAGCCTCTGGTATGCTTGCTAATGACATTCTCCTCTCACTGCTTCAGGTTTTACTCACAGGAGTAATGAATTAATGAGTGAATGTGGGTGAGAAGCTCTTTGAAGCGTAGAAAGCCCCGAGTACAAATGCTAAGAAAAGGGACCCAGTAGACTAAATCAGGTACCCTGTGAGGGCTGAATAGCTCATGGTGGCTGGGCCACCTGCCCTCTGAGGACAGTGCAGCCAGAACAAAGGAAAGGAAGAAGGGGCAACCACTGGCATCGTGAACACAGCCAAACACCCAGGGCAGCCTTCAGAGGCTCTGTCGCCTCCTGGGAGTCTGGCAAACAATTCATCTGCTCTCCCCATGGATTAACAATGGAAGAATCTGAGGCCACCTAGAGGCTCAGCAGGCAACAGTGCCCTGTTATCAGTGTCATGGGTATTGCATTGGTTTAACTACTGCTGCAAAATCGCTGGATAACCACCCACCCCACAGCCCAGAGACTTACAACAGTCATCATTTATTTTCATAATCTGCAGGTCAGTGAAGGGTCAGCCGATGGAGGGTGGGTTTGGCTGGTGTGGTCCAGCTCTGTTCCACCTTCTCTCGCTCCCCTTCCGGGATGGGCGGCCAGCTCAGATGCGGTCTCCTCATGGTGATGGCACAGATGCAAGAGGACAAACCTACTCTCTCAAGCCTCCATGTGTGTCTCAGCTGCTAATATACCATTGGGCCCAAACAAGTCATAGCAACGAGGTGATCGCAGTGACATGAAAGCATTCCCAACCACAATGAGATGACACTGTGAAATTATATGAAGAGGGGCTGGATACATAGAGGGGTAATGAAATAGGGCCATTAGTACAGTGTACCATGGGGATAGAGGGTGGTATGGTGGTGGCAATCAATCTAAGTGTCTGACATGCCCATTGATCTAAACTCCCTACCCTGCTGTTTCTGCAAGACAACAGGCTAGAGCTTGAAGTAGGGCACCGGCTCTCTGGTTCATCAGTCCCAGCCAGGCCTGCTTCCCTCACTTCTGCTCCCTGTCTGGCTCCTGAAGGCATTGGTGGTTGCAGCCACCATCATAAAATGCACTTTATCCCTAATATTATATGTAGGATACATAACAGTACCTGAACTGAGGAATCTGCTGCTGAGAAAAGAAGTGTTGCTGATCCGGTTGTCCTATGTGATAAACAGCTAAATAAGAATTGTGGCCAGTGTGTGAACAGGCTAAACCTGGTGAAGTCTAATCAGGAAATCTTTTTCCCCTCTAAGCCCTACCTTCTATGCCACCGTGTCCTCTCTCCTGTTCCATCCCTCAGTGACCGCCCGAAGCTTTTCAGTCTCTTCTAGCTGTTAAAAAATGCAGCTCAGTGAAGCTGAACACATGGCATCATGTCTAACTTGGCAGTCACCTCCCCGCCCACGTCAGTGCTCAATGTATTGGTCTGAAGGACTTGGCAGGGGAGGGGAGGTAGTATGTTCAATCCTGTCTTCCCCCACCTCTTCTGTCTGCACTCCCAGCTCCTTCAGAGAAAAAGAGGAGTTTAGAGGGCAGAGGAGGACAGTCTTTTTACTAGACAAGTGTTCTTTAGGTCACCTATGAGCTCTGAGTGACTGGTATCCAAATACTGTCTGTGTCATGGAGCACACATGGGAGAACCTACAGGGACGCTCCACTGCACCATTTCCTTAACATGGGAGATGTGCTTTGGATAATCTCTTCCAGTCCCTCCATACCCACACTCAGATCTCACCCTGCAACCCATCCCACGTCCCATTTGGGCTGGGTACCAGGCAAGGCAGTTGTGTCAGACATGCTTGATGCCCCATTTCTCGTCCTCTCGGCCACCATTTATCCCTGGCTCTTGTTGCAGCTACAGGATAGAGCATCTCTCTTCTGCTGCCTTGGGCATCTTTTACCTTCTGCCTGGGGCCTGTCACCTAATGAATTGCATGCTGGAGTCTGCTGAGCCACTCTGGTGTATGTGCAAACTGCAAATGCAAGGGAGTTAACACCCCCAGGACGCTTCATGACTACTGGAAGACCAACATCGTTTTCCATGTCTCCAGAGAACAGTCCAAGTCAAGATCCCAGTAGGATCAAGTCCCAGTTGACCACAGCAGTAACTCAGTTGTCCGCGACAGTAACCACACCAAGAATTCACCCATAGGATTGGCTTTCCCTCCTTCCCCATCGCTCTTCCCAGCCCCTCCACTCCTGACCTCTGGGATTACTTCCCAAAATAAATGACCCAAATACGAGCCCTTGTTGTAGTCTCTGCTTTGGGGGAACCCAAGATTGCACAGCTGTTCATGCTCAGCTAACTTCTGCAGCAATCACTCGGTTTATGTGACACTCCTATATCCTCGCCATCCCAAAGGGACAAGGCAGGCTGCCCACTGCCATTCCTCTCCAACACTCTTCTCTACAGAGTCAATAACTGTGCCTATAACAGTAGATTCTTCTTTGAGGAAAACTGTCATTTAGACGTGAAAGACATGGATAAGAGCTATAGACTGAGCACCGATGCCCCACTACAATTATCCCCAGTTCTATAACCTAGGGAGTAATTCAGATATGTCATAGACTCCTAGACCTGGAAGTTGCCTCATTTCTACACTCCATGCTTTACACAAGGAAGCTGGAAGGAAGAGATGGGAAGGGACTTACCCAACATGACTCCATAGGCTAGAGACAGACTCAGCAGGACCACAGCCTTCCTGACTCCCAGGCCAGCTCCTGCCCCCCCTCCCCGCCCCCCCCAACCAACACCACCCTCCCTCTGGGGAAGAGGGTCAGGTTACAGTGAAAGAAGCAGAGACTGGGAGGTTTTATATACAAATGTTTGAATCCTGGTTCTTCTCACTAGTGGTGTGACCTCGAACAAGTTACGTCACCTCTCTTGAGCTCAGCTGCATCATCTGAAAAGTGGTGATAATAATGTCCTCCTCATAAGGCTGATGTGCATAAGGTTGATGTGCTAAACAAGGATGTGATGGGCACGTGGCCTTGCAAAGAACAAGCTTAATAAGTAGAGGCTTTTACAATTATTACCTCACGTCTCAAGGCTCTGGATTTCTTATCTAAGAAATAGTGATAAATAACATTCAACAGGCATACTCCTGGACTTTGGTGATGTCACAGTAAGTAATACATAGGAAGTTGCTCTGAAAAAACAAAAATATTATACATAGAAAAGGCATTATTATTAATTACTTCAAACCCAAAATAATTCTATCTGCCATCATTCAAATGATCACCCTGTGATTTCTGAGTAAGATCATTGCTGCTCAGGCTTTCCATAGAGTAGGTACAGTAGGTACACATTTCCATGACGTTTCTACAGAGTAAAAAAAAGGAGAAAGGATTGCAGAATTACCTGACACCCTAAGACCTGAGACTATTCCCTTGTTATTGCTTCACTACGGCTAGAAAGTTGGCACCCAAACGTGCTCTTAAGTGGTTGACGTAGGATTCCAGAATGAAAGGGGAATTACTACCCAAGAATTGGGGAAATGTCAGGTGTCTTTTAAAGAGATTTACCAAACCAAGGCAATCGAAACTAAACCCAAGGAAAATGTCACCAGAATCCAGTAAATCACTGACCACACAAGAGTCCTTTCAAGGGGGATATTAATAATTATCCTATGTTTCCTAAAGTGCAATAAATATACCAATGTCAGGACATGAAATGATATACATACCACAAAACATCATGACCTAAAGCCAAAAGCCAAACAAACATCCAAACATTTGTATATACATAAATAAGTAAATGAAAATAAGTGAACATATATAATATTATATATTAAATAACATATTCATTGTATATAATATATAACAAACACATTACCTTATAATATATTTTATATATTATATAATAATGTTATTTAATATATAAATTTACATATAATTAATATATTAAATATATCATATTTTTATTCACTTATTAGAGAAATTAAATAACTTGTAGGTACTACAGCACAGGGCAGTGGTCATAGAGTGGGATCCTCATCCAGTCCCTGCATTTCCAGAACTTATACTCTTTCTTCTCTGCTGTGTTTACTGTTTTGAAGACATCAGCTGTCCAGTTCTACTTAGTGACCCACAGCAAAACCCTGAAACCCCAAAGCCCTGCAATTTGTCCTAGCAGGGAGCAAGTTAAGTGCAGGTTGGTGTGACCATACAGATTCCCCAGCTCATCTTGAGACGAGACAGTGCCCACAGGGTCCAGGGTCTGGTGGGCAGTGGCAGCTCCTAAAGGAGTAAGAGGCTGATGGGTCCCAGGACCTGAGCCAAGAAAGACAGACTCACCTGGGAGCCGGTCCCTGCGTGAGGACACTCCTGATTTCATCACGGTCTTTCACAAGCCTTGGTCTCTGCAGGACAGCTCCAGCTCTATCCTTATCGACAGGATGTGACACTGATCATTATTGATGGGTGACAGCTGGCCTACTCCATCTAGGCTCACCCCTCAAGTTGTTAGGACAGGACACAAAGACTGCCTCCTGGGCCTTGCTTCTGGGTAGACACAGTTGAGAGAGGTCAATGGTGTCCTCAGTGACACCCAACCCATCCACCCCACCAAAATCCAGGTGATCTGAGGACTCTTGGCCACAGCCTGAAGCTGAAGCTTCCAGTTGGACCTGGAGAGCCAGACCTGCAGGTTCCAATCATGAGGGACCAGCAGGCAGCAGGGGGAAGGGATCTGGGGACATGAGACGAGGGGTAAGGAATGGTCCGGTGAGTCCTGCTCAAACCAAACACTCTTTCTGCCAAGGCCGCCAGCCAGTCTGATCTCAGGTGTAACCTGCACCAGCCACTGCCTTGGGGGCCAACCCTCAGATCTCTGTCATCCCCATGCCCTGGAACGGTCCAGAGGCCCCCGGCCTCTTTTCTGTGGCCCTGAACTGAGGCCAGTGGTCTTGAGACAGTACAGCCAAGCGCTCTGAGACTTGAAAAGAGCTGAACCGGATGGCAGCCTGGGTCGGCAGGGCTGGGAAGGGGGCAGAGTAGCCAGAACCTAAAGGAGACCCCCTGCAACAAAACGTTTACATTCAAAGCATCTAAGGGAGGCCAACTTGGGTCTCCCAGAACTTGAAGCAAATAGAGCTCTTTGTAATATTAAAGAACTCAATACCACCACCTTCTGGCAGAAAGAAGAACTACAAGCAGCAGAATTCGAAACCAACGTTAATGGCAGCCACCAAGCAGTTTAAATCAGAAGGACCTTCAGAAGCCATATTCTAGGTTAAGTTCAATTTTACAAGGGGGGAAACTGAGGCCCTGAGAAGCAAGGAGACTCACACAAGATCAGACTGCTGGTGGCAAGGCTGAAATTTGAACTTGAGGGTCCAAGCTTGTCACTGAAGAAGTTCCGTATAAAGGCCGTAGAAAGCAAACTTGTTTCTTCAGTTACAGAGAAAGAGGAGATGGGGCTTAATGCCCCCACGACTGCTGTGCCGAGTAGCATCTGTCCCGACTTTACAAGAGAGGCCCCGTCACTGGGCTTGTTCAGGTGTGCCGTCCCCTCGGCTGTGTTCTCTGACCGTGACATTGCGCTGCCTCCTGGTGGACTCAAAACTGAATCCTGTGTCATTTGCAGAAACGTGGATGGACCTAGAGACTGTCATACAGAGTGAAGTAAGTCAGAAAGAGAAAAACAAATACTGTATATTAACGTATACATGTGGAATCTGAAAAAATTGGTATAGACAATCTTATTTACAGAGCAGAAACAGAGACACAGACGTAGAGAACAAACATGTGGACACCAAGGGGGAAAGGGGGAGGGCGGGATGAACTGGGAGATTGGGATTGACATATATACACTATTGATACTATGTATAAAATAGGTAACTAACGAGAACCCTACTGTATAGCACAGGGAACTCTACGTATAGCTGATTCACTTTGCTGTGCAGCAGAAACTAACACAACATTGTAAAGCAACTATACTCCAATAAAAAAAATTTTTTAATAAATAAAATCTACTACTACTTAAAGAAAAAACCCTGAAGATTCCTACTTTTTTAATAAATAATTTTTAATAAATAAAATAAATAATAAAATAATAATAATAATAAAATAATAAATAAAATCTACTACGACTTAAAGAAAAAACCCTGAAGATTCCTACTGCAGCCACCTCCCCTCCAGTCAGGTCATCAAACTCCTGTTCCACACCAAGAAGTGAAAGAGGCGAGGGTGCTCCATAAAGAAGGAACATCTGGCACTACCTGAATCTGCTCGCACTTAGCAGTGACCGAGAAAACTCTGACATTTGCAAAGGCAAGTATAGAACACGTTATGTTTCGTGGTTTTTCCAAGACTCCTAGAGATGCCACGGTTGAACTTTTGGACTGTTGAAGGTCACACAGTATCTTGTTTTTCCCACACTATACCCAGTTCAGGATTCCACAAGGACCCTCCTTGTAGAGCCCTGCCCAGGGGTTCATTTAGAAATGAGACAGGTCCTCTCCCTTACACATGGAAATGTTAGGTGGGGATCCCCAGAAATCAGAGAACCCAATTTGCAGGAGGACTGATTTCTAAATGGCCACTAGCCCGTGGCCTTAAGCAAGGTCTGTGTCTAGCTGCCCCTCAGTAAACGAGCACTGAGTGAATGAGTGGTTTAGATGCCCAGATGGTGGGCACCACGGCATCTATCAGGTTACCTGAGAGACACTGCACACTTGGCCTCCTCAGCTGCTTTGTCCCAGTCTTCTGACCCTTGAAAGGCCAGTCATTCCTGGGTTCTCCTCACTGGGCACTTCAGACTTATCCCCACCCATGACTTTCACTTCCATCTAAACACTGATGATTCCCCGGCTGCAATTTTTGGCCCTGTCCTCTCTGGGGGTCCCGATTTAATGGTGTCAAGACCTTCTTGTATCAGTTAGGAAGGCATTCACTCAATTTATCAGAAAGCCTGATGTGCGCCCCTCAATTAAACAAACAAGGCTTTATTGCTCACATAGCAAGTAATCTGGAGGGAAGTGCTTGCTGGCGTTCATTCAACAGCTCGATAATATCAAGGCCAGCATCAAAGCTGTTCTCTTGACTCTCTGAGGCGGTCCAATAATAAAACTCTCTTCCCTGCTCAGTTCTGAATTAACTGAGAAATAAGACAGAAGAGTCAACTTATAGAGAAGAAACACATCATCTTTTTCCTGATAACTGACACTGGAGATTGTGTATTACAGACCTGAGCAAACAGGATGCCTCTTCCTGAAGCCCAGAATTGGACAGACATCCATTCAGCCTCACGGGACTGAGGCAGGTCCCAGGGGCAGAGCTGGGCTCATGCCCGGGGGCCTTCTACAAGGCTGCCTCCTCCGTGTAGAAGGGAATACCAGGCGTGGAAAGAAGCATTCCCCTCCACACTCCACACGTAACTTTTCCTGCCCACACCATCCTCGAGCTGTGTGTCCCCATCACAAGCACATTGCATGCATCTTGCTCCACAGTGTTTCCAGAGGGACCACCCTGACTTAACCCTGTCCTCCAACTCATCCTCGGCACTGCAGTCAGAGTGGTCTTCCTAAAAACCACGTCAAACCATGTCACTCCCCTGCTCCTAGCCACCTAGAGAAAAAAGTGCCTTTCAGCTTAGCATCCTTCCCTGGACACGCACCCCTTTTCTTACCTCTTCCTCTTTGCACTCGCTCTCCCCTCAACCTGAACTAAGTGTCCCCATTTCTCTGCCTTCCAAATACAATCCTGTCCATCCTTTAAACTAAGCAAAGTTTCTCTCCTCCTGAAGCCTTTTCCTAACGCCTTCCCCAGGGCAGGGAGTACATGTTCGGATCTCCATTAATTACCTGGAATACAACAATTGCTCAATAACAACTTGCAGAATGGAGGCATTATTGAATGAATATGTGACTGGATGAGTAAATAAACTGTTCTACCCAGCTAGATTGTAAATGTCTTTTGGGGGTGGGGGAGGTATAGTTGTTTTACAATGTTGTGTTAGTTTCTACTGTACAGCGAAATGGAGTTCCCTGTGTTATACAGCAGGTTCTCACTAGTTATCTATTTTATACATATTAGTGTATATATGTCAATCCCAGTCTCCCAGTTCATCCCACCCCCCTCCCTGCTTTCCTCCCTTGGCGTCCATACGTTTGTTCTCTTAGATTGTAAATGTCTTACAGACAGGAGCCGTGACTTAGGCTTATCCATACCTTTGCCACAAACAAAAATGATGATGGTGGTGGTGGTGGTGGTGGTGGTGGTGGTGGTGGGACAATGAGAATGACCACCGCTAAATCAGCAGCCTTCCTGGCCCTCATCGTTCTCCCAGACCTACAGTACATTTGAGAAAGCTCTCCAACCTCACTGATCTGTTGAGAGAAATAAATGATAACATGTCAGAGCAACATTTCACAAGTATAAAATGCTCGCCAAACGGTACCATCCCTGGGAGTAGTCCCTGGCTTTGAAGCGAAGTGGTTGTCTAACCACTTTAGCAACGACTTGTGTTCTGGAATACACCTAGGGCAATACCTTGTCGTCTGCTAAAAGTTTTCAGAGCAAGAAAACATCCCAGCTGAAAGAAACGTGGGTAACTTCAAAATTGCTGACGGGGGTCAAGCTCTGGAGGACACGGTCTCCCTGGACACAGTGTCTGGCTGAATCCTATTCTCCCTTTTGTTCAGGTCAGGATATAAGGACATGGTTTGTAAGACACTGAGGTCTTTTGTTTCTGTGACAGAGTACTGGGCTCTCTGGGGTCCTGCGTACACCAGGAGGGCTGTACAGTGTCCTCTGTGGCAGAGATTGGGGTCTGGCCCCAGGGACACCAATCTGACACTGACCAGCTCTACTGCATGATCCTGCAAAAATCACTCACCTCTCTGAGCCTCAGTTTCCCTTTTTGTCTCCAAGTCTACAGAAGGCAACTAGTTCCCTTCGTCTTTCATATCAGTGCAGTGAAACTCACTTCTCTCCCTTGTTCGCTCAGCTCTGGTCACACTGGCCTTTGCGTCATTTCCAGGCCATTCCAGACACACACGCACCTCAAGACTTTTACACTTGCTTTCCTTCTCCCAGAAAATGCTTCTCCTGGATAGCAACGTGGCTCTCTCCTCACCGCCTCTCAGTCTTCGCTAATCATCTATTTATGATGACAACCCCACCACCACCCCTGGCACTCCCTGCCCCCTTTTGCCTGCTTTACTTTTCTTCATAGTACTTACCACCTTCTAGCATACTATATGCTCACTTAATGAGCTCACCTGTCTTCCACCTCCTACCCCATGACAATAGAAACTCGAGGGGGCAGGGATTTTCGTCTGTTTTCTCTCACTGTTCAGAGCAGTGCCTGGCACATAGTAGGGGCCCAAAAATACCTGTCACCTGAGTAAATGACTTCAAACACGTGTTTGCTGAGTACCCACTATGTATCAGATTCTGGGATGTAGAAAAGAATATGACAGCTTCTCAAGATGCTAAGTGTCTAGAAGGGTAGAAAAATAAGGGTGAAACATAACTTCATTAATCAGTAAAACAGAGGCAGAAATGAAAAGATGATGGATTCAGGGGCAACGCCGAGGAAGAACTAGCTCATTCTCTTAGGAGGAGGGAAGTCAGAGGTTTCCTGAGGTACTGACTCCTGCTCTGAGCCTAAAAGCATTTCCGAGGGTTGGAGAAGCTGAGAAGGCTGGTCCAAGGTCCAAGATGCAAGGTTTGTTTCAGGAAACACCAAAGGCAAGAATGTCATTTGCTAAAAATGTTGTATTATGAGCAGGAATGTAGATCTCCTAAATTGCTTAATAGATGTTGAATGGATGAATAAATCAATGATTCAACAAAATGAGATCATCTAAGGCATCTTCTAACTCTAATATTCTGTATCCCTCGTTCTATGGTACGTTACTAAACCATCTTCCAGACAAAAAAATTTCAAAATAAAAAGAATTTCCCAACACCCCAAAAGGAAATTTTACTGTTATAACCTTCTTTGAAGAAAGAATTCTTCCCAGGAGCTGCAATTAAAATGCACATTCTCAGAAGAAGCTGATGTCTTGAGCTGCCAGAACAGGTTGTTTTATTAAATACCTTAATTGACACCCGGATATAAGTAGGATGTGAGAATGAGAGACAGTACAGGTGAATTTTCATGGAGACAGCTATGGTATACAGCAAAGGTGTCAGACTACCATTTCCCACCCCCTGTTTTGTATGGCCCAAGAACTACAAATCCTTTTCTTGTTTTTAGATGGTTGAGAGAGGAATCAAAAGAATACTACTTCATGACACACGAAAATTACATAAAATTCAAATTTCCATTTCCACCAGTAGGGTTTTATTGGAAAGGAGCAGGCTAATTTGTTTACATGCAACCTACAGCTACTTTCATATACCATGGTGGAGTTGAGTAGTTGCATCAGGGATAGTATAACTACAAGGCCTGACACATTTATTATCTGACAACTTGAAATGCACGACTGTTAGGTTCTTTGGGGGAAATCATAGTAGCTCAGAAGGTACTATAGGTTAAATTTCAGGGTGGATTAAATTACTCCTCTACAGGCTCACTACCAGGTCATATGAAAACACGACTCAGACCAGACAGTGCTTACAATGGTTAATTTTATGTGCTGACTTGGCCAGGCCATGGTACTTAAGTGTTTGGTCAAATACCAGTCCAAATGTTGCTATGGAGGTATTTTTTAGATTAGATTAACATTTAAATCAGTAGACTCTGAGAAAAGCACATTACTCTCCATAATGTAGGTGGGCCTCATCTAATCAGCTGAAGGTCTTAAGAGAAAACAGACTGGAGTGCCCCAAGGAAGAGGGAATTCTGCCTGTAGATGGCCTCCAGACTTGAACTACAACATCACATCTTCCCTGCATATCTCGTCTGTCAGTATATATCTTCCTTACTAGATTCTTAGATGGTGCAAATGTTGGGATTTTCTTTAAAATAAAGCAATCAACACATCATCAGTAGCACTAATTTTGCCAGTAAAAGCCCCTTTCTAACATTCATCACATTCATTAAGCTAATTAATATTCCACATATGTCACCAGTGGAATGATGGAATTCACTGCCATGGAACAGAATAAAGAAAAAAGAATGAAAAGAAATGAAGACAGACTAAGAGACCTCTGGGACAACATTAAATGCAACAACATTCACGTTATAGGGGTCCCAGAAGGAGAAGATAGAAAGTGCCCAAGAAAATATTTGAAGAGATTATAGTCGAAAACTTCCCTAACATGGGAAAGGAAAGAGCCACCCAAGTCCAGGGAGCACAGAGAGTCTGAGGCAGGATAAACCCAAGGAGAAACATGCCAAGACACATAGTAATCAAATTGACAAAAATTAAACACAAAGAAAAATTATTGAAAGCTGCAAGGGAAAAATGACAAATAACATACAAGGGAACTCCCATAAGGTTAACAGCTGATTTCTCAGCAGGAAATCTACAAGACAGAAGGGAGTGGCATGATATACTTAAAGTGATGAAAGGGAAGAACCTACAACAAAAATTACTCCACCCGGCAAGGATCTCATTCAGATTCGAAGGAGAAATCAAAAGCTTTACAGACAGCAAAGGCTAAGAGAATTCAGCACCACCAAATCAGCTCTACAACAAATGTTAAGGAACTTCTGTAAGTGTGAAACACAAGAAAAGAAAAGGACCTACAAAAACAAACCCATAACAATTAAGAAAATGGTAATAGGAACATACATATTGATAATTACCTTAAATGTGAATGGATTAAATGCTCCATCCAAAAGATACAGGGTTGCTGAATGCATACAAAGACAAGACCCATATATACACTGTCTACAAGAGACCCACTTCAGACCTAGGGACACATACGACTGAAAGTGAGGGGATAGAAAAAGATTCCATGCAAATGGAAATCAAAAGAAAGCTGGAGTAGCAATATTCATATCAGATAAAATAGACTTTAAAATAAAGAATGTTACAGGAGACAAGGAAGGACACTACATAATGATCAAGGGATCAATCCAAGAAGAAGATATAACAATTATAAATATATATGCACCCAACTTAGGAACACCTCAATAGATAAGGCAACTGCTAACATCTATAAAAGAGGAAATTGACAGTAACACAATAATAGTGGGGGACTTTAACAGTCCATTTACACCAATGGACAGATCATCCAGACAGAAAATTAATAAGGAAACACAAGCTTTAAATGACACAATAGACCAGAGAGATTAAATTGATATTTATAGGAGATTCCATCCAAAAACAGCAGATCACACTTTCTTCTCAAGTGCACACAGAACATTGTTCAGGATAGATCACATCTTGGGTCACAAGTCAAGCCTCGGTAAATTTAAGAAAATTGAAATTATATCAAGCATCTTTTCCGACCACAATGCTATGAGATTAGAAATCAATTACAGGGGAAAAAACATAAAAAACACAAACACATGGAGGCTGAACAATACATTACTAAATAACCAAGAGATCACTGAAGAAATCAAAGAGGAAATCAAAAAATACCTAGAGACAAATTACAACAAAGCCATGATGATCTAAAACCTATGGGATGCAGCAAAAGCAGTTCTAAGAGGGAAGTTTATAGCAATACAAGCCTACCTCAAGAAACAAGAAAAATCTCAAATAAACCATCTAACCTAACACCTAAAGGAACTAGAGAAAGAAGAGCAAACAAAGCCCAAAGTTAGTAGAAGGAAAGAAATCATAAAGATCAGAGCAGAAATAAATGAATTAGAAACAAAGAAAACAATAGCAAAGGTCAATAACACTAAAAGCTGGTTATTTGAGAAGATAAACAAAATTGATAAACCTTTAACCAGACTCATCAAGAAAAAGAGGGAAAGGACTCAAATCAATAAAATTAGTAATGAAAAGGGAGAAGTTACAACAGACACCGCAGAAATACAAAGCATCCTAAGAGACTACTACAAACGACTCTATGCCAATAAAATGGACAACCTGGAAGAAATGGACAAATTCTTAGAAAGGTATAACCTTCCAAGACTGAACAAAGAAGAAATAGAAAATATGAACAGACCAATCACAAGTAATGAAATAGAAACTGTGATTAAAAATCCAACAAACAAAAGTCCAGGACCGGATGGCTTCACAGGTGAATTCTATCAAACATTTAGAGAAGAGCTAACACCCATCCTTTTCAAACTTTTCCAAGAAATTGCAGAGGAAGGAACACTCCCAAATTCATTCTATGAGGCCACCATCACCCTGATACCAAAACCAGACAAAGATGTCACAAAAAAAAGAAAATTACAGACCAATATCACTGATGAATATAGATGCAAAAATCCTCAACAAAATACTAGCAAACAGAATCCAACAACACATTAAAAGGATCATACACCATGATCAAGTGGGGTTTATCCCAAGAATGCAAGGATTCGTCAATATACGCAAATCAATTAATGTGGTACACCAATTAACAAACTGAAGAACAAAAACCATATGATCATCTCAATAGATGCAGAAAAAGCTTTTGACAAAATTCAACACCCATTTATGATAAAAACTCTCCAGAGAGTGGGCATAGAGGGAACATTCCTCAACATGATAAAGGCCATGTACGACAAACCCACAGAGAACATCATTCTCAATGGTGAAAAACTGAAAGCATTTCCTCTAAGATCACGAACAAGACAAGGATGTCCACTCTCACCACTATTATTCAACATAGTTTTGGAAGTCCTAGCCATGTCAATCAGAGAAGAAAAAGAAATAAAAGGAATCCAAATTGGAAAAGAAGAAGTAAAACTGTCACTGTTTGCAGATGACATGATACTATACATAGAGAATCCTAAAGATGCCACCAGAAAACTACTAGCACTAATCAATGAATTTGGTAAACTTGCAGGATACAAAATTAATGCACAGAAGTCTCTTGCATTCCTATGCACTAACAATGAAAGATCGGAAAGAGAAATTAAGGAAACAATCCCATTCACCATTGCAACAAAAAGAATAAAATACCTAGGAATAAACCTACCTAAGGAGGTAAAAGACCTGTACTCAGAAAACTATAAGACACTGATGAAAGAAATCAAAGATCAAAGAAGAAATCAAGACGGAAATTAGAAAATATTTTGCAACTAAATGATAATAAAAACACTATCCATCAAACTTGCGGAATTTACCTAACATGGCACTTAAAGGAACACTGTAGCCTTAAATGTTATATTAGAAAAGAAGAAAGATGGGAAATTAAGGAGCTAAGCTTGCAAACATTTAGGCGAAAGACAACAGGATAAATCTGAAGAAAAGAGAAGAAAATACATAATAAAGACAAGAGGAAAAGTTAATAAACTGGAAACAAAAACACACAGCAAAAGAAAAGCCAAAAGCTGATTATTAGAAAAGAACAATAAAACAGACACAGCAGGAAGACTAGTTAACACCCACACTTCAAACAGGCTGGATAGAAAGGAATCAAGAAATTTCACATTAAAAATGCCACAAATGACAGATTAGGAAGACTATAAAGGGAGCTAGTGTTTTGTTAACTCATGACTGCAAATAATCAGGATTTTTTCTAGAAGTTCTCAATATTCTACCTAGGGATTTATAATTCTTTCTTGGGTTCAGAGTCCATTAGTTTCTACCTGATTCTCTCCCTTCAGTTCTCCTACTCTGCGGAGCCTGCCCCTCACTCTCAGCAGAGAGATACCTCACATCCAAGGTCACTGAGGAAACAGAAACCATTAGGTGCAGCCGCCTTGCCCGCTTCCCTGGATTCACTAATCCACCTGGCCTGTACCCGTTGTGTTACAAGTGCAAACCCTTGCAACCATGTTTAAATATGCCTTTCCCAGGTGTCCTGCTTGGTAACTAGTATTTTAAGTTATTTCTTCTCCACGTTTCTCCCAGCAGGTCTTTTCTACTCCACAACAACTTCATTAACACACAGCTCAGTGGTTGCAGTGACCTCTCACCCTGGCTCCCTGATTCTTGTCGTTTTTCCCCAACTCACCATGGCAACCATGGACGATGTAATTTCCCTTAAAAAAAAGAAAAAAAAAAACCTGACAGTGCTGTCAAGATACAAAGCCATCCAGGACTCCCTCCTGCCCGTAAGATGCAGACCAAACATTGGTGTTGGCCATTCAAGCCTTCAGCCTCCCACCCACTTTCTGCCCCTGTACTCCTCCCTTCGAGATCTTTCTATGGACTCACTCATTGCAGAGCCTCCTCCTTTGTTCCTTAAGGACTTCCCTCCCAAGGATCCTCTTACACATCCAACTTCTCCCCCAAACTCCTATGCACTTCCCTCTATATAATGGATTTAGGGGCTTCACTTATAAAATACTTTGTGTGATTTCTCATGCAGCAATTAATTATTGTTTCGCCAAATATTTACTGAGCATTTTCACCTAGAGACCTATATCGGAATATTTATACCAGCCCTATTCATAATTACCAAAGACTAGAAACAAGCTAATGTCTTTCTACAGTAGAATGGACAAGTAAATTGTGCTATGTTTGTAGACTGGAAGACTATACAGCAGTGAGAATGGACGAACCTTCATAATATGGGACGTATATATGATTTTATCCACATCAAGTAAAAAAGGCAAAACTGAGTGACAGTGTTAGAATCAGGATCGTGGTGACCATTGGCAGGGACGAGCGGAGGGGTTGGTGACCGGAACAGAGCACCGTGGAGGCTTCTGGGGTAATAGGAGCTCTGTTTCTTGATCCTGGTCACAGGGTATGTTCCCTGTGTGACGATTCATCAAGCTATATAGTGATGATTTGTGCACTTTTTTCTATATGTTAAACTTCAACAAAAAGTCAATTGAAGAAAAGCAGTGAGCACCTACTATGTGCCAGGCACAGCGTTAGAGGCACTAAAGACATAGTCCCTCCCTCAAGGATTGGAAGCTGAGTGCAGAGGCAGGTGAAGAAGCATGGCAGGCATTATGACAGAGTGAGGGTGTGATGATGGAGGTAAACACAGGATGTAGCCCATTCAATTCTGTGAGCCTCAGTTTTCTCATCTGTAAAATGGGGAACATATTTCCTACTTCACTGAGTTACATAAGGACCCAAAAGATAATAAAAATGGGTGTGCCCCACAGAGTATCTGGGGCATGGTAGGTGCCCGACAATGGTTCTTGACTCTGAATCTGATTCTCACACAAATATTCCAAGAAAGCCCCACAGATAGCATCTTCTCCCTCTCTGCCTCCACCCCCCCTTCACACCCTTGCACACACACTCAGACACACATAACACCACATGCACACAGGCCACCAGTCACGGCTTCTTGGATTAAGACAGCAGTGGAAAATATACCTTAAACTTCAAAGGTGTTCGTGGTCACGTTCTCTCATTTCTAAAAATGTCCGGCTTCTCATACACGGCCCTCTGCCAAGCCCTGAGCTGCCCCCACTCAGGTTTCCTCTGCTGCCCAGCGCCCGGCAGCAACCCAGAAGGCCACCAAAAAGTCCTGTTAGAGGTATATGCCCCGTGCCCTGGGGAACCTGGATAAGAAGAGAGTGGTGTCACCTCCAGGCTCTTTCTTTCTCTCACCAGGATTCAGGAACTTTCCGACCTGAATGAAAACAGTTCTTTGAAGTGTGCTCATGTTTAGAAATGAATGGGGAACGCGGACGGCCTCTGTCGGGTTTGGAGGCTGTGGCTCTGGTCGAGAGCAGTCATTTGAGAGCAGTCTCATGAGGTCTGACAGATAAAACAGACAGTGACCTCAGTCAACAGATTGCAAAATTGCTGCGTGAGCCTGAACAGGTCCCCCCAGAGGTGAGCTCAGGGCACAGGGCACTCACTCTTTCCTGACGCCACCTGCCATGACTCACCCAGAGGTACAAATGTGGGCAAGTAAGCCATCGATGCGAAGGAGATTCACTACAGCAGGTCAGAGCCCACAGATCTGTGCAGAGCCAAGAGGCACCTTCACCTCTTCGGTTCCCCTTGAAAACCTCTCTCAAACTCCACCCCTGCTTCCCATCTCCCTTGCCAAAGCATCAGCCCCCATCAGCTCTCAGCCATACTTCTAAAATCCCCTCCTCACACCCATCTCTCTGATTCCCTTCTTGCCCTGCCGGCTACACCGCTCCCCCTCACCCCCTCAAGCCCACCGAGCTCCCTCCGAATTTGGCAGGCTGCCCTGCCTGGAACACTCTACACCTCCTCTTCAGCGGGCTAAGTCCTGCTCACGCTTCAGATCTCTGTTCCCAAGTCGCCTTCCACAACTTCTCGCTGACCCCCCATGCCAGTCCAAAGTAGATCCCTACCCCGTCGTCTTCTCCCGTAATAACCATCACAGTGTGTGAGAATCTATCCATCTGTGCATTTGTTTGCATATCTGTCTCATCTGCTGCCAGATTGTAGACTTTCATTCATCACTCTGTCTTCAGGGGCTAGCACGCCGCTTCAGACAGAGTAGGTGCTCAATATTATTGGATTGACTGGATTATTGATGGACTGATGACTCTCTGGAAAGGGAACATTGCCAACAACTTTAAGCTGAATAAAAATTTTTTAAAAAGGCTTTTTCCTTCATTAGTGAAAGAGGTTTGGGGAAGCAATGGAAGAATCATGCTGCTTTTTATTATGAAAAGTTATGGGCAGTCATATGGAATGAGCACCAGACAACAGGTTCCTGCCACACAACAGGAGTGGGATTTCAGAAAGTCACTTAGCCTCTCTGAGCCTTAGTTTCTTTCTGACAATGGGAAAAAATAGTACATTTTGGGGTTATTGATAGGATCAGATGAAATGAGGAATATGAAAGTATTTTATAGAATCTTAAAGCACTGGAGAATTCATGGGGGTCTGAGTTAAGGCAGAAACGGGAGGCAGAACGTAATGGAAGTGTGCAAAACCTGTCTGAGATGCAGTTCACACACATACACGTACATGGGCACTGTGCTGTGTTGAAGAGTGTTCCTCAAAATTTCACGACCACCTGGAACCTGTGTATGTGACCTTATTCAGAAATAGAGTCTTTGCACACCACTGTAAAGCAATTATACCCCAATAAAGATGTTAAAAATAAAAAGAACACTTTGAACAAAATTAAAAGATTAAAAAAAAAAGAAAAGAAATAGAGTCTTTGCCTATGTAATCAGGTTAAGATGAGGTCATCCTGGATTAGGGTGGGCCTTAATCCAGTGACTGGTGCATTTATAAAAAGAGAAATTTGAACACAGAGACACAGAGGAGAACGTGTGAAGCCCAAGGCAGAGAGTGGAATGGTGCCTCTATGAACCGAGGAATGCCAAGGATTGCCGAATACCCACCAGAGCTTGGAAGAGGCAGGGAAGGCTCCTCCCCTAGAGCCTTCAGAGGGAGCACAGCCCTGCCCATACCTTGATTTTGAACTGCCAGCCTCCAGAACTGTGCAAGAATGGATTTCTGCTGTTTTTAACCACCTAGTTTGTGGTGCTTTGTTACAACAGCCCTAAGATACTAATACACAGGCAACCAGCAATTGGCCATTTTGAATACCTACAGGTGGCCCACGTGCCCCACCTTTGCCCTAGTGAGCGAGCCTTTGTAACCAAGGAAACAGCCCTCATGCTTAGCCTAAAAATGCTTTCAGGAAGATTTCACTTCAAAAGATAAGGCACAGAGATCAATTATTCCTCTTGAGCTGCCTGATCTTGGATGACACTTGTCGCTCTTAAGGCCCCAGTTCCCTGCCTGCATTTAATGCCTACCGAGACTGCAGCAGTGGCCAACCCAGCTTCCTCTGTTGTCCGAGGTCCAGCCAACATCTGGTTTCCCCTCCTCCTTACCACAAACCACTGGGGGAACGATTCCATCACGGGCTCAAAATGATCGAGGAATAAGCGGCCAGGAAGGATTTTTACTTGCAGCCCTAGGCAAGCAGATTCTATACAAATGACCCAAAAGGAGAAACTGGCCAGGATCAGGGTGTCCGCAGGTCACCTTCCCAGGAGGACACCAGGCTGTGATTTCCCTTTTTCGATTGCATGTTAAAGATCAGAGCCTAGAACCGCAGTCAGCACGTAGCAGTGACAGAAGGGAAGCCCCAGCTCACCCACTACGCCCGTGTGCCAGGTCTGTATCTTCCTCTGAGGTGTTAGATGGGAATGCCCTTCCCCACACTTGCTGGCCGTGAGCAGCAAGTCTTCCCCAAACGCTTCTAGCCCTTTGCTCCTTACATCTCCCCACAGAGGTGGCATGTTTCCTGGTTTGTGAACAACAGCCGTGGGTCCGCATTTCTCAAGAGGGAGGAGTTAATCCATCAGCGGTGTGGAGTGAGGCTCCTTCCCTCTCCACCCACACCTCTGGGTTTCAGGGACCTGAGAAAGCGTATCTGCTCTGCAGATACAAAATTTGCCTTGGGGAGACTAGGCTGTGGATAGAGCATAAGCAAGCCCACTTTGGCTCTCATTATAGCCTCTACTAATCTCCATCAATAATAAAGGTGGCTTTTGAGTTTCCACATCTTAGACATTTTATGATTTATCAATTGGTTCAGCGCCTGGGTGGTGAAGAGAGGGGCTGTGTGGCAGGGACTCCCAATGACCCTGAGGTACTACTGATTCTTATTTTTAGTGATAGTTATGTTCTATAAAGTTCTGCAAATACTGAATTAGCAAATACTGAACCATTGCTCCTTGGGGAAGTACACACACACACACACACACACACACACACACACACACACACACACACCTCACATAGATTATAACCTTAAATCTTAACAACAACCCATCCTGGTAGATTCAATTTGACTTTTTTATTTTATAAGAGGGAAAGTAAGCTTCATAAGTGTTAAGTGGCTTGACTGAGGACGCCCCACTAATAGGGGCCAGAGCTGGGATTCCCACCCAGTCCAACTGGCCAGTGTCAGAGCCTCTTGCACTGCCCTGTCCCATCCTGTCTCCACCCTCTTCTCCTCTCTGCACAAAAGCTGAAACGCGGAAGCAGAGTGTTGCCTCATTCCACCTCAGCTAGGAAGGTATGCATCGAGCAACTCAATTTTTTTTGCTGCTCTGCACATGTCTGCAAATAACTTCTAAAGTGCCCAGAGTACTGACTTGGGGGTTACAAATAAATATCAGCTAGTAGGTGAATTTGCAATTATGGAATCTGTGAATAATGAGGATGAACTGGATATTGTCTTATTGCTTCTAATTATTCACTGTCCTCATGGTAAAGGGTTTATAATCTTTGCCCCTCTCATGTGACTTGCAGTGCCTCCCTGGGTGGGGGGAGGAGGGGGCTGAGTATATGCACCTGTCCATTGCCATCACGCCTGGCCATGTGACTTGCAGTGATATATGCCAACCCCAGGAGAACCTCTAAGAGCTACCTCATGGTTTTACCCACTTTCTCGCACTTTTTCCTCTTCCAGGAGAACATTATGTCCCAAAAGAAGCTGCTCTTTCCACCCGGATCCCGGAATGAAGACACATGAATCACAGCCAACATGTGATGTAAGTGGTTGGGCTTGTAACCCATTGAGACTTTGAGGTTTGAAATTGCAGCTTAACCAAGCAAAAGCTGACTAATATAGACCCCTGACGTGATGAGTCGACAGCCGTGCTGTTACCTTATCCTGTTGATTAAAGGCAATAATCCCCTTCTGTTTAGATAGTGGTTGGTTGGAACTTTACTTTTTTGCTTTCTGCAAACCTATAAAGAGGAAAAGTCAACCCCATGGCCTGGAGGACAAGAGAATGGGTAAAAACAGAGACCAGGACTTAATCCCACAGTAGGTGAGCATGCCGGCTCAGGTCCGGCAGGAAGCACTTGCCATGACAGGATCAGATGTACAAGAGATTCATACCAGTGAAGGATAGAGGGGGAAGGAATGGAGAAGACCCGGAGGATCCTTCAGACGGCGATGAAGGTCTGACACCTGGGAAGGGAGAGAGCGAAGGAAGGACTGTGGAAGAAGAGCCTCAGACTGCAGCTCAGTTCTGGAAAAGTGTCGACCAGGATGATGGGAAGCCCCAAAGCCAGAGCTGTTCACTAGGGGAGCCCCACGGTAAGCAGAGCCCCCAGCCAGGCTCAGTTACTGTCCGGGAGCAGCCTGGAGGCAGCAGGGCTTCAGTGTGCGTGGGACGGCAGCTATGTTCCCCGAGGCAGATTCTCTTGAAAGAGGTCTGAGTGGTGGGTCTCCAGGGCTACCACACCTGTTTAGAGAAGACCTGCGCTCTGTGGAGCCCACACACAGATGGTCTCTGACTTAAGATGGTTTGACTTACGATTTTTCAACTTTACGATGGTGTGAAAGTATTGAGTAGAAACTGTACTTCGAATTTTGTATTTTGACCTTTTCCCAGGCTAGAGGTAGGCAGTATGATGCTTTCTTGTGATGCTGGGCCACCGCTCCCAGTCGGCCCGGGGATCAGAATGGTAATCAACCGATACACTTACAACCATCCTGTACCCAGACAAACGTTCCATTTTTAACTTTCAGTACAGCTTCAATAAATTACATGAGATAGTGAACACTTTATTGTAAAACAGGCTTTGTATTAGATGATTTTGCCCTACCGTAGGCTAATTGAAGTGTTCTGAGCATGTTTAAGGTAGGCTGGGCTAAGCTATGATGTTAAGTATTAAATGCATTTTCGACTTAGAATATTTTCAAACTACGATGGTTTTATCTGGACGTAACCCCATCATAAGTTGACAGAGACCTGTAGATATGGAAAACAGGCCCGATGAGGGATACAGTAGAGATAAAATCCAAATGGCACGTCCCCCCATAGCTCTCTACTGGCCACCCTAACACGTGTCATAGACTCAGCACCTAGAATATATGTCTATTTCTACAAAGTCTTTGAGGACTGTCATTCCATTACCCTCACAAGCAAATATTCAGAGGCTCCTGACGCTCCGTCAAAGAGGAGGAGCCATAAGGCAAGCCACTCACTCGCAGTTATGCAACAAGTCCAGGCAAAACCAGACTTCAGACAACACTCATGTAATCCCTGCCCTGAGCTACCTCCTTCCCAGGAGACATATGCAGATTCTCCAACCGAATGAGCACGAACTTGACTGCTGCTGCCAATGCTTACCCATTTCCTCCTGACATGGAAGATGTACCTCCTCATTTCACACAGAAGGCAGATGACACCCAGGCAAGGGGGTGGGGCGGTCGGCCACATGTTGGTCTTATCCGATGGAGACAAGACCCCAGAATTTCCAAGCCTATCCAGGACTACCGTGAGGAAACAGAGGCCTGGATTTCGAGACTCTGCTTGTGCTGTGGCGCTCTTTTATTGAGCATCTACTATATGCTGATCCTTGCCGCAGGCCGTGGGAATATGGATGAGAACGGGGGCTGGAGACCCGCCCTCGTGGAACTTACCGCTTCAAAGCCTTCCCAGGTGTGGCTCAGAAGCGCAGCTGCAGGGTTCCCTGGTTTGGTTCTAAATCCGCAGAAGTAAGAGCTTAGCCTTTCCCTGCTGTGTGTGAGCTCATGATTTTTTTTTCTTATGCCGGTGAGGTCAATTACTCTCCTGCAGTTCTGCAGTAAAGCTTTCCAAAACTCTCAAGTCACTGCTCTTATTAATTACTGTATCAGCTGTTTTACATTCCCTAATTATCTCCCTATGGCACAGACAATGGCCTTTTTAATTTCTTTTTTCTTACTCTTTCTGGTAAAAATAGAAAATATGAATATGTATGTATTTTAAGCTTTTACGGAATTTAAACACAACGCGAGCGCCGTCTGCTGGTTACATTGAGAAATAGCTGCCTTGAGTCCTACAGTTTCAGCTTTGAAAATCCTACTAATAAAACTAATGGTAATAAATATAAAGTAATGATATATTTCAAGATAATAGATTAAAATACCATTTAGGCACCTAATGCATTCCTTTGCTAAGTGACCTAATCCTCATAGCATAATTAATTATTCTAAAATATTCATCACGTATATCATAGCTAACCCTTGGTAAGAACTTGTTATGTACATGATCTCAAAAACCTTCACAACAACTGTATTTGCTGGGTTCCATTACTATCCGCATTTGAAAAATTAGGAAATGACAGTACAGAGATGGAAAGTGACTTGCCAAGGAAGTAGATGACACCGCCAAGATTTGAACTCCCATGGACCTGTCTTCTCCTCTGCACCAGCGTTCTATAATAAGCTTGGCAAAGGAGACAGAGACGACGTATTTAAAGACACAGAATGAGTCACAGTTTGTAAAGCACGTGCAGGGGCATCACCTTGGTCAGTCCCCTCAACCAGCTCATCAGAGAAGCTGTGTCATGATCCCCGTGACACACATGAGGAAGCAGAGAGAGGTTAATAGTCCCGCCCAGATGTCACACTCGGAGGGGAAACGGGACCTGAACCTGGGTCTGCTGACTCTGGATTCCAGATTGTACCCACCACATGGTACGGCTGTCCGGTCCTCAAAAGTGATAGAGAAGGACAGCATCTTAATCAGATTTCATCATCCCCGGGGTCCAGCAAGAGCAGGCACCATCTCAGAGAACAAATAGGAAAATGCTTCAATTTCCAAAGGTTCCCCGCGGCAACAACAGGGCCTGACCTCCTCCAGAAATAGGCCCCCCTCCCCCAGCCTCCCCACATTCCCTTCTGTGCCTTCCACACCCACGCCTGCTGGAGTAGGAACTGCTCAGACCCTCCACCTACAGGTAGGCCACCCTCTTCACACACACACACACACACACACACACACACACACACACACACAGACACACACACACACACACACACACACACACACACACACTCCCTAACGCTGGCTGGTTCAGCAGTTAGCTTTTCCTGAGTCTCTAAGAACAGCAGGTATCACATTGCTAATCCTTGGTGTCTCCCAAACAGCACTTTACACACATTGTTGGTGATTCATTGATCTCTAAGGAGTGATTAAGATGGAGAAATCCCAATAACTTTATATGGTGACAGATGGTGACCAGACCGACAGATCATTTGTAATGTATAGAAATAGCAAATCACTGTGTTGTGCACCCAGAACTAACATAGTGTTGTAGGTCAGTTATATTTCGATTTTTAAAAGGTCTTCAACAGTAAACCTATGAATAGGTATTAAAAAAAAAAAATGGAGGAATCCCAAGACCACAGCCATGTGGAGTCAGGCAGTTAGGGTCAGGGTACAGCTTGCCCTTTACAGAAAGTTTTAAGCCGCTCCAGACGCGCAGGCTCAGCGGCCATGGCTCACGGGCCCAGCCGCTCCGCGGCATGTGGGATCTTCCCAGACCGGGGAACGAACCTGCGTCCCCTGCATCGGCAGGCAGACTCTCAACCACTGCGCCACCAGGGAAGCCCTAAGCCTCCTTAAACTTCAGTTTCCTCATCTCTAAAATCAGGATAACAAGCTCTGGAAAATTCAGTGAGGGTTAAAGGGATATCACACTTGAAGGTGCTTCGTCAAGTATTAAACCCTTTGTATATGCCAAAGAAAGCCCTTCCTGAGCTTTGTGAACTGTAGATTCCTCCAAAAACTATGAAGCTAGTTGGAAACCACAGAGATGTAAAGACAAAAACTGTAATGTGCCGTAAGAATATAGGTTGTTAATCATTATTAGACTGGAAGAGTTGAGGCTCCACAATGAGTCATCAATTCCACAATTTACTGAGTGCTTCTGAGTTCCAGGCACCGTCCTGAGGGAGGGGAGGGTATTCAAAATACCTCTTGGCGCTGGACTTAAGGCACTCACTGCCCCACAGGAAGACTGTTCTCCTTCCCCTTCTCCCAAGCTGACGCAAGGAGGACCAGTGGGTATTTGCAAAGACGACAGCGCCAGCCCAGCCCAGCAAGTGTGCAGCATCAAAACACTTCTCAGCTCCTCTGACTCTGCCACGTACCTGCTGTCTATCCTTGAACCAGCTATTTATCCTGTCTACCATATGCATACCAGCCCAGATGATGGATTTTAAAATGATGTCTGAACAGTAAAGTGCCGGGCCAACATTTGGCAAAGACCATACATATTCCTCAATATCGTTTTCCCCTTCTTCCCTAGCTGGAAACATGACTGTTCAGCATAAAATCACATCTCCCAGATGTCCTTGCAGTTAAGTGTGGCCATGTGACTAAGTTCTTGCCAATGGGATGTCAACAAAATGTCATGCGGTAGCTTCTGGCAGATTCTGGGACTTTTTTATAGGTAGTTGGTCCACCCCCTCTGCCTCTTCTCCCCACCTTCCTCCATGCTGTGTTTGGAATGTGGGTGTGACAACTGAAACTCCAAACTGGACCATGAGGACAGTGGTTAAACCCTAGGGAGAGTGGATGGAAGGTAAGAATAGTTGTGTTCCCAAGGACTTTGTGGAGACAGCCGTCATGGCTGTCCTGGACTGGATCACCTACTGATGTTCACATGAGAGAGAAATCAATACCTATTCAAGCCACTCTCATTTTGAGTTTTCTATAATTTTCAGCTGAACCTCATTCTAACAGATATAGTTTGCTATTGTGACTTGACGTGCCACATTGACCTTTCTAACAAGGGCATTGTACAATAGAATGGGATGCACAAATGAGAACGTCAACTCCCACCACAAACAATACTGAAGGAAATACTGTACAAACTTCTGTTAAGGTTATTAGAGAACAGAATCTTCCATCAGCTGGATTCCAAGAACCAGCAACCCAGGGGGTATGAGACCCATGTGCGTAGTAGGAGTCATGACAGAAACCAACCATATTGTGAAAAATTCATGTAAAATATATTCCCAAAACACCTACCATGCCAGGCCAGATGCTCGGGCCACAAGGGAGCTAAGATATGGTCCCTGCCCACAGGTGGCTCCCAGTCTTGTGGGAGACAAACGATGGCCACACTGTGGGGTCTGTACTATAACAGAGTGGTTTGAGATGCCACAGACACTTGCGAGGGCAGAGACGTGGGCATCCTCGTGAGAAAGCAGAGGGACAACTAGGAAGAGTTTCTTTTTTTTTAATTGTTATTTATTTATTTTATTTATGGAAGAATTGTTGATTTTAAATATTGTGTTAATTTCAAGGGGACAGTAATGTGCTTCAGTTATATAGATTCTTTTTCAGATTCTTTTCCATTATAGATTACAAGATATTCAATACAGAACCCTTTGCTATACAGTAGGACTTTGCTGTTTACTTTCTACATAGTAGTTTGTATCTACTAATCCCAAACTGCTAACTTATCACTCCCCTCCCCTTTTCCCCTTTGGTAACCAGAAGTTCGTGTTCTCTGTCTGTGAGTCTCAGCCATAAAAAAGAAGGAAATCATGCCATTTTCAGCAACATGGATGGACCTAGAGATCATCACACTAGGTGAAGAAAGCCAGACAGAGGAAGACAAGTATCGTATGCGGTCACTTATACGTGGAATCTAAAAAATAATACAAATGAACTTAGTTATGAAACAGAAACAGACCCCCAGACATGGGGGAGTTTTCTCAAAGGAGATATTGGAGCTCGGTCTTAATGGATAAATGGAAGTTATCCAGAAAGAGAAGAGCGGAGAAATCATCCCAGGCAGAGCACAAAGTGCAAAGCAAGAAGGTGTCGGTGGAAACCCAGAGCAGCATCGAGCGGGGCCCACCTGCCACAGGCCGCAGAGAGACACCAGGAAAGAGCAGCTGCGACCCCAGGTGAACCCAGCCAGCCCTTGGAACACAGCTGCACCCCCAGGTTTCACTTTCCAGGGTGACTCAGAGGATGACGCGCAGCGGCTGTGGGCTCCCTGGTGGTTTTTCGCAGGGACAGCTTCTGCTTGTGGGGTCATCACTGGCGAGTAATGAGACAGGCTTTATAGATGCAAAGTGAGAAAATATCAAAGTGCTCAAAGCAGGAAGCGAGAGGAGCACGTAGAGCAAAAGAGAAGCGAGCGTTATTGATTCCCTTTTTGGAGCCGGTCCAGCTGCCTTCTTGCCTGCCCCCCCCTCAATGAAAGGAGAATCTCAATCCCACAGCTACATCCACCGCGGAGGTCAAGTGGAATGTTCTTACAGGCTCCCCAGACCTTTCTTCTACGCCAGAGCTGAAGCATCCCCTTCCACAGGGTATTGGGACACAGCTTTGCAGTCTCTGAGAGCCCTGCCCTGCCCTGTCCTGCTGCCCCAAGATCTGCCTTCCAGATATCCAGGACACAGCTCACATCTTCTCAAACCTGCTCACACACTCAGCCCCTGGCCTGGTTGCAACTCCACTGAGCCCCCAGGTAAAAATGGGCTAGGTAAAAAGAAGGATAATGCTTGGAAGATGAAAACATCCCTGCCTCACATATACTCTTACGTGAGGATTCTCCCAGCAACCCTTGTGGAAGGCGTGTTCATCCACCCTGCTCAGACAAGAAACTGAGGTTTGAACTCATGTGCCAAGGCTCATGCCAGGCACCGTACGACTGCAGCTCTGAGGAGATGTCAGTGTCTGACCCAGAAAGTCCCATTTTAGCATGGCGTGTATGGCTAGCTGACACCCCCCTGTGCTAGGGACCATGGGAGACCCAAAGAAAGAGGAGGCATTGCCCTTACCCTCGATGGCGAGGACATCTAAAGCCATGCCCACTGTGTGCCAGGCGCTGCGCCAGTCACCTAACATGAACCATCTTAAACAGATGATCCCTTCCAGCAGCTAGTTTGAGGTCGGGACTATCACACCTATTCTACAGACAAGGAAACAGAGACTCAGGGAAGCTGAAAGTGATTCATCAAAGATCCAGGAACAAGTAAAAAGAAGGTTCGGTCCCCAAAGCTATGCTCGTTCGACTCCAGGAGAGTCCACCACCGTGAACGATGCAGACTCCGGGGCTCCACCCCAGCTTGGCTGACTCAGAATCTCTGAAGGTGGGACCCCAGTGATGTGCTTTTAAAACCATTTCTCTTCATGATTTTCTGATTGGCAAAGTGTGAGAACACTGTCCTCTATCAGGGGCCCTAAGGTGGGGACTCAAGGCCTTTATGCCTCAAAGGTCCAGTAATACGAGACAATGAGCCAGGATTTGTCACCAGGAGGCTGTGACATGGAAGGCTGACGGCACAGCTGTTACAGCGTAGTCTCTGGAGCCAGGTCGCTTGAGTTTGAATCCCGGCTCTGCTGAATCCTAGCTGTGTCACCTTGGGCAAGCCACATGCTTCCTTGTGCCTCAGTTTCCTCACCTGAAAAATTGTAGTCAAGGTAGGACACATCTAGAAGGTTGTTTGGGGGACTGAATGAGTTAAATATGTAGAAAGTTTAAAACAGTGCCTGCCACAGAGTAACCATCCAAAATGCTGTTGTCATCGTTCCATGACCAATTGCCCCAAGTGACACAAGAAAGAAGAGGGTATTTGACACTGTGGTTCTTGAAAGAGCAGGTCAAAGGGTGGAGTTCCAAAGGATCTGGACGGATAGCGGGAGAAGAGATGAAATAGCAGCTCTTTCTTTAATTCCTGGTCTGGTCTCATGTCACTGTTTGTTATTCCTCGGGAAACGTCACCAAGAGCAAGTCACTGCAGTGGAGACAGGTGCAGGGCTGAATCACAGCCAAAGCACAACTTCTCCAGAGTCTTCAGGCAAAGGAGACGATGGTTAGTTCTCTTTTAAGCTGTGGAAGACTTTCCCCAAGAAGTGAGCTGTGTATGCTCTTGATGGCCACCAGGGGGAGACAAAGGGGACTTAATTGACTACAAAATGTGAAAGGTATCCTTAAACTCCCTGAAGATTTGGGCTATTTCCCACTGATTTGTTTTCACTCGTGCTATTGCCCCTACTTAGAATGCGTCCCTCTTTAGCCCTTCAACCTGTTGTCAACCTCCCAGCCAACTTCTTCATATGCAACCTTGGCACTGTGCTAGGGGCCAAGGGAGGCACAAAAAGATACAAGGCATTATCCTCACCCTTGAGGGTAAGGGTATTTAAGGAACGTTTTCTGTGTACCAGGCACTCAGCTGGAATCCCTACAACTACAATGAGGCAGGTTTTATATATTCATTTTCAAGACTCAGTTCAACAGGGATAAGATTCAGGGCACTAAGTGCTAAGCACTTTCTGGGAATCAGCTGATTTAACTCCCAGAACTACCCAATAAGTAAGTACTACCATTATACCCATTTTATAGCAGAAAAGACTGAAGCTTGAAGAAATTAAACAACATCCTTGACCAGGAACACAGAGCTAACAAGGGGGATGGAATTCAGATATGAGCCCATGGAGTCTGATTACAGAACCAAAGCCGCATCCTGGCCACCTTTCTGGTCCTTCCACAAACCCTTGACTCAGGCCTGCCCTGTGCTCTCTCTTCTCTGAATTCTGATCTTATTTACCAGCAATCCAAAAAAGGGATTTGCACTTATTTCTTCTCACACACACACAGGTAAATTCCACTCTCCTATCCCCACCCCACCCCTGCCAGGTAAAAAGTAAGTTTTTTGACGCCAATGACCCTAACTCAACTTTCTTTCTATGAAGTTGCCAACGTTTGAGCACCTCTGTGTCTGGCTTTATCAAGGCCACATTATTCTTTAGATTTGTTGATTATTAGTCTTCAGGGTAACCCTGGGAAGTCAGTAGCATTATCCACATTTTATAGATGGAAGATTAAGTCTCGGAAATTACATGACCCTAGACCACTGTCACCTAGATAACAAGCAGAATATGCAGGACCCCGAAGCCTGTGATCTCACCATGACCCTAAGCTACTGCCTCCCCCTCTGCCTTGCAAACAGTAGCACCCAGGGTGAAGGAAAGCCTCAGAACATGAACTTGAAGACTTCAGTGAAAGTCCCTGGTCAATGATTGACTAATTGTACAGGTCACTTCACCTCCCTGGGATGCAGGTCAGAAGCATCATCTGTTAATTCCTATCCTGGTACAGTTCCCAGACACAGGCGCCCTCCTGTCCTCAGTGTTGCTCCTTCTTTTGGGGGATTCCATGTTTGGGTCCCAAACATTGGTCTAAGAACCATGTCATATTCACCATCAGGTCCCTGGAGCCCAGCACAGAGCCTCACACACAGAGTGAACTCGGTATATACTCAGTGAATAAACGGACAAATAAACAAAACCACAAATTAATACATCTGGTCCCTTGGGCACTCTGTACCCAGATCCTCTCTGTGAACTGGCTTGACTACGTCCTGCCAATCTCCTGCCCTCAGTTCCATCATGCAATTTGGACAACAAAAAAGCACTTTGTGAACTTTAGCAGGCTATGGTATACAGTAGATCCCTCTCTCTCACTCTCTTACTCTCTTTATTTCCCCAAAATCAATCCTGTCTTTTGAAGAGAATTCCGCAGTCTTAGGTCATCCCACAGTCACTCCCACTTTGGAAGCCTAGAGAGAGCGAGGTAATATCTGATGTATCCCTTGAATCTAGGATGCTGGTAAGGACCTAAGAAAGAGTCTGTCTGTCTGAAACTCTGATCTTAGATCAAAGATGCTGGAAGGGTGTAGACATGTTCAAGGTAGTGGTGATGTCAAGAATCCAGCCGTAGCGTGGAGTTTAGGGGGCTGTCACTGTGCTGGTGGCAACGTTATAGCCATAGTGCCCAGGGCTGACCCTGGCTGCGGTTGCTGCAGCCCAGCCTCCCTGGGTTCCCAGCCTGGTTCTCCAGCCCTCTCCCATCCATTCTGTGAACTACTCAATATACTCCAAGGAACTCTAAACTGAGGCAGAGTCCACTTCTGTAGCTTGAAAACCGCGGCAGAAGCTGGCCAGATGATCACCAATGCCATGTCCTCTTTTCCTGAGCACACAAGACCATTTCTCTCAGCCTCCCTTGCAGTTACGTTAGTGGGGTTCCGGCCAATGGAGCGGTCATCAAACCCTTTGAGCTATCACCATATTCTCTCTTTCCCTTCCGCGGGGACTTCAGAAGCTACGTGGCTAAGAAGAGAGCATCACAGGATGGGAGGAGCTATGTCCCCAAATCATCGTGTGGAGAAGAGACACCGCAGACAGCATCAAACCATGAAATAAATCTTTCGGGGGCTTCCCTGGTGGCGAAGTGGTTGAGAATATGCCTGCCAATGCAGGGGACACGGGTTCGAACCCTGGTCTGGGAGGATCCCACATGCCGCGGAGCAGCTGGGCCCGTGAGCCACAACTACTGAGCCTGCGCATCTGGAGCCTGTGCTCCACAACAAGAGAGGCCGCGATAATGAGAGGCCTGCGCACCGCGATGAAGAGTGGCCCCCATTTGCCGCAACTAGAGAAAGCCCTCGCACAGAAACGAAGACCCAACACAGTCATAAATAAATAAATAATTAATTTAAAAAAATAAAAATAAAAAAATAAATCTTTCGCTGTTCCACCACCAAAGTCCGAGGGTGGTTTAGGACGGGACATAGAGTTTATCACTCTAACTAATACCATCAATAACCCAGACTAGTTCAATCCATATTATCATTAAGGTTGCACTTATTAACATGGCTCTTCTTAATACAGTGTATATTCGATAGATACTTTATTGCTAGGAAATTGTGCCATTTTTAGGCACAATTTTAGGCAACTAATAACTTGTTCTTGGTTTTCAATGATGTGCCTCAACTTATACTAGGTATGGGGATGCTCGGTGACAACTCCAAAGGGAATATGGGTGGGATTTGTCTAATGCCCAGCACATGGTATGTGCTAAATAAAGAGTAATAGTCTCAGGAGGCAGGAGAATATCGTGGTCAAGAGGACGATCCCTAGAGTGAGACACACCTGGATTCAAATCCCGGCTCCTCTACCCTCCTGTGGGAACCAAGACAAGCCGCTCTGCTTCCCCGAGCTGCCCTTTCCTCCTCTGTTAAGTGGAGAAATTCATTATTTCTTCACTAAATACTAAACATTTTACTAAAACCTATTATTTTGGGGGATTAAGAGAGACAAAGTATGTATATCCTAGATACAGCTCCCATCACAGAGTAATTATTAGAAAATAAAAAGTTCACTATTATAAGGTATCCTAATACTAAAATGTTACTCAGAAGCAAAAGTCTAAAGGAGATTTACTTCCCTGGACATTTTTATTTCTTACACAGATAGCACAGCTGCTTAAGTGCTAGTGAAGTGTTAACAGTAACGCATTGCTGGCTGGTTTACTTGCTCCACCGAGGCTTGCTATCTTTATTAGGTGCTGTGTGCTTCAGCGTGGGTGTGGGCAAGCCCAGCTGGTGCCCCTGTGTTTTCTCTTTAACGCCCACAACCAGCAGTTGGGAGGGCAATTTTACCTCCCCAAATAAGGAAAATATTAACAATCCCAACAAGCAAACATTACTCTGAGAAAAAAACATGTCTTCGCCAGGCGAAGACATTCTATTGATTTGTAGATTCTGGGGGTCTTCAGCCAGGTGACAAGTCTTTATGGAACCAGCAGCACATTTCATCTTTGTGAAACACCAGCAACTATTCATTGAGTATTGGGCACTCAACACGCACCATCCCATTTAATGCCAAAAATAACCATCAGAGATTGAATCCATTATGATCCCGGTTGGAATGAGGTTTAGAGATTTAAAGTAACTCGTTCAAAATCAACATCTAATGAGTGGCAGGGACTCCCCTCCATCCTGTATCATTAGCATCTCACCCAACACTGGGTACACTTAGAAGCAGACACATCTCTTTGACTTGAACGCTCCCTCTTTTTACCTTAAATTTTAACGTTAAGTGCTGTATACACCTGTTAGTGCAGTTATCCAAATTCAAGCTCATCTCCCTGACTTAAGCATCTTCCAGCTGGTCTGTGGGATGAACTGCCCCTAAAGGTCTGGCCTTGATGGGCTGGTGCAGTGGACAGGGTACAGTTTAAAAACCTCACGTGCCCAGGTCTCACTCTTGACCCCACCACTTATTAAGTCACATCACCTCTGCAGCTTCAGTTTCCTCATCTGTAGAATGGGTATATTCCTACCTCACAGTAAGCTCTGAGGATTAGGTGCAAACCCAGCACAGACCTAAACATAACACATGCTCCCTAAACAATGGCTCTGTGTCCCTTCATTTTTGTCTTTGCCAAACTTTAGGCCAAAAGATTCGCAGCCCAGTGGAGCTCCCAGACAATCAACAATTGTTGTTGTTGTTGTTTTCTATACCTGGGTAGGGACTGGGGTGTGGGCAAAAGGTGTGTTATGGCCTTAGGACACATAGAAACTCCCTGAGGAATCTGTTATAAATAAAGAATCTTGGACTCCACCCTAGAGATTCTGACTCAATAAACGTGGATTTTTCACCAGGTTGTAGGGCATGCTGACACAGGTGGTCACAGACCACCCTCTGAGGAACTCTGCCCTTCAGTCATTCGGTTCCAACATCACAACAGCCACCTTAACCTCACACCATCTCAATATCTTTAACTTATTTTTTTATTCATCATGTTTATTCCCATCAACATGCCTTTATAACTTTCAATGAATCTACTGTTAAAACATATTTTGTATCAGTCCCTGAAACACAAACATATTGCAAGGAAAGACAACAGGCTGTTAACAGGAGCCCCAAAGCCAAAACTGCCTGACTGAAATCCCATCTCTGCTGCTCCCCGGCCATGTCAGCTTGGACAGGCTACCTAAGGTCTCTGTCTCAATAGGCCACGTGTCCAAAAGGGTGATAAGAGCAGATACATTGCAAGGCTGTAGTGATGATTAAATGTTTTACTATAAAGCACTGACAACCATGCCCAGCACATGGTAAGCACTCACAAAATGTAGTTATTCTTATGATAAGAAATGAAAAAAGAAATATCGCTTGCTACAAATAGAAAATAACCACCAAAAATATATGCATAACCGTGAAACGTCATTAAAAGCCCATCCATAAACCATCTAACGTCATTTGTGTATCAGCAGTGGTATACATTCCAGGTTTAGACAAGCGTTACTCCAGAAAGTGTCAGATAGCATGTCAGGGAGGCCATCACGGCACAGACCGACTTGGGGGTTATTTTGGTTCTGTTTCAGACCTAATTTTGCATTTCCAGTTTACCTGAGAGCTGCATATGTCTACTAAAAATTTCCCTTGGCCTCCACTGTTTTGGTTCATCCGGAAGCAGCTGGAAGACACTGTCTCCCAGGGATTAGGAGCTGATGTCTGTTCAGTGGGAAACAAAGCCGCCTCTCAGAGCAGGTTGCTCCGTACCAGGCTCGTGAGGACGCTGTGCTTCGTGAGGCTCGTTTATCTACAGATCCCGACACACCTCAAAACACTCAGCGCTCACACCGCGACCCTTTTGGCCCAGAAGCGTGGTCCCCATTCTGCAGGTGGGAAAATGGATAGAAAGGGCTATTAAGTGACGACACTCGTAAGTAACTGAGAGATTAGGTGGCTGTTGAGCAAACATGGAGATGTGACAAGAGGGGAAGTGGTGACTTTTAAAGATCCAGGCCTGCTGGGCCTTCCCACACATCGGGGACGGAAACACACGCTCAGCAGAAAGCTACACGGTTCCTTCTGTGGTTGCCATGACAGGGCGGGGCGAGTGGTTGCGGGGCAGACGGGACAGGGTTTCTGGAGAGCGTTGAAGAGTCGGCCATGCAGTGGGCGTTTCATAAGGTTCTATTGGATTAAAGGGTAGAGGGGATGCTCTAAAAGGAGCCCAGTGTCTCCGTCTCATCCAGTTCCCCATCAGAGGGTGATGATAAACACAGCAGGGCGCAGAGGGTAGGGCGGATTGGGCTGAAAGTTTTATGACCCAGAATGATGAAGAGGTGTGTAGACAGTAACCGGAAAGGAGGCCAAGGGCATGGCCGGCATCAGATCCAGGGAGCAAGATGAAGGCTGGGATACAGGAGCTACAGATGAGGTTCAAAATTTACGCTGGGAAGATGTATATATGAAGAATCATCAAGGGCTTCCCTGGTGGCGCAGTGGTTAAGGATCCGCCTGCCAATGCAGGGCACATGGGTTCGAGCCCTGGTCCGGGAAGATCCCACATGCCATGGAGCAACTAAGCCCGTGCACCGCAACTACTGAGCCTGTGCTCTAGAGCCCATGAGCCACAACTACTGAAGCCCGTGCGCCTAGAGCCCAAGCTCCGCAACAAGAGAAGCCAACGCGATGAGAAGCCCGCGCACCGCAACGAAGAGTAGCCCGCACTCGCCGCAGCTAGAGAAACCCCGCGCACAGCAAAGAAGACCCAACACAGCCAAAAATAAAATAAACTTTTTTAAATGGGTTTTTTAAAAAAAAAAAAGAATCTTCAGAATGCTCATTTGAGGAATTTGTTCAAAGCAAGTAATAGGACAATTATTTAAAGATTTCTAGGGGGCTTCCCTGGTGGTCCAGTTGTTAAAATTCCGCCTTCCAATGCAGGGGACGCGGGTTTGAGCCCTGGTCGGGGAACTAAGATCCCACATGCTGCGGAGCAACTAAGCCCGTGTGCTCTAGAGCCCACACGCCACAGATAGAGAGAAGACCATGTGCTGCAATGAAGAGCTGACGCACCACAGTGAAAGATCCCGCATGCCACAACTAAAGACCCCATGCAGCCGAATAAATAAATAAATAAAATATTTTTTTAAAAAAAGATTTCTATAAAATTATATAAAGATATTTCTAAGGGACATTGTTCGCAACAGTGTCATTTATATTAACAAAAATTTTAACTAATCTAAATATTCAAAATTGGGAATCGCCTTAAAGAGGTTCTGGTGCACCCACCCAATACAACCATTAAAAACTATATTTAAGGATGTTTGCTTATATAAAGAAAAGATTGTAAACAAGTGAAATGTCAGGAAACAAAATAATAAACTATTCATAAAGATGTCAAAGGAAACAGAATTCTATGCTTCAGAAAAACTTAGAAGGAAATATTGCAAAAGTATATGAATAATCTGGGTGGTGGAATTAAATGTGATTTGAATTTTGTACATGCACTTTTGTATTTACTGAAATTTCAGCAATAAGTATGTGTCACTGTTAGTTTTAAGATGTTAATTTTTTTTTAGACTTTTACTGTGAATGTTACTGGGGCTTTAGTCTGGGACTTGCTCCCCTGGGAGATAGCTATGTGGTTCTAAAACAGATCCACAGACTTTAAAAACTCTCCATCTGTTGGCTGGATACTTCAAGGGATCCAAGTGGCCAAGGTGCTCCCAGGCCTCTGAATTTATGAAAGGCATCACAGGGCATGAGAATAAGCCCTGGATTAGGAGTCAAGAAACCCTTAACCCACTCCATGATCTTGGGCAAAGCACTTCCCCTCCAATTCCTCATCTAAAGTGGGAATACCAGTGCGTATGCTGACGACCTCAGAGTGCCATAATTAAAAGGCATGCTCACCTGGGTGTTGTCATCCAATGAAGATAATTAGCATCCTAGACCTTGACCCAAAGAATGACCTCAGGGCCCACCCTTGGTAAGGTTTGCCCATCTGTGTTCACCCTCTCCATCAGCCACCTACTGAGAACTAGTGTTCACAGTTGTGACCCTGGAGTCACATTCAGCTCCCGGAGGACCTTCTGAATCATCCCAGAATGACTAAATCAGGAGTGGAATCCTCAGAAATTTATAAAGCACCCATGTTCACCATGGTGACTCTCAGTGAGTCAGGATGTCTTAATTTAGCTGAAACATCCCACCCCAGATCCAAGTAGATTAATATGAGAGAGCCATTGCTAGCGGGTAGTGGAGTCTACTGGTTGCTTTGAAGAAGAGTACCCACATTCAACTGTTGACACACATTTGTGCAGATCCAGGAGCTTTATCTTCCTGTGGAGCCCTTCCTCTGAGGACTTCCTCTTGCTTTAGTCTTTCATACGGCATGGCTTCTTCTCATAAAGTGGCCAGTGCATTTCTAACTTCATAGAATACTCACTCATGCATCAGCGTTGCCTGATAGCCTACACATCTCAATGTCTCCAGGATAACAGTTCCTAAAAAATAACAGTGGAACACTAGTTACAAGGAATGATAATTACAAAAAGATTGTCCTCAAGTCACTTCGGGAAGTATACTTTAACAGCAATGTACAATTATAGAGGTCACTGTGATGACCATGGATCCTTTTTCCATGGCCAGTCATGTGGGACTATTGGTCCAGGGCACGCTTTTTGGTCAACACAGCTTTGAATCCCTGGGATGTCTAATGGTACCCAAGCTAGGTTTGTCTTTGGAAAGCTCCTGTGTGACCCTTACTGCCTGGTAAATATTCTTCTAGGAGATGTCTTTACAATTACTCTGTACTCAGACCTGGAGAATACCCAGGGGGTTCCCTGTCCACCTTTGTCCCCAGGGAGCCATGCTTCTGAAGCATCTTCAGTAATTAATTCACAGACGAGCCACCATTACTGCCCCACCACACATGTACACTGCTGTTCTTGTTCACGGACTAGTGCTTTTGTTTTTTTTCAGCCACACCCTATGGCTTGTGAGACCTTAGCTCCCAGACCAGGGATGGAACCCATGCCCCTTGCAGTAGAAGCACAGAGTCCTAACCACTGGACCACCAGGGAATTCCCTGCGCTAGTGCTTTTGATTGGTCTTTTCTACTTTGTACAATTGTCTTGCCCGCAAATGCCTATGCATAAGAGACTTGTATAACCTCAATCGAAGCATCAAACCTTGAAACAATCGCGGGATAAAACTCAAGGCCTCAGTGCCATGACATTGGGAAACGGCTTACCTTCTCTGGCCCAATTTTCCTCATTTATAAAAGAAGAAGGTTGAACTTCTTTACTTTCCCTAACTCTCTTCAAACTTAAACTCTATTCATTTTCACTTAGCAGGATCAAACAAATCCTCAGAGCTGGGAGGAAAGGAAAGGGGGTGTCTGCCAATACCTAATACTACAGTATACAGAAGAGAGGGCCTGAGTGTCTTTGGACAAGTTTGATAACTTCTCTGGGTCCCCATTTATTAATCTGTAAAATGGGTATAGTTATACCTACCTCACATAATTGTTGTAAGGGCTCATTGAGTCAATGCATGTATTAATGCCTGAAATTTAACAATTGACCAAGCCCCTCACAAATATCCTCCAATCCGCTAGAAAGAAAGGAGAGACTGGACATTGGCAATGGAAAGAAGAGTAAAACATCACTGGATCAAATCATATCACTCCCTATCTCAAATATTGGCCTTGGCTTCCCATTGCCTGAAATTCACACTCTCAGGCATTCAGAGCTCTTCACCCTTTAATCCCAAACCACCTTCCAGACTTATTTTCCACAACAGTATATTTTTCCTTTACTCTATTTAGGTTAACGTAGAATTCAATTTCTAGCTGTTCTTACAACGAGCACCTCTGTCTTCCTGAAGATTTTCCTTTCATTGCCAACTTTGAAGGATCTGGGTTCAACTTTATTAAAGGACCTGGAAACTCTTCAGCTGAATCCCAGACCACCTATACTTTCCCTTTTCTCTCCCCATCCCATCTCCTCCCAGCCTCCTAAATAGGTCTTTAGGTACAGGGATTATTGAGGAATGAGATTGTTAGAGCTCTAGAGGACACTTGGTCTCTGGCTCTGGGTACTGGCCCACTTCCAGCTATTTTAAATCATCATCATCATCGTCATCATCATCCTCTACTTACAGCTATTTTCAAATTGCTCTTGAACCTCATTTCTCCTCTCCTATGATTCTGGAGTACAAATCTGCATGTCATACATTCACATGTGGTGCTTTTCTCCTATATCGTCATAGTGAGCCCATTGTTCTGAGCTGCCAGAGTTGTGTTCTGATTCTCTCCATCAAGACGCTCTCTGTGTCTCCCTTCTCTATGGCAAACACACAAATTAAAAAAGCAGAGGGTCTCTGTCTTCACCCAGGCCATTGATTAAACTCTTGAAGGATGCATAGCAGGGAGTATGGTCTTAATATCCTCTCCTAAGGCTCATGTTGATTTGCTAGTGAGCACATTTAGTGCAAATGGTAATTCAAGTAACTTAGAATCCATGTAACTGTTTTAACATTCACCACTCATGACCCCAACTTGTCTAAAAAAGACCCCAACTTACCCCTAAAAGACCCCACTGAAGGCCATGCTGAAATCCAGACACTGCTCATGAAGATATCATGAGACAGCTAGTCTAACCACCATATTCCAAAAAAGGCCTTTGGCCTTAAGTGGTTGGCACATCGGTTGGCATATTGGGCAGGACGGAGCAGACTCTTCTGCAGTAACAGACAAGTTAGGAAATCTCCACGGATTATCATGACACTTTATTTTCCAGGCGTAAGAATTCGAGGATGGGTCAAACATTTCTCCGTCTTGTTATGCTGCGTCTGGAGCAGGGGCCTCTAAGGCGGCCACGGCAGAGAAAGGCGCCATGCCAGCTCTTTCCCTCACTCTCCATCCACGAGCAGGAAATAGCCATGTGGCTCCAACCCAAGTCAAGGGGACCTGTGAAATGTCGGGGAGAAAATGACTGGTGGCCCAAACCAGCTCTGCCACAGCTGGGTATGTTTCTGTGTGTGATCCCATGATCCTGTTTTCCCTCTTCTGTGCTGGGAAAACTTGATCATCCACTTTAGCCTATTTAACAGTTCTAGAATCCTCCACACTGAAGTCTTTGGACAGATTCCATTAGCACCAACCACAAGAGTCATAAATGCCAGCACGATAACCTGGATGTTCCAAAATATTGCTTAAGAAGTCCCTTTCATGTCACTGAAACACACGCACACGCACACGCATGCGTGCACGCGCACATGCAACCATCTAATCATCTGGCCCCTGGAGGATGAGAAGTCTCAGTTCCCAAACAGCAAGCTTGACCAAGTCTGATGAATGAATTTCTGAAGTTATTTTTGTTTATCCTCCTACCCTTGATACTATGATTTGCCTGTGGCAACATGTGTGTAGATTAATGAGGCTTTCAGCAGCTAGTGAAAAAACGTTCATTAGCTTAATTATCCACACCTTCAGAGGGAGGGCAACTCGGGGCTGTCAGGACACAGCAGAGTGTCTGTGCCAGAGAAGAACACCCGCTCCATGCTGCTCAACGAGAACGGTCTTCCCTGGAGAGCAAGGTGAGGAATGGGGGAAACAAGTACGCAGAGGCACAGAAGACAAAAATGACAGGATTTAGTGTGATTTCCCAATTGCATGCTGAATGTGCATTAAGCATGTAGCGCGGGGGATCCTTTGTAAGCAAGCACCTCCTATGCTTCTAGCCTGCTTTATCCTCGTGCATCAGACAGAGGCATGAAACCAACCTCTCCTAAAAGTCCATAGCAATGGAATGTATGGATTCTTGCCAAGATCAAATGATAAAACCCCAAGTCCTCCTACTTGTGGACTGATCTGACTTTATGTCTCAGTTGTGGTCAGCTCCCACCTTGGACCTAGGACTTAATGACTCAGAGCTGGCCCAGTGCGCCTGTGTGTCATGCTTTGCCTCCAAAGTCTCCCACTCTGCCCCCCAAGGACCTAGTCCTACTTCTAAGCCCCACGCCAAGGGGGAAGTTTCTCCCATTTCTTCCTGCTGCCGTCTCGGCCTGTTGCCTCTCCCGGTCTGCCCGTTGCTATGCTCTGCCAGCTAGGACCCATCTTTTTCTTATCATCCCAGACATGGAGTTTTCACCTTGGCCTTCACACACAGTGGCTTACAGCACTCCCTGCTAGACCCTGTGCAGGACAGAGGTGGTCCTATGGGGGTTCACGGGGCTTAGGAGATAAGACTCAGACATGGAGAATGATGACTAAAGGAAAGAGAGCTTCAGCACCTTGTAAATCAGTCTTCCTCAAACTTGCTTAAGCATAAGAATCATCTTCTAAAGATAGAACTTCCAAGGCCCCACCCATGAAGATTCTAATTCAGAACACCTGAGGCTTAGACATTTTGTTCAAATGTCTTAACAGTTTAAAAAATTGTTAAAACATTTTTAACAAGCACCCAGGAGACCTTTATTATGAGGAAAGTTTGGAAAACACTACTAAGCAACTCTATGACAGTAGTAGTGACTACTGATTAAAACCTCTACCAGCCAGCCAAGGTGCTAAGAAATGTACATATATTGACTCATTTTAATTATCTCAACAAACTTTTCCAGTTAGGTGTTAAATTCCCATTCTGCTAATGAGAAAACCCAGATCCAGATACATGGACTAATTGCTCAAAATCATACATTTAGCAAGTGGCAGAGCTAGGGTTCAAAACTTCATCTCCCTGACTCCTGACCCACGTCAACTAAAATAACTTGTTTCTAAAGACTAAATGCTGGTGTAGACAAGTGGTGTCTGAGCATTTTTGGTCTAGCACCATATTGATAACAGAATTTTGAGCGTGCACCTCCAATGTATGTGTTTTTAATTTATATATACACACTATTATTCTAATATATTATTGATATTATAAAATATATATGGCAATCCAAGAGAATTAAGCAATTTTAGTAATTTTTATTTTATTTAGCAATACCTAAGAACTTTTTTTGCTTTCCTGAAAAATCACTGCTAATAATAAAAAAATTTTTAGTGAGATCAACGTGATTTTGCTTTCCTGAAAAATCACTGATAATAATAAAAAAATTTTTAGTGAGATCAACATGATTTTGCTTTCCTAGTTTTTTTCAGTCTTGGTTGAATCTTTATGACATAGTGATTAATAGTTTGGTCTTAAATTCAGTTTGGTCTGACACCTGCTTTTAGTTGCTGTCATTGTTGGAAAAGAAGCCTCACAAAAATATGTAGATTCAAATGAAATAAATGCAACAAATAAATGCATATAAATGCCTTATTCCGTCATAATACTTATTTCTCAATTCCATCTACCAACTATGCAAAGGTATTTGGTGAAACCTGGCAAGTAAATTTCCAACTTCCCTGATGATGACCCATTTTTCCTACAATTTATTGGATTTAGAAAAAAAAAAAAAAAAAACTAGTTCAAGGGAAGTCCCTGGTGGTCCAGTGGTTAGGACCCCGCACTATCACTGCCAAGGGCCCAGATTCAATCCCTGGTAGGAGAACTAAGATCCCACAAGCCACTCAGTGCGGCAAAAAAAAAAGCCAACCTAGTTTAATATTCAATAACAATTCATTTAGAAGCTTAAAACAGGCTAGAATATTCTGTTTCAATCTTTTCAAGAGTAGAGGTATAGGTTATATACGTCATTTTTAACAATGTTAACACTGGAAATGATTCAAATCTTCAGTGCTCAAACACTGTCTTCACATAAAAAGTATCTTTTTCTTCTTTTCAATCAAGAATAATATGCATACAGGAAAGCGTACGTAACATAATTGTCCAGATCAATGTAGCTTTACAACGTGAGCACACCCGGTTAACGACACAGATCAAGAAGCATTATCTGCAGCCCCGTCATCAAAAGCCCCTTTGTGCCTTTTCCAGTTATTTCCCCCCACCCCCAAGGGTAACCACTCCACTCTCCTAACTTTCAGATTAGTTCTGTGTGTGTTTTATTTAACATCATATAAGTGGAATCCCATAGGAGGTACCCATTTTTGTGTCTGGCTTCTTTTGCTCAAAATCTCACTTGTGGGATTCATCCATATGACTGAGGTTGTCTTGGTTATTCATTCTCATCGTATGTAGTACTGTCTTGTGTGAATACACAACAATGAGTTGATCCATTTCACTTTTGGTGGGTGTTTGGGTAAATTCCAGTGTTCGAGTATTAGGAAAAGTGCTGCTATGTGCACTCAGAACCATCTTTTGGTAAACACATGTTTGCATTTCTGTTGGGTATATCCCTAGAGTGGAATTGCCGGGTCACTGTGTTTGCTTTTGTTCTGCTTTTGTAGATACTGCCAAACAGTTGCCAGAACAGGTTCCATGAATTTACATTCCCTGCACTGTGGGAGTTCTAGGTGTCCCACATTCTTGCCCACTCTTGGTATTGTCTGTCTTTTTCATTTTAGCCCTTTTGATGCATGTATGATGGTATCTCACGGTGGTTTCTAAGGTGTTTTTGAAAGGCAGTTACTGTCTCATTCATTATTAAATCATGACACTTAACCTGCAGGGACAACTTATATGCATGCTTCTGTTTTTTCAAATATATCTATTATAGCTCACTCCCAACAGTCCCGTGTCAGCCTTGAAAAGGTCAAATAATTTGAAACCCTTGATTTTGTGTTCATTCACTGTTTCAAGTACTTTGCCAAAAAAGAATAAGAGAATCTCTGCTTGAGCAGAATATTTTCAGGTGCACTCCCTATCTAATTACAAAGTATTGTAAAGATTCTGCTATACTTTAAACTTCTTGCCTCTGTACCATGATTCCCATCAGTGAAATCCTATTTTGCTCTGTGCTTTTGTGACTTTAACCTCCTGGCTTCAATAGCTTGCTATGGAAAAATGCAGCAATAAATTTCACGTATAGTACTAGCTGGTGAAATTTACCTTTTTTTTTTTCTTTTCATTCCAGTCAACATAAATACAAAAAACGTTGCTTAAGAAATGTTTGAAATTTGTTAAGAAATTCATTGACTATTGAAAATGTATTTTTTCTGGTATCTCTTTCCTTTAAGAGCTGACAAGAAAGGGTGTTTTAATGTATTTCATTACTGAAATGAAGAATCTAGAAATAACGTAAGCTAAAATACGTTGGAAACATTTGTACTTTCCAAATTGTAATTTGGAAAGTAATTGTATTGCAAACCTCTCACACTGAATTACTTAAGTTTTATTCAACTCTTCAGCAGACGTTCTATGCATCTGCCAACAATATTTAATGACCAAGGAGTCCATTGTAATATATCACTATGTACTTTTTAGATATTTCTTCAGCCATTTCACCATAGCAAGAGTAGCAAGGGTTTGACCGATGGATTATGACATTAAGTAATAAGTTTAAAATGATCACATTTAATCCAATTTTATAAAGGGCTGGGTTGAGTATATTATGGCTTTAACCAGTTGAAAAATTTTCTAAATGTCTTGGCGATTGCAATGGCTTCATCCTTTTACTAGCTATGTCAACACGCAATATTCACTCAAGGACACAGTCATCATTAATGATAGTGGACCACAGATCCTATTTCAAATATCAGTCTTAATAATTTTTTTAAGTCTTTTGACCAACTTTGTGATTGATACACTTAGACGGCCATTATTTTTCTCTTGTAATTAGCTGAAAAGCCGCAAACGCTAGGGGTTGCAGATGGACAGAGTCAGCCATGCTCCTACTGTTCCCTGGGTTGGCATCATTAACGTGGTCCTCAGCCTGCAGTTTCTTCACAGGAATCATTTCAATCGCTTGTCCGTTTTGTGAGGATTAGTTAAATTGAAATGAGATCTCCGAAGCTGTAAATCCACTTAACAGGACACAAGACACAAACAGGCAAGGTTTATAGGAGGCGTACAAATTTCCATTTCAGGAAGTCTCCTCTGAATAAGGAGTGTTCCTCTGCACTTCACCATGGGAGTTTCCAAGGTCAGAGCTCTCAGGGTTTCTAGAAAGCATCTTGTCAGCCACCTCAGGCGATAAATGAGGAGTTGGAGGCATCCAGAGGAAGAGTACAGACCATGGAGCCTGAGGCGGGCTCTGGTGGTAGACAACAGAGGTTCAAGTCCCAGTCTCTGCCACCTCCTCTCTGTGTATGCTGGAAGAAATTATGCTGCCTCTCTAAGCCTGTTTCCCCAGCTGTTTCCCCACACAGGGCAAACGCTACCATTTGTAAATGATATCTCCATAAACCCATCTTTAAAGGGAAGGAAAGGAGGAGGGAGGGAGGAAAGAAAACATCAATGCTAAAGTCTGAAATTCAGTAGAGATTTTCAAAGGAGCTTAGAGGCTCCCAGTGGTAGCATTTCTGTCTTGATTACCCGTGTATCCCTGGCATGCTTAGCACATAGTAGATGCTTAAAAGTTATTACTGATTGTAGTGGGTTGAATGGTGGCCCCAAAAAGATACGTCCATGTCCAAATCCCTGGAACCTCTGAATATGACCTTATTTGGTTAAAGGGTCTTTGAAGATGTAACTTAAGGATCTTTCTTTCTTTATTTATTTTTGGCTGCATTGGGTCTTTGTTGCTGCATGTGAACTTTCCCTAGTTGCAGTGAGCAGGCTTCTCATTGTGGTGGCTTCTCTTGTAGTGGAGCACGGGCTCTAGGGACGCGGGCTTCAGTAGTTGTGGCACATGGGCTCAGTAGTTGTGGCTGGTGGGCTGTAGAGAGCAGGCTCAGCAGTTGTGGCACACGGGCTTAGTTGCTCCACAACACGTGACATCTTCCTGGGCAAGGGCACAAACCCACGTCTCCTGCATTGGCAGGCGGATTCTTAAACAGTGCGCCACCAAGGAAGTCCCAACTTAAGGATCTTGAGTTGAAATTATCCTGGAATATATCCAGGTGAACTCTAATCCAATGACAAGTGTCCTTGTAAGAGACAGAAGACACAGAACACGGAGGAGGAGCTCATGTAAAGATGGAAACAGAGACTGGACTTATGCAGCCACAGGCAAGGATGGTTAGAGCCACAGAAGTTAGGCAGAGGCAAAGGGGGATTCTTCCCTAGAGCCTGTGGAGTGACTGCAACCCTGCCAGACACTGTGATTGTGAACTTCTGGTCCAGAACTGTAAGAGAATACATTTCTATTGTTTTAAGCCGCCAAGCTTGTGGTAATTTGCTACCATAGGCCTAGGAAATGAATACACCAATCCCATTGGCTTCATGTGATCGTGCAAATTTGGTATTACCTCATCCAGTGATTTCCAAACTTAAGTTCTGCAGAGCCCTCTGTGGCCCCCATGATGCAATTTTGTATTTAGAGGTACTTCTAAGATTCTTTGTAATTTAAATATTCTGCAGCTTAAAAAAACTAAATTAGGGAATTCCCTGGCAGTCCAGTGTTTAGGACTCAGCGTTTTTACTGCCATGGGCACGGGTTCAATCCCTAGTCAGGGAACTAAGACCCCGCAAGTCACGCAGCTTGGCAAAAAATTAAAAAAATTTAAAAATTAAAAAAATCTAATCAACCAACCCCAAATCTTAGCCAACTCTAAATGTTAACACAGAAGATCAGAGAAGTTACATAACGTGTCCAAGTTCCCCTGCAAACAAGAGGCAGAGCTTCGGTCAGTACCACCGCCTCCTTCCTCCCTCTGCAAGGCTCTGCCTGTTCCCCAAGGAACCACCAGTACTCCAATGTCCTTGGAAAACAAAGAGGAAAATACCAGCTACACTCCCGTTATAGTGAACGACAAGGCAAAGATGCCCTCGATTATCAGCGCCGCCATCCAGCATTCAACTACAGGTTCCAAACCCTGTGAGAAGTGGAGATGAAGAAAGAAAATGGAAAAAGAGAAAAAGGAGAATTCAAGTAGTGGGAGCTCCCGACTGTCCACAGGAGATGCAAGGAAAGCGCCCATGGTATTGACACCTATGAAGGTATAACATTCTTCCACCATGGACTGAGCTTTCAGCTCAACCTGCTGTCACTTTGGAGTCAGACGGCAGTGAATTCCCACTGTGGCCCTGTCACTTAAGTCTGTGTAACCTTGAGCAAAGTTAACTTCTCAGAGCCTCAGGGCCCTCTGAGGAAACAGCCACCTTGCAGGATGGTTACAGAACGAAGGTTGCAAGAATTAAATGACACGACACAGCCTAGGGATCTGATCCAGATTCTGGAGCCAAGCTGGTAGACCCTTGCCTCTGTGATACTAGCTGTGGGTCTTGGACAATTAGCTCTCTGTGCCTTGGTTTTCTCATCTGTACAATGGGGTATGCTACCTGCCTCCAAGGGTCATTATGAAGGTTAGAATAAGCTAATAGTTATAAAGGACTTAAACAGTGTCTGGCAGAATAGTGCCGTATGAGCATTTGTAAAAACAACATGAAAATGTACCTATGGAAGGGGAAGGTTTTTCTCACCTCCTCACAAGAAGGGACTCCTAAGTGACTTAGAATTTGGTAAAAAGACAGAATTTTGATTGCATAAAATGCATCAATGTCAGTTTTAGCAAGAGAAAAGTTTGCTTCTCTGCTCCACTCTAAGAGTCTGAAAGCCCCCTCTCTGCCTAACTCAGTGTGGACAGAAAGAGCGTTTGATAGAAGTCTGAGAGTTTGGTGATTGGCTGGCAGTGAGAATGCTTTCTCTCCGGTGATGAACTGTCACGTGCCAGTCTTTCCAACACCACGGGCGTAAGTGAGGGGCGTGCACATGCACAGCCCCTGGCACAGCAGAGGTGGTGAGTAATTCTCTCCCACTGATGCGATTAGGGTTACTCCAGGCCTGGGACCAGGCATTCCTGGACTATGGCCGCAGGTCTTGCTAATTTGAGCCTAATTCCTGTGACACTGGTTTGCAGGCATCTAGCTCATGTCAGCTGATCACTGAGCGCTCTCATTCCTCCTGACAAAAATAATAATAGTAATAAACACCAAGTATGTATCCAGCCCTCTGCTGCTAGGCTCTGGGAACACAGAGATGAGCTCATGGCAAAACAAGATTAACGAACAGAACATTGCAAGTCCTGTTAGGTGGGATCACAAAAGAGACACTGCAACTAACCAGGGAGTGAGTGTAGAACAATTACGGAGCTCTTGCTACGTGCTGAACATGACTCAAAGCGTTTCCCTTTATTAACTCATTCCACCCTTACAGTCACTCGGTGGGGTAGATGGTACGGCCCTAATTTACAGTCAGGGAAAATGAAGAACAGAGAGGTTAAACCACTTGCCTAAAGTCACACAGCTAATAAGGGTAGAATCAATGTGCATCCAGATAGCGGGACTCCAGAACTTGTGCTCTCTGCCCCTCAGACTGGGCTGAGGTATCCCTGGTTGGTGACCCATTGCATTTCACCTTTGGGTTCTCAATTCCCTTAGCATCAGAAAAGAGAGTGGGATCTGCCTAGAATGCCAACGCTGGACTCCTGTCCAGAGAGAGGAACTCATCTTCCCCTCGGGGCCCTGCTGCTCAAGGTTATTACTGTGGATGAAAAATGTCGCCTGCCATATAAGTAAACAAAGAATGTTGCAACCATCAAGCCAGCAGCCACTGTAGCTGCCCCCAGCTGTGCACCCTGAGGGGATTCGGGATACAGAAATGTAGGATACTGACCCTAGGTAGTGAAGGTGCATATCAAAGGAATGATTTCAATGAGTCCAGACTCTTGCATCTTCCCAGACAGAGAAAATGCTAAATTCATTAACTTGAGAGGTCTGGTTTTCTTCAATTAACAGTAATTTTTTGATGTTCCGGCCACCTGGTTTTTGTTGCAAAACTCCTGTGTATCCTGGCCCCCCCTTACCTCTTAGGAGCAGTCCATCAGAGCCATCTGAGAGGCTGTCTTCCAGACGTCAGTCCTCAGAAGAATCCGCTGAATAAAACATAGTTCTCACACTTTAGGTTGTGCTTTTTTTTTTTTTTTTTTGGTGACATTGGTATATGTAGGTATGTAGGGTGAAATTTCAAGGACGATGCTTTGATGGTGTACCCGTGACTCACATTCTAACAAGATCAGACTGACTAAGGCCCAGTATGATCAGGCCTTGTACCTGACTTCACATCCTATTTTCAGCGCAAATCTGGAGATGGGTGTTCATGTCCCCATTTCACAGATAAGGAACACAGAGGATTAGAGAGACCTAGTGGCCTGTTTAAATCATAAAACAAACAAGAGAACTCCAAAGCTCATGCCTTTTCCACTGTACCACATAGGCCATGGAACCACTAGAGAAAAGCCTAGAGCCAGATAATTCAGAGCTTCTGTTGCTTAAAGGGCCAAAAATCTGAGGGTGAGGAAAAATAAATAGCAACGATAATAGTGGCAGGTAACATTTACTAAGCTCTTCACATGCCATCCTAAGCACAGTATCTCATTTAATCTTCTTACCATCGCCGTGACATGAGTTCCTTTTTATACTTGTTTTACAAATAAGGAAAATAAAGCTCAGATGATAAATGATTTGCCCAGTTTGTATGCGGTGCAGCAGGAATCAAACCCCAAGAAGCCTGGATCCAGAGCCCGTACTCTCAGTTCCTCTTGCCTTTGCAGCCAGAGATGAATCCTCTAACAGGCTCAGCCTCTGCACGGCGGGGTGCCCTTGGGTGCCATACCTCTCTGAGAGTTGGCTTCTTCGGCTGCAGGTGCAGGACCCATAAAACCTACCTTCCAGGTGGTAGTGAGGGGCCATTGAATCAGGATCCCTGGGACCTGGGGGCTGGGCATGAGCACTGTGAAAACTCCCCAGGTGATTCTGAGAAGGACACAAGGTTAGGCTCCATCCACTGGGCCCGCGTGGGTTGTAGAGTCTCTCATACTTTAACGTGATATGCATGTGCCTTCTGGCGCAGCAAGTCTGGGGTGGGACCTGAGGTTCTGCATTTCTAACCAGGCCTCCTCCCCCACCCCGAGGCTGGTGGACCACACTTTGGATACCAAGACTGTAGGTCCTGGTGATGATATGAATTTTATTTTACGTGCCAGGGAAGCCCCTGCAGACTTTTAAACAGGGGAGTGTTACCATTCATTCTACCACATGCAAGGATCACTTCAACTGCTGTGTAAAGAACAAAGCCCTGGGTGATGGAGAGGTGGAAGGCTGCCTAGAAGCAGGAGGCCCAATGTCTGCCGTGGTCCAGAGACGACGTAAAAGGACTCCTCTCCTCTCTTCCAAGCAGGAATGGATGGGGAACCAAGCACGGCGCCCATGCCCAGCCCAGGAGGCCAACACTGTGTAGGGATGGATGTCATCGAGCCCGGGAAGGGGCCAAGAGTGGGCACGCTCCACTGGCCTCCTCCTGCTTTTCGCCTTGGCAGCCTCTAGAGAAGGATGCTTCTTTGGGCACTGGGTAGAGAGCTTTCTCTCCTCGGCTACTGAAGGGCCCAGTCCAAGAACAACACACCCTCTGGGAAGACCCAGCAGGCAGGTTGGAGCGTGGGATCGAGATTTTCCAGAATTCCACAAGTCTATCTAGACCTAGTCCAGAGCCTGTCACCCTGACCAGTGGCCCTTCCAAAAGGTCCAAAAGCCCCTCGGCCTTTCTCGCCCCTTCTTTTGGGTGCTCAGATGAGAGTTCAGGGGGAAAGGATTTTGCTTCCAAAGGTGTGGCTGTGAGGGTTCCATAAAAGACTCACCTCTCCAGGCTCTGCATTTTCCTCTGGGCCGGGTGAGTCATGCTGCTGGAAAATGACAAACACGGGTAAATGAGATAATAAGAATGACACGGGTGACTCAGCTGACATCGACACCCATCTGGCAGGGCTCAGACGCCCCACAGAGGACAGGAGGCTCATTTGGGAAAAGAGGATGATTGTGCATGAGGGATCACTCAGCACATTTTTTTTTTCTTGTCCTGGTTACAGACAGCTTCACAAAGTGCTGCTTTCTACCAGGAGCTGCCTGAGTCTGACAGGCCCTGGCATTACTCACAGGGGAGGGGGGTCACAGCCTGGAATCAAGGTCCAGGGATGGACGGATGTGTGCGAATCTTCCATTGACTGTTGCAGAAAACGGCAGCGCCCTTCCCCCAGAGGGCTGGTCTAGGCCTCATTTTCTCCCCCAAATCCTCCAACAGAATGAATTTGGACACTGGGGTGTTTATGTGTAAAATAAGAGGGCTCTGGGATTTATTTTAAAAATTCTATTCCCTACTCTAAAATCACTGGGAGGTGATAGATGAACTGAGACTGGCAAAATGTTGATAATTGTTTGACTGAGTGAAGGATGCATGGGTCCATGAAACCATTCTTTCCACTTTGGGATATGTTTTAAGTTTCCATAATAAAAAAATTTTTGTGGTTTTCATTTTAAAGAGATTTGGTCCAGTCACCCCTCATTAGCCTTTAAGCTTCTGGAGCACCAAGATCATGCTGGGAAAGTTTGACCTCACTTCCCCTCATGGGCCTCAGTTTCCCCAGAAGCCTAGCCGTCTCCTGATAAAGGAGGAGGCATTGGTTTCTCTGAGCCCTTTTCCAGCTCTGCTTCCCTGTGAGCTGATCATCTCCATGGATTCCAAATTCTCACCGCCCCCCGGGCACCTCAGCTCGTGTTTTCATAGCAAGTTTGTGTGACCTGTGTAGTTTAGTGGTTAGAGAAGACATTCTGGAACTCCAAGGTCCAGATTAGAATCCTGGATCAATCACATCCTAATTATGTGACCTCAGACAGCTCACTGAATGTCGTGAGATGTCAATTTTCTGATCTGAGAAATGGAGATAATGATATCCACCTCATGGGGTTATTATAAAGATCCAATGACCTTAAATTTGTAAAACATTTAAACAAGTAATGTTCAATGAAGAAAAGGGAAAGGGCTTCCCTGGTGGCGCAGTGGTTGAGAGTCCGCCTGCCGATGCAGGGGACACGGGTTCGTGCCCCGGTCTGAGAGGATCCCACATGCCTCGGAGCGGCTGGGCCCGTTAGCCATGGCCGCTGGGCCTGCGCATCTGGAGCCTGTGCTCCGCAGCGGGAGAGGCCGCCGTGGTGAGAGGGCCGCGTACCGCAAAAAAAAAAAAAAAAGAAAAGGGAAAGGCTTCAGAACCCAGCTGGTTCTCTAGGTAAGGGTCAGTAAACTCTGTCTCCAATGTGCCAGATAGTAAATATAGTAACTATTTTTGGCTTCACTGGTCATATAACTTGGTCACCTCTAGGCTGAGGTATCTTGAAGTTGATATGCCTCTTCCATCTCTCTCTTCCCCAGCAGCAGCTGCCCCACAGGCCGTATATTCCAGAAGGTGTCACTCACTGCCATTTACAAAATTCAAGAGAACCCACAATCTGCGTTGTGCTTTAGCAGAGCGAGAGATAAACCAGGCTTGTATTAAGCTACTGTGATCTCTGTGGCTTATTTTGTTGCTACAGCATGACCTGGCCTGGCCTGACACACAGGGTACAGCCCTTGAGGCCATAAACAATATATCTATTGTTTTTTTCCCAAGCCCACTCCAAGTTACACAAACTTTCTTCATTTTATTTCTTTTCATTTTCATAGACCATCTCAAATCCTTCTACTGTGCCAGCCGCCATCTCTAAATACCTTCCAATCTGTGCATGCTCTTCCCTAAGCCAGTGCCCAGAATTGATGATGACCCCCCAGATGGGCCTTTCAATAGAATGGGACCACTTACAGGAATACACCCTCAGGTCACATCAGGTGTGCGTGGGGGGAGGGAGGTCAGATCTTATTTTTGGTATATATGGAGTTTCCGGTGAATCAAAACCCTAAGCATTTATCCTCGTTGCCTCTGTGAAGCCCATCTTCTTGTACAGGTTTTGTAAAATTGGCTTTTAATGGAGATCAAAATGCTCTGTTCCATTTCCTCCTAGGCTGCCCTGCCAGCCTCTCGACAGCTATCACCCAGCTGAAGAGAACAGGACGACCTGGAGGAAGAGGCAGAAAGTGTTGCCGAGTGTCCGCGGTTCTTTATTTCTTACACACAATAGTCCAGGTTCTTGGAGGGATTCTGAGAAATGAGTTCAGTTGGAGCTGTAGTTATGGGGACTGTTTTTTCCAAGCTGAAAATCAGGATACCGATCTGATAAAAAAATGTGATGCGGACTTCCCTGGTGGCGCAGTGGTTGAGAGTCCGCCTGCTGATGCAGGGGACACGGGTTCGTGCCCTGGTCCGGGAAGATCCCACATGCCGCGGAGCGGCTGGGCCCGTGAGCCATGGCTGCTGAGCCTGTGCATCCGGAGCCTGTGCTCCACAACGGGAGAGGCCACAACAGTGAGTGAGAGACCCACGTACTGCAAAAAAAAAAAAAAAATTTGATGCCCTCTGTGAGGGACAGCCTGGGGGATTAATATGTAGGCTGACTTTGGGGAATTTTAGGAATATTGGGTGGTCCTTTGGGTTAAGAGGAAAGGACCCTTGGCCACAAGGCTTCCCCAGGCAATCTGGAGGGTACGATTATAACAGATCCTGTCATCCAGAGGCCTTGGAGCAGGAGTGGGTCTAAACTGCCACCATAGGGTCTGTAAGAGACTGAAGGGGCCACAGGGTGCGACCCACAGGTAGGGAGCAAGGGAACTGGGCTTTGGGGCCAAGCAGGCCTGCATTCAAATCCTAGTTCTACCCTGACCTACCATGTAAGCCTCAGGCATGTCCCTAAAGTTCTCTGAGCAACAGTCTCTTCACTTGAATTCCATTTGAATTGTGACCCCTCCCTTAAGGTGGTGTGAGGATTAAAGGATGAAGGTCTATAGACTCCAGGCTCTTAGGAGGCGCTGGAGCTGAAAGTACCATTTCTCATCCCTTCTTCTCCCACCAGGTACTAGGGTGCTTCTCTCACTGGGTGCTTATTCCCACTAGATAATAGATAGAAGGAACTGTCTGTAGAAATGAAAACAATTCACTTTATTTAAATGTAAAGGTGGATTTCTCTCTTTAGAAATGGAGACTGCCTTGGAGCAGTGGTTCACATCGCATGTTAGAATACGGATACGCCCTCTGGATCCATATTCTAGATAAGGGGAGTTTTTATAAAAAATCCCAATGCCTGGGCCCACCTCCAGGGAATTCTGATTCAAGTGGTCAGGGTGACTATGATGTACAGCTGGGTTTGAGAACCAAGGCCCCAGCACCTCCTACCGCCCACCAAAAGGAGCCCACCCACATAGCACTCACGGGTCAAGGAAGGAACTCTCTCCAGCAGACAGCTGAGAAGGCAGTGCAGGTGACACACGATTATATCTCAATATTATCTTGAGTAGAAAATGGAAAAGGTCTTGTTGAAAAATCCATTTGCTGATATGTGTCTCTTGGAATTCTAAACCTTGCACACCCTACCTGATTGAAGTAGACTTGTTTTTTTAATTAATTAAGAGGCTGGCAAAAAAAGAAAGGAATCATCTCTGTTCTTTAGCCAACACTTTTCCTAAAACAGCTGCAGGGAGAGGGAAGGTAGTTTAAAGCATGAAGAGCAAAAGTGCAAGGAACTATGTCAGAATCCAGCAGGTCCAGAAGGAGAAAGAGACGTGAAACCCTGCTCCACAGACAGATGTGACTCAGTGAACACCAGTCTTTCCCAGTATCCCCAATATGACAACACAGCTGTTCTTCCCATGAGGAAACATGAGTAAAGCAATAGAGAGAGGGAAGATCTGTCTCTAGGACTTTCAACGAGGATGAATATGTTGATGGGATTTCACACGTCTATGAGTCAAGGCAGGAAGGTTAAGAGCATCTGTGGAATATTCCAGAAATCACACCCGCCTCATAAACCCCAGGGCAAACTCTTACCTTCTTTTTATTCTTCACGTGCTCCTTCAATCTTTATTCATGCAGCCAACACTTCGATGTCCCAGGCACACAGTGGGAGTTCCAAGTACCAAAAGGAGGTAGAAAAAGGAATTGGCTTTCCCTGGTGCTTTAAAAAAATTCCTCAGACACCATTATATCAGGAGGAACCAAGGCTGGCTACCCAGAAACAAGGCTGTCCTCACTTTCGAACGACCCTCTTCAGGCTCAAGCCACCTGAGTCTCAGCCGCAGCCCTGCAGGCCCCCTCTCCTCTCCCGGCTCGTGCCATCACTTGGGCAAGTCACCTGACTCCTCTGCAACTGGATTCCTCACTGATGAAGATAATGGCAGTTGTTCAACCTGCCTCGCAGGGTTGCAGTGAGAATCAAGTTTGTACAAACGCAGGATTGGGACTTTTGAGAATATGTATGCAGATGAGGGCTCCAGAGAATGGCATAGGAGGTGGGGCTCTGCCCTGCCGCCCCCCCACCAAATGGCAGTGATGAGGGGAAGAAGCAACCTGCTGCTGATGGTGCTGTCAAGGATGACCAGGGCCATGACAATGACCCTTGTCGTCTCAGAGTACAGATTCCTTACACAGGCTGAGCAGCGACCAGGTAGAAAAGGGAAAGACTCATAGGCAGACCGCTGTTTCTCCTCTCCCTGGGAGCCTACCTTGGTTTAGGGCATAATCCTAGACAAGGAAACGCACATGATTTAATTTGTTTTGCGATTCCTTTTCAGCATTTTCTTTTTGTTTACATTAAGGATGAGTGTTCCATGGAAGGTGTTAAAAAAAATAATAATGATCAGATTAGAATTGGGTGGTGTCGCCCACCACTGATAAACAAGGCTCCACCGATGATGTTGATATCCTGCCTTTCTGCCCAGGTACTCAGCAAACCAGTGCAGATGGGATCTCACCTGGGCACCAGACACTTCCTCTGGACCCACAGGAAAAGTGAGGTACCCCTCCCTTAGGGATGCTTTCCCAAGATGTTGCAGCAATCTTTATGAGCTAGAGAACAGAGGAGCGAGGAGGGCAACTTATGCTTATTGAGTGCTAACCAGGTGAGCCTCACAATTACCTTGTGCAATAAAAATCAAGATCCCCATTCTATAGATGAGACAACTCGAGGTCTCACAGATAAAGTAACTCGTCCAAGATCACGTTGCTAATAAGCAGAGGAACTGGAGCTTGAGGAAAGCCTGGCTCAAAGCATTGTATGCTAAGTGCTGTGGGAAATGCAGAAGTAAATATTCCAAGGTTAATATGCCCTTTAAGGAACTTTCAGTCCTGTGAGGGAGAAAAACAGGTGCAACTGACATAAAATATAAGGTGGAATACAATAAACAGTAACATACCAGTGATGGACTCAAAGTGTCCAGAGGAAGGAACAATGAATACTGATCCCAGATCCAGATGGCATTTGAAGGGACCCATGAAAGATGGGTAGAACCACAGCCGGAGGAGAACAGGGAGAGGTGGGGAAAGGAGGGAGGGGCCGTGAGGGAGAAACACCAGCCCTGGCGAAGGCCTGAGAGTCTGAGAGTACCTGCCAGGCTGCGCAGCAAGGACGGCGGAGACCACACCCTGCTTCCGATTCCTTTTCTTCCAGGAAAAGGTCCAGGCAAGGCTCACCAGGACCTTCAGAAACTGGGCTGCTTCCCAAGCCGTGAACTGCCATAGTTGTGTCAGTCTCCCCAACTTCCTGCGCCCTCTTTCACACCAGAGTCACTCTTGATGGGGCATGCTTTCCGCTCCCACCGTCCACACCTGACTCTGTCAGTCTGCATCCTAACCATCTTGAGTGCTAGATATCGTACCCTCACCCCAGGAAGATCAGGCTCCCCTCCAATGGGCTCCCTCCAGCTGACCCTCCATTTCCCATGTTACGGCACTCACCCAACTGCACGGCCGGCACTCACCAGTGTGCGTGTCTGTATCTCCCAGGAGGCCGTGAGCCCCATGACAACAGGGCTCTCACATTGTTCCCCAGAGTGTAATGCAGCTCCTGGCACATAGGAGGTGATAAGCGAATAAAGTAGAATGGCAAACTTAATCAATGAACTGACCATAGAAAGAGAGGAGAAATGGGGAAAGAAAGGAAATGGGGGGGCCAGCTTTCGAGTTAGAGCAGGGCTTTCAGTGCCAGGTCAATTTGTTCCATTTTTACCACGTGGCCAATGGGGAAGGATTGATGGGTTTCGAGGAGGGAAGCAATCCCTCCTGTGCGTCGGGATGTAGTGTGGCAGACAGAGAGAGAGCGGGGCTGGAGGCAGGGAGAGTCCTTAGGAGGCTTTTGTGATGGTCCAGACAAGAAGTGAGGAGGTGGACAGACTACTCTCTTGAAGAAGCCTTTTAAAAGCTGGAACCAGAGGGCACAGAGCACATCCAGGCTCTGGCTAAACTGGCCAAGAGTTGTCCTTGAGAGTTGGCAGGATTCCACGACACCAGAGATGACTGCTGTGGACAAGCCTGGGGAGGGGTGAGAAATCGCCATGTGTGCATCGGAGCTCTTAAGAAATACTACATGAATAAATGGAAGCCTTGGCAAGAGCTTCCCTGGGAAACCGCCTATTCCATGACTAAGGCTCTGAGAAATCTCTGCTCATGGCCTGGCAGAACCTTCGCCAGCCAAATCTCTCATTGAAAACCTCAGAGGGCTTCTGGGAGCATGTGGATAATGGGCTGTGGGAATCTCGGGTCATAAAACGTTCACCCAGCTGCTCGAGTGCCTGGCTGGGCAATTAAGCAGGATGCTCTCAAGCAGATCAAAAGACTCTGGTGAGGTGATCTCAGGAAGCTTCCTGCCCTCCCTGTGAGGAAGGCAAGAGTCAGGTCTCATAATCTTCATTTTACAGATGAGAAAAGTAGTTTCCCTGGTGACTAAGTCCCTTGGCTGAAGTCAAACAGCCAGCAAAGGGTGGAACCCCAAATAAGCATCACAGTCACCCAATTCCCAGGACATCATTACTCCAGAGCCTCCCACTCCATGGAGGCTGGACGCTCCTGGGAGGTCTGGACCCACACTTGGGATGTTAGGGCAGGGAGTGGTCCACAGGGTCTATTCCAACCATTTAGCACCCACGGACACTTCCATGAATACACGGCGACTTGGCGTCTGCCCTTGGCAACATCAAGACGTCTTGATGGTCTTCTCACATTAGCAGTTTATGAAACCCAGGCCCCCAACCTAACAATAACAACCCAGTTACCCCTTGGCCCACCTATACACAAACCGTTTTAGAGGGCATACTCAATCTTAGCGGTCATCTTACAGAACTTCTCAAGTTCATAAAGTCGTACCTGACTTCAGATCCCAGTTCCGCCCTTGCTATTCCCAGGACCTAGGCAAGGTACTTAACCTAAGTCCCACTTCCCACATATATGAACTGGAGATATACAGAATACCTCTCTCATTGTGTTATTGTGAGGAGTCGGTGAGGTCAGGCACATAAAAAGCATAGCAGAAAGCCCAGCATGTGGTAACCATTCAATAAATGTTAGCAATTATTAATAGCATTGCTCACATGAGTGATCTGAGTTTGAAAAGTAATTCTTCATTCTCATAGTCTGGCTATTAAGTTAAAATCTTAGTGTTTGACCAATTCCTTCCCTTCCGGGACAAGGAAGTTCATTTTTACTCTTAATAATCTCAGCTACTTGCCATGTTTTAAACAAGAGATGACTCATTACTCTTAATGCAAAGGATACCTGTTACAGCAAGAATGCTCTAAGAGTCACAGAGATGCGTCTGGCTTGTCATGGCCTCAAAATTCTTTCTGGGGTCCTGCCTTGTACTTCCCTTGTCTTGTCATTGCCACCTGGTCATCCACAGGTCCAGGGTCCAACAAATTAAAGGCAGCTAACAAAGAGAGGCCAGAGGCTGGGCTTCTGAGACAAGGTGGCATGCGCAGTTGTGGTCCCTAACTGCAATAGCATCTTGGCTTGAGTCAGTTTTATAGTGTTTCCAGACCTGGAAGGCTGACTCTCCAAATGAGCCCGGTTACTCAATATGCTTGAAAAGGCATGTCCTATTGTAGGCTCCCGTTCTTTTTGGATATCACTGTTGCACTTCATACACGCCAACGTCCTACCCTCATCCCATCAGCTCATCCCGCAGGTCACCGGCAGTTTGGTGACAGTTCCCATACACTCCTCTGCCTTCTTACTCCAAACCCCTACATCTCTTGGTCTGAGCTCTTTCTCGGCCACAGGAGTGCACCCCCCTCTCTCAGGGCAGGCCAGGGAGATAATGCTTCCATGAGTGACCCTCAACTAATACAGGACAAGAATTAGTAAATAAATACCCCAGTTACCTCATCCCTCAGTGCAGCGATTTCGAGATCAGCCAATACTGCCTCTTAAAGAGTCCCTAGCACAACTGAATCCCAGGAGCCCACAGTGACAACTGACTCATTCGCGCACCTTCACTGGCTTCCGCCTTTCCCTGGATGACTGCCTTACTCCCCTAAGGAAGCTTCCTCAGATCACCTCCGTATTGACTGCTGGCACCCAAATCTCTGCCTGGGGTCTGCTTTCGGGAGCACCCAAACTAAGACAGATTCTTCAATGAAAAATAGTTGTTATACTAAAAGTGCACAAATCATTTAACTCTTAATATTAAATTAGGCAGACACTGGCACTGAAATATGATATGGAGCAAGTCTAAAATGAATAAAACCCCTGGTTACAATGTCTCTGTCTCAACAGACTCCCCTAATGCCGACCACCAGTTAAATCAAGGTCAGGGCCTTGCTCACTAGTCATACCAGCCCCAGCCATGCATACGATGTGAGTCCTTCCAAAGCCTGTGACCAGCCAGTGCCGAGCTCTCAGAAATAAATTAATTAGACTCTCCAAGGCCAAGAGACAGCTGCTTTTTGGCCCACTCAGTGTCAACTTCCCGCCATTCTCTTTCATCCTTTTTTTTCCAGATCACAGACTTAAAAGGAAAAAAAATCAATGTACCCTCTCATCTTTTTCCTGCACAATCTTCAGAAATCTTCTCTTAGCTGAGGAAAGGCATCTTCTCAATGACTTATTCAAAGAATGTCCTCCTCCTAGTTGCATTCCTCATCTGTATCAAATAAGTACCCTTTACTCAGCTCTGCAGATGTGGTTAAGTTGTCCCTTGACAGACTGATTTTCCACCAAGATTTGTTAAAATTGTATTTGAGGGTTTTGTCCTTCTGAATATTTCAAAAATATTTGGAACCTAACAACAGCTGTTAAACAAAATTATATAGTCAAATTTGCTGTGCCCTGAAATGTTTTCTAGATTTTCACATGTGTCTTAGAGGAGGTGAATTAGCTTTTTTCTATTGCTGTGCAACATGTTACCACAAACTTAGAGGCTAAAAACAGCACATATTTATTTCCTCACAGTCAGGAATTCAGGCATTGCTTAACTGGGTTCTCTGCTTAGGGTCCACCAGGCTACAATCCAGGTGTCCGCTGGAATGCGTTCTCACCTGGAGACTCCTCCACTGGGAAAGAACCGACTTCCAAGTTCGTGCAGGTTGTTGGCAGAACTCATTTCCGGTGGCTGTCTCACTGAGGGTCCTGGCTGCGTGCCGGCTGCCAGCTAGAGGCTCTCCTCAGATCCAAGAGGTACCCACAGCTCCTTGCCACGTGGGCTCATCTATCATGGTCGTTTACTTCTCATCTCCTGTTATTCAACCCTTGTATAATCCCCTCCTGATTGTGGGCTGAACCTAGTTACTTGTTTCTTATTAATAGGAAAAAAAGTGATGGGATGCCAATTCCAAGACGAGATTGCAAGAGACTGTGACTCCTGTCTCGTTTGCAGTCTCTCTTCCTCTCACTTGTTCATTTTGATGAAGCCAGTGCTGTGTTGTGTGATGCTCTATGGAGGGATCCACATGGCAAGGAACCAAGGAGGGCCTCCAGCCAACAGCTCCTGAGGAACTGAGGCCCTCAGTGCAAGAAACTAAATCCTGCCAACAACCGTAGGAGCGAACTAGAAAGCAGAACCTTCCCCGTCAAGCCTTAAGAAGACTTCAGCCACGTGAGAGTCCCAGAGCCAGAGGACCCAGTTAAGCCTCTCTTGGATTCCTGACCCAGATAAAGCTATGAGATACTAAATGATGCTGTTTGGAGCCACTAAGTATTGGAATAATTTGTTACACAGCAATAGATAACTAACACACCCCTCACCAATGGTTTGTGCCCAATACCTTAGTAAACGTCATCCTAAAAGAAGAGCGTTGGGGCACTGTTCCAAGGAGATAAGTGGGGCAATGCAGAAAACAAAGGGACAGCTTGAGTGCAATGGCTCAGAAATTTCTCAATAGCCTCTTTACATCTTGGAGCTTGACCCAGAACCTGTGAGCAGAGAGGTTGAAACCGAAGCAAACAAAAATTAGAATTATTCCATTAAAATCTCCTTGTCTATTAAGAGGCAAGGTGGCCTTGTCTTGCAGACAAGATGCAAACAGAGATAGGCATTCTCCTCAGGTTGTCAGGAACACAGTGAGATGCTGGATGGAGACAGTAGCCCCGATACAGATACCAGTCACACCAGCCTTGGCAAGGGCCACCAAAACTTGGCTGTAGACATCAGAGCAGAAAGCTGGAGATGACAAAGGAAGAGTAAACACTACATGGGAGCCAGAAGGACGGAGTTCACATGTACACATGAGCCATCCCCTGGGACTTCCAGAAATAACTGAGGTGAGAGCCTTGGCAGGGAGGAAGAGAATAGCACGAGGTGAGCATGGGTAAATATAAATATTTATTGACGGTGACAAAGTGATGGATGTGATGGAGATGGTGACCCTGACCCTTCCCCCAATCTTTGATCCCTGAGGGCTTAGGAATATAAAATCATTTTCTTCCTAATGGTTTTATAAGTCCCTACAGTACAGAGGTGACGAATATGGATGGAGAGAAAGACACAGTGGTCTTTCCTATTTAATGAGTTGAATAGAAATAAGTTTATGCTTCCTCCACTTGCCCCGTCCCTTGGTTACAGGCTGCTTTTTGGGCCGGGTCTGCCGAGGGCAGAAGCCTGTGTATTCGGGGCTGCATGTCAGCCAACTCATCATCACACCACAGCCAGGCCCCATCTCCAACTGTTGGAAAGTACAATCTCAAAGCCTTCCCCTTCCTCAAAGCTCAACCCACTCTTGGTCCAGCTCCAAGAACAATCAACCCAGAAAATGTGGAATGGAGAAAGCATCAATGCATGCATGGACCATTTCCAAAATAATAAATGATGCTGTTTTAAACCATGAAGTGTAGGGGTCATTTGTTACACAGCAATAGATAATTAATACACCCTCAACTGATGGTTTGTGCCCCACGCTTTAGAAAACAGCATCCTAAAAGACCAACATTAAGTCACCATTCCAGTGGGGTGAGTGGGATAATGATGAAAAAGAGAGGGACAGAAAGCTGGATGAGAAATCAAAAGCCTTGGGTTCTGGTACCAGCTCTATCAAGACTCCCCAGCTGTCTGAGCTCTGTGAGATCATTTCCTCTTCTGTAAAGTAGAATTCATGATAAATGCCTTTCTTACATCACACTGTTACTGTGAGACTCAGATTACAGAACCCGAGTGAAAGCTTTGTAATATGTGAGGTTATAGCCCAAGTAAGGGGTTATAATCATCCACATTATATCATCATCATCTTTATTGCTGGCTGTTACAAGGTAAAGCCAACAAAACTTTGAAAGGCTCAGTCAAAGTCCAACCAAGTGACTAGAAACCACTCTAAGTATTTGGAACCAGGAGAAATTAATATAGGAAGTGGGTTCCACAGGTGATGGAAGGGCTGGAAAGCCCACCAGAAAATAATGGGGGTGACCCAGAGATTAGTAATAGCAAGAAGGGCTTCCCTGGTGGTGCAGTGGTTAAGAATCCGCCTGCCGGGGCTTCCCTGGTGGCACAGTGGTTGAGAGTCCGCCTGACGATGCAGGGGACACGGGTTCATGCCCCAGTCCGGGAGGATCCCACGTGCCGCGGAGCAGCTGGGCCCGTGAGCCATGGCCGCTGAGCCTGCGCGTCCGGAGCCTGTGCTCCGCAGTGGGAGAGGCCACAACAGTGAGAGGCCCACGTACCGCAAAAAAAAAAAAAAAAAAAGAATCCGCCTGCCAATGCAGGGGACACGGGTTCAAGCCCTGGTCCGGGAAGATCCCACATGCCGCGGAGCAATTAAGCCCGTGTGCCACGACTACTGAGCCTGCGCTCTAGAGCCTGTGAGCCACAACTATTGAGCCCATGAGCCACAATTACTGAAGTCCGCGTGCATAGAGCCTGTGCTCCACAACAAGAGAAGCCACCGCAATGAGAAGCCCGCGCACCGCAAGGACGAGTAGCCCCGCTCGCAACTAGAGAAAGCCCGCGCGCAGCAACAAAGACCCAGCACGGCCAAAATTAAATAAAATAAATTTTAAAAATAATAATAATAATAGCAGGAAATCCCTTAGCTGGAGGGATAGAGGAAGGAGGCAGGACCATAACAACCTAAGGCCTGGGGTCGCCCTATAAGAAGCTGGAACCATAGTGGGAGCCAGAGGCAAAGAAGAAATGCAACCTCTGCCAGATACTTCTGAAAGCAGCTGGGGGGGTGAGAAATGCCCTGGTTTCTCCCTTCCCAATGCCCTTCAATAATTGTCCAGTGCCTCCCGTTGGCTGGCCCCAGCTAGAAACCAGCTGACACAGGAATGACAAATGGAACTGAAGCCAACAAGCCCTGGACCAAAGAAGCAGTCTATTTAGCCAGAAATGCAATAATATGCTAGAAATGAAAGTAACATAACAAGGAGACTCAGAAGTCCCAAAGACTCAGACTCCAAAAGAGCATGGGAATTCATCTGGCCCAATCCCTCATTCCACAGGCGAGGCCTCAGAGAGGAAAATGACGTGACTTGCCCAGAATCAGCTGGCTAGGGGCAGCCGAAACCCAGGCGTCTGAATTCCTAGTTCGTAGCTTTTTTCACAGCATTAACCTTACAATGATGACTAGCAGAGGGGCTTCAGCTTAACAAAGGGATGTACTGCAATAGTTGATTGCTAAGATGATTGTTCGGACCTGAGAACTCGTTTTCCCATAGAAACAAGGCTATCTTGGCTGACTGTGGTCCCAGTCCGGATGTTTAGCCCACCACATGGGAAGAAAGGAACCTTCCTTCTCTGAATTAATGTGAAATCAGGAGGCTGGTGAGCATCTTTCTCCCAGGGCAGAACAGAAGAGAGTCTCTCCCCCATCTCCTAGCTCTGCCATTAAAGGGGTCCTGGGGGTGGGAACCTCCTGCTTCATCACTCCTCCTTCATCACTGCCAGACTTTCCCACAGTGGTCATTCCTGTGGCTGCAGGGTCAGCCACAGAGTAAGAGCTCCCAGAGGGCTGGAAGCAGGTTCTTTTTTTTAACACCTTTGCACCCTCGGCACCGTTCTAGTAACTGGCCCAACCAAATCCTGTGATTGTCACCATGCCCTCCCTAGTGGGGTCTGAATTAGCATCTTCAAAGTGTAGTCATTATTCTGCCAATGCAGGGGACACGGGTTCCAGCCCTGGTCCGGGAAAATCCCACCTGTCTCGGAGCAACTAAGCCCGTGAGCCACTACTGAAGCCCGCATGCCTAGAGCCCGTGCTCCGCAACAGAGAAGCCACCGCAGTGAGAAGCCCGTGCACCGCAACGAAGAGTAGTCCCCACTCGCCGCAACTAGAGAAAGCCCACGCGCAGCAACGAAGACCCAACGCAGCCAAAAATTAATTAATTAATTGATTGATTATTTTAAAGTATAGTCATTATTATGAAATCATTTTATATTTGGAAAATGAAAAACATTGCCTTTTGTTTTTCTACTCTAAGTGAAATAAAGTAAAATTTGCACACACACACAAAGTGCTCTTAGATAGTGAGGAGAATGAGGGGAGATGTGGAGAGACGGGGTGCTGTTACCTGTGAGATGAAGGCTCCCGTTCTCTGGGGCCACTGTGGGGTCACTGTCCTGTGGTTTGGGCAGAGAATTCCTTAAACAGCTACAAGGTTGCCCATACTTGATCTTCCTGTTTTCGACACGCCCCCTGCAATCGGTGAGCTCCAATTTAAGCAACCAACCGCCCAGAAAGAAACTACCCATCCACCCAAAAGTGAGAATGAGGGCAAATTTCCCAGGAACTTAAAACAAAATGCAACTCGGGAGCTAATGCAAAAATGGAAACTGAAATACACTTTCTGCTCTACAGGTCGAAAGGCAGAGACAAATTTCCTCAAAACTTAACCCTACTTCCCAGTTGAAGAGAACAGGAAATCCAAGTCTGTACAACTTTGGCAGCGTTCACACTCCAGTGCCCTCTGCCGTGAAGCTCCTCTACCCTGCAAAGGCGGAAGTGATTGGTCCCCATCCCTCTCCCCTGCGCCCCTGTCCCTTGTTCCCAATCCCACTGGGTCAGTGTCACCATATAGTCACACAGGCAGCACACTGCCCAATTCAGGTGTCATTCCATCAGCGGCAGTATGAATGGCGCCCCCTGGAGTTGTGCCGTGCTTCTATTAGAATAGCTTGCCAATTGCTATGTCTTAAGACTGACATCTACAGGGCCACAAGGTTCTAGCTGAATTACAGTCACCTCTGTGTCCCTAGCACCTAGCACAGTGCCTGGTACAGAGCAGAACGTCCATATAAACTCCTAGGGATTTCAGAAGCAACGAATTTGAGAAGAGAGTCAGCACCCCACTGAGACAGGAAATAAGTAATTATTTTAAATAGCAGCAGCATCCTAATTAGAGTATGGATTCTTCTTGAACTAACCTTGGACACTTTAAAGAGTAAATACAACAGAGTGATGAAGATCTCTGGCTCTGAGGTCAGAAGGATCTGGGTTTGAATCCCTGCTCCGCAACTACTAGACCATGCTGGGCACATGCGTAAACCTCTCCAAGCCTTAGTGTCCTCACCTGTGAGGACCCACTGAGATCATGCTTTAGCCTAGTGCCTGGTACACAGTAATGTAAGTCTTAGTTGTAATGATAAAGTACATTGTTCATGGCAATTAATCCATAATTAAACATTAATCCTAAAAGGCACATTTTAACTATCGATATTTATATCCCACCAGAATGAATATGCCCAAGACATATTGAGTGCTCAGTTAATGCTTACTGAATGAGAGAGAAAGAAAGAAAGAAAGAGGAGAAACACAGAGAATGAAAGTGAGGGGGGTGGAGGGAGGTGGAGAGGAAGAAGGGAGGGTGGGAGGGAAGAGGGTACTGAACTGGGAGTCAGGAGAGATACAGCTTCAAATCTGACATCACTAACAGTGTGACTTTGCGTAAGTTCCTGTCTTTGTCTCAATCTGAGACAAAGATTTTTTTAGATCAAAGGTCTTTAGGTAGGTAAAAAAAAAAAAAAAAAAAAAAAAAAGGTCTTTAGGTGACGTCTCAGGTCCCTTCTCCAGGATCCCCTCCCACCTCTAGCTCCTGATCTTTTTATTGCAGGGTTCACTCAGATCCTGCAGGTGGTGCTGCTGAGTTAAGGAGAAGACCTGTTTTTCTGCAGCCTGGTGCCCAGCTGCCAAGCCTCTGCTTAAAGGGCAGACTGGGAATGAGGGAAATCACTTACTTGTTGCTGAAAATGCCTGGGGCAGTAAACGAATCATTCCGTTTCCCTTCTTGCCTACTTGGCCTCTCCCGTTGCCATGAAAGCTCTGTGGATGCGGGGAGACAGCCGGCCCTGGATTCCAAATCCAGTTCCACCACTTCCTGGCCAGTGACCCTGGGCAAAGGCATTTGCCCTCTTGGAGTCTCTTTAGTAGTCTTCGAAATGAGGAAAATAATATGGACGCTCCTGGAGCATCGGGAAAATTAAATGTTGTTTGTCAGTTGAAGAGCCCAGTGCCTGGCACATAGTAGGTGTTCAAGAAATAACGTTCCCTTTCCTTCCCTGCCTTTAATTCACTAAGGACTACGGCTAGTGCTTGAGAAGAAATGAACAAGGTGTAATGATAGAGTGATGAGAACGTGGGCTTTCCGAGGGGATCCCCTGAGGAGAGGACACGTCATCTGAGGCAGGCAGGATAAGGAGAGATTTCCCAGGCAAAAGGACCAGCACGTGCAAAGGCACAGCCCATCTCATCCAGCTCCCCCGCCCCCTTCCTTTACAAACGGATTCTCAATCCAGTGGTTCTGTCCCCTAAGCCCAGAGCCCACCTCTAGAACAGCAGTCATCTGCCTGTGTCGTAAGTTTTATGTACCCAGTCAGGTCTCCTCAAGGACCAGGAGTGCATTTTATTCATCTCTGTCTCCCCAGAGCCTGGCACAACAAATGCCTTAATGAATAGAAAAGCTGATGAAAGTGTCACACTGGCATCTTCCTATCTCTTATTGGCAGTCTGTATACACAGGCGTCCTGACCTTTAGCTGTTCCCCACACACATACATATCTTGCATATCTAGCCCTCGGTACCTGGTAGGTCCTCGATACATGCTCACGTTGTTGAAATCCAGCTGCATTTTCCTTTATTGAGCACCTGCTGTGTGCCAAGCACTGGCGATAGTAAGCACTCAGTAGATGTTGGATATTATACATGTGCGCTACCATTGAAAATATACTCTTTATTGAACACCTCCTAAGTGCCAGGCACCGGGCTAGAAGCAGAGCGTTAAGAGATATTAAAGAGAAAACCGCAGGCCCAAAACGGGGTTGCTTGTGCTAAATCTCACGATACCAAATCTGGATTTAAAACATGACTTAAGGCTTCCCTGGTGGCGCAGTGGTTAAGAATCCGCCTGCCAATGCAGGGGACACGGGTTCGAGCCCTGGTCCAGGAAGATCCCACATGCTGCGGAGAAACTAAGCCCATGCTCCACGACTACTGAGCCCATGTGCGACAACTACTGAGCCTGCGCTCTAGAGCCCGTGCTCCGCAACTAGAGAAGCCACCGCAATAAGAAGCCCGTGCACCACAGTGAAGACCCAATGCAGCCAAAAATAAATAAATTAAATAAATAAATAAAAATTTAAAAATAAATAAAACCTGACTTAATTGCAATTTTGACCTTTCCCCAAAATGTAATCTTAATCAGCCAGTCTGGAATTTTCTGGTCAGCACCAATGAGGTAATCTGTCACAGGGGCCTTCTCCGTCCCTCCCCCAAAGGAAGAAGAGTCAGTCTGCATGACGCAGACCCCTGCTGGTCCCTGTTCCCAAAGGAAGACATTCTGCCCTGAAATCATCTTTTCTTTTCCTTTGCAGAAACCTTTCTGCCCCTCCTTCTGCCTATAAAAACCTTTCATTTGGTCCAACGCCTTGGAGTACCTGTTTGTTTACTGGATGGCATGCTGCCTGATTCATGAGTCTTTGAGTAAGGCTAATTAGATCTTCACATTTACTCAGGTGAATTTTGTTTTTTAACAGAGATGAATAAGACCATGGCCACTGCACTCCAGTAGGGCAGAGTCTAGTAAGAGTGAGGCTTATGAGGAAAGTGATTACACAGAGGAAAACAGTCCTATATTAATAATAAGAAGAAGAATGAGGAATTCTCATCCATGGTGTGATTGGTGGGTGCAGAGCACTGTGTAAAGCTGGCTGTATATTCGATCCTCCCCACAGAGCTTTACGCAGAGACCATCGTTGTCTCTAGTTCTACTTGAGGAAACAAGATTTCTCAGCAAAGGATGCAGCTGGTGTCTCATTTCAGACCAGAGGCCACGCTGCTAAGGAGGATGCGCAGGGCTAGGGGGGCACGAGGAAGGAGCAAGTTCACCCTCCAGTGGGTGAGAGGGGAGGCCACGCAGAGGCGGTGACGTCTGAGCTGTGCCTTTAAGGATGCTGATGCTGAGAAGCAGAAGGGACTGGGGGGCCGGGGGATTGGGGAGAGAGCACACGACACAGAGGTCTGGGGGTGAGAACAGTGTGCAGGGCAGTGAGACGCCGCCCTGCCTGAAGCGAGGGGCGGGCAGGTGTCAGAGCTGCGTCTTGAAAGAGGCCTTGAGTGCTGGGCTATGGAGTTCAGGCTGTTCCTGCAGAAGATGGGGACTCACTGCAGGTTTCCAATCAGGGGGATGTCCTCTCCACTCGCCCCCCAGCCCCCAGGAATCCCGGCCAAGGGAGGATCCTCGGGCTTCTCATTAACGTGTCAGTCAAGGAGCCTGTCCGGCCGCCATATGGCGCGTAAATAATTTACAGTGACGGAGCGTGTTTGTGCGGGATGCCAGCCAGCCGCCTCGCTCCTTCGGCCTCAGTGCTTCCTTTCGCTCCGCTGGCCGGCAAGGCCCCGCCCCCGGCCCCACGGGGAGGAGTCAGAGGCAGGGGGGCACCTCCGGACTCCCTCCAGCGCCGCCCCTCCGGTGAGAGGCAGGGCCTGGTTTCAGTCCTGGTTTTCAGTCCTGGTTCCCAGGGAAATCACATCCAATCCCAACCCCATGAAGGGGCCTTTCCTGTTCTCAGCACATTTTCCAGAAATAAGTTAGAAAGGGTTGACGTGGCCTAGGGGACAGGGTGGAGGGCTGGGCCTGGAAGTGAGGGGCAGGGTGGGGAAAGCACGTGAGCGGGACTTCCTGCCTGAGCCTGCAGGGACTTGGGCTGTCCCTGCACAGCGGTTTCCCTGCCCCGGAGTCCAGGGTCCCCAACCAAGGAGAGCTCCTCAATCCCATGAACCAGCTCTCCCCCCATGGCAAAAAATGTAATCAGTCTGTGTCATACAGAGTGAAGTCAGTCAGAAAGAGAAAAACAACTATGGTAGAATATCGCTTATATGTGGAATCTAGAAAAATGATACAGATGAACTTTGCAAAGCAAAACTAGAGGCACAGACGTAGAGAACAGACGTATGGATACTGCTGCCAAAATCTTGGCTGTCTGTGCACCGATGTTGAATAGATGCCCGAAGACAGTTTGGATACCAAGCGGGGAAGGGGGAGTGGGCTGAATTGGGAGAGTGGGATTGACATATATACACTAATATGTATAAAATAGATAACTAATGAGAACAGACTGTATAGCACAGGGAACTCTACCCAATACTCTGTGGTGACCTAAATGGGAAGGAAATCCAAAAAAGAGGAGATATAAGTATACAGATAGCTGATTCACTTTGCTGTACAGAAGAAACTAACAAAACATTGTAAAGCAACTATACTCCAATAAAAATTCATTTAAAAAAAGAATGACATCAGAGGAATGTAAACTACTAGTAAATCAGAAAAAATTAAAATGACACTAGTTTTTTTCAATAAAAAAATTTAAGGGCTTCCCTGGTGGCGCAGTGGTTGAGAGTCCGCCTGCCGATGCAGGGTACACGGGTTCGTACCCCGGTCTGGGAAGACCCCACATGCCGCGGAGCGGCTGGGCCCGTGAGCCATGGCCGCTGGGCCTGCGCGTCCAGAGCCTGTGCTCCGCGGCGGGAGAGACCACAGCTGTGAGAGGCCCGCGTACAGCAAAAAAAAAAAAAAAAAAAAAAAAAAAAAAAAAAAATTTAATCGGTCTACCAAGTGCAGGAATTACGTAGCACAAATGTGACTGTGATTTCATCCTGGTTCCTTACACAGCAGTCCTAAAACTCTTGGAATTTCCTAAGTGAAGAGAGTGATCAAGGTGTCTTTTGTTATTTAAGTGAGGTAACTTTTGGAAAGCCCCTACTTCACCTAAGGATGGGGGCTGGTTGCCAGGGAAACCAGCCAAGTGATTACGGGGTTGGAAATTTCAGCCCCACCCTCGAGCCTCGGGGGCGGGGAGAAGGGCTGGAGATTGAGTTCTGTGGCCGAAGGCCAATGATTTAATTAATTGTTCTGACATCCTGAAACCGCCATAAAAATCCAAAAGGATGGGCTTTTGGAGAGCTTCCGGGTTGATGAACCAGAACTCCTCCACGTGCCACAGTGGTGGCCCCCAAACTCCACAGAAGCTCCCGCATTTGGGATTTCACCCTACCTGTCTCTTCATCTGGCTGTTGATTCATATCCTTTAATATTCTTTGTAATAAACCTGTAATCTAGCGACTGAACTGATTTCCGGAGTTCTGTGAGCCGCTCTGGCAAATTAATCCCCCCAAGGACGGGGTCATGGGAACCTCCGATTTATTGCCAGTCTGTCAGGAGCACAGGTAACAACCTGGACTTGCAATAAACATCTGAAGTGGGGGCAGTCTTGTGGGACTGAGCCCTTAGCCTGTGAGATCTGATACCACCTCAGATAGCAGTAGATAGTGTCAGAATTTAGTTAAAATGCAGGACATCCAGATGGTGTCTCGGAGAATTACTTGGTGGTGTGGGAAAAAACACATGTCCAAACTGGTGTCAGAATCATAGGGGTAAAGCCAAAATGATATCCAATTTAATACGGTCCTATGATCTATATTGAAGTTGCATTCAGGTACATTGTGACACCAAGGTCTGTTACATGTAAATTTGTATCTGAACCAAGTTGGTGAGATGTTGTGAATTCAGCTGGGTGTTGAAGCTGAGGATAAGTTCAGGGTGAATAGAAAGAAGCCTTTTGCTCAAATCTAGGCAGAAGAGGAGATGGCTACATTGGATAAGGATCGCTACCAGTTAGGATTAGTAAGAAAGCTTCCAAAATTACCTAGATGTTGGGATTTTATTAAATTCTTGCTGCAACTCTGAATTGTCTTGTTAAACATACTAACTTGTCATACTGAGCGAAAGAAATACTTGGCAGTAGCTTCACGGCGCACGCACCTGCACACACACACACACACACACACACACACACACAAATTCTCATTATTCATGGAACCGTAGTGATGTTCTATAAAGTTGCCATGACCACTGAATTAGTTAAAGCTGTACCACTGTTCCTACGGGACATAGGTTAGGTTCCTATGAGCCTCTGGTCACAACATTTTCATCAACCCATCAGTAGCATAACCTTGCTTTATATATCAATATGTTTCTGTTTCAAGACACTTTATTTAGTATGTATTGTTGATTCATTAACACTGAGCTCATGGCCAACAACACTATAACCCACGCCTGAAAGAAGCTGAGCTAATACACCTATATTCCCCATAAGGCCCCTCACAGCCTCCTGTGCTTAGGACACTACACAGCACGAGGCACTATGCTTGGGGGCGATGTTAAACAGCAAAATCACCCAAAAGATGTACAAAAATGCTCAAAAGATGGCATTAAATAGACTACAAAAGGGACCCTTGTTTACAATACAAGAGCTGAAACAAGAAGGCAGCGCACTGTTCAGGTGGGGACAGGAGGGTTGGGTGAGTCAAATGTTTTCACTGCTCTGCACATGACCACAAATGATTGTGAAAGAGCCATGAATATAGATTGGGGGGTTACAAGCAAATATTAGCAAGTAGGCAAATTTACAAATACAGAATTCACAAATAATGAGGAGCAACTGTGTGTGTGGCAGTGGGGGGGGGTTGTATATGTTATACCTCACTGTGGTCCCCAGGGATGCTGGCCTAGCAGGAGCCCCCTCCCCTGATTTCCCCGGGCCCTCCAGGCAGATGGGGAACAGCTGCAGCTGTGGTTGGTGGCTCCCAGAGGGCAGAGCTGGAAGATGGTTCTGAGCAGCAAAAGAGCACATGCAAAGAGCACTTAGCCAGCGCTTTCTCTGTGGAGTATATAAAACAGCCTGTACTGCTCTCCGCCCAGGGTCGTCCCCCAACACATCGTCCCAGTTAGTGACAACTTAGGCCCAAAGGCTCACCCAGCACCCTCCTCCTTGAAGCCCTACCTGACTCCCACGGGCAGCTGACCACTCCCACCTCTGCATGTCCCGCATGTACCCTGTGTGATAATGGGATCCATTGTCCTGTCTGTATCCCCACCTAGAGTGCTAGACACAGAAGGCAGAAACCATGTCTAGTTCCTTTTTTTTTTTAATTCCCCACACCTGGCTCAGTTCCCAATGACCAGGAGTTGTTGAGTGTTTTGAATCACTGAACAGCAGAAACAACAGGGTCATTCAAGATCATCCAGCCCCAGGAGACTCAAAGTTGGGACCATGACCAGTCAGCAGTCCCACTGGGGAGCTTGGAAGCAATGCAGATTCCCTGGCCCTTCCCCAGATCTTCGGAATCATAATTTCTGGGGAAGGATCCAGCAATTGGTATAATAACAAGTGTTCCAGAATGTTCTTATGCCTAGTAGATTTTAGAAGCTCTGAGTTTGTTCGACTCCCCTCCGCCCCCATGCCTCTACAGATAGGAAGTGGAGAATTGGTAAAGAGACAAGTTTCCCCAAAGACACGCATTTGGTTAAGGACAGGCGTGGAGCAAAAGCCCACCTGCTAACTCTTGATCCCGTGCTCTCCTGAGCATCCCACCGTGGGGAGGCCAACAGGTGCCCTCGCTGAAACCAGCCCTTCACAGTGTTTCTCCACGAGACAGGTTCTCATTTTCATTCTCATTCATGGGTTTCCTCCTCCTCTTCCTCTCTCACCTTCTCTCCCCACATCCCTCAACTTGCGGAAATAGCTCAAGCTCTCTGGGCACCGACTTCCTTTGCATGTCAAACGGGAACAACCATCCCTCCCCTGGCCAGCTCAGGTCAATCCAAAGAACACAAGTTACCTCCAAGGGGATGCTCTGGTGATGACTGAAACGATGCAATTTGGGGAAAAGGCCTTGGGAAATTAAAAGGGTCCACACAGAGGGCAGGAGTCACCTGTAAACGCTTCCTCCATCAAACGGTCCTCCTGATTCCCACCGCCGACCCTCACTGCTCCCACCATCCTCTCCCTCAGCTGTGACAACAGGATTTGTTTTTCTCTGCAGTGGGCTCTGGGTTATACATACAGGCAACTAGGTGAACGTTCTGTGAGGCCGTTAGGGTTTCTCAGAATGAGTCATTTTTTCAAAAATAACAAAACCTCTCGACATCACTTGATTTCAGCATTTTTGCCAGGCTCTTGTAACCTCTTTTGCAATTGCATTCCAAGCACTCCTGACTTTTTTCTCAGGCCTGATGGCAAGTCCCCCCTCCCAGCAGAAGGACTGATAAACAAAAAAACCAAGCTCAGGATCTGCCCATCCTGGTCCAAATACGTTTAGGTTTCAGAGGCTGGGGAGGAAATGTCTGGAGGCTCTGGACGGCAGTGGGGGAGGGAGCACAAGATCAGAGAGGCTGCCGTGGCTTCCAGCCCGCAGTCACTCACTGGACTCTGACAAACCACCCTGCTACATCACCTTCTCTACCGCAGTTAGGACTGGCTAAGGAGACGAAGAGCGACAATTCACAATTGCTTAGTGTGTCATGGTTTTACAAAGCACATTTCACTTCCATCACCGGTGCAGATGAGAACATTCAAAGCTCCTGGAGAAGTGGAGAAGGTGGCTGTCTTGCCTGAGTGCTGACAGTCGATAGTGATGATTGTCTCTGTGCACCGAGTGAGCCAGGCACTTTACCAGTTGTATCTCAATGTTATACTCTTCATCCACCAATGCCCACAGGTAGGTTGTTACTCTCTCCATTTTCTAGATAGAGAAACTGAGGCTCAGAGAGGTTAAGTAACTTTCCCAATGTCTCACATCGAGTGGCAGACCTGGGATTGAAACCCAAGTGTGCCTGGTTTTAAAGCCTGTGTCTTTTCCAACCCTTCACAGGCAAATACTGCTCTCAAAGAACTTTGCACGTTATTCCACTGGCACTGATCGTGAATTTGAATTGACACTCTACATCTCTTTGTCCTATGAGCTCCTCAAGGCAAGGAGAGTACTTTATTCATCTCTGTACCCTCAGCACGCAGCTCACTTAATTGACATAGACACATGCACCCATTGTTGGATGAAATCCATGAAGGACTCAACCTCTGGCTCTCACAGGGCAGACCTGGGCGTGTCCCCTGTACTCACGGCCACTCCCATTCCAGAGCCCTCAGAGCGTGTGGTCTGAGGAAACCCCAGACCTAAACCTGCCCCCTGTACTTCCTGACCTTGGTAAAGACATCTCACCTCCCCCAGGTCCATGTTTGCACTGGAGAAGCTTCTCATCTGCGCAAACATGTTATTGGACACGAGGCACTCAGAGGGACCTCTAGGCTCTCACAGGGGATGCTTCTGAAAGTGTGCTGAGTTTTCTCAAGAGGACAGGGCCTAGCACATTTGTTGCTTGAATAACACTTGTTTGCAAAAAGGGTGCGGCACAACTCATTAACAGAGTCCATAACATTGATCCAATAGTATGCTTTGCATTTACTTTTGTCTCTATAAGATCCTTGCACAAAAGGGGAAGTGGAACCTCAGAAATCTTAACTCTGTGTGACTAAAATCCCATGTGAATGAAATATATACACCCAGTATCACTATTGTGTTTGCATCTGCTTTAAGACTCAAGCTAGGTGTCACTTTCCTACAGTCCCCACCCCCTCCTGCCATCCCATCACCAGGCTGGGTGGGATCACCCTCCACCATGCTTACGTCAGGGCACACATCACTTTTGCATTAAAACCTCCTGCTTATTTATTTCTTTTCTGGGAGGCTGTGTGCCTGTGTTTATCTATTTCCTACTACACTTTGTGCCCAACGGTTCTTTGCATCTTCAGCATTTAGCCAGAGTGCAGACCAGAGCCACGACCTAAGTGTTCGATGATTGCACGACTTCCCCAATCCCATACTCCTGCAGAATCCTTTGCTCTTCTGAGAGCACATCCACATAATAACTCTGGGAACTAGGTAGTGGTTCTCTCCTTGTGCCCATTTTAAAGATAAAGGCACTGAGACTCAGAACGCTAAATGACTCATCCAACACTGTCCAGCCAGGAAGGGGTAGCAGCCACACTAGAATTACAAAACCACGGATGATGAGATTTGGGGGAGCCTTGAAGGCCATGTAAAACAGAGCTCTTCCAACCTGGTTTTAGCAAAGGAATCTTTTTTTCTTCTTTCTCCAATGAAATCTTACTCGAAATCACAATATAAAATGTTTGCCAGGAGAACCTGCTCTTGATAAAGAAAAAATAGAAATATTGAACCCCCATCATTTCAGCCCCTCAACTGGCCCTCAGGAGGAGGGAGAGGGTTCACAAACACCCCTGGAAAGCCACTGATCCAAATAGACGTTCTAGAACATCTACGTTTATGTTCTAATCTCGTGTTCCTTCAACTGTAGCACCCCGCTTCCCCGAGGTTGCCTTCCTCATTCAAAAACTCCCTCTTGGCCACCATTGTGTCAAGCCCAGTGCTAAATGCTACCAAGGATGCCACTTATGTTGGACCTGGGGTCCCAGGATCCACTCTGATCCCCAGTCCTGCCATTTCCTGGCTGGGAACCTTGGGAAAGTCACTTGATCTCTCCTTGAGCCTTGGCTGCGTCACCCGTCAAGGGGCCCCAAGGCTTGGATCGAATGAGTTTGTTGTCCCATGAGTGTAAACACACCGAGCATGGATCTTGACACCTGTGGGTGCTCCTGAAGCACCGACGGTGTCTGCAGGTTCAGGGCTCCCCAAGGTGTGGAGCAGAACCCCCAGGAAGGACCTGAGATCCCTTTTGTTAGGATGTCCACACTTTTATTTTAACGATCACACCTCATCCTGCAAGTGAGTGGGGTTTACGTTTACAGTAGCAATGTCTGTGCTAAAGACATGGATTTAAATGAAAGGAATGTGGGTGGATTTCATCTCCAATACCAAGTTAGCAGCGTTACAGGTGAGAAACAGCAAGAACACCTGAATGACTGGCGCTCAGGAGCCTGAGAACCCACGAGGCCACAGGTAGAGCGGAGGGTGGGGCGGAGAGCCACCCTTCGTGTGCTGGGCTTCTGTTTCCCCAACCCAGCCAGCTATCTCTCTGGAGGTGCTGACAGGTGCATTATTCCATCAGGTAGCGCTGTCTAAGTTGGAAGCCTCCCAGATCCCCTGCAGGCCTCAAAGGGAAAAAGGAGACAACGAGGTCTCAGGAAAGAAGGCTCCAGGAGCAGCTTTTCCTCTCTGCCTCTCATATCTTCATCTCTATCTGAAAGGTAGCAGCCGGCCGGCAGTGGCTGAATTCTGCAGGAGCCTCCAGGTTCCAACTTCAAAACCATCTGTTATTTTTAACAACAATAATAATAATCCTCTAACGTGTGCATTGTGGACCCAGTCCTTTCACTACATCGCGTCACTGCCTTTGAAATCCTCGTGTCTTGGGGAAGAAGAGAGCTGGACAGGGGCCACTAGCCCTCCTTTGCAGATGAGGCAGTCGAGTCTTACAGTGGCTGGGGGTCACGGAGTGCCCAGGTGGCAGCACGTGGACTGGATCCTGGGGTCTTCCCTCGAATTTCAGTCCTCTTTCTAAAACCTGTTCCTTCCAGAAACATCCAGTAACTTATAAGGTGGGTGGGAAGGAAAAGGACCAGTGCCCCTGGCCTCACAGCCTCCCCTCATCGGCCGAATGGCTCTGGCAGGTGTGTGGCCTCCCGGCATGATGACATTGCCCAGGGCATCAGAACAGCATGGTTGGCCAGCAGCATCCTGGTAAACTCCTGGCTCGGTGCTCTGAGCCCTCACCAGCACACCCGGGTCTCTTGTCTTCCTTCCGTGGTTGGGTCACAGGAGGTAGGGTCCCCTGGGACACCCACTGCCTTGCCCTTTCTCTCAGTCCTGGAGCCCACGGGAAGACTAGGTTCAGAGGTCTTGGGGCCAGAGCGGGAGGTTCCCCACAGAGGGGTTTCAGAGTGGTAGAGGCTGCAGCTCAGCGTGACCCGAGAAGCTTGTTCAAAATGCATGTACCCACCATGCTTTTCTCCAGATGCGTCACAATTTCTGGGTGAGCTGGGCAGGTGTGTTTTCTACAAGCTCTCCAGCTAACTCCTACTTGCTTCACCGGCAAACTCAGAGCCAAAGAAGCTAGTTCATCTTACAGAGAGGGAAACTGAGTCCCAGAGAGGAGAAGTTTCTAGAAGTATCAGAGGAAATTGGGGCTCCATGACTCTGGGGCCCAGAACCAGCGATTCTCCTTTCTGAGCCTCAGTTTCCCCACGAGTGAAAGGCCACCTTTAAGGAAGGCCAGAGTCCTTCCTTAGCAGAACAAAGACCTCGCACTTGCACCCCAAAGCTCAACTTAAGATCCTTCACTATTAAAAGAGGCATAGAGCATAGAGGAGATAAAAAAAGATGACGAGGGAAGGCATAACATGGGCAGTGTGGTGCCTCCCCAGGCCTCCTTCCTGTTCTCTCTTCCCACTGATTTCCATCGATAGCACTCTGGGAAAGCTGACGCTACCTCCCATCCCAGGAGTGGGACCTTGGCTAAGCCAACCACTGAAGTCCACCTACCTGCAAACAGTGATTGGTCCAAGGGTAGGCATTGATCTAAACTGAACCGATGAGACTGAATCGCAGGATGTGTGCTTAAAACAAAGGAGAAAAATCATTTTCCGTCTCTATCTGGATATGATACAAAGAAAGTACATTACCAAGGAAGTGCTGGAAGCCATACTGCAAGCAGAAAGAGAGCCAGCATTAAAGGAAACTGATATCATAGTAGGCAGAGTGAAGAAACAGAGAGAGGTCTTCAGGGGCATCTTTCACCTAACCGCTGGATCAAGCACTGCCTGAAGCACACACTCTAGAACTAACCCCCTAACCCCCAGTGTGATGGTACTTGGAGGTGAGGGCTTTGCTCTCTTGCTCTCTCTGCTATTCAAGGACACAGCCAGAAAATGTCTAGGAATCAGACACCCCTTCACCAGACATCCAATCTGCTGGTACCTCCATCTTGGACTTCCAGCCTCCAGAACTGTGGGAAATAAAAGCTTACTGTTTAAGCCACCCAGTCTATGATATTTTTGTTATAGCAGCCCAAAGAGACTAAGACTCCCTGGCATGAGTGCTTTACTAATGGAGATGAGGATAAGCGACCAAACCCATCCCAGCTTCATATCAAGAGAGTTCATGCTTGTCAAGGACTCTCTGCTCCCTGCCTTTCCCAGCATCTCTTGCAGTTAGATGGGGCCATGTAACTACTTCTGATCAACGTATTGTGAAGATAAGAAGCAAGGATGTTAAGAACTAGTGCCCCTCCTTTGTCACTCTCTTCTCCTCCATGAGAGACTTTGGTGACCATGTGTTCCAGGAGATGCTTGTATAATTGTATAAAGCCACAAGATTTCCAGGGTTTATCTGTTATCACAGCAGAGACTATCCCATCCTAACCAATACACACTCAAGAATTTAAAGAGAAGATACACACAGAGAATTGGACACAAAAAAGTTTCATCTTAATGTCAAAGCTCTAGGGTAGGAACCCAGTGAATTTTTGCTACTAAGTGGAAGATAACTCAGTTACAAGAGGTGGGTTCTGTCCTGAGCAATTTTATGGTATCCAACTACCTTCCATCCTCGGTGAGGCCCGGCTGTCCTGAGGATTGTGTTCCTTCTGTGATGCTGGTTGTGGTGTATTCCTGATTCCCCAAGAAGTTTGGCCTGAATTCTGGAAGCTCCTTTATTCCTATACGTACCCTCACAATTACCCCGTTAGTTGAAGTTATTTGAATGCCTCTGCAACCCAAAGAGGCTGCCAACACAACAGATCTTTATCATCTGGCCCCTGCGGGCTTTTCCAAGCCTACCTCCTCTACATGCTTCTCAGGTTCCCCTGAGCACCAGCCATGTTTGCCAGACTCACCCAGGCCTCTCGTGCCTCTAAGCTTTATGGTTCTCACTTTAGCCAGCAATGCCCTTCCTACTGCTTCCTCCATTTATCAAAAGTCTGTTCATCCTTCAAACCCCAGCTCAAGACCAGCCTCTTCCTGAGGCTGCCAGTTTCTCCAGCTAGAATTAATCACTTCCCTTTCTTCACTTCCATAGTACTCAAACTCCGAGATTTATAAGACGGGTATAAGAATAATTTGTACTTTACGGGGTGGCTGAGAAGGTCGAAGGAAACAATGTGTGGGAAAATGCTTAGAAAAACAGCACAGACTATGTCAACATGAATTGGTATTGTGACAGCTCTTCCCTCCAGGAGAGCATATTGCATTCGCCCTGATGTTGTGGTTTGCTTTGTACTTTCCTCCCTTCCCTGTATCAATTAGGGTATTTTGGGTTGTGTCAAGAAATTCTGCCTACCTCAAGCACCCTCCCTATTAAAAAAATGCAGATTCCACATCAGTCAAGGGGTACATTTGGCTACAAGTAACAGAAGCCCTAAACATAGTGGTTTAAAACAGGGAGGGGTTCTCAGCAAGAGATCCAAAGGGGAGGTGTTGCCTGATGTCACTAAGCAGGGCTGATGTCTCTTCACTTTTTCCTCATGCTCATAACTTATCTGCTACAGCTCCAACCATCATGTCTTTCTTAAAACCCAGTAGGAAGAAAGAGAAAGGGGAGAGACATCCCCAGCAGATGCACACTTGCATCTCATTGGCTAAGCCACGCAGCCATCCCAAACTGCGAGGGAGCCTGGGAAAGTGAGCTTTGAGATTTCCACCTTCCAGAATAGAGAAAGCATAGTTTGATTGGAGTTGGGATGTGTGCCGAGTGAACCAGCCTATATTATCTGGCACAAGGAAGCTCTCAGGAAAAGAGGGAAAAGCTGGTCAGTCAGCTGGTGGGAACTAATATGCAGGTATCCTCAGGGTGCTGCCAACCGGATCACTCAGCTCCAGCCATTTGAAGTTCTTGAGTCATAATTTGCTTTCCCATAGTCTGATTTTCCAGTTTGAGGCAAACACCTACCCCTTGGCCAGAGGACCACAGGAACGCTGGTGAGCAAGCCCCACAGTGTGGCATGCAATGAGGGAAAGGGAGATCCCAACAGGAGAATGAGAGGTCTGGGCAGACGAGAAACAGGAAAAAGTCCTTACATAGCCCTTATTAGGACGTGAGCTCCCCAGAGACAGAACCCCCGACTTTCTCTTCTGCACGTCTGCGGTTCTACCCAGGAAAATTATGCACTCAACCAATCCATGATTTCATTCTTCAGCCAGGAGGCTGAGTTTGTTTTCTCCTCTGTTTTGATTTGTGTCACTGTCATTTGAATCCTCATGGAAAGCATGGGTCTTGAAGCCAGACAGACCAGGGATGGAATTCCAGCTTCACTAACCCTCCTTCTGTGGCTTTGGTCAAGACAGTTAATTCTCTATGCCTCCGTTTTCCTATCTGCAAAATGGGGAGATTGACACCAATCTCATGAGGTTGCTGTACGAATGAAACAATATAGTGCATGTAAAGCACTTAGCCAGTGCCTGACATACAGTCGTCACTCCAACACCAATGGTCTATTGTTATTTTTACATGGGAATTTTAGGCAATAGGAGCACAATGAATAACTCCCCACATCCCATTCCCCCATAATTCCTGTTTGGATTCCTACAGATTGCAGGTTTGATATTTGAGGAGAGAGCAAAGTTCTAATCTTTCTAGCTCATCCTAAAAATAGTTAGCTCTTCTGTGTCCATTCTGTCAGCTCAGCAAAGCCCCATCTAGGGAACCGGGAGATTGTGTAAGGCAATCTTTCTAAACCGCGGTCAAATGTTCTTCTTTACCCGAGAGTAACTCACAGAAGATGCACATGAAGATAAAGGGCTGGCCCGGTAGTGTGTGTGGGAGGATGAGGAAGTTGGGGGGGTGGGTCTTCCCACCCAGGCTGGGGTCTGGTGTCCGGAGCCTCAAGGATAAAAGGCACGTGCATCCTAGAGAGAAGGGATATTTTCCTCATGTTTACTCATTCAACCATTCAAGTCATCTGAAAGACATTTACTGAAAACTACCAGCTCAGAAACTGGTAAATGCCCAAGATGCAGAAGTAATTAAGTATACCTAACCCTAGAGATCTCATGGTATGTTCAAGCTTATTTATTGAAATCTTTAAGCATTCAATAACAACAATAATAATAATTAATATTTATTGAGCATTTATTAGGTGCTCAATAAATAGTTCTAAAGCTTTACATGCATCATTCACTCTTAATCCTTATCTTAACCTCATGAGATAAGGACTTTATCCCCATCTGCTAATGAAAACATCGAGGTACCAAGAAGTTAAATAAGTTATCTGGGCTCTTTAGAAACTGTCTTACCTGGAAAGCTTTCAATTGTTGCCCCCAATGTGGGGGGCATCTAACATATGAGGCATCACTGGTTGTCATAGAAACAGCAAAGGAACGTAAACCTAGCGCACTTTACTCCTGGCAAACTAATTAACACTCTCTGTGGACTTTCCTAAGTCCTTCTCCAGGCTCAGACTGTTCCCTCCCTGAGAAGGTCTTCCCCTCTACCTTCTCTGTGTAGCTACACTCTACTCATCTTTCAAAGCTCAACTCCATTGCCACCGCTACCAAGGAAATTTTCCATAATGCCCTTACCATACCACCTAGGTACAATCTCTCATACCTTGGTGTTTGTCCAACTCTGGTGGCGCTTACATTCTGCCAAAATTTATGATCTGCTGTGTATCTGCCTTATTTGTCTACTAAATGAGTTTTCCTCCATAGCAGAGACCTTGTTTAGTCAACTCTCTTATCTCCAGGGCCTGGAATTCATGCATGGATTAATGGGCACTAAACCCATACGCCTGGCTCATAGCAAGCCCACGTAGGTGCTTGACAACCGTTTCCAGAATGGAATTGGAAATTGACAAAATGAGACAACACGAGGAGAAAATCTCGCATCCCAGAGTTGAAGCATGAGGAGGAGAGTCAGCAGATGCTATGAGCAAGAGAGGCCAACAGGTTAGACAACCAAGACTTCCTAAGATTTAACAATTAGACTGCCCTCCAACTTAATCCACTCTGTCCTCTCAAGCAAGCTGCTGGATTCCCCAATCGCCACCCAGAGTAGATGAAAAGCAGAAGTCTTATTATTATTTTGTGCAACTTTGGGGGAAAACCACAGTTTCTATTCCTTTGGCTTCCACGCCCTGTGCTGCCATTCCCTGCCCATCCCACTTTTCCCTCCCATCCACACAAGAAAATCCAGAAGTGCCTCTCTTTAAAAAACCTATGCCATGAAAATCCCGATCTACCAAGACTGTGAATCACTTAGGAGTAATGATCTGCTCTGCCAGAAATTATTTATTTTTATTTTTTAAGGGTTTTTTTAAAATTGGTGTATAGTTGTTTTACAATGTTGTGTTAGTTTCTACTGTACAGAGAAGTGGAGTCCCCTGTGCTGTACAGCAGGTTCTTATTAGTTATCTATTTTATACATATTAGTGTATATATGTCAATCCCAATCTCCCAATTCATCCCACCCCCCCACCCCCCATTTCTCCCCCTTGGTGTCCATACATTTGTCCTCTACATCTGTGTCTCTATTTCTGCCTTGCAAACCGATTCATCTGTACCATTTTTCTAGATTCCACATACATGTGTTAACACACGCACCCCAGTGTTCATTGCAGCGCTATTTACAACAGCCAGGTCATGGAAGCAACCTAAATGTCCATCGACAGACGAATGGATAAAAAAGATGTGGCACATATATACAATAGAAGATTACTCAGCCATAGAAAGGAATGAAATTGGGTCATTTGTAGAGACGTGGATGGGCCTAGAGACTCATACAGAGTGAAGTAAGTCAGAAATTATTTACTTTTAAAAAAGGGATTCTGTGACTGGCAAATTGCCAGTGTGGTGCACTGAAAGTGAACTTGAATTTTCAGAGATTCAATACATAAGTTTGTTTTTTCCTGGCCACATGCTAGGTGCACTGCAGGGTCAGTGGAGTCGGTGGTGAAGTGATGGTGGGATATTTGAGGGAGAACTAGAATGGGGGAGGGCTAGTGAGAATCTGGAACTTGACTCCTCCCCCAAAAACTTCCCACCTGCAATTCCTTTAGAACTGATTTTCACAGAATATGTCTTGAGCTGATCCACCAGAAGTAAAGAATCCCCATGATCAAATGAGTTTAACCAGTGCACCTGCTCTGTCCTGCTTTTAAAGAGCCTGATCATCATTTGCTTATGCAAGACTCTGAAGAATCCAAAGGTAAAGGAAGTCATTTCATTTTATTTAACCCTACTTTTAGAAACTTATTTGGCCATGGGACCTTTTTATGATAGAATTTCTAAAAACATTCCATAGAATTCCTTTCCAGAGGAGGCTATCTTGAGAAAGACAGTAAAGTGAAGTGGGTGAGAGACTGGTGTCTGCAGCCAGACAGCCTGAGTTTATGCCTCGCACTCTCTGTGTGATGGAAGCACACTACTCTGCCCATGCTCTGTGCTTTCATTTCCTCATCCGCAAAATGTAGATGATAAGAGGACCACCTCACCAGACAGGGGGGATGTGAGAATTGAAAGTGTTAACATAGGTACAGTTCTTGGAATGGATCCCATATTCAGTAAGCGCTCAATAAATATCAGCTATAATTACAATTATTTAGAATGTAGGATGCACGTATCATCTAACAACATGAAGACCCAGGTATTAAACATCTCAGGATATTCTTCCAGCCCAGCCCCAACTTTCTGGGAAACAGTAAAGTGTAACTAACGTGACAATATTAGGTAAATAGAGTTACAGGCTAGATGGGGTGTAAGAAAGATACAACCAGCTCTTGGTGGTGTTTCATGTTGACTCCGAAACAATGGAGGAGAGAATGGAAATGGTCCAAGGCTCTGGGTTACTAGCGTGACCTGTGGAGGACAATGGCTGAGGATAAAGCTCAGTCACACCACGTGCATGCTGTGTGATCTGAGGCAAGAAACCTAACCTCTCTGTGCCTGGGAAGTAGAACAACACAGACCTTTTAGAATTCTTGTGAGGATTAAATGAGCAATGAAATGAACAGTGTCTGGCTTCTAGCAAGTAAAGGTAGTCTTGATTATTCTCGTCTTAAAGTGGTAATGTCAATTTTTTGCTTAGTTTTGTTTCTTTTTTTTTTTCTTGAAAATACATAGACTCACAGACTCAGAGCTAAGGGGTACCTGAGAGGTCATCCAGAGAAATATCTTTATTTTGCGGACAAGGAAACGGGGCCCAGAAAGAAAAAGTCGTTTCCCCCAGGTCACATGGCAAGGGAGAGGTAAGGGGAAGAAGCAACCTCCCTTCAGTGACACAGAAAACAATGGGTACACTTTCCCTGACTGCGCAGGCTCCTGGAGGAAGTGAGTCTTTAGAGAGACGTGAGGATGGTAGGAATGGGCATGTGTTCGAGGAGAGCAGAGGACAGCTGCTTCGGAGAACGATCCAAACTCAAACGGTGCTCTATTGGGCCATTTCATCACAGCAGTGCAAGCGTGCTTGGCCATGGATAATGGAAAGAATAACTGTGATTCACTTTTGTCCACTGCCATGCAGCCTTTGAAGAATGTTTGCCATCAACATCTCACTTATTTTATCTTCCTATCAAGCTCATGTGCTAGGTGTCGTTATCCTTGTTTTTAAAAATATTCAGAGAGGTTAATGACAAGCTGGTAATCAGCACAGAGCGGATCCAGAGGCAGCGCTTCCTGACCCCAAGCCCCTGCTGCGGGGAGCCGCGCCTGACCTGGAGCCAGCCGCCCCATAGGCATGGGATGGGAACTCTTAATACGTGGATTTAACAGACTTTAATTTCTTAGAGCCACAAAATATTGGGGCTGGCCAAAAAGTTCGTTCGGGGTTTTCCATAACATCTTACAGAAAAACCTGAACGATCTTTTTGGCCAACCCAATAATTCCCCCGTGATGTCCCTCCAATTCATGTCTCCAGTCCCACATTCTCTGAGGGAGCTTCTCTGACCAGCCCAATCCACCAGCCCTCCTGGCTGCTCTGAACAACTCCAGGGTCTGCCATCTACACCTTGATGGACACCTGTCAATCACAGCCTGGTTTCAGAGGAGAAAGGCTCGACACCTTATCATTCCAATGATAACAGTCCCTATACACCCACCAGGAACCAGGCTCCAAGTCAGATGACCTCCACACCCGTAGAGGATGAAGGGGGTAGGAGACAAGTTACTGCCTCAGTTATAGGTGATGGGAAGAACAGTTATCACATCACTTTCTATGAGGATACGGTTTGCGAGTGATATAAATCCTCACAGCAACCCTGAAAGGTAGATATTATTATCTGTATTTTAGGGATGGGGAAACTGAATGTCAGATAGAAAAAATAATTTCCATAAGCTCACACAGCAGGTGGGGTGATAACGATGTTGTTGATTGTGAGAACAATAGGACCTTGGGCAGATTGCCTAAACTGGACTGGGTTCCGGTGGATACAGTGGTGGTGGCGGTAGGGATGGGTTTTATTGTCACTGTGATGGTCCCTTTCTGGTTCCCTGCTTCCACTCTGCCTCCTGTGTTCTCCACTCGACAGCCAGAGGCATCCTTCAATCTCCATCCCTTCCCTGTTCCTCCCCAGGTTTCCCATTTCACTCAGTGCAAAACCCACAGGCACCCCTGCGGCCTTTGAGGCCTTACAGGATCTGTTCCCATGCCTCTCTGACCTCACCTGCCCCTCTCCCCTCCTCATTCACTGCACTCCCCTCCAGCCCTCTTCCTGGAATACACCGGGCAGCACGTTCCCTCCCCCAGGCATTCGTCCCTCCTGTCCCCTCTGCCTGGTGCACTCTCCCCAGTACATCTGCAGGGACCCCTCCCTCTCCTTCTCAGTGACCCCTTCCATGAGCACCTTTATAAAATAGCTCCCATACCCCATCCCATAATCTTCCTAACCTCCTCAACCCACTTTACTTTTTATCTAAACATCACCTGACAAATTAGGATCGTACATCTCTGTCTGTTATCTATCTCTTCCCACTAGAATATAAATGAGGGCAGGGGCATTGCTTGTCTTATTGGTGATGTACCTTCATTGCTTAGACCAGGACCAGGCATACAGTAGGTGTTCTATGCAGATCTACTGCATAAGAGAATGAACTATTAGGCTCCTTTGGGCATCGTGGGCAGAGGGAGAGAGAAGGCAGAAAGCAGGGGCTGAGTAATGTGGGGAGGGGAGGGAGGGGCGCAGAAGAAGGAACTGGGAGCTGCTGCCAGCTGCCAGCGGGTGCCCCTGGCAGGCACAGCTGGGTGCAGTTGCTGATCTTCCCCCTTCTCCTCCTCAGAGTGGAGAGCACCCCGAAACCACCCAGAGCTGACCGCCACCCCAGAGCAGGCAAGAAAACTGAAAGCCAAACCGAGAATCTCCCAAGGTGAGGCCAACCTCAACGAGTCTCTAGCCTGCTGATTTGCTACTTCGCTTATGCCCAAGAGATGAAATCAAGGTGGGGGAGCTGGGAGTTCATCCTAAGAAGAGGAAACTTCAGCCTAAAAAAGCATCCATAATAACGTTAGGTGCACCCATAAGGGTGCCAGCAGAAAACAGAACTTACCCCAGATGGTGCAGATGGAGAGCATTCGACGGAGGGACCACTTACAGACGTGGGCTGGAGCTGAGGCCCCCGGGGCCAGCAGCAGTGTGAAGCCACGACGCCCCCTGAAGGAACAGAGGGAGGCGATCGTGGTACTGGAGGCTTCGGAGAGAGTGATGGGAACCACCACGGTGGAGAAGCACAGCTGCCATGAAAGATGCTAACCTCTCTCTCCTTCTGCCCTCTGGTCTCCTGCCAGGGCCCTCCAGAAGACAGGTGGCTAGGGAGCTGAGGGGTGCAGTTGGCAGGGTCGGCCTCCAGGGCACAGAGCAGGGCAGGGAGTGGATCTGGTGAACCGCGGAGAAGACCCGGCAGCGGTGACTGTTTCATAACCGTTCAGAGTTTTCCCGCTGCTTGGTACAGAGCCCGGCACAGACTAGAACTGAATAAATGCTTACCAGGCATCCTGCAGCCCCAGCTCCCAGGGTCCACAAGCTGCTCTGTCAATACTCAGCACAAGCACCAACTGAATGTGCTTAAATCACACACACACACACATACACACTCCGACTGAGTTCTTACTATGTGCCAAGCGTGTCTTAAGCCCTTTGCATTCATGGTATCATTTACTCCCTATGGGGTAAGTTTGCCCATCCCTATTTTTTCAGATATGGAAACTGAGGCTAAAAAATGTTCATAGCTTTCCCAAGGTGACTCAACTAGTGAGGGGCAGAGCCAGGGATCCAGCCCAAATGAGCCTAACTCAGCGGGCCATGCCTTCAACCACCAAGTTCTCCATCCCTGAGCCTAGCACAGGGCCTGCCCGGTGATGGGAGGTTAAGGAATAGTGACTTATAGTGGGATAGTGGAGGGGTAGTGGAACTCTTCCTACAGTCTCCATGTGAGTGGGAGATTATGAGTTCTGCACATCGGTGGTCTCCAACCCAAGGTTACTAGGTACAAAGTGGAATTGCTCTTCGCTGATCTGAGATGGTCCCCACAAGTCAGGGTGAGGGCAGAGGAATGGAGCTCAGGTCTTCCAATGCCCTGGGTCACTCTGACTCTAAAATAATCAGGGAAGCGCTTGCCTCCCTCCTCACTGCCTACTGACTGATCATCAATTACCCCATCAATGCCAGCCCAAGCTGATCACCTGGAAGTTCCAACTCTGTGGCTAGAGTTTGGGGGAGCTGGTGATGGGGAAACAAAATGCTGGATTTGTAGAAACCAACCTACTCGAAACTCAGAAAATGACCCCAGAAGGACACTGCATTGATGGTGCAACTCTTGTTTGCCTACCATTTGACTTCTAGCAGGAAGTATTTTTAAAGGGTATTTTTCTGCCTTGCTGGCCAGTTCCTCATTGAGAAATTCTCTTTTGTGACACTTGGACATCTCAGCTCCCAAAGTGATGATGGGACTTTTTTTTTTAATTGCCACTTCCAGGTTTGGATTCACTTCTTCATTCATCTGGAAGAACAGAAAGGATTTCCAAATGCTTACCAAACGTCTCCTCTGAGCTCTGAAGACTGGCCTTGTCCCTAGACCCTGACTGTCACCTCTTGGAACCACACGGCACAAGATGGGGTGTCTCCACCTCCTCTTTGTTTCCCCCATCGTCAACTCACACACTCAACACAGTTTATCAGCGCCTTCCATGTCCCCCCTACGTTATGAAGCAACATGATACAATCTCCTCTTAGGTTTAGTAAGAAATAGAATGTAACCCGATGGTGAAACCACAGTGGGCTTCAGAGGTGAATGGCCCCAGATGATGCTGGAAACTTCCTTACTCCCTGCCCTTCCTGGGGGCCAAGAAAATGGAAACCATCACCTATTATGGTGGCCCATGGACAGGGTCCCTGCCATCCCTTACGCTGCCTACTTACCCTGTCACCCTCCTGCCAGGTCCCTCTGTGTCTCAGTCTTCTCGGTGACTGTGAGATGTTAAGTCCTGCTTACTCTGCTGGCCTCCCTCACCTTATCTTTCTTTACTCAGACTCCGTGCCAGGCAACACCAGGTCCCTGTCATGTCTTGCACAGGCTGTGCTGTCCCATCGCTCTGCCTTTGCTCATGCTGTTTCCTGTGCCTGGAACACCGCTCCCCCTCAGTCTCACTCCAGCAAACTTCTACTTTCGCTGGAAGACTCAGCTCAGGCTGACCCTGAATGTCATTTCCTGAGCCCCGAGCTAAGCTGTGCCCCCGCTGGGAGCCCCAGGTTCCCCTCTGCCTTGACATTTAGTACCTTGTGTTAGAGACATCTGCTTTCTGGTCCACCTCCCACAGTGGACTCTGAGTTCTGGGAAGACCCTCTCTGACCTCTCCTGATCCCCAGAGCCCAGCACAGGGCCTGGCATGCAGCGGATGCTCAAAGGACCTCTGTCTGGCATTTGGCTCGACACCCTTTGTTTGCCCTCATCCTCTAAACAGGCATGTGAATTGGCTCAGTCCCTGCCCAGAGAAACAGGAACTTAGAGATAAGTACAAAGTGACTGAACCTCCTGAGCCCACAGGCTCTTCCACCATTTGTAGTGGGCAGCCCAGAACGGGGGCCCCAAGAAGCTGTTGGTGGTGGGCGTCCCCAGGTAGTCCCAAGTGGTATAGGTTTCATGGGTTCCAAACCATCCTTCCCACCAGAAATTCCAGCACTAGAGCAAGTTACCTTTAGCTGAAATCTCTCTCCCTGGTTAAAAGGGAAAGTCTCATGACAAGGACGTCTAAGCTGTCTTTATCCCTGCAGCTTTCTTTATAATCATAAAGTGATATACCTGTGCCCATCAACTCATTTAATTTCACAACAACTCTATGAGATTAGTATTATTTTCCCCATTTTATGGATAAGGAAACTAAGTTATTGAGAAATTACGGTGCCCAAGATCACACATCTCAGAAATGGAAGAGCTAGACCAGCTCTGTCTGGCCCCATGGAGCTTCCTCTTACCCAAAATGTTAAACTGCCTACTTGAACAAGGGGAAAAGTCCCTGAACAGGAACCAGGAGACCTGTCACGTGACTGGCCTGGTCACAATCATTCTGACCCTTGATTTCCTCATCATTTCCCTCTAGGTCCAAGGTTACACTAAACTCAGGACACATGTATCATCACTTCCTCTACAGAGCCTCTCCCAACCATTCCAACTCATGGTCAATGGACAACTAATAATTCTTCCTTTGTGTTCCCACCAGTCCCTTTGTCACAGCACTTATGTATCAGTTGTTATCGCTGTGTAACAAAGCACTCCCAAACTCAATGGCTTCAAACCAGCTGTCAGAAGACATTTTCTTAAAGTGACACATAGCAAATATTTTAGGCTTTATAGATCACACAGTCTCTGTTGCAATTATTCACTCTGCCTTTGTAGCTCAAAAGAAACTAAACAATAAATAAATGGGCATGACCGTATTCTAATAAAGTTTTATTTACAAAAACAGAGAGCTGGCTGGCCCACAGGCCATAGTTTGCCAATCCCTGCTTTGAGCAATAAGCATCTGTCATGGTTCACGAGTCTATGAGTTGGCTCAAACAATCTGCTCATCTGGGTTGGGCTCCACTGATCTTGGCCGAACTCACTCATGCATCTGTGGTCAGCTGGCCAGATGCCTAAAGGTCAGCTGGTCTAAGATGCTTATTGCATACTTGGTAGTTGACCTTCTATAAGTGAAGGTGGCAGAGATAACAGGGCTGTGTGTCTTTTATCATCAGGGAGGTTAACCTGGGTTTATTCTTCTAGAAGCTCAGCAAGTTTCCTAGAGATGGTGGAAGCACACAAGGACAATTGAGACCTAGGCTCAAAACTGGTACAGCATCCCTTCCATCACATTTTATTGACAAAGCACCTCACAAGACCAGTCCAGATCCAAGGGGTAGGAAAATAACCTCAGTCTCTTGATAGGAGGGGCTAGGAAGTAACATCTCAAAGAGGTGGATAGAGCACAAGCCAAAGAATTGTGGCCATGTCCACAGTCATGCCATCAGAGCCAGTGGCACTTGTGTGTATGTATCTGTTACATGTACACCTCCCTCTTTTTAGACTGTAAGACCCTTAAAGATGGGTTTAATCTTTGTATCTCCAGTGCCTATCGCAGTGCCTAGACAGTCTATTTTCACCTCCTAAATCAAACCCATCCATCACCACCACCTCCGCCCCGGTCCAAGGTATTGTCAGCACTCGTCTGGTCCACTGCCATAGCCTCCTGACTGCTGAGGGGGCGGTTAATATTCACTTGAATTGGGAACCAGTTCACATCCATGGGTGCAGAGCAGCCTAGTGCGGAAGAACAGTACCTGGGAGGGGAGGTTGGAGGCTTCCACTAACTAGGAATTGGGCAGAAAGTCCACGGATGCTGATACCCTGGCCGTGATTCTGCTCAGTGTTGGTCCTGGTGCAGCTCCTAACAAGACACCTGGGATGGAAATCTCAAGAACTTTGGTGCAGGGGACTAATCAAACAAGCCAGGAGCAATGCGGGTTTAGCATCAAAATCAACCCACAGCTCTGCTTCTTTACAAACACCTTAACTTCTCTGTGCCTCATTTCATCATCTGTAAAATAGAAATAAAAATAGAGAACTCCCTTTCATCATAAAACCCAAAACAAAAGAGCTTCTGTGACAGGATGTTGTAATAAAGCTAACACTCACGGTGTGCCCAGAGTGGCTCTAAGCCTTTTACCTGCTTTGGCTCATTCAGTCCCCTCCACAGCCTCATAAAGCAGGTCCTACTATCATCCCCATTTTACAGATGAGGAAGCAGAGGCTCAAACATGTTTAGTAACTTGTCCAAGTTCACACCGCTAGAAGGACATCGATCTGGGATTTGAGTTCTTGTCCTTTTGTTCCAGAGCCTGTGCGTGGTATCACAGACACATTGAACAAACTCCAGGTGACGTCATTATTAAGGCTCCCAGCCCTCCCTAAAGTCAGGCATGCCTTCCTCTTTCCCTCCCATCTGCACTTTCGAGGCCAAATGGCAAAACAGAGGTCTGTGTTCTGAGCTTGCCTCTGCCAGTTCCTTACCCCCTGACCTTGAGCAAGCCAGGTCACCTTTCTGAAACTCAGTGTTACCCTGTCCATAAAATGGGTCTAATAATTCATGCCACCCTGGTAGCAATCATGAGGATTAACTGAGACCCTTGTGACAGCACAAAGTAAGTTACCCAGCAAGGCCCCAAATGAAGGGGCACTTCCAGGCTGGAAGAATGGGGACACTGAAAGGCCCAAATCTTGGTCAGCGGGTTGGCTGTTACAGAGAAGGCCACCCCCGCCTGGAAGTCACCTTGTTTATGCAAAGATCAACAGAAGCTGAAATCCAAGAGGCTGCCATCTTCCCTCAGAGCAGACCTGGCCGCCACTTTCCTTTTTATCTTCATCGGCTTCAGGTGGTTTGTGTCTTTACAAAAAAGTTTGGCAAGAGATGTTGTCCCAAAAATTTTAAGTGGTTTCGTTTTCTTTTTCTTTCTTTCTTTTCTTGTTTTTTTTTTTTCCTTTGATTGCATGTAACTTCAAACTATGGTGTCATTTACGGACTCCAGGTGGCCTCCTGCTGTGGGTCCCACACGGAGCTCTGCTTTCTAAATCTTTGGCTCCTGTCACACTGACCCTGAAACCACAGCTCTCCTTTGAGGTCAGGTCACATGGCATCTGAGGGCTCCATAACCTTCAAGGGGCGGTCTGGGCTAGCCTGGATTCTGATTTTTTATTTTAAGCTCATCCCTGTTATTAAACAGTGGTGCGTTTAGGCTTTGTAGATCGCACAGTCTCTGGGGCAATTATTCACTCCGGAAGAGCTAGACCAGCTCGGTCTGGCCCTGTGGCACTTGGCTCTCTCCTCCCAATGCGTCTCCCAGATTCTCAGCGTTAAGTTCCGTGGTTCTAACCCTCCCACTCTTGACTCCTTATTCTGGGAGACGTGACAAATAAGGCTGACCAAGATCTGCTGCCCTTGGACGTGTAGAACATGTATAACATATGCTTCCCGCCCTCCTGGATTCCTGAAATCAGGACACTTCATGTTAAGACAGTAATTTTGGAGAGGAGGCACATTAAACCCCAGAAGTCATTTACACTAGAGTATGATTGGCCTTTTAGCAGATCTGAAAGCAGTTGTCAGGTGGAGAAGGTGGAGAAGATGAAACTTCTGGGAGTTACAAGCAGGACGAGATACCACAGCGGGTACAAAAGGAGTAGGAACAGGATTGTCACATGCTGACAATGAACTTGACTTCTGTCATGACTTTGCCTTGTGCTGGGACCATGCCAAAGCTTCACTCTGAGAGGAGGTTATCATCCAATAGACCTCCATATTGTTTATGAAATTTATTCTTTATTTAATAAATTTCATATCGTACATCTATCAACTCTGTGTTAGGGGTTGTTTTAAGCTCTTTACAAATGTAATCTAATTTAATCTTCACAACAACCTCACTAGATAAGTAATATTAGCATTCCCATCTTACAGATGAGGAAAGTGGGGTCCAGACGAATTAAGTGATTTGCCAGACGTCACGCAGCTTCTAAATGGCAGAGCAGAAGTTCAAATCCAGGCAAGTCTGGCTCTAAAGTCCACGCTATTAACTTTTATGGTGTAAAAGCGAAAGAATACAAAGCCATGAGTATAATTTTATCTTTTTTGGACAAATAAATGAATAAACCCTTGTGATGAGTAAGTCATTTCAACATTCAACTTTAAAAGCATTTTCAAGATTCTCAGAACCCGTAATCAGAGATTGGCTTACGAACTTGATGATGACATTCATTAATGCACCTTTTTGACGCATTCAACAAGTATTAACCAAGCACCCTCTGTGCCTCCGTCTAGACACTGAGTAGACAATCATTAATGAGACAGTCGCAGCCTTGCCTGCCTGGAGCTTACAGTCTGGCCAGCAGTCAGGGCCTCAGCTGGGAGTTGTAATATAGGTGGCAGGTATGGACCAGCTCACCGTGGGAGTCCCGGGGTGGGGGGATGGGGCAGGTGTAGAGAAGTGACGTCTAAGCCGAGGCCTCACAAAGAAGTAGGAGTCTGCCAGATGAGAAGGCAGAGGCACAATGAACCAAGAAGCAGAGAGAGCATGTGCAAAGTCCCAGGGGTGATGGAGAGCTGGATGGCTAGGAAAACAGAAAGTTGAGTGAGGCTGTTGGCAGGAGGGAGGTCAGCTGTGGAAGGGTCATGTGGACCCTGACGTTAAGTTAGGGTTTGCCCTGAGGTCAAAGGGGAGTGAACCGGGGAAGGCACTGAAGCCAGGGTGGGCCAGGTAGAGATCTGAGGCGGAGCGGACTGGAAGCAGGGGTGACTTCCAATAACCACAGAGAGCAAAAGCTACATCTCTCCCCCCATACGGGCCTCTAGATCGGTGGGTTGATTAAAGGGGATGAACCTGATTACCTCAAGTTAAATACAACAGTTTACCTTTCAAGAAGTGTCTGGACCCACTTCTCCTTGAAACAATACAGACTTGGCAAAGAACACACGCCTGTAAAAGAAATAATCCCCAGTGATGAGAGAAACCAAACTGAAGAGTCTTTAGGGTTATGGACTAAAAGATATTTGATTCTATTTAACTTTCATTTCCCCAGACTCCATCAGTACAGGTCAAAAATGAAGACAAATGGGGACACTGTAACAGAAACAAAGTGATGCTAGTGGCTTGTCCCACCCCAACCAGGGGCGTGCTGAAGCCTGTCCATCCACCTTCCCTTTGCCTCTCGCCTGGGTTTTCGGTCACTTCCCTCGTGGCCACCATCATTCACGAAAGCCGAGCTCATGCCTCCTGGCCGCCCACCTGGCCTGCTTCGGAGCTGCTTTCTCTTCCACACTGTAAGTCACATGACGTGAAACCCGTTGATGCAGCCACAAGGCTGAGCAAACGCACTGTCTTGGAAACCTTTCGGCACAGCCTCTTCATTCCCCAACAAAGTCATTTTGAGTGTTTGCCGGATGCCAGGCACTGGAGACAGAGGGGTGAATAAAACCCAGTCCAGACCCTTGAAGAGAGTCTAGCCTCATGGAGGAGGGGAGGGCGCTTACGTCGGGTTCTCCCATTTGGAGGCATCTCAAAGCCTGATGCCCGGGTATCGGCACAAGTGGAATGTCACCAGGTGAAGGGCAGGGGGAAGGCATTCCAGGGAGAGGGTACAAGCAAGGTGTGGCCTCAGCCTGGTCTGCCAGAAGGGCAGATCTCCCCCTTTAGTGCTGGAGAGAGCCCCGGTAATTTGCTCCAACTTGAGCTGAGAGAGAGAAGCAATGACAATAAGAATGGTAGTAGCTTACTATATTCTAGAACTTTCTGTGATGATGGAAATGTTCTGTATCTGTGATGTCCAATAGGGTAGCCACTAGCCACACGTGGCTATTGTGCACTTGAAAGGTGGCTAGTGCAATAGATGAACTGAATTTTTAATTTTAGTTTATTTAAATAGCCACACGTGACTAGTGGTTCTAGATTAGACAACACAGTACAAGATATCGTAGTCACTGAGTACTTTATGGGTAATATATCAATTCCAACAATCAAAGATGAGATAAGTGTGATTAATTATCATCTCCACTTTACAGATGTAGAAACTGAGGGCCAGAGAGGATAACTTGTCCAACTCGCTCAGTTAGAAGTGTCAAGCCAAGATTCAAATCCCAGCAGACTAAACCCAGAGAGAAGAAATGATGTTATCCCCCATATCCCTCATCCCCGTATCCCTCATCATTCATTCGTTCATTCCAGAGACGCACAGTCATTGTGTGTCTGACGTAAATCAAGCACCGAACCACGTGACGGGGATACGGACATAGAAGGGGTGTGGGCCCCGGCCAAGGGGAGCCGAAAATCTATAGAAGGAGACAGACAAACGAAAGGAAGCCTCACAGCCAAGTCACAACTGCCACGTTCAAGTTCAGTTCACAATGCCGAGGAGCCCTCAGCCAGGGCCATTAACCCAGCACAGAGATGTTAGGGTATCTGGACAAAGGGAAAGCCTTCTCTACACACAAATACTTCCTGCTTCCCGAACCCTGGCTGGGTCCTCCAACTCTCCTTGCTAGGTGCCTTCCCCTCCGTGATGGGGAACACATGAGAGGGAAGGGAAGGGCAGTCCCAGGGAGGGGGTCAATCCCCCCTCTCCCACTGAAGCCCACAGGACACGCAACAACTCAAAACCTCCCCTGATGTGCCCTCAACTGTCCAAATTGGTCACTGGCAACCCACTCAGACTGTGATTTCCAACACTTTCCAAGTTTTGCATCTTCCAGAGCCTAACCTGGCCCTCGATTCATAACAGACCTGCACCAAGGCTGTAGAGCTTTAGGGTCAGTTAGACCACAAGTTCAAGGCCCAGCTCTACCACACAGTGCCCCAGTGACCTTAGGCAAGCTTGTTTTAACCTTTCTGAGTCCCAGTGTCCTCATCTGAAAAATTGGAATAATAATATTTACTTTCCAGGGTTTTTATGAGGATTAAATGTGTGCAAAGCCCCTAATACTTTGTAGACTTTTAATAGATGGTGACTATTGTTATTAAAATTGTTATCAATTAGAGCTAAGAGCAGACCATGTCCCCTTGCTCCTCTGTCCTTCCCATCAGGGCACTGAGGCAAAGGAAGAAAACCAGAGGCGCAGAACGTGTGGTTGAGTGTTAGGAGACCTGGGGTCTCATCCAAGCTTGATCGTTCTCATAAAGTTCATGTCACGTCCCCGCTCTGCATCTCAGGCTTCCCAGCTGTAAAATGAGATTATTGGCCTTAAACTTGGTAATCTGACATACAAGTGCCTACTGGGACAGTGCAGGGAAAGAAAATGGGCCAAGGAAACCTAATAGGGGGCATCTACCATTCAACTCCCACTGACACTTGTCGCATGGGAATTCCGGCCTACTGTTCCCAGATATTCTGATTTTCACCAAAGCTGGACATGCCATTTACGACCACCTGGATGGTCCTGGAGGGCATTAGGCTGAGTGAAATAATTCAGACACAGAAAGACATATACCGTATGATCTCATTTATATGCAGAATCTGAAACAAAACAAAACAAAACAGAAAAGCAAGCTCCTACATATAGAGAACAGGTCAAGGGTTGCCAGACGCTGGGAGTAGGGTGGGAGAGACGGGTGAAAGGAGTCAAAATGGATTTTTGTTAAAAAAAAAAAAAAAAAAAAAAAAAAAGTCGGGCTTCCCTGGTGGCGCAGTGGTTGAGACTCCGCCTGCCGATGCAGGAGACACGGGTTTGTGCCCCGGTCTGGGAAGATCCCACATGCCGCGGAGCGGCTGGGCCCATGAGCCATGGCCGCTGAGCCGGCGCGTCCGGAGCCTGTGCTCCACAACGCGAGAGGCCACAACAGTGAGAGGCCCGCGTAACATAAAAAAAAAAAAAAAAAAAAAAAAAAGTCTTGCATTAATAGGAGATGGTAACTCTTTGCATCTTTAAATCTTATCAAACACTGTAAACTGAAACTAAGCAAGTCTTCATGTCAAAGCTGGTCCAGCGGTTGCCACCGTGGCCTCCACAGGCCAGGTAACCTCTCAGGACCTCTCAGCCCTGATGGGCAGCAAATCTGCTCCTTGGGGCCTCCGAGATGCTGCCCCTCCACCCCTGCTGCTCCCTTTGCCTGTTTCTGAGAAAACACATCTTTCAGGTCCCCTTTTCGGTTCCTTCCCCCACACACGCCACAGACCTGTGAGGCCACAGAGGGTGTCCCTCTGAGGGCTAGGCCTCCTGGAATCCCACACTGATGCATCCTGGCAAGTTCTCCTTGCATTTCCAGGAGGCTCCGAACCTCTCAGTTCCCAGTTCCCGTTTGTGATGATTGATTTCTTACACGGACCTCACTCCCCGCTGTGCCGAGCAGAAAAGGTTGATGAAATCATCTTGTCAGCCACCACGTAGGAGAGCAGGTGTGAAATCCGAGGCTGAGCTGACAAGCCAGAGGGTGTGAAGAGCCATCCCCCTGTCAGGCACTGTTCAAGGATGTTGTAGGTGTTTAATCAACTTCAGCTTCGTAGCACCTCCGCAAGGTAGGTACCATTATCAACATCTTTTTGCAGAGGAGAACACTGAGGTTCCAAGAGGTTCAGTAACCTGCCTGGGGTCACCCAACTAGCGCTGCTGAGACCCAGGTGGTCTGGCTCCAGAGCGCCAAGCTTAGAAGTCATATTCCCTCTGATGTTGAAATACAGCGTCAACCCCTCCTAACAGGATGAAGCCCAGCCTCCATGGTGGGCTGTCTGATCCAGCCCAGTCTTGCCCTCCAGTATCATATCTAACTCCCCTCGTGGAATCACGTGTGCCTCTGTGCCTTTGCACATGCTGATCCCTCTGCCTGAAACGTTCTTCCCTCCACTCTCTGGTTGGTGGGCACCATGGCTGACCTTTCGAAGCATGTCTTCTGTGAAGTCATCCCGGACTGTGAATTATTCCCTTTCCAGGCCTGCATCTGCATGGTGTGTATTTTCATCACTGAAGGACTCCCACTGGACAAGCTATATGTTATCTCCTTGTAGGATTAGGAGGTCCTTGAGGGCAGGGCTAGCCTTCATCATCCAGCCCTGACAACACAGCAGGTTCAACACACGGTGTCCAAGGTGACCTACACTGAACCCCTCCCTTTGTCTTGCCTGAACTCCTTTCATGTTTGGTTTAGCAGGACCCCACGAGGACCCAGATATCATGGTTGGGGGACAGTGCTGGGGAATCAGCCAATGGTGTCACCCTGTATCAATTTGTTAGGATTGTCACAGCAAAGGACTACAGACTGGGTGGCTTAAGCAACAGAAATTTTTATTTTCTCACGATCCTGGAAGATGGAAGTCCAAGATCAAAGTGTTGTCGGCAGGCGGATTCTTCTGGGGTCTCTCTACTTGGCTTGTAGATGGATGTCTTCTTCTAGTGTCTTCACATGGTCATCCCTCTGTGTGTGCGTGTCTGTGTCCCAGTCTCCTCTTCTTTTTTTTTTTTTAAGATTTTTTAAAAATTAATTTATTTAGGTATTTATTTTTGGCTGCATTGGATCTTTGTTGCTGTGCGAGGGCTTTCTCTAGTTGCGGCGAGCGGGGCCGCTCTTCACTGCGGTGCGCAGGCTTCTACTTGCGGTGGCCTCTCTTGTCGCGGAGCATGGGCTCTAGGTGCGCGGGCTTCAGCAGTTGTGGCTCACGGGCCCAGTTGCTCCGCAGCATGTGGGATCTTCCCAGACCAGGGCTCGATCCCATGTCCCCTGCCTTGGCAGGCGGATTCTCAACCACTGAGCCACCAGGGAAGCCCCCAGTCTCGTCTTCTTATAAGGACACTAGTCAGGTTGGGTCAGAGCCCAACCCAATGACCTTAATCACTTTTTTTTTTTTCTTGGCCACGCTGCACAGCTTGCTTAATCACCTCTTTAAGACCCTATCTCCAGGGACTTCCCTGGTGGTCCAGTGGCTAAGAATCCGCCTTCCAATGCAGGGGACGTGGGTTTAATCCCTGGTTGGGGAACTAAGGTCCCACATGCCAAGGAGCCCCCGCACCACAGCTAGAGAGAAGCCTGTGCGCCACAAAGACGCAATGAAAGAGCCCACGAGCTGCAACCAAGACCCGATGCGGCCAAAGATAAATTTAAAAAAAATAAAAATAAATAAAAAAGACTCTATCTCCAAATACAGTCACATTCTGAGGTCCTGGGGGTTTAAGACTTCAACATAGGGATTGGGGGGAGATACAATTCAGCCCATAACGTACCCCAGTTCCCCTCTTTCCTCCTGCCCACCCAGGTGACCCGTATGCAGCTCGAATCACTAAAGATCAGGCTGGGAAAGACTTTCATGAGTATTTAGCTCAACACTGGCATTTCACAGATGGGGAGACTTGAGGCCCACAGAGGGGAATTGGCTTACCACCCAAATCACCCCACAAAGCCAGTCAAAGCTCCTGACTGCTGGTCCAGGGGTCTTTCTGTGACTGCACATCCATTTGCAAATACCATCTTGGCTACTTTGAGCTCCCAGCCAGCCACCAAGGCAGAACAGAGGGGAGGCTGGTGGGAGCCAGAAGCAGATTCCCCGCCAGGAACTCTCCTACCTTACCTGAAGCCCAGGCCTCTGGAGCAGTCCCCAGCTACCTGTGGGATTTCTGCAAGCTGCCCCTGGTCACCCAGGCTCAACCTGAGAGCTCCCAGAAGGGGAATTTGATCAAAATACCAAGCATTTGACATTCTTTTCCAACCCAGAACGTCAGTAAAACAAGAGCCCCTCGCCACCCGACGTGCTCTGCTTCAGTTGGTCAAAGGCTTCCCAGAAGCTGCAAGTCACCCCCGCTGTCCTGGGAGCCTGGAGGGCAGCCCCGCAGCCCCTGTTTCATAGCCCCTTCAAGCCTGCACAGCCCAGGGCAGGGCAGCTCATGTCTGTATAGTACAAGACTCTCTGGGACTTCCCTGGTGGCGCAGTGGTTAAGAATCTGCCTGCCAATGCAGGGGACATGGGTTCGAGCCCTGGTCCGGGAAGATCCCACATGCCACGGAGCAACTAATCCCGTGCGCCGCAACTACTGAGCCTGTGCTCTAGAGCCCGCGAGCTACAGCTACTGAGCCTGCGTGCCACAGCTACTGAAGCCCGCACACCCTAGAGCCTGTGCTCCACAACAAGAGAAGCCACCACAGTGAGAAACCCACACACTGCAATGAAGAGTAGCCCCCACTCGCCTCAACTAGAGAAAGCCCACGTGCAGCAATGAGGACCCAATGCAGCCAAAAATAAATTAATTAATTAATTAAAAAAAGACTGTCCAGGGACCCCCTCAGTCTGTCCACACTGTGCAAACTCAAAGCCCTCCCACGGCTCTCCATGCCTCCCAAAAAAGTCCATCCTCCTCCGTGTGACCATCAAAGCCTTTTGCCTTGGCCCCCAGTTGGGAGCATAGGCCTTGGGGCCAAATTGCTCATGTTCAAATCCTTTCTATCTGTGCAACCTTAGAAAAGTGACTTAGTCTCTCTGTGCCTCAGTTTTATCATCTATAAAATGGGGACCATAGCAAAGCCTTCTTTATAAAAATTGTTCTGTATATTAAATTAGTTGATATGCGTACAGCACGTGGATAGTGCCTAGAATATACTAAGCCCTATGTAAATATTGGTTACATACGTACATTCCCTTCACCCCACCCAACACAACAAGCTTTCCTAAGAACCCACATTGTACAAGGCACAGGAAAGGGCTTATGGTTGCAGGCATACTTGATATGGCCTTGAAGGGCAGGGAAATACTCCTGGGTGGGTGGGGCCTGGGGGGTGGAGTAATTCAGGTAAAGGAAAGCACCTGAGCAGAGTCAGTCTGGCTTAAGAGCAAGTGGGTGTTGGCCAAACAATAGACCGTAGGTGTTGAGGAGGAAAAGACAGGAGCTCAAATCTTGAAGAAAAGGGATGCTACAGTGAGGGGCCTCGGGTGTGGACCACTTATCAGTCTAGGGATGGACCACACACGTGTCCTCTCTGCGCCTTGCTCCCCCTCGTCCTGTCTCTGCTCACGCTGCAAGTCAGCAAACGCTGAGCTGCAGCTCTGTCCCGACTCAGCGTTCAGCCCAGGATATAAAACCGCATGGGGTGTGTAACGTCTCTGCTCTAGAAAGAAGACAAAGTAGAAGAAGTTAATTAGCCAGCTTGAGTGTGATGTCAGCGAAGAGTAAGACCCTGGACGTAGGGCAGCGCCAGCTGAACCTGGGGGGTCAGGGAGGGCTTTCCAGAAGATGAGACATGTGAGCAGAATGGTGAAGGGCATGTGAGCCTTTGCAGTGGGGGAAGGTAAGGAATGTTCCAGTCTGTGAGAAGGCACAAGAGCATGGAGTTGCTTATGGCTTGACACAGCAGGAGCAAAGGGCACACAGGCCAAGAGGCAAGGGACGGGGCTTCTGGGGAGGAAGTGACCAGAGCTGAAGGGGCCGCATGGAACAGGCGGAGGAGCTGTACCATCTCTAGGAGTCTGTGGGCTCAGGGATGGAGCTGGAAATGCAAGAGGCACAAACAGAACTGCATTTTAGAGGGAACCCTGTTGGTTCCCCCAGCACCAGAGCCTGAGGCAAGAATATGAGTGGAGGTGGTTTATTTGCAAGGTGACCCCAGGAAGCAGTGACAAGAGGAGGAGAGTGAGCTAGGGATTTGGGGAAAATACAGTGGAGGGTGCATTATTGCGCAGGTTATCTCTGTGGGAAGCTAGGACCGGTCCTGCTGGGCACACTCGGAGACACCGTTAATGAACTTCATATTGTCGCCAACTTTGAGTCCCCACTGTTTGAGGGCAGCCTCCAAGACGCATGAACTGCCTCCCCTCCCATAACATTCTTCCAGGTTGTTCCTTGGCCGGGGTTGATGGGCCTTCTCTGGTTTTGAAGAAGCCCTGAAAGTTTGAAATAGGACACTCAGGTATGCGTGTAGCTGTCCTCATAGCTGTGCTGAAATCAGGTGGTTCAAGGGAGGTGTGGGGCAGGGGGCCACAGAAGCATCTGCAACAATGTCCCAGGTACAAGGTGCATGGTGAGAATCGTGTTTTGTTGCAAATAACAGAAAAACAAAAAATAATAGTGGCTTAATCAGGTGAGATATTGCTTTCACCCTTGCACTGAAGAAGTCCAGAAATAGTGATTTAGGGCTGATGTACATGTGAAGGGCCTTCCTCCAGCTATGGAAGGCCATGCTCTAAATGGCCCGAGGTAGCTATTAGAGCTTCAGCCATCAGATCCGTGTTCCAAGCAGCAGCAAAGAGCCAGGAGAAAGAAGAATGCTCCCTCTCCACTTTAAGGAAACTTCCCAGCCCTTCCACTTGACACTTCTGCTTCTATCTTCTTGGCCAAAACTTCGGTTCCTGGTCATTCCTAGCTGCAAGAGAGGCTGGCTGATGTTGTCTTTTAAATTTATTTATTTATTTATTTTATTTATTTTGGCCACACCGCAGCCCACAGGATCCCAGCTCCCCAGCCAGGGACTGAACCCGTGCCCTCTGCTGTGAAAGCGCAGAGTCCCAGCCACTGGACTGCCAGGGAACCCCCAGATCTTGTCTTTTAGATCACTGGCTATGTAGCTAACTAAAAATTGGGGTTCTTTAACTAAGAAGGGAGAGTTAATAGACCTTAAGAGGTGACTAGTAGCACCTGCCACAAGGATGTGAGATATAAGTTGGAAGTTAATTAAGAAATAATTGTCATAATCCAGGGAGAGATGAAGAGGGCCTAAGCAAGGGAGAGGGTGGGGAGGGGATGGAGAGGGGGCTGCACATGTCAAATGTCTGGGTGTGAATTTGGCAGGACTCGGTGAGGGATGTGGACAGGAAAGGAGGGCCAGGAGTCAGGCAGACCGTTCACGCAGGCAGGGAATATATAAGACAAACAGTTTAAGGGAAGACCATGAGTTCTACTGAGGACATGCTGAGTTTGAGACGCTTAAAGGACAGTCAGAGATGTCCAGTAAGCAGATAGTTGCGTGTTCAGGAGGTCAGGAGAGAAATCTCTGCCCGAGAAAGCAATCTGGGGGCATCAGCCATTGGGCAGTGGAGGGTCCTCAGGTTGAGAATGTAGAGGAAGGGAGTGGGGGGTCAGACAGAGCAACAGGCCAACATCAGCACGTAAGGGGCACGGGAGGCTGACCTTTGTGAAGTCACCCAAGGGTGGGAGAAGAGCCGGGGGTATTTACACCCCTGGGTGGCTGTGTCTCTCTGTCGAAGCAGCTAACAGGAAGTCCCCTCTCATAGCTATACTCACTCGGCCTTCAAGTCTAGGGTTAACAATGGCTCTTTGAGATTATTCAGCCTAGCACGCTGTACTACTTCCTGTTGGATTCCCTTAATCCTCCCTTACTCTTGTAAACAATGGCTTCATTAAACTCTCCTTAATTACAGAGATGATAGAGGTAGGTAAATAGATGATAGGTAGGTAGATAGATAGATAGATATAGGAGAGATAATAAATAAATGGATGGGAGGATGGATGGATGGATGGATAGTAGATAGATGGTAACAGGGAAATTTAGAAGGAACAGCGGGGGAGGCAGGGGAGAAGCAGCCGTCAAGGGGGAAGTGAAAGGTGACCCCACGTTAGTTAAGAGGAGGCTGTGATGCATCCATTGGATTTGCCACAAGAAGGTCGGTGATGACCTGGCAGAAGCCAGACTGCAGTGGGTGGAGAGGAGAAATGAGTGGAAGATGAGGAAGCGGGGACAACTGCTTTCTCCATCACCTCCACCTAAAAGGCCTGGCTCAAATGTCACCTCCTCCACGAACCTCCTCTGACCTTCCTCCTTCCCCTGTGCGCCCTGAGCATCCAGTCAGCCACTGGCCACAGACCAGTGGCTGAGCTCCCAGGGCAGGGGTCCTCTGGGACCCTGCCACGTGCCCAGTGCCCCACACCATGGAAGGTGCCTCCCAGCCTCTCAAGTATCCACTAAAGGACCGCAGCCTGCCCGCCACTGCCCTCACCTGATTCCTTGGCCATGAAAAAGTGTAGGAGCATCCAACAGTCATGGACATCTCTCTTTCATACAATCTCCAGGACAGGTCCAGGACAGAGGTGGCCTCTGTTACAAGATGCCCACACTGTTCCTGGAGGCTCAGTAAGGAGCCCAGCTACTACTGCCTAATCACCCTGGACTGTCACTGCCTAGATCTGTCACTCAGGGTCAACTCTGACCCCTTGGACCAAGGCTCCATCACCAGCAAAAAGAACTATACACAGCCAGCCACAAAGCTGACCTTCCCAGGGGGCTTCCCATGTGTTGGGCACGGCCTAGCACGGTGCTCGTAGCATGTCAGTTAACCTCATAACAACTCTATGAGACACATTCTATTCTTATCCCATTTTATGGGACTCAGAAAAGACCAGTCCCTGGAGTGATTTGACGTTTTCAGATCCAAATCTCTTTTCCTGGCAAAATCATGAGGAAATAAGGATGCAAAGAGAAGGCAATTGGCACTCTTGCTGGGCACCGTATCTTATAACAGCTCCGTGAGGGGGAGCAATTTATAGATAATCAGACTGAGGCTTAGAGGGGGTAAGTGTGGCCAGGTGGGTTAGTGACGAAGCTCAGAGCTATGATTTAAACCCAGGCCACCTCTTTTGTTTGATCTGCTTGATCATTCTCAACTCGGAGAGGCAGGTAATGTTATCCCCACAGCACAGATGAGCAAACGAAGGCTCAGGCAGGTTGGAATGACTTGGTCAATGTTGCTGTGAGGTAGGACGGCTGGGGGGTGGGTAGCAGAGGAGGAACACAAGGGGTAGAGCTGGTACTTGAACCCAGACCTCAGACTTTGAAGCCTGTTGACACCAGGTGGGGAAGATGGAATTGAGAGATTGAAGTCTCTTCTCTGCCGTGGTCTCTGTGGCTTGTACACCCCTCACTTCTGCACCTTGGGCAGAGTAATCCTCCCCATGCCAGCCTCCGTACCCAGTCCTGCTTGTGTGGAATAACCTGTGGAAATGGCAGGCCTGGGAAGCGTTGGCATGTGTGATGGAGCCATTCCCAGGCTAATCCTCTGAGCTCCTCGCCCCTCATCCAGGAAGGGAGGAAGACGGGGCATAACCCTACTGTCATCGCCTCATCTTCCCTGCTCCACTCTGCCCTGGCAAGGCCATCCCTCTGAGCCTGTGGGATGTGTGGGAGAACAGAGAATGGCTTGGGTTCTTGGAAAGCTGATTCACTCATCTTTCACAGAAAAGAAGGCTGTCTTGTTTTCTGGACCCAAGTGGCGCTCGCCCTTGCGCAATCCTGCCCTTTGAATCTCCTGGGTGATACCCAGGCTGGAAATCCGTGCCTTTTGAGACTTCAGACCTGTCCACCCTCCCTGATTAGTAGCAAAAACAATCACCCACTCAGGGCCGTCACCCCAGGTCCCGCCTGCTAAGAGACGCTTCCAGCTTCCGATCAGGAGCCTGAGAACAAGCTCCATCGCCCACTGTGATGAGAGGAAGCCACGCCCTGACGGCTTCCAGCTTCTGAAACACTGAGAGTGGCCTGTTTCTGGGAAAGGGGAGGTGTCTGCCTCCCCTGGGGGAAGATTCGGGAGACCCCTCCACAGGTAATCTAAATAAACCCGAATGCTCTGGGACAGTCGTCCTCTTTGCTTTCCTCCAGTCGTAAACATAGTGGAGGAAAGCAAAGAAGCAGATATCAGAGTCAGACAGACCTGGATGCGGATCCTGCCACCACCAAAATGCTCTCTGCCTTTGGGAACACTCACTTCTCTGAGCCTCAGTTTTCTCACCTGTAAAATGGAGCTGGTTATCACAACTGTTGAAAATGACACCTGGGACTTCCCTGGTGGCGCAGTGGTTAAGAATATGCCTGCCAGTGCAGGGGACACGGATTCGAGCCCTGGTCCGGGAAGATCCCACATGCTGCGGAGTGGCTGGGCCCGTGAGCCACAACTACTGAGCCTGCGCTCTAGAGCCCGTGCCCCGCAACAAGAGAAGCCACCGCAATGAGAAGCCCGCGCACCGCAACGAAGAGTAGCCCCTGCTGGCCACAACTAGAGAAAGCCCGTGCACAGCAAAGAAGACCCAACGCAGCCAAAAATAAATAAAATAAATTAATTCGTTAAAAAATAAAATAAAATAAAAACACGGAGAATCCTCGCTGAAGAAATCAGCACTTAGGACTCCGTGTCCCCCGAAGGCAGCAAGATGAAGTTCAGAGAAGGCAGAGAGCTCACTGGGGCACAGAGCTAGTAGGAGGCAGAGTCGGGGTGAGCTTCCTCTCACCGTTTAATAAACTACCTCCACGGGTCAGCCACCTTGGTTCCATTTTACCCAGGAGTTCCTCCCATCCCTTCACTGGACTCTAGAAACCAGAGACGTCAGTGCAGTGACCTCTGAACCACTTTATATTCAATCGCATGTCCCATTTGATGAACATTCAGACTCTTGACATCAGAAGAACCAGAGGAACTGTTTTCAAAAGCAGATGCCTTGGCCCTGTGCCCCGGCTCGGGATTTCTCAGGGAGGTTCCAAGCGTGCCTATTCCTGAGAAGGGCAGGTCTGATGTGAAACCAGGGCTAAGAACCACCAAACCTAAAATTAATCATAAGAAATAAATACTGAGCACCTGCTAGGTGACGAGCAGTGTCCCCGTGGTTAACCTGGCCGCTACCCGGCAAAGTGGGCTTTTCTCAGCTTCACACTGTGACGAGGCAGGGGATGCTCCTAGAGGTCAAGGGGCTTGCGAGCCACAGCTGGTGAGAGGCAGAGGCGAGCTTTGACTCCGGGTCTTTCTGATCTCACTGCCCAGGATCACCGGGATCCCTTTATGTGTAGGCCTACTGAGTAAAAGCCTTAGGGTGATGGGATGAGTCAGACGCATGCCTGGTCTGGGAGCTGACACCTGAGTGGGGGTGGCTGACACATCAACAGTGATCTCTAACACAGAGCTGCTGAGAAGAAGGGTAAGGAGGGGCTCCAAGGGCTGTGAGAGTCTCGTGCTGACACTGTGGAGGAACCAAGGAAGACTGCCTGGAAGAGGTGGCGTTTCAGCTGGGTCTTGGCTGATCTCTTGGTTATTTCCATGTGTCACGCAACATGCCTAGCACTATGCTTGGTCCAGGAGACAGAAAGAGAAACAGGACACGGTTCCCGCTCTCGTGACGCTCACGAGTCTACTGTCCAGCCTTCTCAGTACCTCCCATTTTCTCTGCAAGTCCTCCCTCCCCCACTCCCTCTGCTTTCTCTGGTGCCTCAACTCTCCCTCGCCCTGCCCTGCCCTGCAGTCCAGAGGGCCCTTCACAGTGAGCCAGGCCTTCTTGGTCTTCCAGGAAATGGGGTGCTCCAGGCCCAGAGCCAGGGAGGGAGAGGCCCGAGGGCCCTGCCAAGGCCGGGGGAGTAGGAGGTGAGCTCCAGAGCCAAGGGGTGAGTCACTGCACCCAGACACCCAAGAAAGGGGGTAATAAGAACCACTTCCCTGGGAAGTTGGGAAGAGAGGTGAGATAGGAAGGGAAAGTGCTTTGAGCTCCTCAGGAGAAAGAAACCATAAACAGAGCCAGAGTATTATCACCACAGTCATTACCTGCCTCCATTAAAGGGGCACCCATCTACCTACATGAAGAATTATTAACCTGTCCTGCAACCCACATATGATTGGAATTTTAATATAATTTCATTTTTATTATTAACAGAGAAGCCCATGAAATATTCCAAGAGTCATTTTGACATGTTCCTACTCCCCTCCGGGCTGGCTAGGGTCTCCTCCCCCTACGTAGCTAGGAAGGAGAGGCTGAGCCTCCGGGGACCCCTCAGCTCCCCGGCCCCCAGGGCCTCCCCACAGAGGTTTGGAATCATCCCTTGGCCCCCAACTCCATTGTCCACGTTACCTTTCCCCTCGGTGCCTCATACCTTTCTGCTGCAAGCGTCTGCCCCCAGCTGCCTTATCTATCCTTCAACTAAGGACCAGGAGAATTTAGTCAAGTCCTACTGGGTGCCAGGCACTGGGGAAACATAGATTAGTTAGACACAGTCCTTGCCTTCAAGCAGACGAGTGCACCAGGGCCTTTCATTCATTCGCCCAGCCAGCTCTACTCATTGTACCATGCACCGGGCTCTGTGTGGAGTCCTCTGAGCGCCAAGGTGGATACACACATCCCCGCCCCCAGGAAACACACCTACGAGGGGAGACTGCCCCCGAAACAACCAAAGAAATACGTCCCAATGCATACTGTAATAAGGCAATGCCCCCAAGTGATGGGGAGACAAGGCGGAAGGAAGAATTATATCTACCTTCAAGCCGGGGCTTGCTGTCCAAGCCTGAGGATGGTTGCCCAGAGGAAACAAACGTGGGCCGGGCCTCAGGCTGTTTGGGGAAGCAAGGGCACTGCAGGCAGAGGGAACAGTGGGAGAGTGCGTGGGGAAGGAAGAAATCGGTGTGCTTGGGGCTGGGGAGGTGGGGGAGCTGGGAGGAGGGACAGAAAGGAGGCTGAATGCAGAGGAAGGGGCAGGTTGGGAAGGGCCTCTTAGGCCAGGACTCTAAGAACAGCAGAGGTTATGGCCCAGGTGAGGTGTTTTCTTAGCAGCCACTTAGGAAACCCTCCCGACAGCCCTCGGAGGTGCTGCTGCCATTTCTCTTTTTCTCCTGAAGACACTGAGATGCGGAGCACCCAGGCTGCCCAGTTAGTAAGAGGAGAAGCAGGTTCAGAGGGACCCTGGCTCTTACTGGAAAACTCAGGGGTCTGACTGAGGACAGCAGTGAGGGGCTTAGGCAGAGGGAAGGGGAGCTGCAGGCTCCTCGGGGTAGAGTGATGGGGCGTCTGGTGCAGAGCAGGACGAGGGCAGGGGTCGCCATGGGAGAAAGCAGGAGCAGGTGGTGGGTGGGGGGCTGCAGGGAGGAGGGGGGCTCCTGGCAGAGCCTGGGCCTCCTGCACAAGAACCAGAGCCGGCACAGAGTGAGATCATAAAAGGGCAGAGCCGGAAGCAACCCTGCGGAAAACCTTCTGGGGAGTAGGACCTTCCTAAACCATTCACCGTGCTGCCCCATCTCCCCTCTAAGCCATCCGCACTCTAGTTCAAGTCAATAGCATCTCTTGCTTAGATGCTTTCTATGAAGCCCATATCCTCATCGTGGCCCAGAAGGTTCTGTGTGGCCTCTTTCTGGCCCTACCCACCCCCTACTCCTACCTTCCCACCCCAGTCTCGTTCCCACCCCACCCTGGACCCCCTTCACTCTGGCCACACAAGACTTCAAGTGTCTTGCAGGAGCTAACTAACCTCTTTCTGCCCCTGGAGCTTCATGCTTGGAACACTGCTTGCCACTCCTCCCATTTCCAGGCTGAGCCCTCATCCTTCAGGGTTCCGCCCTCGCCCACCCGCTTCCTGCCTCCCGTCCCCTGTCCATCCCCTGTCCAGCCGTTCAGCACTGCCCCGACCCTGCGTCCTCTTCCAGCTCATGCTTTCCTCACTTGTCATATTTGTTCACTATCCAGCTCCCGCACAACTTTGTGGACTGGACTTGTTCCCTGCTCTGCTCCCCAAGGCTGCAACAGTACCTGGCACAGAGTAGGGCTCCGTGAAGTGTTTTTGGGGTGAATGAATGAGCCCCACGTGCTGCTCTTTGGCCTGTGCCCCATCCCCTTGCCTGGCCCAGCCTCCTGTCTTCTGACCGGAAGCCCCCCTTAGTCCCATGTGCTCCGAGAAGGCCTCCCTGGGCATCTGTAACACGAGGAGACACTCCTCTTCACGGCGCCGTAGGACGTGTCGTCCGAACGCGACGAGGCTTCGGTAAGTCCACTGCAGCCCGTGGGCTGCCCTCTGCTCTGAGCGCGTCACCCTCACCTCCCCTGCTAAGAAGACAGCTCACCAAGGCCTGACACTGGGCTACACAAGGACGCCAGGTGAGGGAGGTGAGGGGCCCTCATGCCTGAAGGCGAGCTCAACCACCAGACGGGTTGACTCACTGCAAAGGGTGGTGAACATGACACAGCGACGTACAAGTGCAGCCCAGCCTCCTTTCCTTCCCTGTACTGACTGAACACTCTCTCCCCACAAGGGTCTGAGTTAGGTGGTACAGGAGAGGGAAACTGTGCTTCAGCCCTGATCCCTGTGCGCTAAGGGTTTATGGTCTGGTTACAACATAAGACCTAATCATAAGTCATCACCATATAAGACTATCAGCTCAAGTGCAAGAGAGCCCCACCTCCAGAATTCCATGTCTTTATCACTGAACAATCCCAAAGTCTGGCCCCATGCCCATGAGGCACCTGGGTACTCGGTTCCCTTTCTCACTGGGCAGTGTTCTCGCACAGCACCATCACCCCTGGATCTCCCGTTGCCATCTTTCTATTTTATCTTCTCCAGTAGGGGTGTGTGTGTATGTGTGTTCCAGTGAACCTGTCCCCGATAAAGTGTACATGGCTAAACCATTCCATTCCCGGTTGTCTACAGAATATGCCTTGGAATTGTTTTTTATGAGTGTTTGAACTCAACAGCCTGCCTCTAGCAAACCCATCCAATTGGGCGACATGGCCAAACGGCCAGGGAGCGGGTAAATGCTAGACCCTGGGTCCAAAGGTTTCCATGATTGCTTGGAGTCCTTAAGCACATTTTCAAGATCCTTTGATGGGAGAGGCAAAGGCGCTTTGGATACATAGAGACCCCTGATACCACAGGAAAACAGATGAGTCGTATAAGGTGACACTCTTGGCACTCTCCAGGGCCCGAGGCATGGAAATTGCCAAAATTTCTCAAATTCTACCAGCCCCACCTGGAGTTGCCTGGAGGATGAGATATTCTGAAGAGTCTGAGTTGCCTCCTCTGATGAGCTGAGCTAAAGCCAGCAGCCCAGCCTGCCTCCCGGGGGATCACTAAGGACTACAGATCAGACTTGCTGTGGTCCCACCAACACTCTACAGACCACAGCACGTCTTCCCTCCTTCACTGCCGCCAGCATCACAGTGAGTTACTTCACCGCTTCACTGGCCAAGAAAATGCCAGGTGGAAGCAAAATGTTGAAACAAAAATGGATGCATCCCCGCCCCGAGGCATGACGAAATACTTGCAAGAGGCCTTCGCAGGTGCTTGGCACATGCGTGAGAGAGCAGGGGAGGTGGGTGCTGGGGCTGGGGACACCCAGCTGCAAGGTGTCAACTTGAACCTGAGTGTGCAGTGGTGGCAGAGAAGCTGAGGTTGGGATGAGAAGGAAGCTTCGGGGATTGGGGCAGCTGCAACATTACCAACCTGAAATAGTAACAGATTCCAGCAGTTTAAAAAAAAAATCCTTCGCAACGAATGCAATGGTGTGTGTGAATATATGTGCGAGTATGTACGCATCTGTGTTTGTGTGCTAGAATGGTGTGTGTGTGTGTGTGTGTGTATGTGTACCTGTGGGTGTATTTGTCTGCATGTGTGTATATATGTTTGTATGTGAGCACGAGTGCAGTGTGAGTACTTGTACATTGAATGGTGTGTGAGTGTGTATGTGTGTGTGTGCAGGTGTGTGCATGTGAGTGCAGATGTGTTTGTGTGTGTATGTGAATGTGTGTGCATATCTGTGCATCTGTGTCTGTACAGAATCCCGGAATGAAAACAACCGTGGAATAAGTCTCAAAAGAGATGGGATCTTACCCTGATCGGCCACATACAAGCTGTGCGACTTTGAGCAAATCATGTCACCTCTCTGAGCCTCAGTTTTCTCATATGTTCTAATTCCTAGAGCAATGCCTAGAACCTGATAACCACTCAGTAAATATTTATTAAATGAGTGATTGTTATTTGGGGACAATGCTGCCTCCTTCTTAGGGTTGACAAAGGTTCTTAGATGACAAAATGAGAAAATATATGCAAAACTACTCTCTGACTCTCTTGGTGCTCGGCACATAATAGAAGCCCAATAATTCTTAGCCCTTCCCCTCCCCAACTTCAGTTCTTTCCCCTCTTTGGTAGAAGGAGGTTGAAGGATGAAATGATGTATTATGTCACATGCCTTTTGCAGCCCCCTTCCTTGGGCCAAGTACCACTGATCATATTCTTGAGCCATTTCCAGGGACTTCTGAGTTCCCATTAAGTTAGATATTAGCCAGGCCTCTTCTACCTGCTCTCCAAGATCGACAGTAATTCATTTGCAAGAATTAAATGCAAGATTGAATTTTAACGACTTAGAAATTTGAGGTCAACTTTGCTTGCAATGACCTGTAGGGACGGGAAGCCTGGCGAGTGAACTGGTATCCTGACCTTTCATCTGGAGGTATGCTTTACGGGTTACAATCCTGCGAGATAGGGATTATTATCCTCTTCATGCAGTTGAAGGGACAAAAGCTCAGAGAGGTCAAGTGACTGGCCCAAGGTCACACGACTCACTCCAGGGCACCAGCACTGCCTCCAAGCCCAACCAGTGATATTCAGAAGCTTCAGAAAGGTAAAAATCTCCTCACTCAGGCAGACAGAAATGAGGTCTCAAGTTCTGAACCCACAAACATCTCAAAATCTCTGACCAGTCAGCCCCGGTTGAGTATTGGCAGATAGAGCCAGAGCCGTGTAGCAATCAGAAAACTAGTCAGGTGGGACTGGAACGGTGCCTCTGAGGTATTTCACAAACACGGGGAACAAACACATTTGGTGTCGCAATCCTGGCCACCCGGAGCTGCCGCGTTGGCTGTTTTTTGAGAACGGTTGGTGGATAAGGAGTTTGAGGGCTGACAGGCCGGAAGGCCCAGGTGGGCGGCCCTCTTGGAGATGCACCAGCCCTCAGGACACACGGCTCCTTCAGCCTCCAAGCCCCGCGCAGTCACGCCAGGTAGCTGAGCTACTCTAGACCCCTTAGCAAGGTACCCAAGGCCTTCCACGGCCCGGAAGTAACCTGGACTTCAACTTCTCCCCCTGTTGCCTCTGACAGACTCTGTGATCTGGACTAACCAGTCTTCTGACTGGATCCCAAACATACATTTTCCTTCACTGCCTCCATTCCCAGGAAACAGACTATCCCCTGCCCTCAAAGAACTATTCATCCCATAATCCTAAAAACAAAAGTTAATTAAGACCAAATCTCTCTAGCTAGTGGGAAGCAGCCTCATCGCATGAGGAGATCAGCTCGGTGCTCTATGACCACCTAGAGGGGTGGGATAGGGAGGGTGGGAGGGAGGGAGGTGCAAGAGGGAGGAGATATGGGGATATATGTATACGCATAGCTGATTCACATCGTTATCCAGCAGAAACTAATACACCCTTGTAAAGCAATTATACTCCAATAAAGATGTTAAAAAAAAAAAAGAACATTACATGTGTTTTCTGCCCTTAGGGAATAAATCTTCACAATGTAACTGTGGTCTTTGAAATGTATTCATTTCTGTCAAAATTTTTAAAACTATATATATATATATATATATGTTATGTATAAAGTGTGTGCCACAAACACACTCTTTAATAAAAGCAGCAAAATATCAAATATATTCAAAGCAAGAATTGTGTTTGCATCTTTGACATAAATCACAGCAAGATCTTTTCTGATCCACCTCCTAGAGTAATGGAAATAAAAACAAAAATAAACAAATGGGACCTAATGAAACTTTAAAGCTTTTGCACAGCAAAGGAAACCATAAGCAAGACGAAAAGACAACCCTCAGAATGGGAGAAAATATTTGCAAATGAGTCAACGGACAAAGGATTAATCTCCAAAATATATAAACAGCTCATGAAGCTCAATATTAAAGAAACAAACAACCCAATCCAAAAATGGGCAGAAGACCTAACTAGACATTTCTCCAAAGAAGACATACAGATGGTCAAGAAGCACATGAACAGCTGCTCAACATCACTAATTATTAGAGAAATGCAAATCAAAACTACAATGAGGTATCACCTCACACCAGTTAGAATGGGCATCATCAGAAAATCTACAAACAACAAATGCTGGAGAGGGTGTGGAGAAAAGGGAACCCTCTTGCACTGTTGGTGGGAATGTAAATTGATACAGGCACTATGGAGAACAGTATGGAGGTTCCTTAAAAAACTAAAAATAGAATTACCATATGACCCGGCAATCCCACCACTGGACATATACCCAGAGAAAACCATAATTCAAAAAGACCCATGCACCCCAATGTACAATAGCCAGGTCATGGAAGCAACCTAAATGTCCATTGACAGACTAATGGATAAAGAAGATGTGGTACATATATACAATGGAATATTACTCAGCCATAAAAAGGAACGAAATTGGGTCATTTGTAGAGACGTGGATGGATCTAGAGACTGTCATGCAGAGTGAAGTAAGTCAGAAAGAGAAAAACAAATATCGTATATTAACGCATATATGTAGAACCTAGAAAAATGGTACAGATGAACCAGTTTGCAGGGCAGAAATTGAGACACAGATGTAGAGAACAAACATACGGACACGAAGCGGGGAAAGCAGTGGTGGGGTGGTGCTGTGATGAATTGGAAGATTGGGATTGACATATACACTAATATGTATAAAATGGGTAACTAATGAGAACCTGCATAAAAGATAAATAAAATAAAAAAAGAAAAAAGAATTGTGTTTGAGCTATCAAAAGTACCCCTGTTTAGCCTAATATTGTTGCTTTTGAGTCTGAAAATTTTCTTAATATGTCATGTTGATAACAGGCATTTTGCAGTATTCAGGCCAACAGTATTCTGCTAGCTGGTGTGTAATATGTGTCAGTTATAGAACTGATCGAGTTAAATAAATACTCAAATATTAAAAAAAAAAAAATGAAGACCAAATCTCTCTTAGCATTTCACAATGCCCTCTGGGATAATTAATGTAACTGGTACGAAGCGCTCCATAAACTCAGAGCATAAATACGGTCACATTCCACTGACTTTTCTAATTAATCTCTTAAGCACACATCTATATTAAAAGCAGAAAGTCCAGCATCTCCCTCTGGAGGTTTCCTCCCTTCCCAACAAAATTGTCCCAAAGCCCTGGGGAAAAACAAAACTGAGTCCTCGCCTTCACCAGTCACAAAGGAACTGGAGTCTGTTCAGTTTACAAACTGCCCCGATTCTTGGCCGCGAATGCCTACCACCACACAGGGTCACTGTTGAAACTCATGCCTCCGTAATTTCGTGGATACACACAAATGTCAAAACCAAGTCCCCAACCCACAGACAGGACCCCATGAGAGCTCTTAAAGTATGATTCTCCTAATTTATTTTCTCATACTCAGCTAGTTCCCAGGGTATAAGAAGACAACAGGAACACTAAGTCAGGACTGATACTGCTTTCCACCCCTCACAAACCCCTTTCTCCAGGCCCCACGAGCACTGCAGGGAACACCTTCCATCTTTTAAATTTCCAGATAGGGAAACATCTTTTTATCCTTCTCTCAAGAGCATGAGGGCTACTTGTTATGTCCCTTCCCTGCTCAGGGAAGCTGGCCTTGGTTTTCTGCCTGTTCTCTGATATACCTGGCAACTTCCTCACTAAAGAAGAGAATGAAATTTTGCCCAAGTTAAATTTCCAGCGGGGCCCCTCCTTTTAGGACACCTGCAAAACCTGCAGCGAATTTCAGGGCCACAAAACTGCTCCCAGCCATAGCTAGAGGATAGTCATTATATACAGGAAGGGTCAAGACCCTGGGAGTGAAGCGTCCTGAACTACATTTTCCAGGGGAGGAAGAGGAGGCTCAGAGCTACTCGGCTGTAAGACGCTTGAGCTCTGCCTCCCGCCCTGGAGAAGGCACAGGGTGTTCCCCCACCCCCAACAGTTTACTGCAAGTGAGGTCAAACTAAAGCAACCAGCCTGAGCAGCTTGAAAGAGATAAAGCGATCACAAAAGGGCAGCCGAAAGGGCGTGTGAGGCCGAAGAGGGAAGATGGGGAAGGAATGGGTTCATTTTAGCCTCTAGAACTCACCCTAGCACATAGTAGGTACTCTATTAATATACACACATATTAATACCTACACACATAGAGTTGTAAATGATATCATGGATACTTGTCCTGGATATGGCTTAAGCACCTGCTCTGTGCCCAGACCTGAGGTGGACCAGTAAAGCTCGAGGGCTGATTCCAGCACAAAACCTCATCTCTGAGCTTACCATTATGGAGAAGACTCACTTCTTGATTATTCTAATTTATTGTTGAAAGGGAAACATGATTTCAAAAAACTAGAGAAATGATGAAAAGAAAGCCCAGGAGAAGAAAATGCTAATTTCCACTTGGAGAAGCTCAGGAAGGCTTCCTGGAAGAGGGAGCATTTTAGCTGGGCCTTGGAATACACATAACAGTAACAGCAACCATAATCCACTAACTACTGTTGACCACTTGCTCTATGCCAGGCACGAGATAAGCCCTTCTTATGTACATCGTCTCATTTAATTCTTCCAATATCACCTCTTTAATTCTACAAGGTTAGGGCTGTTGTTATTCCCATTATACAGGTGAGGACACTGAGCTACAGTCATAATGACAAACCAGTAATGGTCAAAGCAGATATTGAATCCCAGGTGTCTCTGGAACTTATCTGCCCAGGCAGAGGTGAGGCCAGGACAGAGAGACAGAAAGAAGTATGGCTCCTCCAGTGGGAGGACTCCTCTGGAGTGGACTCCCTATGGGGAAGCAGGAAGTGGGAACATGCAGGAAGGGGAGAAGGTAAAGCCTATTTCTGTTTGAAAGGCACAGTCTCCCTGCCTACTAGTAAACAGCAGCACAATGAATAGCAAAGCTTGTCGCTTGCAGAACAATTAAAGAGAGAGATTGGGACTGTTTGCTCCAAAGTTTCCTGAATGTAAGAATGGTTAGAGGGGAATTGGACAAAGGAGCTCATTTTCCCACCATTAATAGCTACACTTACTATGCGCAAGGCATACACTAGGCTTTTGCAAGCATTATTTCATTTTAATTTTCCTAGAAACACTCTGATAATTATAGATAGTATCCATTGATTGTGAAGCATGTGCCGGCCATTGTTCTAGATGCCTCTGTATTTTTACACTCATCGGATCCTCACAACTCTACACAACAAGTATTATTATTATCCCCACTTTACAGAAGAGAAAACTGAGGCATAGAGCAAGTAAGTGTTTATCCCAAGGTAACATAGCAGGTAAAGAGAAGAACCAGGCTTTTGAACTCAGCAGTCTGGCTTCAGAACTCATGCTATTCACCATTATCCATTCACCCCTATAAAGAAGGCATTATTACCCACGTCAAACAAATAAGGAGGTAGAGGTCCAACAATATTATATGACCTGTCCAGTAATTTTGGTGGCAAAACCATTAGAACCCAAGAGCCACACTCTTAACCACTTGGCAAGAGTAGCCCTCTGACTTCTGGTGTGCAGTGCACATGTCACTTCTCTCCCTGCCTCCGTTTCACCACCCGGAAAAGAAGAAGAAAAACTTTGATATTTTTTAAGAGCCTGGTCAGCTCAGACCTCCCGGGGCAGGATGGGAAGTTTGAATATCCCAGAGTATCACCTGAGTATGAAACCAGTTGTTTTCTGGCAGGCAAACCACAGCTTAACCCTGAGCAGCTGCTCATTTGCATGAGGATAATAAAGGGTTCCTGTCACCACTCCTCGTTCACCCCTGTGGCAGAGTCTCCAGTATGGCCGCCAATAGTTTCTCCCTTGTCAGTACATACATTCTGCTCCCACAGCAAGAGGTGGAGTCTATTTTCCTTCCCCTTGACTCTGGTCTGGCCTTGTGATTTGCTTTGCTCAACCGAACGTGGTAGAGAGGACATCCTGGGACTTCTGAGCCTGATCTTAAGAGTTTGGAGAGCTCAGCCTCCTGCTTCTTAGAAGGCAGCTGCTAGACTGTAGAGAAACCAAGCTGGATGATGAATGACGAGAAACCACATGGAGGAGAGAGGGCCTGAGGATGAGAGGTCACCTTGGACGTTCCTGCCCCCGGCAAAAGCCAGCTGACTATAGTTACTTGACTAACCTCGGTTACACCACGTAGAGCAAAAAATTGCCCAACTATGGGGAGAAACAATAAATCTTTGTTGTTTTAAGTCACTACACTTGGGAGTGATTTATTGCACAGTAATTGAAAGAACTCCATTTCTTCCACCTTATCTTTTTTCACCACAGAAGATAACTCCATAGCTCACAGGTGTCAATGTCCACTGGCTTATGGCATTTCAGGGTTCTCATGACTTCATGACTAATGGACAGGTTCCTACCTAAGGCAAAGAGCAGTGATGTGGCTTCATTCATTCAGTGTGAGCATCTGCCCGTGCCAGGAATAGGTTGGGGTCTAGAGACCCACAGATAAATAAGACACAGTCCATCCTTCAAAAAGCCAAGTTTGGGGAATAGCCGAGTCCCTCTCATCACAACCCAGAGTGATGGGGTCAATTCGTTCATTCATTCAGCATCTTATGAGTGCCGACTACGCGTCAGGGACTCCTACTCATTTGTACCAGTGATCAGTGAACAAAGTGCAGAGCCAAGCCCTCCTCCACCTTATATTTTAATGGGATTTCATTCCAATAATCACAGTGGTACAAGTGAAGCTCTGTGGGAGCACAAAGGAACTAAATGCTGAGATGGGAAGGGTAACAAATTTTATCCCTGTTTTACAGATGAGGATTCTGAGATCCAGGAGAGCTCAGACTTACTCCACTGCTTATTAGCTGTGTGACCTTGGGCAAGTTACTGAGCATTTCTGTCCTTCACTTGCCTCATCTATAAAATGAATTTAATAATTATATGTATGCCATGGATTATTATAAAGATTAAATGAGTTAATATTTATAAAGTGCAAAAAATAGTTCATGACACATTTAAATACTATATTAATATTATTCAATGAATTTTAGAAACAAAACAAAAGAAAATGACATGATTAGCCCAAGTTCACAAAGTTGGAATTGACCCCTGATCCAGTGCTCTTGCTACGCACCTCTATTCTGCTGCTCAACTAAATTTGTGCTTCCATTTTCAGTGAGAGATTTAAATCATCTGTGTACCCCCCTCTGGACATATATATCACAGGGAGACCCTTTGTGCATCCCCAAGTCAAAGAATTCAGCAGAAAGGACTCCCGAGGTTCAAATCTCAGGCTCCCCACAGATCATGTGCAGGGTAGAGGTTGTTGAGATGACTCAGGTTGATGTTAATTTACAAACTCATGTGTCAGAAATCATGTTCATGCCCCAGGTGTTTTGAGAAGGACTTGAAGGGTTAAAAGGCACCATCGTGCAGATGGGGACTGCCAAGGACTGTGAATTCTCCACAGACATTCCCACCTTCTATTGTCTGGCCATCCTAGGGTATACCTCCATGACCCTCATCTGGTGAAACTCGGTCCAGCCAAGGCATATAATGCCCAGGCTCTCTGAAGCGGACACTGTCCTTCCATCAGGCTGGCAAGCAAGGGCCCTGGGAAGACTGTGGTCTCATCTGCAGCCTGGCTTCCATCCACTTACCAACAATGACACAACTCCCTCTTCTGACAAGCACTTCCCAACCACCACTGAGATCTGCTGGATGAGGAACCAATTTCCATCACAGCCGTGCACAGGCACTGTGGGCGGGGCTGGGGATGGAGCTGTCTTCCACACCCAGAGCTGGGAAGATGGAGATCATCTCTTCACCTGCCAGAAGCCCAGATGCCCAGCCAAGCATCATCAGCCTGCTGTGAGGGGCCACGAGGAAGCGAGCGGGAAATGACCCAACAATCAGGACTGGGAAAGCTACGGTTGTCAAAGAAGCACGCTCAACTGCCCTGCTGAGGGAATTGTCCCAAAAGGAAAGATTTAACTTGTCTTAGAAACTAGTCAGAGCATGGCTTGGGCACGCTGCCTGTGTATTACGAGAACAGTCTCTGGGAAATGTGGAACAGAGTTACTGTCAAGCAGGTCGTAGCCCTGGAGCCTGATACTCAGTGGTCCCTGGTATTCAGCTAGCCCCTAATTCCTCAAGACCCCCCTGACCACTACCAGTGCCAGACAGGCTGACCCGCAGTTCTCAGTTACTCCACAAGTATCAGGATCTGGGGCAAGAGGTGTAAGGACATAGCCTCTGCCCTCGAGAACTTCTTTGTCTGGAGCCCACGGATAATTACTATCCAATATGATGGATGCCGCAGTGTGTACGGATCCTGGGAGCCCAGACGGAGGAGTGACTTGTCCTGTCTAGGCAATCCCAGGAGGATTCAGAAGAAGCAAATAGTGAACCAGGCCTCAGAGGATGACTTCAAGTAGTGTTTGTGAAGTGTTGCCGGGGTACCAGGCGAAACACCAGCACTGGCCAGGGAGAGTGAGCCAGATGTGGGGGATTCCAGCAGGGTTCTGTTCCCACCCTCCCCGCTGACCCCAGTCTACCTTCCTTTCAAACACCAGCTCAACAGTATCTCCCTTCCAGGAATAATTTTCTGGTTTCAGCCGACCCCTAACTCAACATCTCTTCTCAAGCCATGAACTTAGGGGCAACCTCTTCATGAACCAAGCAAAAGACATTTACTGAGGCCCAAAGAGTCGCTCAGAGTAGCTAAGAACCCGAAAAGACTCCTCAGCTTATGCTCCAAGAACCAATATTCTTGTCCTCAATTGGGTGCCGAACTGAATGGTCATATTTAGAAGTCCATACAATATAAGGGATAAAAATTAGGGATGAAGAGAGCATTTATCCTCCTCGGGAACTCCAGCTGAAAACGTTTTTGGACAGTTTCGAGCGTGAACTGATGTTTGGACCCAGGGAAGCTTCAAGCCCCTTGAGAATAGAAGTTTGTGTTTTCTGCACCTTCTGCATCTTCATACTTAACTTCTTAGCAGGGACACCTATAGTTTTAGTACAGAATGTGCTTGCTATGGTCTGAATGTTTGTGTCTCCTCCCCAAATTCATACGTTGAGATTCTAAATTCCAAAGATGATAGTATTAGGAGGTGGGCTATTAGGAGGTGCTTAGGGCCTGAGAGTGGAGCCTTCATGAATGGGATTAGTCCTTTCATAAAACAGGCTCCAGGGAGATCCCTTGCCCCTTCCACCATTGAGGACACAGAGAGAAAGCACTGTCCCTTCTTGAACCAGGAACTGAACCCTCAGCGGCCATCTCACTGAATATGCCAGCACCATGACCTTGGAGTTCCCAGCCTCCAGACTGTGAGAGATAACTTGCTATGGTTTATTAGTACCCAATCTGTGGTATTTTGTTATAGCACCCCAAACGGACCAAGATATTACTCAAACAAGACTTTCTTAACAGGAAAGGGAGACACTTTGACATAGCTGAATCTCTCCTTGCCAATCTGGAACGTTCCCCCAGCTGGGCCTAGGGAGGTACCTAAGCGATTGGGATCCAGAGGCTAGACATTCCATCCATCTGCAGAAGGCAGAAAGGCAGGACAGCAGGGAAAAGGAAGGAGGGAAGGAAGGAAGGGGGGAGGGTGGGAGGGAGGGAGGGAGGAAGGACTGCAAGGTGGTTATTTTTTGAGTACCTACCGTGTGCCTGGCACCAAGTGAAGTACTTTACACCTACTATTAAACACTGTTGTATTTGATTTCTGCTTCCAAACAATCTGTGAGAAAGGTTTCATTGACTCTACTTGACAGCTAAGAAACTTGGGCTCAGAGAATTTAAGTAACACACCTCAGGTCAAAGCCCTAATATACAAGGATTCCATCCAAAATCTGAAGACTCGGAAGGTAGTGCTTTTTCTAGATGGCCTGGATAAAAATAACGGCCATTTACCCAGAACGCTCTGCTTGTCAAGTCCTAGGAAGGCCCTTTACAGACAGTGTCACATAGACTCACTGAAAAGATTCTCCCGACAGAGCAGCCCGTGCCCAGGTGCTCCTCCGGCACAGGGGCCAACAGCCAAGGTGAGCACATCATGTAGCATCCAAACCAGAGCAGTTCTGAGCAGCAAGTACAAGGGCACTGTCTCATGTGTTTGTCCTAGTTGTAGCCCCTCTTCCAACCATCCATCCATCCCCTTGAGCAAATACGCCTGAAGGGGCTTAAATCCAACTCTCCTGTGTGATCCTTGAGTCCTCTTCATCCTCTCCCAACAAGGGGCCATCGGTCTTTCCAGGGCTTCAGGGACACTGGCCACACACTAAGGAATGTAAAAGAAGTGAGAGCAATGGATTTTATCATGTAGCGTTTTTATAAAACACTGCCCTGTTCAAAGCATTGTCATACACCTTAAGAACACATTTTTCTTGCTCTCTTAAGGTTTAAAAATACCCTTTCTTTGGCTTCCCTGGTGGCGCAGTGGTTGAGGGTCCGCCTGCCGATGCGGGGGACGCGGGTTCGTGCCCCGGTCCGGGAAGATCCCACATGCCACGGAGCGGCTGGGCCCGTGAGCCGTGGCCGCTGAGCCTGCGCGTCCGGAGCCTGTGCTCCGCAACAGGAGAGGCCACAACAGTGAGAGGCCCGCGCACCGCAAAAAAAAAAAAAGAATGGCCACAGATACTGTTCCAAGGAGCATAAACTCACAATCAAGAATCGAAAACACACTAATAAACAAAACTTTGTAAGTGAGAAGCAGCAGATCAACAAACGATGGTTCTGCAGATGTTGGAATTAATAGATACAACATATTAATAGATACAACATAGAAAGCAATCATGCAGATAATGAAATAAAAGAGAGATTTGAACGAGTGATAAAGGAATAAGAAACCAACCAAGCATGTTTGGAAAAGAACCAGATAGAACTTCTAGAAATGAGAAAGTATAATAATTAAAATTAGAAATTTTAATTACAATTAAAACTAGAAACCCAATGGATTGCTGAAACAATGTTTTAGCAATTAGTGGGAAAGGGAAAACTAGTAAAAAAAAAAAAAAATCTTAAGAAATTATCCACACTGCACTCTAGAGAGAAAAAAACAATATGGTGGCTAGAATGAGGGGGACTAACGTATGTCTACTGGATGGTCAGAGGAAGATATGAGAGAGGACAGGCAAGTTGAATAGGAGCATATCCATCCCCAGCTCGGTGTCTCCTATCACCCCCCTCACTCTAAGGAGAAATGTCAAAGTCCCTATCAAGGCCTACACGGTCAGACACAGTCTGGTTCCTAACCACTTCACGTTGGCATCTGTTCTGCACCTTGCCAAGCGTACTCCCGCACCTCCAGGGTTTCTTCGGGGAGCATTCTTCCCCCAGAGCCCTGCCTGCCTTACTTCCTTGCTTCATTCAGATGAAAGGCCACCCTTGACCACTCGAGCTAACATTGTCCCCCGTACCTCCACCTGGCCCTGCTTTATTTTGCTTCTTGTATAAGTACCTAATATTAGATTATACTTTTATTTGTTTATCTTGTATTGTTCTTTTCCTCAGTGTATAGATATATGCCTTGCCCTGAGTAGATTCAGTGAATATTTTTGTTTTTTGTTTTTGTTTTTTTGTTTCTTTTTGCGGTACGCGGGCCTCTCACTGTTGTGGCCTCTCCCGTTGCGGAGCACAGGCTCCGGAGGCGCAGGCTCAGTGGCCATGGCTCACGGGCCCAGTTGCTCTGCGGCATGTGGGATCTTCCCGGACTGGGGCACGAACCCGTGTCCCCTGCATCGGCAGGCGGACTCTCAACAACTGCGCCACCAGGGAAGCCCTCAGTGAATATTTTTTGGTAGAAATAATGGACGAGTGAAACATAGACATACCCACTGTGTGGTCAGTGCTGCAAGGGTACAGAAATGGGTGAGGCGGGGACACTGGGTTGCCTGCCTTTATCCCCCCTCTTCTTCTCCCTTAGTAACACAATCCTGATTTTGTTCAGGAAGCAATGGAACGAGCGGAAAAGCTCTATTTCCCAGGTACCCTTGTAGAGAGATATGACCATTTGGTTATATGCTGGCTGGTGTTACATAGGCTTTCTTTGTTGGGTGGTACTTCCAGGAAGACTCCTCGAAAGAATAAGTGGACTTGTCTAGGCGACCTTATGTATCTTTGTCCCTTCTCTTTCTTGCTACCTGGAATGTGGACATAAGGGCTGAGACTGCCATGACTATCTTATAACCATAAGTCAACCTTGAAGATGGGGAAATTCCCTGGCAGTCCAGGGGTAGGACTCCATGCTTCCACGGCAGGGGACCCGGGTTCAATCCCTGGTCGGGTCGGGGAACTAATCCCAAAAGCCGCGAGGCTCGGTCAAAACAAACAAACAAACAAAACCTTGAGGTTGGGAGCCATGAGCTAAGGATGGTAAATGGTAAACCACACAGATAAAAGGAGCCTGGAACATCAGTGATGTCACAGTTGTCATTCCAGGCTTGTCTTCTTAACCCAGACATATTTTAGCAGAGAGAAAAATAAGTCCCTATCTTTTTTCAAACACTACTTACTAAAGGTACTTGTCAATGATACCTTGAATAAGATTCAGTCCCTGACTTCAGGAACTAACAACCAATAGTAAGATTCAGACATACCCACTGACCCCCAGGGCAATGGGCTGGCCAGGAGGAACTCAGCAGGGTCAAGTGCCTTGCCCAGCACGGGGCTTGGTGGGCAGAAGGAGAGTGCTGGTATCTCCCCAAGGAAGGATTGGGTCATCACCGTGGCCTTTCACACTCTCAAATTGTTGGGTTAGGCAAGGACTGGCAGTGTGAGGGGTCAAACCACAGCAATTTCTGCTCCTTCTGGAGTCACCCAGTGGGGAAAATGTCACATATGCTCATGAGGTGTCACCAGTCAATCAGAAGTCTTAGCTCAGCATCCTGTCTGTGCCTGGCATTGTGTTAGATGCCATGGGGGGAGGCACACGGAGGGGCTGTGTCTCCTGACCCTAGGAGGCTTACACTTACAGATACTCATGAACTTATGTCTGGGAAGGACCTTGGTGGGAACATCAGTTTCCTGGCCTCAAGGTTCCATGTGGAGGGATCTTATTTGGGGTAACGTTTCCTACCTCATTTCCGCACAAGGCTCACTCCTCATGAGAGGTGGAGTGAGTCTGAGAGCAGAAACAGATAAGCCCTTCTGCGTTCTCTCTCTTTAAGATCCACCTTAGGGGCTTCCCTGGTGGTGCAGTGGTTGAGAGTCTGCCTGCTAGTGAGGGGGACGCGGGTTCGAGCCCTGGTCTGGGGGCATCCCACATGCCGCAGAGCGGCTGGGCCCGTGAGCCACAACTACTGAGCCTGCGCGTCTGGAGCCTGTGCTCCACAACAGGAGAGGCCACAACAGTGAGAGGCCCGCGCACCGCGATGGAGAGTGGCTCCCGCTTGCCGCAACTGGAGAGAGCCCTTGCACAGAAACGAAGACCCAACACAGCCGAAATAAGTAAATAAATTAATAAACTCCTACCCCCAACATCAAAAACAAAAATAAGATCCACCTTAGGATGTGCCTGTAGGATGTTCAGTTTCCACTGAAGGGGTGGCCAAGTCTGTCTGACTCCAGGGAGCCCAATCACATACTTGTGCCACATCCTTCAACCCAACTTTTATCAGTTAAAAAGTTGATATTTTTATCTCCATCTCTTTTTTGGTTCTGAATTCAAGAAGAGAAGGAATGAGTTATTTTTGGTCTGTCAGTATAATTAACGTTGACAGCTGTTATGAACAACCTCCAAATCTCAGTGTCCTAACATCATAAAAGTTTTAGTTCTCATCTCACAAAGTCCAATGATGACGTTTCTGGTCAAGAGGCTGTGCTGTAAAAGGGTGACTCAGGGACCTAGTTTGCTTTCATATTGTGTCTCCACCATTATGTGGCTTCCAAGCCAACCTGGAATCATCCAGGCATGGGAGATGGTGAAAGCCTGGAAGATCATGCTGTGGGATATTTTATAGTGTGAACAGCCAAGCCTGGAAATGTCAGAGATGACTTCCACCTACACTCCGTTGGGCAAAGTAAGTTACATGACATCTCCTAGATGCAAAGGGGGCTGGAAAATGTGTCTTATTTACGTGCCCAGGGAGAACTAGACGTTGGTGGACTTCAGCAGTCTCTGCCATGCCCAACATGGTCTAATCCCGTCATCATGAACGTGACAATTTTGAGAATCGAAGCCTATAACAAAGCTGCCCAAAGGACACAGCCATTAACAACAGAGCTGGGAAGAAAGCTGGGCAGCGCCGAAACTAGATAGCACGTGTGGGGTGGGGAGGGGTAAAACCAAGGGCCTTGAACCTAGGTGAGGCATCTGCCCAGCCTGGCCTCAGGGAGTCGTGAGTTCCCTGTCACTGCAAGAAGGCAAACAGAGGCTGATCATTGGTGGAGTTATTGAGAATCAAGTTTTCCATCAGACAACTGGATTACATCAGTGATTCCCACACTTTTCATTCTCAAGGGCCCCTTTCATAAGTTTTCCCTTTGGACTTCATGTTTTGAAAGATTTTGTCAAACAAACAAACTGCCCTTATTGAGTAATAACAAATATATTTCCCCACTTCTTCTTAATCAAGGGTGTGTGTGTGTGCATGTGTGTTGTGTGTGTGTGTGATCTACAACTGGACACGCTCACATTGGCACCACGGTTTTGATCTGCTCATCGTGTTCCAGAAATGCCCAAGATGTCATCAACAGCGAATCTAAGCATTTGACACCCTGCATGGATGATTTAATTCCAGCCAAAACAAAGAAACTTAAGAGTTTAGTTACCCCTATCATGGAGTAAAGTAACAATTTTTTAAAAGATTATTAAAAAGCTCTTCTAGACCTATAGCACTATTTAGGACTCTAGACCTCTCACTCCCTTCTTCAACCCCTTCATTCCCCCCAACAGACAGTGTTGGGGTACATTTTTTTGCCCCACCAAGTAGGAATCTTCTCAAGGACATGGACCCTGTCTCTGTATCCCTGGTGCCCAGGCTGGTGCCAGGTATTCGCTCAATAATTAGCCATGAAAAAAAAAATCTATGAATGAATATGAGGAACTCCATTTCTAGCGTGAAGGTAAGGCTGGCAGATCAGAAGAAAGCAGACCCCTCTGAACTTGGCAGTTACCCTGATCAGAGAGACAAAGTCAAAAGTCAACAGCGGGGGCTTCCCTGGTGGCGCAGTGGTTGAGAGTCCGCCTGCCGATGCAGGGGACACGGGTTCGTGCCCCGGTCCGGGAAGATCCCTCATGCTGCAGAGCGGCTGGGCCCGTGAGCCATGGCCGCTGAGCCTGCGCGTCCGGAGCCTGTGCTCCGCAACGGGAGAGGCCACAACAGTGAGAGGCCCACGCAAAAAAAAAAAAAAAGAAGAAGAAGGATGGGTAGGCGCTCCCCTGGATGGGAAGGTGAGCCCACCATTCCAGGCAGAGGCCAAAGCAAAGGCAGGACCCTGGGCGGTTTGGGGTCCTGATGGGCATCCCATCTCCCTGAGGGTAACTTCCAATCTTCCCTGTGTCTTTATCCCACACCCTGTAGACCCTAAACTTCACAGTCCAGCAGCAGCATTGCCTAGAGGCAGGGAGGGAGCCTCAGCCCCATTATCTTTTGTTGCAGGGCCTTGATCCCACCAAGTACCCATAACTCTCAAAATTTGGAAGGGGTTCAAACACAGGCAGATGAAAGGCTACATATTCTCTGCAAAGGTGAACTTCAGGCATGGAGTTCAGTACTGGCCCTCGGTGCAATTTCTTTTCTATAGCCCTTTTCTCTACTACATTTGTATTGGAGTTAGTTTTTTTTTTCTTAATTCCATTTCTTTTTCTATTTGGACCACACAGTAAATTCAAATATGAAAGCAAAATAGAGCATACGAGAATGTTCACAGTAGCAAATGTTGTAATAGTAAAACTCAGCAGGCAAAAAGCTAGAAACAAATGAAAAGCCCATTTGTAAGGATCAGCTGAACTAAATACGGCACAATTTCTATAACTGACTATTGTGTGTTTACCTTTAAAAAGTAGACCAGTTCTGTTGATATGGAAAGACATCCACAATAAATTGAGAAAGTCCAGATGCAAAATGTCACAGTAGGCTACCATCTGTGATATTTTTAAGAGGCTATTTAGACAGGTGTGGATTACATACATGGAAAATTGGAAAGTAATACATAAAAACTGTTGAAGGCGATTACCTCTGGGAAGTAGAATTGAAGATCTAAAGTGGAAGAATTATTTTTTCATCGGTACATCCTTCGCTTTTGAATTTTTACCATGTACATATGTTATTTCCATAATGAACATTAATTTACTGGTTTATCCACCTGTAATTTATCTCTGTTAATTAATTTTAATAGAATATTAAAATTTGTGCCCTGGATACAAAGTCCAATTATGAATTTATTTAATTAATATTGATAAGGGTTTATTATACCCCAAGCAAGCGCTAGGTGCTGGGATTACATAGATCCACAAAGGAAAGTAACGTAGGGACCTTGCCTTCTAGTAGCCCATTGTCAGGTGAGGGAGCTAGCCAAATAAATGTTGGCAACGGGGGAAAAATCAGTGTTACGATTGAGAAAAGTCCTGAAAATTATGGGACCATAGAGGACGGCACCTAGAAAGACGACTTTCTGAAGGAGGTGCTATCTGCAAAGGGTTTTGAGGATGAATAGAAGTTAATTACAAGGAAGAAGGAAGGGAAGAGCTTTCCAGCAAAACACATCCAGCTCACGGGACAATAAGGATGGATGCGTAGTTTTAACCACAGCAAATACACACTTGGAATACTTATGATTTTAAAATGCTCTCATAATGAAATAGTATGCAACCCCTACAGGAAGAGGTAGCTCTACTGGAAGCAACTAACAGTTGGGTAAAGTGGTTAGGAGTTTGGGCTTTGGAACCAGATGTTAGATCTGGTTCAGATTCTGGCTCCACCACCTACTGGCTGTGCTGTGTTCCCTAACATCTCTCTGCTAAATTTCCTCCGCATAAAATGAAAATCATGATAGTACGTTCTTCATTGGGTTCTAATGAGTATTAGAATGAAATAATGTATACAAAGTCCTTACCCCAGTGCCCGCCACAAAATAAGCATTGCATTAACTACGTGACAGTTACCCTCTCATGGACTGACATGTAGACATGTTAAGTATGAGGGAAAGAGACAAACTGCTTTTTATCTTTATGATATTATCTTATTTCAGCAGGGACTTTGCTGTTTTGTTCACCAATATGTATCCATCAATGCATAGGTGCATTCCAATAAGTCACTGTTGAATGAATGAATCCCTGTCAAAGAAAATATATGTTGCATTTGCTACTACATACACAGGAAAAGAAACTGAAAAAGTATATACCAAACTGTTAATAGATGTTGTCTCTGGGATGACAGGATTATGAAGGATTTATCCTTTTTAAATCATACTTTTCTCCAACAAATGTTTTGCAAGGAGCCTGATACCTGGAAAAAGCAGAAAACAGCAAAAACATTCAAATGTAAAACAAGAGGAAAAGTAAACATTTTAATTGTTTACTGGCACCATCATAGTCAATTCAAAGTTTTTTTCATTTTTTCTGGAATTTGTCTCCAGTCTTCTGAAAGAGAAAATATAGTCTTGGAAATAACAAGACTGCATATATACTGTATGACTGTATAACTTGTATATACAAGTTGATCTTTTCTTCATTTAAAATTATAAGATAGGCTGAACTTCAGTCATTGCCCCAGTTCTTGGATCTCTGCTCTTTGGTAGTGCTCTCCCAACACTGTCTCCGGACTCAGCCCTGTGGCTTGGTTTTGACCAATGGAAAAGTAGCAAGCATGACAAAATTATGGCTTGAAAAGCATTTGCACACTGGGGGTCTTGGAGCCCTAACAACATATGAAGAAGCCCAGACTCGCCAGCTGAATGATGAGAGACAGGCAATCCACTCCCGCCATCTGAGACTAGACTGACCACAGACACATGAGCCGGTGCAGCCAAGATCATCCAAGCCCGACCTCAACGAGAGAACCACCTGACAGGATCATGAGCTGAACAGACAGCTGTTATTTCAGGCCACTAAATTTTAGGGTGGTTCATGGTTTGTCATGCAACGACGGATAACCAATACAAGTTACTTTAGTCACATGGCTTCTAAACAAAGTGCTCAACCGTATGTGATTTTTCAAATGAAAAAAAAAAGCGAAGAACCTGCAGCAAAATCACCACAAACTATTCACAAAGAGTCTCTTTTAAAAATAAAAGTATATCAACTTGAGGGCTGCCTTTTGTGGAGGACAACAGACACAAGAATATTATATTTTATATATTATATTATTGTGTATAATATTTTATATATTATACAATATTATATTATAATAAGGGCTCTAGTTTTCTGACCACAAACACAGCTGAAGTTTACCCTAATATAATATATATTTGACTTCCTTTTGAGATGATACAACCAGTAGTATTAAGTGATTCATTAAATTTCTTGAAACATTTACATATCTTTACAATGAATTCATTTCTTAAAAATCACCCTGAACCTTTTCTTTTGGACATTTCTGAAGCATGAAGCAGCAGCATCAACCTCTCTAACAAGAACACACCTCTGCCAGGTGGGTCTCACATTCACACACATCACCTCATTTGTTCCTCACAGCATTCCTGAACATAGGTGTGATTATTCCAACTTAACCAAGGCAATGAGGCCCAGAGAAGTCAAGCGAGCTGCCCAAGGTCACACAGCTCATAGGGGTAGACCTGAGCCCTGTCAAGACCAGGTCTTCTGTATCCAGATCTCTCATTTTTATCACATCACAGCACGTGCTCTGGGATACTTTTTTGTTTTGGTTTGGTTGGGTTGGGTTTTTTTTGTGGTACGCGGGCCTCTCACTGCTGGGGCCTCTCCCGCCATGGAGCACAGGCTCCGGACGCGCAGGCCCAGCGGCCACAGCCCATGGGCCCAGCCGCTCTGCGGCACGTGGGGTCCTCCCGGGCCGGGGCACAAACCCGTGTCCCCTGCATTGGCAGGCAGACCCCCAACCACCAGGGAAGCCCTCTGGGATACTTTTAAACCTAGTGGAGTTAGATGGTTTACACTGAGCATCCAGTCATCAAATAATAATAGCTAACCTTCACATAGCATTTGCTGAATGCCGCGTACTGTTCCGAGCACTCTGGGTATATGAATTCATTTCATTCTCACGACCAGCCTATGAGGTAGGCTATCTTATTATCTGCATTTCACTAATGAAGGGATTAGGGCATATAGAGATTAAGTGATGTGACCAAGGTCACACAACAAGTGAGCGACAGAGCCAGGATTCACACTGGGGAAAATAGCTCCAAAATCGACACTCCTAAGCCAGTAAGCTGCACTGCACCAAGACCTAGCATCCTGGTTGGCCCTGGTTGGGACTGAGAGGCTTTCAAAGATGCTGAACTTTCAGCGCTAAAGCCAGGACAGTCCCAGACAAACCAGGGCAGTGGACAGAGGTTACAAACCAGCAGCCCTCAGGCCACATCCAGCCCATTCTATTTGAACCATACAGTATTCTGAAATAATATTGAGCCAACATTTAAAAATTAGATGACATATCTTAATAAGAGCTATACTTTGGGGAGATCAGGGTATGCATTCAGGCATAGTGACAACAGCTGCTGGGCCCTGTCCCCTTGGCAACAGCCCACCACATACACCAGCTGTCACGTGCCCTCACCCCAGCCTGCTGGGCTCATTTCTGTGCCTGACCAGATGTTGTGTGCAGTTACTGGAGTGTGGGACCCGGCTTCATCGTCCCGATGCACTAGAGCAGGGCGCCTGCACCTGTGAGTCATCTGGGGCGTTTTGAAGGTGCCCAGGACACACCTCTGCCCAATAGACTCAAACTTCAATGTGCACGTGAATCATCGGGAGATGAGGCAGGTTCTGATTCAGTGGGTCCGGGTGGGGCCCGGGATTCTGCATTTCTGACAAGCTCCAAGGTGATGTCGATGCTGCATTTCCAGGGACCACACATTGAGAGGCATGAGGCCAGAAGACAGCGGCTCATTAGCATGTGAGCAAACTAAGCTGTCTCTTCTGGACAGCTCCTGTCTCCTCGGAGACTCATTCGCAGAGAGGCCCAGAGAGGTGCAGTGAGCAGCCCCAGGTCACACAGAGCACCCAGATCTCTGCTGTTTCCCACCCTTTCCCACCTGTCTCCCCTGACAGGTGACTTCACCCACCCATCCAAACCACAGCACCTCCTAGCTCACTATGCGAGGTGAGGCTGGGGTGAAATTCACCACGGAGAAGTCAGCTCCTGTAGAATCTGTTTCTGGATGGGGGTGGGTGGCAGTCCTCCGTGGAAAGGGGCTCCAGGGCAGGTGAAACATCCCACATGCATGCAACAGAGAGAGCAGAGGCTGACGAAGGGAGGAGGGGCCGACTGAGGGATGGAAGCTCGGGACACAGGACAGTCTCCTCCCCTGCCCGCTGTCAGACAGGACACCCCATAGTGCCTGAGTCAGAGGGCCTGTGAACTCAGCCCCCCCGCTGCTGGGTGGGAGGGTGAGTCAGAGGGCGTGTAGTGAAGTGCACTTCTCCCTGGCCAAATATGGGGCTGCGCTCTGCTCTGTCTTGCCATTCACGCTGCCAGAGGCCTAAGGCTGCGTCTGTTCCACATGACAGCAGGGTCCCTGATGAAGAAGGGACACTAGTCCACACCCGCTGACCCCTCTCTTGCTCCCTCACCACTGGGTGGTACTTTGCTTTGCACTCTCCAAGCACCTTGTCAACCCCCCACTGCACATCTGCTCTCCCCACACCATTATATGAAGCATGAAATAGAGAAGTAATAATAACGCATTTTGAAACAGTGTTTTTGTCATAACAGGGTGCTGGTCTGCTGTCACACGCCCACAGGACTGTAGGCTCGGGGTGAGGGTTAGGAAAGAGACCACATCTTGCTTTTCCTTATACCCCTCCTCCCCCAACCAGTGCCACACACAAAGCCCGGAACAGGGCAGATGTGATTAGCTATTTGTTAAATTAATCACTGTGTGTATTGTGTGTGTGTGTGATTCTCTGCCACTAGACTTTTAATATCTTGAGTAAATAACTTACATAGCATGCCCTGTGTGCTGGGCGCTGTTTGAAAATCTTCTCATGTTAGGTCATTTAGCATGAGGATTAACTCATTTAATCCTCACAACAATTCTACAAGGAAACTACTATGATTATCCTCATGTTACAGATGAGGAGCCTAAGGACCAGAGAGGTTCGGTAACTCGCCCAAGGTCGTACAGCCAGAAAGTTCTAGAAGCACGATTCTAACCTCAACAGCATGGCCTCAAATTCTATACTCTTAACGGTATTGGATTCATTTCCGTATCTCTGATGCCTGGCACGTGATATGTAGTAATAACTGTGTGTTGACTAGATGAATGAATAATTAATTGGTTAATTACTGTGTTTGTATATGTGCATTTATGTCTCCCACTAGACACTGAATTTCTCGAAGGAAATATTGGTCTTGCCGATGCCTCCCTGTGCATTTAATAAATGATTAAAGAGAGAATATATTAAGGAGTGGACGTTCCCCAATGTCCATTTATCTGATGTGTGGTCCAGGGTGCCTGGCAGGCACCCTGAGGTTTTCAGAGTTTATTCAGGTGTCCAGGAGGAGACAGGTAGGGCCAAGAGTCAGGGCCGGCTTCATGGCCCTGTGTGGTCTGTACAGCTGCACAGGGTCCTGTGCTCAGAAATGTCCCCCCACTTGGTTCAATGTCCTACTGTCGCCATCTTGAAATTCTTAATAATTTTGAACAAGGGGCCTCCTGCTCCTGTTTTACACTGGGCTCCACAAATGATGCCGCCCGTCCTGCCAAGAATGAATAAAGGCCGTGAAGATGCCTGCAGGAGAGGAGAGGGAAAGAAAGGGACTCCAGGAGCTCTGTGTCCACAGCCTCCTGGAAAGAAGCCTTAGTTGTGGTGGCCATTCTGATGGTGGGTCACAGGCTTAGTGATTCCAGCCCAGGTTTGTCTTCTGAAGGGGCATTTGCATCTCATTGTCCCTCCCCAAGGGCTGTCCCTGAGACACCCCTGGGCCTCAGGCACCAACAGCTTCAAACTGTCACCCAGGCCAGCTTCTACAGCTCTCCTCCATTTCAGCCACCACGGTAACAATGCCTGCGTGGCATGGAGCTCACACTCAGGCTGCGCACTGGGCTCAGCTCTTTTCTTCCATTTGATGCTCACCACCAACACCCCAAGAGACGGGTTTAAGTGACCCCACTTCAGGCATCTGAGGTCCCAAGTTAATAAGAGGCAACATCAAGTGCCCATAAATGGTTCCGAGACGCTTCTTAACCAATGGCCCCCACTGCCCCTCCCTATTTTAGGTAGGCCCCCTTTCTCCCTGCCCGGAAAACCCTCTCTCCGTTTCCCAAATCCTGTCTTCTCCCCTTACCTCTCCTCCAGCCATACAGCTGGGAAGTGGGAGGACCAGGGCTCCAACCCAAGCAGTCGGCCTCAGATTACTGCTCTTAACCATATTTGATGGATTTGCCCTCTTTGGGCCTGGCTCGGATATCTCAACTCACAGGAACGTGAACCTGGAAGGAACTCCAGCTTCAGCTTCTTCATCTGTAATAAACAGACCTACATCACAGACTTGCCTGGATTAAATGTAATGACAGATGTCAAAGTGCTTTTTAACAATCCAGGTCTAAGCAGTTACTCCTATTAATTACCAGTAGTGAAACTAAGGCTTATTACACCCTGTGCTAAAGAAACAAAGGTCATTAGCTCCTACCTGCTTCACCTCAGTCAACCCGAGTCTGGCCACACCCTGGCCAGTTACCAGTCAGTAAAGAACTAAACAAGATGCATGCCTGCCAATCACCAGGATTTCTTCTGCATTGTCTTTCAATCCTGAATCTGCCTCTTCTTAGCTATGTGACTTTGGGCAAATCACTTTACCTCTCTCAGTGCTGAGTTTCTCATCTACAAAGTGGAGCTGATGGAGACAGTTGTATTGCAGGGTGGTCGTAGGGTGACCAGCATGGTAATCACCAAGTGGTAGTTGGTGTTATTCTTGGAAAAACTCTCGTACACACAAGATTCCCTGCAAAGCAGCAGTGCCTGACCAGCATCTTGTGATTTGTGATGGTTAATTTTATGTGTCAAGTTGACTGGACTAAGAAATGCCCAGAGAGCTGATAAAACATTATTCAGGGTGTGTCCGGGAGGGTGTTTCTCAGATTAGCACTTAAATCAATAGACTAAGAAGATCACGCCCCTCAGTGCAGGTGGGTATCATCCAATCTGCTGAGAATTCGAATAGAACAAAATGGTAGAGGAAAGGCGATTTTGCTCTCTCTGCTTGAGCTGAGATGTCCATCTTCTCCTGCCCTCAGGCCTCGGCACACCTGGTTCTCAAGCGTTCAGATTCAGACTATGAATTATACCATTGGCTTCTCTGGTTCACAGGCCTTTGAGTTTGGACTGGAACCACCAGCTTTCTGAGTCTCCAGTCTGCAGATAGAAGATCATGGACCCTCTCAGTTTCCATATCATGTGAGCTGATCCCTTATAATTAATCTCTTTCCATCTATCAATATATATCCTAATGATTCTGTTTCTCTGCAGAACCCTGATTAATACCCTCTTAGAGCATCTTTTCTGAGTGTTCTCTTCCCACTGAAGACGTGCTACGCTCAGAGAACATGGGTGAACACTCTACTGATAAGTCCTAAATAAGACAGCTTTCTAAATCTCTCAGCTTGCCCAAATCCCGACCAAGCTGCAACACTGCCGACAGCTCTTCCAACGTCTTCCCCTCCCTTAGCCTCCCTTTCCCTGACTGCCCAGGGTATAACTGACGGCCTTTTGATTCCACTCCTGCTGCCACCAAAGCTTCACCCCCCACAACCAGGTTGGAACTTTCTGGTTTTTTTAATCTTTGCAGAAGAAGGGGCCAATTCAGGGCATAACAAGGGGTTAGGCTACTGGATACAGTGAAGTGTCTATTTAGAGTTGAAGTCTCCCTGTTCTTCACCCTACTCTCTCCCCCAATGACATTTTTCCAAAGAAAAGAAAATTGTGCCCATCAGAAACACACACACTAGCTTCACAGGTGCTAACTCTGTGATCTTTGGCAAAGCCCATAGTGTCTCTAAGGCACAGCTAACTGGGAACAGTCAAAGTGCCCCTCTGGTAGGGCTGGCATTGGGATTAAATGAGATAACCCATGCAAAGAGTCTAGTACAGTTCCTGGTGCATAGTAAATACTCAATAAACGTAACTATTTTGTTGTTATGGTTATATGAAATCAGTTCCTAACTGTGAAATTGTACATCACAGTTATATTCAATCCACAGCAGTATTAACCTAATTTTCATCACCGTAGCAAATAAGAACTATGAGCATATTGACAGACGTCAACTGATGATGACATTTTCACAGGCCTAGGTGCTGTCCTGCCTGTTGTCCCAGCATACTTTTTAAAAACTCCTGCCAGCACTCTGGCTCTGTGAGAAAATTTTTTAAAAATTATAAAACTTGCTCTCGGGCTTTCCTGGTGGCTCAGTGGTTAAGAATCCGCCCACCAATGTGAGGGACACAGGTTCAAGCCCTGGTCCGGGAAGATCCCACATGCCGCGGAGCACCTAAGCCTGTGCGCCACACTACTGAGACTGCTCTCTAGAGCCCGCAAGCCACAACTACTGAGCCCACGTGCCACAACTACCGAAGCCCGCGTGCCTAGAGCCCGTGCCCCGCAACAAGAGAAGCCACCGCAATGAGAAGCCCGCGCAATGAGAAGCCCGCGCACCGCAACGAAGAGTAGCCCCCGCTCACTGCAACTAGAGAAAGCCCACGCACAGCAACGAAGACCCAACACAGCCAAAAATAAATAAGTAAATTTTTAAAATAAATAAATAAAAATAATATACCAATCTATGTTCCCTGGAAATTGGGAGTATTGGCGGGTATATCTGAAATCAGAGTGAACCATGAAAGAAAAGAAAAACTTCATTTGTTCATTCCATAAATATATAATAAGTACCTACTGTGTGTCAAGCTGTGCAAAAATAGAAAATTTTTTGAAAACAGGCCAAAGGCCCTGCCCTCAGAGGACTTACCTGGCCTGAGGAGTTTCCTAGTTGATCACTATAAAAGTGATTTCATTTTTTAAATGAAATCTTTCAAAGAACAATGAAGAATGAAATGTTTCAAGGCGTAAGAATGAGATCAGTGTTTCCTCGGCTTCGTCAATAATGTGTGATGAGCCTCCTGGCAGGGCAATGAAGGAAGACTTGTCATCTTGTGCAGCAGAGATCCAAGAAGACCTCAAGGCCCAACATAAACAAAGACAGGCTGTTAGGACGCATTAAGGTTGAAGGGAAAACTGGAACCAATTTGCACATGGTTGCAAAAACGGATTTGCAGCATGGAGTTGATCTGAACAAAATTCCTGGCCAGGCCTATCACAGAGTTGCTAACAGGAGCAGAAAACTGAATGGATTTGCAGCAACGCTGGTGAAAAGAGAGCCAAGCATTTCATACACACAAGGCGACAGCAAAGTTTGAGACTCGGTAGTAATAAGTTTTGATGTGAGATCGAGAAATGAAAGAACTCCGAAAAGCTCTCAATACTATCAACTCATGCATATGAGAAAAAGCTGATGATTTTTTTCAAAGCATTTCCATGCAGAGTGAAGGTGCAACAGGCAGGAAGCTGTGTTATTCTGTGAAAATGTCTTTGGGCTATCCAATATGGTGATTTGTGTTCATTTGGGTTTAACATCTTTTCAGAGATTACAGAATTTAGGAGACTGTATAAAGTGATTCTTAAAAGATCAAGTGTCTGATAAACTGAGCAAGGTACTGAGGTTAACTTCCAACTTTGAATTTATCTTTTGTCTAATACATATTAAGTATTTCAGGAATTGTTTCCAAGGGCTGCAAAATAAACTTATCTATAATCACTTCTTTTTTTCTTTCTTCATGATTTATCATCTGTGTAAAGTGATAAACATTTCAAAACTCTTCAGGACGGGGTAGAAGAATCATGCCAAAAAATAATCAGAGAGGGTTTCAGAGTTTAAAAATCATCCTTTCAAATGAGTACCAAAAAATCCTGGAAGAAAAAATATCTTGGGAATTTAAATCCTTTTTCTTTCAGAAAACAATATAACAGTGTTGTTTATTTACTAAGAATTTGATTCTTAGTTATTAAATTTAAATATATATTTTATGAACATGAGCACAAAAAAACTTTTTTGAGGTTTTGTATATGTATATATATGAATATGTACATATATGGAATAAAGCATTAAATGAAACGGCAAGCAACATTTTTCAAGAATATAGATGTACATATGATGTACATACGGTCCCACAGCTTCATTTTCCTAAGGATGATACAAAGTTTCATTTTCTTCACGTCTGCATCAACATAACCAACACGGGTGACTCCACGTGGTCTTCATGAGAATGCTACACATGTCCCGAACCATTGCATTTTGTTTCAGTTCCAATTGCCAGACCAAGCAGGGGTACTTATTCTTCTTCCACATCATCTTAAAACATACTGTGAAGGGCACTAGCCCTTGATGGTTATTAAGAATGACTCAGTGACCAAATTGATGGACCTCGAAGGAAGGAACCAGTGGTGTTTGGAGAAAGTGACCATGCAAGATGAGAGGCAGATGGGGTTGGATGGATCCAATCTCACCTATCAGAATTACTCATCCAGCTTGGTAGACTGTTACGGCTGACATCCAAATCTGAACTCTAAGTCTGAAGGCACGCTACCCTGATAACAATTGGACACCATCCTGGGAGAGGATGGTGACACAATAGAAATCATCATGTTGTTTTTATTAGCATATTCCTGCATGTTCAGAGATTTTTGGAAACCTGCATCTGAAAGCTGTTGCTCTAAAATCTCCCAGAGGGCTTCACTTCTTTGGTGAAGTTTCCCTCACATGGAAATCTGCTGAAAACAAGGGTAAGGGATCTGGGTCCCCCACAAACGTCCTATCAGGCTCCACCTTGTCTGGGATTATTACAAAATCCCACTTTATAGATGATGAAACTGAATTTCAAAAAGGCGAAGTCATTGCATCCTTGACGTCCTAAGGGAAAGGCCTCAGTATGTACCTTTGTCACTCGATGTGCAGGGATTTGTGCAAGGGACTGTTTATTTACAAGAAGGCAATCGGGCCTCTGGGTGGGCCAGTGTATGACTGATATGCTTACAGTCCCTGGGGTTCTTGGGAACCCAGGGTAGCACCAGGCCAGAGGGAGCCACTTCCAGCTCCTCTCCAACCATGACCCATGCCTCTCTCGTCCTCCACCCCAGACCCTCGCCCCTCCTGCCCTGCAGCCGGAATGGGTTCCTCTCAGTCTGTGTTCCCTATTACCAGCAGCTTTTTCTGGTTCCACTCCACTGCCTAGATCTTTCCCACAACCTCTCCGCAGCCTGGGCGGCCACCACCATCCTTCAGACCTCCATGTGGTCTCATTTCCTCCAGGAAGTCCTTCCTGCCCCCTCTCCACCAGCTGCAGCGGGAACCCTTTCTCTGGGCTCTTGTAGCATCCTGTGCTGCCTCTGAATAAATAGTTGATTTGGTGGTATGAGCAAGAGGTGATCCAGCCCTGTGGTTCAAAGCCTGGGCTCTGGAGCCAGTCGGCCTGGGTTTAAATCTTGGCTCCGCCTCTTATGTATGAGCTCTGTGACCTTGAGCAAGTAGCTTCATCTCTCTATGTCCCCATCTCTGCCTCTGCAAAATATGAATAACAACATAACCAGCCTGTTGTAAAAAACCCAAGAGTTAAGGCTTCCCTGGTGGCGCAGTGGTTGAGAGTCCGCCTGCCGATGCAGGGGACACGGGTTCGTGCCCCGGTCCGGGAGGACCCCACATGCCTCGTAGTGGCTGGGCCCGTGAGCCGTGGCCGCTGAGCCTGCGCGTCCGGAGCCTGTGCTCCGCAGCGGGAGGGGCCGCAGTGGTGAGAGGCCCGCGTACCGCAAAAAAAACAAAACAAAACAAAACAAAAAACCCCAAGAGTTAATACACGCAAGGCACGTAAAACAATGCCTGACATATAGCAAGAGCTCATTACTGTATCATTACAGTAATCTACTGTTTTCTGGTCCATCGGTTCACTAGACTGAATTCTTGATTGTACAGATGGTGTCATAATTCTCTCTTAGCATAGCCTCTGGCACGTAGTAGGTACTCAGTAAATATTTGCAGAATGAACGAATGGGCAATGGAGGCCACAGCCTCTGTTGAACCCTCTGCCTACAGCTGGCTTTCTCTAGAGGCCGCCTTGGCTTCCATGGACTCGAGGCCCATGTTGGCTGAGCTGATTTGCTTAGAGGAGACTTGCTTATGCTCTCCCCAGGGCTGAGCTATTCCTCCTCACACAGCTGCTCATGCCATTGGAGTTGTGCAACTCCACGCGATTCATCTTTGCAATGACTATTCCTCGTATGACTAGGGTGTTGACCTGTTTTCATGGAATTGAACTTCTCCCACTGGAAGGTCCCAGGGCCTCAGTCTTAGCCAACAGCCTCCCTGGCTGCTCTGTGAGCAGCTAACCCTCTCCTCACCATTGCCTGGGCTGTGCCCCAAGTTCCAGAGCTGGCTGCCTCTGCTCTCCACCTGCGACAGGCCAGCTCTGCCTACATCTCGACGCTCAAAGGCCACCCCGCCCAAGGCTTTTCCAGACTCTACTCCCAGGTGGAAACCATTCTGCACTCCCATAGTCCTCTCTATGTACCCTTGTTGCTTCACCTCTTGGAGTCTCAGTTTCATTATCTATGAAAGAGATAACAATGCCTACTTCAAAGGGATGTTATGAAGATCAAGCGACTCAAGCAAATGTTTCATATCATAAGCATTTGCTTGTTTACTACCTGGGAAGTTTCTCGAAGCCAGGAACCCTCTGTTTCATTACTATATGCCCCTTATTCTTAGCAACTGACTCGTCTTAGGCATTCACTAAATGTTTGCTCAATGAATGAATCAATCAAAAAACAAATCAAAAAACACAAATTATGGAAATGTAGCAATATCCTACAGTTGTAACAGAAAGAATTGTCCTCGTGTGACTTTCTTTCTTTTTCTTCCTTTTTTTCTTTCTCTTTTCTTTTCTTTCTTCCTTTTTTTTTTTTTTTTTTTTTTTTTTTTTTTCAGATTAGAAATAGCCAAACCAAATCAACTATTCTTTTCCTGGGAGGTGGATTCACAGTGCCTGGTGTGTTCAAAATATCATTATTATAGCCAGAAAATTTGGACTTGGGAGTAAAGACATACACATACGTACTCACACGCTGGGGATACTTTTCAGGAAGGAGTGGGTTCTCGTAGCTCTCCTCCCGCACAATGTGAGCATGGGCTACCTCATCCAGCCTCTTGCTCCGTCCTGGGCCCTTCCCTCCCTGATACCCACATGTCATCACCTGTACCCAACGTCACCAAAGCTAAGTGATTATCGCCTACTCTTCTTGACAAAATTTCCTCTCCCACAGAACCCTCCAGACACCAAAGGGGAATGCCTGGAGAAGTTCATGTTAGGGGGGTGGCAAGCAAGAGTACTGCCTCATTTCTCACAAGCCCTGGGCACATGGAAACAGGAGGATACGCCTCCTTTTGTGACTCTGTCCTGCTCTCTCTCACTGATATTCAGAGAGGTCTATCACGTTCAGGGGGTACGGGTCCCCACCCTTCTTTCCCTTGCCCATGCCCAAGCCCTGGAGGGAAAGCCCCGATTCCCTACAAGGTGGTGTCCCCAGAAACTGCCCCATCGTCCTCATCAGACCTACTTGCCTGCCCGACCCAGACCTGTCCCTTGTATAGTCACCAGAGAGGCTCAGCCCAGATGGTTGCAACTTGCCCAGGTGAAGCAAACTGCCTTGCCTGAAGGCTGACAGTGAGCCAGAACCGAGCCATCCAACAAAAGCCAGAGCAAGTCAGTTTGGCAGCAGGATGCTACGGGGAGAACAGGGGAAGCCTGGGCTGCCCCAGTGCACAGGAACTCCCGGCAGGGACCTCAAGGTCTGTTTCCCCTCCTCTCACCTCTAACTCTCGCCCTGCAGCCCTGGCTACAGTGGGCTGGCTGCTCAGACCACAGTGATTGGCAGGAGCATATGCACAGCACCATGATGCATCCATCTAAGATGCCAGTGATATTTACTCATTTAATCCTCCCAGCAGCCCTATAAGGTAAATAGTATAATTATCTCTATTTTGAAGATGAAGATGATGAGAATAAATTACTTGCACAAGATTTCACTGCTTCTAAGTGGTAAAATTGGTATTTGAATTCCGAAGTCCTGTTCTAGAGTCTACACTTAACCACTCCACTATACGTGGTGCTATTAATGTGCTCATTGTACAGATAAGGAAACTGAGGCTTAGACAAGGTAAAGACCTTGCCTCAGGGTACTCAGCACAAGGGCCAAGATTCAAGTCCACAGCATCCGACTCTAAAGCCCTTGCTGGTCATCATTTTGCTATCATCATATTTGTCAAGACAAAAGGGCAAACATCAAACCCAGATATTTAGATTGTATCTTGTCACTCAGAATCCCACGTGGCATCATTCTGAAGAAACTTAACTTGCTTTCCTTTCTCTCAAAGATGCAGGTAGCACAATTCCTTGTAGTGATCTAAAGAAAGTCTCATCCATCTTCTTATTTATTCACTGAATAACTATTTTCAAAATGTCCATTATGGGCAAGGCCCTATGCTAGGTGCTCCAAGGAGCTCACAATGCAGCAGGAATAACAGACGTTCTACAAGTGATGATAAGTGTGGCCAAGAAAGGGGAGATGCTATTGATAACTAGAACTGACTGGAACCTCTTCTGCCACGGAGGAGGACAGTCCAGGAAGCAGAGGTACACAAAGTGGGGGAAAGATGTTTAAAATTTTTCAATGGCTATTTTTTTTTCTCCCAACCCTCTCCTATTACTGGGCCAGAAGGTGGATAAAGTGTTCCCCTAACATCTTTACTGACTCTTCCAAGTCTATTCTTTCTTCTTCCTCCCAAAGCTACTCCCCACCCCACACCCAGCTCTAAATATTTCCCGGCTCTGTCTCACTCCAAAACATGCTAGCTAATAACCAAAGTGAATAAACATTCTTTGCCCCCATAAATTAAAACATGCTAATGACTTCCTGGGTCTATTTTGACTGGACTACTATGGGGCACAGGACTTCCAGAATTCAGATGCCACAGATATTTCTCAACACATACTCGGTGGAAGGCATTGGCCAGATTAGTCACTTTCACACACTGTGGCATTTAATCCTCACCATAATCCTACGAGGTTGATAAACACACAGAGGCTCAGAGGAGTGAAATCTAGAGAAGAAATGGCCCCAGAGGGAATGAATAGCAGAGGGAAGCTTTTGACCTGTCTCCAGATAACTAGTCCTGTGTATTCAGTAAGCACGTACTGAAGACCCGTCCATGAGTATTGTAGTATTGTACAGGATGAAAAGCAGCTGCAGTATCTCCCTTTACAGCATTGATGCTGGGAAATTCTTCCAGGTATCAACTCTAAATTCCTTCTGCAACTCAGTCCCGTTCCCTACCTTGCCCCCATCCTCAAATAAGTACAAAATAAACAGTTGCTGATGAGATCGACGCCAAGCTCCTCCTCTTCTTGTGGCTTCTGTCTTCAGTTGCCACACAGGCTTGAGATAAGACTCATGGAACAGGCTTCTATCTCCTTAGGCATTGCTTCCACCCTGCCAGTCACTCCTCAGCCCCTGTTCAGAGTCGGGGAAGACCAAATACTTTAGGAGAGTCTTCTCTGTGGGAGGGGAGGAAAGACAGAAAGCTGAAAGCTGGCAGCATCTCTCAGTCCATCACTTCTTATGTGACGCTTTGTGTGAAGACTGTCACCTTTCCAGAGAGGCTCCCCAGATCAGGAACTGTACTGGATGGGCTGTAGTACGTGCCCTTGACCTCCACAGCTCCTGGAGGCTCCCACTAGATACACACCACAGAGGACTCTTTTTCACTGGCTTATCAAAGAAGACCGGGACAGCAACAGCCTCCCTGTGAAACTCAGAGATGACAGGGTCCCAGAACACAGAACAGACTTCATAGATGGTTTATGAGTAAATGGTTGAAAGAAATGAATGAATGTGAGAGTGAGTGAATGAGTAAATGAATTAGATATCATTAAATGGACCAACAAAGGCAGAAAGAAAATAGAAGAGTGAATCAGGGTGTATTAAAGAATAAACTTCTAAGAGCTTGAAGGAATAAATGAGAGGAAAGAGTAACAAAGCAATTAAATGAGTATATGATTGAGCATGTGAAAAAATGAATGCATAAATATGTGAGTCAATTGAATGACTATATGAATGATGGACAGATGGATGGGTGTGATGGATGGCTGAATGGACTGATGTATCAGTGAGTGAATGATGAGTAGATTCATAGCTTCTTAGAGGAAAACTAAGGAACTAAATTATGGCCTCTATGAGACCAATAACCAGGGCTGTTTTAGTGTCCTACACATCGTAAGAATTCTTATAAATGAAATGAATAAGCAGACGGATAATTAGATAGCCTCCTGCTTGCAATACATGGTACTAAAATCTGCCCTTGATGGCGTCCTTCAAATATCAAGGTTCTTCATGTGAAAAGAACTTTACTCTTGAGTTAGATGAGCCTGGTCTTAAGTCCAGCTCTGCCATTCCCTAAGCTGTGTGGTCCATCAAAAGGCACTTAAACTCTTGGAACTTTAGTTTCCTCTTCTATAATGTGGAGACAATCAGACCTACTTCGTGGTGCTCTAGTGGAGACTGAAGAAGAATATGTGTAGAAGCATCCAGAAAGCCAGCACATAGAAGACACTTGGTAAATAAAAATTTCCTTCCTTTCTCTCCCAAGAGCATCTTCTTCCCCCATCCATCCAAAACCCACCAATTCCAGTGCCCTTTGAGGCCCTGCCCTCTGTAAGCCCGTAGTCTTTTAAGGGACAGGTACAAGGGGAAGGAACTCTGCTAGCAGGTGGAAGGGTGAAAGAGTTAGGCTAAACTATGTGAAATTGCAACAATTCAGCTGCTTGTGACCTAAAAAGCCAGCAACTTCACATGTGTCAACTACAGTAGCTGGAAATATAAGGGAACATGAAGGATTCGTCCCAGGGAAGGTCAAAGAAGCCTGGGAAAAACTGGTGGGATTGGGATGTGTGCTCTATGAGTTGAGAACTTTGTGGGCCACCGTGTCCACCCAGAGTCCCTAAGAAGAGGGGAACGAAGCTGGGTTGAGAACTACCTCTGATCCCCCTCTATACCCGGGTCAAATGACCTTGGACATGCTTCTTCAATAAACTCAATTTCCTTACCTACAAAAGTGGCATCAGGAATATGAGCCCTGCCTGGCTGATGTAAGAATCCTCATGGAATTCTCATGTGAAAGCACCTGGCATCTGGTCCACCTGCCCAGGAAAGTACCATTTCTCTTCCCTTCCCTGAGGGGTCACCCAACACTTCCCCACCTCCCGGCCAGCAGCGCTGCTCGTGCTGTGTTTGTTGACACCACATCCGGGCCTGGCTGATGTTGTCACTGTACGTTACACCACCACACCTCACCAGTGACATAACCCCCCTCCATCTCCCTCCCCACCCACCCCAGACTGGCGTAACCCAGGCTCTGCTGACACATCCTCACTGAAATTCAAAACCAGATGCTCTGTGTGTGTTTGCTGGTTCGTTGGCGGGCAAAGCCAAGTCCAGCCCCTTTTTCGCTTGGCTGTCTCTCCCCTGGCCTCTGAGACCTGAGAAGCTGGGAGGGGGCCCCCGAGGCAGCAGAGCCAGGCCCAGCCCATCCAGCACCTCCCATTGGTTCCTGAGTCTGGATGGCAAAAGCCACAGGTGCAGCAATGGGGTGACGTGAGGAAATGGGCCTGCCTGTTGAAACCCATTTCTCAGTGAGGAGAGCCAAGGCAGGCTGGTCAAGGAGAGACAGAGAAACAGAGAGAGGAGCCAGGCTGAGTTCCCAGGAACATTTCCACTCCCTCACCCATTCAAAAATATTTTTTGACCACTGACTGTGTGCTAGGGTCACAGCTGGAGACACTGTCATGAGTCAGGCCAGATCAGAGTTTCCAGCCTCACAGAGCTGTACATTCGAGTGGACAGCACAGCTGATAGCTGAGTAAACTCACAACAAAACAAAGCAAGAGAGCTTCAGGTTGTGAAAAATGCTTTGCGGGAAACAGATGGGCCAGGGCCATAGTAACTGAGGCAGGGGAGAGGGTACTGAGTTAGTGGGGAGATTAGGGAAGGCTTCTCTGAGGATAGTGGGGAGATTAGGGAAGGCTTCTCTGAGGAGGTGACAATGAGCAGAGGCCCAGAAGATGAGAAGGAGGCAGCCATGCGAGGAACTGGGGTGGAATGTTCCAGAAGAGGGGGCTGGAAATGCAGAGGCTATAAAATGGGGGAAAGGCTGGCTTGCTCAAAAACAGGAAGGGACCGTGTGTGTCTGGAGCACATAGCACGAGGAGGAGGGCAGTTCTGAGAAGCTTCCAGACTCCAGATCACGAAGGCAGGGCCTCCTAGGCCAGGGCAGGAGCTAGGACTGTATTCAAAGGGAGATTTTCAACACCCTGGAGGACTCTTCCCTTCCTGGTCCCGAATGCCTGGAGGACAAGCGTGACCAACAGGACTCCCACTCATAGGCACTTGAACAGATCAATGCCCTCTGCTCTGTCAATGGGGGACAGCCCAGAGATGGGACCGCATGTGCCCAAGATCACACAGAGTGGCTATGGGCAGGGCAGAAACTAGAACATGGGACGCTGGAAACGAAAGTGGAGCTCACATGTTTAGCACTTACTGCGTGTGGTGTCCTCTTACTCTTCACATCAACTCCATTTTTTCACAGACAAGAAAGGAAACATGGTCTCCTAGGGTCCACCAGGCTCTAAACCCAGGTTCTCCTGATGCCAAAGCCCACACCCTTTCTACTGGGCTGTTGCTTCAGTGGAAATGCTTCTGATTTACGTCAATATTCCTAGACACCTAAGCTGCTCAGGACCCAGGTTCTTCCTGAAAATTGCTGGAACTTTCTTTGGGAGACACCTCAGGACCCAAGCAGGTGAGGCAACAAATGAGACAGTTGCCCTCATGGCTCAGTCCATTGAGAAACATGTGAACACATTTTAAAAAGTAGATCAAGGAAAACATTTATACATAGATATCACTCTATATCTACTTCCCACCATCAGATGTGCCTCTCGGAATGTCCTTTGAAACTGAACTAGGGCAGAAGGATTTTTCTTCATAAATGACCTGCTGGATCCTCCCCCTGTAGTACCATGGAACTCGAACTTCCACTGCATCAAACTAACCGGGAAGGTTTATTAAAACACAGGCTGCTGGATCTTATACCCGGAGTTTCTGAGTCAGCAGGTCTAGGGTAGGGCCAGAGAGTTTGCATCTCTAACAAGTTCCCAGGTGATGGTGATGTGGCTGGTTTGGGGACCACACTTTGAGAGCCACTGCTGTAGTGGACGCTATGGTCTCTGCCCAGACCACGCTTTAGGACTGAGGCCCTCACTCACCCAGGAGTTATCATCCCTCCCCAGAAATTGTTCTTCATTGAAGGGTACTGCCTCACCCGGAGTGATCATCCCATCCTGTGAGCAGCCCACCACTGGTCAATGGAGAACCTCCAAGGCCTTAATTTGGGACAACTCTGCAGGGCCAGCTCAGTTTCAGAGTTCCCCATGGGACTGACTGAGGCCTCCCTGGCAACTGCACCAGAATTCAACATCTCCCTCTGCCAATCCTATATGCTTCATCCCTGCAGGTGCTGGTCCCCAAAGCACTCCGCATGAAACACCCTGAATTCAAATTTCTGTCCCAGAATCGATTTCCCAGAGTGTCTGACTTCAGAGAGTTGATACCAGAAGTGGGTGGTCTAAAGAAGCAGATTAAAATGGGACTTTGATTCACCCATTCACCAGCTGGCTGACAATAAGTGCTCTGGCCCTGGGACAGGTTGGGAGTAAGTTGAGTAAGCACAGCCCTTGGGGTGATGAAACAGTGGAAACGTGAAGGTTTTCACTGGTGGCAAACTGGGATGGGTTACCTGCGGAAGGGAATGAACTCGTAGGTGCAAAATCTCAGGCTCTGGAGAGGTTTAGATAAGGTACTAATTATAATGACAATAAAATTGGTTGGCTCTCCAAAATGTCAACGTCAGAGGGCCTCTTTGGCAACATCTAAAGAGCCTTCATCTCCTGCAGTCAGAAGATAGAAAAGGTTGAGACTCAGGCCCGGGTCTTCATCATAAGGGCAACAGAGCACCAGAAAAGTCTCAACCCTGGCAATGCTGTTATGCGAAGGTCAGAGCTTTCATTCGAAAGAAGTGGGGCCCCGAGACCTGGAATAGGAACATGAACGTGGATGCACTCAAGAACCTTGAGGCCCCCAGACTCTCCAGAACTCTCTAAGCCTTCAGAAGTGGTCCAGGACTCCTACTAAATACAAACACTCCTGCTTGGCTTTAAAAGGTTACAGAAAGTTATCTCCCCTTCTCTGTGCTGCAAGAAAACATATGCCCCCATCTCCCACTCAGTTAGAGGCCCACCTTACCTCCTGACTGCCAAACCCATATCTAAGGCCAAGTTATAACCTTATTCCGCCAGAAAACACTGGGTCTGCTAGGCTTCCCAGAAAGGAATGGGAATGATAGGACCCCGAAATGATAGACGCCAGATGGCACTCAGCGGTCAGAAGGGACGTGAACACAAATATTGTAAAGGAGCAGCAAAAGTCACAGGACAGCCATGGAAATGATTAATAGAACACGGCATCCCTAAAGACAAGTTAGATGAGCAATTGCTCAATCTATGCAACCAGAAAAAATCAAGAATCAGGATCTCTTGCCAAGTTCCCAGACCTGAGCCCATTTTCAGACACGGAATCTATTGACCAAAGGAAAAAGCAGCCCCCCAGGAAGAAGAACCCTGCACCACCCTGTCAAAGTGACCTCCAGGGTTTCACTCCAGCAAGGAAAATATCCAGGAATTTTAAGGACTGTTGGATATAAGGTCTGAGTTAATACAAAATATTACCTTGGCCCCTGTTAGAATGAGAAGGTCCAGGGGGCCGGGTAAGAAATGGAGTCCAGACTCAGACCTATCACCCAGTGGTCATTTCATCAGTCCCTAAAGATACAACCAGGATGGACATACTTGATAGTTGGCAGAACTTCCGTATAGTTTCCTTGGCCTGTGAGTCAGAACAGTCATAGCAGGGGAAGGGCAGGTAGAAACTTCTGGAACTGCCTCCATCACCCCCCACTCTACCCCCACCAGCTAAGAGAGTAAATCAAAATCAGTATTACATCAGGGAAAGATTAATGCCACCCTTACAGATCTAAAGGATATAGAGATGGTAGTTCCCACCATAGCTCCATTTAATTTGTTAGTCGGGCCACTAAAAATACCCTAGAAGGATTCAGAGGCTGTCACAACCAAGTAGCAGCTCTGATTGCAATTGTTGTGCTGTATGCAGTATCTCTACTGAGCAGGGTAACAGCCTGGGCTGGAGTGTGGCCACTGAGCTAAGCTGATGAAGGTATTCCTTCAAATGTATCTCAGGAAGGTAGACCAGGAGCAGCTGACACCTGTGTAGAACGGACAACACTCTACATGGACAGTCTTCCCCTAGGGCTACATTGACTCCTCTACACTCTGTAGTAGCAGTTTGGACCATCTGGACGTTCCACAGAACGGCACATTGGTCAACCACATTAATGACTTCCTGTTAATCAGTAAGTGATGAGTAAGACGTGGCAAGTACCTTGGAGGTCTCTATAAGACACAAGCACTCCAGAGGATGGGCGATAAAACCCACGAAGATGCAGGGTCCTGCCACATCAGTTGTAATGGGTTCTGGGAAAGGCCAGGGCATCCCCACCACTCAGACAAAAGCACAACACCTGGAAAGCCTCTTCAGGTTCTGGAGTGAGCACATTCAGCTAATCATCCACTAGGATTTAGCATTTCCTAGCGAATGCTTTTTCTATTCTGTAAACCACTGGGTAAATGAGTTTTATTTTTCAGAAATGTTTCTTGACAAATGATGAGGCATGCACTAAATATATTTTCTTCTTTATTGCTAGAGAGATAACACTTCAGTGACTTCATTATTTTTTCCTGACTCTGACGAACACCAGAATGAGAGAGAGGTGGCAGAAACCATATGTTCATATTCATGTCGGGCCACAAAACGAAAAGTATTGTACAGTCTGTAAACAGATCTGGTGTGATGTGACATTTTGTAGGAGAATATCATCAATTTAAAGTGTAAAATTCAGAAAGTGTGTTATGCTTTGTAAACTCCTTTTATTCTTAACATGTTCAGAAAAATGGATATGGAATTGGTGCAATTCTGTGACTGCTTTTTGTGTCAGATTACATCTTGATGAAAAAACAATGACATACTCTTTTCCCTATCTCAAAGAAAAGTATTTTCCTTTAAGGTGTTTTTCCTTTGGAAAATTTTTCAATTGTACATTTTATTTCCCTAAGAGTTGTATTTTTCGCAAGGAAAATGTTGTGGCTATAATTATGTTTGATGTATCTGTACTACATTTTTCATTATTTGCAGTAGATCTTCTTTAGTTATATATTTTTTTAAGAGAATAATGCTCCGAACCAATTTCTAAGTGACACAGAAGACTGCCAACTTTGAATGGAGCCTGCAGCCAAGAAGCGCTATGCAGCAGATTCTGGTTACCGTACACACGGTTACAGTTTAAGCCCTGGCAGACCCTATGGTATTAGGGCAAATCTAAGGGGAAAAAAAATGCTGCTTGGAGTTTATGGCAAACCTTAGTAGGAGAACCACAATGTATATCCCTGCAGCAGATCTGCCCCAGGTGAAGGGGATGGGAATATCTAAGGTGCCGTGGAACCCACCCATTTGGGGAACCACTGAGTAAGATGTTCTCAAGGCTCCCTCCAGCTCAGATGTTCTACGGATCCTTCTTACTGTGGGTTTGCTCAAGCCCAGGCAACCTGGTCTTATTTATTTGGGGGCCAATTCTGCCTGTGACTTGCCCACATGCCTTGCCAACAGCAGCCCAGGAAAAAGCTCTCTATTACTCTCACCCTGAAGTTCTGGCTCCGAACGGGCTGAGAACGCCAGCCAGGGTCATTGCCAATGTTTCTAGTCTGAGTAAGAACTGTGCATCTTTTCCGTGACTCTGCCCTCCGCTTTGGCTGGAGAAACCTAACTTGCATTGGTTTGGAAAGCCCAGTCTTGTTCCTTCTTGCATGAGGCTGTGGTGTGTGTGTGTGAGTCCCAGACGGCAGCATAGTTGCCTTGCCCTAAACCTTCCTTTCTCTGGGGGTGGAGGAAGACCTTGTGTGGGGCACCTTTACTGACCACAGTAGCCCGCACCCCTTCACTTGCCAACAGAACCCAGCTGAAGGAGAGGGACCATCATGGCTTCCCTTCCCCTCTCTGGGCCTCAGTTTCCTCATCTATAAAATTAGGGGGCTGGATCAGGTGACATCTAAGGAGACTGCCTGCTTTGATGTTCTCTGACCCACAACTTGAAAAGGCAGAGAAAGAGCTGTCCTCTCCTCTCCTCTCTCATCTTCCGGCTCCTGTTACAACCACCTGCCCTGCATCCAATTTTGGAAACACATCAATGCCCTTGTACTTCAAGAATGGAAATAAATGAATCAACACATCCTAAAATAATGAGAGGCCTGGCTGATGGAGCAACTTCCCAGCTGGGGCAGGTGTGGATATTAAAACAATACCACCTCCTGGATGTGAGGATTAAATGTATATAAACCCCAAAGCACCACACCAGGACACAGTGAGCATTCAGTATATGGCAGGTGCCATTACAATATCACATAAGGAACCAAGGCTCTCCACTAGAGGGATGAGGCTCCCTGTCTAACCCTCTGATACCCTAGTCCTCCCACACACACTCTGACGGTGACAGGGAACTCACTACCTGACAGAGCAGCCAGGGCAGCTGGGTCAGGTACTGAGCCACATGCTTTAGAAGAGACATCCACCAACCGGCACTAATCCTGCCCTGGAGGAGCTTCGATTCCAGAGATGAGTCACAAATCCAGTTATTACACAGAGGGGTGGTGTCCTACGCAGAGTGAAAACAACAGGGCTGGAGTTTCACATGTGAGCTGTTTTTTCCAAGTGGGGAGGTCAGGGTGGCTCCTGAGGGCAGGGTCCACGTTTACCTTGCCCCACAAGCGAGCTCCAGACCCCAGTACAGCCCTTGGCATATAAGAAGTACCTGACGAATATTTATACATTAAATCATTGAATGCATCAGAAAGAAGATGGCCTGGGAGGATCCAGAGATGCAGGGATGGACAGAGGGGGAACATTCTAGGCAAAGGATTCCAAGAGGAGTCACTTCCAGGGAGGTCTAGGCTAGTGTTTCATTTAGTGACATCCAAACTCGTTCCAAGGAAACCAGAACCAACCGCCTTACCATCCCCTTATCCCCAAAGCCCTGTATTGACCCACAAAATCTGAAGAAGGAAAGTAGGAGTCTGGATTTGGGAACCTGGTTTCCAGTCCTTAGATCTCTCACCTACAATCCTGGTGACCTGGGGCAAGTCACTTCCTGTCAGCCTCTCAAAGGAAAGGTGTCGGACAAGTTAATCTCTAAAATCATTTCCAAGTCTACAAGTTCTTTTTTCTATAAGTATAGTTATATTATTGAAGTATAGTTGAAGTACGGTTGATTTACAATGTGTTAATTTCTGCTGTACAGCAAAGTGATTCAGTTATACATATATATACATTCCTTTTTATATTCTTTCCCATTATGTTTTATCACAGGATATTGAATACAGTTCCGTGCTATACAGTAGGACCTTGTTGTTTATCCATTCTATATGTAATAGTTTGCATCTGTCTATATGCCCCTTTTTATTCTTCCCTCTCCCCTCCAACTACCTGGGGCAACCTGTTGTGTGCTGCTATTGTCATTTTTCTGGATGTTTGGTCCATCACCGTGGGCCGCAGAGAGCTGGCGAGGTGCAAGGCGTTCTGGTTACTATTGCTATGAAATAAATTACCCCAACACTCAGTGGTATAAAAGAACCGCCATTTTCTCTTGCTCATGATTTTGTGGGTTGAGAACCCAGCAATGGCTTGACTGGGCGGTTCTTGTTTCAGGTCCCTTATGAGAGTGGAGTCAATGCCAGCTAGGGTTACAGTCATCTGAAGGCTTGGTGGGGTTGGACATCCCAGGTTGCTCAGTCGCGTCCAGACTCAGTCCAAGATGGCTGGTGGTCGAGGCGGGTTTGGGGCTAGGTGCACAGATGTGCCTCTCCAGCGTGGCAGTCTCAGACTTTTTACATACCAGCTGGCTTCCTCCAGAGCAAGTGACCCAAGAGAACCAGGCAGAAGCTCCATGGGCTTTTATGATCTAGCCTTGGAAATCATGTGGCAAAACCCCTACTGCATTCTACTGCTTACAAGTGAGTCACTAAGGCTAGCTCAGATTTAAGATATGGGGCAGGGAGGGCTTCCCTGGTGGCACAGTGGTTGAGAGTCCGCCTGCCGATGCAGGGGACACAGGTTTGTGCCCCGGTCCGGGAAGATCCCACATGCCGCGGAGCAGCTGGGCCCGTGAGCCATGGCCACTAAGCCTGCGCGTCTGGAGCCTGTGCTCCGCAACGGGAGAGGCCACAACAGTGAGAGGCCCGCGTACCGCAAAAAAAAAAAAAAAAAAAAAAGGTATGGGGCAGGGAGAAACATAAACCTCACCTCTCAATGGGATGTATATCAATGAGTTTGCAGACTTGTCTTAAAATTGCCACACAAGGTATCAGCCTGGCCCTCGGCAGAACACTGATGTACCATGTATGGCCCTGGCCTTCCCTGTTCACCCCATGTCCACAGCCTCAGGGCCCTCATACTATCCTGGGATATGTCCCCTACTTTACCAGGTCTTAGGTCTTTCTTCTCTCTAATCAAATCTTGCCTTTTGTTATGGACTGAATGTTTATGTTTCCCCTAAAATTCATATGTTGAAGTCCTAATCCCCAATGTCATGGTATTTGGAGGTGAGACCTTGGGGAGGTGAGTAGGTTCACATGAGGTCATGAGGCCTCCCCGATGAGATTAGTGTGCTCATAAAAAGAGCTGAAGAGACCAAAGCTCTCTGTCTCTCTTCCTGCCGTGTGAGGACACGGTGAGAAGGCCACCATCAGCAAGACAGGAGGAAAGCCCCCACCAGACCCCAAATCTGCCAGCACCTTGATCTTGGACTTCCAGCCTCCAGAACTGTGAGAAGTTAAGTGTCTATTGCTTAAGTCACCCTGTCTATGGTATTTTGTTATGGTCGCCTGAGCAGACTAACACGCCTGCCCTATGTCCCATTCCCTCAGGATCCTAGTCCATGCAAGATCCCAAGGGACTCTAATAGACTAACTGAATCCCATTAAACCTGCTCATCTCTAGAAGGCCTCCCACTAAGAGACCCAAAGAAGGCAATTTCAGACACTGTGGCAGGTGAGAAAATGAGGCACGTATTTTGAATCCAAATGGGTTTATGATGTCTACTAAGGCCCTATATTTGGCGTACATCATGACACAAAAAATTCATGAGATCAGCAGGCTACACATGGGGAAGTGTATCTGCAGCAACCAATTTCTAATTTCTTTCTAAACCTGAACCTGGTCATCAGGCAGAACATCTGTCCAGACTTGGGCTGAGCCCCGCAGTGAGACAGCGCCATCTCCACTGGCTGACCTCCAAATTAGCAATCATTGCATCTCTACCTGTTACCTGATATTAGACTAGTAACCCAGTTGGTTAAGCCAAGTCAAAAGAAACGAATTAGGACTGAAATAATGATCTAGGAGAGCATTTAAAGGATTGGAATAGGGTAGATAATAAATAAAAGAATGAAATGTAATGTGTGGAATAGAATGAACTGGAAGGGAAAGTGTTCCCTTCTCAGGCCTCATTTCTTTTCTTTTTCTAGAACTTTCTATAACCTTATGGCAGCTTTCTCATTTCATTCAGGTCTCTGCTCAGATGTCACCTTCTCTGACCACCCATCACTCTCACACCCTCTTCCCTAATTTTTTTTTAATCTCCATCTGTAAATATCCTGTATTTATTGGCTTGTTTCCCTTTCTAATTCCAGGAGAGCAGGAACCTCGTCCTTTCCTGCTTCCTGCTGTTGTCTGCCCTTCCTAGTCTCGTATCAGGTATATGATAGGCCTCCCATAAATAATTTTTGTATGATTGAATCATTCAACCAATCGATCTCATTGGAATGTATTCAAGTAGAATGGCTCACAATAAAATAAAGTGGAGTGGAGTGGAACATAAAAGGGAAAAAATGGAATGGAGTGAGATGGGGCGGGGTGGGGTGGGATGGGGCAGGTAGTTCAAGATGAAAGGAAGCAGAAAAAAAAATCAATTCAGAGCAGCAGATGGACTGGAACAGTGGCTTTTCAACCCTCAATGCACGTTGGAACCACCCAGGGAGCTTTTAAACCATACAATGCCTGAACCTACCCATGGCCATTCAGACTCAATTGGTCTGGCAAGGGGCCCAAGCGCCATTATTTTTTAAAGCTTTTCATGTGATTCAAATTTGCATCCGGGGGTGAGAACCATTCTATTAGGATATTCTAGTTACAGAAATTAGGTTAACCTCAAGCCCAGGTGTCAAGCTTATGCACACAAGAGTCACAAACCAGAACCTCAGATCCTACAAACAGCATGTCTGTAAGGGAAACATGTCCACCAGCAACAACCACAGAAGAAAACCTCTCGAATTTTCAGCTATTGCCCCATAAATATTGCGTGCTGTTCGGACAAACGTATGAGTGAAAACTCTCATCTAAACCTCAACGGTTGACTCTGCCGTGGGGCTGGGCGGACTGCTGAAGTACCTCCAGGCTCTTCTCTGCGCAGTATGGATTGGGCACTCTGCGAAGTTGTTTCATCTTTGCAGAGAGATAAATGTTGTCACCCTGGAACTCCAGTCTTCTCTAAGGCAGATTCTCCCCCTTGTCTTTCTCCCACTATCCAGCTAATCGCAAAGTGCCCCTCTGCTTTGGACGAAACCAAGCAGAATTATAAAGGAACCCCAAAGTCTGACTTCCACAGTCTTCCTGACTTCAGATTTTTTTTTATTCAATGTATTTAAACTAAAAAAAAAAAAAGTTTACCCATCTGTCTCACCGCCCACCTCTTGCAACCCCCAATCTGTTCTCTGTGTCTTTGAGCTTTGTTTGTTTGGGGTTTTGTTTATTTGTTTTTTAGATACCATATATAACAGAGATCATTCAGTATTTGTCTTTCTTTGTCTGACTTATTTCACTTACAATGCCCTCAAGGTTCATCCACAGTGTCGCAAATGGCAAAATTTCATTCTTTTTATGGCTAATATTCCATTTTGTGTGTGTGTGTGTGTGTGTGTGTGTGTGTGTGTAACATATTCTCTATCCACTTATCCATCAATGGACACTTTGTTTTCATATCTTGGCTATTGTAAATAATGCTGCAACGAACATGGGGGTGCATATATCTTTTAAAATTAGTATTTTTATTTTCTTCAGGTAAATACCCAGAAGTAGAATTGCTGGATCATATGGTAGTTCTATTTTTAATTTTTCTAGGAACCTCCATATTGTTTTCCATAGTAGTTACACCAGTTTACATTCCCATCAATGGTGTACTATGGTTCCCTTTTCTCTATATCCTCGCCAACACTTATTTCTTGTCTTCTTTTCTTTTTAGTATTTATTTATTTATTTGGCTGTGCTGGGTCTTAGTTGCAGCACACAGGATCTTCATTGCCTCGTGTGAGACCTTCACTGTGGCGTGCGGGATCTTTTAGTTGCAGCATGTGGGCTCTTAGTTGCAGCATGCAGTATCTAGTTCCCTGACCAGGGATCAAACCTGGGCCCCCTGCATTGGGAGCATGAAGTCTTAACCACTGGACCACCAGGGAACTCCCTCTTGTCTTCTTGATAATAGCCATTCTAATAGATGCAAGGTGATATCTCACTGTGGTTTCGATTTGCATTTCCCTGATGATTAGTGATGTTGAGCATCTTTTCATGTATCTGTTGGCCATCGTATGTCTTCTTTGGGAAAATGTCTATTCAGGGCCTCTATTTTTTAATCAGATTGTTTGGGGTTTTGCTACTTAATTGTATGAGTTTTTTTATATATTTTGCATACTCGGCCCTTATCAGACATATGATTTGCAATTACTTTCTCCCATTCCATAGGCTGCCTTTTCATTTTGTTGATGATTTCCTTTGCTGCGCAGAAGCTTTTAAGTTGATATAGTCCTACTTGTTATTTTTGTTTTTGTTGCTTTTGCTTTTAGTGTCAGACACAAACAATTATCACCAAGACCTATTTCAAAGGATCTTACCCCCATGTTTTCTTCTAGGAATTTTATGGTTTCAGGTCTTACATTCAAGTCTCTAATCCATTTTGAGTTAATTTTTGTATATGGTGTAACATAGTGATCCAGTTTCATTCTTTTGCATGTGGCCGTCCAATTTTCCCAAAACCACTTATTGAAAAGACTGTCCTTTCCCCATTGTATATTTTTGGTTCCCATGTCAAAAATTTATTGGCCATATATGCGTGGGTTTATTCCTGTGCTCTCTGTTCCGTTCCATGGATCTATGTATCTGTTTTTATGTTAATTACCATACTCTTTTAGTTACTATAGCTTTGTAATATAGTTTGAGATCAGGGGCATTATGCTTCCAGCTTTGTTCTTCTTTCTCAAGATTGCTTTGACTATTCAGGGTTTTTTGTGGTTCCATACAAAGTTTAGGATTGTTTGTTCCTAACTTCAGGTTTTCTTCTCTCCGATGCACCTCCCAGCTTTTACCCAAATTCACTTCAGCTCTCTGGAAAGAAAGTAATGATGATAATGAATGACAACTACACTTTCTTGAGCTCTGGCTGTAATTAATTTATGATAACGTGCTCTGATAATCACTTTATATAATGATACCGAGCACTTACTGAGAACTCATTATGTACCAGGCATCCTTCTTTCAATTTTACATATATTAGCTTATTTATTATATCAGTTATGAGGAAGATGCTATTATTATATCATCCCCATTTATAGATGAGGAAACTGGGGCACAGAACAGTTAAGTCACCTGCCTAAGGACACACGGTAGCAGAGCAAGGACTTAAACCCCTGGCTGTAGAGTCCAAGTTCTTAGCATCTACGTCCTGTTGCCTCATGCAATCCTCATGGGTCCTTATTAACAGTCTTTCCAGGCAGATATTATTTCCTGATTTTACAAATGAGAAAGATGAGGCTCAGCTATGTCTGGGCACATGCACCAAGTCGCCATATTGGAATTGGACCTCAAACCCAGTATTGTCTAACTCTAAAGTGTGAGGCCCCAACCAGCACACATCTCTGCCCCTCAGCTCACACTCCTCTGAGCTTGGGGGAGCAGGGAGGGCCTCCCCATCTCCTGACAGGAATGGTTTGAGCCTTCTCTTCATGGTCAAGAACTTCTCACATGGGCCACCCAGTCAAGGGGAGGCCTCTGGGGTTTCTGGATCCAAAGCCTGTGTGTCTCCATCAAGCAGCTACACTGGCGACACCTCCTCGGATTTCCTCCAGTCTTCACCTCCTTGGTAAGTGCAAGAGACTTTGTTCCATGATGGAGTGCCGCTAGATTCCAGTGGTGGGCTCAGGTGGGCGAGGGATGCCTTTTGAGTCACGGAGGAAACCACAGACTTGGGTCCCTGCAGCCCCCGCTCCCATGCCCCAGAGGCCGCACCCCTACACTTTGGAAATGTGTAATTCGCACCCTCATCCTCTTCCCACAGACGTGGTGTTCAGGGCTGCTGATTCATTTTGAGAAGCTCCGCTTTCCACAGCTTCGTGAGGAAGGATTGTCCCCACCACCGGAGCCATGTGTGTTTGCTATGATTCATCAGATCGTCTGCAATCGCCTCAGAAATAGCCCTTACGCAATCCAGGAGCCTCTGGGAGCCTCGGCACAGGGGCTTCCCCTCTTAGTCACCCTCTGGGCCTCAGTCCACTTCCACGCAGCCACGGGAACACGGAGGGGCAGGCACATGCCCAAAAGAGGAACTTGAGAAACTAGCAGGCGGGGTGAAGGCCGACCCCCACTGCTGGCAACGGCAGTGAGGCAAGACTGCAGCTGTGCAGCCCTGTTGAAGTGAAACGTGCACCGTAAACAAAACCTCCCGAGGCCAAGGGTGGCCGCTGGCCTGTGCCCTCTGGTCTCGGGGTCTGTGGATAGGAAGAAGGACCTGACACGGCTGATCTTCTCTTCCTGCAGATCAGGATGTTTGACGGGGGAGGCAGGCGGCTGGCCGAGGCTGAAGCTGGTCCTAAGGAGGACGCCAGAAGGGGCAGAAGGGAGGGAGGCGGCCCCATCAGGAGCTCCTCCTGCGGGCCCTGAAGCCCTTTTGGTCCAGTGGGTTTTTGACTCTGGCTGCCCAGAGAATCACCTGGGGTGGGGGGCGGGGTGGGGGGGCAGTTGTAATAAACACAGATGCTCAGGCCCCATCTCCAGAGATGCTGGGTAGGGCCTGGGCATCGGTGCTTTGGAAAACCAGACATTTTAGAGTTGAAAACTACTTGCCGAGTCCAAGCCCTCACTTTGCACATGAGGAGTCGCTGGACTTGAACTTTCCCTTGGCCTACAGAGCCCTCCGTGATCTGGCCTCCCCGTGTCCTCCTCACCTCTCCTGAGTCCTCTCACTTTACCTCCTCTCTCTCCCTCTTTCTCTCCTCATCTCCTCCGCCTCTCTTCCTCCCTCTCCCTGACTCTCTCCTCTCTCCTTCTCTCACCTCTGGGCCTTTGCACTGCCTGTTACCCCTACCTTTAACCCAATCCCTCAGGATTCTAAGTCAGAATCAGTGCCTTGGTGCCTCTCCATTTTCTCGCTTCGCTTTATCTTCCTTCACGGCACAACCTGACCTTATGTCTGTATTTGTTTATCCCTTTATCCTCGATTAGAATGTGGCCCAAGAAGGGCCGGGGCTTCCTGCTATACCCCCAGCAACAGCAGAGGGACTGGAACACAGCAACTGCTCAATAAAAATATCTGCTGAACAGATGGACAACCCCAGTGTGGTGTTCACACCGACACCAAGGCCCCGACCCACACCCACCAGAGCAGCGCATCGTCTGCCAAGCCCTGGGGTCACATGTTTCTCTTCAAGAACTAGTTCACGAACGTGCACAAGGCAAGCTCAGAACCCAGACCGTTTCTCTGTACAAACAGTGTCTCCAAGGCTCGCCCACAGAGGACAAAGGGCTGCTTCGTAACCAGCATACCAGGACGACCACAACTAGAAAATAGTTGTCTTGGCCCAGAAGCCTCTTAGGAGGCCCTTCCAATGATGTTCACACTGATCAAATGTGTTCAGACTCCCATGGGGAACTGGTCTTCACAATTTACTGGCCCCAACCTCTTGAACTGCTGCCATCATCTTGTTTTCAACCAATCATAACTTGTGTATGTACAGCTGTTTTTCAGTCACAAAATGATAGCACAGATAGGCTCGATCCTCACAGCAAATCTGGGAGCTGAGTGCTACTGCCTTTCATCTTCCAGATGAAGCCCCTGGGTCCCAGAGAAGTCAAGTCACTGGCCCAAGATCACACAGCAAAGGCACAACCAAGATCAGACTCAAAGCCAAGTCTTGGCAAAGGCCAGTCCTCTGCTGGGGCCTCCACCCAGCCCCACTCCACACCAAATGTGATTTATCGCCCACCTCGAAGCCAAGCTTTGCTCTGGATCATGTTTGGCTGCTGGCAGAAATCTCCCCCTCCTGGAAGATGAAAGGTTTGCCCCGTTCGAGGAGATACAAAAGATCAGGGCTCAGCTTCCAAAAGGCAGTCCAGAAGAGAGACTGACAATGCTGTAAGCGATACCACCTATTTCGGCTTCTGTTCCTCCAAAACAGAGCCTCAGACGAGGACAAAGGTAAGCGCAGTTTATTTAGGAGGTAGCCCCGAGACGCCAGAATGAGAGGTGAGGGGAATGAATCAGAAAAGGAGGAAAAGTCAATACAAACATGTGATTTCAAAGTGGCCCCGGTAGGCACAGGAACCAGAGTCTTCGGGGACCTCTGACCTCTGGGCTGCCCCTGCACCAGGGGAGCTGAGTGGGAGACTCCAACTGGGGCCAAGAGAGAAATCAGAGAGTCACGTGTCCAGTGCCGGAGATGGGAGGCTGTGAGTAAGAGTCAGAACTCACATGGAACCGTCCACCCACCACAGATGCCGCTAAAACCAGAGGCAGTCGGCTGGGATGTGCTCAGGGCACAGAAGCCCCTCCAGTGACATCTTTGGAATATGTCCACAGTCTCCTCTGGTGACAACTTTGAAAATAGTCCAAGTGTGTTTATTTGAAAGAAAAAGTTGGTCACGCCTCCCATCCGGTTCTGACCATCAGAGTCACGACAATGCATGTCAACAGTTTCTCAGTGACTTTCTGCACTAATAGCTGAAGTAAGGCCCTCCACCAGCCCACAGCATCCCAGAGGGCTTATGTGTCCCTTTTCTTTGGTCTCCAGCACCTGTCAGCCTCTCTAAAGCTCTACCAGGTACCAGGTCCTCCCAGGCTGAACCCCAGCTTCTATCGCCATCGGGGTCCTTCTTCCCACAAGAGGTCCTCCCCAGGCGTCCGCAGCTCAGGCCCTGTGAATGGGATGCTCTCGAGGCCTGACCTTTCACCCGGCCTCCTACAGTGCAGATAGGGACACTTAGTGGAAGTGACCAGCCCAAAGCCTTCTGCAAGTTAGGGGCATCGGGTCCCATAACCTTTTGTGCATAGACCCAGGACTGGCCAACCATTTGCAGGGTCCCTTGTTCAAAAATTATTAAGAATTTCAAGGATGGTGACAGCAGGACCAATTACACCAAGGGCAGGGTCCCTGTGAGTGCAGGGTCCTGTGTGATCACAAAAGTCACACAAGCTTGAAGCCAACCCTGTGTAGAAGCCACCTCTCCCAAAGAGGCAGGGCAGGCTGCTTCCAAAACAACTGCTTTCCAGCTAAATAAGCCTGGACTGAAATCCCAGCTTTGCTTTTCACCTGCTGCGCAACTCATATGAAATGCTTCATCCCTCTGGCCTCAGTTTCCTCACTGTAGAATGGGGATGAGATGTAAAGTGTGTGGCATATGAAAGGCACTGAGCAAATGGGAGTTCTTTGCCTCCCTCCCCGCCTCCCTCCTCCACATCAGTTTCTTCCCCTTCAGGCTAGAAGAACCAGGACACATACACCACCATCCCCACCACCACCACCATCACCACCTTGGCCATGGTCTTAGCCTCAAAGTAACAGCTGGAGAAACTTGGGGGACACTGTCCCAGCTCTACCACCGGGGGCCCGAGTCCAGTGAGGAAGAGGATCCTGGGCACCACCACCCCCATCCTCATTTTTCTCCAACCCCACCCTAGGTTGGGCTGGAGCCACTGAGTATGGCTGTACCCCTTCCCTTTCCAAAGAAGAGCCCAACATTCCCAGGGGTGGCAATTCTTCTCTCTGACCCTCCTTTTCTCCAGAGGGAAAGGGAACAAAGGGAGGAGGCTGCAGGGAGCCTCCTCAGCTGACTCATCGTGGCACCATGGGCAGGTCACAAATGATAATCCCGGCCTCGGCTTTCCCATCTCTAAAATGGGACTAATGATGCCTGCCACTTGCCTCGGCAACAGGATGCTTGGAGAGCGCTTGTTACGGCTGCACTGCTGCTGTAATTGTGCTTTAGCTAAAAACACGCTGCCCTGGTGAGGCCCCAGAGGGCCCTGGGAGCTTTGGGAAAACACACTCTGATTCATCTTCAAAGCATTCTTGAGAAGTAGGTGGGAGGAAGGTCTCAGCTGATGGGGAGGGAGGAAACTGAGGCATCCCAAGAGGCAAGCACCTTTGTGACAGAGAGGGGGATGGAACGAAGGTCTGGGGGACCCAGATGGGGAAGGTGGTGGAAGGTATTTGGCCTTAGGTGATACACAGGCCCGGGTTCAAGTCTCCCCAGCAAGTCTGCTGAGAAGAAGTTAGACGGGCTTGGGCAAGGCAAGCTCTTCAGGCTTCGTCCTGAAATGCGAGGAACAACAGCTGCTTCCCGGAGTCGTAGTGAGATGAGGTGGCGTCACATGAGTGCAAATGCCAGCACCTAGTAGGTGCTCAGGAAACGTGCACCCGGACCGTCCTGCTTCCTCCCTGAGAAATCAGTGTGATGGGTGAGGCTGCCAATCAGGTCCACACTGGACACTTTCCATGACAGTGGTTTGTGGACTTTCTCCTCTTGGTAAAATGTTACATAGTTGTTAGGCCACGTGTCACACCTCTCTGGACTGAGATAACGTGTGGTGAAGGGGGACCAGGTTCCCATCGTCCAGCTGGGGACAGTGGTCCTGCCTTCCCTGCCCAGGGGAGCTGTCAGAGGAAGGGGGAGGGGAGAGAGAGCTGCATTCTTGTCACAAGCATTTTCTGGCGGGAGGGACAAGTGTGTGTCAAGTGCCTACTTGGGCCCCCAGCACTGTGCACACCTAGCACGGCCTCTCCTGGGCTCTACCCCACAGCCTAAGTAAGATTTCCCCGTCGTTCACTTGAGGAAATGGCGGCCCAGGAGGATAAGCGACCTGCCCGAGATCACACCCTGACCGAGGGGCAGAGCCAGGGTCCAGACCGTGGTCTCGGTACCCCGCAAGCCTGTCACGACATGTGGCCCCTGCGGCCAGAAACCCAGCTTGAGTTGGCAACGGCCTGACACACCGTCTTGCCCAATCTCCCAGCTTGAGGCTGAGGAAACAGGTGCTCAGAGAACTCAGGGCAGCAAGTGTGGAGCAGCTGGAATCAAGGGCCTGCGCCCCGCCTGGGGTGGGGTGGCCTGGAGGCGAGCGGGTGACCCTGGGGCGCTCACCACAGGCTCCCGCCGGCCCTGACTCAGGGACCAGCATCACTGTGAGCGGGAGGTGAGGTACAGGCGGCTTCTCCAGTCAGAGCAGATCCGCCATCCGGCCAGAGAAGCACCTCCTGTGTGCCAGGCCCTGGGGGCACAGAGCAGAACAGCACACCCCCGGGCCCTCTGGGTGGCGGACGACAGTAGCCCCACAGCGGGGGACACAGAGGCTCAGGGGGGTGGCTTGTCCGAGGCCATACTGGGCTTGGCGGCAGAGCTGGGGCAAGAACCCAGCCTACCCTTGGTGGAGGGAAGAGGGACTCCAGCAGTGAGGAGAGGGAATGGACCATGGCTGTGTCATTTAGTGTCCAAACGGGGACACTTTTGAGAGTAGAAGTGACGGCTATTAATAATGACACTAGGACAACGGGCGTAAACCCGGCTGTCCCAGGCAAACTGGGACACGTGGTCACGTGAGCCACGAGCCTCTGATGTGAGAGGAGACTTAGTCACTGGATGGTCATGTCAGCCCTGAAAGGTGGTTGTTAGTATTACATGTCCATCTGACAGGTTCAGAAACTGAGGCTCAGGGGGTACTAAAACCTGTTCAGAATCCCCAGGCCAACAGGCAGCTGCAAAAGAGGGTGAGCAGGTGGAATCTGGGTACCGAGAAAAGGGAGGAAAGAGCAGGCGAGCAGTCAGCTGGTCCGGTCACCTCCGGAGGGTTTGTGGTGGTTTCTGTCCATTGTGATTGGGCAAGCTGGGGACTCTTACAGAAGTTTAATATTCCCTGCAGAGAAGGAGCCCAGGGCAGCCCAGGACGGCAGAGGGCTCCGTGGGATGGGGACGGGCAGAGGAGGGGTGTTGCACAGCAAGGAGGCCCCCCGTTCCTGGAGTTTCAGGGAAGCCAGAAGGAACCACCGCATGCGGCTTGGCCTCACTGGGTGGTGGCCTCTCTGGAAGGGAAGCCCTCAGGTTCCTTCCTTCTTTTTCTAAGTAGGTTCGAAAGCAGCCGGTCCAGGGTCTGAGAGCCAGGAGGGCGCCAAAGAGGAGCAGCAACCTCTGTGAGGGCAGAGAAAGGCAGTGCCCCAAACTGGATGGGACGAGGACAGAGACAGGGAGAGGTCTGCGGGCCAATCTGGGCAGAGCTGGCCAGACCCGGTCAGATCCGGCCATGGGAGGCCACGCCAGCCCCTCCCGCTACAGGGCCGTGAGGATCCCGGGCATCTGCTGAGGCCCGTCCACAGTCCCCCCCTCAATTCTGGGGCCCGGGTTCCCTGCTCCCCTTGCTTCACCTCCCAGCCCTCTGCTTTCTAACAGGAAGTGTCTTCCTCTTTCTATGTTTCCCCCCTTGGCCGGTACCCAGCAATCCCCAGCCCAGGGTCAGGGTGACTTTCAGGAAACTGCCATTGTGAAAAAACCAAACCACTCCCAACTGGTTGTCTCTAACCACCTGGGGTGAGGTGTCTGTGATCTGGGCAGGCGGGGCAGCCGAGCTGTCAGGAGGGCCCTGACTACCCCAGGAGTAAGAGCCTGCAGACATTGCAGCCACCTTCCCGGACTGCCACCCTCACACACACACACACACACACACACACACACACACACACACACACACGCGCGCGCGCACACACACACACGCGCACACACACACGCGCGCGCGCACACACGCGCACACACAGCTGAAGGAGCTCCAGGGCAGGGTGCAAAGACTCCCTGCTGAAGTGAGATTAAGTACCAATAACAGTTTCCATTTATTCACCTGTTGAGCCCTTAGGACTTGCCAGGCATTTTATATACACTGTCATTAACTGAATTGCAACTGCATAAAATATGCCTCACTTAGTAGAGGGTATGTATATGTATACCCATTTTATAGATGGTAAAAATGAGGCTCCGAGACATGAACTGAGGTGCCCAAGGCCACACAGCTGGTACAAAAGCCAGCAGGCGTTCACAACTGTGAGGTCTGTTTGTATCAGAGAGAACTTCCCACCTGTGTTCAGACCCCAAGCACTCTTACACGCACCCAGCGGCGTCTTCTCTAAAGGCACAAGGATAACTTGCAGCTTCCAGATGCATTACTCCTCAGACTGTCACATTCCACACAATGTCTCTGGTCACAAAAACTGCCTTCACTTGACCTGCCAGATTTCAGACCCTCACAAGAAACAGCCCCTCAGTGGTTTTCTGGTTCAGCCCCTCAGCTTGAGTCCAGCAGGTAGTGGACTATCTACAGGGCTGTCTACAGGGCACAGGACAGCCCACCCCCTGCAACAAAGAGTTGTCTGACCCAGAATGTTGACAATGCTCAGCTTGAGACACCCTAGATTAGAGGAAAGCAAAAAGGAAGCAAGGAGGGTGGTAAGCCTGGCAGGAGAAGCAGGAAACCTGAAGTAGGGCATCAGCTATGAAAATGCAGAGATCCGTGCCAGCAGGATTGGTGATGGATTAGACGTGGGGAGAAATGGGATCAGCCTTCGAGTTCCAGCCGTTCTGCTCCCATGATGCCTCTCACTTCCATTCTCTCCTTTTCACTCCCACTGCCCTCTTACATGGATGATTGCATTAGCTTCCCAACTTGTCTCTCAGCCTCCAGGGACACCCTTCTTCACTCCATGACAATGCCAGAGTGATCTCTCTAAAGCTCAGCTTTGGTCAGGTCACACCCTCGCTCTACAACCTTCCATGGCTCCCCAAACCCAGGGAAATGAACTGACAATATGCCCGCTCAGCATCTAAGTCCTCCCCACCCTTGCTCACTCATCCCCAATTCCACATCCCTCGTGGCACACACTTTGGGTTGCTTATCCAAAATGCATCTCCCCATCTTCCTAGCTAACAGAACCCAAATGTTGTTTGATAGTCTATTCTCTTCTACACACATGCTTCCCTAAACTAGTCCTCTTGCGGGTAAGCAGGAGATAAAATTCTGGCCTTGGAAACATGCAGAGGAAAAGAGGAGTGGCAACTTCTAGGGAAGGTTTCTTTGCTGATCAGTAGACATTCATGTGAAGACACAGAAACAGTCCCCCGTCCTCTGCTAGACACTGTCATGTCTGTACTAGGTCCCTGAATTACCAGCAGCCCTCCTGCGGTGAAGAGCCGTGGCCAAGGCAAACCCTGTGAGATGACGGTGGCAGAACAGGGAAGGGAAAGAACAGGGGTCCCTGGCCAGGCAGTCGAGGCACCATATTGGCCAACCTGGACACTCCCTACTTCGGGGCTTCTTCTGTATGAAAGGACTTGAGGTTGTCTGTTGCTTATAGCCAGACATCCTGATAGAAAATCACTGACTCCAAACCCAACTCTGCCCTGGGTTCTAAATTCATACTCTGCTCTCCCACTTCTGTGCCATCATTCGTGCTGTTCCCTCTGCCCATTTGCGGGAATCTTATCCTTCCCTTAAAGACCAACTCAAATGTCACCTCTTACAGGACTCCTCCCAGGAACTCACTGACCAGAAGCCGCATCTCTGTCACCTGCCCTTGACCTGCAGCTTCACTCTAGCGCCCATCACTCTGCGCCTCTCGCTGGAGTCCTTTGCCTTAAGTCTGGGTCCCACTGCTAGACTGTAAGCTCCTAGACGGTCGAACCCATGCGTTATTTATACTAGGACATCTCCCTGCATCCTGAGGGGTATCTACCTACCACTTTCTCAGCTTCTGACAGTCCTTATTCCCAACTATATTTGTTTCCTATTTTTACTGTAACAAGTCACCACAGACTTACCAGCTTAAACCAACACAAATTTATTCTATTACAATTCCAGGAGTCAGAAGTCCAAAATGGGCTTCAAGGGGCTAAACGAGCGGGATCGTGTTCCTTCCTGGAAATTCGAGGAGAGAATCCATCTGCTTGCCTTTTCCAGCTTCGGAAGCCACCTGCACTCCTTGGCCTGTGGCCTCTTTCTTCCTCCACCCTCAAAGCCAGCAATCGCATCAGCCCAACCTCTGCATCCATCATCACCTCTCCTTCTCTGCCTCTGACTCTCCTGCCTCCCTATTCTAAGGACACCTGTGATTCTATCAGGCCCTCCGGATAATCCAGGATAATCTCCCGTCTCAAGAGCCTTCACTTAATCACATCTGCAAAGTCCCTTTGCCAGGTGAGGCAACATATTCACAAATTCCAGGAATTAGGATGTGGACATCTGGGAGAGGGAGTGTTACGATGTCAAATGCACCCACTAGAGGCCTTAACGAAGCCACCAGGAATTCATCAGAAGGGCAGTAGGTAAACAGCATCATCAGGATGAGGATAGAGATCTCAGGGCCAACACAAGCTCCCAGTTATCACCCTACAAGTTTCCAATTTGACATTTCTTGGTATTTAGGCAAGTAGAGCCTCGTTAGGTGGAGGTCATGAAAGACTTGAACCAGAATTGGGAAAAATAAGACAAAAGGGAGCTGAGGGACAAGAGAAAGGATGCTAAGTCCCTGGTGCTTAGACTTAAAGATTTGAGACCCATCATGTCCAGAACAGAAGTGCTCCTAACCCCAGGGCTGGGTCTCAGAGGCCCCAGGAGAAGGAAAAGCCAAGACATAGGGCTGGAAACTCGATAGGGCCCGTGACATTTAAAACTTACCTATCCTCCATCTCGTAACCCCAAAGCCTGGCTTTCTGTTATCAAATAAATAAGGCCACCATGAGGCATTCGTTGGCTGGTGACAAGTTATTCATACTTTGGTAGAAGTTTTCTGGTAAGTAAGGACCATAGCCCAGGGCTTCCCTGGTAGCGCAGTGGTTAAGAATCTGCCTGCCAATGCAGGGGACACGGGTTCGAGCCCTGGTCCGGGAAGATCCCACATGCCGCAGAGCAACTAAGCCCACGCACCACAACTACTGAGCCTGCGCTCTAGAGCCCGTGCTCTGCAACAAGAGAAGCCACCACAACGAGAAGCCTGCACACCGCAACGAAGAGTAGCCCCCACTCGCCGCAACTAGAGAAAGCCCACGTGCAGCAACGAAGACCCAACGCAGCCAACAATAAATTAATTAATTAAAAAAAAAGAACCATAGCCCAAAGAAGAAATCTCATGTGGTGGAAATTCAGTACCGTGACAGGCTGGTGGAAGGGTCATTTGCTGCCCCAAGATGGCATGTGCAGTCGTGAAGCTCCACGTCAGTTGCCTGGTCAGGACTAACGTCTGGTCCCCTCTTGGCGCTCTGGGTCTTTGGACTTCTCTGAAGCCACTTCCAGGGCTGTGTGCCCGGCAGACATGGTGGTCGCCTCCCCTGAATGGACCCCAGCAAGGGCAGGTAGCTGCACCCTGAGAAGGCCTCTCTGTCCGTTGAAAAGAGAGGGAGAGACCGTAAGTAGCAGTTTACAAAACTCAACAGTGGTTACCATCAAAATAATCAAAGGCAAAACACATTGCCTCCAATTCCCCTTTGAAGCTATTTCACAAACTGAATTCCTTTCCTTTGACCACCTTTCCCAATCCTCACATATTTACCTTGCAGGGGAGGCTGGTACCCACCCCCCCATGGTGGTGTCCACTCAACACCTCCCCCTTGAGCACCTCCACACGACCTTCAGCTCACCTCCAGGACCAGTAGCACCTTCAACAGACCACGGGTTCCAGCAAGTGAGCCGAAATTCTCACAATCACCGTCTGAGGAGGCCATTGGGCTCCCGTTTTACAGATGAGAAAACTGAAGCTCCGAAAATTTAAGGGACTTGCCCAAAGTTCACAACCAGCTAATGAAGAACCGGGCTGGTGGGCCTCCCTGGTGGCGCAGTGGTTGAGCGTCCACCTGCCGATGCAGGGGATGCGCGTTCGTGCCCCCGTCCGGGAAGATCCCACATACCGCGGAGCGGCTGGGCCCGTGAGCCACGGCCGCTGCGCCTGCGCGTCCGGAGCCTGTGCTCCGCAATGGGAGGGGCCACAACAGTGAGAGGCCCGCGTACCGCAAAACAAAACAAAAAAAAAAAAGAACCGGGCTGGTATTGAAGTCCAGGCCTCCAAGCCCAGGGCTCTGTCACCACATGAGGAGTCCCCAGACTTTTGGCCTCAGGCCCTCTTTAGTGTCTTAACAATCACCGAGGCCCCCAGTGAGCTTTCATTTTTGTGGGTTCTATCTACTGATATTTGCTCCATTAGAAATTAAAACTTAAAAATTTTTCATCTTTATTAATTCACCTAAAATAACAAGAAACCCATTTCACTTTAACATAAATAATACCTTTTCATGAAAAATAACCCTATTTTCCAAAACAAGACAAGAATTACTGAGAAGGGTGGCACTGTTTTACATCTGGCCAACCTCTTTAATGCTGAGCTTAAGAGAAGACAGCTGAGCTTCCGCCTCTGCTCCTACATTCAGGATTGTGCAATACGCTGTTTGGATTAAAGTCTATAGGGAAAATCCTAGGATCTTACAGAACCCCTGCAAGGGTCCCGAACCAGACTTTGAGAATCACCACGCTACAACGTACTACCTCATTTCTGATGCTCCAAACCCAAGTTTCTAAATGTGTCCTTTGCACAAAACAGATGCTTAACGTGTTTGTTGAGTGAATAAATGAGCAAGTCCAGGGCAAAGCTGGGGGAGGAAAAGGTCGAGTCTTAGGTCAAAAGTCATCCGTGAGCTTCCATTATTGAGGCTCTGCCTTCATGGGGTGGAAGGGGAGAAAGAGCCCCTACGTTGGGGCTGCTGTGAAAGGTTGTATAGGTTGTGAACTCTTCAAGAACATCTGAGAGGGTGTGCGGAGGCGGGAATCCAGCCCAGGTTCTGTTCACCAAGCCTTGTGCCCTGTGACAGGGCTAAGGAAGGGGTGCATTTTCCTAATCTGTCCAGTGCTGCGGGGAGTGCTAGCAGCAGCCCAGGACTCACCCCGTAAGTATGAGTCTCCCAAACACATCTGGGTGCAGTGAGGGACAGGCAAACCCCAAATTCTTAGAAAGGGTGCCAAGAGATGCTGCAGCCACCCATGGGTTGAGCCAGAGACTGGACACAAATCCTCATTTCCGTGCCTCTTACACAGCCTGGACCTGCCTTTGGACCAACCACAAACCCAGACAGCAAGGGGCCCTAGCAGGCCGCCCCATGGATTGGCACCTGCTGTATATATGCCGCCCTAAATCCTGGGAAAGGACATCAGAGAAAGGCAGCACGGTCTGCTAATCTTTACTGTATTGCGGTGGTTCTCAGTCCTGGGGTATTTTGTCCCTTGGAGGACATTTGCCAACGTCTGGAAACATGTTTAGTTGTCACAGTGGATGGGGGTGAGAGCGCTACTGGCATTTAGCAAGTGGAGCCCAGGGATGCTACTCAGCGTCTTACAACGCACAGGACAGCCCCACACAGCCAAGAATATCTAGCCCCAAATGAGAATAGTGCTGCACCCTAGCGCAATGACAGAACTATGGGCTCTAAACTCAAAGGTCCTAGGTTCAAATCTCAGCTCGGCCACTTTGTAATTCTGAAATTCTGGGCAGGTAAGCGGCTTTCCTCTTGTGTAAAATGAAGGGAATAACACCTAACCTGCCAGATTGTTGTGAGGATCAAATGAGGGAGGGGGTGGCTTCAACTTGCCAAAGGAGGGCAGTGATCTCAACCTCTGACTCAACCAAGCTAGGAGTGATAGCGACAGTAACAATAACCCTTGTATCCTGTGTCTGCCACCGGCTGGCACTCTGCTGGCGGTCAGGTGAATGACATCGGTCTCTGCTTCCTTTCAGGAAGCTCAGAGCCCAGCAGTCAAGCCAAAGTTCCACAGTTGCAGCTATTTAAGTTGATATGCATGTGAACAGAGACTGGAATGTTCAAAAATAAGAGGGCTGATGGGTGGAGAGGTTTTTTTTCTCTATTTTCCAAAAAAAGAAATCTTCGGTGTTATTTTTATGTTGTTTTCCCATCAAAAGGAGAAAGGGGGAGGGGAAGTGAATTCAACTGGTTTTGAAAAAATAAAACATGTAAATGATTGAAACTGAACACATGTGCCCTTCATTGTAGGCCTTAGGAGTAGCCTGGGCTTAACTCTAATTTCCTCACACCGAATCATTTTCTAGTGTGTGATTGATACTTGACTGGCTCGTTTGTAAAGTGAAGAACAGTCCTCCCCTTTATTTGTCTTCTCTGAGCAACTGCACCTTCATACTGTGTAAAGCAGGACCCACCTGCAGAAGCCAAATGCCCTCTAAGCGCTGATGGGTAGCAGGAGTGTGTGGTGGGTGGGGGCAACCAGAGAAGGCTTCCTGGAGGAGGCAAGGCTTGGGCCACTTTTGTGAAAGCAGCCATCAGTGGGGAGGAGAGAAGGTGAGCTGAGAGCCAGAATGACATATGCAAAGGCTCAAGGACAAAAGCCCCTAAATGATCAGCCCTGGTGGGGGGAGGGGGAGGCCTTGGAAAGATACCCGGAGCCCCCCAACCCTTGCACCCCCGGGGCTGCTTGGCCTCCAGAGCGCTCAGGTGGAAACGCCAGTGGGCCAGGTAGAAATGAGTCACAAAGCTTTCATCACCTCAGTGCCCTTCAGTCTCTGCCTGGCCTGCTGCTGGGAAGCTGGGAGCCCACCTTCTCACACACAGTCTCCCACACCCACCTGCGCCAGGAGGCCCAGCCCCGGCTGATTCTCCACCCACCCCCACGCTCCAGGACGCCCTGGGTTTTCCTCTGCCCTCCAGGTCCCACATAAACCCCAAACTGTGGCATCCTGAACAATGAACTTCCCCTCTCTGAGTCTCAGCTTCCTCGTGTTGAGAATGCGGTTGATGACATCCACGTTCTAGGGTTCCTCGATGGAACCATGAGGACAGGCCTGACAGCCTGCCTCACACTCACTTCTTCTTAAGAAGGGGTGCATCCAGCCCCAGCTCCCATACCTCACCCCTCCCGGCTGTCTCCTCTGTGGGCCTCTGCCCTGAAGGGGCCAAACGCCACCCCCTACCCACCCCACAAGCTCTTTTGAGAAACCCTGCCTGAAACACAAACACAGAGGGACCTGCACCTTAAAGCTGAACACGAGAGCAAGTTTTTGATCAAGACAGGGATGGGGGAGCAGACACTGAGCATCCCTCCCCTCCTTGCTAAACCCCACTCCTCATATACATTCACACAGGTTATAACAAAAATCCCCTCGGCCAGGCACCAACTAAGTGCTGGGTGCCGTGCTGGGCATTTACACAGAGCAGCGCACGTGTCCTGAAAGGACGGAGCAGACGCACATGGAAACCAGAGCTTAGAAAAGGCAAGCAGCTTGCCAAGAACTCCATGACTGCATGATGTCTGAACAAAAAGGTCGTGTTCCTTCTGCTGGACCACCTTCCCAACTACCCTCTTACCTCCACTGCAACCCGTCCCCACAGCATTTCAGTCTCCCATTTGGGGCAGCGCTGGAGTTGGGCCGATCCACAGCCACACCCGCCTCCTTCTCCCACGTCCTCCTCTGGTAGATAGGTGGGAAAACCAAATAACCAACTTCCCCATCTCCCTTGCTGTTAAGGGGTTACCATGTGGCACAGTCGTGACGGGTGAAATATAAGCAGAAGTTTGCTGGGAAGTGAGGATGCATCTGGGAAAGTTTATGACTTTCCTAATAAAAAGTAAACAGCCCCAGCTGGTGTGATCTCTTGCTCCTTCCTCCTGCCTGGCCAATGGGCACGATGCCCACCTCGTACCCAGAAGGCTGAAAGTCCACACACCGAGATGGCAGAGCGCGAAGATCAAAAAAGCCTGGACCTGGATGACACCGTTGAGTTTCTGTACCACCTCTTGCCCGCCCACCTCCAGACTTCTTGTTCTGTGAGAAAAATAATCCCCTTATTGAAGCTGCTATGGGTTGAGTTTTCTGTTACCTGTTGCCCAACACACTGTTAATACACTCTTCGAGTCATAATCCTACACTCCAGCCAAAACACATATATACCCCCAGGCCCCACCCTAGCACCATCCCTTAATACTACTGACCCACATAATCACTCTCCCGCTTCCCACAATACACCAAGCAGCCCACCCTAACCCCAGCACCCAGTACACGCACACACCCTTAAATCACATGCCTTTCTCCACAGGGAGCTGAACAGCTCATCCCATCATCCACTCCCCTCCTCCGCCTTCCCACCATTCAGCCCGCGGTAATCACCTCTTCCCTCACCATCCCCAGCCCCCAAGCTTTATAAACTGCTTTATAAACTTCCCATCATTCAGCTGCTCTGGGAAGAAAAATGCTTTCTCCCAAAGGCCAATGGAGAGTCTAATCACGTTTGTATTTTCTGAGTTAGGACAGGTTTCTTTATCTATCTGAGATCATGCACCCCTCCCGCAGTGCAGAGAAATTCTCCTCTGTGGGGAAAAAAACAAACAAACAAAAAAAACTTTTGCCTTCTCTTTAAGAACTTTATTTCAAAACACCGGACCATGTCGATCATTTGACAAACATGGTGTTGGGCAATGCCTCCAGGGGCCAAGAGAGACTCTCAGGGAACATCCCTCCATCACGGTGAGCAACCTGAGTTGCAAAGGGCTTTGAAGTAGCTGAGTGGCTCACTCGCTTTGATGGGGAACGGACGAATGGGGGAAAGAGGAGGAAGAGTCCAAACCCGCAGACACAGCACCCTGTTCTGCAAGGCCACCGCCCCGAAGACGGCAGGATTTGTTACTGCCCTTGGGGTGCAATGGCAAGAGGTTGGTGGCAAGCCCACCTGCCCGCAGCATTTCACCACCGGACACCCCATCCCTTCCAATCCACATCCTGAACTTCTACCCACCTACAGCGCAGTCTTGTCACCCACCCACAGCTCTGATTGCTAAGAGAGAACTGGCCTGCAGGCACAGACCCAGGCCAGAAAGCCCCAAAGAGGGGGCCAGAGACCAGGACAGCACCAGGGCAGGATCCCTGTGCCATCGCTTCCGAGTTACATGGTCTTGGGCAAGTTACTAACTTTCTGTCTCAGCTGTGTATCACTGTAAAATCTGGATACTAATAGTATCTACCTCCTAAGGCTGCTTTGCAAATTCAAAGAGATTATATAAAACACTGAGAAGAGCACCTGGTGCATGTGGGCATTTAGGTACGGCGACAGGGGACAGGCATTCAGTGGCAGAAATGTCTCACCTCCCCCGGAGACATCTGCCTTCACCCTCCTGAAAGCTGAGATAGGCAAATGGCTGGGGAGTTGGAGATCCCGGGTTAAAAGGTCTTGCCCAGTTATAATCTCAATCCATGGAGTAAAGACAGAAAAAGTGTATAAATGAAAGCTGACGCCAGGATTTCTCTGAAGGAGAGAGCTGTTTTTGTTTGGGGTGTGTGAGGAGGGGGGAATTATAAATACCTTGATGGGTACTTGCGAGGCAGGGTGAGCCTGGGAGGGGATTTGCAGGGGAAGACCAGTAAGAGAGAGGTGTTTTGCCTTAGAAATAGTAAGACTTGGGAGCGAGCAGGGGATGGGGGGGGTGGGGGATAGGGGAGAAGACGGGGCTCCTCCCTGTGAGCCCCAGAAGATCTTCAAGAGCATCTCCTAAAGTTTCAAGATCTTGGGGATTTGGGGGGTACGGAGCAAAGAGATGGTCTAAGACTCACACTGAGGATGACGAGGTACAGGATGGAGACTCCACCTGGAAGTAAGAGAAGTTGGGGGAAAGCTCTGCATTTCCACCGGCAGAGGGAACAGAGGATTTGTAAACTGGAAGACCAAAACAGCAAGGTGTGCGCGACTGGCTCTCAGGAAGGAAAACTGCATTTGGAATTTGGAGAAACGGAGGCAGAATCCAAGGGGCTGGGGAGAGGGACCATGAAGAAGCATGAAGCTTTCTTCCCCAGGGCACCCATCCTTAAAAGGACCATTCCACATCCACGTGGGATTTCCCAATCACCCTTTTTCTCTGCTCTTTGCCAGAAACCCAGGCCCCGAGGATTCCAAAAACAGAGAGATGGCCCCAAATTTGGCCTGGGGGAAGGGATCGGCCCCTTCCTGAGACCATCACCCAAGGCCATCCCTGTTGCAATGGTGGTCTCGTAACAATCGCTTACAAACCCGGTTAGGCAAGTTGCTTTTGCGTGATGGGACTATCTTGAGTAAATAGCATCCTATGTCCCCTGCCGGTCACTTGCTCAAGACATTGCTGGACATTGCATTAGAGTCACTGACACACGGAGTTTTGAAAATGAAAACAGGCCCTCTGGCTTCTGATCAGATAGCATTTAACTCATTCATGATTGCGCCAGGGTTTCCCAAGGCTCTGGGGCCATAGAATGGATATTGCTACAGCGCAGTCAGAGGTTGGTGGGGACAGCTGGAGCCTCAGGCCACCTACAGGATGAGGCTTCCACAGGTGAACAGGCCAGTTGGGGTCTGCATCACCTTGGCCCCAGTAGCCCCCATGTGGGCCTCCTCTGGGCTGTTTAGCATGTTGGGCTAGACTTGGGAGCCAGGTTCAAACCCCAGGGGGTTAGGGGTAAGTTTTGTTCCAGTCCATCAATTTTGCCCCTTATTCTGGGGACCTGTCCTGATGATAGAAATCCTGAGTTGAAAGGGGTGGATAAGATGTATCTCAGGCATCTATTGTTATGTAACAAATCAGGCCAAAACATGGCAGCTTGAAACAATGACTGATGATTTCTCACGCTTCTGCTGGTCGGCTAGACAGCTCCTCGGTTGGTTTTGTCTGGGTCCGCTGAACGGCCAGTGGAGTGGAAGGTCCAAGATGGTCTTCCTGATGGAAGAGCAAGAGTCTGCAAGATGGTGCTGGCTGTTGTCTGGGGCACCTCATTTCTCCTCCGTGTGGCTTCCCATCCTCCAGTCGGTGAACTGGCTGCCTTACACGGGGGTTCTCAGGGGAGCATCCCAAGGGGCGAAGGTGAAAGCCACAAAGCATCCAGATGCCTGGGCTCCAGAGCTCACACAGCCGCACTTCTGCCACGTTCTGCTGGTCAAAGCGACTCCCCAGAACCAGCTCGGGTTCAAGGAATCGCGAAATACACTCTTCCTCTTGATGGGAGTTGCTGCAAAATCTGTTTTTCAATCTACCACAAGGTGAGAAAATATTGGGTTGGCCAAAAAGTTCACTTGGGTTTTTCCATACGATGGTACGGAAAAACCCAAATGAACTTTTTGGCCAACCCAATATAAACGGCTCCATGGAAAAATTTCCTCACCATTAGAAAATAGTTTGGCAAAGTTATATTTTCTGAATCAAAAATCCAGATTCCCAGACTGGCAACTTTCCTCTGATCCGTGTGTGCGCGTGCAGAGGTAAGTCGACAGGCTCACATCAAGGGCGGCGTTTCTCTGCCCTGGCTGAACGTGAAAGTCCCTTGAGAGGCGTTTCCAAATCCCAAATTCCTGGGCCACACCTAAGACCTGCTAAATAAGAACTCATTAGGGGTGGGGCAGTGGGAGGGTTAGGCCTGGTGATCTGCATTTTCAAAAGTTCTCCCAGTGATTCTGATCCACAGTCAGGGTAAAGAACTGCCGAATTAGCTAACAAGCTTTTAGGGAAAAAAGATCAAGGAAGGAACTCTAGAAATATGGGCTATGAGCCTATCGTTTATAGAGAGGCTTCTGGTTAATCCAACCTAACAGGTCACTGCTGGGGCTACTGGACTCTAACTCGAGGGTCTGGAGTGAACAAGACTCAGCCCCTGCTCCCATATTAGAGCCATCATGCACTGCGTGCCAAGCCCTATTCTGTAGACCTTCCGTGCATTACCTCCTTCAGTCTCCACAGCTCCATGAGGTGGGTATTGCCACAAGCCCCAGCTTACAAATTGGGGAACGGAGGCTCAGAGCAGTCGCATAATTTGAACCCAGTCACACAGCCAATAAAGAGGTAGAGTTGGAATTCTCCAGCCCACCTGGCTTCAGAGTCCATGCCCTTAACCTCTAGACCACCTGCCTCACTCAGAGCACACCATCCGGGGGGAGCACCCCGGGCAGGGAAAGGAAGGGGCCAGGAGGTAGGGGGTCTCTGTTTCTCTGGTCCACTGGCCCTTTTTAAACCAGTGGCTCTCAACTCGAGCTGCACATTAGAACCACCTGGGAGGCTCTTTCACAATAGGGAGGTCCTGCCCCCAAATATTGTATTCTCTGCTCTCGGCGGTGCCCAGTTAGGGAAGTTTTTGAAAAACTCCACGAGGAAATTCTAGTGCACAGCCAGAGGTGAGGTGAGGACAGATGCTCTGCAGCTGGGCTAGAATCCCTGCTTCTCAGCAGGGAGGATGGCGGCCCCAGTGTTGGTGACACTTGTGACCACCATATCTCACCAACTTCCAAGAAATCTAACAAGCTTAAGCCAGAAGGGGCCCCTCCCGATCAACCAGACAGATGGTCCCAACCTTGGCCAAGCATTGGCAACAAACGGGTAGCTGGGAAATTATCCTGATGCCCCACGCAGATATTCTGACTGAGTTGGTCTGGGAAGGGGTGGGACGTCTGTGTCTTTATACCCGTCCCCCAAGTGGATTCTAATGTGTAGCTGGTTTGGAACTACTGATCCAGCCCCAGATGCTCAGTTCATAGATGAAGAAAACAAGGCTCAGAGAGAAGTGACTCGCCCAAAGTCACGCAGCATGCTTGCTCCAGAGGCCGGACTAGAGCCCAAATGTCCGGCCAGCACTATTTCTATGTTGTAGCCCATAGAGTTTGCAAAAGTATTTCACATACATTACCTAGTCGGTCTATAGCTTGCCACACAGTGTTGCTTCCTGCCACCATCCTCTCATTTCACAGAAGATGAAACCAGGGCCCAGAGAAGGAAAGTGACCACCTGCCAAAGCCCCACAGTGACAGAAACCAGATAAGAACTCTTGTCTCAGGTAGGGGATGTGGCCGCACCTCTAGTGCCCACAGCCGGTCTCCTGCCGACCAAGCTCCACAAGCATGTGGGGTTCTCCTGAGACTCTACACCATTAGCTGAGTCTGGACACCCCCACTCCCCGCACCCAGGACAGGCTGTGCAGGAATCTCCTGGTGGAAGTTGCCAGTCGCACTGGCAGCTCTACTCAATGATAATCCCTTACCCACTGTTCTGAGCTTCCCTATTTACAACACACGTTTGCCTCTATTGTCTCTGACGTGTATTCATGACAGTCCCTATTCTACCAAAGGGCAGACTGAAGCTCAGGGAGCTTTTAAGACTTTGCCCCAGAACCAAAGTTACACCCAGACCCAGAGCCAGCTCTGTGGGCTCCAAGTCCAGTGCTCTGTCCACCTGAGGCCAGTCCGTGGGGTCTGGGCATGGGACCTCCTGCTTTGTGCTTTATGGAAGTGTTTTCCGCCTGCCTGGACAGAGGGCCAGCAGAGCTTATAACCAGGGGTCAGGAGGGGGAGGGGGAAGGGGGGTGCAGGGCAGGTGCCCTGGTTTGACCAGTTCTGGTTTCTGGTTACCTGTTGCCGAAAGACAGATGTTCACCAAAGTGGTAGGTGCAGAAAGCAGACCTCACTTCTCACTTTAGATGAAGCCCAAAGCAAGCAGGTGGTTTTGACCTTCCTCCTTTCTTCTCACCTAATCATTTGAGGATGAGGGACATCGAAGCCTGCTTTCTCCCTGTGTCCTCACTTCCTGACAGTGGCCAGACACAGGGGGTCGGGGCTTCAGGAAGGGCACAGGATAGGTGGTAATTTATTTTACTTATAAGCACTGATGTGACCCTACTCTAAGTGCTCTGAAATTAACTCATTTCAATCCTCAAAATAACCCAAGAAGAGGATACTGCTATCATCCCCACTTCAGAGATTAGGAAATAAGGTACAGAGAGGTTCACTGACTTGCCCAACGGCACACAGCTAGGAAGAAACGGAGCTGGGATTGGAACCCAAGCAGCCTGGCTCCAGAGCCATCTTAACTGACTATTGTTTACTGTGCAACGTCGGCCTGGGTATCTGGCCTAGGACAGTCTCTCCAGGAAGGTTCTAAGCACAGCGCAAAGCAAGACCTTACACCCTGCTGGCTCTTCAATCCGTATGAAGACAGCATGAGGACTCCCCATTTCCCGGGGGGTGCTGCAGAGCATGCAAGCCCACACGGATGCTCATTTCAGGCCCTGACTGTGCCCTTCACCCTCCTCACGTGAATGCTGTGATCAGAGTCTGCAACCCCAGTGGTTGGTATGATAATTCCCATTGTACAGGAAGGAGCCCTGAGGCTGGGGGAGGATATAAGTCACTTGTTCAAAGGTACAAAGTTAATAAATGGCAGAGCTTGGAGTTCGACCTTCACCTTCTGCCCCTCACTCCATCTGATGCTTTCCAAGACCCCTCGGAAGGATTCAGCGGGAACTGTGCTCACCATAATGGGAAAACTAAGGTGCAAAGTTATGTGATCGGTACGAAAGTCCAGGCCTCTTAGCTGCTGAGAGGGCCCTCTGCCACCTCCCGCTGCCACCATTGGTCTGTGTGTGTTGTTGCCATTTCAGTAACCCCATTTCTGGGATGTGGGAACACATGTTAACCTGCTTGGTGTAGGGTTCAGCAAACGGCCTAACGGACATGTGGTCTTAAAGGGAACAGGTCAGGTCTTGCCTGGCAGCTAGGTTAGGGCCTGAGAGCCCTTCCTGCCCCTCTCAGGATGTCCAGAGGACCCGTTCCACCCTCCTGGGTGGATGGTGAGACCAGTCACCAAGGGAAGAGGCAGGGCGCAGAGGGCCCTGTTCTAGTGGAGGCAGAGCCTAGCAACTCCAGGCACAGGGTTCTTAGTAATCACAACAGCTAACACGGCTTGAACACTCTGTGCCAGGTGTCACTCTAGGTGCGTTAAGCCTGGCGTGACCCGGGCTGTGGGCTCTACCGAGCACTTAGACGTCGGCTGCCCTTGGAAGCAGTGGCATCTGAGGATCACCTGTCTCTGCAGCTGGCAGGGCACTTGGCTGTTTCTGGAGGGTCTGCTGGGGTCCAACCACAGCCCTGAGATCCTGGGCCCTGCCCCCCACTCACCCTTTCCCAATCTCCATTTTGCAATCAGTCCACCTGACCCAGTAAACACCCTCAGCCTGAGGAGAACCCATCTTCCTGACCCTTTTCTATGTGTTTCAAAAAAGAGTCCAGGGGTGTGGCAGAGAGGGCCCCAGCCATCCGTCGGGAGGCCAGGAGAAGGCCCCTGGGTCCTGGCCGGCCACCTGAACACCCCCCACACTGCCAGAGCATCCCGACCAGCCCCGAACCCCACGTAGAAAAGGGAATCACTGGAGAGGAAACTGGGCAGCCGTCTTAGATAGGTATCCTTGGCCGTGCCTCTAGGGCACCTTCAGTGAGTAAGTGAAAAACAAATAATTCTATTGAGAAATGGGCAGAGGACTTGAAGAGACATCTGTCCAAAGAAATTGTACGAACGGTCAAGAGGGATGTGAAAAGGTTCTCACTGTTACTAATGAGGGAAATGCAAGTAAAACCACAATGAGATACAACCTCATGTGTGTTAGAATGGCTCTTATGAAAAAGACACGAGATAATGGATGCTGGTGAGGGTGTGGAGAAAAGGAAGCCCTTTTTTTTCCCACCGTTGGTGGGAATGTAAATTGGTACAGCCAGTATGGAAAACAGTATGGAGGTTCCTCAAGAAATTAAAAACAGGGGCTTCCCTGGTGGTGCAGTGGTTGAGAATCTGCCTGCCAATGCAGGGGACACGGGTTCAAGCCCTGGTCTGGGAGGATCCCACATGCCGTGGAGCAACTGGGCCCGTGAGCCACAACTACTGAGCCTGCGCATCTGGAGCCTGTGCTCCGCAACAAGAGAGGCAGCGACAGTGAGAGGCCCGCGCACTGCGATGAAGAGTGGCCCCCGCTCAGTGCAACTAGAGAAAGCCCTCGCACAGAAACGAAGACCCAACACAGCCCAAAATAAATAAATTTATAAAAAAAAAAAGAAATTAAAAACAGAACTACCATAGGATCCAACAATTCCACTGCTGACTATATTTCCACTGCTGACATGAAATCATTAACTCGAAGAGATATCTGCACTCCCATTTCACTGCAGTATATTTAGAATAGACAAGGCATAGAAACAACCTAAGCGTCCATCAATGGATGAATGAATAAAGATGTGGTATATATATTCAATGGAATATATTTAGCCATTAAAAAAGGAAATCCTTCCATTTGCCACATGGGTGAAACTTGAGGGTATTATACTACATGAAACAAGCCCGAGAAAGACAAATACTGCATGATCTCACTCACATGTGGAATCTAAGAAAACCCAAGTCAGAAACAGAACAGACTGATGGTTGCTGGGATAGGGAGGTGGGGAAAAGAGGTGAAAGTGATCAAAAGGTACAAACTTCCAGTTAGAAGACGAATAAGTTCTGGGGATCTAATGCACAGCATGGTGACTGTAGTTAACAATATAGTACTGTACACTTGAAAGTTACTATGAGAGAGGTCGTAAAAGTTCTGAGCATAAAAAAAGGTAATTATGTGAGGTGAAGGATGTGTTTACTAACCTTATTCTGGTAAATTTCACATTAGATACATGTATCAAACCACTGCATTGTACACCTTAAACTTACACAATGTTACATGTCAATTATATCATAATAACAGTGGGGAAATTTTCCTTTTGAGAGAGAGAAAGAGAGTGTGTGTGTGTGTGTGTGTGTGTGTGTGTGTGAGAGAGAGAGAGAGAGAGAGAGAGAGAGAGAGAGAAAGTGCTTCCTGGAAGCCAAAGGAAGAAGCATCTCCCGATGGCAGACATGGTCAGCTTCATCAAACGCTGCCTAGTGCCTTGACCCTGTGCTTCTTTTTCTGAGCCGTGTTGCTCCTGAGTCCGTTCAGATAAGCTAGTGATTCCCTTCAATTCTAAGATTCGCTTTTTGTTTTCAAATGCTAACACTGAGGGAATCAGGGTACCCCTTGCAGTCAACATTTGTCCCCACCACACACACCAACCTTGCCAATAAATAAATAAAGAGATAGATAAATAAATAAAGGCTGTTACTAAATCAAAACAGCATGTTATAATCAATGGCGGGGGAGGGATATGTTGTCATGACAACCAGGAGAGAAAGGCACTAAAAGAGAGCCAGAAAGAGATCTACCATTTATTAGACACCTACTGTGGACCAAGAACTGTGCTTGAATTACATTTTGTCTCATCAAACAGCAAGAGAGGGAAGAATCTACAAGGGAAGGAGAAACACTTTTCCAGTTTAGCATGATAAAGAATCAGAGCCTCATTCCTGAAAAGCAACAGGCTCTCCAGCTCAAAAAGAGGAAATGCCAAGGTCACATTGGTTTGCCCATCCCTCACCCTCACTCCCATCCCCCCAAAACACCAAGAAATGACACTCTCACCAAATTCAGTGTTCTCTCAGAACTTGTAAAAAGCTTTTAATACATAAACACAGCAAATGCTTCCCAAAGTCATAGGTGTTCACAAAAACCGGGGGACACATTTTTAAAATAGGTGGGAGATACACCACTTGGTTTCCTGAGAGCTGTGTTTAAGACTCTTCCCAAAGTTTTGGCTTATTTCCACTTGACTAACTAAGTCACACTGACTTGCTCTTGGGCTGGGTTTGCTCAGATCTCCAAACTGCTATCTTTAAGTAGAAGACTCTCTGGGGTTGGAGCCCCTACGATGAGGGCAGAGATACAGGGAAATGGACTGGGTTTGTTTTGCCAATTTGTAGTTGCTTACTCACTGTAAAGTGAAGTCGGTAGTTTCGTGAACGACACTGATCTTTGGTTTTCTCTATCTTTTTTTTTTATTTTAAAGCTCCAGCATAAGCTGGTGTGTCACTAGTCTTCACAGAACTTTATAGGTGTGGCCAATTCCAGCCATAGAGAACAGGAAATAGAGCCTACACTTTTATTCTCTTCGGAGCTAGAAATAAGATCAAGCCCAGATCAATAGTGAAAACACACTTGCCCTTCTCTGGGATCAAATACCCTACAAGGACTTGTCCTTGGCAAGTTTCTTCTTTTCCCTACTTCCAGGGGGCGGCATTTCCCTCCTGACCTGGGAGGTGTACCTTTTGATCATTATCAAGCCATCTGTCAGCGCCACTCTACCTGGCCCCAGAGTTTCTCCTTCCCGGAGGGCCCATCTCTCCCTCTGCAGCCATGCCAAGATCATCCCGGAGACGCAGACTGTCGCAGAGAGCAGCTGTGGGGATCAGCCATCTCAGGAACTGGCTGGGGCACCCCAGTTTTCCCAAACAGCACATCGATGAGCACACCGAGGGCTGGGTCCCACAAGGGCTGCCTTCCCACTGCGACTCCCAGGGCCCCATCATCTCTCCCATCTCCCAGTGAAGCAATCTACCTAATTAGCCACATTAATACCCAGGCCACCCGAGGCCACCTGTCTCTACCTGGGGCCCAGGTGCCTGTCACAACGAGCACGTAAATGATTATTCAGCTCCCTTCCAACCAGCTGCACAAAGATAAATGGGGTCTCACTCTGGGATGGCTGCCTAACACCCTGTTCCCCTGGGCTGGTCTCTGTCCCCAGAACAGGTTTTTCCGGAAAGCCGACCCCTGTGCACCACAAGGGTACTGTTCTGACATGGCAGCTGAAATGCCAAAACAGCCCCAGGGATTCTGGACTCTGCTTGGGCTCTGGACATTCTTTGAAAGGCCGTTTTGTTAACCAACATCTTTTGAGCATTTTTATATGGGCAAGACACTCCCAGGCTTACTGAAATGCTCTAAGCAAGATCCTCTGACCTCTAGTTTCCTACCACTTCATAAAAGAAGTGGTAGGAAACTTTTCGTAAATCTGCAAAGACAAAGGGGTGGGTGGGGAGTAGGGCTAATTTCCTCATAGACTGAGCACGGAGGGAAATGCCACCCCTGAAGGTATCACTCTCCCCATTTTAAAGGCTCAGATTAGTTAAGCAGAACCAGGAAAGGAATTCTCTAATAATTCTCCACGTGACCTAAGGAGATTTACTCTCCCTCTCTGAACCTTTAATCCTGGGCAAATCCAGGACTAGCTAAGTCACTAGCTTAATTTCTCTACCAGTGTCAGTGCAGGTGGGTCTGCCTCCACACCCCATATATTACCCAGGGCTCAGCTGGCCCTTCAAGAATGATGTGGATAAAGGTGCCCACAGCCTGCTGGCTCTGCCCCGGGGAGGGAGGGAGGGCATACAACTGTCACAAGCAGTGAGGGACCTTAAAGGGCAGACGGGAACTGGAGGGGCAGGGGGAGGGGAGAGTAAGTTTCATAGGCAACAGAAAAGGCTCAGAGGTGGAGAAACAGGCAAGGTAAATTGAGGCTAGAGGGAGAAAATGGAAGGGACTCTCAGACCTGCGGCTCTGCCAAATTCCCAGAACCTCCGTTTCCAGATTTTTCCATTTCCCAAGAGATGAAGCTGCATTGCTCAACTATTGCGCTCAGTTTCTCATGGGTGTTCCCAGAGATGTTATCAGCCCTGGGTCGTGGATTACCATATGAACTGACTTCGGGGTGGGAAGGGTTTACTGGATACCTACTCATTGGTACCCAGCTGCATGCATCTCCCCTTGACCTTTTCTCTTTCAAAGCCCATTCCAAATGCTACCCACAGCATGACTGCACCCTGCAAAGCTGCATGGGGTAATAGCCTGGGTGCAAATGCAGGCTCAACCATTTAGGAGCTATGCATTCTTATGCAAGCTATAAACCTCAGTTTCCTGAGCTGTAAAATGGGGATTAACCCTAGCACCTATCACAAAGGTTACCTGTGAGAATTAAATAAGTCTAACACGTGCACAGTCTCTAGAATAGCACATAACACACGGTAAATACCTCATCAATGTCAGCGATGGCCAGTGATTGTGTGTAGCTTTCCTTTATTCCCTCCTCTGGGAATCATTGCATCTCTGTATTAGCATAATGCCTTTGCCAGGAGGTGCCTGGGAGAGATGTGCTGAGTAACTGATGTAACTTGGGTTGGAAAGCCTGGGACAGCATTGCACAGAGGGTCACGTGTGGGCTTCAGGTCCCACGGCCTGTGCTTGAATTCCAGCCCTGCTCCTTACAAAGAGTGACCTCAGCAAGTTACTTAACCTCAGTTTCCTCATCTGTAAAATGGAGATTAAAATAGTTCCAACCCAAAAGGATCTCTGGGCAGATAAACAAGAGAGCGCCATAGAGAGTTTTTCAGAACACTGGGACCGGGGCATGGTGAGGGCTGGCATTGCTCTAATGCACGTGAACTTGCTCTCCCAGGGCTTTGCGTCTCAGACGCGAGCTGCTGAGAACAAAATAAAGTGGCGGGTCTGGTGCTTTCTTTGTCCCCTCTCCTTCCCACTCCAAAACAAAACACCTCCTTCCCTTAGTCAATCAGGTGGCCGCACAGAGGACAAAAGTCCTTGTTCTGTCAAATACCGTCTGCATGGCCTCGGGCAGGTCCCTGCATATCTTCAAAGCACAGATGCTGGTAACCACTCCACCAAATAAGTCAGTCACATCATTACTCTACAGGGCCTTCCCTGAAAAGAGCCAGAGAAGCTCCTAGGTGTTGGCTTCTGCACAACCTTTAGTGATCACTGCTGTGTCCTGCCCTGGGCGAGATGCTGGAGATACAGTGCTACTGGGGCCTTCAAGTCCTTTCCAATCTCCTGCAGGAGGCAGATGCTTAAGGAGAGAACTACACTAAAGAGTGCTGAGTGGTTGACAGGCTGAGAGCATCCTCCGAGCAAGCCACTACACCGAGAGCTCCACGGACATGACCTCTCTCCACCTCTCGACATCTCTGTGTTGTCCATACAGTTCCCATCACAGCCATTTTACAGCTGCAGAAACTGAGACTCAGATAGGTTACACAATATACATGGGGCCACGCAGCCAATCAACGGCTCTGAGAGAGCACAGAGCGGGAGCATGAACCCAGCAGGAACAGAGGGTTTTTTGGGAGAGAGGGCTGCCTGGAGGAGGTGACGTCTGCATCTTGCAACATATGGAAGTCAGCAAAGGGGAGGGGGTTGGGGAAGAGTGGACAGTCAGGGCAGGAGGCAAGGGAACAAAGAACTGTTCCCTGTGAACAGTACAAGAAGCACATGATGATGGGTGAGGCTAGAAAATAGAGGTCAGGTGACTGAAGTCTTGGTTGCCAAGCCGGTAAGAATTTGGGGTTTTATCTGGAAGGCCATGAGGGCCTGTTGAAGGGTTGTAAACAAGAGAATGACATGATCAGGTTTACAATTTGGGAAGCTCTGCTCACCTGCCCTCATAAACATCCAGGCTTCCTTGAGCTCCCATCTCCAAGAGGGAGTCTGCAAAAGGTTAAGGGCACCTCGCAGCCAGTACAAGGCCCATTTCCTTTATGCAACCACGGTTTGAGCCCATTCCCTCAACTCCATGCCATGTATTGACCAAGCTACTTTATCTCTCTGAACCACAATTTCTTCATCTGCAATGTAAAGTAACAGCAGTTATGTGGTCAGAACCTGGGATTACATCTGTAAATGCCTAGTCCATCACCTGGCCCATGAGACAGGCTCAGTAGAGGAGTTTCCTTCCCCTTTCCTTTTCCTGAGATGCATTCTTCTTGTTCCTAAGCTGAAAATAAACAATTTCTAAACATGTTCTTTGATTGATTGATTGATTGATTGACTGACTGATTGATTGGATGTTTGATATTTTCCACAGTCAGTAGTTTTGACTATCCATGAGCAAGTCCGAAGGCCTCTGACATGGTAGTGACTTTGAATTTAGCTGAAGTCTGGATTAGAATTACAGAAACAATAAAGCTGGTGAGACAGGCAAGGCATTTAGCAAATGGGTCTGACCATATCAATCAGGTGAAGACTGGGCTGCTGTAACAAGGAAGTCCAAAAATGCAATGGCTTAAATAATATGGAGGCTTCTGTTTCATGAAACAGTCCTGAGATGAGCTGTCCAGGTCAGCAGTGAGGCTCTGCTCCACCTGGTCATTCAGGGACCCAGGCTCCTATGTCCTATTGTTCCACCATCCCCTAGACTAGAATATCATTGCTGTCTGCCTGGTCCAAGTTGGGTCACCATCACAGCTGGGTTCCAGTTGCCAGAGTAAAGAAGAGTTTTCAAGTAACTCAAGTCTCAGACCTACAAATGGCACCCATCACTTCCACTGGCAACCACTCAGGCCCGTGGCCACACCAAACTGCTAAGAATGCTGGGAAAGGCAATCTAGCTGTCCATCTATGTGCCCAGCCACGATTCTCACAACAGGACAAATGGAAGAATGGATTTTGGAAGCCGACTCACAAACAGAATCTGCCTCCCTGGCGGACCATCGAGCATCTGCAGAATACGAGACTTTGTTGTGAATATGAGACTTTGTTGTAAGTCACTATAGGTACTTTACAGATGCATTTTGTTCACCCAACACAGGGGTTTACGATCTGGGGGAGTCAATAGGCCATTAGACAGGATATTGTCTCTCCAGCTCAGCTCTAGACTTCACCACTCCCTATTTTTATAACCCAGTCCAAACTCACAATTATTTTATATTCTTGGTCCTGTGGCCATTTGAGTCTGGGGGCCCTGTTCTATAATATAAATTATAATTATTATTGAGGCTGGGATAATATTATGGAGATGTTATGACTGACATTCATACCAACCATCTTGCCCTTAGTGGGATGCTATATGCCATATCCTTTTAGCCCAGTCCGCTTGCTGCTCACCAAAACCCATGTTCTTCTCTTCACCCTGGGCACACAGCTAGACTACATTTCCCAGCAGCTAGGTGTGGCATGTGACTGAGTTCTCTCCACCGTAACATGAATAGAGGTATAACTCAGGCCTGGCCCATGAGACCTCCATGTACTCTTCAACTTCTGGTTGAATGGGTGGCTAAAATGACCCCCAGGGTGACCTTAGAAGCTACATCTGTAAGACGACAAAACCACTGGAAGCCAGCGTCCCCAGGTGACTGCATGGAGAACAGCCAGCACCAACTTGGAACCACCCTAGACTGTAATGTAACCAAAAACCCTTTCTTGAATTATGACCCATTTGGGGCCTATTTGTTACAGCAGTTAGCCTATCCCGACCAATACACTCCATTTTATAAATGTAGCAATGGACACACGAAGAGGTCAAGACATCTGTCCAGTGTCACAAAGATAACATGTGGGAATGCAGGGGTTCAAATCCAGACCCACCAATTTTAAAGCCTGTGCTCAAAATAACTTTCATGACTCACATTTAGCCAGGTTTACTGAGGCATTAGTTACATGCAACAAAATTGATCTTTCTTAAGAGTACAGTGACTTCCCTGGTGGTACAGTGGTTAGGAGTCCGCCTGCCAACACAAGGGACATGGGTTCGATCCCTGGTCTGGGAGGATCCCACTTGTCGCAGAGCAACTAAGTCCATGCACCAAAACTACTGAGCCTGCGCTCTAGAGCCCACAAGACACAACTACTGAGCCCACATGCTGCAACTACTGAAGCCTGCGTGCCTAGAGCCCGTGCTCCGCAACAAGAAAAGCCACCGCAATGAGAAGCCTGCGCACCGCAACAAGGAGTAGCCCCCGCTCGCCACAACTAGAGAAAGCCCGCGCGCAGCAACGAAGACCCTACGCAGCAAAAAAAAAAAAAAAGAGAGAGAGTATAGCTTCATGAGTTTTGACAAATGCAGTCACGTACCCATTAACACAATCAAGATATAGAATATTTCTGTCATTCCCAGAAGGTCTCCTGGGCTTTCTGGCAGTCAATCTCCTTCTCGTCCCTCTTTCCCCAGCCCCTGACAACGATTCACCTGATTTCTGTCTCTGTACTTTTGGAATCACATGTGTGGCCTTTGAAGTCTGGCTTCTTTCACTAAGTGTAATGATTTTCAGATCTTCCCGTGTTGTTGCTTACATCAGGAGTTTATTCCTTTGCTGAGTAGTATTCCGGTGCATGGAGGTACCACTATTTGTTTGTCTGTTCACCAGCTGTTTCCAGGTTAGGGCTGTTACGAGTACAGCTGCTGTGAATATTCACATACAGGTATATGTGTGGACTTATACTTTCATTTCTCTAAGGACTGATGGATCAGACAGAAAGTATTTGTTTACTTTCATAAGAAAGTGCCAAGGGAGACGCAAGAGGGAAGAGATATGGGGACAGATGCATATGTATAGCTGATTCACTTGGTTATAAAGCAGAAACTAACACACCATTGTAAAGCAACTATACCCCAATAAAGATGTTAAAAAAAAAAGAAAGAAAAGAAAAGAAAGTGCCAAAGTGTTTTCCAAGGTTGTTTCCCAGATTTTTACAAAGATGGCACCAAAAGTGAAAAAAGAAGCCCTTGTTTCTACCAAAACCCAATCCAAAGCAAAGGCTCTAACGACCAGGAAGACAGTGCTGAAATATGTCTAAAGCCACCAAAACCATGAAGAGCCATATGTCACTTACCTTCCAGCGGCCCACGACACTGTGGCCCAGAGGCAGCCCAACTAACTAAGGAAGAGCATCCCCAGGAGAAACAAGCTTGACCATTTGCCATCATCAGGCACCCTGACCATGAAGTTGGCCAAGAAGATCAAGTTCACACTGGTGCTCATCATGGATATCAAGGTCAATAACCGTGAGACCAAACAATGCTGTAAAGAAGCTCTACTGGGCTTCCCTGGTGGCGCAGTGGTTGAGAGTCCGCCTGACAATGCAGGGGACACGGGTTCGTGACCCGGTCCAGGAAGATCCCACATGTCACGGAGTGGCTGGACCCGTGAGCCATGGCCGCTGAGCCTGCACGTCCAGACCCTGTGTCCCGCAATGGGAGAGGCCACAGCAGTGAGAGGCCCGCGTACAGAAAAAAAAAAAATAGAAGCTCTACTACCTGGGCTGGCCAAAGCCAACACTCTGACCAGGTCTCATGGTGCAAAGACAGTGTGCATTTGATCCCTCCCTACAATATTTTGGATGTTGCAAAAAAAATGGGATCATCTAAGCTGAGTCCAGTTGGCTAATTCTAAATATAGCACTTTTTTTTTTACCATCTTAAAAATAAAATGCAGTCATTCCATTTTGCATTCTTACCAGCAATGTGCAAGAATTCCAGTTGGCATTGTCAGTCTTTTTAACTTTAGTCATTCCAGTGTCTGTGTATTAATACTTCACTTTGGTTTTTATTCACATTTCACCGATGACTAACAGTGCAGAGCGTCTTTTTATGGACCTACTGGACATTTGTACATGATCTTTGGTAAAGTGTTTATTAACAAAGTTTTTGACCATTTCTTAATTAGATTGTTTGTCTTGCAAATATTTTCTCCCAGATTGTGGCTTATCATCTCATTTCCTTAATACTATCTTTCAAAGGGCATATGTTTTCATTTTGATGAAGTAGAATTTATCATTTTTTTTTATGGTTTGTGTTTTCTGTTCTGTCATTTTTTTTTTTTATGATTTAAAATTGTGTTTACACCTCATCTAGAGAGCTTTCTCTGCAAGATGAAATTGGATGTTTTTAGAAGGTTAAATTTACACATCAGATTTACTTTGGCGGGGGAGTGAGGGAGTGGCTGGGTTTTCATTTGGTGTGTTGTGACTTTCTGAAATTTGTGTTTATGACAGTAACCACCACCAAATGAGAAAGAAAAAATTAGGGCAATTTGAAAAGGCAGTTCAGAAGTTTTGTGAGCACAAGACTCTCTCAGCAGAAGCCTGATTAAGGAGGTAAGAGAGAAGGGAGTCTTGTTAAATGAACAGAACACAGCAGACAAGATCCACAGGCCTGGCACCAACTATTTTAAACCTGTGGGCAGGTCTCCAACCCCCGACCTGCACTTGACCGAGAGAAAATGATTTCTACTGCTTCAGGAGGCTCCCTCCTGGAAGGGCCATTTATTCCCTCCCACGTTGGGCAGACTTTAATAAGCAAAGCACACAGCTTCTTGCGAACAGCCCAGACAGGAGGATTAACTCATTCTTTCCCCTGCAGTTACAACCAGCCAGATAATTCTGGAACAATTTGAGTCCCAGTTTAACAGGAAGGCCCGACAGTAGATAGCAGATTTCCCATGGCTCTCGCAGTGTCCTGCTGGCTGTGGAGCCCACTGGAGCCTGTCCAAGGAATTTCAGGGTTGACATTACGTGGCTGCCAAGACTGCAACTGCTGACCTGGGCTAATTCGAGACAGTGTCTGTGCCTGCTGCTGTGTTATGCCTCCATTCTGCAGCCATTCCCATCAGGGCCTCATCCCAAAAGATGGCATAAAAGGTCACATGGTCTGGACTCACTGGAACTAAAAGGCCATCTGTCTAAATCTGGATTTTTAAAGAAAGAGATACACAGGGTAATGAAAAAGAGAGTGCCCGAACTTTGGTGTCAGGAGGCATGAGTTAAAGCTGCCCTACTGGGGCTTCCCTGGTGGCGCAGTGGTTGAGAATCTGCCTGCTAATCCAGGGGACACGGGTTCGAGCCCTGGTCTGGGAGGATCCCACATGCCACAGAGCAACTAGGCCCGCGAGCCACAACTACTGAGCCTGCGCGTCTGGAGCCTGTGCTCCGCAACAAGAGAGGCCGCAATAGTGAGAGGCCCGCGCACCACGATGAAGAGTGGCCCCCGCTTGCCACAACTAGAGAAAGCCCTCGCACAGGAACGAAGACCCAGCACAGCCAAAATAAATAAAAAAATAATAATAATTTTAAAAAATTTTTTAAAAAGCTGCCCTACTTACCAGCTGTGACCGAGGCACTGCATTCCACCTCCCTGGTCCCCCAGTTCCTCACCTATAAAACATGGATTGATGAAATCACAAAAGAGTACATGCAATGACAAGAAGGTGACCAGCTCAGTTAGTCCCTGGCGCACAGTGAGTCCTCAATAAATGTGAGTCCCCTTGCTGTACCTTGTCTCTTCTTTCCCCTACAGACAGTTTGCGAGCAAGTCGGTGAAATAAACAGCTGGAGTTAATACTCAGCCCCTTCGAATGTAAATTGGTGCAGCCACTATGGAAAAGAGTATGGGGGTTCCTTTAAAAACTAAACATAGAGCTACCATATGATCGAGCAATCCCACTCTTGGGTATGTATCCAGAAAAGACTGAAACTCTAATTCCAAAAAATACATGCATCCCAGGGTTCATAGCAGTGTTATTTACAATAGCCAAGACATGAAAACAGCCTAAGTGTCCATCAGCAGACAACTGGTTTAAGAAGATATGGTGTGTATACACAATGGAATACTACTCAGCCGTAAAAAGAATGAAATATTGCCATTTGCAGCAACATGGATGGACATAGAGATATCATACTAAGTGAAGTAAGTCAGACAAAGAAAGACAAATATTGTATGATATCACTTATATGTGGAATCTAAAAAAAAATGATAAAAATGAACTGATTTACAAAACAGAAACAGACTCACAGACATAGAAAATAAAGTTAAGGTTACCAAAGGGGAAAGGGAGGAGGGGGAGGGATAAATTAGGAGTGCGGGATTAACAGATAAAAACTACTATATATAAAATAGATAAACAACAAGGATTTACTGTTTAACACAGGGAACAATATTCAATATCTTACAATAATCAGTAATGGGAAATAATCTGAAAAAAATATATATGTGTAAATAACTGAATCACTTTTCTGTACACCTGAAAGTAACACAGTATAGTAAATCACCTACACCTCAATTAAAAAAAAAAAGAAAGAAAGAAAAAATACTCATCCCCTTCATAGTTGTGAACATGGACATATTACTTAACCTCTGTGTGTTTCAGCTTCCATATTGGTAAAGAGTGTTCTGAAATGGGAGACCTGGGCTGGAAATATTGATCTGGGCAACATCAACAGTGGAAGGAGAAGAAACTGTTTAGGTTGCATGTGTTTCAAGAAGAGGAACAGGGTGAGGTCAGAACAGGGGATACACCAGCACTCGAGGGTCAGCTGGAGGATGGGGTGAAAGTTGAAGAAGACAAGAAGAATGACAAGAAGTGTCCCGGGAAATATGGATGCCACAAAGGGCACCAGGAAGAGAAGATCTAACACATCTCCAGGGCGCTTGGCTCTCAGGAACTTATTTATTTCAGGGAAGTGATGGGGGTGAAGGTAGTGGATTGAGGTGGGTGGATATATGAGTTGAGAATGAGGGAAAAGAAAAGGAACTACAATGAAAAACTAAAGCCACGGGACTGGGACTTCCCTCGTGGCACAGTGGATGGGACTTCGTGCTTCCAATGCAGGGGGCCTGGGTTCAATCCCTGGTCAGGGAACTAGATCCCACTTGCATGCCGCAACTAAGAGTTCTCATGCCGCAGCTAAGGAGCCCATGTGCCGCAACTAAGGAGCCCGCCTACTGCAGCTAAGACCCAGTGCAACCAAATTAATTAATTAACTTAAAAAAAAAAAAAGCTAAAGCCGGTAGGGTTAAGTCACAATGTCAAGACAGGAAGAGCTTGACGCATTAAAATGTCACAGGAAGGAAAAGGAGAAGATAAGGACAGAAAGTTACAGAAAGACGTCAGGAGCCAAGAGTTTGTTGGGTGAGTGTGGGAAGCCCAGGCCACTGCGGTGTTTGGTGAAACCATTCATGGCGGAGGTCGGGGGGGACGCGGTGTTGGATGAACTTGCACAACATTGACTCCTGAGTGATAGGGAGCAAGGTCAGGGTAGTAAACAGCCCTGGTGACCCCGTGACCTGGCACTGGCCCAAGGAGTGAGTGCATACATGGGGATTCCACCTGAAGCTCCAGTCTCTAGAAGGTGCTAAGAGCAGGGGGGAAGATTGGAGACTCACTGTATTTGTCCATGGGCTGCTCAGAAGGCAGCGAGGATGAAGTCCAGTCATGAGGTGGACACTATCTCCATCCCCTCTGGAATCTGAGAAACCTCATGGGCCGTCAGGTACAGCAGGGCAGTACGAGGGGCAGAGAATTTGAGATTTGAGGAGAAAGCTCAATCTTCTGGGGTTCCACAGTAATAGTGGTTTTGACTCATATCTGTCTTGTCCTTTGCAAAGTGATTTCACTGGCATTATCTTAATTTTGGAAGAATGAGTCCCATTTCACAGAATTGGGAAATAGTTTTGGGAAAGTTCAGTGGCTTGCGCAAGATCACAGAGTGGGGAACGGCAGGGCTGGGATGGAGACCCCTGTTTCTCTGATTTGTGGTCCAACTCTCCCCACCAGGGTGCTTCTGAAATCAACCCAACCAAACACACATTTCTTAGGCACCCTTGTGTGCTAGGCACCACATGAAGGCATTGATGATGAATTTCATGAGTGGCAGACGTGTTAGTTGTTGCCCAATACCCACTCCACACTCCTTGCTGCTACCAAGCTCTGATTTCACTTGAGGTAACCAAGTGTCTTTGACTGGACCAAACCACACATGACAATCCTGATGCTTGATTTCCTGCAACTTGAGGGTGGTAACATGACCCATTTCTGGCCAGTGAGGTATAAGGAGAAATCCCCCAGGTGGGGTCTCTGGGAAGATTCTACTTTCTCCCTCTCTTTTTTTTTTTTTTTCCCTGGCTGTGTCATCTTAGTTCCCTGACCAGGGATTGAACCTGGGCCACAGCAGTGAGAGCACCGAGTCCTAACCACTGGACCGCCAGGGAAACTGCCCTCTACTTTCTTGAGAAGAAGGGACAGATTCAGCTGTGTCTCCCGGTCCTTCTGCTTCCCTAGTCCCCTTTCCCCTGCCTTGCTTGTAACCTGAGGCCTCAGGATGGCGACCTTGCATCCTGCAACCATAAGACCACAGCAGGATGTGGAAGATGAAGAGGAGAAACAACTCAGATCTCTGGTGGCACCATCAAACAGGGGAACCAATTCCAGCATCCCCCACCTCCAAACTTCTTGCCATGTGAGGAGAAAAAAATATCTGTTTACTCCAGCCATTGGTATTGGACTTCCTATTACCTACAGATGAATGTATTCTAATTGATAAACAGGCCCACTCAGGGAGGCAAGCCCTGAAGCCAAAATCCATAATCCAATTGGATTATGTTTATTTGTGTGTTTACTGATACCAGCTGTGATGGCTGATTTGATATGTCACCTTGATTAGACCAGAGATACTTAGTCAAACATTATTCTGGTTGTTTCTGTGAGGATGTCGTTGGATACAATTAACATTTAAATCGGTAGACTGAATAAAACAGATTGCCCTCCCTAATGCTGGTGGGCCTCGTCCAATCAGTTGAAGACCTAAATAGAACAAAACCTTGACCATTCCCCCAGTGAGAGGGAATTCCTCCTGCCTGACTGCCTTTGATCTAGGACATCGACTTTTTTTACTGCCTTCAGACTCAAACTGAAACATCAGCTTTCCTGGGTCTCCAATTTGCCAGCTGCAGATCTAGGAACTTGAGAGCTTAGATAATTATGTGAGCCAATTTCAATAAATAAATAATAGATGACAGATAGATGATAGATAGACAGATAGATAGGTGAGAGATAAATCCTATTGGCTCTGTTTCTCTGGAGGACCTTGAATAATACATCAGCTGTCTTTTATTTTCTACATACAAACTTGTATATAAATAGAGCAGTTATATTCATAATAGCCCAGAAATGGAAATAGCTCACATGTCTATCAACAGGAGAATGAACAAACAAATTATGATATAGCCACACAATGGAACACTAAGCAATAGAAAGGAACCACTGCTGCTATACATAAAATCATGGAAGCATCTCAAAAGCATTACGCCAAGTGAACAAAGCCAGGCACAGAAGACCACATACTGTATGGTTCCATTTATATGAAACTCTAGGAAAAGGTGAATCTGATATACAGTGGCTGTAAGCTGATCAGCGGTAGCTGGGACCAGGTACAAGGGAATGTTGCGTGATAGAAATGTGTTCCCTATCGTTACTGTAGTGGTGGTACATGGGTGTATACATTTGTCACACTCATCAAACTATATACTTAAGGTGGATACATTTTATTTATGTAAATTATACCTCATTTAAGTTGATAATGCAAAACAATGTTTTTTAATTTGAAGCGGGTCACATAGATGGAGATAATCCAAATATATATAAACAAAGAAATGGAGGAAAGAAAGGCTGAATGTAAGATAAAGCCAGGGAGAGTCAATTCACAAAGTACATACACATCAATCCCTTGACCGTGTGAAGCTACAAATTAGGATTTGAGCTTCCCAGAAGCCAAAGCAAAAAGAGAAAAAGAAATACAAGCTTTCACATGTCCATAGGAGAAAAATCACAGTGTGCATAAAATAAAATTGGACCACAGAGATATGGTGCCTTCTGAGTGTGATGGGAACACAGAGAAGGAAGTGACTAATTCTGTTTGGGAAAACCAGGAAATGCTACAGAGATGAGGGTAGGAAAAAAAAATAGCTAATGTTGACTGTTTGGGGAGTGTGGATGTGAGAGGGGTGGGACTGGGCTTCTGGATGGGAAACAATCAGCTTTACTCATTTCCTAGATGTCCTTCAACTCTGAAGTGGGGGGATCAGAGGTTTCATTCTCAGGAAGCAGGAAGAAGCCTGGGGCCCGAGCCTATGTCTCTGCAGGGCCTGAGGAAGGAACTGCTACCCCACAGCCAGGAGGGGTGTGTAATTTATTTACCCACCAGTTTGCCACAGATCCAGCCAAACGAGGTGCAGACCCCAGCTGGACCTCGTCTGGAAGGCCTTTGCCAGGTCAGCACTAACCCTTTTGCTGCTGGATTGTGGCGTGGCGGGGGTCCCTGAGGAGGGCCGGAGCCGCGAGGGAGGCAAAGGGCTCAGCAGCCCGTACAGAGCACTTTAGTATTTTAGCAGGCGCAGCCAGAGTCATGCCTGATTAGCACCAGCTAATGAGAATTCCTGAGCTTGGTCAACGGCCCACATTCAGGAATTTGCTATTCATGAGAAATGTCAACTTTATGAAAACCCGCCCTGTGTGTCAGCTCTTTTTCCCACATTCAGGGTTTACAGCTGACGAGAGTTGGTTTCACATGATTTGCTGATGGGGGGGAGAGGTCGTAATCCAGGAAACTGCTCTGGCAAATCATCCCTGAGCCAGCAGAGCCTTCTGGAACATTCTTTTTATTTTTCCCCTTAGAAACCACTTGGAAAGGGAAGTGTTGGGATTTAAGCAAGGCTAGAGTGGAAGACTTGGTGCCCAAAGGAATACTAGAGCAGACCGATGAGGCCACCAGAACCTGGATTCATTTTTCCCAGTGTACATACGAAATGGCTACCAGATTGAGAGGAATACTGGAAACTTCGCAGGAATCCCAGGGTGATGAGAACTGTTATTCAGGAGTATGATGTTTCATGATATGACATTACTTTCTGCATTTATAGGATTGACAGTATAAAGTCCGCTCTGTATAATATGCGACCTTTCTGGCCCTGGGTACATAACGGGACTCATTTCAACAAAGCACCAGCCCCTTGGAGAGCACTGCCCCACACCTGGTCCCTTGACTTTCTTTTTTTTTTTTTTTTTTTTCTGGGGTGGGGAGTGGGAGAGAATTTTAATACATTCACCAAATTAAAGGCCAAGAACATACTGTAGACACAACTTAAGACAATTTAGAATCATGAACAAAATGTGAGGTAGACTGACTAGTGAAATTCACCAAATTTTGGTTAAGAAAATTTTACAGTAATAAAGTAACACAGGTGCTTCCTTTTCTAAAAATCACAAAAAGCATTACAGCCAAAAAAATTGAATACAACAATTCTCATTGTAATTTTAGTTTACATTCAGTATTAACCTGTGTGAACTGTCATAGGTGGCAGAGTTCAGCACGTCTAGAGGTCAGTTATTATGCAGGCCTAGTGAACACATTCACACCACAATATTCTTAAGGGATGGCAAGGCTCGAAGTGAAACACACCAAGGTACGTATTAACCAATCATGGTGTCCTGCGTTTGTGCAGTTTTATCCTTGCAGGAGAACGACCTAACATTCTCTAAAGAATTATACTGATAAGGTGATTTTAAAAGATCCAAACCTTAGTAAGATATGCATTGAAAAGAACAGGCAGGTCAATTTTAATTCTCCATCGTTGTGGTGATGGTTTTTTGGTTTTATTCTGGCATTTCTCTTCCCCAGAGTGAAATAGTACTTAAGAGATCATAATCATTTGAATTTTCAGAGTACAGCCCTAACTAATATGGGGTCCCCTCAGGTCAAGTAACTACTTTAAAAATTTTTCCTTAGACTATGAAGCCATAAAGCCTGAAGAAACCCTGAGAGGCCATCTGCCCCAGGTACAACTGTTTTAGGATTATTTCAAGTATTTTATTTGCCCTATATAGTAAATATTTTTGGAATATTGCACAAATAGTGGGTTTCTTGATATCATCTGCGTTAGGCCCTTTCAACAAAACAGGAACAACTGAAACACATTCATATATATATCAGCCTGCTTCAGAACGTACCTCTTTGCCAAAAATTCTGCTGTACTAAAATTGAGTATTTTTAAAGCATCTGTAAGGCAGGTCCTCTTTCAAGGTCAGTTAAACATGGAGTTTAAAGGAATTGTTCATTTCAAGATACATTTAGGGCGTCCCTGGTGGCGCAGTGGTTGAGAGTCCGCCTGCCGATGCAGGGGACACGGGTTCGTGCCCCGGTCCGGGAAGATCCCACATGCCGCGGAGCGGCTGGGCCCGTGAGCCATGGCCGCTGCGCCTGCGCGTCCGAAGCCTGTGCTCCGCAACGGCAGAGGCCACAACAATGAGAGGCCCGCGTACCGACCGCAAAAAAAAAAAAAAAAAAAAAAAATGGCCATTTAAAGTGGGAATAAAGTGGTACGTATGGGCTAATGAGAAAAACGCCCTTGACTTTCTTTTTTGCTCCCAATCTGACTTCTGAACCAACAGATAATTACCTTCATAAGGAAAACAATGCCATCCTGTGGAATTCCAGCAGGGCCTGTCCAGAGGATGTATATTCTAGGCCACAGGCTGGGAAGGGATATTTCTGAAGGTGAACTTCCTTACATGCAGAGACCCTGGATTTTCAAGGTTTGGCGCGATAACTCTGGACGGAGCCAAGCACAGGAAATACTAAAGCTCTACAAGCGCTCAGAGAGAACAGGAAGGGCTGGGCTCCCACTGCCCCAGCCCCAAGCAGTGCCAGCTCTCCTCGAGGGCCCGGCCAGCCCCTGCCAAGTTCCCAAAGAACCGCGACAGCACAGAGCCAACTAAATCCTAATGCCTGGGTTTGTAAGGCGCCCCAAGGTTTTCAAGGGCTCTCAGCCAACCTCCCACAGCCCAGCAAGGAAGGTTCAGAAGGCTTTACTGAGATTGGGAAACTGAGGCCCAGAAAAGTGCCCCACGTCACACAGCTAGTCAACGGGGAAGTCGCCTAGTTATCAACAGCTTGGTCTTTGCAGTCAGAGGAATCTCGCTGAAACCCTGGCTGGCTGCTCTCAGCTTATTACCTCACTCCCTGGAGCTGGTTTCCTCTCCTGCAATATGGCGCACGCTCCGGGAGCAGGGTTCCGGGGCCACACTGCCAGGGGTCACAGCTCCACTGTGTAACAGTTGTGCGATCGTGGGCAGGTTACTTAACCTCTCTGGGCCTTGGTTTCCTCATCTATAATATGGGGATGATACTGGTACCCATGGCACACACAACACACTGACCCTCATAAACATATGTGGGGAGAAAGAAGCCAAGCCCAAAAGGCCACAGTGTGTGATTCATTACATTCGGTATTCAGATATGAGCCAGCTGCTTAATGAGTGTAGGGTTTCCCTGCGGAGCGCTGAAAATGTTTTGGAACTAGATAGAGCTGTTGGTTGCACAACCGTGTGGATGTACTAAATGGCACTGGATTGCGCACTTTAAGGTGGTGAATTTTGTTATATGAATTTCTCCCTAATAAAAACAATTTTTTAAATGGGTCCAACTCATCTTCAGTGCTACAAGTCAAAAGAGTGGTCACTTGGGGGTGAGGAGAAGAGGAGAGGGGACACGAGGGAGCCTGCTGGGAAACGTCCTGTATCTTAATCTAGGTGCTGGGTGATCACAGAGGTAAAAACTGATCGAGCTCCGTGCTTGAGATGTATGCCTTTAGAGGGTTGTTGTGAAAAGGAAATGAGGTCATCCGCAGCAAGCTCTTTAAACAGCCCTAGCACGAAATAAATGCTCAATAATTTGTAACTCCCATTAGTATGATTATCTCATACTGTGAGGAGGATTGGATGACACAGTACACACAGCTTCTTTAGTAGAGAAGCTGGCTTTTCATATGGCCCCCAAATAGAGGCAATTTTCATTCATTTTCATTTGAACCCAAACCTTCTGGCTCAAGATTCATAACATTTTGCAAAGCAGTGTGCTGCCCACTCCCGGGGGTTGTTTTGACATTAGCTTTGTGGAAAAGAGCCAAGGACTTAAGGATTAGGGGTTGGTACCACATAGCGCTGCCTCTGGATAAACTGGGTTACCTCCCGCAAGCCAGCTTGGGTACAAGGCAAACTGTTTGCCATCACACAGGCAGAACTTGGAAGGGAAATGCATCTCTCGCTCACCCAAAGTCTGATGGTATGCAGGGAGAGACTGTCCTTGCTAACTCCTGCTTCCATTGGCCCCTGGCAAGCAGAGCCCACCCTGCTCGTTAACATGCTCATTTTATTTACTTCCTATGCTGCCCGATTTCTTTTGATTGGCAAGCTTTATACAAACCCCAAAGAATGACACCCCCCCTCCACTGGGTCACCCAGTCCCAGGTACATCCTTACTTCCCCAGGACCTGAAAGGTGTGACAGCTTTCATTCATTGTGTGTCCCTCCTTCCAAACCCAACTCTCTGCAGGCATCAGTCCTGCTAGGGCTTGGTCATCTTTTCAGCCCAAGCATATCTCCTGGAACTTACTAACAGGAACTTAATAAATGTGTGAGGAAGGAAGGGAGAAAGTAAGGGGCTCCATGGCTGGGCAGACCTTTGAGAACAGAATGATTTCCCTACCTTCTGATCCCAAGAAGATTCATTCAGAAAGAAAACCCTGAAGAAGAAAGAGCTTGATCTCAGGTGGGAAAGGCAATGGCTTCCTCGTTCATTCTGAGTCCATTTAGAAAAAGTTATCAAGATCCAGAAATTGCAGTAATTGTTGCTTTGCTGGTGGGGAGTTGGGTGTGTGAAATTAGGTGCAAAACAATATGTGTAATTTTTTTGTTTTGTTTTCGTTTGGGGTTCAGGTTCTCTTATCTCTTATCAGCATGGTAATTTTGCGAGCATATAGTGTCAACCACAACACATTTTCATCTAAACTAACTGAATTTAGATCTTAAAAATAAGTGCAACCCTTTACCTCCGTGGTCTTCCTCCCGAAAACCCGTAACTGCAGACTGATCATGAGAAAAGCATCAAGCAAACCCCAATGGAGGAACATTCTACAAAATACCAGACTGTTACTCCTCAAACCTCGTTAAAAGGTCAAACTCAAAAGGTCATCAAAAACAAAGAAGGTTTAAGAAACTATCATAGCCAAGAGGAGCCTAAGGAGACACACACACAAAAATGGAATGTGCTGTCTTAGATGGAATCCTGGAACAGGAAAAGGACATTAGATTAAAAACTAAGGAGATCTCGGGCTTTCCTGGTGGCGCAATGGTTGACAGTCTGCCTGCCGATGCAGGGGACACGGGTTTGTTCCCCAGTCCACGAGGATCCCACATGTCGCGGAGCGGCTGGGCCCATGAGCCATGGCCGCTGAGCCTGCACGTCCGGAGCCTGTGCTCCACAACGGGAGAGGCCACAACAGTGAGAGGCCCGCGTACCGCAAAAAAAAAAAAAATTAGTGTCTGAAAATCACAGCCATTTTACTAGCTCATGGTTCTGTGGTCAACAGTTTGGGCTGGAATCTTCTGCTAGTATCAGTCGGAGTTACTTTTGCTACTGTACATCTCTGGCATCTGGACTGGGGCTGGATGATCTAAGATGGCCTTGTTCATAGTTGGCACAGGATGTCAGCTGGTGGGGCTCAGGGGACACAGCAGGGACAGGCCCACGTACCGCAAAAAAAAAAAAACCTAAGGAGATCTAAATAAACTTTGGATTTTTAGTTGCTAATAATATATCAATATCGGTTCATTAATTGTACAAAAAAAAGAAAAGAGTCCCATTCTAATTTAAGACATTACTAATAGAGAAAACTAGGTGTGGAATATATGTGAACTCTCCAGACTATCATTGCAATTTTTCTGTAACTCTAAAACTATCCTTAAAAAATGAAATTCTTTTTAAAAATTTTTCTACAGAGCATTGTCCAAAATGTCAGTAACCCAGTCCCACTCACGACTCCCCTCCAAAATGTACCTGGTCATCAAGACTTTAACACCTCAGAGACGCCACCTCTCTTGTGTTTCTTACCCCCAAAGCGTCAGACCACCATTTAAGCTTAAAGACAATTGGGGGTAGGATGGGAGAATGACCCCTGCCTTGGCTGCCCCCCATTCCAGAAATTAAAATGACTCTAATATGTTTAGCTACAAACTAACAACTTGCTTATTCCAGGTATCCAAACTTGACAATTCAGTCATTTAGAAGAGCTGTTGCCATTTTATTGCAGGTCAAGCATCGAGAACTATCTATGAGAAAGATAGATAAGGTCCCTTCCCTCCTGGGGATTCTGGTTACATTCCAGGATGCATGATAGACAGCTGGGCCAGGGAGGGGATGAGGGTGTGACGGTGACCAAGAGACCCTCTGCTCAGAGTTTGCTCCAGGTGCAGTGATGTGAGGTCAGGCCCCATCTGCACCCTCTGCTCTCACCTCTCTTCAGACCAGAGAGCTGGTTAACTGAGGTTTGATACAACCTGCAGCATTTGGGTCAGAGATTTTTCCAGCCAAGTGATTGGGGGCTTGAATAGGATCCTGAACGCAAGGAAAGGTTTCTTCAGGTGGCTGCGTTACTTTTGGCAAGTCACTAACAGCTCTTCCTTAGCCAAATACTCCTTGCGTGTCCGGTGAGTGTGAGCCACTGTGCTCAGTGATGGTGATCGTGCAAGATACGTCTCAGGGAGCTCAGAGTCTAATGTGAGACACAAAACAGAAAAAGTGATGTGAGTCTGAAAACAGACTGAGAAAATACAGCACGAGGAGGATTGGGGTATAGAGATAGAGATCTGCAAGGCTTCCCCAGGCCAGACCCCATGAATAAGGTTTTTTTAAAAAATCAACTTTATTAAGGTGTCATTTACATAAGTAAAATAATCTGTTTTAACTGTTCTATGAGTCTGACAAATGTATACGCCTGTGTAACCACCACCACAAGCATGATCTAGAATAATTTTATCACCTTAAAAATTTCCTTTGGGGGCTTCCCTGGTGGCGCAGCGGTTGGGGGTCCGCCTGCCGATGCAGGGGACGCGGGTTCGTGCCCCGGTCCGGGAGGATCCCACATGCCGCGGGGCGGCTGGGCCCGTGAGCCATGGCCGCTGAGCCTGCGCGTCCCGAGCCTGTGCTCCGCAACGGGAGAGGCCACAGCAGTGAGAGGCCCGCGTACCGCAAAAAAAAAAAAAAAAAAAAATTTCCTTTGTTAGTTCTAGGAGTCCTTTTGCAGATTGCATAGGGTTTTCTATATACGTGGTCATTATCTGTGAATAAAGAGCGTTTTACTTCCTTCTTTCCAAAAAAACCAAAACTTTCCTTTGTGCATCTTTGTACGCAATCCCTGCCCTCTCCACCCCCAACCCCTGGAAACCACTGATGAGTTTTGTTATTATAGTATTGCCTTTCCTAGAACTTCCTGGAATCATACAGGCTTTTGTTTCTGGTCCCTTTCATTTAGCCTCATGGCTCTGAGAGTCATCCCCGTTGTTGTGTATGTGTACAGTCCTTTTTGTTGCTCAGCTGTACTCTATCATATGGACGTACCACGGGTGGTTTATCCATTCACCAACTGATGGACACTTGGGCTGCTTCCAGTTTGGGGCTATCCTAAGTAAAGCTGCTATTGACCTCAGTCTTAAAGGGTTAGTCTGTCAGAAAAGAATATTCTAGAAAAGAAGATCAGCAAAGGGAGGAGGAAAAAGAAAGACTGGAGAAAGAGGCAGGGGAACAGCCATGGCACCAATACTAAGGGAAGACATTGAAAAGACATGGCAGGATTTTCAGCAGAAGGATCACTTGATACAGTTTGCTGATTGGAGCCTGAAGATGACCTACAAGGACTGGAACTGGTTGTTTGTGATATGCACCAGACGTCCAGGAAGGGAGGTTTAATGAGAAGTGGGAAAAGATCTGTCTGAGTACACAGTTGGCATACAATGGTTGAAGCCATGGGTGGTGGCGAGATCACCCAGACAAAGCACATAGAGTGAGGAGTTATTTCAGGGGTCCTCTGTCTCCCCCATGGGCACAGAAGAACCAGGCTGAGCCTAGTACAGTGGTTAAGAACATGGACTCTGGGGCCAGACTTCTGGGCTTCAAATGCCAGCTGTGTGACATGGGGTAAGTCACTTGGTCTCAGTTTCCTTGTCTATAAAATGGTTTATAATACACCTACTCATGGGGTTGATATATGGATTAACTGAGTTCATTCATGCATAGCTCTGAGAACACCATCAGACACTTGCACATGAGAGGTGCTACTATTATTAATGTGTATTAAGGTGTTAGCTATTATTAATACAAAAAAGAAGAAAAGTCCAGGGTATAGGTAGCAGGGAGACCTAAACTTGAATGCCATCTCCATGCAAGGCAAGCTGAATGATACTGAGAAATCTAACATCTCTGAGCTGAAAATTCCTTACCTGAAAAATGAGGATAATGCTTTCTACCTCAGTAAATTTTGGAAGGAGTAAATGAGTACCGGATCGAAAGAAGAAACCATCAGAGAATTCTCCCTACAGGGTTAATCTTTGTTCCCTCCTCTACTCCTTTATGTTCCCATGGAACACGATGTTTTTCATTTCCAGCACTTCCCTCACCACTATGGTGGACTGTTTCCTGGTGTATTAGTCAGGATGGTCTAGGTTATGCTGCAGTAACAAAGAGCACCCGGTTCTCAGTGGCTTACAACAGCCCAGGTTTACTTCTCACTCATCCTATCTGTCCAGCACAGATTGGTTGCCCCTCTGTTCAGCTTCACTCAGGAACTCAACTGGACAGTACATCCCATTTTGGGGACATTGCTGGTCATCATGAGAGAGAGAAAAGAAAAACACATTAACGAAGGTGTTGACTTTTAAAACTTCCACCTAGAAGTAATACACATTTATTCTTTTGACATTTCATTGTTCAAAGCAAGTTAAACGACCACACGGGTGTTTAACGTGGCAATGATGTGCAATCCTACTCAAAGGGGACAGGAATACTCTATCACACCTGGGCCGCTAAACTGAGAGCCTCGGGAAGACAAGAACCAGGCACTAGTCACAGCCACACCTCCACCCTGGCATAGTGCCCTTGAGGTTTGGTGAATTAAGACTGAGAGCGCCTCCATTTGGCCTAGGTTTACTCTGCTCCAAGGTGAAAAGTCCACCTTCAGTCACTGCTCCTGTAGAAAGGGGAGTGAGCCTGCTGTCATCAGAGGGCAAAGCAGGCCCCCTTCCAGGTCACCAGAAGCCAGTGCGTTTGCTGACCAGTGAAGCAACTCCCACAGCCACCAGCTGCTCCCCAGTTTCCCAGGGGACCAAGCTCCTTTTGTATGTGGGCACAAGATAATAATTCACCACGTGCTTTACAAGCATTGTTTCATTTGGCCTTCAAAACATGCCTGTGAACCCTCTGATGCAGGCAGGTAGCAGCATCCCCAGTGGGCAGATGAGTCCATCAAGACAGTGGAAACACTTGTGCATGGCTTCCTCCTTCCGTCTGTCCATCCTCTGGGGAGACCCCCTCTGTCCTCTGCCCTGAAGCTGCCTTCAGCCAGCCCAGTGCCCAGGGGTCTGACCTCCAGGCCCAGGATTCCAACGGCATTTCATGGACACCACACAGCACAGCCTTTCATGCCACACTGCTGTTCATCGTGGTCTGAGCACATGTCACAGCTCATCCACCTCCCACTCAGCGCCCGCTGCATAAGAGGCCAGGCCTGCATCTTGGCAAGTCCCCTCCCCCTGCCACCCACCCCCACCTCCCCCACCCTCATACAGACTGCAGCCATCTGTGCCCCCCGGGGTAAGGACAGAAACCTCCCAACCCCTGTCCAACCTACGATCTTGCTTCCTCTCGGGCATCCCCTTCTACCAGACTCATCTGCCTGAACACAGGTTGCTGACATCACTCCCCTACCTCAAAGCCTCCCAGAGGTCACCAAGGTCACAGGACAAAGGCCGGACTCCCCAGCCTGGCGTGTGAACTCTCTGGGAGCCAGCCCCAGCCTATCTTTTCAATCTGGCCCTCCGCCCTGCTGCCCCTGCAAATATGACACTCCTGGCTGACTTCACTTCCCCCTCCAGAGCCTGGGTTTAATATCTGCTCTATCATCTACCAGCTGTGTGACCACCGGCAAGTTATTTAACCTTTCTGACCTACCGTAAAATAAAGATAATAATAGTATCTACCTCCTAGGACTGATCTAAGGATTTAATGAGTTTGGATTTGCAAGGCATGACAGGTCTTGGCACAGAATAATGCTGGGTGTGCTGTTATTATTCCTACCACTGTTCTCTCCCTCCAGGGTCTTCTTCCCCAGCCCCATATCTGCAGAATACAGGCCTCTGTCTTTCAAGACCCCTCTGACATGCCACCTCCTCCACAAATGCTACCCAGACCCCCCCGGAGCACCATGGTACTGTCTGCATTACTTCAATATCATAGTTATTTCTGTTCACCCTTCACCAGACATCAAGGGCCTGTAGTTAGACACTGAGGCTCCTTCCCCTCTGTGACCCCCACAGGCCCCAGAGGAGTTCTTAGTACATAGTGTGGCAACATGATTAGTGAAAGTACACAGGCTCTGGGGTCCGAGAGTCTTGAGTGCACACCCTGGCTCTGACACTACTAGCTGTGCAATCTTGGGTAAATTACTTAACCTCTCTGAGCACCAGTTTTCACCTTAGGAATGAGGATGACCATCTCGGTCTCATCGAGTTGCTGTGGGAATAAATCCAATAACCTCTGGACCCCCCGACATAGTGTCTGGCACAGAGGAGACCCTCAGTGAAGATTAGTTTCCTTTTTACCTTTAACCACGTGAATTCACATCTTCCACAGCTTGAACGTAAACACCTAGAGGGCAGGGGTCATGCCTTCATCCTATAAGATGAAGGGAGAATTTGTGAGCTCGTCCAAGATGCTCCCCAAATATTTGAGCATCAATCATCTGAGTGGTCCTGAGGGAGGTCAGCAATGCAGGGACTGGGGCAGGGGGCGGTGCAAGCAGGAGGGCTGGAATGAATTTTTATTTGTCGCTAACTTTCCTCTAGGCAAAGCTTCTGCACCATACCTCCTTCTTTTTTTTTTTAATAGGTAATTTTAATAAGTCTATATTCATTTTTAAAATTGAGTCAATAATCAAAACCTTCCAAAAAAGACATCACCAGGCCTAGATGGTTTCACCAGTAAATTACACCAAATATTAAAGGGAAGAAAGGCTACAGATTCTCCATAATTTTTTCGGAAAATAAAAGCAGAGTAACACTTCCTAATTCATTATATGAGGCTAATATCACCGTAATGTTAATCAGATCAGTTTGTTGGATCATGTCTATGTTCATGTGATTTTTTGCCGGCTTGATCTATCAGTGACAGAGGGATGCTAATGACTCCAACCGTATTGGTCCATTTGTCCATTTCTCTTAAATTTCTCAATATTTTCCTCGCTTCCTTCTTAAAGTGGAATGAATTACGCAGCTCCCAGGACCTTCCTGTCCCACAGTCACGTCCTGAGGCTGTGAGACACTGAGGCTCCAGAGACCAGCCGGACCCAGCAGAAGCTCCCTTCTGGCTGCATGAGGGAGAGGGGAAGTCATCCCGTCCAGGTTCCAGCTCTGTTTGACTTGCTGAGCATGGCCGTCCCCGTAGGCTGCATTCCGTGGCCTCACGCCAGCCTGGTGTGTAATACACTCCAGCCACCCTCTCATTACCTAATGCCTTCCTAATCCGCAGTTTACGCAAGATGAGTGCAAATCTCTGAGAAACACTAAGAGAAACACCAGACCAGGCACTTCCCCGGCCGGCCTGCACCCTGCTTCGGGGCTGGAGGTTTCATCGTGGAGATGCCTGCTGTTCGTTACCATGTGGGCCACTGGTACGGGACTTGGAGCTCCGCTTCTCACACGACGCTCCCCCCAATCTGTACCTTCACCCCCTCTCTATCATCACTCACACTGGACTAAAAAGTCTATTGTACATGGAATGGTGGGCAAAGCCTTATATCTTTCAGTAAAGCAGATCTTTCAACCAATGGTGCTGAAACTATTGGCCAATCAATATGGAAGAAAAAAAAAAAGCCTTGACCTTTAATTCATATCATATATGAAAGTTCACTCAAAGTCTCAAGATAGATCATTGACCCAGATATAAAACCTAAAACGAGAAGCTTCCCTGGTGGCGCAGTGGTGGAGGGTCCGCCTGCCGATGCAGGGAACATGGGTTCGTGCGCCGGTCCAGGAGGATCCCACATGCCGCAGAGCCACTGGGCCCGTGAGCCATGGCTGCTGAGCCTGCGTGTCCGGAACCCGTGCTCCGCAGCTGGAGAGGCCACAACAGTGAGAGGCTCGCGTACCACAAAAAAAAAAAAAACCTAAAACGATAAAACTTTTACAAGAAAATAAATGCGGGATAGAATCTTTGTAACATTGAGCTAGGCAAAACTTTTCTTAGAAAGTACATGAAGCATAAAAGAAAAAAGTGGTAAATTCGGCTTTAAAAAAATGTAAAACTTCACCTCCTCAAAAAGCATTCTTTAAGAACATGAAAAGACAAGTTATGTTCAGGGAGGAACTATGTATTTGCAAAACATGTATTGGATAAAGAACTTGCATCTGGAATATGAAAAGAATTCCTACAACTCAATAAGAAAACAAACATCCCAACTGAAAACTAGGCAAAATACTTGACCAGATTCACCAGTTCAGCAAAGAAGAGATGCAGAGGGCAGATAAGCACTGGAAAAGATGCCAGACCTCACTAGACATTAAGGAAGTGAAATTTAGAACCACAGCAAGCTACCACTACACGTCTACTAGGAAGGCTAAAATATGAATTAATTGATTAATTAACTAATTAACTGACAATACAAAATCTTGGTGAGGATGTGGAGCAACGGGAACACTCATACATTGCTGATGGGGATGCAAAACAGTATGGCCACTCTGAAAAGCAATTCAGTGATTTCTTATCAAGTCAAACATATGAGCCAGCAATTCCACTTCTAGGTATTCACCCAAGAGAAATGAAAACATACATTCACACAGAGACATGTACATGAATGTTGATGGCAACTTTACTCGTAATAAGCCCAAATTGGAAACAACCCAGATGTCCTTCAATTGGTGAAGGGGTAAACAATAGGTTTCCATCCACACAATGGAATACTACTTAGCAGTAAAAAAAGAACGAACTAGGATACATACAACAGCATAGAGAAATCTCAGAAGCATTTTGCCGAGTGAAAGAAGGTAGACATAAAAATTTATATCTGTATGATTCCAAATCTCTAGAGACAGAAATCAGATTAATGATTGTTAGGGGCTATGGATAAACAAGGAGAGTGACTACAAAAGGCACAGGGGAACTTTTGTGGTGATAGAAATGTTTGAAATCTTTATTGCGGTGGGACTCATACAGGCAGAAGCATTTGTCAAGTCTCATCCACGTGTACACTAGACAAGGGTCAATTTTACTGTAGGGAAATTATACCTCAATGAATATGACTTTTAAATAACAGAAAGTAGAATAAAATAAAATGCAAATCTGATGGAACCTGTCCTCATCATGAAGATAAAATGACACCAGTAATTGTAACAGTCAACGTGCAGCAGACACTATCCTATGAAATTTACACACATTGTTTCATTTAAGCCTCATTCAATCCTTGCAGGTCCTCAAACACAGCAAGCACTTTCCTGTCTCAGGCCCTTTGCACTTGCTGTTCCCTTTATCTGGAATGTTCTTCCACTAGATGACTCCATCTCCCACATTCCTTGGGTCTGTATTCAAAGTCACCTCCTCAGAAAAGACCTTCTGTCCCCATTCTATCTAGAATAGTCCCTCAACCTATCACTCTGTATCCCTTACCTAGTTTTACTTTCTTCCCAGATCTCAGTAGTACCTGCCATTACATTGCACACGTTTTGTTTCTATCTCTCCATAAGAATGTCATTTTTTCAATTGCTCCTTCTTCCATTCCAACACCCGCTGCGTGCCTGCCCTGCGGTATGTGTGGGCAGAACAAAGCTCCCAGAGGCAGAAAGTTCCCACAAGGCCGAGATAGTGTTGATCGGTCCTGTCTCCCTCCCAGCACCCCTTCTCGTAACCTGGGAGGGGTCTCTGCAAGGGCCTCACCTGTTTAAGAGTCACAGAATTTGCAGCATGAAAAGAGCACTGGTCTTGGAGTTAAGACACCTTTACACCAGCCTGGGAGCCCCTGAGCCAGGCACGTCACCTAACAAGGTCTCAACTTCCCCACTTGTAAAATGATTTGAAGCGTGTTCTTTGGATATTAGCATGAATAGGAATCCCCTAAGAAATTGATTTAAAAGGCATGTCCTTTCCCAAGAAAATGGGATTCAGCAGATCATTGGTGGAGTCAGGAAATCAGCACTCTTAACCCTCACCCGGGGCAGTCTGACAGTCTAGGGACCAAATGTTGGATGTTGATAGTTTCAAATAATTTTTGAGCTGCAAAAGTCTTCCTCCAAATATCATTTTATGTAGAAACCATAGATCCAGCGCATAAATTGGAGAAGCTCTGACTTCTCAGAGCTGACTCCTTCTCAAGTGTTTCTCCCTCACACTCCCGCCAACTCACCATGCTGTGGCCCCAGGCACCCTAGCGTTCCTTGGAACACAGTTTGAAAACCACACTCTAGAGCTCTCTGATTCAATCACTGCACAGATATTCATGAGCATCCACCACTCTAGTCATTCTTCCAGGTACTAGGTATCCAACCATAAAAACAGGTAAGTCCCTGCTCTGACAGATTTCACATTTTATGGAGATGGCCTGCTTGCTCGCCATGTGCCAGACACTGTTCTAAGGGCTGTTTGTGTATTAATTCATTCAATTCTCACCACATCCCTATCAGACAACTACTACCGTTAGCCCCATTTTACAGAAGAGGAAACGGAGGCCTAGGGAGATTAAATAAGTTGCCCAAGGTCACACACTAGAAAGTGGCAGAGTCAGGATTTGAACCCAGAGATTTTAGCTCCGGCCAACATGTCCTTCTAAAATCCTGCCCAGTTCTCAGAACCTCTGCTCTATGAGCCCAGGAGGTATGTGTGAGCCCACCTGAGGCACGTAGGTGCCTCTGCCTGCCTCACCAAGTGTGAGTTCAAACAAAACCCTTTAGCACCCAGGCCCTGCGGGGTTAAGACTCCAAGACTGGGCTCCAGGTGAAACCGGACCCCACATGACTTCCAGTTGACGCAAGTGGCCTTCTCTACCTGCAGGGACACCGAAAGCCTCATCTCTGGGGTGTGGAAGAATGTTCTCTTTGGCCCGGGTGCTGAGTTTATTCTGATCACCACTGCACCGCCTTGGCCAGCTCTTGGGAAGATGACTGGGTCCAGCAGCTCTGCTGGTGTTCCCAACTTGACAGGGTGACATTGATGCATCTGCAACCAGAACGTCAGCACCAAATAAGGAAGCAGCATGGGGACACAGCCAAGTGAATGCTGAGTAAGAGTAGAGAGCACACGGACTGGCAAACTCTTCCAACAGGAGGCTGGGGAGGGAGCTTAGAGGTCATTTACACACAGGCCACTCATTCTGCCAACTGGGAAACCAAGGTCTTATTTCAGCTGTGTTCTCAGGCTCTGGCCGTTGCCTCTGAGGTTGAGAAAGGTGATGGGACTGGAGGCAGGCAGACAAGTCCATATCCCAGTCCTGTCTTTAGTGAGCCTTTTGACCTTGAGCACTTAACATCTGAGTCTCCGTTCCCCATCTGTACAAAGGAGATGATAATATCCCTCAGATGCCGTGAGGATTGCAAGCGATGATTCATTCAACACACCCAATGCCAAGCAGCTACTCAGTAATATTAGTTCCTCGCCGCTCCCCTCTCCTGGATTTACCCAAAATATACCCATTTTCAGGAATGACCTCACCTTAACTGAGACTTAACGGGTCTCTGTTTGAAAATGGGTGGCAATCTCATGTTGCCCTAATTGGTCAACAGCGTCAGCTTCACCCAGGAGCTGGTTGCAAATGCAGAGTCTCCGGCCCCACCCAGCCCTGATGAACAGAATCTGCATCTTAACAAGATCCCCAACCCCACTCATGAGAAGCACCACTAAGCATATTTTTTTAATGAGTTGACTTTCTGCTTTTGGCCGTCATTGACCCCAGTTGTTGGTAGCCAACATCTGTTGAGACTTTGATACATGGCAGGCATGTGGGAAATGTTTTACAGGCATGATCTTACCTAAACTGCACAATCTCAGGAAGTGCGAATGCTCACTAACCCATTTCACAGATAAGACAACCGAAGCTGAGGTGGGTGAGTTCCCTCCGCGGTCAGTTCTAGAGCCGCACTTCGAATCCTGGGCCTCTGCAACTCCACGCTCCTCCCTTTGCCACCCTGCTGGCTAGAACTAAGCTACCTCTGCCTCTGCAGAAACTAGGCATGGGTTAATTTTTTTAATCCCTGTTCTCCTTGTGGGATCCCAGTGAGGCCTCTTGGGTATCTGTGAAATGGCAGTTTCAAGTCCCCCCAGGCTCCCAAGGTGGGTTTCTGAGACGCTGGAGGAGCTGGCCAGCTGGACGAAGCCAGAGAAGCCAGACTGCTCTCTGCTCACTTGAACTGACTAAGGCCAAGGTCACCAGCCCCCCCACCCCCGCCCCGGGGAAGCAGGTAGTGGGAAGGCTAATGCTCTGGGCACTGCCCTGCTCCCCGAGACTGGCCCTCCCATCTAAGCTGCCCCCTAGAACAGTCAACACTCTGACCTGGCAAGCCTGCAAGCCAGAAGGAAAAGAACAGTTATGACAAAGGAGAGAGGGGGACGTGTAATAATGACAATGGGAACATGGGAACACTAATCTCTGACCGAAATCCCAGGCCAGGCCCTTTGTGTGTTTTATCACCGATCCTGCCTGCAGCCCTGCAGCTCTGCAAAACACTTATTTTTATGTACCCATTTTACAGATGAGGAAATGATGCGTCAGAAAGATTTTGCAACTTGCTGAAGGCCACAGACCGAGTAAAGAGGGAGGCTGGGATCCAAATCCAGATCCATCTGACTTCCCAGCCTGGATTCTTTCTACTTTGAAGGGATTTGCCTGAATTTCAAGCCACCTACAAGGCACCTTGGCCTAGACACTGAACAGCTTTACTTCATGTAACCCTCACCGCCACAGCATTGGGGATAGGTGGCATTATTACTGCAACTGAAGCAGGGAGCAGTCACGTGACTCGTCTGGGTCATAGAGCTAATTAGCTATGAAGCTGGTATTTGCTACCAGGTCTCTCTCACCCCGAAGTTCAAGCTCTTTCCTCTTTCCTGCCAGCTCTGGGAAGTATAAAGTGTTTTACCCCAAGAGAGCTCAGGGTCTACTGACATGATAGGACTTTAGTTGTGGGAATAAATATAAAAGATGAACATCTGCCACCATGGGGGAGCAGGTCACTCACACGTTAAGAGCATATTCATTAGCATGAGACTCCTTATGTTCAGATCCCATTTACTAGCTGTGTGACCTTGAGCAAGTTACTTACCCTCTCTGGGTTTTCCTGTACCCACCTGTAAAATGGGACAAATAAGAGTGCCTTCCTCACAGAGTTGTTATAAGAATGAAATGAGGCCATGCCTGTAAAGGGCTGAGGCAGTGCTGGGCAGGTATGAGTAGTCAGTACACGTGGGTTCCTATCATCACCGTCATTCTAATTATTCCCTTTCTGTGTTCACACTTGGCACAGGACAGCCAGCAGTGTGTCGAAAGCATATTGAGTGTTCAGGGGCTGTCCGTGAAATGTCCTCCACAAATTCACTTCCCCAGTGAAGAAGTGAGAAAGGTGCTGATCGGCAAGAACTTGGACACCAACTCTGACTGCAGCTACTGAGAAAGAAAATTTCAAATACGAGACGAGCGTTGGCTGCGAATCGGCTATTCTTCCCCCTCTCTCAGCCTTGGCTTCCCCATCCATAAAATGGGGGGAGTGTGGGTGAACCTGCCTCCCGGCTGCTGACAGCTACAGCTCCACAGGGAGCGGGTCTGGTGGCTCTTCACCTCCCAAAGGCCTCCTCGCGTGTAACGGGGATGGGAAGTCCGTTTGGAGTGTACTTGAACCCTGACCCCACAGGCCCTCGCGGTCCAGCCTTCTACCGGGGATGCGCCTGCTGCCTTCTAGCTAACGAGGCGTGGAGTTGAGATCATGACTGAGCTGCACAGCCACGGGCCTGGCTCGCCGGGCTGTGCTGACCAAGTGCGACGGCCAGGTGAGGAAAGTGCTGGGGACACTCATGTAGTCACTGCCTGAAAGGACAGACCTCAGAACCGATGTTTTCAAAATGCCGTGTCTGACGTCCAAAATTTTTCTGGCTCACTCCATGGACGTGCCCGACATTGATCTCATTTGGGTCCAGACACATTCTAGAAGGTCACGCACAGCACACCAGCTTGCACCCAGGAAGCTGAGCTGCAGGGTGCAGGCGCGGCTGTGGCTTCCCCAGTCTCAGCCTTGGTGTCCCCTCCTAAAATGGGGTAAGTGTGGACTAAATCTTTTTTTTATAATAAACATTTTATTTGGAATAGTTTTAGATTTACAGAAAAGTTGCAGAAATAGTACAGATAGTTGCCGAATATCCCTCACTCGGTTTCCCCTGATCCTATCATTTTACATTTCCGTGGTACATTTGTCCCAATTAAGAAACCAACAGTGACACATTATTACTAATTAAAATCCAGACTTTATTTGGATTTCACTCATTTTCTCATTAACGTCCTTTTCCTGTTCCAGGATGCCACATTGCATTTAGGACTAAATCGTTTACAAAGTCTCCCAGTTCTAAAAACCAACAGGCAGTAAGCCCTCGTGGTTAAGAGCTCTGGATGAATGCTGTGCTGTGTGACTTTGGATAAATCCCTCACCCTCTCTGAACCTCAGTCTCTTTATCTATAAAAAGGGGATGATACCAGTATTGCTTTATAGGGGTGCTGTGAGGTAATTTGTCAATTCACGTGAAGCACTTAGCACAGCTCTTAGTATGCCATGAGGGCTCTGTTGATAAGAATCAGCAAGTAGACATCATAGACTAAAACAAGGAGTAACCCAGCATATGGTACACTTCCTGGCAAAAAATCTCCCAGCACAATGGCTGCTCCAAAAAGAAGATATCATGTTGCTGGTCTAGCACATCAAACCCAAAGTGTAAAGCACCGGACTGGAAAAGGCAAAGATCTGGAGTCAAACAGGCCTGGGTTCGAGTCCCATCCACCCACTGCATGAATTTGGACACACTGTTCAGCCTCCAGGTCTCGGCATCCATATCTGCTAAATGGGAACAAATCATTCACTTCACAGGGTTGCTGAGAAGACAAAATGAGACGCGTACTGTCAAGCATAAGCAGGACTGAGGTGTGATATTCGTGAAAGAGACCATCTTCCTCTTTTCCTACCTCTTCTAGGAACCGTAAGTCACTGACTGCTCCTGGGATCTTTAAGAATCCACTGAAATCTCATATGGGCAGTTCCCAGGGGTTGGTAGTGAGATCCTACTCCTCTTTTTTTTTTTTTTTGGAGGGGAGCCAAAGTCATATTGAAAAGCCGGTTCCATAATCTTCATTGCTACAATGCTTTTTCTCATCCAGTATGAAATTTTCATTCTAATTTCACGCTGCCTGTGACTAGTTTTAAAAGGAAGCATAAAGCTATTCCGATGGTCCCTCTGACGAAGATTATCGTAGGCCCTGTTTTCACAGAATCACTCTCTTTTCACAGAATACCAACTGAAGAGGCCGAAGAAGTCAAAGGGTATCACTCCTGTTTAAAGATGAGCAAATGAGAGCCAGAGAGGCAGATCTGCTCGTTCAAGGTCAAATAGTGGAAGAGCTTCAGAGCTAGGAAGAGACCCCAGTCACAAGATCCCGGCTTCTGTGCTCTCGGCTCTCTGACTTGGAGGCCCATTAGGCTCTGAGCTGCTGGAGGACATCCCTCCATTTATCCATCCACACATCCATCCACCCACTCGTCCATCCACTCACCCACCCACTCGTCCATCCACTCGTCCACCCACCCACCCACTCGTCCACTCACCCACCCACTCGTCCATCCACTCATCCACCCACCCACCCACTCATCCATTCGCTCATCCACTCACCCACCCACTCATCCATCCATGTTGGTATTGGACACCTTCCTGTGATAGGCACTGAGCTGAGTGCTGAGAGCCAGGGGTGACAAAGACGGTCACAGTCCCCAACTTCATGGAGCTTTCTATTCACTGAGCTATGACTGAGTCTTGGTCTCTGTTTCCCAAGGGTCTACCGCAGTGCCTGGCACATGGTAGGTAAACAGTAAATGTTTTTTGAATAATGGATATCTCTCATCTTCAGTAATGCCCCCACATTTATAACTGAGGTACTGAATCACTGTGAAGACCTTGAGGGGGCTAAAATCTCAGTACCTGTATTTGTCTTGAACCGTCTTCTCCAGTCGTCATTCTTACCAGAAGTTAAACAGCCGTGTGCAGACATAGCCGCAACATTAGACAAGGAGTATAAGACCTGAGTTTATGTCCCAGCCCTGAGCTGCTTACTTCTAAGTAGCTCCTGAAAGACATTCGAGCCTGTTTTCTCATCTATCAAATGGAGCAAATAATATTTGACTTGCCTATTTCACTTGGCTGCTGTGAATATAAAAGGAGAGAGAGAAGGAGAGGGAGAAGGAAAAGGGGAGAAAAAGAGTGAAAACTTCTAGAAAGTACAATATGAATAAACAGTCATTGATATGTTACTTGAATGATTTATGTTGAGGGTACAAGAGAAAATAAAAGTGATCAGCCTTTTAACCAGTACTGGTACACTCTCCTTCCAACCTTCTATAATGTAACTGGTTGTGATTGCCCCAGATTTGTTCCAACCTTTGAAGAGATTAAATTTATGGATTTGTGGCATCACGTGTCACCCCAGCCAATCCTGACCCATATTTCTCTCCACTTTGTTCATGCAACGACAGTACAAAAAGGTGCTGTAACCTTAATTGCTTGCAAAGTATTTTGAAATCCTTAGATTAAAAGGTTCTGTGAAGTCCAAAGTATTAGCCTTCTGTGTGCCCTAGGAGTTGTGCAGAGCCTCGCCTGGGTTCATCAGGGCAGGGAGAAATTGCAGTGTATGTTCTGAGGACCCAGGAACTTTGGGGTTTAAGGGTCTTCTTCGTGGAATGGCCCTAGATCAACTCCCAGCTTCCTAGTCTCTTAGCTACTCAGGCATCTGACCATTCCTTGTGTTGCTTTGTGCTTTTTCCGTTTCTTAAGTTCCTGGGTCACGAGGCCTGAGTTGCACTTACTTTGGTGTCATAGGTCTCTTTCCTGAGTGATCTCAGCCTAAGTCCTAGAAAGGGCAACTGTGTCACCTGTAATCTCTGTATGCCTTTTCATTTAAGCCCAGAGTGATGACTTAATCCTCATTCTAACTTTTACCATTAGAACTTAGAGTTAAAATTCTGTCCCATGGTAGTAACCCTTGGAGGAGGTGTCAGGTAGGGACTGAAACGGGTAGGAGGGGGCTCCTGGGGTCCTGGCAGTGTTTTGTTTCCTTGCCCTGACTGTAGGTTAGGCCAGTGTGTTTGTTTCGTGAAAATTCAGAGCCACACACTTCTACGTGCATTTTTCTATATATTTGTTACACTTACAATGAAAATATTTTTTTAAAAATCACTCTGGGGCATCCCTGGTGGCGCAGTGGTTGAGAGTCCACCTGCCGATGCAGGGGACACGGGTTCGTGCCCCGATCCGGGAAGATCCCACATGCCACGGAGCGGCTGGGCCCGTGAGCCATGGCCGCTGGGCCTGCGCGTCCGGAGCCTGTGCTCCGCAACGGAAGAGGCCACAGCAGTGAGAGGCCCGCGTACCGCAAAAAAAAAAAAAAAAAATCACTCTGGATGCTAACTGACTTCATATAGAATAAATTCTGATGTGATAGTGAGGCTATACACCTAATCAAATCAAAATCCTTTCTTTCTCTGCCTTTGTAATTCAAAATAATGTTGCTTTCAGTTTTCCATCCTTTAGTTCCATTTTCACACTTACAGGAAACATGGAAGAGCCTCAGCCATTTTAATTAAGTCTAATGGGGGAGGTAAGGGGGGAGGTTGGTTCTCATCAGAAGTCCTGTGATGCCTTCAGGGATGTATGTGGACCTCTGAAATTACAACAAAATTCTGTTGGATACACATGTACATTTTTCTGAGAAGTGTCCACGATTTTCATCAAATTCTCAAGGGTCCCTGAACTAAAAAGGACCATAAGTCAGAGGGACTCTTACAACTCAAGGCTTTTTTTTTTTTTTTTTTGCGGTACGCGGGCCTCTCACTGCTGTGGCCTCTCCCGTTGTGGAGCACAGGCTCCGGACGCGCAGGCTCAGCAGCCATGGCTCACGGGCCTAGCCGCTCCGCGGCACGCGGGATCCTCCCGGACCGGGACACGAACCCACGTCCCCTGCATCGGCAGGCGGACTCCCAACCACTGCGCCACCAGGGAAGCCCAAGGCTTTTTTATGTATGCTCCTCTCGAAATGTTTCTCGACTCTAAATTCAACCCATAGCCCTCACCAACCTGATTCACCGAATTGGTTTCACCCATCAAAATGAATTTGCTCACTTCAATGGAAAAAGTGAATGGGCTCAGCTGTCAAAGGTCACACATAATAATCATCATCTGTTTACTTCTCCATCTCCTCCTCGAGATCCCAGGCCCTGATGCCAGAGACCTTTGCAGCCTCGGTGTGAAAGTGCACCAGGCAGTGGCGGACTGGACTCCAAAGAAAGTCACTGCACCCATTTACGAAACCAGATTTATTAAAATTTCTCTACAAGTCAGAAACAGCCGTCTCACATATATACACATGTACAGGAAGGATCTAGTGTTTCGAAGCCCCAGCCAGCCCAGAGTCCTCAGCCGGGTCATGTATCACAGATACAACATTCAAGCAACCACAAGAACGTTAGTGGGACAGAGGCTTCTGTCCTCCCTCTTCTCCAAGTCCCATGATTCTGTCAAGGTAATATTGCCAATGATCATTCACATTTCACGTGGCCTTAGACACGCAGGTTATTCAGACAGACACAGACAACAGAACAAGCGTCAGAGCCAAAACAACAACAAAAAAATCGGACATATGTATAAAAGGTACACTATATGTACAAAGTACACAGTACGTGAGGTATACACGGTATTCTCACAATGCATGTTAGTAGTTTGCCTAGGCATAGCCCTTAAAAGTGACTGCCTGTTTTTGTGCCATTTCTCAAAATACAGTATGTTTGGTTTACCCGTTTAATCACCTGATTTCAGTACTGTCTATTTACTGATATTTCATCTGTACTTGTTTTTTTAATGCAAGTTGCAGTTTCTTTGTTAAGCTCTATCTTTTGTAGGTAGTGAGTTCCCATCTCTGGAAGCATTCAAAAAGAGGTTGCAGACCCAACCTGTGAAAGAAGCTGTGTGTCGGGGGGCGGATTTCTGCATTGGGAGGTGGCAGAGAAACGAAAGAAGTTGGGCCAGATGACTTTTAACGTCCCTTTCAAGTTTAAAGATTTGGGGCTTGCTATTTCATCCCAGATACTGATGATGCAGATGTATTCATAAACCACACCACATCCAAAATATTCACAACCTGTCATGCAAAACTGCAGACCATACCCATGGCGGTGGTTAAAGTATAATTCTGGAAGTTAGTCCGAGAACCGTCTAAGACTATCCAAAATTCACTTTCTCTGAAGCACTAAGATGTTTAACATTTGCTCTTGGGAGAGGGAGTGGAGAGCCTTCTTATCTTTCTCCTCCTAGACAAAATGCTCCACCCTGAGATGGTCTTGGGGAAAAAAGTAAAGGATAAATGCTAACATATTTGAGGGGAACCAAGAAAGCTAATGGTTTCCAAGTGCTCAAATTCTTGTTAAAAGTCTCCAGTCTCTCTGTCTGAGCTCAGAGTTCTAAAATAGCCAGGAGTTTGAATCTTTTATGATACTTTTCCACAGTTAGCTGGTAAGTGCTTTTATAGTGAAGGGATGGGAGGGCGCATTTCAAGGTCAGAAAGAAGGCATTAGTGCAAATGAGGTCTTGGCAGGAAATGGAGGAGAAATTCTGGGTTCGTGGTTCAGGCAGGCTCCTATGCCCCTGAAACAGTCTGCTCCAAAAAGATGAAGAAAGGGTGAGTGTTAAACCAAACCAGAAAAAACAACTTCCCGATCAGAGAAGCTAGGGTAGCAAAAGTCTGGCTACCGAAGACAAGTTCGAAGACGGCAGGTTTATTGGCCCAAATTATTTGTCACCCTGTTAAAAATATGGTTATTGCCCAAAATGCCATTGTGCGATTCATTTCCTCTCCCTTTAGAATGTTCATGTCACTTGATCACATGCTGCAGGATATCCACACTCCTTGCCACCTGTAAAAGATGCGGAACCCCCATATCTGACACAGGGACAGCTGGCGAAGGTTCACTAAGGGAAACAGCTCTGCAGGAAAGGCCTGTCCATCTTTAGAAATGGAAATGCCATGTGTGAGAATTATGAGGTTTCTGAGGTTTGGGGATTAGCAGAAGAAGGAACTGATGTCACTGTCCTCCTGGTACTCTGGAACAATCTGGTCGGAAGTTCCTATTTCTGAGTCGACGTACCCAGGCTCCAAGACAGACTCGAACCAGGGATGGAGTAAGATCTCTGGAGCAGTGAGTCTTTCTGAAGGCTCCCGTCTCAGAAGGCTGCGAATGAGGCACCTGGCTTTGGGGGAAATGTGGTCAGGAATGCAGAACTGTCCACGTCGGATTTTGGAGAAAAGGGCACTGGGGTCTGAGTCATGGAAGGGGTAGCGTCCCACCAAAAGGGTGTAGAGCATCACCCCGAGGCTCCAAACGTCCGCCGCCTTTCCGGAGTAGGTCCCTGTGGTGTTGAGAATCTCGGGGCTCACGTAGGCTGGGCAGCCATGTTTGTCTGACAAAGCATCATCTTCTCCCTTAATTATGTGTGTATCTTCTAGACTTTCCAGTCTGAGCTGGGTTCTGTAGGAGAGAGGAAACAAGCCATTACTTCCAGCTACTATGAAAACCAAGGCCTTCCCAATAATAGCGCCCACAAGTACTCATCGCAAAGGCCCAAGGAATGCCAGTTACCCCTTCATCCAGTTAGCAGTGCCTTGCATCACCCTGGAGGACTCAGGATTTCACAAACCAATACAAACTGCAATACACATTAGCAAAGTATTGAGAGAGAGCCTGGGGTGGAGGGTATGATGCAAAGCCCCAAATACTATTCATTATGCTACAGCTTATAAGACATATCCTAATAGGGGTTACACAATTTACAAAGTTCACATTGCAGCAGTGGGAGCCTGTCTCAGGGGAATGCTGACATTTCTCCAAAAGCTATCAGGGAAGAGCAGTTTATCCTACTGCTTCAGGGAGAGCCTGGGCATCCTACAAGTGGATCTTATCTCTTATCATGCCACTGACTGCCAGGGCTACTTGGACCCGTTGCTTGGCATTACAGAACATTACAGAACACGGAGCCCAAGGTCACTGTTACTGCACACAGGTTGTTAGCACTCCTGTTCACATCGATATATACACACAGAGGGGATTCTGTCCACCTGAGCCCAAGCCATGACGGCCATGACGGGAAACGTACATGGAATGTTAATTACATTTATTGGGATGTTTAATTGCAAAGAATGCTTAGCCTGGACAGAAAGGACAAAGAAAAGCAGCTGGTGGATTTGAAAGATGCAGGAGCCCTAAAACGCCCTCGTATGTGTGCACATGCACACACACACACACACACGCACACACACACGCACACCCTAGGATGACACATCAATACCTGAGCTCATTTACTCAGGTAAGGGTTTATCTCTTCAGGTAACAACCAAGGTTTGAAACATCTTTAGTTAAGGCTCTCTGATGAAGCTGCAGGTGCCTCCTTGTTCAGATCCAGCCACTCAAGCCTCCTGGCTCCCCCAAAGCCCAGAGCCATGTGGGGAGTCTCCAATACATGGTGGTCACTTATGCTCCCCCCAGCTTCTCTGAAACAGCCCTGTGTCAGTAAGTCACTCGTTGCGAAGTTAGACGCAAACATTTGGTACGGGCTACTGGGTCAATTCCTTTTCCTCTCAAAGGTCTAGTTCTTTTTTGTTTTTTTTTCTTCTTCTTCCTGCCTTCCTGTTCCCTGGAGTGTAGTATACATGTGCTAACTTCAGTATGTCCTCAGCCTGACCTCCCCCCCCTCCCCCCCGCCCCGTCCCCCCCTCCCGGCGTTATGTAAAATACCCATTGGTTCTGTAAACGGAAAATATGACTCAACCCACACTGTCTGCCACTGATTGGCTGCTGTAGTACTAAAACCCTGCACCTGTGCTGGTTACACGAATAGCGTCAGCCTGTCATTGCTTAACCCTCGGGTTGCCAAACTCCACGCACATGACATTCGCCTGTGCAATAGCAGATTTCAACAGTAAGCAAGGAGGTGTGTAAGGTGTGTTTCAGAAAATACATCACCATATCAAAGGAGAGTGTTCCAGGAATTGGAAACTTCTTCATTACCAACACTTTGCTTTTCTTTGCTAATCAGTATGATCCAATGACTCTTGCAAGGTCAGACACAAAGCCATGCTTTCTGGCAACTCAACCCTATACTTTTTCATAGGACCTGAAGTCAAGGGTAAAAAAAGCACAGGTGGGGTGAGCCCTGCATGAATACCTACAACGAAGTAACACACACCCACCTGTGCAATTCTACAATGGTATTGCTTTTAATCTTTCCACAAGGGATGTGGCCCACCTCTTAAAATCAGGTAAGGTTTATCTCCTGTGGCTTCCTGAATTCTCAACTGAAACCTCAACTCTGAATCTTAATGTCACATTATTGTCTTATCGAGCTCATCTTGTTCTTTATGAGGTAAGCCATGATCTATATTTAGCAACCAATTCTAGCCAGCTTCCATTTCTCATTCAACTGTGGCTATCTTCTGAAGATGCATCCAAACAAGACGTCTAAAAAGTCACCGGAGAATGGGGAGAAAATATTGGGGGCCAAGCCTGACTCATAATAGGAGTGTGGTGTGAAGGAAAGGGATAGGTTTCTGCAACTACGACAGTCTGACCAGCTCTGTGATACTTACTAGGTGCAATAAATAAATAAATAAACAGGGGGGGAAAAAACAAGAAAAAAAACCGCACTCGGTATAAACAAGGATTTGAAGACATCCTCTAGGAATGGATGTTGTGAAGGGCAGACTGACATTTGTACCCCAGGAGAACTGACCTTTCTGACAACGATGGGGAATAAACCTGATCCTGGGGTGGAAGCGGGGAGGGCAGCCTGTCCTCACGTGACATCCCATAGATGCACCAAGGTGTCCCCAGGCCACGTCCACAAGGGTGCAGAATAACCAACTTTGGCTTTGGCCCCTCTGGAGAGAGGATTTCTAAAGACTAACTCTGGGACAACTGAGCCCTTGGTGCTGTTTTGAACCAACACCCTTCACCTAACTGCTCGACCTGCACCCTCATTTTGGAGTCAAAAGGCACAGGAGAGGCTGTGGAGGCCGCTCACCTCTCCTCTGTGGAGAAGACAAACTTCCTAAGCTTTAGGTCCCCCAGCACGATGGCTGACTGGTGGCAGTGGGCAACGGCAGAGACGATCTGCTTGAAGAGCCGGGCAGCCTCCTCTTCCCGCAGCCTCTTCCGGCTGCGCACGTAGGAGTGCATGTCCCCAAAGTCCCTCTCAAAGAAGACATAGGCTTTGGTTTCCCCAAGGATCACTTCCACAATGCCAGTGATGTTCCTGTGTGAGGGCAGCTGGATGTAAGGCCGGATTCTGTCCTGGTAGTGTTTAATGGGAAACACCTGCAGAGAGAAGGGGATCACTTAGGAGGCTAGAAAAGCAGAGGCTGCCTCCCAGATCCTGGGCTGGGCTGCAGTTCTCAATCTCTGGGCTTTGGTTGAAAGTGAGGCTCCATTCATTTACCCCAACCTCCTGCAACCCCTGTTAGCTCTGCAGCCCCACCTGATGCAGCCTGGGCTACTCCTAACACCCAAAAGCAGTAGCATCTAGGGCTAGCAAATCTCCAAAGAGCTACCATATGGATGGTTTGAAAGAAGTCTTCTAGGTATGGCCTTCCGGCTCCAGAGAGCTAAGCTCCTAAGTCCCCACCCTCTGTGGCCCTTTCTCGTTGGCAGGTAATGCTGTGCAAAGTGGCTGATAGAGGTCCCCCTGGGATCTCCAGGAGCAGCCTCTGGAAATGCATGACCTCCTGCAGACCAGAGAGAGCACAGGACATGGTGACTCTGCAGCCTCCAAGTGGAAGAACATACAGCTGGAGAACGTACAGCTCTGTCATTACTCAGAAGGAACAGATGACTCCAAGCGCAAGACTGTCAACACAGCCCTAAGGAACCTGCCGAGGCTGTGACTCAGGTATAAGCAGTCTTGAGTTAAAATTCCCACAGGAGGGATACGGGATCCTCTGGGGGGGGGGGGGGTTCATTTGTTTACTTATCTCCCCCCCACACCAACTCCCATCCTCACTTTCACTCGGGACATGGGTAGCATCTTCTCTAAGAAGCTGGCTGGTCTCTTTAAGGGCCTTTTGTTTAGTCCGGTTACTCATATCCTAGACTCAACTGGAAACGGTGACACACGGGCTGTCACCATCTGGATTCAGCTATTATCTGCTCGGAGGAACTGGAAGGGGTTGCACAATGACCAGACCCACCCCACCTCTGACGCTCGGTTGCTCCGGCACCAGCTCGAAAAACCTTTCCGCTGCCCCCCTCCTCCCACCCCAGCCCACACTCATACCCTCTGAGCTCTGCTCCCCAGCCACCACGAAGAAAAGATTTTGCCCCCCTTTAAACTGGGCTCGATCACACATGTGAAGTTTCGTTCGGGTCGGACAGTAGGTGGCAGCAGCGAGGCCAGGGAAGGGGAGCTCGGGGGGTCAGGTGAGTTGCGGAAAACCAAAGAGCGACTTAAACTGAGGGGTGACCCTATGTTTCCGGTGAAAACGAGCAGCCCGGAGGCTTCTCAGGGATGTCTGAGGCCCGGGTGTCCAGCTCGCAAAGGGTGCATGGCCTGTGGGAATGTTCTGCGTCTATGGGCGCTGGAGGAGAGTGCGGAGGATCCTGTTTGCAAGAGTTGTATCCCCTCCAGGATGGAGCCCCTTATGTTCAAAGGAAAATCGCGGGCCGGAAAAGCAAGACATGAATGGAAGCGAGGGTTCCTAGTCGGTGTGGGCTTTCCAACATTTCTATTCCGGCCAAATACCCCCCGCCCTCGCTGGAAGACCCTCTCAGACTACTCTCTGGGGAGGACAGGGTTCCGGTTCCAGCGCGGGTTCCAGCCGGAATCCCCAAGACCGGAGCCCAACACGGACTTCCCGCCCCCTTACCACCCACGGCTGAGCCCGGGTGCCTCGCAGCCCCAGCAAGAGAGTTGCCAGCTGCTCCAAGCTCCAAGGAGGCACCCACAGCAGGGCGTCCTTCCAGAACGAGGGGCGGGGGAAGCGAGGAGAATGGGAAAGGGGCAATGGCATGGCCCTGGAATCCATATCAATTCCACAACTTATGTGGAACGCCACGCACTAAACTCGGCGCTAAGCAAATAACATAGATGTTGTAAAGCAACTGAGCACCGCACTTCCTCTCGACCGCCAAGCCCCCACTATACCACTCCATCCGAACCCCTCAATCCCCAATAGGGTGACCCGGGTCAAATGCTGCCTTAACGGGCTCAAACCCCCTTATCCGCCTTGCCCCAAGCCCAAGTCCTGACGGCACCTTCGGCCCCCGGGCGACGGCGGGCGAGACCCCAAACACCTTTGCCTGCCACCGGGTCCCCTCACCCCGCGACCCCCTGCCGGGTCCCGGGTCCCGGCCCCCTGAGTGCCTACCTTGCAGCGCAGCTCGCGGCCGGTGTGGAGGCACAGCGCCCGGGACACATGCTCGCGCTCGGCCAGGGGCAGCAGCAGGTAGTCGGCGATGCGGCTGGGCCCCGGCGCGCTCCCGGAGCCGCCGCCAGCCCCCGGAGCGGCGGGCGGAGGCTGCGGGCTGCAGGGAGAGCCAGGGGGGCTGAGGTAGTCCGGGGGGCTAGAGCACTCGGAGAGACGTGGGCACTTGGCCGCCACGGCCGCCGCGTCGTCCGCGTCCAGCAGGCGTTTGGCCGGGGCGCCCCGGCCGACCGGGAGTAGGAAGGCCGGAGCGCGGGGCTGCGAGACGCCGCTCATAGCAGAGCGTACAGGACCGACCCGCATCCCGTCCCCGGCCGGGGCGGCCCCGGCTTTGTACGTCCTCGGATCGGCGCGGAAGGTGCAACTGGGTCGGCGCCGGCGCCGCGACTTACTCCAGCCCGCGGGATGGAGGTTGCAGACGGAGCTTGGTTCTGCCCCCACGGGGGGCAAAGCCGGAGCCGCTCCCGGGCGCTCGCGGTACACGCGAGGACCACGGTGGCCGCGCGTCCGGGGAAAGGAGGCCGGTTCGGGTCCCCGGATCCCCGTGGGTACCGGCTCGGGGCGCCTCGCTATTGTTGTAGAGGCTGCCGACAGTCGGGGAAGCAGAGGCGGCGGCGGCCTCCGAGGTCCGGAGCAGCGAGAACAGGATTCCGCAGGCTCGGCGGAGCCACGGAGCAAATGCACTTCCCGAAGCAAGAAGTGTCGGAGCGAAAGCCGGACCAACTTTTCCGCGGCGCCCGGGATCCTACGCGCTCCGGGCTCCCGGCGTGAGTGTGCGCGAGACAGACGCGCTCGGAGAGGGTAACTGAGTGTGAGTGAGTGTGTGCGCCGCACCGATCCCGGCCAGTGCACTCCTCCTTCTCCTTTTCCTCCACCTCCTCCGCCTCCCGGTGACTCACGCTGTATACACATACACTCACAGGCCGGGCTGTGTAAACAGTTGGGAAGCCGGGTTGTGCAATGAGGTGGCTGCGACGACTCGGGCCCTGCCGCCGGGCGAGCAGTCACCGGAGCGGAGGGGAGGTGCAGCTGGGCCGGCGGGGGCGACGGGGGTGGCCCGACGGCTGGGGATGCTTCGGGCAGAGCGCGCTCCGGCGCAGGTGGCGTGTCCTGCGCGCGCACACGCCCCCCGAGCCGGTCTAGGCGGGAGGAGGCGCGCGCCCTCCCGCAGGCCGCGGGCTCAGCGCGAGAAGCCGGAGGAGGGGGCGGAGGAAAAGTTCCCGTGACGTCAGGGTCCCGGGGAAGTGGGCGGGAGGGGAGGGGCCGTGGGGGGCAAAGCAACCGTTGATTGGTGCGCGCTCCCCATTCACTCCGAGCACAATGGACTGCGGGCGCGCGCACCAGGGCTCTCAGCACCCGCCGCTCGCTGCAGCCGCGGGGTGACACCTCTTGCCCCGGGGATCCCCCCAGTGCCCCAAGCCTTGGGACCTCCGGTTGGAGCCGTGGGCGTCGCCGAGTCCCGGCGGTAGCCGGAGGAAGGGAGGAGAGAGAAGGTGATGAATTCCAGAATCACTCATTCACCCCCACGCGGTGGTTCCGGGGAAGACCTGCGCGTGGTAGTGGATGTGGCTTTTTTTTTCCTTTTCCCGCCCCCTCCCAGCTCTAATCCCCAGCGTCTGTTCGCTTCCACAAATAGAACCTTCTGTTGGATGAAATAAGAGCAAACACTGGGCCTTCTGCGCTGCCTCCACCTCCACGCCCCTCCCGCGCCTGCCGCCCGCCCGGATTGCACGGAAATAGCTCCTCCGGGCTCTCGGGCCGCCCCTTCGCGGTGACTCGCAGAAAGAGCTTCCTGAGCCGGGGCCGGTGGGAAACAAAGGATGTGGGGAGAGGGCGGAAGGGGCCCACGTGGCCGTCGCCGAATTCCTGCCCTCTCCCCAGCCTCCACACGCGCAGCAGGGTCTAGGACGCCGGGGCCAGCCCGGTTCCGTGGTGGCCGGGGAGCGGAGGCTAAGTCATCCTGGCCACCGACAGTGATGCTGCCTACACCCGGGCAACCCTGCCAGGGCGTGTGCATGCACTCGTGCAACGTGATTTGGGTGAGCTCGAGATGTGTGTCAAACCCTGCACAAAGCTCCGTGAAAAAACAACCTAGAATCTGTCGGTTTTCTTTCTTTCGAGAACCAGGTCCATTTGGAGTCCCTGGACACCCAACATAGATAACTGTTATCAGACAGTCCCTTCTGTACTTCTGCTAAATACTTCATTTTCTAAAACCAGGTCGAGCCCCAAGGATAAATCCTTTTCCATATCAAATCTCCATTCGTTCAACAAATACTAATGAAGCATCTGCTAAACTAGACGCTAGGGATTAGAAGATGAAAACTAGTAATAATAGCTAACATTAATTGAGGTCTGTAACGTGCACTTTACACACACTGCAGTTTTACAGCCACCCAGTGGGGTTATTTTTTGCCCTTTTTCACACAGAGGAAGCCTGCAAAGTTAAGTTACTTGCTGTGGTCAAATAGCTACTGAATGCATTCAAGCTCTTAAGCATTTGTGGGAACTCAGGGAAGATTACAATTTGTACAGAGAAAAGAGAAGTCAGGGAGGATTCCCTCTAGAAGGCATTAGACCTGGGGGCATGTGTGGGATTGTAAACGAGTTGCTGGGGTGGGGTGGGGGGAGGGCAGGGATGTGGGGAAGGGTAGGGTCAGCTTAAGAGGCCAGGGTGGCTGCAAGGCCGGAGACGGAGCCTGCACCGCACGTGTCATTGGGGGAAACGTGAAAAGCTCCAATGCCTACTGAGAAGGCTGCGCTTCATCCTGTAACCAGGCGAGAACCCACCAGAGGTTTTCCTTCTTTCAAGTTCATTTTGTGCTATTTATTTAAGATCCATTGAGCTGCCAGCTGGGCATCAGCACTTGGATGGCAAACTCAGCATGGGCCACCAGCATCTTCCTCCAAGGTGTGCATCTCCCTCAGTGCCTCTTCTGAGAGAAAGGCATCACCACCACCCATCCCCAGGGCCAGAATCCCTGGCAGTCATTTCCGCTTGAATCCACCGTTTTCCTATCCCCCACTCAGTTGTCACTGGGTCCATCCTAGACCTGCTAGGTCTCACAGCCACCCCCTGCCGCCCCTCCTCAGCTTCTTGGAGCTGCCCCTTGCAGACTATTTCTCATGCTCCCTTGCCCACTGGCTTACAGCCCATTTTGCCCAGAGGGAGGCCCTGGAGGGAGATGGGAGGGTGCTGCTTTGGGCACTGGCTGCACCTCCTCTGTGGCCCAGGCCCCGCTAGCCAGCCCCTCTGTGTAGCTGTTGCCATGTGCTGCCAGATCTCCCTACAGGAATGAAGGATTTATGCAGCCACACCCCCCAACCCTCCACCCCGGGACTGCTAGGAACACCTTTTGGGAGTTTTGGAACCTGCCTCAACTGAGAAGGGCTACCTTCCCCCAGTTCACACTCCCTTCCCAGGAGGGCCACATCCAATGACAGGTGATTGTGGAGTCCAGCCTCCTCGCCCGAACTTGAGCCAACTCTGAAGGGCAACCCAGCTTCAGCCGCCCATTTAGGGTCAACTGAGTTCTTCCTTGAGATTGCCTCCAGCACAGCTCTTCTCTCCAGCCAGTCCTATTCCTTCCCTCCCCTTCTACAGGCACTCCCTGATAAACCTCCTGCATGCTAATCTCCATCTCCAGTCGGCTTCCTGGGGGACCCGACCAAGGCACCCCCTCCCTCTTCCTGGCCGGAGCTTGCTCTAGGCACTCTGGCTCCTGGGATCAAGTGACACAACTTTCATCCCTCCTGCCCTAGGGTGGAAGCAGCTTCACGATGTTGATAACCTCTGGGCCCACCCCGCACACTGTGTTGTTTTGTTCTATGTTTGTTTCTGCTCTTCCAATACCTTCATAACTAGTTCCTCGCTTTAATTTTTTTCCACTGTACTTCCTGGCCTGGGTTCCATTTTCCTGACTGATACAAACCCTGTACCTTTCCCATGTCAATCCACTCTTCTCTACTCTCATGATCTTAGTTCAGACACTTCTGGTTTTCTGCAGTAAGCTGCTAACTGGATCACTCATTCACCCTTTCAACATACAAGGGCACCTACTCTGCCAGTGTACCTACTAGCTGCTGGAGATATAATGGTGCACAAAACAAAATGTATCCTTGAGCTCCTTAATCCATTCCCCACACTGCTATCAGAGTACTTTTTCTAAAATTTAAATTTGATCACATCAGGCCCTGGCCTAAAAACCTGGCAGGGACCCTCAGATGATAAAATCCAAACACCCGCTTTCCTGGCCCTACTTCCCATTCCAGTCTCACCTTTCTTGTCTCCTCGCTAGCAACATACCCATGCCAGCTCCTGGTAGGGCCCTAAACAGATCTTACTAATTCACACCTCTGCATTTTTGCCTGTGCTCTTTCCTCCCACTGGAATTCCCTCCCCTCCCACTGCCAATCTGATGAACTCCTATTCATCCTTCAAGACTCCACGCAGATTTCCCCTGCACAGCAGTCAAATTTAAATGTCCTGCTAAGTGCTGTTGAGTCCTCCATCTAGCTTTTTCTCATGGCACTATCCACTCAGCTGTGTTCCAGAGGGCAGAGGCCATGTCTTATTCAGCCGTGTGTCTCCAGCCCCCAGCCCAGTGTCCGTTATAAAGGAGGGGCTTAGTAAGTGACAACCAAACAAATATACTCAAGGGCAGAGGGTCACCCACAGGGAGGGCCTGAGATGAGAGACAGGGATGGAGAACAGGCATTTGGGCCAAGACAGGGGACTGGAGAATAGGGCACAGATTTCAGAGTTGAATGTCTAGCCCGGGAAGGCAAAAGGATATGGAAAAAGAAAGGGCTGAAGCTTTGGGGGCCTCCAGCCTGCATGCCTGGGAGGACAGACATGTACTCTTGACAGGTCCTGAGATCAAGTCAGCCAAGGGGACAAGTGAGCTAAAATTTTCCTGACTTCATTGCTGGGGCTTTCCCTGCTGGCAAAGTCTGGACTGAACTTCCATCAGACTTTTCAGATACTTATATGAGGAAGTCAGTTACTCTTTATAGCCCTCAGTTGCCTCACCTGTGAAATGGGCATAACAAAGGCCTGTTTTTCCTCCCCTGCAAGATCCTTATGGGAACAAATAGCTATAAACTATTTGTCCTTATGAGTTACCTACCCACACACAAATATGATAATCAAATACAGGCATGCCTTGATTCTGAACTCTGTTCATTTAGTCAACAAATATTCATTATCGGATTACCATATGCTGGAGTTGGAAAAGGCCTTTACCATGAAAATTCAAATTGACAAATACAAATATATAAGTAAATAGGATGTGCATTGGATAGTAATTCTTCCTGTCTTAAAAGGGTTCTTTGCTTTATAAAAGGGTCTACCATGTGATGTCATTTAGCAAGCTCCTTTGGCACATTTGTGGTGTGGTTTGGTAAAAATACAGGAAACTTGAAAGCAAGAATCACAGTTGGTTGTGCATGTGTGTGTATGTGTGTGTCCCCTTTGTAGCCTCAGCACAATGCTGAGCTGACACCGGATGCTCACTGGATGACATGTTGAACTGGGGAAAAAATTGATTTACCTCCAATGTCTCAGGAAAGCATATATTACATAATGTGGGGAAAACCTGTATTGATTTTTTGGGGACAAAGTTGGGCTACTGATGAGCTCAGGCTTGATTCATTTTCATTCATGCCCAGGTAGGCGCCTGGCAGCGCCATTAGGAAGGTTCTGAATGTCGTACCCATTCCAAAAAAATTGGGACGTATTTAAGAAAAACAATATTAGTGTTTACGATAAGGTTCCAAAAACTGGAAAAGAGATGAACATTTACTGAGTTCCTCCCATATGGTAGAACCTTGTCTATTTTCTTGTTTAACGTTCAAAATTATCTCATAAACTAGTTATTACCACCATTTTACAGATCCACAGGAAGGCTCAGAGAAGTCGATTAGCTTGTCTAATATCACGCAGCGGGAAGGCGGCCAGTTAGAATCGGAACCCTGATCCAGCTGACCTCAAGTCTGGCTCTTTCTGCTTTATATGCCACCCAGTCTCCCAATGAAGAGAAAGTTTATCCATATATTTCTCCTCCTGCATCTTTTTTTTTTTTTTAGTTCAGTAAAAATCTTTATAAGAACTTACCCTTCCCCCACCAAACATTCACATACACAGATAGAAAATTAACATTCATAGAGCCTCAAATCTGACCTTAACATGATGATTTCATATTACTTCTTTTTTTTTAATTTTCTTTTTTTTTTAATTATTAATTTTAAGAACACAGGAAGCCTTAGGTCATCCAGGCCTCCCCCTAACATCTGTGGGGGGCCGGACGGAAGTGAAAATGAGAGTCTGTGACCTGATACCCCTTCTCTCTCCCCCGCCCAGCTCCTGCCTTCCCCCTGTAAGATCTCCAGGGCACACCTTGGCCATGCCAACGTCTTCATCCGTGGTGCTGCCCTTGGCCCTTCCTTGACCACCCACAGTCCTAGAGGTGCCCACAGCAGGTCACGTTGGGAAAATAGACCCAGGAAAGAATTCTTGGACCCTAGAAGCATGTTCTGGGCATTGGGGCAGAGGATTCCCCAGTCCTGGGTACCTGGAGTTTGGTCTAGGCCAGCAGGTACAGGCTCTATGTAGGCACAGACCCTGGCCATGTGGGGACAGATGCAGCGGGCAGAGGGCCAGGTCAGGGCTGGATCGCCCAGGCCTAAGAGAGAGGCACTGGTCCCCATGGCGGATTCCTGGGAGCTCCACCAACACCTTCTCTTCCACCTCCTCGTATGCTCATTTCTGCCTTTTGCCTTTAAAATGCTCTTCCAGGGCTTCCCTGGTGGCGCAGTGGTTGGGAGTCCGCCTGCCGATGCGGGGGACGCATGTTCGTGCCCCGGTCCGGGAAGATCCCACATGCCGCGGAGCAGCTGGGCCCGTGAGCCATGGCCACTGAGCCTGTGCGTCTGGAGCCTGTGCTCCGCAACGGGAGAGGCCACAACAGTGAGAGGCCCGCGTACCGCAAAAAAAAAAAAAAAAAAAAAGCTCTTCCAGTGACCTGATCCGTAATTCGCATAATCCCTGCCCTTCCAGAATGAGCCTTAGTGGAAAAGGCAGAATAAACAGAAATATAAACAAATGTGTGCAGTCTATGGCCTAGAAGGCAGAGAATAACTTGGCAGGGAGAGGAAGGAAGGATCAGGGCAGACTTCACAGAAAAGGTGGCCTTGCAAGACCATGGACAATCTATTACTTATCTCCATGATGGCCTGTCCGGGGTTTACATGCACTTGTCAGGGTGGCTGGACTGGAAGCCTCTCAGGGACAGAGGCTGGAAGTTTCCCGGATCCAGGGGCGGGCACAGCTCCACAGCTGCCTTAGATGAGATGGTGAAACACCCCTCACTTTCTTCAGAGTTATTTGCTGCACCTTTCATCTGTGAGTTGTCCCCGGCCACTGGTTCTTGGGTCATTTTTGCTTTAATTCTTCCAGCACATGGACAATGGCTAACCCTCTCTACCACTTGGCTGGGGAATCACCTCCCTCCCCCGGCCCAGCCCTTAACTGCTTGCCCTCACCAAGATCACCTGTAGGTTGGGAAGGGGTTGGGGGACAGACACAAGGCAGCAGGTTGTCCTAATACAGGTGAAAACACTTTGTCGACTATTAAGCTTCCTGCACATGTAAGGCATTCATTGTATTGCCTGTGGAAAAGGCATAGGTCTTCATGTCAGAAAAGACCTGGGTTCAAGGCCTGGCTTTGCCATTAGCTCACAGTGTGGATTTGGACAGGTCACTTCCCCAGTTTGGGCCTCACTTTTCTCCTTTTTTGCACGAAGATGGTAAACGGGTGGTTCTCGGACTAGGTTCCTTGGAACCCTGGGCTTCATGGCAGTAACTTAAGAAGAGAGCGGGAGGCCTTCCCTGGTGGCACAGTGGTTAAGAATCCACCTGCCAGTGCAGGGGACACGGGTTCGAGCCTTGGTCCGGGAAGATCCCACATGCCGCGGAGCAACTAAGCCCCTACACCACAACTACTGAGCCTGCACTCTAGAGCCCGCGAGCCACAACTACTGAAGCCTGTGCACCTAGAGCCCATGCTCCGCAACAAGAGAAGCCACCGCAATGAGAAGCCCGCGCACCGCAACGAGGAGTAGTCCCCGCTCGCCACAACTAGAGAAAGCCAGCATGCAGCAATGAAGACCCAACACAGCCAACAAGAAATAAACAAACAATAAATATATAAACTTATTTTAAAAAAAGAAGAGAGCGGGAAGCTGATGTGGGCTTCTGGGCTGCCCATTCCAGTTTCCATCACATGTTCCATGTCATGCTGCTTCTGTAAGATCGTGTTTGAGAAAAGGCTTCCACTGTTTTGGAGAAAAAGAGTTTGAAAACCACTGGCCTTTGTATCTCTGAGGCCCCATCTCTGCTACTGATTCTTTTATTTAATGTCAAGGGTTACAAATCAGAAGCCCAGAGGCCAGATCCAATCTGCAGCATGTTTTGTAGGTCGTTGCAGTGGTGATGCACCGTCTAGTTTACCACAGTCCCCACTGTTCCTTATTGCCTAACACTTGCCACCTCACATATATGTTAGCAGCATGGCCCCTGGAGCTCTTTGAGCTTGCATCCTCAGAAGTGCTCCCCTGAGATCCTCTTTTCCCAAGAGACGCTCCAGATGGCAAAAAAGAGAAGGGCCCATAGCCTGGAAACAGAAGTTCCCCATCAGAGGGACTGGGGTAGTCTAGGTATAAGGGGTGCCCCTCTTTCCTCCTGTCTGCCCAGCCCAGAAGACCACTGTGATAGTTATAAAAACATAGCTGCAACTTCTTTGCCACTTTTTTCATTGAGAGGCAGAGTCTCTCGCATCTGGACAGGCTCAGGACTGCTTTGACCAATCAGGTACAACGAAAGTGCCACTCTGAGGCTTCCAAGGTTGGGTCACAAAAGTCCACGCAGCCTCTGTCTTTTTCTGGAGGACACTTGCAGTTGGAACGCTGTGTGGCTAGGTAAGAAGTCCGTCTACCCTGAGAACACTGTGCTGGAGAGGACACTGGTAGACCCTCCAGAAGAAAGACCCAGATGAGACTGTCCTGCAGCTATCCCAGCCCAGGCGCCAGACAGGTGAGCAAGGAAGCCGTCCTGGGGGTGAATCCTCCAGCCTCAGCTACCCTTCTTCCCAGCTGAGGCCCCAGACATCACAGTGCAGACAAGAGCCGTCCTTACCTTGTCCTTTCTGAATTCCTGACCCACAGAATCATTTACCCCCTAAGTTTTAGGGTGATCTGTTACACAGCAATGGATGACCAGTATAACATTCTGAAACTGTTCTGGATAAATTAGGAGGTCTGACAGGCAGGGCCTCACCAGCCCATAGGACACCTCTAGAGGCTGACGAGAAAAGGGAGCTCCCTCCTCCGGAGGGTCACAACCCCACACCTGGCAGAGGGCTTGGCCAGCAGACTGCAGGCTGGATTTCACGACCAGGTGGCCCTACTGCCTAGAGACACTTTCTTCTCTTCTGCCGGGATCAGCATGAGCTGAGCTGACAGGAAGGAAAAGGCATTTTCTCAAAACTCAGATAATTGCCCCATAAGCTCCTTGAGCATCTCCCAGGATTTGGGGAGGCCCCTGTGCTCAGACCTTGCTAGCTCTGCCTCACAGCGAGTCATCTTGACATATAAAGCATTACACACACACACACACACACACACACACACACACACACACACACACACACACACACACACACACACACACACACACACACACACACACACACCCCCCCTACGGGCTTCTTTTCTCATTAAAAAAAAGCTCCACCCTACCGTGATCTGATCTGAGATCTTCAGGCTATTTTGAAGTAATTCATCTTGCCTCTTCAAACATACCATTTTCCCTCACTCAGCTTGAATGAGGCCCTGGTGGCAGCCAGCCAAGCCCATCTCCCTTCATTCTCAAAGGAAGCCTGGCCCCGTGTACAGGACTGTTTGGTTTCTGGGATTTCCATTTAAAAAACTCGAGGCCTTTGGCTCTTCTGCAGTATTCCTGAGGAAGGCTGCAGGCAAGAAATGAAGGGCAGAGGGGGCTGGGGCAGATCACGTGGGGTCACGGCAATTGCATGGGGTGGGAGGGCCATCTCAGCAGTGTGGCAGAGAGGCCTGCCGGCTCCCAGCGTGGAGGTCCTTTCCCCTTTGGTCTAACTGGCAGCTGCAAATTCAGTAGGGGCAGGTGTCAAGAGGTTTGCAGACTTTATAACTCATCTTATGCAAACCTGGTAGACAAAAGTCTGGCTTTCTGTGAAATATTGCAGAGGGGTAGTCGTCCACATAGCCTGTGGGTTCAGGCCACCTCCTTCTCTGGGAGACTGTCCAGTCAAAGATGATTTGCCTGTATTGGAGAAGAAGACCCACCTCTGCTGGATACCCACTCTATGTGCTTTGCATATGTTATGTCGTTTATCCTCACAACAGCCCTACAGATTGATATGATCATCTTCACTTGTCAGCTGAGGAAAGAGAGGCTAAGTCACTTGCTTAAAGTCACACAGCTAGAAAGACTGGGAGCCAGAGTTCAAACCCAAGGTTGGACCATCTCCAGGCACTTGTCCTCCCTTGTTCCTCTGCTCCATTCCCTGATCTCTCCCTCTCTCCCTCTCCCTCTCCCTCTCTCTCTCTCTCTCTCTTTCTCTCTCTCTCTCTCTCTCTCTCTCCCTCCCCCTCCCTCCCTCACAGTCTCTCTCTCTCCATTTCTCTTGAGGGAACCATAGAGTAAGTGCCTCTGCTTAACCTATGGGTATGGAGTGAGATTACACATGGCTTCACCTGTGGGTTTGAGGGAGGGCTTACCTAGTGCATGTAAAACACAATTCAACTTATCAAAACTTGTTTCAAGACCTTTGGGGACTATTCCTATTTTGTATATTGGGGTGAATCTGGACTGGGGCTCGGGAAGGGATCTCTGTCCTTGGCCAAAGTCAGCCTTCATTGGGCCCATACTTACTGAGCTCCTCCTGTGCACTAGGCATCATGATAGACACCAGTAGTGGAGTGCAGCCCTGTCCTCTGTGAGTTCCCAGTGGAACGGGAAGGAAGTCAGTAGCACAGAGCACTGTGGTCTGAGCAAAATGAAATAGATAATAGAAGAGGGACACACAGGAAGGAGAGATTAGTTCTGCCAGAAGCCTCCTCATGGGCCAGGCTCTGGAACCTGACATTGTCCTTGTAGAGTCTGGATACACGTCAGAAGCAGATTCACTTGAACCGGGTTCTGTGAACTTGACACATAGTGAGAGCTACATTGATAAAGGCAGGCATCCGGCAGAGCAGGATGTACGCATCAGCAGATCAATGAAAGCGTTCCCTTTGCCTGGACAAGCCGCCCACAGGAAGCCACATTATCGGAAACTTACTTGCACAAATGGAATCCACAAAGGGGACTTGGCAGTATTAAGAAGTCTATTTCAGCCGGGGTAGCTCGAAGCCATCTCTGACCCTAAAGGGAAAGAAAGTCCTCTGCAGGAAACATTTACCATCAAGTTTGCTCTGGCAAAACTCTCTCCACCTTAGAATAAAGATGATGTCTTAGTTAAAGCAAAGCTCTACTGCTTTACCAAAGATAGCCAGGAAGAAGCTGTGTGAAGGTTACAGAGGCTGTTTCTCTCCCCTGTAACTTTCCGAGGTGACCATTACTGATTGACAGATTTTTAGGGACCTAGGTTCCCTCCATGCTGGGGCTCTAGCACATCATCCACATGGTCAAGGCCAGGTCTCAACCACATCAGGTCCTCTCTGGCTAGAGGGGAGGAACGGGTGAAGGAGGCACACTCACTACAGCCTGGAGAGGGCACCTGCGTTCATATTCATGTTCCATTGGTGAGAACTTGGTCACATGGTCCCACCCAACTCCAAGGGAAGCTGAGAAATGACACGTGTCCTGCCATGAGCCCAGGAAGATGGAGAGAGTAGGTGTAGGTGGACCCCTGACTATCTCTGCTTCAAATGGCAGTTAGGGTGTTTTTCAGGTGTAACCAAAACCTTAACTTAAACCAGCTTAAACCCAAAGGACAACTTTGGGTCGATTCCAGGGTTGGCTGATTCACCGACTCAGCCCTGGAGGGTTCCAGGTACCACCTTCATTGTCGGCTCCAGCAGGCCTGGGTATCACATCCCAACATGACAGTTTTCAAAGGAAGAAGAGAGCATCTCTCCCTGTGCTCTCCCATAGGAGAGATGAGGGTTTCCCCAGAAGCCCCCGCTCCACCCCCAGCAGACATCCTCTCTTATACCATTGCCCTGAATTGGGCCATATGCCCATTTCTGAATCAGTTACTGCTGCCGTAAGCTAAATTGTGGTCAACCTCCTGCAACACCCACCAATTCACATGTTGAAGTCCTTGATCCCCAGTACCGAAGACTGTGACCTTACTTGGAGATGGGGCCTTAAAAGAGGTAATTAAGTGAAAATGAGGTCATATGGGTGGGCCCTAATCCAATATGCCTGATGTCCTTATAAGAAAAGAAGATTAGGACACAGATAACACACATTCCAAGGGATGACCATGTGAGGACGTGGTAGCCACCTGTACGCTAAGGAGAGAGGGCTCAAAACAAAGCAAACTTGCCAACACCTTGATCTTGGACTTTGAGCTCCGGAACAGTGAGAAAAAAAGATTCTGCTGTTTAAGCCACCTGGTCTGTGGTGTTTTGTCACAGTAGCTCTAGCTAACTGGTACACCTGGCAATCAGAATGGATCAATCCAGTTCGCTCCCGGGGTGCAGTCGGTGTGAGACACAGCTCATGGGAGAGGGAGGGTCGGGTTCTGAAGAAGGAAGCTGATAGGAGGGACGCCGGGTGAACAGAGGGCGATGCCAGTGATAGACAGCATGGCCGCCATCCACACCACGGGTGCTGCTTGACCCCTGCCCTCGGACCAGCTCCCTTTCTGTGCACTCCAGCCCCCTGCCATCCTTCTCCAAACAGACATCAGGACAACTGTCTCATTAGATTTCTGCTTCCCAAACTACCATCACTCTCCAGTTCTCTTTCTAGAACTTACCGCAGTTGACCTTGCTAGGAGTTTGGCAGGGAAGGGGGCGAAGGTCCCCCAACTCTTCTCTCACACCTGTATGGTCTGCCCCCCGGTTTCCTCCGCTGAAGACCAATCCTACTTTAACTCCGACGTCAACCTCATTTCCAAGTTGCTGGGGGACAGAGGGGTGCCGGTGAATGTTTAATAAGCTGTGCAGCACTGTAGTATTTGCCGATTTCCACGGTGTAAATACTCCCCTGTGGCCCATTCTGAAGGACCCACATGAGGCCACTGAGCACAGAATTGTGGGAAGAGACGTGCACAGTGGCAGCCCTAGCCCGCTGGTGCTTCGGAAGACCTCCCCGTTGCCTTCGGGGATGACTTTTATCATCTGAAAGTCCAGTCCCTCATGATGTTTGCGGGAAAAGAGTTCCTGGGGCAGGAGAGGGTTAAAAACGTTTTACGAGCCCGCGGGTGGGAACCTGCGAGCAAACAGAGGGCATGGGAAAATCCTGAGGGTGTCCGGTGCGGCATCGCGGAAGGGCTCCCTCCCTCGCTGTTCCCAGGCTGAGAGGATGAATGCCCCTGTAGAGAACGAAGTGGAAGTAGGGCTGCGCTGGGCCCGGGCAGCCCAGGACTGTCACTGCCCGCCCCCGGGGAGGCTCCCTCCCCCACTCACCTCTGTACAATCGCTTCCTCTGTTCCCCAGCTCCGCTTCCCTCAGGGTCCCATCCAAGCCGGACTCATGATAAAGGCCACCATTGACGGGCACTTCCTCTGCGCCAGGCACTGGGCCGGGCCCTCCAGACCCATTTTCTCATTGAATTCATACCACTGACCCACAGACTTGGTGAGTATAGTCCCGTCCCTAAAATAAGGTTCACGGAGGTCAGAGGAACGGTCTCAAGGTCATGGTGGCAGGGCCGAGGTGACTGAAACTGCGGGTTTTCCATGGTGCTGCTGGGGTCAAACAGGCCAGGCAGAGTCAGAGAGTAATAATAACAATGACTGTGGCTAGAGCTTACCGAGGACTTAATTTAAAAAGTGAGGGTGGGGCTTCCCTGGTGGCGCAGTGGTTGAGAGTCTGCCTGCCGATGCAGGGGACATGGGTTCATGCCCCGGTCCAGGAAGATCCCACATGCCGTGGAGTGGCTGGGCCCGTGAGCCATGGCCGCTGAGCCTGAGCGTCCGGAGCCTGTGCTCCGCAACAGGAGAGGCCACAACAGTGAGAGGCCCGCGTACCGCAAAAAAAAAAAAAAAAAAGTGAGGGTTCAGGGATTTGAACCCTGGTCCGGGAAGATCCCACATGCCACAGAGCAACTAAGCCTGTGTGCCACAACTACAGAGCCTGTGTTCTAGAGCCCGCACACAGCAACGAAGGCCCAATGCAGCTGAAAATAAAGAAATAAATAAAAAGTGAGGGTGAAAACACACATTGATCTCCCTATGGGATCCGGGTGAATTTGTCTCCCGTTCTGCAGATGAGGAACCCAAGGCTCAGAGAGGGCGTGCTGCTTGCCCTGTGTCACAGCTGCTTAGTGGCAGGGCAGGACTGAGGACCCTCTGAGGTGGGGTGGGGCAGGGGGCTGCTACCCAGTCCATCCATGTCCCCCACCCCACTTCCCAGGCTGGCTTCGGTGTCCCGGTTCTCATCATATCCCCCCAGAGGACCAGCACTTTCCTGGGGGTGTTTGGGTTAGATCCGAGGTCCAGCTGGTCCTGCTGCAGGCGCTGTCTGGGTGGTGGGAGAGGAAGCACCTATATCCTTCCCCACAATGCCCCAGCTCCGGCTGGCTGAGCCAGCACCTGGGTGGGGACGAGGGTAAAATGGTCCCACCGAGAGAGAGTCTTCCTGATGCAGTAACTGATTGCAAACCCCTTGCACTCCTGAGTGTTTTATGGAGGGTGGTAATTTCCCACAGCATCAGGAAACCCCAAACTCACCTGGCTGCCAGAACAAGGCCCTGCAGGTCAAACGCTAGTCCAGAAATACAGTTACCCCAGGCTGGGGCGTTAGAAAAACAGCAAGAACACCACCACCAACCCCACAGTTGATCCAATTCTTCCACACCCCTAATCACATTTAATCAACAAAGTCCACTCAGGTGGGAGGGGCAAACCCAAGTCTCCATTTACAGCCAACAACATCGGTTTGCGCAAGGTCAGAGGATGAGGAAAGGGCAGAAGTAAGGCTCAAATCTGACTTCCACACGCTGAGTCTAGTGCTCATTTCTCCACAGTTGGGGGTGATGGGTGATGCTGTCAGGAGGGTTCAGAGGCAAACAGAGGTGGATGTCAGGGTAAGAACAAGTACAGGAACCTGTAGCCAGACTGACCCAAGTGCAAATCTTGGCTCTGCAACATCAGGCAGGTTACTTAACCTCTCTGAGCCTTACTTTCCTCCTCTGCAGGTGAGAGAGGGTTGTGGTTAAGAGTCTGAGCTCTGGAATCAGAATGCCTGGATTTTAATCCTGGCTGTGCTACTTACAGCCTGTGTGACCTTGGACAAGTCACTTAACCTCACTATGTTCGTTTCCTTATCTGTCAAATGAGCAATTTTAAACCCACCTACAGGCTTGCTGTGAGGATTTGCTTAGGTAATACCAATGAGGCTCTTAGCACAGGCCTGGCTTATGGTAAGCAGTCATTAATGAGTAACCGTTGTTGTTATCTACAAAATGGAGAAGGAAAGAGCTTTTGTAGATGAAAGGAGAGAAAGCAAATTTCCAGTGTGCGTGTGCATTTGCATGTGCGTGTGTGTGTGAGTGTGTGTGTGTTTGGAAGGAAGTGCAGGGGGGTTCTTCACAGATGGAATTGGAACCTTCTAGGAAGGAGGAAGGAGCAGAAGGGGACCTGGGCTGGCCCTGGTCCTGCTTTGGGATGTTTCCTGCTGAAACAACCACCTGGCCTTCACTTGTGTGCTCCGTTGACTCTTTGCTATGAGTCAAGTGCAGCTTCTTTCCGGCCACTCCCCAGTCCCAGCAACAATTCCTTTGGGAGAACAACCTAAGGCTGGAAATCTTCCTGCCCAGAGTAGTGAAAGGGTCCAAGTGTAAATAAACACGGGCCTCAGAGTTTTGTAACTGTCCTGAGTCACTTCTCTTCAAGAAGACACAGCCAAGGGACAAGAGCTCCAAGTCTCATCAGTGAGTCTGAACCCAGGTGTCTTTCAGACATTCCTCATTTGGGTCCTTTCCAAGTTCTCTCCACTGGAAGGAGGTTCTCCGGATGTTTATGCTGATGGCAGGTCAAGGTTCAGAAGCAGGAACCGAACATGACTGGGACCCAGGTTTCGAAATTCCCCCGTCAAACATCATTTCTGCCTTCTTAATTCTTAGCTATCCCTGACTCTTTCCTAGTTGCCTCAGAGGCCTGACAACTTGCCATGTATTAGTTAGATGTTATTTAGTTTGCAAGTAGCTGGAATTATAGTATTACATAAATACAGGTTTATTTTCTCACATAAAAAGAAATTCAAAACTGAACAAGGACTGTTGTTATTTTGGCAGCACAGTGATGTCAAAGCCATACTCACCGTGATTCTGTTGGTCTTTCCCTCAAGTTGCAAGATGGCTGCTGCAGCTCCAGATATCACATCTACCCTCAAGGCTGAAAAAGGAGGGAAGGGCACAAAACAGTGGCACTATTGGTGTCAAATATTTCTGTATCAGTCATTTATTGTCACTTAAAACACCACTGTAAAACTTAGTAGCTGGAAACAACAATTATTTATTAGCTCATGTTTCTGAGGGTCAGAGTTTGGGCTGGGACCAGCTAGCGGTTCTCCTACTGATCTATTGGGCTCAGTCATGTGACAGCAGTCAGTTGAAGGCTCAGTAGGGGCTATATTGTCCAAGAGAGCCTAACTCAAATATCTGGTACTTGATGCTGGCTATTGGATATGTGATGACGGAAGCAGAGGTCAGAGTGATGCCACTGCTGAAAGGCGACCACTACCCAAGGAATGTGGGTGGCCGCTACAAGCTGGAAAAGGCAAGGAGTGGATTCTTCCCTGAAACTTCCAGAAAGAACAAACTCTGCCAACACCTTGATTTTACCCTAGTAAGACCAATTTTGGACTTGGAGCCTCCAGAACTGTATGATAGTAAATTTGTGTTATGTCACTTATTACAGCTGCAGTAAGAAACTATCTCCCTCCACTGCTCTCTCATTCTCTAAGGTAGAGGTTAGCCAAAAATGCCTCCGCTGCCTGATTTTGCAAATAAGGTTGTATTGGAACATACATTCCTTTCCGTATTATCTGCTTTCACGCTACAACAGCACAGTAGTTGTGACCGAGACTGAATGGCCCACAAAGTCTAAAATATTTACTATCTAGGGGCTTCCCTGGCAGTCCAGTAGTTAAGACTCTGTGCTTCCAGTGCAGGGGGCATGGGTTCGATCTCTGGTCAGGGAACTAAGATCCCACATGCCAAGGTGCGGCCAAAAAAAAACAAGTAAAATATTTACTGTCTGGCCCTTTATAAGAATAGTTTGCCAGCCCCTGCCTGCTCTAGGAGGCTTGCTGAGGCCTCCTTGTATGGTGGTTTCAGAATAGCAAGAGAACAAGAGTTTGCTTCAAAGTTCTTGGAAATTCAAAGCCTTGGAAGTCCCACAATGTTATGCTCTTTACATTTTGGTCAAACAAAGCAAGTCACAAGGCCAGTCACAGGGGTGAGAAATAAACTCCACCTCTTGATGGAAGAGCAGCAAAGTCACATTGCAAAGCAGTGTGGGTCCAGGAGCAGGGGATACTGTCCTGGCCATCTTCAGCGAAGAGTCTCAGAGCCCCCTTTCACCAGGAAAGCAAAGCCCACCCACAGACTCCCATCCAGACATCCTTTCAATCTCATTGGCCAGAACTGGGTCACGTGGCCACTCCCAGCCACTAGGGGAGCTGGAAAGCAGGAACAGGATTCTTATGATTGGTTTAGGCCAATGGCGATCCACTACTTGGCGGGCATGCTGTGTTAACGAGGAAAAGGGAAGGGATTTAGAGAGGCAGTTAGCACAGTTTGCCCTATGTGTGCTGTCTGGGTGGTCTTGAACTTCTTGAATTCACTCATTCAACACACAAACATCCAGGGCTTCCCTGGTGACGCAGTGGTTAAGAATCCGCCTGCCAGTGCAGGGGACACGGGTTCAAGCCCTGGTCTGGGAAGATCCCACATGCCGCGGAGCAACTAAGCCCGTGCGCCACAACTACTGAGCCTGCGTGCCACAACTATTGAAGCCTGCACGCCTAGAGCCCATGCTCCGCAACAAGAGAAGCCACTGCAATGAGAAGCCCACGCACTGCAACGGAGTTGCCCCCACTCACCGCAACTAGAGAAAGCCCGCGTGCAGCAATGAAGAGCCAACGCAGCCAAAAATAAATACATAAATTTATGAAACAAATAAACATCCAAATATCAGAACCTGCTATGTGCCCATTTCTAGACAGGGCTGGGGTGGGGGGGCTATAATCTCTGTCCTCAAGGAGGCTGCAAGACCCTGGAGAAACTTCCCCATAGACAAGAGAAGGTGTGCACAAAGATTTTCACTGCAGCCCTATTTTTAAAGGGTGTGAGCAGAAGCAACAACACCTCCATCAAGGGTGGATAAAGAAACTCTAGTTATATGATGGGTGCGTTTATAGCAGATGAAGTAAATGAAATAAGTCCTTACACATAAACCTAAATATTTCACGAACATGTTAAGTAAAAAAAAGCAAAGTGCAAAATAATGTGTGGTGTATAATGTCATTGATGTGAACTGCAAAACATAAAACATAAATTGTTTATGGATAAATACTGTATAGTAAAAGAAGATAAACATGGGAGGGGGAAGGGAGAAGGAATGGGTATATAGCTGAAACTCTAACATTTTATTTCCTTAAAAAATAGATAAAATTCAAGAGAGAGGGAGGGCATATGGGTATACATATAGCTGATTCACTTCATTGTATAGCAAAAACTAACACAACATTGTAAAGCAATTATACTCCAATAAAAGAAAAAGATAAAAGTAAAATAAAATTTAAAAACAAATTTAAATAGCAAGGGACTTCCCTGGTGGCACAGTGGATAAGAATCCGCCTGCCAATGCAGGGGACACGAGTTTGAGCCCTGGTCCTGGAAGATCCCCCGTGCTGCGGAGCAACTAAGCCTGTTGTGGCACAGCTACTGAGCCCATGTGCCGCAACTACTGAGCCTGCAGTGCTGCAATTATTGAAGCCCACGTGCCTAGAACCCGTGCTCCACAACAAGAGAAGCCACTGCAATGAGAAGCCCGTGCACCGCAACAAAGAGTAGCCCTCACTCGCCGCAAATAAAGCAAGCCTGCGCGCAGCAATGAAGACCCAACACAGACAAAAATTTTTTAAAAATAAAATATGGTGAATGAACTAACAGTGATTCTTAAATATAAAATAAATATGAAGAGTATATTTATAAAAATATTTTAATAGCAAAGCAAAAAATAAAATCTGATAAAGTTTTTTAAAAAGTAAAAAAGAAAGACATACAGATGGCAAATAGGCACATGAAAAGATGCTCAATATCACTAATTATCAGGGAAATGCAAATCAAAACCACAATGAGTCGCCACCTCACACCTGTCAGAACGGCGATTATCCAAAAAACAACAAATAAGTGCTGGTGAGGATGTGAAGAAAAGGGAACCCTAGTAATGTAATGTGGGAATGTAAATTGGTAAGCTGCTATGGAAAAGAATATGGAGATTCCTCAAAAAATTAAAAATAAAACTACTATACCATCCAGCAATTCTACTCTTGGATATTTATCTGAAGAAAATGATAACACTAATTTGTAAAGATATATGCTCCCCTATGTTCACTGCAGCATTATTTACAATAGCCAAGATATGGGAGGGACTTAAGTGTCCATTAATAGGTAAATGGATAAAGAAGATGTGTTATGTACATACAGTGGAATAATAGCCATAAAAAAGAATAAAATCTTACCATTCATGACAACATAGAAGGACCCTGAGGATATTATGCCGAGTGAAATAAGTCAGACAGAGAAAGACAAATACTGTATGATTTCACTTATATGTGAAATCTGAAAAACAAAACAAATGAACAAACATAACTAAACAGAAACAGAGTCATAGATACAGAGAACAAACAGCTGGTTTTCAGAGGAGAGTGGGGTGGGAGGAAGTGAGAAATAGGTGAGGGAGGTTAGGAGGTACAAACTTACAGTTACAAAATAAATGAGTCACGGGTATGAAATGTGCAGTGTGGGGAATATAGCCGCTACTCACGCAGCATCTTTGTATGGTGACAGATGGCAATTAGAATTATCATGGTGATCATTTTGAAACGTATAGAAATATGGAATCACTCTGCTGTATACCAGGAATTAACATAGTGTCGCAGGTCAGTTATGCTTCAAAAACAAACAAACTCACTCATAGGAAAAGAGGCAGATTTGTCTCTACCAGAGGTGGGAGGTGGGGGAGGGGAGATTGGAAGAAGGTGGTCAAAAGGTACAACCTTCCAGTTGTAAGATAAACAAGTACTAGGGATGCAATGTGAACATGATAAAGATAATTCACACTGCTGTCCGTTATAACTGAAAGTTGTTAGGAGAGTAAAACCTAAGAGTTCTCATCACAAGGAAAAGAAGATTTTTTTTCCATTTATTTAATGTTGTATCTTCATGAGATGATGAATGTTCATTAAACCTATTGTGGTATCATTCCATGATGTATGTAAGTCAAGTCATTATGTTATAGACTTCAAACTTATACAGTGTTGTATGTCAATGATGTCTCAATAAAGGATAAAAATTAATATTTTTTAATTTTTAAGAAAATTTTAAAAATAAAATTGTATTTAGTAAAAAAAAAAAAATACTGGGATTTCAAGGGGACAGCTCCAATGAATATGAGGGTGTTTTTGTTTTGTTTTTAAATATTTTTTTTCTGTCATTTCATTGAGAGTTAAGCTAGAGCTCAATTTTGCCATCAACATTAGAGTAGGACGAGCCAGAGGTCAGCCCAAGTTCTGTCACTGGTGCAAATCCCTACTTCTAAGCCTCAGTTTCCTCTTCTGTAAAATGGGCTTGTGGCAGTGTTGTCCAAATGAGAAATGGACACAATAAACATTTTGGGCTGAGCTGCTCAAAAATGTGCCGTGCCCACCTTCTTGCCAATTTCTCTTTCCTTCTCCATGCCTGGAACCTAAGGTCAGGGGCAGGGAACCCTGAGGTAGACTAAGGCATCTCCCATCTTCACCCAAAATACACCCTCTGAGATGAGATTCAACTGTCATTGCCCCAGGGAGGGTGTGCCCAGAATAAGTGACACCACCAGGGCCAGTGGATGCTTCGGTGGGAATTGGGGGAGATTATGGACCACCTGGGTAGATAGCGAGTGGGCACCCCTGCATTTTCTCTTTTGGGGCTGCAGCAGGGATTTCCCTCGAGGAGACGCTCTTTCCTCCTTGCCTTCTGACCGGCCCCTGGAGTCTACTTGCCTGGCGTTTCACATCCCCTAGGCAGCTTCTATCCCTTTCAAGGGCAGTGCCCAGGAGGCCCAAGTCACCTACCCCAGAGCAGCCATTGTTTCCATGGCGTCCCCTGAGCCTGGGCAGAAGCCAGATTTGGGGGGAGGCATCGAGAACATTCCCAGAGGTCGCTAGGCCATCCGGTGGCCTCCCACATCTACAGAGCATGGCTCCAAACACCACCATCATCATCGTATCCATCATCATCATCCTTGCCAATGTCTGCACAGACTCCCTGTCGTGAGCCCCTCAATGTGGCGGATCTTCTGTGGGCATGAGGACACTCAGACTTCACCCAGCCCTGTGAGGAGGGCTCTGCAGCCTCTCCCTCCTGAGCGGCTTCCGAGTAGTTAAGCTAAATGGCCAAGGTGACACAGCTGCTAAGAACAGTTAGGACTTGCCCTAGGGCATCAGTAACCATCTAGCTGCAAAGCTGGAGTTTTACCTCTTACATTCCTCACGCCGTATTGCCTCTCTTCGCAGGGGAGAGGCAGGATGTGGGGTCTGAACACGCTCTCCCTCGGGGAGGCAGGGGAGGCTGAGCCTTCTCTGGCACTGCCCTGAGGGTGACTCACAGCCCTCAGCCAACTCCTCGCAGGAAACACTAGGTTAATTGCGGTCCATTGTTGCTCTCTCTGCATAAGAATAAGTGTGAGTAACTGCGGAACAGAAAGGAAGCAGTTCCTGAGTAGGGGACACAGATAGAGGAGGGGGGATTCTTGGGAACATGGAGGTGTCCCTTTCCGGAGCTAGGAGGCCTGAGGTCCGCCTCATCCGGGGCAGAGAGAAGAAGAGAGGCAGGGGGCCTCTGCCCCGCACTCAGGGATGCCCTGAAAGTATATTCCGAACACCCTCCGTGTGCCAGGCATGGGGAGACGTGCAAGAGTGGGGACTGGGGCCGAGGCAATTCTGAAGCCTGATGGCAAGGAGAGAAGTTTGAAATCGCTTCTGTGGGCAGTAGAGAGGGTACTTGGGAAACCAAGGAGGTTGTCGGGCAGGCTTGAGAAGCAGGAGTGATGGAGAGCACAGATCTGTGGAGCAAGGGAGGGCCTGCGGGCACGGACAATGCGACTGCATTGGGGAAGGAAGAAATGAGTCCAGATTTACAGAGGCTCTCGACAGCCTGCTCCCACAAGGCGGGACACATATGTGAGTGGCCCCTGGAATTAAACGAGGCAGCCTGGGTTCCAGAGCAGGTGCTGCCACTTGCCTGGAGCGGGGGAACTTGAATGAATCAGTGCACCCTCTGTGGGCACAAAAAACACAGACATCAAGGACAGCACGCCTGGCTGGACCCCAGTGGTCAATGGCTCAGAGTGAAGCCAGGGGGAGGGAAAGTGGACCGTCAATGGGGGGGCCTAACGCTACCTCTCAGAGCATTCACCAAATACCTCTGTCAAATATAATAAAGTCTGGACGCCTCTGTGCCCTTCCTACTCTAACTTCATCTCCTAGTCATGTTCCAGACACACCTTCTCCATATAAACGTGGCAGCCACTTTCTGTCTCACGGCCTTTCACATGCTGAGTCTGCTTCTGAAAGTCTCCATCTCACCACCTGCCCATTTCTCCTCCCCCCCAACTCCCACTCATCCTTTAGGTTTTAGCTGAAATGTCCCTTCCCCAGAGAGACCTCTCTGAACCCCCAAACTAAATTAGCTGAGTCACTGTTACTACTGCGCCCAGCATCCAGTGTTCACAGTTCCTCTATGTCACTGACCATCATAGGAAAATTATCTGTGCAGTTGTTTGATTAGTGCCTGCCCCCACTCCCCACTGCCCCAGACTACAAATGCCATCAGGCCAGCAGCCACATCTATTTCACCTACCAGTGTATCCTCAGTTATCCTTTGTTGATAGGAAGAAAGGAAAGGAGGGAGGCAGGGAGGGAGGCTAACTGGAATGGTGGTGGAAAGAAGGAAGCAGGGAGAGACGAGGGAGGGGCCCCTTGGTGGGGACAGCGCAGGCCACCTGCAGCGCATACACCCCGTTGCTCTCTGCCCTCCCTAGCAGTGTTCAGCCATGGCTGGGTGCCTCAGGTGGGAAGGAGGAGACAGAAGGGCAGGCCAGAGGCCACCTCCCTCAGAGCCTCACCTAGAGCCCCTGGCCTGTGTAGCCCCTTCAGAGGCAGCCTCTGAGCTCTGCCCCCCAGCAGCTCAGTATGGAGAGCAAGATCCTTAACTTCTGGGAGCTCTCACCCGGCTCTTCTGTCAAGCGAGATAAAGCGCCAACCTCCCACTGACCCTGAACTCTGGGAGACGGAATGAGATGGTGGCCGTAAGGCGCCCAGCACCTTACCTGGCCCAGCACAAGTGTTCAGCAACTGTGAAGCCCCCCTGGTCCTGTCTCTTCACTCTCCTCTGGCCCACTTCTCAGCCCTCGCGACAGCCACCGCCTCCTGCAGACGAGTGTCTGTACTCCCGGCCCAAAAGGGAGAAAAGAAGGTAAGAAAGAATGTGGGTAGCTTTAGGGAACACTTGACAGTAAGGATTCCAGAGACCTGCCTGTCTTGAAGTCATGACTGCCCCTCTCCAGCTGTGTGACCTTGGCAAGTGACTTAACCACATGGTACCTCAGTTTCCCCATCAATAAAGTAAGGATTATAACAGTGCTCATCTCAGCTTTAAATCAGGGAGTGCCACCCACGTTTCCCTTTGCTCATTCCCCTGACCTTGAGTTCAGGGGCTGGCTCCCTTAGAGTTACTGCTCTGTAAACCCAGGGAAGCCCTCGGCCCCCGTTCCTTTTCCGGGTTCAGTGAGGAAGGGTCTAGGAAACAGAGCTTTGGTCTGGGGGCTGGGGAGCCCTGGCCCTCCTCCTAGCTTTTGTACTAAGTCACTTCCCTTCTCTTGGCCTCAGTTGGCCCCATCTCTGAAAGAAAGGGGCTCAACTTGGGGGTGGTTCGAAACCTAAACTAAAAATTAGAATTACTCGAGGGGAGAATTTTTAAATAGCTATGGCTTCCTTCTGTTTAATAACCTGCCTTTTCCACTATTGTATAGACATCTTTCCATTTGAGTGAATGTAGTTCTACATAACTAAAACATAAAATACAAATAAATAATAAAATTAATCTCCCTGTTTCTTTGTACTTTTAACAATATGTCACCTAGACAATTTAAAATTACACATATGCTGGAATCTAAAAAAACAATATAAATGAACTTATTAACAAAAGAGAAACAGACTCACAGACCTAGAAAAACAAACTTACGGTTACCCAAGGGGAAAGGGGGTGGGGGAGGGATAAATTAGGAGTTTGGGATGAACAGATACACACTATTATATATAAAATAGACAACCAACAAGGACCTACTGTAGAGCACAGGGAACTATATTCAATCTCTTGTAATAACCTATAATGGAAAAGAATCTGAATAACCTATTATGGAAAAAAAACGGAATCGCTTTGCTGTACGCCTGAAACTAACACAACATTGTCAATCAACTCTACTTCAATTAAAAAAAGAGCCCCCTACCAAAAAAATAAAATAAAATAGAATTACTCACACGCTCACATCTGTGGCTTACATCGCACTTCCTTTGGGCAACACTAGTCTAGTTGACCCCTTAGGCTTTGTCCCACTTAGAAGATGGAATGACAGCCCGCCCCTCCTCATTCAAAAGTTCTTCCTCCGGGCAGAAGGCAGCTGCATTAATTAGGCTTTTGTTGCATAACAAACCACCCCTAAATGTAGTGGCTTAAAATGAGCATTTATTTAGCTAACAGCTCTGTGAGCCTGCACTTTGGGCCAGGCTCAGCTAGACCGTTCTTCTGTCCATCTCAGCTGGTCATACTCCGTGTCCACAGTCAGCTGGGCAGCTCTGATTCTAAGGATTGGCCGGCTGTGGCCAGGGTGACAAAGAAGCTGAGTCTGTGTCTCTCATCACCCATCAGGCTAGCCCAGGATTATTCCCCCAGTGGTCCTGAGGTTCCAAAAGCTAGAGAATGGAAGCTGCAGGACCTCTGGAGGCCTAGGCTCAGAACTCACTCCAGGGCACTTGCGCCACAGCTATTGTCCAAAGCGACTGAGAGTGCCAGTCTAGATTCAAGGGCTGGAAAATAGGCTGCCTCTGTAGCGAGAAGAACTGGGACCATTTCTGCAAACCACTTTCACAAGCTGAGTGGCCCCAAACCAGGAAAGGACTCGCCTTGTTCCCCAGACACTGCTCTCTGCCAGGACCTCGCTGTGACTTCCATGGGCCTCAGGTAGTTTGCCTCCATGGGCCCCTTCCTCCATGAAATAAATTAGCAATTAATGTTATATTTTACGAACACTTTGGTATAATGATGGACATATTCATTTTTTCTTCTGATTTTAAAAGAAATGAAAATTGAACCATTTGCGTGGGCCCCTAGAAGTGTACTGGGCCCTAGGTATTGGGTGCTGTGTGCCAGACACACTAGTCCGTCTTGCTTTTGGTGGCTGAGCTGGCACAGGGCACCCCAGGCCTGAGCAGCTCAGAGGCCCAGCAATTGCTCAGCCACCTGGCTGACAGAGGCAGGCCAGGTGGTCCTCTGAATGAGTTACATATTTCCCCAATTAACTGTGTTTCTAACACCTTATGAGAACATCAGTACTTTGTCCTTCCTTCACTTAAATGATGAGCCACTGTTAGACTCCCAGGGAACCTCCTGGAAGCCAGGTGGAACCAGAAAGTGCATTCAGGGCCTCAAACGGTGATAATGACAGCAGTACGTTTCCGGTCTTGTCAATCACTTTCCAGTCTGCGAAGGGCTTACCCACGCTTCCCTGCCTTTGAACCTCACACCATTTCTGCAGAAACTGAGGCTAGGAGATGTAACAGGACTTACCCATGTAGAGGCAGAGTCACCAAGCAGCCCAGGTTCCCAGAGCGCGCTGGGCTTGTTCCCTGACACCGCATGAATCCCAGGTGATGTGACGCTGGTGGTAACTAGTATGGCCCACGGCCCTGGTAACCGGAGCTTCCTGTCACAGGGGAAAGGGGGACGGCCACAGAGCGCAGGCCTTGACTGAGTGACTCGTGAGAAGATTCCCCGATGGGCCAGGGGTGTAGGCCACATGAATCTGGGGTGGGGGAGGGCTGGGAGATTCTTTCTTGAGGGAATAATTTATGGCAGCTCTTCAAATTCCAAGCTTGCTTTTTGCTTCTTCCCAGATATGTATACTAGTCTGTTGTTTTTAACAAGGCTATATTATCACTATTCCTATTTATTTTTAAATAATTTTATAAATTTATTTATTTGTTTTTGGCTGCGTTGGGTCTTCGTTGCTGTGCACGGGCTTTCTCTAGTTGCAGCGAGCGGGGGCTACTCTTTGTTGCGGTGCGCGGGCTCTAGGCGTGCGAGCTTTAGTAGTTGTGGCACGCAGGCTCAGTAGTTGTAGCTCGCAGGCTCTAGAGCACAGGCTCAGTAGTTGTGGCTTAGTTGCTCCTTGGCATGTGGGATCTTCCCGGACCAGGGCTCGAACCCGTGTCCCCTGCATTGGCAGGCGGATTCTTAACCACTGCGCCACCAAGGAAGCCTTATTCCTATTTACTTAAAAAGCGTATTAAAAAGGACAGAGCTTGGGGCTTCCCTGGTGGCGCCATGGTTGAGAGTCCGCCTGACGATGCAGGGGACGCGGGTTCGTGCCCCGGTCCGGGAAGATCCCACATGCCGCGGAGCGGCTGGGCCCGTGAGCCATGGCCGCTGAGCCTGTGCTCCACAACGACGGGAGAGGCCACAGCAGTGAGAGGCCCAAGTACCGCAAAAAAAAAAAAAAAAAAAAAAAAAGGACAGAGCTTGAAAGTCAGATGGCCCTGTCTTTTCTGCCCTCTTCCAGCAGGGCAGCTGATTTAACCTCTCTGACCCAGTTTCCTGAACCTGAAATGATCACCCAACGCCTAGGGCTCCTTTGTGAGGATAAATGAGGAAAGATGTGGCAAGTCCCTAGCCCAGAGCTCAAAGGCCAGCGGCAGGGTCCGGACTCTCTTGTCTCCGTTTAATTTGCCCAGGCCGCCCATCCAGCATCCATGGGGGCTGAGATGACCCCAGAGCAGGGCAGTCTCAAAACCCCTCCCCACTGCCCTGTGCCCATGGCCACCATGCCCACGTGGCCTCAGTTCATCACCTCGGACGAAGGTAGAGTAGGTATTCTAAGCATCGTGGACATTTTTCTGTGACAACATGAAAAATGGGGATTCTTGCCCCTCAGAGTGCCTGGCAGGGAGAGCGGGGTCCAGCCCTGCCCCCCAGGGCCAGACCTGTGTAAACTGAGATGCAGGGGGAGGGGGGAGGGCGGGAGCAGCTAGGAGCCTGCATACCAGTCATACTTCCCACAGGCGCCTGCCCGCCCAGAGCCATTCCAGCTAGCTGCTAAGGACGTGAGAAGGTGCCCCTCTCCACCGCCCCGCCTCCCCTCCCCCCAAGAAACCACTCTCTTCCTGGCTGGCCCCGGTGTCCCTCAGGCCGTGGTGACAACCTGTTTCCTGCCATGGCAGCCTTGGAGCCTTACGTAAGGTCAGATCCCAGAACAGAGGAGAGGGCTTCAGCTCAATTTAGTGCCGCTGCCGACCTGCCAGACTCAGGGGTATAGAGACAGACTGGACAGCCAGGCCCCCAGAGTCATCTGCAGATGAGCTCAGTAGAGCGTGGAGAGGAGCAGGGGGCCCTGGAGGCTCAGAGCAGGGCCACCTAATAAACCCAGCTGAGATGGGCTTAGGCAGGGTGAGATCAGGGAAGGCTTCCTGGAGAAGGTGATAGCTGAGCTGAATTCTGGTTATCGCACAGAGATTGGCACGGGCATTCCAGGCAAAGGGCTCAGCCTGAGCAGAGCCTTGGAGGCACCGCGGCTGGCTTAGTGAGGGGGAGGGGAACAGGAGAAAATGGGGAGGGGGGAGGGATACACTTGGAGGGGCCTGAGTGTCAGTGTAAGTTGTAGACTTTGTCCCAGGGGCCCTGGGAAACAGGCAGGGAGGGGTGGATGGCCAGATCTGTGATTCTAGGTCTAACTCTGGCTGCCTCGAGGGAATGGACAGAAAGGGGTAGGAGTCTTGGAAGCAGGGAGGCCCCTTAGGAGCTGCTGTCAGAGGCCAGCCAGCAGGAGAGGGCAAGGATCCCATGAAGGCAGTGGCACTGGCAAGGGGGTAGTCTGAGAGGAGGGGACCCGGATCTGGGTGCCTCATGTGGGGAGGGGCGAGGGAGGAGCAGGGGACCCAGGGGGGCACAGCTCCTGACTGGCTGGGCTGAGAGACTGACTCCGCACCTGGAGGGCAAGCCCGTTTTCCAGACTGTGTCGGAAGGTGGGGCTGGAGATGAAAATCTCCTTGAGGTACCAGTGTGCCTCATTTTATTGCACTTTGCTTTATCGTCCTCGCAGATACGGTGTTTTTTACAAATTGAAGACTTGTGGCAACCCTGCATCAAGCAAGTCCAACAGCGTTTGCTCACTTTGTGTCTCTGTGTCACGTTTTGGTAATTCTCGCAATATTTCATCTTTTTCCTTGTTATTAGATTTGTCACGGTGATCTGGGATCAGTGATCTTCGATGTGACTGTTGTTATTTTTTTTTGTTTTGTATTTTTAAATTAAGGTATGTACATTGCTTTTTTTTAGACATAATGCTATTGCACACCTAATAGCATTACACAGTATAGTGTAAACATAACTTTTATATGCACTGGGAAACCAAAAATTTCATGTGACCCGCTTTATTGAGATATTCTTTTCACTGCGGTCTGGAATCGAAACCACAATACCTCCGAGGTCTGCCTGTGTTTGCACAGGACTGTGCCGGCAGCTCCTGGGTGTCTGCTGTGAGAGCCAGAGCTCAGGAAAGCCTGAGCTGAGGTGGGGGCTGGCGGCGGAGCTGGGGTTGTGCAGAGCCCCCAGGGTGCCTAGTGCATGGTAGGCGATCCCTGCAGCCTGGGAGTGGGTGAGACTCAGGGAGACCCTGAGGATGGAGCGGAGAAGGGAGGGCCTGGGAGGGGCAGGTCCTCAGAGGGGATGCAGGTGTCCCTCCAGGGCTGCACCACCTGATTCGAGGTGGCGCTTGAATGGATCCTTTTCATATTTCTGTGTTTGTTTTCATGAGTATTAGAAAGTAGAGAACATCACGCCTTTTAAAAGTTGCCTTTTAGAATTGTTCAAGTGAAAGGGAGGATTAATATCATCAAGAGCTGGGACTTCCCTGGGGGTCCAAGCGGTTAAGACTCCGTGCTCCCAATGCAGGGGGCACGGGTTCGATCCCTGGTCGGGAAACTAAGATCCCGCATGCTGCATGGAGCGGCCTAAAAAATATGTGTGTCTGTGTGTGTGTGTGTGTGTGCGTACGTGCGCGCGCGTATCATCAAGCACTGATGAGTATGTGGGGCAGGGTGGATGTGCATCCATTGGAGAAAGGGGACAACCGCTCAGGAAAACCTTTTGGCAGCATCTACTGGTGTCAAGCTCAGCTCAGCCTGTGGTGGGCGCCCAACAAACGAAGAGCTGGTGCATGAATGAAGCAGGCGAGGGGCCCTGGCATTCACGGGGCAGGCAGGGGAGGAGTGAGCAGAGAGGTGGGTAGACACCCGTTGGACATATTATACAATTTTTATTCCTTCTTTTAATCCTCTTTGCCAGTCATTCCTGTTTTCTTCTACTCACAAGTATTTCTGCAGCACCTCCTGTGTGCTGGCACCATGCCAGGCACTGAGCATCCGTTAATGACCCCAAAAGGCACAGTCCTCGCCCCCGTGGAGCCGACAGACTGGAGGAGAGATAGAGAAACAAGCAGACAGGTACACGGAGCTGTCACATTCCCGCTCAGATGTCTTCCTGGGTACTTCCCTGGAAAGTGGAGTCATATCAAAAATAGTAATTACGGGCTCTAAAGCCCTTTCACTCTGCGATCCCATCCGCCTGTCACCATCTCCTCGAGGGTTGAGGCAGCTATGATTATTCCTATTTTACAAATGAGGAAGTAGATGGCAGGAGAGGGAGGTGACCTGCCCAGGGTGACAGAGGCTCCCTGTTACATCTGCTATAGCCCAACCCTGGGCCCCTTATGTAGGTTGGTAAAACCTTCGGGGAAAAGTATGTAAGGAAGCCGTAGGGGAGCAGGCCCTGGCTCTATAGATTTGCTTATTCTGGACATTTCAAATGAATGGAATCATATCGGACGTGGTCTTTTGTAGCTGGTTTCTTTTGTTTTCAATTATGAATTTACTTATTTATTTTTGGCTGCATTGGGTCTTGCTCGCGGGCTTTCTCTAGTTGCAGAGAGCGTGGGCTACTCTTCGTTGAGGTGTGCGGGCTTCAGTAGTTGTGGCACGTGGGCTCAGTAGTTGTGGCGCACGGGCTTAGTAGCTCTGTGGCATGTGGGATCTTCCCGCACCAGGCTCGAACCCTTGTCCCCCTGCATTGGCAGGCGGATTCTTAACCACTGCGCCACCAGGGAAGTCCCTGTAGCTGGCTTCTTGTACGTAGCACAAGGTTCACCATGTTGTAGCATGTATCCATACCTCATTTCTTTTCACTGCTGAGTAATATTCCATTGTATGGATAGACTCTTTTGTTTATCCATTCATCCACTGATGGACATTTGAGTTGTTTCCACCTTTTGCCTATTACAAACTATGCTGCTGTGAACATTCGTGTACCAGTTTTTGTGTGGACACGTTTCTCTTTGATAAACACCTAGGAGTGGAATTTCTGTGTCAGATGGTAACGCTATGTTTATATTGCCAGTGTTATGAGGGAGGCAAAATCAGTCCCAGTTTTCGGATGAGGAAGTAAAGACTCCAAAAAATCCAGTGACCTGCCCAGGTTGTACAGAGAATAAGTGACCGAGGAGGCTTTATAGTGATGTCTGATTTCAAAAGGCAAGCTCTTTCAAGCAACTCCACTGTGCATTGTAGGAGCTCAATTCCTATAACTTGAAGATGTGAGGGGGGGGAAATATCCTGGCGGTCCAGTGGTTAGGATTCCATGCTTTCACTGCCAAGGGCTAGGGTTCGATCCCTGGTTGGGGAACTAAGATCCTGCAAGCCTCATGGCTCAGCCAAAAAAAAACCAAGATGTGCGGGGGGGAAAAAGAAGATGCTGTCAGAATTAAACCAATGAGTTAAGCAGGGTCTCTTCCTCTGAGTGATTCACCATTACTGTGTCACTCACCATGACCCTTAACCAGTGCCTGCCCTGTGCTAAGCTTTGCGCTGGGCATGATGGTGGCCACAGAGGTAAAGCCCGTGCCCTTCTGGCTCCCAAGGAGCTCTAACTCTATTGAGGGAGGCCCTGGGCATGTCAGTGGATAACGCTGATGGGTGACAAGTGCTCAGGACATGTGGAAGAGCTGGCGAAGACCACCCTGAGGTTCTGGCCAGTCTGCTGGGCACTGAACATAAATAAAAGGCATTTCAAGGTGAGGGGACAGTTTGTCTAAAGGCCTTACAGCTTTGGTGGGTCAGAGTGGAAGGTGTAGGCAGAGGCCTGGACAAGAAGCTGAGCACTGCTCAGGGCCTCAAACACCACACCAAGGAGATTGGACTTGTCCTTTTGAAGTGTCTAATGCAAGAATGATACGGGGTAATTTGAGGGTTAGAAAAATCCCCCCTGGAGCAGTGAAGAGAATGAGAGGAGGAGATGAAAATGGGGCAGGTTAGAAGTCTACTGCACCTGTCCCAGCAATAGAAGAGCGAGTCTGAACAGGACAGCAGTGTTGGAATGGAGAGGAAAGGACAGTGAGAGAAGCGTCAAGGGGGGAAGCGTCTGTGCCATTAACTGGCTCTGACAGAGGCAACTTCTGGGACGCAGCAACTTGAATGGTGGCCCCCCAAAAAGATTTGTCCACTGGGAACCTGTGAAGGTGGCATTACTTGGAAAAAGGGTCTTTGCAGATGTTATTAAATTAAGCATCTTGAGATGAGATTATCTTGGATTATCCCAGTAGGTCCTAAATCCAATGACAAGAGTCCTTATAAAAGACAGAGAGGAAATGATACAAATGAACTTATTCACAAAACAGAAACAGACTCACAGACATAGAAAACAAATTTATGGTTACCAAAGGGGAAAGGTGGGGGAGGGATAAATTAGGGGTTTGGGATTAACGGATAGGCATATATATATATATATAAAATACATAACTAACAAGGTCATACTGTATAGCACAGAGAACTATATTCAGTACCTTTTTATAACCTATAGTGGAAAAGACTCTGAAAACAAATATATATATATATATATATATATATATATATATATATATATAACTGAATCACTTAGCTGTACACCTGAAATTAACACAATTTATATGTAAATCAACTCTATACTTCAATAAAAAAATAAACAAGAAATGGAAAAGAAAACAAAAGAGAGAGAGAGAGAGGAGAAGGCCATGTGAAGATGGAGGTAGAGGCTGGAGGGATGCAGCCAATAAGCAAGAATACCTGGAACCACCAGAAGCTGGAAGAGCCGAGGAAGGAGTCTTAGAGCCCTGCTGGGACTTTGACTTTGGACTTCTGGCCTCCAGAACAGTGAGAGAATCAACATCTGTTGTTTTAAGCCACCACATTTGTAGTAATTTGTTACAGCAGCCCTAGGAAACTAATACATGGGGTGATGCAGGTTCCCAGGGTTTGGGAAGGAGGAAGCACCCTGCTTTCAGCCTGCAGGCCCAGACGGGGCAAAGCTGCAGGGAGAAAGCTCTCACTCGGGCCGGGCCCTGCCTCTGGCTAAAAAAACAGTCGCCCGTGTGTTGCCACATGAGGATTAGTCAAATAATGATGAGCTCTGACTTCCCCTGAGTAATTCGGTCGGGCTGGAGACTGAGGCCTCCAGAGGGGCGAGCGGAGTCGTTGCCCGGTCAGCCAGCGAGGAAGAGAGCATCAGATACCTCCCAGAAAAAGCTGAGCTCCGTGGGAACCTGCGAGAAACCCAACCAGGCTCACGGGTGGCACACCCCAAACACAAACCAGTCCGGCCACCCGGCCTACACACCGCACTCCACATGGTGAGCTCGCCCCCTCGTCGGCCACAAAGCTCTCTTAGGGGCAACCCCGCTGGGGGCAAGGCCAGCCTCGCCGAGCACTCTCTAGACTGTCTCATGGGGTCCAGCCGGTGGGGGTGGGGGAAAGGCAGGCAAGGTCGTCCCCTCCTCAGAGGCTGGGGGAGCTCCGTGGGGCAGCAAACTCAGGAGCTTTGGAGTCTAATGAGCCAGGCTTCAAATTCCAGCACCACCTCTTAATAACCCTGTGTCTCTGGATAACTTCAGTCATTTCACTCAGGCTCAGTTTTCTCATCTCTAAAGTGGGGACGATGAGACCCACATTGCAGGACTGTTTAGAAAATTAAACGAACTGTCACATGCCAAGTGCCTAGCACGTAGCGGCTGTTTCGACCACTTGGCAAACACGGGTTGAGCACCAACTGTGTGCCAGCTGCTGGTGAACAAGCAGGTCGCTGCCATGAGGGAGCAACCCGATAACAAGGCAGACACAGCCCAGCGTGGGAAGGCTCTGATGAGGGTCAGGGGGTCAGGAGGAATCCCAAAGGAAGTGGAGTTAGAATCACATTTCTGTTGTGCCAGAAAGATTCAGGGATCAGCTCGAGGTCATAGGGCAAGCGGTGGCCAGGTCAGCACTCAGACTCCTGCTTCAGACTCTTCCGCCAGCTGCCACCTCTGCTCCGTGCCTGGCGGTCTCTGAGGTCCTGGTGTGCAGGATTGGACCAGCTCTACGTCAGAGAGTCAGCCCCCCTGGAATATCACCCTCAGGCCTCCACCCTGAGTGCTGCGCATCTGACTCACTGACGCCCCACGGACCCCTGGCCAAGGCCCTGGTACTCCATGTGATAGAGACACCCCAGTTTGTTTATCCATTCACCCGTGGATGGATAGTTGGGTTGTTTCCAGCTTGTGGTGATTACCAGTATAGTTGCTGTGAATATTTGTGGACAAACCTCTGTGTGGGCCTATGTTTTCATTTTTCTTGAGCAAATTCCTAGGAGGAGAAAGACTAGATAGCAGTAGGTATGATTGAACTTTGTAAGAAAGGGCTTAACTGTTTTCCAGAACGGTTGCACCGTTTATATTCTCACGTGTGTGAAAGGTCTAGCTGCCCCACTGCCCTGACAACCTTTAGCCAGTCTTTTTAAGTTTAGCTACTGTCTTGGTCCACTCAGGCTGCCGTAACAAAATACCACAGACTGGGTGTCTTAAACAACACAAGTTTATCTTCTTACACTTCTGGAGGTTGGAAGTCTGAGATCAAGGTGCCAGCATGGACCAGTTCTGGTAAGGACTCTCTTCTTGGCTTGCAGACAGCTGCCTTCTCACTGTGTCCTCAAGCATCAGAGAGAGAGTGAGAGAGAGAGAGAGCAAGAGAGCGAGCCCTGGTCTCTTCATCCCTTTATAAGGGCCCCAATCCCATCATGGGGGCTCCACCCTCAAGACTTCATCTAACTCTAATCACCTCTTGAAGGCCCCATCTCCAAATACCATCACATTGGAGGTTAGGACTTCAACATATGAATTTGTGGGAGACACAAACATTAGTCCATGACAACCATTCTAATATATGAGTCATGGTATCTTACTGTGGTTTTAACTTGCATTTCTCTGATGATTAATGATATTGTGCATCTTTCAAACCTGCTCACTTGTCATCTGTTTACTGTATTTGGCGATAAAAGATCTGTTCAAATCTTTTGCCCACTTTTTATACTTGTTTGTTTTCTTATTACTGAGTTTTGAGAGTTCTTTACATATTCCGGATACAAGTCCTTTATCAGATGCATGATTTGCAAATATTTTTTCCAAGTCTGTGGCGTGGCTTACCATTCTCTTAATAGTGTCTTTTAAAAAGCAGAAGTTTAAAAATTTTGATGAAGTTCAATTTATCCACTTATTTAATGGGTTATACTTTAGAGGTTGCAATTAAGAAATCTTTGCCTCACACAAGGACACAAAGGTTTTCTCCCATGTTTTTTATTCTAAAAATGTTATTGTTTTAGGTTTCACATTTAGACCTATGATCCATTCTGAGTTAAATTTTGTATATGGCAAAAGGTATGGTCCAAAGTTCATTTTTTTGCATATGGACATTCAATTGTCCTAGAACCATTTATTTAAAAGACTATCCTTTCTCCACAGAACTGCATTTGCACCCTTGTTTGTTCTTTTTTTAAATTTAGTTATTCATCTATGTGTAGGTCTGTTTATGGATTCTCTTTTTGTTCCATTGATCTATTTGTCTATCATTAGGCCAATACCACCCTGTCCTGACTACTGTAGCTTTATAATAGGATTTGAAATCAGGGAGTATTAGTCCTCCAACTTTGCTCTTTTTCAAAATTGTTTGGGTCTTCTAGGTCCTTTGCGTTTCCATACGAATTTTAGTTTGTCTATTTCTCAAAAAGAAAAAAGATGTGGTGGGACTTTGCTCAAGGAATTGTTCAGGATTTCAGTCTTGACTCTTCACACTACAATAGTGCTTCCTGGTTTACTGGGCTCTTTCATGCCCTCAGCTGAACTCTCTCAACAAGCCTGTGACCCAGGCAGGTGTAGCTGGTGTACAATAAGGAAAACTGAGGCTCAAAGGCAAAGAGCCTTTCCCACGGTCACCTTGCTAGCAGGTGGCAAATAGGCAAATATGGCAAATAGGCTTTTTTTAAAAATAAATTTATTTGTTTTATTTATTTATTTTTGGCTACGTTGGGTCTTCGTTGCTGCGCATGGGCTTTCTCTAGTTGCAGCGAGCAGGGGCTACTCTTCATTGTGGTGCACGGCCTTCTCACTGCGGTGGCTTTTTTTTATTGCGGAGCACGGGCTCTAGGTGCACGGGCTTCAGTAGTTGTGGTTCACGGGCTTACTTGCTCCATGGCATGTGGGATCTTCCCGGACCAGGGCTGGAACCCGTGTCCCCTGCATTGGCAGGCGGATTCTTAACCACTGTGCCACCAGGGAAGTCCGGCAAATAGGCTTTTAATGCATAATGTCAATCTCCAAATCCACAGCTCTCTGTACCAAGCCACCTCTGAGTAGGGTCTCCAATATATTCTTAGTACTCCAGAATTTAATAAATGGGACAAAAAGGAGAACTCACTGTTTTGGTTACTTTTTTAAAAAATGAGTTTCAGATGTTGGTGCCGTCCATGCAAATGTATTTCTGTTGCCCTATTCTGAACTCTTTCCTCTGACTCTCCTAAACTGTGGGTGTCAGTCTGAATAGGAAAACCATATGTCTTTGTTCCCTTTTAACTTTCTTTATTGGCAAGAACACAGCTCCATAGAGGAAAAGGGAGAGGAAATGTGGATACATCACAGAAGGAGGGATTCCAATTTGAAGTAAGGAAGAACTTCCAGATGGTGAAGGCTGCCGATCACTGGATAGAAATGCCAAAAAAAAAAAAAAAGAGAGAAAGAGAAAATTTTCCAGCTTGGAAATCCTAGGGTCCACATGTCCCCAGGGAGTAGTGATGGCCTGGACCCTCTCTGTCCTCAAAGGCCATTAAAAGTCAGTTGTGTGGCTCTCTGAACGCCTTCTCCCAGGTACCCAATGACTGTCCCACGGGTTCTCAGGCCAGCCCACACTGCCGGTGGGATCCCTCATGGAATTGACTCACCGTGTACGTAACAGTTCAGAGATGCAGGTTTTGCTTTGCGTCAGGTTCCCTGCAGTTTCTGAGACAGAGATTTGCATATGGGGAGTCTGTGGGGAGCATTCTTGGGAACCACATCTGTGGGGCGGGGGGGTGAAGGAAGCACACTGGGCAGAGGGAGATGAGTAATGCACCTGCAACAAAGGCTCTGGAGCTGGGGTGGCCTTAAAAAGTTGGCCCCTTTGTGATCCCCTGTCAACCAGCAGCCCCGGGGAAGGCAGAGGGCCTCAGGTCTGCAGCTCGAGCTCCTGGCAGCTGCGGAAACAAATGCCTTGGTCCTGGAGGGTCCTGTGGTTGGTGTACCACACAGTCACCAAGATCCAAGTTTGTTCTGGAACCCATCTTCCTTGGGTCTTCAGCATTTCGTGGAATGAGACCTCTGATGTTCCAACTTAGAACAGCAGGAACATCTCTCCAGAAGCCCTTTCTGAGGCCACAAATCCATCATCGCCCCCTCCCCCCAGGAAGGGTGGAGTAAAAATTACATCAATGCCTCAATATCACCACCTGACACTCTCCTTCTGGGCCCTTCGTGAGACTCATCTGCACCCACTTGGATGCACGCCTCACCCCCCTGCTAGGACAGGGACCTTTCAAGCTCTGCCTGCTCAGGACCTCGGCAGGCGGAGGCAGGTCCGAAGTAAAGCTCAGTTCTCGGCTCACAGAACTACTCCCCATGGCTTAGTTTCTTCTCGCTCTCACTGTTTTTTCACTAGATTTTTTCTGAGCTTTTGCTTCCATTTTCACTCATCTCAGGGCTCCTCTTGATATCGACAAAAGACAAGATGATTCTGAACTCTGTAATTTCCTTCATGTCACCCATGGCGATTAAGAAAATCCCTCGGCTGGTTTGTGGACAAGATACAGTTCCCAGGGGTTCTGTATCCGTGGATGCAACCAACCAAAGATTGAAAATATTTGGGGAAAAAAGTTCTGGGAAGTTCTGAAAAGCAAAACTTGAATTTGCCACACTGGCAGCTATTTACATATCATTTACATGGTGTTTACAACTATTTACGTCGTATTTATATCTACATTGTATTAGGTGTTATAAATAATCTAGAGATGATTGAAAGTGTACGGGAGGATGTGCGTAGGTTATATGCAAATACTGTACCGTGCTATATAAGAGACTTGAGCATCCTCAGATTCTGGTATTCCCGGGGGTCCTGGAACCAGTCCTCCCCACCCCCCGCCCCCCATCCTGAGGCAATGTAATTGATTAACCACCCAGGAACGACCCACCCCCTCTCCACTCCCCCACTGGAGAAGACTGTGCTTCTTCCTCCACCCACACTATCGGGAAGCTTCTGGAGGAAAAAGGAGATGCCCCCCCAAAGTACGCTACCCCAAAGGGCTGAGTTTTACCTGAGGCCTAGAGGGGGTTGGTCCTGATGGAGCTCCCAAGAGAGGCTGGAGGCCCTGGGGGAGGAGACATTTTCCGGCTTTCCTGCGCTCCTTTCACAAATACCCTGCCATATGGCAGCGCGAGAGCCTGCTCTGAAGGAACCCACAGTCTAGCGCATCCCTGTGTCCAAGCTGGGATGGGGACCGCGCAGGCTGCAGGGGGAAACCAAAGACGGTACCGCACGCAGACTCCGGTGGGGCGGGGGTGGGGCGGGGATGGGGCGGGGATGGGGGCGGTTTACAGGGGCGGAGAGTCTTCGTGGAGGAGAGAACAGCCAGGCTGAGAGCTGGGGGAGGAGCTAGCAGGTGGAAAGGAAGGGCGGTGAGGGCGCAAGGAAGGGTCCAGGCTAACAGAGTAGCACCTGCGCAGGCCACAGCCAGGTGAGGGCCTCAGAGCTTCGGGGAAGGCGGAACGTTCCGTCTGGCAGAGTGATGGGGAAGGCCGTAGACTGATGGGACGGAATAGATGGAATGGGCCTGAGGGAGACAACTGGTGCTGAGACAAAGCCTTCCGGGGAGAGTCCCGAGCAGCACGCAGCTCCCCCCCACAAAGCCCAGCGGGCATGGAGGCCCAGGGCTGCAGCAGTAGCGGCATTGCTGCAGCGGTGGGGGTCTCCCTCGCTGGACCACGCTTCCCTCACACCCGCATCCGCGTGGCTAGGGCTTCCTCACCTCTCCCCTGTCTTTGCCTAAACAGCACGTTCTCCTGTGGCCTGTCCTAATTACCGTATTTGCAACTTCTACACTTTTCCCTGGTCCTGCTCTGTTTTTCTCCTCGGCCCTTGTCATCATTCACACACTATGCATTTTGCTCCTCTGCCTGTTTATTGCCCAGCTCCCTCACTTCTTGTCTGTTTTGTTCACCGCCTAGATGTTGGGCACATAGAAGGTACTCAATAAAGATTTATGGGACGGAAACTGCTCATAATAGCTCCTATTTATCGAGCACTTATAACGTGCCAGGATCCACCTTCACACTTCACATACATTCCCTTATTTATCCTCACAAACACCTCCCCCCCCCCCATTTTACAGATGTGCAAACTGAGGCCGAGGGCCATAAAGAAACTTGCTCCAAGCACACATCTAGTCAACGGCAGAGCTGGAATTCAGAATCTTAGGTCGGGGATCTGCAATTGCTACTGCTGGGTTCCCTCGGGAGACGGCTTTAGCATTTCCAAGAACAGACGATATGTAAGAAGGGTGTGTGTTTTTACATCCCTCCTATTGTGTGCACACACACATAGTTCAGAAAACAAATTTCAACAACTGCATGTTCAAATTCAGAGGGCAGATTTGCAGATCCAAAGCGGTAGCGTTGGCTAAGTCCTTGGCATGAACCTCCAGCCCGCGGACGTTGGTCAAGAATTTTTCGGTAAATCTGTTGGGTGGAACTCCAGTGGGGTGGTTCCCAGGCTACCCCGGGGAGCCTGTTAACTCCTGCATCCCTCCCAGAGTTTCAGGCTTTGCCCCGGCACCAAGAGTCCAGACGGGAGGCTGCCTGCGGGGGAACTGACAGAAAAAGCGCTCTTTCTCCCTAAGAAACAGTCTCACAGCCATGGCCATGACCAAGTGTCTTATCTGAGCTGTGAATAAACAACAAGGACAGAGAACAGTACCCTGACTCATTTCACCCTTTCAACCTCTGCTCGAGGGTGTGAGGGGTTCTTGTCCTGTTATCTCATGGGTGGAGGCTGAGAGGTCAGGGACTCTTGCCAAATCCCAAGGCCAGGCTTGGGGCCCTGGACAGGGACTCAGCCCAGGACAGAAGCCCTCAACGCCCTGTGTGTCCCCTGGAAGGTGTCAGCCAAGCTGGCATCGTTGTGAGGTCCAAGCGCATCTCCTGCAAAGCTCCTGGGTCTGAGAGGGGAGGGGTCAGATTTTATCTGTGCTCCCTCGCCACTTCCCCCATCAGCCAAAGCCCAAGCTTTGAGTGGCTCTCAGTTGGTTTCCCTGGGGGAGAAAAGGATGACACAAATGACTGTTTTTCATTTCCCAGACCCCACCCAGTGCACTTTTAAGATGTGGAAATTTTATTAAATCCCTGGGCACAGCTTCTTTTTACATGTTCTGTGGTTTAACTGTCCCTGGGTCTTTTTGCTTATGGTTTGAACCTTTTTCCCTCCCTCTTTAAACCTGAGAGTTTTCTTTCTCCGCTGTCTCTTAACTGCCCCAAGTGCTAACATTCCTAGTATTTGCTGCAGGCCTTGCGCACTCGGACAGTACATGCGTATTGACCCGCGTCCAATGGCTCCCTCTGCGGGCTCAAGTCCCCAGTAGGAGTCTGGGCTCCCATCCGCCCGACCTCCCCTCACTCCTGCCCCACTGGGACCACATCGGGCATTTGTTCCTGCTGCTGCCCATGACCTTTGCTCCCCCCCGTCCATTCAAATTTGTCCCTTCCTCATGGCCCAAGGTGAGTCTCCTCCCCGGTCCACAAAGTCTTTTCTGACCACTGATGCCCACAGGGCTTTGTCACTCCCCTTACATCCTGAAGGACTGTGTCTGCCTCACCGAGCTGGTGGCACAGTTTGACTCTAGAATTACCCTTGAAAAAAGATGTAATGAATTATAAAGACACGAATGTTTATTTTAGAAAACTGAACTACCCCATCCTCAAACCTGGTCCAAACTCCCCAATCCCAGCCCCCCAGGTAACCCATTATAAATTGGTTGGTACTTTGCATTATTTAATTTTCTTCATTCACACACATTCAAATGAACTGTCTTGAAAGCAGGAACAGGAGCTGAGGCAGGCTTCCCTGGTTCCCCAAGCATCCAGCCAGGCTTCGGCCATTAGTACTTAATTCCTTCTACATGCACTGTCCCCCTGGCTCTGGACAGCCAGCCCCAAGAGCAGAGGGTAAGACCTCCTTTTCACAGGTGAAGCTACAGAGACACAGCAGACTTCATGGAGTCACCTGAGGTCACAGAGCTAGTGAGAAAGAGAGTGAAATTGGAACTGGCGTCTTCTGACAAGCCCAGCTGTTCTGGGAAAAACGCCGAAGGATGCTTGACTTCCCTAAACCTCACTCCCCGAGTGCCCTGCTCTGCAGAGCTGAGGTTAGCAAAAAACATGTTGCAATCCCTCTTCGCTCCGGGGGCAGCCAAGCTGGGGTTCTCATCTGTGACTTGATGTGGGCCCTGGGTGGCGGTCTCTTTCACGCCTCCGGTTCCGTGTCCACCTGGGTGAATCATCAACCATCGGCCAGCTGTCGCCTCACCTTTAGCTCGGTGCGGTGTGAAGCTTGTTTTCTTTTGCTGGTATTAAACAGTCACCTCTGACATGTGGTGAGATGCAGGACGTTGCCTCCAAGGCAAACACGGATCCGCAGGAAAAAGATTTGTAGAATACAAGTGCTCTAGGGTGCCAAGAGCTGGTTTCTCCCTATGAAGCTTCCACGGCTGGCAGGGATGTCACCTGCCTTCAGGAAACAGATGGGATGTGTGGGTAAGCTCCTGGTTACTGACTCGGGGGAGAAGCAGGAATGCCTGGCTGAGTGCTGGGGGCATGAACCAGACCAGGCAGCCCCAGGGGCCCAGAAAGCCCTGTTCCTGGGCTCACACTTCTCATGTGAAACTCAGCACAAACCTGGTCCCGGGCCATCTCTCTGCAGTGCCTGCTGAAATCCCAACCACAGTGGGCGGGCGGGTAGGTCTTGATGATTAATTACCAGAGCTTCATAGTGGTGTCAATGTCCTCTCAAGGGACTTGATTTCAATGCTGGCAGCCTGTGGAGGGTGGTTCTTAAGAGAACCCTGGTGAGTGTGGGAAGGCTCTGGGCCCTGGCCTGGACCCCTAGCCCCGCTCTGTGCAAGAGTTTCCCAAAGGGCCACTCGGGATGATTGTAGCTGCTTCAAGATACCCATTTCTTTTATTTCAAGAATTACCTATTTATTTTAATATGTTTTAAAAGATACTTAGCACATCAAACCCACAATTTCATGTATACTATTACTTAGGAGGAGGCTAAACATTTTTTTTAAGTTGGCTTGATTAAAGTAAAAAAATTAAGCAAATGATAGTACAGGTTATGAGAGTGTGGCAAAACTAACGGAGGAGCTGGAACAATTGGCGTTTGGGAAACACTACTTTCTGGGAGAATCCGATATTCATGCCAAACATAGGGACCAAGCCTAGATCCAGATGAGGGGATGGTTAGAGATTTCTCTCTCTGGAACCACATGAGTCCATTTCCAAGCTTTCAACGTGCATGAAAGCTAGATTGGTAAGGGAAAGCCAGTAAGATGGGTTTTTTGTTTGTTTTGGTTTAATTGAGACTTTACAGTATATGGGGCCCTGGGGGATAGAGATGAACAGCTGCCACCAAGTGGGGCAATTAAAAATAGTCTGCAGTGAAATCTGAATTGGCAGGGAGGGCGGGACACGCACAATCAGGATGAAGTGGGTCATCAAGCTTTCAACTCAGCAGATGATTTTTTTTTTTTAAGTAAAGAAAGAAAAAGATGTACAACTCTTTGTATTTACCTACGGTCTTTTTTTGAGCTTTTGACATAAGAATGTGGTGTTTAGATAGCTGCAGCTCTACTGTGTATACATGCCATTCTGTTTGGCTTTATTAACCCAGCATGAATTCATTTGGGCCTTTCCTTATATGTCAGATGTCTACAGTCCTCATGTGAAGTGTGAATCACAATCAGCTGGAGAACTTGTTAAAACGCAGATTCCTGGACCTGCCTCCCAGGATTCTGACTCAGTCGTCATCTGCATTTTTAACAAGCTTTTCAAATCCCTGGATAAAGGTGTTCCTGGACCTCCCTTTGAGAAACCTTGAAGCTTGGGGAATATACACGGTCCAGATGTGGAGTCCACCCTCAGAACCCAGTCGAGGGAGGGAGATGAGACACCACAGTAAGTCACAAGGTAGAAGGTACCCAGTGCAGCTGGAGAGCATGAGATAAAGTGCAAGGAAGCTCTCACCACCATCTCCAACACCCAGGGGTGCTGAAGCTTGACCCTCGGTTCTGAGAAGTTTCCACACTTTTGCTGGATTGTATTCCAGCCAACCTTGAATTACATATTCATAGTATTACTTCTACCTCTAGCAGAAGAATCATTTCAGTGATGTGGGAGCTTATCTTTCATTTTGGTGAAGGGTAGTGGGGAGGAAAACACTTGTCTTGGATAGAAATCAGACTCGGGTTGCAAGAACTTGGTGCTCTTCCGAAGCTGTATGGAGGTGACATGCAGCCTGAACAAATACAGCCTCGCGATACCCCACCCTCTACTGCTTACCAACGGAATAAAGAAAGACGTCCTGAAGGCTCCTCTGAAGGAAGTTAGAGATCTTGTGAGAGGCTGAGGCAAGACCAAGAGCTGGGACCTCCTCTCACAATATCTGATTCATCACCACCCACCACCCCTCCTTGAGGGCCCATGGCCTAATAAAAGCGAGTTAGACCCAAGTGTTAGAAGACTCTGGGGACTCCATCCGAGAGGATCTGAACCACTAAGGCTGGTTCCTCAGGGACTTCACACACTTACTTCATGGTTTGGCCCAGGACTTGGTCTGCCTTCACCCAGCAGTTCTTTCCTGTCAAACCACAGCCCTGACACAGGGGAATGTGCTTTGGGGGTTCTGGTTCCAACCCCGGCCCCATCACTCACAAGCTCAGAGACCTGGGAAAAGACTTCATCTTTGGTCATCAGTTTCCTTATCTGAATCCAGGGCAGTTGGGAGGATTAATGGGATAATGTATGTGAAATGTGTCAGATGAACTCTGACAGATGCTAACTACCATGGGTCTGGGAGAAACTTTACCTTCATTAATTTATGCAAACTCCTTCTTATTTAATCTTCCAAGGACATAGAGAACATTCTTCTTTTTTCCAAGTCCTCTTTACTAATGAGTGAGCATCTGTGAGGTGCCAAGGCTCTGTGTTAGGGGCTGGAGATGTGTGAATACAGCACACCCCGCCAGAGGATGCCCCAGAACTGTGGGAGAGAGAGGGCCACGACAGAGACAGGTACAAGTGTCCACAGGGCTGTAGACCTTCACCGTGCCCTGGACTCCTGGGTGGTTGAGTGAAGTGTTCCACCCCTGTTTAGAACAATGCTTTTGAAAGCATAAGATTACAAAGGAAACCAATAATACTGAAATATAGTTATGGAACCATTTTGAAAAATGAATTTGTGATCTAGTAGATATGGTTCTCTTTTAACACAGTAAATGGGATCTAGCAGATTCAGCAAGTACTGTGTTTTATTTCTTCACTTTTTCTGCTTCCTATCTATCTTCCTTCCTTTGGGGGCTCCAAATACATGTGTGCCAGTCTGCTTGATGCTGTCCCTCAGCTCACTGATGCCCTGTTTACTGTGACCTTTTTCTCCCTGTGTTTCCACTGAATAGTTTCTATTGCTGTATCTTCAACCCCACTAATCTTTTCTACTACAGTGTCTAATCTGCTATTAACCCCACCCAGTGTAATTTTTTTTTTTTTTTTGGCGGTATGCAGGCCTCTCACTGCTGTGGCCTCTCCCATTGCGGAGCACAGGCTTTGGACACGCAAGCTCAGCGGCCATGGCTCACGGGCCCAGCTGCTCCGCAGCATGTGGGATCTTCCCAGACTGGGGCACGAACCCGTGTCCCCTGCATCGGCAGGCGGACTCTCAATCACTGCGCCACCAGGGAAGCCCCCACCCAGTGTAATTTTCACTGCAGATATATTCTTTTATTTCTAGGAATTTGATTTAGCCATTTTTATATCTTCCATGTCTCTCCACAATATTCTGTGCTTTCCTCTACCTTTCTAAAGCACATGGAGTATATTTTTCGATAGCTCTTTTAATGCCCTTGCCTACTAATTCTATTATCTGTGTCATCTCTGGGTCTATTTCTATTGAATAATTTCTCTCCTCATTACGGATCATATTTCCCTGCTTCACTGCATGCCTGGAACTTTTTCACTGGATACCAGACATTGTGAATTTGACATTGCTGGGTGCTGGCTTTTTTATTTCTTTTATATTCTTTTAAATATCTTTGAGCCTTTGTCTGGACACTGTTAATCAGAGACAGTTCCATATTTTTGATCAGAGGTCAACAACCTGCAGTCCAGGGACCAAATCTGCCTTCCCTTTCTGTTTTTGTATGGCTCATGAGCTAAGGAAGGTTTTTCTGTTTTGAAATGGTTGAAAAAAATCAAAGAGAATACTTTGTGATGTGAAAATTGTATTAGATTAAATTTTCAGTGTTTATAAATAAAGTTTTATTGGCACACAGCCACGAGCATTCATTCCCGTACTGTCTGTGGCTGCTTTCGTGCTACCATGGCAGAGTTGAGTGATTGCAACAGAGACCAAGTGATCTGCAAAGCTGAGAATATTTACTGTCTGGCCCTTCACACAAAAAGTTGCCTACCCTTGCTTTTGAGGCTTGCTTATAAGCACTGTTAAGCAGACAAATGCATCCTTTAGTCCAGGGCTAACTCTGCCCCACTTTGGCTGGTGGGAGAAGGAACATCTTAGGCCTGTGTGAGCTCTGGTTTTTGTTCCCGCTGATCCTCTGGGAGGTTCTTTCCCAGCCTCAGGTAGTTTCCTCACAGGCACGCGCTGATGATGACTCAGCTGAAGACTCCAGGGGGACCCTCTGCTGGTCTCAGAGCTCAATCTCTGAGCAGCTCTCTGCTCTGCGCATTCTACCTACTTGGCCTCCCTGATCTTCAACTCTGTCTCCTCAACTCAGACAGACCTCCAGGCTCCAGCTAGGTCCCTCTCCCTCGACGGTAGCCTGGGAACTCTTTAGGCAGGAAGCAAGGGCAGCATCCAATGTCTGAAAACCACAATTTCATACATATTTTGTTCAGGTTTTTAGTTGTTAAAGGTGGGAGGTAAATCCAATTTCTGTTAGTCCATCATTGCCAGAAGCAAACTAAGTACTGTATTTTAAAAGAAGAGATGAGTATAAATTTATCTTTACAGCAGCAGGAATGCTATGTGAAAGTGTCATTTTTATTGGTGATGAAGTCAGATACTGCTAATCCTCCTGGCGTTCACTGCCTGCATTCGTAATTGTAGGGAATCAAATTCCGATTAGAGGTTAGTAAAAGTACAGATGTCCTTTTTCTCCCCGTACTAATTTGTAAACCTTCTGAATTTTGTTCACAGTCTCCTGGGGATCCATGGTTTCCTGGATAAGAGCTCTTGTGCTGAGACGCTTACAGTAATTTTTTTCTTCTGAGTACCAAAGAACTTTTAACTGGCCCTCTTACGGAGCTTATTGTCAATTGTCCTTGCAATATTTCAAAAAGCCCCATGTTTTGTGTAAACAGAAGCCTCAGTTTTTTTTCTCCGTGGGCAAAAGCATCCCAGTGCCTTCCAGCATAGCATCCACGTTTCATCATCCTGAGCCTTGTTTGTGCTGATCTCTGGACTCATCAGTGTCGCCGCATTCCTTGTGAACTGTGGGGACCGTTATCAGCTCAGGGCCCACGCAAAGCCTGACGGCCAGAGTCTTCCCTGACTCTGAACGGCAGCTTTTCCCGTACATTCCAGCAGCCTTCTGACTTCTTTCTTAACAGCACTGCACTTCTGGTTTGTATTCTGGTTATGACGGAGGATGGTCCTTGGGCTGCGCTTCCTTTCGTAAGTGTGTCTTGCCTTTTCTTTTAAAACAAATTCTGTATTTGTTCATGAAAACAAATCCCCACTAAATGTTCCTTTTAGTGGTCATAAACGTTTATGGTCTTGTTATAAGTTTGGGTCATTCTGCCAACCACTAAATGGTTACGGGGTCGTTTTTGGAGACTCAGTTTCATCCTTCCCAATGGCAGGATGAACAGAGAAAGGAACTAGCCAGGGTTTTCGCTCCATTATACTTAAAAAAATAATAAAAGTAGCTAATTAGAACTATTGATTACTATTAGTGATCACTGCGGATAAAATGAATCTACAATTGGGAGATTAAGACATAGAAACAGGTAAAATCAAGTTCCTTATTGTTAGCAATCCTATTTAATCTTATCCTCTCATTAACCCTTAACAGATTTTTTGTTTAAGTAATTGCTTCTTTTTTCTTGGATTTCTTGAGGCTTGAATAGAACTCTTTTTTATTTCACGTTAATCTTTAAGATGCAAAATCGATTCTCAGAATATTGATAGAGATGTGGTTACCAGCTGAACTGGGGGCATCAATGGCTGTTACAGCTGTCCCGTCTTTTCAAATGACCAGGAGGAAAGGCCTCCCCTCCCTCTCCTGTAAAGCAGTGCCCCCCTCAGTTGATTTATATCATTTATACCCCATAAAATTCACCTGTTTTAAGTGTTGGATTCGATGACTTTTAATAAATCTAGAGTTGTGTAATCCTCACCACAATCCGGTTTTAGAACATTTCCTTCACCCCAAAGCAATTCCATCCTCACCTCCAGCCTCAGGCCACCAATAATCTACTTTGTCTTTATAGAGCTATCTTTTCTGGACATTTCATGTAAGTGGATTCATACAATATTTGATCTTTGTGACTGGCTCCTTTCACCAGCATCATGTTCAACCATGTTACAAGCATTGATACATTATTCCTTTTTATAACCACATAGTATTCCGTTTGTATGGACCCACCGCTTCTGTTTAGCCACTCACCAGTTGGATATCTGGATCGGTTCCACTTTTTTGCTATTATAAAGCATGTTCCTCATGAACATTTACACACAAGTCTTTGTGCGAACATAGTTTTGACTTCTCTCGGGTAGATACCCAGGACTGGAATTGATGGGTTGTGGGGTGAATTCATGTTTAACATTTTTTTTAAAAGCCAAACTTTTCAGTGACTGCACCAATTTGCATTTCCACCAGCAATATATGAGAGTTCCTGTTCCCACTCAGATTTAACTGCCTTCCTTTCAGAATAGTTACCCCCTTCCACAAAGTTTGACACAAGCTAGAAGGCAGATTTCCAAAACATAACAGATTTCCAGTACCACTGGGTTATCCACCCTCAGGATTTATCCCCCATATCCCAATCAGAAGGTTTCACAAACTTTTTTTTTTTTTTTCACAAACTTTTGATTAACTTATTTTGAATCTTGTGACCTGATTTACTAAAACACAATTTTTACTTACTCAATAATTTTCCTGTATTTCCTTTCTTTGTGCTACTGTCCCCCAAACATGGCACTCACATAAGCCTTTATGCAATTTATTTTTTTACATATCTGTCTACCCCAACTAGACAAGAAGCGCTCTGGAAGGAATATTTTTGTATCCAAAGTGACTAACACAAAACATGGCATAAAGTGGGCCTTAAAAAGTGTTTGCTGAATAAATACTTAAAGATGCAACATACACATTGGGTTCAAATATACTCTAATATCCAAGTCAGCTTGTTTTCCTTCAAAAGGGCCATATACTTTGCATAGGACTGATTCATTGAAGAGGAATCTTAGGGTTTAAGAAAACCTTGGCAAGAAGTCCAAACCTTTTGGCTTATGTGACAAATCTGAGGGCTGGATCAGTAAAGTGACTTGCCCAAGGTCATCTGCATGTGCTGGTTAGGAATATGCCATTACTTCTGGAAGAAACCCTGCCATGAAGAGAGCAGGTGAACTGAAGTGTTGGGGAGACAGAAGTGGGGCTGGTCTGTGGGTAGAATCCTGAAGGCCAGGCCTGAAGTTCATTCGGTAGGAAAGGATATAGAATTACCCAATCAGTATTCTAGTAGATTAACATGGGAGGGGGCGGCTGTGAGGTGGGAGACCAGCTGGAAGGCTAGAAAACAGCCTAAGTGCGAAGCCAGGAGGGAGGGCCTGGACTTGGTGGGGTGTTTGCAGAGGGGACGAGGGGAGGAGCACAGGGCTATGCAAAATGCACCCGAGACTGGAAAACGGTGCCCCCCTCCTCCCCCGCCGGAAATGGCGGTCTCAGGAGCAGAAATAAGGAAGATGGGATAGAAGTGCAGGTCTGCTGACCATTTATGCATCCTCTACGGCCCTGGGGCAGGGAGCCCAGTGGGAGCCCAGTGGGTGAGAGCACTCCCTCTGCACTCATGGTTCCATCCCAATATAAGCTCTACCACCACCACTCACAAGCCAGTGACCTCAGGCCAATGACTTAATGACCCCGAGCCTCAGTTTCCTCATCTGTAAAATGGGGCGATAACGCTTCCCTCTAGGGTTGTAGGGAGGATTCACTTAGGTGATATGTTTAAGGCACTTAGACCTGAGCCTGGTGTGTGGCCAGCGATCAGTTCCCAGTGGCCTCGGTTCCCCCAGTCCTGTAATCTCTCTGTCCTCACAGAAAACTTGAGTTGAGGCATGTTCAGTTGGGAGCAGTGCTCCCAGCAGGAGTTGCTTCAAACTGGGCACTCCGTGTTTGAACTTCTATATAAGGTGAGAGAGAAATCATCTGATTGTTTGGAGTTTGTGGTAATGTTTTAAACTTACTCAACTGGAAATTTCTTAAAGGAACTAGCAATTTTTTTAAAATGCCATGTTCACACAATTATCCAAGTCCTAAACCAGGCATCCGAAAGAAATGATTTAGCTACAATATCTGGTGCAGTTTTCAAATGTCACTCATGGGGCCTTGGGTGATCTCAGATAAGACTGGGGCTGCCCTGCGGAAAAGGGGATTGAACTCCCACCTCCTCTTTGACTAGAACTGCTCCCCTTCCAGCTGTCATATTATTATTGGGTTTCTCAGTAAGACAAATACGATTTCATTTGAAGAAAAGGTTTCACTTTTTTGGAAAACTCTTGTAATGGTAATTTAACAAATACACCAGATTGATAATGACAACCAAATGGTGAATCTTCAAAGATAAAAATAAGTTTTATATAAAACTTCAAATTTGTTAATTGGCTGGACAAGTATATGTTTCTGGAGACTAAAGAAGGAAAAATGTCACAGGATACAAATACCTTTTCCGTAGTAGAATGGTGTTTGCATTTTTCTAACCGATATCAGTGTCCACACCAATATTCTGGAACCCTCTTTAGAAAGAGTAGGGGAAAATGCAAATCCAACCTTGGGCAAGCATTTCATGCTTGCCCCTGTCTGTTTAGGAAACAAATTATTTCACAAAAGAATCACATTCCATGAAAGGTATGTTTGTTCTGGCTTAAACATAATCATTTCCTCTGGAAGTCTGATTCAAGTAAAGCATCTTAAGAAACTCAAAATTAGCTTGTAGACAACTGAATGTCATACTCCTTTCTGAATTTCATGAAAGTGTTTTCAAAATTAATTGCTCCATTTTAGACTATGCTTTGAAACTCAAATGTGTTATTATCTCATGGCCTTTACTGCCTATTAGATATCAAATCCAGTTACTTCCTGCATTTTAGTGAACTTTTTTTTTTGCACAAACATGTATATGCTTGTTTATTTACAAAAGGTTCCATTTTTAAATGTGGACTCTGAGTATATTTTTAGATTCTAAATAAATCGATAGGGAGGAGGAGAGCATACGATTAAGAATCCAGGGCTTCCCTGGTGGCGCAGTGGTTGAGAGTCCGCCTGCCCAGGCAGGGGACACGGGTTCGTGCCCTGGTCCGGGAAGATCCCACATGCTGCGGAGCGGCTGGGCCCGTGAGTCATGGCTGCTGAGCCTGTGCGTCCGGAGCCTGTGCTCCGCAACAGGAGAGGCCACAACAGTGAGAGGCCCGCGTACCGCAAAAAAAAAAAAAAAAAAAAGAATCCAGACCCTGGGGCCAGATGATCTAAGTTCCCATCCCAGCTCAGCCACTTACTAGCTCTGTGACTTTCCACGGGTCACTCCACTTCTCTGTGCCTCATTTAGTGGGAACGATAAAGTGGGAATGATAACTGTACCTCTCTCATCAGGCTGTGAAAATTATAGGAGTTTATATGTAAAGTGCTTTGAATAGCACCCGGTGTACAGTAAGTGCTCAATAAACGTTAGCCATTATTAGTTATTCTTGGTTTCCTAGTGTAGTCAGGGTATGCTTTGGTAGGTTTAATTGATTATTCTAGTTGATAAAAGGCTGCTATGTAGACTGTGAATCGATTAGCACTTTTTATACAAATGGAATATATATCAATGGTATTCAATTTAAAGACCCTGCTGGTAATAAGTCTACAGACTTTCGGGGCTGAAGGGACAGTACAGAACATCTTATTCAATATCTTTGTGTCGTGGCTGAAGACCCCCCAGCCCCACGGGGCTGAAGCCACTTACCGAAAGCCACGGAGCAAGGCAGAGAACAGCCAGGATGTGGTTGCTTCCGACGACGCTTCAGGATCTCAGCAGGCTGCAGCAAAGTTTCCATTATGGCATCAATTATCATCGCACTGATAAGCCAGCTACTGGAGCATTCTGTGCCCATCAGAATGACAAAAGCATTTACATATTTGGAACTGTCAATATACAAAGTAAATATAGGTAAGGAAGCCGGCTTTGCTTTACACCCTCATGCTATTCTTTACTATCCTGATAGAAAATGCTTGCAGTTGGGGGTGTTTCTATGTGTTTGCATTTCAAACATGCCTTGCAAGACATTTTTTTTGTGAAAACTATAATAAAAAGCAGTCTGAAGGATTAGAAATACAGAAGCCTAGCACCACCCAGGCTTTACCACTGGAAGCATTTACACCTCGGGAGGCGCACAGATAGGGCACACGCAGATAATCAAAGTTTTATTTAAAACTGCAGAACACTTAAAAATAAACAATATAATATGCTTGAATGTTTACTGTAACATAGAAAAAGGCTTTCAAATACACTAAAACCTTCAATTTTACCCCAAAGTATGCTATGCAGCCAGTCGAAGTGCTTTGACAAGCATTCCTCTCTACAGATGGCTGGGGTAGGAGGTAGGCTGCGGAGTTCCCTGCAGGCAGGTGGTCTTCCTAGTCAGACTGACGACGTTTTTTCTTGTGGCTCTCAATCGCCCTTCTCAGCACCTCGTCCTGGATGAGATCAGACATTCTCACGTCTGTGTGGCTACAGCCAATTTTCGGGCAACTGTGAGGGATGAGAAAATCAAGTCAGGCCGCTTCACCTTAATGCCTTCAGCATAAACTTCTCTCACATGCAAGAATTTAAGTGAGGGCATTTTTTTTTTTAATTGAATGAAAGATTCTTTAAATTCTATAGTGTTTTACAATTTTCAAAAGTTTCACACAGGTGATTTCATATAATCCCATAATAACCCCTTGTTTTTCTTCTCACCCCTATCTTGCCCCTCCCCCTCCCTCTCCCCACCGAGAGCCACGAGTTTGTTCTCTGTGAGTTGGCTTCTTTTTTGTTTTATTAGTTTGTTGTATTTTTTAGATTCCACAGATAAGTGATATCACACAGTATTTGTTTTTCTCTGACTTATTTCACTTAGCATAACGTCCTCCAAGTCCATCCATGTTGCTACCAATGGCAAAATTTCATTCTTTTTTACGGCTGAGTAGTGTTTACGTGAGGACATTTTACCAAAAAAGGAGCACACTTAAAAAATCAGGACCGATGTGCGCTTATTCATTTGTTCACCGGGTCATTTGTTCACTAAGCCAGGGCCTGTCCAGCACTGGGGGCAGGGCAATGCCCACTTCACAGCGCTCACTTTGCAGTGGGGGAGACAGATCTTCGCTAACTCAACTGCATAGATGCTTGCTGTGAGTTCACGTGGCATTAAGTGCTACACAGGCTAAAAAGCAGGGTCAAGGGAGAGAGTGTGAGCTAAGGGGCTTATCTAGAGGGGGTCAGGGCAAGGCTCACTGGGAGGTCTTATCTAGAACAAGGGCTGCGTGAGGCTCGGGCTGGGGCAGCAGCACGTGTAGAAGTCGAGGAGATAGCCGCTTGGTGCCCCGGAGTAAGAACAAGGTCAGTGTGGCTGGAATGCCCAGGGCAAGAGGGAGGGCATTTGGAGACTTGGTTGGAGGGCGTGTGGGGCTTTGGATTTTATTTCAAATGTGAAAACAATGGAGGGGTGGAGATAGGGGAGGGATGGGGTTTGGCTTACATTTAGAAAACACGATTCTGGCTGTTTAATACAGAACACAGGCAGAGGGGAAGCAGGGGAGAGAGGGGGGTTGTGCAGCAGCCAGCAGAGTGAGGGCAGCTTGGATGAGGATGTAGCAGTGAGCAGCCTTGGGATACAACCGGAAATAGAACCTATGGGACTTGCTGATGGACCCAATGTGGAGGGTAAAGGAAAGAGCTGAGCTTTGTGCAGAGTCTGGCCCCAGCTGAAGGGGAATGGTGATACCCTTCATCTCCATGGAAACAACGGGAAAGCCGGGAGAGGATGGAGTCAGGCAGGAGTCCTGGTTGCTACATGTTGCCTCTGAAATGCCCACTAGTCCTCGCAGTGGAGAGACTGAGTGGGCTGATGGGGACTCAGGGGAAAAGCTGTGGCTGAAGAAATCAGTGGGTGAGTCACGGTTCTGTTTACATGTGGTCTCCTCTGAAGGCAGTGGGCTGGATGAAGTCACCTGATTTCTTCTCAACATGAACCAGACTCTGGTGGAGTGCCCAGTTTTGGAGTCAAGCCAACCTAGGTCTGAACTCTAACCCCAATGCCTACTTGCTCATTATGAGACCACCGGCAACTCACTTTACCTTCTGGAGCCTCTGTGTCCTCAGATTTACAATAGGGCAGAAGCCCAATCTCACGGGGCTCCAGGCAACACAGTGCTCAATAGCTTTCATTCCCTTCACCATCTCCTATGACTATCCCCAGTCTCCTGATGAAAGCTGCTGATCTGTCTATAGACTGCACACCTCCAACACAGACGGGCGCACATTCGTGCGTTCATTTGACCCTCTTATGTGATTGGCCCTGTGCTAGTTCCAAGCACCCAGCTGTAAAATACAAATATAGGCTCCTGCCCCACACAGAGCTCTGGCTCAGTGATCTGAGACAGCCCTCCAAAAAGCACAGATCAAAAAGAGCAAATTCAAGACAAACGCTATAAACCAGAAGGGGAAGAAAGCGGATCATGGGAGCTCCAATCTGTCCAGCGGTAGAAAGCTCCACAGTTCAACACAAAAGTTACATTTTCTCTTGGTCTTTGTTTCTGGCCCAAGCCCTCTTTATATTAGAGGAGCATTAACCAATGTAATGAATAGTATGCTTGCTAACAACGTTTATATTCAAAATACTGAAATGTGTCCTGTATGGCTGGGGACATGTGTTAAAATGTGATTAAAGAAAGGCAATCATATGAAAGACGATGGGGGTGATTTGGCCCAGGTATGATGATTTGGCTTTGCGTTAGGGGAAGGATTGGAGGTGCTTGAGAAATGCTTTACACTGGTTTACAACACCCTGCTGTCTCAAAGTGAATTCTTTCTTTCAGTATGAAAGTAAATAAGGTGAGATTATGAAAAGGATACAGACGCTTTCCTGACTTCAGCAAAGGCAGTTTTCATCACTTCAACTTCCATGACATGGAAATGCAACCTGAAGTCGGTGGCTGGGATGACCCTCCGTTAATGCTTATCAACCCACTGATCATTCTCACTGACTGCCAGGCTGTAATCTCCCCCACTTCACAGAACAAAGTCTTTAATACCAATAGTCAGACAGTGAATAAGCTGCTTTAGGGAAGTGGAGAGGGAGGTGGGGAGGACTTCCTGATGACATCAGTGGTTTTAGTCAGTAAATGAGAGCATTCTGAGAATGTGTGATGGGATTAACCACACCAGTCAGTTGCAGAGCTGGCGTGCACATTAACCCAGGGCCACCCGTGTCAGACAAAGAGGTCTGAGCTCACTTAGGGTATCAGCCCAGGGGACAGAGGTATTAACCAAAAAGCCCTCCCAACGGGAGCCAGACGGCCTAAAGACACTACAGGCTCAAGGGTGAAAAAGACCTGGGCTCAAGCCTCCTGGCTGTGACACTCTGGGCAACTGATGTCATTAATGGGCCTCAGTTTCTTCCTCTAGGAAGGCAGAGCATAGCATTGCTGTGAGAATGAGTAGGATGCGTGCGACAACGGTCCAGGAATTCACTCAGGTGCTCGATAAGCTGGTTCCTGCTCTAGGACACAACTTCTGTTCTCTAGAACCTTGTGGAGAAGAGCCGGGCCCACCTACAACGCTGGCAGGAGGCAGGCGTTGTGGGAGCACAGGGGCGGGGCACCTTGCGCAGCACAAATGGGGGTTCCAGAAAGGCTTCCCGGAGGAGAGGTCGATGCAGGAGAACCTTGTTTCTCACCCCGTCTCAATTAAACAAACACAAGTTTCTAAACTAAAGAGGAGAAGACAAGGTCATAATGACATGATACTGAATCAGGGCACTCCTCCTCCGGAGAAAGAACACTCTATAAGCATTAGTGCATTCATCCCCTCGACATCCTGGTGAGCAAGATAGGCGTGGCAACACACAGTCTTAAGCTCTCGTGTCATTACTGTGAAAGAGTCAGACCTACAGGCCTGGAAGGAGAGGCTGGGTCCTGAACTGGGGTCACGGACAGGGCAGAACATTCCACTGCAGCAGCGGGCAAGCGTGTAAGTGTCTGCTGAGTGAAGGGACCAAGTCTTAGAGGGTCCCAGAGGCTCTGGGGACCCTAGGCCTCAGCATCAGCTCAAAAGTACAGGATTCTGGGTCTGACGAGCTCCTGGATCTGGGCCCCAAGAATTCCAAAGTCCAGCCCAGCTCTAGAAAGCAGGTCTGGAAATGTGAGTGGGATGGATTCCCACCATACCTAAACACAGAGTGTAACTCTATCCTACATCCTCTGAGTCTAAAATAATGTGTCACCAAGCAGTGAGGTAAGTAATACAAACATGAACAGTCTTGACCTCAATAACCCGACTGCTATTTGTTCAGCGCGCTATAGTCCAAAAAGAGCTTTCTCCTGAGTGCTTTGCTTCTCCACTGCCAAGAAATTTGCTGGTCCAGGCCTAGACTGGAATTCCCCACTGTTCCTTTGATACTGAAATTCTGTGAGATGTCGCTATTTCCATTTTACAGATGAAGACACTGAGGCCCTGAGAGGTTAATGGACTTGTTGGTAAATGGTTAAAATAGGGTCTCCAAGCGCAATGCTGGAGTTCTGCTATTCAACGACACCTTTCTGTTCAACTTAATTGTACTCTCCGTGCTCTTAAATGTGACTGTTTGTTAATATAGCCTCTGTTCTTAAACAAAAAAGGAAAGAAATGACTATGGATAACAGGAAATATCTTATTAAGATGAAAATCATAAGGCAGCTTTATTAGTAAGATAATAAACAGCCTGGTTATTAAGAGATGTGTTTTAAGGAATTATTCTAACTATTGTATTCAGTTAGGGCTAAAGTCTCAACAATGGAGACTTTAAAATGGAGTCAGTGCCAGTAACACAATGTAACTGGAACTCCTGTCTGACAAAACATAGTTGGAACCAACAAGGAGGAAAAACTGAGATTTCTCAGACTGGATGTGTCATAGACATTTTTAAACAAAGGGAAGCCAGAACTGCTCATCGCCCTAACTTGTGTCCTGGGAAACAACACTAATTCGCGTTTAATCAGGAACCTCTGGAGCAGGATTTGAAGAGGCCCTGGATTCTAACCTGTTGCCGAATACAATGTACCTGGCACTCCAGCACTGGCTCCTGTGATACCCAACTCGCTTATCTCTCATCCCTTCTCTCCTGGCTACGTCTCAGACTGCTTGCTTGGAGTCTTCTTCCTTTGATTGCCCTTTCAAAATGGCAGAATGCTTTTTTGTGGGTCTATGTTAGGTGCTGGGGGAACGCGGTAAGCAGAGCAGAGCTGGATCCTGGCCTCGCATTGCTCAGAGCCAGGCCAAGGTCCCGTCCTTGGGGGTTCTCAGCTGGCTGTCACACCTGGTCCAGAGCTGTACCTGTGCTGCTCTGACTCCTCTGTATCGATAACCTTACAGTCAACATCTCACACTCAGAGCTCTCTCCGAGCTCAAACACCCACATTTTCTGTGCCTCCTGGATACCTCCAGATGGCTGTATTGCTAGGACCTCAAACTTAGCATGACCCAAACTGTGCCTCTTATATGCCTTCCTAAATGTGTTCCCCTTACGACCTCTCTGTCGGCTAATGACATCGCCATCCTTCTAGACACCCAGTTTAGAAATGTCAGTCATCCTTCCACTTGTTCCCTTCAACTTCCGGCTCCCAAATTCTGTCCATCGTACCTCCACGATCGTGTTCCTCCTCATTTCCCTCCACCTATGACTGCTGCCTCAATCCCAGCTCTCATTATCTGTAACTTAATCTACTGCAAGAGCGTCTGAATTGACATCTTCACCTCATGCCTTTATTCATCCATCTCTTGAACTGCTACTGGAGTAACTTCCTAAAAGCCAGGTTGACTCGCCTTATTCCCTCAAAACCCTGCAGTGTTCTCTCATGCCTACAGAATAATGGTGGCAAGAATGATGATGAGGATAATGATGATGGGGGATAAAGTTTACTGACCATGTGACAGGTACTTTAAGTGCTCTACATATATCTATTCAAATTCCAAACATACCAATGAGGCAATTACAACTATTATCATCAATTTATAGATGAGGAAACTAATGAAATCATGACATTTAACACCCTCTACAATGAGTATAGAATAGAGAGAGAATTTACATACACCATTCCCCTATTGCTATTGTCCAGAGCATCCTTCTAATCACCGGCTAACACGCAATAACTGTTGCTGTACCTACTATCCCCCAAGTGGAACAGACTCTGAATAGGGCGAGCCTCTTGGCTAGAAAGAGTCTTCTTCACCATTCTCTGAAATCCTTCTCATTTTTCAAGGCCCAGCAAACATAGTACCTTCGCTGTAATCCTTCCAGGCTTCCTCCACTTGGACTTAACTGTTCTTAACTAAGCTATGAGAACCTGCAGAGTTTGCGGAATCTGCACCCGAGTTATAGAAGTACGACAGAAAAATACCCACCTTTTCCAAATGACGGGTGTTACTCAAGTGCTTCCAAACATCATTTACAATTCAAAAAAGGCAAAGGACATTAGAAAATCAAAGTATGTAATCAAGAAGATGCACTTAAATGTGAGCCTGCTCTGGGAGTTGCTCCCAGCCATCCTGGGACTTGGGAGAAATGTGCTTTTGTATCAGTGCCTGCCCTTTTCAAATCTGACTAGAGGAGAATGTCACAAACTTTAAGGAAGAAGACCTGTGACATAGAACTATCTGGGAATACCTATTCTTAGCAATTATGTCAACAAATTAAAATTTTGTTTTTCAGAGACTAAACATAGAAAAAAGGAGAAAAAGAAGCCTTAGAAGTCCAGAAACAAAGAAAATTACACTCACAAGGGAAAATGAAAGGTTCCTTAGGGAAATATGGTATCTCAGTTGTAAGCTGGAAAGTCAAAACAGATAAAAATGTGCTCAAACAATCTCGATTTTGTAATCATTAGGCAGTTCTTCTAGAATAAATAGGGCAAACTACTTGACTGAATGACCATCAAGATATCTGCAGTCTCAAATGCCCTATCTTTAAGTCCACACCCAGATGAGGAGTGGTGGGGAATTCCAGTTCTAGGTCTGGACCAGCAAACTTCTGGGTGATGGAGAAGCAAGCCACACATCAAAGGGACTGTTATCACAAGTCCATTGAGAACTGGTCACACCTGCAATTCCATTCCTTCGACAAATCTGTGATAAAAGCATAAGAAATGCCAACCAAGTCAAAGCTAGGCTAGCCAACTCAGGTTTCTAGGTTATTACAGGAACTGAGCCATGGTCCCCCAGGGTTGGAGCATGTGTGTGTGTGTGTGTGTGTGCGTGAGAGAGAGAGAGAAAGGGGTAGAAATATATATATAAAAGAAAGATTCTCTAAACATTCCAATTAACATTTTTTTTCTCATTGCAGTCATCCATGAATTTACTTAAACCATTTGGGAAGTTATTTATGTAATTAAAGATATGAAAGGTTTTCCCAGACAATCAAATCTTGATCATCAAGACCAACTGGATACGAATTCTTATCTTAGGATGATGACTTAATATTTTTTTTAAACAAACTCCCTGTATTGCAGGATGCAAAAAAAAAAAAATTATTTTTTTAACCATTCCTTCTTGTTTGGGTAAGTGCATATAGAAAGGGGAAAAGAAATCTCTCAGTATCACAGTTCTCTATTTTTTTCAGGCTCCAGCACAAATTCATAAAAATTCCTATTATCTAATGATTAACATTACATCCAATTCCTTTTTCTCATGTTCTGAAGGTGTGGTTGAAGCTCCTTTAGTTTCTTCCTGAACAGATTACTAATTTGTTCCCTCATGTCCTGTTTTTCCATGTTGACACGATCCCTCCGGCTGAATGGACTTCAGGGGAGAAGTTTAAATGCCTTTTCCTCCAGCGTGAACGCACTGCCTCGGACTGACCACCGCTGGGAAGGTGTCACTTCCCTTCCCGCGGCAACTCACCAGGCCTTTTTCTTCCGCCTGTGCTTGGACTCAATCATGCGAACAATGGCTTCCTCTTCATAGGTGTGGCCACACACTTTATTTTTCACTGGCTTCTTCATTTCCAACTGCAATCAAGGAGACATCAGGCTTTCAGGAATGATAGTGATCAGCTTCCAGTAACTTCTCCAAGCCAACAATTATTTGGCACTATGTTTGCCTAGACCTGGGGCTTCCGAGGTTTAACCTCCCCATCTCATGGCTCTAGATAACTCCTAGGGCAAATGACCACATCAGAAAATGCAGGGAGACCAGTGGCACCAATGACACTTGGCCTGTGGGCCAGGAATTTACTCCTAGATCCCTAAGGGCATCACTGACTGAAAACTCTTTCCCAGGTATACTCTTCAACTCTCATCCCTTTCCTTTCCTCCCTCCTCAACTCTAGACATGAAATGAAGTCAGAAAGCAAACAGGAACCCTTTGCCTCTATGAAGTGAATCGCTTTTTCTTTCAGGGGAAGGAGGAGAAAACAGTACCTGTGTAATGGGGCAGATGAAGTTGGTCTGACTTTGGGTCACAATCATATCTTCATCAACTCCTTCTGTGCCGTCAGCCTCTCTGTCTGCTTGAAGACCATCTAGAGGGAAAAAAGGGAAGTTGCTGAGTCTCGTTGGTCTAACATGTCAAGGACAGGAAGGGATGGAAGGGTCTCTTTGGTGTTAGCCCCTGTGCTAGGCGCCTGGATGCATATTGACTCTTCTGCAGGGGAGGCAGGACTCTGCCCATGTTTGGTAAGGAAACAGATTTGGAACAGCGAAATAACTTTTTCAAAGTTACAGAGAGTGAATTTGTGAGGGAGTACTGTTCACTAATCAAGAATGTGGCTTTGGAGTCAGAAGGACGTGGTTATCTTTGTCACTTCCAGCTGTGAGACCTCGTGCTAGCGAGGTCTGTTTTTAACGTCTCTATAACTTTATTGCAGAGATTAAGAGGTGAAGAATTTAGTGTGCTCTGCATAGCTCCTGGCACAAAGACACATTCAATAAATGATAGTTACTGTTGGACGATACAGCGATTCTCAAACTTTTTGGTCTTAGAACCCTTTTGTACTTTTAGAAATTATTGAGGATGCCAATAAACTTTTAAAATGTGGTTTATATTTATCAAGATTTGCCATGTTAGACATTAAGACTTAGGAATTTAAAAACATGTATTTATTAATTCATTTAAAAAGAACAACCCCATGACATGTGAACATAAATGACATTAAAAAAATTAAAAGTAATTATATTTTCCAGAACAAAAACAAGTTAGAGATAAGAGTGGCATTGCTTTACATTTGTGAAAATATCTTTAATGTGTGGCTTAATAGAAGATAGTTGGATTTTTTTTTCACGGTTTGCATACTATATATTTATTTTTTCGCCAGTCTAAAAATAATGTCTACACATTTAATTTCTGTCCAGTAAGAAGTGATTAGAGGTTTAAGAAGGCCTAGTTTAAACAATTTCAAAGAATGAAAATAAGTGAGCAAAATTATATTTATCCTAAAATGTGTCTTTCCATCCACTCCATAGTGTAATGGCTCCTTGAGGCAACTTCCAACAACAATGATGTTTCTGATGCTTTCTATGGTGGCAGAGAGGTGAGTATCACGGTCTGCAGGGCAGAGCAATAAATATAACTCTAGTAATCCATTGTACATCGAAAGTCAGGGAATACTTCATTGGAATTATTCTCATTTGGGGGGATGAATAAAATTAAATCAAAGGACACAGTACCTGATAAAGGAGCAAAAAGCTTGTAGGCTTTGGTCAAGGAAAGAAGAGGGCCTAATGAGTGAAGAACTTCACTCATGAGTGAAGAAGAACTATATATTATAGTTTTCTTCCTTCAGTTTCTCAACTAGATTCCATTAGTGGAGTTTTCTAAAAGATTTGGAGGAGATTCCAGTTCAGATATTATCAAAGATCATCATAAGGTAGTTGGATTTTGATATCTGTGTATATGTGTCTGGTCTGTCGTGATATCACATCACATAGCCTCTGGAAAAATTCACTTATGAAAAGAAAGAGAGTGAAAAGGGCAAATGACATCTTAGTATTATTATGAAGATAGTTTTGACCTTGTGGGTACCCTGAAAGGCTCTCAGAGTACCCTAGGCGTTCCTGGCCCACACTTTGGGAACTGCTGAGTAAATGAGTGGTAGGGCTAGCTTTGAATATAACTTATTTGATTCTGATATCTGTGTTTTTTTCATGGTCCTTGCCCCTCACCAAGGGAAACTAGATAATAGATGGCTTCTGAATGGGGTACTGAGAGAATCTCATATGAAAGCCTTTCCTTCTGGAGAAGGCAGACTTGTCATTCTGCACTGAAATCAAAGATCAGTAGTGTTTTAAACACAAGTGTGACAGTGCAGTGACAGTGTAGTCCTTCCTCCTCCTTTTTCCCCTCCCTTTCTCTCTTCTCCCTTCCCTTCCTTCTTTCATTTTGGCAAAATATTGAATATAGACATTAAAAAGTGCCTCGCTTTTAATGTGTGAGGGAGACCCTTTTCTTAAGTTGAGATGGTTCTGCACATCTTTTAGTTCCTACAACTGCTGGCCCTGGCCTTCCCCCTTGGCCAGATGAAGTATATGCTGGAGAAGTACTACTGGGGACAGGAAAAGGGCCACAGAGCACTTGTTCAAGGTCACCCAGTGAACTTATGGCTGAAACCCAGGGATTCTGCCCCCAATTACTCTGTTTTTTTGGTAGGGGTTTCTCTTTGTTTTAGCAACTAGTGCTATTTATATGCCAGCTTGTTGTATTTTCTTAGAGAAATGTCCCCCAAACAGCGCTTATTCCTTGAAGAAGGCAAGAGTGAAGCCCTCAGAGCTTAGGATTTCCCAGACTGAGCGTTTTCTAACCATTGGTCATTAAGGTATGATGCCTGGGGCCTTTCAGCTTTTCAAGGGCCGATAAAAAGGTCTGAGACCTTGAAAACCATTTACTGGTTTCAAAACAGGATAACTACAAAACGGAAAATAATTTTAAAGGTCTACAAAATGTAATGTTGGGTTAACTTCATTAATTGTTGATTTGGTAATCAAAAATATTTCCTTTGGAAGCAATATATACGCTGGATTTAGGTTTTAATTTAATAATTCCCAAGTATGCTAAGATAATTGCTGAGAAATTAATAGCCAATTATAGGTTAAATCACTTACTTGTAGCCAACCGTTTTCCAAAGCAAAATTGTAAAAATATCTTCAAAAAATTTTGCCAGCAATAAAATTATATTTAATGTGGAAGTTGCCATAGTTTAGTATGTTTGCTGTGATGTGAGTTGCGGCTTCTGAAATAATTTTCCTTAGATCTATGAAGAGTCTTTGTGCTTCCCAGGACCTGTCTTTGGTATGAATAGCGCAAGAGTCAGACTCTTAAAAAAGAGTCCTCTTATCAACCCAATGATTCTTTTTTCTTTTTTTTTTTTTTGCGGTACTCGGACCTCTCACTGTTCTGGCCTCTCCCGTTGTGGAGCACAGGCTCCGGACGCGCAGGCTCAGCGGCCATGGCTCACGGGCCCAGCCGCTCCGCGGCATGTGGGATCTTCCCGGACCAGGGCATGAACCCGCGTCCCCTGCATCGGCAGGCGGACTCTCAACCACTGTGCCACCAGGGAAGCCCCAACCCAATTATTCTTCACGATGGTTCAGGAAAGTTGGACAGGTAAGGAGAAAAGTCAAGGAGCAGAGCTGAGAGCTATTCTGATTCTCTGATTCACTTTCCAAAGCCTCCTCTTGCGGGCTGCTGCCGCCCATTTCTGATTGTGCGTTTGACAGTCAAAATAAAAGTATCTCTTTGTCCATTTCTCACAGGGCTTCCTCTGAACTGATAGATTTCTGACTGCATACGTTATACTGTGGAATTCACCAGAAAATCTGTTGGATGAATAACAGGGTTCAGCCAATGTGAAAGACTGTGGGTTTTTTTTTTTTTTAATTTTCTATTTTTAAATTTCAAAGAGTAGAGGAAGCAAGAAAGCACAACTCAAATGCAATGCCAACCACTAGGGAAGGCTGAGTGGGGAACTTAGAAGCTGTAGGTGGCTATCAACAGCAGCGATCACGAAAGAAGAAGGTGACATAAGTGAGACTGGGAAAGAATGCCAATGGTGAGTAATAGCCCACGGACCGAGAGTCTAAAAAGAGAAAGAGCCGCAACAGCTAAACTTCTCTTGAGCTAGAACATTTCCTCACCCGAAATCTATATTTATAGAAAGTGATATGAACGTTGGGATTCTACAGTGTGCTAAAACAAAAGGTCACATCTGGCAATAAATGTCACTTACACTAATCTATACAAAAAGACAAAACTTTTTTTTTTTTTTTTTTTGCGGTACACGGGCCTCTCACTGCTGTGGCCTCTCCCGCTGCGGAGCACAGGCTCCGGACGCGCAGGCCCAGAGGCCATGGCCCACGGGCCCAGCCACTCCGCGGCATGCAGGATCCTCCTGGACCGGGACACGAACCCACGTCCCCTGCATCGGCAGGCGGACTCTCAACCACTGCGCCACCAGGGAAGCCCAAAGACAAAACTTTTTGATAAGCCCGCTGAAAGGAAGATTGGAGAGAAAAAATACAGATCGTCTACTAGAATCACAAAAGTTTTAAACTGAGGTTATTTATCCTTATTCCCTCATCTATTGGAGAAAACGGAGATCCAAAGACATTATAGGTTTTGTCCAAAGTCAGGCAGGGAGTTAGTACGGTAAATCAATGTATAGCTCTACTTTCTTGGCCTGCTTAATTTGAATACCAAAACCAGTGTATAGGTTCTGGGAGCCATCCCTCCCTCCCCCAGATTATTACTTTATTACTAATAATACCTCAAGTTTACTGACTGCTACATAGCAGCTACTATGCTAAGCACTTTATATACATTATTTCATTTAATCTGCACAAAACACCCATGAAGAACAACTCTATTGTTATTCCTACTGAATAGACAAGAAAACTGAAGCCTCCACAATATTTTTAAGGCAAAAGTAGAAAATATCACCATTATAATAAAGAAGTAAGCAGATTCAATCCGTTTGTTATTCAAGAGATCTCAAAAAGAATTTCTGATTAAAAAAGGAAGAACAAGATGATGAGTCACACTGTTTTCCATCCACATAAACACGGCATATGCTGTCAGAAGTATACGCACCAGCTGTCAGCTTCCGCCCAGATGGGTCTCAGACCCACACCTAACATCCATGCCCGGGGCCCAGGGCACCCAAGCGAAGTGCTGAGGAGGGAAACCTGGGCAGGAACTAATATCTACAGAGCACCCAGGAGGGATGTATCAGGACTGAGTTAGTAACTTGAATGGGATGTTTTTTGATGTCATTAAATAAAAATCAAAAGGAGAAGACATGAAAATGCTTGTAGTAGTAATTAGGTAAACAATCAAGGATTTCCAAAAGTCTATGAATATTCCCCAGTGATGTGAGGTTAGGAGGTGGGGGAGGGCATTTATTGGATCCCAAGATGTGGGTTCACGGTTAGTCAGTGATGACTGTCAGTGAACAGCTAAATCCTCATCTCAGTCATCCTCTTCCTAGGTGCTTGAGCCCAAACCTTTGGAATCTATCTATCTATCTATCTACCTACCTATCTTATTTATTTTGGCCGTGCTGTGAGGCATGCGGGATCTTAGCTCCCCAACCAGGGATCGAACCAGTGCCCCCTGCATTGAGAGCGTGGAGTCTTAACCACTGGACCGCCAGGGAGGTCCCTGGAATCATTCTTGATTATTCCTTTCCCTTCATTCCTCACATCCAAACCACTGGCAAGTTCTGTTGACTGGTTCTCAACTATATTCCCTAAATCGAAATCTAGCCTCTTTTCTCGATTTCTACTGCATCTTAGTCCAAAGCACTATGGCCTTCTGCCCAGACCTCTTCAGGAGCCTCCTAACTAGAATCCCTGCTTCTTACAGGGGGCACGACCTCCACCCCTCCACCCCCGCCTGCTTCTTACAGGGGCCTACACAGCCAGCTCCTCTGACCAGTCCCCCTCTCACCCACCGTGCTCGAGCCGCACCGGTCTTTCCTCTGCTTCTGAACATGCCAAGCTCTCTCTCGTCTTCGGCTGCTATCCTAACCTGCCTGGGATGTTCTGCCCTCCGGATCTTTGCTTGTGCTACTCCTTCTTGTCATTTTACAATGTCGGTTTCAATGTTATCACTTTGGAGAGGCCTTCTCTGACCTCGTAAACGAAAGAAGACACCAGCCCTCCTCTACCCCATCGCTCTGTTGTGACTGCACAGAGCATCTCTTTAAGGGCTACTTTCTTGTCTGTCTCCCTCTCTTCTACTCTCTGTCTTCTCTGTCTCCCTCTCTTCTTCTCTCTACTTCACTGTCTTGTTCATTGCTGTTTCCTAGATTCTAAAATGTCCTTGGCATGTAGTGGTAGGTGTTCAATAAACATCCCATTAGTAAAGTGCTTCATCCAACAAGGCAGGAGTGGGCATACTTTTCACAAGGATATACTTAACATATTTAACAGATGCGGCAACACAGACACACACAGACACAGACACACACACATGTCTCACACAATAATGATTTTACAGGTTTTAGGCAAATAACAGAGAGGACTTCACTCTAGCTTGGGGTACAGCCTTGGACCCTGAATTGCACGTCAAAGGCAGCAAGTAAATGTAAGTGTTACGATTATAACAGGCTGTGTAGTAATTACAAAGGAGAATCCAGACATGGTTTTGTGGTCGGAAAATACACTTGGGCCTGGCCACACACAGCCCTAGTATTAGTCACTTGTCTGTCTTCAGGCAACCCAAATTTGGCTGACAGACAGTCTTACGTCAGCTGGGAATAAAAGTTGATTGCTATGTGTTTTTTCAATTAAGCCTCAGACATTTTTCTAAAAGCACTTTTCCCTTAAAAGTTAGTAGCAAATATTTTACAAATATTTGTTGCCTGCCTGAAATGCTTATTGGGCTGCCTGGATTAGTTTACTTGCACTGTTCTGGGATGGTGCATTTGGAGCAGCTCAGCTGGTACACGGGAGATCCCCTCCCTCACCTGCAAAAGAAGGTTGATTCCAAGTTGGAAGCTCTGCAGTCACAGTGTCTGCATATGTGTCTGTGCCGACTCCTGACTTGTTGCCCCACCAAGCAGCCCACAGGCGGGGTTATGAGTGGCCTCATCTGTGAACTCGGACATGTCTTAGACTCCAAACGGAAAAAGAAGTGGGTCAGCAGGCTCGGTCTCTTTGGCTTGGAATTAAGAGGAGTGTGTGTGTGCGTGCGTGCGTGCCCGTTGTTTTGGGGTCTACTCTACTACTAATGGGTATCTAGCCTTGTTCTTACTTTCTTCCTGGGATGAGTGGCCTGTCCTGAATGCTTCTTAGTTTCTTCCTGGGATGAGTGGCCTGCCCTGAATGCTAGCACTTTGGTTGGGTCAAGTTACTATTGAGGGAATCCTAGTTTTGAAACTCTCTGGCACTGGCTAAGAGCTAAGACTCTTCTGTGTGTGAACAGCTTTTGCAGAATTAAAATGCAGATCATGTCCAGAAAGGGCCTACAGAATCAAAAATTTCCTAGGTGTTATACTCTTCATAGGATAGAAAAATTCAACAAACACAATTTCAGCAAAAAGTATTCAGCAAAAGTAGATTGAGTTAACAATCAGAACAATGGATAGAACATAGTTAGGTTCTGATAAACGTTATTTATCATGTATATATTTTATTATAAACCAATGCTATATAACTGTAAATTGTTGCTGCTATGGTTATTTTTATCACTACTTTGTGCCAGGTTGTATGCTTGGTATTGGCAAAAAATAATCCTTGCCCTCAGGGAGTTCAGTCACACAGGACAGATATATACAACACAAAGCAGTCTTGTGAGGGCTATGCACATACAAGATACTGTGGCAAGAAGCTCCCAGGAACTAACAGGGTCAGCCTCTCTGAGGAGCTCCTAACTGATCGGTGACAATGAGGAGGATCTTTCAGCTCACACTGTCTGAAACAACTCTGCTGCCCCCTTAACCATGAGCACTTAATTCGCAGCTACCTCAGGTCAACATTGTGATCAGTACTCTCCCTTCTTCGGTGAGCTATCGTCGACATTCATCTCAGATTCTACACATTTGGAAGAAGCTATACATATCCAATACAATTCAATCCAACCCAATCCAATCCAATCCAGTCCAACCAGACACAAGCCAACCCATCCAGACTCAACCTAACCCAATCCCTGCAGCCAATCTCCTTCCTTTGCAATCCTATAACACCTACTGTATATACCATACGCTTTTAGCTTAAATTGCTTCATTATTCAGTTGTTTCATGTGGATGGAACTTCTTTTCTAGGTAGATTGAAAGCTCCTTGAGGACAAGCACTGTGTGTTCAAGCCAAAACAACTCAACTCAAGCTGTATTCATGGAACACCTGCTCTGTGCCAAACACTACACAAATGCCCATGGATATGAAGAGGATTAAAATCACGTCTGGTGGGAGAGACAGATACAAACACTTATATTCTGTGCAGGGAGTGAAATAACAAATGTGTTTTGTACAAAGAAGAAGAGTAACCTAGAAGATCTCGGAAGGTGGGGTGAGGAATCAAGGTGAACCTCCCTGAGAAAGTGATGACTAAGCCAGGCTCTCCAGGGAGGTGTGATAAGAAGAGGGAAGGACACTCAGGCAGTGAGGATTAGCGCGTTTAGGAACATGGGCTCGGAGACAGCTTGCCCGGGTTTAAATCCTGGTCCCATCACTTTATCAGCTGGGTGCTCCTGGGTGAGTTACTTTACCTTTTTCTGTTTCCATCTTCTCAGCTGTAAAGTGGAGTTTACAGTCTACTTCACAGAGAATGAACCTACTTCACAGAGCTGTATGAGGATTAAATGAACTAATGTATGAAAAATTCTTCGAAGGGTGTCTGGCAAATAGCAGGGGGGGTCAATAAATATTGTTATGATTATTAATATTATTACTCAGAATTCCCACGGAGCTAGCATAGAGTGGGTACCTGCAACATATATGCTCTATTAAATGAAAACGATGTGCTATGGACTCACCCAAAGAGAAACCACAAGATTGCTCGACCCAGGATTCTGAATGGGATGAGCCCTTCCATGCCCAGGGCAGAGGGAGGCCTAAGTTAGCCCAGGTGTAGTTAGCTGACCGGGCACTATCAACATCTTTAGTTTCCTGGCCGCTTTCACTTCCACAGCTCTTTCAACAAACTCCTCTAAAGATCTTGAAAGTAAACTGAATAAAGAGTTTCAGCTTATAACCTCCAAATGAGCTGAGATTTTCATAAGATGTACCCTGTCACATTATCACGCACTTGTTAATTTATCTGCTGTTGTTTTAGACACGTTCTTTGTCCTCAGCTGACATCATGTATTAATTTGCCTCCATTTCTTTAAATACTGTCAAAATACGTCGTATGTCAAAATACGAGGGTTTTAAAGTAATCAGAACCCGGGGCATTCTACTGGTGGGACAAAAACCAATCCTTTGAGATCTGGTCATACAATATCCACTTTAAGTCAATAAATACTGAAAATATCCCCAAATTCAGTACATGCATTTAGTACTTGTTAAGCAAGTACAGAGAAGGTTGATGCCCATCTCTAGGTTTCTAAGAAAAAGCAGACCACCGAATGCACACATTCTATTTCTTTGCTTTGGGCAATTAACTAGAAAACCACATGATAGGAAAACTGATTTGCCGGCATCGAGAAGGTATACAGCTCTCAATTGTTTAGATCCACGGAAGAGTATGAAGCAAGCAAAGATCAGAAGGTGAGAAATCCCATCTGGGTCCATCTTATGTTTCCTTATTTTAGAGGGTTGCAAATACCACCTCTCCAGGTACCCAACACAGTAGATGCAACTTATTTCTATACGCTTTCCAATCTCTATCTTTAAACTACCTTGACTCTGTCTCCTTCTTTTTTCATGCTCACTGCTGCTGTCCTAATTCAAGTCCCCAGCCTTCCTATTTAGAATATTGCAAAAGTTCTTTATTTATCTCTCTGCCTCAGTCTCTCCCCAACCTCCTTCTACACCCTAGCTCATCTTTCTAAAGCCATGGCCTCTTAAGCACAAGAACAAGACTTTTCATTAGTCGGCCCAGAGCATCTTCATCTCCCTCCTCAATCCCATTCCCCATATCCATCCCAAACTCATTACAGTTTGCTCACACTTGCCAGGCTATTCTACTTCTCTGCTAGCCCTTCCCCTAGCAATCTGTGACCACACTTCAAGACTAAACTAATTCAAGTATTTCCTCCGTGAAGCCCCAAAGCAGAGGTGATACCTCCTTCAGCCCCCAGAATATCTTTGTAGATGCTGTAATCATTTGTTTACTTCTCCATCTTCCCTATTAGACTATGAATTCCTTGAGGGGAGGAGCTCTGCCTTATTTATCTTCATATTCTCAGGGAGCCAGGCAAGGTGCTGGAACTTAATAAATGTTCACTGAGTGACTGGTTGCCAAAGCAAGAGAATGCTTTGATTATTGTTATATATAAACTGACTGTGCTAATAAGATGAAAACAGTAAAGAAGGCTGTTCTGTAGGCAAATATTTTAGAATAAGACAAGCCGGTCTTTGATCTAATTACTTTTTTCCAGAAAGGGAGCCATTTTACACCGTCTAGGTCATTCCACTCTCCATTCTCTGTTCCAAAAGAGAATGCAAAAGCAAACTACCAAAAAGCAAAAGCAAACTACCAAAAGGCAGGATGATAGAGGTCGTATTCCAAGAAACAAACGATTCCACACTATGTCTTTATATCATCTCTGATTCTATTCCCTTGCCCAGGGGAAAGTACAATAATCATCAGTTATGAAAAATGTGTAAATCATCTTAAGTCTATTGAGTTTAGCCAGAGTGTACATGTAGTGACATTCAAGTACAGCAGTTTTTATAACAGAGAAAAACACTGGGGAAATCTAGATATTTGACTGACAGACTGAGAATTTCAATGAATGGTGACATCACCACTCAAAATCTGACAGAAATTAAGAACAATCTTTATCATCAGAAAATGCTTATAACAAGAGGTGGAAAAAATGAAATTAAAACTATATATGTAGTGTGATTAAATAATCTTAAATATGGTATACAGAAAAAAGACTGAAAGAAAATATGACAAAATATTGCAGTCCACTGTGTCCTGGTGGCATAACTACTGTATATGTGAACTGGCAGTAGAGAAGGAATCAAGGGCATTTTTTAATTTTTGAAGAATAATTATTTCATTTGTACTTTTTATAACCAGTACTGTTTACGAGACCAAGTAATATTTAAGAAGAAAGTAGGACTCATGGCAATGGGGATGGATGGATTTGTTTATTCAATTTGTCAAAATGAAACAGATAACGAAATCAAGTCTAGAGATCATAATATTTTAAAAAGGAGCTTTACAATTTTTAATTGCTCAACCTTAAAACTGCAACACTTCAGCTTTGGGTAAGACAGGGACTATGACACCATTTCCATCCCTGATACACTCAAGATTTATTATCCTAATGACAGTTGTAATATTTCAAACTTATCTGCTCCCCTACAAGGTAATCCAACACAACGTAATTTATATAACATCTTCTCTTCCATCTCCTCTAATTTCGAAGCTCTAGACAAAACAAAAATGAAATTCCTGTGTAGAATGCAAGACTTTAATAACAGAATAAAGCCAGCACCAATATCATACTTTGTTTTGTAAAGCTTCTCGAAATAAATGATAAATTTTGATCTTCAGACAATAAAAGGTAAAGAGGCACTGAAGACGTCCATTGTGGGATAAAGCTCAGTGAAGGGGGAATTATTTGTCTTACTAAGTGAGGGCAGGCCTCAAGTCTAATCAGGTATGTTACTCCGTAGGATTTACCCAGCATGGTAGTTACAAGACGCCTCAGAATCTGGCATTAATTAAATATGCTTATTTTTCCTTTCTACATGCATCTGATAAAGAGTCTCAAGGTTTATTTTTGATTTATTTAAAAATTCTTCTTTATGGTGGCACAGTGTAGTCATTTTTAAACAAGAAAAAAAAAAGAATAGAAAAAAGAAAGGGGAATAGGGCTTCCCTGGTGGTGCAGTGGTTGAGAGTCCGCCTGACGATGCAGGGGACACGGGTTCGTGCTCCGGTCCGGGAAGATCCCACATGCCGCGGAGCGGCTGGGCCCGTGAGCCATGGCCGCTGAGCCTGCGCGTCCGGAGCCTGTGCTCCGCAACAGGAGAGGACACAACAGTGAGAGGCCCGCGTACCGCAGAAAAAAAAAAAAAAAAAAAAATAAACAAATAAAAAAAAAAAAAAAGGGGACTAATCCCCAAAGTGCATTCCATATGGAAGAAATTTAAAAAGGTGAGAGCCCGAGGGACCAGATCTAGTGAGGCTCAACAGTCCTGACAGCCGCAAAGTCAGCGAAGCCACCCAAAACGCAGCCCAGCTCCCAGCCTGCAAAGTGCGCAGAGACAGTCGGGGTTTCCGAGAGTGATGAACCCACAAGACGCTCTGCGCCACCTCGACATCTGTTTTCAGTTTTCAGGGTCTTGTCTGAAGTTAGCCTAACAGAAAACATACCAAAGGGGGAAAAAATCCCTGCCAACTGGGAGGAAGAAGAAAAATGACAGAGACAGAGAGAGATGGAGAAAGAGAAGGAGAATGGGGAGGAGGTCGAGGGGAAGGGGGAGGGGGAGGGAGGGAAGGAGAGAGAGAAAGAAGAAAGGAAGCAAGGTGTGAGGGGTATGGGGCATCTTCCACACCACAGAGCCCGAGGAAGGGCCCTGGCGGCGCTCACACACCTAGAACCAAGTCCTGTGGCCAAGCCTTCCTTCTGTCCCCCCCACCCCCCTTCCAACCTCTATAAAACCTTCCGCACATGCAAAGGAAGAAGACACATGACTTCAAAATCGGGAGCAGCTTAGGACACAGCTCTTGTGAATGCGTACAATAGATCTGAGTCATTTGTTCGTTTTGTAAACATGGAGAAATCACACTTTTAAAACGTCCTCGCCCAGTGACATTCACAGCACTTGACAATATGCTTAGCATTTACTCTTTTCCTTATTCTCACCTAAAGATGTCAGGAGGGATAAATTTTCTTTCCCAGTGAGAGCTCACATACTCCAGGGCAGGTGGCAATTAGGAGCGAGCTCGCTAAGGGAGGCAGAAGCGGGCCTGACAGTGGCTGGGCCACGCAGAAACACAGAGAATCTCACCAAGGCCACTGCCTTCCTCTGGGAAAGCTTCTCACTCAGGGGCTCCCCCATCCCTCCCAAACTTAAATCCTCGGTAATTACCTGTTTCTGCCACTGTCTCCCTGACTAATGTGTAAGCCGCTCAAGTACAGGGACCACCTTTGCTCATCATCTCTGCACCACAGTGCGTGGCGCATGATAGGGGCTCAGGGTTGATACCTGGCATCCAATCTTAAGGGTGGCTTAAAAATTACACCATTCACCCCCTAGCTCTTCTGCAGAAAAGCGGTTCTGCGCAAGACCCAGAGAAGAGCTCTGTAAGGCATGGACTTCAGCGGGGTGGGTTAAGTCTAGATCTAGGTACCACGGGGCACTACCATAAATTGGGGGATAGGTGTTGAAGTTCCTTCAGGCGAACACTGTCTCTTCTCAACTATTTCATTAGGATACAGTGAAGATGAGATGAAACGTTTTGCCCTCTTTGGAAAAAAGAACCTAACAAATACACCCAGGCAGTAACAAGAACATCATGAGGAAGGAGAACCCTGGAGACAGTTTCTGAAAGCGCAAAGCAGGGCGACTGGCTGATCTTGTTCATTTTCAAAGCCTTTGGGGGGGTCCAAGTTCTAGTGCTGCAGTGTACGGTCTACGGACATTCACGAGCTCCAAAAGGTAGCACTAATGGGAGTGAAAGATGGTAAGGAGGGACAAAACAAAGGAAGGAAGGAAGGAAGGAAAGAAGCAAAATGGCTCTCAGAACTTGCTTTACAAACTCTATAGAAAAACTGGAAGATCTCAACTAACTACCTTTCTGAGCTTCTAATGAGGGTGATGCTGTTTGAGCCAGTCTCCAGCCTAGAGTGTGGACCTGATCTGGACTGTGCAGGAAGTAGTGAGACAGCATCGACTCACGAGCACACATCCCCCAACATCGCAGAAGGACAAGGCTGTACAGTAGCTCTCCGGTTTCCCTGAGGACAATCCTCTTCCTCAGCTGAAAACTGAGACAAAAGCCAAATGTGGTGAGACAGCTGGTTAAGTGACCGGGGAAGACTCACTCTGAGTCCCTCAACCAGCAGCCCTGTGAGGGAAAAGGTAGCAGGGAATTCAGGCGCCAATAGCGGAGGAGGCTAAAAATCTATAAAGGGGGAACATCAAGGAGGAAGAGACACTGTGCCGGGGAGGTAATCAGCACACTAATTACAGGGGTCATAATTAGGAGTGATGGAATGAAATTAAGAAAAGGAAAATTTTAATTGTCAGGAAAAACTTGGTTGGGCTCATCGTGAGGGAGAGATGAGTTCTCTCGTAATCTTCACACAGTCTGAAGGCCATTCAGCTGTACAGAGTTGGTTCAGAACGAGCTAGAAATTATTTAAAGGGAATTTTATTTTTGTTACCAAAAGTAGATGAGGTTACTTGATGACACACAGAGGGCCTCTCGTATTTAATTTTATCATTCTGTTCCCTCTTCTAAATTAAATTGTAAAATAGCTAATGATAAAAAAGCCTATGACTATTTCATTCCAAAAATATGATTCAACCTGTAAGGAGATTGACTGGCAAAGTGAGAACAAGTGAGGGTAATGGAATACAGTCAAACGTGCTTCAATTGACAAGAGATTTACAGATGATGGCAAACTAGAAAGGAATAAATACTAAAAATACGACTGGTTTCTCTTATTTTTCAGAACGAATTCAGTTAATTTATTTTTCAGAATTAATACAAAGATGGCAATTAAACTTAATCATTGTCAGGACACGGTAAAGAGCATCAGCTTTCAAATTTTAACCCAGGATGACAGTCTGGTAGCGGTCTCACAGCTGTCAGATAACTGAAAGTTGTAGCCCTAAATAGGGTTAAACCTTAGGTTGTAAGAAGAGACTACAGTATTGAAAGCTTATGCATTGGGAATAAAATGTCAAGAAAATCTATTTTCTCTTCCTCATTTTGGGGCTCAAGGAATGATTCATGTAACTTTCACTGAGTAAATGTCTGCTGACCACCCCTGTTTCCTAGGCACGGAGGATGCAAAGGCCAGGGGTTGAAATGGACCAGAAAACACATGACTCTATCCTGGCGGGCTGAGTACCAGGATGGACGTGAGCTTAGGGGGTCCGGGGGAGCTTACCGGGAGGCTCCTAAACACGACTGCAGGAGGGACAGTGATGCTGGGAAGAATCGTGAAGGAAGAGGAGGTAAGATGAGCACAGGCGAAAAGGTGAGAGAAAGCAATGCTTGCCGTTCCATCATCCTCAGCGGATGGGTTTAAGAGCAGCAACTCCAGTGACATGCACAGATACCCTATTATGTATATTACACTAAAGGAAGCAATACTAAAGTCAGGTTTTCTGATATTACTGATATTTCCCCAGTATTATTATTATTACTATTATTATTATTTAAATGCATCCTAAAATGTAAGCTACCCAGGAGGCTGTCTGCTTGCTTCTTCCTCTTCCACCCACCCAGCCACCACCATGAACTGAGGACCTGTCATCTCGGCGGGTCCTGTGTTCACCAACATCAGTAAGGCCGAGCAGAGCTCCTGACCTAAATGACTCACTGTCTAGTGTCAGGGGAGAGAGTGCCGTTAAAATACAGTGGAATAAGCTCTACGAGCTTCAGCAATGGCTTCCAGAGGAGAAAGGGGATTCCAAGCAGGGTGGGGAGCTCCCGCAAGGCCTACAGGCAAGAGAGGTCCAGGTACATTTGGAGAACTCTAAGTGCTTGGCTCAGGGATGCTGGGGGAATGAGGCAGACCTGGATGACACCAGATACCGCTAAGCAGTGACCCTTCCAGAGCAGCAAGGTGTCAGGGCACTTGTTAAAAATTTTCCTCTCCGTATGTGAATTATCAACATGCAACATTTTGGACAAGATTTCTCAGGAGAAGTTATATCTTGTGATGAGGTACTCTGTGTTCTCCCCAGTTGTCAGCTCATCCTTGCCCCTTCAGGTCAATTGCAAATTCAGGGACAGAGCTATAAATAAGTTTTCAGAGAGTCTCTTAAAAAACCTTTGGTCTGATTTCATATCCAAAGATGTCTTGAGCATTGTGATGGCTTGATTCGGTCCTTATCAAAAAACCTTTTCCATAAACATTCAATTTCACCATACACACTGTATTTATTCCTCCTGTAATGAATTTCATTTCAAATCCTACTCCTGCCAACAGGCACCACATTTTGAAAGGACAGACAGCCTGAAGGCAGATTCAAAAGTAGAGTTTACAGCACTCAGGATTTTCTAATGCAGGCTTTCATCTTGTATAATGTTAACTATATAATTGCTAACTTGATTTTTCTTTTCTTCTCTGGATTGCTTCTGAGGTTCTGATGAAATGTTTGCTGCCATTGCTAATGAAATTCAGAAAAGGACTGTTGGTTTTTTTACTCTGCTTGGGAACTGTGATGCAATAGATGTTTGCATACTGCTGTCAGGACAAATAAGATTCGTTCTTCCTAAGTGCAAAGGGAACACGGCTTTTCAAAAGAAAAGTGAGAAGAAAATTCAAGCAGAGAGGACTTGGGGAAATTTGGCAGGAAGAAACTTTTGTGTTCTGCTGATCTGATGTAAAAGAAACATTTTCAAGAGCTTTTATGTAAAAGACAGTTTCTTTTTTTTTCCAGCCCAACATCTAGGGTAGAAAAACACAGTGCCTTCAAGTGAACTGTTTGCCAACGAGAGGAAAACAGTACTTTGGTGGATAGTAAGTGGGAATGACTGACAGTTCTGGGTTCTGCCACTTGGGAGGTCATAAGCCACTTAAGCTATTGTTCTTTCTCCAACCTGAAAAATAAAGGAATGAGAAGAGGAAGGAAGGTGGACTCTATAGTTTTAAAAAACCATTCCAGTTTTAAATCCTTTATCCTTATAATAACTATCAAAGTTTACCACTATCTGAAAACCAAAAAAACAAAGATTTTCATGAATATTTAGGTAGTCAACTCAAATGACTCTTCATACTGATTCCAAGGCAAACTTGTTGCCTTCAAGAGTCAACCTATTTGCAAACCAAACTTGCACAACATCCTAATTTATGTTACAGAAATAAGTGGCCATTACTAACCCAGCAAATAAAATTTGGATTTCAAGTGATGAAAACATGTTTCACTATGACCAATGTTAAGTATAAATTGAGCAACAGAGATGTTTACCCAAGTATAGCAGATAGGTACAATGCGGTTATTACTAACATGTTGAAAACAGTATTCAGGAAGCCTTATAATCACAGCATTATTTTCCAAGAGTCAATGGACTACAAAGAAGAATTATGTTCAGACCTGACACATACTTAGAGGAGGAGTAGGGCTATAAGCCAGTAACAATAACAGAAATTAAGTCAGTAGCTGAAATACATTTTCTTACTATGCCACAGACACTTAGGTACTTTTAAAACAAAACATTTGCCCATTCTTCTTTTCATACTCCAGATTACAAAGTCCTCATATAGACAAACCTCATTTCCCCAAATTATAATTATTTTTTCACCAGTTAGTTGCAATTCACACAAACCCATAATCTCACAAACATTAAGTGGCCCAGTGGTCATTGAAAAGGGCAAGGAGGTCAGACCTGGGGACATTACTGAACATAGATGGCCAAATCACTGTATTAGTTGGGGGAAAGGATTCCCATAACTTCCAGATGTCTTGCTGGTGTGAATGTCTAGGTAGCCAACAGGACCATCAGTTTAAAAATATGAAAACCACACATTGGAGCCAGTATTTCTCTTGGAACTATTATATGAAGAGGTACTGATCTGGGAGCCCAAAGACTAAAATGTGGCTTGCAAAGCATTTTCAAACAAGGAACTCACATTCTCCAAAAGCACAAGTTGGATGCAGCTAATATTTACTCTTCCACGTTCCAGACAGTAAAATGCCACACATGGCAAATGAACCGTGAACCCGACCACGTGAATGTCCCTGTGGTCAACTTCTCCCATTTCTGTTCCACAGCAGTTTCACTCAGCGAGACCACCAGCATCCTCACTTCTCTGAATCCATTCTGATCCTCGTCACCCTTTCATAGCTTCCGACTCTGCACATAACCAGTCCCCCCCATCTCCTAGCCAACTTGTGACTGGGGCAGTGAGGAAGGAGCAAGGGCCTCAGAGTCAGATCTAGGTGGATCCTGCCTCCCCTAGCTGTCTGATGGCTGGAAAGGCACCACCTCTCAGAGCCTTAGTTTCCTCGTCTGTAAAATGGGACAACACTCAACTGGCAGGACTGTTGTGAGGACTGAGAATTTAACTGAATACCTTATTTAATTTGAGGAAATTGATTCTTTAATGTACGCAGCACATAGTAAAGCACCCATCAGGTCTTCTCTCCCTTTCTTTTCCCTTGGATTTCAGGAGACTGGATGCGTTTGCTTTTGTTTTCTGCCTCAATTCTTTCATATCTTCTTCAAAACCGCTTCAATGATCCCCTCTTCCTGGCACTGAGGTCCTGTCAGGGCTTAACTTTCCCTGTTCTTCTCCCTCCACTACAAGGTGCTGTGTGATTATATGTGGCCTCTCCTAGTTTGTTATTTTCCTAGTCCTGACTATTCACTTCCTTGTTATAGTGTCTTAGTACAGTGCCATATGCACACAGGGCCATAAATGATGTTTTCTGAGGATCTAGCTCACGCAGTGCCACTATATTATTTGTTTAGAGGATACATCAACCAACCTACCCACTTTGAACTTTCCCCTTCAGTTGAGCAATGCTTAGTCCTCAATCTGAAACAGCCTAAATCATCAGTAACTCTTATTATTATTATCATTTTTTTAAGAAGATGTTGGGGGTAGGAGTTTATTAATTAATTTATTTATTGTTGCTGTGTTGGGTTTTCGTTTCTGTGCGAGGGCTTTCTCTAGTTGCGGCAAGCGGGGGCCATTCTTCATCGCGGTGCGCGGGCGTCTCACTATCGCGGCCTCTCTTGTTGCGGAGCACAGGCTCCAGACGCGCAGGCTCAGTGGTTGTGGCTCACGGGACTAGTTGCTCCGCAGCATGTGGGATCCTCCCAGACCAGGGCTCGAACCCGTGTCCCCTGCATTGGCAGGCAGATTCTCAACCACTGCGCCACCAGGGAAGCCCAGTAACTCTTATTTTATATGACATCTGCTTATCTTTCTTCTGTGAGTCTTCCTCTCCTCTGTCTCACTGTATCATGTCCCATGTTAATGATCTGACAAATAAGTAACCTCTAGCCATGTTCCACTTGTCCTCTCTGGGGCATAATTCAGACTACTCCAAGAGCTGGTGTTGGTTTCCCACCTCTCAGCCTGTGCAATATCCCCTCTATTGTTCCTTTCTTTGTTTACAGACAAAAAGGGACAATTTTAATTTCCTCCTGGCTGGATGTCTATAACTTTCCTCCCAGTGTTCTGAGAGAGACCTCACGGAAGGAGACAACATGAGCTTAAATCTTGCCTCCCTCAGTACTTCTGTGTTTTTGAACGAGTTACCCAATCCTTCTGAGTGTTTCCTCATCTGTAAATGGGAAAACAACACCTGTGTGGTAGGGTGGCTCTGAGGATAAAAACATTTTGCGTAAAATGCTATATATGGGCCTCGACATATGACAGCTGTCAAGAAACGGGGGACAAGATTTTTCTTAAACCTCCAGATCTGCTTCCCGTCACCCAACCACTCCATCCCGCTCCATCCCAGACCTTTTAGTGGCAGTAATTTTGAGTGTTTGACCTTCCTTTCACCATCCCACCGTGACTTCCCTCTGTGGGACAAAACATGCCCAAGAACCTCATCTACTGCTTCAAGACTTCTTTCTAGATTGTTTCAAGTTATTTCATAATCCTTTTTGGCCCAATCCTTCTCACACACACTCTGCCCACCATCCCCTATGCCCACATTCTGAGCTCTCTCATCTCAAGATGTCCTTGAAATGCCAGCTCCCAACTTTCCTGATTAAATATAATAGACACTGTTACCTTCTAACCCTTGAGAAAAACAATTCTGCTCCAGCAGGGGGACGTGGGGAGAATGCTGGTCAGATCAGGTAACCTGCTCCCGACTTGCTATGTGACCTGGGCTAAGGCGCTTCACTTGTCTAAGCCAGGGAGGCAGACTGGATGTCTCCAAGCTCCCTCTAGGCTCAAAGATTAGATTCTCTGAATTCGGTATATTCGGATGCCCAGTCTTGTCTGCCTATCTGCCTATCTGCGTTGTTCTGCTGCTGTGTGAATAAACTTTAGGCCCCTTAGCCTCAGCACTGTTCTCAAGGGCAGAGACCATTATCTGGGTAACTCACGTAGCACAGCCTGGAGCGAGGTGCCACAGACAGTACTTAACACACGCATTTAGATGACAATGATCAAAGCACCTCCCGTGAGGCACAGACAGCTGCCACTAGATGACTCAGACCTCTCTGCAAAATGGCTTAGTTTAGCACTCTTTCAGTCTAAAGAACAGGCTCGGAGTGAAGAGCAAGTGAACTGAATACCCTTTAACTAATTTAACCTCCCAATGGCCCTGTAAGGTCAGGAGTTTTTATCTCTATAACACCGATGAGAACGTACAGACACAGACAGCTCCATCCACTCCTCCGGAGTCACCAGTGGACCCAGGGGTCCGAGTGAGTAGTGGGAAAACCCTAGACTGACGGGGAGGGAGACCTGAGTTCCAGGCAGGCTTCTGCCATTAGCCATGTGTGTGATCTTGGAGGTGGCAGTTTTGGGGCCTTACTTTCCTCATCTGGAAAATGGCCTTGAGCAGTGGTTCTCAAGCCTGGCAGTGTATCAGGACCACAAAGAAAACAATATTAGAAACAAATCTAGACTCCTGGGCCCACTCTTGGAGATCCTTATTCCATGGATCTGGAGTGGGGCTCAGTACACTTTATTTTCTGCATGTGCCCCCCTATGGGAACAAAGATCACTGGCAGCTATAAATGCCTATGACACTGGCGTCACAGCTTAGCGTTCCATTCAGACAACTTTGTCTCTTCCAAGTTCCAAGGCCCATTAGATCATCTAATCCTTCTCTTTGTCTCTTGAGGAGAACCCAAACTGGACTATTTCCAAGCATATTACATGGGAGCTTACCACATGCAAGAAAACCCAAAGAATTTTGAAATCAAATGTTGGTTCATGAGACTCACAGGGTCAGTAAAGAGGTAACCTTGTTTTGATAGAAATCCAAGCTAAAGTGCAGCGAGTCCTGCGTAGCCAGCCTGAAAGGCTGAAAGGAATGGGAAAAGGCAACAGGCTTGCTATAGCAGCATAAGAAGCTTCTTTTTAAAACAAAAACCTGTAATACATCTGGATCTGCTTGGCGAAAGCTTAAAGATTCAGCGAAAGCCTTATTGACGAGGGAAGAACGAACCTAAGCATCGGTTTGCTTTGTAGTCTGAGCGCTCTTATCTACTGAAGGCTTATTATGTGTGCCAGGCCCTGTGGTAAGCATTTTACACACATTACTCCGTTTCACTGAACCAACTCTGATGCAAGTATTCACATTTGGTTGAAAACTGAAGTTCACAGAGCTAGCCAAACCCTGGTATATTTGACTCCATAAACCACGTAATACTACAAACATGACCTTAATATCTAATAAGCTTTAGGTCAAAAATTCTAGAATATCCAACACTGAATAGGAAAGCTCAGCAAATCTGCCAGGTTTCTAGGAATCTATGAATTGGAGACAAAAGTATGTCTTCTATGGAATTCTCAGATGTGCTTCACTTAGAGGAATTTGGACAAATGGAAAGAAGGTAATAAATATAATTTAGAAAATCTGAATCCACCTCCCATTCTTGATGTTGGTTTGATGGTGTGAGTGCCCTTGAAAAGGCAGTTTTCATATCTGGCTGTGGGTTCCATGTCAGCAGAGTGAGGGTGATAGGAGCTACTTACGTGGCAGGGATGTTGTGAGAATTAAATAGATTTAAGTCCACAAAGCAGCTTTGATCTCTTCAGAGAAAGGTGACAAATAAATGAATTAGGGAACTATTATTTGTCCTTCTAAAGGCCATAGCTGACTGAGGCTTATAAGAAGCACCCTAGAGACCAGACATCCTCCATCATTTTCTAAACTTTCCAAATTTTACCCCTGCAGATAAACCTGTGATTGCAAGAGGTGGACCAGACTATAGGCTGCAACTTCATTATTGACTGGAGTTGAAATACAGTAACAAACTAGTGGGTACCAGTGGGGAGAGGGAAGGGGGAGGGGCACGGTAGGGGTGCGGGATGAAAACTATTATGTATAAAATAAGCTGCAAGGATATACTGTACAAAACGGGGAATATAGCCAATATTTTATAATAACTATAAGTGGAGTATAACCTTTAAAAACTGTGGGTCACTATACTATACACCTGTAACTTACATAATATTATACACCAACTATACTTCAAAAAAAAAATACAATAAGTCTGTCTTAAATTCTTTCCAAGGGGATTTCGGTTCTGAAACCCAATTTGGATTCTGTTGAAGTAACTTCTTACAACACGGTCCGATTTTTGAAGGTCGGCCCCCAAACTGTGCTATTATAAAGTATTCATAGAAAAGTGTACAAAAAGCATTCAGTTGTTTTCTGTTAAAAAGCAAAGCAGAAAATACATATTTTTTAAACTTCAGGAAGAAGAAAATTTATAGTTTTCGTCTTTCGCGTGCTGTTTTCCTACCCTATTTGAGGTCACTCTTTCCCATTACACGGCTCTTGACATTTACACAGCGTTTTACAATCTTTTTATTATCTCCTGTTCATAGGAGGCACCATATGAAGGAGAGCCCTGGGTACTGATAACCCTTTTACAGGTGAGGAAACAGTCATAGAAGCCTAATGACTTGTTCAAAATTATGAGAAACCTTTCTTCCTTTACATATAAGACATTTTACCCCCTCTCTGAGAGTGTCAGCACAAACTCAAAGACCGAACACATAAGGGGAACAAGGTTTGGGTTTCTCTTTTAGTGGACTCAGTATTACATTAAAACTGAAAGGAGCCTGTGGTCATCTACTTCAAACCCCGCACTTTACAGATGTGACCTGGAGAGAGGTGAGCGCTCAAGGCCTCGTGCTCTTTAGGGCCAGTGTCAGGACGCCCACCACTCACCCAAATCCCAGACCCGCAGGCTTCCCATGTGGACTGCCCCTTCTCGTTGGGATGTGAAACTCTAAAGGGTTAGATCTCAACTGTTTTCTTTAGCACCTAGTATACATTCAAGGCTGAAGAAATGAATGTCATTAGACGTGGAATTAAATCTAGAGTCCTCCAGGTGCCAGCTTATCACTGGTCCGTGAAGTACTCAAACCTCTGGAGCAGATCTGTGTTCCTCTGAGACTAGCCTTCCTTCCCAAGGAGATTATCAAAAGGGCAGTGGAGCAGATTGCCATACTTCTCATGGTGGGTCACAGAACGAGTTCTGCTTTTCCCTAGCAAGAGAGCAGCTTTATTTCCACCCCTCTGAAAGCTACATGCTCCAAATCCTTAAAGCAACCCATCCACTCCTGTTCCTACATCATCATTCCTCCCCGTTCAGCTTACCCACTTTTGACTCTAACTCCTAACCTCATTGGCCCCAAAGTCAACAGTTTAGGTAACGGTGGTTCTTTTGTAGGGGTCTGGAGAGAAGTGCTAATAATGACCATTCTTACTACTAATATCAGCACCATCACTACCTCTACCCCCATCATTTTATTGAGTGTTCACTGCGTTCCATGCCCTGTGCTAAGTGAACACTCTGTGTGAATTAATCCAATTCATTATGTGTCTCACTACAACTCTATGAGGCAGGTTACAAATATACCCATTTTACAGACAAGGAAACTGAGGCACAGAGAGGTAAAGTTGCCCAATTCTGGTCCAAGAGGCCACACTCGTTACCAGTCTCTATACTGTGATGGGTCACAAGATAAGGAAGGGCCTCCGGACTCTGAGTTTGTCCAGTGGAACAAGACGGACAGGTGCACTGCTGGAGAATAAGATCATCTGGCAATGAAGTTGTCTATAATCAAAGGTTGATGTGGATTCCAAGTAGAAATCCACATAAACACCTAACTCCAAACTAAACAAAGCACAGGATTTGTTCAAAAGGAAATGTTCTTGTTAACTAAAAAGAAAGGAAACAGGATATTAAAAGACAATGGCAATTCAAAGGCGTTGTGGCAGCTTTGAAGGAAGAGCCAAGTTGAATAGCCCTGCACACAGCCTAGGGTTCCTGCAGTGCTGAGCTACTGCAGTTCCCCGGGCTGAACAAACCCGGGGTGCAACAGCAAGGCTGCGCTGGGTTTTCAAACACTTCCAAGAACATCTTTATTGTCTCACTGAGAGAACCTATTAAGAAAGGATGCCCTGCTGTGGATTGAGGTCAGCCTGGTCTTGCTACACTTCAGACTTGGTTTCCCAGGTGGCAACGTTACTGAGAACATCCCTGATGCTGCAACATGATTCAAGAGTGGTTTTCTCTGCAGCTAAACTCACAGTTCAATCTTGGGTGAGTCTGAACAACGCTCTTCACTTTTCTTTGGCTTGCAGACTGTTTGTCTGAGGGGACAGGCACGACATAGGTAGCAGAGAAGGCACTGAGCTGGGGTCAGGAGATCTGACTTCAGGTCTCGCTGACGCAGTAACCAGACATTTCCTCATCTATGAGAGGGTTAGAACTAGATGACCTGGGATATTATTTCCAACTATAACATTTGAAGACTGTAACTCCCCTGTCACTAAAAAGAAGGAGGAAAACCACAAGAAAATGGAAACCCAGCTGACTGGAATTAATGGAAAGGCTGATACTGTTTCTGATGAAACAGTGATGATGGATATCCTATCACTGATTCACATAAGAAAACAAACAGTAAGGTTGAGAGTCTGTGCACCAGCCTCTGAATCATATGGACGATCCTCAAGACCACATTTTGAAAATCCCTGAGTTGGGCTTTCAGGAGAGACCTACTCATCACCACTTCTGGCCTGGCAGCTAATCAAGTTACCAAACCAATAGGGCTCAGCACCCCGAATCTCTCCAATGAAAATGTGCATCAAGATACCCCTTTGCCGGGCACAGAACCCAGTTCCGGCTCTTGAGGTGCTCAGGCATTCACAGGTTCATAGCTCTCCGTGTGCTTTTATACACGTTTATTTTCTTTTCACTAGAAGCTGATGCGACAGGCATGGAAATTGATCTTTAAATGGGGAATATCATTATTATACTTAGCTCCACTTCACCCTTGCATTAATGCATGATCTTATAAACAGCTTAGGAATCACTTGTAAAGACAGATGCATCACGAAGGTCTCTACCATTGGGTTTAGAACATGCTACTTGCAGACATGATTCTGACAGTCAATTTCAATGTGAGAATTTTTAAAAAGATCAAAAGAATCTGTAGAAAAGGGCCAGTGAAGGGTCTTTGGGGGATGTTTGCCTCTTAAAAGTGACAAGCTTGAAAAAATGACCAGTGCTATTTCCTTAAAAGTTACTTTCACTAAAGCACACAGTTTTTAAAAATGTATTTCCCTGTGCTGGAAAACCTCACCCATAATTAGAACAGTTCACAAATAGGCAACCTTTTATTGAGGAGGAGCTCTTTAATACATACTAATCTCAAAAGATTCAAAGGGAGTTCCCAGATTATCTATTTATAATCCATTCAGACCCATTTAGAGATGTTGAGAATCTTTGTTAGACCCATTTGTAATAATCCCTATGATAATTAGTTACCTAATACAGTTTTGCCTCTAAATTCTCTGACAATTATATACCTATATTTCCATATTGGAGAAATGAGTCCTTCAGGTCAAACGTTCCAATCTATAATATTCCTAAAGAAATATTACTTTCAACACCTTTTATTTCTGGACATTCTATGCCCAATACCTGTATAAAATATACCCCCAACCTCTTTACTTCTGCACCTGCTTTCTTGTAATATAGCTGTCCCTCGCACACAATACTAAGAAGTTTGTTTTTTAGCTCAATGAAAGGGCCTTTTGAAAAATAATACTCTCTTGCTTTCAACTTGACCAAGAAATGAGGCATAAAATATTTAAGTTATTTCGGACAAACCCACAAAATCAATTTCTTAACCCGGAATAATCTTTAAAGTCTCCTTTAAAGGCAACATTCTGTAATGGTTCAAAGGAATAAAAAACAAGTATTTTTCAGTTGGTAATTAATTCCCCATTTTTGTTTTTCCCTTTCCTTTCTCTTTCTCTCTTTTAAACCAGAGTTTTCTTTTTAGGCTTATTTTAAAAAATTATGCATGCATATGGTTAAAAACTCAACAGAAGTGAATAAAATGAGAAATAAAAGACTCCCTCCCTGTCCACAACCCACAATTCCAGTCCTCAGAAATAACTACTGTTAGGTTTTTGTGTATACTTCAAGAAATCCCTTACACACACACACACACACACACACACACACACACACACACACACGTGTCTACTGTTCATTCAAAAGAGAACCATATATATGTTAATATATATTGTTGGGGGCTTCCCTGGTGGCGCAGTGGTTAAGAATCCGCCTGCCGATGCAGGGGACACGGGTTTGAGCCCTGGTCCAGGAAGATCCCACATGCCGCAGGGCAACTAAGCCCGTGCGTCAACTATTGAGCCTGCGCTCTAGAGCCCGCGAGCCACAACTACTGAGCCCGTGTGCCACAATTACTGAAGCCTGTGCACCTAGAGCCCGTGCTCCGCAGCATGAGAAGCCACCCCAACGAGAAGCATGTGCACTGCAACGAAGAGTAGCCCCCGCTCACCGCCACTAGAGAAAGCCCACGCGCAGCAACATAGACACAATGCAGCCAAAAATAAATAAAAGAAATAACCTTAAAAATATATATATATATTGTTTTGCACCTTGATTTTTACATCTAATAACATATTTGGGGATCATTTCATATTGGCACACACAAGTTGACTTCATTTTTAAAAATAGCTGCTTAATATTTTATTTTATAGGTATCTAGAATTCACTTAATGAATCCCCTAATAAATAACATTTAAGTAGCTTCCTGTCTCCCTCTTTTACTGAGGTATAACTGACATGCAACGAACAAATATTTAAAGTGTATAATTTGATAAGTTTGACATAGGTATGTATCCGTGAAACCATCACCACAATCAAGATAGTGAATCAATCATTCCCCAAATTTCCTTTTGCCCTGGGTTATCCCTTCCTTCCACCCCTTCCCACTGCCCACTCCCAGGCAACAGCTGATCCATTTTCTGCCATTTTAGACCAATTTGCACTGCAAAGAATTTTATATAAAGAATCATATAGTATGTGCTTTTTTTTTTTAATTCCTGGCTCCTTGCTGCATATATCAAAAGTTTGTTCCTGCTTTTTTGCTGAGCAGTCTTACATTCTATGGATATACCATAGAATGTTTATCCATTCATCAGTTGATGGACATTTAGATTGTTTCCAGTTTTGAATGACTACAAATAAAGCTGTTATGAACATCTGTGTACTAGAAGTCTTTGTATGGACATATGTTTCCAATGCTTTTGTGTAATACCTAGGAATGCGATGGCTGGATCATATGGTAGGTATACATTAACTAAACTGTTGAATTGTTTTCCAAAGTGGTTGTATCATTTTACAGTCCCATCAGCTGTGTAAGAGACTGACATACTCCATATCCTTGCTACCACTTGGTCAGTTTTGTCTTGTTTTGTTTTTAAATTTTAGCCATCCTAATAGGTGTGTGGTGATATCTCATTATGATTTTAATCTGTATTTCCCTAATGACTAAAGAGACTTCACATGTACTTATTTGTCACCAGCATATTTTAAGTGTTCACTTCAATACGTTCTGTCCATTTCAATATCTTTTCAAAGTTTATTTTTTTAAACATATGGATAGTCAATTGCTATAGGACCACTTGTTGAAAAAGACTATCCTTTCTTCACTGAATTGTATTTGCATGTTTGTGGAGAATTAATTGGTTGCCTCTATATGGGTCTACTTCTGGACCCTATTCTGTTCCACTAATTTGTTTAACTGTGTCTATCTTACTACATTTTCTTGATTACTATAGCTTTAAAAGTCTTGAAGTCAGATAGAATAACTTCTCTAAATTTGTTCCTCAGTTTTCCCAGTTATTTTGGCTGCTCTAGGTCCTCCGCATTTCCAAATGAATTTCAGAACAAGCTTGTCAATATCCACGCCCTCTCCCTCCTCTCCCCACCAAAAAACTTGGGATTTTGATTGGGGTTGCCTGAATCAACAGATCAATTTGGTGAGAAACGACTTAAGTAAATTGAGTCTTCCAGCTCATTTACGTGGTGTGTCTCTCCATTTATTTAGGTCTTCTTTGGCTTCTCTCGGCAGTGTTTTGTAGTATTTAGTGGACAGCTCTTGCACACTTTTGTCAGATACATTTATAGGTACTTCATATTTTTTGATACTATAAATGGCATTTAATAATTTCCAATTTCTGATAGTTTATTGCTGGTATTTAGAAATATAATTTCTGTTTATTGATCCTGTATCCTGCATATCTGCTAAACTCACTTACTGGTTCTAGTAGCTTTTTTGGAGATTCCATTGGATCTCCTGCACAGATGATCATGTCATCTTCAAATAAAGAGTTTTACTACTTTCTTTCCAATCTAGATGCTTTTTATGCTTTTTCTCACCTTATTGCACTGTTAGAATACCCAGTACAATGCTGAATAGAAGTGGTGAGGGTAGACATCCTTGCTTGTTTCCTGAGAGGACAAGCTTTCAGTTTTTTTTTTTAACCACAAACTATGATTTTAGCTACAGGTTTTTCATAAACACCATTCTTAGGTTTAAGAAGGTCCCGTCTATTCTTAGTTTGCTGAGAGCTTTTATCTAGAATCAATATTGGATTTTGTCAAATGCTTTTTCCACATCTATTGATCCATTAATATGGTAAATTACACTGATCAATTTTCAAATGTTAAACTAAATTTGCATTTCTGAAATAAATTCTACTTGGTCATGATGTATTATCTTTTTAATATATATTTGGATTCCATTTGCTAAAAATTTGTTTAGAATTTTTGTATCTATGTTTATGAGGAATATTTTATTTGTAGCTTTCTTGTAATAACTGTTTTTGGTATCTGGGTAATGCTGACCTCAAAGAATGTGTTGGGTAGTATTTTTTTTTAAATTATTTATTTATTTATTTAATTTTTGGGGGCTGTGTTGGGTCTTTGTTGCTGCACGCAGGCTTTCTCTAGTTGCGGTAAGCGGGGGCTACTCTTCGTTGCGGTGCACGGGCTTCTCACGCGGTGGCTTCTCTTGTTGCGGAGCACGGGCTCTAGGCGCGTGGGCTTCAATAGTTGTGGCACACAGGCTCAGCAGTTGTGGCTCGAGAGCTCTAGAGTGCAGGCTCAGTAGTTGTGGCGCACGGGCTTAGTTGCTCCGCGGCATGTGGGATCTTCCGGACCAGGGCTTGAACCCATGTCCTCTGCATTGGCAGGCGGATTCTTAACCACTGCACCACTGGGAAGTCCCAGTATTTTCTTTTTTGATTTTCTGTAAAAGTTTGTGTAGGATTGGTATTATTTCTTCCTTAAATATTTGGTAAAATTCATCATGAAGCCATCTTGGCCTGGAGTTTTCTTTGTGGAATTTTTTTTTTTAACTGCAATTAAATTTCTGTAATAGATGCAGCACTATTTAAGGTATCTATTTCTTCATAAGTGAGCTTTGGTAGTTTGAGGCTTTAAAGGAATGTGTCCATTTCATCTATGGTGTTGGATTAATTGGCATAAAGCTGTTCATAATATTCACTTATCCTTCTAACATGGGTAATGCTTATGTTGATGTAACATCTCTCATTCCAGATACTAGTAATTAATAGAATCTTTCTGTTTTGCTTTGTTTTTTCCTCCTTGGTCTGGCTAGAGGTATATCAATTGTGTCGATTTCTCAAACAAACTGCTTTTAGTTTCACTGAGTTTTTCTACTGATTATCTAATTTCTATTTGACTAATTTCCACTCTGATCTTTATTTTTTCTTTCATCTGGTTATCTTTGATTTCATTTGTTCTTCTTTTCCAATTTTTAACATGGAAACTGAGGTGACTGATTTGAGAACTTCCTTCTTTTCTAACATGAGCAGGTGTCTAATGCTACAAATTTCTCTCTATTGCTTTAGCTGCACTCCATATATTTTGATGTTATGTTTTCATTTCATTTAGCTCAAAATCCTTTTAAATTTCCCTTTGATCTCTTTGACTACAGGTTATTTAGAAGTATTTAGTTTCCAAATATTTAGAAACTTTCCAGATATCTTTCTGTTACTGATTTCTAACTTATTCCATGGTGGTCAGAGAACATACTTTTGTAACTTGAATCCTTTAATTTTATTGAGACATGGTCTCTTTTAGTAAATACCGCATATGCACTTGAAAAGTTGTTACTTGAAAAGTAACAACTGCTGTTGTTAGGTGGAAAGTTCTATAAATGTCAATTAGGTGAAATTTGGTGGTAGTTTTCTATATCCTTACCGATTTTTGGAGTACTTGCCTATCAGTTGTTGTGAAATCTCTGACTATAATTGCGAATTCACCTATTTTTCCCTGCGGTTCTATCAGTTTTTGTTTCAATAATTTTGAAGCTTTTTTATTAGATGCATCAATGTATGCCCTCTTGATGAACTGACCTCTTTCACATTATAAAATGACTCTCTTTATCCCTGGTAATATTCTTTGCTGTGAAATCTACTTTCTCTAATTAATATAGTCACATCAGTTTTCTCTTGATTAGTGTCAGCATGTGCTTCCATTCTTTTACTTTTAGTCTATTTGTGTCTTTATATTTAAAGTGATTTTCTTTTTGTTTTTTTTTAAAGTGAGTCTCTTATAGATAGTATATAGTTGGAGTCTACTTCTATATCTAGTCTGATAATCCCTGTCTATTGACTGCTATGCTTAGACCACTTATATTTAATGAGTATTGATATGACTGAGTTCAAACCCACCATCTTGCTATTTGTTTTCTATTTGTCCCATCTGTTCTTTATTACTTCTTTCCTCTTTTTCTTTTTTCTGGGGGGGAGGGGAATGGGTGCTAGTAACTTTTGGATTAATTGAGTATTCCTTATGATTCCACCTTATCTTCTTTGTAGGCTTATTAGCTATAATCCTTTGTTGTGGTATTTTAGTGGTTGTTTTAGGTTATAGTACATATCTTTAACTTATCACAGTCTACCTTCAAATGATACTACTATACTACTCCATCTATACTATAAGAGAATTAAAACAGTATACTTCCATTTCTCCCCTCCTGGCCTTTGTGCTATTGTCATATATTCTATATTCTATTTCTACATCTGATATAAACATTGTTGTTATTTCTGCTTTAAAAAGTTAACGATTAGGGACTTCCCTGGTGGCACAGTGGTTAAGAATCCGCTTGTCAATGCTGGGGACATGGGTTCGAGCCCTGGTCCAGGAAGATCCCACATGCCGTGGATTAAGCTGAGTACAACTCAACTCAACTAAGCCCGTGTGCCACAACAACTGAGCCTACGTGCCACAACTACTGAAGCCTGTACAACTATAGCCTGGGCTCCACAACAAGAGAAGCCACCGCAATGAGAAGCCCATGCACTGCAACGAAGAGTAGCCCCCGCTTGCCGCAACTAGAGAAAGGCCGCACGCAGCAACGAAGACCCAATGCAGCCAAAGATAAAAATAAAAAAATTTATTTAAAAAAGTTAATGATTAAAGAGGTTAAAATAATAAGGAAAAAATGTTGATATATACCTATATAGCTATCATTTATGGTGCTCTTTATTTTTTTGTATGTAGAACCAGCTTTACATTTGGTATCATTTTCTTTTCCCTTGAAGGATTTCCTTTAACATTTCTTGTAATGCAGGTACTGCTGATGAATTCTTTCATATTTTGTGTCTGAAAAAGTCTTTATTTCATCATTTTTTAAAGATATTTTAAGATATTTTTAAGAATTTTAGAGTGACAGTCTTTTTCCTTGCAGTACTTTAAATATTTTGCTCCACTGTTTTTTAGCTTGTTTTTTTTTTTTTAATGAGAAATGTGCTGTCATCTTTATATTTGTTGATTTGTATGCAATGCATCCTTTCCCACTCTTGTTGCTTTTAAGATTTTTCTCTTTATCACTTATTTTAAGCAATTTGATTACAACATGCCTTGGTGTAGTTTCCTTCATGTGTTCTTGTGCTTGGGGTTTGTTGAATTTGGATCTATGAGTTTATAGCGTTCAACAAATTTGGAAAAATTTCAGTCATTATTTCCTTAAATATTTTTTTAGTCTTCCTATCTCTCTCCTCTCATTTGGGAACCTCAGTGACACATACATATGACTCCTTGAAATTTTCCCACAGTTCACTGGTACCCTTTTCACTTTTTTAAAGTCTTGTGTGTGTGTGTGTGTGTGTGTGTGTTTGATTTTGGATAGTTTTCATTGCTATGTCATCCAGTTCATTAGTCTTTTCTTCTGCAAAGTCTGTGTTGTTGTTAATCCCATACAGCGCTCTTTTCTTTCCTTCCTTCCTTCCTCCCTCCCTCCTTCCTTAAAATAATCTTAGCCATTGTAGGTTTCATCTCTAGAAGTTTAGTCTGTGTCTTTAAAAAGATGTAAAAAGATGTATCTCCTTACTTAATATGGGCAATCTTTCCTCTAGCCTTCTGAACATATGGAATGCAGTCATAGCAATTATTTTAATACCCTTGCCTACCTATTTTTATATCTATGCTATTTCTGGATCAGTTTCAATGGATTGATTTTTTCCCCCCTCATTATGGGTTGTCTTTTTTTGCTACTATGCTTGCCTGCTAATTTTTGACTGGATGCCAAGCATTGTGGGGTGACATTTATTTTTGTCTTCTTATAAACATTCTTGAGTTTTGTTCTGGGATGCAGTTAAATTAACTGGAAACAGTTTTGTCCTCTGGGATCTTGCTTTTGAGATTGTTCAGGGCGACCAGAGCTGTGTTTCATCTATGGTTAATTTTTGCTCCACTATTGAGGCAAGACTTTAACAATACCCCTGAAATATGAAATTTTGTCCTTTCTGGCTGTTGAGAACAGACATTATTCCCATCCCTCTGTGAGTTCCAGGCACTGTTCTCTCTGATCCTTTAGATTTTTCTTTCTCTGGCCTTGGGTCATTTCCTCATATGCATTCACTCCTCTGTACTCAATACTCAAGGGAGACCTCCTCAGCTCTCCAAGTTTCTGTCTTTGCGCAGCTCTCTACTCTAGACTAACTATCTTGGCTTCCTTGGACTTTGAGCTACATCTCCTCCAATAAGGCCGACAACAGGGATCTGCCTATATTCTGCTTCTTGTACTATGGCCTGGAGACTCTCTCCAAGCAGTGAGCTGGAGCAATCAGGGGTTCATTTTCTTTTCCTGTCTTCAAAGATCATTGCTTTCTGATGTGTGATGTACGTCTTAGGAGCTATTATTTCATATAATTTATCCTTTTTTTTTTTTCTTTTTTAAAGTTTCAGGTGGAGGTCAGGTGGAGGTAAATGTGGTCTGTGTTGCCTCATCTTGATCAGAAGCTGAAGTCTTACTTCTAGTTTTTGGCTGATATAATAGATGTGGCAATATACATCACTGCATACATACCTTTGGTTCTGTGAGTGGATTTATTTGTTGAATAAATTATCTAAGGTGTCTTTGTTAGGTTAAATGGTAGGTGCATTTTAAGTGCAAATGATTTTGCCAAACTGCCCTCCAAAAAGGTTTTACAATCAATACTCCTACTGACAGTTTTTGAGAATGCCTACTTTTCCATATACTCTACAGACACTGAGTATTATCAAATGTGTACATCTTTACCACTTTGATAGGCAAAAAAGTGATTTTATTTTCATTTCTTTTGCAAGGTTAAACATCTTATTATATGCTTACTGGTGACCAGTACTCCTTTTTCTGGAACTATTTATGTCCTTTGAATTTTTAGAAAATTGATTTTTCATTTTCCTACTGATTTGTAAGAACTTGTGCAGGAAATTAATCTTCTACCATATGAATTACAATTTTCCCCTTCAGTCAGTTGATGGTTTCTCTTTGACTTTCCTCAGGTTGTTGTTGTTGTTTTGCCATGAGTAATTTTCAAATTTTTTTTTTATGTAGTCCAAGTTATCAATCTTTTCCTCTATGGTTTCTGGAATTTTCATAGCTCCTGGATATACACATGTACATGACAGTAACAGGAGTTTATATCCTAAACTCATAATTAATAAGTGAGACAGTTTAGTTTTTTTTTTTTTCCCTCAGTAAACTGAAATTAGATAACAGTTTGCTATACTGAGTTCCTGTTTCTTATGCTGATTAAGATCTCTGTTGGGCAACTGTCTTTGATTAATAAAACACAGAAAATACAGATTATTACTTATAAATACAGTTTGGTAAACAAGAATTTCAAAGCATGGAGGATACTAGAGGTATAAAAAAGGGATCTTTTGGGGAATCACTGGCTTTAAATCATAGTCTTATTTTTCCCAGGATGGACTCATCTTTAGGGTTTGCTGGGAAGCTGGAGGGATGATATGAAACCAAAACTGATGGTTATTTTCAGACATGTTGGTTGGTTATAAGATAGTTCCTAAAGCCTGGTGCCTCCCCTAAAAACTCCAGCAACTTCTCCCCCGCTGTCCCCACCCTGCCCCCCATGACCAATGTACTTACTGTCAGTGTCATAAACATATTTAGAATAGACTTTGTACCTTGTCATACTTTCTTGATAAAATTGCCTAATTGTTTTCTGTAAGTTCTATTTTCCCAACCAGGTAGTCAGCCACTTGAAAGCAGGGCCTTGGGCCATATGCTTACTACAATATTGAGCTTAGATATATATAGTTGAGTTGTACTCAGCTTAAGCATGTGCTGTCAAAGGTAGTAAAACTGTGTAGAAACTACCAAACCAGGAGAGTAGAATCCGAGAAGAAAGTACGCTATTTATTGCCTGGGGATGACACCTGTCACCATCAGGCATTTGGCAAAAATGAGGCTACTGTCCAACAAAGGAAAATGAATGCAGTGAGGCCTGAAAGGAAGACCCCTTCCGAGGAAATATAATTGCTAAACAGGCCAAGTTCTCTCTCAGCATAGTCAGAGTGAATAAATTACCAAGGGACTGAAAACTGCAAACCATTATACTTCTGTAGGGGAAATGAGCTAAACTTTGTGAGGGTCTATGACATGTGGTGGTGAAGGAGGAGGACAGCTAACATTTAATGCTTATCGTGTAGCCAGCACTGTCCTAATAAGCACTTTCCATGAATTAGCTAATTGAATCCTCTTAAGTCCATGAGGAGGATAATATTATTCCCATTGTACAGGTGAGAAGACTGAGGGTCAGGGACATGCACAATTACTCAGGTAACACAAGAAGGCAGCGTGATTTGAACACAGGTCTTTCTGACTCCAAGTCCAGCCCTTGATTATTCTACAGATTATGCTATAGACTATGCACCTCATTTCATCCTCAGAGGAACCCAGATAGAAGCTTTCCCACATTGTTGATGTGGCAACTGGAGTTCTGAGGTAAGGGAACCGCCTACGGGCCATCCAGGTCTTTTTGACTCTAAACCTCATATATTCCTCGTATGTGGAGCTCCCGACCCCTACACTCCTCCACTCTGCTTGTCCCAGTCCCTCTATCCCTGTAACTCTCCTTCTATCTGCTCCCAACGCACACTCTAAAAGGAAAAAGGAAAAAGGTCTAGTCACATGAGAAAAGTCAATGATGAAGGAACATGCTATGCATGGTCATTCTTCTGTGTCTGTCTTGGCTCATGTGATTTCCTGTGCCTAATTATATCTTCTTCCTTTAAACTCATCCATGTGAGTCTACTTACTCCTCTGAGGCCCTCCTTGATTCTCACCTCCCTTCTTGAATCAGTTGCTCTCACTCTGCCCTTACATACCACTTTGCTTACACCTCTGCTCCTATAGTACTTCTCACACTCTGCCCATTTCTCCAACTAGACCCCATCTAGCATCTTATTTAATCACGGTTATCACCAATAGCTAGCACAGTGCTCAGGCATGGTGTACAATGAAGGAACTCAGTAGCTTAAAAGAAAGCCCACAGGTCCCTATACAGCACTTGCTACTGAAAAGAAAGCAACTGCCAGGATCACAGCCCCACTTCCAAAGGCGTAAGAAAGACAACTGGCAGACAACCACTACCTGGGCTGGGCTGGCTTATTTTCAGGGAGGGATTGAGTGTCTAAAAATGCAAGTCTCCTTGAAAGGAAACTGCAAGCTTAGAAAGGCACGTTCCTGATGTATGGAATCTGTATGAGCTTTTAATGGCACAGAAGAGTTGGCCTGCTGCTCCGAATATCCACTCAGGCATTAAAAGCTTTGCTTCTAGTTGCTAAAGTATTTTGAACAAATCATCTCCTACATCCATCCAACTCAAATCTCTGTATGTTTGCTACCCTATTCAAATACCAGTCTTTGAATACCCCATGCCTTTGAATACCACATGCCAATCTTTTTCACTTTCCACTATTCTAAATAACTAGAAATGTGGTATAGTAAGCTGCTCACACAGGGCTCCCCAGGAGGTATTTGTTGGAAGACGAGAGTAAGAAAGCATCAGTCGCTTTCTGCCACTATTTGGTATTGGTAATTGCTGGTAAATTGAATCTTGGGTCTATCATTTTGGGTCTCTTGGATTTTTCATTTTGTCCTGCAAAACCAATGTCTCTAACCTGTTGAGAGAAGGAGAGTAAAGTTGTGGGGTTTCCCCTTTGTTTGTCGTCACACTTAGCTGTGCCCCACTTTGTCTGTGAAGGAACAGGGGGCGTTAGGAAATTATTCCTAACTACAGGGGGCACATGTAGCACAAATGCTGGGGTTTGGGGTGAATGCAGAAGAGCAGTCACAAAGCAAAACTGATTTTGAGGATTTGCTTCGGTGTCCTTAGTTTATGTGGAAGTTGATGACGACAAGAGAGGTGTAGCTGGCAAGTCACGAGGTCCTGCTCTTTACAGCTAAGAGTACAGCCTATCTGTCATCAAACACAAATCTGGAAGTTGTAGCTGGCTCAGAGTTGGCATACAGGCTTTTTACTATTTCTTCAAAGTGTTTTTCACATGCCATATTTAGAGTTGGGATAATTCTGAAACACACTAGTAAGAAGCTTTCATAAAATGAACACAACTGCTAATTCTTTTCTCCCAGAGCTGCCCCTTCCTACCTTTCAGGTCCTACCTCACCCCTCCTGCCTTATGCTCCAGCTACATCTGCCTCCTCACTGTTTCCGGAACAATTCACTCCAGCCCCAGGGCCTTTGTACATGCTGTTTCCTTTTCCTTTGTACCTGCTGAGTTCTTCCCTGTGCTCTATCCCTGACGATTCCTTCTGTTTCAGCTCGAGTCACTTCCTCTGAGAGGCTTTCCCTAACCACTCTTCTCAAACAGGTCCCCCACTCTTTATCACACCAACCAGCTGTCTCCTACTCACCCCACCCCATCCTGTCACTGGGCAGAAAGCTCATTACATAACCCTTGTGCCTGAAACAGATCTGTTTCCTTCTGTCCTGTCTAGTATATTTAATACAACTCCAGTCACCATCCTCGTTCTGGTGGCACTATGGATGCAACATGGCTTGACACTTCAGAAAGTTTTCTAACAATGTCTTAAAACAAAAAAGATTTCTGTTAACTCCAAGTAAACCAGGAAATTAAATTAAGAAACCACTCTCCAAGCATCTGAAATTTTATTTTAATGTTTCTATTTCAGAATAGCTCCTAAAGTGTAATAAGTACATCTTTTGAAAAGCACAGAACACAGATAATTACAGTTTATTAAATGTTTTAAAGACTTGATTATTTCTAAAATTTTTCTAATTCCTTCTGTAACTCTATCTTATTTTCAAGAAAAACAATCCTCTCTTGATTCTATTTCACCATTGAGATTCACACAAACCATTCCAAATTTCTTAATTTCCAAGCAACACATTAAATTCTTCAGACTTCTTTCAAAACAGCTAAGGGGAAATCCCTGATGATTTCAGCTGACAACTCCTTGATCAGGAAAAGACTTTAAATGCCAATCACCAGAAAAGTTACAGTTTACAGGAAAGAAAGGGGAAATGCTGACATATTACACAACAAAGCACGAATAAAGCATGGTTTATGAATTGAATGGCATACTCATGCTGACAGTTTTATCAAGAATTTCTGGTGACATCATAAACTATGTTGGAGCAATGAACTGGTTCTATTGTCCATGTTTCTGAGAGTCTAAGGTGAAAATAAGATTCCCTTCTTTGGAGATTTTATGGGAAAAATGAAATAACAATTTGTGTACTTTTTCCCCCCCTAGACTTCTACAAAGACTCTGGGTTTTAAATGAAGCAAAGAACTGAGCTAAAGGGAATTCTTATTTGATGCCTAATTTCATCCAGAATTGAGGAGCGCCCTTTTCGTCAAGGTTTCTATTAGTTGGTAGAGGAAAGGAATGATCTGCTTCCGCCTCTAGCTGTGGGTGTTCAGATCAAAGTTCTCTGAAAGGGCAAATGCTACAGCAGTAGGGACCCCAGAACAAAATCCTCCCCCAAGTTACAAAAAGAAGATAGTTTGAAGGTAATAACGACCAGGATGTAACTCTGACCCCCAGAGAATCTGGTAAAATCAATTACTTTCAGTTGTAGTAATTATGTAACATATTAGAGATGAGAACACCACAAGCAATGGGTTTTCCCCCTTGTAGTCTATATAAATTCATCAATAAACTATACTCTCTATTAAGGCTTTATTGTAAGTGATTACAAACACAAGGCATTTCATAAGCATTCTGTCATTTGCTACACTGTAATTCAGCAGAAGGAATGACGCAAAAATTATAATCTTCAGTAAATGAACAGGAAACAAAAAAAGAAAAGCTCCTGAACGCTGAAATAAATCAGTGACTCAGTCCCAGAGTCAGCCTAAACCTCCATTCAGATTGGATCTTAAGCATTTACTCATTAGAATGGTATTGGCCGAGAGTGAAAAATGACTGGAGAATGAACGAGATACTGGTAAGTATACGCAAAACTAAGGAAAGGGGCTGAGAGCGACTGGGGATTTAAACATAATTATGGAAAACTTAGAAATAAACTGTGGTGTCGGCCTTTATTTCGAAAACCATATTGAATATCCAAAATAAAAAGTGATTGCGAATTTCCATGTAACCAAATAGCAATTGCTGTCACTCATTGGGCACTCATCATTTACTAGGTACTGCCCCAAGAAGTCTCCACACATTAGCTCTTTTTAATCCCCATGGCAATTCTATAATGTTCCAATTCCCATTTTAGGGCTTAAAAAAAAATTGAGGAGCAAAAAGGTTGCATAACTTGCCTCAAATCTCACAGTGGAGGCCTGGGAATGGAACTCACTTCTGACTCCAATCTGAGTTATTAACCAGTAGTGATGTATCTTCTCTATTTGGGCATTTTGGAGCTAGCCTCTCTGAGTATCCTTTGGGGCTCTAACAAAATGTTTCAAGTATTTTCTGATGCTTCATCCTACTGATTACACAATTAGAGTTTCCCAATAGAAAGATACTATCTATTGTTTCTGTTTAATCACACTTCATTCCACTGCCTTTGTTGCTGCTTAAATAGGGCGATGTCCCACCTATCAGAGTAGAAATGAAAAAGAAACTGGCTTCCAACCTGTTTTATTATCTTTCTGAGGTTCTCACAGCAGAGCTTTAACATTTTCTTCTTAAAAACCTTGTAATCACAGACTGGTGCTTCTTGTTTTGACAGTCCAATCTTATTAGATCATGTTCTAGCTCATTGTAGGCCTTGCTCAATACTCCAAAATTTCAGACCTACCAAAGCTACTAAAAACTTTTCAGTTGAGGAGTCCACGACCTCATGTGAAATTGGAGTCATGGGAATTTAAACGAACTAATAAAACATCTCTATGGTAAACTGAAACAGTGATGACAATGGAATGAATGACTAATATTCACATATGACTTTTTTATCCAAAGCGCCCAGTGTTCAATGCACTTTTGCAAACTGATTAAACTTCTGCACAGTAATAACTGTGCTTTGTACTTCCATGACACAATTCTTTCATGGACTGCTGTGCACTGGCCTCATGTTACCACGCTCTAATTGCCCTCAGGTGGCTGGCAGGTGGTACAAGAAATGTACTCTTCGTTCGTTCCATCTTCAGAATAAAGAAGTGGTACAAAGGAAGAAGAATTCGAGCTGGGGCAGATTTCAGCAACTGAAGTATGCTCGCCTGAATGGCGGGGGTTGGGGGGGCCCTGCAGAACCATGCGGGAAGGGCTAGCCATGTAGCTCGGAAAGAGAGAGAGGCAAATGACTTCCCAGTAAAAGCAATTTACAAATACTTCGGCATACATCACCTTTGTGTTATGTGGCCCCATGACTCAGTGGAAGCGAAACGTGTACCTTATTTCCCCCCTAGATCTCCACGTTCTCTTCCCCAGAGCCAGCCTATAACCTCAAATCTCTCAGCAGCCAAAAGGAGAGGACTAAGGACAAGGCCGGAGGGTTCAACTTTGGGTTGTGGTTTAGCCCGTATTACTGGTAGTAACCAGAACAGCATAAAATGCTACCATGAAAAAGGTTAGAGGACAAAAGGACTGTTCTCTGGCTCAGGAAAAACATCAGGCAAGGATAATTTTCAACTGTGTGATTTTTAAATAAATGACACAATGAATGTTTTACTTGTGATTCTTCGTCTTAAATCAGAGAGCAAAGGCCCGAGACTCAGTATTTAGCATCTTGTTACATTTGGGTCATGGAATGTAATGAGAAGATTTTTCCCTTTTCATTTGGGATTATATTGTGAAGAAAATGGCACCAGGCTCTAAGAGATTTATAAACGTCAACGCCTCTGGGGCTAGGAAATGAGCAAGAGTAAAGGATGTGGGCCAGGAGGGGACCCTGCAAAGTGGAGGGGCCGACGGGGGCAGCTCTCCCACTCAGGCAAACTGTTCCCCATGGGAAGGAGGGAAGACCCAGCGTTGTCAGATCTGGCACATTTAAAATAAAAAGTTGGAAATGTGGATTGCTATGTGAAATCTCCCAATTTTTTATGTTGCAACTAACTGATATATGTATATGCAACTATGTGGGCCAAAGCAAACACATCTGGGGGCTGGATCCAGCTCACACACTCTGCTGTCTGACCTCTGTGACCACAGTAATGGTTTTTAACCCTTAAGCAGTTAAAAGGAAACAAGATCTGACATATCCTCCAGGGAGTAAACTACACTGTTGCTTGGTCAAAAGGCCCTTTATAACTCCACTGTGTGGGGTTTTAGAAATAAGTCCAAGAAGTTGATGATTTTATTCTACTAACTATATCAAGTGTACAGCTTTGCAGCTTCCTGTTGTAAGGAGGTCAGTATCAGAGGATCTTAGGGCAAGTTAGGGAAGGGGTTTAGCAGGGAGACGCTCTGTCGCTTCACAATATGAGGTGTGAAGCTGACTCCAAGCTGGAGCTCATACCACCTGTTTAAAAATCTATGATTTGTTCTCTGCTGCTCTGAGACAAAGGAGCCCAAGAACTGTGGCAACCAGGGGCTTTCAGTTGGCAGCTCAGTAGGATTGACAGAAAAGTTCAGCTGGAGAGAAAAGAGTCATATCCCCCTTCTGATCTGACAACACACTACGGAACAGAGACAGCACGATGGCTGGTTGGCTGGCTGCCCATCTTCCTTATCATACACGAGGCACCACTCCATATACCATGCCTTCAGCTATCTTCCCATCCTGCTCCTGGAAGATTTCTAAACATAGCCGTTGCACATGTGTTTGGAAGGAAGGAGGTTTCTATTTTAAAGGAGAGAGAGTTCCTTGTCTCTGGCTATGGGGCTTGAAATTGACTACCCTCTCAGTTAGTTCTACCATGGACCATTGATCCTCAGTGTTGAAAGAGAATAAGAGGAGATAAATGCTGGACTCTTCCCTCCACACTAAGTGAAAGGAGAGCTGACCTGTGACTGATTTGCAGTGGGTTGGGGAAATCTATCCTCACTGGCCTGGCTACCATCTTTTTTTTTTTGCGGTACGCGGGCCTCTCACTGTTGTGGCCTCTCCCGTTGTGGAGCACAGGCTCCGGACGCGCAGGCTCAGCGGCCATGGCTCATGGGCCCAGCCGCTCCGCGACATGTGGGATCTTCCCAGACCGGGGCATGAACCCGTATCCCCTGCATCGGCAGGCGGACTCTCAACCACTGCGCCACCAGGGAAGCCCTGGCTACCATCTTAAAATGCTGTTTTATCCACTAGCATAATACAGTAATAACACTAACACCAAACCTTTATGGATTGCTCACTACATATGCCAGGTACACATGCTTACTATGTATATGCCAGGTACAGTTCTAAGTGCTTTATATATATTAACTTATATTCCTCACATAACCCTAAGGATGTAGGTATTATTATTACCCTCATTTTACACATGTGGAAACTGAAGCACAGAGAGGTTAAGTAGCTTGCCCAAGGTCACAAAGTCAGTGACCGGTGGACTAGGAATTCAAACCTAGACAGTCTGGCTCCAGGGCTGTGCTCTTAACCATTATGCAAATAACCTCTCCAAAGGAGGAATGAATATCAAGGTAAAGGCTGTAATTTGAGACTGAGTTACTTACGGTACAATATGAAGGCTTGGTAATTTCCTGTTCTGATGGAAAATAAATTTTCTATTTCCACATTTTATGCAGGTGTCAGAGCAATTATACATCCAGGAAAAAAAAAATCTAAGAAATTTCAGTGTGCCCATTTGACTCTCAATATTTGTTACAGTGGAGTGCATCATATCATTTTATGTGCAGAGATTCAAGCATCGTGGGGAGGAGAAAGAGACAGAGACAGGATTTAGATTGGACAGCGGGGTCCCAGAAGGGGCCTGGGGCGGCGGCAGCAGCCGGCTCTCTCTCGGTGGTGCTAGCTCCCCGTGTGCCTCCCGTGCTGTGCAGGTCTTGCTGTGTGGAGTGCAAGTCTGTGATTAAAAGATATGTGTTTTCTAGTGTAACGGCTCCTCATGGCAAGCCGACGACTTCATCTGGTGCTCACCTGAAAAAAAACTGCAACGCTTGAGAAAAAACTGTCTGTGGGAGACTGACTTAGAGATGGTGCCTCAGCCTGCCTCAAAGACTTGCAGAAGTCATCTTTTGTAGATTTAATTTTTGCCTTACACACCTAAAAAACCCAGCTTCCTGTATAACCTGTAAACAAATTAATTTCAGTACATATGATCTCAAATTTTCTTGTAATCATTCTCAAGCATTTCCGCAGAGATAATCTTTAGTTATTTTTAGGTCCAGCAATTGTTTCTTAATTATAAACTTATTCCGTATCACGACCTGTGATCCTAATTCCTTGGCTACTGACCCCCAAGTCTAGCTTTGGAACCAATCTTTCACAGGACTCTAAAAGAGCATTCTATAATAACACAGAAACCTATACTGTACTTGATAATGACCTGTTACTCTTTAATTGCTTTTTCATTTATGGCTCTCTACTAGACTACAAGCTCTGTGAAGGCAGGGACCAACTTCTAATAATGACTGACACATAGTGACACTCAATACCTAACTAATGAAAAATAAAAGGCAGTCAAATTTATACACCAGAGCACAGTGCTATACTTTGGCCAGAAAAAATTCCACTGCATCTAGGTATATGAGTGTTTCTGAACTCCTAAACTAGGTGAGCGTTCAACGTCTCACCTTCATTTCCTTAGGGTCTGTTTCTCTTTAACTATACATCCCTTGCTGCGTGACCTCATTCACTCCCCCACGCCAACCATATGCCGACAACGCACAAATTTCTTTATCTCCCCCCACCCCCTCCCCTGAGCTACAGGCCTGATTTTCCAACTGTCCTCAAGATATCTCTGCCTGACATAAGTGACTCAAGGTTAACGTTTCCAGAACTAAGTTTTATCTTCACCCTCCCAACCCTACTCCATTTCCCCTTCTCTGCAGTAAAGGCCTGTTTCTTGCTGCAGTTTCAAGCGAGGCTTTGGTGTCAGAAAAATCCACATTCCAAAAAATAAATTAAAAAGAAAAATCCACATTCCAATCCTAGGGATACACTGACTGGTCGTACAGCATCGGGCTTCTCTGAGTCTAAATTTTTACAACTGTCACATCGCTCGATGTTACCTACTCCATAAAGTCGGCATGATGACTAAATCAAATGATGTATTAAATTCCTTAGCTCAAATCTAAGAAAAAAAATGTCATAAAGAACCTAGGGGTAAGACGGGAATAAAGACACAGACCTACTAGAGCACGGACTTGAGGATACGGGGAGGGGGAAGGGTAAGCTGGGACAAAGTGAGAGAGTGGCATGGACATATAGACACTACCAAACGTAAAATAGATACTAGTTAATTCAGTATCTCCATAAGCTAGAAAACTTCAAAGTCATCCTTTACTTCTGATGACCCTTCTACTCCCCCTTGATTCAAATAGTCCCCAAGTTCTCTCAATCCTATGTTTAAAACCTCTCCAATCTGGGTTCGTCCTGCATCTCGGCTGACACAGCCTTCACCCAGGCCCTTGTCTTTGTCACCATTTATTTGCTCATTCATTTCCTTGCTTTAGGTCTCTCTATATTTAGCTCACACATCACAGTGACACCAAAGTCATCTTCCTTAAAACCTACATGAATCATGTCACTCCCCAGCCTAAAAACCTTCACTGGCTCCCAGAGGTACAATCCACATCCATCTACACTTCTTACGAACGGGGTGGAACTATCACTTACACAAGATGACTTGTCGGGATCTTTATATATATTTTTCACTTACTCATCACAACAATGCCATTATTTAATGAAAAAAATAAATTTGGAAAATGAGGCTATTCACTAGCCACTAATGGAAGTCAAACAATTTGCCTGTGTCTAAATCTTGTCAGAGACTGGAATTCACAATCAGGTTTGATTCTGGCCTGTATATGTGTCAGTACAATGAATTCACAACTTATCTAGAGAATGAACTCTAAAGTCAAATATAAAATAAAAGTTTCATATGACTCAAAGCCAACTTGACCATCTCTTAGAAAAGCAGAACAATTTCTCTTTCCGTGTTGGAAAGAGTGCTGTTTCTTTGGCTGATATAAGCTTAAGTAGTTGATGGGCATCACCTGTACTATTTCACTGTAGTCCTTGTCTCCATTTTTGCTGAGTGTGAACAGCTGAATCTATGTACAGCAATTGAAATATATGGCTAACAGAACACCTAGATAGAGTGCACCATAATTGAACATTATCTGTCCCTCCCAAACAGCTGGAGGGGGGCAGAGACGACTTAATTTGCACATATCAGGTGGCTAATTTATACACTTGGAAAAAATTAACCTCCTCTTCTTTATCTTACAGTTCACCTCCTTAAAGAATCATCACTGATTTCAAAATAGCTGAATATGAATTAAGAAGCTGATTGCGTAGGTCATTATTTGGTCTCACAAATTGCAAAAGAAATGATCTCATTCCCAACAAGACTTCTGTTTGTCCTTTACTTTCTGCACTGCAGTTTGGTCTTGAACACTCAACCTGACTTTGGGGGTGTCCATTCAGTTGAGAACAACTTCTTTCAGAGTAAGGAGTCTGAGTTCCCACAGGTTCCTGTGAGTCAAAGCTGAACTGCAGGTTCATGGGTGGGGACGCCTGCTCTGAAAGCTGCCTCATTTTCTGGTCTAATGTGGTTAGGAACAGGAAGTTGAACCTTTGGTATTTTGGGTTTTGATTCTACCCTGCCCTGCCCTTAAAAAGCATTCACTCAGGGCTTCCCTGGTGGCGCAGTGGTTGAGAGTCCGCCTGCCGATGCAGGGGACACGGGTTCGTGCCCCGGTCCGGGAAGATCCCACATGCCGCGGAGTGGCTGGGCCCGTGAGCCATGGCCGCTGAGCCATGGCCGCTGAGCCTGCGCGTCCGAGGCCTGTGCTCGACAACGGGACAGGCCACAGCAGTTTGAGGCCCGCGTACCACGCAAAAAAAAAAAAAAAAGCATTCACTCACACCAGGGTCTTTAAATGTGGAGTGACCACATTTACAGCATCCATTGGAGAAACCGAAGTCGCTGGGAAGTGTGAGGCTGGAGCTCCGACATTGTGTCCTACTGCTTGGTGTCCCGGAAAAGCACTTCTGTGTGGGAGCGCTGTGCACTCCGATTCTCTGTCCCTGATTTCTGAAGTCCTTTGAAAGCATGGACACCGAGTTTCTCCCCAGTTCCTGGGCACTGGTCTTGTGGAGTGGTCAAGTAGATGCTGAAATCAGTCTTGCTACAACCAATCTGGTGGCAAACACATCCATACGCTCATTCAATTACAGCAGAGTATCATGAAGTCACACGGATTTGGGTTCCAATACTGCTCCAGGCAGCCCCCCTAGCCCCACTTAGCTCAGATTCCTCGCTGGGGACAGTGTCGTTTGCCTTACATCATCATTCTAATCTGTTCTCTCTCTCTGATCGAATCAGATAACACAGGTGAAGCACTTCTACAAGCTCTGTAAACAGCAGTTGTTGTTATAATTCCTTCTAGTTCTCACTCCATTTTGACTTTGACCTCAAAGTCTTCACAATGGTCTGTGAGGCTCTGTGAGATCTGCCCCTTGTTGCCACTCTGATCTCATTTCCTATATTGCTTCTCCTTGCTCATTCCACATGGCCCTCTTGGCCATTCCTGGAACATTCTAGGACTCTTCCTTTGCATGGACTGATTCCTCTCATTTTTTCCCCAGGTGCTCAGAGCAGTGCCTGGCACCTAGGAAACATCCAGCAGGTATGTGTTGAGTGAATGATGAATGAATAAATTGCCTTGGATGGTCAACCAATACCCCGTAGAGAATTCAAGCTCAGCACTAAATACCTCACTGAACTGCACAGGTACCGATACGTTTAGGTCCCCTTCAGAGAGAACTGGACTCTGTCCACTAACAGCGAACAAGAAACTGTCCCAAGTGCTTTCTATGAATTAGTTCCTTTAATCCTCACCCCCATTACTAGTCCTTACTTGAGCGAAAACAAAGCACTGAGAGGCGAAGGAATTTGCTGAAGGTCACCAAGGTAATAAGGGATGTAGGCTGCCTGTCAGGAGCCACTGCCTACTATTACTTTTGGCCAAGGGACCAACCTTCAGGGCTGATGACTACTTTGAATGATGCTGTCCGACTCTGGCTGATTCTACAATTCCCTTGGGCTGCCAGCCATACAGGCGGGCGATCTCCCCAGGGCCCCCTTTCCACCAGCCCGTGCCGCTGGAGTTCCAGCGCACTCCCCAGCCAATCCTGCTCCAGTTACGATGGAGGAGGTCAGGCCAAATGGGTAAGGTAGACTGTTCATTTCAGGGACCAAAAGGCCCAACTGGTTTTGTTGTTTTCTTATAACTTATACTTCACAAAATCAGCTAATCATTGAGACACAGAAATGAATTTTTTCTGTAACAGTCAAATAAAGATACGATTTGAAGTCAGTGAGTCAGGACATTATTTGTCACCTGGCACGTGCTAATCCACCCTTACGACTCATCTCAGCACTCCATGCCCAGGAGGCCTTCCTGGATGAGCCCCATCCTCATGCCCACGCCCCCTCCCCCAGGCTAGATTAGGTGACCCTCCTCTCTACTCTCAAAGCACCTAGTATCTCCCTCCACCGTAAGGTGTGCTGAACTGCACTGAAACCACCTGTTCCCGCCTTCCCCACAGACTGGACACTTGAGTGCGGGGACAGTGTCCACTGCATGCTTGTCTCCGCAGTGCCTAATGACTAAATTCAACAGATGACTGTTGAACAGAACAGCGTCACTCTACTGAGATACCACGACCTCTGACATCTCTGAATCTGCCTTGTTATCTTAGATCTGGCTTGGAGTGAGATCTGAATGACAAAGCCCCTGAAGTGACCCAGTTACAGTTCAAGAAAAGCATGACTCTGGGGTCAGAGTAACAGTCTTCAAACTACATGGCATTCTCTTGCCATACACTCAAAAGTTCTCCAGCTGTTCTCGATGAAATTAATTAGCCCCTAAGTCTCCTTAAATAAATGCATAAAAGGAGTTGTGATATTTTCTCTAGGGGTCTTCCTTTCTCTTTCAAAAAAAGGCAGCACAAGGATACATTACCTCGTGATTCAGCCAACGCTTATGATATACCCCCCTTAACCAAAATATTTATAACCTCCTGAGTCTCACCGTGTACAGATTTAAAATTCAAAATATTTGCAGGTGATGCTATTCATATTTTTAAAGGTTTGCTTTCAGAATAGTTCACTGGGTCAGAGTAAAGGAGCTATGAAATAGAGGGAAAAATAACGACACACTCCTTCTTACTAGCATCAGCTATTCATGAAATGTGCTGCCTTGAGTATCCACGCAGATAAATATTTCAGCGATAAATGGAGCAAGGAAGTGCATTTTAAGTATCCGAGGAACAACCCCCTTGGGATTATGAAGTCAGACTCTTTAATATCACCCCAAACTTAATCCTACCCATGCTGACTAATTCTGTAATGAATTCTGTAGTTATCAAGAAGATTAATTAAAAAAAAAAAACCCACCCTGCTTATTCTGAAGCAATGTTGACATGAGTCTCAAACCGGTGACAGCAAACCACATACCACAAAGTATTTAAAAAAAAAAAAAAAAAAGGAAAACCAAACTCACAGATGTTAAGAACCACTGGTCATGTTCAATGGTATTCCATTTAATTCTTATAATAATCTTGCCCATTTTTAGAGATGAGGAAACTAAAGTGAAGGCGGTTTAAGGAAACTCCCTGCATCGCCTGGCTTATAAGGTACTGCCGCAGGACTAGATGCTCTGGCTGAGTCAGCAGAGTCTAGGGGCTGAGAGAGGGGTTTCTGCGGCCAGAATGCCTGATTTCAAATGCCGGCTCTGACACTTACTGGCCCGGTGACTTTGAGCAAGTTTCTTAACTCTGTGTCTCAATCTTCTCATCTGTAGAAACGGGGACATCAGTAGTACGTATTTCAGGGGGCTGTGGTCAGGATTAATTGAGTTAACTTATAGAAAGTGCTTACAACAGTGCATACGGTCAGCATCATTTTTGCTCTTATCTGACTTCAAAGCCCGTGCTTTTTCTCCCACATCAACGGTTAATGTTACAAAGTACACATATTACTATTTTGAAGCATTTCATAATTGCCTATTGTAAATAACAAATAAATGTTTGTTAATTAAGATATTCCACCCTAGTTTGCACCTTGTTTCATTCCAGAAAGGTTAGTGGTGAGAAAAGCAGGTATCAGAGAACACAACATTTGGTTCAACAAAGGAAATCATTTTCACCACTTAGAACTTCCTGAAAATGGAAGGAGCTTCCTGTCCCAGGAGGTACCTCAATCAAAGATGACTACTTAGTGGAGATTTTATAGAGCAGATTAAAAAAGGGCTACCTTCGCAGGAGAGGGGGAGGGCTGGGTGAGATAAACTCTAGAGAGTCTCTTTTACACTGGAGGAGATTATTGGCTTAAAGAGCTGCCTTTTTTTTTTTTTTTTTTTGAGGTACGTGGGCCTCTCACTGTGGTGGCCTCTCCTGTTGCGGAGCACAGGCTCCGGACGCGCAGGCTCAGAGGCCATGGCTCACGGGCCCAGCCGCTCCGCGGCATGTGGGATCCTCCCGGACTGGGGCACGAACCTGCGTCCCCTGCATCGGCAGGCGGACTCTCAACCACTGAGCCACCAGGGAAGCCCTCAGCAAGAGCTGCCTTTTGGCAAGCCATTTTTATAGGAATCTTACTTCAGCTACTTCATACTCAGACACACCTTGAGTAAAAAGCATGAATGGTATGAAATAGAGGCTGTTAAAAATGGGTGTGTAGGAAGCGTTGTGTGTGTGTGTGTGTGTGTGTGTGTGAGAGAGAGAGAGAGAGAGAGAGTGAATGTGAGAGATGTTAATTAATTCATTGATTTTAGGATATCACAGTAAAATGGCCGAGAGAAGTGATCATAGTAATTTAATTAAATAAGTGACTATAAATAACTTTATGCTTGCAATGACAAACAAAATGCTTCCTGAATTTTAAAATATACCCTATATTTTCTATGCAAAATAGGTAATCAGAGGTGCGTGGCTTTCTGAAGGAAAACCAGTATAATATTCTTTTTTATTCTAATTTCTTAACAGAAAAGAGCAAGCAAAATCTCTGATCCATTTTTGTTCCATGGAAGATACACCTCGCCTTTTCCTATAGAAATAACCAGCCTTGGGTTTGCCTCTCCTAAGCAGTTATTGCTCCACGTTTGTGTGCAAGAATGTGAAAGAGGGAAAAGGAATCTTAAAAGCTTTAATAAAAACTACCATGACAAAAATAAAAACAAAAAAACAAACTCTACTACAGCAAAACTCATCAATTTTCTTCCCTATTTGAGGTCTGCTATCCCATTCATTCATTCATTCATTCATATTCTCTCTCACATTTCTCCATTGCCCAACCCTCTACCCACCTCCCGCTATTTCTAGTATGTGATTTGGTTGAGGGAAGGGGGGGGGCTATAGTACTCATTAATATGGCATGTACACAGGGGAAGTCGTTTGTTGGAGAGCTCAGGGTGCGAGCTCTGGATAAGGCAGGCACTAAATTTCATTAAACCTCAGTTTGTAAAATGGGGATATAATAATAGTACCTATTTCAGAGGGCTATGGAAGGAATTAAATGAGATAATCTATGTAAAGCTATAGTATACACTAGCACATAAATCAATGCTCAATGAGTGCTAGCCAGCATTATGTTTTATTACTCAAGGGCTAATTATTTGCAAAAATAAGGCTCTAAACTATAATTCTTACTTTAATAAACACTCTTTAGTTCTTCTTCTATACTTCTAAAGGCACATGGGCACGGATATGGGGTAGTTTAAGATCTTCATTAGAGGCAACAATTATCATTGGGTCATCATATGCTTAAGTTTTAGTCAAAATAATATTTTAATTAATAGAATGCTCAAAATGGAATTTACTAAAGCTTCAACAAACAAACATACCCAGCTCTCTAAATGTATAAAGTTATTACTTCCCTTTATTTTGGGGGGAGGCAAAATTCAAGCTCTGCCCATAAGCCTGGCTGATACTTCCAATCTCCCCTCCTCCACCCCAAACCAAGCTACAAAAATGCATATTAAAAGTTAAGGAACAGGGCTTCCCTGGTGGCGCAGTGGTTGAGAGTCCGCCTGCCGATGCAGGGGACACAGGTTCGTGCCCTGGTCCGGGAAGATCCCACATGCCGCGGAGCGGCTGGGCCCGTGAGCCATGGCCGCTGAGCCTGCGCTCCGCAACAGGAGAGGCCACAACAGTGAGAGGCCCACGTACCTCAAAAAAAAAAAAAAAAAAGTTAAGGAACAAATAAAGCAGAACATATGATGATATATTATGAACGGATTAATTACCCACTCCTAGTTCTTTTTCTCTCCTTCCCTCCTTTGTTCCTCCCAGACCTTCTCCAAGATGTGCTAACTGGAAACAGGCATGTAGAGCCTAACGGGGAGAATCTGGATCTATGTGGTCATTCTCTCTATGGGTCAGGGAGGATGATCAGGCCATTGGGGTCTCTTTTTTTTGGGGGGGGTCTCTTTTTTGGGGGATGCTTTCTGAGGGATCCTGAGACCTCTGAAGAAAGCATCCTCTCATTCTGATCAACTTTTTATTTTTTTCTTTTCTCACCAAATGGCCTTTGGGGATGTTCTTTTTAACATATCTGCTAACTGGCGAAATCAAGATGGTGAAACCCTGATACCTTCTAAGCCCCTCATTTTTTTTTTCTTTGACAGAAAGACAAAGATAACCACAGCAGGAGCCTCAATAGGTAAAGAGACGAAAGGTACAACTGGTACAGAGTAAAGTCTAGGCATATAAGCAAAGGCTAAAAATCACAGTGCTTTTACTGGAAACAAGGGATATGGAAGCAACCAAAAGTCATAAAACAGTGCTTCCCCTCTTCTGCAGCCAAACCCCAATGTCATCACAGCAACATGACATTCAAGAAAGTCCAACCTATTTTAAGTAGCTTCAGGTGACAGATTATTGGCCCACAATGAGAGACAGACTGATGGATCACAGAGGAGAAAAGTTCACTGTGCTGTGAACCACACTGCTAATCTAGACTGATAAAACCAGAGGAGACATGCATCTCCACTTTCAAGCGTTTACTGGATGACATCACACTGTGGATTTAACCAAAGTGCTGTCTAGATTATCCAGCAAATGTCACATAAGAGTACTTGAGTAGCTTAGATAAAGGTCTCAAAACACTGTGAATGAATTCATCCTGCAAAACAAATTTCCCATATGAGTTCATAATCTGAATTCCATGTCATTTCACGTTGTATTCTTCCAGGTGTAACTCAAACCCCATAAATGACATTCATCTTGCATAGAACAATGGTTTTGTTTTAGAAAGTCAAGCCAGTAATGTAAGGCAGTTTCCGTTATGTGCATAAGAAAGCATAAGATTGAAGCTTTTGTCTTAGGTTGGTAAAATAAATATTACAATATTAATCCGTCAGGGAAACACACATCAAAACAATGAGATACCAATTCGCAACCACTAGGATGGCTACAATCAAAGAGACAGATAATAACAAGTGTCGGCGAGGACGTGAAGCGATTGGAACCCTCACACATTGCTGGTGGGAGTGTAAAATGGCGTAGTCGCTTTGGAAAACAGTCTGGAAGTTCCTAAAAAGGATAAACATAGAGTTACCATATGACCCAGCATTTACACTCCCAAATACCACGAGAAATGAAAATGAAAACATATGTCCACTTGTACACGAATGTTCATAGCAGCATTATTCATAACAGCCAAAAATTAGATACAACTCAAATGACCATCAATTGATGAATGGATAAATAAAATGTGTTCTATCCCTACAATGGAATGTTATTCAGCACTAAAAAGAATGAAGTTCTGATTCACGCTACAGCATGGATGGACCTTGAAAACATTATGCTAAGTGAAAGAAGCCAGTCACAAAAGACCACATATGCGTATTTATATGAAATGGCCAGAAGAAGTAAATCTATTAAAGACAGAAAGTAGATTAGTGGCTGCCTAGAGCTGAGGGGGTTGGAGGAAAATGGGAAGTGAAGCTAATGGATACAGGGCTTCTTTTTGAAAATGTTCTCAAATTGATTGTGCTTGGTTTCACAACTCTGTGAATATATTCTAAAAGCCACTGCATTGTGTACTTTAAATGGGTGAACTGTATGATAGGTGAATTATATCCAATAAAGCTGTTAAAAAAAAGGAATATTAACACATCAGACGAAGGAAATATGGTCATCTAACTACAGCAAGGGTGACTTCTGGCACAACAGTCAGCGTGTAACCTATCAGCTAAAGGCTCAAGACCTAAATAATGGCCTTCAGAGTTTCAGAGACCTCACTAATGTTTAAGATAATCCTGCTACCTCTACAAATCAGTATCCTTGCTGATTAAGCATCCCTCCTGTTTGTATTCCCTGCAATAATTAGCCTAAAGCTTTCCACATAGTGGATGCTCAACTATGATTTATTGAATGGAATTCAAATACATTTAAAAATAACCAACTGGAGTTGGTAAATAAAAATCAAACCAAGAATGCTTTACCCTACATGGGGAAAGCTTATCGGCACCAATACAGCTATATGCCAAATTAAATCTGGGGCATCTAAAATGCAATCCTGTCTCCCAAATTTTAGTCAGTCATTCCTGGTTACAAAAAGATTCATGCTCTTCATTTGCCTGGGTTGCCTTTTCCTGAATAAAATCTGGAACTTCCTGGGCAGGGGTTACTTCCAATGTGTATTATCAGACAAGACCCCTGAGTGTACAAGGTGGGACAGTACTCTTATTTCCTATTTATTGTCAGGAAATCCTCAGGTGGTCTTTTGCGGTTGTTATTTTGGGTTTTCCTATACTCTAGCCTAGTGTTTAAGAGGATGAGCTCTGGAGCTAGTCTGCTTGCATTTAAATTCGAGTTCTGCTCCTTGCTGACATCTCTGTACCTCAGTTTCACTATTTGCAAAATGAGAATAATTGTAGTACAGGCCACAGGAATTTCTATGAAGATGTAAAGTACCTCAAATGATGCCTGGAATCTAGCGAATCTCAATAGTGTAAGCTATAACTGTAATAGAATTTAGATTTACAGAATCCCTGAAACAGAACTCAGGCATAGCTACTGTTATCATAGAGAGGAGCATATGGTATCAGATATAAGCCAGCCCTACTGGGACAGGTCAAAGTAAAACTATGGAATCTCATTCTTTCCCAAATTTCTGGCTGGGAAATGCTACTCCAGGTTTTAAGCAAGTATGACCTGCCAACAGTTAAATTTTGTTTTTCATGTTGTAAAACCCTCCTGGAGGAGATGATATTATTTGATGGGTATGTCACAATCATAATTGTGCTTTGGGCGGAAGGACGAGAACTACCACACTGTGATTAGATATGGTACTTTTCAGAATCTGTATGGTCTTAATTTTCTTCTGGATTTTCCATCACTGACAGGGAAGCACATAAGTGGCCTATAGAAGCCAATGATAATACCAGTGGTATGAAGCTTCTGAGTGACAGTTCCTAAATTCCTATTTTTTTTCTTTTTTAAGACAACTTGTTCGAAAAAATTTTAAATTTTATTAACAAAATTCTTTTGGAAATACAAAGGGCTTTTTTAAAAAAAATTATTTATTTTAATTTATCTATTATTTTTGGCTGTGTTGGGTCTTCATTGCTGCACGCGGGCTTTCTCTAGTTGCGGTGCGCGGGCTTCTCATTGCGATGGCTTCTCTTGTTGCGGAGCATGGGCCCTAGGGCCTGTGGGCTTCAGTAGTTGCGGCACGCGGACTCAGCAGTTGTGGCTCGTGGGCTCTAGAGTGCAGGCTCAGCAGTTGTGGAGCACGGGCTTAGTTGCTCTGTGGCATGTACGATCTTCCTGGATCTTCCCTGCATTGACAGGCTGATTCTTAACCACTGCTCCACCAGGGAAGCCCCAAAGGGCTTTTTCATGACATTTTTTTCCCCATGGTTCCACATATTGCTAGTGTGGTAGACACTGGGAACGTTCACCTATATCCACATTCTCCTCTTCCTCTTGGGTCCCTAACTGTATGTCTTTCCAGCCTTTCCATAGGTAGGTGTGGTACATGTGACGCAGTCCTACTCAGTGAAATGTGAGTGGAAGTGATGTGCACTTCCTTGTCTAGATCTGGCCCAATCTCACTCTTTCTCCATGGACCAGCCTTAATGGAGGGGACTCAGAAGGAGCCACAAGACGGAAAGAGCCTGGGTCCTTGAGTAACTTTACGGACCAGATCCATTCTGTCCCAATCCAATCTGCATTGAACTTTACATAGGGAAAAATACACAATAATAAGCCACTGGGGTTCTGTAGCTGTTTATACAGAAGCACCTGTTAGTTACTCTAATTAATATAGCTAGGTAAAGGCTTTGTTAGTTATTGTTTAGGGGAGCTGGTTTGCTTCCAGAATAGTTCTTTCTCTGTTAGATACTGGCAACAAGCATACTAATAAAACACATTTCCTACATCCCTTCTCCTTTAGTCTCTTTTACTATCACTAAAATCACTGGATACAATCTTTCAGTCATATCCACAAAACACATCCTGGTGTTTTGTGGATAGGATTGAAAGATCATCATCTGATCCTGCCAGATTCTTCTTTAGAGAACATGTCTTTTGCATTGGATTATTTGTAATCTTAATCCAGATCTCTTTGCAGAGCTGGCCAAAGTATATCTCTAATTGTGCACTTGATTAATCACTCACCATCTCAGAGAACTGTTTTATAATTATATCAAGTTCTGAGTTAGCAGTTGAACAATCACAAATTGTCAGATAAAAATTAAAAGCTATCAGCAAACACTAAGCACATTTATTTATAATTCTTCACATAGTTCTTTATAGCAGTCTTTTAGTAGCCCATGTATTTAATATAAACCACAATTTCTTTGTGTGTATTAAAGTTATAAATGGAACGAAATGTAAATGGAATCTTTTATGATTATTGTCTCCAGCCTCTTGGGATGAATAAACAAAGTTGGTATATAGCTACTTTGGGTTTTAACACCATCAACGACCTTCTGAAAGTTTCTATTCTTGCTCACTAACTACTCCTTTCTCTCTCTCCCCTTCTTAAAATGTTTTTAATGCTTTTACTACCATATAGCTTTTTATTTGCTTGTTTGCTTATTGCCTGCTTTCATTACCAGACTGTAATTCCCATGAAGGCAGAACTTATATCTGTTTCTGTTCATCCAGTAAATATTAACTGAATGCCTATTGTCAGGCATTGCTCCAGGTACTAGGATTAAACATAACTGAAGATTAAGATTAAACATAATTAAGATATAGTACCTGGCCTCAAGGTGCATATAGTTTGGTAGAGGAAACAGGCAATAAGCTTATAAATGATATATACTGGGATGAGTGCTACTATGTTGTACTTTTCACTTCATGCTTCCTTGGTTTTGGGTCCTAGTCAGGGTTGTCTGTTTAGCCCGTAATGGCCCATCCTGCCTGAGAATTGCCTCTTTCTGCATTCATATGGGTGCCAAGGTAACCAGGTATGTATCACATGGCTCTGTCTCCTTGACCACAGTGAACTTCTGGCCTATGCTATATAGAACAACATCTCTCTTCTAAGAGTCTGGAATTGGAACTGAGAGATTCTAATTCAGTCTGAGCTCTTCAGCTGAACTGAAAGAGGATATATGACTTAGAAGGCTATGCCGTGGCCATCTTCCGCCAGATGGCCAGGGAAACTGAGAAAGCTAGTCTAGAGAGAGAGAGAAAAAAGAAGCAAGTCATGTAAAGCAGTAGAGATGGGAGATTTTATGGTCTGAGGAAGACCTAAAGAGCCCACTTCATATTTTGGTTCTCATCCCTTTTCCCATGAAACACCCTTACTTCCTTGTAGCTTTTTTTTTTTTTTTCACTAAAGCTATTTTGTGTTAGGGTCTTTTGCTTTCAATCATGTCTTAACTGAGACATTTCTATTTAATATGAAATATTAATATTCTATTTAATCTCATTCATTTTCATAGCATAAGACATAGGAGCTATTCTCCAAAAAAGTAGATTTTCCCCTATGTTATACACAATGCATCTGTTGGATTTTAATACTTACGAATGCTAACAATGCTTCTAAGGTGTTTGCCTAGAAGTTTCCCATTTTCCTCACCAGTGATTTTAAAAAGTAGGCTCATTTCCATTCAAGGGCAGAACATCAAAGGCCAACATTCTTTAAACTCTGTGAAAAACACTATCACATGTGTACACCAGCTTTTGTGGCTAGTTAACATTCAGGGCAGAAAATAATTCTTCTTATAAACATCAATGGTGTATTTGTACTCATAAACAAAAAGGCTTTGATAATGAATGTTTTGATTTAAGCTCAGTAGTTGATCAGCTAGTCTGATTAACAACTGTTTACTGGAGACACCAGAATTTGAACACACCTAAAATACGTGGCTTTAAGGTCTTACTCAAGAAAAGAAACTTAAGCTTTGTATTTGGGGCAGGGGGATATGCAGGGAAAGGGATGGATATACTTGAGAGATTTCAAAACGGCACACCCACAAACATCTACTTTTAAAGTGTATTCTCTCATTATTCCTCAGAGATACGTCAGGCACTGTGAACGTTAAGGAGTAAGACTTGGTCTCTGTCCTAAATGAGCTCACCGTTTACTGGGAAAGATGGACAAGGAAACAGGAAACCGTAATGCCCTCTGCTAAGTGCCATGCTAGACATACCAGCACAGATGAGAGGCATCTAATCCATCCTGAGGTCGGCCTTTGAGCTGAGCCCAAGAGAATAAGCAGGAGCCAGGCAGACTACGAGTAGAGGCACAGACAGATGTGCTAAGAGAAAGGAGCATATAAAGTTCATGTACAAGGCAAAGATGGGGGAGAGAAGAGGGTCTACATGTTAGTATCCAGTAGTCCTGTAAGAGCTGCACGAACAAGGTGCTTGGGATAACTGTCTATATTTTCCTCCAAAGCTCCTGTTCCCAATGCTGTTCACGTGTTCTGATTGCTCTAGAAAGTTTGATTCAGTTCAACAAATATTTATTGAGTCCTTAGCAAGTTTTAGGTTGTAGTCTCTGGGGGCATGATGATGAATAAGACTAGGGAATCGTATTTGTACTAAGGAAGCTCAGCCTAGTGGGGAAGACAGATAAACGGTATCTGGAGAGTGTTAAGACAGATATGTACATAAAGTAAAGGGGCAATAAGGCTTATAATGGGTCTTTAAGAATGAGTAAGAAGACACTAACCACGTTAACAATAATAAAAACAAAAGTGAGAGAAGCATTTCAGACACAAGGAAGAACATAAGACAAATGCCAGGAGAAAGGACCAGGGCATAGGGAGATAGCAGATTTGAGAAATGATCTAGGAGGCAAAATAATTGAGATGTAATTACTGGGAGTGAAGGAGGGGAGCTGGTCTATTAAGACTCAACGTTTTTTACTTGAATTGCAGGAGGAAAAGCTGATTTTTGAAGATAAAAGGCCATGTTGAAGCTGCAGTGCTGCGTCACCCAAGTGGAGAGAAGGGTAATAGGGCAGGACTTTGGCTGGAGATGTCACCCGGCAGCATAAAGGTGGTGGTGGTGGGGTGACAATAACTGAAATAACACAAGGGAAGTCAGTAGAGAGGGCGGCAAGCAGCCAGAGACACAATCCTAAAAAATATTATTTTAGTTGAAGGCAGAGGGGTCAGGAAGCTCAACAAAGGAGATGAAGTAAGAGGCAATGCACTTCTAGCAGCATTAAGTCGTCAGCATTAAGATTTGAAACGAAGCAAAGAAACTCAGTAAGATACAGACTAAAAATCCGAGCAATCTGCAGGTTGCTGGAGATTTGTGCACTGGCGCGGTGGAGGAGACCAGGTTGTCGTGACAGAGGAGTGAAAGAAGAGAGGAAGGGGCCCCTGGGTACTCAGACCACGCTTTGAAGCAGCTCGCTGGAGAAGGGGAAGCAAGGGAAGATGCATCAGCAAATGCAGGATGATCTCGGCCTCTCTCTCTCTATTATCTATCAATCATTGTAAAGGTAAAGATGGAGAGACTCGAGTGGGTCTCCAGGCTGCGAGGAAAGCCGGCAGAGATGGAGAGACTAATGATACTGTGGAAGAGACATAACTGAAGGAAAAGGTCCCGGAGGAGCAAGTTGTCCTAATTACGTAATCCATATTAACAAATTTTAGCTTCTAACTGCCTCTAGCCGGGAGAGTTGTCAAGCAATATGTCGTAGGGTCAGGCATCTGTGGGAAGCAACAGATCAGGCGTGAAACAGTGACACTGGGCTTGAAGCAACATCAGAGAGCAAGAGACAAACTCTGTATCTTATCAGTCTGAAAGTTTCTTACATGCTCAATAAAGCCCTACAGAGAAGCACTCAGGTAGTGAGAGGAGAGAAAGTTTACCTCATCGGTGTCTCCTGAAGTTCTGGGATACACAATGATAACTATCCCTCCATCCAGGGGATTACAGTCACTACACAAACATGATTTTGTTAGGAGGTAAAGGAGTCAGATCTCAGTCTCAGCTTTGCTAGAAACTACTGACTTTGGAGCAATTTCTGTGTTCTAGGCCAGGATGATGCTGTAGCCCAGAATGTGAGGCTTAAGCACGTTCTTAGACATGAAAGTGTCTTATAAAACATAATGCTCTATGCAAATATACGGTGCATGAGGTACATATGATGATGTTATTTGGAGTCTCTGAAAATTGTGCAAATCTGGAAGAGATCGCCCATTGAATAGTTCTTGTCATTACCACTGTAAAGTCATGTATCAATACAAAGGAAAGTAACTGTTAAAGCAAAGACCTTCAACTTTTGCTGATGATTAATTCCTTTTGATTTTCCGGTAGCTCTGTAATTCTGAGAACCAGAAGGTTAGGGAAGGGAAGTACAAATTAGTTACTCCAGGCACTGGAGGGTGGGGAAACTAGTGCTACTAGTGGCAGGGTGTCTGGGGTCAGCATGCAGCAACAGGCAATGGAGACTGTACAAATAAGACTTCAAAGTGCATCTTAATGGTTAATGGCTCAAATTTTAGTCAAGACAGAGCTGGGTTTGAATCCTGGCTCAGTCACTTATTAACCATATAATCTTGGACAATCCAACCTCACCGAGCTTCAGTTTCCTCATCTGTAAATTGGGATAATAACATCTACCCTTAGAACGTTGTAATAATTAAACACAACACTGGGTAAGTATCTATGTAAGGGTGTGTGTGTGTGTGTTTGTGTGTGTGTGTGTGTGTATGGAATTCCTGGCATATTGTAAGTGTTCCATAAATAGTAGCTATTATATTGGACCTGTTGTTACAGGTTTCATAGAATCTTGCATTCTTTTCACATATAGCTGTTTGGTTTTTTTTTGCGGTACGCGGGCCTCTCACTGTTGCGGCTCCGGACAGGCAGGCTCAGCGGCCACGGTTCATGGGCCCAGCTGCTCCGCAGCATGTGGGATCTTCCCGGACCGGGGCACGAACCCGTGTCCCCTGCATCGGCAGGCAGACTCTCAACCACTGCGCCACCAGAGAAGCCCCACATATAGCTGTTATTTATTGATACTTACTAAGAGTAAGTAAGTACAAGTACAGTGTTATCTAAGCCTCCATCTTTAAAGTATAAAATCTACTATGTCACTTAAACACTCTGTTGAGAGTAAAAACTGTATCTATCTTTTTTTTCTCTGGCTCCTCGGGGTGTAATAAATTACTCAGCACAGAGTGGGTATTTAAGAAATATCTGTTGAAGGAAGGAAGGAAAAAAGGAAAGAAAGGGAGGGAGAGAGAAAGAGAGGGAAGGAAGTAAGGATGTTGAGAGTTGCTAACTCAGGTGCTATAAAATTCAAGGGCTGAGAAAAATAGAAACAAGGCATTCTTGAGCTATCCAATGTGATGAAAAATAGCTTATAAAAAGCTATGTTCTTGGGCTGATGTGATTATTTTTACTCCTCTAAGCTCTGGTATTTCTCTCCATCTGGCAAATGGGAATGGACCAGTTATATTTCAAGTTTGCTACCTTAAGCAAAGATTGCTTAAGATAAATATTTGGTGCTTTCCAGAGAAAATCATACCATTTTAGTTCTAGGTTATTTTAATGATAGCTCCTTCAGATCTAGTTCCATTGATACTTCGTAGTACAGCATAGACATACATTTGACCCCAATTCCAACTATATTTAGAATCCTTTTCACATGGCATCGTTCAAGCAGATGTGAGGCCAGCTGTTGCTATTCTTTCCTAGAATCTTACCGATATGGAGATTTCAGTAAGATTTTTAAAAATAAATTACACAGGTGTTATCTCTGAGCCCATTAGCACATTAGCTATAAAAAGAATATGTACAAATGAGGCTCTCTTTCCACAAGCTCCAAGACGGGAACAGGGTTTTCACTGTTCTGATCTATCTAGCCTCACTTGGTTGTATTAAGCTATTTTTTATTTTTCACAAAACAAAAAGAAAGTGCTCCCTGGACTGTGGTACTACACTCTTTGTTGCTGTTGTTGTTAGTAGTTACACTAATATTATCACAGAATAAAGTGATGCAGGAAAGTCTTCTCTTTAGATTCAGATTCAAGTCACATCCATTGAGCATGGCACAGAAGCTCTGCAGGTGCCCCCATATCCACTATGTCATTTTTTCCCCAAGACATTTAAGGATATCAAAACAAACTTGAAAGCTGTCTTCAAAAACGTGGGAAGTCAGAGAGACAGCTGAAATCCTAAAAACAACTGAATCTAAGTATCTTGGGGGTGGTACAAAAATCACTGGTTCAACAGTTCCAGATATGGGTGGAATCTCTAATCCTGTTTCCTCATTTCTGAGACAAGGATTGGTTGGTCTCAATATACTGAGCCTCTGCCAGACCTCTCATGCCCTCATGTGGATTACAGCCTTGGCTCTGCATCTTCATGTCATCCTCAGTCTTAGGCACAGTTTGGAACTCTTCTAAAGCAAGTTGAATAAAGGAGTTGTGAGGTTTGGGGAAATATTCTCTCAAGGGGGTATTTTTTTACAAAGTGGAAGTACCCCAAAGTAAAAAAAAAAAATTTTTTTTTGAAAACTAGGCAAAATCGGCCTTGGGTTCCCTTACGATCTACACATGGATTGTGCTGTGTCCCCTCCCCATGCTGTTATGTGGACGGCCCTTTCCCACTATGAAATAATACTTGTCATCTGTGTATGTGTTATAATACATAATTACATTTAATCTTCACATTATCCTAATCTTACTGATATTCACAGAGGTTGATTGATTTCTAGTTGGTCACAGCTACTGAAAGAGGCAGAGTGGGTGCCTAAACCCAGTTCTCTTGATTCTGAGTTCAGTGCTTTTCAAATTAAATACAACAATAGTAGCAGCAGTTAATAATTTACTACGTGTCAGGCATTGTGCTAAGAGCTTTACATATAACATTACCTTATTTCATCATCATAATAACTTGGTGATATAGATGGTATTACTATCCCCACTTACAGATGTGTAAAGTGAGACCACAGAGAGATTACAGAATATGCCCAAGGTCACACAACTATCAAGATGCACAATCAAGATTCTAATTCAGGTAGTTTGCTTTATGACTTGCTCTTTCAACAGCTATGCTAGATGGCCTTCCTACAACGGCATAGCTGCCCTCATCAAAAGTGTTCTCATAATTTCCATCCATGATGTAGGTAAAAATTTTGCAAGAAGGAGAGTCCGGGGCTGCCTCACATGGTTCTACACTGGGGCTCCAAGTCCTACGTAACACAGGTCTCCTGCTCTTGCACAGAGGACAGACACTTTGAAGGCGTGGGCTGTAGAGCACTGCTGTCATCATTGTCAGTGCCTGAGCACAATGTATGATCTATAGACGATGCATAGTAACTGTGTGCTGAGTGGAATTCAATGGAAATTACCAAGTCTTCATTGACATACCGAAGTGTTGACTTTCTCAGGGTTATATCTGTGTTTTAAAATTAAGAGACAAAAGCCCCAAATCAACAGGGTAAGTTCTGCCTCTCAAATCAAGGAAATTAGTGAAGCAGAGGTAATACGTACCAATCACATACTGCCTGCAGACGAGTTTTGTTCGGCTACATATTGCTTTTAAATTTCCAATCAACAGCCAGTATTTAAAAATTAAGAGATTTCATTCAAAAGTCCCAATTTTCAAATTCTCTAGAAAAACTGCAAATTCTGCCACTAACTGGGCATCTATTCTCTAGCTCGCCAATTTCAATGGGACCAGCTCTACCCATTTACTTTCCTCCTTGGCCCCTATAGGGTCCTGAGTTTGTAAACTGTGAGCTAGATAGAGTGTGAAGGAAGATTTGGAAGGGCATCAGAGCCTTCTAAGATTCTAAATCACCCTTTTGATATACCCAACAGACTACTCTGCCGGCCTTGCTGTAAAGTACATTGAAATTTTAGTCATTTAGTGACTGAGATTTCATCTTTGCTGCAGATAATCCGACAGCTCTCTCTCCACTTAGTTTCGTTGTCTCCAAAACTAGAATGTCTCCAGCGTTACGGCACCATCACAAAAGTTACAAATTGGGCTAGCATCCTTTCATTGGCTCCAGGTCAAATGGCCCATGCTGTTGTTTTGCAGTGCTCTGCACAGTGTGGGCAAATAGCTAACTATATCTCACTCACGTGTTTTAAGGAAGAAAGGCTGTCACCGGTCAAAGCTCTGATTCTTTTTTAAGGCCACCTTAATCTGCTTATAATTGTCACATGGGTTATAGGCAAAATGTTGACATTTGCACTTACTGACCCCTTCTGGGTGGGCAGGATTTTCTTCCTGAAAAATTCTGTGGTCTCTGCAGTTGTGCTACTATTTAGGAAGACTGGAGCTTAGTAGAGCAGCAGCCAGGGAGGCAAGTATGCATTTGAGAAAGTCTTAAATTAAACATGTCTATTCAATTCAAATATAGTTACAGATAAACTACATCAGGATAAAGTGAGATTTCCCTTACCAAATTTTGGATTTTATAATGTAGTAAAAATATTTCCTCAATTAGTCAGTGAATTACTATTGAATTCTGTGCCTTAGTTAAAGAATCTACAGGACTTTCCTGGTGGCTCAGTGGTTAAGAATCCGCCTGCCAATGCAGGGGACACGGGTTCGAGCCCTAATCTGGGAAGATCCCGCATGCCGCGGAGCAACTAAGCCCGTGCACCACAACTGCTGAGCCTGTGCTCTAGAGCCCGGAGCCGCAACTACTGAGCCCACGTGCCGCAACTACTGAAGCATGCATGCCCAGAGCCCGCATGCTGCAACTACTGAAGCCCGCGCGCCAACATGCTCCGCAACAAGAGAAGCGACTGCAATGAGAAGCCCGTGCACCGCAACGAACAGTAGCCCCTGCTCGCTGCAACTAGAGAAAGCCCGTGCTCAGCAACGAAGACCCAACGCAGCCAAAAATAAATAAATAAATAAATTAAAAAAAACAAAACAAAAAAAAGAAACTACAGACATTTAAGTGATTTCTCCTGTCTAGGTCCCAAACAAAAACCTAAAGAAACATTTAAGGAGCCAAAAGCACTGCTAGAATTACATATTCGGTAACATTTTATATTATAATCAGCTAGACTTCAAATAGAGACCTTCTTTTTCTTACGGAGGTTAACAGAATCCTTTCTGAATAGGATTTTTTGTTTTAATACCATGTATAATGATAGGGAATATGCAGTTTCTTTCACTGTTAAAAAAAAAATCCTGCTTGTTAGAAAGTCTGCAGTCAACTCTGCTTTATTGCTTTGAATAAGCAGTTTGCACACAGAACAATAAAACTGTTTAATAAAAGAACATAATAGGCTTAGCAGATGTTGCAATCACAGAACATTTTAGGTAAATGGTTTTAAAAGGACATTTCATCAGTTTAGAAATACTCTTTGGAAAATCAAATTCAGTTGCTGCATTTATGTAGGCTTTCTCTGAGGGAATGTTTGGACCTATTTTTCTCCAACAGAAACACAAGACTAAGTTTACAATGAACCAACTTCCAGCAAAGGTGGACTGGAAGAAGTGTGACTCCTTTAACTAACTCACATGACCCATGTTCCTGCTTGTGTTGCTAAGAAAGAAACCTTGGTTTTTCTTGGTTTCTTCAAAAAAATCATCTTTACCATTTGTTTCCTGGATAGCTTTTAAGGTATTCAAGAAAACTGTCACCTTCTTAGCAGTAAGTACTTCAACATTTATTCAACCACCTCTACATGAGGACATAAAGACAGTTCCTGCCCTCAAGGAACTTATACTCCAGCAGGAAAACAAAAAGTGACAAATGAAATACATGCTCTTGGTATAGAGTTCAAGCCATTGCTTGCTAATTTATGAAGAGTATAGAAGACTGTGCTGGGTGTACTATGTCATCTTTCTGCAAATAAACAATGCCACCTTCACAAGGGCAAATTTTTTTAAGGCTGATGAAAGCCAAGACTTTAGCTCAAAGGAAAAACAAAGTGTTACAATTTAAAAATGTCACTTCACACAACTGATTTACTGAGAAGATAGGCAAGCAGCCAACATTTTATTTTAAGATTAAAAAAATATTTATTTACTTATATGGTTGCATCGGGTCTTAGTTGCACTTTAGTTGCAGCACGCGGGACCTAGCTCCCTGACCAGGGATTGAACCCAGGTCCCCTGCTTGGGAGCACGGAGTCTTAGCCACTGGACCACCAGGGAAGTCCCCAAGCAGCCACCATTTTAAATGTGTATGTTTATTTGCTAACAACAAAGTTGGATGGCGTACTTGATTATTTTAATAAATTATAAGTTATGATTTAACCCTGCTTAGTGTTTCAACTCTAAGCTTCAAAAAAAAAAAAAAAGAAAAGAAAAAAAGAAAAACCAAAGTAGCAATCTTCCCCTCTTAATGTATCTTTCAGGCCTTACAGCTGGTAAACGTTCCAACCCTAAACACTTAGGCTGTATCTGGTACAAGTTTAGCAGACTTTACTCATTCCAGTCTAGTAACTTGATTCTAATTAGGCATCTTACTCAACAAAATGCTTGAATTATCATATACTCCGTTGTAAATTTATTTGAGAGAAGTCTTAGCATGGTCATTATCATTCTTAAATAATAAGACCATTTTTCACAAGGAAACTACTCTTCTGACAGTGGCAAAGAAAATGTTTAACGTTCATGCCACCACAATCAACCATTTGCAATATACACGGGGAGAAAAAAAAAGACCCTTGATCTATCTCAGCACTGCATCTGTGCTCATTGCCTCGGGCTCCCAGGTGCACTGAACCACATCTATCAAAATATTTACCCAGAAAATAGCTTTGTAAAAAGAGTGGAATGTCCTTTTTGATGATTTCCTTTGAAAAATACATATGTATTTAACTGGCAACTATAAACTTTCAGTGATGGTAGATCACATGAATCCACTTATTTAAAAAAAAAAAACAACTCCTTTCATGGTGGTTATAGTCGGTGTATTCTAATAACTATACTCAATGCATGTAATAGGCTTTACATTTTCACCTTGGACTATGGCTCTGACCTCCAGCTGCCTGTTCCTCAGTTCCAATCACAGCCTGGTTCTCACTGTGAGTTGAATCCTTGCTAGAGATTTAGCAGGGGGGTAATACTAGGTATGAACCTCCAGCTTAATAACATACGAACATTAGGAATAGCTAGTGAAAGCTATGAAGGTCTACAGCAGTTTTTGAACAAGTTAAAGCGAATATCAGCTTCTAGGATGGCAATTTATATTACACAATGAAAAACAAAAGAACATCCAAAAAAGAAAAACAAAAAGAAAAAGAAAAATACCCCTCCTGATCTAAGCAAAAGCATGTCAAAAATCTACCTAAGGGCTTCCCTGGTGGCACAGTGGTTGAGAGTCCGCCTGCCGATGCAGGGGACGCGGGTTTGTGCCCCGGTCCGGGAAGATCCCACATGCCGCGGAGTGGCTGGGCCCGTGAGCCATGGCCGCTGAGCCTGCGCGTCCGGAGCCTGTGCTCCGCAACGGGAGAGGCCACAACAGTGAGAGGCCCGCGTGCCGTAAAAAAAAAAAATCTACCTAACTTTTAAATATTCAACACTCATGTTACCGACCAGGGTTCTTGGCCTTCCTCCAATCAACAGAAATTGAATAGAGGCCAGACAAGAAATTCAGGCCAGGCTTTATTGGGGCCGCTGCTGCAGCAGCAGGGAGCGAGAACAAACAACAGGTTCCCTGGCTTGCTTGCTCCCTGAAGGGGTGGCGAGCTTGTTCCTTATGTGAGGAGAGGGTAGGGGTGTGTCCGGGGCTTGGGCCAGAGACATGGCTTAGGTGGTCTGCTCACCCCTCTGGTGGTGGTGTGTGCAGGGGGGCATGCTCAGTACCCTGCTTTGGCTCCTGACACCCTGCTTTTGCTACAGGCCCCTCAAAATGGCAGTTCGGTTTTTTGGTCTTTTTGTATCTTTTGGGTCCAGAATTTGTCCCAACTGTGCATGCACGCAGTTATTTTTAGTCCCATACAGTTTCTTTGTATTTTGGTGCTTGAGAAGAATTGTGTCTGGGTGCAAGCATTGCAGCACTGCAGCAAAGGGTGTCCCAGGTCCCAGCCTGTCTCACTCATTGCTGACGAAATGCCTCTACCATACTGTCCACAGGGTCGTTGCATAATCAGCATCTAAAACAGTGGTTCAGGTCAGCACTTTGAGTTACCCTGACGGTGACGGGCAAGGGGAGAGGTCAGTTCCCACATGTGTTAGTATGGCGTGTACTTCTGCTCCCCGGCTGCTCCCACATCCTGGCCTCACCATCCCCTTGCTTCATTAACTCCAGCCTTCTGCCCTCAAGACTTCTGTGCCGCCCTGGACTTCCTATTCTCAGAAGGAACCAGACAGGATGGCAAGTAAACCTGAGAGCAGGGCCAGGACAGAGCATTCAGGAAGCTCTTACTGGTACCACCTGAGAGTCCCAAAGATTGCTGAGTATCTACATAGGAATGTGGCACTCATTCTGCATAAGACGGGAGAATTCCCTTCACTTTCTTTTTCTTTTCATCAATAAGATAAAGTAGAACAAAACAGAATAAAAGTAAGATAACAAAATATTCATGCTTCCTTCCCTCCATAACAACAAAACCACCATCATTTAACTGCAATCAATTAAAATCCAGCAAATACTTCTAGGGCTATGTGCGTAGCATTGTAAACCCAGATGCTTTATTTTTAAGATCTCAAGTATGTTTAATTTTTGGAACCCTCCCCCCAGCAAAAAAACACATCGTATCAACCATACTAAAAGTTGTATTCATAACCCAAATTAAAAATAATTTTATTGCCAAAATAGTTTTGCAAGAATTTTTGTAGTCTTGTTTTTTAAATTATTTGGCCATCGGCTACTCATTTATAGTTTGCTATGACTTCTCAGTAATCACTGCTAAATTTAACATTTTATGAGGATGACAAAATATTTGGTTTTATATTTGTTTGCTTTAACACTTATTTTTGATCCTGTACTTTTTTGTGTTTTAGAGCCAATAATTTTTCTTTTGAGATCGCCAACATTTTTGAGGTTCTTGAAAAGTACAATAGCATTTAGTCATTGTGCCCCTAGCGGTTAATGAGTACTGTGATGGCCTTGACCGTAATAGCTAGAGAGAGGCCATCTGAGGAGGAGATGCCTTCCTCGGGAACTGGCAGGAAAGATACAGGGTGAGCATAGAGGGAGGGAGCGCAGAGGGAGGAAGAGGATGGCTGATAGAGCTCATGTCACAGAAGTTCAAATTCAGTAAACCAGCAGACAGGATGTCCGACCATTCAACAGCCACTCTGCGGACGTCCAACAGGAGACACAGATGCAGAAAGCACTTTCCCACCCCGCAAGGAATTCATCGCCTAGTAGGGGAACAGGACTTTAATATAGGATGTAAGGCAGAGTGTGAAAACTGTTGTTAGAAAGACCTCAAGTACCATGAAAACAAAGAGGAGGGAGCTATCACCAGAGCCACCAAATGGCACAACTCCAGGGGGCGCCATTCACAGTGTCATCTATGTGGATGGGGTCCCCTACATGTGTGTAGAGCTGTGGCCATGGCTGAAGGGATAATAAAAGGCATTCCAGAGGAGACGGCAATTGGGCAGGTCTGTGAAAGACATTTCACAGGTTCTTCCATTTACTAGCAGAATCACTTCTGTGAGCTTCCATCTTTTCATCTGGAATAGAGCTAATAATACTGACTTCTCTGGGTCATTAAAGGAAATGAAAAGATATATGTGCAGTACACTACCTGTGCCAAATCCATCCTTCCTTCCGTTTTTCTTTCCTTCTTTCTTTATTCAGATGCTCGCTGAGTTTCTACCATGTGTATTCTATCAGGCACCGTATAGACAATGAGGGACAATACACATGAGTTTGCCTTCATGAAACTTACAATAAAATGGGACTACTCTGTTACTAATTATACTACCGACAGTGATAGGAGGAAGATGGGCCACATAGAAGAAGCAGTGAGAGCAAAAGCAAGGAAAAGGTGTGTCCAGAAAACAATCAGGGGCTTCCCTGGTGGCGCAGTGGTTGAAAGTCCCCCTGCCGATGCAGGGGACACGGGTTCGTGCCCCGGTCCGGGAAGATCCCACATGCCGCAGAGTGGCTGGGCCCACGAGCCATGGCCGCTGAGCCTGCGCGTCCGGAGCCTGTGCTCCGCAACGGGAGAGGCCACAACAGTGAGAGGCCCGCATACCGCAAAAAAAAAAAAAAGAAAACAATCAGTCACCCAGTTTTTCAGGAGTAAGGAGGAGGGTTTTATGTTGTTAAGTTCCTTCGTTAGTGGTAAGACTAACAGAGGAGAGTGGGAAAATGACTCAGCAGCAGCAAGTCAGGGAGTGGATCAGAGTGACAAATAGGTTTTATTTCCTACCTCAATTCTCATCAATCGGTACTGGCTTCCTGGAAGGCTGTATCGAGAATGTGCTCATGACTGTCAATGTCACCGTAGGTACTGCAGGGGCTGGGGGTGGGTTGGACATTCTCTGTCTAAATAAACTGGGCGGCCTGTCTTTGTAAAAAGCCATGTCTGGAAGAATCTGTGTGATTTCTTTAGCAGAGATCCAGAGCACTAGAGCAGGACAGGAGACCCAGAGGGGGAGGGAGACCTCTGGCTGACGGATAGCACAGAAGACCAAGAGATCAAAGGAATATAGGGTGGTGGTGACTGCTTTAATGAATTGGCTTAGTGTGGAATTCATGTTGGGCTAAGTCACCAAAACGGAGCCAATGGATTAGAAAAAGTGAAAGAGGTTGGGTTCTGGAGACAGAGAGTCCTGTGTTCAGATACTAGGTCTTCTAGGGGCAGGACAGGAATAAAGACGCAGATGTAAGAGAATGGACTTGAGGACATGGGGATGGGGAAGGGTAAGCTGGGACGAAGTGAGAGAGTGGCATGGACATATATACACTACCAAACGTAAAACAGATAGCTAGTGGGAAGAAGCTGCATCGCACAGTGAGATCAGCTCGGTGCTTTGTGACCACCTAGAGCCGTGGGATAGGGAGGGTGGGAGGGAGTCGCAAGAGGGAGGAGATAAGGGGATATATGTATACATATAGCTGATTCAGTTTGTTATACAGCAGAAACTAACACAACATTGTAAAGCAATTATGCTCCAATAAAGATGTTAAAAAAAATACTAGGTCTTCCAATAAAATGAAGCTAATTCATTGGCTGGCTGTCCATAGGCATGGTCTTACATGTTGGATACCATGGGAAGATACAGGGAGGAATAAGGAGTGGTTTACCTCTGGGGGAGTTTGTTTTTAACTCAAAGGAAGATTGCTTTTAACCCAAAGTTATAAGGTACGATGTGAAGTATGCCCCAAGAATTAGGTACAAATGACATGGGAGAGTCAGGGGACAGGGAACAGGGTGGGAGAGAAATAGGGGCAAGTTTCACAGAAGCTGCAATGAGAGTTGCATCAAAGAACATCAAAAATTTTTTCTAAATGGAATGAAAAATATTATTCTTTGAAGAAGGAAGCATATGTGAAAGAGAAGAGAGGTGTGAAGAGTCCTTCCAGCGTAGATGCCAAAATCATACAGGATAAAAGCAAAAATGGGACAGATGGGGGAAAAAAAAATAAGTGAGTCAGGTGCTGAAGCCACCTGGGATAACTTATCATTCATTTATTACTTTTATCGTCCGCAGACTGGCCAAAAAACTTTCATGACCAACCAAGCACAAGTAGATTCTTATCATTAGAATTCTAACCCTAGTCAGTGATAAACTAAAGATGCATTTATCCTATATAGAAATCAAACTAATTAGGCAAATAAATATGCACAGAACTGGAAATGTCGTGGCCCCTGAAACATCCGCCCAATGGAAAACTGGTAGGTGACATCCAGTCAATTGAGAGAAGAGCTTGCCTCACAACTCAAAAAGCAACTAGTTTTTAAAAGCTAGTCTTGCCTTTAAACAATTAACTGAACTAAAAATAAAATCACTACGTTGACAGGAATTAAAATGAAATTAATACAAGGAACTTTCACTGAATTTTTAAAAACCCTACATTTAATTTGGAATTTTACCTCTCAATTTTAGTAAATAAGTTAAAGCATTTTTTGGTTTCATTTTCATTATTTTTGTTTTGAAACGTTGAAAGCTTGAAGCTTTCCTTTGTGCTCAGGATCTCTCACCTGCCAAACAGTATGGGTTACGCTTTGCCTGTATATTGGGGGTGAGTGGGGAGGGGGGGTAGAGTAGATATGCCTTTCTTGAACACAGTTTGAGAGGCCCTGGTCTCAAGAGCTCTGGAAGTCCTTTGAGAATGACATCATTTCGGTGACTCATCTGCTGTACAATCCATCTTGCAGAAGGAGAGGAACCTGAATGCAGCATGAGTATGCTAGTCAGGGCAGCAGAGGCACCTGGGGCCGGGGTGTGGGGGGGGTGTACCTGAGAACACCTGGGCCCCTACTAGCTCCAGGTAGGTGGTCAGAGGACCAGCAGGTTACCAAGAAATGGCCACATTCACGAGATCTCAGGATTCTAACACTTAAAATGCAGCAACCCAATTTCACAGGTATAGAAACTAAGTCACGGGAAGGGCACCAGCTGACCCCGATCCACAATGAGTCAGAAACAGGGCCTGAATTCAGAAACTGGTCTCTTAACTTCACCACGCATTTCCTAGCCCACTCTACTAAACTGAAAGACACTTCAGAGGATGAGCTGATGAATCACAATCATACTGTGGTATAAATAAAGAATTAAATAAAAACCAGTTGCAACCTCAAATACGTCCCTAAACTGTAAGTTGGAAAGGTAGTTTTAAAATACACTTTCCAATTCTTTTGAACTAAAATCAAATTTAGGACACTGTAGAAAGGCAGTTCAAACAACAGCTAATTTTGTTTAATGAACTAACCAGGAAGGCATTGTGCAAGTATTGTGCAACTAAATGCTTAGCCAATTACTGTGAGATCAAATAACTGTTACCATAGTTACTGCACACTGTTTTCCATAATAACTTTTATCACTTCAATAAATCTTTGTGACGCAACAAATATAAAGTTTACTGTAACATGACTATAATGTTTTGGAAGGCACACACTGATGACTGACCTACCGAAATTACCTTCCCATATTTGTCGGTGAACAAGGGGTGATACTGTGTCTAGTTGACTCATTATCAAAATGTTTCACTGGCTTCCTTAAGAAGCTGTCATTCCTCAAGAGTTGAATTTACCTGGTCCAGTCATTCAACAGAAAAATCAAAAGGCCCTTAGAGCATTACATCTTGTCTCTGAATGAGAATAAAAATAACAGCAGCCATTAATGAAGCCCTAATTGTCAGGTTCCATGCCAGGCAGCTGACATACATCATCATCTAATCCTTCTTACACTGCTGTGGGATAAGGATCTGGCCCAGTGTCATCCAGCTCCGTTTTGGAAGAGATTTCAACCCAGGTCTGTCTAGCTCTAGCTGAAAAGTCAGTTTTCTTTCCACCACACCACACAGTTTTTTGATATTTTTTCTTTTTTAAAAAAATTTATTTATTTTATTTTATTTATTTTTGGCTGTGTTGGATCTTCGTTGCCGTGCACGGGCTTCCTCTAGTTGCGGCGAGCCGGGGCTACTCTTAGTTACGGTGCGCGGGCTTCTCATTGCGGTGGCTTCTCTTGCTGCGGAGCACGGGCTCTAGGCACGCAGGCTTCAGTAGTTGTGGCACGCGGGCTCTAGAGCGCAGGCTCAGTAGTTGTGGCGCATGGGCTTAGTTGCCCCGTGGCATGTGGGAATCTTCCCAGACCAGGGCTCGAACCCGTGTCCCCTGCATTGGCAGGCGGATTCTTAACCACTGTGCCACCAGGGAAGGCCAACAGTTTTATATTTATATAAAAAACACAATTTCTACAATAACTGTTTTCTTGCTGCTGTGTATAGTGTTACACCAAAGGCCACAGGAGACTCCCTGACACAATGCCTGGCTGGTCTGTTAGCTGAAATGATGTCGCTTCACTGCATGTCATTGGAAAATGGAAATTCTTTCCCTGGCTACAGTGGAGTTGAGACTTGGTTATAATTACTATTCCCAGTAACCCCTGCCCTCGCACCACCCACATGCAGGGCTTAGTCATTTTGCCACTTTCACTCTTTCCTGTATCCTGCCCTTTTCTAGGTCTAAATGCTAAGATTTTTGAATAAGTGAAGTGACAAACATAGTCTAATAGGTTAAGACTGACAATAAACTTGTAGTATGAGTACGATAAGATAAAGGCAGCTGAAGACTCACATATCAGTTCTGTCAATGTGAGACTATATAGCCTTGGGCAAGTCACAGAGTATCTCTCTGTGTTTTCCCATCTGGAAAATGGGGCAATAATCCCCACCTACTAACTCACAGGGATATTATGCAGATTAATTATTCAATGTGGTTGAATTCTTTGAAGATACAAAGTGCTAAGTATAATAATCATCATCAAGGTGAAAGGTGAAACGTAAAACGTACATATGATTACAGAGTATTAAGAAGGAGGACCGAAAGCCACTATCAGAAGAGTGTCCCACTGCAGTAAAAGCAAGCACTTTTACACACTCTCCAGAACCTTGATGTAGGAACGCTAAGGCTCCTACCTTTGAAACTTGATTCATACCTATTCAGCACTGCTCCAAAGGTCTCAGTTTTAAGAGGCCAAAGTCATTTCATCATTGGTTTCAACGATGAACAGGTAGGATTCATGTCAGGGACTGAATCAGCCTTGGATGACGCATTGGCTGTAATCTCCCTCCTGTCAGAGATAGCCAAAGGCTGACACCTCTGTCTTTTGTCCCTGCCCCCCCCCCCCCATTGCCTGGGGAATTTAAGTTGGAAACTTGTCCTTGACTCTACCCTGTCTCCCCATTTCTTCCATCCAACCAGTTACTGCCCTCTCCCAAATCTCTCCCCAATTCAATTACTTCCCTCTTGGCCCATCTTGATAGTGCCTTAAATGAGACCCTCCTCACTTACCGCAATGACTACAACAGTCTTAGATCCGTGTTCCTGCCTCCAGTTTTCCCTCCCCCTTCAACTGATTGGTCATCCTACCCCACAGGTAACACAATGCTAATCAGGATTTGCTTCTGTATAAAACAATTCAACACACACCACTGCTTTCATGATAAAATTCAGATTCTTTTGCAAGTGATAAAAGAATTTTTCTACACTGTCTCCAACTTCATTTTTTGACCCCTCTCCTATGATCCTCTAGTCACTCTCTCCTTTATAGCTGGCTCGCTGCTTACTGCTACTACATCTACTACACTATAATGATACTCTGGTTACTTGTAAAGATACTGGTCCTGAAGAACCCTAAGGGCAGTGGCTGGCCTTTACCTCAGCCTGCCATAAACTACATATGTACCCAATAAATGTTAAATGAATGACTGACTGAAAGGCTTCCAGAGGACATGGTAACCAGTTATGTCGACTTTTTTTGTTATGCTCTCAGCTTGGTAAAAGGCTCCTGAGCAACTGATTTGATTGATGTTTTTAAATACAGATGATGATGATGATAACTGATTCAGAGTATCTTGTTATTAAGACTCAATTGAACTAAGTTATCCTTTGCAAGACAGACCTCAATGATTCAAGTTTGCCCTTTAAGCTTTTATATTTGGTCAGATTCCATGAACTATTGCCAAGAAGCAAACACTCAAAGCATAATACTAGAGTCTTAATGATTTTGTAGGAAGCTGTGATCATAGAATGTTCACACCTATCAGAACCCCTGCTGTAAAAAAAAAAAAAAAACTCTTCATTGAAGTTTTGACAGGAACAGGAAATACATTAATCAAATACTGAGTGGCATACAGAAGAGTATAATTTTAAAGTGGTATGGTTTTGTTTGCTCCCCAGATATAGGAGAAAAAGTGAATGACAAACAGCATCTTACTTCCTGGCTCTGGAATGCTACTGGACCCATAAAACCAAATCAGTCATACATAAACCAGCTTCTCTTACTTAAAGTAAGAGCACCAAATCTATCTTAATCCATTTTGGAGAACGAGCAAAGACAGCTGTGCACAAGAAGCTCCTATTTTGTGGAAATAAAAAGGAGAATTATGACACTTAAAAATACATAAAAAATAAGACATGCTCTCTCCCCAATATCTGCCAATTTTTAAAAAGTCTTTGAAATTGATCAAACATGAGAGATTTACTTGTCCACTAGTCATCCAGGAACAGTGTCATCCATCGAGTTAACGTCAGGTAAAGTTCACGCAATGGTCATCCAAGAGAATCACCTCTTATTTTAGCTTCCCACTTTTTGACACTCTTCCTCCTCCTGGATCTCAGTTTTCATCTTCTAAGCTCAAGATGACTCCTGTGATTACTCATTAGTTTTGATCTGCAGGCTCTGGCACTGCTGGCCACATCATTCTTCCTGAAATTACTTCCTCCCTTGGCTCCTGCAAGACTATGGGACCTTGCACCTCCTCCATCTCAGACCATTCCTCCTATGATACTTCTTCCCATTTTTAGCCAATGGATGTGTGTCCATCTCAGCCCTCTGTGTTGTTCCTGCTAAAACACCAATATTCTATCTGGATACACAACTTCTAAATAATTCACTTTTAGCCTTGACTTGCTTTCCCGGTTCCAAGTCTGTACCCTCCACAACCTAAGGGATATACTAATTGCTCATCACACCGCTGCTTCAAAGAAAACATGCTTGAAACTGAATATACCATCTTTTCCTTCACACCCCAAACGGTTCCTTTTGCATTTTTTGGTAATAGATTGACCATTATTTATGGCACTCATGCTAAAAACTTGGGGTCCTTTTTCTTTAACCTCTTCCTCCTTCTAACAACCAATGTTAAGTCCCAGTGCCTAATTCCAGTGTCCTCTGTCACATATCTCACAACCACCCTTTACTTGCTTTTCTAACCTTACCAACCAAAAAAATACTGCTCAAAGATACTTGTTTTAACACACAAGTAAGCACTCTTCCTATCTCCAGTTTCTTCTCTTTCCTCCATAATGCCACCAGGTTAAACTTCTAAAAATATTAATTTGACTAGGCCCTTCCCCACTCAAAAGTTCTTCTGTAGTTCAATATCACCTTTATAAGATAAAGTATTGACTTCTTAGACTAGCTTTCAACTCCCTCAGCAGTTTGCTCCTGAACTTCTGGCCTCATTTTTCACAATCTTCCATTAAAATATCATAAGAATAAAAGCCCCTATACAGATCTATACTCATTAAAGTAAAGCAATAAAAACAACATATGCTTAGGAAAGGGACCCCTTTCTGCTTCTGTGTCTCTTCTGCAAAGTAAATATTCAATGTCTTTATTTATGAATCAGAGGCTTTTATCCTATGATATTCCCAGAAACATCTCTCCTCATCCTTCTGAGTAAACACTGGAGTATAATTCCAAGGTCTGTTTCCTTGCCCTCAACTCCCTTTACCTCTGCTAAGACTTAATTGGAAAGAAAACAAGTCTATTGCTGCTCTGTCTTTTATTTTTCCTTCTATTTCTAATCTTAAACTCCCAGCACTTTCCTTTTTTGTGTGTCCCTAACAGGTATACTGGACCTGAAATTCTCTAGGATGCCCATAAATTGTTCAGAAGTAAGGCCAAGTGTAAGGAAAATGATCAGGGACTTCCCTCATGGTGCAGTGGTTAAGAATCTGCCTGCCAATGCAGGGGACATGGGTTTGAGCCCTGGTCCTCTGCCAATGCAGGGGACACGGGCTCGAGCCCTGGTCCGGGAAGACCCCACATGCTGCGGAGCAACTAAGCCCGTGTGCCACAACTACTGAGCCTGCGCTCTAGAGCCCGGGAGCCACAACTACTGAGCCCACGTGCCACAACTACTGAAGCCCGCACGCCTGGAGCCCGTGCTTGGCAACAAGAGAAGCCACTGCAATGAGAGGCCTATGCACCGGAAAGAAGAGTAGCCCCAGGTCACCGCAACTAGAGAAAGCCTGTGCACAGCAATGAAGACCCAACACAACCAAAAATAAAAAAATAAATAAATAAAAAAATTCTGTCTGGAAAAAGTTGATAAAAGAAAAAAAAAGGAAAATGATCAGATGGAAAGAGTTTTCTTTTTCTGTTCTTCCCAACTATAGAGGAGGACCCTCTGATACACACTTAAGAAAAACAAAATCTTAAAAGAAAAAGATCATTTACACGTCCATATAGTCCTATGCACTCTCCTCCCATAGACGGAGACATGGATGGTACTGTTTGTCCTTATGACCATACACCATTTTCATTATTTAAGAAACTTCACTCAAGAGCAAAGTCTGTACAGAACATGAATGGAATAAAAAGTCTACAGTGAACATAAAATGAAGATTAAAAAAAAAAAACTTCAGTGAAATTCCACAGTTGTAGCAGGCCATTTGGGCTATGCCTCAGACTTGCTGGGACTAAGTCCCATTCTTGCTTTCAGGGCTTACTCAAGGGAGAGACTGGGAAGTCCTGATCTTGGGGCATCCATCATGGCCCTGGGTTATACTTGTCCATGTGTTCATTTGACCAGCATCTAAACATCAAATATGTGCCAGACACTGGAAATACAGAGACAAAGTACAGCCCTTGCCTTCAAAAAGCCATCTAGCTGGGGGTATCAGAGTACCAGAACACTACATGGTAGGTAGACTGAGGCTTTCACTCATTAAGAATAACTTTAGTGAGTGTGAGTTGTTAAGCACTGTTCTAGGCACTGGGGAGACAGCAGTGAATAAAACGCAAAAATCTCTCCATACTCTAGAGCTAATATTTGAGAGGGATTCTTGAGTGCATCTAGGATTGGGTTTGCTCTAGGAAAGATCAGACCTCTTGTTGCATTCCAGAACATAAACACGGTAGACCTAAAACCTAACAGTAAATCAAACATGAAGCTAGAAGTAATTTTTTAGTTTCCCCATATGATGATTTATTCCATGATCCAACAGGGATAAGTGGGCATTCCAATGTCTAAGAGAAAAGACCTCCCCAAACGTTATAGGACCAACTGGACATTTTTGCTAAGGCTGACCGTCATAAACATACAGATCTAGTTCCGGAGAAACTAGATAAATAAATATGTACTCATTCTCAGCCCTTTTCAAAGAGGCAACAAAATGATCACAACCACTACCATGGTCTCAAAATTACTACTTGTCTTTATATAATGCCTGATACTTTTTTTCAAAGCTCTTTCAAAATCACTATTTTATTTCTTTCACCAAAGCTATAAAATAAATAGGGTGAGCATTATCACTTCAGAGATGAGGAAACGGACACAGAATGGGCCCTACCTAAAGTCATACAGCTTACCAGTAAGTTTAGGAAAACAACTGGATTCTCAGTAAATGGCTCATCCATTACACCAGACTGTGGAGCTATAAGCATTGAGTCCCCAGGCTTCAAAGTACCTGGCACAGAACTGGCACATAGTAAACCCTGGCTGTCTTATTCATCTGTTACCCCAGGTGTCTAGAGCAATATTTGTTGAATGAAAGAATAAACAACGGATGGATGGGACTTCCCTGGCAGTCCAGTGGTTAAGACTCCGTGCTTCCAATGCAGGGGGCATGGGTTCAATCCCTGGTCAGGGAATTAAGATCCCACATGCTGTGCAGCATGGCATGGCCAAAAAAAAGTAATAATAAAAGGATGGATGAATAATAATAAGTGGATGGAGGAGGAGTGGCCAGACTAAGTGAAGGTTTGACTCATACATCAGCTATACAGACAGCAGCTTTCATAAAATTACATAAAATTGATTTCACAAATGCTTTTCAAAAGCTTCTAAACTGCTTTTTTTAACTTCTGTACCTGATTAGTTTTAAACCAAAGTAGACGGTTTTCCCTGACCCATTTTCAAAGCTAATCTCTAAATCCCTTGGTTCCAAAATCGTACGGATTAAATATTTGTTCTGTGAAAATGTATAATGGGTCAGGCAAGAAAAAATTCAAAAGTGTAAGTATACAGATTAAATTTCCAGAATTCAAGATAATAACAAAAGAGTTACATTCAAAGCCCTTCAGTGTGAGGAATCTCCAATGAGAGTTTAGTTGCCAATATTTCAAAAGCTACTTGTCATAAACCCAATTACATGAAAATAGTTAACAGCAGAGCACAGCAGCCAAACTGAAAAAGGGAAAAACAGATGCTTGCAGAAACAATGAAGGCTCTATGATTTTGGATCTAGACTACATTTGAACACCTAACATGGTTTTCTGATAGAAAACCAGAAGTGCAGCATTTCCAACCTTGTGAACTGCATCACCCTTGCATGCTCTCCCCAGATTAACAAAGCTGGGGTGCAGCTTACATACACTTGCTCTGCACAGTATCCAGCACAATGGTGACTGTCAATAAACGTCAAACTAATTGGGATAATTCCACAAAAAATTGCAGGTAAGAACATAATTCTGCGATGACTATGGAGTACTTGGGTTGACTCATAAAACAGAGATTTTTTCTCCCCTTCTTCACTAAAATGTAAATATTAGGATTTCTTTGCCAGCGCTTTTGTCTGCAGCCGTCCTCAGCACCTTATGCTCCCCTGTACCTGTGGAGTAAGATTATTCATCTATGGGCTAATAGCAGCCTTGCTTTGACTTGACTTAACGTACCTGTGCAGTGTGGTATACTTGGAAGTAAAGAACTAGACCATGAGAGAATAGGATGGGGCTCTCCTAGACCCAAATCCTTATTTTATACAGGAAACTCAAGCCCAGAGAGGGAGAGTGAATTATCCCTGGTCCAGAAGCCAGTAAGTGAGGGAGCTCACAGGACTGGAATCCAGATCTGCTGGGGATGCACAAAAATGGCATACATACATACATATATATACACACACACACACACACACACACACACACACACACATATGGCATATACACTGTAGATATATACTGTATGTATACATATATATGGCATATATATACACTATATATATATACTATCTGTAGTGTGTGTGTATATATATATACTATTAGATATTATATTTAGCCCCAATGAATCAAAGTAACCACACTATAATCATCTTTTTGCCACAGTGCTGTTTTGCTGAGGTGCTGCTACTCAGATGACTTCATCTTTAATTTTACCCTCTTGGTTCCATTCTGAAAAACACATCTGCACACTGGGCTACCACCAGTGACTTAGCCAAAGCAATGACTCTCCCAGGTAAAGTCACATTCAAGGGCCCACTTCCTCACAGTCACACTCTGACTCACCGTGGAGGTATCTCCTCCCATATTCCCAGATTTGAAGCCTAAACCTGAGAGTAGTGTAGTACGATGCATTCCAGCCCTGACTTTGGCCTCTAGGAAGTCACTGAGTCTTTCTGGAACATTTTTAAATAAAATATTTATGGAGCAACTTTCACGGCAAGTATTATGTATCTGGCACTGAGCTACGGTGTGATAATAACAACTAATTTCCTAAAAGTGGCAGGTACTCTGGTAACTTTATAATCTCATTGGATCCTCTTAACAACTTTCCCCCAAAGGATGGTTCAATTATCTTCCTGTTTCACAAATAAGGAAATCAAGGCTTAGTGAGTTCTCACATTATTTTTTTTTTCTATTTTACAGGAGAGGATCCTGAGGGTTAAAGAAGCTTACCCAGAATCTGCCTAACATTAACTAGCGAACAGAGCGGCTAGGGAGCAGCAGAGACAGGATTCAAACCCATGGGTGGCTGACCCCAAAGATGCTCCTTAGGAATGAGGGAGCCGGGAGTAATGCTGGCAGAAAGCTCTCTGCTCTCAGTCTCCTTTGGGGACCACTTTAGCTGAAGAGAATCACCTTGCCCAAGATTATGCCCCCTTTCTGGGGTGACCAGCATCCAATGGCCGATCAGTAAGGTATAAAGGCCTGGCCCCATTTCCCCCACTCAGGACAGCTCTGAAGGGTCATCCATCTTCAGAACTCCCTGCAGGTCGGCTGAAGCTTCTGCTGAGGCTGTATCATCACAGCCTGCCTGTTCCCCCTGCCCAGTCCTGCTTCCTTCGTTTCCCTTCCAGGGGTGCTCATCCCCAGAGCACTCCCTGACTAACTTCTCCACGCTCATCTCCACCTCAGAGTTGGCTGCCCAGAAAACCTGACCCGCAGTATCCACATTCTTTTCACTTTACCAGGCTGCTGACTCAGTTGTTTCATCTGTAAAAGGGGAGGTTGGATTCGATGAACCCAATCTAGTTTTAGCTTCAAAACAGCAGTGTGGCATAGGTGAAAAAGGTTAGGAGTCAGAGGATCTGATTTCTATTATCATCTCAGCCACTAACTAGCAGCATGACCTTAACCCCTGAGATTCCCACTTTCTAGTCTATAAACTGGAATGACATGATCCATCTTTCTTTCACAGTTGTTGAGAGCACCAATTTAGAAACTACAAAGCCCATATTAACAGAAGTTACTATTTTCTTGATAATTATTACCGTTAAAAATTTGTGGGAGCTGCTGTAACAGGAGCAGACCAGCAAGGACTAAAATGCTGCTGTTCTACAATTCTCTGGGGAGACCCAACCAAGGTCCCTGGCACCCCACTGCAAAGCTCGTGGCAGCCCTGTCCAACTCATATAACACCACGTACATCTATGCTTATGGTATTCCTCCAGTCTCAAAGGACTGTCCTTGACCCTATGCCTCTTTACCTCCAACTGGATGTTACTGCATGAATCACACCTTCTTCTTCTTCTTTTTTTTAAAAAAATATTTTTATTCGAGTCTAGTTGATTTATAATGTTGTGTTAGCTTCTGCTGTACAGCAAAGTGAATCAGTTGTACCTATACACATATCCACTCTTTTTTAGATTCTTGTCCCATATAGGTCATTACAGAGTATTGAGAAGAGTTCCCTGTGCTACACAGTAGGTCCTTAAAGTTACGTACTTTATGTGTAGTAGTGTGTATATGTCAATCCCAATCTCCCGATTCAGCCCTCACACTTTCTTCTTCTTCTCTCTTCAACTTCCTCCCCTTTACTGGCATGAGCCCCTTGGAAATTTACCTATTTTCTATCCTCCTAAAACCACCAGCCGCAGCAGCAGCACCACCAAACGCTCTCATGTCCCTGTGTTCTTCTCCAATTACGCTTCATCCCTTGGCTGTACCATCTGTGACCTTTTTTACTTCCCATTCACTTAACCATTGATACATGGCTTTGCCCTGCCTGGTTAAAGTCATCAATGACTTCTCATCTATCCTCATCTTACTCGACTGGCTGATGACATCTGACACACAAGATAATCCCCTCCTTGAAACTCTACTCATTTGGTTTCTGAGACAACTCTTTCTTGGTTCTCCTGGAACTTCTTGGATTATTTTTTCCCCTCAAATCTGTTGTGAGCTCCTTTTCCTTTGACCATCTTTTAAATCTCAGGGTACTCCTAGAGCTTCATCCCTAGGACCTCATCCATTTAATAATTTCAACTACCATCTGTGACAGTGACTGCCAAATCTTTATAGTTTAAATCTCTTAATTTTTGACTTGTATAGTCTTCCTTATGCTCTCCTTTGCTCCCTTCTGTGGCACTGGCATCTAGCTGGTCGCCTAACTTAGAAATCTAAGTCTCCCTTTGCCCTTTCTCTCCATGGTTACTGAGTGTTATCCTTTCTGTCTCCTAAATACTTCTTCTTTTTTTTAACCCCCTAAATATTTCTTGAATCTGCTTTCTCTTCCCCATCACCACCACTGTAGTGTTAATTCAGGCCTCCCTGTCCTTGTCTACACTGCTGCAATGACCACCTAACGGATTTTCCTGCTCCCAGTTTCAAAACCCTCTAAACTATTTTCTCCATGGTGGTAGAAGGATCTGTCTAAAACACAAACTCTGATCAGATTGCTCTGGTATCACCTAGAACAATAACAGAAACACCAAATTGTCTGGTTACAGTATGCCTTCATTGGCAGCCTGCCATGATTCAAACTTTGCCCACCTCCCTGGCTACTTCATCTGTACTTCCCATTCCCAGCTTTGTGCTCCAGCAACACTCAATGCTCATAACTCTTCATGCACACCACGCTGCTTCGTGCCTCTGCTTCTCGTCACACTGTTTTCCCTTCTGCCCAGAACACCGAACCCTTTCTCCCCTGACCTGGCTAACCCTTCCTCACTCAAGACTCAGTTGACTTGTCATCGTCCTGAGCAGGTCTTCCTTGATAGAAGGATTAGGTGTCTCTCTTCAGTGTTCCTGTGATACCCGGTGCACGTTGCCATCACTGTAACTCTACATTGCTTCAAAATTGCTTGCACGTCTACTTCCTTGTTCTGACAAAAAACACTTGGTGGCTGAACACATGAGTCACGTATTTTGCTCACAAATCTTCAATTTGAGCAGGGCTCCGTGAGAATGGCTTGTCTTTGCTCCACTCAGTGTCAGCCAGGGCAGCTCTCCCGAAGCCGGAGAATCTACTCCCAAGATGTTTCATTCATAGCACTGACAAGCAGGTGTTGCCTGTTAGTTCCTCTCCACCTGGGTCTTTCCACAGGGCCATTTAGGCTTCTTCACAGCATGGTAGCTGGGTTCCAAGAGTGAGTGTTCCAAGAGACAGGAAGTGGAAGCTGCTAGTTTCTTAAGGCCTGGGCCCAGAAACTGATATAGTTTCTGAGTAGAAACAGAATAGACTTCTGCTATAATCTATCTTCAGGTAGTCACAGGGCCCAGATTCAAGGGGGTGGGGTGGGGGTAGGGGGTAGGTAGAGCTCTAACTTTTGACAGGAAGAGTGTCAAAGAATTTGGGGGGGGCCATGTTTTAAAACCATCTGACTCTTCTATTGGACCATGAGCTCCTTTAGGACTCACGGTCATGCCATGTGTCTGTTGAATGAATACATTCATTCCTGGACCAAGCTACCTTCACAGAACTTCACAATAACTTGCACCAAGGAGGCCGATTCCAGACCACTCAACCACATCAATTAGCAACAGGAACAAGGCTCAAAGGAAATCAGTCCTACAGCATTTTAGAAGTTGGAGGGATTTATAATCTAGTCAAATCATAGTCTTTCACTTTACCTAACCAAATCAAACCAAAACAAACAAAAAACCTGAGGCGCATAGACAAAAGAATATGGCAAAGATTCTGTGTGGGTCAGTTATATAAAAAATAGCAATGATTCATAATTTATTATTTGTGGGATGTACATGCTATTTATTTGCTCACTTTCTTTCCTTTAGCAAGTCAGAGTTAATTAAACCTTGGAGTCTGAGTGATGAGCACTGTTAGTTTTCTTTCTTTTAAAGGAGGACACTATTTACTTTTGCAAATTGTGTCCCATTTACAGCTATCAGTGTAATTCAATCATTTGATGATGCACTATGTGTCTTGGTAAAATGTTTTGTGGCACACTGATGACTCAAATACTATGCACTGACATGCATCTAGACATTAAACAGAATATGGAAGAATGCCTAAGACCCTAATTATTAGGCATCTAAACATGACTGATGCAAACACAAATGTGAACTGAGGTGTTCGAGTTTGAATTATTAAATGTAATTATTAAAGTCAAAGGAAATGATATAATTTGACATTAATACGGTTCAAATCACAAGCCTAATTCTAAAAGTTGAATTTTGAGCAAATTAAAAAAAATTAATTTGTTGAATACAGAGAGATAACTAATTATAGCTTTAGAAACACACAGTTAGACCTGAAAATATTTAATTTCTTCTAGGCTTTCTCAGGAGCTTCCAAAACACTAGATAATCTTATAGAAGTTATAATGACTACAACTACCAAAAAAAAAAAAAAAAAATGGTGGGAATTGTCAATTCACTGAATACATAGAAGCATTTTACCAAGAAAGTAGTTATCAGTTTTCCCCAAAGGAATGAATTTTTTTTTCCCTCAGAGTTCTTTTCCTGCCTAGCAGAACATTTAAAATGTAACTTCCTAAATGCAATTACCTTGTAAATCAGACTGCCTATATGACTGCACTTTAAGCAATGTGGAGGAAGGGCACAATGCTAATTTAGCAATAAATAAATAATAAAGATAAATCACACGGGATGCTGGTTTACTACACAAACTAAGAGGTATATTTATAACATTATTTGCACTTCCTACCCAATGTTTATGCAGTGACTACATCTTGCCCAATACAACATCTGAGAAACGACAAGATCCCCAGGAACAGATCAGAGATAAACTGGAAAAAAAAAAAAAGAAAAACATAAACCTCTTGCAAGCCATTTGAGACATATTGCAGGAATTCCCAAACACCCATCCACAAAGGCTGCATCTTTTTTGTTTAGAGCAAAAAGAAAGGCTGCTCCTCGGGGTTAATCATTATCACAGTACTTTATATACCAACTATAAGCAAGGCTTTGGGTTGGGCACAAAATGGTTCAGAATCTGTGTACACCTGCTAATTCAAATTCTCTAGCAGGTAACAGTTGAACATTCTTCAAGACAAGGCAACATGGAGCTTACATAAGCTTCCAACATATTTGTCTACTTCAGATGGAACGTAGCTTTACTTAAAGAGATGTGGGAGTACCCTGGGGTGGGAACAGAAGGACAGTTATTTCTTCGCAACCTGAAACAGCAATACAGAATACAGTAATGATAGCTACAGTTGACTGACAGCTTACTCATTTGTCAGGCACAATGTTAAGTGCTTTATGTGTATTTTTCATTTACTCCTCACAACAATCTTTAGAAACAGGTATCATTTGTGAATCCTTGTTTTACAGGTAAGAAAAGCAAGGCTTAAGGCAGTAAAGAGATTTGCCCAAGGGATAGGTGAGGATGATTTGAACAGCCCTGCTCTGCTCCAGGGCTTGAGTCCTGAACCTCTGAACTGCTCACTCCACGTTTAACTATCCATTTAATCTAATTTATGCACTGTTTATATAAGCTATACAGGTGAAACATATGCTTTCATTATAAAATAATTTAGAAATGGATAAACACAACTGATTTTTAATTGACTGTTAACTACCACATTAAAATACAGTTGACCCTTGAACAGTGTCGGGGTTGGGGGCACCGACCCCCTGTCCAGGTGAAAATCCAAGTGTAAGTGGACCCATGCAGCTCAAACCTGTGCTTTCAAGGGTCAAATGTATTCCTTCAGTTATAAAATGCCCCATTATTTTATACAGTAAGCAAAAAAAAAAAAAAAATCCATCAATTATAAGATGATGATAAGACATATGCCAATCTTAGAGATATTAAAATACAAAAACGCTTGTCTTAAAACTGATGAAGTACAGCGTGTTTATTTTACCCGCTTGTTCCTCTTTCTTCTATTAAGCATCCCTTTCCAGTTTCATACATTAGCTTCTCTTTACTTGCTTCTTAAAGGTTGGTGTTCCCAGAATTAGTTCCATCCTCTTTTTTGCTGACTACTCCCTCCCCTTGGGCAATCTCAGCTATCTGCAAGGGTTCAACCATTTTCTGGTAAGGATATCTGTAGCTGAGTCTTTCTCCAGACTCCAGACTGTATTTCCAATGGTTTCCCTCCAAACTGATATTGTGTTAATCTCTTAAGCTCAATATGTTAAAAAAACAAACTCATGGTCCTAACCCAAAGCCTGCTTCTCCTTCTGGGTTCTGCCTGGTGGCGAAGGCATAGTGGAGTATACTGTAGGAAGAAAAGACTTTAGACTATAGGTCCAAGTTCAGAGCTCAGCTCTGACACTTAGCCTTCTGTCAGACTTTAGGCGATTGATCTATCCTTGCTCAAAAAGTCTGCTTCTTTATCTAGAGTGGGGTTAATAACTTTCAGATGGTGGTAAAGATTAAATCAGCTAACTTATGAAAATAACTATCACATTGTCTAATACCTAATAAGCCCTCAATAAACGGTTGCTATTCAGCTGTTATTAGTTAATGATATCCTCTTCTGCCTAGGAACCTAAGTTAGAAATTTGGAAATATCACTACCTCCTGCTTTTATTCAAGGTCTACTCAGGCACCAAATGCTACTGATGCTACTTGAAGAAATATCATTCCTTCCCTTGTGTGAAAAATTTAAGTTTCTTCTTTTTTGCATTAGAATTTAAACATGTTCAAGTCTCTCCCATTTAAAAAACACTGTCTCGGGGCTTCCCTGGTGGCACAGTGGTTGAGAGTCTGCCTGCTAGTGCAGGGGACACGGGTTTGAGCCCTGGTCTGGGAGGATCCCACATGCCGCGGAGCAACTAGGCCCGTGAACCACAGCTGCTGAGCCTGCGCGTCTGGAGCCTGTGCTCCGCAACGAGAGGCCGTGAATAGCGAGAGGCCCGCGCACCTTGATGAAGGGTGGCCTCCGCTTGCCACAACCAGACAAAGCCCTCGCACAGAAACCAAGACCCAACACAGCAAAAATAAATAAATTAATTAATAAACTCCTACCCCCAACATCAAAAACAAAAACACTGTCTTGGGGCTTCCCTGGTGGTGCAGTGGTTGGGAATCTGCCTGCCAATGCAGGGGACACAGGTTCGAGCCCTGGTCCGGGAAGATCCCACATGCCGCGGAGCAACAAAGCCCATGTGCCACAACTACTGAGCCTGTGCTCTAGAGCCCGTGTGCCACAACTACTGAAGCCCGCGTGCCTAGAGCCCGTGCTCTGCAGCAAGAGAAGCCACTGCAACGAGAAGCCCGCGCACCACAACAAAGAGCAGCCCCCACTCGCCGCAGCTAGAAAAAGCCCACGCACAGCAAAGACCCAACGCAGCCAAAAATAAATAAATAAATATTTAAAATAAAATAAATAAAAAACACTGTCTTCCTATTGAGGCCTGTGATATAATTTCCCATTGCTCCAAGTACCTCAGAAAAATTTAAGTTTGTTTTTTGAAAAGATCTACATATTTCTTAAGCTCATTTCTGGCATTTTATATTATTATCGAGAATTGGGTTCTCTGCTTGTTAATTTTGTCCCTCCCTCCCATTATACTTTCTAATGGGTATGGCTGGAGTATAAGATAGCTGTTGACATTTGTCTTTGTCCTATAGTTTACTGTCTTAGTCCCTTATTAAACTTTTTAAAATTAGGAAACAAAACCTTTTTACCACAAAAACTTTGAACATATATATAAAAATTTAAACCACTTGTAGTTTCAACATCGAAGATAACCACTTTTAATAGCTGTGAGTTAGATTCTTTTCCATATGGCATATCAGAGATTTAAGTCTATTCTATAAAATTGGGGGTCATATTGTATATACTTTTATTATAATATACATAAACATTTAGTATATGTAGGCTAATATTGATGTTATAAATAACATTGTTGTCAACTGTCAATGTAAACCTCACTATTTAAAGATCAAGATTCAGGGCTTCCCTGGTGGCGCAGTGGTTGAGAATCCGCCTGCCGATGCAGGGGACACGGGTTCGTGCCCTGGTCCGGGAAGATCCCACATGCCGCGGAGCGGCTGGGCCCGTAAGCCATGGCTGCTGAGCCTGCGTGTCCGGAGCCTGTGGTCCGCAACGGCAGAGGCCACAACAGTGAGAAGCCCGCGTACCGCAAAAAAAAAAAAAAAAGATCAAGATTCAGACTGATTTAAAAGATAAAAACTAATAAATGTTTGGAAGTGACATGACAAGTGATAATCAGAAGAAATTATAGCTATAATAATTTCAGATAAACCTCAATTCATGAGAATAAAAGTGAAAAAAGTAAAAGAGGGTTATTTATTTTTCTATTTTTTTTTGCAGTACGCGGGCCTCTCAGTGTTGTGGCCTCTCCCGTTGCGGACCACAGGCTCCGGACGCGCAGGCTCCGCGGCCATGGCTCACGGGCCCAGCCGCTCCGCGGCACGTGGGATCCTCCCGAACCGGGGCACGAATCCGTGTCCCCTGCATCGGCAGGCGGACTCTCAACCACTGCGCCACCAGGGAAGCCCCAAGAGGGTTATTTTTAATTAATAAATGTTCATCCACAATAAGGAAATAATAGACTTATGCTATAAACATTTCAACAGCAATCAATAGAGAGACACTACACTCTTTAAAAAGAGAAGGATAAATAGAAATTCAATAGTATCATGAGATTCCAACAGCATCTCAGTCCTTTTCAGATTAGTTAGAGAGCTAGAAAAATCTGAGAGGATGTAGAAGGCTTGCTGTTTTTGAAAAATCCATTGTGAGCATCTTCACATTTCCATACCAATAAGCATACATATAAAATAGTTTCTCAATGTTTTTTAAAAGTCCATGCCACCTTTAACTGAACTTAAAAATCTCAATCCTGCCTTTAATGTTTAAAATATATATTTTTAAATCCCAAACTTAAAATATTAAAACAATGGCAGATTTGGGGGAACCATGTTTTTAAATTGAAGTAGAACTGACCTACAATACTATGTTACTTCCAGGTGTACAACATAGCGATTCACTATTTCTATACGTTACAAAAGGATTACCACGATAAGTCTAGTTACCACCTGTCACCATACAACGTTATTACAATATTACTGACTGTATTCCTTATGCTGTACATTTCATCCCCGTGACTCATTTATTTTGTAACTGGAATTTCGTACCTCTAAATCTCCCTCATCTATTTAATTCATTCCCCCACACCCGAACCCTCTAGCAACCACCTGTTTGTTCTCTGTATCTATGAGTCTGTTTCTGTTTAGTTATGTTTGTTCATTTGTTTTTTTTAGATTCTACATGTAAGTGAAATCATACAGCATTTGTCTTTCTCTGTCTGACTTATTTCACTTGGTCCATTCATGTTGTTGCAAATGGCAAGATTTCATTCTTTTTATGGCTGATTAACATTCCATTATACATGTGTGTGTGTATGTAATTTCTTTATCCATTCATCTACTAATGGACACTTAGGTTGCTTCCATATCTTGGCGATTGTAAAGAATGCTGCAATAAACATAGGAGTGCATATATCTTTTCGAACCAGTGTTTTTGTTTTCTTCAGAAAAATACCCAGAAGTGGAACTGCTGGATCATATTGTAGTTTGATTTTAATTTTATGAAGAACCTCCCTACTGGTTGCACCAGTTTACATCCCCACCAAGAGTGCACAGGCTTCCCTTTACTCCACATCCTCTCCAGCATTTGTTTTTTGTTGTCTTTTGGATAACAACCAGTCTGACGGGTGTGAGGGGATGTCTCATTGTGGTTTTGATTTGTATTTCTCTGATGATTAGTGATGAGCATCTTTTCATGTGCCTCTTGTCCATCTGTATGTCTTCTTTGGAAAAATGTCTACTCAGTCCTCTGCCCATTTTTTAATTGAGTTGGGTGTTTGTTTGATGTTGAGGGAAAAAAAATTTTTGCTTAAAAGCTCTGATCAACATAAGCACTGAGTATTTTTGCTTGATGAAAATGTTTGCCTTCTAACCTAAGTGGTGTGGGAAAGAGAATTTGACATGGGCCATGCTGATCAAACCACTTTGCTTTCACAGTCACGGATGGAGAAAAACCAGCCTTGCAAATATATGTGGATGAAATGAGTGCCATTCAAAGTCCACTAATTTGTTTTGGAGTAAACAGGGAAATATTTTACTCAAAAATTCTCCAAAGTGATTTTTCTGGAAGTTATTTTGGCAACTGAACAAAACTTCAGTTCTAAACACTTGCCACAAAGACCTTCCAGCACAGACTGCATATATGTGAGAAAAGTATTCCTCACAAGTTCCCAGTGGATTTTCAGCTGTGAGTTGAAAAACTATCATCCAAATTTATTCTTCACACAGATTAAGTTAAATTTATCTCCTCCCTGAATCTTTTTTTTTTTGATGATTTTAACAAATAAGAAAATTAAGAGACTTGTTTGGTACAACATGTCTACTTTCCTACTTTCGTTAGGAAAGTAGACTCTGGCCCTAGACTGGGTTGCAAAGCTGATTCTGCCAGTTATTAGCTGGGTGCTCTCGGGCAGGCTACTACGACCTTCCTGTGTCTCTGCATCCATACCTGTAAAATACGTAAAATACTACCTGTACCTATTTCAGATGATTGTTGTGAGCACTACGTAAGATAATACATGTAAAGCATCAGAACAACATCTAGCTTGCAAGAAGCACTTGAAAAATGTTCGTGAGTCTTATTAGTACAGCTGAACTTTGGCTGCAAAAACTTAATGTATTAAGTAATAATGTTGGGTTTTACCCCTTGAACTTTCAGTTTTTTGTATATAAAACTTTCAAATACATCTTCCAAATGTTATGCTTTGCTGAATGTTTGCAAGTTTGAAGCAGTTGCTTTTGTCCTTATCGTCTCAGAAACAGAGCGACGTTATCCTTCTGCTCGTTAATCTTTCCAAGCACTTTTCCTTCTGACATGATTGAAAAGGTCTAACAGAACATGAGGCAATATAAATATTCATTGATTACTTCTTCTGATAGTTCGGCTTCAATTTTTAACATTAAAACCTTCAATTCATCTGGAATGTATTTTAATGTAAAATATAAACTTTGGATTTAAAGTAGTGTCACTAAAACATTATCAATGGTTCCAAATGTTTTTCTTGAATAAGCCAACTTTCCCCCACTGATTTGAAAATCTGTCACACACCAAAATTTTACATGTGCTTATTACAATATCTGTCTGTTTATTTCTTACTGTTCTCTCAGCGGAACTTATGTTTCACAGAGAAAGGGGCTTGGTTGCTTCGGTTCACTGCTGGATCACCAGAGTAATGCTTGGCTCATAGAAATAAATGGCTGGAAGAGGATTTCCTCTTTTGACCTCAACATGATTACTAATTAATTGATTTTCTAATGATAAATGCTACATTATTGAAACAAATCCAAATTTATCATATGTACAGTTCTTTCAATACGCTGCCAGATTTTATTTGCTAATATTTGACTTAAGATTTCATATATCTAGTTTTATGTGAAAGTGTTCTTAACTTTTAAGAAAAAGACAAAACACGGAATTTGGTCATAAGTCATCCTAGTTTCCTAAAATAAACTGGGAAATGTTCTGTATTTTCCCACGCTTTAAAATAGATTAACTAGCACAGAAAATATCCGTTCCTTTAAGATCTGACAGAATTTAACAATTAATATGTCTAGGATTTGCACATTTGGGGAGCAAAGAATCTTTCTTTTAATCTTCTTTTTGTAAACGTCATTCACAATTTTGGCCATTTTGAGTCAATTTTGGTTATTTTTTGTTTTAAATCTATTTTCAGTCATTCATTTTGCAGATTTAATTCATTGTCATAAGGTTAAACATATTACTCCTTTCAAATCTATTTTTTAAAAATTCCCTCTGCATCTATGGTTACAGACCTCTCATTTTTCCTTTTAAAGGTGTGCCTCAGGATCATATTATAGTTGGATTTTTTTAAAAAAGCGAATCCTTGTCATTTAACAGAACAGCGTAGTCACTGTGTGGTAATAAGTTCAGTTTTAATTTAAAACTATATTCTGTTTTTTATGCTTCCAAAACTTTTGCTTTCCCCCTCATTCTTAGCCAATTGATTCGGAAGTTATTCATCCTATTTCTACTCAAGTACTGCTTGACTTTACTTTCTTTATCCTGTATTTCTTCCTTTTTAAAAAATATTTTTTTATTTGGTTGTGCTGGGTCTTAGTTGCGGCTCGCCGGCTCCTTAGTTGTGGTATGCGAACTCTTAGTTGCGGCATGTGTGTGGGATCTAGTTCCTGGACCAGGGATCGAACCCGGGCCCCCTCTATTGGGAGCATGGAGTCTTAACCACTGCACCACCATATCCTGTACTTCTTAATAGATGCCAATAAGAAAGTAACAGTTTCTGGAATCTCCTTGCACTCTTCCATCTTCCTTCTGCTTGCCAAATTGTTGAAACACTTTATAATCGCAGATCCCCATTATTATTAGTCTGTTACATAATTCTTTTCTGAGGACTCATTTATCATTAGTATTATGGCTTACTACTATATTAACAACTCTTATTCACAATTAATTCGCTACCACTTTAAGAAAAAAATACCCTACTATCATTTCTTCCCCTTATCAGGTTCTTTATTCTTGCTAATTACTTATTTGGTGCTTGCATGTCTTCGCATAATTTTCTTTTTTCCAGGGCAAGTACATGAGTGGGATATTCCGCAAATCATTCAATATCAAAGATGACCTTTCTGATGCCCTTTCAAGAAAAGATGCCTCAGCTGGCCGTAAAATTTGAGTAACAACCCTTTCCCCTGGATGTCTAAGGTGATGCTCTGTTGCTTGTTGCATATATAGTGCTACCAGGTAACTGGATACAAATGTATTCTCCTTCTTTTGTGGATAACATCTTCTCCCTCACTCCACTCTACCCCACCCGCACACATGTGATGCTTATAGTTTATTCTTTTTTTAAATACAACAATTTTGTTAGAATATATTTAAAGATTGAATTCTTCATCATTATTATTCTCTTCACTTAATAACAGCTTTCTTGAGATATAATTCACATAGCATAAAATTTCATTATTTTCTGCTGGCTACCTGTGATGTGAAGATTCATGATTCCCTTTAGCTAAGGTGGTGGTGAACGTGTGAAATGTAATTTGTAAGCTCAGGTCATCATCTTGAACCAGAAGCCTACCCTGATGCTGACTGCTGCTGCCATACTGCTACTCCTCCCATCTGTTCCACTGGCTCCATCTAGGAACACACTTTACATACTCCTGGCTTTCTCACTGGGTTCCTCTTCTTTCTCCATTGTTTTGCCAGGTCCAATCCTCACCCTTCCTCTCCTCTCACTCAATACACTCTTTCTGGGTAATCTCATCCACTTCCTGGCTCCAACTGTCATCTCTATCAGTGGTTCTCAAGTCTCTCCCCAAATACTGTTCATATGGAAACATTCTACCATCAGTAACGTCTCTCATTAGACACAGCAATTCACAACTGCAGGGACATCCTGGGATCTCAGCAGGTGCACTTATAGCTTGAAGAAGCACTTCTCCTGTCTAGGGACCTTCAGTCGGAGACACGTCTGTTCCATCTCTGGAGGACAGCATCACCATCCACTGAACTGTCCAATCCAGAAGCCTGGAGGTCATGACTACTAGACTTGAAGACAGAGATGGTGTCTCTACAATTCACCACCATACCTCACAAAGTGTCCAACAGACAGCAGCACAACAAATATTTGTTGAAGGAATTAATTCAATCACTAAATTCTGTGGTTTCTAATTCATATCCTTTCAACTCATCCTCTTCTTTTCACCGGCACTGTTAAGGTCACTATTAGTGTCTACTGGTTACTACTGAAGTCTCCTAGCCTCCAGTCCTGCTTCCCCCAACCCATTCTCCATGCTACAGTCAGTTATCTTTTTCAGTTATAGCAGTACTTATCATCCCTCAACTTAAGGCCCTTTAATATCAAACGTAAAGTTCTCAACAGGCATATAAGTCTATAATTCTCTTGACTATGTACATAGCATTCCTTCTACTTAGAAGAACAACTCAGGTATCATTGTAAAGAGAATTTCTTGATGCCCCAAAACTGAATTAAACATTCATCTTACGTGCTCTCTGAAGTATCCTGTACTTTCCCTGCTGCTGCACCTATTCTGTATTGTAGTTGTCTGTTTACTTGTCTGTCTCCTCAGCTACACTGTAAATTTTGACGGGTGCGCCAGTGTCCTGGTCACTGTATCTCAATGCCCTGCAGAGTTCCTGGCACAGAGTAGGCATTCGATGAGCATCTGGTGAATGAATATATTTTCAAATATCACCAGTGACCATGCAAGTAGATAACTGGAATTTTCATCATGGGACAGGGATTCTGAACCCAGTTGGGATCCATAAACAGGTACGAAGAGGGCATGAACACCATGAAATTGTACCCAACATTCTATGTGTATATACATTTTTGAGGGTAACTTTCAGACTGCCTAAGGAGTCAATAATTCTAGAAACTTAAGAAATATTACCGTTGGAGTTTATTTGGTTAGAAAGGAATATTCTAAATTATATTACAAACAAACAAAAACAAAATGTTGATACACACACACAACACAGACAAATATACCCAGAGACTGACTTAATGATATCAAGCCTTATGGTGAACCTTTTACTGAAAAGGGACAAGAATCAGAGAAGTTAGACAGCTGCAGGAGGACTGAAGAAAACCAGAGGATGCCAGAAAAAGAATTTAGAAAGGTAGAACAGAGAATGAAAAAGAAATTCTGTCTACTCTGCCATTTTATATACGGTCCTTACGCAGTCAGCGTGTGAAAGGTTAGCGCTTCATCACAAAGGATGTCAAAGTCTGAAGATATCTGTAGTTTTGAAAATTGCATCTTCAGCTTGCCATAACGCTGCCTAACTTCAGGATAGTTCTGTCCCACCACTCTAGTTGTCTTTGCAGTTCTGTCCAGTGAATCCCTGTCTAGACACTGACCTTCAACAGAAGGAAAGAAAGAAAAAAGGAAGGCAGCGGCCTGGGCTTATGAGAAAAGAGGGGCAGGGAGAGGAGTAGGTCAAATGCTCATTACTATTCAGGTGACCATCTGTCTCTGGCTCACTCTGCTCCTTTGTCTTTATTCAGGGTAATTTATGCACTTCAAAATTTGCAAGAATCTTGCCAAGATATCATGCACTTTGGTAAAGTAAGGAAATGTACTTAAGTTCTGAAAAATACAGGTAGTTTTGAGAGTTGTAGGTGTTTTTTATAAATGTTGACTACGGTCAGCCTCTCCCCACTAATTTAACATTTAATGAAGCTAGGGAATATGATTTTCCTTTCTTTCTTTTTATTTTGGGGGGGGTGGTATTTCCACATATCACCATATAACATACTATACTGCCTGTTTTGCTTTAGAAAATGCAAACTTTCATGTCATAACATGTTGTTACTAATCTACTAAAGTAGGACAAGTACTTCAGAGGTGACGATAGGCTTGATTTTGAGTGTTTCGATGCTACCCAGCCTAACTTCCAATACCGTAGGGTACACAGTGTAAACCTGATCTTACATTCAAGCTGCCTCTGGCTGTGAAACAAACCTTGCTCACGTGGGGATGAAAAATGGACCCTTTCCTCGGTAGCATCATCTTTCATCCAAAGAAAATGAAAGCCAGAGGATGGTGAATTTGGTCAAAAGGCCTGAAGAATTCATTGACTGGTTAATCAGCCTCTAAATAATCAGGAATGGCCCACAAACCTATAAAGCAATTCATCCCCATCCCATCTAACATCAGTCTACAAGAACAGCTCTGAGTAATATACAGATACAGGAGCCTCATGAATTTAACACAATAATCCAATAGTGTCTTACTTTGCTGCAGAACTCCACTGTATAAAATGGACAAAATTGTGATTGTCAAAACAATAGTTTCAAAGAACCAAGTTTGTACAAAATAAGTCTTTTAAAGATTCTATATTTACCTGCGCTATCTGAAATCTTTGTGAGGTCCTAATCTACTAATAAAAGATATATTATTTTAAATCAGATTGATAACGAGGATTGCTCTGGGTACATCCCTGATAAATGTATGGTGAAATTTAGTGATCAATTATTCTGGCTGGAAGTTGGGGTGAAAGGGGAGGAACAGGAGAGAAAGGGGAAAAATTACCATTTATCAAAGTGCCACCTAACCGTGTACTTATTTGATGCAAGAATCAATTTTAAAAAAATTCCAGGATTCACTTAAGAGTTGTAGTTGAGTTTTGCCCTGTTATCTACTCTGATATCCTTTTTGGCAAGACACTGCTGTTAATGATTTTTTGAAATAGGTAAGCGGAACATGGCACTGAGAAATTGTGCTTTATTTTTTCCATAGCAGTGTGTGGGATTCTGAAACCGTTTCAAATGGTACCGGGACTATTTTGAGGAAAGAGAGAAAGATGAGAATGGAAGAAAAAAATTCTATAACCTCGTCCATTGCCTGCTCTACTTGCATCCTTATCCTTAATCTGGTCGAAATCATTGTGTCCTCCATCTTCTTTAGGTTTCACTGCTGCAAGAGAGACCCAGGTTAGGAAGTGACTTGAGTATGACGCCAGGATCAATGCTGACAATGAGATGAGAGCCAGAAGTGAAGCCAGAAGAGGCTGTGAAGCCAGAACTGGATATGAGTTGTTGGGGGTCCTCACCATGTGACATCTACAATATACATTCCATTCATCCGTACAGGTGTGAAATTTACAAAACCAAACAGATAACACTCACCCAGAGGATAAGGGTCTACTGTCATTGACATAATATTATTTGGTACACTCTAGCTGAAATGTGCACATTATTAAGATGTTCTTAACATGTTACTTCCGGGAAGACTTTTTCTGGTGAAGTGTGGAATGGAAAGGGAACATGGAGCAAGACGACACGGATGGGTACCACCTGGGAAATCCAGCAGTCCGCTCCATCAGATGCCCACAAGGTAGTATTTACCTTGATGGGCCTTGCAGACTCTGATACCCGATTCTCATTGACTGGACCCAGGAATGCAGACTCATGCTAAGAAAACTCACAAGACACTGATGTATTAAAAAAAGAAGGCGACTTTATTATTTACAGTGGACACCAGAAGAATCAGGCATACTGAATCTGCATCAGTCTGTACCAGCCTGATAGTGAATTATCTCCTTGGGAAGGCAAATTACCAGAGGGAAGCTTGGTGTGCACGGAAGCAGAGCAAGTGGAGTTAATTATGCAGGATTCCAGTGCAAAATGGCATGAGGCTCTGCAGCTCTGTACCACAGGGTTATCCACCTGCCAGGCAGGTTGGATGCTTGCCTCAACCTGGCAGGTGCTACTGGTCAGACAGTGCTTTGTTAGGTATCATGACAATTACATTAATAGCTTTTCTTTTTCTCTGTTTTGGAGACAGAGAAAATGCCCTTCTGATGGACATTTTATATGTTTGTGTGTTTTAAAGATGTCAATACCCTCAATTAGGTTACAGTCAAATCTTTCTGCCCAAGGAGTCTTTATGTCTCGTAAGATCACATTGCCTCCCTTGGCTTTAATCTATTAGCTGTTAATTTCTTAGTTTAATTTTCAGAGAGTATTTTCATTTTCCAGCTTTCTGGGATCAAGAGGGGCACGACATGGTAGACTCCACATTTGCCTACAGGTTCCACAAAGTGTCAGTTAAATTCAAATCGACCTGTATTCACTGTGCCAACTTTATGCCCACTGCTGTGCCAGATACAAAATAATATTCAAAAGTGTAACAAGAGCCTCTAAGGAAACACATCTACTGGACACCTATAGCCCTAAGTTCTTCTTAAGGTATACTTTTAATTCATTTTTCACTAGCATTTATAGATCCTCTCCTATATACCAGGATTAACTAGATACAAGAAATACAAAGATAAAAATTGTCTTGTTCCCTTTAAGAGCTTACAGTCTAGCAAAGGAACAAGACATTTAAAAAAAAAGAAAAAAAGGTACTTTGCCAAGTGGTATGGAGCCCGGTGGAAAGCATACTTTTATATATAAGGGGCAGAGACAGAAGCCATTTTTTTTTAAATCTATTTCTAAAATATACTAAATAATAATGATTATTTTAAAAAAGTAACAACAGGGCTTCCCTGGTGGCGCAGTGGTTGAGAGTCCGCCTGCCGATGCGGGGGACACGGGCTCGTGCCCCGGTCCGGGAGGATCCCACGTGCCGCGGAGCGGCTGGGCCCATGAGCCATGGCCGCGGAGCCTGCGCGTCCGGAGCTCCGCAACGGGAGAGGCCACAACAGTGAGAGCCCCGCATACCGGAAAAAAAAAAAAAAAAAAAAGTAACAACAGTGGTTTGAAGCACAAACTGTAGTAAGTTCCTTTCTCGCTTCTCCCCCCTCCATTCTACCTCTCGAGGTTGTCTTCAGTAGTTGGAGAATACTCTTTCACATCTTTTTCTCTGTATTTGAAAAGCGTACACACACACAAACTTTTGCATCCCCCAAACACACATATTTTTACGCATATATAAACATAAATTTCTATATTTTATCAATGTGTGAAATTTATATATTACACATTCTATTTATATAATATATGCACATATACATTTATGTAATATACACACATGTGAGATCATATTATTGTTTTATAACTTGTTCTTTTATGTTTAATTTTTGCTTATAAATTATAACATGTATACAGAAAAGTACACAAAACAAATACGCTCAGTTTGGAAAATAAATTACCCCACAGAGCTCCCACCAGGTGAATAAACAGAGAATTCTGAGTACCCCAGAAACTCTGCACCGCCCCCAAAACGCTAAATTTTATGTTAGCCATTTACAAGCTTTCTGTGTAGTTTTACTACCCGTGAGGCAGGCAAAGTCCAAATTTGCCTGGATCAGCAAATGTCCTCAGGGTAAAAGCAGCTTTAGTTCTCTAAAGAACTCTCGCTGACGTAAAAAATAAATAAATAAATACCCTAACCCTAAAAAAAAAAAAAAAAAAAAAAAAAAACCCTCACTGAACTCTTGCTTTTCCTTATGGTTCCTTAGATTTTCAGGTCTTTGCTGCTCTGAGGATGTTTTCTTATACATATTCAACAGTTTCAATAATTTTCAGCAAGATAATTTGTTCAAATAACTTAATCAGCCATATTTCCAGTAACAAAAATTGGTGTCACTTCTCAATTTCTTCCTGTGTTACAGTTCTGTGTATAAATGTAGATTCTTATCTACTAGATCTTAACTCCTTAGGGGTTATGAGAAGTAAATATCTTGGATTTCCCACAGTATGAATAGTGAAATATGCAATAAATGTACAAAGAACAAAGAGTAAAGGATTGGAAAAGAGAATGAATGTGTAATTACTCCTGCCCTTGAGGAGTTTCCATTTTCTTTTTGTGAGGGAAGATCAGATGTATAGGTATAAAACAATTGACATGAAACAATTTGAGGCAATAAAGATATATGTTTAAATGAAATCACTTATATTCACTGACATGAAGAGACTTCCAAGATATATCGTTAAGTGGGAAAAAAAATGCTGTAGGATGGTGTAGGTGCGTAAAATACATCTAAATCTATAGCTATCTCCATGTGTGTAAATAGAGGTGTGTGTGTGTGTGTGTGTGTGTGTGTGTGTGTGTGTGTATGTGCCTGTGGATATTCTTGCTTATACACAGAAATACGACCCTAAAGACACATTAGTTCTACAGACTGGAATTGGGAAGCCAGGAGTGATCTTTTCCCTTTCAAACATCCTATATATTTGTACGTGAAGCATATACTACTTTTATAGTTAGGGGAAATTTTTAAAATTCTATTCAAGGGCAAACATATACGACAAAGGATATCAAGAACTAAAAACATCCAGGAAGACAGACATTATTGGGGAAGGCTTCTTTGAAAAGGTAGGACTTGAAACAGGTCCTGCAGGACTGGTAGAGTTTAAGTTAGAGGGCAGGAGTGGGGGGAAAGTGGGCTTGGTGAACAAGAGTTGTGCTGCGAGCAGACGTCAGGGGAGAAATTAGAATGGTACCCAGAGAGGACCATAAAGAAGTGCATTCACCTGGCTAAAGCTAACTCCAGTTTACATTAAGAGGCAGGATTAAATGGATGTAGAGCCAGGGCATAAATGTAGAATGTCATTAATATTAAGAGTTTAAAATTGGCGTGATGGGAAACAGAAGTCATTACAGGTTACTTTATGAAGTACTAATATGAGTAACATTAACCTCATGGACTAGTCTGTGTAGAATGAAATCAAACGTGAAACGTCCCTGGTAATTTGTAAAGTGCTAGATCAGTAACTATTGGTTTTACTAAGTAAGTTATTAAATTAAGAGTCACATTTTAGGGAGACCATCTTGGTATTCTTGCACAGAATGCATTACAGGGGGAGAAAGACTCAGAGCAAGGAGATTCCTTAGCAATATCATATACTTGAAAGAGCTTACCTAGTTTATACAATCTGAAAAATGCAGATAACTGTCCTACCTCACAGGACTGTTTTAATAATTAAATGTACATACAATGGCATGGTCAAAATGGATCGGTTCATTTCTTCTCAAATGCTAATTGTCCAGATGTACACTGATAACGATCAGAACTGATGCCCTGGTCGCGGGAATGGAAAAGATAAAGCCCGGAGATTTTTCTAAATAAGTAATCAATAAAGATCTATTTATTGGATGTAGAGAATGAAAGAGGAAAAGATAAAGACTTCGTCTTGGTTTCCATCAGGGAAGACTGGAAGAATGGTGATGTCCCTGACAGAAACTGACCTAGATGTGCAATCTACAACATTTTTGGAGTTGTGACATTCTTACCATGTGAGTTTCACCTCCTCCATCTCTCTGTCACTCTCAACCCACAACCCTCCCCTCTTGGGTATAAGGCAACCTCCTTGTATTAGTACAAATATGGCTTGAAATATTTTAAAATAAAAGTGCATTTATATTCATTTTATTTTGGAAACATTTTTTCAAGAACACATAAAACCTCAAAACAATTGAGACATGCAAAGTTTCTGACTATTCAATGGTTGCAGTGGGCAAAACTTAGCAATACCTTGTTCAAAATCAAAACAAACTCTACATTTGACTTTAAGGAAGAAAAATTCTAGGCAAATAAAATTTGACAGAATTAAATATCTTTAGGGTTTAAAATTATGTGGATTTGTATTTTTATCACATTAAGGGCCAAATCACAAAATTATAAAAATCAAACAAAGATCAATATAAACTAATATAAGTGATGCTTTAAAAATTCTTTTCTGGATTCCAAGTGGATTTTAACTGCTGAGTGGCATGTTATAACCCTGGGCTGTAGTCTTAAAGCACAGTTTATTATAGTTTTAACAGTATTCCAAAAGTTTCAGCTGGATAGTTTTTGTTGCCTAGCTAGAGGTCAAAAGCTTGAGGATTATTACATGATAGAAAACAAAACTTCAAAAAACTTAAAAAGTGACCTGTCATACTTCAGACTCCTTACTTTGCTGTAAGGTCACATTTCTGAAGAAGATGACAGAGTTGGTGATTGTGTAACTAAGCCTCCAGAACTACTTAGGACTCTGGAATGTGATCATTGTTTTGCAATGGAGTTGGTCACCATCGGATGAAAATCTTGGGAAATAAAATATCTTGTTTACCTGCTAGTTCCTGTCAGAGAATAGCTCATTCACACACGGTACCACAGTACTTTAGTCTAAACTCCCAACCTGCATTGCTTGGTACTAATGATTCTATTTTAAAAGAATGTTAAGAATATTTCTACATACTTGAAAAGGTAAACAAAAGAGGGAGGAGGGTCGGGGAAGAGAGAGGAATGGGAGAGAAGAAAAGAAGTGCATCTTTGCTTCACAGTAACGTGGAAAGGGGGAGATAGGAAAGGATGCAGATGAAACGAAATTGGCTCAAGTTGCTACTGCTTGGTTGAAGGTAGAGCTGAGTGCACAGAAGCCCATCTTCTGTGTCTACTTTGTATGTTGAACTGTTCCATAATAAAAACTTTAAAAATAAAAAGAAAAGGCACATACTTAATTTTTGAAGATTGTCTCCTAACTTTTTACCTAAAAAGGGATGATAATACAGTACTATTAATAGTGCTGCAATAAAGATGTCATCTTTAGAACACTGATTTAGGATTTCAGGAGTTCCTGAGGCTTATCTGCCCAACAATAACAAAATTTTTGCCAGATAATAATCCTTATTCTGCACATCGTACTTACATAAAGCACTCTCGCATCCATTATCTCAGCTGCTCTTCACATTAACACTCTGAGATCTGGCGGGTGACATTCTAATTTATGAAAAATACAAGGCTCAGAGAAGTTAAGTGAATTTCGTTTCTTTCTTTCATTCATTCCACAAACATTTACTAAACACCTGTGTCAGGCAGATCTGTCCTAGGTATTAGGAATTAAAAGACAAAGAAAATGCAATTCCTTTTTTCAAGCGGACAGATTTATAAAACAATTAAATGACGACGTGATTCATGCTACAATGAAGTGTTTTTCAAAACAGGATTTTAACTATGACCTACAGTAAGAAATACATTTTCCATTACAAACCCAGGATACACAAACATGTTTAAGTGAAACAGAAGTTTTATGAAACACTACTCTTCCTATACATGATTCACACTGTGGTATTTTTTAATCTACCCTATTCAGTATCTTTTCTTTTTTAATAAAATGCTGGTCACGACCTTTTACAATTGGGTTACTGCTTAGAACATTTCATTATTCATTAGTGGGTGTGTCCTACAGTGTGCAAAAGTGTCAGGATGAGTATGATCAGAGTTCTGTGGCAACACAAAAGGAAACAAAACTGTTCTAGGGAAAGAGAAGGGCCTGAAATAGGTTAGTCTCTGAGTACTTATCGATATTAAAATGGCAGGTCATAAAGGTCCTAAAGGTCATAAAGGTCTTAAAAGGCTTTAATCACTTTGCTCTTACAATAATTGTGCTGTTGCACGCTGGCCAAATACAAAGCAGCAACAGACTGTGAACTCACTGAAAAGCTACAGAAACAAGTTGTTTTCTTGAAGGGATGGCAGCAATCACTCATTCATATTTACTAACTCTTCATTATGTGGCACAGCACCTCCTGTCTCCTGGACCATCCTGCTACTACCTGTAAAACAACTATAAACATCCTGAGACTGTAAGGTTTACTCTGTGACTAACAGTCCTAAATATCTGTTTTCTCAAAAATTCTCTGGAAGAAAGACTTAAAAACAAGAGACCAGGATGATATGTGTGAGATGTAAAATCAGATACTGTAATTTTTATCAACCACAAATCTATACTGTGATTGTGTTCAAGGCCTTAATCTTGTATCTCAGAGTCTCAAAAATTTGCTGTCCGTCCAGGCAGTTGTGCAGCTGCTGTGTACAGAGCTCAGGGGAGAGAAGAGGCAGCAAAAGCACTAACATCTCATGCAGCTGCCCCCTGCTGTCTAACAGAGACAGGGTCAAGATCAGGGAGACCCATCGATTCGATTTTGCTTTGTCATTTCCTCCAATAGGAAGGTTTCCATTTTCAGGTACTTGTTCTGAGAATCTATTTTGCCCAAATGCACCAAAGACTCATTTTGTGAACGTGACCTAGTCTGGCAAGTCCTTTGTGCCTTTTATCCAATAAGCAATAAAAGAGAAGAGGTGCTTTTCCACATCAGCATGTGCTCAGCTTACAGGAGTGCTACTATTCCTCGGGCCTTCAATAAATATTCATCAAGGATACTGATATTGACACTGAGCAGAAAATAGACAAAAGTTAATTGGATTTCATGAAATGTAGAGGAACTACAGCTGTTTCTCATCCCTACTTCCCCAAAGGGAAACATGGTTTGAATATCAATGATAAAAGATTTTGTTGGCTGACGTATTCGTAATTAAAATCAAACCAAACTGAACCAAACCAAAAACATCAACCAGCATTTGTGCCTTTAATCATATAATTGGAGGGTTTTAGTAAATTGAAAGTATTCTGGGTTAGGCCTTATAGGTATTAACTCAGTAAGAGAGCGATGGCCAGAAGGAAATGAAAATTATAGTTTTGAGAAAGTCACTGAAAAGCATAAGCCATTTGTAAAGACATTCTGAGCTTTGGATGAATCTCTGTTTGGAAGACACGTTTAGGGTTGATACCCCTGAATATTCTGAGAAGTCTAAATAGGTGAATGAACTACAGTCTAAAAGACCTTCATGTTTTAGACTACACAAAAGATTTATGTGAAGAATACTCTTTAATTTAGACCAAGTATAACAGTTTCAAAACTCTGTAAATATTTAGTTGAGAATCAAATGATAAAACACGAAAACAATCAACCACCAGAACATAAGCTTGGTATTGTTCTCCTTCTATAATCTTTAGGACTCTCTTCCAACTTTGTATGAAGCATCTTCAAGGGACTGCACTACTTTAGGCATCTTGAACCCATCATGTCCAAAACCAAACTCTAATTCGCTTCTACCCTTTCTTTCCTCCTGCCAACCTCCCAGAACACCCATTCTTCTTAGTTAATTCCAGTGATCCCTGAAATGAGTATGCACAAGAAAAATCCACAGGAGAGGGGGTTAAATATTAAAACTTTCATACTGGATTCATGCTCAAAAGTATTTAACTATTTAGAGTATGTGATTTTTAAAAAGTTGAGACAACTAATCTAATCTAGGCCTCCTCACTGACTTCAGACCATCAGTCTACTAAGGGCTTACATTCTTTCTCAAAATCTCTTCCACTTCTTTTCCCTCCATTTCCACCACCTCTTCAGTAGCTCAGCTTCTCCATGTCTTGCTGGGATTTCTGCAGGAGTCTTCCATCTTGCCTCACTTCTTGCAATATCTTTTTCCAACTCATTCCTTGCTCTGCCACTAGAAGTATCTTCACTAGTCAGATAATATCACTCATTAAAAAAAGAAAAGAAAAAAAGCACTATGTACACAATATTCCAAACATTGGAATGTGGTTTTTACAACTTTCTATATACTCTTAGCTCAACCTAGGAAAGTAGTGGGAAAAAAAGCATGACTTTCAGGCCTAGGTTTGAGTTTTGGCCCCGCCTCTTACGAGCTTTGTGACTTTGGGGGAAATCACTTAGGCTCCCTGACCTTTTATTTCCATTTCGAATGGTGATATTAATAGCTCACAAAACTGTTACGTAAATCAAATGCGATCATCTGTGTATGAGAAGGAAAGTAACACAGAGCCAGACACACACTAATCGATCATCAATTGTTTGATCCCTTCGTGCTCTAGGTTCACTACTTCTACTGCCCTCTGCCTCGCTCCCATTACACCTGACCCCATGACCCTGGCACATCACACACCGACCCATCTGCAAGACATGTTGCTCTCAAATATGACATGCGCTCTCAGGCCCCTGTGGTTCTGATTATATTTTACACCCTCTGCCTCATATGTCCTTTACTGCCGTCTCAAGTGAAATTCTACCCATGCCTCAATGCCCAGCTCAAATGTCAACTCTTCCAGGAAGTCTTCCCTTTATTCCACTGATCAGAATTAACCACTTTTCCTTCGTGTTCTCCCTGCACACTGTTTACAGCTTTACTTTCATATTTATTTCTTTGCATTATAATATTACTATTATATTTGTATTAAATATAAACTTATGTTTACATATGTTACCTGCATGAATTATAAGCTTCTTGAAGGCAGAAAGCATGCTTTTCTTCTTTTAATTCTCAGCAATTAACACCTTGTACTGGAAGGGATTTAATAAAGGTCTGCCAAATAAATGTATCACAACATTTCCAAAAGGAGTAAATTTTTACCAGAACAAAACACCAATCACTTGTCTCAACTTTTGAAGTAATTTTTAGAAAACAACTTCTACCTGAAAAATACACTATTATTTAATCTTTACAATACATAAATTAAAAGCAAGAAAGAAATGACTTAAAAATGGTAAATTTTTGACATTTCACACTCAAAGAACAAGATATTATTTTTAAACTATTAAACTGATAATATCAATTGTCATCCACTGACAGCCTACTAGTGAGTGAATATTAACAGAGGGTAATGATTCGAAGAGGAAAATCATGATACATACATAAATGGAATATTAGACATCAATTAAAAATCATATTTTCAAATACTTAATGAACTCACACTATACTGAGTGAAATAATCAGAACACAAAACGGATCCCAATCTTGCAAGGACATATTTTATAAGAAAAAAAAGACTAAGGAAATACAGAAGACATTAATATGTGGTTATCTCCAAGTGGTGGGACTACAGGCAATTTTTATTTTTTGTCTTTTATATTATCTAAATTTTCTACAACACATACATTTGTATAGTTAGAAAAGTAGTTTTTAAAAGGATTGAACGTCAAGAAATTCTAATTAAAGCTTAACCAGATTTGCAAATACTAAAACAGTTATTAGCCCAGTAAAAGACTTCCTGCTTCTTAATATTAATTGCAACATATTTCTGTAGACATGATCAAACACCGAGAGTTAATGCTGTAGTTTAGAAAAAGATATGAAGAGAAGTTTTCCTGAATTCTAAACAGAAAGCGGAGTAAGTAAACATCTGACTGGTCATTCAGTAGGCAGCAAAGCACCAGCTCTGGATGGGGAGAGACTCGGTTAGCTCCAGCTCAGCCGCCTGTCAGCCGCGCTACTTGCTGTGTCTGAGCTGTAGTCACCCTCTCCACAGGTGAGGGAGAATCCCCATGCTTCCTCACCGTTACCTGCAGAAGCCATGCGGACACCGTTAAGGAGACCTCTACCCCAATGTCTAGGACATGGAAGGTCCTCTCCTATCTCGCGTCTCACAGATCTGGAGACTGTCCAACCCGACTGGAAGATGGACGAGGGTGAGTACAGGGGTTCATTCTGACGTGAAGGGAACCTGAAAGGTTGGTTAAGCTTGCTGGGTAGTGAAGGCTGATTCTAAAAGAGACCCTGAGTGATTTCGGCTGCACCAGCTGTGGCCGTGAATGTGGCGCTCCATGGTGGAGCCCTCTGCAAAGTGGGAAGGGGCCACTAAAAGGAAGCTGATAGAGGTGGGGGGGGGGGGGACTGGGAAGGACACAAACAGATGACACAGAGGGAGGAGGGAACAGGTTTCGGAGGGCAGTGTCACTGAAGGGGCAGGGAAAAGCGGAAGCTAAGGGAGAAAGTGGAAATAACCAGATTGTGGAAGGGGGAGAGGGAAAGTTGTCTCTTCCTCTCCACTGTCTTCCTCCCTAAAGTTTCTCCCCCATTCGTGTTTATTCCTCTGCTTCTCCCTCTTTTCTACGCCCCCCAACTTCACTTCCAAAACCACACTTTTATTCTCAAGAGTCACTCCTACTCCCCCTCTGACAAGTGGCATTCCTTTCTCCAGGAGCCAGGAAGTGGAAACCTAGAAAAACACTGGAGCACTCTGCAATGCCCAAACTGGCTGCCCAAACCCTCAAGGTCCCCAAGCTTAGAGGATAACATCTAGAACTGACCCCGGCTGCAGGTATGAGGGGGCACAGCATAGACAGAGCAGCTGTTCACCTCCCCACTTTCTGTTCCTGGCCACCCGGTGTCCTCATTTGCACTATCTTCAATCACAAAGGATGCACTGTCTTCAAGTACAAACGACCCACGCGAATGTCCCATGATTAGAATTTACCCTCTGCTAATTGTATGGTCACCTTCCTTTCCTGGCAAATTTATAAAATGTTATTTTAAAACGCCAGGATCGGACATGTTTCAAACAAAGAACACACAAAGACTGGGCCACGAGAATATTTAGTCAAAAATCATAATGTCCTCAGGGTAGGAATGCATTTATTTCCAAAGTACATCACCTCGACTCCCAATGTGGCAGTTTAATGTGCCAAGGAAAAGCTCAAGACAAAATGCTTGATTCTGGTTTTCTTGAAGAAAATTTTATGTATTCTTTTTTACAAATAAATATAAAGGTTGTACTGAATCGAAAGTGTAGATAAAGTGTTACATACGTGGGTGCTGAGTGGGGGCAACTTCAGAGACTGAAGGATATACTTTGATAAAACTGGAACAAGTCTATTAAAAAATCATTTGGAAATCATTACTTGAAAAATAAGAAAATGCTAATATTGTACCAGGAAATGCATTCAATCCCTAGTTAAGGTGTGTTATTTTATACCTCACCAAACAGTATGATAACCTGTTTACAACTGCCAAAGGCTGTGCCCCCTCTAGTGAAAACTCAAGTGTCCTTGCAAACAGCTCTGTTCAGCAAAGACGTATGATTTGCTCCCATGTTAAGAGAACACTTCCTTGTAAAATGTACCAAGAAATAAGAAAGGGAGCATCTTACTAAATAAAAACAAATGTACCCCAAAGCACAATACGAAACAAATATTAACTATCAGGGACCTCCCTGGAGAAACTTCTTCCCTCACTGTACCTTTAGACCCTGCGTTGCAGGGGATGCTGGCAAACTACTGGTTACGGGAACAGGGTGGGCTGGTGATTTTTACTTCTTCCACTTCTCTTGCAGCTCTCAGGAACTGAGACAGGGCCAAGGAAGAAACAAGAGCTGCAGGGCTCTGAATAACTGGTTAGTAGTGTTGACTATAAAAACGGAATTGTCGGGTTTGAGGTGAATGGAGTTGAAGGGACAGAAGGAGGTTGTCAGAGAGCTTAAAAGAGCCGCAAGATGAGCAGCGGCACTGCCTTCCATTGAAGGAAAAGGCTTTCCTGTTAGCTGAGTTGTTTCCAGGCACTGCCCCACGGTGCCTCTCTGAACGGCAGAAACCAACACTGGTTTAAGAGCTGATTTTAGTCTCTGAGGTAATGTGAAAGAACATTAGTTTCTCAGACTCAGCTCATTTTAGGGATCAGCACATATAGCCTAAGAAAGGTAATGCTGGGTAAGCAGTCCATCTCTCTCAGATGTAGCCCACTTATGAAGCCACTTCGTTTTAGCAGTAGATTTTACAAAAGTACTCCAAAACAATCACTAATTAAAAAAGAAAAATCTCACAAAAGAGATCATATTATCACTGGTGTGCTGACTTCCCGTTTTCTCCTACTTCTAAAGAGTTCTTTCTTTTTCCTCAACAAAGGCAGTCAACAAGAGGCAGTTTACGTAATGGCTAAGGGCATGGACTCTGAAGCCAGATTTTCTGGGTTTGAATCACGAATATGAAGTTGGGCAAATTGCTCAACTCAATATCCTCAATATCCTACTCTGTAAAATGGAGATCATACCACCACCCAGCTCACAGCACCTTGAACAGGGCTGGCTACACAGGAAGTGCTCAAAGAAGGTCAATGATTGTCACTGGTTTAAAAAAAAAATGTTACTACTGCAAGGTAACAACATCCTTGTATCTACACTTAAAAAAAAAGAAAGCATATGACTAATGTATTTAATAACTTGTACACCTGCCTTTCCAAGTTAAGAATGTACTTCTTGAAGGCTTACTAATTTTTTGTCTCAAATATCTTACAGTTTCCAGCATATAATAAGAGCTCATAAATGTCTGAGTACAGGAATGAATGAAAGAAAAGGAACAAAGCTTTGTGGATCAAATAAGGCTGTAATATTTGCCGTATAAATAAATGCAGATTTAGTGAGCTTTTAGTAAGTGCCTACTTTATGCTAGACCCTGACTGAAGTCTTTATGTTGTTTTAATTAATACATTTCTATGGAAAAAGACACATCTATGTAACTGCATAATAACAGAGTGGCTACTGGGCTGTGCTGAGACTCATTTAGACTAGGCCCTTTCAGTTTACAACCCAGAAAGGGCTGGTTAACTAAACCTTGCTGAACTAATTTTCAAGCCATACACATCACTAACTCATTTATATGCCGCCAAAATGTAGCAGCAGAGGGACCACATGACCAAGACACAGGGAAGGCTATAGCAGGCCTGGCATTCTCTCCTCTAGATCTAGGGCAGGGCGATGGTACTCCTTTGGGGTACAAAAAGCACCTTGGGGATATTTTTAGCACCCATAAGGCCCAAGTCGGAAAGCCCTGCTTTAAAGGATCTCTTTAACCACAGAATAAGGAACTACATTATTAGATTCAGGACTTGGCAGCAACTCCATTTCCAAATGTTAGTTCTTCATGAAATCGTTATGTATCTCAGGGAAATTTCACATCGATCTCAGCTCTTTCATGTTTTACTTTACTGGGAAGAAAATTCTAAGCCAGCGTAAATGAATAAGTGGATTTCAGTCTTCTGAAAGGGCTTTTTGGGTGTGGTTGAGATAGCTAACTTTGCAAACTTAGCAACACAGGATACATTATGAGTAAGTCCTTTCCTTTTTTTTTTTTTTTCCTAAATAATGATGCTAACTCACCAGATCCTTCTGAAAGAGGTCCTTTTATTAATTTCAATGAAGTCAAGTACAGAACAAGTTGTAATATGAAGCACCATTTATGCAACTATGTTGAAATTCTCTGCCAGAGTTACATCTCCTCATGTAAGAATTTTATGGTAAAACAATTTCAAATATCAATCATTAGCTTAGGCTCATTTTGGTTTTAGGCTGTCTTTCTATACAAATCATTGAAATCCTAAGGCATAGTGACAGTGCCCTTCAATAGGAAAAAAAAAAAAATCCTGTTCCCCACAGTTTATAATAAAAGAGCTGAAACCAAGCCTCAATTGAAATTATATTGTTAGGCAACTCCAGAAACTAAACACAAAAACATGTTAAAGTAAAGATTGCAACATCAAGGGAAAACCATCCTCATATATATAGTTTTAGATTCCCAGCCATTCCTAACCCCAGCCCAGATGAGATCAACTCAACCTTCAGAGGCTTTCCTGCAGTGAGCCAACAAGCCACTCACTCCTTTCTCAACCACAGGGGTTACCCAGGGAAAGGCATGCAATGCATTTAAAGGGCCAATAGAAATCCTGTGGGTGGGTTTGGTCTGCCTTTCAAAACCAATGAACTTCCCATTATATAACCTTTAATAACAAGAGAGAAGTTTACAGTCATACACCCAACTAAACTCCAAGGCTGCATGCCTCACCGTACTTTTTTTTTTTTTTAGAAGCAGCAGTAGGAAAAAGTAAAAGAAAAAGCTTTCTGAATGGCACAATCCATCTTGTCAAGTAATGTCGGAAAATTAATGAATCCAACTTGGTACAACTTAAGCTTGTTTTTTTGCAATGATTTTCATGGCAGTCTGATGTTTTCGATCAGAAAAGCCCAAGCATCTATTAAGCATTTTATTAATTCTTTATAAAATAAAGTAAGTCCTTAACCACAGGAGAATTCTGAGAATCTGGCTTTTCCAGAAAGTCCAAGAAAAATACTTTAGTTTCACCATTCTCAAATTCATTTGACTTTGAAACAAAATAAACATATTACTCTATTTAATATCTTGCACAAGCGAATTCACAAGAATGAAATGTGTTCAGAGTTCCTAGAAAAAAATGTAGCAATACAGGCTGCCAACTTGTTCAATGTCAAGCTCTAGGCAGTATAGCCACACTAGCAGTAAATGACTCAGAGTGAGTCACGCTTAAGCTATTTTTGCTTTTAAAGTACTGCCAGGCACTGTGTTAATATTCAACCCAGAGTAAATTTAGCCCAACAAGAAAACAAGTGTTTCCATGGTTGCTTCTTCACAGTGTTTATGGTATATATGCAGCCATTAGGCACAGGAATCTAGCCAGATAAATTAAGTAGGAATGCTCATCTTTCATTTATAGCCAGGCTTTGGAACACTGGAAACACTAAATGCAACTTAGGCTGTTCTTTCATCTCCTTCTGTCTATCTGCCCCTCCAGAACCCTAATAGCCAACTACACAGAAAGGATACTATTCATGATTCATTTAAAAGTTTGTACCATTAAAGTACCTTTAGTGGATTGTTGTTCATGGATTTTATTTGGCTCCTTGTTGTTTATAAATAAACAACAAGGACCTACTGTATAGCACAGGGAACTATATTCAATATCTTGTAATATTTTATTTGAGTCACAACCACTTACATGTCTCTGATGGTGCAGCCACAGGGGACTAAAGTGCTTAAAAATTATCTAGCAAAACCAGGAGGAAATGTGGACTATAGATACCAAATGGAATCATTATATAGTATCATGCACAGTGAATGGTCAGAGTCTGGTAATATGAACACTCACAGGGTGTTTAAAGAATACTGGTTGTTCTAATTCGAAAAGATACATGCACCCCAATGTTCATAGCAGCGCTATTAACAATAGTCAAGATATGGAAGCAACCTACGTGTCCATCGACAGATGAATGGATAAAGAAGATGTGGTATATATACACAACGTAATATTCCTCAGCCATAAAAAAGAATGAAATAATGCCATTTGAAGCAACATGAATGGATCTGGAGATTATCATAGTAAGTGAAGGAAGTTAGAGAGAGAGAGACTAATGTCATATGTATCATTTATGTGTGTAATCTTAAAAAATGATACAAATGAACTTATTTACAAACAGAAACAGACTCACAGATATAGAAAACAAACTTATGGTTACCAAAGGGGAAAGCGGGGGGAGGGATAAATTAGGAGTTTAGGATTAACAGATACGCACCACTGTATATGATATAAATAAACAACAAGGACCTGCTGTATAGCACAGGGAACCATATTCAATATCTTGTAATAACCTATAATGGAAAGAATCTGAAATTCTCATTCTGAGAAATGAATGGCTAATATCTGACTGATCTAAAAAAAAATTTCAGTTTTTCAGAATATGCTATTTCTATTGCAAATGCACATGGAGTTCTTGCACTTGAGTAACACAGTGACTACGAAATAGATGCCAGGACCTTCCCCTAATTAAATCCGCCTGTCTATTTATAGCTGTTAGAATCCTCAGCTTTATCTACAGAATCTACGCTGCAGTCGTATACCATGGTTAGCTATTCTGCTCAGCAAAGAAATATTACAGCTAGCTATCCCAGCCCAGCTTTCCAAAGTAGGATGCATGCACCCCAGTATGCAAACTCTTAGAACTTTTATTCAAAATTAACTTTTGTCTAAAAAATGAGGGGGAAAAAAACTTTGTTTCACTAATCATGTATATACCGACATTATGCAGACCGTGTATTAAAAATGAATGAACAAAATATCAGGAGGTGCATGCTCCTCCGGATGGGGGAGAACAGTCAGAAATATGTGGAGACCACTGCTTCCATGAACACAGCCGCCTGAAGGACCCAGCCTTCTCCTCTTCATGTTATATCCCAGTAGATGTTTGTTTGTTTGTTATATTTAACTGGTCACGGGCACAAAGAAAGTAGAGTGGAAAGGCCTAGGTCAGAAAGCAACTGGAGAAGATAGAGAAATGGTAATCCGAGCAAGGCAAGTCTGGAAAACAGCCACACAAAGCACCCAGTAATGACAGCACTGGGCACAACGACAGTCCCTTTGAGTCAAAAAGCTGACCAGTTAGGTCTGGCTTGCGTGAATGGCATCTTAATTCCCACAGAAGGCATCTAGCGCAAGGCCTGACATATAGTAGATACTTAGTAAGTCTCTGTGGAATAAACAGATAAATTACAAACCTGTATCCCTACAAAACATCTCATTTGAAACCCATGTATTCTAAAGCTCTGTATTTGTTACCTCTCTGTTTACTGTATAGGTAACTTTCACAATCTAAAAGCCTAAGGGTCGAAAAACAATTTATCAGAATTTCTTGCTTCCTCACAACCTTGATCACCGATTTCACTAACTCTACCAATACCAGGGATCCTACTTATCTGTACTTGGAAGTTCCATATTAAGAGGAATATAAACAGTAACTAAATCTTCACAGAAGGAGCATACTAACATTTAAGCAGAGGCAAAGATGGGGAGGGATGAAGAGTTGAAGCATGAGATTTTCAGGGCAGTGAAACTATTCTTTATATTATAATGGTGGATACAAGACATTATGCATTAGTCACAAACCCACTGACCATTTGATCCAGTAGTTCTACTTCTAGGTGTAAAGACTTGAAAGCAGGACTTATAAGTAGATATTTGTATACCAACGTTCATTAGTAGCATTACAGCCCTGCGGTGGAAACGACCCCAGTGTTTATTGATGGATGAACGGATAAACAAAATGTGGTATATACAGGCCATGGAATCTTATTCAGCCTTTAAAAGGAATGAAATTCTGTTACATGCTACAACATGGACCTTGAAGACACTGTGCTAAGTGAAATAAGCCAGGCACAAAAAAGACAAGTATTACATAATTCTACTTATAGGAGGTACCTAAAACAGTCAAATGTACAGAGACAGAAAGCAGAACAGTGGTTACCAGTGGTTGGGGGTGGGGATGGGAACATTTAATGGCTATAGCTTCATCATGGGATAGTGACAAGGTGCCAGAGATGGACAGTTGTGATGGTTGCACAACAAGGTGAATGCACTTAACGCCATTCAACTGCACGCTGAAAAGATGTTGGAACGACAGATTTCATGTTATACGTATTCTACCATCAAATTCCCCCACAGAACAATATAATACAAAGAGTGAGTTCTAATGTAAATGGTGGACTTCAGCTGACAGTAATGTATTAATATCGGTTCATCAACTGTAACTGACAGACCACACGAATACGCAAGACGTTAAAAATTGTAGCTGCGGGGGCGAGGCAAAAATCTCTGTACTATGTGCTCCGTTTCTCTGTAACCCTAAATCTGCTCTTTAAAAAAAAAATGTCGATTAATTAAAAGAAAAATCTAAACAAATGAGGTTGCTCTGTGGCAAACTCCTTTCTTTCATGTTGTGCCCTGCACTGACTCCCCAGTGATCTGTTTCCTTATCCAGGACCCTTAGTCCCTTTGTCTGGACCCTGGGCCCCCGCCACTCAGCCTCTTTGCCTGGTTCCAGCCTCCTTTTCTGCCAATTCTGATCTCATCCCTTTAATGTTCACGTATTTCCTGGTGCCCTAGAGGCCCAGATTCCGGGTTCTCTTGTTCCCATGGGCCCTGGATGCTAATACGGTTTCCCAGTTTGTCTACCTTGCTCTGACCTATGACTTGTCTTGACCTCACTGTCTGTGTATATTCTGGCTGGAAGTGACCGGGTTACTACTGACCCTTGGTACTCTAAACCTTGATATAGTTCCCTAATTCTGTCTACCAACCTTGTGTTTATCTGGCTATCAAGCCCAGCCCAGCCTAATGGTAATTAAATATGAAGAGTGCTTGGAGGTATGATATTGGTATGAAATGAAAATATTCAAAAACATTTCTTAAAACTAGAAATAAAAATGTTCTTTATTCAGCGTAAAATGCTTCTCTATTAAACTCTTAGGGGCAGATTTTTATTCCACCTTCTAATTTCCTGCTTTAATTCTATGATTACAGGGTATCCTAAATGTAAAGCAAGAATTGAAAACTTAAAGGGCTACCAAGGAAACACAGTTAAAGTGCACCAGAGATAAGACAAGGGAATGGTCAGAATTGTGACTGAGAAGCACAAGAGACAGAGAATAGAGACAGAGACAGAGACAGAGAAAAGAAAGGGGGCAGCATGAGTGCCTTATGTAGACTCTATTGTTTAAGACACCGAGTTTGAGCCAAACCAGCCCATAAAATGTTTATTTATCAAAATACCGGAGAGAAGCTTAGGCCTAGGAAGGATATGGGCATTCAAATCACATTTCAGAATGGTGAACCCTTTGGCCAAGTGAGGATGCAATTAATAACAGGACTAGTTTCATTACACTGTTGGGATGGAGATAACCCTATGAAGGCTGAAAAGACATTCTTCTAAGGCCTGATGCATTTTGCTGCCAGTGTTCTCAAAAAAGAAAATTGTATGGATGAGAATAAAGGCTTAAAAAGAAAAAAGAGCACAAATGTCTCAGATTTCTTTTTCATAAAGGGGTTTACTCTTTTAAAGCCAAATACTTAAGTTCTCTTCTTTCCTATCCTCATTTTATAAAAGGGAACTGAACTATGACCAGTTGTTATCATTTACTGCCAAAAGCAATTTTTGGATCAGAAAATATTATTACACTTTGATCCCAGAAGTTTTAAAAACAGATTAGAGAATGTTCTTCACTTTGAGTCCATGACATGAGACGAATGGAACAAAGTCTCTGCTTGCCTACCCTGAGCATTTGAAATGAGCAGATGAATTAGAAAAAGGCACACATTCCTCCGGGCACATGGGGCACATGCCTTGGAGATTAGAACAGAGACCAGTATTTAGCCACCCCTTGCCACCTCAGCCAGGCGCTTTTGTGTAGTGTGTAATAAACTCTACAGCTGTATACAACAAACCTCTCTCATCCCACCGTTAGAAATGTTATTTTAATAAAGGAGTTAGTTTGATTCCGTGAGTCAGTACTTTCTAGCCCGCTGTGTCTCTGTATCTGATCAACAATCCCCAATTTCCAAACTATCTAAGCTGTCAAAATAATTCATTCCCTGGCAATGACTTTCAATGGTTTGATACTGAACCACTTACCTGAATCCTTCCCTGCCTCAAACTTCAGCCTGGCTAACAACTTCACTGCCCGCTCTACTCTTCTCACCTTGCTGCCTGGAGGGGTGCACATGATAACCTCGTTAAGAACTAGGCCTCCCTGCCCAGCTACCCGGCTCTCATGGCCTCGGCTCTGCAGGGGCAGCCCATTAGCTCAGCCAAGTCCCTGAGCTTCTCCTTTACCCAAGAAAGGCATCTTTTATGAGATTCTTCCCACCTACCTCACCCAGCTCTGCAGAGTAGACCCAGAAAGGCTCTCTCTAGGGCTACCAGGAAATAAGTCATAAAATCTTATTGGTATCTTTAAGCGAATTTGTGTTAGCATCTCTGACAAGGTAAAAGCCAGTACTAGTAAATAGGCAGGGTTTGAGTACTGAGAATGAGTTGTATATATAGTAACAGACACCCGTCATGTTAATTAGAATATTTAACACAAAGGCAGGAAATAGTATAAAATAACTTACATAAATAGGTAGATTCTGCCCACTTAGGATAACATTCATAGAGCACTATGACATGTAACTAACTGAGGGGGAAAACAATGCAAAGATGCATGAAAGAATGAGTGTATTTTTCATGCCAAAACTTGGGATACGTGGTCTGACAAGTATATGTCAGTGGAATAGAACAGCAGAAAGTAGAACTCTCCTAAAAGTTAAGGAACATAGTCAATGAAAATATAAGATTATTCAAAATTGCAAAGAGTTGCTAACGTATGGGAGATAGACAGAAATGTTCTAAAGGATAACCAATGGTATGAAGCAGAATAAGAGCAGTTTCCCTGGGTTATGTACATGGCAAAGACCAAAAGGTTTAATAACACCTGAGTCGGCCAGTATGTTGGAAATGGGCTCTCCTATACATTTTTGATGGGAATTTAAATTAATATAATCTTTATGAAGGGCAATTTGTCCTCCAAAGTAAAATTTTTTAAATTTATATATTGACTCAGTAACTTCCCAGGATTCACATCTTACAGATACAGACCTACTTGTGTGGAATTTTGTATACATAAGGATATCCACTGCAGTAATGTCGGTAACAAAGAACAATTATCCCCACCATCAGGGGACTGGTTAAAAATTACGAGCTGCTATGTAGCCAATAAAAAGAATGAGGAAGCCCTAATGTACTGATATGGAAGAATATCCAAAATCTTTTAAGTGAAAAAAAAAAAAAGCAAACTAGAACAGCGTGTCTAATATGCTACCATCAATATACACTCACACGGATACACATACTTCTAACAGGGATACAAAAGAAAGCGGCAATAGTAACTGCCTCTCAGGAAGGCAAAGACCCTTCTTTTCACCACAGTCTTTTGTACTTTGTCTATTTTACACTATGTGCATATATTACCTAATCAAAAGATAAAAACAGTCAAAAAGGCCAGGAATATATATGTATATAGTGCATAGAAAAAAAGAGACAATCTCGGGCAGCAGTGGTCATCAAAGCTTTCCCACAGAAGGCACTGTAGTGAAATCAGCCTGACGGGGAGTGGCTACGTGAGGCTGCAGAGGCTTCCAGGAGGACAGACTGGAGAGGCAGAAAGGAACGAGAGGAAACCATTTTTTCTCTGCAAAGAGAAGGTGGATCAGAAAGAGAGACTAACAGTATACAGACACTGAATGCTACCCCCTTTCCCACACTCCTTCTATAGTACTTCTCTCTGAATAGGTCATGTGTGTGATTATATAATATAATCCATTCACTTACTGAATGTCTACTATGAGCCAGGAACTATGCTAGATGCTGAGGACATGAAAATTGATGAGACTCAGTCCGTGATCTCAGTAAGCTCTCTATCTGATGAAACTGCAAGTCATAGAGGAGAAGAATTCCATAGAGAAAAACCTGATTAGCATGTATCTAAGAGCAATTATCTATCCATTCTACATCATGCGGTGGTAATAATGCTGGTGATGAAAACAACAGCTAACACATATAACATTTACGGTGTGCAAAACACTGTTCTAAGTGACTTTCATATATTAATTCATTTAATCTTCACAACAACCCTATGAAGTGGATATACTCGTAGTATACCATTTTAAAAGACAGAGAAACTGAGGCACAAAGAGTTTTTTTTGTTTTTAACTTATCCATAGTTACACAGTTAGTGAGGGGCTAAACCCAGACTTGAACTCAAAAAGTGTGACTCTAGAACTAAGCTATGAACTACTATTAGCGAACCTGAAAGAATAAGTGCCAATCTCAGAACAATAATATGATCTCACAAATATCTGCATAGGACTTTGCAGTTTACAAAATACTTTCATGTGTTATCTCGTTTTCAATATATAATAGCCCTGTGATACATTCTCTTTGAAATGAAAACACATTCCAGCTATTAAAATAAATGAAATAATAAAAGCTACTATAAATTCTCAAAATTCTCATCACTGAAAATAACTGTGGTAGTAGGAAAGTTTCAAAAAATTCTATACGAATTCATCACATCGTAAGGTTCAAGTTAGTATTAGTCAAGCGTCACTGCTTTCATAGGACAAGGCAATGAGACTAGACAATGGGATTTATGTATTTTAAATGTCATTTAAACAGTGAAATACTGGCTCTGATCTACTAAAATAATGATTCTTAGACTCTATTGTTAATTATACAGTTATTTTGACCACTTTGGCAACTGGTATATATTTAGATATTGTACTATTCAATTAGCATTAAATGAAATGCATTTTTTAACATGGCGGGATTCTGACTTAGAGGCCTTCAGTCATAACCCCAATAAAATGCATTTTAATCAATCCTCCTCAAAATAGTTTAAATTGTTTAAATAGAACAAACTAGAACAGAAAGTTTGAAAAGCAAATTTACTTGTCAAATTTAGGAAAGGAAATTCCCAATTAATTTCTACCAACTTAGCTCTTAAACAGATCCAGACATGCTTGTAGGAAGTACCAGTCCCCTTTACTCAATGGGGGTTTCCTTACTTTTGTTAATTTTGGATTTCCTTGTCAGCAGGGACACACGATATTTATTTCTACTTTTCCAATCAATATATAAGTAAAGTGAGCACTACTCAGTGAAAATGAAGTGTGCATAGCCCTTATAAAGTAAAATAGATATTCTCTACTCAGTTTTCCAACCAAGGTACACAAATATCGGATGAAAGAAAATTAAGCCTCGGCACAACTGGAGGGAAAAAAAAATTGCCAGCCATCTTGCCAGCACAATGTTTTCTACAGGGTCTTTCTACAGTATTATCGCATGCTCTTTAATATCCGCCACTTTAAAAGGCTCTCTTTAATTAAATAATTACTTTCTTGGGAAAACACAACTCAATCCTAAATTGAATAGGATTCTCACCTCTCCACTTAAATTCTACCTCTTCTTCAAAGTCTTGTTCAAAACTCATTTTCTCTATGAAGCCATCACCCTCTGGTTTCAAAGCTCTCTCCCTTCTCAGGTGTTAATTATATGAATCACATATCCTGGCATTTGATCGTTTGCCTCCTATTCTTTTTCTAACTCGGCGGCACTCAGTTTATATTTCTCTCATGGCACTTATTACTTTGCTTTGAATCACAGTGATTTTTAAGTATCTGTTTCTCTGCTCCACTAAAAGGACAAAGTCACAGCCAGCTGTGTGCACTATCTTTGATTAAAGCCCAGTCCTCGACACATCAATAATAAATGCTTGTTGGATTGAATGGATATAAATTTTGCCCATTTTGTAAGAATACAAACTTCTTGAAACAAAAGAATATGCCACATTTCTTTTTTCTCTATTCCTAGATACCTGGCCTAATGCCAGGCACTAAATAGCCATTTTTGAATATAAATTTGTTGAATGTATAATCAACATATGCCACGTAAGTAAACCAGTTGTAATTAAATTTTACTTATGCTAAATTATCTCTTCAGTTGCTTTGATATCTGAATAAACACGTCCCTGATCAAAGGGATGACTCAAAAAAGTGAGGTTACTTCAATTACCCCTTATTTTGAGGGTTGCATATTGAGAAGAGAGGTTAGTAACACACACACACACACACACACACACACACACACACACACACACACACACACACAGTGAAAACCTGGCCACAGTACTTTCTATCTCCTCCCATTAAGAAGCAGTGTCCACTCTCCCATCCCTTGAATCTGGGCTGCCTGGCGATTGCTTTGACTAATAGCCTAGCAAAAGTTACACTGTGCAATTTCCAAGCGGAGACCTCAAGAGATCCTCTGCTTCTGCTCTTATCTCCCTTCTACCACTCTGTGGACAAACCTGAACTAATCTGCGGGAGGATGAGACTGCATGAAGCGGGGACAGGCTGTGCTGACTGAGGGTGCCCTAGACCAAGAAGCCCCAAGTCAACCAGGCAGCTGGCCGCAGCTGTGTGAGTGAGCCCAGCCAGACCAGCAGCAGAGTCACCTAGATAAGCCCAGTCCAAGTGACCAATCCACAGTATCAGGATCCAAATGAACGGTTTGTCAAGTCACTAAGTTCTGGGGTGGCTCATTCCACAACTAAAGCTGACTGAGTGCTGGAAACCCAACACCACTTTTTAAAACTGAACGCTTACGTGGTGTCACAATGCCGATTGTTATTCCACAGCAGTTTTGAACTTTAGAGCCAATGCAAATCATTTTTATATGTTTAATTATAATTGAATAAAATATTCCAATTATGATTAAAGCACAATTTCTAACTAAAAAGTAATTGTGAGCTTTTTGATTGATTAAAAAAATCTATTATCTAATAAATGAATACAACTCATCTCCATCCCCTCATGTACCATGAGAATTTTTTTTTTAAACTACACAATGTGTTTCTTGCTTCAAAATTGGATAAAAATCTTTATTTTTAAACACCCCTATCTGGGAGGGGCAAAAGAAGCAGTGAAGCAAACTCTTAATCAATACTACCAACAAGAAGGAAAAACACAGAAAATCAAAAGCAATGGCTAATTCTGCCCCCCAATCTTATTAGATTATGGAATTTAGTTTATGAATTTTGAAATACGAAAAATATGAATAATTTTCGGTCTAGGACTGAGAAGTTTGTGCATCCTTGTTAACAGAAAATTCAACTAAAGTAAGAAAATGATACCAAGAAGAGACACTCTTTCTCCCTTTAATGTTTTTGGCCCATGTGCCCCTTGGTCCTCCTCTCAGCCACCCGAGCATCCCTTGCTGGCTCCTCCTTTTCTTCCACTCCTTGACTCCCTTGGACTCCTCCCCCTGCATGGGTTACCTACTCCCACAGCTCCAGCTGTTGCTCAGGAACGTGTGAAGAGCCTCGCTCCTCCTCTCCTTAGCCCCGGTCTAACACCAGCGCTTTCCTCATTTCCAACCATTTGTTGAAGATCTATGCCAAAACCTAGGCCCTTAAACTCAATATACTTGACAATTGAGTCTTCCTCCCCACCTGAAGACCAGCTCTTCCATGAGACATCTTGCTGCTTTTCATGGTATTATCTTTTCCCCAGTTACCCAAACCAGAAACCTCAGAGCCATCTTCAACTCCTTATTCTCTTACGTCTATTCTTGTTTTAAACGAGTGGACAAGTCCTAAAGATTTTACTTCCACTACACCTCCTGCGTTCGATGTCTTTTCCAATTGCCCCACTGTAATTCAGAATGTCATCAGGGGGCTTCCCTGGTGGCTCAGTGGTTAAGAATCCGCCTGCCGATGCAGGGGACATGGGTTCGGGCCCTGGTCCGGGAAGATCCCACATACCGCGGAGAAACTAAGCCCGTGTGCCACAACTACTGAGCCTGCGCTCTAGAGTCCATACCACCGAAGCCTGCACTCCGTAACAAGAGAAGTCACCACAATGAGAAGGCCGCTCACCGCAACTAGAGAAAGCCCGTGCACAGCAATGAAGACCCAACGCAGCCAAAAAAAAAGAAAGAAAAAAGAATGTCTTCAGTACTGAACTGGACCACTGTAACAAGACCTCTTCCCACCCCAATTTACCCTATATACCACAGCCAGACTTATCTTCTTACAGTTTGAATACAATCAGATGGCTCACCTAATGAAAAACTGAATGCGCCTAACCCTAACCCTAACCCATGGCTTACTAATTAAACTATCCTATTTAAGGCAACAAGTAACTCCATAAATCGGCCCCAACTTACCCTTGTAATCTTATGTCCCAGGTACTTATGCTCTAACTGGATTACTTGCTGGTAATCATGTCCTGTGCCTTTTTCCACTTCTGTTCATGGCTTACAGTATTTTCCTACCCAGTAATGGTAATCACAATACATATGCAATATTTATACTGCTTTAAAATTTAATATTATATTATAAAGCATTTTCTTAACGTTTCATTTTTTAGATGAGTGATTTCCTCAAATCTCTTGATGGGTTCCAAGTTTTCCTACTGAATATCACTGAGAAATATCTTTGTATAAAAGAATGTGCTTTGGGGGGTTATTTTATTAGAATTAATTCCCCAAAGTACAATTACCAGAGAAACGTTTTAAAGAGTCTCACTATATATTCTGTACCTTTAATATTCAGTTGATTATAGTTATCTTAAATTATTATTGTATTATCAAAGCTTAAGCTTGATCCTCTCATAACTACATTGTTGGTATTTATAACCTATAATTTTAACACGCTTCTCCCAACCTTCTGCCCCTTCGGGGCCTCCACCTCTCCTCCAACTTCAAACTCTAGTCTCCAGCTCATGCAATTACCAGAATTCAGCTGTAGGCCAACGGCCATCATAGCAAAACCAGAATAGCTTATTGCTTCTCAAAGCCTGGAATTCTGAAAACATAATAATATACTTTCTATTTTTAGAGGTGGGGTCCTGGGGGAACTTGCTATTCAAGTCAAATGAGTCAGTCAAGATGAGAAAGTTAATATATTTCAGTCAGTTTGTCTGTGCTGGCATGCACCATCGCCTAAAGCAGTGAACACAGAATATTTTATTTTAAAGGACAGTATGCATACACGTTCAAATATCAGAGTATAAATAGGATATTTCAGTATTGGTTTCCATTTTGCACACTATTTAAACAAAACAATCAGCCTATTTCAAAGCCGCTATAAACTTTACTTCAAATTCCTCTCTTGCCAAATAATCTCACATGCTAACCTTCCTAATCTTTGCTATTAGATATCCCTCTTCAGATTAAAGCTTCTTAAAGGTCTCACATGATACCTGTGCACTTACTCTGCCGTGGGGAAGACTCCAAGAAGTCAGTGATATCTGTATTAAGGCAGAAGGGTAGACTCTGTTGTAACCAAGTGAAGGGAGAGGTGGATCATAAGCAGAATATTCCATGAAGAGATCTAGTAAATGTGAAGGTCTGGAGGTGAAAGAGAACACAATACTTTCTGGGGACTGCAAGTGTTGGGATCAAAGGGCATAGAGGAAAGTGGTGAAAAAGTAGAACAAAACAAAACAAAACAAAACAACCTGGTTGCAAAAAGGGCCTTTATTCTAGGAGGGTTGGGGGAGCCTCTGAAAGACCACATGGTGGACAACCATGGCCAGATCTACACTTTACAACGATCAATCACTCTGGCAGAAACTGACAAGAGGCCAGTCTGGAGCAGGGAGCAAGTAGGCTGAGAGTAAAATGGGAAATTGAGCAGTAGTAGCAGTGAGAGCAGAAAGAAATGGAGAAGGGCTTGGTAGAGGGTTCTAGGAATGGGACTAGATAGCACATCTTCTTAACTGGCTGAAAATTCTTACTCATCTCTTTGTAGGAATAATTTTCTGCTTCTACTTTTGGTTAATGTAAAATAAAGCCACTGTCCTCTAAAGCAGAAGGAAAATATACCTAAATAAGCAACTACTATATTTTCTTGACTCTATACTACTATCGAATGTAAGAAGCATCATCAACTTAATGTTTTATGTGTGGGTGGAAAAGTCAATGCTATCACGTGAACAGGAGAGATGGAGGTTACTAAGCCTGATGGTTGGGGGAAGGAATTAAAAATTCTTGAGTCTAACTTGTAAGTTTCCTGCTTTATGCAGTTGAAGTCAATGAATAGTATCCCCCCCTAGGGAAAGAGGAAGGAAGTACCTTCTACCAGTAAGCAGCCAATGGTCAAACTGGGCAAGGAAGGTTGCCAGAAAGTCTGGGAACACCTCCAGCCAATTGGCAGCCACACTTTGTACTTAGAGCATGGTTGTTGCCCAGACCTACCAAAGCAACCTTGATGAAAAGGGACACAACACCTTACTCTGTCCTCTCATTCCCAGGACTAGTGTGCATCACAGGATCTGTCATGGAATATCTGTCCCACGGAGGGGAAAAAAGCTTCCATAAACTAAGTTTTAACCCCACTTTGCAATCCTTCAATCATTCCCCAAATATACATGAAGCACTGGTTCCATGCCAGGTGCTGTCCTAGGCGCTGCGGACAGCGCCAATCACCGTGGACAAGTGCTGCTCTGGCTCAGGTGACATTCCAACCAAATGCAAACTGCATGATGAAGACTAAGCACCCCATACTAAAGAAAACTGATTAATTTATCTGACCTGGAAAACTTTATTATTTTATTTTAAAAAATAGACTGATTACATTTATTTTGGAAAGCTCTACTCAGTACCTTTCATCAACCCCCTCCACCCCACTCTCATTTCCTCTCCAGGTTCTTTGAGTCAAGTCCTAGGACCCTGTGATCTCAAGTGACCAGTATCCTTTTTCTCTCACTCCCAAGACATTAATTACTTGCCTGTGGTCCTGCTGCCTAGCCCAGTGTTCTGCGTAACAGAGGTGCTAGTTCACTAAAAAATATAATTTGAAATAAGTCAGCAGGTGATTAAAAAAAAAAAAAGCTAAGTAGCCAGGTTCAAACACAAAGCAGATCCTCTGCAGTTAAACATAGAGTGTACCTGTAAGAGAATCCCTAATATAGTAAAGACTCATGCAGGACACAGTCATAATAGCTGCAGCTCCTTTTCATCTGCTCCATTACGTCCACTCACGATGAATACATTTCACCAGACGCAGCATGGTTCATTATGTGACTAGGGCTGTTCCTGACACTTCACTCCCTGCCTCCCTAACAAGAAAAGGTTGCCAAAACCAATATTGTACTGAAAAATGATTTGTTACCTTATCAACATTTTTCTGTTCACACCCTTGTCAATGACAGAACATTCCTTAACTACTTGACAGCCTATTTTATCCTTCATTACAATCTCTTAACACTTTTACGAAATGACTAAAACACTCTGAGCTTGTTTCCTTGCACTTGAGGATTTATGCCAACTGCTAATGATGTATAAAATGTATAACTTTGGAAATAGAAATTATTAAAGTTATGCCTTTAAGCAAGTTAAAAAAAGATTAGGAAATTAATATTTGGGGAGTATATTACAGTTTATAAAACACTTTCACTTTTCATTTAAAAATATCTGGTTTAATCCCTATACAACTCTGTGGGCTAGGAAGCATTATTATGTGACCTACACTTTACAGAAATGTAAAATTCTATTGATTTGATCAAAAATACAAACTATTATTTGGTTGAGCCAGAATCTGAATGTATATTTTCTGATTCCAAATTCCAGGATCTTTCTATGGGTTGGACAGTCTCTGCCCTTAACATTGTTATCAGTGGAGCTGATTAAATACATGACTTTAAAAAGTTATCAAGAAAAAAGGATTTCATGACTAATATTAACAAATACAAGGCAAATAACTCTGAAGGACAATTCTTGAATATAACAAAAATATGAAAATATGATCGTTAAGGCTATCAAATTACACATATGAATCGACAACTTCTTTTTAGAGCTATTAAGATGTGTACCGCATTCCACCTAAACTCTGTAAAGTGAGTAGATGCTAACTAGGTGCCAAAGACCAGAATGTAAGCTCCATAAGCACAGGGACTTGTCTATTTCCTTCACTGTTACATTCCCATCACACTCAATAAACACTGGTTGAACGAATGAATGTGAAGTACAACATGGAGTACAAAACTGAGGCTCTGAGATAGAGAATTATAGTTTCCATTCAAACCCAAGACACCAAGTACACTTTAATTTATTAGATAATTGCTGAGTAATTTATATGTGCCTATGTCTATGCTGTGTATTTTTGGATCTTCCCTTTTAGACAACAAGCTACATGAGATCTGGAATTAGAAGTCAGATTTGTGTCCTCTACAATGCCTAGCTAAACAACCTTTGGTAGATCATTTTCAACCTTGATTGTACATCAGCATCGCCTGGAGGACTTAAAAAAAAAAATGCCTGGAGTCCCATCAGACACCAGCTAAATCTGTAACTCTGGGGGGTGGTGACTGAGCTCTAATTTTATTTTTAAGGTGCACAGCTGATACTGATATCCAGTGATGGGTAAGTGCACTACTGCAAACTAATGGTCCTCAAACTCTGGCTTAGTGGAGAATCACCTGGAGGGCTTGTTAAACTTCAGCCCCATCCCCAGAGTTCCCAATTCAGTAGCTCTTGAGTGCACCTGAAAATCTGTGTTTTTAATAAGTTTCCAGGTGATGTTGACGCTGCTGGTGTGGGAACAGACTTTGAGAACCACTGCCACAAACTATGATGATTCTTGAATGAATTAAAGGATAAATGTTCGAGATACATGAATAGAAAAACATGAACGTTATATGAAAAATTTAAATATAAAAAATGAACTTCATGCTCAATATCACTGGTCATTAGAAAAACATAAATTAAATTCACAATGAGATAACATTACATACTTATTAGAATGGCTAAAATTAAAACCAAAGTAACCCAAGTGCTGGTGAGGGGGCACAGCAGCTACAGCTCTCATACACTGAGAGAGGAACGCAGGAGGGTATCATATTGGAAAACAGTCTGTCAGTTTCTTTTTTAAAGTTTCTAAAACTTTATTAAGTGAGAGCTGAAGTCTAATGAAGATAAGATACAGTAAGTCATCCTTAGATACTTAAAATGTGTTAAAGTAAAATATATTGAGTGAACTTTCAGATACAATTGAAGAAATATTGTCAGTAATCTTTGTGTTAAAAAAAATCCTGGATATAGAGAGAGGTGTTGGGTGACTTTAGATTTACCAATGTCACCATAATATTTTTTCAAAAGGGGATGAAAAAAAAGTTGTGATATTAAATATTGCCAAATTTCACATCAGTCCCCAGGAAAATTCTACAAAGGACTGTGAAAAAGATGATTTAATAAATCACTTAAGAAGCTGATCATCAATATAAACAAACATACAGGCATAAGGAATAAATTCTCATGGACTAACGTAATAAGATAGGATTACTGACTAGATCAAAAGAAACTTACAAATACTGGGAAAGTATCTTAATTTTCAGTAATTCATGTAAGTATTGTAGGGGAGGAAAACTTTTCTTCTTCCCTTCTAGGTTCTTTGACTGGTCTAATAACTAAGTTGACATAAGACAGATTAGCAGGAGAAAAACAAATTTAATTTTGTATGTACGGAATCTATAAAAATAAGACTCAAAGAAGTCACTCAAGCAGGCAGCTTTTATACCTTTTAGACAAGGAAACAATAGATCTGTGAGAAAATGACAAGTAAAAGGGGTTTGGGCTTGGGGTAGCAAGTTAGTGAAGGAGTAACAAGGTGTTTTTACACAACTTTCTTGGCCCTAAATTCCCTATCTCTGGTGAGAAGGATGCCTTCTACCTCTGGTATAGGGAGGGTACCCTTCAAGTGGGAGATTTATTTCCTGCGTCCAGGGAGGGGCAAAGGAAGTCAGCGTGTCCATCTTCCCCTGGTTGTTTCTTAAGTAACTTTTATTTAAAATAATCAATGGAATATTACTCAGCCACAAAAAAAGAACAAAATAATGCCACCTGCAGCAACATGGATGGACCCAGACATCTTCATACTAAGTAAAGCAAGTCAGACAGAGAAAGACAAACATCATACAATACCACTCATATGTGGAATCTAATTTTTAAAAAAATGATACAAATGAACTTATTTACAAAACAGAAACAGTCTGTCAGTTTCTTATAAGTTAAATGCATACTCACCATAGAAGCCAGCAGTCCCATGCCTGGATATTTATCTAAGAGAAATTAAAACTTATATTCACATAAAAGCCTGTACGTGAATGCTTATAACAGCTTTATTCATAATGGCCCCAAGCTGGAAACCACTGAAATGTCCTTCAACTGATGACTGGATAGATGAACAGATGAACTATGGTACATCTATATGATGGAATACTACTCAGCAACGCAACGCAACAACAAACTGTGGACGAAACTCAAATGCATTCTGCTCGGTGAAAAAAAGCCACTTACAAGGCTACACCCTGTATGATTCCATGTATGCAACATTCAGGAAAAGTAAAAACTATATGGAGAAAAGAAAAAAAAAAACAAAGAACAGTGGTTGCCAGGGGCTGGGCTGGGGTGGGTGTCAACTACAGATGGGTACACATTATATACTGATCTAACGACTATAACACGTCAATCTTCCAGCCTCAGGGACTAGTAACTTGACAGGACAAGACAATTCTTTTCTTAAGCATTATGTGCATCGTCCCTAGGACATTTACTCCTATTCTCGGTCGGGCTGCTTTCTGGGCACGGATGGCATCACACTCTCTCAAAATAAGCCACCAGGAGAGAAACACCCATAGATCACAGTCTGTTTAAACTTGCTGCTGACTCATTTCTCCCTTGATAAACTCAATCTTTCTTCCCTAATAACTTTAATTATAGTCATCTCTCATTCTAAAGCTTCCCAGTTTCCTCGGAGATGTATTTGTTATCCATGTGACCTCCTGACTGTGAGACATTGGGTAAATATGTCACCTCCAGGATTCAGTCTGCTAAAAACAGAACCTGCATTTTTCACACATTCCTCTCCCGCACGTGGATGTCTCAAAGATTAAAAGGGATGATGTATGTGCACGGGATTATTGCCGTTATGCTTGAAATACATTTCCTGGAATTTGTTCTAAACTTGTGGTGCAATAAATATCCTATTCCTCTCTCCCTAGGCACGGCCAACTGTTCACACCGGAAATGGCATTCTTAGGCACTATTTACTGGGATCTGGAGAAGGAGGACTTAGTTTCAAGTCTCACTCTGTAACTTACTTTGTGACCTTGACCAAACCACTTGCCTTCTTTATCTATAAAATGGGCTTCAGCTACTACGTGTTTCCCTAGGGGCTACCTTGAAGGCAATATCAAGCACATACAAAGTACTATATGATGCCTGAGATGAATCCTACTCCCTGATCTCTAAATGGAAGTGACTAAGCAAGAGATTCTCTCTCAGCTAGATGAAACAGATTCCATCAGTGTCATCAGAGGACATCAATGTAGATCTACAATCTGGGAGACCCAAACAAACTCTTCACTACTCAGGAGTCCTAGGACACATCAATTTTTAAAGATGCGTGAAATGCTTGAGTTGAGAGAAGAGAAAAAACATGCAAGTGTTTTCAAGAGTTGGTGTGGTATATAAGGGAAAGAACATGAACTTTGGTGTCACCTAAACCTGGGTTTGAATTTCAGCACTTACGATCTTAGGGAAGTTATATTACCTCTCTTTGCATATTTTCTAATCTACAAAATGGGTACAGTTCTCTTGTAGAGTTGTGAGAAATAAACAATAATGTATATAAAGTATGCAAATACCATACCCCTTGTGAGAAATAATAATGTATATAAAGTATGCAAATTCCATACCCCTTCCATAGATAGGCCCTCCAACAATGCCTGTACGTTATTCATTAATCCAACAAGCACTGATTAAATACCGTACGTAGTAGGCACTATACAAAACCTGGTTATTACTTCTAATATTACTATTTTCCAAAAGGACCAGGGAAAAATCTAGAGTGAAGGCGGAGCAGATGGGCATCTTTATTGTTTATTACAATGCACACGTAGAAAAGCCGATTTTTCACTACCAAAGAGCTCCCTGATAGCTTAATGCCCTGACTAAAACTCTACCACAACAGAATCAATCTAATTTGAATTAATATTTTTCTTCACTAATTATTTATTTGGTACCTCAAATCTGCTTTAAGATGTAAAAATTCCTAGGAAATAACTTTATGAAACAGAAGAGAGAGGATAGTTACACCTCTTCCTAATACTCTCTCTCTACCCTTGGCATCTCCTGTCTTCTGGTTCCACTGTTTACTAGCTTTGTAACCTTGGGCATATCACTTAATCTCTCTGAAGCTGCTTCATCATTAAGACGGGAATGGTAGCACGTAGCTACCACTTACATAAGTAAAGACCTACAGGAAAGAGAAACCATATGGGGTGGGAAACACAAAGAAAGCAGAAGGGAGGAGAGAGCCACAAAAGAATCAGACTGAATGACTCAAAGAGGAAGAGGGAGAGAGGCAAATACACAGAGAATGAAACATCACCATAGGGATAAATTTCACTCAAGGAGCATGAGTCCTTAGGCCAGCAATGCAATACAGCCTGAAAAAGTCAATCTCTGTTGTGAAACTTACGACTTTTTAGCATTTCTCAGCAATTAATGGTCCTCCAGCAAATGAATGGTGATGGTGTCGTCAACATCAAAGAAAAAAATGAAGATGAACTGAGGGCCACAGAGATGATAAAAATGTCTATAGAAGAGCCAGCAAACTTAAATTTGTATAAATTTACTTAAATGTTCTAAGCAATCACACTAAAAGTGAGCATCCATTCCTGAGCATTATGCTGCTATTACAGCATTATGCCATAATATGCTGGTATTAAAATCTATGTATTACTACATATACTATACATGTACACCAACATATCACTATAATGGGTTATAAGCACAAAGTCATGTATGATGTCTTTTCTGAGTAATTTAAAAAATAAAGAATTTTCAAAGACAATAAAAGTTGTTAACCTTTGCTGCTGATTTTAGATCCCAACTCTATACATGCTAATTTTCTTCCTCTTCTTTTCTTCTTTGCTGATGACACAGTATTGAAGGGAAAAGAAGTTTTATCATCAGACTACCTTAACTAGGTTCTGACCCTCTTTTTCTAGTTGAATAATTCTGTTCTGTAAATATTACCTGAGCTCTGATTAGATGAGGAACAAAAGAAACAAAGAGATGAATAAGCAACTGTTCCTGCCTTAAAGGGTCTTGGGCTTTGGTTAACTGCCGGCCAGCAACACACGTTGTTTGGATAGACAGTTATGCTGTACAACAAAGAAATTTACAGGTTGAAGGGGATCAGGATTAAGTCAGGTTGATCAACACCTGGCGTAGTTTAAATGCATCCAACGGATTTCTAGGCACAACCCTTTTCCCTGTTGGCACCACCACCTTTGTTTCTTCCTCATCTCTTTCCTTCCAGGCTTCAAAACTCACACACAACTTCCCAATCTTCAAAGATGCTAATCTTTTCTATACCTCCACTGCTCACCTGCAAGTAGGTTAGGGACTCCCATACCTGGCCCCTCACCATAAAATCTCCACCCGCTTTTCAAGAGAATCCACTGGGTTTCTACTCCACATTCCCAAATGATGTCAAATACACATTCTGGCCTTACCTTGAAGTGTGTTGAAGCAAAACCATCCCTTTCTCTGAAGAAATCATAATCTACTGTTAATTGGCCAAATTAAGGCTGATGTCCCTCGTTAAGTGCATAACAAGGCACTGAAAAATGGTATTATGAGAAGGCAAAATCAAAGATCGCAAACTGAGTTTGCACAGTGTTTTTAAAATTTAGTAACTGAAAAATAATCAGCTAAGCCTCTGGGTTTTCCAAAAGAACCTGAAGATCTGGCAACACTGGGTCCACCCTCACTCATAGCAACAAGGGACTGGCACAGGTGGCAGGGGTCTCCTTTAAATACAGCCTAAGCTCTCAAGTATATGACAGTTCTCCTGAAGACTCTTGTGACTATCAAGGATCCGTGCTATATACATTCCATGTGCCTAGACCTCAAGGAATACAGCAGTAGGCAAAACACGGAAGTGCCTACCCAATGGAACTACACTGCGGCTTTGAATAGATGCTGAAGGAAGGGGTAAGCAACCCATAAGGAACAGTAAAGTAAAGGTATTCTATTGTTCCTAAGAACTCCCTATCTAACGGGTTCCTTGAGGTGAATCCTTTTGTGAAGTGAATGGCCACTCCCTATTTTATCAGTTTTGAGAGCTATAACGAGCATGTTTCAAGTGAAGGTACATAGTTATTTTGTGAACCCATATAAATACAAGATTACAGTGTAAATTCCTGTGAACCCGTATAATTACAAGATTACAGTGTAAATTCCTATGTCTGTATAGATATATCCGGATACAAATATCATTATCACTGAAATTGATTTCTGAGTTTCACTCATGGATTCAAATATCTCTGTATCTTATATTCTGCATATCTCCTATATGACCTAAATATACTGTTAAATTTGTGGTGAACATCTTCAGATTAGCAAATTTGCATTAAAAAAGACATGCTCTTATAACTTTTTTTTTTTTTTTTTTTTTTTTTTGGCGGTACGTGGGCCTCTCACTGTTGTGGCCTCTCCCATTGAGGAGCACAGGCTCCGGACGCGCAGGCTCAGCGGCCATGGCTCACAGGCCCAGCCGCTGCACGGCACATGGGATCCTCCCTGACCGGGGCATGAACCCGTGTCCCCTGCATCGGCAGGCAGACTCTCAACTACTGCGCCACCAGGGAAGCCCGCTCTTATAACATTTAAATGTACCATCAAAATTACATTTCATATTAATTTATTTTAATACTAAAGATCTCAGATTCACAGTAAACTCTATTTTGAACACAAAGTGAAGCCCTTAAACTGTAAGGGTTTCTAAGTATGAATTATTGTCAAATGCCCTCAATTTCTGCCTTGATGACCTACACTAAAGCTTCTGATGCCTGCTAATCATATAATGGGTAAATGAATAAAGGACGCCAAAAAGATTACGTGATGACTTGAGAAAGTGTCTGTATAGAGGTGCCTGCACATTCTAATTAAGTTCTCCTGATGTTAAAATTGCAGGAGACCATGAGTTGTAATAGTGTAAACTGTTTAGGTAAAAGAGGCAAGGAAGAGAGAACATTATGTGAACACATTGGTCAGATAAATGAAAATAATTTCATGTAACAAAGTCTGGTTCTGTCTGCCCTAAACCAAGTCATATTGTTTATTTTACAACTTGGGTTAGTAAGAACATGATTACCATTTAGGGAAGTAGTTTTCTGTGAAATTATTCCCTAGCTCATTTATCATCACCACCGCCAAGTATAAAAATTATCTTCAATCACAATCTCGATTTACATGACTCCAAGAATTAGAACTAAGAAAAATGGGTGGCATTGGTAGGGAGACCAGGCTACTTACTTATTAAGTGATTCAAACCCAGGTCTTCTGGCTGCTAAACTCATATTCTTTCCACTATGCTGTACTAGCTCTTTCTCAATAATAAAGTCTAAAGTAAGCTTTCAGAGTTTGCAAAGATCTACTATCTCATTTAATCTTGGTAATAATCCTGTGAAGTTGGGGCAACATAGTATCTCTAATACAGAGGACACTGGGTACCCAGGGATAAAATAATTTATGCATAGAAGATGGACTGAATGCCTGGCAATATCCATAAGATGCAAATAACTACTAAAAAACCTTACTGTGTGCAACTGAAGTATTTGACCTTTAGAGTACACATATTCTTAAATGAGTACAATGTATCTGTTACCCTTATATTCTAGGGATGGTAAATACCAGATATCTGTACTGCTCCTCTTCTTTTCCACCGTAATCCTCCAGCACACTCTTTTCTGCTAGGCCCGAACCCAGCCTCAGAATCTTTTTGAACACACAGTTCCAGGCAGCCCCTATCAACTGACACAGATAAAATCTGCATTCCTATTCTGACTCTCTCCATTAGGGCCTACATTATATAATATTGTGAAATATATAATATTCTATAACGTCTTACGGAAAAACCCAAAGGAACTTTTTGGCCAACCCAATACTTGTTTTTGACATTTTGTCTTTGCTTTTGATTGGATATTTGTTTTCATGGTTCTCACGTTATTTCACATTTGTATATATTGTCTTCTCCAGGTACCGGGACTCTACCTTATTTTGATCTCAGAGCACCAGCTGCAATGATTCATACACAGCAGGCACACAAGGTGTTCTGAATATACCTGAGACAAATGCATGGTATTTATGAAAAAAATCTGAAGTTAAAACAACAACAACAAAACAACAACAACAACAAAACCCTTCCCTTGTTTCTGATTTTAATTTAGGCCAGGAGTTGGTAAACTTTTTCAGTGAAGAGCCAGATAGTAAATATAAGTTCTGTGGGCCAAATGGTCTCTGATGTAACAACTCACCTCTGCCATTATAGTGTAAAGCACCCACAGACAACATGTAAATGAATGAGTGTCTATATTCCAACAAAAATTTACTTATGAACACTGAAATCTGAATTTTATATAATTTTCACATGTCACACATTATTCTTCTCTTGACATTTTCCCCCAACAATTAAAACATATTAAAAAATAAAAACATTCTTAGCTAGCAGGCCATAGAAAAAGAGGGGGTAGGCTGGATTTGGCCGATGGGCCATAATTTACTGATCCCTGGCCTAAATCTGTGGTTTTCAAAGTGAGAACTTCAAGTGGTCTGCAAGATCCCTTCAGCAAGTCCAACTACCTGTATGTGAAGCCAGATTTTCTTTGTACGCTTCAACCAAAACAGTGTACAACAGACTGACTGCAGGAGCAAATACAAGGATCCAGCTGCCTTCCATTAAGCCAGAAACTGAAGAGATTTGCAAAAATGGAAAACAATGCCAATCTTCTCACTAATTTTTCTTTGTTTGGAAAATATATGAACGTTATGTCATAACGTTCTTTGTATTAACATGTAATGGGCATATGATCGATTTTTTGAAGTGGATTAATATTTTTTAAATTCCTCAGTTTTGATTTCGAATTAGATGCCAACAGCTATAACCCATGGAAACAAAAGCTGTCTGGGGGGCCCTCAGTAAACTGTCAGATGTAAGGGGATCTTGAGACCAGACAGTCTGAGAACCGGCTGCTGAGCTAGAGTGGGGTGAACGGATTCCTGCCGGCAGGGCCGCCTAGGCCGAGTGGGAGCACGTCCTTAGGTCAGGGCACCTGGCAGACGGCCTCATTTCAATCTCCTTCTCGACTTCCCCCACCTGAGAGTTTCCTGGCATTTCTTTCATTAAATCCTGATTTGGTAAAATTTAATCCCATACAATTTATGTCCTCGTAGAATAAATCTGGTGAAAATGTGGGGTGATTTTCATGAAAGAACTCTTCTGCTATGTGCAGACCATAAAAACGCTTTAGCCTTTGTCAAAATAGACAACTAGATGCAAGTATCTCTCCCTGGCTTGTCTTTTCCAATCTTTAAAAAAATTACTATCCTAATTCTTTGCCTTCAGAACACCTCTCAAAATAAACAGATTCACTGGCCTCTTTATAAATCACAGTCCCTTTGACTTGGCTCCACAAACACTGTAGGAGCCCGGTGCTAATCAGCATCCTCACTGGCGTTAAATCTAAAGAAAGGAAATCCAGTAGGCATGGTGCAAGCTTAATTGATAGCGTTAATAATAATAATGCACAAAAAAATCATATTTTGCAAGTAAAGTATACGCATCTTATAGGGCATCTTAAGAGAGTCTTAATATTTTGCTTGTTCTACCATTTGAGACTTTTTAAAAGACTACTGTAGAAGAAATAAAAGGGAAAGCTGTCTTAATTCTAGTGTTATCATATGTAAGGAAACCTTACATAAGGGAGCTCTTCTTTCAATATAAGTTTACTCTGTCGTAAGTTTTAACTGTCTAGACAAATGATGTATATACTGCTGGCCTGGGGAAACCTCTCCCTCACCCCCCATTTTAGAGAGAATTAAAGAAACAGTAACTATAATTCCAATAATAATCATTTTGTTGAATTATATATCCTTAATTATAAAGTGTTTTCACGTGAGCATATGATTCTAAAGATCTTTATAGTTTTCTCTTATGGAATAGTAACTTTGTAAACAATAACAAAGTGGGAAGAAATTTCTATTTTTGGGTATTTGTCCTTTAATCTGTATTATAAAATATCTAAAAAAATCAAGAATTATGATCAGATGGATGCTAAATCTGCCATAATTTGTGATTACTGGCTCCAAGTAGAAAAATAAAATACATTTGGCTATTTTGACCAAGACCAAAACTTCAATTCCCTAGCATCTTAAGACCAGAAAGGCACTAACAAATTATTACCTGTTTGGGGGATTATTACCCATTTGGGGTAACAGTGCAAATTATATTAGGGAGATTTTGGTAGCTGTGTTGTTCAATGAAGAACAAAAAAACGGATTTAAAATGTGGGAAAAAGTGCTTACTGTTTAAATCTACAGTAAAAGCAAAAGTCTCATCATGATTGCAAAACATTCCAAATTGTGAAACTTAAGTTATTTGTAAAATAGACAAAAGTAAAGCAGCTTCCTCAGTCATTTTTTGAGATCTCAGCATCAATTTAAAGAAAATGCTTATATTTAAAAGAAAGCCTATTTCAAAATATGAATCCCTATACTAAGTACAAATATGAACACGAAGTAAATTTATATATCATGCATTTCTGTTCCATGTGTATGCACAAATGAAGGTGATATGAAACTAAAGGTTTAAAAAAAACTTTATTTGCCTCAATTCTTTAAGGAATAAAAGAGCCTCAAACCTAAAAGAAAGAACAACAGTTGATGCTAATGTAAAAACAATAAAATTACATAAAATTGTTACGTGGACTATATGGAAAAAGACGGGGGGAGAAAAGGACATATGTACTTCACTGTATAGAAAATATATATTTCTGCCCACACTGTCTACAAGATTTTTTGGGTACAACTAATAATTTTTTCCACTGTCATTTTTAAATCAAAATTATGTTCATTAAAAACCTGAGTATAATAAAGTTTCTTAGGAAGGCAACGAATCCAAAGCTCACATGGAATTTATACTACCACCAAGACAGAGGGATCAGGAGAATTCTGGTCTCATATTTGAGAAGACACTGCTCCTGCTACTCTAAAACAGCAAAACTAGAATCAAGGTATGGTTGTTTTAAAGCTTGGCACAGCAGTTTAAAATGTGAAAAAACACCACCGTTATTTTAATAAAATAGCTTTCAGTTTTATTTTCCCAATTCCCTCCCCAGCAGTGGGACAATAACAGTGTAACTTTCTCTACCTGCTGGGGAGTTTTCTTAGCACTTTGTGGAAACTGTTGGTTTTCAGAAATGGGCAGGCTGATGTGAACCAAAGTTAGACCAAATACAGAATTGCAACAACAATACAAAAGCAATTTAGAAAGAGGATCAAGCCAAGCAGATAAGCGAACTCTATAAAATCAGATTTCTGGGACTGTTCATCCAGTCAGTTCCCTAATTTCAAAAAGCCAAACCAAAGCAAAGCATGCTGACTTACATTGCTTCTTTAGTTCTTTCAGCTGTTGTTTAAATTGTGTAAATTTCTCATTATTTTGAAAGTCTGCGTCAGAATTCTTATTCTGTAAAGCCGAAAACTTCTCCTCCACTAATAATTTTAGATCGGGTATTTCTTCTGGACGCTCTTCTTTTACCTGAGGAAGACAATAAAGTTACTTTAGTTAAAAGTTAACAATGACACAGTCTTGTAACAGTACTTTTCTCTCATTTCATTCAAATAAAAGTACAATGAGGTAGAAAACAGAATTCCCCCCAACAGAGAACCAGAAACGCTGGGACTTGTTCCAGAACAGACTGCTAGTGAACAGCAGAGGGAATCATTCATCCCATCCCATAGTTTCCTTTCTTAAGCTATGCCTTCAATTGCCCTGCTAGCTTGCTGCGTCCAGACAACTGCTGGGGAAAAATTTCACACCAGTGCAACTGTGTCCTCCACCTTCACCAGAACTTGACCATGATGGCTCCTTCCTTTTACTTAGGTCTGTTCAGTCCCCTCTCCTTCCTCCCGAGGGCTCATTCCATCCTTCATTCTCTTCAGCACTCCTCTTCTCTGGCCCCTGGTCCCAGCAGGTGAGTGTGGCTCCTACTTCACAAAACAGGTAAGATTTCAACCTTAAACTTCCACCACCTGCTGCCACAAGGAAAAAGTGCCCCTATTCTGTTCAAGGCTAAACTCTCAATCTTTATTCTTTTTTACCCCTCACAATATTTTATTATAAATTTTTCAAACAGGCAAAAACGTGGAAAGAATTGTGCTTTACCATTCAAAGTCAAAAGACGATCTGCAAGCCCTCTGCTTCGATTAGCTTTTGTCATGGAGGAAAGAATTAGATAATCTTCTTTTGTTCAATTGCTATGCATTTTAATTAGCTGAATCGAAAATGAAAATTAAGCACGAAACCAAAATGCCTAAATCCATATTTAAAGTACAGAGTGTAGGAACTGTCTACTCATTGTACTGATGAAACTCAACCAGTGCTGGATCCACCATCAAAGAGAGGTGTGAAAAAACATGGAGAGGCCTTAATGACAAGTTATACGTAATTAAAAATCTAAACCAAGTCCTGTAAGCCTAAAAAACCAATAAAGCTCAGTTTGGCTAGAGAAGGTAGAAAGACAATTTAATAATGCCTTATATCTCAAGAATAAGAGCTATTATACGCGGTGACTGGCTATCCTCTGCCTCTACACTGGGCAGAACAAGTTCAAGATAGCAGCATGAAGAGGTCAGAGTAGATAGATACAGAAAATAAATTATGAGTTTTTAGAAAAGAATTATGGGCTCTCTTTCTGGATTTATAAAATAAAGTCAACTCACATCCACCTGAGATGTTAACGGGGACATCACAGGCAGGCATACAGGTGAACCTTCTCAAGGTCTTCGATCAGTATGAAATTATTATTTAAGCTGCAATGGTCAGAGAAGATCTGATCTGAGCAGATTATCAACAAATGCAGATGTTCTCTTCCAACAAAGTCTCTAACCCACTCAGCATACTTCATTTCCTTCGTTCAACTACACCACAGCTGAGGAGCTGGGCAGAAGAGTGCAGGGTTGAGGGATGGAGAGGGTAGGCATTTTGAGGTTGACAACACAGCAACCTGAAGTATGACTAGGAAAACCTGAACACACCAAATTTAGTGATTCAGAGTACTTTCTCCCCCCACAGCAGAACCTCGAGAGAACTGCTCTAAAGTACATAAAATTCACTGCGGCAAATATCTTCTCTGGAAACTTGATGCTGCAGCTGGCATAGCTATCCATTGCAAAGAGAACTTACTGTACTCTAGCTATCAAAATGAGAGCCTGGAAAATACTAAGCTCACTACCTGTTTAAATCAATGCAATAAATGGGGATTAAACTATATTTTTAATGGTTTCCTGCTTCGTTTGTATCTTCAAGATAAATAGATACATAATCCCAAAAGGGGAAAGAAAAAAGCCATTCTTTGAGTAGTTAGTTGATCATAAGTGTTACCTAGCCTGGAAAAGGTAAGGATGGCCCTCTTCTCCTAGGACAAATGTAAAATACCTCAAAGAAATTTGAGATGGGAGGAGAGGATCTATTAGATCCTCAGTCCATCGCTTTCCTACGGATAAAGTTCCTAGATACAAGACACAAAACCTCAGTTTTAAGTCACTGGGTGTATTAGTTTGGTAGGGCTGTCATAACGAAGTACCACAGACCAGGTGACTTAGACAACAGAAATTTATTTTCTCATAGTTCTGGAGGCTAGAAATCTGAGACCAAGGTGACAGCAGGGTTGGCTTCTTCTGAGGTTTCTTTCCTTGGCTTGCAGATGGCCAGCTTCTCCCTGTGACACGGTCTTCCCTCTGTATCCAAATATTCTCTTCTTAAAAGGACCAGTCATTGGATTAAAATGAGACACCCCCATGACCTCATTTTAACTTTCATTATCTCTTTAAAGACCCTATGTCCAAACACATCCTGAGATATTAAGGGTTAGGACTTCAACATAATGAATGTTGGCGGAACACAGTTCAGTTCATACACTGGGCTAAAGAATTTTGAAAACAGAATTTTAAAAATAGCTTATAACATCTTATGGAAAAACCCAAATGAACTTTTTGGCCAACCCAACAGATTGTTAATCTTTACACCATTATGATTTTTAAATGATAGACACTACTGAGAAGTAAACTTATTGGACACCATACTTAGAGAAAGAATTTAATACTGCCCTGGGGAGAGAAAAGGTCATGTTTTTAAGTACTACCTACTTACCCAGTGAGTGCCCTCTCCATGCTAAGCTTTGTAGCTAAACAGGAGAGAGGACCAGAAAAGTTGGTTGGGAGTAGGGTGGTGAATAGCTTTGGGAGCCAGGCTATGCACATGAGGCCTGACCTGATAGGCAGCAGGGAAAGACACTAAAATATTCTAAGGAATAAAGTAATAATACAATGAGAAATTTCTTTCTTTCTTTTTTTTAATGACGGCTGTAGTTAAAGCATAGAGGATGCACTAAGATAGGAAGGGAGAAAGAAGTTATTGGACTATGTTAACTAATGGTAGAGGGGCAGGCAACTTGACCAAACTGTAACACTATTTTTGAAGCAGAATCGCTGAGTCATTTTGTGAGAGGAAGACAAGAAACTGATAATGACCTCAAGATTTTTAACATTTAATATGGGCAACTAATTAAATTTAAAATGAGAGCATGTGAAAAAAGAGAAGAGAAATGCAAAAGGACCTCTTAAGGAAAAAAAAAAAAGAGCAAAGAAGAAAACCAGGAGTAAGGCATGCCAAGAAGAAAGGAAAACAGAAAATTCCTTAAGAGACGCTTGTTCTTTGGAAAAAATGATGCAAGAGAGCTTAAGTAAGATAAGGGCTAAAAAAGAAACCACTGGATTTAATTACCAGGTACTTGGTACACTGCACTGGAACTATTTATCTGTTTCAACCTACTAGCTTGCAAAGCTTCTCTCGGGCAAGGATTATTTCACTGGTGCCCAGTGTACTATCTGTTGTACAGTAGGTGCTCAAATGACCTTGATGAACTAGTGAATTACAGGGACACCAAATTCTACTGTAGTGACATGAGAAGAGGGACTAACGGAGTTACGTGTGAGCAAGTGAACAAAGTCTGGCAGCAAAGGAAGGAGAAAGAGATGGGAAGCAGATCTTGGGAAAGAGACGCAAAAGACACTTGTTTATTTGTACAGAGGTCAACAGTAGCTTGGAGTGAAGCTGACATGATGGAGGAGAAAGAACATGTACCTCAGGATCAGGCAGGTCTGGGTCCCTAAGCTGTGGATTTGGGGACAGTCCTTCTAGGCCTTGGGTTTCTCTCACTTCATTAGGAATCAGGAACACCCGTGTCAGTGCCATGGAGACTTAATTACACCATGTTTGTGTTTAACTCGGTACACAGTAGACATTAAATTTTCTTACTCTTTCCTTCCAACTTTAGCATAGAGCTTTCAACATGTTTGTGGACTGAGAAGCAGCCAGTGGGGAAACACAAATCAGAAACACTAAGAGAAAGCAAGTAACAGATTTCATTTGAGAAAATCCTTCAAGTACTAGGGCAAAAACTAGAGAGGGGAGAAGACCAGCTGCGAAAGCACAACAATAGTCTTTACCAGAGCTCATAAATGCCCACAAGGTTGGACACGCAAGGATCTGAGGAAACCCCCAAGAAGTGTAGGACAACAGGCAGTGGTGTGGACCATGTCAAAGTAGCCGGCAACAGCCCCAGGTGAGAGGAAGCCGCTGCACAGCTCTGGGTCACTGCTGCCACGTGAGAGAGCATGCCCAGGTTTCTAAAGAAAAGTTACAAATCTAGATTTCTGTGACACCTATTTTTTTTTTTTTTTTTGGTCTCTAAAACAATGTATAGTCCAAACAATACATCAGCCTGAAGCCAGGAGTTTGAAACCTCTGTTTAGCGCAAACAAGATATTTTGGACATAAAAAGCAAAGTACTATTGTGATCCACAATCTTTGGAGGTTTAGTGCAATTCCCAGACTTCTACTTTAGGAATGAAATATGGTCCTTTCAAATAGGACAGAGAAGAATGGGAAGGATGGGTGTGGGGAAGAAAGGGGAAAGTAAGGATTCCATTCTGACATGCTAATCCCAAGTATTAATGAATAACTTGGGCTCTAGACTTGAGATTAAAAATTAGGCTCTTTGCTAACTGAATGACCTTAGAAAAGTTACTAAATGCATCTAACCTTAATTTCCTCACTTGTAGATAGAACATAATGACAGTATTTCCCTCACAGTGTTGTGGAGAGGAAGAGATGGGATGAAACAATACAGCACTGATGAGCTATCTGTCACAGAGAACAGTCAATGAGGAGTAAGTGTTATTGTTGTGTTTATAATTATATATATCTCCAGGGTGGCTGGATATCCAGGCCCGCAGCTCTGTGGACTGACATGAACACCCACGTGGAGAAATCAGGGTATGGATTTTAATGGAAACCATGGAAATGAATGGGATTACCAAGGAGATGAAATAAACAGAAACAAAATAAAAGTAAAGAGAGAACTCTGGAGAATATCACATTTATGGGATAGCTAGAAGAGTCTAGAAAGAAAAAGTGTAAGAGTTAAGAAGACAACCAAAAGAAAGTGTCCCAAAAGTCTAGGACATTTCAAGATCTGCCAAATGCTGCACTGAAGTCAAGCTAAATAAGGATTGAGAAGTGTCCGTTGGACTCTATGATTGGCTCACTGAGGACTTTAGCAAGAGCCCAGATGCACACGCACAAAGTGCTGACTCCAAAATATGCAGATTTTTGTTGAATGAATTGTTTCAAAAACATGGAGCAGTGATAGGACAGAACACACAGATCGCCAAATGTTCCAGAGACTCTCCAACTAACTGCTCAGTTTGAGCTCAAAATCACTGTGAATGTTTAGCTGCATTTAACAGGAACCCAACACTCCTGTGACTGCAGTATTTCTCTGACGTCAGCAAAGGAAGGCAAATCACAGAGCTGACTGTAACAATGAAGTCAGACCTGTGGTGGCTCTGTCCCTATGAACAGAGGCTCAATGTTTTAGGAAAAGAAATAATGGTAGGAACTAATGGCAAACTTGGTCCTTACCCATACTGAAACTATGTATTATTTTCAACATGCTTTAAAATAAAATTTTTAATAATTATATGATGATAATACACTTCATTTCTTTCAAACAATATTGTACACATATGCAATTACTCAAAGTGTATTATTTTATTGCCACAGGGCAAAGTCAAGGTCTCCTCCTCCAGTTATCATTATTGCCTGATAGCTATTATTTCACTGGGAGGGGAGATCACAGGAGCTAAGGATATTAAATGGGCTGAGTCATTCATACACTTTTGAATCATGTGAGAATCTAGTATAAAATTAGTCACTCTTGTAACTGAACCAAGACTCAGATGGATTTACTCTCTCCAGAACAGCCACTGTTAGATGTTTAGCTCCCAAAATAACATATACCTGATGATTTACATTTTGGAAATCACACAGCCTTTAGAAGTTTATTATAGGTACATAAAAGAGAGAAGCACTATGCTTCGTACGTTAAGTATTCCAAGTTCTAATTCATAGTCAGTCTGATCTAAGGCTATGGGACCTACTTTCATGGGAATCCAGAGAGAATTGCCTCAGCTGGTCCTAAAACATTCATTCAACAAATATTTAGAGCCCCAACTGGGTACCAGGCATTATGCTAAGCACTGAGACATTTATGGAGGTTGGCCCACACTTACGACACACCACCAACCCAACTGGTCATACACAGGGTAAATTTATATAGGCCAACACTGTCTCCACCTTTATATAGCAAAAAAACTTGGAAAAGTTTTCAATGAAAGACATGTCCAGGCTAAGAATCATTATGCTTTCACTGACTATAACCTAATTGCAATGGAGACACATTATATTTTCTACAGAGTTTACTACACTGCCTTTGCCCTGTTAAAAAAAAAAATACATATATCACACACGCTAATGATGACCAGCATGGATTATACCCTTCATCTCATGCCCGTTTCTGTTGTCAGTTGCACAATCTGCACTGAACTCTGTTGGACCCAGTTATTTGTAGTTGAGTGAGTTTCCTAGTGCCATTATATAGTTTGACTTCTGACAAAAACAGCAAAGAGGGAACACTTCCTCGTTGAACATTATGACACACTGAATGCACTTCTCAGTTTGCCAAGGTGTTGTAATACACCATTACTGGGCAGCAGCCAACCAGACATGGAAACATCTTTCCTCTTTCAAGCCTTTCAGAAAAAAATTGAAAACGAATAAACTTAAACCTGTGAGAAAGTGCCATTGGTCTAGTTCTAATGGACCAGTCCTATTGGAATAGACAGTTGTCTAACAGATGGCAGTTGAATGAGGCAACCTGCCATCTATGTGCATCTGTTACTAAACATTTATGCCGTTGAAAATTACTCCAATAATTTCTCATGGCACCAATCCCACTATAAGATTATGACCAACAGGAGTCGCATATTTATACAGTACAGTAACAGGATTCCCATATTGGGGAGGGTGGGCTGGGGGCAAAGGAACCAAACTTCTGATTTGTCTCTCTGGGCTTTGTTGCTGTTGTTGTTTGCTCTTTCTTTCTTTCCTTCTCTGGGCAGAATTCATAGAAATATGCATTATTTATTTATTTATTCATTTATTCATCCATTTAATAAATATTTACCAAATGCCTACCACATGCAGGCATTGTGCTAGGCATTGGAGATTCAACAGTAAACAGCCTAACCTGGTCCCTGTTGGTCTCATGGGGTTTGGGGTATAGTGGAGTAAAACAGTACTATTCAAAGAGTCAAACAAATACACTATCACCAGCTGTGAGAAGTGCTGTGAAGGAAACGTATTAGATGGTAGGAGAGCATGTAACCACAGAAATATAGAGGACATCATTTCATAGGCAATCTTTTTAGTCACTGCTCTATTTAAACACAGGTCATGCTGAGGGGAGGGTGAGATGAGGATTTTTTATTGTTGTTATTAACAAGCACTTTGCAATTGCACAAAATCTTTCATCTGAGTGGTTCAAAGCCTTATATACCCAAGTGTCATTATCCCAATTTGACAGATGTGAGGAACGGGCAGCTCACAGGTTAAGCGTCTTGCCCAAGGTCATACTGAGTCAGTGACAGATGGCTGCAACTAATTCAAACCCCCTTTCTTTCTTTTTTTCCCTGGGGACTTGCACATTTGGGACCTGTCTAGAGTGGGGGGAGCGAGGGAGGGGGAGGGGCAGAGGACTGTTTGAAGAGAATGAAAGAATGAATAGGGGCAGTCAAGCTCTAAGCGGGGGCCCTGAATTAGCTAACTGATTTTACCACATTTCCTTACAAACAATAGTGCAGTCACAGGGGACTGGTTCCAGGAGACCCCACATATACCAAGATCTAAGGATGCTCAAGTCCCTTAGATAAAATGGTACAGCATGGTCGGTCCTCCCATTTTGCAGGTTTCCTTTCCGCAGATTTAACCAACTGCAGATGGAAATTTTGATCCACGGTTGATTGAATCCAGGTTGCGAAACCAGTGAATACAGAGAACCAACTGTGTATTTATTGAAAAAGATCTGTGTGTAAGTGGACTCTTGCATTTCCAACCCCTGCTGTTCAAAGGTCAACTGTACATTTCCTGAATGCTTACTATGACCGGCACCTGCTAAGCTTGACATCATCATCTCAGTTGATAATCCCAACACCCCTTGGAAGTTTGTTAGAAATTGTGTTAGAAACTCCCTTTCAACTTAACTTTGCTTTGCATGTGCCTCCAAGTACCAACTCAGAATGAACTTTTATACCTCATCTTAATTTTATGAAAACATACTTGACTTCAGGCAGATATCCTCAACCTTCAGTGGTCATTTGTTAGCTCTCACATGAAAAGATACTTATTCTGAAATTTGGAATTGCCTTTCCTGTCCACCAAGCCTCTGTCATCTACAGAATTACTCAATGCCTTATTTATCATTATGGTATCTCACTCAAGATTTGAGAATAAAAAGTACAGCAATGGGTTGATGCTAATAGGATATACTGGTCTCACCAAGTACCCCATTATCCAGAAAGATGATCTCCTAAAATGCTAAATCATCTACTGAAGATTCAGTTCCAGTGCTGCCTGGGAGACAGTGCCTCATGAGGTCAATGTCCCACAGGATGCCTGTAACCAGTGAATAATATGTGACATTGTTTCTCTGATAGTCAGAACACATGGACCTAGGAACCAAGGGATGAAAGTAGAATGAGTTGTAAATCTTCTCCCCCTCATCACACCTAATGACCAACTTGCATTTTTTCTCCCATGGCTGCAACTCGAGTTCTGCTGGTCTAATAGTCTTAGTACTCAAGAGAAGAATGATTCCACCAAGGGACTCAACAATGCCTTCACTGATTTGGAAACTTAAACAGCAACCTAGCAATTTTGAGCTTCTCATGACACTGACTAGACAGACAAAAAGTGAGGTTACAGAACTGGTTGGGGCACTGAATCTGAATTATCAAGGGTAAACAGGATTGCTGCTACAGAGTGAGGAAAAGGAGGTGTGCATCTGGAACCTGGACTGTCTCCTGGTTTTGCCATGTCTAGTGGTAAAAAATAATGGAAGTCCGTAACAACTCCATACAGGTAGAACCATCAAGAACACAGATATCCCAGGAATGAAAGCCTAGGTGTTATAGCCAGATAAAAACCTACCTCATTCAGGAGTTGGTTGACGGTGAACATGAAATGGGTATTGGAGAAGGGAGTTAAAATGCCAACTATGGTTCAGGACCAATAGGAAAAGCTAAGTATCCCGTCATATTTCTTCCTTGGTCTGACATGTACATATTTATGTTTTTAACTAATTTCTCCCTTTCCTTTCCTCCTAACATTTTATAAAAAGTAAGCTGGTGGCTCACTAGTTACAGAGTACCATAATGGAACAGTATGGACATAAAGGAGTAAGTGTGGCCCAAATATCCTAGACTTGGAAACAGTAACTTAAGACGTTACATCTTTCCCCCTTTGGGGGGAAGACAGAGCATATTTTTCTCTTTTATGAGAGAGGGCTGCAATATGTTAGTAGGAAGCATTTTCTTGTTGCACGGTTTGCAAGATTAATAAGTCTGGAAGGAAACTGTATACAGAGGCGGAGCAGCCATACTGGTCTAGAATCTTTTGAACCTTTCCTCTGTTTGGGCAATTTCCCACCTTATGAGTGATAACCTCACTGGGGCAGGAACCAGAAATGCACTTTCTCAGCTTCCCTGAAACAAGAACACAGACATGTCAACTTGGCCCTTGGCCTGTGGGACTTCAATTCTTGAGAATGACATGAAGGAGGTGCCTTGGAACCAGATTACCTAAGGATTTAACCTTTAAATCCCAGCTCTGCCTCATACAAGCTGTGAAAACTTGGGCAACCTCTCAGAAACTTGACCTCCCCCTCTATAACTCTACCAAAGTCTTTGCATTTCACGAATGCTAAATGGATTAATGCACTTAAAGAATTTAGAGCTTTGAAACGCAAATACGGTAGCCACTAGCCACATGTGGTTATTCAAACCTAAATTAATTAAAATTAAATAAAATTTAGTTCCTCACACTGTCACATTCCAAGGGCTCAAAAGCCACACGTAGCTAGTGGCTACCTTTTTACAGTGCAGATATAGAACATTTCCATTACCGCAGAAAGTTCTACTGACAAGTGTTGACTTATAGAATACTTCCTGGCACTCAGTAAGCACTCAAATGATAATTGCTCCTATTATTAATAACTAGCATTGCTATCATTATTATTATTTTACATTACATCCCCAGAACTTATTTATCTTACACCTGAAAGTCTGAGCACTTCTGAGCACTTTCACCCAATCCCCCTCCTTCATCCCCTCCCCTCGCCTCTGGCAACCACACTATCATTATTATCACAATAGCAAGTTTAAGATACAGCTGAATTTAAAATCTAATGGATAACCAATTAAACGTGGTCTTCTAATAAGAATTAGCGGAGTATCAGTAGCAACAACTGCTCTCAATTTATAGTTTATTATGGGCAAGGTACTGAGCTAAGCACTCCACAGGGATATTTTATTTAATCTTCCCCAAACAAACAAACAAACAAACAACCTGAGTGGTAAGAACATCCCTATGTTACAGATTGGGAAACTGAGGAAAGGAGTGGTGTAACTACAAGCACTGGAAATGCTCATCAGTATGGGATCTGGGACTCGCTGGATTGGCATGTCTGCAAAACTACTAAATCCATGACAACTTCTTCTTAGACTTCACTACAGAGTTACTGAGTGCCCACTAGGGGTCATGCACTGCGCTAGATGCTGGGAATACAGTGGTAAACAGAGACCAAGGCTCTGCCCTCACAGACTTTTAGTTCTAGTTGAGAAAAACAGTCAGAAAAGATATAATTAGCTGGATGGTAATAAGTGCTATCGAGAACAGTTAAACAGGGTGGGGTAGGTGAGTTCCTGTATGATGGATGGTTAGGGAAGGCTTCACTGAAAAGATGACACTGGAACAGAGACCTGAAGAAAATTAAAAAGGGCAGGGTGGAGTGGTACGAGATGAGGTCAGAAGTGAAGATGGAGTAAGGGGGCCAGGCCAGGGAGGCCAACGTGGGGCCTTTAGCCTCTAGGCTAAGAGAGATGGGAAGGTTTTGAGCAGAGGAGTGAGAAGACCTGGTTTTCTTTTTTATAGGATCACTCTGGCTATTATGATGAGAATAGATTTTAGGGGAGGAAGGGCAGAAGCAGGAGACCAGTTAGAAGCAGACCAGTTAGTAGGCTACTGCATTCATCTAGGCAAAAGGAGACAACGGCCCACATTAGGGTAGCAAGACGTAGCAAGTAGCAAGAGGTGGTCAGATTCTAACTATATTTTGAAGGTAGAAACAATAGGCTTTATTGATGAACTGGATATGGGCTGTGACACATTAAGGAACTTAGGACAACTCTGGGTTTGGCCTCTCTAGATGAAATGGTACAGTTGCCATTTCCTGAGATGGGGAAGTCTGGAGGAACAGCTGGTTTGGGAAGGTTAAAAGTGAAATGCCTATGGGAATGAAATGAAGTGGGAATGAAAAGAAGACAGCTGTATATCTGAGACATGGTTTTGGAGAGACGATAGGGTTATAGTTACAAACGCTATGAAAAACGACTAAGTGTTTGGTGTTATGAGAGCACAAGATACATTTGGCGAACAGAGACCGGGTGATGTCAGGCAGGGCTGTTGAAAAAGAGCTAGACTAAGTTTATGAAGGGCAGGAAGGAGTTACCTATTTGAAAGTGAGAGAAGAGCACTCCCAGCAGAAAGAATAATGTGTACTAAGCCCAGAAGCAAGAGAACATGCCAAGAACTAGCATAAAAGAATGGTAAAAAATGAGGCTACCAAGTTAAGCAGGGTTACAGACCAGGTAAAGACGTCTGAATTTAATCCTGAAAGTAATAAGGAATAAGTGAAGAGGGCAGAGTTGTGAAAAAGGCAGGCAAAATAATCAGATTTCCAATTTAGAAACAGTTTTTGGGCTACTAGCTAGAAAACATACTAGAAGAAAGCAAAACTTCATGCAGCAAACTATTCATGGGAGAGTGGAGATTGTGAAAATGGGGATGAGGCAGGCAACCTCATTTGAGAATCAGTAAAATCTGGTGATGGAATGCGAGCTATGAGGAGCTAGGAGAAGGGAGGATAATAACCAGGTTTCTGATGTGGGCAACTGTGGGGGAGGATATCGCCATTTCCTCAGTTACAGAATCTCAGAAGAAAATCAAGGGGAAAACTCTCTGAGTTGCTGAATTTAAGAAGCACACTGAAGCGAGAGATCAAATAGATGATTGAATTCATGTGTGTGATTCTCAGACTCATGCTCTGGAATGGAAATAAGGATTTGGGACTCGGCAGCACAAAGACAGTAATTCAAGTTAAAAGCTCAAGAAGAGAGCGCAAAGAAGACAAAAGAGTCAAAGAACAGGTAGGAATACCAAGATTTTATGGCTGGAGAGGTGAAGCAGGGTCCACCGGCAGACTCTGGAGAAGTGGCCGGAAGCAAGAAGAAAAGTCAGGCGTGTGTTGTCATGAAAGTTAAGGGAACATAACAATTCGAACAGGAGGGAGTCCTCCATAATAGCAAAGTCAAATAAGGGAATGACTGAACAATGTCCTCTGGATTTTTCACCAGGTTTGTAACCTAGGGCCATTCCCTCAACTCATTCAGCCTCAGCTTCCTCATCTACACAAGACAAGAATGTTATGGTACCCACCGTTCCCAGCTGTTGTGAGGATACATGGTGATGCATACAAGGTACCTAGTACAGTGTTAAACACACTAGGCACTTAAAAGAAAAAAAAGCTCTATTCTCAGTGCACCACGTCTTATGTGATGTCAGACAGGCAGGGCAAGGTAACAAGGAGACAGGGGGTTGAAAGCTTGAAGCCACATGGAACCAATGGCCTCGGAGTACACTGTGCATTTTGAAAAACAGGAACGGGGAGAAAAGAACTACAGTCTTTTTCCTTTTCTTCCTCTCCTCTCCCAATGTTTCCTTTCTCTGCACTAAATGCAGTTTATAAATGCAGAAATTCCTGAGAGCCTGTCAAAGGGACCTTTTAAGCATACCTTAGTATTTACACAAAGAACTGTGTTCAGTGTCGATATTTACCACAATCGTCATGAGTTTGTGACACAGACGTTATATTCTTAAGAAGGGTGGCTTAAACTCAGGAGCAGTCCCCAAATAAATAAACGAATAAATGCTCTGTAGAAACTAAATCTATCGATTAGTGATTTCAAAATTTCTTCCAACAGTTTTTGACACGATAAGCCAGGTAATGTTTATCAAATGAAATATTCTAAGTACATGAGTAAGGAGACCTTTGGACAACCAAACTGACTTTCAGGTTAGTTTCGACACTGACAAAATGATAGTCAAGGAGAAGTTTCCCAGATGGCGTATACTTTACTGTCAAGGATTAAGGTTCTACCCTTTCTTGCTCTCACCTCCTCAAGGACATGGAACTGGGAAAACGGTCCCAATGTTTGCTTCTCTAATGGGAAAAACATGTGCTTTACAAAAATGAATTTCACTGATTTTTTTTTCATATCTAAACTATTCCCACCCTTCTAGCATAATTCCTTTCAAAACCTCTTTGCTTTAGGACTGACTTAGCAATTCTCTCAATGCAGTTCTCAATGCACAAAGCCTGTATTATATAGTCCCTCCCCTACCTGCTTATTTTCTGTTACATCCATCAAAATCAAGGCTCCTAAGGAAAGTCCTAACTACTGGGGATCTTGATTTTCTTATACTCATTTAGATAAACTTTTCCATTCAGCTCAGCAGTGGTTGGTGATACTGAAGCTTATTTTGCTTTAGAATCTGAACAATGAAAGAAGTATCTCTTGCTCCAGTCTGTGTGTGTGTGAGTGTGTGTGGAGGGGAGATGATAGGGGAAGGGATATACACACTTGGTGCTCTCTCTCCTGAAGAAAGCAAAAGACCTGGGAGGAGAACGGGGCAGCAGTGCTCCGTTTCGTGGAGCATTCGAGACCAGAAGACCAGCCTTTGGCACCTGGGCCATTGAGGAGTACCCAACCCATCACACGCTCACTGACGTGAGGACAAGAAGAACTTCTCTCTCACGTTCCATGTCTTTCCTGGGTCCTCCAGTAACTCCCTCCATGAACTAGAGGATCTGAATAACCAAAGGAACAAATTCACCATTTCTGTTGTAACCAAAGAGAAATGCTAATTGTTTTCTTCCCTCTGTTCTTGCCAAGTTTACATCAGAAAACCCATTTAATGTGACTATAGGGCCTGAAAAAGAAAGAAGCAAAATATCTATTTTTGCTTATATCTATTTGCTTACATCTATTTTGCTTATAACTATCTATATCTAAATGTAAAAATATCTATTTTTACATTTTTTAAAAATCCATAAGTTATCTTCTAACATTCTGATAAACAGTAAGTTTGATTTCAAATCCCTTGTCTTTGTATCATACCACATATCCATAGCACAGAATGAGGGCAATCCAAGGATACAAGGCCGGATCCTTCTCTCAGTTATCACATCTCACCCGACACAGTAAAGACTGTGGAATTACTAATAATCCAGCGGTTTATTAATGCTCCTTATCCTTTATCTACTCCATTCATTCCCATCTAGCCACCTATCAAATTCTCTGATGTTGCCTTCTCTATAATTCATATGGCTTCCTTTCATTTGAAATTATTTCCCACTACTAAAGCTATCAAACTGATTTTCACCTTCCATTTTGTCACCTATGAGAAAAATTTCCTGAGTAAATGAAAATGAATTCTCTCCATCTTATCTAATCAAAAGCCACTGTACCACAAGAAAAAAATAAACAGGTGCTTCATAGTACATAGAGCACTTGTGAGAATAATTTATATAATTTGATTCTCACTGCCAGAGAGAGTAAATAATTTCCTTGAATGGAACACCGAACAGATAACAAAGCTAAAACTACAAGGTGGCCACCAAGTCTGAAGGCAGAGACAATACGATTTCATAGTGGGCTATAATATTATATCATTAAGCCATTTATTGCATATTCACCTATGTTTCCAGACTTGGTGGCCACCCTGTAAAACCCAGATCTTCTAGGCATAACCTGTTTTCCTTGATTCCCTGCACGTTACCCTGAAGCACTAAAGAAGGCAGCAGTCAAAGGAAAATACCATCTTTAAATTGGATGATATTTAAAAATTTATAAACCAGGTTTCATAGTCTGTTCTCCAACTTAAATTCACAAACACATTGTGCACGGAGATTAAAAGAAGCAATTAATATTCTCTCAATGCCTACTACATAAAACCTCACTTCCTGTGAGGGCACGCGTAGTTAAGAACTTTACCTACAGTATCACACTTAATCCTCGCAATAGTCCCATGAGGTATCATTATCCTCTTTTTACAAATAAGGAAGCTGAAGGTTCTAAGAGGACAGGTCACTAGCACAGTGTCACACAGCTAGGCAGTGGAGGAGCAAGGATGAAGCTACGTCTTCTGATTCCAGCTGCAGTATTATTTCCACTACCCCAGTGAAACATCCTTTACATGTTCCATGACATGCCACTTACTGACCATTTCACTGCCTTCTTCCACAGAGAGACTTCTTCCTCCCTGCTTCTAAAAACTAATCATGAGCAAATCTGTAGTCTAAGCTGGCAAGAAGAAAAAAGTTCCTCAACAATGCCCGGCACATAGCAAGCACTAGAGAAATGTTAGCTAGGCTTACTATTATTATGGAAAGACTGACTATTCCATCTTTTAATATAACAGTTCCATATAACAATATTCTTTTCCTCAAGCAGTTCTTTAATATTAACAGAATCCCTCCCTATGCATGTCAAATCAGTGTGAAGAGTCTTTTTCACTGACTAAAATTTTACCTTTGGGAAATTTACAGTTAGATATGTATAAGATCATAAGCATATTTTATAACCAAGACTACACAAAAACACTCTTTCTCCCAACTAAAACTACAATTCAAAGTGAATTCAATGAACTACATCTTTTATATATGTATATATATATATATATATATATTTTTTTTTTTTTTAAGATTTTGTTTTTTTTTGATGTGGACCATTTTTAAAGTCTTTATTGAATTTGCTGCAATATTGCTTCTGTTTTATGTTTTGGTTTTTTGGCCCTGAGTCATGTGGGATCTTAGCTCCCCCGCCAGGGATTGAACCTGCACCCCCTGCATTGGAAGGCAAAGTCTTAACCACTGGACTGCCAGGGAAGTCCCACTACATCTGTCTTGAGGTATGGAGATGTCATGAAGAGAGCCTTGAATGACATATCAAAAAACCAAGATTCAATCTCACCTCTTAAGACTAAGCATGTGACCTGCGTATGACCCTTAACCTTCCTGAGGCTCAGAGTCCATCATCCACCTTACCTAACTTGGAAGGTTACTGTGATCATTAAAGAGGTCAGGGATCCCAGAAGGCTCCTCATCCCTTACCCAGGGCAAAGAAAGTTGGCTTCAGATTCTTTTAGTCAAAGGGCCAGGGGACTGAAGTAGAGACCGATATTTCCAAATCTGGTTTAAGTAAACCATCAACAGCCTGTAGGCAAATATCAAGTAATTGGGGAAGCCAGAGGAGAAGTGAATTCATTATCATCCAATAGGCTAGGTCCTCCAGAACATCTGAAACACCAAACTGAAACCAATACCACAAACGGGCTTTGTTACAGTTTATAGAAATTGGATCACAATGAACTATTTATGATTATATCATTTTTTTAAAAATTGGCTAGCCTGGAAACCTAGCCACTGAATGTTATTTCTATGGGAAACTGTATTTCATGATTCAATTCAGAAATCCACACACTGGGAATGTATCTTATTTCTTTCCAGTTCCAAGAGCTAACAGAGACTCCCTTCTGATCCTCTTTGGCATATTCAGGCAGTCTCTTTCACGCTTTGGGCCTGTGGCCATTCAGATATGAGATGTCAGATGGGGACAGTCAGGACATCATAACCATATACCACCTTTCACTTTTTGGGGGGGGGGCAGTATCACAACACATTCCTATTTATAATCTGATTTTATCTACAATTGCCCAGTGAGGTATGTAGGGCAAATAGCATTATTCCTCATTTTAGAAATGAGGAAGCTGAAGCACAGAAGTTTCCGTGACTTGTCCAAGGTCATAGCCTGGCAGAACAAGGATTAGAAGTCAGATCTTTATTTCCCAGCCCAACGCTCTTATCAATGAAACATCAACTGTTGAGAAAAGGGGGAAAGGAAGTGAAGGTGATTATGATTTACTGAGACCTTTTTGTCTAATTTCGTCTGACATTGTGAATTTTCATTAATTTCCTTCTTCATTGTTGCCTGATGAGTTAGTCACTAAAACCATAAGATCAGAAAGTATAAATTGTTTTATATTATTTCCTCATTGTTACAGATAGATGTTCAAGTTTAAGTGTTTCATAATAAAGTGACTCAGAGACTAAGCAAGCCCAATCTACATTAGTCACTTGTTGAACTGTTACATGAGATTTTTGCAAAACTCTTGGGGTCAGGGGGCGGGCGGGGGGGGGGGGCAGAAATAAGCATTTACCAAAAGGATGACTAAATTAAGGACAAAAGGTGAGTGTAAAACTTACACGTTTTTTCCTTCCAGTTTAAGCTGTGGCATGAGAAAATAAACATGAGGAAACAAAACACAAGTCACCTACTACCATTTATTCTGAATTTAGGAGGTTTAGAAGAGTTCACCAGTTTAAATCAGCATGTGGTGGACATTCTCGAGACAAGAGAAAGAAGTTAAAAGTTAACAGGACAGAACAATGAGCCTTTGCCTTTATATAGCACTTCTACCTCTCAAGTGCTTTCACATAGGTTATCTCATTTCTTAATCAAGAACTTGCTCTGTCATAGGTAGGTGCAGATATTACTAGGTCATTTTGCAAACGTGCTTAAGGTCAACACAGCTTTTCAGTAGATAGGTGTAGAAAAAACCACAATAATTAAACTGAACAGTAACACCAAACAATTTACTATTGTAATGGGATCATACACCCTTTACCTTACAAAGCCAAAACATTTTCATTCCACATTCTGGCAGAGCAATACCATTACTATTATAGAAAATGTGGCATGACATGTTCTAATTTCATCTATATTATTTATAGGTGCTTTAAGTAATATGTTAATTATTTCTTCTAAGAAAAAATTGAGCATATGATATTTTTGCTTAGGCTTTTTAAAACACTGTGTAACTATACCTCACGAGCCATATTTAATTTCTGATTTTGTAAGAGGGATGCTCTGAATACACCCAGCATTTAGTCCATTTAGAGCTCTGATTTAGCATTTCATGTGGTTTTACTGGCTTCTGTGTCATGGTAGGGGCTAAAATAAACCTCAGGGTGACAGAGAGTAACCTGATGGGTGGAGAGGGTTTGCTCCTCACTACCAGTAACATTCCAAGAATCACAAATAGATGAGACAACTGGAAGGCATTGAAGCATGTGAGACCCCTGCGTGTCAGCCAAGGAGAAAGTAAAAAGCAAGCAAGTCAGGACGTCTGGAAATCAGTCATGTGATGCAATCGTATTAAACTATTCCTGGTTACTGTTTTAAATTTTAAGTAACAATGACTTGGTCTTTCTAAATATCATTTTCTTTTTTAATTAATTAATTAATTAATTTTGGGGGGGGGCTGTGCTGGGTCTTCGTTGCTGTGCGCGGGCTTTCTCTAGTTGCAGCGAGTGGGGTCTATTCTTCGTTGTGCAGCATGCGGGCTCAGTAGTTGCAGCACGTGGGCTCCGTAGCTGTGGCACGTGGGCTTTGTCGCTCCACAGCATGTGGGATCTTCCCAGACCAGGGATCGAACCCGTGTCCCCTGCATTGCCAGGTGGATTCTTAACCACTGGACGACCAGGGAAGTCCAAAATATCATTTTCTATTAGAAGATAATTGAATGATTATTTTAAGATGAAATAAAGGAGAGAAGAAATAAATTGATTTGGTGAGGACAGCACATAAGGATTTTCACTATTTTAAAGAATCCTATATTATGTAACACAAATTTCCCTAAAAAAAAAAAAAGAGGATGGGACTTCCCTGGTGGCGCAGTGGTTAAGAATCCGTCTGCCAATGCAAGGGACATGGGTTTGATCCCTGGTCCAGGAAAACCCCACATGCCACGGAGCAGCTAAGCCCCTGCGCCACAACTACTGAGCCTGCGCTCTAGAGACCACGAGCCACAACTACTGAAGCCCGCGCACCTAGAGCCCGTGCTCCGCAACAAGAGAAGCCACTGCAATGAGAAGCCTGCGCCCCGCAAGGAAGAGTAACTCCCGTTCGCCACAGCTAGAGAAAGCCTGCGCGCGCAGCAATGAAGACCCAGGGCAGCCAAAAATAAAAATAAATTAGGGGGAAAAAAAGCCCAAAAAGAAATGAAATTTCAGAAAGTTCAAGTGGTTAAAAATATCAGGCTGGCCATGACACAAAAGAATGAAAGTCACTATTGCTAGAAGCTTGATGCTTTAAGGGAGAAACAGAATGAAAAGAAATCCTCACCATTCTCTCAATGACAGTTCACTGGGCACTGGCTCCACTTCAGAATGAAAGAGCTTTCCTTACCAGGACAACTGCAAACTCACACAGGGCTTGAAAAATTAAATTCATTTACAGTCTCTCCATTTATACACTTTCTTTTCTTTCATTTGTCAACGATTCATACAGATTACACAATTGAAACAGAGCTGACAACTTGCATATGATACATCAGAGGGGTAAATCCAACACATTTTTCTCTCCCAATATTTGTTCAAATGGGTGCTACTAATAAAAAAATATTATTTAAAGATGGAAATGTAAGTGAAGAAATATTTCTCTCTGTGCACTTGGGTATATATAATTATGCTATTTATTGAACTATCTTGCTTACATCTTTAAGTAATTTTTGTTTACTTTAGAAAACATCAAATGTTATTCGTGAATTACCAAAGTTTTCACTTAGTTGTCTGGTCTGTATCTCTAGTGTGGCTCCCCCTCCATTGCCATTAACTAGCATATGTTTTTTTTTTTTTTGCGGTACGCGGGCCTCTCCCTGTTGTGGCCTCTCCCATTGTGGAGCACAGGCTCCGGACGCGCAGGCTCAGCGGCCATGGCTCACGGGCCCAGCCGCTCCGTGGCATGTGGGATCTTCCCGGATCGGGACACAAACCTGCATCCCCTGCATCGGCAGGCGGACTCTCAACCACTGCACCACCAGGGAAGCCCTAACTAGCATATGTTAAAGGGAGCAATCTCTTTCTCATTGCTGCAGACAGAAGTAGACTTATTGATCAGAGGACTTCACATCCAACTGGCCAAATGCCATGCATCTCACTGGCCTGCTCCCCCATATTCTGCCCAATCCTTTTGGCTTACAACAGTATGAGCACCAACTTCCCCCCAACATCCTCTCTGCCCCCATTACCAGAAGACTCCTTCTAAGGAAAGAAGCCCTTCCTTCAACCTCTCAAGGACATAATCATCTCTGCTCTTTCCCAACGGTTTCCTGCAGCCTACTCTACTGTCTAAATTTTAACTCAAATTTCCTCTTCAGATACTATTTAAATTTGATCAAAGGAAATGACTTCTCCTTTACAGAACTCTCTGGGCAACTTTATAAACGAGTCTTGACAGAACTGTTTTAGGTGCTTTCATGCTATCACTTTTCATCGTTTCCAGAACTCTCTGACCTATATTCTATCACCCCCACTTTAAGAAGAAATTGAGGCTCAGAGTTAGAGGGTAGAAAAGCCGGAATTTAAGCAAAGGCTCTTCTCCCTTACTCTGAATTTCTTAAGCATGTTTTTATTGTCTGTGTCAAACTATTTCACTGTTAGTACTATTTTGTAGCTATTTTATAAACACATGTCAAGAGGCTTTTGTCCCTTCATTAGACTAAGCATACTATTGGCACTAACTGAACAGTTTAATTATGAGATTAATAAACAAGCAACTGCTTTCAACTCCACACTCTGCAAATGCATTCATTTTACAGTGAATCTTAACATTTGGTGATCCATTCCGTAGTTCAAACTATTTTCCCATCTCTCTTCTGCAGTTAGCCTACACTCTTTCACTGCCCATGAGCACCACTGCTAGATAGTGGGGAATGGCCAACATCTCAAGATCTTTAATACTTATCAAGTACGGTGAAAAGTTTGACATGGAAGGAGGCTCAAGTGATTATCTAAAATAAGGGTTTGATGCTACATACGGACTATGCCCAACGTCAGAAATAAGCAGGAGTTTGCTATATTAAAGAACATTCACATCATTTAAATAATTCAAGTGGGACTTCCCTGGCGGTCCAGTGGTTAAGACTCCGAGCTCCCACTGCAGGGGGCGTGGGTTCGATCCCTGGTCAGGTAACTAAGATCCCACATGCCGCGTGGCACAGCCAAAAAAAAAAAAAAAAAAAAAAAAATTCAAGGAGTTACCTGCCAGAATTGCCCAGTACCACTGAGGCCAAGGTGTTCAATAAGCATTGAGAGTTGTGCTGAACCAGGTCTTTCAAAGTCTGTATGCTTTTTTCTGTCCACACTGCTGCTGCGTCCTTTCTACCTAAACTATCCCCTCCTCTCTTCATTTCCTTGAAAACTTTTCCTTCTTTCCACTTTCCTGAACCAATACCCCACACCGGGGGTCTTGTTTGCTTCAAAGAGACATAGCCAAGCAACCACTGAATGTTTTAAAAAACTTTTCTTTCCTCTCTTTCACTGTTGGAATAACACATAGTCTTTTCAGAGGCCTGGCCCTTTCCTGATCTTCTGCATAGAAACATCTTGTAGGTCTATTTTAGGTAGGGGGTTTGATATATTCCCCAGTTCCCTGGATGTCACAAAAACTCTACCACCAACTGCTGAATCCATCTTTTAGCCTCTTCTGTAAGGTACAGGGATGGAGACTACAGAAGCGTTTTCCAAACTGGGTTCTGTAGAGTTCCAGTCCTTCCCCCAAAGAGGTTTTCAAGTAAGGTTAGGAAATTACTAAATATTCCTCCTTTGGAGAATCACAATGCATAAAAGCATATTAAGGGCTTTGGAGTCTTTAAGGAAATTCTTTTAATCAAGCACTCCCCAAACTTATTTGACCACAAAATCCTTTTTTCCTATTATACTGACTCACATCGTGATTAATTAGTATTACAGAGCAAACTTCTGAAAATGCTGCATTAGAGGCACATTAAGACCCAGCAGAGTGTAAACGTTTTTATAATTATGAATAAAATCCAACACTTAGTACCTACAAAACACGAAGATGGATTTCTGTAAACTACCCACGATAAGAAGTCTTAATATGGCACAAGACCAGAATGTTCACCTATTAGTAGCTACTTCACTTGGTAACCTAAGAGATTTATATCTGGATTCTTTCCTATAGAGACAACTCAATTAGTGAAATACTATATCCAGACCTAACTCTCTCTGTTAGCATTAGAAAAAATGCTACCAAACACAACCTTAATTTCGGAATAACTACAGAGGGAGTTCTAAAGGAACGGAATAGAAATTAATTACCAGTAATCATACATTCCAGGGCCAAGAGGCTGAAGAGTGAATACCTACATCAACTTTTTTCCTCCCTGGTTAATTTCCACATCTGGGCAATATTTCTACAGATGAAAAGGCTTATATGTGGAGCATCTGTTAACTTTGACAGGAAAGGTGTTAAGAGACCACACACCACCATGGAGGGCAGGCAGTGGAGAAGAGGGGGATTCCACAGTACTTTCCCACTTGGCTCCAAGAGATTCTCACTAATTCCACTGTCCTCTCTCACCTTCTTGCTATTCTGCTGACAACAGTCATTTCTCTCATGCTCAGGAATCTTCTGTCCTCAACTGTCATAATCCCAAACAAATTTACCCTCCTTTCTCTTTTGTCAATGATTCACAATGTGAGATGCATTCTTAGATGCAGTCAGAAGATGGTGATGGCCGATAAATCACATCCTTTGCCCTGGAACTTTCTTCCGATACTATAAATTTTTAGCTTTCTAAGTGAGAAATGCTCCCCAAATCTGGTATAACTAAAATAGTAACTCCCAACTTACAAGATAGCTCATAAGGTTTCATGTTAAAGCAGAAGATGTTAAGGTAACTTTAAAATAAGACTTACAAAAGGCAAAGCTTACCAGTTGGTGAAGGGTGAAGGGTGAAGAGGCATAGGGAAGTGATATTAAAAACATTCTAAACTAGTTGCATAATGTCAAGGCTGAGGTAAGCTATACCTTTGACCCACCTTGTTCTTTTATTATATCTGAGATTGTGTTGGTTTCAACAACTTACGTGAGGTATATTTCCACTCTGCTAACTCTCAACACGCTACTTTTAAAATGCAGACTAAATGTTCAGGTTAGCTTAGCAAGTAAAAGTCACAGTACACAGGACATATCCATGAACAGATTTATAAGAAACAACACAATAAACCGATCCAGCAACTAACTGCCCCTGTTAGGTTAAGAAGAAAAATATCCTCCCTCCCTACGCTTTTGGTAGGAACTGTTATAAAAAACTGATTTAAAAAAACGCAACAGGGACTTCCCTGGTAGCACAGTGATTAAGAATCCGCCTGCCAATGCAGGGGACACGGGTTCGAGCCCTGGTCCGGGAAGATCCCACATGCCGAGGAGCAACTAAGCCCGTGCGCCACCACTACTGAGCCTGTGCTCTAGAGCCCGTGAGCCACAACTACTAAGCCCGCGTGCCACAACTAGTGAAGCCCACGCGCCTAGAGCCCGTGCTCTGCAACAAGAGAAGCCACCACAATGAGAAGCCCACGTACCGCAATGAAGAGCAGCCCCCGCTCACCGCAACTGGAGAAAGCCTATGCAGCAACAAAGACCCAACGCAGCCAAAATAAATAAATAAATTTATTTTAAAAATTTATATAAAAATAAATAAATTTATTTAAAAAAACACACACGCACACAACAAATATGTGGCAGCAATCTGATTCAAATGCTTCCAAATCTTAGATAATCTCTAAGATGCATGTAGCCCAAAACAGAGTAATAGAGGAAGGTGAAGAAAATACAACACTCTGGATTTTCCATAAAGTAAGATGCTAAGGTAGCACCTACTAAAAGAACCATATACAGGTAAAATGTGACAATTCTTTTAAGATTTGAAGTTTGTTGCAGTAAAATTGCACTATTAAGTATCATGATAAAGAAAATGCAAAGTATAATGTGAATCCTAAGCTTTAGTTATTTTTGCTAAACTCTAGGACTAGGCTGCTCATCAAAAAGCACAGGAAATATATATTTTACCACTGACTGCTAATATTATCTGCAACTAATCTGACCCTGTTAGGTCATTTGTCATTTAGCTTCAGGGGGCCCATCCTTTCTCACTATGAGAATTAACACTATAAAAAGTTGCAAAGACCACCCCAACGATAGTGGTGGACGCTTTATCATCTCTTATTTGAAAAAACACATACCTGAGAATAGATTTGAAGATTCCTTGAATTAAGCTGGTGCCCACCCTCTGGAATCTGAAGCCCACGATGGACTCCATGTTTAGTTTAAAACCACCACATAAATCCAGAACCAGAAATACACAGTATTACCACTGTTTATTCAATACATGATAAAGAGTCTCACTTCAAGAGGGATAACCCATTTGACCAGTGAACTGGCTTGAGAAGCAGAATACTGGTAATGAAATTATTCTTAAATCAACTACTGCCATAACTTGCTTTAATAAGCACAGTTCCTGGCACATGGTAGCCGCTCACATCTGTGGATGAATGAATCCTCGACCAACCTTAGGTAGGTTACTCAACTACTCTATAGACTTTAAACTTTCTATGTATAAAAATCGGCTTTCTCTGGCTTAATTTTCTCAAATTAAGCCTTTGGATTGATCAAGGCACTCTGAAACTCTGACACTGAGGAAAAAAAAAGATGCTTCCATTTCATGCAAAAGTCACATAGACAGGGAAGTTATATATCATGATCCCCATGTTGAGGCTCATTTGACTTTCATCTTAGATTCAATATCACTTCATCAGGAAGGAGTCCCCTAACCACCAACCCACTCCCCCCTCCCAGCTGATATGCCCCCTGAGTTATTAACTCCTTGAAAACTTTATTTTCCCTTTGTAGTACACAGCACAACAATCATTAAATAACATCTGTATTGTTCTTTGTTAAATGTTTGTCTCCCTCTCTAGGCTTCAGACATTCTGAAGGTGAGATCATATGGGCTTTGCTGATTGACCTCCTCTTTCTTGCACCTAGAAGTAACCTGGCACACGGATGTTTAGAAAATATTTGTTCAGTGAATGTTTGAGAACAAAAAGCCAGCCAATGGTGCCCCTTCAAGATACTCAAATAGTAAAAGCTTAGAAATCAAGGAAGGGAACGTTAGGTCATCAAAAGCTAATGTTCAGAACATCACTCTGTTCTCAACATGAAACTGAGAGAAGTTTTTCCTCAGCAGTAACAGCAATAAAAGAAGTAAGTGTATCATAGCATATCTATGTGCCATTTTATACCTTTCAAAACACTTTCATCACGTGTGGTCTCATGACTGAAAGTCTCCAAAGAGTTCATACAGAAATTCTGTTTACGGTTCTACATGTTTTAAAGAGTTGTGACAGGTATATAACCCACTTATCCTGGAAGTTTTTATAAATAACTTATAGACTGTCTGGGAATTTTTTTTCCCCCCTTAGGTGCTCACTGCATGATATTCCCTCTACAAAACAGCTGGGACAAAGTCCCATTTTTTTTTTTTTTTAAGTTTCAGAGCGCTGAAATAAATACTGATTCCAAATAAAGTCTTCAGCTCTATTCTTCAGCTCTAGCAGCTCTATTTTCTTAAAGGACAAAGAAAGGCAATCTGAGAGCTTCTGTTGGATGCCAAAGGGACTTCCCAGGGATTGTTGGTAAATTGAACCACATCTAAGGTTCCAAAGTAAACTTCTAAAACCTTTTCAGCGGTGTATAACCTTCAGAATTCTGTGAAGGTGAGAGCAGGAGCGAGATCTTTATTTAAATGATAAACTTTAATGCTCTTTGATGATGACAAATTTTTTTTTAACTTTCTATGACTATATGAAAATTCATAAACAGAAAGACCACGGGGTGGATGAGAATCTTGGCAAATGATACAGGAATGGAAGTACTGCAGCTCTTAAAAGTCTATGACAGAGCAGAAGTGAAACGAGATTCAACAGGGGCTCCTATTTTCTGTATTCTTTCCTAATAATCTGACTTAAAACAATTTCTTTGTTTTAGAGATCATAAAGACCTCATACTGTAAACTTTACCAGCTTATAGCTAATCCTATATGATTCCTGAATTCCAAGGGAGGACAGGTCAAAGCCAATAAAAGTTTTATTTCAAAGCCCTGAAATAAAGTGAGCAAAGTACTCGTTAAGAAAGATCCAGTTCCACCTTCCTCAGGAGTATGTTTGGAAATCTGGGTTTGTAATAACATAGTATCTTTATCTCCATCAAATTTTATGAATGTCAAAGTGTTTGATACACAATATCTAATCTGATTCACATAATAATCTTGTGAAATAGGCAGGCCAAGAACCTTATAGATGAAGAACATGAGATTCCAAGAGGTTAAGTTTCTTGACCCAGGATCATAACTTAGAAAATGGAAGCACCAGGGTTGGAAGAATTTCTGATCCCTAGACCACTGCTATTTCTATAGCACAGAACAGCTATACCATTCTGGACTCTCTGAATCTGCTGTTCATTCTTTATTCCTCATCAAAACAGGCAATAAGATAGCAATGTCCATAAATGTCCATACTATGTAAAGAGTACACAGTATATAAAGAGGGTAAAGTATTCCCCTTAAAATAATGGTCACATCCCCACTATGTCTCTATATGGTTTTAGGTCTTAGAAATCTTATTAAACTATGATTTGCTATTCTTGGTCTCATATCAAGCTTATATAGAGAGCACAACTTTGCATGAGAAAAAAACGCAATAAACATGTGTTCTCTTATTAAAGACCAGGGACCTTCCCGACAAGCATTAGAATCACTAAATCCAAGTTACTCCATACTCTAGCGTAAGGTTAGAGCTGAAAAGCTGGATAAAACTCCAATTATATTCTTTCCTGATTAGTAGGGTGGGTGTAATGGGATGAGGCCTCAGGATGAAAGAAATGCTATTAACTACTGAATGTGCATGAGGGTGAGGGTTGCTTTTTCTTTTTTTATGACTCAGTTTTTTGAAGGGGGAAAAGTCCAATTCTTCACGTAAAAATACCTTACATATCTGCGAATCCTAGGGTTTAATAGAAAAAAAATCCACATTAAGTTCTTCAACTTCCAAAATCTGTTTTCTTATCTATAATGTACATCGTGCTGTTATATTTGCAAAACATCAAGGTTAAAGATAGAAAAGCCTATCAAATAACCTCCATAGAATGTAAGCGTCAAGGCAGGATTGATCTATACAATAAGCCTAACTCTGATCTTTGGTAACAAACACACTTTATTCTATAAAGTCAGCCTTGTTCTTTTAAGGCAGTGGTTTTCAACATTGGATACATAACAGAATGGGTTTTTAAAAAATACTGGTGCCCCAATCCTTCTCCAGATCAATGAAATCAGAATCTCTTTAGTTTAGGGTAGGGACTGGCTGTTTCTAGGGGTCAGCTGGAGTTGAAAACCTCTGGTCTAAGTGCTTTGCTATCTAGTTTAAGAATCTAACATGACATCATTTTCATATTTTCCTATGGAAGGAATATTCACAGTCCCAAGACAGTCACAATGGTTAGAAACACCAGAAATGTACAAGTTGAATGAGTGTATTACTTGGATATAAGCAGACATTCTTAAGTTAGTCACAACTGCTACACTTAATAAATATTAACCATTAAAAAAAAAAACAGAAAAAAAATTTTAAAGAAAGAAAAGAACAGAAAAACTGCATATAACCATGAACATATATACCCATTTAACTATAGCTTAAGTATTAAACCATATTCAAAAATTTATCTCCCACTGAATAGTAGCCAATCTTGTAAAGCATTTTATTTTTGGAATTTTCCCATAGATATAAGTAAGAAAAAGCAAATAAAGAAACCAGAAGTACAAGACATCCTATTACACAGGTATATGAAATCAGTTCAAAGGGGAGTTTCCACTGCTCAGAGGACAAAGCACTTCTCAGAAACATTACTGCAATCATACTGCTCATTTCTTGCTCAACACAGTACTGCTGAAAAGGATGTTGCTATGTTCCCACCTTAACTGCCTTATGTGTTGTTCCTGTGACATGCTGGAGCCAACAAAGACAAGTTTGGCTTCTGGAAAAACCAAAAGGCCACGCTTCTCTATTTGTAACCTTGCTCTAAAACCTCTCCCTATTATCTGATTCTATGAATTTTGCAATAGCTGCATATTCGTTAAAGCTGGAGAATGAGTAACTAAACCTGGTCTAAATTGTATGCTTAAGCAAATATAACAATAAAAACAAGTCCTACGCAATTTGTAGCATTTTATAAAAAACTACTCACATTCGAAGGAGGCTTAGACTAAAAAATTCGAGACCAGAAAATGCAAGGAAATCTAAAACAGATGTAATATCCTAATTAAACCTAGGTGGCCTATCTGGGAAAATATTTAAGATTCCTGTTCTATGAACTTCCTGATTAAGAAGAGATTAATAGCTACTACAGTAAGGATAAGAAATTATTAAAGGTTAGAAAAGAATTTTGATTTGTGTTTCTAAGTCAGTGAGCTGTAACCAAATATAACTAGGTGAGTGGTATAAACTTACATGGTTTATTGTAGATTGAACAGCCTTTAAATAATGGTTTAGTTCCCGATCCATCATTGCAAATTCAACCATTGCCTTATCCATACTGTATTCACTACTCACTTCAGCTGAAAAAGAAAGGAAAGCAATGATCATTTTCCATTTAAAATGCCATATTTGGGGCTTCCCTGGTGGCGCAGTGGTTGAGAGTCTGCCTGCTAGTGCGGGACACACGGATTCGAGCCCTGGTCTGGGAGGATCCCACATGCCGCGGAGCAACCAGGCCCGTGAGCCACAACTACTGAGCCTGCGCGTCTGGAGCCTGTGCTCTGCAACGAGAGGCCGCGATAGTGAGAGGCCCGCGCAATGCGATGAAGAGCGGCCCCCGCTTGCCACAACTAGAGAAAGCCCTCGCACAGAAACGAAGACCCAACACAGCAAAAATTTAAATAAATTAATAAACTCCTACCCCCCAACAACAACAACAACAAAAAATGCTGTATTTGGAAAAAGCTGTACCAACATAATTTATCAATCAATTTATCAAAATCATCTAAATGATTTTGTAAAGGTATTGCATATTTTAAAAAATGCCTTCAATATATGGCTGCTTCATTCAAAATTCGAAGAAGACACCCAGTAGAAAAAGTCTCAAAGGTGGAAATGTAGACTCAGACTCAGGAGTTCCAGGCTGTTCCACCTGCCTGGACAATCTTAAATCAACCACTACACTTTTCTCAGCCTCAGTTCCCTCATCCATTGAAGCAGCCCACTTATATATCTGCACATGAACCTTGTAGTATTGTTAAAAATCAAATAAGGAAGATTTCCACTTCTAGTAATGGTAGGTTGGGTTATGTGGACCAATCCTCCTACTGAAGACAACTAAAATGACTGGAGGGCTTCTCTGGTGGCTCAGTGGTTAAGAATCCGCCTGCCAATGCAGGGGACACGGGTTCGGGACCTAGTCAGGGAAGATCCCACATGCCGCAGAGAAACTAAGCCTGTGCACCACAACTACTGAGCCTGCGCTCTAGAGCTTGTGAGCCACAACTACTGAGCCCATGTGCCACAACTACTGAAGCCCGTGCACCTAGAGCCCGTGCTCTGCAACAAGAGAAGCCACAACAATGAGAAGCCGGTGCACGGCAGTGAGGAGTAGCCCCCCGCTCACCACAACTAGAGAAAGCCCGCACGCAGCAACCAAGACCCAACACAGCCAGAAATAAATGAATAAATAAATTTATAAAAATAAATAAATAAGTAAAATGATTGGATAAAACAGGAAAAAGAGTAATCTCCTTAAAAACAAAAGGGTCACAAGATAGTAAGAAACAACCAGGGCAAAATTAGGGAAAACCAAAAAAGAGAAGCTGAACACAGGAAATCAAAGTTGCATACCCTCCCCCAGTAAACTGGGTCCCCACTCATCAGAATAAAGATGAACCGTAAGTAATCCCACTCTGCTCCTCCAGGCTGCAGGGAGGTTGGCCTTGGCCACTAAGCAGAACAGAGGGAAGAGGGAGAGAGAAAACAAACATGTTTCTGAAAAACTGTATCAACAAGCCACAGCCTGGGTTTGCAGCCTGGGTTCCCCTCACCTGAGTGGTGCTGGGAACCTGAGCTCTGATGTTGGTAGGAGGTGGTCTCACAATGAAAGTACCCACACGTACTCCCCTCTGGAAAAGACACTTGTATCTGAGGCCTCAAATAACCCTACAAATAATTGTTAAGGATAATGAGTAGATTACAGGGGACAAAAAATAAAAACAAAACAAAAACCTTACAAGGAAAAACACAAGAAAACAAGCCAAAAAGAGTAAAAACCAGCAGAAACAGATTCCCAAATGTTTCGGATATCAGTCAGAGCATGAAACAACTATACTTACTATATTTAAAAATTAAAAGACCCTCAGGAAACAGGAGACTATAGAAAGCAACTAGTAGATTGGAAAAGCAAGATAATATTCTTCAAAGTGATTTTAAACTTTTTTTTTTAAGCTCTAGACACACAATTTAATAATAGATCGGGAAAAGATAGAGAACACAGGATAATAAAAACGTTAACATTAAAAAAGCTGAAAGAAATGAAAATAAAACTGGAGTCCTTAAATCATATTAGGGGATGCACACACTCAAAGACTCTTCATTCAAATAACTTGGCTCAGACAAATGGCAGTATTTCTTGTCCACTCTGAAGAACAGTACAACTGTTCATCTCTAAGTCATGAAATAATATAAAACCCACTTACATTTGGCTTTTAAAAAATGATTTTCCTGGACTTCTAAATTATGCTTTAGTTTTACAGTAGTCAATTATAAACACACTCCATAAAATATCTTCTGGGTTAACACGCTTCTGGTAGAATATCTCTTGGCTGGTAACACCCAGACTTCACAGAATATACATATCCCTCAATATAAGCTTTTTTTTTTTTTTTTGAGGAGTGGGAAGGGGCAATGTTTATATAAGAAAAATTTGTATTTACATTCCCCAAATTAAATACATTTTTAACAAAGTGGTATATGAGAAAGGTCTCAAGTCATATTCCATAAAAAATTGTTAGACCGTTTGAAAATCTCCAAACATCAATGAAAGAGACATGTTGCTTAGCTGTTGCTGGTACCAACGTGTATCTATTGCCATATATACAACAAATGTTTGTTAAAAATCCTATTAATTGCTTGATGATCAGGAAGAGAATTTTAAACAATTTATATCCTAATAATGATGGGTTGTGACTTATACAGGCATTTTACTGTATATAGTTACATTTAAGTAAATTGGTTAGGGGTTTGGGGTTGGCCTGTAATTTAATTTTTTCCCATTTAAAATAATGAAAAAAAGAAAAAAAAAGAAGAAAGAAAGAAAAATAGGCCCCTGGTTTCACACAAACCTTATCTAGTTAAAGGAAATGATGATGTGTGTGTGTGTGTGTTTTTCCTTTTCTTAGTGGAATCAGTATATATTATGTGTAATAGATTCTGATACTGGGACCATTGAAAAAGTGGGTCAAGCTGGTAACCTGAGCAGAGACTAACAGCATAAACTGCTTTATCAAAAGTGCAATAATTAGTGGCAACTTCAACCTAAACAGAAACTCACTAAAGGATGTATCAGCAGCAAAAGTCTTTCAAGTATGAGAAATAAAAATGTGTCAGGGGCTTAAATCAGTAGGAATTGACATAATGTTGGCAACCCCCCTCTGGAATTAAATGAGTTAATTTTTTAAAGCACTTAGAAATATGCCTTCGACATTAAAGTTTTCAGAGTAAGCAGGATGATGATTCTCATTATCAAGGTCCATAGACATAGCCAGACTTGAACCAGATAACAATTTCAAATACAAGGCCAAGGAGACCTTCCCTGCAAAGGAGAACGTGAGCGATGGCTGCCAGTATTTGATGGCAGGAAGCCTAAGGGAAGTACCCGAGGAGGCCAACTGTGGACATGCAGCCTCAGCTAAGGCTCCAGGGCCCAAGAATGTTGGGACAAGCTAAGGAACCTAAGTGATGAATAGTGCAGCCTGAGGCGACAAAGGGAAAACACCAGAAGAGAGCAGGAAGCTACTCCTGAGAAGAACCGAGAACCACGCCACACCACACCTGGAAGTGATGCTCAGTCAGATAACTTCAGGCTCAAGTCAATGTTTTCATCTGCTGGGGAGAAGGGTTTGGAGAGACTAGAGACGGAAGACAACAGACTCCCACAATGGCATCTGGAAGAGAGGTCATGAGAACATCCGTATCAAGTAGTTGTTAACCCCTGTCTTCCTTATTATTACAATAAAGCCTCTTTCTAAGTATGTTATTTGTGTTCATGTTTCAGAAATACCAGGCAAAGGAAGGCACAGGGAATGTGTCCTGTTCCACTAAAGAACTGAGGTGGGGAAAGAGCATAGTGTTGCATGAAAAAGGCTAAATAAAGCCCTGAAGAACTCAGGAGGAAAAGAGGGATAAACACATCAACAGGGAGCTGGCTGTTGACTAAAAAGTGGCTGGGGCGTTGGGGAGGTGCAGAGAGACTGACCAGCTAGAGGTTCCCTGCTCCTTTATTCCACGGTATATAATCCCACTACCAAAATTCTCCCACTCTCACAGGGAAAGCCCTCCTAAAAATCCACACCAACCAAATCCTACACATCCTTCAAGGGCTGAGCTCAGGCCCTACCTGCTTTTAAACTCTGCCAGCCTAGAAGGATCTCACTTAATTTATCTTAACAACTATACTTGATACTTTGGCACTTTGAAACATAAACAACGTTGTTTTCTTATATGAATTTGTCTCATTTTTCCAAACAGACTTTAATCCATTTGAGGGCAAGAATGATGGATCCAACAAAGAACTATAGGAACTCTTCCTTCAATATTCTTATATGGCCATCATATAATAAATTTGAAAATTAAACTTTCACCAAACTAAAAATTGTCCTGCCTCTGATATTCAATTGAATTAAAATGCAAAGAAGACATGTAATATAAACTTATTTGCCTATTTTCAGTGTGATTTTTCCACAGGAAAAAGGTTGGCACCAGCGCTGAGTGTGGGGGGGAGATTACAAAAATGATGTTAAAATTCACAGAATGACCAATCTCAGAGAGGCAAATATTACTGTAGCACACCTCTGCAAGCCAAAAAGTAACTGCAATGATAAAATATATATACATAATAATAATAGCTGTACCTAACAATTGGTAAGCACTTTATTATGAGCCAAGACTACTTAGCGTACTGTGTTTACATTAAACCTCACAGCAGCATTAAGAGAAAGGTAGTTTTAGCTCCACTTTATATATGAGAAAACCGAAGCACCAAGCAGTTGAAGTCACCTGCTCAAGGACACAACGGTAGTGAGTGGCTGAGCTAGGCCTCCAACTCAGACCTTCTAGCTGCAAAGTATGTACACTAGCCTCCTGTGCTAAAAGGTGCTTAAACTAAAAAGGTGCTTAAAAGGTGAGAAGGACAAGCACCTCCAACTCCTCCATGGATATCCAGGGAACAAACCCTTGGGGTGGGGGGGACTGGGGGGCAAGTCATGGCCCTGAGCTTCATCTCAGCTCCCGGTGGTCTGTTCCAAGTAGGACACTGGCCAGCCACTCAGATGTGATTGGGCCCGGTCCGATCACATTTGGGAAAAGCTTTCCCAGATTCCTTAGTAGAGGAAACCGATAACAAAAAGAAAATCATCTTCCCCTTTTAGAAGATTGCTAAGTTTTAACACTGGTGAAGAGAGTGATCTTTCCCATCAGCAAGGCTAACTGGAGGCGCTATAAAAGTAACCAAGTCACCCACTGAATGCTAGGAGAATAACTAAGTCAGCTCTAGCAGCTGGCAAGTCAACCTGTACCAGGCCAAGAGCACCAGCAACAACAGAGATGGAAGTAGCAGCCATGCAAGGGCAGCAACAGAGAACTGTTTCAGGGGAAGGGAAGAGCCCTGGAAGGCTTCACATGCAGAGGTACTTCTGAGTGGAGCCCAGTGTCAAAACCATTTCTATTACCCGTGTCTTTGACTGTCCTCCCCTGGCCAAGCAGGGTCTGGGAGTCTAGGAATATTCTCCTTTCTTCAATGTGCCATTCAAGGAGCATTAATTTATTATAATCAATCCTTGCTTGTGTTAATCAAATGAACCTAAGTGATACACTTGAACATTCATTTACAAGCCAATAAATATGTGGGGAGGTCTCCTGGGGAGAGCTCGGAGACTCGGTGGGACCGATGTGACACATCTGGCACACCGATTAAGAAACTGCTCCAAGAAGTTAGTTCAATAACTCGCTGAAATATGTCCCCCAACCCCTGCCCCAGCAAATTAAGTCCAGAGGGCACAGATAATCTTTGATTTGTATTAAACAATTATAACTGCTTCTGTAAGGATGCCAGTAGCATGGCAAACGTGCCTTGCCTGTACCAGTGACCCTGCTCAGCGCTATCCCAAACACCATGCGCTGCTAACAGGACCTGAAGAACTTACAAAGTGTCATTTAGACCAGGAAGGGCCACAGAATTAAACCCATTCTTTAAGGATGGCTTCTGTTTCATTTTGTTTTTTCCTGTTCATTGGCAAGCCCTAGAAAACTAAAGAGTGATAATCGCTGAAAGAGGACCTCTTTTTAGACTGAAGTGCTCTGATATTTATCTAACATAAGAAGTATCTGAATGGATGCAGTTGGCCTGCATATGATCCTCCTAAAGTCAAACAAACCTGTAATTATGCAATCTAGGCAGCCACGCTGATCATTAGACATGTCACCTGTTATTCAATGTCAGAACGCACTAACAGCAATATGAGAACTATTACTATTCTTTCATTTTGAAGTGCTGAATAAGGCATTAAAGGTACATGTTACATAAAGAACATTAAGCAGAAATGGGTGATTTAGTGTTGCAATCAAATTCAACTTAAAATTCATGAGACTTCAATGAGAGGAAGATAATGGCTGAGGCAGGAACACTTACGAAAGCAAAACAATTATATGGAAACTAGCAATCAATGCGGGTTGTCTCAAAAGTGAAAGACGGGCAAAATGAGGGAGAAGAGGGAGGTCTGAGAGAGGAGAGCAAGGGAGGAGACTAGCTATTTTCACAGATGTAGGCAGACTCAGGTGAGACAAATTTCAGGTCCCCTGTGGCTAAACAAGGTATCAATAGGTAGTAAGCCTTTAACAATATGGTAATTCTTATGTAGCACAGTTCAGACTCACGAGAGTTTATCCAGGGTGAGTTCCAAGATTGTCTAGTGTCTATTCCCCACTTATTTGCTCCACATAATGCCACTTTCTTGGCTACTGGTTAAAAAATGGGGATAAAGAAGATTCTTTATCTTGGCTTCCCCAAGTCCAGATGGGCATGGTCAACAGGCCAGTCAAGCTTTTCTTCCATACCAGCAACCAGTTCAGCAAGAATGGAAGGTAACTGATGCCACTAAGAGATGCAGCTTCTTGACCAACTATTCTAAGTAAGGCCCCTCCCAAGCCACAGCTGTCCTGAGGAGCAGCCTAAGCCATGCACTGGAGAGAAATAAATTCTCTTCCCTGAGGCCTAGCCCTAAGGTTTGGGAAGCACAGCTGAAGCAGGTCCGGGAGCACACAGGACCCAGAGCCAAATAAGTTCCCTCAACGTCCTTCAAGTCCAGCAGAACTGCCTTCAGTGAAACAAACATGAAGATGAAGACACCTGTCCTCCTCCTTCCCCTAGCATGTCCATCCCAGCTTTATCTCTAGGCTCCCTCTCTACACTACTGGATGTCTTTTTCCTTTGCTCTGCTGTTGCCTATGATTTCAGCCACAGGGTCGTTTTCCAGAATTCTCCCTAAGCTCCAGAATAGGACCAGACGCTTCACGCCTTCTTGGTCCATAAGCCCTCTTTACCTTTACAACGAGGACACGTGTGCAGGTGTATGTGTTCAGGCGGCACACCCTCAAGACAAATTTCATCTACTTATTCTTTCCAACTTTCTGTCCCTGATTCAACTGCAGTTTTGCCCATGGTCAAGTTGTTTCCTGAGATTTTGTCCTAACCAAACAAAAACCGCAGAAGCAGGTGTTTTTTATTCTACAAAGTCATACACAGGCATGTCTGAACAGGAACAATACCAATTATATATAGTTGAATAAATTCAACTCCATGCATTTTATTAGTAATATACCAAACCTTTCAGACAAAGCAGTCATTTAGTGTTCTTCTGGGGTTGTGACTCCAATTCCACATGAATCACACACTCAGAAGGATCTGATAAATTCTCAGTGCCATAAAGTATATGTGTCCGTTTCGGAAAGGAGGAAGGAAGGAGAGGAGGCCAGGAATCGCCTGATTTATGTTTTAAATTTCCTAGAATAGGTGGCACATAGGGAGATTTTTACTTTCTGAAACAGGGAATAAATATTTCCTAATCTCTTCAAATTAAAACTTGATTCTTCTATATTTTATAAGCAAGAAATTTCTTCTTTTTGGATGAACTCAAATAAATGGCAGTATAAAGCATATTGCCTCTCCCTCCTTCTGTGGAAAAAAAACCCCTTCCACTTTTAAAATATAGCTCCAACTATCTCAAGCAATATATATTACACACACACCTTCCTCTATGAGTGGGTGTGTGTATGTTTTTCCTGGCAGCCTAGTATTAAGCAATCATTATATATTCATCAGAAGTCAAAGTTAATGACTTATTCACTGCTTGAGCAATATTTAATAGAAACTTGCTTACTTCTCACTACCCCGTACTTTAGTCCCCATTATTCCTCCACACAGATATTAGTGTGGTAAAATTAAAATTGAATCCACATTATATAACTGCCTCCCACCAGAAATAATAGTGAAAAGTGTAACAGTTTATGACACAAACTAGGAAGCAACTGGCTCTTTTATAAGCTCAGTGAATATGGGGGAAATCTTTGTGAAATATTGACCTTTATAATCATCTTTATCCCCTATACAATTTTCTTATCATAGTCATACAGAAGAGGGAAGTTGTATAATACAGTAACTCAAAAAGCCAGCTCTGGAGTCCATTTACATTCAAATCTAGGTTATGTTACTTGCTAGCTGTGTAGTCTTTGGCACGTAACTTGGAGTCTCAGTTTCCTCTTCTGTATAATGGGTGCAATGACAGTATCTAACTCACAACATGACTAAGTGAGAAAATGTAGCTAAAATGATCAGCACAGGGCCTGGCCCACAGTATGCACTGACAAAATGTTATCTGCCATTATAATTATTACAGAATGGATAACTACTCTGCAAATGTAGTTAGTCTAAATGCTGAAAGCACTTTGCCCATAGAACCAAAAAGAATCAAGTGAAGATCATCTCTTTAACTCTCTCAGCTGTTTCTACTAACTAGAGACCAAAGCATGAAGTTAAACTCACAAGACTGCAACGCTCTATGAGAAGCTTTGTCAACAATCCGCTATCCTACCCACCCACACACTACTGTCCAGAAACTCACTTACCTAGCAAATGCTTACTGAGCACTTACTACAGGCCAGGCAGAGGGGAAAATGCTTAGAAGCAAGAAGGAGTAGCTAAGCCTGCCCACAGAAGGTTTAACAGGTTTAACAAGTGAGGGGGTGAATGTGTCTGGAAAGGTAGTGTGCATTAGTTGTTTACCGGCTTGTGCAGAGGCTAAATAAATGCCCTGGGTCCTCTCCACCTAGGCTGATTTACAGTTTAAATGGTCAAACAAAAACCCTGGGAATGAACAGAGAGGGCATAGATTAAATCTTCACTGCACACTGACTACGCACGATGAACTCACTACTCATCCTTTGTCGCAACAGCGTGAAGTTGGTATTAGTAAACATCATTTCAAGATAAGGAAACCGATGCTCACTAGGGCTAAATCATTTGTCCCAAGTCACACAGTTAGTGAGTGGTAGACTTAGGAATTGCCCTCAGGTCTGGCCTGAAGCATGGAAGGCATGTGCAGTAGTGTCTGAACTACCACATAGAAATAAGTAAAACGCACTTCATGCAACAGTCATGGAATAATGAATAATCGGTTCTCTGGCTAAAGAAATTCTCCTAAACATTACCTTCTTTTAAGAGTGAGAGAAAGTGAAGGAGAGACTGACTGACTGACTGAAACAATTCTACCCCAAAGCAATGGAGACCATCTTTCATTATATAGATAGATATTTCCTTAGAATGTGTATAAACCACCATAGTAAAGGTATAACTCAAAATATTGCTTGAAGTAAATTCTATGAAGAATTAAACTTATAGGGCTTCCCTGGTGGCACAGTGGTTGAGAATCTGCCTGCCAATGCAGGAGACACAGGTTCGAGCCCTGGTCTGGGAAGATCCCACATGCTGCGGAGCAGCTGGGCCCGTGAGCCACAACTACTGAGCCTGCGCGTCTGGAGCCTGTGCTCCGCAACAAGAGAGGCCGCGATAGCGAGAGGCCTGCGCACCGCGATGAAGAGTGGCCCTCGCTTGCCACAACTAGAGAAAGCCCTCGCACAGAAACGAAGACCCAACACAGCCATAAATAAATAAATAAAATTTAAAAAAAAAAAAAAGAATTAAACTTAGAACTCAATCTCTGGATACAATCTAGTCTCTATCAGTCACCAACAGCACTACGAATCTCAGGCTATGGGCATCAATCATTGTAAAACATATCCACAGACCTCTTTTGGCTAGCTATTACAAGCCCCTCGAATCTTCAAGGTCAAGTCTGTCTTTTACATGATTTAAATCCTTTTCTATACCCTTCCTGTCCATTTGTTCCTATCTAATCCCTGGCAGACTGGAAAGAAACAGTGAATTCAAGGCAGCAAGCAGTATTTACAGCAGCATTCCAGCCAACATATTTAATTTCAATGACAGCCATTTCTCTCTGGTTTTCAAATCCTTGACTATGCCCATGTTTTAGTTACAGTGGGAGGGCTGAAGGCCCAGGAGGCTTAAGAAACAAAGCCTGGCTTTGACTTCTGGTTCAACATCAAAGCTCTGGCATGAATTTATGGCAGCAAAGACCAAAGGAAGTAAGGCTTAAACCTCATGTGAACATTGAAAACATTTAATGAGAATGTAGGTAAAGCACCCAACAGGATGTCTTAAACATAGTGGACCCTAAATAAAAGAATGCTATTTTACTGTTAACTATGTGTACTTTGCAATATTCCCCAATACAAACCTATTTCACTTAGGCTAGTATCTATTAAAAAAAATAAAAAACACAGTGAGGCAAGAAAAAGACAAACTGCCCAATGAAAAACTTAGCAAAGAGATATAAGCGTAAATTCTCTGAAAAGCTTATTCAAATGGTCTAGTATCTATTGAATTATGGAGTCATCGAGTCACTTCACTTTTGCAAAGTAATAGGGCATATAGTTAAGAAAGTAATTAAGCACATGGTTGAAAAATTCAAACAGAACAATAATGTGGTGTCTCCAATCCCCAAATTCTCTCTCCAGAGACAATCATTGTTATGAGGTGCCTGGGAATGCAATCCCATGGAAATATTCTACATATAAGGCATTCTCTCTTAAAAGGTCTACAGAAATTAAGATACTTACAGAAACAGAGAAATAAGAAATTTAAAATGGCCATACTTGGAGAAAGACAAATCTCACAATGCCTGACACTGAAAATCATATCAGTATTCTCTCTGTGCCCTAGTCGCCAGTAAATGTGCCTGAATAGAAAGAACCATGAGTGGCTGCTTCAGTTTAGTCAAAGTATGCTTTGATATTTAGTCAAAATATCCATTCTAAAATAACACAAAGGCAAAGAAGAACAGCTGTGAAAAGAACACAGACATTAAATACAAGAAGAGAGTAGTGCTAAACAAAGAATACAGTGAGTGTTAATGGGGGAACTTCCATTCACTCATTGAACAAATACCTACGAAACACAGACCATGTGCCTGGCGCTGTGTTGGGTGCCCTGGAGAGAGCAGTGAACAAGATAAACACTGTACCTTCCCTCAAGGAACTCTTACAAATTTCCACTCTACACAAAAATTTCTAAAAAGCCCTGATATAACTATGTGGCCTTTGTTTGGCTCTTGGTATTATGGGAAAGCTTATTCCTCTGCTGAGCGGTTCTAATTATTAGAGTTGGTCCAAAGAGAGAGCTGATTCAGGGCCTCCCTAGAATAATTCTAGGCAATGACAACAATAAATCTGAATTGCTCTTTCACACACATTCACTCATTTATACCTCATAACCTCCGTGTAGAGTTATTTTACTTTCTGTTTTCTACGGTTGAGGAAATTGAGGCTCAGAGAAGTTAAGTGATGCCACTGAAGTCATGCCTCAATGTCAGTAGAACTTGAACCCCAGTCCTCAACTCCAGAGCTACAGAAGAGCCACCTGCTGGGCCACAGAGTCAACTTTTCCAGCTCACAGTCCTTCGAAGATATGAAGGACTATTGAAGGTGGCTATTAAATATCTCCTACTCTTCGAGTCTTTGCTTCATCAGAATAAATAACGATCATCAAGTTCCTTCAAGTTCCTGCCTTCATTTAAACACGCTTCATGTACCAGTGTCTCTTTTTAAAGATGGACTCCGGAATAAAAAAAACGATAATTACAGCCACAGGCTAACCAATTAAGACTATGATAATACTATTATTATATGTGTACCACTGTGATCCTGGGTTGACCTTGTCAATTAAAAACAAAACAAAAAACTCAACAGGAACTGCTATTAAGCCAGACCTCTCCCTTCCTATATTAGTACCACTGAATTTTTCAATTAAAGATTCAAAACTTAAGATTGTCAAATTTCATGTTTCTGAAAGCTGTTACTCCATTTTATTCAGGAGGTGGAGGTCTTTCTGAATTTCAAAATGTCATCTAAATATCAGGTAGCCTCCCCTATTTTCTGTGATCCATAAATTTGACAACCTTACCTTAGTTTTTTTCCCAAGAAGTTAAATAAAATAATAGCTAACATTTACTGAGCATTTACTATGTGTCAGACATTATGCTAAGCAATTTACATGCATCATTTCATTCAATCCTTGCAATAACTGTGGATAAGACACTGTCATTCCTTTGATGGAAGGAAAAAAATGGGCTCAGAGAGGTTAAGTACCTTGAAGCAACATCATACAAGTAACAAGCTGCAGAGGGAAGATGCAAATCAGGGTCGATTAAATAACAGAGTCCATTCCTCTAACTGCAGTTATCATCAGTAATCATCATCCTTTTGGCATAACCCATTTCCATGTCATAAGACTTTGCCGAATGCCTTCCTAAGATCTATGCAGAAAGCATCCCTACTGTATCAGGGCAGTCGCTCTGGTCAAAAACAAACAAACAAACAAAACCAAACAACAACAACAAAACAGGGGATGGGGGAGTGGAGAGAAACTAGGATGATCAAGAACAAAAACATCAAGTAAGTTCATAAAATGAGATGGCTACTCAAAATAAGGTTAATGAATAGCAACTACCTTAGACCAGCATATCACTGTACTCATTTCAAATAAATTTAAACCAAGAAAAAAATTACAAATGGGGTCAGCCTACTTTTAAATAGAAAGTTAATTAAGGAACACTTTAATTAAACAGAAATTAAGTCCTCAAAAACTATAAATTTAAGTTCAAGGAGATATGATAAGAAGTTTATTAGATCATAAGACCTATGGTGACAGGGACTGTAATCTCTGTCATTTACCTAACTCTCAAGTGTTGGTCTAAATGAGAAGTATTTCGTCTGAGAAACGTTTCTTTAAGAGCGGAAGGGCCACAATCACAAGAGGGAACAACTGTATTCCACATTCCTATCTGTTGGAGGATAATTGCTATGTTAATTATTTTTGGGAGGTAACATATATTTGATTTCATGAAAACAATGGCAAATCAATCTTAAATCACTGACAGCTCCAGAAAATAAGTCTATCATAATTTACTACAAGCATTATAGTAACTGTCCCATCTAATCAGCATTTTTCCTTATGTTTGTACCTCTGCGTAGTACAAGATCCTGAAAAGATGTCTCAGAGATTTTATAAGGTCATTCTTATTTTTCTCATTACTTATCTCATCATTTCTAAGATGTTTTATTTTCACTTTGCCTGACTTAAATCAGTAGTGACTCCAAATACTGTTTCTGTCTTGCCTTCTTTAAAAGCCTACAGATGTAGAAAACAAATGTATGGACACCAAGGGGGGAAAGTCACAGAAGTGGTGGTGGCGGGATGAACTGGGAGATTGGGATTGACATGTATACACTCACGTGTATAAAATGGATAACTAATAAGAACCTGCTTAAAAAAAAAAAAAAGAACCTGTTGTATAAAAAAATAAATAAAATTCAAGAGTTCAAAAAAAAGCCTCTTTATCAAAGAAATAATAATCTATAAACACCTAAACTGACTAGAAATGTCTCAGAGAACTCTTTGCTGGATGAAGTAAACTACTTTTGTAATGGGAATTATCTCCCACTACTGTATCGGTTTCTGGATGACAATTACAATGAACTGCAAAGTAAGAAATAAAGAACTATTAATATTAAATGAGTAACTAAGTGGCTCTGGAACGCTGCAGTAGTATTTATAAAATGGGAGGGTCCAATCAATCACATCCCACATACAGGCACTCAGTCTCTGCATCCAAACTCAAATAAACCACATACAAGACCTAATCCCTGAAGTCATCTTGACTCCTCTCTTTAGCACATAATACATTTAACTGGTTCCCTAGTTCGATCAATTCTGCCTGCTCAAGTCAACTATTATCTCCTTTCCAACTACAGCTGCCTTAATTTCAATCTTTATTGTTTCTTTCTCATATTATTGGTTTGCTTCCTTAATGATTTCCTTTTCCAATATCTTTTCCCCTCTAATCCTTTTCCCATATTGTTAACAAATTCTCAAGTACAAGTGACGTTACTCTTGTTTATCAAAAGTCTACCATAGTACTTCCACTTCTGGCCAAGATAGAATAACGGGAACCAAATTTATTCTCCTGCCTGAAACACCCAAAAAATTCAAAATAAAAACAAATGAGGGGCTTCCCTGGTGGCGCAGTGGTTGAGAGTCCGCCTGACGATGCAGGGGACACGGGTTCATGCCCCGGTCCGGGAAGATCCCACATGCCACGGAGCAGCTGGGGCCATGAGCCATGGCCGCTGAGCCTGCGCGTCCAGAGCCTGTGCTCCGCAATGGGAGAGGCCGCAACAGTGAGAGGCCCGTGTACCACAAACAAACAAACAAACAAAACAACAAAAAAAAGAAAAGTGGTGTGCAAGACAACAGACTTATGCAAGGAAGAAGGAAGGAGAGTGATTGGAACCATATGAGATGAGACCTATAGTTGGCCCATCTTACTATCTTGAGGGAGTTTCCAGGCTGCAGGGCACACAATATCAAAATCTCTGCAGACCTTTTGTAGAAATTGACAAACTAATTCTAAAATCTATATGGAAATGCAAAGGACCTAGAATAGCCAAAAGAACCTTGAAAACGACAAAGTTGGAGGACTAACACTATCCAATTTCCAGACTTGTTATAAAGCTTTAGTAATCCAGGTAGCATGGTATTGGGATAAAGACTGACCAACAGAATAAAACAGAGTCCAGAAGTACAAACATACAACATATATGGACAACCGATCTGACAAAGAAGCAAATGCAATTTAGTGGAGAAAGGATAGTCTTTTCAACAAATGATGCAGGGACAACTGGCTATCATATGCAAAAAGAAAAAAACCAGGAAAAGAAACTTTGATCTATACCCCCTACCTTACACCACATACAAAAATTTAGTCAGAATGGATCACAGACTTAAATGTAAAACTATAAACCTTCTAGAAAAATTATAAAGAAAATCTTTGGGAACTTGGGTTAGGCAAAGATTTCTTAGATACAAAACCAAAAGCACAATCCATACGACAGCAAGTTGATAAACTGGATGCCATCAAAACGTAAAACTTCTGCTCTTCAAAATAATCTGTTAAGAGCTCAGACTGTGAGAAGGTATCACAAATCATATATCTGATAAAGAACTGTATTCAGAATACAAAAAGAACTCTCAAAACTCAAAAAAAATAATAAAATAAAAAACAGCTCCAAACAACTGGAAACAAGATTTGAATAGACGCTTCACCAGAGATGAACGCCAAATAAACACACGAAAAGGTACTTAACAGTATCAGTCACCCGGGAAATGCAAATTAAAACACTGTAAGATACCACTGCGTATCTAACAGAATGGCTAAAGAGTACCCAGACCAAGTGTTGGTGAGCATATGGAATGACTAAAGTATTCCCTTAATATACTCCACACACAGATTCCTAATTTTCAGACAACTGTATTACCAAAAAAGTACACTTAACCATATAATTTAAACCACATTTAATATAATTTAATTTTATCATAGTGACTCAGAAGGGACCTCATAACATTATGTCTCTCAGTGTCATCGTTATGGTTTTACTAGTAAAATATAGAAACATGAATCAACAGAAATCTTTTACGTAACAGATATCGAAGAGACCAGCTTTTAGTCTGTAATTACCTCACTGGAGTATGATTGCTTTTTATTGTAAATCATTCTCTTGACTTCAGTGTTCTCAAAGAGTGGTTGCCTGACATCAGCATCAGCATCTCCCCGGAACTTGTCAGAAATGCAAACTCTCAGGTCTGACACCAGACAACTGAATTGGAAACTCTGAGGAGGGGACCAGCAATCTGTATTTTAACAAGCCCTCCAGGTGATGCTGAAGCCTGGTAAAATTTGAGATGCATTGTTCTAACGTTTTTTTGTTTTGTTTTGTTTTTTGCGGTACGCGGGCCTCTCACTGCCGCAGCGTCTCCCGTTGCGGAGCACAGGCTCCAGACGCACAGGCCCAGTGGCCATGGCCCACGGGCCCAGCCGCTCCGTGGCATGTGGGATCCTCCTGGACTGGGGCACGAACCTGTGTCCCTTGCATTGGCAGGCGGACTCTCAACCACTGCGCCACCAGGGAAGCCTTGTTTTAAAGTTAAAATGATAAATTGCTTTTCTCTGAGATTCTTTCTGAATTCAAAGAATTTTTAAGACAAAAAAGGAAACGTTACTTCAAATCCATGTTTTCAACAAATCTATAACTCAGCCAGCTGTTTTCCTATTTTTATACTCCTGAATTATTTTTGGCCCTTTATTAAGCTAGAAGACTAGAACTGAATGTAAGATCCCATAAATAATGCATTCTACAAAAGCCTTTGTTTTAAAACAAACTTTTCGGGCTTCCCTGGTGACGCAGTGGTTGAGGGTCCGCCTGCCGATGCAGGGGACGTGGGTTCGTGCCCCAGTCCGGGGGGATCCCGCGTGCCGCGTAGCGGCTTGGCCCGTGAGCCATGGCCGCTGCGCCTGCGCGTCCGGAGCCTGTGCTCCGCGGCGGGAGAGTCCACGGCGGTGAGGGGCCCGCGTACCGCAAAAAACTTTTCTACTTAAATATCGCAGTCATTTATTCACATCTATTTTTGCAACTGCATCCAACATTCCTTGCAAATTTACAAGATTTGCTTCTAATTTCAGCCACGAATTGTCACCCCCAGTGAACACCTGTGCAACTTTTAATTAGGTTCATCTAAATGGAATGTACTTGAAAAATAATCCTAGTTATAAAATTTTTAATTGTTTCATAAAGATACTCAAGAAACAGAATGAAAGTGGATATGGTCTTGAACTGAATCAGGACAACTGGGGCTGTCGATAATTTGCTCAGAGACTTTGAGTTAATAATTTCATCTTTCTGGGTCTCAGTTCCCTCACTATAAGAGAGAGTTGATGACCTTAAGGTCCATTTCAGGTCTAAGAATCTATACATCTGTGATCTTACTCTTATCCTCTGTGTACTGTACTTTTACATTCATGTGACACTGTCAAATTATTTTAAGTATTTTTAAACAGTTTAAAAATTGTTTTAGGATACATGCCTCTTCTCAGGATTCAGGAATATAACTCTAACACTGAATATAAACAGTAAAATATGAACACATGCAAACTTTTAGTTGTTGAAGCACCAAAATGGTAGTGTGACTTTAACAGTCTCTTATTCTTTCTTAGATGGGTTAATTTATCTCTGAAACTATGGGGATGGCTGGCATGAACTCCTAAAAGCAGAGATTTCAAACATCATTAACAACATGGACTCTGGAGGCAGAATGCCTGGGTATGAATTCTGAATCTACCACTTAAGAATTATTTGTCATCTTGAGGAGGTTATTCAAACTTCCTAAACCTTAATTTTATCAATCTTCTGTTAAGAGGATAATAATAGTATCTTCTCCATACAACTTAAATGAGCTAATCTTCTGAAAGCACTTAGCACAGAATGAACACTCAATAAGCATTAGGTATTTGTATTAACATTACTTGCGAAGTTGGCTCTCTGATCAGAAGGCATGAGAACTCATGTGCAATTCACTTTGTAAACACAAGTATACAGCTACTTTGTGCAAGGCATCTCACCCTCACTACAGGAGGAGAGGTTCTCAAACTTCAGGATGTATCAGAATTGCTTGGGATACTTTTTTAAAATACAGATTCCCGTGCTCTGCTTTCAGAAGCTCCAATTCTGCAATTTTAAATAAGCATCCCAGTTGTTTCTAAGACAGGCTGCTGAGGACTACAGTTTGAGAAACATTTCTGTACGGGTTTCAAAGAGAAAGAATGTCTCCCTTCAAGTACTTAAATCTCCAAGCATTCTTTCCATTTCAGAACTCACAGCAGCTACCACAGTGCTGCTCCTGTTGGCTGTGTACCACATACACCTAATATGGTCCTTTCATGTAGATTCCATTTGCCATCACTTTAAGTTCCAATATCTGTGTCCTGATTCAATGACATAACATAACTCTTTACCTTGTATTTGAGATCTGCCTAATCCTCTAAACCCCACCACCTCCAAACCTGTGACTATTGATGGCTCCTGATATACAGGCTATTCCTGACCTCTGAACACGGTAGACTCATTAACCCTGGATGCTGACCTACAAACGTGACTACGGTCTCATTCATAGCCCTGGTCTCAGAATAACACTTCCAACACTACTGTCAGCAAACATGTCTTCAGTATAGCACACATTTTCAGACAGAGACTGCAGTGTCAAAACCTATATGAATTTAACTCACAAAACCTTAATGCATACAAAAACAACAAGAAAGCAACAATCAGGGATCAGAAGCATCCTGGGATGGAATGTAGACTATGACAAAGGAATTTAACTGTATTACAAATGTTTGACATAATAAGCTCACTGAAGGAAGTGGGGGGAAAAAGGAGCTGACCCACGTAACCTTGAACGGTGTTTTGACTGAAAACTGTTAACACTAAAGACAAGAAGAACTGTACATAAGCATTGTATGCTAGCTGATGAAGCTGTCCATCATGGAGGTATGGGTTAATAATTCTGAAACTGCTTTACATGTATATTGGGGTAAACAAATAAGTAAACGGATGGTGGGTAGTGGGAACCAGATCTCTTAACATTGAAGAAGGAAGTTACAGATAAACAAGGGAAGAATACTACTACAATTTAAGCACGTGGTACCAGGTTAGAGTTGAAGACGTCAGTATGAACACATGGTTACCTTAATATAAATGCAGATGGATAGATACAGAAATAATGACAGTTATGTGTGTACACATGTGTTAGTATCCATACATATACTTCCTAACTCTGCTGCTGAAAGGACCTAGAAGCAGTGACATTCTGGTAGCAACAAGCACACCCAGAGCCCAGATCTTAGTTTCTAAATACCATTTTCCGATATAAGGAACCAGAACTCCTTGGAGAAACAGCTGATTTGGGGGCTGGGACAGGGAAAATACAATTCTCTATAAAAGAATTCCAAATAATTTATGTTGCTATTTGTCCCTCTAGGAGGTGGAGCTTAACTCTCCCCGCTTGAGTGTGGGTAGAGTTAGACTTGCTTCCAAAAAACAGTATGTAGAAGGAGAAAAAAAAAAAAGTAACTTTGCAGTAAAGAAACCTGATAAACACTACTGGGGCCAGGTGATGAAGGTCAGTATCACCAGTAAATCATGTTGATGACATGTATCCCCTGGTATCATGTGATGAGAAGGGCACTAGACTTCTGTGGTCTTCTTGCCAAAAACACATAACCCAGATCTAATCATAACAAACCCAAATTGAGGGACATTCTACAGAAAATCTAACCAGGATTCCTCAAAATTGTCAAGGTTATAAAAACCAAGAAAAAATGAAAAAAAGAAACAGATGAAGAAGTGACTAAGGAGATGGTGACTAAATGCAAATGGTGACTAAATGCAATATGATAGCCAGGACTGGATCCTGGACAATGTCTTGAAAAAAGACTTAGTGAAATCCACAAAGTCTGGAATTTCCTATTTGGTTTAGTCAATAGTAATGTACCAATGTTGTTTCTTAGTTCTGACAAACATACCATGGAAATGTAAGATCTTAACAACTGGGAGACCTGGGTGAGTGTATATGGGAACTCTCTGCGCTATCTGCAACTTTTCGTAAACCTAAAATTATTCCAAAATAAAAAGTTTATTTAGAGAGAGCGAGCATGTACACACAAAATGAGGTGAAAGAGAGACTGCCCAAAGAGGTGAAGCTACACTTAGAAAAGTCTACATGATTAAAAAAATAATTCTTAACTGTTGTTATTTGGTATAAAGAATTTACTTGCATATAATTAAGGCATTAGCTAGATAACATTATTACTGCAACTTTCTCTCTTGGTATTCAGAATCCCAGCGAAACACATACACACACACACACAGGCGGAATCTTTTCTCAACACCATCTTCAAAATAAAAAGATTAAACAGACTCAGGTTGCAGTGTGGCAAGCAAACTGAAGCAGGAATCAAGAAGCAAATCTGTCAACTAGTTCAACTATCTTAGACATGTTATTTCATCTCTCTGGGCCTCAGTTTCCTGATCTGTAATAGAAGTACGTTAAAAAAGATGTTTAAGGATCCTTTCCAGGCAAAGATACAACAACCTCCTTGAAACCAAATCCTGCTAGATTTGCTCCTAACCCTCCAGTAGCTCCTCCTCAATCTCATCTGTTCGCACCAACCCCCCCAGAATGCTGGCCCAGGCCCTCTTTTCAGTTAACATATGCTCAGAAACAAATATATATTTCATAGCTTCAAATCCCACATGTAGGCTATTTCCAAATCCTACCTTTACTTTGAACTCAAAGACCAACTGCTTATTGGTCATCTCTACTCGGGAGACATGTCTAAAACTGACTTCATTTCCCCCCCAAAATTTGTCTTCCAGTTCCCATTTGTCAGAGGCAGAATAACAGTCCCCCAAAGATGTCCATTTCCTAATCCCCAGAACCTGTCAGTATGTATGTTACGTGCAAAGAGAGAATTAAGGTTACTAATCAACTGACCTTGAGATGGGGAGATACATTATCTTGGGTTACTCTGGGTGCACGTAATATAATCACAGGGGTCTCTATTAGTGAAAGAGAAAAGCAGGAGAGTCAATGTCACAGTGATGTGGGATGAGAAAGACCTGACTGGCCATTGCTGACCTGGAAGATGGAAGGAGTATGAGCAGCCTCTAGAAACTGAGAGAGACGAGAAAATGACTCTGCCCTACAGCCTCCGCAAAGGAACACAGCCCTTCTGACAGCTGGATTTTAGCCCAGGGAGACCCATTGCAGACTTCTAACCTCCAGCTCTGTAAGATAATACATTTGTGTTGTTTTAAGCCACTAAGTTTGTGGTAAGTTGTTCCCACAGCAATAGCAAAATAATGGCCACCAGGCTAGAAAACTGGGCCTTTCTTTTCTTTTCTTTTTTTTTTGTGGTACACGGGCCTCTCACTGTTGTGGCCTCTCCCGTTGCGGAGCAACAGGCTCCGGACACGCAGGCTCAGCGGCCATGGCTCACGGGCCCAGCCGCTCCGCGGCATGTGGGATCTTCCCGGACCGGGGCACGAACCCATGTCCCCCGCATCGGCAGGCGGACTCTCAACTGCTGCGCCACCAGGGAAGCCCAAACCGGGCCTTTCTTAACGGGGGTGCTTCAGTCAGAAATTTGAGTATCATTGTTGACTCCTTCCTTTCCCTTAATCTCCATATTCAGTAGATCACTGAATTTCATCAATCATCCCTCCTTTGTCTCTTATGAATCTGCCCAGACCCCATGCCACCTTCCTAGTCCAAGTCACTACTATCTAATGCCTGGGACCCCAACAGCCTCCTGACTGGTTGGTCTACCTCTAGGCTCATTCCTAGGAAGCCATTTCCCACATTATAGCCAGAGAATTAATGCAAAATACAAATTATCTTATTCCGATTTTAAAAACTTTTTAACAGCTTCTCACTGCCCGAAAGATAGAAGTCCAAACTCTAATTTGACTTATGAGAGCCTTCTACCCCTGTTCTGGCCCTCTCCTATTCTCTCCAGCCTCTGCTCAGTACACAAATGCCAGGTCTATTTTAGTCACTGCTATATTGGCAACACCTAGCACAGGAAGTATTAATCCTTTCGGCCCTCACATGAACGCTACCCCCTACCTGATATGTAGAGTTTATTTTCTCTATCCATAAATTGAGGCTGGTCCTGTGACTGTTTTGACTTATTAGACACAGTAGAAGTGATGTTCTGGAACTTCTGAGCCCACATCTTAACAGGTCTGGCAGCTTCTGCTTCCTTCCCCTGGGAACAGCTACTGTGCTGGAAGAAACCCAAACCATGTGGAGAGGCTACGTGAAGGAGAACCCTAAGGCTCTGGTCAATAACTCCAGTTGAGCATCCAGCTAACAGTCAGAACCAACTGCCAGCCATGTAAGGGAGCCACCTTGCAAATTCTAACCCAGTCGAGCCCCCAAATGGCTGCCATCTTAACTGACCTCACATGGAGCAGAAGAACCTCCCAGCCCAGTTCAGTCAACCCACTGAATCATGAGACAGTAACAAAAGAAAGTTTACAGTTTTAACACATTAAGTTTCAAGGTAGCTTGTTTTACAGCAATAAGGGCATATGCCAATGTGGGTTTAAACTCTACTCCTGGTACCAATTTCATCTCTTGCTCCTTAACAAACTACCCCAGTAAGCTCCATCTCTTGATATGAGGAATAGCATGCAATCACAAGCATGGGAAGACTTGCTGGGGGCCATCATTGGAGAGTAGTTATACAGCACATGAGAAATACTCAATACCTCTAATAAATGTATGAGTGCCTGTCCTATCTCTTAAAACCTCATTTCTTTTCCAGATCCAGAGTTAAAATGTACTCTTAATGAAAAAGAGAAGTTAAATCAGTCACCTGTTAAACTCTAACTGATAATTCAAATCTGGGCAAATGTATTTTTTGAAGGTTCTTTTGAGAAATCTACTCCCGTGGTGCTCAATTGCGACCAATTAAAAGCATTAAATATAGAACAAAAGTATATTAAAATCCCTATTCACACGGCAGTCATCTGTTCCACTTGTGCTATAACTGTACTAAAATGTGAGGGACAGATTATGTGAAGGATTTTGATTATGGTTTTTTTTTTTTTTTTTTTTTTTTTGCGGTACGCGGGCCTCTCACTGTTGTGGCCTCTCCCGTTGCGGAGCACAGGCTCCGGACGCGCAGGCTCAGCGGCCATGGCTCACGGGCCCAGCCGCTCCGTGGCACGTGGGATCTTCCCGGACCGGGGCACGAACCCGTGTCCCCTGCATCGGCAGGCGGACTCTCAACCACTGCGCCACCAGGGAAGCCCTTGATTATGTTTTGAGATGTTCCCCCACCGGTGATATTGCCAAGAATGGTAAGGATGAGATGTAAAAACAATATCATTGGAGTGAAAATGCAAACATTCATTAAATACCTGAATGAGAGGAATATTAATGGAACATACAATCAGTTAACCAAAAAATAAAACAGTAAAGAAAAGAAAGTGCTTCACAGTTGAGCATGTGAAACATCTCTTAGACCTGCATGGTAATCTCTGACAGCCCTCTGGGTCTATGAGAAGCCTTCTGGGTATTATAGGAATTTGGTATGTGAATCTGGTAGGATTCGTTACCGGACTAGTATTGGTATTTCGCTTCCCAATTAGTAAGTATCTAAACACAAGTGCATAGTGCTCTTTGGAAAGATAAGGCAGATATAGGGCAATTCTTTCAAATTCAACAAACTCCAAAACTACCTAAGGACTCTGGAAGTCTCCATTCTAAGAGAGTAGAGGGCACTAACAAAAACTGCATCCTCTATGTAACAGTTTACATAACCTTTCTTTGTAACTAGTTTAAATGTCTATTTTAGTCTGTCCCAAAGGAGCTCTGATCCTTTTTGCTTGAAATTAAATCCCATACTAATTTTTCTGAAACTAGAACACATTTCTGCTTCCGAAATCATCATAGATGTCACTTTTTTCCTACTAAGAAGGTAATGCCCATACTCCCTCTCCCCCTCCCGCTCACAAACACACTTGGCCCTCACTCAACACACACTCTCAGTGCCATTCTCCATCCCAATAGGAAGGTATATACTTTAAAGTCATTTTTTCACTTATTCTCTTTATAGTTGAAGTACGTGTTTACAGGCTGACCAGCCAAGGTGAGAAGTAGATCCGGCATATGACAAAGCATATAAACTGTTTTGAACTAGGAAAAGGAGATATTGGCCATATTTTACACACACAAAAAAGGAAGCTCAAAGAAATGAAGTAACTGGTTCAAACTTACACAGCTAGTAGATAACAGAACTTGCATTTTTAACTCAGGGCTATTTGTACAATATTAAATTTGTACAATACTAACTTTATACAATACTAATTCTCAACCAAGAGCTCCAAAGTATCCACCTTTCTACTCTGCAAAGGGCCCAAATAACTACAAAAACCCACATTTTTTGGTTGTTATTTGTATTGGTCAAAAAGTAATTGACCCCAAACTAACACAACATTGTAAATCAACTACACCTCAATTAAAAAAAAAAAAAGATCTAATAAAAATAGCTCTTTGGACTCTTTGGAGACTGAATTAAAACTATAGCTGATAGTAATAAATAAATAAATAAAAATAAGAGTTAGTATGTGTTTAATAAAAAAAGGTAATTGACCAATAAAATGTGAGTGTTACGTGCCAAGCATTGTGGAGAGCACTTTAAACATATTATTCAATTCTCACATCAACCCTAAATAAGGTGGGAATAAGGGAGATGTTTGTGGGCACATAATTAAACATTCATTAGATATTAGTTCCTATTTTACAATGTTATCCCCTATTTTACAGATGAGGAAACCAAAACCTAAAGTCACTATGTTATTAACTAGCATAGCCGAGCCTGAACCCAGTTTACTTGATTCCAGAACTGGTCCTTAAAGTCTGCCTAGCCAACCAAAGTATTTTGCTGCCCATTAGGGAAAAAAGGGAAAGAAGAAAGGAACCTGGCAGTAACCAAGGCCTTATTACTATATTGTGAGATGTACGACATCTTCTCGATGTGATAGTACTAAAGCTATAACACATGGTGGTAAAAATCTTAGAAAGGCCCAAACTGAAGATAATCTTCAGTCTGAACTACTTGCATCTCCCTGAATCTGCCAGGCATTGGGAAACAATTCTTCACGGGTCTCACACATCTCTGAACATCTTGCAGAAGCATGCACTGCCCTTTTGTTCCAGCCTATCTTTTCAAGGATGTTTGCATGATGAACAAAGCTTTGGAAGACTAGATAGTGTCTCCCTCCAAAGCAAAGGGCAGTGTAATAAAGATAATGTCTTCCTCCAGAGCAAAAGTCAGCCAGGTTTACTGCCCATTATAAAAATCTGGGTTCCCCAAGCTCAAGGTTCCTCAGCTCCAACCCAAGCCCACCACAGTATCGCCCTGGGCTCTTCCATACCACCCCTGTAAGGACTCGGATTGGGAGTGAACCTACAGGACCATAATACTCACATGGCTTGATGTACAACAAGAAAGGCCTTTGTCTCTTACCTAGGAGCCTCCTGTCTTCCGCCAGCATCCATGAAACTGTGGCAGGCTAACTTGATAGCGTCCATGTAGGGTAAAAACCCCAGATCCTTCACAGATCTTGATACCAAGTTCTTTGGACTACTTCTCACCTTTGCTTTCCTCAGAGATACCCTCTCCCATTCTATAGGAGACACTATTCATCTTTTGGTCATCATTTTCGGCATGAAATTTCTCCTAAAGGTCCTCAGCTAGAATCTACTATTAACTCCATCATGCCCCCATTGATTCCTGCACACAGGTTTCTATCACAGCCCTTTTAAAGCTTTATTCCACTTGCTTATTTGTGTGCTGTGCCAGTTAATCAATTTATTGCCTCTCAGCTCAAAATTTATCTTTTTTTTAATTTTTTAATTTTTTTTATTTTTTTATTTGAAGTGGGCCTCTCACTGTTGTGGCCTCTCCCGTTGTGGAGCACAGGCTCTGGACGCGCAGGCTCAGCGGCCATGGCTCATGCGCCCAGCTGCTCCGCGGCATGTGGGATCTTCCCAGACTGGGGCACGAACCCGTGTCCGCTGCATCGGCAGGCAGACTCTCAACCACTGCGCCACCAGGGAAGCCCAAAATTTATCTTTTTATACATGCTCTGTGATAATGAATGAAATTGCTTTAAGCATTTCTCCTTACAGTGAGCGTAATGTTAACCTTTCTCAATAGAGGGTGCTGCAAGGACACTGCAGGAGGAAGGGAGTCCTCCAGAGAACATTACACTTAATGATGAAAGACTTTTCTTTTGCCCTAAGATTAGGAACAAGATAAGGATGTCTGTTCTGCCACTTGTATTCAGTAAATAACTTACTGCAGGTTCTAGCGTCAGGCAAGAAAAAGAAATAAAAAGCTAATAGATTGGAAAGGAAAAAATAAAACTATCTCTATTCACAGATGACGTGACCTTGCATGAAGAAAATCCTAAGGAATCCACTAAAAAAAATACACACACATACGCACACACACACGCACACACGAGTTCAGCAAGGTTGCAGGATACAAGCTCGATTTTATACACTTGCAATGAATATGAAAATGAAATTAAGAAAGTAATTCCATTTACAATGGCATCAAAAAGAATAAAATGTTTTAGAATAAATTAACAGAAGAAACGTACAACTAATATTCTGAAAACACTGTTGAAAGAACTTAAATAAGATCTAAATAAATGCAATCTCATCAGAATCCCAGCTGGCTTCTTTTTAGAAACGGACAGGCTGATCCTAAAATTCATACAGAATTACAAGAGACCCCAAAGACTCAAAACAATTTTTAAAAAGAAGAGCAAAGTTGGAGGACTACACTTCTCAACTTCAAAACTTACTACAAAGCAACAGCTACAAGACAGTGTGGTACAGGCATAAGGATAGGCATACAGAATTCTATCAATGGAATACAATTAATGGAGAGTCCAAAAATAAACTTGTGTGTCAATGGTCATCTGATTTTCAACAAGGAGGTACCAAGACTATTCAGTGGGGAAGGAATGGTGCTGGGACAACTGCATAGCCACATGCAAAAGAATGAAATTGGACCACTAACTTAAACCATATACAAAATTAATTCAAAATGATCTAAATATAATAGCTAGAGCTATAAAACTCCTAGGAAAAAATTAGCAATAAATTTGCATGACGTTAGATTTGGCAATGGATTCTTAGGTATGACACCAAAAACACGGGGAACAAAGGAAAAACAGATGACTGGACTTCCTCAAATAAAAAACTTCTATGCTTCAAAGAACACTATCAAGAAAGTAAAAAGACAACTCACAGAAGGCGAAAAAATTACAAATCATATATTTGATAATGGACTTGTATCTAGAATATATAAAGACTCTTATAACTCAAAAACAGAAATAACTCAATTCGAAAATGGGCAAAGGATCTGCATAGACATTTCTCCAAAGAAGATACACAAATGTCCAGTAAGCACATGAAAAGAAGCTTCACATCACTGTCCATTAGGGAAATGCAAATCAAAACCACAATGAGATTCCAATTTGTACACAAATGTTCAGAGTAGCATTTCTTAATAACATCCGAATAATAATTTATTAATAATAACAATCCAGTGTCTATCAACTGATGAATGCATATACAAAATGTGGTATATCCAAAGAGTGGAATATTATTTAGCCATAAAAAATGGAACAATTAACTGAGAGGGATTAAAAAGCTAGGTTACTTATCATAAGTAAAATCCCATCAAGGGATATAATGAAATAGTAATGGATTCATTTTTAATCAACTTCATTATGGCAGGTGGTGCTAGAATGCAGGGGAAGGGCAGATCCAAATGTCAATGAAGCTTCCTCTCAACTTCTGTCTAGGCGTAAGTGCCGACTTTAAAAGGTCTTCAAAGAAATTCATGCAAGGAATGCCTCTTGCAACTTGGTCACATGCAAAAGTGAAGCAAGAAGCACATCCGTTTGGAGCTTGCCCCAAGGGCTTCTAGTTCTTCTCCAAACTGGGTTCATAACTCCCACCCACAGAGGGAAAGGCAGTGCCTGAAGCAGAACCCAGGGATAAGCAAATTAGCATTTCCAAGGTCAACTGCTGACAGGCCTAATTGATTACAGCAACCAGTATATTCTGGCTGAAGTTAAGAGGCTTAGCCTCTCTAGCTTGCTCAACACTAGCAAGAAACTAATTTACCACATCAGTTACAAAATATGGAAGTACTGTAGGTATGGAGTCAAATTGGGATGCGACATTTCAAGAAGAGGCAAATATTAATAGGATCTGGAGAAGTAAGTGATTTTAAGGGGGTTAAACAATTTTGGGAAAAACCTAAAATACCAATCATGCCAGCGGTAAAGGACTGACAAGTACAAAAAAAAAAAAAAAGGAAAAGAAATCAATAGATAGTATTATCTTGTTTTACCAACTGGTTCAAAGTTTCAATGTGAATATTCACCAAAACTGCTAAAAAGCTGCAAAACTAAATGATTTAACTACCATTACAATTTTTTGCCCTCCTCTGATAGTCACTGAAAAGTGAAACGCCCTCTGCCATTTCCCACGTGTAGCTATTAAGCATATGAAATGAGGCTAGTCCGGACTGAGAACAGAATGTAAGTATAAAAATAACTCAATTTTCATAACGATTACAAGTCGAGGTAATATTTTAGACACATTAGATTAAATAATATATTACTAAAATTAATTCCTCTTCTTTTTTCTCACATTTTGTAATAAGGATAGTAGAAAATTTTAAATTATGCATGCGGCTCACATTATATTTTTATTGGACAGTGCTGCTACACACAAATAACACATTACATTTATACAGAACACATTTTTTTTTTTTTTTGGCAGGGGGGTGCGCGGGCCTCTCACTGTTGTGGCCTCTCCCATTGCGGAGCACAGGCTCCAGACGTGCAGGCTCCGCGGCATGTGGGATCTTCCCCGACCGGGGCACAAACCCGTGTCCCCTACTTTGGCAGGCGGACTCTCAACCACTGCGCCACCAGGGAAGCCCCCAGAACACACACTTAATTTCAGGTATGAAGTACAGAAAGAGAGAGAAATAGGTCTGGATAATAAAAAAATCTTCTCTAGAATAATCACATTGGTTTCACCTGTTAATCACCAACCTAATAAAAGTTCCTTTCTGCTTAGGGAAAGACAAACTTTTATTTCTTTTAAAAAGGATCTAATGTTTCAGAAACGATCCTAAAGCCTGTGCTACTTCTGCCATGAATTGTCATCTTTGCCTAGAATTAAACTAGTCTTAATTCTTTTCAATGATCAAAGATATATGATAAAGTGCTAGTCTAATTTTAAAATCTGTTCGAGTGACTCCACTTCAGTTTCTCCCGTAGTAGTCATTTTCATACCTATTAGGTCACTGAAACCTAACCCATGCCTCTGCTCCAAAGGTTTAAAAAAAAGAAAAGAAAAGAAATGAAAAAGAAAAAATAGAATCAACACAAATATTATTCGCAAGCATCTAGAAAAACCCTGGCAGTATTTAGGTACTATACGTATTCTGTTTTAAAAACTAAAATATGACTCATTTGCTATTTCAAAAAGGGACATCCCAATGTGGATGGGAGCTTAGCAAACAGGAGAGTACAGCAAGCAATTATTTCCACACATTCCATCATGTGCAGAAACCAAGCCAACCTTCAGGTTTTTACAGTCTGGGGAAGAAAGAAAATCTGGAGGTGTTGGAATAGTTGGAAATTTACGGAGTGAGAGTGCACCATAACAGGAGGTGAGGTGAGGTGAGGTGAGGTGAGGTGAGGCCAACAACAGCTCAAACTTTCCTCTCCGTAGCTCTCAAAAAGGAAACTACTCAACTTTCTGACTAAGGAAGTCAATAGGAGAGGAAAATACATTTCACACTTTTTAATATCCCAAAATTGTGCCCCATACATTTGGCCCACTGATAGAATTTAAAGTGGTTTTTAAATGTTATCAACAACAAAAATCAAGATCACTAACTCAGAATAATAAATAATAAATATGAGATGTATCTTTCTATTTTGTGACAGGGCCTGCATCTATTGCTGGTAAATGAACTGAGTAACCGGGATAACTAGAAATAAAGCTAGTGGAAATGAGCGGTCTAGTCCTCATTCCTGGAAGAGCTGATCTTAAAATGTTGTGATCCTAATAGCCCTACAGTTTTTCTGGTCTGATAGAAACAGCACAATTTTTGTATTTTTAGATATATGGAATAATTCAGGCTCCAAGCTACTAGATTCCAATAATGTAGTGACTGTACTTCTTACACAATTCTGAACCCCGCAATCAACACACACAGATCAGTAAGGCCCCAGTGGCTACCTCATAAGAAGTGTTTTGGTGCCACCTAGTGGCATAGGTTTCTCCTGTCAAAGGCGAAATGATTAGACCAGGGTTCTCAAAGTGTGGTCCCTGAACCAGTAGCATCAGCCACCAGAGAACTCATTAGAAGTGCAAATTTTTGGCCTCATTCTAGATCTACTGAAACTTTAGCAGTGGGGCCCGGCAATCTGTTTCAACAAGCCCTCTAAGTGGTTCCCTCCCATGTTTAAGAACCACTGGATTAATCAGTCCTTACACAAAAATTAAGTGCAAAGTCTTTAAAACTTAGGTTCATCAATGAACAAAAGTGCTCAATTTCTAATTTCTAAAGACCAAACACATTAACAAAACAAAAATACAATAAAAAAGCAAAAAGCCCTGTGAAACAAAGAAAAGGCATTTATTGGTATCAGGATATTAGGTTATGGCATCTTAAGGGGGCTCATCTGAAAAGGGGGAACACATGAAAAGCCAAGGAGGTAGAACACTAGTGATTTTTAAATTGAGTCACCTACCCTAATGATTCCTGTGCAACTATGTTATAAAGTCATCAAGAGAAAAGAGAAAAATCTTTTTCTTGATTCCTTGCTAAACTGTTTATTTTCTATTTAGGTCTTAGAGGAGAACTTGGTTACTTTAAATAACAACTTAAACTGAGGTTGAGTAAGAAAAGTCCCATAATGCACCTAGATGTTTGCAGGCCTCTCACTGTTGTGGCCTCTCCCGTTGTGGAGCACAGGCTCCGGATGCACGGGCTCAGCAGCCATGGCTCATGGGCCCAGCCGCTCCGTGGCACGTGGGATTTTCCCGGACCGGGGCTCGAACCCACGTCCCCTGCATCGGCAGGCGGACTCTCAACCACTGCGCCACCAGGGAAGCCCAAAAAAACCCTTTTAATAAATATCTATTTATTCATAATTAAAAAGTTATATGCTTGAAGTAAGAAAACTGGGTCATGAGATATATGCCCCGTATGGCCACTGGTCCACACAGTCACAATTAAGTATATACCATCCCTTACTCCATGGCTTAAACGGCAAACTTACCAGTTAAGAGAAAAAAATCAACTCTGAGAGGCTAACCATGCAAAACCAAGCCTCCAATATGACAGGTAACATCACAGACATTAATATCGGCGGCATAAAATATAAAGAAATTTCAAAGACTTGCTCTATTAATTTTGATTTTGTCCTTTCAAGATATAAATTTAGATATCCACAGAGACCAACTATTTAATTCTAACATTTTAAGAGCAAATGCCCACAATAGGATGAGTTTCTGACAAAACTCTTCTTTCCTTTTTCTCTTCAAACCTTCCCTCTACCCACAAGTGAGTTCATAAAAATATGTCACAGAAAGATGGGTCAAAAGCAAAATGTAAATAATAATAATTTTTTAAACACGAGAAAAAAATCTTGGAACTGATTTGTTACAAAGAACTTTCCTCGTTGTCACTATCATTGCAAAGACGAATCTGTGCTGAGCCACTGCATGGGGCTAAGTGCCATACTACTTTGCCAGTTCAAATGCTCAACTGTTCACTAATTAATATTTTGAATTTAAAATTTTCTCATTTGTAAAAAAAGATGTAAAACCTCATATAATTGCAATAAGAAGTAGAGAAAATATACCCCAAAAAATGCCTCTCACATCACAGCTAGAAAGGATTACTGCCATCAACTGAGGGCCATCAGAAAGAGAAAGGGGTGCCAGATTAATCTAGGTCAAGGGGCTGAAATCAGGCCAAACTGGTTTCAAATTCAAATTCCCTGGCTGCCACTTCGGTGTGTGCCCTATGGTAAGTTACTTCAATTCAGTGAGCCTCATTTTCCCATCTGTAGAGTGAGGATAAGGCTACCTCTTTCAGTGATTTTCACCGCACGCACCTTTATTTAATAGTATCTGCCTATAGTCAGCTCTGGCGGCTCTTTTCCTCACCCACTTCAACACTTTGAGAAACGCTTACATCAGAAGGTGAGGCATGTTCCCAGGTCAAGACTAAACAATACAATTATGGTAGTGATACATTTAATAGCAACATCTCACACATATTTCGAAGACACAAGTCAACAGTACCAGGAATCTCACCAGCTGAGGAAAAGGCTGACCTTGAAGTTGCCCCAGCATTCAGGCTTTGTAACCTTTGGAGTCTTTTACCAACTGTATCTACCAAATGCAAATATGTTCCAATGTGAGAAATGCCCCGTGGCATGGTGGTAACCTGAAAGACCAGCTCTCCAGTTGATGAGAACAGCTTGATTTGTGGCATTTGCCCATTTCTGTGAGTGGGGTTAATTCTCCTCCTATGGCTGCTTCAACCCAACACCCAAATTCCTTAATTACTTGACTGATTGATTGACTGATTCATCAATAAGCATTTGCAGACGACCTAAAATGTATAAAGCCCTCTGCCAGGCTCTGAAGGTGGGGTATGAGGATGACTATAGATGAATCCTACCCTCAAGGACCTTACAGACCAGACAGGGAAATACAATAAACACAAAAAAGAAATATAAAATATAAGGAGAACATGAAGAACCTCTGAAAACAGGGAAAAATCCCTAACTTCCAGCAAGCAGTACATACAATAAAAGTTCAGGTATTATTTACCTAAAGAACCCCTAGTATTGCCTATGCTTTCTACTAGGCAAATTTCAAAACCTCTCTGGGTGAAAAACAATATTTTCCTTTTACCAGAGTTAATGAATATGTATGTGCATATGTGTATATCACAGTTCCTCTGCCTCAGCACTGCTGACATTTCAGGCTGGATGTTGCCCAGGGGCTGTCCTATGCATTGTGGGATATTTAGCGACACCTAAACACCTAGAGGCTGGTAGAGACCAGTAGCACACTCACCACCTGCCTCTAAGTTGTGACAACCAGAAATGTCTCCAGACGTTGCCAAAGGTGCCCTGAGGGCAAAACCACCCACTACTGTATATACACTATGCATATACGGCTATACAGATGGGGTCTATACAGGGATGGAGTGGATATATGGATCCATGGATATGAACCTGTGTGCATATATAAATGAGCTAGATACTCAATTAGAGGAAATTTTTATATTAATTTGCCTACTAGGTTTTAAATATATTCATTCACTTCTTGAGTGCCTTCTATATACCAAGTGCTGATAGAGGCAACAGCAGGGGCGAGGGCGGGGGAATTAGAGGCACCTGGCAAAAATCCCTGCAGTCACGGTGCTTACGTACAGGGTAGACAGGCAACAAACCAAATAACTATACCAATGATACAGTATGTGAGAAGGTGGGATGACGTTAAGTAGTAGGGGGAAAAATCAAGCAGGGCAAAGGGTTAGAGATTCTGAGAAGAGGACATGTTGCCCTTCTGAATTTCAAGCACCTAATCGCGCCAGACAAAACACATGCTCAGATTTTCAGATCCTGTGCTCACAGGCAACTTCCTGAGCACAATTTGAAAGCAAGTCTAAATTTTATTAATGTTAAGAAGAGAGGGAATGTACTCATTTTGTACTCATAACCAGTAAGGGAGCAGAATGGAGGGCTGTCACACACCCCCACTTCCTCATTCCTATTCTCTGCCCAACCCTAGAGGCTGACAAACCTCACTCATTCTGAAAAGCTCCCATTCCTTGAAGTAAGAACCAGTGAGTAAAAGCATCAGAGATACCTAACTGCTAAGGTTCCTTTCAGCCTCAAAATGGCATTAATGGATTATCAATATGAATACTGCTGATGACAAAGAAGAGGGATTGAGGAAAAGGAACAGGAAATTTTATTCTGGTAAATCTTTTTGTGGGCCTTAATAGATGTTACAAGGCTGTTTTCTCACTTTATTGCACTGCCCTAATATATACATCATTGTGAAAATTTTCCCTGTGATTCTTTTTGTTAGCATATTTCAATCTCCTCCAAAAATGTATTTCATCAGAAGTTCTTTTCACTTGATTAACTGTAGAGTCTACAAATAATGCCACTACAATGAACAAACACACACAGTCCTGGTGTGACATAATAGGAAGAAATATATATTTGGTCTCTGCCCCTAAAGCCCTTGGAATCATCAAAGTGATCAAAGTCTTTTTGTATTCTAATGAGATGACTGGTGGCTAGGGGTTATCTGGATAGCCTCAAGATGGGGGCTGGTTGCCATGGAAGCCAACCACATGATTAGAGGGCTGGAGATTGACTCAATCACTAGTGGCCAATGATCTAATTGCGCGTGCGTGGGTACTGAATGACGCCTCCATAAAAACCCAAAGGGGCAGGGTTCAGAGAGCTTCCAGGTCGGTGAACACACGGAGGTGCTGGCAGTGAGGCAAGCTTGGAGAGGGCATGGAAGCTCGCGCCCCTTCCCACTTACCTTGCCCTTTGCATCTCTTCCATCTGGCTGTTCCTGTGATGTAGCTTTTTATAATAAATCGGTAATCTAGTAGATAAACTGTTTCCCTGAGTTCTGTGAGCTGCTCTAGCAAATTATAGAACCCAAGGGCAGTGGGGGCAGTCTCATGGGACTGAGCGCTTAACCTGTGAGATCTGACACTAACTCCAGGTAAATAGTATCAGAATTGAATTGAATTGTAGGACACCCAGTTGGAGAATTGGAGAATTGCTTGGAGTGGGAAGTGGAGCTAGAAGTGTCACAAGCGCTGTGAGTAGCAGAGTAGAAACAGTGCAGCTTTTCCTTACACCTGGGAAATATGAAGATATAGGCAAAACAACTGAGCTTTTTGAGAGAGCTGGATTTTTACTACTCTGTAGGCAATGCCTTTATACTTTTAACACTACAGATACCATAATTTTCAATGGCCTTCATTTATTTAAGTTATAATAACATTTTGCTTTTATAATTGACTCCAGCTTTAAAAGCTATATAAGAAATACAAACATTGGCTTCTTATGGTTGTTATTTTTATTGTCTTTGTGGCCACCACCCCACTATTATTACTTTCTTCTAATTACTGCTTCTACTCAATAACATAATTATGGAATAATGTATAAGAGCAACGCCAAAAAGAAACCTTCCCACTTTAACTAGAGTCCTGGCTATAAGAAGCAGTTCTCTAGATGGAGAAATTTATTACAGCATAATGAAAATCCATAATGTGGGTCTTCCTAAGAAAAGAAGTCTTGAGAATGTGAGGTCAGTACGTGCTGGCTTCTCAAACCATTAAGTAATTTTCAAAATAAATTTAACATAAAAGATTTAAGTAAAATAATTACTCCTTTTTCATAAAATTAGGTGATGGGTGATAGGGTTATGGATGTTCATAATTTTCTTTTTCTTTTTCTCTCTATCCCTCAAATTTTTAGATTTTTAGAATGCCTTATATCAGGGGAAAAACTAGAATATTACCCACCGAAGCCTCCAGATTCAGAAGTATGCACTCAACTGAATGCTTAAGGTTTGCAAATCTGAAAGTTCAGTTATTCATGAGAAGCACAAATTTCTAAGGCCATGTAATTTTTAACTCTGATGGCTGTTCTTTATTCATCATTAACTCTAAAGTAACTGTCACAAAGTGAAAGCTCTGTTTATTGCCTAGGTGGAGACCAAGGTGAGAAAAAAAGGAATCGGGTTTAAAAAGATGATGATTCTTAATGAGAATACAAATTCTGGATACATGAAAGAACAGACTATCATTCAATCAATTCACTGTATCACTTCTATCAGTCAGGACTGCAACTGGCTGCAACGGAGAGGACACCTGACAGCCATCACTTAACCAAAAAGGAACTGATTTTCCTAACATTACAACAAGTCCAGAAATAGACAGACTAGGGTCAGTACAATGACCCCAAAAGTTCCCAGCTTCTTCCTTCCACGACCAGACTCAACTCTGCCTTTACAAGTAGAAGACACTAAAGTCCAGGGAACGTGTGAATGTCCAAGGGAAGTCATTGAGAACTTCACTAGCAGAATAGGACAAAAGCTGATGGGCTGTTTAAGAAAAAGCATGCAACCTCATTTCGGAATTCAAAAGGGAGAAGGAAAGGAAGAAGAAGAGGGACAAAAAAGAAAAATCAGATAATGTTAACCTCAACAAAATAACCAAAATTTTCTGAGCTAAATACCACTAAATGTTATTTCAATATTATCCAATTGCTGCAAATGCCATTAGACAAACACAATCAATTTTCAATAAAGTGTAATTGTTAAGGGCAGAAACTGCAGTCAAGTCCCTTATGCTCAAATCTCAACTCCCACCACTTACTTAGTAACTGTGTGACCTTTGGAGAGCACTTAACTTCGCTAAGCCTCAGTGGCTCATGTACCCAGTGGGGATAACAACAGTCCTTACTTTGAAGGATTAGTTAGGACCAAGTGAGATATCACTTATGAAAACAGCACAGTGCCTGCACACATTTGACGTGTGTAACCAATCAAGCTATTATCATCTTTTGATCATTATGGCCATCATTATCATCACCGTACCTCAGAATAGTTCAACAAACATCCAATTACCTGCCTGACCATAGTAACTGAAGTCTCTCTGCTCTGTTTCTTTCAGCAAGTCACAGAAAGAAAAGCAATATAGAGAGTAAAATCCAGAAGCTCTCCAACAGTTTTCTCATCTACTGGACCCTTGGGCAATTTAAATATACATCCTTTTACTCTTTTCTTCCAAACGTTCCTCACAAATATTCAGCAAGAATCTGATAAGAACTGTCAATCCTCAGGCACATACATTTTCCATGGAATCGCAGAATGTTAACCAAACCTCTGAAGGCCACCTGAAGACACACCCTGACACAGAGGCAGGACGAGAGGACGCAACCCTGAGGTACACTAACATTTTAGGGAAGGGCCATTCCTCAAATTTACTTGACTAAACTTAAAGGGCTTATGAAAATTCAGTTGCTTAAAGATGATGTTGATACCTACAGCTCTGATAAATTAGGTCAGTACATTCTGCTTAAGAAGACAGAAAAGCACATAATAAACTTTAAAATCTGAAAAATAAGCTCTGGTTATCTGAAAAATCTCCTAACGTAACAAATTTCATTTCCCAGTTAGTTCAAATAAAGAATTACTAGAATACCAATAAATTCAGAGAAAAACTAATAGATAGGGTGGCAGCAAGAGTCTAATTGCCCAGACACCATAAGCTGTAACGTAACACGAGGAAAGGTGATAATTTCAAATATGCTAGAAAGTTGAATAGGGACAAGCACCTGTATAGGAATATGCAACCAACAGGAAACAAAACGAAACACATCACCACCCAAGTTCTCGGCAGCAGGAATCCCCTCCACGAATAATTTAATAATATAGTGACAAGAGAATTACAGTGCAAAGTGAGAAAATGATCCCCAAGTGATTGTTACCACCTATTTTGTCAAAATTCATTCTAATTTGTGATGAAACTGGGCAACCCGAAAGGTCAACAGAAAGTGTGTCTAATCTTATAAGGCTAAGAAGAAAAGGGAGTATTTCTGCTCTGAAGATAGTTGACGGACTTTCCCACTTGCTCTTCTGCACTTTAATTTCTCCCAGTCCATGGCCTATTGCCCAAGAAAATAGTCAACTCAAATGCAAACCAAATGACTAAATGATAGCTAACATTTACTGAGCACTTATTAAGTATTAATGACTGCTCTATGTAATTTGTAAGTATTATCTCATTTAATCCCCACAATAATGCCATTTACAAATCAGAAATCTAAAACAGAGGTTACAAAACTTGTCCAAGGACACAAAAATAATAAGTGATGGAGCTGGGACAAGAACCCAGGCATTCTGTACACAAAGCTCTGCACTCTTACATTACACTATCCTGCCTATATCTCAATGTAGGGGCATAATATAAGACACAAAGCACACAAATCGAATCCTCTTCACCTCAACTATAATATCTTAGCTGAACTTACTTTTTCCACCTGAGCTACTGAAATAACTTCATTAGCTACTTGAGGTATCTCCATCCTCCGCAGCATCCTCGGTATTGCCATGAGGTTATCTTTCTAGACCTGGATCTTGCCACATTCCTCCTCTACTTTAAACCATCCAATAATAAAGTCCTAACTTCTTTCAGGACCTTAATGTTCAATGTTTAGGCCCTCAGTGTTCACTTAATGTTTGAACAGCATGTATATGTCTTGCTTCCCAGCTAAACTGTAAACAACCTGAAGGAAGAAACCTTTATTAATCATTGTAGTGTTGGCTAACATGAATTACTGATTTAGCTGCACGCAAATCAAAAGCCTTAAATAGACTCCAAACTCATCCACCTTTGCTCCCCTCTTCACATCACAGGCCCTTCTTCTAAGCTCTGACCCTTAAATTTCTAATTGCTGCCTATACTTTTTGATAGTTATTGAATAAACACTACACTAACAGCACTTTGCATATACTATCTTATTAACCCCAACAACCTTATAAAATGGGCATTTTTATCTCTATTTCACAGATAAAAAATTAGAAGTTCAAAGAAATTACCTATCTTTGAGCAAGTTATAGAACTAAAGCTGGAACTGGGACTAGAGACCGTATCAGGCTGATTCCAAATCCTGCAATTAAGTAGCAATATGGGCTCTGTCTCCTAAAAGTCTTTCATCTACTGTTAGAGGCTGAGTTACTTTCAAATTTACTTAAATACCAGGTGTTTTTCTACTCTCTGGGTCCTCAGACGGCACCTCAGTCGGGCGTCACAAGAAAACTGCTCTCCTAACAAGCTCTTGCTCTATTACTCCAGTGGGGGTCACCCTAGGCATCCTCTCTGTAGGGAGTTTCTCCTGTCACCAAAGTCTTGCTCATAAGCACTCCAATTCAGGTTCATAAGCAGTTCTCAGGAGGTGGTCCCCAAGACCCTTCCACAAGGTCCACAGGGTCAAAACTATTTTTATAATAATTGTCAGACCTGCAACAGAGGAGTTGCGACAGAGACCACATGGCCCACAAAACTGAAAACATTTGCTATCTGACCCCTCATGGAAAAACTTTGCCAATCCCTGCTTTAGAGCATGAATCTTTCAAAAAACGATGCTTATATTTCTTTTTAAATGAAACAGATGCTGCATTTTGCATCAAAATATACTTATTTAAAAAAAATAAAACAAAAACAAACAAAAATGAACTCGGTATCAAACATACTAAGAAGCCTTCAAAGCAAATCCTGAAAAAAACTGACTACAATCCTCCAGGAGGTTACGTACCAGCCCTTCTCTCTTATGATTTAAGATCTTATTATGAGTTTACCCAGGACTACCTACCAAAGCCGAATATCTAACACCATCAAAAAGAGACTACAAATCAGGCTGGACAGGGGTAAGACCCTTAGAGGCCACCCACTAAAGATGATGGGTGACTTCTGCTGCCAGCTGTGAATGAATATCTAGTATGGAACTGGTCTTTCTGCCATGAGTGACTATAAGGCTGGACAAAATATATGAAGCAACGGCTTTCAGGCAGTGGGACAATAGGCAGAGCAGAACTGGGATGCCTGCGAAAAGGAAAGCAAGTGAGGTAAGTCCTCCAATTGCCCTCTTGCTTGCAAAATGGAGGAGGAATCCAAGAGGAGCACAGCAGTCTTAAAGGACTGAGAAGAGAAGAGACTGGAGTTCAGGGAGGATGAGTAGCAGGCGTTTTGCAAGACAGAAGGGGGCATGCAGGGAAAGCCCGTGAGGGACCTGCACAGAGATCCCCTTGAGTCTGATGCTGAATCCTAAGCTGCTGAGGAACAACTGCTGGGAGCTGTGAAGTGAACAATTCCCAGAATTTACGCAGGACTGGAAGGCATTCAGATTCCATCCAGCAGAGTAGAGCTTTTTCGTTGAACTCTCTGGGCAATCAACAGAGACTCCACAAAGAGCAAGCTTTGTAACAAGGCTAAAGTAGCCCTAAAGTAAAGCTACACTAGACCTGCCCTAAGGAAGTTTAACAACAAGCCTGGGATGGATCAGCCTAATCCACAAATTACTTAGCTGCCAACCAAAACAAAGGTCAATACTCTTTAAAAGAAGATGACAAAATCCCCAAACTCAACAACATAATACACACAAGTGGCAACAGAGATGCCAGAATTAGCAGACAGGATATTAAAGTAGCTATTATAAATACGCTCCATGTGCTCAAGCATACAGAGGAAAACATGAGCATAATGAGGAGAGAAATAAGATTCCATTTAATTCTTTTTCATGTCTTCTAGAGCTGAAAAATACAGTCTCTGAAATTAAAAATTCCCTGGATAGATTTAGTCAATTAGACACTTGAGAAGACAGGACTAATGAACTTGAAGACACAGCAAAAGAAACTATTCATACTAAAGTCAGAGAGAAAAAAAGACTTGAAAAAAATCACCAGAGCCTCAGTGACTTATGAGGCATTACCAAGCAGCCTAACATACATGTAATTGGAGCCCCAGAAGGAGAAGAGAGGGGAGAGAAATAGCAGCAGAATTTTTTTCCAAATTTGATCAAAACTGTAAGCCTACAAATCCATAAAGCTCGAAGAACACCAGGCAGAATAAACAAAGAAAATCACACCAAGGCACATCACCATCAAATTGCTGAAAAAACAGTGATATTAAAAGGAAAACAAAACGATTATGTTGCTCCCCTGCTTCCATATATAATATAAAATAAAAACAAATTTAACCCAAACAAAGCAAATAACATCTTTCTAGATCTTCTCATCAAAAAATTGTGGTCAAGTGCAGCAAGACTGAACTTTTCTCATCTTTTGTAGAGGCCTTCTTTTACCAGTACCCCTAGCATCGGCTTGGTCTGTCTACTGAGTAATTAAGCATGAACAAAATATAGTTCAATTACTGGAAAATAACTATCATAATGCTGTATACTGTACAGTTCACAAATGTCACATACTTTTTTTTTTTTTTGGCTGTGTTGGGTCTTTGTTGCTAGACGCAGGCTTTCTCTAGTTGCGGCGAGCAGGGGCTACTCTTCGTTGCAGTGCGCAGGCTTCTCATTGCGGTGGCTTCTCTTGTTGTGGAGCATGCGCTCTAGGCACTCAGGCTTCAGCAGTTGCGGTGTGTGGGCTCAGTAGCTGTGGCTCACAGGCTCTAGAGTGCAGGCTTAGTAGTTGTGAAGCACAGGCTTAGTTGCTCAGCAGCATGTGGAATCTTCCTGGACCAGGGATCGAACACATGTCTCCCACATTGGCAGGCAGATTCTTAACCACTGCGCCACTAGGGAAGTCCCACAAATGTCACATACTTTTGATTGTATGTTCCTTGAGGTCAGATACCTTCATGTTTCAGCCCATAAATTTCTAGTGCAGTCTCTAGTGGCTCATGGGGGTCTGAACACATATGAATGAGTCAATCTCATCTTATCCGCAGTACATCACTATGTGGTATGTAAAAGAAGATGAGAAAACAGATGCCCAGAGGGATTAAATGATTGTCCCAAGGTTACCCAAAAGGTGAGCGGTATCTTGCATCCCTAGAGCAATGCCACCACTCAGGGTTACATCAAAATAGACACAAAAGAAATAAATTTTAATTATTACTTACTCTGAGTTTCCACAAGACCCAAAGCAACACTATAAGCTGTGTCCATTCCAGAGCTGATGCAGGACTGGAAGTTTTTCAAGGAGGAGAGTGCAGATTCTACACCACTGAAGGATATAAAACCAGTTGAACCTGAACTTGAAGTGGAACGCCCTGGCATCTTGAAATTATTACCTAAGTTTTCAAACACAATGAAACAAAATTTATGAATAAGAATAATAACTGCATAGGAAAACAGAACCACTATAAACATCCATATGAATGTATCCAATATCCCACAAGTGCTACACAATTATCTACATTCTATATCACTTGAAAGGATATCAAAGCATTGTCCCATCATCTGGGCCACCAAACACAATAGATGAATTTCAATAAATAAAGAAGATGTACTTCAGTATATAAAGGAGGGAGAACACCCTCTTCCAAAAGATTCCCTGATTCTCTGAAGAATTCAACAGCGGCACAGTTCCTAAAAACCTAAAACATAAGTGTGTCAGAAAAAGTACATTGCTCATATAAAGCATTCTTCCAAAAAAATGAAAATAGTAGCAATAAAATAGTTTAATAAGGGAGAATTTTGAAAACCTGTAATTTTTAACTTATCTGACACATATACATATTGAATTCTGAAAACTATAAGAAAACTTTTATTTCTGACAGTTCCTCTGGGTTCTAAGATTTATAGACTTGGTGAGATCCCAGATTCTGTTTAAGAAAAAAATAGAATTTTTCTGTAAATTCTTATCTTCTGGTAGCTCACCCACTGTAATAGTTTCAATTATTATCTTCATATTAAAACACTCCCTAATCTGTATCTTCAATCAACAACTCTTTAAGCTTTGGACTACTTATGTAAAGCTCCCTACAAAAAGACATCTTTGCTTAATTCACAAACCACCTGAAATTCAGTCCACTGAAACCATCCAGAAAAGTGGAGAGAATTTACACAGGCTTAGAGGAAAGGCTGTATGGTAGCAAAAAAGGTATTTTCTCATAACCATACTGATACAGCATGAATTCAGGTTCTGCCACTGTACTGCTGAGTGACCATGGACAGATTGCTTGACTGTCTCTGAGCTGCCTAGTATCTGTGGCCCTTCCAATCCTCTCCACTGCCACCATGTTTACCTCACAACTGGATTACTACAGGAGTTTCTCAATTATTGGTCCCTTTTCATTAAATTCACCCATTCATTCAACAAGTAGGCCTGTCAATCATTAGATTCATTAAAAATGACACAGGGTATAAAAAGGGAAGGTCACAGAGAAGATGTTTAAGATGTTAATTTCTATTTTTGAGGTGTTCGTCTACTACAAACATCCACAATACAACTCGTCATCAATTCAAATCATTCAATTAACAAATATTCAGCAAGTATTTTTTGGAACATAGCATAGAGGGTCTTAATGAAGGATAAAGGTCCAGGTAGACCTTATAGGTCCAGGGACTTTAACTTTATCTGTTTTTTTTCTTTAAATGATCTTAAAAATCAAGACCTGAAGCAAATATGGCAAAATGTTACAGATGTTAAAACCCAGATGATGGAACAAGGGTTCTCATTATGTTATCTTCTGGGAGTTTCTGTGGTGTTAAAATTTCACACTGAGAGAAGACATGACCATGTATATGAATGAAAAACCAATAATGACAAGGGGAGAAGCAGTGGGGGGGTGGGTGGGATGAACTGGGAGACTGGGGTTGACATATACACACTAATATGTATAAAGTAGATAACTAATGAGAACCTGCTGTATAGCACAGGGAACTCTACTTCACTGTACAGTAGAAACTATCATGACATTGTAAAACAACTATACCTCAATAAAAAAAAATTTTAAAAAAACAACAATAATGGTGTTTTGAATATGTGTGTTTTGGTGAAAGACAGTATTTATTTACAATCTCACTTTATTACACCAAACAAGTTGCGATGGTTAACACAATATAAACACAAACATATGCAATAAGATGGAAAATATGTAAATTCATAAAAATCAGGACCAAAAAACAGATTAAAGGGAAAACCAAGTACATGAGAAAATTTAGAATGTAATCATATAAGGTTTAGGATTCTTTATGATTCTACACAGCACTATATTTGTAAATACAAATTTGGCTATGAGATTTCCTGACAAGCAAAACAAAAAGTGAAAACTACAGAATTCTCTTTCTCCATAAAGTACGCCAAGAACTCAAGAAAAATAAGGCTTTCCATGGCAATCAAGGCAGCACGGATCATCACGTATGAGATAATAAGAATCATACTGAAAAATGTCCTTAATAATATTCTTACGATACAGTAATAGTAAGCTTCTGAGGACTGTTTCTTCGATTATGTCTCAAGGTAAGCTAAGGACAGGACACGTGTGGCAGATTCCAGCTCAGTGCCCACCAAACCCATTTCCTCTTCAACCTGCTCGTACAGCTAGACCACAGTTTGCAGCCTTCCTTGCAGTTAGGTGTGGCAGTATGATTGAATTCAAGGCAGTGAAACAGAAGCCATTTCCAGCCCCATCCATGAAAATGGCACTCTATCTCCACACTCTTTCCCATTTGTCAGGTTGAAACAGGCAAGCAATGACCTTAGAAGCCACATACTGAAGATAGAGAACCACCAAATGGAAGGAGCCTAGGTTCCTACTTCACTGCTTGGAGGAAAACTGCCCACCAATCAGGCTCCATGCATGAAAGAAATAAAAAACTTCAATTGTGCAAAGCCATTTAGATTTGGGGGTATACCTATTGTAACACCAACTGTTACTCAAAAAACACAATCCTGCAAAGATCAAATGATATGGTTGAAGAATTCAGTTTTCTAGTCAATCTTGATTCTAGTGTAAGTCTAAATTGTCTAGAGCAGCACTGTCTAATAGAACTTTCTGCCATGACAAAAATGTTCTATAATCTGCACTGTCCAATACAGAAGCTATTAGGCACGTGTGACTATTGATTAGCAGTGGTTACTGAGAGTCATAATAGCATGACTATTGATGTGATTAGCGTGACTGAGTTTTAAATTTTATTTAATTTTAATCGATTTAAATTTAAATAGCCATATTGGAAGTCAACTACACTTTTAAAAACTAATAGTAACATATATCTACATGCATTAAAACAGATTTAGAAATCTTTTTATATTGATTACCAAAACTTTAAAAAAAAGAAACTTATTCTTGGTACATATTTACATTCATTAATCAGTTTATTAGCCATCTCTGTCTTTAATACTATGACACTAGGATTTTTCTGAAGATATATTATCTCAATGTGGTCTTATTATTTTTTCATAGAATTTCCCGTGATTCTCTTCAAAACTGCATGTCATGATATGAATGTGAAACTGTTGACACCTTCATATGACTCTTCTCTGAAGACCATGATTTTTTTAAATTGTGAAATACTACAGGTGCCAGGGAACCTGGTAATCTCAGAAGTAATGCTTCTAGATGGAGAATATTTTCTATTCTAATTTTTGAAATAGATATATGTAAATATTTCATCACTAATATTTTTACATACTGTCTTTTTGCCTCTTTTCAAGCAACTCTGTTCAACAAATATTTTTATAAAACCAAATTTATCAAATAAGTTGCCTATTTATTATTCTTGTCAATGCTTTGCTATATTAAAATAATGCAAAATCAAAAAAAAATTTAAATAACCACATGTGCCTAATGGCTACTGCATTGGATAGCACTGTTCTGGAAACACAATTATCAAAGTGTATACACACACACACACACACACACACACACACACACACACACACCAGGGGGTAAGCCAGATGGAGTAAAGCCACAGTATGAACATGATATATCTTCCTGGAATATTAATTTTACTTAAAGATAACATGAAACACGTTTATATTAAAAATAAACATTAGTTACATTATAGAGTAGAATATGGAGGTGATACCAGTAGGGGTTAATGACTAAAAACTCTAGTAGGGGTTAAACACTGTAGCCTCTGGAGCCAGACTACATGCGCTCGAAGCCTGATTTTGCCAATTAAGTAGCTGAATAACTTTAGGCAAGTTATTTAACCTCTCAATGCTTCACTTTTCCTTTCTGCAACATGGGCATGATCCAGTGTCAACTTCAAGGATTACTGGGAGGACTGAATGAGTTCATACGTATAACAAAACACTCAGAATAATGTCTGGCATATAATCTTTTACAATGAGAGCAAATATTACCATCAAGTTAATCATACAATACTGTGAGCAGCAATATAGAATAGCGCATAAGTGAGCTGACCTTGGACACAAATGCCTGGAAATTCCACCTTGTCCACCCCACTTAAAACTGCATCACTCTGGTTGAGTTGCTTAACTTCTCTATCTTCAGTTAGCTCCCGTGTAAAAAGGAGATAATCACATCTATCTCACAGCATTATTATAAGAATAAATTAAATTTTTTAAAATAAATTTATTTATTATTTATTTATTTTTGGCTGCGTTGGGTCTTCGTCGTTGTGCGTGGGCTTTCTCTAGTTGCGGTGAATGGGAGCTACTATTCGTTGTGGTGCCCGGGCTTCTCATTACGGTGGCTTCTCTTGCTGTGGAGCGCGGGCTCTAGAGCACAGGCTCAGTAGTTGTGGCACACGGGCTCAGTAGTTGTGGAGCGGGGGCTTAGTTGCCCCGCGGCATGTGGGATCTTCCTGGACCAGGGCTCGAACCCGCGTCCCTTGCATTGGCAGGCTGATTCTCAATCACTACGCCACCAGGGAAGTCCCCTAAATTAAATTTTGTAGTTTTCTCAAACTTGTCTGATCTTAAGAATCAGTTGAAATACTTACTAAAAATACAGTTATTAATGGATACTATCTCAGACCTATTGAATCAATCTCTAGTGGACACTGAGGAAACTGTATTTTTATGAAGCACCCCAAATAATTCAAGTATGGAGAACACTGAGGTAACTTTGTCCCCCCCAAATTTATGTTTACCCTAACTCCCAATGTGATGACATATAGAGATGGAGCCTTTGGGAGTTGATTAAGTTTAAATGAGGGGGGAGCCCTCATGATGGGATTAGTGTCATTAGAAGAGGAAGAGACACCAGGGTTTGCTCTATCTGTCCACCATGAAAAGATACAGTAAGGTGGCTGTCTACGAACCAGGAAGAGAGCCCTCACCAGTATCCAACCATACCAGCGCCATGGTCCCCAACTTCCAGTCTCCAAATCTGTGAGAAATAAATTTCTGTTGTTTAAGCCACCAGTCTATGGTATTCTTTTAATAGCAGCCTGAGCTGACTACGACACAGTGTATATAAGGATTAATGTAATCCAGGATAAATGTAAAGTGTCTGCTACATGGTAGCCATCCTTATATGAATGCAAAATTCACATTACTCCAGTGAAACTTTACACTTGCAGAGAGGTGGGGAAAACATTCGTCTGTTAATTCTGCACTATCAAGAGGAACGACTCAGATCGAGGAGCAAAGAGAATGGCTGGAGGTGAAAGATGGACTAAACGCACTTTTCCCTATTTCTCCCACTAAGTACAGCTAAGTACATAATTCACAGGACAGCCCCGCACAGCAAAGAATTATTTGGCACCAAATGTCAACAGTGCAGTGGTTGAGAAACCCTGGTTTAAACTAACCCCCTTTGGAGCCTTCCCCAGGGAACTGTGACTGTTTTGTTCTCTGTACCTATGGTCTCAAAGAAAGTTTAAAACAAGGTTATGCACTTCCTGAGCTTTTCCCTAGCATGTTATGTTGCCTTCCCTAACAGGCCTTGTCTTTGTCTGTTGGTGCCGCTGTAACAAAATACCAGACACAGTAACGTATAAACGACAAAAACATTTCTCACAGTTCTGGAGGTTGGGAAGTCCAAAGGTCAAGGCACCAGCATAGTCGCATTCTGGTGAAGACCCTCTTCTGGTGATTCATGGCCAGGGCCTTCTAGCTCTGTGTCTTCACATGGTAGAAGGGGCAAGGGAGCTCTCTGGAGCCTCTTTTATAAAGGTATTAAGCCTATTAGCAGGGCTCCATCCTCGTGACCTAAGCTCTTCCCAAAGGCTCTACCTCTTAATACCATCACACTGGCTTTAGGAATTGGGGGGTGGGGGTAGGAGGAGGACACAAACATTCAGATCAGAGCAGGTTTATAAGATTCTCTGTAGGTGAGGCCAATTATTAGCTAATATAAAAATAAAAATACTCCTCTCATCTTTCTGTACAAGTGGTATGCACAGAGCAAATAATTTAGATACTGTGCTGACCTCCTTTAAATCCACAGGGCCCTATACAAGTTCAGCCATAACTGTATCTTCTTTTCCAATATGCAAGGTTACATCTTTATGAAGCCCTCTCAGTTGCTTGTTCTCTCCTTCATGCTACCACTATCCCTCTCTCTCTCTCTCTCTCTCCCCCTCCCCCCCCACCCCGTTCTATTTTAAAAACCATCATAACTACTTGCTCCCATATCTGCCACTCTTTCACCCTGGGAGCAACTTAAACTAGAATTCTGACAGATTCCACATAACATAGAACAGCTCTTCACACAAAATAGGTGACCAATAAAGATTTGGCAGAGCTACATCAATAACGGAAACCACCATTTCTAGGTTCCCTATGGCAAGCCATAAACTGGTGCCCCTACAATTCGTTCTCATTATGGTTAATCCTCACAACCATTTATAGGAGAGAAAAGGAAACTGACGCCCAGAGAGTTTATTTAAACGATCTGCCCAAGGCCCTGCTTTGAAAGCCGGCTCAAACCAGATTTATTTAGATCAAGAATTCGTGATCTCACACTACGATATATAAAATAGGCAAAACAAGGTCCTACTGTATAGCACGGGAACCTATATTCAATATCTTAATAACCTATAAAGGAAAAGAATCTGAAAAAGAATATATATATACACATTTACCTGAATCACTCTCTCTCTCTATATATAAGTATACATATATATTTACCTGAATCACTTTGCTGTACACCTGAAATTAACACATTGTAAATCAACTATATTTCAATAAAAAATAAAAAAAGAATTCGTGATCTTTGCCCCACACACATAGAGCCCAAGGATGGAGAGATGGCGTCTTGGAGAGGGAGGTAAACCGCCCCAGCCTCATTGCTGTGGCGTGAAAAGAACCAGGACCATAACACAGGTCCACAGACCGTAGCTCGCGGCACCGGCGAAGAGCCCGAGAGGGAGGCAACACCTCCCATCACCCTCCCCATCGCCATGCTCCGCTCTTGCCTTACCTGGCTGCCCGATGTAGCTTCGTCTGGCTGCGCCCAGACTCCCCACACCAGGACCCCCAACTACTTCCTTAACTCCCTTCCCCTGTCGCTGAAACGGCGAGCGCGGGCTCAGGCGTCATCAGTCGTCGCCGGCGAGTGGTCACATGACGCCCCGCCCCGCTCTCCGCCCTTTTGTCATGTGACGGCTGAGGGAGCCCCGGGCGGAAGCCGGGGTCTGGCCGGCTGTGGATAAGGGCTGGGGGTAGAAGGGAACCCCTGCGGAGACGGAGGGGTGGTGGCCGGGGCGCTGACTCCGCGTGCGACCGCCGGCCCTGCGCGTGCGCCCTGGCGCGGCCCGCGTGACAGGTGAGTAGGGGCGGTGTGCGCGCGCCCACTCCTTCACGTCCTCCGTCCCCTCCCCCGCCCCAGGGCTGGGCCGCGCTGGCCTTGGTGGGGGCTTCTGCGGCATGGGGTGGGGTCTGGATGGGGGAGCCTGGCGTGGAGGACTGAGGGTTTTCCTGGAGCTGCTGCTGCAGTCCAGGCTCTGCATCTCCTCCACTCAGGTGGAAACAATTTTCCACACCTCTTTGGCGCTTTAGGAAGTGATGTTCAGCTGCTTAGTCTGCATCTGAGCCTTCCAAGTTTCCGGGAGCGGTGTTCTGTGGGCGTCGTCATTTCTCCATTTACTCTCCAGAAACCTGAGTGGTTGGTGGAAACTTCTACGGTCTGACGGACCCGGGTTTGAATTCCAGTTCTACCACGGGCTGTGAGTTTGGGCAAATCATTGCTCCTCTCTGCACCTTAATTCCCCCACCTATGTACGACATGCCAAAGTCCTTTGAATTTCAAAAAATGGTTTCGAGGGTCCTAATTTGTCTGTGGTCGTACAGTTAAAAAAACTAAAAAACACAGAGCCGGTAATGGAACTGGGTCTCCTGATTGACTGATTCCAAGTGCGTGGAGCTTCCTCCAGCCTAGGAGTTGCTGGGAGAAGGGGGAGAGAGAGGCTTTACTGCCTTTGCCCACAACAGGGAACACCTTCCGGTTTTTCTTCTTTCTTTTTCAGGATTCTCAGACTAGAGTGATTAGGCTTATTTTAGAACTTTTCTGGAAGAGATATGCCGGTCCCTTTTGATCAACAACCGCTATAGTTTGTTCCTGATAACGGATTGGTGGAGACCAGTGCTTCTTTCTTTATGGAGCTGAGGTTTTATAAAAGGATTAAAATAGATCAATCTTCTTTTGTCCTCTGAGTAGGATAAAGATTGGTTCTTCCCAGGGCAATTTAATTTTCAGAATTCAGTTCTGTACTCATTGGGTAATTGGTATGATGTTGCCATGCTTTATTCTTGAAAGCATGTTGTCTTTTGTCTAGGATTACTTTCCAAACTAAAAATCATAATTCCGTACCAAATTCTTGAAAATGAAGTTACAACCACTTTTCTGGGTGCCTTGTAAAAACAAAATTAGGAAATTGAGTGGGATCTCTGGTTTCATTGCATGTCAAATAGTAAGAGAGCCTCTACTGAGAAAGCTGGTCTTTATGAGTTGTCTTCATCCCTAGCACCAGCAGAACCTCTAAAAGGAAGATTTGTTGGGGGCGGGGGAGAGATGAACTGGGAGATTAGGATTGACATATATACAATAATATGTATAACATAGATAACTAATGAGAACCTGCTATATAGTACAGGGAACTCTACTCAGTGCTCTGTGGTGACCTAAATGGGAAGGAAATCCAAAAAAGAGGGAGTTAGGGGATATATGTATACATATAGCTGAGTCACTTCTCTGAACAGCATAAACTAACACAACATTGTAAAGCAACTATACCCCAATTTAAAAAAAAAGGAAGATTTAATATAGCTTCTTCTACCATGTTTATTTGCATCTCATTCTAGAGTGAATTTTTTTTTTAATCTCAACTAAGTCTTAACATCTTCTATAAAGCCACCTACCTCTGAGTTCACTGCAACATGATTAGGCATCTTTAATTATGCTTCTTAGATTCTGTTCTTTAGGACCAGTTTTTCAGCCAACAGTGAGGCTATTTACCAAAGACTTTAGCCAAATAATATTTTGAAAGTTGCCTGCAGTGTAACTCTTAGGTAAAAAGGATTAAAATAAGACTTGGACACACAAGAATTTTGACTTAAGTCATTATCCCAGGCCTAAGCCTCCCTGACCACGTGCGTGCAGGCGCCGAGTATATCTGTCTGTCTGTTCGTTGGGAAAGAAGGCAGGTCATGTTGACTTGCTTTAAGCTATTTTCTCTTTGGCCACGTTGTCTGTCCTATCTTGATACCCAAATGGTAGCAGTTAGACCTGTTCATCATAGCCTTACCTCCTCTGAATTGAGTCTAAAGTTTCATCCTCCTGAGACCTGGGTTAGTTTAGTGGTCTTCAGAGGACTTCAGGTGACTTTTGTTCTCATTTTCCTTTATTTTCTCACTTGTCTTATTTTCCAAGGCAGTCCGTTTCAGTGGGAAAAATGGAATGAAATTATCTGAAATTCAGCCTATTAGAGATCAACGTGTCTTAACAAGCAAGCATCACAGAGAAAACTGAACACAGTTGTTACTAATTTATGCCTTAATGTGTATTATACACAACCCTCATGAGAGAGAGCTGTGGACAACTGTAGTGGCTTCTCAGTAATCTCTGCTATGGGACCCAACTCCACCTCCCCTATCTCTGCTTCTGTCCTGTAGTACTTACTTGTAACCCCTTCCTGGAATGCCCTTCTCTTAGATCACTATCAGTAAACTAACAAATTACCCTCAAACCTAGTGGCTATAAAACAATAAGCATTTATTGTCTTATTAACATTTGTGGTCAGGAATCAGCTATGTGGCTTAGCTGGGTGCCTTTGGCTCAGGGGCTCTTGGGAGGTTGCTGTGCTGTGAACACAAACTGGGGTTGGGGGGATCTATTTTCCAGCTCACTCAAGTGGTGGTTGGCAGACTTCTCCATCGTCCCAAGGGCTCCTCCACAGGGCTGTCTCACAACCTAACAACTTGCTTCTCCCAAGACACACACGCTGGAAAGGGCTCCCAAGCCAGAGGTCACAGTCTTTTTTGCAATCTCATTTCAGAAATGGCATCTTTCACATCTGCCCTATTCCCTTCCTTAGATGGGAGACAGTAAGTCACACTCAGGGAATGAATAGGAAGGTGGAGGTCATTGGGGACCATCTTAGGGGCTATAGATACCCTTACTGCTTGATCCCTCACTTGCTCTGGCCTCTGCTCAAATATCATCTTACCAGAGAGGCTTTTACACTCTCCTGTATGTAAAATAACACACGCTCCATCCCTTTGTCATGCTTTTCTTTACAGCGTTATCAAAGCCTGATATGTAATATGTTTATTTGTTTATCTCTTTCCCACTCCCAATAGTATGTAGGCTTCATGAAAGCAGGAAGTTAGTTGTGGTCACTACGGTAGCCTCAGGTCCTAAAACAGTGCTTGGCACATAGTAGGCACTGGGTAGATATTTGTTGAGTAAGTGAATCTGTATCATTGGAAATGCTTTCACCTGCATATAATCCAGAACCCAATTAACATTAGGTAAACCATAAAAGCAGTCCATTTAACAAGGATTACAGAGGTAGGTAGTGCCACAGTTGAATCAAGGAATCAGTAACATCAATAAGAATTTAGATTCTTTCCTTCCGCACCACAGTCTGCAGGTTCTTGGCGTTTTTTTCTCTTAGGCCTGTTACCTCATGGTCTCAAGGTGGCTACTGCAGCTTCAGGCATCAAATATTCATTGGACCACACTCAAAGGCAAGAAGAAGGGGGATAGCCGGAGCAACAAGAGAAATTTCTCTTGACATGCCTCTCTCCTTGTAGCTGGAGAAAAAAAAACATTTCCTAAAAGTTCTGCCATAGACTTCTTCTATCTCATCGGTCACAAGTGAGTCGCATGTCTAACCTGGCTTCAAGGGAGGGAAAGTGAGGATCTGAATGTTTTGTCCTCTAGAATAAGAAAGGAGTAGGTGAGTGGGAAGTACTGTTGAGGAGCCAGCAGTTGCTGCCACAGCATCCCAGTAAATGAAGACATTTCCAAATTGTGAGTCAATGATAGAAACTTCCAAAAGGAAAAAAGAAAACCCTGAAGGGTTATACAGAGCTTCCAGGTAATAGATACCTACAGTAGGTAGCTCATCACGTGGGTGAACTTTAAAAATGTGTGACAGGCATTGAGGAATGTTTTGCTGTGGCTACAGAGGAACTCAAAAGTGGCATTGATGTAAACATCTTAATAAACTGACCACTTGTAACATTAGTCCTCATTCAGCTATCCTTGTCCAAAGCTGTCTATTTGGTCATTAAATTCTTACTTTTCTTTTTGGTCAGTCTTTTTTTTTTTTTTTTTGGCCAGGCCATGCAGCATGTGGGGATCTTAGTTCCCGAAGCAGGGATCGAACCTGTGTCCCCTGCACTGGGAGCACAGAGTCTTAACCACGGGACTACAAGGGAAGTCTCTTGGTCAGTTTTCTTAATTGTTGACATCATGTTGATAGAGCAGGATCCCAATGCCAAGTGAAAGTGCAAATGTTGGGAAGTCACAGGCCTTTATGAAGTTGAAAAATAATTTAGGCTTCCATGAAGTTCACAAATGATGACCTAGCTAAATTAACAATTAGAGGAGAGAAATGCAACAAAGATGATGACACAATTAACACTTCAAAAGATAATGAGGTGAAAAAGAATTGGGAGGCCCTCTGGAAAAATGCATGATGCCTTGGAAATTTTTTGCAAAAATTACCCATTTAAAGCTCATACTATGAAAGACAACTGTGGAGTACAAAACACTGTATTATCGAAATCACGATTTGATGAAGCCAGCTTTTGACTTGTTCTTGGTTTGTCCATTGAGTACAGAGTTTCTGCAACTTTACTCTCAATTTTGTTAAGCATAAAACTTATTGTCAGAAGTTTTGATGATATCATTTGAAGATACATTCCTAATCAGAACTTCTCCACTGCTTAGTATGAAATAGTTGTCCTTACTTTTAGAGTCACCCTGTCACATTTCTCAGGCATATATTAGTCTCAATAACAGGACCTCCCATACTTGACATATGAAAAAAACTTTTTTTTTCTTTTGGCTGTGCCGCGCAGCTTGTGGGATCTTAGTTTCCCAACCAGGGATTGAACCCAGGCCCTCAGCAGTAAAAGCACAGAGTCCTAACCACTGGACTGCCAGGGAATCCCCTGAAAAAAACATTTTTAAAGGTTGTTCCCTCATCTAATTCTAGTAGATTTTAGGACATAGTTATCTTTTCCCAAAGGTAAAAGAAGTGGTACAATTCCTGTAAGGAAAATTTAATAATCTGTTCCCAATGTAGGGCACCTTGGAACCTTCTCACAAGCTCAGGGATCAGCTACATCAAGTCTTTTCTCATGGAGAGAAGTGAATAAAGTGTTGAGAAAGAGGCCAAGAGTAGCAATTTAGCAAAGTTCCTCTACAAGGAAAACATGAAGAGTGGAAATTAAATGCCCTCCCTCCATATCAGAACTCATTATGTGTTACAAATTTTTTTCAGTGAGTTTGGAAGAAAAATATTGTGTGTGTGTTTCACGTGGTTCCTTAAAAAAATGGAGATTTTCATACTTTTTTTTGGGGGGGGGATACAGGTCCTTTAATGGAGTGGCCAGTATATCTGCAGACCTGGTTTCATCTGATGATTTACAGACCCCAGCTCTGAAGCCAGTTACACATTTTCCTGTGGCCGGGCACAGAGTAGTTGATTATCCTCACGATGTTGGACTTTTTGGCTGAGAATAACCTCTGTGGCCAAGCAATCCTAAGAATTGTTTCCTGTGGCAATGCCATCATTGCTGAACTTCTGAGGCTCTCTGAGTTTATTCCTGCTGTATTCAGGTTAAAAGACCGAGCTGATCAACAGAAATACGGAGATATCATATTTGATTTCAGCTATTTTAAGGTAATCTTCCTCAACAGCTTTTCTTACCAGTCTTTTCTACAAAAGCATGCTTTCCTTGGAAACCAGGAGACTCTGAGAGGTTAAGTAATTATGGAGAAGGAGTTAAAAAGAAAAGCTTTTCAACCAAATTTAGTATCAACTAACTTTAAAATAATATACTGTGTGGAAGCCCTAACACAATATAATCAAATCTTAAAAAGATAACTTTGGTATAATGTGTTTCACATTGAAGTACCCCACACTTAAAAGCATGTCAATTGTTGCAATTCAAGTCCATTTCTTTCAAAGGGATTTTATATCTGTGCTTCTGAGATCTTCATTACTTTCTGTTCCTCTGCTTTCAATTTTTGATATCCCTTTTGAGGCATAAGAACAAATTTTTAAAAGACTGTTTTGAAATTGTTACCAATAATTCTATTGGTTTGTGACTCTTTTCTTGATGTTTCACATAAATGTGTTTTTCTTCTTAGGGTCCAGAATTATGGGAAAGCAAACTGGAAGCTAAGCCAGAGCTACAGGATTTAGATGAAGAGTTTCGGGAAAACAACACAGAAATTGTGACCAGATTTTATTTAGCATTTCAAAGTGTGCATAAATATATTGTAGACTTAAACAGGTATTGACTAATTTAGTCATAGCTTATTTTGATAGTAAATAGTGGAGAGGGAGAAGGGATGGACTAGAACGTGTATATCTTTCTGAGTTACTAAGAAATTTACTAGCTCATACCATGGATAATTATCTTTTCCTTCCTGTGGCACTAGTCATCTTAAGTATTTTAGAGTTTTAATATTATTTCCTGCTCTTGTTAAGGATTATAATCATCTTGCTTTGTACCAAGTCAGTTGGCTTTCAATCTTGATCCTAATTTAGTTTATTATATATGAGAAGTGGAAAAAAAAAGGAACTTATTTTTGTAGCGTTGGTAACCATAGCCTTCCTTCTTATCCCTGACCAGACAATATTGTCTTCCTTCTAGCCCATAAGAATTCATTATTCATTAGCTTTTAAACTAGTCCATGTTTTTATGCCATTATTCCCAAGATATCTGTAATTCGTAAATCAGGACTATGGAATATTCCTTTTACTTGGAGTGGCCATAAATAATCTGTGGCCCTGATCACTATGAGTTCCTGCTCACCAATCTATTCCTAAGAGCATGAATGGCCACAAACTATTTGAAGGCCAGAATGCCTGGTATCTTGCCTAATCTTTTAAAAATCTTTACTGTCCTTCTTCAGAGATATTAACATTTTTATTATCAATGAATAACTTGCTCTGGGGTTTCATTTCTAGATATCTAGATGATCTCAATGAAGGTGTTTATATTCAGCAAACCTTAGAAACGGTGCTTCTCAATGAAGATGGAAAACAACTTCTAGTAAGTAGTAGTGACCACTTAAAATTTAAAAATCAAGAATGTCAAACTTAGCGTTACTTTTTTTCCTGTAAGTCACAAATACATACAGTGTATCCTTCTTTAAGGAGAAGCAAAATAAACTGATAATTATCTTCTAACTGGCAGGTCTTTGTCTGAATTTAGAACATAGTAGACTTTGAGCAGAGCTACAAGTGAATAAAGATTATGTGCAGGTTATGAGCTTCCTCAGTGTAACAATCCTATCTTCTTTATCTTTTGCATCCCAGACATCTAGCCTGGTACCTAGTACATCATGATCACTTAAGAAATGTTTGTTAAATAAGTGAATGACTTATTATGTATTCATAATGTTGGGATTCCATTTTGGTATCCCAAGCAAAATATGAAAAATAGACCAACTGAAAGATAGTCATTGTAAATTAAACTTTATTTTGCATAAACTTTTCGAAGCTCATTCTGTACAGAAGGTGAGAACCCTTTGGGGGGAACCTGCATTCTCCTTGTAATGTAAAGTTTTTAGGAGGAACCAGAGCAGAGTGATCCTTTTACACATTATCAGCTTCACTCCATAAGCATGTGTACTCCTGTGAACTTGGCTGTTGTCTTTTTCTCGTCATAGTGTGAAGCACTGTACTTATATGGAGTTATGCTCCTGGTCATCGACCAAAAGATTGAAGGAGAAATCAGAGAGAGAATGCTCGTTTCTTACTATCGATACAGGTATCCCTGGGCTAAGACTACACCCTCCAAAAGCACTGCTATTGGTAAAGTACAGTGTAGGTTTCCATCCTCCTTTTATTGTGAACAGCAGCAATATGATCTAGAATGCAAAAGTGTAAGATTCTTATCACTTCTAAGTATAATACATAATGTAGAAATATAACAATCTGTGTTTCATATCATCATCATTATAATAGATTATATGTCATATAATCTAGTATATATAGAGTAATTTATTATAGATTATTAGCGATATATAGCTTATCATGTCCATCATGATACCTCAGTTTTTTTTTAAAAGGAATGTGAATTTTCCTTACCTGAAAGATTAATTTGGGAATTTTGGCAGTCTAATGAATTTTTTTTTTAAGTTTTCAAATACTACTCCTTGGCAGATGTAAGGAAATGAATGAGTTTTCTGTTATCATTTTCAGGTTGATACATTTTGAAAAGTTATCATTCAGGGCCAGGTTGAAAGTGAATTCTTACCCATGTATATGTAGAACCAAAAACAGAACAAACAGTAACGCACATCCCAACCATGTGTTACATGTGTCTTTACAGAGCTATGACTTCAAGAAGCAGGGTCTTAAAAACAGGACCCACCTTAACCAGCTGTGATTTCAGTCCCTAATGTACAGTTTTCAATTTGTTAAATAAATGAGTCAGAATCTGGATACAGGGTCAATGTCAGAAATAATCAAGATTCGGGGAAGAAACAGTCAATAAGCAGGAGTCAGGAACTTGGGCTAAAGATGTGCAGGCTAGAATTAACATTTTCAGACTTACAAATTAGGACAAAATAAATAGGGCAAAAAGGCAGATCCTCAACAGAGAGGGATTGTTTGGGGATGTTGTATTTTCAGCCACACTTGGTACTGCCGCCTTCTCAGCAATAAATTAGGCTACTCAGCTGGCCTGTTCCTTTAGCTTTATCAGGATGTGAGGAGAGTATCCACCAGCATGCGTAATTCATTCACATCAGTTTGACCATCCATGTTTTTTAAAATGGGCTATGAATGGTCTTGCCTCTATTTCTGAAAGTACCTGGAAAAACAAAAACCATAAAAAACATGAAGAAAAAGAAAAAAATCTGCTAATCAAGCCCAGCTTTGACAATCCGGCTTTGTCCCTTAGGGTATAATGGCTAATTCATTAGAATGTGAGGATCCACTACTGAAGAGACACTGAACAATTACAAGTCAGAGCAGTAGTAAAGGAGGTTCTTACATCAGATAGGAGGTCATCTTCAAGTCTAAGATTGAGTCTCTTTGGGGGATTACTACTTCAAGCCACCAGAAAAATCATAGATGTTCTGCTTAAATCTCTGTAGAAGGTACATCTTACCAAGAAAAACCAGTTGGTATATCCCACTTGAAATTGATAGACTTTTTAAAAATTATTGTTTAAATTTATGAAAATTGGTGCAGGTTCACATTCTTTATCCACAGTTTTGAAATCCAAAGAACTCTGACAAAAATATATGAACATACACACATGCACAACATGCATACAGAGCAACTACGTTGGCAGCAAACCTGACCTAACTTGAAATCTTTTGGAGTCAGCACCTGACTGGAGCAGACATGAGGCTATAGACAGTCTTTATTTATCTCACTTGTGTGAATGTTCATAAATTTTATTGTAGAAATATTAATATATCTTGATCATGGAATGCCATCTGACCCTGCTGGAGTATTATATCGTACATGATATATGTATCATTACTTTCTTATATTTGAAAAACGCTATATTCTGAAACAAATCCAGCCCCAAGGATTTTAGGGAAACGGATCATGGACCTTCACATAAAACTGTACATACATACAGGAACACATCTTATCAGTTTGGTATATTACAACAGGCTTTTTGAAAATATAATTTTGAATTTTAGGGATATAAGTTGACCTACAGTCATATCTAAAATTATATAAAGTTAAGTTATACTGAAATTCTTCTGCTTTGCTGGACTTTGCATTTCTAATATATGCGGTTTCTTTGGCCCTTTATTTCCCATTGTAAACACGGCTCAGTGCTGCTCGATCTTCTGCTGATTCGAATATGGATGATATTTGTAAGCTGCTTCGAAGTACAGGTTATTCCAGCCAACCAGGAGCCAAAAGACCACCCAACTATCCTGAGAGTTACTTCCAGAGGGTGCCTATCAACGAGACCTTCATCAGCATGGTCATCGGTCGGCTAAGATCTGATGATATTTACAACCAGGTGGGGATTAAGTCTATTTTTAAATCTGTCCTAATAGTTTAAAAGACTGATTTCACCTTCCTCCTCAATTGCTCCTTTCTTTTCTCCTTCCTCAGAGGAGTAAAAGCAGCTAGAAACTATTTAAAACTTTCTGAGTTGTGCCTTGGAATTGTTAAGGAAAGAGGGATATTAATTAGGGCAGTATTAGAGATTTCAAGGAGGAGATGAGATTTGAGCTATATTTGGAAAGAAGATGCATTCTTTTAGGCGTTCAGTTGAGAAATGATTGCTGAGTGTGCAGTATGTGGCTGTCCGTGTGCTTGGTGCTGGGGATCCATTGCTGAAGAAGGCAGGCCCTGGTCCCTACTCATAAAGAGCTTGTAGCTGAAGAAAGAAGACAGACAAAAGAATTCCAGTAAAACCAGATGGGTGTTATCTTAGGGGAAGTGCAGAGTGTTGTGAAGCACATGACAGGGGCAGCAAGATTGCAACAGGTGACAAAGGGGATATCCGGACAGCCCAGGCAAATGAGGCAGCATGAGCAGGGTTGGAAAGGCTCACTTTCCTCTCTAGTATGTGTACCATTCACTCACTCAAAATGGTACCAGAGAAAGTTACCATTTGACTTCATTTTCCTAAAGAAAACATAATTTTAGGTATTATATATATTTTTTCTTACTAGAAGAGAGTAAAGAGTTGGACCTGTGATAACTGGATATCATTTATTACAGAGCACACCTGTTCTGTATAGTTCTTAGGTAGCCTGCTAGTTTTTTGTATGAACATGTTAAGTGTAAATAAAGAGTTTTTGGTTGTTATTTGTTTTGTTTGGTTTTTTAAGACAACTCAAAATGAGGAGCTACCTGCAGATACCAGGTCTCCATAATATTTGTTGCCATTTATTGAGAATTCAACATGAACCAGAATCATAGGAGGTTTTTTTCAAATACTGTTTTCTCTATTTTTCACAATAGTCTTTCAAAATAGACAGCACTATTCTCATGTTGCTGTTGAGAAAAATAAGGCTTGGAGAGCTTACATAATTTTCACAACATCACATAAGTAGGCAGCAGAACCATAATTTGAATGCAGGCCTGTATGACTTCAAAGCCCACGCTGTTTCTTTACTGCCTCTCATCAACCCTTCTATTAACTCTTCTGCCTCTTAGGCGGTCCATTTTGTCCATATCTCAAGGGAGTGTGTTTCAATTTTCTCCTTGCCCTGTGACCTCTATTAACACCGGGGTTGAGCTGTGGTTGTGCTGTGTGTCCACCCCTCTCTCTACCCTCCACCTCCTCTGTCCCTAGCTGATTGGACCAGGGCCAGTCACTTGACCCAAGATGGATCCGATTCCCTGTCTCCAGGTAATTTGGAATTGGGCCTGAGAAACAATTTCTGGACATGGGTTTACCCACAACATGCAAGACTTGGAGTTTGGGCAGCCTCATTCTGCCATGTGATAGAGAACAGTCTGGAGAGAGAGAAAAGTTGAGCAAACACATCCAGGGGAGAAACAGTGAAGGCTTTCTGGTTCGAAGCTCCAGGCCCATCCCAGGACCCGACCACATTCCTGCCCGCGGGCTCCATGAGGCATTGCTGTGTCTGTCCTTGTAATAATTTCCTCCCTTTCTGCTCATGGTCCTCGAGGCGCCATGTACTACGTGGAGCCAGAGATTCCTAATACATGAGGCAATGGAGCCCTGGGACTCAGCAGCATATGAAAGACAGAGAGAAGCAGAGCACAAAGCATGCAGACTGAGAAGAGAGAGTGGTGTCTGGGAAACCAGAGGAGGAGAGAATTTCATTCCTCAGAGAATTTAAGTGAGAGTGCTGAAAAGAGTCCATTGAACTAGCTGACTGTGAGGTTATGAGTGGCCCTAGGGAGTTCCATTGAGGTAATGGTGGAGATCAAATGTCAGTGAGTTGAAGAATAAACAGGAGGTGAAAGCACCAGTGAGTGTGGAATCTCAGTCCTAAGAGCTTGTCTGTGATGGGAGAGACTCAGAAATGGACAACTAGTGGGAGACGCAGGGTTACATTTTTTTTCTTTTTTTAGGGAAAAGAGTTAGAATTGCAGCAGAGTCAAGGATAGTCAAGAGAATGTCATGTGGCTAGAGATAAAGAAAGAAGGCCCTGGTTCCCAATGCCATAATCCGAGAATTGTTTCCAGTGCCCGGGATCCTCAAAGGACACGGACTTTTGAGAGGCTGATGTGTCCTAGAACTAGGTCATTTATTTGGCACATGTAAGTTCAGCTGTTGCTAACATCTGCCTCTCCTGGTCTGGTCTCTGTCTTGCAGGTCTCAGCATATCCATTGCCAGAACATCGGAGCACAGCTCTGGCAAATCAGGCCGCCATGTTGTATGTAATTCTCTACTTTGAGCCTTCCATTCTTCATACCCATCAAGCAAAAATGAGAGAGATAGTGGATAAATACTTTCCAGATAATTGGGCAAGTATTGCTATTAGTCTTTTTTTTCTCTATGATAAGCTTGCCGGAGAACTGATTTTTCCATTCTTTTGGCCTGTAATCCAAAGGTCATAATGTTGAAATAATGAAACGTAAACTCACTTAAGTAAAATTACTTTAAGCCTGTCGAGAATTTTATAAATCAGGAAGGAATAAATCAGTCAGTAAAATTTCCTGAAGCTTCCATTTGTGTTTTTTTTCTTTAAATGGATAGTCTCAAGGTAAAACCTCGTGTTAAAATATATCTCGCTTTAGCTACTGAGATTCAACTAAGTTACATAAGCATTTCTTTATTCTTTTCTATTTTATGAATCTAAGCTAGCAGAATTTACCTAACTTGTCACTTTGTGAATAGGAATTGCACATTTATAGTAAGTTTTATCTATAAGCTAATGTTAATGGGGCCAAGGTTTACATTACTGCAAGGATGTGCTTGTAACTTTTTAAACGTTATTTCACTTAAAAATATTAATTCTTAAAGGTTTAAGACTGACATTGTACTTAATATGTATGAAATGTTTTCTTTGCACGTAGAGGTTTTAACAGAGGACAGTGAATTGGATCACGTCCTCAGGGAGCAGATTTTATTTCACTTCTTACCAGCTATTATGAGGGGCCTGAATGAGGAGCTTTACTGGGGAGAAGAGCAGCCTACAATTAGGAGATGATGCTTCCTATCCACAAATGAATCATACCCATGTGCTGGGAGTTGAGTAGCCAAGAGGAAAGTTCCGAGAGTCTGGCTTCGTTTGCCTAAGCGTAACAAAGAGGTTCTGTCCATAATGCTATACTCAGAAACACTTTTAGTATTAAGGAAGGTCAAAGTCCAATTACATGATACTTACAAGATACATTCCTGGAAAAGCACCCTGGCACGCTGAAAATAAAGGAATTTTTAAAAATAAATAAATAAAATAAAAGATATGCCAGCCAAATGCCAACCAATAAAAAGCTAGTGAGAAAATATTAGACCATAAAGAGTTTTAAAGGAGAATATTAATAGGGATAAAGAGGGACTGCATATAATTTTAAAAAGAATGAATGTGAAACACAATGCCACTCTGCTCACAGAAATTTGGGGGACAAGTTTAGTTTGATTTTAAGAGTATAAAGGTGAGATGAAAATGTTTGGGAAAACCCCTGCTCCAGTCAAAGTATCTACTTTTCTTTCCCCTTTCATTTTTGTTCATCCAAGGAATCCTACACATAGCAGTTTGAAAGGAAAACCTTGTTTTAGTTATTTTCCCATGAATAGCAACATTTAATAGTCACTCTTGTTCCCAAGTGCTCATAAGGAAAACCACTTCCCTGTATATTTGGAAAATCTTGGTTTTTCACTGGAACGGCATTTAAACTTGAAGGAGTGGGTGATGTCTTCTATAACTTTGTATTTTCCCAGCCCCTTGCCTTGAAGCGAGTAGATATTTAACAAATACTGAACGATTGTCTTTTCTTTCAGGTAATTAGTATTTACATGGGGATCACAGTTAATCTAGCAGATGCTTGGGAACCCTACAAAGCTGCAAAAACTGCTTTAAACAATACCCTGGACCTTTCAAACGTCAGAGAACAGGTAGGTTCTGGCTAATCGGGAGGATTCTCAAACAACTGCACACCAGCTTTAATGGCGTAGGAAACGAGCTAAGGAGATTTCCTAAGCGATTTGGAAGATGCCCACATAGACATTTTAGTGCAATGATTAATGAAAGGTGAATTTTGCACATCGGAATAAGAGAGGTAATTGTAGAATTTTAACTTATGTGGGCCGTATAAATTGGAGACTTGGATCCTGAGGAAGAGTCAACACCCTAAAATGAACCAGTGTGACATCTGGCCCCAGGTGACTTCATTTACTCCTGCTCAAAGACTGTCCTCATGGACAGAGCTCCCTTCACTAGTAGCAAGAATTTTAATGTTTTCATCAGTAGGATGAGTGTTGAAGATGGTAACTGGATGTGGACAATACACCCTTTCACTGTAATTTAAGCTCATCATTTCGGGTGTGTGAAGTAAGCAACAAGACTAAAGACAGGCATCTCCTTAAAGTTGAAATGGCTATATTCTGTCTCTGATGAGAACCCAGGGCAAAAGGAAATAAATATCTGAGTAAACAGAAGAATCAAAATAAAATCTTTTTATTGGGGAGCATACTTGCTATTTCTAAACAGTGATTATCTTCCTCAGCCTATCTGTCTGAGTTTTTGAGTTTCCAAATGTGCATAGAATAATACTGACTCAAGGAACTTCAGCGTGTTTTATTCAAGCAAATTGAATTCCATAAATAATGCACAAAATAATTTCAGTTTTGGCACATCCCCTAGAGATATATTAGAGAAAGTGGCGCTCCCATACTTACTGGCCCCAGAGCGTTAATTTTTCATGACTGAAATTCCTTTCCAAAAATCACATCTTCTCGTTCATGACATTGCAAGAAGTTCTTCAGAGGCTTCCAGTGCCACATCTTGTGGTTGTTTTAAACTAACCTGACTAGGTTGATGATGTTTACCATTTAACTCTTGCTTTAGGTAAAGCAGAATGACCAAATTTCCAAAAAGGCTGGTCAGTTTTGATATGCTGAGATGTATTTCTTTTGTTAAGCTTTTATATGTAGAAACTCACCTTTTGAGTATTTCTGCTCTGCTCTGCCTTGTTAGTCGATAATAATAGGAAGAATGGTCAATTTAGCTTCTGCCTTTGTGTCTCTTTCCATCCAAATTACGGAATAGAAGCGACACCAGGAGCCAGCGACTCCAGTTCTCCAGTTTACGTTTGAAGAGACCAGTACTCAGAGGTTAAATCCAAAGTCACACCAATATTTCTAGATGTTAGTCTCTCAATTCTAAGTCCAGTGCTCTTTTCAAAAATATCCAATAAGCCACTTGCCTTTGAGCCTTATCAACTACAGTCCGTGTGCTGTTTGTCTCATATAGAAATGTTACTATTTGTCGAGGGATTCTTTTGAGTGTGATTCACTTTCAAGATAAGTGATTCTCTCTTTCTCTGAAATGTAATTCAGGTCTTTTTTTCTTTTCACAGGCAAGCAGATACGCTACTGTCAGCGAAAGGGCGCACGCACAAGCGCAGCAGTTCCTGAAAGAAGGTTGTTTGAGGGAGGATCTGGTTCTGGATAACATCCCGAGGCTTCTGAACTGCCTGAGAGACTGCAATGTCACCATTCGATGGCTGATGCTTCATACCGCAGACTCAGGTAACACACGAAAAGGTGTGACCATCTGTATTCATCCATATATAGCCGTCCGAACCCAGATCTGCTGCGTGATGCAAAGTGGTTTAGCCCTCCAATGAGAATCAAGCTGCTTTTCTAAGTTAGTCATTTTTGTGTCAATTTGGATAAAGCAGTGGCCCACCTGAACAGCCCCTGTGTCAGGTCCTGTTAGGTGCTTGGGAATATGAGGAAATTTACCTCCCAAGTTTGAGGAGCTTGTCACTGGTCAGACTGAGGAGATCAGATGTCTACATATGAAAAAGTATAGCTGCAGATCTGTAGTAGGCAGAATAATGGCTTCCCACCCCACCCTCCCAAAAATGTCCATGGCCTAGTCCCTGGAACCTGTGGGCATGTTAAATTACATGGCAAAGGGGGATTCAAGTTGCAGGTGGAATTCATGTTGCTAATTAGCTGACCTTAAAGAAAGGAGATTATCCCAGTGGGCCCAGCATAATTACAAGTGTCCTTAAACTGGGATATCCTTAAACTGGACTCTTCTGGAAGCAGAAGAGTCAGAACTAGACAGATGGCATCATGAAAAAGACTCAGTAGACCATTGCTGGCTTTAAAGATGGAAAGGGCCACAAGCAAAGGAGTACAGGCAGCTTCTAGATGCTGGAAAAGACAAAAAAACTGTTTTCCCCTGGAGCCTCCAAAAAAGAACACAGCCCTGCTGCTACCTTGATTTTAGACTAGTGAAACCCATTCCGATTTCTCACCTCTGGAACTGTGAGAGAATAAATTTGTGTCATTTTTAGGCCACTGAGTTTATGGTAATTTGTTACAGCTGCAATAGGAAACTAATACAAGGGCCAGGGCAGCACCTAACAGCCAGATGTGTAAAATAGTTGGTAGGATTTGAGTCCGGAGCCCAGAGCAGAAGACAAACATTGCTTGGGGTAGAAGGGCAGAGGTGGTCTAACAAGGCTCCACAGAGGAGACAGGAACTGACTAGCCCTTGATAGGATTTTATAGTAAAAAGCAGAAGAAATTCTAGTCTGGGGAAATGATGGAAGAAAAGTATGATTTTGGAAGGACAGAGAAACATGGCTGCATTTTGCTGAGGAACTGACTAGACCCGGGTGCTTAATTATGGTAGATGGGGTCTTAATCTTTTCTGGGTCATGACCCTCTCTGAGACCCTATTAGCCATCAGACTCAGGAGATTTTCTGCCGCACGGCTTTCAGAATCCTAGCTCCCCAACCAGGGACTGAACCCGGGCCTGTGGCAGTGAAATTGCAGAGTCCTAACCACTGGACCGCCAGGGAATTCCCTAAACCCATGAGTTTAAAACCCCTGGTTTAATAGTACAAAATTAAGTAGGTTGGACTAATACCTGAGCTTATTCGGAGCTGACCCAGTCCTCATACTTAGTAAATGCTCGATCAATATTAATTACTAAAGAGTTCCCTCCTCCAGAGCTGCACACTCCTTCCCCTAAGAGTGGTGTCATTTAGCAGCTCTGGAAAGCCAAGCCTCTGCTTTTTGTTTTTCACTCAGCTAACTTTCCTTGAGCACCTACCCTGGTCCCACTTTCAACACCTCCTTGTTCTTTCAAGTAAGACTGTGTCTCTCAAAGAAAAACTGTCCACACGCCAGATAATCTTGCAGCCTACCTCGGTAACACAGTAGCCCCGTCTCCCAAACCGTCCAGGCAAGATGCCCTTGACGCTTCCTCTAGCTGCCGCCTGTCTCCGCATCCTGTGAGTGGTCAGCAGTGAGAACAGCAGGTGGACTTCTTCATCCTTCATCTCTTTGAAAATGTGGAATTTCTCTTCAGCCTTCCCTCTTCACACCAGAAATCTCCAGCTTCTTAAATCTTTCCCACAAATGCTGCTTTCCAGTTTTGTTTTTTTCATCATTTCAATTCTTGGCCTAGATCTCTCTCCAGTTTACTCTCAGCATGAATACAGGGCCGAATCATCTAGTGGACTAGTCTTTAATTAGTCGAGTTTATGTTTAACATGAAATCCAGTCCTAATTTGAGGATTTTACTACGTTGACTCAGCTTGTAATCTTCTTTACCAAAAGTCTTACATTCTGAAGCATATAAACAATTTGAGCCCTCTCTTTATCCTGTCGTAAAGGCAACTGTGGGTTTCTAGTGACTCAGCCTCCTCTTTGTCTTCTCGACCACTGTGCCTGACAGCCGTGCCTACATTCTGGAAGCCAGCGGTCTCCTGGATTTGTGCCCCTGCCAGGGACAGCCTAGGCTTGCCAGGTTCTCTGCTTTTCGGCCACATCTGTTTCCATTTCTGAGCTGGCAATTGTCTGACCTGATTGCACAAGGTCAGAGTTTACAAGAATCAAATGATTTGTGTATCTGGCTGTGAGTCATATGTGGGGAAAGTAACTGCTTATTTAGCTTTCATGGTGTTTTGGCCATGGCGTGCAGAAAGGAAGGCGCAGATTTCTCGTATTCCCTCCTGTTAACTCTCTGCAGCTAATTGTTAATGCACAGTGATGTCTCCTGTGCAAAAATGAAAGCAAATTAGTATCAGAAGGTTTCTTGTTGAATTAGAGTTAATATAAAGACAAGTGGAACCCCTTCCAAGTTTTTTTTTTTTTAAGTTAGGCAAACAAGAAGCTGAAAAATTGTCTCTGTGTGATCAGTGTCATCAGTGCCAATATATTTCTTCCTAGGGAGTTCTGGAGAATGCATGGTAAATCAGAACTCTGCAGTTTCCCATGAAAACTGAGCCCTCCTCCAGGTTGTCATGAGTCTCTTTCCGATGGAGTAACTTGGAAATCAATATGTAAAATAGCCTTGCTCAGGCTTCACCGTGCCTGAAGCACCAAAAACACCACTGACATGTGCTCGGAAAGCATGGTCGTTCTGTACATGCCGGACCTCCTAAGATGCTGATGGGAGGGCTTGGAAAGCAGGAATGAGCACGGGTGATATTAGAGCAACTATCAGGGTCCTTGTACCTTATCAGCTGTGAACTTTCTGACAGTGTTTATTGTCTTAAAGTTTTTATTTTGACTTTATTTGCAATCTAAGTAGCTTTTACTTGTAAACATTTTACCTTATCCTATTTTATTTTTCTTTCTTACATAAATAATTGACCCCGTAAACCAATTTCAGCATATATCAGTATTTTTTATCCTATATACTTTTAAAACATAATGTTTATTTTATTTGAAATGATTTAGCTTGGCAACTGAGATGCTGACCAGGGAATCAAGACATCTGGTGTCTTATCCCTGGGTCATCACTGCCTAATTTTGTGAACTTGGCCTAGTAGCCATAAGCTCTCTGGCTGAGAGGGGTCTAGGTGGTGGATAATCCAGAAAGCTCTGAGTGCCAGTCATGCCTTTACAAAGAGCAGAATGGTCTCAGGTCTGTTCTTCCTGTTTGGAGGTGCCACATCTTTGTGTGGGTAACCCTGCTTCCCTGTCGTATCAGTGGTCCCCAAGACCACCCCAGGTTCAATGCTTTACTAGACTCGGCATATAGTAGTATTTATGGCGATGGTTTGTAACAGGAAAAAGATAGAAAGCAAAATCAGCAGAGGGAAAAGGTGCCTGAGGTGAAGTCCAGAGGAAACCAGGCACAAGCTTTTAAGAGTTCTCTCCTGATGGAGTCACACAGGATGCATTTAATTCCCCTAGCAATGAGTTGTGGCAGTATGTGTGAAATGTTGCCAACCAGGGAAACTCATTAGAAACTCAGTGCCCAGGATTTTATTGGGGGCTCATCAAGGCAGCCTCTACCTGGCAGGTAACAAAATTCCAAACTCCCAGAGGAAAGCAGGTGTTCATAATAAACCACATTGTACAAAGAGTTAAAGCATGGTGGGCCATTCTTACCAGTTCTCAACATGGTGGGAACTCTTCCAAAATCCACATTCCCTAATGCCAGCCAAGAGCCGGCCTTGCAAACAAGCCTTTTTGAAGATGGCAGTCTTGGGCCTGCTGTGTTAAATCTTTTCTGCACACCTGTCCATAGTTGAATGGCAGAGATCAATGCTTAAAACAAAAGCAGCTTCAAACAGGACACAAGGAGGCCACGCACTTAGGAAATGGTGCCAAAAGGCTCGACCCATCATATTGGACAATCGATAATAAACCACCCACACAACGCTTAAAAAATTTGGCAACACTGTGCTCAGTTTGCTTTTTTCATTCAACAATACATCACGATGACATTCCATGTCAGATTCAATGTCATATTTAACCGTTCAGTTGTGCATACTCCATAGCATAGGTGTAATATAATTTATTTTACTACCTATCATTGATATACATTTTGCTTATTACTTTTTAAATGCTTAAAAGGGAAATGAAAGTATTTAAGAATTCATCTTATTTATTATAGATATTTTCTACACATTTAATAAATTGGAAACTCTTTTTCTCCCATGTCTAGCCTGTGACCCAAACAACAAACGCCTTCGTCAAATCAAGGACCAGATTCTAACAGACTCTAGGTACAATCCCAAGATCCTCTTTCAATTGCTGTTGGATACTGCACAATTTGAGTTTATACTCAAAGAGGTAAAAATATTGAATGAATAATCACCAAAGTCTTAGTTTTTTTATGCTTAAAAATTTTTTTAAAGATTAGGATTTTATAGCTGTGTCTCTGATTCAGGCTACAGATTCTAGCTGTCTGGGATCATTCTTATAGGAAAGAACAGGATTAAACAACAAGCATTTAGTGCCTACTGTCATTAGGGATACAGTGATAGGAAAAAATGCACCAGATGGTGGAAGTTACAGTCTAATGAGGCATGCGGACAGTAATCAGAGAATTACACAAATGAAAATGAGTAAAAGCAGGTATACGCTCTATAGGAGAGGAACATAGGTCTCTGGGTACCTAAAATAAAGGATCCTGTCCTAGCTTTGACAGCTTCCCTGAGAAGAGAAGCAAGAGTTTCAGAAGGGAGCTGAGGAAGGAACCTGTTAGTTAGCTAAGACAAAGATGGGGGAGCATGATGAAGAACATCCCAGCGAGAGGACAGATTATGTCTAAGTCCTCTTGGGTAGGGAAGAGCCTGGCCAGTTCAAGGATCTGAGAGACCAGTTGGCTGCAGGGGAGAGAATGCAAGAGAAAGGTGGTAGGAAGTGAGGTTGACAGGTGGGCAGCCTGCGCTGGGCCTTGCGGGGTGTTAGTCTTCATCTTAAAAGCCACGAGAACCTGTTGGAAAGGGCCTAAGTAGGGTGGTAGTTTGCATTTTAACAAGGTTGACCTAAGGACCTTGAGGATTTGAGTTCAGTCAAGGAAATTCTGGGCTTGGTCTCTTACTCCTAAAAAAGCCTCTATGGACATAATAAAAATCACAGACGCCTGGGAATGTCCAGGTTCTGTAAAAGTAACTTTGGGGGTTTGGATCAGGTGGCCTCAGGAACTAGCCCTAGACATTAATGCCAATTCAGAACCAACACTCGCCTTGCCTCAGTTGGTCTGAGAGCCACTGTCTTAGAGATGGTCTAGCTTTTGCCCCCCAATTTGTATAAAGTAGTAATGCTTAAGAGGTGGCATCAGACTGATGTCAGGCACCTATTTTTATAATAAATTGGGTTTCGCTCAGGCTTTCTTAGTAAACTGCCTAAGCTGGATTTTCTCTTAAATCAGTAAATCTCTTCTGTCTCTTCAACAGATGTTCAAGCAAATGCTTTCAGAAAAGCAGGCCAAATGGGAACATTACAAGAAGGAGGGCTCAGAGCGGATGACGGAGCTTGCTGATGTCTTTTCAGGAGTGAAACCCCTAACCAGAGTGGAGAAAAATGGTAATTGCTGAAGAGGAGTTATTGGTGTGTTTGAAAAGTATACACAGATTATTAGAAACTAGCAGAGTAAAAAGTCATTACTGTGTCCTCATTGTATGCTGGGATGTTGCTAATGAAGATCAGAAGTTTAGTTTTGGTTGCTCTAGCCTTGTGCTCCCTTGGGCAATCTCATATTCTCTCTGGACTTCAGGTTTCTTATCTTTGAAGTAAGAGGTTGGGCTAAATCATGGGTTCTTGTACTCCGGTTCATAAATACAATAGTATTTTATAGAGTCATATCCTCCCCCTACCACCATAGTATGCAGAACTGGTGTGTCATTAGTGTGTAATTTTATGTGCATGGGGATGGGGGCATAACTTTCATGATCTTCTCAGGATACTTCACCCAAGAATATTACCAACTGCTAACATAAATGATATCTTAAGAGTCTTGTGTTCAGTCCTATTTGGTTCTTCTTCACTGACGCATCTGCCATCTAGTGGCACAAGTGGGGACCTGCAGACTGTTTTGAAACAACATAGCTCAAGTTTTACTTTAACAATTTTAATCTTGCCTCTTTTAGGAAATTTTATCTGTAGGAAAATTGTGGTATCACTTCAAATTTTTGAAGGCTCCTGTCCTATAGATAGGATCCTTTCAAATTGCCCCTGAAAAACCATTCTGAATTTTAAGGTGACAAATTATTTTTTTTGATGCTTAATATTTGTTTTAACTGTCAAATTTATTTCCGATAAAGTTAATTATACAGTAGAATTGATGAATAATATAGATTTTTATTTTAAAAAGCTTCACTATTGTTAATACAAGCTTATGACTATTGTATTTGATTTATTTGTTGCTGGTCAAAAAATATGTCCAAATTTCATTAATATTCCTATTGGAAAAACTAGAGCAGTTTTTAGTGGTGTGATATAAATTGGCAACATGTTTTGCAGGTCAGCATATTGTATCTAAAAAACAAAGAATCACCAGGACCAATCTAACCAGATTAGTTGTCTAATCAGACACATTAATCTGTATTCTAGTCTCTTTTAAGTTCTTATAAATACCAGCAATGTTTCAAAGCTTATTCAAAACAATATCTTATACTTTTTTGGCTCTATAGCATATTTCAGTTAGGAAGTACTTTCACAGATATTTCTCATTTGATCCTTAGAACCCTGTGAGATAAACATCTTTATTATTTTATAATCACTTGCCGAGGGTAGCAAAGGTCCAGAGCCTGTATCTCACTAATTACCTCCTATGTTCTTTTAGCTACTCCATAGCTGTCCCTCAGTCCTACAAAAAATCTTTAAAATTATAGCTAATTCTTTATGTCAATTCTTAAAATAACTTAGATTATAAGCCCTTAAGTGCTTTTATTAAAGTGAAATCATTCCATTGATAAAACAAAAAACCTTTACAGAATCAACTTGGTGAAGTGAAAAGAGCGAAGCCTTTGACGGTTTGCACGTCCTGGCTCTTCCATTTAGTAACTGTGTGACGCAGCAGAGGGTTCTTAATATCTCTGGGCATCAGCTTCCTCATCTGAGAAATGGCTTTTAATTCCTACTCCATAGATTTTTGTGAAAATTAAATGAGACTAAGCTTAAAACTTGGCCTGATTCACTGAGGGTCCTCAGAGCATGTTAACGGCCTTCCCCATCTCTGCCTTGAGAAATGCCTGGCTGGTTAGCAAATGGCGCCACCTAATCCATTCAGACTCCCCACAACTCACCACTCACACTTCACTCTCCTGCATGTTGGTCCCTCTTTGCCCTCCAAGACGCGCCATTGTCATTTTGCCCCAAAGCCTCTGCTCATGTCTGTCTCTTCATCTAGGGACAGATTTTCCCTCTCCCTCCCTCTGCCTGTCCAGACCTCTACCCATCCTCTTAACTCTGTGTCACATCCTTCACTTCCTTTCTGACTCCTCCCCACCTGCACTACTGTCTTTGCACACATCAGTTTACAACATTTATTGGGTGGGCCAAAAGGTTTGTTCAGTTTTTCCCGTAAGGTGGCTCTAGTAGCACTTAGTTGTCTTTAACTTCATTTGAAACAATTTTGTTAGATTGTATGTGACACCTGTCACATCAGCATGCATTTAAAAAAACACATACAAATTGGTGAATTTTTGAATAGCCATTTTAATATTGAAGATGGAAGAAAAACAACATTTGTGGCATATTATGTTTCAAGAAAGGTATAAAACACAACTGAAACGCACAAAAAGGTTTGTGCAGTTATGGAGAAGGTACTGTGGCTGATCGAACGTGTCAAAAGTGGTTTGCAGAGTTCCGTGCTGGAGATTTCTCTCTGGATGATGCTCCGCAGTCAGGTAGACCAGTTGGTTCAATAGCAATCAAATGGAAACAATAATTGAGAACAATCAACGTTTTACCACACGGGAGATAGCCGACATACTCAAAATATCCAAATCAAGAGTTGAAAGTCTGGGCTTCCCTGGTGGTGCAGTGCTTAAGAATCCACCTGCCAATGCAGGGGACATGGGTTCCAGCCCTGGTCCGGGAAGATCCTACATGCCACAGAGCAGCTAAGCCCGTGCGCCACAACTGCTGAGCCTGCACTCTAGAGCCCGCTAGCCACAACTGCTGAGCCCATGTGCCACAACTACTGAAGCCCGTGCTCCTAGAGCCCGTGCTCCGCAACAAGAGAAGCCACCGCAGTGAGAAGCCTGTGCACCACAACGAAGAGTAGCCCCCGCTCACCGCAACTAGAGAAAGCCCACGCACAGCAACGAAGACTCAAGGCAGCCAAAAATAAATCAATTTAAAACAAAAAAAGTTGAAAATCATTTGCACCAGCTTGGTTATGTGAATCGCTTTGATGTTTGGGTTCCACATAAGTGAAGCAAAAAGAACTTTCTTGACCATATTTCCACATACAATTCTCTACTGAAATGTAATGAAAACGTTCCGTTTTTAAAACAAATTGTGATGGGCAATGAAAAGTGGATACTGTATAATAATGTGGAATGGAAGAGATCGTGGGGCAAGCGAAATGAACCACCACCAACCACACCAAAGGCCGGTCTTCATCCAAAGAAGGTGATGTTGTGTATATGGTGGGATTGGAAGGGAGTCTTCTATTATGAGCTCCTTCTGGAAAACCAAATGATTAATGCCAGCAAGTACTGCTCCCAATTAGACTAACTGAATGTGGCACTCGACGAAAAGTGTCCAGAATTAGTCAACAGAAAGCGCATAATCTTCCATCAGGATAACTCAAGACCATATGTTTCTTTGATGACCAGGCAAAAACTGTTACAGCTTGGCTGGGAAGTTCTGATTCATCTGCCGTATTCACCTGGCATTGCACCTTTGGATTTCCCTTTATTTCGGTCTTTACAAAATTCTCTTAATGGAAAAAATTTCAGTTCCCTGGAAGACTGTAAAAGGCACCTGGAACAGTTCTTTGCTCAAAAACATAGAAAGTTCTGGGAAGATGGAATTATGAAGTTGCCTGAAAATTGGCAGAAAGTAGTGGAACAGAAGTGTGATTACATTGTTCAATAAAGTTCTTGGTGAAAATGAAAAATGTGTCTTTTATTTTTACTTAAAAAACCAAAGGCACTTTTTGGCCCACCCAAAACTTGGGCCTTGAACCCTTTTCTGCCAGGTGTTATAAACTAAGCTATTTATATAGAAAGTTTCATCTCTTCTACTAGGTCACATGCCCGAGGCATTTTTGTTGTTATTGTTTGGAAAATTCCTAAGACCAATGTTAGGTACATAGTAAAAGCTCTGTGACTAAGAGCTAGATTTGTAAAGGATTACTTAATTAAATTCAAAGCCACCACTGCAGGAATTCTGGGATTTCAGTAGTCTTTTCTTGTTTCTGTATTAATAGAAAATCTTCAAGCTTGGTTCAGAGAGATCTCAAAACAAATATTGTCTTTAAATTATGATGATTCTACTGCTGCGGGCAGAAAAACTGTGCAACTAATACAGGCTTTGGAAGAGGTAAGGCAAGTCTTTTTAAATGACAGTTCTCGGATCATGAATCATATTTTTTGACCTACCCAGGAGTCTGCTCCTGGAAATTAAGAGAATATTTTATCAGAAGCAAAAGCAATATAAATTAATGTGTTCACTGTAATATTATATGCAGTGCCCTAAAATTGCGAAAATAATTAAATGACAATAATAAAGAGAATGGTAGTAAAAATTATGATACTTCAATTTGCAGGAACATGTAGTCTTGGAAAAAAAATTATGAAGACAGTATAGAAACATTGGGAAAACTGTGGTAAGGAGGTAAAAGCAAAAACAAAATTGCACTGTATGCGCTACTTTTAGGTTTGTAAAAAGTGTGTGCCTTGGGGAGAAAACCTGGAAAGGGATGGATACACAAAAATGAGAATAGTTGTATAACGATCATATGCTTTTAAAGTGATGTATTTTTTCTGAAAAAAAGTTTCCTTTTATCTACTTAAAAATGATTGTACAAAAAAAAGGAATTATACCTCCACACTCCTTTTTTTTTTTTATAATATCCTTTTTTTTATTTTTAAAATTTTGACCACACCACGTGGCTTGCGGGATCTCAGTTCCCCGACCTGGGATTGAACCCAGGCCACAGCAGTAAAAGCGCCAAATCCTAACCACCAGGGAATTCCTATACCTCCACACTCTTAAAAGTTTAATTGTATGTTTAACCAGGAAAATAAACAAAAGCATCAGAACAATAAACATATAGACTATATGAAACAACATCCATCCTCGTCTGGAACCCTTTCCAATTGATATAAGTATACATTAAGACTTTTTTCACTTGCAAGACTTTCTTATAGGCTCTTTCTTACTTTTGCAAGGATTTTAGGATGGCCACTATTATAGCAACACAGTATAATGCTCCATTGTTAGCATGCCAGTTTCCCTAGCTATTCCAGAACAATTGCTCACTTGTGCTATTTCTATTTTGGTTGTTTTTTGGATTTTCTAGTCTATAGTACCACTATAAGCAACTTTGTAAATCTCTGATACTTTTTCTCTTTTGCATTATTTCTTTTGGCATATAGCCCAGGCCCCTTGAATTATGTACTTAAAATGTCAAAACGCTGTGGAATCATTATTTTGTTTTAAAGAGCCCATCAAAAGAACTTAAAGATGTGCAAGTGCCAGCACCTTGGTTGTGATGTGACTTATTTTGTTTTTTAACAATCCTGCAAATTTTCAGACTTAGAAGGATTTTTCAATACATGTTTATTGATACTGAAATGGAAAATGGGAATATTTGCTTATTACGTCATATATGTACAGGATAAGAAATTGTGGAACATTTTCTAATCTCAGAAATTATGCATTGTTTTCTGACTTGGCTTATACATTTCTGAAATTATAATTTGAAATTAAAATTTTGCCAAGACATTCTTAGTAAGTAGTGCGCTTTATTGGAAGTGTTTTCAAGGAAAAGTGGACACTATACAGGCCATTCAGAATTTTAAAATCCAGTGTGTTTATGTAACTCAGGTTCAAGAATTTCACCAGTTGGAATCAAATCTGCAAGTGTGTCAATTTCTTGCTGATACTCGCAAGTTTCTCCACCAAATGATCCGAACCATTAACATTAAAGAGGAGGTCCTGATCACAATGCAGATCGTTGGGGACCTTTCTTTTGCTTGGCAGTTAATTGACAGGTAACATGGACAGCCTGGCATTTGTCCTCAATGAAGGCCATTATGAATGTTTCCTTACTATTTATCTCTTTTTACAGTTTCACATCTATCATGCAAGAGAGCATAAGGGTAAACCCATCCATGGTCACTAAACTCAGAGCTACATTCCTAAAGGTAAGCAGATAACAGTGAGATTGCATTCTCAGTTACTAGGGAAGAGTTGGCCTTCATTATTACCTCATTCATTAATTCAGTTCAAGATTTCACCCTTTTAGAAAGTTGGTTAATTTAAGTATTTTTATAGACTGAAAATTGTTAGGAAGTTTTTCATGAGAGCATAGTTGCAAAAGATGCCAGAAATAAAGTTTGAATTAATAATAGAAGTTAGAGTGTCTTAGAGAAAATTGTTTTTAAATGAAGAAATAGATTTTTTTAAAGTTTTACAGGATACTAAAAATGTGTGTCCTATGGGTCCTTTATTCCCTAGACATGAATAAAATCCTTTTATTCATTTAAAAAAATTCTTGTTGAGCCTCTGCTACAATCTAGGATCTCCTCTAAAGGTTAGGGAATAATGTTAAACAACACGGGCATAGATTGGCCCTTCTCTCAAGGTAATTTCATTTCGTGATAAATGAACAAATAATTTACTCAGTGTCTTCTGATGGAATTAGCATATATATCAATTCTGAGGTGCACTTTCATATTTTAACATCTCTGTAATTGGGATGTGTTGTATAATTGATGGCATATCATAGTTGTCGGCATGTTTTTTCTTTTTGAGCAGTGCATAAAATAATGGCACTTCTTACAAGCCGTGTCATCTTAGATTAGACTCAGTATGGTAGTCCATCAATCAGAATGTCTGATTTCCATAGAGGAGTAGCTGCCTTCTGTAGCTCAGTGGCTCAAATTTGAGCATGCAGGAGAATCACCTGGAAGGCTTGTCACAGCCCAGATTGCTGGGCCCCAGCCCCGGAGTTTCTGATTAAGTAAATCTGCGTGGGGCAGAGAATCAGCATCTCTGACAAGGTTTCAGGTGATGCTGTTGCTGCTGGTCCAGGGACCACAATTTGAGAACCACTGCCGTAGCAGATGACTGTCGCTTTAAAAAATTGTATCTTGTCAGAAACTATGAATGACACTGATGAAGTTCAGTAGTTGCTCTCTTTTGGGCAAAGCCCAAGAGTTTTGTTGTATGTTACTGTTTCTGGAAAAAGAGAGATTTCTAGGACTTTTTGAAACAGAGAAACAGATACATCTTATTTTCCTTCCAGCTTGCCTCTGCCCTTGACCTGCCCCTTCTTCGTATTAATCAAGCAAATAGCCCTGACCTTCTCAGTGTATCTCAATATTATTCTGGCGAATTGGTGTCCTATGTGAGAAAGGTAAGAAATGCATCAAGAGGATGTTTATTTTAATGGCAAACTAACTGCTGTTTTAAATACAAACGATGTGCTTGGGACCCTGAAAAAAGTACACCTGTGTTCCTTTCCCTTATCCTTTTTTTTTTAATTGAAGTATAGTTAATTTACAATGTTGTGTTAGCCTCAGGTGTACAGGAAAGTGCTTCAGTTTTACATATATATAGGTTATTTCAAGACATTGAATATAGTTCCCTGCAGCAGGTCCTTGTTATTTATCTGTTTTATACATAGTAGTGTTGTATACCTTTCCCTTATTCTTAATTTAATTCCAGAAATTTGCAATACCTGAAAATAAACTTATTCTTACCAGTACTGTGGGTGTGCAGCTGTGTTTTTACTTTCAAAGAACTTTCATACCTATTTTTTAAATGCTGATGGTATTAGCCCCCATTTTATAGGCGTAGAGATGGAGAAACAGAGATCTTGGTGACTTCTTCAAAGTCATAGTTGGTAAAAGAGCCAGATCTAGATCCAGCACATTCTAGTTGGAACTTAATCAAAGTTTTCAGGAGCATTTTGGTCCTTGCTTCAACAACTTATGGTGTAGCATAGAGCCAGACAGGCCTGGATTCAAAATTTTCCTGTGTCACATCCTAGCTGAGGGCTTTACAGCCAAGTTACTTAACATCTCTGAACCTCAACCTTTTAGAAACTTGTAATGTGGAAATGATACATCTTTTGCATCATTTCTATGAGAATTAGCTCTATATCCTGTGAGCAATTAATGTTTGAAGGAAAGTAGCCCTGTGCCTGAGAGCAGTTGTTAAAATAGCTCTTGTGAGGCCCTTAGCAGCCCTTCCTGCAGACGAAGGGCTGTTCATATACACGGGCACTGTGCTTACTGTCATCATACCATTTACCAGCTAAGAAATAAAATAGAGGTTCGTTTGTTTTTTTCTCTTTTCCCTTTCATTAAAGGTTTTGCAAATCATTCCGGAAAGCATGTTTACTTCCCTTCTAAAGATCATAAAGCTTCAGACCCACGATATCATTGAAGTGCCGACCCGGCTGGACAAGGACAAGCTGAGGGACTATGCCCAGCTTGGCCCACGATATGAGGTGCTGTGTCCCTTTGACTTCTGCCTTTTGATTTTGAAACCCCCAAACCATGAAATAGCACAGGTCCGTGTCACCTGCCATATCCCCAGGACCACCAGATCAATTCTGGTTTATTGATCTTTTTCCACACTCTCAACAATAACCAGGTTTTGCCATTTTAGTGCAATTATACCTTCATTCGTTAACTTGTCCTGGTGTCATTCACGGCCTCGCCTGCCAGAATGTTCTCAGAGGGAGTAGAGCTCAGCTGGTTACTTTTCTTTTGAATAGTCTCAGCACATCAACCTTTTTTCTCTTTGGGCTACATTGCCTAGACTTTTCCCATTCAGGTTCCTGCTTTGTACACAAAATCAGTGGCTCAAAGTAATCCATATTCCGTGAACCACTTCTTGCAGCCAGACTTTTAAGGCCGCTCCACAGTTAAGCAGCCTCAGAAATTGTTCTTCCCAAAACACCTCTGCTTTTCTTTTTCCCTGAACTTAAAGATGTGAAAAATAAAATCAAGTGAAATTTGAAAATGTGATAACAAGCATCAATTTCATATCCTCTGACACAGCTCCAAAAGTTACATCAGGAATTGAGATTGTCAAGCTCAGAATTTCTACATTGATTCTAACTCAAAAGTATAGCCTCAGTCAACCTTACCAATGTCTCCTGGTGTTGTTTGAAAAGAATGTGGATGGCAGTAGATTACCTTCTCAGAATCCCCTTGAGCCTTTTCTTTTTGGAAGGGATCATCCATATCACTGAGTCCTGCTTTCATCTTATGCGTGAAATGCTGAGGCCCAAAGAAGGGGAAATGATTGGTCAAAGGGTAAAGAACGATTTAACGTCTTCTGACTCAGTCACCCAGTATGTCTAACAGTGGTCAACACCACAGAACCTCATTTCTGACCAGGACGTGTATACACAGGTGTCCTAAAGCTGCACGCTGCTTCTCTTGTCTTTGCCCATTCCAGAACTGTCAGTCAATTATTTTAGCTTCCCATAGAAGCGATGGGTCGTTTATGAGAAGTACTTCATTAACCTCTTTTTCTTTGTTAAAGGTTGCCAAGCTTACTCATGCTATTTCCATTTTTACTGAAGGCATCTTAATGATGAAAACAACTTTGGTCGGCATCATCAAGGTAATGGTCTTAATGCTGGCCTTTGTGGCCCCGTAGTAAGTCTTCGTCCTTTGGATTATTGCAGAATTTATCCTGTGGGGTAGTGTTACCATCTTATGCCTCTTGCTGTTTCACATGCAGCTTTCACATCTTCACTTTACTCATTTCACATCTTCACTTTACTCATTGACAGAGGAAAACACAGCATTATAATCCTTATTTTTCATAACACCCAGGAGTTCCTTAACTCTAACAAAAATCTGTTTTATTGAATTTTTGTAATAACAAAGAAAACAAATAGTTCAATTCCCTTAGGCAAAGTAGCTCGCTCAGTCACTGTTTCTCCCTTCCCTGCCTGCAGCCTTTCTTTCTTTTTAGTATTTTTATACCGCACTCCAGGTGCAGAGAGCTGAGATCATTGTACCCCTCTGACCACAGGCCATTGCCATCACTGAGGCATGCAAGCTCCTCTCTTATTTTTTTTCCTTCTCTTCTCCTGGATGCCCACGCCCATTCCCATGCCTCATAGCATCCACTCCGTATGTTTGATTTCTTTCCATAAATATGCAAGTATCCTTATTTTTAGCAAGTGGTGTTATTTTATGTATGCATATGGTTTTGATTTATCTAAATCATATTCCTCTCTAAGTCTCATTCTTTTTCCAACTTTTCTCACTAGTTACTGCTTTGAAGTTAATTTATGTTGCTGTGGATCAGGTAGTTGGTTACTTCTTGCTGCTGCAGAGAATTCCACATTTTACTTAACTGTTCCCCAGGGCACAGACACCTATGCCACTCATTTTCACACCTGTGCTTCCTGTTATCATAAACAGTGTCAAGATGAGCATCTCTGAACCTGTTCCTAGCACAGACCTGTATAAGAATTGCTCTGAAATCTGCTTGCCCAGGAGTGGGTCACTGAGTCTTAGGGCACATTTGTACTTAGTTAGTCTCAATAATGCCAGAGTGCCTCCTCACATGACTTGTTTCCTGTGTATCTTCCCCCATTTTTGCCAATACTTGCCATTATCCACTTCCTAATTTTTGTTCTCCAAAGGGGTCTAAGGTGGTATCTCATTGCTGTTTTAATTTGTAATCCTAAAATGACTAGTGATGTGATGTGACCCAGTCACACAGTTATGGTGCTTTTATTTATTTTTCCATTTGTCTGATATCAGCAAAATCTTAACATTTCCGATTTTTAAAAAAATTTTCATTGATATAACATTTGTGTTAATGAAATCCAAGAAAATATAGGAAATGAACCTAAATAGAAACAGAACTTTACCATGTGGTTTCTGGAAATGTGTTAAAGAAATACCATTGTAGTCCTGGAATATTAATAGATTCTATTAAACATGCTTTAGGCCTGGTGCCAGTTTAATTCAGTTGATATTCAGAGAGTACACACACAGGTTATCACTCCTAACTCATCCTTAAATGATGATAAATCCTAGGACCAGGTTAGTCTTAAATGCAAAGTGACCAGTAGGATGTAATAAAACCTAGTAATTAGCAATAATTATCAAAGAAAGGATTGCTTAAGAAAAATGTAAGGCTTTTGCCAGAATCTTTCAGATAATAAAAGCAGAGGGAATATCATCTTGACCTCATTCAAACTTAGTAGACTGTCTCTGCCAGTTTAACAACTCAGGGCTTTTTGTGGGATCCTGTGGCTTTCACTAATCTTTAACCTTTGAATGTTGAGGATCTATTTCAAACCCTTACAAAGAGTTTAAAATCACTTTAGTTAATATGACTTAAAACAAGTGAGATATACACAGGGATATACATATAATGTTCATTGTTAGATGTAGCCAAAAAAATAGAAATAACCTAGACATTTTATGAGTAAGAGAATGGCTAAATATATCATGGTGCATTCATACTGTGGATTGCTTTGCTGCCATTCAAAAGTAACTTGCCACTAGGAGATTTCCAAAACGTAAAGTGAAAAAAGCAATTGCAGAACAGTGTGTGTATGTATATGTATGTATTATGATCCCATATAGTTTTTTAAATTAAATATATTTAAGGACAAATACGTATATAAATTAACAGAGGAAGGTCTGGAGGATCCATATGAAAACTATTAACTGTTGTTAACCACAGGGGGTGTGGACAGAACTGCGAGGAAGGGGCTGTGTGAAGGGGTCTTTCCCTTCCCTGGGAGCACTCCACAGATTGGTGGAAGTCTAGGAAGAATTGGGTAGAGCCATTTAAGACCATGAGATTCATAAAACATTTAACTCTTTTCCACTAAATCTGTTTTTATAAGGAATATTTCTTTAGAAACTTCATGTTACTTCTTTGATTTTGTTCTCATTGACTATGTTTATTTATAATTTACCTTTCTCTTGTAAAATAGAGCACAGTTGCTGAAAGCTACAGAAACAATTATGTAGCTTGATCGGTTATTATAAAGTAAAGACCACTCATTCTCACCACCTCTCAAGCCCAGAGATATAATTCAGCCACAGCTCCCACCGCAGGATCCTCCTCATGGGCCTTGACCTACTCCTAGTCTCTCTGTTTAGTTTTATTATCCAAAAATAAATTTCTGGACACTCTGGTTCAGACTTGCAATTCAAAAAATATACGTCTTTTAAGGCTGATTTACTCCTCAGATTTCTCCCTCATTCCTTTCTTTCCTTACAATTTGTCTATTGAAGAACCCAGGGCCTTTGACCTGTTATCTCTACACAGTCTGGCTCTTACTGATTGCATGGTCACGCTGTAGTCCAACAAGTTCCTCTGGCTTTTGTATTTTCAGCAACTTTTTCATTCCAGTTATCTTCCTTGAAATTTAAATATTATCAAACCCAGATGGAACACATCAGTTGTCTTTATAACTTTTAAAATAATAGTTCTTGACAAATTTAAAAGTAAAAGAAACAAGTCTTAGGGAATTCAAAGGAGTGTGTTAAAACTATTTGATGTTTTATGGATTTGACAGGAGACTTTTTTAGGGAATAACAAAAGCTTTCTCATTACAGAAAAAAAGAATCAGCAAAATAAGCTATATAGTTAGATAGCAGAGTTGCTTTCCTGTTTTATCTCCCTAATTACTAACAGCATCCCAAGAATGCTGAAAGAAAAGAGAATTGTTAAATCTTCAGTGGTCCAACCCCAAACTTGATTTTGCTCATATGACTATAGGTGCCCTCAGATAACTTCCATAGGAGACATGTGCACTGACTTCAGATGCAGGCCCTTCAATCTCCCACCTCCTCCTGTGATGAGAAGAGGCACTTTTAACTTTTAATGAAATGATTAAAATGTGAGGCAGTTTAAAACTTTCCATACCCACCATCTTTGAAATGTCATGTTGTAAAATTATCATGAATTTTACTGAGATAAACCAAGTCTTACAGAGGTGACAGGTTTTAATAATTCTATCCAAGCTGCACAAAATCAAAAAAGAAATCCTGATTGTCAAGTAATGAGATAGGAAAGTGCTCCCTTACGGACTCTGGAAACTATCTTTCCTCCAATTTCTTCAGGACTGAACTTTTCCTTTCTGGAATTTATTGCTTTTCGATTTGCACTTAGGTGGACCCAAAACAACTGCTGGAGGATGGAATAAGGAAGGAGCTGGTTAAGCGTGTGGCTTTTGCTCTTCATAGGGGATTGATCTTCAACCCTCGAGCCAAGGTACCAGATCACCAAAGTGGGTCTGTCCTTTCCCTCTACTCGCCTTGCAAAATGTTCTAGAACACCATTTTTAACTGTTATGAACAAGACCTTTCCTACCTTCTAACATATATCTACTATATCATGTTCAGTACAGTCAATTGATATGTTTTTTGATCCTACATTATAATCCATTCATATTATAAGAAAATCCTTTTTAAAACCAGTCCTTTCCTTCACCTGTTGATCCCCAAGTTTAAGAATTAAACTGATGTTTGTGATTCCAGGTTCCTTCTCATAGTGAAAAGAATTTGTTAAACGTAAAACAGATTGGCACTATAAAGGCTGTAATTTTTTCTTTTGCTTGATCTTTCTGGGAATATGGTCATTTTTCTCAAGAGAAAAAGAATAGGCCCGAAATTTACATCTAGAGTATCTTTCACATCAGTAACTTCAATTTAAAATGTTTTAACTCTTAAGATTAGAGTCATCAAATGATATGAGAGAAATCACTGACATTCAGTTTTTATATATTCTTTTATATGAGGCTTTCTTTCCAAATGAATGAAATCTATTCTTTGCTGGATGTCTGGCATAAATTACCATTCCTCCTAGATGAGGTAGGAAATGAGTATTTCCAGAGCTGTCCCAAACCGTCACTGCGGTCTCTCACTTGGGGTATCCTTTAAAGTCTAATGTAGGTATTAGGGGGTGACAGTCTATGCCAATATAATAGGTTTCTGTTTCTTATTATGCACAGCCAAGTGAACTGATGCCAAAGCTGAAAGAGCTGGGAGCTACCATGGATGGGTTCCATCGTTCTTTTGAATACATTCAGGACTATGTCAACATTTACGGTCTGAAGATTTGGCAGGAAGAAGTATCTCGTATTATAAATTACAATGTGGAACAAGAGTGTAATAACTTCCTAAGAACAAAGGTATCTAAATAGATTTTAATATGCTTGACTCTATTTGTTACTTCTCACATGCCCCGTACGTGCCCCAAACCTCAGAAATGCCAACAACAAAGTTTATTTCAATAGTTACTAAAAATCAGTAACCACTACACAGTCACGAATACCTTCAGAAGCTGTGAGGGTCACAGAAAAGTTTATATGACACCTCACCTCTCGGAATTTACTGTCCTAAGGAGAAAGCAGACTTAATTAATTAAATGGCTACAGAATGAAGCTGTCTAGTGTAGTCGTTATAACTCGAGTGATCAGGAGTTCCAAAGAGTTAGGAGGTCAGCTGGGTTTGATCAGAGTGTATACCTAAGAGCAGAATTGCTGGGTCATTTAGTAATTCTGCATTTAACTTATAAACCACCAAACTGTTTCCCACAGTACCTGCACCATTTGTTCATTCCCACCAGTAGTGTCTGAGGGTTCTAGTTTTTCCACATCCTCGCCAACACTTGTTAATTACCTTTTTTTTTTTTAAATTATAGCCATCCCAGTGTGTGTAAATGGCATCTCATTGTGTTTTTTTTTTGTTTTTTTTTTGTTTTTTTTTTGTTTTTGCGGTACGCGGACCTCTCACTGTTGTGGCCTCCCCCATTGCGGAGCACAGGCTCTGGACGCGCAGGCCCAGCGGCCATGGCTCACGGGCCCAGCCGCTCCGCGGCATGTGGGATCTTCCCGGACCGGGGCATGAACCCGTGTCCCCTGCATCGGTAGGCGGACTCCCAAGCACTGCACCACCAGGGGAACCCCATGTCTGTTTTTTTATTGGGTTACTTGAGCACCAAATTCTTAAGTGTCACAGCTGAGAAGATTGATTTTAGTTGGTAGTTAACAAGGAGCCACTCTGCAAGTTTTTAATTAGGTGACTGACATGATTCAGGTGACATTTTCAAAAGATTATGTATCTTCCAGCCTTATATTTTTGATTTTATTATTACATTGATACATGTTAACTTATAAGACAGAAAGCCAGAAATTCTTGTCTTTTTCCACTTCTCCTCAATCACTGCACTTTTTCACAGATATTTCTTTTTTTATATATATTATATGTGGCATTTCTGAGAGGCTATTAATACAATTTTAAAAATTTCTTCTTCAAAATCAAGGAGCATTTATATTCACTGTTCATGCAACATTGTCTTTGTAAAACTATGTGAGGAAAGGATAAGTAGGTTACCTTATCAAAGATGTACTAAATATTTATGTTCTTGGGGTTCTTTTTTTTTTTTTTTCTAGATTCAAGACTGGCAAAGTATGTACCAGTCCACACATATTCCAATACCAAAGTTTACCCCTGTGGATGAGTCCGTAACATTTATTGGTAGACTCTGCAGAGAAATCTTGCGGATCACGGACCCAAAGTAGGTGTATCTGAATTCCACTGGGCTTTGAACGCCATGGACAGTGTCTCTCTAAACGTATATCACATCTACTTAGATCACACCCTTGTTCCTGCCACAATCAGAGCCTTTCTAATGGGTTTGTTAACTTCACTTTTTCCGAGACTGCATGTTTTCCTCAGTGTGACTGAGGAGACCCCAGTCCAAAGACATAAGATGAAAACAATTATAAGGTCTGTTCGGCCACCTCTTATTTTAGTCTGCTTCTCTTGCTTTCCAGCTGACATTTTACTCACTTGGGTTTGTGGACTCTCTGGTTTAATTAAAACTTTTAAAATTCCAAATTGCTCCTCTGTGCCTGTGTACCTATGGCACACTCCTGCATTGCAGTCACTGGCTCTTGCACTTGCCAGCTCATGCCCTGACCTTTTAAGATGACCTCCTTGTTTCTTAGCCCCACCCAGGCACTTCTGCATAAGGACCAGAATTTTTTTTTTAATATTTATTTATTTGGTTGCACCAGGTCTTAGTTGCGGCAGGCAGGCCCCTTAGTTGCAGCATGTGGGCTCCTTAGTTGCGGCATGCGGGCTCCTTAGTTGTGGCTCACCAGCTCCTTAGTTTCGGCATGTGAACTCTTAGTTGCGGTGCACGTAGGATCTAGTTCCCTGACGAGGGATCGACCCTGGGCCCCCCCTGCATTGGGATCGCAGAGTCTTATCCACTGCGCCACCAGGGAAGTCCCAGGACCAGCATTTCTTGAGCACGCACCTTGTGCACTCTTCCTAGCCCCTGGCACACATCCCTTCACTTACTTATCACAGCAGTCTTAAGGGGTAGGCATTGTTATTCGTCCCACGTTAAATCAAAGTAACTGAGACACAGAAAAGCTCAATCACTTGCCCAGAAGTTAATAAACAGTGGACCCAGAATACACATCGGGTGCTCTGACTCTGGAACCCAATGTTAAAGCATGTGTCATTCAAGGGCAGACTTGCAGCCATGACTTACAGTTTATATACAGTCACATGGGTGAAAATCTCATAATCAAAACAGCCCTGAGAATATTTCAGGTGGGCACCACAGTGGAGGCTTGACGCTGCCTGTCTCAGAAGTCCAGCTGAGCTAGTTTTCCTCATTTTTTTTCAGTTGAGCCTCTGATGAAGCAGTTGGTACTAAGCCCAACCAAGGGGAAAGCAGGCTCCTGCCTGCTGTCTTATGTTCACCCCTGGGTCGTGCTTGTTCAGCCATTCCGCCTGGTGTGCTTACCCACGGAAAGATGATTTCTCTTCTTTTCAGTTCAGCTGTGCGTGCATAGTTGGTTTTGTGTAAGTTGAATGTCCGTATCACACGTGTTCTTTATACTACCTTCAAATTCAGGCTGATTTTGTCCTTCGAAACTTATGAAGCTTCACAAACCAGATGTCACCTTCAGCAGAAATGAGTTCCGTCTATGCCTCATGGGCCAGAAAGCGTAAATGATCCGAAACGCTCTGTGACTCCTCTTGGGCACCCATGGGTTGGTCACCAAAGCCCTCCTAGAAAACTGTCCGCCTGACTCACCTAGTGCCGTGTTAATACTGGCAGAAAGGATTAAGCATGATTGGGATTTCCATGTCGTATATGATTTTATCATCAAAATTGGGAGCCTCTCAACTGACGCATTCAAAGTGCCAGCACTGAGCGCTGGAAGCAGGACACTGAGGCCTGAAAGTAGACTGTGGCTCTGGAAGTCATCTTGTTCTTCCATTTACTTCCAAATTTAAAATTCCCTAGCTCCTGAGCCTCTTTTAATTCCCTGCCAAGCCTCATTTCAGTAAAGATATGTATTGGCTCTTAGGATTGAGGGCATATTATTTTGTGGAGGCTGTTGAAGGTAGAGGCTGGGACTCCACCCCAGACCTACCCAATCCAACTCTCCAGAAATGGGATCTGGGCGTCTGTTTTTTAACATGCTCTACCAGTGATTTAAGGTCCGTACGCCAACATTTGAGAACCATTAAAATGGTGGTTATGGGTATGGTGTTGGAAGCCTCGGTTATTTCATCTATAAAATGAAGGTCAAACAGCTCGTACATCACAGCTATTCTGAGGATGAAGTGTGAGCACACGGAAAGGTCTTGGCCCAGTGCCTGACACATAGGAAGCACTCGGTAAACGTTGTTGGTTGTTATCATTGCCATCGTCACACTCCTGAGTCTAAAAGGGAATCGCTGGTCAATGACCAGAACTGGGAGGAAAGAGGAAATGGCTTTGTCATCATAGTCTCAGATGTGAGGACACAAGGATTCGAAGTTCCTTTCTTACCAAATTGGAAATGACACAAGACTGTGTTTTGTCCCTAGTCTCTGGATATTTAAAGAAAGACCCTCCAGAGAGACAACAGGGCTCTAAAGCCTTCCAGGCTGATGGCCGAATCTAGCCTTGTCCTCAAGACAGGACTCCAAACAGCAGCCCAACCCAGTGGAAATGAAGCAGTCCAACTGGTCACATAGCAAGGGCAGGAAGAGGTGATTTAACTGAATTTTGCCTTCCTGGCCCAGTGAACGTTCACCGTGAGATGTCTTGGGTGCCTAGATGCAGAGGTTATTAAAGCGCAAATCATGAAACCATTGTTCTTCCTATCCAATGCCCCTAATCCTGTTGCATCCCACATCCCTTCAGGATGAATTCTGAGCTGCTTTTGGGTTTTGAGTTTGTTTTGTTTTTGTTTTAGAATGACATGCCACATTGACCAGCTGAACACTTGGTATGATATGAAAACCCATCAAGAGGTGACCAGCAGCCGCCTCTTCTCAGAAATCCAGAACACCTTGGGGACTTTCGGTCTGAATGGGTTAGACAGGCTTCTGTGCTTCATGATTGTCAAAGAGTTACAGGTGAGCTTTTTGGCATTTGTGCGTGTTTTCTGCTACCCTGGCGGAGAAGAGAGTAGTTCGTTTAACCTTTCTTTCGTGCTTTCCTAGACTGATATCAGGCATGTGTATATGACTCCTGTTAAATAGATAAGAACTGAGAATAAACTGGAGTTTCTTTGGCCAGCATAGTATTTTTATGGGTAGACTGTTCTTGTGAATTTCATCTTGGAAACCAGCAACTCCTCCTAACGGGTGTTTCTGATGGGAACTGGAAGTTGCTGCTTCCCTGTCATCCTATTTGTAGCGTTGTGTGAATGCAGCTAGTTTGTGTTCTGCATAGCATTTTAGTTAACTGGAGTATTTATTCATTATGTTTTGCTCTTCGATCATGCCTTCTTGTTTTAGAATTTCCTCAGCATGTTTCAGAAAATTATCTTGCGAGACAGAACTGTGCAGGATACTTTAAAAACCCTCATGAATGCCATCAGCCCCCTAAAAAGCATTGTAGGTAAGTGTTCTAAAACGAGGCTGAGGTAGAGAGAACACTGTAGCCTTTCCAAAGTTACTAAATAGAAAATCATATTTTAACCTTTCAGCAAATTCGAATAAAATTTATTTTTCTGCCATTGCCAAAACACAGAAGATATGGACCGCTTATCTGGAAGCTATCATGAAGGTATGTCGTGGGAGAGAGGGGAGAAGCAAGGCTATGGTTTTTTAATTATTATTTTCTTGTAACTTGGTTGCCCAAAGAAAGCCACTTTTCTTTCTTTGGCCATCAAAACAAAAACACAACATTTCAGTTTGTCATTATTTCTAAGTTCTTTTGATCTTTGGCTGTTCTTGACTGTGCTTTTCATTGGCCTATTCATTGTTTTTCTTTCACTGAAGAAAACTTTCATTTTGAAATGACTTTTGGCAAGAGGTGCTTTCACAGAAGGAAATAGAAGTTTTCCTCCCTCAGCTATACTCCATCCTTATGTAACAAGTTCATTAATGAGTTGCTGTCAGTTTGCCACCCTAATCTGGACTGGCCTAAGTCTCACCTCTGTAGGAAGCCAAGAGAGATTACAGAGATGCTTAGAAGAGGCTTTGGAGGTTTCCCAGTGACTATTATGGACCACTGTTAGTTGTATCAATAATTGCTGGTAATTCAATAGTAGCCAAGTCTTGGGTCTAAATCACTGATCTTTACATTAAAACCCCCAAGGACCAATTTGTCTTTTTGTCTTGAATTAGGGAACCTGCAGTCACTAAATGGGCATAATAATCTGGAACAGCATGGAAATACTTGTGCTTTTCAACAGTGACAGCAGCCACTATCCACATGGAGCTGTTGGGCGCTTAGAACGTGGCTTGTGGGGAGTGAGGACCTGAATTTCAAATTTTATTTCATTTTAATTGTTTAAATTTAAACAACCACAGGCAGCCAGTGGCTGCTCTCTTGGTCATTGCAGCTCTAGAGAAATCACAGAGAGAAAGAGTGACAGTCCAGAGCTCTCTAATAGGCGAACAAATAGGTAGAATGAGCTTTTCACCTCCCAGGCTCCTTAACCTCTCCAGTATCTTATTTAAATAAGAACAAGTTACATAAAACTGCATTTATTTCTGTTTCCATTTCCAGATTGGTATTTTCTAGGGAATCCTTGACATAGAGTATCTAGAATTAAGCAAGGAATTATATGGGCAGAGACAAGGTTGGAGGGACATTTTTGAGTGGCCTGGAAGAACCCACTGTTTTCTTGGCCTTGCCCTATTCTAATTTTTAAATAATAATAGTTTTCTGTTAATAAAAGGTTTCTTACTTACAAATAGCATTTTTTTGGATTCACTTTTATTTTCTTGACATAAGTAGAGTAGCCTCATAAGAATAGTGGTCGAAGGTAGTACATTTGAGGTCGTTTGACACTTTTAACTGTTATAAAGTCTATTGATCTAAATGATACCTTTTCTTCACTCTTAGAGAAGACCACTCTTTTTTTTCCTTTCTCTGCTCCCAACAACTCAGAGGAAATGTGTTCATTTCTTCTTTATTGTTGCCATCATTACTAAACAACCTCCCTTCGTAGTCCTCCTCTCCCCTTTGCTAATCTTTTAGGGATAGCTTTTCTAGAAAAGAGAAGGAATTTACTGCATAAAAAGTTAGGGTATACTGTTGACTTTATGATACCAACAAATTGAACTTGTCAGAGCCAGCTGAACTCTTACCTCAAACTGACCCAAAGATAGTTCCCTAACACCTGACAGTCGCCATGGATACCTCCAAATATCCTTTATGCTCATCATTACTTGGAAATTACAATGGTTGATCCACCGTGTTAGCATAACTCCAGGTCACAAATCCATTCTTTTAATAGCTTGCGAATTACATTTTGTTACAATTGGCTTCCATTGTTATCCTGTATGTTTTATTTCGTACATTCAAAAGAATTATTCTGAGACAATGTCCATAGTCTTCGCTAGATTCCTTAAGAGGTCCAAGGTGCCAACAAAAGGTTAAGAACCTCTGGATTCGGGGTTATCAGTGTTAGAAGGGCCTTCTTGGAAGATTGTATGTAGATTATTTTATTACCTAGATTATTTCTTGATCTGTAATCCTGAGTGATGTAGACAGGCTTATATTGACCGAATATTAGAGTGAAATGACATCCTTAGGACTTGAGAAATTTCAGTTTAGGACAAATAAAGGAAGTAGGGCTTCTCATTAGTGGGTACTGAACATGGAGAATTTATTCCAAAAGATAAAAAATAGAGCTTCAAAACACACACCTTTAATCCATGGACAATTGAGCATTAATGGATCACTTTGTAAACTGTTAGACATCAGGGCTATTTTGAAGTTGGTGTACAGGAATCTCTCCAGACATTTCTTGAAGGGTCCTCTGCTCCGTTAGGGATGATGCTGGCCTTAGCCATAAAGGCAGTCCAGGAAATCCTTGAATTTTTCTTTAGAATGTTGTGATCCTTCCAATAAAAGCTCGTCATCTTTTTGTTTGTCTCCTCGCTATCTGTTTGAAATCCTTGTGTAGTTTACCTGTTCTCTCTCTTGCTTGTTCACAGGTTGGGCAGATGCAGATTCTGAGACAACAGATTGCCAATGAATTAAATTATTCTTGTCGGTTTGACTCCAAACATCTGGCAGCTGCTTTGGAGAATCTCAATAAGTAAGTGCCGGCATTTGAAACAGCCAGCTGTGGGCCTGGATTGTTCATCATCGATTAGCATTCCAGTTTCTTGTTCAATACCTGCTCTTTTAAGTTCTTCTTGAGTGAGAAGGCTCTCTGAATTTACAGGCTTTCTTCCCATAGGTAATCAAATCTGTCTTGGTCTGTCTCTCTTTTTTTTTTCTTTTTTTTGATAGATTCATTTATTCAGCCAACATATATTGATCACTTAATACACACCAGACACCATGCTAGGTACTTGCACAGACTGAGAAGGCAATTATTACCAAAATCCACTCCTGGCTTTCCACAGGACTGAGTCACTAATTCTTCTGAGGGCGGGTGGAAGCGCACTGCTGCCCGGGTGTGGCTGTGAGAACGCATCCCGGTGCACAGCCACACCCTTTACCTCTCCTTCAGCTTGCTCTCTTTTCGAGCCTCCTGCTTAAAGATAAATAATCTGTGCTTCTTGGTCACAAAGTCAGTGCTTTTGACAAAGTAGGTAGTGAAAACAGTTCAGTCAATTCATAAAACTTTGAATGGTGAAAGCATTTGATTTGGGTGAACTCCAAAAGATAATGTAATTCTAGGTCAAATTTTCCATTTGTAACCAATGACAGGTATGGAAATTGAGAATTAGAAGGATCAAGCCCTTGTTTTACAGGTGAGGACACTGGATCCCTGGAAGATCATAGCTTGTATTAACTGTTGTCTAGATTCATTTTATCTCTAATGTTTATCACTGTTGTTTTTGTTTTTGTTTTTGTTTTCCTTCACCTTCATCTAGGGCTCTCCTAGCAGATATCGAAGCCCACTACCAGGACCCTTCACTTCCTTACCCCAAAGAAGATAACACACTCTTATATGAAATCACAGCCTACCTGGAGGCAGCTGGCATCCACAACCCACTGAACAAGGTTAACGATTAAAATATATGATGGTGTGGTGGGGGATAGTGTGGTACCTAAGGCCATCTGGCCCAGATTGCTGTGCTCAGGTACTGGGAGGACCTGGTTCCCATCCTGGAACCTCCCTTCTCTTGAGTTCCTGCCCTTTCTGGGCTCCCGTTTCCCACGTGTAATATGAGGATGATCACACCGTCCCTGCCTCACTCAGGGCTGTGGGAATCAAGTGATACAGTGTTTGTCAGAACTCGTTGAAAAGTGAAAAGCGCTATATCTATAGGAGATGTGTTTTAGGTTTCTCTGCGGGTTGGTATTTGAACTGCAGCTAAATGGTGGCATTGATCCTTCTTGCCCAAAGATACTTCCCTCTGTGGCTGACAGTAATCACAATCACAGTCTGGGGCCACAAGTCCTTTTCTGCAATTCTGATCTCCATAAACCTCTGAGAACTGAAAGTTTTTTCCACAAGTTGGTGCCAGATCTCACTTGGTGCCAAAACCTGTCCCAAACTGACTTGCGGCTGTTTATACTCCTGTGAATTTTCATGTTTTGATGCCGAAATACTGATAACTTTCATTACAGGTTGTTACCCTAGACTCTATATTACCTTTCTAAAATCTTTATTGTAATATGAAATTCTGAAATCTATACAATCCCCTGGGTTTGGGGTAAAAAATTATGAACCTAAGTAGCACCTAACATTTTGTAATTATGTGCCAAGCACTGTGTTAACCCCACGATGGGTGCTGTCACTTGATCTCAAAGCAGTCCCTTCAATGTGCCCTTGTTGGGGGAGGATCCTGAGGCTCAGAGGTTGATAACTTCCCAGGGCTCCACACTAGCCAGCAATGGAGCCTGGCAGTCTGACCAGAGCGGGCGCTCCTGGCCAGGATGCCACCCCACCTCCCAGGGAACCGGTCCAACAGGGAGGAGGGAGACGGCTGGGTGTGTTCTGACTGTACTTCTCTGCCCCGTGAACTGGGGTGATGCTACATCCAGAGACTGCTCTGTGGCATTGCCTGCGGGAAAGCCACTGGACAAAGAGACGTCTGCTTGCTTCCTGCTTACACGCCGCCACGCACTGCTCTGCGGGTCTTTCCTTCTTTCTTTCTCCCTCTTTCTCTTTCCTTCCCTCTGCCCTCCTTCCAGCTTTGCCTTGACTTTCTTGCTCATCGCCTTTTTCTCCCCTCCTTTTGTTGCTGACATTAACAGGATTCAGGGGGGAGGTAACTGCTAATCTAAGCAAAATTGTTCCCATCCCAACAGGGCTAATTGTCAAGTGGGTATCTGTTTGGTGGGGGAATGGTCAGTGGTAAATAAAACTCTGAAGGCAGCAAGTTAATGGAACCATCCTAGTTTTCAGCAGTCAGAAGAGCAAACAAATAAATGGCAGCTTCCCTTTGAAAGTGTATTCTGTGGTATTGTGTGATGTGAAGAGCCCATCTCTTCCCTTCTCTTTCCAGATATACATAACAACAAAGCGCTTACCCTACTTCCCGGTTGTCAACTTTCTATTTTTGATCGCCCAGTTGCCAAAACTTCAGTACAGCAAAAACCTAGGTACTGTATGACATTTATTCTTTGCAGTAAGGAACAATAACGGTAGATTAACATCTAACCAAACAGCTCTTGGTATAGAATGCTATGTCACACATGAGGTCTTTCATAGTTAATTGCGTGTTTATAAAATCCATGTCTTTGGGCCTCTGAAATATGATGCAGACGGTGGATTTAATATCAACCAAGTATAATCCACCTTTAATTTACAGTGGCTGATTATCCAACTTGTAAAATGTGTGGGACCTTTGCTTCTCTCTCTTCTTTAAGGAGCTGATTATGGTGGGAAAGAAACTTCTTTTTGGTTAATGTTCTTTCAGCAAGTGTCATGGGCCTACTGTGTATCTGGAACTTTGGTATGAAGAGTAAAAATATGGTTACATACAGGAGACTAATCCAGGGATATCCAGTACTTTATTTTTGAAAATACTTGATACAAACAATAGATACCAAAGGCTATCAGTATATTTGTCCTGTCCAAGGATATAACCCAATGTTTTTTTGTCATTGACTTTATCTTGAACATTTTTATAAGATTCCCGGGTATTTCCTCTGTCTCCAAACTTTATATCTAAGTAGAGATTTTTAGAGTCTGCTGTAGAGTTTAATTTACTCTGAAAGTATTGTAAGAGCTTTTCCATGAATGTAACCATATACTTTTTTTAACCAGCAATTCCAAAATATATTTCTTCCTTCAAGTATTTCCCTTCCTATTCCAAAAGGTTTTTTTTTAGGATAAAGATGTGGATTCTCTGTAAGGTTTTTATTCCCTCATTCAAAAAGATTCCTTGATTCCAGACACAGCCCCAATAACAATACCTGTTACAGCCACAGAATGCAGGGCATGGTGGCGCCCAGTAAGTCCTTGCCATAAGAGGGAGGGAACACGTGTGTGTTTGGATTCTGGCTTCATGACTTATCACCTGTGTGACTTTGGCCAAGTTACTTAACCTCTCAGGCCAAGCAGATTTCAAAAATACCTATGACATTACCTCTCACAGAGCAAATGCTTATCTGATGCTGGATCCTTTTCTGTATGTTGGTCAAAATCAATGTAAAGAACCATCCCAAGATGGACTTAAAAGTTCATCTCAAGATTCAGAGATTCATGACCTCCCTCTCTTGTCCCTGTGTTATTACAAAATAAGAATATATGCTTCTTTATAATGGTGAATTGTCAGTGCATGAAGATACCTTGTTTTCATTAAGACGGTTTGTTAAGTGGTCTCGTTCTTAGGTAATATTTCTTTCATTGCATGTATGGTTATGGTCAGGCTCCTTGATTATACAACTCCTTATGGGAAATATGTCACTATTCCAGTGAAATAGTGATAGTGGAAGATCAGAATTCCCAGATCTTTAAACAAAACAGAACAAAACTGTTAAGTGTCTTAGAAATGTATGTATACCTGACTACAGTTCTTTTTTTTTTTAATATTTATTTATTTATTTTGGCCGTCTGGGTCTTAGTTGCAGCACGTGGGATCTTCATTGCGGCATGTGGGAACTTTTTAGTTGCGGCATGCAGACTCTTCAGTTGTGGCATGCTGACTTCTTAGTTGCGGCATGCTGACTTCTTAGTTGCGGATCTAGTTCCCTGGCCAGGGATCAAACCTGTGCCCCCTGCATTGTGCCCACTCTACCACCAGAGAAGTCCCCTGGCTACAGTACTTTTCATGAATTAGGCTGATGTGTTAAGTCGGGGATCAAATTAAAGAAAAGCAGGACTGAGGAAGGAACATCGGCATGTTTGTGGACCCTAAAAACATTTATTTAACCTTGTAAGCATTGTTCTCAAGACTGATCTGAGAAACGCACGCCTGCCTTGGTCTTTTAAGGAAGAATCTCTGTGGTGCTCATTCAAAGGAAGTTTTTGTTGTAAACATCACTTTTGTTCTCCACCTGGAAAGGATTACTTCTCCATGTTCTGAGTATGGCTAGAGTCTTTTGCAGTGGGCATTGAGTAATTTGGAATTGCCAAGGCCTGGGTTAGGTAACTTGTTTTGGCATCTTAAGTAAGTTTTTCCAGTCTTCACAAAAACCCAAATATGGGATCTGCGGGTCTGTCTGACCAGTTTTAACTTTTAATCGACTGCCAATCCTTTTCGCAAAGTGGTTGTACCATTTTACAGCCCATCAGCATTTGGCCATCTCAGTCTTTTTAATTTGAACCATTCTAATGAGTGTGTATGGTATCTCATTATAGTTTTAACTTGCCTTTCCCTGATGATTAATGATGTTGAGCACTTTTTCAAGTGCTCTTTGGCCGTTCTTTATATCTTTTTTGTTTGTTTCTTTATATTTTTCTTTGTTAAGTGTCTGTTCAAGTCTTTTGCCTATTTTTAAATTGGGCTGGTTGCCTTTTTTAAAAAATTAATTAATTTATTTTTATTTTTGGCTGTGTTGGGTCTTTGTTGCTGCGCACGGGCTTTCTCTAGTTGTGGCGAGAAGGGGCTACTCTTGGTTGCGGTGCACGGGCTTCTCATTGCAGTGGCTTCTCTTGTTGCAGAGCATGGGCTCTAGGCGTGCGGACTTCAGTAGTTGTGGCATGTGGGCTCACTAGTTGTGGCTCACGGGCGCTAGAGCACAGGCTTAGTAGTTGTGGCACACGGGCTTAGCTGCTCCACAGCATGTGGGATCTTCCCGGACCAGGGCTCGAACCCACGTCCTTTTGTTTTGTTTTGTTTTCAACATTGTGGTCTGTCTCCTGTTCCCCATACAGCCATTCAGGCAGAAGGTCAAGGTCTCCAGATTTGGGCAGGAATCCTTAGTGAAAAGGCCAGCTTTGGCACTCATTCACTTGACATATTTCCTTCTTCGACTGTCCTGATTTCTGCATGTTCTTTTCTTGTGTAACATTTAACCTTGTGTTTAAAGATACTTTTAAAATCTTATCCAGCATTTTGAATGTTTTCATTTAAGAGAGTATTTCAAGGTATTTAGTATGCCATGCTGCCATTAACAGAAGCCGATTCTAGGCAATTTTTATTTCCTCATTTACGTTTATCTATATCTTTAAATTTTCTACAGTTGCATCCATTAATTATATAATCCAGAAGAAACAGTGATGGTAATTATAAAAATTAGTACCCATTTTAGGATGTTGAATCCTTCAGACCACTAGAAGCCTCCACCAAATCCTGGGCCTAATTCAAAATGTAGTCCTGGATTATCATTCCCTCACGTAATCATCTGCCAGTGGTGATATGGGCCCCAGACATTTTGACATTCACGAACATTCATACTAAATGAATGTTGCCTAAGGCAAGCAGTTCGCTTGGTGGTAATTTGTAATTTGTCGGTCCTTGCAGGCATGGTCTGCCGAAAACCTGCCGACCCTGTGGATTGGCCGCCACTCGTGCTGGGACTGCTCACCCTGCTGAAGCAGTTTCATTCCCGGTACACAGAACAGTTCCTGGCATTGATCGGCCAGTTTATCCGCTCCACAGTGGAGCAGTGTACAAGGTACAGAAGGCCAACCAGGAAAAAATGGAATTGATGTTACAGAATGGGCTGGGAACCTCGCATGGCAAATTCCTCTTATCATCCCCCTAGTAGAGACAGGAACTGACTGCTCACCTGGCTCTGTAAAGCAGGTCGGGGCACATCTCCTTGTTTGGGGCAATTAAAGGTGTGCCCATCCTTAGTCACTCTGCCGAGGAGCCCTGGGAGCACGCACTGTGGATGCGTCATAACCACCATCAGCAAGCTCCGTGGGGAGAAAGTGCAGGCCTGCCCCTCTGCATCCTGGACACTGTGCTCAGACCTCAGTGAGCCCGTGTCCTCCCACTGGGCCACTGCCCAGGGATGGCTCCACCCTCCAGTGGAGTGTCAGGGAGCACCTCGTGGGCAGCATAGCCCGAGTTCCTGGTGTGTAATGGAACGAATTGCACGGAAGTTCCTACGTGATATAAAGCTTGTAAACCTTTAGTTCTCCCCTCCCCCACCCCAAATGTGGCTTTTCTGGGATAGAAACAAGTTATTTGCATGAGATGCTGGGTCCTGAGTCTCCTTCTCCGCTACCCTAAAGGGTCAGCAGGCACCATGTGGTGCAGCCCCGTGTAGGCCGTTCAGAGAAGTTTGATTCCATCCTCCGGGCTGTGTTCTGAAGATAGGCCAGCAAGATCTGGCTTGCTGTGACTCAGGAGGAGGTGCTGTAGATTTGCCTCTACTTTGGCTTCATTTAGTCATCTGTCGTTTTTTTAGTCTTTCAGTATTTTGACTGAGGGTCCACTGTGTACAAAGCAGTTAACCGATCCAGACTGTTCTCTGTTGCAGCCAGAAGATACCAGAAATGCCTGCAGATGTTGTGGGTGCCCTTCTGTTTCTGGAGGATTATGTTCGGTACACAAAGCTACCCAGGAGGGTAAGCAGTAGATAAAGAACAATATTAATGCCCTTTTTGTAGAAAGATGGTATGAAGCATGGCCTTGGACCCATGAGGAGTGAAGTCCAGAGGCTCATTCCCAGTGGACACCTCTGAGCCCCTCGCCCTGCTCTACCCCCGGCTCGGCTCTAAGATGTTCCCTCCTCCTCCACGTGTTCAGTGCTTTGCGAGAAGACAGGGTTGAACACAGCTTCCTCCCTCTTCTTGCCCTCTACCACACCCTCCTCCGGTCTGCAGCTCAGCCTGTTGAGGAGGAGCTAAGATGAGCTCCAGGGGAGAATTCCTTAAGGGGTCGGGGTAGAGAATGATTGTGTGCTTCATTTTTCATCTCTACAGTAACCTGCTTCCCACAGCAAGTTTGGCTAAGTTCACACCATGGTTGAAGTGCTATACAACCACCGTTTCCAAAAATGACAGATTACTTTCCACCTCCTAAGATACTCTTTTATTTTCTCAGTAGTAATTCCACTTTGGTAAGTTTTAGTTGAGAGTGGAGAGCTTGACCCTGAAATATAAAAAAACCTTCAATAGATGCTGAAAAGCCATTCTGATTTTGAAAAATTAGTAGGTTAGGAATCAAAGTTACTTTTTTATAACAAAAACCAAAGATGACGCTTTTAAAATTAACTAGCAAGGTCAGACTTAATTCTAAGTGCTACTGGCATTCTCATCAAGGTCAGGACGATAAGAGTTACATGGTGATGCTGATGCTCACTGCTGCTTTTGTTGTACAGGTTCCAGACAATAGAATAGGAAATGAAAGATTTAAAATGCATCATGAAAAGAAGACAGATTTGTTTTATTGAGAATGAATTTGTCTTCCTTGAATACCCGATAGAAACTTGTGGAAAACTACTAAAACAATAAGAATTCAGAAAGTAAGCTGATTACATAATATACAAAGTGAATACACTAATAACCAATTCAAAACTATAATGTGAAAAAGATCCTATTGACAGAATTAGCAAGGAAATAACATAGCCAAGAATAATAAACTCTGTAAGAGATATGAAAGAATATTTAGGAAAAAACTATAAAATTTTGAAGTCCACATTTCTGAATGAGGAAACTCAAGTATTAGTTCTTTCTAGTTTATAATCTTATTGCAGTTATAATCAAAATCCCAGATAATGTTTATAACTTGGAGGGGGGTTAGAATTTTTTTAAATTTCATAGAACTGGGCTTCCCTGGTTGCGCAGTGGTTGAGTCCGCCTGCCGATGCAGGGGACACAGGTTCATGCCCTGGTCCGGGAAGATCCCACATGCTGCGGAGCGGCTGGGCCCGTGAGCCATGGCCGCTGGGCCTGCGCATCTGGAGCCTGTGCTCCACAACGGGAGCGGCCACAACAGTGAGAGGCCCGTGTACCGAAAAAAAAAAAAAAATTCATAGAACTTAGGCTAAAGCGGAACATCCTATATATAAAACACCAAAGGAGGAAGCCACAAAGGATTTAGAGATTTCATCTCTTATAAGTGCTGAATGTAATGAAACAATTCTCTGTCAGATGTCTCAAAATTTTTTAAAAAAAATTGGGAAAACTATTAACAAAAGAACTTTTTTTTTCTAACTTATAGTGTGCTCTTCTAGATCAATAAGAAAAAGATAATCAATCCAACCGAAAAAAAAAAAGGAGTTTTCAGGAAACAGGCAGTTTTCAGGAAAAGAAATACAAGTGGCCAGTAAACATTTGTGAAGATGTTCAACCTTACGTTAAAGGGACATGAATCAAAGTAACAGTAAAATGGGTAAAAAGTAAAATGTTGGGCGCCCAGTGCTTGGGAAAGTTTCAAAGAAATGGGACTTCTCAGTACTATCAATGGGAATGTAAATTTGCTTATCTCTGGAGAGGGCAATTTGACTTTATCTATTTAAAAAACTTTTGTAATATCTTACTGATCCCAGCAATTCCACTGCTAGAAATTTACCTGCTGGGTATATATGCAAAAGTTCACCAAGATGTACATGTAAGGATATTCAGAACATAAAATTTAGCAGAAGGACAGAAAATTATGTGATTCTAGTTTTGAGTGTGTGTGTGAGTGTATGTAAACTGGAAGAATTTGATACAGAATAATTAGCAGTTTTAGTTTTCTCGTAAGGAATTGAGATTAGAGATTATTCCTTTTTTATACTTCTCTACATTTGCTAAATTTTCTCTAATTAGCAGGTGATAACTTTATAGTCAGAAAAAAATTAAATACTGCTCTTAAAGACTACCAATTTCCAGTGCTTGGAGATCACCTAGTTCTACATTCCACCCCATTTACCCCGTTCCACCCCTCTGAGGGCTTCCCCAGCACAGTTAAGGAATGCCTGCCTTTGAGGGTCTTCCTCCTCTGGCCTCAGTCACTTGCCAGATGTCCCGTTCTGGCAAGTGACTGAGGTTGGCCATCAGTTAATTATGAGGTGACCTGAGACTACTTCTTAGTACTTCCCAGAGGCATGTGCATCCTTGCAGATCCAAGTGCCTTTAAGAGCCAAGGAGCTCACGTCTGGGGCGGGGGTGGGGGGACAGGGAGCTGTATAGCATCCCTTCAGATGTCAGCAGTGCCAAGAAATTAGACACCAGCAGTAGGACACCAGAAGCAGAAGGTGGCGGTTTCAATTAGTGGCCCAGTATTTCCCTGTGATTCACCTTGCTCCATAGGATGTCTTCATGTCATTAATTTTCATATGGAAAAATTTGAACTGCTTCTTATAACACTATGAAAGTTAACTCTTATTTTTTTTAGGTTGCTGAAGCACACGTGCCTAATTTCATTTTTGATGAGTTCAGAACAGTCCTGTGACGTTTTTTGACTTCTGCGTCTTCAGTGGAAGGATTATCCTTAAATCTTCCCACCGTCACTAAAATGAACTTGGAAATGAAAAGAAACCCGACTGCTCAAAGAACTGCATTTTTTCCCTTTATTGTGGGAAACGTCAGACGTTCTGAGTAAGATGTATTTCACGGAACTAATTAATTAATATTGTTTAAATCATGGTATTATATACAATTTATATCATGTAGAAGCAGAACACATTTTGTACTGCCTCTTATAAATGCTGAGTGTAATTGTTGTGTATAAATCCATTTAGTTTTATGTTCTAGAGAACTATTTGTGCAACTCCAGATTTTCAGTAAAATAGTACTGCCAGTACCCAAAGTCATCCTTCTGCCTATGATTCAAAAACCACATATTCACCCTGCAAAAAACCTTGTCTGGAAGGTAAGAGAGGAGCCTGGTAGGTCCAGTGTTGTGTCCATGGTCACATCCACGACAGGCTGGCAGGCACATGGTGACCAGAGAGACTAGTAGCAGATGCAGAGACCATGCAATCCGTGGACCACGTACCATGGAAGTTTGTTCATGTCTGAGGCTCAATGTCCTCTTCCAATCCAGATACCTTGGGGGTTCCCTGCAGCCCTTCTGTAGGACTCCCCAACTTCAGCTGCTCCTTCCTCAGCAAGCCCTGAGCCCCACCCCAAGTCCCCACTCCCTTTTTTTTTTTTTATAACAGCTTAGCCATTAGCTTTTAACTCCTCCAAAATCCTAAATCACTTCTGAATGAAAATTACCCTGAAAGAGGAGCTGCCATCCTCCTGTGGCGATTTGGATAAGAGCAAGAAAGGTGTTTTAACTCTGACTGTATAGCTATGTCCTCTGGAGAGGAGAGGTACAAGCAAAAGAAACAAACAAAAAACACCCAGTATCTGAAATGTGCTTGACAGTCAGTTAGCAAATAGTAAGAAAAGCAGCATTAATTTGTAGTCAGGAGGCAAAGCTTGAGTCCTGATTCTGCCACTAATTAAACTTTGTCCCAAGGTAGCCTACTGGCATCATCTATAAAATCAGGGCTAATGATTTCTCTGGTTCCCTTCAGTTTTCTGATTTTATGATAAGTTATTTCTTTTGTCAGAAGGTCTCAAATCCTAAGATACTGGAAGAGAAAAAAAATGACTTTATATGCTTCATTTCACCATCATTGTAGAAAGGATTTTAAAAAGCATCTAGTCAGCAGAGGGAAGCAGAAGGCTTATCAGCCCAGCTTGGTGGAAACCCAGGGAGGAATTTTAAAAGTGAACTGAAAGTTGCCTGGCATGTAAGGAGTTTGGGAGTCTCACCCACCGAAGCTGACACGTGAACTCAGCCGGTAAGTCTGTGGCCATCGTACATCCACTTCTCAGAACTATCTTGCTGTTTCTCATTTGTAATCAGATGCACTGCAGTAACTGCATGAAATGAGAGCTTTAGTTCTCTGTGAAAATGTTCCCCGCATAGAAAGCCAGCTGCTAATAAAATGGTGAGATCTAAGAAAGTGTATTTTTAACCAGACAATTGAAGTGTATGATTTATCAGAGGGGAATTTCACAAAACCAAGCAAATGAGTCCACATACACTGTGCTAAAACAAGGCGAAGTGATCTGGCTAGTGAAAAATTTCCTCAACTGAAAAAATTTCAACTTAAAAGTTGAACAAGAGAAATGTTAATTATAAAAGCTTTATTTTATAAATAAAATTTTAGCTCTAATCGTTAGAATCTGAAGTAGTTACTTAAAATTCCTGGTTGTATTTTACTGCTCTTTTAATGGAAGCAATTTACTTTAGTGATATTTGGGGATTTACTTAAGTCTCATGATACCCTTCTGAATGTCCATAATCTCTTCAAATGTACTGTAACCTCAGTAAAGTCTGACTGATTTTAAGGCATTATGCCAGATATTGCAAGTGCTTATTTGTTCATTCACTGTTTCTTGAAATAAGCCTAGCCTGGCTTATTAATGTTACACAGTGGAATTTATATAAAGCCCTCGATTGCCTTTCCATATAAATGTGATATTTTCTAAGAACTCAGAAAATAACCTTATCCAATTGCATAAGTGAGGAAAGACAGGTGGATAGATGAGGAAAATAAGGTCCAGAGATATTAAGGCAACTTCCCCAGCGTCAGGAGTTATTTAACAGAATAGGTTTCCCTCCGCATTTTCCATCCCACTTTAGTTTCTTTGTCATGAAGTTACGTAAAGAAGTCCACAGCACGAGGCAAAAAGACATGAGAGTTCGTTCTTCATTTTATTTGCATGCCCCACAATAACTCATCCCAAATACTGAATTCAAAAGACAAACTGCAGTTCCTCAGTGTTAGCACTAATTTACGGTAACAATCATTTCTTTTACATATCTATCTTATTGTACCCTTCATTTGAAATTGCAAACTAAAGTATATATTTACATGTTTATATACAAATAACTTCAAAAACAAATTAATCCCAATCTTGGTCCAAGAGTTCCCACTTTAAAAGAGGTATAGTACTGTGCTATGTACATCTCTTCCAAGTCTCTTCAGACTTGGCAAGTTCCCAGTATTCATTCACAGATGGTTCCCCTTTAAGCTTAATGAACCAAGTACTTCATTTCTGAGTAAATTAGAGGAAATATTACAGAACACGCTCTGTACAATACAGCACCGCTACTGAAAATGGCTCGGGGTTTTGTAATCCAAGGTTCTGATTTAAAGCAAAAATATGTGGCATAGGCTGCAACGGCAAAGAAGTGTCCGATTAAAACCAGAGGATTAGGAGTCAATCTGTAATAAATAGGAAAGATAAAAAGTATATATATATAAGTAAGACCTGGAAATGAAAGTTGACTCATAAAGAGGTTCCAATTGTGTATCATCTGTAAAGGTAAACACACACTCCACATTTTAGGGGACTTTATAAGCTTGCATCTGCCAACTAAGGGACAGATTAAAAAATTTTTTTTCTTACAAGAAACTACTTAGACTTCACCCCTGTCAGAGAAGCCAGTACCTCCTCTTCGTTTATTAAATTGTCTGTTTTGAGCTGTTTCTCTCACTAGTCTTGAGATCTCGGTCTGAAATAGCTGGATTGCCTGGCTTGTTGAGTCTAGATGTTTCAAAAGATAACAGTGTTGACATTCAGATAGCAGACGAAGGGGAAAAGTCTTAAAGAATTTCATTTTGCAGACTTTCCAAGAATAATTCTACGTATGTCTGCACCATCAGAACTGTTACTGAGTTTCATGAGTCCCAACAGAATTAAATTCTAAGTATAAACTTCTGTTGATCATGGTTCCCATAGAATCAACCCTGTTTCCTAGAACAAAAATGCAGCACTAACTATTGCCTGTTTTCATTTCTCTGGGCTACGTTTTGTTTGGGATGCTACTGGATGATAAAATGGCGCTTGCAGTCACTCATAAACCCAACTGTCCTAAGAAAACCTGGAACACCCGTTTCCTCTGTGTCATCGAAACAACTTACACAGAAAGCAGCCCAACTGGACCAGCAACACATTCTCCACCAAGTTTGAAGTAAAGAAAACACGCTTTTCTTAGTTGATGTAGGGAATCTAAAATAAAAGTTAAAAATTACTCCCGATCAAATTATCCACACATTTATGCTGGGTATTAATGAAATGTCAGAAAAAAATGAATGTGTAACATTTATTACACCTTACAGATAATTTCTAAAAAATCTAGTGCTGGCATTTCAGCAACCCAAGATTTCCTTTAAATTTCATAAGTCACATTACACATAGTAATTTAAGTGTGAATAAACTTTTTCTGCTAGTAAATAATTACTAAACATGCAGGTCTTAGAAGTTAGTTATTTAAAAGCTATTTCCTTGACTGTGTTGTAAATTCATTAAATGATGCAAACTACTTTCTTGTAACCACTTTTCTTATAAAAACACAGTTCTAGAAACCAGATTCCCCGTCTCTAAGATGCCTGATCCATATCTCTGAGCAGTAAATCATCAAGTAAAAAGAACAGCTGTGAAGAGTAATAATGCCTTATATGTGTACATTTTTTATACTTTTCAAAATAATTCATTAAACCCTCACAACATAATATAATCAATCAATAACCTTTTTAATAGTACAGAACCAATGTTCTTCTCAAGTATGTCTAGATTGTTCTTCACAAAAGATGAAAAAGGGTACAACAGGTAACGTTTTACTCCAATAAAGCTCATTCCTCCTCCACTATTTCATAACTTTTTTAATGTTGTTTTGTCAGCAGATTCAAACTCATCATGTACGAAACTCAAGAGCTTAGAAAAGCTTAGAAAGAAGAGCTTAGAAACACTCCAAATTTAGTTCTTTTCTTGCCCAACCAGCCACTGTAACTTCCATGCTCAACTAGCAAAAGAGATTTGCTTGGCATATCACAGTAAGTTGTCTTTTCTTTTAGCAAGAACGATGGCTAGAGACTCTGCAGGAAGTATTTGTACTGTATCATCCTTTGTAATCAGATCACCAAAGCATAGACCACTAGGGCCTCAGCCAGGTCATAGAAATAGCTTTGTTGTAAACACCTGAGGTAATGAGATTCAAGTTATATTTATTCTTGAAAACCTAAAGGTCTAGTTTTACTAACCTACCACTCACTAATTTGTACACGGCCATGGTTGGGAGGTGGCACAGATGCCTTTTCCTCCATTTCTACCACTGTTTCTGCTTAGTCATGTTTTCCTTAACGTATAGATTGACCATCACCTCATATGGAAACAAAAACAAAAGCGTGGGAATATTTCTGCTTGTGCACTTTAACAAAATCTAGGCTTGATATGAAGCTCATATTCATTTTACAAAATACAACTTTGAAAAGAAATTGAAACTAGTGTTCAGGAAGAAAAAGATTAACAACTATATTGCCTTTTAATTCATGGCCAGAAAGATCTTCCATCACAGTCTCATGCATTTGCATAAGATTTGCATCGCAATCTTATGCATCTGATTTGGACCAGAGGGGTGAATAATGACACATTAGTGAGGTATTGCTATTAAGGCTGTCTCCGGAAGCAACAGCCTTCCACACAAAGTGGTGGATACATGATGATTAGAAAAAGTCTTGCTCAAGGGCTGAGTCAAAAAGGACTACCAACTTGGAAGTTAGCAAACTCAGGAAACATTTCTAGTTCTGGCCTAATCACTAACTTTTTTGTAATTAAGTTCCCTTCCTGTGCTAAAACCCTGCACTTCAGCAATATTCTTTTAAAGACATCTGCACTCACCATCTGTGGCAGAAAATAATTCATAAAGAGCCTGAGCGAGGATATTCACAACAAAGGAATGAGACGTTTTTCTTGTCCAATAGAATGATTTTTTGGCCTGAAAAGGAAAAAGATCACTTATTATATGGTAAAGGGAAGGAAGAAAGGGAGAGAGGGAGGGAGGGAAGAAGGAAGGAAGGGTAAGGGGGGAGAGGGAGAGAGCACAAACTGATATTTATAATCCCCTAAACTGATAGTTATCCTGAGGACTGTTGTACAGTAATTATGCCTTGTTCAACATTTACACACCCACCAAAAAAAAAATCTCCAGAGCAATGAGTTACATCTCTGAAGCTAAGTGGCCCATGTAATCCAATGTTATATAATATCCAAATACAGAGATTCTAAAAGATTCACAGGTTACAAGTCAAGTTCTTAATCCTGAACAAGACTGCTTAAGAATCACTACTAAGGACCAGGCTCCTAGGTACAGACCTCCCCTTCAAAGCCCCATTCCTCTTAGGCCCCCCCCAAAAAATCGGTTTTGTGACATTTTTGTCAAAGAATAATATCTTACCTGGAAAACAGCTGCATCATCATAAAGGTCAGGGATACCCTTTAGCAATTTTCTCCATAGTTTTATATCATTAAAAACAACAGTCATTCCTCCTCCAGTAAGAGGATGCCTCATGTTATAAGCATCTCCCAAAAGAAGAACACCTATAAAAGAGAGAAAGTAGATTATAACATCATCCTGGAGCATCCTTTAAGACAAAAAGACTACTCTGGTAATTTATAAACATTTTGAATGTGAGCTAGTAAATGAGAATGTGAAAATACAAGGGACTAAATCATGACTAAAATTTATTCAGGCAAAAATTCAAGAGTTGATTCAATTAATATTTATTGGGTAACTAATATGTGCCAGACCCTGGGGATACAGTGAGAACAAGAACATGGTCCCTGCTCTCAAGAAGCTCACATGTATGGGCTTCCCTGGTGGCGCAGTGGTTGAGAATCTGCCTGCTAATGCAGGGGACACGGGTTCGAGCCCTGGTCTGGGACGATCCCACATGCCGTGGAGCAACTAGGCCCGTGAGCCACAACTACTGAGCCTGCGCGTCTGGAGCCCGTGCTCCGCAACAAGAGAGGCCACGATAGTGAGAGGCCCGCGCACCGCGATGAAGAGTGGCCCCCGCTCGCCGCAACTAGAGAAAGCCCTCGCACAGAAACGAAGACCCAACACAGCCAAAAATAAATAAATAATTAATAAACTCCTACCCCCAACATCTTCTTTAAAAAAAAAAAAAGCTCACATGTGACCCTAAGATTAAGTCAAACAATGTCAAAATATTTATAAGGCCTCTTCCACGAAAAAACAAAGAATGTACAGGCATCCATGCATAAACAGCAAGCCTTCCACAAGGGAAAAAAATCAAGAGGTCGTTGACGTTTCACAGTAATATTTGCTGCCAGCATGTTATAGAGAGATGTCTGTATGGTTCCAAGGGAATAGGCAGATATTCCAAAACCATCAGAAGTTAATTTAGGAGAATAAGCCTTGATTGAATCTTAGCTGAAAATTAGGCCCCCTTAAAAACAAAGCTACGGAAGCAGAAAGCTCTGCACTTTCACTCGAGATACACCTCCTGACCAAGCTCCTGACTAAGGTTCCCATCAGTTGTCAGCCTGGCTAATGACCTATGACTTAGAGGGACAGTTAAACAAAGTATTTATTTAATTTTGTCTCTGAGAGAAATAGCCAACCATAATAATAGTGGCAAGGTGGCAGAATTATGGATAACTTTTTTCTGTAATGTCACAATATACTACATTTATAACTAATTATAGAATACACATAATATATATTAATTTATGAAAAGGTATATTCTAAATATTAATCGAAGTTTTTTATGTATTAGTCTAACACCTTCACTAAAAACCACGAACTATAACCAGCTTTTATTCCTCTTTCTCCATGGAACATTACCAGTCCCACCAACTAGGATATGTTCTCACAGCATGCTGTTTATATCAGTTTGGCACTGGCTTTCATTGTGCTTTGCAGTATAGTTTGTTCATACGACTGGTAGTTTATGATGCATGTTTCTCCATAGCAAATGACAGCTGTTTATGTTCAGGAGCCACAGTATATCGACAGCTCCCGTTCACACCTCTCCTCAGGGCTCCACACTCCTGTTTTCAGTGGGGCTCCACCTGGCCATTCAAATGACCTCCCAGCCCTTCACACTATGTCCAAAAGTGAACTCATCATCTCTCCACACTTCCCTAAACTTACACACTTTTCCCTATATTTCCGATGTCAGCAAATAGGTGGCAAAATTATCTAAGCCTGAAACCTGGGATCCATCAAGAGACCTCACTGTTTCTTACTACCATTAATCACTGAGTTTCATGCATTCTTCATCTTAGATGCTACCCAAATCCATTCTCTACCTTCCATTTTTATTGCCACACCCTAGTTCAGGCCCTTCATCATCATTTACATGGAATAATTAAATAGCCTTACTATAGGCTTTAGTCTGAACTTTCCTCCAAACCACCTTCCACAACATATCAGAGTAGTATCTTTGAACCAAAACTCTAGTCATGCCACTACCTTGTTTAAAACTTTTCAATGAACTATTAGAACTAATAAATGAATGCAGCAAGGCTTCAAGATACAAGTTAAATATGCAAAAGTCAATGTTTTTCTATACACTAGCAATGAAGAATCTTAAAATGAAAATAAGTCCACTTATAATAGCATGAAAAGGAGTAAAATACTTAGGAATAAATTTAACAAAAATGTGAAACTTACTCTCTGAAAACTACAAAATACTGTTGAAAGAAATAAACTCTTAACATTTACAGTCAAATTTTGACAAGACTGCCAAGGCACTTCAATAGGGAATAGTCTTTTCATCATACGGGGCTGGTGCAACTGGATAACCACATACAAAAGAAGCTGAACCCCTTCCTCACACCATACATAAAATGTAACTCAAATGAATCAAAACACCTACATGTAAAAGCTAAAGCTATAAAACTCGTAGAAGAAAATATAGGAGTAAATCTTCATGACTTTGGGTTGAGCAAAGACTTTACATATGACATCAAAAGTGACAAAAGAAAAAACCAGATAAACTGGACTTCATGAAAATTAAAAACTTCAAAGAACACCATCAAGGAAACCAAAATGACAATCCATGGAATGAGAGAAAAACTTTGCAAATCATATCTAATAAGGGATTTATATCTAGAATAAAGAATTCTTAGAACTTAATAAATTTTTTAAAATTTACCCAGTTAAAAAATGTGCAAAGTCTGAACAGACACTTCTCCAAAGAAGATACACAAATGGCCAATAAGCACATGAAAATATGTTCAACATCATTATCCATCAGAGAAATACAAATCAAAATCACAGTGAGATATCACTTCACATCTACTAGGATACTATGAGCAAAAAGGCAGATAATAACCAATGTCAAGGATCTGGAGAAATCGGAACCCTCATACATTGTTCATGGAAACGTAAGATGGGTTAGACACTTCGGAAAACAGTTCGGCAGTTGCTCAAAGCATTCAACAGAGTTACCCTAAGACCCAGCAATTCAACTCCTAGGTATATACCCAAGAAAAATAAAAATAAATGTCCACACAACAACCCATACACAGGTATGAACCAAAAGTAGAAACAACCCAAATGTCTACCAATTGATGAATGGATAGTCAAAATGTGGTACTGACATATCCATACATGGAATATTACTTGGCCATAAAAGCAAATGAAGGACTGATACATGTTACATGGATGAACCTCAAAGAAGCCAGTTACAAAGGATCATATTATATGATTCCATTTATAGGAAATATCCAGAAGAGGCAAACCTATAGAGACAGAAGGTAAATTAATGGTTGCCTGGGGACTGGGAGGAAAAGAGGAGTGACTGCTAATGGGTACAGGGTTTCTTTCTGGTGTGATAAAAATGTTCTAAAATTAATTGTGGTGATGGTTGCATAGACCTATGAATATACTAAAAAGTAGTGAACTGTACACTTTAAATGGGTGAACTATATGATTTGTGAATTATATCTCAATAAAGCTATTATAAAAGAGAACTTTTCAATGACTTTCCATCGTCTATAGGATTAAAACTAAACTTTAAATAAATATCTTACCTTTCTACCACTCTGACACCTATCCTATGCTCCAGCCATAGGAAGCTACTTGAGTTCACTTAAGTGCCACCATTTCTCGGCCATCCTAGCTTTTGTAGATGTTGTTCTGCCTACTTAGAAGTTCCTCATCTCTCGAGACCTCCCTGGTGGCACAGTGGTTAAGAATCCACCTGCCAGTGCAGGGGACGTGGGTTCAATCCCTGGTCCGGGAAGATCCCACATGCCACGGAGCAACTAAGCCCGTGCACCACAACTACTGACCCTGCGTGCCACAACTACTGAGCCCACGTGCTGCAACTACTGAAGCCCGCGCGCCAAGAGCCCGTGCTCCACAAGAGAAGCCACCGCAGTGAGAAGCCCATGCACCGCAACAAAGAGCAGCTCCCGCTCGCCGCAACTAGAGAAAGCCCGTGGGCAGCAATGAAGACCCAACGCAGCCAAAAAAAAAAGAAAAAGTCCCTCATCTCACTGTCCACCTGATGAGCTCCCACTCACCCTCCGTGCCCCAAGTCCAGCTTTGTTTCCAGAGCAATGTCTTCCCTAATCACCCTTCCCAGTTCACAGGCTCCCCTCCCTGCCTTGTACACCCCACCCCTTCGCAGTGAATCTGGGGTACCATGAGTGGGCTTTCATTACAGCATTTATGATCAGTGTTCTGAAATTATATCTATATCTCTCACTAGAAAACTGCCTTCTCTAGATTAAGGACTGTATTTAATTAACTGTTGTATCTCCAATAACTAGAACAGTGACCTATATGTACTGAATATTAAATAATAGATATAAAACTAATTTTGGTATTACTAATGCATTAATCCACAGTAATCAAGTTTCCGTACCACATGTTACAAATTGTACCACATACATGTCATTTGGAGTAATGAATCTGAATATTTGGAATATCTTTTATAAAATCAGTCCAATAAAATAATACCTTGTTTGTTTACTGGTGAAGAAGGGAGGAAGCTTGCTGGCATCGACCTCAAACGAGAATTCTGAGTGGCTTCTAGGAATGGTTCTTTGAGGTGATCTGCAGTAAAGCCCACCCCACCAAATAAATGGTTTATAACATTCCAATTTCAAGTTACCACATTTTCTTATCAAGAATAAACAAATACCTGCTACACATCTGTTATGGTTGTTACATATATTCCTTGCGAAAAATCAAGAACTAATTATTACTAAAATTGTTCATTAAGCACCTAGTTATTCAAGCTAAGGAATTACTAAGGAATCTAAGAGAAAATTAATGTAAGTAGATAAACATAGAGCTGGGTGAACCAGAAAACTTCAGGAAAAGTGAAGCAAATCCAGATGAGATGAGACAGGGAGAAAAACCACCCACCTCTCTTCCAAATGTTAAATGCTAGGTATCATATATTTAACGCCTAATTTACTGTCACCACCATATTCTATAAGATCAGATGAAATATACCACCAATTCACAAACAGCAGGAGGGTATGTACAGTAGAAAAAGGGTAAGGTGTATAGAGCACTACCTTTCTGAGCTTTAGTTTCTTCATCTAGAAATGAAACAGTTGGATTAGCTTATCTCTGAGATACTTCCCAGTTTTAAAGTTTTGTGCTTCTACCTGCATAGAAAATAAACTTTCTTTTCATACAATTCGTAATCTGGGAATATAGGAGCAGAATGCCTATGCTGAAACTATTCCTTCCTACAATGAGTAGAATTTCCATAACTTAGCTAATTTGAGCATAAAATTACACAGGGCAGTCTGCTGCAACTAAGTTTCGGACTGGGGGGAAAAAATCTATATAAAAGAAAAAAATGCTAAAACTATCACATTATTAACTATCCTTTTCCTAAATATGCATAACTCATTCTTTCCATCTGAAAGCTTAAAAAATGCCTTAACTGAGTGAAAATGTATTGAAGTGCTGAAAATGTCATTGTTAAAAATCTAAATTGGTGCATGTATACCTTAATTTCTGTTAATATTCCATTAATTATTAAAGAGTGCTTTCACTTAGTTTAAAAAATAACTTTGCAAAAAAAAACTTTGCTTAATTTAAAAAATAACTTAAAAAACATAATATTTAAATAAAACGTACTCATACCAAGGATAATGTGCTATTACTGTAATCATATCATAACTGGCAAGCAGGGTTTCCCTTCAATTTTATCAATATTCTTAATAATTTGTTTATATTTCTTTCTTACATCTTCCTATTCTCAAAAAATAATAATTTTAATGAGTGTTTTACAAAGATGTCTGAAAGACCCCTTATAGCCCTCATGTTCTGAGGTCAGAGATGTATGAGCTAGACAGACCTGCTTTCCACCTTGGCTCTGCCACTTACTAAAGGTTTGTATTTGGAGAAGCTAAGTAACCTCTCTGAATCTTAGTTTCCTCATCTGTAAAATGGGGATCATGATAATGCCTACCTCATAGGGTAGTTGTGTAGACATTCAATTATGTTTGTAAAACACCTCTTATATGGTAGACATTCAATATATGGTAGCTATCATTTCTACAAAAACCAAGCACAAGAAGTAATTAAGTGTAAGAGCTATTTCAAGAATTCACATACCTAGACTGCTATCCAGACTACCTTAAAAAATACCATATATGCCACTATTAACGATTATTCAGAAAACTAATTATTACTAAGAAAAAATACATTGAAACTATTTTTTTTACTTGGAGATTTTTTTATGTGCTAGTTTAAATAGTTCATTCAGCTCCAGTGTAGCTGACTGGATGAATTTTTCACCTGCCATCCTTATCTTTGGCCTAATTTAGACAAAGCTTCAGTGAGAACTGGAAATGAAGGGCCTTTTGTGAGACTTGCTTGCAGACAGTAGATTACAATGGCAGTGAAATACTATTTCTTACCAGGTAATTGTGGGTAAATGTTTTCAGTCATGTATTCTCTTAAATTCCTTGGCATTTCTCCTCGGACATCAACAAGTACTCGAGTTTCATTAGGTGAAATCTGGTAGATGAGAACTGGACTCGGATTAGCTAAAATAAGTTCAGCATGATTTGCTTTAAACTGTGGTGCATTCTAGAAAAACAAATAAAATATTTTAATAATTTTCAAGTTTCAAGTTGCTTTTATTTCCTACAATTGCATTCCTATGGTACCTTCATAAGGAAGCCAACAAAATGTGAAGAAACGGAAACTTTATTGGCGACCAGGTTTTTCCTGAACTTGGAAAAAAGTCCATCTGCAACAACGGTCAATGGAGCATGGAGTTCCTACAACAAAAACAAAGAATACTCAGCTAAATGGTTAGAAGTACACAGTGAAAAGGACATTCTTTTAAAAGGTACATGAACAAATTTAAATACATTATGGGGCATTACAGAGTATTTGAAGATAATGCTATTGAAGGAGCTGTTACACGGGCTGAAGGTAATGCACGACCAATCTTCAGAGACCCTTCCCCTTGAGTCCCTGAGGATCACCTTCCTCCAAAGCCCTACCATCCAAACCATCTGAGATTAAGCTACTTTGATGGACACTGGGGGAAACTGCTACAAAGCAAGCACAGCCCATAGAGGATTGAATCTCATTACAAATTCCAAGGACTAACCACATTCTTTTATTCCAGAATTTTCTAACTTCACATAGTGCTTTCAGTTAGTGGCTAGGGCTTAGAAGAATTTTTGTACATGTAGATGTATGTATTTATATTATCTTGTAATTGCCCCCATTAGAGTATAATTCCTAGGACGTGGTTACCCTATGGAGCAGCTGGGAAGAATCAACAGATAAGCCTTGGACTTTCTCTTCTTTACTAAACCAACAGGAGCAAACTATTTTATTCTGCTATTTCCCCAGACATTCTCTTACTTTTTGCCTTTCTTACTTAAACAATATTTTATTCTACTTATTTCTTTTATGCTGAATCCTTCCTTTTTGCATTTTCCAGTTCCCCTCTGCTTCTCTCCTAGGGTACATTTCTCATTTCAGTTTTTAATACAGTTAAAATCGTGGTGTTTGTTTCTGAAGTTATTTGAACGGCATTCTGAAGTGCTCTAAAGAACAATGTGTTCAGTTTGGTGCAGAGGGCTGAGATCTTGGTCCCGCTGATGAATAATAAATTGGTGAGCCTACTTTTTTAAAGGAATAGGAGAAAAAGAAAATAAAAATCTCTTAGGAAGAGCTAATATTTGATATATCTCACCTTGATGTCTCCAGTCTCTTTATCCCTGTACTGAACTCCCATCACAGCATCATCTTCTTCTAGTAACTGCAGCACAGTGCCCTCAATAAACTTTGTGCTAAAAGATAAATAAACAGAAATAAATTCTCTGGTAGCATAACTGAACAATTTAAATAAGGAATGAAAAATTCCCTTTTCCTTATCTTGAGTTTACCCATGTAAACTGGACACACATGTACATAGAAAAAGGTCTGGAATGACGAAAAGTAAAAGGATCATTAACGGATTTTAGAATTGGTGTGGTTTCAATTTTCTAATTTCTTTCTTTTTTAAAATTTATTTTAATTTTGGCTGTGTTGGGTCTTCGTTGCTGTGCGCGGGCTTACTGTAGTTGCGGCGAGCGGGGGCTACTCTTCGTTGAGGTGTGTGGGCTTCTCACTGCGGTGGCTTCTCTTGTTGCTGAGCACGGGCTCTAGGCGTGCGGGCTTCAGTAGTTGTGGCACGCAGGCTCACTAGCTGTGGTGCACGGGCTTAGTTGCTCTGCGGCATGTGGGACCTTCCCAGACCAGGGCTTGAATCCGTGTCCCCTGCATTGGCAGGCGGATTCTTAACCACTGTGCCACCAGGGAAGCCCTTAATTTTCTAATTTCTTAAAATGGAATACATATTACTAATGTAATGATTTTTTTAAAAGCATTTTAAAAAGTAACATGAGGTTTTATCTCATTCATTAAAAAATAAAATACATGCAGAAAAATTTTACATACCCACACAAATTCATACACGGAATTGGAACTTATCTACCAAATTATTCAGAGTAGTTACTTCTAGTTAGAAGGATCATGGATAATTTTTACAATCTTCTTTATATTTCTGAGTATTTTTCCATTTTTCTACAATGAACATATTCTACTTCCATAGATATCAAATTCTTTCAGTTCTAAGAATAATCCACTCATTTCACTTGCTTTGTCAACACTTAAGCCTTTGCCAATGACATGAGGGTTCTCATGTTTAAAACTTAAACCTCCATTATAATGCATAGGGCTAGAGACAAATATAAGTTAATAATTAAGAGAAGCCCTTTAAAAATTGTGAATCATTATACTATACACCTGTAACTTACATAATATTGTACATCAACTATAGCTCAATAAAAAGAGAGAGAGAAGCAGCCAGTTCTGTCAGTCTAGGTCCTTAATATGAACGGAACAGGGATCTTCTCTTGAAGTTCTCTAACCTGACTTTTAATAAAAAGTACCATAACCACAAACCCCAACTCCCAAATGGGCACATATGAACTTAAACCTTAATTACAACAACTATATCCTCTAAATTCCAACCACATAAAAGATCACATATTTAGTCAAAGGAAAATTCTCAGTAGTTCTGTCATTCAAAGGAAGGTTATCTATATGATACTCTTAACAAAGGCATTGAAGAGCTAATATTCTTCTAACTTATGGTTTATTTTAGTATAATAGCTATGTTCTAACCCATACCCAAACACTTATGAAAATGTATAAAATAGTATTTGTAGGAAGGCCAAGTTTAAATGTGTTTCTTTAACATCATGTATTTGAAGCTGTAGTCTTACTTGGGCTCGGCCATAGCTGCTTTCCGGAGACTCATGATGAACCTTCCATGATGGAAAGCTCTTCCACTCTGCACATGACTGTTTTCTGACAGAGGGAAAGGAATCTGAACCTCTGATTTGCTCTCCTGATCATGAATTATGTAGCCATTTACAACCTGGGCATCAATACCTTCCACTGTATCTGCAAAACAATTCAGGTCAAAAAAATCAATTTTGTAATATACCCAGAGTTACACTAGGCACCAAGAGGACATGGACCATTGAAAATGAGTTTCTTTGTTCATAAAGCTATGATACCAACTGGAGAACTGGACATTACTATAACTATTTCAGAAATCTTAATGCTTCTGGAAGACAAGTCTTAGCAAATTCATAATATCACAAAAGGTAAATATTTACATATAAAATTCATTCATTAAAATTCATAGGAAAAATATTAAGACCCTAACAATAATGGGTAAAAGTGTATAGATGATTCACACTAAGCAGTACAGAAACATTGAACATATCAGGAAAAATGTTCAAAACTTGATTTAAAAAAATCAATGAAATAAAACTGAAACAATAAGACACCAAATCTCTCAAAATTGCTAGTGAGATAAAGATAAAATGGATAAATTTATACATTACTGGTCATATTATAAAGTAATAACATTTTAGAAAATAAGTACAGCAATAATTATCAAGAACCATGAAGAAGTTAGCATCCTTTGATATAATAATTTTAGTCTTGTAATCCATCTAAGATATTCATCCTAAAGATATAATTCATATTTTTAATAATTATTAAAGGTATATACAAAAACAGGTTCACCACAGTGTTACCTCTAATAAGAATAACTGTAAACAACCTAAATATGAATCTAAGTTAGGTAAAGTATGTTATTAAGTATGAACTGAGAAAATACTATGTACAGGCTTAAAATTATGCTAAAGAATGGTTAACAGTATTGGAAATACGTTTCTGTGAAAAAGTGGACTTTAGCATGTATATTAAAATAGTCACATAATATATATTTAAATACATTAAAATATATTAGGATTAAGTACATTAAAATAACTTCATTTCTGATGAAAGGAAAACTTTTAAAATTTAAAACTTTAAAAATTGTTTTTATAAAACAATTTTTATCACACATCTATGCTAAGATCAAAAGAAATCAGTTTCTGATATGCTTTTTAGTCACACTTAAAGTCCAGTCAGGGACAAGCTGGATGAATACTTGTCACACATCTGACCTAGGACCAAAGTAAGTTAATTTTTTGGTATGGTTTCTAAATTATTCCAATTAAAATTCATTCAGAGAAAAGTACACATACATCCTAAAAGCTTCCAGTTAGCACTGTATTCACTTTGGATCTCTTTGCCAGGCTTTACTGACCTAAATGTTTAAAGCCCATCTAGTATTTCTACTTTTGTTTTGTCAGCTACTGAGATAGCTTGTTTTTCTTAAGCCATAATTATATTATGGAAGAACTTTAAATGCTAAAACTGTCCAATTTAGAACACAACAGACAATGTGAAAAGTATATAGACGATGTGAAAAGTATATAGTAGCACAGTAAAATTTTTCCTTGGGTAAATTATCCTAAGTCAAGTATATAAACAAGGTCTAATTTAAGATTTCTTGAAAAATCTTTCTCTCTCTTTCTACTTTATTGATGAAATCAAACATGACAGACTTTGGCACTTTTACTTCCTTAAGCAGGCAGGAAGATGGCACCCTAAACCTTAATGAAATTCAGGCTTCACGAATACTAGATAGTTAATAACTTTGAAGACAGTGATGGGACTTAGAGCTGTCACTAACTATTAACCATATAGCTCCAATATTAGACTACTACTATCAACATATCAGATAAACTGGCATGGAAAACTCTTCCACATTGAAAAATGCAGAATTGCTTTCTATGAAAAGGCAAGCTAAAAAACAAAACCAACAAAAAAACTGCATATGCAATAAATGAAAAGCAACTTCAAAGTCAAATCAGTGAGCAAGTTTTAAAGGCAATAGCATAAGGGCATCAGAACCACAAGCCTAAAAGGCTGGAGTTATAAGGGCCACTCCTGGATAGGAGGTAGGGGCCCCCACAGGCAATGGACGTTGGAACTTGGCACCATACGTAAATTTCTTGTCAATATGACAGAGACCAGAAAAAATCAATTCAACGCCCTGAGACATGGCATGGAAGTAAGCCATCTACCATAGGCCATGGGTGGAGTCATCCATAAGAAATCCAATCATAACTTTGTACCATGACCTGGTGTGAAGTCTGAACCTCAAAATGAGTATACAGTGCATAATAAAATAGGTATCACTTATGGAAGTCCAAATATAAATCAGAGTCAAGGAGTAAATATAACAAAAGACAAACAAAATTTATGACATTTTATTTAAATACACTCAAGACCTAACTGAATGGAGAGTATACCACATTCATGGATAGGAAGTCCAAGACAATTTTTCTAAACCTGAGCTAGACATTTAATGCTATTTCAGTCTTAATCTTGACAGGGTTTGTTTTCATGGGAATTGAAACCTGATTCTAAATTTTATATACAGAAAAGCAAAAAGGCCAAGAAAAGTCAAGATAATCCTAAAGAAAGTGACGTGAGGAGGAGGTTCCCCACTGGATAATGAGACTTATTATAAAGATACAGCATTTAAATGATAATGTATTCATTTGAAGAGTTCTAGATATTAAGCTTAAGCCAAAGGGCAATCAATTCACTTATTAAAAACCCACACACCAGGATGGGTCAGTCAGTATTATATTAAAAGTCCACACTCCGAAAAGTAACTATTTCAAGGGCTTCTATTATCCATAGCTCATCACACCTGAGGGGGAACTGATAGCATAATGAATGTTAAAAGGACTCTTGCTATGATACTAAAGGTACGCATGATGCGTGGACTGGCTAAAATACCTCAGTGGCTCCCCTCCCTCTTGCACGGCTCTCCTCACCCTTACACGAACTACCCATAAGAACCCATTGATGTTTGCTGCCACAACCTTGGACATATCCCCTGAGGCTGGATTTCTAAATGATTCTAAGTCCAGTCATTAGTCTGAGGGCATTTCCAGTTGCCTGATGTTCAACGATAAAGGTAACAAAATCCTGTCTCAGGATACTGTCACATCTGCCTCAAGTGACCATCTCATGAAGGGTGGTGGTTAGGAAACTTAAAAGGACAGAGGTGGACCTCCCTTCCTCACAATGCACTCTCTCCACTTGGGTCCAGAGCCCTGCAGTCTTTTGCTTTTCCTCCTCACCTGCTCCTTCTCGGTCGTCTTTTTTGGCTCCGGCTCACCTCACTGACCGCTATACGTTACAGTACCCCAGGGGTCGTCCTGCACCTCTTCTTGGCAATGTCGTCTAGTCTCATTTAAATACCATGACTCCTCTCTTTCTCTCATCCCTCACATCTGATCCATCAGCCGGTCCTACTGACTCTTCCTTCCGAAGATAAATATGTTCCCAGAATGTGACCACTTCCCCCACCTCTACGGCTACGACCCTAGTCCAAGCCAACAACTCTCACTGATTCCGCAATAATCTCTAACAGGTCTCCCTGCTTCTGACTTGCCACTTTATGATCTACTCTTTTTTCTACACAATAACAAGAATATTTTAAAATAATATTTCTAATCATACTTCTAAAATGTGAAATCTAATAACTCCTCTTCTTAAAATTCTCCAGTGGCTTCCCTTTGGAGTAAAAGCCAAATCCATATAGTGGACCACAGTGGAATCCAGCCCCCATTGCCCATCTGACCTTTTCTCTATAACTCACACCACTCAAGTCAACACGATTCTCCTTCCTTGCTCTTCAAAGAGGCCAGGCTCACTCCTCCCACCAGGCTTTTCCCCTTGATTCTCTCTCTGCCTGGAGAGAGAGTCCTTTCCTGCAGGTAGCCCTAACTCCTTCACCACCTTCAGTCCTTTACTCAAATGTCATCTTCTCAGCGAGCCTTTCCCTTCTCCCACTTCATTATTTAAAATTACACGCCACCCTCAACTCCCTATGTCCCTTTTCTGATTCTTCTCTAAAGCCCTTATAACCATAATATATACTCTAAATTGTATTTATTCATCTTTTATCACCACCCTCTACACTAGCAACTAGAATGTGTGCTCTATGAGGGCTGGAATCTTTGTTTTGTTCACTACTGTAGTCTCAGCACCCAGAACAGTACTTACAATACGGCCAATGCTTAATAAATATTTGTTAAATGAAGCAATGAATGTAACCCCTTTAGTCGCCTCCCTCTCAACTTTACCTTCTCTGTCACCACACAAACATGCTCTATCTAGTATCAAAATACCCCTCCTTTGGGGACTTCCCTGGTGGCGCAGTGGCTAAGAATCCGCCTGCCAGTGCAGGGGACACGGGTTTGAGCCCTGGTCTGGGAAGATCCCACATGCCGCGGAGCAGCTAAGCCCGTGCACCACAACTACTGAGCCCACACACCACAACTACTGAAGCCCACCGCCTAGAGCCCGTGCTCTGCAACAAGAGAAGCCACCACAATGGGAAGCCCGCGTACCACAACAAAGACCCAATGCAGCCAAATATAAATTAATTAAAAAAAAAACCCTCCTTTATCCTCACATCTGCATCTCACCTCTACCGTTTCTGTATTCTGTTAGAGAAAAACTCCTCGAGAGTAGTTCTCTAGTCTCAAATTTTTTAATCTCCCACTCACTTCAGTCTAGGTTTCGTCTACACAACTCCACCAAAACACCGTCAATGTCACAAGCAACCTCCAAATGGCCAAATCCAATGGCCCTTTCTCTACACTCATCTTACCTGACCCTTCATTAGCAAACCATGGCATGGCTCCTTTCCTTTCCTGATACGTACCCGTCCCCTCCAGCTAGAAACATTTTCCTCTCTTGGATTAAGGACACCAAACTCTCCTGGCTCTTTTCTGCCACTCTGCCGGCTCCCGCTCAGTCTCCCTGGCAAGCTCCTCTTCTTTTACCCAATCTCTGAACATCAGTTTCCCAGGACTTGGTTTATTCTGTCCTCTCTTTTCTCCCTGCACACTCTCCTTAGCTGGTCTCCATCACTGCTGTGGCTTTTATGTATTACCAATATGCTGACATCTCTGAAATGTCTACTCCAGCCAGCTCAAATCACTCACTCCTCTGCACTCGAGTTTCATATATTCAACTTGACATCTCCACTTGGATATCTCAACAGGTCTCCCAACTTCCTCCCAGTGCCTGTTCCTCTCTAGGTCTTCTTATCAGCAAACAGCACCGCCATCTACCAGTTGCTCAAATCAAAACCTAGGAATCACTTTTTAATACCCCCTCTCTCACACCTCACATCAATCCTTTAGTAAATCATGCCATTCCTGCCTCTTAATTTGGTCATGAATCTGTCCAATTCTCTTTACATCCTCTCTACCATACTAGTCCAAATCACCATCATCTGTCATTTGGACTTAGCAATGAGCTCCCACCAGACTCCTTGAGTTGACTCTTGCTACCGCACCACCACAGTCTTGGAGGCTATTCACCACACCATATCCACACATTCTTTTAAAACAGCTTTCTACAAACTGCAGGATGTGACTCAGCGGTAAACTGTGAAGTGACTTTCGAGCTGTGAATTGTATACTTGGGTAAAATCATGACAAGTATTTAAAAAGTAAAATTTCAGTCTGATTTAGGTATGTTTGTAGGTACTGAGTCAGGATGTAAGGTGTGTCTGTCATTGTGAGTAGCTGTCAAAGGTCTGAAGCCTTTATAGAAGCGTAAACAGGATGCTGTCATATTCCTGCTCCACTGCCCTTCAAAGCCCTGCATGACCTGGCAGCTGCCTACCTCTCCAACCTTAATCTCAAGCCACTCTCCTTTCCCCATTACCCAATACTTTCTGGCGACATCGGTCTCCTTTTCAGTTCATTGAATAAAATAGCAAACATTCACATCGTGCTTACTACATACCAGGAACTGTTCTGAATGCTTTGTCTTTATGAATTCAATTAATCCTCTTAAACTATGAGACCAGGACTGTTTTAAGTGTGCCAGTTTTACAGGTGAGGAAACGAATACACGGGAGGTTAAGTAACTTAGCCAAGATCACACAGCTTTTTATGTATCTGAGGTGGTAGTCAAACCCAGGCAATCTAGTGCCAGAACCAATGCCGGTAATTACTACAACATACTGCCTACCCTACATACCCAGCCAGCTCTTCTCAGTTCACAGCCTGGGCCTAGATTTATACTTTGATTCCCAAGAGTAGAGAGCTGATCTGTCTTGTTCACCGGTATAGCCTTGGCACCCAGTACAGCACCTCATACAAAGCATACAGCAAATATAAGTATTTCCTAAATGAGTAGTGTTTAAAAACCACTGGGTTAATGGATGAATGATGCTTTAAAAAAAAGGTTCCATAACAGGTACATCATATGCACTCTACAAATGATAGTTCCCTTCACCTTTCACCAAATTTCATGTCCTCATTCTGGTTTTCCAGTCTTCAATTTTGACCATTACAATGTTTTAGCCACTTCATTTATCTCACTAAGGCTACTTCATATCTCCTCATGCTTATTTTCTCCTTTGCTCTCATTTTCATGCAAATTTGTTGGTAAATGAATAGAGTAACTTTTATACATGAAAATAAAATGGAATACCTTTTTACCAGTCATAGCAAGGAGTGCTTGCTTATGCGACATAACTCCTAAAAATCACTATGAACCTACCTTCAAGACCCAGGTCTTTAAGGACATGATAACCGCCTGGCTGCAGAAATTCTCCGAGTATCCTGTCAGGCTCTTTTAAATCTCTCTCAATTACCGTCACCTTTCTTCCATCTCTGGAAAGCACTGCCGCCAAAGCAGAGCCGAGTACACCAGACCCCACGATGATAATTTCTGGATCATTTTGAGAAGATATCAACATAGAGGCAGTTGCTCCTATTAAGGTTGTTTCTGAAATACTGGTTCCTTTTTTGCACTGTTTTAAAAAAAAAAAAGTGAATTATGTAGCCACATTTGTTATCTTTAAATCATACTACTACTATATAGACACACTGGACATTTGCATCTTAGGTAAAAACTATACCCTAAACATTATCAAACCAAATGAACTGTTATGTCTTTAAATCCAGATCACATATAAAAAACGATATCAAAATATTGGTTAAACAAAAACGTATAATAATATCCCAATAAAATTAAATGTGTATTCCATCATTCAGACATATTTAGAAAATGCTGTCACATATTTATAAATCCATAATAGGCCAAACATAAAAAATGTTTACAAGGGGCTTCAAAGACTTACAGGGAAAATTCTATCATTAATTACTCAATGCTTCAAATATATACTGAGCATCTACCAGATGCAAATCATGTACAACTTTTTTTTTAATTGATTTATTTATTTTATTTTATTTTTGGCTGCATTTGGTCTTCATTGCTGCGCGCGGGCTTTCTCTAGCTGTGGTGAGTGGGGCTACTCTTCGTTGCGGTGCGCGGGCTTCTCATCGCAGTGGCTTCTCTTGTTGTGGAGCACGGGCTCTAGGTGTGTGGGCTTCAGTAGTTGTGGCACACGGGCTCAGTAGCTGTGGCTTGCAGGCTCTAGAGCACAGGCTTAGTAGTTGTGGCGCACGGGCTTAGTTGCTCCGCGGCATGTGGGATCTTCCCGGGTCAGGGCTCAAACCCGTGTCCCATTGGCAGGCGGATTCTTAACCACTGCGCCACCAGGGAATCCCATACACAATTTCTGATATGACTTCATGTTGCAAATTATTCAGCACCCTGTAGATATTTCAACAATTCATCTTTATTTTCTCCCTCTGGATTTTCATCTGAAAAATCTACCTTAATCTAAAATCACTTTTATATAACAAAAAGACTGTCAAATCCTGGCTATTGATCTATTGAGAATATTTATCGTAAAATTCCAAGAGAATAACTCATTCTGTCCCTCGGGATTCGACCTGTTCACAATTTTAGTCCTTACATATAAGAATATATTTAAAAAAAAAAAAAGAATATATTTAAATTACCTTCCTTTCCCCCTATCCTGATACTCTTAAGAGAGCCTAGTCAAACAAGTGGCCCTGCAGTTTAGGAATAAGGACAAACATTAAACCTATCACTCGTTGGGCTGACAGTAAAAACCTTTACTTTGATTATAAGAAGATGAAAAAGCCTGTTTTGAGAGATGTATGCCCACTGAGCATAACAGTGCCTGTTACTTTTTTTTTTAAAGAATAATTCAATATTTTTTGTTTTGTTTTTAGCCATGTGTGCTGCACATGTGTGATCTTAGTTCCTGCACCAGGGACTGAACCCTCGTCCCCTGCATTGGAAGCACAGAATCTTAACCACTGGACCGCCAGGGAAGTACCAGTTCAATACTGTAATAAGTATTTTTTCTTGGTATGGGGATTCACAAATATGAATACATTTCAGATTCAGAGTTGCAAGGAACCATCTTCCTTGAGTTCTCTGACCTTATCGATTAAGACTAAATGCAATTTTGATGGGGTTTTAATGCCATTTTGACAGGGTTTTAATAAAAAAGGAAGGAGATAAAACCTAAAATCCTTTAGAATTTTAATTCTCTGTGATTCTAATATTCATTCAGCCTGTATAATGGACTGGGGCCTTCCTGTCCATTCTACTTTTTTATAATTTCTCTTAGAGAAATTATCTTTTCACAATAGAGTCTACTCTTACTCTCAGTATTTCTTAATGGCCAGAGCAACTGTCTATATTTAAATTACTGTTCAGAGAGCAAGAAAAGCCCCTTTTGTCATCTTAGCCATTTGTTATTAGTTATTCTTCCTAAATTTTCCCTGTTAAACACACACACACACAATCCTGGAAGGAGAACTCTGGAGAAAGTTACGTCTTTCAGAGCCTGGTCAGTAGATTAGTAGCTCCCACTAATGGGAACTTAGTACTCATTACAGTCTACCAATTCCCAGGTATTTAGGAAATAAGCAGAAAGCCTGAGGTGTTCACAGAGTGGAATCAATAGTGACTGCTGGTAATCCGATTTCCTACCCCCAAATTTCTCTGTGGTATAACGACATTCCAGCCACCTGGACTAGTGCTCAGCGACCTCGAGGGACATTATCTCAGACAAAGACACCAAAGACTTCAATTTGAGGATTTACGATTCCCTCTCCCTCCCCTCCCATTCCTCCAACCCACACCCACCCTATCACTGAATTCAGCACCACTCCAAAGGTTCCTAACGGAGACTACCTTTAGACTAATGTTAATAGCTACTATTTATCACAGTTATGAACCAGGCATTTTGCAAACATTAACTCATTCAATTCGCTATAACTACCAGCAAGGTTAGTGCTGTTCCCACCTAAAAGAGGCAACGGATCCTTACAGAAACTAAGCAATTTGCCAAAGGTCTCACAGTCAGCAGTGGTGAAGCAAAACTTCTAAACCAAGCCCCCCCTCTTCTGCAAACCGTGCTGATCTGTACTGCAGATACAGGAAAATGATGTGGATCCAGGACCCAAAAAGAGTGAATTATTCTGTAGGCCACGCACCCTAACGTCAAGTCACTGTCGTCCCTTACTTGGCCTACTGCTGGAGTCTCTCACCCCACATCCCTGCTTCCACTCTTGTACTCCTACAATCCATTCTCCACACAGAAACTGGAATGTGCTTCTTAAAAAGTAAAAATCAAATATCATTACTCCCATACTTAGAATCCTCCAGTGCTCTTGGGAAAAAGTATAAACACCCAAGGGCAACAAATCCGAAATGTTCTGACCTCAACAACCTTCCCCCCTCATTTCCCACCATTGTCCTCCTCTGCTGTCTTTGCGGGGATCATCATAACTTCACGTGTATTTGAAGACCCACCTTTGATTTAGGAACATGGCTGAACTGCACACATCAGCCTCTTGATTTAGGACCTTGATTTACTCAAGGCTCCGCAGACTTGGGGAGGGGAGGGTGTTTTGCCTAAAACTTTAAAACACAGCATTTTACTCTGCCAGCTCTTGCCACTGTTCTGTGACTTTCCCCAGGCAGCTGTCCCTTCTTATAAGCCGCAGACTTAACCTGCAGCGGGTTTCTTTCTTCCCAGGTTCAAACATAATCCTTACCAAAGGATTTAAATTTAAAAAATATTTTTTTCCAACACAGATGGTGATTTTGTCCTAGTGATTCACACATTTCAACTTTCATCATCAAATCAACATCCATAATCAAACCAATTTTATTTAGCATTGGCACCACCAACACTAAATGAAACAAAGGTTTTTCAATCATTCCTAAGAGCCTCAAGGATTTAGCCAAGGAACAGTCAAGAGCTTTTAAAACAAACAAACAAACAAAAAAAAACCCAGCTATATGAGAATTCCTACCACAGTATCTAACCTGCAGCCTTTCGCCCTTTAAATTAGAATATTTACATTTGAGTAACCCCAGTCCTAATTTTAATATAACACACTCATTCATTTGCCCACTTGGAATTCAACCTACCCTCCTAGACCCGAGCTGCTCTTTATTTTCTGATCCAGGGGGGGATTTGGCCCAGAAGAAGCCAATGAAAGGCAAGGCTGACAGAATATCCGAGAAGACCGCGAACTGGGAGCCGCTCTGCTGGCGCCCGAGGAGGGCCCCGTTCCGGTAGCGACAGCGATAGGACAGCACCAGCCCCAGCGACAGGAACACCAGCACGCACAGCAAGAGCTCCTTGTTGGCCAGAGACACGAAGTCTCCGCATTTCTTATAAAAATAGGTGAAAGTGGCAATGCCAAGAAAAGTCCACATGGTTTAAAGGCTTCTTCGGTGACACCGGGTCAATGTTCAGATCCGATCTTTTCTGGTAGGGTTTTGGTGTTTAGATGTTCTCCCCAAAAGGTGTTGCCAAAAGTAGCACGGGGGACCGGCCGAAGTCCAGTAAACACCGTCACAGGATTACAATTCAAATCGGACTAATTTACAAAATCACATAAAGTTAGTATAAAAGTATCAGAAGAGGGGAACGTTCTCCAGGATTTAAAAAACAGTATTTAAAAATCTCCTGCTCCAACAGCTCCCGACCAGGCTCTCCCCTTTCAAGCAATCCATGTATTTCCCCACCCCCTTTTTTTTTCTGGAAGGCGAGGAGGGTCCTGGGGGCTATTCCGGATGATGTTCTAAATTTTGTTGCTGGCTCGTCGCGCAGTAAAATTGCTCTTCTCTCTCACCAGCAGCAGGTGCCCTTTCAGAAGAGGAACAGGGGGAGAAACATCAAAGAAATATCTCGCGTTGGGAAAAATGCGGCTTCGCCTCGTCCGACAGCGATGGCCCAGCCGGGTAGGAAAGCGCCAAGGGCTGCGGCGGTGAGGAGTGAGCGTCCTCTCTCGCCGGGACCGCCTTCGCCCACCAAAGATGGCCTCGGACTGGAGACTGCGGCTCTAGGGCAGGGAAGCGCAGCCCCTACCTCGAGACCTCCACCTCACCGCGGCTCCCGAGGCACCAGCCCCCGAACCTTCCAGCCGCTGCACGGCAGTTTCCACAGCGCTACCCTTAGAGGGCAGCGGCGGCGGAGGCGGAGGCGGAGGCGGCGGCGGCGGCGGCGGCGGGGGCTCCCGACGGACTCCTCAGCAGCATCCCTCGCGGGCGGCGGCAGCCTTCCAGCGCGGCGCTTCGGCAGTAACCAGAGTAACCGCCTGGAGCCCTAGTTGCTGGCCAGGCCCAGTGCAGCTCCGCGGAGGATGGGCTAGGCCTGGGCCAGGGACCAGAGGACGGGGCCCCGCCCACCGTCACCGCCCTCCGCCTCCGCCAACCAATGACGGCGCGCACCGCGCCGTAGGCCGAGATGGCGCTATGCCGTGTTTGGCCAATCGTAGGCGGCGCGGCCCGCGAGGTGCCGCCCAGAGAGGAGCTGGGACGAGGTTGCGTGGAGTGGGGTGGGGGCGTGGGGATGGGGGCCCGCCGCCCGTTGGGCGGATGGGAAGATATTGGCTGGCTCGGGAGGCAGTATGGCTGGAGGGGGTGATGCGCTGAGTGCCGCGGTCCCAGCCGCTGGGATTCTACCCGGAAAGAGGTGGAGCTGGTTCCAAGGAAACCCCGCCGTAGATCCGCCGCCTAATGTCGGAAGGTCTCCATTCATCCGGCGAGCATTTGTGGAACGCTTACTACCTGCCAGGCCCAGGTGTCACAGAGAGGAATCAGACACAGGCTTTCTGTCCTGTGCCTACTGTGTGCTGGGAGGCGGTAGAAACAGCTACAGGTGCATGGAGAACGTGACGTTCACAGCTGAATCTAGAAGGAGTAGGCAGGCGTTTGCTGGAGGAAGAAAGGAGAGGATATGCCAGGTGTTCCCTTCCTTCACCCCAAATTGTCGGGCAGCTGTGCACTTGTCACTGTACTCAGGCTGAAGATACACTGTGCGCGTAGCCCTTGTTCTCTTAACATCAGAAACAGGGAGGAGGGTGCGGGGCAAAGAAGTAAAATAAATAGAGATGTGTCGTAAGTGCCCTGAGAAAGTGGGTGGGCAGGGAACCATGGAAACGGGAAGCAGCCCTTCACTCGTCCTGGAGTGAATCAAGCAAGGCCACCGGGCAAGTTACATGAATTGTCTCCAGGGCAAGCATTCTGTTGGGAACAATACAATCTACAAGATTCGCAGGGTGAGAGATGGCCCTTGTTATGAAAAAATGAAACTTCCTAGAATTTACTGAGGCCTTTGCTCACCTTATTGTAACCCCGGACTGCCTATTTTAAACCCTAAGACATGTACAAATCCTTTCTGCCATTTGGAGCACGACTGAATTGTCACCTCTTCTACCAAGTCTCCATTGATCCTCACCAGGTCACATAATAGTTTATTCATACCTTATCATCCCAATCTCTGACTATACACTTACGGTTATTACCCCACTAGCTCCTATGTTCCTTGAGAGAAGGAGGATCTGTCTGATAAATCAGAATCACCCACAGCACCTGGCACAATATTTTGCGTTTAATTTATCGTCCATAAAAATGAATGAATGAATGATGAATGACAGTGGTGTAGCAGGAAGGCCAGGTGACTGGTATCAGGAGACCTATATTCTGGCTGCCACTAACCAGCTTTGTGACCTTGCACAAGTCAAATCAGTCAGCCTCTGAAGGGAGAGGGCAAGGTCTTCATGAAATCTAAAGTTCCTTGCAGTTTACTGAGTTTATGTAAGTGTAGTACTTATCATTTTTTACCCCAAATATTATGTTTTATCTGCTAATGGAATAATTATGTGTCAAAACGCTTTCACAGGCATCATCTAACACTCAAAACCACTGTGATTTAAAAAATAACAAATATGAAACAAAGAGGTTAAGTGGCTTGGCCAAATCAGTTTATAAGTGATGAAACCAAAAGTTAAACTCCTGGTCTCCAAATCTTGTGTTTCCCCAATACTTTTTTTTGCGATACGCGGGCCTCTCACTGTTGTGGCCTCTCCCGTTGCGGAGCACAGGCTCCGGATGCGCAGGCCCAGCGGCCATAGCTCACGGGCCCAGCTGTTCCGCGGCATGTGGGATCTTCCCGGACCGGGGCACGAACCCTTGTCCCCTGCAAAGGCAGGCGGACTCTCAACCACTGCACCACCAGGGAAGCCCCCCAATACTCTTAATCAATAACTTCTTTAACTTTTCCCCATTATAAAACCAAAACTTTGATTTTTTCCTTGACATTCCTCACTGGCAACAAATTCAGCTGCTTGAAATACACATCAAATTAAAAACAACTCAAGAAAGGAAAATCAATTTAACGTGTGGGAAATCGTTTTCCTGAAGATAATTCTTCAATAAACTGCTTGTTGGTATCTGTGAGTTCCTATACTGCTAAAATGACAGACAGCTTGGCCAGCTGAATCTTGTAGAAGAGAATACAACTATGACCAGGATGATTGTTACTTGATTACCCTGTACTAGAGATTATCATAAGAGGATTTTTTTCATATTAAGTAGGTAACTTTTTTTTTTTTTGTCCACGACACGCAGGATCTTAGTTCCCTGACCAGGGATCCAACCCATGCCCACTGCAGTGGAAGTGCATAGTCCTAACCACTGGACCACCAAGGAATTCCCTAAGTAGATAACTTTTAATCCTTTGAAAGTCACGTTCTTCATTGTGTACGGTCAAAGATACACTTCCAAACTGGGGGCAAGAAGAGCATTTGTGATACCTAGCATAAGGCACGTTCTGAATGCCTATACTTTCTGAACTGAATTAAATGCTATATAACATCACTTAAGTATGTTTGAATGTTGGCCTGGCTGCACTGATTCCAAAACAAAAATCTGTCACTCAAGCCTGAAGTGAAGGCAACAAAATATGACACAAAATCACCCACTTACTGGCAGAAAGTAATAATACTTTCGTAATCATGACAAGAGCTGACACTTTTATAGTATGCGCAGCATTCTAAAACTTCTTTTCGTACATTAGCTAATTTTGTCCTCACAACCACACTATCAGGCAGGTACTATTTTTAGCCCCATTTTACAAACAAGGAAACTGAGGTACAGAGAACTGGTAACGTAGCTAATACATACCAGAGCCTGAATCCAAGCCCAGGAAATCTGGCTTAGGAATCTAGGAATGTTTGACTAGAATGCATTTTTTTTTCTCCTTTAAGGTAAATATTCAGTTAACCTTTAAAACAAACAAAAAGCACATTTGATCTTTTCATTCCGTCATTTAATCATCTCTGTAGTCTTTTTGCAACAGTAACATCAAAGATCACAGATGACCAAAGCAAATATATTAATAGTGAAAAAGTTTGAAATATTGTGAGAATTACCAAAATGTGACACAGTGACATGAAGGGAGAAAATGCTGTTGAAATAATGGTGATGATAGATTTGCTTGATGAAAGGTTGCCACAGTATTCAATTAGTAAAAAATGCAATTATCTGTGAAGCACAACAAAATGAAGTATGCCTGTATTTCACTTAGCATAATACCCTCCAGATCCATCCAGAAAAATGAAAATACTAATTTGAAAAGATATATGTACCCCTATGTTCACTGCAGCACTATTTACAATAGCCAAGATATGGAAACAACCTAAGGGTCCATTGATAGGTGAATGGATAAAGATGTGGTATATATGCAATGGAATATTACTCAGCCATAAAAAAAGAATGAACTCTTGTCATTTGCAGCAAATCCAAGGACTTGGTGAAACTCTTGATCTTCTGCACAGATTTGTCCAGCTTCTGGGCAAACTCTTTGGTTGCTTATGCAAACCAAAATGGCTTCAATAAAGGTTCAAGCAGTTCTTCTGTTCAGGCAAATCAAAGCCCCTGATGAAAATCTTTTCATTTTCTTGGGATAAATACCCAGAAGTTGAATTGCTGGTTACATGGTAGTTCTATTTTTAGTTTATTGAGGAACTTCCACACTATTTTCCACAGTGGCTGCACCAATTTACACTCCCACCAACAGTGCACAAGTGTTCCTTTTTCTCCACATCCTCACCAACATTTGTTTCTTGTCTTTTTGATAATAGCCATTCTAACAGGTGTGAGGAGATATTTCATTGTGGTTTTGATTTGCATTACCCTAATGATTAGTGATACTGAACATCTTTTCATGTGCCTGCTGGCTATCTGTATGTCTTCTTCAGAAAAAATGTCTATTCAGGTCCTGTGCCCATTTTTTTAAATTGGGCTGTTGTTTTTTTGATGTTGAGATGTATGAGTTCTTTGTATACTTTGGATATCAACCCCTTATCAAATATATCATTTGCAAATATCTTCTCCCATTCAGGAGTTTGCCTTTTTGTTTTGTTGGTGGTTTCCTTTTCTGTGCTAAAGCTTTTTAGTTTGCTGTAGTCCCATTTTTAAATTTTTACTTTGTTGCCCTTGCCTAAGGAGGCATATTTTAAAAAAATATATTGCTAAGACCAAGGTCAAAGAGATTACTATGTTTTCTTCATGGAGTTTCATGGGTTCAGTTTGTACCTTTAAGTCTTTAATCCATTTGTTTTCTTTTTTCTTCTTTTTTTTTTTTTGTGTATGGTGTAACAAAGAGGTCCAATTTCATTCTTTTGCATGTAGCTGTCTTGTTTTCCTAACACTATTTATCAAAGAGACTGTCTTTTCCCCATTGTATATTCTTGCTTCCTTTGTCATAGATTAATTGACCATATGAGTGTGGGTTAATTTCTGGGCTCTCTATTCTGCTTCATTGATCTATGTGCCTGTTCTAGTGCCAATACCATCCTGTTTTGATTACTATAAATTTGTGGTATAGTTTCAGGTCTGGGAGCATGACACCTCCAACTTTGCTCTTCTTTCTCAAGATTGCTTGGCTATTTGGGGTCTTTTGTTGTTCCACAGAAATTTTAGGATTATTTGTTCTACTACTGTGAAAAATGCCATTGGTATTTTGATAGGGATTGCATTGAATTTGTAGATTGCTTTGGGTAGTATGGACATTTTATTGATATTGATTCTTCCAATACATGAGCATGGTATATCTTTCCATTTATTTGTGTTACCTTTCTTTCCTCATTATAATTTTGAGAGCATAGGTCTTTCACCTCCTTGGTTAAATTTATTCCTAGGTATTTTATTCTTTTTGATGCAATTATAAATGGGATTTTCTTAATTTCTCTTTCTGATAGTCTGTTATTAGTGCATAGAAATGCAATAGATTTCAGTATATTAATACTGTATCCTGCAACTTTACAGAATTCATTTACTAGTTCTAATAGTTTTTTTTGGTGGGGTCTTTGGGGTTTTCTGTATATAGTATTATGTCTTCTGCAAATAGTGACAGTTTTACTTTTTCCTTTCCAATCTGGATGCCTTTTTTTTTTTTTTTTTGACTAATTGCTGTGGCTAGGACTTGTAACATTATGTTTAATAAAAAGTGATGAGCATGGGCATTCTTGTCTCATTCCTGCTCTTAAAGCTTTCAGCTTTTCACTGTTGAGTATGATGTTAGCTGTGGGTCTGTCACATATGGCCTTTATTATGTTGAGGTATGTTCCCTCCATATCCACTTTGTTTTTATCATAAATGGATGTTAAATTTTTTCAAATGCTTTTTCTGCATCTATTGAGGTGATCACATGATTTTTATCCTTTGTTTTCTTAATGTGATGTATCATGTTGACTGACTTGTGGATGTTAAACCACTTTTGCATCACTGTAATGAATCCCACTTGATCGTGGTGTATGATCTTTTTAAAGTATTGTTGAATTTGGTTTGCTAATATTTTGTAGAGGATTTTTAAAAATTATTTATTTCTTAGTTGCAGCAGGTGGTATCCTTAGTTGAGGCTCACTGGCTCATTCATTGTGGCACATGTGCTCCTTAATTGAGACCGGTGGGCTCCTTAGTTGTGGCTTGCAAACTCTTAGTTGTGGCATGCATGTGGGATCTAGTTCCCTGACCAGTGATCAAACCCTTGCATTGGAAGGTGGATTCTTAACCACTGCACCACCAGGGAAGTCCCTTTGTTGAGGATTTTTGCATCTATGTTCATCAGGGATATTACTCTGTAATTTTCTTTTTTTGTTATGTCTTTGGTTTTGGTATCAGCGTAATGCTGGCCTTGTACTATGAGTTTGGAAATATTCCTTCCTCTTCAATTTTCTGTAATAATTTGAGAAGGATAGGTAATAGCTCTTCTTTAAATGTTTGGTAGAATTCACCTTTGAAGCCATCTGGACCTGGACTTTTGCTTGTTGGAAGTTTTTATATTACTGATTCAATTTCATTACTAATAATTGGTCTATTAAGATTTTCTATTTCCTCATGAGTCAGTCTTGGAAGATTATATATTTCCAGAGATTTATCCATTTCTTCTTTGTTGTCTAATTTGTTGGCATATAATTGTTCAAGGAATTCTGTTATGATCCTTTGTATTTCTGTGGTATTGGTTGTAATTTCTCCTCATTCATTTCTGATTTTATTTATTTAGGCTCTCTCTTTTTCTTGATGAGCCTCGCTAAAGACATGTCAAGTTTGTTTCTTTTCAAAGAACCAACTCTTAGTTTCACTGATCTTTTCTATTGTTTTATTAGTCTCTATTTCATCTATTTCCACTCTGATCTTTATTATTTCCTTCCTTCTACTAACTTTAGGCTTTGCTTACTCTTCTTCTAGTTCCTTTAATGTTAATTTAGATTGATATTTTTCTTGTTTCTTGAGGTAGACCTGTATCTTTATGAACTTCTCCCTTAGAACTGCCTTTGCTGTGTCCCATAGATTTCAGAAAGTTGTGTTTCCATTTTCATCTGTCTCTTTGATTTCTTTGTTGACCCACTGATTGTTTAGTAGCATGTTTCTAGTCTCCATGTGTTTGTGAGGTGTTTTTACTTTTCCAGTTTTCTTCTTGTAATTGATTTCCAGTTTCATATCACCAAGCAGTTCTTAAAGTGTTTCAACCCAAAGTGAGTCTCAGCTGATCCTAACCCAAGACAGGGTAAGAGGGATGAGAAAAAAAAAAAAAAAAAAAAAAGGAAAAAGATTATCCATATCCAAAGAAGCTGCCTTAAAAAAAGGTTTTCATCAATCAGATGTATTTGTCTTGAATTACATGTTTATCTCCCCCATTACCTCCATAAGATGTTTAACAAAATTATTTCATTGGGGCAATTTTAATTGATACATATTTCTGAAAAGCAATGAAGTAATATACCTTTAAAAATTTTATGCCCTTTGACTCAATAATCTTACTTCTAGGAATTCACTCTAAGAAAGGAGATGGACAGTAAGATTTGTACACCAACAAAAAGCAAAAAAGCAAAACCAAACAATCACAACCACAATACCAAAACAAAAACAGCCAAAAAAAACCTATTCAAAAAAGTGTTATTTTTAATAGCAATTACAGGAAACAATATAAACATACAACGTCAGAACACTTAAATTGTTATGGTACATCATTCAGTGTAATATTATCAAGCCATTAAAAACCTCATAACTAATTGAAAACAATTAGTTGGAAAATTATATGATTAGGAAAAAATCAAGACAATACTATATACATAGTCCATATTATCCATTTTGTAAAAATATTTATTCAGATACATGCTCAGAAAAGAGGTTACTGGGAGATTCCAGAACTTCCATGGTGAATGATCTCTGGAGAAAATGATTATGGGTCATTTGTATTTTGGTCTTCATACTTTTATGTATTTCCTACATTAATACTTGCTAATGGTAAAATATACAAAGAAGTACAATTTAATGATCAGAAAGTAAGCTATTTTTAAGGGGAAATTTTTCTCACCTGTGTTTGTCAGTCTAGTCAATATTTTCTTTAATCTGACCATTTATCCATATGACTTAGCATGGGTCAAAATTAATCATGATCCCTTTTCAACCAAAGCTTCCACTTCATCCCTCACTGTGTCAGATCCTAGAATATCTACTGATTTTACCAATTAAGCAATGTTAGATCAGCAAGCTAGCTATCTTAGCACCCATAAGCTACCTCTGCTTGTAAGTGACTATGTGTCCACTATGTCATGATTACCAAGATTCTGTTTCCATCTTTTATCTTTACAAGCAAGCATTTGGACCATCCTTAGCCTTGACTTGATTGTCTCTGAGGTTAACTTCAAAGATAATCCAAAGACCCATTGTGGTCTCGAGCCACTTTATGATGGTAACAATAGCTAATATTGAGTGATTACTAGGTATCAGCATTGCTAAGCATATTATACATATATTATCTCACTGACCCTCACAACAAAGCCATGAACTAAATGTTCTTAATATCTTTAATTTAGAAACATAGAAACAATCAATCCGAAAAATGATTGAACATTTCCACGCCTAGAGCCTACACTTGGCAAAATTATGAGCAAATGAGGGTGAACAGGGAAGAAAAACATTTCCTTAGCACCTATTCTATGTCAGGTATCTCACCTCATTCACTGCTTACCAAATCTTACAAGGTGAGTACACAGTACAAAGCTAGTAAGTGACTGAAACATGAATTTGAAACAAGTTTTAAACCCCTCCTAGACAGTCTGAATCAAAAGCCCAGGGTCTTACTTCCATAGGATTCTGAACAATTGGGACATTTTAGGGTCCTCTAGTGTTAGTGTGAGGATAGGCCCAGCTTCCTAGGACAGTCACTTTCATTTCCAAGTCAGCCCCAGCCTCTGTGAACTGGGCAAGCAATGGTGTTATAGGGCCCAGGGGGACACTGAGACTATACAGCCTAATCCAGTAGACTTTATCCATTGGTGAATACCCTTCAACCAAAACCAACAAACACTTCACATGCCAGGCTTTTTGTCAGGCTCTGGGATTACAAAAAATGAAGTCCATTCTCTGACTCAAGGAGTTGACAGTCTAGTAGAAACACCCATCCTGGAAGGACATACTCTTGGACATTACCATAAAACATATAAGCACATGACACCCACTCAGTAACTATTGAGCACCACTATGTGCAAAGTATTGTGTCAAACTTCACCAAGCTTGCATTTTCAGAGCAGACCTAACCCACTTTAATCTACAGTTACCTCTAATTCCTCAGATTATCAAATTATTAAATCTGAAGATGGAGGGTTCAGCATAATAAATATAATTTAGGAGTTGGCAAGGAGAAAGGAGTCATCTGAAAAGCTGCACATTTTCCTACTATTAACCTATCCTTACATCTGTCCCTCCTCCTGTCATTTGACCTCTGCTAGACACATATTAGGCATCAGGTAAATTTTCGTTGAATGAATGATTATGCTGCTTGAAAGGAATTACACAAACTCAAATACAGAATAAAAAGCAATGAGTTTTATCACTACAATGATTACCAGAAACTGAGATATGGGCAAAGGTGAATATGTGGGACTAATGTATAAGGAGCAATTGTCACATACCATACTCTACTACCTCTCACCATCAATAAGGAAACTTCTACAGCACCAAGGAGAAGACCATTTGGTAGATCAAACTTCAATGGCTTAGAATGATGGAAGCAAACTTTTATCTCAGGTACTTAATAGAGACATACGTTTGCATACCTCCTTGTAGGCTATAAAGCAGCTGGGGAGTGAGTTCCCTGCTATATTTGTGAATATATGCATTAACATGAATTTCCCCACTCCACTATAGGGAAAAAATATACAAACCCTCACTCTGAGTACGAAAAAATGAATATAGGAAAGAGTCTTCTTTTTAATTAAAAAGAAACTATGAAACACATCACTTGTAAAAAAGAATGCTTTATTTAATCAGGTGTTGAATCCTTTGTGCTGGCAAGAAAAATAGAGAATACAGAATATTTACTTCTTTGGGAGCTAAACAAAGAACGTATTTGCTGATTAATGAAAGTGAGGCAAAGGCATCAAATAGGATTAAATTTGACTATGTTAAAGTCTCCATGGTAAGTGACAAATCTCTCTTCTGCTTTCCTAATTTTTAATCCAAAGAGACAATGATTCTTGACAAATTGTTTTACTAATAAAGCCCATCTTAACCCATCTAAAATGTGAATGTCTATGCTCCTACAGATATTTGAGGTTTGTGGAGTGGGTTTTATATAATTGTGGGCAGTCATAAAACATAGTGTAGGGATGGTGATAAGACATAAATTGTACCAACTGTTAATCTCTTTCAGATGCAAATTAACTGAAATTGAACTTGCTGTTTTGTTCTTTCCTAACTTAAACTTAAAATCCTTTGTTTCATGAACAACAAGAAAATTCAATTAGCTGAATCAAATAAAAGTGTTTTCAACAGTCTGCAAACTTAAAACACAATACAGTCTTGTGTTTTTATACTACCTTATTCCTCAGAGTTCCTGAGGTTTGTCACAAAGAATCCCCAAGTAGGAAAGCTTGGGGCTGTATTGCTGCTTCTGAAATGTGTGGAGGATATTTTTCAATTTGTTTCCATTAATAATAAACAATTACATTTAGACCCATTATATTTTAAGCACTGGGCTAGCTGCTTTACAAACATTTATTTAACCCTTACCGAAACCCCACAAGCTAGGCATTATCTCTGCTTTACAGATGAGGAAACGGGTTCAGAGTGATTACTTGCCATACATACTGGGATCGATGATTGCGCACCACCTCATCAGCTACTGCCTTGCAACTGATCGTTAATCAAACTCTTATCAAACATTAATCAAACTCAGTTGTCTGTGGTAAAAAATACTATGAACACTTATCCTCAGATATTAAAGACAATTTGGGTAATACTACGTAACACACATAGGTAAAAGTATGCTTAGGTAAGGGTCACATTAAAGCCAATGATGCCCAATAATATTCTCCCCCTTTCGGAAAGCAGAAAATCACCCCCAAAGACTTCTTGAATACTTTTAATTGTTAGCTTTTGCTTCATTTTTAAATCCTATCACAATATAGAAAGACACAATTGCCTCACCAGTATCAGGAGCACCACAATCACGAAAGAAATAATCCCCATGCAATTCAGCTACCCACCAGTATCTATAGCCCTTTGCAGCAGCTGTAATTGGCCCCTCTGGCTCCACATTCCTAATATTCATCTCTACCTATTCTTCATAAAATATATTTTTGACTCCAAAAAAAAAGATGAAATCCTAGGCAAGTCCTGACCTTCCTGTACATCTACCTTTTGCACTGCAGGAAGAACTGGAGGTGGGGGCATAGGGAATATCTTAATACTTTACAAAGCACCATTCCCATTGGACAGACGAGCAGGGAGGATTATGTCTCAGTTACCAGATCCACACACCACATAAGCCAAAGGGCAAAAGAAAATTGTCAAGGCTGGAACTAAGGAATTTGGGGCTCCAATGGCAAACTGTCCCTGGACGCTGGCTCAGACTCAGTGAGTTAATTATTAGAAAAAGAACCCAGTTTCTGATCTGATGAGGACTTATAGAATAGTAAAACTGAGGGGAAAGGACCATTTGACAGGAAACCTTAAAATAGAATTCAAGAATCCTACGTCCTAATCTGGCTTTGGCCCAGACAATGGGATCACGTCACTAGATGACTGAGATGGTTGAATATAAAACATACAATCATCAGAATAGCCAATTTTTGGCCTGAGTACCTTCAAAACTCTATCCCAGGGAATTCCCTGGAAGTCCAGTGGTTAGGATTCCACACTTTCACTGCCGAGGACGCAGGTTCAATCCCTGGTCAGGGAATTAAGATCCCACAAGCCACACAGCATGGCCAAAGTTAAAAAAATAAAAACAACTCTATACCATTTCTATTCTATATTGAAATTCCTCTTGGAGAGCGGAAACCCCAGAGCATGTTTCTTACAGTCTTATAGGAACTAGATCTGTCAAGAATGATGATCTTGAAAGAACTATTTGTGATATTTAATACAGCAGCCACCAGTCATGTGTGGCTACTGAGCACTCAGCAAGTGGTTTGTGTGACTACGGAAGTCAATTTTAAATTTCATTTCATTTTAATTTAAACTTAAATATCCATACGTGGCTAGTGGCTATTGTACCAGGCAGTGCAGTTCCAGATACTGTAAAAGTTAATTTTCAGCAAATAAAAACACATTAGTAAAAAAAAAATTAGTCTTTTCTTCCTTAAGACCCAACAAAATAGCCAGGAAATCACATTATTTGTTCAAAATGAACCTTTCTCTGGGTAAATCCCCGAGGACAGAAATGATTTGTTGCTACCCAATCAGGCAACAGGAAATAAGGAAATTCAATGACAATCTCATCTTCAGACTCCCAAGATTTCTCTCCATGTTTTTCTTTGAAGCTATTCCTATCTTACCTTAAATAAAAAATATTCTTCTTTCTCTCCATCATTGGCAGTATCTCTCACTGGGCAGATCCGATGACCCGATGATCTGGGTCTTCCCAACCTCTAAGGTGGGAGGTTGACTTTTCCCAAATGTTTTGGCAAACAAACCAAAGAAATTTTATAACCCTGTGATCAGAGAACACCTTAATTGTAATGCTCCGATAAGAAAAGAAAGGAAACAAAACAGACTTTGGGACTCAGGAGGGAGATGAATTTGGGACTGAAAATGAAGAGATAAGAGCCATTTCCCCAGAACAGTTTTTCCACGTCCATTCATGAGGAAAATCTTCAACTTCAGGAGATGCAGAAGACTTTTCTATATGAATTTTCTGATGCTGAATGAGGTAGGCACTTCTGCTGAAGCATTTCTCACAGTCAGTACATTTGTAAGGTTTTTCTCCTACATGGGTCCTCCGATGCCTGATAAGGTTAAAGCTTTGACTGAAGCACTCACCACAGTCAGGACATTTATAAGGTTTCTCTCCTGTGTGCGTCCTTTGGTGAATCACCAGGGTGGAACTCTGACTAAAAGTTTTCCAACACTCAGAACATCTGTAAGGTTTTTCTCCTGTATGTGTTCTCTGATGTCTTATGAGGTGGGAGCTAAGGCCAAAACTCTTTCCACATTCACAACATTTATATGGTTTCTCTCCTGGCTGGATTCGGCATTCGTCTATCACACTGCAGTTCTGACTCAAACTTTCTTCATATTCAGACGTTTCATAGGATTTCTCACCTGTGTGCATCTTCCGGTGTGTAATAAGGTTTGAACTTCGACTGAAATTCTTCCCACATTCTGTACACTGATAGGGTTTTTCTCCTGTATGTATTCTCTGATGCTTTATTAGAGTAGAATTGCAACCAAAGCTTTTTCCACACTCAGGACATTTGTAGGGCTTCTCACCTGTGTGTGTCCGCTGGTGGCGAATCAGACTAGAACTCTGACTAAAACTCTTCCCACAGTCGGGGCACTTATAAGGTTTTTCTCCAGTGTGGGTCCTCTGATGTTCTACTAGGACATAACTGTGGCTGAAGCATTTCCCACAAACCGGACATTCATATGGTTTTTCACCTGTATGTGATCTGTGATGCTGAATAAGGTGAGAGCTGCTACTGAAACTCTTCCCACACTCAGGACATTTATAGGGTTTCTCTCCCGTGTGAGTTCTTTCATGGATAATAAGATGGGAGGTGTTGCTGAAGCTTTTCCCACATTCACCACACTGATAGGGCTTCTCGCCTGTGTGTGTTCTCAGATGCTGAATCAGGTGAGAGCTGTTACTGAAGCATTTCCCACACTCAGAACATTTATAAGGTTTTTCTCCTGAGTGGGTCCTCTGGTGAGTTCGAAGATGAGAACTATTATTGAAGCTTTTCCAACATTCAGAACATTTGTAAGGTTTGTCCCCAAAGGATGAAGTCTGCTGGATGGCAGCCCTGGTATGTTGTCCTGGGTCCCATTCCCAGTGATTGGGTTTTTCCTCCTCTTTTCCTGTAGAATTTCCCTGATTCTCCAAGTTGCCATCATTCTCACAGGAATCATCACACTCAGTTTCACGTCCCTGGGACCATGTCAATGGCATTTTTTTTGTGTCCTCGTGCTTACAATTTTGTGGGCCATCACTTTTAGACCATTTTGAGGCTCTCTCTTTATCTGCCTTAGAGTTACTGTGTTGAACAGTTTCCAAATTATTCTTACTTTCATCTCCTGCAAGAAAAAGCAAATAGTCTAAACACATTCGCTAGTCTCTGCCATGGGAAAGAAATTCTGAATCATGGTGAAAGAGAGGGAATAACAAACTCAAACCTCGTAAACTATTTTATATGAAAAAAAGTTTTTATAGCTAGTTTTAATTCTTTTACTCTATGTGTTCACCAAGTAGACGAACGTTTTGTACTTACAACAACACTAATGAGGTACCTGAATAGTTCTCACCGATTGCCACAAGGGATATCAAGCTAAAAATAAAGACTTAATAGAAAAAAGTAAGGGAGAAGATGAATAGAACACTCTCTGAGGTGAAAACTAGATAAAACCTTAGTTAAAATCTGAGCATGTTAACAGGGGCTTCCCTGGTGGTGCAGTGGTTAAGAATCCGCCTGCCAATGCAGGGGACACAGGTTCGAGCCCTGGTCTGGGAAGATTCCACATGCCATGGAGCAACTAAGCCCGTGCACCACAACTACTTAAGCCTGCACGACTAGGGCCTGTGCTCTGCAACAAGAGAAGCCACCACAATGAGAAGCCCATGCAATGCAATGAAAAGTAGCCCCCACTCGCCGCAACTAGAGGAAGCCCGTGCGCAACAACGAAGACCCAACACAACCAAAAATAAATTAATTAAAAAAATTTCTTTTTAAACCTAAGCAAACATAGAAATAACAATGATACCCACTACTTAGCAAGAACAGTAATTTTACATATAGTGTATCATTAATCCTAAAAAATATGTGAGACAGATATTATTATTCACTTTTCTTAAGGATGAGAAAACTGAGGCTGTAGGAGTTTTCATAGCTTGGAAGTGACAGAGTAGGGAATCAAATTAAAGTCTGTCTCATTCTAATGCCCTGATCTTTCTACACATTCTACAGTGCATTGGATAACGAATTTCCAAAGGATTCAGATCTTCTTGATCCCTCACCTGTAAAAGTGCTTTTCAAACTCTCCCTCTCTGTGAAGCCATTAGAATCTGAGACCAACAGTTTTTGCTCTTGTTCCATCACAATGGTCACTCACAGTCAGGTTAGGGATCAGAAATCCTGTGGAAGGAAACAGGTTATGCTTGAAGGCATTTGTTAACATTTCTCCTTCTTCTTTCCTCTCCAACTACTGCAACATAACAACTGTAAGCATAGAATGTTCTGTGGACCATACTAAAAATAAGAAACATGGGCCTTAGAAATTCTTTTAGAAAATCTTATCTCAGATGCAAGTATTTAGAATTACGAGTTTACCTGATTTACCTTTCCTAGGGAAATAATTTAAAAATTAAACCTTCACATTAAAGTCTGAGGATCAAGCTTCAAAAACAGAATGAATACTAATACTCACTGTCCACTTGGAATTTAGAAACACTTTTAATTGAAAAAATGAAGTAGTTTTTTGGAAAAGGCACCAACAATAAGACATTAAGGAATCAATATGCAGGTATAAGAAGCAGCTAAAGAGAAAGCACCCTGTTTAGTTTACAAAGAATAAGTGGGTCCTTGACAGAAGGATGAAACCTTTGAAGTCAATTTCAAAAGAAAGTTAGGATTTACTTAACTAGTAACAAGAAATTAAGACAAGGTAGGGCTAGAATAACTATAGCCAATAATCTCTAAACATAAAAGGGAGGCCAACGAGGAAACTCTTCCTTGCCTCTTCCTCTCTATCATAATCACAATATCCTTTTCAGCCTAAACTTTATCTTCTGGACACAACTACAATCCCTGAGCTCCTTTATGGGACTGGAAATGTGACCTTTCACTGGAAGGCAGTTATACATGGACTTGGCATTTCAGGATATAAAGAATAGCACAATTCAGGAAAAATGGGAGCTTAAAAGAAGGCACACATATGGAAAACAAAAGATGGTGTACTTATCATTTTCACCCTATTACTGCCTATTATGTGGCATGCAGTGAACTAAATACCTTACACATGTCTCATTTAATTCTTACAACAGCCCTCTGAAGTGTATAAACAGATACCAGCATGCTGTAGGTGAACAAAATAGACATTACGAAACTTTCCCAAGGACACACAACCAGAAAGTAGTAGAGCAGGATTCAGTCCCAAACCTGTTTGGACACTGACTTCAACATTCTTATCTGATACAGTAAACAACTAGAGCAGAAAGCAGAGCTGGGCATAACCCCAACCTGCAAATGATCAGGATCTTTATTTTGGAATATATTGACTTCCACCACCACTCTCCACACCTGGCCCCAGCAGTGAAATCGCCAAGCCCTAACCACTGGACCACCAGGGAATTCCTATATTGACTGTGTTTTTAGAAAGCCAATTCACATCCCTAGACCTTATGCCAAAGGAAGCTGGCATTCTCTAAGCACCCTCAGTCTAAAAGAAACTTGTCTAAATTACAAATATGCCCAGTGTTTAAGTGGGGGAAAAAACATACACCTGAATGCAAAAAAAAAAAAAAAAGGAAAGTTGTTCAAATGGAGTAATATGTCTTGCCATCTGAGTTACGTATTTCTATCAAAGTCTTTACAAAAGAAGCAAGAGTCTGGGTAACATACACATGCTACCATTTTCCCTGCTAAGAAACTATTAATTTTGGTAACAGAAGAGCCCTCAGGTTCTTCTCAGCAAAAGGGTAGCAAACTCAAGGCCATAAATGGTATTAAGAGGCTGTCCTAAATATGTCATTCCAGGGACTTCCCTGGTGGCTCAGTGGTTAAGAATCCACCTGCCAATGCAGGGAACATGGGTTCAGGACCTGGTCCGTGAAGATTCCACATGCCACGGAGCAACTGAGCCTGCGAGCCACAACTACTGAACCTGCGATCCACAACTACTGAGCCCACGTGCTGCAACTCCTGAAGCCCACACGCCCAGAGCCCGTGCTCTGCAACAAGAGAAGCCAACGCAATGAGAAGCCCGCACGCTGCAATTAAGAGTAGCCCCCACTGGCCGCAACTAGAGAAAGCCCGTGCTCAGCAATGAAAACTCAACACAGCCAAAAAAAATTAAAATAATTTTTAAAAAATGTCACTCCACAGAGAAAGGCTGTTTTCACTCTCCTAGAGCAAAGAGGTGATTACGATGGGGCAGTGCTTTGGATTAAAAAGACTTCCAAAGAAAATGCACTGCCTGAAGCTTAGCTTTAAGAAGCGCTGGCAGGGAGCACAGGCGGGGGTGCACTACGGGGTGAGCTCCAGGGGAGCAGATCATCTCCAGTCGACACGGTCCTTCAAGGGACCCCGCAGGCGAGGCTGGCGCAGTTGCCCGTGCAGCAAGAGATGCTGGCTGGGCCTTCGCCCCTCACAGCAACCGCATCCCTCTCCGGGACTGACATCCCTCTTCTGGGCGGCGCATCTTCGCTCCTCTGGCCCGCAGCCCTCGGCTCCCTTCCACCCGAGAAGGAACTCACTGTGCTGGGGGTTACACACAAGGCGCCCCGCACCCCCAGCAAGCCCAGCCGTCCCGGAATTAAGCGACCCCTCTGCTTCTGACCCCACCAACCCACGTTCCTAACCTCTCAAACCCGGAAGCCAGAAACAGGAAGTACCCCCATCTCCCCCAGCGGGCTTGCTGGGGCCTCTCTAGGAAACAGTGATGGCTCGTTCTCGTTGGTCTTAACCCTTAGGTTACCGGACAAGAAGGAGCGTCCTGGTGGATTTCTCTTCCTTGTGGCCTTTGTCTTTTGCCAACTCTGATTCTCATCCCTCACGCTTATCAGGCGCCTTATCATAGGGGCCCAACTGGAGCTTATACTTTTCTTTGCCATCATGAGATTTCTCATCATCATTAGAATTAAAATGAAGCATTTTAAGCGCCTTCTGTGTGTTCCCACTGCTGTGAACTAGGAGGTATATTTAGCTACCTGTGAAACAGTGAGAGAGCTAAGGCATCCATCCACATATAAAACAATTAGTTTAGGAGGCAACATTATGAATAACACTTAGAGAAGCAGTTAAACTCTCCTCTTTCATTACAGAGAAAACAGAAGCCGTCATCTCCCGCACATCAAACATGCAAGTCTACTAAGTACGCACGGCAACCATCTCTTCCTTCCTTCCTATCACAACAGAGCCTTGGTGCTTGGCACTGAAAATGAGCCCTCTACTACCAGTCACTTTACTTCCCACCTTCATGGGATCCTTACACCAGTGGTCCCCAACCCTTTGGGCACCAGGGACTGGTTTCGTGGAAGACAATTTGTCCACGGGGTTGGGGGGAGGGATGGTTCAGGCGATAATGGCAGCGATGGGGAGCAGCCGAGGAAGCTTGCTCGTCCGCCTGCCTCTCACCTCCTGCTGTGCCGCCCAGTTCCTAAAAGGCCACTGACCGGTACCCATCTGCCGCCCAGGGGTTGGGGACCCCTGCCTTACACTATCAACAAAACCCTTGACTCTCCCACCTCCACACCAAAACAGTCCTTCAGTTTTCCTTTTTTTTTTTTTTTTTTTTTTTTTTTTTTGCGGTACGCGGGCCTCTCACTGTTGTGGCCTCTCCCGTTGCGGAGCACAGGCTCCGGACTGGCCGACTCAGCAGCCATGGCTCACGGGCCCAGCCGCTCCGCGGCATGTGGGATCTTCCCGGACCGGGGCACGAACCCATGTGCCCTGCATCGGCAGGCGGACTCTCAACCACTGCGCCACCAGGGAAGCCCCTATGGTTTTTTTTTTATGGCAGCCCAAGCAAACTAATATAGTCAGAAAGCTAAAATTACATTTACCAGACTTATCTGAAGTAATGGCAGTAGCTGAAGCAGCAGGGTTTTTGTTTTTGTTTGATATGGACCATTTTTCAAATCTTTTTTGAATTTGTTACAATATTGCTTCTGTTTTATGTTTTGTTTTTTTGGCAGCAAGGCATGTGGGATCTTAGCTCCCCGACCGGGGATCGAACCTGCACTGCCTGCATTGGAAGGGGGAGTCTTAACTACTGGACCGCCAAGGAAGTCCCGAAGCAGCAGTTTTGAGAGGCATTCCTGAAAACTCAGCCCCCAATCTGTTTCTTCAGCCCTCCCAAGGATTCCAAAAGCCATTTAATGGTTATAGCAAATCTTCTCCTTATGTCAAATCAAGGAGATTCTGTTCTCTGCAATGGAAACTAACTAAGGATGAAAGCTACTAGTAAGGAAGCTACAGAGATGGATTTAAGGTTGGGGACACATGGACAAAGTTTATAGAAGTTCCACTGAGTGGCAGAGACCTTTGGCTAGCTTGGAGACAGAATTCCCAATGGGAGGATGGCTGAGTGATACATGTAAGGTGGCTGTGGCCAGCACCACAGTCCGAGTTAGGTGCTGAATGAACAGTGCTGCTTGCCTTCTAACTGAGTACTCTGGCCATGGCAATCTGTCAACACCAACCACTGGACAGAAAAAGACTTTACTCAAAATTTCCGGTTTGTACAAAGACTCAGAGCTCTAGTTTAACTCCAAAGGAAGACAAGAACAGGAGTGAATTTGAACTTCCCACCAACCCTTGTCAGTGGGGTGCACCAAGGCAAACCACGATTTGGAAAAGTAGAGAAATATGACATTTCTTGTAGATGAGTAGCAGGGTGTGTAGCACTGTATTTTCCCAAGATGGTCACCACAGTGTATCCCAAACTACATGTTATTTTTGCAAGGTGATGTTGACACTCCTTATATCCAGTGATGGCTTCTGTGTCTCCTCTCCTTGAACTGAGTAATCCTGTACAACTGTCTCAAACTGTGGAGTGTGAGGGAAGTGACGAAATGTGACTTATTCTTATTCTCTTGCGATGCCTGCTCTTAGAACCCAGCCACCATGCTGCAAGGAAGCCCAGGTCACTTGGAGAAGCCACGTGAAGCTATTCTGGCTTGAGTGAGAAAGACTTTAAATGACTTCAGCTCCAACCAACATCATACTGCAACCACATGAGACCCCAAGTGAGAACAACCAGCAGAGTCCAGTCTTCCTCCAGAACTATGAGAGGAAGTCATAAAATGATTATTTTTACTCAAAGCTCCTAGGTTTTGGAATGAATTGTTATGCAGCTATGGACAATCAGAATACATTTAGTACATTGAAGAGTGGTACTACTTTTAACAAAAACCCAAAACATGTGATATTGCCTATGGAAACAGGTGGCAAGCAGAAAAGGGAAGGTCCTTGAGCAGTGTTAGTGGAAGACTAAGGATCTTGAGGAGATTGTCAGTGAGGGTTTAAAGGGAAATGAGGAGAAGTGGAAGATGGAGGAAAGAGGTCCTTGTTATGTAGTGGAAGAAATCTGGCAACACTGTCATCTGTGCCAACATCGAAAATAAGAAATATACCTAGTGGACTAAACAATCTTGGTCAGGAGTCAGCAAACTCATTTTGTAAAGGGCCAGATAGTAATTATTTCATGTCTGAGGAGCTACTCAACTCCTCACGAAGGCACGAGTCTACAAAATTGGCAAATAGGCACCAGTGTGTTCCAATAATACTTTAGTTACAAAGAAATGGACAGCCTACCCATCAGTAGTATTTTGCTGACCCTTGTTCTAGCTAAAGAGATTTCAAGATAAAATATTAAAAGTGCCACATGGCCTCTTCTTGCTGCCTGTGATAAAATGTGAGAGAAGAGAGATAAGTTAAAAGTACCAGCCCTTGAATATATAGGAGTTAGAACCTGCTGCATTTGAAAAAAATTTCTTTTCTCATCTCAGCCTCTCCAGATGGAGAACATGTTAAAATTAAGAAATAGCTTCTGGGGACTTCCCTGGTGGTCCAGTGGGTAAGATTCCATGCTCCCAATGCTGAGGGCCTGAGTTTGATCCCTGGTCGGGGAACTAGATCCCACATGCATGCCGTAACTAAGAAACCCACATGCAGCAACTAAAGAGCCTGTGTGCTGCAACTGAGACCTGGCACAGCCTAAATAAATAATAAATATTTAAAAAAAAAAAAAAAAAAAAAGAAATAGCTTCTGGGAAATGTTCAAATATCAGGTGCTCCTAGGGAAAAAAATATAGTCTAAATAAGGGTCAGCAAATTACAAAAGACCTTTTAAGGATCTTAAGGGTTTGTATTGAAGAGCTTCTCTCTAAGAGTCTCTAGGGCCTTGCCCGCAGCAACCATCAAAGAGGCCAAGGTGGAAGCAGGTTATTTCATGATTTGTGGGTGTTGCTTTTGTCTAATAGTGTGAGCGAAATATATGTTGACATAACAAAAGCCTCAAGATTTCTGAAAGTAATATGTCAGCTGGGACTGAAAGGCACAGACTCAGAGGAGGCTGAACTTGGGAGATGAAACTTGAGCTGAAATGAGGAGTGGACGTTTTCTGCACAGACAGATGGGAGTTGGGGAGAGTGATGAGGGTAGGGATGCCAGGAGCAGTGACATTGTGGGGGAGAGTAAGGCACAGGGGTGTGAAAGAACAAGCTGTGTTCTGAGAACCACAAACAGTTTGGCATTCAGTAGGAAGAGCATGGTGGCCAGAAATAAGACTGAACAGAAAGGTCCTAAAATTTAGATATTATCTTGTTGCCAGTGTAGGAGAGGGGAAAAACACATTTTTCTTCTCCCCTTCTAAGTTCTCAGCTGGGCCCTCTGTAACAAAAACAAAAATGAAACAAAACAAAAAAGCAAACAGATTAACAAAATAAAAATAAATAGAAGTTTATTAATATGTACATTTCATATATACACGGGAGAGACTCAAGGAAAGAGTAACTCAAAGAGATGGCGTAGATCTCTGGCTTACCTAGCATCTTCAACAAAGCACAATAAATCAGTAGAGAAATGATAAGACAAAGGAAAGCAGTTTAGGCTTCGAAGGGCAGCGAACTGTGAAAAAGTAAATATATGGGAGGAACCTAATGGAGTAAGGTTTGTTTGTAGATTCCTCTGGTACTGATAAGAGTCTAGAGTCATCTCCAGTGAAGGAGAATTTATATCCTGCCTTTCAGCAGAAAAGGAGGAGGGTAGAGAGAGCTTTTTTTTACCTTTGCTCTTTCTTTACTGCCTTCAGCTTAAAACAATTTTTATGTCAAAGAGGCATATTTTGGGGTGTCATATTCTGGTTCCCTTGAACAGTAGCCCATGTTTGTGGCTGAGTAGTTTTCATAGCCTGTTTCCTGCCAGTAAAATTTGGGGATTCCCAAGACCTCTTTATCATGTATTTTCTTGGACCCAAGACTTTGGCCTTGGGTCCAAGGTTTTCTATGTCTTCCCGTGCATTAGATGGGCTTACTCTCCCAGTTGCAAGGCAGAAAAACCCTGCCCAGAAATGTTACTGATCATATGCACAAGAAGCAGAGAGCAAGTGAAAAATGAACAGGAAAATCTTAGCCCATGGTGGGTTGAACAACACACACATGTTCAGTCTTTTCTGCCCTATCTCACCTCTCAAATAAGTTGCTTTTCCTGACCCCATAGATGAGTAAGGGGTAAGGATTGAGGCAGGGGTATAAAGAGCAGAAGATACTTTCTGCTATTTCCAAAAAAAAAATGGAAGTTCTTATATTATGGGGCTGCAGGAATGTGGGGAGCAGAAAAGAATGGCTTTTCTTCTATAGCTACAAGCTTCTTGAGGATGGCATCCAGTAAACATCTTGAAATGGATTCAAGAATGAATAAATGAATGAATTTGCTTACCATATTGTCTTATGATGCAGCAGGCTGTGTAGATGTCTTTAACCAGGTGAACAGGTGAGCTCTCTGAGGACAGGAATCCTGTCTCATTCTTATATTCCAAGCACACAGCACAGTAGGAGGCAGGGAATATTGAATGGTTAAATTAACTCCTTAGGATACAAGATCTGGAAGGCATTGAGGGCATATCCTATTTTGAAGCTTGAAAAACTTATCCAGTTCTTTTATTTCTCCTCTCATTTCTCTTATTTCCTCTGTTCTTTCACTCATTTATTCAACAAATATTTAGTGTTACCTGCTATTGACTTCCTGAGAGGGTCAACTTGAACAGGAGTTTGAATAGATTGCCCTGACCCCTGGCTGGCTGATATAGGGGACTAGTCAAGTGAGCTTCTGCCTTTCTTCAACCGTGGCTGTTCCCAGGCACCAGAACCAATGAGAATAACAGTTAAAACTGTCTGCCATGAACATGGAAGTACTGATATGTCTTCAAGATAGTGATTTCATTGACTTTGGATATATACCCAGAAGTGGAGGTGCTGGATCAAATGGTAGTTCTATTTTTAATTTCTTGAGGAAACTCCACACTGTTTTCCACGAGTTTTCATTCTCATCAACAAAGTAAAAAGGTCCCCTTTTTTTCGCATCCTTGTGAACATTTGTGATCTCTTGTTGTTTGGTACGGAATCCACTAACACCACAGTCGCCAACACATTGTAACCTAGCAGTGGAGGGTGAAAGTAGTGGAGGCGTGGGGTAGGGGACAGGGGTTAGGGCTTTGGCCATATCTTCCCTTTTTTCTTCTCATCAAATTTTTTCTCTCCCATTGGGTGTGGTACAGAGTTGGAGAGGAAAGGGAAAGGGAAAATGACTAACCTGAGAGGCAGACTGGGGAAGGAGGCTCTCTTAGGGGAGTTTGATGTTTATGGCCAGGTGTGATCAGTGGCACCTTTAAGTTGAACCCAGGCTCATTTCCAGTGAAACAACTGCCCCATTGAGACCTTCAGCAAAATTACAAGTGTAATTGGCCATTTTTTGCTTGGTGAGTTGCAACACTGACACTTGTAATACACAGAATATAATTACAAGTCAAGCCAAACTTCACACGTAAAGGGCTTAGTCATCCACAAAACTGCCTTTATTTCAAGACACCAGTCCCAAATTAGGGGGTCACCAGCACTTCTGACTAAGTTTAGGGTTCCCACTATCCCCTCAGCTTCAATAATTCACTAGAATGACTTACAGAACTCAGGAAAGAGCTATACTTGCTATTACAGTTTTATTATAGCAAAAGGACACAAATCAGAACCTGCCAAAAGCAGAGATGGAGCTTCTGTGTTCTCTCTCCGTGGAGTCAGGACACATCACCCTCCTGACACATCAGTGTGTAAAAATACACAGAGTATTGTTAACCAAGGAAGCTTGTCTGAGCTTCAGTGTCCAGATGTTTTATTGGCTTCTCATTATGTAGGCATGACAGATTAAATTAGTGCTCATGTGGTTAAACTCAATCTCCAGCCCCCTTCCCCTCTCTGAGGTTGTACTGATATCATGTGGTTAAAAGCCCTAACCCTCTAATCACATAGTTGGTCTTCCTCAGTGTGCCAAACCCCACCCTGAACCATCTCATTTGCATAAGCTCTCTAGGGTCCTATCAGGAGTTTCCTCATTAGCATAAACTCAGGTGTGGTCCAAGGGGACACGCCTATCACTTGGGAAATTCCAAGTATTTAGAGGCTCCCTCCCAGGATCTGGGGACAAAGACCAGCCAAATTCTTTGTTATACAACAGGAACCTTCCTGCCTACAAATCCCACCCTCTTTCCCTGCATCCTCCTGCTTGCCTAAGATGGTGAAAAGTGTCCCACCACTGCTGATTCTCCACCACTATCACCATCACCACCACCACCACCACCAGGGAAAAAAATCCTCTCTCCTCTTTTCCTGTGCCTGAGAGATAAACTTGGTACTTGCTATGGAGTGAATTGTGCCCCCCGCTTCATTCGTATGTTGAAGCCATAACCCCCAATGTGATGGTATTTGGCCATGGGGCCTTCAGGAAGTAACTAGGTTGAGATGAGGTCATGAGAATGGGACCTTCATGGGATTAATGCCCTTATAAGACACCAAAGATTGATATCTCTCTCTCCCCCCACCCCACTCCCTCTCTCTCCACACCATGTGAGGACACAGTCAGAAGGCAGCCACCTGCAGGCCAAGAAGAAAGCTCTCACCAGAACCGGACCACGCTGGCACCCTGATCTCAGACTTTCAACCTCCAGAACCATAACCACTGAGTATATGGTATTTTGTTGAGTAATACAGTGCTGATCTGATTGTATGATCAGAACAGCTCACACTAAATTGTCCACTGTCAGGTTTTAACCTTTGCAGGGATATTTGCATTTTAAAAGAGAAGGTGCTTTAAATGATGGAATCACTGATTGGCAGACGGTACACAGCCATGTGGTGAGTAGCAGTGTAATGTCCTAATCATTAAATTCTTTGCCTCACATACAAGATTTGTGACTCTTTACTAAGAAATTGAACTACTCTAAGCCAAAGTAACTTGGGTACCATCTTCTCCATCCCGAGGATTATCCTCATTACTTTTAGTGGTGGGCTTTCTGGTGCTTTCAGCAGATCTTTGGCTCCTTTTCTTTGTCATTCCCCTTCCCACTTCTCCTGGCATTATTTGGCCTGGGAATATGTGCAGAGGTTTTCTACTGAAACAATCACTGCTCCAAGTACCTCAGCACCTCTGAGGTGGAGTTTAATGGAGGAGAGACTCAGCTTAGGGAAGGAGTAGGAGCTGGCACAGAGCACCAAAGATATCGGAAGCCCAAGAACCATAGACTCCCACTACAGAGGACTGCCTTATTGAAATAGATACCAAGGAAATTGCAACATCTTTTTTGAAGGTGGGTGGGAGGGTTGGGTGTGTGGGTTGCGAGGGGAAAGAAATGTCTGTATGGATTTGCTTCTGGTGTTACAGTAAGTCAAGGGGATCAAGAGAGCAGGGTGTAGATTGTGCCTCTCTCATGTTAGCCCGGATGACTCTTTCCTTAGTCACATTAAATGCTCGGGATCCTAAACTGTGTCAGCAGGTGGCTCCAGAGGCAGCTGTTTGGTGAGCCTGCCACAGAATATAAATTATGCTGCAGATTAACCCATCCCTGTGTAATCTCAAAGAATATTTGTGCAAACATAAGGTGCTATTTGTAACAATTAGATTTAACAAAAATAAACCTGAGTGGATTATGAGCATGGATACTTTCTAATATGAACCATTTGGAATTAAATACTGGAGAGAGAGACAGACAGACAGAGACAGAGGGAGAAGCAGAGAGAGAGACACACACACAGAGAGAGAGAGTCTCCAGAATATTAAGGGTTTGACCTCTCCTCTTTGGCTAGATTTTCTCTACGGTTAGTTGTCTGCAGTGTTCTCATCTTGGCCCCTACCCTACTGCAAACCAATTTTCCTCCAGAAGACAGAAGATCAAGAAGAAGCAGGCCTCATTCCTGGCTATGGAGGCGCACGCTAGTTCTTAGAGCCACAGAGCTGTACAGTGTAGAAAGCTGGAAAATTGGTCTCAAATTATGCAGGAATCTAGAAGAGGAGGACACGGTTTGGAAATCTGAGGTGTGAGTACACATTATGAAACCTGGTCTGTGGCTAAGGGTACTTCATTCATTTCTAAATACACCAAATTCTGGAAAGCAGAGTGGTTACCAGTCAGAACTGTGAAAGCAGCATAATTTCTTTGGGACATTTTTCCACTTGCTCTTTTTGGATACCACTCTTCCCCTGAACTCTAATTTCAGATTGATCTTCCAATATACCAGATGTTACCTCATCCAGCCTCTGCATTTTACCCTTTGTCTCTCAGCCCATCCCTACAGATGCTGATGTACTCGAGGGTATCTGTAGAATCACAGACCCAGAGTTGGCAGGAAGCAAGAAGGTGAAGAAGAATATTTGATCAATGCCTTCCATGCCCCAGACACTGTCACGTATGTTCTCTCACCTCATCCTCACAACCATCCTGTATGATGTAGGAATGAGTATTCCAGCTTTTCGCATTTTGAGGAAACTGACACAAAGAGCTTAAGATAATTACAAAGCCCCTAGGAAGCAGAGGGAGTGAAGGCCCTCAACAAAATCTTTCCTGCCCAATGGCAGCCCTATAGATCTCTTTTGAATTCCTGAACCCATTCCTTCTCCAGTATTTTATTCTGCAGTGTATGCCAGCCCCTGGCAAAAAGTTGTCCCGGGCACCATCTTGGACTATTCATTTTCCCTTAGCCCGTAAACAACCCAAAGTCACTAAATTCTGCTGATCCCACCTCCTAAATGAGTCTCAAATATGTCCACTTCTCAGCTCTCCCACTGTCACTTTCCTAGGCCAGTGTACCATCATTCTCATTCATGGTATCTCTGTCTCCAAACTGGATCAAGAGGTGTGTGTATGGAGGGGGAAGGGGGACGTTGAGGAAGAGTGAAGAGCTGCAGAAATATCCTTATATTTTAATTGGCTTTTAACAATATTAAATCAAATAAGAGCATATATGGAACGTTCATATTACCACGCTTGGCACTGTAACTACTCGATACATGGGGCTGGTATTAATATGGAAATCACATGCAAAAGACTTCCTGGTCACCGTGTTTAATGTCTTAACTTCAGCTGGCCGGAGGGTCATGCTTTGTCTTCTCCTTCTATCTAGAACTCACATTTTATTCCCCTGAGACTCTTCCTCCCTCTACACTCCTCATTAAATACTTTTTGCTTTAGATCTCAAAACAGATGCTATTGACTTTTATGATATTCATTTGTCAAAAAAAATGTATTCAGTCTAGGGAGGCACTATATAAATAACACTTTAAGTCTATCTGCCTGTGTTTAATAGTATACGAATTTAGGGCTGGCAAACTCTGAAAGAGAGTTGATATTATCAGCTTTACCTAATGATATAAGTACTGCATTACATTTCTACTGAAGTTGGTTAAGAAAGCACTTTTCTCAGAGAACCATCTCCCAGTCATCAGAAAATGAGAGCCAAAATTGGCAGGCAAACAGGTATTTGTAACTATGTAAAGTAGATGTGGAAATCCTCAGCATTGTAGAACACAGAACAGGAATTCCTCTTAGGAGTCTAGAAGACATTTGAGAATATGTGAGAATATATTTGACTATCTTTGGTTGGTGCTACCAGTAGTTAGTTGGCCAATTGCTATGAACTGAATTGTGTCCCCTCAAATTTCATGCTTTGAAACCCTAACCCCCCTGATGTGACTGTATTTGGAAACAGGGCTTTACGGAGGTAATTTAAATGAGGTCATAAAGGTGGGACCCTAATCCTAACGTCCTTATAAGAAGAAGGGACAAATACCAGGGATGCAAGTGTACAAAGAAAAGGCCATGGAGGACATAGCAAGAAGATGGCCATCTGCAAGCCAAGGAGAGGGGCCTCAGGAGAAATCAAACCTGTTGACACCTTGGTTTTGGACTTGCAGACTCCAGAATGGTGAGAAATAAATTTCTGATGTTTAAGCCATCCAGTCTGTGGTATTTTGTTATGGCAGCCCTAGCAAACTAAGAATGCAAGGGATAGGAATGCTAAATGCCCTACACAGTACAGGATGGTAGATTCTACACACCAAAAATTTGTCCTGTCCCAAATGCAAAAGCATCCTGTTCAGAAACACCGATCTGGTCCCAGCTCTTCATCTTATAGATGACTCCATGAGACTTGTCTTTGAGGCAAAGCACCGTATCTTATTTACATTGTTCTGTCAGGAGCTGGCATAGTGTCTGCGGCTCAGTAGGAGCTTAGAAATTATGAGGGTGCTTATGCAAATTATTCACGTGCTTATGCATTTTACCTTTTTTTTCAGTTCACCTGAGCCATTCATCTGCTTGGGGGGGATATCATGACTTATTGTTGAGGGACTACAAAGAGACAGACTGGGGTAATATTTAGCTTTTGACATTCAAAAATAAGATTTTGCTGCAAGACAATAATTGCGTTCTTTACCAAGCTCTTGTTTTCAGAGAGGATTATTTAAAGTCCTTTAGCATATCAAGGGCCTGGTTTGGGACTCAGTCAAAGCACGGAGTTATTACCCACTCTGTCCTTCCCTGGCACCCCTGTCTAACAATTGCACCCCAGTCACTTACTGTTACCTGACATTCTGTTTTGTACTTGTTTCTTTGCTTTTCCCCTTTCTCTTTGACTAGAATGTTAACTGCACGAGGCAGTTCTTTGCCTATTTAATTACTACTGTATTCCCAGCATCAAAAACGTACCTGGAAGCTCAATAAATATTTATTGAATGAATGAATGCGTTTTCTTTCCTCTTCATCTCTCTTTCACATCTAAAGAAGGAGAAGAAGAAACACTTCAACTTGAGAGGATATCTTTAAAGCTTTTGAATTCATTCACTGGATTTCTCTACTTGTAGATGAAATCCTGAGAACTGACTTCATTAAATCGCATCCTGAAAGATCTAAGGAAGGAGCATCTCTGACTTACTGTTCATTGTTCTGCTCTCCATGTTTGTTTCCTTTTGCAAAGTTTATAGTGTGACAAATGACATCTCTAATGGCACTGGGCCACTAATTGTTCAGAAAGTACAGATAAAATAAAGCTGATGCCCTGGGTGCCTGCCTGCTTGTGGTAAGCAAAGCTGGGGATGTATTCCATGAATGGTGACTCCTTCTCAGTAGTGGAACTTCATGGGTCCTAAGTCCTAGTGGAGCTGCCCAGACAAGCCTGTCATGTCCCTGAAGGAAGTCATACCTCCTTGTCCACCATCTCTGTGGGAAGCGCATACGGGTGAAAAGGTGAAGATAGGATTCTGCACCAGAAAACAATTCTATCAGGAAATCCTGTGTATTCAGATCACCAACGTTTGGCAATCAGTGTTGAGATTTTTCTTTGCCACAAAAGAATAAATGTCTTAGGAAACATCAGGACAAATGACCAAGAATGTGAATTTTCACAAAGGATTGGGACCATCAAGTTCTTTGTTTATTAGTATCCAGAAAGATCAACCATGTCCTTTGGGATGAATTACATGACGACTCTTTATTAGGGTGGGAGAGGAAAGGGGGGAGGGGAAATCCACAAAGGGTGTGGCATTTTACAATGTGACACCTGCATAATGTCAAGTTCATGTGCAGAACAAGTCAGTTGTTACCTATGACAGTCCCTATTCTAAAATGGATTCTCTTCATCTGCATGAAGGAGAAAACTCCTAGTGAGGTATTAGATAATAGGATGAAATAATCTGATCTATATTGTCATCATAAAAAGAACTTTCATCTGTGTGGTAGTGCAAAGCTGATCAAGTACTTTCATACCAAAATGCCACCTATTCCTCATTGCAAGTTTGCGAAGAGAACAGAGCAGGAACCATGTCCATTTTGCAGACAGGAAAACTGAGGTTCTGAGAGGGTAAGTGAGTTGCCCAAGCCCATGGCCCAGTGGTGTAGGTGGGTCTAGAGCCCTGGTTTTCCAGCCCCTACTCTTAGCATGTCTCGCGCTACATCAGGATGCAGCACTCCACGGTGGTTCATCAATAAAGTAAACATATGATTTATTGCCCAAACCAGTACACTTCAGAAAGTGAGAGAAGCTCTATGAATAATTATTCTGAGACAATAACTGGAAACCAGGACTGTCTCAGGAATACTTGGATGAATGTTGACCTTAATCAGTGGGAAGAGGCAGAGGCGACAGGTACACTGCACACTGCCCTGCTCATTTTTTTCTTCAGCAAGAGACATAAATCTTCATCTTTTTTTGAAAGTTACTGCCTTTTCAGTTCTGAGTAACACAGTTCAAAAAACAGACCTGGTTGGGTCAATAAGAAACCAGTTCTCTCTTTGTTTTGTGCCACTGTGTCTGATCAGTTTGGACCCCAAAGCTCAAGAAAGATGACCAGTACTTGGGAGATGCAATGAAGAATAAAGAAAGGAAAGATGACATGGCTTCTACAGGACAGAGAGTAAGAGCTGGTGAAAACAGTCAAAAAGGACAACCTGGACAACGTATGGTCTGACAGCTGGGCAGCAAGCAGCTTGGGTATTATCAGTGTCTGTGCCCTTCTGCTGGGAAAGGCAGATTCTAGCATGTGGTTAAGGCCATGAGGCTTCCTAGAGTGAGGATAGGCTGCCACATCTGGCTGGCTAGATCATTTTGTTTCCTGGTCACCATTAGTATCTCAGTGGTCACTGCAATATTTGTTATGGCAAGAACTTGCTTCTGGATATAGTTACTTATGCAAAAGTGCAAGATAACACTGATTAGTAATTATGCTTCTAATACTAACCACATTACTTTTGCAGAATGCTTTTATAATTTTTAATTTTTTACTACTGCTATAAGTTCATACATGTAAAAGTGCTTAAAACAGTGCCTGGCATGTAATAAGTACTATGTAAGTATTTTCTATTATCCCTGTTATTATTATTTCATTTGATTCTCACAAACACCCTACAAAATAGGTTGCCCAGATTTGACAGAGAAGAAAATTAAGCATGGGTTGGCTATGTTTATGTTCCATTGTTACCCAGCCTGTTTCAACAGCATGACCCTGGTCAGAATTCTTTGGGTTCAGCTAAGAACAATATCTTCAGTCCTATGATCCCATAATTTTAGCATGTAAGTACAGACTTTGGAACCATATCCCATAGGGTTAACAGAAGCTGGTGCCTTAACAGAAGTCCTCAGGTGTGTCTTACAGAACAGCAGATAATGGAAGAGCTTGTTAAAAACTACTCTGCTTGTAACCTGCCTTTACTAATTAAGCCTGCTTTACTTGTTTTTCCTTTTCTTTAAGTGCATACCCTCCGAGCTTCATGAAGCCTAAGTAATATATCATCAGACTTTTTTTTTTTGAGCTTATCCTTCCTTTTTTAAAAAAATATCTTTATTGGAGTATAATTGCTTTACAATGTTGTGTTAGTTTCTGTTGTACAACAAAGTGAATCAGCTGTAAGTATACATATATCCCCACATCCCCTCCCTCTTGAGCCTCCCTCCCATTCTCCCTATCCCACCCCTCTAGGTCGTCACAAAGCATTGAGCTGACCTCCCTGTGCTATGCAGCAGCTTCCCACTAGCCATGCATTTTACATGTGGTAGTGTCTATATGTCCATGCCACTCTCTCACTTCGACCCAGCTTGCCCTTCCCCCGCCCCGGGTCCTCAAGTCCATTCTCTACATCTGTGTCTTTATTCCTGCTCTGCCACTAGGTTCATCAGTACCCTTTTTGTAGATTCCATATATATGTGTTAGCATACGGTATTTGTTTTTCTCTGAGTTACATCACTCTGTATGACAGACTCTAGGTCCATCCACCTCACTACAAATAACTCAGTTTAGTTCCTTTTCATGGCTGAGTAATATTCCATTGTATATATGTGCCACATCTTCTTTATCCAATCATCTGTCAGTGGACACTTAGGTTGCTTCCATGTCCTGGCTATTGTAAATAGAGCTGCAATGAACATTGTGGTGCATGACTTTTTTGAATTATGGTTTTCTCAGGGTGTGTGCCCAGTAGTGGGATTGCTGGGTCGTATGGTAGTTTTAGTTTTACTTTTTTAAGGAACTTCCATACTGTTCTCCATGGTGGCTGTATCAATTTACATTCCCACCAACAGTGCAAGAGGGTTCCCTTTTCTCCACACCCTCTCTAGCATTTATTGTTTGTAGATTTTTTGATGATGGCCGTTCTGACTGGTGTGAGGTGATAACCTCACTGTGGTTTTGATTTGCATTTCTCTAATGATTAGTAATGTTGAGCATTTTTTCATGTGTTTATTGGCAATCTGTATATCTTCTTTGGAGAAATGTCTATTTAGGTCTTCTGCCCACTTTTGTATTGGGTTGTTATTTTTTTTTTTTTTTTGATATTGAGCTGCATGAGCTGAAAGAGGAGATTAATCCTTTGTCAGTTGCTTCATTTGCAAACATTTTCTGCCATTCTGAGGGTTGTCTTTTTGTCTTGTTTATGGTTTCCTTTGCTGTGGAAAAGCTTTTAAGTTTCATTAGGTCTCATTTGTTTATTTTTGATTTTATTTCCATTACTCTAGGAGGTGGGTCAAAAAAGATCTTGCTGTGATTTATGTCAAAGAGGTCACCAGACTTCTTAACCACCCTTATAGACAATGCCTCTGACGTATGGGTCACTATAGTAATGGGGCAGGAGGAGGCTTAAGTTGTTTTCCAGGAACCTGTAATCAGCTGCTGCCCAGTTCCAGCCAGCCAACACTGCTTGGACCCACTGATCACAAAACTGGGCCTGTGCAGCTGTCCAATGAATGACCTTTTGAAGTCAGAGGGCTGAAAACTTCACCCTCAGATCATGCTAAGTGCCTCTAATTTTGAACATGTGTCCCATGAAGAAGTATGTAACCCAGGTATGTCTGCTTAGGACACCAATTACCTCACCTTTTCCTTACCTCCAATCCCCCTTCCCCGTGCCTAAGACCAGCCTGCTTCTTTATTCCATAAATATCTCAAGTTCCTCGCCGGGGAGGTGGATATGAGACTTGTTCTCCTGTCTCGTCTCTTGGCTGCCTTGTGAATAAACTCTTTCTCAGCTATGAACTTCAGCATCTCAGCGTTTGGCTTGCTGTGAGGTGGGCAAAGGAGACGGGTTGGTAACAACTCCCTACTGTGTCACAAAGACACATAGTCTGGGAACACTTAGATATATGGAAACTTGAAGCAAGTTTGCCTGCCTCCAAAAGCTCATGGGCGTCCTAAGGCCACAGTTGTGATGGGTGATTGTTGTGTCAGTGTATGCTGTGTCCTATCTAACTCATTCTCCATCACCAGTGCAGTTAAAGCAACATCCTGTCACTTTTTTTTTGTGGTATGCGGGCCTCTCACTGTTGTGGCCTCTCCCGTTGTGGAGCACAGGCTCCGGACGCACAGGCTCAGCGGCCATGGCTCACGGGCCCAGCCGCTCCGCGGCATGTGGGATCCTCCCGGACCGGGACACGAACCCGTGTCCCCTGCATCGGCAGGCGGACTCTCAACTGCTGCGCCACCAGGGAAGCCCCCTGTCACTTTTTTGAGCCTACTCTATATAGCTGTGTTTGCAAAGGGAGCCAAAGGCATCTGTCAAAATACATTTTTGCTGCATTTCTAAAAAAAAAAAAAAAAGCTCAGTGGGCTAGGAGAGAATTGTCCTCTCTCAGTCACATAGCAGGGCATTGCTGTCTCTTGCTGATTGCCGATTTCCATCATTTTCCAACACTGAAAGTGGAGAAGTGAAATCAATACAAAAGCAAGTTGAGGTTGTTTCTAGGGTATATGTAGACAGTTTGCCAAAATCATGTCTTTAGAGTAAAAGAAGAAGCAAAGGGAAAGGTTACCTTTGCCCTTGAGCACAAAGGCTTAGTGTGGGTTCACCCATTGAGAAAGGTCAGATCTGAGTAGTGATAAGCAACATGGTGGGCCAGCCCAAGGTCAGAGCCTTTTTTTAAAATGAATTAACTAATTTTTGGCTGCGTTGCGTCTTTGTTGCTGCGTCCGGGCTTTCTCTAGTTGTGGCGAGAAGGGGCTACTCTTCATTGCAGTGGGCGGGCTTCTCATTGCGGTGGCTTCTCTTGTTGTGGAGCATGGGCTCTAAGCATGCAGGCCTCAGTAGTTGCAGCACGCGGGCTCAGTAGTTGTGGCTTGTGGGCTGTAGAGCGCAGGCTCAATAGCTGTGGCCATAGGCTTAGTTGCTCTGTGGCATGTGGGATCTTCCTGGACCAGGGCTCGAACCCATGTCCCCTGCATTGGCAGGCGGATTCTTAACCACTGCGCCACCAGGGAAATCCCCCAAGGTCAAAGTCTTTTGAGAATTAGACATGGAAACCAGACTAGTGGGGGCTCGTGTTTGATTCTGATGAATTTACAAGGCTGGTGACATCTTGTTTGGACTTCTCTGGAAAGGCCCAGTTTGGACCTGGAGGTGAAACTTTGCTGGTGTATTAGTCAGGGTTCTCCAGAGAAACAGGAGGTAGTATGTAAATAGTATGCAAATAAATAAATAAAACAAATAAATAAATAAAACAAATAAATTCCTTATATTATAACAAATCTATATCTATCTATCTATCTATCTATCTCTGTAACTATCGCCTGCTGGTCCTGATGGCTGACAAGTCCCAAGATCTGCAGACGGATTCAGCAAGGTGGAGACCCAGAAGAGCCAATGCTTTAGTTCCAGTCTCAGTCCAAAGACCTGGAACCTAGGAAGACCCGAGTTTGCGTCCAAGTTTCAGTTTGGGTCTAAGATGGGAAAAACACCAATGTCCTAGTTCAAGGCTGTCAGGTAGGAGAATTCTCTCTTACTCAGGTGAGGGTCAGCCTTTTTGTTCAATTCAGGCCTTCAACTGATTGGATGAGGTCCACACACATTATAGAGGGAAATCTGATTCACTCAGTCTATTGATTTAAAAGTTAATCTTATCCAAAATTACCCTCATAGAAACACCCAGAAAAATGTTTGGCCAAATATCTAGACACCCTGTAGCCTAACTGAGTTGACACAAAACTAACCATCACAGCTGGTATCAAAGGTGCACCAGAAATTATAGACCAAGTCATCTGGGAACTGCTATAAGCAGAAATTGGTGGTCCTGATACACACATGTAGGGAGATGTACAGCTAGCCAAAGGCACTTTGTGGAGTGCTAGAACTCAGAGGATACATAAGGGAAATTAAGACCACACATCCACCCACCAAGGTGAATTGGCACTGCCACCGAGTACTGCTGTTCCTGGACTGAAAGCTCTTCCTAAATCTGTTCAAAAGGCACATCTTATAAATGGGCTGTATTGGGCTTCCCTGGTGGCTCAGTGGTTGAGAATCTGCCTGCCAATGCAGGGGACATGGATTCGAGCCCTGGTCTGGGAAGATCCCACATGCCGCGGAGCAACCAGGCCCGTGAGCCACAATTACTGAGCCTGCGCGTCTGGAGCCTGTGCCCCGCAACGAGAGGCCACGATAGTGAGAGGCCCGCGCACCACAATGAAGAGTGGCCCCCGCTCGCCGCAACTAGAGAAAGCCCTTGCATAGAAACGAAGACCCAACACAGCCATAAAAAAAAAAAAAAAAAAAAAAAAAAAAAGGGGCTGTATCTACTGCTAAAATAATTAGAAAGTCTGAGAAAAGAAATTACAACCAGAATTCCATCAATAATCATAGCAAGTATTATTCCCTCATTGTTCCTTCCACTTTTTTTTTCATTTACATATAGGTTTTTATATAGTTGTAGACAAAACTATATATGGAAAATTGTGTTATATGTTGAATATGTATTATACTTGATCAAAGGCAAATTTGCTCCCCGGGAGACATTTGGCACTGTGTGGAGACATTTTTGGTTGTCAAAGCTAAGCAGGAGGGTGTGCTACTGACCCGCTGGTAGAGGCCAGGGATGTTGCTAAACAACCTGCAATGCACAGGACAAACCCACACCCGCCAACAAAGAATTATCTGATCCAAAATGCTGAGAAACTCTCTTATACTTTTTACAACTAGTTTTACTGCAATATACAGTGTTCAACATTACTACATTGTCTTTGAACTAATTTAGTCTATGTGGTAGGTTGTTGGCACATTGTGGGTACTGAATGAAACTTATTAATGAATGCATAATATTCCATTGAGCTAATATGAAGAAATTTCCATAACTATCCCCCTATTATTGGACATTAAGGTTAAGAGATTTTGTTACTAAAAATTATACTGCAGTAAACATTATGAAAATATCTTAATTTGAAATATATCTATTGGATTAATTCCCAGTTATGAGATCAAAGGTCCACTTGCAGAAAAAGGAGACTGGTAATGTTTTGTGATCAATAGTACATGCTTCAGGTTCTTGAAAGCAGAAACTTGTCTTATTTAATGTTTTAGTCCCTAAAACTTAATGCACTGTACTATATCCCAGTAAGTGTTCAATATTAATTTTTACGATGTTACGGAAGTATTCCTCAAGATACAGTTTACTAAGAATTTTTTTTTAAATTAGGATGATCACATTTTTCTCCTTTGATCTATGAAACATACTCATTAATATTAACCAATTTTCTAATGTTATGTTACCCTTGTATTCTTGAAATTAATCCTACTTGATCATAAGTATTAGTCTGTTTATATATTGATTTTATTTTTTTGTGCTACCTTTTCTTAGACATGTACAAAGGGAGAGGTATGGTGGCAAAATGTCCACATAGAGTAGAAGTTATAGAAGGAAGCAGAGGAGAAAATCACATGGAGATATAAATGTATAGGGGGGAAGAGACGATAAATCATACCTTAAACACATGGCCTCACTTTTTGGTGTCTTTAAGCTCCTTTAAAGAGATCTTTTAAAGAGAGCATTGAACTAATTGTAAAAAAAAGAAAAAGCATGATGCCAGACTAACATAAATCTTTCTAAGTAACTAAATGGATGAATAAATAAACAGCCTTTTATCCTGAAGGAATTTATTCAATGTGCTGCCCATACATCAATTATTCAACAAATACGAAGCATCTGCTGTATCCATCCATTGTGTTAGATACTATGGATATCAGGGTGAGTAATTCATTCTGCCTAGTGGATACAGCCATATCTTGGGAGGTACACTAGGTAATGCTACTCTTAACCCAAAGTGCTAGGGGAAAATAAGTGTTTTCTTTAATTATAAATTTAATAAATGCTTAATGCAAAAAAAAAAGAAAGAAAGAAAAGAGAGAGAGGGAGAGAAACAAGAAGCTTATATATATCATAGTTCCATTACCATTCAAATATAACCACTGTTCTTGTTATATACAAATGTGTAACAAACCCAAAACATAGTGGTTAAAACAAGTTATTATTATCTTTCAGAGTCTTGGGCCTGATGGGCTCAGTGGGGCAGTTCTTACTTGGTATGCCTTAGATGGTGACAGTCAGAGGGCATCTTTTTCTACCTGATCCTTCCATGTGACTAGCTTGGGCTTCCTCACAGCATGGTGGTTTCAGGGTACTCACACTTCTTACATAGCAGTTGGCTTCCCTCAGAGCAAGCATTCTGAGAGACACAGGCAGAAGCTGCAAGACTCCTTGGGACCTAGCCTCAGAAGTCACACAGCCTGACTTCAGTAGTATTCTGTTGATCAAAACAGTCATAAGTCAGGACACATTTAAGGGAGCACATTTAAGGGAGCAGGCTGCAACTCTGGCTTGCGTGTATAGGGGAGAAAGAATTAGTGGTGGCCAGCCATGCTGGAGACAAGCTACCGCAATCACCTCTCTTTGTCAGTATGATTTTTCAGTAATTTTTCTACATAACCAAAATATAGGTGTTAAAATCAGGACATTAACATTGATAATGACTACTATCTAATTCTCAGAACTCTACTCAAGTTATGTCAGTGATGCCAACAAAAGAATCCAGTTCAGAATCACATATTGCATTTAGCTGTCTCAGCTGAGACCCACAGATGAGAAGGAATCATCCTTACAGATGGGGGTGTTCTAGGGACAAGGACTAGCCTGTGCAAAGCTCCTGTGGTGCAGAGACTTGGAGGTGTTCAAAGCACAGCAAGAGGACCAGATCGGGTGGAGTACAGGATGAAGAGGAGAGTGGTAAAGATGAGGCTGGAGGAACAGAATCCAAATCCTGAAGGGCCTGGAGGCCCAGGTAAAGGAGTGCAGAGCTTGCTCTAAGCACCGGGAAGCCTGGGGAGTTTCCAGCAGGGGGAGTAAGACATTCTGATTTGGATGTTGAAATCCCAGGGTGGTAGTCAGGCCAGGACAGTGACTGTGAGTGAGCCCCACCTTCAGAGCTGAGTCCTGGTCCAACTGGGCTTCCAATCAACATTTGTGAGGGAGCCAAGAGCTAACGACAAGAGGCCATGTCCATAAGAAATTTGTGAGATTTTCAACTTCCCTATGTTTGCTGTTTTTCTAACCTTACGTTCTATAAAATCCTAAGATTCATGGATTTCTCTTTGGAGAATAAGGCAATAAGGTGGAGCCAGAGATAAGACACCTTGAGGAGTAGGGTAGGAGGCCTACAGCAAAACAAACAAACAAACAAACAAACAGAAAAGGAAGAAACACCAGAACCAGCAGGTTTGCACTTGAGAAACAGAAAGGAGAGAAAAAGGGAGCTTTTACGTCTAATGACACCCATTTAGTTGTATAGGCAGCCCCTCTGTCCCAGCATCTTATAGCTCAGCTCTTCCAACAGTATCCAATCACATTGCCAAATTAACACCTCTATATCACTTACCAACACTCTTTGACTCACTCTTTGATTTTGGCAGCAGGACCCGGCAGGGACAGTGGGTTTTATTGGCAATGGGAAACCAGCTTGACGTACTTAAGATGCAACGCTGAAAAGCAGGGTCAAGAAAGATTTTAACCTAATAGGTTGTGGAAATTTCTGGATGCAGAGGAACCAGCTGAAAAGCGGGTCTAGCAATCCAGGCCCCCAATCGCTGATGATCTGTCACCATCTGAGGCATACCAAGTAAGGATGCCCTCTGACTGTCACCATCTGAGGCATACCAAGTAAAAAGGAGGCAACCTGAATGCAAGGGAAAGGGAAGGTCCAAGAATCTTCTTAATTTTCCTTCTGATTTTTCTACCTGGATTGAGAATATTGCTCTGTATCATTTGAAGATACATTTTTTTTTCCATCTCCAAGTTCACGAATGCTATGCTCAGCATGTGGTAGTTACTCAGCAAAGGTTATGAAATAATTCTTCAGGAAAGAAATAGGCCAGAGAGCTCAGTGGGTGAGCAAAAATAGGTCATGGCGTGAAGAGAGACGGGCTGCTGGCCAAGGCTCTGGAATCGGAGGGCAGCCATCTGCTGGGACACTGGGCAGTGCCCACCCTCACTGTCCAGGCTCATTCCCACTTCTGGCCACAAGCCTGTCCTAGAACAAGTGTACAGAAAACAGCCACTGCTTCTCATCTCCTTGGGAAAGTAGTATCTTTCTGCTGTTCAGCCACCTTAAAAGGCGGAATTCCATCTCAACATTCAAATCCTGGCTTGCCAAAATAAGTCAGAAAGAGAAACACAAATACCGTATGATATTATTTATATGTGGAAGCTGAAATACGACACAAATGAACATACCTACAAAACAAACTCACAGACATAGAGAACAGACTTGTGGTTGTCAAGGGGTGGGGTGGGGGGGTGGGGGAGGGAAAGACTGGGAGTTTGGGATTAGTAGATGCAAACTAGTATATATAGGATGGATAAACAACAAGGTCCTACTGTATAGCACAGGGCATTATATTCAATATCCTGTGATACACCATAATGGAAAAGAATATGAAAAAGAACATATATATGTATAACTGAGTCACTTTGCTATACAGCAGAAATTAACACAACATTATAAATCAACTATACTTCAACAAAATTTTTTTTAAAAAGTAGAAACCACATACTTCCCTGGTAGTGCAGTGGTTAAGAATCCACCTGCCAATGCAGGGGACACAGGTTCGAACAATGGTCCGGGAAGATCCCACATGCTGCGGACCAACTAAGCCTGTGCACCACAACTACTGAGCCTGCACGCCACAACTACTGAAGCCCATGTGCTCTAGTGCCCATGCACTGCAACTACTGAGCCTACATGCCTAGAGCCCATGCTCTGCGACAAGAGAAGCAACCACGATGAGAAGCCGGCACACCACAATGAAGAGTAGCCCCCCGCTCACCACAACTAGAGAAAGCCTGCACGCAGCAACAAAGACCCAACGCAGCCAAAAATTTTTAAAAATAAAAAACAAAAAATAAATAAATAAAAAGTAGAAACCCAAAACAAACAAACAAATCCTGGCTTGCTAGCTCTGTGACATCGGTAGTCACTAAATTTTTTTTTTTTTTTGAGTCTCAGTTTTCTTATCTGTAAAACAGAAGTTGATAATACTTACCTAGGATTTTTGAGAGTTTCATTAGAGAATTAGAGGATTGAATACCTAGGTACTCAATGGACATTACTTTGCATACAGAAAAATAGTGATAACATGTGACACCCAGCTTTGCCACTCCGTAACCACCTGGCAAACTTGCCACCTGGGCAAGCTATTTAACACCTGTATCCCTCAGTTTCCTCATCAGTCATGTGGGGATGATCGTAACGGAACTTATCTCATAGGGTGTTAGGAGGTTTAAAGGAATTAACATGGGGAAGTGCTGAGAACAGGGTCTGGCATACAGTAAATACATTAGGTTTTCTTCCTCCTGTCCCCAGAATGCTGGACACAGCATCCATGTTGGGACTTCCCCATGTTTCTAAGCATGAAATCATGTGAAAATGTTCATGTAGAAAAAAGTCATGGAATTCCTTTCCTGAGAATTGCCTTTTGCACTTGTGTTTCTGTTTCCTTAGAAAACCACTGTCGTCATCAGAATTTCTAATGAAGTTACTGGAAATTTAAGTTGAATAAGCTTTATACGAACAGACTTGTGTTAGGCCACCAGCCATACCTTTTGTGCTCTCCTACTTTTCACCAGCCCATCCCTCCTGCCACTTCCCAACCTGTGGCATGACTCCTCACGGCTCCTAGGGAGGGTGGTGTTTGCTGGTGAGGCACTGAGCCCCTCCCCAGCTGCTAGAATGTCCGTCCACTGTGGATGTAGCCTGTGAGAGGGGTCAGGACAGAGCCAGAGGGAGACAGGCTCCAGTAGGGGCAGCCTATTAGGGGCTCTGCAGGAAGAGCTTCCTAGTACATTATCAGCCTGGTGGAACTGTCCTAGAAAAGAGGCAAAGTCTGAGAAACTTAATGCAAACTTTAGGTTAAGGTGTCAAACCACAAAGAACACCTAGTCATTGTGCTGTTAGGGTGCATCATCTTGTATGTATTCTGTCAACAGGATTCCTCAGAGGAAGGGAGTGGTTGAACCCACAGTTGGTGGCTGTGACCTGGAACAAAGCTCCAGAGGAGAAAAAGGGGCTGGAAGTTGATCATTTGGGGGCAGGAAGGAAAAGGATGGGATGAATGGCTGCTTCTCCTTCCCCTGGGAACAGCAGACAGAGTTGTTTGGGTCGTGATTTAGGAGGCAGGTGCCAGGGAAGAAAAGTTCCTGACAACTCTGAAGGACTTTTACGATATAGCAGGTGACATCTGACATGTCCTGACAGCTTCAGGTAAGGTTTTTCATGGCAGATTCTGGAGAAATGCATTGATCTATTGTCAGAACTGGAGGAGAAGCAAGAAGAGAAGTCTAAAAAATTCTTTCAACTTGCATATTCCAGCTCCCAGACTATGGTCCAGCCACATTCCTGAGCTCAGGGTCACAGCAAACAGGCTGAATGGCTGTAAATGTGACGGGGTTTGGAGATGGAAAAAAGGGTTTAAGAAATGGATCTCTCTACACTGGCCTGTTCATCTTGGCTGAACTTGGGACAATCCTGAAAGGCCATTCTATTGATAGTTCCAGAGTTCCAAATGGCATCAATGCTATGTGAATAGTGTAATTAAGGTTTGATCAAGGTCTTTCTTACTCTATCAAGACTGTTCTCTGAACTACTATGCTCTACTGTTAACATGGAGCCATGTAGAAAACAGCAGGCAGTGAAAGAAGGAAGAAACATCACAGTGTCTTCTTGGTGAATACTTGGGCTAAGAGCTGTTGCCTGAACCTGCCTTTCTCCCACTCACATGGGCATGGTGGGTGGGAGGGTCAGCCACATTGAAGACATCAGGGACAGAGCAGACAGCTATTGTGCCATGTTTCCTATTGTGTTTTCCTGGTTAGTCTACAGAAGTTGCTGGCTCATGGAGTCACAAACAGCAAAATCTAGAGATGATGTTTTAGGAAGTGCAGATTTGGATGGCAGGAGCTAGAATATTATGATATGAGGTAATCAGCTATGTCCTACACGATTATTTGGATAGCAGTGGCGTTGATGAAATCAGAGCCCACAGTGGCATCCATGTGAGTTTTGTTAGTGCATGGTTCTATCCTGAGGAATCTATGCTCCATTTTGAACTCACAGTATCATTCTAGATCCTACTGGTCATCCACCCCTCCTTCCATCCATTCATCCAGTCATCAAAGATTCATTTGTTACCTATCGTATGCCAGGTACTCTGCTAGGCTCTGGGACTGAAAGATGGTAAAGAGTAGTACCTGCTTGAGGAGCCTAGTGTCCCGTGGAGTTGACCAAAATTTCCAATACAATGGCATAACTGCTTGAATCTGTTGGCTTAGGATAAATTATGGTGCAATAACAAATGGTCCCCCAAATCTCAGTGGCTGACAAACATAAGGGTTTATCACATTACTTGATCTTTATAGGTTGCCTAAAACTCTGCTCCACATCTTCATTATGGGACCATGCTAGTAGGAGAAGCCTGTGTCTAGAAGATGCTGATCTCATGACAGAGGGAAAAGAGAGAGAGTGGAAATAAGAGAGTAGCTCTTCAAAGCTTCTGCTGGTACCTGGTACATATCACTTCTGCTCACATTTCATTGGCCAAAGCAGGTCACATGACCAGGCGTGATATCAGCAAGGCAACCTTGGTCAGTTAGCAGTTAGCAGTTGGCAATTAACAGTTGGAAGGAAAAAATACACTCCTCCATGGTGCTATAACAGAGCTAAGCACCAGGCACAGACAGCAGGCAGAAAGGCACCAACATTTTGGAGTTCCTCTTAGTTCTCTTTATTGATTGATACACTTTAATTGAAACCACAGGTGTTTTTTTCCCTTCTGTCCAGCCTTTAAAGACAACCTTGGCCAAGAACTAATATAGTGGAGAGGAGATACTGGAATGAGTGTTACTCAGTGTTTCTATTTTAGCAAATGGGAAAACAGCTTTCATGACCACCTTATGTGGTCCACAGATGTTGCTATCAGTTGGGGCTATTTTTATGGAAAAGCCATTGGGCTTAAAGTCAGACTTACCTGGGTCCGAGTCCTGCCCTGCTACTTACTAGCTGTGAGATTTTGAGGAGTCATGTGACCTCTCTGAGTTTTAGTTCATCTATAAAACAAGGGTAGTTGTGAGAAAGGGAAGTTGCTCTGTAAACAGTGAAGCACTATTCAAATGTTCAACCTTTGTAAAAATTTGACGGAACATGTCAGAAGAAGTGGGCAGTTCTGTTCTCTTCCATTGCTGTGGGAAGCTAGCGCACAGACTAAGAAGTTTACTGACAGCAGCCAAGACGTGCTGAAGCTGGTCACGAGACTGGCTGAGTTTTGATTGTGAGTGTGCCTGGCAAACCTATCAATGAGCCATGTGCCTTGACGAAATGCTGACAGTCTATTTACACAGAGGTAGCTGTGATATTATAAAAGAATGAAAGGCATGCTGGAGGTGTAAGTTGTTGTGGAGGATCTGACTTCCATGTATCTGTGTGGTTGACTGTTCTGGGATGGTAAAAATCTGGTATAAATATGAGCAAAAGAGTTCCTGAATTTTAATAATCCAGTATCTTAGAGATGGATGAAACCTTAGCAATGATGGAGTCCAACCCCTTGCCTGTACAGATAAGGAGACTGAAATTCAAAAGTTAATAAACTAGCTTTTATAACACCTATTCTTGGCTAGGCATAGCAATAATGTCTGCGTGGCTATTAATAGACAGAAAAGTTCAGCTGTCTTTTATTTAATGCATGTACTAACTCATTAACCTCTAAAACAACATTTCTTTTAATATTTAGCATTCACACTTCTAAATATTTATTCACTATTTACACATAATCAACTAAAGCATTAAAAATTAACATTAAATTTCCCCTGACTTTTAAACATTGATTTCAAATTTGTAATCAAGCTGTTATATAAACAAATAATTAAAACTATGAATCTAATAAATCAGATTCTTTTACGTGCTCTAAACACCTTATGAAGGAGACAGCACATGCACAGCATGTCACTTTGATTACAGAAATGATTATACTCCAGGGAAATGTTTTCTGAGACACTGGAAAGCCAGAGGGGAGATACTACTCATAGATGTGAGGGAAACTACTGTTTCCACCTCCTCTTGTACAAGGAGCGGACTTGCTGCTGATATATGGCTCAAAAACTAAGAGAAGAGGGCTTCCCTGGTGGCGCAGCGGTTGAGAGTCCGCCTGCCGATGCAGGGGACATGGGTTCGTGCCCCAGTCCGGGAGGATCCCACATGCCGCGGAGCGGCTGGGCCCGTGAGCCATGGCCGCTGAGCCTGCACGTCCAGAGCCTGTGCTCCGCAACGGGAGAGGCCACAGCAGTGAGAGGCCCGCGTACCGCAAACTAAGAGGAGGTCTACAAGCATATTTTCAACTGAGTGCCTGGATTGTTGGTATACATTCTTCCTGAAATGATGATATACTCCCACAGCAGAGGCTGTGGTGCCTTGGAAATGAGCTCCTTAACTCTGTCAGTCTCCTACTCTGGAGATAGTACTGGAGGGACACATTTCTTTTGGGAGTTCTGGGGGTAAGAGCTGCACTACAGATGTGTTTAGCTACATATCCAGCTCTTTATGGCCCCAGACTTCCGATAACATTCAGTATATTTGGCTAATTCTATGAGGAATGTTACAGAGAGATGGAAAGCAAGAGTGAGAACAAGAAAGGTATCTTACTGGTAGCCCATAGGTAGCCCATCTGAAAAGCTGCATACACTTGCATTATTAAAACCAGTAGTAAAAGTGCTAATACGAGGAATTTAAATTTGTTTATTTTCTTCATTGTAATCTTTACTTTTAGTTTTATAGCTTCCCAAGGCTAACACTTTTATACCTTTCCAGTATTACAGTAATTTTTATAGGATATGATTTCTATACTGTCCCAGACAGAGTTGCTGAATTTACAAAAGCCTCAAAAATGAAAAGATTCTGTTCTGGTCAGCCGAGTTTCTATAGGTTCTGAAATTTGGACACAGAATCGGCTGTTCCTAGGATCACCCTTACTCTGCATGGTCCAAAATGGCTCCCAGGTACATCTGAATTCCAGCAGCAGGGTGGGGTAAGGGAAGGGGAAGGGAGATATGCCTCTTCCTTTTAAGGGCATGACCCAGAAGTTGTTTTTATCATTTCCGCTCATTTTCGTTTGGGAACTTGACCACACGTAGCAGCAAGGGAGGCTGGAAGTATGCTGGCCAGGCACCCAAGAATCAAGAGTCTTATGAGTCTAAAAGAAGGGAAGAACTAGCACTGGGTGGTGCCTAAGGGTTCTGCCACCACCCACGCTTTTGGCCACCAAGTGTCTGCAGGCACTCCTCACACAGAGACACATCTACCCCTTGTCTAAGGGAGACAAGCCCCAAATCCCAAGTGTTTTGATTCAGCTCAAAGACCAGGAGCTCCTGAGTGACAAGCAGTCAGGGCCAGGTGTAGCTCCTGGTGTCACAACAACTTGAAGAGACAAGTGATCTCCCTGCAACTCTTCCAACACCCAATAGACAATGGCTGCAGAGGAAGAGGAAAACTGCAATAATAAGTCCCACTCAGAAGGGGGATGAAAAGAAAACACACGAGTCGCTGGGCCATAGCAATGATCAAATCATACCAGGCAGGGACTGGAAAGACTGTCATCTCTGCCAGTGAGTCGCTTGGTGGGTCCATCTGGCAACCCTGGTTCTGCTCTTCATGGGAACCTCCCTTGGCTGACACGCTCCGTGGCCTTTGACTTTTCCCTTTGGAAGCATCTGCCTGGTTCATGTGAAACAGCATTCAAGGTCATGTCCCTCTTGGGGACACAGTTCCTTCCTGCAGGTGTGGGGTTGGAGCCTAGACCTGCTTCTGGGTCAAGGGCTTTGTAAGGGCAGAATGGTAGTTTCCCAGGCAATAAAATTCCCCAAGAAACCCCAAGTAGGCTTTAGTCTATTTCCTTCCAATTCAGTTCATGTGCAGATAACTATAGCCACGATCTGATTTAGCATAGGCTTAGCCTGAACACTTTGTTTACTGACCCCCATGCTCTGCCTAGCCCCCGTGTCTCAATCTAAGTGCAACTGTCCTGAATCCAGCAGAACAAAGAAGCTTAAGTGGAAAGGCAGCATCCTTAGCTCTGGCAGAGAACTCTGGATAGCAGTGCTTGAGAAAGGCTTGCGACAAAGCCTTAGTTTTCTGCTAAAGCTCCTTAGAGTCCCCACTAGGGACTCACATGTGTCGTCAGATTCCTCTCCCTCTCTCACTGTCCCATCTCTCAGCTGTGCAGTCCTCTGGGCTTATTCTCATTCAGGCAAGTTTCACCAACTTTCCTAAGCTTATAGAGTCCTGACAGCTTTTGGAGGAGGTTGCACATGATCTCTTCCAGCATCCATGCATGAAATCTTAGGGTAGTTCCTGATTGACCCAGATTATGTCACATGCCCACATGGAAGCAGCCATTATGCCCAGGAGATGGAGCTCTTTGGTTAGCCTGAGTCATTTATGTACCATAGCGTAAAGCATCATGATTAGGGGACCTGGCTAGGACCACATAAAGGGCAAAAGAGTCAGCTTCCCAAAAGAAACTGAGGGAGGTGCTATCAGGTGCAAAGGGGAAGGTATAGCTGGCAAGCAAAAAATGAAAGATACCCGGGACATCTGGCCACAAGCTAAGGCAACAGTGCTCTTCAGGACCTGGGTGGGTGGAACTACTACTTTTAGTTTCACTTAATAATATTTGTTAAAACTCAGGCTATAACTCTTCAACTTCCCCTTACCAAGAGTTCACTGTTACTAGGGAGAGCCAGAGAAGGCCAGGGTGGAAACCACATGGAGACAAAAGAGCACCATTCACTCTCCAAAACTGACGCTGGTCCAGTTGTGTGTGCTATGTTCCTGCCCACGGTCCTGCCCCCGGTCCTGCCCCCGAGCTGCACGAAGCTCAGACTGAAGCTCCTCTCTCCTCTTCAGCTGCCTTCTCTTTGCCTCCCTCTCCAAAAGAGTCCCTCATGCTCCTGTGCTTACTCTGATCGGGGCCAGGGGTGAGCCTCTGAGTGTGGGGCTGAAAGAGAGGTGCTGGGCTTGGCAGGAAGTAAGCACGGCTAAAGCTGAAGCTTTTACCCCTGGAGGGAGGTGAATATATGGGTGAAGGGCAGAGGCCGGCCATCTTCCACACCAGCCCCACTGGGGAGTGTTGGGCCTGCACCCCACACCTGTCGACAGTCCCTCCGCTCCCCCAAATGATCCCACTTTCTCCAGCTGGCTCTTCCCTTCACCCATATATTCATCCCTAGAACTTTCCCAGCATGAGCACTACACCGACAAAGCTGCTGGTCTCCACGGGTTTGAGTGGCTGCCGGGATGATAAAGCACTTGGACAACATTGTTCCTTTAAAGTTGTGTCCCTCCATCCCACCATCCTTCCTGCACCCACCTTTCCTGAGTTCCCCGAGTACCCATCTTGCTTGTTTTCCAGCGTTTTGTCTTCTCTCCCCACTCCCACCAGCGGGATGACTGAGAGGCAGATGTGGGCCAGAAAGCAGAGTGGAGCAGGGGCAGTACAGTCGCTGAGACATTGTGAGCAATGGTTTTCTGTCCCTGCCCCTTCCCCCTCATCAGCAGCCTGCAGGCAGCATTCACCGTGAGGATTCAGATCAGGAAGAAAACCTGGTTTGGGGATTTCCTGGTTTGGGATTTCCAAGCTCAGCATCCTCCAGTGCACAGGTTGCTGTGGATTTCCTCTCTCAGGTCCGCGACACTGCCCTCAGAGGAAATGGAATTGTGTCTGGAAATCAGGAGTAACTCAGAGTTCTGGGTCTTTGTTGCCGCATGGGCCTTCTCTAGTTGCGGCGAGCGGGGGCTACTCTTCGTTGTGGTGCGTGGGCTTCTCACTGCGGTGGCTTCTCTTGTTGTGGAGCAGGGGCTCTAGGTGCACGGGCTTCAGTAGTTGTGGCTCGCAGGCTCTAGAGCACAGGCTCAGTAATGGTGGAACACAGGCTTAGTTGCTCCACGACCTGTGGGATCTTCCTGGACCAGGGCTCGAACCCGTGTCCCCTGCATTGGCAGGCGGATTCTTAACCACTGTGCCACCAGGGAAGCCTGAGGAAGATTCTTGATGAATCTGAATGGGTTGATAAGCTAATGTCAGGTAGATTGGAAATTTACCAATTTCCAAGTCAAGTGGGTTGGGAATTTGCCATTCCTTGAGATGCCTGGATTCAGAAGCCCTGTTTGTAGCCACCAGTGGGGAGGCTGGGCCCTGCCTCGTCATCATTGATCATGTTTTTTTTAAGTTGGCCACACAGTACCTCCCATCCTGCACACTCTTCTGTGCCACGACCTTGCCGGCCCTCCATCAAGAGGTGGAGCGTGTTTCACCACCTCCTTGAAACCAGGAAGCCTTGGGGCTGCTTTGACTAATAGAACCCAGTGGAAGAGAAGCTGGGTCATGCTCAGGCATAGTCGTAACTGGCCTGGGGGCTTTGCTGTCTGCCTCTTGGATGCCAGCCACTTTGTAAGAAGTTTGTCTACACCCTGAGACCACTCTGCTGTGAACCCAAAACCCACTTTGGAGGGGCCTGGAGGATGAGCTGCCCAGTGGAGACAGAAAGGCCAAGGACCACTGAGACACCAGGCATAGGAACATTTAAGATTATAGCATTTTTTTCTCAATGATAGATATTTATTTGATTTGGAGGGAAAATGATGTATTTTCTATACATTAAATGTTTTCTAAAGAAAATATATATTTTATAAAACCTCATCTTTTTATTTTATTTTTTTTTACATCTTTACTGGACTATAATTGCTTTACAATGGTGCGTTAGTTTCTGCTTTATAACAAAGTGAATCAGTTATACATATACATATGTTCCCATATCTCTTCCCTCTTGCGTCTCCCTCCCTTCCACCCTCCCTATCCCACCCCTCTAGGTGATCACAAAGCACCGAGCTGATCTCCCTGTGCTATGCGGCTGCTTCCCACTAGCTATCTACCTTACAGTTGGTAGTGTAGATATGTCCATGCCTCTCTCTCGCTTTGTCACAGCTTACCCTTCCCCCTCCCCATATTCTCAAGTCCATTCTCTAGTAGGTCTGTGTCTTTATTCCTGTCTTACCCCTGGGTTCTTCATGACATTTTTTTCCCTTAAATTCCATATATATGTGTTAGCATACGGTATTTGTCTTTCTCTTTATGACTTACTTCACTCTGTATGACAGACTCTAGGTCTATCCACCTCATTACAAATAGCTCAATTTCGTTTCTTTTTATGGCTGAGTATTCCATTGTATATATGTGCCACATCTTCTTTATCCATTCATCCGATGATGGACACTTAGATTGTTTCCATCTCCAGGCTATTGTAAATAGAGCTGCAATGAACATTTTGGTACATGACTCTTTTTGAATTATGGTTTTCTCAGGGTATATGCCCAGTAGTGGGATTGCTGGGTCATATGGTAATTCTATTTTTAGTTTTTTAAGGAAACTCCATACTGTTCTCCATAGTGGCTGTACCAATTCACATTCCCACCAGCAGTGCAAGAGTGTTCCCTTTTCTCCACACCCTCTCCAGCATTTATTGTTTCTAGATTTTTTGATGATGGCTATTCTGACTGGTGTGAGATGATATCTCATTGTAGTTTTGACTTGCATTTCTCTAATGATTAATGATGTTGCGCATTCTTTCATGTGTTTGTTGGCAGTCTGTATATCTTCTTTGGAGAAGTGTCTATTTAGGTCTTCTGCCCATTTTTGGATTGGGTTGTTTGTTTTTTGTTATTGAGCTGCATGAGCTTCTTATAAATTTTGGAGATTAATCCTTTGTCAGTTGCTTCATTTGCAAATATTTTCTCCCATTCTGAGGGTTGTCTTTTGGTCTTGTTTATGGTTTCCTTTGCTGTGCAAAAGCTTTGAAGTTTCATTAGGTCCCATTTGTTTATTTTTGTTTTTATTTTTATTTCTCTAGGAAGTGGGTCAAAAAGGATCTTGCTGTGATTTATGTCATAGAGTGTTCTGCCTATGTTTTCCTCTAAGAGTTTGATAGTTTCTGGCCTTAACCTTAGGCCTTTAATCCATTTTGAGCTTATTTTTGTGTATGGTGTTAGGGAGTGATCTAATCTCATACCTTTCCATGTACCTCTCCAGTTTTCCCAGCACCACTTATTGAAGAGGCTGTCCTTTCTCCACTGTACATTCCTGCCTCCTTTATCAAAGATAAGGTGACCATATGTGCGTGGGTTTATCTCTGGGCTTTCTATCCTTTTCCGTTGATCTATATTTCTGTTTTGTGCCAGTACCATACTGTCTTGATTACAGAAGCTTTGTAGTATAGTCTGAAGTCAGGGAGCCTGATTCCTCCAGCTCCGTTTTTCGTTCTCAAGATTGCTTTGGCTATTCGGGGTCTTTTGTGTTTCCATACAAATTGTGAATTTTTTTGTTCTAGTTCTGTGAAAAATGAGAGTGGTAGTTTGATAGGGCTTGCATTGAATCTGTAGATTGCTTTGGGTAGTAGAGTCATTTTCACAATGTTGATTCTTCCAATCCAAGAACATGGTATATCTCTCCATCTATTTGTATCATCTTCAATTTCTTTCATCAGTGTCTTATAATTTTCTGCATACAGGTCTTTTGTCTCCTTAGGTAGGTTTATTCCTAGATATTTTATTCTTTTTGTTGCAATGGTAAATGGGAGTGTTTTCTTGATTTCACTTTCAGATTTTTCATCATTAGTGTATAGGAATGCCAGAGATTTCTGTGCATTAATTTTGTATCCTGCTACTTTACCAAATTCATTGATTAGCTCTAGTAGTTTTCTGGTAGCATCTAGATTATAGCATTTTAACTTAATGCCTCTGATTTTGTACTTGTGTCTCTTTCTTTTATGCTCAAAATCTTGAAACCTAATGACAATGACATAATCACTTACGTGCTTTATCTTACAATGTACCTATAAACATTTCAACACCTATATTGTTAGAAGAACATTGATATGGTGATCTTGAAAAGACAACTTTTAGTTCTTTTTGCCTTTATGATATATTCTTTATCTTTATTTAAGAATATCCCTGTGCATCGTAACCCCTACCCTCTACCCACTTAGAGGCCAGTAGCAGTCCTTCAGTTGTGACAACCAAAAATGTCCCCAGACATTGCCAAATATCCACTGGACGGGGAGGAGCAAAAGTGCCCCAAGCTAAAGACTACTGCTCAAGGGATATACAGCCAAAACAGAGTTTACAGTCTTCTGAAGTTACTCTCTTTTCTCTGTGTGACTATGACACCAACTTGATATATAGTTAGGTTTGTTTATTTCAGTGGTTTTCAGCTTTTAGACATTGCTTTTTACTTGTTTAATAGTTTTTAAACTTATGTAAAACATTTACATCGTTCCACAGTCAAAACAGGTAGCCAGGTAGTTGGGTTTTTTTTTTAAGTTCAATTTTGTTTTTTAATCATATAAAACATAACATTGAAACTGGTACTGCCAAAGAAGTTTCAATTTCATCTCTCTACCCTGTTCCCTCTCTTTCCTCTGTGATAACCGTTTTCATTAGTTTGGGGGTTATCCTTTCATTGTTTCTTTTTGGAAATATAAGCAAATATGTGTTTATACATGCTTATATTCATATTTACTTATATTTATTACCCCCTTTCTTATACAAAAGTTACCATACTATGAACACTGTTGTGTATACCTAAAATCAAAAACTTCTATCCGTAGTAATTGAAGTATCTGAGTGACTATTATATGTAAAGGTCTGTCCCAGGCACTAAGAGTCTCTGCAGTCAATGGAGAAGAAAGACTGACGCAGGACATGACTCAATGCCAAATTTTCAAGGTCTCCAACCCTATGGCTGACTTCTCCCATGTGATTGAGGGCCAATCTAAATTTGACTTCTAATGAAGGGGTCATCTCTGGGGATAAATGTGCCTGCCAAGAAGCCTTCATGTCACCATGAATGAGGATGTCCTTGATAAGGAAATAACTGGGGCGAGGCAGTTTGCTTGGGACAAAGTTCCTTTAGAGAATATTCCCTGACCTGCTTGGGATGTGTTCATAAAACACCTCAAGTGAGGCTTAAGCAAGTGTAGAAATGAGTGTAGGAGTGACCTAGACCCAGACCTCTGCCGTTACACGTGTGTTGGCTACTGGATTCTATTAAATGAATCATCAAGAAATCTCAGAGTCAAATTTAGCCCCCTGACCTCTGTATTCCTTAACTCAAAATATCTATGGGTAAAAATGACACATGAATAAATTTCCTTTTTATCATAAAAATTTCCAAACATAAACAAAAATAGAGACCACAACGCACTACGTAGTCATCACCCAGTTTCAACAACCATCAACCTTTTGCCACGCTTGTTTTATCTAGCCCAACCTATTTTTTTGGAAGTATTTTAAAGTAAACTCTACATAATAAGTCATTTCACTCTTAAATAGATCTTTAAAAAAAAAAGTAGGTGGTAGGAGTGGGACAGAGCATTTTCCTGCATAACTGCAATGTCAGTATCACACCTATTAAAAAATAACATGAATTTGTTAATATTACCCACTGTCATTTCCAAATTTATACTTCTCTGGTTATCAAAAACAAACAAAAAAATCCCAATGACTGTCTTTACTGTTAGTTCAAAATCAAGGTCTAAACAAAGTCTGGTCGCTGTATTTGGGGAGCCTGCTATGGAACCTGAACTGATCGAGCAGGACCCAAAACACTCCAGGTGGCTGAGAACAAACCATCAAGCATCAGGAGATATCCAGACTCCTGCTTGGTTTGACCCCAGATCCTTGGTGCTGTTGAAAACACCTGTGTGCCCCCTCAGATTTCTCCAAGTTGAACATTCTCAATTGCTTCCATTGTTCCTCTGTGACATGGGTTCTCCTCTTAACAGGCTTCAGATGGTTAATGTCTCTGGTGAGCATATTCCAAGGAGTTGCTAGCCTCGGGGACCAAGCCTCAGATCAGCACTGAGGTCCCCACTGTAGAGATAAAGAAAACTAATGACTTGATGGGTGGGTGCCTTGGTCTCCAGCTCAGTATTAGTTGGAAATTCCAGAGCTCAGCCAACAGCTCATAGCTTTGCCTAATTCTTCTCTTAGGAACATGAACAAGCCATTTTGGTTCTAACCACCCTTTGGTTCCTACTAAAATCCTGTTATACCACTTGATCATTTACGAATATCCAGGTGCCCACCCAGCAGAGTATGGTTAAGAGCATGGGTCCTTCCTGGAGTCTCAGGAGCACTTCTTAGTGGTTGGACCCACAAACTTTGCAGCCAGGCTTTCCAAGTTCAAATTCCAAGTCTGCTGACTATGAGCTGGAAGACTTGGGCAAATTATTTAATCTCTACTTCTCCATTTGTTTCTCTATAAAATGGGGATGGTGATAATACCTACCTCATTAGGCTGTTGTAAAGATTAAATAAATCATTACATGTAAAGCCCATTATATGGTTCCTGACACAATAAGTGTCACTTGTGTTTGCTACTGTTATTACATATTCGGCCTCCACCACTTAGAACCAGAACTTGAAGCAAGTCATCCAGCTAGACTATGTCACCAATTCCTCATCCCTAAATTGATGATTATAGTGGAACCTCCTAATAGGAATATTGTGAAAATTAAAAGAGACAATTCACTAAAACCTGAAAGAACAGTGTCTGGTACATAAGAAGCATTCAATAAATATTAGCTATTACTAATCTGACACTTCATACTTAACCATGGTACAAATCTTAAGCCCGGAAGTCCTGTGTGCCAGAAATACTGGCATCTCTTTGTTTTCAATAAATCAACTTGATTTCATCTCCAGCTTCATACTGCCTCAGTCATTCTTGGAGTTTCTCTTCCCTGAGTCCTCCAGAGTTTGTGCCAGGGATCTGAGATCTTACATAGTGCCCAGGTTTCCAGAGGGTCCTGCTGGTCACCAGTACCCCTACCCCCACTCAGATGCCTATTATCTCAGGCCAGGTGGTCTCTGCCGCTTCTGTACCACACTTGGGACCCAAGGTCTTGGCCAAGCCATGGGCCTCTGCCCAAGATCATGTCTCCTGGTACATCATTTCCAGCCACAGCCTTGGGACACACTGACTTTTCTCTTACCTCTTGCCCAAGTCTCTGGAAATCTCTGCTTAATCCAGAGGAAAATCATTTTGTTCTCAAAGCCTGTTCACCTTCATGGATTTTTGGTAACAAGTTTGGGCACAAGTCTTTCCAGAGACAAAGAACAGGGCCTGCTACATACTTGCATGGGAGGAGGAGAGACAATAGAGGGAAACTCTCACAAAGCTCTCCGTTCCCCGCATCTACAAACATGAACCATCAGAAAGAAAGTTCATCTCACAGTCACCACGCAAACATCAACGGAGTGCCAGGCACTGTGCGAAGCACTGGAAGAAATAAGGAGCCGAACTAGACGTGAATCCGCCCTCAGAGAGTCTTCCCCTAGAGCAGTGGGTGACAAGCAAAGGAGATTTGGGCTGTGCAGGGGACATCTGGCAATGGTGGGAGGTATTTTTGGTTGCCGCAACTGGAGGGGGTGGTACCACTGGCATCTAGTGGGTGGAGGCCAGGGATGCTGCTAAACAGCCTTCGAGGCACAGGACAGCCCCACACAGTGAAGAATGATCCGGCCCAAAATGTCAATAGTGACAAGGGTGGGACATGAAAACTGCCAGCAAGGCAAAGGGAAGTGCCAGAGGCTCACCCGATGAAGATCACTGGAGGGAAACTCCAGCCAGAAAGCATCCTCCTGGGAGGCTTCCGTCACAGCAGGCTGTGATCTGGGACAAGGAGCTGAGACTTGAGCTCACAGCCCTTTCCATGCAATCGCAGACATCGGTGGCCTGGAAAAGATGCAGAGAGCTGACACGAGCCAGCTCCGTCCGGCCTGACAAACGGAGCTAGAGCCAGCCCCTATCACCGAGGGCCTGCCACATGGAGAAGCGGCTTCTCCGTGAGCCTGGGGACTGGGGTGTGCGGCGGGGCTGCCCTTCTTCACCCAGGTCTGTGGTGCTGTTATCTCCCCAGTAATCAGTGACCAGGCTAGTCAGTCAAGGAAAACGGGTCCCTGGTAGCTCTCCATCCTGACCTCACAGCAAGTCTACCCAGGGATGCTGATAGCTCCAGGAAAGGGCCCAGACGGGGTTTTTCGTTTTGTTTTTGTTTTTTAACTCCACAGGTAACTTTAATGTGCAGGCAGAGTTGAGAGATTTGTTTTACCAAAAATCACATCTCACTGCTTTTGCTGTGGAACATAATTCAGAACGATTTCCACGTTGGCTGCCTTGGATGGGAGAGGAATAATGGCAGGTGTGTCGGGTTTAGAAAGATAGGTGGGCTCTGGCTCAGCAGAGTAGGGAAGCACTTCTCTCATGACCTTGACCACAAAGGGCATGGGATTAAAACCATGGGATGTGGTAATGCTCCATTTCAAATTTCAAATATTAGAGGGGTCCTGTTCCCCAAGATATGAAGATCTGTATGTGGAAAATAGACCACATTAAAAGTTCGTGAGCTTCCCTGGTGGCACAGTGGTTAAGAATCTGCCTGCCAATACAGGGGACAGAGGTTCAAGCCCTGGTCCGGGAAGATCCCACATGCCACGGAGCAACTAAGCCCATGTGCTGCAACTACTGAGCCTGTGCTCTAGAGCCTGCGAGCCACAACTACTGAAACCCGCGTGCCTAGAGCCCATGCTCCGCAACAAGAGAAGCCACTGCAATGAGAAGCCTGCGCACCACAACAAAGAGTAGCCCCCGCTCGCCACAACTAAAGTCCACATGCAGCAACGAAGACCCAACACAGCCAAAAATAAATAAATAAAATAAATAAATTTTTAAAAAATAGAAAAGAATTATCTGTGTAAAAAAAAAAAGTTTGTGATTCACTTTTATTTTCAACCACTTCTAGGGCCTGGAAAATAAACTTTAATTTACAGAAAACCCAGCATTCTTAATGGCCGATACAGCCAAGGACTTCAAGCGTCTCTTTAGTTCCCACTCTTGTGGGTGAGAGGAGGCGTCAGCCCACCTCCTCAAAGATTTTGGCAAGCTTCTCTCCAAGGCTACACACAGTCCCTGAGCCATCTTGTTTTCTCTGGTCGCTTCAGATGCCAGCTCTGTGCTGCCTACTCTCAGTTCTGTTCCCTGGGTGACCTTCCTCCAGCCGAGGTCTCCCAGCGAGTCAACATCCTCAAACTCAACACACCAACAACCACTATCCCGCTCCCCTTCCTGGTCTCCCAAGCTGTATTTTCTACCTCAGTGACTAGCAGGCAAATCCACATCCACAACTCTCCTTCACCACCCCCACTTCCCAAGAGCCACTCGTTCCAGAAGGTTCTCAACATCTCCCATTCCAGCTCATTGTGGTCTTTCCCCAGTGCCTCCGTGTTAGCTCAGACCATCATCACTTCACACCTGGGCTGTAGCAAGAGCCTCCTATGTGTTCCCCCTGGTCCATTCTTGCTCTTTTCTACTTCCTTCTCCACCTGGAAACTAGAGTGATCTTTCAAAAATGTATCAATGATAAGAGTTTATGACTCCTGGAGCGTTTACTGTATATTAATCACCGTGCTGAGCTCTATACATGTATAATCTCTTTACACATACAATCTCTTTTAAAAGCTAAAACCCTATGAAAAAGATACTCTCATTATCCCCATTTCACAGATATGGAAGCTGAGGCACAGAGAGGTTAAGCATCTTGTCTGGGGTCATACAGCCTTTAAAAGGGAAAGCCTGCTCCAATGTTACTCTCTGGTTTAGAACCCTTCAATGACTCCCCAAATCTTGACCTTCAGGGCAAAGTGCACACTTTCAACTTGGTCACAGGATCCTTTGTGACTCAGGCTCTGCCTCTCTCCAGATTCATCACTCCTCGTGCTCCATTCTGACCCCGCCCCCATGAAGCCTCCTAAAGCTACTCAAAGGTGCCTGGTGTGTCTTGTTGCTCTTTGTTCAAGCTGTTTCCTTCCCTAAGACCCTTCCCCATCCAGTCTGTTCGGCAGACACATTTCCCAAGGTTCAACTTAAAGGACGCCCCCTCCATGGAGCCTTTCCAGAGTGCGTCCTGCCCCCACCCCTTGGAGAACTGACCTCTTCCTCCCTTGGGCTTTGCTGTAGCCGGTCCCATGCATCATGACCTCACTCGTCACCATGGGTGAGGGCAGGGACAGAGTGTGCTCGTGTTCCATGGAGATTATTACTGCGGGGGCTGTGGCTTGACTGATTCATGCCACCTGGAGAGGGCGGTTTCTCACTGTCTCAGTGGTGTGGGCGACAGTGACCAGGGTGAAGCTGTTGTCCCTTAGTGTAAAGAAGAGTTCACGGGGGGCCAGCTGATATCCTTGGGCTGCGCTATGGGGTGCGGTGCTGGGGACCCTCAGAGCCTGTGGAGTGGTTGCCCTGAGATCACAGGGAGCTCAGGAGAGGTGGGAGGAACTGGTCTCTGTCCTTCGGTTTCTAAATTCCTCGACTCCTCAAGGAGTCTTGTGAGACTAGAGCCCGTCTACGATGGGGTGGGATGTACCAGGTGGGACTGCGGCCCAGGCTCTGCCAGGCTCTCCTCTAACGCCCCGCAGCCTCAGCCGGTCCCCTCCTTGTGGGGCAGGCGTCTGCTCCTCCAGGCCCTCCTCGGGCTCCTCCTTTGGGACTCTGTTCCCAGGCCATCTCCCGGGCCTTTCCTCACCCTGGCTTTGGTGCACGGAAGCCCTGCCTCCCTCCCCAGCTCACTGCTTGAACAAGTCTGCTATTGCCTCCTGGCTTCAATGCACTTCACTTTAAAAGGAAGCAACTGCTTGCTCCTGCACCTGCTGTACTTGGCAATGGGCGCCAGGGGAGAACACGTGAGAAGGACTTCCATTTCCTTAGGACAAAGGATGCGGAGGAAGCCCCAGAGAGAATGAATATGAAGTCATCATTTTAGCTCAAGATGTTGGGAGCTGGGTCTCGGAAAGCCCGGCTGCTGCTGTTCCTATTTTCCTCCTCACACTTCTCCTCCCCTTGGGCAACATCTGACACTGCTTAAGAAGATCAGCAAACCGGAGGGGCGTCCAGAGCCCACGTAACTCCTCTGCCACTACCCCACCGACCCTATGTCAGGGGCTCTCCCCTGAGCCCCTTGGGGGTGAGGGGTGATGAAGGCATGCAGGAAAGGTGTTGCAAAAGACTGAATCCGTCTAGAAAAGAAACTGTACCATTGTTGACAAGGGATCGGGTTGGTCTGAGATTTTCTCAGCTGGTTCTTCCTCCAAATGTCTGCAATAGCGCCCTCTTTTGGCCCTCTGAGTCCTTGCCATGTGCCTCTCAGGGAATATATATTACAGTATTCTGAAACGCATCACAATACTTACAAACTATTGTACTTACTACAAAGGCATGTGCCTTTGCCCTATCCTTTCATATTCTTAGCTGCTTACAAACCAAAGCCGTCCACGTTATTAATCTCTGCATTCCATGCACTTAGCATAGAGCCTGGCTCCTGATAGGTGCTCCACACGTGTTAACTAGACACAATTGTGAGATAGTGAAACAAGACGTCATTCCGTCATTTGCTTTCAACTCTTCCCTCATTATTGTTTATTATTATTATAGTACCTATTATTATATTCTTATTATTACTCTCTCTATAATGCTATTATTACTATAGGCAAGGGCACTAATGAAAGTCTGATGGCTATAAAAGGGGAATAAACACAACTCTGATGATACATCTCTCCCTCTCTCCTTTTCACCCTTCCTCTGTCTCCCCTTCTTTCTTTGGACCTTTGCATATGTTCTCCCCCTTCTTTGGAACTTCCTTCCTTTCATTCCTCCCCTGGATACTTCAGAACCCCACCCACATCACCCATTTCAGGAACTCTTCCCTCATCTTGCCCTACAGTGGACTGAAGACACCTCCCTGGAATTTTTAGATCGTCTTCCACTGTGGGACACAGAGCTATAAATATCTCTTTATGTATCAATCTCTTCCACTAGAAGCCCAGCTCCTTGAAGGCAGGGCCTGAGATCCTTGCAATGCCTAGCATGGCAACATAAGTGTCCATTCACAGATTCAACACATGCTTTTTGAATGCCGAGCGTGTATCAGGCACTGGCGTCACATTGACAAACTACCCTTGTGCTGGCCAATCTCCAAGATGGCTCCCAATGGTCCTCACCTCCTGGGATTCACGCCCTCATATGGTTTCCTCCCAACTGAACTGAGATTGGATTGTGTGACCGATAGATCATGCGGGATGACATGTGGCTCTAATGCCCTGTAGCATAAGATCCTGTCATAAAGGCATTTTCAGCTTCCTTCATGGTCTCTTGGATTGTTTGCTTTAGGGGAAGCCAGCTGCCATGTCAGGAAGGCAGTCAGTGCAGCCCCGACAAACGTGCATGGGGAAAGGAACCAACCTGGCAGACACTGTCAGCCGCGTGAGTGAGCCTCTCCTTGGAGATGGATCCTCCAGGCTCTGTGAAGCCTTCGGGTGACTATAAGCCCACTGGCACCTGAGGTTCAACCTCAGGAGAGACCCCGAGCGAACCACCCTACTGAGCCCCTCCCAAATTCCTGATCCACAGATATCATGATTCTCATTGTTCTAAAGTTTTTATATCACTAAGTTTTGGGGTGCTTTGTTTTACAGCAATAAATAACTGATATAATCCTGTTGCCATGGAGTTTACATTCTAGTGGAAGAGATTAAATGAATAGAATTTATTTGTTCATTTATTCAGTACCACCAGACACTGCTGGGGTGCTAGAATTACAGTGGCACACAAGACACTGGACAAAGTCCCTGCATTCCTGGGGTTTATGTTCTATTGCAGACAGAAGAGAAAATAAACAAGTAAATCCTATAAAAATATTAAATCAGAGTGCTAAGAATAAAAGAAAACTGAGCAAGTTGGTTGAGAGGGAGGGAACTGCAATTTAGACTATTTTGTACTAAACATTTTCCATCTTTATCTTAATACCCCCAAACCTTTCGAAGTAGGTAGTTTATCCCCATTTTACAGATGAGAAAATTGAAGGTCAGAAAAGTTAGATGATGAAGCCAACGTCAAACGGCTAGTATTTGGCTCACCCAGAGTGTAACCCAGGCCGCTAGGACTCCAAAGCCAGTGCTCTTTGCAGTACCCCAAGCTGACCATTGTGGATTTCCCTTTCAGCACTCACCCTGGTGCTCACCCTTCAGCGCGGCAGTGCTGAACATCAGCTAGGTGCTTGTAATGTCTTGGTGGAAGGAAGGCAGGGAAATGGCCTTTAGATAGGATTACCTCAAGTTGGAGGTGAGCCTCAGCCTCTACTTCTTCTAACTCTGGAAAATGCCACGGTGCACTCAGATCCACTGGCAGGCTGGGAATATCCACCCAGTCCCCTCAACGTCAGCTGCTCTAATTGTTTATAAAAGGTGACATCCACTCCCTCAAGCTGTTTCCTGCCCACTTCCCTTCCTGCTCTTCACTGAAAGAGCTACAGCTCTTCAGACCAAGCTCACCCTGTCCACCCTTCCTCATCCATCCTCACTCCCCTGGCGCCTCTTGATCCTCTTTCTTTTTTTTTTTTTTTTTTTTTTTGGCCTTCTTTTCTTGTGCCAAGACCACTAGAGGGAGATATACTAATACTCACTGGATGCTTACTATGTGCCAAGCTCCACATTCTCTGTGCTTTTCTTGCATGATTTCATTTGATGCTCATGACCACACTTTGTAGAAGCCCCATTACTTTCCTCATTGAGGTTAAGGCTCAAGGTCATTTGGCTACTAGATGGCAGAGTTGGGATTCAATCCCATGTCTCTCTGAAGCCAGACTTCATTCTCTGGCCAAGGTCACCCACTGAACTGGAGGAGCTCTGAAAATGGGTGATTTTTGCGTTTAACATTCTTATTAATGTCTAACACAAATGATTAATTTGATAAACATTTATTCAGTGCCTAGTGTGTTAATCCCTGTGCTGTGATAGTGCTGTTAAGCCCTGTGCCCATGGGTTATCATGGAAGTATAGAGAGGGATGTTGAACAGACTGGCAAGTCAGGGCTGCCACCAGGTGATGCTAAGCTGAGCCCTGACAGTCTCAGAGGTGCCAGGCAGCAGAGAGATGGAGCAACATGTGCAAAGTCAGGGAGAGGGGGCTGAAAATGGCTCATTTCAGCATGTGGCTGGAGCTTACAGGAAGTATTAGGGAGCGATGAGCAACAGAATTAAGAGATGAGCAGGGGCCAGGTCTTCCCTGGTGGCGCAGTGGTTAAGAATTCACCTGCCAATGCAGGGGACATGGGTTCGAGCCCTGGTCCGGGAAGACCCCACATGCCACGGAGCAACTAAGCCCATGCACCACAACTACTGAGCCTGCGCTCTAGAGCCCACGATCCACAACTACTGAGCCCGTGTGCCACAACTACTGAAGCCTGCACGCCTAGAGCCCGTGCTCCGCAACAAGAGAAGCCACCGCAATGAGAAGCCCATGCACTGCAACAAAGAGTAGCCCTGGCTCGCCGCAACTAGGGAAAGCCTGTGTGCAGCAGCAAAGACCCAATGCAGCCAAAAATAAATAAATAAAATAAATAAATTTATTTTAAAAAAAGAGATGAGCAGGGGCCAGATCTGTGCCAAGGTAAGGAATCTGCTCTCCATCTGGAAAGCAATGGAGAATGATTTAAGTGTTTTAGGTAAGGTACTGATATAATCAGATTTGCATAGTAGAAAAATTATTTCGTCAGTGGTATGGATGATACAGGGAAGACCAATTAGGGAGGATTATTACAATGGTTTAGGCAAGAGATGCTGACTACAGAAGAGACAGACAGAGGTGGAGGAACTGTGGGGGAGATTTATGAGAAGACTAGTTAGGACTTGGCACTTGCTTGGGTGTGGGGCAGTGGAGAAGGAAGGCACAGAGACTGAGTCCTCCAGCTTCCTGGTTTGGGCACATGGGTGGATGGTGGTCCCATGTGCTGAGATGGGAGTCAGGAGGAGGAGAAGGTCTAGGAAAGAGCTACTGTCGTCTATTACCCCAGGCCCCTTAGGGCAATCCTTACTCCAGACGAGGAAAGCAGACTCAAAAGGCTGAGGTGATTTGCTCAAATTCACATGGCCACCCTAGTGTCAGAGGTGAGACTCAAACCGAGGTCTTTCTATTTATGGAAAAATTAGTGTCCCAGGCCTCAGCAGGTTTGCTTTGCAAGGAATGTAAGGAGAGCTTAGTACAGAATAATGTGTGGCAAAGCAAACATTTACCTATGTCAACTCGCCATTTTTACATTTATTCATTCATTTGACAGATTTATTGAGCACCTCCCATGTGCCATGCCTGTAGGGTTGCAGTGGGAAATATAATAGGCAAGGACTCTACCCACATGGAGCCTACAGTCTAGTTAGGGAGACAGGCAGTATACAAATTAGCAAATACATATATAATAAACTGTCAGAGTAACATGAGAGAGAGGATATGGGTGTTATTTTGGATAGAGTAGTTGAGAAAGGATTTTCTAAGGCACGCTATTGGGTATCCGATCAAGATTGGAGTGATGAGGGAAAATCATGCAAAGATCTGGGGTAAGTGGGTTCCCAGCAGAGGAAACTTCACATGCAAAGGCCCTGAGGTAGAAATAAGCTTGGACACTCAAAGGATCACAAGAAAGCCTGTGTTCCAAGAAAAGAGTGAGTTAAGGAAGAGAATGGTAGCAGATGAAATTCAAGGCAGGGGCCAGACCCTATTGGACTTGTTAGACATGATCAGTAGTTTGGATTTATTCCAACTGTGACAGGAAACTCTCTGAGGTCTGGAGCAGGGCTGTGACATCATCAATCTATTCATTTAAATTATACTTTTTATTTCAAGGTACTTACACATTCACATGCAGTTGTAAGAAATAATACAGAGAGATCCTGTGAACACTCTTCCCATTTTCCGTCAGTTGTAACATCTTGCCTAACTATAGCACAACATCACAACCAAGATATCTCAGTGTGTTTTGTGTTTTCCTGCTGGTAATGATGATGAACATCTTTTCATGTTCTTGTTAGCCATCTATACATCCTCTTCAGTGAAATGTTTGTTTAGGGTCTTTTGCTCATTTTCTGTTTTATTTTCTAACACTGTTTTATTGTTCTTTTTTTAAAAAATAAATTTATTTATTTTTGGCTGCATTGGGTCTTTGTTGCTGCGTGAAGCTTTCTCTAGTTGTGTCAAGCGGGGGCTACTCTTCGTCGCGCAGCTCGGGCTCTAGGTGCGTGGGCTTCAGTACTTGTGGCTCGTGGGCTGTAGAGTGCAGGCTCAGTAATTGCGGTGCGTGGGCTAAGGTGCTCTGCGGCATGTGGGATCTTCCCGGACCAGGGCTCGAACCCGTGTCCCCTGCATTGGCAGACGGATTCTTTACCACTGCGCCACCAGGGAAGCCCTATTGTTCATTTTTTAAAGTTCTTTATATATTCTAGATACAAGTCTTTTGTCAGGTAAGTGACTTGCAAATATTTTCTCCCGGAGTACAGATTGTCTTTTCATTCTAACAGGGTCTTTCACAGAGCAAACTCTTTTAATTTTGATGACGTCCAACTGATCAATTTTTCCTTTCATGGATTGTGCTTTTTGGTGTCAAGTCTAAGAACTCTTTGCTTAGCCCTAGAGCCCACAGTTTTTCTCCTGTGGTTGTCTTGGACAGTGGAAGAGTAAACTGATGAAATAAATGTAGGGTTGCTGGGTAGAACTGAGGGCCCACTTGAGATTCAAGCATGGGGGGCAAAGGAGTGAGAGAGGGAAGAGGCTTCAAGTTACTTTCTATTCCCTGGAGAGTACACTATCGGGTAGAAGTTCCTTTCCCTTCTAGTTTGACTGATGTGAGCACAGCAGAGGCCATCTTGGCAACATGACCCAAGGCCTGGGCTTCCCCCTTCCCTAAGGATACTCATAGACTCTGAAAGACTCTAGTTCTTTTTATTCACAACAATGTACTTTCACTACATCATCATGACTTACTTCTCACAACAACTCTGTAAGGAAGATATTATTACCCCCTTTTACAGAAGATACAACTGAGACCCAGAGAAGGGCTGGGACTAAACACAAATCTCCTGATATCAAGAGGAATGATTATTCTCCTCTACCAGCTGACTCTGAATTTCTACTGCTAGTTATTGCTTGAGGTCAGTGGTTCTCAACCATCAAATGATGGTTCATGGACCCCCAGCATCCCCAAGACCTTTTTCAGAGGGTCTTCAAGGTCAAAGCTATTTCCCTGATAAAACTAAGATGTTACTTGCTTTTTGCTGTGTTGACATTTTAACTGATGGTGCAAAAGCAAAGGCGGGGGGTGGGGGGCAGTGAAACTGCTGATATCTTAGCACGAACCAAGGCAGTGGCACCAACCTATACTGGTTGTCATTGCATTCTTCACCCCCATGCACTCACAGGGGAGAAAACAGCCAGTCTTACACTAATGTGTAATTAAATGGGAACTACACAAAGAGCATTTCTGCTGCATACCAAAATAAGATGGTTTGTCTTAAGGAAAATCTTCTGCAAATATATGAGTTGCAAGCTAACTTGTTCTCTCTTTTTTCCCCATGGAATACAATTTTGTACTTGAGAGAATGACTGACAAACTATAGTTACTCAGACTTAGGTATCTAGCAGACATTTTCTTAACAAACAAACAAAGTAAGACCATCACACAAAGGAAAGCAACTGACAATATTTGTTGCTAATGATAAAACTTGATATTTTGAGTGAAAATTAGAATTTGGGGGGAAAAAATTCACTTGCTGCTATGAGCCTGACAGCTTTCCAATACTGAAATACTTTTTTGATGATATCAGCGGTAATATTAATAAATGTGATTTGTTTGATATTGTGTAAAGAAACGTGCTTACACGTAGAGGAGCTGTATAACTCAGTACACTAGGAGCTTCCCGCTGACTAATGCATGATGGCACAAATCAGCACGGGTCAAAGATCCATTCAAAGTGTAAGATCAATCAATGGGTTTTAATATGACAGAATATGAACAATTCATTGGTATAATTTCAGACTCCACATGGCAACTAATCTTTAGGAGACTTTCACTTGTCAAGTTTTGCGGGTATCAAAGAGGAATATCCACAGTTATCTGAAGAGGCTGTTAAAATACTCCTCCCTTCCCACTGCCTAGCTGTGAGAGATTGGACATCTTACATGCATTTCAACTAAAAAGAAAAAAACATGTTGGAAGAGACTAAATGCAGAGGCACGTTGGAGAATCCAGCTGTCTTCCATCAAGCCAGACAGTGCAACGGACAGCTGAGCCCCAGCCAGCGCTGGCTTCCCCTCACTCGCAGCTCTTGTCTGGTGGGTCTCTCAGTTTCCTCAATCTCCTTTTAACTCCCTCCCCAAACTGGGGTCCCAGTTTGACCCCGCTGACCCCAGCAAATCTCTAACATTTCCTAGGGGTGAGGATCAGCCTTCCCTAATCGCTACTGGCTCCCAGGGGGTCAGGGGTGCCTCCAAACTTCTGTCTCAGGACAGGGGTCCCAGGGTCCTGCAGCCAAGAAGATGAAATCTAACCTACCCTGGGGGACGGTTATGGGCCCTTCAAATATATCTCACACCCAGTGGGGGAGTCTGAGCTTGAGGACCTCCCAAGTCTCTGCCTCCAACTCCCAAAGTGGGTTCTGGGCCCCTTCACTTGGGACTCACTTCCCATCGGGGACAGGAAGATGATGTTTGCTGGAGATAAAAATCAAAAAAACAACTAACAACAATGACAAAAGCATCTTTTACGTTAAAGATGTAAAACTGTAAAATGATCTTTACACTAAATTTTAATTTTTTAATTAATAAATATTTTAAAAATTCCTCAGCTTCAATTTTTATTATTGCAAATATAGATAGGCACAACCCATATAAACAAAAGCTCTCTTAGGTCTTCAGTAATTTTTAAGAACGTAAAGGGGACCAAACAGTTGGAGAAGAACTACTTCATGCTAAATTGGTGAAGGCTCCAATTAGCCACTGTGACCAAGTGATGCGTTATTCAGCATGAGCATCCTTTTCTAGATTATTCTCTGACCACAGGCTTCAATCTGACCCTGAAATAAGGGACTTTGTTTCAAAGGACAGCTGAGCATGTTAACAGGGAACCCAGGGTTCCGATAACGGTCCACACCCTTTCTGTCTTCCTTTCCTGCTCACTCTCCTACTGGAAAGAACGTGGGCCTTGAAGCAAGCAGACCTTGGGCTCAGTGTCAGCCCTGCTTTCAGCCGACAAGGGGACCCTAGGCAAGTCTCTTAATTCTCTGTTCTCCATCAAGTGAGAAGTAATAGTGCCCACCTTCCCTTACTGAGATTGGTTTGAGGATTAAACAAAGTAATGGAGACAAATCTGGAAAGTGCTTATAAATATAAGTGATGACCACTTTCCAGCAAAGAATTGTCATGTAGATTTATGGCCATTCATTTAATATTTAGCAAAAATGTGGCCTAACGCAGGCCCTGAATGCAAAAACAACAATGCAGAGTTCTAGCCTGCATCCTGCATCTTTCGGTCGAGCGGGGAAGATGAGTATAAACAATAGCGAAACAGTGTGACGAGGTAGAAGATCTTTGACATCTTAACCCGAATTTCCCCCCAAGCATCCACTCAAGCTTCTTGCTGCCTTGTGACCACTTTTTCTTTATAAAACGGATGGGGCTGCATCTGTGCCTCAGCACAGGGATGATACTGAAGAACTAGAGAGAAAGTTTCTGAGTGTTTTGTCAAAAGCCTGTCCTTGAGGAAACTGGAGGTTTAGAAATCCAAAGGGAAACAGGGTAAAGCTTCCCCCTCCTCATCCGAGCCTAGAAACGAGCCTTTGGGGGCACCCTGAAGGGGAGATGTCAGTGGAGCCCGTGGGGCCCAAGAGGAAAGCTCTCAACCAAGAGGCACCATATAAAGGAGCCAGCGTTCTAGACCCAGCTGGTCTCCATCCAGCAAACAGCACCCAACATCGGAACCAGGGAGTTCCTGGAAACTTGAGCAGTGTCTGTAGCCTGTGCCCTTTCTGTTCCTCAGAGCATCACAGATGGCCAGTGCTGGGGATCAATACTTTGTCCTTCTCCTTGGCCTCTGAACTTCTTACTAGCAACCAGCATACTGTCCTTTGTTAATCAGCAGAAGTGGTGCCCATGTGTGCCCTCAAGACTTTGCTCAATCGCATTCTGATAATCTTGTAGAGACAACCTTCTTTTTAATGGCCAAAGGCTCTGAATAGTTGAGGGTAGAAGGACAAGCCTCATAGGCTTGTGCCTCGGTGATACCAAATGGAAGCAGCCCAAGGTCTCTCTGTTTCCAGTGGGATAAAAGCTCAAACAGAAATGGGCAGGAAGCAGCAAGAGTACAGAGGAAGTGATTCATTCTTCCAGGCCTTCCTGGGCAGGAAGCGAGTGGGAGGAAGAGGGTCAGGGAAGCCTTCACAGAAGAGGTGACATTTGAACTGGGTGTGGATGCTGGGCTCTGAAAATCAGCCACCAGTCATCTCACAGATGTCAGCCTGTCCAATCCAAGAAGAAGAGGCTGTTTCCTGGGAAAGAGGAGCCCATGGAGAAGGCACCAGTAGGAACCAGAAGCCAGAAGAAGATCCAGCAGACACCAGTTCTTCTTTAGAAAATGTTGTGTGGCTTTTTCAGAGCATCGATACTTCCCTATTTATGTAGCTATCCACTAACAAATAGTGACTGACACTCCTTGCGCTGGGTTCTAGGACGGGTAAGCAGTATAAGGGCCACAGGTGATTTATTGGCTGCTCAATATACGTCAGGCACTGTGCTCCAGCCCTGAAAGGAAAGGGTGTCACTGCCCCTTCCCCTTCTGTCCCCTCCACTGGCAGGAATGAGGATATGGCTATGAGCTATTTTGGGCCATCTAAATGAGGTGACACCTAGGGATGGCAAAATAGGTGACTCTGTGGAGCAGAGACAGTACACCAACTTCAAGTTTTACCTGAGAGAAAAATAAACTTCTGTTATGTCATCTGGAGTTTCTCATATATAATATATCTCTATATCCTAATATATTATAGCCTAAAAAATATAGGGGAAGAAAACATTGAACAAATCCTCACTCAAGTATACAATTTGTATAAATACAAATTATAATAAATGCAATGAAAAAGACACACATAGACTATTTCCTGAGAGAATGTAGTTGAAGGGGGGCTAATAATTGTCACCCAAGGAGAGCTTTTGTCTTAGTTCAGTCTACTATAACAAAATACCATAGACTGGCTGGCCTAACCAACAAACATTTCTTTCTCATAGTTCTGGAGTCTGGGAAGTCCACAATCAAAGTGCTGGCAGATTTGTTGTCTGATGAGGGCCCTCTTCCCGGCTTTCAGGCAGCTGCCTTCTCACTGTGTCCTCACATGACAGAGGGAAAGAGGGCTCTTGTCTCTTCCTCTTCTTATAAGGGCACTAACCCCATCACATGGGCCCCACCCTTGTGACTTCACCTAAACCTAATTACCTCCCAAAGGTCCCACCCCCAAATAACACCACCTTGTGGGTTAGGGCTTCAAGATATGAATTTGGGGGCAGGGGACACAAATATTCATTCATAGCAGCTTCTCAGAGAAAGGGATTTTGCTGAGACCGATGGCATGGGTAGGGTTTTGGTCAGGGAAAAACAGAAGAACAAGGAGACAGCACCTGAGCCACAGAGCATTTGACCACTGCTGGGACCCCAAGAAGGGTCATATGAGCAGAGCCCCTCTGTGCTGAACCTTCAGTCTGTCCTCCATCTCACAATCCTCCATCTCACCATGGGTGTCCCCCACCCATGGTGATGTAGCCTGGGCACCTCAGAACCTAGACGGGAGGCAGCACAGCTGATTCCAGTCCAAATACCTCTTGAAGGGATGGCTGAGGTGCCTCTGGAGGACGAATACAAACCCTCTTCCAGGAGGGAGCCCCAAGTCCAGCCAAGAAGCTGGATGTGCAGCTGGGGCCCAGGAGCGACTGTGAGCCCAGCAGGAAGAGGAATGGGTCAGGAGATGAGGAGCCAGACAGGTGTGCAAACTGAGGCTCCAAGGATGACTTCAGACGTGACCTGGCTGGACACCAGGATTGCTTTGTATTGGGGGCTCGATGTGTAAGCGTGGCTTGTGGGCTCACTGCCATTTCTAAGTGTGGGCAGGACGCAGCAGGAAATGCTCTCAGTACAGAATCTCACCTCACCCTCACACACTGAGTTTATGAGGTGGGCATCGTCTCCATTTTACAAATGAAAACACTGAGGCTCAGAGAGGAGAAGATAATTGTCCAAAGTCACTGAGTGGGTAGTGGGGCCTGGGGTGGGGGTGGATCGAGGGCTTGTCTAATCTCCCCATAACTCAAGGCAATGCAGGGGAACACAACACAGCCAATCTGTCCAGAAGAGCACTTGCGCAGAGTGTTGCAGACCCTTGGCCTAGTAACCAAAGATGGGCTGCAGCTGTGTTCGATTTCTCCGGCCAATGATTTAAACAAACAAACAAACCACTGAATGTGAAGCCTGTAGGCAGGGCACGGTCTGCATCTGTCATAATCTCCCCCATTACTCTCTCGTTTACTGGCTGCCTGGTCCCAAAGGCAGCTGAGTGTCAATGTGGCCTCCATTCTAGAAAAACCTTTCTTTAGCCCCAGAAGCCAGTTGAGCAAGTTTTCCTGAGCCCTTCTCCAGTCACTGTGGGATGCATCAGAGACTGGGAGCCTAAGTACTGACTTAAGCTTTTAGATATCTGCCATCTAATATGCACAGACCTTTCTCCTATCCAAGAGGGTAACGCATGTAGGCAAGGACTCTGCTTTGTGAATTAGCCATGATGTGCACCCTGCAAGCGAGTTAAGAAAGACCAAACGGGCTGGGTTCTTTCCTGGACTTCTTCAGGAACAGGAGGCAGTCGCATTTTCCAGAGCTAGAAGGCTGCAGGTCAGCAACTGGGACATGTTGAGGTGGAAGGCTCGAGGGAGTGGGCTGAGAATCCTCTCTGCGTCTTCTTCCTGTGCTTTGCCAAGCTTGCTAGCTCCCCATTGGCCAAGCACTTGGGTTTCCATTGTAGACCCCATCTGTCTGGTCTGGAGTTTAACCAGACACCACCATCAGGCCCACAGTTTCCTTTGCAAAGCTTTGGCCTCTGAATCCCTGGAGTGTTTGGAGGCACAATTTGCAGACCCCATCTTGTCATCTAGGGTAGCAGCCACCTAGCCCACATGGTAGCTAAAGAACTTTGAGTTCTGCTTGCAAGATGCCATGGGCAAGGGACGTCATTTTCCTGAACTCAGAATAGCTGTCTGCGTGTTAACTACTTTTTTTTTTTTAGATGAAAGCAACTACTTAAAAAAAAAAAACCCAAAACAAAATAAATGTGTCAGTGGTATGTCTAATGAAAACCTGGAAATGAGGGTTTTATGTCCCATGAATGCCTTGAAAATTAAAGTTTAGCAAAAAAGATTAGATGGGGGGGTGGAGTCACTGAGAAGACAGCACTTGTCTCTGTGAATCTGGGCTTATGATGAGGGGACAGCACTCATCCTTAACCCAAGCCTCACCCCTTGAAAAATAGTTTATGCTCCAATGAAATAGGCAGGAACGGGTGGGGCTCCCAGGCTTATGAAATTTCAACTCATTCAAACAATAACAGCAAAGTGAAGCATGATTTGCCCTGGGTCATAGTCTAACTGCCTCTGAGTAAGCAGGTCCTGAATATGCTATTTTTCAAAATCTCAAATCTGTTTCCCTGTGTCTCTTTTGAATTTCCTCTTCTATAACATGTATTTATATCCTGCCTATTATAAGCTGACAAGAACAATCACCAGCATTATCTGTTTCCTCTCAGATCCTGGTGTAATTCACTTACCTTCTTCCCACGGTTGTTTTTTTTTTTTTTCTCCTTGCCATCAACCTAAACTGTCTTACGATGATGAAGGGAGGAGAGAGGTGGCACCTTTGGACATTATTAAACACAAAGCTATTTGGTCCTGAATACCTGGAAGGAGTTTAGTAAATTCATTCGTTCATTTGTTCATCCCATCGAGAACTTACTTAGAGGTTACTATACATAGGCCATTTGCCAGGCAGTAGGAATGAAACAGAAAACAAGATATAGTCCCTTTCCCTTAAGAAACTCACACTCCAGTGGAACATGCAGACAAAACAAATACTCCAGGTATTTACAAGAGAGGGTGTTGTGAATAAGCTTGACTGCTACTGCTGGTTTTAGTTAAAGAAAGAAGAGGGATGATTTCTGTTGAATTGACCTGATTGAAGTTGTCAAGGCATTTTCATTACTAACAATAATGTATTAAGGACCCTCTAAAGGCAAAGCAAGGCTTTGATGTATAGTCACGATTTGCCCAAAGATCACCAGTGCCTTCAGTTTTAGCTCTAAGGATACGATCTTTGACTCCTTCTACTACCACTAGGAGGAAGGGAGAGGAGGAAAAAGTATAGTAAAGTTAGGAAGTGAGTGCAAGGTGGGAAACTTCTTAGGCCATCAGACATTAGAAGGACCCTCTCTCTTACATGTTCTGCGTGCCCTGCAGTGGAGTTCAGTGCAATCGCCCATCTGGGAGACACTGAACGAGAGGAGCTGGCCTGCGATGGTGATGCACGAAATCCTGAAGGCAGGGAAGCAGGGATGGCAAATTCACGGCACCCACGCTATTACTCCCCTCACCAGCGCCCATGGCAAACAACGGCAACGGGTCAGGCCACCTGATCTCAACCACAGCTACTCATCAGAACCAACTCTTCTCTGATTCTGATGAGGATTCTCATCAGTCTCCTAAGTATGTTACACAACTCGTCCCACTGCAGATGCATAAGAAAGAAGTGAATCCGTTACAATTAGTGCCTTGGGGCATCGGGGCTTAATTCTCTGAGGAACCCCCAATACAGCTGGGCAATCCTCCTCAAAGGGCAGCATTCGGCACCAGCTGCCTATCCCAGCAGCTGAAGTTTATTCGCCACCTTGGACACCTGGCTCCTTGAGGGAAATGTAGGAAAGGCTACAAAAAGAGTGAGAAATAAGTTTTCCACTAGGGGCGTCTGAGAGTCATTTTGGATACTCAGTGCTCAGGTGGAGGAGGAAGACACAAAAGGAAAGTCTCCTCATCGCTCTGCCATATTTCCTAGACTTTTAGCTGCTGTGGTAGAATTCTAAGATGGCCCCCAGGATTCCTGCCCCCAGGTGTCCGCACTAGGGATAACCCCCTCCCCTTGAGGGTGGCCGGGACTTGAGAGCATGAGGCATTTCACTCCTGTGATTAGGTCATGCTGCTGTGTGGCAACCGTGAAGGGACTTTGCAGATGTCCCTGACTACCTGACTTCGAGCAAAATCGAAAGGGAGATTATCCTGGTGGGCCTGACCCAATCAGGTAAACCCTTTAAGTTAGGGTTTAGAGGCAGAAGAGCTCAGAGAGGTTCGAAGCAGCAGGCACCCTCTCCATGGTCCTTGAAGAAGCAAATTACCATGTTTGAAGAGGGTCGGATGGCAGGGGACTGTAGGCGGCCTCAAGATGCTGAGGGACTCAGCCGTACAGCTGCAAGGAACTGAGTTCTGCCAGCAACTGGTGAGCTTAGAAAAGGACCCCCGCCCTCAGGGGAAACAGCAGCCCTTAATGCCAACACTTGGATTTCAGTTTTGTGAGAAGCTGAGTTGAGAAACCCAGGCGAGCCCACAGGAACTGTGAGAGGACAAATGGGCATTGTTTTAAACTGCTAAATTGTGGTCCACAGTGATAGAAAACTAACAGAGACTGTATTTACTGTAAGACATGCCATTTATTCTAAGACGTACCATTGACTTTATAACATTTGGGGAAACAACACAACTACAGCATTAAATGTTCCAATCAATCATAAGGCATAAATTGAAAGATATTCTGATTTAAAAGTAATAAAATGAAAAAATGTGTATCTTGGTATTAAAGAAACATGTATTATTACATTTGTGAAGCACCAAAAAAATTTCCAATCCTTTTCACATATGACTTTACTTAGTCCTCCTAACAACTCTGTGATTGTTGAGAGGGGAGGTTTCATGATGAGAAAGCTGAGGTACAGAGAAGTTAATGACATTCCAAGTGACAACACTAGACAGAGCCTGGACCAGAATCCAGGCTTGCACTTTCCATTATACCGGGACCTGACCATCACGTCTCACTTTGCCAACATCTAACACCACTTCATGGAGAATCTGTGCCACCAACAGGCTTGCTCAGGGGACAGCCACCGAGGCCAAATTTTCCTCCAACTGAGCCTGTCACTTCTGAATGAACCTGATAGATTAGAAGTATGTACCAGTCCCAAGGCAGCCAAACCATAGTGTAAGTTATCACATATGGAATGGGTCAACTCAAAAAGATGAGCTGGGCTCATCAGATTCCCCCTCGTGAGGCATTAATTCAGTAGTAGAGCGGGACTGTCACATGTGCCATGGGCGAACAGAAGTGTGGGAGCAGATGCCAGGTGTAACGAGAGGCTATCCAAAGGCATGAGGAAAGCAGAGCAATGAAGGAAGCAGAGGAGCCATATGAATGAGACAATGGAGCCCATGAGAAGATCATCCCTGGAACTGCTTCTGTTTCAGACATGCCCCCAAAATCCCAATCACAGCCCTTCTGTGTCCTTAAAATCCTCTCTGCAACTTTTCTGAGAAACTTGGGCAAGTCTCTGTTCATTGCAAGTGTATCATTTATAAATTCATGATCCATGTGGTCCAGTTCAGAAGTAGAGTTATGGTTAAAGAAACATAGTTCATGCAAAAAATCGATGTCAAAATAACCTGTATTTATCCAACACGATGAACACTTTTCTCCCCTAATGGCCACTGTCTTCACACACCACAGCTGCACGTGTTCTCAATAATCCCCCATGAACTACTCCTAGCTCTGCTTCCCGCGTGCATCTTACTGTCTTCCTGTCTTCTCCATCGTCTTATGATTACCCATCACAAAAGCTCAAGAACTGGTCTAGCGAGACCAGGTCCTCCTTGGAGGGTGGAGGCGGACAAGGACCTAAGTAGTCCAAGTCAGAATCTTCCTTAATGAGCAGAGGGTGGGAAAACATATGAGAACACTCATATTTCAATCATTATTTACCCTGTCATCACACAGCCAAGGGAAAAAACCATAACTAAAACAATATAATTTTGAAATCATGGCCACTGTAAGCGTATGCCATGAATATTAGGGACTGTGTTTACGGGTTGCACATAGACTTATTCTGAATTTCCTGGGGGTAAGACTTGTCAGATGATCTGGTGAAATGACGAAGATGCTCATGTTATCCAAATAAAGCAGCCAGTGCATATGCGACAGGACTGGGGTGGGTGGGAGAAGGTGTGGCCGAGTGTGAGCTCCTGTTTGTCTCAGGAGGCTCAGAGTATCAATTCAAACGCTACCACCAATAATACGGTCACTGGAAGCAGCTAAAACATTTTTTTGAAGTTATTTCTGTCCTTAGAGTATATCTCACTCGTGATGAATAGTCAAATCAGTGAGTTTTAAAGAACTAGTTCCTTTCTGAGTGATTACAACACCAGCTAGATGCACAATTAGGTTCATTTATTTCATTTCACTTTTGACATTTATAAACTGCTTTTAAAATTTAGTTTTCTATGAAATGAAATTTCAAATTTTAATTTTTTAATAATATATTTACATGGTTCCAAAGTCAAACGTGCAAAACTGATTTTTCATTTATTTCATCTCAGTTTTATGTGACCACGTTGGGGCTTTTAACAGCTTCCTTCCACCCAGCAGTGTGGTTACAATTAGTTTCCATTTCCATTAGTTTCCATTTCAGAGTCTGCTTCCCATGGAACCGAACATGTTGCAACCTGTGCCAGAAGAGTCTGAGGAATGGTCTTAGGAAACAGGCTCTGAGAACTCCATCATGGGGGTGGGTGGAGCCTTAACCCCCAGCACATGTGCACCGGTGCAATTATTAACACAGTCCCAGCTGTGAACTGGGATGGTTCACCACATGGGGACAATATATCAGGCTGAGAAATATGTGGACAATTATATTTAATATAAGTATAATAAAATAGAATTGGATAGCTATTGATGGAGAAAATGGATGCTTTAGAAAAGAAAAAAAAATGATAAAACACTAATGGTGGTTTATTAGCAATTAAAGGCTAAGTGTGAAAGCCAGAGGGCCTCTTGCCAGCAAATAAGAAACTCTCATCTCTCACAGCCAGGAGAGAAGATGGAGCTGAAGATGAGGACCAGGGCTTAATCATAAGAGGAGTCAAGCTCCCAAGAAGGTTAAACTCCCAAATAAGGCAGGTCTGCTATGCCCAAGTCAGGCTCTGATAAGAAAGAATGGGACCCTGAGATGAGACAGGGACACTGATGTTGATGCATTAGAAAATATGGGATACCCCGGAGCCCTTTGGCCTGCAGAAGTTGCCCACTCCTCCCTGTTAAAGGCTATCCCCCCAACCAAGGAGATGACTCAGAGGCCTCCCCGTCTTGTAACTCACCCTCCTTGGGATCTACCTCCACCTTCCTCCTAGCACTAGACCAGTAGCTGTTAGGGTTAAGTCACAACATAAACCAGACGGGGGAGTCCTGAGTCTACTAGGGGAGAAATGGAATTATCCACTCAATGAACTGACTGCATGATGCAGCCGACATGTACAGGCAGAAGCAAGACAGTGGGGACTGGATCCTGAGGGTCCTGGATCCAGGGGGTCAGAATATCAGGTTGGGTAAGGTGGAGTTTATCAATGTGAGAGCACTCTATCATGATACAGGATTTGATATCCTGGCAAGGACTATAAACGATGGTGCTAGCATACCGCTAGAAGAGCCCTTGGAAGCTTGGAAAGAGCAATAGTCAACACCAAGTGACAGAGAAATACCAGATCACCATGGCAGGTGTGGAAGAAGGAATCACAACTTCAGGAAGCGGGCATGTTAGAAGGGATCTACTCTTAAGGTCTGAAAACCTCCTGAGGAGAGGAAACTCTGCCAAAGTGATAGGAAATGTTCTGGTGTAAGGGTCACTGGCATTTCTGAGAAGCTCGGTGGTGACCCTCATCTGACGACCCAAGCTGACCACAGGAGATGCAGTAACAGAACTGGGCTCCCTGGGGGTGAGCAATTCTAAAATAATAGAGGCCAGGTAATGTTTAACCAACAAAGGAAAGTGGATGCAGTTGTTATAATGAGTGGCAAGGTGGTAGTGCATCCTGGGGAATTGGGGGAGTCTAGGGTGATGAACTATTTTGTTTTGCACGGGGACGAAGGGATTTCCAGGGATGCAGGAGGTTGTTCAGTGTTTAAACAGGGACAGCCCTGGGAAAATCAGGATGGTTGACCAAACTAGGGGTGACCCATATAGAGCTATGGAGACCTATGGCCATTTACTCAAGTAATCCTACCTTGGGGAAAGGCAGATATCCAAATATCTCAAGGACTGTTGGACACAGGTCTAAGTTATTGGTATCTGAGAACTGAAGTGTCAGCTGGCCCCTCAGGATATTAGGGGCTTAAGGGGACCAGGTAATAAATTGAGTCTGGCTCACTGTGGGTCCAGTATGTCCACAGACAAACCTAGTGGTCAGTCCCCAAATATGTAATTTTAATAGCTATACTTGGCAGTTCACTGAGCAGCCACATTGGTTCCTTGGTTTGTGGGGTAAGAGCTATTATAATGGGAAAGATCCAGTGGGAGCTTTTGAAATTGGCCCTCCCCACAGCCAACACGGTTAATCCAGAATAATCCCAAATATCATTGTATCCTTGGGAGGACAGCAGAGATTAGTGCCTCCTTTAAAGACCCAAAGGCTGAGAGGCAGTGATCCCTACCGTGACGCCTCCAAAGCCAGATGCATCGCGGAGGATGCCAGTGGCCTTCTGCAAAACAGTAGCCTCAACTGCAACTGCCACGTCAGAAATAGGGCCTTAATTAGATTAGACTACATGCTCTCAGGCACACAGTATGCTGCCACTGATCTAGTGAATGCGTTCTTTTTGATCCCTACTAGAAGGGAGAAGGAAAAGCAGTCTGCGTTCACTTGAAATGGACAGCAGTATCCATTTACAATCTGGCCGCATAGGGAGGAATGAAACTATATGCCAAATGAGCATCAGGACGGAGCTAATATATGCCAAGGTGACCTGGACTGTCTAGACGTTTCAAAGTGTGTCACACTGGTTCACGGTACTGATGACATCACGTTAATCAGACCAGATGAGTAAGAAGTGGCAAATACATGGGAGATGTTGGTAAGCTGCAAGTGGTCAAGAAGGCAGGAAATACGTTCTGTGAAGATCCAGCGGCCTATCCCGTCAGTGAAGACGTCCCAATGTAGAAGGCACGTGGACAAATGCAACGGTCACAGAGAAGGGCAGGGTGTCCAGGGGCTCAGGCCACTTGCATGAGGGTCTGTCACTCCACCAGGTAAGCCAACTAGATCAGCAGAGACGTTAGCTGAGGGCGAGGGTGATCCGAGATGGGTAGTGGAGAAGGGGGACTGTGCGTATTAAGTGCTACCTCGGGCCAGGCGACAGTAGTAGGGGCTGAAGTTCACCCCATTCACTTTTCCTTTATATTAAATAAAAGAGCCTAAGTGGCACAGGGTAGAGTTTAGGGGACTCTGAGTTACACCATCCAGACCCTCTCCTTCGGGACTGAAGCATCATTTCTCTGGTGGCTGAAAGTGTTAATAACAGACAGCTCAGCTGGGCTCCCCACTCCACCCCCCGACTGCCACAATGGTCCTTAGGTGGAGAGGGCTCCTCACCCGAGGTCACAGGTCCTTCCCCGAGCGGCCTGCATGTCATGACTGCTTAACACAGGGCTCTAATTGCTGGGTCCTTTGCCCCAGTTGAGGACAACTCCTCAGTGCCATCCTCAGCTGCGGAGTCTCCCTGGCTGGGCTGAGGTCTCTGTTTCGACTGGATCACAGACCAACTTTTCCCTTTGCTCCTTTCACTCTTCCACAGGCATTGATCTCCAAAGCATCCCACATGCAAATCTCCATCTCAGACTCTGCTTCCCATGGAACCCAACCTCCAACACAATAACCTCACACATCTAATTTTTTGTTCGAAAAGATGTATTAAAAAAATATCTGAAACTTCAGCTTTTCAAAACCTCAAACATCACATATGAATGAGAAGCCTCTAATGCCATCACATGGTAATACAATTACCATTATTGGCACTTAAAGAACAAAGAAAAAGCAGGGGGCTTCCCTGGTGGCGCAGTGGTTGACAGTCCACCTGCCGATGCAGGGGACACGGGTTCGTGCCCCGGTCCGGGAAGATCCCACATGCCGCGGAGCGGCTAGGACCGTGAGCCATGGCCGCTGAGCCTGCGCGTCTGGAGCCTGTGCTCCGCAAGGGGAGAGGCCACAACAGAGAGAGGCCCGCATACCACAAAAAAAAAAAAAAAAGAAAGAAAGAAAGAAAGAAAAAGCAGGGGTGGGGAGAGTGCAGGGAGTTATGTCATTGCCAGCATATTACCAGGCATGAGAGACCTTTCTGTTACCCCTGAAAAGAGGGAAAGGAATGCATGACTGATATGATCCTGGAATCATAAAAGTGCTTCAAAGGAAAATTACAGCAACACAGGCTCTATATGGAAAACAACAAATTGCTGAGGGCTAGGCCCTGAACAAGGCTCTTTCCCGAATCATCTCACTTAGTCTTTGCAATTACTCTTGGAAGTGGGTGAGACAGTCACTGTCACTTTGCAGATGAGAAAACTGAGGCTTAGCAAGGCTAAGCCATTTGTCGAGAATCACACAACCAATCAATGGTGGAGTCTGTGAACCCCAGACTCTGATTTCTGAGCCTGTGAGCTACAAGAGGCTCTCCTGCCTCCACACAGGTAAACGCCAGGACACCTGGGCACTAAGCATTACATTGTCTAATTCCTTTCCAAGCCAAACTCTTCTATCTGAATTATTTATACCCTAGGAACACATACTTTATTTTTATTAGATACTACTAATGGGAAAAGAAAAGGATTCCATTACAGAAGTTACTTTACGTTCTTGCTTACTGGAACATACCAATTCTGTGTAAAAAATGCTATTTCTATGAATCTGGCTCAACTACTCAAACTCTGGCTTGACAGAGAGGTAACACCCGTGATGGGCTTTAATATTATCCCATTCAATAACTATCCACATGGTGAGCTCTGGTGTTCAGGAGCTATTGGCTGACAGTGTTTTATTATGTTTAAAGAAAATGTTTTATTGCATTTTTTAAAAAACTCGTAGCAATTTACACTCTCATCAGAAGTATGTATTTATAGGGATTGTAATTAATGAAGGAAAAAAAATTGATGCAGACACGAGCAATGCCCAGGGACTCATGAGATTTGTCATTGTCATATTGTTTCCTAAGCAAAACTTTTCTCCCAAATTATTTCTCCTTAAAACATATACTTTATTTTTTTGTAATGGAAGCTGATTTTAAGAAGGATTTACTGGGTATTCCCTGGTGGCACAGTGGTTAAGACTACATGCTCCCAATGCAGGGGGCCCAGGTTTGTTCCCTGGTCGGGGAACTAGATCCCACATGCATGCCACAACCAAGGTGTCTGCCTGCCACAACTAAGACCTGGCACAACCAAATAATAAATAAATAAATAAATTAATTAATTTTTTTTTAAAAAAAGGATTTACTTCACAAAAATGTACTTTGTATAAATATATGTAGAACATATAAATTTTGCATGATAAATGATATTTCTATTAATACAGCCTTAAAATTAATATGTAATCTACATATAAATATATAAACATTAAATAATATATACATATACTTTAACATTTATCGAGTGTTTACTGTGTGCCAGGCACTGTTCTAAAGTGTGTTAACTCATTTAATCCTCACTCTCAAATAACTCATAAATAAACTCATCAATGACTCAAAAGATAATAACTCATAAATCCTATGAGAAGAGAATGTATTACATTTTATAAAGAGAATATAGGGCTTTGTACAGAGGAGGAAACTGAGGCACAGCAAAGTTCATGAACATGACCAAGAGCATACAGGCAATGACTGGCAAAGCTGGGTTTCAAAGTCAGGCACTCTGACCCCAGAGGACTCCGTTCTTTGGGTTTAGAGTTACACAACCAAAGGAAAACAAGGGCATCATTTTCCTAGTTGTTGTTCTCCTCACGCCCTTCACTTCTGCTTCCAGCCCAAAGATGTTTACTAGTGTGTGTGTTACAGGATGAAGCCGCCGCCCCCCCAGGATTTTGAACTTGTCTCTTCATAGCTCCAGGGAATTATTTTACCAGCAGTAGTGAAATTAACTCACAAGCAGATGTGCAGCCAAAGCTAAGGGTCCGGGAGAATTTGCGATACTTCCAGTGAATCACGTGCTTACAGGTGAGACAGGCAGGTGAATGCAGCAGCTGCGGGAGGCTGGGACAGACTGGGGCGCTCACACCATCTAAAGGGGGAGCTGCTCGTCAGCCCAGCCTAGAGTTGCCGGCAGCAAAACGCGTCCAGGGCGGACAGACCTTCCCATTTTTTCTCAAGGGAATCCAGAAATGTAAAATCTCTTGACTTTTAAACATTGGTGAACATGTGTGTGTGCGCGCGCGCGCGCATGCACGCGATATTTTGCAAGCCAAGCAATCCCTCTGCAGGCCAGCTATGGTCCACAGGCCGCCATTTTGTAACTTCTGACCTGAATGAACATTGAGAGGGTGGTCTCCCAAGTGTTATACAGGAGCACTGGGGACGTGACCTCATTTCTCTAAATATCTCCCCCAGCGTGGCCTGAATTTCCACTATTATTAACTTATCCTCTACGTTAACATTGAGTTTGCCATGTTCATTAAAAAACTACGGCAGAGAGAGAGAACCTGCACAGTCCCATCACCATGCTATGCAAAACAGCCATCAGATACTTCAAGCACCCCCTTCTGAAGGTGACGTAGTCCATTTTTAAAACTATCTAAATGTGCTGGACTGAGGGGCCAAAGGAACCAGATGCTGCCTTTGGCTATGGTGCCTCAGACGTCTCTCGGTAAAGACCTCTCCTGCGCCCACCGAGTCCTCAGGCCTCCCTCCTCCACTCACCTGACTCCACCCCTTTTTTGTGAGAGAGAATTTTATGAGTTCAGACCTTTTTTTAGCTGCAAGTAACAAAAGCAACGCAAAGTGGCCTCACTGAGAAAGGAGAGAACGAAAGGAGGAGGAGCTAGAAAGAACGTGTTCGTTCCAGAAACTGGAGACTGATCTCTGGGAAATCTAGGTCAGATAACGGCTGGATCCAGAACCCCAGCGCTCTCGCTCTCCATCCCAGCTCCACGCTCCTCTGCACTGGCGTCACTATCTGGCAGAGTACCCCAATGAGGCGGGCCTGGCAGCCAGCAGCAGCTCCACTGTAACTTATACCCACTTAGCAACTCTGCAGAAAGAGGTGCCCTCTTTCCCAATGCGCCCCGAATTACTGCCGCTGACATTGTGGCCTTGGGTCATGTGTCTAGGCCTAAGCCATTCTTACTATTAGAATGGCGGGGGGTGGGGGAGATACTCTGATTGGCTAAACCTGGGTTACATGCCCCTCCCCCGCCCCCCCCAAGCCAGAATATAGGGCCAACTCCTAAAAATTCACGCACTTAGAGTCTGATGGATGGGGGCTTCCACAGGCTGCGCTGCTTCGTTTTCTTCCCTCAAAGTTCTCCTGTAGTTTTCGCTGCTGTTGTTACAGTGCACTCAGCACCGTGCAAGCGCGCAGAGAAAACAGATGAGAAACACAGCCTCGATCTAATCTTCTCTCTCAGGCATGTCTGCTTATTTTCTCAAAAGACTTCTGCCCCTGCGCTTGGCTACAGCATAAGGTCTCGACTTTTACTCGTGGCATTTATAAGACCTTCTGTGATCTGGGCGCAACCTATCCGCCTTTGTCTTTCAATGTAACTCTTACCGCATTGCACCACAGCCTGACAGCCCTGAAGTGCCTCCCATGAACTTTATTCCTCCCTTACCTTTGCAGATTCAGTTCTGTTCCGGGCCTGCCTCTGCTGCCCGGCCACTTACTACTGTTGGAATCCTACCTCCCATAAAGGACGGTTGTCTTTTTTTGCTGTCTGGTTCCCAGCATCACTTACTATTAGAGTACTGATCGCCCCAGGGGAATTCTCCACGTGGATGGTCTTGATGGAAAAGAACGGGCAACTCCCACTAAAGAGCCTTCTCTACCCCTACCCTGGCTTGGCCAGTGGCTGATCATGTGACTTTGCTCAGCCTGTCATACACGCTGTCCTGGGACTCTGACCTTGAGAGAGTGATAAAGGATCTTCTCAGCACCATCAAAGCCAAATTAGCCCATTCCTTCTGTGTGATCTCTGCTGGGGGTCATAGTCTTCATCTTCCACAGCTCCCTTGATTCTGCTTGTTTTCCAAATCTGGTCATCTCAGCCTGCTGACAATTCTATGAGTCCCCGGTCTCCTTCCCACACTTTCCTCTTTTTTGTTTGAGCTAGCTAGAGAAGCTTTCTGTTGCTTGCAACCAACAACTCTGACTGACATACTCCACTTAAGGCCCAACTTAAACCTCAATTTCTCACACAAAGCTTTCCTTCAAGATAGCCCTTCTTCTACATTCCCATAAATTCTCTAACATAAAAGCAAATCCTTGGAATTGGCTCTGATTTTGAGTTATTCACTTACATGTCTGTCTCCACACCAGACCGGGAGCTCCTTGACGACAGGGATTATGTCTTAGGTGGCTCTGTAACTCCACACCTAGCTCAGTACCTGGCACATAGTATAGGTACTTTGTAACTGTGCATTGAATGAGTAAGTATGGTTTTAGTTGAATTTAGGCAATTGTTTCTTTCAGGACATTGCACTGCTGCAGATATTTTTCTCCCATTTCTATTTATTTAGGAAGGAACTGAAGACTGCAAGGGAAAAGAAAATTCATTATTATGGTGCTCTCATTTTGACCAGTCATCTTCACTTTATACTCCTTCACCCTTTTTCCAGAGTGTTAAGAAACATATCAGAGATTTCTGTTTCCTTTTCTTTTTCCTGGTGTTGACAGACAGGCCATGGAGATAATGATGACAACAGTCACGTTTACACAGCTTTTACTGTCAACCAAGCCCTAGGCCAGCTGCCTTACATGCAGTGTCAGGTCACTAAGTATAATTATGACCTAACCAAGATTCAGGAAGCTCAAGTGACTTTCCCAAAGTCACAGAACTGGCAAGAATGGAGATGCTATGACTCAATGTATTTTCATCACTATCTACTTATGGGTGCTTCTCTCATGTCATGAAATGTCTAAAAGGTTGGAAGAAATGGAAGGAAAAGTACGATGCTGAATAATCCTCAAAAGAAAATACCTAGCTCTCGGATGGATGAGAATTATGCATTTTTTTGTGCTTAAGTTAAACTTTTTACGGAAGCATCTCACCAAGACTGTCTTCAAGGGTTTAGTTGTTATGGGACCTTCTAATTCGCTAAATTTCTGTTCATTTTAGCCCACATGTATTTCACATCTCCAGTGTTTAAAAAGACTTGGAAAGGATCTGGAAGTGAGAATGCCATGAATATACAGATGGACACACCAAATTCCAGTCCTTGCAAAGCTCCCTGCTGGTAGGGGACCAAGGCTAATAAAAACCCTGCCAATGACAAATGAATCCTTGAGGGACCAACAAAGTGCTCTGGAAGCACAAAGCAGGATGTGGGCAATTCCCAAAACACATATCAGGGTGACTTCACAGGGCAGGAGGCTAAAAGCATCTATAGGAGACAAGCAAAGCAGCGGGGTTAAGAGGGCGGACTCTGGAGCCCGCTGCCTGGATTCAAATCCTGCCTCCAGCACCAGCTAGCTCTAGGATCTTGAGCAAGTTTCTGTGCCTCCGTTTCTTCATCTGTAAAATGGGCTAATAATCATGGTATCAGCATGGTATCAGTATCAGTTCCTGTGAGGAGTCAACATTTGTCAAGTCTTAGAACAGCAACCTGACACCAAGCGAGCACTCTGTAAGTGAGAAGCTAAAATATAGGATGAACAGGTAGAGAAGAACCCAGCATGGTATCCCAGCCGTAGAACCACCACTCGGTGTTAGGAGCTGTGCATGGCAAGTGGGGACAGTGCAGGATCCAGGGAGCTAGAGCATTGAGTGCACGGAGGAGGGGATGAGTGGTAGCAGTGGTCTGAGGTGGGAATGGGGGGGGGGGGCGCGTATAGGATGGAGATGAACCAAACCACTGGGGGAGGGCTCACCACACCCCAAGAATGCGAACCCTCCCCCATGTACATAATGTAGCAACTTTTCTAGGCAGTAATCCCAATTTGGAGCCAGAGACATTTGCAGGCACATGAGAATCTAGCTTTCTGAGTTAGGGCATAGATAGGAATAGACTCTAGGAGAGAACTTGAGTGTTTCTAAAAGGAAAAACCCGGAGAAAATTATTTTGACCTGACTTTTTAAAATATGCTCACAGGGGAATTCACTGGAGGTCCAGCAGTTAAGACTCCTCGTTTCCACTGCAGGGGGCACGGTTTCCATCCCTGGTCTGGGAACTAAGATCCTGCATGCCATGTGGTGTGACCAAAAAAAAAAATATATGCTCACAGAAGGGGAGGGAGGCCCGTCCTGCTTGAGGCAGCCTGTGCATGTCTGAAGCAGCCTGGAAAGAAAATGACTGGCACCCAGATAGGGCACGGAGTCAAGAACCCTAAATCACAACTCAGTTCTTGCTGTGCACCCCTCAATGAGTCACTTAAGGTTTCTAGGTCCTGAGCATCTCCACTCTCCAAGCGTGAGCAAAACTATCTTTCTCTGCTAGGAAACTGATGACATACAACATTTAGCAGTGAAGAGGCTGCAGCGTGCCTGCTGGATAATAATACCACATGTAAATATTCCCATAGTCCCACCCACTACCACACACAATTCCCAAAGCCACGATTAATCCCTTTGGAAAGTTCTGTACACATATCACTCTGTTTGCCCCTTTCCCAAGAGGGCACAGTTGATTAATTCTGATTTCTCAACTGCCCCAAGACCTATTTAAACTTGTAAATGGTGGTTCTGTGATTCTCATCAGTTCAAGGTTATAAGGCCTGGCACACCTAGGAGCCATGAAACCACAGAACAAGTTCACCTAGTCCCAGACACCCTCAACGATCCTGAGAGACGCCCCTAGGAAAGACGGAATTTAATGCTCTGATTACAGGTGTGGCAAGGAAGGGCTGTTTTTTTTTCTCACTTGGGAAACTTCCTTTTAAAATATTGAACCAATAATCTATGCACGTTGTTAAAACATTAGATAATACGGGCAAAAAAGAAGAGAAAATACAAATTATCTACAGTCCCGCCACCCACAGAAATCCAGAGTTAAGCTATGTAGCACATATAACCGTTAACATAGATATCTTTTGCTAACCTATTGTCATAGAGCCTTCCAGACTTCTTTCAATAGTTACATATTTTTTATAAAATGGAATCTCATTCTTATTGATATCTTATTATGCTCTAAGTTGGTTGTTTTTTCAATTAAAAATATTCAATAAGCATCTCTCTGTGTCCCAGTACGGCTTTATATCATCATTTTTGATGGCAGACTAGTATTTCACTATAAAATCTAATAGTCATAACTCTGGGTGAGATAGAAGCCCAGTTCACACTGGCTTAAGCACCATGGAAGGGATTTATTGCCCTGTGTAACTGCAAGTCCAGAGGCAGATTTTAAACATGGCTGGACACAAGGACTCAGATCTCAGCCGCCCTCAGTCCCTCTCTTCCACATGCCTCTGTGTTGGCTGCTCTCAGGTGGGCTTTGCTTAGGTCCTACCAGCCCCACATCCAGTGGAGGACCTCTCTGTCCCAACTGTTCCAACAAAAAGCCCCTGAAGAGACTCTCGTGGACCCAGCTTAGTTATGTGCCCATCCCTGAATCAGTCACTATTCACTATGGTCAGGGGTTGGAATGCTCCCACTGGCCAGGACTGGCTTCCCGTGACTTCCCGTGGAGTAGGGTTAGGGATTAGCCCCTTCCAACACCAGGAAAAGAGCTGATTCTCAAGTAAAGTTGGGGTGCTATTCCTGAATGAAAAAGAACAATTGCTAGACTGACCAAAACGTGTGATGTTTGCCACATAATCACTCTCTTCTACTGAGAATTCCATATAGGGCTGGCACTATGCTAGTCACTTTACAGTACCTCATAATAATCCTCAAACAATCTTAGGAGTCTGTGGCCATTGTTGTCTCACTGTTTCATAGGAATCTGAAGCTTATCAAGGTTAAATAGTTATCCTAAGGTCACAGAGCTAGTAGTGGGCAGGAGTAAGTAAGATCCCAGGTTGTCTGGCCCTGGAGTCAGTCTTTGCAAGTGCTGTACTTTTCAGTAGACCATGGTTTAGTTGACCAATCCCTACCCTGACAATGCTGAAAATGCTGAAAAGTTGTTGACATTGGATACCAGACACAGTGAGCTGGAAAAGTCAGAGGTGGTGATCAGGAAAGAGGGATGGATAAAATTAAGATTGTAGTCAGGTTGCAAATACTGATGATGACAAGGTCTAGGGTATGACCATGGCAGTGGGTAGCTAAGACATAAGGTCCTTGGAGGACAGGAAATCAGGAAACTGAGAGGCCAAGGGCATTGGAAGCATTATTTATCTACATGGACACTGAAATCACCACAAGTTAGGTTAGGAGTAGTGATGGAGAGAATGACAGTGGGTTAAGAACTAGAATCCTCAGGAAATTATGGGAAGTCACTTGGGTCTGGTGAAGACTGCAACCAGGAGGGTGGTGAACGGTATTATCTCTTCACATGACCTGCAGAGTTGCTGGTCCTCAGGGAATCACCAGGTCATGGTTAGAGCAAGAGCATCATGAAAACAGAGAGAAGAGGTTCGGTGAGAAAAAGATTTTTCTGATTATGATCAATGGATTTCAGAAGATGCGCTGGGAAGCGGGAAGATGGGAGATGGGGCAAAATCGAGGACTGTACAGAGTCTGCATGCTGACGTTGTGTAGGGCCACTAGTAGGCAGGGCTAAGAACATGATGAGTGAGTCCTGATGATTCTAAAGTCGTGGGGCTGAGGCTGTGAGTGCTGCTGGGGAGAAGATGATGAGAGCTCTGGGTCCCCTTTTCACTCCCTCCAATGACGGTGTCTTATTTATCTTATTTATGGACAACTAAACAGTGCCTCATTCCAGTTTCCTCCTCCACACTTCTCTAGGCCTAACACATATTCAGATTGGCAAGGCTGCATTAGAGAGTCTTGACCAAAAGTCAAAACTCTAGCATCAAGCTCCAGTCAGAATAGGAAATGATATGAGAGTCTTTTACCCTTAAGATCTTTACAAAATTGAGGCATGACTCACATATAATAAAAGTCAGTCTTTAAAGCATATGATTATGTAGGTTTAGTATTCTTGCAAGGTTGTGCAACCATCACCACTATCTAATTCCAGAGCATTTTCATCACCCCAAAGAGAAAACCCATACTCATTAATAATCACTCGTCATTTCTGCTCCTCTTAGCCCCTAGCAACCACTAATCTACTTTCTGTCTCTATGGATTTGTCTATTCTGGACATTTTATAAAAATAGAATCATATAACATATGGTCCTTTGTGACTGGCTTCTTTCACCTAGCATCACGTTTTCAAGGTCCATCCATGTTGTAGTGTGCATTAGTACGTCATTCCTTTTATGCTGAATAATATTACATGGTATAGACATACCACATTTTGTTCATCCACTCATCAGTTCATGGCCATTGGGCTGTTTCCACTTTGGGGCTGTTGTGAATAAAGGTGCTATGAACATTCATGTGCAAGTTTTTACATGGGCATGTTTTCAATTCTCTTGGATATATACCTGCCCTTGAGAACTTGGTGCCTAGCTGGAGAAGGATTCTGAGGAACTAAACTCAGGTCTCATAAATAATATGAGATTACCTCCCCTCAAAAATTATACTTTCAAGATGATGTCTGCCCATTATGGATGGAAGTGCAAAGTTCCAGTCCATTACCAGAAAGAAAGTCTTACCTTGAGCTGATCGCCTGTTTATGCAGAGTACAGAGGAGGATGAGGCAGTTCCTTCTTTCACTACTGAATCACGTATCTGTCCATGCAAAGTCAACCTTGGATGGGCCTCTGGGAGCCCATCTGGTAGTTCGTACCCCTCTACTCTCCTCCACAGACCTGCCCTTCAATTACTTTAGGTGTTGGAGAGACAGTTAAGAACAAAATAAATATAGTTCCTGCACTCGTGGAGCTTACAGTCTAGTGGAGAAGAGAAAGATTAACCACATGGTTACATGTAATGAAGGCTCATGGGATGGCTCATGGAATAGAGAGGAGAATTGAGCAAACAGGCTTGGCATCAGCCTGGAAACCAGAGCCAGGGTGTTCAGGGCTGTATGGAGGACTTGCTCCCAGTATCTTGTTTCTACTTGTCTCTCGGAGTTGGTTTATTTTCACAGGGTGTAAAATGGCAATTCTGATCTCTAAACCTCTCATTCAACTCCAATTTGAAAATCTGGGTGCTGGGGAAGAGAGTGAAATCCTCTAACTAGTCAGCATAGGTCACATGCCATCTATGTTCTTAGAAGGGTAGGATATGTTACCCAAAGAAGGAGAGAAGGAGTGAGCAGACAAAAACAATAAATGCCCAACACATGGCTGGTCCTATTTGCCTAAGTAGGGTTGGGACGGAATGTATGACCAGAAAAAGTACAGATTCTGAGAGGCATCAAGACAGCAGAAATGGGCAAGGCTAGCTTACGTAGAATGCTTTATGCCATGAAAGAAGCTTGGACTTTATCTCACTGCTGTTTGGAAGCTACTGAAAAGTTTTAAGCCGAGGGAGGGATATGTATTTTAGAGTTACCAGCCTTGAAGACAGGAAGAGGTATTAGGGGGCTTTTGTAATTGCCCATGTGAGAGATGATGGAGTCTGGGCCAAAGGAGTAGAAATTATGAAGAGAGAATAGATTTAGGATACGTTGGGAGGAGATGCTTGAAGAGCTTGTAGATGTGATGGATGAAGGAGAGGGAGGAGCCAGGCATACACTTGCTCCCATTTGATATGAAGTCAAGTTCACCTGTGATGAACTTCAGGCTCAAGGCAATTCAAACCTTGCCAGAAAGAGTTGGGTGCTGCAAATAACAAAGCAAAGTAAGGCATGGTCTTTGCCCCCAAGGAGCTCCTAAATGTTAGGAAGCTAAACTAAGTATATGAGAAATGCACAGTGTAAGGTCAATTAAGTCAAATGCAATCAGTGAGACTGGAAGGAAAGGATACTCTCATTTCGTTGGCTGATGGGGCCAGACATTATAAAAGAAAGACAGCTGAGATGAGGTTTAAAGCATGGGAAGCATTCCTACAGGTAGGGAGTTGGTGGCGGGCATTTCTAACAGGGGAAATAGCATGAGCAAAGACATGGTAATGGAAAAACACATGGCATATTTGGAGAGCACAGAATGACTCATTTGACTGGATGTCAAGAAGTTGTGAAAGATAAACCAATAGGATGAGGGTACAGGGTGGGGTGAAAGACTGTTAGATTTTTTTTTCAATCGTCCACACATGGTTAAGCTATTCATGGAAAGAAGAATTTAAGTAAAAGAGACCATTTAGGGGAAAGATGGTAAGTTTCGTTTAGAGCATACTGCGTTTGAGGTAACTGTAGGACATCCAGTGGAGACACCCAGTGATAAATTACTTCTGAGAAATGAAGTAATAGTATTTCTTCTGAGAGATGAGTGCTGAACTATTGTACGGATGTGTGGTAGGTGTATATGCATGCATTTGTTTTTACCCTGGTTCATTCAAATAATGATCTGAGTGGCATACACAAATTTGAACAAAATTTAAAAAAATACTATAGCAGACAAAGGAAAACACAAGGACATGAAATAAAATTAAATTTAAGCCATAAGCTTAACATATAACCTTTATGCCATAGTTCCTGTAAAATTGCTAGAGGTGGACAGCAAATTTGGCTTTGAACTTCCTAGCAGCCAAAGCAAAGAAGGAAGCATGATTAGTTGTAAGATTTCTAATGGACAAAAAAATACATATTTGTAAATCTTCTAGACAGAGGCAGAGTTGAGGACTCTGATGTGTGTATAAGATGGCTCCAAAAGAGATACCCAATGCTCTCCTCACCTGGGGTTCCTCTCATTCAAGAGTACATCCATCTTGAAGTTAGATATGGACCAGTGATTTGCTCTGTCCAATGAAATGTGAGCACAAGTGGTGTGTCATCCAAGTGGAAGATTAAAAGGCCAGTGTGAAGTCCCTCTTTGCTCTTTCCCATGCCACAGTGACTGAGACTGCCAAGGAGAAGGGAATATAGAGAAAAAGGGATGAAAAGAGGAAGGAAAATGGACTGTTTGACAACATCCAATGTATGAGACAAGAAGAGAAGCCAACAGAAAAAGAAGAGAAAGAACAGTATCCAGAAGGGAGACCCTGAGAATCACAGTATCCCAAGAACTAAGATGAAGACTTTTTCCAAAGGGAGAGCCTTACAGAGATTAAAAGCTTGCCCAGAGCCACACAATCAAAAAGTGATGGAACTCGAATTTGATGGAACCAGTTCTTAACAACATGAAGAACTGTCCTCTTAATTGCTACATTTAGCTTCCTTCTGAGAAGGGAACTACAACCTCTACCACTTTCCAGCTGCATAACCTCAGGCACAGTTAACCCACAGTTTACTCACCTGTAGGTACCCGTCATGCAGTATTGTGAGGATAGGATCAGATACTGCCCACAATGTACAAGGTTTATGGTTCTGTGCTTTGAAGCCTTGGGATTTGCAAATGTGACTTGAATACTCACATTTACCTTTTGAACTCTAGGAAAGGGGAATGGAAGTTCAGGCATCTCTTCCCAGCAACCACACATCTCCAGACTCTGCAGTCCACAGAAGGCCTGGGACCTCGGCCTCTGGCAATGTTCACTTAACCTGCATGAGGAAGATGGAATGAAATCACAGGGCTTGCCAAGATCCACTCTTGCAAGAGCCAAAGGACAATCTCTTGGCAGGAGAGGAAAATAATCTTTTCTTCCTCAACCCCTCAGATACCAGTTTGACCAAAAGCCCTCGTTTATGAAATAGAAGCAATGATCTGTCAAAAAACAATTTTAAAAACTTGAGCGCCCAATAAGAAAAAATCTACCACCTATTGAATGCTGAACCTAGGCAGTGTCCCAGAGGTTCACAACCACCTCTTCTGTCTAAGGCCATGGTTTGAAAGTCATTTGATATTCAGGTGGTGGCTGTCTTTCCTAATGTCTCTCACGCTGTTTGGTTCCTTCAGTGGCTGCCAGCTCACCCTTCTACCTTCATTCAACTTAGGTTTCCACTTAGGTAAGAGGCTTTGGGAACTGGTGAATTTGGGGTGCTTGTTTGCAAGAATACTTTATATTAGATAAGCTCCAGAATGGAAATATGTAAGAAAGATAATTTAGACCTACTGCATTTTCAGAGGTAGGCAAAGTGTTCATCCTGTCTGAACTTCAATACCTTCTAATGACCAAAGAGCTCACTACCTATCAAAGAAGAGAATTCTTTCAAGCAGCATCCTCACTCAAGCCAGGCGCCCCCTGCTGGCTTTGCCACTGAAATTCCTTCTTCCTGAAACCCTTCCCTCTCTACCCACTGCCGATATACAATCTAGCCATGCTTCTCCCCTAAACATGGGAGCCTTTCTTCCCCCTCAATACAATTTTATTCAGTTTAGCATTTATCGACATCTACTACATGCCAGGCATAGTTTAGACTTTAGATACAAAGACAGTTCTGCCCACAGGGTTAAGAGCCCAGGCACTGCAGTTAAAGCTGAATTTAAATCCTGCTTATAAGATATGTGACCTTTCATCGGTTAATGGACCACTCTGAGTCCTACTTTCCAAATCCGTAAAATGGACCAAACAATTTCTATTTCAAAGGGTTGAGGTGATATCTAGATGAAATAACAACATAAAGTTATTATCAGAGTGCCTGACACAAAAGTCAGTGCTTTGTAGATGATAGTTAATGGATGTTAGGACATTGCTTGGAACTCTCCTAACTTCCTAGTTAACACACATGCATTTGAGACCTGGCTCGAGCTTTACTTGCTCAGGGAAACTCCACCCCAGACCAGGGTGTTGCCTAACTTCACAGGCTTACAGCACTGTATGCTTCTCTTAATAGTACCACCGCAGCTGTGACTTCACCTGCATCCATCCCATATTATAACTGACCTCTGTCCCACACCCGCTCCCCCCACCCCATCCCAATTAGACTGTCAGCTCAGTGAAGACAAGGATCCAACCTATTTTTACTGACCATTCTATCCCTTGGACATCAATTTCTAGGGACCAAGTAGGTGTCCAGTAAGTATTTGAATGAATGAAGAAACAAATGAACAAATAAATAATATGTAATATTAAACATATTCTAATGACACTGAGGTATTATTCTGGAAAAATATAAAAGCTTTTAGCCCCCGCGAAGTCAATTAACAGCTATTAAGGAGCAGGAACGGGATCTGGATGGGATAAATAACTTCGTTGTGACCTCCTAGAAGAGAGAGCTCGCAGCAATGCACAGAGCAGAAAGAAGCTTACAGCTCATTAGGGTAGGCCTTTTAAGAAGAGATAATAATAGCTAATATCTATGTAGCACTGTGCTAAGGGCTTTATACATATTAATTTATTTAATATTTATAATCCAATAAGATGGTAACTATGCAGAGGGGTTAAATAATCTGCCCTAGGTTTGTGTGACGGAATTATTTATGCTCCCTTTGGGGGTCTCGTTGCTAGTACTTGGGTCCTCTTCTCTGTGACCTTCCAGATTCTGACCATTAGTGGTTTCATTTCCAATGCTCATGAGGGCATCAGTCCTCAGATGGCCCTGGAATATTTCTATCTGATTGTTACTCACATCCTAGTGGGGGAGACCTCAAATATCCTTCTTTCACTCAAAGACCCTTTTCTAACTTTAACAGAGTTGCTTCAATCACTCCCCTGTCATTCCTTACAGATACTTGTGGAACTGGATGGTGTCTTCAAGGTCATTTAAGGTAACCCCCCTACCCCCACAGGCCCCGCTGCAAATGAATTCAGTAGTTTACTGAACAGTATCCCAGAAAAGCCGTTATTAATCTCTATTTGTATACTGCCATTGATGGATAATTCATCAAACCCAAGATAATACATTCCATTATTGCCTGTCGGAAAGATCTTTCTTTACCAAAGTTGAAACTTAACTCCCTATAATTTCTCCTCATTGGCAGTAGTGAATCAAGCCAGTAGAGGGGCAGTGGGAGCTGTCCTGGGGCAAGAGAATATTTTATCACTAAAGTTGCTTAGAATTTCTACTGTGCGATGCTAATAAAAGCATATCAACTTTTCATGAGTTTTATCGTTGTTTTAAGTTCTCCCAGACAACACCTCAGCTCATTGCCTGTGCGGGGAGGCCCTATTCCACCAGGGCCCACTGGGCCTAGTCCCACCTCCTGGGGCCACACCATAAGTCTGCTCCCCCTTCCTCGTGACAGCTCTTTACATGTTGAAGGTAGCCTGTGTGGCCCCCTAAATCTTTCTTTTTCTTGGTTCTTCCTGGTAGGTGGTGATCTGGGCTCCACTGCTTAGGAGCTGGGCAAACTCAGCAAGTTGTTTAATCGTTCTTGGCCTCGGTTTCCTCATTTAAAAAGGAGGCACGGGTCAAATCAGCCACGTGCTGCGTGGAAAATGGGAAAGTGCCGTGCACACGCTCGTAACTGTCCTGTGCTGACCATCTGGGGCTGCCAACAGGAAGTGGCCTTGGAGCTCCAGCAATGAGGGTGGGTGCTCAACCCAGAGCCAGAGGGTGAAAATAGCAGGGGCTGATCAGGAAATTATAAACCCAAGAATCAGGGTGCTGTAAAAAAGGGCGGGATCTGACTCACGAGGACTTTTTTATGCCCATGGCCACACTAGCCAACAGGCACTGAGCACTATGCTCTAAGCACTTTGCATGCATTAGTTCACTAATGCCTCACAACAGCTAAGAGGGACGGTGATTGTTATCCCATTAGGCAGATGAGGAAACCGAGGCACAGAGATTCTAAGTGCTTTGCCAGGTTGCACACTCTGTGTTAGGGTAAGGATTAGAACCCAGGCGGTCTGGCTCCAGAACCTGGGCTCTTAAGCACCCTGCTCTGATACTTCCGGGGAGCAAGGCCAAGGTGAGACAGCAACTGGGCGGTGGATGGGATCAGGTGGGAGGTCCTGAGACTTTACCTGACCAGGCTTTGGAGAGGCCGTGGAGCCAGTGGGTTTCCTAGAAGGGAAAGGAGGAAGTTCCCAGCAGGGGGAGGGGAACACCAAGAGCAGAAACAGAGGCATTGGATCTCAGGTTGACTGGCGCCAGAATTTCCCCAGTAAAATCCTCCCAGAAGAGCATCTGCTGCATCCAGACACCGTAATTCTTAACACGCACTGGGCCCCGTGCTAAACACTGTTCACGTTATCTTGTCCACCCTGCACAGCATCCCTGTGAAAGGGATATGAGTGTCCCCACTTTACAGCTGAGAAACTGTCAAATAATTTGCCCTTGGTCACAAAGGTAGACACAGAGCTGGGACATGAATATAATTTAGTCCTATGCTACCTGCCCCAGATCCCTTTGACTCCCTTTTACAGTTTCTGAGAACCGTTCCCCAGCTTCTATCCTATTTTGCTGTCGATTGTCTGTACTGGAGGCTCTCATCCCAGGCCTGCCCTTGGGCTACGAGGCTACTCTGCCCACAGGAAGTGCTTGGGAGTTTATGTCCTGAGGCAGCCCTTAGCCAATGCCTAAGTGTGGGAGTGTGAGGGCCCTGCCTCTCCTGTGGGACCAACTCTGAAAGTATAACTTATTCTCCAGAGCTCTCTTCCTGGGATCAGGAGGAGGCTGGGACTTTGCGGGAAATCAGTCCATCCTTCCAAAGGATGAAGGTTCTTTGGGTTCAAGGTCAGCCTCTCCTTGTTTAGCTTATTCCTCTTCCCTGTCCCATGTCTTTCATTCCCATTCTGGTTTTTCCTGGGAGCACTTCCTTAATGAGTCTCCTGCACTTGAACCCTCTTCTCAAGGTCTACTTTGCAGACCCTCGCCCAGGACACCCCTGAGCTTCTTAAGCACCGGCCTGGGCACCATGTTTTTGCTCAGCACCCTCACTTTCTAAGAGCTGCTCTCACTCCCCCAGGGAGCTGAGACGAGCTTTCCTTTCCCGCCCCTCTCCGGCTGCCTGCACGCTCCACAGGGCTTCTCCTCTGGAAATTCCGGGGGCCACCTCCCAGCCACAGCCCAATGTCTGAGGCTTGTGCCCAACTCTGAGCAGGGTTTGAACTGGGCCAGTTCCGTCCACCCAGATCTTGCAGTTCCCAGACTTGAGTGAGCCCAGACGCAGCCCATCTCCCAGGGCGTGGGACACTGGGCCGTGAAGTCAGAGGTGGTTTGCAGGGCCTTGTTCAGACTTGTGGGTGGTGCTGAGCCAGATGTGTGAGGGATCAACCCTGGTGTGTCTGGGGCGAGAGAACCAGCCAGAGCACTCCCCAGGGAAGGGAGCCAAACGAGTAAATAAAGGCCCTGCATGAAGGAATAGGTCCTGGGCTGACAAGTTTCCCGAGGAATATGTAACATGAAATTAGGCATAGTCACCTAAGATCGAGTCAAATTTTCCCATCATTTGGCTACAGTTCACAGAAGAAAAATGCTAGGAACCTAGTGGTCCCTTTAAGACGGCTGACCCAATGGTTCCCATATATTGGTCCGAGTGGAATAAGGAGTCAAGACTTTAAGTCACCAGGCACTGTTTGCAACCACCATGTTTGACTGCCTAACTGATCTACTTTCTTTCCTTTTTTTAAAAAAAATTTTAATTTTTAATTTGTTTTAATTTTTTCTTCTAGTCTTATTGAGATATAAGGTGTACAGCAGAATAATTAGACTTATATACATCAAGAAATGATTATCACAGTAAGCTTAGTGGACATCCATCATCTCGTATACATACAAAATTGAAGAAATAAAAAAATATTTTTTCCTTGTGATGAGAACTCTTATAATAACTTTCACAAATAACACACAGCGTTGTTAATTGTATTTATCATGTTGTACATGATATCCCTCATACTTAACGTATCTTAAAACTGAAAGTTGGTACGTTTTGACCTCCTTCATCCAATCCCCAATCCCACCCTCTGCCTCTGTTAACCACAAATCTGATCTCTTTTTCTGAGTTTGTTTGTTTGTTTGTTTTTGAAGTACAACTGACCTACAACAGTACATTAGTTCCTGTTACACAACATAGTGTTTTGATATTTCTGCACATTTCAAAATGATCACCACATTAAGTCTAGTTACCATCTAAGTGGTTTACTTTCAACTCAAATGGGAAAGGGTGGGGTAAGGGCAGCTTGACCTGGGAACTGAAGGGTGGTCAGTATCCATCTCTGCTGGACCTCAGTTTTCTCACCTATAAAATGGGTCTCTCTCTCTCTCTCTTCCCCATCCCCATACTCTCCCTCAAAACCTTTTTTTTAATCCATCTTTTCCCCTACACTCCCTTGTTTTTTCCCTATGCCCTCCTCCCAGAGCACGAAGACTTGTTTTTACTGTCCAAGGTCAACTGGCTCCCTGATTTTGCCTGATTATATCCTATTCATCTTTTTAGTCTCAGTTCAGACCACATCTCACCTGGAAATCTTTTCTGATCTTTTGCCCACCACTTGGTTAGGTTGGGTGCCCCTTCTCAGTGCTCCCACATCATCTTGTATATATTTCATTAATTGCATACCTGCTTGTGTGTTGGTTGGTCTCTGTGACTAGACTAGACCTTTTAGATACCATGGCCGTGTCATTTTATCTCTGAAACAACAGGACCTAGCACAGCACCTTGGACATGATGGGTGCTCAGTAAGTGATGAATAAATACCTAATTTACAGGGGTGTTTGAAAATCAAATGAGATAAAGGATGTGAAAACAAACAAAATTACTACTATGTTTGTAATTATTTTCCATGGATATACAGTATTTATGAATTTTATACAAACTCATATCCTGTGTATATATTATTATAATAGTAATGTGTACCAAAACCTAGGCAAAAAGATGTGTACAAAGTCAAATGTTGAGAAAACAATCAGAAATATGCATCTATATATACAACTTTGTATTCATCTCCAAATTCATACCATCAATGACAAGAAATTATTATAACTCCTGGACAACAGTCAGATCTCTAAATTATTCGTCCAAGAGGACAGAGGGGTGCTGGCTTGGGGAATGAATATCACCATGTATGCCTTTCCTGTGTTTAAGACTTTGTTTCCAGGAGATATTGTACCCTTGGCTCCTACATTTGCCATGTAAACGAGTTTAAGAAATCAGACAATGAAAGGAGAAAACATGGCAATAGGCTCCTCCTTTTCTGTCTGTGCTCTTTTCTCAGGAGAGAAGGAGTGTCAACAGGCTAAGCCTGTGTTGTCCTCTCTGGGAGTGGCAGGGACCCCAGAAGGGGGCCATGAGTGTGGGAGCAGCTGCTAAAAAGAAGGGCGAGCCGCAGCCCTTTCTGTCTTACCCCTGTTGAAAGACAGCCTGCCTGTAGGGCTGCCAGACTTCTCCCAGCGCCAGGTTCTATTTGGTAAGTCAGCGTCCCCTTCCTTATCATAATCAACATTCAAGCTCAGCCAGATGTGGTGAACTGTGATGCTCAGCACGTCCGGCCCCTCCTTGGCTGGGTAGGCCTGCTCTTCTCCTGTCCTATCTGATGACTCTACTCCACCCAGGATGCTGGGAACAGATTCCTCTCCCTCCTTCCCTCTCTCACCCTCATCCCCCTCCTTTCCTCCCACCCTACCTTCCCCTTTCTTCTTTCCTTAATAAAATTTCACTCTACTTAATTTTTTTGAATAGTTAATACATTCTCAAGGTTACAAAAATAATTATAAGAAGATACAGTGAAAATTCTCCCTCTTCTTAACTATCTCTCAGGAACTCAGTGCCTGCTGTGTAGCTTTCCACAGATTTTTTTAATGCATATACAAGCATTTATGTGCTTATATGATGATATACCTCCCCTCCTTTCTATGCAAGTGACAAGCCTTGTATAGTGGTACATAGTGTTCTGCTCCTTAATTTTCTCAACTAATATACCTTAGAAATCTTTTCATATTAGAACATGAAGAGTTTCCTCTATCATTTTCATAGCTGTATAGTTTTCCAACCCATAACTTATTTTAGTCAGCTCTAAACTGGTGAACATTTGCAATCAGTGCTACAATGGATAACTTTGGACATATATCATTTCCTGACTATTTCGTGCAATTGGAAGTGGTGTTGCTCGGTCGAGGGGCAAATGGACTTCTAGTTTTGAAAGCTGTTGCTAAATCGTCCTCCAAAGGTGTTACATGAATTTACATGCTTCCCAACAATCTATGATAAGAAACAGGTTTCTAAAACTTTAAAATAGGAATAATTCTACCACCAATATCCATTGACTAAGGCCTCACTATGAGCCAGGCACTGTGCTGGGAGAATTACAGTTCTGATCTCATTTAATCCCCATCACAACCTTCTGACATAGATTATGGTTGTTCCTGCTGCCAAGGGGAAACCCGAGGTTCACAGTTGAGGGACCTTTGGCTCCACCACACCCCTTCTCACTACCCTTGGCCTCTCATCTAGAAGTCAAGAAGCCAATAGGCATTTGTTCCCATAACCATAAGAGGAAACTAACAGCCAGCATTTAGTGGGCACTTAGTTATGCCAGGCACGTACTCTCACCTAATCCTCACAGCAGCCCATGACGCAAGCTCTGTTCTTATGCTCTGTTTTTAGTCAAGAGAAAACCAAGTCTGGAGAGGTAACAAGACCCGGGTTCAAGGTTACACAGCGAGAAGGCAGCAGTCCCGGGGTTTGAGCCCAGACAGTCCGACCGCTCAACCCAAAGCCTTCACAACACCACACTGAGGCCACAGCTTAGACATTTCCAGAACATGCTGACCATGGCAATCATCACCTGTAAAACCTTGATCTATGAGTGAGGAAATAGAGGCCCAGAGGGGAGGGGAAGGGGTCTGCTTAGTGGCCACGCTGCGTTAGGACCCCCTTCTCCTGACTCCCAGACACTGCTTTCTTTTTTGTACCTTGCTGTCACACAAGTGCCGTGACGTCCTCGGCCCTGGGCTGGTACAGAGTGCGGGTGGCAGGTCCAGGCTGCAGACCTGGCCTGTCCCAGGTGCGAGGTAACAAAGGTAGTCTAAGCACAGCTCACAGCCAGGCTGGCAAGAGCTGGCATCTGGCCAGGAGTGCAGCCCACCTGGCAGGTTCTAGCCAAGGGATCAGAGGGTGCGGGTTCTTGGGTCAGCTCTCCTGCATACTTGCTACGTGTTGTTACAGTGATAACAAAAGCCAATACTTATTCAGAGCCAACTATGTGACAGCACTATAATTAGCAAATCACTTCACGTCATCCTTACAACAGTATCCTTACAATCTAGCTCAGAGAGGCTAAGTGACTTGCCCAATGTCACAATCAGTTCATGGCAGAGCTGGGATGTGAACTCAGATATTTTTAACGTTAAAATCCATGTTTTTTAGAGGCATTATGGTTCAATGGTTAGGAACCCTGTCTCCGGTTCTCCCACTTATTATTGATGAACCAGGAGCAATTACTTAATATTACTTAACATCTCGGAGCCTCAGTTTCCCCTTCTGGAAAAGGGGGATGCATAATATCTGTTTTCTTGAAGAGATATTTGTACACTCACGTTCATAGCAGCATTATTCACAATAGCCAAAAAGTGGAAGCAACCTAAGTGTCCATCAATTGATGAATGGATAAACAAAATGCAGTGTATGTATATACAGAGGAATACTATTCAGCCTTAGAAAGGAAAGTAATTCAGACACATGCTGCAACACAAATGGACCTTGAGGCCATTATGCTAAGTAAAATAAGCCAGTCACAAAAATATAAAAACTGGGAGGAGGGAAGGTTGACAGTTGTTGAATGGATATAGAATTTCGGTTTTGCAAGATAAAGAGTTCTGTGGATGGATGTGGTGATGACAGCACAACAATCTGAATGTACTTAATGCCACTTAAAGATGGTTAAAATGGTGAATTTTATGGTAGATGTATTTTATTGCAATTTTTTTTTTTTTTAAAGAAAAAAGACCTGTTTTGCAGAATTGTGAGAATTAAAAGAGATCGTGTTTGTCAAGGGCTCAGCACAGGCCTGGCCCGGGGGAAGATCGATGGAAGTGATGCTCATTACATGACTATCAGTAACCGCTGTGCATCTGCCATGGGAACCATCCCTGGTGAGACTTCAGCCCCCCCACGTATCAAGCGGAGAAAGTCGCTGCTGCTGTTTCATCTGTTTCCCCAAGTGCTTGTGAGGAACAAGTGAGCTCTTATGTGTGAAAAAGCTTCATAAACTGCTGCAGAAAAAACGTTGGGAAATGACGTCTCTTACTGAGGCTGCATGTGGGATAGACAGCTGGGTCAGGAATCGTGTCTGGCTCTGGGTCTGTGCACACTTCTTAGCTGAGCCTTTTGTCTGCCTTCTCTTAGCACTTTGTGTTTATCCCATCACATCACTTGTCACCTTCCACGGGAGCAGATTCCTCAGAGGCCTCTCTCTGCCTCCCCTGACTGGGACCCTCGGGCAGGAACTCTGTCCTCCTACATTCACGTCCCAGCACCCAGCCCAGCACCCACACCCAGAGGTACCTTTGTAAATTTCTGCTGACCTCAACTGAGTTTGGGAGGCTTGAAGCAACCCTTTGGAGAATTTTAGCCAGGAGACCTGCTTCTGAGGTCAGAAGCCAGCGGTTTGGTCCTGCTTTATAAAGTGGTGTCCTCTCCCCAGTACAGTTTCACACAAGGGTCTGCTTGTCCATCCCTGTGCCAACACGCGCTCTGCAGACCAGGGGGCATGGCCCTGTGGGGAGGGCAGGGAAGAATTCAGGGAAAGTAGAAAGGATGCTCCTGGACCTCCCAGGAAGAGGTGACTTAAGGACACAGGCTGCCTAGTTGTTTTTGATGGTTTTCATTACTTGGTTTGAGATCCCATGGAGTAAAGGTTTCTCAGGCATATTTGGGGGATCTAATTTTGGATTCCTTAAGCACAAAAGAATGCAATAAAATACCTGCTCCAAGGAAGTGGAGACGGCTGCCCAGCAGGCTGCCTGTATTCACCCTTTGCAGACAGGGAGGCCCCCAAGCGGGTGAGTGACTGGCCCAAGGTCTCACAAGAAGATGTCAGGACAGGGACAACAGCTCAGTTCCTGGCCAGGATGGATTCTACAAACCCCTGCGGACTGAAAAGGCTGAAGGTTGAGGTAAATTGAGGAACAAAGGCAGTTTCTCTGGGGCAGGCAGGCAGTTTTCATATTAAAAGACCAAGTGTTTTCAGCTAAGAGCCTCTTCACCTTTCAAGGGTTGGAATAGCTCACTTTTGAGTTGAACTTTCTCTCTAAATACCAGACCAGAAAAATCACTTTTTGGTCATTCTTTCTTTTGACTCATAATCATTCCTCAGCATGTCCTACAGAAGGGAGTGCTGGTAAGCTGCAGAGAAGAGGAAGAAAATATGATGACATAGCAAGAGGGGCTTTCTCAGTCATCAAATGCCAAGGAACAAGCTTACTCAGATTGTCTCCATGATTAACAACGGACTTTCTCCTCAAGGAAGGAGAGAAAATGGCAGCCACAGGGCTTTCCACTTACAGAGCACCACTTGCCAACGAGTTCCAAGTGTCTCCATAGAAACACCACCCTGTTTCTTCTGGTGGGTTTGGTGGGGGTCGAGGAGGATGGTAACTCATGTTAGACGGACATAATGAAGTGATGCCTGGAAGGTGTTCAAGAGCACGCGGCAAAGCCGTGAAGTCAAACTCAAGCAGCCTTGCACAGAGCTCAGGCTCCTTCCTGCTTCTAGAAGATTTCACAAGGCCAGGAAGCCAGCAGTCCTGGGGTCAAGGGAAGGGGAGGCAGCTCCAGGACACACCCGAGAGCAGTTTCTGGTCAGGCATTCCTGGCAGCATGGGTTACCCTGGCCTGCCCACGCCCTCAGTATGAAAGCTGATAGGTCAGGCCCACCAAAGGCCGGGGCAGGGCAGTGCCTCCAGCGTGGTTTAGGGGCACTGAGAGGTCTCCCTGCTAAAAATATCTCCCTCCCCTTTCCTGCGGTACAAGCTGAAATGGTCACATGGAAGTCTTACTCCCTTGGTTTGAGGCATCACATGCCTAGTAGATCTGATTTAAACATTAAATACCATTACATGCAGAACAAACTGAGGTCTGACCATGCCATGACACGTTGTTTGGCATTTATATATGCCCGCATAAATCCAGAGAAGGATCTGAGAGCGTCACAAATTTACTTCTTAGATTAGCCAGCGGGGGGAACCAGATCTTGTTCCCGTGAATCCATGGAGCAGCGAGAGAGAACATCAGCTCTGCCTTGTACATTTCATTTTTCTGCTCAGAACACTCCAAGAGTGTCCCACTGCACTTTAAGAAGAACCCTCGCCCCATACCATTCACCGTCTTGCTCATGCATCCCACTTCACTCAAATGCACCAAGCTCTTTCATGCCCCAGACTTCCTCCCAGCTGCCCCTCCTCTGCTGGTCGATCTTTCCCTCCTTTTCTGGCTCCCTTCTACCTTCAGGCCTCGGCTTAAAATACCACCACTTATCTGACTATGCCAGCTAAGTGTTCCCTCGTCTCTCAAATACTCTATTCTTTTCCTTCCCAGTGTTTCTTGTAAGTTGAATGTGTGTGTGTGTCCACAGTCCATCCTCACTATTGCAGATTCTGTATTTGCCTTCTCCCTAAAATATATTTGTAACCCCCAGATCAATACCCCCAGTGCTTTTGAGGTCATTTGTGGGTATGTGCAGAGCAGTAAAAAGTTTGAGTTCCCCAACGCACACTTTCCCAGCTGAGGTCCAACAAGGTGGCACTCTGCTTCTTGTTTCAGACTCTAAGCATTTGTCCTTTCTGCAGTCAGTTTTATGCCATGTTTTTCGCATTTGGGGGCTTTCAGTTGGTGGTTTCCCAGTTGAAAATGGCCTCCAAGCACAATGCCAAAGTGCTGTCTAGTGTCCTAAGCACAGAAGGCCATGATGTGCCTTATGGAGAAAAGATGCATGTTAGATAAGATTCATTCAGGTAAGAGTTGTGTTGCTCTTGGAATGAGTTCAATGACTCAACAGTACTTATTAAATAAGACGTCTTTGAACAGAAGCACACGTAGAATAAGGTTATGTATTGATTGGTTGATGAAAATGTTGTGACTAGAGGCTCACAGGAACCTAACCCTATATCTCCCCTAAGAGCAGTGGTTCAATATTCACAATTTGGCACTTGAGGTGACTTTATAAAATGTAACTACTGCGAAGAGTGAGAATCAGCTGTATCTGTATTAGTTTCTTCAGGGCTGTTATAACAAATCCCACAAACTGGGTGGCTTAAAACAACAGAATTTTATTCTCTTATAGTTCTGGAGGCCAGATGTCCAAAATCGAGGTGTCAGCAGGCCACACTTCCTCCCAGCCTCTAGGGAAGAGTCCTTCTTGCCTCCTCCTAGTTTCTTAGTCACCAACTATCCTTGGCATCCCTTGGCTCGCAGCTGCATCTCTGCCTCGGTCACCACAGGGCATTCCCTCACGCGTCTCTGTCCGTGTCTCCTCTCCTCTTCTTATAAGGACACCAACCACACTGGATTTGCGGCTCAGCCTACTTCAGTATGATCTCCTCTTAACCAATTCCATCTGCAAAGACTTTATTTCCAAATAGGATCACATTCTGAGGTTCTGGGAAGGACATCAGCTTTGGGGAGAGGACACCACTCAACCCAGATATATATTCTGTATATTACATATATTTACATATATAACTTAAATATATATATATTTAATCAATATCAGTATTGAATAAATTATTTATTTAACCAATATTTAAACTCCCTAACTAGATTGCAAGCTTCATGAGGAAGAGCAATGGCTTTCTTACTCATCTTTTTATCCCCAACACCAAGTCCAGCCTGATATGTGGTAGGAGCTCCATAAATATTTGTGGAGGATGAATGAATGAATGATGAATGAATTTCAAAGCTTAGAATATCAGACACTACCAAGCCAGCAATGGTCAAACTCTTGTGGAACCCTAAACTCCTGGACATTCTTCATCCATCACGTCAGACTGAGACGGAGGCCAAGCCAGTGGGCTTTCAGTCTCAACCCCTGTACCCCCTCCACTTCAATCAGTTAGCCTGCTTGTATCTGTTTTATATACTCCACTCCTATGCAATATTGTTTTATGAATAAGCTTTAATTAAAAGTGTGAGGGTTTCCCTGGTGGTGCAGTGGTTGAGAGTCCGCCTGCCGATGCAGGGGACGCGGGTTCGTGCCCCAGTCTGGGAAGATCCCACATGCCGCGGAGCGGCTGGGCCTGTGAGCCATGGCCGCTGAGCCTGCGCATCCGGAGCCTGTGCTCCGCAACGGGAGAGGCCACAGCAGTGAGAGGCCAGCGTACCGCAAAAAAAAAAAAAAGTGTGAAAAAACACTGAGCCCAGTCCCTTATTTTATAGATGAGGAAACCAAGGTCCAGACACATAAAGGGCTTTGCCTCGGGTCACCAGGCAGTCACGGGAGAGAAGGACTAGGAGTCAGGTCTTTTGAGCCGCGTTCCAGAAGTTTTTCCTCTACACTCGCTCTCCTGCCAAGACATACAATGGGAGTGCTTTGGAATTTGCTCTCCCTGGGACCCTGTTTTTCTATCTGGAGCAAATTCTGGGAGAAGGAAGCAGAGCCCGTGGCATGTGCCCCTTCCCCAAAGCTCTGAAAGGCCCTTTGTGCCAAGTTCCATGGACATTCCACAGGCCTGTTCTAGGCAAATCCATCTGCCAGTGGGTCACAATCCTTGCCTTCATCTCTGAGCTGAGGTATTTTGGCCTTTCTGCTTTTAAATGCACTCCTTGCTTTCTTGGAAACTGAAGCTGAGAAAGGGAGGCCGGGCTGGGGGGGCCCAGGGCAGATGGGGTGGGTGGGCTACCGAAGGAGACGGGTCTGTTTTGCAGACCTGGCTTGAGAAGAAAACTGTGCTGATTATCTCCCAGGCCCAGCTGCAAAAATGCCTTAGCTCGGCAGCAGATTATAAATAGCCCAGAATGCCCTCCCAGCCGCTTGAAAACAAGGATATTTTTTTTCCTGTGTTGGAAGAACAGCTCTTCACAGCTATCCTGGGGCCCCTCCTCAACCCCACCTGCAAAGAGCTGTGATTTATGTCTTAGCACCATTACTAGGACCAAGGATCACACAGCCCAGATGAACAATGATTAATTCATTACCAAGTTCTAGGAAAAAAGGAGGCATTCCTTTGGAAGTCCTCTCTTTCATTTGGGCAGAGACATGCCGACCCAGGAGACCAGAGGGGCAGTTTTGCTGCGGTTTATTGCCCTGGGCTTCATCTGGCTCTCTCTGCCCTTGCACGCAGTGGGGGCCAGGGAAAGTCTGGTGGGTCACTGACCTGAGGGCAGGAGGAGGCAGAGGACAGCTGCTCTGAACTTGACTGTTTGCTGAGATGCTCCAAAATAAAAAATCCAGGGACGCTGGCCTGGTCCATTTATTTTCTAGCCCCTCTCTAGAGGGAAATCTATCTCTATCTGGAGGAAATTGGGTCTCAATGCAAATCTCTTAGATATCTTTGTACATCATCACACTCACAGGGACTTTGAGACTGAGCAGCAGCTCCCAACACACAAAGCGCTTTTCAGGTTCTGCTCTTATCTGACCTTTATGACAACTGTTTTATTAGCTCATTTGTTTTATTGGAATCAAAGATAATGCCTGCCTATTGTTGAAAAGTTTAAAAATTTCAGAAAAGCATAAAGAAGAAAAAAGTCCCACCCAGATCTCACCACACTAAGACAACAATGTTTTCATGGAAGTCTTCCTTTCAAATCTCCCTTATTGGATTATAGGTGGATATAATTTTACCTACATGGGATTTTATTATTGTGTTAGTTAGGCTCTTGGTAGAAATAGATGGAACTTCATGTGAGTAATTGAAGAGAATTTAATAAAGGGACACAGGTCAGGAACACCAGCAAGGAATAGTGCAGTACATCAGGGACAACAACAGGGGAGAGCCACTGTCACCCCTAGGTCTGAAGGCCAAGGGAAGGGAGTGGTTACTGCAAACGAGAGCTGTATGGAGAGGGTTGCCAGTTAGGAACTGTACCTGTCAGGAGAGACAGTCAGCTCTGGAAAACCAACAGAGATGGAGCAAGAGGAATAAATACTCTGACCTCACTCCCCACCAGCCTCCAACTGTCGGTGGCTCCCACTGGCCAACCCAGCCAGAGTTAGAAGGCATGGAAGCCCACTGACAGCAGTCCAGACAGGCCAATACTCCAGGGCACAAAGCAGGGTGGAGACTGGCGGAGAGTAGATAGGAGAAGCAAGGAGAAAATATCTATTACATCCACTATAATGCTGCTTTTATTCACTCTATGGTAAGCCAAGACGTTTCTAACTCAACAAATATATTTGATAGAGTGACATCATACTTTTTAACGGACCTTGTTTGGATATACCAAGTTTATTTAACCAATCCCTTATTGATGGACATGCAATTAGTTGCTAATTTCTCAAGAGCATAGACAATGCTGCAATAAGATCTGTGGATACAAACTCTGTGCACTCCAGATACATATTTTTGATCCACTTTGACACTTTCTAGAAACTGAGGCTCATTGCCAATGAGGCTTGCCCTCAGTCACATAGTGGTAAAGAGGCTTTTCGGAATCTTCTAATTTTTTCAACAATGAAATTGAGCATTTTGTAATAGAAAAAAATAATAAAGTCAATTTTTAGTTTAAAAAAAAACCATGGGCTTCCCTGGTGGCGCAGTGGTTGAGAATCTGCCTGCTAATGCAGGGGACACGGGTTCGAGCCCTGGTCTGGGAAGATCCCACATGCTGCGGAGCAGCTAGGCCCATGAGCCACAACTACTGAGCCTGCACGTCTGGAGCTTGTGCTCCGCAACAAGAGAGGCCACGATAGTGAGAGGCCCGCGCAGCGTGATGAAGAGTTGCCCCTGCTTGCCAGAACTAGAGAAAGCCCTTGCACAGAAACGAAGACCCAACACAGCCAAAATAAATAAATTAATTAATAAACTCCTACCCCCAACATCTTCTTAAAAAAAAATGCTTATTCCCTTGAAATTCCTATCACTCACATGGCTCTAAAAGCAAGGAGACTATTAGGTCCCAGTGAGACAGGAAGGAAGTGGGTAGGTCACAACCCTTAAAGAATGACATAGCCGTTGAGAAAAACTGGATATGACAAAAACTGGTTAGAACCGATTAGGCCCAAGATGGCAGAAGATTCGATTTCCAGTAGACCTTGAGCCTCATTATACACTCACCGTAATGCACTAGCATATGCGAAATGACACACCCACAGGCGCCATGACAGTTCGGAGGCTGACCATAAAAGGCCAAAAAGTGGGTGATGGCTCAGTTCCCAGACATCTTCACCCCTTCTCCAACATAGTTCGAATAATCCTCCCACTCATTAGCCTATGAAATTACCCAGCCCATAAAAACAGACCACGTCATATTTCAGGGCCGCTCTTGTCTTCTGAGACGAACCACATTCTGCCTATGGGATGTGTATCTCTCTCAGTCAACCTGCTTCCACTGTACCACGGCTCGCCCCTGAATGCTCTCCTCACTTGGCGGCCCATCCCAGAAACTCACCCGAGACCTGGGACGTGACCGGCCTCTCGCACCCCGTTTTCCTGCAACATCTCTACAGAGGAAGAGGAAGAAGGTGCTCTTCTCCCCCTCCGCACTTTTCCTTTGATTATAAAAACGTAGCCCACTTAGTTCTCAGGGCAGAGCACTCTAGCCTGTCCAGTTATTATTTCCTTCACAAGTGTCGTATATTAATAAATCTACTACTTACCTATCACTTTGCGTCTTGCTGAATTCCTTCTGTGCGGAGACTTAAAGAACCCGAGCCTCATTAAGTCCTGAGAGGAGTTGTGCGGTTTCACCAGGAGATCAGGGTCTTGGTAGGTCATGGGAAGGGGGCAAGAGGAAGTGCTCAGAAGGAAGAGGCAGGGATGTCACAGGACACCCCTCCGCTGGCTTCACGGCTATCACCTCAAGAGGTGGAAGCACCTCCAGAGGCCTTACTGTGGTAAAGTGGGGAGGAAACGGGTTCAGGAGGGAGTGGGATGCGTAACGCTGCACTTCCGGGTTGCGCTCAGTCTCGCGACTGAAAAGCGGTGACGCTGCTCACCACGCAGACGTGTCCTGAGGTTTGATTGACGTGCATACGTGGAAGGGCGTGGCTCGGAGCGGGAGCCCCGCAAACAAGCGTTTCTTTTTTCCGTCTTTCTTTCGCAAAAACTAGGAGGCAAGCCAGAGGAAGTCTTTAATTTTTAAAGATTCAACAAATATTTATTGCCAAGTGGATAAACAAAAAGGTAAGCAAGACTTTTTTCTTACCTCCAAGCCTACAAAACCATTGTGTATATGGAGCCACTCGGTACCTTAAGGCCTGCGTGCGTTTGTCTGGACTTTCGTACCTCTCTTTAATGCCCTTGTCTCTTCTACCTGGTGGAATCCCTCCCATCCTTCATTTTCCGCTCACGTGTGAACTCACGTGTTACTCCCTCCTCTTCACCCCTACAGCCCTGTGTCCGTTCCTCTCTTTCTCAGACCTTATCGCTTGATGGAGTCGGGTGGGTTTGGTTTCTGTTTCAGCCCTGTCACTCACTAACCTGGTGCGTCTCAGTCTCCTCATCTGAAAAATGGGGACAAGGACATTTTCTACCCCAGAGGGTCGTTGTGAGAACTGAGAGGGTATGCACATGCAGAGAGCATAGAACAGAGCCGGGCACAGAGGAAACGCTTCTCAGTAATCATTGGAGTTATTATTCATCGCTGCCCACCTGGCACAGACCCGGGTCACCGGGGACGTTTGTCAAAAGAATTAATGACGTGTATTCATTACCAAAATAGCAACCAAAATATGATTCCAAAATGGCCCGGAATCAACAACACACAAAGGACAAGACACGAAGTGGAACACACTGCATGAGAAAAAAACGGTTTCTCTGATAAGCAGCCTGAGAAGAGGGTGCAGGTGGGACCCCGTGCCTGATTACCCCTTTAGGGATTCGCGTGCTGGGCACGAAGGAAGAACAGGAGGAGCAGGGGCACCGAGTCCCAGTTCCAGCACTTCTGGACCGTGTGACTTTGGATAAGCCCCTCCACCTCTCTGGCCTGCAGTTACCGTTTTTAAAATGAGGATAAATAGTTCCTTCCTCGCAGAGTTGCTGTTGTAGGATGAGGTGGGGTAAGCTAAGTGATGCTCCTGGCACGCAGTGAGAGGCCGGCTGGCCACTCTGATTTCACTGTTCTTGTTACCACTCTAGGCTGCATAATTATTGTACGCTCACCTACAGCCCGGCTGCAGGGCTGCCCTCTAGCTGGTGGGGTTCCTCTGAGCTTTACTATCCAGGATTCCGTGATTCTGGACGCCTGTGTTGGCTGGAGAGCAGAAGCTTGGACAGTTGTCCTGCACGAGCAGAGCCTGTGCCAGCTGATACGCAGGTCCCTGCCGGGAGCCCATCTGCTGGGTTTGACAAGGCCAGGGCGATGAGGTGGAAGGGAAAGGAGTCCCAGTGTCTGAGCTGGATGCCAGCCTGGGCACCGACTTTCTGCTTCCCCTGGGGGTCCCCCCCCCACCGACTGCATCAGCTTGCCTGCCTCCTCTCGCCTTCCCCCAAGAAAAGCCTCTGGCCCGCCTCTGTTGCCGTGAACACGACCTCCCTCAGAAGCCTTGCCTCCGTCTCTGACTCCTGCATGTTCTTTACAAGGAGCCTTCCCCACCCAGGCTGACTTACTCCTCCCCAAGGGAAGTCTCCCTTTTCATTCATTCATTCATTCACTCAGGTAACAAACGTATATTGGGTGCCGACTATTATGTCTGGTTCTGCTTTAGGTGCTGCAGGTACAGAATTGAACAAGAGAATGGAGTGCCTGTCTTCATGGAGGTTATATTCTAGTGGGGAAGAGAGAGAGTAAACATATGATACAAAGAAATGAAGGCAGGAAAGGCCTCTCACAGGGGATGATGTTTGAGCAGAGAGGCCTGAATGCAATGAGGGAACAGCTACATGGGTATCTGGGAGAAGAGCCTTCCAAACAAAGGAACAGCCACGTGAAGACTGTGCATCAATAACACACATGATGGTGTGTGAAGAGGCTGGGATGCAGAAAATGAGGGGATCATGGGTGTGAGAAGAGATTGGACTGATGTCAGGGGTCAGATGTCATACAAACTGGGAGGTGATGCCAGAGATGTTGCATTTTATTTGAAGGGATGGTAAGCTGTTGCCACTGGAGGATTCAAGCAAGGAAAAGGGATGCTGATTCCATTTTACGAGTTTCACCCTGGATGCTGTGTGGGGAATAGGTGGTGAGGGTGGCAGGGAGGGGGGCACAGGTGGAAGCAGGGTTCTTAGAAGGTTGTTGCAGTAATCCAGGTGAGAAGAGGTGGCTTGGACCGGTGTGCTGATGGTGACACTGATGATGGATGGGTGGCCTCCAGCCTTATTTTGAAGGAATAGTCAACAGGACTTGCTGTTACCTAGGAAGTGGAGTGCAAGAAAGTGTACTTTCTCAAGAATGGCTCCTGGCTTTTGACCTGAGCTAAATGGTGATGCCTTTTCTTAAGGTGAGGAAGCTAAGGAGGGAGAAGATACTTAAGTAGAATTCGGAGTTCAGTTTGGGATATATGAGGTTTGAGGCATCTGTGAGCCAGGAAAGGAGATGTCAAGCAGGTGTCTTGATGGTCTTCGAATCTGGAACTCAGGAGGGAGATTGGGATTGGAGACAAGAGGCCAAGGACATATGGAGGGCAAGTAGCCTGACTGAGATTACTGGAAAGTGAGTACAGAGGTCTGAGGACTGAGCCCTGGGCTCCTTGGACATTTAAAAGTTGAGATGAGGGCTTCCCTGGTGGTGCAGTGGTTGGGAGTCCGCCTGCCTTTGCAGGGGACGAGGGTTCGTGCCCTGGTCCGGGAAGATCCCACATGCCACGGAGCGGCGGGGCCCGTGAGCCATGGCCGCTGAGCCTGCGCGTCCGGAGCCTGTGCTCCGCAATGGGAGAGGCCACAACAGTGTGAGGCCTGCGTACTGCAAAAAAAAAAAAAAAAAAAGTTGAGATGAGAAGGAAGATCCATTAAAGGAGGCTGAAACCACTTCCGTAGGGGAGAAACAAGGGAAGAGTAAAGTTCTAGAAGCTAAGTGAAGATAATTTCTAAGAATCAGTGTAGTAGGTAGGATAATGGCCCTGGACAGATATCCACATCCTAATCCCTGGACCATGTGAATATGGTACCTAACCTGGCAAAGAGACATCACAGAGGTGATGAAGTTTAGTCCTTTAATGGGGAAATTATGCTGTATTATCCAGGTGGGTCTTAAAAGCAGAGGACCCTTCCTGACTGAGGTCAGAGGGAGCTGTGGCTACAGAAGAATGGTTGGTGAAATTCAGTGTTGCTGGTTTTGCAGATGGAGGAAGGGGGCCACAAACCAAGGAATGTGAGCAGCCTCTAGAAGCCTCTAGAGTCTGGAAAAGGCAAGGAAGTGGATTCTGCCTTAAAGCTTTCAGACAGGTACACAGCCCTGCCTGCATTTTAGCCTAGTGAGACCCGCCCAGCAACTTCTAACCTACAGAGCTGTTTTGTTCTCAGCCACTAAATTTGTGGCGATTTGCTACAGTAGTCATAGAAAACTAGCACAATGAGGAAGTGATCAGGTGGTCAAATCACAAGCCAAGCTTTAGTAAAATGGGAATGAAAATTTTCCAGTGGTTTGGGCAAAATGGAGATCATGGGGACCTTGACCATGTTAGTTTAGTGGGGATGAAAGGAGATGGGAGAGGACCAAGGAGAGAACATGGGAGGAGAGGCGGTAGAGTTTGGGGATAGGCTAGTCTTTGGAGGAAATTTTCTAGAAAGGAAGCTGAGACATGGGGTAGAGATGGGTGTGGCCTTAATAGAAAGTTTCTGTTCTTGGTTTGTTTGTTTTTAGTCTGTGAATTATATTATAGAAGTATAGTCGATTTTCGGTGTTTTAGGTATACAGCAAAGTGATTCAGTTATATGTGTATATATATATTCTTTTTTTCAGATTCTTTTCCATTTTAGGTTGTTACAATATACTGAATATAGTTCCTTGTGCTATACAATAGGACCTTGTTGTTTATTTTATATATAGTTATGTGTATCTGTTAATCCTGAATCCCTAATTTATCCCTCCCCGCTGCTTTCCCATTTGGTAACCGTAAGTTTGTTTTCTATGTCTGTGAGTCTATTTCTGTTTTGTAAATAAGTTCATCTGCGTCATTTTTTTAGATTTCACATATGAGTGATATATGATATTAGTCTTTCTCTGTCTGACTTAACTACATTTAGTATGATAATCTCTAGGTCCATCCATGTTGCAGCAAATGGCATTATTTCATTCTCCCACCACCTGTATTCCAGGGGCTGCGAAGTCTCCCAGGTTCCTGTTTTGCATGTTTCCCTGAGCAGCACGGCTGCATCTCTCTTGTCCTTTGTGTCTCCCCAGCCAAGCCTAGATACCGATACGCAGAGGGCATTGGATCCATGTTTTGTTGCATGATGGTAACAGCCATGTCTACTAAGTGCTCACCAGTGCCAGGGGCTTTACTGACCACAGTAAAGTCACATCATCCTTACAGCAGCCCAGTCATCCCCATTTCATAGGCAAGTAAGCTGAGGCCCAGGGAGGGTAACACAGCTGGTAAGCGGCAGGGCTGGGAGTTGACCCAAGAGACCCCTTTTGCAACCAGCACGCTGCATCACCCATGGCATTAACAGCTGAAGTGAGTCAACTCTCCAGGTGCTACAGGAGCACAGAGGAAGGAGCCTGGTGAAAACTATGCAGAGTGCCAGGGCACGCCTGACGGGGCTGGAGTCCAGGTTTGGGCACGTGCTAGAGTGGGGAGCCAGAGGCAGCAGCATCGCAAAGCCAAACCCGGTCCTTCACCCTCAGAGCTGACTGTAGTGTCTCCAAGTCTACCGAGGATTCAAGTTCATTTCAGAAAAGCAGTGGCCAGGGTCCAAAGCCTGAAGGGGGCTGGGGCAGTGTCAGGGAAGAGAGCATAGACCAAGCCTCTGTGTTCCCGCAGACAAAGGGAGAAAGCAGGCTGAGAGATGGGGACAGCACGTGACACCTGGGCCACAGGCCTGGGCAGCAGCCGCGGCAGCCCTGGGGATAATGGCTCCTTTTGTCCTGCACATAAATTCTCCGGAAAAGAAAGGATTCCAGGACCCGCTTCTCCTGCTTGCACAATGCTGGCCGCTGGGGCCCCGCTGTGAGGGCCTGCCGTGGCATTCAGGGAGCATTCGGCCCCTGCACTGCCTCTTTCCTCCCAGGCATGCAGAAGCAAGAAGTTGAAGCTGTGTGCCAGACATTCTGCAAGGAGTTGGGAGTCTGGCCTGAGCCACAAACTTTGTTTCACAGCCAGGAGGAAACCAAAGTGTCTTGAAGCTCTGAATTAGAGTCTTTGAGGGCGTCTGTGCCAGTACCTCCTATGTTTGCCCTCCCCCACTCTTACCTCCCTGCCTTCCCTCTTCCACCTTCAGCAGACTTACAGTGGTACCACGCACAGGCTGTGGAGTCAGAGAAAGCTGGGTTCAAGTTCTGACATTGCCACTTGGCAAGCTATTTAATCTCAACAAACCTCAGTTTCCCCATCAGTAAAATGGACGTAATAATGCCTAATTCATAAGATTACGAAAAGGAATAAGTGAGAAAATGCATATAACATGCTTCGCTTGGAACACAGCCTTCCAGAAGGGCTTGATGAGGATAGACAGTCCAGGGGGTCATCCAGCCTGTGCTTGGATTCCTCCAAGGACAAGGCACTCACTGCCTGTATTACGTATTCAGACCAAATGCAGATCTGCCTCTTATACCCTCATTGGTCCTGAGGGTAAAGAGACAGGGGGCCTGTGCTTATTAAGCATTTCCTATGTGCCAAGTGTTATCATAAATGACTCAGAGAAGCTAGGGCCCTTGCCCAGGGTCACATAGAGGAAGTGACCAGGATTTGAACCTGAGTCTGTCCAACCATTTGTACTATGACACTACAAGAGAATTCTTCGCGTATGTGGAAACAGCTTCCATGGCCCCCTCAGTGTCTTCTCCTCTCCAGGGAAAACATCCCCTACCCGTCAGGGAATATGCTTTATGTTCCCCTACCATCTTGGCCTCTCTCCTCTGGGCATGTTTAATTTTGTCACTCTCCCTCTTTAAAAAACTAGCCTCTAGACGTAATATTCCTACCGTCTTCTGATCAGTACAGAATAGAAATACACTCTCATCTCCTTTATTCTAGGTGCTATGTTTATGCCAGTAAAGCCTAAGATGGTGTGGCACTGGCGTCATCACATTACCGTGATGTCTCCCTCGTACTCATTATAGTCAGCCTACAAGAAAGATACGTCCCCTGCCCTTTGAACTGTTTGTAACAGTCATTGCAGGTAGTAGAACGCTCTCCAACTAGTTCAGCAGTCAAGCATATTATATTTGGTCGCTCACAGAATCTCCAGCAGGGCCAAAGAGTCTGGCTTGGAAGCGACAGAGCCAGGAACAATTCATGAACCACCCCTGACTGGGCTTCTCCACTGGCGACATTGCTGCCATTAGACAGGAAGGCACCATGCTGCCAGTGCTGGCGTGGAGCACTGCCTCTACGACCTCTGAAATCTGGGTCTCCTCCACGTAGCACCTCCTTCTTCACCTGTCTCTTCTAATTAACTAAGCCTCCCTGAGCATGTTTCAGGGGTTAAGTGAGTTAATGCATGCATGGCCAGCCTCCAAGATGACCTCAGTGATCCTCGCCTCCTGGTATCCATGTCCTTATCTAGTCTCCTCCAACACTGGATGGGGCTGACTTGTGTAACCAACAGGATCCTGCAGAAATGACAGAGTGTGACATCCAACACTAGGTCATAAAAGACATTGCAGCTTCCAGCTCTCTTGAAGCACTCGCTCTAGGGGAAGCCAGCTGTCATGGCATAAGGACACGTAAGCAGAACTCTGGAGAGGTCTACATGGCAAGGAACAGAGGCCTCCTTTCAACAACCAGCACAAACAAGTCAGAGATGTGAGGGAGCCATCTTAGAAACAGATCCCCCGGCCCCAGTCAAGCCCTCAGATGATCCCCCGGCCCCAGTCAAGCCCTCAGATGATCCCCCGGCCCCAGCTAACATCCTGGCTTCAACCTCACAAGAGACCCTGAGCCAGAACCACCCAGCTAAGCTGTTCCTAGACACCTGATCCACAAAAACCGTGTGAGTAAAGTAAAATAATGTTTAACATCTATTACTTAAGTTTGGGGGGAGTTTGTTACAGAGCAATAGATAGCTAATACAAGCCATGTGAAGACTTAGAACTCTGCCTAGCAGGTGGTCAGCATCCCTCCAGTGCTGTCATTATTTTTATCCTCACTCCCCTCCGTGCCAAATGTCAGAAGCCGTCACCTCAGCAAACTGGGGAGTCTGGAAAATGCAACACAATGACGATTTCACCCAACCTGCACAGCAGTCCTGTGACCAGGTTTATTGGTATCTTTGTTTTGTGGATGATGAGAGGTTGAGTCTCTTGCCTTAGGTTCCAAAGATGAAGGTCCAGGATTTGAGCCCTGGCTGTCTGACTTCAACCCCCCCATCCGACACTGCACGGCATATGGAGGCTGAATTTCACTGTGGGAAACCCCCAACTTCGTGCATTGTCACTTCAAGTCTCCATGACGGCGGTGTGTGGAAGCCTGGGCGGGAGGAGGGGGCGAGCAGAAAGGGGGAGAAGCCAGGAATGGGACTCAAGAAAAATGCTATTGACACCAGCGCTCCATTTCCTCACCACCACCCCTTTGGGCAGAGATGTCAGAAGGACCCCAGGTAATTCAGCTAATAGGAAGGATGTGGAGCTGAGAGCCCCTTATCAAAGATTTTCCAGATGAACGTGCAGGCTGTCTGGGCACTTTCCAGTTCTCCCAGGAAGCCTCCAGGGCTCCCTCTTAGGCTGAGCTGCTGTGCTCACACCTCAGAAACTCAGCCTTTCTTCATCGTATTTAAGCTAGCGCCCCAGCTCTTGTCTTGGGGAGTTGCCATGTCCCCCTCCCTGTGCCAACCCTAGAGTGGAACTCCAGCCCTCCCACCCCCGACCCACTTCTGTCTCCCAAACAGGTACCTTTCATTGTAAGGTTTTTTCTTGCTGGTTGCTCTGGGGTGAGGGAGCAAAAAATAAACATCAGAGGGTCACAATGGAAAAATCTTCAGGAATTTATAGCATAGAGTAATGGAGAGAACAGAGGTTTGAAGACTGACCCGCCTAGACTCAGATTCTGGCAAAATCTTAGCATTGATATGGTCCGGGGGCAAGTGACACAACTTCTCTGCAGCTCACTTTAGTCGTTCGAATAATAAAGAGGACCCTTGGGGAGGGCAATTCAGTAAAAGCTCTCACAGTCTGAAGTACACTCTTCCACCACCAAGAACCTGCCCTGCAGAAGTGCTCTTACCTGTGCTCAAGATCCAGTGCACCAAGAGTTCCATGGCAACAGTGTTCATAACAAAAATTTGCAAATGTTCAGGAAATTCATCAGGAAATAGGTAAATAAATTATGGAGCACTCATAGGATGGGATTGCTTGGCAGCTGTCGAAAAGAATGAAAGAGAAGAAAAGAGAATATCTCAATAGCTCATTGCTTCTCCAGCAAGACTTCGTGTGCGGTGTTGCCGTAATGCCTGCTGCCTTCCTCACTACCGGTGATCACGCCTTCTCATTATTTGCCCCACACCTGGAGGAGAACCTTGAGACCAGCGGATACTCGACAAAGAGCTGGGGATTTGTGGAGTGATGCAAAGCTGGGTTCATGCTGTTTGAGAGATGGTCTTCCGACCCTTCTGAAAGCAGCTCCCTTTATAGACAAGCTAGTGGCAGAGTGAGAAGAGGAGCCCACCTCTTCCGACTCCCAGCCCAGTCCTCTCCTCAACAACACAGGCTCTCCATCTCTCACCTTTGCTATTTTGTCAACAGCCATCACTGCCTCTGTCTCTTCCCCTCCAGCATGTCCTCCACGCTGCTGCCAGAATCATCTTCCTAAAGCACGGTTCTGCCCTGCCCTAGCTCCCTGGTGGTTACAGAGCAAAGTCCACATGCATTAGCACAGCAGACACATACCACTATCCCAATCCCATATTATCTCCCTCTGATCACCTTTTAGAAGCACCTTTGCTCCAGCCACCCTCATGCCAGCCTCACGCTACCGCCTTTGTCTTTGTACCATTTTCTCCTCCTGTGAAGTTCTCCCTTCCCTCACTCTGCTTCCCTACTGGGACCCTTTCTGCATCTTTCCATACCCAACCTGCTGATCCTTTAATGCCGCCTCTGGGAGGACTTCCCAGATCATAGACTCTCCCACCATTCTTTCCACCCTGCTGGCTCAGAATTCCTGGGGCACCATTTACAGGACTGATGTCCACATTAGGCAGGAAGAACAGTCACCACAGCAGATTTCCCTGAGTTCCCCAGGGGATCTGCTATTTCATAGGCAGCAGATGCTCAATAACTACTTGAAAAAATGATTAATGAGTAAACCAGAGCAATGGATTACTACAGAAATAATTTCCAAGTAAATGAAAGAGTGAATAAATTCCAAGTGAATAAATAAATGAATTGCCCTGAATTAATGAAGGAATGATTACAACTGCCTTCTGAGTCTTACGGTCACTGGTCCCTTTTCCCCAGACAGTTGAAAGCCAACAATGTGAAGATCTCTGTCTTGGTAATACAAGCAAAGGTTATAATTTCCTCAAGATCCTGTGAGTACACCCCAGGAGACAAACAATATCACCAGCAACTACAGAAAAATACAGATAGCCAAAAAAAGAAAGAAAGAAAATAGGGTCAACCTCATTCATGATTTTTTTAAATGTAATTTCAAATACGACATAAATGTACAATGTACAGTGCTTAGTAGGCAGAGGAGGGGAAGCAGGTCGTCTCAAATAGTGTTGGTGGGTATGTTACCACATCTAACACTTACAGAGGTCAACCTGGAAATACACATATACACATCGAATTTTTTATTTTAAATACATTTATCCTTTGACCCAGCAACTCCACGTTTTTAAAGTTGAAGTATAGTTGATTTACAATATTGTGTCAGTTTCAGGTATATAGCAAAGTGATTCAGATATATATGTATTCTTTTTCAGATTCTTTTTCATTATAGGTTATTACAAGATACTGAATATAGTTCCCTGTGCTATACAGTAGGTCTTTGTTGTTTATCTATTTTTATACAGTAGTGTGTATCTGTTAATCCCAAACTCCTATTTATCCCTCCCCCTTCCTTTCCCCTTTGGTAACCATAAGTTTGTTTTCTATGTCTGTGAGTCTGTTTCTGTTTTTTAAATAAATTCATGTGTGTCATTTTTTTAGATTCCACATGTAAGTGACATCATTTGATATTTGTCTTTCTCTGGCTTACTTCACTTAGTTTGATAATCTCTAGGTTCATCCATGTTGCTGCAAATGGCATTTGCACCATATCTTCTTTATCTGTTTATCTGTCGATGGACATTTAGGTTGCTTCCATGTCTTGGCTATTATAAATAGTGCTGCTATGAACATTGGGATCCATGTATCTTTTAAAATTAGAGTTTTCATTTTTCCCAATATATAGGAACTCCACTTTTAAGACTTAATCCTAAAGGAATAACTGGTCAAGAAGACAAAGACTTATATACAAGAATTTTTATTTCAATATTGTGAGAGTCACAAATAGGAAACAATATAAAAGTCTGTAAATTCCAGTTAAATAAATTGTGCTTTTTCCACACAGTGAAACAATCAAACTCTGTACAGCCATTAAATAGAACTGCATTCTGTATAGACAGAACATGATGTGCCCATATCATTAAGTGGCAAAAGCAGATGAAGAATGATACGATCCTTTTTATTGACTATATGTGTATATAATTTTGATTTCTGAACAGAATAATTGTGGAAACCTATGGCTAGGATTGTGAGGAGAACTGTCCCTTTTTATTTTATAGACTTTTGTAGGTTTTAGAAAACAATAATTGATAACATTACTTTTATAATCAGAAAAACATTTGGAGAGCCCAAGAGGCAGCCAGAGGGCCCTGGCTTGGGTCCCTCCAGCCCCGGCCCTGCTTCTACTGCTCCCCAGCCTCTGCTCTGTCTCTGACCAAGGACTCAGCCCCTGGGAAAGTCTGTCCCAGCCCACTTTCTGGAACAATTAAAACAATGGTGTTTTCTTCAGCAACGTCAAGAGCTACCTCCAGCATAAAACCTTGGGCTCACTTCAGTCCTGCACAGGGAGCGGAGTGTGTAAAGGTCCCACAGCTCAGGGAAAACTGCACAGGGTGGGCCCTTGTGGGCAGGTTTCCTCTTCCGTGGCCCTGCCCAGCTTTGTTCCAAAGGCACATAGCCTGTGGCTACTGTCTTTGTAACTCACCAGCTTCATCCACAGCCCCAGGGTATGAACTAATCAGGCCCAGGCAGGGATCCAAATCAACCAGAATAGAGGGAAGGGGAAAAGGGTGTTATTCTAACCCACAAGCTCCATGGGAAAGGAGGCCATGTAGTAAAATAATATTTACTAATGTTTCATTAATTGTTAAATGCCAGACACCATGTTGGTTAAGCCTTGGGGTCAGTTTTTTTGAACAAGAACCTAATCTCTATGAATCTAGGTTTTTTCATCTAGGAAATGAAAAGGTAATATCTATCTGTTAGGGTTGCTGTGCAGAATAAATAGATTATGCATGCAAACTACCTTACTCAGTGCCTGGAGTACAATAATTCATCAGTCAGTAGCCATTGTTTTCTCATTCTTGTTGCAGTTACACTTTGATACACAGAAGGTGACCTGTCGCCTTCTCTACCTGCCCTCCTGTCATGCCAGCTGGTCCATCCCAATGGGGAGAGTGGCTGGCACCACTGGGACTTTCCTCTCCAGCACGGAACAGATTCTTCCTCTCAGCCTGCCAGAGAAACCAGCCCCACTGACACCTTGATCTTGGACTTCCGGCCTCCAGAACCGTGAGACAACAAATATCTGTTGTTTAAGTGACCCCGTCTGTAGTACTTTGTAAAGGCAGCCCCAGGAAATAGATACAGCAGGGTATGATGAGAGAGGACAGACCTCTGCCTCTTGCCAGCTCTGTGACCCTTGAGAAGTTATTTAGTCTCAGTGAGACTAGTTCCTTTATCTGTGAAATGGGTTTAACACTAGTGACTGCCTCATGAGGCCGAGTGGGTTCCTGCATGGAATGCTGTAGATCCTGTCCCTGGCACACAAATGCTCAGCGCTTATCACAAATATGCAAATTGGTCCCCACTGGGGATCATAGGCGGAGGACTTGAAATTTACTTTAAGTTGCTTCACAGGTATGTGCTTTTCCTTCCCTTTAAAATTCTAGACTTGTGGGCGGGAAATGGGCCATCGTATTGAGTCCCCAATGACACCAGGACAGTTCTCTGAATTCCATAAATGCTCAACAGATATTTCTTACTCAGTAAAGTGTGTTCTGTGGTAGGATTGTATCAGAGTAAATTCTAGAGGAAGATCTTGATGTCTTTGCATCCTCAGTCTGGGATGCCACACCTAAGACATTCAAAGAATATTGATTGATCAGTAACGAATGAATGAACTTTACGGGGTACGTGATTTGGCCTGTGGTATAATTGAATCGCCGGTAGGTAAGATGTGATGTTTTTATCTAGCAACAATTTTAGCTAATATCTGCTATGATCTTGGCACCATAATAGACTAGAGAAATTCAAAATAATAAGCTAAGGATTATTGAACATTTACTCAGTTGGGTCCTGAGCTCCATGGGGATTCTCACTTGCATTCCTCACGATATGGAGTAACCACAATTCTTACCTTCACTTTGCCAGTGTGGAAATGGAGGCTCAGAGAGATTGAAAACTTTGCTGCCAGAGTCACAGTGTGGAAAGGAGAGTCAGGATTTAAACTCGGGAAGTCTGATCCCAGGATCCACACGCTTCAGCATTGTGCCTCACTCCGTTTGTCTTACTAAGGAAGCAGAACCCTGTCAAGGCTCTTACAGTCTAGATCTAGAGTCACTGGTAGGCCTGGCAGAGACCTTGAAAAGTAGCTAATCCAATACCCCATAAGAAAATGAAACAGAGAACCAGGGAAGGCGTGTGGCTAGCCTTGCAATGAGAAAGTGACCCAGCTGGGACATGAACCCAGGTCTCCTCACCCCCAGGCTGGTGTGCCCTGGTGGGAGTGGGGACTTGGACTCTAACTGGTCATTCACCCAGGTCCCTCGCTCTCCATCCCACAAATGGGCAGCAAAAGTCAGGGAGGTGTGAAACTCTGGCTTCTGCCCATGGAGAAGACTTGGGCCAGGAAGGAATCCTACTGAATGGCCCTGCACATCTGTCTTTCCCTCCTCTGGGACTCCAGTCCCTCTATCCCCACCTCCTCTGAGTTTTGGGTCAGTCTGGGCCAAATGTGAATAGAATCCCATGAGCACAAGGCCCAGGCTTCATTCTGAGTGATGAGCTGCTCGTTATAACTCAGGACATGGACAGTACAGTCCCTGGGCTCTAATGATGCAGAGAACTGTGGGGTATCCAACCCTGCTCCTAAAGGAGACAAAACGATCCTTATCACGCCAGTTCCAGCCAGAGGAGGCTGCAGTCAAGTCCACAGAAGTCGAGATGGCGCCTTTCAGAGCCGGGGAAGGACACCGATCAGCCTTCCTCATGTTTCACAACGCGGTGTGTGTTGCACCTGACCTCTCCTCTTGCCGCCACCTTTTCTCCAGTGGCCTTGTCTTCCTGCTGCCATCCCAGAGCCATAGCTCTGGGTCAGGGGCTGAAGCTGGGGCTGGAGGATCTGGGCACAAAAACCTGGGACTTGATTCCCCTGAAAAACACCCATGTATGGTTCTTCCAAAGACCTGGGGTCCTTACAGAACTCTCTAGAAACAGCAATGGTCTCCTTGGAGCCCAAGTGTTTCCCTGAGCTATCAGACAGCTGCCAGGCTGTGGGCTTAACGCTCAGGGAAACATTTTGCTAGTGCAACTTGTTACACGTGAGCTCTCGGTCACTTCAGATCTCCCAGTTATTTTCCACTCACTTGAGAGGCAGTACAGCTCTGGCTGGTAGATTTGGTTCCTTGCCTTCAACTAGAGTCAGAAAATGTCAGCCCTGATAATGGGTCTGGGGCACAAATGGTTGGGTTGTTGACACACTTTCTTGTTGGGTTGTTTCATATTTTGGTCTTCTACATACAAAAATGCATTTGCAAAGAGAGGCCCGATGGTTGGAAGTTAGTAATAAAAATGCTTATCAACTGGTACTGTAGCTCAGCCGCCTCATTATAAGAGGAAACTAGGGCCCAGGGAGAGAAGGTGATTTGTCCAAAATCACATGGCTAGTGTCAGAGGCAGCAATAGAACCAACAGAACCCAGGGATCCTGGGTCCCAGTGAATATGGACCAATCTATTTACTGGTGCCTGAAATTTCACCATTAGGAGTCGTTACTTATTTTTTTCACACTATTTGATAGTCTTATTTGGGTATATGAGTAGTAAACAAATATTTCATCATCATAAAACTTATTTCTGTTTTTTTTTTGGCCACGCCACGTGGCTTGCAGTATCTTAGTTCCCCAACCAGGGATCGAACCCACACCCTTGGCAGTGAAAGCGAGGAATTCTAACCACTGGACGACCAGGGAATTCGCTATAAAACATTTTTAAGGCCGAAATATATTTACAGAGTCTATAAATGTTCTCTGTTGCCCCTCGTTGTTCTCTCCCCAATCCCATTCCCTGCCCCAGGGGCACCCAGTGTTAGCAAATAGGTGTCACACCCATCCAGGCCTTGTTCAGTGCAGTTAGGAAGACATTTTCAATATGTGATTGGGTTTTAAAACGTGCACTTATTATTATATATTGTAAATGTAGGTATATATTTTAAAATCCAATTTATATATCAGCCCATTCATAAATATAAGATCAAATTATACCGTTTTGAGACTTCTTCTGTTCACTTAACCTTGCATCTTGGAACTCTTTTCGTGTTGGTCTTTCTAGAACCTTGCTTGGCATTTTGTCAGTGGCTCCATAGTATTCCATTGTATGGAGGTACCACAATGTGTGTTTAGCCATTTGCCTATCCTGGGGCATTCAGGTTATTTCCCACCTTGTTCTATTGCAGTCACAACTGCAATGAACTTCCTCGTATATAAACCTCTGGGCCATGAGCCAATGTTTCTGCAGAAGAGATATCTGGAAGTGAAAAATACAAGATCATTTGTCTAGAGAAGACGTCGCTTCAAGTTGTAATGAGTCACCTTAATGCTGTCCGAAGGTTTCTCTTCTTCACCTTCTTCGAGAACCTTCAACAGCTATAAATGTGCATCTGGAATCATCACAGCAACCCTGTGAAAACAAAGTATGGTCCCTATTTTACAACATGAGATTTCAGCCAGGATTTTACTAAATCCAGATCACAGCTCTTGTCCTCACGCCAAACTGGCTGTGCTGGGAGATGTCCCCTCAGCCTGGGTCAGTCCTCTTACGGCAGACCCTTCCACCCCAAGAGAAGGCCCCAGCCTGGCTGAGTCACCAGAACAGTGAGACTGAAGGAGTGAAGGACCACAGCCCACTGTCCAAACTGTGGGCCGAGAGGCAGATGCTGGCCCAGGGGCCCTGGGGAGGGAGTCCCACCACCAGAACAATACAGAGGTTAAGGACACAAACTCTGAAGCTGGGGACTTGGATTCAAATTGCAGCTCTATGACTTTCCAAAGGCGTTTTCTTGGACATTTAAGGTTTCAGGTTTCTCGTCTGTAAGATGGTGACAATAATAACATTTACCTCCTAGTGTAATAAGGATGAGTTGATTCAAAGTGTAATTATGCGAGAGCAATTGGTCACTGATGCTTAGCGACCTGGTGTTTCCAACCAGGTTCTAAATAGCAAGATTGAGAATGAAAAGATGTGCCTTAAAATTGTTAGAATTGTTCCCTTTTCTTTTGTTCCCTTTTCATTACCTTCCCACCTCCAACAAATCAATCCCACACAGATATTTAGTTGAAATATCAAGTCAATGCTTTGAGGAGGGGACCTGGAGCCCTGGGTCCCTGAAGATCAATATTGTAGTTTCATGACAGGACAGGTGTTACAGAATGAGAACATCTTAGGCTGTGTAGCAGAAAACGTATGGGCCTCAGCGTCAAGCAAACCTGGAGAGAAGACAAGTGCCTCTGCTGATTAGCTGTGTGACTTTGTCGAGTTTCTTAACTTCTCTGAATCTCCATTCTCTCCATCTGTGAAATGAGGATTAAAAAAAAGATAGCTACCTTGCTAACTAACTGTGAAGCTTACAGATAATGAAGCAATGCTCCGAGCATAGTGTTCAGCTCTTAAAGTTGGTAGCTATTATTATGTATTACTTTCAGTTGACAGTCTTGCTTTCTGGTCCACTGAGAACATTGGCATAACCAGAAACGACCACAAATTCCAGCCACCAGTCTATTGCCTTTCCTGCACCTGTTTCCACAGACTCTGCCTTCCCACCTTTGGCCCCAAAGGAGCCAGCCATTGCATTTGTGCACAAGATCCAGTCCCCTTCACCTACCCAAGAACACTGCTCCAGCAATTCATTTTCAATTTTTCTCTCTCTACTGGATCAGCCCCATCAAGTGAAAACATGCTGCTATTTCTCCCATATTAAAAAACAACAAAAAAACCTTCTCGTGACCCTACTTCTGCTGTCAGCTATACACCCCCACCACTTTTTTATGCTTCCCTTTGCAGCAAAACGTTTCTCTGCCTCATTCAGCATTTCCACTTCTGGGTATATACCCAAAACAATTGAAAGCAGGGTCTCAAAGAGATATTTGCACACTCATGTTCATAGCAGCATTATTCACAGTAACCAAAAAGTGGAAGCAACCCAAATGTCCATTGATGAATGAATGGATAAATAGAACGTGGTGTATACATCCAACGGAATATTATTCACCCTTAAAAAGGAAAGAAATTTTGATTCATGCTACAACATGGCTGAACCTCCAGGGGCTGGGGGAAGGGGAGAATGGGAAGTTGTTGTTTAACGGGTGTAGAGTTTTAGTTTTGCAAGATGAAAAGAGTTCTGGAGATCGGCTGCACAACAATGTGAATGTACTTAACACTCCTGAGTTGTACACTTAAATGTGGTTAAGATGATAAATTTTGGGGGACTTCCCTGGCGGTCCAGTGTTTGGGACTCCGCGCTTTCACTGCCAAGGGCGTGGGTTCCGTCCCTGGTTGGGGAACTCAGATCCCGCAAGCTGCAAGGCACGGCCAAAAAAAAAAAAAAGTAAATTTTATGTTTTGTGTATTTTGTCACAGTTAAAAGTTAAAAAACCTTTTTTAACTTTTCTCTCCTCCCATTCTTCCTTCAAGCCACTCCAGTCAGCTTTCATGCCCACCACTCCACTGAGACAGCCCTTGTCAAGGTCACCGGCAATCTCCACGTTGCCAGGTCTCATGGGCAGTCACTGCCCTGGCCAGACTGACCTGTCCGTAGTATTCGCCACGTGTGACCACTGCCTCCTTCCTGACCCCCTTTCTCCGCTTGGACTATTCACACACTCTGGCGTGTCCACCTAGCTCATCTCGTCCCGTTGGCTCTTTCTTCAGAATGTGTACAGAAGGCAACACTTGCGACCTCACTTCTGGATTACTGGAAGAGCCTGCTAGCTAGTCTCATATCCCCACTTCTATCATTGCCACCTACATCCCTTCTCAATTCAGCAGCCAGAGTAATGCCTTTACAACAAGCCCGTCTATGTCACTCGTCCGAGTCAAACCCTCCAGGGGCGCCCACTTCTTTCAGAGTGAAAGTCCACATCCATACAAGGCCCTAAAGCGTCCCCCTCCCACCCCCCCATCAAGTCCCTAATCTCCTCTCCCACCGCCTTCCCCTAGCTCCCTTGCTCTTGGGCACCAGCCCCGCTGGCCTGGGACACCTTAGACATAACTCCACTTTACCACCCGTCACATTCTTCACCCGGGGGTCTGCAGAGCTAACACCTTCACCTTAAAATGTCAACACAATGTCACCTTCCAGCAAGGTCTACTCTGAATACCTGATTTTAAATTGCAACTTGTCCTCACCGCAATCACCCCTACCCCTCTCTACTTTTCCTTTGTTCCATAGCTCTTATCACCCACATGTATATACCATTGGAGCATACTTTAGAATTTTTACCTACTTACTAGATTTCCTGTTTACTTTCCATCTCTCCCTGATAGAACATGAGCAGGGACTTTGCTTACTTGGTGCACTGATGTATCGCCAGCACCTAGAACAGTGCCTGCTACATAGTAAGTGCTCAGTAACCGTTGGTTGAGTTAACTGCTGAACGATTTTCCAGGGTTAGCCCATTATCGCATTTGACCTTTTCACAGAAATTTTGTGAAGGCTGCCAAAAGATATTATTGCATCCATTTTACAGATGAAGAATTGGAGTCTCAAAGAGGCTCAGGGTCTTCGTTCATCTATTTAAAATGCAGTCATTCATTTACTCAGCAAACATTTACTGAGTGGCATCATGGTAGAGCTGATGCTTAGAATAGAGATTTGTTCATGTTAATTCTTGGCTTTTTTTTTTTTTTTGGCTGTATCATGGGCCATGTGGGATCTTAGTACCCCCACCAGGGATCGAACCCACCACCCCTGCAGTGGTAGCACGGAGTCTTAACCACTGGACTCCAGGGAAGTCCCAGCTTTTTCTTCTTTTAAACATCCATGCTCCCTTTTGAGACACTTTAAAATCTTACGCACCCCCAGTTAAAAGACAATCTAGAGCAATAACTAAGAGCGGGGCCTTTGGAGTCTGTGCTGCAACCCCACCTCCCTGACTCCCTGGCTCTGTGACCAGGAGCAGGTCCCTCAACCATTCCCTTCCTCAGTTTTCACACCTGCAAGGTGGGAATGACGATAACACCACCTCCAGAGAGACTGCCCAGAAAGCATTGTTATCAGTCAATGTATTTTCTGCCTATCCCTATTGGCCCAGAGGATTTTATCCCATCTGCTTCCTATAATTTACATGACAAAACCAATAGGCTTCTTTTTTTTTTTTCATTTCCAAATATAAAGATATATCATAATATTGAATAGGCTTTTTCAAACCCAGGAGTTTGGTACGCCCACTCTCCATTACCCCAGCGCCTCTTAGCATTCCCAGATGCCAAGTGTGACCCCAAGTCAAGAGAGGGTCCTGGCCCATTCCTTCCTCTTTTTGCATCTGTTCCCAGCAGAGGAAGAGCTACCGGTTTCCAGCTGCAGTGTTGAAATGGAAACCAGCAAAAGTGCAAGCAAAGGGCTCAATTTCCCGATAGCTGCAGCTGTGTAGTGCCCTGAGCTATTTTTAAACCCCTTTTCAGAAACCCCAGTGCTTGCAACGGATCTATTTTCTTAACTGCCAAGAGATAATGCTTAAAAGGGATAGCTTGAAAATATTCCACAGCACTCATAAAAATGACTGAAATAGATGGTGCATAAGACGGCCTTTGTCTGGAGCCGCAGAGGAAAGCGAGATGAAGTCTTTCAGACCCCAGGGCGGCCGCGCTGCTGGATCTGCTGCTGACAACCGTGGCTTTGTGTCTTGAATGTGCAGTACAGCCAGAAAAGGCAAGAAAACCAAGCAGTAATTGTAGAGAACATCAGAGACCTGGCACTTAAATTGGTCATCAATTCCAGGTAACGGGACCCCAAAATAACTCCCCAAGAATCCCCTTCAGTTTGAGTGCCACCTTATCTGGTAAACCTGTCCGCACTGTCTAAAACTAAACTAGTCTTCTGCCCCAGCCCTGAACTCCTGAATGCTCCCTGCCTTGTCTGGTGGAACCACCAGCCATGCAGTCATTTGTGTTACAAATTTAGGAATCATCCTCAGGTCTACTTTTTTTCACCTCCTACATTCAATAAAGGCTTACTAATATTGTCTTCTAAGTAGTGCTGAAGTCTGTTCTCTTTGTATCCCTGCAACCACTGCCCTGATTCAATCCTTCATCATCCCTCATCTGGATTTTCAAGAGCATCTTTACTAGTCTCCCTGCACCTATTTTTGTCCCTCTTTGCCAGTTGACATTAGGATTTCTTTTTAATTCCAAATCTTATATGTCACTTCTTGCTTAGAATCTTTCAGCATCTAACTGACCTCAGAAGACCGTCCACACTCTTTAGCAGGGCACACAAAGCCTTCCATGAGCTGCCACTGTGACATCTTCCCCAAGCCCTGCTATAACCTACCTCACATTTTATGCTCCAGCAACATCCAGCCACCTGTAATTTTCCACACACCATATTATTTATTCCTCTGTGCCTTTGCTTATGCTATCTCCCCTGCCTGGAATGTCATTCATCCCCATTTTTTAATAGGTAACATTTTATTGACATATGCTATGAATATAGCAAAGCGGACAAGCTCTAAATTTACAGCTTGATGCGTTTTTAGAACTGACATACTCAAGTAACGACTATGCATAAAAAGGATTAGAATATCATCAGCAGTCCAGAAGCCTCCTTCCTGGCCTCTCCCAGATACCATCACCTAAAAGGTAGCCAGTATTCTGACGTCATTCCAAATGGATTTGTTTTGCCCAATTTTGAACTTCATTTAAACAGGATCATACAGTATATGCTTTTTTATCTGGGCTTCTTTCATTTAATATTATTTTGTGAGATTCACCCATGCTGTTGCACATGGCAGCCATTTGTTCTTTTTTCTCATAGTATTCGATCACATAAATATACCATTTATTCAGTCTAATATTGAAAAAAATATGAGTAGTTTCCAGGTTTTAGCTATTACAAACGTCCTGCTATGAACATTCTTTTACTTTTTTTTTTTTTTTTTTTGGTGAACATGTGTATGCATTTCTGCTGAGTAGAATTGCTGGATTGCATGCCATACATATATTTAGCTTTAATGAGTATTGCCAACCAGTTTTCCAAAGTGGTTGTACCACTTTACACTCCCACTAACAATATATGAGAGTTCTAGCTGCTCCATATTTTTGCCTATACTTGGGATTGTCAGGTTTTTAAAATTTCACCTATTTTACTGGATTTTTAAAACTATGTCTGACAATATCTGCCTTTGAATTAGAGTGTTTAGACCATTTACACTTAAGGTAATTATTGATATAGTTGGGTTTAAGTCAACCATTTATTTATACTCCATTTATCCCATCTGTTCTTTGTTCCTTTTTTTCCTCCTTTCTTGCCTTCTTTTGGATTACTGAATGTACTTTGTGTGGTCGGTCGAGGTTTTATATTATGTATCTTTGACTTACATTCTATCTTTAAATAGTATTATAAAACTTCATGTGTAATGTAAGGAGCTGATAAGAATACACTTTCATTCTCTCCCTTCTGTCTTCTGTGCTTTTATTGTCATATTTAAGCTCCCACATATAAGATCTACAATTTTTTGCTTAAACAGTTGATTATTTTTTAATTAAAAATAAGAAAAATTCATTGATACTTACTCCCATATTTATTATTTCCAATGCTCTTTATTGCTTTGCTTAACGAGTTTGCAACTGATGCCAGTCAATAAATGTTTGCTGAGTAAATGAATGACTTCATTTTAAACAAATGAATGAAGATCCTTAGCCTCTCTGAGATATAATAATAAATGTAAAATGTATATAAGAATATCTTTTGTTAGCCTTCACAAAATTGCCATGAAGATCAAATGGGATAATGGACTTAAGGTAGTTTAATTCTCCAGAAAATCATTCAGCCTATATATCTTCAAGTATTTCTTTGCCCTTTTCTCTCCCTTCTTCTTATGGTACTTTAATTGCTTACCTTTTAGATTTTTTACCACATCTTATATGTTTCTTTCTTTCTTTTCTGTAGTTCATGTAGTTTTTCTTCGTGCTTACATCTGGGTATTTCCTATTATCTCTTCAAGTTTACTAATCTATTCTTCTGTCATGCCAAATCTGCTGTTAAACACATCTATTAATTTCTTAATTTCAGTTATTGGACTTTTTAATTCTATATTTTCTATTTGCTTTTTTCTATATATCCAATTCTTTACCTTGTCATCATTCTCTTGAAATAATTTCACAGTTATTTTAAAGACTATGCTTGTTAATCTCAAAGTCTGGATCATCTGTGGGTCTATTTCTATTGTCTGATTTTTTTTCCTTTGGGTTTTGATCTTTTGATTCTCTTTTATCGGAACATCTAGTAACTTTTTTATTAAAGGCTGGGCATTCTCTTGAAAACTTGTAGAGAATCTGGATGTTATATTTCTCCAGAGAGGCTTTACTACTCTTCCTCTTGGATGCAGTTAGTACAGAACAGTCACCTTAATCAGATCAGAAATTGAGATGGTTTGAGTGTGAGTTTGTTTTTGTAAGGCTTGATCTATTTCCAATTGCCCTTACTCTTAGGACATGGACGTTCAGTGGTCTCATTAAAAATCTGGCCTAGTTACCAGGACCTTTCCTTTTGGGAAGAACTCAAATTCCCTCAGTACCTTGAGATGGACAAAATTTTGCTTAGATTTTTAGACTTCTAGCTCTTAAAGTCTTCTAATTGACTTTCCTGATGAACTACAAATGCCTTAAGGGGAAAAGTGGTGTAGAGTATCACTCATTTCTCTATGATCTTGTTCTTTCAAGTCCTGGTTACCTTGGTTGCTCGCCAATCATTTCAAACAGCTGTTTTAATTTGACTGCTTGTTTGATTTGTAATCTAGCCTTTCCAGTTATTCTTGGCAGGAGACTTGATACATCATAAGCTAAATCTAATGCATAGAAGCAGATGTCCCTCCACCCACTTTTTGACTGGCAAACTCACCCTTTTAGCCTTAGCACCACTTCACTAGAAAATCTCCCCTTAGTGTGTTCACCCAACTCCACCCTTCTCTCTTGGTTCCTCACACCTCCTCAGCTATTATCTCATAGCATCTTCATATCGTTTCCACTCAACATGTAAATCATTGTTAATAATTACCTGATTTTTTTCTCTCTCTCTTCCCCACTAACCCATGAGCATCGTGGAGGCAGGGACTAGGATTTATTCATCTCAGTACCCTCCATGCCTAGTACAACGCCTAGCTTCAAAAACATGTGCATTAGTGTGAACTTAATTGGTTCTCAATAGATGCTCAGAAAAGCATTAAAATGTCAGCCAAATGAACAAGGGATTTCCTGGACCATGGAAGTTACCACCAGGACTTCCAGACCCACTCTCATGACACTCTTCAACTTCTCAGGCATTTCCCCATTGGCCTCAAGAACACGGCCACTAAAATTCAGACGATGTGCCCAAACACCCCAAGCCACCCCCTTAAAAATGCAGCAGTGACTTACCAAGACGAGTCACTTCACCTCTTTCATCTTCAGATCCCTTATATGTAAGGTAGGAATATTAAAATCTACCTTCCTGGGTTGATAGGAGTCAGTTATAGCTTTGTCATTAAACACAGACTTTGAAACTAGGTTGCCTTGGGTGCCAATCCTGGTTAAGCCCCTCATAAGCTGTGTGACTGTGGGCAAGTTAATTAACCTTCCTGTGTTGGTATGGAATTAACATACATAAAAGTCATAAAGCAGTGCCTGGCACAAAGTAACTAACTATGAGCCATTAGTATTCTATGAGGCTCAAATGAAATACAATATAAGTAACCTATAAAATACCATGTTGGTTATTACCGTAATGACTTAGTATCATTATAATAACACCCTGAGGTGTTGGTGGGTGCGACCAACTGACATATTTAACAGTAAAATACTAACATCCAGTCTTTTACTGTTGGCTTCTTTAACTTGTTTAAAAAAAACAGAAAAAAAGGTATTTTCAGCCTTAACACTTACTCTGAGTGATTCACATATGAGAATTGAGGTTTCCCCTGTAGTTCCTAAAATCCATAAACCAGAAACCCAGAGCACTACATGTCTCCGCGACCACAGGCTGTGGGCAGGAGGCCTGGGCCAGAGACAGCAAACAAAATGTACTGGGGACGGGGGATGCTGAGAGACCTCCCCAGCCAGTATGGTGTTCTCTGCCACAGCTCTTGTGCCCCTGGGCATCCACACTCAGGACCAAGGTGCACTCTGAGGGTATCACAGAGATGGGGGCTGTGAGATGGAGTGTCTCTGTGGCCAGGACTAGAGGGGACTAGAGGGGACTTGGAAATGAAGTTCCAGAGGAGTTAGCAGGATCCAAAGGCTTAGGCAAGAGCCAGGGTTCCGAGCAGCCAGCCAAGGCCTGCGGTGGGCCGGGATCTGCATCTCCCCAGAGCCAGGTGCCCCCCGAGGCAGCACAGAGCCGCAAAGGTGCCAGCTGAGTGGAGAGTCCCAGAAGGAAAGCCAGGCTTCGGACACAGGCCAGACTGAACACCCACCAAACATGGAGGACAGAAGAGGCCACAGAAGGGTCAGGGACAGAGCCCAGCGTTAGTTTGGAATTGGGCAGCCTAGGGCTCAGAGCCAGAGCAGAGCAGTCGGCAGGAGGCACGGAAGAAATCTGCTAGAAGGCAGAGAGGTGCCCTGGGGTACTTGTTAAAACACAGATTATCAAGCCCCAGGCTCAGAGAGACTCTGTACAGCATTCAGATCCAGGTCTAGAAATCTGCATTTTTAACAACCCCCCAGATTATTCTGACACAGATGGTTCTCGGGCTCCATTCTGAGAAACCAGTGGGGTCCATTTTTGCCTAAGAGTCAAGGGTGTGGCCTCTTGATAGTTGTGCCTGCTGGGTGTGGGTGGCCCCAGGCACCCCAGGGTTGGCAGTAACCAGTAGGAAGTCAAAGACAAGCAAAACCAACCATAGGCCCCTCCACACCCTGCCAGGGGCAAAGGGCAGCAGTGGTCACTGGGTGGGAGCGGAAGAGCGGGCAACCAGGCAGGTGCAAGGTAGCAGGATCCTGTGTGAGCTGAGGCTGCAAGCCTGGGACATACATCATTGTCCCATCAGACGTTGCTATCAAAACACAAATTCAAAGACAAAAGTATTAAGAATTCAAGACCACTACTGCAGAGCATTAAGCCCCAAGCATGGGACCTCCTACTGAGTACAGGGCCCTGATGCTGGAACTCAGAAAACTCGGATGGAGGGCATTCAACATCCCTAAGTGAATCATTATTTTCCTAATTCAGTAATACCACAAAAGTCAATACGGGAGCACCTGGGACGGCGTTTTACCCTTAACTGGTGCTCAAAACTATTCAAACACTGGGATTTGGGAAGTTCAGATGACTGAAAATAAGCCTAGATAGAGAGAATCAATGTAAAATTCACATGAAATGAAACAGCCCAGATCAGGGTTTCTCAGCCTCAGCACTAGTGACATTTGGGTAGTTCTCAGTCGTGGTGGCCGTTCTGTGCATTGTTCAGCCGCATCACCGGTCTCTGTCGGTTCAATGCCAGCAGCACACCCCTCCCCCACCTTTATGACAACCGAAGCTGTCTCCAGGTGTTGCCAAGTATCCCCCCGGGGGGGCAGAATTGCCTCGGCTGTAAAACCACTGTTCTAAAATTTGGCACTTTGGGGGTTATTTTATGTTTGATGAGTAAATTATAGATTGTACTCCCACACTGAAGAGTTAAATTTGATGGGCTATTTATATGGCATTAAAAAATTTTTAACCTGAAAGTTGTCCATGCCTAAACTGTGCCTTCTTTAGCATCCTGCATCAGCTGTTGATAGTAAGTAGAGAGAGGGTATCTTTTTGAGGAGGAAGTGTGGAGTACCTTTCAAAATACTCAACAAAGACTCACTGATGGGACCGTCATATAATGAGCACTTGATTACCAAGGTTTGGAGGCAAGCAGATGTGTTGATATCCAGAAAAAAAAAGAACAGATTATGCAAAAAATCATTTCTATTTGGCTTAGGGAAGCATGCTGTGCTTTTGTGTTGGTTTGTTTTTGCTGTGGATCAATCTAGCTGGGTTTTGTTTAGGCCGATATTGAAATGAAAGAGGAAACCATCTGGGCCGGTCAGAATCTGGAATTCAGAAGGAATACAGGAGGTCAACAATTTGGATTTGACCAAAGAAACGTTAGTGAACTTAAGTCTCCCCTCTCCTACTTTTTGAAGCCTTCTTGGTGATCACTCTTGGAATGAGAGATTAATAGAGTTGACTCCGTGATGGACACTGTTGGTGCCCCACCCAGAACCCCCATGTCCCTTGGACCAGCGGACTGTCTGTGCCTATCCCTCACCGCTGTAGGCGAACTGATCACACCTGTGACTTTCCTCACAGCACTGCCCTCGGGTAATGGGCGGGCATCATTGGGGCACAAGGGTACAGTTCCTTTGGCTGGAGCTGGGACAAATTATGAGGTGTAATTTATGCTCGAGTTCCCCCAGGGGATATGGGTGAGGCTGGGACGTTAGCTGAAATCACACCCTTTCCTACCTTCTTCCTCTTTCCTGTCCTGCTTCCTCCACTCCTTTTCTCGTTTCTCCTGGGAGGTCTTCTTTGATGAATTAGTTACGCGCAAATCTCCCGCTCAGGGTCTGCTTCTGAGAAAAACTGACCTAAGGTATGTTCCTTTTACCCACAAGACCATGAGGGAAATGTGACCTGTGCAGGCCCACCCAGATGGGTCTGGGCCACACAACAAAACCAAGATGTGCTTTGATTGCAGGGCACCAATAAGACCTCACGGTTTTGAAATATCTCCCCACTTTTCAGGTACTGTCAGTGTAGGGCCAGAGCCAGAGAAGGGGCCTGAGCCAGACCCAAAGGCACTGCCCAAAGAAGGATGCTGGGGTCAAACTGAAGAATCAGATTACGTGAAGTTCAGTCTGAAGCTCATGATGAGGGCAGAAGACAAGCTTGAGCCAGTAAAACCGTGCCACTCAGATTGGGACTTGAACCCACGGTCTTTTAACTGAGACCACACACCTGGTCTCAGGACTTAATGAAGCTCAGGTTCTTGATGTCTCATCACAGAAAGAATTCGGTGAAAGACAAAGTGATGGGTAAGAAGTGGATTTATTTAGAGAGAAACACACTCCACAGACAGAGTGTGGGCCATGTCAGAAGGCAAGAGCGGCCCTAGGGTATGGGGTTGTCCGTTTTTATAGGGGTGGATAATTGCATAGGCTAATGAGTATTCCAGCTATTTGGGGAAAGGGGTGGGAATTTCCAGGAATTGGGCCACCGCCCACTTTTTGACCTTTATGGTCGGCCTTGGAACTGTCATGGCACCTGTGGGTGTGTCATTTAGCATACTGATGTGTTACAATGAGGGTATACTGAGGCTCAAGGTCCAGTGGAAGTCTGACATCTTGGACCTGTTTGGTTCTAATCAGTTTATGTCGTGTCCTCAAGCTATGTCGTTCTTTAGAAGGTTATGCCCTGCCCTCTTCCCTCCTGTTTCACAGGAAGGCAAGGAAACTGAGGAGGCTGGTTCCCTCAACCAGAGGGAATTTAATGCAGGGAGGTGGTTATACAGGTGTTACAGGACTGAAAGAGCGAACAGAGATGTTGAGGCAACCCAGGGGAAAAAAGTGGCAGGAAGCAATTGCCAACCTTAGGACTAGGGAGCAAAGGGAAGAGGTGAATTTCCCAGAACCTAGATGCATGGAGCTACTGCTGGAACATCTGAAGAGGCACTGCAGGCTGGTTCTGGGGATGGGAGCCGTCTACTGCTACAGTGGAGTCGGGGCTCTGCAGAGCTGGTGCTCAGTCCTCTGAGAGGGGGGCACCCGCCAGGTGCAAAGATTGGCAAGAAGAAGAGAACACAGGAAGTGAGTTCCTTCTCCATCCCTTCTGCCTTCCAGTTTCCTTCTACTGCCTCTTATTAGCAGAACCTAGCAAAAAGACAGTGGGCAAGGGCACCTGGGAAATGTAGTTAGCAGAGTGCCAGCCCCAGCAGCTTAGAGCAAAATGTAGGAGAGTTGTGGAGCTGAGAGACAATAGGTAAATTACTAGAACTTTTCAGTCATGTTTACTCATAACTCTATACTTCTGACACACAGTGCTAATTATCATCTTAATTGTATTTTGTGTGCGTGATTGTTTAGTATGTGTCGCCTACCACTAGACCATATAAGCTCATTGAGGGCAAAGCCACGTTTATTTGGTTCACAACCGCATTCCCTACACATACAAACACATCTATAACACGGCTCAATACGTTGTTTACAGAAATAAATGAATGAACGAAGGGTTTCTGAGCTCAGGTTTTCTAGACGTAGAACCTAACATGGGGATTCTTTTGCATGAGACTTGTAAAGGAAGGACCTTCAGAAGAATGGGAGTGAGAGAAGCAGGAGAGGCCAGAGAAAGAGCTGAGTAAGGATGTGGACTCAGTCAGCCTAGCCTCAGCCTGATCCCACAGGGGGCTCTGGGGCATGAACTGATCCACAAACTTGGCGCCTCTTTGAGACCCTGTGTCAGTCATTGACTACAAGTGGCTGGGAGGGTGGGGGACTGGAGGAGGGTAACCTCCAGGGGAAGATGGTTTCTGACGGCTGAGGGCGATTCTGCAGAGAAGGGGGCAGCTGTGAGCATTAGCAGCCAACACTCACCACAACAGAGAGATGTGGCTGCACCCGCCCTGTGAAGGGAATCAGGGCAGTGCATCCACCACAAACGGTGACTGTGTACTAAGTGGGGAGTTGGAAGAGGAGAATTCCAAAATAGGATATCTTTTCCCACTAGACAGGTCTGTGAACTCATATTTTTTGTTTTGTTTTGTTTTGTTTTTTTGTGGTACGCGGGCCTCTTACTGCTGTGGCCTCTCCCGTTGCAGAGCACAGGCTCCGGACGCGCAGGCCCAACAGCCATGGCTCGTGCACCCAGCCGCTCCGCAGCATGTGGGATCCTCCCGGACCGGGGCACGAACCCATGTCCCCTGCATCGGCAGGCGGACTCTCAACCACTGTGCCACCAGGGAAGCCCAAACTCAGGTTTTTTTATAAGAAACCTGTCAAGGAAGGAATGGATTTCTTTCCTCCTGTTGGGATTTTATTCATACGTAACAAAGGCTGAGAAATGAGTAGTCCGTGTCTCTAGGCAGTGGAAGTCTGGGTCTCGGCTTCTCTTCTCAAGCCTGAAGCACCTGCTGGCATGGCCTCAGCACCCCGGGGGACCCCGAACAGCTGATTCCTACCCCCAGGCTCTCTCCTCTCTGGAAGAAAGGTGGGCTTCTCACTCCTTCCCTCGCTGGCCCACAGGTGCCCCTCTCAGTAGTGGCCTGGCAGCCTCCACCAAAGAATGTCACTCTGGCCTGGGGCCCAGCCTCAGACAAAAACCCTTTTGGAGCTGGGCCTGCATCCTCTGGCTGACAGGACCCTGCCCGCCTCCCCGCTGCCAACTAGGGAGGGCAGCTAAATACGTCCCCCTCGAATTGATGGTTTACACAGAGCTAGGCCACTTCCCTGTTCAGGAAGTAAAATGAGTCCGAGCCCTTGATATCCTGTCCTTGGCTCCAGGACAGATAGCTGACTGTCCTCACACAGAGGAGGGAAGGAAGATGAGACAGCCCCACTGTTGGAGACCAGAGGCAGGGAGGCCTGCAGACACGTGTGTATGGGGGGCGGGCAGGAGGGAGCGCAATGCCCCAAACAAACAAAACCCTGAGCCCCAACCAAAGCTTTACACCCAGGCTTGACTCTGCCCAGGGCTGCGAATTGGTCCGACCTGAGTTTGAATTCCTGGCTCTGTTATTTACTAACAGTACAACCCCCAGCAAGTCATTCCCTGAACCTCAGTTTTCACAACTTCTAAATGGGGAAATAAAAGGATGACCAGGTAGATAAAAATCATATGAATTTTCTGATCATAAAAAGAAATACATGGAGAGAATTTAGAAAATGAAAAGATGTAAGGAAAATAAAATTTAAATGGTTAAAATTATGCTAATAATTGTATAATTTTAGTATATCCCTTTCCAGTCTTTTTTGCATTCATGCACATAAGTGTGAATGTTGGAAGTCACAAATATGAAGCCCCTCAGAGTCTTTTGTTTGACTTCATGTTCAGTGTGTACATACATACGTACATAAGGAGAATGAGACTTACCTTGTAATTTCTTGTTTTGAAGATTAAATAAGATAATATAAGGTCCTAGTATAATGCCTACCACTTTCTTGGCAAGCCCACCTTCTAATGTCACACTATCACACTGCACATCTAAAGCCTCTTGTTGGGGTCCAGCATTTAACCTATTTGGAATCTTCCAAATGTACCCATATACCTTCCTTAACCAAGACCACTTGTGCTGCTCATTCTTACCCTTCTACCTCAGGCCAAGTCTCAATCTCTTTCAGATTCTAACTATTCCTTTTAAAGATTTTCCTGGTTGTTTCTGGGAGGCCATCAGCTATGGTCTCATCTGGACCAAGAACAATACATCCCACCCATTGCCCATCAGATGTAGTCATGGAAAATACTGGCATGCTGTTGGAGGAGCTGTGTTTTTATCGCAGACTTGTCTAGAATGGGAGACCTGTCATTACGGGAATTTGCTGGTACATTGTCTGCCAGACCACTGTGCCCTTTGTGGCCCCCAACCCTGCTTGCTTCCTCCTCTAGGAAATGAGAGAAATTAGAAGTGGACATGGCCATAAAGATCAACCCTGTCATCTTATGGATAAAAAGATGGAATTCTAAAGGCAGCAAGAGAAAGAGAGTCATATACAAGGAATCCCCCATTAAGGCTATCAACTGATTTTTCTGCAGAAACTTTGCAGCCAGCAGGGAGTGTCATGATATATTCAAAGTGCTGAAATGGAAAAACCTGCAACCTAGGATACTCTATGCAGCAAATTATCATTTAGAATTGAAGGAGAGATAAAGAACTTCTCAGACAGGCAATATCTAAAAGAGTTCATCAATACTAAACCTACCCTAAAAGAAATAGTAAAGGGTCTTCTCTAAGTGGAAGAGAAAAGGCTATAACAAGAAGCAAGAATCTATAGGAAAGGAAAAATCCCACTAAAAAAAGGCAGATGCATAGTAAGGATTGAGGATCAACCACTTAAATAAGCTAGTACAAAGATTAAAAGATGAAAAAATTATAAAAGCAACTATAACTACAATAAACAGTGAAGAGATAAACATGAAGATGTAAAATATGGCATCAAAAACATAAAATGTTGGGAGGGGAATAAAAAATGTAGATCTTTTAGAATGTGAACTTAAATGACTACCAGTTTAAAACAAGTAGCTATAGTTATAGGTCAACATATATGAACCCCATGGGAACCACAAATCAAAAACCTACAATAGATACACAAAACCTAGAAAGAAAGGAACACAGGCATACCACTAAAGAAGATTATCAAACCACAAAGGAAGAAACAAAAAGAGGAATGAATGGAGAACTACAAAAACAACCAGAAAACAAGTATAATAAAATGGCAATCAGTACACACCTATTGATAACTACTTTAAACGTCAATGGACTAAATGCTCTGATCAAAAGACATAGGCTGGCTGATTGGATAAAACAACAAGACCCATCTATATGCTGCTTACAAGAGACTCACTTCAGAGCTAAAGACACACACAGACTTAAAGTGAGGGGATAGAAGAAGATATTTCAAGCAAATGGAAATGACAAGAAAATGGGGGGTAGCAATATACATATCAGAGAAAATAAACTTTAAAACAAAGTTTATAACATAAGGCAAAGAAAGTCATTGTATAATGATAAAGGAATCAATAAAGAAGAGGATATCATAGTAGTTAATATTAACAGATGTAAAGGGAGTAATAGACAATAATACAATAATAGTAGGAGACTTTAACACCCCACTTACATCAATGGACAGATCATCCAGACATAAATCAATAAGGAAAGAGTGGTCTTTTTTTTTTTAATTTATTTATTCATTTTTGGTTGCGTTGGGTCTTTGCTGCTGCACGCGGGCTTTCTCTAGTTGCGGCGAGGGGGGGGCTACTCTTTGTTGCGGTGTGTGGGCTTCTCATTGTGGTGGCTTCTCTTGTTGTGAAGCAAGGGCTCTAGGCACGTGGGCTTCAGAAGTTGTGGCACGTGGGCTTAGTAGTTGTGGCGCGCAGGATTAGTTGCTCCGCGGAATGTGGGATCTTCCCAGACCAGGGCTCAAACCCATGTTCCCTGCATTGGCAGATGGATTCTTAACCGCTGCACCACCAGGGAAGTCGGGCAACCGTGGTCTTAAATGATACAGTAGACCAGTTGGACTTAATAGATATCTACAGGACATTCCATCAAAAAACAACAGAATACACACTCTTTTCAAGTGCACATGGAACATTTTCCAGGATAGATCACATGCTAGGCCACAAAACAAGCCTTGACAAATTTAAGAGGATAGGGGGAGGACCTTCAAGATGGCAGAGAAGTAAGATGTGGATATCACCTTCCTCCCCACAAATACAACAAAAATACATCTACATGTGGAACAACTCCTACAGAACACCTACTGAACGCTGGCAGAAGACCTCAGATTTCCCAAAAGGCAGAGAAACTCCCCACATACCTGGGTGGGGCAAAAGAAAAAAGGAAAAACAGAGACAAAAGAATAGGGGCAGAACCTGCAACTCTGGGAGGGAGCTGTGAAGGAGGAAAAGTTTCCACACACTAGGAAGCCCCTTCACTGGCAGAGATGGGGGTGGGCAGGGGGGAAGTTTCAGAGCCACGGAGGAGAGCGCAGCAACAGGGGTGCAGAGGGCAAAGCGTAGAGATTCCCACACAGAGGATCAGTGCTGACCAGCACTCACCAGCCTGAGAGGCTTGTCTGCTCACCCGCTGGGGTGGGTGGGGGCTGGGAGCTGAGGCTCCGGCTTCGGAGGTCAGATCCCAGGGAGAGGACTGGGGTTGGCTGCGCGAACACAGCCTGAAGGGGGCTAGTGCGCCACAGCTAACTGGGAGGGAGTTCAGGAAGAAGGCTGGAACTGTCTAAGAGTCAAGAGACCATTGTTTCGGGGTGCGCGAGGAGAGGGGATTCAGAGCACCGCCTAAATGAGCTCCAGAGATGGGAGTGAGCTGCGGCTATCAGCGTGGATTCCAGAGTCAGGCATGAAACGCTAACACTGCTGCTGCAGCCAACAAGAATCCTGTGTGCAAGCCCAGGTCACTATCCACACCTCCCCTCCGGGGAGCCTGTGCAGCCTGCCACTGCCAGGGTCCCATGATCCAGGGACAACTTCCTTGGGAGAACACATGGCACACCTTAGGCTGTTGCAATGCCATGTTGGCCTCTGCTGCCACAGGCTCGCCCCACATTCCATACCCCTCCCTCCCCCTGGACTGAGTGAGCCACAGCCCCCTAATCAGCTGCTCCTTTAACCCCCTCCTGTTTGGGTGAAGAACAGACACCAGAGGGCGACCTACATGCAGAGGCTGGGCCAGACCCAAAGCTGAACCCCAGGAGCTGTGCAAACAAAGAAGAGAAAGGGAAATTTCTCCATGAGCCTCAGAAGCAGCAGATTAAATCTCCACAATCAACTTGATGTACCCTGCATCTGTAGAATATCTAAATAGACAACGAATCATCCCAAAACTGAGGTGGTGGACTTTGGGAGCAACTCTGGACTTGGGGTTTGCTTTCTGCCTCTAATTTGTTTCTAGTTATATATTTGTGTTTTAAAAAATATTTTATTTATTTATTTGGCTGCATTGGGTCTTTGTTGCTGTGCGTGGGCTTTCTCTAGTTGTGGTGAGTGGGGGCTACTCTTGGTTGTGGTGCACAGGCTTCTCATTGTGGTGGCTTTTCCTGTTGCATAGCACAGGCTCTAGGTGCGTGGGGTTCAGTAGTTGTGGCTCTTAGGCTCAGTAGTTGTGGCTCATGGGCTCCAGAGCGGAGGCTCAGTAGTTGTGGTGCACAGGCTTAGTTGCTCCGCAGCATGTGGGATCCTCCAGACCAGGGCTCGAACCCATGTCCCCTGCATTGGCAGGTGGATTCTTAATGACTGTGCCACCAGGGAAGTCTCCCTAGTTATATGTTTATCTTACTTTAGTATTTATAGCTTATTATCATTGGTAGATTTGTTTATTGATTTGGTTGCTTGCTTCCTTTTTCTTTATGTATACATATTTTTTCTGTTTTTGTGAGTGTGTATGTGTATGCTTCTTTGTGTGATTTTGTCTGTATAGGTTTGCTTTTACCATTTCTCCTAGGGTTCTGTCTGTCCATTTTGTTTTAGTATAGTTTTTAGCACTTGTTATCATTGGTAGATTTCTTTATTGGTTAGCTTCCTCTCTTCTTATTTTTTTTAATAATTTTGAAATTTTAATAACCTTATTTATTTTACTTATTTTTTCTTTCTTTCTTTTGTTTTTTTCTTTTCTCCCTTTTCTTCTGAGCTGTGTGGCTGAGAGGGTATTGGTGCTCCAGCCGGGTGTCAGGCCTGAGCCTCTGAGGTGGGAGAGCCAGTTCAGGACATTGGTCCACCAGAGACCTCCTGGCCACTCATAGCATCAATCTGCGAGACATCTCCCAGAGATCTCCATCTCAATGCTAAGACCCAACTCCACTCAATGATCAGCAAGCTCCAATGCTGGACAGCCCATGCCGAACAACTAGCAAGACAGGAACACAACCCCACCCATTAGCAGAGAGGCTGCCTAAAATCATAATAAGTTCACAGACACCCCAAAACACACCACTGGACATGGTCCTGCCCACCAGAAAGGCAAGATCCAGCCTCATCCACCAGAACACAGTCACCAGTCCCCTCCACCAGGAAGCCTACACAACCCACTAAACCAATCTTACCCACTGGGGGCAGACACCAAAAACAATGGGAACTATGAACCTGCAGCCTGTGAAAAGGAGACCCCAAGCACAGTAAGTTAAGCAAAATGAGAAGACATAGAAATACACAGCAGATGAAGCAGCAAGGTGAAAACCCACCAGACCAAACAAATGAAGAGAAAATAGGCAGTCTACCTGAAAAGGAGTTCAGAGTAATGACAGTAAAGATATCCAAAACCTTGGAAGTAGAATGGAGAAAATACAAGAAACGTTTAACAAGGGCCAAGATGAACTAAAGAGCAAACAAACAGTGATGAACAACACAATAAGTGAAATTAAAAATTCTCTAGAAGGAATCAATAGCAGAATAACAGAGGCAGAAGAACGGATAAGTGACCTGGAAGATAAAATAGTGGAAATAACTACTGCGGAGCAGAATAAAGAAAAAAGAATGAAAAGAACTGAGGACAGTCTCAAAGACCTCTGGGACAACAGTAAACTCACCAACATTTGAATTATAGGGGTCCCAGAAGAAGAAGAGAAAAAGAAAGAGACTGAGAAAATATTTGAAGGGATTACAGTTGAAAACTTCCCTAATATGGGAAAGGAAATAGTCAATCAAGTCCAGGAAGTGCAGAGAGTCCCATACAGGATAAATCCAAGGAGAAACATGCCAAGACACATATTAATCAAACTATCAAAAATTAAGTACAAAGAAAAAATATTAAAAGCAGCAACGGAAAAGCAACAAATAAAATACAAGGGAAACCCCATAAGGTTAACAGCTGATCTTTCAACAGAAACTCTGCAAGCCAGAAGGGAGTGGGAGGACATATTTACAGTGATAAAAGGGAAAAACCTACAACCAAGGTTACTCTAGCCAGCAAGGATCTCATTCAGATTCGATGGAGAAATTAAAACCTTTACAGACAAGCAAAAGCTAAGAGAATTCAGCACCAGCAAACCAGCTTTACAACAAATGCTAAAGGAACTTCTGTATGCAGGAAACACAAGAGAAGGAAAAGACCTACAAAAACAGACCCAAAACAATTAAGAAAATGGTAATAGGAACATACATATCGATAATTACCTTAAATGTAAATGTATTGAATGCTCCAACCAAAAGACATAGACTGGCTGAATGGATACAAAAACAAGACCCATATATATGCTGTCTATAAGAGACCCACTTCAGACCTAGGGACACATACAGACTGAAAGTGAGGGGATGGAAAAAGATAATCCATGCAAATGGAAATCAAAAGAAAGCTGTGGTAGCAACTGTTATATCAGACAAAATAGATTTTAAAATAAAAACAATTACAAGAGACAAAGAAGGACCCTATATAATGATCAAGGTATCAATCCAAGAAGAAGATATAACAATTGTAAATATTTATGCACCCAACATAGGAGCAACTCAATACATAAGGAAAATGCTAACAGTCATAAAAGGGGAAATCGACAGTAACACAATAATAATAGGGGACTTTAACACCCCACTTTCACCAATGGACATATCAACCAAAATGAAAATAAATAAGGAAACACAAGCTTTAAATGACACACTAAACAAGATGGACTTAATGGATATTTATAGGACATTCCATCCAAAAGCAACAAAATACACTTTCTTCTCAAGTGCTCATGGAACATTCTCCAGGATAGATCATATCCTGGGTCACAAATCAAGCCTTGATAAACTGAAGAAAATTGAAATCATACCAAGTATCTTTTCTGGCCACAATGCTATAAGACTAGATATCAATTATAGGAAAAAACTGTAAAAAATACAAACACATGGAGGCTAAACAATACACTACTAAACAGCCAAGAGATCACTGAAGAAATCAAAGAGGAAATCAAAAGTTACTTAGAAACAAATGACAATGAAAACACGACGACCCAAAAGCTATGGGATGCAGCAAAAGCAATTCTAAGAGAGAAGCTTATAGCAATACAATCCTACCTCAAGCAACAAGAAAAATCTCAAATGAACAACCTAACCTTACACCTAAAGCACTTAGAGAAAGAAGAACAAACAAACCCCAAAGTTAGCAGAAGGAAAGAAATGATAAATATCAGATCAGAAATAAATGAAAAAGAAATGAAGGAAATGTTAGCAAAGATCAATAAAACTAAAAGCTTGTTCTTTGAGAAGATAAACAAAATTGATAAGCCATTACCCAGACTCATCAAGAAAAAAAGGGAGAAGACTCAAATCAATAGAATTAGAAGTGAAAAAGAAGAAGTAATAACTGACACTGCAGAAATACTTTTTAGCCACAGCAATCAGAGAAGAAAAAGAAATAAAAGGAATACAAATTGAACAAGAAGAAATAAAGCTGTCACTGTTTGAAGATGACATGATACTATACATAGAGAATCCTAAAGATGCTACCAGAAAACTACTAGAGCTAATCAATGAATTTGGTAAAGCTGCAGGATACAAAATTAATGCACAGAAATCTCTTGCATTCCTATACACTAATGATGAAAAATCTGGAACACTTCCATTTACCATTGCAACAAAAAGAATAAAATACATAGGAATAAACCTACCAAAGGAGACAAAATACCTGTATGCACAAAACTATAAGACACTGATGAAAGAAATTCAAGATGATACAAACTGATGGAGAGATATACCATGTTCTTGGATTGGAAGAATCAACATTGTGAAAATGACTCTACTACCCAAAGCAATCTACAGATTCAGTGTAATCCCTATCAAACTACCAATGGCATTTTTCACAGAACTAGAACAAAAACTTTCACAATTTGTATGGAAACACAAAAGACCTCGAATAGCCAAAGCAATCTTGAGAAAGAAAAATGGATCTGGAGGAATCAGGCTCCCTGACTTCAGATATATTACAAAGCTACAGTAATCAAGACAGTATGGTACTGGGACAAAAATAGAAATATAGATCAATGGAACAGGATAGAAAGCCCAGAGATAAACCCACGCACATATGGTCACCTTATCTTTAATAAAGGAGGCAAGAATATACAATGGAGAAAAGACAGCCTTTTCAATAAGTGGTGCTGGGAAAACTGGACAGCTTCATGTAAAAGAATGAAATAAGAACACTTCTTAACACCATATACAAAAATAAACTCAAAATGGATTAAAGACCTAAATGTAAGGCCAAACACTATAAAACTCCTAGAGGAAAACGTAGGCCGCACACTCTATGACATAAATCACAGCAAGACGCTTTTTGACCCACCTCCTACAGAAATGGAAATAAAAACAAAAATAAATAAATGCGACCTAATGAAACTTAAAAGCTTTTCCACAGCAACGGAAACCATAAACAAGAGGAAAAGACAACCCTCAGAATGGCAGAAAATGTTTGCAAATGAAGCAACTGACAAAGGATTAATCTGCAAAATATATCAGCAGCTCCTGCAACTCAATATCAAAAAAACAAACAACCGAATCCAAAAATGGGCAGAAGACCTAAATTGACGTGTCTCCAGTGAAGATATACAGATTGCAATCAAACACATGAAAGGATGCTCAACATCACTAATCATTAGAGAAATGCAAATCAAAACTACAATGAGGTATCACCTCACACCGGTCAGAATGGCCATCATCAAAATCTACAAAGAATAAATGCCAGAGAGGGTGTGGAGAAAAGGGAACCCTCTTGAACTGTTGGTGGGAACGTAAATTGATACAGCCACTATGGAAAACAGTATAGAGGTTCCTTAAAAAACTAAAAATAGAACTACCATATGACACACCAATCCCACTACTGGGCATATACCCTGAGAAAACTTTAATTCAAAAAGAGACATGTACCACAATATTCATTGCAGCACTATTTACAATTACCAGGACATGGAAGCAACCTAAGTATCCATGACAGATGAATGGATAAAGAAAATGTGGCACATATATACAGTGGAATATTACTCAGCCATAAAAAGAAATAAAACAATTATTTGTAGTGAGGTGGATGGACCTAGAGTCTGTCATACAGAGTGAAGTCAGTCAGAAAGAGAAAACCACATACCATATGCTAACATATATATATGAAATCTAAAAAAAAAAAAAAAAAAAAAATGGTTCTGAAGAACCTAGGGGCAGGACAGGAATAAAGACGCAGATGTAGGGAATGGACTTGAGGACATAGGGAGCGGGAAAGGTAAGCTGGGATGAAGTGAGAGTGGCATGGACGTATATACACTACCAAATGTAAAATAGATAGCTAGTGGGAAGCAGCGCATAGCACAGGGAGATCAGCTCGGTGCTTTGTGACCACCTAGAGGGGTGGGATAGGGTAGGTGGGGGGGAGATGCAAGAGGGAGGGGATATGGAGATATATGTATACAGATAGCTGACTGACTTTGTTATATGGCAGAAATTAACACACCATTGTAAAACAATTATACTCCAATAAAGATGTTAAAAAAGAAAAATTTAAGAGGATATAAATTATATTAAGCATTTTTTCCAATCAACAGTATGAAACTAGAAATCAAAAAGAAAAATGGGAAAAGAACAAACATGTGGAGACTAAACAACATGCTACTAAAAAACTAAGGGGTCAGTAAAGAAATCAAAGAGGAAATCAGAAAATACCTCAAGCAAATGAAAATGGAAACATAATACTCCAAAATCTATGGGATGCAGCAAAAGTAGTTTATAGCAATGCAGGCCTTCCTCAAGAAAGAAGAAAAATCTCAAGTAAACAACCTAACCTACCATCTAAAGGAATTTTAAAAAGAAGAACAAGCAAAGCCCAAAGTCAGCAGAAGGAAGGAAATAATAAAGATCACAGAGGAAATAAATAAAATAGAGATAAAAAACAATAGAAAAGATTGATGAAACCAAGAGTAGTTTTTTGAAAAGATAAACAAAATTGATAAACCTTTAGGCAGGCTCACCAAGAAGGAAAGAGAGAGGACCCAAATTAAAAAAAAAAAGAAATGAAAGAGGAGGGTTTCCCTGGCGGCACAGTGGTTAAGAATCCACCTGCCAATGCAGGGGACATGGGTTTGAGCCCTGGTCCAGGAAGATCCCACATGCCACAGAGCAACTAAGCCACAACTACTGAGCCCGCATGCCACAACTATTGAAGCCCGTGCCTAGAGCCCATGCTCCGCAACAAGAGAAGCCACCACAATGAGAAGCCCGCATACTGCAACAAAGAGTAGCCCCTGCTCACCGCAACTAGAGAAAGCCCGCGCACAGCAACGAAGACTCAATGCAGCCCAAAATAAATAAATTTATAAAAAAAAAAGAAAAAAATGAAAGGAGAAAAGACAACCTATACCATAGGGATACAAAAAATCATAAGAGAATACTACCAACAGTTATATGCCAACAAACTGGACAACCTAGAAGAAATGGACAAATTTCTAGAAACATACAACCTGCCAAGACTGACTCAAGAAGAAACAGACAATTTGAACAGACCAATCGCTGGTAGTGAAATTGAATTTGTAAGGAAGACTTGAATTTAAATCCCTACTCTGCTACTTCCCGGCTGTGGGAACATGAGCAAGACAACTTTTCTGAGCCTCTATTTCCTCTTTTTGTAAAATGGGAATCATCACTGATCCTCTGTCATGGGACAGTGGTGAAGAGCAAACAAGATTATGTCTGCAAAGCATCAAGCCCGGAGGAAACACCTGGATCAAAAAACTGATGTTGCTCTGACAATGCTGATGGTGAACGTGAGGGTAAAGACCACTCAGAGGGTGAAATGGAGGAGACAGATGCCTCTGTCACAACCACCAATGCCTGGGAACCCTCCCCATAGCTGGGCCTGGGAGGGGAAATCAGATGAACAGACTTCAGCCCTTCAAATCCATTTGCCAATTCCTGGTTCTAATGGGTGTTGGCAAAACCCTTCAATTTTGTTTCCCTGGGAAATGCTATTGAAATTCTGCCTGGTAGAACTCCCCATTCGATTGCACGAAAGACCTCCTCCGAGAAGGTTGATCCTAAAACCAGCATCTCTGGTAAACACGGCCCTGTTGTGTGAGATGCTAACAATTACTGCAGCTCTTTGTTCTGTGTCTTTTGGCTGACTTTCAGTTCATGAGAAAGTGTCTGTATTGAAACCAATTTGAATTGATTTTGCAAGTAAAATTTCAGGGGACAATGTGCCAGGTGCGTCAGAGAGCTGGAGTCTGGTGGATTCTCTGTCATGCGCTCATAATAACCCCAACTCACATTTGTTTGATGAGCCACAGCTTCCAAAGCTCTAAATTTTCACATTCCATCTGTGCAATAACCCTGTGGGATTAATATTGTTCTCCCCATTTTGCAGTTTTCCCATTTAATAGATGAAACAATAAGAGTTCAAGTGAAGTATCCAGGCTATATACGGAGCACCTGGCTGGTCTAGGACTTGGGCACAGGATTTTATTTACAAGCACTATTTCAACAATTTAGTGAGTATCTACTATGTCAGGTGTGTTGTACTAAGCACTGGAAATACAGAGGTGAATAAGGCATAGCGAGCTGTCTGGGTAGGAGCAGAGACAGCCATGACCACCACAGTGTGATTTACATTATAATATACACACATGTAAGAGGTTAGTCACTTCCTCCTCACCACAAGTCTCTCTTCAACACATTCTTAACAGGCTTCCATTCCCTTGAGACACTGTTCCTACTCCCACCCCAACCGAGAAAACCAGAAAACCTTGCTCTTATTAAGGTACCAACAACCTCAGGTTGCCAAATTCAAGGGTCAGTTCTTCATTCTCATTGAACTCCAATTCTCAAAACAATTAACAGAGTTGACTATTCTATTTCTGTAACACTTTCTTCTTGGGCTTTCATAGAACCAAACACTCTGAGTTTTTCCTTTGCAGAAAGCCAAACTCCTCAGTCTCCTTTACTGAGATTTTGCTTTTCCTTTGATCAGTTTGGGCTCAGTCTGGGGCTCCCTTCTCCTGCCCATCCAACTGTCTCCCTAGGCTCTTTTCTGGTCCCATGGCTGCAAATACTATCCATGTGCTGACAATTCCCAAGTTCTTATCTCTAGTCCCAATCTCTCCCCCCTCCCCACCCCGGAGTCTAGACTCATGTATCCATTTAGCTTGTTGATATCCCCACTTGGATGCGTAATAGTCATCTGAAAGTTCATCATAAAGTTAGCAGGCTTAAAACAAAACTGATTTTCTTCCCTGAACTTGTTCCTCTATGCTTGCCCATCAGTTAGTGGCCCCATCATTCACCCAGTAACTCAGATCATAAATAGTCATGCTTGATTCCTCTATGTCCTCATAAACCACACCCAGTCTATCAACAAGTCCTGGTGGTGCAGCCTCCAAATTATGTCTGGAATCCAAACAGCCTTCTCCATCTCTACCGCTATCACCCTGGTTCCAACCATTGGGATCTCTCTGAGACCAATGAAATAGCCTCCCAGCTTCTGCCTCTGTTATTCCCCTTAACAACTCATGGAGCAGCCAGATGGATATCTTAAAAGCTGTAAATTAACTCATATCATTTTCTGCTTAAAATGCTCCCCCGCCTTACCATTCGCTTTACAATGAAATCCAAACTCCTTAGCATAGCCTACCAGGCTTTTCATGATCTCATTCACCCCTTCCTCTCTGATCTCATCATCTACAACCCTCACCCTGACTCTGTCACTACCCTCTAGTCAAACTGCCCCAGGGCCTTGGCACTTACTCCTCCCTCTGCTTGAAATAATTTCTGTCACATCTTTTCAGGAGTGAATTCTTACCGTTCTTTCGAGTTTCAACTCCCCTTCTTCAGCATTGCCTTCCTCCAGTTGCCATTTATTTTACTTCCTTTGAAGGATTTAAAAAAAAATAATTATTGGAGTATAGTTGCTTTACAATGTTGTATTAGTTTCTACTGTACAGCAAAGTGAATCAGTTATATGTATACATATATCCCCTCTTTTTTAGATTTCATTCCCATTTAGGTCACCACAGAGCACTGAGTAGAGTTCCCTGTGCTATACAGTAGATCCTTTTTTTTAAAAAATTTTTATTGGAGTATAGTTGCTTTACAATGTTGTATTAATTTCTACTGTATCCTTTGAAGGATTTATTACCATCTGCAATCATGTTGTTTGTCTGTCTTATCCCCAGTAGAATGTGAGCTCTATGCATGTCTGAATGCTGTGAGTAGAGCTCCACATCTATGGTCTGGCACCCATGGTCCCTGCATTTATAGGGAAGACAAACAACACAACATTATACAAATTTAGAAACTTGTTAATCACCGGGAAGGAAAAAAAACTGGGTTCTAAATGGAGCTCAGAGGGCATATTTTGTAATGAGTGATGGGGAGGGCCTTTCTGAGGAGGGGTGATTAAAATGAGGCCTTCAGCATGAGAATGAGCATCTGTGAAAAGAGTCGAGGGAGAAGCATTTGGGGCAGAGGGATCAGAACACCCTAGGGGTTATAGAGATAGGAGGGAGGTGAGGAAAAGAGAGATGCACAGATTTCTTTCTGTCTTTCTCTTTTTAAAAAAAATTAAAATGGGGTTAATAGAGTTTTATAACTTCATTTTATTTTATTTATTTTTATTTATTTACTAATTTTGGCTGCGCCAGGTCTTAGTTGCGGCATGCGGGATATTTGTTGCTGCGTGCAGGATCTTTTTTTTAAAAATAAAGTTATTTATTTTTATTTATTTATTTTTGGCTGCACTGGGTCTTTGTTACTGTGCGGGTCTTTCTCTAGTTGCAGCGAGTGGGGGCTACTCTTTGTTGCGGTGCGCCGGCTTCTCACTGCGGTGGCTTCCCTTGTTGCGGAGCATGGGCTCTAGGTGCGCAGGCTTCAGTAGTTGTGGCTCATGGTCTCTAGATCGCAGGCTCAGTAGTTATGGCACACAGGCTTAGCTGCTCTGCAGCATGTGGGATCTTCCTGGACTAGGGCTCGAATCTGTGTCCCCTGCAATGGCAGGCAGTCTTAACCACTGCACCACCAGGGAAGCCCTGCGTGTGGGATCTTCATCGCAGCATGCGGGATCTTTAGTTGCAGCATGTGAACTCTTAGTTGCGGCATGCATGTGGTATCTAGTTGCCTGACAGGGATCAAATCCGGACCCCCTGCATTGGGAACGTGAAGTCTTAGCCACTGGACCACCGGGGAAGTCCCTATAACTTCATTTTAACTTAATATATGAAAAGCATCTTTTCATGTCAACCATTTCCCGTTTTTGTTTTGTTTTGTTTGCTCTGATGAACAATGTTGCGCTAAATATTTTATTCTAAAATATATCCACATACACTAGAATGGTTAAAAATAAAGCGAGAATACCACGTGTTGGCGATCGTAGAGAGCAACCAGAACACTCATACACTGCTGATGAAAGTGTAAATCGATACAACTACTTTGAAAGGCTTGGGCAGAACCTACTACAGCTGAGCATACACTTTCCCTGTGATTCAGTACTTCTACTCCTGGGTGGATAGTCAGCAGAGGTATGTACGTATATCTAACGAAAGACATGTACGAGAATATTAACAACAGCACTGTGTATAGTAGCAAAAAACAAAACAGAAACAACCCGGATATCCACCAGCAGTAAACTGTGGAACAGCCACATAATGGAATCTTTACAGCCATCAGAACTGAACAAGCTATGGCTACCCACGACATGGATGAATCTCACAAATGTAATGTTGAGTGAAAGACACCAGACACAAAAAGGTAGACTCTACATTATTTCACATGTATTGGGTTGCCAGAAGGTTTCTTTGGGTTTTCCATATGTTGCAGAAAAACCTGAACAAACGTTTTGGCCAAGCCAATATTAACTTCAAAAATAGGCAAACTGGGGCTTCCCTGGTGGCGCAGTGGTTAAGAATCCGCCTGCCAGTGCAGGAGACATGGGTTTGAGCCCTGGTCCGGGAAGATCCCACATGCCGCGGAGCAACTAAGCCCGTGCGCCACAACTACTGAGCCTGTGCTCTAGAGCCCGCGAGCCACAACTACTGAGCCCATGTGCCACGACTACTGAAGTCCGCGCACCTAGAGCCTGTGCTTCACAACAAGAGAAGCCCGTGCACTGCAACGAAGAGTAGCCCCTGCTCACCACAACCAGAGAAAGCCCATGTGCAGCAACAAAGACCCAATGCAGCCAAAAATAAATTAATTAATTAAATAAATTAAAATATATATATATAAATATTTTTTTAAAAAATAGGCAAACTGTATCTGTGGTGTTGGAGGTAAGGAACAAAGGAGGGGACGAGAGGGGGACTTCTGCAGAGGGTCACGTGCTGCTTCCTGGCCTAGGTGCTGATTAGATGGGTGTGTCACTTTGTGACAATTCATGGAGCTGAACACATGATTTCTGCACTTCCCTGTATTATATTATACTTCATTAAGGAGTTTTAAAATATTCATGATTATTTTATCAGGAAAATTCCCAAGTATGAATTTTCTCTGTTAAGGCCATTTATAAGTTTTTGGCAGTTGGCACTACCGTGGGTTGAGTTGAATTGTGTCCTGCCAAAATGTTGAAGTCCTAATCCTGGCTACGTGTAATATGGTCTTTATTTGGAAATAGGGTCTTTACAGGTGTAACCAAGTTAAACGAGGTCATACTGGATAAGGGTGGGCCCTAAATCCAACGACTACAAAACAGGGAACGCCAAGGATTGCCGGCAACCATTAGATGCTGTGAGAAAAGCATGGAACAGATTCTCCTTCAGAGCCCCCAGAAAGAACCCACCCCACCAGTGCCTTGACTTCTGACTTCTTGCCTCCTGAACTGTGAGACGATACATTTTTGTTGTTTTAAGTCTCTTGGCTTGTGGTAACGTGTTAGGGCAACCCTAGGAAACTAATATAAGTACGAAATTCTAAGCAGGATTACTTTTTGATCCCTACTCAGCCTCTTGGTAGAAGGCAGAAAATGTTCCCAAGAGGTGGTTATAAAGTAATCATTTTGATAACCCTCTTGTTGACCAAGCCCAGGTCATCTCCCTGACCTTACAATAGAAATGATTGAATCAGCCCATTCCCCTGAGCATGAAAGTCATTACAGAACCTGGAGGCACAGGAAGGAGGAGAAAGTGAGCAGAGGGAAGAAATGTGGCACAATTTTCAAATATCATCAATCCTAATTCTCAACTATTAAGGTTATGCAAAGATAGCATTACCTTTTCTACTTAACTCCTTGCTCATTACATAATAATTCAGGTTTACTTTACAAAAATCAGAGAATATAGGAAAGCAGATAAAAGCTATTCATAATCCACACCCCAAAACATCCACCATTCACACTTGGACTTATTGCCTGCCAGATGTTTTCCTTTGCACGTATCTATATTTTCATTTTTACAAGAGAAATACCATCACTTCCTAATTGCCTCCGTGTCTTTGCTTCCTTTTTCTTGATAAACACAGATTTTAAAAATACTCCTGAGACCCATTCTACCTCCCCACCACACATTTCTGCTTTTGATTTGCATCGCACCGTCCTCTCCCGGGGCCCCTTCCTGTGGCCACCACATTCTTTCACACAAGGAGTCAGTTCTCTCTCCAGCCCTGAGTTCACATGGGGAGGCCTGGATTACCACGCAAACAGCACCAGAGAAAAGGGTGATCTCCAAAGGCTTCTTTAGAATAGTTGTTACCTTTCCCCAGATATCAGATTTGCGTTTTCTTTTAGACCTCAGGTGCTGAGAGTTGAGTTAATTACGCTCCTCCATTAAAGACATGATTATCCCCCACACCTGGACCAAGAACTCTTGGGTTTTAGTATGTTCCTTTACACACCAAGTCTCCACTTCTTCTCGCTTCCCCCCATTCACATCCATCCTGGAAGACTGTGCCGGGCAGCTTCTATTTGCACCTCCAGGGCCACTCTCCATTTCTCTTGGTCCAGCTCTGAGTCCCTGGCGGCTCATCTGTAGGGTGAACATCAACAGCTTGTTTGCCCCCTGGGTTTTTACTGGGTTTGGCCAATGAAAAGTACTGTCAGGAGAGCCAGAAGGTGGCAGGAAGGAGAAGCTGGGGTATTTGACCCCTTTACCTGCCAGTGAGTAAGGTCCTCTGGTGGGAGAAAGTGTTGGCTGCATCCTCCAGCTCCTGGAGGCTGGTCCTCTCCAGGGAGCTCTCTCACCTCATTCAGCTCTTCAGGTGTAGGGCATGTGGAGGTCCCAGGGCTGCTCCTAGCTCCTGGACACTTTACCACTGACGGTTGCTTTTCCTAACACTGCTCCTGTCTTTGTAAATAGTCCTTGTATTAATTCTGCAATTCTGCAATGTGTATGCCTATCTTTTTCTTGCCTGGATCCTGTCAGATGCACAAATGTATGTGTCATTGTAAATTATGGAATGTTCCTTTGTATGCACACGTGTGTGTTCCTATGTATTTAATGAGTAGAATATTACCTGTTTCTTATGCATTTAGCATAACACTGTTTATACGGCCTGCATTCTCGTAAACACTCGAGGTTGTTGCTTCTAACTGCATGCAGCATTGCTCCCGTGCATCTCTCCTCTTACTTCTCCAGCCCCTAATGAGGAACTGCCTCCAACTTCCAGCCTTCACAGGCAACACCACATTAAATCCAAATTTTCATCAACTTCTTTTTTTTTTTTTTGGCTGTGCTGCGCAGCAGGTGGGATCTTAATTCCCCTACCACAAATGGAACCTGTGCCCCCTGCATTGCAAGGGCAGAGTCAACCACTGGACCACCAGGGAAGTCCCGAATTTTCATCAACTTTTTAACCCAACATTTTTCAGTTCTTTTCAGTTCTTTTCTTGGTGTCAGTTCTGTATTTACGCCAAGAACAGTGATTTTATGAGTAAATCACACTGCATAAACCTCAAGTGTATGTTGCTCCTTTAAAAGGTGCTTTTGGAATGTGTTTTTTCCTGATTTTTCCACTACGATCTTAAATTGTGTAAAAAAAAAAATGACAAGAATCACATAAGCTACCATTCATTGAGCAGTTCCTATGTGCTGGGTTCTCTCCTAAGTCGGTTCTGAGCTGTAGCTCATCAAAAGCATGGGAAGGAAGGCAGCTTGGACTCGCTCGCCAGGGCTGATTGTTAAATTTTCAAGAATTTTGCAATCCAGCTACTAAACACAACAATTATTTAAAAATTAAATTATGTTAACCCACAATTAAATAAGTTTACATTAACAACAAATGTGCTGAAAACCGAAGACTCATCAGTTGCTACTTATTTTACTACCCTTAACTGTTCTCTAGGCTCAAATTATGTCTGTTGTACCTGGACAGGGTATAACAGAGCACATCTCTTTCCAACTCCACATTCAAAGATGTTACATTGCTATCTTAAAATCAGCTGTGGTGGGAGTATTTGTACCGTGGAAATCAGCAAATGCTATAATAAATCAGGGGTTCCCCCCATCGGCACAGCTGGTTAAGCATTTATCAGCAACACAACAGTCCTATGAGACTGGTACATTTTCATTTTACAGATGAGAAAGTGAGGTTTAAAGGAGTCAAAGAACTGTCTCAAATCTTAAAGCTACTGAAAGCTAGAATTGGGATTCCAATGAGAGCTCTTATAATTCCAGGCCACACCCACCCAAGGGTATCGTAGAACAATAGGGGAAAGACATAGTAACTAAAAGGTAGGGTTTTGTTGTATAGCCCCCGCGGGGCAGACAAGGAAGCTAGGCACAGGGGGGTTAAGTTATTTGTCCAAGATTATATGCTTAAGGAAGAGAAAGGCAGGGTGGGGTTTAATCCAAAGACTCCTGGCCCTAGAGCTCCCCCGCTTCCCCACCACTCTCGGATGCCCTTAGGCACCGGAAAGGGCAGGGCCAAGGTACCATTTTCTTCCTCTGTGTCTCTCTCCCGGCCTCTCGCTCTCTCTTGCCACGTGATACCCTCTTTATGCTTCTCCCTGCGCTTTATTTTCCTCTCTCTGCTTTTGTGCATCCATTTCTGCCTCGCAGTTCCTAAGTCCTAGATTCAAGAACCTGCCCAAGCTGACGAGAGAATGCCCGTTCCAGAAAACACCAAGTTCCCAAGGCAAGGTCTTACTGGCCCAGCCTGGGTCACGTAGCTGCCCCTGATTTCATCTAAGCGTCCAGCAGGGCTGCTGGGCCTGCACCTCTCCCCCATGGGTAAGGGAAGCAATGCTGGGAGGGGGTGGGCTGAGCAAATACCCAGAGGGTGTCTACACCCTTCTTACCAGGTACCCAGCCAGTGGGACCGCTGGGACGCTGGGGCAAGAAGAATAATAGTGATAATATTAATCACTCTTCGAGTTCCCAGAATGTGCTTCACAGATACTGCTTCATTTAATACAATAACCCCATGGAGTGCGTCTTATTATTATCATCATCACCCTTATTTTACAGATGCGTTAACTGAGGCACAGAGAGATTGATAGTTAGTGAGGGGCGAGGCCAGGATTCCGGCCCAACTGAATATCCTCAGGGCCGGCCAGCACGCTGATCTGCTACACCTAACTGCTCACATCCGCCAGACCTCCCTCTCAGATCTGCTGGGAGGACCAAATTAGATAACAATGCCTTGGGGAGCCTTCTAAGCTCTATAAAAACGAAGAGTCTCTCGTCTGTCCCTGTGTCGTCCTTTATGCTGGAATCAAGGCAGTGATACAGAAACAGACGTGGGGCACATTTTAGGTCAGTTTGCCCTACCTACCTCTCCTCCACAATTCCCGCCAGGAGACTCACCTTTTGGTCTTAAACCATATCTGTCGGAGGCCTCCAGTAAACCTTAAACATGTAACTTAGAAGAGGCAATAAAGCTTTTATTAGACCAATAGTCGTGGCTAAGTTTTCTCCAGTGAGGGCTTTGGGGGAGTAGGAGAGAGGGTAAGTGTAGCTTGCATATTTAATGAGGACAGCTGGGGGAAGCAAGATTCAGGTGGAGAGGATCAGGGCTGAGAGAGGAGCCTGGTAGCAGGCAGGGGGCTGCAGAGCAGAGGCAGGGCTCTGCAGCAGGGGAGAGGGCGCTCCACAGGCAGTGGCGTTAAGTGCCGGCCGCGTCTTTTCAGGATCTTAGCTGTCAGAATCGCTGTGAGCCAGATGAATCCCTGCATTGTACAGATGAGGAAACCGAGGCCCAGACCTACTGACGACCAGGCTGTCACGGTCTCTTTTCTGGTTCACCATGTGACCTCTGTCGACCCCTGAAAAATTCCCTGAATGTGTTCTTCCAGGAAGGTTTCCCCTGCTTGTGGCAGACACCAGACAGTCACCACCCGGGATGCAGGGATGCGAAAAAGGACACAGGCAGAAAGACACGGGACTCCCAACCTGAGCTTCCTCAAGTGCCTTCACTTCCATTGCTGTTCTTGCTTGATGGGAAGTTGTGCCAGTGTGGTAAGAATCTTCGTTCCTCCCCGACACTTTACAAAAGCGCTGCTAACCCCCCTGCCTGACAGTCAAGACCTCCTACCTTCTCTATTTGTCAGCCTTCCTTTCCTCTCCTTGCCAACAAGAGCAACACCTCTGACTATCCCGGCACCCAGAGCTGCATTCACTGTGATTGAAGTTTCATGATTTTTTTTTTTTTTTTTTTTTTTGCGGTACGCGGGCCTCTCACTGCTGTGGCCTCTCCCGTTGCAGAGCACAGGCTCCGGACGCGCAGGCTCAGCGGCCTGGCTCACAGGCCCAGCCGCTCTGCGGCATGTGGGATCTTCCCGGACCGGGGCACGAACCCGTGTCCCTTGCATCGGCAGGCGGACTCTCAACCACTGCGCCACCAGGGAAGCCCTGAAGTTCCATGTTTTATATTCTGTCTTCACAAAGAGCTCGTCAGCCTGAGGATGGCTCCCAGGTAAGTCTTTTCAATGGCGCTCAGTGAGGGTTTTACTTATCCACTGTCACGTTCTTCTCCTCTCCTCCCCCATATATGCCTGTTCCAAATCTTCTCTGTTCTTTTCACACCCATGGTAACAACAGGGAGGGCGGCCCAGCACAGAGCCTCCAGGCTGCCAGGCACTTTATACACAGCTGCTTACGGAATCCCCAGCAGGAGGGGACGTGGTCTGTTTTGCAGATGAGAAACCTGAGGCTCAGGGCTACTAAGTGGCAGCTGGCAGGGTGTGAGCAGCAGGTGAAAGTTCAAGTCCATGTCTGCCTGCCTCCAAAGCCCCTGCTATTTCACCCTCCACCCGCTCACTTTGGTGAAGAAAATTGAGACCACCAGGTGTAAAGCATCTTAACTTCCTGCCACCCATGTCTAAAGGCATCGATCTCCACATTCATCTTCACGTCCCTTTCTGTCTCAGAGGATGAATGTCCCAGCTCCTCCCTGAGTCCAGCCTCTCTGTCTGCACTCCCATCCCGCTTAATGCTTGATCCCCTCCCACTTGCACCAAGGTCCTGCTCCATAAATGAGCTCCCCTCTCTGTGTCCTCTGTTTCCTCCTCTCCAGGAGATGTCCCCCCTCAGCCCCTTAACATGCTCAAGTCTCAGAACAAACAGACAAACTGGATCCTGGTTCCTCAAAAAGTTAAAACTAGAATTACCCTATGACCCAGTGATTCCGCTTCTAGGCATATACCTGAAAGAATTGAAAACAGTTAAACATTTGTACACAAATGTTATAGCAGCACTATTCACAATTGCCAAAAGGTGGGAAAAAACCAGATGTTCTGAAACTAGAAAGAGGTGGTGGTGGTACTACACTGTGAAAGTACTAAATACCACTGAACTGTACACTTTAAAACGGTTAGTTTTATGTCATGTGAATTTCATCTAGATAAAAAAAAAAAGAGGGGAAAAAATCTTGATCCTGTGTGAACCCCTGTAGCTATCACCCATCTTTCTCCTTATGAATCACCAACTGTCTTGCATATTAGTCCATATCCACCATCTGTGCTTTCCTGTTCCTGGTTCACTCCTGAACCCACCTCAATCTGGCTTCTCTGCCTCCGTTCTTCCCCCCAGGCTGTCCTGTCAAAAGCTACTAATAAGTGCATGATTATCAGATCCCATGACTACTTTTCAGCTCTTACCATAATAGTACCTATCAGACTAATACACCCAACTGTGCTTTGGGTGTCTGGTGGGTAACTCACACTTCATGTGTGTACACCTGAAGCTTACCACCCACTCAGACAACCTGTTTGTGCAGTCATTTCTTCTGTTGGCGTCAAGAAAAGGATACCTAACTGAAAGGGATTTAACCAGAGGAGCGCATTATCACGTGTATTTAGAAATCCAGAGGAAAGCTTTTAGAATTGGTTAATTCAGTAGTCCACGGGCCCAGGCATGTAATTTCCATACTTCAGTTCAGCCATCTGCAGAATACTGACTCGATCCTTAGGTTTCCCTACTGCCTCCACCTCATGTTTGAAAGATGGTTGCCACAGTTCCGGGCATCACATTGTGGACATGGCAGCAAACAGCAGAAGAGGGGGAACATTTCCAAGCAGTTTTTTCACTCAGGGCCTTTGGTCAGGACCACTGATTTAGGCCTAGCTTCAAAGGAGACTGATAAAGCAAGTATTTGACTTTTTTTTTTTTTGACCTCCACTATGGGGAGGAAGTCCGTGCCATTTACAACAAATTTTGGAGACCCCCTGCTCTAGCCTATCACCAAATCCTGCATATTTTATCTTCTAAGTAATTCTCCAGTCTGCTTCTTTCTCTCCATACTTTCATTGCTCTACTGAGGGCTTCTCCATCATCTCTAATTTAAGCTAATGAGATAGACTCCTCTTAACTGGCCTCCCTGTCTCCAGTCTTGCTGTCCCCCCACCCTCAATTCCACCCCCAGCAAAGCTAAAATGCAAATGTGATCATGTCATACTCCTTAAAATCCCCTTTGCCTTCAAAACCAAGTCCAAGCACTTGGCGGTGCACACTAAGTCCTTCGTGACTTGGTGCCTGCCCCCCTGTTGATGACCACAACATTCTTAAGGCTTAGGAATATCAAATATAGTTAGTTCTCTGCTCCCCCCATGGTCTTTGCACCTCCTGGCCTTTGCATGAAACACCTTCCTCCATCCCTCCCCACTCCTCTCATCTGGCAAACTCTGTCCATCCCACTAAATTCTGTTCAGGTATCACCTCCTCCAGGAAGCCTTCTCAGAACTCACCACCTTCCATGCACCCCTGTTTCCCTGCCTACATTTATCTCTTCACTTTGTGCATTATATAAAAATTACCACCCCACTTCCTTAGACTGAGCAACAGGAGGGCGAAGATAGTTTCTGTTTTGACTTGGTATCACTAGCATCTAGGAGGGGGTCTGGCACATAGCTCCTCAGTAAAAGTTAATTGAACGGAACAGAGACTATCTTTCAGTTGCCTCTGTGTGCTTACAGATCTCTCTAGCTCAACCCCTGCAACTTACAAGTGCAGCGGGTAGCTGCTAATGTTGCCTCCTCACTTTTGGGACAAAGACCCTGTTTTATACCCTGTGCACCCTTCATAGCAGATGGTCCAGTGCCTTGTACATGGTACGTACCCAATAGGTATTTCTAAAGGATCTAGGAATTATTTTGTAAAATCATGTACAGTTGACCCTTGAACAACGTGGGGGTTAGGGGCACCCACCCTCCACGCAGTCGAAAATCCAAGTATTTACACGCACACACGTTTCCGCCATATATACAGTTCCTCACCTCTGGATTCAACTAACCTTGCATTGCAGTATTTACTACTGGAAAAGATCCACATATAAGTGGACCCATACTGTTCAAACCCCTGTTTTTTAAGGGTCAACTGTATATATATATATTTTTTTTAATTTTTTTAAAATGTATTTATTTTATTTATTTATTTTTGGCTGCGTTGGGTTTTTGTTGCTGCGTGCAGGCTTTCTCTAGTTGTGGCGAGCGGGGGCTACTCTTCGTTGCGGTGCGCAGGCTTCTCATTGCGGTGGCTTCTCTTGCTGTGGAGCACGGGCTCTAGGTGCACGGGCTTCAGTAGTTGTGGCGCGCGGGCTCTAGAGCACAGGCTCAGTAGTTGTGGTGTACGGGCTTAGGTGCTCCACGGCATGTGGGATCTTCCCGGACCAGGGCTCAAACCCGTGTCCCCTGAATTGGCAGGCTGATTCTTAACCACTGTGCTACCAGGGAAGCCCCCTAACTATATACTTTTAAGGTGAGTTTTACTTTTTCTTTTAATTTTACAATTACAACATCATTGTAGAAAATGTATAAAGAATGGAAAAGCCTTAAGAAAAAAGTAAAATTCTCTAATGACCCTTCAACCTACATTAATGTTGGAATGGATTTCCTCCCTGTCTTTTCTTATGTGCAAGATCGTAGGGAGTGGGGAGAGGGGAGTGCAGCTGTTACACAGGTGTATGTTTAAATCCCGCTGTTCCCTACTTCTGCTGCTGGTTAATTGACCATTAGGATGGCCGCTTTGCCTGGATCTCACTTTTTTACACTGTGGGCAAACACTGGAGATTCGGCAGTGAAGGCCCCTTGATTTCTGGAAATCAGCCTTCTCTCCACCTTCTTACATTAGTGGGAAAGCAGGCAGAGCACCTCGTATATGCCTCAGAGATCCTACATCTAAGAACAAGGAGCTGTGGGACTTCCCTCATGGTCCAGTGGTTAAGACTTCGCCTTCCAATGCAGGGGGTGCGGGTTTGATCCCTGGTCGGGGAGCTAAGATCCCACATGCCTTGGGGCCAAAAAACCAAAACATAAAACAGAAGCAGTATTGTAACAAATTCAATAAAGCCTTTAAAAATTGTCCACATCAAAAATAAATCTTTAAAAAAAAACCAAGGAGCTCAGGATCTACCGTAAAAAGCCTCTGGCAAAGGAGACATGCATCTCGCCTCTTGGGAAGGGAAGTTTACTCATCCGGGGCAGGGCTTAAGGAAGTCACCCAGCAAGGAGGGGGCCCCTGAGGGCTGAGCTCAGGCCATTTCACTAGGAAAAGTCCTGGGGTGAGTGGGAAGGAACATGAGCCTGGGCGTGAGGAGGATATGCTTAAGAGGAACACAGAAAGGGCAGACTCAGCATTAGGAGTTGTAGGATGTGTTTCTGGCGTAAATCAGGAGCTCCCATTTATTGAGCACCGGATGCAGAAGCTGTTGAGATTAGAGCAGGCTTCTGAATGACATCCACCCCCCACCTCATCTATTCCCCACCAGTTCTGAACCATTCGAAACAATAGAGGGCTCTGACAGCTGGAGACCAAAATGACAAACCAGTCTTGGCGAGCCCGGCTTAGGTTTATGGCAAAAATGGGCTTCCTTTTATTGCCAGTGAGTATCAGGCCAACATATTAATAACAGCTGGCCCCAGGCAGTGATGGAAAAGCCCTGGCCTCCTCCTGTGGTGAGTCTCCCCCCACAATATAAGGTGGATGAGCAAGGTAGAGTGTGCGCTTCGGCGGCTGCTGGGTCCCAGAGGGAAAGTGGAGAGACGACTACTCCCAAAGGTGCCAGCCAGGTAATTCCTGCCTTTTCCTCCACACACATGTACACTCCACAGCTAGCATTTTGACCAACACGTAAAAGGTGCCCATTCAATATGTGATGAATGAATGACACCACGGTAAGTTCGAGGGGGTCTGATATCTCGCTGAACTCAAGGAGTCCAGTGACTGTAGGAGATAAAATCGGAGTTGGAAGGTCTTGTATCCTAGGAGGCTTGAGGAGGGGCCTGAAAGGAGCCAGGAGTGCTACACGCATTGATGTCCCTCCACACGGAAACATGAAGCAAGGGGAAAGGAAGTTCCACATAAGAGGCATCATGCTGGGAGCTTTGCGTATTTTTAATCTCTATTCTGAACAAACCTGTAAGGAAGATATTAATATCTCCATTTTGAGATGAAGAAACTAAGAGGAGTTAAGTCAGAGCACATCATACAGCTAGCTGGTGGTAGAGCTGGGATTTGAATCCAGGTTTTTCTGAATCCAGGGTCCATGCTTTATTCACATGGTACACCGCTCTCCCAATTTCCTTATGAACACCATCCACTTATGGGGCAGGCCCTTACCCATCTGAGAACCCTTGCTAGCAAGGCATGTCAGGATGTAGGGGCTATAAGCATAGTAAAAATAGCCTTTTTTTAAAAAAAAAACTTGGTTATGGGTTCAGAATAGGGGGAAGACGTTGTGGTTGGAGTGATCAAGGGGGTAGAAGGTGGACTTGAGGAACAAATAAGATTCCAGTGGATTTGGTTTTTTTTTTCTCATTATTCTGGTTTGTTGGGTCATAAGAATCAGCCCACACAGCCCTTGCTCTTCTCTCATGTGTGTTCATTTCTGGGTATTAGTTTAAGTTTTGGTTCCATCCTCAATTATCTGGGGCAGGTTTCTTACCCTTTCTGAGTTTGGATGTCTTCATCTGTAAAATGTGATTGCCGTAAAGACTAAACTAGATGAGTCCATGAAAGTCCTTGGGTCACAGCCCCGTTCAACTCTTTCCCCTCCATCTCTCTTGATTTTGAATCATTTTTCATTGCTGCTTTTAGAAAACCCCACTGCATGTTGATTTTTGGAGGCCTCCCTGATTTTGATGCTGCCTGATTTTGATGCTGAACTGCTGGACACCCGCCCCAGAGCCCTCATTTAAAGCCTTATCTCCAGCCCTTGCACAAACGTTATCTCCCTTCTTACAAGGGCAGAGACGAGATGTCTTGATCTGATTCTTCCACGGACACCTGCTGCTGTGTACAGTGAAGCACATTTCTGTTTAGGAAAGGAGAGCTGGTGAAAGTGTGGAGCTGAGTCCCAGCAACAGGGGGGTCTTGGGTTCCCTGAATTCTTCACACGTGACGTCTGGGTCTGCCAGTCCCTGGGTTGGAGGATGGAGCAGGCTGGCCAAGGCTTCCTACCATCAGCACTGGGTGCATGTGTGCAAGCGCATGTGTGTGTGTGTGGAGGTTTTGTCCTCGTTTGGGGGTTTTGTGGTGATTCCAGGAGATCCTGGACTGGCTTGGATCCACCCAGGTTTCCAAATGGTTCCTCGATCTCCAGAAATAGCTTCAAGAATTAGTTCCACCTTCTAAGGTTGTTTGCCTCTTACACATACAGAAAGCTCTTCTTCCTTCTTTCCTTCCCCCCTCTGAATCCCCCTCCCAGGCCACATCATTTTAACAGCAGAGACTATGTGTGTTTCATCTTTATACCTCCTGCTTGTCATTTGCCCATCCTCTCCACACACATGTACCCTCCACAACTAGCATTTTGACCAACACATGAAAGGTACCCATTCAATATGTGATGAATGAATGACACCACGGTAAGTTCGAGGGGGTCTGATATCTCGCTGAACTCGAGGAGTCCAGTGACTGTAGGAGATAAAATCGGAGTTGGAAGGGCTTGTATCCTAGCCCAGCTCTGCCAATAGGTAGTAATAGTAATGAGAATGATGATGATACAGATAATAATAGAATAAGAGCTAACATTCATTCATCACCTTCTACGTTCCTGTACATGCAAAGCTCTTTCCAGACATTTGTTACCTGACTCAATCCTTACAACAGCCCTTAAAATAATGACCCTCACCCCCATTTTACAGAGGAAGAGTCTGGTGCTTAGACGAGTTAGTTCACTTGCCCAAGCCCCCCACCTCCCTACCCCAGCTAGTAATTGGTGATTTGACACCGCTTGGCTATCTGGCATGTGCCACCTCTCTGCATGTCCTCCCCCCCTGGGTGACTTGGGCCAAATCACTTCCCCTCTCTGGGCTTTGCTGTCCTCATCTGTGAAATGGAAGACAGGGGACAGATGACATGATGACTAAGGTCCCTATGAGAACTCTCTTTCCACCAGATCAGAAGCAGCACCAAATGGTAACCCCTCCCGTTTGCAGAGGCTTTTACAGTTCGTAACGCCCTTACTCATGCCTCTCATTAAGCAGATTGCCTTGGAAACAGGATTTGCCTGCACGGTTAGACCAGCTCCCCAGAGACACTGCTCGGGAAGTCTTGGCAGGAGGGTGCACTTCCAGAAGCAGGGCTGCCTGTGCTCACCCTGAGATCCTAGGAGGCACTGCCCGTCCTTCCAACTCAGGTTGTCTTCCCAGAGGCAGGGGTCCTGATCGAGAGCAGTTAGACTAGTGAAGCCACCTCCCTGCACAATCTGGCAAGGCGGGGCCGGCCACTGGGCAGCAAGGTCTCTAGGAAACACCTCGTTCCGGACAGAAATGATGTAAACAGTTCCAGGAGTCTGGATTCATGCATTCTGTGTAGTTCACTCATTCATTCACTTGTTCATTCATTCAACAAACAGATATTAAATATCCATGATGGGACCTCACCATGCAAGGAACTTGGAATAAACGATGACGCCTTCTCTTAAGGAACTCATCACTGGGGAAAGAGTGGAGATCCAGACAGTCAAACAGATAAATCAACACAATGCAGCACTCTTTGGCTGTGGGACCCTAGAACATTGCATACCCTCTCTGAAACTTAGTTTCCTCACCAACCAAATGGGGCTAATAATATCCTATCTTCTGTTTCATCTTCCGCAGCTCCCCACATTCTATGGATCACTTCCTGTTTCTGAAATACACCAGATGCTTAAGCTCCCATCCCTTTGCCTCACCATTCCCGCTGCTCTTTCTGTCTGGGGTGCCCCTTTCCGATACATGTCTCATAAATACCAACTCAACCCCAGCACCTATCATAGTAGAAGATGAATACATATTTGCTCAGTGAGTAAATCCCTCAAGATCAAGTTTCTCTCTCTCTCCCTGTCCCCCTCCCCCACTCCTCTCCTCAGCTTCCTCTTTCCCTCTCCCACCACCCTCCTCCCTCTCCCTTAGCCAGACCTGATTTCCCCAGGCAGAACAATTATTTGCTTGTCTCCCCATTAAAATGCAAACCTCTTACGTGCAGATGCTGTGAATGACACAGAACATCAGTGGTTAGTAAACATTAGTAAAAGTGAAAAACAAGTTGGTCAGGAAAGGTATTATTACCTTCATTTAATAATGACTCTTAGGTTTTGAAAAATCCCAAAGAACTTGCGAATCCTCCTGGAAGGTTAAGCAACTTGCCCATCACACAGGGCTCCAGGCGGCCTCATTTTCTGACCTGAATCTGAGCCATCAGACCACAGCTCTCCTTGGCATTTAAGAAAAAGGGCTTATTTCACAAATCCTAAATGCACGTTTTCCAACATCTCAGAGATTGGGATGTATTTTTCTTTTTTGAAGGGTACATAAAATAATGGTGATGTATTTTGCAAGCAATGTGTCCTTAGATTTGATGAAATACGAATTATTCGTATCATGAAATAACTGGGAAAACTGGAAGCAACTTATTATACATTTGGCAGCTAGAAGGCACTTTTATATAATTGAATAATACAAAATAATGATAAATACTGTTAATATTTATAATTAATTATACATGATGTGTGTATGTATAGAGGAAAGCCATTTGTAATACTTTGCTTTTACTCACAAGTCTTGGCTTAAATCTGATTTTCTTTCTTTTTTTTCTTGATGGCTTAGGTGCATTTTATTTTGAACAACAATTCTGTATTGATAGCCACCGTGGTGTAAGCAAGAATCCCCTGAGGTTAATAAGATGACAGGTATTCTTTCTTTGCAGCTGAGTTTTAATTACTCCAAAATGGATAATTCCAGTGTTATCTTTATTTTTAAAATGTATTACTTAGAAATAATTTCTAACTTACAGAAAAGTTGCAAGAATAGTACAAAGAACTCTTGCATACCTTTCACTTAGAGCCACCAGTTTTTAAAACTTTGATTCATCGTGTTATTTCTCTCTCTCTTCTCTCACTGTCTCTATTTGTGCTCACATAATTATTTTTTATGAAACATTTGAGAGTAAGTTATATATGTCATGTCCCTTTACCCCTTAATGTTTAAATATGCATTTCTTAAGAGAAAGGGTATTCTTTTACAATACATGGCCACAGAACCACTAGCAAATTCCAGAAATATAATATTGATACCACACTTTTATCTAAGCTACTGTCCACAGTCCAGCTTAATCAATTGTCCCCATTATGTCTATTATAGGAACTTCTTTTCTCCTTGTCCAGAATCCAGTGCACTGTATTCCACTGTCCCATTTTTTTTTGTCTCCTTTATCTGGAACAGTTCATCATCTTTCTTTATCTTTCACTACATTGACAGTATTTAAGAAACCTAGACTTTTAGGTTATTTGATGTTTCCTCATAATTTGATTCAGGCTCTGCATTTGGGGGCTGGAATATGACATAAGTGATGTTGTGTCCTTCTCAAGGTATCACATCTAGAAACACTTGATGTCTATTTGTCCCTTTGTGGTGATAGTAGCTTTCACCCCTTAGTTATCAAGTGTGCCTTTTCCACAGTATGGTTTTCTATTGCTCCTTTTGTAACTGATAACTAATTTGTGAGAAGATACTTTGAGACTGTAAATTTCCTATTCCTTATTGGACTTCTTCTCCACCTCCCACATAGAATCCGTTAATGAATCTTACTTGAATCAATTGTTACTATTAATATATAGTTGCAAAATGGTGATTTTTAAAAATCTAATCATTCCTTTTACATTTATTAATTGTAAGAAGGAACTTATTTATTTATTATCAAAATGGACTATAGGGTCTTATTTTATTCAACAGGTTACAATCCATTACTGTCTGTATTTATTTTGATGCTCAAAATTGTCATAGGTTTGGCCAGTAAGAGCCCATTTAAGCTGGTTCTTGTGCCCTTTGACATGCTCTACAATCATTTTAAAAAATTTTGAGCATTTCCTGTCTTTTTTTTTTTCTATTTCCTTATTTATTTTATTTCTTTCTTTATTTTTTGGCTGTGTTGGGCCCTCGTTGCTGTGCGCAGGCTTTCTTTAGTTGCGGCGAGCGGGGGCTACTCTTCGTTGTGATGCGCGGGCTCCTCGTTGCGGTGGCTTCTCTTGCTGTGGAGCATGGGCTCTAGGTGCACGGGCTTCAGCAGTTGCAGCACGCGAGCTCAGTAGTTGTGGCTTGTGGGCTCTAGAGCGCAGGCTCAGTAGTTGTGGCGCACGGGCTTAGTTGCTCCGCGGCATGTGGGATATTCCCGGACCAGAGCAGGAACCCGTGTCCCCTGCATTGGCAGGCAGATTCTTAACTACTGCGCCACCAGGGAAGCCCCTCCTGTCTTTCTTTCTGGTGCAGAAAGATGTTCTAGGCTTATCTTGTATCTTCTGTGCCCCAGCTTTGGAATTAGCCATTTCTCCAAGGGGACTGCATGCTTTTAGTGAATGATGGCATTTAGAAACCAAGATCTGAGTGCATTGTATGCCTGTGTTTCATTTTTCTTCTTTTCAGTTATCTGTATCTTCTATTTTTAAACACAAAGAAGCATATACTTCTTTACAATAAAGAAACTTATCTATACGTTATTTTTAAAGAGAAGAAAAACAACCAAAGATAGTTGTAACAGATCCCCTTGGGACCCAAAATTCCTTGGCCCCGTGAGAAGACTTTATCCACTGACTTTGTCAAATGCCAGAGGAAGTAGTTCCAAAACAGAGTCTGGCCCAGGAGGTCACTGGGTGGTACTGTCTTTCCTCCATCTCCAAAGCACAGGGAGGCACACAGCAGAGTCTGTCTGCGGGGGAAGAGCTCAAGGTCCAACTTGGAGGCTGGGAGTGGTGCCCCAGGCAGGGAGCAGAGCAAGAATCCATCCAAACCAGCAGCTGATAGGAAAAGAAGGGGCCACGCTCCCCAGCCACAACCCCCACGTTTGTACAGAAACCAGCCCAGCAGGCTGATGCATCCACGACAGACAGACAGACACACACACACACACACACACACACACACACACACACACACACCTGGAAGAAGGAAGGGGGCTGTGAATGCGCATGTCTTTTTAAGTACTTTAATTAACTTTTGATATGCCACCAACATGACCAACTCCTACCTTTTGCCAAGAGCAACTGGCTGGGACCCCCTCCCAAAGGAGCCCTCCTTGACCTGTAGCAACTCCTTGGCCTGAGGCGCAGCCCGGGCCCTAAGTGACTGCTGTACTTTGGTGCCGTCCTTGGCTGGGATGGTGGAAGAATCAAGGGCCACAGCAGCTCCTAGGCACAGTCACCCTCTGCCTGGGGGGAGTCATGAAGAGAAGCTGCCCCTTCTCTGTGCCACTGCTCCTCTTTCTGGTTCCTTCGACAAGAAATGCAAATCCTGGACACTCTCATTTTTTTTCCTTATGTTGTAAACTCTTCGCCTCAAGGCCCACATTTCTTCCATGAAAACCTCCACTGCAGGCTTCCTTCCACCCCAGACCCCCACCCGCATCGAGCTGCCTGGGCTCCTTATGGCGCAGGTCACATGGCTTTGCCATCACCTTGCCACACTGTGAGCTCAGGAGGCCAGAGGCTGTGTCGTTTCATTCTTGTAGCCTCAGTGCCAAGCACGGTGTCTGACAACAGAGTTTAATAAACTCTAGAATGAGTGAATGAATGAATGAATGAATGAGAGCAGTGGAGATGGTACAGTTGAGGCTGACCAAGGGGGACGGAGGCAGAATGGGATATTGGGATTCAGGGATTTGTTCTGAGGCAAAGCTGAGAGGCTGACCACCTGGTCCAGACTTCCCCCACTGGCTCCTGCCCCGGGCACTGTCACATCACCCTGCTTTGTCTTCTCCACAGCATTTCTATCCGCTCTGTTGTTTATCTGTTTACTTGCTTATCCTCTGTCTCCGCCACCTTGGCCCCTTCCCTCAACTGCCCCATAACAGCACAAGGGAACCTGCCCCCGGCTCACAGCTCTACCCCAGCCCTGGCACAGCTAGACACACATAGTAGGCACTCTGTAGCTCTTCACTGAGGAATGAATGAATGAATGAATGAATCTCTGCTCCTTTTGAAGGCCTAGGTTCTGTTCTCAAGGCCTTGTTTTTTGCCCATCTTACAAATGGCCTGTTAAACTTCAGATGCACCCCTTCCTAGGGGCCTCCTGGGGATGGTAGTGACTTCTAGGCTTTCCCCCCTTCCTCTTCTCCCGGCTTTCCTCATCGTCTTTCTCTTTTCATCCCTGAGTGCCTGCTGTGGGCTGCCCATTGTCCTGGACACGAGGAAGACAGACTCAACTCGGTTGTACGGTCCTGATGAGATCACTGGTGGAGGATGTCAGAAGAGGCTCGGAGACGCGCAGGCACGTCACGCGGATGTGCTTCCTCATAATCTGAGCCCTGTCTGCCTTGACATGGGACCAGGCAACTATGTCTTTTGAAACTACTTAGGAGGTTGGTTAAACGTAAGCACTACTCACACAGTGCCATCCAGTGTGGTGATTTCTAGTTCGGAATGTTCTGTTCGGTGTGGAAGAACATGATTATTTGAAATTCTTGCAGCAAAGATGCTAAAGCTGTTCTAGGTGAAAAGCTTACAAATCTCTGTCACCATCTGTGAGACACATGGAGAGAAATGGGGGAAGGAGGATCCCTCCTCTTCTTCAAATTAAAAAAAATTTTTTTTATTGAAGTATAGTTGATTTACAATGTTGTGTTAATTTCTGCTGTACAGCAAAGTGATTCAGTTACACATACGTACACATTCTTTTTTTTATAATTTTTTCCATTATGATTTATCATAGGATATTGAATACAGTTCTCTGTGCTATACAGTAGGACCTTGTTGTTTATGCATTCTATATATAAAAGCTTACATCTGCTGACCCCAACCTCCCACTCCATCCCTCCCCCAAACCCCTCCCTCTTGGCAGCCACCAGTGTGTTCTCTATGTCCGTGATTCTGTTTCCGTTTCATAGATAGGTTCATTTGTGACATATTTTAGATTCCCCATATAAGTGATATCATATGGTATTTGTCTTTCTGACTTACTTCACTTAGTATGATAATCTCTAGTTGCATCCGTGTGACTGCAAATGGCACTATTTTTTTCTTTTTTATGGCTGAGAAGTATTCCATTGTACATATGTACCACTTCTTCTTTTTCCATTCATCTGTTGATGGACATTTAGGTTATTTCCATGTCTTGGCTATTGTGAATAGTGCTGCTATGAACATAGAGGTGCATGTATCTTTTTGAATTATAGTTTTGTCTGGATATATGACCAGGAGTGGAATTGCTGGATCATATAGTAGTTCTATTTTTAGTTTTCTGAGGAACATCCATACTGCTTTCCACAGTTGCTGTGCCAACTTACATTCCACCAACAGTGTAGGAGGGTTCCCTTTTCTCCACGCCCTCTCCAGCATTTGTTATTTGTAGACTTTTTGATGATGCCCATTTTAACTGGTGTGAGGTGATACCTCATTGTAGTTGTGATTTGCGTTTCTCTAATAATTAGCGATGTTGAGCATCTTTTCATGTGCCTATTGGCCATCTGCACTTTTTCTTTGGAAAAATGTCTATATAGGTCTTCCCATTTTTCGATTGGGTTGTTTGTTTTTTTGTTGCTGAGTTGTATGAACTGTTTGTATATTTTGGAAATTAAGTCCTTGTAGGTCGCATCATTTGCAAATATTTTCTCCCATTCTTTAGGTTGTCTTCTCGTTTGTTTATGGTTTCCTTTGCTGTGCAAAAGCTTGTAAGTTTGATTAGGCCCATTTGTTTATTTTTCTTTTTATTTCTACTGCGTTGGGAGACTGACCTAAGAAAACGTTGGTACAATTTAGAGACTGTTTTGCCTATGATCTCTTCTAGGAGTTTTATGGTGTCATGTCTTATGTTTCCTCCTCTTCTTGAAAATAAAGTAGAAAAAATTCTTCTTTGGGGGTGGGGGAGAGGAAAAGGCTGGTGTTTCCCAGGTAAAGGGACATTTTTGATCCATTATACATATTTTTCATAACTTTTTTCTGACTATAAAATTAATCTGTGCTAAAATTGGGGGAAGAAAACAGACAAATATAAAGAAAAGAGCAATTTCTCTAAATCCCACTCCCCCCAAGACACTAAACTACCAATATCTTTGGCACATTCTCTTTTAGTTTCTTCTCTGAGCATGAGATCAGGTGTAGGTGCTTGAGATGATGCTGTTTGTATAATGCCATCCCTTGTGTTTCCACTTGGAAGGCCACAGGTATTTTCCCAGGTAATTAAAAACACATTATCAGGAAGGGAAGCAAGTTGCAGCATAATACATTTAGCCCAATACCAGGAAAATCACCATCCAAAATACTAATGTGTATTTTCTGTGCACATGTGGAAAGTGTTTTTGTAAAGCTCTGAATGGACACACTTCACACTCAAAACAGTGGTTATTCTGGAGAGAGACAGAGGAAGAACAGAGAGACGGATGGAGGAAAACAGGGGATATTAGGTTTACCAGCAATGGTCAATTTGAAAAGAGAGAGAGAAATTTAAGTTTTTAAGTGTAACATATATAATCGAGATTATTTTTCAGTTAGACTTTATTATAGTCATCATTATATTGTTTAATATTAATATTGTTTAATATTAATAATATTAATATTATATTGTTTAATGTTAATATATTGTTTAATATGTTGATATTAATATATTGTTTAATATTATATTGTTTAATATTAATAATGGCTGCACCTTATTTTACTTAAACTTTCTTCTCAGATCAGACAGCAGAATTGTGTCGGATTCTTAGCTATGTTCAATAATTTTGTGGTGAACCTCTCTGGGTACAAATCGTTGTCTTAATCTTCAGTGATTTCCTTTGCACGAATTCCTACAAGTGGAATTCTCGGACAGTGTCCATCAATTTACACCCCTCCAAGCACAGCATGTTAGCATCTGCCTCACCACATCCTCACAAAACAGTCTTATCAGTTTTTAAAATCATTATTAATTTGTTGCTGACTCGCTTAATTTTAATTAGTATTTCTCTAGTACTAGTGGATCTAAAAATTTTTTGGTACATTCATTAGCCATTTTCCCTGAGGAAGGATGTTTCATCCTTGACTTTAAGGGGAAGATGAAAGGCAGAAACTCTTCAAGGAGGGAGCAGTGGGGATCCACACTGAATACCGTTTGTTTTCATTCTTGGAGGTTTCTTCCTTTCTCTGCTTGGGAGAAAGAGAAGCTGAGAAAAAGCAGCTTGGGGGGCAGAACAGCAGGAGTAACATCAGCTATGAGTCAGCCTGAAGCTCGTAAAGTTAATCTTCCAAAAATGCAGCTCTGGTTACATCACTCACCTACTCACTCCTTCATCTCCCCAACACCTGTCGAGAGAAAGTCCTTCTAATGGAACCCAACCCACCTTCCTAAGCATTTTCCCTCACCTGCACATCACGTCCTCCAATCAATGGGCTGTGTACCATTCTTCAAACACAGAGCCCAAGTCCTACTCCTTCCTCTGCTCACATCGTTATTCCCGCAACTGCAGTGCCCTCTTTGCTTGATCCCCTCGTCAATCTTCCCTTCCCTTAAGAATGATTCCAAAGGCCACCTCTACTTCAGTCGTGCTTTTGCTCATGCCCTAAAATTCAAGTGACTTTTCATTCCTTGCAAATTCCATTTGTTCTTGAGGCAGGAGTTAGGGACAAGGTTTGTTCAAACCCTGGTTAGTTGGGATCTCCCAGTTTCTACACGTGTTCCTTGGGCAAGTTATCAAGGAACCCGAGTCCCTGATTCCTTCTCCGTAAAATCAGAAAATTATATGAGACCATGTAAATAAAGTATCCGTAGTTCCTGGCACAAAGTAGAATGTTCAACCAGTGTTAGTTTCTACCTTGGTTCATTTTGCCTTGCATTAGAGTGATGTAGATCATTTTCATACCATCCCCAACTTCTTTCTAGAGTCCAAAGTTCTTGCAGGAAAGACCCCAGTTCTTGCACTTTTGTATGCCCTCTTCACCATAACATCTGGCACAATGCCTTGCACTCAGTAGATAGTCAATGCTGTTGAATTTGGATAAGGTTAAAGGCAAATCATTGAGAATTTACTTTTGACTGAAATTTAATAGGTAAGCGAAAGACATGTACACAGCTTCTATAATAAACAAACCAAGAAAGTAAAGAGAGATGATTGAGTGTGAGCTTGGGTTCCAAGACCGGATCTTCCACTCTTGGCTCTAAGATGCTGGGAAAGCCATTTACTTCATGTAAAAGCCTTAGTTCCTGTGTCTGTGAAGAGAGATCTTACTAGAATCTACTTCATGGAGGAGTTCCTAGGGAAGAGAAAATGAGATCATACACAGACAGCACAGGGCACATAGCAAAACCAATTATCATTTTATAGGTATAAAAGAAGGCAAAGACAAAGAATTGTGAGAATTAAATTTGCTGAGGAGAGATCGAAATACATCTCCCTAGTTCATATTTTTTAAGTCCGTAAGAATGTTAATTGTAGTATTTGTTTAAACTTTGCTTATTTTGTGTTTTTTAAAAGAGAAATATTTTATCAAACAAGGAGTAAAATGTTTTAATTAATATGAATTTTCCGGACTTGATGAGAGTGCTTTAATGCCATCACCTTAAGTTTTACAGAAAGTTTATATCCTGCAGCTAGGATGGCAAGACCATGGCACAATTTCATTGTCCTCATTCATTTATTGAGCATATACTATGTGCCAGGCATTTAACAAAGCATACTTAAAGTGCAAAGGCAATACGTTTTTTAACGTTTCAAATTACTCTTTTTCATACTAAAACTAAAACAATAGTCATGAAATTTTCAGATTTATAGTGCTTCCAAATTTGAAAGAAATGGAATATTTCTCAACTTTGTCAGTTCCCAGGTACTGAGTAAAAAGTCAATAGGGAAATCTAGCTCTGAATTTTTGAAGAAAGGGGAGAGTTCACACTTAACCACTTAGAGAAAAGAAAGAAGGAAAGAAGGGAGGAAGGAAGGAAGGAAAGAAGGAAGGGAGGGAGGGTGGGAGGGAGGAAGGGAGGGAGGGAGGGAAGAAAAGTAGAGAGAAACAGTAGGTTTGTCCGTACAAGTGAGAATATCAGGAAACTATCTTTACTTCCACCAACTTCATCACTAAGCAAGTGTTTGCTCAAAATCCTCCAGTGGCTTTCCACTGATATTAGGAAAAAATTCCAAACTCTAACATGATGTAGTGGACAGTATTGGTTGCCTACATAATATTCATTCTCCCCTTCCCAACTACACCTCTACTTGTTCATGTAAACACTTCACTCCTAATTTCAGAGGGGACTTGAACTGTCTGTCCTCCAGTGCATGGCAATCTCTGGTAATTATCAGTTGTTCTTAATCAGCAAGGGAGTCTGTTGCTTCAGTCACTGCTGGCAGCCCCTTTGTGACCATGAGGAGAAACAGGCTGAGAATGACAGAGCAATGAGCTAAAGATTCTGGCTCCACTGAATCAGCAAACTCTGAAGCCACCCACCTTTGAACCTCTCATAATGTTAAATCAGAAACTTTATTATTTAAGTCAGTTTGAGTCTAGCTTTTGTAACCTGCCACAGCTAAAATCATTCTAATGGTTATACGTGCTTTAAGGCCTTCATACATGGTGCCTCCTCATCCTGCCATGTGTCTCTCCACTTGATCCCAACGCTTTCATGCCCTGTTCTCCTTTTGATTCCTTAAATGTGTCTTGCTATGTCTCTTGGCTAAGCCTTTACGCGTACAATTCTCTCTTTGGCTGGCTAATTCCTACCAATCTTCAGGACTTTGCATAAATGTTGCTTTCTCTGGAATGGCTCCCCTGACCCTTATGATCTTGTGTTGAGTTAGATATCATTCTCTGAGAGATAATTACATATTATTGAACTAACCTATTAACAAGATTATTTTATTGAGGCAATATTGCATGGTAGTTTAATCAATAGATTCTAGAATCAGACTGCGTGTGTTCGAATCTAGGTTCCGCCTCTTTCTAGCTGGGTGATATTGGGCAAGTTACTCGACACTCTTTGGTTTAACTTCCTCGTATATCAAATGGAGATAATAGTACCATCCCCATACATTTATGGGGACTACGGAAATTAAATGCATTTAACGTATGAAAAGCACATAATGCCAGTACAGAGTAATGATTGCCATTGTCACCGTTGCTAAAAAGGCAGGTTAGTAGAGAGGAAAAAGATCTAAGTCCAAGACCTGGATCATCAAATAATTATCCACAGGAGCCTTAACAACTGCCAGGCTTCTCTGGGCCTCCATTTTTCTCACCTGTGAAAGGAGGTTCCATTCTGTCAACTCTATTCATTTATTCAATAAATATTTTTTGAGTACCAACCCTCTTATCATTATGAAAGGTCCCTCTTTATTTCCAGTGACTTTTTTTTTTTTTTAAGAAGATGTTGGGGGTAGGAGTTTATTTATTTATTTATTTTTGCTTTGTTGGGTCTTCGTTTCTGTGCGAGGGCTTTCTCTAGTTGTGGCCACCGGGGGCCACTCTTCATCGCGGTGCGCGGGCCTCTCACTATCGCGGCCTCTCCTGTTGCGGAGCACAGGCTCCAGATGCGCAGGCTCAGTAGTTGTGGCTCACGGGCCTAGTTGCTCCGCGGCATGTGGGATCCTCCCAGACCAGGGCTTGAACCCGTGTCCCCTGCATTAGCAGGCAGATTCCCAACCACTGCGCCACCAGGGAAGCCCCCCAGTGACATTTTTTAAAGTCTATTTTGTCTGATATTAGTACAGCCTCTCCAGCTCTTTTTTCGTTTTTTTGTTTTTTCTTTTCTGTTTTTTGTTTTTTGCAGTATGCGGGCCTCTCACTGTTGTGGCCTCTCCCGTTGCGGAGCACAGGCTCCAGACGCTCAGGCTCAGTGGCCATGGCTCACGGGCCCAGCCGCTCCACGGCATGTGGGATCTTCCCGGACCAGGGCACGAACCCGTGTCCCCCGCATCGGCAGGCGGACTCTCAACCACTGCGCCACCAGGAAAGCCCTCCAGCTCTTTTATGGTTGTTGTTGGCTTGATATATCTTTTTCCATTCTTTTACTTTCAACCTATTTGTTGAACTAAAGTTTGTATCCTATACATAGCATATGGCTGAATCTATTTTTTTTAATCCAATCTGACAATTTCTGCCTTTGATTAGATTGTTGAGGCTTGTTTTTAAACATTGGAGATACTATAGTGTAATTGAACATTGAGAAAAAGGACCCAGCAGAAGGAGAGGTAGAAAATGTAGACCAATGAATATAAATGTTCTTGAGAAGGTAAGCAAGGAGGGAATCCATAGCTCATGTGAAAGAAGTTGCCTCTTATGGAAGAGATCCTTCCTCTGTGATGCCAGGTAGGAAATAGAGAATTGGTACAGATGTAGGTCCTTTTATGCGTGTGATGATACAAAACTCAGAGCTTTCACATATGGTGTTTTCTGTATTCTCTTGTGGTAGGACTCAAAAAATATAATCAGGTTGGAAGTACTTCAAAAGCATTAGAGAAACACAAAGCAGTGTTTTCACTTATTCAACCCCTTGTCATTTAGCACAGAGTGGAGCTTTGCATATCTAACTGAGACCCCAGGACAGCTGGGTTTTGAGGGGATGGACTCAGGAAGTCAGAGGCAGGAAGGGGAGGTCTGGAGCCCTGAGCTTGGCCTGCTCATGACTTGGACCAAAACCAGGGCTGAGAAGGCAACGTGGAGAAAAAGAGGCTACTGTGGATTTGTGCCTAATTCCCTGTTTCATATGGGCCCAGCCCTGCTGGCAGTATCCACTGGCTCTGAGAGAAGAGGGCTCTGGATGTGCCCAGTCGTTGCACAACGTCCTGTCACGTCTACAACCAGAGGCTGCTCGTCAGCCTGGGTCGACTGGCCGATGGTGATCAGCCCTGGGAACAGGCCGACTGGTGAGCAAGCCTCGACTGGGCCGCCCCAGTTCCTCGTCCTGCCCAAACTGCGCAACCCTCACAGGCCCGAGGGCCTTCCCCTCCCGCAGAGCCCAGCCCGCTTCTGATTCACCCTGCTAGCCAGTGGAGACACAGGCGTCTGTGCCCAGCCGCTGGGCAGGGAGGAAGTGCTCTGGCTTAATGTGTCTGCGTGACAAATTTTCTTTTTCTTAAGACATTTTTTTTTACTAAAACACAGGCTTATTGTTGAAAAAGCAAAATATACATATAAAAAATGTATCACTACCCCCTAACCCTATGCCCCCCCCAGAGGTAATAATGTTAACTTTTTGGTATATGCTCTCTCTGGGTTTTATATATATATTTTTAATATGTATATTTTATATAATTTTAAATATATATTTTATATATACACTTTTTAATATATATATATTTTTTAATGGAATAATATGAACACAAAGGCAAGAGGGGAAATGAAAATCAAGTGCTTTAAGGTCCTTGCATTTTCTGGGCGGTGGTACAAGTGCACTGCGTGGAAGTGTCCTTTGTATTAACAGGAGTAAGTTAAGAATGCACATTGAAATATCTAGGGTCACCACGAAAAGAACGGTAAAAGGATATGTAACTAACAAGCTGACATAGTGGGAAAATGAAGTAATAAGAAAAAAGAAAGGAGAGGAAAACACTGAAAACATATGACAAATAGAAAACAAATAATAGCATGGTCAATTTAAACCGGAACGCATCAGTAACCATATGAAAAGAAAACAGGTTAAATATTCCAATTAAAAAGCAAAGATTTTCAGACTGGATAAAAAGAAAAACAAAATTCAACTTTACGCTACTATGAGAGGTATATAAGAACTCTGAAAGGTTGAAAGGAAATGGACTGGAGAAGATTAAACTAAAGAAACCTGGGGCAATGTAAGGAGACATTAGGTCCAAACATGTTATTAAGGATAAAGCGGGAAAGGACTTCCAGTAACGGTAGAGTAAGGACCACAATCCGTTCTACACAAATGAGCAATGATAAACTGGACAAAATTATCAAAAACAACCATTTGGGGGCACTGGAAGTTGACTAAAGGCAAAAAATATTGAGAAGTATTTTTTCTTGAAGAACTACTAGAGCTACAGGTGAGAATGGCAAAGTCTATGGCCTTCTTGCCTCTGGCTACTCTCATCCAGCACACCTCCAGCTCAGTAGAGGGGAGATACAGCTTCATCACCCTGGAGCTGGGCACGGAAACCAGCAACTCTGATGCCATAAGACGAGGGATTTGAATGAGGAGGCAGTGCTTTCCCAACTGAAAGTGGTGGGACTGGGTGGGAATGGACAGGGAAAACCCACAGCTTTGTTGTCCCAGTTCAAGGCAAGCAGTGGAGCAGCTAGAGGTTTACTGGGAGAGCCTGGAAGTGAAAGAGCTGTAGAAGAGCTGAGATAAGCTCTCCAGACATCCCTGACTGAATGAGGAACTCCCGCCTGAAGGAGACCAGAGGCAACCTGGCAGAAAGTGAAAGCCAAGGAAACTTGAGAACTAGCTGTGACCCAGTACACTCCCACACACCTGTGGAGAGCAACAGAGGGTGGAAGGCTCACAGGCTTGAGGTGTCTGAGCACAGTTGATGATGACTAGGTTATGCAGACACAAGGGTGACTCCTAGACAGCCAGGCTTAAAAAAAACAAACAAAGTCCAGAGTTTCTAAAACATATGTCACAGTGTCGAATATACTATCCAAAATTAACTGATACAAAGAAAGAAGAAAATGTGACCTTGTCTAAAAATTGTTTAAAGAGAAAAGACAATACATACAAGTAGCCCAGTAACTCATTTAGAACGCGTCATCTGCTTTGTGCTGGGATCCTTGGATACACCCTTGAAGAAACCTTAATAGCTGTACGATATACTGCTTAAGAATGTGGACTTTGGTGTCAAACAAAACTATATTTGCATCCCGGCTTCAATACATACAGGTCACTGTCTGATCTCAGCCTCCTTCCTTAACCTCTTTGAACTACAGTTTCTGCACCTGTATAATGAGGGTGGGAGTCCCTACTGCATAGGTTGTTGTAAAGACTAAATGAGATAATATGTGGGAAATGCTCAGTACTCAATAAATGGCAGCGATTAGTACTGTGACTGCCCAATAGGGAATGGGGTCAAGTTTAAGCTGAAATGCAGCGAAGTGTGGAAATGCACACCGGCTTGGAGCCTCCTGCAGTGAAGACTAGGCTATCAGTGAAGAAACCCTTCTAGGGACCCAGCAGGATGACATCCCAAGGTTCCTTGGCTCCCTTGGGATGACTGCAAGACTTTCAACATATTAACAGGAAAGAAAATCTATGGCCTTTCTTCTTTTTGTCAATGTGAGACCCCAGAACTCATCTTCCCAGCATCTCCTTTCTTGCTCCCTCCTACAAGAGCCATAGCAGGCAAGCATTCTCATGTCCGTCCTGAGAACACGGTGGAGGAAAGAGCAGAACGTGTCCAGGCAAAGGGTCGGCTTCTTCTCAGACTGCCAAGGGCAAGGGCACCTAGGATAGAAGAAAAATTGAGGCTGGGGCCATGGAGAACAGACAGCAACATTAACCCTCTTTAGTAGCTGCAGAGAAACAAAAGAAAGTGGCGGCTACCAGCGCTTGGCTTTAACTAGTCTTTCGTCTTCCATTTCTGTTTTCTGACCACTGAATCTGGCTTTGTTAAAACTCTCTGAATTAATTGCCTACATTTGTATATTCACTTATTCATCTATTCACTTCTTCATTCACTCTTTCATTCATCCTTCCAACCATCTGTTTATTGATTCATTCACTCATTGGTTCATTCACGCATTGAAGGACTCATCCATCTATCCATTCATTTATTCATTCACTCATCCATCAAAATAACATTCATTGAGAACCTTCTTACAGCCATTTGTCAGGTACAGTGCAGGCTGTGTGTGGACAGGAATGACTTCCCTCTTAAATATACCATCAAATCCCCAGGACTTAGAAAGATGATGACGGGTTGCCAAGATGAGAATAAACAACCCGTGCAGAGGGAGCAACATTTGGAAATGCACGGTCATGAGAGGGGTTGGTTTCCTGGCACAGCAACAGAGTTCCCTTTGGCGGAGCACAGGGTCTGTGGGGGAAGAAGACAGGAGATGGGGCCACCTTGTATGAATATCAGGCCAAGGTGTTTGACTTGATCCTGTGGGAACTGGGCAGTTCACTGGTTTTTCACCAAGAGAATAGGATGCTCATTTTGGGAAGACACCTCTGAGAGAGGAGAAACTAAAGGATGGGAGATCAGCAAGAAGGTTTAGACTGAGGTCAAGGTGAAGGAGGCAAAGAAGCAGTATTTGAGGGGTGTTTCTGAGGAAGGTTTGACAAGCCATGTCTCCAAATGTCATCTAAGGAAATGGGATTTTTTTTTGAGGAGGGAAAGCATCTTTACCTTGTGTTGTCCATTCTCAGAGCACATTAAAGCCATTTTCCAGTCCAGAGTGTTAACTGTTTCATGGACCCTTAGATGATGGCAACCAGAATGACTCCCCTGCCTGACAGCACAGACTTTCCTGCAGTCCTGAGAGTAATGAAGGCTTGCATTTAAAGAGCTCTTTCTCTGCTCATTCCTGATAGAATCTTCCAGACGCTCTCATCTTACAAATGAGAGACATATACTAAGAGCGGCCCACGAAGGTTAACTACCTTCTCAAGGTCACACAGCTTGAAAGAGCTGAGTATAGAACCGATGCCTACTGACGACTCCAGCCTTCCTACAACAGCATCAAAGGTATATTGACGGTCACATAATCAATAAAACTACTACTTAGATAAAAATTACAGACAAGGCATATACAAAGAAAATAATTGCTGTTATGAGAGCCAGTTTTCCATAAAATTCCTTTTATAGTGTTTAAAATTTATTTAAGGATTACAAACTTGAATATATACCTTCAACAAATAAGCTGTGTTGTCAGAGGCATCAAAAGGGGGAAATCTACAGTCCTTCCTCGTGGTGGTCACCTTCTATTCCTGGGAACTAGGAACACAATTTGAAGTAACTCTGAACAATTCTGTGTAACTCAAGGATTGCTTGCAACCCGCCTCTCCTCCCGGCTGGCTTCGCCTCACCCAGGATAGCTCTCTAGCTCTCAGTCCTGAGCCTGTTGCCTGCTCTCCACTTACAGGACGACTCAGTTCTGCGTGTCATCCTCCTAATGCCTCTTTTCCAGGCTTCCCATCAGCCATGGACCAGAGGTCCCAAACTGGCCACCCAGGAATCTGAGATGACCTATGACACGGTATTTGGCCTACACCGTACTTTAAAAATTTGAATTGGTTCTCAACATTTAAACATTAGAAAACTTCACATTGAAAAAAATTTAGATTTCTGACTTCTCTTTTTTTAAAATTTTTATTGGAGTATAGTTGATTTATAATGTTGTGTTAGGATTTCTGGCTCTTCTTGAAAAGTTGGAAGATCTGGCAGGACAGGGCCTGCCTTCCCGCCTGGAGATCACTGGCCAGAACTGAGTTGCGTGTGCTGTTTAACTAACTAACTATGTTCATCCCGGTTCTCTGCCTGCTTCCCTCATTTATGGAACTTGACTGACCCTGAAGGCGTTTGAGCTTGAGACCCCTGAGGTAGATGACCCTTGGTGTACATCACTGAGCACCTGCTGCCTCTAGTATTTCAGAAGGAGCCAGGAGGTCCAGGACATGGAGTGTTTTGTGGTTTCACTGAAACCCAGATGGATTTGACTCAGGTGTGGACATATGAACCAAAGAGCATGAGAACTTCCAGTTAGCACGATGAGTTGCAAACTTAATTTTTTTTTCTCAGTGTAGTGCTCTGTCTGGATCGTTCTATGAGGTATCAATTCCATATTTCTTGTTTATAAAATATTTTTTATAGAAGTAGTGCTGATAATAGAAACATACCTGAAAGTACACATAAGACAAAAAGGAGAAAACAAAAATCAGTCAGAATCCCTTTACCCAGAGATAACCTCTGTTAACAGTTTTGTGTCCATCCTTCCAATCTTTGTTCTATGCATTTAAATTCCTAGGAGAGTGGAATTGTATTACCCCAAGAGTTGGTGTTTTTTTTTAACATCTTTATTGGAGTATAATTGCTTTACAATGGTGTGTTAGTTTCTACTTTATAACAAAGTGAATCAGCTATACATATATCCCCATATCTCCTCCCTCTTGTGTCTCCCTCCCACCCTCCCTATCCCACACCCCAAGAGTTTTATAATCTTTTTTTTTTTTTTTTTTTGGCTGCATTGGGTTTTTGTTGCTGCACGCAGGCTTTCTCTAGTTGCGGTGAGCGGGGGCTACTCTTCATTGCGGTGCGCGGCCTTCTTACTGCGGTGGCTTCTCTTGTTGCAGAGCACGGGCTCTGGGGTGCGGGCTTCAGTAGTTGTGGCTCACGGGCTCAGTAGTTGTGGCTCGCAGGCTCTAGAGCGCAGGCTCCGTAGCTGTGGCACAAGGGCTTAGTTGCTCCGCGGCAGGTGGGATCTTTCTGGAGCAGGTCTCAAACCCGTGTCCCCTGCATGGGCAAGCGGATTCTTAACCACTGTGCCACCAGGGAAGTCCCTTTTTTTTTTTTTAAACTTAACAGTACAGCATCAGTGGCTTTTTACATTATTAATTATTCCTCTCTAGCATGATCTTTAATAACCACATGATATTTCATCATATGACCATCCTTTGGCTTATTTAACCAAGTCCCTCTTTATGGGTTTGAAGTTTGGGGTTTTTTGTGGTTTTTTTTTTTCCACTAGCAAAATTAGTTTATTTGGGAATAACAGACGAATTACTGGGTTTATTATTTCAACAGTGTTTCAAAGAACATCCTACAAGTAGACTTGGTGCGCCACGAGGTATGCAGAAACCTAAGGCTTTTGCTACCCACATTGATGTTGGTGCTATATCTCATTGCGCAGAGGTTCAGCTTACACAGAGTGAGACTGTGCTTTCAGGATAGACTCTTGGGGACCGGGACCTTATCAGGAATAAGTGATAGAGTGAGGGCCTACAGTTTTAACATGCATCTACACACTAGAGAGAACTGAATGTGGATATGTGTTGGTTCCAGTACTTGGGTTCAAAAAAACAAATAGCAGACATTCATAATCAAGGAGATGTGATTAAGCGAGTGTGTGTGTGTGTGTGTGTGTGTGTGTGTGTGTGTGTGTGTGTGTTAGGGGACAGTAAGGTCGATGGGATAATAAAGCTGCTGGTGGAAGTTACTTGGGGAATCTCAGGCTGCATATTACAGGAAAGCAAGCAAGGCGAGGGCAGCAGCGAGAGTTTGCTCTCCTGAATCAGGTCACTGCAGAGGAGCCTGTGCAGTTCTGGGCGTCCCAGTTCTGGAAGGATACAGCATAGTAGCATGTATTGAGAAGGCAAGGGGCAAGGGTGGTAAGGGTCCTCCTGATGGTGCCCCATGGCCAATGGCTAAAGGAACTGAGAGTGTCTGGTTCCAAGGGAGGTTTGGGGCATGTGGTCCGAGAATCATCAGTTACCCAAAAGGCTGTCAGTGAAACCTGTTTGGTGGTTCCCCAAACCCTGAGCTTGCGCAAATGAATGGGAGTCACGGGCTGACAGATTTCAACTCAGTCTAAGGAAGAACTGTCTAACAGTCAGAGCTGTTACTAAATGAAACAGAAGTTTCTGGAGGGAGCATAAGAAACTATTCGCAGTGGTTACCTCCAGGGAAGAGGGACCAGGGGGAGGCACCATTTGAAATTACCCCTGTGTGCCACTTGAAAATGTTTTTAAACCATGTTCATGAATTACATTTATGATGAAGAAACAAATTTAATAATGCAACGCAACAGGAAGAAAAAACAAGTGGATTTACCAGCTAAGGTATTTTGGTGCAAGCATCAAAATCCAACTCTGGCTTCTCAGCGGAACAAGGACAAAAAGGATTTGATGGAAGGATACAGTTCACAGAATTGAAGGGAAGGCTGAGGAAGGTCAGGAGTCCGGGAGCTGCCTGGAGCCCTCAGGGGTCATTTCTCTTTGCTGTGACTCAGTTCTATCAGTTTTCTGTCCGTATGTCCCTTGGTTCCAGACTCAGATTCCAGTAAGAGACAGTCCGATTGGCCTAATTTGGGATCATATACCCATTCTCTTGCTGACTGACAGCCTCTAGTAGAACCCCTTGAAATGGGGGTGGGCAGCTACCCAAAGGAAACTTGGGATGCTGTTACCAAAGAAGGAGGGAGGGATGCCAGGCAGGCAAAACCAAGCCATCCATTACATGGGTTTACAATGAACAGAATAAGCTGTCTCAGAAGGTAGTGATCTCCCCATGCCTGGAGGTATTCCAGACAGACTGGATGTGCACCTGGAGACAAAGCCGTAAAAGGATTCAGCCTCTAATGGGGTTTGATTACACCACGTCAACATCCCTCCCAGCCCTGAGATTTTACAGTTCTGTGATTTTGGGAAAATGCTATCTTTTGGACCGGACAGCTCCAACACAGCTAGGACCATGCTGCTACAGCCAATGTACCTTTCCGAATCCCTTAGTCCAGAGCCAACCAGAATGAAATTATGTTCTCACCAGGTTCTTGTTTCTCATTTCTCCTTTGTCTTCTTTTAGTCCGTTTTCCTTGCACTTTGTTTTTTTCTTTTTTTGGGCCATGCCTTGGGGCATGCGGGACCTTAGTTCCCTGACTAGGGATCAAACCCATGCCCCCTGCAGTGGAAGTGCAGAGTTCTAACCACTGGACCGCCAGGGAATTCCTTTCCTTACGCTTCTGATACTTCTCATTTCATGGTTTTGAGAACTCAGATTGATTATCGGAGAGGCTTGTCTCTGGGGTCAGACTTCAGATCAGCTCTAAGATTTAGCCTTTACAAACTGTGTGACCTTGGGAAAATTACTCAACTTCTCTGGACCTATATATCCTCATCCGTAAAATGGAGATAATAATAGTACCAACCTCATGGGGTTGTGGAGGGAATTGAGTAACACATCTAAAATGATTGTTAGAGGGTCTGCCGTGGAGAAAGGGCTCAAAAAACACCATCCCCCCACCCCCACTTAGCATCAGTGTCCTCATCAACAACAAAATTATTATTAAAAGAAGTAGGTCCAGGGGCTTCCCTGGTGGCGCAGTGGTTGAGAGTCCGCCTGCCATGCAGGGGACGCGGGTTCATGCCCCGGTCCGGGAAGATCCCACATGCCTCGGAGCGGCTGGGCCCGTGAGCCATGGCTGCTGAGCCTGCGCGTCCGGAGCCTGTGCTCCGCAATGGGAGAGGCCACAACAGTGAGAGGCCCGCGTACCGCAAAAAAAAACAAAAACAAAAACAAAAGAAGTAGGTCCAGAAGAATCTGCCAAAAGTGATTTGGAATCACTTGATACTCCACGAGAAAAGGGGCCCATGTCCTATTTATTTTCCAAACTCTCGTCCCTAGCAGAGTTTCTGGTACGTACGGGTGCTTAATAAAGGTCTATAAATAAGTGAGTGAATGCAAGAATAAATGAATCAATCAATGGAGGTTGAAGAGTAAGATCATTTCTGACGTGGGGTTCTTTTGAGGTTCCAGAAGACAAGGGAGCCTGCAAGAGGAGAAAACCCTCACCAGGTGTTCAGGGGAAAAGAACAGATGAGAGGGTTAGTCTCAGAGTGACTCACAGACGGATAAGCCCCCAAAGAGACATCCCCAGGACCACCCCCGTGACCTGGGGGCGGAAATGTGGGTGATTAGGCAGCAGGAGGCCCCAGGGGACCGGTTTGTACCGATTTGGGTTTCAGGGTTGAAGGAACCTGATGGAAGTTTTCAGAGTAAGGCACTTGGGTGATCTATTTTGGAGGAATTATCTGGAGAAAAGAAAATGAGAACTGCCAGTAACCTTAGTGTGCTGGCCTTGGGCAGGAAAGAGGTGATTCTGGGACGCTCATAGCCTGATTTTTCAGGCCCAGTGCTCTGAGGGGCCCTGTGGGAATCAACGTTGGAGATGTAACAACGTGACGATGTGTGTGACGGACAAGCAGAGCAGCAAAGTGCTCGTGGGAAAGAGACCAGGTCCTAGACGGGAGGGGATTTTTTAAAGTAAACTTTTTATTAAGAGATAACAGACACAGAGAAAAGTGAGAAATCAGAAACATACAACTTCATGAATTTTCAAAACTGAACATGCCATGTTAACAGCACCAACATAGAGAAATGAGTTTTGAATGCAGATGTCCATAAGAAACTCCTGGGTGGGGAGAAATTCCCTGGTGGTCCAGTGGTTAGGACTCCATGCTTTCACTGCCGAGGGCCCTGCTGGGGAACTAAGATCCCACAAGCCGTGAGCTGCAGCCAAAACAAACAACAAACAAACAAAAAACCCTGGAGTACTTGGAGGGAATGCAGATTTCCTGGCCCCATTGTCAGAGGTCCTGGTTCCATAGGCCTAGCGCATGGCCTAGGGATCTGCATTTCTGATGCGCCCCCAGATTTAGATGAGGGTAGCCCCTGGACCGCACTTTGACACACACTCGCCTTTTGGGTGAGAACATGCTTTAGAGTCAAGCAGGCCTGGAGTTGGAATCCTACCTTTTCCTTGAATTAATAACTTGATCTCACAAGGAAAGTGGGGGCAGTGGTACTTACTCATAGGTTTGCTTTGAGGATTAAAAGGAAATGCATGTAGGGACTTCCCCGGTGATCCAGTGGGTAAGACTCCGCGCTCCCAATGCAGGGAGCCGGGGTTCGACCCCTGGTCGGGGAACTTAATCCCACATGCATGCTGCAACTAAAAGTCCACATGCCACAACTAAAGATCCCGTGTGCTGCAACAAAGATCCTGACACGGTGCAGCCAAGATAAATGAATGAATGAATGAATGAAACGCATGTAAATCCACGAGAGCTGCTTAGCGTGGTGTTGGGCATACAGTAAGCACTCAGTAGATGCGGCCAAGCAAACACGCACACAGAAAGGACAGGATTGTCCCTAAATCTCTGTGCCCAGCACCTAATATGGTGCGTGATCAAACAAGACTGAGGACAGGGTAGCATTATGGTCAGCAACACAGGCTTGGGGTCAGACACCCTGGGGTGCGAGTTCCAGTCCTGGCTTCACCACTTACTAGCTGTGTGACCTTGAGCGGGTTACTTAACTCCTCTGACTCTCAGTTACCTCATCTGTAAAATGGGCATAATAATGCCTACTTCACAGGGCGATTGTGGGCATGAAATAAGATGACCCAGTAAACTTTGAACCCATGGCCTGGCCCCTGAGAAGAGCTTGATAAAAGTTGGCAACTGCTGCTATGTATAGCTGAAGCTGAGAAGGTTCCATCCCTGGGCCATGGAAGGGTTCTCTCCAGGGACAGCCTGAGAGGAGATGGGCCACCTCTCTGTGATAACATGGAGCAGTGTAATAAAAAGGCTAAGAATTGCATGCTTATTACGAGGCCAGAGTGTCACTACCATGATTATGGGCCAGGCGGGGCTGCCCAGGAAACCTCTTCAGGTGTTTATACCTTCTGGGGCGGGGTGGGGGGGTGGAGGCAGGAATGGAGGGTGGGGGGAGGTTTGCTCCTCATATGGAAATTCTTACTTAGCTTCTGCCAAACACAGAGGATGGACTTTGAATTCTTAAAGGGTTGGGGGCATCAGGCTGTTTCCAACTCTACTTCCCAATGCTCACATCTAGGGCGGAGGCACTACAAATCCCGCCTAGACTTCAAAGTGGTTTTCAGGGGTCACCCCAAGGTGCTTTATTTTTGGTGAACTGATTTATACTGGCCGACTAAGAATGGTCCAGATGTGAATTGCTGCTCCCTGCTCCCTCCCTCCCTCCCTCCCTCCTTCACACGCCTGGTTTAGGGTTGGTGTGTCACCGCTCACCGCAGCTGGGGCCTGGCCCTCCTCAGAACAGGGAGAGACTGCCCCGTGTCACTGCCTTTGTCACACAGCTATCCTCTCACTCAGAGCCATCCAACCTCAGCAGGCCTCCTCGGGCCCTGCCACCCAGATGGGTCTGACTCCAGCCCCTGCTTCCTCTCAGGCCTGGGCCCTAGGGAGCTGCCAGCTGGCTACTTGCCACCCTCCCCCTAGAGCTGAAGTCTGTGACTCCAGGGAGGTTAGCACTCTGTCTGGTGTCCCTTTCATCTCTGTCCTGTGGCCCCATGCCACCATTCCCACCTGGCCCAGACCATCACCGAGGCCCTGGAGACCCAGCCATTGGCACATGTGGCTCTCTCATGTAGCCCCTTCTTTCCTGGGCCTGAGTTCATGGGTAGGGAGGTGGGGTGAGTGCAGGTGTGCGTGCGCATGCGTGCGTGCGTGATCTGCTCTCCTGTTTTAAAGGATTCCGAGCCACGTGAAACTTCCCCTCTGGATGTGATTCCAGGTTGCAGCAAATGTTTATTTATGGGTGAGGGTGGGGAGTGCACTGGGGGTGGGTTGTCAGTCCTTTTGTGGGGTGCTTCACGTGGTGGCGCGAGACTGTGACTGAACCTGACGCTCCCAGAGGTTAGCATTGCACAAGGAACGGGTTTGCAGACTGCGGAGGGATCTGCACTTTTGTTTGGTTTTGACCAAAAAAAAAAAGGTTAGCAGTGAGGGGCTGAGGGAATACCCAGCCTCTGATACCTAAGAGAAGTCCCTGGACTCGGACACTCCTATTGTGTGACCTTAGCCCAGGGTGGGAAATGCTCCCCTGAGCGCTCTGGCAGGTGGGAGTTTTGGGTCAGTGCCTGGAGTGGGCAGTCCAAAGCCTTGAATTGAGACTTTGGTCTTTTGGCTGTAGATGTTGCTTTAATGCATTTCTTCCCCTGCCTGCGTGAGAACTTCTTGGTACCTCTTGCCATCCCCTCACTGCCCGACCCAGGCCCACGGGGCCCGATGCTGCGAGGAATGATCTTGAGCAGGCTGGGCTGAACAGGCGCTTGGCCACGGCAGGGGGCGTGTCTGGGTTCTTGGAGAGCCCTCCCCACCTCTGCTGGAGAGATGTTTCCTTGACCCAACCCTAGTGGGCTAGCTTCCACGCCATGACACTTTGGCAAGTGGGCACGTAGCGTCAGGGCCCCCACCACCGGAAAGTACCAAAGCCTTTGGCACCCCACCCTCTCCTCCCCAGTGACCCCAAGTGGGCAACTGCTGTGGCAGCGGGTCCGGCCCAGACGGACACTGCCAGCCTCCTCTCCCTGCAGTGGGCATCAGCTCTACCTCCCCGCGCGGGGCAATGCCCTGGCACCTCGGCCCGGCACTGTCTGTCCCCGCTAGACTTCTCAGGGGCTGGCTCCGTCTGGGCCACCCTCTGCCGAGCCCTCAGCTCCTGCACAGGTGACAGGCCCAGGCTGCTCTCTGGGAAAGGTTGGATGCTGCCTTATGCCCCTTTCCAGCCGCTCTTCCCCCACTCATGCACACAGGCACGCACCACACCAGGCGGCTTGTTCCTCACCACATACAGGGAGGGGGAGACCAGCCCCTTAGTGTCTTTTGAAACATGAAGAAAAATGTGTGATCCGGAGCGTGACTCCTGTGCTGGGCTCTTGGGCCCACTTGAGTCTGTCTGTCTCAAATCTAGGCATTTTTGCTTCAATTTTATTTTATTTTTTTAAGAAAAGAAAACAAAAATCTGCACTAATTTACCTGGTTTCGTAGAAAAATTTTTAATTTTTTACATTTTTTGGTGTCCGTTTGTATTGAATAATTTGCTACATTTGTAAAATGTCAGAGGTATATATAATATATGTATATATCTAACGTAAAAGTAATTTTTTTCTTTTCAAGATTTTTTCTGAAGAGGAGGGAAAGATATTTTTTCAGGAAAAACAAACTTTAAAATAAAAAAAGAGGAGAATAAAATCTATTTCTCCCCTTTCCCCATCCTCTCTCTGTCTACCCCTCTTTCCCAGGAACAAATCAAAACGTGGATTGTCTTGTGAAGAAAGTAAACTTTTAGTCCAGAATGATGTCTTTTTCTTAATGCAGTGAGCTGTAGGTTCTGTAGTTTGAGCCCTGGGGATGGGAAGGGGGGCACTGAGGCAACACGGAGAGGAGCTCGCGGGAGCAGGGTAATGAATTTGCTTTCTTTAGTGAAGGAGGAATACAATCAAGTGTTTTGTATTCAGAATGTTGTGCAATATTTTGGAATGCAACATTGGTGTGTTTAGAGATTTCGTTTAAAAACAAAACAAAAAGATTGAGCAAATCTGTACAGTTTATATTGTTCCAGATTTTTTTAAGTTTGTATTAAAAGCATGATATATAATTTAAAAAAAATTATACTGGCTGATTCTCCAAGAGATGGAATATGGACAGCTTACTAGCTTAATGTTTACCCTCTCCTGCATGAGGCCACCTGAGGCCATGCCTAGAATCAGAGGTTCCAGTCCTACTGCTAGATGTTGCGGAATTCAAACCAAAGTACAAGACAAGTTCCTCTTCCTGGAGAGCAGGGCTGACATGCACAGTTGCACCGGTTGGAAACTGCTCAAGGCCATTGAAGAGAGAGAGAGAGAGAGAGAGAGAGAGAGAGAGAGGGAGAGAGGGAGAGAGGGAGAGAGGGAGACCTCACGAGTATATTTGTACATTTTGAAAAATAGGAGAGAGGGAGACCTCACGAGTATATTTGTACATTTTGAAAAATAACCTTTGGGGACTTCCCTGGTGGCGCAGTGGTTAAGAATCCACCTGCCAATCCACCTGCCAATGCAGGGGGCAGGGGTTCGAGCCCTGGTCTGGGAAGATCCCACATGCCACAGAGCTACTAAGCCCGTGCACCACAACTACTGAGCCTGTGCTCTAGAGCCCACGAGCCACAGCTACTGAGCCTGTGTACCACAACTACTGAGCCTGCGCGCCTAGAGCCCGTGCTCCGCAACAAGAGAAGCCACTGCAGTGAGAAACCCATGCACCGCAATGAAGAGTAGCCCCTGCTCACCACAACTAGAGAAAGCCTGCACACAGCAACAAAGACCCAACACAGCCAAAAAATAAACAAACAAACAAACAAACAGAATACAGCTCTAATGATACCACAGTGTGATCATCTGCTGCTGCAAACCAGCTGTGTGACCTTGAGGGAGTCACTCTACCTCTCTGGGCTTCAATTTTGTCACATGTAAAATGAATCAGTACCCCAGGTGATTCTGATGCTCATGGTCAGCAGGCCCAGTGACTAAACACTGGTCCCTTCCAAGTGCAACCTCCTCGGGGCCTGTGTTTCACTGTGCTGTAAGCAGACAGAAGTTCTGCCGAGCAGGAGATGACTGGGAGGCCAGGAAATAATGTCATGATCCCAAACCTGAATGCAATGACCTTACAGGCACTTGGCAGCAGTGGCTTCATGGTCCTGTTCCCGAGCGGAACTGGCTGGCTCCAGACCAATTACATCCAAAGCTCATAGGTCATTCTGCCTGGGCTGACAACACCCATTATCCTAACTGAAAATTAGGATCAACTGGCCCTAACAGGTTCCCTCTTGGTCTTGCTGTAAATACAAGTCAGTAACTGTCAAAACAAGCCTCTGGCCAGCCTAGAAATTCTTAGTCATCAATAGGCTATAAACACCCTTGGTCAGAATTCACTGTTTGTGCATTGACCCGTTTAATTACTGACTTCCTCCTCTAACTCACTTGCCAGACATCTACTAAGCCTGGACGCGGTGTCAGGTACTGTGCTAGGGGCCTGGAACATGGAAGAGAATAATGGGATAGAGTAGAAATCCCCCCATCCTCCAAACACTCCCACTAGTGCATAAACCACTGTCTGGAAACCAAGGCGTATTTCAGACTGGGAATCTTTTTTCAGGCTAGTAGTTTCCAAACGTGTCAGCTGCCATCTTAAACAGTGGCTTGCGTCCTGGGAAACACAACCCCACCAAGGTAACTGGAAGCATCCAAAGGGGAGAAAAAAACTCATTAACTTAGAAAAATGCAACAGGGTCTCCCTGCACGGACTAGCATTGTGTTTCATGGACATAAGTCAGAACATTTTGCAGCTGCCCATATACATTTCCCTCTCCTATTCCAACTGAAGTTTCAGTCTTACTGTCGCAGGTTTGTCTGAAAGCCCAGTGTGGTCAACAATGGTTGAAACAGGAACCACAGAGGCTGGATTGCTTGATCTGTGACTATCAGATCTCAACCATAATGTCGCTCTAAGCCAGGCAGGGTTTCTTTGCCCTAGATTCGTAATTATTTGTAAAACAAACCTTTAGGTTCTCAAATGCCTCTTCTACCAATGGGAGGGGTGGGGGAATGAAGGGTGCCCTCTCTCCTCTTCCATGTTGGGATGGGCGTGGGTGGAAGTGAATTGGAGAGAACGCTTAGTTAACACCTACCCTGTGCTCTTCACAACAGCCTTGTAACGAGGGACGCTTGTCCTGCTTTCACACATGAAGAAACTGTTGCCTTGGCAGATTTGTCCGATTTGCTCAAACTCACACACCCAATGATTAAAAGAGAAAAAGCCGTCATGTTAACAGCTGCCATTACTGAGCACTTCTCATGAGTTAGGCTTGCACTAAGCACTTTTATAGATACTATTTCATTTATATTTCCAAATAACTCTATAAGGTGGGTAATGCTGTTATCTCCATTTTACAGCTGAGGAAACTGAGGTTTAGTCAGGTTGAGTAACTTGTCCAAGGTCATACAGTCAGGAAGTATGGAGGAGAGATTCTAACTTTAGTCATAGAACTACAATGCAGAGCTTCTAGACTCTTTTGGCCAGCTGGGCTTGAACTCTCTGTCCTTGCTTTGTGGAGGAACAAATTTAATCAGATTAAGAAAAAATAGAAACAACAAAACACCTGTTAAATGAAAGCAATTATTGGACTGAGTTAATACACTTCTCCCTTATTTCAGGACTAGTCTTTCAACATCTGGACTGAAGTTCATGGGCAGATTATTGCAGATAGGCTAGTTGTATTGCTAATCAAAGAATTCTTTCTCGCAAACAACAGGCTTCCGTTATTGAGCCACTCTGATTCAGAAGAGAGCCCCTTGGTGCCATGAAGAATATGCCAGGCATATTCTTCCTGGATCTGGCAAATAAAATAAAGCCAAACTCTATGAGACAGAGAGAGACCCTCCACTGAGTACAGGGTTGGCCTGAAGAAAAGATGTTGGATTTGGTCTCTGCCCATATTGTCTAATGAGGAAAATAGATATTAGATAAGCAACGCTGACAGCAGTGATATAACTGCTAATATATCAACAGGCAAATCCTGAAAGAGCCCAGAAGAAGGAATGCTGATATCCAAGGATGAAGCTGAAAGGTGTCACTAAAAGATGACATTTTAGTTGACATGTAATATTATTTTCTTGTTTTAAAGTGAGCAGTGGGCGTGCCTCCCAGCACCCATGCCCCTTCCCCACTGGGTAGCAGCTCTGAGCTCCGGATGGTGCCGATGCAATCCCCAGGTCCAGCTTCAGGCCCCGGCTGCAAACCCTGGAGATCTCCTCCCCGTCGCCTCCGTGTAAGGCTGAGCACGTGATCTGTATTGATCTAACTGCAGTAAAGCCAGGACTTCTGTTTGCTGGTTTCGAGCTGAGAAGACTCTTCTTCCTGTCTCTTTTCTGGTGGTGTTTATCCACGAGGCCTGGAAACTCTACCACAGTTTTGCTCCTGGGGAAGCTAGCCTAAAGCAAGGCAGCACAAGGAGGACCGTTAAGCCGAGAGACGTGCGGAGACATGGAGCTAAAGCCAACATACTTCTGGGCATTTTGAAGACCAAGCCAATGAATTGCCTTGATTGCTTTAGCCATTTAGAGTTGGGTTTTCTTTTATTTGTCACCCAAAGAATTTCAGCTGATCCAAAGGTTATTTTTCTTTTTTTTCCTTAACTTTTGTTTATTTATTTTTGGCTGCGTTGGGTCTTCGTTGCTGCGCGTGGGCTTTCTCTAGTTGTGGCGAGCGGGGGCTACTCTTCGTTGCAGAGCATGGGCTCTAGGCATGTGGGCTCAGTAGTTGTGGCACGTGGGCTCAGTAGTTGTGGCTAGTGGGCTCTAGAGCGCAGGCTCAGTAGTTGTGGTGCACGGGCTTAGTTGCTCTGCGGCCTGTGGGATCTTCCCGCACCAGGGCTCGAACCCCTGCCCCCTGCATTGGCAGGTGGATTCTTAACCACTGCGCCACCAGGGAAGTCCCCAAAGGTTATTTTTCAAAATGTACAAATATACTCATGAGGTGTTTTACTCTTAATATAACCAAGGTCAAGTATCAACTGGAAAGGGAAGAGTCCTCTGGTTTCAAGGACAGAAAAACTAGCCCAAACTAACAGGCAAAGATAGAATTTATTAGCTCAGAACATGAACAGTTAGTGAAGAAATTGGGTCTCAGGCATACCTGAATACAGCAGCTCAGATGAAATCACAGAGCTCAGTTTCTCCCCATCTCCCTGCTCAACTCTGCCCTCCTCCACGTGACAGCCTTGTCCTCAGTCACAAACTCCCTTCCCAGTTGCAATCTGGCTTTTAGGACCTCTCTCGGTCAAGTCCAGTGGGGAAGGGAAACCCCATCTTTGGAGCTGTCCAGGCGAACCCCTGGGTGCCTCTGATTGGGCCTTGGCTTGAGCCCTCTTCCAACTCCTGGACCAAACCCTGTGGCCAGGAGAATGGTCTTCCCCATGATTCATGGCCAGAACCAACCTAGAGGGTCAGCTCCATGCAAAGCACATGGCTGAAAGTCGGGGTGAGTATTTCCCCCAAAACTTAATTCAAGCAGCTGGAGAAATAGGCAACAAAACAACAGATGTCCCTGACAGCTCACTTGAAAATGCCTCTCAGCCAACATTCCTAAAATAATGTAGATTCAGGACAGGTGGGTTTAACAGAAAAGCTTGTTAGTCATGGCTAAGACCTCTCCTGAGTTTGCCAGCCTAAAACCAGACATACTTTCTATGAGATTTTTGTTCTTGTTCCTTGACGTGCATTAGTTCTTTCAACTATTCTTTTCTTTTCTTTCTTTCTTTTTTTTTAACCCAAGACAAATCTTTTCTTCAACTAATATTTTCTGAGCACTGATGACAATAACAGTAATAGTTATCACACTTCCTAACTACTTCCACATGTTATATACATTATCTCATTTAATCTTTACACTAGCTCATCAGGTCTCAACCAGGGATGATTTTGCCCCCTCGGGGGACATTTGGCAACGTTTGGAGACAGTTTTGGTTGTCACAACTCGAGGGATGCTACCGGCATCCAGTGTGCTGGGGTCGTGGATGCCACCAAACACCCTCTGGTGCAGAAGACAGTCCCTCGTAGCAAAGAATGCTCCGGCCCCAAACGTCAATAGCACCAAGGTAGAAAACCCCTTACAAACTCATGATGCTGTCCCCATCCTTACGGATGAAGAAGAATAAAGCTCTGAAAAGCTGAACAACTTGTCCAGGCTTATGCAAGGTCAGAAGGGGTGGGGCTCGGATTTTAATCCAAAGAACTTGCTTTTACCTAGTGATTTCCAATCCTGGAATTGGAACAGTATCCCTCCACCCCCCCTCACCCACTCTAAATTCTGGTTCAGTGGGCCAGGGCCCCCAGGAATTGGTATAACAGGATCACAGGTGATGCTACTGTAATCAGCTAACTGAAGAGCGTTTGGAGGCCCCTGCAAGGCACTACACACACCTATGCAACACACAGCAAAGATGCAACACACAGCTAAGGAAACAGACTCATGGGCAACCATGACACGCGGTGTGATGAATGCATAATGATGGGCACTTCACTCCTCCAGTCTTTGCTCATGCTTTCCTCTGTGCTTGGAAGTCCTTTCTCTCTCTCTTTTCAAGCTGCTCATCCTTCTAGCTCATCTGGAAAACTTGCCTGACCTCCATCTCCATGGTCCTTTTTAGATGCTCTTTCTCTGTGGTCCCATGGCACCCTGAACAGAATTCTACAGTTCCACTCACCACATCATACTGTAATTAGTAATTCACTTGGCTTCTCACTCACTAGACTGTAAGCTGCTTGAGGACAGAACCCATATCCAGGTACTCTTGTGCAGAGCCCAGTGCCTGGCTGTAGGCTATTTGTCTGCTATTACTGCTTGCTATTTGTCTATTCCAGGTGTCAGCAAACTTCTGTAAAGTGTCAGTAAATATTTTAGGCTTTGCAGGCCGTATCTTGTCACAACTCCTAAACTCTGTTGTTGTAGCACAAAAATAGCCATAGAAAATACGTAACAGGTTGAACCTGACTGTGTTCCAATGAAACTTTACTTCCAAAACGAGGCGGTGGGCCAGGTTTGGCTGTGGGCCATAGTTTGCCGACCCCCGGTCTGTTATAATAGCCACTCTTCCATTAGTAAGTCCTCACTTTTAGCCATGTATATGGCTGGTCAACCGTCTCCAAAACACAACTATACTTCCCAGCTACCCCTGCAGCCACATGTGGCCATGTGATAAGATGCTAGCCAATGAGATGTAGGTGGAAGCATTATTTGGGACTGCTTGGAAGGCTGTTTCAAAGGACTGATTCATTTGGGAAGGGCCTCTTTCTGCCCCTGTGCTTTTCCTCCTTCTTCCATCCTACAAAGGGCTCCAGCAGCCGTCCTGGACCATGAGGTGGCTTTGAGCAAGAAGCCACAAGATAGGAGGGAAGAGCAGAAAGATAGGAGCCTGAGTCCCTGATGACACCACGGAGCTGCCATACTCGTCCTGCATGGCCAACATGTAGTCTTGGACATAAGAGAGAGAGAAACTTCTGTCTTGTGTGAGCCACCACATGTGCTTCTATTACTATATGCAGCAGAACCTAATCGTATCTGTGTGCTAACCTGTGGAAACACTCAACAAATATTAGACGAGTAGAAGGAATGCCCAAAGCATGAGGGAGCACCGTTGACGAAATTAATTCTGCCGAGGATGGCTGGGGAGTCATGGAAACAAACAAACACCAGGGCCTCCTCAGGCTTTTCCGAGGTTAAGCCCCCAGATGACTCAAGTGTCTGGCCAGTTCCTCCTGCTGCCTTTCTTCCTCCCCACAAGGGACTTTCCTTTTGTAGTACCTGCCATCAACTACTTTATCTTCTGGGGCATCCTTCCCCACCAAGATTATCTGTTGCAGAGAATTCAGTTTCCTACAAGGGAAAGCGCTGTTCCTTGTTGTTGGAACGGGGTTTTACTACTAAACACCAAGGGGACACGGTGGGAGAATCCCCAAAATAGCAAAAAGAGCAACGTCTAATAGAGGCAATGTAACAGGACCTTATGTCATGATTTGTTTGCCTTACAAGTCAGTACTTGAGTGGCGTAGAGGGAAAAGCCTGACTTTGCCGTCAGGCAACCTTGAACTTGAATAGTGATTCAGTCACTTAGCAGTGTGACATTGGCCAAGTCATGCCCTTTCCCTGAGCGTCAGTTTCCCCAACTACAAAGTAAGTCAATAGTAACGTTCTTACAGTGATCTCGTGAAAATTAAATAATGAAAGAGTGCCTAGCTTAAAGAAGGGATCAAAATTATAGTTCAGAGACATCTCTCTGTCTTCAAATCAGACAGAGGCGACAGGATGATAATTGGATTTGGGTGGATCCCCTGCCCTGGCTTTGGAAGGGCAAAATCTTCCAGTCTTCAGACTGAACACTTTCTTCCTTTCCTCTTTTCTGAGCCTCTCCCCACACAATTGTACTTCCTTTTTACACACTACCCTACTTTAAAGCAATAGCAGAATGACCCTTGCGTCAATAAAAATCCAGGTTTTTTTCCAACATTATTTCAGCCCCACCGAAGTCCCGCATGAACATCCAGTGCCCCAAGGACACTCGCAATGTCACCCTGGGCCACGCTCTCACTTTCTGATGAGTGTGGCCTTGACACGTCTCCAACTGAATAAGTGGTCACAGGACACTTCAAACCTGGAGGCCCTTTCCATAAAGGTGGCTTACAAATGCAAAATAGTCCACATCCCCGGAGATGTCTGAAAAAGTTATTACTGCCATGCCGGGAAATGAACAACCCAAAAAAAGCTGCCAGCAGCGAACAGGATCCCGCGGTATTCAGTGTGTGCGAATTGGGTTCTTGGAGCGGCTGTCCATGAGGCCATAAACTTAGCACCGCTTCCTGTAAATGGTGTCAAGGAGAAGTGAGTGAGCTCCAGAGAGAGGGTAAGAGAAGGGGACCCCCAGGTGAGGGCTCTTTGGAAGCGTTCATGACAGAGTCACTTATTGGGAAATAAAAACAACACACCCAAAGGGAAAGAGGAGTGAATTATGGATAAAGATCTGGGTGGGCAAGAAGCAAATAATCTCATTTTTCTAGCACCTGTTGAAACAAATGTGCCTTTTCATCCTATAGGACATCCAAATATAACAAAAGATATGATTAGATATCAGGTAAATACAAACGAAAGTCTGGTGGGGGCAGGGTAAACAAACAACTATCTGTGTGTAGTAAAGCCTTTCTCTTTGGTTGTTAATGATAACTCGGGAGAAAATGGGATCAACTCGATCAGGGACACTGAATAGTATTAACTTCCTGTGTATATGGGATGCTGTGTTAGGCCCTGTACAGATTAGATAGAAGCCATTCATTCATTCTCCATTCATTCTGTAAAGACCGGTTTATGTACTAAGCACTGAGGCAGGTGCTGGGAATTCAGTGGGGCACAGGTGGCCCTGGCCTCTTACCACATGCAACTGACGTTGCAGAGGGTGGACTTGTAGTGGTGAGGTTCATATTGACCGTGAAGGGACTTCCCTGGTGGTCCGGTGGGTGGGATTCCACGCTCTCAGTGCAGGGGGCCTGGGTGTGATCCCTGGTCGGGGAGCTGGATCCCACGTGCATGCCGCAACTAAGAAGTCCGCCTGCCGCCTGGTGCAGCCTAAATAAATAAACAAATATTCAAGTTGCCTGTGAAGAGTCCTGGTTCCGTCACACCAGCTGCATGATCTTGAACAAGGTTACCTAACACTGCCATACCTCAGTTTCCCTATCTGCAAAAAGGAGATGCTACTAGCATTCACCTCGTGGGGTCAGGGAAAGGCTTAAATAAGATAATGCCCATGAAGTACTCAGAAAAAGTGCCTGCCATTCAGTATGTTTTAGCTGTGGCTGTTGTTATTATTACTGCTGGCCAGAGGGGCTGAGCAGGCCTGCTTTGAGCAAGGAATGACAAATGCCCTGGGAACTAGGAAGGAGACTGGTAGGGCTGCATGTATTGGAAATACTTACCAAGAGAAACTAATCTCAGAGCTGGATGTGCAGTTGGTGGCAGAGAATTCAGGTGACAGAACCCAGGCTCCTGTGTTCTGATCTAGCGTCTTTTGTCCTGATGGACACTTACTGCAAACACAACTACAATAGGACTCTGATCCTCAGACTAAAATATAAAAGCCGGTGCCCCACTGTAACAGACATTAGTATCACCTATGGCCTGGCCAAGCAGAACAAGGGTTTACAGAGGCAAATGGCAACCGGAATTAAAAATCAATGGCAAACTCGAGTCCAGTGGACCAGGGCTTACACCCCAGCTCCACCACTGACGAGTTGCATGAACATGAGCAAACTACTTGGCTTCTCCTAACCTCGGTTCCTTGCCCTGTTAAGTGAGGTTAGTGACAGAACCCACATTTTGGGGTTATCGGGAGGGCTGGATATTCAAAAAGTAACAGCCTTCGTTGCTGCTGCTGCTCTTTCATCTTACGTCCAATTTGCTGTGGGCATTTGTTAATCATTCAGTTTTTTGTTATGTCTGCAAATTGGGATCATAACATACATACAGTTCTGCAACTTGCTTTGACACTTAGTATTTTTTCAAGCTAGTACTAATAGACTAGATAGACTTCATCTTTTTAACGTGACAGCATTTCAGAGACTGCATCATCGTGCATTCTAAATGCACTTGTGCTTTGCAACGCGCAACAGCAGCTGCAGATATTTGAAGGGAGCGGTATGTGTACGAGTGAGCCATATTATATCTTTGATTTATACCTTGGGAATAAACCAAGACCAACCAAATGAGAAAAAGCAAAGGCTATTTATATTGAGCTTACAATAGCAAGGGAGTCAGCCGCTGTCTCTTGCATTTTGGCAGAGACTCAAAGGCAGGCAGAGGAGTGGGAGAGGTTTCTAGCGGAAGGAATGGAGGGCTTCAGTTGGACCCTGATTGGAGGCTGTTGGCTTGGGGAATCTCCCAGCTAACTAGAAGCCGGGTATCCTACTTGTAAGGGGATACATATGTGGTTGGAAGCAGGGACAAAAAATAGGTAGGCTGTTATTAAGCCCTGGACGTTTGGGGCTGATTTTTACAGAATTATTGTTTAGCTTCCTGGATTGTCAGTGGAGATTGCTATCTGGCTTCCTGCAAAAGCTTGACTTAGAGCAGGCTGACCACCTGAGTCATATATTGTAGATAAAGGCTTAGGTTACTGGGCAGGTTGCGGGTCAAAGTTCGGATTTTTTTATATGATCCGACCATTGTCTGTTTATATATTGTCTCTCAATACATAAAGCTTGGTGGTTCATAGGGATGTATGGACCCCTTGCAGTAAATTCACAGCCCACAAAAGGAATCCATTGCTCTAAAATATCGGAAAATATTGCTGGCACGTATCCTGGGACTTAGGTGCCTTTTTGTGGGTAGCAATATTGTCTGTACCTTTGTGTACCCAAAGGGCCCGGTGTTTCCCAGGCTTAGAGCAGAGTTCTCAGTCAGTGTGCCCTTCTCTCCTGGGTAAGAGTTCAACAAGGTGGCTTTAGCTGTGGTGCCCTGGGGAGATGGTTCCGTGTGCCGTGAGAAGAGACTTTGAATTAGAAGCCCTGGGCTCTGGTGCCACTTCTACCGTTTCCTAGCCCTGTGCCTTTGGGAACTCAATAGCTCCAAATCTGCTTCCATTTCTGGAGCCCGAGTCCAGCTTAGTTCTTTCACAGCCATCCTCCTGGCAACACTATTTGTGAAAATGCTTCATAAACTGTGTAGAGTTATGCAAATGTAAGTGAATAGTATCAGGATGATAGAAATGTTATTGCCTGAAATCATGCTTCCAGCATTTTAATGAATCCATTAATGGGATTCTTTAAAAAAAAATTTTATTTTTTTTCCCCTGGCATTGTTCTCAGCCAGGTTACAACGTGGAGTCTTACTTGATCAGCTATTACGTCTTTAAAGCGGCACACAATTTTCAAGTGAGTTATTCAGTTAATCATTTCTGTCATACCTACAACGTCCCCTTGGATTGTCTGCTTCTGGAAACCATCGCAGCTGGAGGAGGGGCCCTAACTCCCTGCTCATCCTCCAAACAGATCAAATGGCCTCTGGGGAAAGCCCTATTAATGGCCAAACGAATTAGTAGCAAGCTGGAAAAAAAGAGAGAGCCAAACGGTTACCAACACAATTGACCTTCCTTTTACACAAGGAGGTGGTCCAGTAATGCAGCTAAATGGGATTGCTACAGACTGAATCAAAATGCGGGGTGGGGAGGGGGAGATATTGCTGTTTAAAGGCCCCCGGGGGGAATTACTTGGTAAAGGATCTTTCCATTTTCATGAATGAGGCCCCTGATAGAACTGCTTTTTCTAAAGTTGACTCTTTATAATCCAATTTTCAAATCATTATTTTTATATATTGTAGTGTATGCTAAAGTATAAACAGAAATTATAGAATATATAAATATATGCGTATAATATGGTATATTCTGTATAACATATCGAATGCAATTTCTATAATAATAAGTTATTGAGACACAGTGGTGAGAAAGCACGTGAATTGTATGGCTATATTTACATTTCTCCTCTGGGAGATAATGTTTAAGGAAAGGTAGTGCCTGTTTTTAAGTCCTTAAGAAATTCATTTCAACAAGGGGGAAAGATTTCAACTCAGGGTAGAGGAAATATTTCAAGCAGTTATGATCAACAAGGGAAGGGGTTGCCATCTGCAGTATTAAGCTCCCTGTCAGAAACATTTAGATTATGGGAACAACCGTGTGGAAATCTATTTTCATTTGAAGATTGGGTTTGAATTTGTTCTGGAAAAGACAGATAGGAGGCCTCTACACGAGGCATGAGATGGGCAGACCTCTCCTACTTCTATAAGTTTAGGTTAAAATAGCTTTAGGGTAAAATAAATAAAAACAATGGGCGGGGAGGAGGAGGTGGGGGAAGGAATTGTCCCAGTTGCCGGCGGGCAAGGGGATGAGATGATGGGTAGCTCTTACCCTGTTTTTTCCACTCATGGGGGAATCCAGCTGTTTGCATTTATGTGTGCATCCAGGTGGGGGGAGGGGAAGCATTTAGCATCTTCTGAGAAGTCGCTTTCTTCTTTCACTGAGTCACTGCCTGGAGCAAACAGCACACATTCCTTCTCTAATCTCTTTTTCCAGCTGTTTGCCAAACAGAAACAGACACATACCCGCAGAGACAGACATTGACACCTATATCTAAAGCTGACACAGAATCCAGAGAGAGCCTAAATTCAGTCCTGGATTCACATGGAAGACACCTTTAACCTCACCCGGAAGGGACCAACTCTCCTTTTACAAATGGGGACAGTGACGCCTAGAGAGGATCTGTGACTCCCCCGGGGTCACAGAGTCCTTTCTTCTGGCCCTGCTTCCTGATGGGCGTCAGTGGGGAGATTACTACAGAGCATGATTCCTGCCTTGAGGACAGGGAACCAGGGGGTGTTGTGCTCATTAGTTGGGTGATGCTTGCCACCAGTTTTTTTTTTTTTTTTTTTGCGGTACACGGGCCTCTCACTATTGTGGCCTCTCCTGTTGCGGAGCACAGGCTCCGGACGCGCAGGCTCAGTGGCCATGGCTCACGGGCCCAGCCGCTCCGCGGCATGTGGGATCTTCCCGGATCGGGGCACGAACCCGTGTCCCCTGCATCGGCAGGCGGACTCTCAACCACTGCGCCACCAGGGAAGCCCCCTGCCACCACTTTTGAAGTTGCTGGATAGGATCTTACTCTGCAAATGAAATGTTTCCCTGCACACAACCTGTTTTCACTTGTTGCCCATGGCCACTGGCCACTTGTGCCTGCCAAGATTGCTACCGAGCTCCAGCTCACAAGCTTCAGAAAATAGGAGGGTTGCCTCTGGTTCTTATTATTAAAAGCAAACAAACCCATTATTAAAAGTAAACAGGCAGAACTGTTTTGCAACGATTGATTAAATGTGTCCTGGCTGAAATTCACCCCTGTTACCCCAAACAAAGCCTCTCTTATTGAAGATCTAAAGGGGGAATACCAGCAATGTCTTGTTAAGAAGAGCGCTCCCCACTTCTGAGTACCTGTTACAGGTTAGGCTCAAGAAGCACATTATCTCTAATCCTTAAGATTTAAAAGTGGGCGTTATAGTTTGCATTTTGCCAGTGATGGTATGGGCAGGTCAAGTAATTTGTTCATGGACACAGCTGAAATACAAAGCCATGAGGATCTGACCTTGAATCTCTATGACTCCAAAACCCACACCCATTCCATCCTGGCATGTTGTGCCATTAAAGACAGGTCTCCTGTGCTCCTGTTTTTGCTGTTGATTTCAAAGAAAAGCTCAAGACATAGTAGAAGGAAGCTTGCGTCTGCCCTGGCAAAACCTCCTGAAATTGCAGGCATGCTTGTGGGGTTGCAGGGGAGAGGGAGCCCTGGGCCACCTAGGTCACTTAAATGTGTGAAGTGGGTGGAGCAAAGACTGTTGATGCTAAGTTCCTGGTGCTCAGTATCTTGCCCCCATGCCTGCCTAATTCTTATGCCACTTTATGCACTCTGCCGTCCAAACAAATCAGAATGCAGCTTTACAGGTCCAGGATCTTGGCCTTGCCAGTGAATCTAGAGTTAACTGACTCGTGGTGATAGACTCCCACTAACCAAACTTATAAGAGACAGATGTATAGGTAGAATGTTAATTGGCTACGGTAGAATTCTGTTTACCTAGGAGTCTTAGTGCTAGAAGCATTTCAGCAATGGGATTATTCTAAAATAAGTTTTAAAATCTCTAAAATTATGCTATTGGAAGACTCCGGAAACAACTTGTTATGAGTGCAGTGCTGGGTAATAGATTTACCACACCACCAATGACTAGTTGGGGATGACAAAGCAGGCAAATATCTTGATGTGCACGGATGGTGTTACTGTTATAAAGAGACAGTGACTCCATCAGAGCTACTCCATGTTGTGAAGAAACCTTATGAATATATGGAGTAAAAAAAATCCATTTACTGGGAAACAGTCAGACAATTCTTCAAAAGTTTACAAATAGATTTTCCATATGACCCAGTGGTTTCACTATAGGTAGATGCCCAGGAGAATTGAAAACATATGTCCACATAAAAACTTGTTCACAGTTGTTCACAGTATCTTTATTCATAATAGCCAATAGGTGGAAACAATTCCAATGTCCATGAATTGATGAATGAATAAACAAAATGTGGTATATCCATATAATGGAATATTATTCTGCCATCAAAAGGAATGAAGTACTGACATGTGCTATGACATGGATGAACCTTGAAAACATTATGCTACATGAAAGGAGCCAGACGTAAAAGCCACATATTTTATGATCCATTTATATGAAATGTCCAGAATAGGTAAATCTATAGAGACAAAAAAGTAGATTAGTGTTTGCCTAGGCTGGGGCTGGGGAAGTTGGGGGGAAACGGGGAGTGATGCTAATGGGTAGAGAGTGACCTTGAGGGGTGATGAAAATGTTCTAAAATCGGTTGTAGTGAAGGTTGCACTGCTCTGTAAATAAAATAAAAATCAGGAAATTTTATACTTGAAAAGGGTGCATTTTTATGGTGTGTGAATAATAAAGCTATTTTTAAAGAAATTTACTGCTAAGCAGGAGTTGCTCATCCTGCATCCCTTCTATTGCTCTCCCCACCCCAGTTCACTCTCCATCCTTCCCTACTCTGCTTGCTCCCCAGGAAGCTGACGCTATGGATTGTACCAACAAGAGCCTTTATGCAAGTGATCAAATAATTTATTGTCTAAACTGGAACACTTTTGGGAAAGAAGAATGGAGATGAACAACCTCTCTTGGGCAAACCAGGGGTCCTGGTTCTGTTGGGGGTTGGTCCCTGCAGTGCAGGTTGGCTGCATCACTCTACTGAGGGCTACAGCTCCTGGCAGGTGGCCCTCTCCATGCTGCTGCCTCTCTGGGTTCCAGGCTCCACCCCTCTCCTTCAGTCCCAGGAGTGGCAATTGCATGCTGCCTTGGTCCCCTGCCCCCCGTACTGCACGGTCCCACTGGTTTCCTTAAACCCTGCCCGTGTCTCTTTCTTAAACTTCCTCCATTTTCAGTTGCAGTGGGCCATCTGTTTCCTGCCAGCACCCTACTGATACAAAACTCCAGATAAACAGCCTGAAAGAGAAATTTGACAAGGAAAAGTGTGGTCAGCACAGTGACACCGCTAGATCTCTTCCAAAGAGCCGTTGCACCAACCCTCCTTCAGTTTCTGCAGATGTTTGTTAATCCTGACAGTAAGTTCTGATAGTAAGTGATTTAACTACACCCTCCAGCAACAAGGATATTCCAGTAAATACGATTTTATTATTGTAAGGGTTTTTTTTTTTTTTAACCACTGTGAAGGAAATGAGGATACAGCAGAAATTACAATTTTCAGTATGAGAATATATATTCATTGGGTTTATCTTGCTCAGAATGTGCTGTACTACCGAAATCTGAGGATTTATGTATTTCATCAACTCTGGAGAATTCTCAGCCAATATCTCTTGGAATATCTGTTCTCTCCTCTCCCACCCGCTTCTCTAGCTTCATTCTCCTTGTGTCCTAGTCTCCTAACCTCTTTTTTCTATTTTCTACTCCTTTATTTCTGTGTGCTTTCTTCTGATCTTTCTGATCAAAAATTCTCTCTTCAGCTCTGTGTCTATTCGGCTTCCTAACGTATCCATACTGTGTTCAAATACATGCGGTAATTTCAATGATTATATTTTTCATTGCTAGGCAATTTAATTTTTTTCACAGTGCTTTTCCTCTTTTCACAGTGTGTTGTGTTTTTGTTTCTGTCCATATTTTAATCATTTTAAGCATACTTATCTCTATCAGACTGTTGGATTATCTTTAACTCTTGTGGGTTAAATCCTGATATTAGTTGTGTGTGCTGACTCTTGATCATGATGAATAGACTGTTTCTTTATATAATTTATAGTTTTGAATTGTGAACTCATTTCAGGGCCTTTATCTGTGGGATTTCCTATGAGGACTTGATTGAAAGTGTGTCCCCTCAGAGCCATTTCTCTTTTGCTTCTGCCGGTTACCAAGGATTATTTTAGACCAGTAACAAGTTTTCACATTAATTCTTATCTTGGGCATTTTGGATCTGTTCAAGGTAAAGCAAATTCAAACTCCAAACACAGACGTGGTGCAGGCCTCCGGTTACAAATTCTCAGGGTATGCTTTTAGCCCCCTACCAGAGCCTGGACCAAAGCTATCACACTGTGTATCGGCTGCCTGTCCTGCTAGGCACATTGCTTCCTGGCCCACCCGTCCTTGAAACTGTATGATCATGGGGGGTGGGAGTGTCCTGACTCTGTGAGGGGGCTCTTAGCTATGTGTCCTCCATACATGGGTTCAGGGCCTCTTTTTCTGATCCCCCTTTGTGGGTGCACACCCAGGCCCCTGGATTACTGAAACCAAGGACTCCTTCCAGGGCAATCGGGGCACCAGCTTTCACATATTCTCTGCTGGTTGTCAGCTTCTTCTTTGCTTCTGGCCCCTGAGGATTTCCCTTCTTCCTTGCGAGCTCTGCCGTGTATTTTATTTATTTATTTATTATTTTTTATTTTTTTAATTATTTTTATTATTTTTATTTATTTGCGGTACGCAGGCCTCTCACTGCTGTGGCCTCTCCCGTTGTGGAGCACAGGCTCCGGACGCGCGGGCTCAGCGGCCATGGCTCACGGGCCCAGCCGCTCCGCGACACGTGGGATCTTCCCGGACCGGGGCACGAACCCGTGTCCCCTGCATCGGCAGGCGGACCCTCAACCACTGTGCCACCAGGGAAGCCCGCCATGTATTTTAAAGAACTCTGGTTACATTTTACCTAGTTTGTCTCCATGGCTGTAGCGGGAAGGGGTTTCATGTTATAGAATCTGCCTCTATGAAAACTGGAAGTCCCCTTTTTAGACTGTTTACATCACAAAATGTTGGGTTTTGTGTAATGTGTAATATTTTCCATTTCTAGGTCAACTCAGGTTCCTCTGATTGATTAGAAATAACTAGATGGTTTTCAGTGTCTTCGCATGGTGTGTTAAAAGTAGGGTTTTCTCAAATAATATGCTTTCCATTTCTTTCACTGCTACTCTAACCAGAACTCATATCTTACATACAAAATGTTCCTTTTTCTCATCGGACTTGTATTGAACAGTAAAAGCTAAGCTTCAGAAGAGGAAGAGATCAGGCCCTGGACGGTCTTGTTCTACAATTTGCAGTGGGGAGATCTGCTCCCCTGGGAGCACCATTCTCAATATCTAGGTAACTCAGAAGCCAAGTTAGTAGTCAGCAGGCAATTTGGGAGAATATAAATAAAGAAAAGGATATCAGAGGCTCCTGGGAGGACTAGTGTGTCTTGGCTCAGCTTAAGAAACATCTCAAGGGGACTTCCCTAGTGGTCCAGTGGTTGAGACTCCGTGCTTCCACTGCAGGGGGGACGGGTGTGATCCCTCGTCGGGGAACTAGGATCCCGCATGATGTGGGGCCCACAAAACAAAACAGGAACTCGCTGAACCATCCCTACCCCAGTATGGGGCAGACGCACTCTCCTGGTGACCTGGAACCATCAGGTAGGGTCTCCCTTCCTTGTACAGCTCCAGAGAAACAAAAATGCTTACACCTTCTTTCCCTTTTTCATATCTTCCGTGTGAACCAAACCCAATACTTGATTCCCATGATCAGAAGCTGCAAACTGGCCTCTAGAGGAGTTTCTAAAAATGGGGAAATTTTAAAATATTTTGATCTGGGGAAACTTCACATCGTGATCCAAGGTTTCAGCCCCTCTGGAAGGATTGGAACATGCGGCAATTAAGGGCCCACGTTCCCATTTGACCTTGGACTGGGGAGCAGCTGGCCCTTGGAGGGGAACTTGCTCTTCAGATCTTGACAGTCTCCCTGCCCCCTGTGGACGTACACCTGGCCTGATTCACACAGGTACGCTGCCTGACCCCCAGGGGTTCAAGCTTGTGACCCGGCTGTTCCAGCATTACTTGGGCCTGGCAACCCATCAGTTCATGAGGTGATACCTTCTTTCATTAGTTTCCTGCCCCAGTGACACATTCTGCACACTGAGGTTATACTTGGGTGTGTCCCAGGCCACCATCCACAAACACATCCCAGACATCTCGAGGTGAGTCATTGCCACAGATATTTGTTGATTCTTGCTAGTTTCATTTTCAAAAGGGGCTCTGTCTTTAAATTTGAGACACTTTTTAATATACTGACAACTCCCCAATTTTTAATATATTAAAAATTCATATAAATATAAATATATAAAAAAATATTAAAAATTCATATAAAGAATTCTGCTTAGGGGTCATGAGAGTGAGCTTAAACCAATTTTATTTCGTAGATGAGCCATGGTAATGATGAATACATGTTAATAGCTAACATTTATTGAGTACTTACTGTGTGCCAAGTACTAGACTAAGTAATCCCATTCAGGCCTCACACTGCTTTAAGCGCTTGTATTTCCATGATCTAGTTTACAGATGAAGAAACAGGCACAGAAAGCTGGGGCGAGGATGAGTCAGAATTCAAACCCAGGCAGCCTGACTCTGAGCCTACCCGCTGGACTACCTTGCACAGCTGCTTCTAATGCAAAGACCCCCTCACGAGGGTCAGGGGTTTCACAAACATTGCCTGACATCTCATAGCAACCTGTGGGCTTCACACAGCAACCTGGCCACATTAGAATCAGCTGAGAAGCCTTTAAACCATACCCAGGCATGGAGCAAATACCACAATGGGTTACCATTTGGGAACTCTAATGAAGAGTAATGGAAAAGCTCTGCACTATTCTTGTAGTGTTTCTGTTCATCTGAAATTTCATCAAAATAAAACAAAGTGAAAGTAAATAAAGAATGTAGTAGGACGATATTAGCTGACCTGAAGGGATTTCTACAGGAATTGTTGATAGCAAGAGGTGTTAATGAAAGTGTTAATAACAAGATCCAGAAACATATGTGTGATATGATCCCATCTGTGTACAGCAAATAGTGACAAAATACACACAGGCATGCCTATATATCCTTACAGGAAGATGGAATGGAATATGTATGATACATTTTAAAAATTCTGGATCTCAGTCCCCAGAGATTCTACTTTAGTTATTTAAGGGTAGGACCTGGGCATGGGTATCTTCTTTGCACCTTCCTTAGATCAGGTTTCTTAAATTTGCTGCACATTAGACTCATCTGGGAGGCTTTAAAAAGTCCTGCAGTCCCGGCCACAGGCCAATTAAATCAGGCTCCCTGAGAGTGGAGCCCAGGGGTGGGTGTTTTAATATTCCCCCAGGGCATGTCATTTGCCAAGTCTGAGAACCAGGCAGGGCCCTCCTGAAGCCAGGGCTGAGAATCACTTCCAGGAGGGAAGCGAACCCTGGTGTGCAGCATTACTATGTGATAGACAGTTGATGTCCATTTCAGTCCCAGGAACAGCCCATGGGTTAGGAACCGGTTCCCCAGGAGGCTGGCTCTAGAGATCAAATAGCCTCCCCAAGGTCACAGGGCTGGGAGATGGTGGTGGGCATCCTGATCTACTGTCCACAAGGAGGGTGATGGGAGCTGCTTCGGGAAGGTTTCATTGCCTCCCAAACTCTCCTTCCCAAGATCATGGGAGTTGAAATTCCTTTAGTAAAGATTCATTACTTTGGGTTCCTCCACCTAAGAGCTATTAAAAAACAAAGCAAATACTCCTGGGAAGAATTGCATGTTAATCAAATCTTTTTTTTTTTCCTTTTTAAATTTATTTAATTATTTTTGGCTGCATTGGGTCTCGGTTGCTGCGTGTGGGCTTTCTCTAGTTGCGGGGAGCAGGGGCTACTCATTGTTGCGGTGCGCGGGCTTCTCATTGCGGTGGCTCCTCTTGTTGCGGAGCACGGGCTCTAGGCATGCGGGCTTCAGTAGTTGTGGCTCATGGGCTTCAGGAGTTGTGGCACTCAGTCTCAGTAGTTGTGGCTCGTGGGCTCTAGAGCGCAGGCTCAGTATTTGTGGCGCCCGGGCTTAGTTGCTCTGCAGCATGTGAGATCTTCCCGGACCAGGGCTCGAACCCGTGTACCCTGCATTGGTAGGCAGATTCTTAACCACTGCGCTACCAGGGAAGTCCCTGTTAATCGAATCTTAATGTCTGCCCAGTGAGTGCTGGGTGTTTCGAAAGGAGGAAAAGTTAGAGAGATGCTCAAACATGGGGAAAGAATGTAACGTAGGGGCTGTAAATCTGACCTTGTCATTTTTCTGCTCAAAATCCCTCCATTCACCAGACTCACTTTGTTAAAAACGCCAAGTGTCATCCCACCTCTAGGCCTTTCCTGCCTCATGGAACACTCCCAGACTCCCCCTCAAGGTGGTTTTGGACGCTTCACTTACTCATGAAAGAGAAGGGCCTGCCTCTCAGGCCCGAGGCCAGTGTGAAGCCAAAGAATAAGGAGGCAAGAGAGGTGGGCTTTGGCAAACATTGCTAGGGTTGGGGGTTCGGGGCATCTAAACGCAGGCATGTGGCAGGAAAGCAGGACACAGCATCTTTGGGCTAAGGCATGGGGCCCCTATCCCAGGAGGGTTGGAGATTGGGTAGAAGGGACACCTCCGGCATGGGAGTCAGAAAAACAGAGTTAGAGTTCTGCCTGTCACTTTCCAACAGTAAAATGAAGGCTAGGATGACAACCTCCTTCTCAAGACTGTGGGGAGGATTAGATATAATACAGATAAAACACCTAGACTGTATATAGTAGGCCCTTAGCAATGTCAGCGGGACAGCATGCCAAAATTATAGGCTTGTGTCATGCGTTCTAGGACCAGGGCTGGAATGAACCTTGACCTGGTCCCTACATCTTTTAAAAATTTTTATTTCATTGTGATAAGAACACAACATTGGACCTAACCTCTTGACAAATTTTAAAGTATGCAATATGGCATTGTTAATTATAAGCACAATGTTGTACAGCGGATCTCTAGAACTTGTTCATCTTGTGTAATTAAGACTTCATGACCGCTGATTAGAAATTCCCCTATCCGCTCACCCCCAGCTCCTGGCGACCACCATTCTACTCTCTCTGATTCTGTGAGCTTGACTATTTTAAATACTTCCTATAAGTGGAATCGTGCAGTATCTGTCCTGTGACTGGCTCATTTCACTTAGCATAATGTCCTCAAGATTCATCCATGTTGTTCTATACCACAGGATTTCCTTCTTTTTTAAGGCTGATACATCATTGTATGTATAGACCACATCTTCTTTATCCATTCATCTGCCATGGATATGTAGGTTGTTCCCACATCTTGGCTATTGTGAATGGTGCTGCAATGAATCTATTTCTGTTGATGAGATTTATTGAGTGCTTTTTACTATAGGCCAGGAACTGGTATAAGTGCTTTATCTATATTAGTGCAGGGAAAACTCACAACAACCCTATGAGGTAGATGCTATCTTTATCCCCATTTAGAGATGAAGAAACTGAGGCCCACTTAGTATGGGCCATACCGTTAGTGGGTTTTAAACTGGGGTTTGAACCCAGGCATTTGGCTCTACAAGCAGTGATCCTGATCACTATAATACCGAGAGTATTAAAATCATAATAATGATCATGATTAAGAGCAAACTGTGTGTCAAGCACTGTTACTGGCAAGGTGAAGACGAGGCTTATGCATCCAAATGAGCAGCAGGGTTGCCCAAGGGAACAGTTAATTCCAGAAGTAACGCTCTTCATGATTTGGAGAAGAGGGATGGAGAGGTGGGTTGTGGTTAAGAGTGGGGCAGAGTGGCCCAGGGGAAAATAATCTTCCACAGCTGTGATATTTACCTACATGCATCTCTTTGGTTCATGCAGTTTTCAAAGCCAAACCTTTTCCTATTGCGGAGTCTGATACGAGTCTATACAGCCTTTTGCACTTGGTTTCTTTTGTTACTACCCCCAGCTATTTCCCTTTTGTCCTGCTTTGTGCTTCAAAGGGTCAGCTGGTCCCCAAACAGGTGCTGGTTTTTCAATGTCCTTTTTAAAGGGTCATACAAAGTAAGCCAGCATCACAGTGTACACTATACCTCCTTGGTCTGTACTTGTTTTAACAGCTCTAGATTGCATTGGATTTGGGGGTGGTAGCAGTGTACCAGGGATTTATTGGGTCGCAGACCCTAAATACCTAAGCTTTTTCTTTTGTTCTAAAACCACATGCTGTGAAGCTAAGTCGTCTGCACCCTGTGTTTGGGAAGTTGTTTCAAGATGGGTCTGGGACATAAGCGCAATGAGCTTTGGGAGAAGATTAGCACTTCTTGTGGTCTAGCAGCAAGAAGTAAAACCAGGACCAGCTTGTTGTACTTTATCTGGTGGATTTGGATTAGTTCCAGGCAGCCAGTGGCTGGAAAATTCTTGAGAACTGGGTCTCACTCCTCCGAGTCTCATCAGAATAAGGAGACACTAGCACAGAACCTGGTCAAAGGAACAGCCCAGAGTTGGGGGCTTACGTTTTAAGGTCTTTAAAAAAGCTGCTCATTTGATTCCCCTCCTCCTTGCCTATTTGATGTTGATCTAAATGAGACCCGGCTGTGCAGTTAGGCGGTGGAGCTGGGAAAATAAACCACCAGCCTCAAAATCAACCTGGGCCCATTTGTGCTATTTTCAGGTTAAACCTCCCAACAGGGCTCTCTGTAGTGACACCACCACCCGATGCCCTCAGCGCGCCTGAAAAACAACCGTCCAAGTCACGGGCAGTCAGCCATCTCCATAAACTGACGAACAGTACACGGAAGCTCTAATGCCACTTATTTCGCAAGGGCAAAATCAATCGACTTTCCCAGCATCCTGCAACTTTATTGAACTCGGATCCCGCTGCGGGATACGTCGCCGAACTCTCCTTAATTACGTATTTGGCTGTTTGCAATCGTGACTCGGCGCTGCAGTCCTGATATCAGAGAAGCGGCCTCTTCTCAGAAGCCTGCAGTAGTAGCGGCAGCAGCAGCAGCAGCGGTAGTTTTCCCGCCCTACCGACTGCTCCCTAGTTGCGAGGTACTGCGCTAAGCGTGCCACCGTGCAAGTCCCGGGGGTCGGCGGCTGCACCCTCCGCGCTGGGCGCTCGCAGCCATTGTGGGGTGGGCGCTCGCCTAGCCGCGTGCTGACACGCCCTCTCGGCTCAGCGACCCGCGGCCAAGGGATGGGGGTGGTGCTCGCGGAGGAGGCTCGCGCGGGGGTTGGATCCTCCCCGCACCGCCCGCGCGCCTGCCTGCTCCTCTCTGCAGCCGGCGCCCCACGCGCCTCGCGGGCACGGGCACGCGCTCCCTGCCCCGCCCGCGTGCGGCGGCCTCACGGCCCCGGGCGCGCGCCCTCCCCGTGCCTCCGCGGCGGACGCACGGCCGCGAGCGCGCGTGCGTCCCCGCGAACGTCCCCGGGAGCCGAGCAGGAGCGAGCGCTGGGGCCGGTCGCGCAGGACTGAAAAGGAGGCGGCGGCCGCGGCTGTGAGCAACAGATCCGGGCTCCGCGAGCAGACCCGCTCTGCTGTTGGGAGTTTTTTTGTTTGTTTGTTTAATTTCAAAAACATTTATTAAATTAGAAAATCTTGCATTTTTAAATGGCGCTGGCCCTGGGTCAGCGGGTGGTTTTCGCTGCTTCAAGATGGGCTTTGCCGTTTCTGTCGTCGGCACCAGTGGTGGCCTGATTGTCAGTCTTCTCTGGGCATTTTTAAGGCCAGGAGCTGAGCGCTGCATGTAGGCGCCCTACAGAACGGTTTGGCTTTTTAAATTATTATTCTTATTTTGGGCAGAGAACATTCGATTCTCGGGCATTCGCCCTCTGTGGAGAAGAGGCTGCGAGTCGGCGGTGGGTCGCTCTGAGGCTGAAATTCCTCCCGGGGTGAGAGATCCTCGGCCCCGCTCATAGTCCAGGCAGCCCCGAGTGTGTGTCCTGTCCCTGACGACGCCGGGAAAATGGAGGCTGTGATTGAGAAGGAATGCAGCGCGCTCGGAGGCCTCTTCCAGACCATCATCAGCGACATGAAGGTAGGACGCTGGGGGCGCGGCTGCGGCGGCGGCCGCCGCGCACTGACCTCGCCACGGGGTTTCGCCTCCGCCCTGGGCCAGCCGCCCGGCCCTTGCCTGCGCCGTGGCCTCCGGCCACTTGCGGCAGCGCTCCGGCCCGGGTGTCACCTGCTCACCGGGGCGCCGCTCCGGGCTCTGCTGGGTCACCGGGCGGGCGGCTTTTCTGGGGGTATATGATGCCTCTTGACCTCTCCCCGCTCATTGTCCCAGGGGACGGCACCGTCTCGTTTCCCTGGGGGCCCAGGGCCCCGGCTCCAAGTTTTCCATTGTCTGTCGCTGGACGGAGCGTCCGCGACCCGCGGAGGCTGGATGCCTGGGCGGACACCTGATTCCCTGGGGTACAGGGCGGGGGCTCTTCCCAGCCGTGGGAAGGAGCCCCCCGACTCGAGAGACTGGGAGGGACCTCCCTCTCCCTTGTTGGCTTTCAGGTCCACCTGGGGGAGATCTGAGCAAATTAGGTATTAATTAGGCTCTTCCAAAGCTGGCGAAGGAGTGCGTGCCTCCCCTCGGCCCTCCTCCGGGGCGCGGAGAAGAAGTTCCCAGAGCAGTTTTGCGAGGACCCCACTTCCCCTGGCTGAGGCTCCCAGCCTGAGGTCCAGACTGGGGCACCTTAAACAACTGTATCACCTAGCCACCCAGCACAAACAGACTCCAGGTTTTCTCTTGGAAGGATGGTGGAGACTCAGTGTGTATGTCCGACCGCGCGCGGGCGCGCGTGTGTGTGATGGGGGCGGGGAACAACACCCTGGCATTTTCCTGCGAAGGGTGGGACTGGGGATAACCTGATCCTTGGATGTGGATTTTCTGTGCACAGAGATAGACCAGGGTCCTGTGTTACTAATCCAAAGGAAATGTATACGAGCGAGCTGGCTGGAGGTGGGAATTGGGGGCGGTGGGGGGATTTTTTTTCATGTGTATTTAGGGAGCTTCTCTTTGGCTGTAGCCCAGCCCCAGTTTGCCTCAACAGATCCGGGGAGGTGGTGTTTAATTGAAAGCTCGGCTTCCAAAACGAGTGGGCAGGTTTGGAAAGCTGTGCAGCGAGTGGGTGTGGACAGCCCCTCTTCAGCCGCTGCCTCGGCGCCTGCGGGAGCTTTTGTCTGTTGAAGTGTAAGGTTTGGAGAGGGTTCGGCCTCGGAGATGGACTTTGGGAAGGAATGCTCAGCTGTCATGGCCTGTTTCCCCCTCTTAGAACCAACTGCCACCTCACCCGGGGTGAACTTTTTCCCAGGTGCCTCCGTCCTGGTCTTGTCCATTTTGAAATCCTTATCCAGAGCCTGTGCCTTTTGTCAGAAATTGACATCCGTGTAGCCTTATCTTCAGCGGGACCCTGCTTGCCCAGGAATGCCTCTAATCCAGCCCCTTGGAATTAGATGGATTATTCCCTGTTCAAAGGCAGCCCTTTCATTCCTTTGCCCCCAATCCACATTGAATAATTGAAGTGCTCTTTTGAGACAAAGCTCGGTGTTCCCTCTGTAGACTCTGGGGTCTTTCTTGTTAACTGAAATTCTGTAGGCCTTACAATCAAACAGGATTTGGTTTGAGGCACACGTGTATTCTGATCACCAGGGGAAGAACTCGAGATGGGTTGGGAGAGCTGCTTGTGTTTTTTTGGAGGGGAGAAATGGATGTTTCCAGTCCCTCTGTAGTAACAAGAACCCTGTGACCTAACCCATCGACACACTGCAGTCCCACAGTGTTCACATCTGGAGTTTTTTCCTCGCTCTTTGTTCCTTAATCCAGAATCTAGGTTCAGTTCTTCCAATTTACAGGTTTGAACCCAAAGCCCTTCAGAAAGTGACTCACTTGAAGGTAGGCCCTAATGCTTTCTACCTGCCATCCCGGGACTGTCCTGCAGCGCTTTCTGCCTGGGGGCTAAGGTGGCATGCTTCTCCCTCCCCAGGATTCCAGTTAAAAATACTTATTTAATGCCCTTTTAGTGCTGGATCTATAGTTTGTGGTTCATGAGTTCTTTCCCTTTGAATTGAGTTGGGTTTGTTCAACATCCTGTTGGGAAGACATTTATTTTAAGGGTTTATTTTGTTTTGGCAGTCAGAGATTTTAAAAGCGAAGTGGAGTGAAAGATGAAAACATGCCTTGGGGTCTGCAGAATTTCAGACTTTTGGGGAATAGAGAGATAAGAAGGAAAAAGAGAGGGGCGGTGTCTAATTTCCAAGATTGTTTATGCCTAAGACAGTGTTTTCGTGGAGTTTTCTTTTTAAAAGGCTTCTTCATGGAGTAGATGGCAGTGACATTTTAAAAGGGAATTTTAAAATTTGGGCATTTAGGATAAGCAGTGTATAGTATGCTTATGCATGGAGTTACCAGCAACAAAAGTCAATTTTTAATATCTGAAATGGGCTGTCTTTCTAAGGACCTGCTTATCCTCCTTTTCACTTCCTTGAACTCCCATGATAGGTTTATGACGCCTTTGGTTCCCTTTCTGTTTGCTACGAAGGACACATGTAAATGTTGGAAACCCATTTGGAATGCCCTCTTGAGAACATTTTCAGGTTATTTGCTCAGAAGTGTTGTTGGAGTGGGGGGGGGAGGGTAAGGAAAAATTTTTTTTTTTAAAGTAGCATTTGATTCTCCAAAATGTAAAGCAGCACAGGAAGGGAGTCAATTTCCTCTTTGGAGAAAAAAAAAAAAAAGAAAACAACAAAAAATGGAGTAATTTCCAGGCCTAGCACCATCCATCTTCCCAAACCAAAGAACCTCAAGACATGGAAAAACTGGAGAGGATTCTTTGTGCATTCTTCTAACGATCTTTCATCTGGCTAAGTCCTGGGCTGTCAGGGTGTGTGTTTTATCCTTTTCAGGGGGTCGGGTGCAGTGAAGAAACCCTCACTTTTCTTTCATTGGGATCCTGCAGCAGCTGTTAAATAACTTATTGGTTCCTTGATGAGGGAAAACCCTGTGGTTTTTTCCTTTCTTCCATCCTACTTTGGTGGTCACTAATGAATGGTGGTGTGCAAAATCGCTTACTGGCTGCCCTTCCGCCGTCCGCATAAATCAGGTTGTCTGGAGTGAGCTGGTCCCAAAGGGAAGGGGAGACTAGGGATTCATGTGGCTGGAGGCAAGGGCCCATCGCCAGTTTGTTTAGGGGACAGTAGCTTGGAAGTGACTGTGGAAGACCAGATGACTGACTTCTGATGTTTAAACACTGTTGACTGCGTTAAGGAGATCCTGGAATCTTTTTGGAATTTCTCTTCAAGTCCCGGGAAAGACAGGCTAATGCTTCAAACAGCAGATTTGTGCCATTACTTTTTCTTTTTTAAAACTTGAGCTGTAATGAATATATAACATTAGTTTCGGGTGTACGACATGCTGATTTGATACTTGTATTTTAAAATTTTTTTAGTTAAGTAATTGAACCAGCATGTAGAATTCAGTGATATTTGGAGAGCTTTTAAGACCAGGAGACCCTGGCCAAACTTGAGGGCAGCTCAGCCTGTAGATGTCTGTCTTCTTTTAATAACTAACTTAGTTTAAAAAAAATAGTTGGACGCTAAAATCAAATATTTTCCTCAGCCTTGTCGCTCAAGAATCAGCACGTCAGGAGCTGCATTGGGCCTGATGCAGGGAGAACTTTGTACTGGGTTGGAGAGTGTGTTCGGGGTTGTATAATGTGACTGGGGGTGAAAAAAATACCCAAGCACACCTTGAATTCTCCACCCCACGTCTCACTTGAGGCAGGGGTGTCCTGTTACCAGCACCTGTGCCGAGCAGAATAGGGGCCTTGTTCAGTTTTCCTCCACTGCCCCCCACCTCTGTTTGCCACCAGTATCCTCTCTCCTAAGTTCTACCTAAAATTAGACCTGCTTAAGGGACTTCTTGAATTCCATGGAAATCTTTTGTGGTTCAAAGACATGTCATGATATTTTCCTTACTTATCACAAGATCAAGAATGTGGGCAGTGGATCCAGCCCTGGATAATGATTTCAGGGTTGTTTTTCACCTCCGCTGTTTTGCTTTGGCTCTGGGGTGTCTGTCAGACAAGAGGTTCACTTCCTCGGTGTTTACTGAAGGCCTGCTGTGTGGAAGGCCTCTTGCTGGGCTGTGAGGAACCAGAGATCCACAAGGGCTGCCCTTGGAGAGTTGCTTGTCCAGTTCAGTTCAATATGGCGGTCATGAAGGAAGGGCTGGTAGTCCAGCCTGGGGAGGGACATCCGTCAGCCCCTGCAGGCCTTCCTTTTGACTTTTCAAAAAAAAAAAAAAAAAGTGTTTTCTCTAGGAAGATAGCAAAAACCCAGCCAAGGCCTCCGCCAGTGGCCAGGTGCTCTGAGGGAGGCGGGCTGCTCTGTAAACGGTGACACACAAAGGTAGACAAGCAAAGCCCTTGTAAAGTACAGATGGGCCCCATGTTGCCTTTTCTCTTAGCAAATGGCTGTGTTTGTCCAGGCTTTTACAGCTTCCTCAGTTTAGGCCTGTGGGAGAAGAAGGAGAAGTGAAGATGTCATAAAACCAGCGGCAGGGAACTGCCCAGAATGGTGCCTTTTGAGAGATTTAGGGCCTATTCTCTGTAGATCAATCTTTGGGGGCTTTTAGGTGCAAATCTTGTCGTCGAGGTTTGGGAAGAAGTCATTTTTTTTTGGTCTTGGCTTGAGTGTCTCTGTGGGGAAAATCCCTTGTACGTCATATTTAACCAAATCGTTGTTTGATGCTGTGAACGTTTACGTTCTGAGATCCTAGTTGGTAATGCCCCAGATGGAGAGAGAAGGTCATTCTTAGTCACGGTTTGCATGGAAGGTAGGCTGAGTTTGAATTTTGCCTGGTTCAGCTATCACTTAGTTCTTTATGAGAGTAGCATGAACTCATAATCCTGCAGTATTGATTGAGCATCAGTGACATTGCAAGCACCGAGCTTGATATCAGCAAGTCAACGTACAGAATTCCCAGTTAAATTTGAATTTCAGAGAAACAGTGAACAAGTTTTTAGTACAAGTATGTCCCACCCACACTCTGCTGCTGACCTCTTGGCCTCGGAACTCTTTGCCTCTTGCGGGAGGGAAAAGGAAAAAGTTAAAACAATGCCTGTCCATTTGGCCAGCTCACTTGAGGTTGTTAAAATGCTTGGAGGGTGAAAAGGTCGAAACTATTGATCCATTAGGTGCTTTATCTATAATTTTCATCTAGGCTTTTTCCATCTTCCTAGGGACAGTCGAGAGCTGGCCAGATCCTTCTGTAGCCAAGACCATTTAGATGTTTATATCGGGTATGGAAAAATGAGATCATTTTGAGTTTGCCATTACTTCTTGGAACTGCCTTCAGGACACTTTCCCCTAAAACGCACACCTTTGCAAAACCCACACCTTTGCAAAAACAAAGAAATACCTCTCCCTGAACCAAAAAAAAGCCAAAGGACAGATTCAGCTGCCTAGGACAGCAGACAATACGCATTTGGGACTCCTGAAAGGGAACTGCCTGATGCCTGAAGCCGTTTAACTCAGATTGCAGATTGCACTGCCGATTCCGCCTTATTAAGTAGCAAACCAGAGAGACAAATGGAATAAATTAATTGGATGAGCATTGAGGAAGCCCATTGTATTTGACTGCCAAGGTTCTCCCTCGAATGAGCTGGAGAATGCAGAAGGTTGCATCTGAGTGTGTGTCGTGCGCGCGCACGTGTGTGCACACGCAACACACACACACACACACACACACACACACACACACACAGCCCCCCTCCAAAAGCAAAACCAAAATCCACCCGGCGTAGATTCCAGAGCAGCCCACCCATTATTAATGTTTCCCACCTCTTAACCTAGGGAAGACCTTGGCATGGGGCTGTGTCGTCTGCTGCTTCCCAATTTAAGATGCTCTTGGTGCCACCTGGTCCGTGGTAGGTGCTCTGTAATCATTGCATGTAGTGAACAGGGGGCAGCAAGGGACTCGGTGAGAATCTACTGGGTGCCAGGATTTCCTGTCATCCTCACCATCATCCCCACTTTACAGATGAGAACACTGAGGCTTGGAGTCGGTAATTTGTTTAATGCCGTGGTGAGGTGGGCTGGCATTCAGACCTTGGTTTATTTGACCTTAAAGCTGGAGCTCTTTAGAGCATGCCTAAGGTAGAGAGGGGGCTGTGGATTTATTTCCACAGCATTTCACTTGCCTGAGTCTTGCAGGAGGCCCAAGGAAGGAATCAAGGTCACATTTCTGTGCCTGCAGCCTGGAGGTGTGAGCCTGAGCTGAGATGCTGGGAGAACTCTGGGGGTGGGGGTGGTGCACAGCTCCCATCTGGCTGTCACTTTTGTGGAAATGGTTTAATTTGTGATGTATCGACATATTGTGGCTTCCTTCCTTCTCCCACTTACCAATCTTCTCTGACAGACAACCAGCCTTTCCCCTCTCCTCTCCTTCCCCTGGGTGCGCAGAGAGGAAAGTCACCTCCATCCTTGGCTTCTGTCCTTGTCCCCATACAAAGCACCTGCAGTCTTCTCCGTGACTGGCCAGAGGGCTGCCTTTATGTGTCTGGGGAGCCCATTGGTCCCTAAGGTTGGGTGACTATGCCCATCGGTCCCCCTAATTATATGAATTAAATAAATTCACCCTGAGTTCAGTTACTCCTCAAAGAGAACTCCTTGCCTTGAACTCATATTATGTCCAGCCCTGGAACACTCTTGTAAAAGGGCTTTCCGTATTTAATTATTTCCCGGTCACCCTCGAGTTGGGTTGAGTCAGTCGAGCCATTGCAAGATTGTGTTTGGGGAAGTTGATGGAATTGCCAAAAAACCTCCTTTCTGTGCTGATTTCTTGGCATATATGACCTTGGTCATAGTTTCTAAGTGGTTTTTCTTTTCCTGTCTAGTTTAAGTGGGTGGAAAAAAAGATCAGTGGGGTGCCTTTTGAGCTGTGTGTCTTTTTATTTGCTTCCCCTCAAAGAATTTGGACAGTAGTGAAAGTATTAGCTTGGTCAGCACCCGCCGCCTCCCGAATCCTGGAGGTGGATGACGGGTTTGGTGGACGGAAGGTTTTGCCTGGGCCTCCCTTCCCTGCCACCTCCCACAGACAGGGGTCTCCAGGGTCCCGGAGGAGGGGGTCTTGCTGGAGGAGGAAGAGGCAGTTCTGGGCAGGTGTGCCCATTTTGGTAGAATGGGCGTGGTCACAGGGATGAGCGCATTGGATTCCCCGGGAGCCATAAGACACTGATGCCTGGACCCTAATTCCTCAGAGGGTCTGATTCAGTGCTTCTGGAGTACATCCTGGACATGAGGAGTTTTAAAAGCACCCCCAGCTATACACAGTTTAAGCACCCTCAACGTGTTTTCTCAATCTTGCCTAAGTCTGAGTAAAAGCATCTTTACATGGTCACACAGCAATGAGCATATGCTTAACGCTGCTGGGCTTCAGGATGGTAAATTTTATGTGTATTTACTACAGTTACTAAAAATAAGAATAAATTTATAGTGAAACAACGTTAAAGTGAACACATTGGAAAATGACAACAGAAAAAGTATCTTTAGAATCCTTGGCTGTTTTTAGTTCATCTGTAATAGTCCTGTCCAGCATGATTTTCTACAGTCATGGAAACTGTCAGATACATTAGCCACTAGCCACATGTGACTTTTGAGCACTTGACGTGTGGCTAGTGCAACCGAAGAACTGATTTTTAAATTTTATTTACTTGTAATTTGTTTAAGTTTAAACAGTCATATGTGACTAGTGGCTGCATATCGGACAGTGCAGATCTATAACATACCACCTAAGTAAAAACAGTGAGCTTGCCTGGCAACACGGCTTCCTGCCCACATTCTGTTTCCTCCTGGCCACATCACTGCCCCTAAACCCCTCCTGTAGAAATTCTGGAGCTATTGCTGACCTTGGAGTCAGAGAGGTCTGGTTTTAAATCCTGTGGGCAAATTTCTTCATCTCTCTGAGCCTCATTTTCCTTTTCTGTAAAATGGGTCTCATAAAGTACCCATCTTATCGGGTTGTTGGGGGGGATTCTGAAATGAGATCGTACTTGTAAAGGGTTTCACACAGTGCCTGACAGACATGCACTCAGATGTTAGCTGCTGGTTTTCTGTCTTGCAGACTTGGGAATGAAGTATTCTGAAGTTTTGAAATCAGTAATTATCTCCACCACTTCTTAGGGCAAACATGACCCCACCCTTTACTGAGCTGTATTTAGAGCTTGCAGTGAAGTTGCAGGAAATGGAGAAGTTGAGTTGTTTTTTTTTTTCTTGCTGAGTAAATCACTCCTGAGTTCATTATAACCTCATCTGGCTCAGCAGGGCCTATTGGCATTTCTCTGTTTGCCAACCCTCTGTCTGTATATAAAGGCAGGGAAGGGCTGTGTACCTGGCGGAGGTCCTCAGGGCCTTTAATTTAATGCGTAAAAGAAAAAAACCTTGTAGAGATGTTTACACCAGTGTAAGGGGAGACTGAGTTGCTTCATAAGGGCCATCTTTTTCTGTTCACCTTGTTTGAGTCGCCCCTTCTTTTTCCGGAGTGACTACCAGAGAAGGCCTCATTTGCCTCTAGTCTGCCTTTTAGCAGCAGCTTCGTACTGGCTTCTGTCCCTTCCCGAGACTTGGCCATATTTGGGTTCTTCCTACCTGCCTACTTGCTGAATGTGGCCCACCTGTCTTAGCCAGACCTTGGGGGCCACCTGGGACTTGGCCCAGCAGAGTGACCTGCTCTGTGCCCAGTGTCTCCCCGCCTGGATTCCCTGGCTTCTTTGAACACATCCTGTGCTCCTCTTTCTTGCTGTTTGTCCCGCTTGGAAGAGCTTCTGTGCCGTTTTCGGCATTATCGAAATCTTTCTCATCCTTCAGGGCCTCACCAGAAAGTTACCTCATTTCTGGACCCTCATCTGCCTACCAGGTCAGATGTCCTTGGGCATTTTTTCCAAGTTCATGTTGATTCTACCTAGTACTTACTACATTCTACCTTAAGTGGTTGCCCTTGGGCTTTGAAGCCTGGCTCTGCCACTTCCTAGCTCTATTACTCTGGGCAAGTTACTCTTGTTCCTTGACACTTAGTTTTCTTACCTGTAAAATGGGTAGAGTAATACTCTTCTATTAAAGTTGTGGAGGATTAAAAGAGAAAATATATGTAAAGGGCTTAGCACAAAATGAATGCTGAATAAAACTCTCTTATGTATCTATCGGAGCCAACCTAGTAATTTCCAGCAGAGTACCCTGCTAACAGCGACACTCAGATGTTTCAGAAAATATAAGAAACCTATATCTTCGCTTTGATAATGCAATAGACAAGAGTGAAATGCTTTTCAGCTTTCAGCGTGTAAATAATTTGAGAGGACACAGTATACATACTCAACGAATATGACAACTGCTCTGTGCCAGGCACTGCTGGGGGGTAGAGATACACCTATGACCTTGCCCGAAAATTGTTTAGTCTAGAGGAGGAAGAGACAAGTAACTAGAAATCTGTGTGATCTGTGCCATGATAGATGTCAGCACAAGAGTTTGAGGGGGGCCTGGGGAAGGCCTCTGATTCTCATTTGGAGTAGGAAGACAGAATCAGGGGGAGGCTTTTGATACAGGTGACCCCCAAGCTGAGACCTGAGTTTTATTTTACTTAACAAGCATTTTTATGGTACAACCAGGCACTATTCTAGTGCTTTACAAAGACTCTTAATCCTCCCAACAGCCCAATGAGGTAGTTATTCAATACTAGTCCATCTAACAGTGAGGGAATTACTGCTATAATTCCCATTTTGCAGATGGGGAAACTGAGGTGCAGAACAGTTAAGCCATTTGCCCCCATCTTACAACTATCAAGAGGTACAACTGGGAGTTGAGCCCAGGTAGTCTGGCTCCGGAGTCTGTACCCTTAATCCACAGTGCTGAGCTGTCTCTCACAGCATTTTAGGGTTTCCTTTTCAGAGTCCATAATGGGTGTATGTTATCAGTTACTTTGAAGATCATTCTACTTGTAGCTTTAGGACTCAGGATGAACCAGAAAAAGCAACAAAAATCTAGGCTGTCCTCTGAGCTGCTTCAGGAGGCCCAGGAGGCCTCCCTTTATTTCAAGAGGAGTTGGACCCGCCAACGACATGAAGTTGTTGGGCGGTGGACTCAGCTGGGGGCCGCTGATTCGTCAGCAGAGGAAAGTATGTGGGGGGCAGGCGGGGTGTGGTTCCCAAGGGTCTGACACAGTCTGTCCGAGGTGACAACCACATGACACATGTTTGTTTTGCTGGAGAAACCCCCTCTGTCAGGGTCGCCCCAGTAATGGCTCTGCAACCCACACGATTGCACCTCAGGAAAGGGGGCTGTGTGCAGTAGGAGGCTGGAAAGGCTTCCAGATTAGCTCACAGGGAGACCTCAGTTTCGCTTCTGAGGCCCGGCTTGCCCCAGCCCGGGCGGCAGCTCCGGCAGCTGAGGAGGAGGCCATTAAGGAAGTCTTTGAGTTTGGTTTAATGGTCCCTCTTTGTTTTGAAGTGATTGTTTACTGAACCTTCAAAGCCAGCTCTCCAGCAGGATGTGATCTGGGGCCTGGATAATTGGATGAAGCACCCCAATAGGAAGCAAGTAGCGGGGAGCAGGGCCAGGAGTAGCGAGCTGATGGCCAGGCCCTTGGCGTCCGGGCACTGGGAGGCTCTGAGCTGCTGCTGGGGGCGGGGATCATCTTGCAACCGGGAGTAGACCTGAAGCAAGGATCCCCTGGAACCTGGCCTCTTTGATGTTGTGCTGGCCTTAATTAGGGACACCCTAATTAAATCACCAAGGAGAGAGCTTTTCTCTACATTTAGCATAAAGCATTAGCAAATGTTTTGAGAGCATTTCATGAGGGATTACTTCTTCAAGATTATGTAAGTAATAGAAAGTTAATGAAAGGAAAACTAAAACCTCAGGCAAGTAAAAAATAAAAGTCACCCATAACCACTTGATTACAAAGTGGGTTATGGACACACGTTTTAGATGAAGGCTCTTGCGGCCTGTGCCCTGCCAGAAGTTTCTTTTAACACTTAGCTTTTTACTTGCACTTTCTGTGCGTGTAATTAGAAGCCAGGTCAGTTTTAATGGCCGTGTGGTGGTCCATTGTTTTGTTTGTTTGTAGTTAATTCATTTAGTTGACACACATTTGAGGACCTGCCGTGTGCCAGGTTCTGTGTTAGGTGCTGGGGACACAGCAGTAAATGGACACAGATCTCTGCCCTCTTGGAACTTACATTCTAGTGGAGAGGGGGTGGGGGTCTGGGACAGACAAACTGAATAAGTCAATTGTGTTATATTTTAGAAGGATATGTGCAATGGGAAAAAATAAAGCAGGCCCAGTGTGGCAGTTTTTAAATAGGGAAGGCTTCACAGAGAAGGTGACATTTGAGCAACAGCTTATGAAGTATGTGGATATTAGAGAAATAATGAATGTTCCAGGCAAGCGAAGAGCATGTGCAAAGGCCCTGAGGTGGGAGCCAGTTACATACTGATTTGTGATTAGGCTTGTCCCGTTTTTCACTAATTATAAGCAGCACTCCAGTGAATATATCCTTGTAGCTACACGTTGATTTACACTGGTGGTTTCCCCAGAAGGATTTATCCTGGGTTAAAGGTACATACTTTCATGGCTCTTGAAACCCATTGCCAGATGCCTTTCAGAAAATGTTTATGAGTTCACATTCCCATGTGCAAGTGCTTATCACCAGGGATTACTTCTGAAGGAGCAAGGTCTGAACATCAGGACTGAGAAATTGCTGAGACCACAGCATCCAAGACTTCAGAGGGATGTGGCATCTTATCTAGAGCGATAATTCTCAAATCTGTATGTGATTTTAGCCATCAGAGCATGAGTGTCCCCTGGGGAATGTGTTAAATGCAGACCCCTGGGTCCCACCCCCAGAGATTCTGATGTGCAGATCTGGGGCGGGGCTCAGGCATCTGCAGGTTTAGCAGACATTCCCCGGTGGTGAGTCTCTGGGAGGTCGTGCTGGGAGTGTACCATGAGTAAGTAGAAGTGGGGGTGGCTCTTGGGCCCCCCTGAGCCACCAAGAGCCTCCTCTGCAGCTCAGGAAGTGAGTAGGAAGGATCTCCCTGCTCTTCCCACCCCGTCCCCGCCCCCCAGATCCCACCTTCCCTGGATGTGTTCCAGGTGAGCAGAATGACTCTCATGTCTGAATGTAGCATAGTCTTCTATACTTCCTATCCTCTGCTAATTCTCTTTCTTCTGCAGGGAATGCTTCCTCCTGTCCTTTCTTTCCTTCCTCTTGGCCCAGAAAATTCCCTTTTGTCCTTTTAAGACCTCGGTGAGGAATCACCCCCCTCCAGAAATTTGCACCAACCCCACCTTCCAGTGCTTTATATCTGGAGTGTGGCGCCCTCCGAAGGCTTTGGGATTGGTGGCTTACACAGCAGCATTCCTCAACACTCTGGCCTGTTTTAACAACCCCCCGCCCCGTGCCTGTGCATAGTAGGTGCTCATTAAATGTCCCAGTCAGGGTGGCTGGCCTTGTATGTTGACTCATTAAAATAGCAATTGCTGGCATTTCTGGAGTTCTAAGTTTCTAAGTGCTAGTCATCCTTCTATGCCCTCGTATTCTTTCACTTACTCTCGTTAACATCCTTTGAGGTGGGAACTACCGGGGCTATCATTTACAGATGAAGACAGAGCGGCAATGGATAACTGAGTCACTTAGGTCTCCAGTGGGGAGATCTGAAGTTGGGCAGCCTGACTCAACCCACTAGACCACACTGATCCTTTTAGACACTGGATTAGACTGCCCATCAGGGCCCTCTATCCAGGCAAAGAGAAGGACATTCAGTGGAAAGACACTAAAAAAGGGCAATGACTATAGAAGTAACAAACACGGCCCTTTTTCGTGGTACCCACCCAGGTGTCATTCCTAATAGCCCGGCTGGGAATTGGGGCTTGTGGAGTTCAGTGGAAGGGGAAATCTGTTTAGTGGAAGGTGGCAGTGCCCACGAAGTGTGCACAGAGCCGTAAGGTCCTTTTCACAGGCATATTTATTGCTGGTGAGCTTGAGTAGGTGGGTGAGGGTGGGCGTGCAAGGAGGCAACCACTGATTATCCGAGTGGCTGCCATCCACTTGATGGACAGGGATAATTAGTGGATTAGGCAAGCCCCAATCAGAAAATAAAAGCCCAGGAATGGTTTTGATGATGGATGGGCTTACGCAGCGCCTTTCATCAGAGGATCTTGGGAGCCCTTCATCTTGTAGGATGGGGTGGGGAAGGATGGCTTTGGGGACAAAGCTGTGACAGGCACCCACTTCTGGAAGCTGCACATTCCTGCCTTGTGCTTCAAGAAGCATGGAGTCCAGAGGCACTCCTGCTTTGGTCAGAAACTTCCTCTTGAAGCTTTGCTTTTCGTTTCCCTAAAGCCTGGGGTGTCCCTAGAAGAAGAAGGAGAGGGATGTTATGGACTGCGTTCCTCACACCCACCCTGGGGAGAGACCCGGTGGCAGGGGTGGTGGCCTCAGCCTATAGAGATGCTCCAGACAGGCTCTCCAACCTCCTGGGAGAAGCAGATCAGTTCTAGTATCCACAGGAAACCTGAAGACTTCACAGAATTATCCATAATCACACTGCTAATGGTGGTGACTGAACATTTCCTGTGCATTTCTATCAGACGTTTTTTGCACCAAGAACTTTTCTTTGTTTTGTGTTTTCTTTTTTCACATGGTTGAGAATCTTGACCATTCCTAGGTCGACGTTACAGCTTGTCCAGGGCCTTTGCGGTTGTAATCGGGGGTTATGTGTTCGGAGCCCTTGGTCTCCACTTCACTTTGTCTGGGCTCCTACTGAACCCAGTATAAAGCAGGACCCAGTCTGCCTACTGAGTGGCTTTCTGCAGCCCTGGGGCTGGACCGGGAGGCTGGGTCTGTGCATCTTGCTGCTTGCACTTAGCAGAATCAGGGCAGCGCTTGGGCCACAAAGTCAGGCAGATTTAGGATCAAGTTTCAGCCTAGACCACTAGGATGCAACCTTCCTGGTCCTTGGTTTCTTCAGCTGTGAGATAATTAGGAGCACCCGCCTCACTGGGTTTTTGTGAACATGTGATACGTGTGTGTATCAAGCTGTGCTCCTCCGTGTGTGGTCTATGGACCAGCAGCCTCGGCCTTACTCAGATTAAACGTGCAACATCCAGGCCCCACCTCAGACCAAGGGAATCAGAACCTGCATTTTTGCAAGATCCCCAGGTGATGGATATGAAAGTTAACATTGGAGAAATGCTGATCTATGTATCGGGCATCTAGCAACCGTTTAGAACATGGTGATGCTTAATGATGATGGTGGGGACAGTGATGCTTGTCGTGGTGAAAAGAAGGGCTTGGGAGAGGACCTGTCCAGTCGTATATCCAAGACTTGGATTCTCATCAGCCATGACCACTGGTGAGCCAGCCTCTGTCTGGAACTTTTGAGCTGGAACCCGACTCCCTATAGCCTGTCCCCGCTGGTCCCTGTTTCATTCTCAGCTGAGCCGAATTCTGCCTCCTCGTGAGAGTCCCCTCCAGTCTCTGGCTCCTCTCAGACGGTCCCTTCTCTCACCAAGGCTCCCGGCTCCTCTCTGTTCCCCAAGTGGCCGCACTGGTGTCTGATTCCCTGAGCTGTCCCCCGAGGTTCTGCCGTCACAGCGGCGGGGCTGGGAGAGGCAGTTGCTGCATTATTTATGGGACATCGTTAACCAGCCGGGCTGATGAGTTACGCGCAGTTTATTCTGCTGCGCCGTGTGTGGGATGCCATCCCAGGCCTCTGTTTAATACAAAACAAAGCAAAGCAAAACAGAGCCCCCAGTCAGCATGACCCCTGGCTGAGCCCTGCACTCGGGTTAGGCAAGTGGCCTGCCCAGCCGTCTGGCTGCGGGGAAAGCAGAGGAGAGGACAGGAACTCGGGGGTGTTCTTGGAGCTCAACCTTGAGGGTAGGCAGGGCAGCCCACTTGCATGTTTGCTTAGGTGGCCACCAAACTCTTGGGGAGTCGACGGAGATCAGATGGTCTTTTTCCGTCAGAAGTAAGAGAATAACTTCATTCTCCTCCCCACTCCCCAAGGGACCAGGCTGCCGTCAGGTATGTGATGCGGTAGCCAGCTTCTCTTGTCACCATGCTGGTTTGGGATTTATGTCACTCGCCATCTGGATGAAGGCCCCGTTTGTAGTTCAACGCTGGATCTTGGCCTGGATGGCTGCCCATGGTCCCCTTGTCCATCCTTCCATCTCCTGCTTCTCCCAGCATAAATGTGCCACTCCGGTGTCCCTCGGAGGAGCCCACTTGTGCTGTTTCTGCTTCCCTGTCTTTGTTCCTCTTATCGGAAATGCTTTTCCTTCCTCCCTCCATATTTCTGTCCTCGAGCCCACAGTTCAGCGGGGGAGACTCAGGCTCAGAGACGGCCAACTGCGTGATATGAGGGAAGCAGATGGGTCCCAGGATACTCTGCAGAAGGTGACATTTGAGCTGGGTGGTGACGGCCGAGTAGGAGTTTTCCAGATGGCTGAATCCCCCTGGAGGTTAGAACAGCCTTCGGAGGGGCTGTGTGGTGGGCGCCCCGACTGGTGGCTGCAGAGTTAGAGCCCGTCTTCAGGGAAGCCCCATCTCTCTCCCTGTAGGGAGGTGGAGACGGTCAGGCAGCTAGATGCAGAGAGCCCTCCACGTGCTTGCTGGATTTTTTTGTTGTTGTTGTTGTTGTTTTTTGCGGTACGCGGGCCTCTCACTGTTGTGGCCTCTCCCGTTGCAGAGCACAGGCTCCGGACGCGCAGGCTCAGCGGCCATGGCTCACGGGCCCAGCCGCTCCGCGGCATGTGGGATCTTCCCGGACCGGGGCACGAACCCTTGTCCCCTGCATCGGCAGGCGGACTACCAACCACTGCGCCACCAGGGAAGCCCCTCCACGTGCTTGTAAACACACCAGCTTTGACGGGGAACTCTTCCATTCTCCCAGAACCCTGTGTGATCTGAGTTCTATTCTCAACAAACTGTCAGGGCTTTACAACCTCCCTGCCCGCCTCTCCAAAGAAATTCAGGGGGTTCCAGAGGGAGGAGAGCCTGTTTCCCTTCACCTGTGACTTTGGACTTGGCAGAGCCCAGGCGCTCGTTGACTTTGGTATGTCTGGAAAGCTGTGAAACCCTTCCATGTTCTCTGGTGAACTCCGCAGTGGGGTCTGTGTTGAGGCTTTCTCATAGCTCTGGGGATGCATGGTGAATAGAGCCCTCCAGACACATAGCCTCAGGGGACAGCTTTCTGGGACTTCTTGGTGGGCGGTGCAGATTAGAAAATTAAGGACCACGTTGGACTTGCTTTCTGAAAGGATTCTCAGTGTACACAGTGTCTCGACTGGCAAATTTCTTCTGAAATTTGAGTCTGCTCCCCTTTGCCCAGCCTTGTCGTCTAGAACAACCCAGCGCTTTTTCTCTCAATTACCATTTTATCTTCCTACGGGTGCCTTCTCCCTCCTTCCTCACTTCCTCCAAGCGTTTGAATTTTTGTAGTAAAACTTTCAGGTGGGTAGAAACTTTTTGTTTTTCCTTGAAAGAAACTTTAAAAAAAAAATCTGAAACAACCCAACATCACCTTGCCTTTAAATTTTAATAACATTTATACACTTAAAAAAAATTCTCAACAAGGAGGTTTTTGTCTTCTGTTCTTAGAAGTTCTTTTTTTTTTTTTTAAAAGAATCCATTAAATTATATATTGCCTAAAACAGGTGGGCCTGACACTCTTTGAGAGACTGTCAAATATCATCAAGTGGGGAGAGAGCTGCGGTTGGCAGCCTTCTTCTGGCTGAGTGGGTGTTCGTAGGCAGAGAGCTGGGTGCTGTACCCCCTAACTGGAGCGGGGACCCTCCTTTTGTTGCTAATTTGGTAAAGACTGGAATGAGGCTCCCAGTGGGGGCAGATAAGTAGTTTTTAAAGTGGTTTGAGCAGCTGTTTTCAGGCACATTCATCTGGGGTTTAAGTACTCCACCTGCCATGTACTTGGGAACGGCAGAGACATTGACTGACACTGTGTGTCCCACTGCCATGCTCTGTGTCTGCTTTAACTATGGTGAACTCATAGTGAGATGCACAGTCCGAACTGTACTTAGGACTAAGAATGAGGGATCGCAGCCTGGGTGGACCATCTGACCTTGAGAGTTTTAAACATCTCTCCCAGCACCCCGAAGGAGATTCCTGGGAGCCTGCAGACGCTTGGATCAATCCTGTCAAAGGTCATTGGACACTTACTGAGTGCCTGGCACTGCTCTGAGCACTTTAGATGTCTGACTTCATTTCTTCCTCACACCAGCCCTGGGCAGTGGTGACTTACCCAGGCAGAGGTCGGACGACCTGCCCGATGTCCCATGGCAGACGGGAGAGCTAGGATTCTAGCCAGGAGATGGGCCCCTGGAGTTTGTGTTCCTTATTCCTTCCCAACATTCTTTCAGTGTTCCGTGATGTCAGTGTTCAATAACAGGGGTGGAATTATGCATTTTTTTTGTTGATCATTATAAGAAACTGGCCTGAGAGGTCAAGTGACTTACCCCCCATAATTTACTGCCAGGGCTGTGGCTAGAACTCAGGATTTGGGGCTCCCTGTGCAGGCCTTTGGCCATTCTGGCATGTTTTCAGTGAATGTGTCTCACCTTTTTCTTTTTTAATTTAATTGATTTATTTATTTTTGGCTGCAGTGGGTCTTTGTTGCTGCATGCAGGCTTTCTCTTGTTGCGGTGTGCAGGCTTCTCGTTGTGGTGGCTTCTCGTTGTGGAGCACGGGCTCTGGGCACGCAGGCTTCAGCAGTTGTGGCTCGCGGGCTCTAGAGCGCAGGCTCAGTAGTTGCAGCGCACGGGCTTAGTTGCTCCGCGGCGTGTGGGATCTTCCTGGACCAGGGCTCGAACCCCTGTCCCCTGCATTGGCAGGCGGATTCTTAACCACTGAACCACCAGGGAAGCCCCTCACCTTTTTCTTAAGAAATATTATGGATCATCTCAGTGACCTTCTCCAGGGGTTCCGTGGATGGGAGTGGCTGCAGCTGGGGAGAGGAGGACCTGGCTCTCGTGTCCTATGTGCAGATGAGCGATGATGGTTCCTTTGGCTAGAAGTTGATGGTCCGTGTCTCTGAACATCCTCAGGCCTTTCCTAAAGCTTCTCATACTGTCTTGTGGACCAGAAAGGGAAGGGATGCCTGGCTGAGGCTGTGATTGGTTAGTTGCACTCTTGTGCTCTTAAGGATGCTTAACTGATTTCCATCTGGACAGAGATCTCTAGTGACCAGCCAGAGGACTCTGATCTCAGCCTTTACCCTTAATTACTTGGATGTAGATGTAGAAGGCATGTTCATACCAGGACTTGATAAGAAAATGGTAAGTATATTAATTAGGTGCTATACTTGGGATTCCCCACAGTGTCTTGATGGGCCTGGAAAGGTAGCCTGAGCCCTCACAAGGTTTCATTCAACACAACTAAAGTTATGCTTTTGGGTTGAAGAGACCCCCTGGGGCACAAAGATGGGATGGAGGCTAAGTGGTTTAGCAGATGATGACAGGACCTGTGCATGGATGTTGGTGTCAGTAGCTCAGATGTAGCTGCCAAAGGACTGCTGCCAGTAGCCAGCCAGACAGCATCCCTGGCCTGGTGCAGCTCAGTGTCCTGTTGGGAGCACACTGCCGCTTGAAGGAATAAATCCAGCACCTGCAGTTGGGCCAAGCAGGTCCCAAATGCCCAAATGCAGAACTGATGGTTGTGATCTAGCAGCATGCACGAAACAGACTTTAGGGTTTGGGTGTATTGTAAATTCACGGTGCTGTTGTTGCCAGAAATGCTAATTTGATCTTAAATTTTTTTAATGTAATGACTTCATTGTTTTTATAAAAATGATACATGACCCTTATTTAAAAAAACAAAACAAAACTATGGCCATGGAGGAAAGTACAAACAAGGAAACAACACATTGGTCCAAATCTTAGCTCCCAGAAATATTCCATTATAATATTTGGTAGACGGTTTTCCAGATGTCTCTGTGCACATTTTCAGACAGACTTGATAGCTTGAGAAATGTATAAATGGGCACTTTTATTAACATGTTCTATGCAAGATATTTTCAAAATAAAAATATATTTAATTTTACTTTCACTGAATGGAAGAATTGAAACCGAAGTGAAGTAATACTGAAGAAATTGCAGAACTTGAGATAACTGTTTCTTCACTAGAAGAAATCAGTTTCTCAGACATTCTTCTAAGGCAGTGGTTCTTAACTGGGGGTGACTTTGCCCTGTAGGAGCCATCTGGCAGTGTCTGGAGACATTTTGTCACATCCAGTGGCATCTGTGAATGTTCCTGACATCTGGTGAATAGAGGTCAGGAATCCTGCTAAGCACCCTGCAATGTACAGGAACCCCTCCCCCGCCCCAGCAAAAGAAAGAAAGAATGAATTATCTGGCTCAAAATGTCAGTAGTGGCAAGGTAGAGAAACTGTGCTCCTAAGGATAAGAGAAAAAGATTATTAAAACCATTAGGAAGGTGAAATCATTGTTTTAGGTCAGTTTCAGTTTTCGACTATTTTGATGGGGCTTCTGTAATAAAAGATGAGATGATTAACTTCATTATAGTTTTCCTATCCCCTCTCCTAATGACAAAATCAAGAGGTGTCATACGTTATTTTTACCTTGTCAAGGTTCGCAACATTCACATTCTAGCCTGCAGCTGTAACCGCCCCCCGCCCTAGTTTGCCCCCATCAGAATTGCACCTGCAGTTTTGAGTTTGTGCCTGAGCACCATACTTAGAAGAAAAGTAGAGACATGTGATGGAGTGTCCCCAAGATGCTATGGGGATGTGAGGCAGGGGCCCGTGTAGACACAGAATTCCGTCTGGGAGCTGAAAGAAGGAAAGCTGTGGATGAATGTGCTGCTATCCTCCGTTCTTTGAAAAGATGTGTGTGTGGAAGCAGGATTGATCTTAACTCTGTGGATCCCTAGAAGGTTAGAACTAGGGCTGCGTGGACCTGAAGGACAGGGTGGCTGATGTAGGTAGGCTGCCGTGGAGGGTGATGAGTTCCCTGTCAGCTGCAATGTGCTGGGGAACCACCTGTAATCATGCTGTATGTAGGTGCTGGGCTCAAGCCATCAGCTGAAGCAGCTGTATTCAGGTAACTTCCCAAGCTCGAGATTCTGCTAGTCTAATAATGCTTCCCAGTAGTCTCCTCTCCTGGAGAGGAGCCTCAGTCACTCTGGTTCCCCCCTCCCTGCCTTCTGGGATAAGGGTGAGAAGAGCCAGAGCCATGATCAGGTGGTTCAGGGTAGAGCCTTAAATGGTCTACATATCTTGAATTTGGACCCACCCATCTGTTGACTCAAAAAGTGATGCATCGATATATGGCTTAGATTCTGCCAAACTTGTTCCACTTGGTATCTGTAGTGTTTACAGGATCACAGGGACAGAGCACATTCATAACCCATTTCTGGGCCAATACACTTGTATGTACAGTAATCTGGGCAACATGTCGTAGACTGCAAAGGAAGAGAGCATATACTGTTTTCTGTATAATTGGAATTGAGTGTGCTGTCAATGTCTTCATCAGATGTCTATCACAGCATGACTTACTGACGTATGGCTTTGTTTTGTTATAGGGGAGCTATCCAGTTTGGGAAGATTTCATAAACAAAGCCGGAAAGCTACAGTCCCAGCTTCGGTAAGTAGAAACATGTCATCCCTAGGAAAACGGCAGCATCCCTAGACAAAGGATGGAATAGGATGGACCCAAGAGGCAAATTAGCGTTAGTTTTGGAAGTGTTGCAGATAGAGAAGCATAAGGTGGCGTTGCCACTTACTAGCCACGCGTCCTGACCTCTGATTCCCGTATGTAAAATTAAACTCATATCCGCTCTGCCTCCTTCCACTGGAATTTTGAAAGTCAGATGAAGTATGATATGTAAGGTCAGAATGGGCCAGGTACATGGTAACAGTTAAATCTCACAACCCCAAGAGATAAATAGTCTTGTTACCCCATTTTGCTGATGAGATAACTGAGGCACAGATAAGCTGAATAACTTATCCAAAGTCACACAGCTAGTATTGATAAATGACAGAGCAGGGAATTGATCTGAGGCAGTCTGGCTCCACAGTCCATTCTGATTACTGCCTACCCTTATAGAGTTTAAAACTTAGTTGGTATCATTCTGTTTACATGAAATGTCTAGATAACGCAAATCTGTTGAGACAGATGTAGATTTGTAGTTTCCTGGGGCTAGGAGTGGCAAAGAAGGTTGACTGCAAATGGGCATGAGTGACCTTTTTGTGGTGATGGAAATGTTCTGAAATGGGATTGTGGTGGTGTTTGCATAACTCTAAATTTACTGAAAAACTGATGACTTATACACCTAAAAATGGTGAATTTTATGGTATACAAATTATGTCTCAATAAAACTGCTTAAAAACCAGGATCTAAAAAAAAAAACAAAAAAAACAAAAAAAAAAAAACCAGGATCTAATGCTGATGTGCTCTAAGGAGCTATTATTGCCTCATCTTGTGCTTGTTAATATATCATTTCATATGAAATAGAAAATACGGCAACATCTTCTTGTTAAAGCTATATGCTTTTGAAATCAGTGAGGGGAGGGGTGCGATTGCACTTAGAGGGTGCTTCAAGAGGGTTGGGACATTAAAAAAAAAAAAGCAGTTATTTTCACGACCCCTATTCACGGCGTATTGGTTGGTTTGGATGTATGGGGATGGTTTTCCAGAGGACAAAGCAGGTAGGTGTTTTCTGAGATGAAAAGCCATGTGGATGACAGAGGAGGGAGGAATGACATGGGGTTTTTAGGACTTTACCTGTTGGCACCAGGGGTGCCTGCCCAGAACTTTAGCCATAGCACTGGGCATTCCCTGGCTCCCCAGCAGATAAGGAGAGAAGAACTTGGGAGACGTGGAACTTTCCCTGCCCATCATTCAGCTTCATGGGGCCTGGGATTTCCAGATCCGTGAGTGGGCATCCAGATGGACCACGGGCTCCAGACTATGGCCCCTTTGCCACTTGTCAAGTCCTTTACCATTTCTTTGCTTACGAACCTTTGATTACTTTATCCTGGATCATATCCAAACCCCTCTGCCCCAGCTCTGCCGCTATCATCATTTATTTCAAATAGGTTAGTCTCCATCCTGTAGGAGGTCACCTCCTGTAGTAAAACAGTAAAACATTTAAGTCCAACCCCTCCTCCAACATTTTTTCTTATCCAGCCTCATTTAATTGTCTGACAGGTTTTCAGGTTGACCAAGGAAAAGATGCTCTTCCCCTTTTACCAATGAGGATGCTAAAGTTTAAAATAATTAACTGATTAGCTGTCTTAAACATACAGAGTGAGACTTAAAGCAATCTTATCCCCACTGGTACAAAGTACCATATATATATATATATATATTAACAATACGTAGGCCTCCTGAGGGCAGGGACCATTTCCTTATTTTGTCAAACTACTAGTACCTGGCTGAGAGCACCATAGGAGCCTCAAGCACATGGTTTAATTTTCTGTGTTAGGGAGTGCATGAGGATAAGACCGTAGACGAGGCAAATAGTCTTGGAGCATGTAAGCTGAACCCTCCTTTCTCCTGCTGATGGATGCGTGTTTGCTCGGCCCCATTAGAGAGAGCTAAGATGTCCTGTGAAAAAAGCAGTCAGTGAAATATGGCTCATCGGAAGTCGGTGTTTAAAAGCTCTTAATTCGTCACACTTGACCACGGTCTTGTTTTCACAGGAGCCCTGGTGACTGTGTAATACTCAAGGCACCTCTCCAGCTGTGGCTCATTAAATTTGGAAGCTCGGCCTTGACTTGAATAAGGATAAACCCAGCACATGTATCAGATATTAATTATAAATCAGAACGAGCCATTAGTAAACCTCAGGGTGTTTGATAAAGCTAACTTTTCCATGGTGCCAACTCTTTAAGAAATATACTTTGAAGTGGTGTGTTTTTTTTGTTTTGGTTTGGTTTTGTTTAGTGTGTATGTCATTGTGGTTTTTTTTTTTTTTTTTTTGAGCAGAATGTTCTCTTGCTCTACTGGAAAATATCAGGCCTCTTTTTTTTTTGCGGTACGCGGGCCTCTCACTGTTGTGGCCTCTCCCGTTGCGGAGCACAGGCTCCGGACGCGCAGGCCCAGCGGCCATGGCTCACGGGCCCAGCCGCTCCATGGCATGTGGGATCTTCCCGGACTGGGGCACGAACCCGTGTCTCCTGCATCGGCAGGCGGACTCTCAACCACTGCGCCACCAGGGAAACCCCCAGGCCTCGTTTTGAAGTTTGGCTCTGAGGGACTATTGCCCAGGTTTTCCTGGGGACCACTCCATCACCTTCCGGGAACCTTTTGCTTCATAGCTACTCTTGCTTATGTTCAAAGGTCATTTCTTTCTTTTTTTTTCCCTCTGATTTGAACTCATTCCTTTTTAGTCCTTATTCTCATCTTCATCCTTCAGCAATTTTGCATTGTTAGGAATGCTCAGTGGGGGCTGGATTCATGTGTGAAATACTTGGAAATTAGCATCAGGCTGTAAATTCTGTTACAGAGTTCTTGTGAGTGAGCCTGGGACTTGCTTGCTTGTCCTGGGTAATCACGGCCCTGAGATGCAGCAGTGCTTACTTTTCATTCAGTGACATCTTGGACCACGACTCTAGGAACCAGGAGACCACAGAGTGCTCAAGGCATCTTCCAGTGCTCAAGGGGATGTGAAGAATTCAGAATAACTTCTAGGACAGCAAATGAGTATAGTAACTCCTCCTCATTCTCAGCTTTTAGGAATTCAGAAGATGCTGTTTAGGTAGCATTCTAATGTTGAAAAAATAGTATCTCAGTTTCCCTATAATTATGATTTAGGGGGAAAAGTCACATAGCCTGGATCTTGTAGTAAGATGAACATGGCACTGTAAGTCATGCTGGGCTACTGGTCTCAGCCCTGGTATGAGCTAGTGATCTTGAAAATCACTATGTAGCTGTGGTCTCAGTTTTCCCAACTCTAAAATGAATTGTTTAACCTAGACGATCACTCTCCAAGATTCCTTCTGCCAATCCATATAGCTATATTGTTTTCCTACTCTAAAATCACTTTCATGTATACCATTTATATTTTTTAATAAATTGTTCTTTTAGGCAGAAATACCTTTTTCCTCATTGGTGAAATTTTAACCTGGTGATAATTTATACTCTTGGGTGGAATGGGGTGGGAAGAGTTGCTAGCATTTATTGACTAGCGCTGCACGACCTGGACGTTATCGGGGGAGAGTGCTAATATGAGAAGGAGAAAGTTTTCTTAAGAATAACGTGGGTCCACAAAGCCAATGGTTGTCCATGTCCAGTCGGGTTCTCTCTCCTGGAGGGTTACTTTCAGTCCTCAGCAGCAGTTGCAGCCTTTTTTGCTGTCTTGCATCTGCTAGTATGAGACATTCCTCATGCTTTTGTTTTCTGTTTGCATCTTAGGACAACAGTAGTAGCAGCAGCTGCCTTCTTGGATGCCTTTCAGAAAGTGGCTGACATGGCCACCAACACACGTGGTAAGCAGGTGGAGGGATGGCTCCCAGCATTGACGGCGCTCAGCGTGTGGGCTCTTACCCTTGGGCGCTTTACAAGAATATAGAGCTTAAGTTATCAGAGCTTAGCTGACTCATATTTAAAAATATATAGATTTTTTAACTCTGTGGGATTCCACATCGTAGAAGCTGCAAATCGTTCTCTAGATAATAAAGTGCACGAGAAGAGTGAAAAATAAATGAAAGGAACCACTATTTATGCCTGAGATGGCTTGTTGTGTTTTTAAATTAATTAATCAATCAATCAATCAGTTAATTAATTGGCTGCCTTGGGTCTGCATTGCTGCACGCGGGCTTTCTCTAGTTGCGGCGAGCAGGGACTACTCTTCGTTGTGGTGCGTGGGCTTCTCATTGCGGTGGCTTCTCTTGTTGCGGAGCACGGGCTCTAGGTGTGTGGGCTCAGTAGTTGTGGCTCGAGGGCTCTGGAGCACAGGCTCAGTAGTTGTGGTGCACGGGCTTAGTTGCTCCATGGCATGTGGGATCTTTCCGGACTAGGGGTCAAACCCATGTCCCCTGCATTGGCGGGTGGATTCTTAACCACTGCGCCACCGGGGAAGTCCTGGCTTGATATGTTTTTGTGATTACTTTTAATGATCTGATTGTAGAGTCCTGAGCTGTGTGTTTGCTTGCAATTTGTTTTTCCCTCATGTGTCATCTTAAGATTTTCCTCAATCCCTTGTGGAATGAGAAGCAGTGAGAATGATGGGTTAGACCATTTTTTCTAGGTTCCCACAAAACGAGGAAACCTATTATAAGTAGCGTCCTATTGTGTTGTGTCTGTTTGTGTGTCTCCCACATTTGACTGCAAACCCCTACAGGTATAGACTAGACGGTGACGTGTGCGTGTCTGAACCCTCCCAAAACATAGTACCTGGAACACAGTAAGTGTTTAAAGTATGTTTATTAAATCAATGACAAAGGGAAATCTTTTGAAAATTTGTAATGGTTTTTCAGTGACTGTGAATCGTAGAAAAGAATATTCATAACATGTGAAAGGTGTAGAGAAGAAAGTAAATCTGTCTGTATCCAGCACCATCATTAGAAATGTGACATTACCCATAACCTAGAGACCCCCCCATTCAAAGGGGGTGCTTTCCTTTTCATTCTCAGAGAATCTCTCCTGCCTCTTTTTTTTGCCGCCTTTCTGCGTCTGCTTGTGCACTGACGGCTGTATGCCTGTTCTTGTCATTGTCTTGGTGACATGGGAAAATGTGGGTGTTGGAGGCCACTGTTGGGGGGATTGTTCCCAGTCACACAAGAGTTAAGCTTATCTGAAGCCCATGATGGGTATGTACCTCCACTGGGTTTCAGTATGTACCCATTTACCATAGGTGCTTAATTAAATATTCAAATGAATTTGCAGTGAGGACTCTTCTCATTTAAGATGCTTGAAAACCGCTGATATTTCAGGCAGTGTCATGGGGCCACAAAAATCAATATATTACTCGACATGTCCTGGAGGAGCTTGTAGTGGCAGGGGGGTGGGGGGCATGCTATGTGCAAATGAAGAATTTCAGTGTGGAAATAATATGTTTGGTATGGTAATAGTGGTAGAACAGAGTGCTGGGGGAGTATGGAAAAGTGAGCAATTAACTCAGCTCAGGGAGTCGAGGAAATTCTCCCAGGAGAAGTAGTATTTCTCCTCATTTCCAAGATGCCAGCGGTGTTTCAGAAGGTTCCCTAGGAGAGTGTGATGGAGACATCAGAGCATTGGTTTCTTCATCTGGCTTGACATGGGTCTTACCCAGTATCTTTTTCTAAGCCCCTTAAAAATTTTGTTACGTAACACATACGTGTGTGTTATGGAACCTTTAGAATATACAAGTATAAAGAGGAATACGATGGTCATGCCAGTGTTCACTGCTGTTAGTGTTATTGGGTCGGTTTTATCATATTTTCTTCGACCGCGGCAGGATCTGGACTTGGACTCATCAGTCATATGGATGTCTTTCTAGAATAGCCATCAGAGTGTGTCTCTCTTAAAAGAGTTGCTCCATTATTTTAAAGAACTTACGTATCTGGTGTTGCATTTTTGAGGCTCTGTGGTTCGTAAGTTTATATTTTAATGTTTAATTACTGGATGGACCCTAAAGGATAGAATAGAGATGTATCCCCTGATTGTCCGTAATTTCCTGCAGTGCGAACCTGGGTTTTTGCAGACGCTGCTTCTGAGAGTGGTTCTCGGTGGGAAATGGAAGGGCCTGCAAGTTCTCATGGTTGAAGGCAGGAAAAACAATTATTTGTGGGAAAAGAAACCAGAGTAGCCTCTCTGTGGTGCTGGCGGAGGTAGAGAAGGAGTTTGGAGGTGATGTCGTTGACAAAAGACAAATAATGTCACAGGGAACAAGATCCCTGCTTTGAGATTATATACATATATATATATTTAATTTATTTTATTTTTGGCTGTGTTGGGTCTTCGTTGCTGTGCTTGAGCTTTCTCTAGTTGCGGCAAGCGGGGGCTACTCTTCGCTGTGGTGCGCGGGCTTCTCATTGCAGTGGCTTCTCTTGTTGCGGAGCAGGGCTCTAGGCGCACGGGCTTCAGTAGTTGTGGTGCGTGGGCTCAGTAGTTGTGGCTCGTGGGCTCTAGAGTGCAGGCTCAGTAGTTGTGGCGCACGGGCTTAGTTGCTCCGCGGCATGTGGGATCTTCCCGGACCAGGGCTCGAACCCGTGTCCCCTGCATTGGCAGGTGGATTCTTAACTACTGCGCCACTAAGGAAGGCCCCTGCTTTGATATATTTTTAAACCATTTGACTTTAGGTCACTTTTAGCAATACCAGAATACTTTACATCTCGATGTCTAGAATCCATATGCACTGGGAGGAAATAACTTTATTGAATATGGGAGTGTGAGAACTCACATGACCTAAAAAATGTATGGTTGATACAAAAAAGATATGTTTTATGGAGATGATAAGAGAGAAACTTGAATGCACATCTTATGTTCAGTAAGCATCAAATTAGTTGTATTAAGTTACTTTTTACTTAACAATTGAAGAATATAGAACGTGCTCTTTAGTTTAAAAAAAAGTCGTGTAACGAAGTATATAAAGTAAAATCTACCCTCTCAGTACCATTTGCAGAGATTGGGCTTAGTGTCTTTTATAGGCTTTTTTGCATACTTAAACACATATGGGAGAAAAATTACTCGTAGAACAATAGGTAGGTTGATATATGGAATCAAATATATTTGTAAGATCTTTTTCAAAAGGTAACCTGTAAGAAACATTATTCCCGTGCTTTTACTCCCCAGTATATTATAATTATCTTTCTATGTCAGTACCTAGAGATCTACCTCATTGGTTCTACCAGCCAAATGGAATTTCACTGTCTGGATGTAGCACGATTTAATCATTTTTCTTTTTTTTTTTTTTTTTTTTTTTTGCTGTACGCGGGCCTCTCACTGCTGTGGCCTCTCCCGTTGTGGAGCACAGGCTCCGGACGCACAGGCTCAGCGGCCGTGGCTCACGGGCCCAGCCGCTCCGCGGCACGTGGGATCTTCCCAGACCAGGGCACGAACCCGCGTCCCCTGCATCGGCAGGCGGACTCTCAACCACTGCGCCACCAGGGAAGCCCAAATCATTTTTATTTTGAGGAATATTTAGATTATTTCCACTTACGTACTGTTACAAGCTACACCGCAGTTAATGTCCATGTATACATCCTTTTGGAGATCTATGGGTAATCTCTTTTAATGGTGTATGCACCTCCAAGGAAATGAAGAATCTGTTAAAAAAAAAAAAAAAGCTTCAATCTGTTTTGGTCAGCAGCAAATATATTTGGGCTTGTGGTCATTACAGGGTGTAACTTTGATGCAGTTTGAAGTTTGATATCTACCCTCTATGGAAAGTCCAGTCTCTTGCTTAGAGCCTTTAGATATCATATTTTTTGAGTCTTTCTTGCTGGAAAGATGAGAAGGCAATAGCAGTTATTCTTAAATGAGTCTCTTTTGGGCTGGTATCCAGAATCTCAAGCTAGCAGGTCTCTGGTTTCCAAAATATTAGCATTCCATCTTGTTTCCCAAAGGGAATGGCTCTGAAAGGTCTTTGTCCCTTTTAGCAAATATTTTGCAGTAGCTATGAATATAATTTATTTAGGAAAATCTTCTAAAGCTAGGCATTATAAGAGCAAAATCAATCTAGTCATATAGCTATTAAGTAGAACGTGGAAGTACATTAGAACTCTGTTGTATTCTTTTTTTTTCTTTTTTTTTTTTTTTTTGTGGTACGCGGGCCTCTCACTGGTGTGGCCTCTCCCGTCGCGGGGCACAGGCTCCGGACGCGCAGGCTCAGCGGCCATGGCTCACGGGCGCAGCCGCTTCGCGGCACCTGGGATCTTCCCGGACCAGGGCACGAACCCGTGTCCCCTGCATCGGCAGGCGGACTCTCAACCACTGCGCCACCAGGGAAGCCCTCTATTCATTTTTTTTAACGAAAGAGTGTAAGTCGCTATTATAATGTACATGTTTAAGTGAATAATTAAACCATAATGAAATTTAAGAGTTAATCAACACCATAATACATACAGTTCCATATTTTTTTGATGTTTGCACTCTGGAATGAATGTACAACTTGTGTTCAGTGTGAAAGTACCCCTGTTTCTGTGTTATTGGCCGCAAAGAATTAGTGTCTAGGCATTTGTTGTACAAAGGATGCCTGACTTTTGTGAGGCAGGGTCTTCATTTTCTTCGTGTCCATGATGGACCAGCACACGGGCTGTCATAGGAGTTGTTGAACTGACTGGTGTGCATTTGTCTGGGTTGCTTAAAAAAAGACAAGGAAAAGAACAAAGGTGGGGGGAGGCTTCTCAACCCTCGGTGGCTGGTGTTGGGGAGTAGCATTCCTACACCTGTAAGCGTGCAGCCTGGTGCCCCCCTTTCACTGGAAGGCAGGGGCACGTCTTAGTTAGCACTGGCCCTTCGTGGCCCTTGCATCATTTGCTTGTGTCAGCTAGGGCCTTTGAGAGCATAATGGTGTGTGACTTTCATTTTTGGCTGCCTCAGTGTGCCTCTGTAATTACTGTATATCTTTGAAAAACCATCTCCGGGATGTTGAGATGATAATACACCAAACCCAGAGTGAGGAGTTTAAGATTCTAAGAAGGAAGGAAATGGATCCCCAGACGACTAGATCATCTCTAATCACCTTTATTGAATACGTAACACGGGCTGTGTCCTTCGTGCTTTACATGGATTGAGTCTTTTCATTCTCGAAACAGCACTGTGAGGTCAGTGCTTATGACCTCCATTCTAGATGATGAAATCTGGACGAAGAGAGCTAAACCGACCAAGGTCACATGGCTTGGAAGTGGGGAGACTGAAGCCTGGCCCAGAGTCTAGATTTTAACCATTAAATTATGATTCCTCATGTAAGGTGCTCCTGGCTTTAGTATAAACTTCAGTTTGCTTTTAAAGTTACTTGATCCTGAATGCATTAAAAAAAAAACAATCTGTGTAGCACCTTGGAGTAATGAATAGATTGGGAGCTGGGATGCCTGGGTTTGTCTTCTGCTTGGCCAGCTACGTGACCCTGAATAATTTTGTTTCACTTCTCCGGGCTTTGATTTCCCCACTTGTAGAAGGAGTTTTCCCAGGACCTAGTAGGGTCCTAGATGATCGCAGGTAACCTTTTTCAGCTCTAATATTCTACGATTTAAAATCTCCTTTTGGCCCTATTAAATCTTAAAATACGAATGAAGTTGGACAGTCTAAAATTTCTCTTTCTATATTATCTTTAGAGTTTCCAGTTTTCACTCTGGGGACAAAGGGAGTGGAAGGAAGTAGAGGTTAAGCAGAGGATAAAGGAGAGAGAAGGTTAGGCGAGAAATACGGTTAGAAGAGACCCGCAATGTGTGCGTGAGGAGGGCAGGTGGAAGCTGGAACTTTCACAACAGCCAGCGAGGTCCAGGCGGTCAGAGGTGGACTTTAATCAGTGAGCCTGGATTGCCGAGATGAAGACAGTCAGTCTTCACTGACTGTGGAGACTGTCTTGATGAAGACAGTCTCCACAGCTTAACACTGAATGGCACAGTCGTGGTTCTTAAAAATACGTTGTGTTTTTAGTATAGAGTGCGTTAAACGCCACGCTCTCCTCGTCTCGCTGCGTGGATCCTGTCGCTCAGGAGGCTTGTTTTAAGGTACAGATTTCAGAGCCCTGCCTTATACCTGTGGTTACTGATTAACTGGGGGGTGGGGGTGGAGTGGGATGGCGCTTAGGAATCTCAGATTTTTTAAGGCTTCCCAGGAGAATAAGGCCTCTCGCCATCTTGCCGTCACCCACCTGTCCAATGACATCTCTACCCACGGCCGGCAGTTCCACCCACAAAAAAATGCTCTCTGCTCCCTGAATCCCTTAAAACCTTTGATCCCTTTCTTCTTGCACATGTGCATTCCAGACCTGGAGTGCCCTTCCCAGCCCACCCCCTCTCTGCCCCCTTTAGATGTTTGAGGAGCTTCGGCTTGTCTTCCTAGACCAGTTTGAGAGTCACATCACCTGTGAACCTTTTGTCCCCCACCACTCCCACTCCTCTGTCCCCAGGGTAAATTGGGTCTCAGGCCTGAGGCCTCTGTAGCACCTTCTCCCGCTAGAGTGTTGACCTCCCTGTGTGGTCACCATCTTCCCCACTAGACTCAACTGCCTCCAGGGCAGGGCCTGCATCCTGCTTCTCTCTGAGGAACCCAGGTTCCCAAATGCTGGTAAGTATCTGGCATTTAGCAGGGGGCAGACAGTGTTTGTAAGCAGCCCTTGGAGGGTCCAGGTGAAGAAGGCTGTCATCTCTGGGGGCAGGAGGCTGGTGAGATGGGGTCTTTGGCCAGATTCCACTTAGGAGTTCAGAATTTGAATCTTGGGACCCTTCTCTGAGGTTGAGTCTCAGGACTGAGTGAGTTTGTATTTCATTGTAGCCAAAGAGGGCCCAGCAAATCCATGATGGCGGTCACAGGAAGGGGACAGGTAGGTTAAAGGCAGCTACCTGCTCTTGGCTGGGGTGGGGGAAAAGGGGGAATCTTCGCTTTTAGGGGAGGAGGCGACAGGAAGCTGTTTTCAAGAGGCAGCCGGACTGGTTTTGTTTGCCCCCAAGTTTTACTTTAACCAGGTTGTTTAATTGAAACTTCACTGGCCCTTAACTTCTGGATTGACTTCGGTGTTTGAGACCTGAACTTTCTTTCATGTAATTAAGTCATGATTTCTACCTAGGAAGCTACTCAGCCACAAACCGAAAAAAATAAATAAAATAAAATAAGGTCATAAAAAAATTTTTTGCAGACCTGGAACTGCATATTCTTTGAAGATGACCTTAAAGAAACATGGACACTTTCATTCACTTAATTAAAAATAAAAAAGCATAAAACTGCAACCCGCCAATCTATAGATGTGGCAATAGATCACTAAACTGGTTTTGTACTTGGATGTGCCAGTTCAGGTTTCTTGGTTATTTTTTTATTTTTATTTTTTGCGGTACGCGGGCCTCTCACTGTGGTGGCCTCTCCCGTTGCGGAGCACAGGCTCTGGACGCGCAGGCTCAGCGGCCATGGCTCACGGGCCCAGCCGCTCTGCGGCATGTGGGATCTTCCCGGACCGGGGTACGAACCCGTGTCCCCTGCATCGGCAGGTGGACTCCCAACCACTGCGCCACCAGGGAAGCCCCTCCTTAGTTATTTTTGGTTATTGTCCTTAGGATTCTTAAAGGAGGAGAGACCTTATGAGTATTTGAGAAACAGCTCAGTTGTAATTTTCCTTTAAGAGCCAAGCTTATTGTTTTGAAAGATTCAAGGAGAGTGTATTAATTTTTCTGATGATCTTACTCCAACTGAGGCTTTATAGATAATGGGGAGCAAAAGGAATCTAGCAGAATGCATCTGGAGCCTCAAAGTTTTATGGAAACCTGCTGGTGTTAATTTTACTTAGAGTCTGTATATGGTTGCCATAGTGCCAAGCTCTGATTTTCTGGAGGCTTAGCACATTATAGATGCCCAGGAAACAGTTGCTGATTTGTTAAATAAAAATTGATAAAGTGAAAGTACTTCATATCTTGCTTGCATAGTGGATGGACCAGCAGCTGGTTTCTCTAATGTTTTAAAACATGAATCTAGGGAGGCTGTATTGACAATGACCTAGAAACTCTCTATTGCCTTTCATTTTTGGGGTTTTGAATTTGACCTCTTGATTTTGATTCATATGAATTATTCTGAGGAAGCCCAAAGCCAATTTTGCCCTGCTGGTAGTTACATCTTTTTCTTAAAAATTTATTTATTTTTAATTTTTATTTATTTTTCGGCTGTGTTGGGTCTTTGTTACCGCGCGCGGGCTTTCTCTAGTTGCCGCGAGCGGGGGCTGCTCTTCGTTGCGGTGCGTGGGCTTCTCATTGCGGTGGCTTCTCTTGTCACGGAGCACGGGCTCTATGTGTGAGGGCTCAGGAGTTGTGGCTTGCGGGCTCTAGAGCGCAGGCTCAGTAGTTGTGGCGCACGGGCTTAGTTGCTCCCCGGACCAGTGCTCGAACCCGTGTCCCCTGCATTGGCAGGCAGATTCTTAACCACTGTGCCAGCAGGGAAGCCCAGTAGTTACATCTTGAAAATTCTCATTGCTGTATTGTAGGTGGGTGTGGGGAGTAAGTAAGAGCAAAGCTATGAAAAATAAGAACATTTGTAGTTGATTAAAGTAGGAAATTGGATGAGCCAAGACAAAGCTACCTTTTCTCCCATATTTCTTGTTTCCTTTTAATTGCGTTGCTCTTTTGCCAGGGCTTAACACATCCTGCGTGTGCCATGGTGAGTGACCCCGATGCGGTCCTGGCCTCGTGGAGCTTTTAGGCTGGGCCAAGGCTGTTCTCTGTGATAGAATTTTCTGTGATGATGGAAATGTTATGTGTTTTTGCTGTCCAGTGTGGTCGCTTGAGATTATCAAGCACTTAAAAGGTGGCTAGTGTAACTGAAGAACTGAATTTATAATTTAAAATTTTTAATTAGTTTTAATTAATTTTAATTTAAATAGCCACATATACCTAGTGGCTACCACATGACACAGCATGAATATAAGGAGTATAACAATTCCTACAAAGAAAGGCTAACAGGAAGTGTACATATTTTATGAGTCATCTGATTTATTCTGTTTTATATCAGAAAGCTTTACTGAGAGCTTACTGTATACCTAGTAAAGAATGCACAGAGGTGTTGTTTCTGGGGCACTGGGTCGGTGGGTGGTAGAAAGGTTTAGACGGGCATGTGGTGGTGGAGTGTTAGGTGGAGAGGTACATGTAAACGATAATAATTCCCAACAATAAATGCTTCCACCTTCTTTTTATAGCATGTCCGTTTCATGCATTCTCAGTGGATAAGATATCATTCCAAAGGGGGTGGAAATTGGTTCTTGAGGAGAGAAGGGGTTCTTACCCTTTTTATGTATCAGGTAGAGATATGCATACAGTAATACGCAGACATACATAGGTCTGTGGAATTAACGTTTTATGAGGAGTGGGGTGATTAGGAAAAATGTGTCCAAAAAAGGCTCTTTATGGGAGCAGAAAAAACGGTCAAGCTTGAGAAAACTGTTTTGTGATGAAGCCTAGCTTTTAAGAAAGGTCAGCCTTTTGCTTGTTGCCCCCTTCAAGGTACATTTAAGGAATTTTCGTGAACCTGAGGAGGGTGATTGCTGTTGGTGTATCTCCTTTACTTGAAATATCTTGGCAAAACGAATCCGTATCACCAGATTCTGTAGTCAGAAAGTCACCTAGTGTTGAACAATAAGTGGATTCAGAGGCATCCAAGACTGGCTTGCCTTCTCACGGTTATGTATTCACCATTTGTAAATATTCTGAATCGTGATGAATGCAAAGAACAACTTTAACGCTGGGTTGTGTCAAACTGCCCTTTATTAATTGGGCTCTGTGGCTGTAATCCTTTTAATGAGGATATGTATGTGTGTCTGTCTGTCTATACACACACATATCTATACAACCAGTATCTGTAACAACATCTATAACAACCTTTGTGTATAACATATATATACACGTGTGTGTGTATGTATATATAAGCATATACCTATACATACATATATATATTAGCTGAAAGAACTGAAGCATTGGACTGGTCTTAGTAGCAGATTCTTGCTTAGAATGACAGAGAGACAAATTCTCTGTTCCAGAACAACTGGTTTCTATGTAGAGCTCATCTTTGATATGCTTACAACTTTGCTGAGGGCTATGGTGGGACCGAAACCTGGAATAGCCTTCGTGTAGCCTTAGTCACTTCCTTCAGCCCCTCAAGCTATAATGCCTTTTGAAATGAGCTCATAAATGTGCATTCCGCTCTGGGTTTCATTATTTTGATGTTCTTCTACTCTGATGGACCTGGAGTCATTTTAACGCATCAGCACAATACATTTAATCCTGCATACTCTGCTTAGGATAAAACAACTTTTTAAAAGTGGCCCTGTGAATGTGAGGTTTGTCTTACCATTTTCCATTGTTTAAAAATGTCATTAGTTTTTGGTTTGCTTTACATGAAACTCAGACTTGGTGTTGAGTTTAGCACAGTAGGGAGACATGTGGATTTTAAACTTTTTTTTTACAAAGCACACTATAGGTAAGGACGAGGAATAACAAAGGAATCCATATGTTCATTGAGTATTTTCATTGAATAAATTTCTAAAAATCTTATTTTCTGTTTTTTCCCCCTCCTCTGTTGTGTTAAAGGAGTTACGAGATGGGGACTTCGTATACTCAATTAATTTGATGGGCAAATTGGTATATTCCAGGAGATTTGGAATCATGAGTCAAGCATCACTGGTGCTGAAATGAAAATCCCTCATTTCCAATCCCATCTTGATACTAAAAGTGATCCCTGACAGGAGCAGCGTTTCCCGCTCTACAGGTGGCTTATTATTGATCTTTGATTGGGTAGCAACAGTTGCCAGAGCTGGGCTGTTTCCTTGTGGTTCCTTGTGGCCTGCCTAGATGGTATTTGGCTTTTCACTGCACCTTCCCGAAATGCCCTTGAACAGTTATTGTGCGTTAGCCTGAAGGGCACTAACCTGAGTCCCACTTTTACATACGTATCTTCTGGGTGTCCACAGCAGGATGTCACTAGAATCCTAATATCCTCTACCAGGGAGAGTTAGGGATGTAAAAATCCCACACCCAAGCCCTTGTGTCCAGTTAAGGCTTGTCCTCCCACTGACCAAGAGGAGCATTTGCTCCCACTGAAGTCAGTAGTGTTTCTCTGGTTTGACTTAATTCAAGCAACGCCAGGGAAAATATGATGCATGCTGTTCTGTTTAACCTCGGCAGCCTTAATAAACGCTGGTGAATTACATGGTGGCGGTGGTAGCAGTGGCAGCGGGGAGGAAGGTCCAAGCGTGGAGGGGATGTGTGTTTTTATGGGTGACTGGGTCGGTCTGCGTGCAGCATGGTTATTTGTGTCATTAGGCAGTTTACATAATGAAGTGGTCTACTCAGCAGCTCCATCCTTCCAGCTGCCTGCGGGGCTGTCTGCACAAGCAGGGGGGGGACTCTCCCACCATCATCTCCCTCCCGCCCTCCTCCCCACCCTAGCTCTTTCCCTTTGCTTTTCGTTTTGGCTTAAAATAACTAAACCCCTCCACCCCATCCCGCTGCCACACACACAGACATACCAGAGTCACGTTTGGTAAAATATGAATTCGCATTAATGAAAAAGTGCAATTATTTGAATTCATACAGACGAGGCAATTTTTTTTTTTAAAACAATGCTTGCTTATGGAAGATCATTTGCCATAGAGTTGTGAACTTGGTTTGTTCTGCCTGCCTCAGATAAAAATAACCATTTGGAGTGTAAACATGAACTTGAAGACACTAGAAGTTGTCAAACTAGTATTTTTCTAGGCTGAGTCTGTTCTGCCTGATTGCATAGCTGCCTCCCCTCTGCTCAGATAAAGCCCCAGCCTGAAAACATGCACGAAATGTGAAAACTACTTTGAACTAAAAATTTCACCTTAGCTGTTCACTTGTGCTCTGCTGGAAGAAACATGTGGTATTGGGAAATCACGCAGAGAAGAGAGAAAGTGAGAGAAAAAGAATATCCCAAAGGTCTTGCCTCACCCAGAGTCTGGCAGTGAATTCTCCTGATATAATATAAAGAAATTTGATTCTTATACACTGCTTTTGGAAACATATCTGTGGCCTGACATGAGAATTACCAGGAGGTTTGATGCCTTGTTTTGTCTTGTTTAACATAATGCTCTGGTCTTTCATTTTTAGAAGGTAGAGAGTCTCTCTTGTAGACCATCTAGTAGGTAGTGCAACCTTTTCATTTTTACAGGGCACACTCAGCGAGCTGAAGTCACTTGCCTGAGGCCGCTCAGCTTGCAGTGGGGACAGTGGGATTCTCACTCTAGGTCAGGACTTTCTGTCCTGTGGTTTCCCCTGAAAGCCACCTGGCTAACCGCTTGTTGACTTCAGCTCTTGAGACCATTCAAGTAGGAAAGAACATGAGCTATGGAAAAAAGCTCGGTCCTGGGCTCTCAGTTGATTATTGTTAGTCAAGATTTTTGTTGGCTTGTTTGTTTATACGGAATCCTTGGTTGTCTGGTTTCCCAAAATAGTTTTCCACTTCCATTGCAGTCCTTTCTTTTTCTATAGAAGATGTTTTTGTTTTCTTTTAGGCCTGTATGTGTGTGTGTGTGTGACAGCCTGTTTTGCTTATATTTTAATCATCTGTTATGTTTGACATAAGCATATTTATCTGTAAGAATAACTTGGCTTCTTTCATCTACGTTGTCTTAGTTTTGTAAATACATTGATCTATGCGCGTGTGTGCGTGCACATACACACACATACACACACGGTATGGTTTTTGATTCCCAAATGTTTAAAATTGCCATGGGACATCTTATGTCTAGTAAAAAGATACTGCTGTGGAAATCTGCAGCATTTCCTGCTGTGAGTGCCAGGGCCCAGGGACCCCGGTTACCATGGAAACCAACATGGAGCCGCTGGGTGGTGCTTTCCTTTAGAGCTGCATTTGAGTGCATTTTGCAGTCAGCTACAGTGCTGCATCTTCCCCCCACCCCCTTTCACATTAGGAGGGGGAAAATGCTGAGTGATTACAAATAAAAAGAAACTACTGTTCCAGCCAAGGCAGAAAGAGATCTTTAAAATGTACTGTTTTAATGTGATTGCCCATAGTGGGGCAATACAGTTCTCTGAAGATGGCTAAAGGTACCTGATAAAATACAAAGGAATTGTGGAGGAGATAGTGAAAATGGAACCTTCATCCTGTGCTGCTGACCTGCAGGCTTCTTTTTGGGAATGACGGGCGTGCAAGACTGACACGGGCTTTACTCCCACTGACTCTGGTTGAGCCCGTTCAGTTTGTCGCAAGGGCTTGACGGCAGACAAAAAAGACCTTCAGCACTCTGCACGTGCCTGCCACCCTCCATTTCCTTTTTTTTTTTTTTTTTTGCGGTACGCGGGCCTCTCACTGCTGTGGCTTCTCCCGTTGAGCACAGGCTCCGGACGCGCAGGCTCAGCAGCCATGGCTCACGGGCCCAGCCGCTCCGCGGCATGTGGGATCCTCCCGGACCGGGGCACGAACCCGTGTCCCCCGCATCGGCAGGCGGACTCTCAACCACTGCGCCACCAGGGAAGCCCCACCCTCCATTTCCTGACCCCTCTCTCTCAGAACCCACCCAGAGAACCAGATCTGAGAGCCTGGAGAGCTCCCCCGAATTTTAGCCCTCGATTTGCCGTTTAAGCACGTGAGTGCCATCTGTCCTTGTTGAAAGGCTGTGCTGATTATGAGAGCGGTACTTCATTCGGATGATACCATTTAAAGCCAAGCGCAAGATGCGTTGCTTGTGCTGGACCCGGAGGAAAAAATGAACCGTGTCAACACACCCCTGACCTCCCACTGGTGGTGGTCCTGTTGGTCACTGGCCACAGGTGGGCTTCCAGCACGTTTGTGAGGGAGATGCAGTGATACCCAACGCCAGGCTCCCACTGCCCATCAACAGACTCCTGTTTCATGAGACTGAAGGATAATAAAATTGCATCCAGCCATGTTAGATGGATGCCTTTGTGCTCTGGTGTTTGCTTTTCCAAATGTGTGTGTATAAAGCAAATGCCAGGAGTGTGTGCTATTCGGAAACAGTGAAGTACCTTGGAGCCTTTGCCTGTTGCAGGCGGCTGGGACCTTAGTCCAGCCTTGGCCTTGAGGATCTACGGAGGGCCCTCTACCTGTTGAGGCTCTCAGCTAGCCTGATCTCATTGAGGAAGGTAGTAGGAACCCCGTTTTGCAAACAAGGGAAACCGGCCGGTGACTTGAAGCGCCTTGGTTAAAATGCCACACAGCTCTGAAGCAGCAGAGCCTGGAGTGTGTGTATCCGCTCTTCAGGACCCGTCAATCCACCTTCTTTCCACCTCTGAGTTCAGTTGGATATATGGAATCACCTGGGAATTTAGAGTCTCAGCCCAGCACTCTAGACATTTCGGGCTGCATAATTCTTTGTTGTGAGGGCTCTCCTGTGCATTACAGGCTGTTTAGCAGCATCTCTGGTCTCTGCTCCCCGGTTGTGAAAATCAAAAATATTTGTAGCCATTGCTGAATGTCCCCTGGTGGGGCAAAATGACCCTGATCGAGAACCACTGAGCTAGACCTCTTAGGTGTTTTTATTTGGCAGTTTAATGGACCCGCGGCTCTGCCTTTTCTTGAGGCGGTTGTGGACATCTTGGTTCATTTAAGCTAGGCTTTAAATTATTTGTAACAATTTTAGGATTTTAGAAATTTGACGGTCCATGCATTGTTTCATCTGGGAAATGACCACCATGCTGAGTTGTGTGTAAAACTTTATGAAGAGTCCACATCTTACCAAAAAGGAATGCTTCTTTTTTTACTCAAAGGCCATTTCCCACAGTGAAAATATGCAGGGTTTTTTTTTCCCCCCAAAAAAAGATTAACTCAAATAAGAACAGTGAAGGAGTTGAACGGAGTGTTGGAGTTTTCATTCTAGCTGAGCTGCCCTCCTTCTCGGAGAGGCTGTGCCTGGGTCAGGAGGCTGGCTGCAGGCCACGCAGGCCGTGTGGACTTGGTGGGTCAGTCTGAGCGGACACCCTTTGGTTTTGTCATATATGAGAGGACAGTCGGGTCTGCTGTACCTGCTTGTCAGGGTGACCGTGGAGCTCCAATGAGGTCGAGGCCGTGAGAACCCCAAACAGCTTTGACACAAGATTACCTGTCCCTTCTGGGGCCTCTGCTCACATCAGACGCGGTGGGTTCCCGGTCACTTCTAGATCCTGGCACTCACTCCTGATTCCACTTCTGATTTGTTTGCCTGTCTCCTCCCAGCTTTTGCCCCTACTCTAGATCCATTGAGGTCACTGTTTTTCCTCCCAAAATACTTTTTTTTTTGACATTTACAAGTTCCCCATTACTATTTTGTTTATTACTCTTACATTTTATTATGTTTTTTCTAATTATTACAAATATTTACATATATTACATATAATTATTTTATTATACTGCTTATTAGATTAGGGGTATTATAATAGGAAAATGAATGAATTTTGATTTTTCTTTTAATAATGTTTCATTTTTTTTCCTGCTTTACTAAAGTATGACTGGCAAGTGAAAATGTATATATTTAGGTTGCACAGTGAGATTTTTAAAGTTGTACAGCGTGATAACTTAATATACGTATTGTACGTTACGAAACGATGTCCACAGTCAAGTTAATTAATAGATCCATCACCTGTCATAGTTACCAGTTTGTGAAATGAACGTTGAGTGTTTTAGTTATCTCCCCCATGCTCGTGGGTAGGGAATGTCACCTTCCCCTGCGTGGGATGTTCTTCTCCCTTACCTCCCCCCGCATACTCCAACTGATCCCTTAAGGTTTCTCTCAGGCAGTCTGTCCTCTGGGAACCCTTTTCTCAGTCCTCAAAGGGGTTAGGAGCTGCGCCGTTTTGCTCCAAGCCCAGAATCTGGGCACCTCCTGCTCTCTCCCTGTTCCCTTACCAACCCGTGAGCTTCCTTAAGGCCAGGACTCATTCATTTATTAACAAATAGTGAGTGCCGTGGTGTGCCAGGCACAGTTGTTCTGTTTTAATGTGAAATTCACACAGCACAGAATTAACCGACTTAAAGTGAATGATTCAGTGGCATTTAGTGTTGTGCAACCACCACCCTTGTCTGCTTGCAAAGCACTTGCATCACCGCAAATTAAACCCTGGACCCAGGATGATGAAAGAGGTCTGGGGATGGCTAGGATAGTGGTGTTGGTTGTACAGCTGTGTGAATGTACTTGAATGCCACTGAACTGTAGCCTTAAAAATGGTTACAGTGCAAAGCCGACTTTTAGGGCAGTGAAAACACTCTCTGTGATACCATATAATGGATACGTGTCCTTAAACATTTGTTCACATCCATAGAATGTACAACACCAACGGTGAACCCTAATGTAACCTGGGGACTTTGGGTGATAATGATGTATTTGTGCAAAATTCATCAGTTGTAACAGATGTACCACTTTATTGGTGGATGTTGATTAGTTAGGGAAACTATGCATGTATGGGACAGGGAATATATGAGAAATCTCAGTACTTTCCCCTCAGTTTTGCTATGAACCTTAAACTGCTTTAAAGAAATAAAATCCTAATTAAAAAATGGTTATAATGGTAAATCTTACGTTAGGTATATTTCACCACAAGAAAACAAAAAAACCATGCCCATTAAGCATTTACTCTTCCCTCCCTTACCCTGGCCTGTTTTGTGTTGTATTCATCATTATTTCCTTAGCCATTAACAAAGTTGTTACTAAATAAAACTTTGTCATCTCTTCAACAGCTCTGTAATGGGAGCTGTACAAAGACAACTGATTTGTTTTTGTAATCTCTTCAATAGCTCTGTAATGCGAAAAGTTATCTTTAAGGCTATTTACTTATTTAAGGGTTTTCTACTTCTCTACCGATATCTCCATAGAAACGCCTCTTAAACCAAAGCTAATTTGTAAGTTTATCTGCCCATCTTGGTTATTTTTAGTTGACGTTTTGGGCTGATAATGGTGGTCTTGGTTCTGTACCTGGTGATGTGTGTCTGGCACACTTGGGAACAAAGAGTCTTTCAAATACATGTAGTCGTATCACATCTAAGGATGTTAAAGGTTTTTGATTACTCTTTCTTATGGAGGAGACAGAAAATGAAACCGTCCTTTCAGAAATCAACATTTTTACTCCGATTTTGTCCTTGAAGTGTGGCTGCCTTGTTAATCCTTTTCTTTCTGCTCACAAGTCACAAAATCTTGTTTTTCTCTGTTGCTCTATAATTTATAAAATTGTATTGCAGTTGGCTTGGGTAGAATTTACTTAAGCATCGTTGAGCCTCTAGATTTTCTTTCTGGCTTAGACAAAAGCATCATTAATTATGAATATGAATTCCTTTTGCAAAATGACAAGATTGAACATTTCCTCATGCCAATATCCCAGCTGTCTCATTCTGATGCTCAACAAAGACTTTTAGAGATTGTTTTTAATAGCCATGGTATCAGATACTAAAAAAAAAGCTGAAGAGAATGCAGAGTAGCTTACTGTTCATTTGTCTAGAAAAAACAAAACAAAACATAATGAAAGGTTTTGGTTTTAATGTGGCCGTTTCCACTCTTGTAATGCATTTGAGGTCTCAAAGTTTTAGTCATGGCTGCAAACCAAAGGATCATTCTCTAAAGTGTTCTGCTGTTGACAGATGCAAAATTCCATTTGTTCAGATGATCAGTGCTTGAGAACCCCAAGACTCAGGTCACCTTGTTGCCCACCCTCTGAGGAGCTGAAGCTCAGTCTTGGTTTGGCGATGGAGGTGATGGGATGGGAGGTGATGGAAGGGGCGTCGGTAGCCAGTCAGCCCTCACTGTTTGCCATCACTGAACCATTATGGCTTCACCACAGTCACAGGGTAGCTTCTATTCCTACCACTGCAGGAAGTAGCTAGGGTCTGATTTCACAACCTTCAGGCTTTTTACCACCATGTTCCGTTGCCTCAGTCCTGAGTGTGTCTGCCCAGCCATCGGTTGACCATCTCAGTGAGTCAGTTTCTGCTGTCCCTACTTGCCCTGTATCCTGTATTTTGCTGCCAGAGAAGTTGACCCAGATGTGGTCCTTCGTGTTAAAACCCTGGGAAGAGGTTGTCTTGCCTCTGGCCTCCAGCTGGGGTTTTCTAGACTGGAGATGGACCTATGTTGTTACATTCCTAAGTTTAGAGCTCAAGGCTCAGAGATTTTGTGTGTGCATGTGTTCATGCATGTGCTATTATTTGATAATATGCCACAGGTTGTTGAAAGACTTGGTTTCTGCTCAGTTTCTTGAGTAAGGATGTTTTGGGTCACTGTCCCCCTTCTGTTTTAAAATTTAATTTTCTGTTTTTGAATTTTGGACACTTCCTTTTTTTTAACATCTTTATTGGAGTATAATCGCTTTACAATGTTGTGTTGGTTTCTGCTGTATAATAAAGTGAATCAGCTGTATGCATACGTATATCCCCATATCCCCTCCCTCTTGCGTCTCCCTCCCACCCTCCCCATCCCACCCCTCTAGGTGGTCACAAAGCCCCGAGCTGACCTCCCTGTGCTATGCGGCTGCTTCCCACTAGCTATCTATTTTACATTTGGTAGTGTATATATGTCCATGCCACTCTCTCACTTCATCCCAGCTTACCCTTCCGCCTCCCTGTGTCCTCAAGTCCTTTCTCTATGTCTGTGTCTTTATTCCTGTCCTGCCCCTAGGTTCATCTGAACCATTTTTTTTTTTAGATTCCATATATATGCATTAGCACACTGTATTTGTTTTTCTCTTTCTGACTTGCTTTACTCTGTATGACAGACTCTAGGTCCATCCACCTCACTACAAATAACTCAATTTCGTTTCTTTTTATGGCTGAGTAATATTTCATTGTATATATGTGCCACATCTTCTTTATCCATTCATCTGTCAATGGACACTTAGGTTGCTTCCATGTCCTGGCTACTGTAAATAGAGTTGCAATGAACATTGTGGTACTTGACTCGTTTTGAATTATGATTTTCTCAGGGTATATGCCCAGTAGTGGGATTGGTGGGTCATATGGTAGTTCTATTTTTAGTTTTTTAAGGAAACTCCATACTGTTTTCCATAGTGGCTGTATCAATTTAACCTCAAAATGGATTAAAGACCTTCATGTAAGGCCAGACACTATAAAACTCTTAGAGGAAAACATACGCAGAACACTCTATGACATAAATCACAGCAAGATCCTTTTTGACCCACCTCCTAGAGAAATGGACACTTCCTTTTGAACCAAAGGCATTTGTGCGTAAGAAACTTTATTATTCTCATTTTTGGCTTACTTTAAACGGAAGCACTATAACATTAAACATGAACCCATCTGGCTTAGGTCACATGGAAAGAAAACGGGCCAGACAGTTCAATGTATTGTTGATTGACTACTTTAGAAAACATCAGGAGAGGATCCAAGATGGCCTGTTATGGTCAGAGGTTGAGCAAGGAAGGGCCGGACACCCACTTGTCAGTGTTTAAAAAACAAGACAGACGGTTAGCCGTACTTCTAAGCCCATCCATTCTTTCCCTGTCTTTCCATATTTTTTAAATTGAAGTATAGTTGCTGTACAGTGTTATATAAGTTACAGGTGTACAGTATAGTGATTCACAATTTTTAAAGGTTATGCTCCATTTGTAGTTATTATAAAATATTGGTTATATGCCCGGTGATATACAATATATGCTTGTAGCTTTTTTTTTAAATTAATCTGTTTTATTTTATTTAGTTTTGGCTGCGTTGGATCTTTGTTGCTGCGAGCGGGCTTTCTCTAGTTGTGGCGAGCGGGTGTTACTCTTCATTGCGGCTCGTGGGCTTCTCATTGCGGTGGCTTCTCTTTGGAGCATGGGCTCTAGGCACGCGGGATTCAGTAGTTGTGGCATGTGGGCTCAGTAGTTGTGGCTTGCGGGCTGTGGAGCACAGGCTCAGTAGTTGTGGCGCATGGGTTTAGTTGCTCCGTGGCATGTGGGATCTTCCCGGACCAGGGATTGAACCTGTGTCCCCTGCATTGGCAGGCGGATTCTTAACCATAGTGCCACCAGGGAAGTCCCTTTGCTTATAGCTTATTTTATACCTGACAGTTTGTACCTCTTAAACCTCTACTCCTGTATTGCCCCTCCCTCCTTCCCTCTCCCCACCGGTAAACACTAGTTTGTTCTCTGTATCTGTGAGTCTGCTTCTTTTTTGTTATATTCGCTAGTTTGTTGTATTTTTTAGATTCCACAGATAAGTGATATCATATATAGTATTTGTCTCTCTCTGACTTTTCACTTCGCATAATGCCCTCCGGGTCCATCCATGTTGCTGCAAATGGCAAATTTTCATTCTTTTTTATGGCTGAGTAGTATTCCATTATATATACATGTGTACGTATATATTTGCATGTGTGTGTGTATATATGTGCCACATCTTCTTTATCCATTCATCGGTTGATGGACACTTAGGTTGCTTCTGTATCTTGGCAGTTGTAAATAGTGCTTAAGCCCATCCATTTGTGTTTTCTTCGTAGTGTGATTTGGCTTTAGAAACTCTGTTGTTTCCTTTGATTGTATTTAGTATAAATTTGCCATGAAATGCTATTTCACATTACTGTATCTAGTCATGGGCTGTGTGTGTGTGTGTGTGTGTGCGCGCGCGTGTGTGCGTGCGCGCGCGCGCGTACCATTAGGAAGATGTTCTACCATGTCCTTGCCTCTCCCCACTTTGTCACTCTGTCCCCCTTCTCTGAAGTAAGAACTTTGTGGGCAGCTGAGCTGACCTGGCCTTGCAGTTAGCCACTGGCCCTGGCAGCTCGCTTCACTCTCTGTACTCCTTCCAGTAGCCTGGACCCCCGCTTCCTGACTCCAGGCTTCCTCTTGCCTCCTAGGGGCCAAGGCAGGCCACTCCAGCCTCCTATCTGCTATCTTCTTACCCTGTAAGAATTGAGGCTACAGGGAGAACCTCAGCAAGCAGGGCTGAGCCCCGCATGAGGGCGGCTGCCAAAGGTGGTGATGGGCACACACGTTGATAAACGGCTTCCCCACCCTGCTCTCATTCCACATAAAAGAGACCACAAAGATCATTGCAGCATGAAATGGAAGAGAGGGTAGATGATTCTGGTGCGCACGCTGCCCTGTTGTTAGTTAGGAAATTGCAAGGCGTGCTGGTGAAGAACCTTCGATTTAGATTAAATCACAGCCTGCTTTTTTTTGCAGCATGACCTTTGGCAAGTTGCTTTAACCTCCGTGTACATCAGTTTTATTGTCTGTAAATTGAACTTGATAATGGCACCTATGTAGGATTGTGGGGAAGAGTCTTTGAGAATGTGTGTAAAGGGCAGAGTTCAGTGCCTGGTCCGTGGTAGCCTTTAGAAGCTATTATTATGAATAAGGAGAGCTCCTGTGTGTCAGTACACACGAATGTGCCAGGCACTGTGCTACGTGCTTGGTATGTATAGATTATATTAATTTTTATAGAGAGTTGTTCTGAGACAGGTGGTGGTGCTTTAAACAGTGGTCAGGTTGCCTCCGTCATTGAAACAATATGAAATATATGTAGGATGGGTACATTTGCATTGTGGGTATTTTAAATAACACACCCCCGCCAGCGACCACAACCAGGAATGGTACAAAAGAGTCCCTTTCGTGCCTGAAATAGCTTCTCTGATGTAACCAGATGCAGGAGTCCTGCGGCTGGCATTTCTCTCTGTCGAGAGGGGATTAGTGACTCCGAGCCGAAGGTTAGTTACTTGAGTTTATCATTTGCTTTATTTTTTTAAAGCATGCTACCGCTTCCCTGTGTTGTTTTGAACTTGACAGTCTGTGTAAGGATTCCAAAGTCCAGTTTTTCACTTGGGAGGAGGCTGAATGCAATAATCCTCCTTTTTGTTTCTAACTCTGACCTTTGGCGTTTACTCCACGCGGGGGAAACGTTCCTACTCTGTGCTCTGCGGCTTCATCCCCAGGTGGCCTTGAATAGATCATTGACTTGCTTACATGTGATTAGGGAGCTCCTTCCCTGTGGTCTAAGGAAACCACCGCTCTGGCCTCGAGGGTCTTTGTGGCCTGGCTTAGGTTTCCTCCCATAGGAAGGAGGGCTGGGGTAAGAATAAATGTAGAGTAAGCAGGGCGTTAGAGGCAGCGGGGGTGGCAGTGAGAGCTCCTGCAGCCTGCCCTGCTTTGCTGAGGGACGTGCCCTTCATTCATATGGTAGAAACCCTGTGCCGGGCCCCAGCGAATGTTCTCTGACACAGGTGATGGGTTGTCAGGTTTCTCTGTTAAGAGTACCTTGGTGGTCAGGTCTTTTCAAAGGTGTTCTTTCAAAGAGACGACTGTAATAGAAGTACTGTAATAGCATTCTATTAGTGTAATAGGTATATTATATACTATTAATACAATAGAAATGGTATATTGGATTCTGGAAGCTAAGCGCCCTAGTTGTGGCATGTGAAGAGCCTTTGTTTTTTCTTTTTTTTTTTTTTTTGATGATGAGAAACAATGCCGTATTTTATTTTATTTTTTTTTGCGGTGCGGACCTCTCACTGTTGTGGCCTCTCCCGTTGCGGAGCACAGGCTCCGGACGCGCAGGCTCAGCAGCCATGGCTCACGGGCCTAGCTGCTTTGCGGCATGTGGGATCTTCCCGGACCGGGGCACGAACCCATGTCCCCTGCATCGGCAGGTGGACTCTCAACCACTGCGCCACAAGGGAAGCCCGTTTTTTCTTATAATCCTCTTCCCTACTTTTCCCTTGGAGTAATGCCCTCCTCTCCGCGTACCCTAACCTTGCACGGGGCTTCCTTCTTTGTCCCTTTTAGCTGAGACTGGAGGCTGCAGCTGGCTGGCCCTGGCCCCTGCAGGTTTGATGTGGAGGGTGAAGGCCTGCAGGTGACTCATCCCCTTCCCAGTCTGGGCTGCCTGCCTCTGGGCCTCGCCTGGTACTCTGCATCAACACCCGATTCCTGAGCTGGGGATTGAGTTGTTCTGCTTGGGAGAAGCCCCATGTTCCAGATGTGGTCTGAGCCAGAGGGAAAGCCGTTGCCACTTGAAAGTCTCTTCTGAGGGGACCATTCTGTCTTTCACACTTTACTAAAAACTGAAACTCCCATATGACTTCATTTTCCCTGTTTGTTTCCCAGGGCTTAGTATACAAAGCAATCAGGAGAACCTGACTTACTATTTTGCTAACCCTAGATCCTAAAAAAGAAAAGTTCTGGAGAGGATAATAAAAGACTAAAGAATGTCTTGGCAGTGGTTAGAGGAGATTTTAATTAAATCTGAAACTAGTGGCTTTGTGAGATTCATTCCCTTTTTGAGGGTGACTGTTGGGTTTAGTCCTGGTTAAATCCAGGTACAAAGTGTTGTATGAATTTTCTCCCATTGAAGAGTTACACAGCTTCCCAAACTCTTTCTCCTAAACCCTGTTGCGAATGTGTGGGTAGTTTTGAGATGCTCACATCTCTAAATCTTCTGTTGGCGTTCTCTGAAGTTCATTTAGAGCCCGGATAAGGAACAGTTATAAGTCAACGATTGTGGGTTTTTGCACTGCATCCAGGTTTCCCATTGTGACCTAATGGCGGTTGGTTCCTTGGTTCAGCCAACATAGTCTGAGCAGGTTCCACAGTTAGAGGACTGGGCCAGCTTCTGGAAGGAGCTTCTGAAGCAGATCGGGCAAGGATTGGGCCCAGAAGGGTAACTGTCCAGAATGGGAGAGAATTCATGTACCTTAACACCTATCCCTCAAAGGAGAAAGGGACCATTTCTATGGGTATTGAAATATTAGTAGGCAGGGGATGAACCTGATCTTTCAAATCACAGGGAACCATGTAGGACAAGTACACGTTCATCATGCAGAGACCGACTCCAAAAGCCAGAAGGTCATGTGTCAGGTAGATTCCACTGTCATACTGGTTAACTCTCCTGCTGTAGTAAAAACAGAGAGGGAGATGCGAGGAGGGAGGGAGGGAGGGAGAAAGGAAACACACAGTCCATGCAGTTAGGCTTTAGAGGTGAAGACTTTGAATCTGTCTGATCAAGCCCTTGGGCAAGTTTTATTTAGCACGTGTAATGTCTAGGTAGGGTTTGCATATGAGGTCTAAGGGACGGGCAGGTCGTGTAAATGAATGAATGGAGTCAGGCTGACGATGCGAAAGTGCGCGCCCTGTCTAGAGCAGACAGACGACCCTCTGGCCAGTGTTGTATTGTTGGAATGTGGGCCTCGATTCTTGGATTTTTATGAACAGCACTGTCCAGTAGAAGGCTTGGTGATGATGGACGTGTCCCATATCTGCGTCATCCAGTAAGGCGGCCACATGTGGTTCTTGAGCCCTTGACATGTGGCTGGTATGACCAAGGAATCGAATTCCTAATTTTATTTCAGTTGAATTAATTTAAAGAGCCACAGGTGACTCGTGGCTACTGTGTTGGGCAGCATAGTGGTAGATGCAGCCAGGATCTGGGCATTATGTGAAATCTTCTGATTTTTAAGTTTGCAGGCTAAATTTGGCTCATGGGCTGTCACTTTCCAACCTCCACCCAGAGATTCAGAGGCGCCTTTAAAAAGTCCTAATGCTTGGGGCTCACTCCCAGATGGTCTGATTTGACTCGTTGGCAGCGGGGCCTGGGCATCAGTATTTTCTGAAGCTCCCAGGTTGATTGTAAGGGCAGCCGAGGTCAGGAACCCCTGCTTAGACCCTAAACATCGGAGGGTGACAGCGCAAGACCCTTGTGGATTTTCAAATGCTAAAAAACCTGTACTGTGTGCAGTTACTTCCAGATTCCATACGTGGTCAATGAAGATGGTTATAACTATCTCTTAGAGTAATTGTAAGGGTAAAATAAAACCATGGGTTAAGTGAAAAGAACAAAAGTGCGTTGAGATGCGGGTGCTAGGCTTGCCTTACTCACTAGCCAAACTACTTGCCCTCACAAACCAACCTTGCCTCTGTAGGGGAGGAAAAAATGTCTTTTTCTATGACCTTCCTAGGCTTTCTGGCTGGGGCACTGTAAATTGGACTGAAGCAAGACAGGTTAACGAGAGAAAAGCATACAGATCTATTTAATGTAAGTTTTATGTGACGTGAGAGCCTTCACAAGGAAATGAAGCCCCTGAGAAACAGTTACACCTGAGCGTTTTTATAGTAAGTTTAAGGAAGAGTGGAAAGTCGTGGGAAAATGTGGTGGGACGGAAGGGAATGAACTAAGGGCTGTTACTGGGGAAAACACAGCAAGGACTGTTTGCTTGGATCCCTCTCGGCGCCCCTCCGAGGTCAGCGAGTGCTTCCTGCACCTGCCGTTTCTCAAATCTCTTCAGTTGAAAATATTTCTTACACGGAAGCGGCATCTTTGGGGGCAGCATATCCTGAGATGGGATTCAAGCCTTGCCTTGGCAAAACCATGAGTTAGCGCTTGCCATGGACTATAGAATTCTTTTTTAAGCGTCGTCTCAGTCAGCAATGTTTAAATGCCAGTGGTCTCCTGAAATCATGCAAAAATGGCAGGTATTTGATAGACATTGTGCGTTCATCTGGGTCTGTAAGATTCCAAAGCTGGTGTCACTCTCAGAATTACAGGTTGAAATGGAATTAAAAGTGGAGAAAGTGAAGGAAGGATCGGCGTTTTATAGTCTAAGGAGTGTTTTAGGCATGCATATTTGTTTTTAAAGAAAAAACCAACAAGTTCCCATGGGTCTGTAAGTTCCACAGTGTTGGAGACTGGATCTGCCTTGTTCATTGTGTTCCTGGGGCCCTGTACATTGTAGGGGCTCATTGAACCTTTGTTGAATGAGAGGATGAATTAGTGCCTACGGGGCCCTGCACCAGAGCGTCAGGATTATTTGAGGAAATTTTTATTTTTGTTCTTATTAGGATAGAGGATTTGGAGAGGTTAATTAGTTTTCCCAGGGTTGCAGAGCTAAGTGGCAGAATCAGTATTTTAAAGTCTGGAATTGTTCCTACAGGACCGTGCGAACTTCGTTGCTATAAATATGTATACTGCTGACCCCTAGCTAAAATCATCTCTAAAATGCGTGCAGTGGATCAAAGGGGGATCAACTGGGATCATGGTTTGGGAGGGATCAGCCCATTCTGTCGCCTCCATTCTGAGGCTCTACCCCTGAAACCTCTTGGGGATCAAAGACCTTTAGGGGAAAAGATACATTTTGATGTCCTTTACATCCATCAGTGACCAGTGCTGAACACACAGAGGCATCTAGTGAGTACCTACCGACCTGATTCAGAAGATATAAATAATGTCTCTTATATACTTCTTTAGACGAGAAGGGAGTGAAACACTTAACTTTTAGAAGTAAGCAGGCACATTTTAAAATTTGTAGCCCTCTGCCAAGAGGTGATTAAAAGAGTTTTCCAAGTGTCTTGGGATTTATGTAACAGAGGTATGTGTTTTCTTTCTGAAATATACTGTTGTAACATTCCCCTTGCTTAGTTCTGTTCTGCTTCACGCAGAACTCTAAGCCTCCCTTGCCTCTAAAAAGAAAAAAAAGAAAGAAAGAGAAAACCATATATACTGCATCCCTAAAAATTTAAAGTGTTGGCAAACTATAACCCATGACCAAATTCAGCCTACTGCTGGCCTACAAGCTAAGAATGTTTGTTTTAAATAGTTGGAAAAAAATGAAAAGACTAATATTTTGTGACATGTGAAAGTTAATGTGAAATTCAAATTTAAAAGTCCATCCATAAAGCTTTATTGGAACACAGCCAGCCCATTTTTGTTCACAGTTGGTCTGTGCAGCCACGGCAGAGTGGAGGAACAGAGACTGAATGGCCCACAAAGCCTAAAATATTTACTAAATGACCCCTTACAGAAAAAGTGTGCCGACCCCTGATTTAAAGCCAAGTAGCTTAAATGTAGAAAACAAACTTATGGTTACCCGGGGGGATGGGGAGTGAGGGATAAGCTGGGAGATTGGGATTGATGTATACACACTACTACATATAAAATAGATAACTAATAAGGACCTACTGTGGAGCACAGGGAACTCTACTCAATACTCTGCAATGGCCTGTATGGGAAAAGAATCTAAAAAAGAGTGGATGTATGTATATGTATAACCTATTCACTTTGCTGTACACCTGAAACGAACACACCATTGTAAATCAACTATACTCCAATAAAAATTAAAAAAAAAAAAAAGGCAATGGAGCTTGACAAGAGGGAGTGGGGGGTAGGGGGAGTAGAGGTAGAAAATATGTTATTCCTTACTTTTCTCCTTCGTCGGATAAAATTTGAGTGTTTAAAATGAATCCCTTAAAGTTTTTCCCCCCTCCTGATTTGCATATCCCTGAATTCAGAGTCTTGATTGGGGAAGACAAAAGAAAAAAATTAACAAGTGGTGATAGTGGTGACAGAGAAAAGGAAGGCTCTGATACAGTTTTCAGCGAAAGGATTCATATGGTTCTCACCCCCTTCCCTTCTGTGTCTCACCCCAAGACCTTCAACAATTTGAACAGTCAGTTTTTTCCTTTGCGTTACATAGGGGACACAGTATGCACTGAGCTGATCTCCCTGTGCTATGCAGCTGCTTCCCACTAGCTATCTTTTTTATGTTTGGTAGTGTACATATGTCAATTCCACTCTCTCACTTCATCCCAGCTTACCCTTCCCCCTCCCCGTATCCTCAAGTCCATTCTCTAGTAAGTCTGCATCTTTATTCCCGTCTTGCCCCTAGGGTCTTCATGACCATTTTTGTTTGTTTGTTTTTTAGACTCCATATATATGTGTTAGCATATGGTATTTGTTTTTCTCTTTCTGACTTACTTCACTCCGTATGACAGACTATAGGTCCATCCACCTCACTACAGATAACTCAGTTTTGTTTCTTTTTATGGCTGAGTAATATTCCACTGTATATATGTGCCGTATCTTCTTTATCCATTCATCTGTTGATGGACACTTAGGTTGCTTCCATGTCCTGGCTATTGTAAATAGAGCTGCAATCAACACTGTGGTACATGACTCTTTTTTTTTTTTTTTTTTTTTTTCGGTATGCGGGCCTCTCACTGTTGTGGCCCCTCCCGTTGCAGAGCACAGGCTCCGGACGCGCTCAGTGGCCATGGCTCACGGGCCTAGCCGCTCCGCGGCATGTGGGATCTTCCCGAACCGGGGCACGAACCCGTGTGCCCTGCATCAGCAGGCGGACTCCCAACCACTGTGCCACCAGGGAAGCCCCATGACTCTTTTTGAATTATGGTTTTCTCAGGGTATATGTCCAGTAGTGGGATTGTTGGGTCGTATGGTAGTTCTATTTTTAGTTTTCTAAGGAGCTTCCATACTGTTCTCCATAGTGGCTGTATCAGTTTACATTCCCACCAACAGTGCAAGAGGGTTCCCTTTTCTCCACACCCTCTCCAGCATTTATTGTTTGTAGATTTTTTGATGATGGCCATTCTGACCGGAGTGAGATGATATCTCCTTGTAGTTTTATTTGCATTTCTCTGATGATTAATGATGTTGAGCATTCTTTCATGTGTTTGTTGGCAATCTGTATATCTTCTTTGGAGAAACGTCTATTTAGGTCTTCTGCCCATTTTTGGATTGGGTTGTTTGTTTTCTTGATATTGAGCTGCATGAGCTGCTTGTAAATTTTGGAGATTAATCCTTTGTCAGTTGCTTCATTTGCAAATATTTTCTCCCATTCTGAGGTTGGTTTTTTCGTCTTGTTTATGCTTTCCTTTGCTGTACAAAAGCTTTTAAGTTTCATTAGGTCTCATTTGTTTATTTTTATTTCCATTTCTCTAGGAGGTGGGTCTAAAAGGATCTTGCTGTGATTTATGTCATAGAGTGTTCTGCCTATGTTTTCCTCTAAGAGTTTGATAGTGTCTGGCCTTACATTTAGGTTTTTAATTCATTTTGAGTTTATTTTTGTGTACGGTGTTAGGGAGTGTTCTAATTTCATTCTTTTACATGTAGCTGTCCAGTTTTCCCAGCACCACTTATTGAAGAGGCTGTCTTTTCTCCACTGTATATTCTTGCCTCCTTTATCAAAGATAAGATGACCATATATGCATGGGTTTATCTCTGGGCTTTCTATCCTGTTCCATTTATCTATATTTCTGTTTTTGTCCAGTACTATGCTGTCTTGATTACTGTAGCTTTGTAATATAGTCTGAGGTCAGGGAGCCTGATTCCTCCAGATCCATTTTTCTTTCTCAAGATTGCTTTGGCTATTCGAGGTCTTTTGTGTTTCCATACAAATTGTGAAAGTTTTTGTTCTAGTTCTGTGAAAAATGTGAAAAATGGTAGTTTGATAGGGATTGCATTGAATCTGTAGATTGCTTTGGGTAGTAGAGTCATTTTCACAATGTTGATTCTTCCAATCCAAGAACATGGTATATCTCTCCATCAGTTTGTATCATCTTGAATTTCTTTCATCAGTGCCTTATAGTTTTGTGCATACAGGTCTTTTGTCTCCTTTGGTAGGTTTATTCCTATGTATTTTATTCTTTTTGTTGCAATGGTAAATGGAAGTGTTTCAGATTTTTCATCATTAGTGTATAGGAATGCAAGAGATTTCTGTGCACTAATATTGTATCCTGAAGCTTTACCAAATTCATTGATTAGCTCTAGTAGTTTTCTGGTAGCATCTTTAGGATTCTCTATGTATAGTATCATGTCATCTGCAAACAGTGACAGCTTTACTTCTTCTTTTCCAATTTGGATTCCTTTTATTTCTTTTTCTTCTCTGATTGCTGTGGCTAAAACTTCCAAAACTATGTTGAATAATAGTGGTGAGAGTGGGCAACCTTGTCTTGTTCCTGATCTTAGTGGAAATGGTTTCAGTTTTTCACCATTGAGGATGATGTGGGCTGTGGGTTTGTCATATATGGCCTTCATTATGTTGAAGAAAGTTCCCTCTATGCCTACTTTCTGGAGGGTTTTTATCATAAATGGTGTTGAATTTTGTCGAAAGCTTTCTCTGCATCTGTTGAGATGATCATATGGTTTTCATCTTTCAGTTTGTTAATATGGTGTATCACATTGATTGATTTGCATATATTGAAGAATCCTTGCATTCCTGGGATAAACCCCACTTGATCATGGTGTATGATCCTTTTCATGTGCTGTTGGATTCTGTTTGCTAGTATTTTGTTGAGGATTTTTACATCTGTGTTCATCAGTGATACTGGCCTGTAGTTTTCTTTCTTTGTGACCTTTTTGTCTGGTTTTGGTATCAGGGTGATGGTGACCTCGTAGGATGAGTTTGGTAGTGTTCCTCCCTCTGCTGTATTTTGGAAGAGTTTGAGAAGCATAGGTGTTAGCTCTTCTCTAAATGTTTGATAGAATTCACCTGTGAAGCCATCTGGTCCTGGGCTTTTGTTTTTTGGAAGTTTTTTTTTTTGTGGGGGGGATAGGTGGGCCTCTCACTGTTGTGGCCTCTCTCGTTGCGGAGCACAGGCTCCGGATGCGCAGGATCAGCAGCCATGGCTCAGGGGCCCAGCCGCTCCGCGGCATGTGGGATCTTCCCAGACTGGGGCACAAACCCGTGTCTCCTGCATTGGCAGGCAAACTCTCAACCACTGCACCACCAGGGAAGCCCTGTTTTTTGGAAGATTTTTAATCACAGTTTCAATTTCAGTGCTTGTGATTCATCTGTTCCTATTTTCTGTTTCTTCCTGGTTCAGTCTCATAAAGTTGTACGTTTCTAAGAATTTGTCCATTTCTTCCAGGTTGTCCATTTTATTGGCATATAGTTGCTTGTAGTAATCTCTCATGATCCTTTGTATTTCTGCAGTGTCAGTTGTTACTTCTTTTTTATTTCTAATTCTGTTGATTTTAGTCTTCTCCCTTTTTTCTTGATGAGTCTGGCTAATGGTTTATCAATTTTGTTTATCTTCTCAAAGAACCAGCTTTTAGTTTTATTGATCTTTGCTATCATTTCCTTCATTTATTTCTGATCTGATCTTTATGATTTCTTTCCTTCTGCTAACTTTGGGGTTTTTTTGTTCTTTCTCTAATTGCTTTAGGTGTAAGGTTAGGTTGTTTATTTGAGATGTTTCTTGTTTCTTGAGGTAGGATTGTATTGCTATAAACTTCCCTCTTAGAACTGCTTTTGCTCCATCCCATAGGTTTTGGGTCATCGTGTTTTCATTGTCATTTGTTTCTAGGTATTTTTTGATTTCCTCTTTGATTTCTTCAGTGATCTCTTGGTTATTAAGTAGTGTATTTCTTTCTTTTCTTTTTTATTTCTTTTTAAATTGAAGTACAGTTGATCTACAATGTTGAGTTAGTTTCAGGTGTATAGCAAAGTTATTTAGTTTTATACATATATTCTTTTTCAGATTCTTTTCCATTATAGGTTATTACAGGATATTGAATATAGTTCCCTGTGCTATGTAGTAGGTCCTTGTTGTTTATTTTATATATGGTAGTTTGTATCTGTTAATCCCAAATTCCCAATTGATCTCTCCCCCACCCTTCCCTTTTGGTAATCATAAGTTTGTTTTCTATATCTGTGAGTCTGTTTGTGTTTTATAAATATCATGTTTTTAGATTCCACATATACGTGATATTGTATCAGATATCATATATGTGATATTTATCTTTGACTTCACTTAGTATGATAATTTCTGGGTCCATCCATGTTGCTGCAAATGGCATTATTTCGTTGTTTTTTATGGCTGAGTAATATTCCATTGTGTGTATGTGTCTGTGTATGTATATATACCACAACTTTATCCATTTATCTGTTGATGGACACTTAGTTTGCTTCCAAGTCTTGGCTATTGTGAATAGTGCTACAGTGAACATTGGAGTACATGTATCTTTTCAAATGAGAGTTTTCATCTTTTCTGGATATATGCCCAAGAGTCATTTTTATTGATTAAAAAGAAGGGGGAGGGATTCGAGTGTGATCAATTAATGAAGAAGGCAGTGCACCTCAAATATTATTTGTAGGACTGAGGTCTACCTCACAGACTTGTCAGGATCAAATGTAAAAGTGCTTTAAGAGAGAACCTGCTACACCTAGAATGTTCATAGCAGCACTGTTCACAATAGCTAAAAGGTGGAAACAGCCCTGCTGTCCATCCTGGGATGAATGGATAAACTAATATGATATATCCACACAATGGAATATTATTCAACTATAAAAAGGAATGAAGTACTGGTATTTGCTACAACTCGGATGGACCTTGAAAACATTATGCTGCATGAAAGGCACGGAAGGTCTCATATGATTCCACTTATGTGAAATGTTCAGAATAGGTAAATCCACAGAGGCAAAAAGGATGTTTGTGGTGGGAAGGGGAAATGGAGACTGACTGCCGTGTGGGCATGGGAGTTTATTTTGCAGCAATGAAAATATTTTGGAATTAGGTGGAGGTGGTCATTGTTCAAAGTTGTGGTGAATATACTAAATGCCACTGAACTGTTCACTTTAAAATGGCTACTTTTATGTCAATTTCAATTCCATTTAAAAAGGGTGTGTGTGTGTGTATATATATACACACACATATATATACACACACACATACACACACACACATAACACCTGTGTCAATGCCACCATGTATGGTACACCTGCTGAATGGCCAGGAATTGTCAGTCCTTGATGTGCTTGGTCTCCAGCCTGTAACAGAGGGAGAACTAAACACAGCTTTGCATATGGGGGGCCTGAGGCTCAAGGGTGAGGCTCGAGGGTCATTAGGAAGTGGCAGTTGTAGGACTGGCTCCTGGGTTTTCCTGTCCATCTTCTCTATTTCCATATGATGGTCGCTGGCAGGGTGACAGAAGCTGACAAGCCGGATAGACTAGGGAAGGATCAGGATTCCTCCTGAAGCTTCATGTCTGCCTCTCTCAAAGAGAGAATTTCTTGACAGTCCCCACCACGGAGCGGAAGGGTTCGTCTTTGCTTTGACTCTTACTAGCTGTGTGTTTTTGGCCTGGTTCTTTCCCCGCCTCTTTGAGCTGGTTTTCTTTCTTTTAAAATAGAAGTGATAAGAATTATAAGAGGATTGTTAGGAGCTCTTCATAAGATGTGCAACGCCTGGGAGAGGTGTAGTAACTGTAATCTGTTACGTATATACCTGCCCCTTGTACAGTCTGGCTCGTTAAGTTTCTTGGCAAGCTTCGAGGAAAAGCTCTGTGCCTTAGAGGTGTATTTGCATAATGAGATGTGTGGGAACCCCAGTGACCTTAAACTGAGCTCCGGCTTGAATTGTGGGCATCTTCCCTTCTTCTGCTCTCTGACCAGCACCAGCCTTCCCGTGTCTAGAGTGGCTGGGGCTGTTCTTGCAGCTGGGTGGCTTTGACAAAACCAAAGAGGCTAAAGTGCTTTCCCAGCAGTTGACCTTGTGCCGTTTTTCAGGTGGATCAGGTTTCTAGTTCTAAGAAACATGGCAATGTTTGTGAAATGCTCTTGGTTTTTAAAAAAAAAAAAAAAAGGGAAAGAAAAGCAAAGCAACAGTGTTTTCAACTGCTCGCATGCCACGGTTCCAGCTTGTTGATGCCCTAACAGGAGGCAAGAGAGAGAGGCTGCTTCCAGCCTGGGTCTCCTTATCTTCCTGTAGTAACAGAAATTGACGCGGCCCATCTGTGCTGCTTCAGAACAAACAAGAATGAAGTCATGGTGCTGAAAATAGCTCAGGGTGGCGCGGCCGACAGCAGCCGTCTCTCTCTAATCTCCCTTGGGGACTTTCACCCAGGATTTCAGCATCTCGGCCCATGCTGGGCTCACTTGGCACAGCCACATCTGGGTCAGGCGTGTGCTCGTGACCAGCGTTGCTCCATGCGCAGCCCTCCTAGGAGTGATTTTCTTCGAGAGGGAGAATGTGTGTGGTCTCCTCTTTGGCTTAGTGTTTCATTTCACGTGGCCTGCCCTCCTTCACCCCTGTGGAGCTGTCGTTGGGTATTTGAGAACCACTTTAAAGCAAAGCTCGCCTTACTAACATAACACATGAGTCCAGTGTGGAGCTTTTCATTTTAAACTTGGCGAGTCCCTGGAGGAGACCCTGACTGCTTAGCCCCAGAGCCAGGTGCATGGATTGGGTTCTTGAGGTTTAACTTAGGAGGAGAGGAAGTAGAAGTCAGCTTGATTCTCTTTCCTGGACAGTGAATGAAAGGCCGTATTTCTCATGATGCCCTTCTCCTTTCTCCATAATTTTAAGTGGATGAAAATAATATGAATGGGTTGATACTGCCTTATGTGTCCCTTACAGTTTGGGTGCATCTTGTTATTCCACACATGCTTAAAGAAAGTACATCTTAATTAGCATTCCTTGAGTTGATTATGAAGCATGTATTGCAGTTGACATCCCTAAAGATGCCGTGTGGTTTTGACTGCTTGATTTCCCTTAAAACTTCTGCAGAATAGTACTTACTGGGTGTGGAGACGTGTGTCCTTAGTGTGTGTTGCATCGGTTGGGAATTTTCCTGTGAAGCCACTGAAAATAGCAGAGATTGAGCTTTTGTTTGTCTTCTTCTTGTCCTGTACAAATAGTTTTGATCATGATGTTTATGAATAGAGGCTCTCAATCTTTTTCCTAAGTTGTGTTTACAAAGGAAATGGATGTTGATCGTGGCGGGATTTCTTGGGGAAGGAGTATACTTGGAGAGAAGTATCTAAGGAGGGCTAGATGGACCCGGAAAGGAGCCCAGTTTAGAAAGATGGTGGTTGGAGCCACCCAGACCTGATGAACTTAGCAGGAGTAGGGATGCAGAGGCACTCCAGGAACAAACAAACATACACACCGCCCCCCAAAAGGCAAGTGTTCCAGAAGGTCTCAGGGGAACCGATCAACATGGAGAATTAAGGATGCCTATGTCTTGTATTTTAATATGACAGGTGTGGGTTTTGTTGTTTGTTTTCTCTTATTTTTGGTGACCAGGCCTTTTGGACTCATGGGTCTGTGTCTGAAGCTGTGTTAAAGAGATGGTTTGAAGTCTTTAGTGGGAGAAGAGCCCTAAAGCCACCTGCAGTCTCTGGAGTTGTCTTCTTCAACCACTTTAGAGATGGGATGAATTGGTTTCTAGTAATTAAGAGCTTGTTCTTAACCTCTGACGCTCCTTGCCTTCGACATGACCATCTAAATGAGATGCTGTCAACGCTGTTGGTAGGCCCTAGGGTGCTATACAAATGGTGTTTATCATAAGCCCACTTCCTTATTTTTATCCTCCAAAACCATCCATTCTAAATGTAGTATGTTTGCCGAGAGCGTCCGTATATTTGTATTTAAAGTAGTAGCTCTTTGTTGATTTCTGTGACTCCTTTGCAGGTAGAACACAGTCAAAAGTTCCTAACCACAGCCTGCAAGGCTGCATGGTACCACTTCCTGATCTCTAACCCACCCCCCATCACTTGTCCCCCCAGTTTATGGTGCTCAATCATACTGGCAGGATGTTTTTCCATCCCAGGATTATTGTACTTGCAGGTTCCTCTGCCTGGAGTTTTCTTCCCCAGACTTCTGTATGGTTTCAGCTCAAATGTAATCTCGGACGGACCTTCTGACCAGTCTGGATAAAATACCCCCATCCTCCTTATTCTGCGCTCTCCTTCCCACATTCACTCTCTCTTCCACAGCCGTGTTTTATGGCACTTGGAATTATGTGGAGCTTTAGTTTGTTTGCATAACCTGTTGCATCTCTTTCCTTTCCACTAGCGCGTAAGTGGAAAGGAAAGAGATAAATTCTGCCCTCCACGAGGGCAGTGTATCTCTGTATCCACGGTACCTGGCACTCAGTAAAGATTTATTGAATGAATGAACGAATCAGAATTTTAAATGAATGAACTTAAAAATAGCCTGTGCTTGCAGACACATCCTTCTGCGGAGACGATATTTGGATACTATTAGTAGAGCAGGAGCGAGACGCTCGTACCATCTGCCTTTATGCAGTGGAGGGAGACTCTAGTGTTACAACTATCCATTTTCTTTACCAGAACTAAACCAAGAAGAACAAATATGAACTTTGCTTAGTCAAGTGGAATGAGCCCATTTTAGCACATGAGCTATAAAGGTCATCGCTTTGCCTTGTATCCCTGAGTCTGTGTAGGCAGGGATGCTGAACATCAGTAAAAACCAACCAGAAATATGTGGTTCATTGTCTTTGACTCATTTCTGGCTGGGACCTTTTGCAGTACTGGAGCATCCTATAAAAACAACAAACAAAAAACCTGCCTTGATGTATTACCTAGCCAGCTCTTTTTTTTTTTTTTTTTTTTTTCCCACCCAGTCCAAGAAATCTAGGCTATATCTAAAGGGACTGTTTTCCATTTAGGATGTCTGTCATTAAGAGTGTATATTTCAGATTTGGAGCAAGCTGTGTTTTAAAAGTCAGGCTGGATGGGTCATCACAGCTTGTGTAAATGTTCGGAGCCAGACGTGTTTTATTCGCCCCTTGGCTAGCATCGTTTGTCACACTATCTCCGTGTAGTAAGATGGTGACACCCACGTAGTTTCTCAGGCTGTGCTTTCTACTAATGGTTTGTGTAATTAGAAAATGAGGAAGTATTTATAGGGAAAATCTAAACCTGTGGGGATGAAACCTTCTCTCATTGTACCATGTTATCACCATCTCCTGAGGATTGCACTTTTGGAGTGTGTAGGTGGTACGGGTCTTATTTTGCTGCTGGTGTTTGCTGAGAGATTCTGCTGCAAGTTTCAAGTGCAGCAAAATGAAATCCAGTGGCAGTAAACCCACTCTGAAACAAGGGTTTAGAAGCCAAATAGACCAAAAATGTCCATCTAAACCATGAGGCTTGTGTTCATTGAGCAGCTTTGACTAGGAGGCTGGTACATTCAAGACGTCTTTGAAGGCCCATAGGTGGATGGAAAGGGCCTGTGTGTACCAAAAGGTGTTTCTTTTATGTCACGGGAACAAAGTGAGTCAAGCCTTGATAAGCTTTGTAGAATTTGCTGGATCAAAGCTTGGAGCAGGTGAGATCTGTAGATAAAGCTAAGAATGGAGTTTGGTTCTGGGTATAGGAGTTGTTTTCAAAGGGGTGGTCAGTTTTGACTGGTTGACTGCATACACTGAGATCTTGATTTCAACTTCACTGCTTTTAGGCATCTTTGCATTTTGGTTGTCTGGTCACATTCAGAGGTATTGATTCCCACCCCCGCCCCCGCCCCCCGCCCCCATAACCAAATCTGCCGTGTTGTTGACTAGTGTCAAGGATGTATGTGAAGTTGACCTTGTAGGTCTAAACAGAATGGCTGAAATAAAATGGTGGATGGGAAGTTTTTAGCTGGCCGTGGTCACATGGAGTGAGGAATCCGTTTGCAGACCCAGTAGGGGTAGGAAGGAGAAAGGGGAGGTTGACAATGGAGAAGAGATGGGATGAAATCCCTGCTGTAACTGTGAACTGAGGTGTGGCAACCTAGCTTTGTGTCTTTTGGATCAAGCAGGTCTGGTGACACCTCCTGTCTACAGCGTCATTCTCCATGCAGACATCTGTAGGTTTAGGGCCATAATAAAATATGCCTGACAAGATGTGGCATGTGGAGCTGATCGAGCTTGTAAGAACACAACAATAGAGTAGAGATTCTGTCATGCCGCCCTCCTCCAGCCCCTCAGCAGCACTGTGGGAACTCAAGTGGCCTGTTGGCCTGGACTGCCCCCATACTGCTGCCATCTTGGTTGTAGAGTCCGCGGTGGGGGTGAAAGCCGTAGAGCCTTTGGATCGTAGCACTGCAGCTTAGCAGCTGTGCGACCGCGTCGTAATTACAGAACCTTTCTAAGCCTCAGTTTCCTCACTTGCCTGAAGTGATAATAACACCTCCCTTGCAGGGTTATTTTTTATTGAAGTAAAATATATATAACATAAAATTTACCACTTTCACCATTTTTTTTTTTTTTTGGCCACGCCACGCAGCATATGGGATTTTTAGTTCCCCATCCAGGGATTGAACCTGTGCCCGTTGCATTGGACGCACAGAGCCCTAACCACTGGACAGCCAGGGAATTCCCACCACTTTCACCATCTTTAAGTGTACAGTTCAGTGACATGGAGTACATTCACATTGTTGTCCATCCGTCTGCAGAACTGTTTCATTTTCCCAAACTGAAAACCTATACCCAATTAAACAAAAATTCCCCCATTCTCTCCCCTAAAAGAACTGAGATTTGAACCCAGGATTTTTGGCTCCATGGTGTCTTTTCTACCACATCACAACTCAAGAGGGTTTGCTGTCTTAAATGTTGGACATATCCTAAGAATCTGTTATGTCAATTGGTACCGTCTACAAAGATGCATTTTTCTCAGTGAATGCGTACCCTATTCCCTGATCTGTCACTAAGGGTGGGTTGAGACTTAGGAAAAATGAGGCTTGCTATTACATTCTGCTGAAGTTCTCGCCGATGACGACACTCTAGATCCCCCGGGAAGAGTGACCCATGGATGTCCTGCCCACACCTCCAACTTACAAACTAAAATCAAATTCTAAGAGAGGAGGAAATGGAGGAATTGCTTTCCCCTCCACTTGAACCCCAGCCTGCTTCCTGATTTGTTCTTCTTTCCTCGTTATAGAGCTCGCAAGGCTAGACTTCTGTCTGCGGGGCACTGGAGCATTTCCTTGCTACTCAAATGGGAACCGTGCTCTCTGTTCTTATTCCCACACGCTTTTGCACCTCTCTGTCCTGAACTCCACCAGCAGTCTCCCAACCTGTCTTCCTCTTCCTCTCTCCTGGTCAGCCTCCATGTGCTGATGGGTTTTCTTTCCTGCAGTTCAAATATGATCACCCCACTTCCCTATTTGAAAACCCTCCATGGCTCCCCATTGCTGCATAATAAACCTCAAACTCTGCCAACTAGCATTCTAACCCTCTTCCAGCTGGGCTCATTCTGAAATGTGTGACCCCTTTCATTCTCCCTCTACTCTCTCCATAGACTAACCAGGAAGCCAGGACCCTACAGGAGGCAGGAGGCGAGGAGAGAGAGAAAGAGAGAGAGAGAGAGTAGCCAAGAGGAAATCCCTGAAGGCTTTCTGGAGGAGGGTGCAGGATAGAGACAAAGTAAGCCAAGGGCCAAAGGCAAGGCTGAGCGAATGAATGAACTTGGGATGAAATTTTATGAACAAAGGTCTGTAGAGCTAGGAAAGGGGAGGAAGGCAGTGTTCACTGAATAGACTGAGGGAAAAAATAGAATTAACCACTGAGCAGATTGTTGAATTGAGCAGAGGAATCTTTAAAGAACCCCGGAGAGTGAAATGTCTTAGACCCTGCAGGGCTAATTTTTGTTTTCAGTGTTGGAAGGCAGCGTTGCTTCTTGAATATACACACGTTCAAGTATTTACATGCTGAAAGGCACCCAACAGATTACCTGGCATAAGCCTTTGCATTAGGGCAAGTTATTTACCCTCTCCCTTCGCAGTGTCCCTATCAGGAAGAGCAGGATAAAAATAGATACTTCCTCAAACTTGAGATAACCTCAGTTAAGCTGCAACTTTAATTTTTCGTACCACTAAGGAAAACAATCCTGCCAATGAAACTGCGACATGCTTTTCAGAGATGTTAAAATGTGGGGCACAAAAGGATTGGCCACAGAGTTGAGTCTAGGATTGTCCTAGAATCAGTGAAATACAGTAGCTACTTCGTAGGGTTACTGTGGACAGTGCTGGACACGCAGTAATTACTCAGACCGCTGTGGTGATATTTATATAAAGAAGGAAGCAGGTCTGGAGGCTGTAGTGTCTAATGACTTGATGCAAGCAAAAGCTATCAGGGAAGTGCTCTTTTTGCAGAGTTTGCAGATCTCAGACTGGCCGGGTCTCCGGACAGGCGAGAGCCCCTGTTGCCTGTAATTCCGTGTTACTGCAGGCTGTGACCGTGTATGCTTTTAGGCATGATACAACCCAGTGGTCATCGAGCTTTTCCAAGCCTGAGGGGAGCAAAGGGCTCAATTGCAGGGCCTGGCCTCTAATCTCGCCTTAGCCCTGCGCGCTGATCTATACATTCCCAACCATTAGAGAGACATTTTGTAACCATAATGGTCCGGTGCAGGCCAGAGTGCCTGGGTGCTACCAAATTAAAGGCCAGTGAGAAGCTGCTTGGAGAACCTAGCCTCTGGCGCTTGTGGTCGAGAAGCCTTTATGTAGTGACAGGCCTTGCTGGGAGGAGATGGCCACGCCTGTGCTCAGGCAACTTTAATTAGGGCCGTAGACTTGGTTGCCCTGTGATGACAGGTTGAAGTAAGGTCTGTGGTTCTATGTCATGAAACCACTCCTGGGAAAAGCCTAGCAAAACTGTGGGTGGCACCTTGGGGATTCAAGAGAGGGTGGCCCTGCAGCGCTGGCCCCTGCCCGCCATACCCCACCTGTACTGCACCTGCTCGTCATGCTCAGGTGTCGAGTTTCTTCCTGCAGACCCAGACACAGGGTTCCTTCTGTGCTTTGCTTACGGTCTGCAAACACCACTCGGCCATCCCCGCCTCGTCCTTGGTCTTTTGGACTCAAGCTGGGCACCACCTCCCAGAAGGCTGTCCATGATCCTCACTCAGCCCCTGTGCTCCTGAGATGCCCTGGCTTATCTCTTTTGTTGTGTTTTTCTATCATAATTTTCTCTTCTCTGTGTCTTTGCATCTTATTTATCTTTGTGTCTACTGTGCTTGGCACATAGCAGGCTGTTTACAAAAGGGCACTGGAGTGGACAAAGCAGAATAGCAAAGGTGATCCTCTGAGCCTTCTTGTAGGAGGAGGAAGGGAAGGGCAGCTCTTGAATGCAAATGAATAGTGACCACATGGGCAGGGGAGCCAAGACAGGGAAGAGAATTCACCAAGTCTGCTGCAGTAAGGAGTGTGGGGGAAGGGAGGTGAGGGCCCCTACTTGACGTTGATGGGGGCGTGGCCCGGGCAGGTGGATGGTTCAGGGCTGGTCGTGCACACGTGAACCTAGGTTCCTATTGGCCTCCTGAGTCCCCAGTCCTGCCCTTGGAGGCTTTGGGAGGAGGGGGCTATGGACCATTCAGCGCGCACCAGATGCTGGGATTTTCTTCACTCCAGGGAAGAAACTCCACTGCACCTCTTTGCCGGGGCCTCTGGAAGCAGAGGGCACCTGAGGCTACAGCTTTCTCAACAAACGTGCAGTGTTCACTTAGCGTGAGGTTTCAGCAGGTGGCCTAAGGAGACCTCCAAGCACAGTGTGCTGCTAATTCCCAAAAGGGAGTTTCGGGCTGCGGGCGCTCCTTCTTTCCTGAAGAGACGTGCTCACAGACCTCAGGGAGCAGGCCAGCGTTGGCTGCCACTTTCTGGAGACCACGTAGGCAACTCCTGGCACAGTGGCCCCAAGAGGTGGTGTCAAGTGGGGGACCTGACATCCAATGTCCTCATGTGGCTAAAGAGAGCAGCTGCCCCTCCGCTCCGAAATGGCCCAGTGTCATGGCTCTATCCACTTGGACCCTTAGGGAGTTGCCCTTGAGCTCTACCCGCTTTGTATTATGGCAAAGTGCTGTCAGGGTTAGAAAAGCTGAGGGTGGGAAGGAAGGTATTAGTGCTTACAAAAAAAAGAAAAAAAAAGCCTGCACTCCACTATTTATAAATATTATAACAAGAGCTTGATTTTACTCTCTGGAGCAGAGGTTCTTAACTTAGTGTCAGAATCACTTGGGTAGCTCTTTGAAAAGTACGCATGCCAGACCCTGTCTTCAGAGGTAGTTCAGGAGGTCCGGGACAGAGCATGGCTCCTGAGTATTTTGGAAAGGGTGATTGTTATGGGTGCCTAGGTCAAGAACCACTGCCTTAGGTGGGAAGGCTTCTTGGTGACAGAGACTGAGTCCTATGTATATCTTGGGGTCCCCTGCTCTACCTGGCATGTAGTACCTTTTATCATTCACTCAGAAATGTTTATTGAACACCTGCTGTGGGCCAGGCCCTGGAATACTGTGCTGAGCACCACTGTTGTTGGTACTCCTGGAGCTTCCCCCCCGAGTGGGGGATCCCTGTTTGTGTTAGATGCAAGGAAGTGTGGAGACCGGCTTCTCTTCATTCTCAGGCATCACTGGATCCTGGACTTCCCAGGTACCATCAGGGAGGTACCAAGTATCGACAGCATGGAGGTTACCCCCTTTCCCACAGTGAACCTGGAGCCCGGCTCACCAAGAAGGGACCCCTGGAATATTGTCAGTCTTAGCAAACGGGGTAAATAGATCTAAATCTCCAACCATGACTTTCCCATTAAGACTAAAGAACAGAGCCTGCAGACAAGACTGGGATGGATCCTGCCCCTTTAATGTAAAAGGAAACTGAAGTTGGCCACCTCTTTCACTTTCAAGGCTTGTCTCTTCCATCCACTCCTTGTATTCGCGGGTTAGTACTCGGTAAACATTTCTTGAGCACCGACTAGACACAGAGGGCACGAAGATGAAGGAAGCACAGCCCCAAACCTTAAGGATTGCTTAGTCTAAGTTGGGAGACAGACACATGCAAAGAAGCGTAACAGGTTCTGAATGTGTGTTGCGCAAACTGTGAACAGGCTCATCACTAAAGCGGCTTTGGTGGTTTCAGTGAATAGGGGAATCCTTTATGGGGCTGTGCTGATCCCCAGGTCCCCCCGGCCTCCTCTGTGAAGGATGAGGCTGGTCCAGGAAGGAAGCCTTGCACTCCTCACCTGGGCGGGGGAGGCTCTGGTTTATGTTCTCTCTCAGTGATGTCTGCCCCTGCGGCTTTGCTAGGATCCCACTAGCTGACCATTTGGCCAGTTTTCCTGCGTGATGGTCATGTGCATAGTCCCAACTGCAGGGTTCTTTTTGAATTAGCCTGAGACAATAGTAGCTTCTGTTTCTAAGAGGGAGCGCTCTGGTGGGAACTGGGGATGATGAAGCTTGCTCTTTGTGGAGATACTGTAATAATCAGCTTGTGCAGGCATGAACTGTTTGTAAATATCCATCTGTTTACAGGACCGAAAAACCCCAGAAGGAAATAAACTGACATATGTAATTTTTGGAGTTGTTTCTGGGTGGTGGGTTTTATGGGTGTTGGTTTCCCAGCCTTTTTACGTTTCACTGGTTCCCCTTTGGTGTTGGAAAAAGCGATCAACTTTATTTTAGAAAACAGGGATGTGTTAGTGAGTTTTTCTTACGGAAACTCATTTTCCTCAGAGGGTGAAGGTTCTGAGTGATAAACGGTCTACTGACCAAACTCATCCGCCTGCCCTCTGGCATTTTGCTTGGGGGCTGTTTCTGGTTTTTCCTGTTCACCAGTCGTGGCTCCTTGTCCCAGTTTGTCTTTGTAGATTAAAAATGGCCTCAGGGCTGAGAGGTGGCCCCTTTTAGAGGACAGAGTGTGATCCAGATTAATTGTGTGTACGTGTGTGTGCCTGCGATCACAGGTGCCTTTAGGGTGTCAGTCCCTCATCCTTTTGCCCTCCTGGAGAAGATACTGAAAGAAGCCCCTTCACAGAGGGGAGAGCCGGGATATCCCGGGGAGGGGGTGGACCCAGGAGGGAGGGAGGCGTGGAAGAGTTTGGGGGCTTCTGGGATTGAACTAGCTCGAAACTGTACCACGTGCAGAATTTCAGAACCATTGGTGTCATATGCACTGAGAACGCGCTTCACAGAAAGAAGTATTGTGACTGTGTGGATTCCCCCATGAAGCCATGGCCTCATTTTTGGCCTACGGTGGGAGGCATGTGGGAGGGGGTTACGCTCCAACCCAGGAGGTGCCGTTCTTTTGGAGGGATGGGGTAGTGATCTGTGCTGTTGTGGGAGAGGCCTTGCTGGTTTATTGCCGTGATCTTGCCTCCCCTGTTTAAGGGTGTGTGTGTGTGTGTGTGTGTGTGTGTGTGTGTGTGTGTGTGTGTGTGTGTGTGTGTACTTCTTTCTAAATACCAAAATATACCTTCTAATTATAAACTTGCGTCGTTGGTTCCCTGCCCCCTCCCTCTGCTGTTGACTTTCTGTGGGTTAAAATGCTTCCTGTTTAGGCCTTGTGTTTCTGGGGCCCAGCCTATTCTAACCCGCTCCAATGATTATTTGTGCTGTTTTGAAACCTAACTCTGGGCTGCCAGGTGCCTTTTTATCTCCCACAGTTGAGCCCAGAGAAACGTAGGGCTTTTCAAAGTTCTTTTCTGACGTGGCCGTGGGTGGATGCTTGGGACAGTTGTGTGGTATCTACCTGGTTAGAACGATCATCCCACCTGCCACATTTGGCATGGGGGACGAGGCAGAGCCTTTGAGTCTGTGAAAATAGAGACTGTCTCTAATTCTCTATGGCTTTTGTTATTCAAGCTCCTTGGGAAATGGAGCACAAGGTCTGGTTTTAACAGACACACAGAGAGAGTCAGCAGGAGGCATTATTCCTTCCAGTGGTGTATATGTGGATGTATTTCTACTTATGTAGTTATTTTATTTGGACTCTCATTTAATTCTATGTTCAGGACAGCTCTCACTGCCTGAAGTTGATTTAATTGTTCCTCATATAAATATCCATACCTTTCTTTAATGTCAGAGTATTTTAGTTCATTCTGTTTCTTCTGTATATTTCATTAATTTTTCAGGATACAGGTTCCCTGCACATCCATCCATCCACCTGCTGTTCACTCAGCAGGCATTTGAGTGCCAGCTATGTGCCAGGCATGGTGCTTGATGCTGCTGATTTGGAGATGTGTGGGTCACAGGCCTCTCCTTCAGGGACTTGGTCTAGATGGACATATCCCTGGGAAACCAGCCCCAGGGAAAACGGGGTCCAGGGGCTGGAGGGGCTTCTGTAAGAGGGCAGGGAGGGCACCCAGGTGGGAGTGGAGTGGCCCAGGTGCTGTCCCATCAGTGTGCTTAGGGAGAGGATCCAGATGATGACCAAGTACTTTTATGTGGTCCCTTTTGATACTGTGACCACTGTATTTTGTTTCCTCCCAAGATTCTGTGGACTTTATAATGTAACCAATGGGAACAATTTGGTTTAAGTGTATTGGCTCTGTGCTTCTGAAGTCAAATCATAATTCTCAGCCTTAATCTCCTGAGAAAGGAGCTGAGTAGCTCCATGTGATGTTTAGGTAGCTTTTCTGGAGGAAGCCTAGAGTGGTGATCCATGTGTTGTGGTCCAAGTGTTTTGCTTTATTTAAAGGGACACTTTCCTGATATTGTCAAATAAAGTCACGCCATATCTATGATCATTCCTGAGATGTAAGTTACTGAAATGGATTAAGACTCATGGGGAAAATTTAATAAATGGTAACTTTCAGACACACAGAATCTGAGCTCTTAAATCAGTGTGGTAATGGATACCATTTGGCTATTATTAAAGTTGCCCTAATGTCAGAAATAACGTTTCTGAACAGGGCAGAAAGGTCATTTTCGTAGCAAATTGTGGAATTCATCTCTGATCATCCATGATTCTAGTTATATCAGGTCCTTAACCAGTGTTAAGTTCTTGTAAAGGAATTATTTATCAGAATTAAATTGATAGATTGTTAGCGTATATAACAAAGTTCAAAATCACTGGGGTTTATTCAGATTCATTTGAAATAATGCAAAGATGGTGTCTTATTCAGTTCGGGCTGCTGTAACAAAAATATCATAGACTGGGTGGCTTAACCAACAGAAATTTATTTTTCATAGTTCTGTAGGCTGGAAAGTCCAAGATCAAAGTGCCAGGCAATTCGGTTCTTTGTGAGGGGCTTCTTCCTGATTTGCAGACGGCCACCTTCTTGCTGTGTCCTCACATGGCAGAGAAAGATCATGTCTCTTGTGTCTCTTCTTATAAGGGCACTAATCCCATTTGTGAGGGCTCCACCCTCACGATCTAATTACCTCTCAAAGGCCCTACCTTCAAATACAATCACACTGAGGATTAGGGCTTCGATATATGAATTCTGGGGGTCCACAAACATTCAGCCATGGCAGTTGGAGAGGGACTTCATTTCATAATGCTTGTTGTAACCTGACAACTTGAAATGGGTCAACAGTGAGATTTTGGGGTGGGTTCCACCCCACTTGCGGATGCACATGTGAGCCGAGGGTCTCATGCTTCATTTATGGAGGTAGGTACCTGGGGGTCCTGTGCAGTCCTGGTCTCCTGGTTAAATTTGGATGGGACAGTTGCCTTGTCCACAGTGTATGTGCTGTAGGCTTGGGGCTGACCCCGGAACCCTCTTTGGCACAGTGTTGCTGATGAGTCTTTGTGTCTTCACACTCTGTTTTTGCTCTGTGCAGAGGGAACTAGCCTCTGTTCACACCCGGTCCATCTGTGACTGTGTCCTTTTTCTCTCTCTTTTTTTTTAAGCTGACTGCCTTTAGTCACGTGTCTAGAGAAGAAGGAAAACCATCTTTCTGTTCTAATCTTTGTGACTTCATTTAAAAAAGAACTTTTTAATATGGAAAGCAGAAAGCTTTAATCTTCATCTTTGACTTTTGCCAGGCAAGTCCATGTCCCAGGACATGGTATAAGACGAATATTTGTGGAGTTTCATGGACTCTGATAGCTCTCACCTGTGTTGAGGGCACTGTGGTGACCTCTTCTTGCTCTGCTGACATCAGGAAAGGGATATGTGACTCCATACTCGGGAATTCCATGGACCTCTAGGCCCAGCTGTGAGAGTCGGAAGTCCCAGGCACCCAGAAATGCCTTTCTCTTTGTCCAGCTGGCTGTGGCAGCAGAGCCAGCGTCTCTCATGTTGCCTTTGAGAACCATTTGCAGTGACTTCAGGAACAAAAGCGTTCCTAGAAGGGGTCAGTAGACTTGGTTTGTAGGCCAGGCAGAGCTCTGTGGGCCCTCCTGGCAGGTGCCCAAGCCTGGGTGTCAACAGTTAGAGCTGCAGTGATCGCTCCTCTCTCATGATGGCATTATTTTCCAGGCCACGTTCTGCTTCTGCAGAGCAGAAGAGGGAGGGTGGCGTGGTGCTTCACTCGGGAAGTGGTTTTATGATTCATAATCAAGTGCCTAATTGATCTTTGAGCCTTATTATTAGAGTCTTAGAAGTATTGGCATCGGAAAACCAGAGCCCGACACCCTGTTCTATTACTTTCTGACTTTGTGGCCTTCAACAGCTTATCAGTGTTACAGGCAGACCTCGGAGGTATTGTGGGTTTGAGTCCAGACCACTGCAATAAACCAAACATTGCAATAAAACGAGTCACATGAATTTTTTTTGTTTCCCAACACACATAAAAGTTACATCTATGCTCTACTGTAAGTCTATTAAGTGGTATAATAGCATTATGTCTAAAACAACAATGTACGTTCCTTAATAAAAAAAAATACTTTATTGCTAAAAAATACTATCAATTGAGCCTTCATTGAGTCGTAATCTTTTTGCAATAGTAACATCAAAGACCCTTGATCACAGGTCACCATAACAAATATAATAATGAAAAAGTTTGAAATACTGCAAGAATTACCAAAATGTGACACAGAGGCCCAAAGTGAGCAATTTTTGTTGGAAAAATGGCCCCGGTAGACTTGCTCAACGCAGGATTGCTACAAACCTTCAATTTATATATATAAAAAAGCAATATCTGTGAAGCGCAATATAACAGAGCACAATGAAATGAGGTGTGCCTGTATTTGAGCCTCAACTTGTTCTTTTCTAGAATGTGCAGAAGAGACTACTTCTTTGGTTGAGACGTGTTAAGTGAACCATAAAGGCTATTCACGTTAGTTACCAGGTTTGCTAATAGGTAGGTTACATGGTGCTCCTCACAGAATTGTCATATGAGTTATGCCCTCCCTTTGTTAGTACAGCATCTGAGACCTAGAAAGTTTCCCAGCTGGTTAAAGTTACCTTGTTAGTAGTGATTGAGCTGGGTTTAGGGTCAAGGTTCTTGGTGTTCTTGGCCTAAGAATATACGTCATGTGGTTTAGTATGAACCTTTGTTTATACTTGATGGAACTCTTGTTTTTCTTAAAACTCTCTATAGTTCTGATTTATCCTTTCTCGTGATCTATGGAGAGGGAAGAAGGACTTCTCTGCTATATAATTGAACGCGCTTTGCATTTACAGACGCTGTTATCCCCATGGAAAGCGGCAGAGACTGAGGGAGAGGCAGGGACTTGCTCCTGTTACGCTTCTCAAGACAGCGCATTCTTTCTTTGCTAATGACGCGTTTCTTTTAAATGAAGACTGGATGGGAGAAGAGGGTCAAACGTTTAAATATAGGTTAATAATTCATTTGGCAGAGATCTTCATCCTCAGGATGTTCTTGGCAACTGTCCTCAGGCATGCCTCAGGCCTGTCCTTCCTTTCTGTGGAGTTGAGGCTGCTCTGTTAGCTGGCCGGTTAGTGACGCCGATACACCTCATTACCCTCGTGTTGTGGGGTAGTGGTAAGATATTTCCGGAGGCATCCGCCCAGCAGTAGGAGCTCTGGAATGCAAATAACCTGAGACGTTGTTGCTCTTCCTCAGTCTGTGATAGGAAAGAGGACTTCTCTGCAGCCAAGGCCTCCAGCTGCCTCCTGATGGGCACTGGGGGGGGGGGGGGGGGGGGCGGATCAGTGAGTTAAGATTTTTTAAAGTTTTCAGCATTCTTCGAGAGCATGTTACTTCTAGTGGTTCTGTGGACTGTAGACCTCCCCCAACATTGTCACAGAAAGTCATACATGTTGTATGTCCTAGGAGGAAAGGAGTATTTTTATGCATAGTAATGTTATGAAGGCCTGTTCTGTACTGTTTTAAAGATAGCACATATCATGGATGGACCTAGAGATTATCATACTAAGTAAAATAAGACAGAGAAGGACAAATATATGATATCACTCATATGTAGAATCTAATTTTAAAACATGATACAAATGAACTTATTTACAAAACAGAAACAGACTCAGATTTCGAAAACAAACCTATGGTTACCAAAGGAGAGACGTGGTTGCGGGGGCGGGGGTGTGATGCAGGGATAAATCAGGAGCTTGGGATTAACATACACACACTACTATATATAAAATAGATATTCAACAAGGACCTACTGTATAGCAGAGGGAACTGTACCCAATATTCTGTAATAACCTATACGGGTAAAGAATCTGAAAAAGAATGAATATATGTATAACTGAATCACTTTGCTGTACACCTGAAACTAACACGATTTTGTAAATCAACTCTACGCCAATAAATTTTTTTTTAAAAAAAAGATAGCACGTATCTCCTTTTCCCTGATGTTCTACCAACATAGTTGTAATGAAGAAAAACTTATAAAAGCCACAGCATGTGGAAAGTTATTAGCCGGCCTTCTTTTTTTTTTTTTTTTTTTTTTTTTTGCGGTACGCGGGCCTCTCACTGTTGTGGCCTCTCCCGTTGCGGAGCGCAGGCTCAGTGGCCATGGCTCACGGGCCCAGCCGCTCCGCGGCATGTGGGATCTTCCCGGACCAGGGCACAAACCCGCGTCCCCTGCATCGGCAGGCGGACTCTCAACCACTGCGCCACCAGGGAAGCCCCTCAAGATGGCAGACTAAAGCCACACGGTGTACTTGGCATAACTTTGAGCGAAGCCTTTCTGTACTGTCCCCAACTGTCAGTGCACAGAGGGCTGCTGGTTACCCCCTTGTTGGCCCAGGAACCAGTCTGCGCTTTCCTATCAGATTCAGCTTTCTGAATTCCCACCCCATCTCCTCCCCCACTCCCATCTGCCTTGTGCTTGTGCGCCATCCAGGCAGTCCAGATAAAGACCAGCCCCCATGCATCTGGGCACAGAACGGAATATGTCTTGGCTTTAAATCGGTCACTTTTTTTTTTTTTTTTTTGGCCTCGCTGTGCAGCACGCGGGATCTTAGTTTCCTGACCAGGGATCGAACCCATGCCCCCTGCAGTGGAAGCGCGAGCCCTAACCACTGGACTGCCAGGGAATTCCCCAGTCACTTCCTTTTGAAAGTTGCCCCCAAATGGACCGATAGCTTGGAATACAGGTGGTCCAGGTGAGGCAGAGAATTCATTTCGGTCAAGCCATTGATGTGAACGAGATTGCAGAGATGAACTCCTCACAGGTACCTCACAGAAGGGCAGAACTTCAGAGTGTTTAGGTGGTTAGTTGTTAAAGCAGAACCAACGGGATCAATGTTTGGAAAGCACTTTTGGTGGCAGTTATTACAGATTCCTATCCAGTTTTCAAAGAAAGGGTCACTGTCTTAGTATGTCCATTGGAGGTGGAAGGAGGAGGTGGGTGTGTCTTAAAGCCCTCTAGACTAGAGAAGTACTGCTTATTTTGTACGTTTAGTTAAGAGGCATGCTTGGTGTGCCTGTGGCTATCTTTTTGTTTTTTCTTGTGCTATTCCTCACATCCCAGTTAAGGATGGGAAGGGGAACATTGGACTGAATTGGTGAGACTCTGTTGAATTTCCTACATCTCAGAAATTTAGGGCTTATTTGGAGGAAGCAGAGCTGTGCTGCCTTCTAAAACAGTTTTGATCTTATGCATAGACTACAACGGTGGTGACCAAGTAGATACATGGTTGTGTGTGTGTGTGTGTGATATTTAATATTTGAAGGCCCCGTGACTGGACATCTAGATTTGAGGCCTCCGTCTGCTATTATCTGTGTGATTTCAGATTATTCACGTACATTTTCTGGGTCTCAGTGTCCTCATCTGTCAGGTTGGACAATGAAACCACTCAGGTCCCTTCCTGTTCTAGTAAATTAACAGGGAAATGCTGGGCCTCCTGCATATGCCCTGTGTTTCCCAGCCATGGTAGCCTTTGCTGATGTACTAATGTGCTGTGTTTGTAGGAAGGAACTGTGTTTTTCCTATGTATTGTTTAAAGGAGCACACTCCTTGCACAGACCATGGTGTAGAACTGCCCTGTCCCATACTGTAGCCACTGGCCACGTGCAGCTCTTGAGCACTTGAGGTAAGACTGGTCTTGACGGAGATGTATTTTCCAGTGGAAATCACATACTAGATTCCAAAGACTTAGTATGGGGAAAGAAAGAATTAAAATATCTCTTGAATAAATTGTATGTTGGTTTCATATGGAAATGACAATATTGTAGATATATTGGGTTACATAAAACATTTTATTAAAATTATTTTCACCCATCTCTTTTTATGTTAATGTGGTCACTAGAAATTTGAAAATTACTTATGTGGCTTGCCTAATGTTTCTCTTGGACATTGCTAATGTATAAGTACATTCCTGTACTGGGTAGGAAATTAGAATGGCTATTCTCTGGGTCTCATCTAGTTATTAAAGAGTTTATGATTATGGATAGACAGGGAGGGAGGATATGGAGAAGGGACCCCCAGGGATGGTTGAAATGGGTGGAACTAGCAGGAAAGGGCTCCAGGGGCAGGTGGCCTTTAGACTGAGTTTTGAAGCTGGGGAGTGAAAATCCTTTAGGGAAAAAGGAAACAGAATGGGGCCCTCTCTGACAGACAGGCATGGCCCACGCCCGCCACCGAGGAGGAACAGGGGTCTGGGAGACAATCACAAAAGAAGCTCTCCCTCTAGGATGGCGTGTGTGGCAGCTCTGAGACAGGAAAGGGTGAAACCCAGCAAACAGGAAGTCACTGGGTCCCCTAATCCGGGGATCAGGGTGACTCAGTCTCAGTGCATTTTCCTGTCCTTGTGCCCCTTGGGCGATATAGCAAGTTCTTCCTGAGCGAGAGTTTTTTCCTGCTGGGTGTCAGCGGGGACTGTGCGACTCGGTGGAGACTCAGGTCCCAGATTGGCTGAAATAACTGCTTTTCTTGCAAAGGCTTTCACATTGTTCTTTATCTGGTCTGTGGTTTCAGGGAAGGGCCCTTCTACAGTCAGAATTCTAGAGAAATGTTTTTAATGTGACATGTTCCCAACTATAGTCATCTCTGGCCAAAAAAATGGGCCGCGAGGACCTTGTTTGGTAGCTCGAAGCAGGTGGAGCTGAACAGTGTAACTTCTGTGAGCGAGCTACGTGTGTGTAACAGAGACGCTCTTTGAGGGGGCGTGTCCTACTCAAGTTCTCGTTTTAGACTTCCTCGCATGACCGGTGGGTGCTATCAGCTTTCTTTGTGGCATGTTATCAGCTTAAGCCAGATGTCCTTTGGAAAAAGGCTCTTGTTGCCTGGTGCTTTAACACAACCTAGGAGGTGGCTTTTCTTAGATCATAATTTTAAAAATTGCCGTACGTGTGTTCGGGCAATGACAGTGTGAATGAGAAAGCAGAGGTGGTCCAGAGATTTGGGTTGAAGTCAGATAGACTTGATTCAGCAGATGGCCAACATTTAATGGATTCATACTTGGTGGTAGGCGCGGTCCTGGGCACACTTCAGGTATTAACTCACTTAGGCCTCATGACAACCCCGTGTGCTAGGTTACTGTTTTTTCCATTTCACAGAGGAATGGACTTGGGCAGAGGGAGGTAAATGGACATCCCCAAGGTCAACAGCTAGTAGATGGGCACCCATATTAGCTATCAAGGTCCTGCTGGCCCCAGCGATGGATGTGGAGTGGTGGATAAGTCTGATAGCTGTGATTTTGCTGGTAGGTCATACCGACTTTCTGAGCCTCAGTTTCCCCAACTCTAAAACTGGTACCCAAACCGTGCCTACTTTATGAGATTTGTTTTTTAGGGTCAGTTGCCCTGACATAGGGAGATGTCATGTTAATGTTTGGGGGCAGTCTGGGGTGGTTGAAGGTTGAGTGTGTACGTGGCGCTGGTTTGTAAATGTCCAAGAAGATGGGGTGGAAACGGTAGGGCAGGAGTGGCGGGGGAGGAGACACGGCTGCCCTGGCCTGGGACGTTGTCGTGATTTGGTTGTGTCGGACACCACATCCTGGTGACCTGGTTCCTTGTCATCACTATGTGCTCTGGCTGGAGTGACCCCTCCTCTCAGCATGAAGCAACAGGAGCCTGATTTCACAGCCCATTAAAATGCCATCTCCTCACCTCCCTAGCTGGCCCGTGGTATGATTTGGTCACCATCTGGGGGTCCCCCGTTCCACTTGATGCCTGTTAATAAGGCAGACTCTGGGTGGCTGGCTAAGCTCTGGTCTTTTCCGTATCCAGGAGGTAGCCTTCCATTTAGTATTGAAGGAGTTCATCCTCAAACAGTTCACAGTATTTTCCCCCAAGCATAAGAACAAAATCTTGAGCCTTTAACTTTCTGTAACTTTCTAAGAGCATTGCACCCTTTCCTTGCATTATAGCGCTCTGAGTCTGTGATCTTTCGAGATCACGGCGAGAGGGGCCTTAATGACTAAAAGTACTATCTCAGTGATTCACATTTAGTTCTGAATTCTTACTCAGGGAGCCGTGGTGGGTCATAAGCATTAATGGACGACCTTGAAGAACCAGGCCTGGTTCTAGGGGCTTTTTATATGTGCCTTCTTGTCTGAGCCTCACAACAGCCTTGTAAAGCTGGTATTGATGCCCTTATTGTATAGACAGAGGAGCTGCAGCCTGCCAGGGTCATGTGGTGGTCATGAAAACTGGTAAGAAGCAGGGCCCCAGCCCTCTGTCCACACCAGCGCATTGTTTAGGTATAAGGGCTGCTTCCTGCTGATAATGGTATGTACATCCTAGAGGTTTAAATGCTTTGTGCCATTTAGGGGAAAATTTTTCTTTAAAGGCCACAGAGTAAATAGTTTAGTGATTTTGTTTTGTTTTGTTTTGTTTTAGTTTTTTTTTTAGTTTATTTTATTTTATTTTTTTTAGTTTTTTTTTTTTTTAGTTTAGTCTTTGAGAGCCATCGCGTCTCTGTCACAACTGCCCAACTCTGCCATTGTTGAGCAAAAGCAGCCAAAGGAAATAGGAAAATGGGTGGGCCTGGCTGTGTTTCAATAAAACTTTATTTACAAACATAGGCAGTGGGCCTGAGTTGGCCTGCAGTGTGTGGTTTGCCAACTCCTGATTAAGGGTTTAGTCTGAATGGAAACGGCTATTATTATTAGGACTATTACTTTCTGACACTTTTGGAAGATGGATAACAGGTAGCTCACAAAAGATAGGAAGAGGAACTCTTTTTTGGAGGAGATTCGATCACAATCCATTCTTGCTTGAGGCTGGATATCGTAGAAGCTGTGGGAGGGCTGGCTGTGTGCACCCCACGGCTTGGTGGTTGCAGATGTGGACCCCATGGGTGTTGGTTAAATTAGGCATTTTTCATCGTGGCATAGTCACAGCCATATGGTGTCTGTTTCACTGCAGGTCCCGCAGCCTTGGAGTCTCACTTTATCTCACTTTGCGATGAAATATCTCCTGGTCAGGAGCTGGGAGTGGATGCAGTTTGAGGGGAGGGTGGCTTTTGCTTCCTGCCTCCTGAACCTGAGACCAGGGCATGGGTGGCTGCTGGGCTTCCTTGGGAAATGTCACTGAGCTTCCCACTGGCTTTGGTGCAAAGGCCCCAAGCCTTTCCAAGTTACCGTATTTTCTGGAAACAGGGTGCACTCCTGTGGGTGCTAGTCTTGAAGTCTTGCTCAGGAGCTAGATGAGCTTCTTTGTGGGCCTGAGGAATTAGGGGAGGAGGGCAAAGTGAACTCTCAGTGAGTGGGTAATAGCTTTCTAATGGCTCTCTTCAGTATGAAAGTCTTAAAACTCAGGGGCATTTAGTCCTTTTTTAAAAAATAAATGTATTTGTTTATTTTTGGTTGTGTTGGGTCTTTGTTGCTGTGCACGGGCTTTCTCTAGTTGTGGTGAAGGGGCTACTCTTTGTGTTCTCATTACAGTGGCTACTCTTTGTTTTCTCATTATAGTGGCTTCTCTTGTTGCGGAGCACGGGCTCTAGGCTCACGGGCTTCAGTAGTTGCAGCACGCTGGCTCAGTAGTTGTGGCTCATGGACTCTAGAGCTCAGGTTCAGTAGTTGTGGCGCACGGGCTTAGTTGCTCCGCAGCATGTGGGATCTTCCTGGACCAGGGCTTGAACCCACGTCCCCTGCATTGGCAGGTGGATTCTTAACCACTGTGCCACCAGGGAAGCCCGGCATTTAGTTTTTTAAAGCACTTGGGAAACCTTGGTTCTGTTGTATCCAAATATTGCATACCATTTTCTCAGTAGTAGTTTAAGTTTTGAAGGATTTGCCATTGGATTTCTTGCATGTTGTCTAAATTATCAAAGTGTGGATTTAACTTGCTTTTAAAAATCAGTGAATGTGTAAGAGATGCCTTATTTAAAAGATAATTTGAGAAACTCCAGGACTTATTCTTTGTGATCCAGGAAAATATGTTTAGAAGCTTAAAAAAAATTTCCTAGTATCTGATTATTTATTCCATTTATTTACAAAGAAATGCTGATTAGATGTCAGCTATATTTATTATTGCACATTTTCCAGATCATAAACTGTTTAATATATAATTGACTAAAGATGAGATGGCAGAGCCATTAGGTTAAAGGACTAAAGCTTGTGAACTCAGCCTTGGTAATGTTACCTTGGGAGGAAGGGAAGAAAATACAAAGGAAATGGATTCCTGGTTTCCTGAAGTTGAGGTTTCAGCTTGGCCCAGGACTGCCTTTAAAAAATGAATTAAGGACTCCCCTGGTGGTTAAGACCCCGCGCTTCCACTTCAGGGGCACGGGTTCGATCCCTGGTTGGGGAACTAAGATCCTGCATGCCGTGTGGTGCCGCCAAAAAAAAGAAAAGAATTAAATACAATTTAAAAAAAACCCACTGTCCATTAAGTGTATTTTGAATACGTCATCATTTTTTCTAAATAGACATATTTACAGTGGGGGGTGGTGGTGGGGAGAAATATAGCAGGAGCTATTGGGATTCGTTTGCCTTAGCAGCTCTTGGTGGTACCACAGTCTCTTTGAAGTTAGGTGAGGGTCATTGACCTTTCTGCCCCTAGAGAGCAAAGGTCCTTGTGTTACCACCTGGGCTGAGGGAGAAGGACGCTGGGTTTTGTCTGTTGGGGAACTTGGACCGCTGTTTCCATTGAAAGCTTGGAAGCGCTCAGAATAGTAAGATGCACGTGGTCATTATTGCTTTCCGGGCACTTATGATAAGGAGTTGAAGTCAAAGGTTTGAGCTTAAAATTGGAAATCATGCTGAGCTATAAGAGAGAAAATGAGACTTGGGAAAATAGTTTAGAAATTTTTTTTGTGAAGGGGTTTGCTTTAAGCTTGTGATTCCACAGTGGACGCACATTATTGTAGCTGCTCTAAGAGCAGTGTCATTAGGGTTCTTGTGGGGAAGAACAATTCTACCAGCCACCCTGCATGTGTGGGAGCCCCTGTTTTGTCCTGTGCACAGAAAGATGTATATTTTGACAAACCCGAGAAAGTGTCTGAGTCAGGCGACCTTTTTTCACCTTTGGGTCCCCAAGACCTATCACAATGCCAACCTAATGGTCGGCCCCCACTAATGTTTATGGTTAAAGAACTGCATGACATGCCTAACTTTAGCCAGTTTATTTAGACAGACACATCCTTAGAAAAATGACTTAAGGGGCAGACACACTTTCATAAAATGTTTTAAGTCCTCTTACAGTTACCACATCATAAATGGATGACTTAAAGTTTCCTCATCCCCTGTTTGAAATAATCTCCTGGTTTCTCCATAATATTCTGCCTTTAGTGTTCAGATGTCAAAGCCTTGCTCACAGACCCTGGAAGGTTTTTTTCCCCATTTTGACATTCACTTGTTAAAATTAGGTCTGGGAAACCCCCCACTTGCTGCTCAAGGGACCCCAGGTGGAGACAGCAGGTAAATGTTTAGACATCGGTACGGTTTAGCAAAATTAGAGACTTAAATGTAATTTCCTTTTTCCTTCCTCTTAGTGAAAAAGATTAATTATGTTTACATGATGCTAAAATTACATTTTGGTAACATATGAAAATCAGACAGTTTGGAACTCAAATGGTGAAGATATCAAGATTCCACTCTTTAAGATCCGTTGCATTATGAACAAATTTGTTGATTAGAACTTCTTTCTTAGCGAGTGAGCATTCTGCCGTAGTCAGCCACTCTGAAGCAGGCAGTGGATCTCAGGGACTTTGGAGGACCAAGATGATTTCATCTGTGGCTGAGATCAAAGAAGACAGAGATAAGGTTGCCGGGGAAACGAGAGTGCTACAGAATTATGTGCTACTCACGCATTTAAATATGGTGTTGGTTTGGGAGCTCACACACACACACACACACACACACACACACACACACACACACACAAAAATGATCATACATACGTGGAAATGGGCAATGCCCATGTGCCCAGGTCTTCAAGGAAATGACCCCAGGCTTAATGTGTCTCAAACTGTGGGCCTAAGGGGATCATATTCTGTCCCCTCTTTCAGTGGGTTCAAGCATCAGCTACTAACAGTGCGCTTCCAATTGGTTTTCATGAAGGTAGGCTGTGGAGATATCTCTTTAATGTACTTTCTCTCTCTCCATCACACACACTTCACAAACCTTTTTTTATACTCTTTTTATAGTTATTATAAAATATTGGCTATATTCCCCATGTTGTAAAATAAATACATCCTTGTAGCTTGTTTTATACCTAATAATCTTCTACCCCTATACTGCCCCTCCCCCTTCCCTCTCCCACAAACTTTTTGATAACTTTTTGTTTCTGATTTTTAAAATAAATTCTTTGCACAGAATTTCAAAAACACAGAACAGTTATCCTCTTACAAATGTATAAAAATAACCTTTAATTTCACCACCTGGAAATACCTAACATAATATTTTATTGTACTTCTAATATTTTTCCATAAATATGTATATACATATATACATGCATGTGCGTATAGTTCAACTGTGTGAATGCACAATATTTTAAATATATTAATATATTACACATAAAGCCTCTAAGTTTGGGGTACAGATTTTTTTATTTTTTATTTTTTTTTTTGGCGGTACGCGGGCCTCTTAGTGTTGTGGCCTTTGCCGTTGCGGAGCACAGGCTCCGGACGCGCAGGCTCAGTGGCCATGGCTCACGGGCCTAGCCGCTCCGCGGCACACGGGATCCTCCCGGACCGGGGTACGAACCCGTGTCCCCAGGGCGGACTCTCAACCACTGCGCCACCAGGGAAGCCCTAGATTTTAATTTTTAAATTATATTGTAATAATTTTTTCATGGCTGCAGAAACATGAACTCATATGAACATGCAACTGTTTCTTCAGCCATTTCCCGGCTTTTGATTATATCTTTGTTCCCAGCATTCCAGTATTATAAATGATGCCACAGCAAGCATTCCTGTGCATTTTTTTTTTTTTTTGGCATATCTGATTTCCCTAGGTTAGAGTCCTAAGGTAGAATTACTGAGTCAAGGCACAAGCATTTTTAAGGCTTTGTTCTTTATTGCCAAATGCTTTTTTTGGAAGGATTTGTCCAGATGCCCTCTCACTAGATGGAGAGTTGTCTCCTTTACACTAAGTGTTAGCAGTTTTTTTTCACTCTGACAAGTTTATTGATCGAAGATCCTTACTTTTTTTTTTTTTTTTTTTGCTAATTATATAGAGCAGAAGAATGACAGCAGCTACTATGGATTGAGGAGTTATTATGCAGGGAGTTCTAAGTCTGTTATGTATCTTTAGTTCTCACAACAGCTGTCTGAAATAGGTTCCACTATCCCCATTTCACAGAGGAGGAAACTGAGGCTTAGAGAAACAGAGGCCGTTGACTGTTTTCATATTTTCTTTAAGTTACATAGAAGAAAAGTGAGGTTGCCTTAAGAGACTCATTATTTCCCAGTTGGGTGGGTTAATGCATATGTTACTAGCTGAGGAAATATCTGGAGTATTAAAGCTCAGTGAGACCCCCATGGGTTGTTGGAAGGAAGATGAGAATTAGCTGAAACTGAGAAGAGTAGGCTGACTTTGGCTCCTTTTAAAATTGAGATGTTTTTCTTCTGAGTATAGTGTCCCCTCCCAAGGTATTTTGGGTGTGTCTTCTTGAACTTTGAGCTTTTGTTTAAAAGAAAAAATCTACGGAATGAGTGAAAGCTTTATCTGCTGTGATTGATTCCATTAAAGAAACTTAAGATGTGCTGAGCTTAGGGCCTTCTATTCTGCCTGCTTTTTCATTCATACCACTTCCACCACAGAAAGTGTGTATTCTGCACCTGCTTCATTTCAGAGTTTAAACATCTTTCCAGTTAACTGTGCATTTTATGAAATGCTAAGTATTGTGCTTGAAACCAAGCCACATGGTTGTCCTTCTGGAACTATTCTCCTTTTAACCTTTTTAGACATGCTGTTTATTGAAAACAAAAGGTAAATAATTTAACTTTTTGCTGGATTTAGTTGTCTATGCATTTCTCTGCCCCTTGGAAAAAAAACACACTTATTCTCCTGTATCCTCATTCTCAGTAACTGCAATTGGAAGGAAGAGGGAAAAAAGATGCATCCACGTGAGCCAGTTCTTTTGTTTAACATCCGGGACTGATACTTTCTGAATTCTCTTCCGCTTGCCTCTCTTCCTTTTATCCATGTTGTTGATGAAATTAGAATTCATTCATCTTCTGGTGGGGGAAAACTCTGCTTCAGGATATAGCTTCTTGATTCATTTATTTGGGCTGTTTGAGCCAAGGAAGTTACTAAAATGAAGGGTTTTTAAAGTTCTGCCACCACACCAGCTGTCCATCTGGCTCTCCGTCTGTCCGTCCATCCATCCATCCATCCATCCATCCATCCATCTATCTATCTTCAGTGCTTTCAACTTTGAAGCACGTTGCTAGCCTCTGAGGGAGAAAGGTACACAGGCAGAGAAGGAGCTCATGATTATCGAGCATTTCTATGTTCCAAGGCTGGGGCTGGGTGCTTTCTCTATATTCTTATTGAATTTTTGTGGCAGCTGCGTGAGGAACACTGTTTTAACCACTCATTCCAGGGACTGAGGCTCACAGAAGTCCTGGGGCTTGTGAAGGTCATGGTTACTTAGACCCATGTTTGTTGGGGCTCACCTTTTCTCCTGCTTGAATACTGCTCTGCTTTTTGATGGCATCGCCCAGTGTTTGTCCCAAGGCACTTACAGGTGTGTGTGACAAACCCTATCTTAACTGGCCTCCAGTGGGCAGAGATGCTGCCCTCCCTCCCTGTGGTCCACAGTGGGGGTGTGATTGCTCCCTTGTCTGTCCCCTACCACATCTGCTCCCTCCAGAAGAGTGTGCTGTGCTTCTTGGCTAGTTGTGTTTTGTCCCCCAAAGTTGTTTTTACCTCTAGTACTTGCTTTTTGTAATTATGTGATTGAATGAAATATATTAATGGATGAATCCTGAGGGTGAAGAGACATGGTTTTTCTTGAAACTATATTGTGTGTTTTGGAAAGACTTGAAAAACAACTTATTAAAAAAAAATTCTGGTGTTTTAGGTATGGTTGAGCTGAATCGGTTTAAGTGAAGTGGTGGGGGGATCGTGGTGGTTAAAATCTAGAAGGATTCTTCTCTTTGCAAGTAGTGAAACTCTCCTTAAAGGAACTTGAAATCATATATTGCAGGGTGTGGTTTTTTGCTAGAAAGACCACAGACCTCCATACAGCAGATCCATACTCGAAAGGAAAGACCTTGGCCCTTTATCACAAGACTGAAGAATGAATGTTTTAAGTTAAAGTGTTTAAAGGGTGTGTATACTTTCTGAGTCCTTTCCTGCTCTGACTTCTTAAAATAATCAACCAACCATCACATCAGACAGGATAGTTTTTCTACTGACCCGGAGTGACTGCATTTTCTTAGCATTGCCTCCAGTTGCTTGGTGGGAAATAGGCTCAAGAGGGTGAAAGAATAGGGAGTGGGCTGCCTGGGAGTCGAGAGAACTGGGTTCTTAGCCCAGCATGATCAGTTGTAAGAACTAAGGGAAGCCACTCAGTTTCCTCATCTGTGAAATGGGATGAACAGCTCTTCTTCAGCACTGAAGTTGAGAAGGGTCCAGCTAGTAAACAGTATATGTGAAAGAGCCTTTCACATAGTAGGTGCTCATTAAATGTCAGCTCAGTGTGATAGGCTTATTATATTAGTCTGTCTTTATAATGTTTATCTCATTCACTATTATTATTAGTTTTGGCGGGCAGGCAGTTTAGCAGAAACCTTGTTCAATTAGGCTTCCCAGCTCCCAAGTTTATGCACATTTAGACAGTAACGGTCTTAACACTACATAGAAAAGAAATCTGTGAGGCAAGTTAATACTATCAGAAAGATCGTCTGTTTAATAGCATCTGCTTTTATGGCACTTTAGAGAAGCTTGTTTACAGAGTTTTGTTGTGAGAATTTTACATCTTCATTAAAGCAGGTTGCTCGGACTTCTGCTTGCCAACACCTTTTAACCTAGCTCATTATTGTATATGCATTTGAAAAATAGTAGTCCTTTTTTTGTTGTTAAAATGTCTAGTTAATACATCCATTTGTATCGCCAGTTCAGCCTTTTGATGAATTCAAAGTGGCCTTCCCAGTTAATTAAAATTCTTTACCTTGTGGGGGCTGTTTCTGTATTTCTGACATGATATTTATCACTTGTTTGCTTTTAACATTAAGGCAGTAATCACTAGTGATTAAGAAATGCATCACTGTCCTCTGCTACTCATTCTTTTGTGGCCTCAGGGTCCCTGTCACCCTCCTGTGTCCTGACCAAAGTGGCAGGAAGTATGTCTATGATGGGTGTTAATCTAAAAGCTCCTAGGTTATTATAAGGGAAGCTTTTGGGGGATATTTCAGCTTCATGCTTGAATGGTAGTAATTAGCTCTGTGGCCCTTTCTGTTCTCTTGGAGCACAGGGGAGACCAGAACTGCTCTGAGGCTGTGGGGACCGCAGGTGTCTGCTTATCCCATCATGGACCCTGCGGTTTCCTGACAGTGTTCTAGAGGGCACGGATCTCCTCCAGGGAAGGAACTTTGAAAATGGAATGTCCGAATGTGATCCCTTTTCCTGTTTCTTCTCTTTCCAACCTTATCTTTTGGATGATTGGGGCTTCCTTTGAAGCTCCATTCAGCAGCGTTACTGAATTCTAAGGGCCAGTTTGGTTGTGGATTTGATCACAAACACTTCCGTGTACTTTCTTAACTATGTCTTCTCCATTGATCAAAGGGAAAGACCTTTAACATTGGGTAGCAGTGTTCAATCTTTAAACCTTTCGTAGTCATGACATTTGAAATTTCCTTAGATCTCTCTAAGGTTAAAAAAAATTATGATTAACATCTTTATTAGATTTATTGTCAAAGGCCACATTCTCTGACTTAAAGGATAATACCATAAAGTGAATGTCTTCTGCCCTAAAAAGATAGAGGAATCACGGAATTTCATGAGAAGGAAGGGGAGGTTTCTCAGGTGATTTTTATTATGCACGGTAAAGCTTGGGAAACGCTATCCTAACTCGCAACTGAAATTAATACATCTCCTTTATAAAGTCCCAAACCTGTTTCACCTCCTGAATTTATCTAACTTGTGTCTGAGTCTTCTATGAGAGCAGACTTTCTTTGAGGGCAAGTTCAGACTGATTTGGTTTTGTGTTCCCATAGCAACCTTCACACCTGGGCTCAGTCGGAGTTTGTATGAAATGAACGAATGAGCAAGTGCACGCATCCCAAGTGTAGCTATGAAACCCAGCCCTCTAGCTTTTAGAGGCAGATCACCCCTTCACTTAAAGGCTCTTCAGGAGAACACTGCTTTGGGTGAAGAATCTGAGGCCCAAATGTGACACAGAAATTCCACTCCTGCCAGGATGTGACTGGAAATGACCACCTGTTTCCTGCAGGCCCCAGCATGAAACAGCAGCTGAGCCAAGGCCAAAAGTTTGCAGATGCTCTCACCCCCTCCTGCCTGCATTTCTGCAAGTGTTTGGTGCTCACCCTCCAGTACCAAGCCCCGCACCAGCCCATCCATCAGAGCCCTGTACTCTGCTTCCCCCTTGGGAGAAGGGCTTCCTTGGGCTTGTATCCCCGCCTCAGCCCACTCAGGCGCCTCACCCCATGCATCCCGCATTTGGTACTGGCCGTGAGTGATGCTTTTTTTTTTAAATTAATTAATTTATTTACTTTTGGCTGCGTTGGGTCTTTGTTGCTGTGTGCGGGCTTTCTCTAGTTGGCAGCGAGCGGGGGCTACTCTGTTGCCGTGTGCGGGCTTCTCATTGTGGTGGCTTCTCTTGTTGCAGAGCATGGTCTCTAGGCACACCGGCTTCAGTAGTGTGGCTCACGGGCTCTAGAGTGCAGGCTCAGTAGTTATGGCGCACGGGCTTAGTTGCTCTGCGGCATGTGGGATCTTCCCAGACCAGGGCTCGAACCCGTGTCCCCTGCATTGGCAAGTGGATTCTTAATCACTGCACCACCAGAGAAGTCCCATGAGTGATTCTTTTTATTATTTTAAATAAATTTATTTATTTATTTTTATTTTTAGCTGCACTGGATCTTTGTTGCTGCACATGGGCTTTCTCTAGTTGCGTCGAGTGGGGGCTACCGTTCGTTGCGGTGCGCAGGCTTCTCATTGTGGTGGCTTCCCTTGTTGTGGAGCACGGGCTCTAGGCATGAGGGCTCAGTAGTTGTGGCTCGCAGGCTCTAGAGCTCAGGCTCAGTAGTTGTGTCGCACGGGCTCAGTTGCTCTGCGGCATGTGGGATCTTTCCGGACCAGGGCTTGAACCCGTGTCCCCTGCACTGGCAGGCGGATTCTTAACCACTGCGCCACCAGGGAAGCCCCCCATGAGTGATTCTTTATTGTTACCATCCGAAACCTGTCTTGCTTCTGTTTGCTTCTCTCGTTCCCACTCCATTTCTCTGTTCTCTTTCACAGAATATATACTTGGGAGGGATTAGATTAATAAATTCATTTTAAAATCCAGCCACCTTAATCTGAACTCTCTTTTGAGGGGGCAGGATGGCCCTTTAGGAAAGTATGAACAAGTGTGCTTGTTTTGGAGTAGACAGTCCTGGAGCCTGGTACTTCTTCTGGGGCCTTAGCAGGGCCACAGTTTCCTGGTCTTTGGGTTAAATGTCTGACTCTCTGGGTTGTTGTGATATCAGAGTGGGGGACCATGTAAGGTACAGGGCATGCAGCAGAAGATTAAAAGATCCTTCCTTCCTTAGCCATTTCCATGGACACCAGAGGAAAGTCTCATCTTAGTTCCAGGTTTTATACCTTTGAATTTTTAAATGATGTAAGCAAGTCCTGAAAGATCATGCAGTCGGTAGAGTCAGTTGCCATTGGCTCCCTGCCCACAGCAAACGCTGACCTTTGGTTCCTCTAAAGAGGCTCTGAGGCCATCACACAAGGTCACGATGGAGCCCCACGTGCCGAGATGTGAGGCAGCCCCCTCTCGAGGGCGCCTTCCTGATGGTGATGGTGTTCGGGTGCTTTCTGTTTGTTGTACAGGAACCCTTGGAGACTCAGTCTGCGAGCTCTGAGGCTCTGAGTGACAGCTGGGTGTGCATTTCCTCAGCCAGGATCATGAGGCCTTAGTGATCACAGCTAAATGAACAGGGAGGGCTCTTGGGCAAATAAAGCTTAATTTGTCATAGCTGTCACAATGATCGTGTCACATTGGCTGCCCTTCGGAAAACTTTTTGGAGGTAAGCTCCCTGAGTTAATAATAACCTTTGTTACAGTTTCCTCGCATTTGGAGTCTCAAAACATGTTTAATAAAAAAAGAGAGAAAGAAATCTGCCAGTAACTGCAAATAAACCCAGGAACCTGTGTCTGAGGCTGCTTTGGACTTTGTGTCATAGCCTGAGGAGCCTGGCAAACAGACCCTCTCACCTTTGTGTTCAAGACCTTCCTCAGAGACTCGTTCAATACTTGGTGTATGTACAGGGCATTTTATTTAGCCTAGGTGAGAATACTGAGAAAGTAAACTTCCTTATTATTTTGTTTAGCAGCCAGATGGAAAGCATGATAGCAGTTGAACAAAAGAGAAATCGGGGGGCCATAAAATAAGTGGATAAGTGGACTCCACCTCGAAATAGGGCAATTGCAGTACAGACAATAACAGCTTCAGGACATCCTCGCAACAGCAGTGATTGAGCACCCACTGTCTCCTGGGTCTGGCAGTGCTTTGGAGGGTGTAAAGATGAATAAGCCACTCTCCCCAGCCTCAAGCAACTTAGCGTGGCAGATGGGAGATAACCCACAATAAGTGACAGTGATAAGGATTTTCCTACGCTCTGGCTAGAGGGACCTGGGGCTTTATAGGAACAGCGGTGTTAGGGCCTTTGGCTGGGATGTATCAGGCATTACACATTTCTCTGTTTACATGTAAATTTACAGATGAGCGTTTTAGGAAAGAAATCCAAGTCTTCTTAAACTTTGGAGACGGCAGCCATGTTTCTGGGCTAACTGGAGTTGATCTGCTGTCTGAAGGGGAAGCTACAACCAGCATACTCTCACTTTACTGACTTGTGAGGCAACGTAGAGCAGCTGTGTCCTTTGACTTGTTCTGTGCGTTTGTTTCCTCCTCTTCTCTCAAGTGCTCTTCCTTAATCTTTCTCGTTTTCAACCCCAAAGTGAGGTTTGCTTAGAGGAAGAAAGGGAGAGGAGAGAAGTGACGACTGGAGGGTTAAGAAGTGGGCGTTTAATGGAGCTCCTTTTATGTTCCAGGCTCTGAGCAAGGCTGATTCAGCATTAACTTAACACAAATCCAGGGAGATTGTGCAGGGCTGAGAACGTGCCCTGTTCCCTTTTAGTAAATGAGGAAACGGAGTCAGAGGCGAGTTTGTTGTTTTGCAAAAACAAAACGTTGAGGGTTCATTATTTTGTAAAGACAAAACATTCATTAGGGCTCTTTAAAATCATTTGCTGTCTTTTAAAATTGTCACATAGAGCAGCATTTTTCAAACACTGCTGTGCACAGGCATCACTTGGGGGTCCTGTCAGATGCGGGTTCTGAGGCAGCCAGTCTGGGTGAGGCCGGGGATGCTGCATTCCTGTGGAGCTCCTGGATGTTGGGGCTCCTGACCCAGGGACCACGCACTGAATACCAAGGGCATGGACTGTACATCTGCCGGTTGTTGTTTTTAGCAACAGGGAAGAAAAGGGATTTAGACCAAGGAAAATGTGAAGGCTCTAGTTAGCTGATCACAGAAATCAGGCTGGTGACTTACATTTTCCAGTTGTCATAACCCTTTTGGTAAAGGGTGTGTCCTTGGTGACAGGTGGAGATCTCTTCGTATTTGTAAATATTTATACAGTGTGGTTTGAAAGGATGATGAAGGAAAGTACAAAGAAACATAGGGGTCATTGGAGCTTTGTAGATCTCATTTAGAAGGACTGGCCTATACAGTGTCCTTCTTACTGGTCTCAAAGGAAGCTACCTGGAGAAGGTCATGGCTATTTTGTCCTTTTGATGAATGTCTACTTTCATACCTAAATTTGGATCAGGATCACACCTTGAAGTGTGAGAGCAGTCATTGCATTAATTGCTCTCGGCAACTAATTTCACTTTGCTCCATCAGTGTGGCCATTGCTCAGATCTTCCAGGGAACCATTTCTAGAACTACCATCAGAACTCTACACAAATATCGAATTGGAATCAACAAACATTACTTTAAAACCATTCACTGTGGTAACTTTGTTTTTGTTGTTGTTGTTGTTGTTTTGCGGTACGCGGGCCTCTCACTGTTGTGGCCTCTCCCATTGTGGAGCACGGGCTCCAGACGCGCAGGCCCAGTGGCCATGGCTCACGGGCCCGGCCACTCCGCGGCATGTGGGATCCTCCTGGACCAGGGCACGAACCCACGTCCCCTGCATCGGCAGGCGGACTCCCAACCACTGCGCCACCAGGGAAGCCCTGTTATTTAAAATAATTAATCAATTTATATTTGGCCGCGTTGGGTCTTTGTTGCTGTGCGTGGGCTTCTCTCTAGTTGCAGCGAGTGGGAGCTACTCATGGCGGTGCGCGGGCTTCTCATTGCAGTGGCTTCTCTTGTTGCGGAGCACGGGCTCTAGGCATGAGGGCTCAGTAGTTGTGGCTCGTGGGCTCTAGAGCGCGGGCTCAGTAGTTGTGGCACATGGGCTTAGTTGCTCCGCGGCATGTGGGATCTTCCCAGACCAGGGCTCAAACCCGTGTCCCCTGCTCTGGCAGGTGGATTCCTAACCATGGTGCCACCAGGGAAGTCCCCACTGTGGTAACTTTGTACCCCACTGAGATCGGACCTAATTTTTCCAATAGGAGTTGGAGCCAAGTCCTGGTACCAGGTTGGGTGACAAAGCTGTTCAATACCGCTTACGATCAGAACGTGTGTATGACCGTGAAACAGTCGCAGAAACGGGTTTTCTTAAGTTACTTATAAACCTGATTCTGACAGCTGTTCTTCAATGTGAGTTCCCAAAAGTTTCTGACCAACAGTAGGTTTATTAAAGTGTTGGCTCCTAAGACAGCAACAGCCCCTTGGTTGGAGAAATTTCCAGTTGGTAACAAGATCCAGCATATTTTTTGCTGACTTTGGTTTGTGGTGTGTGCGCGCTAATAAAGGGCAGTGTGGAGAGTCAGCTCCTTACCTCTTCCTGCCTGTTCTGTTTACCTTCTGTTAAAACCAAACCTGCAGGACAGCCATCACCACGTGTCAACTCCAGATCTGTTTATCTCAGGGGCGAGGCCAGGAGGCAGGGTGTGGGTGGTCGGGCAGTGATGGGAGCCTTAGCTTTGCTGCCTTTGACTCTGGAGAACCCTGGGTCTTATTCTGTAAGCAGTAGGGCCCGATGAGGCAGGATCTGTTGTAGGAGGTTGACAAAGATGAGAGTGGTGCTGCAAATGATTTGAGCTGGGAAGAGACAGAAGCCGGTAGACCCGGGAGCCTTTGGGAGTGATGTGCACGGTATGGAGCCAGAGACATCTTAGGACACAGTTGGGGAGCCTTGAGGTGAGTGAGGGACAGGTAAGAGTTGACCAGGACTCGAGGCCGAGTGCCTGGTGAGGCCCAGGGGAAAAGCAGGGCTGTGAGCGGGGTAACGGCCAGCTGCCCGGGACAGGCTCTGACCTGCACAGAGGTGTTGGGACCCTGTTGTGTAGACAAAACCTTTACTTCGTACGTGCCTTCGGTGTCTGCAAGGGCTCACGTGTTGTGTGTCTTGCGTTTGCTGGCCCTGAAGTAAAGGACATTTTGTGTCAATGGGGAGATTCCTGGGTCAAGGTAGTGACCGTGTCCTCAGGGCCCCCAGCTGTGGCAACTCGCCTGGAATCAGAGTCCAGAAGTGCCAGCCTGCCCCGTCCCCCGGCCTCCTTGCCTTTGACCTCAGTGCCTGGTGTGTGAGGTGCTTTAGGCCCAAGGGCAAAGCCTTGTGGTGCTGGCTGACGAGATGTCTAAGTGCCACCGTTAGTCACTGTTTTCCCTTCCTTACACAAGTGGGTCTTCGGCTCCAAGTGTGGTTGGCAGCTTTATCTCGGTGATGCTGCTGTGTTAAACTGTGTATTTAAGAACACAGTGGTGGGTGGCAGAACATTGCAAACTACCAGGCGGGTTCTGGAGTGCCATGGCCAGAAGTTTCCCGAAGGATGAAAGTGATGAGAGGCGGGATGTGGTGACTTGGGTTCTACCCTTAAATGTTGGCAATAGCAGGGCCCACTGCTGTTTTGGGGGGCGGGTAATGATTTTGTGCGAAGTGCTTTACGTGCATTATTTTGTTTACTTCTTACAACTGCCTTGTAAATAACTACTGCTTTACAGGTGAGAGTGTTCAGGCCTGTTGGGCTGCGTAGCTTGCTCTAAGTCAATGGCCAGTGAGTAGTGTTGCTAGAACCGGAACCCAGATTTTTCTGACCCCAAAGCCTGTGCACTAGACCAGCATATCTCAAACTTGAAAGTGCCTGCAAACCACTGGGGTTCTTGTTGGGATGCAGGCCGTGATGTAGGAGGTCTGGAGCAGGGGCTCCCAGGTCTTGCTGCTGGTCCGTGGGTCCCGTTGTATAGCCAGCGTCTATACCACCTGGTATGTGGCTGAATTTCTTTGACTCTCACTTCCACTATTTGTAAACCAAGGACATCAGTTCTTGCTTGCTCCTCGTTCCTTAGAATTGTGGGGAGAAATCAGATCGTAGATGTGACATCTTTGAAAATCAGGGGCTTCCCTGGTGGCGCAGTGGTTAAGAGTCCTCCTGCCAATGCAGGGGACACGGGTTCGGGATCTGGTCTGGGAGGATCCCACATGCCGTGGAGCAACTAAATCTGTGCGCCACAACTACTGAGCCTGCGCTCTAGAGCCTGAGCGCCACAACTACTGAGCCTGCGCTCTCAAAATAGAGAAAGCCCGTGCAGCAACGAAGACCCAACGCAGCCAAAAATAAATAAATTAAAAAAATCAAAATAGTGAAAACTCTCAGTGACCTCTCTCGTCCTTTTTCTTCTCAGTCCTTCCCCTTCCTCAGCTTCCAGGTCTCATGCTCTGCCCCTGCTCCATCCCCGAGTCACCTTTTCCCTGAGTGAATGACACCCACCTGTGTAACGGGCCTGCTTGGCTCTCGATGACTGTGTTGACAGATGGTATAATATGTGCAATGTGTTTTTAAAAAACTCATAGTTAAAACGAAGATGGGGCTTCCCTGGTGGTGCAGTGGTTGAGAGTCCGCCTGCCAATGCAGGGGACACGGGTTCGTGCCCCGGTCCGGGAAGATCCCACATGCTGCGGAACGGCTGGGCCCGTGAGCCATGGCCGCTGAACACGCGCGTCCGGAGCCTGTGCTCCGCAACGGGAGAGGCCACAATAGTGAGAGGCCCGCGTGCCGCAAAAAAAAAAAAAAAAAAAAAAAAAAATGAAGATGAAGACTCATGATGCTCACAGAGGGAATTTTAGTTGTCCGGATGATTCACTTAGGGAGACCTCTTGTTCTTCCAGGGTGTTGGGGAGGCCTTGCGCTGTGCTCTCTGGGAGAAAGGACCCACTCTTCAGTCAGGCTCTCTGTGGGTTGGGATGGAAACAATGTCTGCCCAACCTCCACCAGGACAGGAGGCTACTTACATCGGAGGCGCTTGTCTGTCTCAGCAACTGGGAACGTAGGTGCTTGTACTTGGGGTCTGTTTTGGGGAGGGGCTTACACAAAATCCAGCTGTAGTGTGGCTCAGTGGTCAGATCTTGGGTGTCAGAGTCAGGTACCCTTAGAGCTCAGTACCCAGCTTGAGCATTTCTTAAGCTCTGTCACTTTAAGTGACCTAATTGCCCTGAGTCTCAGTTTCCTCGTCTATAAAATGGGCATGATAATAGTACCTCCTCACAAGTTTGCTAGAAGAACTAAAATAAATTAACATGTGTATAGAGCTTAAACCTTGGCCTGGCTCCTGAGCTCTCCGTGTATGTTAACTGTCATTTGCCCTTTTTGCCCCGTGGGCCCTCTTGGTGGATAAAACTCTCCTTTAGATAGTCTAGGATGACATGAAATCTATGCATGTTCCTTCCAGAACGTGCCATGGTGTAATGGGACCTGAAGGACAGACTTTGGAGCTAGACCCTATCTGGATTTGAATCCTGGGTTGACCCACATACAGCAACTTTCTCTTAGCCTCAGTTTCCCCATCTTTAATACGGAGGTGGGGACTTCCCTGGTGGTCCATTGGTTAAGAATCTGTCTTGCGATACAGGGGACGCCGGTTCAATCCCTGGTCCGGGGACTAAGATCCCACGTGCTGCAGGGCAGCTAAGCCTGCACGCCACAACTAGGGAGCCCACGTGCTGCAACTACAGAGCCCACGTGCTCTGGAGCCCGCACGCCACAACTAGAGAGAAGCCCAAGTGCCACAACTAGAGAGAAGCCCGCGTGCCTCAACGGAAGATCCCACGTGCCGCAATTCAGACCCGATGCAGCCAAAAATAAATAATAAATAAAATAAATAAATAATAAAATGGAAGGAGGTGGGTAACGTAACACTTGTCTCCGAGGGTTGCCATGAGTGAGGATTAAATGAAATTATATCCAGTGCTTCTCACAGTTTCTGGCCCACTGTAGACACCCAAGCTCAGGAGTCTATTAGTGAACTAACAAAACACTTGGAACTTGGATGTTCTGTAAATTGCTCTTGTCAGTGGGGAAAGAACTCCCTTTGGGATTGGTGCCATTGCTTTTGGCATCCTGAAAGCCTCCTTGCCCAGGACAGTGGACTTGAAGGTGAGCGAGCCCTGTCTTCTCCAGGTCCTCCCGGCGGTGTTTTCTAGCCCTTTTCCAGAGCCCCTGCTGTGCGGGCCTGTGGGGGACGGAGGTGGGGGTCCCGCTGGGCTCACCTACGGTCCCAGGTTCCTCGGGCGAGCTGTGGGGAGCTGGAGATGAAGCCTTCCTGCTACTCAGGGGCATAAATGCCAGCCCGGGGCTGGGTAAGCAGCCTGCTGCTGGTTCGTGTCATTGGATCTAGTGTCCTGTGGCAGTGGTGTAATTGGAACAGATAATTGGAGCTGTGTACTGGGAGCATGATCCAGGAGTGAGAAGGCCAGGGGCGGCAAGGTTGATGGAGCTCAGACTTGTTGCCTGTGATGGGAAGCACCCCTCTTCCCCTGCCAAGCTTTTAGCCTCTGCTCCTTTTAGGGGCCTGTCCTATACTGTGCACCACAGCTAGTGTTCTATCCATCGGGTGGTTCTATCCCTAGGAAATGGCGATTTTTTTTTTTTTTTCTAAAGTGCAGCTCATGTGGCTTCCCCGGTCTTCTTTCCCTGGCTCTCTGTGACCTGTGGAAATTCAGACACCTCAGGCTGGCACCCGAGGCCTCTCAACTCCCTACCTGACCCCCTGGGTGGTCCCTGGGGGACCCACGGTGCCGCTCGGGCTCTGATCCCATCCTGCCTTCTCTGTGACTTATTCCCGGCACCTTCCTGCCTTCCTGGTCCCCTGTCACCTCTTCTCCTTGGCTGCAGCTCTATGTTTTGGAGGAGTTGAGAATGGGGTTTTGGGACCTGACAGCCCCGGTTTGAATCCTTGCTCCAACACATTCTCACCTTGTGACCTTGGAGAAGTGACAACCTCTGTGAGCCTCAGTCTCCTTCTTTATCAAGTAGAGGTGCCTGCCTTGTGGGATTGTGGAGAAGGGGAAGTGTCGAGTGCCCAGTGCATGCAGTGGAGCCCAGAAGTGTTAGCTCATGCAGTGATTGGGCTCCAGTTTCTCCCTGATCGCCAACCCTCATCCTTCGAGCACTCACTTAAATAATTTAATGGAACCAGCTCTAGATAGTTTAAGAGGACTCCAGGTCTTCAGGTAGCCCGAAGGCACCGTGAAGACGCCATCAGAGGTGCCAGGGAGCGGGAGAGGATAAACATAGCCTCAGTTTCTCTTTTGAGAACCGGCTGACAGCTTCTTGAGGCCCTGGAAAGTTTTCTCTGTGTGAACTTTGACCTGGTGAACGGGAATGTGGGGGGGACCCCAGGGGTGGAGCAGTATCCTGTGACGGGCTCACTTCGACTCCAGATGTGCAGGCTGGCCAGGGGCTGGGAACAAACTGCTGTCTCATCAGCCACAGTGACCGGGAGATGCCTCGGGAGACCTTAGTGCCAGGGCGGCATGCACCAGCCCCTGCGACCATCACCATGTAGATGCCATCCCTGCTTCCTTTCTCTTCTGTCTGCTGGAACAGAGGCTGGGGCCACGCCCAGAGGAAGAAACCTGCAACCAGATATCCCAGGCGGAATTTGCAGGGCACTCTGATCTGTTCTCACTGAGTTTTGGTCATTTCTATCCACCCTATCCTGTGATCAGGTACATCTCATCACCTCTTTTCCAAGGGCAGGAGGAGTGCTTCCCAATAAACACTGCCTCATGGAATGGAATCACACTAGATTCCTATGACCCCCTGCTCTGTGGCTGAGATTGCTAATTTCTGGACTTCATGCTTCTCAGGTCTTTTTGACTGGGGCTACCTGGGCTATGGGATTGTTTTCTAGCTCAAGCATCTCGGCAGAAAAGGCAGCTGAAAAGCTGTCCGTGGTCTGGACCAACGCATGTAGAATGCATGTAGAAGGTTCTCCAGAAAAGAACCAGTGAAACATTAGAAAGACTCCATGTAGTGAGAAATTATTCTACTTCTGGAAGATCCATGCACCCCAACTTCCTCTCCTGCAGTCCTTCAGATTGGCTGTGGTTTGGCCTTTGTCTGGTCCCTTCACTCATTCCCATCATCATCCTCATCATCCTCATCATCCTCATCATCCTCATCATCCTCATCATCCTCATCATCATCCTCATCACCACCATCATCATCATCATCATCATCATCATCATCATCATCATCATCATCCTTGTCAGCATAGTGTTGTGCTTAAGAGCCCTGGCCCTGGAGTCATAATGGGGTTTGAATCTCAGCCTCCCCCTTCCTGTCCTCGTCAGGCTTTGCACAGTACCCTGCCTGTAGTGGGTGCTCATTTTGCTTATATCAAAGGCACACACTATGGAAAATTGACCCTGTAAGCCCACTGGGAGGTGCAGGCGGGCACTGGGGACATTGCCCGGATGTAATCCTGTTATCCGGATTTCTTGGATGGACACACTGCTGTGTATGAGGGTTTGCTCATGAAAATGGATGTGTAGCCTTCCTGTTCTGTAGCAGCGCCTAGGTGTCTGTTCATTAAGAAATTAAAGAAAACTCGATGTGTTTAAAGAAGGCAGCATAGCTGTGCTCGCAGCTGGAGCATTTAAGTGCCTTTCACAGTGGTTCTCAAAGCTGCAGTTTCTGTGTGTGTGTGTATTTGGGTCTTATTATTATCCTTAAGTTCTCTACCACACGTTCATTTCTCTGGACTGGACTCCGGCCTATAAGAATGAGTCAGAATTATTGTGATAGGTTCAGTGCAAAGATGAGAAGGATTCTGCCACTTGCCCTTGTGGAGCTCTTTGCATTTTGTAGTGTATTCTCAGGTGATTTATTTCATATGTTCCCTGAGTAGAATCTTAAAAGGCCCACTTTGCTGACAAGCACGCCGAGGCTCAGAGAAATCCTTCCCAGGGTCGCATAACTAGCAGGAGGCCGAGCCCGGACGTGAGCCTGATTCTGCCCAGCAAAGAGGACAGCCGTTCGCACGTGCCTTCTCATTCACTCTTCTTTCTGGCTCCCAAGCCCCAAGTCCTGCCCAGAAAACCATTTCCCCTAAAAGGGGATGATTTGCATATTTGGATCTGAAATCCACATACCCAGGCCCCGACAGATTGGGGGCCTCCGTGCTCTTCCAGCCGCTGAAGTATCTATCGGGGAAATGTGGCCGTGTCGTTTATAGCATTTATCTATGAAACAAGGACAAGGAGCTGAGTGTCAGGAAGTTTCCAGGCATTTGCCAGACATCTGCCATTTGTCAGGTGGAGGGCAGGGAACAGCTTTGGGTGAGGGCTTCGTTCATTCTCGTGCCCACACTTCCCCGCTCTGGGCCAGTGCACCCCTTTGGGTCAGCCTGCAGTCTCCTCCCGCTGTCTGCTGGTTGGTCTCCATTTATCCGGACAGGCATCTACTTCAGCGCCATCAACACACCTGGCACAATACAGGGATATGTGGCCCTCCCGGTGGCGCCCGAGACTCAGCCAGGCCAAACTGCCGCCTCTTGATTTCCGTGTCTGTTCATAGAACTCCCAGTCGAGGTTGCCTGCGCCTTGGATGTCAAACTTACTTTCCATTCCTGGTCCTGCCTCGCTCATCACCCTCTGCTCTCAGGGTGAACAGATGCTGCTCCCTGCAGCCCTCCCATACCCATCCCTTACTTTTTTTTCTCTCTCTGTCACATCACCCCCTGAGTCTAGACTGCTTTGGGTCACCTCCCCTCTGAACGTTGGTCCGTGCCTCTCACCGGCCCTTCCGCAACCTGGACAGAAAATCTTGCGCCACGGCCCTGCCCTGCTCCGAAAGATGGCGCTCCGTTGCCATCGCTTTGGAGCTCTTTCGTAGCTCATGTGAAACAGTATGTGCGGGCTCCCATCTCCCCTACTCTGGGATCCAGTCCTTGGGAGCAGGGCTGTCTTGTTCTTCTTTTGTCTGTACAGGTCTTTGCACACTGACGAGTTTTCTCGACTCTGTGCATGAGTGCTGACTAGCATGTTTCAATGGGGCCTGCAAGGAAATCTCTCCCCTTTGTTTTAAGCTGATTTAAGCAGCACTTATCCATTCACCCAGGGAAGCAATGTTTGACAGCTCTGATGAGCTGACGAGAGAAGGCCGAGTTTCCTATCTTCTCAGGGAAGGACAAGATGGCAACATAGTTTGGAAGGTGTTTCTGTGTTTTAGGTGCTTTTTATTTGATTTTGTTTTTTAAGCCAAATGCTTAAACTGGATGGTTGATATTATAAATTTCACTTTCTGGCCGATTTGTTAATTCAGCAGAAATTCACTGTGCAGATGAGAGGTTTTGGGAGGTCAGGGCACCAAACTATTTTGGGTGCTGGATTTATTTATGTTGGGTGAAAAGGAGATGTGGTGTTCACAGAATTGAGCCTAAACCACGTTTTCTAATAATTTCAGCCTTTCAGTATTTGCCGCCTGTGAAGATGACGGATCAGTACCTTAATGGACATTATCTGGGGGAAATATGACAAGTTTAATACCTACATATGAACACGTGCAGTTTAGTCCCCTGCGTTCTTTGTAAGAAGGATAAATATCTGTGTGAAGTTAAACATTTTCCTTAGGGTAACCATCCCCTGTAACAGCTAAATTGAGTGGTTTGGGGAGTCTTTTGTTACTGGAATCCTTCAGATGAAACAGTTCTCTGAATTAGATATCACCTGGATGCTTCCCCTAACACCCAAGACGTCAGCTCCTGAAAGGACTGATAAAGGCAAGCAGGTTGGCTTGTTCTTCCTCTTGTGGTGGGGTGGTGTGTGTGTGTGTCTGTACTCTGACCTTGCCCTTAGGCCCCCTCCCCTTATTTTCTTGCGACTCCAGTCGGGGAGGGTCTTTTGAACTGAGAGAGTAAAGCCAGCTCATGGTAGCACATCACCCCAGAGAAACAAAACCCAACCAAATCCTGAACCGTACAGTTCAGTGCCAAGAACCCCCTCGAGAATCCTGGTGTCCCTCCAAGGGTTAAGAAGGATTTCTCTGGGAAAAGCGATAGGAAATAGTCCATGAGAGGTCACGGCCTCTGCTTCTGTGTTATCGACAGATGATGCTACAGTGCTGGCCCCGCTCCCACCCCCGAGCCTGCTTCCCAGCTCTGGTTTAGGGCAGCCCGCCCTCCCCTGAACCCCTCTCCTTTCCTGGGGCCAACCCCTTCACTCATGAGACCATGGCCAGCGCTGACACGGCACAGCCATCAGCAGTGCCTCAAACAAAACCTAAGGCCATTAAATATTTAATTGAATTATTTCACTGCGGGGATTTTGTGACTCATGTTGAAAACAAATCACCTGCCTTTTTATCGGGCCCTTAAAAAAATAGATCCCTGGTTAAACATTTAAAGGTCAGAGTCATGGTGATTGCAGTGGCGTCATTGTTTTCTTTCCTTGTGGGTTTGGGTGGGGAATGGGAAGAAAGGGGCGTGTGGGAAGGAAGATGGTTTGATAGAAGTTGCCTTTATGGGTGAAGGGATTCCAGGTGGTCAGGGTGGCTGTGCTTTTCTTTTTTTTTTTTGCCTTCTCTTGTCTTGATTCTCCAGAGGGATGCCGGGAAAGGGCTGGAATGTGGGCGAGGACGGCCTTTGAACTAGACAGCCGAGCTCAATAGGAGAAACCGTATTCCCTGTCCAGCCATTCAAGATAGTGTTTCATTTGCCCTCTCAGAGCTCGGTGAGGCATTGAAATCCCATTGTTCTGTTTTTGTTGTTGTTGTTTTTTGGGGGTTTTTTTGCGGTACGCAGGCCTCTCACTGTTGTGGCCTCTCCCGTTGCAGAGCACAGGCTCCGGACGCGCAGGCTCAGCGGCCATGGCTCACGGGCCTAGCCTCTTCGCGGCATGTGGGATCTTCCCGGACCGGGGCACGAACCCGTGTCCCCTGCATCGGCAGGCGGACTCTCAATCACTGTGCCGCCAGGGAAGCCCTGTTCTGCTTTTTAATTTAATTTTGCAAGCAGGCAGAAGAAAAGATGTCTGGAAATTCTGGGAGTGTTATTGCTGTGTGCACAAGCCAGTAGTTCTTGCCACTGTAATGTCTGTCCTCACACAGACTCTGCTCTAAAACTGGTTGACTTAATTAGCTTTAGGTGAGTCCTAGAAAGTGCTTCGTCCTGCTCTACCTGATGGGAATTTAAGGGGAAGGAATTGAGGACCTCGAAAGGGAAGGTGTGTGGCTGACACTGGATTGATGTTGGTAAAGACCAACTGTGAAATATTTTGAGTGTCCACTGCATGCCAAGACCTTGCTAAGCACCCTTGGGAGTTAGAGTTTCCCCAATGACCTCCCTGAGTGCCTTACCTAGAGGGGACGAGCAGAAGCTGTCCCTTTCAGAAGACTGCTCCATGCCATTTTTCCGAGGACAAACATGCCCAGCTGTGGGTATGAAGCCCTAACTCCCAAGTGTCTTTGCATCTGTTGGAGAGGACAAGCAGGGAGAAAGCTGTAGCAGTGGGAAGAAAAGAATTCGGCTGTAATGTGTGTACTGTTATTCTCGGCTTGCAGTGGATGGCTTTTGGGGGAGAAATGTCTCCCAGGGTAACAGAGCATCAGTGGTGTGCTTGGGAGCAAAGCAGACACGTTTCCTGCATTATACAGACGCTGGGCCACGTGACCGAGGATCCCTTCCAGTTCCATGAGTCTAATAAACTCTGTGGTACTTAATATCTAACCAGCTAGAGATGTCAAAGTCTTTTGAAGCAAGTCTGAAAAGAGAAACCAGATCTATTTTGTGTGAATTTGTTTGCATTCCCATTGGCTTTAACGAACCGCACCACCACCACCCACCATTTCCCAAGTGATTTCTTCCTTCCGAGCTTCCCGGTTTCCATTATTCAGCAAATATCTTTTGAGTGTTGCCCATGCCGGGCACTGTGCAATGGACAGGAGCCCCACCTGCAAGAAGCCTAGTCTTGACGGAGGAGACAGCGTGAAGGAGCAGTGGCAGGACGGTGTGTGATGGGCGCAGAGATCAAGCAGAGAGGGGGCCACTTGCAGGCAGAGCTCCCGGAGTACTGCTCAGTCCCGGTGACACCCAGGCAGGGTCACACGGGGGCACAGACGCCGGCAGGCAGGGCAGAGTCCCAGCGGAGGGAACGGCGTGTACCGAGTCCCAGAGACAAGGGGAAGGGAGGACGGGGTATTTGGGAGCTGCTGGGAAGCCTGGCGTCTGGAACGTGTGTGTTGGCAGTTGGTGCCGATTGGTTTTTGCAGAGCCTCTCAGGTGCCAGTTTAAAAGAACATTCACAGCTCTGCCTTTCTGTCTGTTGACTTTAATAGATGTCAACTCTATGAAATTCAGGTGAAATTCTCCTCCCGTGCATACTAATTACCTCCTGTTAACCGCGTACAAGGAAATTTGCAATAAACCAGTTTAGCGAGCATCTGTCCAAATCATTTGGAGCAAAGCACTTCATCTTTACATTTTCCAGCCATTTTATCCCAAATGTTATAAATCTGTTGTCGTGGAACGACTTGGAGGGTGTGCAAAAGTCATTGGTAAACCCGACACTGTATCACATCTGTTCCCTTTTACGTTGGCCATTAGAACCGTATTTCAGTATGCTTATTATTAGCCGATGCTTTGGGGGGCTTGTTTGCTTTTCCGTCCTTGTCCCTTGTGTCTGGGGGAGCCTCTTCTTCTTGCCCCCCGTCTGTGGTGCTGTGGGTGAGCAGGCTGCTGACTTATGAAGGTTGCTGGGGACCAGGGTCATCGCAGAGCTGATTCGGGGAAGGCTGTGCAGGAAACCCCGTACTTGGAGTCCCCTTGGGAATGAAAGGAGTGAGAGCGGGCTCCTGCCCCTCTTTGCTGTCCCTCCACCTGGTCACAACACGTACAAGGCAGTGTGGTTTTAGCAGGGTCACCGAGTCTGCTCTGCCAGCTGCCCAGGCATTTGTTTTGTCAACTGCAGATTAAATATGAAAAGCTTGGCACTCAGACTCTGTCCCGTTGACGTCATCTTTGGAAACCTGTCTTGTGATAATGTGCAACGACGCAGTGGCGGCCGCTTCCTCTCTGCATGAACGAAGGCCAGAAACGTTGTGAAGCAGAAGAGTGTGTTTTGGGTACTTGTCTGCTCGCATGTGAAAGATTGGTACGGAGCGGAGTGGTGACTGGTCCTCCTTAGCTTCCCCTGAGGCCTGGTCAGCAGCCCTAGGGATTTCAGTTAGAGAAGCAGTGGGGTCTGATGGAAGGTGCATGGGCTTTGGAGGCACAGAATCTGATCTGCAGGCCAGCTCCCTTGCATGTTAGCTGTGTGACCTGTGGCAGGTTACTTACCCTTTCTGTGCACAGGCAGCTTGAGAATGTTTTAGAGGAAGTGTTTAAATAGTAGTCCATCTGGAAGGAGTACTTTTACATGGTACTCATACAGGACTGAGAGAGCACGCATAGCGTATGTAAAGGGTCCCCCTTCCAAAAATAGAGTTGGGGGCAGGGTGAGGGATAAAGCACCAGGCCACCTCTTGGAATCACTGTAGACTCTGTAGCTTATTTTCCTCATCCGTGATGGGAATATTCATGCCCACCACAAATGTTGACATGAATACTAGAAATACAGTATATGCGTTGCCTATAGCACGAGATTGCTGTCCCAAGCAGGAATTGTAACACGTCGTTGCCAGTGGCCCTTTTGTTTTGTTTTGTTTTAGATTTCAGAGGTCTCTAAAGTTCGGGTATGCTCTGGTTTTCAGTGGCATTGTCAGGTGGATGCGCTCTTGGAGGGTGCCCAGGCCCTTGGGGTGGAGAATGGTGTCTGCAAAGACCCCTTGCACGTCCCCACCTGCTCCGGCCAGAGCTGGACCTCTTTTCTCCATTGAAACATCTCAAATCTAAATAGCATTTTGCTGCTTAAAAGTTACTCTTTTGCAAACCTCTGGTTCAGGCAAGATCCCTTCTGAAGTACCAGATGGTTTTTCAAGGATCCTCCCGGCTCCCCTGGTTCTCTCATTCCTAAGGAGTAGAAGAACTGAATTTTAGGTCTTCTATCATTGACTGGCCAGGAAAATTTAAGTAAGTGGGTTCAGGGAGTTAATGGCATTTACGCCTGAATGTCTGCTACCTCCCGACCTGAGTGGGGACTCTCTGGGACCCCACTGGTCCTCTGGTGGGTACTTGTTCTCCTGCAAATGGAAGGGGAGAGGCACGGGATCCCTGCCTCGTGGCGGCAGCTGCTGGTCTCCCGATGATTCTAGGCTGCGTGGCAGCCACATCACTACCTCTTACAGCAGGGAGGAAGCCCTCACTGGATGCCCAGGCCGCCTGCAAAGCATCTTTTTGCCACCAGTGTTCTGGGAAGGAATCCTGGGAAGAACATTAGGCACGGACTTTGAAGGCTGAAGGAGACACCCTGCCCTCACTCTGAGCAGAGAGTGCCTTTCTAGCTGTGGGCCGCCTACTTACATAATCCTGATTGGAAAAACTTTAGGATTTGCTGCAGGCAGAGAGCTGATGAAATGCTAGTCCTTAGGTGTGGATTTCTGCGAGTTAATCTGATTGTTTGCTCATCAATCCCTGTTTTCCTAAAGGAGCTCAAAATCTGAAATGAAAAAGCAATCAAGATTTCAACAGCAAAATGCCTTATTGCTCGAGGGGTGAATTGAGAAAGAGTTTAATTCTCTCCCAGGTATTAGCAGCAGCAGCAATCACTTCAGACTCAGAAAGGGAGTGTTAGAGGATTGGCGGGGGGAGGGGTGCTCACCAGATCCATTTATTCCATCTTCTTCCTTTCGTGTCTCTCTAGTCCATCATAGTACCTGTGAGGAACAGGTGCCCACTAGCTTACGTATCTGACGCTCTTATGAGACCACAGACTCTTGGCAGCAGGGATGGCCTTACTTGTTTCTATACCTCCCGTGCCCAGCGCTGGTGTGTGGGCAGGATGTCAGGACATACTGAGGCATATCGGTGGGCTAAGCCCACGTAACGGAGCAATGCTGATGGTGTGTTTTTACTGCTCAAGACCAAGCACACTTGCAACAGTGGCAGCAGCAGCAACACAAACAGACTGAGAAGGTGCCTGAGCCCGTGTTCTTAACCTCCACCAGCTTCCCAATCAGCCTAGATGCACATGAACATGGCTCTGTGTGCAGTTCACTGCCCTGGAGTCACGTGTTGCAGACTCAAGCCTAGGATAGTGCAGAGCCTTCTGACACAGTCTCGGCACAGTGTTTGCATGCTCCTTTCTACGCTGAGTGTCTTCATATTTGGTCTGGTGGATCCGTGCCCTGCATTTGCAAACATGAAATTGCATTCCTGTTTTGGTTGGAGGCACATGTGGCCCAGAGCTGTGAGGACCTGATGTTGTCACCTCTGATGGTGGCAAAGGGGAAAGTGGTACTGAGGAGGGACAGGGGACCCTGCAGGTTCAAAGGCCCTGGGGCCTGGGCTGGTTCACCCTGTGATTCTGCATGACTCGTTCTAAGGCCACCAGACTGATCTGGTCAGACACGGCATCACATTCCTGTGCTGGCCTCAGTTCCTCCTCCAGAACCATCTGAGATGAGATTGTTGCGATCCTTTGAAATTTTTCATTTAACTTTTAATACTGGGGAAATACATATAATATAACAATTTCCATCTTTATATTAAAAAATGCCATTTTTCAGTGTACAGCTTAGTAGTGTTAAGTATATTCACACTGTCGTGTAGCCAGTCTCTAGCGCTTGCCCGTCTTGCAAAATTGAAGCTATACCCGTTAGATGACAGCTCCCCATTTTCTTCTAACTCCAGCCCCTGGCTTTTCCACATTCTGTTTCCATGGTTTGCATTACTCTAGACACCTCCTGTGAGTAGAAGCAGACAGTATTTGTCTTTTTGTAACCGTCTTATTTCACTCAGCAGAATGTCTTCAAGGTTCCCCCGTGCCATAGCCTGTGTCAGGATTTCTTTCCTTCTTAAGGTTTGATTATATCCTTTCGCAGAGCTGCTTTGAGTGTGTATTTGTACCGCTGAGGAGTGACGGATGGACTTAGGGGCCCTTTAGCTTGTCCACATGCTATTGCTCATTTTTTCTGAGGGCCCCCTGGGCCACTTTCTCTGCTTTTAAGAAGTGTTATGATTCATGTGAACCAAGCATGACTGTTGCATTTGTTGAAAGTTTCGGCCACTGCTTCACTTGGGCCTGGAAGCCACAGCTGCCATTTTGTTGAATAGTTTTGAATGGACATTACCGTTAAAAAAAAAAAATTTATTAATTGCGCTGGATACAGTGTTAGGGACTCTACAAATAACAGCCACCGCGTTGGTGCTGACTGTGTGCTTGGCCCCGTGTCTCATAGGTGCCTTCTCACTGAGTCCTCTCAACAACCTGGTACTGTTACCCCTCACTTTATTTCTTTTAATTTTTTTTGCGGTACGCAGGCCTCTCACTGTTGTGGCCTCTCCCGTTGCGGAGCATAGGCTCCGGACACGCAGGCTCAGCGGCCATGGCTCACAGGCCCAGCCGCTCCGCGGCATGTGGGACCTTCCCAGACTGGGGCACGAACCCGCGTTCCCTGCATCAGCAGGCGGACTCTCAACCACTGCGCCACCAGGGAAGCCCTACCCCTCACTTTAGAGATGAGGACACTGAAGCTTGGGAAGGTGAGGACTGGTAGGGACTGGGGGAACTGGGATTTGAACCAAGTTCTGACTCTGGTGCTTGTGCCCTTGAACTGCTGTTCTTCCGGGGGCACTGGCCAAGGACTGGGCTTTCTATTAGGAACACAGGCGAGAGGGGAGACAAATAACTAACTCAGTGCACAGAGGAGTTGTGGGGTATGTGTATCAGAAGCGACCCGGGCTTAAGTAGGTCGTTGCAGGCAGGCATGAAAGCAGGCACTTCCTGTAGGAGCATCTCATTCACAGATCTTCCACCTGCCAATGCCAGTGGACACCTGTTTCATGAGAGGCGGTCCCTGCTATCAGAGAGCTTAAAATGGATTTGAGTGACTATTATTTTTTATTTTTTTGAAAAACGAAAAACCTATAGCGAAGGACTGATCATTTCATCTGGGACCTCTGCCATTCACACCTGACTTTTACATTAGTTGATGAATTATCATCTTAACCATTTAAAGTATATAGTCCAGTAGTGTTAAATAGATCTACGTTGTTCTGCAGCAGATCTCCAGAACTTTTTCATCTTGCAAACTGACTCTATACCCATTAAACAATTCTCCATTTCCCCCTGCCCCCAGCCCCTGAGAACCACCATTCTACTTTCTTCTCTGTGAACTTGACCATGTGAGGCACCTCATATATGTAGCATCATATAGTATTTGCCTTTTTGTGTCTGGCTTTCTTCACTTGATGTAATACCCCCGAGGTTCACCCATGTTTGTAGCATGTCACTGGATTTCCTTCCTTTTTAAAGGCTGAATTATATTCCATCCTGTGTATATACCACATCTTGTTTATCCGTCATCTGTGGGCAGACATGGGTTGCTTCCACCTCTTGGCCATGCACCTTCTTCTAAACCTTTCTGTGGCTCCCATTTGCCTTGGGGTGAAGTTACCCGCCCCCCAAAGCTTGACCTTATTGCTGAGACCATTTCAAAGCCTGCCCTCTCCCTCCAGCCTCATCCTCTGAGCCACCCCCATGTCTGTGATGCTCTAGCCACTTTGGACTCCTTAGAGGCTCCCAGACACACACTGTTCGTTCTTGCTCTCTGGCCTTTGCACATGTTCTTCTCTCTGTCTGGAATGCTCTATCTTCCCAACCTTCCCGACCCTCCACTATCCCATCTCAGCCTGTCTGGGCCCTTCTGTCTCAGCTTAGACAAGCTCTTCTTGACTCCCCAAATCTGGAACCTTATCACCTTGGATCATCCATTCCTACTTAGCTGTCGTTTTGTACCACAGACTTGGGAGCTTTTTTTAGAGCAAGGACTGTTTTATTGACTCATTGTGGTTTTTTGTGCGAGGTGGGTGTAGAATATTTATTAAGTGCAGGAAGTGTCGTCCTTTCAAATGCAGGAGTCTCCTCATTTTCTCTCTCTCTGCCCTTTTCTCTTTGCCACTAAAACCCATGTCCCAAGTTGAAAATGACTACTTTTTTCCGATAGAAACACTTAGGTTCAGTAGTACCTGGGTTAGATATGTAACGGGTTCAGTTTGTCAGTTACCCTGACAACGTAATTACCATTCACGACATTGCTTCTTTGGGGGAAAAAAATCATGTCTATTTCCAAAACAGCTGAAGTATAAAGTTTTCTGGAACATGCACCTCTTTGGTAAGTTGAAGTCAGCTGGTGAGTCTGCTGTTGGTTTGGAAATCAGAGATGATTTTCCAGCCCCATAATGAGGGCAAAGATGAGTGGTCCTCTCTACATCAGGAAAACAAATCTACCCATCCGCCCAGAAAGGAGAGGAAAAGGGTGTTGCAACCTCATTCTTAGTTGAGTAATTCCCGAGAATTTAAGGAGTGACTTTTTTTTTTTTTTTTTTTTAACATATGTGGGTGGGCCATCGGTACTACCCTCTGTTTAAACCAGGTTTCAGTAGTAAATAATCATCCCATTCTGTCCTCCAGCTGTCTGGGGTGGGAGCTGTCCCTTTGCTGAGAGTGAATTAGTCTATTTTAAAGCTTACCAAGAGACGAAACGAAAGAAGAGGGTGTGGGATGGGGGGTGGCAGAGCTGGCAGTGCCATGACTCAGGTTCCACCCAGACCTCATTCCAGACTTGACTGGGATAGAAACCAGACTTCAGGATGCTCACGACTCATTGTCTGTGGGAATGGTATCCCCTGGAGTTGTGCAGTGCACAGCCTGTGCAGCCATGTAGAGCAGCCCCAAGAGGCTTGAAGGGCCTGTGGCTGTTTTTGAAGGCAGTAACCTCCTCCTCTTAATTGATCGTAACACAAATTTTCGCTGCCGTTGGGGTACTAAACAGAAAACTCAAATGCATTTTGGAACGAGTCGAGATGTAAATCCCAAACCAGATGTAGTTGTGAAGTCTTGTGTGTGCATAAAGGCAGTGAAGAGGTCTGGAAACAGAGCTGCAGTTTTGTTTTTGTGTTTTGTTTTTTTATTGCGGTACACGGGCCTCTCACTGTTGTGGCCTCTCCTGTTGCGGAGCACAGGCTCCGGACACGCAGGCTCAGCGGCCATGGCTCACGGGCCCAGCCGCTCCGCGGCATGTGGGGTCTTCCCGGACCGGGGCATGAACCCGCATCCCCTGCATCGGCAGGTGGACTCTCAACCACTGCGCCACCAGGGAAGCCCAGAGCTGCAGTTTTGAATGTTACTGGCAAGTACGTGTTGCATATACTTAACTCCGTCCGCACAGGGCCTGGTGCGCAGCATCCTGCTTGGATTATCTCACTCAGTGGGTCTGTGGAGGAGTTACTGTCTGAGGAGGAAACTGAGGTTCAGAGTGGGTATCACCCAATGTTATACCGTTGGTTGGAGGGAGAGCTGGAACAGTGGCGAGAGATGTCCAACACCTGAACCCAGTTCTGAACCTTGGTGGGACGCTGCTGCTTGGCTGGCTTGCCCCGCGCTAACTGAGAGGTGGTGTACCCGGGGGCCTGCGTCTAGATTCGTGCTCGGCTGGGCCTGTTACTGTCCGTCTCAGGCATTCAGTAACAGGCCATCTCTCCAGGGCCAGAGAAACGTTCCCTAGGGTTCCCTTCTCCCTGTTTCCCGAAGAAAGAAATTAGAGAAATAGCCTGCATGTGGGATTTGGTTGTTTCTCTGGTGGGGCACTCAGCTGGCTGGTGGGTGTCCTGGGCTTATTAATCCACCAGATGGGTCTCAGTCTTTTGACCTTAAAAAATAAGAAAATTGGGTTTCTTTAGTGTCTCTCTTTTTTTAAGCAGTTCTTAATCTGCTTTTGAATGCTTGTTTGTGGGCTGAATGCAATTCTGTGTTAACCTAGTGGTTTAGTATTGGCAGGTGCCTTAACCTGTCCCTACTCTTGGGTTCACTCGTGTCTGTATCCGTCTCTCATAGACACCCAGACACACAGATGCACACAGACACACTCTTTATACTTGGCCTCATTCAAATGTCATAGCTTTTCCTGTTTTCTTGCTTGGAACCAGAAGATCCCCGATGCTAAGACTTCTACCTGAATGGTCAGTTTCAGCTTTGTAATAACTGGTAATTGTCTCCTAAAATAAACCAGCCTCTCCAGGGCTGGGAGCTGGTCTTTTCAGCCATCCGGACACAGAGCCATTCTTACCTCATGGCTGTCCGCCTGTGCCATTTCCTGCGGCCCTGCGTGGTCCTCTGGAAACTTGGCTGACAGGCCCGCAGAGGGGGAGGGCCAGCTCTTTCTGTGGACCAGGAACGAGCCTACGCCTGCCTGTTCCACCCTCTTTCTCCTCCGCCTTCTGGTTGGGAGCCTCTCTCTACCTTTGTCTCCCCCAGTTGTCACCACTGGTTTGGAGTGGTGTAATGCCATCTCTCTGGGATGCTCGCAGAATCGACACGGATTCTTACTGGAGTTAATTCCTGCCTCAAACTTAAAAGTTTGCCGATGGAGTACTAGCAAGATGGTTTGCTGGGTTCTTCACCGAAGGAGTGCTGGGATCCTGATTGGAAACGTTGGTGGCAAACCCTGGGGGGCTGCATGGCAGCCTTTTGGGGAGACCCCTGCTCACTGGTGCTGTCTTCATATCAAATCTGTTCCTGTGAAAATAAGCCCACTTGGGTGTCTGGTATCAAGGAGAGGACTGTAGGTCATGCAAATCTTTTTCATTTTTTCAAAGTCTTCTTTTGGGATGGTAGAAATACTTTATAAGGCGCCAAGTACACTGGAGTTTAAAAATAGATTCTTTCCTTTACACTTTTCTGACTCTTTCGCATATGAAATGAGCCATTAAGCTTGCTTCATGGTGGTGGTCCCAGGTACCGCTGCACTGGCCCAGAGTGTCTGTTGGAAGATGCAGATGGTGTCCAGAGCCATCTGGGAAGTGATGAGGTGCAGGGCACAGTGAATTGAAGGAAGCTGCGGACAGAATGGAAGCAGGCACCTAGGAGAGCTTCCTGGGCACCTGCTGTGTTGGTACCTCACCATGATGGGGGTGGGGTCAGGAGATGCCTGGAGGTCGCTTCTTCACGTTGGCTTGATCTGGAAGGCTCCTCTGCAGGCCGTGCCGCTTCTCATAGCAGCACATGTGGGCGAGGTGTGGGTTTTCCCCTTCAGTAAGGCTTGCACCCACTTTTATGAATTACTTACCCTGCAATCCCCCCAGCTCACCCTGTCCTCTTCTCCCAATCCTGGTCTACATAAATGTGTCCCCCTGGGAGTTATCTAAGAATCCACATGCATTCATCTCAAAAAATGACCAGGGCCCTGGGAGAAGCCGTCCTCAATGATGCTCTGCAGGGTGAGTAAAGAGGCACATCGTGGTGGGTTTGTGTGCATGTGCACGCACACGTGTGCACTGTGTATGCAGCAGGTGGAGAGAAGCCATGTGGTTATGTTTTTGCCATATGCAGCCTCCTACGTGGTTTACCAAGTACCACCAGGGTCCTTGGTACTCTTGCTGTTTAGGTGACAATTATGAATTTCCAGGTGGTACTCGATGGCTGGAATTAGAAACCAGCTCTGTGCTTAAGACCTGGGAGGAGCTACCTTCCATGGCTGTTCTTGTTTTGTTCAGACTAATTGAGCGGTGGCAGCCATTGCCAAAGAGGCCAGAATGCTTTACCCAAACCTTCTGCCTGGGGAGGGAAAGTTTCTTCAAATAACTCCCTCTCTTCCTAAACCTATGCTCACTCCACTCTAAGGATTATGGGGGTAGAGAGCTCCCTGCCCTCTTCCTGTGAGCATGGGGCAGAGTATGGTCTCTGGCCCTAGAGCTGTTTCAGCTGAGTCTAGGCAACTCAGGCAAGGGTGAGAAAAGAGAAGTTGCGGTGACTTGCAAAAACTAGGTTACTCCTAAGGTCTCATTCAGCTTGTAAATTCTGTAACTCCGAGATGCTGAAGGTCCTTTAGAAAGTGCCTTCAAAAAATCTCAGGGCTGACTGTTGAGAATACCATCTGGTAGGTCCCTCGTCCTCCTTTCTACTCAGCCAAGTGATTGTTGTCATGGCAACAGAGCTGCTCCTGCAAAGGCTTTTCTAACAGCATATAAGGGGATCTGAAGCTTCCTGAGATTCTTAGTAATTATCTTCTAAAAAAAATATGCTCGGAATATTGTGAACATTTTCATGGACCCTCTTCCATCCTAATGGGGATTTTTGAGGTCCATTATCAGCCCCGAATCTTAAAACAAAAAGACTCGATTCTTTGTTTTGCCTTCCTTGTTTTTCTTCTGTGTGCACTCCTACCTGGAAGAGGACTCACTCTCTTATGCTTCCTCAATGGCTTGCAGGTAGTAGGTGCTCAGATATTTCATTTGAAAGGTTGGCAGAATAGCCAAACATTGGTCTAAATATTCTTTGTCAAATTAGCATTTAGATATGATGCTCTTTCCCTAGACGATATTGAACCTTAAACCAGGCAGGACTCCCAGAATTCACAGCTTTTCCATCCAGAACCCCTGTTCCCTTTTGTCTTCACATCATGGCAGAGTGGATCCAGGGGTGAGTCTAATACTCAAAAACAACCTCTTAGCAGCCTCTCCTGGGAGCTCACATTTAGCTCAGCTCTTCAAAATAGGATGTTATCCAATTATTAAACTTTTCTTTCTTTCTTTTTATTTTTTTTTTGCTTTTTTGCTTTTTTGGTTTCCTTTATCTGCAAAATATCTGTTGAGTCAAAGATGGGTCATGTATCTTGCCAGACACTGGGAATTCAGGGGTGGTTCAGAAACTGTCACTGGAGGTCCCCTATCAATGGGGGACACAGGCCCAAGAAGTAGTAAACCCAGGACAGCGCTACAAGTGTGACGACGTGTGTATATGCATGGGAACGGGGAGGTGAGCTAGTGATCATCTGGCCCCCTTATTCACTCCTTCCCTCCGTTACTTAAGTGCCAGTGCTGGAGGCCTTTGAGCTTCTAGTCCTGTGCAAGGCAGAGGAGAAACATTACTCCACACCCACCTTTTTTTTTTTTTTTTTTTTCCCAGTACGCGGGCCTCTCACGCTGTGACCTCTCCCATTGCGGAGCACAGGCTCCGGACGCACAGGCTCAGCGGCCATGGCTCACGGACCCAGCCGCTCCGCGGCATGTGAGATCTTCCCAGACCGGGGCACGAACCCGTGTCCCCTGCATCGGCAGGTGGACTCTCAACCACTGCGCCACCAGGGAAGCCCCACGTCCACCTTTTTATACTGAGTTCTCTGCAGGCTTCTTATTGTCCCAGGCATGGGGAGGGATGGAGGCCAATGGGAACCGAGGACCACTCTGTGACCCGCTCTCAGCTTCCATTGAGCCACTTTGCCCTCAAACGTTGTCTGATGCTCCCAAAGCCTCCTCTTTTCTCTGGACCCAGAGTTGCCGTTTCTCTGTTGGCAGGAAGACACCTGGCAGGGGTGGGGAAGCTTCACCAGCAGGAGCCTGTCCCAGCAAAACCCCCGTGTCCAATGGGCGTGCAACACGGTGAACAGTCACGTTCCACGTGTCTGTCCTCCCTGTCCAGGGCACCTGGTCCACCTGCATTTAACCTGGCATGGTCCGCGTGGTGGTGGGGTTCTCAGGGAATCAGGGAGAGGAATAGTTTTTGGACCCACATTACTACTGCTTGACCTTGAGACTCGGTTGGGGAGCTAGGAACTAAAACCAGTTTGCACCCTGGTTGGAGGATGGGAGGTCAGGGCTGGCCTGGCTTGTAGGGTCCTAAGGACACGCTGGTTGTGTCACGGTGCTGCTTTCTTGCCACCTGGAGCCTTAGACCTGCTTTCTCGGTTTGGCTGTAAGAGTCAGCCTCCTGTTGGCTGTACCAGGGTTAGAGTTTCAATTACTCTTAGGTCAGAAACCATCCAAACATTCATTCAGAAACCGCTGGGGGAAGGTACGACTCGAAATAGAAACTGAGGGGAAGAAAACACTAGGATGGTAATTAAGTCTGTTTGAATGATCTTAAGTGAATTTGGCTAGGAAGTTAGCTACAAAAGGGAACTCTGACTGCATTTCCAGTGCCACGGGTGTAGTCTCGGCCTAAGTGCAACCACTTTTCCCTTGGAATCTTAAATCTTAACCTCTCCTGATGGGTTCCTTATTACAGGGATGGGTGGGGTGTGGAGTAGGGATGGAGAAAAGAATGGGGAGGAGGGAGATGTACTAAGAGAATTGGGAAGAGCCAGTGTTTCGGGCCTAGAACTTGAAGCTTGGCCTATCTGCCAGGTCCCACTTAGTCAGGTTTGTTGAGCACCTACTATGTCCAAAGATATGCACTTTATGTGCTGTTTTATGAGAAACACAGTGTTTGTAGAAGACCAAGGGACGCTGAATTTGGCTAAACAGGGATGGCCGTTTCTGGGAAACGATACTTCAGCGGCCCTTCCTGGGATGGGTCAGTAGCTGAAAGGGTGATTTGGGGAAAGAGTATTCCGGCAAGTAGGGAAGGGTCCTCTGCGCGAATAATAGCGAATAAATAGCACCCCAGTGCCACAGGAAGCTTGCAGGAGGTGAGGCGTGCTGAGACAGCCCATGCCCACCTGATCCCAGGGCCTTGCATGCAGACCAGCCCGCCCACACACAGTTGAAGTGGCGGCAGTGTGAGTCTGGCTGATAACACAGATGTCTGGGTGGCAGGGTTTTTATTTTCCTTCAATCACAGGATGGGGCTGGAGAGCAAAAACCCAACTTCTCATCCACCAAATATGTTGGTACATGTTAGCAACAATGAGATGTCTTCACAGATGGTTAAAAGTTCTAACTATGGACCCAGCCTTGGATGCAAGTCCTGAATTCTCCTGTGCAACCGTGGGCAAATTACTTAACTTCTCTGAGCACCCTTGTCCTCATCTGTAAAATGAGGATAATAATCCTTACCTTACAATGATACCTGTGGAAGGAGTATCATGAGATTTAAAAAATTGAATACAGTGTGCTTACAAGCGCCTGTTAGATTGCCAACGCTCAGCAAATGGTAGCTACTCTTAATGATTTGGAAAGCAGCAAGATTGTTTCCTGAGAGATGGTAAAGCCAGCACATTCTGGCATAGTTCAGGGAGGTATAGAAGCCCCTTAAAAGAGTAGAGTAGCTCTTAGGCCAGCAGCACACAAGGGTAACCTGACTCTAGATACTGGAGGTTTTAGGATAAACTGTCCTAAGGATAATCTCTGTCACGAGGGGTCTGGGTCACCAACAGAAGCAGAGCCAGAGGAGTAGCAAAGAGGCATCATTTCTGGGGTCTCAACCCTTTGGGGGAGATGGGTGCCTCAGGCTCTTAACTCTGGCCCCTAAAACACGAACTGCCCTCCTCTGCTTCCATATTCCTCAAGCCATCTTGAGATTTATCCCTGAAAGCCGCCTGGGAGGTAATGCTCAGATCAGTGGCTGTGAGCATCTTATCTGCCTGACAGTTCAATTTCATGAGCTAAGAAATCGACGTGCGGTTTTGCACATCAACCCACATCGGGCTTTGCTGGCGCGTGTTGGCGTCCTCGAGTTGCTCAGGCCTGGCTCCAGCCGGAGCATCTTTCTGCACCCATACAGCAGAGGCAGACCCTGGCAGCGGGAGTTCATGGTGGCAGATGTCGGGGAGCCGGCGGCATTTCCCAGGTGACACTCCCGCAGTACTTTTCAACCAGGCACCATTCCATCAGAAGTGAAGGTGGAGAAGAGTCCCTGTCGGAATGCCTTTGCTCCTACCAGGGTTTTTCCTAGAAGTGCGAGCGTGTCCGTGTTTTTGTGTTTCCATATTACCAGTCTCACTTTGCTTTTGAAATAGCAACATAAGGAGAGGAATATTGGTCTTTGTGGCTGCCAGTACCGTGCATGCCAGAATCTCGTGCTTGCTGGTCTGAAGCCACCAGATGGTGGTGGGACTGTGTGTAGTTTTTTCTTTCTTTCTTTCTTTCTTGTTTCCTCTGCTTTTTGAAAAGTCGTGAAGTGGGAGAAGCTGGGAAGTGTGAGATTGGCTGAAAGACTGTCAGCTGATAACAGTTTGCAGTATCTTCCGCCCCGGGTGTGGGCACAAGGGCATCTTCCCAAAACCTGTGCCCAGCATTTGCTGCATGCGCAGTAGTAGGTGCCCCATGAACACCAGCTGGATTGTCCCACACGTCTCAGCCACATACAGTAGCCCAAGAGTACAGTTTCTGAACGGGAAATTCTGCATGTTTTTCTCTTCCTTGAGGATGGACGCAGGTTAGAACTGCCATTGTAGCAAAAGGGAAGTCAGGCTTCCTTTGTCCAGGAGCTTTCCGGGTTTATTTTTGAAAATCTTTTAAGTTTTTCCACTTTTGTCCTAAGTAACCCTCTGAAGACAAAGGGACAGATCCTTCCACTGCTTAAAATATTACTCATGTTTCTCATTCGTTCGTTTCCTTGAAATCAGATCGTGTATTTGTTGCAAGAATATTTCGGTGATTTAAATAGCACATACAGAAATGTTTGGATAGTATTGAGACCATTTTAAGGACTAGCATGAGGTATCTGCATACTCTTCAGTGATTTATGGATGACCAGTGTCTCTACTGAGTGGCCGATATAAATGATAGCTGGTCTGTATGGTAACTCGTAATACCAGGAACTAGTTGTTGGTCCCTTTCCCTTCCCTCCCTGTAGTCAAACAGATACAGGGCATTAAATGATGCCACCTCTCCGCTGTCCATCTTTCTGCGCCCAAGAATAAAAATAAAATGCTGAGGAAGCCAGAAGAAACAGTTTGGTTTTTGATATTCTTAATACCCTGAGTGCCTCCTTAGACCTTTAATGAAAATGACAGCGCCCCCGACAGGAACCAGCCTTCTCACAGGGACACAGTGAAGGACACGGATGCATTTCCCTGAGCAAGAGAAATGGCAGTGAGTGAGGGACTCCTGGGGGGGCATCCGGAGCTGCTCGGCTCGTTAAAGGCAAGCGTTGGGTGCCGAGCAGTAAGGAACCACTGGTTTGTGCCTCGTGAGTTTTCCGAGGCACCTCCCAGCCCTAAGGTCACCCTGAAATCTGTGGCTTCCGAGTTTAGATGAGCTGCATCCCAGGAGGGCAAGGGTTGTCTCCTCTGCTGACAGTCCAAGAGTCAGACCACAGTAGCGTCGAACACAGTAGTGTTTGTGGAATATAGGAACGCCCCTTGTGTCTCTTCCAGCATCCCAGATGCCATAAGATCATTTTTCTTACAGCGGTAAAGGGGGCTCATCTAATCCAGCCTGGAGGTCACCTGGAAGATCCGCTGCCTAGAACCTCAAGCAGGTGTGCCAGCCTCCACCTGAGGTCCTGCTGGGCCCCTGCCTGGAGTGCCCGAGGCCTCCCTGCTGACCCTGTTGTTGGTCTCACTGTAGGGGTCCATCTAATGGCCTTTTGGACTCGATCCCTTGGACTGAACATTTGGGAAAAGTGTGGTCTTTGTTAGCTGGGTGTCATGGTTGAGTCTCTTCGGACATCAGAATTGAGTTCCCTTCTTTATTCTTAGAACTCAGCCTCACACCCAGGTGCCACTTTGAGACTCTCTCGCTCTGCCTCTCGCAGTCTGTGTACCAGCACTTAAGCTTGTGAAATGGAAGCATCCCCGAGCACACTGGCTTCACCGTCAGGCGTGGCGCTGGCGTGGCGGTTGTGGAACCGGGGGGGCCCCCGGCACCCCCCGGGCTGGCAGATGGTGTGCCCACCGGGCCGGCCAGAGTGGCGGCTGGTACACGCAGACGTGGCTCCCGTGATGTGCAGCCCAGGCAGCCCTCTTGCCTGCCATCAAGGTGAAAAGACACCTGACATTTCAGGGTTCTGGGCTCTGAGAGCAGGGGCTTGAGAGGAAGGAGAGTGAGACATTCTTTCCTTGTTTGCTGAACCCACAACCTGACGCAGGTCATTGTGGAAGTGGTCCCGGATTCCATGGGAACTTTCCTTTCCATTCTTTGTTAGCAGGAGGCTGGTGACACAACGGTCTTGAGCTTTGTGACATGAAAATAAACAACGAAGAGAGATCTCGGGCTGGGGGCACCTTAAGCTGGTTAGCCAGGAAGGTGGGGACCACCGAGAGGTGAGCTCACTGCAGTTGCTTGACCGTGAACCTCTCAGCGCTACAGCTTTGAGTTCCATCCAGTGACCACTTGGTTGGTGCATAACTGCTGGTAAGGAGGAGATCCTTCCCCGGCGGGCCTTCTGGACTTACTCCTTCTTGGCCTTTGGTCTTCGAAGATGTTAGGGAAGAAGGAACTGTCAAAGAGGTGGAAGGTGCCCCCTCTACCTATCTTGAGTTCTTGTGGCTGCACTAATAATAACATTGACCCAAGACAGATTAGCAGGAGAAAAAGACACACATTTTAATTCGTGTGCATGGAGGTCTCATAGAAATGGGACCAACAAAAGGGCCAGAGCAGGCAACTTTGAGAGTTTTTAGAGTTAAAAAACCCAATAAATTTGTAAGAAATTGACAGGACAAAGAAATGTAGGTTTTGTGTGCCCAATTAGGGAAGAATCTAAACAGAGTTTGGTTTTGGCGTAGTAAACGAAAGGAGTAACAAGGTTTCTTGGCCCGCATTCCCCCTCTCTGGCCAAAAGGGGGTCCTTCTACTTTGCAGATGCAGGGAGGGCACCTTTCACATGAGAGATGCCTTTCCTGCTTTCAGGGAGACAGAAAGGAGGGTCAGAGTGTCTCTCTTGCATTGGCCATTTCTTAAGTAACTTTAATTCAAAATAACCAATATACCAGTATGGCATATTTGGGGGCGGCCCACCCTGAGCCCCAGCGGAACAGTTCTGGCTTTGTTCCTTTGGACTCTTACCTTGCCTTCTGTGTACCCATTAGCTAGCTCCTCGGGGAAGGGCGATATTACATGCGGGAGAAGTGAGGGCTGTCACACGCTGGCTAACGCGTCACTGTGGATGGACACTCCAACCAGGCCTGAGTAATTACTCTGGCCTTCGCCCTTTTGTAGGACTTGGCTGATTATTGCTACATCAAAGTCCTACTTCATTGGCCCATTGATGCAACCAGGGCTCTTTATTTTCTCTATAAAATATACCAACCCCTGCCTGCAACAAGCTCGAAGCTAAGTAGGCTTCACTCTGTGTCCACACACTTCTTCTACCTGAGCTGTCAGCTTAACCAAGGGTCAGTTGTGTGTGTTCCCAGACCTGTATATGCCAATTGTATGTCATTACATTATTTAATTATAAGGTACATAAATCTTTGGGATAGGAGTGTGAAAATCAAGATTGCTTGTTTCTGCAGAATAAGTGGAATGTTTAGAAAGATAAAAGTAAGTTGCTTTTCAAAAAATATATATATTGCCATCAAATTAAATATGGATGAGGCAGTTGTAAAAGATCGGGGACAAAAATCGTAAAAAACACAACAAAACAAAACAAAACAAAAATCTAGGCTACCTCAGATTGTTTCACAAGAAGCCCCAGCTGGAAATTACAGATGATGCATTTGGGATGTGGTATTTGTATGCAACAAAGATGACATGAAACACCAATTGGCATAACCATTTTTTTGGAGTACAGTCATCAGCATTTGAATCTAAGCAAGTTAGACCCTTCCCAAGGTCACGCAGTTGGCGAACGGGGGAGCTGGGCTTTGAATCCACATTGTCTGATTTCAGAGCCAAGCTCTTAACCCTTTGGCTCTACTGCTTTTCCTCCTGACCCTCACGCTGATTCGGGAGATGCCAAGGAGTTTGTGCTAAGATTCCAAACCAGCCACAGTGGGAAAGTGGCTGCTTTGGACGCTCTGCGGCTTGCAGGCTGCTTAGGGTCTGCCTGTCACCCAGGTGTGTGGCACGGAGGAGAGAGAGGGTGGGATACAGCTGCTAAGGTGCCCCCAGGACTCTTTTGGGGGTCAATGGACAGGCGAGGGGGCCCACTTACCCCTCAACAGGTAAGATTGGGTGTGGATAAACATATGTTTTGGAAAAAGATTTCTGATAAAACTATGTCACGGGGCAACCTGCAGTTGTATTTGATGTTTGGTATGTTTGGTGGTTATGTGCCTGGGAACATGGCCACCTCTCTTAGAACTTTTTTTTTTTTTTTGTGGTACAGGGGCGTCCACTGTTGTGGCCTCTCCCGTTGCGGAGCACAGGCTCCGGACACGCAGGCCCAGCGGCCATGCCTCACGGGTCCAGCCGCTCCGCGGCATGTGGGATCCTCCCGGACCGGGGCACGAACCCGCGTCCCCTGCATCGGCAGGCGGACTCCCAACCACTGCGCCACCAGGGAAGCCCCAGAGCTTTTAAACTTACAAACAACTGGGTGCAGCAGGCACTTTCACGTATCCACAGAGAGAGAGCACCTGTCAGGTTAGGTGTGCTTGGTTGCCTGTTTGGTGTCCAGAGTCACAGATTTTCAGAGACGCTTTGGGGCTGACAGTGCATCGCTAGCTGGTGTCCAGGGAGAAGTCACAAGCCATTGAGTGGTTTGAGGTCAGTGTCTTGCTCCCCTGCCTCTTGTTGGCCTCACAGAGGAGTTCTCCTAACGATACAGATGGTGGGACTTCTGTGCTTAGATTCTGCCTGCCGTGGGCTTTGGGCTCTTTCGTAATCCTTTGGGTATTCTCATATTCTGGACTTGAACACATCCTGCCTCTGGTTGAATTCCTGTGTCCCTAAGTTTGTGGGTGAGGGAGTTTGTGCCTGTTGATTTTGTGGGCAATGTCAATTTCGTATTCTGAAATCAGTGTGTCTCTAGTGGCAAGTGGAGTCTTTTCTTCATTGTGGGGACAGGAGTTGCCTGTCTGAGGCTGTGAAGCTGGGGGTGGGCAGCCAGCTAATAGCTCGCATAGCGGCTGCTGTGACAGTGGAGTGTGTCAGCTGAGGCTTCCTGAGGTCCGGCCCGGAGTCAGCGACCCTCCTCGTGGGTGGACACATGTTCCCCTAGGCCAGTGCTTCGCAACGGGGGCAATTTTGCACCCAGGGGACGATTGACAATGTCTGGAGACATTCCTGGTCGACTTGACTTGCGTGGGGGAGGGCTAACGAAAACAGCCTCCAGTGCCCAGGACAGCTCCCTCAGCAAAGACGGATCTGGTCCAAAATGTCAGCAGTGCTGAGGTCAGGACCTGCCCTGGGTGGGCCTGTCCCTGTGACCCTCTCCCCTGCAGAGGTTTCAGAGAGCACTTTCCTGTCCCAGGGGTGCCGTCTGATGCTTAATTAGCCTCCCAACAACATCGGCGCTCAGAGGGGTGGCCAAGACGCACAGCACCTTATCGTAGCCGTGCGTTCCACCTGGGCACTTCTTACGCCTCGCTTCCTCCAGCCCCGACCCCTCCTGCAGCAGAAGCCGAGCCTGAAAGAACAGCTTTTCCAGCCTCGTTCACCACCTGCACACTGTAAACCCCAGGGTGGCCTGTCCATTAGTCCTCCGCTGCGTGGGGAGATGGACGCCACCTGCAAGTGAGGCAGCATGGAGGGATGGGCGATGCCACTAGATGGATGCCACCGGCCCGCCTCTGTCTGCAAAGCCACCGTGGCAGGTGGCAGTCTGGAGGGTGTAGCCATGTCAGGCTTTGCGGGGGGAAGGAACAGTGGGTCAGTGGCTCTCCTCTCCTTATCCCCCCACTGCCTGTATCCTCCCCCAGTAGGCATTAAAAGGTGTGTATTATGTTGGGGACTTTAATGTGTCTCTTTGTCCTCGGTGGGGAATGCCTCCGGCTTGTCATGGTGGGAGAGAGCCTGTCGGCATCCGTAAAAGCAGGGCTTGGATCTTAGCTCTACCGCTTACCAGTTCTGTGGCCCTCAGCCTGTTAGTTAACCAGGCAGAGCCTCAGTTTTTTCCATTTATAAGATGCGGACAATAGTACCTACGTCATAGGGTTGCTGCAACAATCACATTCCCTGCACCATTTCGTAGCAATCCCCCAGCCAGTCTGTGAGCCCCCCCAGGGCTAGGTCTTTGTCATCTTTGGAATGACTTTAATCCTTGTTGTATGGTAGATACTTATTATGGGGTGTGTTGTATTCCCCCAAAAAAGACAACTTGCATTCTACCTCCCGGTACCTGTGAATGTGACCTCAGTTGGACATAAAGTCTTTGCAGGTGTAATCAAGTTAACATGAGGTCGTTAGGGTAGGCCCTAATCCAATACAACTGGTGTCTTTATAAGAAGAAAGAAATTTGGACACAGATACAGGCAGAGAGGAGAATGCCTTCACATATGTCTCACGTGAAGACAGACACACGGGGAAATTGCCATGTGTAGACAGACGCAGAGACTGGAGTGACGCATCTACCAGCTGTGGATTGCCAGCAACCAGAGCTAGGAAGAGGCAGGGAAGAATTCTTCCCCTGCAGCTTTCAGAGGGAGCAGGGCCCTGCCGACACCTTGGTTTGGGGACTTCTAACCTCCAGAATGGTGAGACAGTAAATTTTGGTTGTTTTAAACCAACCAGTTTGGGGTACTTTGTTACAGCAGCCCTAGGAAACTAAACAATACTGAATAAATGTTTGTGGAATTTGTGTCTTCATGTGCAAAACTCATCGTATTCTGCCCCCATGTTCATACTTTGATAGTCTAACCTCTAGGCTTTTTACTTCTTTCTTTCTACTGATCATCTCCTTTGCAGATCCCCCAGTTTTGATCGTCAGCTGATTTTGTACTAATTTATCATAAAAACCTTTGCTTGTTATGGGAGAAAATTCTTAACGTGCATCACACTGAAAAGAATGAAGATTTTTGCCATAAAGTATCTGTGCCTTTCTCAGCAGCGAGTGATGGACTTAGTATTTCTTTTGGCCACGGGGTGGTTCCTGGTGCTGTGAGGAAGCACGAGGCTGTTGCTCCCTTCCGTTTTCTTTAAACTGGCAAAAGAGAGAACCAAATCAAAGTTGCTTTAAAAATAAGGAGATGTGTGAATTTGCAAAACAGGAGCCCCAGGTCCAGGAGAGCAGGCTCCCCACTGTGTTAATTTGGCAGCCCAGCGAGGTCACTGGAGACTCGGGCTCCTTCTGTGTTTTGTCCACAGGACGGGCCTCCTCCTAAGGCAGGTGTCTCCACGGCCAGAATGCTGGCTGACCACAGCAGCTGGGCAGCCTGCTTCCAGTTCATGACCTGTGGGGTCTCTTCGGTGTGTTGCTCTTAAGATCAGGAACATTTTTGGGACTTCCCTGGTGGTGCAGTGGTTAAGAATCCTCCTGCCAATGCAGGGCACGTGGGTTTGAGCCCTGGTCTGGGAAGATCCCACATGCCGCAGAGCAACTAAGCCTGTGCGCCACAACTACTGAGCCCGCGCTCTAGAGCCCATGTGCCGCAACTACTGAGCCCGTGTGCCACAACTACTGAAGCCCGTGCGCAGCAACGAAGACCCAACACAGCCAAAAATAAATAAATAAATAAATTTATTTAAAAAAAAAAGATCAGGGACATAGGGACATTTTCCCCAAAGGCCTCCCCATCAACCTCTCCATCTTTGTCTCATCCCTGAACCAGCCACTGCCAAAGGGGATGGCATTCGATCATTGGCCCTGATTAATCCTCTGGGGAGGAATAGATGGACTCTGGAGAGTGGACCATAGTGCCCCTTGCCCTCTCCCCAAATTAACAACTCCTATTCGTCTTTGGTAGGCAGAATAATGCCCCCCCAAACACCCACGTCCTCAACCCCAGAACCTGTGAATATGTTACTGTACGTGACAAAAGGGGCTTTGCAGATATGATTCAGCTAAGGATCTTGAGATGGGGGAGATTATCTTGGATTATTAAGGTGGGTCCAGTACGGCACAAGAGTTCTTATAAGAAGGAGGAAGGAGGATCAGAGTCAGAGAAGATGTGAGGACAGAAGCAGAGGTTAGAGAAGGCTGAAGTTGTGACAACACTGACTTTGAAGGTGGGGAAAGGTGCCAGGAGCCAAGGAGTGCAGGCGGCCGGTAGAAGCTGGAAGAGTCAAGGACACAGATTCTCTGGGCCTCCAGAGGAACGAAGCCCTCCTGACACCTTGATTTTAGCCTGGAGAAATTGATTTTGGACTTCCAATTTCCAGAACTGTAAGATAATAGCTGTGTGCTGCTTTAAATTAAAATATTGATAAATTTAATATATTTAAAATTTGTGATAATTTATTACAGCAACAATAGAAAATTAGATAAACAACAGGGTCCTACTGTATAGCACAGGGAACTACATTCAATATCTTGTCATAACCTGTAATGGAGAAGAATCTGAAAAAGAATATATAGATATGAATCACTTTGCTGTACACCAGAAACTAACACAACATTGTAAGTCAACTAAACTGCAATTAAAAAAAAACTAATACACCATTGTTTCTCCAGGCTGACCTTGAATCAGTATAGACCTTTTGTAAGATAATAAGGATCTTGTATTCATTTTGAGTCTTCTGTTGTGTGCCAAAGATGATACACAAATATTTATGTGTTAAACGAAAGACAAACCCAGTCCCTTGCTCCACCTCCAGGTATAGCAAAAAAATGCTCTCCAAGTGGTCCATGTTGGTTTCTTCAGTCTGTACCAGTGCTGGGTGCAGGGAAAACAGAAAACAAGTCAGATCTTGTCCTTACTCGCAGGCTGCTGAGTACATCGCAGTCATTTGATTCCATAAATATTCTCTCTGTCAGCTCAGAGCTCTTCCAGATGTCGGCTCTGGCATCGTAACTAAAGCCAGCTTCCTCTGAAGCTTTTTCAAACCTGCTGATTTTTTTTTTCCTAGTTCTTAGCAAGGGGTCAGGAAGAGCAGAAGACCCTGTGAAGCACATCCATGGATGGAGCTATTTTTAGAGGGCCCTGCGTGGCTGAGATCAGCAGCAAATTCTAATGGTTGGGTCCTGGGGTCCACGGAGGATGTCAGCTGCCTGTCTCCTGCCCTTGTGCCACTTGGACAGAGACACTGCAATTTGGGAGTTTGCTCTGGTTCTTCATTTCCTTCTCTCACAGGAAGCCCTGTGCTGCAGAGCACAGTGGTGGGCTGCACACAGCATGTTGAGAAACTGCTTGTTCTCATCCCACAGTTCAGCTGTCTCTGGGAAGCCTAGGGCTTTCCTGGGGATGATAAATGACCAGTGGCAATGTATGAAAATATCTGGGAAGCTGACAGAAGTCGGGAGCAGAGAAATGGGGTTAGGGAGCTGAGCTTTGAGGTGATCTTTTCCAGCTGCGGAATTTTATTTTGAGGAGACTCAAACTCATGGGTAATCAACGAAGCAGCTCTCGGTCACTTAGCTCTGTGTTAACAGCTTAGCAAAGATTGGAGCTTAGTTCCCGTGGTGCCAATTCAACAGTTCTAGGCTCAGGAACAAAAATTTGAGAGCTGGACCGTAAAGCCTCAACATGCATAAGAGTGTGTAGTTAGGTTAGCTCAGCGGAGTGTTTTGGGCTCTGCCCTCTCCCTTCTCCCTTTGTCTGTAGTAAGTACCATGTGCTGACTGGTTACATGCATGGACTCCGTAGATGTGGCCTGGGATAGAATCCCACTTACCAGCAGGGTGACGTTGGCCAAATTACGGAAAGCTTTCTTCCTGTCTGGGATGATAGTAACACCAGCACACCTGGGCTTGTTGGGAGGATTAAATGAGCTCACGTGTGCAAAGCACTCATCCCAGGGCCCAGCACATCCTCAGGTCTCTACAAACGACTCACTTCCTGGGACCTGACCATCGCTCTCCAGCACTTCGGGTGGCTGCATGCTCGTCCGTTGTGTGGCTGTGTCCTAGGGTCTATTCAACCTGCTCCCTAGAATGGGATGTTATTTCCAGTTTTTACTGCCGTAAGCAACATTTCCGTGACGGTCCTCATAGGTAAAGATTTGCTCTCACCCTTAATTGTTTCCTCTGGTAAAATTTCTAGGGGTAGAATTGCTGGGTCAAAGAGGGGGCTTGTTTTTAAGGCATTTCTTGATAAATGCTGCCAACTTTTCCTCCAGAAAAGTGCTGGTTTACACTCTTACCAGCTGTGAATGAGTGTGCCCGTTTCCTTGCATGGCCGGGTTATTAACTTTTAATTAAATGAAGGCCCAGGAAAAATAAGAGGTATTTCCCTGCGGATTAAGTGTTCCTCGTCCTTGCTTGTAAGCAATAAAGGCTTAAGAACCTGAAATGAGCCCAGAAGGCAAGTGGCTCATGTGAAAACAGCGCCCTCTACTGGTTTTCCCGGGTGGAGGGGTGCAAGCTACAGTGTAGATGGTGAGGCTCCGGTGGTCACTAACTCCTGGCAGGTGCCAGGAGCTCTAGGGCAACATTTTATACTTCTGGCCATTTAGTAAGTCAGCCTCCGATGACCTTTCATTCTTACTCAGTTTCTTTTACAGAAGTGCTTCTCAACTGGGGGAGAGTTTGCTCCCCAGGGAGCCCTTGGTACTGTCTGGAAACATTTTTGGATATCACAGGCTAGGAGACTGCTACTGGCTTTTGGTAGGTTGAGGCCAGGGATGCGGCAAACCATCCTACAACGCAAAGGACGGCCCCCTAACAAAGAATCGTCCTGCCCCTATGTGTCAGTCGGGTTCAGATCGAGAAACCCTGTTTTAGAAGAATGGAAGAATTGCTCCAGAAGGCTTCTTTTCAGACTGAAATAAAATATAGAAACATTAAATATGTATCACCACTATTTATTTTTTGGTTCTGGAAACCTGCTCGTTTTGCAGAATAAAATGGAAAACAGGTGGAAGTGAAGCAGCGCACTGGCATTTCTAGGAGAGAAGGCGGAGTGGAAAATACAGCCCATAGTAATGTCACAAGTACTAATAGGGGAGGGAATTTTTTTCCTATTAACTTGATTTGGTTAAACCTGCCATAAATTCCTGTGCTTCCCCTTGAAGGCCTTGTCTGTAAAAGAAATTAAATTTAAAAAAACACAGTGGTTTTGGGGACCCTTTTCCCTCCGATTTCATGAGCCCCAGTGTTTTCATAACATTTATAATTGTGCTTTCCAGTGCTTAGTGCAGAGTGACCATCTGCAGATACAGTCTACTTCCCCCTCCTCCACGCCCAAGTAAATGCTGATTTAAGCATTGTTTCTCAGGGGAGGAAGGAAGGGAACTTCAAAAATAATCTTAGAAAAGGGTGTGCCTGAAGGGAAAAGTATGACAAGAATTTCGGGAGCACTAAGCTGTATTTCAGTTTACTCGACATTTGCTGCATTTGAGGACTTCTCTTTCTGGCGTTACCCAAACCCATCAAAAAACATACCCTGCTCTTTCGTCTTGCTTTAGCCCTCCTCTTCTCTACGTTACTTGTATTCTAGAATATGTGGCTTTATGGAGTGGCTTCACTGGTGGTTCTGAGTAATGCTAAGAGGATTATTTTGCCAGAAGTGGAAAAAATAAAACAAAACTACAGCTTTCCCCTAAATATCAGATACTGTTTTAATCATCTCCCTTGAGAGGTATTTTTCAGACCCATGAGTGGGTTGTAAAATCAACTTCTGGGTCACAATCAGCATCTAAAAACCAAAAAAAAAAACCAATAGAAAATATTAGAGGGTATCGTATATAGTAAAGGTAGCTTTTGTTCTGATGATGATTTCAAGATATGTAGCCATACGCAGATGTTTACGTCTGTGTGCACAAGCCTGGTGAGAAGTCTGAAAGGCCGTGGCCTGGGTTTTATAACATGGTGAAATCTGGCCAGTTTTGTAATTCTTTCATTGTCTCTTTAAGGACCTCAGTGAGTCCTACTTGTCTCCTGTCCCTCATGTTTGCTTCTGTTGCTTTTCCAGGTGGTACCAGGGAGATTGGCTCGGCCTTAACCAGGATGTGCATGAGGCATCGGAGCATAGAAGCCAAGCTGAGGCAGTTTTCCAGGTGAGGACCGTGTTTCTCCCAGACCTCAGACACCCTTGCTGATTTCAGGTTAAGGAAGCGGTGAGACAGAGCATAACTCGCCTCAAGCAGTACTGGTTTCCCCATAACGTTAAATCCCCACAGCCCGTCTCTCGTCACAGCCCGTCCCTCTGCGCACTCACTGAACAAGTACTTGGCTGGGCCTCTGCCGCACGGTGGTCTGGGCCCTGGGGCTCCAGGGAAGCACCAGACAGCCTGGGTCCCTGCCTCATGGAGCCTGCACCCCCCTCTGGGATCTTCTCTGTGTCTCTCCTCACGCTTCATCAGTGTGAGGCGCTGAGCACCCTGCTGAGACCCCTGGGTCCCCCACCCCTGCAGGAACCTCATAGGAGGAGGAGCTGCCGTGCTGGAGAGTGAGGCATGCACTGCCGCCCTGTTACCCGGGACCTTGTGTACGTCCTCCAGGCCCACCGAGGAGGGCGGCGGCGGCTCATAGAACCTTCCACGCTGCCAGCCTCTTGTCTGTTTCACAAGCATCCAGGATGGGTAGAAATGGCAGTGGCTGGCACGGGGGTCTGCAGTCACCAGTGTTCCAGTGAGAGGGGGACGTTCTCCCAAACAGATCAGCATAATTCAGCACTTCTGCACCGCTCTGCCTTGTGAATTGCAAGTTGCGTGAGAGGCTGTCACGGTGGAATCCCTCTGACCCTCTTGCAGGACCACCTCAGGAGGCTGCAGGATGTAGTGGGAAGCACCTGGTCTTGGAGTCACCTGGGCCTAGGTTTGAACCCCGGGCTGGCCGCTGACAGGCCGTAGTCTTGGGCTGGGCTCTCAGCCCCTGTCAGATGGGCGTAGGAATCTCTGAAGTGTTCTTGTGCAGATGCACGCAGCGTCCACGCAGTGGAAAGCACCTGCCGGGGCGTGTGATAAAATCTGGCTTCCTCCTTCCCCCCTCGGCCCTGGGGAGCGCTCCCCATGAAGGCACCCCCTGCGCCTCCTCCCACGCACGTCATCTTGTTTATTCTGGGGCCCGTCCTGTGACACCTCATTCCATTTTAGTGATGAAGAGACTCCAGTTCAACAGCCACTGTGTATTGAGCAGCTACTATGTGCCGGCATTGTCTTAGGTGTACAGGGCATAGCCCTGAGTAGGAAACACATCCTGCACTCATGAAGCTTACGCTCCAGACACTGTATAAACCTGATAGAGTGTCAGGCGGTGATGAATGACGGGAGAAGGAACACGCGGGATGAGGTGGGTGGCGGCTCTTGGACACAGGCTGGTTAGGGAGCGTGTCTGTTCAGAAGGAGGGTTTGGACAGAGCTGGAGGAAGTGAGGCCAGAGGATGTGCCTGCGAGGGGCATCTTACCACTAGACCCTGGTAAGAGAAGAGGGGGTGGTACCAAAAGCTTAGAGATTTTCAGGAGGCCCAGCATCAAAAAGCAGTCTGAGAATACCTTTGTTGCAGTTCTCACCAGTGCCATTCAAACAGTTTATGGGCATTCTCTAAGTTCCCAACAACATCTCTGTAATGTAGGATCGGGTCGATCCTACTTCCATTGCACAAAAAACCCCGGCTCCCCTGACTCATGATCCCTCTCTGTTGGGAGCTACCTTTCCACTCATTTAACTGCAGTCTGGGAGAGTGCACAAAATAAGAAGGGATGTACCTGGAGACCCCTCACCCCTCTGATCCTGCCTAGGCTGTCCACAGTCTACATTTATGACTTATCCTGAATGCATGTCAGAATCATGTGGGCCTTTTTTAAAAAAAGGTAATGCTGGCCCCCCACCCTCCAAGTTTATATCAGATATGGGGTGAGACCCCGGTGTCCTCACCTTTTCAAAGCTCTCCAGCTGGTTCCCTTGTGCAGCCAGAGGTGTGACCCCACTGATCTGCAGCGTTGCTTGTTAATAGAGTGTGGGAGTGGAAAAAGGGGGCCATGAGAAGAGGTCGCGCCCACCAGTCACGGGTACAGCTTCTTAGCAGTCATTGAAAAGCCTCCTGAGGACACGGTTGCTGTGAAATTGGGGGATTTGGATGTGAACTTGGGCTTAGTATGCTGCCTTGTCTTGCTTCAGGTAATCGTGATTCAGGTACGTTTTGACAACTGAGTGTAAACCTGGACAACAGAATGTGTCTGTTTAATGTCTCCTTCTCTTTCTCCTTTGGTACAAGTGCTTTAATCGACTGTCTGATAAACCCACTTCAAGAGCAGATGGAAGAATGGAAGAAAGTGGCCAACCAGCTGGATAAAGACCACGCAAAAGGTACTGGGCAAGGCGGCAGGTGCATATTAGTCCCAGGTGGCATGTTGCCAGCTGCTGCCTGTGCCTCTGCTGGGTTCATTGATGTCACCCAGAGGACCTGCTCTTTCACCGCTGCTGCTGTGGACATCTCAGTGTTGGAGGATGAGGGGTCAAAAGTGATCCCATTGCAGGACTCAGTGCTGGGTTTGGGGCAGGAAGCATCACTCAGTGGGTAGCCTGATCGCGCTCTGTGACATTAATTGTGATCAGCTGAGTTAAAAGTGATTTGTAACAGCAGGCTTAAATGCCAGAGATGCACTTAGGGCATTTCAGCACATTTTGAAAACCAAACTTTTAATGATGTAAGCTAACCTTCAACCAGTGGGTCTCAGTACCTCATGTGCTAGGTCTGGGGACAAAATGGTCCAGGCAGACGCCACCCCTGTCAGTCTTCCTGGAGCCGAAGGGTGGGGTGCTGGTGGTACGGAAGGGGCAGGAGACTTTGCTCCACGGATCATACAACCTGCAGTAAGTGTGGTGGAGGGAAAGCGTGTGGGCAGATCTGAGGGGATGAAACAGGAAAGAGTTGACTCATAGGCGCTACCAAGAGCATATAAGAGAGAGCCCTGCTCTGATAGGCTCAGGGCTGGTGGGAGGGAAAGGTCGGGGATGGCTTTGTGGGAGCCGGTCCAGTTGGCGATTAGTTGATGAGGGTAGCAAAGGAGAGAAGTATCAGAGGTGACTGTCATTTCAGATGTTCATGCCTGGGTGACGGAGATGCCAACAACAGAAATGGAGAAGTCCAGGGTGGATGTAGGCTGGTGGGGGAAGAGGAAGTGGCCGGTGGGGATATGAGTCACGTGGGCCGCCCCTCCTCCATGTCCACAGTGTCTGGCCTTGGTACTAATGTGAAAGTAAAGCAGCTGGGCCTTTCCCAGTTCTTTTCCATGCGGTCTAGTTTCTCCTGCTGTAGTCTGAGGGGCTCTTTTCTGAATTGTAACATCTGGCCAGCGTCTTGCCACGTGGGTTCTTTTTGGAATGAAGCACTGTGGATTTGGGCCTTGGGAAAGTAGATAATACTGAAAACATTTCCTGATACTTAAGCTGAGAAATTGTGAATTTTAGAATTTTTATTAAAATGTTCCCAGGTACCATGTTTCCTCAAAGCTGGTATGAATGAATACTGTAGGGAAAGACCCCAGTGCATTTTGTTGGTTTTCGTGTTCATAGCCCCTTTGCTGTCAAAGGTCCTCACGAGAGTTTTATCATTTCGTATTCCAGTAAAGCTATTTATTGCATGTCATAGTTTATGCTTTTGGTGATGAAGGTAGTGGCTGTTGCTAAAGTGTTTTCTGTTGAGCTAAGTGTTAAAATTTTTCAATATTCTGCTTTCTCTTAGAATATAAAAAAGCTCGCCAAGAGATAAAAAAGAAGTCGTCAGATACACTGAAACTGCAGAAGAAAGCAAAAAAAGGTAATTCTGCTGTTAATGTGTTACTTGGGGAAAATGAGCATGTGCTTGATTTTTCTTTGAAGTGGAAAGTCTTCAGTCAGACTGCCTTACATGTAGTGGTCCTGTGAACAGATAGGAGCTAATAGAATCTATCTGAAGTCCCCAAGTGCAGAATATCTATTAATTTGAGACCCTTGCAAAGTTGTACTTGACTCATTCCTTCCCCCCAACCTGGTCTCCAAAATTTGACAGTTTCCATGCTTATTGTACATGGTGATGAGACTATAAATTTCTTGGAAGCCTTGGGATGATGCATAAAAGCCTCTCTGCAAATGTTGTATAGTAATTATTGCAGAAATGATGTCATTTTCTCCTCTGTCCTTCACAGCCTATAATCTCTGAAACCCTTTATTAAGTCTCGTGAGAATGTTAGAAAAGGCTGCAGTGGGAGCCGGGAATCATTGCTATGTAGGGAGATTTTTCATGGTGCTCATGAGGGTGGGAGCTGGATAAGGAAAATGAGACTGCTGGTGCAAGAGGCCCCTTCTCCCCCCGCAGCTGATTGTCATTTGCAAACCAGTTAATTATCAGATCCATGACCCAGCTTTGCTCTTCCGGCTTGAACTGGGAGTTTTAAGAGAAAAATCTAGCTCCATCCACTTTGAAAGCATTCGTAACATTTTACTAAGACCTAACAAGATGTAGGGACTCTCTCTCGAACGTGAGCAGGTGACCTTCCCTCTAGACTAATTCTTCTTGATACCACGATTTGGAATTTGCTGCATCACAACTGATAAAATGGGTATTCCCCCCCCCCCCCCATCAGGATGCTCTGTGGATGGGTAGTATTGAGCGTTTGTTTGAGACAACAACTTTTTTAGGTAGAAATCCCCCAAACCAAATTTCCTCTTTCCTAAGCAAGCAGTTCTCATTTGGAATTAAAAGAAACATCTGGAGAGATGGGAGTCTTTGGTAGAAGAGGGGCAAGGACAGGACAAAGTTTTCAAGCTTTGGCATTTCTGAAAAATGTCCCCCCCAGTTCTTATAATAACCAGGAGACCATTTCAAGATAAAGACAGCAGGATATTCACCCACGATCAGTTTTTCTGTTAGTATTGGCCCCATTTGTTTCTTTTGGATGTGTTTTCCTGGTCTTGGTGCTTCTGCAGTTTATGTTCTGTCTAATTCAGGTGCCTGAGAGCTAGCATTCGACAAGTGGAATAGGGTTTGTGGCCAGTAACGTTGTAGTGAGTCTAAAGGTAAATGTAGATAAAACTGCCACCATATTACAGTGAATCTGAGGTTCTATAAAAGAACAGGATGGTAAAAATTTGGAGCTGAACTCTACCTAGTTGACAACATGCCAGCTTTGAGATAGGAGAGATTAATGAGTTTGGAGAAGAGGGTCCAAGGACGATCTGTGGCTTGGAAAAGGTTTGGGAATTTGGTGAAAAGGATGGGGTAAGAAGAAGTAGCGGTTTTCCTTTCTCTCTTCCAGAATTTTCGTTTCAGAGGCCTTAAGTTCTTGGCTGCAGTGATAATCCTTTTATCTGAATTTTACATGGAGGCTGAAACAGTCTTCATCTGTGACTCAAAGTCACTGGCATTGTCCAATTAGCAGAATTTGGACCTACAGGGGATGCCTGGTAGGTTGATTGCGGTGCAACACAAAAGGAAGTTGCTGGTAGTTAGACTTGCCCAGCTCTGCTTAGGCTGCCTAGAGAGGATAACGACCTTCCCATTAAAGCACTGGATAGAAAGGTTCAGGACACATGGAGGTGCCGGACTGTATGACATGAGGGGCTGCTTCTGGTCCTGGGACTCGGGAGTAATTGGCTTTCAGTTGTGAGGTTTCTTGGTGGCACTTAGGCCTGAAGGCTGAGACAGTAGAGGCTGTGATCAGGGGTTTCGGAAGCATCCATCTGGTCAGCCCCAGTCGTATATCTGATGGTCTTGGGCACCATATCCTTTCCAGACGAGGTAGCAGTGATGGTGTTCTTACGCCAAGTCAGGTCAGTAGCTTAGAATGTTCTGGATGACTTTCTAGATACTCCAGTGAACAACCAGAAGACAGTTTTTGTTTCTTTCCTTTATAAAAAAATTTTTTTCTAAAATATGTAAGTGCCTTTTAAAACTCACATTTGTATATTTCTGGGGTGAATGGAGCTTTCTAGGAGGTACCAGAGTTATCGTTCTGAGTGAATGTTAATGAAGTGCTCTCCTGGAAGCAGTATGGCCTGAGAATGGAAACAGTACAAGCTAAGGGCTGGAAGAAATCTGGTTATTTGAGACTCCCAGTTATTTTGGGGTCTGGTTAGCTACGGTTTCCCCTTTTGCCTAAAGGCCTCTCTGTCGGTTTCATCTCCCTCAGGTGCTCAAGTGGTAGCTTCCTAGACTCTTGTAAAGTGTTGGTAGTTCCTTCTGAGAGTTATCCAATGCTTTGGATACATTTTTTTTTGTCTTGATAGAACTGAATCTGGTTTATACAGCGCAGTAATCACTTCCTCTTAAATATGTTTTCAGAAGGTCATCAAACAGCTTTCTGCCACTCCTTTTTCCAAAACTGTGATCTTTGATCTAAAAAAATCTTCTGACTCTCCTTTTCAAAGTTGAAATGCGTTTATACATTTAAGCATGGTTCTGGCTCCCTTTGACCTAGGCAGGCACATATGGGGTGTTATTTTTGTGTGTGACTAATTTACCTTAACTTTCACTCTGCAGCTGTATCACCTTTTGCCACATTCTTTGTTTGACTCTTTTTTACTATACTATAGAAGGGTAATTTTTACTCTAAAGGTATTTAAATATCACTGTCAAAAAACTCTGAATGGTTTTTGGGGTTTGATTAGACTTTATCTTAAAATCATTTTAAAACAACTTGACATGTGCTCCATCTGTGGGTGAATGTACCTATTTTTGTGGAAGGCAGGCTACTGAACACCTACCGGGCGTAAAAACTAGGCAGGGAGTTGAGGGCTGGAGGAATGGTCCCGGCCCTCCGAGAAGTTCCAGGCCAGCGCCCAGGGTCGGTGCATGGGGGCAGAGCCGCCTTGTTGAGTGGTCAGGGGGACAAGACAGAGGCAGCCAGGAGGGTGGGGAGGGGCTGCGGGGCTGACCCAGCAGCCCCAGGTTCTGAGTGGCATCTCTTGAACCCTCATCGAGCCCTGCTGCTTGACGTCAGCTCGTGACCCTTGAGGTCCTAGAGCTGGTTGTAACCCAGCTGGGGGAAGTAAGAGGATCAGAAGTGGGAAACATTTTATGCTGTTCGCCCACTTCTGCCACCTTACTGTACAGACGGTAAGCCTTATTTCTCATTTAGTTAGCTCTCATGTTATTATTAATTTTAATTAAAAAATTAATTATGGTAAAGCCTTCTGTTTCCATCTGTAACTACTAGAAGTTTATCAGAGACTTTGAGGGAGGGAACTGGAACATTTTAATATGTTAACCCTTGAGCCTGACGTTGAAATAGTTGTTTTCACCAGAGGCTGCAAAGCTAATATTATAAACCTAAGAAACAGACTCCCAGAGTCCCATATTAGCATATTATTTGCTATTATACGAAAATTTTAAGTTCTTTAAATTTTTAAAAAATTTTTTAAACTTTCATTTTCACCCCAGCTTGAACTTTTGATCCTGGTTTCCCTAGTTACTTTTAAAGTTACAGTAAATTACACTTGAAAGCTCTTCTTGTTAAAGCATCTTAATTGGCTTCTTACAGGAATATAGTCTTCATTTATCTTTTTAAGAAAAAACCTTGCTGCATTCTCTAGGGGTGCTGGTTACTAACTAGGAAGATGTCTGTTTAGATGAGAAGGAAAGGCCATTAGCAAGTGAAGGAAGGGAACTTGGATTTGCAGCTCTTGGTGGATGTGGGTTTAATCGCCCCAATGTAAAATTCGGTGGCAAGCCACGGACTGTTTTAACACATGAAAGAAAGGTAAGACTGCTGCTCGAATACCAGTTTGACTTTATTATTTTCCTTTTTGTGTCAATTGTGTATCCTGCACTTTCTCACCGCACGCCCCCCCCCGCCAGTGGACGCTCTCGGTAAGTCTGTCATCCTGAATCTCTGGTGGCTGGTCACGGTGTGGTCCTTACTGTGGGCTTTCCGTGGTTGTCCAGACCTATGCTAGCTGCCCCAGTTTTCCTGCCAGTTCAGAACAATCAATGGTGCCTACTTAATCTTCCATAACTTTAAGAAAACTGTGTGTGTGTGTGTGTGTTTCAGTCAATCATTTTCTTTCTTTGAAGTCTGGCCCTTTAATGGGTTAGCTCAACATGCTAGGAGTCTCTGCATCCTCATAATTCAGCATTAGACTCATGGAAAAAAGAAATACAGAGTGACTTAAACCCTCCCTTCCACACGAAATAAATATAACTATACATACATATCTAGGTGTATATGTGTGTATTTATATCACAAACAAAACGTGGAGAGCTACGCTAAATAACTCCTCAGAATAATTCCCAGATCGGATTTGGTGGTATTAAGCTTGCCACATATCTTTCACTTTGTCCCCCCAGGACCATATAGTTTTTTCAAAACCAACCATTTATTTTTAAAAAATCGAAAGTATTTCTTATTTCAGCAGAGTTTGTGGAATGCTTCACTTCAAAGGTATCAGATCTTCAAATTCAGTAAATCAAAATGATTCTTCTTGACTGAAAATTGACCCTCATTCTGTGGGTGACAACGCTACTAAAAACCTCAAGTCGCTTTCGGTGTCTCGTGGCTGTCCCTGTGTCTCGGAAAGGTCTGTCTGTGAGCCGTCCGTGTAGTTTATCTTGCCTGAGTGTGCCCGAGTGTTCTCTGAGCCTTTGCATTGAGCAGCTCCAAAGAGGTTTTTGCATCGGATTTTGTCACCTACGATGAACCCGAAGCACACAGGTCCCCTCTGACAGGTGCGGCTGGGATGACCAGCTGTCACGGGGGACACAGCTCTGCCTCCCTCCCGTCACGTTGATGTTGGGATAGTGTCCCCTACCTTTTTTTTTTTTTTTAAGATGCTGTTGTTTTATTTTTATTTTTTTTTGCGGTACGCGGGCCTCTCACTGTTGTGGCCTCTCCCGTTGCGGAGCACAGGCTCCGGACGCGCAGGCTCAGCGGCCATGGCTCACGGGCCCAGCCGCTCCGCGGCATGTGGGATCTTCCTGGACTGGGGCACGAACCTGCGTCCCCTGCATCGGCAGGCGGACTCTCAACCGCTGCGCCCCCAGGGAAGCCCAGTGTCCCCCACCTTTTAAAGGTGATAATCCTCTCCAGTCCTCAGTGTTGTGGTTCAGAGACAGCTTGAACAGTTTTTAGTGCACCTTTGGGAGGAAGGTAAGACACAGCCATTCTTTTGCTTATCGTGATAAAATTCATATAACATAAAATGCACTGTTTTAACCATTTTAAAGTGTACATTTCAGTGGCTCTGGTGCATTCTCAATGCTGTGCAACCATCACTACTGTCTAATTTCAGAACGTTTTCATCACCCCAGAAAGAAATCCCTTTCCTTTTAAAGCTGCCGTGCCCCATTCTCCCTCCCCCAGCCCGTGACAACTGTTCCTCTGCTTCCTGTCTCTCTGGATCTGCCTATTCTGGACATTTCTTATAAAGGGAATCATACAATATGTGGCCTATTTGAGGACTCAGACTTTTACTGGAACCTTTGCTTGAAAGCCTGGCATGAGTCTGTGGAGTAAACGGGGCATGCTATTTGTTTTAAGTGACGGACAGTAGGATTAGGGGTGAGTAAAGGAACCACGCAGCCTTTTGTGACTTAGATTCTGCTCATCTTAGGGAGAATCTCTGCAGCCCCCTCTAGTTCTCTGTCTTGCAGGGGCCCGTTCACAGGGCTAAGCCACAGTGGCATATGATTATAGCAGTGAACTTGGGCGTAAAAACTTCAGAAAGCTGTGTGGCTTGAAGCCCTCATAAATTTTAGTTTACAAGTTTTAAATCATGTTTGAACCTGGAGATCTGTATTTTAACCAAGTTTCATGGTAGTTAAAATGTCCTGGTTTAACAAAAGAAGAAAATAATATGTATATACAGAACTTTCCCTCCGTCAGTTAGAAGTATTTACCTTGAATCTTGCATAAGCAATGACTGGGGGCCTCCACAGGGGAGAAAGTTACAACTCAATAAAGTGTACTGAGCCAGGGATACACTGCTCCCTCCAGGAATTGAGACTCTAGCGGAAGGAAACCAATTATAGTCGTTCCTCGGTACCCGAGGGGCATTGATTCCAGGACCTGCCTCAGACTATGCGATGCTCAAGTCCTGTAGTCCACCCTCCATATCCACGGTTCCGCATCTGCGAGTTCAACCAAGGATTGTGAACGTAGCGCACGATCCATGGTTGGTTGAATGCGGAACCTGTGGATTTGGAAGCCGATTCCATATTTATCGAAAAAGATCCGTACATAAGTGGACCCGTGTTGTTCAAGGGTCAGCTGTAGTTTAATCCGGTGAGCTCAGCACCACGATGAGTATAAGCGGAAGGTGTAGGCAAGGCGCAAGGAAGCCATGCACGCTTGGTGTGGGTGGGTGATGAGGAAGATGAAGAGGGGTCAGCTGGTGGAGAATGGGACGAGGGCTGCTCAAGGTAGAGGGGACAGTGCGAGCCCTCACCATTGAGACGGGAGCACCAGAACCGTGGGAAAGGTGACCATGCTGCGGAGGGGGAGTGCGGGTGATACCCCAAGTCACCTTTTGGGGAGACTGACAGTTCCACCTTGGGTGGACTGAGAACCACAGTGACACCCCGTGTCAGCCTCAGCTACCTGCCTCCAGATGGTTCTATCACTCGGCCCCATTTCTGATCAGACCCCATACTGGACTCAACTTCTCCACCCATCACCCTTCTTTTCTTCCATGCGGAGAAAGCAAAAAGCCTGTGCAGTGCTGAAGCCTTTCCACTGGCGCAGTGGTTTCCGTGGCCCCTGGCTGCATCAGGGTGAATGTTTGCATTTCCTCACCCATTTCTTCTGTGCTTACAAAACTGGCAAAAACCATTCTCAGGATGCCCCAGAAACTGCAGTCAACGAGTGGATCACTCTCCCTGCCTCAGTGGTGAAAACAGTATGTCTCAGCCACCTCCATCCACTCCCCCTTTGGGTTTTGAAAAGGAGTAGCCCTGGGAGCCCTCCTGCCCGGAGGGAGCTCCCACCTACAAATCTGAAGTCTGGGTTATCTGTTCATGGGTCAGCTGACTTTCTCGCCTGGCACAGTGCAGAGGCTTCTTTGCTCCGTTCCCACTGCCGAGTTAGGGGAGGTGGAGAAGAAGCAGACTGCTCAGAAGGTGGTGTGGCCTGCACAAAGAGACCCTCTCAGCGGTTAACCCCATCTGTCGTGGTGTGCCTCCAGGAGTGGTCAGGAATTGTCATGCCCCCAGGACCTCCTGGGCCCCTGGAGTCAGCATGGAGCCACGGGTGGCCCGCCCTGTATTGCCGGTGATCTAGGTTGCAAGACCCAGCCCTGGAAGAAGGCAGCGACCCCCAGAAATCTCCTCTGGACGTTTTCTCCGACCACCTCCCCGTGATGCGTGTCAGCTGTCTGCAAAGGGACAACCGAAAATAACAACGGTCCTTTCTGAATGCTGACGTGAGGTGGTGAAAAGAGCTGGTCCATGATTCCAGGCGTCTTCCCCACTTCCCGCTCACCTCCAGTGGGCATCCCTGGAGGGGGATGGATTGCCACACCAGTGCGATTGGGAAAAGGGTACTTTGAGCCCAAACCAATGATTGTTCTCTATTGGAACTAAAGCTGGAAAAGTTCCTTCTGAGGTCAAGGGGGTGACTGTAGATGCAGACGGGTGATTGCTTAGACCTCCAGGGGTTGCTTGACCACTTACTTGTATGTAGCCTTGTGGTCTTTCTGGATGTTTAGATGCAACTGCACGTAACGTAGCAGGGAAGATTATTGAGTCACTGCTTCATTCTAGGCTTGGGAAAGGTATAGGAGTGTACACATTTAATTATGCAGGAAATAATGGAATGGGTACAGTTTTACTAAATGGGGCAACCTGTGTGAAATGGACTTTTTAATGAGTCAGTGTTAGAGAACCACAGCCCGACATAAGGTTCTGGCCCTAGAAATGCCAGGTAAAGCAGTCAGCAGAGCAAGGAGAGAGAAGGGAGAGGTCAGTGGGTGATGGCAGCCGACCCTGCCAGCCTGTGCTAACGGGCCGATGGGGGAAAGCATAACGAAGGGGCGGCCCGACTCCTTCTATCTTAGTACAAGCAGCAGCGGTCACTTTACTTTTTAGACCCCGGGTGGCATTCGGAACGCTGTACCTAACTGCAGTCAATAGAGATGTTGGAATCCCACCCAAGAAGTTCCTGAAAGGGACTGTTGCATTTTGAGATGAAAGCATGTAGTCCTGGGAGGCCAGGGGACTCATTCGTCATACTTCACACCAGGTAATTCTAGGTAAAAACAGACCGAGCAGATCCCCCCGAGGCCCAGAGCTGCGAGCTCCCTTCCTCCGCAGAGCTGGTCTCTGGGAAAGCCTCGCCCCGACGCAGCTCATCAGGTGCCTTGCTTGTGACTTTGGCTACAGATGGCTCATTGTGGGAGCGGAAACAGATGCCCTGAAACGTCCCTGTGCGTGACGAGACTGTTGTCAAGGTTTGGAGCGCCTGGCTTCCCTGTGGCTGCATTTAGAAGCTGGGAAGATGTATTTAGAGTGGGGGGGGAGGGGGCAGGGAGAACGCCCAGCAGGAGCCCAGTGCTTGTCTCCGTGTTAATTTTGCCGGAGGACAAAAAGGACGACGTGCTTGAAATATTGATTCCTTGCACAATGTGGTTTTGATTTACCCCGAGAACGCTGAGCTGGTGGTGCGGGTGCAGGACTGGGGGTGTAGTCCTGCCTTTCTTGAGTTGCAAGCCATTCACAGCTTTCGGGGGGTTTATTGCTTCACTTCCGGCGCCTCTCTCTCATTCATACATCCCCAGTGACCGCCGCAGAGCAGCCCTGTGAGGCAAGCGCGCATCTTCGCTCATTCAGGAAGTAGATATAAAGTGCCTTCTCTGGGCTGCACCCCCTTGGCAGCCACGGAAGCAGAAGACACCTCTGCCCTCAAGCCGTCCCCGGGATGGCGGAGGCCTTTACGTTCTAACATCAGTCCTCTGACACCAACAGGGTGTCCTGCAAGTCACATCAGTTCAGATACTAACTACCGGAGTTGGCTTAGCTAAGGACTCAGTCCCACAAGACTTCCTCCTCTTCAAGATTCACCAGCCACAAGTGGGGTCCGCAGGCTACCCACCCTTCCGCCCAGCCCATCTCAAACTTAGGCTCTCACGTGAACCGCCTCAGGTTTGACAATTTGTTATAAGGACTCGCAGAACTCAGGAAAGCACGGTACTTACAGCTGCTGACTTATTATAAAGGAAACCAGTGAGCGTCCAGGTGAAGAGCTCCGTAGGATGCGAGGTGGGGCGGGGGTGGGCACAGAGCTGCTGTGCCCTCGCCAGGCACGCCGATGGATTCACTGGAGCTCGCCGCTTTAGAGTTTCTGTCGCATTTTATCGTTACGGAGGCATGCCGTCCCCGGCTGCGGTGCCCCGGGTTAGAAGGAGGACTTCAGAGATGCTGCGCGACTGCCGATGGCACCTGCCACTTCCCGAGCACTGACCACCTGCTGGCCGTTGTGCTGAATGCTCTAGTGAATGAGTCCACTTGGTTGGTCTTACATCAACCATGCGAATCTGGTACTGTTTTTTATATTTAACAGATGAGTGGAAACTGAGGCACAGCCTGTTGAAAGAATAACAGAAATTGAGTTTGTTTGAAAATGTTTAAGTCAAAAGAAAAAAAAAAAAGAAAATGGTTAAGTCCAAAAGCTTCCAATCTTATATGATCAAATCTCTCTCTCTCTTGATTTCTGGTTGGTTTTGCTTTGGGGAATCGATCAAAAACCGCTGCAGGATATTAAGAGTAGAAGATGATATATGTAGCGATAATAAGGATAGCCACCTTTTGGTGGAAAAAGAATTTTTCACTCCAAATTCTAATCTCCAGCATCACCTTGCATGTCTATTTCTGAAACTATACCCCCGTGTTTCAGTATTTATATCCCGTATTCCATTGACTTCAGATGCCATCAGTTGTAAGATGCACTATCATTTTCTTTTTTCTTTTCTTTTTCTTTTTTTTTTTTTTTTTGCGGTACGCGGGCCTCTCACTGTTGTGGCCTCTCCCGTTGCGGAGCACAGGCTCCGGATGCGCAGGCCCAGCGGCCATGGCGCATGGGCCCAGCCACCCCGCGGCATGTGGGATCTTCCCGGACCGGGGCACGAACGCGTGTCCCCTGCAAAGGCAGGCGGACTCTCAACCACTGCGCCACCAGGGAAGCCCACTATTATTTTCTGACTGATGAAAAAAGAAAAAAAAAAAATGCCGATTACACGATGACATCCCCACTGACTGTAAGACATCTTAATTTGTAAGGTATAAACGTGAAAAAGTGGGCGTCTTCAGATGAAATACGGTATTTGCATGAGTGTGTCAGGGGCAGATGGAAGTTATTTTGTGGGGTTCCAATGGCTTCTCCATACGTCTGTCTGGGGGAAAAGAGGACTTTGGATGTGTTCCTGACGGTGAGCTTGGCCCAGTGTGTCTTGGGTTGATTCTCGCCCGTTGGAAAGCCCTTTGCCTGCATCTGGCTTGGTTCAGCCCCGAGGCTCAGGTATGGGCTGCAGTGCGTGTAGGGAGAGGCTGGGAGGTTCCAGATGACGCTAAGCACTTGACTGCCTTTTTGATCAGGCTGTTACTATGTAGAACGTTCAGCCCCTTCCGCCTTGTCCCCAGGGTTTATGTTTGCTGTGAGCATGAAGCTACAAAGAATGTGGGCTTCTGAATGAGAAAGACGGAGGGTTGCATCTGTCTGCGCCCATTCCTAGCTCAGGGACTTGCAAGCCACCCTGGTTCCCTCAGTCTCAGTTTCCTCCTCTGCCAAATGGGGGTGTTAATTCCTGCGTTGAACGTTTATGTGTATGTAGATTAAGGAAAATTAAAATGTAAATGTTGGGAAAATATGGGATCTTGGTTTCATTCCAGAATGCTTTGTGACCTCTCTCTCCTTTAAAAAAAAAAAGTCAAATCTTTTCTCCTTTAGGGGTGCTGCTTTGGCCCATGACACGGTGCCCATTAATAGTGCTTTGCCCCAGGAGCATTTTTTGTAAAGAGAATAATCACATGACTTCCCCTGTGCAGGGAGTAAGGGGCTGCTGGCTGTTGTTCAGCGGAATTCTCCAGCATGAATCCAACCAAGACCTGGAAGCCAGCAGGGGAAAAAAAAATTCTCGAGACTGCATTGACTTAGATTTTCCAGAAAAGGTCACAAGCGATGCTTTGCTCAGGAATTTTGTCTGGAAAGCCTGTTGAAGGCACCTCCTCTCTTCTTTTGGCTGATGGACCGCTCTGGAATTTGCTCATTTTCCATTGTTAGGCCATTTAAGGGCGTGATGGTTGAGCCAGTGAGCAAACTCAGATCAGGCTGTTATATCAGTGCCTCATTCATTCGCAAATATTTGAGCACCTGCCTTACAAGCAGGTGTGCTGACAGAGAAGATACCGCACTGAGCCAAAATATTTGTGGTTTCTGTCCTCGTGGGGCTTCCTGATCAGTAGGGGAGACTGCCATCAATCAAAGAACTGGAGAAATAAAGATAAACTTAGAATTGGGAGGAGTGTTGTGAAGGCTGTGTATAAGGAACTTCTGAGAATCAAGTAAGAGGATTTAGTCTGGCGAGAGTTCAAGGAGGGCTTTCGTGAAGAACCGGGACCTGCAGGGTGAACAGGTGCTAGACAGGTGGGGAGGGAGAGTGGATGTGTAGGTATGGAGCCAGACCCTGGAGAAGCGCCTGGGAAGTGGACAGAGGAGGGGAGGAGGAAAGGCAGAGGGTGGTCTAAGAAGTTGACCCACGCATGCCTTGCAGGACAGGCCATGTTAAGGACATTAGACTTTTCTTGAAAGCAATGGGAGCTACTGAAAAGTGATAAGATTTGCATTTTGAAAGGAATTTGGGGCTGTTCTGGGCGAGGTGGTCTCAATGCAATCAGGATGGCCTATTAGGGGCTGATGGAGCTGTCCAGGTGAGAGATCAAGGTGGCACAGTGAGGGTGGCAGTAGCAGAGGTGAAATAGGTGACAGGGTCAAGTCCATGTGAGAGCTGGCATGGCAAGGACCTGTACTGAGGTCATCAGCAGTGGGTCTCCTCGCATTGCTGATGGGAGGGAAATGAACAGGTTTTTGTATATTAAGTCAGTTCCAGTACAATTCTGAATTTGTGGATCTAGAAAGATGACTGTATCTTAAAATCAGTACATCCAACAGGGACATGGAATAATTTTTTCCACAGTCGTTCTTTAATAAATATAATTACATGTTGTGTTAGTGAATTTAAGAAATAAACATTGTGTTTTTAGGTTATGATATATCCCACATGGAAATGTACTCACTATAATTATAGCAGTCTTTATAGATTACACTTATTTTAGAATACTACAATTTGGAAGTCCTTTAGTTATAACATAATGCACATTGAAGATAACTTGACTAATCATAGAATAATTTAAGCTTATATTTACCAGATTAGGTAACACTTGGGTCTAGTCACTTTGCTTTCCTATGTCAGTGTATTTTTAAAAGTCAGTGTCATTAATTACAGATAGGTGTGTGCCTTATAACTTGTGAAAGGACGTAAAGATACCTCCCCAATTTCTTATAGTTATAAGTTGGTATTGAAAGAAATTGCTACCATCATCAGCCCTCCCTCCTCTGGAGTTAAGAACATGCTGACCTGGTCTGCAGCCCTCTGTGGTTCCTCAGTTGGAGCATCCTTGGAGAGGCTGAGAGGCTTACAAGGAGGCCTCTGGAGCAGCCGTAACCATGTGGCCTCACCTGCAGGGCCCGGGGTTGGCCAGGCTGTTTGGCAGGTTGCAGAGACACAGGGAGTTTCATTACCAGAGGACTTGTATGATGTACACATTCGGTGTATGTGGATTCATCTGCGCAAGTCAGCATTTTATTTATTTAAAAAAAAAACTTTTTTTGGCCTTGCTGCAGGGCTTGCAGGATGTTAGATCCCTGACCAGGGATCGAACCCCGGGCCCTCCGCAGTGAAAGCATGGAGCCCTGACCACTGGACCTCCAGGGAATTCCCAGAGTTTCCTCTGTTTTAAAATGCTGGGGAATTCCTTGGTGGTCCAGTGGTTAGGGCTCCGTGCTTTCACTGCTGAGGGCCTGGGTTCGATCCCTGATCGGGGAACTAAGATCCCTGATGGCAGCGTGCTGCGTGGCCAAAAAAAAAGTAGAGAAAACTCCCAATCTCATGGGGCTCGAGGTGCACCCACCCTCCATGAGGCCTGTGTCAAGAGGGAGCCCTTGCTTCCCTGCAAGTCCCCTGGGAGAATGGGAGGATGCTTTGACAAGTGTCTTGTCCACTAAAAACTTGGGGAACCTGTGACTCAGGGCCAGGTAATGTGGGAGGGTGGCTCTCTGGCATCCTGGCGGAAGGAATGGAAACAGTGACCATGGTAGAGAAACTGGAAAAACTGGTAGAATTATGGGGGGTGTAGGATGGGAGATGGTGACCGATGACTGAGTGGAGGAATGGGTGAGTGGGTCACCTTGAAAGCACAGCGAAACTTCTCAGAGCAAATTCTCACGTAATGTAATCGTTGGATAAAATCCCTCCAGCATGGAATTAAACACTGTGTATTGCTGTACCCAGCATACATTTGTGCTCACCTGACTAGTGAGGGCTCCACATACGGAGCACGGACTATACTTGAATGCCATCTAAGGCGGTTTCGAGGGTGACCTTTGACTGCCCATGATAGTCCCCTTTTGTGCTAACTTAGGACTTAACCCCTGCCAAAAATCCAGTGACTTTTGCTAGTTGGATGTTGTTGACACCTGACTGCCTCTGTTTCCAAATGAAGCTTTCTCATCTACTTGTGAGAACATACAGAATATATTCCTACACACGAGGCCGTTTTCCCTGACCCTCTACTTTTTCAAACCAGATAACACATTGCATTTAGTGTTCTCTACGGCAGCGCTCCCCAACCTTTTTGGCAGCAGGGACTGGTTTCGTGGAAGACAATTTTTCCATGGACAGGGGTTGGGGAGGGAGGTTCAGGCAGTGATGCTAGCAATGGGGTGCAACGGGGGAGTGACGGGGATGGGTGGGGAGCAATGGGGAGGGGTGGGGAGCGACGGGGAGCGACGGGGAGGGGTGGGGAGTGATGGGGAGTGGTGGGGAGCGACGGGGAGCGGTGGGGAGCAGTGGGGAGCGACGGGGAGAGACAGGGAGTGGTGGGGAGTGACGGGGAGCAGTGGGGAGTGACGGGGAGCAGTGGGGAGCTACGGGGAGGGTGGGGAGTGACGGGGAGGGGTGGGGAGCGACGGGGAGCGGTGGGGAGGGGTGGCGAGCGACGGGAGCAATGGGGAGGTGTAGGGAGCGACGGGGATCAATGGGGAGGGGTGGGCAGCGGCACACGAAGCTTCCCTCACTTGCCCACCGCTCACCTCCTGCTGTGCAGCCTGGTTCCTAACAGGCCTCGGACAGGCCAGGGGTTGGGGCCTCCTGCTCTATGGCATTCGCATTGTTAAGGAGGGGTACGTGGTGACCGGTCGGGCCTCTTCCCAGGAGGCGAGTGGAATCCAGTCCCTCGGCTTGAGGCAGCCGGCAGAGGAGGAGGAGGGGTCCAGTGTCAGAGGGTCAGGCCGTGTGGGCTCTGCCCTGACTCTGCCTGCCCCCCTGAATGGCCCTGGACAGCCCCTCCCCTTCTCTAGGCCTCCACCTCCTCTGAACTGGGAGCAGGTTTGCTTGGATAACCCCTACTGCCCCTCCACTCCAATATTCTGTTTAAAGCATCTATTGAGTACTTGTTGTATACATCTATTAAACACCTATTGAGTACTTGTATACACAGGTGGCATTTCACTGGGGGCTGGACTCGGAGAGTCCAAGCCTCCGTCCTGAAGTTTAGAAATTCTTCCTCTGGTTCAGGTGGTAGGTGAGCATGGGAGCCCAGTGTGGAAGCTCAGGAGCTGGTCTCGGGGACAGTCCCCTTCTTGTCCCCAGATCACGTTTACAGTAGCCATGCCCTCTGACACAGTGCCTGTTTGCCCATGTTTATACAGACTTCTGTAAAAGGCCAGATTGTAAACCTTCTCAGTCCAGGGTCCAAACAGTCTGTGTCACAACAACTTTACTCGGCAGTGGTGACGAGAGCGGGTATAGACAACCTGTAAATGAATGGGCATGGCTGCATTCAAATAAGACTTTATGAAGATAGTTGCCTCACCAAGTTCTAGAGTTGTCGACAAGTCTAGAAATGGGTGCCTCTGCATAACCGGGCTGTGTGGACAGGGCCAGATGACTCCCGGGCATGGGCCAGGCTCCGCACCCAGGCCCCCTTCAGTCCTCCACCAGCGGAGACCTGACTGCAGGTGTTTCTGCTGCTGGGCTTGTTCTACAGGAAGGGCATTCAGGACTCTCCACTAGGGAATTAAAGTAACTGCCAGGGCGTCCCAGGGGCCCCCCAGAGCCAAGAGAGCTGATGCCTGCCACCTTTGTATTCCGGGACAGAAACTTCTGTCTAAACAGAGGCTCTTTCATTGAGGATGACCCAGCAAAGCCAGCTTGTGCCCATTTTTGGAAACATCCATAGGCCCTCACCTTGTTCATCCCTTAGCCTCTTCAGAATGCAGGTCAGGACGAGCTACCCCAGGAAATTTTACTTGTCGTGAATAAACCAGGATAAATGTGCTCTTTGGGCATTGGAAATTGGAAGTGGCTGGCCCTAGAAAAACAGCTTCTTTAAATCCTTTCTGGGTATAAATACATACTTTTTAAAAGTCCTGGAAGATTGTGGTTTCTACTCCAGCAAGGACCTGAGGGAGGAGGGCATTGGTTCCAGGAGCTGGTGTTTCAGCATGCCAAGCTTGGGGCTTTGTTCCGTTTGCAGGGCGAGGTGACATCCAGCCCCAGTTGGACAGCGCGCTCCAAGACGTCAACGATAAGTATCTCCTGTTGGAAGAAACAGAAAAGCAGGCAGTCCGGAAGGCTTTGATCGAAGAACGTGGCCGGTTCTGCACCTTCATCTCTATGCTGCGGCCCGTGATTGTGAGTTGGTGGAAAGTTCCAGAAGGCATAAACTGGCAGTTTGGAGGAGAGCCTCCTTATTTATCCTGGAGGCATTAAGAAGCTGCAGTGTGTCAGGAATCGTGATGGTGGAGTCGTTTTTATGGGTGAATAGTTGTCTGCAAGTTGCTGATGGCTGCATGGCCCACTCTATGTTCTAAGCACTGATGGTTCCACTTACTTTTTCTCCCCAAGTCAAGAAGGCCCTGCAGAGTGGTTCTCAAAGTGTGCTCCCCAGGCCAGCCGCAGCACCTGGGAACTGGTTAGAAACCTACATGCTCAGGCCCAACCCAGCCCTACTGAATCCACAACTCTGGGGGTGAGGACCCAGTCATCTGGGTTTTAAACAAGTCCTCCAGCTGATTTTGAGACCCACTGACCAAGCTGAATGCCAAGGAGTGACTGTGAGGTTAATATGGGAAAAGCCGCAGTGAATCAACGCAGACTTATTTTTTAAGTAAATCGGCTGCATGCCTTGAAAACTTACACTGTAGGTGTTCTTGAAGCTGGTAGAAGTGCCCCAACTCCCTCTGCTCAGCCGTAGCAAGATGCCCAAATCCAAGTTCTTCCCCTGAGCGTAGCACTTTTCCCTGACTCGTGCTTCCCTGGTCCCACAGCTGCAGCTTGGTGCGTTGGTAACGTGAATGGCTGTTTCTTCCATAGTTCCTGCCTCACTTGCCATTGATTACGTTGTGGGAAAAAAACAAGAAAGAAGGGGGAAGTTAACCTCCAGTGAACACACATGTGCTGTCACAAAGGGCTATCAGATCTGGACCAAAGCATCTCCAAATAGTTGCCGTCCACTGAAGCCGAGTGACTTCGGGGGTGGGGAGGGCAGGTCGTGGCCTGCAGAGGGGCTGTGCTGCAGGATCCCGTGAGGACACACAGGCGGACCACCCTAGCAGGCCCGCCAGCCCCCAGACACTTCGAGGAAGCCCCACGTGTTGGCTGTGGCCCGTTCACCCCTGTCCCAGGTGCACAAGTCTCTCCATGATCGTGGCTGATTTCGTTTTCCTCTCCACTTCCTCCACAAAAGGGCTGGTAATAGCTTCGGCAAAGATGCATCAGTCCCTGCACGCCTTTTCTGAAAAGCTGAAAGTGTTAGATAGTGTCCCTAATAAAAACAGTTGGATCAAGATGATAAAGTGACTCACTCATAACGGGTTGTGAATTACTTTCAGGAAGAAGAAATCTCAATGCTAGGGGAAATAACTCACCTGCAGACCATATCAGAAGATCTGAAAAGCCTGACCATGGACCCTCACAAGCTGCCCTCTTCAAGTGAACAGGTAGGAGTCAAGGGGTAAGCGTGGGAGAGAAAGCCAAAGAGACAAAGGTTCAAGGCCCTGAGGGTTCCTTGCAGCAATATCTCATTTTAAATAACATTCATGTTTTACACCGTGAAGCATAGTAATCATCTTCCTTAGTCATTATACAGCACCTACTGTGTACCAGGCGCTGCTCTAAGCTCTTTACATAGACTTTCTCTACTATTATCCCCATTTTACAGAGGAGGACCTTGAGGCACTGAGAGAGAAAGTCACTTAATTAGGTAGTTACTGGTAAAACTGGGACTTAAACCAAGCTGTCAATTTCCAGAACCCATGCTCTTAACCATGTGTTCACTGACCCTCTAGAAATAAACTCTGCTAGAGACATGACAGTGGTGTATCTTGGTCATCATTGTGAATCATTCTTACTGAATTTCTCCCATTCTAAGTATGTAGTGCATGAGGATTTCTCTTATCTTATGAACAAGGTGACTTTTTAAATGTTGATTCATTTGGTTCATGTGACATTAACACTGTATCCAGTGGGAAGAGACATATTTGGGTGAACAGGTGATAAATCATGTGCTGGCCTTTGCCTTTTGTATAAAATTCTTATCACTGCCTTGGGAGCCAACTAGGGAGACAAATTTGGGAGCTTATATTTTCCATCCTATGAAATTGTGTTTATCAGACTATAGCCTGCAGGCATTCACTCAGTAAGTAGACATTTATTGAGCACCTACTGTATGAATGGAAGGTAGACCTTATACTCAAACAGCTCTTTGTCAAGTGAGGGAGACAGATGTAGAAGTAATTGTGAAAGAATTGGTTTCTCTTGATTCTGTCAGGTTTTAAGGGTCAAACAGGGCACAATTGACCACTGAATATCAGGTAGCTAAGATGTAATAAGATCAACACATCCTGAAACCATTATTGTCTATGTGGTGGTATAAGCAAAAACCCTACAAATTCTAACCTTGGGTGTAAGTGGCTCTTATAAATCGTTAATGTAACTAACTGTAAATCTTTCTCTTTCTTTTTTGACGGATATGTCGTGGTTTTCCTCCCCTCTTTGCATTAATTATATTTTTGCTTGTCTTAGAAAAAGGATTGTGATGTTGATGAATTGGTACTATGATTCTTTAATTAAAAAAAGATCTTAACAACATGTTTTTCTTTGATCCCCACTCCTCGATGATGGCAGAATTTCGACGTTATGATGGCTGTTAAGATTGGACAGATAATGTTTCGCTTCTCAACACCTTGCTTACCCTCCTGGCTCTGTCCCCTTAGGTGATTTTGGACTTGAAAGGTTCTGATTACAGTTGGTCGTACCAGACTCCACCCTCTTCCCCCAGCACCACCATGTCCCGCAAATCAAGTGTCTGCAGGTAAGTGAGGCCGGGCTGGGCCACTGCTTTAGGGACACAGCATTTTTCTTTATGCTAATGTGAGCATTAGAGTCAGTCTTGAGCTCTAAAATGGCTCATTTGAAACAGGAAATGGTGATCAGGTGAAAGGATCCCATCATGATTTTGGTCTCACTCTTCAGTCTCTGGATTAGTTTCGGGTCATAAGGAAAATCCCATCAGGTCTTAGACCAGTGGCCACAGCTTTCTCACTCAGTGTAGTTGTACGGATTTTCCCATCTTACGAATTCGCATTGGATCTTCCTGTTTAGCAGAGGAAGAAGCACATGGGCTAAAAAAAGGGCAAACAGAGGTTGATTCTTGTGCAGACTCATCTTGCTGTCGCCAGAACAAGTGAAGGCAGTAACAGTGGCTCATGCCCTCATTTGCCCCCCAGTTTTGGTCTCAGGGCTTCATAAAGTAAATAGAATTCTTGATCTGTTAACCACTCCCACCACTCCCATCACTGCTCTGTGAAGCACTAGCGTTACCTAGTGACTCACAGTGAGAATCCATTGGAATAGTTCTGCCATTGGCAACGCCGTTTCCTGGCAGTTTTCTGTTGAGCACCATTCTTGGCTTGCTGACCGCCAAGTTTATTCTCTTCCCGTGAGGGTGGAAACATCCTCGTGCATCATTCCTTTCTTGGTACACTTCACCTGCTCATCTTTTTCTTTGACTTTTCAAAGCCAAACGAATTCCCACTTCCTGTGAATTAGCGTTGAGAGCAAAGAGCAGGATAGATCTGCCGAATCTGTGTCTGGTAATCTCTCTCTGCACATGTGTGCGTGTGTTTCATTTCATATTTGAGCTTGTGCAGTGTACACGGAGCAGGAAGTTCAGACTTAAGATGCTCATCCTGACGTTCAGCAACCTGAAGAGGTTGGTTTCTTGTCATCCTTTGTGCGCTGCGTGTGTGTTCGTGTGTATGACACATCTACTTACGTTTTTTACTGAGGACGTTTTTTGTTTGGTAACCAAGAAAACTCTATCTCGATTAGTGTAAAACAAAGCTGCATAAGTATCTTTTCTTTCTACAGTTTTAGTTTCAATAGAAAATCATGTCACGTGGACACCACCAGTTCTGAGCTTGCTGCAGTGGAATTGCAATGAGCTTTGTTGTCAGTGTCCAAGTGCCCTCCTCTGGCTGACAGGGGGAAAAGCAAAAAATCATGATAATTACCCCTGGCAAATGTCCCCAGTGATTTCCCTCCAGCACACTGCCCTATATCTGTTGGAACAAGTAATTCTGGTATAGAACAGTCACGCAGCCCTAGACTACCTTATTAGCTGTCCGAGTTTGCAAAATTTGACAAGAATCTCTTGCGGGTTTAGGAGCAGAAACCACAAACATCCTAATCCCAGGCTGGGTTGTTTATTTCACGCCTTCTGATGCTTCTCCAGCTGCTCTTGTATGTCATCTCTGCTTGTTTGGACCACAAGACTTTGTCCAGTTTTCTGGGTTTCGTAATCTGAGTGATTAGACAGAGTGTAGGACCTGTCTCTTACGACTGGAAATGGAACGCAGACAGAACACCAGAGGGCATGTGTCATTTTCTGAAATCCTGTTTACTGTTGCATCCTGGAAGCAAACAGCTTAGATTGATGACCTTTAGTCCCTGAAAGCTGCCTGCCTCTTGCCTGGTGTTCTGTTTGCCGGGCCCACAGGTATTTTAACAGAGAAACACCTGTGTTCAGGGTCAAGCCATTCATTAAAGCACCAACTTTGTAAATAAAATGTAAAACACATGGACACAAAGAGAGTCGATTTGCTGATACTCTGTACGGGGGACTCCTTGAGGAGTCTCTGGGTGCCGAGCGATGGTTGGCCGGGTTGACTTTGGTTTCCTGGACCCAGATTGTCCATCGAAAGGAGACGCTTGGGTGTTCCAACCGGGTCATGCTGAAGCCTTAGCGGTTTTGGCTTCAGGGTCACAGTGGTTGCGAGCAGATGAGATGAGCCCTTTTCGTGCCGCGGACATCGGGTCCCCTGGCTTTGGTGGCAGGTGACAGAGCAGAGCTTTAGAATCACGGGCCTCCATCCTAAGGACGCCTCGTTGTGCCGTCGGAGAACTGAGTTTCTGTGGCTGGTGTCCCCCCCACCCCTTGCTCACAGGAAAACACTTTTGTTTACTAGCTTAATGATTGGGTGTTTAGAAAACATGGCTCGCCGTTTGCACTGCTTCTTGGGGCCGGGGGCTGATTGCATGATGTTCTCCCCTGTCGTCCCATGTCGTCTGTCCCCCTTCCCCCGCTGCCCCCGCAGTAGCCTGAACAGTGTCAACAGCAGCGACTCGCGGTCCAGCGGTTCCCACGGCTCCCACTCGCACTCGCCCAGCTCCCACTACCGCTACCGCGGCTCCAGCCTGGCCCAGCAGGCGCCTGTGAGGCTGTCCAGCGTGTCCTCCCATGACTCAGGGTTCATCTCCCAGGACGCCTTCCAGTCCAAGTCGCCATCCCCCATGCCGCCGGAGGCCCCCAACCAGGTAAGGGTCCTTGGCTCCTGGAGCAGCCGCAGCACCTGGGGTCTGGACCACCCTCAGTGGCTGGAACCAGAGAGGGACCTGGGCTTGGACAGACCCCTGTCTTCTGACAGGAAACCTCTGGTTTAATTTCTCATCTCTAGAGGAGCTGCTCTCCTAAAGGGAGAGATACCGTAAGTGGGGGGTTGAAGCTTACGATCATTATGCTGGTGATGGTTGAGTCACTGCATTGATTTGGGGAGTTTTCACATGTACACAGACTCAAAGAGGTTTGGCCACTCCCTGGTGTCCCTGTAAGTGCCCGGCTTAGCGTGATGTAGTAATTAATGGGCATTTGCCAATGGGGGTGGAGCTTCTGTCACTGAACAGTGCCTTGGAGACCTGCCCTGGCACTCTCAGCTTCGTTTTATCAATTTGTGTTGAGAATGAGAAAGCATCTTCAGAGCCCATGCAGGTAGTGCTGTTGGCACCTTGCTCCTGGGAGCAGGGGAGGTGTTGAGTCTCTGACCACAGCTGGGTTAGATGGCGCTAGGCGCCCAGCCCAGTGGGTCCAGCCAGAGCAGAAGGCAGGAGCTGGGCATCGGAACACCCTTCACCTGCTCCCCTCTGTCCTCTTTTTGTGCCAGTGGGTTGGCCTCTAGATTAATAAGCAGCACGACCTACCTGTAGACACTGGGAAACGTGAACCTCCAGGGTGCCTCTCAGCACCATCCGCTGGGGAGCGGTGGCTCCGAGCCCGTCGTGGACATTTTGAGGCTGACCACAGCCTTTGGTTCAAGCTCCTTGGGATTCAGAAGGTCACGTGCTTGTCTTGTTCATCCAGGTATCCAGTTTGCCTGACAGTCACCAGATATCTCCTGTGTGCCAGGCACCATCCTAGGAGCTTCTGCCTGTGTTAACTGTGTAGTCCTGCCAACAGCCACGCAGAGTGTTGTTACCCCTGTTTTGTGTGGAAATGGAGGCTCAGAGATGTAACGCAATTTGCCCGAGTCGCACAGTTATGTGACCTGCAGGTTGAGGATCTGGAACCAGGGTTTCTAGCAACTGGTCCAGCACCCTTTCTGCACCGCCCTGGCCATAAGGTGCCCCTGGCAGAGTGTTCTGGGGAGCACTCTACGTAGAAGAAGCATCTGAGGTGTTTGGGGAGCCTAGGTCACTCGCCTGACATGGCTGACATCGGTGAACCCAGAGCTGCTCAGCCCGGTGCTCCTTTTGGCATTTTACAGCCGTCCCCAGGGACTGTGGCCTCTCTCTGTCTTCCTGGGGTCGACACTCAATTTCGAATGGAAACGCTTGGAGCCAGAGCTGCAGCTTTAAGTCCTGATGTGCTTGGGGTGCTTTGGCTCAGTCTCTGAGGGGTCACCACCTGTCCCCTGTCCGTCCCCACTATGTGTGGCGCTAAACAGCACCTGCATGTCTTGCAAGCGGAGAGTGAGAGTGGTCAGAGGGGGAGCAGGGATTTGCGGTTCCTCGAAGGCTTTTCTAATGTGCAGCGTCATTCTGTGTGTGTTTTTAACAACTGACACATTAACAAAGTATTGTGCACTGACACTGCTTTCTAAAAAAAAGAAGCTGTGTGTTCCAGCCTTGCTGTGCGTGTGTGGATCAGGCTGAATGAAGCGGGCTTTCTGTCTCCAGTAATGTCGAGGGAAGCGGAAGGCAGCTTGTTGGGATTTACTGAAATCTGAAAGCCGGTACCCAAGCTATGCTTGACTAGCAACTCCAGGGTAGTTTTAATAAACTCAGGGATACTGCAAAATTTAATTGAGAATTCTGTTTTTTAAAAAAGCCATTACAGCTGCTTCTAAGGCAGAGGGGAAATTTAAGGAAATTGTACACATCACACAGGCCAGAGGGTAGGTACAGTCTCCTGGAGGAAGTAGTGTTACCTTAATTTGGGTGGGAGGAAGGAAGCAAACGTCTGAAAGGGGGCGATCCCTCAGGTACACGGATGCAAGTGGATGCCACGTGGCAGGATGTGTTCAGAATTCTCCCGTTTTCCTCCACTCTGCTCTTTTCAAATTATGCCATGTGTGCCCAGGAGTCATGGACCACGTGTGCAGCTAGGCTCCTGCCTAGAACCGTTCACTCCATCAAGGCAAGGAGTTCTTCAGGAAAAAAATGAGTAGAAGTCAAAAGAAAATACGAACCTGCAGTCCTGGGGTGATTTACTGGTTCTTTTTTCAAACTGAACACATTTGAGTTACAGGAACCAAAATAAATAGTCCTGGTAAATTACAGTGATAACTGATTTTTATTTATAGTTGATTAAGCACTATATACAGAGGTGTACACACACCGTATCTCATTTAATCTTCATCTGATAGATATTATTAATCCCTATTCTAAAGATGAAAAAAAAATTTGAGGTTTAGAGAGATTAAGTCCATGGTTCCTTGACTGGGAAGTGGCAGAAAAAAGACTTCAATCTGAACCTTCAGACTTCAGATCCTGGATGGCTAACCAGACACCGAGCTGGGGAAGTGGCCAGAACCTCCACCACGGGGCCTGGCCTTGCTTGGGCTCCTCGGAGCTGCATGCATTGTGGAATGCCTTTTCAGTTCCTTGCTCTTGCAGGATGGGAGGCTAAGGATCTGTCCTTTTGTAGGAACATTTCTTTGGCGGGTGAAAGGGGTGGACAGAAACACGGATCTGGCTTCCTTGCCAGTGAATACAGGGACACTTCCAGGGAAATAGTAGAGAAGACGCAGACTTCCTTATACAAATGGGATGAGATTGCAGTTAACAGTGAAGAAAACTTAAAGCAGATACCTGGGTGGGCCCAAAGCACTATCCTGGGGGACCCAGTTACATGGAAGAGATATGGTCATTGTCACTCATCCATTCAGCACTTTTAAACACCTGCCACATGCCAGGACAGGACCAGAATGTCACGATGTAGTGGTGAGCTAACAGGCAGTCTCTGCCTCTGCTGAAGGTTAGGAGCTGGGAGCGGTTTCCCTGGCCGACACCGGGAGACTGGCAGGGACTGGATGGTTAATAAAATCAGGCTGAAGAGATGTTTTCGCAAGCCAGACCTCCTTTCCGTGATGTCCCAGAGGTCGCCAGGGTGCTTCATTTCTCCCTATGCGGCCACTGGAAACATTGCCCTAACCACTGGGATTCACTGCCTCAAACCTCAGAATCACTCCCCAGGCAGAGAGACCTAAAATCATGTCTTGTGAAGATGCAGCTTCATAGCTGGAAGCCACCCACATCCAGAGGTTGCATGGGATGAAGGAAGTGAGTCCAGGAATTAGGGCCATTCTAGGCAGACATGGAGCAAAAACCCAAGTTGGGGGTCAGTCCTCTTGCAATAACGCCTGGACACCTGAGAGATGTAAAAGTCATGGCATCCCTTGGGCCCTGGGCCTATGGCACAGAAAGAAAGGCCCTAGAGAACACAGGGAGTCCAGCGCCTTGACCACACTCCCCTGAACCAGGCACACACACAGATGGTGGGGTTCTGGGGGCCTTGCAGTCCGGCAGGTCTGGGGCTCGCTGGGTCTCATGCTTCCTTTCCAGGGCTCGGAGGCCTCTGTGTTGGTGCAGCTTTGGGGGAAAAAGTAACCCTAACCCTCTGCTTCTCTCATCCTTCTCTCTTCTGTATGCATGTCTGTCTCTCCGTGCGTGCCCTTCTCCCCTCCTGCCCCCCCCATCTTTTTATTTTTTATGACCGTCCTTTTTCGGTGGTGTGTGGCCCCTCCCCGGCTGCAGAACTCGTCCAGCTCGGCCTCCTCTGAAGCCTCGGAAACCTGCCAGTCCGTGAGCGAGTGCAGCTCGCCTACCTCAGTCAGCTCAGGCTCCACCATGGGCGCCTGGGCGTCCACAGAGAAGGTGACCGGCTGGGGTCCCAGCCTCTCCCCCATCCCCTGCCAGCTGCTCCCCGCACAGCCGCAGGAACCTGGAAACTCAAAATCTCCACCAAGCGTGGCCCCTCTTGGGGCCAGAGGGAGGGACAGGACTGAGGGCTTTTTCCAGAATGGGTGCCTGGCCCTGAGCAATGACCCTGCGGTCGTCCAGAGGGAGAGAAAGGGGTATGGGGAACTCGGAGGTGTGAAGGCTTCTTCCCAGGACATGGATGGCCATCCGTCTTCCCCCCTTCCCCTCCCCTGCACCCCACCCACCATGGCCTCCTCTTCACCGTGCCCTTGGATGTGACACTTCACTGCGTCAGAGGCTGTGTGCTTTCCTGCCTTATAGTTGCCATCACCCCACCCTTCACCCTGATTTGGAATCTCCTGAACAGTGATGATTTTGGAAACCTGGAATGAACAGCTTTCAGTTGACGCTTTTGAATTTTAAAATTTGCACAATGAGATGAGCGAATCACCGTCACTGTGAAATTATTAGTGAAATAATCGAAAACCATTGAGAGCACCACACATTAGGGACACGGATCATTTCCAAACTATTCTAAAATGTAGATAAAATATTTCCCCAACTGAATACTTGGTGTCAAATATGCAGGCATTGTTTGCACCGTAGCTAGCGCTTTTCTCTCGCATCCTGGACCATCCATGAGTGGCAGAGCCCTGATGTTTGTTTTATTTGCAGATATTCAGATCTCCCCCATCCCTTGAATGTCAATGCCATCTTGTATCTCCACACTCATCCTCTTATATTAATTTTTTTTTCCTTTTTTCCTCCCTTTTTTTGTTTGTTTCCAGTTGTCTAACGGGTTTTCTCACTATAGTTTATCAAGCGAGCCCCACGTGGGGCCCGTAGGGGCGAGCCTTTTCCCTCATTGCCTGCCCGCCTCCCGCCTGCTCCCTCGGGCCACCTCTGTCCACCTTCCAGACTACGCTCATTATTACACCATTGGGCCCGGCATGTTCCCGTCATCTCAGATCCCTAGCTGGAAGGTTTGTGTCTCTCCGCCCTCCTCTCGCCCTCTCCCCCGTCCCTCATTGCCTCTGTGCTCACCCCCCTGCTGCCCCACGATTCTCACCCCACCCCACCCCACCCCACCCCTTTCCTCTCACACTCTGCCTTCTTCCCCATAACACCTCCTCCCTAAGTAAATTCCCACTGGGGAGAACTGGAAAGCAGCAGGCAGCGCTGAGACGGGTATGTCCACACGGAGCTGAGATTGGAGGAGCTCCCTTTAGGAGACACCAGTTAACCCCTGTTAGACCCCAGTAGACCCAGATGCGGCATTGCAGGGAAGTCGCTCCCAAGTTGTAAGTCCAAGTTCTGCCCTCCTGGGGGTTTCCTGAGGGTGTCACTGTTACCAGGGAGGGACTCTCCTCCTCGGCCATGTTCCCCAGACTGTTCCCTTAAACCCTTACTGGGCCATGGTAACAGAACCATGCCCCAAAATACGGTTTGGCTTATTATGTTTTATCTTAAAGTACCTGCAGACTTTATTTTTAGTCTTAAAACATGTTTGCTTTAATATAAAAACGAAAAGTTTTTATATTATTTCCTAGCAAGTCTGATTGATGCCAGGAGGATGTTCTACCTTTATTTGGAGAGGAGGTCCCTAACTTGAATAGTAGGCCCCTAGGCGGCCCGCCATCTCGAGCAGGCCTTGACTGCCTCCCTCACAAGTGGTGCGGACCCCTCAGAATCTTTCTTCTGGCCCAGGGGCCTTCCCTTCCTCTGTGAGGACCTCAGAGAGTACATCCTGAAGCGCCCTTTGGGGCAGTTTCCCAGAAGTGAGGTTCAGCCTCAGGGAGAGTGGCTGAAGTACCTTTAGCGCCCCCTGGTGGCCACTCCAGGCGAGTGAGGTCATTTGAGCTGCTAGGCCCCAGCAGGGGGCCCCAGACATGGGAAGGGAGGGCCTGGTCCCTGGGGATGTGCTCTCCACTGGCCGGTGCCTTCAGACACCATAGGCAGTTGGTCAGTTGTTTGATGGCTGTAACTAAGAGTGTCCCTCAGGCTACCTGCCCCCTTGTTGCGGGTTTTCAGTCTTTGGGCGGATGTGAGGAAAGGGCAGGTACCCAAGGGACCCCCAGAGGATTTTCTGCTCCCTTCTTCTAGTGCCGGGTGAGGGCAGAGGAGGGGCTGCTGGCCTGTCCCAGCCTGAGCTTCCCCCGAGGGGGCCAGCTACCTTCTGTGGGCGGGCAGCTGTCTGGAGGCTTCTGTGGCCTCCCGGTGGAGGCAGAGGCCCTGGCACCTGACCACACTTGTTCCACTTAGGACTGGGCCAAGCCAGGACCTTACGATCAGCCTCTGGTGAACACCCTTCAGCGCCGCAAAGACAAGCGAGAGCCAGATCCCAGCGGTGGAGGCCCCGTCGCAGCGGGAGGCACGCCCACCGCTGCCGAGGAGGCTCAGAGGCCGCGGAGCATGACCGTGTCGGCCGCCGCCAGGGTGACGCTCTTGTTCTCTACAGCTGGCTGGGCCCCTCGAGACCTGGCGGGGGCCACGTGCTGGCCAGCAACTGGAGGGATCTGAGCCCCTTTCTCCTATTCCCTGTTACAGCGTTTAGAAGGCCCCAAGGGAAGGTCTTGTATGGGAATTAGACTCTAGAACTTTCTAGAGCCTGGGTAGGGTCCAAGCAAGTTGGCGGCCCCCTGGGCCCACAGACAGTGGTGGTCACGGGAGCAGAATAGGAGTCCTGTTGAGGCCCCCACTGGACGAGGAGTGCAGAAAGGCTGGGGGTATCAGACAGGGAACTCGCGGCCCCGGTGGCTCATCTGTCTCTCTCCTCCCACCTGCAGCCTGGAGAGGAGATGGAGGCTTGTGAGGAACTGGCCCTGGCCCTGTCTCGGGGCCTCCAGCTTGACACCCAGAGGAGCAGCCGGGACTCGCTTCAGTGCTCCAGCGGCTACAGCACCCAGACCACCACCCCCTGCTGCTCTGAGGACACCATCCCCTCCCAAGGTAGGAGAGCCTGAGCTTTCCAGCCGGGCTTCCTGAGCAGTGCCAGGTGAGGAAGGGGGCCCTCCCCGCTGGGAGGAGGCAGACGTGCGAGAGTCCGTCCAGCCACAGTAGAGCATCTTGGAATGCTCTGGAGGGCTCGTCTGTAGTTGTCGGTTCACTGCCATGCAGCAAAGTGGCCAGATTTCACAACTTGGTTTCTCACCATCAGGGTTACAGGGATGTCCCAATTTGAAGGCAGACAGATGCTGTTAATGATAACATCATTTGTGTTTGGCACTTTGTACCAAGCACTTCCTTTATTTTCCCATTAATTCTTCACAATCGTTTATGTCACAAGTCTGTTTATCCCCATTTTACATACATGGAGACTGAGGCCCAAGTTCACACAATAAGCAGCAGAGCTGGAGTTTGAGTCGAAGGTCTGTCAGAGTCTGAAGCCCAAACTCCAGCCAAATTCTCTATGAACTTGCCTCCCTCACCGCCCTCCCCAGCACACACACACACAAGCCAGCAAGATGGCAGGCCAGCCGCTAGGAAAGATCTATGAGAGCTGACCAAGCCTGTCAGCAGTCCTTCAGTCCAAGTCTCTAGGACAGTGGGTCTCGGTGGAGGGCCACTTTGCTGCCCAGGGGACATTTGGCAACGGCTAGAGACATTTTTAATGGTCACAACTGGAGGGCGTGCTGCTGGCATCTGGTAGATGGCCAGGGATGCTGCTGACCACCCCCTCATACAGCACACAGCTTCACCCCACCACACAGAACTTACCCGAACGTCAGAGCGCTGCTCTTCAGAAACGAGCTCTATGATGTTCAGTCTGTATGCTTCCCCCTCCCACGTGACCCCATTTTTGGAGAGAAAGTGAGCACCCCTCACCGATGGAACCTGTCTCTGCCTTGTTTTCGGAGACTCGTTACCAGTAGCTCCATTGCTTTTCTAGCCCTCGCCTAACGAGTTGATCATGAGGGAGGTAGTGAGGTCTGTGATGGTCTGTGTGGGGCTTGTCTCTCAAGTCAAATTCCGGGCTGGAGGGCTTGTAGAGGTTATTTCCTCTTGCCACCCCCTTTATTCCTCCCAGAGGTGCTCAGAGGTAGCCTCGCTGCGGCCTGGCGGTTTTGCATTCTTCACCGCTCAGCGGTGTTTGAGTGCGGGCCTGCTGTGTCCAGCGCTGCTCTTGGTGCTGAGCGTTCCCTTGGTGAACGAAACGACGGTCCCTGTCAGGGAGTTCTTAGATGGTGAGGGCTGCTAAGCCTGGCCCGGAAACCCCGGAAGGCTTGGGATGAGATTGCGGGTGAAGTACCTGGCCTCTGGGGCCCTTTGTCCGCCCAACACAAAAGAATCAAAGAGCACAGCCACTGCCTCGGCGATTTCTAATCGGATCCTATGATCAGTTTCAGATTACGATTATTTCTCTGTAAGTGGTGACCAGGAGGCAGATCAGCAGGAGTTCGACAAATCCTCCACCATTCCGAGAAACAGCGACATCAGCCAGTCCTACCGACGGATGTTCCAAGCGAAGCGCCCAGCCTCAACTGCTGGCCTCCCCACCACCCTCGGACCTGCTATGGTCACCCCAGGGGTTGCAACCATCCGACGGACCCCTTCTACCAAGCCTTCTGTCCGCCGGGGGACCATAGGAGCTGGTCCCATCCCCATCAAAACACCTGTGATCCCTGTCAAGACCCCTACCGTCCCAGACCTCCCTGGGGTGTTGTCAGCCCCTCCAGATGGGCCCGAGGAGCGGGGTGAGCACAGCCCCGAGTCGCCGTCCGTGGGTGAGGGCCCCCAGGGTGGCACCAGCATGCCCTCCTCAATGTGGAGCGGCCAAGCCTCCGTCAACCCTCCTCTTCCAGGCCCGAAGCCGAGCATCCCCGAGGAGCACAGACAAGCAATTCCAGAAAGCGAGGCCGAAGACCAGGAAAGGGATCCCCCAAGTGCCACTGCCTCCCCAGGCCAGATTCCAGAGAGTGACCCTGCAGACCTGAGCCCAAGGGATGCCCCGCAAGGAGAAGACATGCTGAACGCCATCCGCAGGGGCGTGAAACTGAAGAAGACCACGACAAACGACCGCTCAGCCCCGCGCTTCACTTAGGCTCTCTTAGGCTCACAAGAAATGCTGCCAGTGGGGAACGAACTGTCTAATTAATAGACCTAGTTTGTCTTGATCCATTCCAATCTGTAATCAAACAAAAGATTTTGTAGGCAACTCAGAACACAGCTCTTTTGAAAGTACTCGACACCTTTAGATAAGAATTAAAAGCAACATATGTAACTGACATAACCTTGATCTTTTAATTTGTAAATATTGAGTTTTCTTTCTGCACATTTTAATCTTAAGTTTCCCTTTTGATTTTTCTGAAGGTGCCAAATTCCATTTTTTACAAGTCTTTGTAAAATTTTAAATGCATAATAAGGGGGGGAGGTCGGGCAGGGGAACCACGAAGTAGTAATTTCAGAAAAAAGGATAACTATACTTAGCTTTTTTTCTTTTCTTTTCTTTCCTGCAAGCTTTTGTAGATGCATTGTAGTAGTCTGGCTTAGACACAAATTCAAGTTAGTGTAATGTACAAACAAAATGGGTAAGGGGTAAAAATCCTTATTCAAGTATACTACATTTGGAATGAGGAAAGCGGGAGTCAGCTGATGCGCAACATTAGGAGTGAGGGAACTCTGGAAATGGTAGAGGCTGTGTTGGGACTGGGGGGAGGGTCGCGGGAGGGGCACACTGTCAACACAGCCGATCCTGTTACATTTAACAGTAGCCTCGTAGGTTGAATTTCTAGTAGCTTCATGGTAAATGCATCCGAATAAGCCACACTGGGTTGCAGTGTTTGTTTCTGCAGGGTGTTTAAGGACTTCCTTTCTCCCACGATCGCTCCTGACCGCACACAGCACCCACCTCCAGTCCCGTGCATGCTGCCGCCACCGGGTAGACATAGAACCCCCCACTTCAGTTACCTGTCTGTTAGTTATACCCACTTTCACTGAATCCAAACACATCCAGAAGGGTAAGGCAGTTTTAAAAATGTGAAAACATTTAAAAATGATTGATAGCAGGGAATTCTTAGATATAGCAAATGCCTTTTACTTAACTGTGCCTAGCAGGCTGGGCGCGTTGAAAAGCCCAAATATTTTGGAAAAACTGGAGCGGATTTAACAAGGGTAACCAGCTTGGAGTCTGGCAACTTGCCAATGTGTTTACCAGTCTGGAGGCTTGTTTTTCTTATCTTCTTTTAAATAATGGCAGTTAATTGGCTTCACACTAAACATCGGAGAGAGGAGGATTTATTTCTGTCACTGGGAATCTGACCACCATACTGTCCCTTTTTTTTTGTATTCTAGGCAGTGTTTTTTGGAATGGATTTCTGTCTTTTCTAAGTGAAAGTTAAATTTGTTACAATGCCCATCCCCTAAAGCCAGCAGAGATGTGTAGATTTAAAGGGACCACGTTTGAGGAATGCAATGGTGTTTAAAAAAGCCAGCCCCTTCGGGTCAGTTGAAAGTGCTCGTTTGGGACCGAACCTCTCAAGGAATAGGAGCCTGGTGGGTCCTGCAGATCTCTGTTGGCTCCAATCTTCAATTACATAATCTTTTGCTTTAATACATAACTGCACTGGATGTGAAAGAAACGTACCTGTATAGTCAGTGTTCTCTATATTAACATTTAACACTGCTGTGATTGCTCAAAAACATTTTATGTTACGGCTTTCAAGCAAAGGCATGATTATTAGAAATTGTTTAAGCTTTTTTTCTTTGAAAAACAAGCTCCACTTACAGAATATAAGCAACAGTAGTGCCTGTGGTTTAGCCCACCAATCTTGATGACTAAAAGTAGCTGATGCATTGTGCATATGATGCTTGAGATGGTTTTTGCAAAAGCAGAAATCACTGCAAGGTAATTACGATAGATAAAAGTGGTATTTTAAACCTTTCAAATAAATGGATGTAACTGTACCTTGGTACAGCTTTTCACTTGTTTAGTTTTTAAACGTTAGTATAATCTGAATAAATTTAATATAAAATGTTGCCAAATTCAATGTAGAAAGAATGTGACAAAACGCCTTGGGTAGTTCTGTTTGTGTTTTTGCATATTGTAAAAGCAGTGTCACAGCTAAAAATAAAGAAATCATTTCTAAAGGTAAATTATTGTGGTTTAGTTGCTAGTTTGTACTGAGAGTTGACCTCTCCCTGTGCAGTTTTTTGTTCTAAACTTGTATAAATAACAATTGTGTAACGTGTCTCCCTTTTACCTTGTATCAGTTGCTTCAGCCTACATTATAAATAAAGAACCACTAGAAAAAAAAAAGCCCTGCATTTCAAGTCTTATTAAAATTCAGGTGGAGGTCTTAGTGAAGTGTTAGAAAATGGACTGAGACTCAGATTGAGCTTAGTTAGAAAGATGACAACATCATTTTTGTGCATTTTAAGAACACTAGTTGCCTGAACAGTGAGTTACCAAGAACTAAAACTAGCTGGGCTTGGTTGAGCTTTAAAAATGGCTTTACCCTTAAAAAAAGAAACTTCAAACATTTAGAGTTCTGCTACCCTTACCTTTGTGTCTGCAGACAATCCAAGCTACGGTAGAGGGAGCAAAGCTGGAAAACTGCCTCCAAAGTAAGTGTCACCAAAGTGTCATCTACATTGGATGCCATCAAACTCCACTCCTGAGAACCCCGTGAACTCCATGCTTATTTGCTGAATGCGTGCTTCTTAGAGTAGTCCTTTAATCAGAGCTAAAATTCCATTAGTGGAATCTAGAAAACAGAAAAGGTATCTTATGTCCTCAGTACTGGCGTGCCTCTTCTTGGCTTCTTATGCCCTCCAGTCACCATAGCTAGTTTAAGCCTTCAACTCAAGTTTGTTCAACTAAATCTTCAGAGTAAACCTTGTATCTGGTTCTGCTGCAGTTTTCCCTCGATTGCATGTGTTATCAATATGACTTAATGGGGAAGAACAGAATACATCTGACTACGTTTCAGGTACTTTTCTTTATATGCACAACTGCTAAGAAAACGACAGTGGCCCAGTCACCTGGCATCATGTTACTCTTCAGAAGAACACGTCAGTCATAACCATATGGAGTTATTTTATTAGGGCAAGTGTATGTCCTGTAACTTATTTCACTTGCGAGCGTGACTGGTGAGGCATCTTCCTCTCTTTCTCTACATGGGCTGCTCCCGGGGCCTGGTCACAACATGCCACCACAGTGGGGGCAAATCACCTTCCTTTCGGGCTGGGGGCAAAGCTTCAGTTCTGGGACCACCAAGCGGGGTTTCCTCCTGCAGCTGCTTAACCTAGAAGGGGGGGTAAGGAAGGAACAATTAGAAAAGGAGTTGAACTGACTGTCCAATCTCTCTGCTACAGGGAAGTGTCGGCATTGTTTCTACTGTGTCACATGGCACACCCTGATCCTCACTACTGAAAAGTGTTGTTTGTATATACCTGCATTATCTTTTTTTTTTAATGTAGTGTCCTTGTCTCTTGTAACATTCTTTATTTTAAAGTCTATTTTATCTGATATGAGTATTGCTACTCCAGCTTTTGATTTCCATTTGCATGGAATATCTTTTCCCATCCCTTCACTTTCAGTCTGTATGTGTCCCTAGGTCTGAAGTGGATCTCTTGTAGACAGCATATATGTGGGTCTTGTTTTTGTATCCATTCAGCAAGCCTGTGTCTTTTGGTTGGAGCATTTAATCCATTCACATTTAAGGTAATTATCAATATGTATGTTCCTATGACCATTTTCTTAATTGTTTGGGGTTTGTTTTTGTAGATCCTTTTCTTCTCTTGTGTTTCCCACTTAACAGAAGTTCCTTTAGCATTTGTTGTAGAGCTGGTTTGGTGGTGCTGAATTCTCTTAGCTTTTGCTTGTCTGTAAAGCTTTTGATTTCTCCTTCGAATCTGAATGAGAGCCTTGCCGGGCAGAGTAATCTTGGTTGTAGGTTCTTCCCTTTCATCACTTTAAGTATATCATGCCACTCCCTTCTGGCTTGTAGAGTTTCTGCTGAGAAATCAGCTGTTAACCTTATGGGAGTTCCCTTGTATGTTATTTTTCGTTTTTCCCTTGCTGCTTTCAATAATTTTTCTTTGTCTTTAATTTTTGCCAATTTGATTACTATGTGTCTTGGCGTGTTTCTCCTTGGGTTTATCCTGTATGGGACTCGCTGTACTTCCTGGACTTGGGTGGCTATTTCCTTTTCCATGTATGGAAGTTTTCGACTATAATCTCTTCAAATATTTTCTCTGGTCCCTTCTCTCTCTCTTCTCCTTCTGGGACCCCTATAATGCGAATGTTGTTGCATTTAATGTTGTCCCAGAGGTCTCTTAGGCTGTCTTCATTTCTTTTCATTCTTTCTTTCTTTCTTCTGTTCCACAGCACTGAATCCCACCATTTTGTCTTCCAGGTCCCTTATCCGTTCTTCTGCCTCCATTATTCTGCTATTGATTCCTTCTAGTGTAGTTTTCATTTCAGTTATTGTATTGTTCATCTCTGTTTGTTCTTTAATTCTTCTAGGTCATTGTTAAACACTTCTTGCATCTTCTCGATCTTTGCCTCCATTGTTTTTCCAAGGTCCTGGATCATCTTCACTATCATTATTCTGAATTCTTTTTCTGGAAGGTTGCCTATCTCCACTTCATTTAGTTGTTTTTCTGGGGTTTTATCTTGTTCCTTCATCTGGTACACAGCCCTCTGCCTTTTCATCTTGTCATCTTTCTGTAAATGTGGTTTTTGTTCCACAGGCTGCAGGATTGTAGTTCTTCTTGCTTCTACTCTCTGCCCTCCGGTGGATGAGGCTATCTTAAGAGGCTTGATGGGAGGGACTCTATAACTGCATTATCTTTATGCCCACATTTTAACTCGGACACAAAAGCTGTTCTCCTTAAATGTTTTCCCATTCTTAAAACAGCAATGCTGAGAACAAACCCTCCTACCCCACCTCTTACTCATTAAGCAAAACCCTGACAATTACCATTCCAATTCCCCCTTGTTATGGTTCCCCCACCTCTTCCCCCCAAAAATGTTTATTTTTGTGTCTCAGCTAAGAGGTCTCCAAAAGCACTATTAAGAAGCTTCAATTTGAATACATTAGGGATGTTAATTTAAAAGCCCCCCAAATAGCAATGAGGACAAGAAATAACATGAAATCACAGGTACAAGTGTGCTCAGTTCTGCCCCCACTGCCCAGCTACCCCTTTTCCAGCGATCTCCAAGACCATCACTGTCCTAATAGAGGAGGAGACCTAAGACACCCACTTTCCAGATCCATGATTTTTTGAAGCTTCCTCCAAAAAAACCAACTCTGGATTGTGGCTAATCTGAGCCTCAAGCACATGTGCTGTTTAATAATGTCAAAGAGACGGAACTGGTAAAGGAGGAATGTTTTGGGGAGAAGTGGATATCACAGTGACCACCTGCAGGATGAATCTGCTGCTCTCCATGAATCAATATGCCTTGAGTTCCAAGATGCTGACATACTTCTTAGAAAACACTGCCCTCCTTGGTCACAAAATCATGAATTTAAGTAACCCACTATCCAACCAGTGTCCCCTTCCAGCTCATTTGCTTAAATGCCCCCTTGAAAATAGTTCTTGAAACTCACAGATGCTGCCAGTTCACAGGTCCTCACACCCCACTTGCCCTTCTTTCTGCAGCAGCCTCTCTGTCTACTTCCCTCCTTTATCCAGCTAGATTCCATCACGACAATCACTCCCTCTCAAATAAGTTCCTCGTCACTCTTGACAGTGGACAACCACACCGTCTACCTTCAAACCTGCAACCATACAGCTCAGTATTGCTAAAAAGAAAAAAAAATACTGGAACAAACTGGTGTCACAACATGTTAATTATTCCCAACTTCACATGGGCCTTCACCACCACATGGCAATCTTACTACTATTCTCCAGCAAGCTCATCCTCTGCCCACAATTATCACACCTTTTCCACATTCTCCAAACATGCTTTGCCCACTTCCTGGCTTTTCCTGACTTCACTTAAAAAAGAGAAGCCATCACATCGAAGTCTGTCATTTCCCCATCATCAAAACTTCTAACCCAAATGTATTTATACACATCTTTTGTCCAATTAGAATGGAGGAAGAATCCCTTCTCCTTCCAAAGGCCCCCACACATGCTTGGGATCCCACCCCTCTTCTCAAAAACTTTCCTCTCTTCAGCACTACCAATTTCTCCCTCACCCCAGATCTAATCAGCATATACGCATCATTTATCTTAAAAGAAAGTAATCCCCCAGCCTCCAGTTACTGCCCCATTTCTTCGTTCTCCTCAGGAAATCTTCTCAAGAGTCATCACTCCCTCCTGTTTACTCTTCCTCACCTTCTGATCAGTCTTCGTGTGATAGAAATGGCTCTAATCAAGGCCACTAATGCCCTTCCTGTAGCCAAAACCTTTGGATGTTATTTCTAGTACTCACTCTATTCCATCAAATCAAAGATGACTTGGCCCCAGCCATTCTTGTTTATTTTTTTTTGGCCATGTGGCACAGCATGTGGGATCTTAGTTCCCCCACCAGGGATCGAACCCATGTCCCATGCAGTGGAAGTGCAGAGTCTTAACCACTGGGCTGACAGGGAAATCCCCCGGCCATTCCTGAAACACTTTCTCTTGGATCTAAGGATCTCAAACATTTCTGTGGCTTTCCCTCCACTTCCTTTATGGGGGAGAGGGCACCCAGAAGAGACCCTCATTCTGTGCCTTTTAAAACAACTGATAACTCCCACATTTCTATTTTGAGCTCAAATCTCTCCTTTGAGTTGAGTTCCAGATTCGTACATCCAAAGTTACCCTCTGACACCTGCACCTGATGTCTCACAGGATTCTCAAATTTAACATTTGTAAATTTAACATTTAAAACTGAACACTTGATTGTCCCTTTGATATCTGTTTTTTCCCCTCTTCCTTATCTCAACAAACACCACAACCATCCTCCAGATGTTGAAGTTTAAAACCTGGAAATCATTCTTGATTCTTCCCTGTCCTTCACTACCCACCACCCCCACCCCCCATCCAATCCCTCTTCACATCCCTGCAGACAATATCCTGAATTTACTTCCTTCCATATCCACTGCATCCACCCTAGTGCTAGTTGCCATAATCCTTGGACTAATCTACTGCAATAACCCCAAACTGGTCTCGCCAATTCTCCACTTGCCCTCTCCAATATATTTTTCACACTACAGCAAGATTGACTTTTTTAAAATATAAATCAGACATCATGAGTGGAAAAATACCCAAGGTGCTGGTGGAGAAGGTTAAGGGACTGTAGGGCAGAGCAAGGTCAGGCAGAGGACTATGGAGGGGAAGGAGGGAAGAAGCAAAATCAGAGAACAGAAAAGCCAGAAGACCAGGGAACACATTTTAACCTATTTCTAAGATGGCTGTAAATGTTACATTTAACACACTTGAAAGAGAAAGTACATCTGAGAGGCAAGGGGCCAGAGTAACTGTCGGAGCTGGAATCTGGACCTCTGCACGTGGGGAACCAAACCTCAGCTCCTTCCAGGTGTTGACCATGTGGGCCAAACTACATGGTAAAACACAGGCAAGACTCACCTCTCGCTCCCAGCTTTCTCTCCGCAGTTTCTTCCACTGCTCTCTCTTGGCAAAGTAATCAGGATACATTGCCTTCTCGGAAGGATGCCAGTTATCTAAGCACCACTCGGGAACCTGTCAGGAGAGGAAATCACGGCGTCATTCCACAGGACACATTTACATGTCAAGGGTAGGGCCTGCTCAAGAGACAGAAGACAAAAATCAAGGTGCATTTTTATAACCATTCCAAGTATCAGACTGTTTCTGACACTAAGCAAAACAGCAGAGGACCGAGACAAAGGAGAATGCCTTAGAGTGAAACAGCCTAGGGATGAAAAACAGCAAGGTCAGTCCAAAGAGAACTGGCATCATTCCTCCCCTACCTGAGTTCTCTAAAGATCCAACGTGGCTGTATGTTATTTGGAAATATCATTTAGAATACTAAGCACCAATTGAAATTGGTTAACTTTAAGGTCCAAAAATGAGTTATTTACCAATTCCTTTAGCACTTTGCTTTGCCAGAAAGTTTACTGCAAGACCTTGGCACTGAATTGGGAAAGAAAAGTCGTGATGGCATCTGGGAGAGAGAAAACTGACACTAACTGTCAGGAAAGAAATGTCCTAGCTGCCCCTAAAAGGGCAAGTGGTTTCCAAGGCTGAGGTTCGGGATTTGAGACACCTGTGGTCCTCACCTACCTTGTAACACTCGTATCTCTCATAGGAGGTACCCCCAGGAGACTCAGGGAAGATGTATGGCTGAGGATGCTGACAGTGCCAGAACTCTTCCTCTGCCTCCCTCAGCAGCTGGGTGGCCTTCACCATGTCCTTTTCATCCTTATGTTCATCAAACCGAGCTCTCATCAAACAAGCAAAGTACCGGTACTTGTCCCTTAAACCAAAATGATTTTGGAGATTAGAAATGGTATCTACTCAATTAGGCAGTATCACTGTCTGACAAGAGGCAGTACTTCCACTAACACCTTTCAGGTGAGTAGCGTGACTTCCCAGCCCCTCCCTGGACCCTGTCAATGGAGCAGCCACATCATTACGACGGCTTCCCTGACAGACCCCAAACACCAGCAACAAAAAGCTACTGTATTACTGATAAATACAACCTAACCCCTTTCCCTTGTCTCCTCTATCGCCTCTGTAGGCTCATTCAACATTCATTCAATGACAACTTACTGCATTTCCTCCTACCTGGTGCTAGGCACTGTGCTAAATTCTGGAGACACAAAGATGTAGAAGGCACGTATTACTGATACATGGTGCAAAGAGTGTTGCTCAAATCAGACAGACCTGGGTTTCAATTCTGACTGACACTAGCTGCCTGACCTTAGGCAAGTTTTGGTCAGGTTCTAGAAGAAACCATGGGCAGAGATCATTTACGGGGCTTTAAAATTTTTTTTTATTTTTTATTGTAGTTGATTTACAATGTTGTGTTAGTTTCTGGTGTACAGCAAAGTGATTCCGTTATACATAGATATATATACTTTTTCATTATAGTTTATCATAAGATATTAAATAATTGTTCCCTGTGCTATACAGTAGGACCCTGTTGTTTAGTTTATATACAGTAGTCTGTATCTGCTAATCCCAAACTCCTAATTAATCCCTCCCCCCAATTTCCCCTTTGGTAACCATAAATTTTTCTTTGTGAGTCTGTTTCTGTTTTGTAATTCAGTTCATTTGTACCTTATTTTAGATTCCACATATAAGTGATATTTATCTTTCCGTTTGACTTACTTCACTTAATATATAATCTCTAGGTCCATCCATGTTGCTGCAAGTGGCATTATTTCATTCTTTTTTATGGCTCAGTAGTAATGGGGCTTTGATAATCCAGGCCACAGATGACAAGGGCTTGAAGCAGGCAACAGTGATGGATGGTGACAAGAGAAAAACATTTAGACTACAAAGTTACAAGAGTAGGCTATGGAGTCAGATAGCTTAAGACTGTTTCAGCTCTGCAGTTCCTAGCTGTGTAACCTAGGGTAAATTATTTAAAGTCTTTAGGCCATGGGTTCCTCCTCCATAAAAGAGTTAATAACAGTATCTATATCTTAGGGTTGTCCTAAAGATTGGATAAGCTAAAACATATCAGCACACTTCAGACAGTGCTTGGTACATCCTTGGTGCCCAACGTAAGCTACGAACATTATTACACTGGGGAGAGAATTTACAAAAATCAGTGTCCAACGGCATACAAGTATGTATGTTGTTGGCAGAGGGGTAAGTAGGGAGTACTTGAAAATAATGCTAAGACTTAAAGCTGAGTGACTGTATTACTAGTAATGCCATTGGCTGAGGCAGGGAATTTGGGAAGAGAATCAAAATGAGGTAGTGAAAAGAAAAATACGTTCAGTTTTAGAGAACTGTAGGTAATCTAGCAAACAGCTGGAAATACAGCTCTACAGACAAGTGAGCATAGGTGGTAACTCAAGTCCCAGCGTTAGATGAGGCTGCCCAAAGTATACACAGCAATGACCAAGGGCCTAGGATGGACCCACACAGAACAAATAGCACTATGAGGGCAAATGGAAGGAAAAAAATCAGGCAAGTACTGAGAAAAGATGTCAGTGAGATTTAAAGAAATGACGAGTCAGTGTTGTCACAGTAACTACTTTTATCCTTTCCTCCAATATTAATATTCTCAGATGTAGTTCAACAATACCTGAATGCCTGATGGCTTGACTTCCTTCATCTTTATGAAAGATAATTCTGTATGTTATCTGTTTGTTTATATGTCCATCTTCCTCATTAATCCATAAATTGCTACAGCTGAGAAAGAAGCCTTATTAACTTTTGTCAACCACCACAGAACCTGAATTGCAAATTTTCAGATGAATAAAAGAATTAGGGAAGTAACTAACCCTACAGCCTTGAACCTGGCCATCTTCCTGCCTAGCAAAGAGAAGTAGGTCAATGACTTTACAATAATCCCAAATATACAATCTGGGCTTCCAGGATCCTCTCCACAACTCTTCCGGATGCACTCAGTTTCCCATTGTTTAGAGGTTTTTCTCAGAAGCCCTTCTCCTGACACTAGGTTTTAGGATTCTGCTAAGGGCACGGAGGCCTGGCATTCATACATCTTGGGTTGTCACCCCACCATGCATTGCATCTAGATCACGAAAACCTATATGTTTTAAGACTGTGTTCTAAGACTAGTCCCAGATGGACAGAGGGAGGAAAGAAGTAGAGAATTATGTGGGAGGTAAAGAATTCGGTGGGATGTGAAGCTAATGAAAAGGACTGAATGAAGCTAAAAAGAGAAAAGCTGATGGGAGGGGTGATGATGATGTTTTGGAGTTAAGACACCTGAGTTGTAATCCTGGCTCGGCCACTTAACCAGCTGCTGGGCCTTGAGCAAGTCAGTCTCTTGCCTCTTATTTTAGCCTCTTATTTTCTCATGTATAAAATAAGGCTAAATAATCCCTAACACCCAGAGTTGTGAGAACTAAAGAAAATAACGCATTTATGATTACTGCCAGTACCAGGAACGAGAAAGTCACGAAGGAAGCTATTATTTAGTGAGCGCTGGAGGCATGACCATTTCCATGTTTGGCACTTCCTTTCTCTTAATCGTCATGCAACCCTCTGCGCTGGGTCCCGCGTCCGTTTTCCTGATTAGAAAACTGAGGCCCGGGCCAGATAAACAAGTCTTCAAAGTGTCCCAGATGTGGGCGACGAAACCTGCATTCGAACCCGGGTCTAGGGGAGGGCTCCACGGGGCAAGGGGCCGCCTTCCCACCCCGTCCCAGAAGTCCTTGAGCCGCTCGGTCCCCAGAGCCTCTCAGCCTCTGTGGCGGTCCCCGGGGTCACCTCCCCGCGCCCTGGGTCCCCCTCGCCCACCTGTGGATGCACCACGACTCCAGGTGGCGCAGCGCCCGCTTATAAAGCCGCAGCACCTTCTGCTGGTGGGTCAGGTAGGCAGCCGGCACCGAGAGCGCCATAACTACCACTTCACCTTCAGCGGCCGCGGGGTATGCCGGGAAGCCGGACGCCGGCGGCGAGGGGGCGGGGCTTCCGGCGGGCGGGGCGACGGACGGCCGCTTCCGCTTCCGCCAGGGAGGAGCTGGGGCCGCAGTCATGAGTCGCTTCAAATTCGTAGGTAAGACTTTTCCCGGGTTTGGGGCCTTTCTTTCGGTTCCCGGGTCTCGCGCACCGCGGCCCCAGGGCCCAGGACGTGAGCTCTCCGGCTTTTTTTTTTTTTTTTTTTTTTTTTTGCGGTACGCGGGCCTCTCACTGTTGTGGCCTCTCCCGTTGCGGAGCACAGGCTCCGGACGTGGAGGCTCAGCGGCCATGGCTCACGGGCCCAGCCGCTCCGCGGCATGTGGGATCTTCCCGGACCGGGGCACGAACCCTTGTCCCCTGCAAAGGCAGGCGGACTCTCAACCACTGCGCCACCAGGGAAGCCCGCTGTCCGGCTTTTTGAGGGTTGAAAGTGCACTCAGTGGAGGAGGGTGAGGGGAGGCCTCTGGGTGTCGGTAATGTTCTGGATCTCAGTATGGGTGCTGGCTTCACGGGTGTGCTGCTTTGTGAAAATTCACGAGCTGCGCAGTTACGGTTTATGCTTTTTCCAACATATGTGTTGTGTTCAATAAAAAAAAGAAATAAAACTACTAAAAAGCAAACGAAAGGCCTGTCACTATGTTCTCCTCCATCCCACGTGCACCTCCCCGCGGTTTCCCGTTTCTTTGGCGGAGAGGAAGATGGCTTCGAGGGACTCGTTGACTCAGTCATTCATATCACAGTAACTGGGCGCCTCTGGTGGGCCAGGCACTGGCCTAGGAACACAGACACGGCCCCTGCTCTGCTGGCATCACCATCTGGTGGGGGAACTGGAGGACACACACAGTGGGAAGAGAAACAAGTTTTATACTTGGCAAGTACAATAATCTATTTGGCATCGGTAGAACAAGAGATGGGAAATTCGACAGAAACTAAAGGAGTAAGCATATTTAGTACCAGACTTAGGAAAGCCTGGGGGAGGTTGTAAGAGCTAGGATTGGAAGGGTGACTTGGAACTCGAGTGTGTTGCTGAGTTTAATTTTCTGTGTATAGAGTAGAGCTTCACTGAAGGCTTTTGACAAGGAGCATTCATTAAGTAAATCATTGAATGCCAGTTACATATTGGGAGCCTTGAGCTATGGCATACAGCAGTGGGTGAAGCTGGACGTGATCCTTGTCTTTGTGAAGTTTCCAGCTACCTGAAGGTGGAAAACGACAGTGATCACGTCTCTGCTTTAGTAAGGTAGACAGCTGTTGTGTAGGTTTGGTGGGTCATAGGGACAGACAGGGAAGCATTTCAGAGCTTGAACAAGGGCACTGGAAAAGGGAGAGAGAAATGGAAGAGAGGTACATATGCAGCATCTAGCAGCTGAGTCTTCATGGCAGGTAAGGAAGAGTGAACAGTCAGAGATGACTCGGTGTTGGGATAAATACCTACCTAAACATGAAATGGAAGCATGGGTAGTTTGGCAGTGGGTGGGAGTTGTAACGAGATCCATTTGGATTAGGTTAAATTTGAGATTCTTACAGGACATCCAGGTGGAGACATTTACTGGGCAATTGGAAATGCCTGGCACTCAGGAGAGAGCTTGGGATTATAAACTTAGAACAGTTACTTTAGGCAATATTTTTTACAGAGACATTGTACTAAGTATGTGGAATTATAAAGAATCTAGTGGTGCAGTTAGTTTTCAGACTGGAGAGGTATGTACAGTCAAAGCAAATGCAGGGGAGAATGTTTAAGTAGCACATTGTTAAAGTGCCACAAAAGAGGTTTTTAAAAATGCTGTGGGAGAGCCTGGGGTGGGGTTGGGGGATGGGAAGGTCATCAGAGGTTTAGACACTATCCAGGTGTGGTGTCTCTCAGCCTGTTTATTGCAATCTGTGATATAATTGATGGGGGAGATGGGGTAAGAGCCATGAAACACCTCACAAAAGACAATTATTTTTTCTTTTAAAGGTTTGTGTTTGTATTGTAATAAAAAAACTAAATCCCTGCCTCAGGTTTTGTCTCCTTAAATCCATGCTCTGTGGTGTAGCCTCCAGAGTGGTCTTTATAAAAACCAAGTCAGCTACATTTTTCTTGTGCTTCAAATCTTTCAGTCACTGTCCTCAGGACAGTTGAAGTGCCTTAACATAGCATACAGAGCTTTCTGTGGTGTGGTCCTGCCCGCTTTTCCGGCCTCATCCTTTTTATGCTCTATAAACACTTGGAGGTGCTGTTTCTTGCCTATGATAAGGTTTTAGAGTGGCAGTTTGGGGTTGTAATGTCCCCTCTGCCTCTAATCTCCTCTTGCCTGTTTGATTTTTACCTGTTCTTTAAGACTACATAACTCTACCCTTTACTTCACCCCGTTATTTTATAATTAAGATATGTATGTGCCTTTCCCACTAGACCACACTCTTTTAAGGCAGGTACTTGGTGGTATTTATCTTTGTTTCCCAGGGGCTTAGTACAGTGACTGTTCAATGGAAGTATGAATGAGTGGGTAAAACAAGATGTGTTATTTTAGTACTGAGTTTGTAAGAAAATTTATAAAGGAATCTCAACCAGATAAGCTAGAAAAGACTTCTTAAAGAAGGTGGGCTTAATTGGAACAATTTTTTTTTGTATGCTCTCCTTCATTTCCACTCTCCTGAGGTAACCGGTGTCTAAAGTTTATATCCTTCCCATATTTTAAAATTTATACAGAATCATAAAAATATGCAAATATATTCGATGTGTTTTTTACAACAAAAATGGAATCATACTATACATTCTATCTTTGTTTTGTGACTTACTGATGGTTAATATTTATTCCATGCCATTTAAAAAGTTCTGCCTATGACCCACTACTCAAATCTCTGCCCAAAATAGTCATGAGCAGTACTTTGGAAAACAACATATTAGGCCCATGGACAGTTGGTCCATGAACAAGCTTTACATGGAACAGTTGCATGAAGAATTAAACCAGTGGAGGAAGTTCCCTGGTGGTCTAGTGGTTGCAATTCGGGGATTTTATTGCCATTGCCCGGGTTCAGTCCCTGATCGGGCAACTGAAATCCCACAAGACGCCTGGCACGGCCAAAAATTTTTAAATTTAATAATAGTAGTAGAAAAACCAGTGTTATAAGAGCAGCCTTAGATTTTGATTTAGGACAGCTGACTATCACCAGGTTGTAATCCTAAATTTCCCCCTTCTCAAATTACGTAACCAATGGCTGCCCCTTACAACTACAACCAGTGTTTCTAATGTGGGGAAGGAGGGCGGGAAGCAGATGTATTTGTGTTTTATGGGAAACACTGCTCCCTCCTAGAGGACACTTCAACATTGTGTCCTCGGTTATACTTGAGACTAATTTCTGTGACATTGAGTATCATACCACAGATGACTATATCCTCAGTCTGAAAGCAATAAGAATCTATGCTTAATCATTGCAAAGTGATAGAACTTGGGATGGAGTGGAAGCTCCCTTTTCAGTGCTGGCTGGTTCATGCTCTGAAACTCACCCACCAAAGGTCACTTAAGGACATAAGAGTGGAGTATACCCCAGGGGTCATGGGGTGGCAGCAGTGATGTGTAAATCTGGATGCATTTACAACATTTCTTTGGATGTCCTGTGTTTAACTTTGAAATAACATAGTGCCCTTCTAAAATTAAAAGATATTTTATCCCCTAAATCTTCCAAAGTAAAATTGATACTCCAGGGAATCTCAGGGTGTTACATACTCTGGAATACCCCTCGTTTGAGAAGCATAGGTTTAAGGTGATTCCTATCTAGTAGCCTCTGCACTCCCTCCCACCAAATGAGCCAGTGAGCAGCTGGCAGTAATTAGTAGCAACTACCCCTTGGGGCCAACCAGCTGGGGGCTGTTAGGTATCTAAGATTTATCAGTAGTTGTGTTATTTTAACGGGATTCTGATCCTGCCCTGTGTCCCTAGAAGCAGGCTGATTGGGGCTGCTGGCCATCTCTTACAAATCCCATCTCGCTAGGGACTGGACCTTATTTTCTATTCCCTGTCTTGGATTCCCTTGAGCAACCTTGTCATTCATTCATTCATTCATTCTACAAATATTTACTGAATCTCTGCTGTGTGCCACCTGATGTGCTAAATGCTAGGACTCAGTGGTGGGTAGAAACCAGGTTACAGTCTAGTGGTGGAGACAGCCTCTTAAGTGCACTAATGACTTTACCACAGTGACAGAGAAGAGGGCACTGAAGAAAAGGAATATGGTTCTCTGGGCGTTTGATGAGGAACAGAACTTAGACTGGGAGGTCTGAAAAAGCTTCCTTGAGGAAGTGTCACTTGGACTGAGCTCTGAAAGATTAAGAGTTAAGTAGGCAAAGAAAGGCAAGGGGAAGGTTCCAAATACAACAGCCTGTGCAAACATTCTGTGGCAGAAGGGTGCACAGCACTTTTGAGAAACTGAAAGAAGACCAGCGGGTCTGGAGCAGAGAGAAATGGGGAAGGGGTTGAGGGAGGAGGGAGAATTGTACAGAATCAGCTAGAGGTTTGCAGAGCTAAGATCCTACCATGTTAAGGGTGTATCAGGAGTGACAGGTAAGAGTACCATGATCTGATTTATGAATGAAAAGAAACCTTCAGTCAGGTGGAGAACAGAATGAAAGGGGGTCAGAGTAGCATCCAAGCTGGAGTTGGTTGCTTCAGGTGTTATGGTGGTAGTGGAGATGGAAAAAAGTGCACGGATTGAGAGCTTAGGAGATAAAATCCACCTACTTGGTATATACAGATTGAGAGAGAAGGTGATGCCATAGATTGTCTTAGTCCGTTTTGAGCTGTTGTAACAAAATAGCACAGACTGGGTAGCTTATAAACAACAGAAATTTACTTCTCACAGTTCTGGAGGCTGGGAAATCTAAGATCAGAGTGCCGGCATGATTACGTTCTGGTGAGGACCCTCTTCCTGGTTCGTGGCTGGTGCCCTCTTACTGTGTCCTCACATGGAAGAAGGGGCAAAGGATCTCTCTGGAGCCTCTTTTACAAGGTGGTCTTGTCCAAAACAATATCCAATCTGGAGCCATGTATTTGAGTGTCCTTCAGATTTTGAATCTAGCACAGAAATTGGCCAGCTTTCCCTTAAAGGGTCATATGATATATATTTTTTATTTTGCAGGCTATACATCTGTTGCAACTACTCAACTCTGACCTGTCACTCAAAAACAGCCATAGATAGATACTATATAAACAAATGGGTGTGGCCATGTTCCAATAAAACTTTGTGAACACTGTGAAACCTTAGTTTCTTACAATTTTTACATGTCATAAGAGCTATTCTTCTTTTGACTTTTTTTTTTCAACTTTTAAACGATTCTTACCTTAGGGGCAAACAAAAATAGACAATGGCACGCAGGCCGTAGCTTGCCAACCCCTTGATCTAGCGCATTTCTTCATGGCACTGCCTTGCAGAAGCAACTTGGTCTGCCATGTAGTGGTGGTTAGCTTGTTCTCTAATCGCTTTTATTTCCTGTAAACTTGAAGTTATATCTAAAGGCTAAAACAATCGTAAATTCTCTACTTGCTGTCCCTTTGTATCCCTAGATCATGGTGACAGTGGTATGACATGATTCATTGAGACCAGTGAGGCATCAGTTTGGAGATGTATTTTTCTTTTGGTTACAAACAGTTTTCCACTCTTTTATTGTTTTGAAAAATAAAACTCATTAATACTGGCAACAGTTTTTAGCAGTAATGCAGTAATGCTTTTAAAGCCAGCTAATTAAGGAGAAAATTAATGGAAAAGAAACATTCCTTATCCTTATAAGATGGCATGCCACTAAATGTATGAATCCCTCAGTATTCCCCCCCCAATCAGAGTTAGTGATTTTCTGCTTTGCCTTTTTTTCTTCCTGTCGTGCTCTCTCACCCTTACCTCTCATGTACTTAGTTTTTCAAGCTAGAAGTCGATGTTTGTACAGGATTTAATTTTTTTAGTTTACTGACAGTAGGCATACATCTGATAGGAATTTTTGAATTTAAAAGATACTGTCCCTTATATATCAGAACATTTCGAACAAGTTAAATAAACAGGATTTTGACTGGTTTATTTTCGTGGTTGCATCCTGAATCATAACCAAACTGACTTACATTTGGCTATTTAATAATGAGGTCTTGATTGGGAGTGTTAACCACTTAAGGTAGTATGACAGTATAGCTAATGTTGACTAAAATTCCATTTGTTGTTCGCATGTTACAGAATTTATACTGTGTCCAGTAATAATACTAATAATACTAATAATAATTACATTTTATAAGGCTTTTAATTTGCAAGATACTTTCACATTCATTTTCCAATTTGAGCCACATTTCACTCCTGGAAGGAGAAATTTTATGCCCACCCTCCCTATTAGTGAGGAAACTGAGGCTCAGAGGCCTACTCATTTGCCCCCAAATCATTCAGCTGATGAGTCATAATTACAAGAATTCTGATTCCAAAGCCCATTCTCTTTCCAAAACTGCAGTTCCCCATTTTATTGTATTTCTTGGAAGTTGCTCACAGATTGAATATTTTTTGATGATCAATTTGAACTTTTCTTTGACGCCTCTAAGTTGACTTGTTAATTATCTTAATCACTCTGTTGGTGTTTTCTGGGGAGTCGGTGGGTGGGGAGTGAGAGGCCCAGAGGCCACCCAGGATAGGAGAGAGGAGACAGAAGTGAATCACAGTGTCCAGAAAAAGAAGCTACTTGCCTGCATAGGGGAGGAAAAACTTCCTTCTACCCTCTTAGGTTCTGTGGCTGGGCCTAAGAATAAAACTGACATAAGGCAGATTAACAGGAGAAAAGCATACTTTTTTTTTTTTTTCCACATACATGGGAGTTTTCAAAAGGAAAATGAAGACCCAAAGAAGCTTTTAGACCAGAAAGCTTACCGAAAGGCCAAGTGGGGATGTGATAAGACAAAGGGACTTAAGTTATGCAAATTGTGGGACAGTGACTAGGAAAAAATGGGGAAACTAATGGAAGATAGGAGTTATTTTGGGTTTGGTTGTACAGATCCATTTCCACTTGACTCCCAGTCTCTGGTGATAAGAATGTTCTTCTCTTCCTGGTACAGGGAGAGTACCTTTCTCATGGGAAATTTTATGACCTATTTTAGGTAGAAAAGGAGAGATTAGGGATCCTTTCCTGCATTTGCTGTTTCTTAAGTGCCTTCAGCTCAAAATAACCAATATGGCAAAGCAGCATATTTTGGGGTGACATCCTGAGCCCCTTCACCAAACTTGACTAAGGTGAAGCAGCCTATCCATCAGAGGATAGAAAGCAGCTTTAATAACTGGCTGGGGAATACACTTCAGGCAAACCACATGTCAGAAAGGAAAGGGCCAAGAGCTATAAGTCACAAGAAATTCTTACGTAAAAAGGAAGAAATTAGTGGCTGAGCCAGTGCAGGATATCGTAAAGCCCAAGGCTCACCTGGGTCCAAAGCTGAATATAGATCTTTGATGTACACAATGACTCGGGTCCTCAAAGACTGACCCACGTCAGGAAGAGGTAGGTTCTAAGAAGCAGCAGCATCCATCACCTGGAGTTGGCCTCAGAGCATGGAAGAACGATTTAGCATCCATTCCTGTTAGAGTTGAGACAGGGACACGGGAAGGCTTCATAAACTGAGCCTCCAAGTTAATCTTCAATTTGCTTTTAAAATTAGTATCATAAAGTTCACTAGTTAAATTTGCTTGCTGTTTCATTTGTTTTTCACTTTGTTTTCTAGCAAAAGATTGCTTTAGAAAAATTCTGATCTCTTTGCTGCACAAATAAAATGGGCCAGAAGAGACACAGGCTGTTTCTGTGTTCCTAATCCCATCCGTGACGGGTGACCGTAGACTGAGCGTATGAAGGGGTGTTGCAGGCAGAAAGACCTCTGCACCCTTCCCTAGGTTCCTTTCTCAGTCTGCCCCTCCTTACTTGAAAGTAGATGCTGATTTCTTGTGATTTGGGCCATTCCACTGAACCCCTACGTTGTATTTATAGTATTCGGTAACATTTGTGTGTTAATAGCCCTATAAAGGGTATCAATTGTGAATTCATCTCCTACCCTCTATTGACATATATGCTGTTGCCCAAATATCTTTGAAGTTTTTTGCATTGTGCCTTTCTCTTGCTGTTACAAATGACTAGAATACTCTCCCCACCATCTCTTGGATTTTCCAAATTCCCATTCATCTTTCAAGGTCTGGCTTAATGTTGAAGCAGCACAGCTTGTTGAGGGCTAGCTTGGTAGAAATCAGTGAGAATATACCAAGAAGCAGCTGAAACTCAGCAGAAATAATTTGGGGGTCTGTGGGTAGGCAACTGTCCTACCCAACCATGAACCTGGAGGTTCTCCTAGTGCTAAAAGCTAAAGGGTGTATATTTTACATAGGGAAGGTGTTTTTGTTGCCCATGGCCATCACAAGCTGACTTCACATCTCGTTATTCCCCTCGTCGCCTTATACTCTGCAGCAGGATTTATCAAGAACAGCACTTGGTGTGGGGGTAAGATTATTCTTTGTTGCGAGAGGCTATCCTGTGCATTGTAGGATATTTAGCAGCACCCATGGCCTCAAGCCTAGATGCCAATTGCACTCCCCTCTGTGTGACAACTAGAAATGAATACAGACATTGCTGAATGTTGGGGTGGGGGAAGGCTGGGAGGGGAGAGGTTAGAAGAAGAGAGGCACTGCAGAATCGCTCTGCATTGTGAACCTCAGCTCCACAGGCACAGTGAGTCTCTTCCAGTTCTCCGGATGCGGTGTGTACCTACACACACCTGTATGTAGAATGCCTCTTCTGTTTGTCAGCTTCTAAGCTTTAGCTTTCAAGATCTAGCTCTTATGTGAACCTTTTTCATCATTCTTGCCAAAACTGTTAGTGCTACTTCTTTGTGCTCCAAAGCACAAAGCTGTAAAATAATTATTTACAGGCTTAAAAGTGTATAGAGAGGGCTTCCCTGGTGGCACAGTGGTTAAGAATCCGCCTGCCAATGCATGAGACACGGGTTCAAGCCCTGGTCCGGGAAGATCCTACATGCCACGGAGCAATTAAGCCCGTGTGCCACAACTACTGAGCCTGTGCTCTAGAGCCCGCGAGCCACAACTACTGAAGCCCGTGTGCCCTAGAGCCCGTGCTCTGCAACAAGAGAAGCCACTGCAATGAGAAGCCTGCGCACCGCAACAAAGTAGCCCCCGCTCGCCGCAACTAGAGAAAGCCCACACGCAGCCACGCAGCCAAAAATAAGTAAATTTAAAAAAAAACAAGTGTATAGAGATCCTACTATATACCAGCTATCGTGCTAGGTTCTAGGGATACAGCATTGAAGAAGATAAACATTTCTTGCCTCATGTTGCTCACAGTCCAGCTTCTTATATATCACGAATTATTTGTAGTTCCCATATAGACTGAATTCCTGGAAGGCAGGGACCAAGCGTCAGGTCTTGTTCATCACCCCCTAACTCCTTACATAGTATTTGACATAGTGTTGGTCTTCCTAAGTATTTGGTGAATAAAGGAAATAAATAATTTATTGCCCTCTCTGCGTCCCCACTCGTATTACCCTAATTCAGGTTCTCTTCATTGCAGATATGAGCTCTTGCCTGTTTCCAAGTAAACTATCCTGACTCCATTTGCCCCCTTTAATCCCACCTTCTACAAAGACACCAGAATGAGATGTCCAGAATACAAATCTTAGAAGCCATCAGTGCTTCCTGTTGCATCTGGTATTTTAAAGACAAGTGTCTGTAACATAGCTGAGTCTGCCCTTTTCTGGTCGCTCCCTTCCCTACACTTCTCTCCACCAGTCAGAACAGCCTGTAACAGCTCTCCATGATCACCGTGCTATTTCAGACCCCAGAAGCTTTCCTTCTGCTGCTTCCTCTTATCTGCAATTTCCTGTCTTCTACTGGGTAATTCCAACTCATCCTTTAAGATTCAGTTCAAGAATCCATTCTTTCTGGAAGCCCCTTATGGGCTAACTACCAGACTAAGTTGGTGGGCCTCCTCTGTGTCCCACCGTGCTAGTATCTACTTGTGATTTCTTAATTGTTAATGGGAACGCCTTCCCAATTCTACAGTGAGTTTCTTGAGAGCAGGACTTAATATCTTTCATCTTTGTATCCCAGGTGTCTAGCATAGTGACTGACAAACAGTAGGCACTTAGATTTTGTTTGAATGAATGAATGTGTGAATGAAAAGGTTAGTAACAGGACTTTTCTTTAAAGTAAAAGTTTCAAATAGAGGCTCTTAATGATCATGTGTTTTATTTTTGCTTTCTACAGACATTGGTATCAACTTGACAGATCCTGTGTTCAGAGGAATTTATAGGGGGGTTCAAAAGCATCAAGGTAAATGTTTCTTTTATTAAGGTAAATAGTTTATCTGTGAAGACAAACTTTCTGACTCAAGGGAGACCATAAGAAGCTTCACCCACTCTTACAATTGAAATATTAAAGAATTTATTATGCATCTTGGATAAAACTATAAACAAAGTGAAACACATATAAGCTATATTGGTAAAACATGATCATGAACATTTATAAAATACCTATTACAACAAAGTGTTATCAAGCCCTTCTTATCTGTAGAAGTTTATAACCTTGAATATAGAACTTTAGATAACCATATGCATAAAAGGCAAACCATAAAGCCAAACAGACTTTTCCCCTTTGTGGTCAACAGAATAAAAATACAATTGAATGGATAACTGTTCATCTATTTTGCCTTATATGGGTTTCTTTTTTTTTAAAGTATCGCTAGGTCTTTGCTTATATGATAAGCACTCATCAAATAGTATTGATTTGACTTCAGTAAATATGATTTTTCTATGTATTTTTCTTTCAATAAAGGATAACTAAATTATGGGTAAGTGAATTTATAGTTACATTTTCTTAATGTGGGGTTCATCTTTTACAGATGACTTACGGGATGTAATAGAGAGAGCTGTTCAGATTGGTGTTAAAAAGGTAACATTTCATTTTTGTTACCCTTATGGGTTTTTTTTTAAAAAAACTAAATTTTGGTTAAAATACTGCAGAAAAGAAGAGAAAGCCAAACCACATTTAGCATTTTGTGATATGTATCGTCAACATGTAATATTATCAAGTTAATGAAATAAAATATCAAAATATTCTGTTCTCAGCAATTTAAGTGACACAAACCTTGTGAGTGGATCTTCCATGTGATCAGAAGTGTAGTAAATGGCCAAGTTTCCCTGGAAAAGTTTTTTAAAACCCATCTAAATTACCAGGCTTCTTAAGAGGCAACTGTTAGTAGATTTTGTAACAATTTAGCGTTTGTTAGAAGTAAGCAATCATCAAAAAGACATGTATCTAATCACCAAGTTTAGCTTTTATACTATGTATAACATTTCAAATAACTGAGACAGCACTTTAATTTTTATGGTGGTAATTTGATAATCGGGAGAATTCCTACTACTTTTAGAGTGTTCTAAGCAAAAGAATTTTAGTTTGGTGTCAAATTTTTTGAATAGATATTTCTTTTTAATCAGTATTTTTTTTAAGTAGCAAGCTAGCCCACACATGCACACAAGAAATAAGATTAAGTTCCAAAGGGGACTTCCCTGGTGGTCCAGTGGGTAAGACTGCACGCTCCCAAAGCAGGGGGCCTTGCTTCGATCCCTGGTCAGGGAACTAGATCCCACATGCAGCAACTAAAAGAACCCGCATGCCGCAACTAAGACCCAGCACAGCCAAATAAATAAATATTTAAAAAAAAAAAAAAGATTACGCTCCATAGTGTATCAGGGCACTTAGTAGCTACCGTTTCTAAGTTAAATAAACCTCAGTTTTAAAAAGTGATACTCCTGGCTAAATGAGTTCTGCAGTCTCCAAATTATATTAGTTATTATTCAGAAGTAATAAGGATAAAAGTTACAACATAATTTCTCATTATGTGGTCATTCTTTGCTTGGTAAATCACTTTATAAAATGTTTTTCTGCAAACTCTGAAATACCAAGCTCCTAAATTTTGTCAACTGAAAAAAACTGCACAACCTAAAGGTTGAGAATTATGTTTTATTTGGCATACTTGCTGAATTACCAGGCTTCTTAAGAGGCAACTAGTAGTTGCCTAATCCTCTCAGGTGGCTCTGAGGGACTGCTCCGAAGAGGGAAGGGAGGAGCCAGGATATATGGGAGTTTCGCCAAAAAAACCCAAAACAAAACAAAAAAAAACAGGTAGTGGAACATCAAAAGATTACTCCTAGTTAAAGAAAAAAATCTCAAGTTAATGAATTTAGCACTTTTCTACATATGGGAAGATGCAAGAGTCTGGGCTCATTGAAATCATTCCTGTGATGTGCACCTTCACTATCTAGAGCAAGTATCCTGTTTTTTCGCCATCCTGAGTCTCCTCAGGGTGCACAGTCTGAGGCGGCTGCAGTGGCTGAGGGCTTGATGACCATAACATCCTGTGTTGACTGATACGGCAGGAGACATTTTTCGTAGACAGTTTTCGTGTGTCAGAATAGTTTAATCTTAACATTTATAACACCCACATGGATTTAGGAATGACTGAACTGAAGAACTGAAATCAAATTTACTTGGACATGGTTCCAAATTGAAATTTAATCCAATGCCTTGTAGCTTTATGGTAGTGATTAAAAGCACAGTTACAGCATCACAAACCTTGGTTCCAGCCCCAGCTTCCTTCTTCAGAGCTTTGTAACCTGGGGTGCTTCATCTCTCTAGACTTCAGTTTTCTCATCCCTAAATCAAGAATGATAATAATAGCTAATAAACAGAATTGTTGTGAAGATTAAATAAAATATAGAATGCAAAGCAGTTGATATTGTACCTGGCATAAAGTAAGCAACATTTATTATGTTTATAGTGGAAGCTGTCATTGTCGTCATCATCATCGTCGTCATCATCGTAAACTGGGAGAGGAAAGTATATGTCCCTTAGTCTTGTCCTTAGATTTGATTACAAACTATTTTACATAATTGAAAACTGGATGTGGGCACCTGATCCTTTTTTTTAATTTTTATTGGCATACGGTTGATTTATAACATGTTTCAGGTGTACAGCAAAGTGAATCAGTTATACATATATCCACTCTTTTTTAGATTCTTTCCCCATATAGGACATTACAGAGTATTTTATTTTAATTAATTAATTTATTTTTGGCTGTGTTGGGCCTTCGTTGCTGTGCGCAGGCTTTCTCTAGTTGTGGCGAGCGGGGGCTACTCTTCATTGTGGTGTGTGGGCTTCTCATTGCGGTTGGTTCTCTTGTTGCGGAGCACGGGCTCTAGGCACGCAGGCTTCAGTAGTTGTGGCATGCGGGCTCAGTAGTTGTGGCATGCGGGCTCTAGAGCGCAGGCTCAGTAGTTGTGGCACACGGGGTTAGTGGCTCTGCGGCACGTGGGATCTTCTGGGACCAGGGATCGATCCCGTGTCCCCTGCATTGACAGGCGGATTCTTAACCACTGTGCCACCAGGGAAGTCCCCACCTCATCCTTTATTGAAGAATTAGGTAGTGTTAGTAAACAATAGTTTTCTCAATATTTTTGTTAATATATACTATGTTTTACAGGCAGAATAGATACTCAGTGTCTATCATTTCAGAAGTTTATCACTCTGTGAAAATGTCTGTTTATCATTTGCACTATCTCCTGTGTTTTCTGTGTGTTCTATTTACGTGTGTACCTAGAATGAATTCTTCATTTTAGCTCAGTGAGTCTCTTGAAGTATGCTTTAAAATATATACCTCAGTGTGTTTAAATCACTTCTTCAGAAGAATGTGCACTTAAGCAGCACTGCCTCAGTAGTCACCATCAACACATAGCTCTTTAGTGACATTTTCCCTTAAACAGGTTAGCAAAGATGGTGTTCTAACTGCAGTGGACTCTGATAGCTACCTCTGTAGAAGGGCTTCCTTGCCAAGAGCTATACATTTCCCTACAAAGAATTTTATCAATATACATTAATCCAGTGATTATTCATATTCTTTAAGATTATTGAGGACCCTAAAGAGCTCTTATGTGGGTTCTATCTATTGATATATATTGTATTAGAGATTAAAACAGAAAAGTTTTAAATGCAGTTGTCTTTGAATAACACTGGTTTGAACTGTGAGTTCACTTAGACACAGATTTTTTTCCAGTGGTAAATACTACAGTATTACATGACCTGAGGCTGGGTGAATATGTAGATGTGGAACCCCTGATACAGAGGGCCGACTATAAGTAATATACAGATTTTCAATGGCGCCCCTAACCTCCATATTGTTCAAGGGTCAACTGTATCTATATATTAATTCATTTTAAAACAGTAGACCATTATGTAAAATAAATAGCATATTTTTATGAAAAGTATTTTCTAAACCAAAAACATTTAGTGACATGAGTGGAATTTGTATTTTTTTAAATATCTTTTAAATGTCTGACTTAATAGAAGACTGCTGAGCTTTCATATCTGTTGCTGCAGTCTTTTGTGATGTTATACATCATGTAGCCTCTGGAATACTTGACTGCACACGCGTGACAGGTGAGAGTGAATAGGCAAATAACATCTTAGTATTATTATGATAATAGTTTTGACCTAACATATCCCCTGGAGAGTCTAGGACCACACCTGGAGAACTGTTTAGTCAACACTATTGAATCTCTAATTTAGATTAACAGAATTCTAAATTCAGAAGTTTTTAGTTATTCATTCTTTCCTAATGTGATCTCTGTCCTCAAGAAACTCGTGGTCTAATAGGAAAGACAGACATGTGAATACGTTTTAGTAGGAGTCACAAATTCTTTGTAGTGTGTGTATGTGTGTGTGCGTGTGTGCGCACGTGGAGAGGGTATTCAGGATCCACTCTGCACAGGAGGTGATCTTTCAGCTGAATTTTTAAAGGAGGGTTGGTATGTGACAGAGAGAGAAGCATTCTGGAAAAAAGCAGCAGGAAAGCACGTTTGGGAAACTGTGGTTGACACCCTGTTAAAGTGGACTTATTTCTTTCTGTTTCAGTTTGTGATTACAGGTGGAAATCTACAAGACAGTAAAGATGCACTGCATTTGGCACAGACAAATGGTATCCTCATATTACTTTTACCCCCCAAAATGTGAATTAAGTTATTTTGAAGAAGTCTTTCTGAGAACTGCCTCAGGTACAAATACTGTAGACACAACAGGAAGATAGACCAATTTCAGTGTGACACGATTAAGATGAAAAAATTGAAAGTGCCCATTGTTATATCAGATGCTTGATGAACCCTCTTGTATTTAATAAGGATTATTTTAAGATTTCAGTTAATGAGAATTAAGTTCACTAGGCATAAAGTTTAACCTCAGATATTCCTGATGTAGAATTTTTGTGTATATGCCATAATGTGTTTAAGATATGAATTGCTTTTTATTTGCTCTTTTTTAACTTAGGCTGTGAAAGATCATTTATCATTTATAAATATTTATAAATATTCATCATGCAGATCAGAGACACTGTGCAAGGCCCCAGGAATGCAAATAATAATATAATATATAATCCCTCATGTCCTCACTTTATGTTCATATATTTGCATTTATTTAAAGTCTGTAAAGTTTTGGAGTTGATTCCTACAAGAATCCTAGTTACATAAAACACCTCCTTTACCTGGCATTCATGTACCTAACCTTTTTTTGGTTTGTTTTTTGCTGGGGAGCAGCAGGGAGCATACTTCATGTGCTAGACACTGAAGAATTAGGCATTCCATGTTATTTTTCAAAATACTGGTTTATTCATTAAAAGCTGTTTTTTATTGAAATCTTTCTAAAATGCATACTTCTCTTCAGGATCCACTGACACTTTTTCTTAGTGATTAAAGTCATAAAAATAATCATCTTCCCAGAAGCTTTTGATGTGGTTAAGAATATTATCTTGCATACTTGTTATTCCCCAAACAGATATGCTTTTAAAAGTTCTCGGATCTCCATTGTCAACCCTTTTCCACTCCTCTGCGTATACCTGCTACCTCACTGCTTTAAAAGCTCCTTTTATGCATGAACATATTCGTGGGAGCCTGAGGAAGGCAACAGGTCTCTCCCATGGGTTCATCAGGTGCAAGCGCCTTAAGCTTTTTAAGCCCTTTTCAACCTCACACTTGTGTTCCATACAATTAAGATACCAAAGTACAGCCTCCAAATAAGTGAGCTTTATTTTCTATTAGAAAAATGAATCCTACTTCCACCTCTGTTACCCTTTTTAAGGGAAAGGAGTGCATTTTAACTGTTATTACATGAAACCTGAGTCACGTAAACAGTGAATATTAAAGATAAAATTGTAGAATGAAATGTCATTACCTAAGAAATTGTTTCATTTTCCATTCAGAAGGCTCAGTAAATACCAAACTTTGGAAGAGTTGAATTATTTTTACCAGTACATTAAGGCAATTTTCATATTCATGTCCTACTTTGTTAGTATTCCAAAAATTCTTATGTGATTAACCCAGTGCAATTCTGGTAGTTTGACTAGTTTATGGGTATTGTTAAAAACTGACCAGTTGAAATTATTTGATATTATATCATTTTTGCATATTAAATATGAAAAAATATTTTGAAAATAATCCTAAGACATTATTTTGTGCTAGATATGTTTTTCAGTACAGTTGGGTGTCATCCTACAAGATGTGATGAATTTGAAAAGAATAACCCTGATATTTACTTGATGGAGTTACTAAATCTCGCTGAAAACAACAAGGGGAAAGTTGTAGCAATAGGGGAATGTGGACTTGGTAAGTGCCAACTTATCCCGTTAGAGTGACTTTGTTTGAAAATAATTGATTTGTTGTGTACAAGTCATGAGTAATTATTGATTCTTTTTTATCTTTTAAAGATTTTGACCGACTGCAGTTTTGTCCTAAAGGTACTCAGCTCAAGTAAGGAAATTTGTTGTCTTTAGAAATTATCAGATTGTAAAATCTTAAGGGTGATTTTAAGTAGATTTTATCAGTTCAGAATGTAGTTAGATTAAGCATGAGGCTTTTTTGTTTTTCCCTTTGTATATTAAAAGTTAAGTGAAACAAATTCCATGCGTACTTGAGTGGAATTCATAAGGTATGGAAGCATATAGTTCCCTAATTGTTTAACCATTTAACTTGATTTTAATGGTAGAAACAGGGATGAGTTTATGTGATAGACTTTCGATTTTTGTTTGTTTAATAAGAGCATTCATACATGAACCATTCCAATAAAATGAATTAAATTCAGTTGTGGGGCATATGATTTAAGAGTAAAAGATATTATTAATAAAAAGAGATTATAGGATCAATCACCAAAGCTAGAAAAGCATATTTTACTCTTGCTGGGTGTTGAATATTGTCAGTTTGGAACCTGAGAATCCTTTCATAGGATCCATGTTGGGAGTGGTGGCTTCTGAGAAAACTCCAAGCTCACAAGCCTCAGAGACTTCTTACAACCCATTGCCTGTAGCTGTTAGTTGGAACTGCTGTCACCAGACTGGTGGGTAGTGTTGAAGGCTGAAAAGAAAAATTATGTTATAGGCTTAATTTAAGACATAAGCATTTTGTTGAATTTCAAAAACAGTGTATTAATTGTCAAGATGGTAAAACATTAAAATGAGTTTCTAAAGGAGGCTAATTTAGTTATTCATCTATTCAGCAAATATTTATGGAGTAATATGTGCTAGAAACTGCTGGGAACTCATAGTATACTCACAGTGTACAAAACTATGAATAAGGTATAGTATCTGTTCCTGGAGCCATTTAAGAATAAACAACCCTCCATCCTGCTTAGTTTCTCATACATGAAAGAGGAGTCTGGATCAAATTCTCTCAAGATACCATCTAGCTGTCTCATAATATTTAATAATTAACTATTTCTTGTCATATGATCTTGATTAAGCCAGTGCTTGATGGCCTGAAGGGACTTTTTAAACCATACCTGCCAGAAGTGTACTTCCTCCCACTCCCTCCCCTGCCCACACACGCAATCCCAGTGTGACTGGTCCAGGTGAAAGTGCCTCCAGTGAGGCGCAGATTGACCAGTGAGCCTGTCGTACCCTGGACTTCAGGGCCCAGAATTCCTGAAGGACCATAACCAAGTGACACAGGATGGGTTAGAGTAATGTTCTATGGACTCTTGCTTTCAGGCTTCACAGTTATAGAACCTTTCAGAGCTGTTTAGTTAGCAGCATATTATTTGCCGTGTTTTTCAGGGACATTCACGTGATTACTGGCAGGATTATTAAATCTCTGTACCCCTCTCGAATATCATGTAGGTCAGTTCACTTAACCTTAAAAGTTCACATATTCACATTTAAAAAGAGAAACAGTTGGCTGTAATACCTTCTTCGGTTAAGCCCACACATCTTAATTCCTCCACTTTCATGTCTGTTTTTGGCCAAGATGAGCCTCATGAGGCAAACAGATTGTGTGGTGTGACCATCAAGGACAGTGGCAGAGTCCTCCATATGACTTTTCATCCAGATGACTTAAACTGATTCTAAAATGCAACTTAAATACTTTAAACCTGATCTGTGTGTGTGTTTAATGAAAACATTGATAGTATCAGCTCTCTTTTACTGCTCCATCATCTTCAGATCAGAACTTAAAACGATGTATATATAGCAGTATATAGTTTATGCTTCAACACACATGCCAGTTGTCCAGATGTTGATCTGTAATAGAGTTGAACTCCATTGATTAGGTGAATGATTACCAAGTGTCTCCTCAGTCGGATACAAAGAAGAATAAGTGCCTCTACAGATAAGAGAGGACATAAATAATTAAAATAGGTTGGAAAGTGCTATCAAAAAGGTATGTGAACAGCAGAGGGAAAGACTCATTTTCTGGGGGGAGTCAGAAGGCTTTGCTAAGGTGATGGGATGTGACCTAGGCCTCTTCCAGAACAGGTAAGGCTAAGGACGAATTAAAGTACAGTAGAAATTTTGAATACATGGGCAGTTGAGTTTGAAATTTCATTTTATTATAGATAATCAAATGACTTAGTGAGTAAAAGAGTGACAAACCAGTAGTAATTGCATTTGGATTGTTGTTACGGAAACATATACCCATGTCTTCTACCTTTGCTCCCTCCTTTCCTATAGCACGTACTAACAGCATCACCCCTTATTCTCTGCCACACAGCACTCTGTACTTGTTTCAGCATTTCTCACATTGTAATAAAAGTGTTTGTGTTACCACTTCCGCTCCCACAACAAACTAGTGTCTCTGAGTTCTTCAAAGGCACAGACCAAGCCTTCCTCATGTTCTAGTTCCTATGGCGCCTAGCACAGTACTCTTAGCACGTCGTAAATGTGCACTGAATTTTTAATAATAAGGAAAGTGTCTTTTTGATTCCTGTAGAGCATGATGGATAAAAAGCCTATAATTCAGCTTTTACTGTTGAGTCTATTGAAAGAATTTACATTTTGGTCTGTGCTTATATATGCCAGTTGTCCATCTGAAACAATTAACTGTGTGTGATTGTCATTTTTGTTTTACTTTTTAAGTAAAAAAGTATAGTCAAAAAAAAGACCTGTGAGAAGAGAAAAATAGAAAATAAATTAGTATAATGGATTAGGAGGCAAGACCGAAAAAACACCCACTACTGTGCAATAGACAAAGTATCTGAAAAATAATGGTAAGTAAAGGCAGTAGATAACGTAGTATTAAAAGACCTTTGGAATCAACAGATCTTTAGGTTTGAATCATAACTGCCTTTTGGTACCTACATATTCCTTTGTAAATCTCAATTTCCTCATCTTTAAAATGGGGATAATACCGCCTGCCTTTTTAACATTTAGTATGTAAAGCCATTGTGCCGTGCCCGGCACAGAGTCAGAGCTCCATAAATTGTGGCTGTTGTATTATTCTTAGAAATACTGCCAACCTAAAGGAAGCTACTGGCTGTAGTTTCTGTGTGGGATTTTTGAAAAGTGCTTTTTAAAGAGCAAAAAGAGAAGAAAAGCAAGAAGACAAGGAAAAGACCTGATTTAGTTATGGAAAGGTTAGCCTTTAGGCATACCCTGTATTTTCAGTTTCTCTGCCTTGTGCTACTACACTCCTTTCCTTGTTGCAAGTTAGAGTTCTGTTCACTTGAGTGGAAGGCATTTGCTTCGGGCATTTTTCTTGGGGTTACTACTGTGCAGGTCTTTTTCTTTTTTTTAGTCAGACATCAGACAAAATTTCAAAATAATCATTTGCGGATTTAGGAAACCTCAGAGATGATGGCAAGGAGCCTCAGTCTCTCCTCTGGCTTAGAGGAGGGAGTAACACTGGGTTCAGGTGCGCTGCTGGAACGCTTTGGGTCTTCTGGAGTTGCCTCAGTCCAACTTACAGGCATTCCTCTGAGATATTGGGGGTTCAGTTCCAGACCATCACAATAAAGCCAATCACAGGAATGTTTTGGTTTCCCAGTGCATATAAAAGTTTTGTTTACGCTATACTGTAGTCGGTTAAGTGTGTGATAGGATTATGTGTAAAAAAACAATGTACAGACTTTAATTAAAAAATACTTTATTGCTAAAAAATGCTAACCATCATCTGAGACTTCAGCGAGTCAGTCTTTGTGCTGGTGGAGGGTCTTGCCTCAGTGTTGGTGGCTGCTGGCTGATCAGGGTGGTGGTGCTGAAGGCTGGGCTGGCGGTGGCAGTTTCTTAAAATAAGACAGCAGTGAAGTTTGCTGCTTTGATTGACTCTTCCTATCACGAACTATTTCTTGGTAGCCCGCGATGATGTTTGATAGCATTTTACCCACAGTAGAACTTCTTTCAAAATTGGAGTCAGTCCTCTCAAACCCTGCCACTGCTTCATCAACTAAGTTTGTCATGTCATTTCAACAGTCTTCACAGTATCTTCACCAGGAGTAGATTCCATCTCAAGAACCCACTTTCTCTGCTCATCCATAAAAAGAAACTTCTCATTCCTTAAAAGTTTTATCATGAGATTGCAGCAATTCAGTCCCATCTTCAGGCTCCACTTCTAATTCTAGTTCTCTTGCTGTTTCCATCACATCTGCAGTTACTTTCTCCACTCAAGTCTTAAACCCTTCAAAGTCATCTGTGAGTGTTGAAATCAACTTCTTCCAAACTCCTGTTAATGTTGATATTTTGACTTTCCCACGAATCACGAATATTCTTAATGGCATCTAGAATGGTGAATACTTTCCAGGTTTTCAATTTACTTTGCCCAGATCCATCATCTGTGGCAGCTATAACCTTACAAAATGTTTTTTCTTAAATAAGAAGACGAGAAAGTAAAAATTACTCCTTGATCCATGGGCTGCAGAATGAACGTTGTTAGCAGGCATGACAACAACATGAATCTCATTGTACATCCCCATCAGAGCTCTTGGATGAATGGGTGCATTGTCAATGAACAGTAATATTTTGAAAGGAATCTTTTTTTCTGAGCATTAAGTCTCAACAGTATGCTTAAACTATTCAGTAAACCATGTTGTAAACAGATGTTCTGTCATCCAGGCTTTTGTTATTCCATTTACAGAGCACAGGCAGAGTAGATTTAGCATAATTCTTAAGGGTTCTAGGATTTTCAGGTTGGTAGATGAGCATAGGCTTCAACTTAAAGTCACCAGTTGCATTAGCCCCGAACAAGAGAGTCAGCCTGTCCTTTGAAGCCAGGCAATGACTTCTCCTCTCTAGCTATGAAAGTCCTAGATGGTATCTTTTTTCAACTTAAGGCTGTTTCATCTACATTGAAAATCTATTGTTTGGTGTAGCGACCTTCATTCATTATCTTCACTAGATCTTCTGGATACCTTGCTACAGCTTCTGCATCAGCACTTGCCGCTTCGCCTTGCACGTTTATGTTATGAAGATGGCTTCTTTCCTTAAACCTCATGAACCAACCTCTGCTGGCTTCAAACTTATCTCCTGCAGCTTCCTCACCTCTCTCAGCCTTCATAGAGTTAAAGTTAATTAGGGCCTTGCTCTGGATCAGGCTTTGGCTTAAGGGAATGTTGTGGCTGGTTTGATCTCATATCTAAACTACTAAAACTTTCTCCATGTCAGCAGTAAGGCTGTTTTGCTTTCTTATCATTTGTGTGTTCACGGGAGTAGCACTTTGAATTTTGCTTCGGAACTTTAACTTTGCATTCACAACTTGGCTGACTGGCTCAAGAGGCCTAGCTTTTGGCCTCTCGTGGCTTTAAACATGCCTTCCTCACTAAGCTTAAACATTTCTAGCTTTTGATTTAAAGTGTGAGACATGAAACGCTTCCTTTAACTTGAACACTTAGAGGCAATTCATTGTAGTGTTATTAGTTGCTTAATTTCAGTGCTGTTGTGTCTCAGGGAATAGAGAGGCCCAAGGAGAGGAAGAGAGACCAGGGAACATGCTGGTAGGTCAGAACACACAGAATATTTGTTAAGTTCGCTGTCTGGTATGGGCAAGGTTTGTGGCTCTCCAAAACAATTGCTATAGTAACATCAAGGACCACTGATCACAGATACAATAATGAAAATACAATAATACAATACAAATGCAGTAATGAAAAAGTTTGAAATATTGCAAGACTTGCCAAAACGTGACACAGAGACACAAAGTGAGCGAATGCTGTTGGAAAAATGGCCGATAGACTGGCTTCACGTAGAGTTGCCACAGATCTTCAATTTGTAAAAACAAACAAAAAAACAGTATCCAAGAAGCTCAGTAAAACAAGGTATGCCTGTAATAACAGCTGGTACTCTGAAGTTGGAACTTTTCAAGCCCTGACCTTAGCTATTGTTGACCCTAAAATGTAAGAAGCAGTAATATTTACAATCAGAAGCAAATTACAGCTTTGCTAAAGTGAGCAAATCCAACTCAAAGAATGATTCTCATTTATGAATTTTTAAAAATCTTAAAAGAAGCAGAGAAGTCTCTTAATAGGTGCCACTGGACTTCCCTGATGGCGCAGTGGTTAAGAATCCACCTGCCAGTGCAGGGGACATGGGTTCAAACCCTGGTCCAGGAAATTCCCACATGCCTCGGAGCAACTAAGCCCGTGCGCCACAACTACTGAGCCTGCGCCCAGAGCCTGCGTGCCACAACCACTGAGCCCGAGTGCCACGCGCCTAGAGCCCGTGTTCTGCAGCAAGAGAAGCCACTGCAATGAGAAGCCCGCGCACCGCAACGAAGAGTAGCCCCCACTCGCCGCAACTAGAGAAAGCCTGTGTGCAGCAACAAGACCCAATGCAGCCATAAATAGATAAATAGATAATACATCAATAAATATTTTTTAAAAAACACCTGAGTTAAAAAAATATAGGTGCCACTTCCTGCCCTTTAGCTTCTTTTGTTATTCCTAGTTACCGTAGTGGGTTGTTTTTTCTTTAAAGACCCTAGTCATTTGATGTTAAGTACCAATTATCCTCGATTTGTATCATTGGGAATGATTTTTTACCACATGGTTTTCTTATGATACCTAGCTGGCTTGAGCACGTCGACCTTTTCTTTTCTCATATTATATAAAATTCTGTAAGCACGTTGCTTGGGTATCTGTTATTTTCATAAATTGTACTTTTGCCTACTCTGCGATAGGAAGGCTTATTTCCAAGCTGATCATTAGATTCTGTACATCTGTGGCTTGGTTGTATGGCTGTGTGTAGCTAGAAGCCAAATACAGAGTAAAGTTTACATAATGACTGGAGAGCACTTAACTGCTGACATCTGAATTACTTTAGAGGTTATGGAAATAGTGACCAGTAGTAATTATTAAAATATTTTGTCCCAGTGATCGTTTATATTTCCTACACTGTGAAGTTTCAGCACCATGCTAACTAAAAATATTTTTGCTTATTCTAGTCCAGCAGAATCTGAAAAAAAAAATTGGATAATAAAGACACAGACCGCCAATTTTAGGATGACTATTTCTTTGAGAAGTACATTTCTATTTCTAATTTTAAAATGTAGCATTTTCAAGAGTTTTACAAAGGGGGTGCTCTTAGGAAAATAGCTGTCTGGCACTTCAAGGAGACAAGATATAGGAAAACTCAGCAAAAGAGATTTAAGATATACACGGAGAAATTGTTCCTCCAAATTAGGGGCCTAGAAGAGGTAAACCCCTTAAGAAAATAATACGACACCTATTGTCTGTAACTCCTGGTTTAGCTTAAACTACATGACCATTAATGAGAACGAGAGGGAACACTGCTGAAATGAAGACACACAGAACTCCCACCCTGTCATGTCCTCTGGATATTGTCCTTAAATGCTGGGACCAGGAAGAGGCTTCTTGAAAGCCTCTTGTGTGTTGTGATCTTGGACAAGGTCTTACACCCCTCTGACACCAGCTCTTGTCCTATCTATCCTAGGGTTATTTTGAGGATTAGATGAGACAATGGTATAAGGCACTTAAAACTCTTTTTATAAAGTACTCTAAAATGTTCAGGACTGCCATTTTATCATGTAATTTTCATTTTTCTGAAAAATAGAGTATTTCAGTTTTTGTGCTCATTTGTTTCATAAATTCTTTGTGTTTAGTTTTTAAGGGAATCCTTCTTTTTGCTCAGTGGCAATAACTCCTTGTATAACAGCACATAGAAAACACTGAGTAGAAGTGGCTTCTCACTGGAGTGAGTTGATGCCCACTGGTGGTGCTCAGCCAGCTCTCGGGACGAGGGGCTGGCCATGTCTTTTCGGCCACCAACACATGCTTCGGGGAAGGGATCCCACGGGTAATAGGAGGGTGTCCACTTCATTTGTTGGGATTTAGTCAGAAAGCTAGTTAAAAGTAATTATTTGGGGGAACAGTCTGTAAACTTAAACCTTACAGCTCTTTACTTCTAGCGATCAATGGTAAAGTGCTACCTAATTTACCTGGCAGTTACAATGGAAAAACTAACAAACATTTCTGAAAATAATTTTGTAATCCCAGAAAATGAAGTAACCCTTTCAGGAAGTTTTTATAAAAGCTTTCGGCTAGGCCTGATGTGTTTTAAATGCCTGAATTCACTATTTCTGTTCTATCATTTCTAGAGAATAAAAGCCCTTTAACTTAAAAAAAAAAATCATTTGACAATTATTTTTCTCATGCTAAAATAAAATTTTTAATGAGGAAATTTTTTTTTCCATTTTGCAGATATTTTGAAAAACAGTTTGAACTGTCAGAACAAACAAAATTACCAATGTTTCTTCACTGTCGGAACTCACATGCTGAATTTTTGGGTGAGTTAAAGCTAAAATCTCATTTAAAATTTAAGAATTTGCAGATATCAAGCTATTTGCTAAAGCTAAAATCTCATTTAAAATTTAAGAATTTGCAAAGATCAAGTTGTTTCTGTTTTAAATTCACAGACATAATGAGAAGGAATAGAGATCGGTGTGTAGGTGGAGTGGTAAGTATAGAAACTGCTTTTAATAAATGATGTTGGCCTCTATAAAGTGATTCAGATGTCAGCAATAAAGTTACGAAGGTTCTGCTCTCTCTTATTAGAAGGGCATATAAATTTACTGTTAAATCTATAGATCAGATATGGTACAAACATAAACCACACTATTTTAGTTACATTTACTTTGTTCAGAGTACAAGAATGAGTACAGAATTCTGTTCACAAGAAAACCCCATGAATTTAGTCCTGCACATTGTAATAGTCTGCATGATCTTCTTTTTCTCCGCTTCTTCCATCAGCCGTTCTTTAGTGTTCTTCAATTTAAATTTTGAGCAAAATATAAACGAAATTTAATAATATTTTAAAATATTTTAGCACTCTTTTCAGGTTTGCCTTCTTAATTTCTTGTCAACTGTAATTATTTACTGTTACCACTCTGATTAGAGACACATTCTCATTTCTGTAGTTTGCTTCTGCTCGAAACACTTCTCTATGGTCATTTCAGTCATTAGTCTTGAGAAAGTTCCATAAATAGTATCTGTCTATCACTTAGCTTGGGTATCCATAGCAGTGATTTTTAATTTTTTTTTTTTTTGGATCATGGACTCCTTTGAAAATCTGCCTCAGAAAAATGCTCATATGTAGAATTTTCACATGTAATTTTAGGAGAGACTCACTGGTCTCTAGCAAAAAAGCTGTTATCCACATGTAAGTGGACTTTCTCAGTTCAGGCCTGTGTTGTTAAAGGGTCAGCTGTAGTTTAAAAAACTTAACAGCAACAACAAATCCAACCTAAATGTTTGACTTTTATCAAAAGAAAATTGCCAAATAAAGAGTTAATAACTAATTTTCTAAAATGGTTTATGAGGGTCGTATTTAAAATTATCTTATATTGATGGAGGCTATGTTTTCTTTCTAGTCAGCTGGAAGTGCTGAGGGGAAGAACAAACCCTTTTCAGCAGCTGTGTAACAGTTACTTTTGAGAAACATCTTACCCACAGTGTATTCAGACTCTCTGGATGCTATATTAGCGTGACTTCACTTGTTAGGTGTGTTTAAAGGAGTCTTGTCACTTATGATTACATAAATACATCTGAAGTGTGAAAAATTTTGCTTTAACTCCTTTATCTTTGAAGGAGAAAAATTCCGTCTCAACCCTTTTTGCTTGCTGAACTGATATTATTGACTGTATAACAATTTACAGTTTCTAAGCAATGTTCTAACAATCTCTATACATCTTAAATTTTTCTCTTAAAATTCACTTCTCTTCTAGGAAAAAAAAGCATCCTGTAACAAAAAAATTGAACATTTAAAAATATTTTTTAAATAGTCTTGTAACATTTTACCTTTTCCTCATGCTTTTGCCTAGAATGTGGCTCTCTCCTCCAGTCCCCTTTCCTGGAGGTACAGCAGTAGTGCTGGTGCAGAGACCTCAGCACAGCCACAGACAGAAATTCTAGGCAGCCGTCTCCTTGCCTCATCACGTTGGAGATGATGACAGGTTATAATTGCGAAATTTGATTTGAAAATAAAAATTGTAGGGGCCACATTTGAAACCCCATGTTCAAAAAACCCCTACTGCGTTTATATTTTTGCTTAGACAGTCCTATTAATGTTATTTAGAATTTTAAAGAAAAGTAATTATTATAATAAAATTATGCCTTCATGTCCTTAGGTGCATTCATTTGATGGTACCAAGGAAGCAGCAGCTGCTTTGATGGACTTGGGTCTCTACATAGGATTTAATGGTTGGTAGGTCCTTGAGTTGTTTTTTGGTTTTCGTTTTTTTAACTTTTATAATTAAGCAGATTCCTTAAATTGTTTTATAGGGAATTACTGATAAAGATTTAAATTTGTTTTTATTAAAATTTATGTGTTTTGCATTGACCTTGGTCTGTGAATTTTAGTGATAAATGTAAGAAATTAAACAGTATGTTACTATTACAAATTAAAGCTTGAAAGCTATAAACTGCTATCCTGTGTTCCAGTAATGGAAAACAATTTTCTGTTGAGGTTAGCAGGTACCTTTCTCTAGCAATGCAGTTTATTCTCGGATCAGTTTATCCCTTTAAAACGTATGTGTTCACAGCATTGCATATACATATACACAAGTGATGTCCACCTATGGGGGAAGGGTCATACTATGACATAATCGTCCTCTGTATCTCTGTAGGCCAAGAAACTGAGGCTCAGAGAAGTTAAGAAACAGGTGTAAAGTCACTCAAAGTGTGAGAACCTGTACCCTCTTCCTCACTTGGTGACCTTCCTGCTGTTATACACACTAAACCTCGTGCACCCACTACAGTCTGCTAGCATAGCTGGGTCCCTGGGCTCATTTTCTTCCAAATAATTTGATGAGCTTCTACCAGTGTCTTTCCTCAGGTTATCAGTGTAGCTCATGAAATAAACTGCAAAATAAATTGCAAAAAGTAAGACTTCCTTTCCCTCTTCAGTGTTTCATTTCCTTCAAATCACTACTTTTCCAAGTACTTTTATTTTTTTTAATTTTTTTTTTTACTAAACTCCACTTTGGAATATAGAATCATGAAATTAATTATTTGCTATAGAGTTCAGACTTATTTAAATGTCCTAGATGCTTCTTTCATATTTTAAATAAATTGATGATTTAATTAATTTATATATTAACATGGAAATAATGCATGCATAAAGTAGTATTAAAAGACTTATAAGCACAGTCTCCCAGCATGCCATCTACCCCAAGTTAATTTTTCCAGAGCCAACCACTTTACTCTTTATCACCTTGTATCTAAATATTACATATATGCTATTAACTCTTAATTCATTCCCTTTGTCTATTCCCATTAAGGTGTTTGAGCACTTTAGTTCTTTATCCAGTACTGCCCCCGCACCTCCATTATTTCCTCTATAGCCCTCTCAATGTAGTTATTTGAGAATTTTTGGTTATATGCATATTATGTGTTTTCATTATTATGTCTGTGTAAAATATTGTTGACTGCTGAACCATGTGATGTACCACTTTTTTATTTTCCTGGAGTAACTTTCCTCATATTTTTATCTACTTGGCTTTCTTCAAAACTTGAAGCCTTCTTCACACTTTTCAACAACTCTGTAAAATGCTTTTTTCTATTTTTCCACATAAGGAAACCTGTGTGGATAATCAGATAATTCGTTAGTTCCTGACCCTTCTATCTTTCTGCTACAGTTTGGACTAGTGTCTTTTCTGTGATAGAACTCCTATTTTTAAATCCCATGTATTCTATTTTGTTTTGATGGAACACATGTTTGCAAATGAATTAATTCTCTTCATCTTGAAAGTTTACCTGGATAGTCAATGGAAGGGGAAAAAAGAAAAACATACTTTCACTTGATATTTTTTCTAGGCATAAAATTCTAGATTAGAGATCATTTTCACTGAGGATTTACAATATCCCAGTTCTAGGTTCCAGTCTCTATTCTGTTTCCCAATACATTACCTGTGACATACTTCTTTCCCTGTGGAATATTTTAGTTATTTATCTCTGGTATTATCAAAATGTGCAAAGGTGTTTTGATGGGTTTTTGTCATTCTCCACTGGCCCCTTCCAGCTAGAGGCTCATCTTTGTCAGGCCTGAGAAGTTTTCTCAATTTTTTTTTTTTTCTATTCTTTCTTTGTACCTCCCAGGCTGATACTCTGATCTCATTTTTAAAATTATTTATTTATTGATTGATTTTTGGTTGTGTTGGGTCTTTGTTGCAACGCGTGGGCTTTCTCTAGTTGCGGCGAGTGGGGCTGCTCTTCATTGCGGTGCGTGGGTTTCTTATTGCTGTGGCTTCTCTTGTTGCAGAGCACAGGCCCTAGGCACACGGGCTTCAGTAGTTGCACCACGTGGGCTCAGTAGTTGTGGCTCATGGGCTCTAGAGTACAGGCTCAGTAGCTGTGGCGCACGGGCTTAGTTGCTCCATGGCATGTGGGATCTTCCTGGACCAGGGCTCTAACACGTGTCCCCTGCATTGGCAGGCAGATTCTTAACCACTGCGCCACCAGGGAAGTCCCTGATCTCATTTTTTTATTCTACAATTTCTATCTAATTTTTTTCCTCCTCTCAAACAAGTGCTTTATTTTTCAACCTTTTTTTTTTTTTGGCTGTACCACACGGCTTGCAGGATTTTAGTTCCCTGAACAGGGATCAAACCTGTGCTCCCTGCAGTGGAAGCCTGGAGTCCTAACCACTGGACTGCCAGGGAGTCCCCTTTTTCAACTTTTTAAGGAAACTTACTTAAGCTTTTGTTTTCAGTCTCTGAAAGCTCTCGTTTTTTTTCCTACCGTATTCTTGTTTGGTAGATGCAGCATCTTCCCATCTCTCTAAAGATATGTTATATATATATGCCATTTAATGCTTTTATTTCCTCTGAGTTCCTTTTCCTCTTTGTTTTGGTCTCTATCATGATAGAGGCTTTCTTCAAATGTCAGGCAGTTCTTTGCTGTATATTTTAAGAGTGAAGGGGGAAAAGCTGTTGGAAGCTCCGTGGGGAGATAGCCCATCAACTGCAGGCCCACAGATGGCCAACTGACTTTCTCGCCGGGGACTCCTTAGTGTCAGCTTGTCAAGATCTTCCTCTGGGTTTGTTCAGTTTCTCCAGAGAGGGCTCCTCTGATCCCTGGTGGGAAAATGGGATGAGAATTCATAAACATACCTATGTTCTGAAGCAGGATGGTGCTGGAGAGGGGATGTCTCCATTCAGTAAGCAATCAGTCTCCATTTCTAGTCCATGCCTCACCCTGCCCTCCTCTGTGCTGCTTGTCTTCCAGTCCAGAGACGGCACACATCTCTCTCTCTGTCTCTGCCTCTCTCTCTGTCTCTGCCTCTCTCTCTCGGGCCAGGGTACCGGGCAGTTGTCATCTCTGCACCAATTTATTGGAAAGTAATCTGAGAATCCCATCTTCTCTTTACCCTGACTTTTCAAGCAATCCCCATTTCAGTCCCCTGCCCTGCCCCATCCTTTCTAGGTACCTAGTTCTTCCAGTTCTTAGAACTTCCTTGGGAGAATTGGTTGGCTTATCTTCAGTATCTCTCTACAAGCACATAGCACTTAAGTCACTTAGCACGTAAACATAGATCGTTTACCACTTCTCTATCTACTTTCTGCTTTATATTTTGTGATGAGTTAGAAATGTCTCCTAGTTTCATCAAAACATGCTGTTTCTTCTTATTTTGGGATGATTTTCAAGAGAAGGGGGTAGAGACCTTTATTTCACAAACTTGAACTGTACGTCTGTCTTAGAGGTTTCTAAGTGATCTTGAGTTTATAAAGACTTGGCTTTAAGCTAATTACTTGATTTTTTTTTTTCTCCTACATTAACTCAGAATTAATGGGTCAGTAGTTTATTTAGTCGAAGTCAATATTTCTGTACTTCTTTTGAAATTCAGTTTAGAGTAGTCTTAATCTGAGTTTCTGGGGTATGGTAATTTAATCTGTTTACATTATGATATAGTCTTTGGTTTCTAAAGATTAAATTAGAATTTTTTTCCCCCCAAGAAAATGGGAAAGTTTCAAATTTGACCACAGAATTATGCACATGCTCTTCCTTAAATGGGAAACCTTAATAGAGATTCTGGCTTTGATTAAAAATATTTCTTCTGATAGTATATAGTTCTGTATTTAGATCAGTTTTTTTTTAACTGATGTGTAGTTTATTTAAATATTGTTTCAAGTGTACAGCAAAGTGATTCAGTTATACATCTTTTCCATTATAGTTTATGACAAGATATTGAATACAGTTCCCCGTGCTATACAGCAAATCCTTCTCGTTTGTCTATTTATATATGGTAGTGTACATCTGTTAATACCATACTCCCAGTTTATCCCTCCCCGCCTCCCTTTCCCCTTTGGTAACCATAAGTTTGTTTTCTATGTCTGTGTAGATCAGTTTTTACAAGCATTAATATATGTAGGAAAAGAGTCAATCAGACAGTTTGTTTTCATGAGATTAAAAATATGCAAATACTCCAAAAATTTGGTCATGTTTTAAATTTAGTATCCATATCAAATATATCAGCATATTTTAGAAAATATATTGACCAAGTATTAAGCTGGTTGAAAATAAGAATTTTGTTTTTTTCTAGAGAACACTAACAAAAGGCTGGTACTTACAGTAAACCAGACACACATTTCCCTCCTACCCCTCCTAAAATGCTAAAATAAAATTATATTCAAAAAGGAAAAGTAAAGAAAAAAAGGCCAAAGTTTTGCTAATGGAGAAATGTTTTGTAGATTTCTGGAAGACAGATTAAATTGGAAGAGAAAACTTAGATGACTGTACCACTAAAGGGCCTCAGAGGAGATGGGAGCAGGTGTTGCAGACAGAATCCCAGAAAGGCTTCGGACTTAGAATGGCGACCAAAACAGGGTGATTGAAGGCCTATATAGAGAAAGATACCAATCCCCATATCCACTCCCATGCACAGAGTACAAAGGAGCAAGCATTTATACTCAGGGGGGAAAGTAATTTTTTCTCAAGAAACCTGAACAAACTGGATTATTGAGGACTAAGACTTGGAATGCTTATGTCGATCCCAGAGGAAAGCATTCAGTGGATGGGACGGGATCATCCAGGAGTTGATAATTGATGGGGCTATAGGTAATAGATACATGGAGAAGGGGGTGCTGTGTTATTCTAGTTATGTGTATATTTGAAACTCTCCATAATGAAAAGTTATATCAAGTCCTGAAGTTAAAAATGCAACATAAGGACAGTATGTCATCACATATATAGCAAACCATCCCAAAACTCATTGACATATTACAGTAAACTTTTTTTTTTTTTTTTAAACACTCATGGGTCTTTGGGTCAGCTGGGGTTTAATTGATAGAGGTGAACTCTGCCACAGGCTCCATGTTGGGTTCAGATCTTCGCCATGTGTTTTCATTCGGGATGCCCAGGCTGAAGAGGTAACAGTTACTTAGTGCATGCTAATCTCAGAAGATCATGAGGGTGCCATTGCAAATCACGAAAGTGCATTCCAAGCCTCTTGGCCATATCATCCCATTGGTCAAAGCAAGTCTTGAGGCCATGGCCAGATTCAGGTTCCTTCTTCCTACTAAGAAATCATGGCAAGGGTGCAGATATGTAATTCTGTCAAATGAGAGAGAATTGGAACCAATAATCCTGTCTATCTCAGGGTGTGAAAATGAAAATTAATTCCCCAGAAAAAAAGGTATGAAAGAAACAGGGCCTCGGAGACCAATTCAGGAGTCCTAAAATTGACTTAATAGAAGTCCCAGAGAGAAGAAAGAAAATGAAAGAGGAAAAGTCCTGTTTTTCCATAATATGTTCCCAGTTAGGGGTGGGGAAGAGTCTAAATTGGAAGATTCCAGCTGCCTAAATGGATGAAAAGGTTTTATGCCCGGACACATTATCACGTTTCAGAATATCAAGAGTAATGGAAGATCTTAAAAGTTTCCAGATTTGTGGGTGGATTGTGGTGGGGTCTAAACAGGAATAATAAAACTGGCATCTCCTAACCAGCTTTCTAGTTTCATACCATGTTAAATACTCATAGTTCTAACAGTGATTGTGATTTTCATCCTTTGTGAAGATTCTATTTCTGATTAGTGAAACATGAACCTTGAGTATCTGATTCCTTCATACCAGTGAATCCCTGGGTATTTGGCCCATAAAGAAATTGGCCATACCTTCAAATGCAGCCTTATGAGCTCTAAATTATGCAAATTACCCAGAGACGCAAATAAATTCTTTTCAAAGAATTGTTTAACATAGACTGTTACAGAAAGTTATTGGACGATCAACCGAAGGCACAAAAAATTGCACCCCCTAAAGGCAGGATCTGGTTGGAATAGATCTTAACCTGGATTCTGTAAGGATGGGAATGTGCAAATACTTTCAAAAGTATACTTCCATTGTAGCCAACCAAAGTTTTGTTTCAGGATTTTGGGTTAGTTCTGTAATCTGTTTTAGACAAGTTTATAATATGAAAAAGTTGCTGTTCATTAAATGCACCTTTTTATTTTATATATGAATAACTTTTTTTTTTCAAGCTCACTGAAAACTGAGGCTAATTTGGAAGTTCTGAAGTCAATACCTAGTGAAAAATTAATGATTGAGACTGGTAAGTTTGCTTTTAGAACTTAATTTTCATATTAAACCATACCCAAAAAGAGCTAGAGAAAAGTAAACAAGTATTATTTTATTAGCATGCTCAACCTCAACAATTATACTTTTCAGGAAGTCTTTGGGAGCTGTAATGGAAAATATTTACACAAGCGAGTTTTTCAATTTTAGAAGTCTGACTAAGCCTAAGCACTTAAGAATGGAACGTCAGACCATGTGGGTAACTAAGGAGGCTGTTGTATTAAACAGGAGTCTTAACTAAGAATTTCACCTCAGGCTTTCAAAAACTATTCAGAATTTTTTTTAAACAATGTCTTCTTTGTAATGGCTTAATTGTACAATACTTTTTAAGTAAAGTGCAAACATTTAAATCAGTTGGATTTAAGAATTTTAGCAATTAATCTGCTGCCTCTCAAAGTAAGACAAAGTTAGAAGCTAAAAATTTTATCTCTACCCTGAGCTCAAGGCTCTTCTTATACACATGGACTTTTTTAGTAAAGTCAAGACTGAGCCATTCTGAAGAAATCAGGTGTATTTCCTTGGGGAGTCATGAAAACTAAATTATTAAAAATACAATGGTTGTAAAATGTGTAAACTATTACAATTCTTTATTAGAGATTTAGGTAAGTAAATAATCCCAGTATTCAAAGCCACTGTTTTGGGGACTTCCCTGGCTGTCCAGTGATTAAGCTTCCACTGGAGGGGGGACGGGGTTCGATCCCTGGTCATCAAGGAACTAGGATCCCGCATGCCACGTGGCACAGCCAAAAAAAACAAACAACAACAAAAAACAAAAAAAATCAAAGCCACTGTTTTACATTCAGTAGGGGCAAACAGAAGTTTAACTTAAATGTTTTCATGTTACAGTTGTATTTCTTTTAGCTTTAGATTTTTTAAAGCATACCATACACCAACAATACTGTTAGTGGGGAAAAAAAGAAATAAAAGTTTAAGAATTTGTACAGTTCAAGATTTTATCTTGTACTTTTCTTAAAGCTGTTTTCTGTTGCCTTTTACCATTTTTTAAGCTGAATCATGGTGTATATTTTAGAGGTTATATAATAGTTTAATAATATTCATTAAAAAAACAATAATTTAAAAAGGTAAAAATCTCTTTGAGAGACTTCTCTTTCTTCGCTTAACTCTAGATGCACCTTGGTGTGGAGTCAAAAGTACACATGCTGGATCAAAATATATAAAAACTTCATTTCCCACCAAAAAGAAGTGGGAAAATGGGCACTGTTTGAAAGACAGAAATGAACCCTGCCATATAATGTAAGTATCTTGTTTTCATGGTCTCCAGAACATTGAAGTCAACCATCAAATGCCATTTACAAAATGAACTCAAGGGACAGAATTAAAGTTGGGTGAAATCCAAGTGAAGTTATCAAACACCATTTTAATGCAGTTATTTGGAGGAATTCGTGCCTAATTGCTGTGTATCAGCTCCTTTTTTCATATCCTCTCAACCCAGAGTGGTTTTATTACAGAGGAAGAACTTCATGTGATTTTGGTCATTTGTCATTTTGTAGGGAGGGAAAAAGATCTTAAAGCTATCCATACATAGAATCACCTTACCTGGCTTAAGTTCTGTTATCTTGCAGGTTTCCTGCTGATGTATAAAAGCACAGTCTTAGCAGAAGACCTTTTTTTAATGGTATCTGTATTTTAAGTGATTTGACAGCTTGAATGAACCTAAGAAATAACACAGTTCTTTAAGCCTCTGAACAAAAGGACAAATTATAGAAATGATTTCCTTTTTCCAACCGAGAAAAAGGGCAGAACTTTATAGAATTTTATTTCCTAGGGAAAAAAAAACTAATTCAGAATCATTTTTTAAACTAATACAGAACACATGTGAAAAGGGCGGTATTACACATCTAACTGCCAAGGAGCTGTACAGCATATTGTAATTCATAGGAAAAGTTTATTTTAATGGGCCTGTCATCCAGTTTCTTTTGTTGCACAAGCAGTAATTTAAATCTGACTGTATCAATCTAGTATGGCTTACCAGTTCGGGCAACTGGATATATTTATCACACATTCATAAAAATTAATATAGGATTGTTGTAGTAATTCCTTTAATATGCTCCATCTTTTTTTAGTAGTTTTAACAGGTAAGAATATATTAGATAAGCCAGATCTAAAATTCAGTGAGCAGAAAAATAAAGAATTATTCTATAAAGATACACTAGAAAGATTTTCCTTTATTAACATGCTGATGTTGGCAAAGACTTTAAAACTGAATGTTTTAAAATCTGTAGGGTGAGGAATATATTTAAACTCTGATTAGTAAAGAAACACTTGTAATTTTTATGAAATGTAGGTACTTGCAAGTTCAGTCCAGAGACATTTCAGTAATTCTTTGGAGATTTAAAAGGACAGTAGAGACAAGAAACTGGCAGTTTTCCAGCAGCCAGCTTAGAGGAAGTAGTTGCCAACAGTGTATCTAAATTGGTTTTCCACACTGCCTTAATCTTAAGTAAAAGTATAGCTGTTGACTTTAGCTGCATATTTTCAAGACAAAATTTTAAGGTGTTTCTAAATGCAGACTATTAAGAACCAAGAAGGCTTTTGAGTATCTACTGCAATCATGAATACCAGTTCTGAGTAGGCAGAGCTTGGGAAAATCAACATTTGCAAACTGAAAAATTTTAAACCACATTTCAGAAATACACATGCCCCTAGTCTAATGCGAAATATTAATTAGCAAGTTAATTCCTACTTACAGTCATTTTTATAAACTCCATCTGTTAAGAGTTTTATGTTCCAATTATTTGTATAGAGATCTCTGCCCCCACCCCCCGCCCCCATTAGATTATAAGTTCCTTGAAATACATTTTGGAGCTCTTGCCAAATATCAGGAAAGGTACAAGTTACTGAGACTACACAGAAGAATCAAGACTGTTCCCACCCTCATCCCACCAGATGAGTAGGTACACTGTGCCAGGCACTTTGGTTAAGGCGTTAACCAAGTCTGACAAGGATCCTCCTAGAGCAAACAAGCAGATAAAAAGTATAATCCAAGAGAGTAGTGCTGTTATAGAGGTATGAACATATAACGGGGACCACAGGACAGAGCAGCTGCCTGCCCTGAGGGGAAATGGAGTGCTTAACTAAGGTGACATTTCATCTGTTTACTAAGTTGGACCAGGAGTTAGGCCAGACCAAGACAAACACCTTCAGCGAAGGCAGACTGAAGAAGAGCTTGGAACAATGACTGCAGTGTGGCATAAAGTAGGATGCTCGGTAAGTGATAGGGAAGGTACTGTAAGGCCAGAGAGTGAGGGCTTTTGTGTGCCACCCTTAGGAATTTAGATTTTATCAGAACCCAAAGGATTTTAAGCAGGAAAGCTATTAACTGGTATCAGTGTGGAGAAAGGACCAGAAGGGAGATTGGTGGCAGGAATCATACTGATTTCCCAGTATTATGTATTTCCAATTCCAAGTAGTTAATAGAAGAAAAATCTAGTTTGCTAAGAAAATTGAATCTTTAGTGTCACTTTCAGTGTTAACAGATTTGCTTTTAGCCTATTTTGACTGTCAGATAAAAACTGTATAGGCAGTTCATTTAATATAAACAAGGCTTTTGTTACTCCTATAGAATTTAAAAGTTCCAGTTAATCTGTAATCTCTGTCCCTGATTCCTTTAGGTGTTCATATTTTAAAAACCCATAAAGGGAACAAAAAGCTTAAGACAAAGAATATTTCAATGTCTAATTCTGACTTTGAACTTTCTAATTCATGTATAAGAAATATTGTCTACATATAATATTGCTAGAAAACAGCTACTGATAATTATCATTATTCTAGGCAAAGAAACAAAGATTCACACCTTTCTGTTGAAGGGGAAAACATAGGACGTTCTCTCTCCCCATCCCCCCTAATAACCATACATTGTTCTAAGTAACTTGCTCTAACTTCCTTTGTTGTCAGTCTGCTGGTGGTGATGCAGCAATTTCTTGCTGTCCTTTACGACCAGTTCTCTAAGCAGTGGCTTTCAAACTTTAACTGCTATCCCCACAGTACCACACTGTGACTCAGTACACTTGCATGTATAAAACCCAAACAAAAATGAAACAGTACTTGCCTTACTAAATGCAGTGTGCTTTTCCTTTTTATTTTTTAAAAGCACATCATGACCCACTAATGTGTAATTAACCCACAGTTTAAAAGGACTCTTCATTTCCACTGGGTTAATTCCGTAATTGTGGTACACATAATATGGGCTGGTTTTGTAATTTACTTGAACCTGGTGCCTGGCTCTAGTTATATGCAAGACTGTCTCAGAAATTTGTCTTTAACTGCTCTGTTTTAAATATCCTAGCAGTTAAACTTTCTGCTAACGTTGCTGAAAACTTTAATGCCTGCTCGGCTTTTTATGTTAAAAGATGCTAAAACAGTATCTTTTCCTTTATGTGAAAAAAGATAATACCTTTAAAACAGAATATGTACTTAGAAATGTAACCATCCATTTTTGTTCTGTTTTAGTCAAATACTGGAAATAATGTCAGCAGTAAGAGATGAAGATCCACTGGAACTAGCCAATACGCTATATAACAACACTATTAAAATATTTTTTCCTGACATGTAACTGGTATGTGTCTCCCATTTTTCCATCATGTACATAAAATTTCATGGTAAAACTTAAAAGTTTCAATAAAGGAATTCTCTGGAAGTTGTCTAAAGAGGTATTATATCACTGTATGCCACCCATGAAGTCAGATGAGAATTTTTTAAAGTCACTTAATGTCTTAGTTTAAAATAGTGAAATCCCCCAAATATTTCATGTTGTAACCTCTTCAAAAGTTCAAAAGGACAGTTTTATGTCAACTCTGCAAACAGATTGGCTAACAAATATAGTGATTTTTACATCAAAATAGCACATCCTGGTTTATACCAAAGGTTAGTTGATATATAAATAAGCCTGTTTCTCAACTCACACACTCTCCGAATTGTGACTTTCAAACCCAGCTCGACCACAATGCTACTCTCAAATTTCAAAAAAGTGTCTCAATCACTTCTGGCAGCCTATTTTTTTTCCTTAGTTTTAAAAATACTCTACATTTAGCATTTATCCTCTGGTTGGCCCAAATTATCTGATTTCTTTGATTTAATACGGTTTCCCCTGATTTGCATTTTTATTCTCTCCCATCCATTTTAAAGAAAAACTAGGGTCCAGAGTTAGATACATTATATACTTCCATTGAGGAATCTTTGGCACAGTTGACGCACCATATTATTACATCTATTAAAAAGTTATTTGTTCAAATTTGTCATAAAAATGTGAAAATTTTATTCTATGTACAATAATGTACACAAATTTAAATAGGTCACTAAAGAGACCAGAAGTAATTGAAGAGGTATATTTACAGTAGCACATCACAGTAAACGGAAAACCATTCACAGATTCAACACTGATACTGTTTTTGTGCTTGGTTACACACTGAAGTGAAGCATATTACTCCATTTTGGATGAACTGAATTTTAAACAAATACCTCAATGATTAGTAAATGCTTATTTTAATCAGTATCATCATTAATCAGTTCTTCAGCTGCTGTGCCTGTGTGCTGAATCACTCCATTTCTTTCTCTTTGAGCGTCGTCATCACAGTCTGAACTGTCGTCATTCAATTCCCTGTCAGATTCAGCAGCAGCTTCTCTTACAGCTTCCTCTGGATTTTCATTGGGTGCGATAAATCCATTGTTGTTAGATATATTTGAATTATCCTTGGTATCATCTTCAATGTACACTTTTTGATGGCACATCGGACAAGTATCTTGAATGTACAGCCATTTCCGAAGGCAAAGTGCATGGAAATAATGATTACATGGTGTAATACGAGCAGATGTTGTAAACTCATGATAGCAGATTGCACATACATCATCTATTTCTTGTAGGCGGCTCCCTTTTATTTCAGGAAGTGAATTAATTTTTTTTACAGCAGTTCTACGATTCATGAATGTCTTCCAGCCATTTTTTGCTTGTAAATAGATGTTAAAATAGGCATGTAAGCACATCATACAAGCCCGAATTTTACTTCCTGACTCAAACATCATAGTATAAGCCCCATTTCCAAACATTACCACTCCAAATATAAATTCAATAATATTGCCTGTTGAACGAACATAGTAGACATAATCATCAAGCTTTTCCCAGAGGACATTATAGTAGCCATCAATCATGAATAACGTATAAACAGTGAGAGAAACAATTACTTTTAAGCAGAGTTCCACACAAAAGGCTGTAACTGCAAACAACCATGTATTTAGTGCATAGTGATGCCAAAGAACGTAACTGAGTATAACAGGAAGAATAAACAGGCAAGCAGAGACAAAGAGCACAGGAAAATGTCTACGAAAAGATGACACATGAGAGGCACTGAGAGACATTAATACAGGGTCTGTCATTCCGTGGATGAAATGCAGGACTGCTGTTAATAAAAGGCACATGTTTCTACTTAAGCGAATAAGTCTCTCTTCTGGTCTTAGCCCACTTAAACCAGTCTGAAGAGCCAAAATAAAAAATAAAACAGGTGCTACAAAGCCAAGCCGCCTGTCATCTTCTTCAGTTGATCCAATAAAGGCCAATATTCCAAGACCCAAATAATGGGCTATTGAGGAAATTACAGCACTCATGCCCAGTACAGTGAGTGTAGAATCACATCCACTAATTATAAGATTACAAATGAGGTCCCAGAAATCATCCCAAGAAATAACGAAGGAATCAGTTTCATTTGCCATCCTTAAAATGTACATTAATACCGTAGCCTGAGCTGTAATTCTTGTTAGCCAAAAGACTCTCAGTACAGCTGGGAAACGAATCCTCTTCCATGTGTCCTCCATTAATAACTGTAATCCATAAATTCGATACATGTGCCTTACTAAAAGATAAACGTATCTTGTGGAATAATAAAACCACTTAAGTTTCACTGCCAAGACAAGCACTGTATTTAACGTGAGAATCAAGGAAGAGGTAAAAACTAAAGTCTCTCGGATGTGTAATGGTAGCTCTGTGATTAAGCCTATTACAGGAACCAAGAGATCCAAAATAATTAACTGTGAATAGACGGAATGAATTTGGAGTAGTGTAATGTATCCAATTCCAAATGTTAGCTGTAGAACGATGAGTGCCATCCACAGCGAGGGCCCTTTTCGAGGAAGCAGCTCAATTCCAAAAGCTGATGTGTTGTAGGCACCATAGAAGTCAATGTGCAAAGCAGCATAATAATTTACCAACACTGAAGTTGCAGCTAATAGAAAGGCTGAGCTGTACATGTAAAACTTGAAAAGTGATCGCTGTGACAAGATCAGAACAATACTGGATACAAATATACCTAAAAAAAAAAGAAAGGACATTCGAATGAAACATTTTTAAAGAATGTTTTTTCCACTAACAGTTATGATATTCTTCCTTTAGTAAGGAAGTATGAATATTTTCAAACTGATGAATGTTAAGCCTGAATACAATTTAGGCTTAAAGGCCAATAAATGTTTTTTGTAAAGTCAAAGTTCAACAGGACAGATCAAACATCCTTAAAAATCCTACCCCTTATTTTCTAATTTCCAAAGTAATTCAGGTAGTAGTATATGTCCAAATTACTAAATTATCTTCAAGATGAGTTTGTCATGATATACAGTTTAAGAAGTTTGAAACCTGAAAGAACATATTCATAATTAAAAATATTTAAGATAATTCCATTACAAAAACATTAAGAATTAAAAGTAACCCAAATGGAAAACTTGTTCCTATTAAATCTGAGATTTCTTTTTCTCACACGTGTTCTTTAGGAAATCAAGTTTAAGTTTCACACTTACCCCTAATTCCTCCTTTTACTCAAACTGAACTCCTGCTGGCTCTTATTTTTTCTGCTCCTTAAATTTGAGCATTCTCCTTCAGGTCCAAATTCACTTTTTTTCTGTACATACTTTCCTCAGATACCAGACATTTCCTCCAAGTTTCCTTTTTCCTGTATGTTTGAATCTTTTTCTTCAAATAGTCAACCCTTTTTACTGTTCTTCAAATTACAAAAGTAACATTCAGAAAACCACACGTTTTAATAAATCTTCCCCCTCCCCCCCCCCCCCCCCCCCCGTAAGCAACCAATGTATAGTCTGTTGTGCATCCAGCACCATCTTTCTTGGTGCTCTGACAAATTTTTAAGTGAGATTACGATAAACATTATTATCCAAGGTTTCAGCTATGGGAACCACACCCAAATATTCACCTACTTACACTTCTACATTACAACTGCAACACCCAAAACTTCTAAAACCTACTGAACCTACTCTCACCTCAAACAGCTCTTCCTCGCGATTTCCAATGTCAGTCAGAGGTACCATTGTTATTCTCCTAACAGCACCTCTAGCCCCTCATCCTCAAACTGTGACAATGAGTGACAAATTTTACTAATACCTATACCTGCCTTTTCTCAGTGACACCCACCTATTAGTCTGTCTCTGAAAACTCTCTCATCCAAATCCATCTACAAGCCGTCACCAAATTGCCTTTTTTCATGTCTCTGCTCAAAATACTGCAGCAGCTCTGAAATTACTATCAATTGAAACCTACACTCCTTGTCCTAACATTCAAGGACCCAATTTGCTTTAAAGTAATAATCCTCCCAACACACACACCAATGCTCCAGATTTCTTTCCCAAACATACCCCTTCTTCTCTGCCATGATTACAGCTGTATTTACATTCTTCTCTTTGCCTGGCAGAACGGCCCCATCAACTTCCCAAATCCCTGACTGTTCAAATCCTACCCATCCTACAAACCCACTTTTCCTGATACTGACTGTTCCTTCAGCACATCTACAGAACTTGGTGAAACTCCTAATACTCATACACCACCTGACACTGAAGTTTGTAGTTATCTGAGTAGGTACCTACTAGCAAGCAAGGATCCTGCCTTTTACATCTATAGATCCCGAAATATTTTGTAGAAAATAAAATAATTGGGGAAATAAACGTTTCTGTTGAATTCTGTGTTCTATTTTTAAAGGCAACCATAAAATACAGCCCACTTGGAAATTGAAACCTATGAAAAGGTAAGACAAAGCTGAGAAATCGGACCTTGGAGTACCGAAAAAGTGACAAACTCCAAATTAAACATCCATCTATCTATCCATCTGATTTCAGCATGCAACCAAGACCAACACTGCATAATACAATAGAGCCATTCCACAATCTACTGCAGTTAAAAGCAAGGGCCAAGTTCCTCCAAATGATGACTTTGCCCACAAACTTAAAATTTTATCCTGTGCCTATTTGTCAGGTCATTTGTGAAAAGGACAACAAAAGAAAACAATCACCTGGAAGATACATCAACCTCTGCGCAAGAACCACCCAATTCGCTGAACAAGTGGGCCACTAATAATCCTCCCAAAGAGCCCTTTCAACAGAAAATGGGCTTTTTTTTTTGAGCAGGTTTAGAAACCCTTCCTGTGGAAGGTAACAGGAAATGGAATTTACTCAGCCACCATATGCCATATGTAATCCTACTTTCTCTACACAGAAAAACAAAAGTATTTTTTCCTGAAACAAAACTTAATCTCCTAAAATGCGTCAAAACAAAACCATGATAACTTCAGTTCTATTATGTTACTTTTTAAAAGGGAGAAAGTCAAGCAGGGACTGTAAATTATTTTTAACTTGCTATTCACAAAGTGGTACATTAATCTTTACTTGTGAATATTCATGAACTGTGCTGTAACTTATAACCAGATCTTTTTATTCTAATAGCTTTTTTTCCCCGATGCTTATTTTTACACAGATTAAGGAATTATTTGGGTTTTAGAAATACTTCTGGACAAAAGAGAGTGTGATAGACAAATAGTGTAGTGAGACTACCTCAAAGTTTGGATGTCTCCTAGCAAGTAACAATCTGATACTTTTTTTTTTTTAAAGTAAACACCCCTAAAGTTGATTTGTCTCCATTTAATCTTTTTTTTTAATTTATTTATTTATTTTTATTTTTGGCTGCGTTGGGTCTTCGATGCTGCGCGCGGGCTTTCTCTAGTTGCAGTGAGCGGGGGCTACTCTTCCTTGCGGTGCGCGGGCTTCTCATTGCAGTGGCTTCTCTTGTTGCGGAGCACGGGCTCTAGACGTGCAGGCTTTAGTAGTTATGGCATGCAGGCTCAGTAGTTGTGGCACACGGGCTTAGTTGCTCCCTGGCATGTGGGACCTTCCCGGACCAGGGCTCGAACCCATGTTCCCTGCACTGGCAGGCAGATTCTTAACCACTGTGCCATCAGGGAAGCCCCTGATACTACTCTTTCTTGATTAAAATTATTCCCCAAGATTTAATAATGACCGAACATTTCAAGAATAGTATAAAATTATTTTAATTTTATTATTGTTTATTATTTAAAATTATTTTAATTTTTAAAATTCTTAAATTTTTCCTTTATACTCATGTTCCTGTGTATGGAATGTAGAATCAGCTCTCATTTCACAGGAAAAAAAAGTCAACTTTCCAAATCTCTCAAGTAATATTCCCTCTCATGGCCTTCGGGAAGTGTTGTCAATAATATCAAAGTTTCATTGCATTTTCACAACTTCAGACATGCAACTCTTGATATTTAACCTGTAGGCCTAAGTAAATTAAGCCCCAGGACAGTTTCCTCATTAGGATTTAAGAGTGACCTGCAACAAGTAATCAAGGCTATATATAAATGCTACTTTATAAAGAAAAATCACCTTGGGACAGTGGTGCATAGAATTAACTGGAATCACAATTCAGGGATCCAATTCTCCAGTGATTAGAGAGCCTCACTAAAGTGCTCAAGGTAGGAAAATGGCAGGTATCAAAATCAATTCAGAGCTTTGAAGATATACATGAACTCAATTCATGAAAGAGTTCAGGGCCTTTTCAATTTGGATTACCAAAAATAAGCAAACAAAACAAGCTGAAAACAAAAAAGAAACCACCATGCATGTTACACAGCAAAGTGTTTAATTCTTTTATGTGTAAAGTCCATTCATACCCTTAACCTTTCTGGAAGTTGGGGACTAAAAATTAGAAGGAAATAAGACATAACTCCCCAGGTACCTTAAATACCTTTAATATAAAATCTAAAGCAAGCTGTGGAAAAACATTTCAATGCCTGACAGAATAAAGACGGAACAGTACAAAAATGTTTTAACTACATTACTCCCAAGAGAACCATATGCAATGAAATATAGAACAAAGAGAACCATATGCAATGAAATATAGAACAAAGTAAATAAAACATCTTGGGATGTACATCTTGGGATGTCAGTCTGTAGGTGTACTTGACAAACTATAGCATAAAGAAAATTTTTCTATCAAACTCTTACTTTAGGTTAAAAAAAGGGTATTCTAAGTTTTTTATTAATAAGATAAATTTTGCTTTTAAATTAAATTTTTAACTATGTGTTTATTAAAAAGAAATATAGGAACATGATATTTTTTTAAAAGTTCAACCCTATAGGTATTAAATGAAAAGTTAACCAAGTTTTGCATAAATAAGCACACATTCATGGATAAATACTTATTTTTGCTTTTTACCCAAAGAAGATCTCATTATAATAGTGGAGTTTTTTAACCTTTTCTAAAAATTACATTTCTGATTACTCATCAAAGAGGGCACCTTTCGATTTACTGACCATTCAATGTTTCTTCCTCTGTGAATTGCCAGTTTATCTTTTGCTCAATTATTTACGGAGTTGTTTTTCCTTATTGAATTGTAGTCATTTAAAAAATATTCTGACTACAGACTCTTTGTAGTTATCTGTAATGCAAATATCTTCTCCAGATGTGTGGCCGCTCTTTTCACTTTCTGATGCTGGCTTATGATTAACGGAGGGTTTTAATTTTAATATCATTGAACTTATCAATCATTATTTAATACATTTGCTTTTACATATTTCTAAAGAACTTTTCCCTTACTCTAACCCTAAAAAAAAAAATTCTATATTTTCTTCTAAAACTTTTAAAGTTCTCCTTTTCACATTTAGATATTAATCCATTTAGAACTATTTATATATATATATTTTATAAATTTATTTATTTATTTTGGCTGTGTTGGGTCTTTGTTGCTGCACGCGGGCGTTCTCTAGTTGCGGTGAGCAGGGGCTACTCTTCGTTGAGGTGCACGGGTTTCTCATCGTGGTGGCTTCTCTTGTTGCAAAGCACGGGTTCTAGGTGCAGGGGCTTCAGTAGGTGTGTCACAGGCTCTAGAGCGCAAGCTCAGTAGCTGTGGCGCACGGGCTTAGTTGCTCTGCGGCATGTGGGATCTTCCCGGACCAGGGCTTGAACCCGTGTCCCCTGCAATGGCAGGTGGATTCTTAACCACTGTGCCACCAGGAAGTCCGAACTATTTATATATTGATGTGAGGTAGGGATCCAGTATAATTTTTTTCACGTGAATAAATAACCACTAACTTAATAGTCTGTATTTACCTCAATGTATTGTATACTTCCAATTCTACCTCTGAAACACATCAAGTTTCTCTACATACATGGGTGGTCTGTTTCTGGGCTTTCTATTCTGTGCTATTTACTGGTCTATTTGTCCACCTCAGTAGTTCTCAACCAGGATCAGTTTACACACCCTCCCTTCCCCTCCAGTCATCCGGCCACAGTCCCCACGCCCCCACCAAAGAATTATCCCATCTAAAATGTCAACAGTATCTCTGCTGAGAACCCCTAAGGCTATCCCAATGCAGTCATAATTACTACTGCTTCACTTCACAGGTTTTCTGAGTTCTTTCTACAGCACCAAAAATAACTATCTCATTGTTTTCAACAATTTCATTGCATGGCTGAAACTGATAATATTGTACAATGAACAGATTCTCTTTCAATAGACATTTAGATTAACAATTTGTTTTTGTTTTGTTATTACCAACAATGCTGCAATGAATACCCTTGCCAACAGTTTTTGCACAACTATATCTTCAGGCCAAGTTCTCAGAACTGGAATTGTGAGTCAAAAGGTATACGATGAATTTTAGTTGATAGCACCAAATGGCTTTACATAGAAATAACACCTTACAAAAATCGTTTAACTTCATCTATTTCCCCATACTTCTGCCAAACTAGTTTTTATTCAAACTTTGAATTCTTCACGAATCTCATAAGTGAAATTTTGTTTTAACTACATTTGTTAAATTATAAATAAGGCTGAGTAATTTTTGTTTTGCTTATTGACCATGTGCATTTCATTTACTGTGAAATGCTTATCCTGGGCCCATTTTTCTCTGGGAGTATAAGTTTTTCTTATTGACAGAGTAAAACTTTTATTAGTACTTCAACTAAATATGATGCAAATATTTTCCCCTTAATGTGTCATTTTTAAGAATCTTTGTAAAAAAAGAATTTTTTCATAAAGAAGTTTTTCATTTTTATGTACTCAAATTTACCCTTGTAACTTCTGGATGTTCTTTTATGTTTAGAAAGGACTTTCCACTTCAATGAATTGTCATTATATGAGTAATACTATTAAAACAAACTCCTATGCTTGCATTTTCTGCCTTGGATTTAGACTTGTTAATTCAGCATTACACTGCAATGGGCTGCATTTCATTTAGCATTGAACACCTCCTAAGAATAGCTTAATATTCTTAAAAGTTATATATATTGTGATATGACCTTATTTGGATCTCCAAAATGAGATGCTTTATATTCTGACTTGCTGAAATTCTCTTATTAGTTTGATACCAAATAAAAGTATAGTGTAGTAATAGTTTTTGTAGGGGTAGGAGACAAAATTCTTCAGACACTAAATAAAACTGGATACAGAATAGATTTCTATGTTTACAATTCCATTTTAAGGAAAAAGGTGAGAGTGACAAATTTTGAGATTTATATACAGTAGCACAGAGAGGTCTACAATTATTAAAAAACTAACCAGATAGAACAATTGATTTCAACCATCCTTTGGTATCTTTTACACACAAACCTGTCACTTTCCATAACAAATAAGATGCTTCATCGAATGGTCCTCAAATAGTTAAGACATTTGTTTTTATTCAGGATGAAATTTTTTACCACCAAAACCAGTTTTTAATAATTTTATCATTCTTACAAATGTCATAAATTAGCATAATTACACTGCCATAATGTGAGGAGCAGTCAAATGATAGATTGGGAAAATATTTTGTATCTCTCATAAAGTCTGACCCAGAGAATACTCTGGGATCAAAATTTTCAAATAAACAGCACCAACATTGTGCTGATGACTTCCAAAAACTGAAATATCTGTAACACAGTATGGTCTTAATTGAACTATTAAAAAAATTTTTTTAAAGCTACCATGTTTACCAGTAGCTAACAATTAAATGGCCCTTACTAGGTTCCAGGTACTGTTACAAGAACTTATGTCCTTATCTATTGCCCTTAACACTCTATAAGAGAGATACACCATTATGATCCATCTTTAAAAAGGTACCGATAAGAAAAGGGAGGCACAGAGCAGGTGTAACTTGCCTGAGGTCACATTCTTCTTTAACCTCTCAAATGCAAACTTCCATGATTTACTACAAAAATAAGAAGCATGGATATAGTACAAGGAAAACACCAGATTACTTTATTCAGTGTTCTTAAACTACAAAAGATTTAATTAAAGAAAATACTCCTTTAAAGCTCCCTAGCCTGAAGCTCAACTCTGAGCACAATGCATTAAAGCACCTGGTCCCCAAGGGGCTCTCAGAGGCTCTGTAGTTACATGCCAGAACAACACTCAAGACAGTGGCTACACTACTGGCAGAATGAGTATGTGAATCCTCTCAAACCCAGTTTTGTTTTGGTTTCTTTTTTCCAGCTCCTCCACCATGGCCTCCTCCCTCCTCTCAAAGCAGAAGCAGGGAAAGCCCCTCCTACCACCCTCGAGTCCATGTTACAATACATTTGGTTATTCAGTGCCCAAAACTACACTTGGTAATCCCAAATTTCATAAAAGTTCCCTAGAGCCTCTGCTCTCTCTCTAGCAAACTCTCTCTTCTCCTGTGGGGTTCAGGAATAGAAGTGATCAGTGTTCTCCATTTCTCAGTCTCCCCAACCCAGGAGTCAGCACAGGTCTTGACTGCATGCATGTCATCAATTAACGTGGAGAGGTACCGCGGGGAGGGGTTGGGATCTATCAGGCTCAGCTGGGACCACCTTTCTATAATGAGACAAGCAACTGCCTGTTAATTTATGATCATAATGAGTGACTTCTAACTGGCAGGAATAAAATGCTTTCCCAACAGGTCCCCATTCTTATTAATTTCATTGTAACATTATTTAACTAACCTCACTTGTATTCCCTGACTATCAGAATTAAACAAAATATGTTAAGTACAAAACATTAAAGCTAGCTAATGTTCTTTTTTTATTGGGGTATAATCAATAGATAACATTATATTAGTTTCAGGTGTACAACATAATGATTCGCTATTCCTATACATTGGAAATCACACAGCTCCATTTTTGCCACAAATAAGAGGGCATTACATTTTGCAGTGGTAAGCAGGATGGCTGGGATTAAGTAGCTGGTGGGTTACTGAGAAGTCTTGTGCTAAAGAACATCACGTTCACATCTGTTAGTTTTAAGATCTAGCATATAATCATTATTATAGCATTCTGTATCTGGACTGCAGCTGTACTGAGGAGGAAGACGAACCATGCCAGAAGATTTGTTAAGCCCAGGTGCTGGCAACCAATTACTTGCCGTGTATCAAAAGCAAAACACTTAACCTCTATCTCTCAGTTTCCTCATTTGTAAAATGAGAATAACACCACCCACCCTCCTTTGAGGGATTTTTGAACGTTAGGTTAGATAATACCAGTGAAAAGGCACTGCACAAGTAAAGTACCAAACAAATGTAAAGTGTTGTTATAAACAAAACTCAATATTACCACTTTTTTAAAGAGTAGGAATAAAGCAGCAACAGATGGCTCCTAATTCAGAAAGGCTTGGTAAGGATCTCACCATCAGCTCGTCCTCAGCAACACTTCAAAAGCACAGCCTCACTAAAAACTAACACAAGAATTACCTCATCAACAAAATTTGCCACGTTTCAATTACTCAAAAACTTCTTTTAAGCGTAAATCCTTCTCACTCTGGTAATGCAAGTGAAAATGGGGAGTGAAGTATAAGATTCTTTTAACACTCCATTCATATGCAACCAAGACACTGATTTTCAAGTCTTATCACTTCCTAGCCACGTTTTTATAACCGTTCTCAATACCTTCTTCTCTATTCATGGAAAATTTTAGGACTCGTTTTAAGTATCGCCTTCTTCGTGAGGATTTTTCTAACAGTTTCAAGGTCTGACATTCTCTTTCGTTTGGATGTCATTTAAATGACAACATTCGAGTACCCTGCATTTTGGAAAGGGGGAAACTGAGGCCCAGGCCTCGGCACGACGAGCCCAAGGTCACACACGGCGAGATCAAAAACGTAAGCAGAGTTGCTGTTTTTCCAAGGCTGTCGCATAGAACGCGGTCAAGCACTCATTCCCCTAGAGAAACAGCAGGCACAGAGCCGCATGCTCACACCTCGCTGCTTTCTCCCCGCCCTCGCTCAGAGGCAAAAATGAACAGGAGACTGACTCGCAGGGAGGACCACTCCGCTGTCAACTCTGAGACAAATGTCATCTCCTCCTCCCGTCCGGCCCGCAAAGACGCCCCCAGGGGGGAAACGAAACTAGCGCGCGCGCGCACACACACACACACACACACACACACACACCACCGCCTGCGCGCGGCTGCCCTCTCCCTCTTGCACGTCTCGGCCCGCGAAACTAGTACGTACACACGCACACACACACACACACACACATACATACATACACACACCCCACGGCCTGCGCTCGGCTGCCCTCTCCTTCCTGCACGTCTCGGCCCGCGGAGCCGTCCCCGGACGCAGGCTACCCCGTCCCCCTCACCAAGGAGCCGGAGGAAGATCTGGAGCCCGATGCAGAACCGGCTTTGGCTGTAATCGTAGTAGGAGTTGAAGATGGCGTCGATGATGTAGAGGCAGGGCACCCGGAGCGCCACTTCGAGCGCCGCCCAGACCTGCTGATGGGCCATCCGCACCTGCTGCTCCGGGGGCCCCAGCGCCGCCATAAGCCGCTGCCACACCGGGGCTGGGCGGGCCGGGTAGAGCCGCGCGGGGCAGGGGCCGGGACGGCGGCCGGGGGCGGAGGCGAAGGCGGGCGACTCCGCCCCCGCCCTCCCTCCTCTCGTGTCTCTCTCACGGCCCGCCCCGCCGCCCGCTCGCGTCTCTCGAGCTGGAGCAGGCGGCGGAGGCGGCGGCGGCGGCAGCAGCGGCGGCTCCCGGGAGGCCTGTGGGTGTCGGTGTTTCCGGCCGGCTATGGTCTGGCTCCTCCTCCCTCCACCGCCTCCCCCGCCCGTGGAGCCACCATCTTGACCTCGCCCGCCCGCCTCTGCAGTTGCTGCTGTTGCCAGGCCCGGAGGCTGCTCCCGCGGTCACGCGAGACCGCGGAAGCCGCGCGCCGACGCTCGCGTCATAATACGGCGCTAGGGGCGCTCCCCTCGCGGTCACCACGCTCGGCGTAGCAGACGTCCCTATCGTTGCCATGGTTTCCGCCCATCTCCGGAGCCGGGGCCGCCTTTGCTGCTTTTGGCGCCACCCAGTGGCGCAGGCGCTGTTGGGCAGCCGCGCCCTCCAGCCTCAGGGTGGGCGCCTCACCCGCAAAGGCGTTGGCGTGTGAGGCAGTCACTGCTTCGTCGGGAGGGAATTATTAGCTGCTTTATTAGAGCCCATTAAACGTCCCATAAACATGATTCAGAACTGCTTGGCAGGAGGAGAGCCAAAGGGCGCCGCCTGCCAGAGCTACTCCACCCCACCGGGAAGCCGGGTCTGAGCGGTCGACCTTCCGAGGAAGATGCTACAAGGCCGCCTGTCGGAGGCGTCGCTGCGTGCGGTGTATGGAGCGGGCACCCTTCGTGGTATTGGGCTTGGAGTGGTAGGCGCTACCGAGAAAAACATCCCTCTCATCTCTTTGCACATCATCCTTTCTATCTACTACCCGATTAGGCAGAACTGCGGACCGTGGTCGGCCACATTATACTAATGTCAAGGGCAAGAACCCTTTTTTTTTGGTTTTTTATTTATTTTTGGCTGCGTTGGGTCTTTGTTGCTGCACGGGGGCTTTCTCTAGTTTCAGCGAGCCGGGGCTACTCTTCATTGTGATGCGCAGGCTTCTCATTGCAGTGACTTCTCTTGTTGCGGAGCACGGGCTCTAGGTGTGCGGGCTTCAGTAGTTCTGGCACGCAGGCTCAGTAGTTATAGCTTGCGGGCTCTAGAGTGCAGGCTCAGTAGTTGTGCTGCACGGGCTTAGTTGCTCCGCGGCATGTGGGATCTTCCCGGACCAGGGCTCCAACCAGTGTCCCCTGCACTGGCAGGGGAATTCTTAACCACTGGGCAACCAGGGAAGTACCAAGAACTCATTACTAATGTGACTTAAGGGCAAGAACTCTGACCTCTGTCTTTGTTTCTAATCTTTGAGGTAAGAACACACAGTCAGTGCCTTCTTTCCTTCTCAGGGCAGAAGAGGCCATACTGTTTTGTTTTTGTAGAGGATCAGAACATGCCACCCCAAAATATGTTACTTTGACATGATTATTTTGAACTGAAGACAGTTGAGAAACAGCAGGAACAAACAAAAAGCTCTCCAGCTCAACACTTCCCTCCTTCCCATTTGCCTGAAAATAGGACATAAATTTCTATTGGTAAAGGTGTCTCCCTCTCCCTTACCAAGAAGAGGACGACTCTTAGACTCAATCACTGGCAAAGCTTATTAAGCTAATCCTTATCCATTAGTTTCCCCCCATTCACCTTCCCACAGTCTGCCACCCCAAAAGCCTAAACCCCTTTTCCTTTATCTCTTCTCTACAATGCATTGTTCTTTGTTAAGATGCTATATAAGCCCCGAATTGTAGCCACCTCTTTGAGTTATTCAACACTTAGTTTCTCCTGGACGTATGTGCATGGCATAAGTTAATAAACTCTCGTGTTTCTCTTGTTAATCTTTATTTTATTGGTTTAATTTCCAGGGCCCCAGCCACAGAACCTAGGAAGGAAAAGATTTTTGTCCCTCCTCTATACTTTCTTGCCTATCCATGTTTTAACAGTTTCTGATCTTAATTTGATGCACAAATTCTATTAGTATAAGAATTTCTAATTAAAACTAAATTCCACCTTGGGCCCAGAACTTTCAGGAGTGGTGGCACAGTTATCTTATATGACTTCAAGCATGTCTCTTTAAACTCACTAGGTCTCACTCTCCCTATCTATAAAATGAAGGTATGAATAAGATCCTGGCAAGTACTTTAAAATACTACCTTAAATCTAAATTTACATTAATGAGGTAGTTTTTAGAATGCTTTTAGGGATTTTTAAGATAGAAGATAAGCTTTCAAAGAAATAGCTGCAATTCACTGAATCTAATCTCTTTGGCTTCTACATTGATTTGAATGTTGCACAACTCAGGTATATATTAAATTGAGTCTACCCAGAACAGTATGTGGGGTAGCTGTGTGTGTGTGTGTGTGTGTGTGTGTGTGTGTGTATTCATAAATTACCCATGTTCAAAAATAACAATCTGTTCATTTGGCTTTAATGGTTCAGAAGCCTTTTAGTACCTCTAAAAAGCCTTTAGATGTAGAATGTGTAAAAACTAGTTTCAATTTTTGGTTGATATTTACATCAGCCAAGTCTTTGTTACACGCAACAGGAACTGATTCTGGGCTATCTTAAGCAAAAAGGGAATTTATTAAAGAATTATTTTAATTATTCTTCAGAATTTCAGGTTCCAAGAGTGACTATGCAATTGGTCAAGCTTATTGGACCATGTATCTGTACCCAAGCTGTACCAGAGGGCAGGTACAAGCAGCTTCCTTAGTGGGAGAAAGCAGCAGGAAACAAGCACTTAGAATTACCCACCCCAGCTCTCCCTGCCAACGTATTTTGTATTTCCTTCAAATGGAAGGTGGGGATGCTGGAAGAAGGGTAGGTATTGATAGCCCCCAAAAGGATAAATACACACCATAACTTTATCTCAGACCTTGGGAACTACTTGGAAAATAATCTCTGATCCTAAATTACTTCATAGTTTTTCTCATTCATTAAAGTAAATTTCAGATGTGCTCATGGAAATTCAGCTATTTGAATTTTCTCGTTTTGTAAATGCCAAATGAATAGGAAGATTCTGTTGTTGTTTAGTTAACAAAGGAAACATGAGAGAATATAGTGGCATTTGGAGTCAACGTTGAGTACATACTGACTGACTTTGGTTCATTCATTCATTCATTCATTCAACATTTACTGAGCACTTTCTATATGCCTGGCAGTATGCTTACCCACTTCTGCTTCTCACTAGTTCTCTGTCTCTAGACAATGTACTTAAGCTCTAATCTTCAGTATCCTCATCTGGGAAAAAGAGAAAAAAAGGTTAATAATGTCAGATAAGATACAAAACATATAACATGTATTATCCAATTTAATCCTCCACAAACCTGTCCAAGGACACAGGCAATTAAGAGTGGCAGGTTTCTAACTCACACTTTTCAGATTCCACAGCCTCAGATCTGATCCTCTGCAAGTAACTGCTCATGCTTGTTACACAAATTAAAACAACATGTTTTAGGTACTTAGTATGGTATATGGTAAACAGATTTTAGGAGAAATACTCATTGGAACCCCTATGATACATACTGTGTTAGTACTGTGAAGATACTGTTTATTAGTGTGGGTTGTTATATGTGATAACCATTCAGTGGTACTGAATTTATATTAGGATATAAATATATGATAGGCTCAAATATGTTAGTCATCTAAGGTGATGGTTAAGAATAATCTGAGGGATTAGATACTGCTGAGAGGAAGAGTACAAGTAATACTAAGTTAAAAACATCTGTCAAGGCAGGGAGCCTAGAGAAGATGGATATAGTATCCCTCTGACAGACGGGAAATACAGGATCCTTCACCCTGGACGGGATCCTGTCATCCAGGCTTCTGATAACCACTTCTCATTTCATAGCTACACCCAAATGAGTAGAACAAAAGCTTCAAGGTGAAAGATGCAATATTGCAAAGATGTCAACTTTACCTTATAGGTTCAATGTAATTCCTCCCCCCAAAAAAAATCTCAGCAGGACTTTTTTTCAAAAAATTGACAAGCTGATTTTAAAATCCGTAAGAAAATGCAAAAGATCAAGAATAACTAACGCAATCTTAAAGAATAAAGTTGAATGATTTACAGTATCATATCAGGACTTATTCTAAGGCTCTAATTTAGACAAGATGGTATTGGTGGTACATGGATAGAAAAACTGACCCATGGAACAGAAGAGAAAGTCTAGAAATAGACCCACACATATACAATCACCTGATTTATCATAAAAGTGACACTACAGTGCAGTGGAAAAAGGATGATTTTTTTAAAAACAGCACTATAATGGGACTCTATGGATACTACCTAAGAACAGCATATAACTTAATGGTCAAACACAGTACAGGCATTCTCCCTAAAATTAGGAACAATTTAACATTGTATTATAAGTGAGGGGCTGGGAATAGAGCAAGTTAAAATGCCAGAAGCTTTCCTTTTTAATCAAGACTTAGCTGTTTTTCTTGAATGAAATGCTCCTTAGATTGTCCGCAAGCCTTTAGTTTCTAGAATTCTGAAAAGGTTGATTTTGACAATTTTTGCCAGTGTTCTCATTGCTTTTTATGGAAGAGCCAGTTTTTGGAGGTCCTTATTCTGCCATTTTGGAAGTTGCCCATTTTACTCCTGATATAGGGTAGGGAAGTATCAAAGAGACAGCCTAGCAGACGCAATGAGTGTGAAGTACATTCCTTTCTGCCCGCATTGTCAGTAACTCCACTTCCTCCTGATCAGGTTCAATTACTCCAGCCAGGATGGTGATTCGTTCTTGTCTGCTGGTCTCTTGGCACAAGGAGCCTCAAATTACTGGGAAACCTCATAGGTTAAAGTTTAATGGATCTATTAATTGTGTCTCCTGATGAAACAGTTCCCCTGATAGGAAGCAGCCCTCTAGAGCCGGGGTCCCCAACCCCCGGGCCTGTTCGGAACCGGGCCGCACAGCAGGTGAGCGGCTGGCGAGTGAGCAAGTTTCATCCGCCTCTCTGCATCGCTCGCATTACCGCCTGAACCTTCCCCCCCGTCCGTGGAAAAACTGTCTTCCACGACACCGGTCCCTGGTGCCAAAAAGGTTGGGGAGCGTTGCTCTAGAGCAGAGTTGTGGGGATGGGAAGCACATGAATCAGTGGAGACAGAAAGTGGGTGTATTAATTTCCTACTGCTGCTATAATAAATTACCACAAACTTAGTGGTTTAAAACAACACATTTATTCTCTTAAATTATGGCGATCAGAAATCTAAAATCAAGGTGTCAGCAAGGCTGCATTTCTCCTGAAGGCTTTGGGAGAGAATCCATTTGCCTTTTTCAGTTTCTGGAGGCTCTGCCTACATTCCTTGGCTCATGGTCTCTTCCTTACATCACTCCATCCTGCTTTGGTCATCAGATCTCCTACTACTTGCTCCCATCTCCCTCTTACAAGGACCTCTGAGATTATATTGGGTCCACCTGGATCATCAAGGCTATTCTCCCCATCTTAATCACACCTGCCAAGTCCCTTTTACCATGTAAGATCACATATTCACAGGTTCTGGGTATTAGGACATGGACGTATTTGGGGGCCATTATTTAGCCTACAAGGGGAATTCTATTTCTACCTTTTCATTCCCAGACTTGCATTTTCTCTCTATACTGGACATGGCACTATATAATGAGTTTGATTTAGTATACTGAGTCCTGGGGGACGGCATCCCATCTTCACATCTTCCAAGCTTTTGCTGAAGTTTCAAAAGGATTTTTCACCACTCCACCGGGCCAGCATTTTCTAGGTTCTGGAGTATGTGATAGGACCAGTGAACCCCATGGTCATGAAACAGTCCTTTGCTGTAAAGTAGGTCCCTACGTCAAAGGCAATATTATGCAGGATACATATTGATGGATCAAACACTTGTAAACCCTTGGACAAGTAGTCTAGCCAACATCTTGTGGACAGGAAAGGCAAACTCATACCTGGAGACAGGAAGATTCTAGTAAAGGTCAGTCACTGTCCTTCCAGGATAGGCGCCCAATGTAATCAACTTGCTACCAAGTAGCTGCTTGGTTTCCTTGAGGGATGCTATTGTATCAAGGGCTCAGTGCTGAACATGAGGGAGTGGCCACTTGGTGAGTGGAAGCCGTGCTGTTGACCTCTTGCTCACCTGCATCCCTGGGACATGACAATGTACATGAGCCCATTGTGCCAGTACTGGGACAGCTGGTGGCTGCGGTTGCTGAAGGACTGGCCAAGTCTGTTTACCTGGTTGTTGAGTGCCTGTTCTGTGGTGGATTATCCTGGTAGGCGTTGTTATACAACACAAAGTTCTTTACTCATGTGCCGAATCCCGCAGATTTCTCCACTGCTTCTTCTCCAGGCTTCCCTGTCCCTGATCTAATCTTTTTCATGCCAGGCCCCTGATCATCTAGCCAACTTATTTGCCACCTTCCAAGAAGATATATTCTTACTTCAAGCCACTACTTTTTCCACACAAAGTGGATGACCAGGAATACTGCCCCAAATTCTGCCTTTTTGGAGAATTCACCTGTCTTTTAACAGCACTCCTGATTTGGGCTGTAGGGCAGAAGTCTATTTTAGTTTTGAACCCATATTCCAATAAACCCACTGGTGAACTTAGCTTGGGCTTTTTTGTCCTGAATCAGCTAGACAAAAGAGCCTCTCAAGCAGCCGCAGTTGTGAACTGAGGGAGGGACCCTGGTTCAAGTGTTATACGTATGATACGGGAGTCTGGACCATCGCCTATTCATTTCCCCTGGCCCTACTTGTCACCGATCCCAGGTGTACCGCTTCCACCTTATGATGGACCGACTTGGTGGGTCTGACAAAACCTAGCTCATGAAGGGTTACTTGATGTCCCATGAGATGCTCAGTTCCTACCAAGGCCCATCAGCATGCAAGGGGCCATTTTTGAATGACGTGTGGTTCTCCACTGCAGATGCTTTGGCTTTGCTACAGAGCCTAGAAGTCTACCTTGCGATCCTCCAGTTGCAGCTTGCCATAAACTCCCATGGCTGCTATGCTTATCACAGATACTCTTGTCCCATAGACTCTCCTGTATTGAATGGCCCATGCAATAGGGCTCATTACACTGCAGCCTGTACCTGCTACAGAGCCTTTATGTGCTCTGGATCCCACTGAAGACTGGCAGCCTTCCAGTCACCCAGTATATGAGTCGGAGCAGAATTCTCAAGTTCTGAATTCCCACAAAGCAGCCTGGAGCTTGGTGTGCATTCTTGGTGGCCGATTATTGATAAAATGAGTGAGATGCAAAAATTTGTTCTTTACTACGAAGGAGACATCTTGACACTCAAGCAGACCACTGGACTCTAAAAATTTCACTGATGTAAAAGGTTGCTTGTTCTTATTAGTGATTATTTCCTATCCTTGGGAGTATAATATGCTAGCTACTTATTGTTTACCTGGCCCAAGTAGTAATGATGTCATGAATGTAATAGGTCAGTGTGACATTCTGTGGGAGGTTGAGATGGTCTAGATCTCTTCAGACTATATTATGATAGAGGGTGGGCAAGTACTGTTCTCTGTCCTATATGAATGCAAACTGCTTCCCATCCCACACCCTCAGCACCCAGTTCAACAGACTCTCACGGCTCCTGTTGGTACATGTAGGTTAGGTCCTGCATCTCCTTTGGCACATAGGCCCATTTGAAAGTGCTGAAAGTAGACACACAAAGTGAAGGGAAAGGAGCTGCAGGACAGCTGCTTCACCATGGTGCTGCAGAACTGCTTTGTTTTTTCCATAAAGTTTTGCTACTTTTATTTGAATTTTGAAACTGTACGTTTAGCTTTGATCTTAAAATAAAATTCAATTACTAAAAGAAAAAAAGGGAAACTAGGACAGTCTATCCATCTGTATCTACCTACCTACCTAATATGTGTGTGTCGTGCCAAAATTCAGTTTTAGCCTCATATTCAATATTTTCTACTTACCTTGGATTCAACCTTGACCTTTAAAAACCCAAAGAGACAAATACCTATTTTCTCACTGTTTCTGGCCTCTCTGAAATTGTGTGTGATTGTTGGTCAGGAAATCTTGCAAGTTATTAAATCTAATCAGAAAGATATCATTGCTAATATTTTAATATTCATTTTATAATATAGGTAAGCATTCTAAACATAATTGTAGCAAGAAATTCTTCTGTGCTTTACATGTTGAAACATTGTGTCAGCTGAAGTATGTATATTATTGCTAGAGTGAATTTCATCAATAATAATGATTGTGAAAGCTAGTACATTTACGTCAAAACAATTATTATAAACTTCTAAATAGTTAAAAAAAAAACTGACAAAATTTATGAAACGGCCCTCAAGGCATCGGACATAGGCGATGAAGAGCAATGGTCCATGAGAGGTGGAAAACAAACCAGGTGAGCCATACAATTGCTCCAACTTACAGCCTGGAACTTTTCCAGGCTGTGGCATGAGGATGGAGTGGAGGCCAGCAGTCTAACTCCCTGAGGTGAGGAGGTGAGTCCTGGGAGCCCAAGTAAGTAGAGTTCACAGGGTAGAATGCCAGGGAGGAGAAAGCCACACACAAAGGGAACTCCAGAGATCTGCCGACTGTTACCTTAAAAGTTTTCAGCTGAGTAATGACCAGCCCACATGATAGGAAACTACCAACAGCCAACAAAAGACCCACCAGAAAGGATTATAGGAAAAAATACTCAGAGCTCACACCACACAGGGTGGTGGATAATTCCTGTTCCTACATACAGCAAGAGTGGAAAATCTCATAATTCACAAGGCGTCAGAGAACGAAGAAAGGTCTTGCTTCAAAAATGGAAAAAAATTAATCCTAGACTATATGCTGCTATAACAAGTGCTTAAAAGCAAGACTCAAAAAGATCAAACTGTTTCCAAGTAACCTAACTATATTCCAGAACAAAACTCAAAAATGCTTTTAAAAATATGAAAATAGTTTTAATCATTTAAAATAATAGTCTAATTTGAAAATGCCGAGTCTTATGCCTTGCCCATGTGAAGTGGCTGCACCTTGAGGCTGTTCAGAGTGACATATACTGGGGTTTCTTCTCACACGTGTGCCCAGGGTGGAAGAAACTGAATTAAAAATGCTTGTTCTGGGCTTCCCTGGTGGCGCAGTGGTTGAGAGTCTGCCTGCCGATGCAGGGGACACAGGTTCGTGCCCCGATCCAGGAAGATCCCACGTGCCGCGGAGCGGCTAGGCCCGTGAGCCATGGCCGCTGAGCCTGCGCGTCCGGAGCCTGTGCTCCGCAACGGGAGAGGCCACGACAGTGAGAGGCCCGCGTACCTCAAAAAAAAAAAAAAAAATGCTTTTTCTATATATTTGTGTCTCATCGTTTTAAATTTCTCTGTTTGTACCTTTTAAATATATACATTATATTAGTGTATTAATACATGCATGTAATTTATTAAAATTATGGAGTGAATGAATAGAGCAACTCACGGTTGAGGGAGTTTGATAAAATCATTATTATTGTTTTTTAATCACAACTTCTCCATCAAGTGGGTACATTAATCAGCAACTAATACTAATGCCCCCAAAGGAAGACTTTAGAGCTTTTACAAATTCCTGGATTGAATCTGTAAGGACGCCATGAGCCTCCTGACCCCTTCAGTCTTTTTTCCTTGGTGCCACTAAATGTCTCTTCCAGGTCAGGCCATCCAGCAAGTGCTTGGAGAAAACTGTACTGTAAATGGATATACTCAGGTGGAGAAGAGGCTTATTAAGGGACCCTTATTCTCTCCCATCACACGTAACTCTGCACACTCTCTCTCAGCTTAGGCATCCCTGCTCCCGCCTTCCCAGCCACCCTCTCCACCTCCCAGAACCCAGATCCTACATGTGCCTGTAGAAACCCACTTGTTTCTATATGTGCACTTAGTACACAGTACTGACATTGCTTCATCTGTGTCCATGTCACCAGATGGTGATTCCATTGTGGGCAGGACTCAGGTTTACTCACCTCTACGTCCCTGGCCCTCCGCATAGTGCCTGATGGGGAAATTCACAGAACATCCTAATAAACCAGTGAATGGCTTTCAAAATAAAGTCACTCTGCTGTAAGTAAAGCAGATGTGCAGCAATCCCTCACAGCCAAATTGGGAAATGGTAGCTCCCCTCATACAAAGACTGAAATATCCACGATATACTAGTCACTGTGATGACAGTTAACATATGTTAACTCATTTAAACCCAACAACTTTCCTTCAGGATATGTTCAATTGTTAACTCCAGCATACAGACGAGGAAACGAAATCATGAGAGATTCATGACTTGCCTCAGGTCACATAGAAAGTAGAGGAGCCAGGAGCTGAATGAGTGGAACCTAAATGCCACGAAGGCAGAGCCCATGTCAATCTTCCTTCCCCACTAACACTCAGGGCCTGATACGTATAACAAGTTGAATGAATTCATTTGGGTGCACGTGACATCAGCCGCCTCTCCCACAGCTTATGGCAGGAAGCTAATTCCTCAGCCCCTGGACATGCAGCTCCGACTCATCTTCCTCCCTGTTTCTCCCCCTGGATTGGCTCAAACCCCGCCTGGCATCTTTAGCTTGAGGAGAGGATGCTGTAGGCACAGGTGTGAGAAGAAACCCAGTGTGTGAAATGAAGGCAAAGGCAAGAAGGCCGTTCTGTGGGATGGGAATGGAATCTAGCAGGCTCCCTCTGCGGGGTCACATGATAGCCAACATTTCCTGGGGGCCTACTCTGCACTAGACACTCTTCTTTTTAATCCTTACAGCGACCCCCACCTTCAGCACATCTCTCACTGCTGCTTCTGTTCCAAACTGATCTAATGGCCACGCCCCAAACACTCTGAGCTTCCAAACTCTGGCACCTGTTAGTCTCTTCAACCAGCATCAGACTCCACTTAACAAAATCTCACCCTGTTTTTAAGAGCCAATTCAAACACTAGCTCTCTGAAGACCTCCTCATTCAATTCTCAGCTTTTTTTCCTTCCCCACCTTTACACTCCTACAACGAGCTATCACTCATACGGCACTTACTGCGTTCTGACTCTCGCAGCATTTGTGTTACGTCTGTTGCTAGCTTGGGAGCTCCTCAGAGACAGTGTCTAATGGCTCTTCATATTTCCTGTGGCTCATGTTGATGGTAGGCATTTAATATTTCCAGAACAACACAAGCAGCACCAATCCTATCCTTACTGGCACTGCTGCAAGAGAACAAGCAGCCCAGCCCAACCGCAGCCAGACAAATGCCAGGTACAATCAAAATCCTGATAAAGCCACACTTTACCTTTTTCCTTTTTTTGGCCTCGCCACACGGCTTGCGGGATCTCAGTTCCCCTACCAGGGACTGAACCCAGGCCATAGCAGTGAAAGCCTAGAATCCTAACCACTGGGCCACCAGGGAACTCCCAAACCACACTTTTCTGTATTTCCTTCATGAGGAAAACAAGCCCAGATGGCTTCAAAGTGCACCAAAACAAAGGTCTGAGAATTGATTCTTGACAATTAGTCATCCTAAAGGTAAACAGTGATTCCTTACATGTAGTCATTCCAACAGTAAACAATGGCACTGGCAGACAGCCATAAAATAAGGGGAGGCTTGGAAAACACAGTATCTCACATTCCTTAGAGCTCCTTATGTTGACCCTGATGTTCTCGGCCAGGGAAGGAAGATGGAAAGGGAGTCTGAGGCCTGTAAAAATCTAAGATTTTAATTCAAACTTTAAAAATGAGCTAGCAATTGGCAGCTACTGCACTAGCTAGGGCTGGAAACCTAGTTTCCCTGCCCTGTCATTTAAAGCAGTCACTCTTAACACTTTCTCTACTACAATAAACCTAAGACACACCCTCCCCGCACCTACTCATTTAGGAATGCTAAAGTAGACGAATGGAGGTAATTTAGAGTAACTTTTGTCCTCTTCCCTCCCTAATTTAGTCAGTCATAACCAAGCAGCACCACTTGAATGCCTTGCTTTGGACTCCAATGCTCAGACTCATTGATTTTACTTCTCAAATCCATTCACCTCCCACTGCCACCACCCTAGTCCGAGCCACCATCATCTCATGCCTGAACCGCCACAGAAGCCTCCTCGCCCGTCTCCCTGCTTCCAACCTGGCCCCACTCAGGTGAGTTTCCATACTGTAGCTGCAGTGATTTTGGAAACAGCACTGCGTCCTTCACTCTAAAATAACCAATGCCCTGTGTATAACTATTTATTAGGTGACAGCCATGTGAGACCTGGCCAAGAATCCCTCATTTTGCAAATGAGAAAATTCAAGGCCAAAGGAATACTGGAACCATGTACCCCAGGTTAGATAGAACTGAGGTCAGAATTCACAATTGCACAGCCAGGCCTCATTTCAATGAGCCACACTACTTCTTCCAGATACGTAGCTCATTCTGTAGGGTGTTAATGGAAGACAAATGAAATAACATGCATTGATTTAGAGCCTGCTTTTAGGGCAACAAAATATTAAAATAGATTACCAGGAGACAAGAGGGGTGAGGCCCCAGCCTGAGTTGATGCTTTAAGGGTCACTCACACGTAGATCCTCCTGTCTCAGGATCCACCTTCTCTAGCCAACTAGAGGACAGGGGCGGCATTCCAGATCCAGGACTATGTGATCCACGTGGGGAGCATAGGATTTCACTGGTTGGATGTGCAGGATTTGTGTCTTCCACGGTTTCCCGTACACCTGTTGAAGAAGAGTGGCAATTCGAGTTGCTGCAGCTTCTGCCCACCTTTGCCACTCTGGCTTGGTGGCGGCTGACAGCATTTTTCTCCTAGAATCACTGGCAGCTCCATTTTTCAACTGGTTGGTGATCATTTGCTGAGGAGAAGACCAATACTCCTTTTCCATTTCACTGCTTCCAGGAGGCTGGAGAGTCTTCCCTGGGAAAGATTCCACATTTTGGTGAATATGCAAAATGCCTCCAGCATCCTGTCTTAGCGTTTGGCAGGCAATGGGCCAGCCTTCTTCAGAGCTGGGAATAAGCCCCAGGTTCACCCTGTCCGCAATGTTTGAGAGCTTCAGTTTTCTGTTATCCCCAAAGTGTATCTGGCATCGATCAGCTACTCCATTGAGCTCAAGGTTATTTCTCAGAGCAACTACAGCATGGGGGTTCCACTCGCAGGCATGGACGAAGGCTGCACCAGCATGAACTAGGAAAGGCAAGGTAAAATAACCAATCCCTGCATAGAGATCCACCAGCACTTCTCCAGCACAGGGCAGCGATGCCACACGAAGCTTCTCAGTGATGTTTCCGAAGGAGAACATGCACTGGGTCACGTCAAACTTATATCGGATCCCATTATCCACATGCTCCACCCAGCCATGGTCGCCCAGCAGCAGATTCACTGCTGGAGTTCGAGTGCCATCCGGTGACACCCGCCCTCGTTTGGCCAAACGCTGGACGCCAAGTGCCGAGGCAACCGTCTCCCAGAGTTCTGGTTCCAAGTTTCTCCATTGCTTGGCTTGGAAACAGTCCTCACTCAGCAACAAGAGGTCGCCATGTCGTTGCCAAGATCGGGGCAGATCAGCCTCCAGCTGAGCTGACCACGTCACTCCGCGGCCCTCTACCCAGCGACTCACCTCAAGACACAGCCTTTGGGCAGGTGAACAAGCCTGGGCCTTCTTTGAAGGAACAGGATTCAGGAGCTGCGTTACCACACAGGTGCTGCCTGGAGCCACACGATTCCTCAGCTCCCGCAGGTGCTGCTCAGTGAGGGCCTCTCCCAGCACCGGTAGCGCCACGGTGCCATCCGGCATCTTTTCCACACGGTGCTGTCCCTCCAGGAGTTTCTGCTTCTCGAGATATTCCCTGTATCGCTGGGTATACCGAGGTTCAGTCACAACTGCGACAACAGCCGCGGACTTCCCGCCTGACCTGTCCATGTTGCTGGCCCCGCATTTCCTGCGATTCCCTCCGCGAGACTCGGAGACCACTCACCTCCGTCCGCACATCCAAGCCCAAAGCCGGAAGACAGGCGCGCTCGCCGCTGGCTGGGGCCGGAAGTGACGTTTGACCGGCAAGGCGGAACTATATGATATCGCGCTCGTTGATGAATGGCGTCGACGTTGCCGTTGCCGTGTGAGGCCGCTGCCGCCATCTTTGTTGTGGCCAACCGTTCCTTGTTCCTGCCTAAGGGGAAATTAATAACAAGAAGGAATTCTGCCGGCTTAAAAACTTCAAATTAGTTGGTATCCTGCAGAACCCTCAGATACTCTCTGCAATGCTGCTCACAGATCAAAAGAAAGAAGTGAACCTGGAATGATGCAATGAATTTGGAGAAAGCCTTCCCTTAGTCCCGTGCTGCACCTAAATCTGGCGCCTAAATCTCAGCCTGAGATGGAACTGTTCCCTTGGCTAAACACATTCTAGGGACACCAATCTCCTTTCGCTTCCTTTATAAAATTGGCCAAACCTTTTCTTGTGCTCTTGCCTTTGTACTTGCTGTCCCCTTTGTCTGAAATGCCCTTCCCCTAGAAGATACAGTGGCTGGTGATTTGTCTGAAGGTCATCTTCTTGTGAGGCCTTCATTAAACACTCTCTTCCCTCCACATTATGCCTATTTAACACTGTAATTTCTTCTTTAGCTCTTGTTTTGCTATTTGTTTATACTTAAAAGCCCCTCTCCCCTGGTAGCAAATAATGTTCTCATGGATAAGGGATATTCTTTTTCTGTTTACTGCTATGGCCCCAGCATCTTATATAGTTCCTGGCCATGAGTAATGACTTGGCAAATACTATAGTTATTAAGAGAATGATTGCTTTGAGCACAAACAGGCTTGAACATGTTCATACTTATTTAACTATTAACCCATTCCATAAATGTAGAAATGATCATAAATTCAGACAAAGGTTGATACACTAAAATGGTCCTTGTTGTTTTAAACCTAAAGATGAAAGGTTAAAAGAATTACGGTACATCCTTTTGATGGAAATATTATACAATTATGATGATGATCATATGAAATTTTAATGACGTGGGATGTTACTCTTATTGCAGTGCTAATTGCAAAATCTATAATTGTGCCTTAGATCATGGCAATTATTAATTTTTGTACATAAATAAATTTATTAGGGCATGCTCTAATATGTGAACATTGACTCACTGAGATTCCCTGTAATGTGATGCAATTACAGATGATTCCATTTTCTTTTATACATTTTCTCTAGTTATAAATTGTATATGATGAACAAATGTTATTTTTATTTACTAGAAAAATCTGCAGAAAATCTATGATGCAGTCAGGAAAAATTTTTTCTGGGTCTCAAACAAATCAAAACTCCCTTTAGTTTATTATTTATAGCAGGGGATGGAAGAAGTCATATCTTACAAAATATTCTTTCTCTAGGTTTCTTTCTGTTCCAACATCAGTCTGACATCTTGCAACAATAATTAAACTAAGGTCATACAAACTTTGACCCAGACTACACCTTACTTTTAACCTGAGGTAAGCAAAATATGGGGGGATATGATTAAAAGCCAGCAATGTCTGAGTGCTGGAAGTGGTCCTTTTAAAATTGCAGATTTACAAATGAGCCGTAGATGGCCTTGTAGATGGCCACTTTGATCCCCGTCACTCAAGCACATGACCTCACTTTCCCCACCAGTTCCATCACTTGAACTCATTAAAATCAGAACAAAGCAAAAGTAACCAGCAATGACCATAATAAACAAGCTTGTAGACAACCCATGAGTTCAAATACAGAAGAGGATAGTTACTTAGTAAAGGAGAAGTAGGCTAGGGAGATTAGCTGGAGAGGAGAGAGGAGGTTGGGCAAACTTTTTCACAAACTGACCCTCCCAGAGTGGCCAGAAAGATCTAATTCCACCTTAATCTCAGTCACAGAGACCCCACCTGGAGATGCGTTTGTATAACCATCATCTCTTCTTGATGAGACGCCAGCATACTGAAGACCAAGGGATCATATGCCTCACAAGAGGCTACATTCAATCCTTTAAGGGCTTTCCCCCCTGTAGGAATGAGGTTCTGAACTGTGTTGGGCTGGCTGTGTATACAAGAGCTTTTGTCCACAGCTTGAGATATCCTGGAGCCTGAAAATAAGGAGGAATAATTGCTTCCCTTTAATTATTTTTCTCTTCCTACCTTTCTTCACTCTGCTGGCTGCACCTGGAATGCCTTTCCCTTCCACTGGGTCCCTCTTCTTTTGTTCATTCATTTCAGCATCACTTCTGCATATTTGGAACACCAACTATTTGCTAACCTCCCCAAGTGCTAAGCTCATTAAAGCACAGAGAATTGAATAAGATGCAGTTCTTGCCTTCACACAACTCAATTTTGTGTTATTGGTACATTCGCAAATAAGTTTAAATGTTACTGGAGTTTCAGTTTCTTCATGCTTTGTGAGTGTGGAGAAGAGATCAAGCCCTCCTTCTCTTACCTTTTGAAGAACACATCCTGTTGCTTTTCCTCCTCCCTCACTGAATGCTTCTTTTTATGGGTATAATGGTCTACCATTTCCTCCCTACGTGGTGTCTCCCAGGCACTTCAAACTCAACACTTCCAAAATACACTCACTTCTCCCCACTTCTCTTTAGCTCGTGAAATGCCCCTGCCAGTCTCCTAGACACTCACGTCAGAAACCTGGGACTTTTACTTATGCCTTGTTCTTGCCCTCGGTGTTTAAAACAAAGCCATCTCCATTTTTGATGGACTTGACCCGCCTTGACATAGTTCCACAGGGAATCTCCATCTCTCTGTCCACAGTAACATTGCCCTAGACCTTGTCTCACAGCTTCCTGAACGGACATCTGCCTGTGTTTATTTCACTGATAACACACTATTACTTGACTCCATTTATGTTATGTCAATGTATTTTTTCATAGACTTAAAAAAATTTTAATTGACTTATAATTAACATAAAGTATTATATTATTTTCAGGTGTACAGCATAGTGATTTGATATTTTTATACATTATGAAATGATTACTGCAATAGGACCAGTAACCACCTGTCACCATACAAAGTTGTTACAATATTATTGACTATATTCTCTATGTGTACATTACCTCCCTGTGACTTATTTTTCTTATAGATGGAACTTTGTACCTCTTAATCTCCTTCATCTATTTCATCCATCCTCCTTCCCCCTCTCCCCCCTGGCAACCACCAGTTTGTCCTCTGTGTCTATGAGTCTGTTCTCTTTTGTTATGTTTCTTCATTTGTTTTGTTTTTTAGATTCCACTATAAGTAATATCATAGGATATTTGTTTTTCTCTCTGACTTATTTCACTTAGCATAATGCTCTCCAGGTCCATCTATTTTGCTGTAAATGGCAAGATTTCATTCTCTTTTATGGCTGAGTAATATTCCATTGTATATATGTATAACATATCTTCTTTATCCATTCATCTATGAATGGACACTTAGGTTGCTTCCATAGCTATTGTAAATAGTGCTGCAATGAACATATGGGTACATATATCTTTTCAAATTAGTGTTTTTGTTTTCTTCAGATAAATATCCAGAGGTGTAATTATTGGATCATATGGTAGTTCTATTTTTAATTTTTTGAGGAACCTCCATACTGTTTTCCATAGTGGCTGCACCAGTTTACACTCCCACCAACAGTGCACAAGGGTTCTGTTTTCTTCACATCCTTGCCAATACTTGTTTCTTGTCTTTTTGTTGATAGACATTCTGACAGGTGTGAGGTGACATCTCATTGTGGTTTTTTTTTTTTTTTTTTTTTTGCGGTACGCGGGCCTCTCACTGCTGTGGCCTCTCCCGTTGCGGAGCACAGGCTCCGGATGCGCAGGCTCAGCGTCCATGGCTCACGGGCCCAGCCGCTCCACGGCATGTGGGATCTTCCCAGACCGGGGCACGAACCCGTATCCCCTGCATTGGCAGGCGGACTCTCAACCACTGCGCCACCAGGGAAGCCCCTCATTGTGATTTTGATTTGCATTTCCCTGATGATTAGTGATGCTGATCATCTTTTCATGTGCTGTTGACCATATGTATATATTCTTTGGAAAAATATCTATTAAGGCCCTCTGCCCATGTTTTAAATGGCCTGTTTGTCTTTTTGATATTGAGTTGTAGTTCTTTATATATTTTGGGTATCAATACCTTGTTGGATATATCATTTGCAAATCTCTTTGCCCTTTCAGTAGGTTGCATTTTCATTTTGTTGATGGTTTCCTTCGCTGTGCAAAAGACTTTTTAGTTTAATGTAGTCCCATTTGTTTATTTTGTCGCCCTTTTTTTGCCCTGCCTGAGGAGACATATCCAAAAAAAATATTGCTAAAGACTGACGTCAAGGAGGTTATAGCTTGTTTTCTTCTAGGAGTTTTACGATTTCAGGTCTTATATTAAGTCTTTAATCCATTTTTAGTTTATTTTTGTACATGGTGTAAGAAAGTAGCCCAGTTTCATTCTTCTGCAGGTATATCTAAATGCATGGCCTTTTATTCCCTTGTATTCAACATACACTCTCTCTCTTCGTTGCAGCTCACTTTCATGACTGCTCTCACTGCAGTCTCACCTGGTTCTTCCTGAGATTTCAGGCCAATGGGCACATCCTCAGGAAAACCCTCTCTAACCTCCTACCCATCTCCTCTATAAGCCAAATCCTTATCAACGATTTTCATAGCACCATGCTCTTCTCTTATACCCTTCCCAACTTTTTCTTTTTTTTTCTGTTTTAATAATACTTTTCCATTTTTAAGTTTGATTAGTGGCTATCTCCCCCCAAGTATGTATGTTTGAAGGGGCAAGGAGCTGGATTTCCCCTCATTACCATATTTCCTTATTGCATTTAGGAGGGCCCACCACACATAGTACATCCTCATAAAGTATTTGTAGAGTGAACACATAAGTGAGTGAATGAATGAATGAGGAAAGGAAAGAAGAAAGATCTGCAGAGTTTATGGTCAGAAAGAATTTTAGTTCCAAAATACTGCCACTAGATGGCAGCAATAACCAGCAGCAAAGTAGTCGAAGCCTCTGAATTCTTGGGTTTCAGGTGGTTTGGATTTTCCCGGCTTCTCAGGGGTCGTACCCTTTCCCATGGGCCTTTTTTCATCAATCTCTATTAGACATCCCTTATTGACATGGTTAATCCGGATGTGTGAGTGTATTTGGCGACAAGTAACGGAAACCTCCAAAACAGCGGTTCCGCAGTGGGTGGAGAGGCATATATATTTTAATATAAACGTCCAGGGCTGGTGTAGCTGTTCAGGAAAATCCTCAGCAACCCAGGCTCCTTCTCAGCTTCAGTGTGACCCTTGAAGAATAGGGCAGAGCAAGAAGAAATAAGAGATGCCCACCATGTGGACTTCCGCCTACCCCTCTGGGACAGAAGGGTCTTATTGCCAACCCTCCCCCCACCACCGACTGCTGGGGAGGCTGGGAAGTGGGTTGGTTTTTTACTTTCTGATTATGGAAATAATCGAGATGCATAAAGGAGAGTGAGCGAAAGTCAGGCATTCCTGTAGGCAATAGGTGAAAAAGTCCCTGGAAACAACAAAGAGGTTCTGGAGAAGGATTTAGAATGAATGACAGGAAGGAGACATAGGAGCCAAGAACAGCATCTATGGAAAAAGTGTTAATAAAATGTATAGTTTACCTAAAAGGCTGAACTGACTCTTGTTGCTTTCATCTTCACCCAGCAAACTCCTATGTGTTTCTCAAAATTCCAATTCAGATTGGGGGGTCACCTTTTTCAGGAAGTCCTTCCAGGCTTCTCTCTCCTTTTCCTCCCCTCTGGGTTTTTTAAGGACAATGTAAAACCAAAGATTTTAAGTTGTTTTTAATAGTGGCACTGAGGAAAATAATAATGTTTAACAAGTGCTTACCATGTGCCAAGCACTGATGTCAATGTTTTATATTAATTAGCCTTTCCAAGAACTCTATGAGGTGTGTACTATTATTGTTTGTGTTTTAAAGAAAGCAATATTGAGGTTGTCACACAGCTAGGAAGTGGTGGAGCCAGGATTCGCATAAAGGCCAGCTGACTCCTGAGTCTACATTTTTAACCACTGTCCCTATGCTGCTTTGAAGAACAATTTGACAACACTGATTTTCACAGGGCTCCAAAATGATGCAATGCACCCCATGAGTATACAAGAGGGTCCTAGTGGGTAAGGAGGGGAAATACTAAATTTTTCTTATTTTGATTTATTTTTTATATCTCATATCTTTAATTTCTATATCTGCATATATTTAGTAAAGTACGTAATACTTTATGTACTATAACTCTTTTCCAAAATTTATAAATAAAAATTTAGGTACATAGTTTAGAGCTCTCTGGATTAGAGCTGCTGGCTTAAAAGCGTGGGACCAGTGAATAGAGTGGTGCAGTCTGAATGTACATGTATTACCAGGTGTCTCCACCAGGGGGTGCATTCATGGGAAAACAGACTTGTGCTTAGAGATTGCATCATTCTGTGTGGGTGTAGTGAGGGCTCTGAACATACTCCCCACCTTCCTTCTGCCCACTGGATGCTTCTTACCCACCTGGCCAGTCCACTCACCTGCAGGCTTTAGGAAATCACTAAAGAAGATGGCCTATCACAGCCCAGGGAAAATGCTGAAGGGCATTCCTATCCCTCATCTCTCCCTACACCCTCCTCACCTTGAAACTCAGCTCAGGCATCACCCCTCCTACCTTCCCAACCATGCTCCCTCCCTCCCTCTACCACACCCTCACGTCTGGAGGAACTCATGCCTCTGCTAGGGTGCCCTTAAAAGCTCTGTTCATGTCTCACACGTGGCACATGCCACTGAGTACAGAGATCTACCTGGCTGGACAGTGACCCCTTCAAGATCAGGGGTCCATGTTTTCTCTCTGTCCTGACCCTCAGCACAGCGCCTGGGCGAGGAGGTGCACAGTAGATAACTATTCGTTGAGAAATGACTTTTCAGAGTCAGGTCGTTCTGCTTTCAGGCGACTAGATGTGTAGCCGCCTCACCAGCTGAGTTAAGGCGTGTGTACACAACGCTCACCCTCGGCATAGCAGCAGCTAGTGAGTTTCTTTCCCATCCTCAGAAGCAGATTTACTGCGACAGTAAGGAAGCTAAAGCTTCAGGTCCCCTCACTTGCACAGGCCCCTTCCAAAGGCCCTGCATGGGGCCCTTCACCATCGTTTCACAAGGTCATGTGTTTTTGTAAAATTTGCAAAAGTAAGATGTCTTCACCACAAATGGTTAAGATCGCTGTGTCACTCCATGCCACCTTCCCCTCTGGCCCACTTCCCTTTTTGTAGAGTGACCCTGGAGTGGCTGCAGGCATTCTGGGAACCAAGTAGGTTAAGTTGAGAATACATGTAGTTTTGGGTTAGTGGGATACATTTACGCACTTGCAGTCACTTCTGTGTGTGGTTAGGTTCTAGCTAGCCATTCAAGTTGGGAGTAGTTTCCAGGAGTATTCCTATGTTTGGCTCCTGACTCACGGGCATCTTGACACAGTGCAGGCCAGCTGTCCCACGGTGACTTGAATGTGTTCTCTGGTGCTGGGCACTGGAAGGATATGGGCCATGGAAGAGAAACCAGGTTTCAAAAGTAAGAGATCAGTAACTAGAGTGCAGAAAATTCTTTTAATCTTCAGACAGGTACAATTTTAAATGTAGGATTTGGTTCTTGACAATGTCTGGTTAAAATGGAATTTCTCTCCTGCTAGGAATATACTCAATAATGCAGCACATATAATCATAAATACACCATACATTAAAAAAATTTTAAGAGTAGTGTATCTAGCCCAGAAAAAACTGTAATTGGCAAAGATACATGCACCCCTATTTCATAGCAGCACTATTTACAATAGCCAAGACATGGAAACAACCTAAATGTCCATCAACAGATGATTGAATAAAGAAGATGTGATATATATATATACACACATACATACACACAGTGGAATACTACTCAGCCATTAAAAAGAATGAAATAATGCCATTTGCAACTACATGGATGGACATAGAGATTATCATATGAAGCGAAGTAAGTCAGAAAGAGAAAGACAAATACCATATGACATCACTTATATGTGGAATCTAAAATACTACACAAATGAACATATCTACGAAACAAAAACAGACTTACAGATATAAAGAACAGACTTGTGGTTGCCAAACTGGGAGTTTGGGATTAACAGATGCAAACTGCTATATATAGGACAGATAAACAACAAGGTCCTACTGTATAGCACAGGGAACTATATTAAATATCCTATGATGAACCATAATGGAAAAGAATACGAAAAAGAATATATATGTATAACTGAGTCACTTTGCTGTACAGCAGAAATTAAACACAACATTGTAAATCAACTATACTTCAGTAAAATTTTAAAAAGAGTATGGTACCTAGTGAAAAATCACATTCAACACAAGGTCAACTCACTAAGACACACTCTTCCAATTTAAAAACACACAGTACTCATTAAACTGCCTGAATGGGAGAGTTCCTGGCTGTCCAGTGGTTAGGACTCGCTGCTTTCACTGATGTGGCCCAGGTTCGGTCCCTGGTAGTGGAACTAGGATCCCACAAGCTGCACAGTGCAGCCAGGAAACAAACAAACAAACAAACAAAAACTGCCTGAATGGAAGAGCAAAGCACAAAGCTACAGGCTCATGTCCCAGCCTCCCTGTCTTAGTCATTCTACATTCACCCTCCAACCTCAGGAGTATTCCACTTTATTGGTTTAGATCTCATTTTGGTAGCATAGAGCAAAAGCATAAAGAAATATCCCACAAGAAGAAACTGGCTCTAGGACAAGAACACTGCCCTTAGTCATAAGAAGGGAAGGAATGAAAGGGCAGCCTGGCTATCAGATGGTGGCAGCACGGTCAGTAGCAGCAGGCAGCAGGCAAAGACACACACCCTACGGTTAGGCGTCACCTTAGCCCTCCTTTGAGTTTCCAAAAGAATCACCTGTCACTCAACCCATTTGTCTTAAGTAAGCCTAATAGGAAATCTCTGAAAATGTGATTGGATCCTTTTTTTAAACCAAGTGGTTGCTGACTGAGGATTTTCCAAAATGTAACATTTCTTGTGTAAATCAAAATAAGAAAAGAAAACTCCAGCATTACATTTCCCTATGCCAACTACGTCAGTGCAGCTCAAGACAGAAAATTAAATAGGACAGGGCCAAAACACACTTTTCCCATAAAAACTCCTCTCTGGGCCATGAATGGCCCCGGACACTTACCCACTACATTTAGAACAAGTAGGGACTGCTTTATTTTCTGTAATTCAACTTAATTTCTAACTTCAAGGTTCCCTTCCTCCCAACTGATAGAAAATTAAACTCATTCCTGGAGATCTTCCCACTGAGGATTAGGCCATAGTTTTGGAGACCCTCCTGACACCTGGAACTTTGACATGATTTCAAAATCATGATGATGCCGAAGTATTGGGTAACGAGGTTTCAGCTGCGACTACGATTGTCTGCATCTGCCTGGCCTCCTGGGGCTCCCACCGCACTTGGGTGGGTCAGGGGACTTTGGGGGAGCCTCCCTGTCTTTTCATTTGCCCAGACAAACCCAGGGGCCATTCTGGAATGTGGGGGCTGTTTCCCTCTTCACCCAGGACCTATAGCACCTTTCTCCTCTCTCATTTCCCCGATCCCAAATTTTTGCAGAATTTCCCTTTTTAAATCTTGCCCCCAGGCTTCCTGCTGATGGAAGAAATTTTCACATACCGAGGTAAGAGGAAGTCATTCTGGCTTCTACATTACTTAAATTGAACTTTAACATGCTACCTAGAACAGCCTGTTTTGTGGCTTATCAAACATACATCATACATCTTCTTCGACAAATAAAGAAAAGGGTGCATTGGCCAAAAGTACAGAATGTTGATTTTAAAGATAAAGATGAAATGCCTCCCTTCCTGGGATGGCTGTGTTAGTCCTCCTTCAGTGATAAGCCTCCCTTCCCAGGTGCCAACGCCATAGGGGCTCGCTGTGTACGTGCTGATCTGACCTTGTTGAAACCTTGAAGGAATGGACCCCTATCATGTTTTTGGGTTTTTTTTTTTTTTTTTTTTGCGGTACGCGGGCCTCTCACTGCTGTGGCCTCTCTCGTTGCGGAGCACAGGCTCCGGACGCGCAGGCCCAGCGGCCATGGCTCACGGGCCCAGCCTATCCACGGCATGTGGGATCTTCCCGGACCGGGGCACGAACCCATGTCCCCTGCATCGGCAGGCGGACTCTCAACCACTGCGCCACCAGGGAAGCCCTCTTATTCTGTTTTTTGACTTGGGAATTAGGTATACTAGAACCCACTTCACAGTTGTTGGGAGATTTACAGGAGAGGACAGTGCCGAGATGGCCACAGGGGTTTAATATCAACGAGGGGAGGAGAGCACATCTGTGGAGAGGCATTCCCAGTCTGCACCTGATCAGTTCACAGGGCGCCAGGGGGAGATCCCTGGGGCAGCCCCCAACCCTGCCCCCCGGGGGCTCCATCCCAGGAAATGGCACTGCCACCTGCCCAGCTTTTCAAGAACAAGCTGTAGGAGTTGTCCATGCATCTTCCCTTTCCCAATCCTTACAACGATCCTTCAGCAGGTTCCATTTGTTCTAGGTTCAAAACATACATACCTTGTGTCCTCAACTCTCCATCCCCATTGTCTTCAGCCTAGTTTAAGTCACCAGCACCTCCTGCCCAGATTCCTCTGGCCTTAAACTGGAGTCCCCATTTATACCTAGAATTCATTCTCTAGGCAGCAACCACGGCTCTCATTTTAAAACACGTCTAATCATGTCTCTCCCCCAACTTAAAACCCTCCAATGTCTTCTCATTGCTTTTAGGATAAAATCTAACTTACATGCTCCACAAAGCCCAGCATGATCTGACTACTGCCCAGCTGCACAAAACGGTCCCAGCCTCTGCTGTCTGTCAGCTCTTATATCAGCTTTTTCTCTTGGGGATGCTCTTCCTCAGATCTGCACATGGTTCCCTCCTTCTCATCCTTGAGTCTCAGCTCAAACATTACTTCCTCATTCAGAGAAGCCTTACTTGCCCATCTTGATTAAAGTGTCTTTTCCAAGTTGCATTTTCTCAACATCATGCTAATTTCCTGAGTGCATTCTCATAACCTGTTATCTTCTTCATTTGTTCATTACTTTTATATTGTGTATTTTCATTTCTTTCCACCAAGTCAGAGAGTTTGCTTGTCCTGTTCATCACTGTATCTCTCAGTGCTTAACACAGTGATCAGTACATAATAAATATTTAATAAATGCTTCTTGAATGAATGAATATACAAATAAAGGAACCCATAAATGAATGAATGATTAAATAAATGATGTTTACTCTTGCTAACTTCCCATTGTCCTAAATCCAGCCCTGGACAGGAATCTCTTGCTCTGTTCTGCTAACTGATGTATATTGGGATAGGGTGGCCTGTTGAGAGACTCAGCCCATGAAAGGGGGCACTCAGAAGGAATCCAAGGACACAACCTGCAAGCACCAGAGATTTATCTTAGAATACTTCCTAAAGGGTCTCTTGACCGGAAGAGTGCACTCCAGACAATAAGGGGCACTGGCAATGCTGGAGCATCAAAGCTCCATACAAATGAATCCACAAGTTGCAGGGTTGGGTGACTGAGGGGCTACAGTGTCTGGTATGTGCACCTGGAGGAGAACATTCAGGTGTTTTGATGGTGCTGGTTTCCTGGGCCAGCCTGAGGAAATCAGTGGAAGAGGTGGCAAGGGGCAGCCCAGTTCAGTGTGGCTGCCCACAGAAGCACTCTACTTGGTAGCTCAGAACTTCTAATGGAAAGGCTTTCCATCTCTACTGCTTACATAAAGGCAGGCAGAGTCAAGGAGCGACTAAGGAACCTAGCCCAGCACCTGCAGGGCAGGGAAAGGTCTACAGGTCCCCTAGTTTACTATCAAATGAGCGTTAAACATGATTCCTCTTATTAGTTAAGCAACACTCTTCTTCTTTTACATGGAATGCATTAAGAAAACCTTACATCCACACATATATGGTCAACTAATTTTCAACAAAGATGTCAAGAATACACAATGGGAAAAAGATACTTTCTTCAATAAATGGTGTTGGGAAAACTGAATATCCACATGCAAACGAATAAAATTGGACCCTTACCTTACACCATATACAAAAATGAACTCCAAATGGATTAAGACTTAAATGTAAGACCTGAAACCATAAAATCCCTAGGAGAAAACTCCTTGACATTGGTTCTTGGTAATGATTTCTTTGGATATGACATTAAAAGCATAGGTAACAAAAGCAAAATTAAACCAGTGAGATTACATCAAACTGTAACTGAGCAGGACCCTATGGAGCCTTCCTGGAACAGACTGCTCCCCCACCCCATGTCCTCTGCCTGCCTCTTGTCTGTACAAAAAACTTTAGCCAAAGAATACATTTAATCAGAAAAATGAGAAAATACACAAACAAAGGAAAGCAGTCAAGCAAGACAAAATAATAATAGTTTAGCTATTAAACAAAGTCAAGGACCTTTAGTTTCTCCTCAAGGACTATAGATACTATTCTGACCCATATACTTTGAGCTGTTTTGCAGATATTGAAACCCCCCAGTAGAAGAAGCTAACTGTATGCTGACCACAAGCATGTAGACTCCAAACCAGTTAAAACCAGAAGGACTAACTAACCAGAGATTTATGGCTCAGATAACGTTCCAATCACAATCGAGACATGACAGCTACTTAGAACCATGTGATGGAAATAATCGTCTATGAAAATAGAAGATTACCCCCTCCCTAGCACATAGCCCTTTCCTCTTTTCCCTATATAATCTCTGAACAAAACCTGGGGATTTGGGAGAATTAGTTTTTTGGGACATGAGTCCACCTTCTCCCTAGGATTGCCAGCATCCTCAATAAAGCTATCTTTCCTTTTACCCAACACTTGTCTGTCAGTGTTAGATTTATTGATTTATTTATTGTTTTATTTATTTTTGCCATGCCATACAGCTTGTGGGATCCTAGTTCCCCAACCAGGGATTGAACCCAGGCCCTCAGTGGTGAAAGCGCAGAGTCCTAACCATTGGACCACCGGGGAAGTTCCACAGCGTTAGATTCTTGAGCAATGAGCAGCTGAACCTGAGTTCAGTAACAAAACTAAAAGTCTTCTGTACACCAAAGGAAAATATCAACAAAATGAAAAGGCAGTCTATGGAATGAGAGAAAGTATTTGCAAACCATATATTTGATAAGGGGTTAATATCTAAAATATATAAGGAACGTTTACAACTCAATAGTAAAACAAAACAAAACAAAAAGCCAAATATCCCAATTAAAAAATTGGTAAAGGAACTGAAGAGACATTTTACCATAGAAGACATTCAAATTGTCAGTAGGTTTATGAAGAGGTATTCAAGATCACAAATCATCAGAGAAATGCAAATCAAAACCACAATGAGGTATCACCTCACACCTGGTAGGATGCCTATTATCAAAAAGACAAGAGACGGGCTTCCCAGGTGGTGCAGTGGTTCCGCCTGCCAATGCGGGGAACATGGGTTCGAGCCCTGGTCTGGGAAGATCCCACATGCCGGGGAGCAGCTAAGCCCGTGTGCTATAACTGAGCCTGTGCTCTAGAGCCCGAGAGCCATAACTGCTGAAGCCCGTGTGCCACAACTACTGAAGCCCACGTACCTAGAGCCTGTGCTCCACAACAAAAGAAGCCACTGCGATGAGAAGCCTGCGCAACCCAGCGAAGACCCAATGCAGCCAAAAGTAAATAAATTAAAAAAAAAAAAGAAGACAAGAGACAACAAATGCTGGCAAAGGTGTGGAGAAAAGGGAAACCTTGTACACTGTTGGTGGAAATGTAAACTGGTACAACCTCTATGGAAAACAGTATGGAGTTTCCTCAAGAAATTAAAAATAGAATTACCATATGATCCAGCAATCCCACTTCTGGGTATATACTGAAAGGAAATGAAATTACTGTCTGGAAGAGATATCTGCACCCCCATGTTCACTGCAGCATTATTCACAATACCCAAGATATGGAGACAACCTAACTGTCCATTGATGGATGAATGGATAAAGAAAATGTGATACACACACACACACACACACACACACACACACACACACACACACACACTGGAATATTATTCAGCCATTAAAAAGAAAGAAAACCTGCTGTTTTGACAACCTGAATGAAGCTGGAGGGCATTATGCTAAGGGGAATAAGCCAGACAGAGAAAGACAAATACTGTATGATTTTACTTATAAGTGGGATCTAAACAAACAAACAAAGGAGAACTCATAGAAACAGAGAATAGAATAATGGTTGTCAGGGGCTGGGAGGTGGGGGAAATGGGGAGATGTTGGTCAAGGCGTATAAACTTTCAGTTATAAGATGAATAAGTTCTGAGGACCTAATGTATGGCATGCTGACATAGTTAAGAGTATTGTATACTTGAAATTAGCTAAGAGTAGATCTTATGTGATGGCGCCAAGAAAAAAAAAGTATATGAGGTGATGGATGTTTTAATTAATTTGTTTGTGGGAATCCTTTCACAATGTAGACATATATCAAATCATCATGTTGTACACTCTAAATATATTACAATTTTATTCATCGCTATTTCATACCTCAATGAAGGTGAAAAAAATCCTTAAACCCTCTAGGCTTCTATAATAGTTTAAACAATTAATGAAACAATGGTCCAGCCAGGAACTGCTAAATGTCAACAGTTTATTTTAATGAAACCCCCAAAGGGCCTCTCAGATCCTTATCTACTTACCACATGCAAAGTGATACATTGTTCCTAACCCTTAATAAACAATTTATGTAAACTGCTGAGCCCCAAAGGCATTCTAAACACCTAGATTTTACCCTAGTCTCTCCAGAGAGGAGGGAAACCGCCTAGGAACTCCAGCCAGTTAGGTTCCAGCAATTTACAAACACATACCTGGCAGAAAACATAGCAGTTCCTGGATTTCACCTTACTTTATGAAAAAATGTCTTCCTATTCCTTTCCCCAACACTTTTTGTTGCCTTTCACATTTCTAAGATGCTCCAACTATAATTTATATGGCTTACATGACCACATTCAATTTTTTTTTTAGTTCTCCAGGTTATACTTAATGTATATTTGTTATACATGCCTCTCTACAACTTGTATGGCTTTATGTATCCTTTAAGGTTCCCAAGGCAAATACAATTAAGTTCCAATTCATATGAACTGTTAAATATCTATCAGCAGATAATATTCTTGCCACATTCTGAAGAATGTTCTATAATAAATGTAGTGGGTGGAATAGTGTTCTGTCTCTCACTCATGTCCACTTGGAATCTCAGGATGTAACCTTATTTGGAAATAGGGTCTTAGCAGATGTAATTAGTTAAGATGAGGTCATACTGGATTAGGGTGGGTGCTAAATCCAATGACTACTGTCCTTATAAGAAGAGAAGAGGATGCACAAAGATTCACACAGAGGAAAGAAGGCCATGTGATGATGGAGTCAGAGACTGGAGTGAAGCAGCCACAAGCCAAGAAACCCCAATGATTGCTGGAGCCCCAGAAGCTGGGAAGAGGCAAGGACAGGTCCTTCCTTGGAGCCTTCAAAGGAAGCAGGGACCTGTGACACCTTGATTTCAGACTTCTAGCCTCCAGAGCTATGAGAGAATGAATTTCTGCTGTTTTAAGCCACCAACATTGTAGTCATTTGTTCCGGGAGCCCTAGGAAACTCACATATATAATAGGAAACCTAGACATACAATCTTCTATAAAATAGAAACTATCTTCAACATCGCTTATTCATTCGTTTGTGCAGCTACTCCACTGTCATTTTTGTGTTCCGATGGGAAGGGGCCCTGACCTAGGTCTGGGGAACATGTGGATTACAGGTGAGTTTCTCTCCTCGGGGTCCTTAGAAGACCCACGCTAGGGTCAAGGGCCAGCTTCATGGGTGTGCAGCCTGTGCAACAGCACATGGCCGGGGGCTTAAAATAGCCCTGTTCTTGGTTTAACACTCTGCTTTGCTGTCTTGAAATTCTTAATAATTTTCTATCAAGGGACCCCTCATTTTTCATTTTGCACTGAGCTCCACGAATTATGTAGCTCATGATCACCAGAATAGATACAGAATTACTAATGTTACCAAAAGGGTAGAGAGGAGAACCCATAATCGGAGGGGATGTTTCATTAAGGCAGCCAGGTGGGATGAGGTCCTTAAACGAGGAGTTTGTTCACAAAGTTCCTGTGCCAGGAGGTCTTTAGGGCGGCGGAAAGGTGTGTGATTGAGAGGACAGCTAAATGGACTTTGATCGTGCTAGCACCAAAAGGATCACTAGGGGGTGCTCAGGGAGAGGATGACAGAGAGACGAGGGTCAGATCCCGAATGGCCTGTGGGCAGTGCAGAAGGCCTTGGATTTAATGCAGAATGTGATGGGAACCACGCAAGATATTGACCCCCATCAAGGTCATATCCCCCAGGTTTGTTCCTCCAGGAGTTCAGCTGAGCCATCCTGTGCTCAAAGATCCAGTCCTCTCAGACTTGTACATCTTTTCTCATGTGGTTACACCAGGAAATGATCGAGAATCAATCCTCCTTTCATGTGTTTACTGCTTGTTTTCCTGAGTCCTAACAAATTACATGAATAACAATATGTGTTCAGAGTCCATCAGGACTTGCTAGCCTGAAATAGGATGGTCCAGGAGGACCTTCTGGTGAAGCTCCCTGGACTTGGCCCCTCTGGTGTGTCCAGATTGGTCATCTCTATAGCAAGGTTCATGCAACACAGGAGATTCCTAATCCCCAGAACTTGTGAATATGTTACCTTACACAGTAAACGGAAATTTGTGGGTGTGATTAAGGATTTTGAGATGGGGAGATTTTCCTGGATTAGCTGGGTGGGCCCAGTGTGATAACAGGGGCCCTTAGAAGAGGGAGGTACATGGCTCAAAGTCAATAGTAGGAGATGTGAAAACAGAAGCAAGAGGTTGGAATGCTGTGAGGAAGGGGCTGGAATGTAGGTGGCTTCTAGAAGCTGGAAGAGGCAAGGAAATGGATTCTCCTTTGAAGTCTTCAGCCCTATCATCAACTCGATCTTAGATTCTGACTTCCAGAACCATAGGAGATCAAATTTGTGTTGTAAGCAACTAAGTTTGTGGTACTTGTTACAGCAGCAGTAGGAAACTAATGCAGACCTTTAACAAATATTTTAACTCATGCTTTGTGAAGTTCTATCTTTGTGTATGTTTATAATGTATGTAATACAGTGGTACAATACTATGTGCATATCTAGTTTAAAAAGAAGTGAATATACATATATTGGGGTCCTCAATCTGAATGATAGATGTGTGCCTAATTAAAAATTTTTAGACCTCTGGGATAAAGTAAGGGTTATAGCAGTCTACATACAATATAAGTTCATATAATTACATAAATTAATTATAATTAATATAAATTCTCAATGCAACTCTACATGTACTCAATAATCACAAAAGAAAGAGAATATTGTAGTTAAGCAGCTAGCAATATTTTCCATACATTTGGTGGTTGCCTTAACATAGCTTAAAAAAGCAAAAGTTTAAAACAAGAAAATTCTCTGTTCTAGCCTGTTCTCTTGGTTGTTCTCTACAGTTCTCTACAGTTCTCTACAGGCTGTAGAGCACGTGCCTGGACTTATAATCATATGATGCTGTCATTGCCCACCCATATAGGTCCCCAGACAACTATTTCTATTAAAAATCAGTTTTAGGGGGGCTTCCCTGGTGGCACAGTGGTTGAGAGTCTGCCTGCCGATGCAGGGGACACGGGTTCGTGCCCCGGTCCAGGAAGATCCCACGTGCCACGGAGCAGCTGGGTCCGTGAGCCATGGCCACTGAGCCTGCGCATCCGGAGCCTGAGCCTCGCGACGGGAGAGGCCACAACAGTAAGAGGCCCGCGTACCGCAAAAAAAAAAAAAAAAAAAAAAAATCAGTTTTAGGGACTTCCCTGGTGGCACAGTAGTTAAGAATGCGCCTGCTGATGCAGGGGACACGGGTTCAAGCCCTGGTCTGGGAAGATCCCACATGACGCGGAGCAACTAAGCCCGTGCACCACAACTACTGAGCCTGCACTCTAGAGTCCGTGAGCCACAACTACCGAGCCCGCGTGCCACAACTACTGAAGCCCATGTGCCTAGAGCCTGTGCTCCGCAACGAAGAGTAGCCCCTGCTCGCCGCAACTAGAGAAAGCCCCGCGTGCAGCAACAAACACCCAACGCAGCCAAATAAATAAATAATCCGTTTTACTACAATGATGCATCACCTCACACCAGTCAGAATGGCCATCATCAAAAAGTCTACAAATAATGAATGCTGGAGAGGGTTTGGAGAAAAGGGAACCCTCCTACACTGTCGGTGGGAATGTAAATTGGTGCAGCCACTATGAGGAACAGTATGAAGGTTACTTTAAAAACCATATGATCCAGCAATCCCACTACTGGGCATATATCCAGAAAAGACAAAAACTCTAATTCGAAAAGATACAAGCACCCCAGTGTTCATAGCAGCACTATTTAATAGCCAAGACATGGAAGCAACCTGAGTGTCCATCAATAGATGAATGGGTAAAGAAGATGTGATATATATACAATGGAATATTACTCAGCCATAAAGAAGAATGAATAATGCCATTTACAGCAACATGGATGGACCTGGAGCTAATCATACTAAGTGAAGTAAGTTGGACAGAGAAAGACAAATATCATATGATATGGCTTATATGTGCAATCTAAAAAAAATGATACAAATGAACTTATTTACAAAACAGAAACAGACTCACAGACATAAAAAACAAACCTATGGTTACCAAAGGGGAAGGGGGTGGAGATAACTTAGGAGTTTGTGATTAACAGATATACACTACTATATATAAAATAAACAAGGACCTACTGTATAGCACAGGGAACTATATTCAATATCTTGTAATAATCTATAATGGCAAAGAATCTGAAAAAGAATTATATATATATATCTGAATCACTTTGCTGTACACCTGAAATTAACATAACATTGTAAATCAACTATACTTCAATAAAAAAAATTTTTAATCAGTTTTAATTCACCCAAGGATGTTATAGTTGTTTTGAAATATTGTTGATGCCAAACTCATTTTATCAGACATCATTAAATAGGGTCAAGCATTAGTATTTTGGGGATATATCCTAGAAAAATCTATTATATTTTCATCCAAGCACATTGCCTTGTTTGATTTTAAGGAAAATAATTATGCAAATAGTCATATGTTTAGAAAATTTTCTGTAACTTTAAAAATAATTTTCAGGCTTTTAAAAAAGGTAAAGTAGATAGTTGGCCAGACCAGAAGTGAAAGATAATATTAATAGCAGGAATAAATAAATTTATAATGTTCTGAAAGGCACTGTTCTAATTACTCTATATTTATTGACTCATTTAATCCTTAGAGCAACCCTAGCTGGTAGTGGTAAATTATACTGCCATTTTCTCCATTTTTATAGATGAGTAAATGAAGGCTTAGGAAAGTTAAAGGACATACCCAAGATCACACAGCTAGAGGAGACCTGTGTGATTCTGCATCCTGTTAGTCTGGTTCTATAGCTTTTGCTCTCAACCATTGCACTATGCTGCACAACCAATTAACAGAGAAACAAATGAAGATGTAAGCTACGGGGGTTTTTTAAGTTAATTTTTATTGGAGGATAGTTGATTTACAATGTTGTGCTAGTTTCTGCTGCACAGCAACATTAAGCAGTTATACATATACATATATCCACTCTTTTTAATTAATTAATTTATTTTTGGCCATGCGGCATGCGGGATCTTAGTTCCCAGACCAGGGGTTGAACCCACGCCCTCTGCAGTGGAAGCGCAGAGTCTTAACAACTGGACCACGAGGGAAGTCCCTATCCACTCTTTTTTAGATTCTATTCCCATACAGGTCATTACAGAGTATTCAGTAGAGTTCCTGTGCTACACAGTTGGTGCTTATTAGTTATCTATTTTATATATAGTAGTGTGTATATGTCAATCCCCATTTCCCAATTTATCCCCCCCCAAGTTTTAAGCACATGAATATCACTATTGCCCCCACTATCTGTCTAAACATTCACTCAGCTGCATCTTTGCTTCCTAAAAGTGTTGCTCATCTTTTCTGATGCAGCCAAATCTGTCTCTCTCTGGCTTTTCCCCAATTATTCTATCCTCTTTAACCACCTAGGCAGTGAGCAGCACCACACACTGATCACGTATTCTATTTTTATCCCCAGGGTTTTTGCCATCAACATGATATGCAAACAACATGCGTATGGGGCCCCTACTACGTACACTGAGATAATGACCGTGAAATATGGCCAGATGCATATAATAGCACTTAACCTCCAGCCAACTTATAGTTTTTTGTGTTTATCCTAACTTCTACCTCCCCATACCCCAACAAGGGTATGAGCTCTTTGAGGGAGTGACTGTGCCTTTTCTAGGCATTTCTTTATGTCCTTTAGATAAAAACTATAGGCTTGCCATTTCCCAGATTTCCTGCTGTCCTGCTCACTGCTCCTATGTACTTTCACTCCTGACTGCCTGAGCAGCTGGTCGGTGGACTTTGTGGGACCAGGGGCCACCTGTTACCCATGGCCTCTGATTGGGGGAGGGTCCTGAGGTACAAAAATGCTTACTCTATCCCCCCTCACCAAGTGGTTATGGGGTCGGGGGGACAGATGAGACTGAGCTCTTGGGCTCTTGAGTCACAGAGCCCTTTGAGAATGGCCCTCTCCAGAAAAATGTACATATAATCTAGACTCTGCCTGTAATTTCAGAGGAGTCACTTCTGGACTCCAGAATTTCTTCCACTTCTACTTCTTCCAGGAGACACCCCACAGACCCCAGGTTATACATACCTGATGTGCATGAAAACAAATTATAAATGAAAAAGACTAACTTTGGCAGAGGCTGTTATGAATATTATTTCCCAGGAGCCAGATAAGTGCAAACTAAAGTCTCTTAGTCCCCTTTCCTGCCATCAGAGTGCTGATCATAGGCGTTCCCCATGCCTGCTGTCTCTCTCCTCTTCTCCCCCAATCCAGTCTCAGCATCCTGCTTGGGGATTTAAACAGTGGCTGTGTATCAAAGGTTTGTTTTGCAAGGAAACCTGGCCTAGTGATAAGCCCTAAGAATCTTGTCATATATTAAAATATATGTAATGATGTTGAAAATCAAGTAGCAGTCTGGTAGCTTTATTTATTATGGGCCCAACTGGAGTTTATGGGCTAGCTTGGAAACAATATATTATATATTTATATGACATTTACTTATGAATATTACATAATTATAATAGTCATGAGTTTATATTGTATATTAATAATATATTTCTATTATCATCTCTACTTATATAGTTATTTCTAAAGAAACATACACACATATTTCTATAGAAAACTATGTTAAGAAAACAGAAACCTTTGTGAAACAACCTGTTTGCAAGTTGGGGTTTTCTTATCCTGCTTTAAAAATTTTGAAGACATGTCATTGAATTTAATACATTCTAGATGATTTGTCCAAATTATCCAGAAATGGGAGGAATGGAAAATACAAAATCCCTCCCTCAAGGAATTGATAGAAAAGTAGGAATCTGATAAATGCTTATTGACTTATAATGCACGGACCTTTGAAACCTGGATAACCTGGCTGCTTAATATGTCACCCTTCCTGATATGAATTAGACACCAAAGGGTAATGATTGCAAAGGTGCCTAATTAACAATGAAGGACTACTTCAGAATATGGGGTTCATTAAGTACAATTTAATCATTAAGACAATGTTTCTTGTACATGCTTTCTGGAAAAATACCTAATCATTTCATTCTGTCTTAATCGCCATCTCAATTATAGATTATATTTGAACTTACGTACCAATGTTTACTCAAAAGGAAGGGAGCAATGTTATAAATAGAAACAATAAATTATTTACCCAGAGCTATTCAGAAAACAGTAATCAAAACTGGAACTAGGCTTCTAAACACAATGTCAGTATTTAAATATTTCAAGGTCAAAGTCAAAGTAAAGGCTTCCCTGGTGGTGCAGCGGTTGAGAGTACGCCTGCCAATGCAGGGGACACGGCTTCGTGCCCCGGTCCAGCAAGATCCCACATGCCGCGGAGCGGCTGGGCCCGTGAGCCATGGCTGCTGAGCCTGTGCGTCCAGAGCCTGTGCTCCGCAATGGGAGAGGCCACAACAGTGAGAGGCCCGCGTACCGCAAAAAAAAAAATTTCTAGCAGTAGCTGCAATTAAGATATTTTTAGCAGTAGCTGCAATTAAGATTTAACAGAACTGTTCAGGTCTGGAAAATGTCATAATGTCATAAACTGAGTATTGAAATTGATTAAGAAATCCATAATCATTAGGGTTTTGGGAGACAGGCAATGGAAAGAACGTTTTTTTGGGTCCCTACTGTGAGCCTGGTTCTCTATGATCTTTACATAAATTGTCACATTTAATTCTCACAACAACCCTGGGATGTGGACTTTTTTAATTCCCATGTTATAGATGAGGAGACAGAGGGGAAATAATTCGCTCTAGGTCACAACAGCTAGTAAGTGGCAGAACTAAATTTCTTTTAAGTGCAAAAAATAAACTGCAGAGAAAATTACAAAGGAAGACAGTTATAATGAATGATAGTAAAATGTTGCATTGATTTCCTTTTGCTGTAAAAAAATTACAACAAACCTAATGGCTTAAAACAACACAAATTTATTATCTTACAGGTCTGGATGTCAGATATCCAGAACTGATCTTGTGACACTAAAATCAAGGTATTGACAGGCCTACATACCTTCTGGAGGTGCTCGGAGAGAATCTGTTTCCATGTCTTTTGAGCTTCTAGATGCTGCCCATATTCTTTGACTTATGGCATCCAGTGAGCAATTGCATCACTCTGATTCCATGGTCACAACTCCTTCACTCTGATTCTCCTCTCTCCCTTTTTCCTTGTTAAGGACCTTTCTGACTTGATGGGCCCACCTGGATAACCCAGGATAATCTAATCGTGTTAAGATCCTTAATTTAATCACATTGGCAAAGTTCCTTTTGTCGTGTAGGGTAACATATTCACATTCTGAGGATTAGGATATGGACATCTTTGTTATGTCCGTAACATAACATAATATAACCATTATTATGTCTACTGAAAAGTTATAAAAACAAATTTGTGATATAGTAATGTATATGATTCTTCAAGAATGTATTAAATAACATGGTCCATGTTGGGTCCAATAACTACTACTATAATGTTGAAGTAATGTTGAGTATAAATAATATTTTGAGATATCTGCAAAAATGATAATATGATATAAAACATCTATGATTACTACTGTGTGATCAATGTTAATGATACTGTGGTTTGTTGCCTCTATCCATAATTGAAGATACTGCTAAATTTCAGTTAGAGGTTTGTGACAATAAAGATGTAATTTTTTCCCATTCAGGTTTATGACTCCTTGAATTCTATCCATGGACTCCAAGCGGGGAGGGGAATGGGCAGGAAAACCTCTGCACTGAACCAATAAGCAAAATTCATCAACAGTCAGTTTTGAGTCATGATGATATGTGTCTAGCTTAAGTTCAAAGACACAAATACTTTAGTTTTTGGATCAAAACAAGGCTAGAACTTGAAGGTAAGGGAGTCTCATTTATTCAACAAATGTTTATTGAGAAACGTAAAGCAGTTCCTTGGCTCCAATGTGAGAGGAACATCGAAATGGGTTCTTCTGTCCTCTGCTGGTAAGAGCAGTCACTTGGAACCTTGGCTCTACCACTGTGTGACCTTGGAAATGTTATTTAATCTCCACATATCAGTTTTCTCTTGTGAGACATAAAAGGTTCGGCTTATATGATCTTCTTCTTCACATCCAGCTCCAACCATCCATTCATGTACATAATATTTATTGGAAAATACTGTTCATTTTAATGTTTCTTGGAAGTTCTGATTGCAATTTATGAAGTCAATTCTGCTCTCTGGGCTGAGATTTAGACTACTGCAATGTTGATGGGGCCCACTGGAATATTTGGCAAAAATTTCATCAACTCCTTCACTGAAGCTGAATGCAGATGAGAAACCGTAAAGCAGCCTGATTGAGTCATCCTCTTACCTCCTACTGGATTTACAGAAACCTTCTCCAGTTTATACTGCCTAACACTGTGGCAAGGAAGAGAAGGCAAGAACCAAAAAATTTTCGAAAATGAAATCCAAAAGCACTGGAGCCCAAGAGGATAGGGTAGGGGAAGGGAAGGGATGCTGCCCAGAAATAATTTTCTGGAAATCTACAGGTGATGTTTTTCTTTTTTACAGAAGCAGTGTGAGTCATGGGGACCTGATACATTAGTACAGTACTAAATTCGGGTCTTAAATTTAGTACATTTTTTTTTGCCTTGCTTGCCATATCAACACTGAGAAGAATAATTTTCTTGGACAAACACACCCCAGGTTATAAACAAACAATTTACCAAGCTAGTTTTTATGAGTTCCAGCCATTGACAAATTATAGATTGTAAAAAAAAGTGAATGTTTACTGGAGAATAATTTCAGCAGCTCAATGTGAATTGATAGCACTCATCTAAGCCTTTTATTGCTTATTGATAAAGGTTACTATTTTGGATAGCCAGTGAATACCATCACTTCTCAGTGATGTACTTGCAAGCCCCAATCCATTCATTTTAGTGATGTGTTCTTTCTTTCTTTATTTTTTTTCGGTACGCGGGCCCCTCACTGTTGTAGCCTCTCCCGTTGCGGAGCACAGGCTCCGGACGCGCAGGCTCAGCGGCCATGGCTCACCGGGCCCAGCCGCTCCGCGGCATGTGGGATCTTCCCGGACCGGGGCACGAACCCGTGTCCCCTGCATCAGCAGGCGGACTCTCAACCACTGCGCCACCAGGGAAGCCCTAGTGATATGTTCTTAAAGCTAAAATAATGTCTTCTTTTATTTTTTCTTCTTTCCAAGAATATTTTAATATTTGGGGACGTAGCTTGATTATGCAAAAAAGATCTTGCATATCTTGATTATGCAAAACACATTAATGGGGCAAACAAATAATGCTGGTGCAGAGAGAAAAACTGAACTTGAAATTAGTAAATTAAGAATCTAATTTGGTGGCAGGCTGGGCTAGGTTACTGGGGCTGCAGTGGGGCATTAGACAAGGTTCCTGCTTTCAAACAGCAGTAGGGCTTACCTTGTTTTAGTGCCCTTTGCTTTATTGCACTTCACAGACACTGCATCTTTTACAAATTGAGGGTTGGCAAACCTGCCTCAAGCAAGTCTATCAGTACTGTTTTTCCAACAGGATCTGCTCACTTTGTGTCTCTGTGAGACACAAATGTTTTCGCTATGATATTTGTGATGGTGATCTATGATCAGCGATCTTTGATGTTACGATTGCAAAAAGATGATGACTTGCTGAAGGCTCAGATGATGGTTAGCATTTTTTAGCAATAAAGTATTCATTAATTAAGGTACGCACATTGTTTGTTTGTTTTAGGTAAGAAGTGGATTTATTTAGAGAGAAACACACTCCACACACAGAGTGTGGGCCATCCCAGAAGGTGAGAAAGGCCAGTACATTGTTTTTTTAGACATAATACTATTGTACACTTAATAGGCTACTGTAGAGCGCAAACATAACTTTACATGCACTGGGAAAACCAAAAAACTATGTGTGGCTCATTTTATTGTGATGGACTGGAGCTGAACCTGCAGTATCTCCAGGTATGCCTGCACCTCCTAGTAGGGTGAATCCCTCAATTAGCAAAGAAACAAATAACTACAAAAGGTGATTTCAGATCATGATAAGTACAGTGGAGGAAATAAGGCAAGGATGAAGTGACAGAAGGGCTTGGGGGGTGGGGTCTACTTCGCATTGAGTGTTCAGAAAAGACCTCTCCCACAAGGTAGCATTTGAGCTGAATTTGAATGATCAGTCGCCAGCCACGTAGAGAGCTGGGGGCTGACTATCCTAGCCAGTGGGAAAAGTACATGCTCCATCCCGATGCAGCAACACACCTAGCACAGCCAAAAACAAACAGCAATTGGTAGGAGTTGAGATCAGGAGAAGCAGGCAAGAGCCAGACCATACAAGAGATCTAGATCACTATAAGGAATCTGGATTTTAAGTACAATGGGAGGCATGGGAATTTTATTTTTTAAATTTTTTATTATTATTATTTTGGCTGTGTTGGGTCTTTGTTGCTGCGCACAGGCTTTCTTCTAGTTGCAGCGAGAGGGGGCTACTCTTCGTTGTGGTGCGTGGTCTTCTCATTGCAGTGGCTTCTCTAGTCCTGGAGCATAGGCTCGAGCCGTACAGATTTCAGTAGTTGCAGCACGTGGGCCCCAGGGCACGCGGGCTTCAGTAGTTGTAGTGTGCGGGCTTAGTTGCTCCGCAGCATGTAGGGTCTTCCCGGACCAGGGATCAAACCTGTGTCCCCTGCATTGGCAGGCAGATTCGTAACCACTGCGCCACCAGGAAAGTCCCTTTTTATTATTTTTTAAAATTTGTATTTATTTATTTATTTTTGGTCATGTGGGATCTTAGTTCCCTGACCAGAGATCAAACCCGTGCCCCCTTTAGTGGAAGTGCGAAGCCCTAACCACTGCACTGCCAGGGAATTCCCAGCCCTGGGAATTTTAAAGCACAGGAATAACACATGCATGTTTATAAGCTTTTACAGTCTCTTAGAATCATGACTCTTCAGAACTTGAAGGGATTTTAGAGATTACTTGGTAAAGTTTTACTTACATATGGAGAAAAATTAAATCTCACAGGAGGTAGATGATGGATCTAAGGCCATACAGATAGTGCAGGTAGAGAGCTAGGACTCGTCCCAATCCTGGCTCCAGAACCAGTGTTCTTTCTACTCTAGCACTTGGCCTTGTCATCATAAGCTGGTACTGATGAGAAAGAATTCAGGACTTTCTTTTGAGTCTCTCTGAAAAACTGTTCCTAAGCTACAAGATGATCTATTAACAGGAATGCTGTAGTCATCAAGCTTTAAAACCAATTAGTGCAAAGTCCTTGCTAATGTCCTGGGAAAAGTCAATACTAAATTGGGGTGTCAATTGCACCATTGTCCCATGAACCCAATGACTTCTCAGTAAGCTCATCTACCTACTATTCCAATCGCCTAACATCCTGGAATCAGAATTTTATAACGAAATGGACCTTTGTGTTCATTTAGCCTAATCTTTTTAACAAGTAAATTGATTTACCTGTGTTCCTCTCTGAGGACTCTCAGTGGTTTTTTCCTTTTTAATAAAATACCATCTACTTATTTACATATTATTTACACTGCAAATCTGAGTTTGAGATGCTCAGGATATTTGTTGGTGGCGGTAGGAGTGCTTCGTTTGAAATGTCATTAAACCTGGCTGATTCATTTATTAGGAAACAATTTAATGAGCACATAGTATGTGCTTACAATCTAAATCTAAGGGATACAGGGGTGAATGAGACAGAGGATGTCTCTGCCATCACGAAGCCTGTGCTATTTTCCATTGAGTTTATCAGTTAAAGAAACCTAGAGGATCAAGATAAGGGGACTATAAGTGTCAGAAGTTTTCACAGCCATTTGGATTGGCATCAGATAGCCAGGAACCCAAATATGCCATAGCTGTAGCCAGCATGATGGTTGCTATAAGCTCAAAGCTAGATTCTTAATGTCCTAATTATGCGACTGCAGTAAGAATATTGCTATTTTGATAGTCCATTTATAGTTCACAATACACTTAGACATACTCTTTTCATTAATTTGACAAGCATTTTTTGTGCACCTATTATATACTGATAGGCACCAGAGGCCCAAAGCTAAACAAGATAGGCACAGTCTTTGCCTTCAGGAAGCATAGATAAAGCTGGGAATAAGATGCTAATCAAGTAACTGAAAGAGCCATGAGGGCTCTGTGTGTGTGTGTGTGTGTGTGTGTGTGTGTGTGTGTGTGTGTGTGTGTGTGTGTGTGTGTGAGAGAGAGAGAGAGACAGATGCACCTGATGGGGGACATACTCTGGTTTGAGGGAAGTGAGAGAAATCTTCTCTGAGGAAGTAACAATGTTTCAGTTGAGACCTGAGGGATGGGTAGAAATGAACTGGGTAGAAGGAACAGAAAGGCAGAGAGAGAAGGAGGGGGCCCCAGGCAGAATGAAGAGTATATTAGGGTGTCTAAGGCAGGATGGAGCTTGGAGGGTTCCAGAAGGGACAAAATACCAGTATGTCTGAAGCTTAGCACAAGAGGGGTCAAGGTAAAGCTGGAGAGGAAGCTGGTTCCTGGCAATGCAGGGTATATGGCAACAGTTGTGTACCTTGTCCTGATAACAAAGGGAAGCCTTTGATAAGTTTCAAGGAAGTAAGTGAGCCCCTGAAATTTGCATTTACTAAGTAATTGTCATTGCTGTGAAGAATGGATCCAGTGTTGGAGACTGGTTAGAAGACTGCTGTTGCATTCCAGGTGGAAGATGATTGTCTAGGCCAGAGAAATGGTGGTGAAATGGAAAAAAGTAGACCTGAGTGAAAGTTTTTTTGGCTTTGGAACAGCAAGAAGTAGATCTGGAGATACCGTAAAGATGATCTCCCAGACTTCTGGCTTGAGCAGCTGGGTGAATGGTAATAATGCTGTTCAGTAAGACAGAAAACATTGTAAGAGGATGTGACAGAGAAATAGGGGCAAAAAGAGGACTTTTCCTTATTTTTCATCTCAACAACCCCGTTACATAGGTATTACTTTGGAGATTTAAAAAGGGATGAAAGGAAGACTGAATGTCACACGAACAGTAAGTGGTAGGGCTGTGATCTCAACTTTTCTTTTGACACCAAGTCTCATGCTTTTTTTCTACTATACCACATCTTGTTTAATCTTGATATCAATTGCACAAATTCCTCTGTGGCAGAGAAAGATTTCAGGGGAAAAGAGGGATGTCTGGGAGACCAGAGTTGGGGAAGGGAATTTCTTGCTCCAGGATTCAGAGGACAGTCAGGGCTGTGCAGGGTGCTGGGCCAATAGAGGGACATTTCAAAATCCCACAAAGGTCAAGACTTTGGGGTCAGAAGCAGGCACTGAACTTACAGTGTAGAGACTGGAATCTGGAAGCCAAGAAGGATAAGAACAAGGAACACATGTTGTAAAGAAATAGGAACTGGTCCAGGGGTACGGCCCAGGGAAGCCACAGCTCTCTGGACTTGCTTCTGCATCCTGGCAGAGGTCATCAAAAGTCATGAGCACCTGCACAACTCACGGGCCTCACTAGCCCTTTCAGTCACTCCAGCTGCCCAACCAGTGCAGGCTTGGGAAGGAATGTGCTCCCCAGGACCTCCTTACTGTGGGATGGTCATCAGACTTGTTCTAGGAGAAGACTATTCTATTTACATATTGGCAGTTTTCCTTCTGTCTTAAATTGTTGTTGAATCTTTTACGACACTTCAAGGATGTCTTGGACTCCAATAGACTGTACGTGTCTTAAGGGCAAAAGGCTGTGCATTCTGATTTGTATCCTTCACTTGTTCATGGCTGCAATATTTATTGAGCATCTCTTTTGTCAGGCACTGTGGTAGGAGCAGCGATTTGGCAAAGAACAAGACAGATAAAGTCCCTATCTCATAGAACCTATCTTTAATAAGAAGAAATAAGACTATAAAAAAGCATCGAACTAAATGGACAGGGTTATTTCAGATAACAAAAATTGCTAAATAATAAAACAAAGTGACATGAGTGAGAGTAAATTGGGGAGAGGCAACTCTTTATAGGGTGGTCAGAATGGTTTTGACAAAGAAACAGCCATGGGGAAGCTGAGAAGCAAAGTGCTACATGCAGGAGAAACAGCAGAGGCAAAAGCCCTGAGGCAGGGACAAGATTGGTCTGTCCCAGGATCATAAGGAGGGTTTGTGTGGATAAAGTGTGGAGAAAAGGCAGCATTTAAGGAGATGGGATCTCAGATGTGGACAGAGGCTCATAGAAGGTCATAGAAGGCTCAGTGGCACTCAGTGAAGAGTTTCGATTCCATTCCAAGTACAAAGGAAATCCATGGGGACAGGTAGAGAGGGGTTAAGGAAGAGAGTGACATGATCTGATTTATGTTCTAAGATAACCATTTTATCTGCTTTAAGGAGTATGGATTTAAATGAGTGGAAACAGGGAAACAGGCTATTGTGGTTATATAGACCAGAGATGACAGGCCAGGACTAAAAAGGTGGCCATGGAGATAAAGGGAAGTAGTCACATTTGAGATATATTTCGGAAGAGAGCCCAAAGTGTAAAGAAATCTTTATTATTATTATTTTTTTATTTCAGGGTTAAAAGATAACTCCAAGACATTTTATTTTTACAGCTTTATTGAGATATAATCTGTATACCAAAAAATTCATCCATTTAGTGTCTTCAAACCAATGGTTTTTTAGTATATTTACAGAGTTGTGCAACCATGATTATAATATAATTTTAGAGCATTTTCATCATTCCAAAAAGGGACCGCATGCCTATTAGCAGTCATTCCTCGGTTCCCTCCACCCAGCAGCCCTAGTGTATTACCAGGAACTTGATAGCTTAAAACAACAGAAACTTATTTTCTCACAGTTCTGGAAGCCAGAAGTGAAAAATCAAGCTGTCAGCAGGACTGTGCTCCCTCTGAAAGCTCTAGTGGAGAATCCTTCCCTACCTCTCTGGCTTCTGGCAGCTTCGGGCATTCCTTGGCGTATGGCTGCATCACTCCAATCTTTGCCTCCATCTTTACATGGCCTTCTCCTCTCTTCCATGTCTTCTCTTCTTGTCTTATAAAGACAATTGTCATTGGATTTAGGGCCCACCTGGGGAATCTTGGATGATTTCATTTCAAGATCCTTAATTACATCTGCAAAGACCTTTTCCAATAACATCATATTCATAGATTCCGGGGATTAGGACACAGCCGTATCTTTCTAGGGGCCATCATTCAACGCAGGACACCTAGGCAATCACTACTCTATTTTCTATCTCTATAGATTTGCCTATTACAGGCATTTCACATTTAGGATTTTGACCCAAGAATTTGGATGGATAGTAGTGATGCTTACCTAGGGCTAGATTGGGGATAAATGGTGTAGAATCATGAGTTCTTTGCCTTTGTCACATTTGAGATGCATATTGGACATCCAACTAAAGATGTCATGTAAACAGTTAAATACATGAGTCTGGACATGTTAGTCTGAAGACAGAGATTTGGGAATCATTGGCCCATAGATGGCATTTATAACTATGGGACTGAATGAGATCACCTAAGATGCAAGTGTAGGTAGAAAGAGAAATAAAGAAATAAACTGAGGAGAAATCCCTAGAACAAGCCAGGGTAATGCAGAGGAACTTTTAAAGAAGACTTAGAAGAAGGAACTGCCAGTGAGATGGTAGGAAAACCAGAAGAGTGTTTTCCCAGATGTCAAAAAAAAAAAAAAAAAAGGGAACTCCCTGGAGATTCAGTGGTCAGCACTCCGTGCTTCCACTGAGGGGGGCACAGGTTCGATCCCTGGTCGGGGAACTAAGATCCCTCATGTCACCCTGCGCGGCCAAAAAAGAAAAAGAAAAAAAAAAGAGCATTTCTAGAATAAGAGGGTAGTTCATTACTGCACATACCTTTGAGATTTGGAAGAAAATCAGTACAAAGAAGTTAACACTGGATTTCTCAACACTGCCCTTGTTGTCAGATAAAAGCAGTTTTCGTGCTGTGGTGGTGGTGGAGGTCTAACCGAGAGGGTTAAAGAGTAAATGGGAAGTGAGGAAGTGGAGATGCTGACCACAAACACCTCTGTCAGAAGTTCTGCCCTGAAATGAAACAGAAAAATGGGGCAGTAGCTATAAATAAGTGTGTTCAAGAGATCTGATTTGTTTAAAGATGCAAGATAATGGAAGGTGCTTTGATCCAGTAGGGAGAACTTAAAGATGAAAGAGACTGGGGGTTAATTCTAGCAGTAGTCTACCGGAGCAGGAAAGCTCCATAGACCACACCTCTGATGAGAGCAGGAACCCCTCATCTATTGTAAAGGGAGAGAAGGCCCAGAAACGGGCACAGGTAAAGAAGGTTATGATGCTCCCCAGCCACATGTGGCTTCTTAGGAGCTGGCACGGATATCTGGCAAATATTTGAGTTTAGCCAGTTGACAAGTTGCCAAATAAGGAGGATGGAGAGAGAGGGAGGTAAGCAAGTTAATAGTGTTCCAAAGGGAGTCATTATAACACCATGTAATGTAAGATGGGCTCAAAGGGAAGGGAGGACACAAGGATTGCTGGATAATAAAAAAATAGTAGAGTCAATGGATTAAAGGTCCCCATAGGGTCAAACAACTATAGTGAGGAGAAGTAAGAATAAGAGTATCTAAAAGGGTAGAAAGTGATGATCAGAGAGGGAAGTGCATTAATTGAACATTGAGATATTGACACTATTTGTGATGTCCAAGCCAGGTATGACCATGGGGATTAGTGGCTGAAGAAAGGGGGAGCAAAGAATCATGGGAGGGAGACGAGGTCATGGATCTGCAAGGTCAGAATGCCTAGTACAGTGCTAAGCAGAGAGAAGGATGCCAATAAATAGTTGCAAGCGGCAAAGACGGAAATACATTAATCCTTTCTAACATTTATTGTGTTACGGTTGGTCTTAATGGACCCTGTATTTAGTGTATTATCTTACATAACTTTTTCTCAAATGATATATTTTCCAATGCCTCAGGTACAACATTACATGGAGAAATCATTTGGGATAGTTTAAAAGGGTAATGATAAGGGGAAACTCAAACTGGAGATTAATAAAGTCATTAAATGTGAAGCTAGTCAGGCAACAGATAATTTACTGAGGGAAATTGCTGCTGGAGCTATCAAGAAGAGAAATAGACTTTTTGATTTTGAGAGACTTTGAAACTTACACAAAGACATGTCTGTGCCTGAAGCTGGCTGGGTTTCTGAGGGGAAAAACCTTGAACTCTAGAATCACAGAGACGAGAGGTTTGACTCCTGTCCATCATTTATTAGCTGTATGACCTTGGGCAAGTTACTTAACCTGTCTGAACATCTGGTTTCTCATCTGAAAAGTGAGGATTAAAAATAGTTCCTACCACATAGGATTTTTAATAAAGATAAAGAGAGGTAACCTATATTAAAGGTTTAGCACAGTACCTGGACCCTGGTAAGCACTCAAGAGCTATAATCATCATGATTATTATTATCTATAAACTGGAGATAACAAAAGCTACTTTTTCGAGGCTAAGAGGATTAAATGAGATGAGGTATGCAAAGTACGTAGCACATGTGGTGTCTTCCATGTGGTGAATACTAAATAATGATTACATATTACTATGAAACTGATCAGCAGGCCTAATTATTTAACTTTACAGCAACTGGGAAGTGTGGAGGAAGAAATAACTTAAGTTTTCCTTACATTCATCAAATAAGCTGTATTGAGTTTTGCTTATGTGGATTAAATGGTTTTCTCTACTTGGGGGATTTTCAAGCATTCTCCATTTTATTTTATTTTAGCAATATACCACCTTTTTAAATCCACTCATCTGTTCATGGACACTTTGGATGTTTTCATATCTTGGCTATTGTGAATGATACTGCAATGAACATGGGAGAGCAGATATCTCTTCAAGATACTGATTTCATTTCCTTTGGATATATACCAAGAAGTGGGATTGCTAGATCATATGGTATTTAGTTTTATTTTTAACTTTTTGAGGAATATTCATACTGTTTTCATAATTGTTGTACCAGTTTACATTCCCATCAACAGTGTAGGAGGGTTCCCTTTTATGCAACCATTGCCAACACTTGTAACCTCTTGTCTTTTTGGTACTAGCCATGCTAACAGGTGTGAGGTGATATCTCACTGTGGTTTTGATTTGCATTTCCTTGACGATTAGTGATATTTAATGCCTTTCATATAACTATTGGTCATTTGAACGTCTTCTTTGGGAAAATGTCTCTTCAGGTCCTTTACCCATTTTTTAATCTTTATTTTTTTGCTATTGAGTTGTAAGAGTTATTTATGTATTTTGGTTATTAACCCCTTATCAGATGTATAGTTTGCAAATACTTTCTCACATTCTGCAGGTTGCCTTTTCATTTTGTTGATTGTTTCCTATGCTGTACAGAAGCTTTTTAGTTTGGTATAATCTCACTTGTTTTCTTTTTGCTTTTGTTGCCAGTGCTTTTGGTGTCACATCCAGAAAATCATTACCAAGATCAGTGTCAAGGAGCTTACTCCCTGTTTTCTTCTAGAAATTTTATGGTTTCAGGACTTACACTTTTTAATTCATTTTTAGTTGATTTTTGTGTAATGGTTGAATTTCATTCTTTTTTTTTTTTTTTTTGCGGTACACGGGCCTCTCACTGCTGTGGCCTCTCCCGTTGTTGAGCACAGGCTCCAGACGCACAGGCTCAGTGGCCATGGTTCACGGGCCTAGCCGCTCCACGGCATGTGGGATCTTCCCGGACCAGGGCATGAACCTGTGTCCCCTGCATTGGCAGGCGGACTCTCAACCACTGCGCCACCAGGGAAGCCCTGAATTTCATTCTTTTGAATGTGTATATACAGTTTTCCCAACACCATTTATTGAAAGAGACTATTCTTTCCTCATTGTGTATTCTTGTCAAATATTATATGTACATGCATGGGCATATTTCTTGGCTCTCTATTCTGTTCTTTTGGTTTATGTGTCTGTTTTTAGGCTAGTACCATACTGTTTTGATTACTATAGTTTTGCAATATAGCTTGAAATCAGGAAGTGTAATGCCTTCAGCTGTTTTTCTTGCTCAAGACTGCTCTGGCTATTCAAGGTCTTCTGTGGTTCCACATGCATTTTAGGATTTGCATTAAATCTAAAGATGGCTTTGGGCAGTATGGACATTTTAACAATGTTAATTCTTCCAATTCATGAACATGGTATACTTTACCATTTATTTGTGTCTTCTTCAGTTTCTTTCATCAATGTCTTATGGTTTTCATTATATAGCTCTTTCAGCTAATTGGTTAAATTTATCCTAAGTATTTTATTGTTTTTGGTACTACTGTAGATAAAATTGCTTTCTTAATTTTTTTTCCAGATAGTTTATGTTAGTGTATAGAAAAGCAACTGATCTTTGCATATAGATTTTGTATCCTGCAACTTTACTGAATTCATTTATTAGTTCTAATAATTTTTTGGTGGAGTCTCTAGGGTTTTCTTCTTTTTTTAAATACATCTTTATAGGAGTATAATTGCTTCACAACGTTGTGTTAGTTTCTGTTGTACAACAAAGTGAATCAGCCATATGCATACATATATCCCCATATCCCCTCCCTCTTGAGCCTCCCTCCCACCCTCCCCATCCCACCACTCTAGGTCGTAGCAAAGCACTGAGCTGATCTCCTTGTGCTATGCTGCTGCTTCCCACTAGCTATCTATTTTACATTTGGTAGTGTATACATGTTGATGTTACTCATATGAATCATGTCATCTGCAAACAGAGACAATTTAACTTTTTCCTTTTCAATTTGTTTTTTGTTTGTTTGGTTGGTTTTTGTTTTGTTTTGTTTTTTGTTGTTATTCTTCCTTTCCAATTTGGATGCCATTTTTTTTCTTGCCTAATTACTCTAAGATTTCCAGTACTACATTGAATAGAAGTGGTGAGAATGGGCACCCTTGTCTTATTCCTGATCTTAAAGGAAAAGCTTTCAGCTCTTCACCATTGAGTATGATGTTGTGGTTTTGTCATATATGGCCTTTGTTATGGCACAGTCCTTCCATACCTAATTTGTTGAGAATTTTTATCACAAAAGGCTGTTGAATTTTGTGAAATGCTTTTTCTGAATCGATTTAGACTACCATATGGTTTTTATCCTTCATTCTGTTAATGTGGCATATCACATTTATTGATTTGTGTATGTTGAACCGAACCATCCTTGCATCTCAGGGGTAAATCTCACTTGATTATGGTGTATGATCCTTTTAATGTGCTATTAAATTTGGTTTGCTAGTATTTGTCGAGTATTTCTGCATCTAAGTGCATCAAGAACATTGGCCTGTAATTTTCTTTTCTCACAGTGTCCTTAACTTGCTTTGGTATGAGTTTAATGATGGCCTAGTAAAATTAGTTTGAGTGGACTCTCATCTTTTTTTTTTTTTTTTTTTTTTTTTTTTGCGGTACGTGGGCCTCCCACTGTTGTGGCCTCTCCCGTTGCGGAGCATAGGCTCCGGACACGCAGGCTCAGCAGCCATGGCTCACGGGCCTAGCCGCTCCGCGGCATGTGGGATCTTCCCGGACTGGGGCATGAACCCGTGTCCCCTGCATTGGCAGGCGGACTCTCAACCACTGCGCCACCGGGGAAGCCCTCTCTCATCATTTTTAATAAGCACTCCCAGCTCTGTCTGATTCGAAAGCTAGTGAGTGCTCTTGGCAACTGCTTAACACAGTTCTCACTACTGATGATAAAAACGAAGCTATCACTTACTGAGTGTATATGATGTATTCCAGGCATTCAGCAAAACTCTTTGTGTACATTACCAGCATACCTCAGAGATATTACGGGTTCGGTTCCAGACCATCAAAATAAAGCAAATATTGGGAATTCCCTGGTGGTCCAGTGGTTAGGACTCCATTGTTTCACTGCCAAGGGCCTGGGTTCAATCCTTGGTCAGGGAACTAAGATCCCACAAGCCACGTGGTGTGGCCAAATAAATAAATAAAGCAAATATTGCAATAAACCAAGTCACACAAATGTTTTGTTTTCCCAGTACGTATAAAGGTAATGTTTACACTATACTGTAGTTATTAAGTGTGCGGTAGCATTATGTCTATGAAAACAATGTACATACCTTAATTAAAAAATAGTTTATTGCTAAAAAGTGCTAACCATCATCTGAGCCTTCAGTGAGTAGTAGAAACATCAAAGATCAGTGAGCACAGAACACCATAAAAATATAATAATAATGAAAAAGTTTGAAATATTGCAAGAATTACCAAAATATGACACAGAGACATGACGTGAGCAAATGCTGTTGGAAAAATGGTGCCGATAGACTTGCCTGACGCAGATTTGCCACAAACCTTCATTCGTAAAAAATGCAGTATCTTCAAAGCTCAGTAAAGCAAAGTACAACAAAATGAGGTCTGCCTGTATCTCACTTAAGTATATGAACGGCTTTGGAGGGTAGGTAACATTATTGTCTGAATTTTGCCAAGAAGGAAATTGAGGAAAGAAGGCTCAAAGGGGCTAATTGGTCCAAGGATATGCAGTCCTTAAGGGGCAGAGTCAAGATTTTGGCCAAGGTTTATCTGACTCCAATACCTCTGTTCTTAACCTTATTTACATGGTGGCTACAATAACGGGTTATGGATTCTCAATTTTAATAGGATCTTTCAGTTCCCCCACCCTCTATCTTTTCCTTAATGACAGTATATTTTCCTATCTTTCTGGCACCTGAGGTTTGAAGTCAGCTGGTCTAATTATGATAATAGTTCCTAAGATCACTGCTCTTTTTTGCCTTTCAGATGACAGTGTATCGTAAAATCAAATACTGATTGGTTGAATGGTGGTTAACAGGGAATGGGGGGAGAGGAATAGGGGAGTTGTTCAATGGGTATAAGGTTACAGTTACACAAGATGAGTAAGTTCCAGAGATCTTCTGTACAACATAGTGCCTGTGGTTAACAATGAGGTATCATGTGCTTAAAATCTGTTAAGAAGGTAGATCTCATGTTAGGTGCTCTTACCAAGAACCAAAACCAAAACCAAAACCAAAACAAAGGGACACAAGGAAACTTTTGGAGGCGATGGATATGTTTATTACCTTGATTTTGGTGATGGTACCATGAGTGTATACATTTGTCTAAACTTACCAAATGATATACATTAATTATGTGCAAATTTTTTGTATACCAGTTATACCTCAATAAAGCAGGAAAAATATTGATTGGCTACTTCATTTAAAAGTTAACAAATGGGGACCTACCTGGCAGTCCAGCGGCTCCACGCTCCCAATGCAGGGGGCCTGGGTTCGATCCCTGGTCAGGGAACTAGATCCCACACACATGCCGCAACTAAAGAGCCCACATGCCATGCCACAACTAAGGATCCCACGTGTCACAACTGAGAACCAGCACAGCCAAAATAAATGAATATTTTTAAAAAAAATTCAACAAATGTATTGAGTGTGTATAGGTACAGGATACCATGCTTGCTGTTCAGGGTAAACAAAGATGAATTAGACAGGGAAGTTTCCTTCAAGTTGCTTGTAAGTGAGGCACCCCACGTACTAGAACACAAGGACTTCTTTCAGAGAAAGTGATGAGGGGCTTCAGAAAAGGAGCTCATGCCTTCCTGGAAAGCATCTCCAAGAGCACCTCAGGCATGGGAAGTCATTAGAGCTGGGCCTTGAAGACTGGGAAAGACTGGACACTTAGAGAAAATGAGCATGAAGGTGCTGCAAGCAGAGGTGACAACATGAACATAGGCATGGAGAGTGGAATTCTTGGCAAGCACCAAAGGAGTGTTTGGCTCAAGAAAGGGGAAGCAATGAGAGATGTGGCTGGAAAAGCAATTTCTAATAAGACCAGGAAGTCTATTAGTTAATAAGCGGATGTATTGGAGGTGGAGATTAGAGGCTTAGAGAGGGAGTTAGTCCCATAGTGACATAAACAAATCCTGATGGCTTAAACTCTGTCAGGGTCGGCCAGGGTGGAAATGAGGAGCTAAAAACATTTAATAGGTAGAATGTATAGCATTTGGCAAGGACATGTTAGAAGTGAAAGAGAAGGTCACAGACGGTTCAAATTTTGAGTTTGAGTTGGGAAGGTATACAAAGGAAATACAGTAGGAGGAATGGGTGTCAAAGGCAAGATGATATTTTGGGGACAGGTTAAGAAATAATAGCCAGAAACCATTTTAATAATTAAAAGCACAAAAAAATGTTCTGAATCCTAAAACTGTACATGAATATCCTAGACAGGTGGATTACACATGTGGGCCCAAAGTAGCAATGTGCAGGGTCATTAAAACACAAATCACAGGCAGCATACCTTTGACCTAGCTAAGCTAACAGACTAGCTGTTAAAGACATTAAACATCCGATTAACAACATTTGACTGCCTTTTAGAATTCATCTCCACTCACCTCAGCTTCTCTTCTTAACCCACTATAATCTGACCTCAGGTCCCAGCACTTAACTGAAATTGCATGGCAAAAGTTTATCAATGATTTTCTCATTGCAAATCCAAAAAGCACTTAAAAATTATTTTTGTCAAAGTTGTATTTAGTTATAAAAGTCAAAGAGTTCTACACAGTTTATATTCTATTGATATATATTTAAAAAAAAAAGCAGTTCCCAACCCTGCATCTCCCTATTTTCAATTTTTATTTCACAAAGGCAACCACTGGACTTCCCTGGCCGTCCAGTGGTTAAGACCCCATGCTTCTGGGACTTCCCTGGTGGTACAGTGGTTAAGAATCTGCCTGCCAATGCAGGGGACACGGATTCGATCCCTGGTCTGGGAAGATCCCACATGCCGCGGAGCAACTAAGCCCGTGCACCACAACTACTGAGCCTGCGCTCTAGGGCCCGTGAGCCACAACTACTGAAGCCTGCATGCCTAGAGCCCATGCTCCGCAACAAGAGAAGCCACCGCAGTGAGAAGCCTGCGCACCGCAATGAAGAGTAGCCCCTGCTCACTGCAACTAGAGAGAGCCCATGCGCAGCAATGAAGACTCAACGCATCCAAAAATGAAAAAAAAAAAAAAAAGACTCCATGCTTCCAATGCAGGGGGTGTGGGTTCGATCTTTGGTCTGCCCCAAGGTGTGGGGAAAAAAAAAAAAAAAGGCAACTATTTTCAATTCTTTTAGAACTCTCTTCTGGGTACATATTAAGATTATGCCTATTATTTCTTCATTTTTTTTGGCTTTCTTACTCTGTTGGCTATCTTTCATTTGTCCTTTGGATCTACTCTGTACCCTTCTCCTTGCTCTCCGTTCAGAGAAACTCACCTGTATGGACCACATCAATGGGTTGATGAATGGGCCCTTTGACTTCCAGACGAGTTTGTTTTTCCCCAGCTGGGAGAACCTGGAGAGATCAGAGAGACAGAGGAAAGACTGTGAGAGCAGAACATTTATTCCCCTGTTTCCCTCCTTGACCATCTAATCTAGCTGGCTGTGTCCTCAACAGGAGGTCACTGCTTCTCTCAGGGAGGCCTTTTCTATGTGACTCTCATTCTAGACTGTGGTCCCCATGCACTCCACTCATCCCTGTGAGCCTAGGGTTGGTGACAGTGCAATTTCTTCTAAGCCCTGGGTGACTGCACTATCTCTTGGGGCTCCCCTACACCCATACCTTTGCAAATAAACCCTCCACAGATGACCCTATTTAGAGAGGACTACCACCCGTGTCCTATGGTGACGCTGACATGCTTACTATGCAAGATAAGGATTTAGCTTTTCTACTCCCACTTCCTTGCCCTACAGCACCTACACAGATAAACAAGCAAACACACTTCTTATTATGTTTGTGTCTCCCACAAATTCATATGCTTAGGCTCAACTCCAATGTGATAGTCTCTGGAGATGAGGTTTGGGGGAGGTAAGTAGGATTAGATGAGATCATGAGGGTGGGGCCCTCATGATGGGATAAACACCGTTATAAGAAGAGACACCAGAGGGCTTTGTCTCTCCCACACCTGCAAAAAGAAGTGGGTATGTGGGGTTTCCTTGGTGGCGCAGTGGTTAAGAATCCGCCTGCCAATGCAGGGGACACGGGTTCGAGCCCTGGTCTGGGAAGATCCCACATGCCACGGAGCAACAAAAGCCCATGAGCCACAACTACAGAGCCCACATGCCGCAACTACTGAAGCCTGTGCACCTAGAATCTGTGCTCTGCAACAAGAGAAACCAACGCGGTGAGAAGCCCACGCACCGCAACAAAGAGTAGCCCCTGCTCTCTGCAACTAGAGAAAAGCCCACACGCAGCAAGGAAGAACCAACACAGCCAATAAATAAATAAATATATATATATTTTTTAAAGAAGAAGTTATGTGAGCACAGAGCTAGATGGTCGCTGCATACAAGTCAAGAGAAGAGGCCTCAGAATGAAATCGACCTTGCTGACACCTTCATCTTGGACTTGCAGCTTCCAGAACTGTGGGAAATAAATTCCTATTATTTAAGCCATGCAATCTATGTATTTTGTTATGGCCCCTGAATTGACTAAGACCCTTCCCCTGGCGCCCATCTGCATAGTTTAGATATATCATCATTTTTGGTTAGATAAGTGTTCTGTATTATTAGAATTCTGTAAATACTATTTACCTGAGACTTTTAAATTTATTATAATTTCTTCCTAATATAATTTATTACTAGAGTTAATAATTGCCTCAGTTGTTTGCTTAGTTTTCAATCACTAGTCCATTCCCAAACTCCCTCCCGTAAGCGTTAACTCTCCTTTAATATTTCAAATACATCAGAAAAATTCATTAAGTCCACCTCTTTGTTAGAAGCCCACCTCTCAGAACCTTCCATTGCTTTGCTCCCCCACAGACTAGCTGCTCTCTAGACCTGCCGTCCTGTGACTTCCCACTTCCTGGATCTCTTGGTTTATCCCTTCAGTTTGATGGAGTGCATCTTCCAGTTTCTTCCTGATATGATATATGGGACAGAAATATTTTACGACGTTCATGTTTGAAAAGGTTATAATCTACCCTCACACTAGACTGCTGGATATAGAATTCTAGAATTCTAGATTGGAAATAACTTCCCTCAGAATTTTGAAGTTATTTCTCTGTTGACTTCTAGTCTCCAGCATTGTTGTTGAGAGTCTGAAGCCATTCTTATGGGATTATTTTTATTGAACTTCCCTTGACAACCATTGACTTTGATGCTGGGAACTTTCAGAATCTGTTCTTGGTTCCTAGTGATCTGAAATGTCATGATGACAGGCTCTGGAGTTGGTCCTCTTTTTATCTAGTATTCTGAGCCCTCAATGAACTCTTGATCTGGGAACAAATGACCTTCACTTTGGGGAAATTTCCTTCAGATGTTTTTTTTAAAATTAATTAATTAATTTTTGGCTGTGTTGGGTCTTCATTGCTGCGTGCGGGCTTTCTCTAGTTGCAGCGAGTGGGGGCTACTCTTTGTTGTGATGCTTTGGCTTCTCATTGGGGTGGCTTCTCTTGTTGCGGAGCACGGGCTCTAGGTGCGTGGGCTTCAGTAGCTGTGGTTCATGGGCTCAGTAGTTGTGGCTCGTGGGCTCTAGGCACACAGGCTTCAGTAGCTGTGGCACACGGGCTCAGTAGTTGTGGCTCGCGGGTTCTAGAGCACAGGCTCAGTAGTTGTGGCACATGGGCTTAGTTGCTCTGCAGCATGTGGATCTTCCCGGACCACGGCTTGACCCGTGTCCCCTGCATTGGCAGGCAGAGCAGATTCTTAACCACTGTGCCACCAGGGAAGTCCCTCCTTCAGATATTTGACAATATTCTCCCTTACATTTTCAAAACTACTTTATCTTCTTTAACTCTCTTGCACCTCCTGACCTGATTCTATAATTTTGTCACTTGTCTTCTATTTTGTTATATTATCTACCATATAGATATGATAAAGTTTTTTCTTGGTGTTACCTTCCAATCTTTTGGCTACATTTCTCACTTTGTCATACTTTAAATTTTCAAGTAAGATTTTTTGTTTTGTTTTTATTTTTAATTGTTTTCAATTAAAAAAATTTTTTGGCTGCACCGCGTGGCATGTGGGATCTTAGTTCCCTGACCAGGGCTCAAACCTGTGCCCCCTGCCTTGGAAGCTTAGAGTCTTAACCACTGGACTTCCAGGGAAGTCCCTTTTGTTTTCTGAATGTTCCTACTTTTATAGACTCCTATCTTTCCATAGATGCAGTATCGCTTCTTATTTTGCAAAGATGTTAATGTTATACATTTTCAAAAGTTTTATTTTGCTCCCTGTGTCCTGAGTTCCTTTTTGTTTGTTTTTTTAAGACTATTTTGGTTCTGTCTTTCCATCTTGAAGGCTTTCTTCAGCTGACTAGTGAATTTAGGCTCTTAGCTCATAATTTGTCTTTAAGAATGAGACAACAAAAAGCTAGAAACTGTGACTGGCAGAACTGGTTAATTGGTGGCCTGGTTAATTACGGGGTGGCCTGGCTGCGCTCTTTTATTGGGTTCTCAGAGAGGAATCCTCCAATACTATGGTTAACAGAACAGTTGTCGAGGCAGAGCAGGAGAGTGATAAGGGATCCTTGAGTCAGTCTGTGGCATTCACTTAATCTCCTTGTTCGTGTTGTGCTTCCCTTGCCCTCAGGTGCTCCTGGAGCCCCCAAGCCTAGTGTCTCTCCACTAGTAAACTTCTAGATTTCTCCTGGGGCGAGGGAGTGGCCATCTCCCAGCTGCATGGGATCTGGGTTTATAACTGCTCCATTAAAAATTTTCACCTGGATCTTCTGTTTTCAGCTCAGCTCTATCTCTACCTTCAGAGGTACCTGATGCCTCCAATTCCTATACTTTTTTGAGGCTGTTACTAAAATGAAGATTCTAGGTTGTTCCATTCCAGTTTAGTTTCCACCTCCCTCTGATCAGTCAGGTTAGTTACCGCTCCTCTACCTGCTTCCCGCTTGTATTACTGTGTTGATGTCATCTATTCTCCCATTAACTCTGTGCTTTCTTCACCCACTTACAGTCAACGCATCGTTTCTGATGAGTACTATCTTGTCCTTAATTTGCTTGATTTTGCTGCTGTATTTGAAACTGTAGACCACTCATTCTAGAAACTGTATCATCCTTTGGCTTCTGAAGCCACTTGTTTTTTGTTTTGTTTTCCTTTTGCCACATCATCTTACCTTCTTCTCTTGGTTCTTTCTTCTTCCACTGCTTATCCCTTAACTCTTGTTGTTTCCCAGGTCTCTGTCCTCTTACATTTTCATTTACACATTTTCTATCCAGTGCATGGATTTAACCACTTCCTTAATGCTGCTGACTCCCAAATCTATATCTGTGGTCCCAGACCCACATAAAGCTCAGAAACAAGACAAAGGAAACAAGGACCCTGTTTCCCTATATCTTAATCCCAAGGAAAAACAAACACCCTGGAGCCAAAACAGGCTTCCTTTTAGGTAAAGAAAATAGAAGGAGTGAAGGGAGGCATTCAATGTAAGAAACAAAGTAGGAGCTGTACTAGTCATGATATGGGAGCTTTTGCCTAAATCACAGTGACTTAACACAAAAAAAGTTTATCTGTCACGCAAAATCTGCTGTGGATTGGGGCAACTCTCCAGGGAAGCTGTCCTCCTATATTGGCTCACTACTTCCCGCCTCTTCAATTTCATGGAACTTCCATTTCAATACATGTTGTGAATCTCACCATGCTAGGAGAGGACAGAGCTGCACAGCTGAGCACAGGCAATTAAGTGCCTGCATCTGGAGGTGCAAATGTGTCAGTCAGGTTTCCATTCATTGGCCAAAGCAAGTCACAAGGCCACTCCCCCACTTCAAGGGGACAAGGAAGAGCAATCCTCTCACACCCTGAGAATCGATTCTGTTGAACAGTAGCAACTGACAGCAGTGAAAATATTTGGTCTAAAATAGAAAATTTGGCCTTAAACAAAATATCTTTTTATTTTTATACTTCCAGTCCTAGCTTGGTGGCTGGTACAGAGTGGGGAGGGGTCAATATTATTTGAATTTAGGTATGTGTTAGAAGATGACTTAATAAGTCTATTTGAAAGGGTGTTCAGAAAAGTCTGAGTTGATGCCTTATTTTCCTTCAAAAACAGGAACATTCAAGAATCCTTCCGCTGATCTTGCTGCTGGGCTCAAAGTTGGAGTAATTTTTCAAAAATAGTTCTTGGGGCATCTAAGTACTTGGAAACCTCATTAAGAATTCAAGTTTAAAGTCTGAAGAGAAGGCATTTCATAGCCCTGTTGTTTACATTTACCTTGGACAACATCCCTACTCAGACTCAAACACAACAGGCAATCTGGAAGGGGGAAAAGTTACAAAATATTGCCTTGAGTCAGGCAGGGGTGTGTGCGTGTGTGTGTGTGTGTGTGTGTGTGTGTGTGTGTGTGTGTGTGTGTTGATATGAACAGGTATTATGTGTGCATATGTACTTCTCATGTTGTGTGGACAGAGATAGTCGTGTTGCCTATAGGTATACTTATGGACAGATAAATATGAACCTCTTGAAGTATGAAATTAACACATGAGTTCTGAGGTCCAGTTGATAGCCCCTCTCTTATATTTTCCATCCTGCTTCCATGAGATACTGCTTCTTGCCCTGTGATGGACACTTTTCAACATATAGATTAAATCGTTAAAGATGAAGCACCAAAATGAGGTGGTGATGAGAGGCAGTAATAAATGACTGGTGTAGAGGAATGCAAAGGATCCAAAAGAGAGACTGTCTGTTCAGAATTTATTTAGGATTTTCCAGGTGTTTTTCATACCAAAAGTGTTCTGTAGTTCCCCTCTTTAGAGTAAAGCTTTCTATTTGTTTAAATTATCAATATATACACTTATCATAAAAAATTCAAGCAACAGAAACAAGGGCAAAGAAGAAAGTTAACAAAATCATCCAATATCCCAAGAAGAATGATGACCAGTATCAGACGAACATCATTCTGGGTGTTTCAAATGTTAGAAACAGAGAGGAGGACTCTGCTTTTCCTCCTACTTTGCTGGCTCCTCTGCCTCTTCCAGTGTCTCAGTGGTGAAGGGTCCCAGGGGCAGCCCCACATTCTCATCTCCATCTTTACTTTACCCACTGGAAACCTGGCCAGGTCTACAGCTTTCAATGATACCTGGATGCTGATGGCTCTCAAATTTATATCTCCAGCCTTGTCCTTTGGAAGCCCAACAGCTAAACTGCAGGGAGTTGGAGAGTGAAGAAACATTGAGAAAACAGAGATCCAGTTGGATTCTCTTTCTTTTAGCTCTGAAGTTATATGAGCCTCCGATACCTGTAGATACACTGATACTGCTAACACTAATTTTTAAATCTTAATGCCTTCTAATACTACCTATTATTTTTTGACCACCTACTACATGTTAGGTATTGTGCCATGTGTTTCACATATATTAACTCATCTTATGCTCATGACTCTGTGAGGTGGTATTTTAAGAAATAACAAGAAACCCCCAAACCAAGACTTCACATCATAGACAACTTGTCCAAACTGAATCAGCTAGTAGGTATTAGAGTTAGGAGATGTAAAGTCAGGGGACCCATGCTCTTTCTGGTATGCTACACTGCCTCCATTTGCATTGCAATATAAATTTTAGTATCAGTTTGACCATTTCACACACACATATACAGAGACACAAACCAAGTTGGGATTTTGATTGGGATTGCACTGAATTTATAGATTAATTTGGGGAGAACCGTCATCTTATATCAATGCTATTGACTGTTCCAAACATGAATTGATCTTTTCCTCCCTTTATTTAAGTCTTCTTTAATTTTCCTAGTAAGATTTTGTGGTTTTCATCGTGAAGCAGCAATTGATTCACCACAGCCCCAATGAGGCAGGGGACTTCCGGGGGTCAGAATACTAAGACTTGATGGATAAGAGGTATAATAAGGGAACTGCAAAAATGTGGGCAGAAAAAAATGTTTAAAGGTCCCACCAAGTAAAGCAACAATTTCAAGAATTTTAAAGTGGCCAGCAATAACGGGGTGTATAACGTATTGTAAGATGCAGACAGCAAATGGCCTTGTGCCCTGCCAGCAACAGGGATGCCAGGAACTCTGGAGAGGATTTGCATAATGTAACCTACTGTAGACTGTTGACTCAGCACCAATTTTTCATGAGGAGGAGACTGTGACTGTTAACTGAGGCACGATGTTTGTCATCTTTAAAAGTGAAGAGCAGGTTAGGCTGAACCCAGGCCAGGATTGCCTTCTGGGCTCTCCTCTCCCTCTTCCATTTCTGTAACCTTCTCCAACCTGCTGGCACTACCTCCTCGGCACTCTCCCATTTCCTCACAGCCTTCCTCTTGCCACGCACAGTTAGACCTGCCTTATCCTATACTTCTCCATAGCTCCATACGTGGACTCCCCCAACCCTCCCCCCTCCCCATCTCCTCCATTTATATTTAGGGTATTCAAATGTTCAGAGAAAGAGAGTGGATAGAGGATCCACTTAGTATTAAAGTGTATTAAATGACAGATAGCTAGGTAGCTATTTCTCAAATTAGGGTCCAAAGACCTAATCCTAGAGGTTTGAGAGGTCCACAGGAATTTGGATAGTAATAATTTATTGAGCACTTACATGTTCCAGGAGCTGTTTGAAATACTTTACATGTATTTAGTTTCACTATAACCCTCTAAAGCAGATGCCCTTATGTCCATTTAACAGATGAGCAAACTTAGCAACACGCCCTTATCCCCATCAAAGAGATGAGCAGTCATGGAAAGGTTGAGTTATTAGCTCAAGGTTATACATCTAGTAAACGGTAGAGTGGGGACTCAAACCTAGGCAGTCTGGCTCCAGAGCTAATGATCTCAACCACTTTGCAATGCTGTCATCTGGGGCTTGACTGGGACTAGGTGGTCCAAGATGGCCTCACGCATGTGCCTGGTAGTTAGCTGCAGCTATTGGCTGTCGCCTCCTCCTTCATGTGGCCTTTCTAGCAGGATACTCCGGACCTTTTTATGTGGCAGCCAAATTCCAAGATTGTACCATAAGTCATGGAACAGATAGGCTTTTTTTTTTTCCAAAAGCACGACATGATTATATTTTAATACAAAACCAAAATACAAAACACCATAATAAATTGATGGCAATAAAATACGGTATTTCATTTGCATTGCATGATAAATGGTTAACATCCTTTCATAAATGAGTTGTTAGAAACCAGTAACAAAGACATTGATATACCAAGCGAAATGATTAAAAAAAAAGAAGAAAATGAAATAACACAAGTGACTAGTAAGGATTAAGCATATATGTAGATAGGCTTATAGACCAAATTAAGATGCTTGAATCACATTGTTTATGTGACAGCTTTAAAACATGTCCCCAGGACTTCCCTGGTGGCACAGTGGTTGAGAATCTGCCTGCTAATGCAGGGGACACGGGTACAAGCCCTGGTCTGGGAGGATCCCACATGCCGCAGAGCAACTGGGCCCGTGAGCCACAACTACTGAGCCTGCGCGTCTGGAGCCTGTACTCCGCAACAAGAGAGGCCGCAATAGTGAGAGGCCTGCGCACCGCGATGAAGAGTGGCCCCCGCTTGCCACAACTAAAGAAAGCCCTCGCACAGAAATGAAGACGCAACACAGCAAAAATAAATAAATTAATAAACTCCTACCCCCAACATCTTAAAACAAAACAAAACACGTCCCCAAATTCTTTGCCACTGTTTCCATTGAGAGGTGGAGGTCCATATCCCCTTCTCTTTTATATGGGGTGGTCTTAGTGGCTTGCTGGTAGCCAGCAGAATACAGTGGAAGTGATGCTCCATTACTTCTTAGGATAAGTCATTAAAGGCCATGAACCTTAGGATAAGTCATTAAAGGCCATGAACCTGAACACTCGCTCTCAGGGAAGCCAGCTGCCATGTGAGAAGTCTGACATGTTGGAGGGGGTGTATGAAGGCACTCTGGTTCACGGTCCCAGCTGAGCTTCCAGCCAACCAACAGCCAGCCTCAACTGTCAGCCACATGAGTGTGCCATCTTGGATGTCCAGCCTAGATGAACCTTTAAACGACTGCAGCTACAGTGACATCCGATCAGAGACACCAACACAGAACTGCCCAAGCAAGCCCTTCCTGAATTTCTATTTCCTGAATTTCTATTTCTATTTCTACAAAATCATGAGCAAAATAAACTGGCTATTTAAGCCACTAAGTTTGATTTAACATGTTCACTTAAACAGCAGCAACAGTTTATCAACCAATTTAAAACAGAATGAGAAGCAAGGAGAAAGAAAAGGAGTAGATAAACAAGCTTAGGATAGGGTATAAGCAGGGTGGAAGGACCATAGCACTTAAAACCATAGATGGCATGGTTTTAAGGACCGGAGTGGAGGGTAAGCGAGGGGTTTTGGCAGACTGAACAGGTCTGGAATCAACATACATCTGACATACATCTGAGTGATACAGAAGCAAGTGTGTCTGGTCATAACTGTAGCTGGCCATTAGCTGCCTGAGCAGCTGGGGATTTAGCTGCTTTTCTTGTGCAGAGACTACATGAGGCCACAGTGGGGCTATAATGGATATCACTAGTTGGTGGTCAATTTAGGAATGACACGGTTGTCAGTTGAGAGGTTGTATGATTCATGCCTTACTAATATTTAAAGTTTACTTGGTCTATCTATCTCCTTCTATCTGAAGTAGCACTTTCATTTGTTCCATCCTTTTTGTCTATGTTCAACACATATCCATTTACTCTGCGTGTAACATGTCTCATAAGCAAATTGTGTCTACATTTTTGTTTCTCTTATTTTCTATAGCAGGACTGAATATTCATAAAGCAAACACATTACAGCAAGCCCCAAGGAACAAGCACTTAGAGCATGGCTGTGATGTCCCACTTATTGGCTAAAGCAAGTCACGTGGCCGAGCCCACAGTCATGTGCGACAGGTCTACACAAGGGAGTGGATACCATAAGGCATGATTATTGGGACCACTACTGAAACAATCTAACACTAACACATAGCTAGGAAGTGGTTGACCCAGTTATCAAATTTTCAGCAATCTGTTTCTGGAACCCAAACACAAAACTGGTGTCTTGGAGACTGCTGGGAATTCCTACTCAAGGGCTTTTTCAAACCCCTCTTCCCAGGTCCCAGCCCAAGCCCAATGAGTCAGAATCTCTTGGGGGTAAAAGGGATATGGGGGGTCGGTAGTGGTGGTAGAAATCCCAAGAATTTAAATAACTGTAGAAGATTCCAACCCACACTGGGAGGTGTAGGGGGTTTCAAAGACAAGAAAATCTCTACACTCAAAGAGCTTCCATTTTCCACAGAGAAAATTCTTGTCATTATTACACTAGAGGCACTACCCTGAAATTTAAAAATTTAAAAAACTCCTTTCCATGCTTAAGTTAGAGCAGTGGTTCTCAAATTTTGTGTGCATCAGTATTAACTGGAGGGCTTGTTAAAACGCAGACAGGGGGCTTCCCTGGTGGCGCAGTGGGTGAGAGTCCGCCTGCCGATGCAGGGGACGTGGATTCGTGCCCCGGTCCGAGAGGATCCCACATGCCGCGGAGCGGCTAGGCCCGTGAGCCATGGCCGCTGAGCCTGCACGTCCAGAGCCTGTGCTCTACAACGGGAGAGGCCGCAACAGCGAGAAGCCCGCATACCGCAAAGGAAAAAGGAAAACAAACAAACAAAAAAAAACCGCAGACAGGGACCAACCCCCAGTTTCAGATACAGGAAGTCTCTGGTGGAGCACACAAATTTTCATGTCTCACAAGCTCTGCTGTCCAGGGACCACACTTGGAGAACCACTGGGTTACAGCAGTAGGAGGATTTAGTGATACCGTTCCTCCCTTGACGCGCATTTATATATTGCACTTACATTCTTATAGCACATCTACTGTATACAAGGTCTCGGGCTGGGTGCAGCAGTGGGTATGATAAGGATAGGATTTAGATCTTGATTACACTTGAGCAGATTTATTCTCTAAGTGGATCTATTCTCTAAGAAGACAGGAAGCCTAAGTGCCTTCAGACAGGTTCAGATAAAGCAGAGATCTCCTCCCTTAGCAAGAGATAAATTAAAGCTTGGAATAGCAGACCCTATGAACTGGGGCCTTGAAAGATGCCTAGGACACGTGGAAATGGTGGAGGATCGCAGAATTCTTTCCACCTTGGCACAGAGAAAAAAAAACAAACAAACAAACCTGGACAACCACCTGGAAAAGGTCTGTGACATTCTTGCCTCAGGCTCCAATGTCTCTAAGCTGCTTGCATCAGAACGGGGAAGGGTGTTCTCAGTGTCAAGGTCTCTGTCTCAGACTCTTCTTGGGAAGCGGGAGAACTGGCCTAGCCCTCCCTCTGGGGCTCCCAGAGCGGGTGTCTCGGAGACTCGGTTGTCTGGCCGAAGTCTGGGTGTGCGCGGACTTGGCGAACGGCGCGGCCTGGGCGCTTCAATGTTCCAAAGCCTGAGCAGGGCGCTGTGGCCGGGCCCGTGACGGGCGAGAGGGCCTACACGCTGGAGCATCGTTCAGAACCAGCCTCAGATTCAGGCACGGCGCTAGGGGGGGCCGGGTGGCAGCCGTACTACTCAGCCAACCGGAGGCCGGCGCAAGGGGCAAGGTCCCTCTCTTTCTCCACCTTCATGCTTAGGAGGGGGTGGGGACACGCGTGCACGCTCTTCAGCCCGGAGAAAGCACGGCCCGCGAGACTGCACAATGCGCCTGCGCGGCCCCGCCTCACCCACCCCGCCTCTTTTCTTCGTCCCGCCCTGTTACCCCCTTATATTGCCGCTAGGGGTAGCGGCGGCGGCTGTGGTCTGAGAGCGTGGCTGCTTTGAGGGCGCGGAAGCCGTACGGTGTGGGGACTAGGGCTGGCAAGAGGGTGGGAAAACCGGCGAGAGAGGAGGGCGGTGCCGGGGAAGGGCGGTGCCGGGGAAGGGCGGCGCGTGGCTGACTCATCCCTCTGGAAGATCAGACTGACAGACACAAACCCTTGCCGAACCCGCCCGCCCGCGCCGCTCCTCTGGTTGGGAGGCGCCCGCCCGCACCGCCCGCCCGCCTTCTCCGGGAGCGCTCTCCCGGCCCGGCAGCCTCAGAGAAAGTTTTTGTCGTCTGGAGGGACCGGAGGCGCCGCGAGCCTTTGGGAAGGGAAGGAGGACTGAAGAGGAGGCTCCAGCCGCGCGGGCCCGGCGAGTGCATGGTTCCCGGCGCCTCGGCTGCCTGTCAGGAGGACATCGGGGCGGGGTCGGGCTGAGCCCAGCTCCTTCTTCCCGCGGGTTCGCCAAAAATCGCCCTCCCGGACTGCCGCGGGGCGTCCCCGCTCCTCAGCCCGCCATGTCCCGGCTGCTGCCGCTGCTGAGGAGCCGGACCGCGCACAGCCTGAGGCCGGGCCCGGCCGCCGCGCCCCGCCCGCCGTCCTGGTGCTGCTGCGGGCGGGGGCTGCTGGCGCTCGCGGCCCCGGGCGGCCCCCGGGAGCTGGGCACCCACCCCAAGAAGGAGCCCATGGAGGCGCTGAACACGGCGCAGGGCGCGCGCGACTTCATCTACAGCCTGCACTCCAGCGAGAGGAGCTGCCTGCTCAAGGAGCTGCACCGCTTCGAGTCCATTGCCATCGCCCAAGGTAAGGGGGCCGCGAGGGGGCGAGCCGGGGACGGAGGGGCGGGTGCCCAGAGCCCTCCCCTACCTCGCCTGCGCCCCGGCCGCCCCTCGGCCTGGGCCCCTCGCCGCCGGCCCCCTCGCCCGCTTGGCCTCGCGCCTGGGACGTCCGGGGGGGCGGGGGAACTTTGCGCCTCCTGAGTGTCCCCGGGGCAGTAGGACAGGCGCGGATCGTGCCAGGCAGCCAGGGCCAACGCTTGGCTGGTTCCTCCCCAGCCTCACAGTTGGAGCTTCAGCCCCAGTTACCAACCGCCGTTGATTTGATTTTGTTTAGATTTGCTGTGCCCCCCGTCCCCCAGCCCTGCTGTCCCCCTGTAGTCCTTGCTGCTTACTTGTGAACGTGCAGCCATGCCGGTGGCCTGCGGTGCCTCCTTCCAAAGCGCTACAAAGCCGAGAGGCAGGGGGAAACTTCGCTAAATGGTTATCAAACGAACATGTGTCAGGGTCCGAAAGAAGGGATGTTGGTTCGTTAAGGCAGAGGTGTTCTCAGCGGCTTGTTTTCGTACACCTCCGGTTGGATTCATTTAAGCAGCCGAAGGAAACATTTTCCTGGGAAACTGAAAGCGTGGATCAGACCAGCAACCGCAGATGCATACTTGCAAGCCCATCACAGGCTTGGTGCTGCCCAAGTTAGACTCCCGTTTTTGTTGTGCCCCCAGAGGAGGAAAGAATGCAGTAGTTAAGAAGGTATTTTTCTGGAAATCTGTGGCTCTGCAATAAAAAGCGGACTTCTGCTCAAAAATAATTTGGAATGGTGAAAGCCAAGCCATTTTTAAGCTAACCTGTTAAAGGAGGATATTTTTCAAACCGGTGCAGCATGCTGGTATGTCAGAATGTGAGTCCAAGTGAAAAAGCTAAAAAGTCAGAAAATCAGAAGGATGAAAGGGGCCAATGAGCAAATCATTCAGTCTTAAGATACTTTAGCCATCTAACTACCGTGATACAGACAGAATACATTGCTGCTGTTTTATGTTATACATTCTGGTGTGTTGGAAAGTGTTTTTTGTTTCTTTTTTGTTGTTTGTTTGTTTTAAGTTTACTCCTCCCCTCCCTCAAGGTTGGTAGGTACATAAGCATTCCATAGGTTCCCTAAGTTAAGAGCACATTTATTTGGAGCAAGGCATTTGATCTTCCACAGGCACTTAAAAGCGCTTCTTTGGTCTGTATTCAGGAATGGAGGAGAGAATTGTCTACCTCATAAGCAGGACTTTTCTACACTACTTCTTTAGAAACTTTTTATTAGTTGTGCCTTTTAACTGCTTTTTTTACCTCCGTTCAGGGAATTGTGGACCAATTTATGGTATTGGATGATTCCAGACATTGTCTACCCACAGTGCTTCTATAGGAACAACGTAATATCACAATCAATTCGGTTACTAAATGTAATCATGATATTACATGAAGTCATAATCAGATACTAGCATATTTGTGAGCTATGTGTGCACTCAGTGTGTGGTTTTAAAATATTCACTTCTGAAAATGTGACCCTTGGAAAATTATAAAGACATTCACACTAGAGCATTAGTTTTAGGAATCTTTCTCCATGGGTAAGACTGTTTGAACACACATTTGGCCTTTTCTAAGTAATTTCTTGGAAATTCTGCATTAACATTGTTACAAGATTGGAGGGCCTCATTAATATGATTTTATGACAGTGCATGAAAAGCATGTCCTGTGATACAAATGGATAAATTTTGCCTCATACCTTATTATTTTAGCACATGCCAGTAGGAATGCTACATTTTCCAGTGAAAATGGAAAATGTATTTTAAAATTTAACATGGTTTTAAATATTCTGGAAAGGACCTATAAACTTCAGTCAATGGAGATCAGTTAGCGTCAATTAAACTTAATAATACATAAGTTATATGAGAGAGAAGTTGGTAATTTAAGTTGTCTTTGTTCAAGATAAAGGATATAGGAAACAATGGGGTATTCAAATGCTTATTTGACTTAAAAGCTAAAGAACTTCAGAGTTTAAGTCAACTAATTTTGCCAATGTTGATGACTAAATTATTGCTCTTTGACTCAGATGACACATTGATGATGATGGTTTAATTTTTAGTACAGTCTTAGTGTTCCTCGTTGTTTTCGATATCAATATATATAGTTTCTATGGAGATAACTGGGATCATCACTAGTAAATTACCCTATTCATTAACCATTTAAGGTAGAGAGGATTTATTATGTTGAGAATGCATACAGCTCATTCTATTGCTGAAATCAATTTTTTCCCCAGACAAATGAAAAATTGCCATGTTTTTGTTTTATTGTTGCTTTTTGAGCGTTTTTAAATGCTCAACCCATGTATTAAATATGTGTGTACTAAGTGCACTTTCTAATGAAATAAATTATGTTAAAAAAGCTGTTTCTTACAATAGGAAACCTTATGTGTTCTTGGAAAGAGTGCTTGCATGATCTAATGAAGTGCTTTGGATTTGGTGTGGAAACATTACAGGAAAAGAAAATCTGTGCTGTGAAATGGGGTCTACTGCTGAAATTTGTTATATTTGCCCTTATCTTTCTTATGTGTTTATCAGTAGGCATTTGATATAGTCTGTGACAAGATAAAGCTTTAGAACCAGTTTGTAATAGATAAGGCAGACTTTGTGGGATGTCTTGTTAATAGTTAAGTAAGATATTGTGATTTTTAAATTACAAACTGATTTCTTTCCTAGTTTTAAAAAAGTTGATGTTCTGTTCTCAATTTATCTGCTCAACCTGCTCTCTATTCTTCCAGAAAGAGTCCATATTCTTCTGAAAGTGCATTGTTGGTTCATTGTTTTTACAAGTAGGACTGGCAAGCTGATGTTATTACTGTTGCCTTTTAATTTTAGCTGAGCTTTTTAAACCAAATTTGTTTTCAAGTTTTGCAGTTACTATTTCTATTTATAATTACTAAAAAAAATTTTTTAAATACCTATTTGGTTTTTGAAGGATGAGCAGTGCTCATTGCATTAGTTAGTTCTACATTGCTGTACAACAAATTACCCCAAAGCACAATAGCTTAAAACAGACACGTATTGTCTCATGGTTTCTGAGGATCAGGTGTCTTGGGGCAGCTTAGGGGGATGTTTCTGCCTCAGGGTCTCTCATGAAGTTGTAATCAAGTTTCAGCTAGGGCTGCATTATTGAAGTCTTAAATGGGGCTGGAGGAACCAGTTCCAAGAAGGCTCACTCACATGGCTGTTGGCTAGAAGTCTCAATTCCTTGCTGTGTGGGTCTCTCCACAGGGCTGCCTGAGTGTTTCAAGACATGGCAGCTGTCTTCCTCCAGAATGAGTGATGAGAGAGACACCTAAGCTGGAAGCCACAGTCTTTTATAACCTGGTCTTAGAAGAGATAGTCCATCCTTTTTTGCCCTCATCATACACTGTGGGAGCATACTATGCAGGCAGGGTGTGAATACCAGGAGGTGGAAATCATTGGGGGCCTCATCTTGGAGGCTGCCTTCCACACTTATTTAGATGTTGTAATTAATGCTCATTGGAGAATTACACAGAAAGGTAAGAGCTGGCTTTTGGGGAGGCACAGTGAAAGATATGATTTGAAAAAAAAGGACCTTCTTAGGGAATATTTTTGTTAAATGTGTACTTAAAGTATTTTTTAAAATGAGATTCTTTTTATATAGGCAAATAAGGGATGTTTTGGGGGAACAGAGCAGTTTTTCTATCAATGCTAGATCTTAATCAGCTTGCATTTTTTTTTGTTTCTCTGTGTAAGTGATAATTGTATATGTTTAAAAAAATTTTTTTACAAATTTTTTTTACCATTTATCTACATCCATATAGATACACCATATAATTCTAAATTTAATCTTGTAGTTCCCCACCGTTGTGATTATTTACTTAAGGTAGCATGAGGAGTTTTGTTTTGAGAACTTGCCATATAGCATACTTAGAATACATAGAAACAAATATGATTTTTTGTGGAGTTCCAGTCCACTAGGGATCTTGGACTCTTAACAAGAGTATCCCCATTTTTCTCAGCTCCTTGTATAGGATTATATAAGAAAGTGGCAGTGCTGTTAAGCTATTAACCTCTAGATGAACTGGAGATAATCTTGGCTTTTGCTCAAAGAGAATAAGAAAGAGGGCAAGAAAACATTTCATACTCCAAATTAAGATTTGTGAATAAAGATATTTAGGTGCCTTAGTTGCAACAGTAAAAGAGGAATAAAGGAATAACTAGACCTGAAAGAGGAGAAGAACAGGACGAGGATATGAAATATGGTTTGAGTCAGGAAGAGTGAGTGATCTCCAATAAGCTGAGAGCTTCTATATCCTGGCCCTGGATAAGTAAATGAAGCTTTGTTACAATCAGTTATTTTACCAATATGGAAAGAATCTAGTTACAGCAGTATATTCCAGCAAGCTTAATTACAATTCTTTAGAATTAATGGGAATGTTGGAGTAGCCCTATAACTAGGGATTACTCCCTAGAAAACAGATAATATAAATAGGAGTTTTTTCTTCCATTACAAAATGGATATATTCTATTTAACAATCTTTAATCATCATTTAACATGTAACTTGAGGTCCAGAGTTATTTGTGACATAAAACAACGACCGTTCCATTATTTCTCATGATTTTGTGGATCAGAAATATAGGCAGGACTCAGCTGAGTGATTCGTCTCTTTCACGTGGTATCTGTGGGGGTCACTCGGTAAACGGCTGGCAGATGAGCTGGTCACAGAGTCCAAGATGGCTTCACTCACTTGTCTAGCACTTTGTTGGACATGGCTGGAAGGCTGGGTTCAACGAGAACTATTGACCAGAGTAGATGCATGTGATCTCACCAGTATGACAGTCTTAAAATGGTCAGGACTTCCAGAGAAAATGTTCCAAGAGAACTAAGTAGAAGCTGTAAGACTTTGTTATCAGTTTCCCATTGTTGCTGTAACAAATTGCCACAAATATAGTGGCTTAAAACAACACAAATTTATTCTCATAGAGTTCTGGAAGTCTGAGGTCCAAAATTAGACTTAAGGGGCTAAGATAAAAGTGTTGGCAATGCCTTGTCCTTCTGGAGGTTCTAGGGGAGAATCTGGTCCTTGTTTCTTCCAGCTTTTGGTATTCCTTTGTTCTTGCTCACATTAATCTCTGCTTCGGTTGTCACATCATTGACCTTTTTGCCTCTCTTTTATAAGGACCCTCGTGATTACATTTAGGGCCCACCTGGATAGTTCAGGATTAATCTTTCTCAAAATCCTTAACTTAATCACATCTGCAAACTCTCCTTTGCCATATGAGGTGATGTATTCACAGGTAGGAGGATTAGGATGGGGACATATGGGGAGGGGTATTGTTCAACCTACCACAGTTTATGACCTAGCCTTGCAAGTCCCAGAATGTCATTTCTGCTGCATGCTATTGGTCAAACAAGTTACTAAGACCAGTCTAGATTCAAGGGAAGGGAAATTAGGAGGAGATATTCTATGTAGGTAACCATAACTAATAATTGTAGTTTGTTCCTTTATATCAGTTCCTTTATATCCTTTATAACATTGAAAAATTAATCGTTTCTGTTGGAAATCTTGTATTACATCTTTCTTTATTAATGCATACCAGTAACATATTAGTTTTTGTTTGTTTGTCTTAAGACTTTTGACCATTTGTTCTTGTACTGAGTTCCAGTATAGTGACAGTGATTCATTTGATTGATAGATATATAGAGAGACAGAGGGAGACAGAGATGTATAGGACTCTTTCCTCTATATCAGGATATCTTAGCCTTGGCGGTATTGACATTTGGGTTGTATAATTCTTGTTGTGGGGCTGTCCTCCACATAGGATATTTAGCAGCATCCCTGTCTTCTAGCCACTAGATGCCAGTAGCACCCTCCCACCCTCCTCACCCCAAGTTTCGTGTACCAAAAATGTCTCTAGACATTGCCAAATATTCCCTGGAGGAGACACTGGGTGGGAGGAAAGGGAGGAATTTAGCAAAACCAATCTGCTTGAGGGCCATCGCTTTATATGAAATGCTGTATCAGACTCTTCACCTCATTATCAAGTAAATGAGCTTTGTGATAACTCTTTTCCTTGATTGTGAAACGTTTACTTTGACTGTGTTTGATGGCAACATATTTGAACATACTGCTTTTTTCTCTGCCTTAGTAAAAGTATAACGAGCACAGTTTTGCTTGTACCAGATGTCCGAGTCCTTGTATACTGTATTTTAATACGATGATTTTCTTTGGGGCTACTTAACTTCTATTTGTAGAGATACTAGTCATCACACCAGATGCCCCCAGAACGCTGTGCTGTTTCCGTTGGCATGCTTTCAGACCGTGTCATAGTGCTGGCGAGGTGTGTTGGATTTGTTCTGCCCCTGCCCCACTCCATCCACAGTGCCCACGGACCACTCTGCTCTATCCTCATTCGTCCCTTGTGGTAAACTTTGCTGCTGTGGAAGGAGGTCTGCTTCTCGGGCATCTCTTGTTGTTTCTAATGTCTGCTCTCTGTCACTCTTTCATGGTGGTTTTTTTTTTTTTTTTTCTTATATTTCGTTCAGTATCTCTTTCTCTGTTCACCCTTATACTATTCAGTGGGGTTTAATCTTGATAGACATTTCAGGGTCACAAACCACTACTCTCCTGTCTCTCCAGCTAGCCAGTCGCACCTATCACATTGCTATGGACCTCTGACTCTTCAGATCTCACACTGAAGATCTTGTATTTCTGCTAAAGTTATGATTATGGCCGTTCAAAGGATTGTTGCTGTAAATACCTGAAAGGCACTTAGGTTCAGAGAAGTTTAGGTTAGAATGGTGTTCTTTACTTGGTTTACTTTAGATTTTCTGTCTTCTTTCTGAGTTTTAGGGTAGACTTTAGGGCACTGGGTTATTAAAACATTTGTAATTTTAAAAATAGCATGATATTTTGTAATATAACTTCTGAATTTCTGTTGTATAATGGTTCTTATATTTAATAGAAGACATCCCACTGCTACCACTATTGCTGCTGCCAACACCATTTTCATTACCATTACTTAGCAGTTATTGAATGTTTGCTACAGACATACTGGGCTAATTAAGTGAGTTTTCATGTAATTATTGTTTACCTCTCTTGGAGAGAGAAGGAGTTATCTCTATTCTATGGATTAAGATGCTGAGGCTGAGGAGCTTGCCCAAGATCCTAAAACCTCTGTGGCAGAGTTTTTAGCTTAGCTTTGTTTGACTTTAAAATCCCTGTTCTTATTATTGCACCTTTCTGTAGATATTCATACCTGGAATTTTTTTAACATGTGCTGGGAAAAAAGGTAACAACTCAAATGCTCAATAAAAGTCACATGTGCTGGTAGTATATCTTAGTCTATCTTTTATATGTTTGCATAATATACACATTCAATACAAAGCAAATATAGCATTGTTACTTTTAAAATAAGGGAAATCAAAGTAAAATCAGTGTGCAAAAAAGTTTATAAGTTGTGGGGGGATTTTGAAAAAGTCAGAAAACTAGTATTTGGGCCTTCCAACTATTATAAATCTTTAACTTTCTAACCGTTATTCTAATTTTCCTTTAGATTTTTAAATGAGTTAAAAAAATCTAACATACTATTCATAGAAAACCTTTCTCAACTTAGAAAATTTATTTGTGTAACAAATATTTGTTACTCTCTCTACCATAGTAGACTCGGTACTGCATATTGGAGGTGTGTCAGAATTAATTCAGGGAAATACTCTCATGAAACCTACATTTTTGAGAGAGGAAAGATAAGAGCAATAAAGTAAATAATAAAATAATTATAGATAGTGTGTGCTATTAGAAGAATAAATAGAAGGACATTTACTTTACTTAAAGTGATCTGGGAAGGCCTCTGTTTAGGTAATATTTAAGCTGAAAATAAAGGATTGAGAAGAAGCCATTCATTCAGACAGATGGCATTCTCAGAAGGAAAAGCAAATACCAAGAGGCTGAGATAGGAAGGGACTTCACATAGTGTGGGAATTGAAAGAAGGCAAATATGAGTGGAACTTAATGAACAAAGGGTAGAGTGGAATGGGATGAGATGTACGTAGGCAGAAGCCAGATAGGCCAGGACCTTTCTGGGTAAACCATATGAAGGCCATTCGAGCATTTAAGCATTAGTGAAATAATGGTATTTGAAGAGCCCTCTGGCTGCTATTGGAGAACAGATTGGAGGGTGCAGATGTGTAAGCTGGGAGACCACTTAGGAAGCTGTTACAGTAGTCTAGGCTAGCAATGATGGTGGCTGAGACTAGGTGGCCACAGAGATGAAGAGGAGGAGATGGAGTCAAGACATACTTGTGAGAGTGAACTGATGGGACTTGCTGATGGGTTAGAAAGGGTCAGATAATTAAGGGAAAGGAAATAGTAAGTGATGACTTAGGTTTCTGACTATACTGACTGAGTAAAAAGCGTTATTATTAACTGTGAGGGAGAAGACTGGGGAAAGAATAGATTTGGGGGTGTGGAACTTAAAGTGTTAATTTTGGACATGTCAAATTGTAGATACCTTTGTGAATATAAATGGAGATGTCAAATAAGTAGGTGTGTGTGTTTATGCATGTGTGTGTATTTATACACTTAAATCTGGAGCTCATAGAAGTTTAGGCTGAAGATGTAAGTGTGGGTGTCAACAGCTGTATATAGATGGAGAGGAAGATCCAGGACAGAACTCTGAAAAGCACCAGTGTTTATTGGAAGGGAAAATGAAGAAGGATCAGAACTAGAGGGAGACTGAGGAGTGTCTACAAAGTCAGGAAAAATAACAAGAATAGTGTATTCCAGAAGCTAAGTGAAGAAGACAGCATTTCAAGAAAGAGGGAATGATCTGGTGCTTTAGATGGTTCACATAAGAGGAAGACTGGCGGTTGGGAGGGTGGAGTAAAGGTCTATTGGATATAACAACACAAAAGAGAGTGATGTCTTTGTCAAGAATTACGTGAGGAGAAGCCAGATTTTAGTTGGCTGAGGAGGCAGTATCAATAAGGAAGGATTCAACTCTTTAAAGGGAACTTTGGATATGGAGGGCAGGAGGTGTTGGGCCGTAGCTTGAGTACTACTAAGATTCCCTCTTTCCTCATCGGTCAGAAGTCTGAACTTATTTTAAATATATGTTACTAGTTTACTCATTTTTTACAGAGTTCTGTGTAGAATTCTAGTTTATCAGAGAAAAATGTAATATCACAGGTAAGCAAATTATACCTTTTTAGCAGTATTGTGTAGAAAATATACAGGCCATTTAGCAAGTAATGTCTTTTCATTTTCTTTGGTAAGAAGCTTAGAGAAATCAAGAAGATGATTTGAAACTCCACTTTCAAATTAAAATACCTAAAGGCTAGGGAGAACATTTTTTTCCTGGGATGTGGTACTTTAAGTGCTAAAACTGAAAGAGTCCCAGGCAAACTGGATGGTTAGTCACCCTACCTGCCCACGGGTGACAGTATTTAAGGCTTTTGACTCATAGGAGAGGTTGAGAAAGGGATCCAGGTAGAGTTTCATGTCCCTTCTGCACTACTGCTTTTTCCCTTCCTCTAGGTCTGTACCACAATGGACGCTTTCTTAGGGCTCCTTCTATTACCTTTTGTGTCTGGTGAGATTTCTGGTGAAAGAACCTGCAAGAAGGTGCAGACTCCCACAATTTATTCGTACCCTAATGCCTTCACACTGTTGCACTGGCTGTCACTCTGCCTTCACCTTTTCCCTTACTATTCTAGCCGTATTCGTATGGTGTCCAGTTGCATCTGTCTCAAGTAAGCATGTGCTAACGTCTCCTCTGTCCTTGCAGGTGCCTGCTTCTCTTTTGATGTAGGGCCAGTTGTTTGCTTTGTGACTTGAGTTCTCTTATGGGTTTGAAATAAGTCATAAATTTGAATTCAGTTTGACTTCGTTTCACTGTAAGGGTGGGAGCAATACTCTTTGTAGCTCTCTATATCCCACAGTGAAAACTAGAACCTGCTTCACAAAGTTTAATGTACCTATAAAATGATCTGGGAATCTTACTGAAATACAGATGCTGTTTCAGTAGATTTGGGGTTGAGCTTGAGTTCTGCATTTCTAACAAGTTCCCAGTGATTCAGTGCTACAGGTTCAGGGGGGCAATATTTTGAATAGCAAGGTTATAGCAAGTGTTTTTGTTTTTAAGGTGAGAAAGTTGAGGTCATGTAGATAAACTCAGGCATCCTTGCATTTTGAAAGGAAACAGACAAACATGTGAGAGTGATAATGTAAGATGTGGCATATTTTGTGAGCTAGCAAATTTTGTTTGTGTATTAGAAAGATCTTATGGTTTAAAAAAACATTATTATAGCATTTTTTTCTACTCAAAGGGACCTGTTAAGAACATTACAAAAAGTGTGAATTGTTAACACTGATTTTATAGTTATGCAACGATCACTTTTGAGTAATAAATGCTGTGTAATAGATTTATTCCCTTGTTCTAATTTCTTTTTCTTTCCCATTATTACCTTGAATATACTGTTCATTGGTTAGTCTCATTTCTTCAGTGAACTATGTCCTATGTCATACTTTTCTTCTTCTGCTTTTCTTCATCCTATTCTTCCTATGTTTTCCCCACGCAATTTTGTATTGCTTTTAAAATTTAGAAACAATCTCAAATTTCTGAAAAAGTTTCAAGTGTAGTATAGTAAGATTTTTTCCTTCCCCTGAATCATTTGAGAATAAGTTGCTGACATGATGCTCTGTCATCCCTGGCACAGGGTAGGTTCTTTGGGAAGCAGTCTTTGAGACAAAATTTAGCATGCAGGAAGTTTACTGGGAGTGCTGTTTGGAAACCTCACCTTAGAAAGGAAGGGAAGGAAGGAGTTTTGGGCAGAGGTAGAAGTAAAGTGATGCAGTCTCAACCGAAGCCTTAGCTGAACCTGAGGAGAGGTCTAGAGATAGAACGACCCTTCAGTGCTGTCCTGAGTTGGGTGACAGGTCCAGGCCTCTTCCTCTGTGAAATTACATGCAGAACTGCCCTGGGCAGGGGGCAGAGCCTTGGGTGAGGCAGCATTCTTCAGCTGAAGTCCCCTAAGAGGACTGTCACTGAGGGCTGTCTCTCGGAAGGACTTCGGGCAGCTAAGGATCAACTGTGCATCATGATGCCCACTACAACTGGAATACTTTGGCCTATACTTCCTACAAAGAAGAATATTGTCCCATGTAAGCCACAATAACATGGAAAGATTACTACCATCTTATTCTCTGTCACTCAGGTTTCACCAGTTGTCCCAATAATGCTCCTTTACACCAAAAAGATCCAGTCCGAATCACATGTTGCATTTAGAATTTCCTTTATTTGAAAGTTTCTTAGTCTTTCCTTTGGCTTTCATTACCTTGATAGTTTTGAGGATTACAGACCAGTTATTTTGTAGCATATACTTCAATTTGGTTTTGTCTCTTTCCTCATGAATAGATTCCAGTTATGCATCTTAAGTAGGAATATCACAGAAGTAATTTTATGTTGTTTTCATCCTATCAGTTGCTCATGATTTTTCTTTGTTTCTGATGATGTTAACTATTTCTTGGTTAACCATTTCCTTTGAACATTTGATGAAGTAATATCTGTCTGACTTATCCACTAGAGAGTTACTATTTGCCTTTTTTTTTTTTTTTTTTTTTTTTTGGTACGCGGGCCTCTCTCACCGTTTTGGCCTCTCCCGCTGCGGAGCACAGGCTCCGGACGCGCAGGCTCAGCGGCCATGGCTCACGGGCCCAGCCGCTCCGCGGCATGTGGGATCTTCCCGGACCGGGGCACGAACCCGTGTCCCCTGCATCGGCAGGCGGACTCTCAACCACTGCGCCACCAGGGAAGCCCCTATTTGCCTTTTTGTAATTAATATTTTGTGGGGAGGTACCTTGAGTCTATGAATTATCCCATTCCTCATCAACTATTCAAGTTATGAATTCATACCAATATATATTCATGAATTCTTACTCTATTTAATGGGTTACAATTCATTACTTTCATTTTTGACCCTCAGACAGTCCCATATTTCACCAGTGGTAACTCCTTCAAGTTGGCTTCTTGTCTTTTTGACACCTCCATTACTCTTTGAACGGTTCATTTTTGGCACCATGCGATATTCTAGGCTAATCTTAGCACATTTCCTACCCTAGCCCTGGAATCAGCCATTTCTATAAGGAGCCCTGTTTTTTCTCGGTGTAGGATGGTATTTAGAAACCAAGATGTGCACATTAGGTGTGCTCATAGCTATTAGGGTGCTGCTGTTCTCAGGCCCCCACAGTGGACAGAGTTAGTGAATATATGAATGTATGTATTTATATACATAATAAATATTATTTATATTTCTCTATCTATCCATATCTATTATAACATAAGAGTTCATAACAATTTTTCCAATCCTGATCCAACATCACAGGGTACATTCTTGTTTCTGTCTTTCTGTATTTCTAACTTTATTCTCTGATGGAAAAATACCTGACTCCCATTATCCTTAATATATTTATTCTTTTGATCATTCCTCCTACATGTCACCAATATCCCATCACCACCATTGAATTTATGCTCATTTCATTAAATAATTCATTTTTTTTGTTATTGCAGTCAGTCCCTGCTTTAAACAGTTCCCATAAGCATGAATTTTAGTAACCATGTTTTAGTTAAATAACACCAGTCCCCAACAACAAGGTTCAAATTTTATTTACCATGGTATATTAACTCTTAGTAATTGCATAAAGTATTAACTTTGCTGCTAGCTCCTCAGTCCGCAAATCACTGTGTAAAAACAGGGGGTGCCTCATGATTGTGACCAATCATATCACTCTTTCACAGTCTGTCAGTGATTGGTCACTACTTATCTGTTATTCAGTTCACACACAGACAGCAAAATGTGTAGTTGTGTTGCCTCCTTGTCTCCCAGTGATATACCTGTAAGACGTTTTTAAAAAAAAAAAAGATAATGAAAAGGGGATGGACCAAAAAAGATGAAAATGCAGCAAAGTGATAATACTGAAGTGAAATTTTAATCAAATGTAAATGAGGTTATAGAAGAAATAGCTGACTGTGGGAATGTTCACACTGCTGTTGAACTGCTGCCATTTGAGAGACTCCAGATATGCAGCCAGAGGAGCTAAGAGACTGCAAACTTATGAATGAGGAAAGTGAGAAGGTTGTGATGAAAAGGATGATGTTCCAGAGAAGTGACTCTGGTAAAAATTTCACATTAAAGGAACTCTCAGATATTTCATGATATAAAAATATGAAAGATAAAATGCAAGCTATTTCAGACTTAGAAAGGAGTGTGACAATTCACCAAGGCATAGAAAAGATGCTTGTTCCATATTGTAAGTTATATGATGAGAAAGAGAGTGCTAGCACGATTGAAGTGACTTTTGATCATTTAATTTTTTTTTACAAAGCATAAAACACTTTATTTCTCAGTGTTTCTAATATTTTAAATTACAGTATAGTAAATAAACATCAGTCTTACTATTTAAAAACTTTCCCTATATATTTATAACTGCCAGTAAGAGAATTTATAATATTTTAGGAAAAAAATTTTTTTAAGGTCACAGAACAATTGTGATTTTTTTCCATCAGTTATTGTTTGCTTTGCAGCTTGCATTGTCATTTTTATGTCCCCACACTATTGTGCAAAATGAGGACTGCCCATATTCTAGCATGTTTCACTTCAAAATTTCATATACATTTGAAAACTTATACATATTTTATTTATATTATTGCTTGAATACATTGATTTAAAAATATTTTTAGCATGCAGGTATCCTAAACCCGAGATTGCCATTGGGAAGCGAGTGAAGGAGGTATCATCAGCAGAGACCCCTGATAGTTTTGGTATAGTACAATCTTGCAGTATTGATGGTTTGTCAGATGTTTAATGCAACTGGAAAAGCATCTATTTGACAGAACTTCTTGCTTGTTTGAAGTAGAATGCTTTGGTTATAGTGATAGTCTTTTTTTGTTGTTTGTTTGTTTGCATCAGTGTTTTAGACTGTCTACAGAATATTTATTTTTATTATCTAACCCTAGACCTTGTGGATATGATCAACTAATAATTGCATGTTTAATTAACTGAAAGATTACATTTATGATCTTAACAAAAGACAAAATCACTTATATTTAATTATATTTAAATAACATTTTCAAAGTTGTTGAAATAACGAGAACAAGTGAGACATAAGAAGCAACAAAAATTATGAATATCTTTAGGATGAATGAGTAGGATAAAAGGACAGGGAAACCTTCAGAATATTGTAAAGAGAAACTGTGTTTAAGTAACTGAACTTTAGGAAAATATATTTTAAGAGTGTATTCTTGAATAGTTTGGAAGTCTTATGTAAGTTCACTTTAATGCCATTCATGAACTTTTTTCAGATTCAGTCTCCATGCAGCTTGATATCTAACTTCTGTTGCACGTTGTGATGGTGGTGGTAGAGGAGGAATTGTGTTAACTGAGTGTGTGTGTTTGTGTGTGTATGGGGGGGGGAGAGGGAGAAATAAAAATATTGCAATAAATACTTCTCTGTCCATATTTTATTTTTGATTACTATTTAATATATATGCGTTGCCTAAGAAGTATAACACAATGTTTGGAAAGGAATAAGAAATATTTTATGGGCCAATTAAAATTTTGTAAGGATAAAGGATAAATATAACTCAGTTTTCTTAGGCTGTATATATAGTATCAAGAGCAGAAACTAAACTGTAAGAACCTCCGAGAAATGGAGAGGCATATAGTGTGTGTGTACACACATACACACGTGTATATGTTAACATATTAGGGCAGTGCAAAAATCCCCCAGTTTGCTCTACTTTGCCAGTTCTAATGTAACTCTGAAGTTAAAAAGTTTAATCTAAGTGTGTATGCAGAAGTTAAGCATTTAATGAAAATGTCTTTTGAAGAAAAAAGTTTTAATTTTGGGTTATTCTGTAGATTGTTTAGTTAGTCCTCATTTTTAGGACAATGTAGGGAAAAAGGAATGATATTTATTCTATAGATAATGGCAAATGATATCACTAGGAGGTAAGGTGCTGCTGAGCAGTAAGTAATCGTAGAATTTAACCTGTCAGCGATCAGCCTTTGAGACTCAGTCTTCAGTTATAACCCTACTCACTGTAGAGTGCTTCTTCATGAATGTTTAGGTGGTATGCCTCTTATTTTTTTTTTAAATCCTACTAGCTATATAATAAACAATAACTATAGAATCAGAATCTTAGAGCTAGAAGGGATGCAGAGACCCTAAACTCCTCATTTTATGTAACATGAAACTGGGATCTAGAGGATTTATGATATAGTCAAGACTTGGTGACTAGTTATATATTACACATGTAAAGCAGGGCAGGGATTAGTGTCAAGGATTTTGGATTTTTAGTTCAGTGCTCTTCACTGTAATAAATTTCTTCAGGGTTAGCAGGGGAGATTAGCGCTATACTATATGGTATCCTGTTGTTCTGAAACAGTAGAAACCATGTAATTTTCCCATTCAGAAAATATTTTATTTGTTAACCATAATAAATCAGTTGATTTCCTCTTCTTTCTTTTAACTTTGATGGATATTTTAAAATGATGTATATGAAAGGGAATGATATTTTAGGGGAGAAAAAAGGAATTTTAAAAGGTATTAGTATTTTAGTTAGTTGCGTTTTTACTTCAATTTCAAATACTAATGCATGACCAATGTTTTGACAGTGTTTTATATATCCATATACAATTGATATCCATATACAATTGATTCTTGGTTCTTTTATTTTTTCCCATTGAGAATTTACTCATTGAAAGAGAAGTAGAGCAAGAGAATGAGAATCTGGGTTCTAGACCAAGTTGTGTGTCCTTGAGTAAGTCACCTAACATCCCTGGACCAAAGTGGCTGAATCTTCAAAATGGAGAATTAAGTCAGTATACTACCAAGTGGGCAAACTACTGGCATTTGGGCTGGATAATTCTTCATTATGAAGGGCTCTCCTGTGCATTGTAGGATGTTTAGAATCCCTGATGCTAGTAGCATTTCTCAGTCATTATCACATCCACAAACAACCCTGCATTTCCAGGCATTTTCCAGGGTGAGGTAGCATATTGAGAACCACTGGCAGATTGTTTCTAAGGATCCTTTCAGCTCTAACATTCTGTGAAAGAATTTTTATTTGGGGAATGATTGAAAGGGAAAAAAGCAATGCACTGACTGAAAAATCTCTGCTCCTTCCTAATATTAAGCAATTTTATTTTAAAATGAATGTTTTCTGGGGATTTATGTCACCATACCCACAGATATACCAACCACTTATGATGTTCCAAGATAAATAATTTTTTTATAACTCACTTTAAACTTTCCATCTATAATATAATGTATCCATGTTATGTATACTTAGTTATATGATTTTTTAAATTTAATGTTATATAGTACTGTTTCTCTCTATACCTAATAAGTAAAAGTAACAAGATCTGACTCTTTTTTTTTCTTATTTTGGCCACACCGCGCAGCTTGTGGGGTCTCGGTTCCCCGTCCAGGGATTGAACCCAGGCCACGGTAGTGAAAGCGCCGAATCCTAACCACTAGACCATGAGGGAACGCCCCAGATCTGACTTTTTTTTTAAAAGTTGTATTGTTGTTTTAATATCTTAGCCTTTAAAAACAAAGGGAAAATCATTATATATAGTAATTATTTGCCTTGTCTCTTTTCCTTTGGCATGAAGGAAGGGAAGGAATATAGTTTCTGTGTTAAGCAGTGTATATAATTACTCCAAATACACAGGTAAGATGTGTAAAAGCAACCACAAATGAATAGTATGTTTGATTATCCTAAAAAAAAAAAACTCCATGAGATAACAGACATAAGAGAAATAAATTACTGTACATCTAGTATTTACTATTTCTTAAGCCAGAGTTAAATAATTAACAGGTTACTACATTAATGAGGTTAATAAAGGTGATGATTAACTGGGTACTATCACCTTCCTCATCATTACTACTGGCCAACTCCGGTCCTCAACTGTTATACCACTGGACTGCCTCAGACCAGGAATTTGTTAGCTGCCCTTAAGTAAACTGGATCCCAGTCTAGGTTGCATTGAAGCCCCAGGCTGCATGTTACCTTCCCCTGAAGGTTAGTGAGGTGACAGTATTGCATGATCTAAGTAAAAATTTCTTTACTAAATAATGTACAAGTTGCAGTAAACTTTTAAATGCTAAATAAAATTACAAAATCATACTCAAATACTTTTTTTTTGGTCTTAGCTAAGGCATGTATTTAAAAAATAATTTAAAAGTCCTTTTATAATTAATAGTCATTTTAAAAGACAAGACCTGTTAATTGAAATTTACTAAATTAAAAAGTTTTCCATTTCTAAAGTGTTTCATTTTTCAATCGGAATGTCAGTGTTTATAAGTATATTGCTTAGTCATATTAATTTCTTTCTTTTAAAAAATATTGCCTTGTAGCTTTATAAACCCTTTTTGGTGCATGTTTGAGTTTTTTGGCATTTAATATGATTTACTTTGCTTAAATTATTTTTCATACAGCATGGTTTGCATTTTAAGTTTGTTTTCTTTAATGTGTTATATATTTATTGTAAATTTAACTTTACCCGTTCAAACTCTTGGTTCTGTTAAAAGTCTAAGCAGTTATCTATTTAGAAATACGGGTAATTGAAACCTGTAATCCCTCAAACTGTTGTTTAAATGCAGCAGTTCCATCTCTGTTCTTTTCATAAATCTCTTTTTAGGTCAAATTGTGATTTGTGTTGCCAAAGCTACTTCCTCTCCTTTCTCAGGGAAGATTCTGGGGTGGGGCTTAGAACAAATACTAGGTGGTCAAATGATCAGAAACTGCATCACGGGACACTTCAAGGGTATTGAGTTATTTGTAATTAAAGGAATAGTGCGTGCATTAAACTGTTACTTTTATGTCATCTCAGGGTGATGTTGGCTTCCATACTTTTCTTGCTGTCTATTATAAATGATTCTGAATTTTTCCCTTGATTTGTGATCTTATATTGATGTTTATGCCTATGATAATAGACTGAAATAAGTTACCACATTTAGAATTATCGTTGCTGTGAAAGCATATTGGAAACCAAGACTTTTCTTTTTGTTCTTTAGCTTTTCTTTCGTTTCAAGTTTGTATTTATACTTGTAAAGTATGGTTAAATTTAATGGAAGGTTTAACAATGAAAATGACAGATCATAGTTTTTAAAAAAGTATTTTTTTATTTTAAAAATTGAAGTATAGTTGATTTACAATGTTGTGTTAGTTTGAGGTGTACAGCAAAGTGATTCATTTATACATATGTATACATCTATTCTTTTTCAGATTCTTTTCTCTTATAGGTTAAAATACTGAGTATAGTTCCCAACAAATTATAATTTTTATTACATAATATTATAGAACTCACTATATCAAGGGGGGTAGTTTTGTTTTCCAGCACCACCTTTGTAAACGCGTTTTGTTTTACAGCGGAGGCGAAAATGAAGTATAGGTGTTCCACTTACTTTCTTCTACTGAAGTATTTTGATTTTTTTTTTTTTTAATTAAGGGTACTTTAATTTATTTATTTATTTTTGGCTGTGTTGGGTCTTTCGTTTCTGTGTGAGGGCTTGCTTTAGTTGTGGCAAGTGGGGGCCACTCTTCATCGCGGTGCGCGGGCCTCTCACTGTCGTGGCCTCTCTTGTTGTGGAGCACAGGCTCCAGACGCGCAGGCTCAGTAGTTGTGGCTCACGGGCCTAGTTGCTCTGTGGCATGTGGGATCTTCCCAGACCAGGGCTCGAACCCGTGTCCCCTGCATTAGCAGGCAGATTCTCAACCACTGTGCCACCAGGGAAGCCCTTGATTTTCAATTTAAGATATATTTCTTAGTACAGTAACTTATTTAGAAAAGAAATACAGTAGGCTTAGTTTATTCTAAAAGATATTTTAAAACCACTTGTCTATATTGGACTGAAGATTTTTTAAAAATTATTTTTAAGGGGAAATATAGTAATAAACTCCTTTGACCTGTCCTACCTATTTGTTGTATTGGAATGTTTTGCCACTTAAAATAACTTGGCAATTGATTGGGACCTGGAAATTTCTTTCAAGGATTTTGTTTTAATGACATTTTACCTATATTCCGAAAACATGAGAATATTTTTAGTACAGTATAACAATAAAAAAATAAAAATGTAGCAAGATGGGAGTAATTTAGCATACTTTTTCTGAGAGGAATTTTGCAAAATTTTAAAAATCCTTAAATGTATGCCCTTTTTTTTGGACTCAGTAATGCCACTTAAGAATCTACCATAAAGAACTTTCAGGGGAACATAAAAAGATTTAGGTACATGTTTGTATGAGTGTTAATTATAAATGTGAAAAAGAATAAAGAATAAATATCTAGTCATAGGGGATTAAACTACTATGTATCCTATGATGAAATAAAATACCACCAATACAATTATTGCCTTAAAAAATTTAAGGGGGAAATATTCACCACATAGTGCTTTGTGAAAATGGCAGAACACAATTTTCTGTATACCTCTCTATAGAAAAAAGATTGAAGGATAATACATCAAAATGTTTATTTCTGATAAATTATAGGTAGTTTGAAATTTTTTTTTTGGTTTGTTTTTCTGAGTCTCATTAACTTTCTACAATAAAGGTATATAACCCTCTTAGTTGAAAAGTGTAACTTATTCATTTAGATAAACCAAAGGAATTTAGTATTTTAAATGTTATTTTCTAATTTTTACTTAAAAATCGCTCTTAAGTTAAAAAACTCAACATCATCATCCTTTTCATATATGTAATATGAATAAATAAATATTTACGTGTGAATTATATACGTGTGTATGTAAATATGGCTTATTTAATGTAAGATGTTTGCAGTAAATTCCTATGGTTTTTTTTTTTTTTATTAATGGAGGCTGTACAGTATTTGGGGGTTCTTTTGGTGTCTTCATTTCATTTTTTTTAATTTTATTTTTTTATTGGGGTATAGTTGTTTTACAATGTTGTGTTAGTTTCTGCTGTACAGCAAAGTGGAGTTCCCTGTGCTATACAGCAGGTTTTTGTAAGTTATCTGTTTTATACATATCAGTGTATATATGTCAATCCCAATCTTTGTTATATCCAAATTGATATAACAATCAATTTTGACTGAAAAGCACAAAGGCACAAGGCATTTTATGGCCAGGTTACAGGTAGTTGTTCTATTCCCAGTGGTTCTATTCTAAAACTTGCATGTTGTATATTCCTGAAAAGCACAATTTAAAAGCATTTTCCTACTTTATTCTAAGCATTAATATAAAAGGTAAATTTTAGTATGTTTATAGCACTGATAAAAGTATTTGAATATATGTTACATTTTAGTTATGAAGGATTCTAAGACATTTTGGTAAAACCTAGTAGGAATTTTCCAGGATTAAAACAAATGTGAGGGGCTTCCCTGGTGGCACAGTGGTTAAGAATCTGCCTGCCAGTGCAGGGGACACAGGTTAGAGCCCTGGTCCGGGAAGATCCCACATGCCGCGGAGCAACTGAGCCCGTGCGCCACAACTACTGAGCCTGCGCTCTAGAGCCTGCGTGCCACAGCTACTGAAGCCCACGCGCCACAACTACTGAAGCCCGCGCACCTAGAGCCCGTGCTCCGCAAAAAGAGAAGCCACCGCAATGAGAAGTCCACACACCGCAACGGAGAGTATCCCCCGCTCGCCGCAACTGGAGAAGGCGCACGCGCAGCAAAGAAGACCCAGTGCAGCCAAAAAATAAAAAATAAATTTTTTAAAAAATAATAAATAAATAAAACAAATGTGAGGTTTAAAATGGTGATATTTGTTCTTCTATGATTAGAGGTCATTGAAATAGTGTAGTATAGGCTTGATTGTAGGAATACTGTCCCAAATGTATGTCTTGGGAAAAACTGCTTCTTAATCTTACCAATAAAAAAATTATTATTGTTTATTTTTCACCACAGGAAAAAAAATCTGATTGGAATTCAGCTTAAATTAGAGCCTACAGTTAGCTAATTTCCTTTCTCACCAGATGCCATTTTAAGTTTAAAAAAAAAAAAGACAATGATAAACAATGGTCAGGAATTTATTTTAAAATAAGCTTTTAGAACATGGCCTGGGGATTTGGAAACCTTTAGATCTGTGTCCTACAGCAAAGCCTGGGAACCCCTGGCATAGCTGGAGATAATATCTGTTCATCTGGTTTTCCCATAGTGCTTAGCAGTGTGTATATATTAGGAGGTATCTGTGTGCACAGTGGAGTCTGATCCAAAGGTGTCAAGTTTAGACTACCTGCTGACTAATCAACAAAGAAATACAGTAGCGGGACTGAAAAAAACCATGTCCCACCAACTCATTTGCCCAGATCTAGGAAGTCTCTTTCTTGTGTGGCCTTCTCTGAGACTCCCTTCAAAAACTCTCTCTCTCCCTCCATTTTTAAAAAAATCTCTACATTTGTTCCTCATCTGTTTTTCTTACCTTGCTCTGTTTCTCATTTCTCCCTTTGTCTTTCTCTTCCTAATCCAACTTCCCCCCTTTTTAAGTGAATATAGTATAAAACAAATATTATATACTTACATTTATATAATAAAATATAAAAAGCTGCTGGATTAAATATATTTTTATTCCTGAAATAGGAGAAAAAAGCCTTAATTTGTGTTTTGTTCTCTCTTCTGGTTTTTATGCGACAGTGACCCTCAGTTTTATATCTCCTAAATAGATAATAATTGAGCATTAAAATGATGATTCTGATGCACTATAATATTCCAGTTCATCAAAGAAGTATTTCTTTTTAAAGAATTCAATATTACTTAGGTAGTAACAGTATTTTATAAGCTACATCAGTTCTCTGGTTGCTTTAGTTAACTAGAAAACTAACTGGAATACCTCATTCATTGTACATTCTAAAAAATTAGAATTTCATTTAATAAAAGTGAAATTGCTTTAAATGTTTTAAACTGTTTTCTCTAATCTTCCTGGGTTACTGAAGCAAAACAAAATGTTGAAAGCGTTGAAAATTTTTATATTTAAACATGGAAAGTACTTTCTTATGTTTTCAGGATTTGTAATGAATATCTTAAGTGCTTTTTAATTCGGAAAAGATTTGTCTGTACAATAATTGAATATATTTATGTTCTCAAGGACAGATCAAAAGGAGAGATAGTCCCACTTAAAATAATTTTTATTTGATTTGGTATGGTATAAATTAGCAGTTTGCAAGAACTGTCTTATTTACTGTCCCTCCAGAAAAGACTTTTAACTGTGAAATCAAAAGAAAAAAAATTTATTTGTAAATACTATCTCATAGACACATACAAATAATTTTCCTAATCTGTATGTTTCTAAACATGGAACCCTATTAAGCACAACTTCTCCTTCAAACAATGAGAAATATCAGAAAGGGAAAAACGTAAGGAAGTCTGGATGTTATTTTTTGCCACTATTGTGAATAAACACACTTTGGGAAAGCAGAACAGTTATCATTACATTAAAATTTTTTCTGACTGTGTTCATGAGGGATATTGGTCTGTAGTTTTCTCTTTTTTGTAATTTCTTGGTTAGATTTTTTTTTTTGTTTTTGGTGGTACGCGGGCCTCTCACTGTTGTGGCCTCTCCCGTTGTGGAGCACAGGCTCAGCGGCCATGGCTCATGGGCCTAGCCTATCCACGGCATGTGGGATCTTCCCGGACTGGGGCACGAACCCATGTCCCCTGCATCAGCAGGCGGACTCTCAACCACTGCGCCACCAGGGAAGCCCTCTTGGTTAGATTTTATATTTAGGACTATTCTGGCCTTCATTCTTCCCTGAAGATTTTACTTTCCAACTGGTATTTCCTTCCATCTGAAGAAGTTTCTTCTGCATTTCCTGTTTTGCAGATTGGCTGGCAACACATTTTTTCGTAGTTTTAGTTTAACTGAGGTACAGTTTGCCTTCATTCGTGAAGGATAAGGATATTTTTCTGGATATGCAATACTGGACTGACAGCTTTCTTTTTCTTTCCGTATATTCAAATCATTGTTTTCCTTTACTTAATGTGTCATTTTTTTTCCTGACTGCTTTCAATATATTTTTTTCTTTGTCATTGGTTTTCTTTATATTTATCCTACTAAGGGTTCACTGAACTTCCTGAATCTTTTGAAATTTTTGTCTTCCCCCCAACTTTGAGAAAGTTTTAGCCATTATTTATTTTAAAAGATTTTTGGGTCCTTTTCTTTCTCCTCACATTCTGGAACTCCAGTTACGCATATATTGACCTTTTGATATTTAGCCACAGGTCCCTGAGACTGGTTTACTGTTTTTCAGTCCTTTTATTCTCTTTTTCAGATTGGGTAATTTTACTGATCTATCATTATGTTCATTAATTGCTTCTTCTGTCACTTTCATTATGTTTTTAAGCCTATCCAGTTAATTTTAAAATTTCAGATATTGAATATTTCAGTTATGGAACTTCAGTTTGTTTTTTATCATTTCTATTTGAGCATTTTTATTTTTACATCTTCGAATATAATTTTAATTACTACTTTAGATTCTTTGTCTGCTATTTCTAACATTTGAGTCACTTTAAAAAAAAATTGAAGTATAGTTGATTTACAATGTTGTGTTAGTTTCTGGTGTACAGCAATGTGATACAGTTGTACATATATATGCATATTTGAGTCACTTTTGAATTGGTCTCTGTCTATTGTTTTTTATCCTGAAAATGGGTCAGGTTTTCCTGTTTGTGAAGTAATTTTGGATTGTATCCTAGTCATTGCTATTATTATGTTGCAGAGACTCTGGATTGTGTTTCATTCTTCTGAAAAATATTGACTTTTGTTTATTTGTTTTAGCATGCAGTTAATTGTTAGGCTCATATTGCAAACTCTGTCTCTTGGGCTGCAGCTCACATCTTCAGTTATTTTACCTTTAACTGAGATTTTTGGAGTTTTCCCTGCACAAGCGTGGTTTACAGGTCAGCCATATATTTGAACCAAATGTGTATACAGAACTTAGGGCTCCTCCTTTCTGACTTTATTCTTTCCAGGATTCCCCCCTCAGTTTCCAGCGGCGTTGGTTACCTTGCACCCTGCCCACTACTTCTTTTTTTTTTTTTAACATCTTTATTGGAGTACAATTGCTTTACAATGGTGTGTTAGTTTCTGCTTTATAACAAAGTGAATTAGCTATACATATATATATATCCCCATATCCCCTCCCTCTTGCGTCTCCCTCCCACCCTCCCTATCCCACCCCTCTAGGTGGTCACAGAGCACCGAGCTGATCTCCCTGTGCTATGCGGCTGCTTCCCTCTAGCTATCTATTTTACATTTGGTAGTATATATAAGTCCATGCCACTCTCTCACTTCGTCCCAGCTTACCTGTGCCCGTACCCGTGTCCTCAAGTTCATTCTCTACGTTTGTGTCTTTATTCCTTTCCTGCCCCTAGGTTCTTCAGAACCTTTTTTTTTTTTTTGAGATTCCATATGTATGTGTTAGCATACGATACTTATTTTTCTCTGACTTACTTCACTCTGTGTAACAGTCTCTAGGTCCATCCACTTCACTACAAATAACTCAATTTCGTTTCTTTTTATCTGCCCACTACTTCTTTAGGCCAGAAAGACTGAAGTTTTTTTATTAAGAGTTTTAGTTGGTCTACATGTTGTGGATTAGGCCAGAAGCTGTGTTAAATGGGTAGCTCATTTAGTTCCATTCTTTCTTCTAAGTGTTGATTCCTCTCCAGAATCAACCTACTTTTGGTCATTTTCCAGTGCTTTCAAATATTTATTTATAGTTATAGTTTTTCTGTGCAGGAGGCTTGGTCTGATAGAAGATTATTCAGTCAGTATTGGAAGTAGAACCAGGATTTCTTAAGCTAAAAATGGTTAGAGAATATGGTGTGGTGATGTACAATCTTAATAGTCTTCTTATTTTAAAATATTTAGAAAAGAAGAGAGAAATTATGATGCATGTAACACGTACATACACACATAGAGTAACTGAAAGAACTGGTTTTTCTAACTCCAAATTCTGCTTAATAAAACAGTAGATTAGAATACATTTCCATGTAAGTGTACATAGTTTACCATATGTCAGAAGAAAAATTTTATGGTTAAGATATATATGTAGGGAAATAAAACTTTGGGGTTTATTATGACTGTTTTCAGGGAGGTTAAATTGGCAGCCATGACATTTTAAAACTTGTATAGATTGCTGAAACCTTGGGCTCTTTCCAAGATTGAGTTTTGCTGTGTGTTATACATCTAATGTTTTTAACTTCTTTTTTTTTTAATTATTTTTAAAATTTATTTATTTTATTGGTTTTATTTGTGGCTGCATTGGGTCTTTGTTGCTGCTCGCGAGCCGTCTCTAGTTGGAGTGAGAGGGAGCTATTCTTCGTTGCTGTGCGCGGGCTTCTCATTGTGTGGCTTCTCTCGTTGCAGAGCACGGGCTCTAGGCTCGCGGGCTTCAGTAATTGTGGCACGCGGGCTCAGTAGTTGTGGCTCGCGGGCTCTAGAGCACAGGCTCAGTAGTTGTGGCACACGGGCTTGTTGCTCCACGGCCTGTGGGATCTTCCCGGACCAGGGCTCGAACCCGTGTCTCCTGCATTGGCTGGCGGATTCTTAACCACTTCGCCACCAGGGAAGCCCTTTAACTTCTGATATGTATTTTATTTTCTTTCAGTTAATGTGGTAAAGAAGATAATTTATAGTGTCAGAATCCTCAAACTGATCAATTTATGATTCACAATTTTTTATAGATACTTTCCAATAAAACTTTCACTTTCTAGGAAATGTTCCTTTCATATTTACTCTTATTACTCCTTGGGTTCTCTATGATGCAGGAAGCAAAAATCTGTGCTTTGATTTTACTTTAATCTCTGTGCCAGTGGTGTTCTTCCCTGCTCTGTCTCCTTTACTTTACATTTCTTTCTTTTTCTCTATCTTTAAAAAAAAATATTTTTCATTACCTTTAATTTTTTAATCCTTATGTGTACTTGGAAAGACAGATTAGGAATATTGGTTACATTATTTGATTTTTTTTTTTTCCTCTTTACCACTACACGTTATACATTTGCCTAGCCCTTATCCTTTTGTCTTAGGAGTTGTAAAATATTTTAAATATTTTGCTCAATATGTAAGGAATTTGAAGAAGTAAAAGCAAGGACTCTGTATATTCTCATTATATTGGGAAGGTCCTGCTTGTTGAATTTTTAGGTATTTCAGGATGTTCCAGTCAACTGACAAGGACTTCTCCTCACAGTGTCAGAACTGAGTGATGATGAGAGTAATGCAACTAGGAAATAGTTCTGGTATGTAACCACTTTTGCATGTTTGCTTCACCAGAAAACTCTTTGGAAGTACAGTGGTATCTTATATTTCTTGTTAAAAATTTGGAAAACTCTTTGCATGCTTTCAAAGTAGATTTTGAAGTAACAGTGCTAGTCAAAGAATGGAAAGTATATTCTAAGCAGATGTAAAATTCTACAAAGTTTTAGGATATCTTCATTTCTTAACCGTTCTAAAAAAGGAAAAACAAAACTTAAACTTGCATTCTTAGAACTTTCTGAATAATTCAGTAATTGCCTAAACTCTAGGTTTTAGCGTATTTCTTATTGTAAAGCCTTTATGATACTATATGCTTTTTTAGTAAAATAACATTTACAAATATGAATCATACTCCTTTTTATATAGCTTATTAATGGAGATTTATTTGCTTTTCCCTTTTTAAAAACTAAATTCTTCAGTTCTTATGTTGTCATAGATTATAAATAAATATTTTAGAAAATATATATCCAGTTTGTAATGAATTTCCTTGGTCCCTTCGGTTGTTTGTACTAAATCTTTAGAGCAGAGCGATCCATGGTTTGGGTTCTTCTGTGTAGGTTATCAGTTACTTCTGTTGGATTGAGTGAGGATAAAGAAGGTGGAATTCTCTGCCATTTTACCATAGCTTACTCTTACATATAAATGGTGAGTTGTGTATTGTTATGAGATTAGGTCGGTAGATTCTTTGTAACAATTGTTAATTTTTAGATTTAATGATGGCACTTGAAGTTACTTACTTTGATGTATATACTTGGGAAAACTTTCTGTGTTTATTATGACATATAAGTAATATTGCTATTTGTTGAATGATACTCTCTCTACTCTTTTGGGTCATTTTATTGTGTAGAATATTCTAATTATCCAGTAGTATAGGTTTCAAAACTCAAAATATTCAGTATATTATCTAGGGATATTAATTAAGGAACATAACACAATCTGGTGAAGTTACTGGTGTAATACATTGCTTTAAAATATTATTTTCCTATTTTTAAAGGACATCTAGGTCTACTTGAGTATTATCAGTGTTTGTTTGGGTATATATTTCTTAAGTCATTTAGGGTTGCCATTTTAAAGAAGGGTAGCTATATTTCTGAAGTTATTTTTTTTTCCACTGTAGTTTGCGTGAACAGCCTCATTATATAGATACAAGGACTTACAAAAAACCAAAAAGCAAATGATTTACTCAGGGCTGTAGGGTCCATGGTAGGCCTGTAACTAAAGCTCAGTTTTGTTTTCTAGCTTTGTAATTTAATCTATACCAAGTAATATTTCCTGTATGGATAACTTTGGTCCATTAACCTAAAGATAATTTATGAAAAACTCTGCTATTCTCTCACTTTGTAATTCTGCTGGTATTTTCTTCATTGTAATAAAATGAAGTAACTATAGTAACTAATTCTTGACCACACCCTTTCTTTCCCCTTCAGAAAAATTGGAAGCTCTACCACCCACCCCAGGACAGCTGAGATATGGTAATGGTTCTATAATTGTTAAATATTTGTGCATCTGTCTTTTGGACTTGAAATAACTGTGTTACTCATTAATAGTACAGAAATCATTCCAGATAGAGTGGATTATCCTATTTATTATGCTGAAGCAAAAAGTTTGTAAACTTGGTTTAAGACATATTACAGTATTATGGAATTTCTAAGATTGTTAACCATATCATTATTGTTTAAATATTGTTACCATCTAGAGATAGAATTATAGTAGAGGTTTTCTTAATTCCCAAGAAGAAGGGTATGTTTAGTTTGGATTTAAGTTGGGTAATTTCAGAACTAGAACTTCTAGGCTATTTTCTTTGGTGGAGAAAATACTCTGATTTGTTCTTTGTAATAAGGAGGAAAGTAAAGTTCATTTTAAACCACGAGGAAGAAGAGCTTTACAATGCTGCTGGTGTGCTTTCTTTATTACGATTGGAATAAATATTCAAGGGCTAACACCAAAGTAATGTAAAATAGTTTGGGATCTTACTATAAAGACAATGGAAGAAGAGAATTATTTAGCAGTGCGGTGAATTTGAATAGATTGTAAGTTAAAGCTAAATATTAGATGTGATTTGCTAACAACTACCGAGTTAGAGAATAATATTTCCCAAAGGAAACTGAAGAAATTGGTAGGATATCATTATATGCTGGAGAGCAAACTTATATAATTAAAATGTAGTAGCCAGTTCTTTTTAATAGTTCTTTTTACTCTCAGAGGTAGAATATAATTTGTATTAGAAATAAGTAACTTTTCTGAGATGTCAAAACAGTTTAAGAATTCTTTAAGACGTTTCTTTCCCAGGTAATCTTTTTTTATTCTTCTAGCTTGGATTCATACAATCAATGTCCATAGCACTGTATAATGCTATTACCATTTTGGGGGTCATATTGAAATTACCTGCTTATATGGCTGTGTTATCATACCCAAACTTCTTGAGGGCTGGTAACCAAGTATCTTTGTATCTCAAGTGCCCTGTGGAGTGTCCAGTACATGTTTATTTGACTTTCTGAAACTTACAATTTTCCTTTGGAATGAAAATAAATTTTTATTTACAGGACACATTTACTTAGGTCTAAACGTCAAAGCATAATATATTTTATAGTTCCAGGTAATTATTATAGCAGTGTAGCAACATGCCTTGGTTTTATGACCAGGTTTTTACTAAGATAGCAATTAGTCTAATCTTAAACTTAGTTTAATAACCTTAACACCTAATTTTAAGATATTTATAACTAGCCAGTTTTAGAGATGCCATCAAATTAACCCTAAAATGTTTAGTAATCCCAAAGGTTTCATAGCTACTTTGCCATATTTACATTTCAAAGATGATTGAGATGTCTGGGGAGTCTTCTCTCCAGATATACATTTAAGTAGCTCTCTTTTCACTATAAATGTTTCATATGGTGAATTTTAAAAATTTCATTATATTCTTTTGACATGTCAAATTTGTAATATGTTTTTGAAATTCTGTATGTGTTTTAGAAGCTGATTATTATAAAATTTTGAATGTCTGGTCATTAAGCAGCTGGATCTAGGCAAAAAGTCAAAGAACTAAGTCTAGACTCTTTAATTAAAAAATCCCATTTCATTAATGTGCCACTTGATTTTTATCATCTTTCATAGCTTTTAAAACAATATGCTTAAAAAAAACAAAACAATATGCTTTATAATTTAAAAGATGCTGCTTTTTACCTGGGACATTCTTATATGATAACGAGAAGAACTCTGAAATGACCTAGGATATATACTATTTTCCCCCTTGATCTTAGTCTTCGACAGTGCTTGTGGGTAGAAATGTTTCTTGTTTTACTGCTTATTAGCCTTCCCTGATTGGTGTAAAGTGGTATCAAATTTTCATAACTTCTGGATTATATTTTAATTATACTTTTTGTGGACTTAACTGCATGAAAAGGAAAAAGATCTAAAGGCACGGAACACATATATAACGAATTGGTTTAAGGGACTATTTTTTGGATGTGGTATAAAACTCAAAGCCTTGATGTTTATTTTTAAAAAGTCCTCAGTTGAATGGATGTTGACTATACCTTGGCAAATTTATAGAATAACTAGAATAAAGTCTTAACTATCCCCAGCTTTTAATCTGTTTCACAGTCTTCCTTCAATTCTCTTAATCTGGAATTCTCTTCCTTTCCAAATTAGTTGTCCTCAACTTATTTAACTAATGTTTATTGAGCATCTACTGTGCACTAGGCATTCTGCAATGTGCTGAAGATGTAAATAGGAAAAAAAATAAAGCTAAATATATTTTTAAAATAGGTGTTAGTTCTTCCTAGTTACACTTCTGTTTTCTCAGGTCATTCAGATTATGTACTAGATAAATAGGGTGAGATGTGCCTTTGGTAGGAAGAGATCAAGTTACATTTTCATTTAAATCAAATATTGTTTGTTTTAGTTGGTGAAAGCTATCAGGGGTACTGATGTGTTGAGCGGGGAAAGAGGACTTTGAACACAGATGTCTAAGACAGATGAGATCATCACATTTTCCTAACATTTGTTTAAAAAATTGTTTAATGAATATAAGTGCAGATAGCTTCCCTGATATTTGATTCAGAACACTTTTTATTATTTCTAATATGGAGATCAATTTTATGGTATCAGTAGTTAGGTCTAAGAGAGAAAAAGATTGATGTCAATAGTAATTTAACAGGTAAACCATGGTACTTGTGTATTTATTTGTTCTGTCATTAACTGTATGTAATTTGTACGTGTGTGCGTTGCCAATAAGGAAATACAAAAGCCTAACACAATTAATTTTACATGTTATGTGTTTTTTATTTTGTTTTTTCCCCAGTATATCTTCCACCAAGTATATAAACAGAGGAGAAGCAGAATCTTTTGTCTATGGGGAATGGAAAGCAAATTCCAAAACTTAAATCTATTTATGAGAGTTTAATCATATAGTCTGTTTTTGTCATTTTAAAATTATAGAAATCTTAAAACATATTTTTCTGTTTTTGATGTTTTTCAGTATTCATCCACAATGCGATACCTTTCATAGGGTTTGGCTTTTTGGATAATGCAATTATGATTGTTGCAGTAAGTTCTTTCAACCCTTCTATTTTGAGTTAATAAAGAAATTAATGTGGTCTAAATTTTCCTAATAATTTACATATTGTAGCTATAAAGTTTTAATTAATATCATAATGAACAAGGCTATTTTTAACTATATTTCATGTTAATTAGACTGTAGCTCAATTTTTAAGGCATCATATCTATTAATCATCAAGACTTTTGGTAAAGCATTGACAATAATAAACAAATATTTATTGGGTCTGTATTATTCTGTTCTAGTTTCAACATTCTTACTAAAGAATAAAGTATGTAAAATTTTCTAATGTTATTTAATTGTATCAGCAGTTCTCATCATGTGTATGTTATTAATTAGTTCCTTGTCCAGTTTTCCCATACAGAAATGTTTTAAAGGGTGTTTGGATATACAGTCTATCCATTTAACCCAAAGATGATTTAAGTTTCAATTCAGAATACTGTGAATAATAAACCCTCCAGTCTTTGTTCCATCGTAGTGTTAAAAAGTTCTCCTTCGCTGAAGTCATTTTAATTTAAGGTTGTTTCTTACTAGTATTGTTTAGTCTCAGGGATGGCTGATTTATCTTTCTTACTCTTCTGTGACACTTTTTGTCACTAGATACCAATATTGGATCCAGATTATAAAGTCATGATGAAAATGCAGGTCTTCTGAAACTGCCCAGTGCTCTATCCACTTCTCTTCAGTGACTCAAACTTTTAAAAAGTTCTGTAAATTCTAGGTGTTTTGTAGGAGACCGCTCAAAAAAGAAATGGAATGATTTTAGGATTATTGAATGTGAGGGAAATATATTTGAGAGATGCCAGGGGTTTTTTTGTTGTTGTTGTTTGTTTTTTGTTTTTTGTTTCGGTGTTTTGGAGGTCACATGTACTATAGATGGATATAAATAGAATATTTGGTTTCAAAATAGGGATAAAAGGGATATAGGGATATAATTTACATTGTATGGATTATAAAATTTGCTTAAAGAATATCTAAAATTGGTTCATTCAAGAATGGTTTTCTTTGGTATGTAGTCTCACCTTATGTCCAGATTGATAAGGTGGGATCAGATACCCAGAAAGTCTAGACATTCAGCTGGTTGAGGAAACACAGGGTTCACACATCAGGAAGGCATCTTGCTCCTTAAGCAGTCACAGAAGATGCTGTAGCATGCACATAATTTGAAGGTGATAAGCACCCATTGGATACATAATTCTTTAGCAAAGTAGTCCAGTAAGAGACTCTAAAATATAATTTCAAAATGCTAGTTTTTTTGACTGATTATGACATTTTCCTATTATGTATATAAGAATCAAGTTGGCTATTTTATATATCTGTGAATATGAGAAACTTATTCAACCATACCACACTACCTTTTCTGAAATTACTAAAACCTTGAGTTGGTTAGATTATTTAAATAGTTAATGTAAATAAAATCTAATTGTAATGAAAACCCCACTATGATGAATTTAGAAGCTATAGTTTAAGGTCTGATGTGTTCTTGAATAGATTATCTGAATTAAAGCTTCTCTGTTTCAGTTTTACACTCAATATTTTAGATTCTCTTTATTGACAGCTGGTACCTCTCATTCTACCATCTTAATAATCATTTTTTTTTTCAGCTCAGTTGGGCAGACCTTAGATATTCAAATGATGAAAGACTGTCCTTGCTACAGGGAAGTGTTGAGATGATATATTTTGCATAAAGAGGGGTGCAGGGAGATTTTGAAGAGATATCAGAATAGGGAAACTGGGTAGTTTCTTAGATCTTGAATAAGACCTTCACAGTATGGTCTTATATTTCTTTGAAATAAATATCTAAAGTAACAGATATCTGTGTTTAAATACAGATACCAACAAGACAAAACAAATTGAATGACCACATTCTAAAGTCAAATTACTGTAATGTTCCTATTTTGTATTACTCAGGCCTGTGTCTCATTATTAGTGTAACTGAGAGTGGACTATTTTTCCAGGCCTGAGATGGTTGACTCTAATTCAGTAATATTTGTTTTTCTGGTTTACATTGAAATCCAGTTTCAGGAACGTATCACCCATTGTTGTTTTTTGTTTTTTGTTTTTAACATCTTTATTGGGGTATAATTGCTTCCGTTTTTTATTTATATAGTACTGAAATAAATAATTAAACTACTGGCTTAAACCTGATTAAGAGTAATAGGTATGGCAAAAATATTATCCTGTGATAATTGCAAAATAATTCAAGAACGGTTAAATTTTCCAAAGAGGCTTTTTAATAGACTGCTAAGACTAAAATCCATAAATAATATAACTGTAGGATCTATGAAAAGGGAAATAAGTGAACATTATTATCTTAAGAATGTTTTTCACCTTTTTTTTTTAAAAAAACAAAACAAAACACTGATTGCCTCCAAACATTGTAGGATAGCTATGACTGAAGATAGTAAGTCAAGAAGATATTTTATTCTTCTTTTCTATCATGCCATTTGATGTTTTTCCTGTTAGGTATACTCTCTTAACTGCTACCTAGTTGTAGTCATGTAAACAAATTCCTATATAACTTCTCATAGTAGGTTTGACCTTTATTCTTGGCTGCTGTTCATACTAAGCTTTTGATTTCATAGTTTTTTATTATATTTTTATATTATTGGGATTGCTTTTTATAACTTATATTTTAGTGGGTTTTGGGGGGATTATTTTTCTTACAATTTAATTAGGATAGAGTTGATTAAAATTCTAGCATAGATTAATCATATTAAGGTGATGAACCAAGTATAACTTTAAGACAACTAGTATTAGGTTTATTTATAATTTCTACCTCACTTGTTAACATGAAATTTGATATAACTGTGGGAAAAAGGAAGGGAGTGGATAGTCCATTGCCTTCAAACCGACCTTGACTTTATGTGAGGCTTTTCATGCTGTTTGAAGGATCTTCACGTTTCTTAAATTCAACCAAATGATTAAGCACTTAAATGCTTTATAAATACATGTATTGGCAAACAGATTTTTTGGGGGTCATTTCTAATGATTCATTGCTGTTAAAGATCCTGTATTTATTTTTTTATACACTATAACTGTCAAGTGCTTCTCTTCTGTAGTAATGCTCCTGACTTTTTGGGTTCCATATATAAAGCTACTTCTTCATGCCTGTTTTCTTCTTCAGAAATCTGTTTCTTTGGGTATCTTTACAACCTTGTAACTTTAAGTGCCTGGGAGACTTTTGTACATCACGCTGTTTGGTCCATACTCTACAAGAATTATATTTTAAAGGAGTGGAATCAACAGGCCTAGGGGAAAGAAAATTGAGGAAATTAAACTTAGCTTCTCTTCAATTTTATAAATAATTGAGTAATACAATATTTCTATATTACCAGATAGGACATTCTTTTTTTTTTTTCTCCACAAATATCGTTGAGATTTGTAGGGCATTCTTTTTTTTTCTCCATAAGTACTATTGAGATTTTTTTTTATGTTTTAGAAATTTTCAAGCATCAGTATTCAAGAGACCTTTTGAAAGTTAAGTCCACTTATGGCAGAATTGTGTAAGGATTAGAACTGAATTAGCACAATAGATGGTAGGATTTCTTCTTTATTCTATGTAATAATCCATTAGAATGGTTTAATCTTCTTCACTTCAGTTCCTTCTCTTTAAAGTAGAAGGAAAAATACGAGCCCCTCTTTTCTTTAGAGAAATGAGATAGACATAGAAAATCTTAAAGTCCCAATAAATTCAGTGGAAATACAGTGGAACCTCATTTTTGCTGTAGGTCTATTGTATTAAATGCTATTGTTGCTTATAAATGAATCATACAGTCTCATTACTTAATGGTTAAAGAACTAAGTGTTTTAAGGATAATTTTTGAAGTCTGATTTTTTGGGTCCCTAGAAACTGGTTTTGTCTGTCTTTTAAATCTTTTATAGGGTAAATATCAATAGTATAGTTGTATCATTCAGAATTTAAAATGTAGGTGAGTTGGTTGTCTTTGTGTTCAAAAGCATTAAAACAACTTTCTGTGGTAAGAAAATATAAATTCTAGATTATTAATGATGAATTATATTGCTATGTGTGTTGCTATTTTTTATTTTTATGAAAGCCTAATTTTAATAAATAAAATATTGATGTTATTTCTGCATGACTGCATATATTGGGTTGGCCAAAAAGTTCATTTGGGTTTTTCCATAACCTCTTATGGAAAAATCTGAATGAACTTTTTGGTCAACCCAATATTTAATAATTAAGTGAATTGCTGTAGTATATGTGTATATTTATGCATATTATATATATATAATTTTGCTGTGATAACATTGATTATTTTACCTCTTTTTATTAATGTTTTGCTATTCTTTGATAGTCACTTCAGTTTTAATTTTTAAGATTAATTTCTTTGTAATCATTTTTCAGGGAACCCATATTGAGTTATCTATTGGAATTATTTTGGGAATTTCAACTATGGCAGGTATTTAATAATAATAATGTTATTATTCCATTGTATATTTATGAAACATTTTAGTAGGTTAGGTTTAGAAGAGGATACTTTATTTGAATGAGTTTATTCACTGAGATGTCTCTTAGTTTATCTACGTAATCCTATTCCTCTACTTTTTAATTTCGTATATGTAGCATATATTTTTCTGAGGAAGTTTAGGTACTTTAAGTTAGTTAATGGGTAACAATAATCTACTAGATTGACTATATTAAAATTTTTTTTCTCTTAATTCAGTGTTACCCTAAAACCTTCCTACTCTTTTTCTCTATCAAATTATTTATTTTCAAGTTGGGCAGAAAAGTCAAGGAAGGAAATACAAGATTGAAAATCTAATTTGGTTCTGTCTCCTTCTTTCCCCCCAAATACCACTGTACTCTTCATGATGGTGACGTTTGGGAATGATTCTGTGTTGTTTTATTCTATGGAACACGTGAAGTAGATGAGTTAATGAAAGAGACATTTCCTCTCCTTGATTTTCTTGAATGTCATAGCTGTACATATAGCTTTACTCTTTAACTTTCAAGTATTCAAGTTCCCTTAAATATTATCTGAAAGTTAAACTACAAAATATTGTACAGGTGTTTTAATACTGAAACCAAAATGGAAACTGGCTGCCACATTAGAAAAAACCTACTACTTGATGGAGGTAGAATACTATAATCTCAGGAATATTGTGTTCTATTTTGGAGATCTCAAGATTCAGAGCTGTCAAATGAACTACTTTGGATATTGTCATTGTAGTTTAGAAATGTGATAACTCTTCCAGACCAGTGCTTTATTGATTTTTCTGACTTCTGTGTAATAATTCACTTGTCCATTTTTCATTTTTTTAGCTGCTGCTTTGGGAAACCTTGTGTCAGATTTAGCTGGTCTTGGGTAAGTTCATTCATTTATTCATTTGGGCATGTGTGTACTTGCTCTCTTTCTCTTCTCCATTCTCCTTTAATTGAGAAGGATTTTAAAAAGGGACATTTATTTTTGCATGTGTGTTTTATAACTAAATTTTTAACTTTAATGTTTCTAAATCAATAGCACTAAATCTTTAAACCTTTGGTGTGCATCAAATATAGATGTCTCGCTCACATCCCAGTCATGCAGAATTAGTGTCTCTGGGGATGGGACCCTGACATTTGTGTTTAATAATCTTCTCAAGCAATTGTGATATGTGCAAAATTTTTTCTAAAACTACCATAAGGTAAGTTGAATTTTCATTTACTGAAGTGTTTATATGTATTTTATAAATATCTCCAAGGGTGAGACAGGACTAAAAGTAAGAACCCCTATCATTATTTCACCCCCACCCTCCTCCCACTAAACCCAAAGATAAGAAATATGGCTCAAATGTGAGGATACTGTCTGGGCATGTTTTCTAGAGAGAGGAATTTTCAGAGAATAATGGCCAAAACATACAGGGACTCGGCTAGTTTTTGCTCTTTTTATTCCATGTGGTAGGAATGATGAAACAAACTGAGGATGCCTACTTGGAAAAGGCCAGCTTTCTCTCTTTCTGTTTTTACATTCTCTCTTCTAAGCGGCAGATGGCCTGGGCTGCTTCCTGAGCTTGGGGAAGCCTGGGAAGTATAAATTAGACTAAGTTGGCATTAATTTTTGTGATAAACATATTTTCTCTTGCTCAGTCTTTGGTTCTATTTCTTCCTTTTTTGGTTCATTAGAATGGTAAGTTTTGAGATTTGGATCTGGGTCTAGTAGAGGTCTACTTAGCCCTATAATCTGGAGGAAAGCAGCTTTATATACGACCTAACTCTATATATTAGACATCTGCACTGGAGTTTGGGGCCAAAGCTAATGTTAAAAACACAGTTTCTTTGTTCTGGGCTGAAGTAAAAATTTTATATTCCTGGAATTCCTGACATAAACCTATAATGATATTACCCCTTAAACATTCTATTTCCCAGTTTCCAACATTAAGGTTAATAATGATAATATTATATAGCTACTGTGATAGCTTTCTACATTTAATAGAATGAAATGATCTAATAGATCTCTAAGACCATTTGGTTTTAGATTATATCATTAAACAATTATTTTTTTATTAGACATAAAGATTTGTTGGGAGTCTTATATTTAAGAACTACTTCTCTGCCTTTTAAAAATAGCATTAGGTAACAAATACCACATTTTATCAATCTTAGTTGCACAGGTTTTTAGAACTTAACATATCTGACATTGGGATCTATCTTATAATTGATGGTATGCATAGTTTAATTGGCAATTTTTTTTCTTTCTTACAGTTCTTAAAGTAAGATTGTATCCAATAAGCAATGGCAACTTAGAATTGATAAATACTTGAAATTGCCCTGAAAATCGTAGGCTGTTTTTCTTAGTATATCAATCTGATAAATTTTGGAAATTTTTGTTTTCTGATGATAGTTATTAACTTATATGTTAAAGTGCTTTGCTTTGAATTTGGAATAAATGTATAAATTATAAGTGTTGTAAAAATTTTTATATACCTTGAATTGTTCTTTTTAAGGTAATGGTAGAGAATAATTAAGTTAATTAATTTACCTGTATATTAAATATGTCAGTCTGAAAAATTTTAAACCAAATATATTTATACACAATGAAGATGAAAGTTGTAAAAGAATGTTTATACCATTTCTAGAGTGCCAATTACAGGTATAGAATTATCTTATCTTTGTAGTAATTAGTTTTTCCTATGTGAGGACATTGTGTTTCTCTTTAAAAACTTATATTCTGTCCTCTTGTATCTTTAAAGACTTGCAGGCTACGTTGAAGCTTTGGCTTCCAGGTTAGGCCTATCAATTCCTGATCTCACACCAAAGCAAGTTGACATGTGGCAAACACGTGTTAGTACACATTTGGTGAGTATTTTATATGGCTTATGACGGTGAATTTGGGTAGCCAGAGCAAGACACTGTATTCAGTCCCTTGAGAAATTTGAGACTAAAATTGATTTGAGTGGAATTTTTAACAGAAACTGTCCAAGCCTTGGCAGGTTCAGAAAAGCAGTAATTTTTTATTGACTATTTTTGTAGGTATACTTGATTTTTGAAAAATTCTTTATATGATTCAGTTACTGTTGAGGAGTATCAGTTATGTGCTGAGACTGAAGGACATAAAATGAGTAATAGACTATAGTTCTTTTTAAGGATTGTGTAGGTAAGGAACCAGACATATTAAATAAATTATAATTTAGTGTGACATATTCAGTAATAGAATTATGCACCTGATGTAGCAGAAGCACCAGGAAAAGAATTAACTCTTTGTGGAGAGAAATTTCTTTTGGTGTGGAGATTTCTTGGTGAGTATTAGATCTAAGCTTATTTTGAAATTATTGATGAGACATTTGCTAGGTGAATGAGAGAATTCCAAGTATATTGACTAACAAGTAGAAAAGCATGATGACTAACTGGAAGTTCCTAGCGGAGAGAGACAGACTGCATCTGCTTGGACCCTGTCTGTCTCCCTGGTACCTGGCATAGAGTTTGGTATTTTGTAGATTCTCAGTAAATGTCTGTATGAAGACATAAAACTTAATTCAAAAGTGTATAACCTTAATAGTCATCATAGGAATGCATCATTTAAAAATCATTTATAAAAATTAAAAAAAAAATTTTAATGTAGGTGAGATCACAGAAAAATTGTGTGTACGTATACATATAAATATATTGCAGTGGGTATACAGATATTTGCAGTTTTGTCTAGAATAGATAGCATGGCAGTATCCTATGGTTATGCACAAATATTCATATTATTTGATTTTTAAATAAATCATTGAGGAAGAACTATACACAGATGTGTTTATTGTTCTATCATTTGCAATGGTGAAAAAGTAGCAATGATTTTTAATGGTAAGGAGAGCTTGAATCCCCTGGTGGTACAGTGGTTAGGACTCTGCTTCCATTGCATGGGGCCCGGGTTCAATCTCTGCTCAGGGAACAAGGGTCCCACAGGTCACGCGTTGTGGCCGGGAGAAAAAAAAAAAAAAGAGCTTTACGTAGATTATAGGCCCATCAATTCAGTGGAATTTAGAAGTTTTTTTATTAAGTTTATGAAACAGTTTGGAAAGGAGTTTATTATAACATGGGTGACTGTGGGGGGGGAAGGAATAAGGCAGAAAACAAAGCTATGTTTACATAATGATTAGACCTACATATAATTAGGTGTACATGGGGATAAATATTGAAAAGGAATATATACAAAGGGCAGCAAATCCAAATATATTGAGAGTACTTGGTGAGATATTTCCTTTCTTCCTATCTCTGACATTCTTAAAAAGTGTTTTTCTACTTGAACACTTCTTTAATGTTAATTTATTTTTTTAAATAAATTTATTTATTTATTTTTGGCTGCATTGGGTCTTCACTGCTGTGCATGGGTTTTCTCTAGTTGCAGTGAGCGGGGACTACTCTTTGTTGCAGTGCGCGGCCTTCTCATTGCAGTGGCTTCTCTTGTTGCGGAGCACGGGCTCTAGGTGTGCGGGCTTCAGTAGTTGTGGCATGCGGGCTCAGTAGTTGGCGCATGGGCTTAGTTGCTCCGCAGCATGTGGGATCTTCTCGGACCAGAGCTTGAACCCGTGTCCCCTGCATTGGCAGATGGATTCTTAACCACTGCACCACCAGGGAAGCCCCTCTAATGTTATTTCTATGGCAATTTGAAAAAAAATTTTTTTCCCTTGTTGCTTTGAACTTTACATATTATTTGTTCTAGAACCTTTTGTACATTATTATTATATTTAAGTTACTATGATCAAAAGAAATATAGTCACAGTTGAATTTTTTAGTACATAGTAATTTTTAATTTTTATCAGATACTTAAGCAAGGATTCCTCTTACAGGGGTAAATTAACTGTCAAAAAATCTTTTCTTTTGTTTCCATAGGGCAAAGCTGTTGGGGTTACTATTGGCTGCATTCTAGGAATGTTTCCTTTGATTTTCTTTGGAGGAGGTGAAGATGATGAAAAACTGGAAAAGAAAAATTAACTCTCTTAGGATACCTATAAAAAGATGTAAACTAATGTACCTCAATTATTAAATATGCTGTCACAACATTTAGGAATTAAGACAGTAACAGTGCATAGATATGGGATCAACTAATTCAGCATGTATTATGGAAAACACTAACTTATTGTGGCTTGGTTTTCTTGGGACATCTTTTTAAAAAAATTTTTGTGTAAATTGTTGAAATGCTTTTTCATCAATGGCAGTCAACATTTTACCTTTTCTTTTTCTTTCTTTATATACCAAAATATCATTTAAGTATCAGTCATTGATGTGCTGTGCTGACTTGGGGTTTGCCTATTTGTTACTTACCACGTGTACATGCATGAACGCATTTTCTGTTGTTGTTCCCTTATAGTTACAATTCAACCTTAAGATTTTTTCCAAATTACTTAAGATGTTTAACATCAGTTAAAGATATTTTTTACTCTTTTTGGCAACATCAATTTTGTACTGTTTCACAGTAAACATTTACAATCATAATTTCAGTCATTTAAAAAAAACTCTCACATCTATTCAAAATGGACAGAGACTTTAAGTATTTTAAGTACCTATCACTCATTTTAATTTTCAGACCTTATTGTCTCAAGAGCTGGAGATTAATCAGGATGAACAATTATGTGGTCTCCCTACTACATAAAACCATATATGTTAACAAGTGTATTATTTTGAATTGTTTTTTTTACCAATTTAATTTCTCAGTTTTGAATAATTACATAGTGATTTCTGACTCCTAAGGGAAAGTCATTATTTTAGAGTATTTTGGGTTTTTTTGTTGTTGTTGTTGTTTTTGCGGTACATGGGCCTCTCACTGTTGTGGCCTCTCCTGTTGCGGAGCACGGGCTCCGGACGCACAGGCTCAGCGGCCATGGCTCACGGGCCCAGCCGCTCCGCAGCATGTGGGATCTTCCCGAACCCGGGCAAGAACCCGTGTCCCCCTCATCGGCAGGCGGACTCCCAACCACTGCGACACCAGGGAAGCCCATTTTAGAGTATTTTTAATGGGGATTGTGGAATTAATGTGTGAACTAAGGGGTTTGACATGACACTTGGAAAATTAAGAGGCTAAAAAAATTTTTTTTCACATTAGTATAAAACGGAAACTGTCAAGAAGGTTTATGGTTTGAGTGGTGAAGTTGAGGTGATATTTGTAAGGTTAATAAAATACAAATAATACTGTTTGGGAAGGCTTTTCCCCCCACAAATGTCTTCTCATCTGAATTGAGTGAGTTTGAGTACTCATAATTTTGACATTGTTATATCTTCTTTAGCAGATTTTATTTCTGGATAACTTCTTTTGAGGTGAAAAATAAATATTTTATATTTTGCTTTTTGCTATATATAGCCTAGTGGTCAAAAGACATATGAGGAGAAATTCTTGCTCCCTTTTTTGGTCCCTTTTCTTTTTTTGTGGTGTTTAAATCATATTTTAGATTGAAGTTACTTATGTCCAGTCTTGTGTATCTGATTTAGGCATAGATAGGATTCATATCTATACTTGTGAATCATAAATTTTAATTTTATGAACCTTAAAGTTTGTTAGCATGTGGTCTGTTACACAGGCTAAAAAATTACTCTTAATTGTAAGAGTTGATGAACACATCATGGAGGAGAAAAACAGAAATTAAAGTTACTATTTGGGCCACTGAAATTATTTATTTTGCTAAATAGATGCAAAAGAAGGGAAACTTAAAGATGGCTCTATTTACAGCTACCTTATTTTTAAAGTTTTATTTGCACATATTTACTTTGAGGTTTTATTTTCAGAGGAGCTGTTTTTTCTCACAAGGCAATTTGTCATAAATTCTCTTCTGTGTACTTCAAAATGATTTTAGTGGTATCCTTTAATCATAGATTTTTGAGGGAAAAAATAAATCATAGAAAATAAAAATAAATATATAACATTCTTATTATGTACAAATACTATGACAGTTTCATTTGATCAAATTAGAATTATAAAACTTAACGTTTTAAATAGAACTGTGGTTTGTATCTTCCATATAATACCACAGACACACCAAAATTTTTTTTTTATTATTTCAGATGATAGGATTAGAGTGATTATTTAAAAAAAAAAAATGTTTTTTTTTTTTTGGTAAATGTTTAAGTGTTTTTGTCCCTAACTGTAATGCCAGTCCTTTCTGTTCTCTAAAAACATATTTTATTGTGGTGCTTAAATTTTCTTTTTATTAATTAAATCCCATATCCAGAAACTTTGCCTGTGAGTTTAGAAAGGGCTTTTGATTAGTGCTTTCATTTTTTTTTGCTCGTGAAAATAACCCAGTCCTACAGAATCTTTTTAGCTGAGCGTCTGTAGAATTATTTAAAATGTCAAAATATGGAATATATAACCTTCATATTGAAAAGTATTTTAATCTATGGACACAATAAAAATTTACATCATTCAGGTAATTAGTTAAAAAAAAAATGGAGCCCTTTTGTCCTTAACCTAAGGTACACATTTTTTTCAAGATCTTATTTTATATACTAGTATGGTGCTTTGCACAAAGTGACTTCTGAAAAATGGTTCCCTTTAAGATAATGACTTCATATAATCATTGTTTCATATTACTTGTCACGAGGAATTTTATTTCAGATTGAAACTGGAATTCTTATTTCTCATATTAGCTATTTCTTTTTTGGGAGCAACTATAACTATGGTTAAATGCAACATGAGCTGTGTCAGTACTCTTCATTTGAAATTCATATTGTCTGTGTATTATGATTTATTGACTTGTTTATGCATGTAAATTAGGTGCATTTTGTTGGCACTGTATGTTAAATGGTGACCAATGTTTTTACAAAGGAATCGAACAAAGAAAAATACATTTTAAGAAATTTTGGAATGTGGTTTTGATTTTGAAATTTGATTTTCTTCTTAATCTCAGAAAACCCTGGTTATTCTGTAGCTTAAAAGAAACAGGATTAATAAATGCAGATTTGTTACAGGGTTGTAGCAATGACACTGAGACAGTAAAATGGAACTATTTACCATTTCCCTGAAGTCCACAGTTGAGATACAACATTACACATTATGAGAGAAGGATGATTCCCATATTGAGATAATTTGATCTTTAATAGGATGTCAAAAAAGCTTTAGATAGAGAGATTGGCGAAAATTACACTGATGGGTATTTATTTACAGCAGAGATATCCAAGCCTTCTATATAATAACACCTCATTTACTTTACTCTGTTTTTCCAGAAGATTAATTTTGAAGGTAATGAAAGTTTATCTTTTACACCAAAAGTTCAGGTAAACCATTTTGAAGTAAATCTTCCTAATTTTAGAATTATATTTTCTTGACATCTTACGAGTGTATTAAATGTAATATAATGTAATCTTTTTCTTAGTGGCTAAGTGTCATCTTTATGGACATTGTTATTGTGCTGTAATGCAGTACCTTGGGAATCTGGTTTTTATAGTTTTTCATTTTCCTCCCATTTTTTTGCTGCTGTCACATCTGGCAATTGCTCTCTCTCTCTTTAATTTTCTGCTTCTTTAATTTGCTGCTTCTTAGAAGCTAGATAGTCAGTCTTACCATAAATTATTTGGGAAATATTAGAAAACAATCTGTGGAGCCTGAGTGAGATGATGATGTTGTCAATGGTGATGATGATGGTAAATATAATGTTAGCTCCCTTTTATTAAGTACTTGTTTGTTGCTATGCACTGTAGTATTTTACATACATAATCACATTTAACCACTGTAATAACAATGTTAAGTTGGTGCTGTTATCATCCCTATTTCGTATCAGGTGAATTGAGACATGGAAAGGTTAGTTTGCCCAGGGTGTTACTATTCATAAGCGGACTAGAGTCTGGTTTTGTCCAAGTGTGAAGTCTGTGTTCTGAACTACTTACTATGCAGTTGGGACATCAGTTGCATGGACTCCGTAATGTCTGTTCTCTGTTCAGGTTCCTTCCTGCCTCTATATTTATGGAGTTATTTTCTCACTTACAACTTAAGGGAATTGTACTCAAAATCTCCAAGTCCATTTAACAACTCCTGTGTTTTTGGTTGCATATTATGTACTAGGAACGGTTCAAGGCTCTGAATGAACAGCCAGAACATCTGTATTCTCATGAAGGTTATTCTGTGGGGGGCATGAGTTGGGGAGGAGAATATAGGAAAGCAAATGTACACTTAAATAGTGGTGATAAGTTCTGCAGAGATAAATGAAACAAGGCGGGTAGAAAGTACCGGTGGTCATATGTGGGGGCTTATTTTTATACAGGGTGGTCAGGGAAGACCTGAAAGAAGTGAAAACATACACAACACAGATATCTGGGAAGAGAAGGTATCACACTACATTCTAGGAAGTTGGGGTTAAGAAAATCCTCACCATATGAAATATATTTCAGTTTGGAATGCATTGTAAGATTTTTTTTTTTTTTTTTACTGAAGTATAGTTGATTTACAATGTTGTGTTAGTTTCAGGTGTACAGCACAGTGATTCAGTTTTATATTTTTTTTCAGATTCTTTTCCCTTATAGTTTATTATAAAATATTGAGTGTAGTTCTCTGTGCTATACAGTAGGTCCTTGTTGGTTATCTATTTTATATATAGTAGTGTGTTTATGTTAATCCCAAACTCCTAATTTATCCCTCCCTGCCTCCTTTCCACTTTGGTAACCATAAGTTTGTTTTCTATGTCTGTGGATCTGTTTGTTTTGTATATAAGTTCATCTGTATCTTTTTTTAGATTCCACATATAAGCCATATCATATGCTATTTGTCTGGCTTACTTCACTTAGTATGATAATCTCTAGGTGCATCCATATTGCTGCAAATGGCATTATTTCATTCTTTTTTGTGGCTGAGTAGTATTCCATTGTAGAAATTATACCACATCTTCTTTATTCATTCGTCTGTTGATAGACAATTTGTTGTTTCCATGTCCTGGCTATTGTAAATAGTGCTGCAATGAATATTGGGGTGCATGTATCTTTTCGAATTATGGTTCTCTCCGGATATATGCCCAGGAGTGGGATTGCATGTAAGAAGTTTTCTTGTTTGTTTTGATTATTCATGTTTTCTGAATTAAGACTAAATATTAATATTTAAATATTAAGATTAATACCCCTGCATATTACAGTAGTAAACGGAAATGACTCAGAAGCATGGGGAAGCTATCCTAGAATTCATAAAGTCAGTGGATAACCAACCTATCAGCAAATAATTTAGGGTTTTGTTGTGTGCTCATAATGAAACCTTACTAACAGATCACTTGTTTTTACCAAAGGAATGAATGTTATTGACATATGGGTTGTAACACTGAGATTAGTTTCTCCCCTCTAACATTTAGAAATGATGTAGTAATTAAAGCAGGAACTTGTAACATTTTAATTTTGAAGCTTCCGAACTTTCAGGATCTATTGATCTTATACTGACAGCTGTATGAAGCACATGGTGTTTTGTATTGGTATTTATATGAAATTTTATAATGTCATACATAGGTTAATGCTATTGATAAGTTTATGAATGAAAGAAATTTCAGCAATTTTTTATTGACTTTTAAAGATTAAAAAGATGGAGTAAGCATATGGTAGATTATATAATTTCTCCACAACTACAAGTCAAACCTTTGTTTAAATGAGTAAAATGTGAGAATGGTGACTGAAGAGTTAAACTCAAAGGAACTACTTTCAGGGGGAGATGGGGGGAACCCTCAAAAACTGTACTATAAAGGAATTTTCTGTGAGAACTGTGAAATTCAGTAAAGATTTGGTATCTGCTAATAATATGAAGGCTATACATTTATATAGTGCTTTACCACTTATAAAATATTTATGCAGATGCAAGATATAAGTGGAGTTTAACAGAGGTAGTTGAGTCAAAGAAAGCTGTTAGGCACCTTAATTAAAATTAAGATTTTTCCTTTTGCATATCAACCTCCCCTCCCCCACCATTCTTGCTCTGCAGTATCGATTCTGCAGTGTGTCTGTATCTGTCTCCTTTATGTCTCAAATGTATTTTTTCTCTTCCCTATTTTCTCTTCTTTTCCTCAACCTCAGACTGATGGAAACGGAAAGTGCAGTTTTTAGAATGTATTTTATGTCCCACACTGTTACTTTAAAAGCATATAAATCAAACATTTTCTTCCCCACCCCTACTTGGGAGAACAAGAACAAATCTCAGTTTAGTTCATTCTTTAATTGTTAACAGCTTTAACTGTTCTTTCTTCCATACCGACTCAGGTAAAGAGCCCACATTTCATAAGAGGAAAAAGATCTGACTAGTTGTGCTTTAAATGTCAGTGCCCCAGAGGATGGGATCTCATCTGTCTTGCTTACATCTCTATACTTAATGCTCCGTACAGTGCCTGACACACGGTACCTGTACAATAGAGATTTGTTTAAAGAGTGAATCACTACCCACATTCACTGTGCTCTTCCCTCTAGATATTTGAATTCTGGCTTGACTCCCAACCCATTCTGTATCAGGACTGTATAAAAACTGTATCACTTCCTATGTCACATTCTGTATCACTTCTGAACTTCACACATTTTGCTTCAAGTTGATTGGTTTGTGGTTTGTCTTCTACCCATGAACTCCCTTAAAAAATCAGGAGCCTTCAGACCACACTTCTATACTTTGAGAACCACTGCCCTGAACTTTTCTAGTTAGTTTAGATTAGGTTTAGCTATAAGTAACAGACCCCCAAAATAACAGCAGCCGAAATGAGATGGAAATTTATTTCTCTTATATAAAGTTATTGTGGCATTTTTCCCAGGGTGAGTGTAAAGGTTATGCTCCACAAATTAGAGACCCAGATTCACATCCTCCTGCTTCATCATGTGTAGCTTTTATGCACAAAGTCACTTCATGATCTAAAGTGGCCGCTTCAGCCCCAGCTATCATATCCATACTCTACCCAGGAGGAAGGAACTAAAAAGAAAGGTGAAGGGCTTAACCAACTTTTAAGTTACCACATGACTCATCTACTTATCTATCAAACCTCTATTACATGAACATACTAAGCTGAAAGAGATACTTGTAAATCTCTCCATTCTGTATGGCCAAGTATATAGCCAAAAATTGGAAGAAGGGAGGGCATCTGGGAAGACACCCAACCACAAGGGATTGGGCTCAAGTTTACATGCAATGACTGCACTCAACTCTGGGAATGTGCCAGTTTCTCTATAATGTCTTAAACTGACTCTGGTATCGGATAAGCTATAAGTGAAAAAAGTATCTGCCCTTATACATCCAGTATGCAATAACAATTTCTTTTCAGAAAGGGAAAGAATGAGCAACACGGCTATCACTGGTTGCTATAAATTATTAAATCCACCACCACATCACCCAGCTTATTTATTTGAAGGCAGTGGAGACCCATCATATCCTAGTTTCTTAGAGGCTCCCCAGTGCCTTCAAGCAGATTTTAAAAATGGTTCTTCTAGTTGATCTCTATGTGAGCATTGATCTGTTGCAAGTAACTACATCAGTAGTTCTCAAACTGGGAATGATTTTGCCGCCTCCCCAGGGGATATTTGGTAACATCTGGAGACATTTCTGGCTATCATAACTGAGGGGTGGATAGCGGGTGCTACTGGCATTTAGGGGGTTTGATGCCAAGGATGCTGATAAATATCTACAATGCACAGGGCAGCCCCCATAATAAGAAATCATCTAGCACAAAATGTCCATAGTACAAGATTAAGAAACCCTGCGTTATAATGTTTTGGCTTTAGTATTTTAAAAAATTTTTTCAGACTTACTTTTTCTGATTTTACATTTGAAAGATATTTTTTAATGAAGACTTTTTTTTTTAATTAATTATTTTTTGGCCGCACCAGCGGCTTGCGGGATCTTAGATCCCTGACCAGGGATTGAACCCACGCCTTCGGCAGGGAAAGCGCGGAGTCCTAACCACTGGACCGCCAGAGAATTCCCTACATTTAAAAGATATTCGTTGGTATACAAAGGTATAAATTCATATTAAGGATCCTATTTAATTCAATGTCAGTTAACTGAAGAGAATAGACATGGAATTTTTATCTTACACATATTTATCTTCATAGATGTATGTGGAGGATAACCTGGTAGATAAAGTACATTTAGAAGGTGAAAATATTGGTCTCAATTTCAGTTGAGAATTTGTGATGAAACATATATGCTTGGAAGTTATTTACACGCAGAATTTAGTTAAAGCTATTATAATGTACAGGTCTTTTCATTTTGTAGAACATAAGAGAGGAGGTCCAAGAACAGAACTCTAAAGGTGGCTGGGAGTGGGTGTAAGGATAACAATCACTGGTATTTAAGGACTTAATTCCTCTACATGACCATCTCAAAAGATGCAAAAAAAGAAAGAAAAAATCCAATGGAACAAACATCCGTACTTGATAAAAATTCTCAGCAAACTACAAATAGAAGGGAACTTCCTCAACCTAATAAAGAGCATCTATGAAAAACTCAGCTAACATCATACTTAAAGTGAAAGACTGAAATGCTTTTCCTCTAAGATCAGGAACAAGGCAAGCATATATTCTTACCACTTCTATTCAAATTGTACTGGATGTTCTAGCCCATGCAGCAAAGCTAAATGAATGAATGGCATTCAAATTAGAAAGAAAGAAATAAAACCATCTTAATTTGTAGATGACAATCATCTGCAATTCGGAAATCCTAATTAATCTACCAAAAAGCTACTAGTAGTAATAAATGAATTTCTTAAGGTGGCAGGATATAAGGTCAACATAAAACAATCAATTGTATTGGGTATTTTCCTGTCTTTTATTTATTTTATTGAGGTATAGTTGATTTACAATATTGTATGTTTTAGGTATACAAGATAGTGATTCACAATTTTTAAAGATTATATTCTATTTATAGTTATAAAATATTGGCTGTATTCCCTGTACCATACAATATATTCTTGTAGCTTATTTATTTTCTGCATAGTAGTTTATACTTCTTAATCCCCTCTCCCAACTGGTAATCACTAGTTTCTTATCTATATCTGTGAGTCTGTTTCTTTTTTGTTATACTCACTAGTTTGTTTTATTTTTAGATTCCCCATAGAAGTGATAACATACAGTATTTGTCTGTCTGACTTATTTCACTAAGCATAATATTCTTCAGGTCCATCCATGTTGTTGCAAAAGTTGTTGAATTAGTGTTTTCATGTTCTTTGGATATATACCCAGGGGTGGAATTGCTGGGTCATATGGTAGTTCTATTTTTAGTTTTTTAAGGAACCTCCATACTGTTCTCCATAGTGGCTGCACCAGTTTGCATTTCCACCAACAGTGCAAGAGGGTTCCCTTTTCTCCACATCCTCTCCAGCGTTTGTTATTTGTGGTATTTTTGATGATAGCCATTCTGACAAGTGTGAGATTGTATCTCATTGTGGTTTTGATTTGCATTTCTCTGATGATTAGCAATGTTGAGCATCTTTCCATGTGCCTGTATGGCCATCTGTATGTCTTCTTTGGAAAAATATCTATTCAGGTCTTGTGCCCAGTTTTTAATTGGGTTTTTTTAATATTAAGTTGTATGAGGTATTTATATATTTTGGATATTAATCTCTTATCAATCGTATCATTTGCAAATATTTTCTCCCTGTAGGCAATGATTTTAATATTGCTATGAAGCTACAGTAATCAAGACAATATAAAGATAGACACATGAAAAAGAAACATAGACATGGATCAATGGAATTTGTCCAGAAATAGACCCATGTATATATAATCAATTGATTTCAACAAAAGTGCCAAGCCAATTCAGTGGGGGAAATGGTAGTTTTTTACAATAAATGATGCTGGAACAAATCAATATCCATACACACACAAACACACACACACACACACACACACACACACACAAACCCCAAAGCAAAACAACAAAGAATCCAAATGAACATCAACCCTTACCTTAAACTAATATACAAAGAAATTCAAAATGAATTATAGACCTAAATGTAAGAGGTAAAAGTATAAAACATCTTGAAGAAAACATAGGAGAAAATCTTAGCAACATTGGTTTGTCAGTTGTTTCTTAGCTGGGATACAAAAAGCAAGAACTAAAAAAGAAAAATCAATAAAATGGACTTCATCAAAATAAAATTTAAAAAACTTTTACTTTTCCAAAGATATTGTTATCAAGTGAAAAGGCAAACTATAAAATGGGGGAAAATATTCAAAAAACATATATCCAAGAAAAGACTTCTATCTAGGATACATAAAATCTCTTATATCTCATATCTAATAATAATAATATAAAAAATAAAAATACGCCAAAGATTTTAAAAAATTTTTATTGGAGTATAGTTGATATGCCAAAGATTTGAACAATCACTTTACCAAAGAAAATATATAGGTGGCATATTAGCACATGAAAAGACGCTCAGCGCCACTAGTCATGAAAATACAAATTAACAGCACACTCATGAGAATGGCTAAAACTGAAAAAACTCACCATATCAAGGATTGACAAGGATGTGGAACAACTGGAACATAATCCTACTGGTAGGATTTTAACATGGTACAACCACTGTAGAAGTCAACTTAGCAGGTTCTTAAAAAGTTAAACATATACCTATCATACTACCTAGCCATTCCATCCTGAGGTATTTACGCAAGAGAAATAAATGTATATGACCACACATATGTACTAAAGTACATAGCAACTTTATTTGTAATAGCTCCAAAATAGAAGCAACCCAAATGTCCGTCAACAGAAAAATGGATAAACCAATTGTGGTCTATCCATACAATGTAATACACGTTAGCAATGAAAAGGAACTATTGATACATGCAACAACTTGGGTGGGTCTCAAAATAATCAAGCTGACAGAAAGAAGACAAAAAGAGTACACATTGTATAATTCCACTTATATAAAATCCTAGAAAATGCAAACTGTAGTCATGGCAAACATCTGGTTGTCTGAGGATGGAGCGAGAGAGCAGCAAGCAGGATTATAAAGGGGGTCACAAGAAAACTTTGTGGGGTGATGAAACACATACATTGTCTTGATTGTGATGATGCTTTACAGGTGTATACATATGCCGAGACTCATCACATTTTACACTTTAAATATTTGCAATGAAGCTGTATAAAATACAGCCCCCCCAAAAGAAAAAGAATAACAGGAAAAGCATTAAAAGCCATTACTACTGTAAAGTTTTCTTTACCACCATCAGCCCCTATCCACTGAGCAGGAAATAATTTCTAACTCTTCTTTATTCCCAAATCACTTTTTACTTCCATTATAGTACTTAACAGGTGTCTCAGTTGTTTATCATTCCAAAATTTAGTGGATGAAACCAATTATTTACTGTCACATTTCTGTGGGTTGGCTATGCAATTACTCTGCTAGTTTTGCCTAGGTTCAGTCATGTGACTGTAGTCCAGCTGGTGAGTTGGCAGAAGCTGGAGGGTTTAAGATGGTTTTGGCATAGATAGATGGAAGGCTGGGATCTCTCTCACCACTGCGTAGTGCCATTTCATAGTCTAGCCAAATCTTGGTGTGGCAGTTGGGTCCCAAGAGAGTAAAGGTAGGAATCATGAGATCTCATAATGCCTACACTCTGGACCTTACACAATGTGACTTCTGCCATCTTCCCTTGGTCAAGAGAAGTTACAAAACCAGCCCGAATTCAAGGGGATGGAGAAATTGACTCCCCCTTCTGATGTGAGGAGCAGCAGTGTCCTATTGCAAAGGTGCGTGGACACAGGGAGGCATTGCTCGTTGGAAGCCATTATTATAATCTATCCTTTGAGATTATCCTTTATCATGGACATTTTTTTGGTACCCATATCCCTTCTATTGTAAGTTCCTTGAAAGTAGTATCTTATTCATCTTTTATTTCCCTTTGCAACTATCACAGACCTCGTTTCCTGGATGATGAGAGAAGTAAAAGGAAAGTGAGAAAAAACTAAAATTGAAAATGTATCATTGTCGTGGTAGGGTGGAAAAGATCCCAAAGTGTTTAAAATAATTTCGATAGCAAGCAAAAGCAAACAGCAGCTATTGATAAGCCATCAGAATATCTTAATAATCACAGCATTTTTATAGCAAAATAGGTTAGGGCGATACAATCCTCAATTTTATAGATGAGAAGACTTGCAAAACTGTTTTAATAGCTAGACCTTATTTAAATACAACTCTTCTGATTCAAAATTCTAGACTTTTTTTCTTCTTCAGATTTTATAGTATTGTATTATGGTAGGCAATTGGAGAAAGGGGTGGATTACTTTGGGATTTTAAATTTACAGAAAAAAACATTCTGGTGGTTAGTACCATGCTTTTCATATTTATATTTTTCTGTGTAGAAAATGAAAGATTTTAGAACAATGCTTAAGGTGCTTAAAATAAACGTTGTTCATTTATTTCAAGTCCTTTCTGTTTCTAAGCACTTAGATTAGAAACAAGAGATGAAGTATGTTGCAGAGCAGCTCTGCCAAAAGCTGAGTCCAAATTCTTTAGTCTTCCCTAGAAATTGCAGCCAATGTTTTGCGTATCTGCTATTAACACATTTACCCTTTGCATGCCATCTGATATTTGGCATGTTTTGTAAATAGGCTGACGACTCTAGTCTGGATCCCGGCTACATTTAGGTTTTATAATTATATCTTCCTGCAATATTCTTCCCACACAGACAGCTAATAAATAGTTTAACTAATTTAAGATTCAGCCTTTCTCCTTGTCTCTGTAAAATTTAGAAATTGAAAATGCAATTCAGAAAAAACTATTTTCTGCACTCACTCCTATTATTATATGTTTGGTGTCCAGTAAGGAACCAGGTTATGAGGGAGGTGGGTCAACAGAATCATGAGATCCAATCCCTTTCCTTGAGGATCCTCTGGTATCAGAGAGATGGACAGTCTTTGGGTGTGTCTGCAAGCTCCAGAATTCTGTGATTCTAAGTGAGTGACCCACATGGTGCACAGTGTTGCTGTTAAGTTCTTGTAATGAATTATGTTATAGTTTTTTTGTTTTTATATAATTCAACACATTGGGCAATAAAGTCATTTTGACACTATTCATATTAATCTTTACTCTGCAGTAAGACAATGTAACCATTTAAATAAAAACATTGAATTATTCCAATTCAGGAAAAGTATAAATGAAATATAGCAATCTTAGAGGGCAAGACATCAATTTAGTTAAATTCTCCATGATCCCATGGCTCCCTGTGGATACCATTAATTCACATCCGTTGTGTGATGCCTCAACACTGAGGCCAAGGCTATAACTAATTCACTCTCCTGTCCTTAGTATTTATCACGATAGCATACTGTAGGTTTTCCTTCTTTCTATATTTTTTTATTAGACTCAGTATCAATTTTGAACTTCTGAAGTCTTGATAAGAGACTTGCAAATTCATTAAAAATACATGAATAGATTGAAACCCATTTTTAATGCTCTTTTTCAGCCTTCAGCCTCTGAGCCTCTGAGGGGAGTGGTTGCTGCTGACAGAGCTGGCAGCTGGTTATAGAGGAAGATCCTTCTTTCTTTATTTGTTTATTTATTTTTGGCTGCGTCAGGTCTTCATTGTGGCGCGTGGGCTTCTGTCTAGTTGTGGTGTGCAGCCTCCAGGGCTCGTGGACTCTGTAGTTTGTGGCACACGGGCTCTAGTTGAGGTGCACGAGCTCAGTAATTGTGGCACGCAGGCTTAGTTGCTCCGCGGTGTGTGGGATCTTAGTTCCCCAACCAGGGATCGAACCCGCAGCCCCTGCATTGGAAGGCGGATTCTTTACCACTGGGGAAGTCCCGAGCAAGATCTTTCACAGCTGAAGTCCTTTGCTTTTCTAAAGTCATGTTAATAGCATTGATCATTTGGAATCAACAGTTCTAAGCTGATCAGTTCATAGCTGTGGGAACTTACACACAAGGACTAATCTCTCTGAACTCTCAAAGTGTCCCCATTCATAAAATAGAGACAGTAATACCTCCTTACAGGATTGTGATTACATATTTATCATGCCTGGTGAACTGCTTGGCATATAGAAAGTGCTCAGTAAATGGTTGTAGTAAAGATAGCAGTTTTTAGGACTCTTCCTGTCTCAATTTGGTGGTTAAATATTTGGGAAAAAAAATGGAACCTGTTGAATATTTTTGAGCTGAGAAATAATGGGAAAGTGAAAACATTCCACTTTCTCTTTGGGCAGTTATAGTGCGACTTTAAGTATTGAAATCTCTGTCCATCAGACACATCCTTGATGAAAGTTAAGCAACCAAAAGATAACCCAGATCAAACACATGGTTTTGAAGTTATTTTGCCACTGCTACCCCTAAAATAACTGCACTGAAGTGCAATGATTTGGAGCCTTCCAATATTTTTCTTGTGTGTTGTGGAAAGCTGGTAAGGTCCTATGAAACTCCTATAGTTTCACTGAAATAATATTTAAAACTAAGTCTCCAGGTCTTTTGTTTACTAGCTGTTTGATCCTAAGCAAGTCATTCAGCTCATCTGCAGAACAGTCCTAGTCACTCTTATTATTATCTCACAGGTTTATTTTAAGATTGAATGAGACATTACATGGGGAATGGCTTTGTCATTGGGATGACTGTTTTCTTAAGTTGTATTAATACTAAACATCCATGGGGGTGAAATGGGGACTCCATTTAATGGAATACTTCAGAGACACCTCCTTTCTCATGTGAAATAGGACTGACTACAATACACTGGATTCCTAAGTAGATACTTAATCTCATAGCACTGAATTCTTTTTTTTTTTCCCTTCTATTTTTTGGCGGTGCCACACGACCTGCGGGATCTTATTAGTTCCCCCACCAGGATCGAACCCCCATCCCCTGCAGTGGAAACTCGGAGTCTTAACCACTGGACTGCCAAGGAAGTCCCTCATAGCACTAAATTCTTAATGGGCTGTCTATTTTAACAGTTTTAGCCTTTCTCAATCACTAACCTGGCTCCTCCTCTCCCCTAGGTTGTATGTATCTACCATATTTTGCTTATGATGGTTGGACTGAGGGAAACTTGTCACTTACTGGGTCCCCTTTTGGATCTGCCTCTGCAGAGAAATTGGCCACTTGATAATTTTATTAGAAAACATCTTGCTCCTGCCAAGAAAGGCCCACGGTTTACGAAAGATGCATATGACTTGGTAGCTGGTCTGCCTAGTTCTGGAGTGCAGAATTATGGAACCCATTGTTTCTGTACCCCTAACCCATATTTCCACCCTAGGCTTTATCAGCAATAAGGCTGCTTTTTTTTTTTTTTTTTTTTTGTGGTACGCAGGCCTCTCTGTTGTGGCCTCTCCCGTTGCGGAGCACAGGCTCCGGACGTGCTGGCTCAGCAGCCGTGGCTCACGGGCCCAGCCGCTCCGCGGCATGTGGGATCTTCCCGGACCGGGGCACGAACCCGTGTCCCCAGCATCGGCAGGCGGACTCTCAACCACTGGGACACCAGGGAAGCCCAAGGCTGCTATTTTTATCTTCAACTGCCTGGCTTATTTGTTTCTCAAAATGTTAAGAACTAAATCGGAAAAAGAAGTATTCTTTATTACTCCACTGAAAACTGAGGGCTAACTTATCCAAGATTGACTCCTCATAGGGTAGCCTCTGAAAAACGCCATAGAAACTAGCTCCAGCTGAGAGCTTAAGACAATCAAACCAATGTATGGCAGAAATCTGAGGGGCAGTTTAGTTGAACTGGTGCTCTCACAACCAAGATACCACGGTAGCAGACCTGGGCTGCATACTGAAGTTCTGCCGTGTTATGCAGCTGTGACAACCCCCCGCCCACCCCGCCCCAGATCTGACTCCAACCTCTTGATTTTGACAACTGATGAGTGCTGGGGTTATGACGTAAGGATGGAGCCAAGGTTCTGCCCCATCATGTTGCTGAGATCACAAGTTTTGGACCTTAGCCCTTGGTCATATCATGTGAAGGACCTGTACTCTCTCAGTCATGCACCTTAAAAGCCCCACAGCCCAAAGACTGAGCTTTCTCTTCCAGAGCCTGAAGTTCGGCCTTGCTAGATCCTTGTGTGCTCTTTGAATACATTGGGAAACAAGGGCTCACACACCTATTATGTCTCTGAATTAAGCCCCACCCTTTACATGTTCCAGAAGACTGGTGGTGTGTGTGTGTGTGTGTGTGTGTGTGTGTGTGTGTGTGCGCGCCTTGCTTGTTCATCTTTCGTTGCTGTCCCCTCTAAACTTCAGTATTATCTGCTCAAAAAGAGGGATTATAATTTGTCTAGATCTCTCTAGACAAAAAATTTCTTACAGATTATTTCATTTGACCATCACAATAACCTTGAAGACACGGGTATCCCATACCCCATTTTATATGCAAGGAACTTGAATTCTAAGAACTTCAAGGTCACATACAATGAATGACAGAGGTGGTTCTCTGGTACCCAGGTCTTTGGCCTCTGAATCCTGTGCTCTTTGCTTTGTAACCCTCTCTAGGAGTTGGTGGTTCTATAAACATCTGTTGGGTCATGTAGAAAAGCCTCATTCCCTTGTTGCTATGGGAATAGTTCAATGCCTTGTTTTCCAAAAGCCTTTTTCTTTATTCCAGGTAGCAGTTCCAGTAAAGGATTTTGCTTCAAATAAAAATAGCCCATCTCTCTGCTATCTAGAGTTTATTTTTCAGTAAAATTTTCAAAATTACACCGAAGCTGAAGAAAAAAGAATAGATATTGAAATCTCTAGCATCCAGATGCTGCAGAATTGGTACTGCAGGTGAAAAGACAAAAGAATACCAGGTTGGGATGCACGTATTCGGAGCCCAAAGTGTAGACTAGATGATAGCAAAGGAAAGGTGGAAACATCAGAAAAAAGGAGGTGTTAGAAAAAAGAGAAGAATACACACAGAACTTCGAAAATTGTGGCTCTGCACATTGGTAAATAACATTGTTACACCCGTTGCTTGGTCTCAGGGAAAGTTCTTGGCATGCAGGGCAGTCAGGCTACTTTCAGCACTGACAGGACCAGAAGGCATTATGACCGTGATAATGCCTGATCTATGGAAGTGGGGTCATACAAGGAGAGTGATTCAATGGATTGAGGCCCAATTAGGAAACAAACTTAGAGCCTCAAAGGACAGTGAAGATGGAGGGGTGTTGTAGTGAGGACTGTACAGGGGGTAAGACTTGATATCTTAATGAACTTATAACCAAATGTGGCACATGAGGCCATACCACGGTTTTTACCCTTTGCTTCTAACCTTTGTTCCGGAGGGAGACAACTAATATTAGGGGACAAGGATGGGGAGTTGGCAGAATTCCAGCGTGCTTCACAAGATCCTAATACGCTTCTCAGGGTGGTGAAGCTTCCACTCAGGGAAGAACTTCCTGACAACTCTGCTTCTGTGTCCTCAAGCAGGCTGACCCGCCCCTCCCCCAGCCCTCCACCCCACTCCCCGCTTTGGGGCACCACCATACTCTGTTTTTTTTGTTTTGTTTTTTTAGTGTATTTATTTTATTTTTGGCTGTGTTGGGTCTTCGTTGTAGTGTGCGGGCTTCTCATTGCGGTGGCTTCTCTTATTGCGGAGCACGGGCTGTAGGCGCGCAGGCTTTCTGCCACGTTGCTTACACGGAGGGAGCACGTGGAGGAGAAGTAGCGTTGGTAACATACTCTGTCCTCCTCTTGATGTTCTTTTCAGGAAACTGGGATCAGAGAATGTTAGAACTGGTATGTCTTAATTTAAAATGTTTCTTTTCCAAGAATCTTAGAGTAAAATGTACACTCGAAAAAAAGCGCTCTGTGTTTAAGCTATAGCTTCTTATACTCACTAGGACATGACCATATGCCAATTGAAGAAGGTAGGTCTTACAAGACAATGTTCAAACTCCAGAGTATGATGCTTAGGTCTTTTGTGATCTGGTCCCCTGTGTCATGTCCTCCAGGCTACAAGCCTCCCTTGTCCCCTGACTCCTTCAGTCTTGTGCTGTTTGTGCTCAAGTTTTATGGGTCCTCTTGCAGTTGTCCCAAGGTGCCATCACTTGGCCCCTACACCCCCTCATTGAGATTGAGATTCTCACTGTGTAGAGCAGCCTTCCTTTCCTTGCCCACCTGACAAACTCCTGCTCATCCTTTTTAAGTCTCATTTCAGGAGTCAGCAAAACCTTTCCTGACTCTGTGGGAAAGGGTAGAGTCAGGTGCTTCCCCCGGGCATTTTTAGTACCCACTACAGTACCTGACTTATAGTATGGTGTGCTCAAGGAATACTCAAAAGGAGAGAAAGTATCAAAAGCAAATGATCATGGAGTGCCCACTGGGCATTGTTCTAATCACTCTATATGCATTACCCCCACTTAATCCTTACAACAGCCCTGTAGGTGCTATCACCATTCTATTTTATCTGGGAGGAAGCTTAAAGAGCTCAAAAATTAGTCCAACTTTACACCTCTACTAAGTAGCAGTGCTGGTGTTTGGACTCAGTCTGACTGCAGAGTGAACACTCTTGACTACAGTACTGACCTGCCTGCAAGGAGCTTAGACTGGCAGGGAGGCAGAAAAGAGGAGAAGGACACCTGGAGGGTCCGATGCTTTGTACACACTGATGTCTGCTTATTTGGCTATTAGTTTTTCCTAAGCAGCCAAGCAACGTGCGTTAATGGTTGCTGGAATATAATACCATTCCGCAAGAGACTTTTGTGATTATAACACTGTACCATTTTTTTTTTGTCCTGGCATGTGTTCAATGATTAATTAGGATATAGACTTTAGAGTTAAGAAAAAAAGAAGCTATCTAACAAATACATTTTCCACCCAGAACTGTCTAGAGATACATCCATGTAGAAAACAAATGAGCAATGAAAAATATAACTCTCAGGAATCAGAACTGTCCCTGGAGCAGGGGGAAATGGTAATATAGGCCCAGCTGGATTTCAGAATTGCTACGGACCAGCAACTGCTGTGTGCCTTCCATTCCTTTCCATGGTGAATGGGAGTATCTACTGTGATTATCCTGTCTCTTTCTCACCAGTATGTGGGGAAAAACAGTTTGCCTCAAGTTCACAGGTTTTCAGATCTAGAGGAAAATATACCTGAGGAGTCTCACCTACACTTCAAACTGAATTAGATGAAAAGACCTTGGACCCTGAGCCTGAGATTGATGCTGTAATAAGATGAGACTCTTAGAGGTCTTGGAATGTGGGACGATTGTGAGCCATCTGGGACCAGAGAGCAAACTATTGCAGTCTGTTTTATTGGTGGCCCCGGGAAACAATGCCTCTTGGCATTCACAGCCTTGTGTAGGCCCTTTGCCATGAATCTGGGCTGGGCTTATGACTAGCTTCAGCTAGTGGAATGTAGCACAAGTGGCAGCGTGCTTTTGGTGCTCTTGGCAGCCTGCACTGCCATATAAGAAGTGTGGCAACCCTGCCAGAGGGTATGTGAAGTGGCCTGAGAGAAATCCTGCTATCCCAGCATATCAACTGAGCCCAGCCCCCAGCCAGCCCACAGCTGAATTCAGCCAATGAGTGACCACCATCAAAATCAGCAGAGGGTTTGTCCAGCTAAGCCCAGTCTGGATTCCAGAATAGTGGAATACAAAGGTTGTTGTTTTAAGCCACTCATTTTGGGGAGCGTTTGTCACATGGCAATAGATATATGAAATAGGACCAACTTGAACTAAAATAGTTATAACACTACCTCCTAAAAATAAGAATGGAGATATTTATGGAAAATAAATCTTTGGTTTGAGTGAAGTTAATTGACTAAGTTCACTCAATCACAGTCTGAGCATAAATCACAATTGAAAAGACTGGCGCTGCAGAGTAAATGAAGCAGGCTCAAAACGCTGACTGTATCCAGCGTCTTCTTGGAATTTGGTGTAGGATGTGCGTGCATTTTAAAATCAGGAAAAGGGGGGAGAGTCAACTCCTAGTAGAGCCTAGAGATTTGTTTATGCTTTTTAATGCGAGAAACTTGAGATGGCTTTCCTCCTCTGAGGAAGGTATACTTTGTAGTTCTGCACAGCTGAAAAAACATGTGTCCACTTCCCTCCAAACCTCACTCCTCACCTTCCAGCCGCGTGAAGAATGGTTGCACTCCCTCACACGTGCCAGGGGCTCTTGCATCTCTCTTCTTTGTTCGTGTTATTCCTCCTGCTTCTGTACCCTGTCCCCATCCATCCATTAACCTCCACACTCCACCCACTTTTTAAAAATATAAATTTGGTATTTATCACATACACAAGCAAGTAGGTAATGAAGAGAGAAATAAAGGCTTACATTTAAATGGAATCTTCATCTTTCTTTTAAGTGAAGAGGATTTGATGGTGTAGAGTCCTTGACAATTTGTTCTTCGTGCTATGTGCTGACTCCTTGTGATTCTGGTTTTTTTCTTCCAGACACTCACAAACCATCTGCTTCATGACCTGCCCCTCGCTGCCTCTTCAACATGATCTTGTGCCACTCTCCCCCTTTCTCTTGATGCTGCAGCCACGTTGGCCTTCTTTCTGTGTCTCACACTCACCAGACTCTTCTGCCTCAAGGTCTTTGTCATTCTGTTTCCTCTGTGGAAAACGCCTTTTCAAGTTGCTTGCAGGAGTGGCCCCTCCTCAATATTCAGACCTCGGTCCCAGATCCTCAGAGAGACCTTTCCTGAATTCTCAGTCTAAATTTCCCTCTTGTCCTGCCACAGATCCATCTATCACAGCAGTTTCTTTTTTACTTTTTTTTAAACCTTAATTAAAAATACTTTATTGCTAAAATGCTAACCATCATCTGAGCCTTCAGCAAGTCATGATCTCTTTACCGGTGGTACATTCCACCCACTTAGTCCCCTAGAAAATGTGCAGGTGAAGTTTCCACTCAGGGAAGAACTTCCTGACCACTCTCCTTCTGTGTCCCCAAGCAGGCTGACCCGCCCCTCCCCCAGCCCTCCACCCCACTCCCCGCTTTGGGACACCACCATACTCTGTTTTTTTGTTTGTTTGTTTTTTTAGTGTATTTATTTTATTTTTGGCTGTGTTGGGTCTTCGTTGTAGTGTGCGGGCTTCTCATTGCAGTGGCTTCTCTTATCGCGGAGCACGGGCTCTAGGTGCGCAGGCTTCAGTAGTTGTGGCTCACGGGCTCTAGAGCACAGGCTCAGTAGTTGTGGTGCACGGGCTTTGTTGCTCCGCGGCATGTGGGATCTTCCCGGACCAGGGCTCGAACCCGTGTCCCCTGCATTGGCAGGCGGATTCTTAACCACTGTACCGCCAGGGAAACCCTATACTTTGTTTTTATCTCTATTACTTGGCTACACAATTCCTAGGATGGTTTGTTTGCTTATCTTTTGCTCCTTCTAGACCATGCATTTTTACTGGAAACAGGGAGAAATCCTACTGAGATGACACATGAATAATATGCGGCAATAACTGCACGATTACAACTTGGCCCAAGATCAGTGGTTTTCAAAGTTCTGGTTGCATCAAAGTTGCTTGTTAGGGCTTCCCTGGTGGCGCAGTGGTTAAGAATCCACCTGCCAATGCAGGGGACACGGGTTCGAGCCCTGGTCTGGGAAGATCCCACATGCTGCAGAGCAACAAAGCCCGTGCGCCACAACTACTGAGCCTGCGCTCTAGAGCCCACGAGCCACAACTGCTGAGCACGTGTGCCACAACTACTGAAGCCCATGCACCTAGAACCCGTGCTCTGCAACAAGAGAAGCCACCGCAATGAGAAGCCCGCGCACCGCAAGGAAGAGTAGCCCCCACTCACCGCAACTACAGAAAGCCCGCGTGCAGCAACAAAGACCCAACACAGCCAAAAATTAATTAATTAATTTTTAAAAAAGGTGCTTGTTAGAAATACTTATTTTCAATCCCCAATCCAAGATAGTCTCATTCATTTGGGGCTGGAGGATCTGCATTTTAACAACTCCCAGGTGACCCTGATGTAATTGGTCAGGTGACTCCGTTTTACAAACTACAGCCTGGGTTCATCACGTCTCCTCTGGCCTCTTACTACTTAACTCTGGGCAGTTTCCCTGCAGCAAAGGAAGAGCCTGGGATGGTATTTGGTGAAAAATCAGGGGGACACATTTGGGTAAAATGTTCCACCCTAAAAGTCAAAGGCATACACTAAAATAATAATTATTTGTTGATGTTATTTATTCCCATTTGCCCTGACTTCCTTTTCCACTAACAGTCAAGAACTGGCCTATTTAAAGCTGCTCTGGTTGACTTTTTTTTTTTTTTTTAAGGCACTGTGTGAATAGCTCCTCAAAGCTAGAAAAATTCATGCATTTGAAAATTGAATTGTGATGAGCTTATCAATCAGCTGCATGATGTTTCCTCAATCGTTCTGTCTGGACAATAAATCCATGATTATTGAAGGCAAGGGCTATTCATTAGATATGTTCATACAGTCCAGTTCAAAGGCCCAGATTATCTAAACTGACAGGAACTACAACAACTACCATTTATTTACCTGTTGCTTTGTACCAGGGTTGTGCTCAGTGTTTTACATCCATTTTGTTAATTCTCATTAATGCCTCTGAGACAGGTTTTACAGATGAGGAAAGTGGGGCTCAGAGAAATTTAAATAACTGGTTCAAGGGGTAGAGCTCGGATTAAAACATAGTCTGCTTGACCCCAGGACCTAGATTTCTGTACTACACTGCAGGCCGGCTCCTTAGAGCGTGCCTTCGTAGGTTACAGATGGGAGACTGATGCTGGGGCACATGGCCATTTAATATCAGGGTAGAATTTAGGACCCAGGCCTCCTGACCCCTAGCGTAATTTCCTTTTCATGACCTTACATATGAGGGGGAAAAAAAAAATAGGAAAACTAGGACCATTAGTGATTAATTCTGGTTAAGAAAAAAAGAGAGAGAGAGGAAAAAAAACTGATTTTCCTTTACTTGCTTAGATAATTTGGGGAAGTCTTGATTCCTCCGGAAATCGGGGTTCTACAAAAATACTTACCGAAGTCTACATTACACTGTTATATATGGACTTGGAACGGATGATCTGGGCCCTTCCCTGTTTCCACAAACTGCTATTCCCCTAACTTTGTAGAAATGCTGAAACCATCACATGATCTTCTCGGTCCATTCTGAAGATTCTTAAAACCTCTGAAGGCCTTGTTAAACCCGTTCAACCATTGCAGAGCCTTTTCACAGAGAACTGGCACAGGATAATAGCTAAACCATGGGAGGTGTGTTTTAGACTGAGAGCAGGCTGGTTTCATGAAAACCCAGCAGCTTTTGTGAATATTAATGTATAAACCAGAAGCAGAAAGCAGCACAGGCAGCGCCATGAGCAGCTAAGACTGTGGCTTGATGTGACCAAGACCCTACAACGTGGCAGAGGAGACCCCAGGTCAGCAGGGGCTCCTGCGTTTACTCTCAGCTCTGCCCGTGACTGGTGAGACTTAGGCAAAGCTCTCAACCTGTGTGGATCTGGGTTTTTTGTTTTAAATTACACTAATATTACCTAAGCTGTTGGTGGAGGTGAGAATCGGACAAGAATGTCAGTCAAAGAATTTACCACGACTCTTTTCTCTGTATGTGTTTGTTTTGGTTTGGTTTGTTCACTTATTTATTGTTGGATTATTAGTTTTTTAAATTCCACATGTGAGTGAAATCATACAGTATTTGTCTTTCTTCCTCTGACTTACTTCACTTAGCATGATACCCTCAAGGTTCATCCATGTTGTCACAAATGGCAAAATTTCATCTTTTGTTATGGCCAAGTAATCTTGTATACGTACACCACGTCTTCTTTATCCACTTATCTGTTGATGGACACTTAGGTTTTTCTAAGAGGGGGAGGGATGGGGGAGCAAAATGGGTAAAGGGGATCAACTGTTTGGTGACAGATGGAAACTAAATTTTTGGTGGTGAGCACATTGTAGGGTATACAGAAGTAGAAATATGTACACATGAAACTTATATAATGCTATAAATCAATATTACCTTAATAGAACAAATTTTTAAAAAATTAATTTAAAAATGTAATCAACTAAACAAACAAAGAGCTTACCACGTGTAAGCTGTTAGGAAGTTAAGTGTCATCTGCCATCTTTGCTGGTCGTTTTGTGGTTTTTCAACATAACTTCACAGCTGATGTGATCAAAATTACTGCTCACAGCAGGGATCCAGCCAGCACTTGGTGGAATAGAACTGCTGAATATTTATGATAATTGAGAACTTCAAAGATGAGTTTGAACTGTACAGATGTCACCCTTATCCCTTGTCTTCTGGCGATTTAAGAGCTGATAGGTTGTGCTGTTTCAAGATCTCTGTTGCCTAAAGTGCGGGGTGTGTTCATTCACTGTGATATGCAGGATGATTTGCAGAATAGACAAACACTTTAAATGTATAATTAGATATTTAATTTACTGTATATATTTTTAAGGATTCATTTGAAAAAAATAAGTTAAAATTGAGTCATTTAAAATATATAAAGCAAACAATAAGGATATGACAAAAATAATGAAAATGGCATACAGATGTCTACAATTTAAGATCTACTCCTAGAATATAATTCCTTAAGCCAAACTCTTGGAGCCAGGTGTGTTCCAGAATTCAGAGTATCTCTTATGTTACTTGACACCCCCAGAGGTAACTGGAACAGTACTCTGAAATCAAGCACATTATTATTTCTGCAGTAAAACATATGAATATTCACTATAAGTGAGACGAAGTCTGCAAATAGACTCACATCAATTCAGTTCAAGTATTGCAGCCAAGGGGACTTCCCTGGTGGTCCAGTGGTTAAGACTCTGTGCTCCCAATGCAGGGAGCAGGGATTCGATCCCTGGTCAGGGAACTAAGATCCCACGTGCTGCACAAGATTCCACATGCCACAGGGGGTGACCAGAAAAAAACAAAACAAACAAACAAAACGTATTGCAGCCAAATGAATTACAAAAAAAAAAATATTGTTTTTCAGATGTTTTTGCATTTTGGAATTGTAGATAAGAGATTTTTAACCTATAGTAAAACAGGCCAAGGGGAAAAAGAGGTAAATCCAAGAAACTTACACCTTAACTATTCTTTGTAGTTTACAGAACACTTTCCCTCTCATTATCTTATTTGTGAGGTAGACACCCCTGTATTATAGATGAGGGATCTGAGGCCCAGAGAGGCTAAGTGACTTAGCCACGGTCACACAGCTCAGCTGGTAACCAGGCAGGTCAGGACCAGAACCCAGGTCCCCTGCCTCCAGGTTTCTGGATCTTTCCATACTATAACCCACACATCATATAAATCTGAAGAGTCAAACTTGCAGAGGCTGAATTCTTGAACATGTTCCCTGGAGCACAGAGAGGCTTCCCTCTAGGAAAGTGTCTTATCAGACTGTATTCTGGAGGGGAAGGATGAGAGAGGGGGACAAAATCTTGACCTTTTAAAGCTGAACTACAGATGTATCCGACGTAGTTGGTTCAATCTCTTCAGGCAGTACATAAAACCCAGCCCACGAACTTCCCTGGCAGTCCGTTGGTTAAGACTCTACACTTCCAGTGCAGGGGTTTGGGGTCCTATCCCTGGTTGGGGAACTAAGAGCCCGTGTATTGCATGGTGCGGCCAAAAAAAAGAAAACCCCACAAAACCAAAAACAAATAATAACAACAGCAACAGAACAAACAAAAAAACCCAGCCCAAATGCTTGTTATGGTCCAGTGTTATTTCAGAGGGGCCATTGCCTGCTACTTCCAGGAATTCTAAAAATAGTAAACATTTATTGACACCTGCTATATGCCAGGCACTCTTCCCCGTAACATTTTGGGGCATTATTACTACTCCCCTCCCCCAGAAGAAGAAATGAGTGTTCAGAGACGTGGCCAAGGTCCCATAGCTGATAAGTGACAAGTCAGGTTTGGGCCAGGTCTGGTTCTGCCTGGGGGCCACACACTCTTACCTGATACCTTGCACAGAGCAATGACAGTGCTCTGGATTTCCCATCCGCCCCTGGGAGGGTTGCCTTCTCCCCTGACCCCAGGCTGCTGATGAGCACGCAGATAGGACAGGTTAGTCTGAGGAGCGGGAACCACAAGCGCATCTTCCATGGTCATCCTGGGCGAGGCTTCAGATGAACTCAAGGAATGTTCTATTTGCAAGATGCAGATGCAAAGACCCTCAAGGATTATGGGTGTGCTCTAACTGGGTCCTGTGTGTTGCATGCCTGTTGTCTCAGAAATCCCAGTGTGAGTCAGCCTCCTGATTTTGATGGTACAGCCTCCGGCAGCAGGGAAGTTTGAGGAAGCTTGAGGAAGCTTGAGGAAGCTTGCTGTATTCAGGAAGCTACAGTGGGTGCATATGGTTGGAATGTAAATGAATGGAGTTTGAGGAAGGACTGGGGACAGAGGTTAAATCATGAAGGGCCTTGTTGTTCTCACTAAAGAGATTAGATTTCATTCTCTAGGCAATGGAGAGTCACTGGTTTGGAGTTGGGGAACGATGTGGTCATATTTCCATGTGTGATGTCTCATTTGACTTGGAAATCAGGGACTGTTTCCTTGAAGAGGTATCAGTTAACCCAGGACTGAATGGATGGATAGGGTGTCAACCAGCAGAGATGGCTGTTCATCTAGGGCACAAGCAGCTGTGACAGCCAGACGTGTTCTGGGTTCACAATGACTTGAATCAAAACAAACCATTTCCATGTATTGAGCACCTACTATGTGCGCTGGCATACATACACATACCATCTCTTTAATCATGGCAGAATCCCTGCAAGGAAAGCCGTAGCTCCTAGAATGCAGAGGTGGGATTCAGACCCATTCCTGTTAGACCCCAAAGCCCATTCTCTTCCCATCCCACAAGTTGCCTGTCCTGTGGAGTTCAGTCTTGGCCCAGAGTACAGAATGAGGTGGGAGAACAGAGGCTCAGACAGAAATGAAAGTTGGCATCATATTTTAAAGAGCCTTGACGGCTTAGCGGCTGTTTCAAACTTGGTGTCTCCGGTTACCATACTGCTTTCAAATATACCTGTGCCCCTAATGGGGCTGTGTTCATCAAAGTGAGATTATTATGTGCAAGAGAGGAGTGTTCCCAAGGAACCAGTTTTAATCCAGGATTCGTTTCCCTGGCTTACTGTACCTTTGTCTCTGTACTTTTCTCTATTTTTCTGAGTCTATATACTCTAGGTGAAAAGAGGTGTTGTGAGAAAGAATTCTGCGAGCAGGCCACACTGCAGCTGACACTGTTCAGAAGGCGGTGTTGAGGATCTAGAGATATTCCAGGGTTGGCTAAGATGTGGTGAATGTGAGTTGGATACAGGGCTGGGCCTGTGGGGTATAATCATCCTTAAGGCAGCCTTCCCGCGCCCCTGCACCTCCTGAAGCTCAGGCATTTACCATAGGAGTCAGCGCATACCTTTGAAGCAATCAGAAACAATTGCATGCTTATGTGTTCGGTAAATGACCGAGAGAGGGTTTGGTGATGGGAGAAAGGTGAGGTCGTCATGGATGGTGACAGGCAGGGAAGGCTCCCAGAGCTCACGGGAAAGGCCCTGGGTCTTGAAAGCTGTGCCTTCCTGGAGCCCAAATGCTGGCTGTCCCTGACTAACGGGCCCAGCTGGGGGGACAGCATGGAGATGGGCACTTCCCTGGTGTGAACACATTCCATGAAAGGTGACCCGTTGATAGCACTGGGGCCTCCACACGCCAGTAGCACCAAAGATTAACCTGGTGGTAGAGTGGTTACTGCTACCTATCCCAAGGGATAGGTAGCTATATTATTAGCAGCCAAACCTCCCTCCCCAAACCCTCTGGGATCATATGAACTAAAGTAATATTGGCAAGGAGGATAGGTGAGCACCCGGAGGACCAAAGGTAACCTGAGTGTGGTTTCCCTTGGCCCAGCCTTCGACCTGGCATTTCTAGAATAAAAGCAACCAGAGGGACTTTAAAAAATGATATTGTCAAAATCCAAAGAAGACCACTTTTTCTGAAAAAGGACAGTGACTCTTTGCATATGTGTCATGCTAAAGTCCATGAAATGGCCAGGGCCCTCTCCTATCAGTGTACCTTTGACCCTCTTTTCTTTACATAAAGATTTCTTTATGTCTTTGGGAGCCGATCTCAGTCTTACCATTGAGCCCCTGGGGTACAGCTTCTCTTGACCTCACTCCCAGGTTCTCCCTTTCTGTCTTTCCAAAGGCTCTCGAATCTCACCCCTTAGATATTACCTTTCCTCACTCTGGCCCCACTGATCACTGGAAATTTCTCTTCTTGTTGCCTCTAAGGACAAGCAGATGTGCTCCTCTTGTTTGAAAGTTTTTTATTCTCCACAGATAGCAGAGAGACCAAAATAGCAAGCTCAGGGAGGTCACAAACTTTAGGAAATCTTACCCAATTCGTGCTGTCACAGACTTTTTCTGGAGGTGCTGACAAGTGGAAAGTGGTCCAATCCTGGTCTAGCCATTTACCAGCTGCTGAGCTCGAGTGAATCAACTACTTAACCCCACTGAGCCTCAGTCTTCCCTCTGGAAAATGGGGACAATAGCACCTGCCTCCTGATGTTGATCTAGAGATAGATGAGATCACACACACAGCACCACATCTAATGCCCAGCATGTCATAGACGCTCCACAAAGAACAGTTTTTGCTGAGCTAGTCATCGGTAAGGCCTTTGGACCCCATCTCTCTGTCTTCATTCCGAAAAGAGAGGGGCATCCCTTCCTCCACAAAGACCACTTTTCAAGCTTATAGGTTACAGATGGAATATTCAGAATCATGGATGTCAACCAGTCTCTCCAGCCACCCCACCTGTCCAGAGGGAGTGACTTGAAGTTCTGAGGATGCAGGATGGGGCCAGCATCCTCTTCATTGGGCCCATATGGGTAAAATGTCCCCTGAGAGGAGTTCCTGGTAGTTCTCCTTTCTCACCAGAAAAAAAGAGCCAACTGTTCTATCTCCTCTGTCTCAAAGCAGTGAACATGAGGCCACACCGTTGCTCCTGAGGTCAGGAGGCTAAGGTATCCAGCCACGTTCACCATCTTGGAACATGCTTCACATCACAGCTGAATCTCTGTTGGGTCCTTGACCATCTCTGCAGCTCTGTGTTAAAGGTTTTCTTAGAGATCAATCAGGTCAGAACTTCACCGTCAGCTGGGAGAGTCAATCAGTGCTCCATCAGGTTGGGTATTGGTCAGGCCAGCGAGGTGCCAGCACTGCCCTCCTCTGAGGACCCACATCCGTGGCAGGCCCGTCACTCCCACAGTCTCCCACAAGGTGTTCACACACTTTGAATCCTACTTAAGGTTTGGGATTGGGCTAGGGTACGGATCCCTACCATCACTCAACGGAAGTTCTCTGGGGCATGCACATCTGCCCCCTTGCCCTATGAGAGTCTGATTGGATATGCAGAGCTACAAAGCACGCTTCACCACTCGTGGGAAAAGCAACCAATGCTTACTGAGTGCTCCGTGGTGCTGAACACCAGAATGTCGCATGCATTATCTTGTTCTCTCTCTCAGTAGCCCTTTAAAAGCAGGAAAGAGAGACTGGAAGAGGGCAGTGAGCTTGATGTTTCCCTAGCAACTCAGATGAAAAGTTTCTGTTTAGGAGTCAAATCAGGAAAACCCACTCAATGGAGATGGGGAGCAAACCAAGCAAGTGTCTGTTGATGAGAAACCGAGGACTCTGGGAAACTGCAATCAAGGTGACCCGATCCTAAGGAGTCTAAGCAGGGGTCTTTGGAATCCACTCAGCAGAAACTATTGCCTTGTAGTTTATGGTTTGGTGAAAGACTAGGGGGCGGGGCAAAGGTGAGAATGAGGGTGAAGAGAGAACAAGGAAAACCGTTAAGGAGCCAGGCGTGGGCTGAGCCTTTCAGATGCTGGCCAGCAGTGTGTCTGCTGCCCCATGAACCAGCATTCCTATTTTTGGGTAGATGTTATCCTATCATGTATCAATCTACACACACCCCAACTCGGCATCGCCACTCATCAAGCAAGCTTCTGATTGTAATTTTGATGTCCAGGTATTTGATGTATAGGGAAAGGCAGTGGAGAGGTGCTGAAGGGGCAGCTGGGCTTGATTGACAGTTGTACTTCTCATCTTAAACTAAGAAACAGGCATTCTGACTCGCGTCTCAGTCTCTAAGAAAAGGTGCATGCCTTGTATGCCCCAAGGTGGATGCTTCCCTCTGAGACCAGAACCGGGTACAACCTTCTGCAGCACATTCTCACACTGGCTCATTTGCACAAACTCTAAGAGCAATACACTCATTGTTCTAAATCAATGAACGATCATGGATGCACTTAGTGGTTACTAATTAAAATAGCCACCCAAGGAGAACAAAATCATTAAGTGTAAAAACTGAAAGGGTTAAGGTGACTACAAGGGGATGCTCAAACAGGTGAACTGGAGGAGGTGCTTCAGAACCTCACATAGCACCAGATCTCCTCCCTTCCCAGAGATGACTATATAAATCGGGTCATTTTATCTCTACCGGGTAATCCCAATGTCCAGAGTGGATACAGTGAGATCCAAGGAGCAGTATTTATCTAATATTCACCAGAGCCTTTTCCTTTCCTTGGTGACTTTTATTATTTTTCTTTTTGGAGGAAAATACTTCACTTAGAAATGTCAGCAAATTGATAATGTTTATAAAGGGCATTTTAGTAACAGCACAAGGCTGGGAGGGAGATGACTCATATGCGACATGGTTTCTGCCAGGGTCACTTTGTCCAGCTGTGCAGGTCATGCTAGAGTGTGTTCTCAGCACTGTAGTCTCTGCAATTGTCCCCCACCCCCGCTCCCCAGCTTTTTCAGTGCAATATGTGGTATATCGGGGCTCTGGCCCATCTAGGGAGCTTATAAGGTAGTTGGGATTTGAAGGTTACAGCTGCATTGTGGAGCTCCCCACAGAACCTCGGATGTGAAACATTTCGCAAAGTGTAGGAACTGGGACTAAAAACTGTGAAATTCCTTTTGTGAGTGGTTTGGTGCATATTCATGCGAGGAGCATTCCAGTGGAGTGACTAGAAATGAACAAGGATCCCAGACACAGTAAGAAGCTGCATTGTGGACAGAAGTAACTGTCTGCTCCAGCCTCAACTTTGGGAGCCATGGTGTCTCTTCAGGAAGACTGATAGACCCAAAAGAAAAGTATCCTTTCAAGTGCTGTGGCTCTTCCCTCTCTGCCACTGTCCAGTGACACCTTAAATATAATTGGCTCTGGAAACAGAATTCCCCAAAGCCACCACAGAAATGAGTCAACGTGGCTTACCTTAACTCGTGAGTTGATGTCATAGAAGTGACTGAATATTGGGGAATGCAAAGAGACTGTATTAGTCACCTCCAGCTGCCATAACAAAGTGGTCACAGACTGGCTTAAACAAGGGAAATGAATTTTCTCACAGTTCTAGAGGCAGGAATCTGAGAACAAGGTATCTATAGGGTTGATGTCTTCTGAAGTCTCTCTCCTTGGCTTGTAGATGTCTGTTTTCTCCTTTTATCTTCCCATGGCCTTTTCCTGTTTGTGCACATCCCTGGAGTCTTTCTGTGTCCAAATTTCCTCTTCTTATATGGACACCAGTCAGAGTAAATTAAGGCTCAGGGACTTCCCTGGTGGCAAGGTGGTTAAAAATCCACCTGCCAATGCAGGGGACAGGGGATTGATCCCTAGTCTGGGAAGATCCCACATGCCACAGAGCAACTAAGCCCATGAGCCACAACTACTGAAGCCCATTCTCTAGACACATGAAACCCATGTGTCTAGAGCTCATGCTCCACAACAAGAGAAGCCACCACAATGAGAAGCCCGCGCACCAAGTAGCCCCGCTCACCGCAACTAGAGAAAGCCTGCGCGCAGCAACGAAGACCCAATGCAGCCAAAAATTTTAAAAAAATTTTTTAATTAAAAAGAAATTAAGGCTCAATCTTTTGGCCTCATTTTAATTTCATTGCCTCATTAAAGGCCCTGTTTCCAAATACAGTCACATTTTGAGGTCCTGAGGGTTAGGGTTTCAACATATGAATTTGGGGGCAGGGGGACACAATTCAACCCCGTGAGCATTGTAGGGGAAAAAGAGATTGTACTCTCAGGGAGGCGTGAATGGCTGCCAGACAGAAATCTAACCAGAGATGCATCAGAGGCTCACCAAGAAATACAACACCCAGTCCTCCAGTCTGGGCCCTTGGATCTAAGTCCAACCTGTCTGGAGGAATGTGATGGGACAGGGTTCTGAGGAATTTGTAAATACCACAGCAAAGCAGAAGAATACCTCCACCTCGAGACCATCAAATCAAGGGGAATGAATGGGAAAGGGAACAGGCCGTTTCACTGAATAAGAAACTCCATATGGAATGTGAAGGGCCACTGGCCCCAGAGGGCTGCACTTCTCAGACAGCACCCATCACAGGGGACACACACGGCAATATCTGAGCATAACTACACACCATCCCTAGTGGTGTGGACAGTTAAGTTGAGGTGACACACGTTCAACCAGTGATGTATGTTAAACCTGAGTTTGTTGTATTAATCCTTCTTCTATATGGTCCTTCTCATCTGTGAGAGATGATAATGATGAATGGCTATTAAAACTATTTACCTGTACAACCCTTTCAGGTGGGTTTTAATTGACAGCCAGGACCCAAAGTTAAACCAAAAGTAGATGTCAGCTCTGGGATTTGGACTCTAGCCTGGCTCACTCCATAAACCACATATATCACCACTGGGCTATGGTCTCATGCAGAAAGTTCTGGAAAGCAGGGCCTGGGGGCTGGACTCTCAGCTTTGCCAGTAGCCAGGCAGGCCATCCTTGTTTCTGCCTATTCCCTTACATGACAGAGAAGGGACCCTGGTGGAGATGGGGGCCTATGGAAGTTACAAAGCTCCGTAGACTCAGTAAGCAAGGATTGCCTTTGAAACAGTTTGAGTGTATCTCTGCCTGCAGATAGCATCATGGTGATAGTGATGGTGGATGGGAGGATTAATTGGTACTTCTTCTCTGAGCCTACATTCAATTTCCTTGGTTAGGGAAATTGGGTTTCTCAAGAGGTTGAGAAAGGAACATTGGTAATAAAGTTCAGAGAGATGGATTACACTTGGATATTCAACCTTTTCAATGCTAAGCAGTTGATTAAATCCCACCTGTTTGACAGTGATGGATGCCTGAGGAACTATTCATGCCCATTTCCAAAGAATGGCTTTTCTTGTGTCTAAACAAACTCAAGATGATCACTAATTGACCCCTTTCTCTGGAGTCCCTGCCAAGAGGCCAACTTTTGATGGGTTTCTAGAGCCCAAAAAGCATAGTATGGAGATGCTGATGGTGGCTGTCCATGGGAAAAGACATCAGTCCTTATGACAGTTTGATTCCCAGTTCATAGTAACTTGGGAATATAGTATGAAGGGTAATTTTTTGGCCTATAGTAGAAAATGCTATTTATGTATTTAAAGAAGTGAAGAAGGTCAAATAAATGTATCCAGTCACTAGATTGACATCTCTTTGAGGAGTCAGGGAGTTGAGTTGCCTTGATGACTTGTCACTCACACATTTAGTAGCAAAATAGCAGTTTAAACATTTTAAGAACCGTCCTCTAATATACTGGGAAGAGTATGAATCTGTTGATCATACTGGCTCCTAGCTCCACTCTTTGGTGATCTATTTATTCCAGTTCACAGCATGCCCTCAACAGGCATGTGTGGGATGAATGGATAAATGAATGAACTAGAAGCAAGACCTTGGGTGAGTCACCATATTTGTCTGCCTCAGTTTTCTCATGTCGAACCTGGATAAAGTTTGACCTCTAGACCTCTCAGAAATGTGGTGAGGATTAGGTGGAAAATAGAGAATCATAATCTTGGCTAGCATGTTTCAGTACTAACAATGTGATAGGAACTGTTCTAAGCGTTTACATATCTCATCGTTTTTATTCCTAACAATGATTTTTTCGACCTACAGCAAAACTCCAAAGTGTATCTAACTATGTCTAATTCCCCTCATTCCAGTCTTGTTTGACCCCTTTCAATCAGGCTTTTATCTCCACCCCTTCACCGAAAGGGTTCTTGCTAAGGTCACCCATGACTCCACAACATTAAATCTCTTGCCAGTCTGTACTCATCTTATTTGACCTCTCTCTTCAGCATCTGCCCCAGTTGGTCCCTCCCTCAGACCCAGTTCCTGCCACCACAACCCCACACACTGCCTGTCCCCCTTCCCGTTTTCCATGATTCTTAGTGGGGAAGACCTTTAGCAGACTGTGGGGTCCCTTCCTTGGCTCTGTGAGGGAACTTAATCCCCACTCCACCTCACGTACTGAGGGACTTTATTGACAGTAGTAATACAACCAGTCCCTTCAACCAAAGTTTTGGGAAAATGGAAAGTCACACACTTGCAATCTAGCCCAACCCTCCCTGTTTGATAGGTAAGAAACCAGGGCCCCCAGGTCACACAGTTAGCTAATGGTAGGGCCAGGACTAAGCCCCCAGCGGCTTGCCTCCTAGCCCAGTGCTCCAGAAAGCAATGTCTCCTACAAGAAAAAAAACACAGAAAACAAAGACTATAATGATCTACAAATCAAGGCTACACAACTTTGCTTCCAATATTGCACTCCAACTTTCAAATAATTTGGAATTTAAAATGAGGTTTGAAAAGTGTCCGAAGTTTCACATTTTCTTTAGCTAATAAAAAATTTAACTTTCCTGACAAGTCTTACTGTCATCACTCTTAAGCTGTGTCTGTCAGGGGCCCAGGTGTTGTTTTTGATGAGAAGGTGACCTCAGAGGATACTGTCCAAGGACAACAGAGGCAATAGAATAATCCAAGTCAAGCTCAGGGTGGAGTGGGTTGCTTTTGAGCTTTCTTCCGTTAACCTAAAACAATAAAAGGGCCAGCTATTTAACCAGCGACATAGGTTTATTCAGGAGCAGCAAAGAATTAAAATTCAGACACGCAACTATGGAGAACCACATGCAAGTCCAGTAAAGTAAAGGAGAGGAAACTCTTTTACACAGCGGAAAGGGAAGTTGGGAGGAGCTAGTACGAACAAAAAAGTCCATTGGAGGAAACTGGGAGTTCAAAGTATAGTGGCTTTTTATTGGCTGAGTTTGACAGTCTCTCATTGGCTGAGCTGTTGCCAGGCAAGGAGAAAATCCTTATTCCTCCTGCTGGCACTAGTAAAGCAGTGTCGATTCGTGCTGGAGATGCAAAGTAGGTCTCTTTCTGTTGGGATCTGTATTGACCTGGAGTGGTATGTGCATGAGAGCTCCCCACTTCTGGCCTCCCGACTCTATTTTAGTGAGGTTTTCCATTATTAATTTTCACACTTTACAGATACTCTTAGACCTGCTTTTGAATATATTGTACCATTTATTGATTATGTGCCCAGCATTGACTTTTATTTGGACACATTATGACATTGAACACTCACAAAATTCTATGAAATAATAATAACTACTATTTATTGATCAACAACTATGTGCCAAGAACTTGACATTTACTATTGACAATTCTCACAAACTCACTCCCTTCCTCACTGTTCCTTCAAGGCCAGAAACCCAGGTCAGTGTTTGCTATCCATCACTGGTCCTCGCAGGAAACATGGGCACTATTCCAATTTCACATGTGAGTAAGTAGGCATGAAGGGATCCTGTGATGTGTCCAAAAACACACAGCAGTGGTGAGTTGACCCCAGGGCAGCCCAACCTGTTCACTTACCACTCTGCTTATTGCTATGGCCTCGTTAAATTCTTCTACCCAGGTCAAACTGGGAGCATGTAGCTCTCCAAGTTAGAAACTAGTTTCTGGAGGTTAGAAACTCCCAACTGGGTTGTTTAAGATAGTTCCAAGCACTTCCAAGAAGAGTTCACTGCACTCTCTAAGGCTAACCCAGGCTATTGGTCAAGCTTGGGAAGCTGGGAGCACATCACTTTTCCATGGAGTCCACCACCAGTTCCTTACCTCCCAGGCAATCACTTTCTGGATGGTGGGAAAAGCATTCTCTAAGTACAAGAACCCTTTTGAAAGCCCCACAAGAGATTATAAAAAGTTCTGAATGTTGTTTACAAAGTAACAGATTAGGAAAAGAAAACTGAAGGTGGCCCTGTGCCAGAGAAGAAAGGTTTGTTGTTGTTTTTGAAAAAAATTAATTTAATTAATTAATTTTTTATACAGCAGGTTCTTATTAGCGATCTATTTTATACACATCAGTGTATACATGTCAACCCCAATCTCCCAGTTCATCCCACCCCCACCCCCCACCCCACCACCCCCACTTTACCCCTCTTGGTGTCCATACATTTGTTCTCTACATCTGTGTCTCTATTTCTGCCTTGCAAACCGGTTCATCTGTACCATTTTTCTAAATTCCACATATAAGCATTAATATATGGTATTTGTTTTTCTCTTTCTTACTTCACTCTGTATGACAGTCTCTGTGTCCATCCATGTCTCTACAAATGACCCAGTTTCGTTCCTTTTTATGGCTGAGTAATATTCCATTGTATATATGTACCACATCTTTATCCATTCATCTGTCGATGGGCATTTAGGTTACTTCCATGGCCTGGCTATTGTGAATAGTGCTGCAATGAACATTGGGGTACATGTGTCTTTTTGAATTATGGTTTTTTTCTGGGTATATGCCCAGTAGTGGGATTGCTGGGTCATGGTAATTATATTTTTAGTTTTTTAAGGAACCTCCATCCTGTTCTCCATAGTGGCTGTATCAATTTACATTCCCACCAACAATGCAAGAGGGTTCCCTTTTCTACACACCCTCTCCAGCATTTGTTGTTTGTAGATTTTCTGATGATGCCTGTTCTAAGTGGTGTGAGGTGATACCTCATTATAGTTTTGATTTGCATTTCTCTAATAATTAGTGATGTTGAGCAGCTGTTCATGTGCTTCTTGGCCATCGGTATATCTTCTTTGGAGAAATGTCTGTTTAGGTCTTCTGCCCATTTTGTGAGTGGGTGAGAAGACATGTTTAATGAACAAGAAAAACAAACAGGGAATCGAGAACAGGGCTGTTTTTTATTTTCGTGGGATTTTTTTGTTCTGCTTAACTAAATGATTCTTTTGTGTCAATCCTTTGCTATAAACATAGGCTAATCTTCCTTTCCTCCCCCAAACACTGGACAGATTTTTGCCCATAGCTTGTTGTATGGCAGAAAGGAAGGATATTTATTATCTACTATGTGAAATAGCCCACTAGCGGTGTTGGATTCATCTGTTCAGGTCATCTTCACCCAGTCCAGTGAGGTTAGCTTCATTTTCAGACTCTCCTCTTGTCATCTGATCCCCCGCTGGTTCCATCCACTAGCTGGACTGAATTAGGAGCCAGAGGAACCTGGCTGACTCAACCTTTAAAGTTCAGCCTCCTTGGGCATTGAGGAGGTTTTGAGGGTGGAGAGTGAATCTGGAGGGGCAAGTGGAGACTGCACATCACAGCGCCCATGCTGACTGCCTGGAGGTGGGCATGATGATCACAGTGATCCAATAAGGAACTTAACCTGGCTTTGAACTTGGCTCATTGATCCTGCACAGGACTGGGGCTCATAAGCAAGACCAGGTCCTCTCATAGAATGTCCTCAGGATCTTTCCAAGCCTAGAAAGCTACACCTGCTGGCAAGAAGCCATTTGATAGAGTGGACAGGGGACCAACTAGGAGCCAGGAGACCTGGGGTCCAGTGCAGTTTCTGCCATGTAGGGTGTGTAACCATGGGCAGGTCTCCTTTTTCTTCTTCTTATGTTTTTAAATAAATTTATTTATTTTATTTTATTTATTTTTGGCTGCATTGGGTCTTCGTTGCTGCGCATGGGTTTTTCTCTAGTTGCGGTGAGCGAGGGCTACTCTTCATTGCGGTGCGCAGGCCTCTCATTGTGGTGGCTTCTCTTGTTGTGGAGCATGGGCTCTAGGCACGCAGGCTCCAATAGTTGTGGCACGTGGGCTCAGTAGTTGTGGCTCATGGGCTGTAGGGTACAGGCTCAGTAGTTGTGGCGCACGGGCTTAGTTGCTCCACGGCATGTGGGATATTTTGGACCAAGGCTCAAACCTGTGTCCCCCGCAGTGGCAGGTGGGTTCTTAACCACTGTGCCACCAGAGAAGCGCTGTTATTCTTTTTTAATTAAAGATTTTTATTTTGGGGGGCTTCCCTGGTGGTCCAGTGAGTAAGACTCCACGCCCCCAATGCAGGGGGCCCAGGTTCGATCCTTGGTTGGGGAACTAGATCCCGTATGCATGCCACAACTATGTGCCTGTGTGCCACAACTAAAAAAGATCCCGCGTGCTGCATCTAAGACCCAGGGCAGCCAAAATAAAAATAAATAAATATATTTTTAAAAAGATTTTTATTTCTTTTCTTTTCCCCCCCAGTTTTATTGAGAAATAATTGACATATATCATTTATAAGTTTAAGGCATACAACATGATGGTTTAATTTATATCTGTTGTGAAACGATTATCACAAAAGGTTCAGTTAACATGCATCTTCTCATATAGATACAATAAAAAGAAAAGAAAGAAGAAAAGAAAAAAATGGAAAAAAAATCTCCGTGTGATGGGGACTCTTAGGATTTACCTTCTTAATAACTTTCCTATGTAGTCGTCATGTTGTACACTGCATCCCTAGTACTTACTTATCTTATAACTGGAAGTTTGTAGCTCTTGATCACCTTCCTCCAATTCTCCCTCCCTCCACCTTCTGCCTCTGGTAACCACAAGTCTGATCTCTTTTTCTATGCGTTTGTTTGTTTTTTAAATTCCACATATTAGTGAGATCATTAGTGAGACATTTTTCTGTCTCTGTCTGACTTATTTCACTCAGCATACTGCCTTCAAGGTCCATTCATGTTGCCTCAGATGGTATGATTTCCTTGGTTTTTTGTAAATGGCTGATTAATATTCCATTGTGTGTGTGTATATATATATATATATATACTATATATATAAATACATATAATATATATTTATATATAACATGTTTATATATTATATAACATATATAATAATTATATATCATATATAATTTATATAATATATAAATATAATATATTATATATAATATAATTTATATAATATATATAATATAATTTATATAATTATATATAATATATATATAACATCTTTATCCATTCATCCATTTATGGGCATCCGTTTAAGTTTCCATGTCTTGCCTATTGTAAATAATAGTGCTATGGGGGTGCAGATATCTTTTTGAGTTAGTGCTTTCATTACTTCTGAATATATTCCCAGAAGTGGAATTGCTGGATCATCTGGTAGTTCTCTTTGTAACTTTTTGAGGATCCTCCGTACTGTTTTCCATAGAGATTGTACCAACTAACATTCCCACAATCAGCGCACAAGGGTGCTGTTTTCTCCACATCCACGCCAGCATTTGTTATCTCATCTTTTTGATAATAGCCATTCTAACAGGCGTGAGGTGCTATCTCACCTGCCTGAGCCTTACCTCTAGACCATTCATTGCACTTGGTCTGGATGGGGCCTGGGCATTGGTGTTTTATAAACATGATCCGGGTTATTCTCCTGTTCATCCAGGATTGAGAAACACTGCAGTAGACCATCACCTCCAGTTCTGGGATTCCACTTTTGAGGATTAAGATCTCTTTAGTTCTAAAACTTTACTTTTCTATGGAAATAGCAAGAAGGAAATAAGCATTTTACTGAGGATCTGATAGCACATTTGTGATACTTATTGCTTATAACAGTCTCTAGGCTGTCGTAGTTATCATGCCCATTTTCATAGTTGAAGTTACTGAGGTCAGAAAGTTTTGACATTCATTCAGCAATGTTTCCTGAACATATACTGTGTGTCAGGTACTGTTGTAGGTGCTGGGGACACAGGCTGAACAAAACAGACCAAGTCCCTGCTCTCACGGAGCTCATGTCCTAGTCTAGGAGATGGATAATTAGGGCTACCAAAAGTTCCTCATTTGTCTGGGATCACGAATACCTGTTATTTTTAGCATGCCTTTTGGATTATTGAATTGGGTGGTCAAGGAACACGTCCCTGAGGAGGTGACACACGAAGGCAGATGTGAATGGCAGAGACCTGGGACACCAGGCAATGGGAACAGTAAATGCAAAGACCCTGAGTCAGGAATAAGGCTGTTGTGCCGAGGGACCAAAGACAAGGCCCAGTGAGCACCTAGGAGATGGGAGGAGATAAGGTCAAAGAAGTGGGTAGGGCAAGTCTTGGGAGCTTTGTCGGGGACAGTTTGGATTTTATCCTAAGTACAATGGGAAGGCTTCAGAGAGGTTTAAGCTGAGGAGAGCCAGGATCTAATTCAGTGGTTCTCAACCAGGAAACATTCGGCAATGTCTGGAGACATTTTGGTTGTCACAGTTGGGGATGGGGTTGGGTGTTACTGGCATCTAGTGGGTAGAGGCCAGGGAAGCTGCTTAACATCCTACATCACATAAGACAGAAACCCGACTCCCCACATGTAACAAATAGTTATTCAGCCCAAAATGTCAGCAGTGCTGAGGTTTTTAAAAGATCATTTTGCACTGTTGGTGGGAATGTGAAATGGTGCAGCCATTGTGGAAAACAGTGTAGCAGTTCCTCAAAAAATTCAAAATATTATTACCATATGATCCAACATTACCACTTCTGGGTATTCATTCAAAAGAATTGAAAACAGGATCTCAAAGAGATATTCATACACCCACAGTTATAGCAGCATTAATCTCATAGTCGAGAGGTCGAAGCAACCTAAATGACAGATGAATAGATAAACTAAATGTGGTCTATACATACAATGGAATATTATTCAGCCTTAAAAAGGAAGGATATATTGACACAGGCTACAACGTGGATGGACCTTGAGTAATTATGCTCAGTGAAATAAGCCAGTTAAAAGAAGACAAATACTGTATGATTCCACTTATATGAGGTACTTAGTGTAATTAAACTCATAGGAACAGAAAGTAGAATGGTGGTTGCTAGGGGCTGGGAGTGGGTAGGAAGTGGAGAGTTGTTTAATGGGCACAGAGTTATAGTTTTGTAAGACGAAAACGTTCTAGAGACTGATTGCTCAACAATGTGAATATACTTAACACTATTTAAAAGTGGCTAAGACGGAAAATTTTGCTATGCATGTTTTACCACAATTTAAAAAAAAGATCAGCTCACCCTGGCTGTTGGGTGGAGAATGAACTGTTGGGTGACAACTATAGAAGCAGAGAAACTGGTTAGCAGGTTATTGGAGTAATCTAGACTAGAGATAATGGGGGCTTGCCTGTAGTGGATAGCAATGGAGATGGGAGAAGCGGCCAGATTTAGGACATCTTTTGGTGGCGGAGCCGAGAGGGCCTGCTGATGGTTTGGATGTGGGAATTAGGCCATATGCCCAAAGTCACTCTGCTGATAAGTGGCAGAGCTGGGACTTGAACACAGGCCTGACTCCAAAGCCCATACTCTCACTTTCTCTCCGAATATCACAGTTTCCAACATCTTCTAACGGACTAAAATCTCACTGGGATAGCATTTCTTACCATTTTGGTCCATTTCATGCTATTGGGTAGGTGACAATTACTTTACAATATTGTCTTCTAAAAAATGCCATGACATATATTTCTCAAAGCCCTAAGCTTTCAAACACTGGTTTTTTTTTTTGTTTTTGTTTTTTTTTTTAACATCTTTATTGGAATATAATTGCTTCACAATGGTGTGTTAGTTTCTGCTTTATAACAAAGTGAATCAGTTATATATATACATATGTTCCCATATCTCTTCCCTCTTGCGTCTCCCTCCCTCCCACCCTCCCTATCCTACCCCTCTAGGTGGTCACAAAGCACCGAGCTGATCTCCCTGCGCTATGCGGCTGCTTCCCACTAGCTAGCTACCTTATGTTTGGTAGTGTATCTATGTCCATGCCTCTCTCTCGCTTTGTCACAGCTCACCCTTCCCCCTATTTCAGCTCATTGCCCACGAGCTGGTCTGTCTGCCAGCAGCTCCCAGCTACACTGCCTCGTTTGCAGTTGTGCTTTTGTGAAGCTTCAATTGCGAGGGAGAACTGCAGTAATCAGCCTGTGGTTTTCCGTTTCACCTGTGGATTGAGTTCAAAGACGGCATTCATGCTGGCAGCAAAAACTCTTCTAATTCTGCGGATATCGCTTCCAGTACCTGCTGGGGGCAGACAGCAGGGGGTGATCTCTTAGAAACTTGTTTTCACCTCTGCTCCTTCAATGTTGAGGCTGCTAGGAAACCAGACAAACATCAGAGAAAGGGCTTTCTGAGGTCACCTGAGACCCAGCTTGTGTTAATGGCCACAAATTGCAATCAAGCTTCAGCGGTTGCCAAGTTCTCCCAAAGAGGTCGAGTTAAGGGTGCTGTGTCTGCATTGCAGGGCTGGTTTATTCTCCTTTTCCTTGACATTTTTTTTACCTGGCCCAAGGAGAGGCCCATAGGGAACTAAGTCATCAAATCCGGGAGGCCAGTGAAGCCTTGGTCCTCCATTCTCTGCTGCTATGAAGAGTATGCTTGGATCTGGGCCAAGCAGAAACTTTCTGCCATCTCTGAAGAATACGTCTCGGCAAATAATGGCATTGCACATATGTGGGTGGATAGAGAAACCCAACAACCTCTTTGAGAGTTATTCTTACGGACTCCTCCCCTATTCTTTTTTTTTTTCACACACACACACTGTATTTTATTTTTACAAGAGATAAATAAACTGACACCAAGCATCGTAAATGGATGACCACAACAAAAGCAACAATGATTGCAATCACCAAACACGAAACACACTCAAACTAGGTCATAATATTGACATTCAGTCCAGGAATCCTCCACTGTAACAGCTCCTTTACTTTGCAGTGAAAATTGATTTGTATATTTTTTGCCTCTGAGTCCTTGTGGGATTTTTTTTATTATTCAAACAGAAAGTCACAAAAATTATAATCGTCCTCATCAGTTCACTCAGTCCCATGTAATCAATTTTTTTCATCTTGATCTTTTGTTAGCACTTTTATGAGTTCATCAGTTTTCCATTAGAGTTCGGAAAATGCTTATTCATTCAGTTCAGCAGTATAGTCAGTTACCAGAAACCTGTACTTGTCAGAGTCTTTTCCATGAATTCCTTGAAGATGAAACCCTTTTATAGGAACATTTTTGCAAAAGCATCAGAGTACATCAGAGTACTCCTTCCCTATTCTTTAGGGCTGAGGTTTATGTAATTGATGCTGTGGCCATAAAGCAGGTGTTCTCAAACTGTGGCCCCCGTGGGCCAGAAGCATCAGATTCACCTGGGAACTTGTTAGAAATGCAAACTCTTGGGCATTATCCCAGACCTTCCAAATTAGAAACTGTGGGGGGTGGGGGGAGCTGAGGCCTCACAGTCTCTTTACAAGCCTTCGTGATTCTGATGTGTGCTGAGAGCCGCAGGAAAATCCAGTCTCCGAATCCAGCATTTGCCAGCCGAGTTTGTACCATGGTTCTTTTCCACGAGCTTCAGTCTAACAGGATGAGCTAATGCCTGCCAAACATCTGGCACGCGTCAGGGATGCCGAATCGACCCTCTTCCAGTAAAACCAGCTTTTCAGTGAACTACGATCTGTTAGCTGGTAGCTGGAGTTACAATATGTGTTCAAAAAGAAGTGACTTCTGTTACAACCTAAAGATTATTGCTTTAGTGTGACCTGTCTTATCTCAGTATAAAATCTGAATCACAGAGCTTTTACTGTGATTCAGAGTCTGTGCTTCTCAGAACAGAGGAAGTTGGGGTCATGAGTATCTGTCATTTGAATTCTGCTAGTGGTAACTTCTGCACACGTAAGGGCGGGAAGACAGAGAAACCCTCTCCTTCCTCACAGCCCCTCAGGTCCAGAAAATCTCCTGGGTCCAGAGTCTGATGTCCTCCCCACTGGAGACTCAGAAAATCTCTTAAGAAGTCCAGGACTCTGGGCATGTCTCCCAGGGCAGCTAGCTACTCCTCCGCCGCCACCCAGAGACGCTACCCTCTGCCCTCTGGGGCTGTCTGTAAAAGGCCAGTTTGCAGCCAGGGAAGATATATAAGCTTTTCGTGCTCCACCCCAAACGCTGAGGGGAAGGTTTATTGGAGGGAAGAGAGAAGAAAGATAGATGATAGCAAATTCCTCCCTGATCACCAAGCACTGTTCGTCTTGTATCCTCTTCTCCTCTTAACTCAGCGTGGGATAGTGAGATTTCAGAAATCATGACTATTTCAGGGCTCACTGTGCGCCAGACGGTACACTCAGTGCCTTACACACATTACATTATTAATTCTCACGATGATCCCAAAGAAGGTTTAATCCGCATTTTACAGATGAGGAAAAGGAGGCACAGAAATATTCATCACGCTGCCCATGGCTTTCAGCCCATAACGAGAATTGTAATGGAGGCAGGATTCACACGCTGGGGATGGACTGCAGAGCCTGGGGTACCACTCCCCAGCCTATGGTGTGATACTGGCGGCTGCTGAATTTTGATGGCCCAACATCCTGGTACAACCTGGGCCTCAGGGGGACAACTGACACAGCAGTGGTCTCGACTTGGCTTGCACACAGGGATTGCCTGGGAAGCTTTAAAACAAATACTAATGCCCGGGTCCCTCCCTAGAGATTCTGATATAACTGCACTGAGGTCTGGGCTGGGCACTGGGAGTTTTGAAAACTCTCAAGATGACTCCAATAGCAGCCCAAATTGAGGAACTCTGGCATAGGCTCAAATGGAGCTTGGGAGGCAGTTAAGTACCTGGGGGTGTGCAGGTTTGGCTTTGATTTTTAGACCCTTCAGAATGTAATCTCCTGTAATCAAACACATACAAAAATAAACCTCATCCAGTCCCCAAAGCCCTCCACCAACATGGAAGCTGGCACTGCTATAAGCCAGAAGGGAAAGGAAATCTTTGCCAAGTTTAGAAAAAATTCCCTAACTTTGAGCACTACTTGACCAGTATCTTAACAGCCTCTTTTTTTCCAAAGACAGAAATAATACATTCCAGACACATCGTCTGTTTTCTACATAGCTTCTTATGTATTTAAGTTAAAAATTACCCTGATTAAATGATAAAGTAGCACGATTTTCTTTTTTAACACCCCAGAATTTATAAATCCAAGTATTTCTCTCTTCAGATAAATCCATTTGAGAATGAAGTCCCCTGTTGTAGTGATGTTGTCGTTGCCCAAGACTTGTTGGGGATTCTTTCAGAATTGCCTCAGAACTATATTAATTAAAAAAACTTCATAGATTATTTAATCATTGCCTTGCTCTTTGATCAAAATTGGATTTACTTCATTTCTTTAATGTCTGTATTCCCCTAATTTGGCTCTGAATAATGTCTAGCGATTTCTGATATTCTAATCTGCTGTCAGTGCATGTTTTGTCAGCAATGAGTATATGCTAATGAGCGTGGCCCAGTCACTGAAGGCAGCCCAGGATTTGTGATGTGGCAAGTAATGAAATGCTGTCTTCTTATTATAGCAGTCTGTTCTTAATGTGTGTTATTTTTTTCTCTCCAACTTGGCCCTTCTGTACAATGCCTAAGGTCTAAGATGTCTTGGAAGTATCTCCCACAGTCTCTGTGCTTGGCACATAGTGAAGTTTAATTGGTACTTGTTGGTTGATTAAACAGTAGTCATAGGTTTTTACCCCCACGTGGATGATTTTTCTAAACAGAGGATTGTAGACAGAGAAAGATTCGTAGGACCAACCGCTCATCAAGTTGCCTCAAACACTTTAAAAAATTATTATTTTTATTTATTTTAAAAAATAATTTATTTATTTTTGTCTGCACTGGGTCTTTGTTGCTCTGCGGGGGCTTTTCTCTAGTTGCAGTGAGAGGGGGCTACTCTTCGTTGCTCTGCACGGACTTCTCATTGCAGTGGCTTCTCTTGTTGCGGAGCATGGGCTCTAGACGCGTGGGCTTCAGTAGTTGTAGCATGTGGGCTCAGTAGTTGTAGCTCACAGGCTCTAGAGCTCAGGCTCAGTAGTTGTGGCACATGGGCTCAGTAGCTGTGGCTCGTGGGCCCTAGAGTGCAGGCTCAGTAGTTGTGGCGCATGGGCTTAGTTGCTCCGCGGCATTCGGGATCTTCCCGGACCAGGGCTCGAACCCAGGTCCCCTGCACTGGCAGGCAGATTCTTAACCACTGTGCCACCAGGAAAGCCCTCAGCCTCTCCTTTGAACCATCATTAAGTTCTCCCTCTTTTGGAAGGTGTCTGTTGGGGTTCTGACACAACTTTCCCCTGATCCATATGATGAGTTGTGTCCAAGAGCAACAGATCAAGGTGAAAAACAGATACAAACCAATAAAAAGAAACAGCCTGATATTTAATCAGTATTGAAGTTGTCTCAGTTGTGTCTCATCTAATACCGTTTCGTTTAGTTTCGTAGGGATCCCAGGAGATTGGCAGAGGTTAATGTTCTCACTTCAAAGGTGCAGAAATTGATTGCATCAGTGGTTGGGCACCAATGACTTAACTGGAGACAAACTCCCTGGAAACCAGGTGCCTAGGAGGAGGCTCTGGCTTTCTGGAGGAAAGCCTGTAGTTCTCTCAGCATCAGAAACTTCTCCTTTGGAAATGTGGGAGTAACGATACTGTTTTTATTGTTGGTCACAATTCTCTGGTTACTATTCATAGCTGTCCTTTGCAGAAACGTCTGGCTGTCTCAGCTCCGCTTTGGGGAAGGAAGATAAGGACGTATTGGTCCAGCTTGGGCTAGGGTTTTAAGTGGAAGGAGGATAACTGTAGGGTCTACTATTGGGATGGCCATGGAGCTGAGCAGGAGAAAGGCAAGACCCAGGGGGCATCTTGCACCTCTTCTCGGCTGAGATTGTGCGTGTGTTTGCAGGACTTCTGTTGCTGTGTTAGGGATATTGGCAGGCGGAAGACCCTCTGCTCTTTGGAAGGACCCACCAGCTTTGCAACGCCTTGTTTCTCAGCGTCCGGGAAGATTCCTAAACTACGGAGGCAGAAGGCCTGGGTCTGAATCCCCAATCTGCCCTCAGAACCTGCCTAACCTTGGGAAAGGCACTACACTCTTCTGTACTTCAGAATCCCAGCTCTTAAATGGGTGTCATAACCCCTGTCCTATTTCCCAGTCATGAGAATCTAAGAAAACAATAGAGAATGAAGCCCGAGTAGATTTAGTTAAGAAATAAGGGAATGACTTGATTAGATTTGTAATCAAGGCTTGATTAGATTTGTATTTAATAATAATCTACTGATTATTATCAAGAGGAATTGCTTTGGGTGAGACCGGAGGCCGAGAGGCCAGGCAGGGAGACCAGTTTTTACAACCACAGCATCTCTATGAGGCAGATTTTTCCAAGGCAACTCAGATTCCAGTAGACCTTTTATTTGTCTCCATGTGTGCTTCTCACATGCCCCGATTTCAGCTTCAGAAAATAAAATCCTGCATCACAGATGGCGTGACGGCTAACCTTGTAGACAGGTACTGATTGACATGTTTCCCAGCCAATTTGTGCCGTAAATAAGAACCACCTGGAAGGAGATGCCCTTGTGCAAAAGAGGATGGGAATGTGAAGCATCATACAGGCTACTGGAAGACGTAAATTCTGGCTTTTGGTGCCCCTTAAACTCACAATGCTGATGGCCACATACTTCAAAAACAGTTAAGGCCACCTTTCCCTGTGGGGATCAGGCCATTTTACTCTCAACCAGCTCCACCCTTCATGCTGCTGTTCATACTCTCAGGCTCTTTTTATTTTCTGCCTCCCTCTCTAGTTATGTGTGTATTTATCTTTTGACCTTCTTCACTGATGAGAGCTCTTTTAGGGCTTGCTGAGACTGTAGTTCATTTTGTATATGGTAATTCCCCATCTATCAATTTTTCTGGAATCACAGAATCTCAGACTGTAAAGGACCATAAAGATAAACCATTCTAATGGTGCCCGTAGACATCATAGACCATTTCTGGATGATTTAGATGGTTAGATGAATGAACAGATAGATGGATAGTTAAATGGAAAGGTAAGTAGATGGGTGGATGGATGGATAGGTGGTAGATGGATGGGTGGGTAGGTGGGTGGCTGTGTAGATGGGTGGATTAGCAGAAGGATGGATTGATGGACTGGAAGATGAATGAATGGGTAGATGAATATTACAGGTGAGGAAAGTGGGGTTCAGAAAGGCTTAGTGCCTGGCCCACAGTTAACCAGTTGCTGTGTTGTAGAGCTGGGACTCAAATGAGCAGATTCCCAAGACCATGCTCTTAGTGATGACACTAGACTGTTCCTCATTGTGGGTACTTGCTAGGTAGAGCTTGTTCAACTAATAGCTAAAGTAATCTTTCATTTCAGCACTTCATTCAACAGCTTATAGCTACTCATGATGGGAGAAGGTTCTTCCCTCTTCCTTCTCCCCACTTTCCTAACTGAAGGAAGAAGAATATAAGAGATGACAAGTCCTTTTTTTTTCCCCCGGACCCTGTTATTCTGGGAGCCACCCATGAGCCATGTGGGTGGTGAAAGGCTTTAACAGCCTTCATTTCTAGGCCAGGATTGTCAGGGATTCTGAGGGAACAATCTAGATCAGTTCTTATGCCATTTCTAATCATCAGATTTACCTGGGAAGCCTTAAAGCTATATACAGACATTTCCAAGACGCCATCTCTAGATTTCTCTGAGATATGCCTGAGAATGTTTGTTTAAAATAGGTAACCAACAAGGATCTACTGTACAGCACAAAGAACTCGGCTCGATATTCTGTAATAACCTAAATGGGAAAGGAATATGAAAAAGAATGGATACTTGTATGGGTATAACAATCGCTTTGCTGTATACCCGTAACTAGCACATCATTGTTAATCAACTATACTCCAATATAAAATAAAAATTTTTTAAATAAAAAATAAAAAGTTCCTCAGATAATTTTAGTCATCAGACAGGTTTCGAATCTCTGGTCTAGATTATAATGGTATATAGATATATGAATAGGATAATCTTATTGAAGTCTGTTAATCAACTCACACAAAGATAAATTCAAAATGGATTAAAGACCTAAATATAAGGCCAGACACCATCAAACTCTTAGAGGAAAACATAGGCAGAACACTCTATGACATAAATCACAGCAAGATCCTTTTTGACCCACCTCCCAGAGAAATGGAAATAAAAACAAAAATAAACAAATGGGACCTAATGAAACTTCAAAGCTTTTGCACAGCAAAGGAAACCATAAACAAGACAAAAAGACAACCTTCAGAATGGGAGAAAATATTTGCAAATGAAGCAACTGCAAAGGATTAATCTCCAAAATTTAAAAGCAGCTCATGCAGCTCAACATTAAAAAAACAAACAACCCAATCCAAAAATGGGCAGAAGACCTAAATAGACATATCTCCAAAGAAGACATATAGATTGCCAACGAACACATGAAAGAATGCTCAACATCATTAATCATTAGAGAAATGCAAATCAAAACTACAGTGAGATATCATCTCACACCGGTCAGAATGGCCATCATCAAAAAATCTACAAACAATAAATGCTGGAGAGGGTGTGGAGAAAAGGGAACCCTCTTGCACTGTTGGTGGGAATGTAAATTGATACAGCCACTATGGAGAACGGTATGGAGGTTCCTTAAAAAACTAAAAATAGAACTATCATATGACCCAGCAATCCCACTACTGGGCATATACTCTGAGAAAACCATAATTCAAAAAGAGTCATGTACCAAAATGTTCATTGCAGCTGTATTTACAATAGCCAGGACATGGAAGCAACCAAAGTGTCCATCGACAGATGAATGGATAAAGAAGATGTGGCACATATATACAATGGAATATTACTCAGCCATAAAAAGGAACGAAACTGAGTTATTTGTAATGAGGTGGATAGACCTAGAGTCTGTCATACGGAGTGAAGTAAGTCAGAAAGAGAAAGACAAATACCGTATGCTCACACATATATATATGGAATTTAAGAAAAAAAAATGTCATGAAGAACCTAGGGGTAAGACAGGAATAAAGACACAGACCTACTAGAGAATGGACTTGAGGATATGGGGAGGGGGAAGGGTAAGCTGGGACAAAGTGAGAGAGTGGCATGGACATATATACACTACCAAACGTAAAATAGATAGCTAGTGGGAAGCAGCCGCATAGCACAGGGAGATCAGCTTGGGGCCTTGTGGACCACCTAGAGGGGTGGGATAGGGAGTGTGAGAGGGAGGGAGATGCAAGAGGGAAGAGATATGAGGACATAAGTATATGTATAACTGATTCACTTTGTTATAAAGCAGAAACTAACACACCATTGTAAAGCAATTATACTCCAATAAAGACGTTAAAAATATTAGACAGTTTAAGTAGGAAGAAAAACTCAATTTAGAGCTCACTTAAAAAAGATTTACTGAGCATTGCTTATGTGTTAAATACTAAATTAAGCAGCGACAATACAAAGATCAGTGGTCCCTGGTCCCAGTTGCCTTGGGAACATTGACATGAAAACAAACACAAAACATGGTAACTTTGGTAAAAGAAGTTTGCACAAGTTTCTATTTAGGAAATTATTGAAAGAGCTCTAGGTAAAATACCTACTGCTACCTGGTGACAGCATACGTAGGTCTATATTTTTTTAAGTAATACACACCCTTTTCATGGCTAAATCAGTAAATTCAAAACAATGGAATTAAGGCAATGAAAGCAATACAACTGTAAATGTTATAGAGCAAGACACCCTGGAGTTATGTTATGAGCACCTGCAGTTCAGTTCTAGGAATTCTGGCGACACCTGAGATACCATGTGGTGGACAGGCTGATAAGCAATTGAATTCTCTACCTATGCACACTTAAGCATAACGATTCACTTAGGAAGGGAAGAGATATATGGTCTTTGTCTTCCTTGCTTCCTCTGAGCCTGGCACAGTATGTGCACAGCACTTCACATATGCCATCTGTTTTGATACTAAGCAGTAACCCTGTGGAGTGAAAAGTATGATTCCCCATTTTATAGAGAAGGCAGCAGAACCAGAGAAGCTAAGCAACTTTCCCAAAGTCACAGAGCTGGTAAGTGGCAGAGCAGACATGTCAGACTCTCAAGCTCTTTCTGCATTTGCATTCCAGACTCTCGAATATCACACCTGTTAAGTTGACAAGGAACAATTTTTTATCAGCCTAATGCAGATGTATTGCATCCTTACAAAGAAACATTCCCTTTGCGATGAGTCATTGATCATCCACTCTACGCGGAGCAGGAAGGTGGAGGTGGCAACTGCTTCTCTCCTGCTGTGTGGAGTGGTGATAACTATCTCAGAGAGTCTGTCTGCATCTGCCCCGTGTTTCTGACTGCCTGGCATCCTAAGCAGGGCCCTTCTCTAATGTTGGCTGCTTCTGGAGCAGCCTCCCTCCAAGCGGTTCTGAGACCCTAAGGCTTCATTTCCTCCGCAGAGCTGCTTCTCACCCCAGGGCCAGCGAGCATCCTCCAAGCTGCACAGGTGTACGTCTGACCCAGCACAGTACAAATGCTGACTCACTCAGTGCTGAACAGTTCAATAGTGCTCTGTCTCCTAAAATCCACACGAGTAAGGATTGACTAAAAACCGGAGGTGTCAGTAAGAGGAATAAAGGTGATCACGCTGTACGTTTACATTGTGTTTTATGTTTTATGCTGAGCTTTTGCATGCCTTCATAAGGGTAGCAAGGTACTGTATTGTCATCACAACGGCTCTACAGGGGAAGTGTGCTTATCAGCCCTATGTTATCCAGGAGGGAACTGAAACAGAGAGACTATGGTTTACTCAAGGTCACAAAGGTAAGAAGTGACAAAGCTAGGGTTGGAACTCAGGCAGTCCAGCTCCAGGAGTTAACACACTTAACCGCTAAATGACACTACCCTTTGTTGTGTCAGGTGGTCCCATGTGGACACTTCTAGCTTCACTTGCCTGTGACTTTGTTGGTCTGTGTAATGCTCTATTGGGTTAGACCATTGTGTAGACTTGTCTATACAAACTGGAAACTGACTAGATACAGGAAGGAAGAGGGCATGGTGAGAATGGGCATCCTTCTATCTGGAGTGGGGGTGAGGTGAGATGAAGTGGGGTGAGGGGAGCTGTTTCCTCTCTGATGAAAGAAACCAAGAGGATGTGAGCCCTTAACACTTGGCATTTCCAGTTGTTAAACTGGTTGATGTGGACACAGTGGTATTCTCTTCAACAAATGCAAAGGGAAAATGTTTCGACAGATGAAGCAGAGGAAACTATTTCTTAGAGATCCAAAGTCTGGTCCCTTGGGCTCTCTGCTCACAGGTGTCTGTTTAACTTTAAGGCTGTTCTTTGTGTGGGTATCAAGAGGGTAAGAGGAAAAGTACAAGCCAGACTTCTTTTCTCCACATGTTGAGTTGGGATCCTTGAAATTAAATTCATTTTCTGTCTTCCTGAGTCATGAACTGAATGCCATGCACCTGGCACATTTGCTGGTGGGTATAAATAGTCTGGCAGGGAGGCTTCTGCTAAATTAGCATCTCCCAACCATTCAGCTAGGGACACGCAAACCCAGACTCTCTATCGGCTTTACTCCAGCCTCTCCCAAACACATACCTTTCAAATATTTGAAACTTTGCCTTATCATGTAACTTATGAACAACTCTATGCTTAATGCTTAGAACCTGTTCTGTGAAGATCAGCGTAGCTGTAACATGCAGCTGTAAAATTGGTTGCCCACTCCCAAAAGCTTATTGTTTGGTGAAGATAAACCCATGGGACAATCAGTAAGTGCTATCTACGCCCATGACCTTCTGCTTCTCATCAGGGATAGTGTCCTTATTATAGCCCTCCTTTTATTTTATATTATTTATTTATTTATTTATTGCCATACGCGGGCCTCTCACTGTTGTGGCCTCTCCCGTTGCGTCCGGAGCACAGGCTCCGGACGCGCAGGCTCAGCGGCCATGGCTCAGGGGCCTAGCCGCTCCGCGGCACGTGGGATCTTCCCGGACCGGGGCACGAACCCGCGTCCCCTGCATCGGCAGGCAGACTTGCAACCACTGCGCCACCAGGGAAGCCCAGCCCTCCTTTTATGATTATGTTTTTCTTTTTCATAATACTGACTCCATGGCACTTTTCTCTTTTTTTTCTTCATAAGATTGCATATTCTGATTTTCCTTTTCTCTTGTTTCCTTCTCTCTGTGATTGCCCCCCATCTGCCCCCCAAAATAGGTTACCAAGTGCCAGTTCTTATTTATCTTTTTATTTTCTTGATGACGGTTTCTGGTTTTGGTGGAGTAACATGTTATACTAACCTGCTCACTAAAAACAATTATGAAATCTGGGCAAAATATTTAAAATACCTTTGAAAGCTTTAGGGAACGACTGATAGGCAGGAAGTGGAGGTACTATGGTCCTTGAGAGAAGGGCAGCAAATCAGATGAGCTCCCCGTTCACCTCAGATTATTCCCCGAGTCTACTTCCTATTTCCCAGGAAGGGGAATAGAGCCCTAGTGGAAAGCATACCTCACTGTGTTGAGTAGACAGAGGTCTCCTCAGCCCTCGGGGCTGCCAGAGAGGAGGGAACCGCAGATAAGTGAGGCCCCACATATGCAGACAAATTCCCTGGAGTCATTAGATGACTCCTAAGTTGCACGTGCATGGAGTGAGATTCCAGGATAACCAGAAGAATATAGCACCAGGCATGCTAAAGCACTGAGAAGAGATTTCAGCCACTGAACAGTGCTGGGGGAATAGAGGATGGAGTTCAAGTCTTGCCAAAGACTTTTTTAATGATCCTTCTTTGGAAATCTCACACCAACAAATATTTTTCCCAAGAAAATACAAAATATAACTGCAGTCAATAGTTGTACTTCAAGTCCATCAGCTTCTCATGGAGAATATTTGACGCAGAAAAACCCATATTTGCAATTAACTTAGATTGCCGCAGATTTCATATGGAATGTATAGTAAGCTCCTTAATCTATAAATTGGGATGAACCATAGAAGTCCTTAAAAAATGGGATGGGACACCCATAATCAGAAAGAACTATACACAAAGAATTCATAGATTGACAAGGATTGGAGACCACCAATTTAGAGAAGACTTGGGGTACTGGAGGTATAAAATCTCTGCTGGCTCTTTTCCTTTTCTTCTTTTTCAAGGCTTGTGGAAGCCACCCAATCTCTAGCCTCTAACCTTGGCTTTTGTGTAGATTGTTCCCAAGTCCTCACTATTCCCAGAAATTCAGGCCTGGTTTTCCAGCTTCCTGATACACACGTGTACCTGTGTGTCCCACTGAAATCTCAAACTCAATAGACTCTACACTGAGTTGCTCATTGTCTCTCCCAGACTGGCTTGCCCTTCTTCTTGTTAAAGGCACCACCATCCTCCTTCATTCCCAGGCCTAAAAGTACAATCACATTTGGCTTCTCCTCCTCCCTCAGAATCTCCTGCAATTAATTTCTCTCCTCCGTATTACCAAAGCTACAATCTTAAGTAGGTCTTTGTGCCTCTTACTAGGACTAGCAATTGCCTCTTTTTATTTTAAAAAAATGAGATATAATTCACATACGATATTTAAATGTTAAAATTCAGGGGTTTTAGTATATTCATAAGGTTTCCATCATCCCTATTTATTCCTAGATCTGAGCTCTAATGGGAGGGTCAGATATGGGAAAAGGTAAAGTCACTGGAATAAGAAGGAAATAGCTAGGGGTTGGGGGGGGGGCGGCGAATGAGACCCCTTCACTATCAGATCTCCAAGCAGGGAGGCCAAGATACAAGAGCCCTGACATCCTGTTGTAATGTTGAGCTTATGTCTCTGTGGCACTTTTCGTATTTTTTTTTATTAGAGCATCATGGCACACTATGAGGCAGACAAGTCAGGTTATTATATCCACTTGAGAGAAGAAAAAACAGAGGCTTGCTGAGAGGTACCAAGACTTTTCCAGGGTTGTATAACTGGTTCCTGCAGTTCTGGTCTGGACTCCAGCCCAAGCTCTTTCCAATGGGCCACATTTTTTTCCAGAGTAAAGAGATTACGTTGGACCTTATCTTAGGGGACATAGATACATAAATTAGAAAAGGATCTAGGTAGACGTAAACACCTTTCTTTTAAAGTATTCCTCAAGGGATTTCCCTGGTGGCACAGTGGTTAAGAATCCCCCTGCCAATGCAGGAGATGCGGGTTCTATCCCTGGTCCGGGAAGTTGCTCCTGTGGAGAAACTAAGCCCGTGCGCCACAACTACTGAGCCGGCGCTCTAGAGCCTGCGAGCCACAGTTACTGAGCTCTCATGCCACAACTACTGAAGCCCGCGTGCCTAGAGCCCGTGCTCTGCAACAAGAGAAGACACCACAATGAGAAGCCCGTGCACCGCAACAAAGAGACCCTGCTCACTGCAACTAGAGAAAGCCCACGTGCAGCAACGAAGACCCAACACAGCCAAAAATAAATAAGTAAAATAAATAAATAATAATAAAGTATTCCTCAAGCATAGAATAAACACTAAACTTGAGCTTGGCCATTTAGTTCCAGTTCTGCTCTTTATCAGTCGTATGCTCTTGAGGATCTCATTGAATGTGCCTGAGGCTCAGTTTTCTCACCTGCAAAATTGAAGTGATAATAGTTATCTCACAGATTTTCTGTGAGGCTCAAATCAGGGAATGCATATATAGTGCCATGAAAACTGTAAAGTATGAGACTAATAGAGGTTGTTAAGTGTTTTCTTTGACTAGTAATGGACTCTCTGGATGGGGGTCCAGGGCTCTTCCCATGTACAGGCTGTCTCAAGCTGATGAAATATTTATTCACTCACTCAGAAATAAATTTCTGTTGTTTCTAAGCCATCCAGTCTGTGGTATTTTATTATAACAGCCAGAATGGACTTAGACACAGGCTGATGTAATAGTGAGTGTAGGGGGTGACTCCTTTAGATAGACTGGTCAGGACAATGAAACTCGCTAAGATCCTGAATTTTTCTCCTGCAGTTTCTCCCCTGGACTAACTCCTGCAAAATTCTGCAGAAGGAGTTGTTTACTGAGCTGGTGTCTCACATGGAGTAGTTGGAATAATCATAAAGATTGCTGTTCCTTTCTTTCCTTCCCTGGCTCTCCAACCAGTGATGGCACAGAATACTTTGGTCGGATGATCCCATAAAATTTGTGGGGAGTGGCGTAGCAGAGCTTGGGCAGAATGAGGTGATGCCGTCTGTGGTAAATTGATTTTTCTCTCACTATGCACTCACATCATCTCCTTTCACATCCCAGTGCACGCTGAATCTAATAAGCTGGCCTAATCATCATTGTTTTGTCCCTCTGAGTTCTGTGAGCATCTTTTTACCAGGCTTCTGGACTGCAGTCCTGGGCAGCCCTTCTGAGTATGGCAAACTAAGGTGGAGGATGGGATTTTGGAAGGCTCTTTTAATTTTGAAATCATTTGATACACTAAAAATTCCTGACATAATGGAAGTACAGGGATATTTCCCTTCTTAGCGCTTTGCCTGGCACGCAGGTTTCTTTCTTGCCACTCTCAGCTCTGGCCAAGGAGACCTTGGGCTCATGTTCACTGCTGTCAGCACTGCCCATTCAGCTCTTTATGACAAAAGAATGCATACAACTCAATATCAAAAAGCAAAACAATCCTCTTAAAAACTGGGTGGAGGACCTGAATAGGCATTTTTCCAAAGAAGATACATAGATGGCCAACAGGCACGTGTACTCAACATCACTAATCATCAGGGAAATGCAAATCAAATCACAATGAGATATCACGTCATACCTGTCAGAACGGCTATCATAAAAAAGATAAGAAATAAGTATTGGTGAGGATGTGGTAAAAAGGAAACCCTTGTGCACTGTTGGTGGGAATGTAAATTGGTACAGTCACTACAGAAAACAGTATGGAGTTTCCTCAAAAAATTAAAACTATAACTATTACATGATCCAGCAATTCCACTCCTGGATATTTATCTGAAGAAAATGAAAACATTAATTTGAAAAGATAAGTGCACCCCAGTGTTCATTGCTGCATTATTTACAATAGCCAAGATATGGAAGCAACCTAAGTGCCCATTGATAGATGAATGGATAAAGAAGACATGGTATATACATGCCATGGAATATTACTCATCCATTAAAAAAAGAATGAAATCTTGTCAGTTGAGACAAAATGGATGGACCTGGAGGGTATTATGCTAAGTGAAAGAAGTCAGACAAAAGAAAGACAAATACTGCAGGTTTTTACTTATATGTGGAATTAAAAACAAAACAATTGAACAAATATAACAAAACAGAAACAAACAGAGAACAAACTAGTGGTTACAGGAGGGGAGGGACAAATAAGTGAAGGGGATTAAGAGATACAAACTACTAATTATAAAACAGATAAGTCACAGGGATGTAATGTACAGCACAGGGAATGTAGTTAACAATATTACAATAACCTTGTATGGTATGGTTCTTAATCTATAAAAGTATCAAATCATTACGTCGCATACATAAAACTAATATAATATTGTAAGTCAACTATACTTCAGTTAAAAAACTAAGTAAAATGGTAAAAATTATAAATGGTATGTTATATATAGTTAATCAATCACAATTAAAAACAAAAACTGCACTTTGGTCGGCACCACCCCAAGCCCGCCTGATAAGGACAGTTTGCATGGCCTCACCTAGTATCTGTCCTCAGTGGTGCAGTGGGACCTGGCACTAGGCTGGAGCTCAGAGCCAAAGGGCTTTTTAGATTTTTGTTTTATTTCAATCCAATCAATCATTTAGAAAAAAAAAACCCTCACATCCACCAGACGTCAGGGATTGTCCTAAGCACTAGGGAGAGAAGTGAAATTTAAAGCTATTTCTCTGCTTCCATCTGGTGGAAGCCATCAATCATCTCTCCCCTGTAGTTTACACCATGTTCCTTTCCAACACAAAATCTCCCAGTGGCTCCCCACTTGACTCAGAGTAAAAGCTCATGTCCTCTCCCTGGCCCATCTTTTATCTCAGTCCCCTCCCCCTCCTACTCTCCCAGGCTCACTGTGCTCCAACCTCTCTGGCCTCCCCAAAGGCCCAGGTACACACTCACCTCAGGGTCTTTGCACTGAATTGTTCTTCCATGCACTTACTACAAGCTGTAATAGTCCATGTGATCCTTTCCTTACCTGTTTCATGCCTTCACGAAAATATCACCTCACTGATGGAATTTTGTCTGTTTTGTTCACTGAAGTATCTTAATCAGCTGGAACAGTGTACTCAGGAAATATGTCTTCAATGAACAGATGAATGAATGAAGGAGGGACTTTGCAATGTAGTGTGAGAAAATAGGACATGTGGTTAAGTGTGCAATCTTTTCTTTTCCCATGGTCCTGTTCTTTTTTATTTGCATCTCTTTGAGCTCTAACCCAAATCTACCTTGTGCTGAGAGGATAATGTCCTCCTGTATCTCCTAGCACCCGGGACAGAATGCTGCATGATTCTTCCAGCACTTGGAACCAAGTTCTGAATGCAATGGGCCCTTAATACATTATGGGCTGATTGAAGAAACATCCAAGTCTTGCAGACAAATGTAACAGTTTGGGGTTTGATGGTGACTGTGGGCTGTAATATTCAGGGAAACAGAATGGAACTCTGGAGCTGGACCCTGAGTGTGGAAGTGGGAGCAGAAAGGGAATTCCAGGCAGGGACTGGAGTCAGCAGAGGGTTGGAGGCTGGAATGCATTTGGGGCCTTTTGATTGAGGTTTCTTCCTGGGCAGGGCAAGACTGTTGGCATCTTTTGTTACCCTGCTTTCTGCACTATTGCCCATCTTCAGTGTCTGGACCCCTCTTCCTTCAGCTCACACCCCCGCCTCCTCTATGCCCCAGAAATCGTCCGTGGGCCTTGTGTCAGGAGCCAGCAGGTGTTTCCATTCACTGATCCAGCGTGCTGGCCAACTGAAAGCTCATCTGATGCCTGGAGACCTCCTCCCCAGGTAGCCAGACTCTCCTGACTCTCCATCCCCTTTCTTTTCTCATGAGGACCTGCCGGCTGCCTCCTCCTTTGTTCTGCAGCGGACTGTTACCCGCTCTGGCACTGGGCTGCCCTCTTGTGAGTTTGTAGGTATCTGTTTCCTCTGTTGAGCTTTAAGTCCCTAGAGACCAGGGTTGAGGTTGTATTTATATCTTTTATCATATCTCTATCTTTTCTATGGCTCTTAAATTCACTGACCTGTGTGTTGATTTGAGTGGATTCCTGAGTGGATGCTGCTTTGCAAGGCGGAGATGGGCCCAGAGTAGCATTCCCTGTGAGCACGTGGGAACAGTGGGCGCTCCTCTGAAGCGAGGCCCTTCCCAGGGAGACAGTAACAATATTTAGCATTGACTGTGTACCAGGCGGTGTGCCAAGTGTTTCTCATCGCTCATTTTATTTATTCCTCAGAACAGTCCTGTGAGGTAGATTCCATTAGAATCTCTGGAGTTATGCTCGTGCCGAATCCTCCCAACCCCACTAGATTGGATTGTTTTAAGCTTGGTGAGAAGAACCTTCATAACCTTTAGGACTCAGTTCACATGTCACCTCCTAGGAGGAGCCTTCCCTAACCACCCCCGCCCCTCATCTAAAGCATCCCCTTCCTGGGAATTCCCTGGCGGTCCAGCGGTTAGGACTCAGCGCTGTCACTGCCGGGGCCCGGGTTCAGTCCCTGGTCAGGAAACTGAGATCCCGCAAGCTGTGCGGTGCAGCCAATATAAATAAATATAGAAAGCATCCCCTTCCTCCCACTGGCCTCCATCACAGCACCCCGCATCTTTCCTTCCAAACACTTATTACAAGATAAAATTACTCATTGATTTATTTTTTCCTTTTCCTAAATTTTCCATCTCCCTTCCCCCCGTGGTAGTTCCACAGAGACAATGGCCTTGGTTGGGTTGCCCAGTATGGTGCTCTGCAAAGTGCCTGGCATGTGCACTTTGTAGGCATACAACACATGTTTCCTGAATGAATGACTCTGGCTAATCACTTTGCACCTTACTTACTGCCTGTGAAATTGTCAGGGCTCAATACATTTCGATGCTTCACGGAGATGCTTTAGAATTTCTCTCTCTTTGTCGGATTCTTCTAAATTCAAAAATATTTTCACAGATGTTTTCTCCACAAAAATTCTGTGAAGCTGGTTATTTATTTTTTTTAAAGAAAACATGTAGCACTTACTATATGCCAGTAGCATATACACTTAAGTAGGGAGTGCAAGCACTTGACAAATGTTAACTCATTTAACCTTCATAACAACCCTGTGAAGTAGGTACTATTATTCCCATGGTACAGAGAGGTTAAGTAATTTGCTCAAGGTCACACAGCCAATAAATGGCAGGGCTAGAATTTAAACCCAGGCAGGCTGGCTCCAAAGTCCATAACTGTCATGCTATAATGTTTCTCTTCAGTCCATTCAGGAGGAAATGGGTAGCAAAGGGAGGACAGAAGGTTGTCATTTATTGAACCTCTACCAGGTTCCAGGTACTCTACTAGGTCATCTCAATTAAGTTTCAAATTGGATATTATCCCAATTTTATAAATTGAAAAATTGTGACTCAAAAAGATTAAGTAACTTGCTGAAGGTTACACAGGTAGTTGGTGGCAGAGTTGGGATTCAAACTCAGATCTGTTTGGCTGTGGAGTCTGTATATTTCCCCTTCCTTACACCAAATGGAAGCTAATAAAAGCAGGCCCGCAATTAGAAACCTGGCTCCCCTTTTGGAAGCGTCGTGCTTGTTACACAAGACCAAGAGGTGGTCTCCCTAATTTTGCTATAACGGAAAAGCAGCTTTTCACGTGACCAACATGGTTTTTCTCTGCGTCTCTGCTGAGTGCCATTGGTCAGGCCCTGTCTCATGATGGAACCAGCCCTTGCTTAGTTATCAGAACAGACTGCTCAGCCTCTCTGAAACTCCCTTCCTTGATTGTAATATGGGGGCACTAATATTCATGGTTCCTGCCTTAGTGGCCTGTTGCAAAGATCTAATCACATATGTTTATGAAGAGAATTTGAAGACTATAAAAGTCTGAGAAGGAAACACAGAACAGTGGTGCTTGAAGAACAAACCCTGGGGGACCAAGGACAAAAACCTGACAGAGCCTAAGCTGTAGCAATTTTGAGTGAGTTCTCTGTAAGTATATCCTTGACCTAACTTCTGTTTCAAAGTCATGATTTTCAGGTCCATTTCTTTCCCATTGACCCTTCTATTCTGGAGATGCTGAGCAAAGCAAAAATCACCATCCATCCATCCATCCACCCATCCATTTATTCATTATATAATAAACATCCCAGTTACTGGAGATAAGACACAGTGACCAAAACAATGGAACTCCCGCATTGTAGCCCTAATGGAGAGATGTGTGTGTGCGTGTACACACACACATATTTAGTATATTATTGAGCACTTAAAAACCACTAAAGTAAGTACTTTACACATATTTTCTTATTTTATCTTCACAGAAACCTGATGATGAAGAGATTATCCTCCCATTTTATAGACGAGGAAACTAAGGCTTGGAAAAGCTAAGCAACTTGGCTAAAGCCCAGTGATTAGACAGTGTAGAGCCAGGATTCATTTTCAATTGCAACTCCAAAGATCAAATACCATCCTGATGATGGCACTAAACTATACGAATATAATTGCTTTAAACTTTCCCCTTTTCTTCTGGTGGGTTTTATAGCCTTTGCTGGTGTTTCTCAATCATAAAGCTATGGGCATCAGGCAGATTGTAAAAAAGTTTACCTGGGACTGGCTCAGGAATGTATCTTAGGGGTTGGTATGAATTAAGATGGAAATAACATTGGCCTGTAATGGAAGAAAGTCCATTCCACAGGCACGGATGAGTGATGTTTGGAAAGTAGTATTAGAAAGTGGTTAGTATATTGATGATTTAAAAATCTAAGCTTTTGAAGCTGAGCTCACATGGAAGCTCCTTTTACCTGACTGTCCTGTTCCATGCTCTATCAGTTATGGTTTTATCCGGGCAAGCATGAGTGATGGGGAATAAGGGACGCATCACAGACATTAGACTTTACACACTCGCAGCAAGTGGTGGAGAAGTTTATGTAAGAAAGACTTGCTCCTACTGCTGGTGCTGGACTTGAAGTTGCTCTAGGTCAGCAAGGCCAGCAGCGGGGAAGAAAAGATGATGTGAAGCGGAGCAGAGTGAGGACATTTGGAACCTACAAAGACAGAGTAGAATCCAGGAAGGCAAACCATGAGGACAAGTTGGAAATTGTATCTTTCTCTTGCTGCCTCTAACTTTGATGATGTGGGTGACCTCCAGAAAAGTGGGTGTTCTTTGTCACAGAGCTGCACGTGCTTCCATCCCGGGACTCAGAGATGCCGGAGGAGGAGATCCAGTGGGACCTGGAGGAGCTGCTACCCCCGCCAACAACAAGAGCCAGCAGATCTGTGACAACACGCATGAGATGCACCAGCCTGTGGTGCTGGTCTACCAAGACCTTCAGATCATCATGGCTGCTTCCAAATATTGCAGATTTCACCTGTGACCAACGTTAACTCAGAACCACTCAGGGAAGAGAACTCTGGGAAACATATTTCTAGTCTAGCCAAGTTGGCACAATACAAAACCTCTGCACATTCTGATCACTTATGAAATTTGCAAGTCCACACAACTTAGCAATGAATCGGGTCCCGATTATATCATCATGTCTTCTGACCTGATGAAAGCTCCTTCCGTTCAGAGCTCTACCTTATCGTTTTGTTTCCTAATGGTGCCTAGTTCAGTGCTAGACACACAGAGGTCTTAAACGGAAGGCTGATTGAATCTGATCCCTCCCTGCCTGTCTTCTCTAGTTAGCAACCTTAGATTTTCATAAGACGTACTCCCTTAGAAATCACTGTTTATAATATCCTCAGCAGCTGATTACCCAGTTTCTTTCCCAGCCCTCAGTGACAGGTGTAATAATTCCTGGAGTCGATCCCCCAATAGCTACGGCTCTTAGCATTGCAGAGAAATAAAAAGCGTGAAGGAACTTAGAATTTATTGACCTCTTAGCATCCACCAGGCCGACTCATCCACAATCCTTTCCAAGCCTGGCTTAGAACAAGAAACTCAGAAATATTTTGTTTTATTCTTATTATAATGTCTTAGTTTCATTCAAATTTCATTTTGTTTATTTGTTCATCTGTTGATTGATGTCTTTTAACCTCTTTGACAACCTATATTACACAGAGGGTTGAAAGAGAGGCTTATGATCCTGTCTTATTTTGTCTTGTTTTGTTTTGATATTAAATTTACAGAGCAAATACAATATAGATTATACTTTGAAGATCCTCAGTTACTCAGTTTAACATAATGGAGTGAGATTACATCAGACAGGGAGTCTCAATTACCTGGGACTACCAAGAAAAGAGAGAGAGAGAGAGAACCTAAGAAAACCACTCAGTAAACATCTGTTCATCCATGGCTCTGCTGCCTTGAGATCATGGTAGGTCTCTCTGAGTTCATTCTAGCAGTTTAACTCATTATTTAAACTTATTAACATTTCACAGCAACCGTTTTCACAGCCACAGACAACATTTCTTTGGAACGAGTGCGACGTTGGAGTCAGACTCTTCCTCACTCTGTGGTTTGGGTAAATAATAATGACGGCTCTCATTCATTAAGGGCTCACAGTATGCCAGGCACATTGCCAGGCATCTTACATACGCTCTCTCATTTATTAAGAGCAGGTACCATTATTATCCCATCTTGTAGAAGAGATGACTGAGGCACAGAGAAGACTCGCCCACGGTCACGTAGCAAGTAAATAGTGAAGCTGAGACCCAAACCCCAGTCGTTCGACTCCAGAGCCGAGGTCATAAGCACTCCTCTGTGCTTGGCTTTCCCACCTGCCTTGGCTTTCCCACCTGCCAGCTGGCACAGTAACATCTAACATTTAGTTTTGTATGAATGGGAGATAAAGAATGCTAAAAAAAATATTAAAAGTATCTGGCATTTAGTAGAATATTGATAGATGGTATTTTGCAAAAAATAGCCTTGCTTTTCTCCGGGCTTTTGTGCTCCATTTCTTTTGGCCTCTTAGACATTCATTAAGGGAATTTAGTGTCTCTGCCTCATTGAACTTAAGTCATTTGGCATCAGTGATCACTTTGCTGGTAAAGTGGTTCTCGGTCTCTTTGCCTGGCTCTTTCTCACCATGGGGTGTGTGTGTGTGTGTGTGTGTGTGTGTGTGTGTGTGTAGTGGGTACATGCACAGTGAGTGTATCTGTACCAAGGCATGGGGGGAGAGCTGTCATGTGTTTAAAGCTGTGCACATTAATCAATAAGCGGGAGAGGCAGGAGGCGCTCGGAACCTCCACTGGCCTCCCAGCTGTGGGGTTTGTCAAAGTCAGTCACTGCCTGTCCTTGAGTGTCCTGGCCTCCCTGTCTCAGTGGTCTTCCTGCTCCACTCAGGTGTGGCTCTGTGAAGGGTGCACTCATGGTTGTCGCTGTGATCCCTGCAGCAGGCAGCTGGCAGCCCCAGCCAGAGGGAAGAGACAGAGGCCAGAGTGCAGGGTACTTCTCAAGGTCACAGAGCTTGGTCACAGGTCATCTGCTTCTCAGTCCAGGCCCCTTTAAGGTTATAAAATAGTTTGAGCTTAGAAAAAGTAAACTCATGAAGAGTGGGCCCCCCCCCAGTACCTGCTTTTATGGAGGCTGCCTCTGCCTCCCATGCTCTGTGAAAGGTGACAGGTCAGGTGTTCCGGCTCTTCTAGAGGAAATTGTTGCCCGTTGGAATTAAGTTAACCTAGTTGCCTTGTGACTTTATCTCTCTGATGGGCTCCAGAAAAGTTATGATTGTTTAGGTTATCTAGTTACTTCTTACTGTTAGGTTGAGAGAAAGATTCTCTTTGCATCTTTTTACATCCTAAGTGAAATGGAACCTCAGCTACGCAGTTGTCGTTTAGCTTTCTCAAAAGTAGTTGCAGTAAACTGTGAGCTGGGCTGTAGTCATCTTGAGGCTTGGCCTGGATAGAAGTCCAAGATGGTGCAACACACAAGGCTACCTGGTGCTGGCTGTTGGCTGGGATCTCCACTGGGCAGTGGCTTGGGCTTCTCACAGCATGGCGGCTCAGCTCCAAGGTGGAGCATCTAAAGAGCAAGCATCCCAAAGAACCCAGGTGAAAGCTGCTGGGCATCTTTTGCCTACCTCTGATGTCATGCACCATCATTTCTGCCATTCCAGGGCCAGCCCCATTCACCCTGTGAGAAGACTACATGTGGGCCCCAGTACTATGGTTCACTGGGGGCCCATCTTGGAGGTGATATAATGAGCCCCATATCTTTTTATTCCTGTCCTTTTCTTTGCTCTTTTGCAATAATTCTCATCTGAGGGGCATCATGGTTCAGTGAGTTATTGTACTTTTCTGAGACTCAGGTTCCACAATTATAAATTGGGAATAATGCTCCCCTGGTTATCCTTAAGAGGGAAAGTTGTCATGTAGGCACTCAAAAATGCTAGTTATTGTAATTGACTCAGATGTCTTGAATGCTAAGTACCGGTTCTGTACAAGGCTCTCTACATATGTTGTTTCATTCAATGTCCAAAACAACCCTGTGAGGGATGTACTAGGCTTATCCTCCCTTTACAGATGAGAAAGCTGAAGTTTGGAAAGTTTGAAAAGCTTGCCTACTGTCACACAGTTAAGAAGCGGAAGATCCATGCTTTCAATCACTGCATATATTGTCTTTATAATGGTTTGTGCATAACTGTTATCTCCCTCAAACATGGGAAACTTCTTGAGATAAATGATTTTATATTAGTAATTTTTATATTCTTTCCAGTTCCCAGCTCAGAGATAGGCACAGGGTAGATGCTGAAACAATGATATTTGTTAAATAAGATAAGAGGCTAATTGACGGGAAGCATGGGGATATAGAAATTCTCAGCTAGCACAGTGACAGCTACATGGCTCTCTTTGGTAGAAATTTTTAAAAGATTTTTTATTTAAAAAATTTTTAAATTTAAAAAATTTTTGGCTGCGCCGCAGAGCTTGCGGGATCTTAGTTCCCTGACCAGAGATCGAACCCGTGCCCCCTGCAATGGAAGCACAGAGTCCTAACCACTGGACCGCCAGGGAATTGGGAGAACTTTTTAACCTCCTTTGTACCCATTTGATTAAATCCTCAAGGTCACAGAGAATGTCCCCTGATGGCTCCGGAGGAGGAGGGCTGACATTGATTGTATTTACCTATTTTTACTGTGGTGAAATCTTATCGGTTTCAACCTGATACCAAACCCCGAATAGTCTCTACACTGACATTAGTTTCAGAGACTCTTTACAGACCTCTAAGTAACAGCCGGTGCCTGCAGGACACCTTTAGACTTATTACTACTCTGAAAACCTTGTGCCTTGATGCAAATCTCATCCCCGTCCTGCTTCCCCAATTCCCTGAATCTTAGCTATTTCTTAAAAGCTACTAATCAGAAAGACAGTGATAAAGGCTTCTGTGTGGTTAGAGAGCTAAGTACAAGAGAAAATGACTTACAAGGTCACTCTGTCCCCACACCACCCTTTGAAATTCTGTTTCTGTGAACTGCCATAATTAGTTGTTGTCTTTTTTTTAATCAGTCTTCTTCAAATGAAAAGAGTAATGACTTCCTGCAGGATTATAAATAGTAATAGAGTGGCTGACCTAGACCAGAAATCACGGCTTATGTGGCCAGCGTTAGATGTCAGGAGGAATTAATTGGAGAAAGAGATAAACAGCCCTGCAGAAAGGATGATGTTCCTGAAAACTCTGCCCAGAAAGGATTTGGAAGGGCCTGAGACAGTCTACGGTAGGGGTCCCCAACGCCCCGGGCCGCGGACCGGTAGCGGTCCACGGCCTGTTAGGAACCCGGCCGCACAGCAGGAGGTGAGCGGCAGGTGAGCGAGCGAAGCTGCATCTGCCACGCCCCGTCGCTCCCCACCGCTCCCCGTTGCGCCCCATTGCTAGCATCACCGCCTGAACCTTCCCCCGACGCCGCCCCCGTCCGTGGAAAAATTGTCTTCCACAAAACCGGTCCCTGGTGCCAAAAAGGTTGGGGACCGCTGCTCTATGGGAACCCTGAAACGATCACTGCCTCTGTATTCTATCACCCAGTGTTAATGCAGGATGCTGTCAGATACACTCAGCTGGCTGCTCACATTTGAATAACACCCTCCTGCCCACTCCCGGCCATACCTTACATCCCTTGATTCAGAATCTAAGTGGAATGAGTGGTAACAGGAATATTGGGGCTACTCTTATCTCTTCTGTGGCACCAGTTATAATGATAGGTTTAGATAAAGTCATCTAGGAAATCTAGTGTTAGGGAAGGGCCATGGATTCTTAGAACTAAAAGATATGTGAGAACAGAGGTTCCCATGTGGGAACATGGACCCATGTGGTCCATGTGGTCCATGTGGTCCATGGACCCATGTGGTCCATGTGGTCCATGTGGTCCATGGACCCATGGTGGGGGTCTGAAACCCTTTCAGGAAGTGTGTGATGTCAAACCTATTTTCACAGTAACGCTAAGATGTTACTTGCCCTCCGCCATTTTTATTTATTTATTTTTGTGATGTTGACACTTTCACCAAAGAGGCAAAAGCAATGTAGATAAAACTGCTGGCACCTTTGTGCAAATCCGGGCAGTGGACCCAACTGCTCTGGTAGTCGGTGTATTCTTTACCGTCGTGTACTCATCATAAAAATAATACCTCTTTTACGTAAGAATGTCCTTGAGAAGCAGTGAAAAGCATTAATTTTATTAAGTCTTGACCTCTGAATACATCTCTTTTCAATATTCTGTTCAATAAAGTGGAAAGCACAGTGCACATTAACCACTTCTGCTGTATACTAGAGCACAGTGGTTGTCTAGGAGAAAGCAATTGTGCTGTTGTTGAGTTATGAGCTGAACTAGCCAGTTTTTTTCAAGGAACTCCATTTTTGCTTTAAAAAAAAAAAGTGACCCTCAATCTATGGTTATTTAGACCTGGGTATCTGGCAAATAGTTTCTCAAGAATGAATGAAGTAAATCTGTCACTTCAAGGCAACTTACTGGCAAAATTTGTTGCAGTGATAAAATTCACACTTTCAAGTGAACATTCGAATTTTGAAACTCTGATATCTGGTAATGTGACCCTGGACAGCCTCCCAATAGTTACACATCTTTGGAGGCTTTATTTAGCCTCCTACACCCTCTCATTTGACAATGAGAACATTGAGTCCCGTGAGAGATAAGGATATTTGCAGAGAACATCAGGGGAATGATCTGGGGTCAGGATAGGTGAGGCTCTCTACCTCCACGCTTACCAACTCATGGTTTGGAAAGTCTGCTTGAGACCCTGATCTCACAGGCAGGGCCATTTCTCCTAACCCTTGTACCCTGCTCACAGAGCTGCCACTGCACACACAAATCCAAGATACTGATGACCTCATATTCCACAAATCCATAGAATACAATATGCATGGTGCCGTCTTGAACTGTGCGACACAGTCTCTCTCCTTCCTCAGTGATCAGGGATTGAGAGTAATACTCTATTCAACGGTTTTGAGGGCATCAAAGCCACTTAATGTCAAAAGTGAAGTTAATCATCATTTAGTTCATGTCCAGATACATAAGGTAAGACCAGATGACCCACAGCTTGGGGCTACAGCATCCTCACTGTTTGTGTATAACGTGCACCAAAATTTGATGTTCTTTCTCTCTTAAGAGTTCCTTTGTCCCAACTACATATCTCTAGTCACTGTAGCCTATTCCATCCCATATACTCACCACCAGGCTATGTATATATCACGGTTCCAGGGATAAAGTGACCGTGAAGTCTCTGCCTGTTAGGGTCTGGCAGGATGGACCATGAGTGGGTTCCTGGAAAGACAGCAAAGAGGGTTTTACAGCTGATAATCAAATAGTGTCAGGATTTAAGACTATTAAAATAAGAATCAAGCAAATGCTGTCCTTCCCAAATCCATTTTGCCAGGAAATGGCTTTTGTAGTGAGTTAAATGGTGGCCTCCAAAAAGGTATGACCATGTCCTGATCCCCAGAACCTGTGAATATTACCTCATATGGCAAAAGAGTGAGTATTACATTATATGACAATAGATGTTATTAAGTTAAGGATCTTGAGTTGAGGAAATTATCTGAGATTATGCGGGTGGGTCTTAAATGCCTCTTCAAGTGTCTTTACAAGAAAGAGGCAAAGGGAGATAAGATGGAAGAGGAGAGGACAGAGACACACAGAGAAGGCAATGTGAGGGCAGAGGTTGGAGTGATGTGGCATTAAGTCAAGGAATGCTGAGGAATGCTGATAGCCACCAGAAGGTGGAAGAGAAAAGGAAGAGATCCTTCCCTGGAGTCTTCAGAGGGGGCGAGGCCCTGCTGACATCTTGGTTTCAGATTTCGGACATCTTGGTTTCAGATTTCTGGACTCCAGAACTGTGATAGAATAAATGTCTATAGTATTAAGCCATCCAGTTTATGGTAATTTGTTACAGTGGTCCTAGGAAACGAATACACCTTTGATGGTGTGGGAACAGGCACACCAGCTGCTTGTTAACAAATAAAAACAACAAGAATAAGAGCTAGTATTTAACGAATAGCCACTCTTTGCCAAACACCGCACTAAGCACTTTAAGGCATCATCTCAATTAACTGCGTGATGACTTCATTAGACAGGTGTCGATGACATCCAGAATTTTCAGAGGAGGAAGATGAGACTTGAAGAACTGGGTTACAGGGCTAGTGAGTGGAGGAGCTGAGATTAGACCCAAGGTCTGTCTGACCCTTTCTGTTGGGTATCATCAGTGACCTCCCAAATTACTCCAGGCACAGCCCATTCCATCGGGTGGGAGAGTCAGGGAGAAGAGAACAGCAGAGGAGGACCAGCGGCTGAGCAGAGAGAGGGCCAGGGTTCCCAGGGGCACTTCAGCAACTCCACATGAGCCACCCTCAAGCCTTCCCCGGGGAAGGGCTGGGCTTGGCAGGTCTGTGGTCTGTGTGGAGGTGGGAGGGAGTCCTGGGGTTCAGAAATCCTCTTGGTCACTATTTAGAGCCAAAGACTGTCTTCATGGTGGCTCTCACTCCCCATACCTTCTGCCTTGATTGGTGAGGCAGCCAGGAAGCACATATTTCACGCAGAGTGACTGTTACTGACTGACGTCAGTGTGGAGAGTCCTCTGTCCTCTTAGACGAGGCCAAAGAGTCTGCCTAGATCCTGGTGAAGCCCCCGTGAGGAGCCTGCTTGTCACGTCATTGCCATTCATGTCACCTGCAGGCACTTTGAGGCAATTTTCACTTCCTTTTCTGAGGTCCAGTTTCCCCTTGATCTTACATGCCTGGCTCTGGTCTATGAACTCAACTCAAGGAGCTAATTAATGCCAGCTCACTGCAAGGGGGAAAGTCAAGCAGAGCTCTCTCCTACACCAAGCTCGATTCAAAGTGCTTCGGGACCGCCTGGGCACGATGAGCTTTGTGACGTTCCAGAGCTTTGCTAACATCATGCCAGTGGTATTGGGAGCAGAGAGGGCTGAGCTGCGCTGGAATCTAGGCATTTGCATGTAATTATTTGGGATGAAGGAGTTGTTGCGTTAGAGTAGCAGAAACAGGCTGAGGACTCCAACCATAATTCTTTATTATAACTAAAGACAATTGAGAGAAACTTGATCTTTTCCTATAGCCCACAGCTCACAGTACTTACAAGGAACTAAACTAATGGTAGAGGACTCAACATTTACTGAGCACCTTGGTATGCCAGGTGTTTCACACATGTTTTTAATTTAATTTTTGAAACAACTCAAAAGCATTATTTCTCACATTTTGTCAGATGAAGAAACTGAAGCTCATAGAATTTATGTCAGTTGATTTGCCAAATATAACCAGTAAAATGACAGAACTGGAATTTCAATACGAATCCACAGTCTGTATATTGCCCCATACCATGCAAAATAAACACTATAATTAAACTACAATGTTACCCTTGCATGTACAATAGAGATGTATCAGGGGCACTTGAAAATATCCAAAAGAAACATATACTGTTGTGCAATTAGATATGTAAATTTAAAACACTTTCTTTGGTTATTTTTGATAAATCACCAGGTATGTGCTGAATTTTAAGCCAAAATATCCCCAAAGTAACATTCTCCAACCTACTGAAGGGCTAACTGGCAGTGGCCATTGAAAAATAACAGGCATTTCTGCAGAGTAGCACCCATTTTCCCTGGGGAGTGGCTCATCCTTCTGTCAAACAATATTTATTGAGTTTTTTGATAACCCCACAGGGACATGGAGAACTAGATGTTGGTAGGGGACACAGAAATATAACAGAGGATACTGAGTAATAGATGATTTGGCTGTCCATCAGCCCAATGGGAGGGGTCTGGACCAAATGATGTCCCAGGACCATCTTCTGCCTGGACCTTTCTAGGTGGGGATATCCCAGGACCATCTTCTGCCTGGACCTTTCTAGGTGGTATCCACGACCTCCCTGCCACTCAGCTCTCTAGTGCAGTGTACTTCAGAATGTGGTCCATGGGTCAAGGCTGGTCCACCAATCGTTTTTTACCAGACTAAGAGGAAATAAGTATAGAAACTGAGAGTAAGTGCTTGGAAACATTTATAGCAATTTGACATTCATGACAATTTTGTTGTATTTTCCAAAAGTATTGATTACAATAAATTGGAAATTAAAATATCTGTTCCTTCAGCACAGTTGGAGAAGCCCGTCTGAGCATGCAAATTTAGTCACTCATAAAGCCCTCTGACCAACTAAAAATAACCAAAAAATGTGTTTTGATGTACATGTATAATTATATGAATGCATGTACTTAAATCAGATCTATTCAAGTCTTCCTGACTCACCTGTGTTGTATCTGTCACATTGTTTGTTTTTTATATATATAATTAATTATATATATGTATTTTTAATATAAATTTATTTATTTATTTTTTTGGCTGTGTTGGGTTTTAATTGCTGGGTGCAGGCTTTCTCTAGTTGCTGCGAGCGGGGGCTACTCTTCGTTGCATGGGCTTCTCATTGCAGTGGCTTCTCTTGTTGCTGAGCATGGGCTCTAGGCACATGGGCTTCAGTAGATGTGGCTCGTGGGCTTCAGTAGTTGTGGCTCGTGGGGTCTAGAGTGCAGGCTCAGTAGTTGTGGCACATGGGCTTAGTTGCTCCGTGGCATGTGGGATCTTCCCGGACCAGGGCTCGAACCCGTGTCCCCTGCATTGGCAGGAGGATTCTTAACCACTGTGCCACCAGGGAAGTCCCACATTGTTTGTTGTTCAAAGTATTTATTTGTTTAATTTCACCATAGTATAGTGAAAATAGCATTCTATTCTATTTTTCTCAGGAAAAAAAATCCAAAATCCTTAGCAGCAAGCCAGGCCCTTAACAATCTAGTCCCACCTCCCCTCTCTAGCCTCTTCATCATCGTCTTTCATACTCTATGCCTTGTCCAGGATGCTTACTCTGCCTGGAATTCCTCTTCCTTTCCTTTGCCTGTCAACTCTTGTTTTCAGTCTTTAAAGCTCAAGTCAGACCTCATTTCCTTCCCCCAGCCCTCTGCTCTGCTTTAGTCATTTTCTAGTCTGTGATCTCATAGTACTTTGCACGGGCCTGGTTCATAAGGCATATGGTGGTATTTAGTTATACATCTGCGGCCAAGTCCACGTCCTCTCCCTGTGCACCTAGCCTGAAAACAGTCATGCTTCAAGAATCAGACCAAAGATCGTCTCCTCCATGAAACCTTTCCACACCACAAATAGAGTTAATAGCTTCTTATTATACACTGTGTTTTTATTATACATGGTACACAGTTCATTCATTCACTGAGATCCTGTGTTAGATTCTGAAGAAAGTTGCATCACCCAATAGGACAAAGACCTCACATTCTAGCGGAAAGAGACTTTTTTAAAGGAAACAAATAATAAACACAATCATTTCAGGAGGTGATAAGTACTGTGAAGGAAATAAACCAGGATGATATGATGGAGTGTGGTGGAGATGGTCCAGGAAAGTCACAGAGAGGATGAGGCCCAAAGGATGAAGGGTAGCCAGCTATTGTAAGAACAGGGACAAGTGTGTTCCAGGCAGAGGGAAGGGCAAGGGCAAAGCCTCTTGGGTGGGAACACATTTGCCACATTCCAGGGACAGCCAGAGGTCTGCGAGTGGGGCACAGTGACAGAGCAGGAGTGGGGAAAAAGCCGAGGTCAGAGAGGGAGGCAGGGGTCAGATCCCTAGGGCTTTGTAGCCCTCGGCAAGATAAGAGTTTATTTTAAATGCAGTGGGAATCCGATAGAGAAGGTGTGAGCAAAGGAGTGGTATAATCTAGTTTATTTCTCTCAGAGATCATTCTGGCTGGTATGTCAGGAGACAGCACTGAAACACCACTTAGTAGGTGATTGCAATAGTCCAGGTGAGAGATGATGGTGGCCTGGACCAACATGGGAGTGCTGGAAATGGGGACAGGAGGAAGGGCCCAGGTTAAGTTTCGGAAGCTGGGCTGACAGGAGTGGGTCATGGTTTGGAAGTTATACTGTATGTAATATTACGATGCTTCACTGAAGGAATGTTGGAGTTCTCTTTGGCTCTGAATCTGGGATTTACTGAATGGTCCAAACAGAAAATATCCCAATTACAAAAATTTCCACCAGGGAAACAATGCAGATTTGATTATGTACTAGCAGGAGTGTAGGTGTTGGCATATGAGTTGACAGGCATTTTTCTGATCCAACTCTGCCCTTACGTCAGAGGAAGAAAATATTGGCCCATCTTGGCAGAAAAACATGCAATATAAAGCCCTGCCGCTCACCCCAGAGACTGCCCTCTTGGCTGACAATGAATCAATATGATGCCTTGTTTGAGCTCCATAGTTTTATTCTAATATTAATCAGGTAAAGGTGTCCAGAAGACAAAGTGACAGGTCTCTGGACAAGGAAGGGTATGACAGTCAAGGATTCACTTTGCTGTTTGGTCCTTTGTTTTGGCCAGTATTTCAGAACTCCTTAGGAAACTGGTGGAATCAAGATATGAATCAGCATGACTCCAGAGCCTACGCAATGAACCCCAGGTACACGTTAGTGGTGACTGCACTCATTATCACGATGGATTTGGACACTAACAAGCAGGTGGATCGCAGGCAAATCTGGGCACCAATCACATTTCACCTTCCTGTGCTTGAGTCTGTGTCCAAAGAGGAATATGATCACAGCTCTAGCAATGGCGATAGCTTCAAATATGTCGGCGAGCCCAACAGATGAGAATTAACTTTTAAAATTGGGGCAGGAAGGGCTTCCCTGGTGGCGCAGTGGTTGAGAGTCCGCCTGCCGATGCAGGGGACACGGGTTTGTGCCCCGGTCCAGGAAGATCCCACATGCTGCAGAGCGGCTGGGCCCATGAGCCATGGCCGCTGAGCCTGCGCGTCCGGAGCCTGTGCTCCGCAACGGGAGAGGCCACAACAGCGAGAGGCCCACGTACCGCAAAAAAAAAAAAAAAAATTGGGGCAGAAAAAAAAAGGCTTAGCTGATGATGCTTATAATGGACAGTAAGACAAATGCTGATCTTTCTGTCTTAAGATGATATTTTAAAAAGGCTTCTGTCATCAAAATTCATCAGCATGGTATTCATTGCAGAGACAATTTTTGGAATACTGATGTATGCTAGCTAACTAGTGTATATTGTACACCTCCTGGGAGCTAGGTCTGGGGGAGGGGGAAGGAATAGAGAGATGAGAAAGTTGTAGTAAGCGCCCTGCAAAAGGTCAGTTGTTCAGTTGATGGACCATTGGGTGAATCAGGTTTAGAGAAATGGATACAATACAAGGGTGGGTGTGGTCAAACCTTGAATAATTGGAGTAAACAAAGAGCTTTGAAAACAGAGAAGGAAGCCACCAGTTTGTATGATTTATAGTGCAGTGTAAAGAACATCAAATATGGGGCCAAATAGACTATGTTAGGAATCCTGCCTATACCACCCACCACTGTCTTCACCTTGGACAAATCAGCCTAACCTCTCCAAGTCTCAGTTTGCCCATCCCTGAAACGGAGGATAATACTTATCTCCAGAGTCTTAGTGAGAAATAGATGAGATAAAATATACACAGTGTCTAGCACATACTTGATGCTCAACAAACGGTAGAAAATGTTAATATAGATTCTTAGGGAGAGTATTGCTCTACTATAATTTCTTTTCTCTTTCTGATAAAAAGTCACCATATTCTGGGTTACCTTAGATTCTCCAGGGAAAAAGAGGTTCTGATGTGAGTGTCTGTGCCTGAATATTCTAGATGGACAACTGTAAACCCATGCGATGGGATGGGTGATGGCTCAAGAGCTGAGATACTACGCCTGGGAAAGGATCATTAGATTCCAAATAAGCAGTGGGTAGAAGGAAAGCAGATGGGGTCTCCGGGCAGGAGAATTAGGGCAGAGGCTCATATGCAGGGGCTGCAGGGGACCACAGGGACCGTCTCATCCCAGCTCCTCACCGTGCCAGAGAGGATCCTGAAACTTAAAGAGATAGTAATGATTCTGAGACCCTTAGAGGCAGAGCTGGAACTGCAACCCGGGTCCGTGGATTCTGTTGTTTTCCCTTTCCCTGGTCCTTGTTTCCTGAAGGCTCTGAAGGCAGATGGCAGTGGATGATTCAGACACTGAGCTTAGAAAGTCAGAGAAGAATTTAATTTCTTAGCTCAGCTCCTCTGCTTAACTATGGGAAACCGCTACTTATATTCCATTTGAGAACGATTCTGTAACCATTAGAACGCACTTGTCCTGACACAAGGCAGAAAGAAAGAAGCAAGGGCAGCAGCCCCTGATTCAATGTGCTAGCTGGAGCATCTCAAATGGATTCTAATTGGCTGGTTGGTTGATTGACTGAACTCTGTCTCAAACGTGGCCCGTACAAAATGATGTTCAGTTGCCAGAAATCTCTTGGTATAACTTGGAGAAAGAAATTAAAAATCATAGACTTAAAAAAATGTTGGAGTACAATTATTACATAAAAACTACCTAACTAAACCTATTGTCTGAGAGAACACAAAAGAAGCTCCTTTCACCAAGCCTCAGGTAATACGTTGGTGAAGAAACAACTAGTATCTTTGAAAAATGCTTGAGGTGCTATTTGTGACGACCAGGGCTGGTGATAGAAGGCACTGCAGTTGAAGGACCTTCTTGATTTTACTGAGGATCTGTGAGGCAGTGGTCATATGGCTGCATTCAGACACCAGAGGCAATGGCTGTACAGTCAGAGTAAGCAGCCTTGTACAGGTGCTGGCCCTAACAGTCTGAACTTGAATCCACAAGGTGTCTAACCCCATGGTGCCTCAGTTTCTTCTTTTGTAAAATAAAGCCACATCTCTCTAATTTGCTGAAGGATGATACGTATAACATACTTACCTAGCGCCTGGCTCATAACAACGTCTAGATAAATGGTAGCTATTATTAGCTGTAATTATGGGATTCTAGGGGCTGAACATTAAGGAGGTAAGAGGGAACCTATTTTCACTTCCCCTTCAGGTCCTCCCATTCCCCCTCTCTACTTCTCAGGTTCTTTTTTTTTTTTTTTTTTTTTTTTGCGGTACGCGGGCCTCTCACTGCTGTGGCCTCTCCCGCTGCAGAGCACAGGCTCCGGACGCACAGGCTCAGCGGCCATGGCTTACGGGCCCAGCCGCTCCGCGGCATGTGGGATCTTCCCGGACCGGGGCACGAACCCGTGTCCCCTGCATCGGCAGGCGGACTCCCAACCAGTGTGCCACCAGGGAAGTCCCTCAGGTTCTTTTAAGGACCCTTGTGATTACATTGGACCCACCCACTCAGATTGTCTAGAATAATCTCCTGATTTTAAAGTCAGCTACTTAGAATCTTTTTTCTTTCTTTTTTTTTTTTTTAAAGAATATTTAATTCCTTCAAACAGTCTTAATTCCCCTTTGCCAGGGAACCTATGTAATCCATACTCATAGATTATGGGGATTAGGACATGGGACATTTGAGGGGGAGGCATTATTTTTTCACAGTCACCAAATACGTATATTACCTTAGGCAAGTTACTTAAGTCTTTAATCCTCTGTTTTCTCATTTGTAAAGCAGGAATAATTACCCACATGTTGCTGAGGTGCTGTAAGGATTAAATGAGATAAATACGTGTCGAGTACTTAGCACCGTACCGTGCGCATAAAAAATGCTCAGTCTTTGTCACGTTCTATTTCCTTTCTCAAAAATAAAGTACACAATGCAGAACTCCAAAGCCTATATACTGAACCATAATGTCCTTAAATGACGCTGACAGCGACGTCCTGGCCTTCCTAACGGAGGGGACAGCAGAGGCTCAGGGGCTGCCTTGCGCCCGGGTCACGGGGTCCTTCCCTTGTCTTCTGGGCCACCTACGCACACCACCCTCCAGGTTTCTGGCACTTGGCAGTGATTGTTCTGGGAAGGAGGTGCTCTTCTGGTGTCCCCAGGGGGACAAATGAATTACTCAGCGTGGACCTGGCAAACAGTTCATTCTTCTAAGAATGACGACAGCTATCCAAGAGGAAACAGCACTCAGAGCCCAGAGACTTGCTCTGGACACAGACGAAACTTGCAGTGATATTTACTGTTCCAGGTGCCCTCACATTCCTCATGTCACTCGAGCCTCCTAATTTGGGGAAGGGGGGATGGGAGCCACCACCACGCGGCTACTGGGGAAACTGAGGGATGGAGGGTAAATGACTTGGCCGCGGTAACACCGCGTCTCAGAGCCTGGATCCCAGCTTCTCTCCACGCCCTTTTGCCTTAGTCTCCTCTCTGCCAACAGAAGGTGGGAAGGGGAGTGGGCGGCCTCATTTAAGTCTCATCTCCTTCTCTGGTTTGCCCCCCACCTGCTCCTACCTCCAACAAGGGGGTGTTGCCACGGAGCACTTCCTGACCACACACCTGGGTAGGGTCCATTCACCCCAGGGCTCTGATGCCTGGCGACCAGTCCGATAAAGCACTTGGTGCTTTATTTCACTCAGTCTCACGCTGTTGGCTGTCCTGTGTTTGATGCTGATTTCTCCTAATTCCGTGGGTGTAACTGAATTAATGAAAAGAAAACAGAGGAGTAGGGAAGCCTCTATTCAATGGTTCTCACCTGAGGCAGAATCATCCCCCACCCCCCGGAGAACCTGAGAGCATCGTGCAGGGCATTTTGGGGTATTACAGTGGCCTGGCGTCCATGGGAAGGGAGGCTGATCACCCTCCAGCGTGCCGGGAACTCACTCAGTACGAGACAGCGAAGAACTGTCTCACCCAAAATGCCAACCGCACACCCACGGCTCTCAGTGGGCAATCAGCGCTTGTGAAATTAGAACTACCTCTATTTGATGATCATCGTGGCTTCTCTTGTAACTCTTCCTTGGGTGAAAAAAGTTGTTAAAGGTAAAGAAGAGCTATTTTTTTCTTGAAATGATCGATTCCACAGCTCATTCGTAGGTAGCAGGGTGTGGTAGATAGAGCAAGGGCTGGGGATTCAGGGGAAGAAACAGCCATCAGTAACACAGATTCTGAAGCCGTGCCGCCCTGGTCGATAGTGTGGCTCTACCATTACTAACTCTGTGATCTTGGCAGGTTAGTCAATCTCTCTGTGCCTCAGCGTTCACTGTTTGTAAAGTAGGAACAACTGTAGCTGCCTGGTTTTGTTGCGCCTGGCGCATCATAAGAGTCTACTAAATGTCTGATATTGTTATTAAAATCGCTGCCATCTGTGGAACCTTGGGCAGGGCGCTTCTTGGCTCTGTGCCTCTGTTTCTTTACAGGCAAGTGGGGATAATAATACCGACTTCAAAGTGTTTTTGTAACATCAAATGGGAGAACATATGTAAAGGGCCAAGTATGACACATGTGGTGCTCATGACAACCTCGTGAAGATATTACCCCCATTTTACAGGTGAGGAAATTGAGGCACAAAGAAGCTACATAACTTGGCCAAAGATACAGCACTCATAAGTAGGAGAGCTGAGATTGGAGCCAAGGCTGTCTGGCTCTAGAGACAGCATGTCCAACCGTCGCAGCCATTAGCTGCTTTCGTCGCAGCCATTAGCTGCTTTTCATTACGAAGCAGCTGGAATAATACTCGGCAGCCTGTGAGCAGTCCTGGCTGGCAGAGAGACTGTTCTGACCTTTAGCTGTGCCCTCCACCAGGCAGTGGCAGGATTCCCAGGCTCTTGTCCCAGAGAGACAGTGCTGTATGAAGGGTAGCTGGGAATCAGGAAACATGGAATCTGGTTCTGGCTCTGCTGTTGCCCTGGCAACCACCGGAGGTCATGCAATATCGCAGGGCCTCGGTTTCCCTCAGGGGAAGGAGGTAAGAGTCCAGAGATGCTACAATGATAATGGGAAACCGGTGAAGGGACATGCCTTTGTGTCCCACTGTCTCTGTTAGCGTGAGCACCCCCCTGGGATGGTGTCATAATGGGACTTGCAACACAGCCAGTTTGGGGCAAAACCTCTGGTTTTCCCTTGGACTCTGCACAAATAGGAGTGAGTTTCTACAATAACAAAGAGAGTCAATGTAATACAGGGGCACCCTCTCAAGGACCAGGCAGCAGAGGATGAGTGTATGAGAAGCCTCGGGAGAGCGCTACCATCCAGTAAGCACCTACTATGTGCCACAAAGTTCGAGTTCCTGGTCTTAGTCATCGACCATGATGAAGACCATGGTGATCCGCCATGTTGGCAAGTAGTGAGGGACAGTGGTTATCGGGTTAAGTCAGTTTACGACCAAGACTTAGAGTCAGATAGACATGGAGCCAGGTCCCAACTCTGACACTTATGAAGAGCTGAATACCCTCCAACAAGATGTGTAATCTCACTCAGCATCTCCTTTTGTCAGATAAAGCTGTATTCCCTCAACATGTGCTGAGAGATGATACATGTAAAGTGCTCACCACTTTAATGTAATTGTGGGATTCCAGAAGGAGAACGTTAAGGAGAGGAAGAGGGGCTTATTTTTCCTTTCCCTTCAGTCCTTGCCATCCCCGCTCCCAAGTACCAGTTTTATTTATCACTTTAAGCCCAGGACTGTGCCCCAGGCTGCAATGGCCTGTTCTCACAATACTGGGGATGACAAAGTCCTAAAGTCAGACCCTTTCGCTCCTGCAGCAGGGGCTTTGGACCAGATGGGAGGTCTCCATAACAAAGTGGAATTGGGCGGAGGGGAGGGGAGGAGGAATTCCCTCTGCTCCCGAGAGATGCAGACACGGTTCCCAAACTTCAGCAGCCGTCAGAACCACCTGAAAGCCTGGTTAGGCCACGTGGCTGGGCCCCCGCTCCAGCGTTTCCCATTCAGGAGATCTGGGCTGGGGCCAGAGAATTTGCATTTCTAACAAGTTCCAGAGCTTTTGCTCTTCTCACTAAGCTATGTTGACTCTTACCATTTTGAAAGGATAGTAAATGCACCTTATTGAAGTGGTGTGATGGCCGAAAGATATTGATGCTACCGGTTTGAGGACCACAGTTGGAGAATCACTGAGTTAAAGAAATGGGGTGGACAGACCTGGGTGCTTCCGATGAATTTCTCTTTCTTGGAGAGACTGTTTTTGTTTGTTTGTCTTCTCTGCGGCACCTAATGAATCATCCTTGGCTCTGCTGCTAAGTATCACTTCCGAGCAGGCTGCCTTGAGAGTGGGGTATGAGACAGCCTCTGAAACAAAGCCCCTTCTGCAGTGAAGCAGGGCCGGGGGCCTGGGGCCCCTCAGGAAGTAGGCTCCTCGTTCACTCAGCTTCAGGGCTGTCTCTGTCTGCCTGCCTGCCTCACCAGAGCATGTCACCCTCCCGGGGCCAGGCAGGGCTTTCTTCTGAGTTGGGCTGACTCACTTCCTAGAGCAGAGCCAGGGCCATGGGCAATCACTGACAATCTGGGGTAACTGGACACTGGACTCAAATAGACCCCTTGAAGCATGGACCACATCTTTTCCCACAGTGGCTGTTGGCAGGACGGGGTGACCTGTGCCTGCTGCGTGAAAGGACACTGCTGAAGTTTGGACGGAAGCAGCCTGGTGATTTTGCCAGGTTCTCAGTTCCCTTGGATCTGCTTACCACCCCCGCCTCCCTGCCCCCCCCCCCCGCCTCCCCGCCCCCCTCCCCCCGCCTCCCCTCCCCTCCCCTCCCCTCCCCCCCGCCTCCCCCCTCCCCCCTCCCCCCCCCCCCCCCCGTGAATGGCATTTGATGGCACTTGTCAGCTCAATGTCAGCTGTCAACGTTGTTCTGATTTTCCATTCCTCTGTCCCCTCCTGTCCCAGGCTCCACCGCCCGACGTAGCTTGGCGCTCTTGGGTCTCTTCCACACAGGTAACTCTGACTCAGTGTCCCCCACGACGCCCCCCCCACCCCATCACTCTGGCCTGTGTGTCCATCAGCACGTGAGGATCGTGGTAGTTTTCCGTATACCTCTTTGGCTGCCTTATTGTTGATATTAAGCCATTTCAGCGATACAGATTCCTCTCATGAGAGAGCTTTGTGACACTCCAGTAAATGCCAGGCACGAGGAAAGGTTTCTATCATGTGGAGCAGAGTTGTGCCCCCCTCACATTTGTGGTGGACCCCCCTGGAGTCCTGGGCACAGGAGAGCAGTAGGGCTCTGCATCTGGCAGGAGTCTGTTCTGCAGAATAACAATAAGCTCTTCCCATTTTTCTTCCAATGCTGCAGAGAAATGACAAAATCCAGGACCAGAGTTTGCACAGAGTTGGAAGAGATCTGAGAGCTCATCAGGCCAAAGGGTGGCAAATAAATTTTATCTCGTGCCAGTTGCAACTGACTGAGGGTGGCTGCATGACGCTCTGCATTAGAAGCCCAATTTGAGCCCAGGGGGAAATGCTGCCCTGATCTATAGTCATGTCTGTCCTGGGCAGAGGATGGGAGGGTGGCCATTTGTGGATCATATATTGCCATCGCTGACCCAGCTCAGTTCTCTTCATTTATGGAACAGGAGACTAAGTCCTGATGAAATGGAAGGACCTTCCCCAGTTCACATAACTTGTTAGTGGTGGATTTAAGAAGAGGACCCAGGTTTTCAACATTAATTCTATACTTTTCTATTTGCACAGGAAGAGAGGCTTTGGAAATATCAATAGATAAGCCTGAGTTCAAATCCCTAACCCATTTACCAGCTGTGTGACTTTGGGCATGTCACTTAACATCTCTGTGCTTTGCTTTCCTCCTTTGTTAATAGAATAAAGGCACCCATGTTATTACTGGGAGAATTAAATGTGACAATGGTATGTGTAGCTCAGGGCCTCATGCATAAATGTTTGATTTCTCTCCTTTTGGTGAGAAAATATGGAAAATGATATCCATTATTAAGATGACCTCCTTGGGAGCAATTTGCACACCATGGCAATGATTTCATTGTATACTTGTAGATCTGGTTTGTTCCCTTGTGAACTCAGGGTTTGGGACAAGATTACCACCAAGATTCCTCCAGATTTAAAATTGCTATGACTGTAAATAAATAACTTTAAAGGATTTTTCTTTAGTTGTTTCTATGAGCTGGTACTTGGTAAATGAGCCCTGGAGGATTTCCTCGAGTCAAACCAAGGTCTTTCCAAGTGCAAAAGCCATTTACAGCATTCTAATCTCTTCCATGTTGTGCAACTCATGGCCTGAGACCTTGGTACGTCACACTCCATTGTAGTAATGGGTTTTCTTCTCTGCTGCCTGCTGTGGACGTGTGTCTTGCAAGGGCAGGAATTAGTCTGAATCATCACAGTGTCCCAGCACCCCACACAGGGCCTGGGTGCTCAGCCCGTGGTGGCTGGCTACATCTCTAGGGGTTGAGGACAGGTGTCCCAGGCTTCGCCGTGGCTAGGGCTTAGGACTTGCAAAGCCCAGAAATGAGTTCATCTGGAACTCTGGGACTCTGGCCCATTCACTTCCTCTCACAGCCTCTTGACTTTTCCACGCATGAAATGGGGAAGCTGCTCAGTGACTCTTCTGTCCTTGAGGCAGGGGCTAAATGGGCAAATCAAGAAAGGCTGCTGCCTCTTGACAGGGAGCCGGATGGAGCCACACACAGTGGTGTGAACAGCTGTACCTCCTCTGAAAACCATTTCAGGTTAACCAAAGCATTCCGCCCCTAGGAGGAAGGGAGGGAGGGAGGAGAAATTGGGCCCAAGGAACTGGGCTCAAGTGAGATTTATAAATAGGAACATGGAAACTCACGGAAGAAGCCAAGCAGGGCAAAGGAGAGTGGGCAAGTCTCAGCAAGACCATTCTAAGATGTAAACAGCTAATAAGAGAGGAACCAGATTTCCTGAAGACGCTTTGAGGGCCATTATGTAACTGTTTCCCCAGACTAGGATCACAGAAGCAGTTTGCAGCTGAGAAACGTGGCCAGAGATGAAAGAAAGCTTTGGTGCTTACACTGCTCATTCATTTATCCAGGCAACAAACGCTTCTTCATTGCCTCGTGTACACCTGACTGTGCCAGGTGCAGGGGAAACAATCATAATTAAGGTATCCTCTCTGTTTCCAGGATGCCAGAATTTAACCAGGGAGAAAGACACATGAACAGCTTAGAGAGGCAGTTGTAATGGTCACTATGTCGTGACATACACTGCTTTGTATTCTATAGTGTTTCCCGTGGTGGACATCCATTGTTCTGTCTGCCCGGAACTCTTCCGCTCCTCCTTGGCAACGTATCCCCCTCCTTTGGGGGGTATTGTCCCCTAGCCTGTCGTGGTCTGAATAAGAGTGTATGTCTCCATCTCTCTAAACGCTGGCGATAGTCCGGGGAACATGCACATGACTCAAGTCAGGACAATCAGAGTCCTTCCCTGGCATTTCTCTAACTGGAACTCAGAGAAAGAAGCACCTTTTCTCTCTGGCAGTAGAGCTGTGATGGCGGGGGGGGGGGGGGGGGGGGGGGGGTCTTGTGCTGCAGAGACAAGTTTCCTGCTTCCAAAAGGCTGGCAGTTGAGAGAATAAAAGTGATAGATAGGGGGAAGCAGAGATAAGATACACACACACACACACACACACACACAGAGAGGGAGAGAATGAGAGAGAGAGAGAGGTGGGCAGCTGAGGGCATTTGAGTCCCTGGTTTCAGCTTTTGCCCTATTTCTGCAGTGGTTTAGAAACACCAGCTAATCACTTCCCTTTTGTGTTTCAGCTCAAATTCGGTTTCTGTCACCTACAACCAAGGGTCTGGACTAACACACCCTGCCCCTGCCAGGGAGAAAGCCAAGGGAACTGGCATTAAATACCAATAATGGGCCAAACATTATGCTAGACGCTTTGCAAATGATCTCGCTTAACTCTCAAAATAACCTGAAAAGTAGGGCTCAGTAACCCCATTTTATCCTTAAAGAGAGAGGCTAAATAAGTCGCTCACGGTCCTAGAGTGAGTAAGTGAAACCGGAGCAGGGAATGGTGCTGAGCACTGGGCTAGGGCGGCAACCAAGGCAAATGCTCTTCCTGATTCAAGCAGTTACAGGATTAAACACACAATCACAGATAAATACTTATACATTATGGTAGGATTTTTGAAAACAAAGGGGAAGGGGGTAGAGAGAAGTATTGGCTTAAGTACTGAAGGCTAAAAGATGGAAAGGGAGGAGGGAAGTCGGCAGCTAGGTGGAAAGAACGGAGAGTCAGAGGCGCGCCGGCTGGGAGCAGGGAGACCAGCTAGGAGCCAGAGGCGACAGTAGCTGAGGTCGGGGCGGCAGCGGCCGGCGCTGGCCTGGGCTGTGAGCGGTGGAAGGATCTGAGGGAACGGCAGAGTTGGATGCTGCAGGACCTGCTCAAGGCTCAGACATGGCGGGGAAGAGAAATCAAGGCTGGCTTCCCAGTTCAGAGAAGCAAAGAGAGACCTCCCCATGCCTCGGCTGACATGGTGGGACGAAGAAGGGGACCCATGCCAGGGGTGCTGCAGCCATTTTGCCATAGGGAAGGGTGAAATGAAAGAAGTAAAGAAAATATGATATTATACTTGACATTCTGATTGCCGTTTGGGGGCGTGGCCAAGTTAGTATAGCAGAGAAGACAAAAGTAAATGCAGTAAAATCGGTCTTGAAAGTGGGGTTCCTTAGCAGGTTGAATGTCCCTGCCCAAGAGCAATGGCTGTGACAATAGGTCCCATGAGGCCTGTCTCAGAAGACAATTTTTTTTTTTTTTTTTTTTTTGCGGTCTGCGGGCCTCTCACTGTTGTGACCTCTCCCGTTGCGGAGCACAGGCTCCGGATGCGCAGGCTCAGCGGCCATGGCTCACGGGCCCAGCCGCTCTGCGGCATGTGGGATCTTCCCGGACCGGGGCACGAACCCGTGTCCCCTGCATCGGCAGGCGAACTCCCAACCACTGCACCACCAGGGAAGCCCAAGGACAATTCTTTGCACACATCTCTGGTACTTGGTGCCTTTTTTAAGGAGGAAGGAAGTGAGGGAGAGAGAAATATTCTGATTCTCTAAACTACACCTCAGTCAGTCGTCCAGAATCCTACCCGGAAAACTCCACAGTTAGTGGGAGGGTACACTGCTGGTTCTCCTTTCTCAGCACCTTCTGAAAGTTACGTTAGTTTAATCCATTAGCTATGAGATTATTTCACTGCCTTCAACAAAGAACAGAAAATACTTCACTTGTCTGTTCAATCCAGATTCTTATCATGGCCTCAGCTAAATTGTAAAAGGGCTTCCCACTTAGTGGTAGTGATGCGAAGTGAGTGCTGTCCAGCCAAGCAGGTGTGCCTTGCACAAATCCAGGCGGTGTCATTCACAGAGGTGGCAATGTGCCCGATGTGCCCTGGAGCTGAGTGTGCAAAACCCACACCATGAAACTCTTGCCTTATAAAAGAGGATCTCAATTCAAGTTCCAACTTGATTTCTTAATGGCTGTGAGAATCTCTGAATGACCCCCTACATCTCCCTGGGACTTAGTTCCATCAGCTGAAAAACGGGAAATGGACCAGATCAATTTTTCCGAAAGTATGTTTACTGGAACACTCAATTCTGTAGGCTATTACTAGGTCTTATATGGAAAAAAGATTCCAAGGTAAACCAACAAACAAAAATTAGATTTGAAAAGTTAAGATGGGATTTTTTAAATGGACCTACCCTAACCTATACGATAATAATGTACAAAATGAAACAATAAAAGTGGAATTAAAATTTCAGAGTTTCACCAGAGTTTGACATTTTTGGACCAGGAATATATTTTTATTTTTCAAGGCATGACCGGTCCTATACTTGCTAGTACATCACTTTATGGCTGGAGTGACAGTTTAAAAAAATTTTTTTTAATACAAATTATTTTGTAAAGTTATGATACTAAAATTAGAAAATACAGATCAGTGAAAGGGAAAATTGAAACTACTCAAGGAATAGAAATATTTATAAAATACTTCATTTCAATGTAAAAACTAAAATCACCTGCCGTTCAGAGAAATCCACACAAGTAACATTCTGTGCATCGCTTTCTGGAGACTTTCTCTCACTATATATTGGTATTGCCAGATGGGAGGATGATATTTGGCAGAGATCCATGATCCCAGATTCCTGAGTCATGACCACAAGAAAACATATGCATAAAGGATGAGGCCAGACAGCACAAGCTTTCATTACACTGAGACTTTTGCTCCAAGTCCTATGATGCCCTGGCCGGGGCGCAGGGAGGCTGCCTTTTATCCAGGTTACATGTATTCCAAGTGGTGGACACAAGAGACGGTAGGCTGAGGAGACACCACGGTCCTTCCCCTGTGTCAGAACCACACCTAAGCGCTCGCTGTCTTACTACTTCAACGGTGAGGAAAATGTGTTCAGAGACAGCACGTCCAGAAGACCCAGACCAGAGTTGTCAGAATCTCATCAGCCCAGACCTCTCTAGAGAAGGAAACACACCTCACTCTTATTGCAACAGCAGTCTGGAAGAGTGCAGAGAACCCCAACAGACTGAATCCAAGATGGGGAACATGTATGTGCACAAAAGTGGGGTCATGCCATTCGATAGTAATCACCTTTTTTTCTTGGGTCATTTAACCTGAGGATGGTGGAATAACTGCTGTTGTCTTGTGGCCTCTTAGACCACAAAGTTGGCAACAATCGATGATAGAGTTGTTGGAAAGATCTCTCACATTCTGAGCAAAGGGTGGAGGTGGGAAGTGGGCACGGGGAGACGGACAGTGTTGGGGGGCTGATCTCTGAGGGCCCTCCAGCACTTGTGGCCAATCCCTTTGAGGAGTAGAAGGACTTCCAGCCCTTAAATTAGTGTTTCCAAGGTATAGGATGTGCACTCCTTGTTCTACTTATGAAGATTTAAGGTCATCTACAGGCAAGGCATGAAACAGCATCAACTCAGAGTGAGGGAACAATTCCCTTTTCAATTTTCTTTCAGCCTTTCCAGTTGTATCTAGAGAAAGCAGGCTTCAGCAAGCAACACTATCTAGTTAGAATCTGATAAAATTGCTCCGTTTTCATAATCATCATTTTGAGCGACCATCAGTTGTTGCAAGAATTACAGCAACAGAGAGAGATCTTCCCGATATCAGTTTTCCATTCATGGTAGTCATATAAAGTTTCCTTTTAAAATGAACTTAAGTTAAAAAGTGACTAGATTTAAAGAAAGCTATTGAGTAAATAATAACACGGCTGGAATACAAGTATGACAAAAACATGAAGGTGGAACACAAATGACTGAAGGTGAGGAGAGACTGTGGAGGGAAAGAATTTGCATGAGGTGGGGATGTGCAAGCTGGGGATTCCCTAATAAGGAAAGACCGTTTTTGCCCACCTCCCAGATTGGTTTTTCCAGAAAGGTAATGACGCACATTAGGGCCAGATTTCCATGTCCAGGGAATGGAAGAGACACTTGTCTGTGATTCTCAGGTACTGTGAGGCAGGAGAGAAATGTTGGGTATTGGAAGCAGAATGAGAAAAGGGAGCTGGAGTGGCTGGCAGAGCAGGAGGGGAGGTATTTGTGATGCATCCTTGGGGAGAATCAGGACAGTGAAGCAATGCATCCTGGGACTTGGGTCCTTCTGTCTGTTCTCAGGAAGGGAGACAAAACAAACTAGACAACTGGTGGTGGATTCTGCCATGTTTTGCCCTGATATTATCATAGGCAAAATTTCAGGTCTGTAAGCCCAAGCATTGAGGAGCGAGTGGGCCTCCGTGATATCTTATCAAGTGGAGGAATAAACACCCTGAGTTTCTACTTACACTGTTCCCCACATCCTCTCTCTGGAGTCCTCGCTGCTGTTTGGAGAGGCTATCACTGGGGTCGAACCTGAGTTTTCACTTGAAGATTTGTCTACTTGAATACATCCCCTGGAAAAAAAACAGAGCGCCCAGCAACACCTGTGACATATCAGTTTGACCAGAAAAACTTCAAGTTCATGAAAAAACTCCTGATTTTAAAATTACGTTCACGTACATTGTCACATTTCTGAAAAGCACTTCCAACAGTGCCTGAGGCATATTAAGCGTCATAGAGATGTTAGCTTTGTCGCTGTTGCTGTTATTATTGTTATTTTCACCCTCACCCTGAGAGGAAGACAAGGCAGCGGTCAATATTGGAGTCATTTTATGGACAAAGCAAGAAACTCAGAGAGATTAAGTAACTTGTCTAAATCTGTACAGGTAAATGAATGGCAGAGCCAGGACTTGAAGCCAGGTTTTAAGGCTATAAATCTCAGCTTTTAAAACATGATGAAACATCTCCACTTATAAAGTTCTCTCAAGTGCGACTTCATTTGTCACCTAACAAGCCTCTTAGGCAGGTAGCACTGAGGCAGTGGAAGAGCCAGTCACAGCTGTAACTTCAAGTTCTATCGCTCACCAGCCCCGTGACCGTGAGCTGGTTTCCTAGCCTCTCTCTGGACCCCAAGCTTTTCATTGGTAGATGGGCTGTGAGTGAGGATTGAGGAAGATACTTCGGTGTACGTCGAATGCTCAGCACACGAGGGCAGCTATTATAATCACAACAGGGTCCTTCTTCAGAAGAGAAAGGAGAACTCATGTGACCTGCCCAAGTTCTTGGGTTTCCCAATTCCAAGTTCAGGTTCACTGCACCATTCTGCCTCACAGTCAAAGTGAGGCCGTTAAAGAAGATTGTTAGAACTGGGAGTTGGAGGAAAAGAGAAGTGGTGTGAGCCTGTTCAGAACTGAAAGCCCTCTGACAAGAAGTGTGAGGATGACCAGTTTTGAAATGATCAGAAAGATCTGACTGCAAGAACATTTTAAATTCCCATTTTTCTAAGTACCATCTCCTTAAACAAGATAATGCAAGTGAATCAATAATAATGAGTTCTCTTTCCTCTGAACACGTCCCAGAAGTAAATAAACTGACCGGGAAAAAGACTTTATTTCTGATGTTACAACCTTGGGGGAAATAGACCAATGAGCATCGAGCACTAATTTTGATGGACAGGAGGGATGGATGGAAAGACAGTCTAAGACTTTGCTACCCAAATTCTGGTCCTCAGACCAGCAGTGTGGGCATCACCAGGGAGTTTGTTAGAAATGCAGAATCTCAGACCCCGCCCCAGACCTCTTGAATCTGAATCTGCAGTAATACTGGTCCTACCCCTGGAAGGTTTAAAGTAATTGGTCTGGAGTGTGGCCTGGACACTAGGATTTTCAAAGCTCCCCAGGTGATTCTAAGGGGACAAGCAGGGAGAAGAGGCAGAGCAGCTATAGCTGGCCTACTGTTATTCTGTTGAGATAACTTCAGACAACCTGGGGGCTCTGATTTTAACTGGAGACACTCAATATACCAGCACCAGTCCACCTGGAGCCACTAAAGTGCCTTCTGCCACTAGCCACAGGCGTTTTGCTGATGCCTGGACCACAAAGACACGTTGCCATGAACCACAGGCAGAGGTGAGGAGTGAAAACGTGAGTATCAGGACTTCCGTCTATTTCTGCCATCGTCCGCTGTACCCAGTCAATAAGCCCAGTTTCTTATTTTTAAAAGCTTCCTACTGAGGTCTCGATTTGGTTGACCCATGGGGTGTGTTAGGCAGCATTTAGATGAATCTTAGGCTCAGAGCTTATGAAACTACAAATCCTTCGAGAAGAGGTCAAAGGAAAAGCTACTTTCTGTCAACCACACTCTACTGAGGATTAGTTTTCTCTTCTCTTTCTGGAGTTGGTTTGCTTATAAATTGAACAAGGAAACACTGGACCCAGGTGAAAGAGATCGACCTCAGTGAATAGAGTTAAAGGGTGAATAGGACTAAAATGTCGAGAGGGTCGGGTACCAGCCAAGTATCTGCTCCTGGAGACATTGGAGAACAGCCAACCTAAATGTTAACTCAGGAGCGACCACTGTTCTAAGGGCTTTGCAAGATAAACTGAATCCTCACCATAGCCCTATAATGTAGGAACTGCTGTTGCACTTTACAGAGATTATCACTGAAGCTCAGAGGCGTTCAGGTTGCTTAGCTAGTAAGGGCTCGAGCTGACCTTCCAGCCCAGGCCTCCACGGACTCCCAAGCCCATTTCCTCCCCTATACTCACTTTCCACCAAGAAGTAGCACATCAGCATTCTAAGATGAGATCATTTTAATTCTGGAAAAATGGAGGGGTGATTTGCCAAAGAGGCCAAATGGGAAGAAGAGAGTTAGGTAAGGAATAATATGGAAGCCCTCTTCCGTCTGAGCAGCATTTAGAAGAGAAAAAACTTCCTCTTAATTAATTATTTATTTTCGATGGAAGGATAGTGGATCTACAATATTATACTAGTTTCAGGTGTACAACATAGTGATTCAATAGTTTTATAGATTATACTCCCTCTAAAGTTGTTACAAAATAATGGGTGTATGTCCCTCTGCTGTAACTGCAACTTAACTTAGATGAGTCTTCTCATGGGGACAAGGAAATGTTCTTGTGGTCTTCGGTTTAGCACAATTTCATGGTAACAGGGCTGTGGAGTCCTAAGTTCCTGAGGACAGATGCTCCATTGCTTTTTGCCATTAGCAAGTTACTGCTGTTAGTGTCAAGTGGACGTTCAGTGACTATAAAGTAGCAAAAAAATGTTCAGGCGCTTGCCTGTTGCATGCATCTTTTGCAAGTTTATTCAACCAGTGTTCACCAAGTGGATGCCTGTGTCTCACCCTATATTTTGTGTGTTATGGACACTCTAATTCATCCCTGAGGAGTGGGCACAGTATTTTATTTTATTTCATTTCATTTTATATTTTATTTTGCCACGCCACGTGGCTTGTGGGATCTTAGTTCCCCGACCAGAGATTGAACCTGGGCCCTCGGCAGTAAAAGCAAGGTGTCCTAACCACTAGGCAGCCAGCGAATTCTCAGTGTTCCATTTTAGAGATGAGAACATTGAGGTTCAGTGAAGACCTGAATTTGGTCTCAGACTGTCTGACTGTAGAGCTTGTCCTCTTTCCTGGATACTCTCTTAACTTTACAGTCCACAGGTTCTTAAACCTTAGTGGACATTCGATGCACTTGAGGAGTTGGTTAAAAGGCAGACTCCTGGGTCCTCCTCCAAGAGATTCTGATTCTGGAAGTCTGGAGTTGGGCTCCAGAATTTACATGTTCAATGGTATCCCCTAAGTGACTCTAATTCCAGTGGTCTGAAGAACACACTAAGTGATTACTGTATCAGTGCTTCCCCCAGACCCAGTCCCAAGAGAAGGAGAAATCCACAGCCCAGCTGGAGGTGGCAGACACACGATGGATTAGTACAACACAGCACAGGAATTGCTAAGTGGGGGACATGTCCTAGGAAGCTCAGACTTCAGTTGTCCAGGTAGAAAGAAACATGGGGGTTGGAAGTAGATGGTACAAGGCACGGTTGGGGGGTGTTGCACTAAGGCCAGCAGAACAACGGACCCTTCCCAGCACTATGTTGACAGCAGATACTCCCTTTCTGAACACAGACTTCATGCCCTTGCTCCTAGCACTGCCCCACCCAAACACCATTCACACACATCCCCTCAGGAATTAAGTCCTGTTGGTGGGCACTTCTGCAGGCCTCTGAAATCCATCCACTCTTTTCCATCCCACTGCTGTTCTGCTGTTACCTTCATGCAGTCTGCCATCTCTCTCCTCTGCCACGCATTAGCCTAGTCTAAAACGTCCACCTTTGCTCCCCTCCATTCATGGTCTATGCAGGATCCAGCGTGATCTTTTGAAAATGCAAATCAGATTACATCACCCCACCCCCAATGTAAGCTCCTCTACAGATTAAAGCCCCCGACCTTTATATATCCTGGTCTGCAGTCCCCTTTGCTATCCGGCCCCGATTATTTGGCATCTGTGTTGCTCACTTCCTCTCCCCACAGCACTTCTTGATCCCCCATCCAAAGTCCCTGGCCTTTTGCAAATATTGCTCCTCTGTTGGGGATGCTCTCCCCTCCATCTGGGTAACTCCTAGAGCATCCTTCTTTCAGGGCTCTGCTGGGATGCCACTTCCTCACGACCCCCAGTGAGCTGGGTGCCTCCTCTGTCCCCCACAGTCCCTGCGTGTTGCTCCTCCTTGCTCTCTACACTCAGCACCCTGCATTTTAACTGCTCACATCTCTCTGCTCACCACGGGGCCATAAACCCCGCAAGGACAACGGCCCGTGGGTCATGACCTCCCCGTGTACCTGAGCCTTGCATGGTGCTGTGCTCAGTCTGCACTTGTTTCAAATTGTCTGAGTGCATGAATGCACAAATGTGGGCTTGAGTGCCACCTGCCAATGAGCCTGGTGGTTAAGTCTCAGAGTCTCTTCCAGCCTCATGCCCGAGGCCCCCTTTCTACTCACTTTCTTCCTGGGCCTGACGACCTGATGCTGTGCCCTAGAAATCTGCAGTTTTGACAAGTTCTGTCAGTCAATGCTGATGGAGGTGATTCATGGATCTCACTTTGAGAAATTCTGCTGGGCCCCTTTCAGGCAGACCTAAGGGGTCGGGGCCTGTCTTCCATGTGGGAAGTGGGGCAAATGTCTGACCATGGGCTATGGAACTGAAGGGGGAGAAGAAGAGAGGTTAAAGGAGGACATAGGTAGTTCCTGCTGGCTTGTCCTGATGTTAACAACAACAGTGACACGATAATAATAACAACGAATATCATGGAACACGTATGATGTATTAGAGCCCATGTTAAATGCTGTGTGTGGATGGTCTCCTTTAATCTTTACAACCACCCAGTGAGTGGGGGACTATCATCCCCCTTTCACAGATCATGAGGGTTAGAAAATTTAAGTAATTTGCTCAAGCTGCTAGTGAGTGGTAGATCTTAAATTCAAACTTATTGCCCAATAGAGTCAGTGTTATTGACCCACTGGAATGAAGGAGGTCACACACCAGAGGACCCATGGGGTGTCTCACCAAACAAAGGAAGGATAGAGATATTATATGATTGGGGCGAGTGTGGAGTGTAGGTAAAATTTACAGTTGACCCTTGAACAACATGGGCTTGAACTTCACGGGTCCACTGATTCGTGGGGTTTTTCCAGTAAATGCACACAATACTACAAGATCCATGGTTGGTTGAATCCATGGATGTGGAATCGTGAAAATGGAGGGCTGACTGTAAAGTTTTGCACAGAATTTTGACGGTGTGGAGTTGGCATCCTTAGCCCTGGTGTTGTTCAAGGGTCAACTGTAAAAGCAACAGTTTGAATAAGCTCAAAGCAAACCAGATCTGTGGATGTAGGATCAACATCAGCTCTGGATGCAAAATGGATGTGGACTCCTTCACTACAAAGTGAGGGTAGGTATGGACAGTTGAGTCTAGAAAAGCCTTATTGGACACTGTACCTGGGCTGGAAATGGAGTCTGTTTCTCTGTGTCAAAGTAACTTAGATTCTCCAGGCAAGGGTGAGGCATTTCATTCTTGCTGATATAATTTCAAACAACCAAGTTTCTGATAGTGTATGATTTTAGAGCCCAGAGTCTCTCAGTGTAAGAAAGTAGCAGTCACAAAGAAAGGAGATGTTATGACACTTTGGGGGTTATCTCAGCAGTATCCTGTTCTGGGCAGAAATATTGTCTCCTAGCACTCAGCAGTTGACTTCATCTGTGTCTGTTACCTTATTATTATTATTATTATTATTATTATTATTTTTTGTGGTATGCGGGCCTCTCACCGTTGTGGCCTCTCCTGTTGCAGAGTACAGGCTCTGGACGCACAGGCTCAGCGGCCATGGCTCATGGGCCCAGCCGCTCCGCGGCATGTGGGATCTTCCCGGACTGCGGCGCGAACCCGCGTCCCCTGCATCGGCAGGCGGACTCTCAACCAGTGCGCCACCAGGGCAGCCCCTGTTACCTTATTATTTTATCTGTGTCTTATCTGTATCTATAGCCATTATCTGTCCTATCTATCTTATTTGTGTCTAGTCTGATGAACAGCCAGACAAATTTTTACTTTCTTATTCTGGGCTAATTTTTATTTTCTCAGGGCTTGTGAGTGTATTAGCGTCTTGTGACTGCTGTAACAAGTGCCGTAAATTAGGTGGCTTAAAACAATAGAAAAGAAAAAAAAAAAAAAGAAAAAAAAAACAATAGAGAAATTTTCTCTCATAGTTCTAGAGGCTAGAGGTCCAGGATCAGGAGGTTGGCAGGGCTGGTTCGTTCTGAGCATACTGTTCCCTGCCTCTCTCCTGGTTCCTGGTGGTTGCTGGCATTCCTTGGCTTGTAAGTGCATCACTCCAGTCTCTTCCTCCATCTTCACATGGCCTTCTGCCTCTGTCTGTCTGTCTTCACAGGGCTGTTTTCTGTGAAGGACACCAGTCATATTAAATTAGGGGCCCACCCTATTCCCGTGTGATTTCATCTCAGTTTAACTAATTAAGGTCACATTCTGAGGTATCGGAGGTTTAAGACTTCAACATATCTTTTTTGGAGGACACAATTCACCTCATAACAAAGAACAGAACAAACTTGTTCCTGAGTCAGGACCTAGTAAGAATTTGTGCCTTGCCATGACTCAAGTGTGGCACGCAGACTAGCAGTTTCAGCATCACCCGGACCTTGTTGGAAATGCAGAATCTGGGACACCACTCCAGACCAATGCATCAGAAAACTATGTTTCAACACTATCCCCAGGTGACAGGTTTGCACATTAAACTGTGAGAAACAATGCACTAGCTGACAGCACGTGAGTGGTCCCGTGGACATACAAAACCATGTTTACATGGCCAGATTTGAACCTGTGTGCTATTAGGAATTAAGATCCTGAACAGCAGCTGTCTCCCAAAGAAACTACTCCATACCAGCAACTCTAACAGTGGCAAGGAACCAAAGATAACGGGTGGATTTGGGTGGAAGTCTTGCTGGGGTCTTAGGGTAGGCTGATGGAGGAAGAAGAGTAGAGGCCGGTATGGGGGCTGCTAGAACTCCCCCAACTGCTTCCAAACCACGTGACCACCACTTAATACTCTGACCTCACTGTTCTCGGGGGTAAAGTGGAGTGAATACCTCTTACCTTGGTGACTGGTGTGAGAATTAAGGGTGAAAATATGCCTAGAGAGTCTAGTACAGCATCTTCAGGGAAAAATGCAAAATGAAGAGTGACTGGGTCCACCCTTGGAGAAGAGGAAGCTTGACAGGTGGTGTAGCTCATTCAGTCATTTCTTCATTCATTCAGCATTTGGTACCTACGATGTGCTAGACCCTATCCTAGGCACTGGGAATACAAATAGGAGTAAGTCCTCCAGTGGTTCCCAGTCAAAGGGAGGAGAAAATGAGGCAGATGTTGAGGCACCAACAACACAGGCTGAATCAGGAACTTCTCACGGGGTGTATGGCGGGTACTGGAAGGGGCCTCCCACCCCCCGCCCGGCTTGCAGCAGGCATGCTAACTCTGGCCCCCACTGTGTGGTTTCAGGCTTCCCCACCTCATTTCTTCTCATTAGTTTGGTTCCAAAAAATGATGGATGTGAGCCTGTAGCTGCCAGATCTTAGAGTCTAACTGATTAAAAACAACAGCAGTGACAAGCAGGCAGCTTTCATAGAATGAAAGCCAACTTAATCATTTATCAGATGTTACTGTAAGCACGATGCATGGATTATCTCATTCAACTTTTGAGGCAAAGCCTTTGAGGCTTATACCAAGCTCTGGCATCAGCAAACCTAGGTCTGAACTCCGGGTGATTTAGATGAGTTACTTAACCCCTCCAAGTCTGTTTCCTACTCATTTTTTTTTTAACATCTTTATTGGGGTATAATTGCTTTACAATGGTGTGTTAGTTTCTGCTTTATAACAAAGTGAATCAGTTATACATACACATATATCCCCATATCTCTTCCCTCTTGTGTCTCCCTCCCTCCCACCCTCCCGATCCCACCCCTCCAGGTGGTCACAAAGCACAGAGCTGATCTCCCTGTGCTATGCGGCTGCTTCCCACTAGCTATCTATTTTACATTTGGTAGTGTATATATGTCCATGCCACTCTCTCACTTCATCCCAGCTTACCCTTCCCCCTCCCCATATCCCGAAGTCCATTCTCTAGTAGGTCTGCGTCTTTATTCCCATCTTGCCCCTAGGTTCTTCATGACCATCTTTTTTTTTTTTTTTTTTTTTTTGATTCCATATATATGTGTTAGCATACAGTATTTGTTTTTCTCTTTCTGACTTACTTCACTCTGTATGACAGACTCTAGGTCCATCCACCTCACTACAAATAACTCAATTTCGTTTCTTTTTATGGCTTAGTAATACTCCATTGTTTATATGTGCCACATCTTCTTTATCCATTCATCTGCCGATGGACACTTCCATTGCTTCCATGTCCTGGCTATTGTAAATAGAGGTGCAATGAACATTTTGGTACATGACTCTTTTTGAATTATGGTTTTCTCAGGGTATATGCCCAGTAGTGGGATTGCTGGGTCATATGGTAGTTCTATTTTTAATTTTTTAAGGAACCTCCATACTGTTCTCCATAGTGGCTGTATCAATTTACATTCCCACCAACAGTGCAAGAGGGTTCCCTTTTCTCCACACCCTCTCCAGCATTTATTGTTTGTACGTTTTTTGATGATGGCCATTCTGACTGGTGTGAGATGATATCTCATTGTAGTTTTGATTTGCATTTCTCTAATGATTAATGATGTTGAGCATTCTTTCATGTGTTTGTTGGCAGTCTGTATATCTTCTTTGGAGAAATGTCTATTTAGGTCTTCTGCCCATTTTTGGATTGGGTTGTTTGTTTTTCTGATATCGAGCTGCATGAGCTGCTTGTAAATTTTGGAGATTAATCCTTTGTCTGCTGGTTCATTTGCAAATATTTTCTCCCATTCTGAGGGTTGTCTTTTCATCTTGTTTATGGTTTCCTTTGCTGTGTGAAAGCTTTTAAGTTTCATTAGGTTCCATTTGTTTATTTTTATTTCCATTTATCTAGGAGGTGGGTTAAAAAGGACCTGTATGCAGAAAATTATAAGACACTGATGAAAGAAATTAAAGATGATACAAATAGATGGAGAGATATACCATGTTCTTGGATTGGAAGAATCAACATTGTGAAAATGACTCTACTACCCAAAGCAATCTACAGATTCAATGCAATCCCTATCAATCTAGCACTGGCATTTTTCACAGAACTAGAACAAAAAATTTCAAAATTTGTATAGAAACACAAAAGACCCCGAATAGCCAAAGCAATCTTGAGAAAGAAAAATGGAGCTGGAAGAATCAGGCTCCCTGACTTCCAACTATACTACAAAGCTACAGGAATCAAGACAGTATGGTACTGCCACAAAAACAGAAATATAGATCAATGGAACGGGATAGAAAGCCCAGAGATAAACCCACGCACATATGGTCACCTTGTCTTTGATAAAGGAGGCAAGAATATACAGTGGAGAAAAGACAGCCTCTTCAATAAGTGGTGCTGGGAAAACTGGACAGCTACATGTAAAAGAATGAAATTAGAACACTCCGTAACACCATACACAAAGATAAACTCAAAATGATTAAAGACCTAAATGTAAGGCCAGATACTATTAAACTCTTAGAGGAAAACATAGGCAGAACACTCCATGACATAAATCACAGCAAGATCCTTTTTGACCTACTCATTTTTTTAAATGGGATAAAAATGGTACTGACGACAGTGCCTGGAACATGCCGATAACATTGTTGTGTTGAATAGGACTGAACATTGTGTGTGTCAGTGGCAAGGGAACAACCAGCCACTGTTCTCTTTGAGAGACAATGGTGTTACCTCTCCAGTTCTCATCTATCAGCTGGGTATTCAGGAACCCCTGTGATGCTTCAGCATAAGTCTTACTGGATTGCAGGAGAGAAAGGAGGAATCAGGCTTTCTATTTAGAGTAACAGTCAAATCGACATTTCTCAGACTTATTCCTAAGCCATTATGAAGAACTCAATGATCTGTGCTAATGAAGAGACATGAACATCACCTGGGATGACTTTGGGCTTGAGCGTCAAACTCATTTTAAAATTTGGACTCTGGCAGTAACCCAATTACCTGATAAATTTTGCCTCCTGTTTTCTCTCTCTCCTCCACCTGCCTTTCAGTGGAGGGGATACGAAAGTCTAGAAGGGGAAGAAGGAGGAGGCTCAAGTTGATACAAAAGCAATTGGAAGACTTACCATCATCCTGCTCTAGTTTTGTCCTGGAACTTCTCACTTTCTGATAATTATAGGTTTTCTGCTTTCCGCTCACACTGCAATCTAAGCTCCGTGAGAGTAGTGATTGGCTCATTGCTGTCTCCCAGGTACCAAGCACAATGTCTGGCACATAAAAGCCCAAGATCAGGGACTTCCCTGGCAGTCCAGTGGTTAAGACTCCACGCTTTCACTGCAGGGGGCGTGGGTTTGATCCCTGGTTGGGGAACTAAGATCCCACATACCGTGTGGCACGGCCAAGGAAAAAGAAAAGCCCAAGCTCAATAAATATAAGTTGAATGAAGGAAGGAAGGAAGGAAGGAATGAGTGACATACTAAAGAAGTTGTTTTAACCCCTGACTATAATTCAACAATACTGTGGGCTTTAAAACAAATCCAATTTTTCAGATTCTCCACCCTGGAAATTCTGATACAGAAAGTCTGGGCATGGGGTCCAAGAAAGGGCACTTCTTAAAATCTACTCATATCTCTGGAAAGATCCGAGAGAAATTAGTGACATCATTTGCTTCCAGGGAGGAGAATTGACTGGTTGGGGGCCATGGAGGGAGATTTTTAACTGAATGTCCCTTTGCATATTTTTTGCTTGTGAGTCATACATTACCAACACATAAAAGAAAATAAGATTTAAATTAAAGATTAAAAAACACCCTAGATGTGCACCCTGATGTGCAGCCGGGGTTGAAAATAACCAACTGAAGACAAGTTGTTATGTCTCACCAGGAGCTGGGATTGGGCAGACGGTTCAAATGTGGGCTCCCGTGCTGCTTGCGTAATGGGCTATCGCTGAAGCAGGCCAGGAGGGGAAGTTACTGCGCTGACATATGAGGTCAGTTAATCAGCTGGGGAGAAGGAGTGGGGCTGTTGTCTGTCATTCCAGGTGCTCAGGGGCCTTGCAAGCCTGGGTTTGAGTAAAATACGCAGGAAATTTCCTGTGCTCTGTGATAGCCACGCATTCAACAAGAAGCCGTCCTGTCTCCCTCCTTTTTTTTTCTTTTAATGTTTTTTTATTGCGGTAAAAGTCACATAATATAAAACATACTATTTTGACCATGTTTAACTGTACACTTCAGTGGCAGTAAGCACATTCACATTGTTGTGCAACTCTCACCATCATCCACCTCCCAAATGTTTCACCTTCCTAAACTGAAACTCTGTCCCCTTTAAACGCTAACTCCCCATTCCCCCTCCCCCACCCCGCTCCCCCCAGCCCCCGGCACCTACCAGTGTACTTTCTGACTCCATGATTTTGACTATTGTACGTACCTCATATAAATGGAATCAAACAGTATTTGTCTGCACCTAGTGTATATTGGAATGCTTTTTTTTTTTTTTTTTTTTTGCGGTACGCCGGCCTCTCACTGTTGTGGCCTCTCCCGTTGCGGAGCACAGGCTCCGGATGCGCAGGCCCAGCGGCCATGGCTCACGGGCCCAGCCGCTCCGTGGCATATGGGATCTTCCCGGACCGGGGCACGAACCCGTGTGCCCTGCATCGGCAGGCGGACTCCCAACCACTGCACCACCAGGGAAGCCTGGAATGCATTTTTAAGGTTAACTTAATATATGTCCTGCAAACAGACTGTACCTTCTCTTTTTTTTCGCCTGTGCTATACAGTAGGCACTCATCAAGATGACTGGTGAGTGCCCCCTGTTTGGTAGTCAAAAGCTCCCCGAAAAATCAGATAAATTTTCTTCTTTGGCTCATCAGATTGGCAAAGATTAAAAGAATAATATCTAGCATTAGAAGGCTAGAGAAACAGAGTCTTATACACTGTGGGAGGTACCGTGCTACTGGCTTACTGGAAAGCGATTTTGCAATTAAAGCCAAAACCTTAAAGGTAGTTCATGGTATGTTTTGACTCACTAATTCTGAATGATCTATCTTATGGAAGTATTCAGCCACGTGAACAAATTTATATATGTAAAGATGTTGACCATAGTATTTATAACAGTGATTATATTAATATAAAATTATATTTACAATTTTCTGTTATAAATGATAGAAAAATCCACCAATATAGGATCATTTAAGTTATGGTACATACACACAGTGGAATGCCTTGCCACCATCAAAAATGTAAAAAGGACATCGTGATATAATATTAGATATGCATATAATAGTTCACTATTGAAAAGGTAGAAGTGATTTTTTTTTTCAGTTAGGGGTATTTTGTTTCATTCTAATCTGAGTGAACCACACATGGGTGTATTTTTTCCTCTGCATCCACAGCCTCCCAGGAGAGCGTAGAGCCCTGGCTCCCTTTCCATCTTGAGGGTCTATTGTTCTGTGTGAAAACCTGAACTTATAAATCAGATATTTGAAGAGTCGAGTCTTTGCTCTGTAAAATAATTCACTGTGGGTTTTCTTTATCTATTTACAAATAGCAAGGGCACCAAGTACATTTTGAATTTCATTTGATTTACACAATTTAGGAAGAAAGACTTCAGGAACCGATCAAATTCCAGAACTGCAGGGTGTCTCTAGAATCTATTTTACACAACTTCCCATTGATGACTATCTCTGGATGGATGGATGGATGGATCTCATAGGGATGACGAGTGGGGCTCAGCCGTACTAACAATAATAACCACTTGTCTAGGGGGAAACCTACAGCTTTTCCTCCTGCGAATCTTTCTTTACCGCTCAAACAGAACACTTCACTTCTAATGCTTCCGGTCACCAAATGTGTGAAGTTTTTTCCCCACATCAAGCAATTCTCCATGACACCAGCTGAGTGTCCTACAATTTAATTCAGTTTGGATACTGTTTACCCGGAGAAAGTGTCAAATCCCACAGGTTGAGGGCTGAGTCCCACAAGACTGCTCCCACCTGACCTCAGATGCCAATCTCAAGTAGTAGGTCCCCGGGTTACCTGCGACTTCTGTTCGACTTGGATTCAAATCAGAGGTTCCCACAACCCCCTCCTCAGATTCAATTAATTTGCTACGGTGGCTCACAGAACTCAGGGAAACACTTGTTTATCAGCTTATTAAAGAAGCTGCTATCCCTGTTGAGTGGAGGTCTGCCACCTTTCCGGTATGTGGATGTGTTCACCAACCTGGAAGTTCTCTGAGCTTTCGTGATTTTTTTGGAGGGTGCCTGCAAGCAACCACAGTGAAGGCCAGTGACGTGCTGTTGAGTCCCCTCAACCCTCTGACACACGCTGCTGTTGTTCCTTCCTTAAATATTTGATGGACTTTACCAGTGACACCATCTGGCATTGTGGGGACATTCTGTACTATGAATTCAATTTCGTTAATAGACATAGCAGTATTTGAGCCATTCGTTTTTCTCTTGTTAGTTTTGGTAAATTGTGTTTTCCAAAGAATTGGTCCAGGTGCTGAAGTTATTGGCATAAAGTTGGTTATAACATTGCCTTATTATCCTCCTAGTGTCTGTAGGTTATATCCCCTCTTTAATTCCTACTATTAACAATTTTGTTCTTTCAGCTTTTTTTTTTTAATTGAAGTATAGTTGATTTACAATATCGTGTCAGTTTCAGGTGTACAACACAGTGATTCAGTTATATATGTATATACATATATATATACACACATATATATATTCTTTTTCAGATTCTTTTCCCTTATAGGTTATTACAAAATATTGAGTATAGTTCCCTGTGCTATACATCTCTGTGTTTTTCTTTATTATTGATATTTTGGGCTTTGTTAACATTTCTCTTGTTTTCCATTGTTGTTAACTATTTCATTGATTTCTGATCTTTTCTTTGGTATTTTCCTTCCTTGCACATGGGGTTTAATTGCTTATCTTTTTCTACCTTTTTAAGATAATTTAGATCATTAAGAAAGTAGATAATCTGTTTCAAACTCTTCTCCTTTTACTTACTGAGATATGATGGCCATATAACATTATGGAAGTTGAAGGTTCGATTTGACACACTTTCTATGCTGCAATATGATTACCACTGTAGCATTAGCTAACACTTCTATCACATCACATAATTATTATTTCTTTTTTGGTGTGAACAATTAAGATCTAGTCTCTTAGCAACTTCGAAGTTTATAATACATTATTATTAACTATAATAACTATGCTGTGGATTAGATCTCCAGGACTTATTTATCCACTCGTTGCCTTAAGCAGCATCTCCCCAGTTCTCACCCCTCAGCCTACTCTGTTTTTACAGGTTCAGTTTTTCAGTGTTTCACTTTTAAGTAATATCATACAGTATTTGTCTTTCTCTGTCTGACTTATCTCACTCAGCATAATGCCCTCAAGGTCCATCCATGTCGTCTCAAATGGTAGGATTTCTTTCTTTTTTGTGGTTGCAAAATATCCCATTGTGTATGTACATCACATTTTCTTTATCCATTCATCTGTTGACAGACACTTAGGTTGCTTTCCTATCTTGGCTATTATATATAATTGCATTAATATAATATTATATTGCATATAATAGTGCAGATATCTTTCCAATATCCTGTTTTCATTTCCTTTGGATATATACTAGAAGTGAGATTGCTGGATCATATGGTAGTTCTATTGTTAATTTTTTGAGGAAATTCCATACTGTTTTCCATAATGGCTGAACCTATGTTCATTCCCACCAACAGTGAATTAGTGTTCCCTTTTCTCTACATTTTTGCTAACACTTGTAGTCTCTTGTCTTCCTGATAAAAGACATTTATCAATGAGATGATATCAATGAGCTTTGATTTGCATCTTGCTGATGACTAGTAATGTCAAGTATCTTTTCATGTACCTGTTGGCCCTTTGGATGTCTTCGTTGGAAAATGTCTATTTAGGCCCATTTTCAATCAGATTTTTAAAAATTAAAATTTATTTTGAGATAGTTGTAGATTCACCTACAGGTTTTTTTGTTGTCATTGAGTTGTATAATGTATAGCGTATAGTGATGATGGTAGTTGATAATTCTGTCAAATAGTGAGAGTTAAAAAAACATTAAAATAGTGTTAAAATATCCAACTATGGTTGTGTATTTGTCTCTTTTTTCTTTTAGTTGTGATCAGTTTTTGCTTCAAGTATTTTAAGCCTCTGTGATTAGGTACATACTCATTTGGGATTGTTATGTGTTAATGAATTGATACTTTCATTATTTAGAAGGGTCCCCTTTTGTCTCTGGCAATAATTCTTTATCTTGACATCTACTTTGTTATCAGTATAACCATACCAGCTCTCTTATGCTTAGTTTTTTCATGGTATATCTTTTTCTATCCTTTTGCTTTCAAGTTATCTATGCCTCTGTATTTAAAATACATCTCTTATAGACAGCATACTGTTGGATCTTGCTTTTTTTTTTTTTTGGATCTTGCTTTTTTAATCCAGTTTGACAATACCTGCCTTTTAATTGGAGTGTTCAGTCCATTTTAATTTAATTATTTATATGGCTGGACTTAAGTCTGACTTATTGCTATTTGTTTTCTCTTTGCCACATTTTTTGTTGTTGTTCTTCTTCTTCTTTTGGTACTTTCCTAAACTAAGTTAAACTAAGGGCAGATCACCTTGTCAAATCAGGGATTGAAATTATTGGAAGCCTCAGTCCTTGGAAGGCATATTCCATTTCCCATTTACTGTTATTCCTAAGTGGCCTTCCTGTTGTCCGCCTAAAAGCCTTGCATATTTTTCAAGGCCCCTCCTCTGTGGAGGATGGTGAAGCCATTTTATTTCCCTCTATTCCTATGAGAATCCCAAAAAGCTCTACTCTCAAGCTCAGCTTTGGTTTTGGAATCAACAGTTGAACTGAATAGAAAAGGAGCTCCATTTTCTGGTGTCACTTCCCCTGGCTGTGCCAGACCTTGGTCCTGTAAATTCTCTTTGCCTTGGTAGCTTTCTGATGCATTCACATAGGCATTATTTTGTGTAGGTTTTCTTGTGGTAGTCAGTGGGATAGTTGGTCCTAGTCATTGATGATAGCAAAACTCACTATTAATATTTATAGAGAAACCCACTCAGAAATGTCAAGGTCTTATCTGGAAATCTAGGCTGTGTAATTTACTGCTGTATAATTTGGGTAAGTCATTGCCCTGCCCTGAAATCTGGGTTCCACTACTGGCCAAACACTCAGAAATATCTGTCCTTCCTGTGTTTTGGGGGGCCTTACAGGGGTTCACCTTGAAAAGGAATTGTTTAATATTTTTTTCCTTTCTGTGGAATGAAACTGCTTCATCAGTCATTATGTAATTAAGTTTCTGAAGCAGTTAAAAATTTTTATTATCTGCAAGTGTCCATTTGATGTAATCACAGTGTGTTAGGAATAGCAAATCTTAATTCTGTTCTGTACCCATATCTCTCCACAAATAGTATTAGTTTTAATTTTAATTTATTTTAGCATAATATAGATTTGCCCAAACTGCTAGTGACATTTTCAGGACATAATTTAAAATGTCACCTGTTATCTCATCAGCTTGTGATATTTATGTTGTTTTCTCAGAGTTGGAAGGAGTTATGTGTCATTATTGACTGATTTATAAGAGTTTGATTTAAGGAGACTTACAATGGAAATGTACAAATAATTAAGTAATTTTTGGTTTCAATCATCCTAATCTAAATATTTATCACCTTATGGACTGAAATTTTTGTTCCTTTTTAATTAAAAAATGGGGGGTGGGTGTATTATATAAGAAAGCAGTCAGTGAAAATGGAGCCCAGAAGCAGAATGGGAGGAGGGCGGCTGGCTGGGAGGGCGGAGGAAAAGGTTTGAAGAGACTTTGAGGATGCTAAGAGAGGAAATCTTAAAAGTTCTCGTCACAAGAAAAAAATATCCTGTACCTGTGTGACGTGATGGGTGTTAACTAGGCTTACTGTGGTGATCATTTTGCAACATATACAAATATCAAATCATTATGTTGTATACCTGAAAGTAATATACCTCAGTTTTAGAAAAAAAGAAGAGAAAAATAAAGCAAAACAAAACAAAAAAGAGACAAAATTTGTCATGGAAAAAGCAATAGTTTGGAAGTTAGGAGACCTGAATTCTAGTCTCTGGGCTTCTCCTAAACATCTCTGAAGCTTTGGGCAGATCATTTCTGCCAATAGGAAGCTCGGGATGGTGAGAGTAGGGAGGAGAACAGTGTCCACAAGACTGGTATCCCAGGGAGGTGGAGTGTCTCTTTCCCCAGCTAACTCTGAGGAGGACTCCCAAAGGAGGGCTCTCTGCTACACGTTCCCAGTAGGTATCCCACGGCTACTGAGTGTGCGCACTCTAAAATCAATCTACCAGTGACTTCCTATCTCTAATCTTCAGTTTTATATTTATAGGAGTAAGGACATTGAAATCAATCGTCTTTAAAGCCCTTTCTAGCCCCTAAAATTTCAAGATTTTGAAAGAGATTTTTTTAAGGTTTAACTCAGCTTTAGAAGCTCTGGGTACCTTATAAAATTGATGCACAATTTTATGTGTTTGAGTGCATTTGTACAGATGTGCATTTTTCTGGGGAGAGGGTTCTTAATGCTGTTACTCAATTCTAAGATGTTCCGTGAGCGCAAAAATATCAAGAAGCAAATGGATAATTAATGTAATCATACTAATTCATTTCATTATTATAATCGAACAAGCAACTTATTGACTATCTTTTATGTATTCATATGAACATGTAGATGAATAAGACAATTTAGCCACTAAATCATCAACAACATTGTATGTATTATTTCTCCTAGAATGGGTTGAATTGGGTCAATGTTAGAAATTCAGGCTTCTAGTCCTACCTGTGGTGCCTGGCTGTGACTCTGACTCTCAGTTTCTTCAAATGGGAAATAGATTTAATCAAGTACATCTTGCTTACTCCTTAGGGGTGCCCATTCAGTTGGTAGACAGATTATACATAGCCCTATGCATTAGGCACCTTGCTAAGTACAAGGGATACAGCCATGAATGACACTGACAACCTGCTCTCATGGAGCATACAGAACAGTTTTTAAGCTAATATGGGTTTGATTTTCCTGGGGTAAATATGCTACAGTGTGGGGTTGAAAAGTGGGAAATAGCACTATATGCTCTTATTCACCTCAGATCAGAGCCTGAACAAATGTCTTCATTTCCCCTCCTTTTCATCTCTCTATATTTAATTGAACCAAGGGAATAAAGAAGCATTTAGACAAACCATGGACACACCATGCTTCCTGAATAAAGAACAGTAACAGAAATGGTAACTCTGAGATTTCTCTAAAAGACAGCCAAGGGAGTTTTGCAAATTGGTCTCTGGGCTTTTGGGGATGTCCTGAGATGGACTTCCTAGAGTCTGCTGGGAACTGAAAAGGGTTGAGAGCACATGGTCATACTTCTCACTCAAGATGATAGATTGAGCATGGGGGAGATGCCCTCATTTCAAAAACACATAGAAATAATAAAAATATTTTAAAATATTCACATATAATTAATGAACATTAAAATTAAAAAGTAAAATTATATGTATAACTGAATCACTTTGCTGTGCACCAGAAAATAACACAACATTGTAAATCAACTATACTTCAGTTTTTATTTTATTTTATTTTTATTTATTTATAAATTTATTTTTGGGTGTGTTGGGTCTTCATTTCTGTGCGAGGGCTTTCCCTAGTTCTGGCGAGCGGGGGCCACTCTTCGTCACGGGGCGCGGGCCTCTCACTGTCGTGGCCTCTCGTTGCGGAGCACAGGCTCCAGACATGCAGGCTCAGCAGTTGTGGCACGCGAGTTCTAGAGCAGAGGCTCAGTAGTTGTGGCCACGGGTCTAGTTGTTCCGTGGCATGTGGGATCTTCCCAGACCAGGGTCGAACCCGTGTCCCCTGCATTGGCAGGCAGATTCTCAACCACTGCACCACCAGGGAAGTCCCAGTTTTTAAAATAAATAATTCTTTTAAAAAAATGTAAGAAGGTAAAATTGAAAAAAAAAGTAAAATTATGTAATAGCATATTAAAATAAGGTAAAGGAATCTCAGCCACATCAGATACCAGGAGACGCTGGAGGATCAGCCTCCAAGTGTTGAGCATATGTACCTTTGGTTTGTTTTCAATGATAAAATGATGTTATGGCTTATTTTATACAAATACAAAAACTAACAGGCTCTTCCTTCCATCAGATAATTGTGCAACAAGGATAATAAATCATAGGGTGTTAAGGTACATGACTTCAGAACATTCTTGGGAAGATTTCCAAAATACATTGGCTATCTAACATAAAAACAAGCTCTTTATTGAAGAAATCTGTTGATATACTTGATAGGCAGTTTCAAGGAATTCAGTTTATATTAAAAAATAAAAAGAAAGCAATTAGAGGATACGTACTTTGGAAGCTGAAATTCCTTATCTAGCCAACTGTAAGCGAGCGTGAAGGAGCGTTCTAGTTCCACAAGCCTTCCAGGTGATTCTCGGGCGCACTGACGTTTGAGAACCACCAGGTTTGAGCATTCTCTTGGTAGACAACCTAGGAGGGCTTCTCCTTTTTGAACGATTCACTCTTAACTCCTTCCTTCCTGCAAATGTTTGGAATTTGACTCACCTAATCTTTCCCACTTTTGCCAACACCCGGAGTGGGTTATATACCAGGGGCAATGTCTTAACCTAAAAGAATGAAATTACAATGGGGCTGAGTTTCAGATACCCATAAGGCAGGTGTGTGTGGGGCACGAGGGGCTGAGCTAAGATGTGGTATTGGGAGAGCTGGGTGGCTTCCAGCAGCTACCTCATTCGATGGGGTGGTGCCTTCTTGTGAAGCAGATCTGGTCCATGGGAATGTGAATCATCCTTATCTTCCCTCAGCCTCAGTCCTCAAGGAGTGGAGGTTCCTCTATCTGAGTGTGTCTGCCTATATGTGTTTAATTATTTCTTTCCTCCAAGACAAAGCTTGAAATGGAATTTGCCATAAACTTATATGAAGGGAATGAGACCCACCTGCTCTGTTTTTCAAAGGGTTTATTTTTAGTCTCTTCAGCGGTTGCCCCACAGAAGCTCTTTAAGGAAGATCTTTTCTTCCTGCTAATTCGAGTGTTGACTGTTTTCTCTAGGTCTGAGTCCAGTTTCCTGACTGAGAGACTTTTGTCAGTTATAAAGTGTTTATTTTTCCCTTTGGGTAAAAGGAAAGAAAAATGCAAGTTTCTATCAGTCACCAGTAGAGAAGTAGCTGAAAGTTTTGCTATTCAGTCCTAGCAGACTTGTCTTATCATGGTCCCATTATGTCCCAGAGCCCAGAACTAAGAGGGCTGGGTAGAAGGTGGTCTGGGAGCCTGCAGAATCACTGATACCTCTCAGACTCAGCCTCAGGTTAGAAACTACCTTATTCATCTTTGGGTCTCCAGCTCTGAGCACAGGGATGACGGTGCTGACCAGGAAATGCCTTTTGGATACAAGAATGGATGAATGAATGAATGAATACATTTAAAATTTTCTAGTTGGATTGGTTTCTATGTATCCTGACACCTACTGCAAAAAGTCAGTCCCTTGATCCCGGGTTGCAAATATGTAGACAGTATCCTACAGTATACAGAGCACTCCCACACTCACTCTTTGTGATCGAGGTCCCCAGGGGCACTCTGAAGCTTGGGGGAAAAGCGCCTCCCAGCTCCACTCTGGTTGAAGAGCCTGAGTCTTGGGGACATTTAAGGACATATATTCAGAAAGCAGCTGAACCAAGACCAAAAATCCATCTCTGTAGAGTCTCCCGTCAGTTAGGTGAGTAATAGAGCAAATTGTATCTTCAACCATGCTTGCTCAAAAGGTAGCAAATGCTACTGAAATGGAGAGCATAACATTAAATCACACTTTCAAGTCAGCAAGATATTTGGGAATAGGGTAGGGAAGGAATAGGACGATATAGTCTGTGTTATGAGAGAATCCAGATAAGTACTTAAGTTGATTACAATTGAGAAGGGGAGAGTTGTGGAACAGATACTTCTTAAAATTTGCAATACTACCATAATCCAAAGGTCATCCAGGGTAAACTTGGAACATGTTTTTCATTTTCCTTACTCATCTTTCCGCATCAATTGATAAATACTTCCAGAGTATACACCCCATCTAGTGTACAGGAGAAAATGATCTCATTTTAAAAATGGGTTTTATTATATAAATTACTGATCTTTTCTTATTCTTTTTGTTTAACTATAATTTAGTGGGGTTTTTTTTTTCTGATTACCATGTTACAGATGTTTATTTTAGAAAGTTGGGGAAAAAAATAGAAAAGCATTAAAGAACTTAAAGATCACCAGTAGTCCCACCATGGAGAGCATTTTTTTTTTTGTAATTCTATTTTTAGGTATTTATTTTATTTTATTTTACTGAAGTATATTTGATTTACAATGTTGTGCCAATCTCTGCTGTACAGCTAAGTGATTCAGTTATACACATAAATGCATTCTTTTTTTTAATATTCCTTTCTATTATGGTTTATCCCAGACTGGATATAGTTCGTTGTGCTATACAGTAGGACCTTGTTGTTTATCCATTCTAAATGTAATAGTTCTGAGAGGAGTACTTTTGAAATTGAGGGTAACCATTAGTTAGATCCATTAAGCTTGTAACCTGCCATCACTGATCAAGCGCGCTTTTACTATTGCTGCAAAAAACCGCGTGCCCTCCAAGTGTCACGTAGCCTGAACCACAAGATGTTTGCCCTAGTTGCTTTTCAGGAACTTGTAGTCAGTTGGGGCTTGAGCTGGTAAGATTGGTTAGGACCACTGACCCTCCAACGGGGCATGCATGAGTGTCCACTTGGTGACCTTTTGACCTCAGAGGACCAAAAACTCTACCCTCAGAACATGTTAATGCACCCATTTGCTGAACACGAGTCCCATGAAAAAGCATGTAACTTAGCTACACCTGCACGGAATGGCGATTACCTCAGCTTTTCCTTGTCTCCAATCACTGTTCCCCTTGCTCCCCATGCCTCAGATTTACCCATAAACGTCCCAAGCCCCTCACCTTCCGGGAGGTGGATCTGAGACTAGTTCTCGCATCTCCTGGCTTAGTTGCCTTGGGAATAAATCCTTTTCTCTGCCGCAAACCTTGGTGTCTCAGCGTTTGGCTTGCTGCACGTCTGGGCAAATGAACCTAGTTCGGTAACACTGTTAAGGTGGTGGTGTATCTACCTCCCAAATTTTATCCTCTCACCCACATCCCATCCACTAACAGCCCCAGTTCTCATCAGCCTGGGGGAGCCCTGGAGCCACTGTAGGAAGAAACCCATCTTTCCTTCTCTCCACATTGTAGTTCCCTCTTTAGAGAGAACATATTGCTAAGGCTTGAGGAAAGTGTAAGGTGACCAACTTGTGTTCTGATTCATCAAGGACTTTCTGGTGTTAGTCTTGAAAGCCCCACATCTCAGGAATGCTTCAGCCCAGGCAAACTGGGATGGTGGGTTTCTCTCTGTCTCCTCCTCCCACCCCATTAGCAGACAGGAAGAGCATGGACTCCTCCACTGGAGGGCTGGTGAGAGGCTGGGCATTCGGCAGCCACAGTGCTCTGCTGGGCAAGGTCAGGGTGCTCATTCATGGCAGCGCTCTTGCCTCTTGTTGGATCTGCGCCCAGGCACAGAGAGCCTCATGATCTCACCATTCTCTGGCTTCCTTAGCAGCACCTAAAGCAAAAAAGCAAGAGGTGGATTGGTTAATAAGTTCATCCTACCATACTGGCCCATCTACCTTCCATGCAGGGCAGGGCAGGGGGATGATTTACTGGAAAACCACGACTGTAAGCAAGTTATGGGGACCTCGCCGTTATTGATGAAACTGATTCTCTTGTCCCTATTTGGCTCCTGTGTCTATTGTCAACTGGCTACAGCCCAGAGGGAAGGGGAATGAGTAACGTGTGGTCCCAATCTCCAGCACAACGGTGTGCCCTGATGGACACACCCCTCGAGAGTAATGAGAAGACTCAGGTTTGGGGTGTGGATGCTAGGCTGGGCTTCAGAATAAGTTGGCTCGTTGTATTATTACCTACAGCTAGTATTTCTGAGCACGAACTGGGTGCTTTGTACAATGGAAAATGGGAAATATGAGAAAGATTTTTCTTCGCAGGAGAAGCCAGTTGGAAAATGAATGCATTGAGTTAATGACTTGTGACTTTTACAACCAGCTGGTGAATTTTCTAAGGGCAGGCAGGGTGTGGCTGGAGTTGGCAGCTCTAGTTCAGTGAAGGCTGAGTCAAGTTCAAAGATGAGGTGTCTAACTACACCCAGCCTCGGCAATTGTGAGACAGGTGTGTCAGTCTTTACTCTCTTCACCTACTTGCCCTTCTTTGGCGTTGTTGGCCCCCCCATTCCCCTCTTACCCGACTCCTTAGACACCAAATACCATTTCTCAGGAGCTCTCTCATGTTTGAACAACTCTTCTCATCAAAATTGATGCAACATTGGCAGCTTCTTACAAAACTAAACATACTCTTACTATATGATCCAGCAATCACGTTCCTCGGTATTTATCCCCCAAAGCTGAAAACTTATGTCCACGCAAAACCCCACACACAGAAGTGTATACCAGCTTTATTTGTAATTGCCCAAACTTGGAAGCAACCAAGATGCCCCTCAGTAGGTGAGTGGATAAATAGACTGGGGTACATCCAGATAATGGAATATTATTCACTGCTGAAAAGAAGTGAGCTCTCAAGCCATGAAAAGACAGAGGAAACTTAAATTCATGTTACTTAGTGGAGGAAGTCAATCTGAAAAGGCTACATACTGTACGATTCCTGCTGTATGACATTCTGGAAAAGGCAAAACTCTGGAGACATGAAAAAGAGCAGTGGTGGGCTTCCCTGGTGGCGCAGTGGTTGAGAGTCCGCCTGCCGATGCAGGGGACGTGGGTTCGTGTCCCTGTCCGGGAAGATCCCACATGCCGCAGAGCGGCTGGGCCCGTGAGCCATGGCCGCAGAGCCTGCGCGTCCGGAGCCTGTGCCCTGCAACGGGAAAGGCCACAACAGTGAGAGGCCCGCGTACCGAAAAAGAAAAAAAAAAAAAAAAAAGAACAGTGGTTCCCAGAGGTTAGGAGGGAGTCAGGGATGAATAGGAGACGCACAGAGGATTTTTAGGGCCGTGAAACTATTCTGGATGATACTATAATGATGGATGTGTGTCATTGTATATTTGTCCAAACCCATAGGATGTTCAGCCCCAAGAATGAACCCCAATGTACACCATGGACTTTGAGTAGTCATGATGTGTCAAGATGAGCTCTTCGGTTGTAATACATGCAGTGTGGGATGTTGAAGTGGGGAAGGCTGTACACATGTGGAGCAGAGGGTATGTGGGAACTCTCTGTGCTTTCCGCTCAGTTGTACTGAGAGCCTTAAACTGCTCTAAAAAATAACTCTATAAAAAACAAACAAAACTGACCTGTCCAGTGGTCCCTTCCCTCAGGAGTGTGGGACAAAAGGCAAGGAGGGATTGAACCTGCCACATGGGGAGGCTCAGTGTCTTGACAGCTCCTTCTGCCTGTACACAAGGTTCCCACTGTCCCCAAAGAGGCTCGACTCTGACACTTTCTGAGTAGGAGTTTCTCTAGGTTCTGACTCCCAACCTACACTTTGGCCCTTCTTCCTCTTTCTGGTTTCCCTGTAATCCATCCTCTTGTCTCCTTCCCTGTCTAGGATCCCTGCAGACTCAGGTCCAGATGGATGGTCTTCGTGACTTTGGTTTTGGTCTCTACCCAGATTTCTATGAATCATTTTTTTCTCCCACCCCACACCTCCAGGTTTCTGCCCACACAGCACGCAGCAAGTGTCCTGGACCACCAAAGCCAACAGCCCCTGGCACCAGAGGAGCCAGCAAAGCCAGTCTCTGGCAGACTTCTCAGCCTGCCTGTCCTCAGAGCAGACAGCAAGGAAGCTGCTTCTCCAGCTTCTCCAAGGCAGCCCTCTCCAGGTCCAGAGAGGGGAGCTGTCGAGGGACAGAGCGGTAGGTCTGCCAGCTCTTTCCTCCCACGGGGGATGTTGTGGGTTGAGAGGTGGGTCCCAAAGGAGGCCAGATGTGGAGCCAGCACATGAGATCAAATAACAGCTGACATTTTCTTTGCCTTCCTACAAAGCAGAAAGCAGTTTCACACTCACGTCTCCATGTTTACAACACAGCCCTGTGGGAGGGACCGTAAGGTCAGCCTTGCGGGGAAGAGGGTGATACAGATGAGAAAGCATCAGTATTAAAGCCCAGCAGCTCAGGATTCAAATGCTGGCCAAGCTGAGTAACGTTGGCCAGTTACTAAGCCTCTTACCTGTAAACTGGGGAAAATGCCTTCCTCACAGGGTTAAGAAGATTAAATTATATACTGTATTAATACCCCCTAGCAAAGTGTGTGGCCTACTCAGTATTAGCTGTTGCTGATGGCCGAATCCTCCAGAGAGAGTGGGAATGGGAGAGAGCTGCTCAGCTGAGATCTGTGTAGGGGTCAGGGACCATGCAGTCCTCTTGGGGTTGACAGCGAGCGGGGAGAGGGGCACTGTCCCCTCTGAGCCCAGCCACAGCGCAGCTCTGGCACAGAGGAGACTCAGCTATTGTAGGAGCTGTGGTGGCCCAGGGAAATGGTAGTGGTTTCAGCTGAAAACACAGGCTTTGTGAAAATTAATTTGCTGGGGCTTCCCTGGTGGCGCAGTGGTTGAGAGTCCACTTGCCGATGCAGGGGACACGGGTTTGTGCCCCGGTCCGGGAAGATCCCACATGCCACGGAGCGGTTGTGCCCGTGAGCCATGGCCGCTGAGCCTGTGCGTCCGGAGCCTGTGCTCCGCAACGGGAGAGGCCACAACAGTGAGAGGGCCGCATACCTCAAAAAAAAAAAAAAAGGATGAGGTTTTCAACAAATGGTGCTGGGAAAACTGACTACATGCAAAAGCATGAAGTTGGACCCTTACCTAACATCATATACAAAAATTAATTCAGAATGTTTCAGAGTCCTAAACATAAGAACTAAAACTATAAAACTCTTAGAAGAAAATGTAAGATAAAAGCTTCATGACATTGATAATGATTTCTTGGATATAACATCAAAGGCACAGGCAAAAAAAGAAATGATAGACACATTGGACTTCATCAAAATTTTAAAAATTTGTGTGTCAAAAGACACTATCAACAGAGTAAAAAAGCAAGTCACAGAGAGAAAATATTTGCAAATCACATCTCTGGTAAAGTATTAATGTTTACCTTCTGTTACCAAGCAGGAAAGAGAAAATAGATATTTGGTAAGTAGCTAGCAGTTTCTGGGATGGTTGAGTGCCCCCACCCTGCCTGTTTCTTCACATAATTTCCAAATCTAAGTTCTATGAGTTCTATGCCTGGTTTATAAAGAGCTCAGTTAAATGTTTGCACTCCAGAAGTTGTTTTCTGCATTAGGGTGGGGGAATTTCTACTGTAAGAAGTGGCAAAATGAGAAAAGAAAATTGAAAAGATCTGTGGAGAGCATGGATGAGAGATGCCAGCTACATTCTCTAACCATCAAACGCAGTGGTTCAATTAAAAAGAGAGGCTCAAACATGCATCCACACTGTTGTGTGTAAGATACTTGAAAGGTTTTAGGGGACCTGGATGAACCCCTAGGACATGGATGGCCCTTAAAAAATCTCTGAGGAATTTTCTGACTGGAGGCGGCCCCACTCGCTTTAAATCAATCATTAGGCAGCCGCTTATAAAGGAGAGAGCAGGAGGGCAGGGGCGGGGCGTGCGGCAGGAGGGAGGAGTCTGGGCTTGGATCTTAGATCTGTTACAAATGAGCTGGGCGAGCTTGAAAGTCCCTGCAGCTGTTTCCTGTCTACAATGTGAGGCTGTTGAGAAAATCAGTGAGAAGATACATGTATTACTTTGTAATCTATAACAGCACACAGCAAACATTAGTTATTTGTTACTTAAATAATAATCTCTCATTAATTTGGATACTATGACATAGAAGACAGTATATTAGACATTTTATAATCCTCTACCTCTATCCCCAGTAGAGGTCCACTACCCACAACCACAAATGCCCAAACACAGACAATCCTAATAAGATGGGTATTAGCTTCATTTTACAGATCAGAAAGACAGGATTCACAGTTGTTGAGTAACTTGCTCGAGGTCACACAGCTAGTGTCTACACCCAAGTTTCAGTGCTTTTATCTCAGTCTCCAAAGCCCATTTTTCTTTCCACTAGTACAACAATTCAGTGAAAAATAGAGAGTCCTCTTTTCTCAGATTGCCCTTTATAAACTAGGGAGAGGAGAGACACAGGTTTTCTCCTGAATTGGAAGGAACTACTGCTGTGTTAAAGGAAAGCTGAATTTAAGAGGCTTATTTGGAAACTCCGGAGGCAGAAATGTGAGAGGAAGTGGCAGGGTCTTTTCATAACCAGCTCCCGACACACCTCATCCATTGTGCTTGAGAGGATTTAATGAGTCAGGGAAGGACTGAACAATCCTTCCTCTTTTTCCTGAGTCAATTGTTGCTTGAGAGGCTGAACAACAAATGGAAACATCTTGTTCCAGAGAGAAAAGCGTCTGTGGAGCCTCCTTACTCCATATACCATAATCATCCCACCGACTTTCAAAGCTCTGCTGAAGTGGCTTCCATGTTGGGCTGAATTAAAATGCTGGGGTGATATTCGATGTAGTAGACAGAATAATGCTTCCCTCTGCTAAAAAACTCCATGTACTAATCCCTAGAACCTGTGCATATGTTACTTTACATGGCAGTAGGGTCTTTGCAGATGCGATAGTTAAGGACCTTGAGGTAGGGAGATTATCCCGGATTATCTGGGTGGGTCCAATGTACTCACTTGGGTCCATAAAAGCCAGAACATTTCTGGCTATAGTCAGAGAGAGGTATGACTACAAAAGAAAGGCACAGAGGTATATAAACTTGCTGGCTTTGAAGATGGAGGAAGGGGCCACAAGCCAAGGAATGCAGGCAGCCTCTAGAAACTGGAAAAGGCAAAAAACCAGATCCTCCCCTAGGGCTTCCAGGAGGGAAGGTAGGTCTGATGACATGTTGGATTTTAGCTCAGTGAGGTTCGTGATGAACATCTGACCTACAGAACTGTATGATAAATTTGTGTTGTTTTAATCCACTGGGCTCGTTGTAGTCTGTTACAGAATCAATACAAAATAAATACACTTGGGAGTATTATTGGTTGAAAGTTTCTTAGTCCATGTGCCAGAACATTTCTAAAACATAGGTCTCTCACTTCTAGATACAACTAGACTCCACATACTGCTGATTCCACCTGTAGAAATGATACTTATGACAGTAGCTACTATCCTTTGAGGACTGGCTTCATGCCAAGCACAAGCTACACATTTTACATACTTTTTCTACAATCTACACGACTCTTGCCAAGTAGGTCATAATTCCTTTTTTTCAGATGAAAAAATGAAGACTCAGTGATTGTGACCTGCCCAGGTAGAAATGACACAGCTAGGATTCAAATTTCCCTGTCCTCTCTGGCAGGCATCTTGGGTGCCAGGGATGGGGATGAAGGTTGAGGAACCTCACCAATGTTCCAGAATCTGCTCTTCCTCTCCATCTCCATGGCTGTGGCCCTGACACAGGTCCTCATCTCCCACCAGGGTTTTGACTACTGCTTCCTGAAATGTCCCCAGCCTCTGGATCTCATCTTTATCAATCCATCATGCACTGCAGGCAGAGCAACTTCTCCAATATCTAGACTGGTTCTTGACACTTCTTTGTTTAAATTCTTCCAGGGGCCCCCACTTTCTGCTGCATAAAGTCCAACCTTCTTGGCTTGGCATTCAAAGCCATTCATAATCTGACTCTGAGTACAGTCCATCCCACTCTATGCTACAGACCCATCAACGCTCATTTTGCCGCAGAATATGCCATGGTCTTTTCATCATAGTATATATGAACTTCCTTATGTGATAGACAAGGAAAGTATAGATCAGAGATGTGAAGTTAGCTGGCTTAGGTCACACAGCTTGTATAAAATAGAGTCAATACTAGACCCCCAATTCCCCATTAGACTACCCTGGAGCCTTAGAGAGATCATCTCTGATCCCTCCTCTTCCCTCCTCTGCCACAATTACTGAGTGAAAATAATCATCCTCTCTTGTGGGAAGGACTGCAGTACCTCCAGTCTGTTCTCCATGTGGAATAAATATCTAGTCATTCTTTTCTACTGCTTAAAAATCCTTTGCTATCCACTGCCCTTAAAATGAAGACTGAAGCCGTTAAGCGTGTGGGCCCTTAGATGACTTTCCAGCCCCATCTCAGGGTCCTTTGCCTCTCACTTGGTACCCACCGTCTTTTAGACCACTTCATGTGCCTCACTCCCTCCCACCTCAGGGCCTTTGAACATGCTATTTTCCTCTGTCTAGTGTGCTCTTCTTCCTCTCCATCTTTCTTCCTTATCTTTTATCTCCCTTCAGTCATTACTTCCCTAGGAAGCCTTCCTGACTGCCAGACTGGCTACGGGGCCTCCTTTAGATGGTCTTTCTGCTCCCAGTACTTTGCCCCTATTCGATCCATCAGTCTGTATTTATCTGTGTGTGATTATTTGATTAATATCTTCTGTCTATCAAACCCTATGCTCCTTTAGAGCAAAGATTTAGTTTATCTGACTGTGTACTTTTGAGACCCTAGAGTTAATCACAGCAGTTGGAACAAGGATGGAACTCAATAATTAGCTGTTGAATGAATAAATTCCCCAGCTGTGAAGTCAATCCCAATTTCCATTTATGTGTATTTTTGAGGGAAAAGAGCAAAAAAGGCACCAACTGTTTCAACTGCTGGAGACACAGAATTGGATATCATATCCTGTGAGTTGCTTGGTGTTGTTGCTAGTATTAATTATGTTTTGCTTAGTTGGTTTGGGAGGAAAGATTCAAATGTTGTTAAAAGAACAAAACAAAACCAAACCACCCTGAACCAAATTTAAGCAGCAAGAACAACTCTAATCCGTCAAATGAATAGATTTAAATTAATCCCATTTAAGAACACAAGTAGGGACTCATGACAACTTCTTGGGAAATGGGTTTTCTGCTTCAAAATCTTTTTAATTCTTAAGCGTAGTATCTTTAGGGTCAGGGCTGCACAATTAGGCGTAGAACATTATTTTAATTATTTTTTTATACACAGGACAGGCCATGAGCGATAACCTATGTGTAGAACACCAGACAGAGCTGATTCCTAAATTATGCCTGCTTACCCCTTCTTCTGGCACATTTCTTATGATACCATCTGATCTGAAAGTGTTTCAAATACTTTTGCTAAAAGGCTTTTCAGCATTCCAACATCTTTTGACATAACAGTAAATTTGATGAGCTCTATTTAACTTAGAAGAATTTTCAATGTTTAGCTTGTATTTATTGTGGATTTGAACAATGTGCATTGTTTTGTTGACCTGACTTGTCATTTTACTGTCCAGAATCCAGAAGAAAGTATAATACCTTCCTTCCAAATCTGTCCTAAAGTAATGCTGTTCTTTTCCTTTTCAACGTCACCATAAATGTATGTTGTGCTTTTTCCTAAACCTCATCAATGAAACACATTCCTTACTTAGTGCTCTAGAAAATATTTTCCTAAGTCAATTTGAGGTCACCATTGATTACTATGGGGTAAAGGAGCCATTATTTCATCCTGCCCATGGACAAAACCATGACTTAAGGCTTTTAAATTGGAAAGGTAGTGGCAGGGTTGGGGTAGGGCAGGACTATTCCTCTCCCATCTCCTCCAAGAAGAGCTGATCTGTCCTTAGACATAGGGAGTGGCTCTTGGGCCCTCTGGGTTTATCCCCTTAGCAGCCGGCACAGTGCCTGCACAGAGCATACATTCTTATACATTTACAGATGAGGAAGAAGGGAGGAGGAGTAGAAAGGGAAGGTCTGGGTCCTCCATGACCCTCTACGACGAGCCCACAACGATCCTTCGGCTGATGGCTCCCGGCAAGGTATAGATGAAGAGGGCCAGGAAGATGATGAGGAGGATCAGAATGAAACCGATGATGATGTACTTCTTGTAATTCCTCCAGATGAGGTGGTACAGGCACTTGAAGGGGGTCACAAACCAGGAGAATGAGGTGTCTGGGCGGCTGAGAAGGAAGCAAGAGAAGATCAGGGAAGGGGCCATGTTGTCAACACATAGGAGTCTCAAGACCTCAGGAAGGATTTCTGACTCCCAATCTCCAGGGGCCCACAACGAGAGGCCCGAGAACGGGCGAAGACCATGTTGCCTTGAAGCAGAAGCAAGCTAACATTTTGGGTGATAATGATTCCTCATCATTTTAAAAGTTGGTCTGGAGGAGGGCAAGAGTTTGGTTAGGACCCAGCCAGAGAACTGAGGGCCCTCTGTCCGTCCCACCCTGACCAGCTCAAGCCCTGCCTCTTCCATGAAGCCCTTCCTGACTACCCCAGTCCACAATAATTCCCCTCATTCTGAATTCCTACCTCACTCGTGGCTTGACTTACCCACTTTTTGAACCTAACATATGTCTTCCACACTCTGATGACTGTTTTATGAACCTGTGTGTTCTCTCTAAACAGACTGAAAGCTTCTGGAAGGCAGAGTTTATATCTTACATTTCTTTGGTGTTCTTCAAAGTGTTTTTTTTTTAGTAGGTACACATTGTAGGAGTTTAATAAATAATTTTGAATTAATGAAGCACCAGTTATGTTCCTAACACTATGATAGATGAAAGGTAGGTACAAAGAAGGGACCACCTACTCATCATGAGACACTTGGAGTCTAGGGAGGGGTAGGACAAATACAATTTGAAAGAGTATTTTGTGTACACATTTCATATCTATATATGTTTACTTTTTAATTGATATATAACCATGGTTTCAATATTGAATAGGGTAACACTTGCTGCTAGTAAGTCTACTTCTGGAAATTTATTTTAAGGTGATAATTTATAAAGGGGAAACATTTTTATCATATTATAATAATAGAAAAAAGGTAGAAGTAAATTAAACATCCAGTTACGGGGTGGCAACCAACTCAATTATGGGTATCAAGTCTATGGACTATTCCACAGCCATTTAAAAATCCTAATTATGACAACTATGGCAACAAAGCAAAAATTTTCAGCAAAGGATAAGTGAAATATGAAGATAATTTTGTATGCATAATTAGAGAAATAGTAGAAAAAAAATGCATGTGAAACTTATATTCCCATGAAAAAAATAGCAGAAAAAAAATATGAAATTATTCTAGAAGTGCTTATGTGGTAGTTCTATGGAAAAGTGTCCTGTCCATTTGCCAAACACTCTATAATGTTTCTGGAATATTTTTCAATTATAGAAATAAAAAGCTACACTGATTGGATGGTACCTATTAACTCCTCACTTCTCCCAGCGGGATGCTCTAGGGAAATGTTTTCATCCTCTGATATGGGGACCTCAGAGGGTCCTTCCCATTTCTGATGTCCCCATCCCCACCCCGTGACTTCACTCACTTCGGCTTGGCCAGGGGCTCTGGCTCCTTTCGGGCTTTTCCAACAGGATTTTTCTCAGCTTCTTCTGCCGTAACGAGGTGGAACTCAGCTTCAACCTTGCCCTGCACAAAGACAAACTCTCAGTTTCTAGTCACAAAGAACTTCTGGGGGCAACGCCGACCTTCTAGAAGAAGTGTTATCATGTGGGAGAATGTCAGGAAGGATTGTGACTATCCTCCTGCTTTATTTTGAGGAAATATTATCTTTTCGGTCCTGGGAGAAGCCATTTTTATGACCGACAATAAAAGCCCTGGAACGACGTTACTCTTGAGTTTTGTGAGAAGAGGGGGTCCCACGTGTACACATAGACACACAAATGCTCAGTCACATGGACTATTTCACTTGTAATCATTTAATATCTGCAGAAGTAATATGAATTACAGAAAGTAAGAATTAAAAGGGGGACTAATTACTTGAGTGGCAGAACCCTCTTGAATCTGCTGCCCTCTTTCTTCTCTGTCAATGACTCTCAAGAGGAGATGGGTGGGTATGGACCTACATTGGCCAAAAGGCTTTTCTGTCATCCTTCCTTGTTTTTGTTGTCCCCTCTGTTTTAGAATTATCCTTTTATTCTAGCACTCTCTCTCCCCTTCTCTTCCCTCAGTAAGAAACAGCCTCTTTGGTTTGAAAATTATGAGTCATATGCTTCTTCAGAGCATTGTGCCAAAGATAGTGGCAGAGATGTAAGTCTTGGGTTATCAAAGGATGAGACAGGATGTCTGCAAAAGGTAGGAGTTATTCTTTCTTGTTCATTCATTACTTTTGGGGACCCCCTGTATGCCAGGCACTGTTCTAGGCCCTGGGGACTTAATGATTAAGAAAAATAGGACCCTTGATCTCCTGGAGCTCCCGTTCTTGGTGGAGGGGACCCTCTCTCCTGCCTCCTTTGGTTTTGTGGATCAAAATTCAAGGTGATAGGAGGGACACAGATGTGGCTGGAGACTGCAGCATCACCAAAGTATTTTAGCCCCTATGATTGCTGTTAAAGCTTGTCTTTCTGAATCCCATGTGGATGGGGTATTACCTGACTTCAGAGGCATGGCTGATTTCCTACCCCAGTAAAAAGGTCTAAGATTCTGATGAACCAATGGTCTTGTGTTAATTTACCTATACTTTCTGAAAAAGCCAGGGCTTTTTTTTTTTTTTTTTTTTGGTACACAGGCCACTCATGTGGCCTCTCCTATTGCGGAGCACAGGCTCGGGACACACAGGCTCAGTGGCCATGGCTCACAGGCCCAGCCGCTCTGTGGCATGTGGGATCTTCCCAGACCGGGGCACGAACCCGCGTCCCCTGCATCGGCAGGCAGACTCTCAACCACTGCGCCACCAGGGAATCCCATGCCAGGGCTTCTTAACAAGCAAGTTTAGTTGCTGGCAGCCATGAAAATGTAATCGTGGGAGAAATTAGAGAAAAGTAGAGTATTTGGGGTGAGTTTGAAGCTGGAGAAGAGAGGCAGATTCATGGTTGTCTGAATCAGTAAAGAAGCACAGTGGGCTTTTATTACAAGTGAAGTCATGATGTCAGATCTAGGTGGTCTCATCCATTCTTTAGACTAGTACCATGACCCGACTCAGAAGGCATTAAATTCCTATGATCCAGAAATATTCCTTTAAAATATGTATATATGTACTCTCTCTTGTTCCTATTGAGAAATTTTGGCTCCATTGGCAATGACTTGCACATAAGGCACTCAGGAAGTATTTGAAAACCAGGAAAGAAAGAATATAAAGCTTCTATCCATTCTATCACATCTATCAACAGTAGAGCAATAGTAATATAACTCTAACTGTAATTGCAATGCTTTATTGAATGCCTGTTTTGTCCCAGGTCTGTTCTTTTTATCTATTATCTATCTATCTATGTATCTATCTATCTATCTATCTATCTACCTATCTATCATCTATTTATTACAGTGACTAGCAAAGTAGGTCTCCTTTATATTGATAGAGAAATGAAGCCATAAAAGTCAAATAACTTTCCCAAGGTCACACAGGCAATAAGTTAACCAACTGGAATTTGAACCAAGGTCTGTAAGATTCCAAAGCTCATGCTCTTTCCATTATAGCAGGCTGCCTTCCAACTGCCTGATAATTGGACTAGAAGTTTTATGAGGATCTTCCCAGCTCTAACGTGAGATGATTCTATGACTGTCTTCATCATGGCCACCTAAAAGCATTTGTCTTCTTGGGTCTTAGTTTCCTCATCTATCAAATGGCCAGAGGCTCTTTAAAGCAACTTGGCTCTAACTTCTAGGTTTCATGAAAGGCAGAGTTAGAGCCCACGGTGCCCCTGCAAGATTTCACAGCTGGAAGAAACCCAAGAAGCCAGCCCAGAACTCACGGCAGAGAGGCTTCCAATCTGCCAAAAGGGTTTATTTCCGGATGTTTTTCAGCGATGATCTGAGCGCCACTGAGCAATATATTTATACGCTGGGAGCCTCATCCAACTCCTCTATACTTGATAGAGCTTAAGAGTCACTAACCAATTGCTGGGCTCCAAAACGTTTGGAAGAGAGGACAAAAATCAACAGAGAACAAGTTAGGACGAGAGTGAAAGGATCATAGGTGTCTTCATTGCCTAACAATAAGCTCAGCCCTAGTGCTGTATAACTTGCATGGTGGTGTGTGAAGACATTATTCCACTTAAACCATTTGGCAGCCTGGCAAAACAAATGACATTTTTATTCCCATTTTACAGCCCAGGAAACGAAGGCTTGATGATGTTTGCTAACTTGTGTTATAAAACTAAGATTTGTACCCAGGTCCTCTGATACCAAGCCCCATCCTCTGCTGTTTTATGTGTCCAAGTGGCTCCTTTTTGTGGAAAAAAAAAAAAGCAGCCTATTTATTTAACAGTGACTCAATATACCTTTTCTGAAATGTTCAAGAGGGGCCTCATAGTCATTGCCATGGCTCCAGCATTAGAATGTATTTTTGATGTTTCAAATAAAATGTTGAAAAACACACTTGCTATATAGAAACATTGTTGCACAAAAGAAGCCAAACACAAAAGAATACAGGATGTGTGATTTCATTTAGCTAAAGAAGGAAATAGACATGATCAAATGATGAGGTCAGAGGTCAGGAGAGTGGTCAGGACAGGGGCAGGAGGGGTCTGGGTCACTGGAGAGGTTCTGCTTCTTCGTCTAGGTGCCGATAGGAGTGTTCAGTGCGTGAAAATTCATGATTGGCACATTCTTCTGTAATGTATACTACTCGTTTCTGTATGTAAGTATATTATATTTTAATAAATTGGTTTTAAAAAGAAAAAAAAGAACATGTTTTTGACTTCCATCTAACGACTTGCCTTGGGTAGCTTAAGGAATAGTATAGCATAGCGTAGCACAGGAATTGAGTGGGTACGATTTGGTGCAGACAAATTGGCATCTGAAATCGTGCTCTACCACTTACTAGCTGTGTGACCTTGGGTGAGGTACGTGCTCTCTTTGAGTCTCAGTGATCTGGGACGTTAACAGCATGTACCCCATCAGATTGCTTTGAAAAATAAATGATACAACACTTATAAAGTGCTCAACTCAGTGCCTGGTGAATAGTAAACACTTAAAAAATCATAGTTGTTAACTTCAACACTATTTTATGGACAGAAATGCATAATTTCCTGAGAAATATATTCTGCCCATTCAGAAAACTCCCAGAGAAGTCCCAAGGATGCATATTCCCACAGGAAAAAAAAATGCAAAGAAAAAAAGGAGGCAGAGAATATGAAATTAATTCTGCCCTAGGCATAGCAGTTGTCAGCTAATATCATGAAAAGCCTTGTCCCCGCTTCACTGCCCTGCCTTTGCGGTCACAAAGCATTTATCTGGTATCGCAGAGGCAGCAGAGGAAGGTGTTTACTGACATAGTCTGATAAACGCTGCTCCTCCTTCCGTGTCTCTCCACACAGAGGGTTCCATGTCCTATTTCAATCATCAGTATTCAACCAAGTACCAGGTAGAGGTCTTAAGCTAATAATATCCTCCAAATGTAATTTTAAATCAGAGCTAGAAAAAATGGACAGTGTGAGAGACTATCTATTAACCTAATGACATCTATGGATGGAAGAAAATGATAAGGAAAGGTCCTAAAAAGACTAGATTGGTTGTATTGCATCCATTGTTTATGGGCTTCAAACTTCACTGGGCCTGGAGGGTGGACGCTGGGGGAGGCTGAGAAGTGATTGTGTTCAGGTTGGACATGCCTTCTTCAGCAATAATTATTGCTTATTAAACACAACTGTCACTCATATGAGATGAGGCATTCACATACATTAATGGTGGGAATGTGTACTGGTAAATCCTTTAGGAAGAGGAATATACACCTATACATACATACATACATATACATATATATATATACACACATATGTATCTGCACACATGTATATGTATGTGTGAGTATATGTGCATTACAGTATATAATCATACTCTGGACCTGTGAATTCCATTTCTGGGTAGCTAATTAAGGAAATAATTCAAAACTCAGGTAAACCTTTAATGCACAAAGCATAGTCATTATTATTTTGGATGTTCAAATTGTCCTATTTTTCACAATGAGATGTTGTGTAGGAGGATATCCATATTCTCAGGAGATACATAGGGAGTCTTTAGGGGTAAAGTGTCAGAATGTCTACAACTTACTCTTAAATGGTTCAGCCTGTGTGTGTGTGTGTGTGTGTGTGTGTGTGTGTGTGTGTGTGTAAACTATATCCATATATTCACATATACAGACAAAATAAATATATCAAAATGTCTACAAATATTAAATCTAGGTGGTGGGTATATGGCTGATCATTGTACTATTCTTTCAACTTTCTGCATGTTTAAATTTTTTAATGCATGTATGTTGAGGAAAAAACACATGATTTAACTGTAGCATTTCTATTTTGAGAATACAAAGAATTAGTAATATTCATAATAAAATGTAGGGGAATGCTCATTGTAACACTGAATAAAGCAAAATGAACAAGGCATTATTTTTAACATAGAATGATCACTATTATATAAAACTAACCAAAACCTATGCATATTGGGAATAACCAAAATGTTAGCAATAGTTTTCTTTGGGTGATGTGCATATGGGCGCTATTTCTTCCTTTCCACATTTTTGTGTCTTTCAAATTTCCTATAAATGCATATAATATACTTTGTCTTAAAAATGCTCTTCACATGAAAATACCTCCACTCCTGGAGAATCTGAATTTGCCACATACTATTTAGATGATTTGTCTTGTCTACCAGCTGCCTCAGCTAAGCTGTGAAATTCTGGATGGCAGAAATGTGTCTTATTGATCATTGAACCTTTAGTTGCTAGTGTACATGGCCATAATAAATGCTGACAATTGTTTTTCACACTAACCTGGAGGTAGTTTTAGTTGTTATGCTCTTGGGACTTACCTGGGCTACCTAACTGTAGACTTGCGAGATTAACCTGTAAAAGAAACTTCCTGATCTCCATCTTCTAAAGGAGTGATTTCTTTGAAGGTTGCTTTTAGTAGGATAATGCATATAAAATGCATAATGCAATGTGTTTCATGAAGAACATGTTCAATACATATTCCCTTTCCTTCTCCAAAGGGTGCCCATTCTTTTGCAATTCCACTGGAGCTGTTTTTCACTTACTATCCATATTCCACACTAGGAGCTGTGCGATCCAAATGTCTAAATTACACTGCTTGGGTGTACAGATAAGCAGCTTTAAAAATAAGCCTGGCAGGTGGCACTGCCCATAAACAAATCCCTCCTGGCTGCTGGTAATTGGAATAAGATGACAATGATATTCTGACTGCTGGCTTCAAGGCACGGGAGGGGAGTTCATGCAGAGTTGGAATTAGAGAATGTCTTTGCTGGAAACACACCTTGGAGGCACCCAGTCCAAACTACTCATTTTATAGACATGGAAACTATAAAAATTAATAAAGAGAAACCTCAATTAAAATAGAGTTGAGAGACCTGAAACGGGAGCTCTCATGCCCTATGCTGATAGCAGAGCGTAACAGGAAGAAGAAAGACTTTCTCTTCTCACCTGGCAAGAGCTCAGCCAATGAGAGACAGTCATGGCTCAGTCAGTGAAAAGCCATGGACTCTGTTAACTATAGCACTCCCAACTTCCTTTCCCCCTCTATAAAAGAGTTCTTTCCATTTTTGCTGGGGATTTGCACATGGCTAGCCATGGTTGCAGACCTCAAATTGCAATTCTTTGTTAACTCCAAATAACCCAGTTTTTGCAGGAGAAATAACTAGCAGTCTATTGTTGGAGCATCTGTCAGCACTTTATTCTTTTTTATGGCTGAATTCTATTCCACTGTATGGATATACCTGATGACATATTTAAAGCCATTTAAAAATCAAAATGGAGTAACTACGGTTCAGGCATCCAAAATGGAGCCAGGTGGGACCTCCCTGGTGGTCCAATGGTTAAGACTCGGTGTTTCCAATGCAGGGGACCCGGCTTTGATCCCTGGTCGGAGAACAAAGATCCCCCACGTGTTGCACAGTGCAGCTAAATAAATAAATAAATAACAAAATGCAGCCAGGTGACCATTGTGGATGCAGTTGCAGACATGTTCCTAAATCACTGGGAACTTGAATTTTCTGAACTGTATCAAATTCTAGGACACTACTGGCCATCTTCAAAACAGTATCTGCTAGCAGCTGCACCCTGAAACCTTGTAGTTTCAAAGTTTCCCCAACCCTTTTGCAACAATGTAATCATTTTGAACCCCAACCAGTTCTTGTTTAATAAGCGCCCTTACTTCTTGCCAGCTCCGATCCTAGTTCTTGACAAACAACCTGTGTAACCTTGCCCCGCTTTGCTTTATAAGCATCCCCCATTTTGTAGTCCAACAGAACACAATTCAAATGCTTCTTGAATCTGTGTCTCCCGGGCTATGGTCCTAACAAACCCCAGATAAGCACCTCTCTACTTCAATAAGGTCTCTGTTTCTGAAATTTTGGTTAACATACCACATTTTGTTTATCCATTCATCAGCTGATGGACATTTGGGTGGTTCCACTTTGGGGTTATTATGAATAATGTGGCTATGAACTTTCACAACACTGCTTTTTAAAAAGGTCGCCAGGAGAGGTACAAATTATTATGTATAAAATAAGCTACAAGGATATATTGTACAACACGGGGAATAGAGCCAGTATTTTATAATAACTGTAAATGGAACATAACCTTTAAGAACTGTGAATCACTATATTGTACACCTGTAACGTATAATATTGTACATCAACTGTACTTCAGTTAGAAATTAATTAATTTTAATAAATAAATAAATAAAAGGTCGCCAGTGACCTCCACACTGTTAAACCCAATCAACACCTCTCTGCTTCTTATGCAACCACCCAGGAGCATTTGACACAAAGACCCAGCTGTCCGCAAAAGACTCTCTCCTCTCTGGGTTTATGTCTCACCACATTTTCATTGTTTTCTTCCTACATCGCTGCCTACTTCTCTTTCTCCACTTGTGGCCCTCTCCCACCCTTTGTCCCCATTGCAGTGAGGGACTGTTTCCTGTGTGAATCAGATCCCCTCACCTCCCTGCTAGAAACCATTCACTGGCTTCCTGTTGATCTGAGACCGAAATCCATAAACTCTTCAACATGGCGTCTGAGGGCTGCATGATCCAGCTCTGGTTTCCTCTCCACTTCATTGGCGTCACCCTCTCTTCACCCTGCTCCAATTGTGCGAGGTTTTTGCTTGTTTGTATTTTAATTCCTCCTATGCACTGAACTCATTCTCACCTCAGGGCCTTTGCCTGTGGTGTTTGCTTGGTGACAAATGCACTTCCATATTTTTCCCTATGGCTCACTACTTTTCATTCTTTAGGTCTCAACTATAAAGGTTCACAGTCACAGAAAGTTCTCTAACCGCTGTATGGAGTGGGAATATCTGCCTTGGATATGCCTTAACTCAGCACTTCCCAGCCCTTGTTTTAAGAATTTGCTCGGCAGAGCAATTCTCAGAGCTCCCTGAGGGTCTGTTTCTCACACTGTAATCCTCAGTTTGGCTCAAATAAAATTCACTTTTTTCTCTTAAAAAAAAAAAAGAAGAATTTGCTTTCTTGGTGTGCCTGTGGGTGACTCGCTGTGCATTTGTGTGTTCATCTATTTACCCTTGTGTGTCTGTCTTTGACATTGGACTATATTATTCTCAGGGCCTATCCTTTAATAGATGCTCAATAAATATTTGTTGAATGAAATGAAGAAACAAATTACATGGAAAATAGTCAATTAGGATCAAATGAAATAACAGAAGGGATCTGAACATATTTGGCAAACTCTGCAGGGCTATAAAAATATAATAGATGACTGCCATTATGTAATATATACATAATCACTGCCGTTTGTTTCATAGGAAAAGGAATTATGTCAAAAGGTAAGAATTTGGATTTCAGGACTTGGCATTCCCCATTTCCTGACCTCATGTCACATTCTGACAACTCTGACCAGTGGGCATTTAGCTGTCCCCATGGGGATATTTCATGACTCCAGGCTGCACTCATCATGGTTCCTCTACTTGGAGTAGACATTCTCCTTTTCTTCATCTAGAAAAGGCCTTTCATCATTCCTTGTTCTTGAAAAATTTGTGCTGTGCCCTGCTTGACCCCTCAACATCCTCAGAGGGGATTAGCTCCTCCCCTCTTCCTTCCCTGTGTCATTTTCACTTTGACTATTTCATGCAGAATGTACTGTTGATACATCTGTCCTCACTGGACTCTGAGCTGGATGACAGCACAGGCCATGCTTACTTCATTTCTGAACCCATCCATTCATCAATCAAGTCACTGACTGAGCATCTATTATGTGCTAAGCCGTGACGCCTGGAGCGGAGTACAGAGGCTGCCACGTAGTGAAACCTCAACGCATACTTGAGGAGACTGGAAGGAAGGAGCCTGCTTGGATCCTTGTTCTTTTGATCCAGTCTCACCAGATGGGACTGAATTGAGAATGGAGGGAAGAGAAAGCTCCTAGAAAACATACTAAGACTAGACACCACGGAGTCAGGTCAGCAGCTCCCAGTTAAGTTCAAAGAAATCCTTGTCTTGTACCCATTGAGCCCATAGCACAAAGAGAGAGTGAGCAATCGGTCTCTATGCAGACCTGCTACCTGAAAGGTCCTCACTTGCGTTTGCTTTTGCCACTGGGCAGTAGGAACAGAGGGGAGAACACGCTCACTCCAAGAGGAGGACAGCAGTGAAAATAGGCCCCCTATGCTGGCCCAGTCCCTTTCCTCACCTTCACTGAGCACTTAAGTCCTCCACCCTCCCTTACAGGGGAGTGAAGAGAGGGCTGAAAGAAAGGGCAAGAGAAGCTTTCTTCCTACGATTTGTGAAAGGTCCGAGTTCCTACAGCATGTGTCACACAGTATGGACCAAGTTGGCTAGGCAAGGACAGGGGTAAATGGCTCTCCTTTCTGCTAGTATCCTCTCGAGCAAGTTTTAAAAGGATGGATCACTTTTTAAATCGAGTTTCACGTTTTGAGGGTGAAGGGATGAAGCAGTTGTATTAAAATTGTACATTAGTCAGGACTTTATGCGTAATTTCAAGAAATGTTGAAAAAAAATTAATGCCGGGGCATATGCTCAAGGTAAGAAGATAGAAACCCAGCCTGATATAGATCACTAGTAAATCAAGCATGCTGAAATATGGAAGGCACAATGCATTTATACATTTTTCAAAATTCTCGCTTCTCAACAGAAACTTTGCCCTAAAGGGCTCTATGTCATTTTAGGGCACTTGACTTGAAGTTTACAAAATGACTCATTTAAAGAATATGAGGTCCCCTGCCTGCCCCACCCTCACCCCATCTCCTACAGCTGTCACTTACCGTGAGTTCTTTGCTTTTAGTGAAAGGCCACCAGCCCCGCACACGCTTTTGCTGGAATATGGATATCTTGCTCTCCTCACTTGCATTTTCAAACTTGGTGAGATCGCAGTCTTTGGCAGCCTTAGCTGCTCGGGGAAAACTATTGAGGTTCATCTCCAGGGAGCCTGTGAAGAGATGTCCTTAACAGTTATAGAAGGGCTTGAAAATCCATCATCATCCTCATTCACCCACTCACTGGTCATCCATCCACTCACTGGTCATTCAGTCAGGACCACATGGGATCCACAGACATGTGCCAGGTACTGAGGACACAAATATGACCAAGACATGTTTGGTGCATTTAAAGCATTAGTAATAGGGCAGCAGGTAGAAGACAAGGGCAGAGCTACCATATGTAACTTTCAAGCCTTAGTTTCCGGTGTCATCTGTTGGGCCTCTTCTCTGCTCCCTGAGCGTGATCTGGGTTACGTGTCTATCCTTTGAGCTGTTCCCTGCCTTAGCACAGACAACCTGTAAGAACCTCCTCCCCCGACCATACCTCTGTCTCTGAGCCCACTAAACTGCAGGTTGGGGACTCAGTCTTACCGTCTTGGTAGCTGCTCTCCAGTACCATCGTGGACTCTCAACAATGTTTTCTCTTTTTAAAACTGTTTTATACATTTTAAATGTTGCTCTCCATTTACAGTTATTACAAAATAGTGGCTGTATTCCCTGTGTTGTATGATACCTCCTTGAGCCTATCTCACACCTAGTAGTTTGTACCTCCCTCTCCCCTACCCCTATCTTGCCTCTCTCCCCGTCCTTCTGCCCACTGGTAACCAGTAGTTTGTTCTCTGTCACCTGTGAGTCTGCTTCTTTTTTGTTGTATTCACTAGTTTTCAACAGTGTATTTTCAATGAGTGAATATAAGCCAGAGTAAGATAATTCCACGAGAATGTTCTATTTCTCTCTCCTTAATAACCTTTCCTTATTTCGAAAGTGATGTATGTTCACTGTGAACATTTAGAGCGTGCACATTAGCAAAAAATAGAAATCTTTTTTTCTATTATTTTTCCACCTCCCAAAAGTTGACGACTGTCCTACTTATTAGTTCATATCCTTATATCAGTCTTTCTGTCTCTTTGGCTATCTCTGACTATCTCTTTCTCCTATAAAAATAAACATATTTTTTACCGAAAGGGGATTTTTTCCTATACACTTTTTTTCACTTAATGCACCCTGCACAACTATCCAACTCATTAAATATTCTAATATTTTAATGGCTGCAGGGTTATCACTTACTGAGTGCTTACTATGTATGAAGCACTGTCCTTCGTTTTTAAATTATATTATCACACTTACAGCTCCCCTCTGAGGTTGTAATATTATTATCCCCATTTTACAGCTGAGGAAAACTGAGGTACAGAGGAGACCAGTAATTAGCTCAAAACTTAATAGCTTCTTAGTAGTAAAGCAAAGGTCAATTTTAGTCTGTTTGAATATGTATCTTCCACCATAGCGATGCACTGTAACTTATTGAGTCAATCCCCTATTAAGGGCTATTTGGAGTGTTTCAATATTTTGCTATCAAAATTATTAAATAGCATTGAAATTACTATCCCTGGAGCTAACTCAGACTAAGTTCTCCAAAAGCTGGGACAAAACCCTCAACATTAATACGAGCTTGATGAAGCCACTGGCTTACCCAGAAAATCATCTGAAGACAGCCTTTCAAAATCCCAAACCTGAAGCACCAACACAGCTGGCGTCTTACACTCCATCTTCTCTAAGGAAAAGATGTTCTCCCTCTTGGTAATGACCATTTGCTTCTCTGCTGGGAGATACTGAAATGGAAACAGAAAGCGCCAGTTGAAGTTCCCCTCTCCAGTCAGAGAGTTGTAATGCACGTCTGTTTCCTGCTTGTCATCTTCCAAACCCTTTAACCACCTGAATAAAGACAGAAAAAGAATTAAACACTCAGGGAACATTATTCAGGCATCAGTATAATCAAGAGCGATTTAACTAGTTTCATTGTGGTCACAGATCCATGGTTTTAAAATTATGATATAGTTAGATTTAGATGAAAGCTTCCATTGAATCCGAAAGAGATAAATAGGGATCAAAGGGTCGGAAACTGAAACAAGACTCTCGGTCTAAGTCAGGTTGGGGAATTGTCTTCAGTTCTTGGGTAGATCTGAAGCCACACTCAGTAAAAAGGGAGAAGTCAGGAAATGTGAAATGAAAGTGTAACCTGAGTTTCCTCTCACCTTGGGCGACCTCTTTATAACACGTACCATTTCTGCACCCACTACATTACATTGCTACATTACATAGGTAAATTATCTAACCTCTCTGTGCCTTTGTTTCATCTGGAAAATGGAAGCAATGACAATATCTAGTTCATAGAAATTCAGAGGAATTATATGAGATAGTATATGTACAGTGCTTTGCGTACTCCAAATGATCTATTATGTTATTTCCTCTTAGTATTATCTAGTCTTTTTCCTCCGTGCCAAGTATAAAGTAAGCTACAATGAATACATTTTCCCCTAGTACTTTATCCACAGCTAATTAATTCTTGAGAAAAAAGGTACTTTTAATTCAAACTAATTGATAATGCCAAACCACTTGCTTTCTGAAAGCAGACATCCCTCCCTCCACCCCAACCCACCCTGGGGCAGGGGAGGGTAAATACCCTTCTATTCCCAGAGGAGTGGTACCACCTGGGGTATGGGCACAATTATTTAGCTAAAGATGGTGCTCAGTCAACCAATATATGTGTGGTATCTCTTACGAGGCAAGGAGTGAGCTAGATGCTAGGGGAGTGATGGGAGCAAACAGGGATGGTTCTTGCCTTCATGGAGCTACAGTCATGGAGGGAGATAGGTGGGATGGCAAAAGTCACCAGTGAGGGATGTGCAAAGGCCCTGTGGAAGAAGAGGTGAGGACACATTCTAAAAAGGGAAAGAAGCTCGGTGTGACTAGAGAGCAGAAGGCAAGGGGGAGTATTGATCCAGCGAGATGAGTCTGGAGACATAGGCAAAGTCTAGTCATGTGTGATATTTTAGGACATATGAGGGATTTGGATTTTTGTCTAGAGAAAATAGGATGTCATTAAAGGGTTTTAAGTACAGGACTGATGTGCTGAGATTGTGTTTTGAAAAGATAACTCGTGTTTCAACAATAGAGAACAGATTATTGGAGGCAAGACTGAATAGGGAGAGACCAATTCAGATAGTATTGGTATTTCAGTGACCCTAGCAGGAAATGATGGAGGAAAAGATGATGATGGTGATGTGGTGAGATGAAGAGAATGGACAGTGCTGACAGCTATTTTGGGAGTAAAATGAACAAGACTTAATAGTGTACTAGAAATGGGAGTGTCAGTGAGGAAGGGGGTTTCTTGTTGGGGGAAAACAGAGATACCAAAATAAGGCTGAGATGAATTGACTGTTTCTGAGATGAGTTTTATCTGAGGGTACATGTTTAAGTCACATTGTTTCTGATTCTCTACCACTTCACCTCCCTCCCTGATTAGGGGCGAAAAGGAAACCTACAAAGACATTTGTGTTATAGCCAAGATGTAAGAGAGAGATACAAAATATTTAGTTTCCTGAGTCCTAGGTTGGTAAAACTAGCAAACGGGAAGGTATAAAGTTTAGCTTTTGTACTAGGCTTATAATCTTCTTAACACTTAATCTTTCATCAATAGCACTACAGCTCTCTACTTCCTTCTGGTGTAAAGGTATTTTGAATGTCATTCAAAAAGTTTAGGTATCCAATATTTAACTGAAAGAGATGTTTATATAATAAGACTTCCTCACAAAAATATTTCATGGGATAATCATTCTTAGCAAAATGACCAAATAAGGCAAATACTTGACAAAGAAAGTGACCTTATCTAACAAGGTGAGTAAGATGGACTCCTTTTGTGAGATGGTTAGGGGTTAAAGAGGTAAAGAGGAGAAGGAAAGGGGGTATGGAGTTTGCTGGTGATCTTACCCTTTAACATAAATATCACTTGATTTTTGTCCTGTGAAGATATTCTCATCCTCTAAAATGACATCTTCTGTGTTCCAGATGGTCACTCTCAATTCATACCTGGGATAAGGGAAGGCAGACTTAGGTTGAAGACCTTGGACGCTGAGTCGATTGGTCTTTATGTGATTCTGGTACTGCTGTGAGTCTATAAGCTTCCTCAACTTTACCAAGTTCTAAAATGTCAAGACTTAAGGTCTTCGTTCCATCAAAACCAAGTGTCCCAGCTGGAATCGCCAAGAACATGAATTTCTCTGAGCACATCCTCCTTCCATTAACTGACATTTTTCAGAATGTTGAAACTCAGGGGCTCCTACCATAAAACAGGGGCCACCATTTCAATCCCCACCACTACTATTATCACCACCACTCACCCCCTGCTGTACTTGGCCGGGTGGCAAGTGAGGCATGATTAGCAGGTGTCAGCTGATTAATGTAATGTATCAGACACCAGATCAAATGACATGATCCTTTAGTCCGAGACCTTGGTCTCTTTCCTTGAAGGTGGGGCTGCAGGTTACTTACCCTTTGGGTTTCCTTGGCGAAATGTCAACAGGAGGTCCAGGCTGAGGCATGTCTTTGGGAAACATGTCCACCCACATCTGCAGGCGGCCCTTGTTAAGAAGACATCCTTTAGATTTTTTGGGGGGGACATTATCACATGGACACTGACCATTCACGGTGTTAACAGATCCCTTTACTAGTAATGGATATTAGGTACATATAATATAATATAATGTAATGTGATATAATAAGGATATTATCCATATTATATTCAGAATATTTGTTGACAAAGACAGAACTTATATTTTTATTAAAAATTAGAACATATATCAAGAGGAGCGTATATCAAGAGAAGGGGAAGGGTAAGCAAAACCTTATTGCGTACCTACTATGTGGTAGACGCAGTGCTATGCACTTGAAAATCATTAATTCTTCCAATATCCCCACTAGGTAGATGTTATTATTCCTACTTGGCAGATGAGAAAATGTCTTGCCCATGTTTACACAGGCAACACATAGTACAGCCTGGATTCAACCCTTGTCTGCTGACTCTAGAGACCCTGCTCTTTTTACCAACCCCTAAGGATTACAAAGATAACACTATCTGTCAGAAGAATCATGCTTCATTGCTTCCAATGTAGCTTAGCATCCATTGTCTCCATCAGTGCTCACCCCCAGCCACGTTTCTGTGCTACACATAAAAAAACTAAGGTTCAGAGAAGTCAAAGAAATTATCTGAAGTCCCGTGGCTAATTAGTGGCAGAAGAGGGCCTTCCATCCATTGCTTTGGACTCCATACATCAAAATGTACCCTGTTGCAAGGGATGTGAGAGCCCAGGTGGGGAGAAAGTCCAGTGGATTCCATATTCAGGTCTGTTGTATGCATGCTAATTGCTCCATCAGCTCAGGCAGGAAGGTGAGTGATCACCAAGGGCTGGGATGGTCAGGGGAGATTTTATATGAAGTAAGTGGGGCTTCCAACAGAGTGGGAAGGATTTGTAGGATTTGGGTGAATGAGAGGGGCTTTGGCTAGGAAAAAAAAAAAAAAGAGGATTTCCAGGGGAAGGGGCAATGTAGGCAAAGAGTTAGCATTCGGGAAGAGAAGAACCAATTCAATGGAGGATTATATTCCTAGGTCTCTAAAGAGACATTAACATTCACCGTTAACCAAGAAGCTACATCTGACAGGCAAAATGAAGGATACCAGTAACCAAAAGATTTCAAACATCTGGTAGTAAATCTTAGGAAATAGTCATAAGCTTCTACATCTGATAAAAGTTTATCCAGACACGCCCTCACACATGCTATCAGGAGGTTTATACCCCAGCATTGCTGGGATAGCAGTGTGGGAGTTCCTGCCCCATTATAGTCAAGCCCACGTGCTTTGCCCAGACTACACAGAGAGTGGGTCCAGAGCTGGGACAGATCTAGGGACTCACACTGCCTGGGTTAAATCCCACCTCTACTTATTACCAGCTGAGTAACTTTGAGCAAGTTACTTAAACTCTCCGAACCTCAATTTCTTCATCTTAAAAGTAAGGATTATAATAATTTCATCGTGAGGCTGTATTAAGAAATAAGCGTGAGGTGACACACACACCGGTTTGTCTAGGAAAATCGTGGTGTGTGCCCCTTGTATCAGCTTAATTATTAATAGTGCCTTCTTTCCCTCTCAAAATGGCCCTAATTTGGATAACTAAATCTATGGCCATCCTAATTAGGTGAGATAATTTCTGTAAAGGGCCTAGGACATAAAAGCCTCTTAATAAACGTGTCTTCTCCTCCCTTCTAACTCAGAAGCCAGATCTCTAGTTATCTTTTCCACACAGCTTGTTTTGCCAGTTCTTCAAGGTAAGCCTCCATCTATTGCTTCTTTGGGAAAACTAGTGGGCTGTGTGGTTACTGATAGATTTTTGGACAAGGTCTTGGGCACATCCGATGAGTTTTGAAGTTTCTCAAATGTCAGGATTCTTCAGAAAGAACGTGATAACTCAAATCATAAAAGGGAAAGAGCACTAAATCCTACTCTGATTTTAGGGCAGAGTTTCTCAATCTCAACATTCGTTTGGGGCTGAATAATTCCTTGTTGTGGAGGGCTTCCCAGTACAGAACAGGATGTTTAGCAGCATCTCTGTCCCTTCCCACTAGATGCCAATATCACCCCTACCCACGTGAGACAACCAAAAATATATGAGACACTGCTAAACATCCAGGGCAGGAGGGGCAAAACTGTCCCTGGTTGAGAACCATTATTAGACAGCACACAAGATTAACTTGCAGGGGAAAAGTCATTCTCTTCGGGGATGAACACTCTTATGGGGGCCAGAACTGTCTTGGCCACTACCTGCTCCATTCCTGGCTTATCCCTGTGGTACAGTGGCCGAGTTTCTACGTGCTCAGGAACCAGCCTACACCCAACCTCCGGGATATCCTCCCAAGAGTGTAAAACGCTGAGGGCCAAGTGCTCGTACGACTCCACCGTCTCATCTGCATGGAAGAGAGAAAAATAAAGAGACTTGTCAGATGTGTTCCTGTAAGGTGATAGTCATGGGCTGTCAGATGCGTTTTCAAACACTCCCTTAAAGGTTCATTTAAATATACCAAGGAACCGGGAGAGAGAAAAGGCAGTGAAAGAGAAAAAGGACGAGAGAATGGAAAGAGGTAGGAGTAGAGTGGTGGGAAGAGGAAAGAGTTTGAAAGTTAAGAGAGCCAACCTATCTACAAAACAGAAACAGACTCACAGACCTAGAGATCAGACTTGTGGTTGCCAAGGGGGAGGGAGAGGGAGGGACTGGGAGTTTGGGGCTGGTAGATGCACACTATTACATTGAGAATGGATAAACAACGAGGGCCTACTGTATAGCACAGGAACCTATAGCCAATCTCCTGGGACAAACCATAATGGAAAAGAATATTTTTTTTAAAAAGAATGTATATATGTGTATAACTGAGTCACTTTGCTGTACAGCACAGATTTGCACATCATTGTAAATCAACGATACTTCAGTTAAAATAAAAATTAATTAAAAGAAAGTTAAGAGAGTGGGAAATGAGATGGGTTGACCAAAAGATCCAGAGCTCAGTCAGAGTCTTGGAGTACTGGACTCCCTTCACCCCTTGAATCAAACTCCTTCAGAGTCTATGAATCACAAACTTGGCTGCAAGGGACGAGAGAGGGTATGTTTCCTGGAGACATAAAACTGTTTGCTAACACCACAGTGGGAGAGGGCCTGGAGAACCAGTGTGACCCTAAGCAACGTGGTGAAACAGCCACAATATGTGCCCATCGATGTCTCTTGACTTTTCTCATCATTGCTTGGGATCTCCCGTCTACCACCACTTACTCCAGAAAAGATTCTCTGATCTATCGTTTTACCAAAAAAGGTAATTCATGACAAAAACTGCCAGTGGAAACGATACTCACAAAATAAGGCAAAAATTGTTGAAAGAATAAAATCTTCTTGAACAAAGTTTAGAAGGGCCAAATTCGACATAGGAAAGTTGAACCAGGTTTAACCAGAAAAAGGCTACCAAAAGAATCTCCCAACAGCAGTCATTACAGTCAGTAAAAGTAAATAGGGATGAACAAGTAATCAATGAATTAAATCTTTGTCAAAAAGTTTAATCAGTCAAGAACTGATCTTAATGAATATAATTTCAGATTTCTGGTGGGCAAGTAAATTGGTTAATCATGAAATGTAGAATACTGACCAAGGGACTGAAGTGGCTTCATAGACTACATTACAAAAAAGTATTTTTCTCACAGAAATTCATCAATATCATTAATACACTAAATGTCAATAACTCTGCATGCATGAACCTCTAAGAAGTTCTTGGGGCCAAAACAAGGCAAAAAGAAATCTTGGCATTGAAGTGGTGGGATCAACATAGTGTCAAAACACCCTGGAGGGCTTCCCTGGTGGCACAGTGGTTGGGAGTCCGCCTACCGATGCAGGGGATGCCGGTTCGTGCCCCGGTCCGGGAGGATCCCACATGCCGCGGAGCGGCTGGGCCTGTGAGCCATCGCCACTGGGCCTGCGCGTCGGGAGCCTGTGCTCCGTGGCGGGAGAGGCCACAGCAGTGAGAGGCCCGCGTACCGCAAAAACAAAAACAAACCAAAAAAACCAAACAAACAAACAAAAAAAACACCCTGTAGCGTGTACTTAATCGGGCTTTTTGCATCAGGAGCACTGAACCATATATAGGTAATTTTTAAGCATCAAATGGACAGGTGTGACAGTAGAGAAATTGTTCTATAACCTTAAAGTAAAGGTGGCTTTTTTTTCTTATCCTAAATTTATGAAAGGCTCTCTGGGATCTTCCTGGTACGTCCTATGTTGCTCGTATGGAAAAATCTGTTTCTTGGTGTTGAAACAGGAGATTGGTTGGTATAACACTTATGGGGGTAATTTGAGTTGTGTCCAGTGATTTATTTTATGTAATATTAATTTTAAGGTATTGTCTATCTTCTGACACAACAATTCTACTTATATGATATGTACTGTAGACACATCAGAAATATGCAAAAATATGTGTAAGGATGTTCGTGGTAGCATTAAGTGTCACTACAAAAATGGACACAATGGAAATAAATGTCACAGCCATAAAATAGAATATTATCAAGGATTGTTTCAAAGAACAGAGAATTGTCATAATCTATTGGAAATAGAAAATGCAGAGTACAAAACTATAGATATGGTACATTTAAAATTATGTAAAAATGTGCCAAATTGCACACACTCTGTGCAAAATTTATATTTCTGTAAAGAAATATACCAGCACGCACCATGGTTATCTCTGAATTTGGGAATTAAGAGTGATTTTCGTCCTCCTCCTTACTTTTCCATATTTTCTATTGTGAGCATGCATTAATTTTACAATAAATGAGCATTATCTTCAGTCACCAATACCACTGAAAGCAGGCTTTTCAAAAGAAGAGCCATGTCAGCGGGATACATTGGGGGAGTTACCTGTGTCCTCCTCGGTGAAGACTGTTTTTCCACAAAACACCTGGTTTCCTATCTGTATTTTCCCAGGGCAGAAGTAGGGGCCATCCAGCTTGTTGTCTTTGCAGAGCTTGGTGAGGATTTCGGTGGGTTTGGACGTGTCTCTCCAGGCATTGTATCCTTCTCTGAAAAGTGGAGGAGGGACAGAGGGTGAGGTCCAGCCTCCCTGGGAGCCACATCTGAGGTCCCGGTAAAAAGGACCACCTAAGGATGATCTGTGTTAATCCTTCAGATTTAACTTGACCTTCTACATGCTTGGGGCTAGTGTTTTCATTTTATCATCTTCTCTCTCTTCTGGTCAATACCTCTGCATATGTATGCTTGTACAAAAGGCAGAACTTCTGAGTAGCTTGACATAAACATTCCTTACAGGTAGTTTTGGATATTTTTTTAAAGAAATGCATCCTTTAAAAAAAATCTGAAGTGAAATTCACATAACAAAATTGACTATTATAAAGTTGACCAATTTGATGGCCTTTAGTACTTTCACAGTGTTGTGCAACCACCACCTCTATCTAGTTCCAAAAAATTGTCATCACCCCGAAAGAAAACCCTCTACCCATTAAGCAATTACTCCTCACTGCCCCTACCCCACCCAGCCTCTGGCAGTCACCAATCTGCTTTCTGTCTCTGTGGATTTCTTTGCAGGTAGTTTTTGTTTAGTTTGTTCTGTCCCTAGCAGAATAGCTATTTGGCTGCTACTTATTCTAAGAAGAAAGCCTAGCTCATCCTTCCAATTTCTCTGCTTCTTTCCTCCCTTCTCCTCCTCCGCCAACTCATGTCACAGGCAGGAAGTCTTGATGTGCCGTTTCTCTAATCAGTTATTTCCTAGTGGTGAGTTTCTAAATCTTTTCAACCCCTTCTTCCCTTAAAAAACTAGCTGTTTGGTTAAAAATTATTAACTTGCAATGAGATGCTCCCTAGGAACCATGACCAAGATAAGCCTGGATTTCTCTGCTCCCTGGGATGCGGGATTCATCAGAATTTAATTTGTTTAAGCATTGAAATAAACCAAAACATGGCTATAAAGCAGTTTTCCTACACTGGGCCAGAGATATGAGGATCCTGAAAAGACTCCAAGCCACCCCCAGAGCCATACATAGGCCTCCCCAGAAATAAGTGCTCTTGTTTATTTTTAAAACTTCAGAGAACAACTTCCCTGACTAAATTATCCTGGTCCCTGCTAGTTCTACTGTCAGGAAATTCTCCTGAACAAAAGATCCACCATGTTTGCTTGTGGCTTCCTTTACCGACTTCAGAGTGAGCACAGCTAATCATTCTCTGCATGGTACCCTCTCAGGTACTTGAGAATGATGTAAATACACCAGGAGGCTTACAAATTCACTACAGTCCCAAAACTGAACCGGCCTTCTAGGCTCAGAGAAGAACAGGCCAGCAATAGAGACTTGTCTGAAAAATCACGCCATGGAGGAAATAGATGCTCAGACTGTGTTAATGAGAGTGTAAATTGGTCCAACCCTTCTGGAGAGCCATTTGGACATATATATTAAAAGTCTTTAAAGTGTGCATTCCTTTTAATGGAATAAATCCATATCCATGGATGAACACTGAATGAATTATCAGAAAGGTTTGCAATGGCTTTTGTATGGGAATGTGCATGGCAGTAATATTTCTAATGGAACAAGAAACAAAAATATAAATGCCCTGAAATTCAGGAAGGGAAATTGGTTATATCATTTTATAGTAAATTTATATAATGGAACACCACTATTAAAATAATGACTTTGAAGAATATTTAATGACATCATAAGATGCTTATAACGGTATAAGTCCAACAAGAAGCTTACAAAATTGCATGGATAGTGTGAGTCCAACTTTGGGGGAAATAGATAGAAAAAAATACTAAAAGGAAATACATACACATTTTTTAATATAAATTTCATCTCTGGATAAAATATCTTGAGCATCATTTTGTACTTTCCGTATGTCCTAAATTTTCTACAAGGACTATATATTACTTTATATTCAGAAGAAATATTTCTAAAATTATACCATGGAAATCTAATGGATGCTTTTACATTTTCCTAGCTGATATTTGTAAGAGTTTTCTTCTTAAGATATTAAATATATCATACTTTAAAAAATAAAGCTGGTCTCTGTTGCTCTATGTCTCATTTCTAATTGAACATTAAGGGAATGTAGTATTTTGATCGTAACTCAGCCAATATCTTTATTTAGAGGCCTACTGCTATTTTTGTCTTTTATGAAATTTTTGTCACCAAGAAAGGCAGGATTACATTTTTTCCTTCCAGGTTGAGTGGGTGTAGTGTATTCTTGGTTATTAAAATACTCATAGCTTTGGGACTTTGAAATAGTAAATATTCGTGGTGTGTGAAATAGCATGTTACATAACTGTATGATCTTAATTACATAAAAATGGACGCTTAGTCGTGTAGATACAAAAACAAGACCTAGAAGGACACATCAAACAGTAAACTGCTGGTGATTATGGATGACTTTGTTTTTTGCTTCTTGTGTTTTGGGTTTCCTATTATGCACAGGTTAGCTTTTAAGAAATAAATGTTATTTTAAAAGGCTTAATAAAAGTAAAAATAAAAAAATAAAGCAGATAATTTATATTTTAAAATTAATCAGAATTCAAAAATCTTTGTAAAGAGTGAGAGCTGGACCCACTTTTCCCACCTGTGTAAGATGGGGATAACACCTTAATGGGTTTTGAGAGAATTGAACGAGATACTCCATGTAAAGTGCATGGTATATTGTAAGCACTCATGAGTGTTTGTTGTAATTAACTAGGATATAGGCATTTGTATTATATTAGTCATTCTTCTAGCATCATTCCCCACTGGGAACTCTGTCCACCAGGCCCAGCTGATCGAATGAACAAATACAATTCAGCTCTTGACTCTTGAAGAACCTGCCCTGGGTTCTAAATCAGTTTTGCTTCCCCAGCCCCAAGTACCCTCAAGTGCAGTGAGCAGTTTCCCCAAACTAGCTCTGCTGACATGGAGCACATCTGAGATATTAAATCTGGGCCTTGGCTGGCCTTCCCAGCACATGGGCTGCAGCCTCAGAACACCAACAGTGTCTCCATGGGAGGAATAACTTACATCTCATATTGATTCTGCAAGCCACAGATGGCTCGGTGTTTGCTGTAGAAGCGGTTCTCCAGGTCAATCCTTGTCTCACCAATGAGGTCATCCATCCCGATCATGTCATGGTCATAGATCAGCACAGAGAGCAAGGACTCCTTGGGGAATGTGGCCTGGATCTCAAATGACCTGCCATCCAAGCAGAGGTTTAGGAATCAACAGCATTTGGTGATACAGAGAACTTTTCCCTGCTTCACTTTTAGCCCACCTACAGTCCATATGAACTCACTAAACACTCAGCAACCCAGTTACTACTTAATGGGTGTTTATGTGGTTTAATTTTTCATTGAGATGCAACCAATTTCCCACTCTTTTGTCAGTTTTCCAGTAGCCAATCATCTCCTCTTTTGTGGACCATGCCTTGTAGTCTTCAACTAGGGTGACAGCAAGAGGGAGAGGAAAGTCTTAGATTTTGGCCTCAAACAGGACTGATTTCTAATCTGGACTTTGAATCAGCCACTTTCCGGTTGTAATACATCGGGAAAGTTATTTCATCCCTCTCAGCCTCTTTATGTGTAAATGGGGATAAATATGTCTTCTTTATAATATAGCAGAGTGGTTAAATGCGATAGTGTTTGTATAAACACAGATTTTACTTCCAGGCATTCAACCTGGTACCCAATAATTTACCATTCCCTTTCTCCTCCATTGTTGCTTCATCAGGGAATACCAGCTGGGTTTATTTGAAATGAAAATCCTATTGACAATGGAAAATCATTAGAACATAGACTTGCAGGACTGGAATGCTGTCTCTGCAAGATTATTTTGAGCCCCTTGAGAACAGAGACCTCTTCATCTCCACATTACTGGAGGCTGCACTTCACCTGCAGAGAGTAGACACGATAAATGTTTCCTTGAACTGTAAGGGATCTCAGAAATCACCATATCCAATCGCTTCAGATAAGGAAACTGAAATCCAGAGAACACAAGGGACTTGCCCAGGATCCTAAATCAGGTCAAACTGGGATAAGTACCAGTTTCCTAACTCCTGGTACCGTTCTCTTTCCACGATCTCACCCCAATCAGTGTTGAAAGGAATAGCAATGCTGTCGGATTTCCCGTGACAATGCATTATCCGTGCTACTGAGCGTTAGAGAAGATAACTAAGAATTAAATTGGGAGTGAAAGCCTGCATTTTAGGGAAATGTGTTCTTGAAAACAAAATCAAGGATACACCAGTGTTTCTCCAGCTGTTCCTGTCTCTGCCCTGGGACAAGGTGGGAAGGCTGGTCTGGAAACAAGGGACAGAGAGGATGCGCAGGGGAGGGGAGAATAGAAGACCCATTATTTCCCTGCCTGTCCTCAGGCCTGTCTGGGCTGCTGCCGTCACCGTCAGGTCCACTCTCACTCTCCAGGTTGCTAGGGACAGCAATCACAGCACAGCCTGGAGCCAATTAGCCCTCCTCAGAGAGAAAGAAGCAGAGATGCTGGACAGCTCCAGTGCCTGTAACTGACTGAGGCTGGCAGTTCTTGCAGGCCAGGGATACAGCTATGCAAAAAAGAAATTCGTTTCTTCCACCTGAAGACGCAGTATTGCCTCTCTGGGGCTCTAAGATTTGGATTTGAAACTGTAACTGATATTCTAGAGGCATCTCACAAGAAAGCCCCCAGCCACCTCTGAGCTTGGCCGTCACCAAGCTGCTGCCACCAAGGAAGGATTTATTAAGTGCTTAACTGCCCCCGGCAACCATGACAGAGGACAGAGGGCTCAACTGTTCTGGTCCATCTCCCAGAGTTGTGTGCTATGTGCTCACAGGTTCACCTCTCCTGAATTTTCATTAGCGCTGCCTTAGAAAAACTACCAAAAACAGCTCACCATGGTTGGACTTCCAGTCATTCGGGGATAAACTAGGCTTATACCAACGTGTGTGTGTCATTGAGATAGGATCCCTAGAAACAGCACTGGTGTGAGAAAAGAGAATGCATCCTGAAATGGGTGAAAACTGAGCCTTGTAGAAACATTCAGTACCGAAAGCTTCAGAGCAAAGATGTCTCACTGTTTCTTTGCCCATTCATTCATTCTTTTATTGATTCACTTGTTCATTTGACATTTATGAGATATCCATTATGTGCCAGGCACTGTGGTTATTAAGAACATGAGGAACGACCAACTCTGACCAACTCTTCAGACATGTAGCCCCTCAGGATGATGGGGTCCCATGAAATCCCACTGAAAACTGACTGAAGGGTAGTTTGTCAATCTGTTTGTTCATTTGCTCATCCTACAAATATTTAAAGAGCATCTGCTCTGTGCCACACCCTGTCCTAGGTGCTGGGGATGCAGCATTGAACAGACTAGACCAAGTCCCTGCACGAATGGAGCTTACATTCTAGCGGGGAGATGGGAGACAGACAAACACACCAATTCATGTCACAGGTTATGAAGAAAAGTAAAGCAGACCAGGGGCCAGGGCATCAGGGGTGGAGCCTGTGATATCCTCCTATGGGGAGGTCTCAAAGAGGAGTTCCCCAGGCCCCAGGTCGGGGATGAGAGCCCTCCACTCTCCCTGCTGGAACACAGATTGAGCCAACAATGTCTGTCCCTGAGTAACAATTAAATATACATCCAACAAAGCATCCACACCTGGTGGGCTTCTGGAAGAGGCTCTGAAATGCCAGAGGCAGGAGGGACTATTCCATCACCCTCTTCTTTTGCTTACCACAGCCATAAACGGAGGCTATAAAACCAGTCTAATTCATGGCACTGTAGTGAGAGCAGCTCATAAAACGTGACTGCAAAGCACTTGACAAAATGAAGTGCTGGTTACGTAAACAGCAGGTAATGATAAAGGTCAACTCCCAATCGGGGAAGCAAGGGTGAGTTTCCCCAGCACGTCTTTTAAATCATTCTCTTTCATCTGAACAGGCAAGATGGTTTATTGCCTTATTTCCTTGGGAGCAACAAAATGTAAGAGGCTGGCGCTGATCAAATGTCAGAGGGTCCAAAGCGATCACAAATGTGTAAATGAATTTAAATGAGGTGGATAAAGATTTCATCCCAGGCTCCTTGTTACTCCGGAAAAAAAGACATTAAATACACGTAAGATGTGTGCATTGCTAAAATGATTTTCAAGGGAGAGCAGAAGGAAGCTAATGAGTTTTGAGTATCTACTATGCACTATCATAGACAACATGCTAGGTGCTTGTCATATTTAATCTTCTAAAGGCGTCTGAGAGTCAAGTATCACTGCTATTGTTTTACAGATGAGAAAAACTAGGACCAGAGAGGTTAAGCTGTCTGCATAAAGTTACTCAGCCTGTATGTGGCAGGGTGAAACCCAGGTCTGCTTGACTCCAGAGTTATTGGCAGTCGAGAGCACAAACCCAAGCAGGGAACATCAATGTGTGACATATCCTTTTAGAAGATAAATGGGGTGGTAGGGTTGCTGTGAACTGGAGAATGCCTGGTTCACCTAAACATAACACAAGTGCGATGCATCGTAAACACTTTGCAGGAAAACAAAACACAGGTGGGGGGTGCAGTTCCACTTTTTGACCGCAGGGGTCACCTCAAATGAACTGCAAGATGATATGATGGAAAAATCTCTTTGGTAGAAGACAAAAGACCAAACATCTGGCCCCTTCTCTTCTACTTATGAGCTGTGTGAACTTGAACAAGTTTCTAAACCTCTCTGGGCCTTGGTTATCTTGTTTGTAAAAAGGAACTCTCTCCAAGGCAGGAGGCTGAATCTGATGACTGTTCAAGTGGTGTCTTAAATTTGAGATCTGGGAAAATCATTATTGGAAAACCATGGCCATGAAGACCATGCAGAACCAAGCTGCTGAGGGGACCAAGGAAAGAATTCAGCCCTTCTCCATGAAGAGAGGCTTGATTGGCTGTTATCCTGGGCAGGAGTCTGCATTTAATCTCCTGCACTGTTTACTCAGACCCACACACGTATCCACACCAAACACCCTACAGAAGCACCACAAGAACAAATGCAGAGCGGACAATGCAATGAGACCCAGGTGGCCACTGACCTTCCAAATACCGGGTTCAGTTGTTTAGGGATGTATTTGTCCCGGTCTTTGATTTCAGTTTTGCCAAGCTTGATCACAATGTAGGGATCCGATTTGCCATCTGGATCAGCTGGACTAAGATTAAATGCCTGGAGAAGAGAAAAAAAAAATCCCTTTGGTCCAGTGGTTCTCAACACTGGCTGGCACCGGGATCCCCTGGGAGTTTTAAAAAATACTGATGCCTGAGGTCTTATTCCCAGACGTTCTGATTAAACAGGCCCTGGCCCTGGGGATCTTTAGAAGCTCCCTAGAGGATTCTAGTGTGCAGCTATAAAGTTAAGAACCACTGTTTTAGCCTCTCTACTCTGCTGTTAAAAGTTATCAGCTTTGCCCAAGTTCTACTTTCTCTGGAGTTGTCTCCCCAGTGGAAAGCAGCCCTTGGCACAGAGTAATGAGGAATCTGCTGGACCAGGAAGCAGATGGCATGAATTTGAGTTCCAGTTCTAGGTAGTCATGTGATCTTGGGCAAAACATGTCATCTCTCTGAGATTAATATGTAAAATTATGGGATAGACCTAAAGCCTCCTCCCAGAAGTAGTGGACTCTGAATCCATGACCCCATCAGTCTTGCATTTAGCGCTGGTCAGCTGAGTAATGATCTGTTTCCGTCAGGGAGGACCAGGGTAGGGAGCTGGTGAGGAAGGACATGGAGAAGATGGAGAAACTGCAGAGATGAGAGCTGGATAAGAAACAATTGCATTTTTAGGACTCTGTCTTACAGACAGGAGGGTATAAGCACACAAAGCTATATTTTCAAGGTTGTTCATTAGAACGTTTAATAGCTAAAAATTGTGAACAACCTATATGTCAATTACTTAGGGAGAAACTCCATCCAAAATTGTCCCTCCCCTGCTGGCCCCATGGTCTAGTGGTCAAGATCCTAGTTTCCATCCAAAATTGTCCCTTCCCCATTTACTCTCGTCACCATATTGCCCAATTTTTCTTTTTTACTGAAGTATAGTTGATTACATCCCCCAATTTTAATTCTTTATTTAGCAGTTATCTCTGACATTCATCTTGCTTATTTATCTGTCTGTTGTTTATTTTCATACCCTCCTAATGCCCACACCACCCCCAATTAGTTATAATTTTCATGAGAGCAAGGATACTGTCTGTCTTGTTCATTATATTAACTCCAGGACTTAAGACAGGGTCTTCCCAATATTTGTTGAATGAATAAATAAAGGATACTACAAGTATCCTTTATTGGATACTTGTAGTATCCTTTATTGGATCCTTTATCCTTTATTGGATAACTTTACAAGTTACTTCTCATCTTTCCAACTAGACTGTGACTTCCTCTAGGGCAGGCACTGTGTTTTATTCCGTCACGATATCCTTAGTGATTAGAACATGCCTGGCACATGGTGGTCATGGCCATGATGACGTTGCTGCTAATAACAAAGGAAACATGAGAACTGCATGATGGAAAGGGGATGTTCAGTTGTCCCCTGGCATTAAAGAATAATTCGTCTTTGTTTTATGTTTCATTTCGGTTTCTAAAAACGATTTTAGGCAATTTAAGCAAAGAATTAATGTAAAATATAATGACTACAATCAAGTAAGATTATGAAAATCAACTCCAAGGTCAGGAGATGAAAACAACTACATGAACCATAAATGTCTAGTACACAGTTGCTTTGATTGAGCACCAAATTTGGCCCCAAGCTTCCTGGCAATCAGACCAAAAGTTTCACAATTAGTGTTTAGTGCTCTCATTATCAGAAAGGAGGGAGCCTAGGGCAGATAATATTTTTCTTGGAAATACACTGGAAATGAAATTTCTGACTGCAGCAGAACAGAGGCATAGCCCCGGAGGCGGGGGAGGATTGCACAGTGGCAGCTGCCCTGTTCTGCCCTGGTTCTTCCCACTGTCTTGCCTGCGAGCTTCCTGCTTCAGTGCTACTTGGTTTCCTGCCCAGCTAGCAGGCAACCACAGAGAGCAAATAAAGCTACACAGAGCAGTCCTCTCAGCCTGGGAAATATTTTCGCTCAGTGAAAAGCCAGCAAAGGTCCATGTTACCAACCAAACATCATACCCTCTGTTATGGACTGAATTGTGTTTTCTCAAAATGCCTATGTCAAAGCCCTAACCCCTAATGTGACTGTATTTGGAGATAGGGCCTTTAGGGAGCTAATTAAGGTTAAATGATGTCATAAGGGTGGTGTCCTAATCCGATAGAACTGGTGGTCTTACAAGAAGAGAAAGAGACAACAGATTTCCTCTTCTCTCTCTCTCTCTCTCTCTCTCTCTCTCTCTCTCTCTCTCTCTCTCTCTCTCTCACACACACACACACACACACACACACACACACACACACAGGAAAGGCCATTTGAGGACACAGCAAGAAGGTGGCCATCTATAAGCCAGGCAAAAAGGTCTCACCAGAAACCAACTCTGATGGTACCTTGATCATGCACTTTCAGCCTCCAGAACTGGAGAAAATGAGTATCTGTTGTTTATGTCACCCAGTCTACGGTATTTTGTTATGGCAGCTCTAGATTAAGACAACCCCTCAGAGTAAACAAGGATGCCTCACCGCAACAATGTACACCCTGATCAGGACTTTGATGGGGTGGTTGGATGGAATCCCTTGCTGGATTCTCAGCTGCTTGCTGTCCTTGATGCCGGAATCCTCGGGGCTTTTGTAGATGCAGAAGGAGCCCTGGAACCACAAAGCACTACCCATTGAAACAAGATAGTCATATGCCCCGCTGAAAACCAAACATGTAGAGGAATAAATTATTGATACACGCAACAACTTGGATGGATCTCAAGGACATTATATAAGTGAAAAGAGCCAATCTCAAAAGTCTCATACTGGAGGGTTCCATTTATATAACTTTCTTGCAATTACAAAATTATAAAGATAGAGGATAAGTCAGTGATTGCCAGAGGATAGAGACAGTCACAAGCAGGGCATAATTATAAAGGGGTAGCATGATGGAGATCTTTGTGGTGACGGAATAGCTCTGTATCTTGTTTGTGGTAGTGGTTACACAAATCTACATATGTGATAAAAATTACATAAAACTATATACACACTCTATCAATGTGGATATCCTGGTTTTGATATTTACATAAGATGTAAACAATGGAGGAAACTGGGTGAAGGGTCCACTAGACCTCTGTCTACCATCTTTGCAACTTTCTGTGAATCTGAACTATTCAAAATAAAGAGGGTTTTTTAAAGTTAAAAAAAAAATGTCTAGGGCATAGCGCTGGGGAAAGGAGCACAGCCTGGGACCCAATAGGACCTGGGGTGGTGCTACTCTTGTCCCCTGGATGTCCTCAGGCCATTCACATAACCCTCCTGCATCTGTGCTTCTTCATGGTACATCAGTGAATCCGTGTTGGTACAGTACCACCCTCCTCACGGAGCTGTTATGTGAGAAACGAATAGGAGCATCAGATGGAATCCTGAGTGCCTTTTACATGCAGGGTGCTGAGCTAGTGTTTCCTCCCATTATCTCATTCAATCTTGGCTTCAGTATTTCTATTTTCAGATGCCGCAACCGAGGCTCAGGGAGGTCAAGTACTGCTCAAGATCACAAGCTAGTTAGGATTTAAATCCTAAATGAGGATTTAAACCCAGACTGGCAAGCTGCAATGCCCATGCGATTTCCAACACATCACCTTCATATAAAGGGCCCAGGCGTGCAGTAAGTTCATAGTGAGTGTCAGCTACTGCTTTGTGGTGCTGACACCGTAAGTCTGCCAGATGAAGGGTTTGTGTTGTTTGATTAATTTAATCATTCAGCTGATAGGCTTGTATAAATCATATGTTTGGTAGGTCAGGGGGTGGGAAAAGCAGAGTAAAATTAAGTGATCCCTTTAGGCAATGACTCTGCCTCCTCATATTCCACAGACTGAGCTCCGATCCACTTTACTGGCCACAAATCAAATACCTTGAAAGACTGGGGCTAGGTCTTGTGGGGTTCTAGAGAGGGAGGGGCCTGCAGAGAGATTAAGGATTTTTCTTACAGACATCGCACACCACAGTCCAACAGAATTGAGTCATATCCGACATTTATGGACAGGAGAGCCAGATAAAAGGGTTAACCTTGGAACCTGCCTTAAACTTTCCTATGACTCGGTCTCTGTCAAGGCCATGGTCATCCTCTGTAGACTTGCCTCTGAGCAGCTCAAAGGTTTTCACCCAGTCTTCAAAATTGTTGAATTCACTCTCCAGATCCCCATTGTATATCTTTAGGGAAAAGGGAGAAGAGTGTGCTCAGAGGAAGGAAAGCCCAGGATTGATTTAATGAAAACTGCCAAGATTCTCCAAAACCAGCCTTCGTATATGCCCCTTGGAAAAATCTAAGAGGCGCTGTTAATTTATCTTCAGCAAAATAAGGAATATGATTGACTTGGCATTCCTAGAACTAAGTACCACTCTGAAATTTATAAAACGTTTTTGATAAACTTTGAAATTCCAAGAAGTATAGCTAAACCAACAATATTTTAAATATAATATATAAGTATAAATGTGACAAAGCTTTTTATAGCTAATTGATGTCATTGATTTTTGGATACAGACTACAATATTTTGAAGACATTCAAATTAAAAAATATTCATTGAACATTTCATTCTTAACACATATAAAGTGATGGAATATTTGTTTTTATTATAATGAATTTTCCAAGCAGAAAATTACATATATATTTTAGAAATGGAAAATTGGATTGAGTTTTTGATTGAGTAATTAAATCACTTATTCAAATTTCCCATCAAAATTACTTACCTAAATTCATTATCTAGGTACATAATTTTCATAATGCCAATTTTCATATCCATCAATATGCCTCTAGCTAATAGCCTCTGGCTAATGTTAGGACTGGTCTGACGAAGCTGACTTTTGTAAGAGTTTAAAACTCCTGCTATGTCGAGTCTGTACATATCTGCACAATGATGTCAAGCCCCGAGAGGTGAACCCAGGGGGACTGTAAATTACATTGTTGCATCCAGGCTAACCAAGTGAAGCTATGCCCCTTCTCAATAGGAGGATGTAGAGAATAGAAAACTAGCAAGCTCCACTGTCTTGGCTTCATGCTTGTTAGTTTGTTACTCTGCATCAATGATTATAACAAAGACAAAGTAAGTTATTCAGACAAAGGTATTCTGGAGTTGACTGAAGCACTAAAAGAACGCCCACCTCCTGAGTTTCCCACCCTAACCATGGCCAAGATGGCTGTGTCCACACACCTGCAAGACAGCCAGGTTGGGGATTTCTTTTTCTTTGAGTTTCTTCTTGAGTATTTTGTCTTTCTTCTTCTTCGGGCCATCTATATTTACCACTACCTCGTCTGGTTTTGCCTCTGTGGACATTTAGTGAAAATGGTTAGACTTCTTACGCTGTTGAGATGAGAAGAAACAAAGTCAAGCTCCCTCTTTCCCTTTGCTCTGGCATGTGTCATGACCCTTCTTTTAAGAAAGAAATAGTAACATTTCACTGTAGGATTTCTGCACATAGCCCTGCAGACCGTGCACTGAAGGAGCAGAGGAGATACCACTTATGCAGCAGTGCAGTGTCAGTGGATGCCCTGGGGCTGGCAATGTGTTGGCCTTCCCTGCCATATGCAAGAATTCATTAAGCTAGGCACGGAGAGGGTAAGTAATTTGCCCAGTCACCCAGCTAGCAAAGAACAGACCCAGGATGGAGTGACACCAAAGCTTTAGATCCATTCCCTCTCAGATCTGTTTAGGAACTTGAGAATCATCTAGTTCAACAACCTCATGCTCAAATATGCTAAGGGCCTAACACAATGTCACAAATGTACTTAGATTATTCAGTAATTTTTTAGGAGCAGATGCTGGAGAAAAATCACCCAAGCTCCACTATTTTCTAGCTGCATAGACCTGGGCAAGTTACTCAGCCTCTTTGTACTTCTGTTTTACTATCTGCAAATCAAGATACGATTGCTTATGTCATGGGGTTGGTCTTAGAATTAAATATGCTAGTAGGAGTGGCCTGAGGAACTGAGCTTGGCTCTGGTTTTCTCACTTTTTGTGCCACCTGAAACAGCACTTGGTGTTACTGTTGTTTTTAGGCCAAGACTTACCGTTGGTTTACATCAAGTTTGTGGTCATTTCAAATCCCAGGGCTCTTCATTTGAGCTTCTGCCAAACCAGATCTACCCAAACCTTGTCACCTGAGTTTTGGAAGCTAAATCCAGGTCACCTGTGTTAAAGTTTATCGTGCTGGCTCTGGCCTGTCGTCCCAGCTTGCTCCTAGTTTTACTCTGCCATTTCTGCATTAAGACTGTCAACATAGGGACTTGAGCCAAAGGGTCGATTTCAGCACTCAACTGAACTCAGAAGACCTGGGATCTGGTCTCCATCCAGCTCAAATCAGCTATGTGACCTCTTTCAAGTGTCGTCATCTTCCTGGGATTATTTCCTCACTAGGGAAATGAGGGCTTTGGGCTCCAGTGTTGTGCCCATGGCTCCCATTTTATCATTTTCTCACTCACATGGCCTTAATGCATGTTCAAATGTCCCCAGAACAGCCACTTACCTGTGTTGCCTGTTTGCTCCTTGGAATTGCTCTCCTTTTCCTTTGAGAAAAGAGGGAGACGAGATGATGGACACTGTCTTGTCTCACTTATTAACCCTGACTGCTAACAGTTCTCATTCAATTATCTCAGCCCTCTGCATTTTAAAAGAATACGCAAACAGTCCTCAGTAGCCCCCAGATGAAGCCTCACTGTAAAGACCTAGGGCTTAAGTGCAGGGAGATGCCCTGCCCTAAAGAAGAGGCGCCCACACCTCCAAAACCGGTGCCACCAAACTGTGGACGTCCTCGTCCTCTGTGTGCAGCCTCCTCTCAGCTGCTGGGAAAGCAACCCCTCTCCCCACTGTTCTTCCACATCCCTGGAGCATCACCTCAATCTGCAACTGTGAGGTTTATGGGCTGGCATGTTGGGTTGTTGGGTTTGTCCTGGGACTGGGGAGGTTAGCAGAGAAAGAGGAAAGGGCTGAACACTCACCAGAAGTGGTAGTGTCCATTGTAGTAAAACGAGGGTGTTTGGAAGCAGGGATTAACACTTAGTTTGTTTATTTAACTATATGTCAATATTCATGGATAGTCCTTGATGAAGAAATTATGGTCTTTCCAAATAAAGAATCAGAAGAGTTGCTACTCAATAAAATATGATGATAGCATCTGAACAACTTTCCTTTCCATTTTTACTCAGGGATGAGAAGTCTTACCAGATTCGGCCACTGAGCTTTTGCCTGTGTCTCCAGACCCACTCCCCACTGGTTCTCTGGCTTTACAATTCAATCCCTTTCTTATTCCCTGTACATGAGACCCTGCTGATTATTCCCATTTGCTAAGGCCAAGACCTCTGCCTTTACTTTGATAATTTCCCATATGAACTTAGAAATCTGCTGGAGACTTGGAGCCCTTTGACCTGGAATCTCCAGGTGAACCTGAAGCCCCCTTCGCTGATGCCCACATGTCCAGAGACCCATTTCTCTTGGCTAGACCTCCCTGAGGTGGGCAGATTCCCTGGATGCCATGATAGACTGCACATCCTGCCAGCATTTACAGCAGAGCCTGTGTCCTAGGGCCAGCTCCAGCCAGACAGTGAGAATTTGGCAGTACTGGACCCTTGGTCCTTTCAGGCTTTGAACCCTTCAGCAGTTAACAGAACCACACCCAAGTAGGGCCTACCTATAGCAGAATTTAAAAGAGGGGACAATGAAGGATTTGAGGTGGGGGAGAGTGCTAAATGGTGCTGTGCTCTTATCGAAGCCTTGACTGTCACAGCCAGGAGAGAGTCTACCTTCTGTGCTTTCTTCAGGGCGGCATAATATTTCGACCACCAGTCAATGACGTTTTCAGCAGATTCATCCGCTATGGTCCTCTTTCTCCTTTTAGTAGACTTCCAAGAAGGTCTCCTGGCATCCTGGCAAGGGATGAAGGATGGATTGTTAGGTGTCAAGGATCTGCATGCTGGTGGCTAAGTGGTTTACTAAGGAAGAGGACATGTAGGTACCCTCGGGGAAGTGGATGGAGGTGTCAGCAGGTTTTGTGATTGTAGCTCTCTGTCCCTCTTAAATCAATAAAAGTTTAATAATCTGTCATCCATTAATGAGTTTATTTGACATTTATCAAGCAGGTATGAGATTTTGTGGTTGACATTGGGGATGTAAGGGGTAGACATCATCCCTACTTTTGGGAAGCTTCGAATTCAGTGCAGGAGACAAGCAGGCTACATGATACAATGTGATAAAGTAGAAAAGGAATTAGCTTCTAAACATAATATAAACGTTTATGATTTTATGATTCTCAGTTTCCTCAACTAGGAACAATAATACCTGCTCACTTCACTGTCATGAGGATTAAGTGACATAGGTAGACAATCCTCCTTTAGCATCACTTCTGATTTGAACAGATGCAAATGAATGACACCTACAACATAAGTGATGGGGGGATAGGAGAAGCAGTGTGATGCATACGTGGCAGAAGGGAAGCATTTGGGGAGAAAGTTGTGTCATGCCAAATTTATCGTGTACTTATCATCCATTTGCTCTCAGACATCTCTCAGGTATCTACAATGTGCCAGCCACTCTATCAAGTGCGGGGGATACAGAGATATTTTTAAAAATCATCTATGACCTGGTGAAGCCCACAGTTTTATGGTGGCAACAAACAAACTGAAATTTGCAACATAAAGTGGCAGGTACAATGCTGGTGGGATGGAGAGAACCCCGTGGGCTGTCAGAGAGTCACGCTGAGCCTGGATGAGATGGGAAGAGCCTGAGAAAATAGCCATTCATCTACCATACTGTGCCTTTTATTTCAGCTTTTATAATTTGCTGGGCAGGTCATCTCTTAGGACTTTCTTAAACCTGCTTTCTTCTTTAAGTCAGTTGCTAGATACACCAGGATTTTGCCCTTAAAACTATGACTTAGAAGATTACTCATGTCCCCATTTTATGGTCTTGTGTACTTATCCATCTCCCCTCCCAGAATCTCAGCTAACTGAGGATAAGTCTCACTTTTATTTAGACCAGAAGACGCATCTTTTTGGTCCTACGTGACGTTGTACAAAGTAGGTTCAAAATATTTGTGGAATAAGCCTTGATGAGGAAACCATTGTTTTTCCAAGCTAATGAATTAAGAGTTTCTGTTCAATTAAATACTGCTGTCACATTTGACTAGCACTTTAATTTCACATACACTGACTTATCTGATTCTATGACAATGCTGTGAAGTGGGTATTGGTGTCCCCGTTTTACAGATGAAGAAACTAGTGCTCAGAAATGTGAAGGTGCTTGCCGTGGTCACACAGCTAGTAGGTGGGAGGATTAGCATCTAAAACCTCTGAGTGAACTCTAATGTGCCTGGTAAATATGAAGAGGGATGACATTCCGACCTTAGCTTTTCTGTCTTTCGGTGGCTCCTGGGCTGCAGGTTTGTGTTCTGTCTCCAGCATAGGGGATGGGTCAGGGATATCCACCAGGCTGGCTGCCTGAACCTGGGCCAAGTCGGGTACCACTGTGGGAGGCGGCCCAATATCCACAAAGATTTGATCTGTTGGGAGCTCCTGAGCAGAGCTGGGGGTCTCAGAAGGCTCAGTGGAAATTAATGAATCTGAAATAGCCAAAATGAAAGTGCATTGGGTCAGGACTTCCCTGGTGGCACAGTGGTTAAGAATCTGCCTGCCAATGCAGGGGACATGGGTTCGAGCTCTGGTCCAGGAAGATCCCACATGCCACGGAGCAACTAAGACGGTGCGCCACAACTACTAAAGCCCACGCACCTACAGCCCGTGCTCCGCAACAAGAGAAGCCACCGCAATGAGAAGCCCGCGCACCACAATGAAGAGTAGCCCCCACTCGCCGCAACTAGAGAACAGCCCCGCACAGCAACAAAGACCCAACGCAGCCAAAAATGGAAAATAAAAGAAGTAGAGGGGACCGCAGGAAATTCTTCAGAAAGATCCTGCAGGCACCACGGTTTTGTAGCCCACAGCGCTAGAATCTAGAAGGAGCTTCCTACCTTGCACAACTTGGGCTCCATCCACCTGTGAGGTGAGGGCAAGGGGCTCCCTGGATTTACACAAAAACTGTTTCAAGCAGTTGATGGTGTAGGTGCCCACGAGGGTGCTCCTCCCAAAGGCTCTCCAGTCCACCACGCAGATGCTCAGGGGTGGGTGCAGAAGCTCATTCTCAGGCAGCTCCTGCAGGGAGAGGCTGGGGTGAAGTGGGGCACTGCCTGCGCTGACCTGTCTGGGTGTAGGACCAAAGCAAGCCAGGTACCCATCCTTCCTCTGTCCCTGCCTGTCCTTTCCCTACAGGTCATCCCTGCAGCTTGCCAGAGTCTGGAGCAATGCCTTCTCAAGCCAGGGAGTCATTACCCAACACATGAGGGATGGTACTAACGATTCACCCCAGGTGTAAACTGCAAAAATCACACACTCCCAAGTTCTCCATGGCAGTAGGCTTCAATCCTCTTACTTTGTCATTACTGTATTTATCCGAACTTTCATCTCAGATGAACATTAATCCAGACCCAAGATATAAAGCAGATGAGAATTGAGCCATTTAAGATGGAGCTGAGCGTGAGGGGCCAGCGCCCCATCCATTCCTTTACCCTGGTGGACCCCGAGGCTCAACAAAGTCTGATTTGGAAGGTTTGCAAACACAGTACACATTCTTTAATTCTAGTCCTTCTTGATTCAGAATCTGTGTCCATTGGAACTGACTGGGTTAGACAAAGCAAACTTTGACTTCACAGTTGGTTCCAAATCAGAGCACAGAAATAAACAAAAGCACAGGTGTCAAACATTGCTTTTGACACGCTATGTACAAATAATTTTTTAAAACTCTAACCATTGTAGTAAGTTCCATGACAGTGTCTTCCAGGCCAGTGGTTCCCAAACTCCAGTGTGTATCAGAGTCACCTGCAGGGCTTGTCAAACCAGAGGTGTCTGGGCCCCACCCCCCAGTCCCAACAGTCTCTGGTTCAGTAGTTCTGGGGCAGGGCCTGAGAATCTGCATTTATAATAAGTTCCCAGGTGATGCTGATAAACTGAGGGCCACACTTTGGGAACCACTGTCAACCTTCTTTGATTTACTATATGATCTACACCCAGAACCTTTAAAAACAAAACAACAACAAAAGTCTGTTTTATCCCATTCTGCAATTCTGGCTTTTTACTGAATTAAACTGTTCTTTCTTGTGAGTAGTGGGGCACCTGAAACCCTGAAACATCTCCCCAAGTCAGGTTCAGGAGGGAGTGGGTCGCATCTATGGAGATGAAGGGAATGAGCCGGTGGGGCAGGGGAGGGGAGAGACCCGCACCACTTCGAAAGCATCTGCCTGGACGCTGAAGTTTGGGTTGTTCTGGTAGCTCTGGATCACACAGGACTTGACTCCATGCCCGCCACACTCGATGAGGACCTGGGGACGATCCACCGAGAGGAGCTGCACCTTCTTCATTTCCCGGACTCCCCAGAAGAGAACCTGAAGAGAGGATGGCAGGGCTGCCACACAGAGGCCCAGGGAGGCGCCAGCAGGTGTGGCTCAGGTGTGGGAACGTCAGCTGTGCCAGCCTGAGAACCACAGGATGTTCTTCCAGGAAAGGATGGGGCAGCTCCTTGTGGCTCCGTCCGATCAGCCACGTCTCCTTCCCACCCCTCAAGTCCCCTGACACAGTGCAGGCATGATTGCAATGCACCAGTGCCCTTTAGTCCCAAAGAACAACGCAGTCCTTCCGGGCCCCATACCTCCACTTGGTATTTACTCAGCACTGGCCGGATGCTGGCAGGAACAGGGTAGATCTGGGTGACATCGGGTGGGTCGAGGGGAGGGAGCCCTTGCAGCCCAGACGCAGGGACCTACCACACAGATCAAGCGCTGGTTAGACATTGGGAGAGGTAAGGAAAATGAACGCTGCCACGCAATGACCTCATTGGAAAGACTGTCACTGTTTTAACCAAAGGAATGTTTCCAGCTTAAAATGTAAATCAAGATGATGCATTTTGTCACAGAGAATAATTTCTTAATTTACAAATGCATTCGTTCCCAAGGGTAATCAACATTTAGTGAGCACTCACAACGTGTCACAAACTAATAGTTTCATAAGCTTTCAGCGAGCTCACAGTATAGAGGAGAGGAAAAAAAGACAGATAGATCCTCATAACCTCATTGTATTTCATTCTTTTCATTCTTTCTTGAAAATTAATTACATAAACACTTATCTAAAGTTTAAAAAGAGCAATAAATTAATTTTAAAGCTTCATATTAAAATTTTGGAAAAGCAAGTTTTCAATTCATAATATTTTCTAATATCCTTCATACTTATTCTTTACCTTGTGGGTAATTTAGAAGTAGTCTCCTTAATTTCTGAATTTATGGTGTTGTTGTAGAAGTATTGCGTGATTTACAGAGTGGTCAGAAAAATATACTCTGTAGGATTTTAAACCTCTGAAGTGTTTTGAATGTTATCTGACATTATTGGAAGCAAAAAATTCTAGTAACACCTTTGCAGATGATTTATTCATTAAAGAATATAAGCAGTAAATATATAGGATTAAACATTTAAAAAATATCTCTGGTATCTAAATGTTTGCAGATATTATAGAAATAGGAAATAAGTAAACCTATAGACATTAAATAATAACTGAAAAATTATGAGTGGTAAAGTAATGGTTGAATGTTTTGAGTATGTAGGATAAATTCAAGTATTTTACAAATGGCTGAAATCTAATTTTTTTCCGTCATTAAAGTATATATATATTCAGTCAAAAAAAAAGAAATGACAGGGGAATTACAGCCGTAGAATAGAGAAGGGTCTCTGATCAGATTCCAAACCTTTGAGACTTAACTGTCCTCCCACTGTGCACTACAAGAGATTGATTTAATCACATAGAGACTAGTCATAATCAGTAAAACAGAAAATGAAGTCTTTTGAAGGCAGACCTCCAGGAAAAGGTGTTATTTCCTGTGCATTTGGAGTTGACAAAACTGCAAGAGGACAATTGCTATGCTTTATTGAAATCTCACACAAAGGACTTAGAAAGTCTCCTAAGGAAAGGGCCTTTCTCATTGGTGGGCCACCCCACATTACCTTCAAGACCTGGCTCAACACGTACATCTTTCAAGAAGCCACCCCTGATTTGGTCCCGGCCACTGTGGCCATTCTCCTAATCTTCAGTCCTTGGAACACAGTGTGTCCTCTCTGGAGGCTTAGTGCAGAAACTAGTGGACTGAGCCCAGAAACCAGGCTCTGCTGTGTGATCCTGCATGAGTCCTTTTCCCTCTCTGGACCTCAGATATTGGGCCAGCTGACCCTTCAAGTCCCTCAGGAGCCAGATGTTCTATTAAACATTGCTTTGGAGCAGGAGGTTTTCCTCGCTGGGGGAGTTTGCCTGACTTGGCCAAGAGGAAGCCTTTGTTTACTTCATTATTCTCAGACTCCCAGGTAATGCTCCAAAACCAGTGAGTCCTTGATAAATGTTTATTGGCTGCCACACATTAGCTCTGTATGCTCGAAAAAGCCTCTTTGCCCATCAAAACCTGTAAAGCACAAACATATCACCATTTCTTTTTCACAGACATATTCTAGCTGGCATCGGCAGATGTGGTTCAGTTAATTATAAGAAAGCCCAGAAAAAGAAGACAGCAGTCACTGCAAATGCCAAGTAGGCTCAAGATAATGAAGCCGCAGAAGGAACCAAACCAGATCAAGGAGCCGGGAAAAGGTGAGGTGAACACTGCCTGGCGGCGAGGAGGTGAGCGATCCAGGCTGCAAAACATCGCCTCCCTGAGAAAGCTAATTGCTCCTGTGGCTCCAAACGTAAAGCCACAAAAACAGCTGTGATGGTGGCACAGGATGGGATGGTGCCTCTGGATGTGCTTTTAAAAGTACCATACGTGGGCTTCCCTGGTGGCGCAGTGGTTGAGAGTCCGCCTGCCGATGCTAGGGACACGGGTTCGTGCCCCGGTCCGGGAGGATCCCACATGCCGCGGAGCGGCTGGGCCCGTGAGCCATGGCCGCTGAGCCTGCGCGTCCGGAGCCTGTGCTCCGCAACGGGAGAGGCCGCAACAGTGAGAGGCCCGCGTACCGCAAAAAAAAAAAAAAAAAAAAGTACCATATGTTTTGCTCGTCTTGGGGCCTCTGCCTTCAAAAAATTTACAGATTAAGGGAGACAAGCTGTAAACAATTGCCTTTATCAAAGCCTAGATTTGGGACTTCTCTGGCGGTCCAGTGGCAAAGAATCTGCCTTACAATGCAGGGGACGTTGGTTTGATCCCTGGTCAGGGAAGAAAGATCCCACATGCCGCGGGGCAACTAAGCCTGCACGCCACAACTACTGAGCTCGTGCACCTCAACTAGAGAAGCGAAAACCCACACGCCACAACTAGCGAGAAGCCCAGGCACCGCAAGGAAGATCCTGCGTGCTGCAACTAAGACCCAATGCAGCCAAAAATAAAAATAAATAAATAAATCCTAAAAATAAAAGCCTGGATTAAATAGAAAAAGAGGCAAAGTGACGTAGGATGGAAGAGGAGAAAACATTTGACTGAGGTGGGGGAGGGGAAGCTGCCTGGAGGAGGCAACTCTTGTCCTGAACTGTGAGGATGATCAGTTTCCTAAATAGGTAAATAGGGGCTTCCCTGGTGGCGCAGTGGTTGAGAGTCTGCCTGCCAATGCGGGGGACGTGGGTTCGGGCCCTGGTCTGGGAGGATGCCACATGCCGCGGAGCGGCCTGCCCCGTGAGCCACAATTGCTGAGCCTGCGTGTCTGGAGCCTGTGCTCCGCAGCGGGAGAGGCCATGATGGTGGGGGGCCCTTGCACCGCGATGAAGGGTGGCCCCCGCTCGCCGCAACTAGAGAGAGCCCTTGCACAGAGACGAAGAGCCAGCATAGCCATAAATAAATAAATAAAATTTAAAAAAAAATAAAAAATAAAAAAATAAAAAAAAAATAGGTAAATAGAGTGCAGGGGGTGGAGTCGGCAGAGCAGGGAGACATTTCGAAATAGGGTGACAGCGTGGCCAAAAGCAGAGAAGCACATCTGTGTGCTGAGGTCTGAGAATTCAGAATAGTCTGCTGTAAAGAGGCCACAGTACGTGCAGAGTAATTGTGCTGAAGTGTGAGCCGGAAAAGGCAGTTTGAAGACAAATTAATTTGGGGAGAGCTTAAGTGCTAAGCTATGGAAATCTGACATTCTCCTATGGGCTAGATTTTCTTTTCATGAAATATTAAGAGTTACCATGCAAAAAGAAAATATTTGTACTCACAAACATTTGGGAAATGTTGAATTTCAAAAAAGAAAGAAATTTCAAAAGTTTCTTTATAGCTGACTTCTCAGAGTCTTTACCAAGGTAACGGGCATTTCAAAGTCCCAAGAGGGACATAATATGAAGAATTTCCCAAACTTTGTTTTTGTTTTTTTTTTTTGCAATACACAGGCCTCTCACTGCCGTGGCCTCTCCCGTTGTGGAGCATAGGCTCCGGACGCGCAGGCCCAGCGGCCGGGGCTCACGGGCCCAGCCGCTCCGCGGCATGTGGGATCCTCCCAGTCCGGGGCACGATCCTGTGTCCCCTGCATCGGCAGGTGGACTCTCAACCACTGCGCCACCAGGGAAGCCCCCAAACTTTGTTTTTACTGTATTTAGAGGGACTTGTGTTCCAAAGATACAGATTTTGGGAAATGCTCTTGGAGATAAGAAACAGACTGTCTAAAGAGGAGAGTGGTATGGTGGACTTGCGTTCTGGAAGGAATGCGGAGGATGAAGCAAACAAGGAAGAGGAGGAAGCTAGGAGACCAGGAAAGAGGCCAGTGGAACGATCCTGATGAGAACGAGGGTCTACAGGAACAAGGGACAGTCACCGGGCTGGAACGATTGGCTTGCCCATGGATACAAACCCAGAGTGAAGAATTACAGCTGAGTGTGAATTCTCAAGGCAGAGAGTCTAGGAGAACAGGGGGACAGTGGGCCAGGACTGGGAAAACAGGGTCAGCTAGCTGGGTAGAGGAGAAAAATGGAGGTAAGGAATTCAGTCTGGGGCACTGAAGAACCCAGGTACTACACCCTTCTTCTGAGACAGGGAAGCCTTTCAGTAATGGAGACAGACGGGCTGAAGGTGAACCACCCACAGACGGAAACTGAGAGCCGCTGGTGACAAATGAAGGCGTTTTCCAGCTCCCGCCTTCCCGGAGTGTAGGAGATGCACATGCTGAGACAGTGGCATTGATGATCAAATCAATTTTTGCACACGTAATCAACTGAGAGGAAGTCCTAATGAAACCCTAATGAATTGTGTCTCTTCGGTTGCTTGCCTCTGACACCCCACTGTCAGGAAGCAGCCGTATCTCGAACCAGTCTGCCCAGCTCACGGTGGAGGGAGGGCGGGAGAATCAGAGGTGGGGCCGTGGAACTGGGAGAAAGCCAGGACCTCAGAGGGCCTGTTGGGATCAGCTGGTCCAGCCCCTCATTGATGGATTAGGGAACTCCCTTCAGGAAGCTTCATGCAATGAAAAGAGCAGTTGACTGAATCCCATCCAGTAAACCTGGAGCCTCGGCTTTCTGACATGTAAAATGAAAGCATTGTACTCAAGCTGGTTTTCCCAAATCAGTCTTTCTTCTACCACTTTTACCACCTGTGTTATTATCTAGTAAACATTTTCATTAGCTATAATTTCATTTTTAGAAAGGAAACTTCAAGTTGCTAAGTAAAACAGGTACCACTGGCCATCAATGGAAAGTAACTTTAAAAAGAAAACCAACGAAAACAAAATAATGTTATTGGAATATGTCATGTGTAGCATTTCTTAAAATTTCTTTTCACTGTGTTTGGAGGGGCCAGTGTTCCCAGAAGCAGACTTTGAGAAATGTTCTTGTAGATAACATTGATGTTTCTTTAGAGGCATTGAAGCTGAAGCCTATGCTTTCTGAAGAAGAAAGGTTGCAGGTTAAGAAACGTGTAATACACAGATGGGCGTGAAACGTTCTTCTAAAGGTACTTAGGAGGATCCAAAATGGCAAAATTCCATTTACAACAATATGGATGGGCCTTGAGGGCATTACGCTAAGTGAGATAAGTCAAAGAGAAAGACAATACTATATGATCTCAGTTATACGTGGAATCTAAAAAAAGAAAACAAACACAGAAACAGAGAGTAGATTGGTGGCTGCCAGGGGTAGGGAGGTGAGGAAAGTGGGTAAAGGTGGTCAAAGGGTACAAACTTCCAGTGTGAAGATGAATAAATTCTGGGGATCTAATGCATAGCATGGTGACTACAGGTACAATACTGTATTGTACACTTAAAAGTTGCTATGAAAGTAGATCTTAAAAGTTCTCACACCACACACACACACACACACACAGACACACACACAAAAGGTTAACTATGTGAGGTGATGGATGGATGTGTTCATTAACCTTATTGTGGTAATCATTTTGCAATATATACATATATCAAATTATCATGTTGCCCACCTTAAACTTACACAACGTTATATGTCAATTATATCTCAATAAACCTGAGAAAAAAAGGCAACACTCCCTCGACATTAATTCACTGTGATTTAATGCTCTACCTGGTTTCAACCTAAGATTTTTCAACCTAAGATTCTGACTCATTGACGGTCTAAAATCACCTGGACTCTCAATTAAGGAAAGACTGGAGCAGCTGATTCTGAAGAGCCCTTTCAGTTCTGACAGTCCATGTTTCTGTGCAACACACATCCATCTGGTGAGAGCTGGTTCTATTAGACTCTCACTTGGTTGATCATCCTGGAATCCTAGAAGCTAAGATTTGTAAGACAAAGAGTTCACTAATCCTTCTCTCCTCCCCTCCTACACTACAAGCATCATAGAGCTGGAGCTGACGCCTGTGATCCTGCTACTCTGTCCCTTTAAGAGCTCATCCAGCTTCAGTTCCCCTGAGAGAGGCTGCTCTTTCTCCAAGGCAGCCACTCCAGCCTTAAAAAGTTCTTCCTCAAGTGGAACAAAAACCAGACGACAGTCAAAGGCTGATTGGGTGCACTTCAGAATTCATCTCTGTAGTCATATGCAGCTCCCAGGCCGCACACCTGGGCACTCTGGATTTGAGTACAAGTGTGTCTAACCCCGTAGCTAGCTGTTCCCGTCCTCTAATGCCCTTCAGCCTCTTCAGCTCTCGGGGGAATCTGTACACTGGATTCTAGGCTCCGACCTACCATATCCAGTGAGCCATTACCGTTCTATCCAGCTCAATGTCTTCACCTGAATAAACAGATAGGACTGGATATTTTGCTTTAATATTCCATGGTATAATAATATTAATAATAATAAAATAGGTAGCACTTGTTGAGTGTCGATTCCACGCCAGGCACTTTAGGCAGGTTAATTATCATCTCCATTTTGCAGGTCAAACAGAGAGAGATAGAGCAGCTTACCCACAGTCGCACACCAGTACGTGGTGGGAATGAGATCCGTATTCCTGGGATCCAGCTCCAGCACCTTCCCTCTTACTCATTTGCTACGTCTTGGGAATGTTTGTCTTCTAGTTTCTCTACTAGAGATTTTTTAAAATTGGGATTTCTGGAAAATGTGCTTTCCTAGAGAGGGACTGATCTGACCCAAAGGCTAAGTGCCACCTGCCCTCAGTGAGTGGGGTGTCCAGGGAGGATGGTCAGGGCTTGACACAGGCCCACCTGGTCACTTCTTTCCAGGTCACCACTCTGTCCTATTTGGTCCTTGACTGGACAGCCAGACTTGAGAGGCTCAGCCTCCCTCCCTAAGTATCCTGCCATTGCTTTCTGAAAAAGTCCTCCTAGACATATGTTCATAAATTCCCCGATGTCTTAGTGGGACAGACTAAGAACTCGATGTCTTTGGGAAACTTTGTGATACGGTGTAAGGAGCAGAAGGCTTTAAAGGTCTAAGTTCAGCTCTCAGCTCAACCACCGACTAGCAGCATGACAAGGTAAGTCATTCAATTACATTAATCCTTCAGTTTACTATCTGCAAAATGGGAATCATAATCCCTACCTCAACAGGACTGAGGGAGGTTTCAGTGTGATGAGAGGTATGTGAGGCAGCAAACACAACACAGGGCACGTGGGAGTGTCCACAAACGTTTGCTCCCTTCCCCTTTTATATCCTCCTGAGGTCTGTATGGAGCTCAGGGTCTGACGCATAGGGCTGCTCAAGCACTGCTGGCCAAATCCACATGGACCTTTCATCCTGGGACTCTGACTTGTAGCATGGAGGCTCTGGGAATAACCCGTCACCTGAGTTCCTAAATGGCATCTCCCAGATCCCCAGAAGGAGCCATCTCCAGACACAGGACAGCAGGCAGGGACCAGGCATAATGTGATGGACATACCCTTCCCATGAGGCTGCTTCTCTGGCCAGGGAGACTAGACAGACGGCCAGTGCAGATAGCACTTCTGGTTCACTTACCTGCAGCAGTTCAAACACAGCAAGGAGGTCCCCTCCAGAAAGGTTCCCGCAAAAGATGGGGTGGTAACACAGCCTGGGGGGTTCATAGTGCTGGTCAGCGAGCTTCACAACAGGGGCAGCCACGGTGGCACCCAAATATTCTGGCTTCCCCTAGGGCAGAAAAGAAATGAAGTTTTGTCCCTGGTGGTCACCTACCTGGTTCTGATCTGCGTCGGTGTGATTCTGTAATTAATCTTCACAAAACTGTCAGCCTCAGTGTCTCCCTCCTGCTACGATCTCACTCTCTTCTTCTGCTAAGCCCCTCTCACCTCTTCCCACAGCCTTGGGGAGCAGCAGAATCCAGCTGGGCTCTCAGGGAAAACCCTAAGAGGGTCATCTTAGGGGCTTCCTGGCTCAAGGCGATCTTAGGGGTTATCCCTTTCCTCAGTGTATTGAGTTCAGTGGAATAAAGTAAAAATAATCACCCAGGGTAGACTTGAAGGGGAAAAGGAGAAATAAGGTGGCACCAAATATTCCAGAAGATCTCCAGAGCAGGGAACCCCTGTGGCTGGGAACACAAGTTTGGAGTCCAGGCAAACGTGAGTTGGAGTTCCCAAATCTATTGCTTTGGAGATCTATGGACTTGGGCCAGTTACTCAACCTTTTTTTTTTTTTTTTTTTTTTTTTGCGGTACGAGGGCCTCTCACTGTTGTGGCCTCTCCCATTGCGGAGCACAAGCTCCGGACGCGCAGGCTCAGCAGCCATGGCTCACGGGCCCAGCCGCTCGGCGGCATGTGGGATCTTCCCAGACCGGGGCACAAACCCGTGTCCCCTGCATCGGCAGGCAGACTCTCAACCACTGCGCCACCAGGGAAGCCCTACTCAACCTTTTTTGAACCTCATGCTTTAAAAAGAGCATAGGGCCTTGTTCACAGGGCCATGACGATTAATGTAACGATGTATGTGCTTTCCACAATGACTGGTATACAATAAGTGCTCAGTCCATAGTACTGTGATGAAGATGGTGGTGATGGTTGTGGTGATGGTGATGATGGTGATGGTGACTAAGGTCAGCATGTTTAGGTAATAGAGCAATTCTGCCCTATTGTTCTCAGTAGTAAAAGAGCGTATGAGAATAGCTTCGTATGTAAGTGTAGGAGGTAAGTTTCTCTAAGACCTATTTTTTTTTTTTTTTTGCGGTACGCAGGCCTCTCTCTGTTGTGGCCTCTCCGGTTGCGGAGCACAGGCTCCGGATGCGCAGGCTCAGCGGCCATGGCTCACGGGCCCAGCCGCCCCGCGGCATGTGGGATCTTCCCGGACCGGGGCACAAACCCATGTCCCCCGCATCGGCAGGCGGACTCCCAACCGCTGCGCCACCAGGGAAGCCCTCTAAGAACTATTTGATGGGGTCACCTCCTGCCTCTTCCTCATCCCTGCTCCCAGGAGCCTCAGTCCACATTCCCCCCACAAGCAGCATGGGGCTGGAGCGTGGGGCTGCTTTGCTATTTATCTCAAGAACTGCTGTATCCCCTGGCACAGGGCAGGCACTCATTACATATTTATTGAGTGAAAACTCTTGGATAAATGACCTCCACGTCCAAGGGCAGTGCCCACATTTTCTTTGGCTGAGGCTGGGTTTTAGTACCTGCACTACTTCATTGCCTTTGGATTCACAAACAAGCATTTGCATTCCCGGCTGTAGAAGGAAGCTTGGTTGAGGTGGAAATGGGTTTAGCTCAGTCACACTTAAAAACTAACAAAGTGGGGCTTCCCTGGTGGCGCAGTGGTTAAGAACCCGCCTGCCAACGCAGGGGACACAGGTTCGAGCCCTGGTCCGGGAAGATCCCACGTGCCAGGGAGCAACTAAGCCCGTGCGCCACAGCTACTGAGCCCGCGCTCTAGAGCCCGCGAGCCATAAGTACTGAAGCCCTCGCGCCTAGAGCCCGTGCTCCGCAACAAGAGAAGCCACCGCAATGAGAAGCACGCGCACCGCAACGAAGAGTAGCCCTCGCTCACCACAACTAGAGAAAGCCTGCGTGCAGCAAAGAAGACCCAACGCAGCCAAAAATTAATTAATTAATTAATTAAATTTTTTTAAAAAAGCCTCCAGTAAGCTTTTGAATCTGCTGTTTCAGGACACGGACATCTTTGGAGAGAAAGAGGTTTGGCTAATATCATAACAGAAATGAGATAGAGCTGAATGCATTGTTTCAGGGCTTGGAAGCAACAAACAAAGAAGAAAAAAAAGGCCCAGTTACAAATGCTGAATCAGTGACAATATATCCATTCCTTCCAACCAGGCGACATCAGTAAAAACCTGCTATTTTCAAAAGGACATTTTTATAAGCAGCAATAAGGTATAGAACTGGGGGCTGGGTATAATAATTATATTCCTGAAGAAGTATATGTGGACTGAACTTTTGGGAAGCAGATTCTATTTAAATTGCAATCCAAAGGGAAATCTAAGCAAAAAACCCTTTAGTAAAGCAAATGGTCATCATCCATTTCCCAGATTCTGTAGATCAGTGTTTCCCAGGTGAGGACTGCCTCTGGGCATAGTCACAGGCTGGTTAAATAAAGGAAGTTAGTTGAACGGGGAGTTTTTAGCAAGGCACAGTTAGTGCAGCCCTGGGACACTCACCACTGCGTCACTGTCATACAGCTCCACCACCACTAACGGCGGGGATCCTGCCAGTTCCTTCGGGTCTCCGTGCAGCACCAGGTCATTGAACAGCAGCATCTGGTTCCAGGTGGGGGAGAGGGTCTGGGAAATGACCTGGAAGTTGGGGCCAAAAGAAAAGCAAAACATCGCTCGACTGGGTTGGAGGGGGCTCCGTGAAGGGTAAAGAGGACACATTCTCATCACCATTGCTCACTTATTCAACATTCAAGCAACGACGGAAACTGATGTGCTACTGAGTATCGGATGCTAGGGATGCAGATTCCCTTCCCTGGAGGAGCTTATATAAGCTTCATGAGTAGAACTCCCACCTGATTACCACCCTACTTGCAAGCATAATTCCAATTCGATCCTCACAGTAGTGCTGTGATGATAACACCAGCTACCCTTTATTGAGCACGTACTGTGTACAGGCTGCGGTACTTCACATACACTGTCTTGCTGAAACTTCCCAACAATTCTGGGAGGGAGAAATGTAAACCAAGGCTCACTTGCCCAGAGCCGGCACATGGCAGAACTGGGATTCAACCCAGGTCATCTGGCACCAAAGCCCAGGCTACTAACTTCAACCATCCTCACCAAGTAGATGCTCATATTATCTCCATTTTATGAAAGGGCAAACTGAGAATGGGGAAGATCTAGTGATTCTTCACTGTGAACAAATAAAATTTCGCCATCAAATACTCGAAAGTGGATTTTCAATCGAATATTCCTCACATGCAATTCTACTGTTTCGTGTATATTTATTCGACTGCATTGACCTGACCAGGGTCTTCAAAATAACCTTCACCATTTTGCATGACATCATTCTTTCTTCCATAGCAAATTGTGACATTGGAAGTTGGCTGCACCCATTATGCAGATGGAGAAACCAAAGGACAAAGAAGGACCACAACCCACATGACTGGTTCAGAACCATGAGTGGCTCACCTAGGAGTGACTCAGAGCCCCCTGCCAGGCCATTCAGGTGGTACCTTCAGAAGGTAGAGTGTAATGAGCTTGCATCCTCTATTTAATTGGATGTTTGGAAACATGCCAGTTTCATAGAGCTAAAGGCTAAGGTTGCTTGCAAGATAGGTGCCTGTACCTAGGCAGAAACTGCCGCATTCATGTGTGAGGCCAGTCCTGGAAAGAGGCCACAGTCACAGTCTCCTGTGCAGGCAAATGGGTGATTTCTCAGGTTAACACAGACTGCACAGCTCCTGCTGGGTCCTGAGGAAATTTCCACACCACCTCTGCACTCCACTCCTACCTCTCACCATTCTCTCCAGGAGGGACTGGAGAGAGATCTGGCCTGAACTAACTACTGCTTAGATTCCAAAGCCCAAATAAAACTGTCATCTCAGAGCTTTACATCAAGAGCCATTTCTAGTCATGGCATTAAATCACTTGCACTGTGGTTGCGAAAAAATATTTGTATTGCTCTTTTTTATGAGTCATAAAATATGCGTTCCACAATTTCCTTCCTTCCTTGCTTTTTGCCTTTAGAGTATTTTATGCCTCAGACACAGTGAGGTTTTGAACATAACGTTTCAGAGAAAATCTTGATTTTTTGGACAGGAAGAGAATGGCTTCAACCAACCTATGAACAGCAGTTAAGGCATTGCAATGCAAAGTTCCCCTGTGTCGGTGACTGACATCACAAAGAACTATGTGTTTTTATGTTGCTTTTGAAAATAGAAATGTGATCTTTTTTGCAACCTGTACCCAACAGTGTGACACCAAAGCAATTTATGATTCTCACAGCATCTTTCCTACAGAAATATTCTGATGGCTTCCTTGGCACTTTGGGCTGTAACTGCCACTTGGTAAGATTCCAGAGGCCAGCATTCATTCTTTCATTCATCACATATTTATTCCTTCAAAGTGCTAGGCTCAGTATTAGGCACTAACACAGCATCCTGTGCTTAGCAGGTATTCAGTAGCTACTTGCATGACTCAATGAGTGGATTTTGGCCTGTCCCATGATTAAAAGGACGATGTGGCTACCTTCGAGAAGTACTGAAACGTTCACCCAAACAAAATACATTGTCCCACTTCTCTGCCAAGGTGAGTACAGCTCACCTCATTTCCTCGGGGCTTCCTTAAGGAGTTGTGCTTTATAAACTTGTTCGGTGACATTGTTGGAGAGATTATGGTAACACTTAAATTTAACGCTTTTAAGAAGAAGTGAGATACCATGGATGGAGCGTGGCTTTAGAATCAGAGGCCCCCTGTAATGGAACCCTAGTGTCACCACCTGCCTATGTCCAACTTGGGCAGGTGATTTAACCTCTCTGATCCTTAGTCTTACTCATTTCAGTGGGGTTAGTATCCACCTTGTAAAGTTGTTATGACCACTGTCTAAGATAAAGCTTTTTAAGTGCCTGGCATACAGTAGGTGCTCAGTAAGTGCTTTTTGTCCGCCCCCCTCCACCCCAGCCACACTCATTTATAAATGAGTAAACATTTACTGAATACCTACCACGTGCCAGCGTTGGTCACCAGGGTAACTCGTATCTAACGAGACCACTGGTGTCCTCAGGACTCAGCGTCAGTCGGACTGCTTGAAATCTCAGCTTCCATGCCCCCCACCCTCTAAGATCCCCTGTCCTTCTCTTCTAAGCCTCCCTCTTACCACATAGTCCTTCTCCCTTTCTATCCCCAAAACCTTTCTCTTTGGGAGCTGTCTCCCTTTCCCTTTATCCTATCATCACAAGATTTCCAAGTTCCACGTCCTCAGTGGCATCTGAAATAGCTGGATTCCCCTCCTGAAAGATTTCGTACCATCAAGTCACTTATAAAGGATTGGCTGCAGGACCCTCCCTTCAGAGATAGTTCTCCTTGAGCAACATGTAGTCCATTTAGAGAAGTGCTACCAGGTGTAGGGTGGACCAGCTCAGCTATGACTGCAGGGCCCCCAGGCTCAGCCTTCCCCACCTTGAAGAATGCACGAGTGGGGCATGTCACACACAGATCAGTCCCACCGAGGCAGCACACACTGAAACAGGAGAGAGAAACCAGAACCCTTTCTTACCAAAATGGAAGCAGAGTGGTTAAGCAAAATAACTTTGGAATTGGACCAACCTGGGTATCCATCTTGGCTCTACCATCTTCTAAATAAAGAGTCTCCAAGCCGTACCTTCCTCAACTGCAGAATGAGGACACTAATAATACCCACTTTGGGGTTGCAGTTAGACGTAACCAAAAATGCATATAAAATGCTTAGCATCATGCCTGTCACAGAGGGAGTTTTAAAATAAATGACAGCTATCATTATTAGCAAAAATTAGGTACTCGGTTCAAAAGTATGGAGGCAAAGTCCAGGGTTCAACAGAACTTGTTTTCCCTTTCAAATGATTATTTGATAAACAAATGTCATCTGTTCCTTTGAGATATGCATCTAAATCAAACGAATATACTGTGTGGAGTTGCAAAATAGAAGGAGAACTACATAGGAGCCAAGGGAGCTCACTCAACCCCCGACCCCACCCAGAGCCCTGAGATCACCTCTGAGGGCTTGGAACTCCACAGCTGTGCAGGCAGAGGAGGCCTCCAGGGGTTCTGCCCCCCCCCCTTTTTTTAACCACACTGTGTGGCATGCAGGATCTTCGTTCCTCGACCAGGGCTCAAACCTGTGCCCCCTGAACTGGAAGCTCGAGGTCTTAACCACTGGAGCGCCAGGGAAGTCCCAGGGATCCCCCTTTTGAGAATTCCCTTTGTTTTTGGTGGGAAGCCTCAATGGCAAATAATAGCGCAGTCACACAGGAGCTGTTATAAACAAGGCACTATACTGGGTGTCTCACCCTCTGGGAGGCATATACAATATCACCATCCCTATTTTACAGATGAAGAAATTGAGGACACAGAGGATTTTGCTGTCACACAGCCAATAAATGGAAGGGCTCAGACCTGAACCCAGGCACTACGGCTCTAGAGTCTATACTTTTTTTTTTTTTTTTTTTTGCGGTACGCGGGCCTCTCACTGCTGTGGTCTCTCCCGCCGCGGAGCACAGGCTCCGGACACGCAGGCCCAGCGGCCATGGCCCACGGGCCCAGCCGCTCCACGGCACGTGAGATCCTCCCGGATGGGGGCACAAACCCACGCCCCCTGCATCGGCAGGCGAACCCTCAACCACTGCGCCACCAGGGAAGCCCCTAGAGTATATACTCTTAACCACCGCGCTATGTACTACCTCTTAAATCACAGGGAGGAGAAAGGAGTCTGAAGTCTTCTCGTTCTCATGCTCAGTCACCTTCCCTCTGATGTCTCTCCCGACTTCCCTCCCAAGCAGAGCTAACCCCTCTCTCCCTGTGGCCCCTGGAGGTGCAGTACTATGGGGTTTATCACAGTGTGGCTGATTCGTCTGCACAGAGCACTGCCGAGCTCCACTGCATCGTGCACTGTGCAGGAGCGGAGTCCGGAAGATGGCGGCGTGGGAAGACGCGGGGTGAGCGTCTCCACACAACTAGGGCGCCTGCCGGCCGCTGGTGGGAAACTCTGACCCCCAAGGAGACAGGAGGGACCCCAGAGTGAACCGGTAGGACAGAGGGGGACCGAGGGGGGAGAAGAAGTGGAGGCCAGACAAGATCGGCGCCCCTGAGGCCGGGGAGATCAGGAGAGGCAGGTGAGAGGGAGTCTCCGGGAGGAGAGGGAGAGGAGCGGAGGGCCTGGGGAGCCTGCTGAGCTCCCAAGCTGGTTCCCCCTGCTCCAAGGCCCCTCCAGGCCGCATGGGTCCTTGGGAGCATGGAGGGGGGGGGCGATCAGGAGACACAGGCTGGAGAGGGGCCCTGGGGGGCAGCGGGAAAAGAGCGGAGGGCGATGGCCCCGCCCACTCGGGCCCAGGAAGCCTGCTGAGCTCCCAGGCCGGTCCCCTGCCCTCCAAGGTCAGTCCCCTGCCCTCCAAGGTTCCCCCTTCCCCACCGGCCGTACTGGTACTGGGGGCATATGAGGGAGGCCGGGGAGATCAGGACAGGCAGTCGGGAGGGGCCCTCCCAGACCCCAGACTGGAGGAGCAGGAGAGGAGAGGAGGGCGTTTGCCCCGCCCACTCGAGCCCAGGAAGCCTGCTGGGTCCCCAGGTGAGGTCCCCTGTCGTCTGAGGCCAGGGTGGGGGCCACGGCTGGGCCCCTTCTGTTCCTTCAGCCTAAGCCCCACCCCCCACAGGCCCCAGGGCCTTTCCGGCCCTGTGCGTCCTGAACATCGCCCCGCCGACTGCCCAAACCTCGCCCTTGCTTAGGCTCCGCCCTCCACAACCCCCCCCCTTTTTTTTTTTTTTTTTTTTTTTGCGGTACGCGAGCCTCTCACTGTTGTGGCCTCTCCCGTTGCGTAGCACAGGCTCCGGACGCGCAGGCTCAGCGGCCATGGCTCACGGGCCCAGCCGCTCTACAGCCTGTGGGATCTTCCCGGAACGGGGCACAAACCTGTGTCCCCTGCATCAGCAGGCGGACTCCCAACCACTGCGCCACCAGGGAAGCCCAAACCTCCCCTTTTTTTTTCTTTTCCCTCTTCCTCTGTTTTTACTATTGTGGTACCGATGTACCTTCCAGTTGCTGATTAATCTATAATTTTATTTTTACATTCTTTCTAACATATCTGTTAGTTTCCTAACAATAACAAAGCATTTTTACTTTGTTATTGTTCTCTTTTTTCTTGAATTTTTGAATTTTATTTTATTTTTTTTTATACAGCAGGTTCTTATTAGTTATCTATTTTATACATATTAGTGTATACATGTCAATCCCAATCTCCCAGTTCATCACACACACACACCCCACCACTTTCCCCACTTGATGTCCATATGTTTGTTCTCTACATCTGTGTCTCTATTTCTGCCCTGCAGACCAGTTTATCTGTACCATTTTTCTGTTCCACATATATGCATTCATATATATGTTTTTCTCTTAATGACTTACTTCACTCTGTATGACAGACTCTAGATCCATCCACGTCTCTACAAATGACCCAATTTCGTTCCTTTTTATGGCTGAATAATATTCCATTGTGTATATGTACCACATCTTCTTTATCCATTAGTCTGTCGATGGGCATTTAGGTTGCTTCCATGACCTGGCTATTGTAAATAGTGCTGCAATGAACATTGGGGTGCATGTGTCTTTTTGAATTATGGTTTTCTCTGGGTATATGCTCAGTAGTGGGATTTCTGGGTCATATGGTAATTCTATTTTTAGTTTTTTAAGGAACCTCCATACTGTTCTCCATAGTGGCTGTATCAATTTACATTCCCACCAACAGTGCAAAAGGGTTCCCTTTTCTCCACACCCTCTCCAGCATTTGTTGTTTGTAGATTTTCTGATGATGCCCATTCTAACTGGTGTGAGGTGATACCTCATTGTAGTTTTGATTTGCATTTCTCTAATAATTAGTGATGTTGAGCAGCTTTTCATGTGCCTCTTGGCCATCTGTATGTCTTCTTTGGAGAAATGTCTATTTAGGTCTTCTGCCCATTTTTGGATTGGGTTGTTTGTTTCTTTAATATTGAGCTTCATGAGCTGTTTATATATTTTGGAGATTAATCCTTTGCTGATTCATTTGCAAATATTTTCTCCCATTCTGAGGGTTGTCTTTTCGTCTTGTTTATGGTTTCCTTTGCTGTGCAAAAGCTTTTAAGTTTCATTAGGTCCCATTTGTTTATTTTTGTTTTTATTTCCATTACTCTAGGAGGTGGATCAAAAAAGATTTTGTGGTGATTTATGTCAAAGAGTGTTCTTCCTGTGTTTTCCTCTAAGAGTTTTATAGTGTACAGTCTTACATTTAGGTTTCTAATCCATTTTGAGTTTATTTTTTTGTATGGTGTTAGGGAGTGTTGAAATTTCATTATTTTACATGTAGCTGTCCAGTTTTCCCAGCACCACTTTTACAGAGACTGCTTTTTCTCCATTGTATATCCTTGCCTCCTCTGTCATAGATTATTGACCATAGGTGCATGGGTTTATCTCTGGGCTTTTTATCCCGTTCCACTGATCTATATTTCTGTTTTTATGCCAGTACCATATTGTCTTGATTACTGTAAATTTGTAGTATAGTGTGAAGTCAGGGAGTCTGATTCCTCCAGCTCTACTTTTTTCCCTCAAGACTGCTTTGGCTATTCACGGTCTTTTGTGTCTCCAAATTTTAAGATTTTTTGTTCTAGTTCTGTAAAAAATGCCATTGGTAATTTGATAGGGATTGCATTGAATCTGTAGATTGCTTTGGGTAGTAGAGTCATTTTCATGATATTGATTCTTCCAATCCAAGAACATGGTATATCTCTCCATCTGTTGGTATCATCTTTAATTTCTTTCATCAGTTTCTTATAGTTTTCTGCATACAGGTCTTTTGTCTCCCTAGGTAGGGTTATTCCTAGGTATTTTATTCTTTTTGTTGCAAGGGTAAATAGGAGTGTTTCCTTAATTTCTCTTTCAGAGTTTTCATCATTAGTGTATAGGAATGCAAGAGATTTCTGTGCATTAATTTTGTATCCTGCAACTTTACCAAATTCATTGATTAGCTCTAGTAGTTTTCTGATGGCATCTTCAGGATTCTCTATGTATAGTATCATGTCATCTGCAAACAGTGACAGTTTACTTCTTTTCCAATTTGAATTGCTTTTATTTCTTTTTCTTCTCTGATTGGTGTGACTAGGACTTCCAAAACTATGTTGAATAAGAGTGGTGAGAGTGGACATCCTTGTCTTGTTCCTGATCTTAGAGGAAATGCTTTCAGTTTTTCAACATTGAGAATGATGTTGGCTGTGGGTTTGTCGTATATGGCCTTTATTATGTTGAGGTAGGTTCCCTCTTTGCGCACTTTCTGGAGAGTTTTTGTCATAAATGGGTGTTGAATTTTGTCAAAAGCTTTTTCTGTATCTATTGAGATGATCATATGGTTTTTATTCCTTAACTTGTTAATATGGTGTATCACATTCATTGATTTGCGTATACTGAAGAATCCCTGCATCCCTGGGATAAATCCCACTTGACCATGGTGTATGATCCTTTTAATGTGCTGTTGGATTCTGATTGCTAGTGTTTGGTTGAGGATTTTGCATCTATATTCATCAGTGATATTGGTCTGTAATTTTCTTTTTTTGTAGTATCTTTGTCTGGTTTTGGTATCAGGGTGATGGTGGCCTCATAGAATGAGTTTGAGAGTGTTCCTTCCTCTGCAATATTTGGAAGAATCTGAGAAGGATGGGTGTTAGCGCTTCTCTACATGTTTGATAGAATTCATCTGTGAAGCCATCTGGTCCTGGACTTTTGTTTGTTGGAAGATTTTTAATCACAGTTTCAACTTCATTACTTGTGATTGGTCTGTTCATATTTTCTGTTTCTTCCTGGTTGAGTCTTGGAAGATTATACCTTTCTAAGAATTTGTCCATTTCTTCCAGGTTGTCCATTTTATTGGCATAGAGTTGCTTGTAGTAGTCTCTTATGATGTTTTGTATTTCTGCAGTGTCTGTTGTAACTTCTCCTTTTTCATTTCTAATTTTATTGATTTGAGTCCTCTCCCTCTTTTTCTTGATGAGTTTGTCTAAAGGTTTATCAATTTTTTTAATCTTCTCAAAGAACCAGCTTTTAGTTTTATTGATCTTTGGTATTGTTTTCTTTGTTTCTATTTCATTTATTTCTGCTCTGATCTTTATGATTTCTTTCCTTCTACTAACTTTGGGTTTTGTTTGTTCTTCTTTCTCTAGTTCTTTCAGGTGTAAGGTTAGATTGTTTATTTGAGATGTTTGTTGTTTCTTGAGGTAGGCTTGTATTGCTATAAACTTCCCTCTTAGAACTACTTTTGCTGCTTCCCATAGGTTTTGGATCATTATGTTTTCGTTGTCATTTGTCTCTAGGTATTTTTTGATTTCCTCTTTGATTTCTTCATTGATCTCTTATTTAGTAACGTATTTTTTAGCCTCCATGTCTTTGGGTTTTTTATGTTTTTTTCCCTGTAATTGATTTCTAATCTTGTAGTGTTGTAGTCAGAAAAGATGCTTGATATGATTTCAATTTTCTTAAATTTACTGTGGCTTGATTTGTGACCCAAGATGTGATCTATCCTAGAGAATGTTCCATGTGCACTTGAGAAGAAAGTGTAATCTGCTGTTTTTGGATGCAATATCCTATAAACATCAATTAAATCTATCTGGTCTATTGTGTCATTTAAAGCTTGTGTTTCCTTATTAATTTTCTGTTTAGGTGATCTGTCCATTGGTGTAAGTGAGGTGTTAAAGTCCCCCACTATTATTGTGTTACTGTCAATTTCCTCTTTTATAGCTGTTAGCAGTTGCCTTATGTATTGAGGTGCTCCTATGTTGGGTGCATATATAATTGTTATATCTTCTTGGATTGATCCCTTGATCATTATGTAGTGTCTGTCCTTCCTTGTCTCTTGTAACATTCTTTTTTTTAAAGTCTATTTTATCTGATATGAGTATTGCTACTCCAGCTTTTTTTTGATTTCCATTTGCATGGAATATCTTTTTCCATCCCCTCACTTTCAGTCTGTATGTGTCCCTTGGTCTGAAGTGGGTCTCTTGTAGACAGCATATATATGGGTCTTGTTTTTGTACCCATTCAGTGAGCCTGTGTCTTTTGGTTGGAGCATTTAATCCATTCACGTTTAAGGTAATTATCAATATGTATGTTCCTATTACCATTTTCTTAATTGTTATGGGTTTGTTTTTGTAGGTCCTTTTCTTCTGTTTCCTACTTAGAGAAGTTCCTTTGGCATTTGTTGTAGAGCTGGTTTGGTGGTGCTGAATTCTCTTAGCTTTTGCTTGTCTGTAAAGCTTTTGATTTCTCCATTGAATCTGAATGAGATCCTTGCCGGGTAGAGTCATCTTGGTTGTAGGTTCTTCCCTTTTCATCACTTTAAATATGTCATGCTACTCCCTTGTGGCTTGTAGAGTTTCTGCTGAAAAATCAGCTGTTAACCTTATGGGAGTTCCCTTGTATGTTATTTGTCATTTTTCCCTTGTTGCTTTCAATAATTTTTCTTTGTCTTTAATTTTTGCCAGTTTGATTACTATGTGTCTTGGCATGTTTCTCCTTGGGTTTATCCTGCCTGGACTCTCTGTGCTCCCTGGTCTTGGGTGGCTATTTCCTTTCCCATGTTAGGGAAGTTTTTGGCTATAATCTCTTCAAATATTTTCTCAGGTCCTTTCTCTCTCTCTTCTCCTTCTGGGACTCCTATAATGCAAATGTTGTTGCGTTTAATGTTGTCCCAGAGGTCTCTTAGGCTGTCTTCATTTCTTTTCATTCTTGTTTCTTTATTTTGTTCCACGGCAGTGAATTCCACCATTCTGTATTCCAGGTCACTTACCCATTCTTCTGCCTCAGTTATTCTGCTATTGATTCCTTCCAGTGTATTTTTCATTTCAGTTATTGTATTGTTCATCTCTATTTGTTTGTTCTTTAATTCTTCTAGATCTTTGTTAAACATTTCTTGCATCTTCTCAATCTTTGCCTCCATTCTTTTTCTGAGGTCCTGGATCATGTTCACTATCGTTATTCTGAATTCTATTTCTGGAAGGTTGCCTATCTCCACTTCATTTAGTTGTTTTTCTGGAGTTTTATCTTGTTCCTTCAACTGGTACATAGCCCTCTGCCTTTTCATCTTGTCTATCTTTCTGTGAATGTGGTTTTTGTTCCACATGCTGCAGGATTGTAGTTCTTCTTGCTTCTGCTGTCTGCCCTCTGGTGGATGAGGCTATGTAAGAGGCTTGTGTAAGTTTCTTGATGGGAGGGACTGGTGGTGGATAGAGCTGGGTGTTGCTCTGGTGCACAGAGCTCAGTAAAACTTTACTCTGCTTGTCTGCTGATGGGTGGGGTTGGGTTCCCTCCCTGCTGATTGTTTGGCCTGAGGGGACCCAGCACTGGAGCCTACCCAGCTCTTTGGTGGGGCTAATGGCGGACTCTGGGAGGGCTCATGCCAAGGAGTACTTCCCAGAACTTCTGCTGCCAGTGTCCTTGTCCTCACGGTGAGACACAGCCACCCCCCGCCTCTGCAGGAGACCCTCCAACACTATCAGGTAGGTCTGGTTCAGTCTCCTATGGGGTCACTGCTCCTTCCCCTGGGTCCTGATGCACACACTACTTTGTGTGTGCCCTCCAAGAGTGGAGTCTCTGTTTTCCCCAGTCCTGTCGAAGTCCTGTAGTCAAATCCCACTAGCCTTCAAAGTCTGATTCTCTAGGAATTCCTCCTTCCGTTGCCGGACCCCCAGGTTGGGAAGCCTGACGTGGGGCTCAGAACCTTCACTCCAGTGGGTGGCCTTCTGTGGTATAAGTGTTCTCCAGTTTGTGAGTCACCCACTGAGCAGTTATGGGATTTGATTTTATTGTGGTTGTGCCCCTCCTACCGTTTCATTGTGGCTTCTCCTTTGTCTTTGGTTGTGGGATATCTTTTTTGGTGATTTCCAGTGTCTTCCTGTCGATGATTGTTCAGCAGTTAGTTGTGATTCCAGTGCTCTCGCAAGAGGGAGTGAGCGCACGTCCTTCTACTCCGCCATCTTGAACCAGTCTCTCTTTTTTTTTTTGCCACCCCATGTGGCTTGCGCGATCTTGATTTGCGAGCCCGGGGTCAGGCAGAAGCTCCTGCGGTGGGAGCTCCGAGTCCAAACCACTGGACTCACAGAGAACCTCAGACCCCAGGGAATATTCATTGGAGTGAGGTCTCACTGAGTTCCTCATCTCAGCAAAAAGACCCACCTCTACCCAATAGCCTACAAATTCCAGTGTTGGAAGCCTCAGGCCAAACAACCAGTAAAACAGGAACACAACCCGACTCATAAAAAAAAAAAAAATTGAGATGGCACAAAAATATGTCACAGATGAAGGAGCAAGGTAAAAACCTAATAAAGGTTTTTATTAAGACCAAATAAATGAAGAGGAAATAGGCAATCTACCTGAAAAAGTATTCAGAGTAATGATAGTAAAGATGATCCAGAATCTCAGAAATAGAATGGAATCATGGATTAAGAAAATACAAGAAATGTTTAACAAAGATCTAGAAGAACTAAAGAACAAACAGAGATGAAAAACACAATAACTGAAATGAAAAATACACTAGAAGGAATCAGTAACAGAATAACGGAGGCAGAAGAACGGATAAGTGAGCTGGAAGACAAAATGGTGGCAATAACTTCCAAGGAGCAGAATAAAGAACAAAGAATTGAAGACAATCTCAGAGGCCTCTGGGACAACACTAAACACACCAACATTTGAATTATAGTGGTCCCAGAGAAGAAGAGAAAAAGAAAGGGTCTGAGAAAATATTTGAAGGGATTATAGTGGAAAAATTCCCTAACATGGGAAAGGAAATAGTCACCCAAGTCCAGGAAGCACAGAGACTCCCATACAGGATAAACACACCAAGACACATATTAATCAAACTAACAAAAATTAAATTCAAAGAAAAAATATAAAAAGCAGCAAGGGAAAAACAAAAAATAACATACAAAGGAATCCCCATAAGGTTATCAGCTGATTTTTCAGTGGAAACTCTGCAGGCCAGAAAGGAGTGGCAGGATATACTTAAAGTAATGAAAGAGAAAGACCTCCAACCAAGATGACTTTACCCAGCAAGGATCTCATTCAGATTCAATGGAGAAGTCAAAAGCTTTTCAGACAAACAAAAGCTAAGAGAATTCAGCACCACCAAACCAGCTTTACAACAAATGCTAAAGAAACTTCTCTAAGCGGGATACACAAGAGAAGAAAAAGACCCACAAAAACAAACCCAAAACAATTAAGAAAATGGTAATAGGAACATACATATTGATAATAACCTTGATGTAAATGGATTAAATGCCCCAACCAAAAGACACAGACTGGCTGAATGAATACAAAAACAAGACCCATATATATGCTGTCTACAAGAGACCCACTTCAGACCCAGGGATACATATATACTGAAAGTGAAGGGATGGAAAAAGATATTCCATGCAAATGGAAAACAAAAGAAAGCTGGAGCAGTAATACTCGTATCAGATAAAACAGACTTTAAAATAAAGACTGTTACAAGAGATAAGGAGGGACACTACACAATGATCAAAGGATGAATCCAAGAAGAAGATATAACAATTATAAATGTTTATGCACCCAACATAGGAGCACCTCAATACATAAGGCAAATGCTAACAACCATGAAAGGAGAAATCGACAGTAACACAATAATAGTAGGGGACTTTAACACCCCACTTACACCAATGGACAGATCATCCAAACAGAAAATTAATAAGGAAACACAAGCTTTAAATGACACAATAGACCAGATAGATCTAATTGATATTTATAGAACATTCCACCTAAAAGTGGCAGAATACACTTTCTTCTCAAGTGCACATGCAACATCCTCCAGGATAGATCACATCTTGGGTCACAATCAAGCCTTGGAAAATTTAAGAAAATTGAAATCATATCAAGCATCTTTTCTGACCACAATGCTATGAGATTGGAAATCAACTACAGGAAAAAAATTGTAAAAAACACAAATACATGGAGGTTAAACAGTGCACTACTAAATAACCAAGAGATCACTAAAGAAATCAAAGAAGAAATTTAAAAAATACATAGAAACAAATGACAATGAAAACACGACAACCCAAAACCTATGGGACACAGCAAAAGCAGTTCTAAGAGGGAAGTTTATAGCAATACAATCTCACCTCAAGAAACAAGAAAAATCTCAAATAAACAATCTAAGCCTACACTTAAAACAACTAGAGAAAGAGAAGAAAACCCAGTCAGTAGAAGGAAAGAAATCATAAATATCAGAGCAGAAATAAATGAAATAGAAATGAAGAAAATAAACAAAGATCAATACAATTAAAAGGTGATTCTTTGAGAAGATAAACAAAATTGATAAACCCTTAGCCAGACTCATCAAGAAAAAAAGGGAGAGGATGCAAATCAATAAAATTAGAAATGAAAAAGGAGTAATCACAACTGACACTGCAGAAATACAAAGGATTACAAGAGACTACTACAAACAACTACATGCCAATAAAATGGACAACCACGAAGAAATGGACAAATTCTTGGAAATGTACAATTTTGAAAGACTGAACCAGGAAGAATTAGAAAATATAAACAGACCTATCCAAGTAATGAAATTGAAACCATAATTAAAGATTTTCCAAGGAACAAAAGTTCAGGACCAGATGGCTTCACAGGTGAATTCTATCAAACATTTACAGACGAACTAACACCCATCCTTCTCAAACTCTTCCAAAAAATTGCAGAGGGAGAAACATTCCCAAATTCATTCTATGAAGCCACCATCATCCTGATACCAAAACCAGAAAAAGATATTACAAAAAAAGAAAATTATAGGGGCTTCCCTGGTGGCGCAGTGGTTGAGAGTCCACCTGCCGATGCAGGGGACACGGGTTCGTGTCCCGGTCCAGGAAGATCCCACATGCCGCAGAGCGGCTAGGCCCATGAGCCATGGCCGCTGAGCCTGCATGTCCGGAGCCTGTGCTTCGCAACGGGAGAGGCCACTACAGTGAGAGACCCGTGTACCACACACACAAAAAAAGAAAATTATAGACCAATATCACTGATGAACATAGATGCAAAAATCCTGAACAAAATACTAGCAAACAGAATCCAGCAGCACATTAAAAGGATCATACACCATGATCAAGTGGGACTTATCCCAGGGATGCAAGGATTCTCCAATATACACAAATCAATCAATGTGATACACCACATTAACAAATTAAGGAATAAAAACCATATGATCATCTCAATAGATGCAGAAAAAGCTTCTGACAAAATTCAACACTGATTTCTGATAAAAACTCTCCAGAAAATGGGCATAGAGGGAACCTACCTCAACATAATAAAGGCCATATATGACAAACCCACAGCAAGCATCATACTCAATGTTGAAAAACTGAAAGCATTTACACCAGGATCAGGAACAAGACAAGGATGTCCACTCTCACCACTCTATTCAACATAGTTTTGGAAGTCCTATTCATAGCAATCAGAGAAGAAAAAGAAATAAAAGGAATACAAATTGAAAAAGAAGAAGTAAACCTGTCACTATTTGCCAATGACATGATACTCTACATAGGAAATTCTAAAGAGGCCACCAGAAAACTACTAGAACTAATCAATGAATTTTTTAAGGTTGCAGGATACAAAATTAATGCACAGAAATCTCTGGCATTCTTACACACCAACAATGAAAAATCAGAAAGAGAAATTAAGGAAACAGTCCCATTTACCACTGCAACAAAAAGAATAAAATACCTAGGAATAAACCTGCCTAAGGAGGCAAAAGACTTGTATTCAGAAAACTATAAGACACTGATGAAAGAAATCAAAGATGATATAAACAGATGGAGAAATATACCATGTTCTTGGATTGGAAGAATCAATATCATGAAAATGACTCTACTACCCAAAGCAATCTACAGATTCATTGCAATCCCTATCAAACTACCAATGGCATTCTTCACAGAATTAGAACAAAAAATCTTACAATTCGTATGGAAGCACAAAAGAACCCGAATAGCCAAAGCAATCTTGAGAAAGAGAAACGGAGTTGGAGGAATCAGGCTCCCCAACTTCAAATTATACCTCAAAGCTACAGTAATCAAGACAGTATGGTACTGGCACAAAAATAAGAATATAGATCAATGGTACAGGATACAATGCCCAGAGATAAACCCACGCACATATGGGCACCTAATTTACGACAAAGGAGGCAAGAACGTACAATGCAGAAAAGACAGCCTCTTCAATAAGTGATGCTGGAAAAACTGGACAGCTACATGTAAAAGAATGAAATTAGAACACTCCCTAACACCATACACAAAAATAAACTCCAAATGGATTAACGACTTAAATGTAAGACCAGACACTATAAAACTTTTAGACTAAAACATAGGAAAAACACTCTTTGACATAAACCACAGCAAGATCTTTTTCGACCCACCTCCTAGAGTAACAGAAATAAAAACAAATGGGACTTAATTAAACTTAAAAGCTTTTGCACAGCAAAGGAAATCATAAACAAGACAAAAAGACAACCCTCAGAATGGGAGAAAATATTTGCAAATGAAACAGACAAAGGATTAATCTCCAAAATATACAAACAACTCATGGATCTCAATATCAAAAAACCAAACAGTCCAGTTAAAAAATGGGTGGAAGACCTAAATAGACATTTCACCAAGGAAGACATACAGATGGCCAAGAGGCACATGAAAAGCTGCTCAACATCACTAATTATTAGAGAAATGCAAATCAAAACTACAGTGAGGTATCACCTCACACCAGTCAGAATGGCCATTATCAAAAAAGCTAGAAACAATAAATGCTGGAAAGGATGTGGTGAAAATGGAACCATCCTGCACTGTTGGTGGGAATGTAAATTGATACAGCCACTATGGAGAACAGTATGGAGGTTCCTTAAAAAACTGAAAATAGAACTACCATATGACCCAGCAATCCCACTACTGGGCATATACCCTGAGAAAGCCATAAAGAGACATGCACCACGATGTTCACTGCAGCACTATTTACAACAACCAGGACATGGAACCAACCTAAATGTCCACTGACAGATGAATGGATAAAGAAGATGTGGCACATTTATACAATGGAATATTACTCAGCCATAAAAAGAAACGAAACTGAGTTATTTGTAGTGAAGTGGATGGACCTAGAGTCTGTCATACAAAGTGAAGTTAAGTCAGAAAGAGAAAAACAAATACCGTATGCTAACACATATATATGGAATCTAAAAAACAAAATGGTACTGATGAACCTAGTTTCAGGGCAGGAATAAAGAGGAAGACATAGAGAATGGACTTGATGACATGGGGTGGGAGGACGAAGCTGGGGCGAAGTGAGAGTAGCATCGACGTTATACACTACGGAATGTAAAATAGTTGGCTGGTGGGAAGCAGCCGCATAGCACAGGAAGATCAGCTCGGTGCTTTGCGATGACCTAGAGGGGTGGGATAGGGAGGGTGGGAGGAAGGCTCAAGAGGGAGGAGATATGGGGACATGTGTATGCATATGGCTGATTCACTTTGTTGTGCAACAGAAACTAACATGGTATTGTGAAGCAATTATACTCCAGTAAAGTTCTATTAAAAAAAAAAAAAGAGCAGCGTCTGGTCCCCCAGCTCCCCCGAGTCCAGCATGGGACCTGGCACAGAGCAAGCGCTCCACGCGTGCTGGTGAAATTGACAAGATGCTAGCTCACGTTATGCTCTCAACCTGAGTGTCATCAATCAAAACACCACCTCCCAGGTCACGGCCTCACTTTGGGGAGAAATGTCAGTCCTCTTAACGTCAGCCAATGTAATGGCCACTACTCATCAATCTCTTTGTACACTTAACTTTTTGCTTCTTCTCAACAGCCCTATTTTAAGAAGACGTACTGAGGTTTAGTGAGTAAAGGCAGCTAGAGAGTAGATGAGGTACAACATGAGGTCAGGTCTCTTTGTGTCTTAATTCTGTCCTAACTCCCAGAGGTGGGCAAATCCTTTACGGAGCTTCCCTCCCTCAGAACAGTGAATCCTCAGAGAACAGAGTAAATCCTTAGAGAATACGATCTAATGAGAAAAGCAGCCTATTGGATGTGCGCTCATGAGGGCCCCTTTTCACATGTCCGCATTCAATGTACAGGAAAGGGAGAAAGCCAAGGAAACAGGTATAGATCCATCTCCTTTAATCCTCACAGCGTCTGTCTGGAAGTAGTATTTTCCAGAGAGAGACACTGAATCACACAGGTGTTAAAAGTGCGCAAAGTCCCCCGGCTAGAAGTACAAAGTCTAGGGCTTCCTGACTGCAGAGCAGGAAAGCTTTCCTCCCCACCAAGACCCCTCAGCAAAGACTGCACCAGAAGCCTCGTGCAAGTCGTCTGAGCTGTTTGTTCATCCCACTGAGCTTGGCATTGTGCCCATCACTCCAGCAGGTGCTCTGGGTGTCAGATCCCGTTCTCCCTCACCCCTCTTTTCCTCCCTCCCTTCCTTCAACTCTGTTACTTGCCCTCTTGGCTTCACGACAACAGATCACATTGGATCAGCAGACCTTCCCAATGTCTGGCCTGCCTTGTGCCCATGCTTTTGAGTCTGAAACCCTGAAACACCTACACACCCAGAGACACAAGTATTTGCAACGTGCCCCTGTTTTTTTCTTTCCTGGGGTTCTGCTGTGGCTCAGCTGTGGGCTGCGGGGAGAAAGCAAGTGGGCTCCCCTGGTTACCTTCGTGGTCTGGCAGTGGGAAAGGAATGTGACCTTGGCAAAAGGGTCTGAAAGTCCGTTGCTGTCGGCTGCGATGAGGCCCCGGGCTTGGTACATGTGAGCTCTCAGCTGGAAGACATGCCGGTCTGTGGACAAATAACGGGAAGGGGTGGCATTAGCAGGCTTCCGAGGAACAGTGAGTGCGAGTGGGTGTCTGTGTGTGATGCTCACCTGTGGGTGTTTCCGGAGACAGACAAAGGAGACCACGGGCACTGAAGGCCTCTTAGACCAAAATGGACACAGGGAAGATGGGGGAAGAGGTCATGTTCATGGGCACTTTGGAGCCAGGCGTTCTCCTTGGTGCATTCACCACACTGTGGGATTTAATCTTCATAACGAAACAACCCCGTGACATATATATCATTATCTTCATTTTACAGATGAGGGAAATGGTTCCTAAAAAGGCTAAAATACATTTCCAAGTTTTCAGAGCTAACTAATTCCAGAGCCTGGATTTCATTTCCGTCAGATTCCAAAATCCAAATCTCTTCCTAAAATACCACATTTTAAAAATCTATATGCAAAACGGCATCAGACTCACAGACATAGAAAACAAACTTGTGGCTACCAAAGGGGAGAGGGGTGGGGGGAGGGATAAATTAGGGGTATGTGATGAACGGATACAGACTACTATGTATGAAATAGATAAGCAACAGGATATATTGTACAGCACAAGGAATTATAGCCATTATTTTGTAATAACTTATAATGGAGTATAATCTGTAAAAATACTGAATCACTGTGCTGTACACCTGAAAATGATATCATATTGTAAGTCAATGACACTTCAATAAAAAATTTAAAAATACCACATTTCACCTCTTAGTAAAACCTCCTGTTTCCAAGGGTGTGTGTGTATAAGAAAGGGGGACATTTCTTCATTTTTGCTTCCATAAACTCAGTTCATCCATCCATCCATTCTGCCATTCAGCCAGCCAATGTCATTTTGAGCACCTATAGTATACCAGGCACAGTTCTGGCCTCTGAGGATCCTGAAGCAGCTAAGACAGCCCCTGACCTTGGGGAGCTCCAGGGACGGGGCAGAAGATAAGCAAGTGCCCCAATCCCAGTGACAGGAGCCAGAGCTAAGTGTCCTGCAGGAGATACAGGCAGAGGGCATGGGAGGTTAAAGGCAGGAGTGAGCACACCTGGTTGACGGGATGGGAGGCAGAGACAGGGCTGCAGGTGGGGCAGACCAGGGTTCAGTGGGGGAACCCCAAAGAAGAGTTGAGTTAATCATATGCCTTGTTTCATGGACTTTATGATCCTTGGCCCTTGCCTGGTCCCTCTTGCTTTTTATATTCATTTGTTCCCTTTTACCCTCTTTTAAAAAAAAATTATTTTGTTCATGGATCATGCCTTTGGTGTTGTATCTAAAACATCATTGCCATACTTAAAATCATCTTGGTTTTCTCCTATATTATCTTCTAGGAGTCTTATAGTTTTGCATTTTGTATTTAGGTTTATGATCCATTTTGAGTTAACTTTTGCAAATGTCGTAAGTTCGATGTCTAGATTTATAGTTTTGCATGTGTGTGTCCAGTTGTTCCAGCCCCATTTGTTGAAAAGACTATGCTTGCTCCATTGTATTGCCTTCGCTTGTTTGTCAAAGATCAACTGAATATATTTATGTAGGTTTATTTCTGGGCTTTCTATTGTGTTCCACTGACCTATTTGTCTATTCTTTTGCTAATACTGCACTGTCTTGATGATTGTAGCTTGAGAGTAAGTCGTGATGTCGGGTAGTGTCAGTCTTCCAACTTTGTTCTTCTTAGTATTGTGTTGACTCTTCCGGGTTTCTGCCTCTCCACATGAACATTAGAATCAGTTTGTTGATATCCACAAAACAACTTGCTGGGATTTTAATTGAGATTGCATTGAATCAAGAAAAACACTAAGCAACAGAACTATCTATTTAAAATTGGAACAAGGAGATAAAAGCTTGGATAAGTTACAGAGGTAAATCCTCATCTTTCACAATGAGTAGTTATGTGTTAAATGTAAAATCAAGAAATAGTGATATAAACATATCATGTAGAATAAAGGGAGATAAATACCTTAACAAAAACTGTTAAAAGTGTTTTTCCCTTTTACCCTCGTACCCAAGAGAGCTCCTTAAAAGGGTGACAGTTAACAAAGGAACATTCAGCAGAGAGTTGAGGAATTTCCTGACCAGGGTATGTCAAGAGAGCCCACGCTCTCTAAGCGTTCCTTAACACACTGCATAAGTGGGCAAATTTCTCAGCTGGGAGTGAACTTGAGAATAGCTCATTCCCTGAGATCATCCACAAGCTGTCCCTGAAGTGAGTCACCCCAGAATTTTAGCAGAGCTCCCAATACAACCACATAGGCAGGACACTGCACACCTCCAGGGGTCGCCATTGACTTGGTCTAGGTTTTTGTTTTTCTGAAACCTTGAGTCTTACCAGCTCTGTTCCTTAGACTAGTAAAGCCAGCTTCCTCTTTGCTCCCATACTTTGGCCCATCTCTGTGCTGCGGCTCACTTTCCACGTGTGGTTATTAGAGACACGTCTGATTGCCCCCATTGGAGGGCCAGGATCACCTCTCCCATCACTCCTCATTCCCCACTAGTTTTCCCACCGTACCTTCCATATGCAGGTGCAAGCTAATTATTGGTTGAATGGATATGTTCTGAAGCATAAAATGAACGAAGAAAGGAAATTCTCCAGGAGGTGTGGAAGGCAGCCAAAGCCATTAATGTCAGGGCACAGCCGAGCAAGTTTATTAGGTCATTCCATGAAAAGAACATGCTGCAGAGGGTCAGAAAGCTTTGGAAAAAGCCTTTCCTCTCCTCTGAATCGTTAGTAGCTGGGACAGCAAATATGTCCAGGTACCTTGGGTCTCTAGAGATAGTGTCTATAGAAATAAAAAGGTAACTTGATGTGGGTGTTTTCACCCAAAGATGAAAACTCTAAAGACAGGATAGAAAGCAGTGGAAATAAAGAAGAGTTTGGAGACAGTTTGTTCCATCATTTACTAGTTGTGTGATCTTGGGCAATTTCTAAACACTTCCAATACATCCTTTCTCCACCTGTAGAATGAAGAAACCACCCAAGGTTGGTGTGAGAAATAAATCAAATCCTATGTGTAAAGTGTATGGCACAATGCTTGGCATATGGTAGGGGTTGTGCATTTTTCAAAGAGACAGAGCTGAGTTTTCCTTGTTCTTACGCATTGATATCGGGCATGGAAACCACGAGCTGAACCATTGGATAAATATCTCTAGAACTCTGTCTTTAAGTATTGAGCCATTTAGGTTCCACTGGCAGTCAAGTTCAGTCAACATCAGAGGAGCCTTGTGCAACACGGGAAACCTGGATTTGTAGACAGTCCTCCAGTGTTTCAGACACTGGCTCAATTCAAAACTCAACTTCAGTTGAAGTGAAGGTAAAACTGTTCTACCCTATCTGAATTCAGCAGCAAGGATCATGCAAATTGAAGCAATTTGGAAACAGAAAGCAAAATGAAACTGTAAGGCATTAATGCTTAGACTAAAGTTCAAAATTATATGGAAATGTAAATATGATGGCACTCATAGCAAATACCTACGTAGAAGAGAGGATTACATAAACCATGCTGAACTGCTAAAAGTAGCCAACCCAAGAACCATGCTAGAGAAACATGAGTGACCCCAATGATACCAGTTTCTACTGAGTCATTACTGCGAAATGTAAACGGCTGCTGTTTATGGGTCAAAACCCCAATGCCATGTAAAAGGAAATCTGCTTTAATTCCACAGGTCCTATGAGCACAAGAACTTACTGATGTCGCTTTAAAAGACATCTTTTGCTTTATTATTTTTTAAATTGTATTTATTTTTGGCTGCATTGGGTCTTCGTTGCTGCATGCGGGCTTTCTCTAGTTGTGGCGAGCAGGGGCTACTCTCTGTTGCAGTGCGTGGGCTTCTCATCGTGGTGGCTTCTCTTCTTGCAGAGCACAGGCTCTAGGCACACGGGCTTCAGTAATTGTAACACGTGGGCTAAGTAGTTGTGGCTCGTGGGCTCTGGAGCACAGGCTCAATAGTTGTGGCGCACAGGCTTAGTTGCTCTGCGGCATGTGGGATCTTCCCGGACCAGGGATCGAACCCGTGTCCCCTGCATTGGCAGGCGGATTCTTAACCACTGCACCACCAGGGAAGCCCCAAAAAAGACATCTTTTGCTTTAAATGCAAACTCAATCTATATAGTCTGCTAACGAAGAAGCTCATATTGCATTCTCTCCATTAACAGAAAAATATAAATATTTATTCCAGATGTTTAATAACTTCACTTTATTCTTTAGATGGGACATTGGAAGGTCAGAAAGAAAACTTAGAAACTGTATTAAAAGAGGCAAATAAGTTGATCCTAAAATAATGTGCAAACAGCTCATGAATGCCACCCCTCAGAAGCCCACCAGACACATCTTATGACCCTCTTGGCCCAGTGGGCATCATACCTTGGTAGAGCAGGTTAGCTGGGGGTTTACTGACGCCAGCCCCTTCGGAGGACATTTCTGCTTCATAGCCTGCTGGTAAGTTGTTCAAAATGGCACTAGAGTGTCTGGTGGAGCCCAGCCACATGTACACGTCAATTTTTGCTTGCATCGACCAACCAGCCGGCTGTTTTCCAGGAAGCTGGGGAAAGGTTACAAGGAAGAGACCTCCTCATTAGTAGAAGCCATTGTGGGCCTCACTCTCTGAGAAAAGAGGTCCTTCCCTGGGGCTCCTATTAAAATGAGACCAATGACCCCAGTTGCCACGATGCACAGTTTTAGAGGAGGATCCAGGTTTAATGGGGCCTGAAGCTCAAACAGGCCCTGTGTGATCATTTAAACCTAACAGGTAGGTATGGTTATTACCCATTTTACAGATGAGAAAACTCAGGCTCAGAGAGGCTAAATAAGTTCCTAAGATCACTCAGATTTTAAGTGACGGAGCCAGGACTCGAACCAGGGGAGATGATACCAGATGTGGGCTCTGGACTCTGAACGCCCACAGCCTGCTTCTCCCCACACTGAGTTGAAATCCCCCTTCCCAGAACTTCCAATTGCCTTGAGTTCCAACCACAGCCTCTGCCTCTTTGCTTTGCTCAGGAGAACTCGAATTCTTCTTCCATAGGTCAGGCCCCCGTGGGCTTCAGGGCATCTACCTGCCCTACCACGTTGTTTCTTCCTGCTAGACACCTCTCATCCCTTCACCCCTCCCTCACGCAGTGTGGTTTCAAATTCCCTTGCTACCCTGCTTTCCCTCCTTTGAATGTACTCGGATTTGTATTTATATTTATGTTTGTTTGAATTTGTGTTTATGTGTGCAGTAGTGTGTGTGTGGCGTGTGGGTGCGTGCATTCTCAACATGTGAAGGGCGCAACTCAATGCAGAGCGGCTCCTTTATTTCTCCGTCACCAGGATTAGGGGACTCCTCACCCCCATCTAAGGAACCTCAGGCCCCAGACTTGTCTGGGTGCAGGATTTCTGGCAAGGCTTTCGCTCGGAAAGTGGCCACCTCTCCAGATTTCGTCGACTCTTCTAAGTGCCTCTTCTTAGTGTTTCCTAGGATTTCCCATCAATGCACAATTCCCCTTTCTTCTGCACCACTTCTTTTCCATGGAGAATCACAAAATCCCACTGGGAGAGGCTACCACTTGCTCTGACAATTTCCCAGGCACCCGTGGAAAGCCCCAGAACCCCAAACTGTGCCTGGTTCTTGGCCTGCCTTCCTGTCTTGCTCTGTGAGTTCCCCAAGAGGACTGTGAGCAACTCAGTTCAGCTACTACCAAGTGCCACCAGACCTTGCTGAGGGAGTGGGGCCAGAAGGGCCTCACAATGACTGCGACACAGTCCTGGGCTTCCCTTCCAAGAGCTCACATCTAGACAGGGAGGCCGACTTGCATTCACTTACTCAAATGCAAGGTCAAGTGTAAGAGAGAAGATGCCACAGGACCAGAGGAGAAGCAGATATATCCATCCTTTCTTTAATACTCACATATTCCAGTAGGCTTTAATAAGTACTTTGGAGTTGGACTCGTAGAGAAGGCATCCCAGGAGGAGGGAAGTGCCTGAACAGAGATACAGAGGCAGGAGCTAACTGTGGTGATTAGGGCTGACGTTTAGTGAGCGCTTACTTGGTGCCAGGGACAGATTTGCTAAGAGCTTTCAGCAGAGAAAAAGCTGGAACAGAGAATGACACAGATGAGGCTGCAGAATCCTGCTGAGTATACGGAGGAGTTTAGATTTTATTCTTTAGGGAATAGGATGCCATTATTTATTCAGCTTTAAAAAAACAACTAAGGGGGGGCTTCCCTGGTGGCGCAGCGGTTGAGAGTCCGCCTGCTGATGCAGGGGACACGGGTTCGTGCCCCGGTCCGGGAAGATCCCACATGCCGCGGAGCGGCTGGGCCTGTGAGCCATGGCCGCTGAGCCTGCGCGTCCGGAGCCTGTGCTCTGCAGCAGGAGAGGCCACAACAGTGAGAGGCCCGCGTAACGCAAAAACAAAACAAAACAAAACAAATCAAAAACAACTAAGGGGGCTTCCCTGCTGGTTCAGTGGTTAAGAATCCGCCTGACAATGCAGGGGACACCGGTTCGAGCCCTGGTCCAGGAAGGTCCCACATGCTGCGGAGCAACTAAGCCCGTGAGCCACAACTACTGAGCCCACGTGCCACAACTACTGAAGCCCGCACGCCTAGAGCCTGTGCACCACAACAAGAGAAACCTCCACAATGATAAGCCCACGCACCTCAACGAAGAGTAGCCCCAGCTCGCCACAACTAGAGAAAGCCCACGCGCAGCAACGAAGACCCGATGCAGCCAAAAAAAAAAAAAAAGTGATACTTCCAAAAAATTTTAAAAAAAGAAACAACTAAGGTCATTTTGCTGTTAGTAAAGACAACCAGTGTGCAACTCATCGTTTTAAAAATTATAATAAGACAAAACACCCTCAATTCATCACTTCCACAATAAAAATGAAAATAGCTAAAATGCATTGAGCACTTGTTCAATCAAACAAATAGCTATTGAGAGCCTAAGGTTATTTTGTTGTAATAAAAGCAATCCCTCTGCCATCTGTATACATCCCAAGGACATCAATTCACAAAGGCAGGATGTTTGACTGTCATATCACAGTGATGTCCCCAGTGCCTAAAATAGTACTTGGCACTCAGGAAGCACTCGGAAAATATTTGTTGAATTATTTATTTATTTTTCTAATAATAATATTTTACATGTGCTGAGCACTTACATTGTCCCAGGCCCTGGTCTAATGTTCCTCCCTACACACAGAACGGCCTATTACTTGCATACTATTAACAAGCAATAGGTTATCATTCATCTTCATGACGACTGTAAAATAAATTCTTTCATTATGTGTATTTTAAAGATGAAGAAGTGGAGGTTCAGAGAGGTTGAGACAATTGTCCAATGTCACAAAGCCAGGCAGGGATAGAGCCAAGACTCAACCCTGCTCTACCTGGCTCCAGAGCCCATCCTCTTGGCCCAAGCTCCTCATACAGTGGTACATGTACCCGTGCATGTGAACTGCTGGGGCATCTGGTTTAAATATAAATTCTGACTCAGCGGGTGTGGGGTAGGATTTGAGATTTCTCCCTGTTGGTGCTTATCCTGCTGGTCTATGGACCACAGTTTTAAGTGTTTGAGTAGCAAGACTCTTAACTATGCTGTGTTGCCCCCAAGCAGGTCCAATATCCTTTGCTTCTTAAAGTAAAACAAAAACACAAAACGTCCTTCATCTCTACTGCTATGAAAACAACCTGTATATGTGAATTCATGGCTAGAAACCAAAACTCAGCTAACATCTTGTGAAAACGTTATACAAGGACCATGGCTGCATGCCTAAAGTTTGCCGTTTATACATCTTTTTAAAAATACACACCTTGAAATTGTTTGCAAGACAATGCAGTCTCTCACTTAGGAATCCAAGTTGGGACTCACGCACCATCACTGAGCACCTTCCTAGGTGCTCGCAGAAACAACAACCCACGTTTCACTTCACGTGCATTTCCAGCCTCAGCTGTCTTCCCTGCCTTCCCCTCCCCCGCTCTCCCCTTGCTCTCATGTGCTCCTGAAGCCTGACCAACCAGAGCAACTTCTTTCCTTTTAAGAATAGCATGGCAGGGCAGGGAGGGAAAGAGAGAGAGAGAGAGAAAAAAAAAAAAAAAATTAAAGAATGCAAAATTGCGTCAAAAAAGTATGATCACCAATATGTAAAAACTGCACGAGACAGAACGCTAAAGTCTTAGCCTCTCCTGTAACCCACCCACCTCCCCTCCGGGGTCCTGGTGAAATGCCAGCGGTCTTACAAAAGAAGGGAAATCTTGGCCAGTCTGAAAAAGGAGAGAAAGATGGTCATTCACACAAACTGTGTTGAAGTTGGTCCATCAATATTAGTGTGGGAAAGGTGTGTTTGCCTTGTAGAGACTTCACTTTGAGGCAGGACCTGGAAGGTGTCTGCAGCTACCACTTTCTGCTGCATCCTAGGGAAGGCTGGATGGAAACCTGGAGGCCTGAGAGGAAGAGTCTGGACTCAGGGCTGTGGAGCAGAAGCCAGGATAGAGGTGGAAACGAGACTGAGGAGTGGCGGACTCAGCACTGAGAGGTGACTCAAGAGAAAAAAGAAGATTGGGCCACTGCATCCATCTCCCACAGGAAGAGTTTCCTTTTAGAATGAATGTCCTTTTCTGAGACTGAAGGGGGAGAATTCTGCTTTTCTGGATGGTGGATTAGGCTGAGCTCAGCAAATTCTGTTGCAGCATTTTTAGTAACATTATGAATATATTTAGATTAGAGAGAAATAAAGATCCTGGAACAGGGACCATGAAAACCTGATTGCCGTTCCAGATTTACTATTACCTAGCCATGTGACTTCAGGTGAGGCAGTTTTGTTTCCTTTAGATTAATTAATATTCCCTCAACCTGGGCCCCCTAGGCATAGCAGTTTCCTAAAATTTGTAAATAGCTATTCTAGATGAATAAGGTTGACAAGCATGGGTCGTAGAAGATGATTCCTGACTGCAGGACGTTGACTTTTCCACTGGGTGACGGGCACTGAAACTCCAAGAGGGGGATACAACGGCAGCCTCTAAACGTGTTTGAACACGGGGTGTTTATGGTGCCACTCAAAGGACAGCTGTTCTGTGCAACAAACTTTGAGGCGACTCTGGAAAAAATCTAGAGATCTGAGAGATTTACATTCTGTGCTTTGCCTCACTGCACTTTCTAATTCCCCGTTAAGAAACCGGAGTGAGCAGCAGGTGGGTGAATCCTTTGTCTCCCTGAAGCAGCTCTTGCTTTTTTCAGATTCACCAATTCAGTGAAGAGAAACAGGGCCTAAAGGGAGGTGGCCGGAGGGAGTTAAAAGCAGGGGTAACAAACGTAAGGTAGATAGCTAGTGGGAAGCAGCCGCATAGCACAGGGAGATCAGCTCAGTGCTTTGTGACCGCCTGGAGGGGTGGGATAGGGAGGGTGGGAGGGAGGGAGACGCAAGAGGGAAGAGATATGGGAGAAAAAAAAAAAAAAAAGCAGGGGTAACAATCAGAACTGGAATGAAAGTAGTTTTCATCTTATCAAGATGTTTCATCATGTCAGGACAATCAAACAACATGTTCAACATTTACAAAGCTATCACCCAAAGCAATCCCAATGACAAAAGGAAAATCCAGATAAAGAAGTAAGCCAAGGCCACAGGGCAAAGGTCCTGAATTCCCAGTTAGGTCTATTCTCTGGCTTTAGTTGACAGTTGTTCTCTGTTCTAATTTTAAATAATTCTGGGATACATCAAAATATTTAGGAAGGAATAACTTTATGCTGGTTTTCTCTTATTTTTAGCACAGGGCTTTCTGAAATGATTTGCTATTTTTAAGACAGGTGTTTCTTTCAACCCCAGAATTCCTTGGAATGAGAAAGCTGAAGAAATATTTGTGGTGAATAACTAGGGTGAGTTTTTCTTTTTCAGTTACAGTTTTACAGAGGTGGGTTTAAAAATCCTTTTGTACATATGACAGAAAATATTGGGTTGGCCAAAAAGTTCATTCGGGGTTTTCCATAGCATCTAACATACAGAACCACAAACACTTCCCTGGATGTGAAGGGGGCACACAATGCCAGAAATGTCCCCTAGATGTTGGATTTCCTTTTGTTTGAATGCCAACATTTATTGCGTGATGACCCCGGCGGACGTACACTCTGTGTTCTTTTACGTGCAGTTATCCACTTAATCCTCAACATCACATCCCTATTTGAAGGATGAAGAACAGGAGACACAGAGATGTTACGTAACATTCCCCAAGTCATACAGCTCCTAAATATTAGCCCTGGAATTCACTAAGAGATAAAATTGTATTCCCCTCAAATGCATATGTTGAAGTCCCAACCTCTAGTACCTTAGAATATGACCTTATTTGGAAATAGGGTCATTATAGACAGAGTTAACATGAGCTCAATCTGGAGTAGGATTCTTATAAAAAGGACATCATAGGAAAGGAGACATGCACACAGGGAGAACATGATAAAAAGATTGGAGTTATGTTCCCACAAGCCAAGGAGCTACCAGAAGCTAGAAGAGATGCTTCCCCAGCACCTTCAGAGGGAGCACGGCCCTGCCAATCCCTTTGTGTCAGCTTTCCAGCCTTCAAAACTGGGAGATAATAAACTTCTGTGGTTTAAGCCACACGGTAGCACTTTGTTACAACAGCCCTAGTAAACGAATACAAATTCCAACCCAGATTCACCTTATTTCAAAGCTCAAGTATTAAACCAGTACCCTGTAATGCCTCTTCTATCTGCCCCCCATAACAATCACATCAACAGTAGACTCTAGCCATTGGATGCGCTTTGAGGCTGTCTAATCTAGCTGCCCACTGCCATATTCATACCAAGGGGAGAAAGAACACATTGTGGACCTCCATTTAGGGAACTATTTCCCTGTAATGTCTCTCGTGGGGCCCAGTTCTAGCCTCTGGAAACACACACGTGTGCGCGCGCACACACACACAATCATCCCACCATCCACGTGGAAGCCCTACGAACACAAAATCTCTATCATGCTGTCAAATCTCTCTTCTAGTTAAGCATTGTCATCTCCTCACCTATTCTTCACATGGCATGGTTTTGAGCCTTCTCATCCTCCTTCTAAGGTAGTGGAAGAATAATTATGTTGTAGCAAATAATCAGAACTCAGATTGGCAGGACAGCCCACTGTGAGTTGGGAAAGTTAATCAGTCAAATCACACACTCTTGTTGCCAGCCATTGGTGAGTGTTAAGCTTTTGGACCAGTCTTTCTCCATGTTTGCTCAAATTCTCTCCTGGGATAGAAATGTCTTTGTAGTAGAGGTAAAATACCCAGGGTCTCCAGGAAAGGCTCAAATCTTGATTTAAAGACAGTAGGATCTATCCAGAGATTGTGCCTATGAGCCTGTGTTCATGAATGGTGCAGGGACCCAAGATGAAAAGACTATCATATCTTTACAGTGTAAAGCCGCCAGGAATCCTGAACTAGCAGTTCTGTGGAAGAGCAACCTCTCCTCTTGTAATTTTCTTTGAAGTCTATTTTTAAAATATAGATGAACTCGTGTAAAATGATGCCATAGATACATTACTCAAGAGAAAAGTAGAGAGGAAACTAATAGAAAAAATGTTCATTCTTCTTAGTAATCAAAGAAGTAAAAATTAAAATAACCTTAAGATATCTGCACTAGATTTTTAAAAAAACACCTTATATGTCTCTGGTGACATAGTTATCGGAAAATTGGAAAATATTCAGCCCTAGGATGGTCTCCTTGAATCAAGAGGGGGCAAGATGTTCTAGTTGTCCTCAGACTTTTGAAAGTCTTAGCGTCAAGTCAGAGATCTGGACACACACTAGGAATGCCGTGCAACCCAGGAAAAACAGAGGTTCCCATCCTTGAGTCAAAAATAGTACAGACTGTGACCTTTGATGAAATACCAGAAATTCCATGGGGAAGGGCGTGTCCCTGGGCCGGGAGCCTGAGCAAGAGCCCCTCCCCTTGGTGAATGAGGGCTGAGCAGAGAGGAGCAGGGAGGAGTCTCTTCCCTCTCAGCAATGATGCATGGGGCTCCCTGAGAAATTGGCCTAGAAGCCAGGAGCCAGCTCTTCCCTTGCCATCTGGGACCCATTCATAAAAAAGACAATAAAAAGAGTCTGATCAGAAAAAAAAAAAAAATAGTACAGACTTACTTTGAGGAAGTGAGTTTTGATCTTCCCGCAGTGTTGACCCATCTGCTTCCTGATGGGGGAATAGAGCAAGTCCTTGGCGGCGATGCGGGCATATGCCACCCTCCTGCTGTTGCTCAGCATCCAGATGAGGATGTCAGGGATGGTGTGCTGTGGCTGTGGAGAAGGAGGGGATGGATCTGAGAGGTGGGTGTTTACACAGCACCCCCAGGGTTCTCCTATCCTGCACCAGCACCCCTTCTGCACAACAAGTTCTGTGACTTAAACTTTCTGGGTACTGAAACACCTGTGCAACCGAGCAAGTTAAGCGTGGCTTCTTTGAGAAAGTCTTAGGTCACGGAAGCCCCATACGCCCAACTGCTTATCATGCTTTGACAATATGCAAGTCGGACCCGTGACTTGGCATCTCTGGTGGCCTATTTTTCTCCATCTGCAGAACAAACGTTTGCTCCTCCTTCCCATGGAGTTTTTCTTTGCAATCTTGTAATCATGATTTGGCTTCCAGCATTGGACCTCTTAAGAGCCAGGTAACATTTCCAGAACATTCAAATGAAACACCAAAAACAAAAATCCATGAATGTCTTTCCATCCGCTCTGAAGGAAGGAAAAACAATTTTACAAGGGATTTTATACCTAAAATATAATTGCTAAGTATTTTCGCTCCATTATAGGTGTTTATTCAGGAGCAACTGCACTCAATTGCACAGAAAATTAGACTTTCAAGTTGAGCTAATCAAGATAAGAATTGCAGAATTCCCTGCCAAGAGGCCCATTATGTTGTGAGTGTTTGAAATGCACATTGCTGAGCCAGTATAGCTTCCAAAACAAAAGGGAGGCATATTGTCATAAACTAGGCTTTGACATTCTCGGACTGGAAGCAGATACTTCTTCTAACCCCGTAATCCTCTAGTGTAATTGGTACCCTAAGAAGGCATCCCTTCTCTCTTGACATGGAAACAGAGACATCCTTGTGGAGGTTCTCTGGCCACACGGTCAGTCAGTCACAGACCTAGTTTGAACCTTCTGGGTGCTTATTAAAATTCCTGCATTCCAAAGTGACTATCTCACAGCTTGTTTGTTATGCCTCCAGGGAATAATGAATTTGCAACAGGAAAAAAAGCTTTCAAGGACAACAGAAGTAGTAAATCTGTACCTCACCCTGAAAACTTCCGCCACAAAACCTAGTATTTAACAGAAGCAAATACAAGGACTTTTTTTAGATCATTCTGGTAGTCACCAGAAGATATTGCTTACAATTAACTTTAAAATGAGAAGCTGTTTTAACTTTTACTGGACATGAGTTTCAATTTGCTTGCAGTTAAAAACCTATCAAAGATCCCATGTTTATTTTGACTTTTCTTGACCCTATTAAGGAGTGTGCTTTATTATTATTATTATTTAGGAATGTGCTTTTTATTTCGGCTGAATACTCAGGCTTCGTGAAAAAATCAATAAAGCCGTACATGTTTGGCTTAATTTAAAACCCCCTCCTTCACCCTTCAAGCGAATGGTACCTGCTCAGCTCAGCAGGGCTTGAGAGAAAACACTGCTCATCTTTCATTCTTATCAAACATTCAAGCCCCACTGGGAAGATATTCGGTCTCATCTTCCAAATGACCTTTGCCTTTAGAGTTGATTACCTCATCCACAAGAAAGCGGATTTTTTCCACAAAGTTTTGGGCCGCCTGGATCATTTCATCAAGAGATAACTTTTTCTTCTGCTGCTGAGTGAGCCCCTTGGCCTCCTGGGCTATGGCCTCCTAAAACAAAACAAGAGTCGGTGTAGATCTTTCTAGAAATCTGGTTAGCGAGCACAGTCCTGTTGCTGGAGATTCCTGAAAGTGCTTGTAAGTTCCATGCTGAGACACTCATGAGGGCTGTTTCAGGCTCTGCTATGGGGCACGCTGCCCATTAACAGCAATTTGGTAGGACTATGCAGACAGTGAATATTATCTCAGCTTCATTTGACAGATGAGAAGCTGAGGCCCAGAGAAGCCAGAGGTTTGTCACAGGTCCCATAGCTCTTTAGTCAAGACCTGAATCTAGGCTTCCTGATACTGGCAACAACAACAGCTAAAATAGACTGAGCTCTTACTCTGCACGGGGCAATGTTATAGCTGCTGTATTAACCCTTAGGACTCCTCACAGCGACCTTACGGGGTAGGTACTATCATTCCCATTTTACAGCAGAGGAAATAGAGTCATGCAGCTACAGAGAGGCAGAGCTGGACTTGACCCCCTGCTGAGTCCAGAGGCCATGTCCTTCATCACTGCTCTCACCACCTCTCCCCGGAGGCACAGTAGATGCTTCCAGACCAAGTTGGCATCATTGGAGAGAGGCACCAGGGAGATCTGTGTGTGTGGTTGGAACATCTAAAAGTGTTTATTTTGATTCATTCATTCAGCCTGCATTCATGTTCTTAGGGGAAAAAAAAACCAAACACTTTGCAGTGATTTCTAAGGCCCTGCATGAGTGGGTCCTGCCCACTGGCTGCTTCATCTTGGAGTGCTTCACTCACTGGGCCTCAGGCACACTGGTCCTCAGGAGGTCCTAAAACACGCCCAGCTCCCTCCTCAAGACTGGGATGCTTAAGGTTCCTCTTGACCACATGTTCTCCCTAGACTCTGCATGGCTGGTTTCTCCTCAGGCCTCCACTGCCATGATACCACTGTCATATATTCTCCCACATTTTCCCAATCACCATGGCCTTTTAAAATGCCCTTCATTAAAAAAAAAAAAATGCCCTTCATAATCATAACCTGTAATCGTTTTTATTTACTTTTTGTTATCTATCGTCTGTCTTCCCCACTCAAATGTTAACTTTGCAAGGACAGGGGGCCCCTCGGTCTTGTTCTTACCTTGAATACTGAGAGTCTGGTGGAGTTCCTGGCACATAGCGGGTGTTAAATAAATGTTTGTGAAATGAACAGACCAGTCAATAAATTCCTCAAGAACAAGCACCAAGTACTGACAGCCTTGTGTCTCCAGCACCCAGCACAGGGCCTGGCACCGAAGAAGCCCTCTGATTAGAGGACCTGAATACCTGCTATGCACCAGGCACTATCCCAGGAGCCAAGGCCTGGGACAAGAGGAGGACTCAAGCTTCCTTTCCTTGAGACTCTGACAGTTGGTGAGGTGAAAGCAATATATGCAAATAACTAAAATGTGTAATGCATCATGGGACCAGAGGGGCCAAAGCCAGGTTTTATGGATAATATGATATTTGTGCTGAGCAAACAATGCATTGAATTCATCAGATGATAAGAAGAAAAAGTACAGTCCAGTTGGAAGGAACAATTACATATGAAGGCACGTAATCAGTGAGGGTTCAGAATCGTTGGCACATAGATACATGGGAAGGGAGCAACGAGAGACAAGGCTGGGAGACTAGGCTGGGACAAGACGGTGAACAGCCCTGTATATCGTGCACAGAGGAATTTGGCCTTTATCTTATGAACAACTGGGAGACTCCAATCTTTTGTTTTTAATAAATTTATTTATTTATGGCTGTGTTGGGTCTTTGTTGCTGCGCGCAGGCTTTCTCTAGTTGCAGTGAGCGGGGGCTACTCTTTGTTGCGGTGCGTGGGCTTCTCACTGCAGAGCACGGACTCTAGGCGCGCGGGCTTCAGTAGTTGTGGCGCACGGGCTTAATTGCTCCGCGACATGTGGGATCTTCCCTGACAAGGGCTCAAACCCGTGTCTCCTGCATTGGCAGGCGGATTCTTAACCACTGAGCCACCAGGGAAGCCCTCCAGTGTTTTTTTTAATCAAGAGAGATCTAAGCAGATTTGTGTTTTGGAGACCATTCTGGCTGTGGTACGGAAGGTGGACTAGGGGAAGATGACTGTGATAGCCCTGGCCAGAGACGCTAAAGCACTCGGGTTAGGCAGTGGTCCTGGGGATGAAGAATGGAGTGAGTGCCAGAGTCTTTAAGGGCCGGGGTCTCAACCTGGCCTGGGGTCAAAATGACCGTTTAGTGTGAGGTATAGCAGGGGTCCCCAACCCCCGGGCTGTAGACCGGTAGCGGTCCGCGGCCTGTTAGGCACCGGGCCGCACAGCAGGAGGTGGGCGGCAGGCGAACGAGTGAAGCTGCATCTGCCTTTCCCTGTCGCTCCCATTACCGCCTGAACCACTCCCACTGCCCCCCCCTCCCGCCCCCATCTGTGGAAAAATCCTGTCCACGAAAGTGGTCCCTGGTGCCAAAAAGGTTGGGGACCGCTGAGGTACAGGATTCAAAGTTGATTCTTAAGCTTCTGATTGGAGCAACAAGTGAGGCTGGTGGTACAAATACAGGACAGGGAACAAGCTTCGGTGGGCAGATGATGGGCTGAGTGGGATACGCTGAGTCAGAGGTGCTATGAGGCAAGCAGTGGACGTGTCCACCCAGAGGCTGGAAATGCGGAGAGAGAGCTGGGCCACTGCAAAGCACGGAAGTCTTGGGCTTGTTCAGGACAAGCACTGTCGGACACAGGAAACGAGAGAGCTGTGCGGGCTATCTGTGGAGGACGGGCACCGCAGAGACAGTCAGAGGTGCTGAGGAAGACATTCAGTAGGAAGCAGATCTTACATACGGTGGGAATCTGGCCTCCTTGGAGTAGAGGAGGACACAAAACTTCATTTATTGTTCTGGAAAGCAGGATGAGTCAAGTGTTCAGAGACGCGGGCTTTAGTCTCTGGCGTATGATTAACCAGCTGTGACCCTTAAATAAAATCATTTAACCTCTGTGGGCCTCATTCACATCTTTAAAAATGTCCCTGGCCAAACACTGAGTAATTTTATTTTGCAGAATTATCATGGCCTCAAACAAGACGTCCCTTGGTGCCATTGCTGGAACTGAAGTTTCAAGGAGAGATAATCAGGGTCTGACTTGGTCTGGCATTTCTCAGTCGTCACTCGTTCAATAGCGACCGAACATCTCTAAGGCACTCAGTACTGTGCAGGGTCTCCAGGGCACAGAGAGGTACCAGCCACTGCCCTGCCCTCAGGCAGTGCTCACAGCTTTTCACACAATTCATAATGGGAGGACACCAAGGAGAGGTAGTTGAGTTATGTCTTTTTGTCTCTCAGCTTAGGAGGCAGAAGGTTAAGTGAAAGAGTCCACAGCCTTTGACAAAATACAAACGTCAAGAAAATGAACAAGTCCTACATCAGAATAGAACATAGGGCTGGTGGGCCTCTAGCTCATTCTTGTAAACATTCAGTAAATGCTAGTTCCTCTCCAACTCACTCATCTATTTATTCCCTTCCCATTCTTCTATATCACACAACTGTAGAACTTTATCCTCATGTGCTCTATGACCTATGCTTCATCCATGAGGTTTATTTTTAAAGCACACGTTTTAGTTCTTTGCAAAAGTATAAATAGATTTTCACATACCAGCTCCTGCCAACAGAGCGTAAGTCGTTTCTTATCTAAATTGGTTTGGTTCAACATCTTGGGTTTCTTTTCCACTTCAGAGATAAAGGCACTATAAGAGAATAACAATTTTGAAACCTACTTAGTGAAAATTCATTTATATAATTCCAGAGATTTGCAAGTATACTTTCTGCAATACAATAGGAAAGTTGATGAAGCCACAGAACCAAGATTTTTCATTTTGGATTAAGCAGTAAGGCACTAACTTTTCTATGAGACAAAATGCGAATGGGAAATAGTGCCAGGCCTCACATTAGTTTTGGGGATGTTTGTTTTTCTACTTTCTTTCAGTATATACCTATTGTGATTCCTATCCAAGTTCATAATAGCAAACACAAAATAATGCAGTTTTCCTTTATCTTACAAATTTAACACACACCAAAATGTTCCTGAAAATTGTATGTAGAGCAAATATTTTAGACTCAAAACTGGGCTATGTCTTCACATTTTTAAAACTAAACAAAGGACTGAATAGTAACGTTTTGAGGGATGAAGTTAAAAATGTGTTCAAAAGGAAAATGGTAATGGTTATAAATGCAATTGAAGAAGAAACAGAAATGACTTTAAATTTGGGGAAATAAGATATTCCCTCATCAGCAATAAATTAAAATCGATACCATTTTCACTTACTAAAAACCAGGTAATATTCAAGGTTGATAATATTCAAAGGGAAATAGTCACTCTCCTCTATTATGATAGGAGAGTGTTAATTATTATAATGTTTAAGAGGTTATTTGACAGCATCTATCAAAATTTAAATGTCCATATAATTTGATCCAAAAATTATACTAGAATTCTACCCTTCAAAAATAACTGAAGATTCTTGCAAAAATACGTTTACATAGTAATGTTTATTGTAGCATTGTTTATAGTAGCAAAATAAATCAGAACAACTTAAATATAAGGGACTAGTTAAATACTACATGATACATATCTCGTGATTGAACACTGGGGATGAGTATTAGGTGCTACTGGAGAAAGATACCAGTGATACATTGCTGAGTGAAAAAGCAATCTGCTGAACAAAGTGTGTGACGTTTATGAAGAAATAGAGTATTTTTATGAATGTGTGTGTTTGCAAATGCACAGAAAAAAAGGAAGACAAATCGAACTCTTCTCTCTGAGTGGGACTGGAGAGAGAGTTGAGAACACTTTTCCTTTATACATCCTGCATTTTGTTGTTGTTGAAGATGAGCATGTAGTATTTCTGTGATGAAAAGAATCAATTACAAAAGAACAAAAGGGGCATCTAAGATGACACACCTCCCAGGGAGGGGTCCCACACCAGAGCCCTGCCTGCTGGTAACTGGAAACTTCAATCAGAAATTCTCTTTGGACATACTAGTCATCGCATTTTCTCTTCATTTTTAAAAAGAATAAAAAGGAGTCTATTTTGAGGAGGGAGTCTTGGTGCCACCTGTCTCCCTTTCTTTCCTAGAGGCAGAAGGAATCCATGCCACTCCCAGAATGGATCACCTCTAGGAAACTTTATGGATGCTTCTAATCTCTCTCCCTTCCTCATAGGGGGAGAAGTAACTTATTTCCCCATCAGAATGGGGGTAGATGACTTTGGCACGTGATTCTGTCCATTCCTCATCTTTCAGACCCCGCCCACTGCGAGCTGTGGGTGGCCTCCTCACCTGTACACAGCAGGTGGCCTGTCCCTTCTTGGGGGGAAGCCCCAAAGTCCAACTGCTCAACCTCAAACAGCTGGGGGGACCACAAAGTCTCCTTGACCTCAGGTACAAACTTTTTACTCAAATCCAGGTTTACCAAATATAAAATGAACGTTTGATCTCTGTCTGACCCTCATGAATACTTTTTTCAGTTGGCTTTAAACTTGAAGAGAAAAGGGAATAATTATCAGTTCCAAGTAACCCCTAATAGAGAAAAGTTATTCAGCTATTAATTTGCCCACAATTTCTAAAAATATGACCATGAAGCTTTTAAGGATGCTTCAAGGGATTTGCAGGTGACACTTAGCTCACAGCAGGAGTAGCACTGATATATATTGCTTCTATATGAAACACAGAAAAGAAAGAAAGAGAGAAAAAACTACATATTTATTTCTTTGCTTTCTTTTTTTTAAGTAAAAAAGGCTTGGGTAGTTGAGAGATTAGGAAAGACGAAACTTACAAAGCTGAACACGAGAATCTATTAATTTTTTTCTTTCCATCACATGAATAGCCATTCCTTTTCCATTGATTCTATTATAACAAATTCTCATTATTGCTCACGTCTTGACCCAATTCATCAGGTTGTTTCCTTATGGGGAAGGCAGCCTCTAAGATGGCCCCAATGATCTCCACCTCCTATTCTTCTTGCCATTGTGCAATTCATCCCCTTTGAATGTGCACTGGTCCTAGTGACTTGCTTCTAACAGAAGACATCAAGACTGATGGGATGTCACGTCCAAGATTAGGTTATAAAAGACCGTGATGTCCGTCTTATTGGCATGTTCTCTCTGACTCCTCTTTCTTACTCATTCTGATGCAGTCAGCTGCCATGTTGTGAGAGGTAGCTTGGAGAGGCTCACATGGCAAGGAATTGAGGATGACCTCCAAACAACAGCTAGCAGGGAACTGGAGTCCTCAATCATTCTCAATCCAACAGCTCATGAAGAACTGAATTCTGCAAATGTCCGTATGAGTGATCTGGGAAGTGAGTCCTTCCCAGTTGAGCCCTGAGGTAACTGTAGCCTTAGTCAATGCCTTGACTGCAGCCTGGGAGAGGTCCTGAGCCAAGGACCCAGCTAAGCCACACCTGCATTCATAACCCAAGAAACTGTGAAATAATAAATATGTGTAAGCCACTAAATTTGAGGGTTATTGTTACTCTGTAATAGATAACTAATACACCCTATTTTTTCATCTTTTATTATATTGTCTACCTCCTGGAATAAAAGTCATTAATTGGTGCTTATTAATGTAGTGTATAAAAATTCTATTAAATAGCATTTGATATAATTTATCCATCTACTTGCCAAATAGTTGTTGAGTACCTATCAGATGCAAAGAGCCATGCTGGACACTGACACTACCAGCATTTTTCTTGTTTCATAAAATGTCTCTGCAGTCTTTCTTTTCTTCTCTTTTCCTTTTTTTCCCCCCTTTGCTTTATGTTTTAGTTAAGTGTCAGGAAGCAGTAGTGAGCCCACAGTTGCAGCTAAATTACTGAACAAAATTAAGATGGATATAACACTATTCAATGCCCATATGAATGCATGTAAAATCGACCATTTTCTAAGTAGTTAAAAGCTGATTCCATATCTGCTGAGCTACCCAGATGACAGCTGTCTCTGCAGTACCTGCTTTGACTGACGAAGTCAGTGAGCACCATCTTCATTTTCTCTTCCGGGGCTTCCTCTGAAATCTTAATCAGTTCTTTCACTTCCTCTATACCTTCATCCTGAAAACAAACCACAGAGGTGGGGGGATGAGAGGTGGGAATGAGACACCATAGTGGAGACACTGATTCTAACACTCACAGAAATAATATCGAGCTAATATTTTGTTTTGAAAATGAAGGAACATATCTCTTGTTTTTTCGTGTATGTCTGAACAGGGAAATGCCACTGCATTCTAACTTCGAACCTTCCTTTCTTAACTGGAATTGGCCCAGATTCAAGTCTTCTCCTGTGTTGCTCAAACTCATTGTTTCTGTCCCAGATTTATTCATGAACTGAGTTCCATTTATTTAGAATCTACCTTGTGAGGGAAACCTAATGTCATGGGAAATACCTAACAAAGTAGAGTAAATTAGATAGAATTATCAAAAACTTCAAAAGCAATGTTCATGCCAGTTTGTTATATAGGAGTATAACCACACTGGATAATCCCCGAAACTAACAGGCTATCAATTCTTCTGATTATGGGGGTTTTTGTCAGGGGTGGGGTGTTGAGGGAAAAGAAGACAGGTTGTATATGACATTGGCTATATGCTTGTGTACTTAATCATTGTACTTTTCCTTTGGATCCTAAATTCTAGGGTTCCATTTCATGGCTTGGAGGAAAATGGCACCCAAGGGGCAATGTACACGTCACCACTGCTTTGCTAGAATTTACAACAACGACATCCTCCATCACATACCTAGGGACATATATTTCCCTCTTTGCCCCTTCACTATAAGGCAACACTGTGGAGCGGTTAAAGGTTTAGGCTTGGGAGTCAGACTACCTACGACATCCAAATCCAGGCTTTATCAGGTGACCTCACCCACTTCTGCCCAGTTTCCTCATCTGTAAAATCTGGCAATAATGGTACCCACCTATAGCCCTATAGGGAGATGTGAACGTCTTCAAACCATGCTTCGTGCTTAGTAAACATTCAGTCAGGTTAGCCATGATATGCCACGCATGGCAGGGATCCTGGCTCTGAGAAAGAATTAGAAACAAGTGCTCAAGGCTACTATGGCCTCTAGGGATAAAAAAATTCTGATTTGTTTTTTCAAGCCTTTTAGAAATAAACTACTTTGTCTGAAGGAGAAGCAAGACCAGCCATAAAAAGCGAGTCCATGGCCTCCCCATGGCGTGACTCCAAACCCAGCCTCCATGACCGCTTTCAGACTCCGTCTCCATGATGCCTGCAATCCCCTTGGCCAGAGGCAATACTGTGTTTTGTTTTGTTTTGCTTTGTTTTAATTAATTAATTTATTTTATTTTTGGCTGCGCTGGGTCTTCGTTGCTGCATGCGGGCTTTCTCTAGTTGCGGCGAGCGGGGGCTCCTCTTCCTTGCGGTGCGCGGCCTTTTCATTGCAGTGGCCTCTCTTGTTTGCGTAGCACGGGCTCTAGGAGCGCGGGCTTCAGTAGTTGTGGCTCACAGGCTCTAGATCGCAGGCTCAATAGTTGTGGCACCCAGGCTTAGTTGCCCCACAGCATGTGGGATCTTCCCAGACCAGGGCTCGAACCTGTGCCCCCTGCATTGGCAGGCGGATTCTCAACCACTGCGCCACCAGGGAAGCCCCCAATACCGTGTTTTACACAATTGGAGACAGAATTATAAAGCAAACGGGAGAGAGAAATGCGTGCTTTCCTTCGTGTGGGTTTTCATGGAATGAGAGGGATCAGACCAGGGTCCCCTGGTGAGGCACAGTGGGACAGAGAGGAGAGGACACTGCTCGTGAGATGTGTGGGCTGGAAAGAGGAATGTGGAGTAAACGAAAAGGAATCACAAAGGGAGGGAGATACCAAAGGAGCAGTGTTCCCAGGTTTTCTTCCCCGCCTCCACCCGGCAGGGGTTGGGTGGGACGGCCTAGTATTTTTCACATATAGGTGCCATTTTAAATACTTTCACACATTCAATTCCTCAAATAATTCTGAAGGAAAAGAGCAGGATATGATGGAAGAGGGTAAAAGGGAGCGAGTAAGAAGGTTTCTCTGAGGAAGTGCTTAAGTATGAGCCCTAGAGGTTGACTGGGCTTCACAGGAGAAACATGAAGGGGAAAAGCAGCCCTGACAGAGGGAACAGCATGGAGGTGGCTAGGAGGCACAGAGGAGCCTGGTTTCTTTGAGGCACTTGAAAGGAGACCAGCGTGCTTGGAACACAGTAAGGAGGAAGAGCACGTGAGATGTAGGACTGGAGAGGTGTCAGGGCTTGAACTTGGAGGAACTGTCCACCGTGTTAAGGACTTAGGATTTTATATTAGTTGAAGCTAAGATCTCTCAATTTTGTGAGAAAGCTGTCCATCCCTTGCCTTTGGAGATTGGGAAAGTGGCCTAACTCTAGGTCCTATAACAGTTAGAAGCAGAGCAGGGATTTGAATTTGGATAATTTGATTTAAAGTCAAGGGATTTTGCAAAATGTATTCTCGTTCCCCTGGGTCCGTGTGGTAGGAGCCAGGTGTCCTCCAAATGTAGCAGCCTCAATTCACTTGTATTTAAACTGAGGTCAAGACCCTCTACTGGGTGGAAAAAAATCCCCTTTGCCTCCAGCTTCCCAATATTCAAATCCATCACCTGTCAGAGTCACCTACCAGGAGGTCCGCCATTTTCTCCAGCATGTTGGACCAATGCAGCCTAAACGTCTGGTCTCCCCAAGAACTGATGAGATAGACACAGGGCTTCTTGGCCTCGAATGGCAAATAGTTGTAATTCCTGGGAAAACACATTAGGTCTGGAAGTTAGTTGGTGATCAGTGTTTTTCAGACAATCCCAGTAACCTGTTCATGTTTGTATGTTCTGGGTGGGTTGGGGGAAGGGTGATGACAAAATAGTCAAACTATTAATTCCATCCTTAGCCTTTACTTGGGGATCCATAGACAATAAGCAACGAACTGTTATACGGCTACAGCGGTGAGGTAATAACAGCTACCACCCTCTGACCCAGGGCAAAGTTTAGAAATGATCTCACAAGAGGGAAGGCAAGCCCTCTTCAAGGAGAAATTCTCTTTCCAATTGAGAGAAGAGAGAAAGGAGAAAAACTAACATCTTTTTCCTTTTAATGCCTATATGCTGGGCCCTGACTGTGTAAGGATCAACCGAGATAACAGATGTGAATGTATTTTATAAACTGAAATCGCTAGAGAAATCTAAGAGGGTAATAATATTAATGAAGATGAAGTCATGTGCTTCAAACTAAACGTCAGCATCCCATGGCTTGCCGTCCATTCATCCATCCATACAAAATGTATTGTTGCTGGGCATTGGTGCCGGTAATGCAGATGACCTGCTTGACTAAGCAGGGACGAGAGGGATGGCAAAGTAGCTGGAAGGGGAGCTGTGGAGCCAAAGAGAATGAATGGCTGATGGCGATGGTTGGATGTGCCTAAATGATAAGAAAAAAGTTAAGAGGATGAGACTGAAGACAGAAAAGAAGGAACTAACCAGTAGAATTCAGTTCCCAAGGAGGAAAGGGATGGATGTGAAAGCAGGGAAGATGGGAGAGGTGTAGCAAAAGGCTGAAGTGCCCTGCCTAAAGACAGCGATATTCTTAAGTAGGTTTGCCCTCAGCCGCCTGTAATTGTCCCATACACACCCGGGTCTGTGTGAAGAGAAACGTGGAAGGCAGGCCAGTCTTGTCATGGAGGCAACAGACAAATTGTGTGTGTATGTGCATGTGTGTGTATGTTGTGTGTGCACATGCGTGCATGTGTGTGTGTGGTGGTCTATTAGAGAATCTTCCAGTTCAGCTGCTGCCACCCTGGCTTGCCACTATGTGGACAGAGCCTCGATATAGTGACAGGAATATAAAGCCCCAAAACACCAGCATGGCATCTTGGTCTCTTCGAGCCAGCCTGTCAGGACTAATGGGAGGTCCATCTGAGGGTTCCGTAGAGCTCTCATTTCCTCTCAAACCCTTCCCACACTACATCCCCTGACATCCCCTCCAACAGTCAACAACAGGCTAGTCTAACAAGGTGGGGATGTTTTCACTGCCAAAAGGATCCCGGCGAAAGGATGCAGAGTACCAATGAGAGTCTCATAAAAGCCTCCCAGAGCTGCAGATCCCGTTCATTGATGTCCTCAGTTTCGAGACTGGACAGAGAAGCCATTAAAGGGCTGGGAAGTTGGGGGTCCTTTTTGGTGCATGTAAAGGAGGGTGGCTGCCAGGGACCCATAAAAAAGACCCCAAAGAAGGTGGTCTGTGGGAGGGGGAGGGTGGTCCATGGGAGAGACGGGATTTAGAAAATGTAGGCCATGCTCAAAAATTATTATTTTCACTTACTGCTTCCTACTTTGTCCCAGACAGTCGCTTTCTGTCCCTTAAGCTCGTTCTCGCCCTTTAGGATGTCGCCCTTGTTGTGACCTTTCCCAACTCTTCACCTCCTCCACTGCCCGCCTCTACCCACATAGTACCCTGTGCCCAACCCAGTTATAGCATGTGCTTAACTCATTCAGAAACAGTTATGAGCGTCTACTATGTGCCTGGCATGGAGATGAGCAGATCCAAAGGTGAACAAGACACAGTCCTTTGCCCTCAGGTACTCACAGTCTAATAGGGAGACAGACTAGTAAAAATATCTTAATGCAGTGTGATTAGTGTTTGATGCAGGTGAGTAGAGAAGGTCCAAATAAGACTTGGGATTCAGGGAAGGGAACTTGAACTTAGTCTTGAAAGGTAACGGAAGCGAGCAGTTCTGAGGAGGGTGCTTGTTGCTTCTGGCAGAAGGAAGAGCGTGTTCAAAGGGCTAGACACGGCAAACCACAGGACCCATCTGGGGAATGGTGGTGCGGGAACGCTGGGGTTTGGGGAATACCCAGAGGTTATCGTAGAGAAGTGGGTAGGGATCAAATCAACAAAATATGTCCCCTGGGCTTCCCTGGTGGCGCAGGGGTTGAGAGTCTGCCTGCCTTTGCAGGGGACAAGGGTTCGTGCCCCGGTCCGGGAAGATCCCACATGCCGCGGAGTGGCTGGGCCTGTGAGCCATGGCCGCTGAGCCTGCGCGTCCGGAGCCTGTGCTCCGCAACGGGAGAGGCCACGGCAGTGAGAGGCCCGCGTACCGCAAAAAAAAAAAAAAAAAAAAAAATGTCCTCTGAAATTAATTCTGAAAGCCACAGACAGCGAATGTATAATGTCAATCAGGGGACTGGGGAGTTCAGATAGACAGTTCGGTGAATTTCTTGAAACAGATCCAAGCCAGGTAAGAGGTGTTTAAAATAATTGAGGCCAAAGGTGCTGACAGGCCAGATTCAAGAAATGGCAATAGAGGACACACTGGAGAACTCGAATTGACCAGACTTCATCACTAATTGGATACGGGTAGGAAGGGAAAAGCGAACACTTGCCAACTTTCTGATTTGTGGCTCGGAGGATGCAGACAATGTTATGACCAGTCTCTGAGATGGGAAAGATAGGAAAAGGGGCAAAGTTGTCTGTGAAGACAATGAGTCTGGTGAATAATCCAGGGACCCCCAAATGGAGGTGTTTGGACCTGCTGCTCAGGAAAGAAGCCCGTCTGGGGAAATAGATGTGAGAGTCATTATTCTAACAGTGGTCGGTAAGCCATGGGTTCGTGCCCAGAGAGAGAAGAGCGAAGATTGAAGAGAACTAACGATGTGGTTCCCATCCCCTCACATGTGAACAGGGAGAGCCATGTTCTCTTATGACAATCCAGTGAGATCATATTTTTTTACTCATGGCATAAAGCTCAGAACACAGAAGAATCTCTCTACGTGTGGCTTTCCCGTCTCATAAACCATTTGGTTGACATCACTTTCTTAAGACAGTTCTATAATTTCACTTCTCTTTGCATGTTGAAATGTTATTTGGATTAACGATCAGTGAGGGCACGTGTAGGTGCCCCAGCAGTTTTCTGAAACGGTCTTTTCTGGTGGCTGACGCTCATTTTTGAGTTCTTCAGTTTGATGGTGGGCAAAAATAAGATAATAAATCATGTATCTAATAATTCCACCAACTTGAGTTTACCTTATATTCAGATGACTATAACAACTGTTAATAGGATTTGGGATTGAAATTTTAACATCTGACCTTCCTACCTTGTTATGCTTCAAAGTTATAGAATGAATGGAGCTTCAGATACGATAATAATAACCATCATCATTGCTCTGCCCTTACATGAATCCCCTGGATGTGTCGTTTGGAGAGCTGTCAACACGTTACTAAGAATTCAGGAGTGGCACTTACCATGTTGCCCTTGTTTGCACCTTGTTCTTTTTTTTTTTTTTTTTGCGGTACGCGGGCCTCTCACTGTTGTGGCCTCTCCCGTTGCGGAGCAACAGGCTCCGGACGCACAGGCTCAGCGGCCATGGCTCACGGGCCCAGCCGCTCTGCAGCATGTGGGATCTTCCCGGACCGGGGCATGAACCCGTGTCCCCTGCATTGGCAGGCGGACTCTCAACCCCTGCGCCACCAGGGAACCCCTGCACCTTGTTCTTATAAATAAGATAAAGAATGTTTCCAGTTTTAGGGAAGAACTGAATCAAACAGTCCCAGAAATTGGTCAAGCTTCTACTGTCAGAAACCCCGGCTACTCTCACCTGCTGTGTCTCCTACCTGTTCCCTTCTGTCACGAGTGGCTTCTCGGGGTGAGTGGTGGAGACCATGGGCATGGCTGTGTCCCCTTCTCCTTCATGCAGCAGTGGAAGGGCATCTTCTTCAGCTGAGTCAACTGCCTTCTTCCTATCGCCATGATGTGATCCCCCATCAATCAAGTTCCCAAAGTTACCTGAAGAGCCAGTAGCAAGGGGAGAAGGGCCAGGTGTCAATAAGCAGAATCAGGCTGCTTGGCAGAAAGGATCCAAGTTTATGTCTTCCCAGGGCAGGGAAATAAGCTCTCAGTATGAAGGTAGAGTAATGGGCAGACCAAAGAAATAAGATTAACAATGACACTAAGCCATCATCAACATACATCTTAGGGTTTTTTTGTAAAAATTACTTAAGTTACAAATTAACTGGATTCCGTCTCCATTTCCTTCTGCTCCACTGATGGAGAACTTCCCAAATATAAATCAAGACCTTCTCTGATGGAATGCTCTTTCTTGGAGTGGTTTTCCCAGATGTACATCAGTCCAGGAAGATTGCTGGGAGTTATAACAGCACCTATTATATGTGTGGCATGTTGCATGCATTAACTCATTAAACCCTTGCAACAGCTCCATGAGGAGTTATCATTATTCCCATTTTATAGACGAAGAAACTGAGACCCAGAGCAATTAAGGGAACCAGAATTAGTAGTCCAAGTCTGTCTGAATGCAAATTATACTCTTAATCCTTTTTTTAAGTATGAAAATAAATCTATCCCTTACATATTGACACCAGAGTGGACAAGGATTTATTCATTTCTTCCTGAGGTGCAAACCTCCAGCAGAGTGCTACCATCTTCACGTAACACACTAATTCATTTATTTAAGAGGTAGGTTTAAAGTTCATGCCATGTGCCAGGTGCTGTGCTTGTCTGCACTTACCAATAGAAACTTCAAAGCTAATGGGTTTATCTCCAATCCTCCGGTCAATCATGGTAGCTTCAAAAAACGCTCCAAACAGTAAAAATTCCTCTTGTTTTTCTGGTACAATCTATAGAAAGAAAAAAATACATTAGACAGGGCTGCCTCTTTTTTTAGCAGGAGGAAGCTGAATTAGTGATGCCAACCCGGTCCAAGGTAATTTATAGAAACCTGAGTCTTGATGTCAGCCTGAAATGGCACATAGTTTCCCCTCTAATCAGACTGGCAGAAACCAGGACCTACAAATTGCAAATCCAAATTCAGCCATTTATCTAGAATGATGTAGTCTCCACCTCCTGAGCGTCAACCTTACAATCAAATTTCCTTTTATTTTAAAGGTAAGCTTGGTATACATATCTTTCTAAGAGGTTGATTGTTCAAGGAGCATGTGTAGCTGGGACACCACATGACACAGCATCACATTTCTGAGCGAAGAGGCTGAATGAGCTGGATTTATAGTCTGTTCTTTCTGGTTTTACCCTTGGACTTATTAAACTCAACAGAAAAAGCAATACGGTTCATTTAAGGAATAAAGCAGTCGTGGCTTCATAGATTAAGAGCTCCCTTCAATCAAGAGCCCTGACCTGTGTTCCTCTCTCTTTTTTGAGACCCTTCCTTCACACACGAGCCTCCTGTGCTGTTGGCATCAGCAGGAAATGTTTCTGTTGACCAGAAAATGTGGGACAGGGTGGGGACCTAGTGCTGGCTCTTAGTCACAGAGCACACACCACTCCCACCTGCCACCACTGTGTCCCTTGGCTGTAAGCCAGCCCCTTATCGCGCCTTCATGGGGCCAAGTTTACTATCTGGGAGGAGGTTAAAAACCACTCAGAGACCTGAAGGGAATGGAGGCCATAGAGCCTGGAAGAGGGACAGCAGGTTCCAAGGCCAGCCAATCCCCTCTTCAAATCCCAACGCTGCTACTTCCTAGCTGTTGACTTTGGGCAAGCCATGCCCATTGCCCGGGTGTCATTTTCCTTGTCTGTGAAATAAACATCATAGGAGGACCTACGCGGGGAAGAAATGAGATCATCCATGTGCAATACCTATTATAAAGCCTACTCATATCAATGCTGCAAGTGGCAGTCACCATAAGTATTTCAACTATAATTCATGTCTTAATCCCACCCACCCTTCAAGGTCCAACCCAAATGCCTCTTCTCCTGGAAGCATCCACTGACTCCCTGAGTTAGAAAAATGATGATGGTAATGTTTACAGAACTCTTACTATGTGTCAGATGTGGTATTAAGAATTTTACCTACATTACCTCATGTAATTCTCATAACTATCCTAGGAGGGGGATCTTTCTATAATACCCATTTAAAGATGAAGACACTGCAATCCCATGAAAGATTAAGATATCTGCCCAAAGTTACTAAACATGACTAATACTTATTGAGCACTTACTATGTGCCAGGCTCTGTTCTAATAAGCACTTTGTTGTATTAATTCATTAAACCCTCACTGTGAGCCGATGAAGTAAAGGTTATTATTGGAAATAAACCTAAGGAGCTTATGTCACTTGCTCAAAGATTCAAACAGAGGGAATGTTTGTCCAGAGGCTGGGGCAGTAACCACTGCACCATACTGCCATGTCTTAAACCCAGCTGTCTTACTTGGGAGCCCAACATTTTAATCATTATACTGCACTCACTCCAGGAAATAATAGCACTTTCTCTGTCCCTACTTATCACATTTATCACTTTCCACTTCCTGTATATTTATTATGTCTTATCTCCCTTTCTATAACCATAAATTTCATGGAGTCAGACTCTACTTTTATTCCTTCCAATGCTGAGGATTTAAAAATGAATACAAAGTTTGACCTAAGGGAGAAAATCTTTGATGGTGGTGATGAGGGTGAGTTTTGAAAGCCAGCAACATGGGATTTCATTTGTCCAGATATGCAATGAGAGTAAGGCTGCAGCAAAGGAGATTAGAGCTGGAGGACCCTGGAGAGCTAAAAAAGAAGAAGATGCTGCAGAAAAAGGATGTTACCACGTTGGTAAGGGCAAACTCTGAGCTGTTGAGACTCTGGGAAAAGGAGGAGCCCAGTGTGGTGGTTTTAAAATATGTCCACAAATTCTTGGAAAATCTTCCCCTTAAAAGGTGAAGGCTAATTCCCCCCCACACCCCTTTCAGCATGGCCTGGACTTGCTGCTCATTTCTAACAATTAGAATGTGGCCTAAATGTCAGGGTGTGACTTCCATGGATGTGGTCATAAAAGACATAGCAGTTTCTGCCTTGCTCTCTCTTGGATCACCCACTCTGGGGGAAGTCATCTTCCATGACGACACTCAAGCAGCCTATGGAAGGGTCCATGTAGTAAGGAACTGAGGCCTTCTGCCCACAGCCATGTAAGTGCGCCATGTTGGAATTAGATCCTACAGCTTGAGTCAAGCCTTCAGATAACTGCTGCCCCTACCAACATCTAAATGGGAACCTCATGAGAGATTCTGAGCCAGACCCACCAAGCTAAGGTATTCCCAAGTTCCTCACCCACAGAGGAAATAAACATTTGTTTATTTCATGCTGCTAAAGTTGGAGGTAATTTGTTATACAGCAATAGATAACTAATAAACACAGCAAGGAACTGACCACAAACCAGAAAGTCAAGATTAAGAGAGGAGGGAGAAGAAATAAGGGTTTGAATGAAATAAAAGTTTGAATGAAATAAGGGTCTGAATTTTCCCCCTCAGACCACGCAATAGCCAAGATGGCCCCCTGGCCTTGTAGAAAAATGGATGCTCTACCCCACAGAAGTTCCCAGTCACCCTGGCTTTCTGCTAGACTTGACTTTTTCAGATGACCTCAGCAAAATACCTTGAAGATACTGACTTAGGTTAAAGAAATCTTCAACTAGCCCCTTTCCACTTTGCAATCTCTGTTTAGAAAAGAATGGGACATTCAACAGGGACAGATACAGGGGATATCAGTTTAGGTGCCCACTAAGCTACCCACAATTTTTGGCAAAGTCCAAAAAAAGTCAAGCAGGGTGGAGAGCTCTGAATAACCTTCCCCTGGTGGTGGGAGTAAACCAAAGAAACACACTGGTAACCACAGCAACAGCAAAGGTATTGCCTGCTCACCATGGATGTGCTAAGAACTCTGCGGACCATTTTACAACTATTCCCTCATTCACTCCAGGAGGTGCCTACGACAGAGGGACCATTACCACCCCATTCTGTTGATGAGTAAACTGAAACACGGAGAGGTGTTAGTATCAGAGCCACGAATAGGACCAATCCCCAAGATTTCCAACCCTGAGCTACAACCTCTCCCCCGCACTGTTTCTTAAGATTTACTAGCTCCCAGCAGTAAAATTAAGTGGTTCTTCCAAAGCTAAGGTGACCCACATACTAAAAATCCTTCCATCTGTCTAGTCTCTACCAGGAATGGACAGCTCAGGAAGACTGGCCATTACCTCTCTTCCCCATCTAAAATTATTGCCTGGATGACCTGAGAAACACACTCCCAGAGGTAGAATCATCCAAGCTATAATCTACCCACCCAAACATAAAATTCCTTCGTTTGCAACTACAAAGCACTATTGCTGAACTAAACGACTGAGAGGATATTCATGGTCTGTATTCCTCTTGGAGCCCCAGATCTCTCTACCATAACACAGAACTGGGCTAAAAGATGCTGCTGTGCATTACGTTGAATCACAAGCAAAGGTAACCATTCCTTCCACCTGTGATTTCCCCACAGCCGTGGGGGGGCGGGGGCAGGAGAATAGGTTTCTCACTTTCTTTCATCCCACAGCTTGTCACCCACTCTTCTTCCTCTTCATCCCTCATCCCACATTATCTCACATCCAGAGCGTACGCTAAGCTCACAAAACTAAACAAAATTAGGCCACGGATAGACTTCAGTCCATCACCCCACCACCCACTCCCACCAGCTCCCCCAGAGCACTTTTATTTCTCTTTTACTTTGGTTGCCATGGGAATCCGTACTTGGGGGGGACGCGGATGGAATGTATCATGAGCAGATGGCTGTGATGTGAGCAGGAAGAGGCAGAGGACCAGCCCTGGAATACAGGGCTGAGCCAACACGTTTTGCAGGGGCACTGTCACCTCTGCGGGTCTTTGGAAGCCTGTGGCAGGTGCTGTCCCTGCTCTAGGCTCAAATCACAGACGCGGTGGAGCAGCGCTCAGACCTACCTCCAGGGGCGCATCGAAAGGCTCCACCTCGACCTCTGTTGAGTTGGTTTTGTCTGAAGCCTGCTGGGCTTTTCCATCAGTTTCGTCACCCTTGTCTTTACTTGAGCCTTTGGAAGATTTGGAGTCTTTGTCCTTTGAAGACAGCTTGAGCTCCTTGAGAGCCTTGGAGAATTTAAACTCCTGTGTCCCTCCTGAGAGGATCTCCACAGCAATCTCCACCAAAATTCTGCCCCTGAACGACACGCCTTCTCTGAAACCTTCATTCAGTTCCTGGTAGTCTTCCATCAGACTTTGGTTCCTGGGTGAGCCATACAGGTTAATCCAGGCAGGTCCGAATGTGGGTAGAAAGCCTGTAAAGATACCAAGCTTCAGTCGCCTAGTTATGCTTTCAAGCTGTGGCTATTTTTTGCTTTATGAAAATTGTGCACATTCATTTAGAAATGTAAAATATAAAGATAAGACAAGAGAAAATATTTACAGAATATCCTGTCACAGGGAGTTCCCTGGTTGCCTAGTGGTTAGGATTCTTGGCTTTCACTGCCATGGCCCAGGTTCAATCCCTGGTTGGGAAACTGAGATCCCGCAAGTTTTGGGCATGGCCAAAAAACAAAGCAAAACAAAACCAAAAAGAATATCCCGGACTTCCCTGGTGGCACAGTGGTTTGATCCCTGGTCCGGGAAGATCCCACATGCCGCGGAGCAACTAAGCCCATGTGCCACAACTACTGAGCCTGTGCTCTAGAGCCCGCGAGCCACAGCTACTGAGCCCGTGTGCCACAACCACTGAAGCCCACGTGCCTCAACTACTGAAGCCCGCATGCCTAGAGCCCGTGCTCCGCAACAAGAGAAACCACCGCAATGAGAAGCCCTCGCACCGCAACGAAGAGTAGCCCTCGCTTGCCGCAACTAGAGAAAGCCCACGTGCAGCAACAAAGACCCAACGCAGCCCAAAATAAATAAATTAATTAATTAAAAAAAAAAGAATATCCCATCACCAAAAGCCACAACCACCATTTTGCTACAATCCTTTCTAGTCTTTCTTCCATGCATGTCTACGCTTGTCCACAATTGTAGTAAGACTATGAATGCCAACTTGCTTCCTCATCTGTTCACTCATTGATCAAACATTTATTGACTCCTAACATGTGCCAGGCATCATGGTAGACACAAAACACAGAGCCCAGTAGCGAATAAAGCAGATACAAACATTAAACAAATAAATATTCACATCACATTACAAATGCTATGAAGGAGATGTATCTTGGGCAGCAAGGACAAAATACAGGCTGGTGTGGCGTGGAGAGAGGAATTAGGCAGAGAGAGAGGAGAGAGAGTTCTGGGCAGAGGGAAAAGCACATGGCAGTTGGAAAGGGGCTTGGAGATAGAAGGAACTGGAAGAGAAAGCCAATGTGGCTGGAGTCCAGAGAGTGAGCGGGTGAGAAGAGTTTGGAGAGGTGAGCAGGTCTCCGGAGGCTTGATAAGGATTTTGGACTGTATCCTAGAAATTATGGGAATATTTTAGAGGGGTTTAAGCAAAGATGTGACCTAACCGGTTGTGTGTTTTTAAGATCACCCTGGTTGCTATGTGACGGGTTCTAAGGACAGACGTGGGCCGCTATATGTAAAATGGGTAACCAACAAGGACCTACTGTACAGCACAGGGGACTCTGCTCAATGTTATGTAACAACCTACATGGGAAAAGAATTTGAAAAAGAATAGGTACATGTATATGTATAACTGAATCACTTTGTAGTACACTTGAAACTAACCCAACATTGTTAATTAACTATACTCTGATATAAAATAAAAAGTTAAAAAACAACTAAATAAAGTGCTAGGGCAAGTCCCGAATCAGTCATCTTCAAAGGTGGAAACAGAAGTCCATGCTGGTTTGATTTTGTTTTGTTTTGTGTTTTATTTTGCATTCGTTTAGTTTCCTGTTTTAGTACCATGTTTTTGTCAAGACTTTAGCTTTTCTCCTAAAATAGAAATAAGTAAATAAATAAAAATTTTAAAAAAACTGAATGGATGTGGGCACACTGGTTCAAGCACCACTTCTCCATCAAAACTCAAGACGTGGGCTTCCCTGGTGGCGCAGTGGTTAAGAATCCGCCTGCCAATGCAGGGGACATGGGTTTGAGCTCTGGTCCGGGAAGATCCCACATGCCGCGGGGCAACTGAGCCCGTGCGCCACAACTACTGAGCCTGCGCTCTAGAGCCCACGAGCCACAACTACTGAAGCCTCTGCACCTAGAGCCCGTGCTTGGCAACAAGAGAAGCCACCGCAATGAGAAGCCCGCGCACTGCAACGAGTAGTAGCCCCTACTCACCGCAACTAGACAAACCCCACGCACAGCAACGAAGACCCAACACAGCCATAAATAAATAAAATAAATAAATTTTTAAAAATTTATATTAAAAAAAACCTGAAGACAGGGGTGGCTTGGACCAGGGCGTTGGTAGTGGAGACTGAGAGAAGTAAATATTCTGAGATATGTTCTAAATGTAGAACTGAAATGACCTGGTGATCTTAACTTACTCTTAGCATAAGTAGTTTCCCTTCTTAATACAGAGCATTTGGGAAAATATACAGTGTCTATGCAAACATCTCTTTGACAACAGAATATTCCATTTTGACAGGCAGTATATAGCATGGTGGTCCTGAGCTTGACTGCCTGGGTTCAAATCTCAACTCTCAGGTCTGCCATTTTCAAGCTGTGGAAGTTTTTTAACTTCCCAATGCCACGGTTTCCTCAACTGTAAAATGGGGGTGCTAACAGTACCTATCTCACCTATCAGGATTAAAAGAGATAATATTAAGTGCTTCATACAAGTCTTTAGGAGATGTCTAGAATATTAGCCATTACTCTTAATAAGTATATATATCATAATTTGCTTAACAATCCCCCCGGTTTTTTTTTTGTTTGTTTGTTGTTGTTGGTTTTTTTTTTTTTTTTGCGTTACACGGGCCTCTCACTGTTGTGGCCTCTCCCGTTGCGGAGCACAGGCTCCGGACGCGCAGGCCCAGCGGCCATGGCTCACGGGCCCAGCCGCTCCACGGCATGTGGGATCTTCCCGGACGGGGGAACGAACCTGCGTCCCCTGCATCGGCAGGCAGACTCTAAACCACTGCGCCACCAGGGAAGCCCATCCCCCCGCTTTTTGACGAGGAAAAGTTTCCATATGCTTTACTGTTATCGATAGTTTTATGCCTGAAAACTTCCTCTCTCCATTCCCCCCCGTCCCTCTCCCATGGCCCCCGATGTCTACTTTTAAAACCATTGTTATACATCTCCCTGAACCCATCAAGATGTTTCTGAAAAGTTGTGGGTAACCTGTTTGTTTTTTTTTAAATTTACTTATTTTTGGCTGCGTTGGTTCTTTGTTGCTGTGCGTGGGCTTTCTCTAGTTGCAGTGCGCGGGCTTCTCATTGCGGTGGCTTCTCTTGTTGTGGAGCATGGGCTCTAGGTGCGTGGGCTTCAGCAGTTGCAGCACGCAGGCTCAGTAGTTGTGGCTCACAGGCTTAGTTGCTCTGAGACATGTGAATCTACCCGGAACAGGGCTCGAACCCGTGTCCCCTGCATTGGCAGGTGGATACTTAACCACTGCGCCACCAGGGAAGTCTGTGGGTAACATGTTTATGTCTGGTTGAGAAATCCTGTAGGTGGACAGAGTGTGTTTTCTGCATAAAGAAATCCTGTGGCAAATCCTCCCACATCATGAATACTTAAACAGTAGATATTTATTAAGGCCTTTCTATGGTGTCACTCTGTGCAGGGCACAAAAATGTGTAAATCTCGTTCTCTGCTTAAGCCAAGCCTTCAGTATAATGTGTATGTATGTGTGTGTGTGTGTGTGTGTGTGTATATATATATATATATATATATATACACACACACACACACACATATACACAAATATAGACATTGATCAATGCGAATTTGTAGTGCAGAGGAAGACTGCATTGGCATTTAAAAAAGGGAAGGTAGATTGGGGTATTTAGAGAATTAACAGCTATTAATTTAGGTTTTATAAATAAAGAGCTTTATCTTGGGTGAAAACTCCTTTGCCTGACTCTGTGGATTAGCTGGGACTCTCCATTCTTGCCCTGGCTCTCTGAGTGCAGTCAGCAGGACCTCCCATTGTGAGTTGAGGGCACCATATTTTTTTGACCATTTAAACAAGTAAAAACCGAGACTTCCCTGGTGGCACAGGGGTTAAGAATCTGCCTGCCAATGCAGGAGACACGGGTTCGAGCCCTGGTCTGGGAACATCCCACATGCCATGGAGCAAGTAAGCCTGTGCACCACAACTACAGAGCCTGCGCTCTAGAGCCCGTGAACCAAGACTACTGAGCCCACGTGGCACAACTACTGTAAGCCCGCACGCCTAGAGCCCGTGCTCCCCAGCAAGAGAAGCCAGTGCAATGAGAAGCCCTCGCACCGCAACGAAGAGTAGCCTCTGCTCGCCGCAACCAGAGAAAGACCGCGCGCAGCAACGAAGACCCAACGCAGCCAAAAGTAAAAATAAATAATTAATTAATTTTTAAAAATAAATAAATAAACACGTAAAAACCATTCTTAGCTTGTGAGCCATACAAAAATACGTGGTAGTCCAGATGTGGTCCATGGATCACAGTTTGCCAACCTCTTATCTAATCTAAACTCTTCATTTTTCAATTAAGAAACCTAAGGCCCAGAGAGAGGGAGTGACTTCCTCAAGGACACACAGCAATGTTCCTGGAAGACATGGGACAGGGAACAAGCCTCGTGGTTCCCAGAGTCTGGCTCTGTTCACCACCCTGAACCAACCCAAGCCACAGACCACACAGAGGATAGAAGGTGCCTAAGACATTGCCTGCTCCAACCCTCTCTTTCTGAAGACGAAGGCTCTAAATCAATCATTTGGAGACCCAATCTCCAAGTCAGACACGTGCGGCCTTACCTTTATCTCCATCCTGTTCATTGGAGATTTTCTTCAGGTCGATGAAATGTGTTGCCAGCACTGTATCACTCACGCTGCCTTCATCCCATACCTGGATTTTCACCCTTCGACACAAGGGAGGGAACATTTCCTTGAAGACCACCTGTTCGTGCCACACAGGATCGGCGCAGTTCTTCTGCACCGTGGTTCGCCCCTAAAAACAAAGCCAGGAAAATGTGAGCCACGGAAGGAAATGAAAGGTGCCCTTGACCGACTAAAGAAAACTTCACACCAGCTGGAAATATAAAGTGAGTTGTCAAAAATAATGAACCTGATTCCACCGACACCCATGAAAATCAGTTACACCCCATGAACATTACTGATGTCCTATTCTGTGCCAGACACTGTGCTGGGCATCTGGGACAAAGGTGAGTTGTCACAGGTCCCGCCCTCAGGAAGTTCTCATCATCCACTGGGTTGGGGTGAACTTGACACCTGTGTATGAAGGAGTGCCACACATCTCCAGGATTGCAGCAGATACAGTTAGAGCCTGTCTTCATGTTTTATAAAAGTTGGACCTGGTGCAAATCCCTTCCCTAGTCTGGACCTCAGTTTCCTCGTCATACAATGGAGGTGGTGTCCTATATGGGGCTTATATATGTCCTATATATGCCAATGGGGTCCAAGATAGAAATAGTCCAAGGTTCACCCTGCCAACGGGAGGGGCCGGGTAGAGACAACATGTGTGTCAGCTGAAGCTTCCAAGTCCAGCCAACCAGGATTAAGCTCTGACAGTGTGCCCAGGCCCTAGCACTTCCAATGGCTCTTGAGCAGGGAACAGCTGGGAACAGGGATGTCCAGGCTTACACAGGACAAGGACTAGCTGGGTAGATTGTAGAGCAGATTGAAAGGGAGGTGGTAATCCTCTGGGGGCTGGGGACTGGGCAACAGCTCAGAGAAGCAGCCAGAGGTGAGGAAGGAGGCCTGCCTGCCTGGGTGCTGCACCGCGATCTTCCCCTCACTTCTCTCCACGAGCTCCAATGGTGAGGGAGTGGGTGGCCCTCCACTACTTTCCTGCCGTGCGATGTAAAACCTTTTTGTGACAAGCTTCCTCTCTCTGGGCACTTCCTAATTTTGATTTTAATTTAATGTCATTTGACCAGCAGTGTCCTGGGTAAAGAGCAAGATTCCAGTCCAGGCCTGCCAGGATTGGTGATGACCCTTCCTCACCGTCTGTCCAGCAAAGGAGACCTCCACAAAGGGATCCACGAGGTCCTTACTGTCTCTCACAAAGGCTTTGGTGATGTTCGCCATGATGCTGGAGTTCATTTTGGGCAGCCCTTCAGCTCTGTAGAGTCTCACATAGAATCTGGCCCAGGGTCTCTCTGATGGAAACCCTTGTGGGATCAAAAGGTTCCTTGCGGGGAACAAAAATAAGACATAAAAAAGCTTTCTCACTTGAAAGAGTAGAGAGAAAAGGTAGAGGCAATTTGGAGGCAGAAAGAAGAATTCTGATACAGGAGAAAAATCTGAAAAGATAGGATTCATCGCTAAAATGAGTTTTCTTTCTAGTGTAGATGACAGCACAGAGTGTGAATAGAGTGAACGCAGCACTCCAATAAAAATTAATTAAAAAAAAACAGAGTGAATGCAAACTCGTTCAGGCCAGCTCCTAGGAGAGTGAACGCAAACTCGTTGTTAAAGAATAAACACTTAGAAGAGGCGCATAAAGTCTTCCCATTTTACGAGCTAGTGGCTGAAATTATTCTTCCTTCAAAGAAAAATCAACTCAATTCAGATCAATAGGACAGGCTCAAGAATAGCTTATCTATTATGGGTTATTATAGGAAGGCAGGCTGTTCTTGTCCTAGAAGCTGACCTCCCAAAGGACAGTGATGCCTTTGATAAGACACATCGTGGTACCTCTGATAGAGCAGAATCCCCACTGGACAGGCCTTGAACTTGGAAGTTCTCATGAACCCGTAAGGAAAGGGAGAAGAAAGAGACATGGGAACTGGGACATATCATTTCTCTTGCATGGTCCTCGATGGGCCTTTCTCACTTTTCTATTTGCTCCTTGGCATCAGAGGTTTTGGGATTGCGCGTTAAGACATCTCCTTTCCCAGTCACGCTGATGTCACACTTCAGGTACCCCTTCGTGCCAGTCCTGATGTTGCCGGGGTCCATTAGCAGGGCCCACTTGTCGGAGAACTGATGACCTGCAAAAAGTCCTGACAGCTCAGATGTCCTGCACTGATGCACCCCGACGCTCCATCCAGGTCTCTTCCAACCCGAAGCCTCCCCACCGTCTACTCCCCAGGAGGGGCCAGCTCAGCACAGTTATTTCCAAGTCTTGTGCTGCCTCTCTCTCCTCCTTTCCTTCCTCTCCTCTCTTCCTACCCACTTCTCCATCTTTTTCTCCAACCTGCCACAGGGAGTTGGGAAGCCTTCAACGCAGTGGAAATTGCCTGGACGGGAGTCTAGATTTGACCGGAGAGGAGGACATTAATGCAGTGTAGAAGCCACACATGATTTCACAGGCCATAAACGCTGCTCAGGGATCTTTTTGTTTGACCTACACGGTAAGCCCAAACTTCAAAACTCTTACAAAATCTAGACTTCAGGCTTACCTTTTTAAAAACTGTTAGATCTGGCCACACAGAGTCCACATTTCCACACGACTGTAGGTGGTAAGGAGTTGAGTAGATGCTACTCCTTCCACAGGGGTTGTGAGCCCCGCCCCCCATTTCCCATAGCCTGTGTCACCCCTGACTGCATTAAACCCAGCCCACTGCACTCAGCGATGCTCACTGCCTGGCCCCCTTGGGGTCATGTGAGTTGGAATCACTGTTGAAGAGAAGGGGCCTTTCATGAGAAGATCTGTGTGTGTTGTTGGTTCTGTTACTTATTAGCTCTTGACCTTGGACAAACTACCTAGCTCCTCTGACAAATCAGGGATAATAATAATAATTACAGCAAACCCACGTATGGCATGTCACAGTCATTATTCTGTGCTAGAGCCTATAAAGTGCTTATGTATACATTCTTATGCATATATTCACTTACGTATATATTCACTTAATCCTCCAACAACCCTATAAGGAGGTGCTATTTTATCCCCATTTTTACAGATAAGGAAACGGTAGCACAGAGAAGTCAAGTTATTAACCCAAGGTTGCACAGCTAGGAAAGAGCAGAGTGGAATTTGAAGCCAGGCAATCTGGCCCCAGAGTCCATATTCTTAACTTCTACACCCTTCCAACTTTCCTTCTTGTGTCTCGCAGCAGTAAATTGGACAGAATTTGTGAAAAAAAATTTTTTAACTTCTCGGACGTATGAACATATAAGATATTTGCATCATTACACTGTGAACTTAGAGTAAAAGAGCCACATGCCTTGCTCCACTTTGTAAAACTGGTGCTCAGTGTTATTGAATAAATGGATACATGGAAGAACGCATAAACTAACTGACCTTCAGGTGTCACAGTAAGAGAAAGTAACAGAGAGAGACTGGGAGGCAATGCTTTCTCACCAGGTTGGTTGTACACGGTCCCCAGGTCCACTTTGAAGGAGCCAATCAGTACGCCTCCTATCAGCTTGTGGTGAAAGACCTGGGGAGAGATGGAGCGGTGAGTCCGACAACACTAGATTTCTCTTTGAGGATAAATCTGTGAAATGGGTTCATGACAAACCCATTCAAAGAGGATTCTAGGCCTTGAACCTTGTCTGGCCTTCATACTTATCTGGAGCACAGTGACATTTGGTTATCAAACCTCAGGGCTGGCTGTACAGGGCATCCAAAGTATTGCAGCTGTACCTCATCTCCTAGCAGGATTTGAGCTAATTTTCTACTGAAGGACACCTATCAAACCTCACTGCCTAAAACGTGTTTTTTTTTGCTTTTTTGTCTGCTTGTTTGTAGCCAAAATGAACTCTAGGGCAGCCCACTCTTCAAACCCATTTCTGCCTCTTGAAATGCTATCCATCTTTAAATGCCTAGAGCAAATGCTGCCTCCTCCAAGCAGCCCTCCCTGATCCTCCGCAGATGAAAGTATTCCCTTTTTTTCCTAAAATCCCACAACACTTTGCTCACCACTTTCTCAGAGAACTCATCCTTATTGCCTTGAGAAGTTTGGGACATGTACAATAGTCAGAACAAGGCTGTCATCCTCAATATTTTGTCTGATTAGAAGTCAGCACAGTGCCTGGCTGGTTACAGCAGCACATTTTTATGTTAATGCCATTAAGATTAGGAAGTTCTAAAGGAAGCTGGCAGAGCTGGGCCTGAGTCCAGAAGTCACACTGCATGAAAAATTGCTGAAGAATCAGGAGTACTTTAACTTTAGTACTTTAACATCGGCGGGCGGACTCTCAACCACTGCGCCATCAGGGAAGCCCCCAGTAGTTTAACTTTTAACCCAGAAAAGAGAAAACTGAGAGTGTGGAAGAAGAGCAATGGTAACTCAAGTGTCTTCAACACTTGAAAATACTGCCATCTAGAAGAGGGAGGAGGATCCCAGTGTGGTTCCCAAGCTACAGGAAGAGAGATTTCAGCTCACTATAAAGGCAATTTTTATAACAGAACTTCCCAGCAATGGAATGGGCTACTCTAGGAGTAGTGACCTCCCCATCTCTGGATATAATCAAGTAGTGCCCAAGAACCCCATGTCATGTGTCATGGAGGTGGTGAAGAGGGATTCCTACGCCAGCTGGAAGTTGGACTAGATGGTCTCTGAGGCTTCCTTCTAACTGTAAAATTCTATGAGTTCCTTGATTCAAGTACAGTTTCCTACCTTCTTCTACCCACCACATGGCCTTGTTCGTAATAAACACTCAATAAACATTCAGTGAGTTAATGAGTGATTGACTACTTGAATGATGGATGAGTGAGAGACTTTTGTAGCTTCTGAACAGATCCTTTTGAAAGAGTCAGTAAGAAACAATACATTCAACTGATTTCAAAAAATGAAGAAAATGAGAGCCCTTCCCAGCTCCCTTCCCACTCTTCCTCCCTTGTCCAAAGTTTGCAAGGGTGTTAGAGAACAAAGGGGAAGTAAGGACAGTTTGGCTTCAGTTGAGGAGCTATTTAAATCCACAGGCACAAAACTCACCTCAAACCCCTCATGCTTAGAGCTGCTACTGCAGCTTCTCAAAGCCCTGAGCAGGAACACGAGCCTAGGGCTTCCCTGGTGGCGCAGTGGTTGGGGGTCTGCCTGCCGATACAGGGGACACGGGTTCATGCCCCGGTCCGGGAAGATCCCACGTGCCGCGGAGCGGCTGGGCCCGTGAGCCATGGCCGCTGAGCCTGCGCATCCGGAGCCTGTGCTCCGCAACGGGAGAGGCCACAACAGTGAGAGGCCCGCGTACCGCAAAAAAAAAAAAAAAAAAAAAAAAGAACATGAGCCTAACTTAAGCTGTCTTCTCAGATCAAAGGCATCTTGGTCCCTATGGGCATAATGAGCCGGAGCCCCAGATGGATCTCTAAATAACAGGAGGCCTCCTCATATCATCCACCCAGTGTGAGCACCAGGCAATGCTGGTGTGGTCAAGCATTAGGTTACAAGAACAAGGGCATCTCACACACAGAGAGAAGGGCGCCCTGCATGCCTGGGGCCACTGTCAAGGGAAGACGGTCTTTGGCACCACCAGGGTCTGCTACAGCCTGGCTGTCCCAACAGCATTTGCTTACAGCACTGGCCCCCTTCTCCCACATGGAATTTTTTCTGGACATGCTAACTTTTGGATCATGGACTAACAGAAAACTTATATTAAACACTCCCTTTTCAAGGGTAGTTTTCCCTTTAAAATCTTCAGTCTCTATCCCCAAGTGTCTTTTAGGGAGACCAAAGTATTCTTTTCTTTCAAGTGAGAAGAACAGAGATAGGCAATACCAGCTTTGATCCTCTGCTAAAAATCCACTTGCCCTGCAGAGAGTCATGACCCTTGTCTATGATGCCATATAAAACCTAGCTATTGGACTTCCCTGGTGGCGCAGTGGTTAAGAATCCTCCTGCCAATGCAGGGGACGTGGATTCCATCCCTGGTCCAGGAAGATCCCACATGCCACGGAGCAACTAATCCCATACTCCACAGCTACTGAGCCTGCGCTCCAGAGCCTGCGAGCCACAACTACTGAGCCCACGTGCCACAACTACTGAAGCACACGCACCTAGAGCCTGTGCTCCGCAGCAAGAGAAGCCACCGCAATGAGAAGCCTGTGCACCGCAACTAAGAGTAGCCCCCGCTCGCTGCAACTAGAGAAAGCCCACATGCAGCAACAAAGACCCAACGCAGCCAAAAATTAATTAATTTTTTAAAAAACCTAGCTATTAACTATTCATCTGCACTCTAGACAGTCCCCTAGGAGCCTGTTATAAAGCCAATCCCACAAACAGGTGGTTGCCTGAGTGATGCAATGAGACATCCTGGGCAATGTCCCAGGTCCTGAAATATCTTCTCACCACCTGTCATCACGCCTGAAATTCACGTGTGAAGAGTGTTTGGCTCCTAGTGACTTTTTATTCCTCAAGAGTCACATTCTTCAAGTACCCCCCGGGAAAGAGAATATCATGATTCCACTATTACCTAAGCCTCAATGTACGACTTATATATAATATGCATACATATAATGTAATGTAATATAATATAGTATAATTTATATAATAGAGATTGAGTGGGTGATAATGACAGGCAAGGAAGTCTTCAAGACAAGTTTTGCCATCTTCATAACTCTGATCAGGGTTGGTGTCACTGTTCAAAACGTTTCCTCATTCTCCACACGTCTTACGTTGTCACATAAAGTAGGAATTCTGTTCTTTCAGAATTTATTGGGAAGAGAGCACCTACCCTTCAAGCCCCCTGCCCATCCCCACCACTCTAAGGCATACACACCCCCACTGTGCTCTTCATGGGAGAAGCAGAGATTTCTCAGGCTGGGGAGATGGATGCAATGAGCCATCCGCAGCTCTCTGTTCCTTTACTGAGTGGTGTGATGTGAAGTTGGCAGTGATCCCGGTTGGCCTGCCCTACCCTCATTTGGACTAATACAGCTTCAACACGGGCACTTTCCTTCTCATTCCTGCCCTCTACATGGTGGGCCAACCTAGCAAGGCACCTGTGTGGATCAGGAAGCTCTCTCCATCTCTACTCCTCAGACTTGATCTGTGGAGACAGGAAATCGCCCGGCAGGGCTGAGGAAGGCTCTTCGTAGCCGACCCAACTCCCCGTGGGCAGGTCCTGATGTCTACACTCCGAGGCAACTATTAAGACTTCAAATGGCAACCACTTGCTCCAAATCACATTTTCCGACTCAGCATTATTGATATATCGGGTTGCTTCCTGCTTCTTGTTCCTATTTCTCTATTTATTAGCAAATAGGAGGGGAATGGGGGGTGTGACTAATTATTATTGGTGTGGCTATCACCCCAAGAGAGAAATACTAACATTTGCTTGATAAAAAGAAAGAAATCAACTCAAGATGACAATCTATTAAGATGTCATTTACACTTCACGTATATATTTCACATTCCCACATTAGTCAGCTACACAATGGCTTGATGGTAGCTTACAACTTGCTTCCAGTAAGTATAGAACCTTTCTTGAGTCTGTTTTCCTTCCCAGATGCCTCTGCACTGATTATTTCAAGTTCTATTCTGTTAGTTTCAAACTCAACAACCCACATTCACACTCCTGAATCTATTCATCCCTAAACAGACTGAGCTGTCCTAGAGAGTTCCCAAAGCCTAGAATCTCTTCCACCTCCCCTCACCCCCACCAGCAATGATATACTTACTGAGATTTTGATGATCTTGTCAAAAAGATGCAATTGGGGCCCAACGAAGTCGAAGACAAAGTACTGGAAAACATAAAGTTCATTCTGACCATAAATTCCTGGCTTGCGTGTAAGAACTCTGTTCTTGGAATAGATTTAGATCTGCATTTTTCTAACAAATGGCTGCAAGGTTCTCAATGACATAACTGTATCATCAATTGATTGGCCCTCCCCTACTGAAAGTCATTTAATTTGTTTTCAATTGTTTTCAAATAGAAAAAGAAAGACTATCACCAATTACATCTTTACATAACATATTTGTAAGTTTTCCTCTAATATGGACATGAGAATTGGAATTGTTGGGTCATGGCTTGTATGCCTGTAAATTTTTAGTAGCTAGCATAAAATTTTTTTCCAAAGGAGCTAAGCCATTTTACATTCCCACTGGCAGCATAGGAAAATAGCCATTCCCTTGCCAACCCTTGAATTTTCAATTCTTTTACATTTATCTATCTACCTATCTACCTATCTATCTATTTGTTGTCTATATATAATGATGAGTGAAAGTCTATCACAGTGTGGTTTTAATTTGGAGTGAACTTGATTAAAGTTTGATTTTCTCAGGATTTTTCAGCTTCAAACATCCCTGTGAAATTCCCAAGACTGACCAGGGAAAGAATGAAAAGAAATTATGGGTAAGGGATATTTCTAATTTGAGGAAAGCAATTGAATTCTAGAGTTGAAGAAAATATATAGACTGCTCTCCGTATTCTACAGTTAAAAAGACTGAAGATGAGAGAATTTAAAAGACATGCCTGGAGTCATATAGCCAGTTATCGCTGGGCTGGGGACCAAAGCTGAGTTCTCCTGAAGTTACTATAAAAGGAATTCAGGTGCTAGACGTTTCACCATTGGAACTTTATTGAGTGCCTCCCAAATGTGAGGTAGGAGGCTCCTCATGTAGAAAACTGGCGTAGTGCTTTGCTGTGGGTTGTGTGTTTTGAGGACTGATGGGGTTGGGGGAGGCCGGTAGGAAGTTGTTTCATGGATTGTTTTGTGTTTGAGCTGCAAGATGGAGGAATGACACAAGGACATCAGAGAAAAAAATGACAGCAGTAGGAAAGGGAGAAGTGACCACTAACAGCCTGCTGTTAAAGGCAACACAGAAAAACCAAAACGTGAAAGCTGTCATCATATACCATAATAAGAGATGTTCAAAATGGCCGTCCTTCAATATCAATGAAAAGTTACGTTATGTTCAGTGTCTCCTGTTTTAAGAAAACAGGAAACTATGTATAACATTTCAGGAAGTTTTTCATATACATGTTCAAACTTTTTAAGAGCTTCGGTGTTCAGAATTTCTTTTATGTCCAAAACACTTGCATGAAGTTCTTCATTCTCTAGTGTATGAGATGCTGGGGGTTCCTTTGGATCAATAAATTAGTTCTAATGTTTACTGCCTTCCACTGAGTTTCACATACAGTATTTCAGATTTAGCTGCCTCATATATGTTCCCTGGACCTCTGAACCCACACATTTTTCTAGCTGGGAAATATTCCCCAGCCTCTACTAACTGGTTCCTTCAACATCTGATGACCTTTGGGCTTGAAAAATTAGAGTCCAAATCTGTAACAAAGATTTTTAATTCTACTTCTTTGTTTTTTACTTGATTTCCCAATGATTACACTTAGCCTAATTGAATGTCATTTAGATCCAGGACTTGTATGCACAAAGCAAACATAAATAAAATCGTCAACAAATCTGTAGAGCTTTGCAGTTTTAAAGCATTTTCATGCACGTTATTTCATATCGCATTCAGGCCAAAGATGTTATGGAGCTGAGGTGTAGAACAGAAAGGAGAAAACTGTCACTTAAACACATCGTAAAAGTCTCAGAGGCAAGAATGATAAAGAGGAAAGGAGTTAACAGCTCAAATGTGATTTGGGAGTCTTCTATATATATCATTATGCATACTCTCTCTGCCTGCCTTTTCAATTACCACTCTCATTAAAAAATTAATTAATAAGAGTTTACTGAATTTTTTGACAATTCATGGTGTTGAAGTGCCTAGGGGGGAACAAGTACTCTTGCACACTGTTAGTTGGAGTACAAATTGTTACCTTTTTGGAGGGCAATGTGGTCATATCAAATTTTAAATGCATATACTCTTCACCCTAGTTATGCCATTTAAATATCATTATAAGTAGTATCCAAAGGCTGAAAAAAAATTTAATATCCATCAATGAGAGATTGGTTTAGTAAATTATAATATATCAATGCAATGGAAAACTCTACAGCAAAGAAGGGAAAATGAGATTGAACTATATGTTTTTTATATATATATATATAAATTTATTTATTTACTTTTTTTTTTTTGGCTGTGTTGGGTCTTTGTTGCTGCACGGGGGCTTTCTCTAGTTGCAGCGAGTGGGGGCTACTCTTTGTTGCCGGGCATGGGCTTTTCATTGTGGTGGCTTCTCTTATTGTAGAACACAGGCTCTAGGCATGTGGGCTTCAGCAGTTGTGGCTCGTGGTCTCTAAAGCACAGGCTTAGTAGTTGTGGCACACGGGCTTAGTTGCTCCGCGGCATGTGGGATCTTCCCGGACCAGGGCTCGAACCCGTGTCCCCTGCAATGGCAGGAGGATTCTCAACCACTGCACCACCAGGGAAGCCCTGAACTATATGTCTAGATACAGACTAATCTCCAAGATACATTGTTTTGTGAAAAGACCTAGGTCCAGGACAGTGTGTATAGAATGCTACCATTTGGCTACAGTATCTGTTTGTATGCTTATGCAGGCCTCGAATATCTCTGCAAAGGATACACAAATGCCTGGGGAGAATGGCTGTCTCCAGGGAGGGGCACTAAGGGATTAGATAGAGATCAAAGATCAGGGGGAAACACATTTATCATATATATTTTCACATATATCATTTTAAACTCTGTATCTCTGACCATTTTTAAAAACTGTTTAATCTTTTTATTTAAAAACAAGAATTTAGTGTGTATAAATTTAGAAGCTTTGTGTCTCTCCTTGATGCTTTCCTTTACAATTTTTGCGCTGCTTAGAAAAATACCACTGTTGTACTTTCCAACATAGCATGCCTATTTCAAAATTAATAATTAAATTTTCAATGTTTCTGCTATGCAAAAGAATGTATATCTTCTCCCTAACCAGCACATTTACTGGATATAAACTCAGAGCTTATGACAGATGAAGATGAGTTTATAAGAAATTGGTACAAGCACTATGGAAAACAGTATGGAGGTTCCTTAAAAAATTAAAAACAGAACTACCATAGGATCCAGCAATTCTACTTCTGAGTATTTATCTGAATAAACCAAATACACTAATTTGAAAACGTATATACATCCCTATGTTCATTGCAGCATTATTTACAATAGCCAAGATATGGAAGCAACCTAAGTGTCCATCAACAGATGAATGGATAAAGAAGATGGGGTATATATACACAATAGAATATTCCTCAATCATAGAAAATACTGAAATCTTGCCATCTGCGACAGCATGGGTGGACCTGGCGGGTAGTATGCTAAGTGAAATAAGTCCGAGAAAGAGAAATACCATATGATTTCACTTATATGTGGAATCTAAAAAACAAAACAAAGGAACAACTTACAAAACAGAAATAGACTCACAAATACAAAGAACAAATTGGTGTTTGCCAGAGGGGAGGGGTGTTGGGGGGATGTGTGAAATAGGTGAAGGGGACTAAGAGGTATAAACTACCAGTTATAAAGTAAATAAGTCACAGGGATGTAAAGTACAGCGCAGAAAATATAGTCAATAATATTGTAATAGGGCTTCCCTGGTGGCACAGTGGTTGGGAGTCCGCCTGCTCATGCAGGGGACACGAGTTCGTGCGCCGATCCGGGAGGATCCCACATGCCGCAGAGCGGCTGCGCCCGTCAGCCATGGCCGCAGAGCCTGCGTGTCCGAAGCCTGTGCTCCGCAACGGGAGAGGCCACAAGAGTGAGAGGCCCGCGTACCGCAAAAAAAATAATAATAATATTGTAATAACTTTGTATGGTGACAGATGGTAATCAGACTTACTGCGGTGATCATTTCATAATGTATTAAAAATTGCATTACTATGTTGTACACCTAAAACTAATATGATATTGTAAGTCAGTTATACTCCAGTAAATATTTTTTTTAAAGAAATAAGAAAATGGGTCTATTGAAAACACAGCAATGAATTTAATATCAGGAGGAATTCCTTGCCTCTCCTTTCCATTGTCTGTAAAATTTTGTAAGGAGGCTCTGCGATGGCTTTTCTATTTGAAGAATGCTGCAGAGTGGTGGTGAAGAGTGTGTTGGTGGAGAGGAAGTTGGTGACCTCCGTGACTTACTTCATTGTAAAATGGGTTGTTGGTTCCTTCCTTCACTGTGCTTTGCTTCTTCTCATCCCCAATTTCAATGATCACAACTGGGTCGATGTTCTCACCCACCAGCTGGCGGGCCTCAGTGATGTTGATGGCAATCTACAACACAAAGCAGCGTGTACACGCTCTGGGTCTGGCTGTTCATTCACACAAGAGCTGGGGGAGGCTTGGTAGGAAGAGCTCATCACTTACTTGGTAATTTTGGGATCTGACCTCCCCATCGTGGATCTTAGTCAACAGTTTTGATCTATTGAAAGAAAGTTTAACATATTTGTTTCATTAAGTAAGAACCTACCTTAGATCCATAAGCCATGAAAATATTTTCCCAGGTATTTCCACATGCTTTTATTTATATCACATATTCTCTCTCACCTCTGGAGGAGATAAGTATAGATGGACCATGACTTAACCTCTCTATGACTCAGTTTTCCCATCCTAAAAAATGGCACTAATAATAGCCCTTACCACAAGGAGTGATTGCTACAATTAAAAGATGTAAGGCATATAAAGGTTTAACCCAGTTCCTGGCAAGACTAAATGTCAATTCTTATTGTGAGTATGATTATCAGTATCATTTATTTTTTATTTTACAGAATGAGAAACTGAGATGCCTCAGCAAATCACTGGCAGAGCTGGGTCTAAATAAGGATCTCCCTAATCTGCTGTCTGATCCTATCCAGAGGGCCAATTTGCCATTTCTGGTAAATACAGCAATTCTGAGTTTCGTGATTGCTTTCGAAAAAAAAAAAAAAATTGGTAAAAAAGAAAATTGCAAAGAATGACCAAGATGTCATCTCAGCGAGATTTCACATTCCAGGGGATTTCATTTATCAGGACTGTCATGAGTAATTGAAAACAGATGTGCAACACCTGGGCATCTAGAAATTGGATAATAACATAAAGAGGTGAAGAATCCCTGTTGCCACAGAAGCAGCAATGGGTGGTATATAAACTGAGCTCGAGTTCCTATTGAATTTTATTCTCTTGCCTTCTAGCAACACTGCTGCATTTGACTTCCTTCCATTTCTGCTGATTGTAATTGAGTCCAGTAGAGAACAGAGTAAACTAGTAAAAGTCTGAAGGCTTTGGAGTCAGGCCGATGTGAATTAGAATATTGTTTTCCCCAATTTTGTGATATTAGCCTTAATTTCTTCATCTAAAAACAGAAATAATAATTTCTACTGCATAGGGTTGCTTTTAGGATTAAAAGAAATATTGCACGTAGGAAAGGGTAGATATCAAAGGGTATCTGTTCATCAATAAAACAGCAAACCTGTACTGACCATTTACCGTGTGAAAGCTCTGTGCTAGTCTCAGAGGAAAAACAAACATGAACAAGCCATCATCTTGGTCCTTGCAGAGCTAGCAAGCTATCCAAGGGAGAGAGGACCGAAGCAGATAAAGGGAGAACTATTAAGTGTGAGACATGTCGTAGAAAAAAATGTGATATAACTTCAGAGAAGAGAGAAATTTGTGAGAGCCTAAGTAAGCAACAAAGACATCACTACAGAGGTCAGATTTGAATTGAACATTGGTAGGTGGGTAGAATTTTAACTGATGGAGGATGCACTGGCCAGGAGAAAGCAAAAGGCTCGTACTTCTTTCTTCTCTTTCTCCTGCCTTCCTCCACTAATTCTATGCTATTATCTTAGTGAAATAAATGGCAAAGGATCCATTAAAGGATATTAAAAAATAACTGAAGTCCTGATTCTGGGGTTTGCGGGGGTGGCAGCTGTCATGGTGCCGTGTAGGGGGAAGGAGACATTGCAGTGAGTATGAACGTACAAACTTCACATCTTCTTTTAAGGGTCAAGCTCTGAGCTATCACCTTTCCTGATTTCCATCTGTCTCCCGCCCCCTGCCCCCCTCCCCATACACACATACACTGTGTACCATCCTGTCACAGCCCAGTAACACCAACTCAGGATGTGCCACACAAGGAAGCACTAATCTGCCCTACTGATAATAACAACTCTGAGCGGAAAAGGAAGGGATGGCATGAGGAATTATCATTAGCAAGAAATTGACATAAACAAATATGGTAGACTAAAAGCATTGATAGCCCCAATTATTGGCTTCCTTGTATCCAGGATTTTTACCCTGTAACTTGTAGCCTCCTCTTGCTGTGACATGGGCTAGACTTGTGACTTGCATTGGTCAACAGAATGCAGCAGAAATGACTTTTGCCAATTCCAAGCCTGGGCTCAAGAGATCTTGTGTACTTCCACTTTCTCTCCTGGAACCCTGCCATCACCACCATTGGAATAAGCTTGGAATAGCCTGCTGGAGGATCTAATACTGTATGGAGGAGAGGCCAGTGGTCCCAGGTAAAGCAATACTGGACCAGCCCACCACCAACCAACAGTCAAACTAAAATCAGCAGAACTGCCAAATGACAAGAGACACATCAGTCATATACCTGTGACTACCTGGAACCAGTAAAACTATCCAAACTAACGCATGATAAGTGCTCATATTAAGCCACTGAGCTTAGGGGTTATTGGTTACACACCTATAGCTAACTGATACAACAAATTGCACGCAGAAGGCCAGTTTGTTCTGACTTTTTGTTGGGTAGTATAAGAACCACTTTCTCATCTGGGACAAACACAAAGCCAAGACATCTAGCATCTTGATGAATTAAAGAGCAGGTGAGGGACAGCACCTGATTCTGTCTCCTGTTGCTGCTGTCATTCCTGAACAATGAGGGACATGAGTACCTTAACTCAGGAAATTTAAGACTAGACGTTGGTAGAGCCGGGACCCTGGCCAGCACTGCCACAGAGAAAGTAGAGGAGACAAAACACTCAGTCTTCCTGCCTCAGACCTTCAGCTCCTGTAGACGGTGCCTAGGTGTTATTCTCTGGTCTCCCAGAGCCTGCAGGAGCACCTGGCAGAGGGGAGGTGCTAGCAAATGCGTGCTGATTGCCTGTATCAATACTGTACCTTCTCTTTGGAGGAGCTGAGGGGACAGGAGAGGTGGAAGCATTGTCAGAAATCAGATCTCCTCCCAGGCCTTCCTGGTGAGAAAGCCCCTCCTGTGGTGCTTCTGCTTCACCTTGACCATCTAGAAAAGCAAACAAAAGGGACAGATCTATTAAATATGACACACCGTGGCAATATGAGCCTCAACCCTGTGTCCAGGCTACGCCAGTCACCGTAAGGTGTACAAGGACTGGTCAAAGACAGTCCTTGACCGCATGGACCTTAACATCTCATTGGCAGAAAAGCCAGACACATACTATGTATCTTCTGTTTCCAAAAAAGAGAGGGAGTAGATTTGTATGCCTGGTATTGTGGAATTATGGATTATGAATTTAAAGATATGCTTTCGGGGTTTCCCTGGTGGCACAGTGGTTGAGAGTCCGCCAGCTGATGTAGGGGACATGGGTTCGTGCCCCGGTCTGGGAAGATCCCACATGCCGTGGAGCGGCTGGGCCCTTGAGCCATGGCCGCGGAGCCTGTGCTCCGCAACGGGAGAGGCCACAACAGCGAGAGGCCTGCGCACCGCGATGAAGAGTGGCCCCTGCTCGCCACAACTAGAGAAAGCCCTCGCACAGAAACGAAGACCCAACTTAGCCAAAAATAAAATAAATAAATAAATTTTAAAAAATAAAAGAATGAGGAGCAACTGTTAGAGAATCAGGTTTACAGTGAACATTCTTAGGTACGTTATACATGCCAGAAACCGGGCTAGGTTAGACGTTCAGGATGGAGGAATTAACAAAACGTGGACCCCTCCCTCTAGGGGTTTACGTGCTGGAGGGTGAGACAGGCCTGCAGGCAGGAAGGCAGTGAGCTAAAGCGTCATCCATAGCTAACTCATTCACTGATCGATTCACTCATTCTGTTCTCTCCAATCTACTCACCAAGGAGCTCCACTGCAACCTTCTTTAAAAAAATAAAAAATCATGTTTCTCTTTTGAAAACCCCTCCATGGCTTTCCATCGCACTTAGAACAAATCCGAAGTGCACACGCAACTCTAATTCCCTGTCCTACCTGACTGCCATCTCCTCCTCCTGGCCTACCTGCCCCCCGGCCCCACCCTCAGTGCTTTCTAGTCACACAGGCTGACTTCCATCCCTTCTAACAAGCTCTGTCCTGCTTGGAGTCTTTCTTCACAGGCAGCCCTCCGCCTGAGCTGCTCTCCCTGCCCACCCCTCGGGGGCTCACCCTCGATGCTGTAACTTAAATATGACCCCCCTGCTCAGGGAGCCCCTCTCAGACCACACTAAAAGAGATCCCCCAATAGTCTCCATGTAAGCACATTGTCTATTTTCTTTACAGCACTTTTCTCCACTTGTAATGCAGTTACCGCATCAGCGTCCCCATGGATAACAGATGGCCCGTCCACAGCAGGATGACTTGAGGACTTTTTACAAAGGTGTGGGTCTAGGAAAACCACAAAGGGTCGTACAGCTATCTGTGGCTATGGCAGCCAAGCTGATACCACGTGGAGGCCCCCAAAATGAGGAGAGAGAACAGTTACCAGAACGTGGAAGGAGAGGAAGTCAGGTCTAGTCGGCTTTCCTAGGTGGAGGGGCACCCATCCTCCAGCTGAGGGACACATCCAACCACTGGGTCCTGACCTCACACTCCTTCCTCCCCCAGACCTCCTGCTGGGGTACCCCCTTGGGGAAGGGACCTGGGTTGGGCATCCATAGCGGTCAGCCTCCTGGGACAGAGAAGAGGTGGACAAGCGTGGAAGATAGATCTGGAGGGGCAAACGGAAGAATCCTCCACAGGGCTGTCTTCCCTCTAAACTATCCAACATCACCACTACATACCCAGAACCGAGCACAGGACCCTACGCTCAGCAGACATTCTATTAATATTTGCTAAATAAATGAACGAAGGATGATCATGGGAGGTACCCAACAACTACTCTTTGGGCAGCTAATTAATGGATGCGTCAGGATCATTGGAATTTTAGGAAATTAAGGCATAGCCATTATGTCTCAAAATACAAAGATGTAAGAGCCACAGTCTTTGAGAATCTCTAAACATTTCACCCAGAAAAGTCCTAACTTCCCCAGTCAGGCCAAGAAGGAAAGACCAATTTGCACTAAGTTCTGTAGACTTTGTTTTCGCTGTCTCCCACAGGGTCAGCCCCTGGCCAGTAGGATGGATGCTATTTACTTTTAGGAGGGCACTGACTCCTCTCCGCCCTGTTTGCTCTGTGGGCTGAAGACTCTAATTCAACATTGTGAAAATGACTCTACTACCCAAAGCAATCTACAGATTCAATGCACTCCCTATCAAACTACCACTGGCATTTTTCACAGAACTAGAACAAAACATTTCACAATTTGTATGGAAACACAAAAGACCCCGAATAGCCAAAGCAATCTTGAGAAAGAAAAACAGAGCTGGAGGAATCAGGCTCCCTGACTTCAGACTATACTACAAAGCTACAGTAATCAAGACAGTATGGTACTGACACAAAACAGATATATAGATCATTGAAACAGATAGAAAGCCCAGAGATAAACCCACACACATATGGTCACCTTATCTTTGATAAAGGAGGCAGGAATGTACAGTGGAGAAAGGACAGCCTCTTCAATAAGTGGTGCTGGGAAAACTGGACAGGTACACGTAAAAGTATGAGATTAGATCACTCCCTAACACCATACACAAAAATAAGCTCAAAATGGATTAAAGACCTAAAGGTAAGGCCAGAAACTGTCAAACTCTTAGAGGAAAACATAGAACACTCTATGACATAAACCACAGCAAGATCCTTTTTGACCCACCTCCCAGAGGAATGGAAATAAAAACAAAAATAAACACATGGGACCTAATGAAACTTCAAAGCTTTTGCACAGCAAAGGAAACCATAAACAAGACCAAAAGACAACCCTCAGAATGGGAGAAAACATTTGCAAATGAAGCAACTGACAAAGGATTAATCTCCAAAATTTACAATCAGCTCATGCAGCTCAATAACAAAAAAACAAACAACCCAATCCAAAAATGGGCAGAAGATCTAAATAGACATTTCTCCAAAGAAGACATACAGACTGCCAGCAAACACATGAAAGAATGCTCAACATCATTAATCATTAGAGAAATGCAAATCAAAACTACAATGAGATATCATCTCACACCAGTCAGAATGGCCATCATCAAGAAATCTAGAAACAATAAATGCTGGAGAGGGTGTGGAAAAAAGGGAACAGTCTTGCACTGCTGGTGGGAATGTGAATTGGTACAGCCACTATGGAGAACAGTACGGAGGTTCCTTAAAAAACTACAAATAGAACTACCATATGACCCAGCAATCCCACTACTGGGCATATACCCTAAGAAAACCATAATTCAAAAAGAGTCATGTACCAAAATGTTCATTGCAGCTGTATTTACAATAGCCAGGACGTGGAAACAACCTACGTGTCCATCATCGGATGAATGGATAAAGAAGATGTGGCACATACATACGATGGAATATTACTCAGCCATAAAAAGAAACGAAATTGAGCTACTTGTAATGAGGTGGATAGACCTAGAGTCTGTCATACAGAGTGAAATAAGTCAGAAAGAGAAAGACAAATACCGTATGCTAACACATATATATGGAATTTAAGGGGAAAAAAATGTCATGAAGAACCTAGGGGTAAGACAGGAATAAAGACACAGACCTACTAGAGAATGGACTTGAGGATATGGGGAGGGGGAAGGGTAAGCTGTGACAAAGCGAGAGAGAGGCATGGACATATATACACTACAAAACGTAAGGTAGATAGCTAGTGGGAAGCAGCCGCATAGCACAGGGAGATCAGGTGCTTTGTGACCGCCTGTAGGGGTGGGATGGGGAGGGTGGTAGGGAGGGAGACACAAGAGGGAAGAGATATGGGAACATATGTATATGTATAACTGATTCACTTTGCTATAAAGCAGAAACTAACACACCATTGTAAAGCAATTATACTCCAATAAAGATGTTAAAAAAAAAAAAAAATGAGCCCTGGGGAGCCAGCTCCTCTGAAATCCCTATGGTCGGCTGCCCTGAATCTCCACCAGCTTGTTCCTTCCCCGCTGCGCAGTCAGTAAGGGCTCCTAACTGGAGGCTGACCCATGGGGTAGGAAAGCCTGGGCTCTGGTGTAAGACTGACCTAGCCTCAGGAGCCAGCTTCTGCACCTATTGGTTGTGTGACTTTTAGCAAACACTTATCCTCTCTGAATCTCTTATAAAACAGGGGCAAAGGAAACTACATTTCAGAGTCATGAATGATGTATGTAAAGTAAAAAGCAGCAGTGGCTTATTCAATGTGTCATAGATATTATTTTTCATAAGGTCCTTGAAGGAAGGAACTGTGTCTTATTCAACCTTGTATCTCCAGGACCTACTGCAGGGTCATAATTTCAAGGACGTCAGGAAAGACCCCAGGGTCTTTTCTACCCAATCCCTGATACCTTCAACTTGAGTGAATAGACAAGTACTTCTATTAAGCTTTAAGCCTTGTCTCCACCTAAAATGTAATGCCTCTCCTGTCCCATCCAAGAATGACTTGATCGTTACTATCAACACTTTAATATGAATGAGTCTCTGTATTTTCCCATCGTAAGGTTAGGTTTTCCCTGAGGGTGAGGAGTGAAGCTGGGTGGAGGACAGGTTGCAGGGCACCTGCAGGGTACGCGGTGAAGGCTGAAGGACGCACCCCTCCAAGGAGATGAGAGGGGTGAAAATAAAGCAGACTCACTGTACCATTTTGGTTTAGAAATGGTCCAGAAAGCTAGCCTTGAACCAGTTGCTGTCACGACCACCCAACGTAAGTTTCCAGACACCACCCCAGACCTGTCCATTGGAATCAGTTGATCATATTTGATTCAATACACATGAGTGTCTCCCTGATATGGGGCCTGGCCTCCACTGGCACAGGTCACACTGTAACTTGGAGCTTTGCTCTTCTGGAGAAGGAATCGCCCATTCTAAGCGCAGAAAGTCTGAGAGCCTGGATTTATCAATATATCCCAATGCCATTGCTTCCTGGCTCTGCACCTCCCACCCTCAAGGCTGGCTTCATGGGTCTGTGCAGCCCTGTAGGGTCCTGTGATCAGAAGGAACTCATTGCCCTTGGCCTAATGCTCTGCAGTCACCATCCAGATATTCTTAATAAGTTCTTAACAATGGCTTTGCATTTTCATTTTTCACTGAGCCCTGCAATTCTGCAGCTGGTCTTTTCCACACTTTACTTACTCTCTCTGCATCTCTGTAACCTCATTTGTGAAATTGGGATAGCCACACCTTCTGGTAGGATGACGGAGGGGTTAAATGAGACAGTATATGTAAAGCCTCCCCCAGAGCAGCTGCTACCCTCCCTCTGATTTTCAAAATCTCACTTGCTTCTCCCATGATCGCGCGGTCAGCTCAGTAGCCCACGTCATGCCCACTTAACAAAGGGAGAAGCTGGGACTTGGAGCTGCTGAGTGACTTATCCTGGGCCACAGAGCAAATCAGAACAGAAATGGGAGCTTGAACCCTGTCACTGCCTCCTTGGGGGGAATCCTTCCGGGGTCCAGCAGGTGTCCACCCATCCTTGTTTGGCCAAGGGACCAGATGACCAGTGGCGCAGGGGGGGGTCACTTTGGGCCTGCACTTGGGGTTGGCAGGGTCTGAAGACCCAGAAGGCAGCACAGTTCCCACCTCACTCCTCGGAGAATGAATCCCATTCTCAGCCAAGGGGGGGTCAACCCTGGAGACCTGCAGGCCCCAGGGTGGTGGTCCCTCCCCACCCCTCAAAAGACTCACCTTGGGCACCCTGGTTGGCTAGGATTAACCCCTTCTCTGCTTTCTTCTTCTTCTTCAGCTTCAGCCCAAACATCTCCTTTCTGAAAAAAAAAGAAAAATTAAAAAATACAGTGATAATAACTTTGACTCACTCAGACATGTTAAGAGAAAATACACACACACACACACACACACACACACACACACACACACACACACACACACACACACACACACACACACACACACACACACACACACACACACACACACACACACACTGAGTTCTTCTTCTGGAACCTGACCATCCTCCTAAACCACCCGGGATGGGCATCAAAAGACAAGTATCAGGATGACCCAACATGCTCTCCAGACTCTTACAGAAACCACAAAACCCCCTCCTAAACAGAAATCCTGAGTCCACCTAGAACCACACTTAAATTAGGCATAATACAAATACTAATAACACTAGCTGTTTTCTTCTCCATTTCTCTTTACTCAGCTGTGCCAGGCATTCAAAACATATGATATCATTTAATCATCACAGAAACCCTCTCCTATCCATCTTACAGATGAGGGGCCAAGGCCCAGAGAGGGTAAGTAAAGTTTCCAAGGTCACACAGCTCTTAAGTGTCAGAGCTACCCCTGGAACCAGGCCTGTCTGATTTTAGAGCCCAGGCTCTAACCACAGGGTCACCTAAGCAGAATGAACACCCTCTCCACAGCTGAGCTCCAGACCATTTCTAAGGTCAAGAGGCTCTGGGATTTATTAAGGTCACTCCACAAGTGCACAGCTCAGCTGACATGTAGTATATGCCCAGAATGTTAGCTATTATTATTATTATTATTAGCCATGAGCAGGAAGCTGTTTGGGGGCCTCCTCCTCAGCCCTGGAAAGGGGCCCAGTCTGTTGTTTCTAACTGACACCAGGAGCATCCCCACCCTCTGCCAGCCTGCTGAGAGAATCCATTTCTGGAGCTGCGCGGAAGGATGGAAGGTCAGAAAAAGTTCTGGCTTTGAGTCGGGCAGGCTGATGGGGTGGTCTTTGGAGACGGGAAGAAGAGGAACAGGGACGGAATGGAGAAGGGAGGCGAGAGCAGCAAAGGCTCGGACCCTCTCAGCGAGCATCCTGCAGTCCTGAGCAATGTGAGGACAGTGGCAGAACAACTGAAGTTTTCCATTTTCTTACATATTTAGGACTCAAGAGTGCGTGGACTGCAGTGGCCAAGATCGGGGCCTCCACAGCCAGACTGCCTGGGTGCTAATCCCAGCACCATCTCTTCGATCTTGAACAGGTCACTTAACCTCTCAAAACTCCAGGGTCCTCATGTGTAAATGAGATAACAAATGTAAAGCATTTAGCCCAGTACCTGGAACATACTAGTTCCTCAATAAATGTTAGCTATTCTTGTTATTATTTGAAGGGATAAGGTTAGAACTAATGAGAGGAAGCTACTAGGAGACATATGTCCCCTCCATTCACTTATTTATTTATTTCCTTATTTGTTTATTTATTCTTTTCATGTCCAGCCTTGATCCAGATGAGGAATTAAGGAGCCTTCCTCATTGGTGCTGCCTGAACAGTGGAATGCACTGCACTGGGTGGAAGTGAGTTCCCAGTTCCTGGAGATGTGCAAGCAGAGACCTAAGGACCACTGGTAAAAGATGTTGTAGAGAGGACAAACATCAAAAGCAGGGGGCACTGGCCTAGTGGACTCCGGGGGTCCTTTGAGATCCTGAAATACAGTAGAATGATGGAAAGAATGGGTTCTGAATTTATAAGCAGCTCATGCAGCTCAATAACAAAAAAACAAACAACCCAATCCAAAAATGGGCAGAAGACCTAAATAGACATTTCTCCAGAGAAGATATACAGATTGCCAACAAACACATGAAAGAATGCTCAACATCATTAATCATTAGAGAAATGCAAGTCAAAACTACAATGAGATATCATTTCACACCAGTCAGAACAGCCATCATCAAAAAATCTACAAACAATAAATGCTGGAGAGGGTGTGGAGAAAAGGGAACCCTCTTACACTGTTGGTGGGAATGTAAATTGATACAGCCACTGTGCAGAACAGTATGGAGGTTCCTTAAAAAACTACAAATAGAACTACCATATGACCCAGCAATCCCACTACTGGGCATATACCCTAAGAAAACCATAATTCAAAAAGAGTCATGTACCAAAATGTTCATTGCAGCTCTATTTACAATAGCCAGGAGATGGAAACAATCTAAGTGTCCATCACCGGATGAATGGATAAAGAAGATGTGGCACATATATACAATGGAATATTACTCAGCCATAAAAAGAAACGAAATTGAGCTATTTGTAATGAGGCGGATAGCCCTAGAGTCTGTCATACAAAGTGAAGTAAGTCAGAAAGAGAAAGACAAATACCATATGCTAACACATATATATGGAATCTAAGAAAAAAAATATATCATGAAGAACCTAGGGGTAAGACAGGAATAAAGACACAGACCTACTAGAGAATGGACTTGAGGATATGGGGAGGGGGAAGGGTAAGCTGTGAAAAAGCGCGAGAGAGGCATGGACATATATACACTACCAAACGTAAGGTAGATAGCTAGTGGGAAGCAGCTGCATAGCACAGGAAGATCAGCTCGGTGCTTTGTGACCGCCTGGAGGGGTGGGAGGGAGATGCAAGAGGGAAGAGATATGGGGACATATGTATATGTATAACTGATTCACTCTGTTATAAAGCAGAAACTAACACACCATTGTAAAGCAATTATACTCCAATAAAGATGTAAAAAAAAAAAAAAAAAAAGAATGGGTTCTGGAACCACCCAGACAGGGTCGGATTGGGTAAGTCACAGCACTTCTCTGAGCCAGTTTCCACCTGAGTACAATGGAGATAAATGACACCGTACATACTTTACAGGATTGTTGTAAGAATATAATGAGGTAAGTAAGCAAAGCACCTAGGACAAAGCAAAGCTGTGATAAGAACACGCTTCTGAGTCTCCCAGGAATCTCAAATACACAAGGGACATTCCCTTTTTTTCCTGAAATTTCTTAAAGGAAATTTCCAATAATAGTTTTTGCTTTCCTGTTTTCAAAGGAGAGTTACCATGCAGAGAGTCCAAGGCCAGTCCCGTCCAGACCCTGAATTGCCACTGTGGTCCCCAAGGGCTCCCTGCCATGATCATTTCACAGAGGCAGAATCTGATGTTCCTGGGAAGTTGGCAAGCAGGCTCGACAGAGTACTTGAGAAGACTGAGTAACTTCCATCTGGAAACAGGAAGTTGCTACCAGTAAATGACAGTAGCTACCGGAGGGAGACTTAACACTCCTTTAGGAAGCTGACAGTTCATCACGGATGGCCTCAGCATTCCGAGCCCTCCCACAGGGCAGTGACTGAGGCATGGGGCATGCCACAGGCTACTGTCGTGGGCACGGGAGCAGGGAGAGATGCGCCACCTCTCAGAGTCAGGCACCCCTGCCCCTCCAAAACCAAGAGCTCCTAACCCTGCTGTCCATTAAACCCACCTAAGGAGTTTAAAATATACCAATGTCCGGAACCACCTTCAGAGATTTTTAATTAATTTGGGAGAAGAACCAGTTCTCAGGAGGTCTGCTCTAGACACAGCTCAGACCCCCTACAGAGGAAGCCAGAAACCTTCCAGTAATGCCCAAAGAATTTACAACCAGCTCTGCTCTCTGCGTGGATTGATGTTTGTTTCACAAACACACAAGGTTGTCTGCCTGAAACTCTGAGTCAGTTATCAAGGGCACTCCCAGCATGACTCCCAGCGTGAAAAGGTTTCTTGATGAAAATTGATTTCTTCTCCTCAGCCCCCTGACATCCACAGTAGAGAGGGCATAGCTCGCCAGCCCTGAAAGATCTTGCCACTGGCAGATTGCACAGCCCAGGGTAAATTGGAGACACAAGACTCAGCTCAGGGCCCTGCCTGAAGCCACCTGTTAGCTCCAGAATTGGGGGCTGCATGCTTAAATCAGATGAACACGTTTCATTCTCACATGACACAATATTTCTTATCAAATCCACAGGGTGATGTTAAAAAAGGAAACAATGCTTATACAATGTAAAACATGCTATAAAGTATTACAATGTTGATGACAAGAAAACATGCTACAATATTCCCCTGAGTGAGTTCTGAAGGTTTTAAACATGCTTTGACACTCACCAAGTGCCAAGAATACCATGTTACATACATAAGCTCCTAGGATCCCCACCACGTACCACGAGGAGGATGCTATTATTATCCACTTTTACAAACAAGAGTTTGTCGGGGTTTCCAGCCAATATTTTGGGATCAACCAGTAAAGCAGGAAGACTTACCTGGTAAGTCTTCAAGGCAGTTGCCATCGTACCGGCCCCCCTCTCCAGTTTGCCGAGGATTCCGGCATGGGAACCTCCTGCCCCACTTCAAAGAAAGGATGGAACTCTCCAGTTTAGGGTCTACTGAATCTCCTCCCAGGGCCACCCCAAGATAAGTCAAGAGACACACAGCAACCCCCATACCACCCTGGTCTCCTCAGGGCGAAGCTACCACGACTCCGATATCTACATCCAAACAGCGAGAGCATTAAACAGTGCGCGTGTTTAACTTGCTTCCGCACATCTGTTCAAGGCGGCGTTGCTCCACGTTGAGCCCAGGGCTCGCACTGCCAGGGAGGCAGCCAGCCTGGCACACAGAAAGAGGAGCCCGGCAACTGGAGTTTGGGTCTCATCTATGACACTTTCTAGCTACGTCACTGCAGCTGGCCACAGGACTTCTCGGAGCTCCAGGCTCCTCTTCTGCAGGAAGTGGTGGTAAAGTTAACACTGCTTTTCTCACTGGGATATTGTGTATGTCACCTCATTGAACCCTCATGCTGAACTGCTCTAAGCTCTACAAATAGCAACTTTACTGTCATGTCCACGGCTCAGGGGAGCGAGATCAGGAAATCGCTCACAACCACGGTCACCTTGTGGTTTTCCACTTGTGTCACCAGATTCCCCTTCTGGAATCACCTTTTCTACCTTCAGTGCAGAAGAGAAGCAGCTCAGGCCAAGAGGCCAAACACTAAGTTAATTGCATCAATGGATGTGACCAGTACCGGCCCCTGCTACTCTCCTTCCCAGATAAGAAGACTCAGGTCACCTCTGCACCTCACCCTCCAGTTCCACTCATAACATCCAGTGTGGAAAAAAAAAAAAAAAAAAAACACTTTGGGGCTTCCCTGGTGGCACAGTGGTTAAGAATCCACCTGCCAATGCAGGGGACACAGGTTCGAGCCCTGGTCCGGGAAGATCCCACATACCGCAAAGCAACAAAGCCTGTGCACCACAACTACTGAGCCTGCGCTCTAGAGCCCGTGAGCCACAACTACTAAAGCCCACGTGCAACAACTACTGAAGCCCACGCACCTAGAGCGCGTGCTCCACAACAAGAGAAGCCACTGCAATGAGAAGCCCGTGCACTGCAACAAAGAGTAGCCCTTGCTCACCACAACTAGAGAAAGCCAGCGCGCAGCAACAAAGACCCAACGCAGCCAAAATAGATAGATAAATAAATTTATATGTAAAAAAAAAACCACTTTGATTTGTGAATTTCTTTATACACGAACTCTTTAAAACTTTAAAAAATATATTATATTTAATAAAATTCCTTTATCAGAAGAATGGATTTGCAGGTAATCAAGTCTATCCTAAAAAACAAAACAAAATCAAGCTTTATCACCATTTTGAGGTTATCCAGAGAGCCTTGGGTAAATTTCCCATTGCCTGCTAGGAAATACCTTCTTGGGTATATGCTATCTGTGTACTCATCTTACTTCTAGGACTGGCATATATTTATTAAAGGCAAACCAGCAAACATAGAAACAGCCGTAATGTGGGCTTTGACAGAAGATTGTTAAAATATAAACCTATGTGACATCTTGCCTTGTCAAGACTCCGAAACTTGTTTTCCTCTCTGCCCGTGATCTTCCCATTACTGCTCTCCTGATCATATCCATTTACTTAGGACGATGATGGTCAACTTTGGCTGTACATCAGATTCACGTGAGGGAGCATTCTAAAACTATCTCCCACTCTACGGCCAGATCCCATCCCAGAGAGTCTGAGTTCATTGGTCAGCACCGGGGCCAAGCTGCAGTAGTTTTTTAGGTTCCCCAGGTGATTCTAAAGTGCAGCAGGGTTGCAAACCCCTGTGGCTAAGTAATCAGTGCCAATGAGCTGTGTTCTCAAAGACAAAGTTCATATATACATATATATATATATAGTGTGTGTGTGTGTGTGTGTGTGTGTGGTACGCGGGCCTCTCACTGTTGTGGCGTCTCCCATTGCGGAGCACAGGCTCCGGACGCGCAGGCTCAGCGGCCATGGCTCACGGGCCCAGCCGCTCTGCGGCACGTGGGATCTTCCCGGACCGGGGCACGAACCCGTGTCCCCTGCATCGGCAGGCGGACTCTCAACCACTGCGCCGCCAGGGAAGCCCACTCCACTTCTTACCTATCACTTTGTCTCTCACTGAATTCTTTCTGAGACGAGACATCAAGGACCTCAGATTCACCGGGAACACTCCCCCATCCCTTCAATCTGAGGGGCTCCATTTCTATCTGTTTTATATATTAAGTTGTAAAGTTTGAAAACCACTCATCAAGACTAACCTACTCGTTTGGCCAGTAGGGAAACTGAGGCCCAGAAAGAAACTAGGAACCAAATCAAGATCATATACCTGTTTATTGAAACTGCTGGGACTTCTGGGTGCCCATTTATCCTGTGTTCACCCCCCAGAAATGCTAAGACCTCAGCAAGCATGGACCCCCACAGCCCTCCCTCTCCAAACCCAGGCCGGGGGAACTCTGATAACAGACACACCTCGAATCCCGTTCATTCAAAAATGGACTTTTTCCTTCCATAGAGCTGTACTTCAGAACCCCTGTGCATTACAGAAAATGCTCCAAGGGGTTAAATATGATAATCTAATCACTTTCCTCCAGATAGTAAAAAAAGCCAAATGAAAGAAATTTCACAACTGTTCAAAGCAAAAGCAACTTGCTCAAAGTCACCCAGCTACAAGTTGGCCAAGCTGGGGACAGAGCCCGGTCTCCTCACAGCCAGATGAATGCTCTTCCTCCTAGACCATGCTGGGATGGATAATTTGTTCTCTATAGTCATCCATTTTATTATTTAGTATCATTATTCGAAGTGCTCTGGGGCAATCAATAGCTGCTGTTCATTAAGCGTGTAGGATAAGCAAGGCATTGGCTTAAGGTCCTGCATACACGTTTTTTCATCTAATCATCCCAATAACCATCCGATGGAAAGGTTCAATCTCTTTTACAAATGCGAAAATTAAAGCCTAGGAGGTTAAGTAACCTGCCTAAGATCCCACAGCTCTAAGCTGCGACAAAACTCTATCCAACCTCCACTCCATACCACCTCCCAAATACCAATCAGAGCCACAATTTTTCAAGCACCTAACCAGAGTCAGGTACTGGGCAATCCTCACTTCCCAGATGGTACCACAGTTCAGAGAGGTTTGGAAACTTGACTACAGCCACACAGCATCCGTTGCTGAAGCCCAGCCTCTTTGCACTCTGCAACCTCGCTCATCATGACCCAGGTCTCTAAGGTTCCCAGCAGCCTAGACAGCAACAGAGTCCAGCTCAGTAATAAGAAGAAGAGCAACCGGTCTCACCTTGACCAGTGAAGGCTCCTGACCTTGTCCAGAAATACTCACGATAACTAACTTCTTGGCCTCAAGGCAGGTCAGCAGGGTAGGAGGTGCAGCGTCCAGCACTGGTCTTTGGGAGGAGAAAGTCTACCCTCTAGAATGGAGAGGGTCTCGGGCACGAGGCTGTCTCCTCCAGACGGGCAGGTGTCTCCCAGAAAATGCCCTTTTTGCTGTGTCTGCCCAGCAGCTCCCTATCTCTGTTTGAAATCCAGAGCCCAAGACTGATCTGCAAACACAGCAGCTCAGAGCAGATCCTGAGAGGAGGGGCCTCCAGGGTGTTTTATTCCAAGTCAGGTAGCCACAGGTAGGTCAAGGCTCAAAGAAACTCCAGCTCCAGACAGTGCCAAAGCCCTGGATACTTTCTAGCCACCGTCCAGCCATCAAAGTTGGATTTTTAATTATTTCACCATCCCCTACTCATTTGCAGTAATGAATATGTTTTCACTTTACTTGGGGCCAGTTCTAGGTACTTTTACAAGTATTATCCTATTTAAGTCCCACAACAGCCCTCAGAGGTAGGTACTATCATTGTGCCCAATGTACAGATGGTGAAACTGAGCCACAGAGAGGCTGGTAAGTGCTGGGATTTGAACCAAGGCCACCTGCCCTCAGAGCCTGTGCTCTCAGGCCCTCCAGCCTGCTCTCTGTGGCATTTCACTGGGACTTGTAGTCTGAGGTTATTTCAAAGATGTCAAGTTTAGAAAGGAGACAAATAAAAAGAAGGCATTTTGGTGGATCAGATGCTTCAGAAGTCATTGCCTGGAGTGGGTTGAATAGTGGCTGCCCAAAATATACACATTTGGGAAACTGTGAATGTGCCCTTATTTGCAAAAAAGAGTCTTTGCAAATGTAATTAAGTTAAAGATCTCAAGATGAGATCATTCTGGATTACGTGAGTGGGTGTTAAACCCAAAGACAAGTGTTCTTACAAGAAACAGAAAAGAAGACACACAGAGAAGGCCATGTGAAGACAGAGGCAGAGATCGGAATGATGGGACCACAAGCCGAGAAATGCCTGGAGCCACCAGAAGCTGGAAGAGGCAAGGAAGGATTCTCTCCCAGAGCCTTCAGACGGAGCATAATCCTCTCAGCACCTTGGTTTCATGCTTCTGGCCTCCAGAACTGGGAGAGGATACATTTCTGTTGTTCTAAGCCTCCCGGTTTGTGGTCATTTGTACGGCAGCACCAAGGAACTGATCCACTGCCCTTTGTTACTTCCTCTTGCGCTTTTTTTAAATTTAAATTAATTAATTTTGGCTGTGTTGGGTGTTCGTTGCTGCACGCGGGCTTTCTCTAGTTGCGGCGAGCAGGGGCTACTCTTCGTTGAGGTGCGCGGGCTCCTCACTGTGGTGGCTTCTCTTGCTGCGGAGCACAGGCTCTAGGTGCGTCGGCTTCAGTAGTTGTGGCACGCGGGCTCAGTAGTTGTGACTTGCGGGCTCAGTTGCTCCGCGGCATGTGGGATCTTCCCGGACCAGGGATCAAACCCGTGTCCTCTGCACTGGCAGGCGGATTCTTAACCGCTGCGCCACCAGGGAAGCCCCCCTCTTGCACTTCTTAATGGCACCACAGGAAAGGAAAGAAAGTGGGTGCACTCCACTGAGCCCCTCATGCGGAAGAATGGGAAGTTGATGCCTGTGGGCCAGGCAGTGGTGTAAGAGCCTCCAAGGGGCAGAACAGCAAGGCAGGAAGGCAGGCGGGTGGGGAGAAGGTTTTGCAAGTGAGGACTGAGCAGGTTACAGAGTAGCTCACAAGGCAGCCTCGTTCAACATCCGCAACTGAGCTCATTGTCTCCAGAGAAATGGGCCTTGGCTCAGGGGTTCACAGATGGGGCACAGGCTCCCTGAAGCATCCCACCTCCTGTTTTTGGTCATCATAGATTTGATCCCAATCAGAAGCAAAGATGTCAGAGATTACTGAGCCCCAACCTTACACGTTACAAAAGGGGAAAATGATGACTAAAGAGGTGATGTGTTCTGAGGTCACATAGCCAATCATGGAACCGTCTGAGCTGGAACCTTGTCTCCTGATTCCTGAGCCGTTCAAGGGAACCAAACCTCCTCCCCTTGTCTGATCTGTTCTTCACAAAAGAAGATCCTGTGGCAACTCTTTTCTGAGCTCAACAGCCCCAGGGGCCCCAAGTGTTCTCTAGCTAAAGCTCAAATCCCTCCTCCTAGGATTTAAGTTTATTTCTCCTTCTTTGCAGAATGACAGCCTTACCATGTGGCTGCTATGTCTGGCTCAGATACAAGTACACATCGTAACAACAGAAGTCATCTGGCTGCACAGTACACATTCAATCATAAATGTTTGCTGATTGCTCATCGCAGGGAAAAACCAAATGGACAACCCCGCAGCCTTATTTCTCTACTTCATCTCGTGCCGCTTGCTCTCTCTGCTCCGACCACACCACCTTCCTTCAGCAACTTGACTGAAACATGCCCTTCCCTCCGGGTTTTTGCACATGCTCTTCTCTGTGCCTAGAATCCATATGCCCTCCCACACCTCTTTGCCCCATTAACTCCATCCCATCCCTGAGAAAGATGTCACTTAACGTCACAAGGACACTGATGTGTATAAAATTGATGACTAATAAGAACCTGCTGTATAAAAAAATAAATAAAATAAAATAAAAAACATCACAAAGCCTTCCCTGAAGCTCCCCTTCCCCCGCCCCCTCCCATAGGCTCAGCAGGTCCTCACATTCCCCGTGCTTTTTCTTTTCATCACTTATCATAGTTTGTTCTTTTATTTTTACATGACTTTTTTCATGAGTGTCCATTAGACCAAAAGTTCCATTAGGGTAGGAACTCTCTCTAGTTGATTCACCACTGTCTTCCCTGCACAAACATTAATTGAACAAAATGCTGAGCTGGTGCAAAGAAATGTACAAAGAAGGAATAGACAAAACTGCCACCTCTCAGGAAAGTAGAACCAAATAGATGAGCGACAGTCACCTCTTTAAGAAATTACCCAGGCACACATCATCCCTGCTACTCCACTTACCCTGTTTCCTGTGCTTTGCCCCTCAACCATTTTAGCCCCAACTGATACTTCTCCAAAAGGGGGAAAGGATGAATTGGTAAAACTCAAAGGGGCCAATAGGGTAACTGATATACAGCTCTGGAAAACGAACTTCAGAGGAGTGTTGCTGTACAATTGTCTAGAATGCAGATCGGGAATTGTCTTAACAATTCAGTTAGCTTCAGAATTATTTTAGAAATTCTCAAAAGAGAGACTATATTGCAAAGCAAGAAGGTTATGAAACTCTCCTCCAACCTTCCTCGCTCTGGGAAGAGAAATAACCCTTTGCATGAAGCTGCTACGTCCATTCCAGATACAAGTGCAGATCACATCAGCAGAAATCATCCTCCGCCCTCCCCCATGCTTTGCCTCCTGCCATGTGGCCTCTGCCAGAGGGAATAAATTTCAGCGTCTACAATCTTTATCCCACATACTGTCTTAGTCATGGAGTGTTTCTTTGGAGAACTCATAACAGTTGTTATCATGATTCAACAAACACTTACTCATTACCTATTAGATGCCCAGCACTGCAGTGGGCCTGTGGGAAGTTCAGAGCAATGAGGGAAAAGACAGTGTGATGTGGTCAAGGGGCACAATGGCTTTCTAGCAGCTAATACACTTGAAAAGGCTTCAGCCACTCCATCATAATATTCTTTCTTATTTCTAGAATGCTTCGTAGATTACAAAGAACTTTCATGTACCACTATGTGTCACGGCAGCTATGTGACATAGAAAGGTTTCCCTGCTACTTGGTAGATTAATCATTTAGGTTCCAGAACCTGGAATGACTTACTCAAGTCTGCATGGTTAAAAAAGGGCCAAAGCTAGAAATTGTGGCAGTCATGAAAAAGTGCCACTCAGATCTCTGGCTGCATGAAGCATAGTTGACTGACCGCCCCAGCTCCTATAACTCTCGATTCACTACTGTGTCACACGAGGCCATGCTGCCCATGGGCTGCTCCCAGCAAATGACTAACCACAGCAAGTGAACTAATCCTGCAAGACACGGGACGCCTCTAACGGATAACTTAGGCCACAAGGCTCCCTCCTGACCTGGAGGAAACTGTTTTAGAAGAATCTTCCTACCCAATTTCCCTTCCTTCCTGCTCTCCATCACAGGGGTCAAATTTGCATCGTGGTCTGAAGACTCTCTGCTTTCTCCTACTCCTTCCTCTTTGTCCTTCCCACGCGTTTCCCCAAATAAATCTTGAGCACGTCAATCCCATCTTGGAATCTGCTCTTTGGAGGTACCACCCCAACAGAACTCTAAATCCAGACTTTATCATTCACAAATGGACCTTCCACAAATAAAGAGATTCCATTTTGAAATATATTTGGAAAATGCTGGAGTTACCCCTGTTTTACAGGGCTTCTTAGATTCAACAGTACGCTTACATGAAATAAGACTCCTCAAAAGCATGAAAGTACCACAGAATCGAGTGGTTCCCAACCTGATTTGACAGCAAAACTTTTTAATTCAGTTCCCCTGAATTGGAGACGGGCAGACTGGAACACAGATCACAATCTGAGAAATCCTGCTAACAAGTAGACACCCTCCAACAAGTGGACACCTATCCTTTCCTCAGCCTTGCTAAAAAGCCTCAAAAGGATGGTTTGATATTCCCTTCTCTTGCTATACCCAAATGGATGTGCAATAATACTGCCAAAAACAGACTGAAAAAGCAAGGGACCCAGGCAACCCTCAATGTCATCGTCCCTGGAAGAATAGGAAATCAATTATCCTTTACATTAAAGCTTTGCTCCTAGTTTTAGCAAATGGTTTGATTTTGATTATTTAAAATAGGTGTCATCTTTAAGAGACAGGTGAACTGAATAAGATAGGAAACGTAAACAGTGGACTCTAAATCGTCTATAGGTCTTGATACTAGACCTATTATTACGGGCATTACTCTGTTGTTTTAATTGATATTAAAATGTTTCTACTCAATGTTGAAAGTCAGTGGTTGTACCTAACTCTCCTTCATGATTCAACAATTGAATGAAAAGGGAATAAATCCACTGATACAAATTGGGCTACAGCTTTTCTGTAAACTTCCCAGAGATGCAGAAGCTAAGCACATTTGAAGCTTAGTGGGAAAAGGCATTTCTATGTACCAAGGAGGTGTTCCCTGTGTAAACAGTTAGGTGAGAGTCATCTGAAAGGCCAAACTAGGGTCACTTAAGGCACAAGAGACCTAAAATGAGTCTACATGGGATTCAGTTTTCCTGAATTCACTGGTGTTCCTTCTTCTCCCTCCCTGAGATGTACAGTAATGGAAAGAAGATGTTCTTGGCAAGAAGGAAAGGGGAAACCAGCGAATTGCTTTTGATCACCCCCCATGGAAATGAGAAATAGCAACAGGATTTCAAAAGCGATGAGTCAGCAGAAGTCACCTGGTGGAGAAGGAGAAGAGGGAAAGTAGTTCATGGTAGCTGCAATCAGTCAAAGCAGAGACGGAGTAGCTGAGTCTGCAAAATGATGGAGCAATAAATAGCCAAGGGAAGCCTGATGTCTAGGGGCTGATGTGAACTCTGAACAGCATACCAGTTCCTGAGCAATGCTTCCGTCCCTAATAATAATAATAATGGCAATTATAATGTGAGCATTAATGATATGCCAGGAACTGTGGCAAACACTTTTACATTCTTATCTCATTTCATCCTCAAAACGACTCTGTAAATTATCTACTATTGTTCCCTATTTTACAGATAAGGAAACAGATACCCAGAGAGCTTAAGTTGATTTGCCCAGGATCAACCATCCTGCAGGTAGCAGAGCCAATTCTTGTCTCTGACACCTTTGCTCTTAACTTCCACACTTCACTGCTTCACTATCCCATATTCAACGTATCCATAGGACAAGTTCCATTATTGGAGGTAACCTACATGTTATTTTGTTCTGTGCAACAACAACAACAAAAAACCCCAAATCACACTTATACAGCACAGCACAGGGGAATCATCACCAAAACCGTCTACAGGGCAAGTCTCTTTCTGGAAAGTACTATCATGTTGTAAAAGATCCAGGAGAAACAGGCCATCCTTGTTCTACTATTGTTGTACAATGAAAAGGGGATGACTTTGATTCCATGGAACTGTAAAATTCTGATAGATTGAAGTGCATTTGAGAATGGTTACCATCACCCTTGATTTCTTCCCAAGCATACTGAAAGCTCTTAAAGGACAGAGACAAGATATATTTCACTTTTCTTCCCCTCAGCATCCCATCCAGTGTAGGCATCCAAATAATGTTATACAGAAGGTTTTGAAGCTCTGATAGATTATCTGTGTCTGCACCCCACAGCCTCTCCCAGACAACAGTGACTTTCCCATGACCCGTTTCTGGAGCTTCAGTGATCAGTTAAGTCCAGTCCAGAACGTGCTGTTTTTTTGCCAAAGTTCTGGGATGTGTTTGCCAGTGCTGAAGTTGGGAAAAGATTTTCACCTTCCTGCTTTTTCTAACACTTTAATCATAAGAGGTTAGATATAACCTGGAAAGTCTTACTACGGAGAATAAGGAAATAAATGCTCAGAAACCTATGGGAACATGTCGAAAGCACACAGGAGCCAACCTGAAGGGGCTCCCTCTGGCAAAATATGGAAAAATTTGAGTATCAAAATCAATAACAAAAGGAAGGGATTATAACACATTAAATAATAATCCAAAAACCCATATTGATACTGAAAAGGGGGAAGTGTTGGGAGAGGAAGAGAGAGGGGAAACCTCTTTTTATACTTAGAGGTAATAAAGGAAAATAAGATTATAGACCACCATTTACCATCCCTAGAGTGATTGCTAATTATCACTAAGAATCATCAGTGGAGGCTAAAACCTGTCCCTGTATCCCCTAAAATCATTGCTTATTCCCCAGCCGTATGTGCCTTGTGTCTGTAACTGGGAAACAGTTCACTACCCTCCTCTTCACAACTGCCCATACTTAGTGTGTTAAGTCTCTGGTCTGCTGGGATTATAAGAATCTCCAAGGGGAGACAGAGACAGTAATATTTGATAGCACACAATGAATTGTTAACGAGGCCATTTGAAATTTGTGGATGGAAAGAAACTTCCCAGGTTCTGTTCAATTCCATCCTTGAAAAAAAAAAAAAAAGAAGTCTCTGCAGCTCCCCAGACAGGCCTTTTCTATGGTGGCCTCTCACAGTGGGTTTGATAGTTGGCAAAAGGATTTGTAAGGAGCTCTTAACTGGAATCCTGCTCTACTAACTGCCTTTTGTCTTTGTAACCCAAGATTTACTTTCTCATACAGGTGTGTACACAGCAAGGGAATGCTAATGGAACCAAGAGAGGTCCAGACACGCTAACTGCCAAGTCAGACCTTCAGCAAACACCCCTCCTCGATCACATGAAGAGGAAGTACATGAAAAGGGAGCTGATTTTTGGGAATGATTTCCTACAAGCCTCTTTCTTAGGAAGGAGGCCGGGCTGGGATAAAACTCACCCGCTGACCCTGCAAAGCTTTGGTGAGGCTTTTGGTACACGAGACTGGTTCTTCAGGAGGGCAGCCTGCCAGGAGGTTCATGAACCCCCAGATTCAGAGATGCCCATTAACAAATCACTTTCCTCATGGGATTTAAGAAAAGATGTAAAAAATGCCAGCAAGGTCTCCGGAGCCTCAGGGGGAGTGACCAGCGGGCGAGAACAACAGAACCACAGTGGGCTGGGGGCCAGGTGTTGGCTTTGGTCAGCCACCAGCTGAGAAACGTTTCCCACACCAGCCTCCAGGAGGAAGCCCAAGCCAGGCCTCCTCACAAAGGCAGATTGAGACAGGACCTCCCGTCTCAGTCTCTGGAGGCCCTTCTCAAATTGCTAAAACCGAGACTAATAAGAATGGCACCTGCTCGTTGAGGTGAGTTCACCATGTGCCTGGCACTCTGCTGAGTGTTAGACACGCCCCATCGTAGTTTGTCCCAAGGTGACCCCTGAAGTGGGTACAATGTCCTTCCTATTTTAAAGATGAGAAAACTGAGGGGACCTAGAGAGGTGCCCAGGTAAGACCACTCAAACAGTAAGTGGTGGAAAGGGAATTCAAACCGAGGCAGCCAGTCCTTCTTGGAGTCTGTGAGATTAGTCACTGCGCCCTCCAGCCCGAGTCATGGGTGTCCCCCGCTCACTGCTGAGCTCTGTGTCTCCTCCTTCTCTGACTAAGGCCCAGCTGTAATGAATGGCTTCATCCTCTGTCTCCGGAGGAAATATATTAATATAAATACAAATATAAAAATAATACAATATAGCCTCTCATGGCACTGTTAGTTCATTTATTCTTTATAGATAGCAACGATACATGAGACACAAAAGATAAAACCAGGAAGGGGGGGAAATATGGTTATAAAAATATAAAAGGTCAGGGCTTCCCTGGTGGCGCAGTGGTTGAGAGTCCGCCTGCCGATGCAGGGGACACGGGTTCGCGCCGCGGTCCGGGAAGATCCCACATGCTGCGGAGCGGCTGGGCCCGTGAGCCATGGCCGCTGAGCCTGTGCGTCCGGAGCCTGTGCTCTGCAACGGGAGAGGCCACAACAGTGAGAGGCCCGCGTACCGCAAAAAAAAAAAAAAAAAGATGAGTATTAATCTCTGGGAGTAGGATTTGGGTTAATTTTACTTGCATCTTTATACATTTTTGTGTTGTTTTACATTTTAATAAAGGCTGTGTATTATGTTTACAATCAGCAAAACCTGTAAAGCTCTTTTCGTTTTGGAAAAAAAAAAAGTATCTGGAACAAGGAGGCTCTTACCAAACACTAGTTAAATGGAAAGTGACTCATGGTCCGTTCGGCACCAGCAGGATTATCCAAATGGCATGAATAAATAAAGAGCTGAAGGGCCTTCCTGATGTTATATTGCACCAAAATGCCCTAGTCTGTTCCCTGAGTAAACACCACGGCAGTAATGTTGTTATTGATGTGGCGAGGACCCCAACATCAGTGAAATCCTTCACAGTTTTGAAAGGCTTTTGCTTTCAATGTCTCATTTGACCTTCAAAACCAGATTTGTGACTATTCCCCAAACTAAATTCCCTAAATGTCTGTCCAGCCACTGTTAGGCAACATTTCCAGGCCGGCGATGGCACAGTTGCTTGTTGGTTGGACAAATGGGTGGATGGATGGATGGATACTAAAGGAGTGAATTCTTTTCCCTCTTTTACAGACAAGAAAACAGAGAAGCAGAGTTGAAGCAACATGCCTAGGATGATACAGTTAGTAAACTAGGGTGATACAGTTAGTAAATGATTAACTCAGGGGTTGCAATCATTCTTGTATATGGTTTCTTAATCAGCCCTCTTTTATCAAAATGCACCCACCAAATCTGTTTTCTTTGGGAGGAAACTCTTCACTATCACTGACAGACATATACTTGATAATCAGGGGTGATAATCAAAATATTGGTGGCATGGGTATTGACCTGTCAGAATGGCACTGGTTCCTGGACACCTCCTGCCATGCCAGGCATTAACCCATTAATTGCTGGATGTAGGTGGTCCTAGGTGTCAGAAGGACATTCAGTGGGCTCAAGACAGGAGCCCACTCAGCCACTGGTATGGAGCTAGTCAGCCACTGGTATGGAACAGTTTCATTATTTTACCAATGAATGCAGCCATACAAGTGCATAACAGCTGGATATAAGCCCTGCCCCAAACCCTCTGCAACACTGAAGTGTTGGTCCCCACGTGAGAAGTTCTGCTCTCTTGCCACTCACAGCACAGACCTTTCCCCAGGCACTATTTATAATGCCACTTAAAACCTTCATCCTGACACATCCAATCTGCATGCATAAATGAAATCGAATGCCATTATCCTCTTCTGAAAATTATCCTGAGCCCGACCATGACAGGGGATAAGGGCAGGCACTGGGAAGGAAAGAATGATTACAATGAGGGAGAGGATGAGCTAAAATCTCAAAAAATACAAGACAGCAGCACAGAAGACCAGCCCTCACCATGAACCCAGTGCTCCCTGGACACACACACACACTGTGTAAGTGCAGCTTTGTTCTAGGCACCAGGTAAGATTCTGGAAGACAGACTGTCCCTGACCTCAATCTGTTCAGAGTCCAGGAAGGCAGCAAGAGAGACATTGGAAGTAGCTGTTGTATAAATGGAAAGTTTAGAGACGAGAAGAGCACTATGGGATTTCAGAGGAGAGAGTTTCTTTCCACCAGAGGAAATCTAGGAAGGCTGCCTGAGGAAGGCGGCCTTGACCCAAGTCTTCTTTAGAAACAGTGGCAGTTACACTTGGGAAGGAAGGAAAACGTGCCATCAGAGATTAACACAAGCCAGTCCGGAAGCAAACATCATTGTCCAAGCATTTACCAGCAAAATACACAGAACGGACATCGTACATACTTAACTGAGCTTGTCATTCCCAAAGACATCATGCTTTCTTACCTCCCAGCCTTTACTTGTGCTGTGCCTTCTACCTGGAATATTCTCTCTCACCTTCACCTCCACTTCCACATTCAAGAATGTTGTTTACCATTCACCCTCCACTTCTCAGCTTAGATGCCCTTTTTCCAAGAAGCCTTCCATGATCCTGCAGAATGGGTGAAATTTCTCTTCCCACCCGGGCGTCTACCCCTATCATAATCTCACAACACCCAAATCATAGTCGTCTATTTTGTTATTCATCAATATCACTTGTCTGTAAGTGCTTTGAGAGAAGAATCTGGGTGATCCATTTTTGTGGACCCAGTGCCTGGTAAGGTGCTGTACTCATAGCAGATATATTTAATAAATGACTGAGTTTTCAAAAATGATTCAGCAGCCCAATCATGTACTGTTACGCCAATCCCGTCCCCAAGCAGAGCTGAGGGCTGCCCGTGTAATTCTACCAAGTTGCTTTGTAGATGAAAAGATACAAATGTCCTTAGATCCCTTTTAACCAGCCCCAAGCAAAATGAAGAGCCAAGTCGTGTGTTCTGAACACACGACTATCTCCCCCAAGGCCCTTGTGGCCACAGGGGTGCAGGCTGAGCCCCAGCAAAGCTCCCCTGGCAAGTCCAAAAATGAGACCATAGGACTAAAAAGACACCACCTCTTATTCAAGAACCGAGAGAAGAGATTTTGAGGCAGGAGGAGAAGGCCAGAGGGAGAAAAGAAACCACAGGCTTAAGGTGGCTTTACAGGATAGTGAAATTACATAAGGAAAGGTCCTGCTTTCCGAAAATAACAGCATTTAATATTAACCCTTTGTAGTCCAGTTGAAAAAATTAAAGGAAATTTTTTAATGTTCAAAATGTTAACAATGGTTATCTCCAGTGATATTGTGAGTGATTTTTAAAATCCTCATGACTTCTATATTTTCCAGATTTTCTACAATGAAAATTATATATTTTCTCATCAGATGGGAAAAATATGTCCTTTAAGTGCATGATCAGGCCCAAATGTCCCGCCTGGCCCACAACCTTTGCCTCCTAAGCCTTAAGTCTTAGTTAACCTTTAAGGGTTTTTTGAAGAGAAACCCTCACCCCCAGCTCCCAGCCCTTTGGCTGTGGCCACACCCAGAAGTCTTCACTTTAGGAGAAGGAAATATATTACTTGGCTTTGGATGGCTTCTCCATTCTTCCTCTTCTTGGTGGCTCCTCTGGGCTAGGAATTGGCAAAGTCCTGGTGTCTGGCTTTATCCAGCTCCTGGGCACAGGTTTCTGAGTTTCAGAGTCATCTGGTGGGTGAGACTGTTGGGGGTGTGGCTGAATCCACACTCATTGATGTGCATGGCTGTTCTTGAGCATCATGTTACCCAGTGTAATCAAAGGCGCAAAAGGAAACCGTCCCACGAAGAGCGGACCCATCTGTCAGGCTTCTTAACCACTCCCACCCAGTGGCATGTGTCTTAATTCCCTTCAATGACAGAATCAAAAGCTAAATGCCTTCAAGCCTCAAACTCATATTCTTCTAAGAATTATGTGATAAGACCACCTCATCTCAAGGAAAACACGCTATTAAGATCACTCAGGGGGACTTCCCTGGTGACGCAGTGGATAAGACTCCACACTCCCAATGCAGGAGGCCCAGGTTCGATCCCTGGTCAGGGAACTAGATCCCACAAGCATGCCACAACTAAGAGTTCACATGTCACAACTAAGGAGCCCGCCTGCTGAAACTAAGATCTGGTGCAACCAAATAAATGAAAAAAAAAAAAATATATATATATATATATATTTTAAAGATCACTCAGGGATTCTCCGGAGGTCCAGCAGTTAGGACTCTGTGCTCTCACTGCTGAGGGCCTGGGTTCAATCCCTGGTCAGGGAACTAAAATCCCATAAGCTGTGTAGCAAGGCCAAAAAAAAAAAAAAAAAAGATCACCCAGTTCTCCTAAAAAAGGGCTATTTCTTCGGTGATGAAATATTTTATTATCAACACTGACCAACATGGTAGCCACTAACCCATGTGACTATTGAGCATTTGAAGTGTGGCTAGTGCAACTGAATGCATTTTAAAAAATTAATTTAGGGACTTCCCTGGTGGTGCAGTGGTTAAGAATCCACCTGCCAATTCAGGGGACACGGGTTTGAGCCCTGGTCCAGAAAGATCCCACATGTGCGGAGCAACTAAGTCCGTGCGCCACAACTACTGAGACTGCGCTCTACAGCCCGTGAACCACAACTACTGAGCCCACGAGCCACAACTATGGAAGCCTGCGTGCCTAGAGCCTGTGCTCCGTGACAAGAGAAGCCACAGCAATGAGAAGCCCGCGCACATCAAGGAAGAGTAGCCCCTGCTCGCTGCAACTAGAGAAAGCCCGCGCGCAGCAATGAAGACCCAACACAGCCAAAAAACAAACAAATAAATAAATAAATTTAGAAAACTAAATAAAATAAGATAAACCAGGTGTATGAGCTCCTTTCCGTAACAGCAAGCAAGACACAGAAGAAAGAGCCAAGGTGTTCCTGGCTTAACAACAGCCAAGTTACAATGGCCGCCAAGTTCATGGCCGTTGAACTTGGAGGAAGAGAGTGGTCTCAAACCCGGAGCTCTGATGCCCATTCTCTTCCTATTTTGATTACAACACACTGCCTCCAAAACCATGCACTGCACTGCCCTTCTAGATCACTGAGGTTGGCAGGGAAATTAATCAGTCAGTTCTAAGCGTTTAGTGTAATAGGCTTTCAACTCCATGGGCTTCTCCTTTTGGATTTCCATAGCATTTGAATGCTTTTTTGAAACTTGACCATAGTAACTACAAGCCTGGACTGAATCAAGACCCTAATACTTATTAACTATGGAAAGTTTGGTCATTTGCTTCACCTCTCTCAGTCTGTTTTCTCATCTGTAAAATGGGGATAAAAATTCACGGTATAGCCATGTTAAAAAAATTTAAGATGATTCCCAGAAATCTCTTCAAAGAGTGTCCAGCAGAAAAAGTCAAAGCTCTCTCTGAGATAACAAGTGTTCAAGTTAATTATGCTTGTACACATGTGTGTCCCATGTGAAACTATCAATTTCATGAAAGGAAAACTTTGCCTGTTTCCTAACCACCCAGCATCCCCATGGGTGCAGAGTGCTCTGAGCACAGCGCAGGTACATATGATGGTTACAAATGTCAGCTTTGGCATGAAGGCTACAGCCTGACTCCAGTACTCATTAAGCTTCTTTTTTTTTAAACACTGACAAGTTTCTTAACGTCCCTGGGTCTCAATTTCCTCATCTGTTAAATTGGCTTAATCCACTAACTTGTAGCTTAACTGTGAGAATTAAAAGACCTTGGTATGTGATGAGAACTCCATAAAAGCTGACTGTTGTGAGCATATTAATGTGTTATCTCTGCTCCCATCCAGGTGTGGTACCATGTGACATTCGTGCCGGAAGTGGCTAATACACAAGAATCGAGGGGTTGATTTTCAGTGAACTCCCTTATTTGTTTACTCTATGCCACAGCTTTCTGCTTCCAAGAGAAGCCAGAGGCAAACCACCATAAACGCAGGGTGTGGGGCAATTCCAGACATCACAGCACAGCACACATGCCAGCTGTTCCCTCGGGAAGGCTAAATTTGCCCTGTAATTTTCTGGAATGAAACCAACAGCCTATTTGCAGGATTGCATGGAAATTCAAAATAGCTGCACCAGAGATGCAGCCTAATATAGAAGACAGGATACTGCTTTGAGAGTCGGAGCCCTGAGTTTGAGAATTTGATCTCAACAGTAACTAGCTGTGTGCCCTTGGGTAGGCCACTTCATGGCTCTGGACCTCAAATTCCTTTTCTCTCACAAGAAGGGCCTAGAGTGGCCAATCTGCAAGGATCATTGCAGTCCCTCTGTTTCAGCATCCTAGGAAGAGCTCATCAGGTCAACAGGAAATGGGCACAGAATGAAGAGCCAAAAAGACCTGGGTTTGAATCCCAAGCTGTTCTACTCTGATCAAGCTACTTAACCTTTCTGGGCCTTGGTTTTCTCATGGGTAAAGTAGGGAGAATAAACATGGCTATTGGAGGATTCAAGAGTGAATATCAAATACTACATTGTGCCTGGGTCACTGGAGATGCTCAGTAAGTGGCGGCTGCTGTGACGATTACTAGCAACACTGTATCATCATCATTATTAATAGTATCACCTTTCTTTAAAAAAGTTAAGTCCCCAAAACATTCCACTGTCATGTGGCGTCGAATAGGCATATTAACTCTTCCCTAGTGATTTGTCTGAAACTAGTCAATTTCCTTCTCCTGTGTATAATTGCTATTGCTTTTTAAATTTTTCACCTTAAACATTTTAATTTTTGACACTTTTTTTTTTAAATTTATTTTTGGCTGCGTCAGGTCTTAGTTGCGGCATGCAGGATCTTCGTTGCGGCTTGCAGGATCTTTCGTTGCGGTGCACAGGCTCTTCGTTGCGGTGCACGGGCTTCTCTCTAGTTGTGGCGTACGGGTTTTCTCTCTATAGTTGTGGCACGCAGGCTCCAGGGCATGTGGGCTCTGTAGCCGTGGCACACGGTTTCCAGAGCATGCGGCCTCCGTAGTTTGCGGCACGCAGGCTCTCTAGTTGAGGCGCATGAGCTCAGTTGTTGTGGCGCATGGGCTTAGTTGCCCCGCGGCATATGGGATTTTAGTTCCCTGACCAGGGATCGAACCCGTGTCCCCTGCATTGTAAGGCGGATTCTTTACCACTAGGCCACCAGGGAAGTCCCTTTAACTTCTTAATAATAGAAAACAATATAGATTAGTTTTGTTCATAAGGTATTTCACATACATTATCCCATGGACTCCTGGGCCACCACCATCATCATCATCATCGTTGTCACCATTACCATCACCACCACACCTCCATTTTTCAACACCTAGGGTCCTGCATGGCTGAGCAACTTACCTCAATGCCCACCCAACCAGGAAGTCACAGGGCCTGGACTTCGAGTTAAGGCTTCTGACTCTGAAGCCCAGGATTATTCTACTCCACCATCAACTGCATGAATTAATTCAACTTTGTCCTCACTGTCATTGACTTGACTAGTCTTAAGATATCTTCCTTTTTTAAAGCAATGGCCCTTCTATAGATGAGGAATTTGAAATGTAGTATTTTTCTAATGTTTAACCTAAACTCCTGAGTCTATCCAGTCATATGCCATCTCACTTAACCATTTAAGCAAATTTTAGATGACCTCTGTTTTAAATTCAATCACCTCAAAAAAGATTATTCTCAGTTCAGGTGAATAAGGGTAGTGTTATATAGCCTTTCGGTTTCAAGAGACTTGGCTAACTCAAGTGAAGGGCGAAGGTTATTTTAAGGATTCCCACTGAATGAAATTATATTGAACAAGGTAGTGAAAGCTGACGTGGCCTTGTGGAGGATGCAACTGAAGAGTGGTTTTTGACCTAAAGCCACTCCAGCGATGCTGGATGCCAAAGGTCCTGGATCTTCTCCCTACTAGCGTTCTTCCATCCTACCATCTTACCATTTTCCTTCTACCACCATACCATCTTCTCCCTAGTGCTCTGCCATGTTACTCATCTATCACATTGTCCTCATGCCATAGACGGGATGCTTTACTCTTTACTTCCTCAAATTCCCTACAGAAATTACATCCCTGGCTCAACTAATTACCATTATTCCCATTTGGAAGAGTGTTTTTGACACGAGGGCACATCTTAGACCACTGATCAGCAGATGAATCTGCTGCTGCTGAGTCAGACGTGGCTTGAGGTGTCAAATGTGGCTGCCTTGGATTGAGCCCTCAGCTAGGGTAGTGGGTGGGTCCATTTTACTTAGAAGTGGCTGTAAACCACACTGTGTGCCATGATTGTCACGGTTCATAGCAACAGAGTAAATTTTTCCTCTCCAGATGCAGCTATTGTTTCACATAAATCTAAACAAAAAAAAGTCATTCTTTTTAATAATAATTTTTCATGTCTCCTTATGGTTTTAAAGTCCTAACTGATGCAGAATCCCAGAGCTGGCTACAATAACACCAATAAAAATTGCTTCCATGGAAAGCTTGTCCTTCCCAACACAGCCCATACTTGCTGTCCTCGTTTCAAATAAAATTAGCACGCTAACCACCACGCCCCCCAAAAAATCACTTCCATGGATACAGTCCTTCACAGTGGTGGCTGCTCTTTCATGCTCTCTGCTTCTCTCAACTGCTGCAGCATCCCGAGTTGACAGAACAGTTATCATTGTCACCACTTGACAGAAGGAAAGCTAAAGTTTAAGAGGAATGATTGGCCTTGGGCCACAAAACTAGTTAGTGGTCTGTGACTTAGACCTCAGTTTCCTAAATCAACCTCTGAAGAAACAGAAAGCAACCTTTATTTTTAGCCAATCATGAATATTTTTTTGACTGTTCATATATCTCACGAGTCCCCTTTAGTCTAGGTTCAGACCCTCATCGGTTCTCACCCTGGATCTGCAGCATCCTCCTAACTCATTCCCTGTACTCAACTCAACAACCTTCTCCATTCCTTCCTCCATAAGCAACCAAATAAGTCTTTATAAAACAGAGTTTTCAACAAACCGTCTCCATAATCACAGGCTCCCCACAGCCCAGAATAAGATCTGAACTCCTACAAGTATATTCAGGTCTTGGGAGATCCAGCTCTACCCAGCTCTTTTTCTTATTGCCCCCGACTTGCAACCACTCACATCCACATACTTTCCAGCAGTGCTTTTTCCCCAAGCGTGGCTTGCATCTTTCTCCCTCTACATCTTTATATAAATCATCCTCTGCAGACTAGATTTCGATAGGTTTGGATCACATGATGTTACCGTGGTTGTTGTTTTATCTACTTCATTGACAACATTTAAGATTTCCAACTTTTCTTGACCCCAGAGCTCAGGGAATGGCTGGGATTGGAGACATAAACTTGAAAGTCATCAGCAGATAGATGGTGTTTAAAGCCATTATTTTCTACCTAATACAGATACTATTTTACACAGTGAGAACCATGAATATAATTTATGTCTTTAAAAAGGAAAAGCAAATCAGAGCAATATTCAAAAGCAAAATGGGGAAGGAGGGAAAGACATCAAGATAAAAGAAAAAAACAGAAATTTAAAAATGAGAGACTCATGACTGTTCAGGCAAAAAAGACAAGTTACAAACCACTACCAGGACACATCCTTCCAAAAATCTTTCCAGGTTCAAAGCAGAAAGGCAGATTCCTTGCAGAAGAGTCAAATCAGCACAGTTTCAGAGTTCTCGTGAATAACACAATATGTAACCACAATAATGAAAAAAAAAATTCCATGTGTTCGGCTTGATTTTACCTTTCTGCAGAGCAGAAGAAAGAAGCCAGACTTTCTCAGATGTTCAAATTAGCAGCATATACAACACCTAGGTACCTTTGCTTCAAAAAGGACTTAAAATCCTACTTGGAAGGAATAACACACAAAGGTGAGAGTTGTTGTTAGAACTGGAATCTGGAGGCCTTTGAACTGAGCATGCTCCCCTTTTTTACCCACAGTCCCCCAGCTCTCCGTGGTACCCTTGGCTGGCTTCTCTCATTTGCCACCACCTAGGACGATGCTCTGTGCCCACACCCCTTGCCTTCCCCCTCCCAGGACAGCACTTGCTCTTTCTAGAGCTGCTGCCTCCAGAACAAGCCCTTTTTTTTTTTTTTTAACATCTTTATTGGAGCATAATTGCTTTACAATGGTGTGTTAGTTTCTGCTGTATAACAAAGTGAATCAGCTATACATATACATATGTCCCCATATCGCCTCCCTCTTGTGTCTCCCTCCCTCCCACCCTCCATCTCACCCCTCTAGGTGGTCACAAAGCACCAAGCTGATCTCCCTGTGCTATGCAGCTGCTTCCCACTAGCTGTCTACCTTACGTTTGGTAGTGTATGTATGTCCATGACACTCTCTCACTTCGTCCCAGCTTTCTGTTTGGCCCTGGAACCCTTACTCTGTGAACGGCGCCCCCAGGAGCCTACACTGTGTGTGGTGTAACCCTGCCCTCACTTTGAACCAGGCATCGAGAATTCTAAGAATCTACCCTTATCCTCATCCTGTTTGCTCTGATCTTCTCATGTCTATTTCCCAGCACCAAACATCAATAATGTTCTTTGTAAATTTGATTCTGCATATCTTATTACATTGAGCTGAGCAATGGGCAGGACCAGAGCTAATACATCCCGTTAAGTTTTCTAAGATTGATTTCAGGAGTGAAATGAATGATTTTTCAAGGCTCCTCCCTCAGCCCCATCGGGCCTCGGTTCAAATCCTCACTTGCTCAGTGAGGTTGTCCCTGACCACCTCATTTCAATCAAAAGCCAGCCCCCTACATGCCCAGCTTTGGTCTTCTTCGTTAGCATAGGTCAGTCTCTGATCCACAATGTACTTATCTTATTTGTTTATTGTTTGTTTGTTTATTGAGAGGCAGTACGGTGCAGTGACAAAATCCCAGAGTCTAGAATCTGGACAATCCCAGCTCTGCTACCTACTTACTAGCTGTGTGATCTTGGGCAAGTTACTTAACCTCTCTGAGCCTCAGCTGCCTTATCTGTAAATTAATATTTACTAACTCATGGGGTTGTTGTGAAAAGAAAATGAGTTAATATGTATAAGACATACAGAAAAGACAGATAGAAAGGGAATTACCATGACCTAATCCTTAGGCCATATTGAACTTTCACCAGTTGTGTCAGGGCTGTCCTTGACAGCCAAAGGAGCCAGGTCAGACTCACATATGCTTCAGCAGAGTCTGATATACCCCTGGTCTTGGTGGCAACGTAGTGATGGGTAGAAGGACAGCATAATAAAGAGAAGTACAGCCTGCCCCACAGTAGCCTTTAACTTCCACTGGCACCCACGGAGGAGAAGCAGCGTCCCATGAGGGAGAGCATCTGGAAAACCCAAGTGACAACCAACAATATGTGCTTCCCGCAGAGCTGGGAAACATGAAGCAATTTACAAGTGGCCAAGGCAGGAGAGAAATGAGGTTAAACCTCCATTTTTCCAAATACATATTTGAGAGACACAGAGAGAGAGAGAGAGAGAGAGAGAAAGAGAGAGAGAGAGAGAGAGAGTGTGTGTGTGTGTGTGTGTGTGTGTGTGTTTCCCTGGTAGTCCTGAGATTATTTTAGGTGAAATTATATATAATAAAATTATTATAACTTTCTTTCTTCCTTGATCCTTGTGATTACAACAAAGGGAAAGTCTCATTTTGGTGCTACTGTATCTTTAATGACCAAGCCTTGACAAATCTCACTTTTTAACAGAAAGAAGGAGGCCTCAAGCTCAGAGCCTGACACAGGGCACAGAACATAGCTAGAATTTAACATTGTTTTGTTTTCCTCATTTTTATTTTTAGTTACTTTCTTTTTAAAAACACATTTTCCATTTTCATTAGTAACATAAAGTTTCCTTTTAAAACAGATACAGTTACATGTAAACCTCTATAGGAAAGAAATAGGAAAAAAGTATTTGGACAAAGCAAAAAAAAAAAAGTAATTTATTTAACACACACATAGTTTTTGCTATGCGCCAAGCACTATTCTAAATGTTTCACAAATATTAACTTGTTTATCCCCAGAATAAGCCTGATGGATGAAGAAACTTACAGTCACATAGCTAGTGCGGGCAGGGCCTGGAATTAAGCACTCAGGGTGGGGTCCTGAGATGTGGCTCCTACCCCGTGCCTCTCCCAGGATCTCTGTCCCAAGGACAGAAGTCAGGAAACATTGGGACTTCCCTGGTGGTGCAGTGGATAAGAGTCTGCGCTCCCAGTGCAAGGGGCTTGGGTTCGATTGGGGAACTAGATCCCACATGCATGCCACAACTAAGGAGCCCACGTGCCACAACTAAGGAGCCTGCCTGCCACAACTAAGACCTGGCGCAACCAAATAAATAAATACATAAAAGAAGTCAGGAAACATTGCAGGGGAGGATGGTGGCTCTCTGGGAGGCGGTGGGTAGGAGCTTGGGCCATAATGATGAAATCCAGGTCTTGCTCCATTGTCCTGTATTTAACTTATTCCCATCCAAACACTGCTCCAGGTTCTCCTTATGACTTTGACTCTAGGAACTCCAGCTATCCTTGGCCATTAAAGAGTTAAAAAGCACATTTGGGAGCAAAATGCTACCAGTGGGTCCCCTAAGTTCCCCTGCTCTAATTCTCAGCAGTCTTCAGCACAGCCAGCTTCTTCCTGTCTTTCATCTTTCCCCTTCTGGAACATATAATGTTACCGTATCCCTACCCCGCCATTCTCCCAGCTGTTTTTAATTCTAAGACTTGCTCTCTCTGGGAAACTGACACAAGACAGGTCAACAATCTTAAACCTGATTTCTTTAAGGACACCCTCCACTTTATTTAAAAAAAAAATAATAAAATAGGTTAAAACAATTAGAGCATTAGACAGATTCTTTACAATACCAAAAAGATTTATGCAGAGCTCTCTCTCTCTTTCTTATACTTATAATGATAAATGTGCTTAAGCAAAACAACAACAATAATAATAATAGTTTGTCAGCCTCTATTATGTCTGGTAATTCTTTTTCATAATGGTAACAACTTTTTTAGGAAAGAATCAATCTTACTACAGATAATAATTCCATTTTCTTTGCAGGGACAGGTAAAGAAAACAAAATCATAGGAGGCTTTTTTCACATGCACATGCTAGAGGATTTTTTGCATAATATGTGATAGAGTTTTCTGTCATTGGAACAATCTTATTAACATGCTAATTCAAATCCTGAGCAATTTAGGCTCGAACAAGATGAGGCTACCAGTGAGCACACTCACAGAACAGGTCTAGAAACTGCCTATCACAGCAGCAGCATGACAATGGCCCTTATCATGCCTGCTATTCCAAAGCGCTTTGCTATTTCTCCCCACTTCATCTCATTTGATACCAAGCACGTCCAGCTGAACTGAACTCTCAAGAGTCCTTCTGAAACCCACCTGAGCCAGAGAGCTCAGGTATATGAACCCAGCACCTTCACCATTTTATACAGAGAAACAGCATCAATCAGAGAAAATTATATTGCTATTTTGGGAGCACAGAGGAACTGAGATATGGAAAAATGCGCTAAATAGACAGAGGTTGGATAAACTCATGGCAGTGAACAAAAAGAAGGCTAGCAATTCCAGACAAGTCCAATAAATCAACTATAATTAAAAATTATGTGAAAGCATGACTCTTGGGTGAGTGTACGCAAAGTGCTTTCACATAAATTACATCATTTTGTCCCTCAGTCAGCATTTCTATGTGCCAAGTGTTGTGGTAGGTACCAGGGCTATAAGCAGGAGAAGGAAGAATTGGTCCATACTTAAGAAAGTCTTACAAATCAGTACTGGGGGCGGGGGGCAGGGGTTGGGAGGGGCTGGGACAGAAAGACCAATATGCTGTTACAAAGCCCTGAGCGTAGGGCACTTGGGAGCAGAGAGGAAGGAATGGCCAACCCATCCTAAGCTCCTAGGGGACGTAGGGTTGGTTAAATATTCCCTAGAAAGTGACATGTAATCTGAGTCCTAAAGGATACACAGAACTTCCGTCCATACAAACATTAGCAAGGACTCTTCTAGATTCTTAAGGCTAAATCAGTGAACAAAAAGACAAAGTCCCTGCCCTCGTGCAGCTTATATTCTGGTTGGGGAAGAAATATCAAAAACACATACTTAAGCCACTATTGCAAACAGTATGGAGGTTCCTTAAAGAACTAAAAATAGAGCTACCATATGACCCTGGGTATAAACAACTCCTGGGTATATATCCGAAAAAGACAAAAACTCTAATTCAAAAAGATATATGTGCCTCAATGTTCATAGCAGCACTATTTACAATAGCCTAGAAAGAAACAACCCAAGTGCCCATCAGTAGCGACTGGCTTAAGAAGATGTGATTATATATATATATATGGAATATATATATAATATGGAATATAACTCAGGCATAAAAAAGAATATTGCCATTTGCAGCAACATGGATAGATCTAGAGAATATCATACTTAGTGAAGTAAGTCAGACAAAGACAAATATTATTTGATATCACTTACATGTGGCATCTAAAAAATAATACAAATAAATCTATATACAAAACAGAACAGACACACAGACACAGAAAACAAACTTACGGTTACCAAAGGGGAAGGTGGGGGAGGGATAAATTAGGAGTATGGGATTAATTGAAGATTCAGGTCCTGGCTTACCATCACTCTCTCCATCCCTGCTTCTCATAATGCCTGATGATTTCACCATCCACATGGACGATTCTGCAGTATCTGACCTCTCCGTCTCCTGCCCTTTTCTCTTCCAATGATCTTGTCCTCTGCTCTACCTCAGCATCCCATTCCCAGGGTCACATCCTGATTTTATCAGTATCCATAATTGCATCCCCTCTGTATCTTATTCCATTCTGCAGGCTCTACCTTCAGAATATATCCAGAAGCTAATCATGTTCCCCACCTCTGTCACTGCCATTAATTATCTCTACATAAAATAGACAAGCAAGAAGGATTTACTGTACAGCACAAGATATATTCAACATCTTACAAGGTTATTATAATAACCTATAATAGAAAATAATCTTTAAAATACATATATATAAATATATATAACTGAATCACTTTGCTGTACACCTGAAACTAACACAATATTGTACATCAACTATACTTTAATTTAAAAAAATTTTTAAAACCTACATCTCTACATCTGCTGATAAGCACTATGGAAAAAATAAAATCAGTGTAAAGGGAATAGAGAGTGATGGAGTGGAAGTTGGTTAAGGAAAGACTATCTGAAAAAATATTTATACACTCTATTTTTATTGATTGATTTTTGGCTGCACTGGGTCTTCATTGCTGCACGTGGGCTTTCTCTAGTTGTGGTGAGCAGGGGCTACTCTTCACTGAAGTGCGCAGGCTTCCCATTGTGGTGGCTTCTCGTTGCAGAGCACAGGCTCTAGGCGCGCGGGCTTCAGTAGTTGTGGCATGTGGGTTCAGTAGTTGAGGCTCGCAGGCTCTAGAGTGCAGGCTCAGTAGTTACTCTGTGGCATGTGGGATCTTCCTGGACCAGGGTTCGAACCCAGGTCCCCTGCATTGGCAGGCAGATTCTTAACCACTGCACCACCAGGCAAGTCCTGAAAAGGTGATATTTAAATAAATCTGGGACTTCCCTGGTAGTCCAGTGGTTAAGACTCCCCATTTCCATTGTAGGGGTCACGGGTTCAATCCCTGGTTGGGGAACTAAGATCCCACACGATGCACAGCATGACCAAAAAAAAAAAAAAAATATATATATATATATATACACACACACATATATATGTATGTGTGTGTATATATATATGTATATATATGTAATTCTGTACTTATACAAATAAAATTGCTAAAAAAATTAAAAATAAATAAACAAACCTGAGGAAGAGAGGAAGCAAGCCATACAGAAATCTAGGAAATAGCAATGAAGATAATTTGGGAAGAGGAAACAGCATGTGCAAAGGCCCCGAGGTGGGCGCTTACTTGGTATGTTCGATAGGAGCAAGGAGGGGAGTGTGGTTGGCATAGAGACAGGGAAAGGTGGCTTGATTTGGCGCCAGAGAGCTGATGGGGCTGGACTATGGAGGGTCTTGTAGAACACTGAACATTTTGGGCCACTGGAGGACTTTGAGAAGCAGAGGGACATGATTTGACCTACATTTTTCAAGAATCACTCTGGATTCTGAATGGAGACGAGATTACAGAGAAGAACATGGGAGGACAGCAGTGAAACCTACTAAGACAGGTGACAATAGTGGCTTGGGTCAGAATGGCAGTGACAGAGGTGGGGAACATGATTAGCTTCTGGATATATTCTGAAGGTAGAGCCTTCAGAATGGAATAAGATACAGAGGGGATGCAATTATGGATACTGATAAAATCAGGATATGACCCTGGGAATGGGATGCTGAGGTAGAGCAGAGGACAAGATCATTGGAAGAGAAAAGGGCAGGAGACGGAGAGGTCAGATGCTGCAGAATCGTCCATGTGGATGGTGAAATTCATCAGGCATTATGAGAAGCAGGGATGGAGAGAGCCAGGACCCAAATCTTCAAGGAATGAAGAAGAGTATCTTGGGGTCAGGGAAGGTGATCCGAAAATGGTTTCAACAATTTTTCTCTTACATATCACACTTTTTTGGTCTTTTCTAAAAACTCATCACCAAAGCCAAAGTCACATAGATTTTTCTTCTAGAAACTTTATAGTTCTGCATTTTACTGGAAGTAAAACTTTCCGAACAGTATACTTTATATTTTTTTCTTGTACTCCACTAGCTAGACTTTGCAGTACTGTTGAACAGGAGTCATGAGCGAGGACATTCCTTGCTTTGCTGCCAGGCTTAAGGGGAAGTGTCCAGTCTCTCACCATTAAGGATGAAGTTAACTGTAGGGTTTTTGCAGATGTTCCATATCAAGCTGAGGATGTTCCCCTCTATTCTTAGTTTTTATCATGAATTGAGGTTGGATTTTGTCAAATTCTTTTTTTTTTTTTGCATCAATTTGGTAGGATCATATGGTTTTTCTTCTTCAGCCTGTTGATGTGGTGGAGTACACAGACTGATGTTTGATTCATGAACCAGCCGTGCATACCCAGAATAAATGCCACTTTGTCACTGTGTATAATTTTCTCTATACATTGTTAGATATGCTTTTGATATTCTTTGCCATGACATCAATGTTCAGGGTAGATTGATGAGAAGGGAGACTGGAGACCAGATGACTACTTGGAAGACTACTGGTTAAGAAATAGAAAGGAATCAAAATTCTCTAGTGGTAATGAGAATTGAAAGGATGAAGGGTTGGACTTAAGAGGTATTTAAAGGTAGAATTGCAAGATTTGTCAACAATGGAATAAGTGAGAAGAAAGAGAGAAAGGAGAGTGAGTTGATTTCCAGGTGTGGAGCGTGAGCTTGAGGGACTGGGGAGTGCCATTTATCAAGTCAAATAATACAGCGGCAAACGGATTTGAGAGAAAAGGGATAGAAATGGTGAGCTCACCTTTGGACTTAACTACCTGCGAGATGATGGCAGGACATCCTGATGAAGATGCCCAACCAACATCTGGATATATAGATACAGGTGACGGTTAAAGCCATGGGTGTGTACAGGAAACAAGGGAGATCCTATATAGGCAATTATTAAGAATTCTAAAAATGTCTGATTCTACTGACAATAAAATAAATTCATTCTTGTAAAAGTGAAGAAGAAACTTGTCCAAACCTTTGCTTTTTCTACTTTCAGACCTTCTCCAACAGCAACTTCCTTCATTGTTTCTTTAAGAAAAATATTCCCCCCTATTACTCTATCTTAGTCACATTGAACTCCATTCAATCCCATCTAGAAGCAATCCCAACTCTGCCATAAATTGGATCTAATTGTAACTGCATCACTCAGGCTCACCTGGCAGGTAACAGCTGGCAACTCTCCCACCCTGTGTGAAGTGTTGATTAAATCACTTATGAATCTCTCTGTAAGGCTATGCTCTTTATTTCTTCCTATTACACCGCTCTTGAAATGCCTGGCAACTCTCTGATGACTTCCTGCCTCGTGGAACCATTAGCTCAGAATTTGTTTTGCAGCTCTGGTGAAAGATAGAGAAAAATGATTACCTCTATATCCTGCAATTAAGCAGAAAATGACTCCTACGGGAGTATAAAAACGAAGATGAACATGAAATCAACAGACTTTTACTTATTTATTGCACAAACATACCAACAAGTCTGCAGGGCGGTGTGCTTGGGGAAAGAAGTAGTGGGCTGACTTGGGGCCACCTCACAAAATGTTTGCAGGCAGCACAGATCATTTTTCTGGGAATGGAAAACATCTTGTACTTAGAATGTGTTTTCATTATATAAAGAAATGAACATCAGTTATGATAAATAAAATCACTGGGAGACAAATTCTAGAAAGGGCTCTGGTGAACAGCTATCTCCGCTAGCAACTGGCCTGCTTTGACTCATTGCCCCGGAATAGATGCTAAGTACATTTTTATTTATCATTACTCTCTTTCTTGTATCCCTTCCTCAAAGCCCAAATCACTAATTGGCTCTTCTTACCACACTTGGGATTCTTCCGTGTCAGGATTTTAATAAGGCAGCAAAGTTCACCAAATCCCATTAATTAATCTAAGTAGCATATTTTCCTTTTTAAAAATTCCTATTAAGTCACCCACCCATGTATTTTCCCCCTGGCCTGGCACTTTATCCCTTTCCAATAAACAAAGAGAGAGAGACGGGGGAGGGGGAAGAGGGAGGGACGGAACTCACACATATAACCGGGAGTGAATGAAGCCAGACACACATAAAAAGTACACGTTATATGATTCTGTTATATAAAGTAAGAAATGGGCGTAAAAGAATCTATGCTGTTAGAATCATGGTTTACTCTGCAGGGAGTCGTGACAAGCAGGGAGCAGAAAGGGCTGCGTGGGTACCGGCGATGCCCCATGTATTAATCAGGATGCTGGTTATGAGGATCGGTCCAGTTGGCAGAAATTCATTAATCTGCACACTTATGATATGTGAGCTTTTTAATAAATACATTATACTGCATTAAAACTATTTTTTAAAAAAGGAAAATACTAGCCATCTTCACAAAAACAGCCACACGCAAATATTGTGAGAAATAGTAACACCCAACATTTAAGGAGCATTGCCCTTGTACCAGTGCTGTTCTGAGCACTCTGCTGGTAAATTAATTCATTTTTACCCTCAAAAAACTACTCTACAAGGCAAATACTAAGCTTACTCCCATTTTACAGATGAAGAAATGGAAGCTTAGATGAATAATTAGCGCAGTGTCACACAAACAGAACACAATGTACTATGGATTTGAATCCAGGTTACCTGACTCCAGAGCCCCTGCTCTTAACTGCTGCATCTTGTGTTGGAGAAGTGAGGACCCTGGGGCCAGTGTCCTCTCCCAGGTCATCTCAGACAAGCATCTTTCCGCCTGGGCTTTAACTCCCCTGTAAAATGAACAGTCTGAGCTAGCTGTTCTCTCGTGGGACTGCACTGCACAATCCAGGACCTTTACCATTCCTGGCCCCTGCCCACTGCCTGCCCAGTAGTGAGCCAGTGATTGTCACAATTAAGACAGCACCACATTTTTCCATCTGCGTGGTCCCTAAGAGAACAGTACTGCCCTGATTGAAAACCATTGTGCTACATGACAATTGTAACAAAATACCAGTCTGAGGGGGGATGTGGATTATGGGGGAAGCTATGCGTGGGATGGGAGGGGGGCAGGGGGTATATGGGGCTCCTCTGTACCAGCTACTAAATTTTGCTGTGATCTTAAAACCACTAATAAATTCTATTTACAAAACAAAACAAGAACTATGACTACAAGCAAAAATGTGGATCATTTCTAACAAACATATTGATGAGCAAAAGAAACCAAATACAAAAGAGTACAAACTGCATGATTCCATGTATGTGAAGTTCAAAGATACAAAAAGGCAAAGTAATAGAGGTCAGAATACTAGTTACCTCTGGAGGGGGGCAGTAGTTCAGAAAGAGTGCAAGAGTTTCCTGGGGTTTGGCGAATGTTTATTTTAGATCACACACACACACTGTATTTGAGTCTTCTGATTTCATAAAGAGGGCAGAGAGAGGGAAGGGTTGAGGGGCTCTTCCATAAATACAGTCCAGCTGGAGCAATGATTTAGGGGTAAGAGAATCTATACTGAGTGACTAGCCAGGATTCTTTTAGTCTATCTTCCGTAACGTCTCATCAGAAGCACATTTTATATCGATTCTAGGAAAACAATTTTTTCTTAACCTTTGAAATGGACTGAGTGATCTCAACTGGGGTAAGTTAATTTAGAGGGGGCTACGTCGGAGGGAATATAATCACATGCCCAGGTTTCGAGTTAACTCAAACGCCAAAGATGGGATTTTGGAGAGTCCCAGAGGTTTTCCTGTTTTTATTCAAACTGGCGATGCTGGTGAGGGGCCAGCAAGCTGCTGGAGGATCTGTTTGAGTTGTGACCGATTCATGCCCCTGCAGGACACACAAGGTCTGGAAATTTGATTACTGCTCAATCTCTAAAGAGGAATGATGTGTGATTGAAAAGCTAAAACCCTTCTTTATGATTTTTTTTTTTTTTTTGTGAAAAGGAATAGTTAGGTAGTTGACGCTGCTGCTGCAGAGGTGATATTAACAGAATGTTGAGCTGTGTATGTTTGGTAGGACTTACTGAAAGTGACAATGTTCTGTTCACTTTCTAGGCATCAGAAGCTCTCACTTTACCTTGTGTAATCCTTGCGTCAGTCTGTGAGGTTAAGTCTTATTATTCCCATTTTCTTGATAAGGAAAAGTGAAGCTCAGAATGATTAAGCAACCTGTCCAAGGTCACTTAGCCAGTATCTTCAAAACTGATGTCCCAGCCTCTGTCTTTAGTTAAGTACGGTTCTGACCAGTGTCCTTACGAGAGACACACAGAGGTGAAGGCCACACGAAGATGGAGGCACAGACTGGAGTGATGTAGCTACGAGCCAAGGAACTGCTTGGAGCCACCCGAAACGGTGCAAGGCAAGGAAGGATTCTCCCCTAGAACCTCTGGAGGGACCACGGCCCTGCCGAAACCTTGATTTACAACTTCTGGTCTCCAGGACGATAAGAAAATAAATTTTTGTTGTTTAAAAAAAATGTATATATATGGTTCCAAGGACCATTACCTCTAGGCTGCAGGTGGGCACTATTCGCCACTGTGATTGTCATCCACAGTGTGAAAACTAGAGATGAGTGATGGCTGGACTGAAAAGCCGTAACAAGATGGAAGGAAACGCTCAGCATGGGGACATATTTGTGAGTGATCCCCATAGTCTGAAGAACTCACTGAGTTGATGAGCTTCATTAAGTGTGATGAACAGTGAGACACCCCAGGGTCTAAGTAATTCCATGGAATGGGAAAGTTTACTTATTTTTTATAAGTCCTTAAATTATGGCAGCCTTTTTTTTTTTTTTTTAAAGATGATGTTGGGGGTAGGAGTTTAGTAATTTATTTATTTATTTTGGCTGTGTTGGGTCTTCGTTTCTGTGCGAGGGCTTTCTCTAGTTGCAGCGAGCGGGGGCCACTCTTCATTGCGGTGCGCGGGCCTCTCACTGTCGCGGCCTCTCTTGTTGCGGAGCACAGGCTCCAGACGCGCAGGCTCAGTAGTTGTGGCTCACGGGCCTAGTTGCTCCGCGGCATGTGGGATCCTCCCAGACCAGGGCTCGAATCCGTGTCCCCTGCATCGGCAGGCAGATTCTCAACCACTGCGCCACCAGGGAAGCCCAATGCCAGCCCTTTTTAAAATGAGAAGACTATTCATCTCCTCTCACAGTAAGGAGTAAAGGAATATTCCTAAGAATAAAAGCACAAACTGGGCAAGAAAGGAGGAAATTTACTAGGCATCTTCAAGCAGACCTTTCTGTTTACACTATTTCTTTCAATCTTTAATGCATCACGGTGAGGGAAGAGGTACATCCCTACTTTACAGGCAAGGAAGTCAAAGTTCAGAGAAGTGGTAGAATTTGTCCAAAGTCAAACTATAAGGAAATGGTTGAACTGGTATAACAGAGAGAAGTCGGACAGCCCTGTGGGCAAATTTAACCCCCAGTAATTCCTTGTTTGGAGACATTGGGTAACTTATCTCACCTATTTGAGCTTCAGTTTTCTGGTCTAATGAATAATTTATCATTTAGGGTGCTCTGGGTTACATGTAATAGAAAACTCAAATCAAAATGCCTTAAACAATAGGATTTTTTTTTTTTTTGGTTGCACCATGCAGCTTGCAGGATCTCAGTTCCCCAACCACCAGGGATTGAACCCGGGCCACTGAAAGTGCCGAATCCTAACCACTAGACCACTGGGGAACTCCCAATAAGGAAATTTTATCTCATCAAGTAAGAAGTTCCAAGGTCAGGTATCTTCAGGCTTAACTAATTCAGTGGATCAGTGACTTAGAGATCCAGGTTCTTCCCAATTCTCCGCTCTGCCGTCTTCAAAAAGTTACCTTTGTCCCACAGTCTAGCTGCCCTCATGGTCTCAAGATGGCTGCCACGGTTGCAGGTGTCACATTTAGACAGGACAAAATCCAGAGGAATGAGAGAGGCCAGCTCTTCTTATGTGTTTTATTCAACTAGCAAAGAAGCCTTTCCCAGAATCTCTACACCAGTAGGTTTGTTCTCAAATCACACTGTCAAGAATTGAACCATATACCATGTTTAAACCAGTCTCTGTGGAGGAGAATGGAACTACTACGGTTCACTTAGCCCAATCAGGATTGACTTCCGAAGTAAATCCACCTAAGAAAGGGTAGATTCCCAAACAAAATCAGGTCATTCACTGCCCGCAAAGAAAAAGTTTATTGGATAGGATAACATGACGTCTGAGTTTCAGATAAATGGAATGTATACTTTTACAAGAAAAAACTGTTATCTATTTAAAAGCAAACCTAACTGGACACCTTGTATTTTTATTTGCTCAATCTGGCAAACCTACTTCTAGAATTTGCCAAGAAGAATAGGAGGAGAGAAATGTGTGGGGAGTAAAATTTCGTCTTCTGGTAGAAACGGCCCTGGGTCCTGGTTTAAATTTGGTGAAAAGAATGAACAGGGCTTTTATAAAAATACAAACAAAAATGTGAAAGGAGAACTAAGGCACAACTGGTGCCTTTTATAGACTCTTATCGCTGCACTTTCTTCATTCTGATCAGGTCGTTTTCTGGCACAGAGCTCCTAAGATCCTTGGAATTTTCTAACCGATGAGAGTGATAAAGGTCTTTTGTTATGTTAATGAGGTAATTTTTGGGAAAGCCTCTAGGTCACCTAAGGATGGGGGCTGGTGGCCAGGGGAGGCATTCATGTGATTAGAGAACTTTCAGTCTCCTCACACTGCCGGCCCCCCACCTCCTGGGAGGGAAGAGGGGCTGGAGATTGCATTTAACCACCAATGACCAAAGATTTAATCAATCATGCTTGTGTCATGAAAACTCCATTCAAAAAAAAAAACCCAAAAGGACAGGTTTCCAGTGGGTGAACACATGGAGATTCAGGAACAGTGGTGCAAACAGAAACAAGACTTGTCTCACCTGAACCAAAATTCCTAAACATAAATTTCACTGCCTCAGAGAGCCTGGCGTCCTTGGATCACGTGTCTTGTGAGGCAGTTCCTAGGCTTCTGTATGTTTTAGATTTGAAAAAATTGTCAAAATCATCACCATGACAACCAGAGTCTGTACTGGTATTGCTGCTTTGTTTTCATTATGAGTCTTAGAAAAACACTAAATGCCTAACTTTTTCACTGGCTGTTTTATATTCATCCGGTCAGCCCCTTCTATGGTTGAACCACAAGCATCAGATTTTTTTATTTTCTTTCTTGCAGCTGCTATGACAGAAGCCAGACAAACACAAAATCAGCATGTTTTGAGTACTGCAGATGAATGACAACTGGCAATATGTTTACACTTAGAAACTGTCCAAAACACTTTCATATAAATTTGTTGAAAACGTCTGCAGGATAAGGCAGCAATTATAAATCTCTCTCTTGAAGACCAGAGGTTTTATTAAGCACAAAAAACAAATGACTTAACTCTAAACAGAAAAAAAAAAAAAGTAAAAAAAGAAAACTAGTTCATTATTGTTACCTTGTTACCAAATGCCCAGTTTCATTGTTTAGATGCAACTGAAGTGATTGACAATGGGGAGAATATAGTCACGACTGTTCTTACACTAGCCTTGTTTTACGAGTTTTCTTATCTGAATTAATCTCCACAGACCTAGATTATCCATTAAGCATAGAAGTTTACATTTCAGAGGGATAAGAGATAGACTCTGAAAAAAAAAACCAATTTGACAAGAGAATCTTTATCTCTTTATAGAAAATGTCAGGAAACATAAAGGAGAAAATGATTTTAAAAAAAAAGGCCATGGTTGAGTTTAATTACAAGAACTTTGTCTCAAGCTGATTAATTTATAAGGTACGTTCTTTGTGCAGGCCCCCTGGGTCCCTTCAGTGATCTCGAAAGTCCAGAGAAAGAACATAAAACATAGAACCTCAAGAAACAAAATACTTATAGATCCAAGTGATTTACTTCGTTTTCCCTGTAACTAAATGCGATTCCCTTCTCTAAGAGACTCATACTTCTGATTTCATATATTCCCTTTTCAGAAACAGGGCTTATCATCTTTTTTGCTTTCACAACACTCTACGGTGTTCAAATCAACTCAACACATATATTTTGACCACAATCATGAGTGAGACCCTCAGTGAGACTACACAATGTTAGAATGAGTAAGATCACGCTTACCTTCCAAGAGCTCAAAGAACAATCTGCTCACACTATACATAAAATAGATAACTAATAAGAACCTACTGTATAGCACAGGAACTCTACTCCATACTCTGTAATGACCCATATGGGGAAAGAATCTAAAAAAAGAGTTGATACATGTATTCACTTTGCTGTACAGCAGAAACTAACACAACATTGTAAATCAATGCTTGATGGATAATCTAGGTCTGTGTAGAATAATTCAGATATTAAAAATCGTAAAATAAGGCTAGTGTAAGAGAACAATCGTGACTATACACATTGTCAATCACTTCAGTTGTATCTAAACAATGAAACCAGGCATTTGGTAACAAGGTAACAAATAAAAATTAAAAAAAAAAAAAAAAAAAAAAGAAACTGCCTTGGAGCACTGCTAAGTGACCCAAAACTGGCCGAAGGTGGAGAGGTTGAAATTCAGGAGAAGGGAAAGCCCTGGATGAATTTTCATGGCTTTTTAATTGAAGACATGCCCCAATTAAGTTCTACAAAGCACAGCTACCATTTTAAAAACCCACATATTTACTGGAGAATCAGAGGATAGGATTCAGTTCAACAACAGCTGCTGAAAAGGGAGGGAAGAATTCCCCAGAAGAAGAGAACCAGAGAGGGAATGCTCTAAAATCCGTGCCTGAATGCTGCCCGAGTCGCTGGTTGACCTCTGAACAATGTACGTTCCCCCTCATTTTGAAGCTTTTCATTGGCTCTTCCTTTGCCTAACGTGTTCCTCCCACCCCCGCCCCGCCTCCATCTCTCTCCGCTAGCTCATTTCTCACACTTGAGTAATTCATGTCCACATTCCCTTTCAAAAGGAAAAAGTCTTTCAGACTCTTACTGTTCATGAAAACGATTTTTTAGTATAATGTTACTTAAATATGTGGGCAGTGAATTCTTATGCCTCTAAATCTCATAGAGTTTTATAGTCAACGTGTATACAAATAATCTATAAAATTCAAATCAACAGTATGACAAATGATGCTGTTGTGTAGAAAACTGACCACGTTCACCCTGTGACTATGGCCCTGCCTGCTCTGGCCCAGTCTTTGAGTTTTGCATAGGATGACTCACTTCTCACCATTCCTGTCTATTCAAACTCCTACAAGACCTTCAGCCACAGAATGGACCCTGAGACGGTCTGGCCTCTTCCTGTAGCAGATATCATGTTGCCCAGCCAGCTTCACCTCTTACTTTCTGTACGTAGCACTCCTGAACTTAGGCGTGCCTCCTGCAAAATAGAGATAATCATGGTACTGTTGATTCTGTATGATCATCACGAGGATGAAATAATGCCTGCAGAGCCGCCGGCACATGTCTTATACATAGTAAGTGCTCAGCTCATGTTTTCTACTCGTTGTTTGGTGCCCACCCCATAGCACTTCTGCTGTCAGATTTTCGAAATGTAACTTAGCCACAGCCATGTCCAAGAGCTGGAAATGCTCTACCAGAGGCTGATGTCTAGGTATGAAATAGGTAATGGGTTGGACTATTTCCTTGAATAGTGAATAATAAGTTTAATTTATATTAAATTAAACTATATTAACATAATTAATTACAAGAATAATTTTAAATTATATATGTATATCTAAAATTAGATTATAGTAATTAAATAATGATGGACCTAAGTTAAAATAAGTTTTAATTTTTTTAATTTTAAGAGTTTATGTGCTATAATTCTTTATTTCCTAATTTGTACTTTAAAAAAATACTTTCACTGCAAATAATAATCTAATTCAGAATGACTTAAATGGGGGTAATTTTTGTCACGTAACACAGAATCCAGAAGTTGCTGACATTGGTTCAGCTGCTTAAGGATAATACCAGTGATCCTGGCTCTATTTTCTGCACTACCATCCTTACTTGTTGGTTTTTGTTGTATGCTTGACACTCACGGTCATAAGAAGGCTGCTGCACCTCCAGACATTACATCCAAGTTCCAGATAGGAAGAAGGGGAGGGACAAAAATCTTCTCACTCACAAGGCTTTGCTTGTCCTTTGGGAGGGGTGCCCTCCCCAGCAGACCTTCCCTAATATTTCATCAGCCAGAATTGGATCACATGGCCACTCTTAGACCAATTAAAGGACAGAGGTGACATGATCAAACCAATTTAGATCAGTCACGATCGACTCCCTTGGGTTGGAGTAGGGGCTAATTCATGCCGAGATCCCTTCCCCAAGTGCCTCCATGAACACACTGGCAAAGAAGGGGGACCACCAGAAGGGTAGACCATGGGTTGTGGACAGGGTCTGCTGCTCCAAGCATGACTTGGTTTAATCCAGGGCAGACCAAGGAGACAGCCAACTTGTAGACATAGCCCAGGACACTCCCTCTCATGAAGCTCCCAACCAGGGGGCCCTGTGCAAGCGCCAAGTGAAAATCACAGCACACTTTTCCCCAGACAAACCCAGTGTCACAAGCTCCAGTGATATTCCCTTGGCCGACCCTAAGGCCACCTGCAGCCTCAGCTCCTGTGAACTCTGCTGCCTTCCCACCCCAAGTACCGATGTCTCTCTCCCTAAATGTATCCTCAGCCCCAGAAGTATGCTCAGCCCACTGTCAGGGCAGGTCAAAATGTTACCTGAAAACTGGGTTCGCCTCTTGGTGGGTGTCAAGCCAAAGGACACAACCAAGCCAAAGAGCAACAGAAGAAAGGACTTATCATTTGCAGCAAGTAAGGAAAACACTGAGAATCCTTCTCAAAGCAGTGTCTCCTAGAGTAGCAAAATTGGGAACGTTTTAAGCTAAAGGTACGAGCATATTCATGAATGGGTTTGGGCAATGGACAGAGTCCAAGCTGTAGTTGATTGAAGTCAGGAGGGTTAGAAAAGGTCAACATGATCCCTTAGGTTCCAGTTCTGGTGGTTGAGGCTTCAGGCTAATCTTTACTATTGAAACAGAACTGGGAGTCTTCACTGGGAGTCTTCACCACCGTTACATTATCTTTGCTATTGTTACTTCTCTTGCCTGATAAGTTTGCCCTTTTGTTCTCTTAAGATCATTATTACTGACACCTGTTCAAGGATAAGCATTGTGGCCAGGCTTAGATCACAAAATGGCTTAGGCCAAAAATGGCTTCTCTTATGTCAAGCAAGCCATGCCTGTTTCTCCTTCTCTGGGGACCCCCTACCTTATCTGCTCACATTTTTGCAGATGCAGTTAAGGTAAAATAGGAGATCTGGGGCCTGACCTAAGCACAGGAAGCTTTCAATCCGGTCTGGAGGTCAGACAGGGAAGTCAGAGAGTCACAGGGTTAGAAGGATTCAACACAGGAAAGATTCCCCAGGGCTTTAGAGCTAGAAGGGGACTGTGTTTGGGAAAGCAGGCAGGCTTTAGGAGCTGCAAGTAGCTCCAGACGGCAGGCAGATGGTCAAGGAAACAGGGAGGGCAAGGATCTGAACCCTGCCATAACTGTGTGAGCTTAGCGGAGGCCCGGAGCCCCAGAGGAGGACTCCTGCCACCCTGACTCTGCACCTGGGACTCTTGAGCAGAGAACCCAGCCACGCCATGCTAGGACTGCAGACCCCCAGAGGGGGGATAAATAAATGGATGTTGTTTTAAGCCACTACTTTTTTGGTAATTAATACATAGCAATAGAAATCAAATACATCTGAAACATTTTCTTAAATGAATTTAAAAAATGATGGAATAAGTGTTCATCTTTGAGGCTCAGTAACACCCCTGCCACCACCAGGCTGACTGTTGTCTCTAAGCCCCAGATCCACCCTTCTGTTCTCACTCTGTAATGCCCGGGCTGAGTCAGACGCTCCTGCAGTGAGATACCTTCTCTGGAAATTTATTCATAATCAACCTGTAGGAGTAAGTCCTCCAGTTTTCCGAGTAGTTTTCCAAACGAACTCAACCCACAGTTAACAGGACTGGGGGTGATGGGTGAAGAGGTGCTTACTCTGTGCTGTCCTCATGCAAGTTAATTCCCTCAGAGAAAGGAGGATTCAAAAGTGAAATACTGCCACCCACCGGAAGAGAAAAGGCTGCAAACAAATATTAACAGAAGCTACTGAAACAACTCAGGTCCTCAGCAGTCCGGACTCTTGAGCTTTCAACACAACTTCTGCGCTTTGCCTGGGTCCTAATGCCAACACTCCAGAGACCTGGACGGTGATTTTTTAAACACCAGCAATAAAAACACTAAGAGATGAAGCTAAAAGTTTAATCCGGCAGCTGTGCCCTTTTGGCATTCTGGATTTTCAATGGTGTTCAAAAGACAGAGAGCAGGAATGGCCTAAAGGTCGGTTTTGACTTGACTGTCCTGTCTGGGATTCAGCAGATGCCTGCTTGGAAAATGAAAGCCATTCATACTTTTTTCTCATGAGCAAAACATACAAAATCAACAAACCATTTCAAAGCAGACTGCCACCATTATCTATCCAACACAATTTACTCCAGCTCCCTTTACCCCAGTCTCATCACATCTTGAAGTTCCTTGGACATGCCAGGCATGCTTCTACCTGTGAGCCTTTGCATACTGTTTCCTCTCCCTGGAACACTCTTCCCCAGATGTCTACATGGCCCACATTCTCTTTAAGTCTTTGCTTAAATGTCACCGTCTCATTGAGGTCTTCTCTGGCCAGCTACTGATAAAGTGTAATTCCAATTCCTAGTGTTTCCCATCCTTCTCACCATTTTTTTTCCCCATAGCAATTATCACCTTCTAACCTGCTATACAATTTACTTACTTTGCTTACTGTCTCCACTAACTACAATGTAAACTCCATGAAGACCAGAATTTGTCTTATTCACTGATCCGCCCCTTTACTAAAACAGTATCAGTAGACATGATAGTAAATGTACAATTAGTACTGAATGTACAGATGAAAGAATATTATTCACACTCTGAACAATATGAGCTTAGAGTGCTTTAACTCTATGTAATCTTCTCCTGACTCACATGACTTTAGTTTTTAGGATTTTAGCCCTATTTCTTTACTTTCCCAAATTAAATATCATATTATTTTCATTCAGAAAAGAAGTTTAAGATTAATCAACATCTTTGCTCAGCATTCCTTCTCATATAACAGACATGCCTTGTGGAAAAACTTATTTGAATTTTTTTTTGAGGTTAGTCTAATGATAAACTTGGTTTTTTATATTTGAAAATGTCTTTTTCACATTTGTTCCTGAAAGATAGTTTTGCCAGATTCACAATTGTTAGGTCAACAGTCATTTTCTCCAAGTACTTTGATGATGTAATTGAATTGTTTTCTGAGTTCATTACTGATGAACATTATTGATATATATACTATGCACTGGATTCCTGTATCTCTGGATTCCCATCTTTCATCTGTTCTGGATCATTCTTAGCCACTTTCTCTTTGGGATTTATCTCACTTCATCTTTTTATCTTCCTATTCTAATCCCACTAAATAAAAGAACAGTAAGAGTACACTATGAAAAATAAATGCCCATAAACTCAGTAATCTAGAGGAGACAGACCAATTCCTCGAAAGACACAAACTACCAAAACTCACTCAAGAAGAAATAGCTAATAGGAATAGAGCTATTAAAGAAATTTAATTTGTAGTTCAAAACCTTTCAAAAAAGAAAAAAAAAAGAAACCTGCAAAAGAGTGACCAACAAAAATCAAAGAAGTTATAAATAAATGGAGAGATATTTGTTAGGATATCAATCCTCCTCCATTTGATCTATAGATTCAATATAATTTTGATTAAAATCTTTGCAGGCTTGTGTGTAGATGCTGAAAAGCTGTTTCTAAAATTTATATGGAAAGGCAAAGGAACTAAAAGAGCCAAAATCAATTCTAAAAACAACAAAGTTGGATGACTAACAGGATCCAATTTCAGCATGGTATTAAGAGGACAGACACATTGATCAATGAAACAGAACTGAGAGCCCAGAAATAGATGCACACAAAAAAATGCCAATTGATTTTTTCAAACCACTTTACTGAAGTATAATTTACATATGATAAAATTTACTTGATTTAAGTGTACAATGCAATTTTTTTGGGTAAACTTAAGAGTTGCACACCATCAATCACCGCAATCCAATTTTCCATTTCCAGCAAGATGCCTTATACCCATTTGCAGTCACCACCCCCCCATTTCCACCCAGGCAACTACTGATCTACTTTGTCTCTATAGGATCATCAACTGATTTTTGACAAAGGTGTCATGGCAATTCAGTGAAGAAAATATAAACATGTATCTCATACCGCATATTAAAATACCACATATTAAAATTAGCTCAAATGGGTCAAAGACCTAAACATAAAACTATAAAACTTTCAGAAGAAAATGAAAACTCTGCACCTTGGGTTTGGTGATGAGTTTTTTGATAACAGCATCAAAAGCACAATCTGTTAAAAAAAAAAAAAACCCAAACCAAGAAACCAGACATTGTCAAAATTAAAAACTTTTGTTCTTTACTTTAAAAGACATTAAAAGAATGAAAAGACAAGCTAGACTGGGAAAAAATATCTGCAAAACACGTATCTGATAAAAGACGTGTACTCAAATACTTACTGAACTCTTAAAACTCAGTTAACACCTAGTTTTTAAAATATGAGCAACAAATCCGAACAGATACCTCACCAAAGAAGATATATGAATGGCAAATAAGCGCATGAAAAGATGCCCAACATCATTTTTCACTGGGAAAATTAGTTATTTCAACTACAATGAGATACCATTGCAGTGGGAACCCTCATTCATTGCTGGTGGGAATGCAAAATGGCACAGTCACTCACTTTGGAAGACAGTTTGGCAGTTTTTATAAAGTTAAATACACACTTACCAATGACTCAGCAATCCCACTCGTCGGTATTTACCCAAGCAAAATGAATTGTTTGTATTAAAACCTGAACATGAATGTTAAATGATAAATCTTAATACATCCATACAATGAAATACTCAGCAATAGAAAAAACAGAGCTATTGATTCACACAACGTGTATGAATTTAAAATGCATTTTGCTATGCAAAAGAGGCTAGACGCAAAGGCTACAAATTGTACAATTCCACCATGTGTATGACATTCTGGGAAAAGCAAAATTATAGGAATGGAACAGATAAGTGGTTGTGAGGGGTGAGGTGAGGGGTTGAGTACAAAGGGGAATTTTTAGGGTGATCGAACCGTTCTGTATAGTACTGAGACAGTGGACACATGACTGCGTTTGTCAAAGACGACGCAGAGTAAATTTTCCTAGTGAAAAATCAGCATGGATGTTGAGAGATCCCAGATGGAATTCAGAGTGTGACAAATAAATCTGTTTTACAAATGTATGACATATCAATGAAGGGAGTGGGGAATAAAATGAGCTGAACTAAGTTACTTTGGAAAATGAGTGAATACTATAAGGCTAAAGACAAAACAAAGTACTTAAACACTATACCCTAGTTGGTCAATTTGTTTCTCACAGGGGTACAACGTTAACTATTCTGAAACCACTTTATAAGTATTCTAGGGTTGAACAAATAAGCAAATAAATTGTAGATAAAAAGAGCCAGGTTTCTCACCCTCAGAGAAAGAAGTTATGAACAAGCAAAGAGGCATAACTAGAATGAACCTTGTAGTGCTAGATGAGAATCAGTTTAATATACATACAGATAGATGGATCTAAAAATAATTATAGAGATGTGTACCTATGTATTTGTTAGTATACATATTTATATCTCTTAGGTCATTTCACTGGGAAGTTGTAGATGCAGTGGCAGCAAGCACACCTAAACCACAATCTTGGTTTCTAAGTACCATTCTGCAATGAAAGGAACCAGGGTTCCTTGGAGAAATAGGCTAATTCTAGGGCTGGCATCCAGATAATACCTGCAGTGCTATAAAGTAAGACTATGGTCAAAAAAAAAAAAAAAAAAAAAAGACGAGGGTACACCAGAAGGATTTAGGAGCCAACTTCAAAGAGTTCCCAATAGGCAAAGCTAAAACAATTTGCACAACAAAATAAATAACAACTCTACTGGATTTTAACCCAAAGTATAAAATAAATAGCCATGATTGCATACTAATATAAATAAATGATCAAATAAATAGGGGAAAGGAACAAATCTTTAAGAAAATTTGTAGAGAATATATATAGATATTACTCCTTCCCTTTGAGTGTGGACTAGACTTAGTAATTCACTTCAAAAAAAAAAAAAGAGTATGGAAAGTGGGAAAAATGGTACTTTACAGTGGAAAAACCTAGCAGACACCACCTTAACCAATGAAGGAACATCACCAATAATGCCTATTAACATTATGTACCCCATGATATAATACAGTGTGGAAGGGCACAGGACCGCTGTGCTATATCCTTCCTGATAAAGCACAACCTCAAGTTTAATCATGATAAAACACCAGACATACCCACGTTGAGGGACATCCTACCAAATCACCAACTAGTGCTCTTCACAGTGTCATGGTCATGAAAGACTGAGAAACTGTCACAGATCGGTGAAGACCAAGGCGGCAGTGATGAGTAAATAAATGCAATGTGGAATCCTGGACGGGGTCCTGGAACAGGAGAACATGAGAGGAAAATGGGTGAAAACCAAATGAAGTCTATAGTTTAGTAAATACTATTGTACCAATGTTAATTTCTGAGTTTTGACAGATGTGCCATAGTTTACATAAGTTGTAAACATTAGTGGAAGCTCATGGAAGGATATAGGGAATATCTCCAGACCACCTTTGCAATTTTTCTGCTAATCTAAAATTATTATAAAATAAAAATATTATTATAAAATAAAAAATACTTTTTTAAAGTATAGGAAAATGTCAGCACTGAAAGCATGCCTGTATTTAAAATTAAGGAAGGGGCTTACAGAAGATTATACACATTTTCACAGCAACTTGACCAACACCACAGTTTATTTGTAAACATATTATATGTGTCAATAATCAAATTGACAACACTTCATACATTTCACTGTATAATATTAACAGCATATCAGAAAAAAATCCACGGTGCTCAGTTACAGTTTTGGTATTTTAAAATCTTTAACTACAAACCGTATTTGAAACACTGAACATAAAAGAGAAACACAAATGGCAAAGAAAACTGGAAACAACTAAAAGAAACCAATATTCCCCCCCAAAAAACAAATAAAGTATCTGATTACACACTTTAAAAGAAAAAAAGGAATCAAGAAAATCAAACGATCATATATTTTTTTAACAACATAAAGTTACATTTCTTTAGACATATGTGATAGGTGAAATTGTACCATACTAAACTCTATGTCCTTTTTTATATTTCTTTTTTTCTCTTGGTTTCTGAAGTTTGCCAATGGTTTAAGCTACTTTAAGGGCAGAAAAGAGGGGAGGCAGCATAAAGCCAAATGAAATTGCTTTAAACATTTGCAGAAAAACTGGATAAAAATTCTTTCACAAATTTTCTTTGGCAAATAATAAATTCTGTATTTATTACCTTTTTGTTGAATAGGGTCAACACAAGATTTAAGAGATGCATCTTTACATGAGTTAATGTATGAATGAAACAAAGCCAAATTCACAAAGTAAAGCATAAAAGTGGCTTTCACATTTTGCTAATAACAGCTTTAAAAATGCAGATTCTCCATCCTTACAAGTATGAGAGGTCTTCACCTGGGAATCAGAATCTTTCCTCATTCACATGAGAAACCGGAGTTGACTACATGTTTTTTCAGTACTTTCCCTAAAATTCATGATCATTTATTAGGTTCTATTTCCTCCTCTGTTAGCTCTCAAAGGAAATATAGCAGCAAATCACTCCCATATTTTAAGTTTTAAATTCACCAACAACTGGGTTCACTACCAACAACTACAAACATTCAATGCTTTATTAGTGTACATGTCATTACCGTAGGCTAAGCTTGTTAATAACAGAAATAAATAAAATAACTACAGTTAATCTGAACAAAGCAAATGAAAATGAGATTAAAGAGCCCTGATCAAATGAAATACTTACAACTTTCAGTTGAAAAACTGTAGAAGTTACATATATACCTAACAGCACTAGGAATGTACAATATCAATTATTGGAAAAATAAATGAGTGATTCACAGTTATAAGAAATTATTTTAATATTAGTATTTTTCCTTTTATACACAAACATTTATAACATACACTTGGTTTCTACCTCATATTAAGACAAAGTAGAATACTAAACATTACTGCATTTACCCAAACACAGCACTGACTGTGCCACAGGTAACCTGCTCCAAAATATTCAATAGGGAGGCGACAGTACTGAATGCATGGTTATGTTAACAGTTTGAAGAAAGACACATACTTCCAGAAGTATGTTAAATAAACAAATGTCAGTTCTATAAATAACAAAAATTATCAGCAAAAATGTTTAGGTTTAACCTTCCCAAATTTTCTAATGCTTTAAATATTTTAGATATATGTTGTTTGACCAGTTAGTTTGGTTAGTTTTAAACTAGCAAACCATTATCCTATGAGAAGAGCTAAACTAAACTATATAACACTGCACAAACTTCCCAAGGAAGGTAACTTGTAAAATCTAAAAAGTGATTCCAATTATTCTATTCAACATTTGAGATACTAAAAGAATCAATGACTCAAGAAACATTTTGAAATTACTCAATTTTTCTTTATCATTTCCTCTAAAACTAGTCACATAAACTTAAGATCCGGATTGCTTATGTCCTCACAGTAGGTTTACCACTAAAGTGTTCTGATCAGAAGACATAGCCTTAATGCCTCTAATATGTAATTCTAAGCTGAAATCAAAATCCTTGGTTTGAAAACATCAAATCCAATTCCATAACATTCATGGGTAGAGCTACTAAACAAAAAATAAATCAGGGAGAAAACGTGCAGCAGCCACAGCTACAAGAGTGGAAAATAAATTCTATTTTTCCATAAAGACTCTATGAAAATATAAAGCCCAAAATGAGCGACAACTGAAGTCCACATATAAATGTTGTTTAAAAATAGAATGTTTTCCAAAGCTTCTTATGAGATGTCAATGTATAGTCATAGTCTGAGTTAAGACCTTCTAAATCAAGGTTAAGCCATACATAACTATGCTGATTTACATACCTTCAACAATGTTCAACCGATACACATAATTTACAAACATCCACAGCAATTCTTAATGCCCCATCAGATCACCTCTCAATAATGGATGTTTACCATTTTATAGTTTTGCTACTTTAAATACCAAGAAGCCTTTTCAGAGGAAGAGTTCTACCTCTTCCCACGATCCCCTAAAGAGTAGGTAACAAAATATAAAACTAAACAAGATTTATGTTTGATAAACTAACATATAAAATTACCACTGCAATATTCATAGTGACTGCTTATAAACATAACAGTCATCATAAAGCCTATAAAGTATATCCTCAGTTTTATAAAAGAAACGCAGATTGTCTCAAGGTAAAAAATACAGTGCAGACTGCTAAAAAGCTCTTCTTTGCTTTAGGAGGTGCAATAATGAGGAAAACTTCAGAAAACATGAACATGTTCCCCAAACTTTAACTTTAACATCAGTTAAGCATGAACTGCACTGCAGCAGCAGGATGCTTTTTAGTGGCTGGCAATATAAAGCTAATGTTAAGAAAGAAAAATGGCAGAAAGTGTGAGCAACAAATGATGTAACCAAATTATTGCAAATGGAGATTAGCAATAAGAAGTGAGGAAGGTGAACGTCCACTCCACTCTGTTAAGATGCCATCTTTAAATATTAAGTTCTTTGCAGGAAGTGGGACTCCCATGTCAGCACAGGATGACTGTGAAAGCAAACTTGGAAAACTGGCCTCAGTGTGAATATCCAGTGTTGAAGCACCTTCCTAAAAGATCGAGAAACAAGAGAAAAAAAATTCTATTCAACACTTTACCAAACCACTTCATGTAGCTAATGAGAAATAGAGACCTTGATTACCTAAGAAATGTTTATGGAATGGCAAAGCACTATAGGAGATGCAAAGTTGTACCTCACAAACCCAAAATAATCAATGATAGGTATTAACGTGCAGAAATGACTAATACACTCAGATGATGACAAGTGCTTTGAAATAAACAGAAATAACACGCTATGAGAATATGGGATAAGAAAAAGTTAATTCTTAGACAAAAACCCTCACACAACATTAAGCAACAGAACAATCCATCCACTCCCAGGGCTCTCAGATTCACACATTCAGCAGACTTCTCCCCAGAACTCCATGCTCAAACCTCCACCTATCCAACATCTGTTCTTGGATGTTTCACCATAAATTCCACACTTAGCATGTCCATAAGCAAACTCTCAAATTTTCCCCCACTGGTTCCTCCCCAGCCTCCCCTACTCAAACTAGTCAAGAAATAGGAAAATTATTCTTTATCCTTCCCTTCCTCATCACAGCCTCAATCCTTCCTCACATTTAATCACCATGTTCCATCAGTCTCCCTCCAACGTGCATCCCAAATGAGTTTACTTGACTCACTCACCATAGCCACCACCGTAGTCTAGGCCAGTGGTCTCCAAAGTGGGGTACTCACTCCAAAGTGGGGTGCAGTACCATGAAAATTTTTTAAATCCTGTATCTACTTATTGCATCCGATAAAATTCCTGGTTTTGTGTATCCTTTATAATATACATAATTTATTATATTATTACATGTTTAACAGTATATACATGTAATAAACAAACCTTTATTATGGATACATGCAAATTTTTTTTAAACTAAAAAGGGTGTTCGGCCACCAACACCTCTTACTTGGGCTATTAGAGCAGTCTCCGAACTTACCTTGTTTCTGTGCTTGTCTGTTTTTAATCTATTCTCTAAACAGTAACTAATCTTTTAAAAGAGTCAATTAAAAATAATGTCATTCTCTGTTAAAAGTCTTTAACAGTTTCTCTTTGCACTCAGCATAAAATACATATTCTTTAACATACTCTAGAAGGCTCTCCGTTCTTCTTCAACCTCACCTCCTCCCATCATCCCTCTTTCACGAGGTTTCTGCCACACTGGCCTTCTCGTTTCCTTGCAGGCCGAGTGCCTTCCTGACACAGAACTTTTGCACCTACTAACCTCGGCCTGGAATACTCTTTCCCATCCTTTAGGTTTCAGCTTATGCATCATCTCTATGTATTTAAATTAGGTCTACCTTTGGATTCCATCAGATTTGAAGGAGCCTGGCTCCTTCAAAGCACTTACTGAAATCTGTAATTGCTTCACATATTTCGATGTTTACTCGACTATGGTCTCATACAACACTTAAGCTCCATTAGTGTCTTAGACATCATTGTTTCCCCAGCACCTGGTAAAGGGTCTGGCATAGAGTCGACTCAATCATTTATTGAAAGAATGAATGAAACCAAACTCCAAAATACTGATTTCATAATGTTAGAACAGATATACCAAACAAAAATATTCCATTCTAAAAGTTTACCTACAAATCAAGTCTAGAGTATCCTTTCTTTCCTTGGGGGGAAGATAAAAGGTCTAGAGCACTGGCATTCACTACCATAACAGACAACCCCCTCTCAGCAATGGAGAATCACTGCAGTTATCAATGGAAGTGTACTGACCCAAGAACCAGCACCTAGCACGGTGCATGGCCCATGGTAGATGCTTAACACATTTCCGTTTAATGAAGCACCAGCAAAGAACAAACAGTCCAAGCTTCCTAAACACCGGCCACTGAAATCATGTATAAGTCAGTTAACTTCCTGAATTTCAGCATCTTTGTTTATAAATTAAAATGCATAAATAAGCATGAAATAATGCTTATTTCATGTCTTACTGCTGTGGAGACTCAGAACAAACCTGGAAGTGTTTTGCATACTACAAAAGCCCTATGCAAATACCATTTGGATTTTTTTGGTTTTTGTTACCTGGAATGAGTGAACAAAGTTAAGGACTTGTAGAGACAGTTTTCTACTGGAATGTAAGAGGTTCTGAAGGCTGAAAAAAAGGGGAAAAGTTTAAAACAAATATGACAAAAACTAATATCTCACAAGAGTTTAATTTTAACAATTTAAACACATTTATATATGTATATACATCTTGGTTAATTACATACAAATTTTTAAAAAACAATTTCAATGGTTCCCGTCAATGAAATTTCTGCTTCTTTTAATAATACAGAGTAACAGTGCATAAAAAGACCATTTCGAAATAAAACATCATGCATAACCAAAATTGGAAAATTATTGTTAAAAGTTTAAGCTACTACCAAATACAAATGTTAAATACAAGAAAGCTTCTAAAATAAAAATTTAGGTACAGGGCTTCCCTGGTGGCACAGTGGTTGAGAGTCTGCCTGCCGATGCAGGGGACACGGGTTCATGCCCCGGTCTGGGAAGATCCCACATGCCGTGGAGCAGCTAGGCCCATGAGCCATGGCCGCTGAGCCTGCGCGTCCAGAGCCTGTGCTCCGCAACGAGAGAGGCCACAACAGTGAGAGGCCCGCGTACCGCCAAAAAAAAAAAAAAAAAAAATTTAGGTACACATTTTTCAAATATGTAAAAATTGCTAACAATTATAGTGGCAATCATTAAAACTATATAGTATTTCTTTTTTTATTCATGTATGTTATTTTATTTTCAGGATAGCTATTAAAATTGTCAGTTAAGTACTTTTAATTTTCTGATATAAGCTACATTGAGCCAATTAAATTAATTATTATCCAACTTTGTTTTCCTAAATAAAGATGTCAAGATCTGTGGATATCATCTCTCCAAGCCACCCACCATGACAATCAGATTCAATGATATTCTTTTTGGCTAAACCAGACGGTCTCAGAACCTTTACAACGCTGACTCTTAGCAGCCATTCCCAATGGATCAGAGTTGGCATATGAGATAAAACCTACATATCATTTCTGATAATATGTGCTCATTTTAGAAAATGTGGAAACTGAAGAAAATTTAGAAAGTCAGCCATAATTCCATTATAGGAGATAATCACTATTAACATAACTTGAGTGTATGTTAAGAAAGAGAATTTCTATTGATATTTACATATTAAAAAAAACTAGGTTCAGGGCTTCCCTGGTGGCGCAGTGGTTGAGAGTCTGCCTGCCGATGCAGGGGACACGGGTTTGTGCCCCGGTCCGGGAAGATCCCACATGCCGCGGAGCGGCTGGGCCCATGAGCCATGGCCGCTGGGCCTGCGCGTCCGGAGCCTGTGCTCCGCAACGGGAGAGGCCACAACAGTGAGAGGCCCGCGTACCGCAAAAAATAAAAAAAACTAGGTTCATACAGTCATATAAGCATGCCCATTTTAACCGTACTCTCGCCCAATCTGGGTAACTAAGTAAATATAATTAACCAAAACATGTGTCCAAAAAACTTGCATGTGCCTAATTTCTGAGGTACTGAACTTTAATTTTAAAATACATAGCAAACCCTTAAACTAGCCATTTTTATTCAATCAACAAATAAGCACAAGGCAAATACTATGATCATGTGTGAAATGAGACAATGTATGATATAGCAACTAATATTGAGAGCTTAAGAAGTCTCATAGATGAAAAGATGACAACAAACATAAGCCCTCACCTCTCTCTTCTGCAAAGGCCATGTGTAGCAATTTTTTGGCACACTTTCTGATTTAATTCAGAACTAAACAGTGGAATTCCAAAGCACAGCTCGAGAGGAACCCAATCTGCCTCTGTTGTGGCAACTACAAAAGGATATATAAAGTTATTAATCATATATATATTTATATATATTATGACCAACCAGGGTTTCTTAACTGAGCTCCAGAAATTTTCATAGATTCTTCCCACCCCCTACTGACATCCACCAAAGGGCTTAGCAGGGGAGAAGACTCAGAGAGGGGATCAGTGGATCTCTGAAACAGGAAAGAATGTTTTTTGAGTATGTACATGCTTCTGGGAAGAAGGCCTACAGCTTTCAACAGATGCTCAAAGTGGTCTTTTACCAAAAAAAAAAAAAAAAAAAATAGTAGTGCAGGACATCTACAAGATGAGAGAATCAACATAGGAAAAATAAAACATTTTTATTCTCAGATCATAGTTTTATAATATTTTAACTAACTTTATTATTCTAAATATACAAAATTCTTTCCTAGAAAATACTTATGAAAAAGTCCATTATAATAAGAGCAGACAAACGATATCCAAGTGACTTAACAAAAGAGTCAAACCTCAGAAATTAGTCCAAGATTGCAAATAATTTTTAAAGCCTTACCAGAGTTTTGCTTTGTGGCTGAATCTATAGTTGCTTCCTCAATGACCATTTCAAATGACTCTGTACTCCCATTCACATCTGAGCCAGAAGCCAAATCAGGTTCTCCTTATAATTAAAGGGCATACACAATATTAGGATTCTAGCAGTTGGCACAGGTTGTCAATAAGTCAGTCCTAACATGAAAGAAGACTTCAGGCAACAGAAATGACAACGGAAAACAATGAACAGTCTTTAGCCTAAAGCAGTAGTTCTTAAAAGGGGGACAATTTTGTCCCCCAAGAAACATTTGGCAACGTTCGAAGACATGGTTTGGTTGCCATGAATGGGGACAGGGATGCTACTGATGCCTGGAGATCCTAAACATCCAACAGTGCACAGGACAGCCCCCCACAACAAGGAATTATCCAGCTCCAAACATAAATAGTACTGAGCTTGTAAAGCCCTGACCTAAAAAAAAAGGATTAAAAAGGCAGAACACAAGTTTAGACCTTTTAGAGAATTACTAAAGTCATTTCTATCCCCATAGAAACATGCAGTCTGATTACATCATTCCTTCTCAAAATATTTTTTTTGACTCCCTGTATCTTTCAGCATGAAAGATCCTCCAAGATCTTCTAGATCTCATTTATTACTTCTCTACTCTCATCTACTACTGCCCAACAAACTCTTTCTTTTGGCCAAGATGAGCTACTCTATTGCCTGATTCCCTCTGCCTAAAGGTTGCTACACTCTAAATAAACAACAATCATCTGTGTGTAGCGAACTCCTCACTTTTCAAAATTTAGTTCAAACTTTACCTTCTCTAAGAGGCCTCTCTGATAGCTCAACTGGGCTGGGATATGCCTTCTCTGTCCTACTTTAGCACTTCATGAAGCAGACCCCCATATCTCAGTCTTTTAACACTACACAGTAGGCTGATTCACTTGCTTGTCTCTCCTTCCAGGTCTTTATTCCCTAGGACTTAAAACAGAAATATCTCCAACACCTAAGGAGGTATTTTGTAAATGTTTATAGAATGAATGAAATAAAACATGACAGCTACAGTAGACATTCATTGAAATGACTGCCTAACCCACAGCCCTCTTCTCTAAAAATGCTCCTGTGATACCTGGCAGTCAACTGTTGAAAGTTACCCAACTCCTCTGGCCAAAGGTAAATGGACCAGGAGTGGATACTAATTCAATCCACTGGATGGCTAGCAATCAATCATATTTTCTCAGGATTTCAAACTAAGAGGTTCAGCGAATACAGTCAATCAATGATAGAGACTTGAATTAAAAGGTTCCCTAGAGTCGTGGACCAGAGGTGACATCATGGCAACCAAAGCCACATACAAGCCAAATTATGCCAGAACAGAAACAATCAGTAACTATGAGAAGGTGATTTGAAAATGCATTTTTAAATTAGAAAGAAAAAGGTATCTAAGGAAAATTAGCTGTTGTCAATATGCAGGACAGGCTGGAGACAGAAAGAAGAGAATGAGGCCAGGAAGGCTAAGCAGGAAATGGTCACAATAAAACATGTATAAAGTATCAAAACTCAGACTAGAATGGCAGTTACAGAGAATTAAAGAGAGGGGGAAAGAAATGGATATAAGAGACATTTCTAAAGACTAATTCACAGAACTTGGAAACTAACTGGGTTGAGTGGGAAAGGAGAAGGATGAGATAAAGATATGATTTTTAAGGCCTGCATAACAAGACAATGGTGCCTTGATAGAAAGAGGAAAGCTGAAAGGGAAAAACTACTCATTCTAGTTTGAAAATAATTTTACAAAGAGACTAAAGTTTTGAAACCATCACCCCATAAAGGAACTTAATTTAAAGCCTATAAACATAAATACGACAGTAAAGGGCTAAAACCCAATAACCATTCTGTATTCCAACCCCAGGTCATCACTTCTTTACTTATGCTCTTAGTATTTTCTCCATTTGAACAACTGATATTTGTCCCAATGATGTCACAGAATATTTTCTCATCTTTCAGTGGAAAAACATTAAGTATTAAATAAGTCAACATCCCCACAAAGGTACCCATGCTTTTTAAATATTAAGCTTATGATAAACTCAGTACCAATTATCTTAATTCAAAGAACCCAGCTAGTGGCTAACCTCTCTCATCAGAAGCATCACTGAGTTTTCTGTTTGCAAGTTGGCTAGAAGCATTCAACATGGTGACATATCCACAAAAATGCTGCAAGTCCACTTTGTTCCTTAACATCTGCAATGCTTTATGAACACCCATATTGACACGCGTAAACTCTAAGAACAAAGAGTTGACATCACATTATAAGTAAATAGTTTTACAACAAAACACCAAAAACTTAAATATACTTTCTTCTTATTAAACAATTCTTAGAACTACTTTTATATTTTATCAAGATTGATTCCAATGAAGAAATATCTCTGGATGAAAAAGGATGCTGTACACATACAACATATTTACAGACTTCAGAAGGCAACTGATGTAGCAAAACAACTGACCTGCTAAGTAATCAAATAGGGCCAGTCAGTGGCAAATTCCCTAGGCTTCTCTTTGTAGTTCTATTCTGCCTCAAATACTTACTTAGTGGGTTTCTACCAGGAAATGCATTAAATACACATCATATTTTTTTTTAATTTAAGAAAAGTAAAAAGTATTCTTATTGAAACTAAAGCTAACTAAGTACTTGAAATTATATCCCTAATCAAATTATTTAAATATCAGCTCGTTCTCACAAATATGTGAACTTACAAAAGAGAAAGATGCTCTATAACCAAATATGAATATTCCTCTTTTTTAGAATTCGCACAGTAATCTCCAAAGGCAAGAGATTTCTTAATCAGTTCTTGAGATTTTGTGATTTTTAAGATCCTGCTGTCACTATCCTGTATCTTCTGGTGAACGATAAATTTTTCCATAGAATTTATAAAGTATCAGAGAATTAACTAGCGAAGTTTAGTTGCAGAGAAATACTTATTTCTGAATAGGGGCTATTTTTTGGAAGAGAAAACTCTCTTCTCCAAATTTTGTACACATTTATTCACAACAGCCAAAAGAGAGCATTTAATTTCAAATGTGAGCCTTCTGCAGCCTAGCCATGTGGAAAAGAAAAAATACTTATAAAAATCTTCTTCCTTTTCCCTGCTTTGGGCGAGGAGGGGCATTAGTGACTAACATTTTAGAAGAAAAGTTCTTATATGAATTAAGTTAAATTACTTGAACGATTCCCTGCTCTCTAAAATTCCAAGCAATATTCTAAGAACAAGAACAACAGATTAGAGAATGAAAGTTTTGCATGGAGCAGGAAACACAAGTGCTATATAAATATACGTAAGTTTTAATCAGAGAGTATTTTTCTTTTGAATATACATACTTTCTTAATATTCAACAGAGGAAAGGTATATTTAAACAAAAGGAAGAATGATTTTGCATTTATAGAAATTCTCCAGGCATCTTTCATCAAATGTATTGTAGCTCACAATTCTAAAAAGAGATAACATTAAACAGGCTTTTCACCCTTGATTCGAACCCGCTAAATTTAGCTCAGACTTGGCTATTCACTCAAGTCCTCTCTAACAGGAAAAATAAAATGTAAAAAAAAATTTTAATTAATTAAAAAGTAAATTAGTGTTTTCTCATTTTCTCTACACAATGACTCTAGATTTGGGGCTTCTAATACTATAGCACAAACTTAAATCAAAACACATTGACCATTAATAAAAGTTTTTTTTAAAAAATTTGTTATTGTAAAAAAAAAATGCTGAAACAGGAAATACATGCAACTTCTCTGTAAACTGTAAGTTAGTATAGAAATGTTCATTAGTGTCCATAAAAGCCCCTGAAAAAAACCAGTATGTAACACTGGGGGGGAAAAAAATCAACTTTCTAAGCGTAAAATCTTCCCTATGACTTGTCTTCTCCCCCAACCTCCAAATAAATAAACAATAAAAGGAAACTAAAAGGCCAAACATACATAAAACCTAGTCTTCCATCTACGTAGCTACCTACTTAGTCTCTTCATCGCCAAGACAGACTAGTATTCCTTCTAGGCCTAGGTCCTAAATGAGTCTTATTCTATTAGTTCTTTGTAGGAACAGGCACATGACAGAAAACTACCTTTTGCCAACACTCTTTAAAAGCAGAATAGTTTTAAGACCCTAGAACTTAAAAATTTTAAGAATTTACTTCCTGCTATGTTTCCACCAAATTGTGGACAAGATTAATCATAAAGAAGTCAAATGGATACAACTCAAAATTCAGGTACCTCCTCGTAGTTCTGTCTCATCAAATGGGAAAGGTATGTGGACAGTTTCTCCTATCCCATGCAAACCATGTCCCTAAACACGAAAAAACACAAGTTGAAAGGTATACGCGAAACCTGTATTTCCAATAGTAGACACTCAAACGATAAACAAGACTGTGCCTCGTGATGGTGTATTCCACATTAATACTCCATCAAAATGCTCTCAACAATTTTCTATTTTTCTCCAGCTCAGTAAAGACAATCTGAAGTCTATATTAACCTATTAAGGCAATGTGTATCAAATTGAGTGTATGGGCTAATGAAAAAACAGGTAAATCTGGTGTCAGCCAAGTGAAGCCTTAATGAGATCAAGTGCACTCACACAAGGGTCAGCTGCAGCGCTGAGAGAGAAAAGTGGTGGAGGATCCCCATGATAACCTGGCATGCCATGGATTAGGAATGTAAATCTCAAAACCCTGCACCGAATGACATATATTGAAAATTACTTGCTGCAACATCATAATTATATACGATCGGAAACAACCAAAATGCCTGTCAGTAGGGGACTGATTAAATAAATTAATGTATGTATTTTCAATGCAGCTGCAAAAAAGAGCAAGCTCTCTACAAAGTGAAATGGAAAGTTCCAACTGCTAAGTGGAAAAAGCATGGGGCATCTCAGTGTGTAACCGCTTGTACATGCATAAAGAAATTCTAGGGGCTTCCCTGGTGGCGCAGTGGTTGAAAGTCCGCCTGCAGATGCAGGGGACATGGGTTTGTGGGCCGGTCCGGGAAGATCCCACATGCCGCGGAGCGGCTGGGCCCGTGAGCCATGGCCGCTGAGCCTGCGCGTCCAGAGCCTGTGCTCCGCAACGGGAGAGGTCACAACAGTGAGAGGCCCGCGTACCACACACACACACACACACAAAAAGAAATTCTAGAAGGGTACAGCAAAAACTAATGTGGTTGTCTGATTTGGAGAAGAGTTAGGGAGTGGGCACTGGGTAGAGTGTTAGAAGGGCAGTGATACTTTTCTCTGTGCATCTTTTAATAGTGTTTTATTTTTGAATCATGTGAATTTACTATCAAAAGTTAAATTGAAAAAAATCTATGAGTCTAACCACGCCAGTCCCACATTACAAATAATAATTTACTTTCACCCATCACACTCAATTAGTGTTGTTCATTTAAATTTTGTTAGTTTTTCGTATTTAATTCCTAAATTCACTTTGGCTTTGCAGTTGTGTAAGAATGATAAGCATGAGGAATTTAATTTTATGTTTACATGTATTTCAAATCGTTATAATAGAAAATTTAACACTGGGGATCTATACATTTTTTCCCTTTAAAAGAGACCCATACCTTATTCAAATTCAAGATACCGTGACATAAAAGAAAAAAAATAATTTCAGGGAAAAAAATCACATTCATTTATTTGGTTCATATAACAACTTGAATATATTTCTGACATCTTGCTTCTATTCCACTGATACATTTATGATTTCAACCCTAAACAAGATGGCTATTATAAAAGCATGGTTTTAATCAAAATCTTAATTTTGTTGTGTTTTAAGTTCCAGCAAGGTGAATTTTTCCATAAAATTTAATAAAAGAGGCATTCTTTTTTAGCAAAGGCAGAACTCCTTAACGACACTTTAAAACTCCTCTTACTCTTCTCCCACCACCACAGCGAACATTTTTTGAGATCTTCCGACGTGCTAAACAATGGTCTAAAGCATTTTTACGTAGATCATCCATTTCAGTCATTTTTCAACAACCGTATAAAGATAAGAACTGTTATCATCTCCAATTTGCAGGTGAAGTCACTGAAGTTCAAGGAGGTTATTTAACTTGCCCAACATTGCCAATAAGTGGTGGAATCAAGATGTGAATTCAGGCAGACTGACCCTTCAGTCCATGTCTAACCCACTCTACTGTGTATCTCCCCTCACCCCTACTTCATGTCTGCCCTGGCTGGCTAATGCATCGTCTCACGGTTTCTACTACCATCCACGTGCTGATGCTGACACTCAAGTCAATCTCTCCTGTTCAAGCTCTCATTTGAATTTCAGAATAATTTCAATTACCTCCTAAATATCTCCACCACCCAAATGTCCCACAGGCCCAAAACACACCACCTCATCTGCCCCCATAAACCGGCTCTGTGTGCTATCATCATTCTTCCACTTTCAAAAGCCAAGTACCTCAGCAATCATTCTTCTTCTTCCCACAGCCATCTCAGACATCTGATCAATTCTATTTATTTTATATTTGTAATAATTCTTCCTTTTCATTCTTATTACCACTTCCGTGACCTAGGCTGTCCTCATCTCTTATCTGGTCTCCAACACTGAATCCTAATCCTGTCTTCTCCCACCCAGCCATTCTCAACAGTCTTCAGGCTGATCTTCCAAATCAAAACTGACCATGTTAATCCCCTGCTCAGCACCCTTTACTGGCTGCCATCAATCTAAAGGGGAAAGTCTAAGCACTACATGGGGACAGTTAAGGTCCACTACCCTCCAGGGCCTGCCTACTTCTCCAGACTCATCTCTGACCACCATTCCATCATACTTCAGCTCACCCCTCAAAATTACATAACAGCTTATAGGCCCTAGCACATGCTCCCACTTCGTATTCCTATTCATTTATTCAACAAACACTCACTGAGCAACTTCTATGAGTCAGGCACTATTTTTGGGCACCAGGGAAATAGTTATTTAGAAAAAGAAAAAAAAAATCTCTACCCAGAGATTTATTCATGCTGACCCCTCTGCCTGGCCTCGCTCTCCTCTAAATCAGCCTTTTCTATTTAGCCTGGGTCTCATTTTCTCTAAGGAGCTTTCCCTAAGCCTTTGTCCTTGTTCCAAGGCTAAAAAGATACTTCTCTTTAATGCTTGCACTGTATAACTCTCTTTAGCACTCAGCAAAAAAATGGAAGTGACTGCTTATGCAACTTTTCCCACCAGACTTTAAGTTTCTTGAAGACAGGGACCACATCTTATTTGTATATGCACATTAATTAGTACAGAATTACTAATTCTGTAAGGCAAGTACAATTGTTAGTTCAATGAATTAATGAAATCTTTACAAAGAGCCTATTACATACCAGAAAGTGTGCTACACACTTCACACACACCTTCTCATTTCATTCTCTCAACAATCCTAAGGCTAAAAATGCTTACCTTGGCATTAGCTGTCACTATTATTTTTTGTTGTTACACAGTAGATATTACCATCTCCATTTTGCAGATGGGAAACTAAGTATAAGAGGAGTATCTCTAAAATGTTACACACCACTTCACACCTGCTGGGGTGGCTATAATAAAAAAATCAGATAATACCAAGTGCTGGAGGGACTGTAAAATGGTGCAGTTCCTTAAATAGTTAAACAGAGTTACCATATGACTCAGCATTTCCACTCCTAGGGATACACTCAAAAGTAATGACAACATATCCACACAAAAACCTGTACATAAATGTTTATAACAGTGATTATTATTATTCGTAATAGCCAAAAGGTAGAAGCAATCCAAATGTCCATCAACTGATGAACGGATAAACAAAATGCGTTTCGTCGTACAAGGGGATATTATTTGGCCATAAAAAGGAATGCAGTACTCATGCTACATGATGAACCTTGACAACAGGAAAGAAGCTAGTCACAAAAGACTACATACTGTATGATTCCATGTATCTGAAATGCCCCAAGCAGGCATTCTAGGGAGACAGCAAGTACATTAGTCTTGCTGGGGCGGTGTTGCGGGGGTGGTGGTGGTGGTGAACGTGGAATAGGGGAGTGAGAACTAAAGGTCCAGAAAAATGTTGTAAAATTGAGTATGGTGCTGACTGTAGACATCTGTGAATACTCTAAAACCACTGAATCACTGAATTCAATTGGGGAATATGGTATGTGAACTGCATCTCTATTCTAAGGCTACTATTAAAAAAAATAGGGCCACACAGGTAGCAAAAGATGAGGCTGAAACTCAAGGTTGGGTCTAACTTCAAAGCCTTTGCTGTTTCCACCACTCCCAAGCTGCTAGACAAAGGCCAGGACTAAAACGCACATCTCTGTTTCCTTACATTTCAGTTTTACAAATGTCAAATTACTGATGTCTGATTGCGACTCAGCAGAAAGCTAGACAAATTATGATCTTTAAAATAAAAATCCAAAACTGACTGTTTCAAATAAGGTAACTGTACCTGAATCAAAACCGCCGAATGTGTTAGGGCATCGTTCAACATCGTGAGCACATTTGATGTAGGAACAACCCCAGGATCATGACCCCAAGAAGTTATTAGTAATCGATCATAACCCTATGGGAAAGAAATGAATAAAACACAGCATAGCATTTAGAAACAAACAAAGAAAAGAAAGTTATCTATAATACTGCTTACCAGTTTCTATCGTCCTTAAAAATGATTTTTAAAAAAACCTCATTCAACATACCTGGAATATATCTGGCAGTTTTCGAAGTCTTGTACCTTTGGACAGCAAAAGAGATGGTGGTCCTTGCCTGGTGATATGGTAAATGTACAGTTTAAACCAGACAGAACTGACTTCTGGGATAGCTGGTCCAATATGCTAAAATCATAAAACAGGTAAGATAAAGTTGTAAATATTTATCTAAAGAAGCCAAATTTCACAAATGACCAAGTATATTCTTAAAGCTAATGCCTCATGTAAGTGTTAACTCCTATTATCTTTATGAAGATAAATTTTAAAGGATCCATTCAAACAGTTTCAAACTTACACTGGAATTGAGAAAGCATGGCTTATCACTGCAATTAAGAGAATGGACTCTGGAGTAGATGGCCTAAGTCTGAATCTTGGCTTCATCCCCTCAGCCCTATCACCTAAGGTTACTTAAGCGCTCTTGTGCCTCATTTTGCTCATCTGTAACATGGTAACAAAATACTTATCTCTTAAGGACATTGTTAAAGGTTTAAAATAGTACCTGGCAGCACATAACAAGCTCTGTATCAAAGTGTTAGTTATTACAATCATTAATAATTTTTCTCAAAAGGGACTATGTATCCTTCCATCCATGTTACCATTCATCCATTCATTCAGTTCATGGATTCCTACTATGACCAGAGGCTGTGTTAAAGAACAGAAGGAAGTGTGTGTGTGTGTGTGTGTGTGTGCGCGCGTGTGTTTGGGGGGGGGCTGCAAATCTACAATCACTCCTGCTTAACAGAGGACAAAACTGGGGTAAGGGGGGAGTGGGCGCACTGAGGCAGCTAGATCAGCACAGGCAACAAAATCATCCTGGTACAAGAATCCCTTCCTTTCTTCTACACCATTAAACCTAGCACATCTAGGAAACCAGGAAGGATGTAGCACTGAAGAACAGCACAAAGCTCACTCTTTGAAAATGGGACATGTCACAATGGCCTTGCTAAGTATATAAACAAACGCAACTGATCTATTTTTAAAAAGTAAAAGACCAGCAATCATTTTCACGATTTTACAGATAACTAGAGTTCTAGCTTTCAAGCATAATCTTTTCTTTTCAGCTTATTTAGCATCACAGCCCCACTTCCAAAATATTTCATTTTTCCTAATTAAATTTATCTTATCCCTCAAGGTAATCCAGGTTTCCTTCTCAGAGCAGCCAAAAACATTTTCTTTAAAATCCTGCATTCAAGAAGAAAATTTTAACTGAATGTGTCACTAGTCAATAGATAATACATATATAAAATGTACCAATTATACCTCACAAACTGAACATAACATTTTACAACAGCAAAAAAATACAAAACTGCTTTCTGAGTTGATGATGTTAATATCTGGTTATCTACAAATTGAGAATTAATACAATAAGACTGATAAACCTCTCCTTCAAGTCGCCATGAGGAAGGATGAAATGGCAGCAGAGTGAGCTTCCCAGTGAGTCTTTACCTGAGGGGTGCAGCTGCTGACAGGCCGGATTTCATTGGTGAGAGGAGCCATGGAAACAAGCAGTGTGTAATTTTTGTTTAGAACTCTGCTGCAAGTTGCAGGGTCCAACCCAAGAAGGCTTTCACAGCGCAAGAGATCCAGAGGAAAACCTGAATTATGATCAACCACATACATAGAATGAAAGACTGACAATGTGAAAAAAAAGAGTCTAAGATGAAACACTGATACCTGCCTTGAGATTTAAATTTTTTTAATAAGGTAGAATATCTCTATTAAAAAGCACTTTAGGGCTTCCCTGGTGGCGCAGTGGTTGAGAGTCCGCCTGACGATGCAGGGGACGCGGGTTCGTGCCCCGGTCCGGGAAGATCCCACATGCCGCGGAGCGGCTAGGCCCGTGAGCCATGGCCGCTGAGCCTGCGCGTCCGGAGCCTGAGCGGCTGGGCCCGTGAGTCATGGCCGCTGAGCCTGCGCGTCCGGAGCCTGAGCGGCTGGGCCCGTGGGCCATGGCTGCTGAGCCTGCGTGTCCGGAGCCTGTGCTCCGCGACGGGAGAGGCCGCAGCAGTGAGAGGCCCGCGTACCGGGAAAAAATTTTAAAAAAATAAAATAAATAAAAATAAATAAATAAAGCACTTTATTTCCTAGGAGACCAATAAGACTCTTTAAGACTTAAAGCTGAAAGTCTTTATTCTACTGGTGTTTCTTCAGGCTAACCTTATACTTTAAAAATATGTTTGCTTTATCTTACTTCCTCTCCATCATGGCAGTGGCATCTTATGAAAGCCTAAGTGCCATGGGAAAGCTGTATCCTTCCCTCCCCCAATTTTCAATCTCCATAACAACTTTGCAGCCAAGTTCTGAATTGACCAGAAGGGCAAGAATTCCTCATTTAGAAACATGTGCCTAAACTGTAGTCCATAAAGCAGGAACTCACTTAGCATGCAACTGATTTTAAGTGTTCCCATTCTTAATCCTTCTGGAAAATACCAGTCCTACTGCTCTCTAAAAAGATAAAGGGAATTTGGAGGGTCTGTCTGCGTCTGGCCTCTCAGAGATAAACAAGGGGAGTGCCTGTGATCTTAACTAAGTTATATGAGAAAGGGTGGGTCCTTGCAGTAAGCCCTTTTCTGAAACACAAAAGAGTTAGAAGCTTCAGGTAAAACTCAACATTGTCAATGCCAAGTATAGAAAATATTTAATGAATACTAGGATATGGAAGGAAGTCTAAAGAGTTGATGGTGGTTAAAACAAAGTTTTTACAACTGTGATTGCTTTTCTACAGATGAGGTTTAATTTCTAAACATTTCATAGTACTAGACTGACAAATTACAAACAGTGGCTTTAAGGTCTCACTTGTACTGATCCTAGGGAAAAGAGATCTTTTTTAAAGACAAAGATACCTGGAAAAAAAAATTATGCTTAGAAATAATGAAAAAAAGTTAGACCACACATTGTTTCTGTTTTTTAAGCAGTGCCTCATGCTGTCTAAAACCAAAAGATTACTAAGAAACTAGTCTTTTTCACACATATCAGAGGTTTGTTTCTATGACAGTATCAGAAGACTTTTTGCTTTACAGTGAATACCAAGTACTACATGATACACTCAAACTACAAATTACTAGTGACGTAAAAAAAAATTCTTGCTACTCAAAACAAGATGCTTAAACACCAATACTATAGAATTTCTTGTTTAAAAAGGAGTAAGTTATCACTCCTGGCACCTACAGAAAGTTACCTTTCTCAACATGGAGAATATTAAGCCCTAATGCCCTAAAAAGTTATTCTTTATCTGGAATGAATGACCTTCTTTTCTATGAATCTAGAATGGTACTAGTTATACGCCATTATAAGAAAAATTGAGAAACAGTCACTTAAATCATCTTCTGTGTTCTGTGGTTCTAATGAGGAGCCCCAGTTAAGAAAGGCTGGTTAAAAGAATGAAACTTCATAAACAATTGCCCATTTGGTCTCATGGGGAGGGAGGAGTTAATCACATTTTAACTTTGGAGCCATATCAATTATTCTAAGCTCCAGAAATAGTCAACTATTAAACATACCTTAAAGGTTAGAATTATACTTTACTTTCACACAGGATAGGTTTAGGTTTACCATTTAACTTAGTTGATGATACACAGACTATTCATGGTGAAAAACAAAGTTTAGCCCAACCTATTAAACAACAAATTGTTGATGAATAAATCAATAAAAACCTTAGTGTTCAAGAGAAGATGATGTAAGGAACAGAGCAAAGGAAAAAAATTCAAGAGACATGGATTCAAGTCCCAGCTCTTCCATTTACTAACTATATGGGTTTTAATGACTAAATGGGCAGGAGATTTAACCAAGATAAGCTTCAATTTCTTTACCTATAAATTGAGTTACCCCTGGCTGGTCACTAGCACTAATATTCTTGCACTCTATGACTGGCAGTAAAAGATGGCTATAACAGAATAGTTCAAATATTCTAACCCATTATCTCGATAAGTCACTAAAAAGTCCCAGAAATTCCAGGATTTGTACATCCAGAGACATATTTAAGACTGTGCCACTCACTGTTAGGTCACAAGATCTAATATTTGGTAACCAAAAAATGGTTACTATCAACAAATGCTTATCAATAAGTGCTTCAGACTCTTGGTGTTTGGTGATTTAATATTCTCAGTTTCAACTGTTTATGAATAACCTCAGAAAGAGCTCCAGCATGGAAGCATTTGTAATACTGCTAAAGCACAACTCTGAACCAAACACCCCAAGGCTGAAGAAGTGAGTCACTAGGTACTAAGTGTGTCTAACCTCACTCAGCTAAACTACCCAGCATCTTTGTCCTCTCCTCTGCAACAACTCTTGTAAAGTGACAAGTGATTCTGCCCTAAATTTTTTTAGTTGAGCTGAAAAGAAAGCCAGATGCTGATGAAAGCAGTAGAATGAAAATGGATATGACTAAGAAAATGATGGCTCTTGGCCAGAAAATAGAACTTTTAGGTAAATGAAAGAATAAGTGAAATTAAATGTGATACTGGTGCTAAGAATTCAGTGTCCCAAAATGCAACTCCTGTGAATGTCCGAAGACTTCACAATGTAATTACATTCACAGTGTAATGCTCTTACACTGGTGCCCAAGCTGTTGCATCTTTTTAAAAACACACACTCCTGGGCGCCATTCCACAATTTAGGAGCTAATACCATCAGTTCAACTGAAGTTCGGGAACCCCTTTCCACCACGAAACTGAGAGAGCACACCAGGGCAAGAGCCACATTAGAGTTCATCAATAGATTAAAACTGCTTCCATTTCTTTCTTTAACTCTTTGAAATGAGGTTATCTGTTCCCTTTTTTATTCTTCAAAGTAAAATACTTTAGTAACTATTATAGCAGCATTTGAATAGGAAGACCCTGTTTATTATCTTTATATAACGAATCTTTCATTCTTGATATTTCATGCTTCCTAAATAAATTTTGGCATTTGTCCATCTCTCAAAACAAATGCCTATTCTATATCCCATCAGCTACTTAAACAAATTAACACTCCAACTCTTTTTGTAGGTAACTAAACAAATTTAGATACTACAAAAAGTCAGTGGCACATAAAAGAGGAGAAACAGTAAAACAAGGTAAGGAACAGCTGACGAGTAAAGAAATTCACAGAACAAGCCAACAGTTATAAATTCAATGTGCTATCTACACAAAATGTTTTAAATAAGTGATGATTAAATAAGTGAGCATGACCTGTTTAACTTCTTAGAAAGAAGTTCCACAGGATCATGTCTTCAAAATCAAGTATTTTTATCATACCATAATTGGGTTGGTCTGGCTGTGCAGTTTGTGCAACTAGATCTTTATTATGACGCAGAAACAATATTGTGTTTCTCAGAGTGAGTGCATGATCAAAGTATCTCTGTGCTTCTCCTTCACCAGTGCTCTGAACCTAAACCAAGAGAAAACAAATTTTGCAACAAAAACCACTCTCATGCCATTCATTCTAGTATATAACCATACAGTAGAGATATTAAGATATTTAAAATCAGTAAATCAAAAATTTGCCCAGGTGATTTTGAAACAAATATTAACCCCAATCGTGGTTGGGCTTCCATGTGACTATACCTTTGAAGATGACAGAAATTACCCCAGCAAGTAAAACCAACAACTTCAGCAACGAAGTAATGCTGAATTGTACCATTATACGTTGTATGTTCCATATATGATTCAAATAAGGTGCTTTAAAAACTCCAAGATGTATATATTCTGTTTCATCCAGAAAAGTACTCCAACCCATGGTCACCAATTATGCCATTATCTTATCACCCTGTTCACAACTTTGCAAGGAACAATGGCATACGTGATTCAACACAGCTGTTCAACACTGCTGAACATACAGCTTAAAATCACTCAACAAGGATTCACTGAGTCCCTATTATGTGCTATGACCTCTCTAGGATGTAAGGAGAGAGTGGCGGACAAAACTCCTGCCTTCACTGGGTTTACATGTATGCTCTTCTGACACTGAGTCAGTCACCTGTTTAATATGTAAAAACATACACATTCCAGAAACAACACAAAAAACAGAAGGAAAGGTCTACAGGGGGAAATAACGAAATTAGATTTGCATGAAATTAATAAGATCAACTGATTAATCAAGATGACGCTTAAAAAAATAGCTAAGAAACTATTTTTAAAAACTAAACTTCAGGGCTTCCCTGGTGGCGCAGTGGTTGAGAGTCCGCCTGCCGATGTAGGGGACACAGGTACGTGCCCCGGTCCGGGATGATCCCACATGCCGCGGAGCGGCTGGGCCCGTGAGCCATGGTCGCTGAGCCTGCGCATACAGAGCCTGTGCTCCACAACGGGAGAGGCCACAACAGTGAGAGGCCTGCGTACCGCAAAAACAAACAAACAAAAAAACTAAACTAAACTTCAGACTAAAGGGCTTTCCCAAGAATGACTATGTGGTAAAAAAGAATACAGATATATAAAGTGTAAAAGGGATCTTCCAATTTGCTATACATGATAAAACACTAGTTGAGGTGAGAAAAATAAAAATCAGGAAAACACGTTAAAATGTGCTAAATATAAAAAATTTACTGGCAAAAGATGATACACAATAAGATATACACAATAAGATAAGATATACACAATAAGATATCTTAAACAAGATATTAAAAGTATTGAGGAAATAATAAAAATATGAAGATAAAAGATAAAAGAGACAAATTAATAACAAGGATTATCTCGGGCACTAAAAAAGTAAAAATCCTATGGAGAAGGGGGAGTGGAAAAAAATGTTATGGTAAGTCTCTTTTCTGAGATGTAAAGGAAGTACAAAATCATAAAAAATTCTCTAAACATACATGAGTTCACCACTAAAGCACAAAAGTTACCAAAATTATTAGTCAAAGAATAGATTAGGCACACAAACTGCTTGCATAAAGAAGTGCAGAGAGCAGAATAAAATATCCAGGGAATGAAAAACACCAAAAGGGCAATCAAGATTTAGAGCTAAGGAAAACTAGGTTGTATTCATGAGGAAAAAGACAGTTAAGAACAAATATGGCTGAAGTCTTCAAGATGCTAAAAGCGGTAGTGAGAGTGGACATAAACACGATACCCAGGGACACTGTTCCAGATTTAAGATAAGTGGAACAAAAACTTCAAATAAAATTGCTTAAGAGTAGATCTTAGAGTCATACTGAAAAAAAAAGTTAAAGGCTACTTTAGAAAAGTGCAATTTAAAAAATTACACATAGACTTAAGATTTCTTCATTATATCAAATTATGCTAACAGCTTAGATGAGGTAGACAAATCACTGTTTTTAAATCACAAAATTCATTCATCCGCTCAATATGTTTAAGCCTAAATGCCTGCCATGGTATTACAGTGCGATGAGGTAGCAGTGAACAAGAATATACGAAAAATCTACATAATCAATAACTGATGTTTTATCAAGCAAGAGAAGATTGCAAATGCCTTGACATCCCATAATAAGCTATCTAGATTTACCTTTTCTAGTTCTATAAGAAAGCTGTCCAGAGACTCATCTGAGAGTTTGCCAACTTCGAACATTGTGACTGCATGGCTTTTCAAGTTCTGCAATAAAGAAACAAAACTAAAATGTACCTTATTTGAGCCTATTATTAATAAGTTGTAGTTTTCCCTTAGATTTATATTACGCTTTCCAATACATTTAAACTTAAGGGTGGGTGAGGAGCTGATTTTTCTAATAACAAAAGTAGCCCTCACTAAAAAGTTCCGACATTCCTCTAAGAAATATAAGACAAAGGCAGCTGCATTTTCCGGAAAAAATCTAGTACTTAAAAAAAGATATAAAAGCACTGAATTATTTTATATCTAATCTTTATTTTAAACATTTTCGTATTTAAACAAGAATCTGACTTACTGGTGAAAGGTTTCCCATCATTAAAAAGGCAGTAAGAGTTGAGTCAAACAGGAATGCAATACGCTTTGTATATCCTGTAGACAAACTCAAACTGCTTATACTGGCTGTGTCTGTTGGGGGAAAAAAAAATCATAGTTTAAAAATCAAGTAAGTGAAAACTGTTCTTTGCTTATCATTTGGAATGAGAAAGTATTTCATTTCAGCTTCATTTAATAATCAGAAAGTACATAATATAGGTAACACTGTAGTCACAAGAGGTCCCAATCCTACCTATCTCCAACAGAGATAAAAAAAGTTAAAGTTCAAAAAAAAAATTTTTTTTAAAGGCACTCACTTTTGTAGTAAATTTTTTGAAAACCAGTAATAAACCAAGACTTGATCACTGTCAGATCAATAAGACTACCTAGCCTAACCTCTACAGACAAGTCACCTGGCTCAGGTAACAGAGCTACTTAGGGTAGGAGCAGAAGCCCATGTTGTGTGCCCCTCTCCCCTCCCAACACAAAACCACGTGCAGCCCGCTTGTCCACTATGCTTTGCCTCCCTCTGTGCTTAGCCCAAGCAATGGCCTTCCTGCACTCGTCAGCTGGCACGCTCTTATTCATTCTCAACCCAAAAATCATCTTCTCCATGAAGGCTCCTAAACCTCTCTAGGCAGAAAGAGGGCTCTTCCCCTTTGCGCTCCACAAGCACCATAATGCTTCTCACACTGTGGTGGTTTTTATGGTTATACTCTCCAGACTTAGTTTTTGGAAGGAAACTACCATATTCTTGTCAATTTTATACCCCTAAGATCTACCACAAGGTCCAACATATGGGTAAGTACTCAAAGACTACTTTTGAATGACTGAAATCCAGAACAAACCACAAAATAATTGTAAGCCTGGAGAGTTTGCTTTATGAGTGTATGTGCAGACACATGGCTTATCTACAGACAGACTCAAACTGAGTTACTGCTAACCTGGATCTTCTTGACTATTTGTATCAGTGTCAGTAGCCGATGAAGCTTCTTGTACAGGACTCCTACTTTCCCCGCCATCCCATGATAGAAGCATCTTTTGTGGATCTAAAGTACTCCTATTAATGAAGAATACATTCACTTTTTAAAAACCATATAAATGATCATATATAAAAACAGCTACTGAAGTCAGTACTTAAATTATGAACATCCACCTAAATCCACTCTTACATTCAAGCCCCAAATTGAGACACAGTCCCAAAATACTCTGCACACACAGAAAAGGTTCTTAACTAAACCCATGGATAGGCTTCAGGAAATTTGGGAATGTTTAAAAATTATATGTAAAATATTGTATGAGCTTTTCTCTGGGGAAAGCATTTTAGTTTTCATCAAATTCTAAAAAAGATTACCACACACACAAGATTAACCACCACTAATATATATATATGGTTCACCTCACTTGACAGGTTGAATAAGTAAAATTTTTGTATGTAAAGCAATGCTTTTTTCAAAAAGAAACTCTCCTACTAAATAAATGAGTTACTTTAATCTGTTTACGGATGGAACATTCTTCCACGATGAATGAAGTTGATCCAAATTTATTACTTGTCCCTTCTTATGGGCAAACCCCAATCGGCAGTACATTGACACAGCATTCTGAAAGGAATATAAAGGAAATGAACATCTGAAATAAACTAGACTTCAGAATGTTTGTAGAGAAAAAACTATTACGGACTATGCTTACAGTGAGCCTCAAACATTTTCATCCCATAACTAGAAGAAAAAATTTTCAGTAGGCCTAGTCTTCCACTAAAGTCTTCACATATGTAGGAGAGGGAATGCTCCCAACTGTCTGGCCTGGGCCTCCCTAGATCCACCCCCAAAGAAGCGGAAGTTGTTGCTTATCTGACTTCATTACAAAATACTGTGACTTCACTACAAGACACTGCTACAAGACACTACAAGACACTACAAGACACAAGTCAGGCTGCTTTCTGGTGGGCACAGACCTGTGAGTACAGCTTTCACTCCCTGGGATGGAATACTGGTTCAGGGTTCTTATTTTGCTCTTCTCTATCTTTGTAAGCACCCCGACTGTGCACACTTCCTCTGACAGCTAATAAGAATCTCACTGCTTCTGTTTCTCAGTATCAAGACAAAAATCTATACTCCATTCAGTATTCCTATCACAAGTGAAGAGAGTATAAAAATTACATACCTTAACCAGGGATAGGTCTATCTCAAGAACATTTGCAAGCTGGAAAATAAAATTTTAAAAATATTTTACATTCTAAGAATCATAAGCATATTACACAGTTGTAATAGACCATTTGACCATAATCAGAAAAATTTAAATTATTAATAACTGAGTCTGAATAAATTTTGTAATCAGAATTTTTTCCGTTCCATATCTCTAAGACACTTAGGGGAGTACAAATCCAGGCAGTGACCATAACAACTGAATTACTTAGCCTGTAATTTCGTCTCATTCAAAATAAAAAAAATTTCCAGATCAGTCAATTGTCTACAATGCTTTTATTATAAAGTCATATAAAGTTATTTAACCCATTCATAAGCTATTAACTAAAAAAATTTTAATATATATATGCAGGAAGTAACTTAAGAATAGTGAACTTAAGTATATTAATGGTCCAAGATCTAACCATGGGTGGACTTTGAAAATATTTTAATTATATCATTAAATAATTTTATCTACTTTACACAAACTTATTTTATAATCTTGAGGTTAAGTTCTTTCATAAGATGCTATCATACTTACCTCTGCAACATTAGTATGCTCATCTATTGAAACAAATATCTTATAGAGTAGAGTTTCAAAATAATCACCTTGCACTCGATTCATTACAAAACCTTCAAGAGGAGGAACTAAAATAAACAAAATAGACTTTTCTCAGTGACATAATTTTATAAAACAAGAAAGTTTAATTCAAACATCTAATTGAAAGAGACCTCCAACTTAGGGACTGAATTCAGTTTTTGATTCATTTTACCAACTCCATAGCAAGTTTTCCTAAAACTCCCGAAGTAAGGTCATATGCAATGCTGTCTACAGAGTGGACTCTTATGGCAGAGCATAAATCCTACAAAGAGTAATTTCATCCCCATGGACCTCTCAGCGTTACTGAGGCAGAGAAGTGCTAGAGGCATGGACTTGGTAGAACGGCAGGGGCGCCGGTGCTGCTCCAGAATGGGGAAGCCCGCCAAGGGTGTGTTTCTGATGCGTCTAGGGCAGCAGGTGGCTGGTCTAAAGCAGAGAAGCAAGAACTGCAAGTCACCATGCTATCCAAAACCAGGTGGACAGAAGGTATTGGCTCTCTGCCCTCCACATCATCCCTGCTCCATCCTAAGAAAAGGGGAAATTCATCTGCGTGACTGCCACATTTATCACTGGTATAATTTGCTCTTTGGGGCTTTCTATTCTGTAACCTCCTTGATGGGAAGAGGGTCAAGACCTTCCACACAAGAGGCTGCCCGATCGATGCTCCCCACCTATTTATTCATACTCACTTCTCTCCATCTCTTTGGTCCAGATGCTCTAACCCACTTTACTAGAGTGCTCTGCCTGGCCAACAATAAAGAGGCACTATGCTTTCCTTTGCCATTCTCCCCTGTGGGCACACTTCCCCTGAAAACATCTGGGAAGAAGGCGTGTGCCTAGACCATAGCAGGATTTGGGTGTCCTTGTGTCCTCTAACCCTAACACCACCTAACTGCACCCAAAACCTAAATTATTCCCAACAGAGAGATGTAAGACAAAATTCAAGTGGTCAAAAAGAAGGCACTGTGAAGAACCACAATGTATACATCAGGATAGGCTCTCTACTTTACAGCTCTGGCTCATGTCATTTTTTGATTTAGTGCTACCCATATTTCCAATCATCCAAGGACTGTTAAGGATCAAAGGTTTCTTTTTAGAAATATTTTAGTAATCCCATTTTTTATATAATTAATTCTTTTCCTACACTCTCAGCTGTGTGAATACGAAGTGTAAATGTTTACTGAACGCTTACTAAGTGCCAGACTATACTACTAGCTACTTTATATATACAATTCCACTTAATCCTCTTAATGTTAAGAGTTGTTCAAAACTATACCCTATCTTAGAGATGAAGAAACAAGGCAATGGGCTTCCCTGGTGGCACAGTGGTTGAGAGTCCGCCTGCCGATGCAAGGGACATGGGTTCGTGCCCCCGTCCGGGAAGATCCCACATGCTGCAGAGCGGCTGGGCTCGTGAGCCATGGCCGCTAAGCCTGTGCGTCCGGAGCCTGTGCTCCGCAACGGGAGAGGCCACAACAGTGAGAGGCCTGCGTACCGCAAAAAAAAAAAAAAAAAAAAAAAAAAAAAAAAGAAACAAGGCACTAAAAGGTTAGAAATACACAATTTACATCTAGGCAAAAAGAATGAGGCAACTCTACATAAAGAGATATGGAATAGTAGCAACGTATAATTAAAAAAGCAAAGTATGAGCTGGATACACGACCTGCGTAAGAATAAAACCACACAAAAAAGGATATATACATATATGCCTATGTGCATAGTATGTTTTTGGAAGAATATACAGGAAACTTAGTGGCGGCTGAGAGAGGAACTGACTGGTTAGGGACAGGCATGGGAAGCAGACTTTTTATACTCTTCTGTAAATTTAGTATTTTATAATCATAATTACTGCCTACTCAAAAAATACATTAACAAAAATAAAAATAAAGAAAATACCTGGAAATAGCAAAAAAAGTTATAGAAAAAAAAAAAGACAAGGAAGGCCTGGCCATAAACACATGGTAACACAAATAAAAAATAGAGGTCAGGACACACTAGACTATGATAACCTGATAGGAGGAAGTAGTGCTGTGAAAAGCCCCCAACACTCATTGTTAACAGTAAGGTCCCTGGGGTTTTGTGACACTTCATATTTGATTACACAATATCTTAGAATGGTAAAATATATCACAAACAAGAATAATACCTAAAAGATATGATGGAAAACACACTTATAATACATAAGCTTAATATAACAAGTGCTTCTATAAATTGGTAAGAAATCTAATCTAGAGGAAAAAAAGCCAAGGATGTGTCCAAGAATGTTAACCACATCACCACTGAGGTAAATAAATAAATAAATAAAATAAAAAAGAATAAAATATTTAAAAAAGGAAATGATCTAAACAACCAGCATAGGGAAATGGTTTACTAAATTGAAATATACAAGGGTCTTAATATTGATTTAACTTGGGGAGGTGGGTGAAGAGGAAGGGAGGAAGAGATAAAGATAAAAAAGATGGTAGTGACATGAAAATATAAGACACAGATATGTCAGGTAAAAATGAAGAACAAGGACTTCCCTAGTGGTTCAGTGGTTAAGAATCCACCTGCCAATGCAGGGGACACAGGTTCAAGCCCTGGTCCGGGAAGATTCCACATGTTGCAGAGCAACTAAGCCCATGCGCCACAACTACTGAGCCTGTGCTCTAGAGCCCGTGAGCCACAACTACTGAGCCCGTGTGCTACAACTACTGAAGCCCGCGTGCCTAGAGCCCGTGCTCCACAACGAGAAGCCACCACAATGAGAAGCCCGCACACCGCAACCAAGAGTAGCCCCTGCTCGCCGCGACTAGAGAAAGCCCACACGCAGCAACGAAGACCCAACGCAGCCATAAATAAATAAACAAATAAATAAATAATGTAAAATGAAGAACATATAATTGTATGATACTACTGAATATATGTAGAAACTTATGCACTGAACAAGGTTTAAAAAGTGACATAAATGTATAAAAACACTGGTTTGATTTAGGATTGTGAGAAATTTACCTCAGATTTCTACTATTTTAATACAGTGCTTACACCAACAAAAGATAAAAATGAAAGGAATTTAACTAAAACCACCTCAATGAGTTGCAACGTAATGAGGAAGAAATGTTTTTCTTTGAAAAATTCTAACATCAAAGATCCCAGAATGATATGTGTCTAACTTAACAGGTGACACACAGTGCCCAGCACCTAGCAGCCATTCAAAAAACATTGAGAAATATTAGCACATATTTACCTGCTATACAACTGTCATCAGATATTGGTACATCCAGATAAATAAATCCTTTGTTATATAAACCTACAGAAACAAAAGTATCTTGTTTTAGATGAACCAGTAAACACTGTAGTTTAAAAAATTAAAATAAAAACTTTATTCCTGATTTTCTGTAAAGATTCTTACAACTTAATGGTATATGAAAAGGAAAAAAGAAAGATTGAAGGAAAAAAAATTACATCAAAGCTTTCAAATCTTGGTTTCCCTCAAATGCTCAGAACTGCAAAATTTTTCTTATGATTCATTTGTATAAATTTCTAATCTATGTGACTAATTATAGCCACACTGGAAAACAATGGACTAAGGTCACATTTCAAACAATAACATTCCTTAGGAAATATTACTGTTCTTACCTAATTGATAAATAATTGCTATAAATTGCTGATGGCTTAAAATAATTTTTTATGTTGACGAAAGACCATTTCTACTAACCACTTACTATGTACTACATTGTAATCTAGTGATCCAGAGAGCTGAGGGCCTGCATCAATGATCTTATCAATAGCGCATTTCTCGGGCAAAGTGCATATCTAGGAAAAGCAAAATATTTTCAATTAGGTCCTGTCCAAATTAACTAACTGGTAAGTTTCCTGAAATCTATTCATGTTTAAACCAATGATTATAAGTCATTAGTTGAATGAACTACATATTTTTTTCATTTTTTACTTTAGAATTCAAACAAAAAAAGCCACACACAACCATCAATTAAGGTGCCAAAATATGCTACCAACAGAACTCATACAACAAAGCAATTTTAAGTGCCAATACTTGCTGGTAAGTAATGTGCTCACTAATAAATAGTAATATTGACTCATCTTCTTTGCACTGGAATCTGATCCGTTTGCTGATTCTGGATCTCTCAAACCAGAAGTTCATTCACATGCCACAGGATTATTATCACTGACAAGATCACCATCTCATGACACAGTCTGACATCTCTGCTCGGAAGTAAATGCACTGAAGCAGAATTTCTAAGCCTTGCACACACTGGATTTATTCTGTCCTTGGAAGTAAAACAAAATGCCAACTAAAAAAAAATCCACACGCTCACTTAATTCCTTCAGCCACAGGGATATGACTGGTCTCTAGGCACATCGTCTGCTATTCCACCTTTTTCCCCTAAATCAACATCCCTTCTAAAATGTATAAAGCTTATAGCAAATGTGGTCTGACCACTGGGAATAGTATTTCCCTTGATCTTGACACTATTCCCTAACAAGCACTTACCACTTCAGTACAGCAGTTCAGCACAGTGATTAAGAGCACAGCAAACTGCCGGGGTTATAATCCCAGACCTTTACTAGAACTGTGACTGGAGCCATTACTTCACTTCTCTGCGCTCACTTTCCTCACATGTGAAAGAGGCTACAAATAATACACAGCTCTGGGGTTGTGATGAGACTCAAATGAGACAATATAAAAAGCAGCTGGAATAGTGCCTGGCACACTGAGCACACAGCAAGTCCTCAAAAACCGTTGGCAATACTATTGCTGGTAGCTGTGGCATCACGTCACTTTACATGAAACATGTAAGTAAAATCCCCAGATGACTGTACATGAACCAAGTCAAGTCTCCCTGATGACTAAAGAGTATTTTCGAAAACTTCCAATATTCTAGCCTACGAAGATCATTTACAATTTTGAATTTAAGTTTAATTTCCTTCAGGAAAACCAACTAGTGTTACTTTTTGTAAAAAAGTTATGTAACTATAGTTAAAAATTATAATTTTTAAAATAAAAATCCTATGTTTAACTTTTAAAGTTATCTACCTTTATGTCATCTTCTGTGATATATGCAGCCTGCACCACCCACCATGCCTCTATGGCAATTTCCACCGGCTTTACTGGTAGAAGATCACGGGCCGTTTTCCGTCTGAAAAATTTCTGCAATGGTACAAACATCAGAGCATTTGCAATCTATCTAAAATTACTACTTTCTTTTTTTATTGATAACAGTATAACAAGACAGTTTCCAACAGACTAAATAAATATCTTTTAAAATTCTCATGTTTTAAAATCTAAAGTATTCTAGATATACTGAATGGAGAAAGTCATTCTTAAATTATTTCAAAGTACATTACTTCAAAACACTATCATTAAATCTGGATCTAAATCCAGAAATTCAAAGGAAACCCAGGTGAAAATGCATTTGTGTACTGATTTCACCCATGAAGTGAACCCTGGGAGTGGAATGAGCAGGTGAAAAGACCAGCAGAGCAAAGTTAATTTTTAAAAATAAATGAAATGTCTTATGTTTTAGATATTTTTAATTCAATAATCACTTAAGCTATAACCTAGAGATACTGATGAGTTGTTTCTGTATTAAGCATATTTTATTTGATGAAAGAAATCATAATTCATTATTTCTACTACTTAAAAATTTAATCTGATTGTGTGATAAGGAGGACAAGAAATTTGAAGGGAAGGGAAACAACTAACTTACTTTTGACGATCTACACTGATTCATCAGATCAATGTACTGGTTCCTTCCTATGCCAAGAAGCCTTAGACCTAAAAGAAAGAGCCTTTCCTTTAAAATCATTTAATACATCTTGAAATGTCAGACACTCACAACCTACTAGGAAAAAACCTTTGACTTTCATTCCTCTTTTGATTACTGACAGATGATCAATATCAAATTAAAAAGAATTCTTCAAACAAAATATAAAAGACAAGCAACTGGGAGTGGTGAATTCAAGCTGACACTTTGACAATGCTAACTGAGAAAATTTTTAAAAAGCAGAAGTCCTCCCAATTCCAGGAAGTCAAAATGTACTTCTCAGCAAAAGTTTCTTCTTAATACAACAGAACTATGTCACATTTCAAATACACACTTCATTAAAATAAGCATAATAAAACACCAGCAAATTATGTTAGTAACAACCATATATCATGCTGCAAAAATATTGTGCACAAATTTTCTTTCCTCATTTGGTATACACCACAGCCCAAGTAACAGAACTTCATTCTCTAGAAATACAGAGACTAGTCCCATTTTTCTGATTCTACCACTCCAAAATATTCTCTTAGACATTTAGACAAAATCTTATACTTGACTTGTATCACCTGATAAAATTCCTATCAATAATGTTGCTTGCTGTTCTCATCTTTCAAGTCTTCCAGGTTAAAAGCACAATAATGAAAGGCAAGAGCACGCATGCACAAAGACACTCTAAACATTGCCTCGTTCTTCAGCATAATTAAATACTTACAGTCAGCAGCAGTGAAATTGGGCAATGAATCATAACTTTTCTCACTGTTCATAATGTCCTTTTAAAAAGAAAAAAACGTAAATGTTAAGCGCAAAATGTCCTTGCCACAGGAAGCACTGAGATCAGAGCCTGGCAACCTAGAGCGTGCATGTCACAGTGTGGCATGTACCACGAGGTCCCAACCTAGCAACTGAAGGTCAGGCTTTCAGGTCTGGGTTCCTCACAGCGCATTATGAAGCCCAGACAGTTGCCCAGTAACCTCTGCCCTGTGGAAGCTATGCAAGGAATACCTCTCTCAGAGTTCAGGGTTCCAGGCTCTCCACACTTCATACCTGATCCTAGACTCCTACCCTAGGATTAGAGAGAATCCCGAGAGAAGGCCCAACAGTGTGTCATAGCTCCATTAACAAGCATCCAAGACAAGCACTGCTGACAGAGACCTTAACCGCTCAGCAGCCTCTGCTCCTCCAAATCCCAACCAGCAACAGAGTCAAACTCAGGATCCAGCTTCTTGCAACCCTCATCTGTTTCTCCAGTAATAAACCAGCTGTTTACTGTGGGGATAAGACCCATTTTTAGCCCAGGAGTTATACCCAATGGTATAAAAACAGATACCAGAGAACAGCAAGCACATGGATGCACTGAAAGCTAGTAAATGGGACAAAACCTCACTCTATTATCTCCCCCAAACCTGTGGATAACACCAGAAAAATAATCAGAGAGATAGCAACAAAACTATTCTACACACTGCTTAGCTGCCACCTTCATTATGCTACCCTGGTTCTAGGGAAAGGGACTGACAGAAACCTGGGCGGCCAGGCCTCAAGCTTTACTTTGTATTTCCTCCAAAACAGGGACACAGGAGACATGGGACTATAGAAGTGCCTGTGAAGAAGGGGCTTAAGGAGACAGGCAAAGGGAGCTCCTGTGAAGGCAGCCACGTCCTAAAGGGAGCTAACCTCACTGCTACTGCAGGCGCCCAACTCCTTCAGTTCTAGGCTGCCCTCTGCTCTTCAAGTGGCTGGTGAGCCCAGAACAGTAGCACTCAAATAGAATTAACAGCAAATGAATACTAGATAAATACTGCCAAGCTTTACATAAAACCCACTTAAAAACAGTATATAGGGGCTTCCCTGGTGGCGCAGTGGTTGAGAGTCTGCCTGCCGATGCAGGGGACACGGGTTCGTGCCCTGGTCCAGGGGGATCCCGCATGCCGCAGAGCAGCTGGGCCCGTGAGCCATGGCCGCTGAGCCTGCGCGTCCGGAGCCTGTGCTCCGCAACGGGAGGGGCCGCAGCAGTGAGAGGCCCGCGTACCGCAAAAAAAAAACAAAAAAAACGCCAAAAAACCAGTATATAACTACTATTTAAAGCTATTCAACACAGGCCTAAAAACTGCCTTTGGAAAAAGGCTAACATCTAAAAGTTAGTAATCACAGAAAGATTAGCAACCAGGACTACTAATACAATTCTATTCTTCTGAAACATGCATTATATAATGTTGGGTCTATATCATCATTTATTCTTTCTACAGTTAGAAAACAGCTAAATATATTAAGCTTCTCTGAGCTCAATGTTCAATTCTGTCACCCACATTTTCAACCTTAACAGTGTATTAAAAGCAATAAATTTTATACAAACTGTGCTAACATAAATGGCTGATTAACGCTACAACAGCACAAAGGGTCAACAACGTCTTCAAGAACACAGAATAAAGACAGATACTTTCCTGCTGAGAAAACACTGATAAGGACAACTACTTGCACAAGTGTGGCTACAACAGTTAACTATTAAGCAACCATCTTTTTTACACTATAAACTCAGAAACAATGTCCACCGTGGCTGAGGGCTGGTCATCATTCACAAAGTGTCCCCGACATGAAGTCCCATCCCATCCCTGAAGATTCACGTACTGTAAACTCACCTCCATAATCCCAGTATAATATAAAAATGGTGTTATCCTCAGGCCCTTTACCATGATATCTGATAAATGGTAAGGGTACAGCATGAGATGATCTCGACTGTACTTTAAGAGTTCCTCATAGTACTTGCGTTCATCTTTCTTGACATGTTTAACTGGGAAAGAAAGGGAAATTCTCCAGTTTTTTTTCAGATCTTATACTTAAATATAATTATAAATGCAAGGAGAAACACTTTACAAACTAATATTAATTAAAAAGAGAAGTATGTAAATTGGAAGAGAATAAAACAATCTAAGTTGGAACAAAGAAACAATTACACCACAAGCAACAGACTTCAGAGTATATAAGTAAAATATATGGGACAGAAAAGTAGAGAAATAATTCTTAACAAATCAAAGAGCAAAGAAAGTGAACATGGAATGTCTCCCCCAAAAAACATAAGCTATAATCCATCCAACCCCTATGATACTTTACAAGACAGCCAATCTGAATGGCCGTTTTCTATGAAATCAAGTCTATTTTTAAACATTATTTGCTGGTTTCTGTGTTTTAAATGTAAAAAAACCTCTGATTTCCATGGAATATGTTTTCATAGAAAACCTATCTCTGAAATACTATGCTTAAAATAAGAGTAACAAATGGGAGGGAAGACTAGCAGGGCAACAGAATAATCAAAGTAATCTGACAAATAAAAAGCAAACATTTTTAAAAAAGTTTTTTTTAAAAAATGGAGCCAATTATGTTTAAAATTTGTTCCAATTATTATAGAAAGAGTCTTCATTAAAGTTGTATTATTTGGAAAATTTATAGAGACCAAAACAAAACTCAAAGTCAAAATTCATTAAGAAGGAACGTACTTCTTTTCTGGCATATTTTCTCACTAAACTAAAAAGAGGACAACTGAATCAAAATTAATATTCTATAGGTAAAATGAATCTATAAACAGTACTCTAAAAAATAATTTTCATTGGAATTAGAAAGAAGAATCTACTTGCTAATGCAAATTATTGTTAGGTGTGATGGGTCATTATAGAATTTATTAAAGGCTGTACATGGAAAAATTTCAGTACTATGAAATATATAATAAAAAGATAGGACAGATTTATGAAAACGTAATTCAGCAGTAGTCATTTCTACCTCAATGTAAAAATGTCTCTACTTACCTAAGTTATTTCTGTATCGTAACTGATTGCGGATACTGTACAGGACAACCTGCTTCTCATATTCTCTCTGTGAATTTCCAAGACTCTAAAAAAAATTTCAAATAGATTTAAAATAGTTTCCAAACTAAACAACAGTACTTTTACCCCATAAAATTTCAATACCATGCCCCCTAATTTTATCCTGGAATCTCTAATTTCCAGAACTAAGTAAAGATTTTCTTAAATTTTATCATACAAACTTTCCTGCTATGGTATTAGAGCAAAAATTCAATGTGTTTATCTTCAGTCTCCCTTTCTAAAAGGATTTACTGAAATTATCTAAAGTATTTAATATCAGATAAAAGAGCAGTCTGAGAACATAACTTCACTTAAGTTAACAAAAAACTAAGTTCTACACATAAAGATTTCCTTCTCTTGTTTTTTTTAAACATTTTTACTGGAGTATAAATGCTTTACAATGGTGTGTTAGTTTCTGCTTTATAACAAAGTGAATCAGTTATACATATACATAGGTCTCCGTATCTCTTCCCTCTTGCGTCTCCCTCCCTCCCTCCCTCCCACCCTCCCCATCCCACCCCTCTAGGTGGTCACAAAGCACCAAGCTGATCTCCCTGTGCTATGCGGCTGCTTCCCACTAGCTATCTATTTTACATTTGGTAGTGTATATATGTCCATGCCACTCTCTCACTTTGTCCCAGCTTACCCTTCCCCCTCCCCGTATCCTCAAGTCCATTCTCTAGTAGGTCTGTGTCTTTATTCCTGTCTTGCCCCTAGGTTCTTCATGACCATTTTTTTTTTTTTTAGATTCCATATATATGTGTTAGCATACGGTATTTGTTTTTCTCTTTCTGACTTACTTCACTCTGTATGACAGACTCTAGGTCCATCCACCTCACTACAAATAACTCAATTTCGTTTCTTTTTATGGCTGAGTAATATTCCATTGTATATATGTGCCACATCTTCTTTATCCATTCATCCGCTGATGGACACTTAGGTTGCTTCCATGTCCTGGCTATTGTACATAGAGCTGCAATGAACACTGTGGTACATGTCTCTTTTTGAATTATGGTTTTCTCAGGGTATATGCCCAGTAGTGGGATTGCTGGGTCATATGGTAGTTCTATTTGTAGTTTTATAAGGAACCTCCATACTGTTCTCCATAGTGGCTGTATCAATTTACATTCCCACCAACAGTGCAAGAGGGTTCCCTTTTCTCCACACCCTCTCCAGCATTTACTGTTTGTAGATTTTTTGATGCAATCCCTATCAAACTACCAATGGCATTTTTCACAGAACTAGAACAAAAAATTTCACAATTTGTATGGAAACACAAAAGACCCCGTATAGCCAAAGCAATCTTGAGAAAGAAAAATGGAGCTGGAAGAATCAGGCTCCCTGACTTCCAACTATACTACAAAGCTACAGTAATCAAGACAGTATGGTACTGCCACAAAAACAGAAATATAGATCAATGGAACAGAATAGAAAGCCCAGAGATAAACCCACACACATATGGTCACCTTATCTTTGATAAAGGAGGCAAGAATATACAGTAGAGAAAAGACAGCCTCTTCAGTAAGTGGTGCTGGGAAAACTGGACAGGTACATGTAAAAGAATGAAATTAGAACACTCCCTAACACCATACACAAAAATAAACTCAAAATGGGTTAAAGACCTAAATGTAAGGCCAGACACTATCAAACTCTTAGAGGAAAACATAGGCAGAACAGTCTATGACATAAATCACAGCAAGATCCTTTTTGACCCACCTCCTAGAGAAATGGAAATAAAAACAAAAATAAACAAATGGGACCTAATGAAACTTTAAAGCTTTTGCACAGCAAAGGAAACCATAAACAAGATGAAAAGACAACCCTCAGAATGGGAGAAAATATTTGCAAATGAAGCAACTGACAAAGGATTAATCTCCAAAATTTACAGCAGCTCAATATCAAAAAAACATACAACCCAATCCGAAAATGGGCAGAAGACCTAAGTAGACATTTCTCCAAAGAAGATATACAGATTGCCAACAAGCACATGAAAGAATACTCAACATCATTAATCATTAGAGAATTGCAAATCAAAACTACAATGAGATATCATCTCACACAGGTCAGAATGGCCATCATCAAAAGATTTCCTTCTTGACCATCTCCAATTTGTGTAGATGGATAGATTCTTGCACCTACATTTATTTAAATTTAAGAATGGCCACTAAGGACAGATCCCCGTCTGATGACTACTTACAGTTGAGGGCTATGATTATTAAAAATTAAGATTCCTGGAGAATGTACACTTAAAAAATACCTCTAAATACGATTATTTCTTAAAAACGTCATCTTATGGCCTCATCAGAAAACACTTATGACAATTTTAGAATTTCCGATATATTTTTTAGTGAGCAAAATGCTTTCTAGCTGTGAATTTAGTGTTTTAAGTCCAAAATTGGGTTCTCATGAAAGCAAAGAATAAGTCTGTCTGATTATAGTTAACATGATATTCAATGTGAGACCATAAACTTAATTTAATATACGACTGCTATCCCCCTTCTAATTACTAGCTATGATCTTTCCAACACACTATAAAATAAGACATCTTAAGAGATTAATGACAGAAGGAACAGAGGACTCAGTTATTATACTTCTCACTCATAGGTTTCTGAAAGCCAAGGTAAATGTCCATGCACATACTTTCACTTAAGGCCATCTTCACAAAACAGATGAAACTCACATCTAAATAAACTGGCACACAACTGGAACTACTGGTGGGTAGCATTTTAAGAAAAAAGGGACATAACGTGAGAAAACTAAAAATCTTTCTTCCTGCATCTAGATTAATTGATTTATCACAGGTTGAACCATAAGCCACACTACTGCTGAAATGTTATGTGCTGACATTATTTTCATCCATTTTAACATTACAAGAAGTTAGGAGTAAAGTTCATTGTAGAGATACTGCTCTCCTATCTTTTATGTAGCACCAAAACCAGGGCCACTATTGAAGATATTTAGGGGATTCAAAATATTAGGCTTTCTGTAAAATTTTAAAGGATCTCCTCTAGCTCTACTGCCAAATAAAAGTCTCTTTCTCAAGGAACAGAGAACACACACACTCACTCACACAGCAGACAATTTGCTAAAATCTCAGCAACTTCCAAACTTGAGGATTTACTCTTCTGTTTCAAAATAAGTCCCTTAATTTATTCTAACTTACAACCGTTTTCTCCCTTTAAAACTCTGTTCCCAGTAACTCCAGGATAAAAAGTGTAAATCAAGCCACTTACACAAAATATAAGGTCCCCATTATTTGTAAGTTAATGAGAGAATACAGTATCTACTAAACATCTAAGTCTTTGCGCTAGTCATTAAGTAATGACTGGTCCTGATCGATACATGTGCAGACACACAAATAACTAAAAACTGCATTAACAGCTGATTTTATTCTTCACTACCCTTGTACATAAAATATAATTGCTTTGTTCACAAAGATTCTTTGGCTTCTCTTCCACGCCCACCCCAATTTCCCACCATCCACATTTTAAAACACTGCTGCCACTACAGGAGGCAACGAAAGAAAGGTCATTTTACTGGGAGACAGTGCAGACCCTGTAGAAATTCCCACCAGGTCTGACAAATGAAGCTGGGCTGCAGATAAAAGGAACTAAAACAGACGGAGTGACATAGAAACCGGCTGTAAAACACCCACTGTGGATCACATGATGCTAAAAGCATAAAGAATTCTTTCTAAAGCTTTTGCTCCTACAAACCCCAATGCGCACCACCTCCCCCAAAATACACAATAGTTTTTTTTAATTGACCCTCCTTGGAACCTCATCATAAAATTTCCCTTCAAATAAAACTATGAATTGTTTTGAACAATGAATACTGGTAAACTACATAGAAAGATCCTGAAATAATGGCCTGATCCAAAACTTTTTAATGGATTTCTGAAAGTCTAGTATAGCTCACACCATGTAAAAAATTTTCATCTCATTTATATAAAAACTATTTTTTCAAATATTTTTTCAAAAAAAATCTGAATCACCTTCCACCAGCTTTCAAAACTGGGAAATATGAGTCACTTTCAAATTAAACTCATCAAAACTTACCAGAAACTCTTATCAAAGTACTTAGTATCTGTAACACCAAAAACCAAATTCTTTCCACACAAGGACTATTCCCCACTTTTAAACTGACTAAGCTTTAGCTCCTGGAAAAAAATCTCAGACTGATACTATCACTCATTCACTGCAAAAGTATTTACTAAAAGCCAACTAAGAGATAGGTGCTCAAAATACAAAAGCAAAAACAAGTAATGTAACCAGAAAATACAACATAGTGGGGTAAGTGCTATGGTTGAGAAATACAGTGCTGGGGCAGCACACCTGAGGGTCAACTACTCCAGAGATAGGTCAGGAAAACCTTTCTAGAGGAATTAACATCTCAATTCAAAAAGAAGCAACATGTAATCTATGGAGACAAATAGAAATAGGACTGGGTTTGCATTTTAGAAACCTCACCACAGTATAGTATGAAGAATGGATAGGAAGGTACTTTTCTGAGTGCTAGACACCAGACAAAGCTGATGTCCTAATCCAAGGTAGACCTAGGGAAAAAGAGCAAGGCTAGAGAAAATCCATGAAGTAATTTGTACAGATGGGTTTTGCAACACCTTCTACAAGCGAAAGCTTATCCTAAGCTAAAACACCAATTCTTGTAAGTGATCTCACCAAAAAAAGTTTTAATTTAATGTCATGCTTGTGCTTAAGTATAACACTGTTCTGAGATTATTTTTAATAGTCATGACTAAGGTTTGGAAAGGTTTTTGCCATATGTACAAAATAGATAATAAGAACCTGCTGTATAAAAAAATAAATAAAATTCTAAAACTCAAAAAAAAAGCCTTTTCCCAATACTAATTAAGATCAATTATTTCTGTTGGACATAACTGAATCATCCGTCTTTCTTCTATTATGTTACATTTATTTTTGTGAAATGAAGAGTACAGAAAACATGGAAACAAAAGATTGTTGGTTCTTCCAGCTGTCTTGCCATATGCCACAAAACCCTAAAAACAAAAAGTGCCCATCAAAGCCCTCATTCCAGCTTAACAAGAGAAAGTCTGTCAGGTTTAGAGCTTTCTTCCTCCCATTCAAGATTAACGTCACATGGGCAGCCACTGCCACCCAAGAATTCTGAGTTCCTTAAATTTATCTTTCCACTTCCTTGTATTTTTGGTATCTTGAAGTGAAAGCGTTTTCTCTGCCACACAATGCACCGCCAGAACCTTAAATTATTCATTTCCTGGAACTAAGACCCCAAGCTGGGAGAGGAGGCAAAGTAATAATCCTTATACCATCACCACCAACAACCCAAACTTTCCAAATATGCCAGGGTCCAGCACCAATGGAAAACAGAATTTCACTCTCAACCAAGCAACATGGCGGGAACTTGAAGGTCCATCTATGACCAGAGAGAAAAAGTGTCTTCTATACAGCACATATCACTTCTTCATAATCTTTACCACCGCTCACCATATTATGTATTTATTCATTTATTTGTTAACTGTCTTTCTTTACTGAAACGTAAGCTCCATGAAGACAGGGCTTTCCCGTGTTGACTGTTGCAAATAACCCGCACCTAAAACAAGGCATAGCACATAGTAGGTGTTCAATAAATATCTGTAAAACAACTGAGTAAAAATAACACTCAAGCATTTGAGAACTACCTCTCAGACAAAAACCTCCTGTCGCTCTCTTGTTGCAACATCTCTAATAAACTCATCTTGTTGACAGACTGAAGTCCAACAAAACAAAGTCCGAAAGCCCTTTAAAATCCGGCCCTGACCGCTACCACTCCCCACGCACTCACCAAGCCCCACTGCCAAACACACCAATACATCTACACCTCCGGATTCCGGTGATGGAGGAGGTCGCTCACTACTCTCAAAGCACGCTTTCACTCGTCCAAGCTTCTTAAAATGACTTTCCCTCTCGCTGGAAAATCTTGAATCCCTCTTATCTATCTCTTATTCGTCCTTTAATGCCCAATTTAAATGCCTCCCCTACACAACGTCCTGACACTCCCTGGACGGTTTCTGACGCCCTCCTCTGCGCGCTCGCATATACTATCATGCAGGTTCGTGTGAGCTGCTATCAGCCTGTAACGGATTCATTTGTTTCTCGTCCCTTTCCCACCATCCCGCAGTTCTGGAGGTCAAGAGCCGTGTTTTAAATTTGTTTCGAAGGTGCCTAGCGCAGTGCCCGGTTGAAGGGAGTCTGCGTGCGAAGGCGGCAAGCGAGTCCACTGGACACCATTCCATCCCATTTCGAAACGGCCCCATCCTGCCCCTGTGGCCCCAGGACCGTCCCCTCCTCACCCGCGGGCTGCGGGTAGGTTATCTCAAGACCCTGGGCGAGAGAAGGCCGGGAGCCAGCCCAGAGGCGCCAGCCTCGGCCCCGCGGGCTCGGCGAGCAGGTGACGGCGGGGCGGGACCCCGGCCCCAGGTTCCATACCTGCCTCACGTTGGCCGGCAGCTTGCTCCAGGGGTAGTTGTGCCGGATGTGGAACTCCACGTCTATGTTCATGACGCCGGGAGCCCGGGAGGGCGGCGGCGGCCAGGACCGCAGCTGGAACGACGCCTCCCGCCTGCCCGCCCGTAGCCCGTCCGAGGAGCCCGCGGGAGGCCCCACGCCTCACACTGCGGACGGCCCGGGCTGCCCCATGGCCTGGGCTCCCGACAGCTCGGTGCGGCCCGGGCCACGGGGCACGGGAGCAGAGGAGACAGGTGACCGGACGCCTCGGCTGCTCCAAGTTTCTTCCTAGTTTCGGCCCGCCGGAAATGGCTTCGGGCGTGCGTCACTTCCGCCCGCCGGCGCGAGGCCGGGGGTCCGAGGCCGGAGGGCGGAGCCCGGGACCAGCCTTCATGCCCGCCCCCTGCAAGCTGAGGGGCGGGACAGCGAGGTACAGCCGGCAGGGACCCCGGTAGTCGTGCCTTGCTCGAGCGCTCCGTGTCGTTCTGTCAGTCTCTGGATGAATTGATTGGGTTTGTATTGCCATTGCTGGATGACCCACTTTCCCCCAAATGCGAGCCCGGGTGGCCCTGGAGCAGGCGGTTACAGGCGCTGGGGGAGGGCCGGCCAAGAAGCAGCGACTTGGGAAGGGGGCCATAGTTGACTTAAAAACGGGCAAGAGGGCTTCCCTGGTGGCGCAGTGGTTGAGAGTCCGCCTGCCGACGCAGGGGACATGGGTTCGTGCCCCGGTCCGGGAAGATCCCACGTGCCGCGGAGCGGCTAGGCCCGTGAGCCATGGCCGCTGAGCCTGCGCGTCTGGAGCCTGTGCTCCGCAACGGGAGAGGCCACAACAGTGAGAGGCCCGCGTACCGCAAAAAAAAAAAAAAAAAAAAAAAAGGGCAAGAACGGTGAGGTCCCGGGGGCTCTTAAGAGCCAACCCCGAACCGAGGCCAGGTGGAAGGGGTCCAGGCTCATGAAGGAAATGTGTAAGTCAGAGCTTTCCCCCCAGTGGAGTGGAGTAAAGGTCTAGCGATGCTTCATCCCCTCCTGATAGCTGCTACATCTTGTGGAAGAGGAACAGTTGGGCTCTCCTTCAGAGCTCCACATTCTTGTTTTGTTGCGACCCGGTTGGCGGGATCTTAGTTCCCCCACCAGGGACTGACCCCCCTGGCCCTCTGCAAGCGCAGAGTCCTAGCCATTGGACGGCCAGGGAATTCCCACAAAGGTCCAAATTCTTAAAATGTAGGGATTCAGGGAGTTGAAATGGTAAACAGCCGGTGCTGACGTGGGGGAGGTCCAGAAGTAATCTAGGAGATAAGATTCTTGCGTGCAGCCTGTTACTGTTCTGCTCCTTACAGATGGCTCCGGAGTCACTTTTTAAAGGCAGAAATTAAGACACTCTTAATTTCAGTTCTAGTGAGAAGGTCTTTGGGGACACTTTCTTCCATAATTTGTTACACTGGCTTAGCAAACCCATGACCCTTGTTACTGGCAAGCAACCACAGTATCTGTTTCAGTTTTAAACCATTGTTTTAAGGGCCTTCCCTGGTGGTCCAGCGGTAAAGAATCCGCCTTCCAATGCAGGGGACAATCCCTGGTCCCGGGGAACTAAGATCCCACATGCTGCGGGACAACGAAGCCCCCGCACCACAACTGCTGAGCTCGCACTCCTCAACGAGAGAGCCCATGCGCCCTGGAGCCCTTGTGCCACAACTAGAAAGATAAAGCCGCACTCCACAACTAGAGAGAAGCCCGAGCGCCACGACAAAAGATCCCGCACACCTCGACGAAGATCCCATGTACTGCAAATACGACCCGACACAGCCAAGAAAACAAGGAAAATAAATAAATTTTAAAAAGAAAACAATGGTTTTAAATATTTTATTCCACACCTGACAGATGTATACTTAGAACTTTTTATGACACCTAGGGCACAGCTCAGCAGCAGCCTGACGCATGGCGGAGACCTTATTATCTCTAATGGGTTGAAACAAATATGACCCACGCTGCCCTTGCATAGATGTATTGGACTCGTGTTATCCAACTATAAGAGCCCATAACTAAATGCTTTGACGCCTATGACTACAGACCCTCGACATCATAGCTAAAATTAAAAGAACTCTGACCATGAGATGTTTATTCAACAAGTATTGATTGCCTGCCTGCTATGTATTAAGCCCTTGACTTACAACAGGTTATTTCTCACAAACTTATGAAAGAATCCCACTCTTAAAATCCCAGTTTAACAGAGGAGGAAACCGAGGCTTGGCAGGGCTGCCTGACTTACTCATAAGATCATACAGGTGGTAGAGACAGCGCCAAACTGGAGCCTAAGACTCTCTCCTGCCAGAGCCATCCTTTCAATTCCTTGATTCAGGCTCTCACTGAACTGTTCTGCCTGCTGTTCCAGTTCAGATAATGTTCATTTAAAGTCAACAACATAAATCCCCCTCAACAATATTTTTTTGAATAATTAAGTGTAGAAGAACTCATATTCTTCCAAAGTCTAACTTTGATTTAATGCAATGTCACGATGAAAATTAAAGTCAACATAATTTTTAAATCTTTGTAAACCATTGTTTAGGGAATTATAGCAAACATGAGCACCTGCTAAATTCATCTTTTTTGTTTATCAACAAATATTGACTATAGACACATCAAAAACTACAGAAGTAGACAGGGGATGGTGGAAGTGAACTTACACCTGCTAAATCAATAAGACACGGACCTTTGGAAACTTGACCATCAAAAGAAAAGAATCTAACTCAGTAAGTAGAATAGGAAAGATTAGTATAGAAAAGATCCTAATGCAGCAAGTAGCTGAGAAAGAAATTTGAAGGAGGAAATGGTAATGGGTCAAAGCTACGTATGGGAAAAATCCAAACAACAAGCCCTTCTAAGTAGGAACTGATGACAGAGCTTGGCTTATGAAACACAGGTGCTAATTAAAATACTGATCTGCCTCATTTCCCCCAAGGCGCCAGTCTTTGAGAGACGGGAAACAAAGCAGTTCAGAGAGACCATAGGTTAATCCACAGGGCTCAAAGACCCCTGTGCTGGGAAGTTCAGGAACAGGACTGCTCCCTCAAACACCAGGAAGCAGGGCTTCCCTGGTGGCGCAGTGGTTGAGGGTCTGCCTGTCAATGCAGGGGACAGGGGTTCGAGCCCTGGCCTGGGAAGATCCCACATGCCGCGGAGCAACCGAGCCCGTGAGCCATGGCCGCTGAGCCTGCGAGTGAGAGGCCCGCGCACCATGATGAAGAGTGGCCCCCGCTCTCCGCAACTAGAGAAAGCCCTCGCACAGAAACGAAGGCCCAACACAGCCAAAAATAAATATAAAAATTAATTAATAAAAAAAAAAACACCAGGAAGCAAAAACAACTCATTGGGCTCCACATGTAGCACTCATTACATCATAGAGCCTTTCTGGTAAACGATAATGTCCATTCTTTTAGGTCCTTGACTCAGACCCCCTACTATTTCTGCTTCCGTAGACCTTTGCTATTCAAATTCCAGAGAGGTCAGAAACTGCAGAGTGTTAGAAACCCGATTCCAGAAGCTACCATTCAAATTAACCTCATGGGTAAACAGTGTGTTCAGAAATACAAGTGCAATGAGATTCCATCTTATCTGGCTTTACCAACTTGGACTAAGGAAAATTACTCAGTTGTCTTGAGCAGCTGCCCTTCAGAAAGACTACAGAACCATTTCATTCCCACAATTCCAACAAAAGTAAGGAGCAGAAACAACCCAGAAGTAGGGCGCTATCTGGTGGACTAATTTCACAAACTCCAGAATATCACTCCCTGTGGTAAATAGAATAATAGTCCCCAAAGATGTCCCCATTCTCATTCCCTGGAACCTGAGAATATGCTGCCTGATATGGCAGAAGGGTCTTTGCTGGTGTGAGTAAGCGAAGGATCTTGAGATAGGGGTATATCCTGGATTATCCGAGTGGGCTCAATGTAATCACAGGGGTCTTAGGAGAGGGAGGCAGGAAAGTCGGTCAGAGACGGAGACGGGACAATTGAAGCAGAGGTTGAAGTGACACAGGGCCCCAGGGCAAAGAACATGGGCAGCTTCTTGGATCTGGAAAAGGAAAACAGATTCTCCCCCAAAGCTCCCCAAAAGATCATAACCCTGCCAACTCATTTTGGACTTCTGATCTCCAGAACTCTAGGATAATAAATTTGTGTTGTTTTAGGCACTAAATTTGCAGTAATCTGTTACCGCATCCATAGGAAATTAATATACTCCCACAACAATCAAATACTCCAACACCCAAACAGCTGGTCAAATTCATATTTCATAATTAAATCAAATTTCATAATTAAACCATTGTAGTTGAAGTATAAATACCCTTAGGAAGAATAATAGCTTTTTAGCCTTATCATTTTTTAGTATGTACAAGCTATCGCATCTTTTTCTGAGAGGAAGTTGGAAAGAGAAAGAGCTTGGGGATTAAATGAGGCCAAGGAAGGACCTGTAGAGGAGGAAGGGGTGTCTAGAGAGAAGAAAGAGGAAGTCACTGCGAACATTTTGTTTCACAGTTTTGCCTGGGCCTGACCTTGGCCATGGTTTTACCTCCTGAATGTGCTTTGCTCTGTTCCACGAACCAAGGCATCACCCCTGATGCTCAGCACCATGACCTAGCTTGTTATCACCTCACGGCTTTTGCCCTTGCTGTTCCCTTGGCTTCGAATGCCTTTCCCCAGACCTTTGCAAAGCAGGCTCCCTTCACTCCACCCATTGTCACTTAGAGTGGCCTTCACCAAATTCTCTGTCCGACCTAGCCACTTCTCCCCCACCTCTCTGCAACACATTATCTTGGTTTATTTTCTTTGTTGCAAAGAATCACTAATGGACATTATCCTGCTTGATTTCTTGTTTATTTTCTGTCTCCCCAGCAAAAATACAATCTCCATGGAAGAAAGAACTTTGTCTCGTCATCAGTCTATCCCCAGTACCTAGAATCATGCCTCACACATAGTAAGTGCTCAATAAATGCCATTGAATGTATTGAATGAGTGAATCCGTTTTGTGACATCCGAACTCTTCCATGTCACCTTCTTGATTAAGCCTTCCCCAACCACGTTATTTAAAACTATAAAACATCTCCAGTCCTTCTCAGCCACCTCCCCTACATTACTTTTCTTTATAACACTTATTACCATCTAATATATTTAATAATTTACTTAGTTTTAAAATTATTTGTCTCCCCTATCAGACGCGAAGCACCCCAAATGTAGGAACTTCTGTCTGCTTTGTTCTCAGCCTTGGCCTCAGGCTTAGAACAACACATAGTATTGAATGAATGAATAGATGTTGCATAGGGAGCCGAATTCTCCTAAAAATCCAGATTTGGGGATCTTCTTGAAAATGTGGGAAATCCCACAGCATTGGACACCCTTCCCCACACCAGTCAGTGGAGCTGAGGACAGGCTACCCGGATTAGACAGAACGTGGGCTTTCTCAGGGCCACGTTCTCCACCACCCCTACCTCTGTTAAGAAGTTGTCAGTTGCAAAACCCATCTCACTTGTACTTTGTTTATCTCAGGGTAGAGAAATATTTCTCTAACCTTGTCTCTGTCCAAACTGAAGGAAATGAACGCTAGACTGGAAGGCCCAGCCGTCCATTCTCACTCACATTATAGACTACAGAAATACCAAGACATTTAGAATTCCCTAAATGTGCCACACTCCTTAATCCCTTTGGGTCTTTGCATACAGAATACCCCTGTCTGGAATGCTTTTCCTCCATCTCCACCTGAAAACTTTCTCATCCTGACACTGTGAATGGAACACTGAAGAATCAGGAGGTGAGAATGGAGAGGTGGGAGGAAGCACGATCATATGGGACCATTGTCCTCTACATTAGGGAGTTTCTAGGATTTTCTTCTACAAGTGATAGAAAACAACTTAAGAGCTGTCTGTTTTAGAGAGAAGCTGAGAGATCCTTTGCCATATAGCCTGGGAAATATGAATATTATATATTTATATAATAAGAGAATGTTATATTTCTGCCATCTGAAGTCAGTCTGTGTTTAGAACACTTGTGGTCTACGTGGCAATGAATACTGTTCCAACAGCAAGCCACGTCACCTCAACACAAAGCCTGAACAATTGTAATCGTTACAGTGCCCACTAGGGGCTGATCTCACACAACATTTCTATACCTACAACCTAAGTTCTACACTTCCTCATTTCTGACTATTGACTTTTATCCACACCATTCTCTCAAGCCTCAAAGTCCTTGAAATTCTTTCTCTAATTTGTCTCCAGTATCTGATAGCAACAGATACTTCCTTGGAAACTGATGGAGTTAGGACTGCTGAGCAGTGGTCCAGCTGAGGTTTGTACCATCTCAAGGTCACCATTGAGCCTCGAGTTTTGGAGCAGAGCTCCTTGGTAGCTCTGGTAGACAGGCTAAGTCAGTCAGCTACAGGCATGGTTTATCCTTAACTGAAAATATTTTCACAATATCCATGATGGGGAGTAAAATCACATTTTGAGGGAATAGGATTTGTGAATTCTACAGTAGGTATGCAACTTAATTTTTTAAAAAGAGGTTGGACTAGCTGGAAAAATAACTATAGAGGTAAAAGGGACAAGGTTATGAAAGCCCAGACAAGTGAGGAGGCATCTGGAGAGTTTCTCTCATTTCTCCCCCTTTACCTCATCAAATCAGTTAATTTAAGTAAGTGGATAAGATACAGAATAAAAATTTTAATGCCATTTTTTTTTACTGGGGGGAGAGGGTAGTTCTAGGAGCATGAGAATCACCTGAGTTTTTTAAACTTACCAACATCCAAACCTCACACCAGAGCAATTATATCAGAATTCTTCAGTTGGAGCCCAGGTAATGCATGTTTTTAAAATATTCCCAGGTGACTCAAAGCACAGTGTTGACAACCACTTCTCAGGCCTCTTTGGGCCTCAGGTACTCAATGAGCACTTGCTGAAATGAATTTGTAAAATGATGAGGTTAACAAAGATGACTTCTACTGTCCATTCTAACTCTACAGGTCAATAAGTACATGGCCAACTATAATATAACTTTTTTCATATTCAAAATAATCCCCCCAATCTAGACTTTTCTGTACGAGAAATAAGCAGGCATCTATTCAACACTGGTGTAGACTGAGGAAGTAATTTCTCTACCCCTTGGTAACCGTTGGGAAAGCCATGAGATAAATGAAGAATTACATGCTATTGGACTAATATGGAAATAATCTGAGTTTGTGTTACACATATGGTATGGGTCCATCTCAGATCTTTTTAGCTTATTTGGGTGTACTGTCACAGTGGCTTAGAACTGGCTGAAATGAAATATTTTTTGTTTCCTTCTACATTGTGTCACTCAAACTTTACACCTTTAGCAACAGGTAATCTAACTATCCAATAAGAAATACGAGTTTTGGGCTTCCCTGGTGGCGCAGTGGTTGAGAGTCCGCCTGCCGATGCAGGAGACACGGGTTCGTGCCCCGGTCCGGGAAGATCCCACGTGCCGCGGAGCGGCTGGGCCCGTGAGCCATGGCCGCTGGGCCTGTGCGTCTGGAGCCTGTGCTCCGCGGCGGGAGAGGCCACAACAGTGAGAGGCCCGCGTACCGCAAAAAAAAAAAAAAGAAATTCGAGTTTGTCTACTAGTATAATCTGTGATCAAGGATTAAATGAAGTATAATAGGACTGTTTCATGACCTCTGTAAATGAGATCTCAGTGAGAGACAGGATATTGTCTTGGCTCCCATTACAACTGATTCCAGGAAAATGGAAATTGGCTTTCTTGGCCCAGGTCTACGTAAGCATTTGTTCTCTCACTTTACAGAAGCAAATTCTCTTTCTTTTAGAATTTGCAAAGATTGAATTCAATGTCATTAGTGACCATATCTTTTTATAATTTGTATAGCCTTAATGCACAGCAATTTCTATCTTTCTCCCTCCCTCCCTCCCTCCCTCCCTCCCTCTCTCTCTCTCTCTCTCTCTCTTTCTTTCTTTCTTTCTTTCTTTCTTTCTATCATTTTTAAAGGATATTAAAAGCCAACTGAATCATGTACCTGGTAAAAGGTAAGCCCAGGAAAGCAAAAGTCAGGAAAAATTAATTAAAAAGCCAGTATCATCCACTTGCCTTTGAGCAGATAAGGATTATTACAGAGAAAGACAAAGCCAAGGTTCATCTTTTGAAATAAAAAAAATAGGATTTTTGAGTCTAAGACAGTAGTCTTGAAAGCCAGGCTTTGTTGAGAAACAGTTTTCTGAATTAGTTTATTTTAGTTCCCACTGGCATATCTTGAGGAGAAACAGGTGAGAAAGATGAAATCTTCAAGGTGGAGCATAGCTGAGTAGAAACCTTGCCCCAATGAGATGGCTGCATTTAAAACAGGAAGAGACCGAATTAAGAGTAATGTATACCTGAAATTAACACTATTATAAATCAACTCTACTTTAATTTGTTTAAAGAAGAGTGTCTTAACTGGTAGATTTAAGGCCCCACCCCCTGCACACACACTACCCTGTGGGGTGAGAGTGTGAGGACAAACAGATCCACCTTCAAAAATAAAGCAGCTATAATATTATTTGTCAATGTGAATGGTCGTGTATGAACATCCTCAACCCCCAAACAACGGCCAGCTTTAATCAGAGCTAAGACTTATTTTCTGCACAGAAAAGATAAGGAGCAAGGCTGCACTGGAGAGCTAGTCCCTCACTTAATTCGATGCAATAGAAAGAGGAATACAAGGATGGGTACAAGATGATAAGTGGGGCCAGTGGAAAGAAGTGGTTCTTCTGATTCTGACTTCTGGAAGCAATCGTGAAGGAGGTGACTTTTTTGTTGGACTTTAATGCTCAGATAGATCTGAAGGGATTAGAGGGAAGGTTTTGGCTGGCAAAGAATGGTATGGGAGATGCCATGAAGGCCAGGGCACACTAAAATAAAAAGGATCAGGTGATGCTCTTGCTAGACTCTGGTGTCTAGTAAAAGTTAATGATTTAATGACCAGAAAGCCCAACCTGAGAGATGATTTGTCCTTTCATAGCTCTTCAATGTTTTATGATGTATTAATACATCATGAACATAATATTGATCGTTGTATTGAAAATCCTAACAACCATATTCAAATATAGAGAATGGACATAATTTATAATCTGTCCTACTTTTACATAGAACACCACCCGCAAAAAAAAAAAAAAAAAAAAAAATAAGAGAAAAAAATTCTTGATGTGATCAAACACCAAGTCAGGGAAAGAAACATATACTGGCTTAAAAATCTAAAGAGACTGAGGTCACCTGTCATTTCTTGCCAAGTGTACAGCCACTGGATTCTAGAAAAATGAGAAGCTGGTTGTTCATTTTATAAGTAAACCACAAAGTTAAAGATTCACCACATATTGCATTGAAAACCAATAGCTGGTACAAGCTGGTACTGTGTATTTCTGATATGAGAAATGAGACATGCCTGCTATTAACGAATAATGACAGGATACTATGGAAGACTACCTCGGAAAGCATACCAGAGCGGCTTAGTCATATCATTTAATCTTGCTGGTAATTATTTCTGGGCTTCTCACTGAGAGACTTCAGAATTCTCTAGGCCAGGAGTTCTCAACTGGGGGCAATGTTGTCTCCAGGGGACATTTGACAATGTCTGGAGACATGTTTGGTTGTCACAACTGGAGAAGATATACTGGCATCCAGTGGGTAGAAGCCAGAAAGGCTGCCCTAAAATGCATAGGATAGTCCCACACATACACACAAAAAAGAATTACCTGCTCAAAATATCAATAGTGCCGAGGCTGAGAACTCTCCTTGGCACGAAAATGAGTACTCGAAAAGCATTCACCCCCAAATTTATGACTCCAAATCCTAAATCAGTTCTGCAGATTTTTGGTGCAATCATTGTACAGGAATCTAAATCCACCCTCATATATGCAGTTGTCAGGTAGAAAGTAGTGGCATGAATTCAAATCCTCACTTGACTATTTATTGAGTGAACTCTCGTTTAACCCCTTTGGGCCTTAGGTCCCTATCTGTAAAATGGGGAAATAATAGTAACTATCTCGTAAAGTTGATGTGATGTTTAAGTAAATAAACAAATGTAAAATTCTTAGAACACAGTCTTGCCCACAACACTAAATAAATGTAAAATTTTGTATTGTTAGTATTAATTTTATCATCATTATCATCATCATTACTTGGCATAAAGAGAAATGTAAAGGTTTTCATTTATCTAGACTAATTTCCAAAAATTCAGTCATTTGAATAGTAATTTTATTATTTCCAGTATCATCTAAACTACTATTTACTTAAGATTTTTCTTTAAATTGCCACACTTCACACTCTTCATAAACTTTTCCTGTCCTGTGCAGGTTTGATACCTTAACTATATCTTCCTAATGCACATAAAATAATGCCATGCTATCAAAGCAAAGATTTTGTGTTTGACATAAAATCATCTCATGTGTCCTGTGCCCCACTGGTAAACATGCCACAGTTAGACAGCCAACCCCTTTCTAATGGACTTTTGTCATTCATTTGGCTGCCCAACAGCAAAACATTTTATTAATCTTGCTGGAGGCAGAGTCCACCTCCCATCAAAGAAGTTATAAATGCCAATATTCCCTTTCCCAGCTGCCTTTGCTGCCGAGGCATGAGCACGTGACCTCAGCCTCACCAATCAGACGTGCTCGGCCCAGAGTGTGAATCAGGAGCTGCTGACCAAAAGAAGCAGGCATGTGTCAATCTTCTCAGTCTCAGCACCATGAGCTTCAGTGGCTATAGTGGCATGCAGCCCTGGGAGGCTGAGGTGGCAGAGATTCTCTCGCTGACCCAGGATTACCCAGTATTGAGTGAATTCCCAGAACTGCAAACTCAAATGCTAGAGGGACCAAGGCAAGTAAATGTGCAACACGAGCCAGGTCAGGTTGTAGGGGGGACGGTGCAATCTTGAGGTCTCGTATCCTCTTCTAACGTGGGCATCTACTGCTCGGTTCCAGCCATTGGTTTTCCTGTGGAGATAGAAGCCCTGTACTACCAGGTCTGATTTTTTGAGAGAAACAGGAACTCTGAATTTTATGTGGACTTGATGGGCAACCAATTCAAACACACAAATAAACACGCACCTTGTAGGGCATCATTGATGGGCACGTGCCTGTGAGCCAGCTTCTGTCCTCAGGCCACCTATATGCAAATGCCGGGGTATTCCTAAATCCTCTCACTTCTTATCTCGCCTTCAGTGGAAGGGTTAATGAAGAGAGAAGTTAAAGCAGCCTCTCTATACCCCTGTAATATTTGTAAGACTTCAAGTAGCTGATAATATTAAGTAAAAACATCATTAGTAATAATAATATTATTAAGTAGTAGTATCACTTATTAATATTATTAAGCAGTAATAATAACTGTAATATTAGTAAGACTTCAAGACTTCCATATTTTCTACTAGCCTTCTACGCAGAAGCCTTATTCCCTGAATACAACACAGTTGCATGTCTGTATTTTGTTCATGTTGTTTCATCTTCCTTTATCAGCCCCACTTTGCCTGACTCCTTTTCCTTCTAGACCCTATTCAAGGCTCACCTCCTCCTGGAAGCCTCTCCTGGTTTTCTTTCCCACTTCTTCCTCCCCCACTCATCCACCTTAGGTTAGGTACCCCATAATAGGAACCAGGATAATGTTCCAAACGTTTTAAAAAAGCAATGTCTTTGTACCAATTCTCTAGAAAATAGCTAGACAAAGCTTACCTCTTAACACTTTATCAGGGGGTATAATCCCAGGGCAGCAAGAGTAAGGGGGAAATAATTGGAGTCAGGAAAGGACAAAAAACAAATATAAGATACTACGTTCCTAAGCAGGCCACCACTTCTCAAGAAAACACAGTTGGTTGCTAAGTCCTGTGTGACACCTCTCAGATGCAGTATGAAACTGCTGTACCTCAAAGCAGTTACTTGGGTGATAGGAGGGGTGAGGGAGCCATATTTTAGCTCCTTCCTGTCTTCAGCCTCCCATTGGTCAAAATGTGAGCCGTGGGCTGGTGACGTCCCCACACCAGAATGGGTGGCCACGTGCACACAGATCGAACAGTGGGCCTGCCTCGCCCGTGGCACTTCCCCATCATATGAAATGATGTGTATGTGCTTTTTTCAACAATTACACGATCAATGACACCAATAGCATCCTTATCACTTACGTCTTTAGCATTTACATATTGCCCAGCACACAGGAGGGAGGGAGGTGAGTTTGGTTTAGGTCGGCAGATATCTGTGAAACATCTAGAGGTTGTCAAGTGGAATGAAACCCAGAGGTGGGTGATAACCATGCTGAAATACAAAAATCCATTTTTTTGGCTGTGCAGCTTATGGGATCCTGGTGCCCTGACCAGGGATCAAACCCGGGCCCTCAGCAGTGAAAGCTCGGAGCCCTAACCGGTGGGCTGCCAGGGAATTCCCAATACCGCAGCTTTAACGGGCCTTGTTGTATTAGTCAGGGTTCTCCAGAGAAACAGAACCAGTAGGATATATAGATAGTTATATATAGGAGGAGATTTATTATAAAAATTGGATCACTATATATAAGAGGAGATTTATTATAGGAATTGGTTCACACAGTTACGGAGACCAAGGTGTCCCACAGTCTGCCATCTGCAAGCAGAGAAGCGGGAAAGCCCATGGTATAATTCAGTCTGAGTCCAAAGGCCTGAGAACCAAGAGCTCCGAAATCCCAGGGCCGGAGGAGATGAAGGAGAGCAGGAATTGGTTCTTCCTTCACCTTTTTTCTTCTATTAGGGCCTCCGGAGGATTGGATGATGCCTGCCCACACTGGTGAGATCCGATCTTCTCTGCTCAGTCTACTGAACCAAATACTGATCTCTTCCTAAAACACCCTCACAGACACACCCAGGAATAATGTTTTACCAGCTATCTGGGCATCCCTTTCCCCAGTCAAGTTGACACAGAATTAACCAGCACACCTAGCAATCCAAGGTGTATGGGCTTCTGGCCTTGCTCTCCATTCCTACACCTCCCCCACTGCCTCTCCCACCCCCTCTGGCCTCTCAGGCATCTAGATTCTCTTCAGGTACCACAGGACAATCTTACCTTGCGTAGTAGCGGCTCTGGATAAAATGCCACCAAATTAAAACAATCTGCAGTGTATATAATATCTACCATTAGGCACCTGGGGTTTTACTCTTGTTGATGTTGAGTGATGTTCACACGCCTATACAATGCAGTTGACTTTTCTACAAGAAGGTTTTTGTGTATTTTTTCAACTAAATAAAAATGTTCCTTTTAATGGTCTCTATTGTACTAATTAGTTTTAAACACTTGCCCCCAGTAGAGTTTCTCTCCACCCCCAGAATTCCCCTGATGACACAGAACCAACAATAAATGAGCATTTTTACATAGAAAAGGAGTCCTCACCCATATGGAATTTTTGTATTTATTAGGGGGTAAAAAGTGCCTTTTGCAATTCTTTTCACGTCTCATTTTGTGCATCCACTTAGCACATAATTATTCTTTGTGTGTTTGTTTTTCTCAGCTATTTACTAGACATCTGGCTACACAGCACCTGGTTAGATCTCTTCACTCACTGATACTTTAAAAGGCTTCATGTTTTCTAGCCATTTAACATGTACTCCAAAAGTAAACTGCAAAATTTTCAATCTTCTCTTCTCCAGGGGCTAATAAATATACGAGTGGGATTAAAAGGTGGATTTTAAAACATAAATTATGGAAAATAAAATAAGTCACTGTATCTAAATTGTGAATTAAACCCTTAGTATTGCTTGATTCCACTTATTACTTTAAGAATCTTATCTCTAAAAGTAGTCTTGACTAACAGGAAAGATAAAGAAACCTAGTTATCTGTTAAAAAGTGATGCATAAAGTTCACCCTTTTGGCAACTACATTTTGAATAGCATATCGGTCAGCAGGTGATTTTTTAACTTTCTGTTGTATTAATTACTTATCTGTTATCACTATACATGACTTATATTACAATTTGCTACAGCCTTTCTTTAAAGATCGTTTGGGAATATTCGTGAGATCTGAAATGCAGGCTGAAAAAAAAAGATTTTTATGGAACTGCATGACTTAGTCTACCTTTTGCCATGTGTAGTTCATCAAATAAAGCTTAATCAGACTGCTAAGAGGAGCCCACACAGGCTGTGGTCCTTGGGAAAGCAAAGGGCTTCAGAACAAATAACTTTCAACATGTACCTTCTTTATAGAAAGTTCAGGCCTTGAAGTCAGCCAGTAATATAGAGCCAAAATACGGGGGAGTTCAAAAGGCTTGGAACTCTTATCTCAGGCATCGTAGTCATTGTGTACCTTTAAAAAGTAAAATTTAATTTATAACATGAGTCAGGCTTTAAGATGCCATAAAAATAACAGGAGTTTGAAAGTGGGGATCTTGCATCTTGCTACTGACACTGCTTTGCCCAGAATCATGAAATGAAAGTCAGAAATAAAAATATTCTTTTGCACATCGACACAGGCAATGTTAGCCTTGGCCAAATTTTTGGAATGACGACGAAAAAAGTCTTTCATTGGTGCCAATACACTTTAATAAGAAAGGTCTCCATAAATGGACCTAGGTGGAATCATAGAATCAAAGTCGTCTTAAAACAGAAGGAACTTTACAAGGTACTTGGCCTAACTCTCTTGGCTTTAGAATTATAAAAATGGAAGCACTTTATAAGGAGGAAGGAACTTGGGTATGGTCATCAGATAATTACAGACACACGGGATGGTGTGGAGCATCTTGTGGCCGAGGTGACCAAGGAGACCCACGTGTCCTGCGTGACCTTGTTGTACACTGCCACCTGCTCTAACTCACTGCGATCAGGCCAACTCTGATTCTAATCAGACCTCTTTACACAAATGAAATTATACTTGCTAATTAAAAACATTAAATCAATTAAAGTTTTTATTAATTTGTAATGAAAAAATAAAACCATCTGAGAAAAGATTGCTTCTGTTCATGTGATATGTATATTCCTGAAAATTTGCAAGGTTAATGTTTACAATCAAATATAGTTTAGATACTTGTGCTCGCTTCATATGACTCCCAGGGGTACTCAGCATAGTTAACTGCTTTCTTTCTTGAAACACTCTCTTATCTTGCCTTTCTAGCCACCACATCCTTCCAGTTCTCCTCTGCTCAAACTCACGGCTCCTTCTCTGCCTCCTGCTCTTTCTCTGTCCAGCAGGTGATCATTGGTACAGGTAAGGCTCAGTCCTGGGCCTCATTTCTCTTTCCTTCTCTCTCCTTTTCTCTCTCTTCACACTCTCTATCAATAATCTTCCTCTGGGTCTTCCCTGGTGGTGCAGTGGTTAAGAATCTGCCTGCCAATGCAGGGGACACGGGTTCGAGCCCTGGTCCGGGAAGATCCCACATGCCGCGGAGCAACTAAGCACATGCGCCACAGCTACTGAGCCCGTGCGCCACAACTACTGAAGCCCACACGCCTAGAGCCCATGCTCCGCAACAAGAGAAACCACTGCAATGAGAAGCCCGCGCACCTCAACGAAGAGTAGCCCCGGCTCGCCACAACTAGAGAAAGCCCACACGCAGCAACAAAGACCCAACACAGCCAAAAATAAATAAAATTAAATTGAATTAATTAATTAAAAATAATAATAATCTCCCTCCTGCTTATGACTTCATACATGCCAACGATTCCCAAAGTTTTCTCTAACCCAGGCCTCATTCATCCCCAATTGCCAGTCTGCCGTCGCCACCTGGGTGTCTAATAAGCATCTCAAACTCAACATGACCAAAGCCCAAAATCTTGATGCCCTGCTGGGAGATCTCTTCAATCCACCCCAGCCTTCCTCACCTCACATCTGGGAGAGACATCTTTGATTTTCCTTTGCCCTCTGTCCCCACATCCAATCCATCAGCAAATCCTCTTGGCTCCACCTCCAAATCTGAGCCCACCTCGAAACTCCGCCTTTGCATCCAGGCCAGCTCCATCGCTCACCTGCTCAGCTACAAAAGCCTCTTCACCTATCTCTTCTGCTCGGCCTACCTGGGATCCATCACGTACACACAGCAAGGGCTATCTCTGAAACGCTAAATCAGATCGCACTGCTCTCTTGTCTAAAATTCTTTAGTGATTTTGCAATTCTCTACGAGTAAATTCCAAATCCCTCACCACAGCCCTCGAGGCCCTGCTTGGTCTGATCTGCTTTCCCTTCTCTGCACTCAGCCCACTCTCCCCACCCTCCCCTCCAGCTGCCACATGACATCTTTCCTCTGTTATTCAAAGGTACCAGAGCCTTTTGACCTCAAGACCTCTTTTGGCCTGAAATCGCCTCCCTTTGTCCTTCAAACGCTGTGTCTGTTCTTCAGGGCTCATCCCCCAGCCCCTTCCTCCTACTTGCCTCTCCTTCCTGCCCCCTGACAGGTGGCCTCCCCAGCTGTTCACCTTCATATCACCCTGTTTCTTTCCTCACAGCCTCACACTTTTCACAGTCTGTAACTATGTTGTTTGTGTCACTGTCTAGTCTTTATGTTTTCTCCAATAGAATGTGAATTCCACCAGGGCCGGGACTTGGTCTCGTCAGCACCAACCCCCAGAGCCACTGGCATGTAGTAGATACTCAATAGATTATTTATTTCATTCATGAACTAAGTAGTGGATTAGCATGCGCTAATTCTCCACACTTACAAGAACGGTCATGGGAAACAATTTAAGAATTACAGAATCACTCACACGCACATACTTCATCTGTGGGTATGTAGGTGAGAATCCCAGCCTTTCTAACCTGCACTGGTTTAAAGTGAGAAAAACATGCACAGACACACACACACACACACACACACACACACACACACACCCCACCCCTATTTCCAGCCAAATCATCCAGTTATTAAAGGAATATTTGAACGAATTAAATTACTGCTCAAGAAATTTTTCCATCCCTTGGGGTTTGTCATAACAAAATCTGGTCTGCGACAGACAGCTTTCTAAGGAATTCCTTCCTCTCACTCACTCACCAAATACCTGTTGTAAGTCAGCTGCCGTTATTTCCACGTGCCATGTATGACAGGTGCCATATAAGCTCTGGATATAGAAGGGTGAAGTGGAGATATTCGCTGCCCTATTCCAGGGCGAGAACATGCAAACAGAGAAACAAATAAAAACAGTCCAGTGGGGTGAGGGCTGACCTGGAAGAGACAGCCTGCCTCCCACGATGCTACATATGCATTTGTTTTATCTCGTTTCTTTTTTATCACTTTTTCTGATGAACCATCTGACTTCTCTGATGGGCTCTTTATTTTTTTTTAAATAATAATTAACATTTATTAAACATTTACTAGGTTCCAGGTATCATGCTCAGCTCTTTATATATAATATTTTTATTTTTTTACATCTTTATTGGAGTATAATTGCTTTACAATGGTGTGTTAGTTTCTGCTTTATAACAAAGTGAATCAGTTATACATATACATATGTTCCCTTATCTCTTCCCTCTTGCGTCTCCCTCCCTCCCACCCTCCCTATCCCACCCCTCCAGGCAGTCACAAAGCACGGAGCTGATCTCCCTGTGCTATGCGGCTGCTTCCCACTAGCTATCTACCTTACGTTTGGTAGTGTTTATATGTCCACGCCTCTTTCTTTTTACCACCCACCAAATATGCTTTCTGAGCCCCATCTTCAGCCTTCTATTCCCTTTCTCCGTGCTCGGCCTCTGCACATCTCAAGACGCTAACACCCCCTGGGTGGATGGCTCCCGACCTGGCTCCGTCCGTCCCTGTCTTCTCAGCCAGGCCCAGCTCTTCTTCCTCCAACTGCCCTCTGAACTCCTCTCTTTGGGGGTCTTCTGGAACCTTGGCTTCCACGTTTCCCTGCTAGAGTAGCTCCTTCCTTGGTTGCCCTATTGCTAAAGGTCGGCACCGAGTCCCAGTCACTCCCGTTGGAAACCTTGGTTTCAAGTTTTCCGTTTGCTACTATTCGAGTGCAGCCATTCTCATCCACATCAACTTTCCAAGGTCTCCTCAACTCTCCCCCTGTCCCCTCCACATATCACACTCCTGGTCGCCTCCTGATCATTCCCCAAACAGCATTCACCACTACCAGTGCTGTCCCCCCATGCCCTTCCCCCGCCCCCTTCAAATTCTTGCCACGTCACAGCCCCCAGAGTAAGGCTCATGCCCCCAGGAAGTCTTCCTCATCCCTTTGCGATAGTCATTTACTACCTCAATTATATCTTGGCTTTCAACTGTACTTTTTAATATCTATCCTCTGCAGATAAGTGTTAAGTTCCAGGAGGGCAACCACTCCGTCTTTTACCTTCCTTTCTTCTGCCCCGTGGTGCCTAGCACAGCACTATTACATTCCTCACTTAGTGACTGATACATATATGTTGATGAGTGAGTGCTGGGTTCTGAAATCCTGCAGTATAGACCGAAGGCGTTTCATCTTCAGAGAAGCACTGACAATGGAGCCCTGTCAACCAGTCAGCACTGAGGCAGAGCTCACAGGGGCAGAGTCTACAGGATGGAGCCATCAGGAGAGCGATGCTGTGCGGGTACCTGGGCAGCTGTTGAAGGTGCCGGTGGCAGTGGCCAACCACAGGCAGATCAACCCAAGAGGAGGCACAGAAAGCTGTACCGGAAGAGAAAGTTCCAAGGGAAGGGCACTCTGCTCCCCTTTTGGTGGCTCCAGTTAATTCTCAGCCTCTGACAGGCTTTAAAACACTCTGGGCTACTATTTCCACCTCCTCCTCCCATTCTCACAATTTCTCCTTTTCCCCTTTCCTTTCTCTTCTCTTACTCCCACTATGCCTTCCCTTTTGCCCTTCTGCAGTGGACATCTCTTGCTTTGGCCAGCCTACCATCCATTCACCCTCTTTTTATTTTTATTTATTTATTTACTTTTTTGCGGTACGCAGGCCTCTCACCGCTGCGGCCTCTCCCGTTGCGGAGCCCAGGCTCCGGACGCGCATGCTCAGCGGCCATGGCTCACGGACCCAGCCGCTCTGCGGCATGTGGGATCTTCCCGGACCGGGGCACGAACCCGTGTCCCCTGCATCGGCAGGCGGACTCTCAACCACTGTGCCACCAGGGAAGCCCCACCCTTTTTTTTACTAAGAGCACCCCAGTTTTCTCTGGGTGACCAGCCCCCCCACTCTCAGACCTCGTCGTTTGGGGGGGTTTGGCTCCACGCTCACCTCCAGAGGCGACAGGAAACCCAGTCCTCACAACCTCCCTCCAGCTACGGTGGCCAGTTCACCGATGCGTGCTGAGTCTCAATTTGGGCCAGAGAATCGGACCAGGACATACACTGAAACTTATAGGAAAGGAAAAGCTCTCGTGTTCTTTTCTACAGCTTTGGAATTGGGAGGATGAAAATATGAATCCGCTGGCAGCCCTTTTGCCGGTGAGAGGGGGATACCTTTAAACGGGGAGAAAGAAGAACTGAGAAATGGAGAGGGACAGTGGATCCTGGGGATATAGTTTGAGTAGCTGGATCCAGCTATGCCTGAAGCTAACTATTCCTTGTTTGTTTAAGTTATTGTTAATCAGACTTTTAGTCACTTGCAACCAAAAGAGTCCCAACATACCTTCCTAAATCCAACTGTTCGTAGTATTTTAGGTCTGGAAGTAAATGTAGAGAGGAAGTCCAACTCTTACATTTACTTAGTTGAAACCCAAGAACTGGAGACTGTGACTCTGATAGTTGTACCAGAGACCAGCCTAAAATTCAGGTCTTTGCTCTCCCAGAGCTACGGTTTATTTTTTGGTTTGGGGTTTTTTTTTGCCACAAAATGCTACATTAAATCAAGGTGTTGTCTCTTATGTAGATGCTTTATTTCTCCAACCAGAACATAAGCATCTGGCTGTGGGAACTGTGTCCTAAATTTTTCACATGCCCTGCAGCTTAGCATGATGTCTTACGTGTGGCAAATACGCAATAAGTCCTTGTTAACCAATCAGTGAGTTAAGAAGGTATTTTGATCTGTGAGAGTTTTGCTTTTATGCTTACAAGATGAGATGTGTTACTTTCAGGGTTTTTACTACTGAAAAAAATTTGGAGTATGAAAATACAGTTGTTTTCAGAAACTATAATCATTTCCTGCAGATTTTTGTCTTAAGCAAGATTTATTAGCATCTACATTTATTATTTTAAAATTGATTTTATTTATTTATTTATTGTTTGCAGTACGCGGGCCTCTCACTGTTGTGGCCTTTCCAGTTGCAGAGCACAGGCTCCGGACGCGCAGGCTCAGCGGCCACGGCTCACGGGCGCAGCCGCTCTGCGGCATGTGGGATCCTCCCGGACCGGGGCACGAACCCGCGTCCCCTGCATCGGCAGGCGGACTCCCAACCACTGTGCCACCAGGGAAGCCCTACATTTATTATTTAATGTAGAGAAAAAAAGTATAAACAAACATGACAAAATATTAACTTTTTTGCTTTTGTTTATGTGGAAGAAAATAGCAGTCCAGGGACTTCCCTGGTGGCGCAGTGGTTGAGAATCTTTCTGCCAATGCAGGGGACACGGGTTCAATCCTGGTCTGGGAAGATCCCACATGCCACGGAGCAACTAAGCCCGTGCGCCACAACTACTAAGCCTGTGCTCTAGAGCCCACGAGCCACAACTACTGAAGCCCTTGTGCCTAGAGTCCATGCTCCACAACAAGAGAAGCCACCACAATGAGAAGCCCATACACCGCAACAAAAAGAAGCCCCTGCTTACCACAACTAGAGAAAGCCCTCACGCAGAAGCGAAGACCCAATGCAGCCAAAAAAGAAAAAAAGAAAAAAAAATCAGTCCAAAAATCAACTATAATTTTTGGGTTCTAATTAAATTACACTAAATAAAGAAAATACTATTAATTCTCCCTGCAGAAATAGATATTAGGCAAGTGTTCAACTTGACGGTTATATTTAGAAAATCAGCATCTGTGTATTTTTGTTATTTTGAATACTGTATGGCTACAGTATAATCTGAAATACTTGTTTGTATTATCATATGAGCTTTCACCAGGGTATTTCTAAATGGATGTTTTATTAAATACAAATTATCCAGCATAATGTATTTGCTCTGAGAATCATAGCAACTGATGAGATTGTTTTGTTTTTTGAGATGTTGCATTAGTTTCCTAGGGCTGCCATGACAAAATGCCACAAACTGAGCAGCTTGAAACAACAGAAATTTATTCTCTCATGGTTCTGGAGGCTAGAAGTTCAAAGTCAACATGTTGGCAGGGCTGTTCTCCTTCTGAAATCTGTAGGGGAGAATCCTGCCCTGCCTCTTCCTGGCTTCCGATGGTGGCTATCAGTCCCTGGTGTTCCTTGGCTTGCAGCTAAATCACTCCAATCTCTGTCTCTGTCATTGCAAGGCCTTCCCCTGTGTGATGGAGTCTTCGTATGGCATTTTCCTCTTCTTATAAAAACACCAGTTATAGTGGGTTCTGGCCCATCCTAAGTATCTCCTCTTAGCTTGGTTACATCTGCAAAGACCCTATTTCCAAATAAAGTCACATTCAGAGGTACTGAGGGTTAGGACCTCAGTGTGTCTTTTTTTGGGGGGTGGGGGTGAGGTACAATTTAACCCACAACAGATATATAAGTAACATTTTTAAGAAGTGTTAGAAACTTAACCTTGGTGGGCTAAGAAGGAAAGACTCTCTGGCAAGATTGATTTCTGACTTGCGATTGAGACACATAAAGTTAGGAGATTAGAACTTTGCCTGGCATCACCACTTTGAGAACCACCAAAATCCAAGAGATGTAAATAAACAGGCCCAGTCTAATAAAGAAAGATGCAGCACCTGTAATAATTTAGAATCACTAAATATTTATAAAGATACCAAAAAAATAAAATCCCTAAACCCTTCCCATCACCCCTCCTGTGCCCTCTTTTCCTCCATCAAGTCTGCTCGCTCTTCTTTCCTAGGCAGTTCTTTTTCTGCCCTCCAGACCTCCAGCTATGACATCCTTCCAGTAATGGCCTGGAGTCATAGGAATTCCCCCTTGCTGCTGTTGCTTGGAATTATCCCAGCCACCTCCTCACACTCCCACGGGGAAGGAGAAAAGGATGAGATGATACCAGAAATAGTTCTGTTTCAGTCAAATCCAAACTTGACTGTGGGTACATTTAAATTATTGAGAGGTGGCTGTAGTGGTGGTGATCTAGAAAAATAAGGTGTGTCAGCTTCTTCCCTGGCCTCTAAGCTTTCTATCTTTCACCTCCCTGGAGCCATAAACCATATCTCTTCTTGATGAATTGCCGGTGTTCCATAACTGGGCAGAACTTATCTCCACACTGAGCACCGCACGTCAAATTGCCCTTGTTCCTCCTGAACTTTGAGCTTCAACAGCCTGGGGTGGGAGAGGAAGGGAGGGAGGAAAACTGTCACTGATCAAGGGTTCTAGGAGGGGTCAGTGACACAGAGCCAGCACGGAGATAGGGCAGGGAAGACTAGGCCCTGAGAATTCTGGGGCTGGGAAAAGGAGGTAGTGAACTATAGAACGCAAACTAGACACTAAAGGCAAAGTACTCATGAATGGTCAAAGCGTTCGTTGTTAACTTATATCTCCTTTCCTTCCGCCCCATTCCACTGTCAGTACCCAGAGGACAGCTGTGTCTTGTTTACCACTGCATCTCCAGCACCCAGCATCCCACCTGGCACACAATGGACTCCAATCTCTTTGGCCATCTTTCATTTCCTGTCATTTGCAAAGCCCTGCCCTATTTCTGAGGTGTAGCACAAACTAAAACACCTGACCTGGAACACTTTCTCCTTTCAAATGATGCCCTTCTTCTCATCCCTTGGTTCACAGCCTAAATGTTAGCTCCTTGAAGAGTTCTATCTCTATTTAAAGTAAATTATACAAACTCTCATGCACACAAGCGTGCTCATGCACACACACTTTAGCTTCCATCACAGCATCCTGTTTGGTTTCTCCGTAGCCCATACAACAATGCGTAATGATTTGTTCTTTGTATATCTCCTCCACTTGGCTGTACATTCCAAAAAGAGAAAATTCATATCCCTTTTGTTCACTGTTGTAGTCCCAGCAATTAGCCCATCCAAGAGACGCACCAGATAAAGGTTAAAGAACAAAAGAAAATATATAAGCAGAAGGTAATAAACCTATAAGAATTTTCATACTATGTTACATGGGAAGGTGGCATAAAATAAGCATGGTATCTTAGACCAGAAGAGGAAAGATGGATTAATTAATAACTATCTAGGATCGATTGAATAACCAAAACTAAGCTGAATCTATTTCTTCCTTATTCTACATCAAAATCAATTCCAAATGAATCAAAGACGTAAACCTTAAAAAATGTCGTTTTAAAAAAAAAAAACTTGAAGAAAATGTACAAGAAGTCTTAATCATCTTAATGCAGAGACTTTTTCTAAGCAAGCCAAAGAAGAAAAGATAGTTTTTATGTATTTAAATATATCTAGCACTTTCTTCACACACATATATGCACTGAAAACATCAACAGAGACAAAAGATAAATTGGGGAATTATAACTGTTATGCTTGACAAAGACCTGGATTTTATTATATATATTATTACAAGTATATAATGAAAAAACTAATAACTCAAAAATAAAGGACATAAACAAGCAGACCACAGTAGAATTCATGCAAATAGCTTTTAAGGATCGGGATATATAATTTTAAGAATATCAAAGGAAAGGAATGTAAATTAAACAGTGCGATAACCATTCTTTATCTTTGAAATTGGCAGAAATGAAAAAGTTTGAAAATCTTCAGTGTTGGCCATTATGTGGAGAAAGGAGTACTGGCATATTACTGTAGGAAGGTATACACTTTGTCTTTTGAAAGTCAGCCTCGTGGGTCAGCTGGCCTTTGAAAGTCGTTCAGCATTTTTATGTCTGTGTATAGGACAACTTGGCAACATCTCTCAGAATTTTACAGCATATACATTTTGGCCAGCTATTGCATTCTTAGATTTTATTCTACAGATAAACATGCACACATATGCAAAGATGCATAAACGAAGATAGTCATTCAAAAGACCAAAATAACCTAAATGACCTTGATTAAATAAGCTTTGGTTCATACCCATAGCAGACGAACATGCGGCCACCGAAAAAGAAATGTGCCAATGTCTTGTATCTATTTAGTATATGAAGCCCAGAAGGCATGGCATAGAAGGCAATGTACCAACCCATTTGTTGAAAAAAAGCATACCAAAGATAGCTAGGCAGATAGACAGATAAACATGGCTGTGTATGCATACCATTTCTGGAAGGACTCAAACCTCAGAGGGCAAGGACTGAGTGGTCAGTAAGCTTAATTTTCATGGTACCTCTTCATATTATTAGGGGGAAAAAATGTACCATCTGCACATATTACTTTTTAAATTTAGAAACTAGCTAAATTATAAAAATGATGTTAGCATAACTCAATGTAGCCTTCAAAAAGATCCTTTGTAATAATAAGGGTGATGTTAGTAAAATAAGAAGATTTTTCAGTCTTGTTTGGTTAATGCTTTTATCACTCCAAGGTATAAAATCTTAGTGAAAACGTACACTTTTTTTTTTTTTGGTCGCACCATGCGGCTTGCGGGATCTTGGTTCCCTGGCCAGGGATCGAACCCAAATCTCCTGCTTTGGGAGTACAGAGTCTTAACCACTGGACCACCAGGGAAGCTCCTAAAGGTATAAAATTTTAAATGAACACCTAAAATAAAAAATAATAACTCTTTCAATAATCCAGGAGTGAGAAAGTTTTAGCCCTTTAGCTGTGAATAAGATATTCAACTTGCAAAGCCAACACTCGATTTATTAATAAATATTTTAGTTTTAAAAGATGGCCAACCAAGGCAGCGTGGGCAGGTTAAGATCATTTGTAGCTGCTGCCACTCCCTACCCATCCCCAACAATGTATTCAAATGCAATGCCAACGGTTACTTATTAAACTCAAGAGATATTATGCCCTGGGAAAACCATTATAAACTTGGCCTGTAGGAGAACTGATCTCTTAATGAAATACAGAACAACTATCTCTGAAAGAAAGAAAATGGGCAATCGCCATGTAAGTATTTATTGCTTTCGGGAATCAAACCAAGTTCTAATTTTGGTTAGCATGTGGAGAAATTTAAACTATGAAATCATGATTGATACTTTTATACTTTATCATTGTGATCACTCCTAATTGTTGGTTTTCACAACGGCAAACCATGCTTTCAAAATGCATTTGGAATATATTTTTTCTCCATTAGTCAGAAATCTCTTTGGAGACGTGAAAGAGAAGTATTTAAAACAAGGTGGTAAACGGTGCTTGCAGAGAGCAAGCAGTTAAAATAGTATTTAAGGAATATATGACTAAAGATGTTAGTTTGCAGCAAAGCTGCACAAAGTTTCATAGACTGTGCCCATCGGTGTTTTGGGAATACAGGCTCATGTTGCAAATATCAGTAGATAAAGATACAAGTATTCTCATAAACCTATACAACTTGGATTGAAAGGTGAAAATATCCCAGTATTTTTTCTAAACAGCACCAAATGACCAGATATTTGCAAATACTCACGGAATGGATTTAATATTTTACTTTTCTTCTGAAATGTCTAGGCTCATGTGAATAGCATGTCTATAAACTATTAATGGCTAAAAACTGACAAAAATACTACCATTTGGAGCTAACTATGCATAAGGCAGGTCAGAGTTAAATCTTGATTTTTTTTTTTTTTTTACAGTGAAAAAGGTATATTTAAAGCTATGGCAATAAGAATTTTAATAAGGTTTTGTTGCACCTAATGTGGCTTCCCACAGGAAGACGGATTTATTGTGTGTACACTAGGAGCAAAGAGAATAAAACTCCAAAATCTTCTGTAAACTAGAACTTTGTTAATAAGATTTTCTCCTTTGCTCTAAATCAAACTTGTGCTCAGATGGTGGCAAACCTACAAGCGTTTTCTTCAAAGAGGCATTATTTTTAAAATCATCTGTAAGTAGCATTTTCATACTAGCCAAGGTTACGAAGCTTCCATTTAGATTATCTTTCAGAGAAACTGAAACCTACTTTTAAAATACTTCTGATCCTGGAAAAATTTTTTTAAATAATAAAATAAAATATTTCTGATCCTGCCTGGGCTTCGTGGTGGTCCAGTGGTTTGGACTCCAAGCTTCCAGGGCAGGGGTCATGGGTTTGATCCCTGGTCAGGGAACTAAGATTCTGCAAGCCATGCAGCGCAGCCAAAAGAAAAAAAAATTTTTTTTAATAGATAAAATAAAATACTTGTGAACCATGCAGAGGACCTCAGGAAAAATCATTGGCTCCTGGTTTAGCAGCTTAAGAGGATGTTTTCACCCCTTGAAAGTCACCCCTTGAAAGGGGCAGCGGGCTTGTGTGAGTGGTCTAGCATTTTATGTATTTCTTTTTTGAATCCGCAGAGCCAATCTTACTCCCTGTCAGAAGGCAGGCAACCGTTGTACGAAGGGCAGGCCCAACCCTTGGCAGCCGTGCAGCCTCTCAGCCACCCATCAGGGAGTGGAGAGCCAGAGTTCCATCAGCCTGTAAGCACTTTATTTTCCCTCCAAATCATAGGTATGACCAGGCTTTCTCATGGGCCCATATTACTCACCAGTGACTTGTTATACTGGACCGTCTACAATCCTCTGGTCTGAAAATGTCACCATCAGGCATTACTTCCAGGCAGGGAAATTTTTCCCTAGAAAATGTTTGTTATAATATTTGCAGCTAAGGTAAAAATGTAATTTAGAAACTCAGCTTCCCTTCCCAACAGTGTCCGCTTAATGGTGTACTGGAACAGAGTACATGATCCTACACCATGCCCCTGTGACACTGTAGAAAATATTAGTGGAATTTAACATGTGCATAAAGAATGAATATGTTCTAAGACTGTGCTTCTAGATGAGTAAATGCAAAACCTTTTTAAAGGACAAATTACTGCATCAGACAATGACTTGAATGTGTACAAACTTAAAACTACGATGTTTATAGTTTTAAAGCAACTACACAACCAAAACAAATTTGCAAACTAAATGCTAGTAAAATTCAAGTCCATGATGTGCAAAAGTATGTTATTGATTTAGTGTAACAGATAATGTTATTTTGCTGAGATTAAATGTAAAAATGGCGCAGATTGCTATAATGTGGTTTTTCTGAGTTGCAGCGTGTCTAAAATATGATGCAGTGTGTGACTTCTTAGCTCTCCTGTCACGTTTCTGTATCCAAACTACTGAGAAACTTTTGTTTGTATGACTCTCTGTAAGACAATTGGGCCTTCTCTTGGCTAAAATGCAGGCTTTTTATATTAAACCTCCCTCTGTTCTCTGTTCTTTCACCATGAGCTTGTAACAATTAAAGTACGGCTATTTGGCATGCTTTTTAAATAGAAACACAAATGCAGGCATTGAAGTCACATGCTAGCCCCTGCTCATCCTCATGACACAGGATGCTTTATATTTGTTTTTATATATTAGTTACCATCAGCACTAAAGACACTATATAAAAAGCCTACTAGGAAGGTTGAATTCCCAAAAACATGTCCACAAACCAGAGTCCACAGATAACTGTTTGACAGATATTGCTCTAAAGCCAATAGAATGTTGGCCAGGAAATTACATTTTCCAAGGTACTCTGATATGGAATCCTAGCCAATTCTGAAAACTGAAAAATTACTTTTTTTTCGCTTTCCTCCAATCCTTTTGCCATCATTTTTTGAACTCAAGACATAGTGTTTGTGCCTAACCTATTTGGAGCAGTAATAACGGATACTTGGATATTATCATTTGCTGAAACACAGTGTTCAGAGTTTGCTTAGCCTGGAGGCCATGTCCCTGTGCTCAGTGAGCTCTGTGCAGAGACAGAAAAATAGATCCACAGGAAAAAACTTACGTTCAGCCAGATGACTCTTCTACTCTACTGTGTGAATTGTTTTCAAGAGAATCACCATCTAGAGGAAAATAGAATATTGACACAAAGAGTGAGATGACTTTGCCATAAGAGTGTGGCTATAGGTAGCAGAGTCATAGACAGGAAGCAAGATCTAGGGGTGCCATGGATAAATGTGGAAATAATCACAAACTCAAGAGGACTGTTGATTTCTGGAAATTGTTTTCCAGACTACTGCACAGGTGCTAGAAAGGACTGCCGCCTTGTTACTCATAGTATGGACCCTGGGCTAGCAGCAACATCCACGTGGCCTGGGTGCTTTTAGAAATGCAGAATCTCAGGCCCACTCAGACCTACTGAATCAGAATCTACATTTTAACAAGATCCTCAAGTGATTCCCATGCACGTTGAAGTCTGAGAAGCAATGGACTGGGGAACAAGTTCTTAAACTTGGCTGGGTGTTGGAGTCACCTGGGGAGTTCTAAAAACCACTGATGCCTGAGTCCCACCCCTAGAGAGTCTGAATTAATTAGTCGGGTCGTTGGCCTGGGCGTTGGGATTTCTAAGTGCTCCCCAGGTGATGCTAATGAGCACAGAGTTTGAGAAACAGTGAACTGCACACCACGATCCGGACAAGACTAGCTCAGCACACCGCTGATGTCATTCTGAGGGTCGGTAAATGAAAACCAACTTGTAAATGTTAGACCATCTGCTCAGCGATCTGCCACAGTGTTTGTCAACATGCCACGTTTATGACTCACTTGTGGTAATATTTAGCCAACACAAATATTGTCTGAAATGGAGACTAGTTTGGGACTTGTAGCAGGAGTTCCGAACCAGCAAGTTCAGAAGAAGGTGGATCGGGAATACCTAGGAGCTACATGACAGGTGGGGACCAGGTCCAGATTCCTGAGAAAAGAAGGGAGGCTCTAGAGACAGGTGAGAATGCGTTTGGGAATTTGAGACAAAAGTAAGCACGGCTTGGGGCCTCCCTGGCGCAGTGGTTGGGGGTCCGCCTGCCGATGCAGGGGACACAGGTTCGTGCCCCGGTCCAGGAGGATCCCACGTGCCGCGGAGCGGCTGGGCCCGTGAGCCGTGGCCGCTGAGCCTGCACGTCCGGAGCCTGTGCTCCGCGGCGGAAGAGGCCACAGCAGTGAGAGGCCCGCGTATTGCAAAAAAAAAAAAAAAAAAAAAAAAAGAAGTAAGCACAGCTTTAACCAAGAGTGTACACTCAACCGTGATCCTCAAACTCAAAGAATCACAGTGAACCCCAAGCAGAAACCAGCCTAGACCATGCAGTAGTATCTCTCCTATCAGGAAACCTTTTGTCCCAGAAAGTTAGTCCTTCATATGACCACTATCCATAAGAGGAAACAAAAATGGCTTCTGATGTGAACACATGACACGCACTAAAGCACACCTTCTCTATTTAATGACAACTCCCCCACTTAAAGTCTAGCTACATTTTTTGGCACAATTACACGATCTGGGCTGTGGAGATTTCTTGGCTCTAATAGATTAAAAGCAGTCATTTTAAAGAGGTGGGGGGAAAAGGCTGGCAAGGACAAAACCACTGACAGAAGGAAGAACATGCAAACTGAAAACTTGACCCAAGAACTCTAGTTATAGGAACCCAGGGTCACTTCGTGTAGGGGATGGATTCCAGCGTAACCCAGCGCACCTGGGCAACTCTGCTCTACAGCTCGGCAACATGAATCCAAAGGCCCAGCAAAGGTGGGCACCACTGTAGGTTTAAAAGGGCCTTTTGAAATGATGAAGATGATGGTAATAACAGACATTTTTCAAGTGCTTGCTAGACTGTGCGCAGTTCTGAGAGCTGTGGTCCTAATGTAGAAGCATGGGTCTACTATCAGGTATTCCTCAGTGCAATAGTCCCAAATGTGGCCCCCAGACCAGCATCGTTTAGTATCGCCTAGGCTTTTGTTAGGATTGCAAATGATCAGCTCCCCACCCCCAGATCTACTGAATCAGAAACTCTGGGGGTAGTGCCCAGCAATTGCCGCTGAAAAAGCCCTCCAGGAGATTCTGATGTTCCTTAGTGTTTGAGAACCAATGTTGAAGCAAAAGCCTCCCACAGGCCTCACTAGAGCTGTGCCCTTGCTCTGACCACAAACCATCCCCACCCCTCAGCCTGCCCACATGCCCTGACCATGGCATTTCAAGCCTTCTTAGCACCATGCCCTCCTCCTGGGCTTCTTACACCAAATGCAACCCAGAGAACTACCCCTTCCTGCTCCTTCCTCCACCCCAGACCAGGCCGCACACTCTCCTGCCTCCCATCTCAGAGCTGCACAGTGAACTGGCGGCAGAAAGGCAGGGAGCCACTCTCCGTCCTCTCAGCCAGCTCGACATATTCTTTTAGAGAAACTACCAGAATCCAGGTGCTGTTTGAGGTTCTGGAGATAAAAAGAGGAATAAGATAAATGAGCACAGTCCACGCCCTCAAAATAGCTCACAGTCTGGTCAGGAGGCACACAAATAAATAATTATAATGACGTGTGGTGGACACACTAATAGAAACGTGTCCACGGTAACAAGGTTCAAAAGTTGGACAGAGGAGGGAATGATGCCCTGTGGGAGAAGTGAGAGTAGAATAGGGTTTCTAGAGTGGAGAAAGGCATTCTTTGTGATGCAGGAGCACAGAGAGGTCCAGGAAGGCTGGTGCTGCTGGTGAGTTGAGCTCTAGCCCTGCCAAAGCACTCAGCACATCATACAGCAATTGCCTGGGCAGCTGCTACCCTGTCCCCCAGGCTGTGAGCTTCTGGAGGCAGACACTGTGTCTTACTCACCGCTGTAGCTCTGGGGCTTGACACATAACAGGCGTTCCATACGTATTTTTGATAGAAAGATCGATGAGCAGGGACAGAGAAAGGAGACAAGACTAGACAGGAGCACAGGGTTGAGACCCGAAGTCCCTTGCATGCCATGCAATGTATATTGGTTTCCTAGGGCTGCTGTGCAAACTACCACAAACTGGGGGGCTTCAAACAATGGAAATTTATTCTCCAAAAGTTCTAGAGTCTAGGGACTTTGAAATCAGCATGTTAGCAGGGCCACACTCCCTCTGAAGGCTCTAGGGAAGAATCCTTTCTTGCCTCTTTCAGACTCTGGTGGCCCTGGGGCACTGCATTCCTTGGCTCCTGGCAGGATAACCCTAATTTCTGCCTCCATTTTCACAGGGCCTTCTTCCCTATGTGTCTCTATGCTTTCTCCTCTTCTTCTAAGGACACCAGTCATTGGCATTAGGACCCTCCCTAAGTCCAGAATGAGCTCATCTTTCTTTTGTTTTAAACCACCTGTAGAGGTTTGGCGTTCTTTCCTTATTTATTTATTTATCTTTGGCTGCATTGGGTCTTTGTTGCTGCAGGTGGGCTTTCTCTAGTTGCCTCTAGCGGGGGCTACTCTTCGTTGCAGTGCATGGGCTTCTCATTGCAGTGGCTTCTCTTGTTGCGGAGCACAGGCTCTAGGCGCGTGGGCTTCAGTAGTTGTGGCACGTGGGCTCAATAGTTGTGGCTCAGAGGCTCAGTAGTTGTGGCGCATGGGCTTAGTTGCTCTGCGGCATGTGAGATCTTCCTGGACCAGGGCTCGAACCCGTGACCCCTGCATTGGCCGGTGGATTCTTAACCACTGTGCCACCAGGGAAGTCCTGAGCTCATCTTGAGATCCTTAACTAATTACATCTGCAAAGGCTCTACTTCCAAATAAGGTCACATTCTGAGGTTCTGAGTAGACGTGAATAGGGGACACTATTCAACCCATTACACCAAGGAAATTGCGCTTTATTGCCTTAAGCTAGTAGTGGTTTTTAAACTTTGCACAACAGATTCCTTTGGAAGGCTTATTTAAACAGAGAGCTGGGCCCCATCAGCAGAGCATCTGATTCAGTAGACACTCTATGGTGGGGCCTGAGAATCTGTATCTCTGACAAGTTCCCTGGTGATGCTGATGCTGCCGGTCTAGGCACCACATTTTGAGAACCACTACCTTAGGCAGTAGAGAAGCCCTAATCGATCTCAGACAAGGGGATGACAAGGTAAGCACTGCCCTTTGGATGGACCATGCTGGAAGCTGGTGGAGAAAGGTCTGGAGAGAAACATGACCAAAGGCAAGTAAAGCACTTGAAAGTCAGCACTTCCAAGTAAAGCACTTGAGAGCCTGGAGAAAGATGATGAACCCCTGCCCCCAACTAAAACAGTGACGATGGGATTGGAGAGACGAGGACAGATCGGAGGGTCAAATCGACATAACTGGCTGACTGACAGGATATGGGAGGTGAGGGACAAGAAAGCCTACAGAGGGGCTCCAAGGTAACTGGCTTGTGCACGCAAGTGGATGATGATGACGCACCCGGGGGATGAGGCAAAGTTTGCAAGGTGAGAGGATGAGTTTGGTTTGGGGATCTGTTGAGTCTGAGATTTCTGTGTTCCACCTGGGTTTAATGCCTAGCAGGTAGCTGGATCTGGAACTCAAGAGAGAAGTCTGGGATTGAGGTTATTTGTGTGTATAAATTCTGTTTTTTGTCTGTTTTGTCTTTAAGTTAGTATGTATTTGTTCACAGACTACGGGACTCACAGTGGCTTAAATAACAAAGACTTTTTTTTTTTAACATCTTTATTGGGGTATAATTGCTTTACAATGGTGTGTTAGTTTCTGCTTTATGACAAAGTGAATCAGTTATACATATACATATGTTCCCATATCTCTTCCCTCTTGCGTCTCCCTCCCTCCCACCCTCCCTATCCCACCCCTTAATGATTAACCCTAACAGGAATCTGAAAGGAGGGCACTCTAGGGCTGGTTCAGCAGTTCAGTCACGTCATTAAGGACTCAGGCTATGTCTGCCTTTCCATTCTGCCACCCTTGAGGTACTGGCAACATCTCCCCTCCTGGATGCAAGATAATGGCCATGTGTGTGTTCAAGTTAGTAATCTCACATGATAGGGTCACAAGGAGGAAGGAAGGGGATGGAGAAAAAAAATGTCTTTCTCCTCCTGTACCAGTCCCCTATCAGTAAGAAACATCTTTTGGGAACGCCCAGGCAGACATCCCTTTCTATCTCATTGGCCAGAATTGGTCAAAAGCCCATCCTCGACCAATCACTGGCAAAGGTGAAGGGGATAGTGATGGATCATGATTCATCTCCAGGGCTGGGAAACCATCTTGTCAGCTAGCGTTCTTTCCTCTCTCTCTCTCTCTCTCTCACACACTCTTTTTCTTTCCATGTCCTAGCCTTATTCTCTCCTACTGAAAATGAACTTTTTCTTTTCAGTGATGGGGGAGGCAAAAGGAGTTGATGAGAGGGAGGCCTGGCCACAGGTAGTTCAGGCACCACAGAGAGTCCCATGGCCTCACGTAACTCCAGATTAACTACCCCAAGGAAATGAGTTTTCTCTAAGCATCTATACATACAATGCCAGGGACAATTCTGATTGGCTGAGGTATATGCCTACCTCTTTGAATATCACTGTGGCCAAGGTGGACCTTACCTATCGTTAGGGATGGGCAACATTGCTTTATCAGTATTGCTTTCTTATAACTATTGTTTTTATTAATGTTACTACTTCAATGACTATGACTACTATTGGATGGACTGAAATAGAAAGAGAATGAAGATTTGAAGGTCAGATGGGAAGGCAGTAAACGAATTCACCCTTTCAGTGATGGAGGTTTGGATTGTGGTGGGAATGAAAAGGAAGATAAAAATGTTAAGAAGAATTTTAAAGAAATAATTAATAAGTTTGGATCCAATGCACATTGCAACTCTCTTACCAGGGGAAGAATAACATTCATTGTTTTGATTCTGGAGGAGACAAAAACTTGCTCAAAGCAAATTTAGCTCTTTCACCTTGTTTCCTTTTCAGCAAATCTGAACTTGTTCACATACTGTTGGTTATGTCCTACTACACGGCACTATTCCATGCTGTAACGGCTCAGCTCAGCCCCCAATATTTTCACTTTTCACTTCCATCTGCCCAGTTATCATTGACTCTGGAGGATGCCAGAGTACACTAGCTTCCTTTCTTCCTGTAAGCGATGAATCCCAAGTTCATACTCTCAGCGAATTGGCAAAAAACAAAAGAAAAGAAAAGAAAAAAAAACACCAGCCTTTGGCAATAGAAGAAGGAAATGGATAATTCTTTTCCAATGAGAAAAGTGCTTCATTTTTCATAACTCTTGAAGGCATGGTTCCTTTCACAGTTGAGAAATAGTCGTCACCTCCCCATCACCACCTTTCCCTCAACTTTTGTTGAGGCAGTACAGCAGTCATTGGATATCTAGAGGTGTAACCCTCTTCAGAGGTCTCTAATGCCCCAAACAATCAGTGGACAACCTCAAAGCAGACATTTTCCCCAGGACACAAAGTCTGGTTTCAAGACAATGCATATTATTCTGCCTCTAGAAGAAATTCTGAGTTGTCCAGCCCAACACAGTACTGAAGGGCCCCCAAGAATGAGCCAACTGGGGCTGCCAGTGAGGATGTGATGCAGACAAAGAGGCAGGGGGTGATGACAGACTTCTCCCTTTGGACCCACTTTAACTCAAATTCTTCCTCCTAGTTACCTTATCCCACTACTCATCTTTCAGATTTGTCATCTGGGTTCCTTTGAAATCAAATCAAAGAGAGAAAGACACCATGGTCCACTTCTAATCCTCCCTTTTAGGTAACCACAGCGATGCGTTCTTTGTGACTGGGGACCTTGCTTTAGTCAGTACCTATGTACCATTTACCACTAGAAGCTCAGCCTTCTCAACACCTTCAAGTAACATGTTGACAGAACTGTTATAGCCATTAGATCAGGGCTGTAGACCCTTCACATATCAGATTTTAGCACTATTGGCACTTGCAACCAGATAATTCTTTGCTGTGAGGGGCTGTTCTGTGCCCTGTGGGATGTTTAGCAGAATCCTTGGCCTCTATGACTAGACACCACTAACACTCCCCTATTTGTGACAAGCAAAAATGTCTCTGGACATTGCCAAATGTCCTCAGGGAGGCAAATAGCTCCTGGTTGGTTGAGATCCACTTCATGAGACACAGACCTTAAATGGGAAAGCTGGGCTAGTGGGCAGATGTCCCCATAATGTCTTTATTCGGCTGAATTTCCACCAGCGATGATGCATCCCTGCCCCTCTGGTCTAGGCTCTCCCTCACACTGATTTGCCTCTCTTGTCACAGGGTAAAAGCCAACGCATCTTGAAGCTTGACCCTTGTCCTCCTGTTGATGACAACTGAGAGGCGGTGGTTTTCCCCCAAAAGGCTGTTAGCTCATAAGTTCTGATGGCCAGAATGCAAAGGGCCTCCCTGCAGAAATACCCAGTAACAGGGCTGCTAAGCTACTGGTTTTCCTGCCTAGATGAACAGTGCTCATCTGGAAAGACATAATCATGAGTGAAATAATCAGGAGTCAATCTGCTCACCTCTCCTCTGGGTGTAGCCCCCAAAAGGGCTGCCCCAATAAATCGCCCTCTACCAGAGCTCAGGGCATGGTAGGCCCATCACATTGTTTGCGTTTCTGAGTGTACTGCCAGTAACTTTGGAAACAACGGTACACACCACCTTGAAGAGTCTTTAAGTCCACATGTCCTTAAGGTCAAGTCTCAACCCCATAGTCACCTCTGATGGTAAATATCACATTGACATGTATAACCCAGACAGCATAGCCTAAGGAAACTTGTCTCTCTGGAAAATGACCTAACTATACCAATCTTCATTAAAAGGTGTTCTTAAAATGCCAACATAAAAATAACCCCAAATTTAGGAGAAAGATCACTTTTTTAATCTAAAAAGTTTCACTTATTTTTCAGAACACACAGCATATGTAAGCATATATCATATTGAGACCTGATCCAAGGGGATGTTTTGTCTATTTTCAGCCTTATTTGACGAATGATGCAAATATTTGTACCCATTTAGAATGATGGCCGAACTACTAATAGTCATACCTGTCACTTCATAACTGCATCTCTGAAAGGGTGAATAAACAGCAGCGAAGAGCTCCCTGTATTCTCAGCACCTTTCAAAGGTTTCCTAACACGCTTTCCTAGCTATCTTGTCTACATCCTTGGCTAACAGACTTCAAGAGCTGATCCAAGTGAGACTAGGATCTAAGAACAGCAGATTCAGCTTTGTTATCAGTGAGACCACCGTGACCATTAACTTTTTGCTCTGACAAGCATTTACGTAGATTTTGATTTAAAACCAAAAAAAACAAGACTTTTAATCAAATGTATTGTTTCAAGGAAACCATGCCCAAGAAGCGATCAACTTAATTAAACAATATGCCACTAATTACCCAAGATTCATGTTTAAAGATACGAATGACCCCTCGATTGTGTTTCAAATTGCCCATCAGTGACTACTAAACGTATCTGTGGAAATGTCACCAGGATATTTTCCGGCTGAATTCAGTTTATTGACTTTAAATAGTGCAATACTTTGCATTCGTGCTAACTGGTTTCAAAGTACAAATGAGTGACCAGTTAGAGGTGAAAGAACATTGTCCTGAGAGAGAGGAGTCCAGTTTTTTCCATAAGCAAGTAAGTGACCCTGCGCAGATGACTTAACCACCAAGCCTCAGTTTATCTGTAAAATGAGGGAATTGGATACATTGAATAATGTTTCCCAGACTTCAGACTTAAGTGTGACCTTCTTGAACATTGCCAGATACATGTGCCACATGTTGTACTAATAATTCTAGTAACTATTTTCTTTAAATCCACTCATCTTTTTGACACAAATTTATCTTAAAAAGAAACTTTGTATTAGTACCATAAATGGAAAACCAATATCAGTTGATGTTAATACAGAAAGTGAGTGTATTACATGCGAACTAAATACTATTACCAGCCAAAGGCTCAGATCCTGTCACCTGTTTTCTGATAAAAAGACCTTTTGCATGAAATAGAGAAGGTGTTTGCAAAGTAACTATTTGAGGCTTTCTGGACCACACAACCTTTGTTGCAACTACTCAGTTCTGCCACGGTAGTGTGGAAGCAACCACTGACCAAATGTATATGAGTGGGTTGGCTATGTTCCAATAAAACTTTACTTACAAAAACAGGTGATGGGCTGGATTTGGCCCCAGCCTACAGTTTGTCAACCCCTAGACTGGAGGAGTGTGAAAGACATACTATTACCTGGCAAAGACTGACTACTCAGAAGAATCTAGAGAGAATTTTATTTTATTTAATTTTTTTAACATCTTTATTGGAGTATAATTGCTTTACAATGGTGTGTTAGTGTCTGCTTTATAACAAAGTGAATCAGCTATACATATACATATATCCCCATACCTCCCCCCTCTTGCGTCTCCCTCCCTCCCACCCTCCCTATCCCACCCCTCTAGGCGGTCACAAAGCACCGAGCTGATCTCCCTGTGCTATGCAGCTGCTTCCCACTAGCTATCTATCTTACATTTGGTAGTGTATATATGTCCATGCCACTCTCTCACTTTGTCCCAGCTTACCCTTCCCCCTCCCCATGTCCTCAAGTCCATTCTCTAGTAGGTCTGCATCTTTATTCCTGTCTTGCCCCTAGGTTCTTCAGAACCATCTTTTTTTTTTTTTATTCCATATATATGTGTTAGCACACAGTATTTGTTTTTCTCTTTCTGACTTACTTCACGCTGTACGACAGACTCTAGGTCCGTCCATCTCACTACAAATAACTCAATTTCGTTTGTTTTTATGGCTAACATTCCATTGTATATATGTGCCACATCTTCTTTATCCATTAAAAGGAACTCCTTTCCCAGTTGGAAACTAATGGGCTTTAATACCTTCAGTGTTCCATGTCACTCACTTTGGAAAATGCTTGGTTGAATTTCTACCCTAAGAATCTATGATAAACCTCTTCCCTTTATCTTTTGCTCCTTGGATAAAGTCTAGGATTTCTTACTTGTACAGCCCTCAGTGTATATATTTTTTAAGTTGTCTTCCTCATTCACTGGGATGTCAATGGGAAAGTTCCTAATTTTTATCAGACCCACGGTTCTCAACCTTGGTTGCACATTAGAATTGTTTTTAAAATTCCTATACCTAGTATATACCTATATCTCAATGATTCTGATCTAATAGGCCCAGGATGTGACTCAGTCATTTGTGTATGCTCACAACTGGCTGTGGCAAACTTGCAAAGTCAGTCCCATCCAGGGTGACCAACTATCCCGGTTTCCCTGGAACTGGCCCAGTGTTAGCACTGAAAATCCAGGATTTCCTGGGAAATCCTCAACCTTCGGCAGTCAGACAGTTGTTCACCTTAGTGCCAGCCACCACTGGCAGAAAATCCTCGACTCTCTCCAAGAGTGTCAGGAACAGTTTCAGAGAGGAAATGAGGCTTCAGCAAATTTCCTTATGTAGATCCATTCTCCACTGTTGCCCCTGGAATGAATGGTGGGCAACCAGGTGTTTAAAAAGTGGATGGGCACGAGGATCCGTGCTGTCAGTCCCCAAGCTTCTTCGGCCCTCTGAGGACTCAGGTAAGACAGTGAGGAATCCATCACAGCATCTGTCCTCTGCCTCCCCTACCTCACACTGATAGGCCCCTTGCTAATGAGACAAACCGGCAGTCATTTTGCATAGATTCTGTCAGTAGGGAAAAGTGACCTTTTTTTTTTCTTTTTTTTTCTTTTTTTTTTCTTTTTTTTTTTGCGGTACGCGGGCCTCTCACTGTTGTGGCCTCTCCCACTGCAGACCATAGGCTCCGGACGCGCAGGACCAGCGACCATGGCTCACGGGCCCAGCCGCTCCGCGGCATGTGGGATCCTCCCGGACCGGGGCACGAACCCGCGTCCCCTGAATCAGCAGGCGGACTCTCAACCACTGCGCCACCTGGGAAGCCCGAGAAGTGGCCTTTTACCTGTGAAAATGTTTGACAGTTTATCAGGTTGGAAAGCAGTCACCCGAAAGGAGCAAACATCAGAAACTGGCCATCCTGCTGGCCTCATGCCTTTTCAGTCTTCAAAATGCCTCCGCTAAAATGCAACTCCCTGGCACACCGTGGTCCTCGAACGACGATCCCTGTGAGCTAAGGGCAAGATGCTTTAGGAAAGGGGGAACTGGAAGATTTGGGGTGAGATGGGGAGAGAAGGAGGAAGAGTCCTGAGAGCCTGTTGGAGATGGTCAGAGAAGCCAGTCCCTCCCTGGCCAGCTCTGATTACCATTATGAGATCTCTCTGCCCAGTACTCTCGTTGTCTTTTTTTCCCCAGCTTTATTGAAATATACAATTGACGTATAACATTACATAAGTTTAAGGTGCACACTGTGTCGATTTAATACACTTATATATTGCAAAATGATTACCAGCACGGCATTAGCTAACGCCTGCAGCCTGGCACTTAGCTACCGTTTCTTTTTTGTGGTGAGAACATTTAAGATGCTTTCTTAGCAACTTTCAAGCATATAATACCATTTATATATATATATATAAAATATATATATTTATACATAATACCATTTATATATATATAGTTTCTGTATTATTTAACTATCATCACTATGCTGTACATTAGATCACCAGAACTTATTCATCTTATAACTGCAAGTTCGTACCCTCCGGCCAACCTCTCCCCCTTTCCCCTAGTCCCTGGTAACCACCATCCTAGTCTCTGCCTCTATGAGTTCATCTTTTTTAGATTCCACATATAAATGATATCATACAGTATTTGTCTTTCTCTGACTTATTTCACCTAGCAGAATGTCCTCAAGGTCCATCCATGTTGTCACAAATAACAGGATTTCCTTCTTTCTCGTGGCTGAGTAATATTCCTTTATATATAATATTCCTTTTCGGGCTTCCCTGGTGGCGCAGTGGTTGGGAGTCTGCCTGCCGATGCAGGGCACGTGGGTTCGTGCCCCGGTCCAGGAAGATCTCACATGTCACGGAGCGGCTGGGCCCGTGGGCCATGGCCGCTTGGCCTGCGCGTCCGGAGCCTGTGCTCCGTAACGGGAGAGGCCACAACAGTGAGAGGCCCATGTACCGCGAAAAAAATGAAAATAAAAAAAAATATATATATATATATTCCTTTTCTTCCTTCTTTCCTTCCTTCCTTCGTTTCTTTCTTTCTTTCTTTCTTTCTTTCTACCACATCCTCTTTATATATTCATCCATTGACAGACACATATGTTGTTTCCACATCTTGGCTATTGTGAATGATGCTGCAGTGAGTCACACTGTCTTATTTTATCTTCCCTAGACGCTGCTGGGTACAGCAGGTATTAGTCCCAGTTTACAGAAAAGAAGCAGAAAATATGATTCTATTTGACTCAGAAGGAATATTGGGAGCAGAGTTTGACAATGACGCCTCTCCTGCACACACACTTTGCCCTGAGAGAGGCTGTCCCTTTTGCCTTGCAAATAGTGATAACTGGCCTTCATTTTTCATTTCACTTCCTATTTTCTCATCATCAAGAATATTTATTGATCCCATGGTCATGCAAGTGGTCCTCAGCTTCTCTGGTCAGCAGACAAGTCACAGGTCTCAACTGGTGTTTCTACTAAAAATACAGCATTCTAATAGTTGAAATGAGCTATCATTAAATTTTTTTAATAAATAATTTTGACAGGAACAAAAAAATGGTTGATGAGAAGTCAATAGTAGAGTTTCTGTATCCAGACTGTGTAGGTTTGAATTCCATTACTTACTAGCTGTGTGACCTCAGGCAATTAATTAACCCCTCTGTGCTTTGATTTCCTCATCTGCAAAATAGGAGGTCATAATACCTACTTCATAGGGTTGCTGTGAGGACTGAGTGACTATACGTAAATTGCTTGGACCAGTGCCTGGCACTTAGTAAGTGCGTAATATTCAGCTGTCATTCTCAATTTGAAGTGTTTCTCCCATAAGTTTCTCTTAAACTCTTAGCTCCTGCTACTACTTCTCTACAAGTACAAAATCGTTTCTGATTTAGGAGAGAATTATGTAATCAGCTATTTTAAAGTTGCCACACAAGGCACCATGTCAGGCGCTCATTCGACACTCAGCAGGAATCAGGTCAAAAGGGAAGGAAGTAATAAAAATAACGCTGAGCCCTGCCCACATGCCAGCATCCTGCTCAGCACTTTTGATCCATATCCTTATAACAACCCACAAGAGACAGATACTATTATTACCATCTTTCAGATGGGAAAACAGAGACTTAGAAACGATAAGGAGAGAAATAGCATCACGCCAGATTCAAGGGTAGATATCTTGGAACAGGGGGGTTACCTATGTGATCAGAAAGAAGTCTCTCTCCCAAAATGAACCTCAGTATCCCCAACTCTATATAAGGCGAGTTTAGCCCAAACGGCCAATGTTAACTGAAGTACCAGTAACTAACATGGGGATGGTCATTGCTAACGCTGAGGAGAATACAGGCATGTCTGAGCCTCTCCCCAGCACGGCCTTCATTTTGCTCCTGTTTAATAAGAGCAGGCCATCACTTAGTTCTAATCCCGGCCCTCTTTCTAGTCTCCCCAGCCCCCCTCCTGATTCCATGTCAGCTCAAACAGTAGCCCTCTTTAGATCAGCGTACAGAGAGCCCTCTGCCCTCTGCTCCCCAGCATTTCCTCGGAGACTCCCCATCTCAGAGTCTGGATACCAAGCAACCACTTTTAAATATTTACCGAGGAGACTGCAGTCAGACAAGCCTTCCGGGGAGCAAACAATCCAAATGCCACTCCCATTACAGTTTGATATTATTTCAGAGTTTACGAATGACCCTTACATCCTTATGGCACCCAGCATCCACCTCCTACGTGCCACCCACCATGTGCTTACTGGCATCCGGCACTGTGCTACTGCATCCCGGACACGACTGCATCCAAACTTCACGCTACCCGTGAGCTGGTGCACCTCCACTGTGAAGAGGAGACGACAAAGGCTCGGGGAGGTGGGTCAGCTTGCCCTAGGTCCTACGACCAGCAAGAGACAAAGCGTAATTGGACACAGTAGGTCTGACTCCCAAGTCCACACTGTGTCTTTATGTCACATTTAGATCAATCATGTTTGTTCTGCAGCGGCGCTGTGCCAGGTCACAGTAAGCACACATGTACACAGACCCAGAAAGCATCGTGCTGTAGTCTCTCCCTGGAATACCCTTTCCCCCACCTCCACCCCTCCTCTTCCCCCTTTTTTTCTGCTTGCCGAACTCCTACTCATCTTTCAAGAACCAGCACACATGTCAACTTCTCCATAAAAATTCCTCTTTCTCCTCTCAGCTATTGGCAGCCAAAGTGCTTACCATATCATAACGCAATTGTCATTGATCTATTTCCATGTTGATTTCTCTGAGGACAGGGGCTACGACTCATAGACATTGAGTGCCCCCCTCACCTGGGGGAGTGCTTGCCACGCAAGAGATGTTCAGTACTTGTTTGTTGAAGGAAGAGGAGGGAAGAAAAAAAGGAGGTGGAAGGAGAAAAGGAAGAAGGAAAAGGGAAAAGAGAAGGGAGGAGAGGAAGCAGGGGAAAAGAGAGGAACTGTTCAGAGGATGGTCTAATTTGCCTGCTGTGTATTGCTTTTTAATGAATTCACGTGTCTCTCGTGGGACAGTATGTTCTTATTTTCCAGTCTTGATGTTATCCAAATAGAAGATGAGGTCACCTGATCAGGTCATTCCTACTGATGGGCAGGAGTGTATTTAAATACGGGTGTACTCAGGTTGGATGACCCACCTGGAAAATTTTGGTTACTATATAATGTATAGAGCAATGAGTTTGCAAACACATCCCTCAGCTAACTTTTTCACACACCCCTTCCCCAGAGTTTGCTGTGAGTTGGAGGCAGATTTCTTGAAACCCCCTTTCGATCTTAAGAGTTAAGCCTCCCTTGAACTGTGCTGGGTCAGAAGCCTTTGGGCAGGTGTCTGCCTGGGGGTATCAGATGCGGAGCCGCGCCTCTTCCTGGGCTGTTGATGTGCTGAAGCTGACACATCCCTGAGTCATTTCGGAGTGGGTGTTTTCAACATTCTTTCTGCCCCGGTGACCCTGCTTCCTAGGCTCCTAAAATTTCAGTTTATTTTCTTGCATCCTCCCTCCAGAAAAAAATGGTTCATTCGTTTCCTTGTTTTAAACGCAAGAACATGAAAACACAGAAAAGTGACATGTAGACGCACTAGAAGGAAGAAAAAACCAGAAAAGCTCCCAGCGTAGTCATGCACCAGGCAGTGCCCTCTGTAGAGTTAGAGTATTGGTTTCATTTTGAGCCTGACACACCAGCTTGATGGCCAGCGCTGCACCCACCTTGTATCTCAATGGGACCCTCACACCCAGGGGTGCAAATTAGCACACTGGCCAGAATATGGTGTGGCGGTGTCAGCCCAGATCACCTGGACTCCACAGAGCCTGAATTTTTAACCATTTTACTGCCCTGGGTGAAATGCATGCCTGGATCCCAACTGCAGGCGATGAATGAAAAACTGATCCTCAGAGTGCCATTTACAAGGTGAAAACCCCTCAGGCAATATTCTGGAAAGGTCCTCACTGATCTGCCTTCAACAAATATTGTTTACATTTATTGAGCACGTGCCCTCTGCTAGGCCTCATTTTAGATGTTTTGCATGAATGACTTCATTGAAACTCTCACAAGAGACCTATGAGATAGGGGGTATTATTATCCGCATTTTGCCATGAGGCAACCACAGCACAGAAAGGTTCCCAAACTTGCCCGAGGTCACAGAAGCAATAAGCAGTACCGCTCGGATTCAAATCTAGTCTGACGAGAAACCTATGTTCTTAAAGTTGACTATTATATCCTCGGTGGCTACCTATTATAAACATGGTGTCTGGGGCATTGCGAGATAGATAACAGATGGATAGATGGATAGATAGATAGATAAATAGATAGATGATAGAATCTCACAATATCAAGTTTGGAAGATGTCTGTTTATTTCTATATGTATACCTTCCAAATTTGTCAAGTCAAAATACGCAGAATCAAAACCCTAAATATCACTACAAGACAAAACCCAAGAGTTGGCCCAAAGGAGCAGAGGCAGGACAAGCTTGCCTGTGGTTCCTCTAAATATCTGGCACTGGAAATGTTATCTCACATAAGCCTCAGATCTCAGAAGGCAGACACTGCCCCCATTTTACAGATGAGGAAATGGTGGCCTAGAGTTTAAATGGCCCAACTTTACATGACTGCTGAGGGGCAGGACCACATTCAAACTTAGATCCACGTGGGCTCAAACCCAGATTCTGTAATCATTTTTTTTTTTTTTTTTTTTTTTTTGCGGTACGCGGGCCTCTCACTGCTGTGGCCTTTGCGGAGCACAGGCTCCGGACGCGCAGGCTCAGCAGCCATGGCTCACGGACCCAGCCGCTCCGCGGCATGTGGGATTCTCCCGGACCGGGGCACGAACCCGTGTTCCCCTGCATCGGCAGGCAGACTCTCAACCACTGCGCCACCAGAGAAGCCCTGTAATCATTTTTATTAACATCTAACATGTCTTTTTTAATGTGTCTTCTGAGTGTCTATGAAAATGCTGTTTAAAAAAAACCAAACCAAACCAAAACAAAACCAAAAGAAGGAATGTTGCCCCCTCTCTTCTACACCTTGTAGTTGAGAGCAGGCGAACTACCCATTTATTGGTCTCAACCCTCTGTCCCCATCCTGGAGTCCCCTGCACCCCCGTGTTGTGTCTGACTCACGTTCCCGCAGACCTGCTTTATATGGAAGTTCTGTTCAGCGGCCTCAGGTTTCAAACACAAAATCTCCTGATGGGCAAACAGGCCCGAGGCCCCGAAGTCAGCTGCCTGGCCCGCTAACAATGAACAATGGAGGTAGAATGTCCTCTCCGTGTATATTCCCGAGAAATTTGTTACCCAGATCATTGGAACGAGCCAAGGACACCCCTTGCATCAACACTGGCCATCGCTGATGAATGCAGCCATTGTAGACACAGTCCCAGCCATGCCGAGGGGAAGATTCCTTCCACACAGACTGTTTTCTTTCTTTCTTTCCTTTTTAAATCATGTCACATGGTTCCTTCCCTCTGACATCAAATATCCTGCTGTTACTAGGAACAAGCTGGAATTCTCTTCTGATAAGGAAAGCTAACCAACAAGGCTAAGAGTCATTCATTCCTAGAAGGGGACGGTGACTTCAACCTGCCCTGCTGAGGGCCATGCATCTGATATAGACTTCTACGCTGCATTATTTGTAAAGCAAAAAAAGGAAAAAATTAAGTCTCAATATCATCTTTATTCCTAACATGGGGTTCAACACTCTCCCACTGCACCCCATGCCACCCCACCAGACATTACTATTATTTTGGACTAAAAGACATTTATTTTTACTCATTTTTTGGCCTTGGATAAACAAACTGGACATGTTCGGAGGGTACTTTTCCCATCCCTCCGCTCTTATAACTCTATGATATTTGTATCATGGAACCATCTTGCTAAAACAGAGAGGGAATGTCATTTCATACCTGACAGTCAGACAGTCCTGGTTCGAGCCCTGGCTCCGATTCAGCCGTTACCCAGCCAGGTGATCTTAACCAAATCTCCTCATGGCTTCTGCAAGCCCTGACAGCATCTTTGAGCAAATGAGGAAAAAGTATTCCTCTGGGGGAGAAGCAGTCCTGCCAGCACAGAGCTCGGCAAGTGTATCCCCAGCAGGACCCAGCTCCCACTGCCCTCAGGCCGGGCATAACCTGAACAGCCATTCACAAGTTCACAGCCATTCTCTTTTCCAACTTGTCAGTTGTGAAGTGGGATAGATAATAAGTCCACCAAACTCTTGTACCGATGAGGCTAAAATGACACACAGAATAGTTTATGAAGCCTGTCACGAGATTTCTGCAGCTCCGGTTTTACTCTACCTCACTTCCTAGGTCTCACCTAATACTCCTGATGAAAAGCAAAGACACAATTTACTTCTTTGAGATTGCTACTTCCCACACTCCCACACCCCGAGAACCAGCCCTTTTAGAATGTGATCAAAAGGCAGGGTGGGCTTGGTCAGTGTGCAGCCTGTGCAGCTGCACCGGGCCCCACGCTCAGAAAGGCCTTGCTCTTCGTTTAATGCTCTGATGTCACCATCTTGAAATTCTTAATTATTTTTGAACAAGGAGCCCTACACTTTCATTTTCCACTGAGCCCCACAAATTACATCTCTGGTCCTCCCAACAAGCCTTCAGAAGCACCAGATAGCCTTCTTACAGCCCACAAAAGATTGGGAAAGGAACATGGGACACGCCATCGCTCTGCCGAACGTGAAGGCCCCAGTCATAATTAGAGTGTGAGGCAGGATGGTGCACGGGACCCAAGAGCATGAGCTTTAGGAGGTAGACTGAGCTGGTGCAAACCTGCATCCTGCAAGACCACAGACAAATTCCCTAACCTGCCTGAATCCAGGCTTCCCCCTCTGTAAAGCAGACAACAAATGCCTGCTCTTCCCTGTGAATAATGAAGAAAGGTCTGTCAATGAAGAAGTTGTCTAGCACATGGCGGGTGCTCAACAAATGTGAGCCCCTCTCCCAGCTTGTTTCAGGAATGGATACTTCAAGATGGGCCAATGGACCACGTTCCAAAAGGCAGTGGGGTGATGGGGGCCCTGAGATCCCTTTGGCTCTTAAGATTGTATGATTCTCCATTAACCAAAACATAGAAGCCAGCCTTCCTCCAGTCCATAGTTATTCAACCTCAATCTTTCTCTCTCTCTTTCTCTCTCTCTCTCTCTCTCTCTCTCTCTCCATTTCCACCCTTCTTGTCTTTGCTTTGCTTCATTCTGAACCCATGCTTCCTTCATGTAGTGGACAGCATGGCTGCCAACAGCCCTAGACTCACACTCTGTTGGCTTAGCAAACCCAGCAGGGAGAGACATCTCTCTCTCAATATCTATATATCAACCCAGGGAAAACTCTAATTGACCCTGCTTGGATTACATCCCCACTCCTGAACCAGTCACTAGTGCCAGAGTGACAGGGTGTGTGTCCACCCAAGGGCAGGACGACGGGGCTCAAGCTTCATGACTGACATCCCCCCGTGAGACCACATGAAATGGGGGAGGGGAAGTCCCCCAAAGGACGTAGGGATACCAGGCAGATAAATGCCACTCGTCCTCTGTGCTTTATGTGGTTTACTGCTCATTCGCAATAGGTGCCCAGAGAAATAAGGGGAGGAACAGGGAAATCGGGGAGTGTAGACAGTAGCACTTAAACCAGCCTTCACTGAAGGATGGGAAATAAGTGGCATATGTCATCAAAGACCATCTCTGTGAGGAAAGACAAAGACAAAGAGAAAACACAGGGTGTGTTCAAAGCTACTCGTTGCATGACTGCAACTAACCTCACATTTTTAAATTTTTTTTTTTTTTTTGTGGTATGTGGGCCCTCTCACTGTTGTGGCCTCTCCCGTTGCAGAGCACAGGCTCCGGACACGCAGGCTCAGCGGCCATGGCTCACGGGCCCAGCCGCTCCGCGGCATGTGGGATCCTCCCAGACCGGGGCATGAACCCGTGTCCCCTGCATCGGCAGGCGGACTCTCAACCACTGTGCCACCAGGGAAGCCTACATCTTATAAATTTTTAATAGCCATGCATTGATTTTTATACTTACCTTTTGTTTAGGCAAGCAACACTGGTTTTCCACTTCAGTGCTAATAGAAAGTTTCTTTTTGAAAAATAACTTTAAGCGAAAACAAAGTAGGTCAATTGAAAGAAAAATAATAAGCAAATAATAATAATGTAGACATAGATAGCTGTGGACATTCAGTGCATGTATTATGCCAATGACTGAAGTATGGGAAACATTAGTATATATACAGAACTTTTTCTCCCCAAGGAGCGGTAAAAACCAATAACTCTGCTATTGCTGGTCCATAGGTTTATCTCTGGCAAACTAAATATTATGTCTCTCATTGTGTGAATGGTAAAGCTTTTAGCCCAGATTGTCAAATGGATCTGTAATAAGATCCTAGAATCCTCAGCTTCTGGCCAAGAACACCTATTCTCTAGACATATTGTGTCTCGTGGCGAAGGTTGAAAACCAGCATTCCAGGACATTGGTCCACTGTATTACTCTCTGTTTCAGAGACAGACACACAAAGGTGGGGTTAATATGAAAATCACTTCTCCCCGAGCTGGCCGGGCTGATTGTCCTTGAGAACAGAGGGGGCCATTCTCCGTGGTCATCCAAGTCCGGCTGGCTCCAGGGAGCACCAGCCATCTCTCTGGGGCCAGAGTTTCCCCAGCTGATTTCCACATGTACCCATGTGTAAAGCGGCGGCTGGTCCCTCGTTTGGATGACTGCTTGGTCTTCCCGTTAGCTGCCAACTTCAGCCAGAGATAATTATTAAATGCCTATATTGTCCACTCAACCTTTTCAATTATTTTTTTCTAGGCCAAAGAGAAAGTTCTTCAGGGTTTTGATGCTGATCGAGATGCCAAAAAGCTGAACAAAGCCTGCAAAGGAATGGGTATGAAAGATACTTTGTTTGCTAATTTACTACTGAAGTTGATTAAACTTGATCTCATGTCCAAGTTTCCCACGATCTTAGGAAGATGACCTCCCACTTATCTCGTATCTTCCAAGCTAAGTTGATCACTTTTAAGGTTCCCTTTATAAAAGTTCCCAAAGTTATAAGCAGGTCCTATTACTTGTCAGGATTCAACATAATAGCTAGAAATTTAATATTATGACATTTAATTTGAACTTGAGTTGGGGGAAACTTCATGAGAAGTGTCATTCATACAATTCTAATGTCATCTAAACCCGCTGATGCCTTTTATGGGAGTCGGTAGGGAATCAGGGCTGATGAGAACTGGATTAGGGACCTGGAAGCTGTATCTACGAGCAGAGCAAGTGGAGATGAAACTGTGGCCGAGGTTGAGAATCAAGAGGCAACACTGGAGCAACTATTTACATCCAGGCCTAAGTGCATGGCCAAGGATGGGAGACTAAGCAAGAGATCAGGAGTCAGGTAAACCCAGGAACAAGGTGAGATGAGGGAGGGAGCGTCTAGGGCTAGGGCCATGAAAAGAGGCTCTGGAACCCAAGGAAGTCACTGATAAAACAAGGTTCTAGTCCCAGAAGCTTGGAAGAAGGTGGAATTTGAAGCTCAGATAGAAGGATTTACCTTAAGTGGGAGGGCGGAGGGGAGGGAGGGAAGACTGAGTGCAGAAATAGATACATTCATGGGTGTTGTAAGAGGAGAAGGGTGAAGGCAGTCATACCTAGTAATGGGACATGGCTCCATGAGTGTGAGGCAAAGTTATCTGCTAAAGACGTGGGTTTGACAATGGAGTATGGAGTTTGGGTGATAATTTGGAATACTAGCTCTTGAGTGGAAAAGAAGGCGGAGGTGGCCAGTATCGACTTCTCATGCTGAGAGCCCTACTGAATAAGAGAAGAAAAAGGAGGAGGCCAAAGAACAAACTTACCTGTCTTCAATGGTATCTTAAGTTCTGGAACTGTACAGAAAAGGCAGCTTTACAATAATAGGTAATGTTTATTGAACTCTTTTGCCATACATTTTGCATGCATTACTTCATTTGACAATAGCAAACCTCATTTAATTCTAATTTTCCAGATGGTTAAAGTGAGGCTCAGAGGGGCTAAATGACTTGTCCAGACTCACACATCTAGTGAGTAAGTGCTCAGGCCAGCATTAAGCCCAGGCAGGAGTTAATTTCCTGCTCTTGACCACCAGCTGATGACCTTCCTAGCTTAGGGCAGCTTTCATCTCCATGGGGGCCTTCAGAGCTCTTTAACACACATCTCACATTCACTCAACAAAGCAACAAACACTTATTAAGCACCTTCTGGAGGGTCACGTGTGACATGTTTAGGGACCTGCACTTTATTCTGAAACAAGGTGGAATCAAGCAAGAATTCATCTGGAAAGCAACATAGAGAGTTGATGGGAGGACGGTGGGAAGGGAGATAGGGGGACAAGTTCGGAGGTGACCAGGGGACAGATGATGAGGCTGCTGGGCAGTGAGTACAGACAAGAAGGAAAAGATTTGAGGCATTAATGGTCAGACACCACAGGGGTTGGTCACAGACCAGTCGGCGTGCGAGGTAAAGTGAGAAGTCAGAAAGAACCCCCAGGTTTCTGTCTCAGGGAATGAGATAGGTGTTATCATTCATCAAGAAAAGGAGTATAAAAGGAGCCTCCAGTGTGCTGGTGAACGTGTAGGTCTTACTTTAGACATGTTGAATTCAAGTGTCTGAGAAAATCCAGTGGAATGATCCTCGTTAGTAGAAATATGTCTAGAGCCCGGGAGAGAGATGTGGGCAGAGACGGTCGACTTGGGAGACACCAACACGTGGGTGGTGGTTGAAGCTATGGGTGAGGATGCGCCCACCCAGGAAGTCTGTGTAAAGAGAGGAGAGATGCAGGAAATCCCAGCATTTAAAGCAAATGTAAAAGTGAGACCGGGAAGGAGTGGCCAAAGAGACAAGATGGGAAACAGGAGAGAATGTGTCTCCAGAAGTCTCCAAAGGGAAAAGAGAGTTCCCAGAAGAAAGGAGTGGGAACCTGAGGTCAAGTAAGATGAAGAGTGAGAGCTGGATTTTACAGCTAAGAATAAATTGACCATCTCTGCCAAAGTGGTTCTCAGCGGACAGCTGGAAGTAGAAGGCTCATTGCCCTTCACTGGGGTGAGAATGGGGATAAGGTTCTATCCCACCAGAGAAGAGAGAGGCTCACAGCTGGCAGAATGTTGAGGTGACGGGAGACTAGACACATAAAGAGGGAGTCCACTGAAAGGGAGAGCTTGTAAATACAGGAGGGAAAGGGGGTTGCTGACAAAAACAAGATTTTAGAAAGCCTGGAGGAGGGGGAAATTCAAAACACAGACATCAGGATTGACCTTGAATGGAAAGAGGAGGTGCGACTGAGAGCTGGAATTGATACATTCGTGGGAGTAACAGGGGAAGAACGTTGAAGGAGCTCTGGCCGGGCAATGTGACATTGCTCAGTAAGGTGGGAGGCGAGGTTATCTGCTCAAAGTGTTGGGTTTGACGATGTGGTATGAGGTGTGAGTGGTGCTTTGGCATAGACGTTGAGTAGAGATGACCAGGAAATGACTGCTGGTCCCCTGTGAGGTCTCCGTTGCCTAGAGAGACCACGATTTCACGTTGGCTCAGCCCACACGGCTCTGTGATTTTCTCCTGCAGCCTGAAGGGAGGACCGGGGAAATGGATGTTAGGTTGACCCCGGGTTTGCTGATCAGGGGTTCCAGAAGAACAAGAAAGTGAGGGCATTTGAGGGGGGCATTACCTTGGGAGAAAAAAGATAGAGGGACCAAGGGGCAAGGTTGATTAATTTCCTCAACTTTATTTTCTTACATCTACTGGGGAACTTTTAATATTCTAGGCATTGAGCCAAGCACTTTATATACAAAATCTCATTAAGTTATTCTCACAAAAATCCACTTTTCAGATGAGGAAAGAGGCTGTGACAAGTTAAGCAGCCCAAAGCCACAACCCCGTAAGTGGTGAACACTGGGATGGAACCAATTCCTATCATTGCCTGAAGCACAGAGGCAGCGGGTGGGACAGGGCTGAGAAGACATGGCTGGTAGGAGCCATCTCAGTCCACAGGCTGTTGTATTAAATTTTCCTTTTCCTTATCGTGCTGTAATTCACCTAGCATAAAATCCACCCTCTGACGGCGTATAATTTAGTGGCGTTTAGTATATTCACAGGATCGTGTAATCATCACCTCTAATTCCAGAACATTTTCATCACCTAAAAGAAACCCCACATAGATTCACAGCCACTCTCGCTTTATCCTCCCTTCAGGTCCAGTCAATCACTGGTCCACTTTCTGTCTCTATGGAGTTGCCTATTCTGGGCGTTTCATGCACCTGGAATTATACAATAGGTGGCCTCTTGCGTCTGGCTTCTTTCACTTGGCGTAATGTTTTATGAAGACAAGTGCCAGATTTTTACTTAGAGGTACATTAGTGCAGATCTACTTTCCTAGGAATGGGTACTGTGGTAGAATAAAGATGGCCATAAACTCTTTGTGTGACTCCAGAGAAAAGAACTGGGATCCACAGCGGAAGTTCTAGGAAGACATCTTTTGCTTCTGTATAAGGAACTATCTAACTATAGAACAGTCTGCCTTGCCCAAGAAATGCTGAAGTCCCAAAGGAGCTGGGGTGGGAGACAATCTGGTAGGAAAGTGGTAGAAGGGATTTCTCCAAAGTATTGTTGAATAAATGGGTGGGGTGGGACTGGAAATGAAGGATGACAAGCAGGTTGCTTGGTTTGGGGGCATCAGAGGAAAGCTCAGCAGAGAGGAGCTGGTCCTTGCTCACATCCTGGCTAATCCTGTATTCGGACAACAGCTGTTGGGAGGTACGTTTGCCTGCAAGTGTCAGGATGTTTATAGTTCTGAGCTGTGCTGAGCGGCTGAGCCAGCCTCACAGGTGTCTCCCTGCTGCCTCTCGAGTGACGGCCTGGCATCTGGATGTGGGCTGGAGACAGGAGCTGAAGTGGGTGTGGGAATGAGTCAGCTGTGGTTTATGACAAATCCCCAAGCTCTCAGCCACCACACTAGTTTAGTTCGCCAAGCACAGATGGGGCACCTACTGAATGCCAGCCATGCCGTGCACTCCACCCCCTCCTGTGGGTGCGGCCACAAGGCGAGGCCATTCTCGTGCTGGTGACTGTTGAAGAGCCCCTTCTAGGTGCCAAGCTCTGTGCTGGGTACCACACGCACATCACCTGGTGTAACCCTACCAACAACCCTGTAAAGTTGTACTATAATGACAACAGATGAGAATGCCGAGGCTCAGAGGTTAAATACTTGCCCAAGGTCAAAAAGATATGAGATGAGGGTAGGGTGGTTGCAACCTAGGGCCATCTCGAAAAGATATCATTTGGATGAAGGTCTAGAATTCCCACCTCTACTAATAAGAGCAAGCCCAAGCAGAATCGTACCATTGGCAAAATTCGTCTGCAAGATCTTGTTGCTATACCAGCCCTGCAAGGTCTGGATTTAAATGTCTAGGGCCATGCTGTCCAACAGCCACCAAGGTGAGGCATACAGGTCACTTTTAATATTTTTTTAAACAGACCTCTCTCAAACCGCTTTTTTTTTTGGCCACGAGGCACGTGGGATCTTTGTTCCCCGACCAGGGATCATACCCACACCCCCTGCATTGGAAGCTCAGAGTCTTAACCACTGGACTACCAGGGAAGTCCTTATTTTTAATTTTTGAGAAGCCAATTTTTTTTTAAAATGCTGGTGAAATTAATTATACTTTAGCTAACTCAATACTGTATCAAAAATATCATTTCAACAGATAGTTAATATCAAAGTTATTCATGAGATACTTGACGTCCCGTTTTTTGAATTAAGTCTCCAAAAGACCGTATGTATTCTACACTTGCAGAGCATTTCAACCTGACCAGCCACGCTTTGAGTCCTCAACAGCCACATGCATCCACTGTATCAGGTAGAGTGAGGTCAGAGGTCCTAGGCCTCAAAACGTTCATGTGCACTCCTCAGCCGTTCACCCACCTGTGCAAGTCAAAGTAATAAAAATGCTGTACCATAAAATAACATTTGATTCTTACAAATATCGTAAAACTGACAATTTCCTTGTTTGTGGTTTCTTTGGTGCCCCTGCTTTCCTGGCTCCTAAGTACCTGCTTGGTCTGGGTCTTGGTTAACCCAGAACCCCCGACGCTGACACTGTCAGGCGTTCCTCTCAGGGCTCCATGCCCACCCTGTTGCCCCCATCCCAGCAAGGCCCTTCTGAAGATGACGTGTGGATAGTGTGTGGACCCCAACATTCATTATCCTCTCTCTCTTTTTTTTTTTTTTTCTCGGTACGCGGGCCTCTCACTGTTGTGGCCTCTCCCGTTGCGGAGCACGGGCTCCGGACGCACAGGCTCAGTGGCCATGGCTCACGGGCCCAGCCGCTCCGCGGCACGTGGGATCTTCCCGGACCGGGGCACGAACCCGTGTCCCCTGCGTCGGCAGGCGGACTCTCAACCACTGCGCCACCAGGGAAACCCCTATTATCCTCTCTGAAATGTAAGAGGATGTTTGTCATTCTCCCTCCGAGAAACACAAAAACAGGGGCTTAGAGGGAAAAGCTGCTATGGAGCTGCTATGGGCAGAGACGGCTGTGGCTGGCTTTGGGGCCTGCTGGGAAGAGGCTCACTCATTAGGCACCAGAGTCCCAGGGGTATCGGGGAGGGAACTTCAAACCCAGAGGTCCCCACCCTGCTGAAACTCAGCTCGGGGTGTTCCCAGAAAATGGCTGGACTAGCCAAAGCCAGGAGGCCCTGCAGCACTCCCGGGGTTGACGGTCACCCAGTTCTGACCTCTACTGTGTAATTACTGCGTCAGATGAACAGTCAGAGCTGAGGTTCCTTCTTTTCTCATTTTTTTTAAAAAGTCTTTCCCAGAACCACTGGGGACTGGCCCTAGTGCCTCAAATCATTGTAAATGTTTACAGGAAATCGTTCCACTGCACAGACTGCTTATATGACACACATACTGTGAAATGTAAAATGAGGTCACTGTTCGGTAAATCGCTTCTCGGTCGGGTAGTGGGAACAGCTCCCTGGATAAACCTGATACCCGGACTCAAAGGGCTCAAGAGAAATCTAGTCATTTCCAGGCTCTCCCCCACCTCCCGGCTGCTGCTGGGACATCCCCAGACTGCTTTGCTTTCTGCTCTCCTTTAAAAAAAAAACACTCAGGAAGGAAAGTCTAAAAAACCTTATTTTAAAAATTTTAGCTCAATTTTCCTGAATTATGCAGATATGGGTTGACTATAGCGACAGAGTAGAGGATTTCCTATTGGTCCCTGCTACGTGCAGGCCACGTGAGTAGCACACACAGCTTACAACCATGCAGAGACCAGCTCCATCATAATGCAGTGCAAACTTCTCCATGCATGCAACTCCACATTCGTTCACTCAGCAGGTCAAGTCTGATGAATACTGAGAGCCTTCTCTGGATATTGCAATGAGCAAAGCCCCCTGCCCCCGTGGGATTTGCAGTGTCGGGTGGCAGAGACAGGACAGAGGAGGAGGACAGGTAATGTGAGGGACACCGGCAGGTGTCCCAGAAAAGTCCAGCGAGTTGAGTCCTGAAAGAAGAATGGGAATAAAGGTGAGGGCCGAAGCTAAAGACGTTGCAGGCAGAGGCAAGAGCCCAGGCTGTTATTCTGGATTTGAAGGAGCCTAGGTGGAAAGGTTCAGGCTGATCTGCTCCACAGAAAGGCCACTCTGGAGACTGTGAATGCTGATTGGAAAAGGTGAGAGTAAGACAGGAACACCATCTGGGGATCAGCTCTGGTGAATGGTACGACAGAGGTGAGGATGGAGAGCGATGGGTGGGTCTCAGGGCTACCAAGGAGGTGAATGGTGAGGTCTTCGTGGTGACAAATTAGATGTGGGGCGAGGGGAAAGAGAGAGCCAGGGGTGAGCACCCGCACCCCTCCATTCCTGGCTGGCATAATACAGCGAATGGGCCACCTGGGAGGCAGGAAGCCTCCTTCCAGAGATGACAACTGTAAGGGTAAAGGTCTGAGATGCGGAGGCCCTAGACCTGGGCTAGAGCAGCCCATGTGAGAAAAAAAAAAAGTTGGGGGACTGGATTCAGAGATTTTTTTTTTTTTTCTTTTTTTGCGGTACGCGAGCCTCTCACCGCTGTGGCCTCTCCCGTTGCGGAGCACAGGCCCCGGACGCGCAGGCTCAGCGGCCATGGCCCACAGGCCCAGCCGCTCCGCGGCACGTGGGATCCTCCTGGACCAGGGCACGAACCCGCGTCCCCCGCATTGGCAGGCGGACTCTCAACCACTGCGCCACCAGGGAAGCCCCAGAGATTTTTTATGAGAAAAAGAAATCCCTTTTGAGGTGAGATTTCTGGCACTCCCCTGGTTAAAAAGAAACAATGTCACAGAGGAAGTAACTGGATACACAGTACGCAGGTGAGGCTACAGGAGGAAATGAAGAGGAAGGACAGAAGTAAGTGCTGGAAGTGAGCCGGAATGAGGCAGGCAACGAATGCTGACTATTTTTGCAAGTGAACTCATCCTAGAATTTTCTGTTTCTCCAACTGGAATCAGAGAGCTAGATCTTCCCAGAACCGTAAAGGTGGAACTAGTCCTTGAGACTAGGTGAACAGTCCACAGACACAGAGCTGGTGGCTGTCCTAGGAGCAGCGCACAGCTCTCTCACCCCTGGGTCAGAGCAGTCTTTCTAAGTCCCAGCACTGGCTTTCCAAACATGGCATTGAGGGCTGGGGCCAGAGTCAAACGCTTGAAGTCTTTGGCAACACCCCTTTTTCTTCCCTTCCGCATCTCCAGCCAGGTCCCCCTTCAGCCCTTCCCGCAACCTTGACCCAGATTTCTCCTGTTCCCAACCCGTCTATCAAAATGCATCTGCCCCGTGTTTTGTTCCTTCAGGATCCTGATCTCTCAGCGGAACAGGAGCTAACGTACAAGTCCAACCAATTCAATTCCACTGAAAAATTGCCAAGTGTGCTATTTACAGGCAGCAGACATTGAGAGGAGGGCCAGGAACAGGCTAATGTAGGAAATCTCCAGACTTTGGGCTGTGAAGAGGGTTTTTTTAATTCCTTTCTTGAAGTCTTGAGATACTGCTGAGGACAGTGGATGGACTGGCTTCCTAGGGCTGCCATAACAAAGTACCACACACTGGGTGTCTTTAAACAGACATTTATTGTCTCTCAATTCCGGAGGCCAGGAGTCTGAAACCAAGAAGCCAGCAGGCCATCCTCCCGCAAGGTGCTAGGGAAGGACCATTCTAGGCCTCTCTTCTAGCTTCTGGTAGCCGCAGGCGTTCCCTGGCTTGTAGATGCACCACTCCAATCCTCCGAACTCACACGGAGTTCTCCTGTGTCCCTTCACACCATCTCCCTCTGTGTGAGTCTCTCTCTGTGCCCAAATTGACACTTTTTATAAAGACACCAGTTATATTGGATTAGGTCCCACCCTAATGATTTCATTTTCACTCGATTACTTACATACCTTAGAATGTGACCTATTTCCAAATAAGGTCACACTCTAAGGTACTGGGGGTTAGGACTTCAATGTATTTGGGGGAGACACAATTTAACACATAATAGTAGGTGTCCCGCAACAGCCAGGTTACAAGAGAGGAGTCAGATGGGAGGTCTGCCAGTGCCAGGATGGACAAAGTGATAATATTCGAACAGAGCTTTACTATTGTCTAGATACGAATTTTTAGAGTCTCTGTCTCATCCTCTCACAGCCCCTATGCGATCAGATCGTCATAACTTCCTTCTACCAGAGAGTAAAAGTGAGACTTGGAGCAGCACTGCCCAAAAGAAACATAATGCAAGCCACACATGGAATTTCCAAATTTCCAGAAGCCACATTTTTTAAAAGTAAAAAGAAACAAGTGAAATTAATTTTAATAATATATTTTGTTTAACTAAAGACATTAACATGTAATCAGTATAAAAATTATTGAGATAGTGCTTCCCTGGTGGCGCAGTGGTTAAGAATCCGCCTGCCAATGCAGGGGACACGGCTTCAAGCCCTGGTCCGGGAAGATCCCACATGCCGCAGAGCAACTAAGCCCGTGCGCCACAACTACCGATCCTACGCTCTAGAGCCCTCCAGCCACAACTACTGAAACCCGCGTGCCTAGAGCCCGTGGTCTACAAGAGAAGCCGCCGCAATGAGAAGCCTGCGCACCGCAACAACGATCCAATGCAGCCAAAAATAAATCAATAAAACAAATAATTTTTAAAAAATTAAAAAAAATTATTGAGATATTCTACACCCTTTTTTTACACCAAGTCTTTGAAATCCAGTATGCATTTCACAAAAACACATAACTATTAAAACCTTAAACGGTCCTAAAATGATCTTTCATTCCTTCAGTGGTATGCATAGTACCACACCCTAGAAGAGCAGATCTGACAGGCAAGACGGACCCAACAGCCCCACTCACCCAAGGAAGACGGCAGTACGTGGCACCTAATAGTACACACTACCTTTCAGTGACCACTCCCTATGGCCCAGGTACCAAGCTTAGAATGTCACATACATGCAATCTTATGTATATATTATATATATATAATCTGATGAAAGCTTACCTAACATGCAGTGACTCTAGAGATATATAAGCAATGCTCTTTAGAGGAACGGCGGGAGCAGAAACGTAATGTTTCAGGATTTCTGAAAGTGCCTGACCTACCGACAAATGTGGCTCTGGTGAGGTGAGTGAGGCTGGGTGCGTTTGTGTGCAGAGATGGGTCTAGAAGAGCAGTTTGAGACCGTGCTTCAGGAAGTCTCAATGTCACACTAAGGAACAATGATTTAGTTCTGGAAATCATGAAGCATCACTGGAGGTTTTAAAATTAGGGAGTGAAATGAGCACACGCGTACTTCCAGATGATGATTCTGACGGCAGTGTGGAAGGCAGGCTGCAGAGACCAGAGCCTGGTGTCAGGGAGGATGAAAACCAGCAGGCCTGTTACGCAGGGGCAGGGGGAATGAAGAGGGCGGAGTCATCTCATAGCTGAGACAGATGGGCGTGGCGGTGTCGGAAAATAAAAGAAATGGAAGGTGGGCCCTCAAAAGGGACTTTGGATTTTCTAATTCAGGTGATGCCACACACTGAGATGAAATTAACGGGGTGGGGAGTGGATTCAAGGATAGACGGGATGAGCTCTGCTTTAGCTCCGTGGGGAATTGAAAGGCCTTGGGATCTCCATGGGAAGCTGGCCACAGGCAGCTGGAAATAAGATCTAAACTCAGGAAGGGTAAGGGCTGGAGGTGCTAGTTTAGGATTCATCAGCCAAAGGACAATGGTCACGGGTTGGGGTGGGGGGAGTGATGGCAATTAGCAAGGAGACCTGGCAGCTGAGTGTAGAGGGCAGGTAGAAGAAGGGCTGATGAAGGATGCTGAGAGGGAGATGGTCGAGGGGCTGAAGGGAGGAACGGAGGACAGAGGCAAAGCACTCAAGCAGAGAACAGTCGACAAATTCCAATACTGCCGAACAGTAATGTACATGCGGGAACTAAGAAGAGGGTCTGAGCTGTGCCTCAGTTTCCTCCTCTGTAACTATGAGTTGGAGCCAGAAGGCTTCTGATGCTCCTTCCAGCTCAGTCACTGGGGTGACAGCCCAGGGACAGTGGCCTCAGCACAAGTCTTGCCTGGATCTGAGGCAGCCCTGGGGCACTTGGTCATGTATGCTCCCCGGTGTCCCAGTACCCATGTGCACCTCAGGGCAACCATGGACCCCTACTTGGATTTCATTCTCACAATAGCCTTGTCTATTATCACCCCCATCTTATAGGTGGGAAAACTGAGGCTTGGTGAGGCTAATTATTTGCCTGATGTCATAGGGTTTAAGGGATTTGAATCCAGCCCCAAGAAACTGAATTCAGGGTTCGCTGATCAAATAGTCTTTCTCACCCTCACACCTGCAACACCTGGGTCATCTTTCCAATCCTGTCTCCAGGTTCAAAAAATGATACGCTCCCCTTCTTTCTTAGTCATTATCATTTCAGTGCTGATCAAATACCTACAATGAACAAGTATTACTATGAACATCAGGGAAAAAATCGTTTTAGGAAGAGTGTGATTCAAAAGAGTTTAAAGGGGAACTGCCCCACATGCTCCCAATTAGGACTTCTCTCCTGAGATTAACAAGTTTATGGTTGGGCTTGATACTATAGCAACTTGGGTCTATATCTTTTTTTTTTTTTGCGGTACGCGGGCCTCTCACTGTTGCAGCCCCTCCCGTTGCGGAGCACAGGCTCCGGACGCGCAGGCTCAGCGGCCATGGCTCATGGGCCCAGCCACTCTGCGGCATGTGGGATCTTCCCGGACCAGGGCACGAACCCGTGTCCCCTGCATCGGCAGGCGGGCTCTCAACCACTGCGCCACCAGGGAAGCCCTGGGTCTATATCTTAATCTCTTCCACTCCATTTTAAGTACCTGCAGACCAAGGAACATACCATATTTTTTTTTTTACAGTTTTTTTGAGGTATAAGTCACACACCATACAATTCACCCATTTAAAGTGTTCAATTCAGTTGTTTTTAATGTATTCACAGAAATATGAAACCATCACCACAATTTAGAACATTTTCATCACTTTAAAAAGAAACCCTCTACACTTTAGCTATCACACCTCTGCCCACCCCCTCCCCAGCCACTATTCTACTTTCTGTCTCTATAGATTTCCCTATTCCGGACTTCCATATGAATGGAATCATAATATGTGGCCTTCTGCGATTGGCTTCTTTCACTCAGCAAAATGTGTTTAAGGTCCATCGCATTCATACTGTAGAATGTGTCAGTACTTCATTCCTTTTTCTGGCCAAGTAATATTCCACTGCATGGATATAGCACCTTTTAATTATCCATTGTCCACTGATGGACATTCAGGTGGTTTGCACATTTTGACTATTATGAATGATGCTGCTATGAACATCTGAATACAAGTTTTGTGTAGACATAAGTTTTCATTTCTCTTGCATTTATGCCAAGGAGTGAAATTAAGGAATAGACCATATTCGTTCCTCTTTCCACTACAATGCCTAGCGTTGTGCTTCAGGCAGTGTGAGGCCTCAGTGGATATTTGTCAAGTGAGTGAAAAGAATACAGTTCTCAGCATAAGATGTTAAAGCCAAAGGGTCCACCTAGGTTCCACCAAAGCCTGTGACCACCACCCTGGCTTCCCCAAATTGACTAAAATAAACGTCCATCTTGTTTCTTGCTCATTGTGATTTTGCCTCTTTCTCCTGCACTTCAGGAACTGATGAAGCCACCATCATTCAAATCCTATCAAGCAGGACATCGAATGAGAGGCAACAAATAAAACAAAAGTACAAGACAACGTATGGCAAGGTGACGCCGAGGGTCCTCGGCCGTGTGCGCACGGCCTTGGTCTTGACTGTCTCTTCTGCTTCTTTTATGTTCCCAAAACAGTGAGGACTACCCTTAAAGCTTTATTGAATTAGCCCAAGAGAAACAAAATGAAACAACCATTTAAAACTTTAATTGACTTCAGAAAAACTGAAATGGCCTTGTTAACAGCCTGTAAAATCAATACTGGTTAACTCATTATTTTTCCAATTGACTTCTTTTTAAGTTGATTCCTCAGTCTTTTTTCCCACTCATTTGGATTAATTCCACATATTAACTTATAGATAGGCCAGGGATTTGAAAACCAGTTTTCACAGGTGGGTCTTTATGTAAGAATTCTTCATTTATTCAGGTGTCTTCAAGAATGATATATTCTTCATAAGTGATTGTTACAAAAACTAAAAAACCAAAACCAAAAAACCCTCCATTTCGTTAAGCATCAACGCCTTTTTCTTTCTTTGCGTATCTTTTCTTTCATTCTTCTTGTTGATGGTGTTACATTTAGAAATCTTTAAGAATGCATTAGGCTTTCTGTTTTCTTTATTAATATAGCATGAACACGATCTGACATTTTCTTAATGTCATTAGAATTATCAGTTTGCCAAATAAATATGAATTATTATGCTGCATTCTAATCCAAATTTATACTTCCTTTACAGTTTCAGTAACTCTATGTATAAATAGATATAGAGATAGAGGTGGATTTTCTTACTTATTTGTCACTGGGGAAGCAACAATCTCTCTAGGCCTTGGTCTCCTCACAAAATGAAAATGGTAATTTGCCTCCCTTCTCAGGCTGCTGTGAGAATCAAGCAGGGTAATGCTGGCACCTACCAGTAAAGGGAGGCTGTGATAGGTGTGATTGTCTCCACCTTACAGAGAGAAAAAGTGGAGCGCATCTGTTTAAATGACTCATGCAAAACCACACACTTAGTAGGAAAAAGAACCAGCATTCAAATCTAAGTCTTCCATCTCCAGGGCCAGCCTCTACTCCTGAAGAATCCATTGCCATGAGAGGAGCTGTTTATCTATACATTAAACAGTCCAGACAGCTGTGCTTTTGTAGTTCTTCTGCTTCCCTCTTCACAATCAGGCTTGTCGATGTCACTCATTGATGACCTTGGTGAAAATAAGTGCAGCTTCAGTTCAGCTGCATTTAATTGAATTGAATGACATTGAACTTTCATCCTTGTCAGCGCGCCTGACTATAGCATCCTCTCAAGTGCTGTGTCTACTTATATCCTACCGATACGGAAAGTCAGATACAGGCATCTTAAGCTTTGGTGTAAAATAAAATAAGTGTAAATGGGTTCAAAGTGAGGACTCAGGGGCTCTGTTGCACAAAACTCTGCAACACCTACATCTGCCAATCATTTGCTTACTTTCCAATTCTCAGCTGTGTTTCAAACAGCTGGAACTGCCAAAGAGGTGATCGAGAATCATATCACAAAGCTAGAAGACATTAGAGACAATCAAATCTAAAGTCAGCTGAGCTCCAAAGAGAATAAGTATCCCAAGGTGACACAGCTAGTTAGCAGGAAACCAGGATTAGAGCCGAAGAATCCTGAGCTGGCTCCTAGGTCCAAACAGAATGTAAACACACAAGGATTTGTTTTCAACCTTGTGACGTACGAGAGCAGCCAGCTGGGATTTCTCTTCTCTACGGTTCTATATAATGCCCATCTGACTTGGAAAAATATTTCCAGTCTTCAGGTTGATCCACACCAGAGTACTGACCAAAGGCCTGTCTTCACAAGATCAGGTTAGCTGCAGCAGCTGCCATGGGATGGAGCCAGGAATATCACAACCTGCTATTAAGACTGCAGATCCCAGGACCTTGGACAAAAATCTTCTGGGATTTTCCTCCCAGGTCTGGAGCTCAGAGGTTCATTTGAGAAATAGTTGATTTGCCTTCTCTCTGAAAGTTCCTTTCAACATGAAATAATCATCATCATCACTTATTGAACATTGAAAATGTGCCAGGCACTGTGTTCAGTGTTTACAAGGACTGTCTTATTTAATTCTCCCAACAACCTTAAGAAGTAAGTCTTATTATTCTTCCCATTTTTCAGAGAAGGAAACTGACAGTTGGTGAAATTAAGCACATTTCCCAGGTCGCAGAGCTACGTGACTGTGTTGTTAGACATCATGCCATGGTGCTGAGTAGCCAGGCCCACCCCATGCTGTAATTTGGTCTATCGGCTTCCAGTCTGACCCACACGGGGCTGTCTCTGTGTGAAGGTCCTTGCTCTGAGGTCCTGCATTTAACTTGGGACATTGATGACTCTAGTTGGACTGAACGCCCATTCTTGACGCTTTTCTCATTAAACCATCAGGTCGGAGGGAGACAGTAGGAGCAGGCGGTTCACCTGTGATTGGAGGGGCTTGCCCCAAACAGGGTGCCAGTGAGAATTTCATGCACTTCCCTTCCCCCACCTGAGTTCTTTCCCACGTGTGTCCCTTTCAGAATTTAACAAAATGCCAAAGTGACTGTATATCAGGTTTCCCCAGGACAGTCCCTCGTTAATTCCTGTTGTCCCCCTGCAATTATTAATAGTGCCCTCCCTTTCACTGTCAAAAGCATCCCAACTTGGACAATGAATGATCTGGTCTCCTAGAGATGACAAACCTGTATTTCAGTGTACTCTAGCCAAGTATTTGGAGATGAGTCCTTTATCTTATTGAGGTTCAGTCCATGGGGATAATGCAATACCTCTCCTGCCAGGGCTGTTTTCATGTGAAATTATTCAATGGGCATTTTCCCCATCATAGCAATCCACCTAGTCATTTGCAGTTTACAATCAGTGAGGAAGCTCTCTGAACCCCAAAATATTCTGCAAATGCTGGTTGTTACTTTGATTCATCTTTGGGGTCCCCAGCCCTGAGCAGGGGATCTTCCCTCTGCCTCTCTGCCAGCCTTGGCAGCAGATGGATGGGCACTTGGGAGGCGACTGTCCTCCAGACCAGGTCACTCATGCCTGTAGAGCTCCAGTCTAGACTGTGCCCCGTGTGTCCACAGCAGGTGTCCTGCGGTGGGGAGAGCAGACACCTGTCCCTCTGCTCTCAGCACGTTCCCAGACAAGACTCTCGCTGTCTTCCCACAGGACCTGGAGGAGGTGCTCAAGAAGGAGCTGAGTGGATACTTCGAGAAGACAGCCTTGGCCCTTCTGGAACACCCCAGCGAGTATGCCGCCCGGCAGCTGCAGAAGGCCATGAAGGGCCTGGGCACGAATGAGGCGGTGCTCATCGAGGTCCTGTGCACGAAAACCAATAAGGTGAGTCCCAGCCGAGCCCTGGACCAACTCCCAAGGGAGCGTCCATATGCCCATCAGAGATGGCTACAGCAGCCAGAAGGGAAAGTCCTCCCTGCATTCCACCCACGGGGTGAGCAAGTGTCTGGGCAGAAACGCGTCCACTTGGTTCACACTGGAGAGATCCCTCTTCCAATCTTCTGATGGTCATTCTTGGTGTTGCTGCTCCTGGCTTGACAGGATAGATCCTTCCAGAAGCACAGTGTCAATCCAGCTTTCATTTTTCTCAAGAGATGCACAGTTTTACATGAAGGAGGAAAGTTCTACTTTACCCTCCCAGCCTGACTTTGCGGGTCTCCTGGCACAAATAATACAACAGTCCAAGCATGGCTGCATCTAGCGGAGAGCACAAGAAAAGGCAGGGGGGTGGGGGGGTGCCAGGGGGGTCCGAGTGAACACCCCCGGGGCCGCCACCACTTCCCCAGAGGTTTCCATGTCCTCTATCCTGTCCTCCCCTGGTCCCCTGGGCACATGCCACCATCTCAGGAGCTGAAAAGGATGTTCGTTAAGGCCCTCGCAGAAGCCCATTCATCTTTGGTTCCAGAACTCATAAGGGCCAAGAACTTCATCAGAAGAGAGGGCCCACAGGGCATTATCTGGGGAACCCCTGCCTCTTCCACAACACCCATCACATAGAATGGGGAGGTCCAGCGAGGAAATGCCAGGAAAATCCAACACTCTTGAGGCTTCCGGGTAGGAAGCAGAAACAGCACTTGGAGCAGATGGCGAGGAAAGATGCCCCAGCGCTCTGACACTGCAGTGCCGTTTGAGCCCCCGAGTGCCTACCACCTGGGCTGGTTCCTGCTGCCCAGCCTGTGCCGTCCACCCACGTCTCCTGAAGCACCACCAGGCTCCACGCTACAGCTGCAAACCCCTTTCCTGAACACCTCTGGACTTCTCTTCTTCCCAAAGGATAATAAAACCCCTCCATTTGGGGAGTTTCAGGTTAGGATTGTGCCTTAAGGGAAGGTTAGCACAGGAGGGCGGTATCAATTCAGTCCAACAACCACACAACTCTCCTTACTCAATATTCCCATCCTTTCCAGAAGCACCAAAGTCCTAGCGACCAGGCAGCCAATATTTGGGCAGCCTGCCTTGGCAAGAAGGTTAATTTGGTCGTTACTTTTCTAATCACACTTGCCTACACGTGGTTCACCCTCAGCCTAATTTCTTTCAGGTCCTGGTCTCAAACAATGAACAGGTTCTTTTTTTTTTTTTTTTTCAATCAAATAGATCTGACAGTAAAAAGAAGAAAAGCAGGGAGAGAGCAGGCCCTGGGTTCAGGCAGATCCTGAGAGTGGGCTGGAAGGAGGAGAAAGGGGAGGGGGCTGCAGAGTCACAGGTGTTCGGCCCCCACCTGCTTCCTCCTCTCTCCCACCCACTGAAGCAACATCGGCCTGGCCCTCATCTTCTATCGCTCCCTCTCCCTTCTCCCCATCACTGCCCCATGACTTTCATTTTAAACAGTTTATGAGCGATGCTGTAGGGAAATGCCTGCTCTTATACGCTGCGGGTTCAAGTGTAAACGGAGGCAGCTCCCAAGTGGGTCAAGCCATTGCAATATACAGCCATACTCTGTTTCATTGCGCTTCGTTTTACCGCGATTTTGCAAATAGCATGTTTGTGGCAACCCTTCATCAAGCAAGCCTATCAGCACCATTTCTCCAAAAGCATTTGCTCACTTCCTGTCTCTGTGTCATATTTTGGTATTTCTCACAATATTTCAGACCCTCCACTGGCAGAAAGATGACGACTTGCTGAAGGCTCAGGTGATGGTTAGAATTTTTAGCAATAAAGTATTTATTTTTTTTTTTGCGGTACACGGGCCTCTCACTGCTGTGGCCTCTCCCGTTGCGGAGAACAGGCTCCGGATGCGCAGGCTCAGCGGCCATGGCTCACGGGCCCAGCCGCTGTGCGGCATGTGGGATCTTCCCGGACTGGGGCACGAACCCGTGTCCCCTGCATCGGCAGGCGGATTCTCAACCACTGCGCCACCAGGGAAGCCCGCAATAAAGTATTTTTAAATTAAGTTATGTGCATTGTTTTTTTAGATATAATGCTATCGCACACTTAACAGACCACAGTAGAGTATAATCATAACTTTTGTGTGTACTGGGAAACCGAAAGATTCGTGTGACTCGCTTTATTATGACACTCATTTTATAGGGGTGGTCTGGAACCAAAGCCACAGTATCTCCAAGGTGTGCCTGTAAAGCAGTTCTTCCCGGCACACACCCTGGAGAGAGGCTTGCACTCCTGTACACAGCAAATTGTTTACTGAGTGCAGCCTTGTTTGAAGTAGAGAAAAATTGAACACAGCCTAAATGTCCATCAATCAGAGGCTGGCTAAATAAACAGGGGCCTACTGTAGGATGGAACCTTTTGTATCCATTTAAGAAAAACACTAGGTGACTAACTAATGTACAAGCCTAGCTGGACCTCCCAAACCTATTACTGAGTGAAAAAATAAGTCAAAGAACAAACAATATGAACAGTATTCCACTTTTTAAACACATACACAAAACAGTTCTATATATTTGCAGTAGCACAAACATATGTATACAAACGTAAAGGGAAAATATGCACTGAACTTCTAACACTGGCTACCTGGGTGGGGAAGGGAGAGTGAGATGGGGTGAGGGGGTAGTGAAAGAAGACGTTAGCTGAGCTGTAATGTTTTCACTTTTAACTAAGGATGACATATGCTAAAGGACTCCACACAGCTGGGGACTTGCTTAGGCCTAGACCTTGACCTGTAGGGACAACCCCCTTTGCAGGAAGTCACAAAGGCATCCTGTGCCCAGAGACAAGCTCCTGCCTCTTCCCTTTGCTTGTCTCTGCCTATATTATTGATTAACCCCACCTTGGAGTATTGATTTTTTTTTATTACCTCTCCTAGGAAATCATCGCCATTAAAGAGGCCTACCAAAGATGTAAGTGACCGTTTGTTCTGACTTTAAAGAATGTTCCTTCCAAAATACCTCCGGGAGACTAAATCTGCTTTCTCTCCTCCTTTCTTCTTCCCGAAAAGTATTTGACAGGAGCCTTGAATCAGATGTCAAAGGTGACACAAGTGGAAGCCTAAAAAAAATCCTGGTCTCCCTGTTACAGGTAAAAGTAAAAAGGTCTAACCTGCCTTATGATCTTGGGAAACAGCCCTTGGCAGCATGGGACCATGGTGAAAAAGGCAATTTCGATGATAAACATTTCCTTCTTTTATTAAAAATGTTACTGAGGGATCATCAACCTGTGTTCTGTCAGCCCAGCTCAGGTGAAATTATTCAATGGGCATTTTTCCCATCATAGCAATCCACCTAGTCATTTGCAGTTTACAATCCCTTTTTGTTAGTGAGTTATCTCATTAAGTATCACCACCTCACATTGCCAGTGAGGAACCTCTAGGTGTACACACAGTAAGACACAGCTTAGCAGCAAGAACCAGCCCATCTGACCCCAAGGAGGGCCCTTTTCATGACACAACTTACCTCCAGGATTCACCCCAAGTCTAGGCCTGTAAGAACTGCTGCAGGGAGCTTGGCCTGGAAAGCAGGGCTTTAAGAATTGGCCCTGCTAGGACACAGCCCCCGCGGCCCCCAGCCAGATGGCATCTCACTCTCATTAACACACCCACCTTTATGAGCTTTGTGTGTTTCTCTGCTTCATTACTCTCGATGTGGAGAGACTGATAGCAGAGAATACACAGAGTAGGCTTCACCTGTAGCGCGAAGAGTATATAAGTGTTCTCCTGCTGTATAACAAATTGCTGCAAACTCAGCAACCTAAACTATGCAGACCCATGATCTAGCGGTTTCCATGGGGCAGGGGTCCTGTTGCGGGTTAGCCAGGGTCTCGCCAGGCTGAAATCAAGGTGTCGGCCAGGGCTGCCATCTCATCTGAGGCCTGGGGTCCTCTTCCAAGCTCACTGGCTGTTGGTAGATTTCGGTTCCCTGTGGTTGTACGACTGATGTCCCTGTGTTCCTGCTAGCTGTCAACCAGAGACCACTCAGCTCCTAGAGGCCATCTGCAGTTCCCTGTCATAGCCCCATAGACAGTTCAGAGCATGGCTATTTGGTTTCTTCCAGGCCAGCAGGAGTTCATGTCTCTGACTTCTTCCATCTCTGACCTTAACGAGCTCACCTGATTGGGTCAGACCTACCCAGGATAACTGATTAGGGATTTTAATTACATCTATAAACATCCCCTTTGCCATATAAACATAATATGATCACAGGAGTGGTATCTCACCATATTCACAGGTCTTACCCACACTCAAAAGAAGGGGATTATACAAGAGTGTGGGCAACCTGGGTCATCTTAGAATTCCACCTGCCACTAAGGGCTTAGGTTAGACCTCCAAAACTTTCCATGACCAACATTCAGGGCTCTTCAGGGCTGGGACCCTGAGAAGTGAAATTTGATATTTTGGAAGGAAGACTAATAGCTTCCCAACAGACTCATTCTAGGGGACATCATGAGGTTTCTTAGAGGTCAGTGGGGTTTGTGAGTGACCCTGGTTTCTACAAAACAAAAGGAAAAATGTGTTGTCACAGAAGCTACTCTGTTTATCAGTTGTGCCCAAAAGATGGCAGCAAAGAGCAGCATTGCCACTTTGCCAGGTTTTGTCTCGCTTCAGGCCACCCCTCTGAAATCACCCCCTTTTCTAGGACTTTCCCTTTTTGTTTTCTGTGGCCAAGCAGGAACTCAAGTTAATAACAATGTGTTGATTTTTCTAGGCTAATCGCGATGAAGGAGATAATGTAGACAAAGATCTAGCTGGTCAGGATGCCAAAGATCTGTACGATGTAAGTATGCAGATGTGCCAGTCTCTGCAAATCCTTTTTTTTTTTAATTAACATTATTTTCAACAACTGTTACTTTATTTTATGTGAATTGGAATTACCTGGGAAATAAGTATGATCTTTAAAATATTTTTCATATATATGGTCTTCATGAACCTGAAAGAATTGCTTTTTCTATTCTTATATTCTGGGGTTAACCACCTTAGATCCATTTTGGAACAAGGGAAGGTATAAATAATATAAATATGTGAGGTGTACTTGTGGGTTAGAAGTTTAAAGTGCCAGATCGATCAATGTGGCTTAGATTCAGTGCATATTTTATTGTTTCCTGTAAGGGAGGCCTGGTCACAGCTCTGTTTATTCAGTCTTTTTGCAAAAGGCTTTTTCAAAATGTTTGCACCCGGCCCTCTAGGCAGGGGAAGACCGCTGGGGCACGGACGAGCTTACCTTCAATGAAGTCCTGGCCAAGAGGAATCACAAACAGTTACGAGCCACCTTTCAAGCCTACCAAGTTGTAAGTGATCCAGTACTAAGGCAAGGAGTTCGCACGGAAACTGAGTCTCAAGTTATTTCCAAAAGAAGCCGAGTTCTGGGATGTGGAACTGGGCGGCAGGGGGTGGGGTGTCTTTTACAATAGTGGTTCTCAATCGGGGTGATTCTGCACCCCCCAAGGGATATTTGATAATGTCTGGAAACATGTGGGGTTGTCACAACAAGGTGCGCTGGGGCAAGCGGCACTACTGGCATCTAGAGCGTCAAGGCCAGGGATGCTGCTGAACAGCCCACAGTGCACAGGGCACCTCCCACAACAAACAGTCATTCGGCCCCCAGAGCACTGCTGAGTCTGGGAAACCCTGCTTTGCAACAGAGGCTAGGGAAGCAGGGGAGTGTCAAGTTTAGGAGCAAAGCCCTAGAGTCACAGGGTACAGGTTCAAGTCCCGGTTCTATCACTAACAAGTGACCTGATGTCACCATCCTCATTTGTAAAACAGGGACCGTGAACATCAACACCCCACCCTCACGGGGTTATTTTAGGTGTTAAATAAGATGAATATAAAAGGCTCAGGACAGTATCTGGCATGTGGTAAGCTTACTTATGTTTGCTGTTACTATTATTCCAATTGACAGTTGGGCTAACAGTGCCTACTGCTCCCAAAACAGATGTGATAATACCTCAGAGATACACTCTTGGAAAGATGTGTATCAGTTACTTTTATACAATTATTTTTTTTAATCTAATGAAAATTTTAAGTCAACGAGGTGAGTTAGCTATTTCAAGGCACTTAGTGGTTAATCCTTCCCTGAAAATCAGTCTTTAATTGCAAGAAGACCTTTGTGGAATATCAGATTTTGTTTTGGTCTCCTATTTTATATTTGTGGAATGGTTTTAAAGGACATCTGTACCCTGTGTCTCATTTCAATTTCACAAGAATACTGTAACTCAAAAGTAGGCTGAAGAGCCATTGTTACCCACAACTGCTGGTGGAGGAAAATCTGTTACAAGTAAGGAACCATCTGTAACTTATCAGGACCACACAGCAAGTCAGTAGCAGAAAGTGGATGAGAATTCCAAGATTCCCCAGCCTGAGCTCCTACCTCAGCTAGAGCTGGCCGCTCCTCACTCAAAATAGCATTTCCTATGTGTTGCCAGCAGATGAAAAGACAACAAAGCTTTGGAATTTTATCATCACTGTATATAAGCCCTTAGGGCCCTCTGCTTTCAAATCCTGCCCAGAGCCGTGATCAAAGGCAGCTGACCCTGTACTCCCCTGGCCCCTGGGCCTGGAGCTGTGTAGACTGAGCTGGAAGCCTTCTCCATGACCTAGACCCTCTTCCCATAAGACTGGGGCCATGGATGGAGTTTCTGGGGTGGCTGTCATTGGAGATCACTATAGAAACACACATATGTGTGAAGGGGTGTGTGTGTGTGTGTGTGTGTGTGTGTGTGTGTATACGTGAGCTACTGACTATCTAAGGATACTCCCTAGGCCGATTGTTCTCAAAATTAATCCCCAAACAGCAGAATCCGTATCACTTGACACAATGTTTAAAATGAGAATTCTTAGTGCCGGCCCTGGACCTACTGAATCAGCTTCCTTGGAGTTAGGGTCCTATAGTCTGTGTTTTAACAAATCTTCCAGATTCTGATACATGTTAAGGTTTAACAAGTCTGCTCTAGGCTACTAGCTGTATGACCCTGGGCAAGTTATTAAGGGTTCTGTGCCTCAGTTCCCCCAACCGTATAATAGGGATAATAATAGTACCTACTTCACAGGGTTAGTAAGGATTAAATAAATTAACAGATTTAAAGCATTTATTGCCTGGCATGAAGTAGGTGCTCAATTAACATTAGCAGTTGTTATGAGTCGCCTTATGTGAACCAACAGTGTCAAAAAACAGAGCTAAAACTCAAATGGTCAGTAAGAGAATCAATTGATCTGATAATTCTTTACATGAAACCAGCTCTAAAATGCTACCTATTCATCATTCCGAAAGCCTTGTTGGAACATTGTTCATCTTGATCTTTATCATTGATCTTCTGAGTTCATCCTGATCTTGGGAACCTGGCTCCATAAATTTTCTCATGGTCTCTGGCTAAAAGCACTAAGATGCTAGGGTCAGATCAGTGAAGTGTGTCATACGGCATAGGTTGTCCTGGCATAGAGTCGAATTTTAATTTTTGGCACAGAAACTCAGGTTTTTGCCCTTAATCTGCCCTCTAAACCTGAGTCTTACTGTTGACGCTCTCCGAGATCCCAGCCCAAGCAACAAAGCTTCCCCAGCTCTGCAGCATCGTGAAAGATTATCACCGTCCCCAAATCTACCAAATAGGAAAGGCTTGTAGAGTTATAAAGTTCCCAAAACATGGCTCAGTATAAATTGTAGGTACACATACCCATAGCCCCAGGTCACTGCCTCACCACCACACCCCTCACCATAAAGTTCTCCCCTTCCCTAAAGTGTTCCTAAGCCCATTCTAGAACCTTTAGCCCTTTAACTGCTATAACCAAAGTCAGAGTACACAGGGCTCTGCCGTGGGCACGCTGTCAGTTTGGGGCATTGGTTTTAAAAGAAAGAAACGTGTCTCCTATACTTCTAATAATCTCCCCACAGGCAGTGCTACCTGGTAAACTAGAAGCCTTTGAGGCTTGTCTGGAATCCACCCTGGCAATGGGTTTTTGTACCGAGATCAGAAAACCTGGTTTTGTCCAAAGAGCCCCCTAAGAATTAAGTGTTCCGATAAGTGAGAAGCATTCCATTTGCAAAGGAGCATCTCGGTAGCTTGGGCCAGTGGACTGTTTTCCATTTGTGCTCAATGGAGTCCCTGGAGGTGGCTTGGTAGCTACCAGGAGGGAGTGGGGGGGAGGAGGTAGGTAGAGAAGAAAGGGCAATGCCGTCTCACTGTATCTCATGAATAGTGCCCCCGGAGTTGGGCAGCAAAGAGACTGAGAGGCCAGGAACCTGGCATTACCGTCTAGGGCTGCGGTAAGGAGCCCATCTCCCGCCTCCCCAGAACAGCTCTGCTTTCCTGCTCTTATCTGTTGTGTAGGCTGAGATGCTACAGAAAATTTAAAAACACTGTTCTAGCCCAGTACTAACAATAATAATGGAAAGTGGTTTAATGTGAGGATTTTTTTTTTTTTTTTACTAAGCACAGACCTGTGTGAGGACAATGTCCTCTTGAAACACAATCTCAGTCTACACAACAAGAACCCTGTTCATGGGAAAAGTGATAGCAGTTTCTTCTGAAATACCAGCTCCCACATCCAACCCCCAACACCTCAGAACAGCTAAGAAAGGGACTGAAAGCCCCCCCGATCCAATCCCCTTCTTATCTAGGTCGATTCCACACCAGACCTCTAGATGGGCCAACTATGATGAGGACATCAAGCTACGGGTTTCATTAAATCTGGACCCTCCTTCCCCCCATGTCTATTGTGCTCGTATCACAAAGAATATGTTGTTTACCAGTGTTTTCAGAATAAACTACATAAACTCCACTGGCATGTCCTCAACGGTCCCAATTATTTATAGACTCACAATTGTGTCATATCCTCAAGAGATAATTTCTAAGAAAGAAGTTTCAGTATTTCTAATGCTTAATTGCATTTCCCAAACCCAACCAAAAGTTCTCCTTTCTCTTTATATGCCTGCCCTGAGCTTGGCCCAGGCGGTACTTGTGTTAAGCGTGGTCACAATTTACTCTGAACTTCAGCTTCTATAAATATTTGGAAGGAAACCTAATGTGTAATGCTGTGCAGAACAAGCTGGCGGTGAATATAAGATCATCTGGAGTCTCCCCAGAGGGAAAGAAGCAGCATTTGACATGGTCGGCCCCTGGCTCCCAGCCCAAGTAGCCCCACAGTATCAGAAACATTAGACCAAGTCCTTACCATGAACTTCACAACCTCTATTCATGTCACCCAAAGTGTAGGTGCCCGAGCTCCCAGTCTCAGTCCACAACGGAGGAAGGTGTGGGAGATGATTATAACCATAGCCTCCTGGAAAACTGGAAATGGAAAGAATTTTTATAAACACGTAGGAAACTCAAGTACGATAGAAACATAAAGAATATTGTTGCAGTATTTATTCATTGTTTTTCCACTCCCTGATTTCACAGAGGAGGAAACTGAGGCTGAGGGAGTGGTCCTGACTGGGGTCACATCCATTAGGGGTCAAATCGGGACTAACTCCTAGGCCATGAGAGTCCCCACTCAAATGGCGGGCAACCATCCCCAGCCCTGCAAGGGCTGAGGCCAGAGAGGAATCCCAGAGTTCCTCTGGTCCTCGCGTGACCAAATCTGGAAGAGTCTATTGCTTTTTGTAGAAGAACGAGCCTCAAGTGCACCAAGGCCAAAAGCAAAACCTGGACTAACAGCTGCACTTTCTTTCTCCAGCTCATTGGCAAAGACATCGAAGAGGCCATTGAAGCAGAAACGTCAGGAGATCTGCAGAAGGCCTACTTAACTCTCGGTAAAGTAAAGCTAGGAAAGCCCCTGATTTGGGTTGGGCTCCCTGGAACCAGACTTGGAGACAGAGGTTTGTGTGCAGGAAGCTTTCAAGGAATAGCTTGGGAACCACACATCTAAGCAGCATTGCGAAGGGAGAGAATGAATGTGATGCAGCTGCAACAGGAGCTGTGCTGGTCCCCTAAGGAGCCCTGAAGTCAGGATGTCCAAAGTGGAGGCAAGGGGACCAGGTCTTCACACCCCACATCAAGCAGCTGTCAGGCTGCACCCAGGGAGCATCTGCAACCTTGGGGAAGATAGCTGCCTCTTTTGACTCCTAACGGATATGACCCCAGTCAGTCCTTCCCTCCTGAGAAGGGACTCAACCCTGAGCAGCCAGCAGGTAACACTTGGCATGAATGCCTGCTGTCCTGAAGACAGCAGCTGGGGGAGCTACCATAGCATCCACGACAGTCCCACTAAGATCATGGAGCCCCGAGAGCCTCCATCAACAGCCTGGGACCATTGTCTAGTCTCGTGGGGCAGCATGCGGTTCATGTGACACACACTCAAAAGCACCCAGGTTCGGATCCAGGAACAAGTTTCTGCGGGTGCCTGATGGCCCAAGGGTGACCTTTTCCATTTGGTTCCCTTCAACACTGGAATGAATGAGGTCTGTGTAGAAAGCAAGGCGGGGGAGACTAGATCAAGGCCGTGCCAAGCAAACGCCAGGCATTTCTCTCCAGGTGTTGCCCGTAGGCAGGAAATAGCAGAGAGGTGGGTACCGGGCTGTGGCTGGCAGGCTCCTTTCTCATTTTTGCAAGCCCCGGAATGAAGGCATTGTCCATTGTCCACACTCCGGTGGTGAGGAGGCCAGGGCAGCAACCCAAATGGCACGAGAAATGGAGAGAATATCCCCAGAAGAAGAGGAAGAACCAAAAGAGCAGCCCCTGGAAGCTACAAAATGTGCTCTCGCGGCCAAACCCTTTTGTTTTGTTTTTCTGATGGGATTTTGGGGGCAATGTCAGCAATTGATTTTTTTTTTCCACCCTCATTTTGCATTCAGATTAGCAGGTCTGCTATTGTTATAGAGGCCTGAACATCCTTAATGTCACTCCCGTCCCACAATGGATACACACAGATGACTGTCCTTAGGGCTTTAAGGATGAGTGTGTTAAGTAAACGGAGAGATCTACTCATGGCCCAGCTACAAGGCTCCAAAGCCTTTCTGTACCTGCAGGGTAAAGAAGCAGGAGAACGCCAGAGTTCAGTCAGAAGATTAATACTAATTCTTATTAGTATTAAGTATTAATGGTAATAAAACCATTCAACCCTTTAACATTTACTTAGCACCTGCCTGGGCCAGCAGTTGAGCCAGGCGTGGGGATCAGAGGTAAATAGGTCCAGTTCCTGTTCTTAAGAAGCTTCAAACTCATGGCAGATACACACAAATCAACAGACTGAGCTACAGTAAAGATAAAACCAAAACCAATCAGAGCAAGGCAGGTCCAGAGGAAGGAAAGGACCCATCCCTGCAGTTGGGGGACCATGAAATGCAGGAGTTGGGTGGACTCCACTGGTAGCAAATATAAAAGAGATTAGAAAAGACCTTGAAAAGGAACCACACACAGAGTGGAACATGACTTCATGACTAAATTCTCTACACACTCCCCACCCTACTCCCGCCTAACTCATAAAGATGCCAGTTTGCCACTAAAATTGAGGAGGTGTTATGAGACCAAACGGTTCCCACCGCTTGCAGCCTTCGGAGCAGCACTTCTCAAAGCAGGGTCCATGGACCCCCTGCATCAGACTCACGTGGGGAGGCGTGTGAAAGTCTCGGGAGGCCACTCCAGGCTACCCACTTAGGACTTCCTGGAATGCAGCCCAAAGTCACACATTGACAAGCTCCTCCCGTGATCATCTTACGCCCCTGGAGTTTGAGAGCCCCTGCTCTGCAGGCCAGGAGGGGCAAGAGGCACCGCGGGCTGGCTGGCTGCCCCTCCTCTCACACGCACGAAGATCTTTATTCCCGCATCCTCCCAAGCTGGCCCCACCCAAACTTTCGGGCTATTCCTGCCGCTGCGAACAAGAAAGGTTGTTCACCAGGCATAGACTGTATGCGGTAGAAAAGTTGAGAGTTTTCTCCCCAAAATATCAGGAAGAAGGAGTGTCGGGGGGGAAGTCACTGGTGTGGGGATGGAACGCACTGAAGTTAGGCGGACGATCACTGCAGCGTCAGTTAGTACGAGCGCACAGGACGGGGTCCTAGGGAAAACCTTGTGAGGCCACTAGCTCAGAACGTCGGGGGGTGTGTGTCACAGTGAGTCTCAAACACGCTGCTCCCCAAATTGCCAGGTTCACCCCCCCACCCCATCACCACCACCACCAATCCAGCAGCTTGTGGATTCAGACTCCTGGGTCTGGGCTTCTCCACTGACACGCTGGTGGCTGCCACATGACGTATAAAATAAGGAGACAGACCACCCACCCCCACAGCCTAGACTCTGCTTTCCTAATTCTGTTCCTCCCCCTTCCTGGTAAGCATTCTATCGGCAATTACCTAGAAGACAAGAGTTCTCACTGCAGGACACATTAAGGATGTGCATTCCACACTTATGATGAATGTATTCCTTATTATTTATCACTAACATCAAAAACGTTAAGTGTTCTGGGTAAATGTCAGCAACATAAACAGTAAAGGTTCGTTCTCCCAAAGTGTTAGTCCTGGTGGACCCATACAAGCCTTGGAGGAGGGGAGAGCAATCATGATTTATCCCCAGGAGCAGAGATGCACCCCATCCCCTGATTGGTAAATAGAAACCATACTTTGTTAATCTGCGGATTAGATCATACTTTATTCATTTCTGGCTGGGGCAGGGCCAGAAAAGAGCAACTAGCAGCATCAGAGGCAGGTGCTCTGTAGACAGGATCAAACATTGCATCAAGCCCACATCCCAGATGGAGAACTAAGATGATTGTGGGGACCTTGGAAAAGATTCAGAGATGAGGTTCACAAATAAAACCCAGTGAGGGACTTCCCTGGTGGTCCAGTGGGTAAGACTCTGTGCTCCCAATGCAGGGGGCCTGGACTCCAACCCTGCTCGGGGAACTAGATCCCGCATGATGCCTCAACTAAGGTCCCATGTGCCGCAACTAAGACCCGGGGCAGCCAAAATAAATAAATAAATATTTTTTTTAAATAAAAAAATAAAACCTAGTGAGGAAAAACAAAAGAAAGGAAGGTTGTTTAGCATGGGCAGAGGAGGGCCACAGTCCAACTGAGCGTATCTTCAAGGTTATGAAGTTTTATATGGCAAGGTTGCCAGCCAGTCCGTGTTTCCCCTCCAAACCCAACTCTGACATCAGAGATTTCTCTTAGAGATGAGAAGGTATTCCTGCTGGTGAGAATCATGAACTTTACAGGGAGGACCTGAGGATGGTCACAGCCCTCCGCCTCCTCCCAAGGGTCTTCAGGGAACAGGAGAGGTTCTTAGGTGTCTGAAGGGGTTTTGGTCGAAGAGTCCAGATGCCCTGACCCCAAGGGAATCTTCCAGATCCCATTATCAACAGTGTGAAGTCTGCTCCTTTCAAACACCGGCCTCACAATTCCATCAGCTCCAAGGGCAGCCAGGTGACACTCTGAGCCAGTTCTGTTCCTTCCCAGGGTCTCTGTGTTATTCCACAAAACATGAACACATCACGTTCTCTCTTCCTTTGCCCTGCCCAGTGAGGAGTGCCCGGGACCTCGAGGGCTACTTTGCTGACTGTCTGTACAAGGCCATGAAGGGTGCGGGGACCGACGAGGAGACCCTCATTGACATCATTGTGACCCAGGCGGAGGTAAGACGCACTCGTTGGGCTCCACCTTCTTGTTTTGCCACCACTGATGTCATCTACCGGTCATTTTTAGTAAGAGCCTATTTACAGAAAGAGTAAAACAGAGAGGGCCCTTGCCTTCCCAGACTTTGTAGAGGACAGTGTGCTGTGCTTCAGTCTGTTTCTTTTTATACAAATGCAGTAACGTTAGCGGCTTCTATGTCTGTCATCTGTGGCTCCGGAGAGCTCGGGGTAGTGTGTGGAGGGAACCTGGAGGGGCTGTTCCGGATACGGCAGCTCCATTTTAAGGAAGGTAAAACAGACACTCTGAAAGGTGAACAATGGACTCGATCACCCGAGCAAGTAATTTCCCGACTCCTGAGCTAGGCCTTTATTTCCTTAAACACATCCCAGAAGCACAATTTTGCACAAAAAACCACATCAGTACAAGACAATGTTTCTCAACCTTTTTTAAATTAGCGATCGCCCACCCTCCCCCCCAGGGAGCCTTCTTAGACCCAGTTTTCTCCTAACTGTCACTCCCCTCCAAGAAATGTTAACACGGCATACACTGTGTGAATCTGTTTATGTTCCCTATGCACATACGTAATTAATTTTACATAAGAAGATTAAGATGTTTTTTCACCCTCTAAGAACCAGTTTTTGCCCCCATTGGGAACAATATCGCCCCCCTTTGAGAGTGCACGAGTACAACAAAGGCACAGGGAGAGGAGTGGCCAGAAGCTTGGGAGCAGCTGTCAAGACTCATATTCAGAACACAGGGCCACAGAGAGGAGGAACTGCAGAATAAATGGGAAATGGCATTTCATCCACAGCAGAGAGGCCTTGGAGAGTGAAGTGGAACTGGGCACTTGAAAACCACAGACATCTTCCCTCAAAAACATGTTAAATGAGGGGGAAAAGATACCAACCCAAATTCCGGCCCCCAGCTTTTTGACAAATAATACGTAATATCTGACACTGTTTTGAAATATAACTTAGCAACACAGCTATTCTTTCGTTTTTATTTCTATTCCTGGAATTTCTCCTCCCCCTCTTTCTCCTCTCCTCCCTCCTCCACAATTCATATTTCCCTCTCTCTCTTAAGCCCCTTTCTTTTTCCTCCTCCCCTCTCCCTCCTCCAGTCTCTCTGCCACTCTCTTTGTTTTATTTTGGTTGCTCTGATTCTCTCTTTCCCTTATCTCTCCAGGTCTCAGCCTTCTCTGTCTCTCTGTCTCTTAGTAACTCACCTCCCCCAGCCAGAGTCTCTGGAGATCCTAAGACACTCCAAGGAGCAGTTTGGTGACAAAGCCCAGCAAGGATTCTAAAGACCCCAGGGGGTCGGACCACTCCGAGGGCTCCTCAGGGTGCCATATTCACTCCAGCATGCATGAGCTGTAGCCTGTTTATTCCAAGATGCTCTGTCCTATCTCGGTACTGACCACAGGTCCTGGGCCATCTCCACATGGGGACCATCCCCTCGGAATGCTTCCGGCCCAGCCAGATATATTGGCCAGATCCCCTAATCCCCCAAAGCCACCAGGTACTAGAACAGAGCCCCGTGAGCCCCACCCCATCCCTGCACTGACCCACCCCTCCCACCACTTCCTGCCCCTCCCCCAGCTGAGCAGCCTACCAGCTAGGGGAGCAGGGATCACAGCCCACCTGCCTGATGCAGTCTCTCTCTTGCGCAGCATCCACTTCCAACAATTCCTCCCTCTCCTACCCTCTCCTGCTCTCACCTTTCTCCCTCCTGTTGGGCCCTCTAATTGGGGCAGGAGAAGAAAAGAACCAGAAGCTTGAGCAATGGTTTGTGAGTCTCTCAAGAAAGCAAGATAGAGTCTAAATTAAAAACAACGATAACAACAAAGCTAAAAACAAAAAACAAACAAAAAACTCCTGGTTAAAGAGAGCTCTGTGCTTCTTTTATGAGACTTACTGTGTTCTTTCTGGAATTATATCTTCCATGGTGCAAGTATTATCTCCTTTACTAGGTGGTCAGAATCTTCAGAGCAGAACTATCTTTTTATATTTGTTTCTTCTGAGTCCTTTCCCCACCTCCAGCACCTAGATTTTTCAAGCTTTTCAATGAGTTACAGTTGATCCCTGAACAACGTGGATTTGAATGGTGTGGGTGCGCCCATATGCAGAGTTTTTCAGTAAATAACAGCACCTGTATTTTCATTTTATGGATCCTTACATTAACTAAGCGTGGGGAGAAGCTTGTGCTCCATTAGAGATCACAATATGTAGAATCAAAAGAACTAGGGTTTGAGGCCTGATTCTATCCAAACTGTTTCAGCTTCCTGCCCTTGGGTGAGTCATTGATCAAATTCCTTTGTTTTTGAGGCAGAGATAGCAATACACAGATTCTAGACTGCAGGGGGGTGTCTGCCTTCCTAATTCCTGTATTGCTCAAGGGTCAACCATAGATTCAAAATAAGTCCTAAAAATTGATAATGAATTGAATTTTGTTGTTTGGCACTAATATCCTTGCTGATCAGGGTACAAGAGAAAAAAAAAAAGGCGTCATTTCAAACTGTGTTGACAATTTTCTTAACCTTATACTAAGAGTCAGCAAACTGTGGCCTGCAAGCCGAATCAGGCCCACCGCCTGTTTTTGTACAGTCCTGTTACCTGAAAATGATTATTTTAAAGGAACTGTAAATAACTCAAAGGAAAAATAATATTTTTGTAACACATAAAATCATATGAAATTCAAGTTTTAGTGTCCATAAACAAAGTTCTACTGGAACAGACACACAGACACTGAACTCAGCTTTCCTATTCTCAGCCACGAAATAGGAAGAATAATAACTCCGACTCTTAAGGGCTGCTTTGAGGCATTAATGAGCAAGTGAGAATGACGTGCTCAGAACAGTGGCTGCCTATGTTTACGGTGAAAACGCTATAAATGTCCCAGTTGCTGTTGTTATCTCTCCTACAGGTGGACCTTCAGGGGATAAAAGCCAAGTTCCAAGAGAAGTATCAGAAGTCTCTCTCTGACATGGTTCGCTCAGACACCTCTGGGGACTTCCAGAAACTGCTGGTGGCCCTCCTGCACTGAACCGAGTCAGCACAGCAGGAGCACAGGAAGGAACCACCTTTGTCAAGAGCCCCCCCCCAAACCAGATTTGCAAATGCCACTCCAGCACGAAACACCCTCGAGGGTCCTGGTTTATTTCCTTGGCAGCCTGAGCCATGCGGCCGGGGCAAACTGTTTAAGTTAAGGGCAGCAGCCTCAAGACGCTTGACTAGGTCACCCTGAATGCTGGTTTAGCGAGTATCTGTGCTGCCTCTTAATTTTCCTTGAGGGCAGTCACTGAATGCTTTCTGAGCACAGATGAAATCTGCAGTTGATGAAAAACTATGCCTTCGTAATAAAACATTTAAAAGAATACGTATCACACAGGGATATGTATGTTCTGGGTAAAGAGCAAATGGTTGAAGTACAAGAAAGACCAAAGTGCTCAATTTCAAATCCTCCATGTTAATGGAAGATGTGGATTACGCCTACATCAGCTGCTTTTCCAAAAACTGGGTTGATTTGCTTTGGTGTTTGTCCTGCAAATAAATGACTTGTGAAATTTCAACATATTTGGAAAATGCAAACAGTTACATTTATTAATAATCACCAAGGACAGTCACCAAGGCCAGCGGCAAGGAAACAACTGACTTGCCTATACGAAACGTAACGAGAGGTAAAATTCCCTGATCTGCTACCTGGTTTAAATGGGTTTTCTTGCTTCTCTAGACATTTGAGCCATTTGAGTTTTCCCTCGGATCTTCAAATACAACTAGGCTGGGCACAGTGCCAACAGGATCAAGGTTAATGGTCTGACTCTCAAATGGATTGATCCTGCACCAATAGCATCTCTGTTCCAAGGTGTTTGTCTCATAGCCACGTGCTGCTACACATAAAGGGGTCTCTGTCATGAGAACATGGACACTCTAGTCCAATAATTATAGTTATCGTTCACTGGATGATTATTTGTGCCTGGCACTGCTAAGTAGCTTACTTTCATACTTAATTTTCCCAACATCCCTATAAGATGAATATTACTCCCATTTATGAGCTGAAGCAACTGAGACATTAAGTAATCTGGCTAAACTCATTCACAAATGACAGAACCGAGATTTGAATTCAGGGCTGGTGGACTCCAGAATCCATCTTAATAACCGCTTTTCTTGGAAAAATAACACATACAAAGTACATGGAAATGGGTCTGTATTCATTCACCTGCTTAAGTTCCTACTATTTGCCAATCACTGTGCTGGGCTCTGGGGATACAAAGACAAAGAGAACACTGGCCACACCTTGGGCAGTTCATTCCCAGACCAGTAGTGTAGATGGATGCCTCCAATATTCATCAGACGCTGTCAGTGCATTGATACAGGCATGTAAAGCTCTCTACCCATGAGTAAGAGGGGTGAACACAGAGCTCTGCCTGGGGGAACTGGGGAATGTTTTACAGAGATGCAGTTGTGCTGGGTTTTGAATACAGAGAAACCTTCCAGAAAAACAAAGAAAGAAGCATATGGGTAGAGGCTCGGAAACATGAGAGAGCAGGATGTGTTCAGGAGGCGTTGAAATCCATTCTCCAGGGGCATAGATGTGGTGAAAGGAAGGAGAGGGTCGGGGAGGCGGGTGATGAAGAGTATGTTTGGGTCACATCAGCCGTGGTTTTGCCTTCCAAGTGTGAGCTTGGTCTTCTGGGCAATGGTGGTCATTGGAGATGTTTAAATGAGTGAGAACGTGATCAGATTTGGGTCTTGGGAAATCACTTTGGTGGTGTAGTCAACACAGAGCATACCAGACACACGCTGTGCTGTGTCTTTCTAGCAGCTGTAAAAGCGTGATCAACAAATTAAGAAGTTATGTTAACATCTGTATCCTCGACACACCGGTTTATCTACCTAACTGACACTGCTGTCATTATGAGCTTTAACACATAAAATGGTTCAGTGACAAAACACACTCATGTTCACTTGTTGTCTTAAAAAACAAACGAAAACAACCAGTTCTTGGGATCTGAGCTTACAGTAAGGACAGAAAAACAAACCAGTGGACTGAAAAGAGATCTATTAAAAACAGCCATCCTTTGAGAGCGCTGAAGGCCATGACTGACATGGAGAAGAGAGGAAAGGGATTTCACAGGGGAGGAAACAGGCTGAGTAAGATGGAGAAGCAAAGTCATTTGCTCAAGGTCACACACAGGAAGAATCAGGGCCAGAATTCAAACGCAAGTCCTTCTGACCCTGATGTCTGAGCTCTTAGCCAATTAGCTCACGTCCATGCGTGCTTTCTCCAGACCTTGCTGCTCCAGGCACTAGGCACCTCTCTGCCTGTTTCTCACCACTCACAGACAGAAGCCAGTTTCCAGGCTTGACCTGGGGACTGCCTCACAAGAGAACTCCCCCGTCTGGTCTGTTCCCAGAGTGTCCCACCCTCCCTGTCATGGTCAGGAATTTCCTCCTTTTCCCTTCCATACACCCCTGCCCGGCCCAGGCTCCCCTCCCCTCTCCCCAGACCCCTACTCTCAGAGGGCAGGGCCTGCCTGGGGATGGGGAAGGAGGAGAGGACAAAGGTAGAAGGAAGGGGGGAGAGCAACCCTGCCTTGTCACCCTCCCGCTGCACAGCCCTGTCCCCCCGTCCACCCACCTACTTCCCCCAGGGCCACTGGAGAAATCCTAGCTCCTGCCACCCAGGTGTTCGGGTAGGTGGGGAGGGAGTCTGAATCCCTCCTCCAGGGCTGCATGGGGAGAGCAGGTCCCGTGGGTGCACGTGGTAACTCACCATCCACTTCCCCATGAAATTCTGCCCCTCTTGGCATGTAATCAATATAGCCATATAATCGATCCCTGTAAATCTAAGGAGAGTGTTTAAAGGCGAAGATTAAAAAGAAAAAGGAGACTAGAATAACGGTCCAGAAGAGGAGACAGAGGTTATATCACATATACAGAGACAGATGGTGGAGCAGAAGAGGGATATCCAGGCTGCCTTCAGGAAGACATCAGCCCAATCAGAGTTAGATGTGTCAGCCCCCAGAACACCCCACCGTCCTCACCCAGAGGGCACTGGGTCCCTGCCCCAGCAGTGCAGAGTCTGGCTCCTGCAGCAGCAAAAGACTGACGCACAGGACTCCTCCAGGCTGCAAACTAGCTATTTCTCAGACCACACTACAGCCCATAAAAATGCCTCAGATAAGCCCCCAGAGACTAGATAAGTCAAGAAATAAGGGTGCCGGGAAACCAGAAGTGGTATTCGGCTCTCCATACCAACAAGCGAGAGCTGCCACATTGTATTCAGAGAGACGTCAAGGCTGCCTGCTTGTGCCACTACAAGTTCTTGCACGACCAGGGCATAGAGCGGTGACCACTATGTTAAGAGAGGGTCAAGAGAAAGAAAAGTGGGTGGGGTGGGGGCAGGGAGAGAGGATTTCAAAAGAAACTTTTTTTTTATTTCTGTAAATTTTAGGTTTACGGAAAAGTTGTAATTATACTACAGAGAGTTCCCATATATCCCACGCCCAGTTTCCCAAATGTAGCATTAATATTGTACATTTGTCACAACTTATGAAATAATATGGATACATTATAATTGAGTAAAGTCAATACTTGATTCACATTTCCTTAGTTTTTATCCAATGTCATTTCTCTGTGCCAGGGTCCCATGGGAATACCACATTACATTTAGTCGTTACGTGTCTTTAGGCTCCTCTAGACTGTGACAGTTCCTCAAACTTTCCTTGTTTCTGTTGACCTTGACAATGTTGAGGAGAGTACTGGGCAGGTATTTTGTAGAATGTCCTTCCATTTGGGTTTGTCTGATATTTTTCTCACGGCTAGACTGGGGTTATGGGTTTGTCTGGAAGATCACAAAGGTAAGGTGCTATTCCCATCACAGCATTATCAAGGATACAAGGGTACAAGGGTACATGCCACCAAGGTGACTTAACACTGCTGACGTTGATCTTCTGGCTCAGGTAGTGACTGTACTCATTAAAAGGAAGTCACTGTGCATGTCCCATACTTCGGGGCAGAGAGTTACGTTCTACCTCCTGGAGGGAGCAGTAGCTACATTATTTGGGATTCTTCTGTTCAGGTTTGTCTGTTCTCCCCCATTTATTTATTTATTCAATAATTCATTTATATCACTATAGACTTATGAATACTTATTTTGTACTTTGGGTTATAATCCAAGACTATACTATTCATTTTGTTGCTCAGATTGTTCCGGCTTTGTCTATTGGGAGCTTTTCCAGTTGGCTCCTGTGTCCCCCTGACGTACCCCCTCACTTTGCTTCTTGAGTACTTCTTTTGTTTCTGGCACTGTAAGATGCTCCAGGCTCATTTTGCATATTCCCTTCCCCAGCCCTAGAATCTGCCATTTCTCCAAGAAGCCCTGGTCCTTTTATGGGAGAATGATATTAGAAAACAAAATCTGGGCACTGGGTGTGCTAATTGATTCTAGGCCCGCTCAGTGGACAGAGCTAGGAAATATAAGTGTATATACTAACCCGTGTATACACACGTATCTATATTTACACATATATGTAGGTAGATGATACAGATATAGCTGTATAGGTATAGATGTAGATGTAGACATAGACATAAATCCACCTGTATCTATATTAAGTTAGACATGAGTTCATACAATGTCTTCAGCTTTCATTCAGTACCACACGGTTCATGCTAGTAGGATATTTGACATCTTGAAAACATCACAATGAGACAAGAGAGTGGGAGGGAAGCTCCTAGAAAAAGAAGCCATGGGAGAAGAAGCAAAGAAAACCACACAGTGCCCTGCATGTGCCACTGATTGACTGTATTTCCATTTTGAATGGCAGAGTTTGTGCCCAGATCTGGGGAGAAAGGGTAGTCCATGTCTGAATGGTCCTCCACTACCAGGTATCCAAGGAAATATCCTTAGGTTCTGAAGGGGATGCTCCATGGCTCCTTTGTGACCAAACCAGAAATACTGAAGTCTTCTGTTCCTAAGGTAACCAACTTCCAATGAGTTCAAAATGTGTTCAGCCAACACTGATACCATGCAAAGGAAAGGGAAATAAAGACCATCTTCAGCACTAGAATGAAGAGACAGTGGGTTCTTACGTCAGTCTCTTCCTGAAAATGATTTTTTCCCCCTATAAGTGTAACTTTAGGATGCCTTAGAACAAGGATGTCTCAGAACAAAAGAGGCCTGAAGCATTTTTAGACTCTGGGCTAGAAGAAAAGAAGCACTGGTTTTGAATCACTCCTCACTGTGAGTAATGTGGGCCAGGATGACATGACTCACAAACCAAAATGGACACACTAATTGACTGAACTCTGAACCCAACCCAAGTATTAATTTTTTTTTAACTACACTGAAAACAAAATCAAAGTTGTTGTTTTTAAAATCCTACCAAACCAGTTCAAATTAGAACCAGTCTTTGGAAATGGCAGAGCCAGAAGAAAAAAAGAATTAGAAAAGCAAAATCATTTCCATACAAGTATTTCATTCAAGGGTCTGGCACATACAAATATGCACTGTCTATGTATTTCTACCAGTAGGAGCTCTTTTAAATGAATCTCACTTAACCTATTAGCCAGATTAAGGAACATGCCCCCTACTCTCTATAAGGTCTATTGGTGGAGGTCCTGGATGCTCTGGAGGCTGGTGGCTTGTGGGGCACTGGGTAGGAAGCCCTCCCTTCTGGTGGACCGTGCATTTTGCAAGAGTGCGTTGCACTTGTTCCCTAACCTGTCTCTACCTGTTGTACTCAGTATTGTAATTACATAATTTAATTCAATATTAAATAAGTCGATCAACTATAAGTACAAAAGGAAAGACTTCTTGTTTCTATGAAAGCTAAATCAAATGTTTGGAAAGACAAGATAAAGGTGTGTCGCATTTAAAATAAAAAGACTGAACGGGGGCTTCCCTGGTGGCGCAGTGGTTGAGAATCTGCCTGCTAATGCAGGGGACACGGGTTCGAGCCCTGGTCTGGGAAGATCCCACATGCCACGGAACAACTAGGCCCGTGAGCCACAACTACTGCGCCTGCGCGTCTGGAGCCTGTGCTCCGCAACAAGAGAAGTTGCGATAGTGAGAGGCCCGCGCACCGCAATAAGGAGGGGCCCCCACTTGCCACAACTAGAGAAAGCCCTCGCACAGAAACAAAGACCCAACACAGCCCAAAATAAATTAAAAATAATAATAATAATAAAAAAGACTGAACGACAACATTGATGCCCATCAATGGCTCATCTGCAAAGAAAAAGTACCCAAGGAAAAGTACCCAGGACCAGGTAGCAGGGTCCTATTAGTTCTGTTACTCAAAATAGCTTCGACTTTCCATGTTTTACCACCTCCAAAGCTCTCACTCCAGGTCAAGCCTCCATCCTCTCTATCCTGAATCCCTACAATGGCTTCATAGGTGGGTCTCCTGCTTCCCTGGTTGCTTAGTCTCTGACTCCTTCTGGAACCTCCACTCTCCCCCCTCATTCACCAGGCACCGGCCACACTGACCTTTTGTCTACTTCTCAAACTTGTCATGCTTCTTCCTGCCTCAGGACTTCTGTACCTGTAGTTCTCTCCACCTAGGACTCCCCTTCTCCCAGACTGCCCCGTGACCCGATCGCAGTATATGTCTCCCCCTCCAGAGGCTTACGCCGGCCATCCTAACTAGTCCCATTCCCATCACTGCCCTCAAAACACACCCAAACTTTCCCTTAAACATTATCTTGTATTGTCTTCATAACCGTTGTCACCATCCATAGTTATCTTACATATTCACTGTCTACACCCCCCATTAGAATATAAGTTCAGGAGGGCAGGGACTTCTTCTCTATTATTCACCACTGTAACCCCAGCACCTAGAACAATGTCTGGCGCATTGTAGGTGCTCAATAAAGCGTGGTTGAACAAATGAACACCTAACACAATTTTATTCTTCCCCTTTTCCAGCCAACTTTATCCTTTGACTTCCAAGTTTCCTTTCTGTTGCAGCATCGCAATCTTGCCTTGCCTGCCCCACCTTCATGTAGCTAGTCTCCCCCTCTAAGCACTCCCTTTTACACGGTTCCATCGGAGCACTTAGTGTATTACTCTTCATTATGCTTTGTCCATATCCCCAACTAGACCAGGAGCTCTGTGAGATGAAGGGCCACGCCTTCCTCAGCCTTCCAGGCCCAACACACACAGCAATTCTCTATATCTCTCACCACCCTGCCAGCCCTGACCACTAGATTATTTCATATCTAATCTTTTCCTCCATCCTCTTCTCTATCACAGTGCTGCCTTTATAGCACTTATCATCGCCCCAAATCATCTCATCTCTAGTTATTCATTTATTTGTTCTGCTTATCTATTGCCTGCCTTCCAAACTGTATCCCTAGTGACTAGAACAGTGACTGACAGATAGTAGGTGCTCAATAAAGATCCATTTATAAAGGGCTCATTCAGTGTGTTTGTTAAATGAAGGACTAATTAATCAATTAGCCACCATGACCACTATAAATCTCAGGACACCCAAAGAACAGGGAGATTCGATGCTATGTTTACAGCAGTTACTCATAGTTTCCAAAACAAGACACAGGGACACGATTCATGAAAATCACATTCTGAAGCAAATGTTTGTGAGGAGAGGGGAACGGGGCAAGTAGACGTTTGGCTAATGAGCAAAATGGGTCTCAGACTGCTCCAGGGCATCTACTGCCTGAATGACTGACTGGTTGCTTCTTTTGTTTGGCATTGAGACAGCAGCAGCAGGTCTCTCTGCAGCTCTATTAATTCTATGCCAATTAGTCCAGTTAGAAGCAGGTCTATAGATTAATTGCCCAGATGTTTGATTCCATCAGAGGTCACACGGCATACACAGCCCAAGAAGATTCACATAGATCTTGGCACACAGAGGATGGAGGAAAGGGATGACACTCAGCAAAACAGGTCTCAAAGGCAAGTTCTAAGAAGACTTAAGGCAGTTTCAACAGCCCCTTTCCAAGAGGGAGACCTCAGGCCGCCTGCCTTCTCCAGGCCCCTCAACCTGGGCCAGCTGGGGAGCAGGGACATGAGATTTGCTGGTGACGTCGGCTTGGCGTCCTCCATGTGACATGTAACGAATATCAACCATATTAAGTCACTCTAGGTCCCCAGCATTGCTGACGATGCGATAAACAGAAGTTGGGCCATGCGGCCACCACAAGGGCAGCGGAAGTGGAGGCTGGAGCTGAGCCAGCTGATGGGGCCAGCAGAACAGAGGCCAGCTCAGGACTGCCAGCCACCAGCACCCAAAATAATGTTTCGTCAGGATGACATGTGAGACCTGGCTAGAACTGGTCTACCCCAGTGGATGGAAATGTATGGCTAATTCCAAACACGTTATCAAACATACAAATGGACCCAAGAACCTAGCTGGCTGCACTTTACCTCTGGGCACGGTGTCTGTAAGGAAGATCAGAAGAAGAGTTATTGGTTTCTACTTTATGCCTTATTATGAATAAGATAGGCCAGTTAATCATGCCTGAAGTTTGTGAGAGACGTGAGTGGTACCTAGCACAGTGCTTTCCACCCTCGGCTGCACAGTGGAATCGCCAGGGAAGCTTACAGAATGCTGAGCGGGGGCCTCACCTCAAAGATTTGGATTTTATTGGACTTAGGGGTGCAGCCTGGGAATTGGGAATTTTTTAATTTCCCCAGGGCTTGAATGGGAAGCCAGGATGAGAGCCACTGCCCTAACATAGCCGCAGATTGAGAGGCTCTGAAAGCCAGCCCCTGCCTTCACCCACGGACACTCCCCCAAACTCCCATCACCCTCCGGACTCATTTTAAGCAAAGAGGAAAGGGAAGGACCACTCACTGACCCCTGTCACAAAAGGGCCCTTCTGGGGACATACAGCGTACCTCTATACAGCTTATATTGAAGTCCTCATAATTTCCTATAAAACCTAATTCCTTAAACTAGAATTCTGAGCCATCTATCTACCTGCTCATGCATTCCTCCAACAAATACGCTTTGAGTATCTGCTATGGACTCAATGTTCTTGCTTGCATGAAGATTTCATTCCATTAGGGGAGCCAGAATAAACAATAAGATGTTACAAATAGAATAATTTCATTAAACAAAAAACAAAAAAATGTAATAAAAAATAAAACAGGGTGATATGACATAGAGAGACAGGTGGGGGGACACCTGATGGAGTAACGTAAGCCAAGTCCTGAACATTGAGAGGCCAGCCGTACAACTACCTGAGGGCAAAGCAAGCTCCAAGGCCCAGCTTCAGTCTCCTTGCAGGCCCACTTCAACTCCTCTGTTGTCCCATGCGGTGTCACCAACTCCCCCACCTTTGCATTTCGGCCTTGTCCTACCAGAAATGCCATCTTCCAATCCAAATCTATGACTGCTCAAAGAATCCCCTCCCCTCTAGAAGCTTCCTGGATCCAGTCCCTTCCTCATTCTGACCGCTCATTACCTCACCTGAAATGTCTGGAAATGCCTTTGATAAATCGCAATGGGTATAAAAGCATAAGACATACTATTAAGTCTTACTATTCATACCTCCTCAGCCTCCTGCCTGATTTGCCTTGAATCATCACACCCTAGATTTTGTGGTCTTGTTGTTTCACCTGGGTACAACTGGTCTCCTTCCATGGGATCGTTGGTCCTTCTGGGCATAAGTCAGGTTTTCTGCTCCTTTGGTATTCCTAGTTGCTCCTCAAACAGAGCTAGGCATTCGTTCATAGCCCCTGACCAGAGCTCTTTATAGGAGGATTTGACTAGGTTGGCAATTCAGTGCTTGTTTGAATACAAGAATTAATTAGTAAGCCTTGCCTCCAAACCACAGCCTTCATTCTCTTTTGTACTAGCATTACCTCCATTTTATAGGTGAGAAAGCCAAGGCACAGAGAGATTAAGTAACTTGCCACAGGTCACACAGTTGGTAAGTGGCAGAGCTGGGATTCAAACCCAGGTCTACCTGGTACCAGATGCTGGACCACACTGCACGACCTCATCCTGAGAAGAATGCAGGTCAGTAGTCCCAGTCTCAACTTTTCAACAAAGAAACTAAAACTCATAAAAGAATTAACAGAGGTAGCCTGGTTCATAGATTGAGTTGGTGCCAAAGCCAGGGCAGTTATTCATGGCTGTGGATGCCAAGGCCTCTGGGCTTCTGCTTTGCCACATCCCTTCAGAAAAGTCAAAATTCTAGTTGGGATTCAGCCGAAGTATCAGATCATCACTGTGCCCTCTACCGAATTTCAGTGCTGTCAGGTTGCTGCTGACAATAGATGAAATAATGAAATGGTCCGTGGGCAGAGGGCCAGAGAATATTCATTCACTTTAAATAATATTTTCTTTCGTTTTTTTCCTCTGTTTGGACTGCTGGAATGGTGGAGTTGGGGAAGGACAGGAGTAAGAAGCTAACATTATCCAGCACCCCGAGCCAAGTCACATGACCTCATCTGCAGTTTGGGCTCAATGAACGGTTGCCAGAGTTAGCAAATGAAGACAGGATACACACTTAAATTTGCATTCCAGGCAGTGAGAACATATTTTAGCATAAGTATGTCTTGCTCAATATCTGGGACCCTACTTAACGAAACCTGCCTCCCAGGATTATGGTGAGGATTAAAGAACACACAGGACATAAAGTGCTCATAGGTACCTGACTACGGCGAAGGGGTGGCACTAGGTCTGTTCAAAGACTGCTGTTTGTCCTTTATATAACAGCTGGCAACACACCCTGCCCTGGACCCTCATGCAAAAGAGAAAAATGGCCACCATGCATTATCGACTCACAGTTTAATAAGCAAATTCACCTAGAGAAGACACTGCTCCTTTCAGTAGGTGAGGCTGTCTTGCTCTGCTTTGCCCCCAGGGAAAACAGGGTGAAAGGGTAGAATCCAGTGGCCAAACCTGGTAAGTTCAGAAAAGTTCCTCATGAGAAACAATAATAGAAGAGATAAAGGGTTAGCAGTTTTGCAAACAGAAATAACTTGGCTAAGCAAAGGAGAAAATGAGGTGGGCAGATGGTAAGGGGAGGGGTGTAGGTGGGGAACAGGGCCTGGGGAGAACACGTGAAGAAAATTTGTGGGAGAATGTCAAGTGGGAAAGGCCTGTTGCGCCTAAATCAGAACATCTGGGCGCCTTGTATGAGGCATAGGGAAGATGGGAATGTTTCTCAAAGGTCCTCAGACAACCTCAGGCACAGCTGTGAGGCAAACGAGTTTGTCTTCAACACCCTTTGCTCCGCCCTTTGAGCAGGAACTCCAGGTCTGGCCAGCCCTCTGCCCAGCGATCCCCTCACATCTCAGAAACATTGTTCTAAGAAAAGCACCACCTTCATCCCCCACTCCCTCCCAGGTTTGGCACTGTTCTGTTTACTTGTCCAAAGTGCTCCTTCTAAGACCCCAACCCTTATGTGACAAACTAACCACAGGGCTGGAACATTCTTTCCAGGGATAATTCACATTTGGTAACATCTTCTAGAATGATCTTTTTCCCTTCTCCCCTGCACTTTCCTCCTCATTGTTGTCTAATTCATTACCTTCTCTAATTGGCAGAAGGAGTGCTTTTTAGGGAGAAGAGAGGGTTACCGTGCAGCCTGGTAAAAATGAGATCTTTGTGTGTCTCTCCAAATACATTCCATGAGCAGTGAAGACAGTAGGTATGCAGTAGGTGTTCAATAATTTTGTGTTGGGATGATTTAATCAATTAGTGTGCGCTGGTGACTCTCCTAATTTCAGAAAAGATCATCCTCATTACTGTTCTTATGCAATCATTTCTGGAGGAAGATCCACTAACAATTGGGAATCTCAGTCGTGTCATCAGTTGCCCATCCCCCGTCTCTATAACGTTCTACTTTGGAACAGAGAAAGTTTCCCTTCAGGTATGTGTGTTGAAGAAAGTTCTGGAGATGACAGTGGGAATGATGTGCACATCTTCCAGGTAGAATGGCAGGTTTCTGATTGCTATTATTACCACCAATATCCTGCAATGCCTTTGGGCGACCGACAATGCACTAGGTGTTATGAAAAGTTTAAATAGCAGACTCCCTGACCCCCAGGTCATGTCTGAAACTCCATGGTCTGTTCTGGCCTGCCCATTGGAATGGAAAACACAAGAAGATACTTCCTACTTCCTTACCCAAAGCCCTGGGGAGTTGGGCAAGCTTTCCTAGCAATGGGGGTTACCAGATCAACTGTGCTGTCTTTGCTCACTCTTTTTTTCTATCTTTTGATTATTCAGGTGTAGGAGAAAGTAAAGTGCTGACGACGGAAGCCTTTATCCAAAGGGCTCCTGGAATCCCTGGTAGGTTCTGAGGACTGAACCTCAAGAACAATGTGTGAAGCTAATACAAAACAGTGTCTCTCTGGTAGCATCTATTGCCCACCAAAAATGATTTACAAGGAATGGTGAACACTCACCACAACCTCAGAAAGATAGGACTGATGACAGCCCAATATCAGAATCAACTCAATATCAGAAGCAGACACGATTGGCTTGTGAGAAACAGTGAGTGATCTATTCATGCTTTATCTCACGAAAGAGAGGAGATTCAATTCTTTGAAAGTCAATAAAGAGAGAGTTCTTTATTTCTACACTCCTGCTCCTTGACTCAGAGACTAGACTAACCTTAAAACTGACCAGCTATCCTCTACTACACAAGTGACATCTTTTGAGGCAGCCAGAGTACAGCTTTATGCACACACACATGCACCCCCCAAAATCTTTCTGTATCCTTTTAGAGACTACAACTTTCAAGCAACCAATAGTACAAGATGTGGAAGACGGTGGGGAGAGTCCCTGCCAGGGACCCTCTGCATCCTGAAGGTGGAAGAGAGTTGGTAAAAATCAAATTTTGAAAGATGTGGGGAAGACAAGAAGAGCCTGTTGGGACATTTTTTGGACAGTTGGGGGTTATAGGTTTTTTTGCATTGCAGATAGAAGAAAATCACACCTCAACCCAACAGGGCCAAACTTTGTGTATGTCACTAACCCTGGGAATGGAGCTAGGAAGTGGGAAGAATAATCAGCCATCCCTCCAACTACAGATGTAAGAAGGATATTCAAGTAGCACCCAAGGGGATAGTTAACCGTTCCAAAGGCAAGCTATATAGTCTGTTATTTGCCCATACCTGGGTCTGGATTAATCTTCTCATTCAAAGATGAATACATAAAGAAAAGAGACAGACTGAAAGTATACTGCAGGACATGAAAAGAGAACACCATTCTGAAGACTCAAGAGTATGTCCAGAAGAAACTTTTTCAAAAACTTCAGCGTCAACAGAAAGAAAAATGACATTCCTTCTGTAAAATTGGCAGAAATCCATTATGATCATACTGAGACAGAAAGAGAGTTAGAAGAGCTATGGGATTATTTTGGAGGGATAAAGATGCAATAACATATTTCAATACTGCATTAGAAGCAGCAAAGAGGAAAATTAACCATATGGAAAAGTACACCAGTGGTATAAAGGGTAAATTTGGGTAAGTATTATAGAATGCAGGGACAAGCAAGTAAATATTTTAAAAGAGATAATAATTTAAATAAGGAGGCCAAGTTAAAAGAATATATCTGTGTTGTTCATGTAGGAACAAAACTGCAACAGAAGTAATAAAGATATAATTGAAGAAAAATTTCCTGGGCTGAATAAAGTCTGGAATATACAAATCAACAGCCATGTTTTATAGGCAAAATTTATAAAAAGAACATACGCCTGGACATATCCTGGCAATGCTTTTAATTAAAAGAATAGAGAAAAAATTTTAACAAACAAAAAAGGATATAAATCAGTCAATTCTCAAACTTCTACTCTGCAGCACTGAATGTTTTCCAGGATAAAATGGGTGGTTTTCAGAAATTTTTGATGAAAATAATTTTTTATTTATTTTTAGTTAATATATAATTGACATATAACTTTATATTAGTTTCAGGTGTACAACATAATGATCTGATATTTGTATGTATTGTGAAATGATCACCACAATAAGTCTAGTTAACATCCGTCACCACACACAGTCACAATTTTATTTTCTTGTGATGAGAACTTTCAAGATCCATTCTTTTAGCAACTTTCAAATATGCAGTACAGTATTACTAACTATAGTCATCATGCTGTACATTACATCCCCATGACATTTATTTTATAACTGGAACTTTGTTATGAAGAAAAAAATTCTTGACCTAAACTATTACACCTAGCCAGAATGTTGTCCGTAGATGGCAGGAAACAAAAAGAGAATCTTAGATGAGGAAGGATTCAGAAAAATGCACCTACCCCATATTCTACCTAAAAAAATTCAAATCAATGAACTCGAGTTAATAGAAGGATGAGTCAGAATTAAGCATTTGAGAATGGGGAAGTTGTGCCATAAAAGAACTGGCAGTGAAAATGTAAATCAGCTAAGTATGGAGCTAAGTCTAAATAATTTTTGTAAATATGATTTAAAAGCAAATAATAAAGCCATTCGTAAAAGACAAGCTATACTATATGAAATAATTTGATGACAATAATCTGGGCCTTAAATTCCAGGTTACCTTTACAAAAACCAGGGAGATATAAGTAAAATGTTTCCAATTCCTTTTCTTATCTAGCAGGGAGTCAAAAATATTCTTTTATTTTTGATCATTAGAAAAACACAGATTAAAAAATGTTTTGGAAAACTTAAAAGAAAGCCACCAGTAAAAATATAAACAGTCTGGGCTTTGCTGAACCAAGACGGCAGAGTAGAAGGACGTGCTTTCACTTCCTCTTGGGAGAACACCAGAATCACAACTAGCTGCTGGACAATCATCAACAGGAAGACACTGGAACTCACCAAATAAGATACCCCACATCTAAAGACAAAGGAGAAGCCACAATGAGACAGTAGGAGGGGTACAGTCACAGCAAAATCAAATCCCATAACTGCTGGGTGGGTGACTCACAGACTGGAGAACACTTTATACCACAGAAGTCCACCCACTGGAATGAAGGTTCTGAGCCCCACGTCAGGCTTCCCAACCTGGGGGTCCGGCAATGGGAGGAGGAATTCCTAGAGAATCAGACTTTGAAGGCTAGTGGGATTTGATGGCAGGACTTTGACAGAGACTCCACTCTTGGACGGCACACACAAAGTAGTGTGCGCATCGGGACCCAGGGGAAGGAGCAGTGAACCCAGGGGAGACTGAACCAGACCTACCTGCTAGTGTTGGAGGGTCTCCTGCGGAGGCGGGGGGTGGCTGTGGCTCACCATGGGGATGGGGACACTGGCAGCAGAAGCTCTTGGAAGTAATCCTTGGAGTCAGCCTTCCCAGAGTCTGCCATTAGCCCCAGCAAAGAGCCCAGGTAGGCTCCCGTGTTGGGTTGCCTCAGGCCAAACAACTAACAGGGAGGGAACCCAGCCCCACCCATCAGCAGTCAAGCGGATTCAAGTTTTACTGAACTCTGCCCACCAGAGCAACAGTCAGCTCTACCCACCACCAGTCCCTCCCATCAGGAAACCTGCACAAGCCTCTTAGATAGCCTCATCCACCAGAGGACAGACAGCAGAAGCTAGAAATACTACAATCCTGCAGCCTGTGTAACAAAAACCACATTCACAGAAAGACAGACAAGATGAAAAGACAGAGGGCTATGTACCAGATGAAGGAACAAGATAAAATCCCAGAAAAACAACTAAATGAAGTGGAGATAGGCAACCTTCCAGAGAAAGAATTCAGAATGATGATACTGAAGATGATCCAGGACCTCGGAAAAACAATGGAGGCAAAGATCAAGAAGATACAAGAAATATTTAACAAAGACCTAGAAGAATTAAAGAACAAACAAACAGAGATGAACAATACAATAACTGAAATGAAAACTAAACTAGAAGGAATCAATAGCAGAAAAACTGAGGCAGAAGAACAGATAAGTGACTTGGAAGACAGAATGGTGGAATTCACTGCTGCAGAACAGAATAAAGAAAAAAGAATGAAAAGAAATGAAGACAGCCTAAGAGACCTCTGGGACAACATTAAACACAAAAACATTTGCGTTATAGGGGTCCCAGAAGGAGAAGAGAAAGAGAAAGGACCCAAGAAAATATTTGAAGAGATTATAGTCAAAAACTTCCCTAACATGGGAAAGGAAATAGCCACCCAAGTCCAGGAAGCGCAGCAAGTCCCATACAGAATAAACGCAAGGAGAAACACACCGAGACACATAGTAATCAAATTGGCAAAAATTAAAGACAAAGAAAAATTATTGAAGCAGCAAGGGAAAAATGACAAATAACATACAAGGGAACTCCCATAAGGTTAACAGCTGATTTCTCAGCAGAAACCTATAAGCCAGAAGGGAGTGGCATGATATACTTTAAGCGATGAAAGGGAAGAACCTACAACCAAGATTACTCTACCCGGCAAGGATCTCATTCAGATTCGATGAAGAAATCAAAAGCTTTACAGACAAGCAAAAGCTAAGAGAATTCAGCACCACCAAACCAGCTCTACAACAAATGCTAAAGGAACTTCTCGAAGTGGGAAACACAAGAGAAGAAAAGGAACTACAAAAACAATGAAGAAAATGGTCATAGGAACATACATATCGATAATTACCTTAAACGTGAATGGATTAAATGCTCCAACCAAAAGACACAGCCTCCATGAATGGATACAAAAACAAGACCCATATATATGCTGTCTACAAGAGACCCACTTCAGACCTAGGGACACATACAGCCTGAAAGTGAGGGGATGGAAAAAGATATTCTATGCAAATGGAAATCAAAAGAAAGCTGGAGGGCTTCCCTGGTGGCGCAGTGGTTGAGAGTCCGCCTGCCAGTGCAGGGGACACGGATTCGTGCCCCGGTCCGGGAAGATCCCACATGCCATGGAGCGGCTGGGCCCATAAGCCATGGCTGCTGAGCCTGCGCATCCGGAGCCTGTGCTCTGCAACGGGAGAGGCCACAACAGGAGAGGCCCGCGTACGGCAAAAAAAAAGAAAGCTGGAGTAGCAATACTCAAATCAGATAAAATAGACTTTAAAATAAAGAATGTTACAAGAGACAAGGAAGGACACTACATAATGATCAAGGGATCAATCCAAGAAGAAGATATAACAATTATAAATATATATGCACCCAACATAGGAGCACCTCAAGACATAAGGCAACTGTTAACAGCTGTAAAAGAGGAAATTGACAGTAACACAATAAGAGTGGGGGACTTTAACACCTCACTTACACCAAGGGACAGATCATCCAAAATGAAAATAAATAAGGAAACACAAGCTTTAAATGACACAATAGACCAGATAGATTTAATTGATATTTATAGGACATTTCATCCAAAAGCAGCAGATTGCACTTTCTTCTCAAGTGTGTACAGAACATTCTCCAGCACATGTCACATCTTGGGTCACAAACCAAGCCTCAGCAAATTTAAGAAAATTGCATCTTTTCTGACCACAACACTATGAGATTAGAAATGAATTATAGGGGAAAAAAAGTAAAAAACACAAACACATGGAGGCTAAACACTATGTTACTAACCAAGATATCTCTGAAGAAATAAAAGAGGAAATCAAGAAATACCTAGAGACAAATGACAATGAAAACACAACAATCCAAAACCTATGGGATGCAGCAAAAGCAGTTCTAAGAGGGAATTTTATAGCTATACAAGCCTACCTCAAGAAACAAGAAAAATCTCAAATAAATAATCTAACTTTACACCTAAAAAAACTAGAGAAAGAAGAACAAACAAAACCCAAAGTTAGCAGAAGGAAAGAAATCATAAAGATCAGAGCAGAAATAAATGACACAGAAACAAAGAAAACAATAGCAAAGATCAATAAAACTAAAAGCTGGTTCTTTGAGAAGATATACAAAATTGATAAACCATTAGCCAGACTCATAAAGAAAAAGAGGGAGAGGACTCAAATCAATAAAATTAGAATTGAAAAAGGAGAAGTTACAACAGACACCGCAGAAATACAAAGCATCCTAAGAGACTACTACAAGCAACTCTATGCCAATAAAATGGACAAGCTGGAAGAAATGGACAAATTCTTAGAAAGGTATAACCTTCCAAGACTGAACCAGGAAGAAACAGAAAATATGAACAGACCAATCACAAGTAATGAAATTGAAGCTGTGATTAAAAATCTTCCAACAAACAAAAGTCCAGGACCAGATGGCTTCACAGGTAAATTCTATCAAACATTTAGAGAAGAGCTAACACGCATCCTTCTCAAACTCTTCCAAAAAATTGCAGAGGAAGGAAAACTCCCAAAGTCATCCTATGAGGCCACCATCACCCTGAGACCTAAACCAGACAAAGATACTAAAAAAAAGAAAATTACAGACCAATATCACTGATGAATATAGATGCAAAAATCCTCAACAAAATACTAGCAAACAGAATCCAACAACACATTAAAAGGATCATACACTGTGATCAAGTGGGATTTATCCCAGGGATGCAAGGATTCTTCAATATATGCAAGTCATTCAATGTGATACACCATATTAACAAACTGAAGAATAAAAACCATATGATGATCTCGATGGATGCAGAAAAATCTTCTGACAAAATTCAACACCCATTTATGATAAAAACTCTCCAGAAAGTGGGCATAGAGGGAACCTACCTCAACATAATAAAGGTCATATATGACAAACCCACAGCAAACATCATTCTCAATGGTGAAAAACTGAAAGCATTTCCTCTAAGATCAGGAATGAGACAAGGATGTCCACTCTCACTGCTATTATTCAACACAGTTTTGGAAGTCCTAGACTCGGCAATCAGAGAAGAAAAAGAAATAAAAGGAATACAAATTGGAAAAGAAGAAGTAAAACTGTCACTGTTTGCAGATGGCATGATACTATACACAGAAAATCCTAAAGATGCCACCAGAAAACAACTAGAGCTGATCAATGAATCTGGTAAAGTTGCAGGATACAAAATTAATGCACAGAAATCTCTTGCATTCCTATACACTAATGATGAAATATCTGAATGAGAAATTAGGAAAACACTCCCATTTACTGTTGCAACAAAAAGAATAAAATACCTAGGAATAAACCTACCTAGGGAGACAAAAGACCTGTATGCAGAAAACTATAAGACACTGGTGAAAGAAATTAAAGATGATACCAACAGATGTAGAGATATACCATGTTCTTGGATTGGAAGAATCAATATTGTGAAAATGACTATACTACCCAAAGCAATCTACAGATTTAATGCAATCCCTATCAAATTACCAATGGCATTTTTTACGGAACTAGAACAAAAATATCTTAAAATCTGTATGGAGACACAAAAGACCCCGAATAGCCAAAGCAGTCTTGAGGGAAAAAAACGGAGCTGGAGGATTCAGACTCCCTGACTTCAGACTATACTACAAAGCTACAGTAATCAAGACAATATGGTACTGGCACAAAAACAGAAACATAGATCAATGGAACAAATAGAAAGCCCAGAGATAAACCCACGCACCTATAGTCAACTAATCTATGACAAAGGAGGCAAGGATATACAATGGAGAAAAGACAGTCTCTCCAATAAGTGGTCTTGGAAAAACTGGACAGCTACATGTAAAAGAATGAAATTAGAACACTGCCTAACAACATACACAAAAATAAGCTCAAAATGGATTAGAGACCTAAATGTAAGACTGGACACTATAAAACTCTTAGAGGAAAACACAGGAAGAACACACTTTGACATAAATCACAGCAAGATCTTTTTTGATCCACCTCGTAACGGAAATAAAAACAAAAATAAACAAATGGGACCTAATGAAACTTCAAAGCTTTTGCATAGCAAACCATAAACAAGACGAAAAGACAACCTTCAGAATGGGAGAAAATATTTGCAAACAAATCAATGGACAAAGGATTAATCTCCAAAATATATAAACAGCTCATGCAGCTCGATATTAAAAAAACAAACAATCCAATCCAAAAATGGGCAGAAGACCTAAGTAGACATTTCTCCAAAGAAGACATACAGATGGCCAAGAAGTATATGAAATGCTGCTCAACATCACTCATTATTACAGAAATGCAAATCAAAACTACAATGAGGTATCACCTCACACCAGTTAGAATGGGCTTCATCAGAAAATCTACAGACAACAAATGCTGGAGAGGGTGTGGAGAAAAGGGAACCCTCTTGCACTGTTGCTGGGAATGTAAACTGATACAGCCACTATGGAGAACAGTATGGAGCTTCCTTAAAAAATTAAAAATAGAATTACCATATGATCCAGCAATCCCACTACTGGGCATATACCCAGAGAAAACCACAATTCAAAAAGACACATGCACCCCAATATTCATTGCAGCACTACTTACAATAGCCAGGTCATGGAAGCAACCTAAACGCCCATCAACAGACGAATGGATAAAGAAGATGTGGTACATATATACAATGGAATATTACTCAGCCATAAAAAGGAACGAAATTGGGTCATTTTTTGAGACGTGGATGGATCTAGAGACTGTCATACAGAGTGAAGTAAGTCAGAAAGAGAAAAACAAATATCGTATATTAACGCATATATGTGGAACCTAGAAAAATGGTACACATGAACCAGTTTTCAGCGCAGAAATCGAGACACAGATGTAGAGAACAAACATATGGACACCGAGGGGGGAAGTGGCGTGGGTGGTGATGGTGGTGGGATGAATTGGGCGATTGGGATTGACATGTATACACTGATGTGTATTAAATTGATGACTAATAAGAACCTGCTGTATTAAAAAAAAAAGATAACATTCTTTTCTCAGTTAAAAAAAATAAAATGAAATAAACAGTCTGAAAGAGGCAAACAGTCTCCAGTGTCAGTCTCTGTCAGGAAATTCCATTCTTCTTCTTCTCTGCCTTTCCTGATAAGGGCAGGGGAATAAGACTTATCCCTGCCCTCAAGGAGCTATAATACAGAAGAGAGGTGAAAACACGTTACTAAAATTCAGCCTGATGTGAGAGCTTTTCAAAGATGTGTGTATAAAATTCCCCTTTGGGGGTGACCCAGAATTCACGGTGGGAGGGGAGTGAGGTGGGAAGGAGAAAGGTTGAGGAAGGCTTCCCTTCAAAACACTTAAATTATTAACTTGTCTGTCTACCAGACTGTGAGCACCGGAAGAGCAGGGACCTTGTCTTACTCAATGGATGAATGGATAGATGGATGGATGATGAATGGATGAATGGATAAATGGATAATGGATGGTTGGACAGACAGATGGATGGACCCTTAGTTAATCAGACCAATTCAATTGGTCTTGCTCAATTCACATTTCCCCTAGGGATTCTAATTAATCCTACTTCTAAAGGATTAAAGTTCATCCTCCCAACAGACCTTCCTCTGTAGGTCATCCACTTTCTATACCACAGCAGCAAATTGCCAAACTATGCCTCAGTGGCCTAGGGAGAGTCATGTTCCTGTCTAAATTCCTATCTCCCCATCAGGGAGTGCCTGCCCGGGGGAGCAGAGACGCCAAGGCAGTGTATTATTCTTTGTGACTCACAGTGCTAAAACAGGAGAATAAGAATGTATCCTTGATCATATTATTTCTTTATTCCTGATTTGATTTAGAGCTCAGAAAGCTGATTTGTGGCATAAATGATGTATGAAGTCAGACTTTAGTTTGTGGGGAGAAGTGGGACCAGACAGCCGGGTTATGTACCAACCATCCCCTAGCAGTCCTGACATCATCTCTGTCGGCCTTTTTTCCCCCTTGCCCTCCCTGGGGGAAAGAAAATATGAAGATATTTTCTGGCAGTGGGACAGCATGGAGGAAGAGTTGGGAATGCAGTCATTTGCACGACTGGCCTAGTAAAATTAGCTAGGCTTTTAGCTCTCAGAGGACAGTCGTCACGGCAACCCCAGAATCAAGGAGCAGGACGCCTTTTGGCCATTGTCTGGAGCACAAAGTCCTTATTCAGCTTTCCACAAGCTGGTTAAACAAACATACCCAGACAGATAGGTACAGACGCCGATAGACAGGCACTCACAGACACAGAAAAGTTTTAAAATCACATAGAAGGGGCAAGTTCCTTCCTACAGCTTTTGATGACCCAGATCACTGAAACCGTATTTGTCTGCTCCTCAGTTTTGTCCTGCACCTGCAGACTGTGGGAAGTGGAGCTACTCTGATGCCATCAGAGGACAGTCTTCCAGGTCTCAAGGAGCTGTCCCAAAGCCTTTAAGTGTACATATGTCCCTTCTTGAAACACAGGTCCTAGGAACTGTCCCAGCCATGGTTCACTGGTTAGTGTGAAATAACACCTTGCCTTGAAGGGTCTTAGGAGGACTGGACATGTGTAATATAGCACATTTTGTGGCTTCCTTGTCTGTAGTTGTCAGACGTGAGGCTGACCTGAGCCAGCAGCACTGCCCTTCCATGGGAATCCAGGCCCAGCTCACCCAGACAGGAAAGAAACCGAGGCCTCCCAAGTCCAAGCAGCCTGTAATATCAATGCAAAACTCTATGGGGAAACTGAAGGCGTTCTGAATTTACTTAAAAGGGCAAAATAATAAGAATACCAGCTGGCAGCTTGACTGGTGTTCAGACTAGAGCCTCTGGCTTCAGGCCAGAGATGTGCAGAATCTCTGAGGAGGCCCCTTTGCTGAGGCTCAGCCCCTAGCATTCCCTTCTCTGGCCTTTTCAGGGCACAAACCACAGGGTGAGCTGAGAGAGGCACAGCTCAGAAGTCACCTGCCCATATCTTCGTGGCCAGGTGAGAAAGTACAGAAAGGTTAGGTGACTGGTCTAAAGACACACAGCCTGTCCATGACAGAGCCTGGACTGGAATCCAGGACTCCCAAAAGCTGAATAGGTAATGAGGAACATAGCAATTGCTCAGGGCAAAGGAAACAGGTAGAGTGAGTAGGAGACTAAATTAGATGCTGAAAACTGGGCACCAGGACCTACTGGAATCTCATGAGATTATTTTCAGAGTAATGGTATAATACTAACCAAAATTTACTGTGAACCTACATTGTGCCAGCACTTTACTAGATGTTTCTCATACATTATTTCTCTGTGACAAGGTTATCCCCATTTAATAGATGGAGAAACTGCAAAAGTGGTTACCAAAGGGGAAGGGGAGTGGGACAGATTTGGGGTATGGGATTAAGAGATACAAACTGCTATTATAAAATAGATAAGCAACAAGGATATATTGTATGGAACAAGGAATTATAGCCATTATCTTTTAATAACTTTAAACGGAGTATAATCTGTAAAAATACTGAATCACCATGCGGTAAACTAATATGACATTGTAAACCAATTATACTTCAACAAAAAAAATAAGCTACCTGCCCAAGACCACACAGATGCTGAGGGGAAGTGTCAAGATTCTCCCAAGTCTTCATGCCCTCGAAGCCTGACTCTTGACTCCTTATGACAACAACTTTCATCACAAGGAGAGGTAAGGAGCTGAATGTCCTCATTTATCTTAAGTTCCCATATGTTCAGACCCTAAACTAAGACATCTCCCAGAGAAGGTCAGGACATAAAATTAAGACAAAGAACATAAAACTTTGGGAGACAAATAGATTCATGAATTGAAAGTAGCTGGCTGGGGTTACACGTGGTGGGTGATAGATACGTTTTTGGGATTGGGCTTAGTGTTATATGTGTGTGTTTGCTAGGAGGTAAACACCAAGATTATTTGTGTCTTTTCCTTACGTTTAATGTAGAGCCAGAATTCTCCTAGTAGGCCAGGCCAATGGAATGGGGCCTGTTTTTTTTAAACTTTAGAATCCAAAGGATTTATTAAAGTTGGTCAGACACTGAGGCTGCACACCAGGGCTTGTCTGAAGACTTGACAGGGCTGGATTCCAGAAGGTCTAATTAGTTAGAAAACGTAGGGGAAACTTCAAGATTCCTGCCAATGGGTGGAGCCATGTTAGTTGCCCTCACAACAAACTCTTGGCTTGCCCACTGGCTGGAAGAGAAATAATATAGTCATTTCAGAACAATAAGGAATTATTTTTTCCTTGTGCTGACTCTGAGACCAAGGGCTAAAGCACTAGCTTTGGAGCTGAGAAGACCTCAGCTCAGTTCCCAACCTTGAACTCAATTCTTGCTCTGTGGTATGAAGCAATTATTTTACTTTTCACTTCATCATGTTATTGGATTTGATCAAAATGAGGGACATCCAGGGCTGCTCCAGAGCACGGTTTGCATTGCAGTCTAATGGACATGCACCAAGCTGTACACGGCAGCCCTGCTAAACTTACACAGCAGGTGGGGCATGAAGGCCACCCAGCAGAGCTCCCTCTCTTTCCCTAGTCTCCATTCTGTTACGCTCAATTCAGGAACTATATATAATTCACCCACTATGTGTCAGGCACTGTGCTAGGTGCTGGGGACAGAGAGACAATTAACACAAAGTTTTTGCTGTCCAGACACTTCCATTCTAACAAGAGGGACGCAAACAGGCAAACATAATTGCAATGAGGGTATGAGGCATGTACTATTGGAAGTGTGCAGAGGGTGTGGAAACAGTACAGAGGAGTACTGAGTACTGAGAGGGTCGAGGAAGACTTTCAGAGATGCTGATACACAAACAACGTTTTGAAGGATGAATAGTAGTTCAGAAGTGAAAATGGAAAGGACAGCAAAGGGAAGAGTACATACAAAGGCCCAGAAACGCAAACAGAGGGACCTCAGGCCCTTTCAGGAATTTGGCTACTTGCTCATATGTCCCGAGCACGGCTCAGAAGTGCAAGAACAGTCACCAGTTCTGATAGCTGTACAAACCAGCTGCTCTCTCCAGCTCCTTGCTTGTACCTCCAAGGGTCTCTGACCCACTTGGCTCAGATCTTTTGCTCCTAATTCCGGCCTCCAGGCGCCTGGCCCCAACGACATGGGATGGATGTTTTCCTGACCTTGATTTTCTTCTGGGCGTGATCTACTCTGTGATCTGCCACTATGAGAGACACTCCCCCTCCTCCCACCATGCTCTGTGGTGCCCTAAAGGCCAGCCCAGCCCAGCCTTCCCAACAGGGACCAGACACATACAAGGATCTGCAAGTTGTCTGAAGGAGCTAGAGTGAAAAATATAAGTGGGACAGGGAAGTGGCAGGAGACCAATATGGTTCCTGCGAAAGACTATGGACTTTATCCTACAGACAGGGGAGCCACTGAAGGGCATGATGCAGTGGTGGGGGGAACGTGGAGACTGGCAGATTCTGATTTGTCTTCTTCAGGGTGACTCTGGTGGTGACGGGGTGGATGTACCGGGGGGAGAGACAGGAGCAAGGGGAAAATCAGCGCAGGAGGCTGTTGCAATAGTCCAAGCAAGACTTGAGCAGGAGAGAAAGCTGGGTTTCCCTGCCATTCACTGCTGGTACCCTCAATCGGGACCTCCCCAGAGGCAGGGGCAGAACAGACCTGGGGTCCCTTTAACTCATCCTGGTTGTTCTATAACCCTCCATCATGGTTCTAACTCTTACATTTGAAGGCTGCATCCTACTCCATCACCATCATTGCTCTCCTCTCCTCTCCCCCTCCCCCTCCTCCCCCTCCTCCTCCCCTCCTCTCCCTCCTCCCCCTCCCCTCCTCTTCTTCCTCCTCCCCCTCCCCCTCCCCTCCTCCCCCTCCTCTTCTTCCTCCTCCCCTCCTCTCCCTCCCCCTCCCCTCTTCCCCCTCCTCTTCTTCCTCCCCTTCTCCCCCTCCTCCTCCTCCTTCTCCTTCTTCTTCCTTTCATTCTCTCTCTCTCTCTCCCACCCACCCCCCTCTCCTGGAGCAACATATTTTGCCTCCTTCCTCTAGCACAAGCCTCCCTGAAGGGAGAAAATGGAAAAATAAAACAGAAAAGCAAACCTGAACTATAACAAACTAACTGATGAATAGTCAGCAGGGGTCTTGTGAGAAGCAGGTATGACCCACAAGACTACTGCCCTTGCCACTTTAAAACAGAAGCCCCCGTCATACGGAGGATCAATAAAGGTTTGGTCTTTCCCACGGCTAGAAACTCTGGGATGCTCCACAAATATTTAAAACAAGTTTCATCACAGACACCATCACCTTGGAGCCTGGAGGAGGAACTCTCAGCCCTCTGCAACGATCCTGCCAGCAGACAGTAGGAAATAGAGACCCACTAAACAACACCCTTGGGCCCATGTTCTGGCTTCCCTGTGACCATCTGCCACCTTCAACTTGCCCAGGACTATCTTCAGCGACTTTCCCCAGGTCACGGCAACCTGTTTACAGACATCTAGAATTCCCAGGCACTTTTAGGACAAGGGACTCGGGATGTGTCCAAGTGGGCAGCAAAGTCTTCTCTAAGAGAAGCCGTTCCTCCAGATCTATTTCTGCCGATGTAAACACTTGCCAAAGAAACAAGGCATGTGGGCATGCACCAGCGCTGCAGGCCCTCGGCTTGCTGCAAAAGGCAACTGGAAAGTCACATGTCATAACAGTGGAAAGTACATATGCAACTATTCTTAGCCCTGGAATGTATACACTGTCTCCCTGCCCAGCAGTTCTTTCACAAAGGTCTAGAAAACTGTGAAAGTGCCTTCGGCATAAACAAATCCAGAATTCTCCCAGGACAAATTATTTGCCAACTGAAGGAAAGGCCTGGGTTTATGGTTTCATTTGGAGCGAGAGGTGGAAACTCTCCGGAGGGACCAGCCGGACCAGGTATCGGTGGATGTCACTGCAGCAAAACAAGGTAAATAGCTCGAATGTTTAATTCTTCTGCAGGTAGATGGGCAGCCAGATGTCATCCAATAAACCCTGTCCAGGGTATTGTTCGGTCTCTGCTTTCTATTTACCTCATTTTAAAAACAAAACCCACAGGACTCTGTGAAGTCATGCTTTAAAAAAGAAAAAAAAAAATCTCAAAGGTCCACTTTCATCCCTCATTTCTGTCTTGTTACAGAGGCCACACCCCCAGAATGACATCTGTGGGGAATGACTAACACCCAGAAAGATGTTTAGATGAGTTTACTAAATAACGGACATGCTGAGAAGCTGGAGAAAGGTTCACAGACTTCTGCTGGTCAAATGCACAGACTGTCATCTTGCTTCAGGTTAACATTTCAGACCACGTGACCATTTGCCACCTTCAACTTGCCCAACTTATCCAACCACGTTTTCTTTTTTTTTTGGTTTTTCTTGTTTTGTTTTGTTTTGTTTTTCTCAGACTGTCTGTAGATGCTATTTGCCTGTTACCTTTGAGAGTAATCGTAACCTAAAAGAGAGGTGTCAGCTGTGAGGCCCACGCCACAGGTGGTCTCCCTTTCTGGTCTTCACTGAGCCATATTCTTGGCAATACCCACAGGCGTCTTGGTGAACGGACATAGGTGCTCTAAGTCTTGGAGCCGCCGCAGCTAAACCCTCCAGCACGTGCTCCCTCTCGGGACTTCTCCCCATCTCTGTAGGATGGACGAGGAATCGCCAGATGGGCTGCTCTTCAAAGACCATGACTTCTCCTCTGACTTGTTGAGGCAGCTCAATGGCTTGAGGCAAAGCAGGATCCTGACTGACGTGAGCATCTGCACGGGGGCCTGGGAGATCCCCTGCCACCGCAGCGTGCTGGCCTCCAGCAGCCCCTACTTCCGGGCCATGTTCTGCAGCAACTTCCGGGAGAGCAGCGAGCCCAAAGTCCAGCTGAAAGGCCTCGACTCCGCAACTCTGGAGCGGATCATCCTGTATGTGTACACGGGCGAGGCACACATCACAGTGGAAGGTGTCCTGCCCCTGATGGAGGCCGCCTCCATGCTGCAGTACCCCAGGCTGCTTGAGGCCTGCTCCTCCTTCCTCCAGAGCCAGCTGGCCCCCAGCAACTGCCTGGGCATGATCAGACTCTCTGAAATCTTCAGCTGTGAGACCCTCAGGAAGAAAGCCAGGGAGGTGGCCCTGACGTACTTCCCAGAGGTGGCCGCATCGGCTGATTTGAAGGAGCTCTGGGCCTTGGAACTGATAGACTACCTGGGAGATGACGGGCTCTGTGCGGAGGAGGAGAAGGTGTTCGAGGCCCTCATGGTTTGGATCAAGCATGACCTCCAGACCCGGAAGCAATACATGCAGGAACTGTTCAAGCAGGTCAGGCTGCAGTACGTCCACCCAGCCTTCTTCTACCACTTCATCGCCAACGACGCCCTCCTGCAGTCCTCGCCCCCCTGCCAGACCATCTTGGAGACAGCCAAGAGGCAGATATTTTCTCCGTACAGCACCACCAGTGCCCCGGGCCTCCAACCTCTGTGGCATGTCCCCCCAAGAAACTCTTACCAAGACTTCCTCATCCTCTTGGGTGGAAGGAAGGACAACCAGCAGACCACCAGGGACGTCCTGCTGTACGACGGACAGACCGGCCAATGGCAGAGCCTTGCCAAACTCCCGGCCCGGCTGTATAAGGCCTCGGCCGTCACCTTGCACCACAGCATCTACCTGCTGGGAGGCATGGCGGTGGACGCGGGGAACAGTGTGCCCAGTCCCAAGGTCTACATCTTCTCCCTGAAATTCAATCAGTGGAGGTTGGGGCAGCCCATGCTGGCAGCCCGCTACTCCCACAGAAGCACTGCCCACAAGAACTTCATCTTCTCCATCGGGGGGATTGGAGACGGACAGGGGGTCATGGGCTCCATGGAGAGATATGACAGCATCTGCAACGTCTGGGAGAGGATGGCCAGCATGCCACTGGGGGTCCTCCACCCTGCAGTCGCTGTGAAAGACCAAAGACTCTACCTTTTTGGGGGAGAGGACATCATGCAGAACCCTGTGCGCCTTATCCAGGTAAATGGTCCCTCCCACCATGGCTACACATACACACACGCACACACACACACACATATATACACACACAAATACATGCATATACACACATATACACATATGTACATGTACACTGCATACACAAACACATACATATATACATACATACATGCTTGTCAGTAGCAGGGAAAGGAGAAAGGAGAGAGGGAGAGAAGGAAGGAAGGAAGGAAGTTAGGTTAATTTCAGCCAGATTTTATCCATTTATGAATTCTTTTTGTATAAGATTAATACATACAAAGGTACATCAGATACAGTTAAAGGTTCTACCTAGAACACATCGAATGCCAGATAGTGAAGTCCTATAGGAATATTGCAGATGCTTCTAACCAAAATCAGTAAGGCCTTAAAAGAAGACTCCCAAGCACTGGTCCATAGTCTGTTACCAAATCCCCAGGAACCTGACCTCAGATCTGCTGAATCAAAATCTCTATGTATGGGGTCTTGACATTTACTGTTTACAAACGTTTACAGGAGAGTCTAAGGCACAGCCAGGTTGGGGAACCCCTGCCTTAAATGATAGGTAGATGCTAATTTCACTAACAAGCTCTCTGAGAAGTGTGATTAATAAAGATCAAAATGTCAGAATACTGGGTGTTTTCCACCTTGACACAAGTTCTAATCACTGCAGTTCACCTAGATATGAAAAACTTCAAGCCTCTACGTGATATATAAAGATAATCAAGGAGGCCCCTGAGATCTGCTGTGTTCATTTAGAGGAGTTATATTGGGTGCCAACCACAGAGAAGGCCCTGGGGACATGGACATGAGCAGTAAATCCCACTTACCCTCCAGGAGCTTATGAGACAACTGCAATTCAGATGCCGAATAGAGGGGTGCTCTAAGAGCATAAGGGGTGCCCTAAACCAGTCTCGAGGGAATCAGGGAGGGTGTGAGGGTTCAGGGAACTTTGGAGGGAACTCTGTGAGGTTCGTTTAAGCTGACTTGAGCAGAGAGGCAGAGGAAGAGAGAAGGTAGGTGAGGATGAAGAGTAAAAGAGGAGGAGAGGGCTTCCCTGGTGGTGCAGTGGTTGAGAGTCCACCTGCCGATGCAGGGGACATGGGTTCGTGCCCTGGTCCGGGAAGATCCCACGTGCCGCGGAGCGGCTGGGCCCGTGAGCCATGGCCGCTGAGCCTGCGCGTCTGGAGCCTGTGCTCCACAGCGGGAGAGGCCACAGCAGTGAGAGGCCCACGTACCGCCAAAAAAAAAAAAAAGGAGGAGGACGCACAGGGTGGACAGACGGCTCTGACGTGGACAGAGATGGGCGGGCAGCTTCTCTGAGCAGATGAGCCTGCGTCTGGACCAGGAGTCACACTCATCTGCTGAGGGAGGGGTGGCGTTCCCGGGTAAGGGAACAGCTGGCACGAAGGCCCTGAAGCAGAAAGGGGCACGGCCCTTCGCCTGGAGGTGCCGAAAGCATGACCAGGTGGCAGCAAGTCTGTGCACCAAGGCGGAGCTGGGGATAGTCAGTCCCCCCATAATCTCTCTCAGTCCCCTTCCCAAGCCACGCAAGCAACCCCCTCCACCAGACTGCTGCCCCTGAGACCCCCCTGCAGAAATTCCAGAACATTCCTGGGGGGATGAGTGTGGAGATGAGGCTGACCTGGCAGGGCTTTCCAGGCCTTGTCAAGGAACTGGGGTTCACGCCTAAGAGCAGCAGGGTCGGTGAAGTTGTCAAATTTGCATTTTTAGAATCTCCTTCTGGACGCTTTGTGGAGAAGGCACTGCAAGAGGCCTGAGTGGACAAAGGAAGGAGGGTTGGGAGATTCTTCTAGAGGTCCAGGCAAGGGATGATGGCGGCTCAGACTAAGTTGGTGCCAGTGGAAACAGAGAAAAGTGATCATTTCAATGCAGTCCTTTTCTTGTTTTTCTCTCTCCTTCACTTCTCCAGCCCATATTGTCGACTCTTCCCTGACCATCTAGGCAGATTCTAAGTCTGTTCCAAACCCCACTCATTGACTTGAGCCAAGGGAGACATGTTCTGATCCCCTCCAAGCTCTGGCCACACAACACAGGTGTAATAAAGAGCTTCTGTGTAAAGCTAGAGCCCCTCCTACATTTTTTTAAAACTATTTTTCAAAATAAAGTCAACAACTATGTTGATGATTTCACATTACAAAATTGTTACCGATTCCTAAGAATAAATACAAAGCTCAAAAAAGCTTTTAAGCTACCTCATCAAGAAATGCTTAGGACGATTAAACAAGAAGCTTAAATAGCCAAAAAGCAAAAACCAAAACACTAACATGTGAGTGATCCTTTTACACCGCAGTCATGAGAAGGGGAAAATGGGGAAAGTATTAATTTGGAAGCTCTTATCTACTTAGCATTAGCTTTGTAATGGAAATTGTACTCTTTCAGATATCGTTCAAGATGAATGCTTGGGGTTACTTGATGGGGTAGGTTAGATTTTCAAGTATAGGTTCAAAGATTTCTTCATCGGATGGTTTATCTGCACGCAAGCATTCTTTTTAAGGACGAAGCTGCCATGGCGTTACTGTGCAAATTGTGTGTGTACACGTACCTTTCTACCTGGCCTTCTTTCTACCCCTATTGCTGGATGGCGTTAAGCAAATCCTTTACCATAACAAAGTATCACTTCCTCCATGGGTCAAAGACCAAGGACCTTTGTTGTCCTTGCCTCATCCTCTCTGGTGGTATGGTGAGGATTGTGAACAAATGTTTAATCTATTTTTGAAACCATCCCCAAAGCTAATAGAGAACAGAAAGCCAGGAGCCATTTACTCAAGTAAAATGCAACCAGTGTTTGCTTTTCCTCCAAGGATCTCATGTTTCCAAAGAGTGTTTCCTACATATTTGCAGACGAAACCATGAGGCTTGACAGCCATTGTGGTTGCCCCTGTCTCTAGCTGTGGCCTCCTCTATGCTTCACCAACTTTAAGGACTGACAGAGACTTCAAGAGGGCTTCAGTCTTGAAAGCCTCCATCAAGAAAGCCACACCGAAGAAAAAGGAACTGTCCTACACTGTTGGTGGGAATGTAAACTGGTACAGCCGCTATGGAGAACAGTATGGAGGTTCCTTAAAAAATTTAAAATAGAGTTACCAAATGATCCAGCAATCCCACTCCTGGGCATACATCTGGAGAAAACCATAATTCAAAAAGATACATGACCCCAGTGCTCATTGCAGCACTACTTAACACTAGCCAAGACATGGAAGCAACCTAAATGTCCATCAATAGATGAATGAATAAAGAAGATGTGGTATATATATACAATGGAATATTATTCAGCCGTAAAAAAGAATAAACTAATGTCATTCACACAACATGGATGGACATAGAGATTATCATACTAAGTTAAGTAAGCCAGACAGAGGAAGACAAATATCATATGACATTGCTTATCTGTGGAATCTAAAAAAAAAAAACCAAAAAAAAAAAGATACAAATGAACTGACTTACAAAATAAAGACAGACCCACAGATATAGAAAACAAACTTATAGTTATCAAAGGGGAAAGCTGGGGTGGCAGGGGGATAAATTAGGAGATTGGGATTAACATATACACACACATATATAAAATAGGTAACCAACCAGGACCTACCTATCCCTTATAATAATCTATAAGGGAAAACAATCTGAATTCAGTTATATATATATATAACTGAATCACTGTGCTGTTCACCTGAAACTAACACAACATTGTAAATCAACTATACTTCAATTTAAAAAATCTATAAAAGGGACTTACCTGGTGGTCCAGTGGTTAAGACTCTGCACTTCCACTGCAGGGGACACGGGTTTGATCCCTGGTCAGGGAATTAAGATCCCAAGTGCTGCGGGGCACGGCCAAAAATACAAACCATCACCAAATATCTTTAAACACTACTAATACTGAAATAAAAGCAAATTAAAATAGTAAATTCTTTTTTTTTTTTTTTTTTTGCATTACGCGGGCCTCTCACTGTTGTAGCCTCTCTCGTTGCGGAGCACAGGCTCCGGACGCACAGGCTCAGCGGCCATGGCTCACAGGCCCAGCCGCTCCGCGGCATGTGGGATCTTCCTGGACCGGGGCACGAACCCGTGTCCCTTGCATCGGCAGGCAGACTCTCAACCACTGTGCCACCAGGGAAGCCCGCTTTTTATAAATTAAAAAAAAAAAAAAAAGAAAGAAAAGCCGCATCTCCATGGCCCCAAGCAGAGCCATGAGTGTGGTGGACAAAGGCACAGATTCTGGGTTCAATCAGACCAGCTCTTCTACTACTCTAGCTGTGTGACCTTGAGCATGTCATTTCACCTCTCTCAGCCTCAATGGTCTAATCTGGAAAATAGAGGGAAGTAATGGTATCTACATCATAGGATGGTTGTGAAGATCAAATTTGGTAAAATGATAAAGTATAAGGCCTTTAATATGGTGGCAAAAATATTTTGCACAGAAAGAATTTCCAGTCAAGAATATTGGAATATTTTGTTCCTTCGTTTCAGCCTATATCTCTTGTGCTAAATTCTGCCAGTAATGAACTAATTGGCATTTGACATTTAAACTTTAAACTGCGGGATCTAACAGGAGCACGTGTTCTGGGAATCATGATTTGCTACTCCATTTCAGACGAAGGCCAAGGACTCCTGCCTCCACCTCTTTGCTCTTTCTTCCTTTTCTCATGCTTACTTTTTTCTAGGATTCTAATGACTTTCAGGCATGACCTGTTGTTCAAAAGCCTTCCTCTTTTAGCCCTAAATTTATTCTTGGCCTTAAGAGGCTCTCGGATACGCTGGAACATTTAGAAATTTAAACATGAGCCAGAAATAAAAATGATTGAAAAATCACTGGTTTTACGCATGTCCAAGTTGCTCCATTTCTCATTGAAAGGAAAGAAATGAGCCAAGCAAGGTAAGCAAACACGTACTACAAACACTTAACTCTTTCTGTTATTTAATTATATTTTGTTTACTGACAGTAAGATAACTACATTTTAAGAACTGGGAAAAAAAGTGAGAAGAAAGAGAAATCACCGCTCTTTCACCCTCTTAATTACTATTTCTATCTTTTAAAAACGTTATCACTTTAAAATGCAGTGCCGTGATTATATTTCTCTGTCAGGTTTATCACATTTCCAGAAACACGTGGTTCAAAATGGAGACGAGAATGATCAAGAATGTATGTGCCCCTGCCGTGGTACTTGGGGAGCGGATTGTCATCGTGGGAGGTGAGTTTTAACAGAAGATCGAGAGGCTGGACACGAACTTGGCATCTCCCATGGGAAAACGGTCACTGATGTTTTTCTATGAGACAGTCTTTCTTTTTCTTATAAATTTATTTATTTATTTATTTTTGGCTGCGTTGGGTCTTCGTTGCTGCGCGTGGGTTTTCTCTAGTTGTGGCGAGCGGGGGCTGCTCTTCGTTGACGTGCACGGGCTTCTCATTGCGGCGGCTTCTCTTGTTGCGGAGCATGGGCTCTAGGCACACGGGCTTCGGTAGTTGTGGCTCGCGGGCTCTGGAGCGCAGGCTCAGTAGTTGTGGCGCACGGGCTTAGTTGCTCTGTGGCATGTGAGATATTCTTGGACCAGGGATTGAACCCATGTCCACTGCATTAGCAGGTGGATTCTTAACCACTGTGCCACCAGGGATGTCCCAAGACAGTCTTTTTTAAAGCACATAACTGAACCACTTTGCTCTACACCTGAAACTAACACAACATTGTAAATCAACAATTCCCCCATATAAAATTAAAAAAAATAAAAATAAAAGTACACCCATCCAACTAGGGGAGTGTGGATGACTTGACAAAGCTCTTTTATCTTCCAGAAGTTTCTCCCTGTCAAACAAGGAATGAAATAATGAACCTATTTCACAGAGTTGTGATCATAAAATGTGCTCATCTATCTAAAGCACTTAGCACTATCCCAGACCCGGGGCAAATACTCAGAAAAACATTTGCTGTTGTAAATAAGATTAGCTGCTAAGGGATCATTTCTCTGTAATTGTAGTATAATACTATGGTTAAGAGGGCTGGTTTGGGGGTCAGATAGACCTGGGTTCAAATCCTGACTCTGCCACTAACTGGCTGTACACTCTTAGGCAAGTTATTCATCTCTTTGTGCCTCTGTGTGCTGATCTGTAAAATGGGGATCAGAAGAGTACCCACCAGATAGGGCTGTCGTGGGGACCCACTTCTGAGTTCCCAAAGGCTCCATCTTGGGATTGTTAAAGCTCTTGGATGAGCATATGAGAAAGATGAAAAAGCTAACGAGGCTGAGAAGGCCACTGGAATCTCTGCTCTCAATCTAAGAACAAACGACGTAAGTGTTGCCCTCACTTCGAGTTAAGATGCAGAGACTGAAGTCAGACGGATCTGGGTCCAAATCCCAGCTCTGCCACACACAAGACCTTGGGCAGGTTATGGAAACATTCCACGCTTTAGCTCAGAGTCCAGCCTCAGGGTTAGGCGATGACAGAGATCAGACAGGTCCCTGGACCGCTGACCTCCAGTCCCAAATAAGCATCACTGACCTTGTCGATATGCCATTTGTTTTTCAGGTTACACAAGGAGGATCCTTGCTTATGACCCTCAGTCCAACAAATTTGTCAAATGCGCAGACATGAAAGACCGGAGGATGCACCACGGGGCCACAGTGATGGGGAACAAGCTCTACGTGACGGGTGGGCGGCATCTGACCACGGACTGTAGCATCGAGGACTCGGCCTCCTTCGACTGCTACGACCCTGAGACTGACACCTGGACGTCCCAGGGGCAGCTGCCTCATAAGCTCTTTGACCATGCCTGCCTCACTCTCCGGTGCATCCCTCACCCCTCCACCACCCCCTGAGGCCCACGAGAAACTGAGAAGTCATCTGTCCTAGTCAAGATGCTCTTGTTGCAAGAGACAGAACACAGCTCCAAAAAGCTTAACCCTGGAAGGGTGTAGGGAGAGCTCACAGAACTGAAAGTTCCAGAGCCTGGAGGCCTGGGACCAAGCATACTGTTGACAGAACACTGTCTCTCTGTCTCTGTCTCTATCTCTGTCTCTGCCCCTCTATCTTTTCTCTCTCCCTTTCCCTCTCTCCCTCCTTCCTTCTCTACCTCATCTCTGTTAGGCTCTACTCTACAAATAAGCTTCTTCATCCACACAGTGTGAGAACAATGGCAACTGATAAATCCAGACCCACACTCTCTAGCTTGGCATCTTCGGGAAGAACTTCACCATTATCCATATAGTAACTGCCTCCCAAAACGATGCTGATTGGCCCTTTTTGAACTCCATGCCTCCCTCTTGAGCCAATCACTGCTTCCAGGTTGTGCTACTAGAGCTGGCTTGTCCTGGATCATGTCTCTACGGGCAGAGGTGGGGTTAACGGTTGTCATTGACCACCTATTTGAACTGCACATAATGGGATAGAAATGGTTCCCCAAAGCAAGAAATAAATGCTGAGCTGATTAAAAAACACATCTTCCCAGAACATCACAGAAGTTCACAATGAGAGGGCAAAGACACCCAAGAGGGTCTCTGGAAGCACCTGGTCCAGGTGGCAGCAAGAGCAATTGCCGTGACTGTGTTTCTCTGCATTCTAGGACGTAGTGCATCGGAATTCCAGGAGAGTATGTGAAACTCGGTATCCAGCGTTTGCAAAATTATCTGCACCAGCAGAATAAAGTGTGTTTCTGGTGCCAAATGATGTTTTTCTTCTAGCCTCTGTGGAGCTGTAAACCTACAGAATTAAGCAGGATTTTCAATTTGGTAAATGTTATGAGAATTGCTGTTCTGAGGAAAGCCAACAAATTCCTTGAGAGATTACCGCAATTACGGCCCTTCCAATGCCAGGGCTGACCTTCCCTATGGCCCTCTTTGCCTCAAAGAGCCTCCCACACTGGCTCAGTCCCAAACTCAGGAACTAGCTGAAGCTGCTAGCACATTACAATCACCTGGGAAGATGTTTGAACATGGGGCCACGTCCCATTCGGGATGGACAGACAGGGATTCTCACAGGTGGGACCAGAGCTCTGTATTTTTGAAAAGCAGCCCAGATCACTGTAATGTACGTGCAGTGAGGTCGAGAACCACCGCCCGCTTAGCCGCAGGCACAGAAGACCTTCACCTGCTGGTCCCATCCCCATCCTGGCCTGCCCCCCCCACCAGCCCAGCAAGGGAGGCGAAGTCCTCTCCCCACCCGGGATGAGTCTTGCCGCCCTGAGCCTGGCACCACGGTGCCCCCGAGCTGACGCCTTCCTCCCCGTCCAGCTCTCCACGTCCATGTTCTGGACTTTTCCTTTCTTCCTAGTCTGTATTTCTTGCGCTCTTTCTCCTGCTGGGGTCTGAAGCTCTGCCCTGCTCCCCAGACCACTTGGTTGTGGTCCAGACACCCTCCCCGGATGGTCATCCTGGACGCTGTCACCTGAGCTGTTGGCTGGCCTTATTTCAGCCTCTTCTCTTTTTTTTTCAATTTTTGTTTTTTCAATTTTTTTTTTTTTTCTGCGGTACGCGGGCCTCTCACTGTTGGGGCCCCTCCCGTTGCGGAGCACAGGCTCTGGACGCGCAGGCTCAGCGGCCATGGCTCACGGGCCCAGCCGCTCCGCGGCATGTGGGATCTTCCCGGACTGGGGCACGAACCCGCGTCCCCTGCATCGGCAGGCGGACTCCCAACCACTGCGCCACCAGGGAAGCCCAGCCTCTTCTCTTTGAACCTGTTTGTTCAGGCTCTCGATCCCACCTCTCCCTCAAACTGTACTTGTGAAAGTGACCAGTGACTCCGGCAGTGCCTACACGGCAGCCCATTTTCACTTCTTGGCGGACTTGACCAGTCAGCAGCATACGACCCACGGACGCTCCCTCCAACTTGAAATACCCTCCTCTCGGCCTCTGGGACACCCACTTGCTCTTGCTTCTCTTCCTCCTCCCTGCACTTCATTCTCTCTCCTTGTTTCCTTGGCAAATACGTGGTGGCTGACTCACCCCAGTGCTCCGCCCTGAGACCGTTTTCGTATCTACTCTCACTCCCGGGGTGCGTGAGCTCTCCCAGCGCGCGGCTCTCCATACTGTCCCAACGCTGCTGACCTTCCAGCTTTCTCTAAGCCTGGACTCCACTGCTCGCCCTACGTCTCCACGTCAGTGTTAAGCAGACACCTCGAACTAAACATGTTCAAGTTCACTCTTTCCTCTCCAAGACAACTCCTCCCACAGGCTTCTCCACCCTGGGACAGAACAAGACCTTCTCCCAGCTTCTCAGGCCCAAAGCCTCAGACACTACTCTTGGCTCTTTCTCTCACACTTCAGTCCATTTGTTCCAAGAACATGCAGAGGCCGACCGCGTCTCACCACCCGTAGCTCTGTCTCTGGTCCCAGCTGCCATCTTGACTCAGCTGGACTTATCACCATCATTTCTTCACTGGTCTATCCGCTTCCACCCTTGCCCCTGAACCTCTTCTCAACGTGGCAGCCTGTGTGATCTTTCACACATATAAAAAGTAAGTCAGCATAGGTCATTCCCCTGTTCCCTCCAAAGGCTTCCCAGCTGTCTCAGACCACCTGCAGGGAACTCGCTCACCCACCGGCCCTGCCACCTCTCCGCTCTCGGCTGCTGGCCTCATCTCCCATCGTGTACCCGCCTCCCTCAGCACTAGCCTGCAGCTCACAATTCCCAGCAAGTCTCCACTTTCTGTTTCCACCCTTGCTGTGCCCTCCACCTGAAAACGCTGGCCCCAGTTCACAACCACGTGGCTCACTCCCTCAAGTCCTGCTGATGGCCCTCATCTGATCCATCAACAGGTCCTGTCCGCGACACCCCTGAAATAGACCACGAACACCTCCAGTGCCTCTGTCTTCATTGCTGCTTCTCTGAGTGCAGCCATCCTCGCCTCCTACCAGCCTCCTAATAGACTCGCCGCTTCCACTCCTGTCCCTCTGATCCTTCCTTAAATAACAGGTATTCTTTTTAAAACACGGACCTGATCGTGTTACTTTCCTGCTTAAAATAATGTTGAGTCTTCCAGAGACTTTTGCCCGAAGCCCCCAATCCTCTGTCTAGCCTCTAGGGCCTTCCATGACCCAGCACCTGCCTATCTCTCTGCCCTTACCTGTTGCTACTCCTCTTCCCCACTCTCCCACACCCGCAGTCATCTCTGCTTCAGTCATCCTTTATTAGTTCCCCTCCTCTCTCTTGCCACAGGGCCTTTGCACTTGCTCTTGCCCCTGCCTGATACACACCTCTCTCACCTCTTCACCTAACGTAATTTCAATTTATACCTGACACTCCAGATTTTAAAAGTCACTGCATCGAGTAGGCCCTCCATGCCCCCTGCCACCCCAGCCTGGGTCAGCTCTCCTATATGTCCCCTTTGAGACCCTCACCCTATTTGTGATGACTTGATCATCGTTTTCCCCTCTAGAGTCTTACATCTGTCCTGTTTTCCTCTGCATTCCCAGAGTCGGAGCTGGGCTCAGCGTCAGACACATGGATCGCAGATCCTCAATAAACATATGATGAGTGGATGAAAGAATTAGTAAATGAACGTGGAAGCTGAATCAACGCTGTCTCTGGGACCTCCATCTCAAACTCAGGGGTAGGTCTGTGTAGGCACTAGTTTACGCCCCCTCAGGCCCTCTGCTAAGGAGGGCAGTCCGTCCTTCCCTCTTTCCCTCCCTTTTCCCCTCTTGAACTGAGTCTGGCGAGTCTGGTTGGCACGGCCTACCTCGGTCAAGCCTGCAGGGTAAAGGGCTTTGTCCAGAGGGCACTATTTGCCTGGGAGCCTTGCCATCTATAAACCCCTCCTGTGGCCTCCAATAGTCCTTCTGTCACAGAGACTTGCTAATGCCTTGACTTTCTTTTCCCTTCGTCTCAGTAAGCTGCCAGAGTTTGTGGCTACTCAGAACCTGTCCAAGTCTCCCTGGGGCGCAGAAGAACTATGTAAATTGTCTGCTGGGATTTAGAAAGAAAGATGGCACCAGAGCCAAACACGTTCGGACACACACGGCAGGCCAGCTCGTGCATCGAATCAGATGCATCTGTGACAGGTGCATTCACACACCTGGGCATCCTGAGGGCCAAAGCCCATATCTGAACTGGGTTGCACGACGACCCTCAGGACACGAGGGATACTTTCCAATCTGCTGAGGATAATCTCAGTCCAACGAAAGAGAGAGAAGCGTTTGGCACAAAGTTTCCTCGGTCTCGCTGGCTGAGGGGAGAGTCACAGTCCAGAGCTGAGGCCAAAATATATTTAGCCAGCAGCAGTTAAATTGAAACATTTTAAGTAGAAAAATGTCAACTAGCCTGACTGATCATCTCAACAGGCAACAAGGGAAGGGGGGAAAATGAAGCAGAGCTGAGCGCTAAGCAAGAAAACATTAACAAAAATATCAAACACCCTGTCCCAACACAACCCAGTGAGCAGGAGGGGGGCCAGCAGAGAAAACAGCATCAGAGGAAAGCAACTGCAGCAGGGGAGTGGTAAGTGGAGCGCTGGAGGGGCTGCTAGCTTCAGCACTGAAACATGCCCCTCCCAGCCCCAACTCCCAGCAGGTATCTTGGAAGAAGGTCTGCTGTGCTGAGGCCACAGTGCACCCAGCCATGCACTGACCAGGACATGGTCAGCAGACGCTGCACTGGCTGTCCCCTGGCAGAGCTACATGGCCCCAGCGGGAGAGAGTTGCTGGCATCCTGGCCCCATGCAAACCCTCCCTGACTCTCGCCCCAGGAGCAGTGGTGGCTTTGAAGGTGAACGCCGACCTGGAGCCTCCAGGCTCCCCTCCAGGAGGTCTCCTTAAGATCCTGCTTCATCCTCTTCTGTATCCATTGTGTCTGGTAAACAAGAGCAAGTCCCAAGTATCCACATCTTAAAACCAAAGTCCCGAGGTAGACTGAATTTACCTTTGCCACCTACAACAAAAATCTGTAATGTCCCAGAGGCAAGGGCTGTACCTAGCTTTATTCAAACCCCTTCTCAGGATGTCTGACACCACCCTCCCCACCCAGCTCCAACATGCCCCATGCCTTTGCACATGCTACTTCTCCTGCTATGATGCCTCCCCCAGCGCCACCTACTGAACTCGTACTTGGCCTCCATCTCCTCCATGGAGCCCTTTCCAACCTTTCTACCCTCCTCCCTTCCCCCGCTTTATTCCAGCTCCTTTCACGTTGCAGCACCGTAGAGACCTGGCAAATGGAACTGAAAGGGGAGCTCTTCATGGAGGCAAAGACAGACTCTCAGTGCCCTAGAAACCCCGGGCCAAATTCAATCAGCACTTGGCACACAGACAATGCTGACATAGTTGTGGAATGAATGAGCGGCTGCACAAACGAACGGGTCCTAAACACCACTGGGGTGTCCATGCTGCTCTGGGTGAGAACAAGGGCTTAATTATCAAACGCATTGAGCTTTAAGTCAGGGAGGACCCCCGATGGTGTCTAAGCTTTAAACATTATTATTGCAGAATGAAAAACATAGACTAGAGTAGTATGTAATATGGTGGGGAAGAAAATGACACTGATTTTTACCCCAAGAACACTATTCAAAAGGACACAGCTGATGGCCTTCAGATGATCCAGGTCCCCAGAACTCTCTGCATGCCTTCTGTCCTCTTGGATCATTTTTCAGAGAATCCCCCCTCTCCAGTCATCTGGACTTGGAAAGCATTAAATCCTTTCCCAGCTTCAGGGACCCCCGATGACCTTCCCTTGCCAACAATTGTTTATTAGTGGAAGCAGCATGTTGTGCTGCAGAGAACACAAATGTGGGAGCAAATGAGACCTGGGCTTGGATTCGGGTTCTGCCCCTCACTGGCAGTGCAACTTTTGACAGGTTACTTCGACTCTCTGAGCTTCAGTTTCCACATCTGGAAAATGGGTGCATTTTTACCTACCTGAGGGATTACTTGGAGAATGACAAGAAAGATGAAGACCGTTAACAGTACAGTGTCTGACATTGAGTGGGCAGTGAACACGGCCAAGTTCCTTTCTCTTCTTCCCTATTTGGTCCTGCTCCTGTCCTCATTACTGGCTAGTCTGCACGACCCCGATGAAAAACTTCCCTAAGAGCCCACTTTGACCAAGGAAGAGCAAATGACTCAGACAACCCTGAACAGCCTCTCCCCTCTGGCTGCCATGGCTTCTCACACCTGAGGATCTGATTCCTGCATCTTGCTAACTGGTCCTCCTCTGAGAGCACTCTTGTCTTCTTCATTCATTCACTCATAGACTGTTATGCATGCAACAAATACTGACCAGAGACCCCTACATGCCAAGCACAGTGGTAAATATGGGGGTCATGGAGTGAACAAGGGGGTGAATGAGGCTCCTGCTGTCACCAACCTCACAGACCGATGGAGTTTTCCCAACCAGATGTGTTCAAACAGGGAAAGGATGGGAGAATGAGGGCAAGACTCCGACACTTCCTTTAGGACTCAGCTCAGACACTGTGTTGGTTCCCAAGCCTGCCATAACAAACTACCACAAACCTGGTGGCTTCAAACAACAGAAATTTGTTCTCCCACAGTTCTGGAGGCTAGAAATTCAAAATCAAGGTATCGGCAGGGCTGGGCTCCCTCTGAAGGCTCTAAGGAAGTATCTTTCCTCATCTCTTACAGATTCGGCTGGCTCCTGGAAAACGCTGCCATTCCTTGGCTGGTGGCTGCACCACTCCAATCTCTGCCTCTGTCATCACAGGACCTTCTTTGTGTGTCCTTCTCTGTCTCTTATTGGACTTTGGGCCCACCCTAATCTAGTGTGATCTCATCTGGATCCTTACCTTATCACATCTGCAAAGACCCTGTTTCCAAATAAGGTCCCATTCTGAGGTTCTGAGTTGACATGAACTTGGGGAGGAGGCACTATCCATCCCACTATAGACATCTCCCCCAAGAAGGCATCCTGATGAGCCCTCATCGCCCTCTGTCCCAGGCTGGGCCACCATGACACCGACACCTCCTCGTCTCCCCATTTCATCAGGGGCATCTCGTGGCAGGGACCATGTCTGAGAAGATACTCAGTGAATGTGTACTGAGCTGAACTGAACCGTATCACAGGGACTAGCAACTCTTTAATGGATTCCAAGGTCAACGTATATGAGAAACAGCTTCCGAGTAGCTTCCCCAAAGTCCAAGGTGAGCGACGTCTGCCAAATGCCAATCAAGAAGGAGTTAAGGGTCCATAAGGAGAAGTCCAGGGGCAGGCATGAGAAATGATCTAAGAGAACTAATCTGTTAGCATAATGTTACCACAATGTCTCATTCTCAGTCTTGCCAACATAAGCCTTTGGGGTGACGTCGTGAGAGGCTGCACCTTAAAGCAGAAGCCAATGCTGTGGGTGCTGGAGGGAGGGGGTCTGGTTTCTGAAATGTCAGCTCTCATGCAGTCTTATAGGAATTCTAGGCTCCCATTCAAACACCACGTCATTCTCTTCATGTGGGGAACTGGGGTTTTGTTTTCCCTAAAGATAGGCACAAGTCTCTTTTCCTCTTCATTTCACTTGTTTAATTAAGATTCCAGGCCCTGCGGTCCAGAAATCTCCAGTAACACTCCCAGAAGAAGCTGATGGTCCAGAAAATGGTGCTTTGAGGACAGAGATTCAAGGATTCCAGGGGTCTGAGAGACACAAGCACAGAGGTAGGTCCTATTCGAAATCAAGAGGCTATCTCTGCAGTTTCCCCAAAGGACCCACTGGCTCTACTCACATTCAGAGACAAGAGGCCACGTCAGGGCAACTGCAAAATCAAAACCCTCTGAAAGGGGCTGGAAGGGAGGCAATGTGGAGACATCTATACTCAAGATAAGACCGAGGAGAAAATGGCAGAATTCATTAGCAGAGCCTCTGAGACACTTCTCTTTTGTGGAGTATTGGAGAAGAAAATAGAATTAATCCCCACTTTGGCTATAGGTTTATTGGACTTATCTGAAGGGCAAAACTGAGAATGCTAATGGATTTGAAAGAGCCCAGATAATTCTCCACTTGAGACTGAGACTACCGGGGTCTGTGCCCATGGGTGCAACGATTAGCCCTCAGAAAATGTTTGCTGAGTGAAGGAATCCATGAGTGATGATGACTAATGTTTATTGCCCAACTGCTAAGCACCGTACCCACAATACCTGGCTCAGGTATCACAAGAATCTTCCGGCATCTCCTCAGCACCCTTCCTGAAACCCTATATCCAAAACAGCCTCCAGCCCACCCGCTGCATTATTCTTGCTCACCCCTTGTATCTTCCCTTCATACGTTTTATCATAATTATTTATTGTTTTATTTGCTTTCCTGAGCTTACTTAGTTGATGCCCTCACCCAAATGGAGGTTCCATGAGGACGGAGAACAGGGCTGCCTTGGTCACATCTGTTTCCCTGGTTCCGACACAGAGCAATCAAAACAGGTTTGCTGAATGAATGAATGAATGGACGAATGGCAGTTGGGCATTAGGATGCAGCGCAAAGGAGAGAGAAGGTAAATTTTTAGAATAGCATGGTGGGGGGGGGCCAGTATGAGGAAGGAGTGAACTGGCCCTGGGGAAGGCATGTTCCCTGTCCAGGTGAGGGCTACAGGAAGGTCACTCTGCAGGCAGCCAGGGGAAGGATGGAGAAATCCAGAGAGTTTATTGATTTATTTTATATATTTATTTTTGGCTGTGTTGGGTCTTTGTTGCTGCACGTGGGCTTTCTCTAGTTGCGGCGAGCGGGGACTACTCTTCCTTGCGGTGCGCGGGCTTCTCACTGTGGTGGCTTCTCTTGTTGCGGAGCACGGGCTCTAGGCATGTGGGCTTCAGTAGCTGTGGCACGCGGGCTTAGTAGCTGTGGCTTGTGGGCTCTAGAGCGCAGGCTCGGTAGTTGTGGCGCATGGGCTTAGTTGCTCCGTGGCATGTGGCATCTTCCCGGACCAGGGCTCAAACCCGTGTCCCCTGAACTGGCAGGCAGATTCTCAACCACTGCACCATCAGGGAAGTTCCCAGAGAGTTTAGATGGGCTGCTATTGCCAGTCCCTGGGAAGGATGATGAGTTCTGGCCACTAACATGACAGTGAGGAATAAAGGGAGGGGAGGACATGTGAAACAAGATGGCAGAATCCACGGGGAACTGGACACTAACTGGATGCAGAAAGGGGAAGAGGTGGGAAGCAAGGAAGAGAGAGCGCACAGTTGCCAGCCTGGCTGACCCACAGGATGCCTGTGCCATCAGCAGAGAAGTGCAGGACAAAAGCAAGGGGAAGTATGCCATGGGGCTGCCAGCCAGGAGGTGAAAGCCCCAAGACAGGTCAGAGGCATCCCATGTCCAGAGCAGTGTCCCGTGCCCAGGGGTTTGCACAAGCTCCATGGATCTGTAATCTTGCCTATAGTATGTCTCCCCCACTAGATCTTAGGGGCCTACCTTTCAGAACCCCTTTTGAAACTACCCAGTCACCACTGAAAACACCCCTGACAATGGCTTGTGTGGTGACCTTTTGCATCTGCAGAGGAGCCTATAAGGCAGTTTCTGAGTGGACAAGAGCACAGATGGGGCCAACGTGCCTGGCTGTGTGGCCCTGAGAAAATTAACCAACCTCTCTGTTTCTCAGTTTCCTCATCTCTAAATTGGGTATTATGATAATACACCTGCCTCCTCGTAGAGTTTTTGAGAGAATTAACTGAATTAATATACATAAGTGCTGTCTGTAGGTTAGCCATTATTACCGTTTCTGTCCTTAAATATAATGCACTGCAAAGAGCTATCTGTAACTATGTGGCCTTGGGGAGGTCTCAACCTCTCTGAGCATCAGTATCCCCTTTGGCAAAATGGAGATGACGATGCTATCACTCTGTAGTGGGTTGAATCATGGCCCCAAAAGATAAAACCTTATCTGGAAAAAGGGTCTTTGCAAATGTAGTTACATAAAGCATCTCAGGATGAGATAATCCTGGATTAACTGGGTGAATCGTAAATCCAGTGGCCAAGTGTCCTTATACGAGAAAGGCTGAGGGAGATCTGAGACACAGAGGAGAAGGCTGCGTGAAGACGAAGGCAAGAGACTGCAGCTACGCAGCCCACGAGCCAAGGATGCCTGAAGCCATCAGAAACTGGAGGAGACAAGGAAGCGTCCTCGCCAGAGCCTCCGGAGGGAGGGCAGCCCTGGCAACAACCTGATTTTGCACTTCTGGCCTCCAGAACTTGAGAGAATACAATTCTGTTGTTTTAGGCCATCAAGTTGTTTCAGCAGCCAGAGGAAACTAATACACTCCCTCACAGGATTGCTGCAAGAATTAAAAGAGGTAACATCCATAACGTAGCTGGCAATCAACAATTCACAACAATTATTGTTATAATTTACCTCCTTTCTCTGGACCTTCATCTCCCCACCTGTAAAATCAGAATTTAGATGGGATAAAAATGTCCAAGTTTTTGCTACCTCGTGCCGGCTCCTTCACCCCTCAACTCCCTCACAAGGGAGGTTGGGACCATGTTAATTTCTCATCTCCCTTCTTCTCCCTTCTGTCTCTCATTCCAGGGGTCCATGACAGACAATGTCCCCAAATGACGGGTCTTTACATCTCTGTGTCCATCACGGAGGATGGTGGGCACTTATCCTCATCTTCAAACTGGACGTGATGATGAGACCACAGAATCCTGAGCAGTCACCCTCCAAATCTTCCAACATGAAAGAAGATCCTGGGCACGTCACTCAACCCCACTAGGACATGACTGCCCAGAGTATATTTTAGGAATTATAATATTCTCTCCCTTCTCAGGGCTTGATGAGAAGGAAGCACTTCAAACGACCACATCAATGGCTAAAGCAAAAACAGCAACCACGAATGGTGGAAGTGCTAACAGACATAAAAGTAAAATGTGCAATGACAGTAAGAATGTCAGTGACGTTTAAAATTTACAATGACCTTCTAAATGACAACGATAGCAGAAAGGATGGGAGGAAGGAGATGGCGATGCTTCATGGGTGTACTGGACGGGGACTTCTCACCAGACTATGCAAAGAGGCCCTTTAACTACTCTCCCCGGCTCCATTCTCTCCTCTTCTCACTCTTGCCCTGCCACTCAAAGTCAGGACTGGAGGGACACTCCTAGCAGAAGGGCGGGAGCAATAGATCCATTTATCTTTCTAAAAAATAAATCTGGCCAGATCCCTCCCTTTCTTAAGTCCCTTCGAGGAATTCAAACTCCACTTCCATACCCATGAAGTCCTTTGTATGTGTAAGAATAAACAGCCTTGGGGCTTCCCTGGTGGCGCAGTAGTTAGGAATCCGCCTGCCAATGCAGGGCACACGGGTTCGAGCCCTGGTCCAGGAAGATCCCACATGCCGTGGAGCAACTAAGCCCGTGCGCCACAACTACTGAGCCTGCGCTCTAGAGCCGTGAGCCACAACTACTGAAGCCCACGCGCCTAGAGCCCGTGCTCCGCAACAAGAGAAGCCACCGCAATGAGAAGCACGCGTGCCACAACGAAGAGTGGCCCCAGCTCATCGCAACTAGAGAAAGCCCACATGCAGCAACAAAGACCCAACACAGCCAAAAATAAATAAAATAAAATAAATTAATTAAAGAAAAGAAAAAGAATAAACAGCCTCCGCTTGATTAGGTAACATGTAACATGGTAGCGGAGGTCCCACCCAAAAGGTACTCAGTGAATGCTAATTTCCTTGCTGCCTCCACACTCCCTGCTCTCTTCAACTGGCCAGAAAGAGAACTCTCTTATTTCCTATTAACAAACAATGCTTAACTATTAGCTGTAGCTGCAGATACATAGAAACAGAGACTAAATAGATCTCAGATTCTTGGCCACTGGCTCCCCATCCTATAGGGACACAGTGGCCTGCTCTTTCATGCCAAAGGCACAGGACATGCTTCCTACAAGGGCTCAGTCCCAATGAATGTGGTCAAAGCCTTAGATTCTCAAGAAGTTTTCAAGGAAATATTTTTGCCCTCAAAATTGCCTCCTTCTTTTTATCTAGAATGATGATTTATTTTGTTATTCAGTGAGTGAAAATTCATGAAACTTTGTGGTTAGAGCAAAAACGTCACACATGATTCCATATGTCCATGCAGTGGGGCTGAGAAAATCTGACAGTGAAAACCACCGTTTCTTCCCCTAGAGTTTAAAGGCCTCCAGCCTCTTTTTTTTTTCTTATAATACTTTATTCCCTTAAAAACATTGCTTAAAAAAATCATAACTAGATACAAGGTTCTATAAATAAAGACAATGGTCAAAGCACTGTATTTTCTTAGATTAGTTTCAAGATTCAAATTCTCAAATGCAAATGTAACATTTCCAAGTCATGGACCCAGAAGTAGACCTGACAGACCAGCTGGTCCAATCCAGAGAGGCAACATGGAGAAATGGAAACAACGGTGGGTCCCATGAGAAGCATCCAAGGACCTGGATTTGAGGTTCAGTCCTCCCTGCACTAGGCACAGGACCTTGGGCAGGTCAGTAAACAACCAAGTCCTGGCCTGTAAAACAGATGCATCCCATCTGCCCAGCATGCTTGAGAAAATTGTGATAGTAAATGGAAAAGCTGAAAGTGCTCTATAGTGACCAGGGATAAATATTCTCCCACACTCTTCACTCTACCTCTCTGGACTCAAGGCCCATTTGGCCTGAGGAAACAAGAGTAAAGGGATAATTAGAGAAAGCCATGGAACACACATGCGTAACCAGCATCTGGATCAAGAAACAGGATATTATAGCACCCTAGAAGGCCCCTTCACACCTTGTTCCAGTCATTAGACTTTCCAGGGGGAACCACTATCCTGACTTCCAAACCTCATATTAGTTGTACCTATTTATGAATTTCATGTAAATGGAACTAGATAGGTTGAACTCGTCTACATGACTTCTGCTCAACATTAAGTTTGTGAAATTCATTCACATTGTTATGTGTAATTATAACTTGTTCATACTTGTTGCCTATAGTATGTAACTACATGACAATATCACAATTCACGTATCTGTTTTACTCTTGATGAGCATTTGTGTAGCTTCCCATTTGGGGCTGTTATGAACATTCATGTGCATATCTTTTGGTGAACATTTGTGTGCTTATCTGTTGAGTGTATATCTACTAGTGAAATCGCTGGGTCACGGGGTGTGCATAAGTTCAGCTTTATAAAAAACTGATACAGCCAATCAGTTTCCCAAACTTGTTGTACCAACCTCTACTCCCACCAGCAGTGTATGAGAGTTCCAGTTGCTCCACATCTCAACAACACTTGATACTGTCTGTCTTTTTCATTTTAGCCATTCTGGTGGGTTGGAAGTGGCGTCACACTGCAGAATGATATTTTTAAAGTGTAAACCAGATTATGTTTCTCTGCCAATGGTTTCTTTCTGCAAGCAGAATAAAACCCAACTCTTCAACCTGACCTATAAGGCCTTGGTTACCTCTGACCTTCTCTCTGACCACTCACTCTACTCACTATTCCTCCACTCCACCACCTTTCCAATCTTCAGATATGCCAAGGTCATTCCCAACTCAGGTTCCTTATATTTGCTGTTTCATCTGTCTAGGAAGTTTTCCTCCAGATCATCCCATGAATAACTACTGCTGGCTCACTCATACATTCAAAAAATATTACTGAGTGATTATCAGGTTCCTTCTCAAATGTCACCTCCCTCCAAGGATCTTTCCCTGATTACCATCAAATGTAGTCAAGACTACTCCATTACCACTACCACCACCACACGTTCACTCTCTAGCCCCTTATCTTGCTTTATTTTCCTGTTTAGTAATTATCACTACCTCCCATTTCCTCTTTTAAGATTTCTGCCTTATCACACTAGGATATAAACTAAGAGCAGAGACAGTCAGTGTATCTTCAACTAGAACAGTGCACACAGTAAGTATACAATAAATATTTATGGGATGAACAGAGAATGAAAGGGAAGGAATTCACATAGCCTTCTCAAAGTTAACCATAGAATATTAAAGCTAATGGAGCTCCTTCTATGTTTTTCTATCTTACTCCCGCCCCCATCCCACTTGACTGATAAAAATGAAGCTCAGAAAGATAAAGTGAATTGGTCAAGCCAGCAGCAGAAATGGAGTTTGAATCCAAGCTCATGATTTCTAGTTCTAGTATACTATTCTGCCTACAAGAACAGGGGACAAAGTCTAATCCCATTTGAATGAGTCTCTAATTACTGAATATTGGACTTTAGGAACTGATTCAACCTGGAGAAGTCCCCTCTCATACCATGAAGGTAGACAACACATCAAGAGAATATGACACAGGAATCACTTCTGGTTTCCCCCCAAATCACCTCTGACCTTGGTTCAGAGGAAGAGGATGACACTGAGAGGGTAAATATGGACGAGGGTGGCTCTGAGTCTACCTCCCATTCTCTTAAGAAAGGAAAGTGAACCATCTTGGCAGGAATAATTTCCCTGGGCTCCAAGGGCCTGAGATCTACCAGGAGATCATGGCCTACCGGGAGAGGGCCCTGTCTCACATGCTTAGTTTGGGTGAGAATCAGGTTGTACCACAACACGAGCCTCACAGCCAGTTGCATAATTGGATATGTAATCAGTACCTTCAAGAACTTCAGCCAAAAACACTCCTGACACCACTTCGATCTTGCTGAATCAACTCCAAACCCCATGACTGGATGATTCACTGGTCTCCTCTGGGGTCATGACTATCAGGTGCTGACCCAGGAATTAGAACTAAATTCATAAGGGGAAAGATCCACTAGTTGGAACTCTGGTTTTTCCAGTGCTTCAACCTACTGCTCCTTGGGTTTCCAAGCAGTGATGGAGGCCATGTTGGTCTCTTCCTTATCAATCCAAATAAACGGAAGATAACCAGAGACCAACTAGATAAGATAGGGAGCTACCATTTGGGAAGAAATCAACCAGGAATGATTAAAAAACAAAAACTTACAAAACCACAACCTCTTATCATAATTCTAAAATCCAAAAACCACTGAAAACTGTTTTTTTTTCTTTTTTTTACAAATTTATTTATTTTTGGGTGCATTGGGTCTTTGTTGCTGCACGCGGGCTTTCTCTAGTTGTGGCTACTCTTTGTTGTGGTGCGCTGGCTTCTCATTGCGGTGGCTTCTCTTGTTGCAGAGCACAGGCTCTAGGCATGTGGGCTTCAGTAGTTGTGGCTCGCGGGCTCCAGAGCGCAGGCTCAGTAGTTGTGGTGCACAGGCTTAGTTGCTCCACGGCATGTGGGATCTTCCCGGACCAGGGCTCAAACCTGTGTCCCCTGCATTGACAGGCGGATTCTTAACCACTGCGCCACCAGGGAAGTCCCTGAAAATTGGGTTTTTTGCTTGATTGTTTTGTATATTTGTGGCAAATTCACCTGGCAGCAAATCCTGAGAGCGAAAACTGACATGAGACTATTTTTAGCCTCTATTTATCCTACTTCGGGTGCATACTCATACATTTTGATGTAGAAATATTACCGTTTGATTTTGAGGTGCTGAGTCAGACCCCAATGGAGTGATCAGAATATACAGTATATTGTACATCTTACTACTTTAATGAAAACTGAAAAATTCTTAATACCAAAACACATCTTGCTCCTAAGATTTTAGGTAAGCATGGCAGACCTGTAATTTTTCACTTACCTTATTTGTTCTGCACAAAAAACTAGGGCAGACAGTATTGTCCTCATTTAACAAATGAATAAACTGAGGCTCAGAGAAGTTAGATGACCTGCTATCTATCACTGCATAACAAATTACTCCAACACTTAATGGTTTAAGACAAAAATAAACATTTATCGCTTCACAGTTTCTGTGGATCAGGGATTTGAGAGTGGCTTAGTTGAGTGGTTCTGGTTACAGGCCTCTCATGAAATTGTAGTCAAGATGTTGACCAGTTATCCAGTGTGTTTTATCTGAAGGTTTGACGGAGGCTGAAGGATCCACTTCCAAGATGGCTCACTCACATGGCTGTTGGCAGGAGGCTTTGGTTTCTTGTCACATGAATCTTTCCCTACGTCTGCTTCAGTACCCTCCCAATATGGCAACCAGATTCCGCCCGCCAGAGCAAGTAACCCAAAACAGAGCAGGATGGAAGCCACAATGTCTCTTATGACCTAGACTCACAAGTCACATTCTATCATTTTCATAATATTCGACTGGTTACAAAGGTCAGCCTTTCAAATATGAGGAAGAACTACATAAGGACATAAATGCCACCGCAATTATATAATATTTTGTTTATGTTTTACAGATGAAGTCTAAGCAACTGGTCCAAGGTTGCATAGCTCGTCAGATGCAGAATAGGACTTGAAGCCAGGCTGACCAGTTCCAGAGTCCATACTTTTAACTGCGACATGATAATACCTCCTTCAATTTACTCGACTGTCCTCTAATATATTGGACATTTAAGTAAATTCTAGTTTCTTGTTACTATAAATCATACTGAACACTTTCCACATAAATCTATATCTCCAGCTCCTGTTCTTTTGTTAGGACAAATGCCTAGAGGCAAAATTGCCAAGTCAAAAGGTACGAACTTTTTTAATCCTCTTGACATATATTACAAAAAATAATCTCCAGAAAGGAAACACCAATTAACAAACTCAGTGAATGTTCCTGTGAATGCCTGTCTCGCTACATCCTTGATACAACTGAATATCATTATTGTTTAAATATGTTAATTTTATAGGCTATAAATACTTATATTGATTTGCATTTCTTCATATAGTTATTATTATTTATCTGCACATTTAGGAGTTTTGGTTGTAAGTAACAGAATTTGACTAATTTAAAGTTTTTTGTATCCAAAGAATACAGGTGGCTCAGGGAATTAAAGGGAAGGTTGGAAAATATGGCTTGTAAAGAAAAGGAGACCAGAGCATGCCGAGGGCTCTAGGCAACAGGAAGGGATGGATGGCCTTAAAGGCCACAATCACTGGAATGAGTCGGTTTCAACATTCTATCCATCCTTGGGTCAAAGAGCCCAAGCCTGAATCATGTATCTCACCTTAGGTAGGGCAGGGCAAGTTGCCTTGATTCAACCAAGACAGCACTTAGTGGGGGAGAGGTAATTACCCAGAAGTAGGTAAATTGCTGTTGCCAAAAGAAGAGATGGATCCTTTACAGCTGAAGAGCAATAAATGTCTACTACAGGGTTCAATTTGATGGCTCCCAAACCCATGCTGTTAAGTTAAAAATTCTCTGCTCCTTATGCTGGCTCATCGTCTATTTTTATTCATTGGTCAAGTAAAATAACTTTACTTTGTTTTTAACCTAAGAAGTTCAGCATCATTGGAGTCCCCACCATGGACAAGCCAGGGAAGAGTTCTCTTTGGTTGGGAGAAAAGTCTAAAAATGTAGAAATGTGGAGATACGATGCCTTCAACTTTGCCAAGTAAAATAACCAAGAACAAAGGGATTAGACCGGCTCTGGTCTGAATGTTTGTGACCCCCCCCACCCCCACCCCGATCCCGCCCAAATTCATATGTTGAAATCTTAATGCCCTATGTGATCGTATTAGAAGGTGGGGCCTTTGGGAGGTGATTAAATACTGAGGGTGGAGCCCTCATGAATGGGATTAATGGTTTTATAGAAGAGACCCCCGATTGCTTCCCAGCCCAATTTCCATCACATGAAAACTGATGCGACGAGAAGTTTGCAATGTAGAAGAGGGCCATCACCTGACCATGCTGGCACCCTAATCTTGGACTTCCAGCCTCCAGAGCTGTGAGAAGTAAATTTCAATTGTTTATTAGTCACTCAGTTTATGGTATTTTGTTAGACTGAGATAAGCCCTTTACCAGGGGTTGGCAAACGTTTTCTGTGAAGAACCAGACAGTAAATATTTTAAGGTTTGAGGGGATAACATTCTCTACAACTACCCAATTCTGCTCTTGTAGCACAAACGTACTCAGAGACAATAAGGAAACAAATGGACCTGGTTGTATTCCAACAAAACTTTACTGACAAAAACAGGTGGCAAGCAGGATTTAGTCTTGGGGAGGGGGGGATACTTTCCTGACCTTGTCTTTAAACCAAACAACAACAAAATGTATAAATGCTTCTGTTTGTGGTTATTTTAATCCTGGCTCCAAAACTGTAACATTTCTCCTGTGGTTTTAAGGAATTTACCTTCAGATGCCAATATTTAGGACAGTGTTCACTTGGTTTATCACCTGCATTTTAACTATAAATTACTTCAGGTGATTTTGGCTTGGAGAAAACATGAGAGCAATAATGAACTATTTGGTAGGCACTCAATATCCACCTCAAAATCAACTTCGCTATCCATGTAGATGGGGACAAGCAGATGTGTTTATTCATTCAAGAACATTCAACATGCATTTACTCAGCACATACTATGTGCCAGGGACTAAGGCTAGATACACAAAATACACAGGCCCAGGCCTTAAAGAGTTTAAGCCTGGTGGAGAAAATTACAGTCTAGAAAAATAATCCATAGTTGCTGAGTGCTACTCTAGTGGGTAATGGATGGGTGTTACAGAGAACTGGAATCAGGTTTGAAGAGCTGTAACTGTCTGAAAATGGAACAGGGTGCCTCATGGACAGGTCGGAAGAACTCCAGCTTTTCAGGATAACCAATGCCCAAGGCCAATTCCTAATCTGGGCAAATCTCAGACTGTATAGCTCTGTAAGATTCTACAATCACCAGATACCCCTTGGAGTGCCCGCAAGATTTGTAAGAATTCCCCCTTCAGTGGGTGTCCTCCTCGATATGTCATGTTGAGCTCCCAGCAGCTGAATCTATACTATGTTCTGATGCCTGTGTTCATGATTGATTGATCCAGGGGTTGACAACTGACCCAAGTAGGGTACAGTAGAAAGTCTCCAAAGATGGCCACCATTGACTCCTTTCCTCGCTCTGTGCACATGCTACTCCTCACGCCCAGAAGGGAAGTCTATTTCGCCTATGCTTGAATCTGGGTTGATCTGAGTGAAGTTTTTGACCAAAGGTAATGGCAGAAGTGATGTTGTCTGACATCAAAGGCTAGGTCAGAAGACCTAGTCCTTAGTCCTTTGTAACATCTGTCCTTGGAACTCAGCTGCTATGCTGTGAGGAAGTCAAGCAGCCCGATGAAGAGGCTCACATGGCGAGAAACTGAGGTCTCCCCATTGATGGTCTGGCTGAGATCCCTGCTGACAACCAGGACCCACCTACTAATCATGTGAATATGCCATCTTGGAAGTGGATCTTTCAGCAGCACCAGCTGATGCTGCATGAGCTACGTCGCTGAGCCCTGCCCAAATTCCTGACTCGTAAATCATAAGATGAAATAAAATCATTGTTTGGGGGCTTCCCTGGTGGCGCAGTGGTTGAGAGTCCGCCTGCTGATGCGGGGGACACGGATTCGTGCCCCGGTCCGGGAAGATCCCACGTGCCGCCGAGCGGCTGGGCCCGTGAGCCATGGCCGCTGAGCCTGCGCGTCCGGAGCCTGTGCTCCGCAACGGGAGAGGCCGCGGCAGTGAGAGGCCCGCGTACCGCAAGAAAAAAAAAAAAATCATTGTTTGAAGTCACTAAGTTTTGAGGTACTTTGTTATTCAGCAACAGATCATTGGAACATGAGCCAACCACAGTCTTTCTCTCCCAACAATTTGAAATTTCGGTTGGAGATAAACAAAATATTGGAAATTTTAGGAGCTGAGTCTCATTAAAAGCAACCCTTGGGGGCTTCCCTGGTGGCGCAGTGGTTGAGGGTCCGCCTGCCGATGCAGGGGACGCGGGTTCGTGCCCCGGTCCGGAAGGTCCCACATGCCGCGGCGCCGCTGGGCCCGTGAGCCGTGGCCGCTGAGCCTGCGCGTCTGGAGCCTGTGCTCCGCGGCGGGAGAGGCCACAACAGTGAGAGGCCCGCATTATCGCAAAGAAAAAAAAAAAAAAAAAAAAAAGCAACCCTTGGTGTGCATTAGAGTCACATGGAGAAACTGTGTGAAATGTAAAGTTCTGGGCTACAACCCTTCCCCTAAAGTTCTGATCCAGTCAGACTGGGTAGAGCTTAGGGATATTTTAAGCAAACATTGTAAGCAAGCATCCCAGGTGCTTCTGATATCATGGACTAAAACCATGATTTGGATACACAACCTAGAGAAACAACACACACACATCCACTTAGATTTTCCCTCCCCTTGTGTTGCCAAACTGGCCTTGACTTGAGCCCCTGACAATCCAGTGTTAGCTATTTGTAGCCTAAAAACTGGTTGGATCTCAAGGTGAAGAAAAGCCCACATCAATTAAAAAACTCAGTAGAGGAATGGTGGTGCTTGAATCCTCATGAACCCACAGTTCTCTCTAAATTGAAGACTTAATCATCTCCCTAATTTTAGAATCCTGACATATCTAGGATTGCGAGATTAAAGACCTCTTTAAACTGCAATGTGAAACGTGTTCTGGTCCTTGCTATATTTTTTTCTCCAAAAAGCAAATCTCATCAGCCACCTTGGGGATTCTTCTGGATTATATCACAGACAACAGGATTCTCTCAGTAAGACAAGCTGGCTGTGACTGCCAATGTCTGCAGACGGAATTTCAAAGGGCTGGTCAGTATGTGTGAACTCTAGTGAGGCGACTGCTTCGGGGGGAAGATTTCCTTTGAGGAGTTCAGATAGGAAAGCTGATTTACATGCACTGGACTCCCACAGACCTGCTCTAGTTAGACATGAATCGGGTCAAGGTCTGTGCGTTCTTTCCTGCTTGAAGGTTTATTGGGAACAAGAAAAAGAGAGAAAAAAAAAATCTCTGTAAGTTAAGTTGGTGGACTCTTCACTTTTTCCCACAGCCAGTCCAAAGAGGCAAACACTATATAAATGAGTATTTAATAGGACTCAGAGTGACAAGCCTGGAGTTTTCAAATATGGGGTCAATGCTAGCAAACTTGGAAAGCAGGTGACATTTACTTCAGCAAACTTCTCCCAACTCTGTGCTTCATAAGACCTCTCCTTGCTTTTTACCCTCTGTCTTCACACTGCCCTTCTGTTCCTCAGTCTTCCCCACACTAAGGTTCCCCACCAAGAAGTAGCTTCTTTAGGAAGTAACTTAAGCTCCAGAAGTGTTTTCCTCCTCTTTCTTCCATCTGCCCAGCCCTCCATCAAAACACACCCTTCCCAGTATCCATGTCCTCTGGACCCTCCTCACACCTCATCATGATTCATCCTTCTGGCAGCACTAAGTAGGGGAGAATTTTTACTATTATCCTTCACGTTTCAGCTTTGCAATTTATAGGAAACTGGAAGAAGCAATCCCTTGGGGTAACTAGTAGTTAAAGCTTCAGGCTCATAGCAGTGAGATGACAGGGTTTAGAGCAATGCATGGCTAAAGAACATATGATATGCGCGTGCGTGCGCGTGCGCACACACACACACACACTGGAATACTACTCAGTCATTAAAAAGAACGAAATTTTGCCATTTGCAGCAACATGGATAGACTTGGAGGGCGTTATGCTAAGTGAAATAAATCAAACAGAGAAAGACAAATACTGTATGATATCACTTATCTGTGGAATCTAAAAAAGACAACTAGTGAATATGACAAAAAAGAAGCAGACCCACAGATACAGAGAACAGACCAGTAGTTACAAGTGGGGAAAGGGGAGGGGGAAGGGGCAAGATAGAGGTAGGGGAATAAAAGGTACAAACTACTAGGTATAAAATAAGCTACAAGGATACCTTGTACAACACTGGGAAGAGGACCAATATTTTATAATAACTATAAATGGGGTATAACTTTTAAAACTGTAAATCATTATATTATATCTAGTATATAAATACATAATATTTTACAGCAACTATATTATCATTTTTTAAAATGTTTATAGCAGCTTTATTCATAGTTGCCTAAAACTACAAATAACCCAAATGTTCATCAACAGAATGGATAAAGCACAATATACATATATCATGAAGTTCTAGCCACATTAAGGAAGAAACAAACAACTGCTCCAGGCTACAATGTCAGTGAATCTCAGACATAATGAGCAGTGTATATGTCAATTCTTTTAAAAAAGCACTGAAGGAGAAAAAAAAGCAATGCATGGCTCCTTCTTTGTACCAGGCAAACTTAGAGGCTCAGGGGAGTTGTAGGGTCCTGGGCAATGAGGAAAGAAGAGTTCATTCTTAAATGAGGGTTTAACTGAATACATTTGGATTTTTGGAATGAAAATGACCTCTCCTGTAACTTAGAATCTATTTATTCTTCCCTGTGCAAATTAACAAAGCTTATTTTTAAAATCTGGAAAATAAAACCAACTCAAAAATTAAATTAAAGAAAAAATGGAAATCTGAAACTCACCCTCCCAAGGTTCTACTGGCTGACTCTGTGGCACATTTTTGTGGGCAGTTTACATTCAAGGCACGTCACTGCCCTTGGCCCTGGCTCAGCATGGAGAAGGGGGCACTGATCAGTCTGTCTGACCAAAGCTAATTTCCCAGCTTGTCTACCTTGGATCCCAAGATTTCCAACATAACTCTATTTTCACATGAAAAAAAATCCAGACTAGAAATCAGAAGACCTGTCTTGTAACCCAGGTTCTGCTGCTAAATATGGGGTCTTGAACTTAAGAGAAAAATGAAGAGTACAAACCTGGGAAATTCTCTTCACCCTAAAAAATCTAGGATTCCAAGATTGAAGGTCTTTGTTTAAAATACACATTAATTCCCTGAAAAGAGTGACACATTAATCATCTACTACCCACTGCCCCTAAGTTCGAATGAACTTCCCAGCTTAGCTTATTCATCTTCTTCTCACAGGTCCTAAAGGAAGCCACAGAAGATGAGCAATTTAAATAGGATGATGAGAAGGGAAAGTTCTAGAATATGGAGGCTTCTCAAGGGAGGAAAGGAATGTGGTGGGAGACCCTGCTGGAGCAGGGGAAAGCATAAGGCTCTGGACCCCCACTGTGGAGGCACCGAAAGGAAAGGGAGGCCACGGACAAGGCACAGAAAAACGAATTTTTTCCATTTCACATTTTTTCCCTTGGCTGGGGCTAAAGAAAAACTGCAAAAAGTCCATCATAGTGAGAGTTTTTTAGACCATTGTGGATGCTTATTAAATGGTAAATAACTCTAGAAATAATGATCCCCAGGAACGCTAGTCCCATCACTGCCCTGACCCAAGTCAAAATAAGTGCTTTCTCTCCTTTTCGAGAAATGAGACTCAGCTGATGTGAGGTCAGCAGGGGTTAGGAGGGGGAGAAAAGAAGAAAATAATCAGCAGTTGCCTTTATCAAGCATCCACTCTGCACTAGGCGCCGTGCTAGGGTCTCGCTGGACGTGACAAATCTGCCAAGATGAGATTTATCATTCCCATTCTACACACGGGGGCCACTGAGGCTCAGAAGAGGTCCCCGTGCCCAACATCACCCAGCTGTGATGGGCACAGCCAGGATTTAAACCCACACCTGGGTGACACCAAAACCTCTACTCTTTCTACAATGACCACGGACAATGAGTTTTAGCAAGTGAGTTTTAACTTTCCACTTAAGTGATAAGCAAAGTAGTACTAATGATTAACATCCAGTGAGGGCCCATTATTTGCCAACCACTGTGCTAAATGCCATCATTTATCATGACATTTAATCCTCACTCTGACCCGATAAAACAGCGAATATTTGCCCATTTCACTGCTGTGGAAGCCGAGGTTAAGCAATTTGCCCAAGGACACATGATTAGACAGCAAAGATTGAAGCCAGACAATTGGACACCAAAGACCATAATCTTAACCACTGCACAGAGCAAACTTATCTTAGTCCAATCCCCCCATAAATAAAAACGTGTTACTGCTCAGTGTATTAAGAGGGATGAAGATAGAGGGAATTTTAACTACGATCCAGGCTGTTGACAGATCCAGAAATCGCTCTTTGACAGCAGCTTGGAGTGACTGAGGGGTGGATGTTTTCAGAGTGACAGCCCTGCCCCCAAAGCTATTCAGGCCCCAAACAAAACCTTCTCTGTGTCCCTGATGTTCTTAAAGAACACAGGCCAATTTCAACAATCCCGGACAAATGGCTGCCGCCGTACCACAGCCTGCAGAACAGCACCCTGACCTTCTCCTGGAAAATGGTTCTGGCATCTTTGCAAAGATGGGAAACCGGAGTGAGGAGGAGACAGGGAGGAGAGGTAAAGTGTGGAGAAAGCAAAACAAAAACCAGTGTCCACGTACGTAAAAGGCAGAGGGAAGCTGAGCTAATGAAAGAACATATTTCCACAAATGGAACCAAAACATGTCTCACAAACTCTCTCGGCCTTACAAAGGATTAGCTGCTAAAGGACATGACCGTGGGTACCACTCTCTGTTTACAAGCTTCTCCTCCATGCTGCATGGAGACGTGACTTTCTGTGTCCTCGCTGAAGGGCTAATTATCTCCTTACCTGAGCTGCCTAAACCCAACAATTCCCGGAGTCTCTAGGACAGGAGTCAAGGAGCAAGGCCTGGAGGGGCACTGGCTGTTGACACATGTTCCCTGTCAGCTGAGATACGTGTGTCTTCAAGAGTTTTCCCACCACAAACAACTAGCCTGTATGCTTCAGAAAAGTCGGTGTCATGAAAGACAAAAAAAAAAAAAAAAAAAAAGCTGAGGAACTGTTCCAGATTAGAGGAGATTAAAGAGGCATGATGACTAAATGCAATGAACGATCCTCCACTGCGTTTTGGACTGGGGGTGGATATTGCCATGAAGGATATAATTGGGGCAACTGGCAAAATTTGAACATGGAGCTAGCTAACAGTGTTTTACCCTAAAGTTAAATCTGAACGTGACGGTTATACTGCAAAATGCAAATAGACAATGGCCAGACCATGTCTTAAAAAAACTTTGACCCACGACCTGTAGCCACCTGCCCAGGAAACCAACCCCTTACCTACAATAAACAGCCCAGGTACCCGGCCTGCTATAAGTCAGATTTGCAGGAAGTCAGATGGCTCTCTCTAGTGACAATGCGAGAAGCTAAACAATAGTTCTGTGACAACTGGCCCCAAATGGCCAGGACTTGATTAATAACTGACTACTTCCCTAAATTTTGTTCCTGTTTCCCACTTAGGACCAACCAGAGAAAGTCAATCATGCACCCCTTACCAATCATGTGGGTCCCGCGCTTCTAGTTAGCCTGCCTCCAGCATCCCCACGCCAACAGCCTCCAATCAGTGCATACCTTAAGCTTTCCCTTTTCTCCGCTATAAAGCTTTCTCAACTCCTCTGCCTTTCTTTGCGTCTCTTTCAAAATTCAAGGGATGGTGGCCGACTCCCTTGCTATAGCAAGCTCAGAATAAATAACCTTTGCTTTTTTCACTTGGTGGGTCTTTGTTTATTTCCACCGTTTTGCGATTATGTGAGAGACTGTCCTTATTCACGGGAAATATAGGCTGAAGTGTTTAGAAGTAAAGGGTTTTCTGAACCTCAGTGGTTCAGAAATATATATATACATCGGGAGACAGAGAGGGAGAGATAAAGCAAATGTGGTTACAAGTTAACAATTAATGAATCTGGGCGAATGGTGAGGAAGTTCTTTGTACTCGTCTTGCAACTCTTTTGTAAGTTTGAAATTATCTCCAAATGAAACGTTTTTTTAAAGTGTCCCCCCAAAAAATAAAATAAAAAAATAAAGTGTCCCCAGCTGACTGCTTACATCCTGACCAGACAGACCACACCTATTCAGCTAAGATCTCAGAAGATGGACTCGTGTCTTGTCTGTGTCACTTTATCCACCTGCTCCCCTTGCAGAACCACAAAGGCAGAAGCCAGGGCTCTCTTGACCCCGACCCCTGAAGAGCGATCACACATTCCCCACACTCACACTTTCCTAACCCTCTTTGGCAGTGATCTTTTCGGATCCCTGGCTGCGTAGAGAATCAGAGTGATCTTGAAGTCCCTTCTCCCTTCTTCCCTGGGCCAAGGGGCACAGAAGGGGCACAGGATGCTCCTCTCATTATCAGCCCTCACATGTACCCTGGGCCTCGTGATGCAAATGGCTTGTGAACTGAAGATTGCAAGGATGTTTGGAGATTGGCCATCAGTTTCTTAAGGCTAAGCTGAGTTCTTGGAACTGGCAGGACTTAACTATTACATTCCAAAGCTGCTGTATATGACTGTTCCCTAATCTTGCCTCCTTCCTTTTCTTTCTTGCAAATTATTGGGGCTCCCTCTTCTTTATTAAGACTCTCTTTATCCCTTCACCCAGTGGTTCCTAACCTTGGCTACACAATGGATTCATCTAAGGAGCTTTAAAAAGTACTGATGCCGGGTCCCGTGTCCAGGAGACTCTTATTCAATTGTTCCAAGGTGCAGCCTGGGATTGGGGAGTTTTGTTGTGTTTGTTTTGATTTTTAAGTTCCCTGGAAGATTCCAACGTTGCAGCCAAAATTGAGAACCACTGTCTAAGGCATTGTCAAGTACATCTACAAAGCTCTTCTCTCCCAGGTTTCCCATGTTTCTAATTACTCTGGGGAGATTTCCGATCATTTGCTCAAACCTCAACGAAGCTCCCACATAGGGGGAATTTCCCTGAAGTGCTTAGAATTCACTTCAAAAGAGTGATTTATTTGAAAATCTTTCCCCAGCAATGAATTAAAGGAAGATGAGACACGCGAAAACCTGCTCCAGTTAATAACAATCGAAGGTAACCATCCTCATTTCCTATAAATAAACTCACCCAGCCTGTATTTACAGGGCAAAAACCCCAGCGGCATCACAGCACACAGCACACATCCCCTTGTGACTGCACAAGGTCTACAAGGCAGAAAACAACAGACCATCCATCCAGATGTAGATATAAGATACCGAGAATACATCGGGCAGAGCGATGATGAAACTGCACCAGATTTACAGCAACAGGTGGTGGCCTGTCCTAGCAGGCGTGTACATGGTCATCCAACCTCTCAGTCACAGGAAAGAGAGAACAAGAAGGTCCTGCACCAAGAATCTGTTGAAAGGTCTGTGGCTTGGATTCCAAACAGGGGGGCCTGGAAGAGGCTGGGAAGGCATGCCCTTGTGCAGTTTTCAGTCCAGATATTCAGACTTATGAAGGGGGCTTCTGAAAATGACTTGTCTCTCCTGTCTCCTGCTCGGCCCAATGAAATGAATTTTTGCGGGTAGGGCCCAGGCACTAGTATTTTTAAAGGCTCCCCAGATAGTCTAAGGTGCTGTCACGACTTTGAGTGTCACCTCCACGTAGAATCCTCTCGTCTCACCAGTCAGGGAGGACCCCGAGTCCCCAGGCCCCCTGAACCGGGCTCTGGAGCCACATCCCTTCTCCTACCCCCACCCCCTTAAGCACTGCCTTCTCTTCCCACACCCCTGCTCCTGTTACACACACACACACACACGCCCATGAACACTCACACTAACACATACTCTCACACACGAACCCACAGAGTGAAACGCCCAGCAATTCTGTGTGTTATTACAGTTTCTTGCATGTGAGTTGCTTCCCTAATTATGCTGTGAGTTTCTGGAAGCAACTATCTCGTCTCACCCTGGGATTCCGCTAGATGGGTCTCAATAACGTGTAAGTGCTGAATGGCTGAAGGGTCTGTTGATCCATTCAGCCAGAACTATCAGAAGACAATTCACCTCACTGAGCCCAAGACTTGGCATCGTGAAGCTCAGTCAGACAGCTATTGAATATTCCATACCATGGCCTGGATTTGAGTTTTGGCTCCAACACTTAGGAACTCTGTGACCTTGAGCAACGGCCTCAGCTTCTGTAGCAACCAAATGAAGATAATATTACTACCCACCTCATAGCGTTGTTAGATGATACTACACGCAAAGCACTTTGCAACTACATAGTGTCTGGCAGATAGAAAACACTCAGTGAATGTTTCAGTGAATGATTTCAATAGCCACATCTACGGACCAAAGTTTGCTCTAAAATGATCCTCAAAGCCCAACCTGAACTGTGTAATATCTTCTCTAAGCAGTGACAATGGTTAGCAAAAGTGGTCTCCAGATGGTACAGTGCCCATCACCCTACTGACGTGCCAATGTCCTGTCGGGGTGACCGTGCAGCTCCTGTTCAGACTGTTCTCAGTTTAAAAGAGCCACCCAGAAAGTGTCAATCCATGCCTCGTCTGTTTCATTCTTCCCCTATAATGGAGTACAGAGCACATGGCAGAATTGTTGAGATCAATCCTGGAAATCGGACCAGTCTCAGAGATGCCCACCAGCCGTGGGGAACGGGGCTGTGGGAGAGGATCTGAAGCACGAATGACGTCAGAATCACTTGCTGCATAGACAAGGGGTGGGCTCCACTGCCAGAAACTCTGATTCCACGGGTCTGGACTCTGTGATTCTTGCAAACAACAGTCCAGGTGATTCTGGGGCAGGTCGTTCAGACCATTCCTGAAGAAAGGTTGATCTTGTACGGTTATCAAGACAGAAATCACTAAGGGGGTCGGGAAGGAATGTGGCTTCTGATGTCAGACATATTCATTATAAGTTTGAATCAGTTACCTAATCTGTGAGTCTTAGTTTCCTCATTTGTAAAATAAGAGTAATAATACCCATCTCACAGGATTATTATGAGGGTCAAATGCCTGGCATTCCAACATGGGAATTTATAGGATGGGAAGAGGAAGCCAGTCCAGCAAACAGACAAAAATATCAGCCAGAATCCAGGTGAAGGATGTGTCTTGAACAGAGAGGGAAGAGCTGTGTCAAAAGCTGCTCAGAGGTCAAGATGAAGACCAAGGATTTTGGCAACATGGAGGCAGCTGGTGACCTTGAAGAGAGTGTTTTAAGATCAAATATACTCTTAAAATATTGGAGCAGTTTCAAGTCAGAAAAAGTGGAAAAAATCTGCATTACTAGCAAATTGTAGACTCACGTAACCCAGCAATTCTATTTCTCGTACCTACCATGCAGACACTCTAGCACACACGCACCATAAAACACACAAGAACGCTCCTAGGTACGAGGAGGACGCGGAACTCGCGTCTCCTCACAACTAGGGCACCTACCACGCCCCTGAGGGGCGGCTGAGGGAGGGCACGGGATCCCACGCCGGAAAGGGGAAATTGGGGAACCGCTGAGAGGGCAGAGGATCAAAAGGGAGCGTGGCCAGGTCTCCCCTGCCCACATGGGCCCCCGGGAGCCTGCTAAGATCCCCGGCCTGATCCTCTGCCCACCGAGGTGCCCTCCAGCCGTGCGGGTCCTGAGGGAGAGGGAGGGAGGGAAGGGGGAGCAAGGGTAAAGGCCGGACCTCCGCGACGGCACCCCTGAGGGGCGGCTGGGGGAGGGGAGGAATTTCTACACCCAGCGGGATCCACCCACGGTTAGGGGTCCAGCGGAGACGGGGGAGACCCTGGGGGAGACTGTGGGGGAGGGGCGCGAAGGAACGGAAGGGAACCCAGCACTTTCCCTGTCCACTTAGGCACGGGGGAGCCTGTTGGGCTGGCGGGCCTAATCCTCTGCCCTCGCCCCCCTCCTGCCGCACAGAGCCCAAGCTCCGCCCCTACATCCCCACCCAGGGCCCCACCTCTACACTCGGAGACCCCCTCCGAGGCACCCCCCAACGTGCTGGGCCTAAACCCCGCCCACACACCCTCACTCAGGGCCCTACCTCCAAACTCCGGAACTCCACACTCCAGGACTTCGTTTCCACGTGGGCCACGCCCCTTCAGCGCAGGTCCTAGGCAGAGGCCTTGCCCCACGTTTGAACGTCACACCCCCAGACGTCTAGGTCCCCCCCCTGCCTAAGTTCCACCCCCACCTAAACCCCACCCCCATAGCTGACTTTTTTTTTTTTCCTTTTTTCTTCCTCTTTTAGTTTGGGGTTCTGTTTACCTTGTTGGTTCATTGTTGTTGATGCTTTTATATTTTTATTTTTCCTAATAAATCATTTATTTTTCTAATTTTATTTTATTCTTTATACTTTGTTATTGTTCTCTCCTTTTGGCTTGTTCCCCACCCCCCCTTTTGTTTTCTTTTATTCTGTTGTGCTTTTATTTTACCTTGTTGCAGTTGTTTCAATCATAATTTTATTCTTCCTAATATATTTTTTAGCTTTTATTTTTTATTCTTTGATATCTTACTGCTCCTTTTTTCCTTTCTTTTCTTTTCTTTTTTTGTTTCACATGCCACAAACCTTGCAAGATCTTGGTTCCCAGGCTAGAGATTGGGCCCGAGCTCCTGTGGTGGGACCTCTGAGTCCAAAACCCTGGACTAACAGAGAATCTCAGACCCCAGGGAATATTAATTGGAGTGAGGCCTCCCAGAGGTCCTCATCTAAGCATCAAGACCCTGCTCTATCCAACTGCCTGCAAACTCCAGTGCTGGACGTCTCAGGCCAAACAACCAGTAAGACAGAAATACAGCACCACCCATCAAAAAGAGAGAGAGAAAAAAAGAAACAACAAAAAGTTATGCTACAGACGAAGGAGTAAGGTAAGAACCTAAAACCAAATAAATGAAGATGAAATAGGCAAGCTACCTGAAAAAGAATTCAGAGTAATGATAGTAAACGTGATCCAAAATCTCAGAAACAGAATGGAGAAAATACAAGAAACATTTAACAAGGATCTAGAAGAACTAAAGAGCAAACAAACAGTGATGAACAACACAATTACTGAAATTAAAAATACAAGGAATCAATAGCAGAATAACTAAGGCAGAAGGACGGATAAGTGAACTGGAAGATAAAATGGTGGAAATAGCTGCCAGAGAGCAGTATAAAGAAAAAAGAATGAAGAGAATTGAGGACAGTCTCAGAGACCTCTGGGACAACATTAAACACACCAGCATTCAAATTATAGGGGTCCCAGAAGAAGAAGAGAAAAAGAAAGGGACTGAGAAAATATTTGAAGAGATTATAGTCGAAAACTTCCCTAACATGGGAAAGGAAACAATCAAGTCCAGGAAGCACAGAGAGTCCCATACAGGATAAACCCAAAGAGAAACATGCCAAGACACATATTAATGGAACAATCAAAAATCAATGAAAAAATATTAAAAGCACCAAGGAAAAAGCAACAAATAACATACAAGGGAATCCCCATAAGGTTAACAGCTGATTTTTCAGCAGAAACTCTGCAAGCCGGAAGGGAGTAGCAGGACATATTTAAAGTGATGAAAGGGAAAAACCTACAACCAAGGTTACTCTACCCAGCAAGGATCTCACTCAGATTCGATGGAGAAATTAAAACCTTTACAGATAAGCAAAAGTTAAGAGAATTCAGCACCACCAAACCAGCTTTACAACAAATGCTAAAGGAACTTCTCTAGGCAGGAAATGCAAGAGAAGGAAAAGACCTACAAGAACAAACCCAAAACAATTAAGAAAATGGGAATAGGAACATACATATCGATAATTACCTTAAATGTAAATGGATTAAATGCTCCAACCAAAAGACATAGACTGGCTGAATGGATATGAAAACAAGACGCATACATATGCTGTCTACAAGAGACCCACTTCAGACCTAGCAACACATACAGACTGAAAGTGAGGGAATGGAAAAAGATATTCCATGCAAATGGAAATCAAAAGAAAGCTGGAGTAGCAATCCTCATATCAGAAAAAAGAGACTTTAAAACAAAGACTGTTACAAGAGACAAAGAAGGACACTACATAATGATCAAGGGATCAATCCAAGAAAAAGATATAACAATTGTAAATATCTATGCACCGAACACAGGAGCACCACGATACATAAGGCAAATGCTACCAGCCATGAAAGGGGAAATCAACAGTAACACAATCATAGTAGGGGACTTTAACACCCCACTTTCACCAATGGACAGATCATCCAAAATGAAAATAAATAAGGAAACACAAGCTTTAAATGACATATTAAACAAAATAGACTTAATTGATATTTATGGGACATTCCATCCTAAAACAACAGAATACACTTTCTTCTCAAGTGCTTATGGAACATTCTCCAGGATAGACCATATTTTGGGTCACAACTCAAGCCTTGGTAAATTTAAGAAAATTGAAATCGTATCAAGTATCTTTTCTGACCACAACGCTATGAGACTAGATATCAATTACAGGAAAAAAAATTGTAAAAAATACAAACACATGGAGGCTAAACAATACACTACTAAATAACCAAGAGATCACTGAAGAAATCAAGGAGGAAATCAAAAAATACCTAGAAACAAATGAAAATGAGAACACAACAACCCAAAACCTATGGGATGCAGCAAAAGCAGTTCTAAGAGGGAACTTTATAGCAATACAATCCTACCTCAAGAAACAAGAAAAATCTCAAATAAACAACCTAACCTTACACCTAAAGCAATTAGAGAAAGAAGAACAAAAAAACCCCAAAGTTAGCAGAAGGAAGGAAATCATAAAGATCAGATCAGAAATAAATGAAAAGGGACTTTCCTGGTGCTTCAGTGGTTAAGAATCTGCTTGCCAATGCAGGGGACATGGGTTCAATCCCTGGTCCAGGAAGATCCCACATGCCACGGAGCAAATAAACCCGTGTGCCACAACTACTAAGCCTGCGCTCTAGAGCCTCTGAGCCACAACTACTGAGCCCAAGTGCCACAACTACCGAAGCCTGAGCACCTAGAGCCTGTGCTCCACTACAAGAGAAGCCACCGCAATGAGAAGCCCACGCACCATGATGAAGAGTACCCCCTGCTCACCACAACTAGAGAAAGCCCGCATGCAGCAACAAAGACCCCACACAGCCAAAAATAATAAAAAAATAAGTAAATAAATTTATTATTTTTCTAAAAAAGGAATAAATGCAAAAGAAATGAAGGAAATAATAGCAAAGATCAATAAAACTAAAAGCTGGTTCTTTGAGAAGATAAACAAAACTGAAAAACCATTAGCCAGACTCATCAAGAAAAAAAGGGAGAAGACTCAGATCAATAGAATTAGAAATGAAAAAGAAGTTACAACAGACACTGAATAAATACAAAGGATCATGAGAGATTACTGCAAGCAACTCTATGCCAATAAAATGGAAAACCTGGAAGAAATGGACAAATTCTTAGAAAAGCACAACCTTCCGAGACTTAACCCAGAAGAAATAGAAAATATAAACAGACCAATCACAAGCACTGTAATTGAAACTGTGATTAAAAATCTTCCAACAAACAAAAGTCCAGGACCGGATGGCTTCACAGGTGAATTCTATCAAACATTTAGAGAAGAGCTAACACCCATCCTTTTCAAACTCTTCCAAGAAATTGCAGAGGAAGGAACACTCCCAAATTCATTCTATAAGGCCACCATCATCCTGATACCAAAACCAGACAAAGATATCACAAAAAAAGAAAACTACAGGCCAATATCACTGATGAACATAGATGCAAAATCCTCAACAAAATACTAGCAAACAGAATCCAACAGCATATTAAAAGGATCATACACCATGATCAAGTGGGGTTTATCCCAGGAATGCAAGGATTCTTCAATATATGCAAATCAATCAATGTGATACACCATATTAACAAAATGAAAGATGAAAACCATATGATGATCTCAATGGATGCAGAAAAAGCTTTTGACAAAATTCAACACCCATTTATGGTAAAAACTCTCCAGAAAGTAGGCATAGAGGGAACCTACTTCAACATAATAAAGGCCATATATGACAAACCCACAGCCAACATTGTTCTCAATTGTGAGAAACTGAAACTACTTCCTCTAAGATCAGGAATAAGACAAGGTTGCCCATTCTCACCACTTTATTCAACATAGTTTTGGAAGTTTTAGCCACAGCAATCAGAAAAGAAAAAGAAAAAAAAAGGAATCCAGGGCTTCCCTGGTGGTGCAATGGTTGAGAGTCCGCCTGCCGATGCAGGGGACACGGGTTCATGCTCTGGTCTGGGAAGATCCCACATGCAGTGGAGCGGCTGGGCCTGTGAGCCATGGCCACTGAGCCTGAGCGTCCAGAGCCTGTGCTCTGCAACAGGAGAGGCCACAACAGTGACAGGCCCACGTAGCACACACACAAAAAAGGAATCCAAATTGGAAAAGAGATAGTAAAACTGTCACTGTTTGCAGATAACATGATATTACACATAGGTAATCCTAAAGATGCTACCAGAAAACTACTAGAGCTAATCAATGAATTTGGTAGAGTAGCAGGACACAAAATTAATGCACAGAAATCTCTTGCATTCCTATACACTAATGATGAAAAATCTGAAAGAGAAATTAAGGAAACACTCCCATTTACCACTGCAACAAAAAGAATAAAATACCTAGGAATAAACCTACCTAAGGAGACAAAAGACCTGTATGCAGAAAACTATAAGACACTGATGAAAGAAATTAAAGATGATATAAACAGATGGAGAGATATACCATGTTCTTGGATAGGAAGAATCAACATTGTGAAAATGACTATACTCCCCAAAGCAATCTACAGATTCAATGCAATCCCTATCAAACTACCAATGGCATCTTTTACAGAACTAGAACAAAAAATTGCACAATTTGTATGGAAACACAAAAGACCCTGAATAGCCAAAGCAATCTTGAGAAAGAAAAACAGAGCTGGTGAAATCAGACTCCCAGACTTCAGACTGTACTACAAAGCTACAGTAATCAAGTCAGTATGGTACTGGCACAAAAACAGAAATACAGTCCAATGTAACAGGATAGAAAGCCCAGAGATAAACGCATGCATATATGGTCACCTTAGCTTTGATAAAGGAGGCAAGAGTATATAATGGAGGAAAGACTTCCTCTTCAATAAATGGTGCTGGAAAAACTGGACAGCTACATGTAAAAGAATGAAATTAGAACACTTCCTAACACCATACACAAAAATAAGCTCAAAATGGATTAAAGACCCAAATGTAAGGCCAGACACTATAAAACTCTTATAGGAAAACTTCGTTTCCTTAGAGGAAAACAAAGACCCACCTCCTAGAGACACGGAAATGAAAACAAAAATAAACAAATGGGACCTAATGAAACTTAAAAGCTTTTGCACAGCAAAGGAAACCATAAACAAGATAAAAGGCAACCCTCAGAATGGGAGAAAATATTTGCAAACAAAGCAACTGACAAAGGATTAATCTCCAAAATATACAAGCAGCTCATGCAGCTCAATATCAAAGAAAGAAACAACCCAATCCAAAAATGGGTAGACGACCTAAATAGACATTTCTCCAAAGAAGATATACAGGTTGCCAACAAACACATGAAAAGATGCTCAACATCACTAATTATTAGAGAAATGCAAATCAAAACTACAATGAGGTATCACCTCACTCCAGTCAGAATGACCATCATCAAAAAATCTACAAACAATAAATGCTGGAGAGGGTGTAGAGAAAAGGGAACCCTCTTGCACTGTTGGTGGGAATGCAAATTGAAAGAGCCACTATGGAGAACAGTATGGAGGTTCCTTAAAAAACTAAAAATAGAACTATCATATGACCCAGCAATCCCACTACTGGGCATATACCCTGAGAAAACCATAATTCAAAAAGAGTCATGTAGGGCTTCCCTGGTGGCACAGTGGTTGAGAGTCCGCCTGCCAATGCAGGGGACTCGGGTTCGTGCCCTGGTCCAGGAGGATCCCACATGCCGTGGAGCGGCTGGGCCCGTGAGCCATGGCCGCTGAGCCTGCGCGTCCGGAGCCTGTGCTCCGCAACGGAAGGGGCCACAACGATGAGAGGCCCGCGTACTGCAAAAAAAAAAAAAAAAGTCATGTACCATAATGTTCACTGCAGCACTATTTACAATAGCCAGAACATGGAAGCAACCTAAGTGTCCATCGACAGATGAATGGATAAAGAAGATGTATAATGGAATATTACTCAGCCATAAAAAGGAACAAAATTGAGTTATCTGTAGTGAGGTGGATGGATCTAGAGTCTGTCATACAGAGTGAAGTAAGTCAGAAAGAGAAAAACAAATACCGTATGCTAACACATATATATGGAATCTAAAAAAAAAGGTTCTGATGAACCTAGGGGCGGGACAGAAATAAAGACACAGATGTAGAGAATGGACTTGAGGACACAGGGAGGGGGAAGGGTAAGCTGGGACGAAGTGAGAGAGTAACATTGACATATATACACTACCAAATGTAAAACAGATAGCTAGTGGGAAGCAGCTGCATAGCACAGGGAGATCAGCTCGGTGCTTTGCAACCACCTAGAGGAGTTGGGTAAGGAGTGTGGCAGGGAGACGCAAGAGGGAGGGGATATGGGGATATACGTACGCATATAGCTGGTTCACTTTGTTACACAGCAGAAACTAACACAATATTGTAAAGCAATTATACTCCAATAAAGATGTTAACGGAAAAAAGAAAAAAAAATAATGGGAACTATATTCAATATCTTATAATAACCTATAATGGAAAATAATCTGAAAAAGAATATATATATATGTATATAACACTGAATAACTTTGCTGTACACCAGAAACTAACATGTCATTGTAAATCAACTATACTTCAAATAAAATTATCTTTGTACTTAAAAAAAAAAAAACGCTCCTAGTGACATTGAAACAACCCAATGTCCATCAATAATAGATCATGAATTGGGTATATGGATGTAATGGAATAATACGGCATCAGTGGAAGTAAACTCTCAGAGACAACAACACGGATAAATACCACAAACATAATGCTGAGCTTTTAAAAGAAATAAGACACAAAAGAATGCATACACTATTATTCAACTCATATAAAATTTAGAAACAGGAAAAGCTAAGCTATACTGTTCAAAGGATGTATTTGTTTTTAAGGACTTGTATGTGCTATATCTTACCATTTAAAACAAAAGAATGAGAAAGAGCTATTCAACAAAAACTTTTCTTAAGCATGATTATGGCTGGCCATGTCCTGTGCCATCCCTGGATGGACCCCGCTCAGAAGTCACTTTCTTACAAGGCCTTCGGGACCGCTCAGACTACACTAGCCCAACCTCATCACTTTCATTTCTTCATAGCACTTCTCACCACACAAGAACATCGTGATCATTCACGTTTTACTTGGTAATAGTCTATCTCCTCCATGGAGGAAAAAAGGAGAATGGGAACTGAAGAAATGGATACAGAGAAGATAAACAACTACTTCCATAATTTTTTTTTTCCGAGGGAGAATAGAAATGTGGCAGGAGACGGACAAGAAGCCAAGGGAGATCCCTTCTCCTCTTCTTTCTTTAAGATGGTACATATCAATACATATGACGATGGATCTGTGCAATGAAGGGGATCATCCAGAAGGAAACGGGAAACGTGATGATGCAGAAGGAAGAGAGGATAACTAGACAGGCTAAGTGCTAGAGAAGGGGATGGGAGTTGGATTCAGAGTGTGAGTACAAGGCTGGGCCTTGCCAAGGAGCAAGGACCACAGGGGGAGGGGCAGTAGGAGACGATTGCTGGGAGGTCTGTAGACCTGGTAGTGGAAGGAAGAGGAAGTTCTCTTCCAGTAGTTTCTATTTTCTCCATGAGAGTGAGGATGAGGGAGGAGATGTGACAGACTGGAGGAGAAGGGTAGTGAAATAGCCCTCTGGGAGAATGGGACCCGAGAAACTGACGAGAGAAATGCAGTAGAAAGCCTGTGTGTGCCTGGGAGCCTTCTTAAAAACGATGGTCCTCAACTTAAAGTGAGATTAGTCAACATCATTGAGTGACTTTCTCCAGCCTTATTCAGCTACTTGGTACAGATAAAGAGTAGGAGGAGAGATGGAATTTTGTCAGTTGAATCTAACAGAGGGAGAGAGGGCAAGGGCCTGGTTGATTCGGCAACCAGGGGCTCTAGGCTGGGCAAGGAAGGACATGCAGACGGTAGCACGCTTCACGTTCACTATCACCACCATCTTCGACTGCCAGAGCAGTTGTTACTTTCATTTGTGTTTTAAAGCTATAGCAATAGAATTTACTACAAGACAGAGTTATCTGCTTTTAAAACTTATTTTTTAATAACTATAAAGATATGAAAGTCCTTGGGAAAACTGGGCTTTTTGAATCTGTCATGACAGGCTCCGGTTTTTTGACAGAATCCTGATAAGACATAGGAAAGCCTGGGAACCACTATCTCCTGCAATCTTCACCCAAGTAAGGGTCCATTTCACAGGAACCACGTGCCCTGCTGATTAACAGCTCGGGCCACAGCAAGAGGTGGATCTGGCCTCCAACCCCCTCTCCATCACCAGCTGACTCTGGCCAGGTTTCTTTTCCTTTTTTCACTCTAGTCTTCTCAGTCATATAATAGGGGTAACAGTAGCGCCTACCTCCTAGAATTGCTATGAGGATTAAGTGAGAAAATCCATGTAAAGTGCTCAGCAAGGTGCTGGCACATACTAAACATTCAGTAAAAGATAATTATAGTCTCTTAGAGTAACTTCTCAATAAACGTTGACTGTTTGGGGCTGTTGGTGGTGGTGCTATTGCTGTTAACTTATTTAACCCCAAATAATGGGTTAAATGCTTGAATACCTGGGTGACAAGGAGGCCTCAATCTCACTGGCATTCTATTCTATAACTGGACAACCTTAATTTGATTCAAGACAGGAAGCATTTACGTTCTCTCAGCTTATATATATTATTTCACTTAACTGACACAACAACAGGATTCAAAACCAGATCTTTCTGCTGCCAAAAGCTATACTTTTGGCCCAATGAAACACTTCTTTCTGATAGTCTGTTCTAACTCTAATATGTTCTGATTCTGATTTGTTCTAATTCTGCTCACAGGAAGGACGCCGAGGAAGTCAACTTCTCTTCTATGTGACAGTTACTTCCAAATTGAGCTCCAAATTCTGCAGAGCTGTTGATCACACCGAGAGGCTGTTGGGGAACTCAGCCTCCTGATCCACTGAGTCCCTCTCAGAGCCTCTACTTACTGCTGGAAACCTCTTCCCAAGGGAGGTCTCTCATCTAAAGTCGTTTCCATGAAGTCCAGAGAATCTTCCTCAGGGGAAGCAACTTCTCCATCCAGTGAAACAAGAGGCTGCTGATCCCATATTCCCAGTATAAGATCCCCATACATGACCCTCTGCCCTACGTGCATGTGCCATCATTCCGTCGTTCAACCAGCCAGCTTTAGGGGCAGGCTTGCCAAGCTACACAGGCACTAAGGGGAGTGCAAAGGAAATATGAGGTCTGGACCTTAAGGACCTAAGGACACACGGTAAAGACACTCAATAGCTTACATGACCTCAGACAAATCACTTCACCATTCTAACCTTCAGTTTCCTCAGTGTGAAACAGGGATAGTAATAACTCCCAATGCAAGAGTTATTGTGAGAATTTAGTGAGATGATGCTAGCTGTTATTATAGAAGATACTCACACACAGACACCCTTCTTCCTTGTTTTCAGAACCCCAATTTTGTTCAAGAAAGCACTGTGCCTGCCCCAGACTCTGAATTAAAATTGATATGATATGGTCACAATAATCCTATTCCTCTGTTAGATACTGACTTTCCCAGCTTCCGTTGTGCCTGGGAATGTCTATTTGACCTTGTTCTGGCCTATGAAAGTTAAGAGAAGTCATCTGAGAGGCTTCTGGAAATTTTTTTGCTTTCCTATAAAGGAGGCAGGCATGAGATAATACACATAAGTGTCCCCAACCTGCATGCACATGCACGCACATGTGCGTGCACACACACACACACACACATTTTCTTTCATCTTTCTTCCTTGAATTCAGATGCAATGCTTGGAGCTGTGGTAGCTATTTTGTGACCATGAAGTGGTAAACATGAAGGCGATAGTCAAAAGCTAAGGACAGAGAAGCCGAAATGAAGAATGACCCTAGATCCTTGATGAGACCCTAGAGCTGATGAACCAACCTCTGAATGCCTTCCTCCAGAGTTCTTAAGTGAGATAATAAATGCTTGAGTATTTAAGCCACTATTAATCAATTGTCACTCACAGCCTAAAGCATCCCTAATTGATTCAATGATATTGTCTATTATCATTTACTCCAAGCTCCCATCACTGTTCCTTCTTTGACTTGGAGCAGGGAGCCAAGCACTTTGGCTATGAGAGGCAGTACTTTGGACCAGGTCATCCGCAGTAAAGTTGAGCCCCTCTATTATTTTGCATAAAGTCCTCCTCTACAAAGGATCCCAGCACAATCAGCAAATGAGCAGCCCTTAGCCCCATATGGCTCAAAAATGCTTCTCAGAGATTCCTCCCATATGACACCATATATATATATATATATTTTTTTTTTTTTTTTTCTTTTTTGCGGTACGCGGGCCTCTCACTGCTGTGGCCTCTCCCGTTGCGGAGCACAGGCTCCGGACGCGCAGGCTCAGCGGCCATGGCTCATGGGCCCAGCTGCTCCGCAGCATGTGGGATCTTCCCGGACCAGGGCACGAACCCGTGTCCCCTGCATCGGCAGGTGGACTCTCAACCACTGCGCCACCAGGGAAGCCCGACACCATATTTGCACACCCACCCCCGCCTTGACCAATCCCATGCTTCATGTGTCTCACATGTTATAGTAACACTATTCTGGGTCATGTCCTGGGCATTCCACTTTGCTCCAATGGAAAAACTTCTGAGAACCAGGTTTCACAATTGCCATAAGGGCAGAGAGATCTGAACGAGATCAAATGCATAGAAACTTAACACAGTACTTACTTAGCACAGTGGCTGGTACCTAGTCATCTCTCAATGAAAGGCCACTGTTATTACCATCATCATGACCATTATCACTATATAACACGGTCGCTGTCACTTCTAAATTCAGCTCTTCCACAAAGGGATAGACAAGCCCTATACTTCTGAGTCCACCCACCCTCTGTGACTTAGAGATCAGGATTCCTTCTGACATGGTATGTTCCTAGTGCTGGGGGGAATACCAGGTGCTGGTAAGTGAGCAAGTGACTGATAGGTTACATGAAGAAAGAGGCAGGACTTAGACTGACCATTCAGGAAATGAGTCAGGGCCATGGTAAAGAATCACACCCTATCTTCCCAACCTGCACTGAAAGTCAGGATGAATTTTATATTATTCATAAATACCCAACAAGTATTTATTGAGGTACATGGCAAGTGCTCAAAATTGTACTATAAAATTCCCCTGGAAAACAAGGGAGACAGTAAGATATATACTGCAGAGGGGATTTATGGCTTGATTAAAGGCATTCATTCCAGGAAAACATCCTCAGGTTTCAGCCATTCACTTTCCTGGAATTCTTTTTTTTGTTTATTGGAGTTTTTAAAATTTATTTTTGGCTGTGTTGGCTCTTTGTTGCTGGGCGCGGGCTCTCTCTACTTGCAAAGAGCAGGGGCTACTCTTCGTTGCAGTGTGCGGGCTTCTCATTACGGTGGCTTCTCTTGTTGCAGAGCACAGGCTCTAGGCGTGTGGGCTTCAGTAGTTGTGGCACGCAGGCTCAGTAGTTGTGGCTCACAGGCTCTAGAGCACAAGCTCAGTAGTTGTGGCACACGGGCTTAGTTGCTCCGCGGCATGTGGGATCTTCCCGGACCAGGGCTCGAACCCGTGTGCCCTGCATTGGCAGGCAGATTCTTAACCACTGCACCACCAGGGAAGTCCCACTTTTCCAGAATTCTAACTGAGGTACCAAGCTGGAAGATCCCCAAAGTTACACACCAAGCTTCCCAAAGAGTTCTCCTCTGAAATGTACACTGCAGCTCTATAAACAAGCCAATCCAAAGCAACTAAATGATGACGTGGTGGGACTCCCCTTTATTTGGTGCCAAAACAATAAGCAATCTCCTCATGCCCTGGGTCGCCACCCAGCCCCAGTGGGGAAATACTCGAGTGAGTGGTGTTAGTGCAAAGGGGGCAGGACTGTAGCCAGGACACCTGTAATCTCCATCTGCAAACCACCCTCCCCACCACCACTAAATCACTGCACAACTACAGGCAGATCACCAAGCCTCCCTGGATCCCCATCTCCCAACTTGTCAAGTGATGGGGCTGAACTCAATGACTCCTGTGATGGCTAATTTCATGTGTCAGCATGGCTGGGCCATGGTGCCCAACATTATTCTGGGTGTTTCTGTGAGGGTGTTTTGGGATGAGATTGACATTGACTCTGTGGACTTTGAGTAAAGCAGACTGCCCTCTGTAATGTAGTTGGGAGGGTGGGGCTCATCCAATCATCTGAAGGCCTGAATGAAACAAAGATTGACTTCCCCTGAACAAGAGGGAATTCTGACAGCAAATGGCCTTAGGACTCGAACTCATCTCTTCCCTGGGTCTCCAGCCTCCCAGCTTACCCTGCAGATTTATTTTAGATTCTTTCCAAACCTCCATAATTGTAAGAGCCAATTCCTTTTTTTTAAAAAAAAGTATACATGTATATACGTGTATATATCATATATATGTATACGTGTGTATGTGTATACATCCTGTTGGTTCTGTTTCTCTACAGAACCCTGACTAATACACCCCCCAAAACTCTTTTCCAGTTTTAAGATGCTGGGAGTCTGACTAGTAGCAGAGGAGAAAGTTGGGGCCCATTTCTCAGGCCGCAGCTCCCCAGGGCAGGGATGTCAAAATGATCAGGGCGATGTCCTCTTTCAGAAGGACTTATGCAATGAGCCTCCTTGGCACAGCAGTAAATACCAGTAGTTCCAGAACTGGGACACCACGTACTGTGGGGCTATGGAGAGAGATAAACTGATATGAATGCAGCCAAAAGGAATCCAACATAGGAGGTTATGAAGGCAGCTTCACAGCCCACCAGTTTTGCCATCTTCTGTCAGGACCTCCCCAGATACTTGCCGCATTATGACGCTGTTATCCCAGAGGCAGGAAGCAGGTTTTTTACTGTGATTGATGAGGTGTTGCTATAGAACAGAGCGTCTGCTGCAGAGGAGACAAGGAGATTGTCTCTGCAAGACAGAATTTGAGAGAAGGAGGAGAAGGGAGAGTGGGAGCGGGCTGATACTGAAATCCATCTGAGGACCACTGCATCAGAAGCGCCTGCCCCACACCAGCTGTTGTCTGGATGCTCCGGGACCGTTTCAGGGCTCTCCTTTAACAACTCCCGGCAGATACCAGCCACGGCTTTCGGAATTAGAGAGGCCACAGATGGGAGATGGCAGCTCATTCTCAAGCCCCACTGCTGTCTCTTCTTCCTCCTTAAGTCCTGTGTGTCACGTGCTCCATCCACAGCCCTCTTCTCTTCCTTTCTACACCCTTCCAGGTTGCCCCATCCATGCCCAAAGCTTCACCCCCGTGTGGGTGAACCCTAAATCTAGACATCCAGCTCTCCTGTTCTCTTCTGCTCCTGACCAGAGCTGCCCGAGAATGGAAGCTTCATGAGAGCAAAGACGGTCACCTCCTGTTCTCTGCTGCAGCTCCAGCACGTGGAACAGCTCCTGGAATGTAACTGGTGATTAACTGATGAACGAACCCAAACTTGGCAGCCTGTAGACATCTCCACTGGCGCTGTCCTGGACTCAGCATATATAAAACCGAACTTGATTTTCCCCTCAAAACCTGTGTTCTTCATTTTGTTGACTCTCTCCACCACCCATTTTCTTGCTAAGTCCCGAAATCTGCACATCACCTGAATCTCCTTTGCTCTTCTTTGTCTCCCACTTTCAATGAGTCTCCAAGTTCTATCTTCTTAACATTTCCTACCTCTTCAGTTTTCTCTTTCTCCACCTTTATCCTTGATGTTCTCAATTCATGGGACTTTTTAAAAATTTTTTAAAAAAATTTTATTGGAGTAGAGTTGATTTACAATGCAGAGTTAGTTTCAGGTGTACAGCAAAGTGAATCAGTTATACATATACATATATCCACTCTTTTTTTAGATTCTTTTCCCATATAGGCCATTACAGAGTATTGATGAATACCCCTTTCCTATTTCCGCTCAGTGGAAAATCCTCCACTGAGTGAGAGATGGTGAGAGGCTGGGCCTCGACTCCCCCAACAGAAGCCAAGGGCACCAGTGTACCCTCCCTGTACTCACGATCACATACCTGGCCTCACCCAATCAGAGGTCTCCACCCAGGAATAAAAAGCTGGAGGGAGGAAAGCAAAGAGGTAGATTCATTCAGAGCTTTTTCATGCTCTAGCCATCATGGTGGCTGCCCCAGCGGGGTGGCGCCGGCAGTGAGCCCTAACCAGCAGACGGCCCCTGGGGTGGGGCCTGGGCTGTGCTCTCTGCAGCCTGGCTCCCTTGGCCCTGCTTGTTGTGCAAGTCCTGCTCTCCAGCTCCCATCACTCTAAGTGACCAGGATCCTTCTGACACATCCCTTTTACTAATAAGTTTACTGGACTCAGTTTCTGGGCTGTAACTAAGAACTCTGACTGCCAAATCTGGTGTTACCTGTCCCTTAACCCCAGCATCTAGCAGAGTGCCTGGTATCTAACAGGTAATGTGTGCAAAGGGGTGAATGAAAGGAGAAGGAGAGGAAGGAAAGAAGGAAGAAAGGGAGGAAGGAAGGAAGGAAGGGAGGGAGGGAAGGAGGAAAGACAACCATTCCCATTCTTCCTCAACCTTTGACTACTTCTCAGGTGAGCCTGGAAGTAGGGAGAGCAAGGTTGGGAGATTAGGGGTGACTATATGTATATGAGCCTCAGGGGGGATGTGTGTTTGTTTGGCTGACTGATTGATTGATTTTTAGCACTAGAATTCTCCTGCCTCTTCACTGGCTGTATCTGGGAATCCTTAGGAAGTGTGAGAAAAATATACCAGCCCAAACTCCGAGAAATCACTAGGATCCAACATCCTCCAGGCAGTAAGTTGACAGCCAAGTAAAATGGTGACTCCAACATGCCTCCCAGTCAGAGCAGGGAGAGCAAAGGAAGGAAGGAGTAGAACCTGCATGATTATGGAGGGAGAAATAAAATAACGGGCTGAGAATCTGGGAAGGCACATAAATAGAGCTTGTAAAATTCCCACGCTTTATAAAAATCAGCTGAGAGTACAAATTGGTGTAAGTTTTCCGGAAGTCACACCGGCATTCGCTTTGACCCAGTAATTCCACGTCTAAGCATCTATCTTAATGAAGCAATCAGAAGTATGAACAACAGGGACTTCCCTGGCGCTTCAGTGGTTAAGACTCCACGCTTGCAGTGCAGGGGGCGCAGTTTCGATCCCTGGTCGGGGAACTAAGATCCCACATGCCTCGCGGCCAAAAAGAAATATGGACAAATGATTTACATATAAGAACCATCATGTTAATGTTACTTATAACTAGAAAAAAGATTGGAAGCAACTTAATGTCCAACATTAAGGAAATAGCTGAGTAATACATGTCTCTTCAATACAATGGAATATTAAGCAGGCATTAAAAATAATGTTCACAAAGGGGTCCTAAAAGTTACGAGGAAATGTGGTGACATGTTATGCAGAAAAGACATGGGAAAGGAACATCTCTTCAATGAACAATGTAAGGAAAACTGGACATCTACGTGCAAAAGGATGAAACTAGACCACTATTTTATACCACACACACAAATCAACTCAAAATAAATTAAAGACTTGAATGTAAGACCTGAAGCCATAAAATTCACAGAAGAAAACATAAGTGGTAAGCTTGATGTCAATTTTGGTGATGATTTTTTGGATTTGATACCGAAAGCCCAGGCAACAAAAGCAAAAATAAACAAGTAGGACTACATTAAACTAACAGGCTTCTGCACAGCAAAGGAAGCCATTACCAAAATGAAAAGGTAGCCTATCAAATGGGAGAAAATATTTGCAAATCATATATCTGATAAGGGGTTAATATCCAAAATATATAAAGAACTCACACACTCAATAGCAAAACCAAACAATCCCATTAAAAATGGGCAGAGAATAGACATTTTCCAAAGACACACAGATGGCCAACAGACACATGAAAAGGTGCTCAATGTCACTAATCATCAGGAAAATGCAAATCAAAACAAGGAGATCACCCCACATCTATTGGAATGGCTATTATCAAAAAGGAAAGAAGTAACAAGTGTTGGTGAGGATCTGGAGAAAAGGGAACCCTTGTGCACTGTTGGTGGGAACGTAAATTGGTGCAGCCACTGTGGAAAACACTATGCAGATTCCTCAAAAAACTAAAAATAGAACTACTATAATGTTATATGTCAGCAATTCCACTTCTGAGTATTTAACCAAGAGAAACAAAGACACTAACTCGAAAAGATATAAGCACCCCCATGTTCACTGCAGCATCATTTACAAAACCAAGACATGGAAGCCACCAAATTGTTCATCGCTGGATGAACAGATAAAGAAAATGTGCCATATGTTTACAATGGAATATTATTCAGCCATAAAAAGAAGGAAATCTTGCCATTTGTGACAACACGGATAAAACTTGAGGGCACTGTGCTAAGTGAAATAAGTCAGACAGAGAAAGACAAAGACCATATGATCTTACTTACATGTGAAATTAAAAAAAAAAAAAAAAAAAACGACTGAACTCATAGATACAGAGAACAGACTGGTGGTTGCCAGAGGTTAGGAGCAAAATGGAGGAAGGGGGTCGAAAAGTACAAACTTCCAGTTATAACATAAACGTCATGGGGATGTAATGTGCAGCGCCGCGACTATAGTTAGTAATACTGTGTTGCAAATTTGAAAGCTGCGAAGGGAGTAGACCTTAAAAGTTCTCACCACAAGAAAAAAAATTTGTAACTATGTATGGTGATGGATGTTAACTAGACTTATTGTGTTCATTTCGCAATACATACAAATTTCAAATCATCCTACTGTACACCTGAAACTACATACTGTTACATGTCAATTGTAGCTCAATTTTTAAAATAATAAAATGCAATTTAAAAAAGAAAAGACACATGTAAAATAATGAATATAGAGCATGGTCGCAAACAAATAAAGAAAAATGTCTATATCAGAACAAAGGCTGAAGAGAAATTATCAAAGTGTTAACAGGGGTTGTCTCTACATAATGGAATTATGTAACTTTTCTATAGTTTTCTACAATGGGTCAATATTAATTTGTTGATCAAGAAAAAGGAAATGCAGGGACTTCCCTGGCGGTCCAGTGGTTAAGACTATGAGTTTCCACTGCAGGGGCCATGGGTTTGATCCCTGGTCAGGGAACTAAGATCCCATATGCCGCATGGCACGGTCAGAAAAAAAAAGAAGAAGAAGGAAATACAGCAAAATGCTGGAGTAAAAATGAAAATTAGATAGCTGGTGCCATATTTTGGTTTTAATTCTGAGCCCTTTTGGTTGATTCTGAGGCTAAAGAAGCCCTACCTTCTGCCCAATTGCTTTACCTTCCACCTTCCTCCTTCCTCTCAGGTGAAGTTTGAAAGGAAGATTCTGCTATCTCCTGGCCCCAGGCCTGTAGTCCCTTCCCTTCCCCTCATGGTTCCAGTCCCTTTCTCTCACTCCAACCTCACGCCTACCTTCTCAGAGACTCCTTAGCACGGATTCATTACACCTGACCCGTGGGTGATACTTCTTCTAAGGAGATACTCTCTCAGGTAGGTGTGTCTCTGAAAGGATGTGACAAAATGATTCACATCCAGTGAATAGGATGTGTGGCGTGTGTTGTGATCACACACCACCTGAAAACTTTGGGACGACAACCAAGGACTTACCAAGACTCATCAATTCCACCTAGACTCTCTGTCTGAACTCTGAGCAGTTGCTACACACTTATTTGCTAATAAGTCCAGCACCTTAGCACATCTAACATGGAGAAACAGGTATGCGCATCCTGTCACAGAATTAATACATTTTCTCACCAAATATAGGGTTGCTCTTTACTCAGTAAACAGTGTAACCTTTTTATTAATCTCAGTTTCTTCTTGCAACAACATAATAAGTGTTAGAACAAAGCTCGTATAATTAATTGAAATACCCTTGTAACTAAACTGTTATACGGCCAAGTTCAACTACTCCTCAGGTCTGCTCCAGCTTGCTTGGAATTGTACATAAAATAGATTGTTGGTGTTCATCGCCTCGGTAAAAATAACATTTATAATAGTAATGGCTCATTATGTGCCAAGCACTGTACCAAACTCATTATTTCCTTTAATATTCACAAGGACCCACACAGAAACTGAGGCACAGAGAGGCTGAATAACTTGCCCCAAATTACACAGCTAATAATAGTAGAGCTGGGCTTGAACCAAGGCAGTCTTTCTCGGAGCTCCCTGTGTGCTCCCTTCCCCTTCCATACGGTTCTATCGCATCGCTCCAGCTGTGTCTCCAAAGGAGAAATGGTTCTTAACACCCTCCGACAAATCGCACTCTTGAACTTCTGCTCTTGGCATCCTGAGATTCTCCCTGTTTTGTGACGCAAAAGAAATTGCTCTAAAACCTTACACCTCCATGTCTCCAACCCCGGTATTTTTATTTTTTCAACTTAAGTATCTTTCTCATTTTCTAATGTGATTCTTGTGCGTTATTTTTTGCTTTTTCAGAAAATTTTTAAAGTGCAAAATCCCCTCTCTTAAAATGTTTTTAAATTTTAAAAAGCCTACCTAGAGGAAGCAGAGTGGAATCGTTCCAAGAGCTGGGTAGATGGTAAGTAAATATTATTTTAATAAAGGGAAAAGTTTTAATGAAACCGAGAGTATGCATGCCTGATGGTGGAATTTGGTTTGTTGGCGACAGTCTGCTAAAGAAGATATTTTTGAGTTACCTTCCAGGGGAAAACAAAACAAATCAAAACAGAAACTAGTTTTCTTGTTGCTTTTCCAGGCTTGGGAAATGGCAACCCACTAAAATTTCTACCTAATGATTTGACCTGCCAGGAATTTGCTCTGTCTGCTTTCAAAGGGTTGCCCTCCTGAGTCTGGCTGTGGTAAAGGTGGCAACCATCAAGAAGTGACTCTGAAACAAGAAGAATGAGACAGGAAAAGGAGAGGAAAAGAGCAGCAGTAGGTAATGTAATTGCTAAATTTCAGCCACAATAGTAAGATGCCAAGAGCTATTGTCCAATTGATAAAATATCGACAAATCAAAAAATAAAGGTATAACATTTAGGTTTATAGTTGTAACTATACCATTAATTTGTAAAAATTAACATTTGAACATAGGGTAATGTGCCCCTCTAGGAAGTGGGGTGGTAAGGTCGGGGAGAGCAAAAAGCTTTTTAATTTTACATATACCCTTCTATAATATTTGAAATCTTAAATAGGGAATAGGTATTATTGCTATAATAGAAAAATAAAAGGACCAAAAATTATAAAACTGTGTGTATACATATGTCTGTCTACATACGTGTATACATGTGCATGTACATACACATGTGTACATGGAAACATGCATATCATGAATACATACACATCCATCCTTTCAAATATTCTTTTTCCCTTAAGAGTGTTTGTAAAGCTCATATGGGTACCTATTTTCAGACAGCCAATGCTGTCTTTTCCTCAAGATCTGTATGCTTTCACACACAAAAAAAAGAGTGACTCAGAGCTTCTAGTCAAAGATCCTTCTACTTAGATGAAGAAAGAAAAACACCCTTTCCACTAACATTTATAGAGCAGCTACAATTACCAGAAGACAAGGTGCTAGGCCTTGAGAGGCAGGGATGAATAACTCCAAAGGTTTCTGATTAAGAAGAAGGTCAAAAAGGCAAATGGCTAACTATGACGACAACACGAATGCAGTAAGTGGCAAAACTGAAGCAAAGGGCAATTACTCAAGACGATGCCGAAAGAAGCACCAATCACAGGTGTGAGCTCTTCCTTGGCGGGGAGGTGTCCAGAGGTTTGGGACCCGAAGGACACCCGCCTCACTTCTCCCCATTCATCATCCTGCTCCAGCCAGATCAAGGTAAAGCCGAGTCCAGGGATCCAGACACAAAGAGAAATCCTTTCCCTGCCTTTGCTTCACTAGAGCCTGGTTATTTTAGGAGCCAGGGAACTAGAGGACATTCTTAGTCTTCGTAGAGCCTAGATCCCTGGAAATCTGGGCCAACGAGTGAGTTCTATTCTTTCTCAGGAACTGAGGGTTTCTAAAAACAAGATGCATACAGACGGCCCCATGCATACGAAAAGTTGTGGAAACCTCCCTAGTAACCAGTGACACGGCAACCTGGTGCTTCCATTTTCTACTCATCAGACTGACAAAATTTCTAAAGACTAAGCAAATTTATGTTGTTGAGGATGCAAAATAAAGGACACACCCATTCACTGCTGGTTGTAGTAGAAACTGGTTTAACCTCTGGGAGGACGAGTGGAAGCATCTACACAAAGTTCACATGTAAACCCACAAGGACATCCTTGCACAAGGATATATGGACAAAATGCTCACGTAGATGCTTATAATAGCAGAAAACTGTAAACAACTGAAATGCCAAACAATAAAGAAATGGTTAAATCAATTGCAACCTATCCATCTTAGGGAATACCATGTGCAACAATTTAAAAGAATCAGGCAGATCTCTTTGTCTTGTCATGGGTAGAATGGTAAGTGAAGAATGCAAGTATGATAAAAGTACAGAGTGTGATCTTGTGTTTTTAAAAATCTATATGTGTTTGTGTAAATGCAAATGTCCAAGAAAGAGAGTGGTTGCCTGTCCCTTGTTATCTAAAATTTTACAACATGTATTCATATTTCACTTACTGCATTTTTTAAACTGAAAGAAAAATAAGAGTATTTTAAAATATGACAAGAGAAAGTGGAAAGCATTTTTAAGTCACAGGAGATAAGCAGGCTGCCCAGAGCTCCAACTGGTGAATTCGTCTCAGTCCAGGTGCTGGTCTTCAGCCTGACAGGCTAAGAGACTTTATTATATCAGACCTGAGAGTGGTTTAGTCTCCCAGCAGCAAATTCAAGCTAGCTTAGCTTACAAGAGACTGATAGAGAAATATCGACTTGTCATTTACAGCTGAGGTGTCTCAACCTCAGCACTGTTGACTTTTGGGGGCTGGATAACTGTTGTGTGTGGCGGGGGCATTGTGTGACGTTTAGCAGCATACCTGGTCTCTACTCTCCAGATGCCAGGATCACACTCCTTCCCCAGTTGTGACGACTAAAAATGTCTCTAGATGGTGCCAAATGTCCCCTGTGGGGATGTTGCCAGAATTGTCCCTAGCTGAGAACCACTGATTCACAGTGAGAAATATAACTGCCAAGAAAGCCAGATGCTGCACTGCAGGAAAATGACATGGGCAACCAATTACAAAGAAAGGTTGCTAGGAGAGCAGGAAGTCAGAACAAAGGCAGTTTTTAAAAAAAATATATGATTTAAATAGTTGATGACTCTAGCCTGGGATAGCCTGAGGCACCCCTCCCCACTCCCAACACACACACACACACACACTCCAGGGAAACCTCTGTCCCTGTACAGTACCTTGGTTGGGCACTTTTGATCAGCACTTTTCCCCCCCAGAGAAACCAATGTGATCAATTTTGCTAATGCTCCTTAAACATGCTGATGACCTTGAACAGCAGAGAAGTATAAACCCACAGAAGCAGGTGACATCTGAGGGCAGCAGAGCCCCAAATGCCCCACCACAAACACATCATTTCTCTGAAATTGTGTTTCACCTTAAAACTCGATGTGATTTTGCCTTCTGCTCTGTATTACATGTATATATTTATTTTAACAGAAAGCAAATACGTTTCCCAAACCCTAAATAGTAAACTTTGGGAAGGTACACAAGTTTACCCTGTGGCTTTGTGCACTCCCAGGCACCTGCCAAGGTATAAAGAATACACAACTTCCTGCTCCTCCCTCATCTCATCCATGGAGCTTGAAGTTACTTGGGGAGTCTTCTTTCTCTAGGGCACCTTGTGCATCTATCTGACCTCCGTGAGTGTACTGCTAACACTCCCAAGTCCAAGGAAAGCCCTTTCATGGCTGCCTGTAATGAGTAGCTCACAGCTCCTGCCCCAGACGAGCTCCAGTAGCAACACAGACAAGAAAATGACATGCTAGGCCTTCAATGTCTCCAGTAGAATTCTAGTTAAGACAAATACTGTACAATTTCATTCATATGTGAATTTTAAAATTTTTTAAATAAAAAAAGTGTTTTAACAAGCTAAATGAACAAACCAAACCATGCAAAACTGAACACGAAGATACAGAGAACAGAGTAGTGGTTACCAGAGGGGAAGGGAGATGGGGGGAGAGCAAAATGGTTAAAGGGGGTCAACTGTATGGTGACAGATAGAAATTAAACCTTTGATGGTGAGCACGCTGTAGTGTATACAGAAGTTGAAATATAATATTGTACACATTAAACCTATATAATGTTGTAAACCAATTTTTAAAAAGACAACAAATGGCTCATTTCAAGCAATATTGCCTCTTGAGATTTTTTTCCTTAAGAAATTTCTCTTAGCAAGAAAGAAAAGAAATTGGGGGTGGGGGACATGGGAGGCACTATTTCTTTCTTTTTTTTAAATATTTATTTATTTAGCTGCACCAGGTTTGTGGTGGGTTTTTTTTGGATTTTTGGTTTTTTTGGCTGCGTTGGGTCTTCGTTGCTGCACGCAGGCTTTCTCTAGTTGCGGCGAGCGAGGGCTACTCTTCATTGTGGTGCACAGGGCTTCTCACTGCAGTGGCTTCTCTTGTTGTGGAGCACGGGCTCCAGGTGCGTGGGCTTCAGTAGTTGTGGCACAGGGGCTCAGTAGTTGTGGTGCACGGGCTTAGTTGCTCCGCGGCATGTGGGATCTTCCCGGACCAGGGCTCGAACCTGTGTCCCCTGCATTGGCAGGCGGATTCTTAACCACTGCGCCACCATGGAAGTCCCTGCACCGGGTCTTAGTTGCAGCACGCAGGATCTTCATTACGGCATGCGGGATCTTTTAGTTGCGGTGTGCGGGATCTAGTTCCCTGGCCAGGGATCAAACCTGGGCCCCCTGCATTGGGAGCGCAGGGTCTTAACCACTGGATCACCAGGGAAGTCCCGGGACGCTCTATTTCTAAATCAGACTCCTTTGGAATTTTATTTTCTCTTATTTAAGGGATTTCATGTTTTAATGTGGTGGGGGGCGGGCCGGTTAAATATAGTATATTTCAATCAAGGCTCATTTAAAGCATGTGTCAAGACTGACTTTTGCAGGGACAGAGGACTTATGGATGAAGAAAAACCACGGCAGGGAGCTGCTCAAGAAATGTTGAGCTTCCCTTGTCTGTTCTGAAGTCACAGTGCTGGGATAGGCCTAGGATGTTCTGAGACAAACACTTCTGAGGTTGCGTCATGATTTCATTAACCTCATTTCAGTATCGTTTGGAAGCCTACATTTTTTTCTTGTTCCCATCTCGCCTCGTCCAATCCCTTCTTTATTTATGTGCCATAAATACAAAATCCAAGAAAGGACAGAAGTAGACACATCACTTTCCTCTGATTCTTCCCAGAACTGGGATGGAATTTCATGTTCTGCTCTTGCCTTCCTTACCCAATTCTATATGTGATTTTCATGTACTTTCATCCTTAAATAGTTTCCTAGTAGAACAAGATTTTCTATTTTTACAATTTCCTTGAAAAATGACTAAGAGAAACGGGCCCTGCCGTGCCACACAGCATGCAGGATCTTAGTTCCCTAACCACGGATCGAACCCACACCCCCTGCAGTGGAAGCCTGGAGTATTAACCACTGGACCACCAGGGAAGTCCCTGTTTTTCTTCCATTAACAATAATCTTTTGGTGTTCCTACTACCTGGTTTCTTGCAAAAACCAGGCTATATATCCTGGCTTCCCCTTACCTCTTTAAAGCAGTCCGTCAGAGTCATCTGAGAGGCTGTCTTCCAGACTTAAGTCCTCAGCAAGACCGTCAAATAAAATGTAATTCTCAAATTAAAAAAAAAAGAGAGAGAGAGAGAAATGGGCCCTGGATTTTTCATCTTTTCTTCCCTCCAGAGTATTTTTCAGGGACTCAAATCTCAATCTTCTTATTCATCCTTGGAGTCACGGTATCTAGGGAGGAGAGACCCAAAGTGATGGCAATTTGAAGCCCTCTTGAAAGTTAGCTTTGTGGAGAGATAAACATGATGTTGCTTCCTGCAGTTTCCAGGCCCATGGAGAAAACACTCAGCCTCACCACGGACTATTTACACAGAGAGGAGACAGGGAGAGATGAGAGGCACAGTTCTGGGAAATCAGCTTGCATGTTAAGAAAAGTGAGGCCCAGCACCAATTAGGTGGCATGTCAGAGCAGAAAAGTAACCCAGTCCACTTCAGCCCAGAAGGAGAAATCAGGCAAAAAAAGGTCACACCACCATGGGGTCAGAAACACATGAGGATTAAGGGTGTCTCTTTTGGAGACAGGCAACTTTGGGTTCGAACCCCAGCTCTGCCATTGTATTAACTACAAGTTACTTAGTCTCTCTCTGCTTCAATTTCTCATATGTGAAATGGTGATAATTGTACCGATTCATTCAATAAATGTTTATGAATGTCTGTATATACCAGGCACTCTTCCAGATGCTGGCGGTGGGGGGTGGGCAATGGAGGGCAAAACATTCATGGTTTACTGCTCTTGGAGAGTTTACATCCTAGGGAGGAGTGATGAGCAATACAGAAAAACTGAGGATGATTTCCGTAACAAATGCTATAAAGCAAACAAAGCAGGATGGTGTGATAGAAAGTGGTGGGAGAAAGAGGGCAGTGAAACATTAGAAGAAACAGCTGAGCTGATGGATGAAGCATGGAAACAAAGCAGCCACGTGAAAACGAGGAAAGGCACATTCGGGCAGAACCTACTTCAGAGGGTATTTCATAAGGACTCCATGAGATAAAGTATGGAAAATCTTAGTGCAGCACCAGACACAACAGATGGAAATTACTCAACAAACGGAGGCAACCATTATGATTCAGAGGGCTTGGGAAAATTCCCAGAGTCAGGTTGTGAGGAAACTGGGCAAGGTAATGACAAGGACGTCAGGGAGGAAACTGAAGCTGAAGAGTTGACTGTATATCCTCTAGCATGGAGGCCAGATGGAACGAAGGAGTCGTGGGAGGGCTGTGAAGGAGACCAGGAAGAACTGGAGAGCTCATGCCCCACCTAGAAGGAGGAACTGGGGTGCACTCCACTTCCCTCAATTACCCTGATCCCTATGACTTGTCATGCTGGTCTGCACATAGCTTTACTTTCAGCTCACCCTACCCATATACCTCCCCTCCCTATACCTGGGCTGCCTCTGATCTGTCTGGCCTGGACTCTTGGGAAGCGGGTGGGCAAACAGGTCAAAGAGCATCTGCCTAATTTTCCTGTTTTATAGATAAGGAAACAGGGGCCCGGGGAGGTGACGAGCTTCTAGCAGGGAACACAGCTCCTCTCTCAACCTTGACTGAAGATTGTGCCTCCCGCAGTCAAGAGGTAGCATGCACAGAGCAGCAGGGGAGAGAGGGGACACCTGCCCAGCCAACCAACCCTGGCAATCCAGGGGGTCACTGATGCCACAGTGGAATATCCCCTACATCCAGAGCATGAAGCTCCAGTGGACCTAGTTTAAAGAACTATCAGAAGTATTTTCTGGCAGGTCATGGGGATGGAGAGGAGGCCATGGTCTCATCACCATCAGTGGTACTGACTGAGCAGGCCACGTACACAGCAGGGCAGGACGTCGGAGAGCAGCCCTAGAAAACAGAGCTGGTCAAGTGAACAATTCAATCATCCAAAGAGTATCAATGGTACAGCCTCAAACACAGAAGTGCAGAGGGTAAGAGAAGTAGTGATATCCCCTTCCATTTGAAAATTGCTTTCACATTCCTTGTCCCAGATGGCTTGCAGAAGAGACAACCATAGCCCAAAGAGGTTAACTGAGATGTTGTGACTCCCCCATGCTGTGCTCTCATGGAAGTCAAAGCCCATGATATTTGAGTATGCCTTCCATGTGTGGGGAACACAAGGTTCCCATCCATGAAACAACGAGAGAATAACACCACATGCACAGGACCACCCCAGGAGGACCTGCTGGTCAGTGCTCTGGACTTCTGAACCACTTACAATTTCTGGGTGACACCATGGTCTTTTCATCTGTAGGCTTTGTAAATACTATTTCCTTTGCCTGAAATCCTGTTTCTCATGTCTCTCTACAATATGAACTTCATTCGCCTGGCTAATCCTATTTATTTTGTCCCAACATGAATATCACCTCCTCCAGGAAGCCTTCTCTGACACCCAGGGGTTGGTGCCCCATTCATGTGCCTCCCTGGCACCTGATTCCTCTTAGAGCATTCAGCAACCACACTGTCCTATAATGACTTGATTGTCTTTCTGTTGTACTACGTTAGACTACATTCCGTGATGGCAGAGGCTATGTCGTATTTGCTGTTATATCCCCCGGCCTCACCAAGCACTTGATAGGCTGTCATTTACAGAATCACAAACAAGAACAGAGCCCTGCCCTCTCAGGGCTCACAGTGTGGAAGCTCACAGCCCAGGATGTTTATTCCACAGCAAACTCACCCTGACAGCCCCAGGCCTCTTATGGCTCTCTCGCTCTCCCTCCTTTAGGAATTTCTACCCTCCTTCATTGTCAACAACTCCATGTTAGTCAGATGAGATCTGGATAATGCCAACCCGCTCCAGAGGCAGCCAGCTCCTCTCTGCAGACTGGGCACCAGTCCATCTGATTTTCTCCCCTCTACTGGCATGAGAGATCCAAAGGCAGCCAGGAAATCAGTCTTGGGAATGTTTGGCCTTTCCAGGCCCTTGGGCCCTTGGGATTAGAGTAGAAAAATCTGATGCAGGGAGACAAGCTAACAGCCCTTTCCCCTATCGATTGGTGGGAACTCCTTGCGTTCACTTAGCTACCTGGGCCCACCTGTCTCTCTCTCAGTCTCCCAGTTCTTTAGCACCATTTGTAGGTCAATTTTTAATTTTTGTTGGAGGCTCTACGTAGAGGCTATGGTGAACAGCTTTTGGGGTGTCTGCCCAGTTTACATGACTCCTGAAGCCTACTGCTTACCAGCACAACTCATACCCTGTGCTCTCACCAGGGCTGACTGGACCAGGATTGGACACCTGAACCAGCTGGAGCCAATCACTTCTCTCACACAGGATGTGGGACTAAGAGAGTCTAGTTCAGTCTGAGTTGGTCTCTCAGATGGAGGTGATGCAAACTAAAGACCTGTATGGTGACCCACTAACCAGACTGGGAAGCATAGAAGGCTGGTCTGCAGAGAAAGAAGAAGGAACCAGAGACACCAGATTCAGACATATGGATTGGTTTTTCTATTCCTGGTTGCACCTCCTTTCTGAGGCCCAGTCTCATTCCTTCCCATAGATACCTCTTCAACATTCAACAATTATCCATCGAGCACCTACTATGTGCTGAGCAAGAAGACCTAAGCATTTGGTCTAAGTGATGAGAAAAAAATAGACAAAATCCCTGTCCTCATAGTATATACAATCTAATTAATCAAATAATTAAAAAAAACTAAATATGTAATCACAAACTGGTTTAACTGCTACAAAAGAAAAGTACAGGGTTGTTTTATCGATAGATAGATAGATAGATAGATAGGTAGGTAGATAGATAGATAGATAGACAGACGGATAGATAGGGGAAAAAAAACACAGGAAGACCTGACCTAGTCTGCAGAATCAAGGAAGGCTTCCTTGAGGGAATGATGTTGGAATGAATTCATGAAACAGAAACACCTGTAGGATGGTAAAATAATTCCTAGACCAAACCAAAGCAGTAGAAGCAGTGTTTCAGGAACGAGGTGAGCATGAGAATATAAAATTAACAGCAAACAGGGAGGATCCTGGGTGTTCCACAGACCAAGGAAGGGGAATTCAAGTCAATCTTATCTTACTCTTAAGATACCTAGGCCCATCTGATTTACTTAGTCGGACTGTACCTGCGCAGTGAGAGCTTTTAAACGCCTCAGGTGATTCTAATGTGCAGCTACAGTGGCAAACTACCAACTTCTGGACCATGATAAGAGTCAGGCTGACAGCAAAACCATGACTTTGCAGCAATCTCAATCCTCAAGTTCGGGCAACTTCTCCGGCATCATCTACCAACCCATTCCATTGATCAAATCATGCACAGTCTGTGTCATAACTAATGAGGCCTCTGCTATAGAGCATGCTGGGAACTTAGACCTCCCCCCCCCAAAAAAATGGCGAGTGAGCTGAACAGTCTGAAGTATGACCTAGGCTCGTTAACAAGGAAAGAAGAAGAGCTCATATACCAGGGAAAGAAAGAAGGAGGGAAGACAGCTGGACCAGGGTGGAACTTACAGAAGTAAGAACAATTCTCCTAAGCCACCTCGATGCAGAATATCAGGAACTTGGGAGGCAGAAAGACAAGCAAGGGCACCCCCAAAGTCTTGCATGAATGCCAGAGAAAGATGTGTGTCAATGGCTGCAGCAGTGGTGTCCTGGTCAATGCTTAACAAACACCTCAGAGGAAAGCCCTGGTTTGTAGCATTTGTCCATTTCTCTGGTGTAAATACTCCCACCATGGCTGATTTCAAGTTATCGGAAGCAGAGCTGGGAAGAAACACAGCTGGCACTCTTGAACCAGCCCCAGCTCACCCCCTGGCCCAGCAGATAACCTGAATGAGTTTTGTAGGCTGGGTCATTCAGGAATTCCAGGTACCTGGCATCCACACTTAATCTTTTTAAAATAAGTTCATTTATTTACTTATATATTTATTTCTGGCTGCGTTGGGTCTTCTTTGCTGCACGCGGGCTTTCTCTAGTTGCAGCAAGCAGGGGCTACTTTTCGTTGCGGTGCACGGGCTTCTCATTGTGGTGGCTTCTCTTGTTGTGGAGCATGGCCTTTAGATGCGCTGGCTTCAGTAGTTGTGGCATTTGGGCTCAGTAGTTGTGGCTCACAGGCTCTAGAGCACAGGCTCAGTAGTTGTGGTGCACGGGCTTAGTTCCTCCGTGGCATGTGGGATCTTCCCGGACCAGGGCTCAAACCCGTGTCCCCTGCATTGGCAGGCAGATTTTTAACCACTGCACCACCAGGGAAGTCCCCACACTTAATCTTTGACATATATAATAAATAGCACTTTCTGTTCATTAACATTCTATATGTGAGAGGGGAAAAGGTCACTTGTACTCTACTCTCCCTGCCTTCCCAAGGAGCGTGAATCCCGAAGAGGATGTGTCTGGATGGCTGGAGAAGCTGCCAAAAGTCATGAGAGGATATTTGGGTAGGGGGGAGAGATAAGATTGCTAGTATTGGGAGAGGAATGCTGGAAAAAGAACAAAGATGCTTAAAACGGGAATTCTTTTTAAGTTTTGCTTTGTAGTATGCAACATTATCTTCCAGATTTCTCCAAGAAATCTTGAGTAAAGGCTGCATTTTTTTTCACTAAAACTTTTGGAGTTCAATTTGATTTGAGGAGAGATCCTGCAAGGTGCTGAGTGTGGTCTCAAGGTGGGTATGGAGTGAGAGAAGGGGCTGCCCGAAGGGACACAGTCACATTCAGATCACATGGAAAATAACAATAATAACACAACAATAACAGTAACAACCCCACTCGCGGAGCACCAACCACATGCCTGTGTCTGCTCCACTCACTTTATGAATGTTAACCCATTTAATCTCGCAATATCCCTATGCGGTAGGAACTATACAGATTAGCAACTGATTTGAAGCCGGACAGGCTGGTTGCAGAGCCCGAGCTTGATCATTATACTGTATGACCTCTCCGTGAAGTGCGTGGAATACAGTGTCTCCTTTAGTTTTTTTTTATTCGTTCTATTAGTTTTTTTATTGAAGTATAGTTTATTTACAAAATTATATTAGTTTCAGGTGTACAACACAGTGATTCAATATTTTTGTAGGTTATACTCCATTTAAAGTTATTATAAAATATTGGCTATATTCCATGCACTGTACCTTTTTAGAGAAACGGTGTATATTTCAATATAGAACACCTCAGAACTTTGTAGTCAAGATGCTTGATCAGATATTCCCAGGAGAGCTGGAAACCTAATGTACCTTTTGGTAAGCATTGCTTTGAAGTGAAATGAAAGCCTTACGTGGACTGTAAGGGGGAAAGGGGGTTTCAGTCATCAATCAGGGAGGTGGATATTTTCTCTCTGAGGCTCCTGAAATCACTACAGAAATGCATTGTGCACCAGCTGCATACAATTCAATTCAACAGACATTATTAAGCACCCTTTGAGGGCTACACCGATGAGGACGACAGTCTCTATGCATCTCACTCAGCCAGAGGGATGGTGCAGGGAGTGGGGTGGAAAAGCACGTACACCCTTAACTCTGTGATGGGGAGAGTGACGTGGGTGCATGAGAGGCAAATAAGCGCAGCTCAGGACGTGGCACAGGCATCATGAGAAACTTCACAGGCTGATGAAGTCGGGGCTCGGCTTTGAGGGACTCCAGCAGACACAGACGTAGGGAGAGTGAGGGTGCTCCAGGGAGAGGGGAAAACCCGAGCAAAGGCGCAGAGGTGGCACAGACCAGGGTAAAGAGTGGCACCATGAGGAAGCTTTAGGCGCAGAAATCAGACGCTATTCTCGGGAGTTCACAGTCTGCTCCACATTGTTTTATAATAATTTAACGATGAGATGAAGAGATTAAAATTATCATGAAAATCGGAAAGGTCAACAGGACTATTTTCATTCTGACAAAATAAAGAGCACCTTAAAATGGAAGGAAACATAATGATTCTCCCACTAACCTTAATTCATAATAATTAATCAATAATGAACCAGTTAGTTGAGGCTTCAAATTTTAAAGGCAGAGCAGAGTTACTCTGTGCAGGTCCATGACACCATCAGTTTCTTTTATAAGTACCTCCAGCCCCTTCCCCTGCTCCCCCATCTCAATTTTTCCATCCTTCCACCAGTTCAGATCTTAAAGCTCCATATGCCCTACCCTACACTCTGGACTCCCTTCCATCTGGTCCTTTCAAGGTTGTACTTTCCTGATCGTGTCTTTTCTATCAAAAGGTCATGTCTTTTCTGTCTTCTGTGTTTCAGGCGCTTGGAGTCTGAGATAGCCCTAACTGGAGCTTATGTGACAACAGCGATAATAATAATAATAATGATCTTCATTTGGGAATATATTGGCTTCAGAACCCAAAGTGCAGGAAATGGGAGAATGTCAGGCCAATAAGAGAGATCAGGGCAGGGTCTTCCAATACCCCTCAAATTACACCCAACAGGAGACTCTCTATTCCACCTACAGGGCTGGCACTGGTTGGGGAAACTGCTTTAGGAAACCAAAGGCCAGATTTCATACAAGAAAAGGTTACATGGCTACAGATTGTCCTCTATGCCCTCTTGTGCCCTGGTCCCTGTTTTCCTTCCTCCCCGCAAGGAAACGCAGAGATGTTTTTGGAATGTAATTCTAGATAACTCAGGCTATCTATCAAGTTACATTTCATCTGGCAATCCAAACCGGCTAGATGAGCCAGCATAAAGAGAGACTGGAGGTGGGGGAGGGAGGAAAAAGCCACGGGGGAGAGCAGGGTAAAAAAAGGTGATGACAAGAGGAGCTTATAGAGGCAAAGACCTGGAAATCTGGACCCAGCAGGTTCACCTTCTGAGCCTGGTGTCCATCTGAAGGCCAAGGGCACTGCCAATAGCCCTATGGGAATCTCCAGCATTTCCTAATTGCCTTGGCCAGAGTCCACCACAACTCATATCTCTAGACATTTCACTGTTTACAGAGCCCTTCCCAGACAGAAAGCCTCACAACAGCCCTGGGACAAGAACTACTGCTATTAATATACCCATCGTACAGGTAAATAAACTGAGGCTGAGCAATCCAGTGGTTCACCCCAAGGTTGCTCAGTGAGCAAGAAGGGACCCTGGGACTTCAGGTCCACTTGCTCAAAAGCCGGTCCTCTCCCCCCTGCTCCTCCTTCTTCTCCATTACCGTGGTGGAATGACTACCCAGAATTCTTGTTATTCCATTTAGAAGACATCCTCGGATCTACCATACAAGTAGATCCGAGTAGAATCCAAGTGGAACAAGTACCTGGTAGTAGCCAATGTCATAGGAAATAAAGAAATGGGGGAAAAATTGTCCCCTTCCCTCAAGTTACAAGATTGAGAGATTTTGAAATAATGGTAAAGGGCCTTCTGGCCAATGTGCTTTCAAACACAACCATGAACTCCACTCTCCTTCAGAACTTCATCCTACAGTCATTCATTCAATAAATGTTTATTGAGTACCTGCTCTGTATCAAGCCCTGTCCTAGGTGCTGAGGTTACAACGGGCACAGGACCGTTAAGGTCCTTGCTCTCATGAAGCTTAGATTCTAATGGCAGGGGACAAGTAAGAAACAAGGAAAATAAATAAATAAGCATGTGTTGAAACAAAAACAGATGCAAACAGAGCTTCTCTTGGGCAAAACAAGCTCAGATCATATGAATGTCAGGCTGAGCTTCACAAATCAGCCTAAATTAATACAAATCTTCTAAATTAATACCAAATTGGTTCTCTATTTACCAGATCATATAAAAACAAGTTCCCTTATTACAAAACTACAGAAAACACCACGTGAGCGCCCAGTCAAAAGTCAAACTGGGAAGGATGGCTACAAGACCTAAGGAAAGATGTTATTGCTGCTACACCACAGCCTCATCTTCAAGGCAGGAATGGATGCAGAGCCTGAGAAAAGGGCAGATTCATTCACGTTGGAATGATCTGGGAAGATGACATTATCTTTATGACTTCAGGGTCGAATTGGAGACTCTTGTACATTGAAATTAAATTATGCTTTCAGTAACACACACAAGGATTTCAGCTTCCAGGATGTCAAGACGTGTTTGTTCCCGTGTGGCTTTTATATTTCAGAAGATAATACCATCTGAAATTAGCCCAGCCCACTCCACAGACAGTGTTCTTTCTTTGAACTTGAGGCATTTGACATCCACTGTGCTTGTCTGGCAATTAACCACACACTGTCCGTGAACTTGAATTGTTGTCTTGCATTGTTCCTTATCTCTTCCAGGGCTGAACTTCTCATGCAGTGATGATTCATCTACCAACTGAGATTTACAGGGTAGACTTCTTACAGATTTCAGTTGACAGAGAGAGACAGACGTTAGCCATCACTCAAATGAGTCTATAGTTAGATATTACAGACTGAGACAGCAAAATGAAGGAAAATAATTCAGTTCAATGAGAATGGGTCACATTTAGGAGATCCAACCTGGACTGGAGGGAAGGAAAGGACTCCCTAAGAAAGTGGTCCTGGAGCTGAGATGGGGAGCAGATGAAGAAGAATGTAGAAAGGCCCTGGGCAGGAGGAACGGTGGGTCTGTACAAAAGTTGACATGTGCACTGTACAAAAGTTGACACTGTCGACCGACACTGAGGCCAGAGCAGAGACAGCAAAGGGGGCTGGAAGGGACTGAGGCAAGAGACTCAGGTGGATCCTTGTAGAACTTTCCCTAAAAGCAATGAGAAGCCCTTGAGGGGTCTGATCAGATTTGCACATCAAAAAGGTCTCCTGCCTGCAGCATGGAGCAGCCTTCTCTAAACATTGGATTACACATCCTTAAGAGTAAAAAGGTTTTATGTAAACTTACGTATTGTATATTTGTATATTCATATATACTGTATAGTTCATGTACATTATAAAATGTACAAATATAGAAATGTTTTTAAAGGGAGCTAAGAAATAATTTTTAAAGTCTTGTCTTGGCAAAATGCTGATAATTGTTGAAGCTGAGCAATAGGTACATGGGGTTTCATTATTATATTTTCTATCTTGTGTATGTTTGGAAATGACCACAAAGAAAAGATTTTCTTTAAATCTTGCAAATTATGATGATGACTAGATACTATCATTAGTTAATATCTCAAAGCACAATGTACACTTAGGGTGAGGTTTGTTACCAACACTAGTAGATGTTTGTCCGTATTTCATGTGATATTTTTGATCACTGAATTCGGGGGCCAACTTAGAGTCTGACTTGATTAGGTCATCATTGTCTTTACTCATTCGAGGAGGTGTAATGGCTCAGCTAGTAGCCTATCATTCCCTCTTACTTGTCTTTAGTATTATCTTCAATCTACAAATGTGATGCAGGAATCTTTTTAAGTCACTTGTCCATTTTCTGAAAGTTCATTTAATTAAAGCTACTTAATGTAATACTTAAATGGCTTCTCCAGGAGAAGATACAAAATGCAGCACATTGTAAGACACTGAGAACAAACGCGCAGAGGACCTGAATAGGCTTTTCCAAGATGGCCAACAGGAATGCGAAAAGATGCTCAACTTCACTCATCATCAGGAAAATGCAAATCAAAACCATCATGACAGATCACCTCACACCTGTTAGGATGGCTATTATCAGAAAGATGAAAGAGAACAAGTATTGGTGAAGATGTGGAGAAAAGGAAACTCTTGTGCACCGTTTGTGGGAGTGTAAACTGGTGCAGCTACTATGAAAAACAGTATGGAGATTCCTCAAAAAATTAAAAATAGAACTGCCATATGACCTAGCAATCCCGCTTCTGGGTATCTATCCAAATGAAATGAATTCAGGATCTCAAAGAGATACCTGCAGTCCCATGCTCACTGCAGCATTATTCCCAATAAGCAAGACATGGAAACAACTTAAATGTCCATTGATGGATGAATGGATAAAGAAGATGTGGTACCTATATATGCAATGGAATATTATTCAGCCTTTAAAAAGAAGGAAATCCTGCCATTTGCAACAACACGAATGGACCTGGAGAACATTATGCTGAGTGAAATAAGCCAGATGCAGAAAGACAAATATTGCATGATCTCAATTATATGTGGAATCTAAAATAGTCAAACTCATAGAGACAGAGAGTAGAATGGTGGTTATCAGGGGCTAAGGAATGAGGGAAATGGGGAGATGTTGATCAAGGGGTACGAAGTTTCAGTTATGCAGGATGAATAAGTTCTAGAGATCTACTGTACAACAATGTGAGTATAGTTAATACTGTATACCTGAAATTGCTAAGAGAGTAAATTTTAAGTGTTCTCAACACACAAAAAAAGGTAACCAAATGAGGTGACGGATATGTTAATTAGCTTGATTGTTGTGACTATTTCACAATGTATATATGGATGTAAAATCATATACATATGTATATAAAATCATCAAATTGTATACTTTAAATATGTACAACTTGTAATCATCAATAAAGCTGGGGAAAAAAAAAAAACAAGCAGAAAACCATGAGGGCATCCCCTGAACCCTGCCATGTTCTAGAGGCTTCCTCTTGATACCTCTTGAACCAAATATGACGTGCATCTGTCTGGCACAAGGATTAGGGTGAGAGCCCAGGTCAATCCATTTGTTGAGTATCAGTAAATCTTTGTTTTTAAATTGAAGTATAGTTGATTTACAATGTTGTGTTAGTTTCTGGTATACAGCAAAGTGATTCAGTTATACATATATGTTTTTCATATTCTTTTCCATTATGGTTTATTACAGGATATTGACTATAGTTCCCTGTGCTATACAGTAGGACCTTGTTTATCCATTCTATATATAGTAGTTTGTATGAATATCAGTAAAGCTTTATTCTTAATTTTATTAAAAATAAATTTTTAATGACTTTTATTTATTAAAAATAAATAAAAATCAAAATTCTGCCTGCACCCCAGTGGACTATACTGTATTCAGTTTTGGAGACACAGCAAAGTTTTGGAGACAGGAGCGACCCAGTGAGGACATCCAGGAGGCCACTCCAGTACGGAACGGAGTGATGATGGGGTCACAGTAGCGATGATGGAGGGATGTAGATGGATTCAAGAGATATTTGGAAGTATTGACACATCAATGCCAGATTGAAATGGGGATGGAGAAGAAGAAGGACACAGAAGCACTCCTGGGTTTCTGTCTTGCACAGAGTTATGCTTTCTACAAAGAAAGTACATTTATTCAAATGTTGAATTAAAGTAGCACAGTGTCATAAAACTGCAACCTATTTGTGCTATTTAAATGGATTGTTTATACTAATAGTGCTTACAGTGATACCTTCTCTGTTTTTGTTTCTTAGTAGTTCTAGAAAGTGCACCAGGTTCTCACTCAGCTAATTTCACTTGTGGGAAGCTTCTGATTTTGAACCCTGAGCCCAGGCAGAGTCTAGGAGACAATGGTAGATGAGCTGCACGTTCAAGCCTGTGCAGTGCAGCGCGCATCCCAGGCACTTTGACTTGGGTCAGTCCTTCCCCTCCCGGCACCAAGAGCCAGCTTCCCTGACAGGAAGCTCGGTGTGAGGGCATATCAGAGTCAGGATGATGCGGAGAGGATGGTGAGGTGAGCCCCGGATATGGGCCGAGCAGGTGGCCGCCTCCTCTAGTTTGACTGAGGGGCCTCCAGGAAGACCAAGACCCAAAGGCCAACTTTCCTCTCCTATTCACCTGGCCCCATTACCTGAGATTCTCCCCTTGGAAATGAATTACTCTGCATTAAGTATCATCTCCCAGGCATTCTGAAAGGAGTAAAACATTATCATTGTCGCCTTAATATGAGTGGGTTTATCAGATCACTTTTCTCATGGGCAGGAAAAGCCCGAAGTTTCATGACAACATTGTATGTCTGGCAAAGCACGGAAATGAGCATGCAGGAAACCCCCCCAATACAAACATCCTTGATGTGTCCTTGCCACACTACCAGGCTGCAAGGGGCAGGCAGACAGAGGTACCTCTTCCTTCTCACAAGCCAATTCCCCCAACTAGGGAGATTATGCCATTCTAGAATATAGAACAATAATGATAATATTGTTAAATTTTAAAAATTCTAATTTACTAAGAAATTATGTGTGCCAGGCACTTGGGAAAGCACTTTACAGGTAAAATCCCATTTATTCTTTACCGTAAATCCATGGTAGGTGATTATGATTGCCTGTACTTTACAGACGAGCAAAGATCAGAGAGGCTAAATACTTGGGTAATGATGAAGCATGAATGATGAAGCCAAGATGGTATTCAAGTTAGCAGGATGCTGTAGATTAAAGAAAACTGCACCAAGGATCAAGAGACTTGAGATTGAAATGCAGCTTTCCCAGGCAAGAGCTATGTGACCTTGGGCGACCTCAGAGCCTCAGTTTCCTCCTCTGTAAGATGAGAACCCGATGATGTCCCGGGCTCTCCCAGCTCTGACATCCCATGAATCTACTGAGACATAATCTTTCATCCGCCAGGCCTCCCATCCAACCACACACTTTCTCTTGAGGCCAGTTTAATTAGCCACTCTGTGCTCTAGCTCAGAGGAACTTTTCAGAGAGCAATCAGATGTTACAGTGGTTGTCTTTCTTTAATTTTTAAATTAAACTGAAAAAAGCTACTCTAGTGCTAATAAGATTAATGCCTGGGCATTCAAAGGGTCGGATGGAAAATATCAACCTGCTGAGTGGACAGGCTGATTCGAGGCAGGCTGGCGTGTTGCTGCCACTGTGTTCCTGTAACCAGGGCTGGGGAGGCTTAGCTTAGGGCTTCAGCTGTTCTATCAGCTGCGAACTATTCGTGTTTCTCAATTCTCAGAGTTACTCTGCCTTAGGCAGAATTACTTTCCACAAAGACACATGACAGCTGGCCTGGGGTCCCCACGTAGCACCCAGGAAAGCCGTAGCGACCAAGCCTTGCTGCAAACAACTTTTCAGAAGAGGAAGTGCCTTCCTTTATAACCCGGAGGAGCCTTCATCCGGAGCCTGACTCTTGTTGATTCATCTCAAGTCAGCCTGGATCATCACATGTGAGCGCCATGAATAAGCTACACCTGGCTCTGGCCATGGGGTCATAAATCTCAGCTTTGCCGTTTATTAAGAACACCTGGGCTAAAATCCCAGCTTTGCCACTTATTAAAAACATCACCTCAGCTAAGTCACCTAACACCCACAAGCCTCAGCCTTCCCACCTAAAAAATCGAGATTATAGTACTTTACAGGGTCATTGAAAATATTAAGTAAGTGCTGACTTATATGGGAACACGTCTAGCCCAGGGTTAACATACATTAAGCACTCAATAAGCATTTGTTAAATCTGCATCATAAGTTGTAAGTCTCCAAGCCTGTATGGGGAAAGTTAAAGATTTTATGTCACTCAGAGGAAATTGTGGAATTCTGCAGCCCTCAAGAGCCATTGGAAATTTAATTCCATTTTTTCTGCAAGTCTTTACTGAATGTCTACTATGTACCAGGCACTGTTCTAGGTACCAAGGATACAGAAAAGAACAAGACACACAAGAACTTGCTCCCATGGAACTTCTTTAGTGTAAGCTATTTGAAATTTTCAAAAGTTTAAATACATTTGGGGGACTTCCCTGGTGGCGCAGTGGTTAAGAATCTGCCTGCCAATGCAGGGGACACGGGTTCGAGCCCTGGTCTGGGAAGATCCTACATGCCTCGGAGCAACTAACCCCGTGTGCCACAACTACTGAAGCCCATGTGCCTAGAACCCATGCTCTGCAACAAGAGAAGCCACTGCAATGAGGAGCCCACTCACCGCAATGAAGAGTAGCCCCCGCTAACTGCAACTAGAGAAAGCCTGCACGCAGCAACGAAGACCCAACGCAGCCAAAAATAAAAACAAATAAATTAATTTATTTTTAATAAATAAATAAACCCATTTGGGGACAACAGTGTCGTATTAAGCTGTTAGGCCATTAAGAAAACCCAGTGTCCAGCCTCTAAGCCTGGCCTCAGCAGAGGGCAGCCACACGCTCTTGCAACACTCTTCTTGGTGGCCCTATCACAGAGCACATTCCTGGGCTGGAAGACTGTGGCTCTGACCCAGTGTGACATTTCTTATGTCCTCGGGTATCCCTTCTGGCCTAAGCGGACAGGCCGTATAGTGTAACACAGCCTCGCTCCCCCCCCCCCCCCAGTATATTCCTCAAGACATGACTAGATGATCAATGAGAAAAGAGTTCCTTGTCTACACAAGTTCAGGAAACAATGCCTTGAACCAAGTTCAATAGGTTTCTTTGCTTCAGGCCTTCTCAGAGGCTTTAGTAAGCTAAGGTGCTTGTGAGTCTCAGAGAGGATTACAGTGTGCAGCCTTTGACCAAAGCGCTGCTTTGACCATGGAACACTTCTTTATTCTGGAGTGTATGGTAAGTCTGGCTTTTCCCAGCACATATTTTCAGACACTGGATTCTTGGAAAGAAGTCAGGAGTCCCGAGTTCTGGTCGCTGGATGCTGCCGACTCACTCTATGGTCTCAAGCAGGTCAAGTCACTTCCCTAGGTCTTAGTTCCCTCATCCAGAAAAACGTGTTTGTGTGGTCAAGATGGGGCAAGAAGGTGATGAAGAGGAGGGAGGAGGCTGGACCACATCAACTTGAAGATCCCTTTCAGAAGGACCAGTTTATCATCTGGAAGGTCACCAAGCTCCCTAGCGTACAAGCTGGCTCATGACTCTGTGTGCTGGCCCACGGGTTCCAATGGCCCCTCAACACTCAACGCCCCTGGGTTTGACTGGGACGCAGTCTCCGTCATCCCAAAGACCACTCCTGCTTCCCTTCAGTTCTATTAACAGACTTTCCATTTTATGGTCCACTAGCTCTTGAAAGAATTGCTCAGTAGCTTGGGTTAGCAGTCAGGTGGGGCCTTAAAGATGCTCCAGGATGAGCAAGAGTCAGCCCAATCCCATCTGAACCCTTTCTAGGGGACCGGGTGAAAATTATGCAAATATCATGAGCTAATACTTTTAACATGATCAACCATGTACAAATCAATATCTGTCTATCTAACTACCTATCTATCTATCTAAATAGAGAGGGAGAGAGAGAGAGACATCTATATCTATTTATTTATCTATCACCCATCAAGAAACAAAGAGATGAGAGACTGGAAAAAATTCCAATAACATATTAGCAGTGGTTTTCTCTGGATCGTGGATAATGCGTGACTATTTTCTTACTGAAACTTTTCTATATTTTCTAAATGTTCATCAATAAGCATGTATTATTTTTATGATACAACAAAACTAATTCCTCCCCCCTTTTTAAAGAGTCATCTAGGGCAGGTCTGGCTGTGAAAGAAACCATCCAGCAGATTTTGTCAGGTTGCCCCAGCAAGAGTCCTCCGCGTTCCTGTCTCCCATTACCTTGGCTTGTTTCCCTGATTCCTAATCTTCAACACCAACTCGCAAGCACAGTTTTTAATAGCTCCCCAACTGAGTTCCTGGTATTTCCATGTGACCCCTGGCTATCAGCTTATGCAGGCCCCAAAGCCTTGGAGTAGCCACATATATTCCTGCAGGTTGTCCACTGCACACCTCCAGGGGTTACAATTATATAGATGACAACGTGAATGGTACCTCCTGAGTTGTTCAGTGCACAGTCTACACAACCTTACATGGCAGCCCTGGCTGCCATGAGTCATTTACTCATGCCCTGAGTCATTACTCATGATTGCCTGAACATTTTGTAGAGACAAGTGCTATGCAGAATACGGCAGTAGCTGGGCTTGGGAGGCATCTACCTAATGTATCACAGCATGGGCTCTGAAATCCAACTGCCTGGTTTATACACTAGCTCTGCCACTTAGCAGTTGAGTGACCTCTGACAAATTATTTAACTTCTCTGGCAATACAGCTTCAGTTTCTTTGCCTGTAAAGTGAGATAACACTAGTACCTACCCCCTAGTGTTGTTCTGAGGATTAAACGCAGTTAAAATATAAAGCACTTAATTTCCTGTCCCATGGTAAGCTCAATAAATGTTAATTACTGTAAGTATGATTTGCTCTGAAGTCACACCTAGAGACAAGCTCTTCAATGCTAATTAAAACTTGCATTCTTATTTAGCTCTATCTGGGCGGGATAAAGGGAAAGCCAGCCAGGGAAGGGATGAGTTCCTTGGGGCCAGAACTGGATCATGGGTTCTCACCAAGGCAGCATAGGATTCAGAGAGCCAGGGAGTCAAGCTGAATCAGGGTTGGTTAGTTAAGAACAGACATCAGTAGCAGGGGCAAGAGACAGGATGGAAATGAAGGCTGCGACGCCAAGACTGCAGCCGTCTGATGGAAAAGATGCTGGATTTGGAGAGTCAGGGATCAGGAAAGAAGCTCCAGAATCCTCACTGAAATATCCTTGGGATGCTCCCACCTTGTAGAGCCTGGATCTGTTGGACCTCCTTAAAGGTCAGTGCTAATCCTCTTCTTCCTACAATAATTGGGATTGACTCCAGCTGTGAGTTTTGAAAGCACCCCTAATAAGAGTGGCTTGAACAAGATTGAAATGTCTCACTCAACTCAAAGTGTGGAGGTAGAAATTCCAAGGCTGGTCCATGGCTCTGCTCCCTCCAGCCCACACCTCCACCTTCTATGGGGCCTGGCCTCAGCATCATGGTCCAGTTGGCATCCACGTCTAGGCAGTAGGATGAAAGAGAGACAAAGAAGAAGAAGGGAAGGGGCGCTGCCTGCCGCCTGAGATTCCCAGGAGCTGCCACACACCTGCTCTGTCTACAACCAGAACTCAGTCGTACCCACTTGGATGCAAAGAAGCCCGAGCAGTGTCCCTTTTATTCCCGGCAACGTATTAGTTTCCTACTTCTGCTGTAACAAATTACAAACTTAATGTTTAAAACAACACAAATTTTTATCTTGTGGAGGTAAAAAGTCTGAAATGGTTCTCACTGAGCTAAAATCAAGATGTCATCAGGACTGGGTTCTCTTCTGGAGGCTCTAGGGGAGAATTCATGTCCTGCCTTTTCCAGCTTAGAGGTCACCCCATTCCCTAGGTCATGACGTCCTTCCATCTTCAAAGCTGGCGCTGGCCAAGCAAGACTTCTCCCAATGCCATCTCTCCGGTTCTGACCCTTCTGCCAACTTCTTCCCCATGTACGGACTCTTGTGATTACATTGGGCCCACCTGGATAATCCATGATAATCTCTTTATTTTAAAGGCTACTGATTTGCAGTCTTAATTTAATCTGTAACCTTCATTCCTCCTTCCCATATACCATAACATATTCATAGGTTCTGGGGGTTAAGAGGTAGACATCGTTGAGAGGCTTAACATAGGCAACCATGGCAAAACTCCTATCGCTATCCAAGTAGGGCAAAGGACATGCCACACTGCCAAGAAGTCTGTGATCTCAGACAGTGGGTGTCCTGACACCCCACCCACCCACTGCCAAGTTCTGCCATGCTGATGGCATGGGAGGTGCCCACTGTGGAGGAGGGGCCAGCATCTCTTAAGGATGCCCAGCATCTTCTCATCTGCCCAGCATCTCTTAAGGATCCTGCTCCCCTATGTGCAGTTCAGGCAGTTCAGGTGGGATGGCCCCAACCCTCTCAGCCTCAGACAGTGCCAATCAGACTGCTCCTGGGTGGAACGCTGCTTCAGGAAATGGGCATGTGACCCAAGCCAGGTCAGTCATGTCGTTCTTGGTACTTAGGCTGGAATTTGGGGAATGATGCTCTCCCTTTTTTCTAGGATCACTGGCTTGTAGGACAAAGGAAGCTGGGAGGGGCCAATGGCCATCGTTGTCACCACTGAGAAAAGCCTGCCTGGTGTTGAAGTCAGCGCAGAGGTGAGCAAGAACCTGTGATGGGGAGAAAGAGACAGAGGCACAGGGGATCTCCAGCCATGCCCACAGCCTGACAGCCACCACTGGGCTTTCAACGCTCCTGGGCCAATAAATTCCCTCTGCTATTTTCTTTTTCCTTAAACTAATTTGAGTTTCTTTCACTTGCAGCCAAATGCCTCAGCTAATATGCTCAAGAAATACCTGTTGGGGCAAGTCACAACTTCCCAGAGCCCTGGAGTGTCTCCTGAATCCCAGCTCTTCAATGCTCTGACTCTAAGCCAACAGTCAGGACCCACGAGGCCCTCCAGCTTCTATATGCCCTCACAGATACTCAAACACCTGGCCTCCCATGGCCTAGCTCAGCCCAAATGCATGTAGACTTTGCCAAGTCATTTACTCTGCCTGGGAAAAACCCCCATGTAACCAGGGGCCCTTCCTGGCCACTCAACTGCTCTTTTCCTTCTGCATCTGCTGGGAACACTAACAAAGAGTTCAGAGGTAACCAGAGACCTGCATGGCTCTTGTAGGACATCCATATGGAAACTCATGGCTGCAGAAGGAAGAGAGAAAAAACAACTCTCTTTCTCTGAGTGGCAGCTGTGAGAACCTACAGTTATTTCCTCTCTCCCGCAGCCCCCTCCCAAGCACAGCTTTTCCTGGCCTGAGTCCCTCCCTGCAGTCCAGCTCTTGGCTCGGTTCCAAGTAAAAGACACTCCTTTAAATGTAACCGGAAGCAGGAATACCACCTCCAGGGAATCCAGCTACGGAGGAGGAATTTAGAAGACATAGCCATCCCCAGCCATCCCCTGTCCAAGCTAAGGTCAGAATCAGAGCGCTTCTGAGTTGGAGCAATGGAACTGAAGAATGGAGCTGAAGAACTGAAGAAGTTTACAAAGTACCTGGAGAGCTGCTTTGCTATTATAAGTGTCTCATTTCAAAATTTCCTGCCAGTAGTACACCTGGCTGGCTCATGGGAGCAGCTGTGAGCATCCTCTCTCAGACTTAAACATCTCCCAGCCCTTACCTTTTCCCAGCTGGATGGGGCAGGAGAGCCTATAAGACCCATCTGGGTTCTGGTGTCTTTAAAGAAATCAACACCCTCTTAGGTCATTTATTAAATGAGAAATTAACTTGTACTTTGACTAAAATCAAGTGTGAAGTCATAGTAATCACTGCCATTTACAGAGTACCTCCCATGTACCAGACACTCCACTTAACCTAACTACAACCTACCAGGTTTATTATCCCCAATTTACAAGTTAGTTGCCCAGGAACTCACTTACAAGAAGGTATGTGCTCAAAAAGAACTCAAGCCCACTGAATTAATTAATAAATAAAATTTACCTAGCAGTACAGCTGTCAACATCTGATAGGAGTGCTCACCCCTGCTCCCCAGGGGACAGCGCCTCCTTTATTTGTCTTCCATATGACTTCGTTCTGAGAAAAGTCCCATGGTGACACAGCGTTTAAAGACCACTTGTAGAAAGAGCCCAGTTCTTGGCGAGAGAGAATGTCTGGGATTAAATTCTGGCTCTGCTGCTAACCAGCTGTGCAATTTTGGATAAGTCAAGTAAGCAAGCTGAGCTTCCAGTTTTCTCAATGAAAAATAGAGCTCGGAATACCCATCTCTCTGGGGTTGTGTAGGGATTTGAGATAATATTTGTAAAGTGCCTCGCAGTGAGTACATGGTAAGTGCATGGTTTTATTGGTAGTTAGGTACTGTAACTGGTTGATCTGGGACAGAGTGATGGGCTCGATGAATGGGAGGATGTTGAAGGCAGAGAACCCGTTGAAAGAAGGCCCAGGAGAGGGCAGAGGTCACCAGACAGCAAGGTGCAAGGGGCAAAGTTACAGGGTAGACCAGGAACTGTAGAAGGAGCAGTGAGTGCCACTGAAGACAAATGGCTCTAGTACCAAGGTGCCAAGGATGCCATGGCCTGGAGCCCAAGAGCTGGCTGGAGGCAGAAGCCCCGCAGGACCTTTCTTCCAGAAGGACCACTCGTCCAGATGCTGAGGAGCACCAAGACCCTTGAACTGACTTCCTGTACAAAGGGGTGGAGACTCAAGAAAGTTCACTTGCTCACTTGCTCTTCCATCGCCAGATAATCAGCCCCTCTGCCCCCTTCCCACCCTTCCCCCCATCACTCTCCAGGAGGCCGAGTGGAAACATTCCCCAGAGCCTCCTCTCACTGCAAAGCCATGGGTAGGAGGCTCTTAAAAAGCAAATATTCAGCTTCATAAACATGTCATAAATTCATAACCAGTTTTCCACATTCTTTGTGTTTTTTATGTGATGCATCTAATATCTTTCTACTCTTGGCTTTGAACTCACATTTTTGGGTCCAGGTTACTAAGAAGCGGCTGTTCACAGGAGATTTTATTACTGTATATTACTTCTGTGTGGATGGGGCAGTTGCTTCTTTTTTATTTATCTCCAAGAAAAATATATTCCCTGTGGCACTTAGACAAAACATGATATTAGACATATTTTTCTTTTTCTGAAGAAGTTACTTCAACTTCTGGTAAGATAGCGCCTAACCTGGATCTCCCAGAGGCTGCTTGCTTTCATGGTTTCAGGGTGGGGGCCACTGTGTGGGAACCTATGTCTATTTCCTTCCCTCAGAATGAATGTGCTCAAGACAAGTGCTATCGGATGCCCAGCAGGCTCCTTGCAGATTCTATCCATAAATATGCATAAACCACAAAACAGGAGGGGAGCCAACACTTGATTAACCAGTATTCAACCAACCAGAACTCTCAGTTAACCAAAACTCTGTACTTGACTTCAAAGGAAAGGCCTAAGAACGCAGAGGAAAGAAGCTAATACTGGAGGGTTAGCTTTAGAAACAAAGCTCTTCCAACATACAGATGGCCAGTAGGCACATGAAAAGATGCTCAACATCAATAATTATTAGAGAAATGCAAATCAAAACTACAATGAGGTACCACCTCCCACTGGTCAGAATGGCCATCATCAAAAAGTCTACAAATAACAAATGCTGGAGAGGGTGTGGAGAAAAGGGAACCCTCCTGCACTGGTGGGAATGTAAGTTGGTACAGCCACTATGGAGAACAGTGTGGAGGTTCCTCAGAAAACTAAAAATAGAACTACCAGCAATCCCACTCCTGGGAACATACACAGACAAAACTATAATTCAAAAAGATACATGCACCCCTGTGTTCACAGCACCACTGTTCACAATAGCCAAAACATGGAAACAACGTAAATGTCCATTAACAGATAAACAGATAAAGAAGATGTGGTACATATATACAATGGAATATTACTCAGCCATAAAAAAAGAATGAAATAATGCCATTTGCAGCAACATGGATGCAACTGGAGATTATCATACTAAGTGAAGTAAGTCAGAAAGAGAAAGACAAATACCACATGGTATCACTTATATGTGGAATCTAGAATATGGCATAAATGAACCTATCTACAAAACAGAAACAGACTCATAGACATAGAGAACAGACTTGTGGTTGCCAAGGGGGAGAGGGGGAGAGGGGGAGAGGGATAAAGCGGGAGGTTGGGGCTGGTAGATGCAAACTATTACATTTAAAATGGATAAACAACAGAGTACAGGGAACTATACTTAATAGCCTGTGATAAACCATAATGGAAAAGAATATTTTAAAAATGTTAAAAAAAAATCCTTTCCAGTAGCTGTTTTTATCATAGCCAATACTTACCAGGAGCTCACGGAGTGCCAGACACTAGGCTAAGTAGTGCACATGCGTTATCTAATTCAGTCTTCACAACAACCCTTGAAGGAAGTACTCTTATTGTCCCCATTTTACAGATCAGAAAACTGAGGCTCAGAGTGGTTAAATAACTTGCCCAGTCACACAAGACTGCCCTTAAACCCAGGATTCTGACTCTAGAATCCACAATCTTAACTGTTTTAGGAAATCAGTAAATTCAGTTCCAATGTCTACACCTCCTACAGACATATCTAAAACTAACAAGAGTCTATTTACCCCCTCTTTTTACAATCAAGGAAATGGATGCCCAATAAAAGGAAGGGGTCAGCCTGTGGGCACCCAGCCAGCAACTGACAGAGCCAGGATTTGAAACAAGTTCAGCCCTTCAGACAGTACCCAGAGGCTGCATGTTTAGAAAGATGGCACAGCCAAGTTCCCCAGTTTCCACGACAGCCCTCTCTACTGCTCCTGGGGCTCATTAATATAGGACAGTGAGACCTTAGTTTTTCGATAGATTTTGAACAAGAATTTGGAAGGGAGTAAATTAGCCACTTAATTAACTTTTTAATTTATCAGTCAAGTAGCAGGAGCTAATTGAAGTTTCCTTTGGGTATGAGGTTCAATAAGCCAACATAATAGCCAGGATTCACTGAGCACACACAATGTGCAAACTCTACCCTGAGTAATTTACATGTTTTAACTTAGTTAATCCTCACACAGGCTGATGACTCGGGACTGATGTTATTCCATTGCACAGGTGATGAGACTGAGGCACAGAGAGATTAAGCACTTGCTCAGGGCCTGCTAAATTTATGTACTATTTGTATAAAACTGCTTCCACATATATTTTCTTATTTAATGTCACAGCAAACTTGTGATTCACAAACGAATATTTTATTTATTTATTTATTTGCGGTACACGGGCCTCTCACTGCTGTGGCCTCTTCCGCTGCGGAGCACAGGCTCCGGACGCGCAGGCTCAGCAGCCATGGCCCACGGGCCCTGCCGCTCCGCGGCATGCGGGATCCTCCCGGACCGGGGCACGAACCCGCGTCCCCTGCATCGGCAGGCGGACTCCCAACCACTGAGCCACCAGGGAAGCCCTTATTTATTTTTATTTATTTATTTTGGCCGCACTGCGTGGTTTCTGGGATCTTAGCTCCCCACTAAGGAGGGATCAGACCTGGGCCCCCTGCAGTGGAAGCGCAGAGTCCTAACCACTGGACCGCCAGGGAATTCCCGAATATTTTCTTATTTTTATCACCTCCATTTTAGAGGAGGAGAGCCAGAGTTTGCACCAGCCCTGTCACTTTAGAGCTATGTAAGCTTGAGCAAGCACTTTACCTCTTCAAGCCCTAATTTCTGTAAAATGGTCAGGGTGAACCGGACGCTCTCTAAGATCCACCCCCACCTCCTCCAAGCTGGAATACCCAAGATAGTGAAGAGAGATGGCCTTGTTCTCTGGAATGTCCCTTCCCTATGTCTGGCAAACCTGAGGTCTCTTGGCTTAAATACAGGCATGTGGGCACCACCGTAGTTGTTGTGAGTAACTATGCGACTTAACTATCCACGTGCCCAAGGGCAGAGGAGAGGGGTTGCATTTTTACACTGATCTAATCAAAGCCTGCTTCATTCAGGATGTGCAACAATTCTGATTCCATGAGCACCCGTTGGATGGTCTGGGGCCAGCTTCCCTTGAGGTGATGTTGAGGAAATGACACGGGGAGTTCACTCATGAAAAGTCCTGGGGCATCACCCAAGGAAAGAGCCACATGGGAGATGGACACGGCCATCAGGCCAAGCCTCTCATGGTCTAAAGCATCAGGGAAAGTCCCCGATTACATATGCACGGCAAGATCGGAGGCTGAAGCCCCAGTGTTTTTCTGGGTATATTTGTTTTGTTTTTTTCTTTTCTTAAGGCACTCAATTCCGTTTACATTTAAAAGGGCACTGTGTTCTGGCAGGATTTGCTTTTAAAATAAAAGGTAGGGATAGATAAGAAATTAATAGGTCTCTTGAGTACATGATGACCTGTCATAGCTTTGACACCTGACATTTGGAGAGTCGGGAGTAGATGAAAAATAACACAGTAAAGCTTTCACTGACTCAAAAGATTCAGAGAACTGGGCATTTTGTCAGAAGCTGTTGAACAACTACAATGTATTCAATTTGGAGAGATCTAGCTTGTCACCTATTACTAGAGTAAAAAAGAAAAATTTCTACCCAACACTAAATCTTCCTGTTCTAGAGAATTCCCCACTGAGAGTTCTGGGGTAAGGCAGAGCCTTAGACAGAAGTCTAAAAGATATTCACTTTCCCAGCTTCCCTTGCAGCTAAGTCACAGCCAATCAGTTGGGCCCATGAGCTTTCAATCAGAAACTGGTGATGCAAAGAAGTAGGGTCAATGGGGCTCCCCCAGTCGCGCAGTGGTTGAGAGTCTGCCTGCCGATGCAAGGGACACGGGTTCGATCCCCAGTCCGGGAGGATCCCATCTGCCGTGGAGCGGCTGGGCCCGTGAGCCATGGCCACTGAGCCTGCGCGTCTGGAGCCTGTGCTCCGCAACGGGAGAGGCCACAGCAGTGAGAGGCCCGCGTACCGAAAAAAAAAAAAAAAGTGGGGGCATTGCAAAGCTGGATTGATACGATGCATAGACTGTATGAAGCTGGAAGAGAATGTAAAAGTCATCCACCCGCTCGTCTTAAAGATGGGAAAAATCAAGGCGTACTGGAAGATTTTAGTGACTTGGTCAAAGCCACACAGATGCTCCTGTCCCCTAAGTTGTCCATTTATGGCTCAGTCAGGATACATTTGGTTGTAAAGGGCAGAGCCAGTGAAAAGTCCACAGGCAGGGCTGGATCTGGGGGATCAGATGATGTCATCACAACACATTCCCACTCTCTACTTGAGGTAGAGACTGTCCTGATCTGCCCAGGACTGAGGGGGTTCCCAGGATGCAGGACTTTATGTTTCAAAATCAGGTCAGTCTGGGATGAGTTGGTCACTCTAGTTTATCTCTTCAGCTGTGCTGTCCTCTCCATCTTCTCTCACAGAGGCAAGATGGCTGCAGGGCTGTGTCCCACCCTCTCAGGAACTCCTGCAGAAAAGGGCTATCTGAGTATCACCAGCAGGGGTCCTGCAGCTCGCTCTGATTGGCCAGATTTGGGTCACATGTACTGCATACCTCACTATATCCAAGAGGTCAGGCTTGTGCTCAGCTTCTCCTAGACCTTGTAGGGACATGACTATGCAAGACCACAGACTGGTCACCATTTCATTGCTGTAATTCGATGCCCATGTGCGACGCCTGGAACTGCATCACAAAATATATGTATATAAGTACATAAAAGATGATTGATACATAGATGACAAACATATAAACAACTGTATAACAAGATGGTGCTGGTGACCCTGTAAGAAATTGTTCCCAGGACCTAGATTTCAGATCCAGATGATACACCCTGACAAAGGCACCTTCTGCAATCATATGAAATGATGCTACAGGAGTTTCAACCGGAACTCACCCTGGACAGGCAGAAGCCCATCACCACAAATCCAAATGTATCTCCTAGGAGGAAATGGGGTGACCTAAAGAAGCAGTCCTCCCTTGGGACTTCCCTGGTGGCACAGTGGTTAAGAAGCCGCCTGCCAATGCAGGGAACACGGGTTCGATCCCTGGTCCAGGAAGATCCCATGTGCCGTGGAGCACCTAAGCCTATGTGCCACGACTACTGAGCCTACGCTTAGAGCCCTTGAGCCACAACTACTGAGCCCACGCACCGCAACTACTGAAGCCCGTGTGCCTATAGAGCCAGTGCTTCACAACAAGAGAAGGCACCACAATGAGAAACCCGCGCATGGCAACGAAGAGTAGCCCCCACTCGCAACTAGAGAAAGTCCATGTGCAGCAACAAAGACCCAACGCAGCCAAAAAATAAATTAAAAAAAAAAAAACTTTATAAAAAGAAGCAGTCCTCCCAGTGCATCCTCCAGCCTGAAACTTCCTGGTCCACTTTGCTGAGATTGTACCCTTTGTGCTTGTCACAGGAAACTGTGCTATCTGTAAGATTCCGGGTTGGTTTCGTCAAGCCCCCAACCCTGTCCTGTGGAGAAATGCTTCACCAGGGCCACGTGCCCACCCTGTCACCTGTAGGAGAGGCAGCCCCATACAACACAGGTGAGTTAAGTATCAAGGACGGCGTGCTGTTGCCAAAAGAAGGAGGGCGATGCATTTAAGAGTCCCAAAACACACATCCACCCCATCATTTCGTGCTGTTTAATTCTGCTGACTTTTCATATCACGATAGGCCCCTCTTACCCGCGCTTTTACTTTCTTCGGTTTCAGTGACCCGAGGCCAACCTCCATTCGAAAATTTAAATGGAAATTTAAATGGAATTTAAATTTAAATGGAAAATTCCAGAAATAAGCAAGTAATAAGGTTTAAATCGCACGTTCTGAGCAGCGTGATGAAATCTTGCATCATCCTGCTCCAGCCTGCCTGGGACGTGAATCATCCCTTTGTCCAGCGCATCCCATCCCGTAGTCACCTAGTAGCCGTCAGGGTTATCATCAGATCGACGGTCACGGTATGGCAGTGCTTGTGTTCAGCTGACCCTTATTGTACCTAATAACGGCCCCACACCCTGGCACACTGCTGATGGGGTGCACATTGATTAAGCCTCTCTGGATAACATTTGGACATCCCTGCCAAATTTTAAATTCCCATACCCTTTGACTTGGGAATTATCCTCCCAGGAATTTATCCAACAAATATTTTGGTAAGTGGGGAAAGGGTGTATATTCAGGTGAATTACCGTGGCATGGTCAGGGAGGACTGGAAACCAGCTGTTAATGGGAGGGTCGATGAAATACACTGTCGTGTGCCCGCAATGGAATGAGACTTGCTCAAGGCATAAGGCAGCTCTGTGTTTACTGATGTGTATCTCTAATATACATCGGTAAGTGCAGAAGCGCAAGGTGAAGAATGGGCCATATAGTTATTTTGTATTATTCCTGGCATGGCTGCATGTAAATCAGACACTTGTAGATGCAATTGATTTAAATATTGTAGAAACTCTTTTTCAAGAAACACTACTACATATCCTTTGAGAAAATGAAGACTGCTTCAATAAAATGAATAAAATGAAAATGTTATGCTTCAGTAAAATGAAATCAGCTCCCAATTTGTATCACAGGGACCCAGCAGGTTACAAAACTCTGCTCAGATGGTTTAATTTAAGAGGTTTTAATGAAGGGATCAGTTACGGAGGTGTGGATAGAGTTAAGGGAGCCTTCAAGAGATGACGGCAGCAGGAAGCTGTTGCTACCTCTGGGTCTTCAAGGGCAAGGGGAGAAAAGCAGTTCTGCAGAACCCAATGAGAACTGAAATCAGGGCAGAGGAGCTGCCCGGCAGGAATTAAAGTCACGGAAGGGTCAAGCTGGTGGTGCCGAAGCAAAGAGGGAGTGAGGAAGAAATAGTCTGACTTCTCTCCTCCCACCCTCTAATTTTTTTGCCCGTAACTTCCATTGACCAAACCGAAATGGAAACCAGAGGGCAAGGGAGCCCAGGTAAGGTGATCTGTAGGGCTCAGCCCTAGGTCTAGAGAAGGACAGCACGTGCACTGAGGGGAGGCGAGGGGAGGGATGCTGAGAGTCCCCTGCACGATCCACCCTGTTGCATCCACTCAGCATCCATCTTGCCCCTCACTCGGATGAAGAAACTCTCACCCCCAGCATTACCGACACCAAATTCCATAAACTGCCCTGTCGTGGAAAGGAGATGTCAATTCAGTCACACTGTCACTTGGAACCTAAATTGTAACACACCCTTCACGTGAGGCAGCAGAAAGGCAAGCAGAAAAAGGAAACTGTAATTGATTAGATAAGACATGTATAACAACTACCATCCACACCTTTCGGTCCCCCGCTGATCAAGGGACTGAAATCAACAATCAAGCCTCCTTCTTCCACCACCCGATCCACCTTCTCCCTTCTCTCAGCACTGCAGATGACTAGAGTTTTATTTACTTGATAGGATGACTCAACCTTTTATTTCCATAGGATTAGAGCCTGTAGTGACTCAATATTCACTGGGTTGTCATGGTTTTTCACTAACCATTATGACTGTATGTGAGAGTGCTAAGAAGTGACCCAGTGAGTCTTCTGGGCTCTGGATATGTTTTTTTTTTTGCCTTTGCTGGGTAGCAGTAACCTAATTTTCCTTGACAATGAGGACCAATCCCCCCAGTCAACACAGTAAGCTTCTATCTGCTTGTTGGTCCAGGGGCATGAGGAGCCTCAAATGGCCAGGGCCACTTTCAGCTTCAGCTCTAACAGAACTATGCCTGTGGTCCCTGGTGGAAACCAGGGCCTCCAAACTCACCAACCAGGGATTTCAGGGATGGGAAGCCAAAACACTCTAAGTGGGTTGTTAGGTGTCATAGTCTAAAAATGAGATGGGGTTACTCCCACCTCCCCCTTGGTTCCACGGACTTGTATTTTGGATATGGGGGAAACACTGTATTTACTATATTTCACAGGACAGAAGCCCCAAACTTTAAGGACGTTACTTCCCAGTGGTCTTTAGGTCATTCTACAGTTCTAAGCTTCTGAGTGGTGGGTCACATAGTATCAGCTAATTTTGTCACCAAGAGGCCAGTGCTGTACTTCATCTGCCATAAGGCGAGTTCCTTGGTTATTTAGAGGTGAGACGGTATAGGACACCAAGGCAGTTGAGGTCCCTTCAGAGTCCACATGGCAGCCGTGTTAAAAACCAGTCAGCTACGTCTCTGGTCCCGATTCTCCTTTACATGGAAGAAGAATTCTCTTCCTAAGGTCTAGCAGCCTACTCTCTGTTTTATCCTCCCTGCTGGTTTCCTGTAAACTTCAGGAGGTGGAATGGTGCCATAGGAAAGCACATGAGCTTTAGAGTCAAAAGTCCCAGATTCAAGTCCCAGCTCTGCCCCATATGAGCTGTGAGAGTCCAACTATGCAGTTTCCTTGTGAATAAAATAGGCATATTATACCTACCTTGCAGGTTTTGGGGTGAATTAAATAAACGAATGTAGATAAAAAGTCAGGCACACAACACACATTCAATAAACATTCCTTCCTCCCTCCTGCCTTCAAACTAAATTCCACATCTGAAGCATCCATTTTAGAAACTGTTTATAACAAAACATGTACCTTAGGGAAATTTATAAAACAATACCAGTTGAATTTTCTCTGCCTCAGCCTTGCTGCCCTGATGATGCGCGTGGCATAGATTTATAATAAAAATCTACAGCTCTCAGCTTTTCAATTCCTCATCCTTTACTTTCACACATGGCCAGCTCAGCATTCTTCTCTGTCTCAATGTTTCTAAATCTGCCAGTTTTGTGCAAGCCAAAATCCCCTGTCTGGGCTTGAGTCCAGTTTTCTCAGCAGATGATTTCTTTTGGTAAGCCCTAATACTTACAAATCATCCTCTGGTCTAACTCAACCCTTGGCCCGAGTTATACACGTAAGCACATGAGACTCTAGGGGGTTAGAGGAGAGAAGGGTGGACGGGAGAATGTGTATTTGTGTGTGACCCAGTCTTTGAATAACTTTCCTGCATGGGAGTTCCATACTGTCAAGATTGCTGTTTGCAAGCAACAGAAATCAGACTATCAGAGTCCATAGCATTGGAAAGAGGCTGAAGAAAGAGGCAGATGTGGAAAACAGGTGGGAACCAAGACAGCCCAAGAGGACCAGACAGCAAGGACCATGCAAAGCTGCTGCAACAAGGACCACCTGAGTCAGCACCCCTTCCGATGATGCTGGCCAGGAGTGCCTTCCAGTGAGGAACCACTAACTTCCTTCCATCATTCCCCGGGAGAGTGTGATCAGTCAAGTCTAAGTCAGTGCCTGTCCCTGGCCTGACCGCAGCAGGGAGCAAGAAAATCTGGTCCCTTTACAGGTTCTGTATCTGGAAATAAGCACTACCACCCACCAAGACACAGTGGGGCCTCCCCCTAAGTCAGGGGGCTAGCGGGAGGGTGCTACTCACTGGATGGTAAATATATACACACAACAAATTTTCAACACACATTCATTCACTTGGTTTTAGGCAATTTACAATCCTTGGCTTACTTGTTTAAAAGAAAGTTTGTTATAACTTATTTGTAGTGAGAAATAGCACTACATATATTTTGTAACATTTTTTAAGGCCTGAAAATGGAACCTTTCGTCTCATGGTACAGGGCTGTGTGCTGTAACCACTGGCAGAGAAAAACCATCTCAGATGGATCAGATACAAGAGGGCAAAAGACAAGAGTCCCTCTAAATGTTGTTCTAAATAGAGTTCCTGCCTCCTTCTGGGCAGGTCTGGGCAATTAGGAAGAAGTCCTTCCAGAAACACAGGCAACCTCCCCCCAGGCAGAGGAAATAGAGTTTGCTCTGTTCCCGGCCCTAAAACCAGTGAAAGTGAGGCCTCATGCAAACAATGAGACTCTAGCCCTCAGCCTTCCATCCAACCATTCACTTCTCCTTTCATCTAAGCTAGAATCTTGAGAGCCCTCCTTGGTGCTTCTCTGACGTCACCCTTCGCATCCCATCGATTGCCAAATCCTGCAGTGTTTGCCTCCTACACACGTCTCAAGTCCCTCTTCTCCTCACACCCCCGCTGCCTCTCTCCTGGCTCTGATGCTCGTCAGCTGCTGTCTGGAAACAGCAACATCCTCTAACTTGTGTCCTATCTCCTGTCCTTGTGCTTCTTCCATTCACCCCTCTGACAGCCAAGAGAGAAGTATCTACAGCAAAATTGACCCACGTGATTCCCCTGCTTATAGCTCTTCCGTGGCTCCCACCGCTTCAGATCAAGCCCAGGCTTTCCAACAATCCTCACTGAGCCCTCTGCTGTCTGCCCACAACCTCTTCATCCCCAGCTCTCCTCAGTCCCTACCTCACATTCTGACCTTCACCGCACCCAATGCTGTTCCCCTCCTCTTGTCATTGGTCCATCTGTCTCCTCCGCCTGGGTGGCCACCCCACTCCCATCTTTATCTCCATTTGCTTCATCAGTTCTTACTCATCCTTTAAGACCCAGCTCAAGAGCAACTCCAGGAAGCCTTGCCTGACTGTTCCAGGTTGACTTAGGTGCTTTATCCTTGTGTGTGTCCCAACGACCTCTGTGCAAACCTCTCTCACTGCACACATCGCATAGTTTCAGGAGTACATATTTATGTGTCTCTCTCTCCCCATGGCCTCTACGCCCCTGAGGGTCAATGTTCTGTCTCTCTCTCCCCATGGTCTCTACACCCCTGAGGGTCAATGTTCATCTCTGTGTTCCCTAAGCTGCTTTAGATAGAAGAGGGCCAGGCACATAGCAAGGGTGTGATATAACCCTGCTGAGACAATGAATGAATGACATTCTATAATAAACTTTACAGCCTGTAAAATGATCAAAAACAGAACAAAAGATAACCACTCCTTTTGCTTAGTTGACAGAAGAGAGAAACAATCTAATTTATGTGCCATCTCTTCAATAAACACACAATTTGAAGATGTTTAGCAAAAGCTTTTATGGAATACCATTTTTAGCAAAGCAGATGTTTAAAAGACTAAATTATTTCTTAAATTACTATCAACAGTAAATCCTGGTTGAAAATATTAAGTCCCTTAAGGGACTGAATTTCTCAGGCAGTAGTCAGAATGGGAAAGAAGATGAACATTCTGTACTTCTTTTTAAATTACTTTCTTCTTCCTGAAATGAATGTACTGTTATTTAAAAGAAATCGTGGGTTCATTTTATTTTTATTTTTATCGAATAAACTGAGACAAACAGTGAAATGGTTTTTAGGTCATAGACCACAATTTCTAGGCTACAACTTAGAAATTCAATTCCACGTACATGGAGACTTCATATGTGCCCGCTATCAGGCATACATCAGTGAACAGAATCCACTTATAGACTTCAGCTTTCTGGGGAAAATAGTGGCTAAGACAGGCCGAGATATACAAATCACCCAAGAAAAGACAGGAGAGAATTGTTTTCCTATTTCCCGATGAAAATTTGTAATTATTGTTATTGATCACCTTTCAACCAATGATGTCATAGAATCATTTAATGATCTCTATAACATGTACATGTACATAAATGTGAAAACCGAACACCAAATAGGTTAAGTGACTTCTCCAGGATTTGACAAATCAGTAGCTGACTCATATGAGGAAACACACTTAACATGACTCACAAACTTCTTCTCCAATAACTAGGGTTGACAAGCCAAAACATGCAGTGATCACAATTTGTCAAAATATAACAAACTGTAGATCTGCATTCAATCTGATGGTCAGGTAAGGACTTACAAGGCACCTGATTTTTCAAATCTTCTGTTTCTCTAAGGATCCTCGTTGACTTTGAAGAGGAGTCTCTTTAAGGGCTCAAATACCTGTTACTGTTTTTCTACTCTTTGGGCCAAACTCACTGATGAGAAGTCCTGATAAAATCCAATCATTGGAATGTGTGAATCAAAGGGTTTGAATTTTACTTTGAAATTTACTTTTCTCAGGGACATTGGTCAGTAGAAAAGGTTAATGGAATATTCTAACCTTATTGGTTTGGTCTCATGGTACCCAATTCCCAGGACTGCTACTAACCAGCTCTGTGTTCCTGAGTGAGTTTTTCTTCTTTGGAATTGGACTAGGTAACTTCTAAAAGTTTGTTCTGATTTTTATAAGCAGACTTTCGAGTAAGTGGTTAATATACCTGAGCCTCAGTCTCTTCATCTGTAAACTGGGAAAAAAACATCATTTTTCTAAGTTATGTGAATGTGAGTGATAATATAAGTAAGTAAACCACAAGACACAATGTCTAGATGAATTTCAGTCTGAGCTATTTTTGCATATGAGAAATCTCAGAATTAAAATTTGCTACTCAGCCATTCAAGATACCATTTGAAGAATTACAGATAGGCTAGTTTTAACCAATTTCAGGAACTAATACTGTATTTAAAGCTTTACATCTATAACAAATGTAACAAAAATTTAATATAACAAATTTAACATTCACATTTTAAAATCTGTGGATTTTTAAAAAAACCACTAGAAGTCTGGGCTATTGGTGTAAATGTTGTGGTTTTATTCATTTCCCTATATTATACAAAAGTTAGTAGCTTTGTCTCCAAATCCTTTTTGCTACTTATCAAAAGAAAAAAAAGAATTTTCATTAAAATTGAGCCATTGAGCTATAAAAGGAGGAGGATTATAGCAAAATGTCCTTGACCCTCTCTCAGAAACAGAACCAGGTCCCCATTTGAGGAATAGCAAATGATTCTCATTAAAGTAATGAGAATATTCTCAGTGACATGTGTCTGACTGATTTTAATTTAGTTGGCAGGACTCCTGGCAGCCAGAGACCCAGAAATAAAACACAGCTGGCAGTTCCTGCTCAAAAACAACTAACAGACTTATTTCACACTGTTTCAAGGATGCCCTACCCTAGACAGCCAGGGCACAAGGTCATATGCAAATTGCTGTGGCATTAAACATTCCTCGTTACAGCACTAGCAGGTTGCAAATACACTAGCTCCTCCTTTATCAAATTTACTCTGACTTGAACAGGGTAAGCCAACAGATTTGGTTGATTTCAGTCCCCACCCAACCCAACAAGCTAAAGTTATTTTTAACTTACAACTACTGCTAAGTATTTTTCACACCAAAAAATACCTTTTTAGAAAGAGAAACTATGAAAAAACAAAATATCATTACATTTCAGTAAGAAGTAGTCAGTCCCTCGGCCAAAGCTATAAACAAATGTCATTTTGGATTAGAAACGTATTTATCATATTTATTATACTTATCAAGTTTTTCACAGTCCTTTCTACAAACAATTTCTCTAAAGAGCCTTATGAGGTAGCAGCCGGGCTAAAATTTTGTCAGCTTTACCTTTGAAAATGTAGTCTTTGGAACAGAATAAAGCCCACTTCCATAGTTCAAGTGCAACAAATAATAACTAATAATCTGTAAACTATCATTTCATTGTACAATTTGTTCCAACAGACACATTTTCCCATATCTGGAAATTAGCTAAGTGAGCTGGGCTCCATGCCCTCAAAACTTAAAATTTGGTGCGGAAGACACAAATGGACTTAAGCAAGTTTTGCATAAAGATAAATAATAATAACTACTACTGATGTTAGCACTGTTATAGGTACCTTTATACATGTTACTTCAATCTCACAATACCTTCTGAGGTAGGTACTGTCATCATTCCCATTTCACAAATGAGGAAAAAGTAGCACAGAGAGGTTAAGTAACTTGCCCAAGGACACACAACTATTTAAGCAGGAAACTATGATTTGAACCCAGTCAATCTGGCTCCATTTGGGGTTGAAGATAGACTTCGGTACCAGCCTGGATTCCACCACATATAGTTGAGTTATCCTAGGCAAGCTATTTAACTTTTCTGAGCCTCAGTCTCCTCATCTATAAAATGGGGATAATGATACTTAGCTCACAGGCTTTTGTGAGGAGTGTTAAACAGGATTATGTTTGCAAAGTGCTTGGCACACTATCTTTAGCATGGCTAATATCTGCCATCAAGGTAACAAGCACATTAAAACATCTTTTTCTAGGATTTTGACCACCTTCTCTATTTGTCTCGCCAACTGGTAAGGCACCATTGTTGGAGAATTCAGATATGCAGGGCAGGACTGCATATCTGAACTCTCCCACCTCCCTATTCTGCTATGTCCTTAGAAATAATATGTCAATAGGTAAAGACATGGAACTAACAGCATCCCACAGTAGTTTAACATTTATTGTGTTATTTCTGGTTTATCTGTCATGTACCAAGCACCATGCTAGGCACTGTGATGACTAAACCACTAAGACACAGCCCTGACAACAAGGAGCTCACAGTCCCACAGGGGAGAAGCACATGTAAATAATCAAATACCCAGCATGTGATTTGGTCAATCTGTTGCACAAAGCTGTTCAGGAGTGGCAGAGGCTCGGTATCTGTGCAATGGAACTCATGGCCAAACTATCCTGTGCACTGCTCAAACCATCAGGCCACACTTGTCCTCCCCAGTCTGTGCCTTGTGAAATTCTCAGAGTATCCTTCTGCCCCTATATCTTGAGTCCAAAGCCATTTGTCTTTGTGGTTCTCAAATGCTCAGCCATGATAAGGATTCCAATTCCAGAGGCTTTGCAAAGTCAAGTCAACATCTAATATGAAGGTAACTGGTCTAGACATGGCCTAGCACATTCTTTATCTTGAAGGGCTCAGCATTACAAGGCTTCCTAGTTAGAAACCATGTGTTGGAAGAAGTGTCAAGTTGGATTTTTAATGGTGTGGGAAATCTAAAGCAGTCACTCATACTTCAGTAAAGGCTGAGCTAAGATATGATAGCCACATTTTTTTTTTTTGAGAAGGAAGAGAAAGCCAAAGGACTAGAGACAAACGTTGAGGCTTCCTGAGATTAGTTCTTACCCAAAAAGACAAAGACCCAAAAATTGTGATTTCCTACTTGTGCTTGAATCTTGAATCTTTCAAATTAAAACTTTCACAAACTTTTATCTACTCAACCCTTTGTAGTAGTCAGCTATTGACACAATACTTCTGTGTAATAAAAGATGACAATAATCTCAGTAGCATTCGATAATAAACATTTATTTCTTGCTAACATAACTGTAGGACAACTGGGGTGTTTGCTCCATGTGTCACATCCTAGGACCAAAGCTTGAGGAGCAGTGGCTACCCCAGGTATGCTCTTGCCAGGGTGCTGGTAGAAGTACAAGAGGACTAGCCCAATCAGACAAGCACACACAACATATCCTCTACATTCTCTGCTCACATCATATCCACTAGCATCCCATTGGCCAAAGTAAGTTACATGGCCAAGGCTAATGTTAAGAATCAGGGAAGTACCAACTTTGGACTATACTACAAAGCTACAGTAATCAAAACAGCATGGTACTGGCAAAAAAACAGACACAAAGATCAATGGAACAGAATAGAGAGCCCAGAAATAAGCCTATGCACCTATGGTCAATTAATGTACAACAAAGGAGGCAAGAATATACAATGGAGAAAAGACAGTCTCTTCAATAATATGTGGTGCTGGGAAATCTGGATAGGTACATGTGAAAGAATGAGATAAGAACATTTCCTCATGCCATATACAAAAATGAGCTCAAAATTAAAGATCTAAGACCTGAAACCATAAAACTTCTAGAAGAGAACATAGGCAGAACACTCTTTGACATAAATGGTAACAATATTTTTCGTATCTATCTCCTAAGGCAAAAGAAATAAAAGTAAAAATAAACAAATGGGACCTAATTAAACTTAAAACCTTTTTCACAGCAAAGGAAACCATCAACAAAATGAAAAGACAACCTACTGAGTGGGAGAAAATATTTGCAAATAATACAGTCGACAAGGGGTTAATATCCAAAATATATATATAAACAGTTTATACAACTCAATATCAAAAAATCAAACAACCTGATTAAAAAATGGGCAGACCTGAGTAGACATTTTTCCAAAGAAGACATACAGATGGCTAACATGAAAAGATGCTCAACATCACTAACTATTAGAGACATGTAAATCAAAATAACAATAAGATATCACTCACAACTGTCAGAATGGCTATTATCTAAAAGTCTACAAATAACAAATGTTGGTGAGGTTGTGGATGTACACTGTTAGTGGGAATGTAAACTGGTGCAGCCACTATGGAAAATAGTATGGAGGTTCCTCAAAAAAACTAAAAAATAGAGTTACCATATGATCCAGCAGTCCCACTCCTGGCAATATATCCAAAAAAACAAAAACACTAATTTGAAAAGATACATGCACCCCAATGTTCATAGCAGCACTATTTACGATAGCCAAGATATGGAAGCAACCCAAGTGTCCATCAGCAGATAAATGGATAAAGAAGATGTGATACACACACACACACACACACACAATGGAATGTTACTCAGCCATAAAAAAGAATAAAATTCTGCCATTTGCAAAAACATGGATAGACCTAGAAAGTAGTATGCTTAGTGAAATAAGTCAAAGACAAATATTTTACGTTATCACTTATATGTGTAATCTAAAAAATAAAAATGAATATACAGTATATAGCAAAACAGAAACAGACTCAGAGAACAAAATAATAGATATTAGTGGGGGGAGGGGCAAGATAGGGGTAGGGGATTAAGAGACAGAAACTACTATATACAAAATAGATATGCAACAAGCATATATTGCACAGCACAGGGAACTACAGCCATTGTTTTATAATAACTTTAAATGGAGTATAACCTATGAAAACACTGAATCATTACACTGAAACTAATATAATATTGTAAGTCAACTATACTTCAATTTTAAAAAAAGAATCAGGGAGCTACATATTACTAAGAGGCCATGGGCCATGTGAGTGCACGACACTACCAAAGAGGAAAGAACTGGTAACAATAATCCCATTTAACACACTTTCTAAACAATCCTGAAAGGTAGGCATTTATAGGCTCTACCCTTTCTTGACAGCTGAGGAAATTGTGCCTCCAGAATTTGTCATTCATGTAGGTCAGACAGACAGTATGTTGCTCTAGCAGAAATAGAATTCAAATCTTGACTTCTATAGTTTCTAGAGATGTAGTTTGCTGACATGTAACTAGCATGCATCTTTAATAATCACATCTCTTCATTATGCTGCCTTACAGCTATCAATTCTCTCCAACAAAGGCCAGACCCAACACTCTCATCTGTCAACATGATCATAGTGACTATCATTTATTTGGGACCTTCTGCAGTGTTTTTACAAGATATTTTTACTATTACTATGCTAATAAATTATTTATGGTGGAAAACCTGAATCAGAAAACTCTGGCTACTTGAAAACAGACTTTATTAAAAACACCTCCTTTCCCCTCCAACATGTACCCTCCTCCCAAGGCACACACAATTTCTTTGTCTACTCTGAGCCTTAAAGATTGCACAGAGTCGGTGGGGCAATGTTGATGGCTGCACAGGAAGGGGTGTGGAAGAATCAAGGAATCAAGTGGAAGCTAATTATTGAGCATGCAGATTTTACTCTGCTGTGACCACTCTTTGCAATCTAATTGACAAATGGAACAGACTGTAAAGCATCATAACTAGAAGTCATGAAGAACAAGAAGATACCCTGATTGTCAGCAGCTTCCCGTACGTATTCACCTACTCATTGGACAAATAGTTATCTAAGGCCTACTCTAGGCCTTGCAAGGTGCTGGAGCTGGGATACCCCCAAAACAAGACGGTTGATCTCTCCTGGAGATTACATTCTGCACAGAGTGGTAGCTTGTTACCAAAAAGCAAACAGGATAATTTCAGATTGTACTGTGGATTGTGAAGAAACTAGCCTTGTGACCCTAGTAACTGGTTTAACCCTTCTCAGGGGCTCTCGGTGCCCTCGTCTGGAAAACCATAGCTGCCACACTGGGCCCCCCTCCCGGCCCCCCGCCCCGCGGTTTCAAGGATGAGGTTAATAAACTGAGGTCTGTGAGGGCCTCGGACTCTCGGGCATCGCCTCCTCACTGTGGACTTTTACCGAACTTCCTTTAGTCCCCATCAGTCGGGAGGAGGCGCATTCTGGACCCCTCTCCCTAAACGCTCACCAAAACTAAAACAAAACTCCTGGCTTGATTATTTCCCCAGGAGACCCTAATAGCCCAGAGGATGCCGAACAGCAGGAAGGGGAAAGGGGCTTCGCAGTTCTTCGTAATAAAATCCCATTCCCCGGCGCCCTAGACCCGGGCCAGGCGCCAGCGCTGCTCGCTTAGGGTGCCCAGAGTGGGGTGGAGGGCTGTCCCTGCTCTCCACTCCCACCGCGCGGGGACCAGCTGCCGCCTGGCCTCCTTCTCCTTCCTTTGCCACCTCGGAGACAAGCCTGACAGCAGACTCTTTAACAGTTCTGGGGCAGGGTGAGGTGAGGTGCTGTCCCCCCGCCCCACTCCCGCCTCGCGGTGGGTCCCCTCCTTCTCCCAAGAGCGGGTCTAGGCAGCGAGAGAGGCCAAGGAGGCTGCGCCCTCCTACCCGGCTCCGGGCCGCGCTGTGCCGGGCCTCGGTTCCTGCAGGGGTGCTCTGGATCGCGGGGCTCGATTGTGACAGCTCGGGGTTGGAAAGGGTGCCGTCCTTTCTTCCCACCCCCCGCCCCGCAGCGATCCTGACGCCACTCGGGCCTCCCCCTCCCTGCACCTCGCCAGGCCGGGAGCTGCAGGAGGACGGGGCGCAGTTTCCCGAGTGCCCGGCCTCGCTCTCGCGGCTGCAGAAGCTGCGCCCTGGGGGCGGGGTGGGAAGGCAGAAGGGCCAGAGGCGAAGGGGCAGTGGGAGCCCCGGCCCCGCGGCGCGGCTTCAAGTTTCCACCAGCGACCGGTTGTGCAACAGCCAGAAGTGCAGGAGCCGAGGGCGCCTCGGAAAACAAGCCGAGCCTATAAACAAAGCCACGTGGCCTCTGGGCTGGGGGGGGCCGGGCTAAGAGCAGGCGCCTCTTCCGGCAACAAAGAGCCGCGGCCAGCGGCCCGGGATAAATACGGCGGCCGGGACAGCAGCGCAGCACTCCAGGGAGCCCCGCGCGCCCGGCGACCCTCCACAGCGCCCCCCGCGAGCGCAGGTACCCCGCTCCGCACCCCCGATCCCGCAGCCCTCCACTCGGGCTCCCTACAGCCGCTCCCTCACCGGCCCCGGCACCCCGAGCATCCGCCCAGGGCGGCGCGTCCCCAAGGCCGCCGGGCCAGTCCCGTCCATCAGTCCGTCGCGTCCATCCGTCGCGTCCGTTGGCAGTGCCATGCCATTCCTCGGGCAGGACTGGCGGTCCCCCGGGCAGAGCTGGGTGAAGACGGCCGATGGCTGGAAGCGCTTCCTGGATGAGAAGAGCGGCAGCTTCGTGAGCGACCTCAGCAGGTGAGGGGATCGCCACTAATTTCAGCTGCGCAGAACTGACCCTGTTGGTCTCCGGGAGCGGGTCGGGTGACTGGGACTCAGGCCGGGCTGGAACAGGGTGAGAAGGGAGCCCCTGACCAGAAGGATGGAAGTGAGTTGTCCGGGTTTCTGCAGAGGTCGCCGGAGCACGGGATTCGGGGTATTTGGTTTCTCTTATGGTTCAAGGTCAGCGTCTCCAAGTGGGCACGACTCTTTACAGAACCCCGTGTCCCTCTGAGAATCTGACGACAAACGAGGATCTAGTCCCCAAACGCTAAACCTTAAACACACAACTTCAGGGGTCCCCTGCCTTAAAGGACACCGGTGTCGCGCGGTTTGCGGGTCGGGGCGCCGGCGAGTGGGCTGCACAGCTTTCATCCTGGGGTGGCGGGGCTCCGAGCACAAGCCTGGAGACGGGATTGCACACGGGTCCCGTCGGGAGCACCTCCAGGCTCTTCCCACGCACAGGCGACCACAGAGTGGGAAGAGAGGATGAGTAACCAGGAAGGGGCCTCCAGATGGTCCCTGGGGCACCAGCGCTTGCGGGCGGACTTGCGGAGCCATGGTAAGGACTGAGAGACAGAGCTGCGGAGGAGGGAAGGGAGGCGGGGTATAGATCCTACAAGCCTTGTACTTCTGGGAGGACGGCGTCTTTGCACCTGTTTCCTCGGTGGCCCTTTCAGTCAGTTTTCTTTGTAGAGTGAGTGCGCCCCCATTTCAAGTGATGCCTATCACCTGCAGCCCACCTGGCTTGCGTGAGCCTCTGGACTCAAGTTCCACCTGAGCTCTGTCAATCTGGTGGAAATCCGAGGTCCACCGTGCCTGCTGCTCTGCTTCGTCAATAACACAGGGAAGCAGCGACTAATGAGTTAGGTGGTCTGGAGTCCCTCAGTCATGATCTCCACAGATGGCTTCCGGATCGCTGCCATTTGGCCCAGAGGGGATCAGTGCAGACCGCTTACCCTTGGGTGCCTTTATCCCGGGTCTTTGCTGAAAACCACTGCTCCACACCCCAGCCCTTAAATTGACTTCAGTGGAGGCCAGCTTCCCACTCAGATTTACCAGTGGCTGTTTGGCTGAGCCCCTGGCACTCAATTTCGCGAAAACTATCAAGGAAAACTCGTTATTGCCACATCCTGACCTCCAGAGCCCCACACCTGTTTGTGATTTGTAAAGCATCACCTTTTGTCTTCCAATGGGAAAAAAATGTTTAATCTTGGGGGTCTGCCAGGAGAGACAAGAGCACATTGACCTTTATGTTAAAGACACTTGGAAGCAGTCCCTAGGGAGTTTGGGGAGCACTGTAAAGAAATCTTATTTATGGAAAACCAGATAATTTACAGGAAAATAAAAAGACCAACTGCTGTCACTAGACTCTTTTAAGGGACTCTAGTTACCAACTAGGCCTAAATTATTCTCCCTAGACTAAAAGCTTCCTTTTATTTTAGTAGAGTAGAAACTTCCTTCCTTCCTTCCTCCTCATTCCCAAGAAATGAGGATCTAATATTTTAGTGCTTTATCTTTGTGTAACAGTTTGGATTCTTTCTAGGGAGGTGCAGTCATGATCTGCTGAGCTGTATCACAGTGGCCCACCCAGATATAAGTGTAGCATGCTCCTCAGCGGGAAACAGACCATTGGGTTCAGCAGGAGAGGTTCAAAATGCAGAGCCTCTGGTTCGCATAAACATTCACACTGCATCTGCTCCAGGAGAAAAGCGGGTATCGCTCCTATTTCCAAGTAAATAGTGGTGCCTCTCCCTCCACAGTAGGGGAGACCTGGAGAAGGTTTTACCTTACCACAAAAGTTTAACCCAGGCTGGAATCAGGTAGCTTCCCACCCCCTCTCCCCTTCTTGAACCTCCTTTCTTTCCTCCATTTTCACGCTTTCTGAGCTAGAACTGTCACCACCAGCATCATCACAAAGGGTGATCGATATAGTGCCCACCTGTGGCTCTTTGATGAGTCATCTGAGGAATCATTTGGTAGCTCCTAGCAAAGCAGCTGGCTGTTTGTTTGCAGAGTGTTTTTTCCCCAGCAATTGTAAACAATCCCTTCCCTACTTAGCATGAGAAGTCTGCCAACTTCTTAAAAGCAGTTGGCCTTCTGAGACCTGGGTTTGTAGTCTCGAATATCCCCACTGTTTTCAGTCTTGGTGATGTTTCGCTGTGATGTCAGGTTTGGGCTGAGTGCCTGCCTACTCAGGTGAAGTTGAATGCCTCCCCTGTTAGGAGCAAACAAGGCAGGCCCTTTTGTTTGTTTTTTTTTTGTTTTTCGTTTTTTTCGGTACGCGGGCCTCTCACTGTTGTGGCCTCTCCCGTTGCGGAGCACAGGCTCCGGATGTGCAGGCTCAGCGGCCATGGCTCGCGGGCCCAGCCGCTCCGCGGCATGTGGGATCTTCCCGGACCGAGGCACGAACCCGTGTCCCCTGCATCAGCAGGCAGACACTCAACCACTGCGCCACCAGGGAAGACCAAGGCAGGCCCTTTTGAAAGGGAGGGAGCGGGTGGATGTAAAACTGAGGCCTGCAGGGGCCTCATGCACTTACTCTGATTCCACCTACCATTCTGTGAGCTGCCTGAACAGGAGAGAGGGATGAGGGTACACTTGGTGTATTGCAGCCTGGGGACAGTGTTTTTGTGTTGACCACAGTTTGTCTGCCTAGCGCACCTTCTCTGGACTCTGCTGGCCATTCTCTCTGTGGTCCAGGGCCCTGTCCTCCTCCAGCAGCAGAATGTTACAAAACCCCATCACAGCTAAGTGCCCTGAACTGAGATCATGGGAGGATTTCAGATAAGCTTCAAGCAGGGCCCCTTGTGAAAAAGTTGAAGCTACATAAGCTGGAAGAGGAACGGCAAGTGTTACATTTGAGGAAAGAGTTCGGCATGAATTGGAGTGATCCAAGAATGCTTCAAGGAAGTGATGGCTGAGCCACCTCGTGTGCAGTCTTCCTCACCAACGACCCCCAACCCCGCCCCAGCCCACCTCCAGGATGAGTAATCTAAGCTCCCTGAGCCTGGGCCACTCTTCTGCAAGCCTGCAGTTCAAAACTCCAACGTTGCTTTCCAGTACAGCTAAGACTGAACCGGAAGCAGGAAGTTTACTTCAGTGCCCTGGATGAGTTAGTGAATAAGCAAATAAAAATAATAGTTAAGCTTTTATGAGTGCTTACTGTGTGCAAGGCACCGTTCTAAGAGCTACATACACTAGGCTGTTTGTTTTGCCAGAACAACCCGGTTACTAGCCATGTGAGCTGGACAAATTGGGTATGTATTGGAGCAAATTAGCATAGAAACTCATTGGCCTTAATCTACAAGTAAGCCCTTTGGGGTAGGCCACAGCTTTCTTAAATGGCCTGTTATTACAAATGAAATGAGAAATAGGGCTTTTTTTTTTTTTCCTTCCCTCCCTTTATCTCTGCTGCCAAATGGGCCTATTTTGAAATCTTTCACTTTTTCTAAAGTTGTCTTTAAGTATCTTTGTATGTGTGTGATGAAAGTACAGGGCTGGACGAGGTCTTTTTTCTTATTCTAGGCCTGTGCCTATAAAAATCAAGATTAGTAAGATCTGACTATAATATAGCGACTTTCTGGTTATTATTGAATTTAATGAAGAAAGCACCCTCTTTAAATGGTTTTGCTTATTTGGAAAAAAAAAAATGTTGTGGTTCCTAAATGGTGGTGGCTTTTCTTGTTCAAAATTTCAGTTGTAATTTTCCATTGGCTTTGCATTTCCTTGAAATGGGCATAACTGAACTCTCAAAATAGCCTCTAACTGAAATATATTATTGCTTAAAAGAAAACATATAAGCAGGCAACACAAATAAACCCCATAGCCCTTCCTTCCAGGCCCTACCTCTGAAGTCCAAAACCTATTGTCTAAGTGAAAAGTGCAGGGTTTCTCTTTGGTTAAAGCTTTTCTACATTCTCCAGTGGGAGAGCATCATCAATTATGTCAAATTCTTCTTAAACTAGCTTTGGAAATGAGTCACTTGGGCTTAAAGCAGGTTATTGTTGTTTCTGTGAAGAAAGCAAGTGCTCAAATTCCTTTGAGGAATGTTTTCAATTAGAAAAGAATAAGATGAAATATAAATATTTAACATTGCTAAGGAATGGTCACAATCTATGGCCCAGGCTCCGAAAATGTTCTGCTAAACCTTAAATGTGTGATTGAGAATAAGGCAGCTTCATTTTATGGTTCTCTCTATGTGGAACTCAGGCTGTAGGCTTTTGTTCATGGTGTATGTGCGAGTTTCCTTTAAAAATAAGGCTTCGTGTGGTATTTTTACACAAAATGGCCTAACTTTGTTTTCTAAAGCTGTTCTCAGCTTTGGTACGTCATGGACCAATCAAGTGACTTTCCATCTTTCTCCCTTCTCCTCAGCATTGATTGAAATTTCTTAAACTAGCTCTAAGGGCTCAGAGTTCTACTCTCCCTTTCTTCTGCCCCTTTTCCTGCTGACCTTGGTGCAAGTCAACTGACTGGTCGGTGGTTTTCTGCCTCTATAGCTGTGCAAGCAGACAGACACACACTCACGTGTGACACAAAGCTGGACCCAAAACATTCACCCTGGGCTCACTTAAGAAAGTGCCTCTAAGAGAGCGCATTTCCACAGTAATCGCTCTGAAACCTAAAAATATCCTGTTTCCCTCAATGAAAAAGAGAAGGCTAATGATATTAGGAAACTCAGTAAATGGTATTAAGCATGGCCTTCTGAGGGAAGATTAACAAATGACTGATTATCTATCAAGCCTATCCCTATGGGTCCAGAAACACTGAGTATATTGTTGGTAATGTCACGTGTAAGCATGTTAGTAAGATACTTATTGTACTTATTGAAGTGCTACTGGAGAGACCATTGTAGCAACAGGATACTGGAAATTGTTTCAACCCCTCTTTTCTCTTTTACATAATATCCATACAATGGAGAAGTGCAGGTGTACCTCATCTTATCCAACAGATGTAGGTCCAAAAAAGATATAAATTAAATCATATTTTAAGTTCAGCAGAAGAACTCAGAAAATTAAAGGCCTCTAATATATGGCTGATGTAAGGGGAAACAAACCCTAATTGATGTTTTACTGGTTGGCATTATAAATCCTGCCTGGCGCATGCATGCCCCACGGGAGTTGGGGGGATCGGGGAACCTGTCTTCTCGTTGTACCTCAGTATTTCTCCTGCATTGCTTCTGTGGAAGCTCTTCAGAGACTTACTCTGAAATCCCATTGCATAATAGAATAGAACTCAGTCAGCCCCCCAAATGACAGCTCAGCTCAGTTTACTGAAGGAAATATGCCCCTGACCCAAGTTGAATCTACACATCTTTAGTGACCTGTGAATTGGCCAGTTCTGTCTTTTCAGCTCTTATAAATGTATGAGTTGTAAATACAGCTTGTTTCATTTAGGACTCAAGGTCTTCACCTCACAGCATGATGCCTACTGTTAGTCAAGGAATTATATAAAACCTAAACAACTAGTACTATACACTGAACATCTCCTAGAGATGCAGTCTGTAAGTCAGATTTTTGTAAATGTTTTAAAGACACAAGGGGAGCATGCTAGTTAAAAGCAGCTTGGGTTCACTTTAAATAGGTGAATTGTATGGTATGTGAATTATATCTCCATAAAGCGGTTTTTTTTAAAAAGCAGCTTGGGGTGGATGTTTTTGCAAAATGAAAGTATTGTGTATTATAGTGATACCAGTAACAATTCCTCTCCCTCCCTCCCTCCCCATCCATTCATCATTTTTGCTTAAAATAATGTTGTTGTACCCTGCATGGCTCCTAAAGAGTGCAGGGCTGTGTGTCAAATACAATGGCAGACACTGTTGGGAATTCAAAAGAAGCAGAAGCCCCCGTCCCTGCCTTCCACAGAGATGTGACACTATTTCATCCCCCAAGAGGGAAGACTGGGCCCGTACAGACTTCTTTTGAGTGATTATTTTATTGTTTGGTTTGAGGAGCATGTATGTTTGTGTTTTATAACACAGTAAGCTATTTATAGAAAGAGCTCATGTTAAAGTCTAGCTGTTACAGCTCATCCCCTCTTGTCTGTTATTCCTAGTTACTGCAGCAAGGAAGTATACAATAAGGAGAATCTTTTCAACAGCCTGAACTATGATGTTGCAGCCAAGAAGAGAAAGAAGGACATGCTGAATAGCAAAACCAAAACTCAATGTAAGCCGTTTGTTGTGAACTTGAGAAGAAAGCTGAAGATCATTATGATTGGGTTTTGGCAGGGGAACAAATCACACCTCACATGTTTGGCATCCGCTTTCATGTTGACTGTGTCATTCACAGAGGTTACCCGGATCTTTGCACTCAGAAACCTGGCTGTGCATTTTATGAGTGAGATTAATGTATTCTTTACAGTCGTGTTTATAAGTCAGTTGCTAGTTGGGGTGTTTTTTCCCTGCTTGTCACTTACATTTGACATAGTTAAGTTTAGTTATTATTCAGTGGTATGGTCAGCTGAACCAGTTCCAGTGTGTGCTTTTGTTTAGAACTGTGTTTTGAGGCTTCGAACATAGATTTCTTTCTCCCTCTTCCCTTGTATAAATACTAGTAACATTTCTAGATGCTGGATGTAAGTATGAACAGAGAGTATAAAGTTCTATTAATAAGCATGAATTACAGATCTTTAGTTTATTCCATCTGTACTGCATGGCTTCTTCATATTATCTGTTTTATTTCTACTTTTTATGGCCTTGTTTAACTTGTAAGCTTGGCATTTAACACAAACTCGTACTTGGGTATTAGATTTTTTTCTTTAATTTGGAGCTCTGGTATACTCAATCTGAGTATCAAAGACTTGAAGTGCTTCCGACAAAGTAAATTACGACTCCAGTATTTATACACTGCAGAAGTTAGGCATTTGCCTCCCCTTAGATTGTCAGTAGTCCTTTTTTGTCGAAACTTTTTTACACTTTGGATTAAATGAAAACGAAACAAGTTTAAAATCTTGGGCATGTTATAAATTTTAAAGCTGTGGGGTTTTGGGTTGTTTTTATTTTGTCTTTGTAGATTTCCACCAAGAAAAATGGATCTATGTTCACAAAGGAAGTACTAAAGAGGTGAGCACCCATCTGTTTGCTAAGGAGTATGCTTAGCTTTATGCCTCCCCTGACAGGGTAGGGGCGAGACTGGGAAACTACTTCACATCATGACTGTCTTCTTGGATGTGGGTGGTGGAGGTCTGCAGCCCACTACCTAGCCAGCCATCAGAGTTTGGGGCTACAGAGAGAGATGCAAAAGTCACTAGGTGGGCTCCCCAGTCATTCAGTGGGATGATGTATGTAGCAATGCTTTATAAAGATTAATATTCCCACATCTCAAACACACTATTATAAAGCTTTAGCCTTTCCCTCAGGGCAGTGCCTCCCTTTTGTTCTAAGGTCTCTTTTAGACTTCAACTCAATTCATTTTAGCCCTGGAAGGGTTAATCACTAAATACGGGAGAAGTTTTCGTGCGCACCCAGTGTGAGGCTGCACGAGCTAGATGCAGAAGAGAACAAGACACTGTAATATCTAAATTTGCATGGCACTTTGTAAAACCCTTTTATGTACATTTTCCCGCTGCACAGGCATTTGCTCAGATAACTAGGATACAGGCAGTATGACAGATTGATAGAATTTCTATTGCTGTCAGGGACCTTGGAGAACATCTAGTTCGCTCTGTGACTTGAGGCCCTGAGAGGGCCAGGGATACACCCGAGGCCACCCAGGTACTAGAAGCAGAGCTGGGACTGTGAGTCAGGGCTCTCTACACCCAGTGCCTTGTGTGTTCACAGAGAAAAGACCAAAACTTCTTTGGCTTCTTCATGAAGCCTTAAAAACGTTTCTGATGATCACAGAGAGAAAAGTACCAGAGATGTGGCAGACAGAGTTGACACACATGGGGCTAATTCTTCCCCCAGGAGTATGTTACAGTGACCAACACACATCACATACCCAGCTCCCAACCTTTCCTTGACAGGCAAGTACAAGTGCGTGCAGAGAACAAGGGCCCAAATGGTACATGTCACGACTTTAGTCACTGACTAAAGCAGCTGCCGGCTGTACTACCCATCTTTGTGGCTCATGGTGGGGCAGGGCACCAGGGGCCCAGGGGCCCAGAAAGGGCTGATCATGGCACAGGAAAGCAGCAGATGGCCATAGGTTACCTAACACAGCCACCAAGCTTGTCAGCAGAGTCCAGGCAGATTTTTCTGGAAAATGACCTCTGCACCCCCTGCTTTCACATTCAGCGCCATGGATATTGCACGTTGGGGGAAGCCTTCAACAGGCTGGACTTCTCGACTGCCATTCTGGATTCCAGAAGATTTAACTACGTCGTACGGGTGAGTCTCTGTAGCTTACCCAGACTCCCAAGCTGAATTGTCTTTTCGGGTTGTCTTGAAGTAGTTCCCCCACACCAACCAAAAAAAACACAAACAAACAACTTTTTAGGACCCTGGGGATTTTAAGGAAAGCAGAAAATGGATTCCTCAACTCCCCCCTCCCCCGATGTACTTCAGGTTCCTATACGGATACTGAGATCCACGTAGGATGGAGCCATCCATATGGATGTCCCTGAGATTGGCCCCCTCAGACAGGGGCCGCCGTAATACCTCACGTGAGCCACAGTGCAGGCAGCAGGCTCTAGCAGTAAGATCAGCAACAGAGAATTCAGCAGAAGCAAGTTGTAAAGCACCTTGGCTTGTTTTAAAAACTTTGTGCACCTATGATTGTTCTCATTGTCCTTCCTGCCCGGCTTTAGCTGACTCTAGGTGACCCTAAGGCATTCTTGGTTTAAGCCTCAAAACTGGGTGAGTTCAAAGCACCCCAGAACTTCTTCCTCCAGACTCCCTTCCCCCACCCCCATGTAGTAACAATATTCAGTCCCAGGTTCACTTAAAGCCTGAAACTACCTGTTTGGCTCAGTTGCTTCCCATTTTAAACCCTATGTTGGAAAAAAATAATTTTTTAATGAGCTTTAGCAAAATATTAATGATGAAGGTAGTAAAGCAAGGAAGTCTAACCATGACCTTCAAGTCACTGATTCTTTTTAGTTGGTTGGTGGTTGTTTTTCCCCCTAAGCTCCCTTGTATGTTTTTGTCAGTGGTTCCACCTGGGCGGGTAGCAGCTGTTTGGGTTTTAGGATCAGAAGTAGGAGGGAATTTACCCGCTGTGGGTGTTAGTTGGTTGGGTTTTTATTTTCTTTTCCCTGGGTTGTGCTTCTCAGTGCCGTGTCATTGAGTCAGATGATTGCAGAGGCTCAGCCAGAGCGATGACATTCAAGCCCCCTTGAGGCCTGGATCATTCACCTGTCATCTGGGCAGATGCAGGGCTGGCCGTCCCAACTGACCTGATAAAAAAACCCAGGCCTCTTGTAGGTTAGAAGCTCTGAGCTGAGCCCATGACCAGACCTGTCTAGTCTTCAGCTGAGCCCTTATTCCAGTCCAAAAGGGATGAAAATAAGAGACCTTCTTGATGAAATGTTCATGTCATTTCATCAAGACTCTGCCGCTTCTGGGAGGTCACTGTGGCCGGCAACCCAGTGCAGGCTGGTTGGAGTCAAGCCCGGGAAGATCTGGAAACTTGTTGCTAAGACTATGAATAGTTTCCATCCTCTAGGTGTTAGAGGAAGACACCCAGATCTGATGTCTTGATTCCAAACTGATCAGCATTTGGTCAGTTTTAAGACGGTTCTCCTTCCTACTTGTTCTCCTTCTCACAAGAAATAAAGCAAAGGAACAAGGATTCAAATAGTGATATTCTGTTTCATGCAATTATGTGCACTGACACCTTTTAGCCTTCCATTAACCCTGTAAAGTGTAGGTACTTTTATCATCGCTGTTTATATAAACAGAGGTACAGTGAGGTAAAAATGACCTGTCCAAGGTCACGAAGCTACAGAAGGGAAGAAATCCAGATCTGAAACCTGGGCAGTCTAAAGTCCACACTCTTTAGCCGCTGCAATGAGTTCCATATAAGCAGAGGATTGAAAGTAAAATGGCCTGAGGTCAGATCCCAGCTCCACGGCTTTCACACTGTTTCAGCCTCTCCAACACTCATGTTCCCGGGTGTAAGAAGGACTTAGAATAACCTCACTTCACAGGGTATCTGTGAAACTCAGTAACATATATGGAAATACTCTGCAGACCAGAATATGTTATTCAAAGTTAGCTACTAATACTTATTATTACCTACTTATCAAAATTATTGTTTATTCTCCCTGAAAAGTCTTTTCAATTTGGTTGATAAGAAATGTTTTTCTACTTAGAAAAAAGAAAAATTACCTGGGGAATCATGCCCTTTGCCCTTGATTAAAACTCAGCATAGAGGACTTGTGTCTGTCAGTATCTGATTGTAAAATACATCCTGAGCACATTCTCCTAACCTTTAAGAAACTACTGAATGCTTTCAGTTACTAGGTTCAGAAAGAGGGGGGAATATTTCCATTTTGGAAAGAACAATCTTTTTTTCCCCTTCACTGTTAAGGGTCCTCTGTAATTTGAGAAATGCCATTTTTATAAAGAGCTTAAAACATTTTAATGATAGGCACCATGTTTTGAGGGTTTTCTTCTAAGGAACTTAAGACACTTCTCAAATATTCTTCTTATCCTTAAACCAACTTTGCAAAGTAGCTTGCCAGTATGTTATCCTCATCTTACTACTGCAGCTTAATGGTTTTTTAATACTACAATGATTCCTCAGTCCCAGTAAGAAACCGAACCAACTTTGAAGCCTTAAAATCTGTTTAACCTCTTTAAAGACAAAGTACATTTTTTAAAAAGGTGTCATGTTCATGCTAGCTGTCAATGTTAATAAAAGAGACATGCAGAGGGAATAAAAGGGATAGCCAACACTCCTATCTCAATGTTATGATGTTTTATCAGCATGAAAATTTTGTGGAACTTTTGGAATCAAAATTTGAATATAAATAGGAGAGGTTTTTATACAGCATTTGTACCTTTTTTTAATTGGCTTCAGGCTACACTCATTGCCTCTACCTGCTTCTCTACACACTTCCAATGGCTTAAACATAGTTTTAACTGGGTTTTAAAGATGATTTTAAATCTTTAAAAGCAGTAGCTTATAAAAGGCCATTTTTAAAAAATGGGTTTACACCATGCCTCAAGACCACATTTTGGAAAGTCCCCTGGGGAGCCAGCGAGGATTCCAGGGGCTAGGCCAGTGGTGGGGTTAGAACCGTAACCACAAGAAAGCAAGTACTGACTAACCCACCCAGGGCACAGAGAGGCCAGCGGAGAGAGTGGATCTCCAGTAAACACATCAGAATCACATCTGCACATTAGAATCACCTGTGAAGCTTGCTCCTCTAAGGAAGCCCACCTCTAGAGCACTCGAGTTCATCAGTTGAAGGTGGTGCCCAGGCACTGCTACTTAAATTTATCCACCAGGTGATCCCAGTGTGTTTTCAAGTTTGTAAACCAGCTCAGAAACTACTTGGGAGCCCAAATGTTATATTTTGCATAATGAGTTTTTAAACAAGACACTCCGAGGCACAAGTGCAAGAGAGGGCTTTAACACTTTAATGCCAGAATGCTCTTTGATCTGGTCCTCCCAGCTCTCTCTATGGGATGAGAATGTGGCCAAGTACATGGTAACTGTAGATGCTGTCTTCAGACCAGGAAGAACCTTGAATAGCGGTTTCCTGACCTGAATGAAGTGACCCCTGTGTGCATCAGATCAGGAAGGACAAACAGAAGTTTGCAACCTCACCCTCTCTGTCCCTCTGCAGCAGAGAAGAACATCCACAAGCTAAACCAGTAGTGCATATTTTTATTTTTTTCTGCATTACCACCCTAAGTCCATTTGAATGTTTCCAGCAAGTTACTGCATTCCTACCGCCCCTAAAAGTCTTTTCCAAAAACATGTTTTAGTTTAAGTTGACTGGTGGTTTGGCAAATGAAAGGCTGAAATATGGCACGATGACTCAAATTCAAACCCAATGCCTTAAATTAAGGGCGTGCTGTTGCCAAGCCCCTGGTGGGTTGTGATGTGTATGGGCAGCCTGGCCCCTTCACCAGGTCCCTCTGCTGCAGTGACCTTGGATTAATTTGGTGCTGCACAGCCTTCCTCTGATGGAAGGCGGCCCCTGCCACCTCGGTCTTAAAACTGGTGGGTATCTTTTTCCATTGAGACAAAGAAGCTGGCGGGGAGGGAAGGCAGCCAGCCATTCCAATGGCAACAAAATCAAAAGAACAGGGCGCAAGCCCATTTGAAAGTGATTGGCAGAAATGGTTGGGAATTGTGAGAATTCACTGTGGGGTATTAACAGTGAGGGCCCTGAGCAGGTCCCTAAAATGAATGCTGATTAGGCTGCTAATGATTTTACCGAAGAAACGCTGCAGCTCTTGGAATTCCGAGCCTTCTCAGTCACACTAAGCCTTTAGGCAAGCAGGAGATCCTGCAATTTCTGGGTGCCCACAGAAGTGGGGGACACTCAAAGACCTTGAGAGTATGACCACAGGATTGGGGGAGTGCATGCAGAAGTAGGGGGTACCCAAAAAAACGGAGGAAGCCTGAGAGACCAGAATAGTGGTATTTTCGACCATGGACACCTGACAGTACATTAATAATTTAAGCATGTATTCTCAATTTATGTATATTCATAAATTCATTTGTAAATCATATACCTATAAAAGGTGCTAATAATGGTACCTACCCCATCGTGTTGCTATAGAATTAAACTGAGCTTAAACACGTGAAATGCTTTTAGACAGTGCCTGGTATATGGTGAGCGTCAGTTGTTGCTGTAACTATTGTCATCTTTAGCGTCCTAATTACAGGAATTAGAAAATATATGAAAATAGAAACTAAAGATGAAATAAAACATAGAGATTGATTATTTTACGACTTTTCTACCTGATTTTCTTTCCCATCTGACTTTGGAGACCAGAAGATCAAAAATGTGCCCATGTTGTGTAAATTTTTTTCTTGAGGATTCAGAATTTAAATATATCCCACCATGAGCCCAGAAATATATTTTATACTAAAATTCTAGCTAGTTTCTAGGCTCAGTCAGGTGCTTATTATACAGGGGATAGGCTAAATTGGATAGGTGAGCTGCGTGTTAATTGCCAATTCAGCAGACTTTTTTCCCATCCAAGGAGGGATGTTCCTGAGAGCATGTGACATTGCTCTAAGTTGCTCTGGTTGAGGGTGAGACAGAGGTTTAAGTATCTGTGAGCTAGGATCCGAAGGCCCCTCGAGTCTTCTAAAAGAAGGGCTTTCCAAAGGCAAGGAGGTGACAACATCCTCTGCTAGGTCCCCATACATCAATATTGCTTCAGGTGAGTGTTTTCAAATCCCTAAGCAGGTGTTTTCTATATTAAGTCCATACCATATACCTAGTGTTGCCACAGTCACTTGAGAATCAACTAAGACCTGGCCTCTGCTGGTCAGGAGTTTCTGGGCTACTCTGGGAGACAAGGTACAAGGTACTGCAGTAGCAAATTGGGTTTGGTCCTGTCTAGGAGAACGGAAGAAGCAGCACTGGAGGCAGCTTCTTGGAAGAGGTAGAACCTGAGATTCTCCTTCCTTGAAGGATGGCCAGTATTTGGCCAGGTGGAGAGGCAGGTAGAAGGCTTTGCAGGGACAAATGGCATGAGCAGAAACCTGCAGCTAGAGAGAACAGAAGTGGAGGGGAGTGATGGCGGGCCAGGGGCCAAGGGCAATGTGACATCCAACCTTGTAGAAGCGTAGGGTGGGGGTAAGGAGGCTACAGCAGACAGGGAGCCCAATTTAAGCAGCCTCATTGAGGCAGACAGACCTGCTCAGATCAATGCGGCAGGGAATAGGGCATCATTCTAAGTTCAGAATTTTCTGGGATGGATGGAAGACAGAGAGGCAAGTGGTTCTCGGCTAAGAATACAATTAATTTGTGTAAACTTGGCCCTCAGTTAGAGGGATGTTTCACTTGCAAATAATATTTACCCAATCTTGACATGCCTGGAGATTATTAATGTAGCAGAAATGTTCCTTCTTCCAACCTGTCAGTGTTCAGGCTCAAAGTCAGGACAAAACTTTCCAGGTTTTAATCTGTGTTATCCATTGAGTAAATAAGGGTCTTGGAAGTACCTGGCACTCAATGCAGGCAGAAGCACTGCCTGATGTAACCAAAGGTTTATTGCAAAGGACATAATTTTCCTATGGGCACAGCTGGCGTACTGAGCATGTGAGAAATGGCAGGGGCTTCTTGAAGTTTTTTCCTACCTTTACTAATCCTATGGCTTGTTTTCTAATCAGACATATACCTTAAACTGCAGAGCTCACTGTCAGAGGAGATAGAAGAATTAGGGATAAGTTACATTCTTAACAATATTCTATGCAAGATAGAGTATGCTTGTGCAACAGCTGCATGGGTAACCTTGAACTAACAGGGAGAGTAGCTGCTGTTTTTGTTGATGCTTTTGAAGCCCCAGTTGCTTAGTGTCCCTTTAAATCCCTTTAAATATGTGTGTGTATGTGTGTATATATATCTACATATATAGATAGATATAAATATATGTATTTGTTAAGTGCCTGCCGTGTGCCAGGTTGCGGTAGAGTGGTAAACAAGATAACCCCTTCTGTCTTGAGGTTTCTATCCCAATTAGACAGTCAGCAAGCAAGTAAACAAGATCATTTCAGACATGTATAAATGAAACAGTGAAGAACACTGAAACCATAGTAAGATCTAGGATGGTCCGCAAAGGGCTCTCTGAGCTCTGAACAGGTGGCACTTGAACTGAGACCTGAGGGGTGGGATGGAGCTGGCATGTGAAGACGTGGCAGGACCAAGGCTGGGAGGTGGGAATGAGCTGAGCCTGTTCAGGGAACCAAAGGCGGGCGGTGTGGACAGAGCAGAGCGAGCTAGGGAGGCACTGGGCAAAATGAAGCTGGACCAGGGGCGAAGACCAGGTCAGGGAGGACCTTGCCAGTTATGGGCAAAGGGAAGCCATTTGAGGGTTTCAAGCAGAGAAGTGACGTGAGCTAATTTATTTTTAAAAGTCTGAATGCTATGATGAACCGAAGGGAAGAGATGACACGAAACGTGCATTTTCTGCGGGCAGAGTGAGATAAGAGGGCAATCTCCTCTCCCCATTCATCTTCCATGCACCACTTCAAGCTGAGGTTGATATCCCTCCGAGACTGACTATAGGATATTGCTTGCAACGAGACTTTTCTTCTACTCAGCATGTCTAAGACTAGCACAAGCCAAAGCTGAAGGGCAGGATGTGGTTTCAGCAGGCAGCAACCACCAGCCCTTCCTCCCGTGGCCCAGAACCGGTCCTGTTACTGCACAGCTAGTCACTGTGGATTGGGTCGTGCTGGATCCCCAGGCGGCCCCCACGGTAATGATAGCCTGTAATTCAGGAGGAGCTGAGAACCCTCTTCTCCAACCCCTAGCCCAGTCCCCCACCCCGCCTCTCCTTAAACACAGCCACAAATTACTGGCACCTGGGCTAAAATTTGCCCAGCAGAAAACAAACAGCCATTTTCAAACAATCCGTTTTCCTCTGCTTTTTCTCGTGTGGCTAGAGGCAAAGAATCCAACTGGCTAAGTCATCTTGGTAAATAAATTGCTAGATACAGCCCTACTCCCCCTAGGCACACAGCTCTCTTGACACAGAATTAAAATTAATAAATTCTGTCTTCTTTACCACTAGTTCCACACAGTACTGGTTCTGGGTCCGTAGAGTTATCGTGATGTGGAAAGTAGACCTAAATGATTTACCCAAAGCAACTGCCTCATCCTAAATGCGTTATTAACCCTTTCTGGGTATTATTGCTCCCTTAATGTGAAAAGCTGATTACCGGTCCCAGTGTAACACTGATATAAGATTTCCAGACTCTTTCCTAGAACATAACACTACATGGTATTGCCACTATTTTTAAAGTTTCGACCTAGATGCAAATTTGATTGGCCTTGACAAACTGAAGTCCTTAAACTATCAAAATACATGTTCTCCGTTAGACATTTCTGTGTCCAAGTCCTGGCTCCACCACTTGCTACTGCTATATGTCTTCAGGTGAGTTGCTTAACTTCTCTGGGCCACAAAATCCTCTTTTGACTAGTGGAGAGAACCCACTTCAGTGGGTTGCCTCTGAAGATTAAACAAGATGACACATGTAAACTGCGTAGCATGTAGTAAACACCCATTATTGCTAGCAAAATAAGACTTCATGGTAGATGCAACTATGTAAGCCACAGAATGTATCAACATTAACTTTTATCAACAGACAGGGAGCTACTAAATATATCAGAAACATAATAAAAATGACAGAGAGGAATATGAAAATTTGAAAGCATTTAAGCATTTGGTTGACAATGCATAAAATTGAAATACAGGGATTCTAAAGGTCTCTAAACCAGCTGTACTTTACCCTACTATTCACTATGCCTTCCCTGGCAGTGCTTCTACCTAGTAATAGTCTCTGTACTATGATAAAAATGAATGATAATAATTTATTGAGTATATTCTCGCTATCAGGCACTGTTCTGAGTGTTTTATGAATGCATTTAATCTTCACAGCAACTCTAAAGTAGGTACTATTATTATGTATGGTTTACAGATGGGGAAACTGAGGCAGGCAGTTTGGCTCTGGAGCCCCCACTCTTGAACCCTATCATACACACACACACACACACACACAGACACACACACACACACACTCTATCAGAAATTGACAAATTATGGCCCAAGGGCCAAATCTGCCCCCCATGCCTGTTTTTGTAAATAAAGTTTTATTGGAACACAGCCACACTTACTCATTTACATACTGTCCAAGGCTGCTTTTGTACTACAGTTGCTGAGTTAATTAGTTGCAACAGAGACCTTATGACCTCCAAAGGTTAAAATATTTACTATCTAGCCCTTTACAGAAAAAGCTTTACAGAAAAGATAACCCTTGATATCCACTTTAAACTTCACTAAAAGAATGTGGTTTGGAAGGGGAAGAAATAGTACCTTATAATAATAATGCCTTGTATTTGGTATTTACAGTGGGTTTTTACATACTGATCTCAGTTACTTCTCATAACAACCCTGTGAAGTAGGTAGTCTTTTTTTATTTCCACTTTAGAAATGAAGAAACTGGGGTTCTGGGAGGTTAAATGACTTACACCACAGACTAGATGGTAAACTCCGTGAGTCTAGGGATCGTGTGTCTCTATCCGCATCACCTATCACAACACTAGGATAGAATGGGCATGCAGAAAATACTTGCTAAGTGAATGACAACTGTAAAGGTCACCCAGCTAGAGCATCCAGGTCCCCTCCTATTCTGGGGTTCTCCTGACCCCAAGGCTGCCGGACAGTGAAAAGAAGGACTTTCCTTTGACACCGGAATAAACAGAAGGTGGCTGACATGTCATTCTCCTGAGAGTTGATCGATTTTTGCTTCTGTATCTTTCTCTTCCTTAGTCAAAGATCATCTCAGTCAGACCAAACGGCTTTTTTGTTTCCCCTCAAATGCATAGTCACAGCCTTGAGAATTTTTGTGTCCTTGTGATTGGTGCATTTTTAGACAAGATTGAAACTGACGCCCTCGTGAGATGGTAGTCACATGAAATGGGGGTTTTGGATGGATTTCAGGCAGAGCTCTGCCCGCCCTCCTCCCACCCCATGATGAGTCACTACCCTTCCCAGAGCCGACTCAAGATTTTTGTTTTCTTTCATCTTGCTTTGTGCTGGTCATGTGAGGCTCGGGGTATTAATAGACCCTGGGCTTGGCCTTCTGAATCTCGTTGTTGGTCAAGGAGATAAAGGAACGGTTTGGCCAGTCCCTCTGTGCCATTTTTCACTCCTCTCTCGACCGTCACGCGCTGGTTGGTGACAGAGCTGAACTGGAAAGGCAGAGGACAGCCTGTCTGGTCACCGCCTGTGGACGTGGCCTCTGCTGATGTTTTGACTTCTTGCCGCTCTTTGTGGGCATTTGGTCAGTTCCTGACGTCCAGCCTTGGATCACCAGTACTAATCTTAAAAACCAGCCTCAGTCTTTCTCTGCCACCTTCCCCCAGCCTGATGACAGCAACTCTCCCTGTGTGTGAGAGAGATACATAAACCAGGCAGGAAAAGATTGGGGGTCTTTTTTTTTTTAACTTAGAGTAAAATTATGTTCAGGAAATTAAAAGTCTGTCCGTGGTTTGACAGGCTCCTAAGGGGCTCCATGGGGACAAAAGTTTTAAACAAATGCCTTGGAAGCAGAGGTTCTTTGAATTGCCTGGGGCTTTGATCCAAAAGTTTCAGTTCTTCTCTGCAGCCCAATTTTTAAAATGTCACTTTGCTAGTTCCCTCAGCCTTGATTCCAGCACCCAGCACAGTGTCATACTTGGTGTTTACTGACCTGAAGTGAAGTTGGGCTGGGGCCTGGCCAGGAGATGAAACTGCCTTGGAAGGTTTCCTAGGAGCAGAGATAGAAGCTTTAACATAAAGGGAGGTCCTGGGTTGCTAAATCTAGTTTACTGGCTCTAAGGCTAGTGAGTTTTACTTAGCCTGGTGGGTTCTGGTGCAATTAATTATTTTCACTTTATATCAACCTCTTTTGTTCGATAACTCTGTGAAAGCATGAAGTGTGTTAAGAAGGATCCCGCTGAGCCCTCTCACTCCTTGTGGCATAGTTGGTAAAGTTTAGTTTCTTGAGCCTCACTTTGCTCATCTGTTAACTGGGTAGAACCCCATGATCTCTAAGAGCCCATTCCAGTCTATAAAGTTTCATTTTTTCAATAATAGAATCTTTGTTTTTTTTTTAAATCTTGCCACATTTATAAAGAATTTTGCTTTTGAAGGGAAGAAAGATTATGCTAAGGGTGCACCAACTTAAATTATTATCTTTATTTCTTTTTGTTTGGTGATAACATGGGTGGTGGGAATGGGACATACTCCTTCAGTAAACCGACCAACCTTTATTTTCTACCTACTTTATGCCAGGCACTGCGCTAAGAGCTTTATGTGCATTCCCTCCTTTAACGCTGTCACCAATCTTGGAGACTCTAAGTATTACAAGTAGAGATGAAGAAACTGGGGCACCAAGAAATTCAGGAATTTACCCAGAGTCACAGAGCTAATAAGTGGTCAAAGCAAAACTTGCACATAAGTCTAAGAGCTACAAGGTTCCTAGCCTCTGAGTAGAAATATGAGTATACACTGTACATCCCTGAATGTCTCTTTCTTCCTATTATTGGCTTCTTTCTACAGAAAGTTAAGCGCAGTGAAAGTTTCTAATTAACAGACATTTTTATTGAATGCTACATAAGCAGGAGATATCTGGATAAGAATTGCCACTTCCTTGAAAAGTGACCATCGTTGCTGAACTTGAGCTTTTAGGTGCCTTGAGAGCAGTCCCAGCCAGTGGGGAGAAGTTCAAGTAGGGGTAAAAGAATTCCCGCTGGGAGTGATTATGTACAACTCCAACATCACAGGTCACAGGAGGTTTTGTTCCCTTTGGAGAACCTCAGCTTCACTTGCTGAAGTAGGACAAGTAGAATGAATTAGCCCTGGCTGAAGCCAACCTCTTTATATTTAAAAGAAAAAAGCAATTAAATATTCAGCCTGATGCCTAGGTTTTGAATTACCCCCATTTGTCTTTTACTCAGAGCATCTGCTTTTTATTGCATTGTGGCCCTGCCTGCCATTTATCTCTCCCCGTCAGTCTGTATCTACGTGTCATGTGACTCAAAAGTGAAGATTAGAGGAGAAAAATATCTCTGTAGTCTAAGCCTGGCAACTTCTATTTTTATCCACAGCTGTTGGAACTGATAGCAAAGTCACAGCTCACATCCCTGAGTGGCATTGCCCAAAAGAACTTCATGAACATTTTGGAAAAAGTGGTACTGAAAGGTGAGCTCTCTCTCTCACTCTCTCGCCCCTTTTTATAGGCCTGGGGCCGGGCAGATGGATTTTCCAATGCAGTGGACATGTCATTGGATTTAAGGGAATGTAAGCAGATGGAAATGAATGACTCCAGATGCATTTCAGGGGTGCTGGATTCCAGTTTAGAAAGGAGGGCCATTCATGCTCATGACAAAGGGTGAGACCATCACCCTCCTGTCCTTGTGTTGGGATCATCCATTTGTCCTGCTCTAAGCCTCTCAAGCTTCTTGGTGTAGGCACGTGTCCCAACCTTGGCTACTGAACCTCTAGATTCCAAATTCCTAGAAAATTGAGCTGTGTACAAGGCAGAATAGATCCATAGACTCTCTGAGCTAGAAAGAACTTTACGTCTCTGGCTCAACTGACTCATTGTGTATATGGGAGAAAGAGTGATTTATCCATAATCACACAAAGAGTCAGCCAGACTGGATGAGGATCCAAGCTCCTGACCCCCAGACCTGTGCTTCTGCCACTGATCATCTAAAAGAGACATCACTCCTGGGCAAAAGAAGCTGCTTTCAGATCAGGTGAGCTATTGGTGCTGGTAGGACAATGAAAAGAGAAAGAGTCTTTGTAGAAAACGGGGAGAAGAGAACAAAGAGGGACCTAGATAATGGAAACTCTATCCAATAACCTCGAGTGCAGAAGCTTGGCCAAGTGTAGAATAAACACCAGTGAGAAAGAAAACCATATCCCCAGTGGGTGTACCCAGGTAACACGAGCAGAGGAGAGAAGAAGAAAGAACCACTTGTGAACTATGGAGTGTTCTAGTCTCATAAACGTTAACTACTTTTTTTCTTCCCCACTCAAGTCCTGGAAGACCAACAAAACATTAGACTAATAAGGGAACTACTCCAGACCCTCTACACGTCCTTATGTACACTGGTCCAAAGAGTCGGCAAGTCTGTGCTGGTCGGGAACATTAACATGTGGGTGTATCGAATGGAGACAATTCTACACTGGCAACAGCAGCTGAACAACATCCAAATCACCAGGGTAAGCTGGAGCACCCCAGCCTCCTCCCAGCAGGAACGGCTGCAGCTGGTTCCTCTGCTGGGATGCTGGGCAGCCTCGCCAGGACTTTAAATCCTCTCTGGTGATGGAAAAGTCTGGACAGTTCTGATTGGATGCTTTCCATTGGGTGCTGAGGGTGGGCTGGGGGACCTTCCAATAAAGGGGGTGTGGGGAGAAGAACCTGGCAGCGCAGGATCAGAGTATATGAACGACGACAGCCAATGGAAACGTGTTGGGAAAGCTAGAAACTTGACCTTGGGGCCGATGTAGGCTATTTCACTGAAATCTCTAGTGGGATCTGGAGATCTCTGCCCATTTCCTCTTAAAGTGCGAGTTTGTTTATGGTGTTAGGATGCTGCCTTGTATACAACAGCGCTGTGATGGCAGTGGCTTGGAGAACTGGCACCAGCCTTTTAAAACTCTAGTTCCAATTATTAATAGTTATGATAAAGGAAGGCTTTGAGTAAAGGCTGTAAACATACAGGTAGGAAAAGACATGAGCACCTCCAGCCTCGGGTCTCACTGCCCGCCTCCTTGTGACCACTGATCTCCCCAAGTAGGGGAGGTCCCCCAAACACGCTGCCCACAAGGCCCTCACTCTGCCCGGGCCTCTGCTTGACCACATGGACATACTGAATAGCTTTGAGTAAAGGCTGTAAACATACAGGTAGGAAAAGACATGAGCAATTCTCACTCAAAGCAAACAAACCAAAAAAAACCACACGTTACCAGCTAAACCTCCTACCAGTAGTTTCTTTCGGCTTTTAAAACGTAAGTTGGCCCCCAGCTCTTGGCCTCTTAAGAGTGAGCAAGAGAACTAAGGCACAGAAAAAATGTGAGAAAGACGCTGGTGTAATCGCTCAAGGCTCCCTAATGGACACACACACTTAGGCGGCTCACGTAGCACTTGGCTGTCTTATCTAATCACTGACCATGGCTGTTTTAAGTGGTTCCGGGACCCAGGCTGATAAAGTTTGGGTCTGCCCCGTCTCTCGAGAAAGAAACATGAAAAAACTTCGTTGACCTCTTTTAAATATTTCACTCTATGAAGTTTGCAAAATGCAGTGTCCTTGACTTTACTGTTAATAACCTCTCTGTGCCTTAGTTGTTTTTTTCCTTAACTCTGAAGCAGCAAATAATTGGAAGTCTCAGAGTTCTGTGACTTCCTTAGAGTCACTTAGGCTACAGTACACACACACACACACACACACACACCCCAGTGATACTCAACCAGCGATATAAATGAGCAAGTCCCATTAGTCCCAAGGGCATCTTCCCTCCAGCAACTTGGAACACCCATTTAGATGGTCACACTTGCCCAGAACTTGCCTCTGTTCTCTCTGTCCACCTCACAGGAGCCCCACCTTGGCCACATCTGCCCACATACCTTGCACTTCCATGGGCTTACTTCCCCAAAGCCCCCCTCTATTAATCTACAAACTCTCTTGGGAGGTACCCATTGTAGTTGCTATAACTCTTCATGGAGTGAGGGTAAAGGGGGATCAGAGAAGCCCAGTGACTCTCCCCAAGTGACACAGCAATCAGGGCCAGAGCTGAGGCCAGAACCCTGGGCTTCTTATTCTTAAAACGGCAAAGCTTTTAACATCAGTGGTTTCCAAACTTTTTTTCAATCTCGCTTTCTTCCAACTATTTATTCAATGACCCAGCCTTTTGCAAACCTTTTAAATCTAATGAAATCCTATGCAGGACAGATCAAACGCTGAAGTTCATCTCACCCTCCCCTCTGCTCACGGCACCCCAGTCAGGCCAAGCTATTCTCTGCACACTCTAAGCTTGGTCCTGCCTCGGGGTTTTTAAGCCACCTCCCTCCCTGACCATCCAATCTACGGAAGCCACTATCATCTTACCTTCTTCAGAGCCGCTACTATGATCTGAAATCATCTCGTATGTATATTCACTTTCCTGTCTCCTGCACTGGCTTATAAACTCCACAAAGAAAGGACATCACCATCTTGTTCCCTGCTCTATTCCTTGTCCCTGGACCAGAGCAGATGGCAGTCAATAAGTTTTAGTTGAATAAATAAATGATTGAAGGGGACACTCCTCCCACCACCTACCTTAGAACTTGTTCAATGTGCAGAGGAATACAGTTGGAAAATATTGCCCTGTATTTACAGTTGAGCATGAAAATTGACCAACTGCAGGATCTGGGACTAGTGATTCGAATTCTCTGTGCCTCAATTTCCTCATTTGGAAAATGGAGGCAGTCGTGCCTATCTCAATGCCCTGGTGTGAGATTTAATCAGGTAATATATAGAAAGCACTCAGAACAGTGCCTGACACATAGTAAGTATTGTAAATGCGTCAGCTGTTATTATTATGAAGGACTCACTCTGTGGCAGACACTCTTCTAAGTCCTCTAATGTATTCATTAACTCATCTAGCGACTAACTGTAAGTAGGAGTCATCATAATAGCTAACATTTACTGGCCACTGTGCTCAGTACTTCCAGGCATTGTCTCATGAGAAAAATCACACTGAGTGGTTAAGAACAATCTGGCCGGGCCCGCCCCACCAATAAGATGTGGGTTGAACCCAGGCCTGTCTGCAGAGGCTATACTTTTACCCATGACACTCTACTCCCTCATGCCCTCCTTCCCAGCCCCCCTTGGCTCTGAGCTACAATATTTTGAGAGCCATGCTGGAAGGAAAGATTGAGAGAGAGAGAAGGAACTTAATTACTTCAGTCTGGACTGTATTTTAAAACTTACTTTTTAACAGTTTGGACCAAAGAGAAGTATGTTATTACGTGAAAATGTTAAGGTGACATTTACAGTAATTGCTTTCTATTTGCCAAAGTTCTATCAGTATTTTCCCAGCAGATAATCTTGTTTTCCTTCAAAATTTCCTATCTAATTCTATGGAGCCAATTTTTATTGGCAAAAATAATTTATATAATAAAGAATGAAGGGGAAAAAAAACTAAGAGAACTGGCTTGTAGGGGAAAAAAAGCAAATAGAATCATAGTGTCCTGTGAACAAGGCAGAGAGAGTCTGGAAGCATGGGGGGGGTGGGCAGGATGAATATAAAAAGATTTTCAGCAAAACACTTGATAGGGGGAGCACGACTAACTTCTTTTTCTTTTATATGTTTATATTCAAATAGAAGAAGGCATGCAAGCAGTTAATCATTTACCAGGAGTAAGGACTCAGCATGGGGTCTGGGCAAGGATTTTGGAAAAGTTCAGGTTTGAAAATCTGAGAGTGAATTCTGCCAAGTGGACTTTAATAGGAGTTCATGTAATAATTGGCCTGGGAGTTTTAACCAAAAAAGTAGATGCTTTGAAGTGCTGGAAACAAAAAGAAAATCTCATGGCAGTTTTATTGGCTCATACAATCAGCAGCAGATGATAAATGACAAATAGGTCTAGGACCTTCTGCAGTCCGGCAAAGTCCTGAATTTTGCAAACAATTGAAAGTTCAGCCCAGCAGCCTGAACGATATAAATTGTCAAGTCACAGACACTTCTCACGAATTAGGAGGCTGAAGCTACTCCAAGTCTGAGATTGCTGGAGCTGGAAAGGATCTTCAGAGACTTCTACTAAGCCAGTTCATTTTGGACACAGGGGAACTGAGACCCAGATTTCCCAAGGGCACTTGGGATCCGGATCTGCTGCTCGTCCAACCCATGTCCCTCCCATGCCACCTCCCATTCTTCTCCATCGTCCAACTTCCCAAGCCGCCCTGCCACTGCCCACCTTCCCTCTGCACGCCTGTCCTGCTCTGCAGAGACGCAGGAGGGAATTGCTGAGACTGTGTGTCCCCCTGGAATCCTGTGTGTTCCAGCCTTGATGTGCCTCGTACAGAGTTTAGTTCCCTAAAATTTCGAGGAGGGAACTCAGTACTCATTCCCAGGATATTTTCCCCTCAGCTGAGGAAGGGTTTCTTCATCCTGTTTTGTTTTTTTTGTTGTTTTTTTGTGTGACCTCCAGAGGTGATAGAACACTGAGCTAAAAATGTCAGTAGTTCAAATTCAAGAGCTCACCCAGGACTAGCATGGGAAGGACAAAGAACCATGGTCTCGAGCGATTTGAGCTGACTTCTTATCCAGATGGCAGCAGCCAGTTGCTGTTCAAGAAATAGCAACAAGTACTACTGAGGACCTTCTGTACAGACTGTTCCCATAGCACTTGGCGCTTACATCCTTGATGGCATTTAACCTTTGTTCTCTAATGACTTGGTTATATTTCTGGGTCTCTCGCCCACTGCAGCAGCTCCGGTGCCAGGCATAATAGGTACTCAGGAGAGGGGTTTTGTGCTGGGCTAGTCTGCAAGGGATACAAGCTTAGACCTTGCCTTCGAGGATCTGGGTCTGGGTGGAATAACATGAGCTCATCAGAATTTAAACATTAAAGGGCTTAAATATAAATTCAAGGATACGTAGAAGCAACTTCTGCAGAAGCTCATGATTAACTGCCAGTGTGTTCTCCACAGACCAGTAGTTATCAGAATGTCCCGTACAGCCCTAGGTTTGAATAGAGACGCCTCAATGGATGATGGATCTTAGGCTGAAAGGTTCTTGACCAGCCATTCCCAAAGCGTGCATACACGTGTGTACACACACACACACACACACACACACACACACACACACACACACACCAGTATAGAGTCTTTCTGTTGTTGCTGTTTGTACCTATTGAATTATTTGACTTCTATCATTCCACAAATATTTATTGAGTGCCTACTATATGCTAGCACACTTCTAGACTCTTCTAGACATAGCAATGAAAAAACACAAAAATTTCTGCCTCCGTGGAGCTTCCTTCTGCAGATGGGTTACGTGACATGACAATAAGGAAGTTGTTGCAAAAGGCACCTGAAAGAGATCCTAGGAATTCTAGGAAGATGCAGTGGCTAAGGCCTGAGGGAGTCACCAAAGCAGAAAAGGCCTTTCAGAGGAAGTGAGTTTGAACTGGATGTGAAGAAGAGTCACATGTGGACAAGCAGAGGCCCAGGCAGAGTGAGGGCCTTGTGGGCAGCGTGTTTGGGGGCCAGTGAGAAAACCTACTTGGGGAGATCAGTGGTCACAAGGAGGTGGGCAGTGAGACCCGAGGCTGGAGGTGCTCTGTCCAGGGTAGTGAGTCCTTTGGGAAGGTAGCGAACATTGTAATTGAGTGAAGCACAGGAATCCAACGTGCGCTATTAGGGGAATCTTTCAGAGAAAAAGTGTAAATAGATGAAGGGGATTCAGACCTCCAGGTATAAAATAAATGAGCCATTGGGGCTGTAATATACAATATAAAGAATACGGTCAATAAAACTGTAATCACTTTATATGGGGACACATGGTTACTAGACTTATCGTGGTGATCATTTCATAATGCATGCAAAAAAAAAAGCCTTGTGCAACTTAGGAAAATCCCTCTGGCACCATCTGCGAGCCGCTCCAGGCTGTTCTTTGCGGGTCTCGGTCATGGGTCCTGTGTCTGTACTTAGAGTAGAGAGAACTGCTGCTTTGGTCTCTGATCAATAAACCACCTTGAGGCTGGAGGATGAGGGGACAGCTGCATCCTTGGTGTCACCTGGTGCATAGCTACTCTCTGCCCTGCAACTTAACATAACCCTTCTCCCCACAGCCTGCCTTCAAAGGCCTCACCTTCACTGACCTGCCTTTGTGCTTACAACTGAACATTATGCAAAGGCTGAGCGACGGGCGAGACCTGGTCAGCCTGGGCCAGGCAGCCCCTGACCTGCACGTGCTCAGCGAGGACCGGCTCTTATGGAAGAAGCTCTGCCAGTACCACTTCTCCGAGCGGCAGGTCAGTGCAGCCCAGTGGCCATTCTTCCTTCTCTTCCTCTCTGCCCGCCGCCCTCAAGCTGCCTTGGCATCCTTCTCAAACCCACTCTCCAGGGCTCCCTGGTTTGACTAGAAAACAGTTCAAGGAGTTTCTAAATAATATCTGTGAGATTTTGTTTATGTGTTTCAATAGGAAGAAAAAAACCACCTTATATTCTTAACCTAGTCCCATGTTACAACTTGCTCCAAAAAAATTCATAAATTGGCACCAGTCCTTCTTTTCTCTAACAAAATAACTTACATTTTTATGAGATTTTACAGCTAAAGGACTTACTGATGTTATTTCATTTTGTGTTAATGACCCAGGGAAGGGTAGATATCGTTATGCCCACTTCAAACAGATGGAGAGACTAAGGCCACAAGTGGCTAAGTGACATATCCAAATTAGTGGAGCGCTCTCTAGGTGGGGAAACTGGCCTTGGATTTGAATTTGGGCCTTCTGACACCAGCTCTAGGCCTCTTTCCCCTCCGCACACTGCCTCAGATTTTTTTTCCACCTTCTTTACATAGAAGTGTGAGCACAACAAGTGCTGTTCACGAAACCACTAATATTTCGATATAAAATAGAGCCATTGTGCCAAGCAGTCACTGCATCTCCCTGGAAATAATCACTCAAGTTACAGCAAAGAAAAGACTGAAGTGGTTTATTGAGATGACCTAAACTTTCAAGACCATCCAAATGCAATTTAGTACAGGTCACCAGTCAGGCGTCATCGGCCACCTGTTTCTTTTAAAGACTGGTTAAAAGGTATTGTTTCCTTCACTAGGTAGAGCTCAGAAGCTACTTCTTTATATCTTTGCTACTTTTTCCCTAGCTGTTGCCAGGGTATAGATGAAAAAGGTGGAAAGGAGGCAGGAGCAGAACTTTTCAGAACTACTTTTATTTGTTTGATATTTAGATCCGCAAGCGATTAATTTTGTCAGATAAAGGACAGCTGGATTGGAAGAAGATGTATTTTAAACTTGTGCGCTGTTACCCACGGAAAGAGCAGTATGGAGACACCCTTCAGCTTTGCAGACACTGCCATATTCTTTCCTGGAAGGTATATGTCTTGGAGGTTGTTGCCACACATCCCCAGCCCAGCCCCTAAGAGCCAATGGCGCTAGCGCTGTGTCGCCAAATGCTTTCCTGCTCTTCACTGTTGTAGCCCCCAGCTGAAGGTGAAGGTAAAACTGATTCAGAAACTTTCAAAGACCTTTGTTTCCTTCACCCCGCTGTGTTTATTTTTTTCTGCAAGCCCCCCCCAGACTCCCCCATCGCTCTGTGCACGCGTGCGTGTGAGCACACACACCCACACACGCAGCTCTTTAGTTTTTCCATAACACAGGGCATTCTTGACAGAGGAATGTTGTTTTGAGGTTGGGCAATGCCTTACTTAGGGTGCTACAAGCCAATGAGATGCCGCCGAGAATGCCCACCTAACCACGATGTTCCTTTCTAGGGCACCGATCACCCGTGCACAGCCAATAACCCAGAGAGCTGCTCCGTTTCACTTTCACCCCAGGACTTTATCAACTTGTTCAAGTTCTGAATCCCAGCACATGACAACACTTCAGAAGGGTCCCCCTGCTGACTGGATGGTTGGAAATACGGAGTTTGGACGCTTCATTTGTAAATAGTGTACATTTTAGACATTGGCTCAAAACTTCTGCGATAAGCCATTGAGAGGACGTTGGAGGGGAGAGACGCAGTTGCTGGCTGGGAATTTAAGCATATGGACTTCTCATTAGAATTGGTATGGAAAAGCAGAAATACTGTAAATAAACTATTTTTCCTAATGATTTGCCAGCAAGACTATGAGGCAGGAATTCTATTTCATCGGTGAAAATGGAATTCTCTTGACGTTCACTGAGACTCCTTTATAGTTCCCTAGAGATGTGGGAGAAAGGGGCAAAACTCAAATACAAGATAGAATGCTCTCTGTTTACAATGTGAAAATGTGTTGGAAAAAAAAAAAAAGAAGAAAAACTACATATGAGAAATCCCTGGGCTTTGGGTTTTGATCTGGAGTTTGTTTTGAAAAGGCAAAGGAAGCACCACTCATCTTAAACCCGCATGGGTATAGGGCCTTATCTTCTGAAGATACCACACAATAGTCTACCTCGGAAAGCTACAATACTCGCTCGGACAAAGCGCGTGGTCCAGTAGGCAGTCTCTGTTTTTCTTGTTTCTTCATCATATAAAAAGTGATTTAAAACAGGAAGAGATATTGGAGGCAATCCTCATCATGCTTCAGGCTTCCTTTTTAGACGAATGGGACACTCTTTGGGGTTGCCTCTTTGCTAGAACAACCCCAAAGCATCTATGCCTTTTTTCCTTCCATGTTGTAGCTCATTCGGGACAACATCATAAGGCCAATTAAAAACAGTTCAAGAGGAAATCCTGCCACAGAAAAGATGGAATTAGTCACCCAATAGCTGTGAAGACTTTCTTATTCCTGTTTAACTTCTTGGCTTGTCTGGGCTTCCTGGGGTATCTTCACGGATAAGCCTCTCCCTGGGGACTGTTTGGAGCCAGAGTACTGATAAAGGCTTGTAAACCAGGTTTTTACATATCAGCTGCTGTTCCTCTTGGTGGGTGATAGTTGAGGAGTTTTCTTTACATGCAACACCAAAATTTAGTCAACCTGAGGTAGGGCTTCTTGTAAGGATGATAAAGTAAAGCCTGGCGTTCCAGCCAGATAGGGAGCAGAGGTACCATGAGTTCATCCTTAACTTGCTCCAAACCCCAGGGGAACTTGCTAGGCCAATACCAGCAGGTAACTATGTGGGAGAAGGAAATCTCAGGACTTACGGAGTCAATATTCCTGGGAGGGAATGGGGGATGTTTTTGTTTTTTACTTTTTATAGAACTTTGCTTTTCTACAACAATGTACATATTTCTGCAATTGTATTTGCTTTCCTTTTTTTTTAGTAAGTAAAGTGGCCACCCAGCATGACCTTGGCACATAAGTGAAGCAGAAATAGGAACTTGGTTCACATTTACGTTGAGGAGCAGTGTATTCTTAGGGGTTGAATCTGGGGTGACCTGAAATGGGGAGAGATGGTTAAGAATGTACAGAGACAAGCCAAGGGACCAACTAGTGATGTAGGACCCCTTCACGCCCTTCCCTCAAAGCACAACCCAAGTACCAGCATCCGGAAGGGAACTCGACCACTAGTTGATGTTCCTCACTTTGCAAGGTCTGTGCCTACACCAGGATTTCTTAATATCTTTTTTCGTCACCACCCCCCTGAACAAGAAAAAAGTAAGTTGTTTATTTCAACTCTGAGCAAAAGTAAATACTGAAGAATAAGATCTTGTTGGGTAAGGTTGAGCTTTGGAGGGCCACAAACTACTGTAACACCTCTTCTCCCCCCGAGTCAAGGTCACACTGAGAATGCAGGGTCCAGACCATGGAATAAAAAGCTCTGTCTTCCATAATTCAGGCAGGTTCTCGCAAAGGTCTCAGCTTCCTTAAAGATGTGAGTGGAGCTGGGGCTGTCGTTGCTGTGAGGGCTCTGGAACCGTTGACTCTGGCATTTTTGGGCGTTCATGGCCTTCCACATCTTCCCCCCAACTCATGACCTCCACCCCTCCACGCTGAAGGAGCAGACGGAGACTCCTCGGCACCTTCAGGTTTGCAGTCCCAGAAATGTTGCCTGCTTTTGCTGTCAGCACGAAACTGGCGAACCAGTGTCACTTGGACTGTCCGTGGTGCTCATGACCGCATAGCGTGCCCCAGGCAGCAGGAGCATCTGTGCAGAACGACCCTACCACAAGGGATAGGCTTAACGGTTTTCTGAAATGTCTACCCAGATGGTGACTCGGGGCTCTCCCCATCTCCTCTGGCATAATTGGAGGTGGTGTGTGACAGAGTCAAGGAAAATTTTTAAGGAAAAGAAAAGAAGAAACCAACATTTGTGGTTCCCTTTCATTGGAAGAGGAGAATGAGGAAGGAAATGGCAGGTGGAGAGGGAGAGGGGAAGGAATAGAAGTGGCGTGTCTTTGATGCTGTGGTTTGTGGGAGGGCAGTGGGGAAAAAGAGCACAGCAGGTGTGAGCACCTGTGTTGGTGCCACTGGGTGGCTGTGAAGCATGGCCAGAGCCTCACGTATAAGTAAAGCGAGTTAAAAAGAAAATGCTTGTTCCCTGGGCACTAATTGTCTATAGAATTTCTATTGGCAAACCCTCCCAGGACAAAGTGACCTAAAAAACAAAAACAAAGAATCTCTGTCTCAGAACCGCTGTTCTAAAAGCCAGAAGGGACATGACAATGGAAAGTGCTGGAAGAGACAGAATGCTCTACTGTCTTTGCTGTACCTACCTACCCCCACCCCAACTCTGTAAAGGAGAATTTAAAATTGATGTCAAATATGAAAGTAGCCTGGACTTCCAGAGAAGGAAAGAGTTTTGTCCAGGACAGTGGAAGCCGAGCCACAGGGGTGTTATGCTTTGGTTCAACACACAGGTTTCCGAGCAACGATCCTAGAGTCTTGAGAAGAAGGCACAGCATTTGAGGAAAGGAGAATATGCGAAGCTTAGGAGGGCTCAACTTATAACAAGATCCAGACATTTTAAACTAGATGGTGTTATTACTCAATGCTGTTACTTTTAGTGGATGGACCAGTCACGTGGGAGGATTGTAGCAGAAACTACAATGTGAAAACATCCCCAGTTTTGAGATCAAAAGGGTCAGCTGTAAGATGACCTATGTTTAGTGATGATCCATTTTATATTGAAGTGGCTCAGAGGAGATATTGATATTTTAGATGGGCTGCAAAACTGTCAAGGCAAGAACAGGCTTTACTTGGCAATGGTGAAGGAAGGTAATGAGTGTGTATTTCCTTATTGCCACAGTTCTCTCTTCATAAACTGTTTGGGAGCTTGCAATTAACAGAGCCTCCTTGTTTCCGTTGTTTTTATACGGGAGAAGAGAAAGAGCTTGGAATTTCATTTGTCTAAGCAAGTGGTGTGATTTACAAGAAGTTCAGTCATTTCAAAAGTATATCATTCTTAGTGTTCAATACAATGTTTATCATAAAATAGGCACCTGAGTTTATATATTCCTGCCAGGCTGAAGGGCAATTATGTCTTGCTATGCAAACACGCTATTTTACGTGTGAATTTTTTTAACTGTAATAATTTTATGTGTGAATTTTTTTTAAACTAAACTCTATCATCATTTTCTATGTTGACATCTGTTGTTTTTCGTGTTTTTTTGTTTTAATCTGTTTCCAACTCTCCGAGTCTGTGAACCATCCTCTGACTGGATGCTGGCCTAAAATCCTATTAGTGTTTAAACAGACCTCAGAAACACCCTCAACCTCTAGGCAATCGCAGAGATGGGGCTCTTTGATATATCTCTGGCCCCTGATGTCTTCAACAAACAAGATCGTAATTCCTTTAAACTCAATGTTTTCTGTAGATGCTTTCTTCTCCGTTTTGTTAAGGAGAGTCAACCCTCGTGGTTTTCCAAAGGCAGGAAACTCCTCCCCCAGACTTGAGCGCTGGGAGGGACGTTAGAAACGCTGGAGTCTGGCATTCCTCCTGCCTTTCAAAATGAGGTAGTGGGTCCAGAATATTCAGGTGACATGCCTCAACCCACCTGGCGCTCAACAGTGGACCTGAGCGTAAACTTGGGACTTTCTGAGGCCTTGACTTTGTAACCCCTGCCCCAGCACCTTTTGTTGTGGCTGGACACACGTGACACCTAAGCTGATTCTTCTCAAGACGTTCGCTGTGGAAGGCACGTTCGTGTCCAGTGTTCGGTGTCCGGCCGTTAACTGTTAAAGACATTTTAAGTCCCTGATTCTTCCTGGAGAAGTTAAGGGGTTGCTTAACATTGTTACTGACTCTGACTCTGCTGTGAGTACGGCATACTAGTGAGTACAGCCTGCTTGCCACAAAGTAAGCAGCATATTTTGACAAGTTTATTTTTCCCTGGATAATTAGATTTTAATTATAAAGGTGGCCCCTGAGACACCTAATGGCTGAGCAGCTGGCTTGCTTTCTAGAAACTGAGGTTCTGATGATAACCAAGCAGGTATTCCCTCTCCCCTTAGACTAAAAGGTACATTTGATCCATCCCTTCCATCTCCCTGGTACCTGCTGTGAGATCCAATAAGCTTCCACCCAGTGGAAGATCACTCTCTGCTAAACCTCACAAGCAAAGGGGGGTTGTTCCATGAGGCAGCAAGGAGCAAGGGACCACGATATTCATGACTTTGTCTGCTAGACATTTTTCAAAGTGTCCTTGAACTCAGCAAACAAAGCTTTCTGAGAGATCTCTCAAAACTCAGGCCCTGCTCCGTCTGGCCAAAAATGGATGGCTGCTTCAAAACTCTGAACTTCTTGAAACTCCATCTGCTACAACATTACTTCTGGAGTTTGAACATGACTTTTTCTGTCTCTGAGTATAGAAATGTTTGTTTAATTAATGATACACAAGTCTGTTAAACAGAAGGCTCCAAGCAGTGCTCTACACTTGAGAACACTTGGCGCCATCTTTATCCTACCAAGTGCCAATCACCCTAGCCAGAGGGGGTGTCTATTAAAGTCCATATCCTAAGCTTTAGAAGCTTTAAAGTACTTTTTTAATTAAAAATACAATAGGGGATTGAACATTTTAACTAAAAGTTTAAGGTTAGACCAATTACATGCAAAGATGTTTATTTAATATTGTGTGAGCTGAGTCTTTCTGTATAAATTATTTGCACTCTTTTCTTGCATGATGAACTGATTTCTTTTTTTATAGTTGTTTGTACCAGACGGTGGCGTATTTTTGTAAAAATTTTTTGACACTGAATTGCAATAAATGTTTTTCCAACAACACACACTGGTGCATTTTTGGTGCATGTCAATTCAAGTTGGTTTTTTAATCGAACTGAGTATGTTTATCTTTTGCTGAGTGAAAGTTATATTCCTTCTCCCAGAAACTTATCATCGTTGTAAAATTTTCTAGGAATACATAGAAAACTAAGCTTGCTGCTGAGTACCAACCTGAATCAGAAATACAGTATTATGCTCAAATGAGGTATTTCCACTTACTATTCATATAATAGAATGCTTTGGGAATAATGAACTTTAAAGTCAGTATTAATTTACTCATCAACAGACATTTATTGAACAGCTACTACGTGCTACACTGTGCAAGGCACTGGGTATAGGATGGTGAACAAGACAGACGGGGTCTCTATCCTAATGGAATTTAGATTCTAGTGGGAAAGAAAAAAACAAGTAGGGGATGAATTTAATTTGTAATAAGTGCTATGAAGGGAATAAACAAGGGACTGAGATGCAGAATAACAAGGTGGGTTGGGGGTAGGGGGAGCTCTCTGAGGAAGTGATGTTGAAAGGTGAGAAGGAGCCAGCCTCAGAAGATGAGGGCACGAGCATGCCAGAAAGAGGAAACGGCTTGTGCAAGGTTCAGATCATGGTCCTGTCACTTACCTGCAGTGTAACTTTTGTCACCTTACTTAGCACCCTTCTCTGTGTCCGTTTCCTCGACTCTGTTGATAATCTATTGCTGTGGCTGTGAGTGTTAAGTGAGCTAATACATGTAAAGTGCTAGGAGCCAGGCACATAAAATGTGAGCTCGGTAAATGTTAATAATTATGATTTCCTGAGCAGCAAGAGAATCGGGTTAGGAATTGCACTGCATTCCTAGTTGGGTATAATATGCTCAAGTGACTAACCCATGGATGACAGACTTCCCCAACACATTTACTCTGGAACCTGCCCTGATCCTGCCACTAACTCTCCATCAGAAAATGACATAAAAGGCACCTGAGGATAATTAGAGATTTTTTTTTTTTAACTCCCAACAGGATCACAAAATCTCACCATTCCCTACACATCCCATGCATTCTTTGCGCAGGCCGTTCCACCTCCCTAGAACGCTTTTCCCAGCCCCTCTATCTGATAAGCATCTATTGCTCCTCAGGACCACCTCCTGGCTGAAGCTCCCTCCAACTGAGAAAATCTCATCTTCTGTATCACTTTTTTGCATATGGACTTTGTTACACTGTAATCTTATTTGTACCTAGCACAGTGCCTGGGCTGAATCAATGAATAAACCCACACACAGATTCATAAAATGCTTTTGAAAGTCTCAGGACCACAAACTTACCCTGGACTAGAATAAGAATCAGCCTGAGCTTACATGCATACAACTATTTATAGTGTCTTGGTTAAAAATTAATGGTAGTTGAAAAAGTAACAAATGTGGAAACCTCGTGTTCATTAAAGTTTCTTTTAAGTTCAACTAAACCTTTACAAGTCTAGTAAATTTTCATACGAAATAAGAGGGTCTTTTATTACTGTTTGATAAACTCACATTGGACAGACTAAACAAGTCCCTTTTACAAACAATAAAAGTTCCTTTAAACGTTTTAAAGCTGCAATTATAACTCTAATGCATTTGCTTTTTTAAAAAATAAGCACTTCAAATACCTGCTCAAAGAAGCTTCAACCCTAATAAGCAAAACATTCCCAAGTAAATTAATAACTTATAAATTTAGTAAACATAAATATATCTCAAATTCTGTAAAAAGAATCTAAGATTGTTAATGTTAGTGAAATTTTTATACCTTTCCATTAAAAATCATATCTTAGGGGCTTCCCTGGGGGCGCAGTGGTTGAGAGTCCGCCTGCCGATGCAGGGGACGTGGGTTCGTGCCCCGGTCCGGGAGGATCCCACATGCCGCGGAGCCACTGGGCCCGTGAGCCATGGCCGCTGAGCCTGTGCGTCCGGAGCCTGTGCTCCGCAACAGGAGAGGCCACAACAGTGAGAGGCCCGCGTACCACCAAAAAAAAAAAAAAAAAAAAATCATATCTTACACTAATACCTTATTTTAAAATGGAAATCATAAGGCTGCTATGGTGGGCAGAATAATGGTTCCCCAAAGAGACAAGGAATGATATTGAAGTCTATAATGTGGAAAAGGCAAGGAAACCATCAACCCCTAGAGCCTACAGAAGGGAACCTTGCCCTGCTGACACCTTGACCTTTGCCCAGTGAGACCTGTGCCAGACTTCTGACCTTCTAATGAATTTGTATTAAGCCACTAAATTTGTGGTAACTTGTTACAGCCATACAGGAAGCCAGGACAGTGCATCAGACAGACACTCTAGCTCTGCCCCTTCAGACAAATTCCCTCTGATCCTTCTGCTGCATGTCCCCCATCCCACGCTGAGTGACGATCTGTCTGCAAATAAAAGCCACAGCCTAAATCAGCAGCAAGTTATCTTGGCCGCCCTGATACGCGGACCTGCAAAAACTGGACAGGAGGGCTCTGCCTGTCAGGGACAGGTGTAAAGTTGCCTCCCTCCTGTTCTACATGGGCTTCATTGAGGCTGACGCCAATCATGTTTGTACCCAAGAAGCATCACAGAGAATCGGCATTTCAAATTCTCGCCAATGTTTAAGGCATGTTTATGAAGCAGCAATGTCCTGGGCACCGGAACAGCCATTCAGAAGTGTGAACTCAGCACTTGCTCTCAGATAACTTTATCGACCTGGTCCCCAGGCGGGCAAGAGAGTGGACGTCAACCACAACATACGATCCAAAGTTCCGAGTGCCCTAGTGAGGGACAAAGTACCAGAGGAATTCAGAGAGGAAGAACTGAGTTCGTGCTTCTGAGAAAGAGAACAGTGCAGCATCAGACACAAGCCTACTATATGCTCTTCCTGAATCAGTATGAACAGGGGCTCCTCCTTTGAAATCTGGGAGCCAGGGACTGTGGCTTAAGAACCAGAGACAAGACTTACCACCCAAGCCCATTTGGTGGTTTCAAATGGTTTCTTGAAAACAAAACACAAAACACTGAAGTTTGGGCAGATTTCCCTTTTGGAGAGAACTAAAGCTCTGTATCCCCTATGGTCCCAGTGCCTGAGCCTCACCAGTGTTCTAGAAAACTAACAGAAGCCCAAATGAACCCCAGATCTCTTCAAGGAGCCCTGTAGTGGGAATTTTATGTGTCAACCTGGCAAGGCCATGGTGCTCATTTGTTTGGTCAAACACCAATTTAGATATTGCTGTGAAGGTAATTTTTAGATGTGATTAACATTTTTTTTTTTTTTTGCAGTACGCGGGCCTCTCACTGTTGTGGCCTCTCCTGTTGCGGAGCACAGGCTCCTGACGCGCAGGCTCAGTGGCCATGGCTCACGGGCCCAGCCGCTCCGCGGCATGTGGGATCCTCCCGGACCGGGGCACGAACCCGTGTCCCCTGCATCGGCAGGTGGACTCTCAACCACTGCGCCACCAGGGAAGCCCATGATTAACATTTAAATCAGTAGACCCTGCATAAAGAAAATCACCCTCCACCATGTGGATGGGCCTCATCCAATCAGTTGAAGGCCTCAAGAGGAAAAGCCTACACCCGCCCCCCCATGCCCCCAAGGAAGGAATCCTGCCTCCAGACTCAAAACTGCAGCATCAGCTCTTCTCTCCGTCTCCAGCCTGCCGGCCTGCCCTGCATATTGTGGACTTGCCAACGCCACCACGATTGCATGAGCCAATTCCTTAAAATAAATAAATTCTATAGATAGACAGATTCTAAAGAACAAAATATTTTATTTTAAAGAATAAAATCTATCTCTATGTTAGGGGAAACACTGACCGAAGCCGCCCGCCCTGGCCAGGCAAGATAGTAGCCACTTGCATGAGTCATCTTACAACAGGAGATCCTGGTAAGGAACGCAGAACTAACAAGCTACCATCAACGGGAAGAATTCGGGAAAGGTCTCAAGGAGAGAGGAGACACCAGTCCACATGTCCTCCCAACCTCCCAGAATCCTCCTCGTGGAATCCATCTTGGCTGAGTGATGCAAGCGCCACCAGGAAGGACCCTGAGTCAGAATGACTGGCCACAGACAACCTGGAAACTAACCCCATTCCCCTAAAACCCGAGACTGCGAGCCACGTGGCAGAGCAGTCCTCCTGGGTTCCCTTACCCTCCTGCTCTCCACCCGGGCGCCCCTTCCCAATACAGTCTCTTGCTTTGTCAGCACATGTGTCTCCTCAGACAATTCATTTCCTAGTGTCAGACAAGAGCCCACTCTTGGGGCCTGGAAGGGGTCCCTTTCCTGCAACATCTATATATCTATATCTATATATCTATACATCTATATATCTATATAAAGGGACCCCTGGAAGGGGTCCCTTTCCTGCAACATCTATATATCTATATCTATATCTATATATCTATATCTCCCCCAGATATAGATATATAGATGTTGCAGGAAAGGGATGGAGAGAGATGGAGAGAGAGAGAGAGAGAGAGAGAGAGACATCCTATTGGTTCTATGCCTCTGGAGAACCCTGACTAATAAATACAAGCTCCTAGAAAGAGGACAAAGGCAAGGAAAGTCTAGAGGAAGGCTTCAGAGGGCAAGGGAGAAAAACCAGAGGGAGAGCGGAATCTAGTGGCTCCAAGAGGCAGTTAGCCAGCTACCACATCCTGAGAAATAACATTTGGCAGGTGCCAAAGAGTGCAAGGAAACAGTCACTCTTAACCCACATAAGAGTACTTGAGTGACTCCCCTTTCTTTGTACTTTTTAAACTTGTATTCAATTGTTTTAATTTTACTTTGCAATTTCATTTTTTCTTAATTTCAAAATTACTCCAAGGAGCCCCTACTTCCTTCAGAGAGGCAGCAAGGCATAGTGAGCAAAGAATCTGAAGCCAACCTGCCTGAGTTTGAACCCTGCCCTGCCTCTTCCTGCTGTACTGGGCACTGTACTAAACCTTGACCTGCCTCAGTCCCCTTATCTGTAAAATGGGGATGATGACAGTACCTACATCACGGAATTGTTGTGAGGAGTAATTGAGTTGCAGCATTTTTTTTTTTTTTTATTGGCGATACGCGGACCTCTCACTGTTGTGGCCTCTCCCGTTGCGGAGCACAGGCTCCAGACACGCAGGTTCAGCGGCCACGGCTCATGAGCCCAGCCGCTCCGCGGCATGTGGGATCCTCCCGGACCGGGGCACGAACCCGTGTCCCTTGTATCGGCAAGCGGACTCTCAACCACTGCACCACCAGGGAAGCCCCTGAGTTGCTGCATTTTACATGATTAATAACTTTTGTGTGGTTAGAGCAGTGCTTAACACATAATAAGCTTTACATAAACATTTGTTATTATTATTCACAAGCCCACTATCTTTTTTTTTTCTTTTTGCATTATGTGCTCTAGGCAGAAAAACCATGTAGCCTTCACTGCCTCTAAAGAGAAACATAATAACTAAATCAATGACCCCCACAATTCTAGCCTTTGCTTATTGTTTAAAACCAGTGGTCTCCAACCATCCCATCAATTAACATTTTTTAAGCATAAACCCAATATATATGTATTTACTTATCTATCTATGAAGTATTGGCAGGCACTACTATGATTAACTAATACTTCGAAGCATAATGCACACATAGGACAGTCATCATTAGTAATAATGGACATAAATCGATATTTCAAATAGTTGTGATCATTATGAACTTTCTGGCCAATTTTCAGTCAGATCTCATTAGCTTATCGTTAAGCTGATGCAGCCAGCGAAGAGCCATATTAGTGCTCACATTTTTCTGTTCCTTTGCATCTGCAATAGTAGTATCGTCATTCTGCTGTTTCTTTGCGAGAAACTAGGAAACTTCTTAAAGCATTTGTCCATTTTGTGAGGTTTTGTTTATTTCAAACTAGATACTGTAATCCATAAGTCCATTTAATCAGGCATACAGAAGTTACAATATGTCACAGTACACTGAAAACAAACGATCAACTTTGGGTACCACTGGCCTCCGCTCCCCACTGAGGCCAAGGTGCCCTGGGTACTGACTGACATCTGATGGATAGACAGAAAGGACCACTGTCAATCCAGACATTAAACGTTTGTAAAGCTTTTGTGCTGGTTGTTCTCTGCTTGTCCCCGAAGATCCATTCTCCACTTCTCTGCCTAGCTCAGCGCCCTAGAAGGCTGACCACAGGGGCTGCGTCCCCCAGACTCTCTTGCCAGTTGGCATCTGGTTGGGTTTGTCCAATGGGAGGTGCTGACAGAGACCAGAGCAGAAAGAGAAAGAGTTCAGGGTCCTTCTTGCCTGCTCTCTCCTGACTGGCCCCTGGTCTCTGGCAGAAGCTGCAGCCCTCCTCCACATAAACCCTCCTTACGGCTCCAGCCATCACGAGGCTCCTCCCCAAATCTGGGAGAAGTAATTTTCCTTGTTGCTCATCTCTGGGGGCCTCAGCATCTTTTGTGTTCCCTTAACCCCTCCCACACCTGTCTGAGTAGTCCCTTCAATGGAACTACACAAGATTATTTCCTGCCAGAAGCCTCATAGATGATTTCTTTACTTCTTACTCTTTAATAGAGAGATCAATGAAAGTTTTTTTTTCCTTCCAGCACCTCACTTTGGAGACGACTGGTTTAAAGAGCTATTCTGATGATTGAGCCAAATCACTTTTCCTGACCAGTGTGAATGGAAGCCTTAGATTCCCATCACTCTTTGCTCAAGCCAACAAATGCAGGCTGAAAAGAGGTGGGCTCACAAGATGAGCCCTGGACAGCCGGTCAGCAGACTCAGCTTCTACTCAGGGCTGTCACAGCAGGGCTGAACCTCAGGGAAGTCACTTCTGTTCTCTGACTCAGTTTCCTCATCTTTAACAGGCAGGTGGGTTGGATTAGCTAGTCTCTAGGTCCCTTTTAGCTCATATAGCCTTTTGTGATTTTAGGAAATCATATAATAGTTCAGAGGAAACTATGTTATTTTGTCTTTTTGTTTTATTTCTTGTTTTTTTTTTCTTCAACACTCTCTCCATCCCCTCCCAACTCCCACATACACTCTCCATCAGTTAGAATTTTTCTTGGGTGAAAGTCCTTTAAATTTTATAAACTCCAAGGTAATAAGAAATAAAGGAAGCCCAGATGCAACATCAATAATAAATTGAATCCTACTCTTTCCCAAATGCTTTCAAATACACTTTTAACTGCCATAGCAACCCTGTAAGGTAGATACAAGTATTATCATCACTTTACAAATGTGGAAACTGGGGATGCTCAGAGAAATCATATGATGTGTTCAGTATCACACAGTGCGGCAGGCTGGAGCTGGCTCATGACAGCTGAGCTGAATGGATTCATCTTTTTCCAACCTCACATTCAGTGGCATGTTGGTAACTTAAAATCAGCCATAGTGGGGATATTTATACCTCAGAAATCAGCAAGAGCTACAAATCAGAGCTTTTTCTTTTTTTGAGAGAGAGCTGATTTTTAAACATTTACTATCACACACTCTCGACACACAGTTACTAAACCACAGAGGTAGGTTTTAAGCTCAGATCTGATCCTAAACCTGGTGCCCTTTTATGACTCTACAGCTGTCTTTCCCACACAGCAGCTAGTACGATATCTTGTGAAGAGTCTTTGTGAAAAACTTATTTCCTGCACCAGGTGCCCCGGGGTCTCCAGGCCAAACCCTCATTAGCCTTGCCATCCAAATGGTCTTTCTTTTAGAGGAAGACTTGCCAGCAAATAACTGAAAGACTTCTTGGCTTGTGTTCATAGCCCTGCCCCTAGTAGACGGGAAGAGATTATATACAGAGCACAGCCCTGCATCTGTTTCCCTCCTATGTACGAACACAGCCCCCTCTTCCCCTCTCCCAGTTAGGATGCGCCCCTCTATCTAGGTCGGGCATTTCACAACTCTGAAGTGCTTCGACATGAGTGCAATTTTTTTTTTGAACTATAATTGATTTACAATATTGTGTTAGTTTCAGGTGTACAGCAAAGTGATTCAGTTATGCATATAAATATATATATATTCTTTTTCAGGTTCTTTTCTATTATAGGTTATTACAAGATATTGAATATATAGTTCCCTGTGCTGTACAGTAAATCCTTGTGGTTTATCTATTTTATGTATAGCGGTGTGCATCTGTTAATCCCATACTCCTAATTTATACTTCCCCACTGCTTCTTCTTTGGTAACCATAAGCTTATTTTCTATGTCTGTGAGTCTGTTTCTGTTTTGTAAATAAGTTCAGTTGTATTATCAAAAGTGATATTATATGATATCTGTCTTTCTCTTTCTGACTTACTTCACTTAGTATGATAATCTCTAGGTCCATCCATGTTGCTGCAAATGGCATTATTTCATTATTTTTTGTGCCTAATTAATATAATTTTAACTTGAAAAAAACAGAGACGGGAGAAACCCTGAATTCAGGCAACCCTAAAAGCACAAACTTCATAGATTTAAGGACATTAAACATAACAGAGATCTCAAGATGTGATCTGGTCCCACTTCTACCACCTTCCTAAGGCGTATCCCCCCATTTACAGATGAGACAACTAAGGGTTAGAAATGCTAATCATCTGCTGAAAACAGGACCCTACTCTGTAATTTGCTAATTATAGTAACAGGATGTTGAGTATCTCTTGTCCCAGAACTTTGTTGTGGGTTTTTTTTCCCATTATGAGTTAATTTTAACTAGTTTAACTATCACAGTTTACCTCACTTCCTAGTTCACGGGACAACTGTTTTTTTCAAGTACTTCTCACAGGGGCCACATTCCTTAACTCAAAGAGCAGTTGCCTGGGCATATAACTGAGGAAAAAACTCTAGTCACTCTTTAATTTCTGAACACAGTTCACAGAGTCGTAGGTACAGGTGTGAAGGGACATACGTTAAAGAAACACATTAAACTTTGTGGTCTATTTCACAGAATCACTAATGACATAAAGTGTTGTGTCTCCTATATTATCCCTGGAAGATTTTTTTTAAGTTGGAAATGCCCCTACTTTTGTTTTGGTTTTTTCCCAGCTTTTTTGAGATATAATTAACATATAACATCATGTAAGGTTAAGGTAAAACAACATGATGAATTGATACACACATATATTGCTAAATGATACCACAATTAAGTTAATCATCTCACTTAATTACCATTTTTTGGTGTCTGTGGTGAAAACATTTAAGATCTACTCTCCGAGCAACTTTCAAGTATATAATACATTGTTAACTAGAGTCACGAGGCTGTAATTAGACCCCCAGAACTTATTCATCTTATAACTGAAAGTTTGTACCCTTTGACCAACAGCTCCCCATTTCCTCCACCTCCCAGCCCCTGTCTGTTTCTATGAGTTTGGCTTTTTTAGATTCCACATAAGTGAGATCATAGAGCATTTGTCTTTCTCTGTCTACTTATTTTACTTAGCATAATGCCCTCAAGGTCCATCCATGTTGTCACCAATGGCAAGATTTCCTTCTTTTTCGTGGCTGAATAATATTCCATTACATATTTTTAATATATTATATTAAAATGTATATTTCATATGTAATATATATTATATATGTATATATTTATATATCACATATTCTTTATCCATTCATATGTTGATGGACACTTAGTCTGCTTCTGTGTCTTGGCTATTGTGAACAATCCTGCAGTGAAGTCCCAGAACCTGGGATAAAACCCAGTGCAGAGGACAAATGGTGCCAAGTACCCTGACATTCTAAGTTCAAGAGCGGGAGCCAGCCACCAACCTGAAGGGCTTATGGAGAGGCCAAAATCAACTCGACTCCCTCCACCCTCTGAATCAGTGTAATAGGAGTGAAGAGAAGGGAGGACAGTGTTCATGGAAAGAGCCTATCCCCTCCCCTACATCACAGCAGGGACTCCAGGAGAATCATTCATAAAGCCCAGGAGTTCCAGTGATCTGGAAGACTGGCGTTTCATTCCCCTACAGATGGCTGCTTGGGCAACAGGCTTGCAACTGTTTACTGGGCAGGGAGAGGGAGACTTGGAGAGGACACTGGCCTGGGAGATGAAAGGGCAGCGAGGCACCTTGCCATGTCCCCAGCAGCATACAAGGGTGTGCAAGTTTCCCCTGGGTGGAGGGGACACTACGAAGGTAGCTGGGCTTGAGCCATCTCCTCTGCATCACACGCCACGGGAGCCCCAGCTTTGGGCACCTGCCCCAGAGAGGACCAGCCGCAAATCAGCTGGAGATACAGCAACAACCGGTGGAGAGAGGATGGAAACCTCGTCTTGGACTGCTAAGTAAGGTGAAATCTCTGTCTACTCCCCATTTCCACCCTCCTACCCCCCACCTAAGCTCCAGGAGGAGAAACAGCCACGAGGAAACAAGCAGCCGCTGCAGCCACAGCCTCGCCTGCACTGGCAGGGAGGGGAGGGGAGCTACGGAGGGAGTCTGAGAGAGACGTTATCACATAAACCAGGCTGAGGCTCAGGACTGGACGGAAACTGCTAATAACCAGCAGGAACTGAAAAGCTGCAGAATTTGCCCTAAAGGTCATCAAGGAAGCTGTTCCCATGAAGCCTCAGAAAGAGCCACATGAAACAGTTGGGAGCCAATACTGAAAGAATATGTATTTTCATGTTGATGCCCCAAAGGGACACTTTCCATTAAACTACTTCCAATGTATTCAATATTATCGCCTACTGTATGCCTAGTACTAGGTCTATTGAGTCAAAAAAGACAGCTAGGGTCATCGTATTTGAGGAGCCCACATACTTATGGGGGAGAGCCGGCATACAAACCAATAATTTTAATATTCTACAACCAGGTATACATGAGGTTCAGCAGAGACACAAGAATATTTATATTGAATAGACTTTTCTGTGTTTCAATTTCCTCATCTATAAAACAGGAACAGTGACAGCACCTACCTCATAGGATGGTTGGTTGGATTAAATGAGCTATTGTATGTAGAAAAGTGCCTGGCACAGAGTAAGTTGAACACTTGTTAGTAGTCAATACTGTAGTTATTATTGTTACTTTTATACTGAATAGCAAGGCACTGTCCTAAGCGTGCTAAATGGTTGATTAATCTCAACAATTCTATGAAACAGGTACTACTTATTATTCCCATTTTATAGAGAGAACTGAGGCAAAGGAGGATGAGCAGCTTGCCCAAGTACACACAGTGGAACTGGAATTCAAACCTAGGCTATCTAAATTCAGAACCCGCACTCACTGTGTAACATAGGAGTTAAGACTGGCCGATTTTGCTGGGCACTTCCAAGAATGCAAAGGCGAAAGTACTTTTTCCAAAACAGCAACCGATAAAATGTAGTCCTAAAATAACTTGCAATGAAAAAAGTCTGGCTCTGGACTCTTTAAAAACATTCGCACAAATTTTTAATCCAATTTTAAATTTGAAAAGGCAAAAATTATCATGGGGTCCTGTGAATGCAGACATGAGTTTGCTGGTCGATATGGCTGGGGCCCCTCCTGGCATGCTGACCTGTCAACACTGCCTCTGGCTCCGCTGCAGAAAGCTGCATGCTGCCCCTCGGCCAGGTGCCTGTTGGGATTTGGGTGCCAAGCCCTCCAAAGGGGAATTTCAGGTCCTCAAAACGCAGCCTGGACAAGCTAGGCTTGCTCTCCATGTTTATATAACCATCCCAGCTCCAAAAACAAGAGATGCTGGTACTCTGTAATTACAGGCTTGCAGGCCTGTCACCGTGGAGAGAAAACATGGGTTATAGCTCCATCTGCCTGTGGGATCCAAACTCTGTCTGGAAGCCTAAGAAAGCTCCATGAAATAGCACCACCATTCAAAACATCCTTTTTTATTAAATAAACAGAATTTGGCTGCCCCAAAACTGAGCACGGCTGTAGCATCGTAAATGACATCATCTCATCTGGGGAGCATTTTGTTAAAATTGAGAGGCTCCTATAAAGTTCCTAGCCACAAAACCCACCCCTCAAACATGTTCTTTAATCAAGAACAGCAAGAAAAGAGTTCAACTGGAGAAGTATTAAAAAAAAAGTTCATTAATCCACACTATGCATCAGGATTTCTCTTTTACACACTAAATTGTGAGCTCGTGTTCACTGTTCCCATGGGGGTTGGTGGTCCCAGCTTTCAATTCTACTGCATTTCATCAATCCTAAGATTAACATTTTTCATATCTTTGAATTCAGGCTGCATCTTACAATCCACGGCATCTTAGATATAATGAAACACAGACTCATGATTGAAACACATGTAGCCCATCAAGTCTACTTTTAAATCTCTCCCTGGTCAGCCCCTCCTCTCCTTCTGCACTGCCTTCCCCCTGACTAGGGCCCTCAGCATCGTTTGCCTGGAAATTTACAAGAGGTGCTTAACTTCTCTCCCCATCTCCAGCCTGAACCCCTCAAACATATCTACTTTGCTGCCCAAGAGATCTTTCTAGAACACATTATCTAATCATAGCACTTCCCTGTTTATAATCATTCAATAGATAATTGTTGAATCTGAATAATAGGTAAATGAAGATTCTTTTTGCCACTTCTTCTGATTTTAGGTAGGTGTCTTAGTCTCAGGCTGCCATAACAAAATAACACAGTCTGGGGCCTTTAACAACAAAAATTAATTTGTTCACATTTCCAGAGCCTGGAAGGTCCGAGATCAAGGTCTGGTAGGGTCCAGTTTCTGGTGAGTGCTCTCTTCCAGACTTGCAGACACCCATCTTCTCACTGTGGCCTCGGATGACAGACACTTGACCTCATTTAATCTTAGTTTCCTCCTAAAGACCCTATCTCCGAATACAGTCTTGTTGGGGGTTAGGGCTTCAACATGTGAATTTCAGGGGGGGGACACAATTCAGCCCATAGCAGTAGGTTTGAAAACATATATAATAAAATTTGTAATGCATCACCCAGACTATTAACAATGGCTACCTCAGGATGGGTGGAACGGGGGTGGGGGGAGCGTGATTTCGATGGACCCAGAAGAGAGCAGTGAAAGGGGACTTTCACTCTTTTTTTAAAAAAAATAAATTTATTTATTATTCATTTATTTATTTTTGGCTACGTTGGGTCTTCGTTGCTGCGCACGGGCTTTCTCTAGCTGTGGCGAGGGGGGGCTACTCTTCCTTGCGGTGCACGGGCTTCTCATTGCAGTGGCTTCTCATTGCGGAGCACAGGCTCTAGGCGCATAGGCTTCAGTAGTTGTGGCACATGGGCTCAGGAGTTGTGGCTCGCGGTCTCTAGAGCACAGGCTCAGTAGTTGTGGCGCATGGGCTTAGTTGCTCCGCGGCATGTGGGATCTTCCCGGACCAGGGCTCGAACCCGTGTGCCCTGCATTGGCAGGCGGATTCTTAACCACTGCGCCACCAGGGAAGCCCTGGACTAACTTTTAATTCACATCATTTGCTTTGGAAACTTGCTGCATCCCACTGAGGGGCGAATCAGATATTAGAAACAGGTGCATTGACATCATCTATCTGCACTATAAAGATATGAGGCAAAACCAAAGAAGTTTTTGAAGGCTACGCCAGAGAGAACTCAAAAAAGAGAGGGCTGAGATAAGCAAGGGCAGCATGCCAAACGTCCTACTTCATTATAAGCTCCAGATTAGGAGCAAACCACTCAGCTTGACAACCTGCACTGGGCTGGATATTTTCCATTTGCTGCTCCAAATCCACTCCCCACTCCTCTCCATCCTCTTTGTCACCTGAAAGGCTGACCCGTGCGAACGGCATCTGTGAATCCCTTGCCTGTGGCTTCTAGTTAGATCCGGCCAATGGAAGGAAGACAGAGATCTGGAGGCAGAGGCAGGGTGGAAGGCGGATTATTTATTCCTGCCAACACCTCCCTGTTGTAACTAATTACCACAACCCTAGAGTCGTAAAGCAACACAAATTATCATTTTACAGTTCTGTAGGTCACAAGTCTAGAATGGGTTGGCAGCACTGGTCCCTCCTGGAGACTCTAAGGGAGAATCCACTCCTTTGCCTTTTCCAGTTTCCAGAGGCTGCCTGCTTTCCTAGGCTCTTAGCCCCACATCTCCTTGACCTCTGCTTCCACCGTCGCACTTCTTTTTCTGTCTCTGAGTGTCCATCCTCCACCCTAGAAGGGATGCTTGGTCCCAACGGCACTTTCATCCTGTCTAGCTCATTCTCCACGCAGCAGCGAATCAGATCATGTCACTTGTCTATTTAGCACCCTTTGGTGGGTTTCCGCTACACTTAGAATAAAACCTAATTTCTTACCAAGGGCTGGTAAGGCCCTCCATGATCTGTCCCACCTATCTTTCTAGCCTCATCTCATCCCACTCTCCTTGTTATACTCCAGCCACACTCACTCTCCGTCAAGCCCTTGAACTTGTCAAGTTATTTCCCCACCTGAAAGCCTTTGTATTGTTTCTTCTTCCTAGGCTCTTTCTTATCAGCAGGGCTTAAATGTCACCTACTCAAGGAAGCCTTCCTTTAGTTCCCCATGCAAAGTAGGGTCTGACCTTCCCCCCATCCCAACTCCATTATTCTATATTTCAACCCTTCGATTATTTCCTTGGTGGTGCCTATTACAGTTTGTAATGATTTCACTTGCTTGTCTTTTTTTTAATATTTATTTATTTATCTGGCTGGGCCGGGTCTTAGTTGCAGCACGCAGGATCTCCACTGCCACGTGTGGGATCTTCGTTCTGGCATGCAGGCTCTTTAGTTGCAGCATGCGGGATCTAGTTCCCTGAGCAGAGATTGAACCCGGGCCCCCTGCATTGGGAGTGTGGAGTCTTAACCACTGGACCACCGGGGAAGTCCCTGTTTGTCTTTTCATGTATTCTCTACTAGATTGTAAATCCATGAGCACAAGGATTATGTCTTACCTAATACTGTATCCCTAATATCTTTGAGTGTGACAAAGCAGACCCTTAATGTAATATTTGTTGTGTGTGGTATACGGCCATTTCTTAGACTCTGAGAAGCAATGGTTAATAAAGCCAATTGTAGACTTTATTGCTGTGTGAGCCAGTTTCCTTTACTTGTTTACAGACTCTCTAACCTGACCAGCTGATGCCATCATTGTATCTCCAGCCCCACTATAATGTTGCAGGTAATAAATACATTCAATAAAATCACTATTCAATTCACTCGATTCAACAGCTACTTAGAAGCACTATGCACTGTGCATCTTACAAGGAGAAGGGTGAGGGTGAGTGTCATCATCTACTTGTTTTTTGTTGGGTTTTTTTTTTTCAAGTTTAAATAATTTTTATTTAAGCACTGATTTTACAAAATGTGATAGTTCAAAAGGTGAACTAAATTTACAGCTTAATTTGTTCATGTAAATTGCCTTCAAAATACATTGGAGCTAGATGTGTATATAAGATTTTACATGTGTTTTGGAAGAAATCACACAGAAGCAGCTGCCTTTTTCAATAAAAACTTGGCCAGTTTCACATCTCTTTTGGTCAGTCAACCACAGTCATGTGATGTGAGAGTTATCTGGACCTTGTTGTACACATTGAACCACTCCAGGTGATGATTCATCTTCTCTGTTTGTAGGGCAACTCAGGACATAAAGCCAAATGCCTTCGATAGTTACTTCTTCTCAGACTTGGCTTCCTCACACGGGAGGAAGGGGGTGGACCAGTGATGTGTGTGACCCACTGTGTGACTCGATGACCAGCATAAGGAGATAAGTGCTGTGTTCCCTGATGAAAATTTTTGAAAGAGAACTCTTTGTAGATGGCATCTCTCTCACTTAATTCCGACCACCCTGTTGCTTTAAGGTCAAGTGTAACTTGGTGCCTCTCCTCTGCTATCAACCAGTGCGCATCTGTGGACTTAATGGCCACAAAACAGAGTGCTCATCTTCTCCAACATCGAGTTATTTTACATTTCTTCTATTAAAGAATTCCGAACTGCCAAATGGACTCATGGCCACGAGGCTCCGGTTCCTGCCTCTCAGTGCAGCGAGCCCTGTTGTTTTGTTGTTGTTGCTGCTGTTGTTTTTCTAGCCGCGCCAAGGGGCACGCATGATCTTAGTTCCCTGACCAGGGATCGAACACGCACCCGCTGCATTGGAAGCATGGAGTCTTAACCTCTGGACCACCAGGGAAGTCCCCTGTCATCATCTACTTGTAAAGAAGAATAGTATTATTTTACTTATACGTGTAAATAATAGCAGGAATTAGTTACCATGCCTATTATGGGCCAGAAACCATGATAAATTTATTATATACATCATCTCATTTAATCTTCAAAACAGCCCTACTACAGTATAGCACACCAACTAAGAACATAGGTTCTAGAATCATATTGATTTGGGTTCAAATGCCAGGTTTGCTACTCTTGCAAAGTTCCTTAACTTCTCTGTGCTTCCATTTCTTCATGGGTAAAATGGGGGTAATGGTAATAGCCACACCTTGTTAGGGTCGTTGAGAGAATTAAACAAGATCATGTATGTGAATGTGCTTAGTTCAGTGCCTGGCACATAGAAAGCATTCTATAGATGCCAGCTTCTGCTTCTTAACTTGCTCTTCTGGGGGACACTGTATGTACTACAGCATCACACGATGCAACCAGCACACAGGGAGACTGGGTTAGCCAGGCTGAGTTCCTGCCCTTCAGAAGCACACCATCCGAGACAGCTGTGAGCACACGCTCAGAATTCAGAAGAGAGCAACATGTTCCTCCAAATGGCTGTGTTCATTTCATAGGCCAAGCCCAGTAAACCATGTTCTCATTTCCTTTTCCACCAAAATAGCTATCTCTGCTCCCTGAAGAGGCCTTGGATTATTATAGTTCCCTAAATGCCCTGAAATTCTCAGGAGAGAAGGAATGTTCTTTTTTTTTTTTTTAAAAGCAGGCACAGCTTGGAGCTAGAAGACAAAAGGTTAAATTATCTTAAGCTACAACAATGTAACTCATTTCCTGTTTTTCTCAACTGTCTAGACACAGATCTCATAAGCATTAGCCATGAATCCCACCATCAGGTTAAAAATAGAAGGTTTAAATATGAAATGCTCTTGGGGGGAAAGATTGTAGGTTTCTACCTTCATCCGCAAAATGACTACTTTGAAACAGGATATTTTGTCTTTGTTGTTAGTTTTCCCATAAGTTCTGTTGAGCTGTATTTCCATAAGCAGGAGTGGAGAACACCTTTTTTCTAAAGAATATATCTGCCCCTGTTGAAGCAAATGTCATTTTCCCCATAGATTTTAAAAGCCATCTGAAGACATACCTTATAGCAGCTTCTCTTAACAAGGAATGTGGTCACACTTACTTTAAAAATTTCACGTTATTGTGCAGACCAACATTTAGTCTCAAATAAATTTATACAACAAAAATTGCATATAAATTTGACGTTTTCTTCTTCTTTTATATCTCTGCTTCTATAAAGTTTGTGTGATATTTTGTTTATAAAATATAAGTTTTCTGAAAAACATTTTTTTTAAAAACTCCTTTAATAATCCCTGAGCAGTGTTACACAAGTGGGGGGGGGGATCTACCGTGACAAGTTTCCCAAATTCACTGGGCCACAGAGCCCTTTTATCCTGATGAGCCTATTAACACCTCCCAAAACAGTACCCCATGGAATACCAGTTTAGGAAACACGAATTGGATACCTCTATGATTTTTTTTTTCTGTTTTCGGAATTCTCTGAGGTTAGGTCTCTTCTCTAATAACCTCAGCTATGTGAATCATAACATAAAACTGAAAGTAGGGCTTCCCTGGTGGCGCAGTGGTTGAGAGTCTGCCTGACGATGCAGGGGGCGCGGGTTCGTGCCCCGGTCCGGGAGGATCCCACGTGCCGCGGAGCGGCTGGGCCCGTGAGCCATGGCCGCTGAGCCTGTGCGTCCGGAGCCTGTGCTCCTCAACGGGAGAGGCCGCAGCAGTGAGAGGCCCGCGTACCGCAAAAAAAGAAAAAAAAAAAATTCAAAACTTAAAGTAAACAAGTACTACTGACCGTTTATTTCAAGTAAACAAGCAATACTGTAATGTTCTCCTTATTTGGGGGAGACGAATTGAAGCGTACCTTACACATACTCATGCATTTACTTTAGAATGAAAATATTCATTATGGCTTTTCATATTTACACAGATTCATACTGAAATAAATGTAGATGTGTGTGTGTTTAGTATACATATACATATTTCCTAGCTCTGTCCACTGAGAGGACCTAGAAACAATGACACCCCAGTAGCAATGAGCACACCCACCACCAAGATCATGGTTTCTAAATTCATCCTCCAATAGAAGGAACTAGTGCTTTTTGGAAAAAAGGTTGATTCCAGGGTTGGGGCAAGGAAAATGCAAGATGAGCTTAGAAAAAGAAGGAAGTGCCATAACGTGAGGAGGTACAAACAAATGATAGAGCGCGTTGAAAGGGTACGGGAGCCAGCCTGACTATGCTCCTAGTGGCCAAAGCTGGAACAATCTGAGCAACAAAATTAATAATGACAGTATCAGATTATAACCCATAAAATAAAATGTGTACAAGCTCATTCTAATATAAATAAGTGGGGGAGAAGGAACAACTCTTCCCTAGAGAGGAATTCCAATTAATAAACATAGGCATGAAGGAAATAGAAAATCTCCAGTAAGCAAATACCACATTAGTAACTGCTGCTGGCAAGAATCCTCCATAGATGCTAGAACGAGTGTGCAAAAGTATGAGAAACAGGATATATTCATAGTCTCAAAGTATCTCCCCAAGATATTTGTTAGCTACAAAAGGTAAAACAGTAACTTAAAATGGAGAAACCTGACAAGTACCACTTTAACCAAGAGGTCAAGGTTAGCAACACCAGTTATAAAATATATTGGCATCATGTACCTCCTGATATGGTACGTGGTAGAAGATGTAACATTACTTCTGAGGTATCCTTGCCGTAACTGCATTACCTCAGTTTAATCAAAGAAAACACAAACCCAAATTGAAGGACATTCCACAAAGTAACCGGTAAGTTCTTTTCAAAAGTGTCGAGATCATGAAACACAATAAAAAACTACATTAGAGAAGACTAAGCTAGTCTCATCTCATAAATTCACTGGATCGCTATAGGAAATTGGAAAGTTAAACAGGAAAACAAGCAATTTCAAGTAAGATCTGTAATTTACTTAATCGTATTATAACAATCTTAATTTCCTGGTTTTGATCATCATACTGTGGTTAGTTAAGATGTTAACATTAGGGAAAGCTAGTGAAGCATATATAGGAATTCTCTGTACTATTTTTGTAACTTTTCTTTAAGTCTAAAATTAGTTCAAAATTTTTAAAAGTTAAAAAAAAGTTCATTAGCCAAGTATCTATAACTCGATTCCTGTGCATATCAATGATATTAATAACACTAATGGTAATAATAATGTGATAAAAAAATTTTTTAACTTTCAATTTCTGATCACTTTTAATGTACCAGGAGTTGTAGTAGGACCTTGTATGTGTTCCTTCCTCTGTGTGTGTGTGTTTCCTTTTAACCTTTACAACACAAGATCATAAAGCTAAGCAACATGACCAAAGTAATTTTGCTGGTAAATAGCAAGAGATATGACATCAACTTTTGCTATAACCTAGCAGAGAGGATGAAAGTAAATTACTTACTGTTTGAAAGAGGCTAAATAGCAACCTAAACTTATAGGCAATGCTGAAGATCTGTGCTACACTACTTCTGTTTCTTGTTCATTTGTCTAAGACTTGAAGGCATGTCAACAATGCAGAAATTCAAGAATATAAATTAATTAACACCATGCATGAATAATGTCCTCTTTACTCTCTGAAATATTGTCTATAAAATTCCTCAGGGTTGCATGCATGCTTTGGAAGACTCTGCCAAGCACTTTCTCATAAATTTTATTTAATGCTCACAACCACTAAATGAGATAGGTTTCATTTTTGTTATTTTACAAACAAAAAGAAAAGTAAATCTCAAGGAGGCTGAGAGATTTTTCTTTTCCTCACACATCCCTCCACCCAATAGCCAACAAACCCAGTCATTTTTGTCCACTGAAATTAAGGTCAACTAACATCCAAGTTGTCCTTGAATGAGAAAATAAGTAATGAAAGTACGGGGTTGGTGGCTGGCAAGGGGGCAGGCAGATGGGAAGGAGGAAGACATTTTGGCTAATTAATAGTTAAAAATATGCTTCTAAACTCAGCTCAACCATTTTCTGTGACCTAGACAAGTTACTTGTTCTGCCTCCTTCTCCTCAACTGAAAAAAAAAAAAGAATTTCAGTAGTGTAGTGGGGTGTCCCCCTGAACTCATGTCCATTCACAACTTCAGAATTTGACCTTGCTTGGAAATAGAGTCACTTAAGATGTAACTAGTTTATTTAAGATGAGGTCAAAATAAAATTAAAATTAAAAAAAAAAAAGATGAGGTCATACTTGGAGGTTCCTCAAAAAACTAAAAATAGAACTACCATATGACCCAACAATCCCACTCCTGGGCATATACCCAGAGAAAACCATAATTCAAAAAGATACATGCACCCCAATGTTCATTGCAGCACTATTTACAATACCCAGGACATGGAAGCAACCTAAATGTCCATCAACAGAAGAATGGATAAAGAAGATGTGGTACATATATACAATGGAATAGTACTCAGCCATAAAAAGGAACAAAATGGCGACATTTGCAGAGACATGGAGAGACCCAGAGACTGTCATACAGAGTGAAGTAAGTCACAAAGAGAAAAACAAATGTCATATAATATTGCTTATATGTGGAATCTAGAAAAATGGTACAGATGAACTTATTTGCAAAGCAGAAATAGAAACACAGATGTAGAGAACAAACTTATGGATACTGGGGGTGGGGGGGATTAACTGTGAGATTGGGATTGACATATATACACTACTATGTATAAAATAGATAACTAATGAGAACCTACTATATAGCACAGGGAACTCTACTCAGTGCTCTGTGGTGATCTAAATGGGAAGAAAATCCAAAAAAGAGGGGATATACGTATACGTGTAACTGATTCACTTTGCTGTACAGCATAAACTAACACAACATTGTAAAGCAACTATACTCCAATAAAAATTAATTTTAAAAAAAACAACAAAGAAAACAGTAAGATTTGCTCATCATAAACTATTAAAAAAAAATTTTTTTTTTTAAAAGATGAGGTCATACTGGAGTAGGGTGGCCCTTAACCCAATATGGCTAGTCTCCTTAGAAGAAGAGGAAGCAGAAACACACAGGGAGAGGACAATGTGACCTTGGAGACAGAGACTAGAATGATGCATCTACAAGCCAAGGAATGTAACCATCAGAAGCTAGAAAAGCCAAGAAAGGACTCTCCCCTGCCGGTTTCAGAGGGAGCGTGGCCCTGATGACACCTTGATTTCAGACTTCGAGCTTCCAGAACTGTTAGAATTTGTGTCTGTTATTTTAAGCCACAGAGTTTGTGATACTTTGTTATGCATGCAGCCCTAGGAAATGTATACAATTGCTTAGTTTACAAAAAGGTCGTGTTTCTGCCCTCCGAAAGTTTGCATTACTAAATAAATGGATAGAGTCAACATAGGTACACTTTTAAGTATCTGTGCTGGCTATTCACCATTTACACACGCTCTCCTCCATTCCCTACCCTTCTGTGTGGCCTGGAGGGGCTGATTATGAAGGACTGCAATGTCCAGGCTCCTTTGCCCTTAGCTTCTCGTTGGGTTTGGCCAAAGGGTGACAACAACTGGGAACTGGAAGAGAGGACATGGAAGGTTGGATATTTCCTGCTCTCTCCTGCCTCAATGTTCTGGCAATGTCTTCATATCTCTACTACTACAGCTCCTGCTGGGCCCCCTGCCCAACTCACAACTGCCATCTGCAGCTCTGAGATCCATGATACAATTTCCTCCCCTGCTCCTTCAGGCCTTCGTGTGGAACAGCTTCCCTCTGCTGACAGTCCCTGAGAGCCTCAACACCCCTATTGGTTCCTTTTATCCCTGCCTATTATGAGCTGCTTGCTTCTGTCCCCCCACCCCCCGAATTTCATATGCTGAAGCTCTAACCCACAATGTGATGGTATTTGGAGGTGGGACATTTGGGAGGTAATTAGGTGTACATTAGGTCATGAGGGTGGGGTCCCCATAGTGGGATAAGTGCCCTTTTAAGCAGAGAAAGAAAGACCAGAGGGACTTACCTGGTGGTCCAGTGGGTAAGACTCTGCGCTCCCAATGCAGGGGGTCTGGGTTTGATCCCTGGTCAGGGAACTAGATCCCACATGCATGCTGCAACTAAGAGTCTGCATGCCGCAACTAAGAAGTCTGCATGCTGCAACTAAAAGATACCGCATGCCTCAACAAAGATCCCATGTGCCGCAACTAAGACCCGGCACGACCAAAATAAATAAATTTTTTTAAAAAAGAGCGAGAGGGAGACCAGAGCTTTCGTCCACCTCCATGCGAGGAGAAAGAGGGCAGTCATCTGCAAGCCAGGAAAAGAGCCCTCACCAAGGCTCTGGTCTTAGACTTCCCAGCCTCCAGAACTGTGAGAAATAAACATCTGTACTTTCAGCCACTTAATCTATGATATTTTTATAGAAGCTCAAGCTAAGACACTGACTCACCTGGGTTAACAGTCCCTTCATTAAATTGTCTTCAAAATCCTGGCTGAGTGTATCTTAGATTTTCCTTCCAAGACCCTGACTAACAGATCGGCTATAATGTAAAACCAAACAGATATAAACCTGGCCAATGCTGGACTCTGTCAGGGTGACTCATACCTGCAGTTTTCCCTTCTAGGCAATGGATTTTTTAAATTATTGTATGAGTTACAAGGGTCCATTCAGGTCTATCCAACCTAGAAAACTACCTTTATGAATAACTCGAGAACTGCTTTAACTCTGGGCTCTACGAAGACCGCAAAATAATGCATTAAAAATGATTATAACATTGTAAATCAACTATACGCCAATAAAATTTGTTTTTAAAAGTGACTGGGCCCAACACTCTACAAAATACATGCCCAGTTCTCCTCAAAACTGCCAAGGTCATGAAAAACAAAGAAAGATTGAGAAACTGTCACAGACTACAGGAGCACAACAACTAATTCAATGTCGTGGTATCCTAAACTGAACTGTAGAACAGAAAAGGGACATTACCCTATTTTCTGTGTTTCTTGAATGGAGCACTTAGGTTATTGAAATGAACCTTTGGTTTCAACCAGAGTGGGATACGTCTGGGGAGACCCTGAGAAATAGTCCCATGGAGAGCAGCTTCAGATGGAACACAGACTCCTTCAGACATCTGGACGTAAGACCCAGCCTTTAAGCCCTCATCCTTTTCATTCTCCAAGCTACAAAATGGGTCCATCTCATCAGGTATTAACCCTTAGCAAAGAGCAGTGGACATGAAGGGTATCTGGGGCCACGGTAAGAATAAGCTCACACGGGCCCTTCACAGCATGGACAGCATCTCACAGTCTCTTTTACCTCTCCAAATTCCTTGCAGAGGTAGGGCCAGCACACACATTTTTGTTGATGCTGCTAACAGAAAATGAGATCCTACACAGAAACACACACAGCAGGGACTTGTCTCCTATATACACCTGTATTCCCTTGGCCTGGTTAGTGTCTGTATAGTAGGCACTCAATAATCACTTATTTGGTGAATTAATTAGTTTATCAATCAACTGCTGCCCATTGGCACTGATGACATCTTAAGAAAAGGTGTTACAAGGTCCCCATCCAACAGTCTCAAAGTTTTATTCACATTTTTATGTTTTTTATTTGGACCTCTCCACCTCATTCAAATAGTCACTATATGTCCCAAATATACGTCACAAAAGAAGAATTCCGTGATCTTGTTATTATTTTTCCATTGATTAAAAAATAATAACAATTGATGATTTTTGACAAGGTTGCTAATATCAAAGGGGAAAGAACAGTCTCTTCAACAAATGGTGTTGGGAAAACTAGACATCCAAAGGGAAAAGAATGAAGTTAGAACCTTATCTTACAGCATACACAAAAACTAACTAAAAATGGATTAAAGACTAAAAAATCTAAAACTGTAAAACTCCTAGGAGAAAACACAGGGAAAAAGCTTTATGACATTGGACTTGGCAATGATTTCTTGGATATGACAGCAAAAGCACAGGCAACAAAAGCAAAAGTAGACAAATGGGATTACATCAAACTTTAAAATTTTGTGCATGAAAAGACACAATTAACAGAGTTAAAAGCCAACCTATGGAATGAGAGAAAATGTTTGCAAATCATGAATCTGATAAGGAGTTAATATCCAGAATATATAAAGAACTCCTACAACTCAACAACAAAAAATCAAATAACCTGATTTTAAAATGAGCAAAGGACTTGAATAAACATTTCTCCAAAGATGATATGCCCACAGCCAACAAGCATATGAAAAGATGCTTAACATCACTAATCTTAAGGGAAATGCAAGTCAAAATCATACAGAGGTACCACCTCACACCCATCAGGATGGCTACTATTAAAAAAAAAAAAACAGAAAATAACAAGTGTTGGTGAGAATAAGGAGAAACTGGAACACTTGTGCACTGTTGGTGGGATTGTAAATGGTAAAAAACATGTAAAACACCATAAAAAACAGTTATGGCAGGTCCTCAAAAAATTAAAAATAGAACTACCATGTGACCCAGCAACCTACATCTGGATATATATTCAAAAGAATTGAAATTTTAAAAAAAAGAATTGAAATCAGGTTCTTGAAGAGGTATTTGCACACCCATGCTTTAGCACTATTCACAATAGCCAAAGATGGAAGCAACCCAAATATCAATTGATAGATGAATGGATGAACAAAATGTGGTATATACATACAATGGAATATTATTCAGCCTTAAAAAGGAGGGAGATCCTGTCAAGTGCTATACAACATGGATGAACCTCAAGGGCACTATGCTAAGTGAAATAAGCCAGTCACAAAAGAAGACAAATACAGCATGATTCCACTTATATCAGGTATCTGAAGTAGTCAAACTCGTAGAAACAATAAATAAATGGTGGCTACCAGGGGCTGGGGAGAGAAAGGAAAAGGGTGTTTTTCTTCAATGGGTAAAAATGTCCATTTTGCAAGATGAAAAGGTTCTACAAATCTATTTCACATCAGTATGAATATACTGAACACTACTGAACTGTATACTTAAAATGGTTAAGATAGTAAATGTTATGGTTTTTTAAAAAAATAAATTTTGAATTCATTGATATTTGGGGGTTGGGGGGAAGGCGTATTTCCTTGTTTGGGGCCTGTGCTAGAATCTTTGTCTCCCAAGGTCCATTTCCACATCACCTCTTGACCTCATGGCCATCTCCTTGCTCCTGGTCCCTCGCTTCATTTGTTTACCTCTCACTCATGGCTGTTGAACCTGTCTCTTGTATTCACTGATCATCTGGCCTTCACCTCTCCCTTTCTTTCTTGCCCACAAATCCTACAGGATTTGGTCTTCTTCTAAGTACGCCAGGGAATCCCCTGGAAGCTGAATGTGAATAGCCAGTAATCAACTTATTAAATCAGACCCTTAACAATATTCTGCATTCAAGATATTAATGTCGAGTTTAAAGAGATTGATAAAACACCTAATGCAAAAAGTGTCATATTACAAAAGCACTTTAAAAATTATTCCAAACATGAAATAGCATTTAAACCCCATTATACTAACAATCTTATGATATTAACTTCCACGCATTATCTGGTGGGAAGGTAAATTGGTACAAACCTTTAGAAAAGTAACTTGGCAATATGTTTTGAGAATCACAGAAATATCCATGCCCTTTAACCTATTAACCCCATTTCCAGGAATCTGCTCGAAGTATACTATAAAAGAAAAAAAAGGCTTATGTATAAAAGATGTTTATTTCCAAGTTATTTATGTAACTGCTGGTGGACATAATCAAAACATACTTTGTTTTTCTCCCACCATCCCTCCAAAAATTTATTCATTTGAGGGGGAGTGCCATTAGGAGGAAAAAAGGGGCTTGTCCTTGACTCCAGATGACAACTATTGCAGGACCCTGCCTGCTCTGGTCACTTCCAAGTAATGACAGTCTGATGTCACATCAAGTCACAAACATGGTCTTAATAGAGTAATTCCATGTGTCAGGTCATTATATTAATCAACAATTCAGTTTCATCCCAACGCTTCCCCCCCCTTCCCAGCTAGAGCCAGTTGTTCAGTGAGAGGTGTCGGGGTGGGGGAAGGGAGTCTCATATGCAATTTCTGCTCCCTTCCACGACTCTTTCACATTCCCTCCCCCACTCACTAGCTGCTGTTCTGGATCCCATGTCAAAGTACCAATGGTGTAGACGGAAATGGTTATGCCTGGAAATACTTTAATTGGCTTGTGACTGGCACCATCGTAAGCCAACTTCGTGCTCTCTGGGCTTCGAAGCTATAAAAAACTGCCTTGTGCACTTGTGCACTTTTCTTGCTTGTGCACTTTTCATGGGATCTCTGGAGATCCCCATCTCTGGGAACCGCTCCAGTTTTAATTCTCAGGACAAAGGAGAAGCATTCCCTCTCAGCTGCCACCACCCCCTCTGCCCCAGGCTCCCTGGCAATCCTCTCCATTCAGACTTCATCATTTGATTTCCTCTCACCCTCCCAGAAAGTATGCTGGGCAGGACTTAAAATGACTCCCACTGGGACTGGATAAACTGTATATAGGTATACGATTAAATACTACTAAGCTATAAAAAAGAATGAACTATTGATACATGCAACAGCATGGCTGGAACTCAAAGCTGTTATTTCTGCTGAGTGAAAAAAGCCAATCTCAAAAGGTTACACACTGCATGATTCTACTATGTAACACTCTTGAAAACGATAAAATTATAGTGATGGAGAAGAGATTAGTCATTGCCAGGGAATAGGGTCCACTGGAGGGTCTGACTGCAAAGATGGAATGTGAGGGAGTTTCTTCCTAGTTATAGGACAACTATGTATCCTGACTATGGTGGTAATTACATAAATCTACAAATCTATACATGTGATAAAATTTCATAGTAATACATACACACGTGAATGTAAAAAATGATAAAAACCAAGACACTGTACCAATGTCAATGTCAATTCCCTAGTTTTGAAAATGCACTATGGTTATATAAGATGTTATCATTGGGGAAAGCTGGGTGAAGGGCACACGGGAACTCTCTGTTTTATTTTTGCAACTTCTTGTGAGTCTTAGAGGACTTTTTTAAAATATATTTTTAAAAATAGCTCTAGCCTAGTACTCTCTCTCCCAAGTGACTCACATTTGAGTCCTAGGAAACACTCTCTCATCCTTTGCCCCAACAAACCCTGGGAGGGCAAAACCAAACACCACCCTCTGTGTCCTGCTGCCACAGGCAAGTCTAGCCACTTCTCTTTTCCCCCAACAGTAGAAAAAAAAATCTCAAGCTCAATATGTGGTCCTGAGGAAGCCCCCACCACACACTTTCAGGTAAGGAGGTAGCATCCAGGCCTTTCCCCTGGGGAGGGAGGGAGGAGTCCCAACATGCAATGCTCTCTCCAATAGCATCTCTCCACCCTCCGTCCATTTCCACACGCCCACTTGTGTATTCAGTCTGGCTGCAGGGATCCAGGACTTAGACGACAGGTCCATGAGAATTCCCCTGGTGTAGTGGATGCTGTGGTCTCTGCCCAGATCTCCCCACAGGACTGAGGCCCTCACTGCCACCCTGAGTCTCTTTGAAAATTGGTCTAAACTAGCTATCTTACCCAAGGTCATGGCCACTTCCCAGGGGCAATCTGCATCCAATGACTGGTAAAAAGACCCAATCTCCTTGCCCCAATAGGGAACAATTCTGCAAGACCATCTCCAGAGCTAGCAGAGGGCCAGCTGAGGCCTTTGTAGTGACTGCATCAAAGTTCAACTATTCCTTCTTCCAGCGCTACTTCCTTTATTCCTCCATAGGTGTTGATCCCCAAACACTCTTCAATAAACCTCCTGTACAAAAATCTCCATCAGGAGGCTTTTCCGAGGAACCTGACCTGTGACACTTGGTGAGTGCCATACATGATTATCAGTCTCACTCTCACTTTGCAATCTGATATCTATTGAATTGGTGCCTGAGTCAAAATTGAGAAAGGAAAAGCCCCGCCTAACACCATGTTATGCTTATAACAGGAATAACCAAAGAGAAATTAATAAATCATGAAAAATCAGCTTCACGGGATAGTAAATAGCCAGTAAAAATTATGAACATTTTGTACCAAAATATTTCAGAAAAATGACCATGATCTAATATTAAGAGAATACAAAATTGATTCTGGATCAAAATAAAAGAAAAAGAAAAAGGAATAAAGGACATCTTGGCAATATTCGGGGAAATCTGAATATAGACAATGTATTAGATAATACGGTTTCATCAATATTAACTTCTTGGACATGATGATAATAGTATTGTGATTAGGCAGAAAACTGGTTTTGTTCTTAGGAAATCCTATTGAGAGAGAAAGAGAAAGAGAGAGAAACTCTTTCCGGTAAAGAGCAAGAACTCACACCCTGTAGCAATGTTATTCCCATTCCTGTGCTCAATGCTCCCCCTTGTGTACCAAGAGAGCAGAATGCATTCATCAAAATGCATTTTAAAAACTCCCCTGCACAGTGGGAAAGCAAAGCTCCAAGACTTCTAGAGAAGGCAAAGTGTGGCACATTTTAATGCACTCTCTCCAAACCCCTGACCAACAGTGTAGTTCCCATTCCCCAGCTTGCTGTCCACGTGTCAAAACCTGAGCTTCAGTTCTGGTGGAGGGAGAGTGTGGTTGGCCAAGGGGTGGGGAGGAGGGTACCTACAGCCTTGCCTGTGAAGGTCATGGGCTCCAGAGTCAAATAACCCGGGGGCTAAATCCCACCTGGTTCACTTACTAGCTGGGTGATTAGCCCCATGGTCTAATTAAAGTTCAGTAAGTATTAATCAATTTTTATGATCTACTAACCTATTCTTGAGAGATCCTTAGAAGTCCTACTGCCTTGTAAAGCACAGTTTGAAAAATACTGCCCTGGAGTATCTGATTTGTAGAGCTTACTCTTGGGTGAGAACCCATCTTATGTTTTTCCTACAAAGCTAAGATTACTCATATTAAAAACAAAAAATAAATTAAAAAAAAAACTCCCCTTACATGCACTGAAAAGGACTATTTCGTTAGGTTTATCTTTCCTCATAAGTGATTTCCAGAAAAAGTATTTTAGTTCTCCACCAATTTTTCTGCTCGCCGCTGTGCCTCCTCTGGGTCTTCTGCTTTTGACCCTCTCACCATGGTCTCCTTTGAGGCAAGTCGCCCTCAGGGCCCAGGCCAGGATGTCTGGAGACTCTCGTCCTAGCTCCAATGTCGTGCACCTGTCTGCCTTTGCCTACGCCTTCCTCTTGCTCCGTCTCTTCCTTTCAACAAATCCTCACTGAGCATCTGTCTGTGAAAGTCACTGTTCTTGTTGATCTTGGTTACAAAATGATCGGGATCATAGTTTCTGCCGTTTATTAGTTTATACTGGAGTCTAACTGGCCAGACTCTAGTAGGAAAGCCAGACATGTAAAAAGACTCAGGGAGTTGTTACAGCAGATACAAAACATGGTTAGCAGAAAATAACCTCAGGAGCCCACTGGGTTTAGAAGAGCTGAATTAAAATCCTAGATTTCCTACACACTGGATTTGTAAGCTTGAAGAAGTGAAATAACCTCTCTGGGCCTAGCTAGTATCATCTGTCAACTGCCTTAGGCTGGGAAAGCAGACCTTGAGACGGGGGATCCCAGGAAGCACAGCAAGGAGTGGGGAAGTGAGTCAGGAGAGGCAAGAAAGCAGGTTGCTGAGCAGGTGTTGAGTGGCTAGCGGGGGCTCGACCCTGCTGGGGACGCCTGGGAGAGGGTGCAGCACCCCACTCAAAGCTCTACCCTTTGAGGAGAAAAAAAGCAGAAGCATTTACCCACCAGCTCCAGCACATCAGCAGCTGAAGGCTGCTCTGGGCGTGTTAAGTCCTCCCTGCTTCCAGCCTGCCTGAGCCAGGGCCAAGTGCATTAGGACCAGGGAAAGCCCTTCACGGACGCACAAGGGCTTCACTCAGGTGAGGAAGAGTAAGGGGAGATGGGCACTACAGGGGAGGGAGGGATTGACAGCATCTGCTACACCTTCTAGAAGAACTGTTTTGGCGGACAAATGTGAGACTCGGGAAGCCCTGAGCAGAGTATGTGGCGGATGCATTAAACGCACCCGAACGTAAAAGTGTGATGAAGCATCTCCTCTATGCACCCCTGCATGATAGAGCATCTTAAGCATGCTCTTATCTCCTTGTTTCCTCATCAACCTTCAACTGGTGTGAGCCCAACCAAATCCTCAAAACAAAATCTCCCAGACCCATCCTTCCTCCCATTTCCATGACGGTCTCCATAGTCCTGACCCCCATCTGTTTGCATGCGGAGGCCTCTTCCCTCTGGTCTCCCCTCTGCCAGCCCCCACCTGACAATCACAGCTCAAGGACACCCTACAAGATGCTAGTTTCCCTACATCTCTCCCCTGTTTAAGAGCTTGCCCCCCGGCCCCTTTTTTTCCTACAAGATTAAGCCCTGAATCTCATCTTGAGGTTTGAGGCTCTCATGCAGTGAAGACACCCCACATTCCAAAGACAGGCTTTACTTCCATTAGGCTCTCATTACTTCCCTAGGCTCTCACTTTTATAATCCACCCAGCATCTCAGCCCCGAGACCAGCTTGAGAAGCAGTGCCCTAATTTCGCCTTTGGATTTATTCCAATGTGACTATACTGTCATCTTAGGGGCTAGTAATTCTGGAGTCATACCCAGGTTCAGATCACGTTCGTTTGAGTAGTAACTGTGCTCCTTTGGAAACATTGTCCACACGTGTTTCCTCATCTGGGAAACAGAGATAATAATAATCTCTACTTCATAAGGCTGTTGTAAGGATTAATCTTTTCTTTTTTTAAAATAAATTTATTTATTTATTTAATTTTGGCTGCATTGGGTCTTCGTTGCTGCACGCGGGCTTTCTCTAGTTGCAGGGAGCGGGGGTTACTGTTGTGGCGCGCAGGCTTCTCATCGCGGTGGCTTCTCTTGTTGCGGAGCACGGGCTCTAGGTGCACGGGCTTCAGTAGTTGTGGCTCGCGGGCTCTAGAGCACAGGCTCAGTAGTTCTGGCGCACGGGCCTAGTTGCTCCGCGGCATGTGGGATCTTCCCAGACCAGGGCTCAAACCCATGTCGCCTGCATTGGCAGGCGGATTCTTAACCACTGCGCCACCAGAGAAGTCCAAGGATTAATCATTTTATACACAATCAGTAGCTTTGACCAGTGCCTGCTACAAAATGAGTGCCCAATAAATGTTGGCTATCACTATGGGTTCCCGCAAGGGGTAATTTTAAGATTCTTAAGAGAAATCTAGAGACATCTACTAAGAAGGTTTTCTCTCTGCATGAGCTCATGCTTCCTGAGCCTTCCTGCACCCAAACTGCAGCTCAAAGCCATATAAGGCACCGAAACACCCTTCACCAGTGCACAAACAGCTCGTCAGCCAGTCATTTAAAGGTCTCACCTTTATTCACAGCAGTCAAATCAAAGGTTAGAACAGCTGGACAAAAGGCTAAGAGCAGTATAATAGAAAAACAATTTGGGGAATTCTTCCTCGTTCCTCAGTCTCTCGTCACGTGAACACTGCCAGCAATCTCTGTAAGTGTGCGCCACACATCCCGGTTTTTTGTGCTGCTGGTCAATGCAGCTTTCACTACAGACAACATCTGAGGCTGTACCTGTTAAAAGCTGTGTTTGTTTATTAAAAAAAAAAAGTCATGTGGGTAAATGTTTGAGTGAGAGAAGGTGTGGTTTATACATTTTTTATTTTTAATGAGTAATATATTCACGGGACTCACGACTCTTAAAAACACAAAGGGATATACGATGAAGTTTCCCTCCCTCCTCTGACACCAGCCACCCAGTTCTCCTGTCCAGAGGCCACTAACATTACCAGTTTGTTTTGGATGTTGGATATTCTTTCAGATATTCCACACAAATACATATTTTTTCTCTTTTAATGCACTTTTTCACTTGCTTTTTAAATTTAATTTTACTAAATATCTAATACATGCAAAAGAATATAACATAAGCTTAAGATAAAGAATAAAAACACCACTACTCAGCATAAGAAACATAACCTTCCTCATTTGTTTTCATAGCTTCATAATGCTTTCTTCCATAGCTATATCATAACTCATTTCATCAGTCCCCAGTGGGTGAGCCGGTAGGTGGTTTCCAATGTTTTGTTGTTACACTGAGTAACCTTGTTTATCCATCATCTTACATATGTGCAGTATATCTGTAAGATAAATTCCTAGAAGGGGAATTACTAAGCCAAAGGTATGCGCATAGGTCATTTTTTACAAATAAATTATCTGGATTGCCTTCCACAGAGTTTGAAACAAATTGATTTTTTTATTTTTGAAAATTTCCAAGATGCCTAGAAGTTTAATAAGTGGCAACATCATTTAATTGACAGAGCTAAGAGGATGGGAAAGCGAAAGGGTCACTTTAAAGTGACATTGTTTTTTAAAGGATGCACTAAATATCTTTTCTGTTTCACCCTGAGGTAATCATACAAAACAAGCCCTGGCTTCTCCTTCAATACTCAGTAAAGAGTCCAAGTATATACTTTATTCTGGTTTAATTCCTGTAAGGATTGATATTGTTCAGAACTGACCAAAATAATTATTTCCCGTAATGAGGTAATTATGTAATCAAGTTCAGCAACACTTCTTTGTAATTTTGTTTACTTAAAAATGCCTAATGCGGGGCTTCCCTGGTGGCGCAGTAGTTAAGAATCTGCCTGACGATGCAGGGTACATGGGTTTGAGCCCTGGTCTGGGAAGATCCCACATGCCACGGAGCAACTCAGCCCGGGCGCCAGAACTACTGAGCCTGTGTTCTAAAGCCCGCCACCCACAACTACTGAAGCCCTCACACCTGGAGCCTGTGCTCCACAAGAGAAGCCATAGCAACGAGAAGCCTGCGCACCTCAATGAAGAGTAGCCCCCGTTTGATGCAACTAGAGAAGGCCCGCGGGCAGCAACGAAGACCCAAGACAGTCAAAAATAAAATTTTTTTTTAAATTAAAAAAAAAAGGCCTAATGCCTAAGATATTTAAGAAGTACATCTTGCATTCCAAGTTTTGAAATAAAAATCCCTGTTATATGTAAGTTCTCTTGACATTCAATAGCATCAGGAACAAGCAGGATGACTATTAACTAAAGTGTTTATCTGGAAATACAACCACTGTCAGATTATAGGAAACTATGAAATGGAATTTGGCATTGGCGATTCATGTAAATAAGTACAGTGAGTTAAAGTGACTTACTCAAAGCCAACATTACTTCTAATCACGAATCCACTTACAGCAAAAGAAGTAAGTCAATGAAGTGGCGCCCCCAGGATTCTCTGGTTTTACAATGCTCCCCATAACCCAGAAGTAGCTGATCTTCTGGATGGTAGAATAAATGACCTATTGAAGGCTGAGGCACAGTACCAGCTGGGAGACACCACCTGGTGATACTGAGGTCCTGTCCTAAAGAATGCAGTAAGCCATGACGGTGCTGCCAGAATTCATGGGTCCAGGCACCAAGGGAGAGTAGTGAAGCATCTCTGGCTGCTACACCCAATGACCCTGCTCTCCAAATGTTTGCTTCCCTTCTCTGTGACTTTGAATCAAATCCTTTTCGGCTTCAAGCAGCAAGAGTGACTTCTGTTACCTGCAACTGAAGCCTGACTGGTATGCTTACTGAATCAGCATCCCTCAGGGAGGGTTCTGAGCATCTGCCTTTTTTTTTTTTTTAACAACCTCTCCAACAAATCTTAAGCTAAAAAAGTTTGAAATCAATTGATAAACATTGTTTGCAGTAACTACAAAGTTGGTTAATTCAGGTAGATAGCTTTGAAAGACACTTTGCCCAGGCCACGGGGAAACTGGATGCCCCATTCCTGCCCCACGATAGAGAGCACCTCTCTAGCAACTGGAATTTGCTTACAGAATGTGGAGATGAACTGGGAACTGGATAAAGATGATGGCAGCCTGGTCCTAACGTGGGATTATCTGGATTCAAACCTTGCCTCTGCCACTCACTAGCTATGTGGCTTTGGGTAAGTTACTTTAACTCACTGTGCTTTGGTTTCCCTATCTGCAACATGGGGAGAGTAACAGTTATCTACCTTACATTGTTGTTTTAAGGATTAAATGGGTTAATACACATACAGGACTTAGAAGGGCTATCTAGCACCTACTAGGCACACAGTTAAGTGTTAGCTATTCAAAACACGTTACCTTTCAGACTTATGAAAAATTCCCTCTCTCTCTCTCAGACACACACACACAATCTCATCTGAGCCTCAAAATAACTCTTTCTTAAGTGAAGCAATGAAGGCCCAGAGAGGTTAAGTGACTTCCTCAAGGTCACACAGCAAGTGACTAACAAAGCACAGCTACAATGGGGACTAAGGACTCAAATCTGATTTTTCCTGTATTCTGAGTGCAGGCACTAGGTCTCCTCCACACCTGGCCCTGAGGAGGTCACACACAGCTCTGCACCCTGTGGGCCTTGGGTGGGAAGTGACTCATCCATTGCCCATGGTTCTAGAAACGGTGTGTGCCAGAACAGTGATGTTATTAACATTTTGCCCCTCAATTTCTTTTCAATGTTCTTCCCAGAAATGGCTCTAAAATACCAGATCCCCATGGAAACCACAGGAAAGATTGCCTACTGACTCTAAGTGAAATTCTGCTACGACTGCTCCCTTGATAACAAATGGATGTTATTAAAAGCCTGGCTCTAACAGACGCCTGCCGTAGCTCATGGTGAAAGCCATGCTCTCCTTGGACTGAGAGGGTGAAAGAAATAGTTACTTCTCTGATGCCAGGCTATGTGGTCAGCTTAGAAGGAAGGAAAAAGTAATGTGATCCCCAACTGTCACGACCAGACACACAGGACAAGGTGCTTTCAATATATGTTTGCAACAGGTGACCAGAGTGAGGAACCCACCAAGAATGTGACAGTGACAATGATTCAATCAACTCGTGATAATCTCTGCTATCTCTGGAAGTCATCTGTAATGTGCTTTCTAGACCAAAAGGTGAAAGAATAGTAAGGCTTAGAGTGGAGGCTTGCGAGACTGCTAAAGAAAAAGGACAGTACAACCTAAACGAGAATTATATACCTTTTCTAAACAGTACTGTTTGCAAAAGGACAGTATAATCTGAAAAAAGAACAAAATCCAGTCAAAGGGAAAAATGCAAAGAGCAAGAATTTAGCAGCACTTTACCAGCATTACCCAGAGATCCTGCAGGGGATGGGAGGAGACCTGACCTTCCAGACCCCTGCAGTAACAGGAATTGTTCCTTCATTAAATACTTGAGGCACGTTTGTTGCGTGCCTACACTGTGGCAGACACTGTACTAGGCAAGGCAGAGAGAGCTCACAGGCTAGTGAAAAGAAATAGAAAACAGACTTTACACAAATAAATACACAAAATCATTTCAGATAGTGATAATTGCTATGAAGGAAAAAAGTGGTGAAGTAGCCTGACGCTGACTGGGGCAGGCAGCTTCCGACACATGACCAGGGAAGGATTAGTTGACCTGTCAGGGAGCTAACAGCCAAGAGTAAATACGGGGCGAAAGGGTCAAATCAGAGCAAATGGAATGTGAGGTCCCTAAGGAAGGAATGAGTTCATCCTGCTCGGAGACAGAAACGTCACAGGGGAGGCAGGACGGGGAATGGCTGGGAGTGGTGGAGCTGGAATCACAGAGGCAGCCAATCAGACCCCGCAGGGCCTTGTGGGCCAGAGTAAGAACAGTGGATTTTACCTTAAGTACATGTTGAAGCCAGTGTGAAGTGGTGATGCTGGTGGTTTTAAAGAAGGGAAGTGAGATGATCTGGTTTATATTTTTAAAAGATCACTCTGGCTGCTTTGTGCAAAAAACACTGAAAGGTGGGAAGGGGACAAGGAAAAAAGGAGGGAACCTATGAGTGGTGGTGGCAAGGCTTCTCCACGACCGGATGAAACACAGCCGGCCCGCTCTCCACCGGTTCCACATCTGTGCACTTTTTTTTTTCCTTATTTTTATTTATTTTTTTAATTGGGGTATAGTTGTTTTACAATGTTGTGTTAGTTTCCACCATACAGCGAAGTGGAGTTCCCTGTGCTATACAGCAGATTCTCATTAGTCATCTATTTTATTCATACTAGTGTATATATGTCAATCCCAATCTCCCAATTCATCCCGCTACCTTTTCCGCCCTTGGTGTCCATGCATTTGTTCTCTACATCTGTGTCTCTATTTCTGCCTTGCAAACAGGTTCACCTGTACCATTTTTCTAAATTCCACATATATGCGTTAATAGACGATATGTTTTTCTCTGACTTACTTCACTCTGTATGACAGCCTCTAGGTTCATCTGTGTCTCTACAAATGACCCACTTTTTACGGCTGAGTAATATTCCATTGTATATATGTACCACATCTTCTTTATCCATTTGCCTGTCAATGGGCATTTAGGTTGCTTCCATGACATGGCTATCGTAAATAGTGCTGCAATGAACACTGGGGTGCATGTCTTTTTTTTTTTTTTTTTTTTTTTGGTACACGGGCCTCTCACTGTTGTGGCCTCTCCCGTTGTGGAGCACAGGCTCCAGATGCGCAGGCTCAGCGGCCATGGCTCACGGGCCCAGCCGCTCCACGGCACGCAGCATCTTCCCAGACCGGGGCACGAACCCGTGTCCCTTCATCAGCAGGCAGACTCTCAACCACTGCGTCACCAGGGAAGCCCACATGTGTCTTTTTAAGTTATGGTTTTCTCTGGATATATGCCCAGTAGTGGGATTGCTGGGTCATATGGTAATTCTGTTTTTAGTTTTTTAAGGAACCTCCATACTGTTCTCCCTAGTAGCTGTATCAATTTACATTCCCACCAACAGTGCAAGAGGGTTCCCTTTTCTCCACACCCTCTCCAGCATTTGCTGTTTGTAGATTTTTTGATGATGGCCATTCTGACCAGTGTGAGGTGATATCTCATTGTAGTTTTGATTTGCATTTCTCTAATGATTAGTGATGTTGAGCATCCTTTCATGCGTTTGTTGGCCACCTGTATATCTTCTTTGGAGAAATGTCTATTTAGGTCTTCTGCCCATTTTTGGATTGGGTTGTTTTTTTGATATTGAGCTGCATGAGCTGCTTGTAAATTTTGGAGATTAATCCTTTGTCCGTTGATTCATTCACAAATATTTTCTCCCATTCTGAGGGTTGTCTTTTCATCTTATGGTTTCCTTTGCTGTGGAAAAGCTTTTAAGTTTCATTAGGTCCCATTTGCTTATTTTTATTTCCATTACTCTAGAAGATGGGTCAAAAAAGATCTCGCTGTAATTTATGTCAGAGAGGGTTCTTCCTGTTTTCCTCTAAGAGTTTGATAGTGTCTGGCCTTACATTTAGGTCTTTAATCCATTTTGAGTTTATTTTTGTGTATGGTGTTAGGGAGTGTTCTAATTTCATTCTTTTACATGTAGCTGTCCAGTTTTCCCAGCACCACTTATTGAAGAGGCTGTCTTTTCTCCATTGTATATTCTTGCCTCCTTTGTCATAGATTAGTTGACCACAGGTGCGTGGGTTTATCTCTGGGCTTTCTATCTTGTTCCATTGATCTATATTTCTGTTTTTGTGCCAGTACCATACTGTCTTGATTACGGTAGCTCTGTAGTACAGTCTGAAGTAATGGAGCCTGATCCCTCCAGCTCCATTTTTTTCCCTCAAGATTGCTTTGGCTATTCAGGGTCTTCTATGTCTCCATACAAATTTTAAGATTTTTTTTGGTTTTAGTTCTGTGAAGAATGCCATTGGTAATTTGATAGGAACTGCATTGATGAAATACAGCCGGCCCGCTATCCACAGGTTCCGCATTTGTGGATTTCAATCTGCAGCTTTCCACCCACGGTTGGTTGAGTCCACTGATGTGGAACCCATGGAGGGCCAACTGTATTGTGCCATTTTACATGAGGGAGCAACCATGGAGCGCGGTATCCGTGGGGGATCCTGGAAACAATCCCCCACAGGTACCAAGAGATGACTATACCTCTGGGGGTATCCAGCTTTCTTTCCTCCATCTTAATGCTGAGGAAGGCTGCATGAACCAAGGGATGGATCTAGTCAAGAACAGAGCAGTGTTTGCCCTGCATGAGAACAACAGGCCTAGAGGACAGGTCTCTGATGTCCCTAGAAGTCTCTCTGGAGGGCTAGAAATGGTAAATTTGTTCATTATAAAGGCAGAACTGGGTGACGGCCAGGTTCAGAGCTGTCCCCCTTGACCCATGTCCCCCTCCAGTACTGCCCCACTTCTCTGTTCCTTTTACCATACCACTCTGCCTCCTTCTTCCCTTTCCCTCCTGAACCATTCCAAGTAGGCTTTCATCCCCATCACTCCTCTGAACTTGCTCTGAAGACATTGCCGAAGCCAACGGTCATCTCAGTCCTCAGCTTACTCAACTGATCATCAACATCTGATGTGTCAGAGCCCTCTGTCCCTGCTGAATCACTTACTTCTCTGAGCTTTCCTTGTCTTCTCTTCCCTCCCTGACCAACCCCTCCCTCTGTCCTCCTTCTGGTGTCCCTTCATCTCCTGACCTCTAAATGTAAAAGCTCCCAGGGCTATGTCCCCCTACTACTTTTCTGTCTACACTCATTCTCTCAGTGATCTTCTGAGTCCTGTGCCTTTAAATACCGTCTATTAACTGAGGTCTCCCCATTTCATACTCCCAGCCTGAACATCTGCCCTGAATCCCAGTCTCCTTTATCCAACTCCTATCTGACATCTCCTCTTAGACATCGAACTGGCATCTCAAATTTAAGATTGTCCAAAATAAAACTCCTGACCTTCCTCCCCAGAAGCGGTCCACCCACCATCTTCTCCAATTCGGTAAACAGCAACCATTCTTCCACACACAGTATGTGTCCATTGTCTGTCTTCTCCACCAGAATGTGAGCTCTATGAGTGCAGGGGCTTGTTTTCTTCACTGCTCAATCACCAGGGCAGGAACAGTGCTTGGCACCTAGTAGGAGCTATTTGTTTGAAAGGATAAAACACTTCCTCAAGAAGCCTCCCAACCCCCTTTAACCAGCTAATTTCCCCCATTACATGTTCTCATAGAACTGGTACCATTCCTTGACAGCACTTTCACAGTTGCAATTGTACAGCCATCTGTGTGTGATTCTTTGATTGATGTCAGTCTCCATCATCAGCCTATAAGCTACAAGAGAGCAAAAGCTATTCTGGTTTCAGTTACCAGCATCTAACCTGGAGCCTAAGGTTATAGAGTAGGCCCTCAATAGATAAAAATAATAATAAATATTGTTAAATGAATAAATAGGTAATACAAGCTATGTGTCCTCTCTCCAGGAAAATATACTCATATACACACTCAATGTGTGTTAGGACTCCAGGTTAGGAACCCTTTGTCTTAGTCCATTTGGGCTGCTATAACAAAATACCACAGACTGGGTAGCTTATAAGCAACAGAAATTTATTGCTCACAGTTCTGGAGGCTGCAAGTCCAATCAGGGTGCCAGCATGGTTGGGTAAAATCACAGGTCGCAGACTTCTTGTTGTGTCCTCACAGAGCAGAAGGAGCTTCGGGGGATCTCTTTTCTAGCACCACTAACCCCATTCATGAGGGCCCCACCCTCCTAATCTAATCTAATCACTCACACACACACACACACACACACACACACACACACACACACACACACACACACACACACACACACACACACACACCACCTCCTAATACCACCACCTCTGGGGGTTAGGATTACACCATATGAATTCGGGGAGTGGGGTGGGGGGATACAAATATTCAAGCCATAGCACCCTTGCTATATTACAAGGGGCTAAATTTACTCTGCAGTTCACCATGGTGAAATACAGGGGTATGGTGTATCGTTCCTTCCCTCTGTTTCTTCAGTCATGGCCCACAGGGAAGTAGATACCCTGACAAAATGTTCTCATTAGTTGGGACACTTCTGAATCCTCTTCTTAGAAACGGCACAAATAATGTCCAAACAGGATTGGGAGGGAGCACAGTGGGACAAAGGGCAAAAGAATAGGCTGAGAGAGAAGCCCTCCCACAGCGCATTTCTGTCATTTCTCTGCCAAGAGAAAAAACGGTGGTAATAGTTGTCTCACAACCAAATTCAACCTAATCGACTGACTGCAGCTGTTTTATGTGCACAACTACACATCATTTCATCGATTTTATAACTAGCAGCGCTAATGGAAACACACTGAGAGAACCTCATAAATATATATTCGTTCATGTAGCAAATGTTTATTGAGCATCTACTGTGTGCCACATGCTGAAAGATAATGCAGTATGGGGGACTACTTAGCACCTTTTGCCCACACTGAGTATCAGAAGCTGGTCTATAATATTTACAGCACTCAGCCTGAACACCTCACTGCAGTTATAACTAGACAGCTTCTTTCACTCAGTGTCCTATGAAGGTGGCAAAAGGACTTGCTCAGAGAAACTGTCACTAGCCTCCAGAATGAGTACTATAGACTCAACTATATATTACTGATATACACCTACAACTAACTACTACACAGAAGAGGCAATAGTGCCAACGTAAGTCTCCAGCTCTTGCTCACTGAAGAGCTGATGGTAACCCCTAACTAGGGGAACTAAGTGAATAATTCTGGTTCAGGCTGGATTTGTCTTCCTGGTCCTAGGGATGCTCATGTGTTCCCAAATTTTCTGGTTCTGTACTGGAATAATCACTTCTTCCTTCAAGATCCTTTTAAATAATTACAGAAAAGTCCTTCATTTTGGTTTATACATTTGTTCAAAGTGCAATCTTTAAGTACCAAGTCTTTACCAAAAGATTTCTATACAACAGGCTCCTCAAAGGCTGGCCCTCTGCTTTACATGCTAATGAAAGTGAGGTAATAAAAGACATACTAATAAAGGACAGAGGTTCTGTCCCTTGAACCAGAGCACTCTGCATGTCTCCTCTTAGGACAGTTCTGCCTCATTCATCAGGGCCTAACTTTGCAAATAGCAGGCATGTAATACATGCTGGGTGGGTGGATAGAGGGAGGGAGGGAGGGAGGGAACCTGCCTGAAACTTCTAACTCTGTTCTCCAAATATATTCAAGGCAAATGACTATGACTTCCCCTTCCCCGAATGGTAAGTACCTGGTATGTCCCAGGCTTCCAACCACCAGTGAGTACAAACTTTTCACTTTTACAGTAATCCCAACTCTTCATGATTTAAGCACATATTCACCAAAATTAAGTCCAGCTTTTTAATAAGCATTCTTCACCAAGAACTTCTATGAATTGTCAGGGGTGCTTGCTATTATAAACTGAATGTACGCAAGCCCCCCACTAGCTTGTGAACCCTATATAAGGTCATTTTCTACTTCGAAGTCCTGATGAGATGGAGACACGCTCAGTCTCCTCGCCTTCACAAGCCCCCGTGCTCCCCACTGGCATCAGCATCCTTCTCAGGAAGGCCCTCCTCCCCTCTGCCGGGTTCACCCTGGCTGTGCCCAACCCCACACGACTCCCGGAATTCATCACACACCTAGAGTCGACCACTGACCGACCAGCCTTGACCACTGATCAAGGCAGGCTTCACTGAAGATGAAGAAACTACCACTGACTTGTATTTGGAGAATGTGCAGACTTTCGCTTTATCTACTGAGGTGAAATTACACACCCTGAGCTCTGAGGAAGAAGTCACTGAGGCCACCGCTGATTATCACTCTCTTCCCACAGAGAACTTTTGGAGTAAAGATTGGAGTAAAGAACTTCGGAGTAAAGAAGACGTCATTGCTGGTTTTTCTAAAGAGCCTATGACTGAAGCCCCAGATGAGCCCAGCATCTTCATGGGAAGCAACAAGTCCAGCTCAGTGTTTTGTTTTTTTCAGAAAATGAAGCAGATTCTCCACTAGCTGTGACCATCACTCTACTAACAACTTTCTAAGAAGATTCTGAGCTTCTGAACAAGGTTACCATTCCATTATAGGAGTCTGAATAACTGTACAAGAATAGTGAGACATATGAGGATAAACAGAGTGGCAGGAATTGTACACAGACAGAAGAGGTGCCTCTCTTAACCATGCCCCCATTTAACATAGGCTCAATAAGTGTTTATTTGAATTGAACAGCAACCAAAAAACAGTCCTGATGAAATGGGGATTCACAGAAAATCAGAGCCACAGCCTTCAGGCTTTATCATGCTTCTGCTCCATTGCTCTGAGCCAACCACTCAACCACCAGAATTCCAACCTCTCAGGCCACTGGCCTCCACTGTTCTCCTTTGATGCCCAAGACCAGCTACTTGCAAGGTTCCCATAGAGCCGTGTTGGGCCCCTAGTGACACAGTTCTTTCCCTTCATTCCCAGAGGACAGGGCTTTCAAGAGGGTGAGAGAGCAAGTAAAGGGGTGCACCGCACGAAGGGTGAGCAATGAGGAAGCACACCTCACACTGTACCTTCCACCAGTGGTCCCTCTAACCACCAGGCCTCGTTGCCAGGTCTGGTCCACTCAGCCAGGTGTCTTCCTCACTTAAGAGTGATTTTCCCTCAGGAATCTGTTTTCCTCTCCTCTAGCTAGGATAGCTCTGAGGACTCCTAGTCCATCAGACAGGCCCACACATGTCTGAACTGTAAATGAGGACAGGATTCATTTGGCTTCTTTCCCACAAGGCTCTCGAACCTCATGCAAAATAAGAGGTATGGATGGATATCTGCATTCGGTGTTCCTGAACATTCTGCAAAGGGCAATAATCCCACAAACACTCCAGGACACTTAAGGGGCAGCTTGCACGAAAACACCGCGGATCAACTCCACATGGAACATCACAAAGTCTCATTTCCAACCCAGTGGAAATACCCTGTGACAAGTCCTGAATGGGCACTGTATTAACTGGGGAGGGCTAAAGACTCACCAATGGCTCTGTGACTTAAAAAAAAATACACAAGTGTGTCTCTTATGGAACAGTTCTACAATATGCTTTTCAGGCAGGCCTGCAGCTCGGCTCCATGGGGTCATTCAGGAACCCAGGTTGATGGTGGCTCTGCCATCTTCAGTGGGTGGCTTCCAAAGGTCATTCTAGTCACCATCATACCACCCAGCAGGAAAGGGGGGAGAGGTGTGAAGGAGTGGGTGGGCAACGTCCCACAAGTCAGCCCTGTAAGTGACACACACCCCTCCCCTTACATTCCTACGGTGAGAACCTGGTCACATGGCTATACCTAGCTGCAAAGGACACTGGGAAATGTAGTCCCTGGCAGAGCAGCCACAAGGCCAGCTGCACCTCTGTGACTCTGAAACAAGGGACAGCAAACTGTAGCCCAGGGGTCAAATCATCAAGCCCCCACATCAAAGTTTTCCTGGAGCCCAGCTGCATCCATTCATTTACATATCGTCCATGGCTGCTTACCAGCTACAGGGTCCAAGTTGAGCAGCTACAGCAGAGACCTTATAGCCTGCAAAGCCTAAAATATTTACTGTTTGGCCCTTTATAGAAAACATTTGTATCCCTTTTTCTAGAAAAAAAGGAGAATGGATTCGGTGAGACAATTAGCAGTCTACACCTCCAAAATTTATCTCAGAAATTGCTATAAAGACACATGGCCAAAAATACTCCTGGAACCTTTTTTTTGGGGGGGGGGGTCATACCAAAAGACTACAACAACTTCAGGACTGCTCAATTATGGACCATGCACACCACAAACTACAGTGTATCCCCCCTTAAAAGGAGAGAGGAAATTCAACATGTACTGATTGGAAAATATCCAAATATATTAACTTTAAAAAGTAAAATGCAGGGGCTTCCCTGGTGGCGCAGTGGTTGAGAATCTGCCTGCCAATGCAGGGGACACGGGTTCGAGCCCTGGTCTGGGAAGATCCCACATACCACGGAGCAACTAGGCCTGTGAGCCACAACTACTGAGCCTGCGTGTCTGGAGCTTGTGCTCTGCAACAAGAGAGGCCGCCACAGTGAGAGGCCCGCGCACCGCGATGAAGAGTGGCCCCCGCTCGCTGCAACTAGAGAAAGCCCTTGCACAGAAATGAAGACCCAACACAGTCAAAAATAAATAAATTAAAAAAAAAAAAAAAAAGTAAAATGCAGAACAATACTTTTAGAGTGTTACCATTTGTGGGAAGAAAAAACCCCCAGAATTTAATACATACATAATGCTATATGCTTCCATGGGCATAAAAAAATTCCTGTAAGGATAGAAAAGAAACTGAAAACAGGTTTCTGGGTAGGGAAATCAGAAAACTGAAGGTAAGAACGGGAGGAAAGAGTACTTTTCACTATATACCTTTTTATATCTTTTGCGTTTGTACAATATGCATGTGCCATCTATTTTTAAATAATTAAAAATTAAACTGAGAAAAACCACACACAAAAAAGCGTTTGTCTTTACTTCCACTGCTAACAAACCCTTCCTCTGAAAGACACAATCACTTGTAAAAGCCGCGGTAATACCCACAATCAGGTACGGTCAGTTCTATTGACCTGGGAGCCATTTTATATCGTGTATTTGCTTTCCCGTCAGATTCTCAGAGATACCTTATTTCTCTTATTTTCATAGTCAACTACAAATTCTATTTTAGTCCCCTGCTTTTCTTGAAAGTTCCTCTTTCCAAACAGCATTTATCAGTATTTATTCAGTTCTCTCACACATACTGAGTATAAAGAGAGGCAAACCTGACCTCAGAGAAAAATTAAGCACAGAGAGACAAAAGAAACAGTTCCTGATAAAATCAACAATTCTGATGAAAAATCTTGCAAGGGAGCTTACATTTCAGTTAAAAATGACAGCGATCCAACTCACACAAACTGAAGAGAAAAAGGAACCCACTGGTTTGTATAACTGGCAAGTTCGAAATTGGGGTTGGTTTGAAGCAAAGAAAGATCCAGGCTCTCAGAAATGTCCTTGGGGCTCCCGCTCTGCTCGGGTGCATTATGCAAGCAGGCCTTTCTTCTGTGGCAGTCAAGATACCCACCAGCAGCCCCAAACTCCCAGTGGCCCTAGCCCAGCAGTCCTGATGGACAGAGAATTATCCTCTCTTAATGTCAATACAGCAATTCCAGAGAACACTGTGACAGGCTATTCCTAGACTTGTCCAGGGGTGGGGTCTAAGCCTGGCCCGGTTTAGGCTACATGCCTCTATTTATGGGCCACTAGGACTATATACAATATATGACCTACACAAAGAAGAGTTCCCCAAAGGGTACTGTAGGAGTGGTAGGTAGAAATAACAGATGTCCTCTATTGCTTCTAACAAGTCATGACAACAGCCACTGGATATGTTAACATAACTATAAACCTTGCTCATCACACTGGTTAGAAGCAGGGGGTTTTCAATTTCAAGGCAAGGTGGCTGGAAAGTTCAAACTTACACACACAAGATTGTCTGACTGGTCTGCACTAGACATAATTTTGAATACCAGATTGGGAACTGCTCATAAATTGGCAGGGGAAAAAAAACAAAAACAAAGCTCCAAAAAATGCAATTTGTAAATCAGATCACAATCCTTTGGGGTCTCTGAATTCCTTTTGCTCAGGGCAAAGTATTTCTGTGGTACAACCTGCCAAAATCTATCTTCTTTAGTGTAGTCACATACTTTTTAAATGACCATCTAAAACTCAACAAAGTTATCTAAGTTTAGGGTCTGTATTTAACTCTAAATTATAAAAATAATTTAGGTTGTATTTGTATTCCTCTTACCAAAGTTGATTCACTTTCTCCCAGCATCTTCCAGGTCAGCCGAGCCAAATGGATATATGGTCTTTCCTTAGACTGACTAACTGACTGACTCCTGAGGAAATGATTGCAGGTGTCCCTCCAGAGCACAAGGCAGAGGATTTGAATGGAAGTTCCGGAGTAAGCAGAAGACTCATCTAAGAGCAAAAGTTTGCACAGCCCTGTTATAAGAAACCTGCTCATTTTTACAACAGAACCATGGAGGACGTGAATGAGAGCTAGTGCTATATGCTGGTTTAATGCCAAACATCTTTTATCTGGAATTATATGATGAAAGCCAAATTTCCAAAACATCTTCAGGAAGGAAGACTGATCAAAGTATTTTAAAGCAATTGTTCCCATCTATAATTGAGACATTCTTGGGTATCCCAGATTATCAAAGAGGGACACAAAATCTTCAAAACAAAATTAATTTAGGTCAATTTTATTTAAAAACATATATAAATAGGCCAAGCAACACTTAAGCCTGAGAGGGCTGCAATCTTTGCTAAGAACAGAATGAATGGTCCAGAAAGACTAATACTTATTGCTGATTGGGCTCACAACGTCAGCCCTCTTCAGGCAGCAGCACAGTCACTAGCAAACATTTTACGGGCACCTTTTATGGGCATTAGAGATTCACAGAGCAACGGGCTACAGCCCTACCCTCAAGGAGCTTACAGTATAGCTGGAGAGACATGAACCATCCAAAACAGACACAAAGTCCACACATTTATCATAACAAAAGCAATTACTGGCATAAGTCTTCACATTTTTTAACAAAGGAGCAGTAGGAATATCTGAGCAACTACATCAAGTTTCAACCTGACATACCAAAAAAAAATTTTCTATCTATTCTTTTGTTCACTTATGCTTCAACTCAATTGAATTAAAAGAGGAAAGCATAATTCCAAGCCAAGTGTACCATCATAACATTTGCTGTCTCAGATGAAGGGGTGGATTGTTCACGTCCTAGAATTTCTCCATGGCACTACATCCAGAGGTCAAGTTCAGTAGTTCTGACTGCCAAACCGATGTACAAATTCAGACAGTGAGTAGACGGCTCCCCATCCCACCTCAGGATCCATACTGATAAAATCATTCAGGTTCATTTTGGAATCTACAAAAATACATGAAAGAAATGTCCACTGAAAGCACAATTCTGGCTTAACAGCAATAAAACAACCCAGAAGACCAAAAGTAGGGAAAATTATTCAAATGTTTCATAAGGGGTCAATATCACTTCTCTGGTATTCTTGTCTCAAATGTATGACATCAATCTAATCATGACAAAACATCACACAAACCCAAACTGAGGGACACTATTCATAGTCAATGACCAGTACCCTTCAAAAGGGTAAAAGTTGTAAGGAAGAAAAAAAAAAAATTGTCACAGACTGAAAGAGAATGAGATGAGGAGACATGACAACTACATGTAATATCCTGAGTTAGATTCTGGACCAGAAAACAGAAATAGGAGGAAAAGTTACAAAATTTAAGTAAGGTCTATACGTTAACAGTACTGTGTCAATATTTTCCTACTGATTTATTATTTTCTTGATTTACATAATTACACTATGGTTTTTCTCAGATCCCCCTGGAATCTGAGTAAGGGGTATATAGGAGCTCTCTGTACTGTTTTAACCAATTCCCTAGCAATCTAAAGTTATTCCAAAATAAAAAGTTAAATGAAAAAATGCATAAATAAGCAAACTGCCAGTTTACTGGATACAGCTGCCAATTTACAGGAAATACAGAGGATACAAAAGGATACAATCAGCAAAATCCAGACCATTTCTCCCAGATTCATTTCTTCAACAAATAAATTACAAGGAAAAAAAAAAAAAGAGTGGGACTAGGAATCTCTACATATTAAAAAAGACCCTAAAGAGACACATACCAACCAAGCACGACGGGGGGGCTTTATCTGGACCTTGATTCACATGAACAAACTACATGAAAAAAGATTATGACTTCATGAGATAACTGTGATAATCTCAACACTGACTACAGAGATATATGTTGATTTTAAAGAATTATTGTTAATTTTTTTAGATGTAATAATGGCATTGTGGTCACGTATTTTTTAAATTAATCCTTATATTTTAGAGATCCATACTGAAATATTTAGAGTTGAAAGGATATAATATCTGGAATTTGCTTCAACATAATACAAGAAGGGGGAAAGTAGATGGGATATAAGTGGATAGGATATCAGCCATGAGCTGATAACTGCTGAAAGTCTACTGTTCTGCCTAGTTTTGTATATGATTAAAATTTTCCATACTACAAATTTTTAAGTGTATACAGGGATGCTTCTACTCATCAAAGAACTGTTATGGGAACTGCACTTCCACCATAAACTGCCAGAAAAGTGGACAAAATATATTTAGCAACTGTTTCCAGACACCAGACAATGGGCAACACAGGACTGACTGCTAAGAAAAGAGAAACAAGGGCAGGAGCTGTAGGATCCCTCCAGCTCACTGCCCGGAGGGCTGTTTCCAGACCACAGCACGGAGGCAGGGACACAAACAGCATGGGAGTTTTTCCCACCAATGGGAAGACAGAGCTCTAAGTTCAGGAGGGCCTGGCAGCTACATGTGAGGGACATAGTGTGGGAGAGGAGAGGACTACGCAGAGAGTGTCCTGGATTTCTGCAGAGGGAACTCACTCCTCTACCCCTAAGTCTTTGGTTAAGGACTAATCTCATAAGGCCAGGAAAGAAGCACCGTAAAGCAGTCAGTCTAATAACTCCCAGAACTTCCATGGTCCCCACCAGCCAGGGTAGAGAGAACTCATAACACCTGGGCATTTGGTAGAATCCTCAGAAGGGTCACACCAAAGCAGTGGGGCTAAATTAGCCCTGGGTGAAAGGCTGCTTCAAACCTGCACTAAAAAAGCCTAAAACCAAGCCCTGAAAGGATCCAGCTGACCCCCAGGAATTTAAGTGCATGACAGAACCAAATCCAACACTGTTTTTAAAAGTACCTCAAATTCACAAAGCCCGGCACCCAACCAAGTATTACGAATCACACAAAGAAACAGGAAAATATGACTCAACGCCAGGAGAAAACTCAATCAACATTCACAGACAGAAACGACAGAGATAACAGAATCAGCAGACAAGGACCAGCTATTATAAACATGCTCTGTATACTCAAAAGGGTAGAGTAAAACATGAGCATGACAAAGAAGGAAATGGAAGATATTAAATCAGCCCCAAATGGAATGTCTAGAGATGAAAAAATAAAATATGTACAATGAAAAAAAAAAAGCACTGGATGGGGTTAACAGCAAATGAGTTAATGAAGAAGAAAAGATCAATAAATTTACAGACAAAATAATTATTCAAAATGAAGCACATACAGAAAAAGTCTGAAAAAAAATGAACATCATTGACCTAAGAGAAGTAACAAGCCATCTAACATACGTGTAGGGGAAGGACAAGAATTTTTTTTAAAAAGGGGGAGAGTTCAGAAAAAATATTTGAAGAGGTACTGGCCAAATGTTTCCAAATTCGATGAAAACTATAAATCCCGCAATCTAAGAATCTTAACAAACCTCAAGCTGAATAAGCCTAAAGCAAACTATGCTACAGTCCATCACAACCAAATCCCTGAAATCGAGAGATAGAGAGAAAACCTTAAAAAGCAGCCAGAGCACACTGCATTTAGAGAAGCAAACACAAGAACAACGGCATGCTCCTTGATCAGAAACTCAGCAAGCAGAAAACAAGCGAGACACCTTTAAAAAACGGAAAGAAAAAACATGTAAAACTAGCATACATTACCCAACAAATATATCTTTCAAATGTGAAGGTAAGCACTTAGGATACAGAAAACTAGAAACAGAGTCATTCCCACCCTTACAACAAGAAAAGCTAGATAATCAGCAAAAGCAGGACTTCTGTTGAAGTCATCAGAGGGCCAGGGATGCACGATGACCAAGGAATCCAAAATAAAGGAAAAACAGGCGCCTCCCAGGAGAGATGGGGCAAAAGTTCTTGCTTACCTGGGGTAGATGCCAGACTCCATGTAAGTCAGCTAAAATCTTTAACAAATGGCTAAAGGAAACCTCAACTTCTGAAATACAACTGTATTCATTTTCTAGGGCTTTTTAATGTAAGTAAATAAAAGAGGATTACGATCTGCAAGCATTCATTACCTAATAACATATAAAAATAAAATAAGAATTTTTTTAATTTTTAAAGATAAATGTATAACAAATCAGCACTTGCCTATAATCTCCCCAAGAGGCACTACAACATTTCTGTTTACATAACACTGGTCCTCCAGCTGGGCTCAAATTAGCCAGTGTTACTATAACACGTCATCTGAGACAAGGAGATGAGAGGTAAATGCGGACAAAAGGCAGCAAAGGGCTCAGAAAGAGAACGGGACAAATATGGTAGACCCTATAACTCAGCCCAAGACTTGGGAAACGTCCTTAAGAACTGAACCATCTGTAGCTGGTACTGGAACTGAGCCTTCAGAGCAAGGCTGCAAGACTGTGACTCTCCGTTTCCTTCTTTTTTCAGGGAGGGGAGAAAAAAAAAAAAAGAGTACCTTTATTTAAAATACACTAAATGCTGAATTGAAAATAGTGAGCCTGCAGACACATGACCACCAAAATTATTAAATGTATAGGCTTTATTGTAATGTGCAACACATCAAATGTACTAAATTTTAAGCCCTAAAGGCCAATTCCATAACTAAATGCAGGGGACCAAGGAAAACTGCTATGAAAAAAACAAAGCTTCATCAGTTTAAAGTTTGATGTCTTCTTGAACCATTTTTTTTCTTTTTTAAGCTTTTTTTTTTTATATAAAGCAATACTAATTAGCTAAAGGTAATTCCTCTGTCTCCTAACTTCAAATACATTCCTTTGATAAACACAGGGCTTGAAGTAATGGATTTACCACACGAGAGAACATGAACATGTGGTTAAATTACTACACGAGAAACCAGTATGTTTACCCCACATTCAGAGCAGATTCCTTTGAGTTCCAGTATCAACCTCAGGAGGCCCCTGATGAGCTAGTTACATAGAAGGGGTTGGCACAAAGCCTGGCACCTTTGCCAGGCACCTCTTGGGAAGTAGTCATTAAAACCCAAAGGAACGACCGGGGCTGACAAGGTGTTTACTGAAGGTCCACGACATGTCAGGCTCTGTGTTAGTGCTCACATGTAAAAGAGAAACAGGGAGCCATGCAAGCATTGTCCAGACCACGCCGTGCAGCAGGGTGTGTGAGACTGAAAGCAAGACCCATGATGCCTTTTCCTGACCTGAGCTATCCCAATTCTAATGCTGAAGCTGGGAACCAGGTTGGTGAACCCAAAGAAACTCCAATATAAACTTTAAAAATCATGAGAGCTTTTCACAGAGAGCCTCAAAAATCAGAGCTGGAATCCTCTTTCAGTGTTCACTCACTTCAAATACACCAAATATATTTTTTACTTTCTCCCCTGCTGAACTCTGAATACTAATGTCCTATTTTTCTGGCATCCTTCACGGCTTACAGAGCATTTTGACTCAGAGGATGTTTCACCAATAAGTGGCAACGTTGCAAATTAATTCTCACCATAAATAATGTTTCCAACTCAGGTGAATGCCAAACAATAGTAACACGGTGAAGAATCCTTTACCTACTTAAGTCTCAAGAAATTCGTAACTGGACTGACGCCTGAAAGCACAGAAATGAGACGAGTGGGGCAGTAAAACCTGCTAGCTCTCACCTCCTTCTAATGCAGATTTTGTCACAGAGTCAGTGAAACGACAGTTCACATATCCCAAAGATGCAATGGGGACTTCCTTCACCATCACATGACACCCACCACGGCAAGGCGCTACTAGTCCCCCCGTTAAGCGGCACAAACACGCAGATCTCCCCAAGTCCAGGGCGCGAGCAGCAGGTACACCCAACATTCCAGCAACGGGGTCGTGGTTCGGCTCCCTCATGCCTTGCCTCCCCCATGAGTTCTGGTGCCTTCCGGTGCTGCTCTCTGTGCCTTAATTTCTGAATCTGATAAATATAAGAACTATACTCCCTCTTACCTCTTACCACTCAGGGAGTCTTACCCAAAGAACAATGCACTTCTTGTCCTTGGTTAAGGGAACACGCTCATCTGCACAGTGATGGGAAACCCCTCTGAGAGGGCGTCCTTGGCTCACCTCCAGTCTCAATGCAGGGATATGATGGAGGAGGTTCTCTCCAGTTCCCACTGGAGTCTTTCATGTGAGATCGGTCAGAAGCAAAGTTCTTCAAATATGAATCTGCGCGGATCACTCTAAATTTCCTGTACATAAACCAACATTCGTTTATATCACAGTTGAAATTCTAACTCAATTCTCATATAGACTCATTTTCTATGACATGCACAAAACTAGACAGGCATTTCTGTACTATTAGTGACACACAAATATATATATAGCTTTAATACCTGTTAAAGACGCCATGAGAAATGATCAGCTGAAATCCCAAACTACAAAGGCATGGAAGTACAGCCGGTTGCCTTTACTTGCTCAGTGTTATGTACGAGGGGCAGAGGGCGTAATGTCCGGGTGCTGCCGTCACAGCACTCTGACTTCTGTCATCGCCAGGCATCCAGCTCCGCCACCAACCAACCACCCACCCAAAACGAAGAGTATGAGAGAAATGCCCAAAACGACTGTTGGAAAATGTTCTGGATCTCATCACACAAATTTTTAAAGACTGCCAACCTTTTATACAACGGACAACCTTTAAAACTTTAAAACATTTTGAATCTTCTGTAGAGCACATGATTCTCAAACATCAACTCAATGGTGAAGACAAGTGATCTTTACCAAACCAATGCAAAAACAAACACCCAAAGTAACTGTCTAATTGTCAAGGTCCAACTTCAGAAAGTAAGGTAAATCCACCCTGAATTTCCTCACCTTCTGAACTGTGGATGGATGTCCTCATCAGACTTAAAGGCATCTTCCACATAAGTATCAAAGGGACAGGGAAATGGCAGGACAGTGTCAAGATCATAAATGAAGCTCTGTCCTCCACTTGAAACATGAAGCAAGACAACATGGTAATCCTAGAAGTAAAAGTTGCCGAAGTTAACCAGGTTACCTTATGATAGTGTATTCCAAGGTTATAGTAATAATGCATATATATCATCAAAAACAGATACAAGGGACTTCCCTGGTGGTCCAGTGGTAAAGAATCCTTACAATGCAGGGGACATGGGTTCAATCCCTGGTCAGGGAACTAAGATCCCACATGCTGCAGGGCAACTAAGCCCGTGCGCCACAACTACTGAGCTCGCACGCCCCAATTAGAGAGCCTGCATGCCACAAACTACAGAGCCCATGTGCTCTGGAACCTGTGCGCCACAGCTAGAGAGAGAAAACCCGCACACCATAACTAGAGAGAAGCCCGCATGCCCCAACAAAAGATCCCACATGCCTCAACGAAGATACCACGTACCGCAACTAAGACCCGACACAGCCAAAAATAAATAAAATAAATAATAAATCTTAAAAAAAATAAAGTTGAAGGCTTAAAAACAAACAAAAAACCATATACAAGACTAAGACAGTCCTCCTTATAACAGCAAAATAAAGCAAACACAAAACCCTGAAAACAGACCAAATGTCCAGCGACAGGGAACAGTCAAATAGTGGAAATGTTCATGTACATTAAATGTTCACCTTTCGATCCAGCAATTTTACCATTAGGGATCCAGCCTATAGAAAAATGGCCACATGCATGTAAAGGTATATAAACAAAGCAAATCTCTGCAGCACTGTTTATAACACTGAAAATTCAGAAACAACCAGAAGTCCACCAAGAGGGGAATGGTTAACAAACCACGATGCAGTCATAAGATGGAGTCCTATGCAGCTGCTAAAGAGAAGTAGGTAAATTTTTGTGGAAATTGGACTAAGTCCATGTTACACAGTTGGATGGAAAAAGCAAATTGCAGATTATGTATATTATTTTATTATTTTTTTAATTTATGTGTATATAAAGACAGACATGTGCATTCAGAAGTACACATGCATGCATATGAGTACAGAGAAAAAAGTCTACAAGGATATCCTCCAAACCATTAACAAACGGGACAGCTTGAGGTGAGCCTGGAGAGGGGAAGGACTTTAAAATGCGGTTGTTATTGGTTTTAAGTCAGCCAAGCCCTAATATGTAGCCATTAAGGAAGAAGAATACAGAGAGCTTCTCCTGCACAGCTGGGTCCCAGCGCACAGGTGAATTCTTACTCTCACTCCCGGACACGGGGCACTGCCCAAACCAGCTAAGGGCTGGAAGGGACGTCAGGGAGGTTTATCAATGGACATGAGGGCAGTGTGATGCTTAGAGCTCCTCAGAAGAAAAATGCTCTCACAGAGAACAGCACTGCGAGATAAAAAGTTCAATCACATCAATACAATGTTAGAAATACCATCTGATATTTCTAGTACTTCAGAGCTTACAAAGCACTTTCTCAAACGATGTTTCATTTGACCCTGTGAGGTGGGGAACATAATTGAGACTGGAGATGTTGTACCATCAGAGCTGAAAGTGCTTCCTTTGGCTCCAGTTCTATCTTAGAAATCAGAATAGCATCAGAAATGAAAGCTTATTCCCTGTCCTCCCCTTAATGCATCCTACCCTCCAGATACATGAACTAAGCGCTGCTCCCCCGGTAACAGTCCACGACTCCCTTCCCCCAGGCTTGCTCACGTTACTCGGCCCCATCTGCACCACCTTCTCCTCCGCTCTCCCCACATCTGTCACTCAAGCTCCAACTCAAATGCTTTCTTCCCCATGAGCCCATCTTTCATCTTTTCCCACCCCTGCCAGAAGCAGTCTCCGTCGTATCCAAAATTTGTTTCTCTCTTGACATCTTCTACCCTATATTACAGTTTTTTTTTAAATATGTACTCCTTATTTTTTTGTGGGAAACCATGCTATTAAAATACAGATATGAAGATGAGAAAGATAGGTCCTTACCCTCAAGGAGTTCCTAGAGAAGCGAGGGGGAAACACAGGTCAACTGCTGCAGAACGGTGAGATGATGAGGTAATTCAGCAGAGGTGGGAGAGCGTGCAGGCACAGGCGCCTGAAGCGGGGTCACCTGGCTCAGCCTCAGCCCCACCACTAGCCAGCTTCCTCCTCTACAGGACGGAGATAACTGTGGTGTCTACCTCACAGTATTACTGAGAGAATTAATGAGACTACTATGTAAATAATCAGCCTTATAAAAAGCCAACCAAGGGCTTCCCTGGTGGCGCAGTGGTTGAGAGTCCACCTGCCGATGCAGGGGACACGGGTTCGTGCCCCAGTCCGGGAAGATCCCACATGCCGCGGAGCAGCTGGGCCCGTGAGCCATGGCCGCTGAGCCTGCGCGTCCGGAGCCTGTGCTCCGCAAAGGGAGAGGCCACAGCAGTGAGAGGCCCGCGTACCACAAAAAAAAAAAGCCAACCAAGGCAAGGGGTGTGTGGGCGGGGAGGAAAAGGCAGGCAACTGCTAAGGAGCATTTCACTGAGGAAAGGCTGCCGTCACTGCCTCTTGCCTGAAGGGGAGAGCTTCCCAGAAGGAGGACACAACTTGTGGAAAAGCACAAACAGGGACTTCCCTGGCAGTCCAGTGTTTAAGACGCCACACTTCCACTGCAGGGAACGTGTGTTCATCCCCTGGTCAGGGAACTAAGACCAGGGAACGAGGCGCAGCCCAAAAAAAAAAGAGAGGAAAAGGCATAAACAAGGAATACCCTTCTGGTTAGCTCGGGTCCATATTCCTACATAACAGATGGTGAACTCGAGAGGGAAAGCAGGCCTCAACTAGGAGTCACCTTCACGGCAGAGATGCGGAACCAAGGAATGCAGATTCCAGCAATAGCCTCACTCTCTGAGTTGGGTACAGAGCTTGTCCAAATGCCTGGTAAAGACCCAGTGGGGCTAGAGGCAGGGATGTCCACTTAGAAAGTGATCTGTTTCTCTGGGGATCGTGCCTCTACCCACTTAGGGAAGCCTACCCATTCCCTGCAACAGAACAGCAGTGAGGCCCAGATCAATCTGCCAGAGACTTGCTCCACACAGAAAATCTGTGGGGAGACTTCCTGAAACAAGGTTCCCCACACTGAGCCGCCATGAGCTGCTGTGTAAAGGGGGACAGGTCCTTTCCCTACAAGTTTCCTGAAGACAGGAAGCAAGACCGTGACTCAAAATCAGCTGAGCACTTCAGCAATGGGCATGATTGCTAGGGCAGATGGACAGTCCGCAACTGGGGTTATTGTAGCTCTGCTAACAATAATAGCTAACTCTTCTGGAGCACTGGTACCAGATACCAGGACAATGCTTCAAATGCATTATTTCACTAAAGCCTCCAGTGACCAGAGGAAGACACCGAAGAAAGAGCGTAAATAACCTGTCCAGCTCACACAGCCCACCAATGGGAGGACTGGGGTTTAACCCCCATGTGTCCAACTCAGCCTGCACTCCTAACCCAACACTGCTGGATTTGGGCTTCAATGTTAGAGCAGAGGATCCCCTGCTGATGAAGGAAGCAAGAGCATGAGGCCAAGGATTTCAGTCTATTTGTGCCTGGCATATAAGAGGCACTCAATAAATATATGTTAAGTAAATGAATGAAGCCAATTCAAATGATATCTTATTCTAAATAAGCATCAGAAACCTGATGTTTGTTGCATTATCATGAATGGAGTTTTACTTTACTTTCATGTTTCTTAGCATAAACAATTCCATTCTTCAGGGGACCAGTTTAAGGTGACATATGGATGTGTACTGGAAAGGACCCAGCCCTGCCAATGATCAGCTTAATGACCCTGAGCTATTCACTCTGCCTTTCTTGGCTTCTTTCTTCACCTGAAAAATGAAGGGGTTGGCGCAGATCCATGTTTTCCAAATGCCAGTCATGTTCACTCAGAAGTCTACTAAGAACACTAATTCCTGAACCTCTAGATCGACTAGATCAAAAACCTGTATTTTTTTTTCTTTTTTCTTTTTTTTTCTGCCATGTCGCACATCTTGCAGGATCTTAGCTCCCCGAACAGGGATTGAACCCGGGCCCCTGCCAGTGAAAGCCCTGAGTCCTAAGCACTGGACTGCCAGGGAATTCCCAGAAACCTGTATTTTTAACAATCTCTGGATAATTCTACTGTGCAGCTGGACTAGATAATGCTCAAGTTCCTTCCAGTGCTAAATAGACAAGAGTCTAGATAACAAATATATCTGCTACATCAGCCATTTAAAATCATTCCTATAATAATTTCAAAATTAAAAGAAAACATGCCCATAAGTGCTTCTACCTTAGACCAAATAACATCTATCGTCAAGAAGTCAAATTATTAATAATTATCATAGTCTTTCTCTACTGCCCCATTATTTCTGCTCTACCAAAACATAAAGACCACTCATGGATTACAAGTACTACTGCATCAGAAGCTGTCTGTGTTGACCACCTTACCCAGATCACAGGTCCATCTCCAGGTCTTGCCTGTTGTTTCCAGATAGGTATCTACAAAATACAATAACTCTCCTAAGCCACAACTTCAGTTAAACCACTACTAAATTCTTTAAAGCAATACATACATGAAAAATAAAATATTTCTAGGCAACCAACAATCAAGGTCAAAGAATGAATGGATAAGAAGAAATCCAAATCCTTCCAAGTGTCCTTAACAATGAAGGAGCAATAATTAATTACAAGATGTTTTCTGGAGAGTAGAAAGAGACCTAAACTAGGAACTGGAATTCCTGGCAAGTTCAAATCTTGCTTTCCCACTTAATTATTCATGGGACCTCCCTGAGTCTCTATTTCCTCATCTATAAAACAGAGACAGCTGTCTGGACCTTGTCTACTTCACAGGGTTTCCACTGGGGTCAAACAAGATGATGTTCACAAAAGTGCTTTACAAAATATTAAGGGCTTACTTTTCTTAATACTTCATAGAAGTTTACTACAGTTCCATTAAAACTCCAGAAACAAAGAAACCTTTACTTCAAACCTGAGAATATGTGCCTCTAACTTAATTTAAAAATTAAGTTTAATTTTAAAAGCTCTAACTTAATACCTAAAGAAAGGGGATTTTATTTGCATAAACATACCATCACATATTTCCTTACCTGCAAGTAAGGGACTAAGCTCTACTAACTCAACCATGCCCTGGTAGGGAAAAAATCTCATTCAAAAACAAACTTTAAAATGTTGCTGTATTTTATAAGGCACATTTTAGAACAGTGCTAAACCCATGGTCTATTTAGCTTCTAATGTAATCCTAAATTTCCACAATCACTCCCCAACTTACCATTTTCCTCTCATTAGATATGAAGACAGCATAACACTCTTCTAAAGGATACTGGTCATGGTTTTTGATGTATTCACAGAGCTTCCAAATATTTTCTTCACTGAAATAAAGTAATTGTTTAATCAATATAATTAAACAAGAACACTCTATGTCTTTCAAATTTGCCCAAAAGACTGATAATGACATTTAAAAAAATTGGTAGAGACCTGAAATACCATCTCATCCAACAACTGGCTAACAGTTGAACCTTCTCAAAAACATCCCCAGCAAGGGACTTTGCTGGTGGCACAGTGGTTAAGAATCCGCCTGCCAATGCAGGGGACACGGGTTCAATCCCCGGTCCGAGAAGATCCCACATGCCGCGAAGCGGCTGGGCCCGTGAGCCATGGCCGCTGAGCCTGCACGTCCAGGGCCTGTACTCCACAACGGGAGAGGCCACAACAGTGAGAAGCCCACGTACCACAAAAAAACAACAACAACGGATGGATGTGAGGGACAAGAACTAACAGGACTGAGGTGGGAGACAGAGCAGAAGAAGCATGGCTCCACCCTTACAGAGGTTCCAGGTTCAGCACCACCACTGGCTAGATGTGTGACCCTGGGCAAACAACAGGCCTCTCTGTGGCTCAGTCTTTTCATGAGGAGAATGATAACAAAAGACCTATCTCCTAAGCATGGATGGAAGTACTTGGCACTAGGCCTGACATGCAGTCAGAGCTGAACAAATGGTGAGCTCCACAGCATCGGTTTGGTGACCATCTGAAGGAGGGAAAGGTAAGTTATAGAGGACCCTAAGGTTTTTTGTGCAGGGACTGGAAAGTGGGGTTAGAAGTCATTATTCAAGCAAGGGAAAGGCAGGTGTGGGTATGAAAAGGACCAAGATTAAGAGTGGTGATTCAGCCACAGAGGTGGCCTAGGACAGGGGTGCAGTGTGTGGACTCCAGAGCCGAACTCTGCGTGTAAATCCCCATTCCTTCACTCACAAGCTATGTGGCCTTAGGCAAATTACTTGCATCCCTCCATGCTCCAACGTGCTCACCTTTAAAATGGGGACAACAGTACCGACCTCCTCGTGTAACTGTGGGGCTCACATTACTTCGTTGACATAAACGTCTCAGAACAATTCTTGGCATATATCAAGTGCTACGTGTAAATGTAACCACTATTATAATGACGACACGGCGGTTCAGATCCTGGTTTCTGGTACAAAAGGGACTGAATTGGATTCCGGGCTGCTATTAGCTGGGTGATCTTGGTAATGTTACTGTAGGATCTCTGCGCTTTCATTCTCTTCCAAAATTAAGATGACCTTCACATCAGTGTGAAACCACGCAGGCTTCAGCAGAATAATTTCCAAATGCTCTCTGCGGTCCACCCTCCGCCTCCAACCCCCTTCCTGGCCGCCCAAGCCCTGAGATCTGCTGACAAACGTCCAAGCGAAAGAAGCCGGGCAGAAGTAACGCACCACCGACCCTACCACTCCTGGCGAATACCGCCCCCTCCACACCCAAACGCCCACGCTCGACTCAAGGAACAAGGGCTGCCACTCCCGCTCCCCGCTCCCTCCTCCCCTCAAACCGGAACACTCGCCCGCCAAGGCCCAGAGCGGCCCCGGGGAGGGGCCGGGAAGAGGCGGGGCTCGGCTACGACGCCGCGGCCGAGCGGGCCAGGGAGACGCCGGGAGCCGACCCCGCTACCCCTCACCAGTAGCAGCTGTTGTAGACACAGGCGTCCCGCGGGGGACTGGCCGGCTGGTAGTGGGCGGCTGCGGCGGCGGAGACGTCCCCTTCCATGGCGGGCCTCGGCACAGGCCTGAGGCGAACCGACTGGAAGAGCCCCGCGGGCGGGCTTCAGCGAAGGCGTCGGCGCACTAAGCGCAACGTGGGTTCGCGGGGCGGAGTGGGCGGAGCTCGAGGCCGCTGGTGGCGTCCGCGGGTGGTGGGGCCTGGGGCAGGGTAGGCGGAGCCTGGGCGAGCGGGCGCGAAGGATCCCCGCGCAAGAAGTTTGAGACGCGCGTTGCAGATTCCGGAAGGGTGGAGTCGGGGCGGGAGTGGGGGGGGGTGTGGTCAGTGGGCGGACGAGCGCTGCCCTGGGTTGGTGGGGCATGTCCTGTTGGGCGGAGCCTGGGCGGGGCGAGCGACGCAATCTCCCGGCGTGCGAAACTTGGGACGAGGTGGGCGGAGCTCGAGGCGCGCAGTGCTGGTCCCGTGAAGGTGGAGCCAGGGCAACGTAGGCGGATCCGGGGTTGGGTGAGCGGCGTGAGTTCACAGTGGGCGGAGCCCAGGGCGAGGAGGACTGCGTGGTTTCTGGTGGGCGAGACCCCAGTTGGGTGGGGCCAGGGGCGGGGCGGGGTGGGCCAGGGGCGGGGCGGGGTGGGCCAGGGGCGGGGCGGGGTGGGCCAGGGGCGGGGCGAGGCGGCACGTGGTCCTAGAGCGGCTGCGGCGCCAGGCTTGCTGGAGGTTTTGGGAACAGCGGGGTTGCAGTCAGCGTGGGGGAAAAGGGGGTCACCGGCTGGCCGCTTGAGACACGAGTCAGGGGCGGGCTTGGAGTTGGTGAACGGTGCTTCATGAGCCTCCGAGGAGTCCGAGACCCTGTAACCTGTTGCCGGCTGTGGCAGATGAGACTCGGAAGACTCCACGTGTGCAAGTGAAGTAAGAGGACCTCTGTGTGAAAAACAAAGGTTTAGTTTGAGTCTGGTGGGGAGGGGTAGCGGAGAGGATGATGAGGGGGGTTAATTCCAAATATATTGGCTCAGAAAGGTATGTTGATTTTTTTAACATAGTAAGAACAGTTTTGAGAGGGTCCTCATGATATCCTTTTTGTGTTAATCATATATTTGTTTATTTGCTGGCAGTCTGGAAGGAAAGACAGCAGATTGTTGCAAGTGTTTATCGCTGCATGCGCCACAATTCCTGAGCCTGCGCTCTAGAGCCCGTGAGCGCGCCTAGATCCCGCGCTTTGCAGCAAGAGAAGCCACTGCAGTGAGAAGCCCGCGCACCACAACTACAGAAAACACGTGTGCTGCGATGAAGACCCAACCCAGCCAATAAGAAAAAACTTTTTTTTAAAAAGTGTTTATCTCTGGTTAATGAGTGGTATGGAGGACTTTCACTTTAGATTTATATCCTTCTGAATGTTTAAATTTGCAAGTGACATACATAGCTGATCAGGGTATTTCCCATTATCAAAACTTAAATTTTTAGTTTATTTTATTGGTTTTTAGATTCTCTCAGTCTCATGAATTGTAAAGCCCAAAAGTCCTAAAGACTTTGAACATAAGTCATTGTGTCAGTTATCAGTGTATTGCCTCTCAGGTCCAAATACATACTTCAACATAGGCTCTGTGATAAAAAACTGAATTCCTTTAAGCATTTCTTCTTTAAAGTGAGCACGATGTTAAGCCTTCTCAGTTAAGTTCGCTGGAGGAAGAAGCTTCCTGCAGTTTCTGGGACCTGACCAGAGTTAGGAGTGTGGTTAGGAGAGACCGGACCAGAGGAAGGAGTGTGGTCATGAAAACATCCAGTGGGGTCCGCTCCAGCCACAGACCCAAACTCGGTCCTTCTGCAACCTTGCAGCTTCAGCCTGGCAATAACCTGTATGCAGCCCTCTTGACACAGAAACCAGAGCCCTGCGAGGCCTGCAGGCAACCACCTGCCCATTGTCCTTCAGCAAGACTTTTGGGGGTCAGGGTCACACACTGAGCAGTCCTTCCGCCCCCCACCCCAGTATTCCCCCCAGGCCTCTTGAAGGCCTTCTGTCCCTGCTGGCTCCCAGATTCCCATGGTTCCCCACAGGGCCAGTTGGTGATTGCTCGCCTCCACCCGCTTCTCTGCCGTCTGCCTAGCAACTCCAGACTGCCTGCAGCCTGGCTAAACCAGCAAACTTCTCTGCTGTCTGGTAGCCAACCCTTGCTTTCTCCAACGAGATCCAGACCCCTCTCAAATTTGTCCTTGCATACTCTCCCTCAGCCCTAGTTACCATATAGTTTCCTTTTATCTTACAGTTCACTTTTATCATAGTTAATTCTTGACATTCAAATTCTCTTGTTTAACCTACCATGTGGTTTCTTCTTATTGGACCCAGACTACTGCAGGACTTTGAAGCCAAACTAGGTAGGTTCTACTACTTACTATTTGTGTGACCTTGGGCAAAATTACTTCACCTCTTTATGCCTCAATTTCTTCATCTAAAATGAAGTTAATGATAATAACACCTACCTCATAGGGTTGTTATGAGGGTTGACTAAATTTATGTATATAAAGCAGTTAGAATATGTGCTGACACATAATAATAAATGTTAGCTGGGACTTCCCTGGTGGCGCAGTGGTCAAGACTCCGCGTTCCCAATGCAGGGGGCCCGGGTTCGATCCCTGGTCAGGGAACTAGATCCCACATGCATGCTGCAACTAAGAGTTCTCATGCCGCAACTAAGGAGCCCGCCTGCTGCAACTAAGACCCGGCACAGTCAAATAAATAGGTTTTTTTTTAATTAAAAAAAAAATGTTAGCAACAACAATTTATGGTATAATTTCACTCCATTATCTCCAATATACCATATACTTCTGTCACTGAGTGTCTTACTACTCCTCAGACACACTAAAACTTTGCAAAAGGTATACATATCTTCTATCTAATGTGTGCTCTTTCACTTTCCTTACTTGCAGCTTTTCCCAGGGAAAATTCATTGCTGCCTTCCATTTTTGCACAGCTTTTTTTTTTTTCTGTTTTGTCATGACTTTTTAGTCATATGTCTTCAATACTATTATCATCTTAAGTAACTCAACTTGACTCTACCTCTGCCATGAGCAGTTCCATGACACAGTCTTGTCTTGGTGAGACAAAATAATAGCTCCAGAGTCAGAGACTCTAGCTCAAATCCTTTCTCAGCTACTTACTATCCTGTATGACCTTGGACAAGTCACCAACCTTTCTGTGTGTCAGTTTCTTTGTAAAATGAGAGTAATAAAAGTCGAGTGTCTACCTAATGAAGCTGTAGCGAGCATTAAATAAACTAATCTGTGCAAAAAGCACAGTACCTGGCACAACAGAAGTACCCTATGTAGTAAACAACTACAGAGTTTTGCAGTTATGATTATTATTATATTTCTCTGTGAACAGAGTATAAGCACTGTGACTGGGATAAATCCTTGTTGAATTAATGACTTTATTTTATTAGGATACAGGTGAAGTTACTGTCACAAAGAAACTCAAAAATGTAGTGGTTTAAATGAGATACAAATGCATTTCTCATATAACACCCTGAACATTTACATTCCAGAGCTGATGTAGTGTCTCCACAGTGTCTGTTACCCAGGCTCCTGAGATTTGGATGGAAAGCCATATCTAGGGTGTTGCCCTGGTCCACATATTTCAAGAATGCTCACCACCATATCTGCTATAATTGCATGCTGGCCAGCAAAATCAGGAAAAAGCAGGAGCGGAAGGTTTAAGAACAAAATCCACAAGTTGTACACATCACTTCTGCTCACATTCCACTGCCTAAAAGATAGCCACAAGGTCACACCCAGGTGCAAGGGAGATCAGGAAATGTAGGGTTTATTTTGGGCAGCCCAGCTAACATCTGAGTATGTCAAGCAGAAGGAGGGAATGAATATTGAGAGAGCCAGCAGTCTCTGCCATAATGTGCTTTCTTTATGCTTCTAAACTTTGTCTCATAAGCAGGAATTACTCTTTAAATTGGAAAAAATAGATCATATTTTTTAAATACGTACAATTTCATGGTAAAGGCTATTAAAAGGATATGGTTTCAGAGGAGTAGGAGGTGCATAGACCCAGATTCTGACCTACAAATCCCAGTGATCTGGCTGTGGAAGAAATAAGAGATACTCACACAGCCAACACCCAGTGAAATCAGGATGTTAAAGGGCAGGGGTTTGGAGGAGGAACACATAACAAAGGAAAATATTAAAAAGGGCCATGGATGTGAAAGGGGAGATTCAGGAAGTCTATAGCACACAATACAGTCAGGTTTAATAGCAAAAAGGGCTTTTATTTTTTATTGGGGGAGGGGGTATTTTATGCTCAATATCAAGAGCTAGAAGAAAAAGATATTCCCACTGCTTGAGACCACATGATACGATAATGATCAGACAACTGAAAGAACACAGAAATACCCAATGTCTGTCTATTTTGCTTGCATTTTCTATCAAAGAAAATGATCCTCAAGCTGTAAAGAACAAAGAAAATAGCAGTAAGAAGAAATTAAAAGCCAAGATAGGTGCGGTGGTAGAAATCACCAAGTTGCCTTAAATGGGTTAAAAATCTTTAGACTCAAATGAGTTACATTCTAGCATACGGATAGTGCTTTAGATTATGACCCCAAAGCCTTTCTTAAGGATCTTTGAGAAAATATGTTGGAAGAGATAACATAAGACTAAATATGAATAGTTGCTGTCTTCAGTTTCATAAAAGGAAAAATACATATATTCCAGACAGTATACCCTGATGAACTTGAGGTCTAGTCCCAGGATGATTTGTGACCATGAAAAAAAGGTGATTATTTAGAGGCTTCTACTGGTTTGCCAAGCCCACTTCATGCCAAATGGACCTCATTTCATGCTGCTGGAAGAATTATTTGATCGTTAGAATAGGATTATAGCACAAACAGTATAATTTGATTCCCACAAAGCAGCTGTCCCAGTTATACTAGTCATGACTCAATCAGTTAAAAGTCAAGGGAAGAGAGGCTGTTTACTAGCCCATTGAACAGGAAGGACACTGAAGTGGCCCTCACAGTTAAAGGATGAGCTGCAGAAACCAGGGTCTCAAGGGACCAGAAGCAGAACTCACTTCCCCAGGCATTCTTGCTCTCCCCTCTGTCTGCTTCTCAGTGCTTGGCTTCATTCTGAGGTCACTTCACTTCTTGCTGTGGGAGGATGGCTGCTGGCAGCCCCATTTCGTACTTTCCAGGCTTGACAACCCTAGCAGAAAGAGAAAACTTCTTTTTCCTCATGGCAATCACACAGAGTGACTTGTACCTTTATTTTTTACATTTCTGTACTGCTTGAATTTTTCACATGGGTTACTTTCTAATAACAAATTTTTTAATAAAACATTTCTAAAAAGTCAAGTTTATCAACATCAGTATAAAAAGCTACATAGACAGACTATTGCTCACTTAACTTTTCCCCTACTGTTGTACATTTAGTTTGTTTTCAGATCCTACTATTATAAATAAAGCTGCAGTCAACATCTTTGTACATAAATCTTGGTCCATGCCTCTAATTATTTGTGTTTGGAGGGAGTCCTAGAAGTGGAATTCCTGGGCCTAAGGTTTTAAATATTTTCCAGTTCTCTTGATACATGTTGCTATACTGCTTTTAAGAAACAAGCGTATACCTCAATATCACATTGTTATTAAAAAACAAAAATATAGGCAAAAAACCTGGCATTCCCATTGTTATTTTATTTTGCACTTATCTGATTACTACTTTCCCGTGTTAAAGGGATAACTTCAACATAAAGCAGTAAATGCTAAGGCAGCAATGTGCTATGTGAGCTCTGGGGCGGGGTGGGCGGGGGAAGCACCTCATCATTGAGGGTGGGGAGTTGGGCTGGGTTGGAGCGCAATACGATTATTACTAATCTTACTTAGAATGCAGTGGGAGGGAGGCAATAGTCCCAGGGCCCATGCCTGTGGTATTAGACTGAGGGCTGTGCACCACACCTTACATGGGAAAATTGAGAAATTGAAGTATATTCAGGGGAGGCTGAAAAAGAGGGAAACTCTGAAAACCACATCATAAAATTGTGATGTGTCTTCTTGGCTCACTTCCTGTGCCAACATACCCCCTCTTCTGGTCCTCCATCCTCCAAATCTGATAGGGGTATCTGTCTGACATGGCAGTGTCCATTATAGGAAACCACTGGTAAGGGACCTCTGGTCCAGTGGTTAAGATTCCACACCTCAACTGCCAGGGGCACATGTTTGATCCCTCGTCAGGGAACTAAGATCCCGCATGCTACCAAAACAAAATAAACAAAAAAGGAAACCACTGGTACAATTCCCTTTTCTGACCTGAAGCCTCTATACCAGATAGAGTTCTTGACTGTAAACAACAGAAACCGGGCTTCCCTGGTGGCGCAGTGGTTGAGAGTCCGCCTTGCCGATGCAGGGGACATGGGTTCGTGCCCCGGTCTGGGAAGATCCCATATGCCGTGGAGCGGCTAGGCCCGTGAGCCGTGGCCGCTGAGCCTGCCCGTCTGGAGCCTGTGCTCCGCAACGGGAGAGGCCACAACAGTGAGAGGCCCGCATACCGCAAAAAAAAAAAAACAGAAACCATCTCTGGCTAACTTAAACAGGAAGTCAAATTTACTAGAAGAATGGGGATGAGGGAGGCTGGGTAGGACTTGGAGGGGAGGAAGCACAGCCAGGTCACACTGATAAAATGCTCCAACAATCCAAAAATCAGATGGTGAGAATGCCACCATTAAATGCCCCTGCCTCTGTACCCTCTGCTGCTGCCACCAAGAATAATCTCTGCCCCTGCATCTTTGGGTCACTTCTTTAAGACGTAATGCACGTCCCAGGTGGGAGCAACCTACTGATTGAGATGAGGTAACATGCCTGAGCCCTAGTTGCCAGATTAACAGGGAAAGGAAGTATCCGTCCCTGTTGGATTTCCACTGAAGGAGGTGGGCCCTGCCTAACCCAAACCCACTCAAAGAGAAAATCTCTCAGGTAGGAGAGGTGTCTGTTTAAATTTGGAGTAGCTAAAAAATGGAAAATGTCAACTATGACCCCCACCTCCATGGGATTAATGATTTTCTCCTCTTTCATGTGAAATCAATGAGATTAGCTATCAAATTTAAGTAAGGTCAGATATACCACATTCTTGAAAGAAATCCCTGTTCAAACTGATGTTTACTTTCTATTTTTGTTACTAAACAGAAAGGGACCCACCTATGACCTCATCTCAAATGAGATAATGAATTATGATTAGCTCTTACTTCAGGCCTCTTTTCTGTCACATGTGAGGTAAGAACACTTGACCCTCTTTAGGAAGTCAGGGAGTACGGGAAAGAACTTCAGTTTCCACTGCCCCTCTTTTCCTACATCAAGACATTCCTGTCGACAATAGCTAAGGCTTCAGCAAAAGAAAGAAATGACCTGCCAAAGACCAATTCCAGACCAATTCTATAAGTTCCTAAGGCTGCTGTAACAAATTACCACAAATTGGGTGACTTAAACCTCCCCCCCCACCACACACACATGCGTGCACATGCACACACACACACACGCACACAGAAATTTATTCTCTCACAGTTCAGGAGGCCAGAAGCCTGAAATCAAGGTGTCAGCAGGGCTGGTTCCTTCTGGAGGTTCTGAGGGAGAATGTTCCATACTTCTCTCCGAGCTTCTAGTGGTTGCTGGCAATCCTTGGTGGTCCTTGGCTTACAGATGCATCACTGCAATTTCTGCCTCCATCTTCACATGACCTTCTTCTCTGTGAGTCTGTGTGTCAGATCTTCCTCTCCTTTCTCTTATGACACCAGACTTGGATTTAGGGTCCACCGTATATCCAGGATGATATCATTTCAAGACCCTAATTACATCTGCAAAGGCCCTATTTCAAATTAGGTCATGTTTACAGACACCAGAGTTTAGGACTTGGACGTATCCTGTTGGGGTACACAGATCAACCCACTACATCAACTAAAGGCTGAAGCAAGTATGGTAATTCTTAATGTTGTTGGAGAGAGAGTAAAGGAACAAAGAAAACCATTTGGCTGGCTCCATCTCTTGGTGTTCTGAAATTTCTATTTCTTTGCTTATTAAAAAAAAACTATATGGGAACATATATATATGTGTAACTGATTCACTTTGTTATAAAGCAGAAACGAACACACCATTGTACAGCAATTATACTCCAATAAAGATGTTTAAAAAAAAGATATTATATTTCTAATACTCTAAAAAAAAAACCCCTAAAAACTAGAATGACAGCTATAACTTCTGTGGAGGTCAATTTGGTAATATATAACAAAATCACAAATGTATATGCCTTTTGGGTGGAAGTTCTTTCCATAAATGTTTATCGATGTATAAGATGCATAAAGAAAAGTGGACATACCATAATGGTAGACTATGTTACTTTATTTTATTTTTATTTTTTTTGCAGTACGCGGGCCTGTCACTGTTGTGGCCTCTCCCGTTGCGGAGCACAGGCTCCGGATGCGCAGGCTCAGCGGCCATGGCTCACGGGCCCAGCTGTTCCGCGGCATGTGGGATCTTCCTGGACTGGGGCACGAACCAGTGTCCCCTGCATCGGCAGGCGGACTCTCAACCACTGCACCACCAGGGAAGCCCACTATGCTACTTTAAATATTGTTCTTTCTGCTTTCATTTATATTGGGTAAACAATCTTTTTATATATATATTTGAATTTTATTTTTTTATATAGCAGTTTCTTATTATTTATCAATTTTATACATATTGGTGCATATATGTCAGTCCCAATCTCCCAATTCATCCCACCACTACCATCCCCCTAAGCAATCATCTTAAAGCTTTCTTTTCCCTATTGTAAAAGTAATACATATTCAATGCAAAAAAAAAAAATCAGAAAAATTGAGAAAAGTACAGAGAAACTACACAACAACCATACTATTACCATCCAGAAATTAACCATTAACATTTTGTTGTAGTTTCTTTGGGGGCTTTTCCGATGCAAGTATACACATATATTTCTTTTTTTTTTTTGAATTTTATTTTATTTATTTTTTATACAGCAGGTTCTTATTAGTTATCAATTTTATACATATTGGTGCATATATGTCAGTCCCAATCTCCCAATTCATCCCACCACCACCATCCCCCTAAACAATCATCTTAAAGCTTTCTTTTCCCTATTGTAAAAGTAATACATATTTAGTGCAAAAAAAAAAAAAAAAACAGAAAAATTGAGAAAAGTACAGAGAAACTACACAACAACCATACTATTACCATCTATAAATTAAACATTAACATTTTGTTGTAGTTTCTTTGGGGGTTTTTCCGATGCAAGTATACACATATACTTTTTTTTAAACAAAGATATAACTGTATGGTATCTATTTCTTTGTACATTCTTAACAAGTTACAATGCACTATGCACAACTTTCTATATAATTAAATTAACACAGAGTTGCATCATAATTTTTAATGACTATTCTTCTTAAGGTCCCACTGAGGGACATTCAAGTTGTTTTCAGCTTTTTGACATTATAAATAATGCTGTGGTAAATATAATTTTTTTAAACTCTTAAAAGACCAAATTTTAAGTGCTGAATATATAGTAACTTCTGTATCTTAAATGTGCATGGAAAGGAATTCCTGATATTCCCTCCAAACTTGCTTTAGCCAGAGCCTTCTCTAAGTTAGGTACAGCTCCATCTTGCCATTAGCTCGAGCAAACAAACAAGCAACCAAATATTGGAGTCATCTTTGACTCTTCTCTTTCCCTCATGCCTAAATCCAATTAATTAGCAAATTTATGTGCTCTTTCTTCCAAAAATACCTAGTATTTGACCATTTCTCATTACCTCCACAGCTCTCATACTGGTCTGTGTCACGTCATCGCTTGCCTGGATAATTGTAGTGGCCTCCTAACTAGAGTTGCCAGATTTAGCAAATAAAAATACAGGACAACCAGTTAAAGTTGAATTTCAGATTAACAACAATTTTTTTTAAGCATAAGTTTGTCCCCAATATTACATTCTCCATGCAGCAGCCAGACGGATTCTTTCAAAAAGTCAGAATAAGTCACTCCTCTGTTCAAAACCCTGTGATGTCTTTTCATCTCATAATAAAAAGCAAAAGCCTGAAAGCTGAGGCCTTGCAGGATCGGCTCCTAGCAGCTTTTTCCTCTTTGATCTCGTAGGCCCACTGTCCTCTCCTTCCCTCTGCATGCATCTCTCTTCTCCCAGATATACCTAACCTGCTTTAGGTCTTTGTTTACACTTCGTGAGACCTTCCCTAATCGCCGTTTAAAACTGCACGCTTCCCTTCACCTTCCCTACTCTATATTTCTCTGTTAACACTTACTAACTTTTAACAAACGTATCATTTAGTTTGTTGTCTTTCTCCTTTTACCAGAATTTAAGTTCCCTGAGGGCATTTTTGCTCTCTTTGTTCACAGCTGCATCCCCAGTGCTTAGAATACTGCCTGGCACATAACTGATGCTCAATCATGTCGAATTAAGGAAATGTGGTTATCCAAATCAATAAATAGCTTTTGTTTGTTTCAGTAGGGCTCCTCTCACATTCTGATCATTCAGCATGTTGCTATCTCTTTCAAAGTAGTCACGTTAACTGTTTTAATTTTTTAGAGAAGCCATCTTCTGTAATTCTGTAATGTTGGCAAACATTTATGTGTAGACACGGTTCTAAGGTATAATAAAATCTTAGAACCTCAGGTATTGTAATTAGAGTTAATACACAGATTAGGAAATTAAGACCCGGCGAGGTGAATCATTTGCTCAAGATCGCGGGATCTGTTGGCTCTAGGTACAGAACCTGCGCTTTAACTATAATACTCTGCCCGCTCTCTTTTATCTCTCTTTTTCTTAACTTGTTTGGGTTAAGCTCTTAAGAATCAAAGTCAAGACCTGTCAAAAGCCAAGTGCTTTCTCCCACTCCAGTTAAGGACTCTGCAATTCGCATTTGAATCCCGCGTGGCGGGAAGCCGAAGGCAGGTGTCGGGAGCAGCGGGGAGGAGCCGCCAGGCCCCGCCAGCCAATCACAGCGTCCGGGAGCCTCCCTTCCCCCTACGGCGTCCAAGCGCCAAAATTCCAAACGGGACGCGCGCCACTACCTGCCGTCTCCCTCCGCCGAGCTCTGCGAGCCGGCACTATCTAAGAAAAAGGAGAGAGTGGTCTCACGTCACTATCCGCTCGGGTCCTCTACCCTGTCGGTGTGGATTCTCTTCAAGTTCGGCCCAAAGTCCTTTGCTCTACAGATGGGAGGGAAGTTTCGAGCCCGCCGTGATAGGGTGGCGACGTGGGAGGGACAGGCGGCGGAGGGATTCCGGGCGCGCGCGCTGCGGCCGTCGGCGCGGAGCTTGTGGCGCCAGAATTCGGAGCGCGGAAGAGCCTGAGCGGCTGTCGCTTGGCATCGGGTTCGTCTCCCGCCGCCGGGTTCGTCTCCCGCCGCGGACGCCCGGGCGAGGAAGGAGAGAAGATGGTGGTCCTCCGCAGCAGCCTAGAGCTGCACAGCCACCCCGCCGCCTCGGCCACGGACTCTCTGGACCTGTCCAGCGAGTTCCTGAGCCTGGAGCAGATCGGCCGGAGGCGGCTCCGCTCGGCCGGCGCCGCTGAGCAGTCCGCCGTCACCGTGGCCGCCGCGGGCGTGAGTACCGGCCTGGAGCGGGCCCCTCGGGGCCGGACCTGGGGACTGCCGGCGGCCCTTTGCCCGGTGGGGCCCAGGATGGTGGGGTGGGTGGGCGGGCGGTCCGGGTGACAGTTGGCTGGGGGTAGAGGAAGGAGAGGGAGGTAGGTTGGGAGGAGTAGGGTCGAGGACAAGTAAAATGGAAGGCTTCTCAAGATCCGAGCCCCGGAGGGGTGTGGGTCGGGTGGAGAGATGGACTGACTGCGGGAGGGTGAGCGGTGCGTTACCACCCACTTTTACTCGAGAGGAAACCGGAGCCCTCCGCATTCGAAGTGCAGCTGGAGGCCGAATCTCGGTTTGGGGCTGCCCCGCCCCCGACCTCACACACCTCCCTGTCCAGTCGCCCGGGCTCCCGCCCTAGGTTTGCAGCGATCGCGAGCCACACGCATTTACTGAGCGCTTCCTGTATGCATAACAAGTGTTTTAGGGGCCGCGGGGGATAGAAAGGTTGTAACTCAGGTTCCCTGACCTTCATTTACGATCCAGAGGGGTTCGGTAACCAGAACGCAGTGAATAATACCAGGTTGCATAACGTAGAGAGATGGAGAGCAACGTTTCATGTACGTCTTCTTCACTTAAGCCTCATAACAGCTCCATGAGAATGGATAGTTACGATATGGCTCTTACAGATGAAAAAACAGACTCAAGAAGCTAACCAGTAAGTGGTAGATCGAAAATTGGAACTTGGATTCTCTGCCGCCACCACCTTTCCCTTTCTGTTATTTCATGCTACGGTTATAAGCAAGGTCTGTAGGTTTCCAAGGAGGTGCAGGTCTTCCTGAAAAAAGTGCTTCTCCTCCCTTCACCTCCCCACCCCAGCTGCTGAAAGAGACACAGGTGGAGGAGACAGCGCTAACAAAAGGTTAGAGAAATTGAGGAAGCAACGTTAGTAAAGTTAAGGCAGCAGGAAGTAGTCTAGTTCTGTTGAAGGGAGGGTAGTCATGGGGGTGGGAAAACTAGGACCAGAGAGAGGGTTAGAACTGGGAAGTCAGAATGAGAGGCCAAGGGGAGGTAACCTGTGGTGGGAGAGAGGGACAAACCACAGGTAAGAGAGAGATCGCGATAGGAAATTAGTGGTGTCTTTTGTAGAGGCCCTATACGAGTTGTTCCTCTACTGAGGGGAATGAAATGGTCCAGTCAGTCTCTGAAATTGTGATTCTGAATTGAAAAAACAATTTCCTGACTTTTAGGATCTGTTTCTCAATCACAGGCAGAAGTTGTTAAGAGATCTGGGGAGGCTGGACACTTCTTCAATAAACTCAGTCACTCGACTCACTAACCTATGTTCAGAAACAGCTAATTATTTCAGTAAATATTTGAGTGTTTATTATCTTCAGGACAAAGCTAGTTCCTGGGACTGTAATGATGCATTGAATACTGGTTAAGAAACATAGGTGCTTAAAACAACTGTTACTTCTTCCTGTGATAAGCCATAATGGAAAAGAATATGAAAAAGAATGTATGTGTGTGTGTATATATATATACATATATGTATGTATAACTGAGTCACTTTGCTGTACAGCAGTAATTAACACAACATTGTAAATCAACTATACTTCAATAAAAAATTAATTTAAAAAACAACTGTTAGTTATGAATATCAGTTTACCAATATCAGCAGGTTTCTATGCTTAAAAGGGGGTGATACCCACCACAAGGGTAGTGAGAATTAATGTGATCAGGCATGTAAGGAGGTTACCTGAACACTTGGCTGATAGTTAGGACTCAGTCATTGTCAGCTGTTGAGACCACAGTCGATTTTAATGGCCACTCCATTTTTTAAGTTCCTCAAGCTAAAAACCTTAGAATCATCCTTAACTCTTCTCTCCGTTCATATTAGCAGATTCTGTTGGCTTTACTTTCAGAATTTTTTCAGAATCCGACCACGTCTCAGCTGCTCCATTGTTGCCATGCTGGTTCAAGCCATCATCTTTTGCCTGGATTATTAATATAGTGTTTTGGTTTTTGTGTGTGTGTTTTGGTTTGTTTTGGTTTTGTTTGTTTTGATCTAGCACTGTGGCTTGTGGGATCTTAGTTTCCCGACCAGGGATTGAACCCGGGCCCTGACAGTGAAAGCTCCGAGTCCTAACCACTGGACCGCCAGGGAATTCCCATGGATTATTAAAATAAATTCTTGACTAGCCTCCCTGTTTACCACCCTTATATGTAATGCCCTCCTCCCTTGAAAGTCAGTTCGCAGTATAGCTTACAGAGTGATCTTGTAAAAAGTCAAACAGTTGATCACTCCTCTGCTCAGAAATCCCTATCTAAGAGTAAAAGTTTAAAAGTTGAGAAGCAGCCCTGTACCTCCTTGCCCCCTTCTCTTTATGATGACATCCTCTTCCATTCTCCCTTTTGCAAAACCCAGTCTGTTCTACCCTCTCTGGCCTAGCTGCTTCTTGAATCCCAGGGCCTTTGCAGTTGCTCTGCTTTCTTTTGGGAATACTCTTTCCCTGGATATCTGCATGAGCTATTCCTTTACCTTTTACATTTTTTTTAATTAAAAAATAAAAAAAGCCTCAGAACTCGTAGTGCTTAATGTGTTCCAAGAATTTTACAAACATTAACTCGATCCTCATAACCTTATAAGGTAGGTGCGATTATCTTTGTTTTGCAGGTAAGAGGACTGAGGCACAGAGACTTAAATAAGTTGCTCAATTCACCATTATAGTAAGCAATAGAGCTGCGAGTCCTACCTAGGAGAACCTATGAAACAGTCTCTTTCAAGTGTTAGCTAAAGTTTCACCTTTTCAATGATGCTTATCCTAACCACCCTGTTTAACATTGCAAACCACTCATTGACAGGCCCCTTTGCTCTGTTTTATGGTCCCCAGCACTTACCACCTTCTAAATATCCTATAATTTCCTACTTCTAAAATATTTTTATCTCTCCCCAAATCAGAATGTAACTCCATAGGGGTTTGGATTTTGACCTTTTGTTCAGCTGTTATTCCTAGCACCTAGAGCATAGTAGGTGCATAATAAATATTTTGTTGTTGTTTGTCTTGCTGTATCAGTGGTATGTGGTGGTTGAGCAATCAGCACTCACCTGGTTGTTGTAGGGTTGAAAAGATTCTTTTCCAGACTAGGGTTTCCAGTAGGGATTATATCTTTTTGAGACATAGTACTCCTCTCTCAAATCCTCCGTAGAACAAATTGTAATCAGGGTGTTATTTAGTGAGCGTGGGATTGGGTCTTCAGGGGTAATGTATTCATGCTGACAAAGTCCACCAATACCAAAAATGAAACATACCTTTGTGATTGGAATATTTCCTAATTAGGGTTCTTTACATTCAATACATTTGATTTGATTATAGCTTGCTTTTTTACATCAATCATGCATTTCAGAAACTTAACTCCTTGATCCACCCTCATTGTATTTGGGTATTTCCTTGTCTCATTCACACATTTATTGACAGCATTTCTTAGAGTAGGTTCCTTTTAAAGATGGTTGGATTTATTCATATTAATTCATTAACTTGCATTTTTCTTCATCTAATCTTGGAGGCTGACCTTCAAGTTCTGAAGATACCTACAGTTACCTATTTATTAACCACATTTTCACATTTTACTTTTTTTTTTTTAAGTTTTTGGGTGCACTGCATGGCATGTGGGATCTTAGTTCCCTGACCAGGGATCGAACCCTCACCCCCTGAAGTGGAAGTGCAGAGTCTTAACCGCTGGACAGCTGGGGAAATTTCAACCACATTTTACTTTTACCTTTTGAATATGATCTCACTCAACTGCGCTTAAGGGTTTGTTTTCCCCCTGACTTGTATGGGTTCCCTGAAAATATTTTATTGTTGTTTTAAATCTGTTTCTTTGGTTTTTAAGCTTTTATTTTCTTCCTATTTATAAGTTTGGATGCCCTTTTCCTCCAGAGTCAGGCTAGCCATTGCCTATTTCTGTGCTTTCACAGGTCTGAGGCTCTTTGATTCATTAAATTTAGGGTTGTTTCTCATGCTGAAGAGATACTTAAGGATGGGTAGTAGGGGTTTTCTTGGTGATGATTGTACGTTACTTTTGGGTTGTGTTTATGTACGTTTTTATTCTTCGGTATGTTTTTAGGTAAAATGAAACACTGTAGTATGTAGAAGGTACTGTTTTTGGTTGTTTTTTTTTTCAATTGTATGTTTATTTACCCTGGAAAAATATCCCAAACTCGACACTGATATGTACAGCCTATGGGAGATACTTTAAAACTTGAAGCATATCACAACACAAAAATGACAAGTGTACAGTTCAGTGAAGTATGTCAAAGCATGGAGAGGGATATTTTGACAAGTGGCGATGACTGTTGCTCCCTGGAGTGGGCTGCTCTGCATTTGAGAGAGTGTACTTGTTTTGTGACAATAATAGTCCATTATTGTCCATTTTTGTTAGTTTGTGTTGCGCTGGTTCTTGATTTTAGGCTTAGAAGTTGCAACTTTTAGAACAGAGATCTGATGAGATAGTGTTTAGGATGGATTATAGTCAACAGATCTGGAGTTTGGAAGACCAGTTAAAAGATTATAATACTGATAGCTACCATTTACATAGCATTTGCTGTGTTCCAGGCAAGGTACCTAATATGCACACACATATTTCCCCTGTAAAGTAACTATTATTATTTTGTTTGTTTTCCCGAAATTATTATTTTTAAATTTTTATAAATTTATTTATATTTTTAATTTTGGCTGCGTTGGGTCTTCATTGCTGTGCACGGGCTTCTCATTATAGTGGCTTCTCTTGTTACAGAGCACAGGCTCTAGGCGCGCGGGCTTCAGTAGTTGTGGCGCACGGGCTTAGTTGCTCCGTGGCATGTGGGATCTTCCTGCACCAGGGCTCGAATCCGTGTCCCCTGCATTGGCAGGCAGATTCTTAACCACTGTGCCACCAGGAAAGTCCCTATTTTTAAATTGAAGTATAGTAATTTAAAAGTTTACAAATAAAGTATTATTATACTCATTACAGATATGGAAACTAAGGTCTCTATGTAACTTGGAGAAGATTATACAGTTCAATCGTAGGCAGTCTATCTTTAAAAGGTTGGGCTCTTAATTAGTACATTATTATCACAACAGACCAAAGGAGAGAAAACCAGAGCCTAAATTAAGGTGGTATTAAGAGGCACGGAGAGAAAAAGTCCAAAAGTACTACAAGGGGTCTGAGAGCTGTTCAGATAGAGGCAGCAAAGGCAGTGTTGTTTCCAGCTGAAGAGGTAAGCTGTACATCTTTGGGACTATGACGCCAGAGTTCGGTGAGAGGTAAGGACTATTTTTCTTTGTGAGTCACCTATATAGAGTTGAGAGTTGAATCCTTGAAGGTGCATAGCAAAACACAAGAATATTTAAGATCTGAAGCAATGGCTTTATTTTAAGGGTGGGAAGAGGATGAATTAGGTTTAAAAAAAAAAGTATCATGGGCTTCCCTGGTGGCGCAGTGGTTGAGAGTCCGCCTGCCGATGCAAGGGACGCAGGTTCGTGCCCCAGTCTGGGAGGATCCCACATGCTGCGGAGCGGCTGGGCCCGTGAGCCATGGCCGCTGAGCCTGCGCGTCTGGAGCCTGTGCTCCGCAACGGGAGAGGCCACAACAGTGAGAGGCCCGCATACTGCAAAAAAAAAAAAAAAAAATCATGTAAACAAAGGATCAAAGCAAACAACAGAGTGATCATAGAAGTGAATGAGGTAGAGAAGGCCATTGGCTTTAGCTATTTGGAGATTTAGATCTACTGGAAGAGCTGTATGGTTAGAAAGCAAATTGCTGGAACTTGTGGAGTAGATCCATGATGAGTAATTGACCACACCAGTGTTTAAATATGAAGCTAACGAGGGCTGTCACAACTATGTAATGTGGGTATAATGTGTATACCATTGTACATTAGAATACACTGCTTTTTAGGCTTTCAAGAAGCCCCAAGTCTGGATGAATACGTTTCATGTCAGTAATATAACTGTGATCTTAAAAATCCTGTTTAAATTTCATTTGTTGAATTGATAACTTGAATTAACTCAACCAATATGACTCCTATACATATTTTTTATTAATTTAAAGCTTTACTAAGCTTGATCTTTTGTGGAAAAATAACATCAGAATATTTGTTTCTCAATTGTGTCCACTTTGAGGAAAAACTTTTCTTATTGTTGCATGCTCCCTGTTCTAACTTACTGATTCTGCAACATTATAACAGACTTAAAATCTAATGAACTATATTTTTTCTCCTTTTAAACTTCACTTTTAAGAACAATCAGTGCTCTCAATATTAAAGTGGATTTTAGCGAAAGAATAAATGAGGACACTACATCACTAGGTTTAGTTTTCAGACTAAGTATGTTTTCTTTGCTTTTCACTTCTTAGGAAAATTTTTTCTTATAATGTTGCAAAAATGTAAAAAATAGATAGTGAAAGTACCCATTTCTATCATCCAGTGTTAATTACTGTTACTAGTTGGTGTTTAACTTACCTCTTGAGAATTATTTTGATTAGCTGTATTAAAATGTGACTTCGGGGCTTCCCTGGTGGCGCAGTGGTTGAGAGTCCGCCTACCGATGCAGGGGACACGGGTTCATGCCCCGGTCCGGGAAGATCCCACATGCCGCGGAGCGGCTGGGCCCGTGAGCCATGGCCGCTGGGCCTGTGCGTGCGGAGCCTGTGCTCCGCAACGGGAGAGGCCAAAACAGTGAGAGGCCCACGTACCGCAAAAAAAAAAAAAAAAAAAAGTGACTTTGATTTAACAACTGTGCTAGTTTCCTTAGGAAATCAGATGTTCAAAAGATAATTCAGGGCTTCCCTGGTGGTGCAGTGGTTGGGAGTCCGCCTGCCGATGCAGGGGACACAGGGTCGTGCCCCGGTCCGGGAAGATCCCACATGCCATGGAGCGGCTGGGCCCGTGAGCCATGGCCGCTGAGCCTGCGCGTCCGGAGCCTGTGCTCCGCAACGGGAGAGGCCACAACAGTGAGAGGCCCACGTACCGAAAAAAAAAAAAAAAAAAAAAAGATAATTCATCTAGAGGTATTTATAACACAAAAAATTGCAGATTACCTATACATGATACATTAAGCAGTTTGTTAAATTCATGTAATGGCTGAAATACTATTCATTCATGTAAAAAGATTTTTAGAATGGATTTTATGACATGGGAAAATGGTTGTATCACTAGAAAAAAGTAACAAAGAATAAATAATATTATCGCAATTTTAAAATTGTGTGAATGTGTTTGCAAAGGAAAAGAATGGTTTATGCACCAAAAGGTTAACTGTGGTTATCTGTGGGTAGCTTGGAATTAAGGGTGACAGTTTCATCTTTGTACATTTCTTCATTTTTCTGATTATAATGGGCACGTATTGCTTTTTATATTGCTTTTATAAAAACCATTTTTGAAAGTTATATTTTTAAATTCCCCAGTATGCGCCTTTATATAGGTGACTCTCAAAAAACCTGTTTTGTTTTTTTCTCCATGCTGTTAAGGAGAGCCTTTCTTGATGCTTAGTGCTTATTTAGGGACGATGAACTAAGCCACTCACTATGCAAATCAAAGATTCACTTATAAGATTAAATCTTCTAAGTTTCTCAAGGAATCTTTTTCCCGGTATTTAGCAACTTCCTCCTTTCTTTTATCCTATGGAAACAAACTTTTTTTTTTTTATCCCCAGGAATATAGTGACATTTACTTTCTTTTTTTATTGTGATAACATATAGATAACATAAAATTATCATTTTAACCATTTTTAAGTGTATAGTTTTGTAATAAGTACATTCATTGTTCTGCAACCATCACCACCCTCTGCGTGCAGAATTTTTCATCTTGCAAAACTGAAACTCTGTACCTATCAAACACTAACTCCCCTGGGAATTCCCTGGCAGTCCAGTGGTTAGGACTCAGCCCTTTCACTGCCGTGGCCCAGGTTCAATCCCTAGTCGGGAAACAGAGATCCCGCCAAAAAAAAACCCAACACACCACACACACACACACACACACACACACACACACACACACACACCCCATTTTCCCTCTTCCCAGCCCCTGGCAAGGAGCTTCATAAAAGGAACCTTACTTCTTCTGTGACTGACTTATTTCACTTAGCATAATGTATTCAAGGTTCATTCATGTTATTTCAGCGTGTTTAAAATTTCCTTTATTTTAAACACTGAATAATATTCCACTGTATGTACTATATATATGTATATATACATATATATATTTTTTAATCCGTTCATTTGTTGATGAACACTGGGATTGCTTCCACCTTTTGGCTGTTGTGAATATGCTGCTATAAACATGAGCGTTCAAATATCTCTTCAGGTCCCTGCTTTCACTTCTTTTGAGTATATACCCAGAAGCAACATTGCTGGGTCATATGGTAATTCTATGTTGAATTTTTTGAGGAATTGCCATATCATTTTCCACAGTGTACACAAGGGTTCCAGTTTCTTCACATCCTTGCCAATACTTATTTTCTTTTTTTGTTTTTGATAATAGCCATCCTAATGAGTGTGAAGTGGTATCTCATTGGGCTTGATTTGCATTTCCTTATGACTACTCATGCTGAGCATCTTTTCATGTGTATTGACCATTTGTGTATATTCTTCAGAGGAATGTCTATTTAAATATTTTGCCCATTTTTATCTTTTTTTGTTGTTGGTGTTAAAAGTATAGGAGTTCTTTATATATTGTGGATATCAGTCCTTTGTCATTGTCAGATACATGATTTGCAAATATGTTCTCCTGTTCCATGAGTTTCCATTTCACTCTACTGATAATGTCCTTTGTACAAAAGTTCTTTAATTTTGATGAAGTTCAACTTATCTGTTTTTTCTTTTGTTATCTGTGCTTTTGGTGTCCTAAGAAATCATTGCCAAATCCAATGTCATGAAAGTTTTCCCCTGCATTTCCAAATTTTTTTAGCTCTATAATCTCTTTCACATTTTTTAAAAAGTCTTTATTGAATTTGTTACAATATTGCTTGTTTTATGTTTTGGTTTTTTGGCCCTGAGGCATGTAGGATCTTAACTTCCTGACCAGGGATCTAACCCGCACCCCCTGCATTGGAAGGTGAAGTCTTAACCACTGGACCACCAGGGAAGTACCAGCTTTTACATTTTTAAGCTGACCTTAGATGTAAGGTCTCCCCCGCCCCCCGCATAGGTTTAAGTAGTTACAAAGGGATCATTTCTGTCATTTTTTAAGGTTGACATTAAAAAATAAAACTATTACATCACACTTTTATAAGTATCCACTGGAATGTAAAAATTATAGTTATTTGATACCTGTCTTGAAACATTAAAAATTAATAAATGGGGCTTCCCTGGTGGCGCAGTGGTTGAGAGTCCGCCTGCTGATGCAGGGGACACGGGTTCATGCCCTGGTCCGGGAAGATCCCACGTGCCGCGGAGCGGCTGGGCCCGTGAGCCATGGCCGCTGAGCCTGCGCGTCCGGAGCCTGTGCTCCGCAACGGGAGAGGCCGCAACAGTGAGAAGCCTGCGTACCGCAAAAAAAAAAAAAAAAAAAAAATTAATACATGAACAAGTTCTCTTAGTAGTCAGAAATTTTACCTTCTTTTTTTTCCCTCTTTTAATTTGTATTTTCAATCCACTTAACCCACAGCATTTTATCTTGATATATTTTCATGCTTGAAAGTCAGTTATTAATTATCCTTTCATACTTATAAAACAAAAGTTGGATTTTTCCACTTTTCCATGATGACAGAGCTCCAAGAAATAAAATTTTTGTGTATTGAATTATCATTATTAACATTCAATTGATCAAAACAAAAAAGTATCTATTTTGATTAAAAATGATTAAACATAGGAAGTAATCTTTTATTAGGATTTCATGTGGTTTAAGTCTCCCTGCCCACCCAGTTAGTTTAAGTATCTGTGGATGAATCTTTTTTGTTGTTTTTTTGTTTTTTGATTTTTGTTTTACATCTTTATTGGAGTATAATTGCTTTACAATGGTGTGTTAGTTTCTGCTTTATAACAAAGTGAATTAATTATACATATACATATGTTCCCATATCTCTTCCCTCTTGCGTCTCCCTCCCTCCCACCCCTCCAGGCGGTCACAAAGCACCGAGCTGATCTCCCTGTGCTATGCGGCTGCTTCCCACTAGCTATCTACCTTACTTGGTAGTGTATATATGTCCATGCCTCTCTCTCGCTTTGTCACAGCTTACCCTTCCCCCTACCCTGTGGATGAATCTTATTTATTGCTGAAGAGTGTTTTGTCATTAGTTTCATTGTTTTTATAAAGGTAAGCACTGAGAAACATTGTTCATATAAATAAGTAGATAGTAATGAAGGGAATTATATTTGCAGTGCCACTCAGTTTTTCTGGCTTATAAGCAGAAAATCACTTGCCAAACATTTTTAATGGTCTCTTAGCTTGATTAGATCTCCTTTCAATTTTGTTAAAAGCGGAAGAATTGGAAACCACCTAACAAAGGAAAGGATTTGTTGCCTAGCTTAGTCATTCATTCGCTTAACACCTACATTAGTGTTTTTCTTTGGCTTTAGGAAGGTTTTTAATGCCTTGAAGCAGCCCACAATAGTAAGATTCAGAATGAGTGAGAGTTATGACTTTCTTTTGTAAAATGGGAGAAAGGTAAATGAAAGAGGATGCCTGTGTTAAGATGCCTTCTTAGATCCGTTTTTTTTTTTTTTTTTTGGTTTTTTGTGGGGTTTTTTTTTGTGGTACACGGGCCTCTTACTGTTGTGGCCTCTCCCGTTGCGGAGCACAGGCTCCGGACGCGCAGGCTCAGCAGCCGTGGCTCACGGGCCCAGCCGCTCCACGGCATGTGGGATCTTCCCAGACCGGGGCATGAACCCGTGTCCCCTGCATCGGCAGGCGGACTCTCAACCACTGCGCCACCAGGGAAGCCCTTAGGTCCATTTTAAGAAAAAAGTACACATGGAAGTTGAGAGAGTGGAAATAGATACCCTTACAATTTTCCTTGGAAAGTCTTATGTTACACTACACCCATCTAAGATGTAGGTAGGTATTCATCTAAAAAATAATACACCTACCTAAATGTATAGCTATTCTTTTTTGAAACATCCTGAAATATAGGTACACTGATAAAAGTAACAAATCATACGTATCACTTAATACCTTATGAAGAAACTAATTTTTTTAATTGTCCTCTCATGCCTTTGAGAACCTGTCTAATTCTTGCACAGATCCTTGTGGTGTAAATATCCTTACTTTACCTTTGAACCAATCAAATATTCTTCCTGAAACAAAATTCAATGACAAAATATCTTAATAAAATATAAGGAAATGACCAGGTAAAGCCAGCCTGAGGTGCATGGGGTAAGGGGGCACTGATGTTTTATTGTTTTTTAAAAAAAACACTGCCTGTTTTTCTAAAATTATAAGTTTTTAGAGTAGTAAGACATAGGATTATAGAGTTGTTAGGTACATTTGCCTTCTCTTCTAACGTAAAAGTATCCTCTGTATGATTTCTAAGAGGCATGTATGAAATTTTGAATACTTTATGACAGAACCTCTGTAGCTCATAAAGCAACCCAGTAACTTAGAGAGCCTGTAGTCTCTTGAGCAAAAATAAAGTTAAATAGAGCTCTGTGGTTTTTAGAAGAAATTAATGTACCTAAACAGTCTCTAAATTCATTTTTTACATTATGTGGGTGAAATTGGGTGAGATAGTAATTACTCCTTTTTGTCATCCAAACCAAATTACACTTCTGACAGTCCAGTCATTTTAGGGTTGTTTCCAGTGGTTTCATGGTGTATGCGTATCTTTCTAATTTCTGTCCGTAAAATAGAGGAGTACTTACCGTTATGAACTATTACAACTTTTTATCAGTGGTAGAAAATATCACTGGAGACTACTTGTTGTGAAGTAGAACTATAAAACATTAATAAATCTTATACTAGCCACCTCATAGACATTGCTCATATTTGTTCATTGTAAAATGATTATTCTAGAGATTAATTATTTTCGTTTCTTGGGGAGATGCAAAAATGATACTGTGCACCGAAAGCAGTTGTTAAAACTTTTAATCAGAGACAGATCTTAGGAGTTTAACTTGGGGATTTGACTGAAGAAAAACTTAGATGTCTTTCTTAATTTTTTTTTAAAGGATGGGTCTTCAGTTAAGGAAGTTGAAACCTACCACCGGACACGTGCTTTAAGGTGCTTGAGAAAAAATGCACAGAATTCTTCAGATTCTAGTTTTGATAAGAATATGGAAATAACGGAGAAACATACTAATGGCAGGCATTTTACAAGGTAATACAAGATGCTTAAATGCTAATTCAAAATAGTTTTAAAGTAATAATTTAAGTTCTGCATTTAATTTTTAAGTGTGTTCTTGACTGGTCATCAAGAGTCCAGATTGTAAAATGTAATTTATTTGAGATGAAATTGCACTAAATGAATGTTATTGAATTAAAAATTTAATATGTCCTCCGGTCAGGTTTGTTTTTATTTTCTTGTTCAAAGATGGTATCTGTGATATGTGTGAGTGCAACTGAAGAGGTTGGTTGATATAGGATGAGTTCTGGGTACTTGAGTAATCTAAAGAGAGTTTATGACTATAACTTATGATATGTAGTTCTGCTTCATAGTCTGTAAAAAACCTTTATTCAAAATAGTAGTTATATTTCTGATTACTTACTGTCAAGTTTTTCATCAATTCTAAGTCATTTATGAATATCTCTATTGGTATTCTTCTAAGGCTTCACATAGGAGGCAGAACATGGCTTTGTTTTTGTTTTTTGACTTGTTTAGTGGTTCAGTGGTTTTTTGACTAGGTGCTTTATACATATTTAAATTTTGTTTCTCAAGAACCCTGAGGTAGATGGCATGAATTACCTTTTAATACTCAAGGAATTAATTTCAGTGAATTAGGAAGTATGTACTTCATGGAAATTGGGTTTATTTGGTCCAGGGCAAATTTAAATCTAACTTTAATTAGCTCAAAACCTTCACTTTTGTCCCCATTTTGGTGGGCTTAACAGGAATTGGGAGAGGGGTGCCAATTATAATAAAATTTGATGAAATAATTGTTTTTACATTAATTCTTCTCACAAAGAATTTACTCGTAATGACGTAGAAAACTAGAACCATCTTACTCTCAAATAGAATTTTTTTAAAAAATATTTATTTATTTATTTTTGGCTGCGTTGGATCTTCTTTGCTGCGCAAGGGCTTTCTGTAGTTGCAGTGAGTGGGCACTACTCTTTGTTGCGGTGCGCAGGCCACTGTGGTGGCTTCTGTTGTTGCGGAGTGCGGGCTCTAGGGAGCCTGATTCCTCCAGCTCTGTTTTTTTCCCCAGCAAGATTGCTTTGGCTCGATTCTTATTTTGTGTAGCAGATTTTCCAGATAAGTGAGGTTGTGCCCTTTTAAGTTTCTTTTTGGTACTGTTATTTTTTTCAATTACATACTTGGTCTTTTATTGTATATATTTAAATCTGCATCTTGTTTCATCCACTATTCATGGAATACCTACTGTATTTCATGGAATCCAAGTTAGCAACAATTGAAACACACAGCATTATTTTATGAGACAGTAAGAAAGAAAAAAACACTGAAAGTTAAACTATGACATACCATCAGTAGTTAAGATATATCCCAATTTCAGAGATGGTAAAATGGGGGGGAAATGTACAATTTTTAGAATCAATGAAATACAATTTAAGCTACCCCAGTATTTCTGAAACTTGAAGTCTTCTTGGCATGGGGTTGGATTGGTGGGTTCCGTGAATTCTCTATGAGAATTTAAAGATTATTTCATGATCTGAAGAAAAAATATTCTGAATCATCTAAATTGCTACCTCATAGAGAATAGCCATAAAATTTCAGGCACTATTTGGTACCAAGTAGTACTGCTTTAGTTATCTCGGGTTCTGGAGATAAGAACTGAGTCTGGGGACTTCCGTGGTGGTCCAGTGGGTAAGACTCTGCACTCCCAATGCAGGGGGCCCAGGCTCGATCCCTGGTCGGGGAACGAGATCCTGCATGCATGCCGCTACTAAGCAGTCCGCATACCGCAACCAAGAAGTTTGCATGCTGCAACCAAGAAGTCCACATGCCGCAGCAAAGGTCCCACATGCCACAACTAAGACCCAGCACAACCAAAATGAATAAATTAAAAAAAAAAACAAAAAAAACTGAGTCTGACCTTAATACATAAAGGATGCATCTGCTTCCAAGAGAAAGCCACGTGATGTGATGTCATGATGTGCTGTTCAAATGAAGATTTGGAGCACTTCAGATAAAGAGAAATGGATGAATTGAGTCATCATGTTACACAATAAACATAATACATAACATGCCAAACTCAAGAGAAACCCATAGCAGTCTGAACCACATTCACACAGCAAATGGCTCATTTGTTTCAGCAAAACCTCCAATGTATTACGTTAATATTTTTGTTGGTAGTTGTTTTTATAGTTTCATTTGTATAAAACCTAAATGAATTTATTTATATCTAGTTTGGCTTGTACATAATCATAAAAAACTTAATATTGGAAATCCTCAAAAGTCTTTTTCTTTAAAAGGCTCTGTATGTTACTCAGGTCTGTGAAACATTGTGTTAGGTATTAAAGGAATGTATTAAAATAAGTACTTTTTTAATCCTGATTTAAAGATGAGTGACTTGGTGGGACTTCCCTGGTGGTCCAGTGGTAAAGAATCCGCCTTCCAATGCAGGGGACTCGGGTTCGATCCCTGGTCAGGGAACTAAGATCCCACATGGCGCAGGGCAACTAAGCCCGCACGCTGCAACTACTGAGCCTGCACACCGCAACTAGAGCCTGCTTGCTGCAAACTACAAAGCCCACGTGCTCTGGAGCCCGTGCGCCACAACTAGAGAGAGAGAAAACCTGCATGCCACAGCTAGAGAGAAGCCCGCGTGCTGCGACAAAGATCCCACATGCCACAATGAAGATCCTGCGTGCTGCAACTAAGACCGACGCAGCCAAAAATATAAATAAATAAATAAACAAACAAAAATATTTTTTAAGATAATATTATTTTTAAAAATGAGTGACTTGGTGTTTTTAAATGAGGTTGCTTCTAAAATTTATTGAATTCCTATCTTTATTAATTATTTTAAAATAACAATTCACGTACCATTAAAATTCATGATTTTAAAGTGTATAATTCAGTGGTTTTAGAATATTTGCAGTATTGTACAAGTATTGCTGCTATCTAATTTCAGTATATTTTCATCACCCCAAAAGAAACACCATACGCATTATCCCTCCATCCCCAGCCCCTTGGGAACCACAAGTCTACTTTCTATCTCTGTGAATTTGCCTATTCTGGATATTTTATACAAGTGGAATCATACGACATATGTTCTTTCGTGTTTGGCTTCTTTTACTTGGTATGTTTTGAAGGTTCATGTATATTGTAGTATCTATCATCACTTCATTCTTTTTATTGCCAAGTAAGATTCCATTATATGAATGTTACATTTTGTTTATCCACTCATTAGTTGATGAACATTGGTGTACAAATTTTTGTGTGAACATAGGGTTTTGGTTCTTTTGGGTATATACCTAGGAGTGAATTGCTGGGCTAAACGGTAACTCTGTTTTAACATTGTCCAAAGCAGCTGTACCATTTTACATTCCCACCAGCAGTGCATGAGGATTCCAATTTGTCTACATCCTCAGTAACACTTGCCATAGTCTGTCCTTTTGGTTTTAGCCATGTGGGTATGAAGTATCTCATTGTGGTTCTCATTTGCATTTCCTTGGTGGTTAATGATGTTGAATATTTTTTCATGTGCTTATTGGCTGGCCATTTATATTTCTTCTGATCTTTAAAAGAAGAATTACTATCTTTAAAAAAACTCCCTGTATTCACATCATTATTACAAAGACGATAATTTTATATAGTAGTAACACCAGGATCTGTTTGTATAAGACATATAAAGTAGTCTATAGTATTTTTGAATTCTGCCTTATGTAGTTTTCTTATTTCCTATCATGGTGACCCTTTTTGCTGTTGCCAGTTTGACTATAGTAATCTCTAACTTCCTTTCTATGTTTTTTTACCCCTCACCCCTTTATTTTAAATCTATTTGGGGCTCAAAGACCAGGGGACCAAGACTGTTAGAATAATAAAGATTTGAATAACTGTGCCTTGAGAGCAGGATATATATTTGTCTGGTCCTGGAGTTCTTAACTAGGTCCAGTAATCATGGTTTTCAGGGGGCATATGAAACCTCTGAAGTAATGTTTAAACTTGTATATGTATATGCAGTTTTCTAGGGAGAAAAGATCCATAGCTTTCATCAGATTCACAGGAGTTGACAAAAGTCCAGACTCCTGTTTTGGTAAATAGTTTCATTGGAACACAGCCATGCCCATTACTTCTGTCTATGGCTGCATTCCTGCTTCACTGTTAGAGTTGTATGAGTAGTTATGACAGAAACTGACAAGCCAAAAATACTTATTATCTAGCTGTTTAAGAACAAGTATAGCAACCCCTGCAAGGGTAAAAAGTGCTTCCCTTCCCCTACAGGCAAAAAAAAAAAGAAAACCCAGAAAAAAAACACTGCTTTAGTCTTTGTATCCCTAGCACCTGATAGGGGGTCTGGTTTATAAAAGTGTAGACCTACATGGTATGGAGGGAGTGTCTCCTCTATGAGAAAAGCCTGTGAACAAACTAGACCTTGATCTGTAGATGGATTGCTGAAAGGTTTTTTATTTTGTTCTTTGTTCTTACCTGTGTTCCAAAAGAGATAAGGAATTAATGATGACTTACATTGTTAGGAGGACACATGAGTTAGCTCTTCTGGATAAGATGGTTTTGTTTTATTTTAAAGTGTCCCATTTGAAACTCCATGGGTTTAACCAGCACACTTGCAAATATTGCTTGATTCATAGGTTGATTAATATAGCCTATCCAAGTATGGAAAATTGAGCCCCTAAAAATAGGTTAATGAGACATACTGCTTTGTTGCTCAGTGGATTTGGGGAAAAAGATGAGAGAAGGATACTTTGTTTAAGCTTTGGAAGGTCTTCTTTGCAATTCAACAGATTCTGTATACCAGTTTGTAGGTGGGATATCTGATTCACAAATGTGACTCTTTCTACATGTCATGTAAAGATTGTAGCCAGCAAATGTTCGGAGAAGGAAATGAACATGTCACTAAGTTCTGTAACATGTTTATAGGTCCTCAAGGATGTGGGACCACTATATCCCTGTGGTATAAAACACATTGTCTTGTTTTTACTCAGTGCTTAATAGTTTAGTTATACCTAAATACTTAGGCTAAGGATTTCATTTCTTGTTTTAAGTAAGATACTTCGTTCTGATTAATTCTGTTTAGCTAAAAGTTAACGCATACAGTTGGCCCTCTGTATCCACTGGTTCTGCATGTACAGATTCAACCAACAGTGGATTGAAAATATCCCCTCCCCCCAAATTCCAGAAATCTCCAAAAAGCAAAACTTGAATTTACCACTCACCAACAACTGTTTACATAGTATTTACATTGTATTAGGTATTATAAGTAAACTAGAGGTGATTTAAAGTATACAAGAGGACAGGCTTCCCTGATGGCACAGTGGTTAAGAATCTGCCTGCCAACGCAGGGGACACGTGTTCGAGCCCTGGTCCGGGAAGGTTCCCACATGCGGCGGAACACCTAAGCCCATGCGCCACAACTACTGAGCCTGCGCTCTAGAGCCCATGTGCCACAACTACTGAGCCCACGTGCCACAACTACTGAAGCCCGCGTGCCTAGAGCCCGTGTTCTGCAACAAGAGAAGCCTGCGCACCTCAATGAAGAGTAGCCCCCACTTGCGGCAGCTAGAGAAAGCCCACGCACAGCAAGGAAGACACAACGCAGCCAAAAATAAATAAATTTATTAAAAAAAAAATACAAGAGGATGGGGCTTCCCTGGTGACGCAGTGGTTGAGAGTCCGCCTGCCGATGCAGGGGACGCGGGTTCGTGCCCCGGTCCGGGAAGATCCCACGTGCCGCGGAGCGGCTGGGCCCGTGAGCCATGGCCGCTGAGCCTGCGCATCCGGAGCCTGTGCTCCGCAACGGTAGAGGCCGCAACAGTGAGAGGCCCGCGTACCGCAAAAAAAAAATAATAATAAAAATAAAAGAGGATGGGCAGAGGTTATATGCAAATACTATGCCATTTTATATAAGAGACTTGAGCATCCTCGGGTTTTGGTATCCATGTGGGGTCCTGGAACCAATCCCCTGCTGTTACTGAGACACAGCTGTATATCATTGAATTTCACAACAGGGTTCTCAGCCTTTGTTTAGCCATAACAATATATAAGCACAGGTATTCTCACGCTATTTTTTCACTGGTTTTTAGGTAACTCTAAGTATTTACCCTACAAGCTGATTTAATTTTTGGTCCTAGTTTGTAGTATTATAAAATATAGGATTTAAAATCATTTTGAATTATTTGCTATATTTTTTTCATATAGGCAGTTGGCCAGACAGCAGGCTGATAAAAAAAAAGAAGAGTGCAAAGAAGGTAAGTAATGTTAAAGGCATTTAAATTTTTTAAAGCATGTATTTAGTATTTTGTTTACAGGCATATTGTGGTACATACAATAAACTCCATACTTGAAGTGTACAGTTTGTTTGGTTTTGATATAAGTGCATGCCGTCAAACCATCACCACGATAAGGGAGTAAAGATAACCATCACCCTCCAGGATTTCCTCAGGCCCCTTTGTAATCGCTCCTGGCTCCTCTAGCTCCTCTCCATGACCCAAGATTCCTGAGCAGCCACCAATCTGCTTGCTGTCACTGTAGAGAGTGTGACAGCACTCTACAGAGTGCTGTAGAGTATGGTGAGTTTGTATTGTCTAGAGTTTTATATTAATGGAATTATACGGCATGCATTCTTCTTTGGCTTCTTTGACTCAGCATAATTACTTTGAGTATCATCCATGTTGTTGCTTTTTATTGCTGAGTAGTATTCCATTATGTGGATATACCACAATTTTTTTCCTTAGCTTTATTTTAATATAATTGGCATATAACATTGCCTTAACTTAAGGAGTACATTGCATTGTTGATTTGATACTTATATATTGCAAAATGATAATTACCGTGGCTTTATCTAACACCTGCATCATGTCACATAATTACCATTTCTTTTTTGTGCTGAGAACACTCAAGATCCACTCTCCCAGCAACTTTCAAGTATACAATATGGTAGCAGTCTCCATCCTGTTTAGCAGCAGGGACCAATTTCATGGAAGACAATTTTTCCACAGACCGGGGGGCGGGGGTGTTGGGGGGATGGTTTGGGGATGATTCAAGAGCATTACATTTATTGTGCACCTTATTTCTGTTATTATTACATTGTAATATATAATGAAATAATTATACAACTCACCATAATGCAGAATCAGTGGGAGCCCTGAGCTTGTTTTCACTTGCCACTCACTGATAGGGTTTTGGTATGAGTTGGCAAGCAATTGATTTATTATGGTCTCTGTGCAGTCAAATCTCTCTGCTAATGATAATCTGTATTTGCACCTGCTCCCCAGCGCTAGCATCACTGCCTCAGCTCCACCTCAGATCATCGGGCATTAGGTTCTCATAAGGAGTGTGCAACCTAGATCCCTCGCATGCGCAGTTCACAGTAGGGTTTGAGCTCCTATGAGAATCTAATGCCACCACTGATCTGACAGGAGGCGGAGCTCAGGCGGTAATGCAAGTGATGGGGAGCGACTGTAAATACAGATGAAGCTTCGCTTGATCACCTGCTGCTCACCTCCTGCTGTGCGGTCTGGTTCCTAACAGGCTCGTGGGTTGGGGACCCCTGCAATACAGTATTACTAACTATAGCCACTCTGCTGTACATTAGAGCCCCAGAACTTACTCATTTTATGGCTGAAAATTTGTACTCTTTGACTAACAATCTCCCCTTTTTCTCTCACTTCCCAGTCCTTTGTAACCATCATTCTAGTCTCTGTTTCTATGAGTTTGGTTTTTCTAGATTGAACATGTAAATGATATCATTCAGTATTTGTCTTTCTCTGACTTATTTCACTTAGTATAATGCCCTCAAGGTCCATCCATATTACTGCAAATAGCAGGATGTCCTTTCTCATGGCTAAATAATATTCTATTGTGTGTATATTCCACATCTTTATCCATTCACCTATTGATGGACACTTAGGTTGTTTCCCCCAGTTTCATCTTTTGATGGACATCTGGGTTGTTTCCATTTGGGGACTGTCACAAAACTGCTTTGAACATTGTGTACAAGTCTTTGTATTATATATATAGCTTTCATTTTTTCTTGAGAGTGGTATGGCTGGACCTACGGTAGGTGTATGTTGTAACTTTATTTTTGTTTTCTAGTATTTTTGAGAAGGGTAAGTTCAAGAAACTAAAATTTCGTTATATGAAAGTGTAGCTATTCAGTTGTTCATTTTAGAATTGTTTTATAAATGCTGTTATTTCAAATCTTTCTACTTGCTTTTATGTACACATCTATGAAGACAAAGTAATTACAGTTACTCGGTCATTGAGGACTAGAAACATAGTTCAAAAGACAGAACGCTTGCATGAAGAGAATGGTGATGTTGAAGTTCGCCGAAGTTGCAGGATTAGAAGTCGTTATGGTAGCGTGAACCAGTCTGTACTATTTGACAAACTTATAACAAAGTAAGTAAAAATTTAGATCAAGATTATTTAGCTGGCAAAAAACTTTTTGTTGGGGACTAAGTTTTGACTAGCAGGAGTATTTAATGCATTCAGTTTATGTAAAGTATAAAGGAGAGTGATTATTAGAGGACTTTGTAATAATTCTGTATGTGTATTTAAATTCTTACAAAGAATATGAAATATTTTTACATTAGTAAATCAGTGCTTCTATTAAGGGTATTTAAAATCCGAGCACTCAGAGAATACAATGAAAGAAAAATGAAGTTTTTAAAAATATACTACTCTTTTATTTTTTAAATAAATTTCTTTATTTCTGGCTGCGTTGGGTCTTCGTTGCTGCATGCGAGCTTTCTCTAGTTGCATCGAGCTAGGGCTACTCTTCGTTGTGGTGCACAGGCTTCTCATTGTGGTGGCTTCTCTTGTTGCGGAGTGTGGGCTCTATAGAGTGTAGGCTCAGTAGCTGTGGCGCATGGGCTTAGTCGCTCCGCGGCATGTGGGATCTTCCCGGACTAGGGCTCGAACCCGTGTCCCCTGCATTGGCAGGCGGATTCTTAACCACTATGCCACCAGGAAAGTCCTAAAATATACTACTCTTACAGTTTTAGCTTATTTTTATATCATTTTTTTTAAAGCACTGCTGAAGCTGTACTTCAAAAAATGGATGATATGAAGAAGATGCGTAGACAGCGAATGAGAGAACTTGAAGACTTGGGAGTGTTTAATGAAACAGAAGAAGTAAATATATTCTTCCACTAAGGGGATGATTTAATAATCTCCAGTTTAACCTTTTTTCTCTAGAACCTATCCATTTCTTGGTTAAATTATTCATCATTTTGTTCAGCATTTGTTTGATCAGTCACTAGTTATTGCTGGAGTTTTAAGAGTTTATAGCTGGAAATATCTTCATTTTCAGTAGGATTGGAAGGCCCTACTGGATTCTTTTAAATAAACATGCTAAACTTTAATGGATTTTATTTACATATTTTTAGGGGAATCTTAATATGTACACAAGAGGAAAACAAAAAGATATTCAAAGAACTGATGAAGAAACAACTGACAATCAAGAAGGCAGTGTGGGTTAGTCTTTTCTCTTGTTCTGTCTTTTGGGTTTTATTTAGCAGAATATAGCCTTTTTATTCAGAAGCTGTGACATTTATGGTAGTTTATGATAAGTTAGGGTTATCATAGTTTCAAAGAAAAAGTGAAGGCAGGGGAGATAAAAGGGTAATATGTTTTGTTGGGAAAGTACTTAAACATGCTAAAACAAATGAAACTGGTTTGCTTGTATAATACATCTACAGACAGCATATCTCTCTCTACCTGTTTGAGATAAAAGTTGAGTTTTACTATTCTGTTTAGGACTTATTGCTGCAATTTCTTAGAACTTTTATTGAATGAAAAATCAGTTTTCCGAAATGCATTTTAAATGTTTGGTGAGGGCGTTTTACATTATCTTAAGTAGATTATTTGAGTTATACTGCATGTAACTCAGTGGCAGCCAGAAGTCCACTATATCAATGAAATTAGCAGTAACGCTATAAACTTTAGTTTGGTATGTACTGGTAGTAGCCTTTAAACTACTTTTTTCCTTCCCCTAGTTGTTTTTAATTCTATAGTTTTTTACTTCATTTTTTAAAAATCTTCATTTGATGTTGCAGAATTCCAGATTCTTTCTATGAACAACCTAGAAGTAAATAAATTTTAAAAGGAGAGTCTTTTTCTATTCCCCTATTTTAAAAATTGTTAGCATTTGGGTGAGAAGCCTGAAAGTAAATGTTTCTTAATTGTAGAGTCATCCGAAGAGGGTGAAGACCAGGAAGATGAAGATGATGGTGAAGATGAAGATGATGATGAAGAAGATGATGATGAAGAAGATGACGATGATGAAGATGATGACGATGATGAAGATGATGACGATGAAGATGAAGAGGATGGAGAAGAAGATAATCAGAAACGATATTATCTTAGACAGAGAAAAGCTACTGTTTACTATCAGGCTCCATTGGAAAGTAAGTGCTATCTTTTTTTTTTTTTTTTTCCAGGAGAAGATGTAAACAGGTTTCCTTTATCTTCACTGCCTTTCTTCTGTTATTCTTATTTTTCATGTTTTCATTTTGCAGAATACCCATGGCTGTTGTCTTTCATAACTTACCCAAGATGTGCAAGAAGTTATTTCTTCTAAAGAAAGTTAAATGTTAGCCTTGATGAAAGTAAATAATTGGATTATTTTGAAATTTCATGTCTGTTTTTAATTATTTTAGTTTTCACAGTTTTGTACTTTATTTTTTTTAACATCTTTATTGGAGTATAATTGCTTTACAACAAAATGAATCAGTTATATATATACATATGTTCCAATATTTCTTCCCTCTTGCGTCTCCCTCCCTCCCACCCTCCCTATCCCACCCCTCCAGGCAGTCACAAAGCACCGAGCCGATCTCCCTGTGCCATGCGGCTGCTTCCCACTAGCTATCTACCTTACGTTTGGTAGTGTATATATGTCCATGCCTCTCTCTCGCTTTGTCACAGCTCACCCTTCCCCCTCCCTATATCCTCAAGTCCATTCTCTCGTAGGTCTGGGTCTTTATTCCTGTCTTACTCCTAGGCTCTTCATGACATTTATTTTTTCTTAAATTCCATATATATGTGTTAGCATACAGTATTTGTCTCTCTCTTTCTGACTTACTTCACTCTGTATGACAGACTCTAGGTCTATCCACCTCATTACAAATAGTTCAATTTCATTTCTTTTTATGGCTGAGTAATATTCCATTGTATATATATGCCATATCTTCTTTACCCATTCATCCGATGATGGACACTTAGGTTGTTTCCATCTCCAGGCTATTGTAAATACAGCTGCAATGAACATTTTGGTACATGACTCTTTTTGAATTGTGGTTTTCTCAGGGTATATGCCCAGTACTGGGATTGCTGGGTCATATGGTAGTTCTATTTGTAGTTTTTTAAGGAACCTCCATACTGTTCTCCACAGTGGCTCTATCAATTTACATTCCCACCAACAGTGCAAGAGTGTTCCCTTTTATCCACACCCTCCCCAGCATTTATTGTTTCTAGATTTTTTGATGATGGCCATGCTGACTGGTGTGAGATGATATCTCATTGTAGTTTTGATTTGCATTTCTCTAATGATTAGTGATGTTGAGCATTCTTTCATGTATTTGTTGGCAGTCCGCATATCTTCTTTAGAGAAATGTCTATTTAGGTCTTCTGTCCATTTTTGGACTGGGTTGTTTGTTTTTTTGTTATTAAGCTGCATGAGCTGCTTAAAAATTTTGAAGATTAATCCTTTGTCAGTTGCTTCATTTGCAAATATTTTCTCCTATTCTGAGGGTTGTCTTTTGGTCTTGTTTATGGTTTCCTTTGCTGTGCAAAAGCTTTGAAGTTTCATTAGGTCCCACTTGTTTATTTTTTATTTGTTTGTTTTTTTAACATCTTTATTGGGGTATAATTGCTTTACAATGGTGTGTTAGTTTCTGCTTTATAACAAAGTGAATCACTTATACATATACATATGTTCCCATATCTCTTCCCTCTTGCGTCTCCCTCCCTCCCACCACCCCTATCCCACCCCTCCAGGCGGTCACAAAGCACCGAGCTGATCCCCCTGTGCCATGCGGCTGCTTCCCACTAGCTATCTGCCTTACGTTTGTTAGTGTATATATGTCCATGCCTCTCTCCCGCCCTGTCACAGCTCACCCTTCCCCCTCCCCATATCCTCAAGTCCATTCTCCAGTAGGTCTGTGTCTTTACTCCTGTCTTACCCCTAGGTTCTTCATGACATTTTTTTTCTTAAATTCCATATATATGTGTTAGCATACGGTATTTGTCTTTTGCTTTCTGACTTACTTCACTCTGTATGACAGACTCTAGGTCTATCCACCTCATTACAAATAGCTCAATTTCGTTTCTTTTTATGGCTGAGTAATATTCCATTGTATATATATGCCATATCTTCTTTATCCATTCATCCGATGATGGGCACTTAGGTTGTTTCCATCTCCGGACTATTGTAAATAGAGCTGCAATGAACATTTTGGTACATGACTCTTTTTGAATTGTGGTTTTCTCAGGGTATATGCCCAGTAGTGGGATTGCTGGGTCATATGGTAGTTCTATTTTTAGCTTTTTAAGGAACCTCCATACTGTTCTCCACAGTGGCTGTATCAATTTACGTTCCCACCAACAGTGTAAGAGGGTTCCCTTTTCTCCACACCCTCTCCAGGATTTATTCTTTATAGATTTTTTGATGATGGCCATTCTGACTGGTATGAGGTGATACCTCATTGTAGTTTTGATTTGCATTTCTCTAATGATTAATGATGTTGAGCATCCTTTCACGTGTTTGTTGGCAGTCTGTATATCTTCTTTAGAGAAATGTCTATTTAGGTCTTCTGCCCATTTTTGGATTGGGTTGTCTGTTTTTTTGTTATTGAGCTGCATGAGCTGCTTGTAAATTTTGGAGATTCATCCTTTGTGAGTTGCTTCATTTGCAAATATTTTCTCCCATTCTGAGGGTTGTCTTTTGGTCTTGTTTATGGTTTCCTTTGCTGTGCAAAAGCTTTGAAGTTTCATTAGGTCCTGTTTGTTTATTTTTGTTTTTATTTCCTCTTCTCTAGGAGGTGGGTCAGAAAGGACCTTGTTGTGATTTATGTCATAGAGTCTTCTGCCTATGTTTTCCTCTAAGAGTTTGATAGTTTCTGGCCTTACATTTATGTCTTTAATCCATTTTGAGCTTATTTTTGTGTATGGTGTTAGGGAGTGATCTAATCTCATACTTTTACATGTACCTGTCCAGTTTCCCAGCACCACTTATTGAAGAGGCTGTCTTTTCTCCACTGTACATTCCTGCCACCTTTATCAAAGATAAGGTGTCCATATGTGCGTGGGTTTATCTCTGGGCTTTCTATCCTGTTCCATTGATCTATCTTTCTGTTTTTGTGCCAGTACCATACTGTCTTGATTACTGTAGCTTTGTAGTATAGTCTGAAGTCAGGGAGCCTGATTCCTCCAGCTCCGTTTTTCGTTCTCAAGATTGCTTTGAAAAAAAAAAAAAAATTGCTTTGGCTATTCGGGGTCTTTTGTGTTTCCATACAAATTGTGAAATTTTTTGTTCTAGTTCTGTGAAAAATGCCAGTGGTAGTTTGATAGGGATTGCATTGAATCTGTAGATTGCTTTGGGTAGTAGAGTCATTTTCACAATGTTGATTCTTCCAATCCAAGAACATGGTGTATCTCTCCATCTATTTGTATCGTCTTTAATTTCTTTCATCAGTGTCTTATAATTTTCTGCATACAGGTCTTTTGTCTCCTTAGGTAGGTTTATTCCTAGGTATTTTATTCTTTTTGTTGCAGTGGTAAATGGGAGTATTTTCTTGATTTCACTTTCAAATTTTTCATCATTAGTGTATAGGAATGCCAGAGATTTCTGTGCATTAATTTTGTATCCTGCTACTTTACCAAATTCATTGATTAGCTCTAGCAGTTTTCTGGTAGCATCTTCAGGATTCTCTATGTATAGTATCATGTCATCTGCAAACAGTGACAGCTTTACTTCTTCTTTTCCGATTTGGATTCCTTTTATTTCCTTGTCTTCTCTGATTGCTGTGGCTAAAACTTCCAAAACTATGTTGAATAAGAGTGGTGAGAGTGGGCAACCTTGTCTTGTTCCTGATCTTAGTGGAAATGCTTTCAGTTTTTCACCATTGAGGACGATGTTGGCTGTGGGTTTGTCATATATGGCCTTTATTATGTTGAGGAAAGTTCCCTCTATGCCTACTTTCTGCAGGGTTTTTATCATAAATGGGTGATGAATTTTGTCGAAAGCTTTCTCTGCATCTATTGAGATGATCATATGGTTTTTCTCCTTCAGTTTGTTAATATGGTGTATCACGTTGATTGATTTGCGTATATTGAAGAATCCTTGCATTCCTGGAATAAACCCCACTTGATCATGGTGTATGATCCTTTTAATATGCTGTTGGATTCTGTTTGCTAGTATTTTGTTGGGGATTTTTGCATCTATGTTCATCAGTGATATTGGCCTATAGTTTTCTTTCTTTGTGACATCCTTGTCTGGTTTTGGTATCAGGGTGATGGTGGCCTCGTAGAATGAGTTTGGGAGTGTTCCTCCCTCTGCTATATTTTGGAAGAGTTTGAGAAGGATAGGTGTTAGCTCTTCTCTAAATGTTTGATAGAATTTACCTGTGAAGCCATCTGGTCCTGGGCTTTTGTTTGTTGGAAGATTTTTAATCACAGTTTCAATTTCAGTGCTTGTGATTGGTCTGTTCATATTTTCTATTTCTTCCTGATTCAGTCTTGGCAGGTTGTGCATTTCTAAGAACTTGTCCATTTCTTCCAGGTTGTCCATTTTATTGGCATAGAGTTGCTTGTAGTAATCTCTCATGATCTTTTGTATTTCTGCAGTGTCAGTTGTTACTTCTCCTTTTTCATTTCTAATTCTATTGATTTGAGTCTTCTCCCTTTTTTTCTTGATGTGTCTGGCTAATGGTTTATCAATTTTGTTTATCTTCTCAAAGAACCAGCTTTTAGTTTTATTGATCTTTGCTATTGTTTCCTTCATTTCTGTTTCATTTATTTCTGATCTGATTTTTATGATTTCTTTCCTTCTGCTAACTTTGGGGTTTTTTTGTTCTTCTTCCTCTAATTGCTTTAGGTGCAAGGTTAGGTTGTTTATTCGAGATGTTTCCTGTTTCTTAAAGTAGGCTTGTATTGCTGTAAACTTGCCTCTTAGAACTGCTTTTGCTGTATCCCATAGGTTTTGAGTTGTCGTGTCTCCATTGTCATTTGTTTCTAGGTATTTTTTAATTTCCTCTTTGATTTCTTCACTGATCACTTTGTTATTAAGTAGTGTATTGTTTAGCCTCCATGTGTTTGTATTTTTTACAGATCTTTTCCTGTAATTGATATCTAGTCTCATAGCATTGTGGTTGGAAAAGATACTTGATACAACTTCAATTTTCTTAAATTTACCAAGGCTTGATTTGTGACCCAAGATATGATCTATCCTGGAGAATGTTCCATGAGCACTAGAGAAAAATGTGTATTCTGTTTTTTTGGATGGAATGTCCTATAAATATCAATTAAGTCCATCTTGTTTAATGTATCATTTAAAGCTTGTGTTTCCTTATTTATTTTCATTTTGGATGATCTGTCCATTGGTGAAAGTGGGGTGTTAAATTCCCCTACTATAAATGTGTTACTGTCGATATCCCCTTTTATGGCTGTTAGTATTTGCCTTATGTATTGAGGTGCTCCTATGTTGGGTGCATAAATATTTACAACTGTTATATCTTCTTCTTGGATCGATCCCTTGATCATTATGTAGTGTCCTTCTTTGTCTTTTGTAATAGTCTTTGTTTTAAAGTCTATTTTGTCTGATATGAGAATTGCTAGTCCAGCTTTCTTTTGATTTCCATTTGCATGGAATATCTTTTTCCATCCCCTCACTTTCAGTCTGTATGTGTCCCTAGGTCTGAAGTGGGTCTCTTGAAGACAGCATATATACGGGTCTCGTTTTTGTGTCCATTCGGCTAGTCTGTGTCTTTTGGTTGGAGCATTTAATCCATTTACATTTAAGGTAATTATTGATATGTATGATCCTGTCACCATTTTCTTAATTGTTTTGGGTTTGTTATTGTAGGTCTTTTCTTTCTCTTGTGTTTCCTGCCTAGAGAAGTTCCTTTAGTGTTTGTTGTAAAGCTGGTTTGGTGGTGCTGAACTCTCTCAGCTTTTGCTTGTCTGTAAAGGTTTTAATTTCTCCATCAAATCTGAATGAGATCCTTGCTGGGTAGAGTAATCTTGGTTGCAGGTTTTTCTCCTTCATCACTTTAAATATGTCCTGCCAGTTCCTTCTGGCTTGCAGAGTTTCTGCTGAAAGATCAGCTGTTAACCTTATGGGGATTCCCTTGTGTGTTATTTGTTGTTTTTCCCTTGCTGCTTTTAATATGTTTTCTTTGTATTTAATTTTTGACAGTTGGATTAATATGTGTCTTGGCGTATTTCTCCTTGGATTTATCCTGTATGGGACTCTCTGTGCTTCCTGGACTTGATTAACTATTTCCTTTCCCATATTAGGGAAGTTTTCAGCTATAATCTCTTCAAATATTTTCTCAGTCCCTTTCTTTTTCTTTTTTTCTTCTGGAACCCCTATAATTCGAATGTTGGTGCATTTAATATTGTCCCAGAGGTCTCTGAGACTGTCCTCAGTTCGTTTCATTCTTTTTTCTTTATTCTGCTCTGCAGTAGTTATTTCCACTATTTTATCTTCCAGGTCACTCATCCGTTCTTCTGCCTCAGTTATTCTGCTATTGATCCCATCTAGAGTCTTTTTCATTTCATTTATTGTGTTGTTCATCGTTGTTTGTTTCATCTTTAGTTCTTCTCTTCTAGGTCCTTGTTAAATGTTTCTTGCATTTTGTCTATTCTATTTCCAAGATTTGGGATCATCTTTACTATCATTATTCTGAATTCTTTTTCAGGTAGACTGCCTATTTCCTCTTCATTTGTTAGGTCTGGTGGGTTTTTATCTTGCTCCTTCATCTGCTGTGTGTCTTTCTTCTCATTTTGCTTATCTTAACTGTGTTTGGGGTCTCCTCTTTGCAGGCTGCAGGTTCGTAATTCCCGCTGTTTTTCGTGTCTGTCCCCAGTGGCTAAGGTTGGTTCAGTGGGTTGTGTAGGCCTCCTGGTGGAGGGGACTAGTGCCTGTGTTCTGGCGGATGAGGCTGGATCTTGTCTTTCTGGTGGGCAGGTCCACGTCTGGTGGTGTGTTTTGGGGTGTCTGTGGACTTATTATGATTTTAGGCAGCCTCTCTGCTAATGGATGGGGTTGTGTTCCTGTCTTGCTAGTTGTTTGGCATAGGATGTTTAGCACTGTAGCTTGCTGGTCGCTGAGTGAAGCTGGGTGATAGTGTTGAGATGGAGATCTCTGGGAGATTTTCGCCATTTGATATTATGTGGAGCTGGGAGGTCTCTTGTGGACCAATGTCCTGAAGTTGGCTCTCCCACCTCAGAGGCACAGCACTGACTCCTGGTTGCAGCACCAAGAGCCTTTCATCCACACGGCTCAGAATAAAAGGGAGAAAATGTAGAAAGAAAGAATTAGTAGTATAAGAAAGAAAGAAAGAAAGGAGGGAAGGAGGGAGGGAGGAAGGAAGGAGGGAAGGAAGGAAAAAAGAAAGAAAGAAGATAAAGTAAAATAAAATAATGTAAAGTAAAATATAATAAAGTTATTAAAATAAAAAAATAATTATTAAGAGAAAAAAACGGACGAATAGAGCCCTAGGACAAATGGTGGAAGTAAAGCTATACAGACAGAATCTCACATAGAAGCATACACATACACACTCACAAAAAAAGGAAAAGGGGAAAAAAATCATAAATCTTGCTCTCAAAGTCCACCTCGTCAATTTGGGATGATCGTTGTCTATTCATGTATTCCACAGATGCAAGGTACATCAAGTTGATTGTGGAGCTTTAATCCGCTGCTTCTGAGGCTGCTGGGAGAGATTTCCCTTTCTCTTCTTTGTTCTCACATCTCCCAGGGGCTCAGCTTTGGATTTGGCCCCACCTCTGCGTGTAGGTCGCCGGAGGGCATCTGTTCTTCACTCAGACAGGATGGGGTCAAAGGAGCCGCTGTTTCGGGGGCTCCGGCTCACCCAGGCCGGGGGTGGGGGGAGGGGCACGGAGTGCGGGGCGAGCCTGCGGCGGCAGAGGCCGGCGTGACGTTGCACCAGCCTGAGGCGCGCCGTGCGTTCTCCCGGGGGAGTTGTCCCTGGTTACCGGGAACCTGGCAGTGGCGGGCTGCACAGGCTCTCCGGAAGTGGCGTGTGGATAGAGACCTGTGATCGCACAAAGGCTTCTTGGTGACGGCAGCAGCGGCGTTAGCGTTTCAGGCCCTTTTAGCCGCGGCTCACGCCCGTCTCTGGAGCTCAGTTACGGAGCATCCTTAATCCCCTCTCCTAGCGAATCAGGATACAAAGCAGGAAAAAAAGTCTCTTGCCTCTTCGGCAGGTCCAGGCTTTTCCCCGGACTCCCTCCCTGCAGGCTGTGTTCATGCCTCGAACCCCAGTCCGCCCCCGGCGCTCCGGCCGAAGCCGGAGCATCAGCTCCCAGCCCCGCCCGCCCCGGCGGGGGAGAACACAAGCCTCTCAGGCTGGTGAGTGCCGGTCGGCACCGATCCTCTGTGCGGGAATCTCTCCTCTTTGACCCCCGCACCCCTGTTACTGGGGGTTTCTTGCCTTTTGGGAGGTCTGAGGTCTTCTGCCAGCGTTCAGTAGGTGTTCTGTAGGAGTTGTTCCACGTGTAGATGTATTTCTGGTGTATCTGTGGGGAGAAAGGTGATCTCCGCATTTTACTCTTCCGCCATCTTCCCGGAAGCTCTGTACTTTATTTTATAAGTTAGTGTAAATAGGATCGCTTTTGATTTATGTTAAAGTTGTACCTCAATACATCTGAGCGTATATATGCAAAGCTGATAATCAGCTATTATGCATCAGTATAATCATAATGGTTGTTTATGGCCAGTGTGTGTTTTGGTTAGTTGTTGTTTATGCTACACATATATATTCAACAGCAACGTTGCAGGCATAAACGATTTAAAACATGAACAGTAAAATATTCTACAGTAGATATGTACTAGTATTTTCATGGAAAGTAGCATCATTGTAAATATTTAGGTGAAGAGCAAAATTGTCTTTATACATATTTATATGTCACATACATATAATTTTTTTTTTTAGAACCTCGTCATCAGAGAAAGCCCAACATATTTTATAGTGGCCCAGCTTCTCCCAAAAGACCAAGATATCGATTATCTTCTGCGGGACCAAGAAGTCCTTATTGTAAACGAATGAACAGGTTTGGTTCTGAAATAGTGACTGATTTATGACAACATAGTTGTCTGTATGTTAAGGTAGGATTGTAGAGTCTTAGGATTAGGTGTATCAGGATAGAATTCTAGAATTGTATATTTGGGAGAGTTAGCTCTATGCCTTTAGCGTTCTAATCCCCACTACCACTGACTAGTTTTTGGTTTTGCTTCCACTGATAGGAATTGTTAACAACTACCACGGTAAGGTAGTTTGTTCCATTGTTCCACACTAATAATAGAGAGCTACCTTTGCTTCAGTGTTTACTGTATTCCTGGCTTGGTGTTAAGCATTTTACATAGATTGTTTCATTTAATTTTCACATTAAGTTAGAGTATAGGTTTAGTCTTCTCTTCACATACTGTCCTAGATATATTTTCTTACCATGACAAATTCTAAGTTACATAGCTTCTAGACTTATGACTGTGACCATCCATTTTTGGATATATTTTTCAAATTTGCTCTTCTTACATACTGGGAAACATTAATTTTCTATGACTATTCAAATTATTTGTGGGTTTCTTTTCCTTTTACATCCTAACACTTGTTGCCTATCTGTCATACTTAAGTCTAAAGAGGTAATTCTTGTTATTTCTTCATTCTCCTGAGTAATAACAGATTTTCTGATGCATTAGAAATTTTCTGGGTAATAGTAGCATTATAGTAGTTCATGAATGAGAAAACTTATAGGGTGAAGCCTAAAAAGGCAGAAAAAAATGACACTCATGTGGGGAATGGTGCTTTTTTCCTAGTATTATTAATGTGCTCAGAAGTAAGACTGAGGTCTTATGAGACTTCAACTATTCGAACAGTTTTTAGAAGCCTCCTCATTAGATGCAGACTATATCTGATCATGTTTTGGCCATGGAAGGCAACACCTCTATAGGTACTGACAAATTTCTCTCTTCTAGGACAAATATGAACCCAGGGTCTTTTAATTTGATGTTCAGAGTCTCAAAATCACAAGTGTACGGTCTAGATTTCTTGTTTCATCATCCCTTTTCACACAACCAGAGCCCAGAAGCATAGAGAATCAGAAAGACAACCTGTCAGGGCTGCCCAAGATAAACTGCACTTGAAAAGAGGCCAGTCACAACTACTGAAGCCCGCGTGCCTAGAGCCCATGTTCCACAACAGGAGAAACCACCTCAGTGAGAGGCCTGCGCACTGCAACGAAGAGTAGCCCCCGCTCGCCGCAACTAGAGAAAGCCTGCGCGCAGCAACAAAGACCCAACGCAGCCAAAAATAATAAATAAATTTTAAAATAAATAAATAAATAATAAAATAAAATAGGTAACCAACAAGGACCTGTATAGCACAGGGAACTATACTCAATATCTTGTAATAACCTATAAGGAAAAAGAATCTGAAAAAGAATATATACATATTTTTATATATAGATGTATGTATAACTGAATCACTGTGCTGTACACCTGAAACTAACACAACATTGTAAATCAACTATACTTCAATTAAAAAAAAAAGTTAAACACACACACAAAAAAAGAAAAGAGGCCAGGGACTTTTGTGATGGTCCAGTGGGTAAGACTCAGCGCTCCCAGTTCCGGGGGCCCGGGTTCGATAGCCGGTCAGGGAACTAGATCCCACATGCGTGCTGCAATTAAGAAGTCCACATGCCACAGCAAAGATCCTGTGTGCCACAACTAAGACCCAGTGCAGCCAAAATAAGTTAATAAATATTAAAAAAAAAAAAAAAGGAGGCCATGCTGTCAGTACTTTTCATAGGCCCCATAGGATATTGTTAAAGACCAATATTTTGATAGTGTAATTTAATGATCTTCAGAAAAGGAGAGTAAGGTGTAGTGCTCCCTGGAGTCCCCATCAAGCATAGGGCCCAGGGCAGCTGTCTTGGTTGACTGACTCACAAAACAGGCCTATGTTTGATCCCACAGAAGTGAGAGGCTGGCAGTTACTTTGAAATTTAATTTCTTTTCCCATATTTAATGTGTTTATATTTCTGGAATTAACATGCTTGTTGATTGACTTACCTCTGTAATCACCACCTACGATATATCTTGCAGTAGGGAGGAATTTTTTTTGCCTGTTTCGTGCTTGAGTTCCCATATTTGGTTCACAGGGTATACTCTTTCTCTGTGGAGAGTGTCTCATGTCATTGCATAGCTCCTTGGGTACAGGATTTTTTCCCCCTCCTATTATTTAACAAATGTTTGAGTACTACTATGTGCCAAGCACTATGGATATAAAAATGACTTAAGTCAGAATTCCTGCCCTTGGATCTCGGACTAGTGGAGGATTCTGACTCATTTAAACTATGAACCAAGAGGTTTAATCTGTACCCTGAGTCACATTATTTGGCTTAATTACCTTGGTGTTGGTTTTGATAATTCCCTTTAGACTTTTTCTTTTTGATAACAACTTTATTGTGATATAATTCACATGCCATATAGTTCGCCCATTTAAAGTATACAATTCAATGGTTTTTATTCACTGAGTTGTGCAACTATCACCACAATTTTGTTTTATTTTTTAATATTAATTTTATTTATTTATTTATTTTGGCTGCACCAGGTCTTAGTTGTGGCACGCGGGATCTTTGTTGCAGCATGTGGAATCTTTTAGTTGCAGCATGTGGACTTCTTAGTTGTGGCATGCAAACTCTTAGTTGCGGCATGCATGCGGGATCTAGTTCCCCTACCAGGGATCAAACCTGGGCCCCTTGCATTGGGAGAGTGGAATCTTACCCACTCGACCACCAGGGAAATCCCAACCACCACAATTTTAGAACATTTTTCTTGCCTCAAAAAGTAACCCTGGGGACTTACCTGGTGGTCCAGTGGTTAAGACTCAGCTCTCCCAATGTAGGGGGCACAGGTTCCATCCCTGACCAGGGAACTGAGATCCCGTACATGCACGGTGTGACCAAAAAAAAGAAAAAAGAAATGTAACCCCGTACTCTTTAGTTATCACTCACCAATGCTTCCAGCCCTAACCTACCACTGTTCTATTTTCTGTCCGTATAGATTCTGGGTATTTCATATAAGTGGAATTCTTTGTGACTGGCTTCTTTTGCTTGGTATAATATTTTCCAGGTTCATCCGCATTGTAGGATGTATTAGTACTTCATTCCTTTTTATTGCCAAATAAGATTCCATTGTATAAATATACTATACTTTGTTTATCCCTTTATTAGTTGATAGACATTTGGGTTGATTCTACTTTTTGGCTATTATGAATAATGCTATTATGAATATTCATGTACAACTTTTTGTGTGAACAAATGTTTTCATTTCTCTTGGGTATATACCTAAAAGTGGAATTGCTAGATCAAATGCTAGCTATATTTAATGTTTTGAGGAATTGCCAGATTGTTTTTCCAAAATGGCTGCTGCACTTTACATTTCCACAAGCAATGTACTAGAGTTCCAATTTCTCTACACCTTTACTAGCACTTGTTATTACCTGATCTTTTGAATGTAGCCCTTTAAACCTTTTTTTTTTTTCCAATTTCTTCACCATGGTGGAGTTAACATCTCATTCCTTCTAACAACTTTAATGGTAGTCATTTGGCTTATTAGTCTTTTTACTTTTTCTTGAAGAGACCAGCGTCTGTTTATCATTTATATCCTACTTAGGCAGGGAAAGAAAGCACACATCCAAAGAGTTGTTTGAACATTGCTCTTAGTGAAACTTGCAGCCACAATGTAGGATTTTTGAAGGGTCTTTGGCGTACTTACATAGCAGAACTTCAGAAATGCTGCCTTTAAGTAGGATTTTCTTTCTTCCTTGTGATTGCTAACCTCTAGTCATCTAAAGTTTACTCTTTAGCTTCAGTTTGGAGTTTCTGGAACAAGCCTAGCCCCTTTAAACAAGAAGGTAACATAAATAGCACAATTGCTTCACCGGTATTACAAAGTACACGTTACTGGTTGTCAAGGAACTAGAACTGGCAACTCTAGACGCTCTGGTTAGGTTCAAAGTGCTGGTTCAGTGCTGTCTGTGCCAAATTTTTCAAAAGTTATTAGTAAAATGGAAAAACGAAAAAGTGAATGTGGGTATATGTATTTAGAATTTTTTTAAAAAACTGAAATAATGGCCTTTCTACAGTGTAATTTTGAAGAACTAGGACTGCCTAGGTTGTGAGTTCAGCTCTACCACTTATTAATGACCTTTTCCAAGTTATTTATCCTCTCCATGCTTTAGTTTTTTGATCTGTAGAATGGAGACAGTAGCACCTATCTCATAGAATTGTGCAAATTAGGTGAGTTAATACCTAGAAAATGTTTAAAATAGTATCTGGCATATGTTAAGTTCTATATGCGTTTGTAACTATAATGTTCAAAAATAATCCCTACTTTGCACATCAGACGTTGGAAACTTTCTCAGTCCACAAGGTTTTGTTGTTTGCTTATAACTTTATTGGTTTATGAAATAAACAACTGGAGATCATCAATGTGGTAGTGTACAGAAGGTGGATTTTTTTTTAAATAGACAAAGGTTTTGAATTATACCATCATTGACTAATTCTGATATTTTAAGCAAGTTCTTTAAACTATGAGCCACGTTGGCCCCAACTGTATAATGAGCCTACTAATATGTACTTGTCCAATTTTAATTAAGTTTGATAATACGTCAACCACCTGGTACAAGAAACACTTAGTAAATGTTAGTCCTTTTTATTAATTGTTAGTCTTAATTATGTGAATACCCACTGAATTCACACACAATTATGTATATTACATAATTATAAGTAAGATTCTATTATAATATTAATGATAGTATTAAATAAGTTAGTCTTGCATATAAAACTGGAGACTTGTACTCGGTGGTTTTACAGGCAGATCACAAATATGGTCTTTGGACGTGTTTGAATGGGTAGATGGTGAAGGATTATTTTCTTACTTATATCTGTTTCCACAGCCCCTTATCAAAACCCTGGGGCTGCTTTATATTTCAGAATTCAGATTTGGGGGAGGGATTTACAAAGAAAACATACAGCATATATAATGTGCAATATTAACATTTGTAGGTGTGTCTGGGCCAGCACTGTATAGTCAGATATATTAATTTTATAGTAAAATGTATGAATAACCATAGTAAGCAGGACAAATAGAGATTTTGAATTGCCTTTATGACATTTCAGGTCATGTTTTGCTGCTAAGTGAATAATGAAAAAAGTTGTTTTCAGAGGTTTTTTTTAGGTATAAGATTCTGGACCTCAATTTTTCAGATAATAGATTGTGAACCTTTTATATTTTTGGACATACCTACTTAACCATGATTGTACTCTGACTCAGGAAATGCTCTAGACCCTGAGCCAATAGAATGATTAAATCTGGTTTTCCCAGCCAGATTCTGTTTTTATTCTGTGAGTCTTTGCAACTGTCCAAAGGCAGAAGTGATTTTAAAACTTTTTGAGTATTTGCAGCACTCAGCATTGTATTTTTGTTTTGAATTTTATTTATTTTTTTATACAGCAGGTTCTTATTAGTTTCTATTTTATACATACTAGTGTATATATGTCAATCCCAATCTCCCAATTCATCCCACCACCACCACCCCACCCACCATTGTCCCCCCTTGGTGTCCATAAGTTTGTTCCCTACACCTGTGTCTCTATTTCTGACTTGCAAACAGGTTCATCTGTACCATTTTTCTAGATTCCACATATATCAGCATCGTATTGGATACTACCAACCAGCCTACGATTTTGATTATTTTTATCTTTTTTTTTTTTTTTTTCGGTACGCGGGCCTCTCACTATTGCGGCCTCTCCCGTTGTGGAGCACAGGCTCCGGATGCGCAGGCGGACTCTCAACCACTGCGCCACCAGGGAAGCCCTATTTTTGTCTTTTTTTTTTTTAATTAATTTATTTATTTTTGGCTGCGTAGGGTATTCGTTGCTGCGCACGGGCTTGCTCTAGTTGTGGTGAGTGGGGGCTACTCCTCGTTGCGGTGCGTGGGCTTCTCATTGCGGTGGCTTCTCTTGTTGCGGATCACAGGCTCTAGGCGCGTGGGCTTCAGGGGTTGTGGCTCGCGGACTCTAGAGCGCAGGCTCAGTAGTTGTGGCGCACAGGCTTAGTTGCTCCGCGGCATGTGGCATCTTTCCGGAACAGGGCTCAAACCCATGTCCTCTGCATTGGCAGGCGGATTCTTAACCACTGCACCACCAGGGAAGTCCAATACCTTAATTTTTTAAATATTGATTTTGTATGATTAAATGATAATATTTTGGATATATTGGGATATATAAAATACATTATTAAAATTAATTTTACTCTGTTTAGTGTGGTTAATAGAAAATTTTAAATTACATTTTTGGCTTGCATTTCATATCTATTGGACAGCAATGAGATCATTCAAAAGTTATGTACTTTGCCTTCATTTCATAAAAATGTGCATCTAACCTTATGGCTTTTTTTTTTTTTTTTTTTGGCTGCCCTGGGTCTTAGCTGTGGCAGGTGGGCTGCTTAGTTGCAGCACGTTGGCCCCGTAGTTGCGGCTCCAGGGCTCCTTAGTTGTGGCTCACGGGCTCCTTAGTTGTGACATGCAAACTCTTAGTTGCGGCATGCATGTGGGTGTGGGATCGGACCCAGGCCCCCTGCATTGGGAGCACGGAGTCCCATCCACTGCACCACCAGGGCAGTCCCAATCCTATGGTTTTTATTATTATGCAGTTCTATTAAAAATTGTTTAAGAAATATCTTTTTAAAAGCCACAGCTGAAAACTTTTCCATCTTAGACTTTACAGTATAAATTCCTCGTGGAGTTTGAGACTAGCAAGAATTGTCACTTGGGGTGAGCATGGTGTGCTTTTACTTGTGTTCAGTTGGAGCAGGCATTTTTTGCTTAGGCATTCTGCTACAAGCATCTTAACTTTTAACATAAGTGTGTTCATTCTTCCAGCTATAAAACAAGCAGGTTTTTCTAGGTATATTTTTTGTAACCTACCATAACTGTTTTTGAAAGTAATTAGGAAAATAGTGATTCATTCTTGCTTGAAAGGGTTGATATGGATCCAGGTGCTGGTAGACTGAGTATTTTGCTGAGAGGTATAGTAGCAGAGTTGTTGCAGATCTGGAGACATGCTGCTTGTATGTGATTCCTAGATTTGCCATTTCCTAGTTGCGTGATCTTGGGCATTACAGTTAACCTTTCTGTGCCTCGGTTTTCTTTTAAAATTGGGGAAATAATAATACCTACTTCATAAGAATATTGTGAGGATTTAATGAATTTATACATGTAAATCACCTAAACTAAAACAGTGTTTGACAAATGGTAAACTCTCTGTAGGTCAGACAAGATTATTATAATGTATATTGATACTTTCTGAATTCTCAACCATGAATTACTTTATGTTGCTGTGGTATCTTGAAAACTGATATTTTCATTTGATTGTATGTCTTTAATAATAAAGGTTCAGATATAAATATTTCTAACACTTAAGTTCTCAACCTCTAAAGAAAATGAGGAACTTGAAACACATAATCTCATGATTTCCCCATTTGAAATTTTTTTAATTCTTAAGAAAAATGTATATATTCTAACATGGAATTTGGGGAAGGAAAGGGGGTTGATGAATGGGTTTTTTTTTTAATCTTTTTAAAATAGGTGCCTCCCACTAAATTTTCGGAAAGATGAATTAAAAGGAATTTATAAAGATGGAATGAAAATTGGAGGAAGCCTTGCTGATGTTGATCTAATGCAAGTAGATTCTTCAGTAAGTACAGTCTGAAATGTTATTTTTTGCTTCAGTTCAAAGTTAAAAAAGAAATCAATTGTTTTATCAGAAATTTTAATCTTTATAGATTCTTTTCTTTCTTCTTTTAATCTTTAGGCCACAACTAAGATCCTGTTACTCAGTTGACTGTGTGTGGCTTGGGTAGTTTGGGAATGGAGTAAGATTTTAATTTTGATTCCAAATTTAAGAATGTCAATGTTTCCCTTCCATTACCAGGTGCGATTTGATAGTGTTGGTGGCTTGTCTAATCATATTGCAGCTCTAAAAGAGATGGTGGTGTTTCCACTACTTTATCCAGAAGTCTTTGAAAAATTCAAAATTCAACCTCCAAGGTAATTTAATTATACATTTTATTTTAGCCAAAATCTGAGCTATGCTATGTCCAGAAAGATAATGCTTCTCTGTTGAAAATTTTCAGGTCTACAGTAATTTGTTATATTTGCCCTGCAACATCCTGGGTGTTTCGAATATTTTACTTTCTTAATGTTTAACATGAAAAATGGTTTCAAAATTGATTCTCCATTAAAAAAAAAATCGTTTTCCATGGCTTTTCATAATTTAGTAGAATTCCTCTCATACATACTCTTTACTTTTTTTCTTTCAGTTTTGTAATTTAGTTTTGAATTTATGTCAAAGTAATACATGTATGTAATTTTTAATATATTCTTTATTTTATAATGAAGTATATGTACATAATTTTAAAAGTTAAATAGTACTATAAGTTTTACAAAGAAAAAATGGTAGTAGTCCCTTCTGTTTTTTCTATTTTAGACATAATATATAGACTTCCTGTGAACAATGACTATTTGACTCTTACTTTCCCCACCCTCCACATATACACATTTTCCCCCTTCCATATTTCCAGTAGTTTATTTATATATAGATAAACTTGATTTTCACTGTTTGCTTTATGACTATGTAAATATTTCTTGCAGTTTAGCCATGTATTATATAACTTCATTTCCTCTTTTATATCTCTCCTCTCCCCACCATAAAACTCCTAGAGGAAAACATAGGCAGAACACTCTTTAACATAAATCATAGCAAAATTTTTTTGGATCTGTTTCCTAAAACAAAGGAAATAAAAGCAAAATAAACAAATGAGACATAGTTATATTAAAAGCTTTTGCACAGCAAAGGAAACCATTGACAAAACACAAAGACAACATATGGGAGAAGATATTTGCAAATGATATGACTGACTGATAAGGGGTAAATATCCAACATATATAAACAGCTCATATAACTCAACATTAAAAAACAAAAAACATGATTAAAAAATGGGCAAAAGAACTGAATAGATATTTTTCCAAAGGGACATGCAGATGGCCAACAGGCAGTTGAAAAGATGCTCAGCATCATTAATCATCAGGGAAATGCAAATCAAAACCACAATGAGATATCACCTCACACCTGTCAGAATGGCTGTTATCAACAAGAACACAAATACGGCTTCCCTGGTGGCACAGTGGTTAAGAATCCACCTGCCAATGCAAGAGACATGGGTTCGAGCCCTGGTCCGGGAAGATTCCACATGCCATGGAGCAACTAAGCCCGTGCACCACAACTACTGACCCTGCGCTCTAGAGCCCACAAGCCACAGCTACCAAAGCCCATGCGCCTAGAGCCTGTGCTCCGCAACAAGAGAAGCCACCGCAATGAGAAGCCCACTCAGCACAACGAAGAGTAGCCCCCGCTTGCCGCAACTAGAGAAAGCCTGCATGCAGCAACAAAGACCCAACACAGCCATAAATAAATAAATTTATTTTAAAAAGAACACAAATAACAAATGTGGGGAAAATGTGTAGAAAAGGGAACCCTCATACATTGTTGGTGGGAGTGTAAATTGGTGCACTACTGTGGAAAACAGTATGGAGGTTTCTCAAAAAACTAAAGATAGAACTACCACCGTATGCCCCAGTAATTCCACTCCTGGGTATATATCTGAAAAAAACAAAAACACTAATTCAAAAAGACACATGCAACCCAATGTTCATAGCAGCATTATTTACAGTTGCCAAGTTATGGAAGCAACCTAAGTGTCCATCAGCAGATGAATGGATAAAGAAGATGTGGTATGTATATACTCAATGGAATACTACTCAGCCATAGAAAAAGAATGAAATTTTGCCATTTGCAGCAACACTGATGGACTTGGAGGGCATTATGCTGAGTGAAATAAGTCAGACAGAGGAAGGCAGATACTGTATGATATCACTCATATGTGGAATACGAAAGTACAATACACTAGTGAATATAAGAAAAAAGAAGCAGACTCACAGATATGGAGGACAAACTAATGCTTACCAGTGGGGAGAGGGAACTGGGGAGGGGCAATATAGGGGTAGGGGATTAAGAGGTACAAACTATTAGGTATAAAATAAGCTACAAGGATATATTGTACAACATAGGGAATAGAGCACATATTTTCTAATTACTATAAATGGAATATAACCTTTAAAAATTGTGAATTACTATATTGTATGCCTGTAACTTAGTTAATATTTTATATCCACTATACTTGAATTTTAAAAATTAAAGTAAAAAAATTCAACAACAGATTCCTTCAATTTTTTCTCTTCATTTCCCCTTCCTTACATTTCCCCTTTCTTACATTTCTGCTCATAAAAAATCAATATATGACTATGTTAAACTATTTTCATATGGTATGTTCTCTTTCCATTTTAATGGCTGAATAATATTCCATTTTGTGGATGTATCACATTTTATTTAATTGATTCTGCTATTTCTGGCTATTTTGTTTTCTCCTGTTTTCATTATCACAGATGTCAATATCATGAACATCTCATTGCTTCCTCTTTATGGGAATCATTAAGTTTTTTCTTTAAGATACCACCTTACAAATAAGATTACTGTGAGATATATTTAAAAAAATATATATATATATATATATATATATATTTTTTTTTTTTTTTTTTTTTTTACGGTATGCGGGCCTCTCACCACTGTGGCCTCTCCCGCTGCAGAGCAGAGGCTCCGGACGTGCAGACTCAGTGGCCATGGCTTACGGGCCCAGCTGCCTTGCAGCATGTGGGATCCTCCTGGACCGGGGCACGAACCCACGTCCCCTGCATAGGCAGGCGGACTCTCAACCACTGCGCCACCAGGGAAGCCCAAAAATAGATATATTTTTAAAAATCTGTTTCTGTCTTGACTTTTGTACATTGAAATCACTGGTTTATTTCACTTGTCTGATTGTTTTCTTAACAATTGCTTTGTTTTTTTACCATTTGCATTTGATTATATTCATTTCTTATTATTTTTTATTTCTTTTGGCTGCAATGCGCGGCTTGTGGGATACTAGTTCCCTGACCAGGGATTGAACCCGCGCCCTGGCAGTGCAAGCACCAAGTCCTAAACACTGGACTGCCAGGGAATTCCCTTATTTTTCTTTTATTTTTTTCTTGACTTTGAATAGATTTTATCCATCACTTGTGATTTTTTTTTTTTTTTGCCATTCTTATTTTGTCATTTCTGTTTTTCTGGGATCTTCCTTAACTTTTCTTTTCAAGAGCAGTTATTTGATGATCATTTCTAGTAAGATTATGAATATAACCCATTTTCTCAGAATTCTGTCCTGAGAACAATGAATAACTTTGGAAATATGTGAAAAAGCTGTACATTACCCTATGACAGTGCAGTGATGTCACCAAAAATTATCTTGAATTCTTTGTGTTGTCCTAGTCCCTGTCACCCAGCCACTACTTCAAGTTCTCTCTTCTTTTATCTTATTTTCTCTTGTGTCCATTCCCACTGTTTTCTTGCAAAACTTTTGCTGTTATGTTACTGGTGCTCAGACCAAAGATTATACGTGAAATCTGCTGTTCTTTCCCCTGATATGTTATAAAATTAAACAGTCAGGTCTTTTCAATCATAACTTTTATGCAAGGTAAGATAATATGATGAGCATGATGAATGAATGAAAGAAAATATGTTTCACATAAAGGGTTTTATTTAGTTTCAATATTAATTTTATAGTATGAATATTAATTCCTAGGTTTTAAGTTGTGCTTTGTGGATTGAAATGATATTTCACTTGTCTTAATTACATTCTTATTCATTAAATGTATCCATGAAATTGGTTTCTAAGTTTTTGTTTGGTCTGTTTTTCAGTATAGTACTAAAATAATACTTATTCTTTTACAGGGGTTGCTTGTTTTATGGTCCACCTGGAACTGGAAAAACTCTGGTTGCTAGAGCACTTGCCAATGAATGCAGTCAAGGGGATAAAAGAGTAGCATTTTTCATGAGGAAAGGTGCTGATGGTCTGAGTAAGTGGGTAGGAGAATCTGAAAGACAGCTGCGATTGCTATTTGATCAGGTATGATATTAAAATTTACCTGTATAGATCTGTAATCAGTGTAGATTAAGTATAAGGATTGGATAAACCTTGCATTTGATCACTTTTCATAGAAATAAACTCATAATAATTATACCAAATATATACTCTTCCTAGATTATTTTCCTTTGTCGTGTCATGATTACACCAACGTATGATGAACAGTTTTATAGTAAAAAGAGGAAGGAATAATTGGGTCTAAGCTCTGGAGTCTTAGGTCTCATATCTAAAGACTAGAGACAGAGTGGTAGTCTCACTCTTAAAAGAGACGACAGTAGTGAGTTATGTTTCAGTACACGAGCTGAAGATTAGCTCTGCCCTAGAGTGGCTTTCAGTTTCATATCCCAATTGTATTGACAGTAAGTTGTGAGATAATAGCATTCTTAGCTACTGAGGCATATTGTTGCAAATGCTTTTATATCTCTTTGTAGAATTCACTGAGGTTTTTTTGTTTTAACTTTACTGAAATAGATTTTAAACTATGGCATCTTATTAAATAAATGTTTTTTTCCTCCTGACATGGAGGAAAGCTATGTCACTGTCTTCTATTCTTTGTCTTGTTTCGACAGTTGGTCTTCAGTAGATATTTTTTGTGTCCCAATAATTGTAGCTGTATGAAATCTGAGGGATATAACCAGTGGAGTATATTGAATGTTTCCAGCTGAAAATGCAAATAAACTTAAGTTGTATGCTCTTATAATTTATTATGTCTGAATCATTAAAACATAGTTCTTGAGTTTATATTTTTAAAAACTTCTTATAAGCAAATAGGAATGAAAATGGATTAAAATGCTTTATACTAAGTCTATGTATTTGAAGTTTTTCATGATAACATGCAATCACTGGACTTGCTTCCTAGGCCTATCAGATGCGCCCATCAATTATTTTCTTTGATGAAATCGATGGTCTGGCTCCAGTACGATCAAGCAGGCAAGATCAAATTCACAGGTAAAACTTGCTTGATGGTACTTCTGCCTTTCTTCCTATATTCTGAGCAGTATTGATGTTGCATGAGGGATAGAATGTTAGATGGTGAAAGAAAGTTTATAAACCAGTGTTGTTTGGTAGTAGAAACCAATGTGTAGTACAGAAGAAAAAGAAAAAGTGAACCTGTTCTAAAGGGTAGGGTGTTCTCAAGCACAGTATTGGTTATAGATTTAACTTGTGATACAGACCTAAATGCCCATTGGCCAGTGAGGTAAGGCAAATAAAATGAGTGAGGCAGGCCAGTGATAAGGGTGGGTCTGGGAAATGTGGCTGAGTGTCCAATCATGAAGAGCGTGGCCAATTGTTTTTAGCTCCAGCCTATTACTGAAGTGCAAAAGCTGACTCAGACTTGAAAAATAAATTTTCTTTCCTCAATTTTATATTCAGATCTTTGCGTTAAATATCTTTTAGGTGTTGCCAACTAATTCAGATGCTTTTTTTTTTTTTTACCCTAGTACTAGCCCAACTTCCTGATTTTCAGAATGGGAAAGTTGCATCTCGCCTGTGATAATTGTTACCCAAGGGAGCAGTTTTCACTAGTACCACTGACTCAACCTGAATCTAAATTCATTTTAGTCCTAGTTCATCTTCAGTTTTTCACAGCTTCTTTTTAAATGCAATTATTTAATTAATTTGGGTACCCAAAAGCAAATGTTTGCATGCTTTCATTATGCCAGTATTGTTTTTCATTGTAGATAATATAAAAGAGAAACGAGACATAAAATTATGAGTGATAGGTAGGTTTTGGCTTTTCTAACACCTAACAACATTTACTATATTCTGGTCTCCTTCTTTGACTTGATACTATAAAATTTTATTTGTTCTGAGTAAATTAAAATGTTTACTCCTATATGGTAAAAATAGTTGTGTGTGCACATACCCTACCAATAATCATACACACTTTTTATATATATGACACATTTCATTATCAGCCATACTGTATTCATTGTGTTGATAGGGAAAAATATATTTAACAATACGACCATCACTTTGCAATCAAGTAATTGAGTACTTACTGTATTTTGGAACAGTTCTAAAAGGGATTAGAGAAATTTTAACAAGAAATATAGAATAATTTTAGCAAGCACTTATCATTTCAAATATATATTTTTAAGAGAACTTTAGTTTTTTGTTTTTTCCAAAGACTTAAAAAATCTGAGAGAAAAACATTTTTGTTAAATTAAGCTTATTTATTTATTTACTTTAAGGGAGTAAATCTTTTTCTTTTTTTTTACAAATTTATTTATTTATTTATATTTTTTATTTTTGGCTGTGTGGGTATTCGTTGCTGCGCGCGGGCTTTCTCTAGTTGCGGCGCTCAGGGGCTGCTTTTCATTGTGTTGCGTGGGCTTCTCATTGCGGCGGCTTCTCTTGTTGAGGAGCACGGGCTCTAGGTGCGCGGACTTCAGTAGTTGTGGCTCACAGGCTTAGTTGCTCCGCGGCATGTGGGATCTTCCTGGACCAGGGCTCGAACCTATGTCCCCTGCACTGGCAGGTGGACCACTGCACCACTAGGGAAGTCCAAATTCAGCTTTTTTAGAAGTTAGCACATTGAACATGATTAAACTATCCTCTTTATCTTATTGTTGGTAATAATTGTAGGATAATGCAAATAAGTAAGTATGTGAATGCATTAGAAAATAAGATTTTTAGCCTAAGAAAAGAGGATACAAATATAAAGTAAATTAAATTAAAACCCTCAAATCGGGCTTCCCTGGTGGCACAGTGGTTGAGAGTCCGCCTGCCGATGCAGGGGACACGGGTTCGTGCCCTGGTCCGGGAGGACCCCGCATGGTGCGGAGCGGCTGGGCCTGTGAGCCATGGCCTCTGGGCCTGCGGGTCCGGAGCCTGTGCTCCGCAACGGGAGAGGCCACAGCAGTGAGAGGCCCACGTACTGCAAAAAAAAAAAAAAAAAAAAAAACCCTCAAATCTTTACTTGAATTAGAAATACCAGTATGAACTTACGATGAATTTTATTTTTAAAGAAAAAAATGATTCCTATCTCTGGACACTAAAAAGGCCTAGAAACAATCACAGTCCAGTGGCAATTCATACCCTTAGTAATCAGAGTGTGATCTCTAAATACTAGGATTCTTTAGTAGAGGAGGTGTTAGGCAGAACTGAGATGGGAAATAGCAAGACAAGCCTGGAACATATTGTAATTCCTGGAAGTGAAGAAGCAATCAAAGACTACTGGGGTCACATCAGAGTGACATAGCCAGTTTGAAGGGGTTTCCATTGGCCAAAGACGGGACAGTTTGAGACCCAGTATACTGAGTCTCTTAAATATGTATACACATATTTAAGAGACTCAGTATATTGAAGTGTATCAAGTACACAGAAATCATCAGTTTTTAATGATCTCTTTAAAAAAAGAACTTAACTGGTCACTCCAAAGGTTGCTAAGACAGTGACTCATTACTCTGAAAATTGATGAAGAGAATGAATCAAGCATTTCTTTTTCCTGTCCTGTAACCCTGATTCAGAGTAATTTAATAATAATGATAAAGAGAACTTTGTTCTCTATAGAAAAATCACATTTAATAAACGCAAAGGAAATTATTGAATTAGAAAAATAACCATTTTGCAACCCCTTATGAAATAGTGGATCAAGAACTATGGTTTTCAACTGGGAGTGATTTTGCCCCCCAGGGGACACGTCTGGATATATTTTTGATTGTCACAACTGGGAGGGGGGAGTGCTCTACTGGCTTCAAGTGGGTGAAAACCATGGATGCTGTTAAATATCCTACAGTGGACAGGACAGCTCTCCACAACAAAGAATTATCTGGCCCAAAATGTCGATGGTGCCAAGATTGAGAAACCTTAATCTAAGCAATAGTTATCGGTGGCTGCTATGAAAGCAGATAAGTTGAAAAGGTTAATAGTAAAGTTTATGATGAGTGGAGTAAGCTGATAACACCTCAACTAAACCCAACCTACTGATCTTAAAAATGAAAATATGGTATCGCTTGCCTCCTGATGTATACAGTAGGAAATACATGGTATCTTCCTGTGAAATATGCTATCCCAAATAGTTTAATCTATATTTATTAAGCTTGTAGATGTAACTACCAGTTTACAGGAAATATGAAAGCTAAAGGACAAGTTAAATGAGCCTATCAGGAAGCAATCAGCTCAATCCAGATGTGGGAGGGAAATTCTACAAAACAAATGAACCAGTTTCTTCAAAAAATAAATGGCATGGAGGAAGAAAAAAAAAGTGAGGGAAGGGTGATGGGGAACTGTTATGGATTTGAGGGTTGTTTGACCAAGTGCAATGTGTGTAGATCTTGGCTTGAACAAACCAAATGTAAAAAGATATTTTGAGACAATCAGGGAAATTGGAATTAGTGTCATTTACATTGGTGTCATAGTATTGTGGGAGTTTTTAAAAGTCCTTATCCTCAGAAATACATATGTGAAGCACTTAACATGAAATATTTATGGGTTAAATGACCTGAGATTTTTTTGTTTGGTTGGTTTTTTTTAAAGCTATTGGGTGAAGACAAAAAAGGAATACTGATAATTGTTGAAACTGAGTGATGAAGATGTGGAGACTGTTTTACTATTCTCTCTCCATAATGAAAAGTTTAAAATGTAATTAAAACTCTTTTTTAAAAAAATTAATTAATTTATTTATTTTATTTATTTATTTATTTTTGGCTGTGTTGGGTCTTCATTGCTGCGCATGGGCTTTCTCTAGTTGCGGCGAGTGGGGGCTACTCTTTGTTGCGGTGTGCGGGCTTCTCATTGCAGTGGCTTCTCTTGTGGAGCACGGGCTCTAGGCACACAGGCTTCAGTAGCTGTGGCACGTGGGCTCAGTAGTTGTGGCTCACGGGCTGTAGAGCTCAGGCTCAGTAGCTGTGGCGCACGGGCTTAGTTGCTCCGCAGCATGTGGGATCTTCCCGGACCAGGGATTGAACCTGTGTCCCCTGCATTGGCAGGGGGGTTCTTAACCACTGTGCCAGCAGGGAAGTCCAAATCCTATGTTTTTATGCTTTATGTATATTCTTTTTTATTTTGGGGTCCTTTGATAATGTGTACACAATGAACCATTTTATTATTTTTACTTTCTGTTTGTCTGCCTAGTACTTGTATTTTTTTGATGTTGTATCCCTGTTTGAGAACTCTAAAGTTCCTATGTGAAATTATGCTTTATGAAATGGCTTCCAGGATCCATTTGTAGCATTCTAAAAACTGTGTTTTCCATTGACTTTAAATGTCTATGTGCCATGTAGTATGTTATCTTACAGATTTTCTTTTTAAAAAGCTTATTGAAAGTAGTGGAATGCTCTGAGAAAATTCAGTCACACATTTAATGTATTAAATCTTAGCAAAAAAAAGAAATGATGTGTTCAGCTTCCATACAATTAATCTCTTCTCTCTTATTTTTAAATTTAGTTCAATTGTTTCCACCCTGCTAGCTCTTATGGATGGATTGGACAGCAGAGGAGAAATTGTCATCATTGGTGCTACCAACAGACTGGATTCTATCGATCCTGCTTTACGAAGGCCTGGTCGTTTTGACAGAGAATTCCTTTTTAGCCTACCTGATAAAGATGTAAGAATTTAACATCACTCAAATTTTGACAAAGTTGATTGCCTTTATCATGAACAAGTCTTGGTATAGCGAAAAATTGAAGATTGAGTTTTGTATGTTCTGAAGCGAAGTTGTATGATTAACATTCAAACATGTATGTATGTATTTTTAGGGAGGCATTATTTTATTTAAAGAAAATAACTTGGATAAATTTTTATTCTTTTTTTTTTTTTTTTTTTTTTTTTTTGTTCCCGCGGCTTGTGGGATCCTAGTTCCCCGACCAGGGATGAACCCAGGCCACAGCAGTGAGAGTGCCAAGTCCTAACCACTGGACAGCCAGGGAACTCCCCACCCCACCCCCCTCTTTTTTTTTTTTTTGTAATAAAATAGTGCCTCCCTAGAAATACTCTTAAAATTCTTTCAATTTGAGCACAACATTTGCATGTTAATTATACAGCTTTATTTTGATTCAGAACACGTGGCCTAACAGTCAATCCTTAGCCAATTCATTAGCCTTGGCTTTTTTCACAGATACAACCATATAATCCTATGCAGTTATTTTAAAGCTGCCTAATATTTTGAGAACCAAGTAAGAAAATATGGGTAGAGCTGTCAGTACTCTTAAAAACAGTTCTTAATATGTACCAGAATAAACAATAGTCCAGTAGTTTCTTAATATCTCTCATTCACATTTATGATGACTAGAACTTGAGCTATAAATGTAGATCTGTTTAACATAAAATCCTCAAGCTCTTACAAATACATCTTTTTTTTTCATTTTTACTGTTTCATATTTCTGTTTATATTAGGTATTAAAATCTTTAAAATTTTAGATAAATTATTCTAAATTGAAATTAATCTGAATAATAAAAATTTAACTGTTTTTATTTGTAGGCTCGAAAAGAAATTCTAAAGATTCACACAAGGGATTGGAATCCTAAACCACTGGACATATTTCTAGAAGAACTAGCGGAAAACTGTGCTGGTAAACATTGCTTTAAGCATTAAAAGAAATATTACATGCATTTCAAAGATGGAATAAGTTGTAGTTTTGCCAAGGTTATGTTTAAAGAAATGCAAATTATATTTGTTTCTTATTTATAGTTGCTGGTATGTTTTCTTTTTTTTTTCTTTTGGCCGCGTTGGGTCTTCATTGCTGTGCGGGGTCTTTCTCTAGCTGCAATGAGCTGGGGCTACTCTTTGTTGCGGTGCACAGACTTCTCATTGCGGTGGCTTCTCTTGTTGCGGAGCACGGGCTCTAGGCGTGCGGGCTCAATAGTTGCGGCGTGCGAGTGTGCAGGCTTTCAGTAGTTGTGGTGCATGGGCTCAGTAGTTGTGGCTCACAGGCTCTAGAGCGCAGGATCAGTAGTTGTGGCGCACAGGCGTAGTTGCTCCGCGGCATGTGGGATCTTCCTGGACTGGGGCTCGAGCCCGTGTCCCCTGCATTGGCAGGCGGATTCTTAACCACTGTGCCACCAGGGAAGTCCTGTTTTCTTCGTATAAAGTCCTAGATATTATATAGAGGTAATTGATATTTTGACTGTCAGGGAATATCAGAATGAAGTTAGATCTTTTACTAACTGTTCACATTTTTCTAATTATCCTATTAAGCATTCTACATGTATTATTTCAGGTAATTCTTACATCAGTCCTGCGAAGTAGGTAGCTTTATCCCCATTTTACAGATGTAGAAATGGCTGAGAGAGCATAAATGAATAAAGAGAGCATAAATCTCTAAAGATCACACGTCTAGTAAATGACAAACTGGAATTTGAACCTGATTGATTTCAAAAGTCGTGCTCTTGACCCTTGTGCTCTACTTCATGCCTGCATATTTCACTCTCAAAAGTTGATTGATTTGTTAAGGGTTATTATCAACCATGTAAGTTCACTGGGGGAATGAGAGACATTTTAGCCTTATTACTCCTAAATATTTTACTACTATATTGCTAGGCTGATTTTTAATTTTCTTTTAACCATGGTCAAGCTAATAGGGCGGTGGTTTACTTAAAAAAATGTTTTTTGGTTGCCTTGGATAGGATACTGTGGTGCAGATATTAAGTCAATATGTTCTGAGGCTGCTCTGTGTGCTCTGCGTCGACGCTACCCACAGATCTATACCACCAGTGAGAAACTACAGTTGGATCTCTCTTCAATTAATATCTCAGCTAAAGACTTCGAAGTAGCTATGCAAAAGATGATACCAGCCTCCCGAAGAGCTGTGACATCACCTGGGCAGGCACTGTCCGCCATTGTGAAACCACTCCTGCAAAGCACAGTTGACAAGATCTTAGAAGCTCTGCAGAGAGTATTTCCACATGTGGAAATCGGAACTAAAAAGGCATTAGACTCAGGTATGAAACTTGATTGACCATTTAGTTTTCATAATCTGTAAAACTAAATGTTTTGTACATCCCTGTACAGTAATGTTTCTTTATAAAAGAGCCTCTTGAAAGGAATTTGGCCATGCTTTGCCTAGATATTTGAAAGAAATTTACTTCACGGATTGCCCTAGACTTAATCTAAGTTTGGAATGCATTATTTTAATTTACTTGTTATTTATATCTACACAAACATTTTTGATTCTTAAAAAAATGTCATTGAAGTTCCTTGGTTTGCTAACTGAGGCATTACATGAAGATTTACTTTGTAATTCAGAAAAGTTACTAATGCACACTTTTTTTGTTTACTTTATAGATATTTCTTGTCCTCTTTTAGAAAGTGACTTGGCATACAGTGATGACGATGTTCCTTCAGTATATGAAAATGGACTTTCTCAAAAATCCTTTAATAAGGGAAAAGAAAATGTTAATTTTCTTCATTTGAATAGGTACACTTCCCTTGAAAATTAATATATTTTTTTTCTTGTGTAAATTCCCTAAAACTAAATGAAATGACGTTTGAAAAGATAAAAGATGCCAGCCAATTGACTTTTTTAAAAAGTTAAAATATTAGAAAATTTTTTGTTGTTACAGTTGTCATGATGGTAGAAACTATACTGTATGAAGTATTCCTAAAAATCTGTAGGGGTTGATTCTTTCCAAAAACCATATGAACCATGATGTTATGACTGGCCATATTGTCAAAACTTTTGACTTCTAAAGTTCATAGTTGGTAATTGGGAGGGAAATTTAAACTTTTTTTCCCTAAATCATAGGTTATTACTCATTTCTTTCAGAAATACTTGTTATCAACCTATGTCTTTTCGACCAAGAATATTGATAGTAGGAGAACCAGGATTTGGGCAAGGTTCTCATTTAGCACCAGCTGTCATCCATGCTTTGGAAAAATTTGCAGTGTACACATTAGACATTCCTGTTCTTTTTGGAGTCAGTGCTACATCTCCTGAAGAAACATGTGCCCAGGTAATTCATTGTTGCCCAGACACATAAGTTGTAAGTCAAAGTAGTCTTCCAAAGACAAAATCTAGAATTGCCTCGTTCTTTTTGTACTGTGTTTTTTGTCTTTCTGATTTCTAACTTCAGGTTTTCAAAATAGAACTATGCGTAAGTGCTTAGTTATTGAAGAGTGTCAGTTTAAATCCCTTTTCCACCACTTACTTGCTATGTGACTTAGAAAAGTTATTAGATCTCTCTGCCCCATTTTCCCCATTTGCAAAATGGAGATAATAATAGTCCTTACCTTGTATGGCTGTTGTGAGAAATGAGTAAAATACTTAAAAGTGACGGCTATGCAAAATAAAATTTTAATTTTCTTCATTTGAATAGGTACATTTCCCTTGAAAATTAGTATATATATATTTTTTGTGTGTGTGTAAATTCCCTAAAACTAAATGAAATGATGTTTGAAAAGATAAAAGATGCCAGCTAATTGATTTTTTTTTAAAGTTAAAATATTAGAAAATTTTTTGTTGTTACAGTTGTCATGATGGTAGAAACTATACTGTATGAAGTATTCCTAAAAATCTGTAGGGGTTGATTCTTTCCAAAAACCATATGAACCTTGCTGCTTCTGTTTTTGTTATATTAAAATTTTTTTAATGTAAAAGTGTTTTATACTTGTATTTTTATATTTAACCTTGGTTGCCATAACAGAAAAGTCTTCTAGATTTCTTGAGCTGTTTTCTAATTGCTTGAAGCAATTATGTTTTTCTAAAAACGAGACTTTTTTTGTGTGTGTGGTACGCGGGCCTCTCACTGTTGTGGCCGGATCTTCCCGGTCCGGGGCACGAACCCGTGTCCCCTGCCTCAGCAGGCAGACTCTCAACCACTGCACCACCAGAGAAGCCAAGCCCTAAAAATGAGACTTTTATAAAACATTTAAAAACAAGATTGTGGGATTGGGGAAGCATTTTTAAAACTTGAGGGTTTTATATGACAATTCCGGGAAATTAAACATTGTTCCAGATTAATAAAGCATATAACTAATGTGCTGACTCTCTAATTGAATGTAATTTTTTTCTCTCTCTACTAGATGATTCATGAAGCTAAGAAAACAGCACCAAGTATAGTGTATATTCCTCATATTCACTTGTGGTGGGAAATAGTTGGACCAACACTTAAAGCCACATTTACCACATTATTACAGAATATTCCTTCTTTTGCTCCAGTTTTACTACTTGCAACTTCTGACAAACCCCATTCCACTCTACCAGAAGAGGTAATTTGGGAGAAATTATTATATTTTAAAAAGAGATATACTTAAGTAATAAGAATTTATGGAAAAAATTCCAAGTGCTACAGAGGTGAATAAAATTATAAGGAAAAGTTTTCCTATTAAAGATACCATTGTTAGCTATTTGATACATGTGCTTGTTGGGCAGGATGGTATATGTATATGTGTATGTATATTGTAAGACCATATTGTAAATTTTTTTTCTCTAAATGGAATATGATGCATACTATTCTGTAACTTACTTTATATATCTTATGTGTTTTTTAATACATAAGTCTTATTTCTTTTAAGAGCAGCATAGCCATAATTGTTTTCTTGATATACCATATCAAGAAAACATAATTTTCTTGATATACCATAATTTATTTATCCAAATCCTTATTAATAGGATTTTAGTTATTTTCCAGTTTTTTTCCTGTTGAACTGCTACAGTGAGCATTCTTGGGTTTTAAATTACATGAGCATTACTATGTGGATTTTTTTTAACATGTATTCCTAAAAGTGGAATAACTATAGCTTAGCCAAAGAGTATGCACATTTGACATTTTTGATAGTACCAAATTACTGTCCTTCAAATTTGTGCCAATTTAGACAACTACCAGTGACAAAGTTCATTCTGCTTCTGCCTGTAATACTCTTCTCCTAGATACATAGAAAATAAAGGTGTGATCCTTTATTTTTCTCAGATGTCTGCCTAGATATCACCTCAGAGGTCTTCCTGATCAGTTTCTCAATTACAGCAGTACCACCTCTGCCTATCACTGTCTTCTCCCTTACTCTGCTTTGTTTTTATCACTACTTGACATTAAGTATTAATTTGTTTGACTCTATCTCTACTAGCAGAATGTAAAATACGTGAAATCAGGGACATTTTTCCACCTCTCCGTCCCCAGAATACATAATAAGCATGTTGCAGTCTTGTGTGTGTGTTTTTAGAACATTAGTAGGAAGATAATTCAAATATTTTATTTTAAATATATTTACTGAGCACTTATTCTGTGACAGACATGGTTATAGGCATTGGGAATATAGCATTGAACAATATAGAGAAAAATCTGTATCCTCCTAGGGCTTACATTTTAGTTGAGGGAGAGACAAACAAAAATAAAATATAATACCAAGCTACCAGTATGGAGAAAAATTTAGCTAAGCAATGCCAAAAGAGTGTGGTAGGGCCACAGTGTTAAATCCACTAGGTTAGCCTCACCAAGAAGATGACATTTGAGCAAATACCTGGAGTAGGTAAGGTAGTGACCCATTTGAGTATCTGAGGGACAGAGGCTCCTGGCAGAGGAAAAGCAAGTGCGAAAGCGCTGAAGGAAGAGTGTGGTGTGTTGAAAAAATCGCAGAAAGTCTAGAGTGGCTAGAACAGAGTGAATAAAGGATGGAGTAGAAGGAAATGATGTCAGGGAGTTATCAAAGGACCAGATTGTGTCCCTGATGGCAGTTTTGTAGTTGTTAATTCTTCAACTAAAACTTAAGTAAACTGGGAAATGAACATTAAGTATATATTAATTACAGATTCTTAGGGTGGGAAGAGTCCTTAAAGTTTTCTACTTTAGTAATCTAGTTCTGGACTCTAAGTCTTTCTTTTGTATAGAACACCTTCACAATTCATTTTGTTAGTTCTGACTCCTTAGAAAAATCAACTTATTTTGAGAGGCTTCCATTTCTTAATCTCCATTTGTTTCCCACATAAAATAGAGAGCCCGTCTATTCTGTCTTCTTCATGACAAGCTCTTTGTATGTTTGAATATGGTTTTGTGTTCATTTCTATCTCCTTACTCTGACCCAGTCTTCTTCACACTAAAAATTTCTTCTTCTATGATAAGATATTCCTTAGGACTATTAAATACAATAAAAGTTTATTTCTTGCTCACTTAACAATACCAGGCAGATGAGTAGGTTGGCGGGTCCACCCTCCACCATGTAGTCATACCAGACACTCAGGCTGAGAGAGCTTTCTCATTTTCATCATGTGACTTTCCAGGTTACTTTCATTCCACCCAGCTGAAAGGATTGGCCTTCTTGTGCCTGGTCTGAAAGTGATACATATCATTTCCTTTCACATTCCATTGGCTAAAACTCACATAGCCGTACCTAACTGCAAGGGAGACCAGGAAATATGATATAGCAGTGTGCCCAAAAGGAAGAGAACATGGAGTGTGATAATAGCAGGCTCTGCTACACGTCACACATATTTTTAGTTTCTTCAAAATTCTAGTCACTCTCTTGAATGTCTTTCTCTTTATATTCCTTTTGAAAGGCTGTACTCAGAATGAATTAAGTACTCTAGCAATGTTCTGATTAACAGAGTAAAGAATTGCTATTTAGTAGCCCCATTAACCATTGATTTATTGTACTCACTGTCAATTAAAACTTTGTTAATTATTTCAAAGTTTAAAACAAAGATAAGTTGATACTCTTGGTAATAAGTAAGGCAAACTAGCTGAACTTTATAAAGACGTAGGGAGGTTGAAAAGCTGTCATCAGTTTAATCTTGGATAACTTTATCAAGAATGTGGAAATTTGGGGGCTTCCCTGGTGGCACAGTGGTTGAGAGTCCGCCTGCCGATGCAGGGGACACGGGTTCGTGCCCCGGTCCGCGAAGATCCCACATGCCGTGGAGCAGCTGGGTCCGTGAGCCACGGCCGCTGAGCCTGCGTGTCCGGAGCCTGTGCTCCGCAACAGGAGAGACCACAACAGTGAGAGGCCCGCTTACAGGAAAAAAAAAAAAAAAAAAGAATGTGGGAATTTTGTACTTAAAAAAAATTTTTTTAAAGATAGCTTCTTTGTTTTCTTATGGTAATATTTCCTAAGCATATCACTGTAAACTGAGTAAAGTATCCCAGTATCACACTGTACTGTAGGGTGGAATGGGCACTGGACCAGGAATTGCTCATTTTATAAAATGAATAGTCTATGTGGATACAAGTAAGCAAGTCCGCTTTGAGCCTTATATAGTCTATGTAGTCCTTAGTGATCCAGTGATATTGTCTATATAGCATTGGACTATAATACGTGAGAAGTACTGTGTATACCATTATTAGCTACATTAAAGTTTGTCCATCTCAAAACTGCAGTCAGAGTATCTATATGTATGAGTACTAGTGGACCCTAACAACACAGCAGTATGGAAAAATGAGAAAGAAAGTCATCAGTGGATTAGAAACTTTGATGAATCGTGAAAGACAAGCAGTGGGGATTAGATTGATACAGGTAACCACATTTTAAAGCATGTGCATGAAAGGACTGCTTTGAAAGATGGGAGTGGTTTCTAGCTCTGGTTTGGTGCTAGGAGGGAATTGAAAGAGCCTTTGGACAACTTTGGATTTTTTGGCTTTCTTCACTTCTGGCCATTGCCAGACAGCAGTCAGCTGAGTTGTTTGTCCTCAGCTGGAGCAGTGAAGGTGGGCCCAAGGACTAGTGTGGCAGAGCAGTGACTTATGTATAGGTACTGAATGGGAGAAGTAGGGAGACCCTGTGCCCAGAAGACAAATTACAGGCACATTCTGTGTCTAACATAGGCAAGCTTCTTTCATAATCACTGGAAGTAGAAGCTAGAATAAACAGAAAAGGCATCTGTGGACAGTTGAAGATTTCAAAGGCAAAGATAAATTTATAAGTAAGCTTTTGAGGAAGGACAGCTCCATGGAAAATCATATCCATGCATCAGCAACAGATTGTTGTGGAAAATAACCACTGAAGACATTATACATGAAATAACTCCCCCCAAATAAAAAACCCCACAGGGCTAAAAAGAAGCAAACACAGATAAGAGTGAATTAGCAAGATGGAAGATCATGAGATCAGAAATTCTTATAGTAAATAATAAAAACAAGACAAAGATTTGAAAAGTGAGGAAGAAGTTAAAGGAAACAGAGGACATAGATTCAGGTCTAACATCTGTTTAATGGGATTTATGGGAGGAGAAAAATGTACAAGAGAAAAATAGTCACATAATAGAACATTTCATAGAATTAAAGAATACCATAATGTTCAGATTTAAAAGGTCCCCTGTTCTAACTGATGGGTATAAAAAGGCCCACATCTAGATAAAATTTCAGAACTCCAAAAGTATAGAGAAAAATCTAAAAATCTTCCAAGAGAATAAAACATTACTAGAAAGGACTGAAAATCAAATTGCTTCTACATTCTCACTGGTATAATACCAGCTACTAAGGAGGCAACTGAGCAATATTTTCAAGTTAGAAGGAAAATAATTTTGCACCTGTAATTTTCTTCCCAGCAAAGTTAGCATTTGAGTGAAAGAACAAAATAAAGATATTTTTGAACATGCAGTGCCTAAGAAACTATTACCCATAAACCCGTGACTGAAATAATTATTAAGGGATTATTTCTCCTCTTGGATTTTTTTTATTTTGCAGAAGTTGCATATAAGAAGCAATGAGCAAAGAAAACAGTAAAACTTGTCACAAAACTGTGCTAGTAACATTTTTTTAAGGACTGTAAATCTAAGTTGATCTTGGTTCTGAACTCAAAACGGCAGGAAGGACATAGTGAAGGAGAATGAGGAAGTGAAAGCACATTCAGATTTGTATCTGATATGTAGATATTATTAACTTCACAGTTTGGTAGGAAAAGAAGCTTAGAGATATGTCTGTTAAAACTTGTAACAATAAAAGAATAGAAATACAACATACAACTTCCAGGCCACCAGAAAGGGGGAAAAGGTACAAACTGCAATAGAAATATCAAAAAAAATAGATTCTAAAATTTAATGTAGAAGAAGAAACTGCTTGAGGGACTTCGCTGCTGGTCCAGTGCTTAAGACTCCATGCTTCTACTGTACAGGGCACAGGTTCAATCCCTGGTTGGGGAACTAAGATCCTGCATGCCACGTGGCATGGCTAAAAAAAAGTTCTTGAATTTCCAAGAAAATTTTGAAAAAGCCCTCCAAATATGGTAAAGCATACCACAATGTTAGTGATTAAAACTGTGCATTTGGGCCAGAAATGACAAATTAATGTAATACAGTTCATTAGTAGACTCTTGTATACATAGTAGTTTAGTAAATGGATTAGCAAAAGGAGAGGCTTATTTCATAAATGATGTTGTGTATGTAGTCTTCATAAGTTTGGAGCATGGAAGAACCTACAAAGCAGAAAATGCAAAAGCTGTGAATGTAAATTTCTCTGTATCAGAGGTAGGCTGAACAAAGTACACAAACATCATACAAGGAATAAACATTATCATCCTCTAATAATTCTTGGAAAGATCTAGAGGTTTGTTTAGAAACATCCTTTTGAGACCTGTTTTGCCTTTATTCTTTTTTTGGTGGTAAAATATACCTAATTTACCATTTTAACCATTTTTAAGTGTACAGTTCAGTGACATCAAGTACATTGCTTTAAGTTCATTCATGATGTTGTGCAGCCATCACCACTATCCATTTCCAGAACTTTTTCATCATCTCAAACAGAAACTCTGTATCCATTAAACAATTATTCCCCATTCCTTCCTCTCCCAGCCCTTGAACACCTCTAGTAACTTCCGGTCTCTTTGAATTTACCTATTCTAGGTATCCTCATATAAGTGGAACATAAAGTATCTGTCCTTTTGTGACTGGCTTATTTCACTTAGCATAATGTTTTCATTGTTCATCCATGTTGTAGCAGGTGTTCAAATTTCATTCCTTTTTAGGCTGAATAATATTCCATTGTAAGTACATACCACATTTTCTTTATCTCTTCATCTGGTGATGAACATTTGGATTGTCTCTACCTCCTGCCTACTGTAAATAATTCTGCTATGATTATTGGTATACAAGTATCTGTTGAGTCTTTTATTTTTTTTTCTTGCAGTTTTTTTGCATATACTGGGTTACATGATAATTTTGGGTTTAACTTTTTGAGGAACCATCATACTGTTTTCTACAGTGGCTGCACCCTTTTACATTCCTACCAGCACAAGGGGTCTAACTTCTCCACATCCTTACCAATACTTATTATTTTCCAGCCTTTATTCTTACTGAAGAACCACTCATTCTCATATCTCACTTTGGGTTGTGAAGGTGAATTACTTGATCTCAACAAAACCCATTAAGTAAAATATCACCATATCAGTTATTGTATGAATTATAGTTTGGAGCCTTGAGTTCTAAAGAAGATCCCATGTTTTTAGTTCCTTATCTATTGCATACATGGTTTATATAATACATAAGTTCAATATAAGTAAAAGATTTAAGAAATTATTTCTTTATTACACAATTTAGATTGTCATTAAAAACGTGTACAGTAACCTACTGTGGCATTGAATGATTGATACATAGTAATGTGTGTGTATACATACATATGTATATAAAATGCATCTGTTTTCTTTTTTAAGGTACAAGAATTATTTGTCCATGATTATGGAGAAATTTTTAATGTCCAGTTGCCTAATAAAGAAGAACGGACACAATTTTTTGAAGATTTAATTCTAAAGCAAGCTGCTAAGCCTCCTATATCAAAAAAGAAAGCAGGTTAGTTCTTGTATCGAAGTTAATATGTAATAATTTTGAGAAAGTGGAAATGAAATATCAGTTAATGGCATTGCCATCTTCTAATATCAGAAGCTCAAAACCTCAGTTGAGGTTGATACCTCTTACTTACCTCTTAAAATCCCTATGTTTCCCATTAAAATAGACTAAAGTTCTTACTTATTTATTTGTTTGTTTGTTTATTTAGGCTACGTCAGGTCTTAGTTGCAGCATGCAGACTCTTAGTTGCTGTATGCATGCGGGATCTAGTTCCCAGAGATTGAACCCCAGCCCCCTGCATTGGGAGCTCAGAGTCTTACCCAGTGGGCCACCAGGGAAGTCCCTAGACTCAAGTTCTTGAAGCATACAAGGCCTTTCATAGTGTAGCCCTAATCTATGTGGAATTGGGGCTAGAATTCATAGCATAGCCCCAATCTGTCTTTCCAAGCGCACCTTTGGCACTTTTCTCTCCCCCACCTTTTTCCTTCCAAAGCACTCTATCTTTAAACCATATACAGCATATTGTGTCTTTTCATAATTTCATTCATACTTCTTTCCAGTATATCTTATTATTTCTTCCCTAACATCTAGACAAAATTAATTTATTACCTTTATGATGCACTGTACTTTTTTCATACTACTAATATGATATTACAGTGATGTTATAATTATGTCTCTTACTCCCTTAATTGATTGCCAACTTATTGGGGCAGCACTCTCATATTCCCTTTTTTATCCTTATTACTTATTAGTGCATATCTGTTTAAACAAAATTAAATTTTTGTTATATTTGAAACGTACCACAATTTTTTGTTAGTTTAAAAGTTAACTAGTAAAAATGACTTTTTAAAAAATTAGAATATTCTTGTCTTGGAAATATGCATTTTCAAAATTTTAATAGCCTCTTAAATGATCTTAAAATGGTAATGATTTAGGAATTAGCACTCCAAATTACAAGTTAGCGATTATTGCTGGGGGTGTTGTAGAGGTCGAGATTATGATAGCTGTTTAGTATTCCAAATCCTCTGATTCCTGGCAAATACAAGGAGGATAATCCCTGAGAGCTTGTCTACTTTGTGTACTGAATTGTTTATTACCCTTGATACGGTGGGAGAGTGGTAACTAAAATCTTCCATTCATGTAAAGTTTTGCAGGCCTTGGAGGTACTCCCTGTAGCACCACCACCTGAACCAAGACCATTGACAGCAGAAGAAGTGAAACGACTAGAAGAACAAGAAGAAGATACATTTAGAGAACTAAGGATTTTTTTAAGAAATGTTACACATAGGCTTGCTATTGACAAGCGATTCAGAATATTTACTAAACCTGTTGACCCTGATGAGGTATTAATTTAATCTTTGGATCAAAATGCTTCAGAATTAGAGACTATTTGACTAGTTTATGTGGTTCCCTCTGTATACTGTGATCTTGTTTTCTGTATTTGGAAACATACCAAGTAGTATCCTAAGCACACAGAGGCTTCAAGAGCTATGTAAAGCATTTTCCTTTCCTGCAGAGCATAGACAATTAACTTTGCCCAACTCAAATGTTGTAGAAGTAATTTGAGAATGTCTTAACACTACATGATATTACTGTGACCTACACAGTTAAGAATGAGGTCCTAAGTTGACATTGAAGGGTGGGTGGCATTTGGATGAGGAAAGAGGTTTAGAATGTTACTGGAGATATAGGTGACCAAGAATAAGAATGAATACAAAACAAAACTCGCCTTAAATAGAGTCACAGTTTTGTATTAATATATTTTCATTATATCTTATGTATTTATTCTCTCTCCTTTATTTTGCCTGGTAGAAAAACTTGACTCAAATTTTTTACTGTTCAGAGTTAATTTAGTGATTTGGTCATTTGCTTGAATTTTAGGTTCCTGATTATGTCACTGTAATAAAGCAACCAATGGACCTTTCATCTGTAATCAGTAAAATTGATCTCCACAAGTATCTGACTGTGAAAGACTATTTGAGTGATATCGATCTAATCTGTAGTAATGCTTTAGAATACAATCCAGATAGAGATCCTGGAGGTGAGCATTACTGGTTTTGTTTTTCTTCCTCAGAGGGTGGAATGGGGGCTGCTAATGCTTAGTGGTGGGTGATTTCATACTAGGTGCTATATTATAAACATTTCATATTCACAGTGCCATTCAGTCCTCAACAACGATATCCTCATTTTACAGATGAGAAAAATGGAAGTTTAGAGAGGTTAAAAAACTTACTCAAGGTCATACTATCAGGAAGTGGCAGAGGCAGAATTCAAATGCAGGTTTCTTTCACTCCAAAACAATTATATGATATAGCCTCTAATGAAACACAAAATTGCATAACAACTTAGCTTGTTTCCTTTGTTTATCAATGTTCTTTCTCAAAGTAGAAAAATTAAAGCTCTCTGTAATAAAATAAGTTTGAAAGGATTTTCTTAGTTAAGACCATTATAAATTTTATTACAAAAGTAATACAGCATAATTCTTGCTAACAGTAATACTTAAAAAACTAAGTCACCCATTTCCTTTCTCCGAGGGTGGACACTGTTAAGTTTGGGGATATCTTTCCAGATCTTTTCTATGCGTAGAATGCATTCACGTTCTACCTCACATACCCAGTCCGTTAAATAAAATGTATAAAGTAAGGGATTTTTAAGTGATATATTTGTTCATATTTATAATGATATATTCAAATATCTATATGTTTGTTATAAACGTGTTCATTTCCAAAAAATATTTTCTCAGGTGCTTTTTCCTAGCTTCCTATTCTTGCTTTATGGATGCTATGCCCTTAACTGTCTTAGTGGATAATTTTTTTTAATAGTTCTATTTCCTGCATTGGCTCTCTCCTCCAGTACATTGGCATTCTGTTTTTAAATTTGTAGTCCTTATGAATTAGATTGATTTCCACCACTAAGCGTTTCCTCAACAATTTAAAAGCTCACTGTTCTTCCTTTGCCAGTCTTCTGCCCACACCTTCCCTAGACTTTATCGTGTAGTTCAGAGTTCTGGAGGTAAGCAGTGGGAAACAGCCTACCATGTTGGGAATACCCCTTAACTGTAGAAAGAAGGAAGCATTTATCCTGGAGGAAGAGGGCTTTTTCTGTTTCATTGCAGTCATACTGCCGCTGCTTCCCTGTTCGTCCACTGTGACAACCTAAAATTACTTTAGAGCAGTGGTGTTCACACTTTAGCTACCATCAGCATCTCCTACAGGACATGTTAAGATGCAGCTTGCTGGGCCTCACCTCCACAATTTCTGATTCTGTAGATGCAGGGCCTGAGAGTGATGTGCATTCTGACAGATTCCAAGGTTTTGCCGATGCTGCCACACTCCAGGAACCAATGAACGTCGCCTGGCCTTTCTTCAGGCCATGTTAAAAGCCCCCAGCAACATCCCTTCTGTTATTATAGCTGTTCCTGTCACCTATAAACTGAATATTGTGTGAATTTTGCAGCCTACTGCCCTGTGAGGGGGACTGATCCAGCAGTTCAAGCAAATTTACATTCACTTATTATCTGCCTGTTGCCTCAAGGCATTTTCCAGTTAACAGTGCTTAGGCTCAGTTTTGGATTTTTTTCTAGTGTTTCCTATGTAGAGTTGCTGTTTCATTGTCTTTGTTTAGTTTCTCTGTCAATGTAATAACATCCTCTATATCTCTTCCAAAATTGTTTTACATCCCTGGTTCACTCATGACACTGATAGCCTTCCTTGCTGTTTTTGTGTCATTATGTTGTTTAGTTTTGCTACTGATTCTTATAATTTCTCTGGTATTTCAAAGGGATCTGGATAGGACAGGGCCATGAAATTAGGTTGAGTCTGCCATGTTGAATCAGATGTCCAGAACATTAGATTAACATCAAAAACAGAAATAACACAATTCCAGTAACTTTTACTATTCATGGTAGAAGTAAAAAAGGAATTGTAACAGCTATAATCTTAGCCCAATATATGGTGTTAATTTTTGTTACATTAGCAAAAGGAAAACATTTTAAAATTCTTTATTCATTCCATAGATCGTCTTATTAGACATAGAGCCTGTGCTTTAAGAGATACTGCCTATGCAATAATTAAAGAAGAACTTGATGAAGACTTTGAGCGGCTTTGTGAAGAAATTCAGGAATCTAGGAAGAAGAGAGGTAGGAAAATGATTGGATATCAGAAAAAGATGCTTTAGATGTATTGAGTCCTTTTAATTAATTGTTCATGTAATTTTCAAATCTGGAAATTTGATTTGATATTCCACATGTCTGTTTATAAGGTTGTAGCTCTTCCAAATATGCTCCATCTTACTACCATGTAATGCCAAAGCAAAATTCCACTCCTGCTGGTGAAAGAAGACCAGATCCAGAGAAAAATGAAAAGCTGAAGACCCCCAGTACTCCTGTGGCTTGCAGCACTCCTGGTAAGTGCACTTACGTAATTTTTACTTACGAAACTGTAGCCTTTATTCTCCTCTAATGCTGTTTACTTTTTCCATCAGTTTCCTTTGTCTATATTGATGCAGCGAATTATGTTGATTTCATTAACAGTAAGACAACTTTTCATTCTTGAAATAAATCCAGGCTTGCAATAAAGTACCACTTGCAATCCCAGTTTACCTGTCACCTATCAGGTCACAATCTAATTGTGGTATGACTTGATTTGAAACTGACTTTTATTTCCTATAAATCCTAGTCTGTTTCCTGTTCCTCTTTCTTCTTAGAGTATAATTCCATGGAGTACCAACCCAAATCCTGTGGGGTTCCTGAGGCCTCTCTTCTTTGGCAAGCTCTTAATTCCAGTTTTTGCCCTTTAAGCTCCATGAATTTCAGACTGTCCTCAGCTTCTTAGCCTCTCAGCTATTCATTTGTTTTCCCAGATTTTGGTGCCATAATTCCTCAATGCTTTTAAACAGAATGTTCATAGAGGCAGTATTCAATGGGAGCAACCCAATGCAGATCAACAGCAGAATATGGAAAAACACAGATTATTGTACAAAAGTGAAAATTATTAAACTTCAAGTACATACAACAGTATGGATGAGTCTCCCAAACATAAGGTTGCAGTGTGGTTGCACTACATCTAGTCTAGGCAGAATGTTGAATCTCTGTATACTGTAGTTTCTTCATCTGTAAAATGATGTCGATAATGGTAGCAAACCTGATCAGGTTAAAGTGGAATGTCAGTGAGTTAGTACATATAAAGGCCTTAGAAGAGTTCCTACTATACGGTAAGCACTCAGGAAGTGTAAGCTATTTTTAGTCTCACCCTTCCTTCAGTTCATTCCTTATACTACTGCCAAAGCGACCTTTGTAAAATATGCATCAGACAATTCATGTCATTGCCCTCCTCAAAGTTATTTGATTTTTTTAAAAATTATTCAAGATAAAATCCAAATTCCTTAGAATGACAGGTCATTGACCACTTTCTACCTTCTCACAGAACTCTCTACTTTTGTTTGTGTATTCCAACCATACAGTACTATGGTGATATCTCAGATTCTCCCCTTAATATCGCAGGAGGTATTTTTTTCTCCCACTTACTTAGACTTTAAAAAATTGTTGAATGTTCTCTTACCCTTTTTCTTTAAATTATTTGAAGCTCCGTTGAAGAGAAAAATCCGCAGAAAGTCGAAGTGGTACTTAGGCACCATAACAAAACGAAGGAGGATTTCACGGGCAAAAGATGATGGCCAAAATGTCGTAGATGACAAAATTGAGAATGATACAGAGGAAAATCAAGACACAAGCGTAGACCACAATGCGGCTGGAGACATAGGGGAGTCTTCAATAGAGGAAAACGAAAAGCAGCAAAATGCCTCTGAAAGCAAAATGGAATTGGGAAATAATTATTCAAGTACTTGTTTTGAAAATCAAGTTGAAGAATCTGGAAAGACTATAGCATGTACAGAATTGAGGAAAGATAAGATCACTTGCAATGGAGATGCTTCTGGCTCTGAGATAGCAGATACTTCTGATGAAAATGAAGCAAAAGGTAAGTCTCAGTCAAGCAACTTACTAAGTTTAAAAGATGTTTCATTCAAAGTTCTTAAATAGTTAATTACCATCTCAGTTTACTCCTTTTTCCTTGTCTTTCAGAGTACAGGAGTTAATTAGGGAAAATAGCATTATCTTTAATAACTATTGAGCTAGTAAATCACTGTTGTTAAAAGCACACTACAGCATCAAACAGTAGTTTACTGCTTAGTAGCTTGTGACCTCGGTCAAGATTCTTGACCCATCAGCGTCAGTTTTCTCATTTGCGAAATTGGGGTAGATAGTTGCTGGGTAATAAGATATTCTGAGGATTGAATAAAGTAATTCATCTAAAGCATGTAGCAAAGTGCTTGGCTATACAATTTTTAAAAGCTGGCAGGATACCCTCTCATTTTTAAGCAAGATAAGCAGTTTCTTATCCTGCGATTTCTTGCTGAGTGATGTAGAACAACTGTTACCCACCCCCATCATTCCTCTATTCCTACTGTAGGTTTAGCCCAAGGTTATTTATATTTATTCTAATGATCCTGCTCCCAAAGTCTTTCATGTAGAATTGTTTCCTGTCTGCACCTTTTTGGACCTTTGGCATTAGATTTGTTTGGTTTTTGGAAAAGCCAAACATTATTTAGTCTTACAAAGCAAAAAAAGGGTAACAGGGTCAAAAATTTATTTTGGTCAAAAACAAGTATTGACTAAGTTAATGAGACTGGTTTTCTTCAGTGGCTTATACGCTGTAGATAAATCTTTTCCAAGGACTCCCTTAAAATGAGTTCTCGTGTGTTTGAGTAATCTTAGAATGGTCTATTTTAAATGTTAATCCTCTGGCTGTATAATTTAGTATGTTTTGTTTAGGTTCGAAGTTTATTTTTTCTTTTATCATTATCTTTTTTAAAAGGACACTATTTAGTGAGACAGGTACCTGTTTCCATGTCAGGAGACTTGGGTTCTTGTCCTGGCTCTTAGAACAGTTAGGTATGTTGACCATAGAAAAGTCTTCACCTTTCTTTGGCCTCATTTTTCTCATCTCTCAGTGAATAGATTGTTCTAGATCAGGGATAGGCAAACTTTATCTGTAAAGGACCAGATAGTCACAACTATTCAACCCTGCCTGAAAAGCCACATTGACACACATATGTAAAATGGGCATGGTTGTGTTCTAAGAAGACTTTAATTATGGATTAATTAAATCCATATTTAGCCTATGCATAGTAGTTTGCAACTCCTATTCGAGATTACTGAAGCCCCTTCCAGCTCTTAAATTCTGAGTTTTATGCCTAAGTAGGAGACAGTCTAATCTGTTGAGGATCCCTTGAAATACTCTTATTTGAGAAAATATTTCTGAAATGTCCTTAATTTTTTTTTTTTTTTTTTTGGCCGCGCTGTGCGGCATGCAGGTTCTTAGTTCCCCGACCAGGGATTGAACCTGTGCCCCCTGCAGTGGAAGCTCAGACTCCTAACCACTTGGACCACCAGGGAATTCCCTGTCCTTAATTTCTGAGTGTGTAAATGGCAGCATCTTAATCTTACAGCAGAGTCAATAAACCAGAACAGGGGTTTGTGTCTAAGTAAATATGTCCTGCTATTTAATCTGCCTAATATTTATTTTAGGTATTATAAAATGTCTGTGAAACAAATAATAGTTATTTATTTTTTCATTCTAGAAATGTGTGTTCTGCGAATGACTCGAGCTAGACGTTCCCAAGTAGAGCAACAGCAGCTCATCAGTGTTGAAAAGGCTTTGGCAATTCTTTCTCAGCCTACACCCTCACTTGTTGTGGACCATAAGCAATTAAAAGTATGTAAATTGAAATCATAATGCTTTCATTGTGCAGGTTAGAAACATAACCCACCAAAAGAGGGGTTGTAATAGTACATTGCATAAATTTGGCATGTAATAAATAATGATCTTATGAAAGGATAAACTTGGTATAGAATAACTTTCATAAAGGCAGTGGTTGGAGATGGCTAGTATGTTGATATTATTGTTTTTAACATACTTATCTATGTCACTGATCCCATACATTGTTTTTATGACCATTACATATGGCCATTTTAGTTGGTTTTTACTTAACAAAAACATGCAACCGTGGTTAACTATGAGGTAATGGAATATCAAGGTAAGACCAGACTTGAAGAATCACAGAAATTTATCAATAGTAAGTCCATTTCAGTCATGACAAAAAAACACTGAGTGGATGGAAATCCCTTTTTGTAAGAAAAGAACCCTGACGTGGTGAGGTCATTTATGTACTGTCTCTTTTTATTTCACATAACAGAATTGATTATAATGTACTCATAGTGCCATAAAATATTCTGCAAAAATGTTGCCTTTTTTCCTGTTAGTCTAATTTGAGATTATTTTTAAATTTGTCTCTAGTGATGTATGGCTAGAATTGAAATTGGCAACCTCCTCAGCTGTAGTTTTTAGGATGAGAGGCCAGAGTCATAGAATGTTGATAACATTAACTTACAGCTGAATGTCAGAGTCATTATCAGAGGCTGCAGTGTCTCATTAGATGACTTGGCCTGCCTTCTCTCTGGCTTATATTCTAAAAATGCCCCCACATCTTCAAAATTAAAATATCTCAGGGAATTTCTCTCACATATGTAACACTTACGTTTTCTTTTAGAATCTTTTGAAGACTGTTGTTAGAAAAAGTCAAGAATACAATATTTCTCAGTTGGAAAATTTGTATGCTGTAATCAGCCAGTGTATTTATCAGCATCGCAGGGATTATGACAAAACAACACTTATTCAGGTAAACTAATATATATAAGTTAACACATTATAAAAATTTTTAAATACCATTTTTTAATGTGTGGATTATGGATTATTTCTAGGTATAACTGTGTTCTGTGCTTTTTTAAATCTAGCACTTAAATTAGTTTGTGTTTCTTTAATAAGCAATGGAACACTGTAGTATCTGTAAACTATGAAAAATCTATTTTGCGTGTATATTGATGAAGCTATATAGTTCCTTTTTAAGGCAGACTTAACATAGACCTATTTGTCTTTACTTAATCCTGCTTTACAGTGGGCATTCAAGTACTAATGTTTAAAAATAGAGTTTGGCTGATACCTATATAGTATTTTATATTATATATAACTGGTATCTACTATATACCTATTAGCATGTAATATATATAGTATTTATTATATCTAATAAAGTATACTATGGTACCTACACAGAATAATATATATGTAACAGTAGTACCTACAAAATATAAAGTATTAATATCTATATGTACACCAGTGCCTTGATTAATAACTGTATGAATTTAATGTAAGATGAAAGCATCTCAGACTTACTTCAAAGAGGTTTAAATAATGAAGTCCCATCAGTGATACCAGTCTATGTGATAGTCATAAACACTGGACAAAGTTTCTGTTTCACTATCAGATATATACATGGATAATAATATCCTTAAGGTTGTTTACTGCAAAAAAAAAACCCCAGCAATGGAGTCATGTTTCTTTGATTTTTTCCATATTGAAACTTACTATTTTTCCTTCCTACCCTTTATCTAGAAAATGGAGCAAGAAATAGAAAACTACAGTTGTTCCAGATCATGAGGTTATGGTACCAAATATTCTTTATATTCCGTTCCTATTTAATTCACCTTTGTCATGCTGACATAACTGATGCAAGATGAAATCCTGTATCTTTAAGGAAAAGATTAAAATAGTAAATAAAAATATTTAAACTTTTCTGGTATTTATGTACATGTGTAAGATAAATTACAGAGATAACTGATAAATATTGGAATTTTCATTGAGTCACTGTAGTATAGTATTCCTGTGCTTATCAGTAGTTAAAGTGTGGCCAACTCTTAATAGTTATTTTGATAACTAATGTTTATGGCACTTAAGAGTAATTAGTGGGCTTCCCTGGTGGCGCAGTGGTTGAGAATCTGCCTGCCAATGCAGGGGACACGGGTTCGAGCCCTGGTCTGGGAAGATCCCACATGCCGCGGAGCAACTGGGCCCGTGAGCCACAATTACTGAGCCTGTGCGTCTGGAGCCTGTGCTCCGCAATAAGAGAGGCGGTGATAGTGAGAGGCCCGCGCACCGTGATGAAGAGTGGCCCCCATTTGCCACAACTAGAGAAAGCCCTCACACAGGAACGAAGACCCAACACAGCCATAAATAAATAAATAAAGCAAACTGTCAACAAGTAAAAATAAATAAACACTATTATATTTAAGGGCAGTCTGTTCCTTTAAAAAAAAAAAGAGTAATTAGTGACATTGACATTCTTTTGTTTTAAGCACTTTTAATTTTATCCTTCCTAAAAATAGTTTATTGTGTCAGACTAGAAACTTATTTAACCATTGTCTCTTTGCCATCCTTTGTCATCTTTGTTTTCTTCAATGCCCATCTCCCATCTGCCTTTAGCGTCCTCGCCTGTTCACTTAAAAGCTAGTGTTCGAGTAGTGATTTGCAGGAGGGCCCTTGAACAACTTCTAGCTGCACCACAATTCTGTACTTGAAGGTCAAAATTAATGCTTTTTAGATAAACATTTTTTATAATTCTCATTTGGATTAATAAAAATTTTAAATATTTTTCGGTTTACTTTTATGATATATACAACAAATGTATTAATGACTACTTTGTTAAACATCTTTTTAATAGCACGAAATTTTTATATTTGAAAACTATTTATATCCTTCTAAATGTGTTTAGGTTGTATTCTATAGATACCTTTTATATGCAATTATGTAAATATTATAAATTTTGTATTAATGATACCAAAAATACATTTCTTTCTTAAAGAAATAAAAACATTCACTGCCATGCATATTCACTCCCTTCCCCCTCTGCCCGTGTTTTTCCTTTTTAGGAGACATTCTACTATTAGTTTGTGCAATAGCTTCTGTTAGAAACTTCTTTTGAGGGGAATAGGGGATAATGATCTCATATGAGAGATTCTGGATTCTAATACAGTTTCTGAGTTAAACTGCCTTTTGTTGTCATTTTATCTGGATATTGTATTTAAAGCCTTCTAAAACTCAACTCAGATACCTTAATTAGTAGATACTGTCTTTTGTAATGCGTGATGCAATGCAAGTCACTGAAAACGTTTAAGTACCTGTATATTCCTGGATTCGCATACACACACACGTACTCATTTTTAGTGAAGTTTATTATAACTTATTCTAGATGCATTTTTTATAACTAGGATTTTATTTTATATTTATAGCTTCTGTAATAAATTTTAAAGGTGAAAATTGCTTCTCAATGTTGTTTCTGTTTCTTAATTATTTTAAAATAATTCAGTGCAAAACAGTTGCAAAAATCTGTTTTATTACTGTGCATAATTTAAAATGCTGTTGACACTGAAATGTGTATATTCTTTAGCTACAAAGACTAATCTGCTTCCTGTCCTTTTCATGACATACTGTCTGCAGACGTGGGAAGTAATATATCTACATTCCTATGTAGACTTTCAAAACCATGCTGAAATTGCAAACCTAGAATTTTTTTTCTCATTTTTTTGCTTAAAAGTGCAATCAGGCTATAGTAATTAGGCAAGAAAAAGAAATAAAAGGCATATTCACAGATGATCTTATATATAGAAAATCCTAAAGAATCCACAAAACATCGGTTAGAGCCAATAAATACCGCAAAGTTTCAGGATAGAATATCAGCATAAAAATCAGTTGTATTTCTGTATACTAGCAATGAACGATCCAAAAAAGGAAACTAAGAAAGCAGGTCCATTTACAATAACACCTAAGACAGTGGAAGACCTAGGAATTAACTTAACGAAGGCAGTGTAAACTTGTACACTCATGAGTAAAAAATGTTGCTGAAAGAAATTAAATGAGACCTAAATAAATGGAAAGAGATCCTGTATTCATGTATTGGAAGACTTAATGTTGTTAAAATGGCAATGTTCCCCAAAGCAATCCGCAGATTCAGTGCAATACCTTTCAAAGTCCCAGTGGCCCTTTTTGCAGAAATGGGAAAGTCAGTCCTAAATTCATAACGGAACTGCAAGGGACCCTGACTGGCCAAAACAATCTTGAAAAAGAAGAGAAAGTTGGAAGACTCATACTTTCTTTATTCCAAAACTTACACGAAGTTACATTCACAAAACAGTGTGGTACTGGCATAAAGGACAGACAAATTTAAGAGCTAAAACTATAAAATCCTTAGAAGAAAACATGACCTTGAATTTGGTGATGATTTCTTAAATATGGCACAAAAAATACTCTAGCAACTAAAGGAAAGTTGGATAAATGATATTTCATCAAAATTCAAAACCTTCATACTACTTCTGCAGATAGTATCTATACTATAATTATTATATAATTATGTAATTTAATATGATACTATCTTAAAACTCAACAAGAAAAAGACAATCCAGCAACGGATGTTTCTGATGACTTAACAGTTTTGAGGAGTACTGGTCAGGTATTTTGGAAGATCTCCCTCTGTTGGAATTAGTCTGTTTTTCTCATGATTAGACTGGGATTATGGGTTTTGCAGAGGAAGATCACAGAAGTAAAGTGATCATATCAAGGTTACTTACTATCATGGTGAGTTATGACTGTTGATTGACCTTGATCACCTGGCAGAAGCAGCGTTTCTCAGGTTTCTCCATTGTAAAATTACTCTTTGGGTACTGCGCTCTGGAGGAAGGTCACTGTATACAGCCCAGTCTTAAGGAACGAGAAGTTATGCTCCCCCTTCGCCTTTTTTTTTTTTTTTTTTACTCTTTCTATCAGGGATCCCTGTAAGTGTACACCGTGGGATCAACTGAGATTATTTCAGTCTCACTTATCTTCTCTTCAGTACAACCTCCCTGCCACGTAACACACAAAGAATACATTTTTGCTCAAAGTAATGCAATTGAGAGATTTCCCCATAATAAGAGGGACTTTATTAGGACTTGAGTGTAAGGTAACTACTTGCTGAGAGATACTATATGTGGGGGTAAAAACTCTATTTATTTTTTACTGACGTAGAGTTGATTTACAAAGTTATGTTAGTTTCTGGTGTAAAGCAAAGTGATTAAGTTATATATATATTTCTGTGCATCTGTGTTTCCTTTTACCTGGTGCCTGGAAAAAATTCATATTTATAGTTTTTCATATAAATTCATATTTCATATAAATAAATTCATATTTATAGTTTTAAAATATATTTATATATTATTATATGTATTAAATATATATATAAGCAGAGAAGGGCAGAAAATGCTCTCACCCCTTTCCTTCCAGAGACCTTTCCTAGAAATTGTGCACACTTCCCTTTTTTATCTCACTGGCTGGAACTTAGTCACATGGCCCCATTTTGTTGAGAGAGAGAGAGAGGGAGAGGGAGGGAGAAAGGAAATAGCTGGAATTCCAGAAGCTATCTTGGACTGTGAGGTGACCTTAAAGATGGCAAGATTCAGGGACTATAATATTTTTAAATTCAGGACTTGTTGCTTATAGGAAGTAACAGCTGAAAAAGTAAGGAGCCACTGAGTCCTTGAGCACACAAGTGGCATGGTCAAATGGACTTGAAAGCTTTTTCTTAGATCGTCTAGAAAAGTGACAGGCTAGAGGCAGGAAAGTCGAAAGAAAGACTTAGAAGGCATATTTGTAAAGGCTTAGTAAGACCTTGATTAGTAGTACAGTGCATATTAAAGATAATTCCATAGTTGTATACATAAGCCCCCTAGGGATTGGTGGGGATATTCACAGTAATACAGAAAAGTTGCCAGTTTCAGAGATGAGTTGAATACAATTAAAAACATTTTGATTTTCAGGTAATATGGGGAGGCAGAAGACAGCACAGTCTTTTTTTTATTTTTTTTTTAACATAGTTAATTTTTTTTTTTTTTTTTTTTTTTTTTTTTTTGCGGTACGCGGGCCTCTCACTGTTGTGGCCTCTCCCGTTGCGGAGTACAGGCTCCGGACGCGCAGACTCAGCGGCCGTGGCTCACAGGCCCAGCCGCTCCGCGGCATGTGGGATCCTCGCGGACCGGGGCACGAACCTGCGTCCCCTGCATCGACAGGCGGACTCTCAACCACTGCGCCACCAGGGAAGCCCCCGAGAGTACAGTCTTTATAAGTCCATATTTTGAACATAATTGTTGTGGCAGGCTGAAAAACGGCCACCAGAAAGATATCTTCATCCTAATCCCTGGAACCTGTGAATGTTTCCTTCTATGGCAAAACAAAAAAGGAAAGGGTTCTTTAGATATAATTAAGGATCTTGAGATGGGGAGATTATTCTCGATTGTGTGGACCCTAAATGCAATTATGTATCCTGATGAAAGGGAGACAGAGGGAGATTTTAAAGAGAAGGCAGTGTGACCATCAAGTCAAAACTTGAGACATCAGGGACTTCCCTGGTGGCACAGTGGTTAAGAATCTGCCTGCCAATGCAGGGGACACGGGTTCGAGCCCTGCTCCGGGAAGTTCCCACATGCCGCTCTGAGCCTGCGCTCTAGAGCCCGCGAGCCACAGCTACTGAGCCCACGTGCCACAACTACTGGAGCCCGCATGCCTAGAGCCTGTGCTCCGCAACAAGAGAAGCCACCGCAATGAGAAGCCCACGCACCACATCAAAGAGTAGCCCCTGCTCACCGCAACTACAGAAAGCCCGTGTGCAGCAATGAAGACCCAGCGCAGCCCAAAAAAAGAAAGAAAGAAAGAAAGAAATTGACATCATGTGGCCACAAGCAAGAAAATGCTGGCAGCCAGCCACCAGAAGCTAGACAAAGCAAGGAACAGATTCTCCCCTCATTCCTCTAGAGGAGTGCAGCCCTGCCAACATTTTGATTTTGGCCTACTGATATTGATTTTGTACTTCTTGCCTCCAGAATTGTAGGAGTTATAAGTAAATGATGGTGAGAGGGGCTTCCCTGGTGGTGCAGTGGTTAAGAATCCACCTGCCAGTGCAGGGGACACGGGTTCGAGCCCTGGTCTGGGAAGATCCCACATGCTGCAGAGCAACTAAGCCTGTGCTCAGCAACAAGAGAAGCCCTCAGTGAGAAGCCCGCGCACCTCAATGAAGAGTAGCCCCCGCTCGCCGCGACTAGAGAAAGCCCTCACGCAGCAATGAAGACCCAACGCAGCCAAAACTAAAGTAGAATTAAAAAAAAAAAAATGATGGTGAGAAAGAGCAACTCATCTCCCCTTGAGATGCGTCTTCCTCAGAAGATGAGGTGGTCATAGGAGAGTAAGATGAGGAAGGAAATTAAAGAGGTTCTGAATCAATTTTATATGAAGGGGAATTTCTCACCTTGGAATAGGAGTGCTACAAGTTTCAAAGCAAAAGGAAGGAGGTTTCTGCATTTTAAAAAAATGTTTGTTCAGGGAGAAGGGCATGATTGGAATAGGGCATAGCTGGCTGCTAAAATGCTTCTTCCAACTGCACTCACTAAGGGGACGAGTGACTGCCTTTTTGCTGAATCAAATGTGCACTTCTTGGTCTTTTTCTTACTCTACTTCTCAGCACCATTCTATGTGATAGAACACGTATATGTTTTGAAACAATTTTTTTCTCCTGCCTGTTGGACACTACACCCATGTGGTTTTCTTTCCAGATTCCAGAGCTGCTCCTTTTTTTTTTTTTTTTTTCCCTTGTGGTGGCCTTCTTTCTCTACCCTTACTCTTCATGTTCTCTAGAGCTTGGTGCCAGGCTCTCTTTTCACTCTGCACTCTTTCTCCACATGGTGTTCCTTGCTCTTAAGGCTTTGAATATCACCTGTATACTACCAACTACTCCCAAATTTATATCTCCAGGCCGTATCACTTTTCTGAACTAAAGACCAATATTTCTTAATCTTTCCCTGAAACCTGCTGCTCCTCCAGAGTTCCTTTTATCAATAAATGCCGCTAGCATCCATCCCAATGCCAAAACCAGAAACCTCAAGCTTCCTTCCCCTTCAGCTTCCAGTCCATTGCCAAGTCCTGATTTTCTGCCTCCCAAATATCTCTCAATTCTTTCCGCTTCCTCTAGTAGCTCTCTCAACCCACTGAAATCACATGCCTGTACTACTGCAAGAGCCTCCTGATTGGTCTGGCTTCTAATCTTGCCCCCTGCCATCCGTTCTCCACTCAGTAGCCAAAATATTCTTTTAAGGAACTCAAATCTGATACCATCATTTTTTCATACTCAGTGTTTCCCATTGCAGATCTTTGTTATGGCCCCTGCCTGCCTCTCAGCTTCCTCTCTCCACTCCTCCCCTGGCTCACGACACTTTAGCCACAATTAGACTTTTTTCACTTCTTTTTTCCTACCTCTGGGCTATTTCATGTATTGTTCCCTTTGTCTAGAATGCCCTTCCCTTCCCCAGTGCATGTCTAACTCCTACTCCTATCCTTTACTTCTCAGCGTGAAAGTAACTGTTTTAGAGAAGTTTTCCTGACCCCCCTCAATCTAAATGCAGTTTCCTATGTTAATCTATCATTTAATCTCTAATAGTCTTACATGACACTTACAATTTTTGCTGTATATTTTCTACTGTTTATTTAATGTGTATCTCACCACAGATCATAGGCTTTTTAAAGTCAGGAGCTAAGTTTGTTTCGTTTTTATGATTATAGATCTAGCACTTACATAATAGGTTCATGGTTGACAATAAATAATCAGTTGACTTAATGATTGTGTAATGGATAAGCAGAGCAGAAGATCTGGGAGCAGAATAGGAAGATATGAAGTTGTTAGAAATAGAGGCCCAGGGGGGCTACGGTAAGGGGAAGCCTACGCTTCAGAAAAGGAGAGGGATCTAGCTAATAGCATCTAATTTTTAGAAAGATAAAATCAGGTTTATATTTTTAGAAGCTGCTTCTGTTAGATTTATCCAATTTCAAGGCTATAAAAAGAGCAGATTTTCACTTCAATTTGCTGGTAGTTAATTGTCCACATATTGGGCACCCTCATGAGATTGAAACCCATCTAATTAACGATTGTATATTCTTAGCTTTGCATAGTCAGAATAAAGAAACTGAATACAGAAACTGAGGTTTAGATTAGGTAATTTATTCAATTTCACACGTAAGTGGGAGAAGCAGGACTCCACTAGGTCTGTTTGATCGAAATCCATGTTCTTAGTCACTTTCCCTGAACACATACTGTAGGTGCCCTACTCATAGGCTCTTGGCATTCAACATTCTGGTATATGCCATGGTTGGCAACCTGCAAATATCTATAACTCCACCTGAGGGTGTTCTCATGATCCATGCTGGATGTAGGCTGGAAGTGACAGGAAGTTAACATCCCTGGGAATAGCTGCCAGCCACACAAAAGTAGGAGTCAGTGAATAATACCCCAGCTCCCTTGCCCCTTGGGTGGGACAACTCTGAGGTGTGTTCTACACTTTGTCTCTAAGTTCTCCATGGAGGTTGAGCCCTAGGTCTCAGAGCAACAACCTGCTTGAAACTGACTCTGTTAGCTTTCTTCCCTTCTCTGTCTCACTTCACTCCCCTGCCTGTACTTCTTGGCATCACCTCCCAAATAACCACTTACATCCTTTACTCCAAGTCTGCTTTAGGAAGAATCCAACATAAGACACTCGCTCCATTTATAAAGTAAAGGAGAAAATGTGAAATGCCCCAACAATAGCTATAAATTTTTTTTAGTTTTCTCCACTATTATTGAACCTCACAAACCAACATTAATTTCCTCAATATTTATTGTGATAGCCTAAACAATTTTATTTTCAAATTCCTTCCCATTTTAAAGATTGTCTTAGTTATCTTGTAGCAATGTTAAATTATGTTTTTACTCTGTTTTTAACAGGAAAAATCTGGAAGCTTCATGTTTAGGCTATGTAATTTTAGTATGCAAAGGTTGGAATTGAAATCACTATATTTGAGCAATCAACCCTGCCAACATCCGAGCTCTGGCTGAGAGTCAGAGAATAGCACTTAACATGCAGTGAGAGGACTCTTGGAATACTACTACCTTCAGAGCACATGCCAAATCAAAATGATTTAAACGTCCAAAAGATATGGGACTAAAACATTTAATGGATCAAAAAGTGCCAAACGTGGGTACCCTGGACATGCAGACATTGTGAGCTACAAGTACCATTGTGAAACTTCAACTGGCTTAAAGATTGACTTGGGGAGAAGGCGGGTGTTGCTCATTGCAATAGATAATGTATTCATGAAATAATTTGGAAACTGATTACGTGTGATGAATCCTAATTATAGCTATTTACTGTGGTGAATATTTAAGAAAATCAGGGTCTTAAAAAAAGACACTAGCATCTGCTTTAATTATTTAGGAAGAAAAATAAGTTACCCCCCAATCTTATGTTCTGTAATTATTTTTTACATTCAGTTTACATGTTTTATATTTAGGACCACAGCATATGTCCCTTTTCTGTTTCTTCCTTAAATTTTCCTTAAGACTCCTTCCCCAACCCATCAAGGAGAAAATGTAAATTACCACCATCACTCAAATAAATTCCCTGGTTTCTTCTGAACCTTCACCTCACAGCTGTTGCATGAAGTATAATCACTAAAGTACTAGCTAAATGAAATTGTCTATCCAAAATGACAGTTTTCTAATATTCTTATACCAAATAACTTTTCAGGAGAAGAAACAGATTATTAAACACATTTTTTTTTCCATCTAAAAATAGCTGATCTGGAAATACAACAAAATGCTAATAGTGGTTAGGAAGGGAGAAGCATGAATGAATTCTTATCTTTCTTAAGTTTCTGTGAAGTGATTATTTTATATTGTCCCGCTACTGTCTTTGGGCAAATAGTTCTCAGAAAAGTTGTTAAAAGTCTGCAGATCTTATCTGTGTGATCAGAAAGGAGGTATTCAGCCTTTGGGTACATGCATAATATAAGCATAGCATTATATCACCTCGCTGGCTGCAAACTGCATACCTCTCACCCAGCTATGAAACAGGAGGGAAATGTGAAAGGAAGAAGTAAATTACAAAATACCTGAGCTACAAAGTAACTGAAAAGTTAACAATGAGAAATCCAAGCTAATTGGCCTACATTTTCAATTTATAACATTCATAATTAAAATGAGATAATGATAGTTAAACTACATTACAAATGACAAGACACAAAATGAAGATGTTATTAGGATTTTTTTTTTTTGAGTGGTTCTGAATATTCTTCTATTAGGATATTTTAATTGTAGTCATGAGGGCAGGGACTATGTGTCTTGTCCAATTAATATTTGCTGAATTTATATATTTATGTATGTATCCTAATACCTATAAGATATTTGCTGAATTTATATATTTGTGTATGTATCCTAATACCTATAAGGCATTAGGGAGATTTTTTAAAAAAAGAATGAGATATGGTCCCTGCCCCCTAAGGAATGTGTAATATGGTGAAATTACATGTTAACACACCCAAATTGCCTCATACCTCACTAAAGAATATGGGTTTGCCTTTACCTTATCCTCCATGGCACAGAAGCACAGACTGTAGGCTTCACTGTGCAGTGGAGAAGCAGAGACTGTGGAGTCAAACATGGGCTTCAATCTTCTTGAAGATGTTCTCCAAAAAAGAAGCCTTTTGTTACAGTAACATGGCAGAGACATTTACCGCTCACCAAAATGTCCTTGTGCTCCCTCACATTTCCTGTGACTAGGGCTGATCAAAGAGCTCTAAGCAGAAGTGCTATGTGTCACTTCTAAACCAAAGCATTTAATAGCTGGCAGAAATCTCTCTTCCCTCTGCCTCGGCAACCTAGAAGAAGGGTATTCCAAATGCTATAGCCAAAGAGAGGAAGCAGCCTGGATCCCTGAGTCACTTTTTGGTAAACATTGCCCCGGAGAGTCACTAAGAGCTATAAGAAACCTTGATGAATAATGAATAAATCATTATATGTTAAACAGAGTGTATTTGGGTTTGTTACAGCAGCATCGCCGAGTCTGTTCTGATAAATAGAGATAATACTGTTCACTTGATGATTGGTGAGCCAGTGATGGAAGAATCAGTATGAAGGCAAGACTATGAGATCTGCTTTTTAAAAGCAGCCAAGGGATTCCCTGGTGACGCAGTGGTTAAGAATCCGCCTGCCAATGCAGAGGACAGGGGTTCGAGCCCTGGTCCGGGAAGATCCCATATGCTGCGGAGCAATGAAGCCCATGCACCGCAACTACTGAGCCTGCGATCTAGAGCCCGCAAGCCACAACTACTTTAGCCCGCACACCTAGAGCCCGTGCTCCGCAAAAAGAGAAACCACTGCAATAAGAAGCCTGCGCGCCACAACGAACAGTAGCCCCCACTCACTGCAACTAGAGAAAGCCCTCGCGCAACAACAAAGACCCAACACAGCCAAAAGTAAATATATAAATTTGTTTAAAAAATTAAAAGTAGCCAAAACTGCTGTGTCTTTCTGTGCTGATTCACTTCACAACAGTGAAAAAGGCCTGAACAACCTCCAGACCTAGACAGGCCCCTGTTACCCAATATTTAAACCCAAATAAACTTTTGGCCTCCACAACTTTCGGGATTTTATCAAAGCAAACAAAGACCCAACGCAGCCATAAATGATAGGTAGACAGGTAGATGGATAGGTGGATGGATAAAATCATTAGAGAAGTTTTGTTTTGTTTTGTTTTGTTTAAGTTATTTATTTGGCTGTACCGGGTCTTAGTTGTAGCATGTGGGATCTTCCTTGCAGCATGTGGAATCTTTAGTTGTGACATGTGGGATCTAGTTCCCTGACCAGGGATGGAACCTGGTCCCCCTGCATTGGGAGCACGGAGCCTTAGCCACTGGACCACCAGGGAAGTCCCTGTGAAGCTCTTTTTTTTTTAAAAAAAAAAAACACTGGACACATGCATGTCTTTTTTTTTTAACAAATTTATTTTATTTATTTATTTTTGGCTGTGTTGGGTTTTCATTGCTGTGCACAGGCTTTCTCTAATTGCATCAAGTGGAGGCTACTCTTCATTGCGGTGCACAGGCTTCTCATTGCAGTGGCTTCTCTTGTTGCAGAACATGGACTCTAGGCATGCAGGCTCCAGTAGTTGTGGAGCGCAGGCTCAGTAGTTGTGGCTTGCAGGCTCTAGAGAGCAGGCTCAGTAGTTGTGGCGCACAGGCTTAGTTGCTCCGCGGCATGTGGGATCTTCCTGGACCAGGGCTCGAAACTGTGTCCCCTGCATTGGCAGACAGATTCTTAACCACTGTGCCACCAGGGAAGCCCTGGGAAGCTATTTTTTTAAAAAAAAATAATACCTGTATCCCACCCTAAAACAAATAATCAGAATCTGTGGAGGTGAGGCTGGGGCAGATGGTTTTTAAAAGCACCACGTGATTCTGTTGTCCAACCAGGGTTGAGAACTATTGCCTTAGGCAATGTGTAGGCAAAATATTTGATTACACATAATTTAAAATAAAGCCTTCATCATCGGGCTTCATCATCATCTTAATAATAGAAAAAAAAACTTCAAACAATACAGAGAATGGCCACTTTTTCACAGACTTGGAGCTTTAAAAAAGGCTTATTTATAAATGACAGACACGGAGTCAATAAGTAGTTACTAGATGCTGTCGGGACTGAAGGACCTTCTGATAAGCCCAGCGATGTTGCAATGGAAAGAACAGGCTCAAGATACCATTTATGTTGTTTATAGTGATGACTGTTTTTCTGCTGTTACGGGCTGAATTGTGTCTCTCTCTGAATTCATATGTTGAAGTCCTAACCCCAGTACCTCCTAATTTGTATCTGGACGTAGAGTCTTTGCAGAGGGAATTAAATTAAAATGAGGTCATTAGGGTGGGCCCTAATCCTATATGATTGGTGTCCTCATAAGAGGAAGTTGAACACAGACACGTACAGATGGAAGATGATATGAAGACACTGGGTGAAGATAGCCATCTGCACGTCAAAGAGAGAGACCTGGGACAAATCCTTCCCTTACAGCCCTCTGAAGGAACCACCCCTAACAACGCCTTGATCTCGGACTTATAGCCTCTGGAACTATGAGAAAAATAAATTTCTGTCACCCAGCATGTAGTACTTTATTACAGCAGCCATAGCAAACTAATATACCTGTGTTATAGCTAAAGTGTGTGGTAGGTTTTTGGTGAGTGGGTGGGAGAAATAGCCACCCTGCCTCTGTTTTATTAAGAGATGTTCAGAGAGAAGATGGGGTTTTTGTAAGGTTCTTGAAGTTGAGTACTTCGAATATTTGATAGGAAGGTAGTTTTAATTAGAGAAGGCCAGGAAATGTGAATCATTGTGTCTTCTGGCTCAAAGCCTCTGTTGCCCACATAAAGCTGCCCTTTTCCCCCACAAGAGTGCCTACCCCTCCTGCCATGGCAGATTGGACTAAGCTGACCTTTCAAGAAAAGATGTGCTGGACCAATCAGATTCTCTCTTTAGATTTTGGAATTGCAACACTGAGAACCAGACCATTTAGCTCTAATGAACAGAGTTGAACAGTCATATTGGACTCCCTGGCCAAGGCCACTTGGCTGGGCCATATTCTAGAAGAGTCTTAAAAGGTGAGTCGAGGGAGGAGAGGATAAAGTAGACATGCAGGGACAAACAGTAGATTTGACTTCTTTAGCGGAGCTAGCTTGAATGGGTTTCTGTACCACAAACAGAAGAGTGTTAACTGGAACATCATGAAATCAAGAGTGAGAACCTTGAGGCCAAAGCCCTGCCCTGAGGGGCCACCAAAAAATCAGCCTAATCTCTCTTCTGTGCAGATACAGAAGATTTTCAGGCTGGAAAAACCCTAGAGGACAGCATCAGCAGCATCATGGCTACTATTTTCTGAGAAATTAAGATAAGCCAGGCCCTTTGCATGAACTATCAGCTTTTGAGATAGGGCATGACAACAGATGAGTAAAAACAGAGAGGTTAAGAAACCTGCCCTTAGTTGTATAGTTATTGTGGTAAATTGAATACAAATATGGCCACAATTTGCCCTTCCTGTATCCTCCCCCTTTGCAATGTGACTTTATAGCTGCTGTCATCAAGAGGAAGAATCTGGGCTGGCCCTGTGACTTGCTCTGGGCCAGTAGAATGTGGCATAAATGACATTGTCAGTTCTGAGGCTAGGCTTAAGAGGTCTTAATGCTGCTTCTTGATTTCTTAGAACCCTGTACATGTGAAGGAGTCCAGGCTACTCTAATGAAAGGTGAGACACATGTGGTCCAGTAACCCCTGTGATCAATAGCCAGCCGACCACTGGAGGTGTGACTGAGGCCATCCTAGATGAGTCAGCCCCTCGATGATCCCCTGACACTCGGCCGACTAACAGACGTATGAATGAGGCCAGGCAGCTCTGGGACAACCCACCTGCTGACTGCGGATGCATGAGTGAGTCCAGCGAAGATCAGCCGAGCCACCCAGCCAACTTCACAGAGTTATGAGCTAAATAATTACCTTAGACTTTTAAGCCATTAAGCTTTGGTGGGTTTGTTATGCAGCAACAACTGCTGGTGCTGAGGGTCTGGGACCTGAACAGAAGAGCATCTGACTTCCACACCAGTGTATGCTCTCAAATCCTGTGCACACTGGAGCCTGGCCAATGCATTACCTTCCTTCTGAGAAGCCCTATATGTAGCATCTTCATTAGATTGCAGGATTGGTCTGAGTGAGTTCAAAACCCACTTTACTTTGCAGGTTACTGGGCAACTGTCTGGGCAGATTAACTTGTCCAAACCTTGGCTTCCTCATTTTGTTAACTGCGAACAATACCAACTACCTCACAGAGACACCAGGAAGGTAAAATGAGATAGTACATCTAAAATGTCCAGAGTTTAGCAGGCCATGAGGTTTCCTGGAAGATGGAAGTTTGCAATGGGGGTGGGAGCATCAAAAATTTCTTAGTAGCTGCAGTAGAATTTCACTTTCAGTGTTGATGTTCAACCAACTGGCAGTTTTAGGAATGGAAATCTCTTCTTAGAGATACTGACTCTTGTGGGGGGAACTTCCCTGGCAGTCCAGTGGTTAAGAATCCATGCTTCCACTGGTTTGATCCCTGGTTGGGAAACTAAGATTGCACGTGCCGCATGGTGAGTCCAAAAAACACAAAAAACAACCGACAGATACTGACTTTGATATAGCTTGTAACCCTTAATTCTAAAAGAATGCAGTAAGTTTTTCCCCCAATTATAAGCTTTTTTCTAGCTCAGCATTTCTCAAAGTAAAATCTACAGGTCACTCACATAACAGTCACCAGCTGCCTGTCAAATGCAGATTTACAGCCTCATCCCAGACCTACTGAATGAGACACTCCTGGGAGCAGGGTCTGAGAATCTACATTTTAAACAAAGTGCCCCGATAATTTCCATGCACATTAAAGTTCCTCTGCTAAGACTTTTTTTTTTTTTTTTGCGGTACGCGGGCCTCTCACTGCCGTGGCCTCTCCTGTTGCGGAGCACAGGCTCCGGACGCGCAGGCCCAGTGGCCACGGCTCACAGGCCCAGCCGCTCTGCGGCATGTGGGATCTTCCCCGGTGGGGGCACGACCCCGCATCCCCCGCATCAGCAGGCGGACCCCCAACCACTGCGCCACCAGGGAAGCCCCCTCTACTAAGACTTTAAAAACAGGGACGCGATGCGAACACATATATATGGAATCTAAAAAAAAAAAAAATGGTACTGATGAACCTAGTGGCAGGGCAGGAATAAAGACGTAGACATAGAGAATGGACTTGAGGACACGGAGGGGCGGGGTGGGGAAGCTGGGGTGAAGTGAGAGTGACATCGACATATATACACTACCGAATTAAAATAGATAGCTAGTGAGAAGCAGCAGCATAGCACAGGGAGATCAGCTCAGTGCTTTGCCATGACCTAGAGGGGTGGGATAGGGAGGGAGGGAGGGAGGCTCAAGAGGGAGGGGACATATGTATGCATATGGCTGATTCATTTTGTTGTACAACAGTAACTAACACAGTATTATGAAGCAATTATAATCCAATAAAGATCTATTTTTTAAAAAAAGTTACATTGGAAAAAAAAACAAAAACAGACGCGTTGCATGTTCTCACTCTAATATTGCTTTCTAGTTGGGTGTTCCCCTAGGGTTGTTTGTGTCCTAAGATTTTAGGTCAAAAACTAATACCTTTTTTGCAGAAGTAGTGTTGACATAGCCACTAACTTTTTGGTGGAAATAGAGGACACACCAATGAATGACCCAACCCAGATGACACCATGATTTTTTTTTTTTTTTTTGCGGTACACGGGCCTCTCACTGTTGTGGCCTCTCCTGTTGCGGAGCACAGGCTCCGGATGCGCAGGCTCAGCAGCCATGGCTTACGGGCCTAGCCACTCTGCGGCACGTGGGATCTTCCCGGACCGGGGCATGAACCCGCGTCTCCTGCATCGGCAGGCGGACTCTCAACCACTGCGCCACCAGGGAAGCCCCGACACCATGATTTTTTTAAGTGTATCAACATATTACTCTCTGAATAAATACTGGGAAATCAGTTTTTCCTGTTTTTCTTGTTTTGCATCTATAATCTTTATATATGGACTTATGCTAGTTACAGAAATAGGGGAGGAGAAGAGTGGGGAGGGCATTTACCAAAATACTAACTTGTTAACAAAATTAACTTATTTTTACTGTTCTTATCAATTACATTATTATTTTCACAAAACAAGCACTAAGAGGAATAGGAAATGACTTGACCTTAAATTGACTTTGAAAGTTTGTGCAGTCTGAACTAGCTTTAAGCAGGAATGTTTTTGTTCACCTTCTGAATGTAGCCATTAGAGGGACTTCCCTGGAGGCGCAGCGGGTAAGAATCCACCTGCCAATGCAGGGGACACAGGTTCGATCCCTGAACCAGGAAGATCCCACATGCTGCGGAGCAACTAAGCCCACAACTACTGAGCCCACGCACCGCGTCTACTGAAGCCCGCGTGCTCTAGAGCCCATGCTCCGCAACAAGAGAAGCCACCACAATGAGAAGCCTGCGCACCACAACGAAGAGTAGACCCCCGATCGGCGCAACTAGAGAAAGCCCGCACGCAGCAACAAAGACCCAAAGCAGCCAAAACAAAACAAAACAAAACAAAAAATCGTTTGAAAGTAGCCATTAGAGAGAGTAGTGGGAGTATTTGACTAGGGCTAAATTTTCAGGTTCACCTAGCTCTAGTTAAAAGTGTCTCAGTTTGATGTCTTTTTGGCTGATCTGTTTCATGGTAGCATGTTTTTTAGAAACCTTTTCACCAAAAGTAGAAAAAGGAAAAATAATAACAGAAGGAAACAACTTCAATAAGTAGTGGTGGAAGTCTATTCCTCTTCAGATGACACCAGTGCTTAGAACTTTTGATTCAGAGCTTTTCATTTCCTACAAATATTTTTTTTCACTGTTCCAAAGGTAGAAGTGGCTCTGAATAGCAAAAATTCTGTGCTTTTTAAAACCTGCTGGACAACTTCTCATCTCTAAGAGTACTGAAGTTTTGCCACATCAGACTGTGTATGACAAATCACAAAACATATGCATAAAGAAATCTAGACTCTTCTAATTGTGCCGATCCGTGGGTAAAAAACTTACTTCTGGAGCCACACAGCTGTTGAAATCAGTCATATTTACAATTTTTACAAATGAGTTTATTTTAATAAAAACAAGTTACTCTGTGAACATGATCTCTAAACAGATTTATGTGGGCTGGCACAATCTGCTATGCTAAACATATATTCATATTGCTTAGGTCTGCAACCAGTTTTTTGCTTTGGGGGTTTTTGGGTTTTTTAATTTTTTTTGTTTTTTTGAGTGGTGATGATAACAGTCTTGCTTTGTACAAGGATACAAATAATTGGCAGCAATTCAGCTAAGGACACTGTTCTCAGCACTGAGCTGTTGAAATTGTTTTCCTGGACAGAACTGCCCTCTGGGCATGGCCCTAAATTGGGAGGACTCTGGGCTGCTGGCACTGGGCAGTGAACCAGGCAGACAGCTTATAGACAGAAGAAGATGACTATAAACTGATGCTAAATAAGAGGAGGGGGAGGGGGAGGGGGAGGGGGAAGGGGAGGATGGGTCGAGGAAAGGAAGAAAGGAAAAAAGGGTGGGAGAAGGAGAGAGAGGAAGGGAGAGGTGAGATTTACATTCATTAGTCCATACCCTTAAGGGGTCTCTATGTATTTCTCCTTGATCTTTCTGACTGCCCACATTGCTTGAGGTTTTTATGCTCATGTATTTTGCTTGGTTGTTAGACTGTAATCTCCTTGAAGACAGAAATATTGCCTGACTCAGCTTTGCATCTTCCACAGTGCCTGGTGCTCAAAAAACTAGTTGTTAAATGCATGAACAAAAGAATAAATTTCCATATCTAAAGCCTTTCCTTTCCTTAGAGATAAATCCTAAGCAGTTCTCAGTGGGCACAGCAGTGCCCCTAGGGGGCATATTGAAATTTTGTTGGGGCAGTTTTTGTACTGTAGTTCTCGTATTGGTGCCAGTTTTTCCATAGTGAAAAACACGTTATTATTTTTATTGATATTAGTATAGTATTTTTAATAAATTTATTTATTTATTATTTTTGGTTGTGTTGGGTCTTCGTTGCTGCTTGCAGGCTTTCACTAGTTGCGGCGAGCGGGGGCTACTCTTCGTTGCGGTGCGAGGGCTTCTCTTGTTGCCAAGCACAGGCTCTAGAGCGCGCGGGCTTCAGTAGATGTGGTGCGTGGGCTCAGTAGTTGTGGCTCGTGGGCTCTAGAGCGCAGGCTCAGTAGTTGTGGTGCACGGACTTAGTTGCTCCGCGGCATGTGGGATCTTCCCGGACCAGGGCTTCAACCCGTGTCCCCCTGCATTGGTAGGCAGATTCTTAACCACTATGCCACCAGGGAAGCCCAATATTAATACAGTATTTTAAAAGACATTACTTTCGCTTATTTCACCTTTGTATTATTAGAATATTACAGTGTTTTCTTGCAGATAGTTTACATTATCAATAAATTTAATTCCGGGAGAGTAAAGTGGTGTTAAATTTTTGTTGTGTTGAGTAATATACAGGGTGTTGAGTATGGCAGGATTGAATACTTACGTTTACAAGACTAAGCTTTGCTTGCTTCTGCTTCCACACGTTCTAGGATTCTAGCACGAAACATGCAAGTAAAAGGAAGCTTGTGTACATTGATTTCAACCATCAGGCTTTCACTTTAAGCAACTGCATGTTTTAGGATTCAAGTGGCTCAGTGGAGCGCTGTTGTCAAAGCACAGAGGGTCCGTGACTGGGATGGGGGCTGGGAATGAACATCAGGACACCAGAGAGTTCTCACACGTCCTGGCCCGTGAATCTATGCAGAGTAGCTTGAAGGGTGAGACGTTTTCTTTTTGCTTTGGTCTGTACTTTTCTCCATTTTAAAAATGATGGGGGTGGGGGCTGCAGAGGGAAGGAGAGAGGTGGGAAGGGGCCATTTTCCCCAAAGCCTGGGTCCTTCGCTGGCCTCTGCGGGGCTGGTTCACATTGACGCCATCTGGATTTGAAGAACACAGCTTGAAGAGAAAACCCTCCAGAAGAGTGACTCGTAAGGGGGAAAAGGAAGGTTTTCGGGGAACGGGCGGCTCCGTCTTGCACCGCGGTTCGAAGTGAAGTTGAACCGAACTTTTGCTGTCCGCGAGTGGAGCGGCTGCTTTTGGTGGAGTAGGACGCGAGAGGAGGCGGGACGGCAGTTGACAGGAGGTGGGGCTTCGGGGTAGAATCGAGAAGGGTCTCAGGAAGGCGGGGCTTCTGTTGACAGTGGGGGCGGTCTCCCGCCTAAAGGGGCGGTGCTTGGATCGTACTGCCGCCAAATGGGGCTTATGATGACAAGGGGCGTTTCTCACGATCTGGCGGTGACATTAGAAAAGCGGAGCGCTCAAAGGGCAGGGCCACAACTAACAGAGGGCCGGGTGCCTTCTGGATTGACCTGAGTGAAGACCAGGCTTCTGCCAGTAGCGGGCGGAGCTATCACCGGCAAGGGGCGGGGCCACTTCGAGACCTGGAGAAGGCGGGGCTTCTGTTGACATAAGGCGGGGCTTCCGTAGACCTGGGCGGGGCTTCTGTTGACAGAGGGGCGGGACGGTTCCCTACCTCCCGCCGTGAGGCAGAGGCCCGCAGAGGGCCGGGTCGGACCCCAGGGAAGCAGGAGGGTCCGGGAGTGGAGAGCCAGGCACGGAGCGGGGTGGGGGCGCGCGGAGGGCGCGCGCGCGCGCACGTGGGAGGGCGCCGCCTGGGCCGGCTCTTCCCCTACCCCCGCTCCCGCCCCCGGTCGGCTGCTGGGGCGCGCGCCTCGCCTCGCACCCCCACCCCCGACTCCCTACGCTCCGCGGAGTTCGCAGAGCTTCCGAAGCCGTGAGCCGACCCGCCGAGCGGTTCCGGGTGTAGGGTTCACAGGTCAAAGTTGACTCCCTGAATAGTGCAGCCGGTTTGAAATGCAAGATGGCGGCGGCGGGGCTCTGAGAGGCACGGCGGCCCCTGCAGGTAGCTGCGCGAGCGGGCTCCGCGACCAGCGGCCCAGGGCGTCCGGGGCTACGGGTGCGGACCGGCGGCGCAGAGTCCGCGGCGGGCCGGACGGGGGAGGGCGGCCCCGGGGCAGAGACCTCGGAGAGCTAAGCGCGCTCGGCGCGGCGGGTGGCCAGGCGGATGGGCGCGGGGCGTCCAAGGGGCAGGGACCCGGCCTTCCTGGGCCGGGATCGCCGCCAGGGGACAGACCCTGAGCCTCCTTTGCGCTCCCGGGGTCTCTGCGGCCGCGGAAGGAGCTGCGGTGGTCTCTGTAAGGGGAAATTTCAGTCCTCCTGCCTACGAGAGGGCTGAGCAACTTGGGATTGTTGAAGGAAGTGAGGACTGGGTCTCCCTAGAAGGGGGGCAGGCGCCGCAGTGATGGAACACCCTAGCAATGTTGAGGGTCCTGGGGGAGGTCCGGAGCCCTGCCCTGCACGGGCGTGTGGCCTCGTGGGGACTTAGTCTCCCTGAGAGTCAGGAGAGATTCTCTTGCTGGAGCTGAGCGCACTGGTATTGGGGTTGGAGCCCGGAGAGATCCTTCGGGGAAGGGCTGTACCTCACTTCGGGTGAGGCTGGGCACCCATTTCGGGGCAAGACTCAGAGCTGAGTCCTTAAGAACTATATTAGCTTTTGAGGGAGCCCTGGGACTTAGGGAGAAGTTGATTAGAGAGAATGTAAATGTTATCCGTCCCTTTCAGGAGGGAGAGAGGGAGGCTGACCATGGACCGCTCCAAGCCTTAGGGCCTGAAGGGAACAACCTCCCGGTCTTTGCAGGGAATGAAGGGCTAGGAAGGAGCTGTGAGAGGAAGGGGGTCTAATGGCAGCAAAGAAGAGCCCTGGCGGATGCTCTTTCCCTGCGTATTTACACCAAAGTTCTAGGAAACAGGACTTGAAATTCTTTGTTTCAATACGTCTCTCCCCACCTCTCTGTGGGTAACACTAAGGGAAAAGCAAAACCCTGGAGAAGAAGAAGGAAAACAAAAAAGATAAATTAAAAAAAATACAAGAAAGAAAGAAAAAAATAAAATAAAGAGAAGAAAAAGGTTCCGTTGGATATCCTTAGCTTATGTTAGCGCAGGATCCAGCTCTCTGGCAGGTTTCAGTGAGAGACTCGGGTAGGAGAATTAGGAAGCGGGAGAGGGGATGGATAGAGGAGGCATATGGGGAAGAGATTGGGCAGAGCGGGAATTCCACAGGGTTTTTCTGTCATCTCACCCCAGCTCTAAAGAAAAACATGAGAAGAGGCTAATCTTTGTGGGGAGAAAAAAATGTCAGGAAAACTAACTGATAGAGAATTTGTAATGTGTTTAGGTTGGGATTGCATGTAACTTGAAACGAAGAAGCAATTCTCTTGGAGAGTGAGAGGATAGCAAAAAAGGGAAAATCACAGGATTGGGAAATAGAGTAGTTCCCAGTTAGGGAGGAAGAAGCAGCTTTATCCCAGGAATAGTGACTATTTGTTGGGTTGGAGTATATGTTTGTGTATAACCTACATGAGTGCACCTTAAGATTTGTCGGTATTGGTCACTGTTTCTCAGTCTTTGTCTGAAAGCTTTAACTTGTGTTATATGGTGCTACGTGAATTATCCTTGCTTCTGAAAAATCATCCTGAAAAAGTCGTTTGTTTTTATGCCAGTGGTGAGGATGAACAGGATTTGGTGTTAACAAAGATACTGACCCTAGCATATCTCATAGATTTTTTTAAAAAATTTCTTAAGTAGAAATTCTGACTCTTGATTTTAAGCAAAAGAAATGTGAGTGCTGCCAAAAACAATAATGCTGTAACAGGATATAAAAGAAAAAGGGCTTTCATGAATATTTTTTCCTCTTAGTTTTTCCCTTCTTACTCTAAGCATTTTAGGGCTAAGCAGACTAATTTTGTGCAAAATAAGTTGTCAAACCTTGGGTCCTTTCAATATAGAATTGATAGCATTTCATTTATCAAGGACTCTTTTTGTAGAAGAATCTCTTCAAATGCTTTATTTAGTGATAAGGATTAAAATGAAAAAAAAAAAAGAATTAAAGGAAGACTTGGGTAACTGATGGCAGCTCTGATTCATATAGATTTCTTGAACCATTCTAGTATTTTTTAAAACAGCTTTAACGTCTTCAATAGAAATGTTTTTAAAAACACATTTCAAGTATAAACTAGTTTAGAGCTGCATGTTTGGAACATTGTTATTCATGTGTGCTGTTCTTTGGTTTCCCCAAAGTGCACGTAGGTCTAGTTTTATATTCAATTCTGACCAGATTAGGCTGGATGAACCAGAAAGGCATTGCTGCCAGATGGTTTGAAAATATGCTAAGGCTGAAAACATAAATGTGCCTGTGCTGGTGAGCGCTCATTAGTAGATGTCTCTCCCTTATAGTGAGCTGATTATTTCACTGGATTGGAGGACAGTTCACGAATGATGCAGCAATTATTTCACCTTTAATGATACTTGTGTTATAAGTTCTTTTTTTCAATAAATGTGAAAAAAAGTTTTACAATTATTTTATTTATGAACTTGATAGCATAGGTGAGGTGGCTCATTTTGGAGATTTTCTCCCTTTTGTTATTATATTTCACATTGAGACTGAAAGGTGATGTTATGATATACTATACATTTTCCTTCTTGTAATGGTAAATAGGCACAAAAATGTGATATTTGGGACTTACTTAAATGGAAGTACTCTTAAAATTACTAAAATGATTACAAGTGTAGCTGAGGAAATAACCTTTTTATGTACGTTGCAACATTGTGGATTTGGGCTCAAAAGACTCTATACGCGAGTTCGTGCCCTGGTCCGGGAAGATCTCACATGCCGCGGAGCGGCTGGGCCCGTGAGCCATGGCCGCTGAGCCTGCGCGTCCGGAGCCTGTGCTCCGCAACGGGAGAGGCCACAACAGTGGGAGGCCCGCGTACCGCAAAAAAAAAAAAAAAAAAAAGGCTCTATTTATTTGAATATTAACAGTTTTGAAATTTCAGTGCCTAAGCTAGTTTTTAATCTAATATCATATTCAGTCAATTCAGGGAGGTGTCCAGAAATATCTATTGCACTGTTTGTGGTAATAGCCAGTATAGCACATTCACTTTTATGTCTAAATTTTTTCTAACTTAAAATCCTCTTAAGTCATCCTATGTAATTTCAAAAGTAATTTAAATTACATTTATTTGAAGGGAAAAAAAACTATGGCACTAGCCTTTGAATAATAGCCAGTGTTTCCCTAATATGATTGTATACTGTTGCTCTGATATATTAATAGTTGTAGTCCGTGAGTAACCAGATTTGCATGACTCAGCTGCTGATTAAATTACTAATCAGGATATACATTTGCATTTACATTTTGGAGATCTGTGTTTTATACAGTTAATTTTTTTAAATATAGATTCATTTATTTATTTATTTATTGGCTGCGTTGGGTCTTCCATGGCTGTGTGCAGGCTTTCTCTAGTTGCTGAGGGCTTCTCATTGCGGTGGCTTCTCTTGTTGCGGAGTACAGGCTCCAGGTGCGCAGGCTTCAGCAGTTGTGGCACACGGGCTTCAGTAGTTGTGGCTCGTGGGCTCTAGAGCACAGGCTCAGTAGTTGTGGCACACGGGCTTAGTTGCTCTGCGGCATGTAGGATCTTCCCGGACCAGGGCTCGAACCCATGTCCCCTGCATTGGCAGGTGGATTCTTAACCACTGTGCCACCAGTGAAGCCCTATACATTTAATTTTTTTTTTTTTTTTTTGGTATGCGGGCCTCTCACTGTTGTGGCCTCTCCCGTTGCGGAGCACAGGCTCCGGACGCGCAGGCTCAGCGGCCATGGCTCACGGGCCCAGCCATTCCACGGCATGTGGGATATTCCCGGACCGGGGCACGAATCCGTGTCCCCTGCATCGGCAGGCGGACTCTCAACCACTGCGCCACCAGTGAAGACCTATACAGTAAATTTTTAAAGTAAATATTTATGTAAATTTTTATGTAGGTTGCCAGGTTTTGGTCTTAAAGGGTACTTAATCTTTTCAGTTTATATAATCAGTATCCCATAATGTATTTGAAAGGTATAAAGATGGTCTTATGTACCTTTGGTCTGAACAAATATGATGATATACTTTGGAAAACAAGTATATATGAGCAGTTTAAGAGTGACGTTTTTTCAAGGGAGTAAAAACTGAGTAAACCACTTTTTATACAGGATTTTTGTTTTCAGTTTTAAATTTAGATTTTTTAAAAATCATTTTATCAAAGCTTATGTAAAAAATTAAACCATTAAAGTGGTAGACATATCATATACATATTTATCATTTAAAATAAAATAACTTTGTCATTAAATTTTAGTGATTTAATATTTCCCTTAGGACTTCTGACTCCCTTTTTCCCCTTCCTAAAGGTCTTTCTCTTTTTTTGATTGTTGTGAGGAATGAAGGGACATAGGAATATTCTGATATTTCTAAGCACTTCACTCATAATTATGTTTTTCTTCTTTACTAAGTTTATTCCCTTTTACCTTCCGATATTATGAAAAAGAAGTTTGTTAAAATTTGTCTGGGGGCTTCTCTGGTGGCGCAGTGGTTAAGAATCCGCCTGCCAATGCAGGGGACACTGGTTCGAGCCCTGGTCCGGGAAGATCCCACATGCCGTGGAGCAGCTAAGCCCGCGAGCCACAGCTACTGAAGCCCGCGGACCTAGAGCCTGTGCCTCACAACAAGAGAAGCCACCGCAATGAGAAGCCCTCACACCGCAACGAAGAGTAGCCCCCACTCTGCGCAACTGGAGAAGAGCCCACGCACAGCAACGAAGACCCAATGCAGCCAAAATAAATAAATAAATAAATAAAATAATAATAAAAAAAACTTGGCTGGGCTTGGACTCTACTTGGGAGTGGGGTTGGAAAAAAAGAACACTCACTGTATTACTATGATAAGATTTATATCAGAAGTTTGTGAGTTCTATGAAACACCCCTTAAAACGTGTCATATATTAGTGATTTATCTTGAAGCTAAGGTCAGAGAAACTATGTGCATGTTGGGGTGGGGGGTATAAATTATGATTGATTAATGTCTACCTGCTAAAGCCAGCCTATTCTATCATTGCTTAATATGCTCAGAGGTATGAAATGGAAAATAAAATGGATTGTTTTGTGGACTTTTAAAATATTTTATAATGTTTCAACATTTAGCAAATTGTATGTGTGTGTGATAAGAACTCCTAGGATTTAGTCTTTTGACAACTTTCGTATATAACATAGAACAGTGTTAATTATATTTATCGTGCTGTACAGTACATCCTTAGTACTTATTTATCTTATAACTGCAAGTTTGTACCTTTTGACCACCTTCATCCAATTCCCCCACCCCCCAGTCCTGTATCCTGCCTCAGTAACCACAAATCTCATCTCTTTTTCTATGAGTTTGTTTGTTTTTTGAAGTATAACTGACCCAGAACACTATGCTAGTTCTCAACATTTAGCAAAATTTAAACAAAGACTTTCTTTGTTGTATAACTTAGTTAATACCTTAAATAAGAGTCAGAAAAATCTAATTGCAGACTTACCATGGGCCAGGAAATAGTCCAAGCACTTTACATGTGTTATTTCTTTCAATACTTACAACAACCCTATTAAATAGGTACTATCATTAGCCCCATTTTACAGATGACGGGGCTATGGCACAGTCAGGCTAAGTGGCTTATCCGGGACCACACAGCTAGTAAGTGACAAAGCTGGGACTTGAACCCATGCACTCTGGTTCCAAAACCCAAATTCTTCATCTTTATTTCCAGTCCGTCCTCTACTGCCAAAATAACTGATCTGTTTTATTACATAATGTATATGGTTGAGATGACTTATTTAATTTTCTAAGTTCACTCTATTCCTAAATTTTAAAATGATACTTTGAATTTGAGAGGTGTCCTAAAGTACTCCCAGTATCAGGACCTGAACTAACATCAGGCAAGTATGCTTTTCATCCAGAAATGCTGAGGAACTCATTTGTTGCTCCTCTAGTTGCCTTGTGCCTTTGCATGTCTTGGCAGCTCTTCTCAGAGACTCTGGTTCAGTAAAACATCTTGCAATTACTGTGTGATTTAAGAATGGATTCAAATAGGTTACCAATTTCCTATAATATTAATAATTCATTTTGGAAAATAACCTCCCCGCTTTGACAGCTGTTTCCTATCCTCTCTTCTAGTCCACATCTTGTAGATGGATGGCTAAGGAGTGTCCAAGCAAGGAGATACCAGGAAATGAAATTGTAGAATCCCAGGCTGCAGACAGAACAGGATGCTCCACTGGGTCTACCAAGAAAATGCTCTTTTGCTTTTCATGAAAATAGTGTAATTATTCAGCCTAAGCTTTAACTTACCCTACAAGTATTTTACTAAAGAACTGGTATATTTACATGATTTCTCGATTTAAGTGGGCTCTTCATAAGCAATGCTAGAATAGGCTGGCTCTAGCAGGTAGACATTAATCAACATGCACCCCAACACCCATCCCAACATGCACATAGTTTCTCTGACCTTAGCTTCAAGATGAATCACTAATATATGACACGTTTTAAGGGGTGTTTCATAGAACTCACAAACTTCTGATATAAATAATCTTATCATAGTAATACAGTGAGATTGTTCTTTTTTCACCAACCCCCACTCCCAAGTAGAGTCCAAGCCCAGCCAAGTTTTTTTTCAACTTTTGGCTGCGTTAGGTCTTCGTTGCTGTGTGCGGCCTTTCTCTAGTTGCGGCAATCTGGGGCTACTCTTTGTTGCGGTGCGCGGGCTTCTCATTGTGGTGACTTCTCTTGTTGTGGAGCACAGGCTCTAGGCGCGCGGGTTTCGGTAGTTGCAGCACGTGGGCTCAGTAGTTGTGGCTCGCGGGCTCTAGAGTGCAGGCTCAGTAGTTGTGGCGCACGGGCTTAGTTGCTCCACAGCACGTGGGATCCTGCTGGACCAGGTATCGAGTCCGTGTCCCCCGCATTGGCAGGTGGATTCTTAACCACTGCGCCACCAGGGAAGTTCCCAGCCAAGTTTTAACAAACTTCTTCATAAAAGTTGTATGTAGTAATAGCAGGAATCAAAGGATAAGGTACTGAGGGAAATCATCTTCCTTAATATTCATTCACTATGGTTTTCAGAGTTTCTCTGCTTAAAGAACAATTATAAAAATGCTTCAACCCTTCAAAAGCATTATTTACTTTTATTTAATAAGAGAAACAATTATAGTTTTTACTTAATTTTCCTGACTGGTTTAACAACTGTGAATAATATACCACAACATTTTTAGACACAAATCTGAGTTTTCAGAGAATTTTCAGTTTGCTTGATTTTGTACCATCTAATGCTTCACAATGCACTGATTGAAAAACCATTCAGTAGTAGCTTTCTTGCAAAAATGAAATAACCACCAGTCATTCTATTAGATATACCATATGTTTAGGGGTAGAATACCACTAATTTATTTAAGTAGTATTGGCATGTCCCCAGCATTAATGATCCACTTCATTCCAATTAATATGTAGTAGATTAGGGTACAAATATCACTAGGCTTACATGTAAACATACAAACACACACCTCCTCCCAACTCTTAGTTTAACTAAGTTGTCTATCGTAACTTTTGTGTACTAATTTTTTACAATCCCCAATTTCTTCATCTCAGCTTTCATATTATAGACTGCATATATTCACCTTTTGAAAACTTTTATTGAAAATAGTACAATAGTGACTTGGTTGTTTTATAAAATATAAAGATATTTTGAAATGTAGTTTTCAGTTTTGAATTTCTTACTAAGATTGAGTTTGGCATTTCGATGATTCTTTTAAAAGTTCTGTGAGGAAATGAAATTTTTTAAAAATTACATTTATTTTTACAAAGCCAAAGCATAAGCTTAAAGTTTCCGAATAAGACTGAATCGTATCTAGAATAATAAAGCGATATTACTTTTTTTGTAGGAGATGGCAGATAGGTACTTTGGACCTGTTGGTAATGATGGCCTGAGCTAAACATCTCCTAATTTGAGGGGACACCCTTCTGTGTCAAAGAACAGAATGCGAAGGAAGCTATGGCAAGTATGTGTTTCATCGTTTTGGTATGGTAAAAACTCAGATACTGAATGTGCTCACTTAATATAGTGATACTATATTTGGCTAAAGTTTTAAAAGCTTTTCTTAAAAAAGCAGCAGATATATTCTTAACTCTTTTTCAAGAAATGTACTTTCAAACTTGAAAAATATAGAAGTATTGTCTGCTTTAATTTCAAAGGAAACAGCATCACACTTCATAATAAATCTATGTGGTATATTTAGAATTGAGTTTTCAATCTATTCAATACATTTGCTGACATCCACTGTGTATCAGGCACTGTACCAGGTGCTGTGGTAATAGTGGTGAAACAGACAAATGAAGGTCATGAGGGTAGAGACCTTTTCTGTGGGGAAATTGATCTAGAAATTTTACTGTTCTTTTGCCTATATCCAGAAAAATGCTTCAAGACTTACAAGAACAACTTCTGAAAATATGTTTTCAGTATACAGTCCTCTAAGAATAATTACAATTATAAAATTTAAGATATTAATAATTAAATACTTTGATTTAGGTTAGGCATACCACTATTTAAATATTTGAATATATTTTTACTTAATTACTTATTATATTTTATTTACCTGATATAACTTGGCTTTTATAAGAAGCATTAGATTACGTACTATACTGTTGGAAATATTTATTTAGTCCAATTGTTATTGTATATGATTCCAGAAAGTACTAGGAAAGATTCCATAACCATTAATTTGGTGGTTCACTTTCATTTTTTGTGTTCTTACAAGTTGACATTACCAATACTAATTACTGTTATCCTTCAAAGTATTTTTTAAATTAATTAATTAATTTTATTTATTTACTTTTGGCTGTGTTGGGTCTCGGTTGCTCCGCGTGGGCTTTCTCTAGTTGCGGCGAGCGGGGGCTACTCTTCGTTGCTCTGCGTGGGCTTCTCATTGCGGTGGCTTCTCTTGTTGCAGAGCACAGGCTGTAGGCGCGCGGGCTTCAGTAGTTGTAGCATGCAGGCTCAGTAGTTGTGGCTTGTGGGCTCTAGAGCGCAGGCTCAGTAGTTGTTGCGCACAGGCTTAGTTGCTCTGCGGCATGTGGGATCTTCCTGGGCCAGGGCTTGAACCCGCGTCCCCTGCATTGGCAGGCGGATTCTTAACCACTACGCCACCAGGGAAGCCCCCTTCAAAGTATTTTTAAAAATTGAATGATTATATCCTGAGTGAAATAGGTAACAGTTACTTTATTTTATAAATGGGGAAGATAATGGACAGATGAATGGCTTTTCAGCCTTTCAATGATAATCTCACTTAGAATCAAGAATAGCATTCTTGTGTTAGATTGTCTGTGAAAGATTTAATACGCTTCCTTGAGAAAAGTAGGGGAAAATTATTTTCAGCCGAAAATTACTTTTGGATCATATTCACAAACTTGAATAATAAAGACAGGAGATTTCATTATAGGGCTAGTTTGTATATCACTCTCATTATGTTACATACCGACCTACATGCCAGCAGAAGGTAGAACACCAGGATGTAAGTGTCCTAGAGACCATTCAAAAAGACATTTCACTCCTCAAATCTGGGGTCAGAGCTTACCAGGAGAAATCTGTCTAGCTTAGATTCTTCTTTTAATCTTTAGCAGCATTAAAGTTGGCTTTCTCGGGTAGAAAAAAAAAACAGGTAGAGAGGATAGAGTTTCTAACCCTTTAAGCCTTAATTAGCATTAGCAAAGGGATCTTCTGAAATTAGATAATCTTTGGCCACAGTTTCTTAGATGCTGTTACTTGGATCACATTCACTCCCGTCTGTATTCACCTTGATACTTGAATTTTTATTATTTTGAGACCATTTTGGCAATTTTCTTGAGACTTATCTCTTAGGTAATAATTCTAGGTTACAGTAATTTTTACAAACGTTTGTTGTGGGTACAAATTTGGGTTGACAAATCGCTCATTTAATTTTTTTTTTGAGAACTTGACTCTTGTTTCTAAATATTTTTATATTTTAGCTTTGAAAAATGCCTCAAGTTTGTAAAGACCAAAGAAAAATTTTGTAATTAAAAAAAGTATCCTCTTGGACACTTTTTTTTTGAAAAAACATGGTAGATAGCATTTGTTTTAATTTGAGTCCATTATTCTTTGTTCCTACTGTTATTTCAGGCATTCTGTGATTTTGGTGGATTTGTAACTTTTAGTTTGAATACAAACATGTAAAAATAAGTATTTTCAGCTGGCTAAACAGAACTCTGACTCAGAGAGGGAGAAGTGAAACTAAACAGAATACAGAGTCCTAAGAGTTCTCAGGATAGGTATAAATACACATTTCAAAGGATTCTTAGTTTGTATATTTTAGTTGTCCTAAGAACAGTTTTACTTAGTTGGTACTTGGTCAAAACTAACACAGTACTTAAAAATCATAGTTATCTTCTAAATGTTCTTATTTGACCCAGAATTGGCCTAAAAACAAAGTTTGTTTTTATTCGCATAAAATCTTACCAAAATAACATGCCTTTGTGGCTAACTAGGCCAATAAACTGTTAATCATTTAATTTAAAGTACAAGCCAGTCTGAAAAATAGAGGCTTGGAAATTCAGTGTAGCTATGGACCTACTTAGTTATAAAATTTTTTAAACTTTTTTTTTAGCACTAAGCATAGAATTTGAAACAATTCACTAACTTTTTATAGTGTATTACATTGAGAACCTGTTTTTAAATCTCTTTAAAAATATAGAATATCATTAAAATATAGTTTTCTCTTATAGAGAAATAATGATTCTAAGTTCAAATTTGCATTTGCTATCTTTATAAGAACTGTGCCTTTTCTTCTGAATTCTACTGCAGGACTAATTCTTTGAATGAATTTATCATCCTTGTTTCATTTTTATATAGTCTACAAATTTAGATATACACTATTCACACATAAAACTGATTTGTTATGGTAGAATTATAGATATTGGTAAATATTTGTTGAATATCCATTGCTGTGTTTTAATAAATAGAGTGTTTTATATTTGAGCATGTTTTCGTATTCTAGGGACTAAGGTAATTTTATTAGTAAGGATTTTACCAGTGAAAGTACTGTAAAGCGAGCACAGCTGTTCTTTATAGCGCCTCTATAAATGAGTGCTTAATGAAGTAGAATGTAGGTTATAATACACAATACACATATATTTTAAAGCTTGTTTTTTCCCCAGCAAATATTATTGGAGTCTTAATAGGCGCTGTTTGGCCCTGAGAATATAGTGGAGAGCCATGTAAGAAGAACTACTCTTAGAACTGCTCCAGATTTTTATTCTGTGATGAAATAAATTTTGCTTTCACTAAATGCTTTTCTGCAGAGAAAATTTCATGTAATTATTTTCATGAGTTAAGAATCATGAATTGATTAAGGAGCATCCTACCCTCCGGAGAAGAACCAGTGCGCAGATAGAACCATGGAAATTGGCTTGGCCTATATCTACACCCTGGAGATTATGTGTGGTCTTGCGGGCTCTTAGAACCAGTCTGACTTCTCTACCGTGGGGCAGCAGTCCCCAAAGACGTCTGGAATACCCCTGAATGCTGTACACACTCCGATTCTTCTTCCTCCTGAAAAAAACCTTTATGTAGCACATGTTTTTGCTTTAAAAATAGAAAGTAAACTTTGTTTCCAGCTTGAGACAAATGACCATAGAAATATTTTAGTCTATTTGCAGTTTTAAGGCCTTGAAACTATTGTTTGTTGTATTTACAGTAAAGCAATATCATAACAATATTAAAGAAAACTTGTAAATACCACACATAAAAAAATTTCACCCATAATCTCATGTGAAAATTTCATTTTTTATGTTCTCATCTAGTCTTTGTCCACATGCATACATATTTTCCCATAGTTATTTTATAATCAATATACAAATTTTATTCTGATCTTTAAAAATTTAACAGTAAATGGATACTTTACCATATTCCTTAATTACTTTTTTGAATATCTTTTTTTTTTTTTTGCGGTACGCGGGCCTCTCCCTGCTGTGGCCTCTCCCGTTGCGGAGCACAGGCTCTGGACGCGCCCGCCCAGTGGCCATGGCTCACGGGCCCAGCCACTCCGCGGCACGTGGGATCTTCCCGGACCGGGGCACGAACCCATGTCCTCTGCATCGGCAGGCGGACTCTCAACCACTGCGCCACCAGGGAAGCCCTGAATATCATTTTTAATGGCAGTGTAATGGATTTGATCATTTATTTTTTTAACGTATTTCTCTACTGAAAGAGTAACTGAAAATAGCATTCAAATATGATTATATTTACAGTGCTGGATGCATTTAGAGCATGATTTTTTCTTTTATTGGCAGACTTCACTTTATGTTTTAACTGCAAAGCCACCTAGCTCCTCAGTTGTGCAACTAAACTCTAACCCTCTTTTATAGGTAAATAGTGCAAGCTTCTGCAAATTGATTTTAAGCTTTTTTGAGTTGACTTTCAAAGGGAGGATGAGATGCCTGTCAGCTAATAGAAATTTCTATATGGCAGTTTTACTGTTTCAGCTCCACTGCACTGTAATGATGAAAGGAGATGAATTGAAACCACACCATGGAAATTCTTATTCTGTATTTTTAACCCCTTTTGCTTTTTCGTTCAACTTGTGTGCTGATTATGATTATTATTATCAACTTGTCAGCTGATTATGTTGCTTGAGAGATAGAAAGAAAGAGAATAATAGTAAATAAATGGTATTTATTTATTCCGAAAAGAATTTTTCAGGGACTGGGGGAAAAAGCATTAGTTAGGCACCTGCTGTGTATCAGAGTGTGTGAAGCATTTTTATTTGATCAGCCTCTGAGGTAGGATACCAGTATTCTTATTTTCTCCAGGGCAGCGTTCTCTGCTTCTTTTCTAGAAGCCTCCTGTAGTGTGCTTATATAGTTCCCGATACTTCGTCTCTCATTGCGTTGATCATAGTTAGTCTAAGTAATTGTTTACTGCCTGTTTTCCTTGCTCAACTGCTAGAATCTGGCAGACCAGAGATGATCTGTCCTGGTCACTGCTGTAATCCAAGTGCCCAACACAGTGCCTGGCACGTGGTTGACCTTCAACAAATAGTTGTTCAGCGGATTTGTTGAACTGAAGAATTTTGGTTTTATAGGTGAGAAAACTGAGGTTGATATGAAGTTGATATTGGGTAACTTTTCCAGTCACCTAACTACTAAGTGACAGAGGAGACTCTAAAACCTGTGGTTTTACCCTACACCACAAAGCCTCTGTGAACTTATCCCCCTGGGCCTGGGTTTCTTCTTCCATAAAAAAATGGGACGATTGGGCTTCCCTGGTGGCGCAGTGGTTGAGAGTCCGCCTGCCGATGCAGGGGACACGGGTTCGTGCCCCGGTCCGGGAAGATCCCACATGCCGCGGAGCGGCTGGGCCCGTGAGCCATGGCCGCTGAGCCTGCGCGTCCGGAGCCTGTGCTCCGCAACGGGAGAGGCCACGGCAGTGAGAGGCCCGCGTACTGGTAAAAAAGAAAAAAAAAAAAGGGACGGTTGTGCTGAGGTCCCTGCTTACCCCCCAGAACATGACTTTATAATAAGGACCACGAGGATGCCCTTGTTTGTGCTTTGATTTATTTTTAGGTTATATCATAATAATAGAATTGAGCCATTGGACCAAATCTTGAGGCTCTTTTGGAAACTCTTAGTCTCCCTTTGGAAATATGTTAAATAATATATTGACTCTGGTTTTGTTAGCAAAATGTGAGCAAACAGTTTTAGAAGTGAAGAGGAAAGAGTATTTCTCAGGTCTATGTAGTTGAGTATAGAAGTAATCCAGGTTGAGGCAACCTAGGCTACTCAAAATAATCAGATTTTTAGTCTTTTGCATTACTGAAGATTTTTTTTTAAACCTTTCTTTTTTTTTTTTTTTGTGGTACGCGGGCCTCTCACTGTTGTGGCCTCTCCCGTTGCGGAGCACAGGCTCCGGACGCGCAGGCTCAGTGGCCATGGCTTACGAGCCCAGCCGCCCCGCGGCTTGTGGGATCTTCCCAGACCGAGGCACAAACCCGTGTCCCCTGCATCGGCAGGCGGACTCTCAACCACTGCGCCACCAGGGTAGCCCTTAAGCCTTTCTTTTAAGTAGCTTATTTAAATTTAATTATAATTTTCAAATTATACATTTAAGTTAAAATATTTAATTTAAATAAATTTAATTTATAATTTAAAATTTTCAAATTCCTTTCAAAGACCAGTGCTTTCAAAGGAAAAAGCACAATTGTGCGTATATATCATTAGATAATAATACATGAATATTTTGTAATTTTCATGACTTTAGCAAAAAATAATTAAGGTTTTAAAATTTTATATCTGTTTCAGTTCTTACAAACTGACCATCCTGAGCTAGTGAACTATAAGGAAAAGAAATAAAAGTAATAATTTCGTAGCATGTTCCTATTTTTATACTAGATAGGATAAAAAGTAAGAAGTTTAACCCAAGAACTAGAGAACCAGAATAATAAAGGGATCTGAGCTCCTCAGGTTTCTCTTCTGTATCTTTTTATTAGTATGGGTTACTCTGTTCTACTCCTAGGCGCTCCAGTCCTGCCTTTTAGAGTGAAACAACCTGAAAGTACACATTAAATTCACTTTAGCTTTCACATTTCACTTAGCACTGGCAAGCTGAGGATTTTTGATGAAAGTATTTTTTTTTTTTTTTTTTTTTTTTTTGTGGTACGCGGGCCCCTCACTGTTGTGGCCTCTCCCGTTGCGGAGAACAGGCTCCGGACGCGCAGGCTCAGCGGCCATGGCTCACGGGCCCAGCCGCTCCGCGGCACGTGGGATCTTCCCGGACCAGGGCACGAACCCGTGTCCCCTGCATCGGCAGGCGGACTCTCAACCACTGCGCCACCAGGGAAGCCCCAGTATTTACGTTTTTAAGGCAAAGACTTCAGACACATCTCAGAACCCATCAGAGGTGGAAGTAGGGATTGTGGGGTCCGTGGGATGGGGTCAGGAAGTAGTTTAGCTTCTATACTTCTCCGACCAGTGGCTATATTCTTTAATCAGTTTTGCACTTAGGCTTCTCATAGAATTTTGTTTGAAGAAAGGGCTGTCCTGCTTAGAATAAGAAGTTTGAAAACCACCATTTTCAGGAAATGTAGTTTCAAGAAAAACCCCTCTATCTTTGACTTCTGGCTGTTAATATACCCTAATAAATATAATAAGATTCTATGAGAATAACAGTCACAAAATAGCTTACTCCCCTGCCTTTCAGCAATTCTCCTTCACTGTTAAAAATGTGGGTGCTGCTCATTGGTTACTGTTCTGCTTAAAGTCTTATTTGAGGAATTCCCTGTTTCTAATGAGGAAAAAATGATAAAAACAGTGGTGTTCCTTATTGAACTGAGTAGGAGAGATGGTATTATCTTAGTTTATAACATTTAGTTAAGAAATCATTTTAAATTTCAGTGATTTCTTTATGTTCCCTTAGAAATCAAAATTTTTTTTTTTTTTTTTTGCGGTACGCGGGCCTCTCACCGTTGTGGCCTCTCCCACCGCGGAGCACAGGCTCCGGACGTGCAGGCCCAGCGGCCATGGCTCACGGGCCCAGCCGCTCCGCGGCATGTAGGATCTTCCCAGACCGGGGATCGAACCCGTGTCTCCTGCATCGGCAGGCGAACTCTCAACCACTGCGCCACCAGGGAATCCCCAAAGATTTTTTATAGAAAAAAACACTAACACTTTTGAGAGTGGGGTTTGGATTGTTGATACCATTATTATTACTAAGCTGATGCTCTTTATTTTGTAATATGGGAAATCAGGACATTTAGTCTGACTTTTGGTCCAACTTTCCACCTGTTGCTTGGATCCATCAAATGGATATGTAGTATATATTTGAATAATCCCAGTGAGGAGGATCTTACCACCTTCAAAGGCAGGACATTCTCTCTTTGGACAGCTCTGTTTCCTAAAAATGTTTCTCCCTTTACTGAGTCATGGAGACCTAGTTTTGCTATAATCTTTGAAATAAACTTTTTCTCCTCAGTTCAGCTAGGACAAGGATTATGCTAGTAAATGAAAATAGTTCCAATTCGTGGTACAAAATAAGTGATACCACTTACTGTATTCATTTTCATTTGGTTTAGAATTTAGAAGCACGCCAACTTTGATTTAGCATGAAAATTGTATTTTAACTATTTTGGGTGCAAAAGTATTAAAATGTATTTGTATGAACATAACTCACTTTTTCTTGATGATTCAAGGTCATTCTTGTGAATTTCAGCTATGTTGTCCATGATGATGCCCTTAGGGCATTTTGAATTTTACAGGACTCTTTTCCTATTCATTCTAGTTCAGGTTGGAAGTAGTTTTTTTTGTGTGTGTGTTGGCCGGGGGGGGGGGGGGGGGGGGGGGGGGGGGGGGGGGGGGGGATCTTAGTTCCCCAACCAGGGATTGAACCCCGGGGCACAACAGTGAAAGCGCTGCAACCTAACCACTAGACCACCAGGGAACTCCCTAGTTCAGGTTAATAAGCATTTAGTGACTCTCTACTTCCAGGCTTCTGTATGCAAAAGGAGATATAGAAATGTATGAGAAGTCAGCCAAGATAGCTCAGCTGGGAGAGCTTAGATTGAAGACATAAAGGAAGTTGCCTCCATCCAGAGTTTCAGGAGCTTTGCTATGTCTCAAAAAAGCTATTACTTTAAAAAAGAAGGAAAAAATGAATAAGGAAACTGGAGGTTTCGGGACAGAAGTGTAACATTCCTCTGGTACAATATGGTAAGTTCTAGACTAGAAAACAAGCCGGGGAGGAGGTTGGGCCGAGCTAAGGGGAGAAGGTGATCTATCAGGCAGATTTATAGAGAGGTCATCACACCCAGCGCACAAACAAGTGTCCTGGCACAAGGAATGGCCTGCACTGAGAGTCCTTAGAATAGCAATCGTTTTTGCTCTGTGCCTAAAACATAAAGAAATAGGAGATGGTAGGAAATTGAGGTTGCAGCCAGGATGTGAAGAGAACTACATGTGGCTTAAGGAGTTTGAACTTCATTCTTTCAGCACTGGGGACCCATCATAAGCTTGAAGTCAGGAGACTGACATGATTAGATATGTTTTACCAATTTTGATAGCATTGTGGAGAATGATTAAGATAATGTTTCTGAAACTTTGATCATTTATATTCTGCCTTTGTTGCTTTTGCCATACTTGGGCATGCTTTGGGGATAAGACAGACCAGGAGGAAGAAGCGGGCATAACTGATGGATTGAATTTCTTATACACTTAGTGGTCATAGTCTTGAGTATCTGTGGCTGCTTTTATAGTTTTAAAGTTCCTCCCCTGTTAACAGATTATCATTTCACACTGATATTAGTATGCCTGCCGAAGCAGACTCTTTTTCCCCCTTCCCTTCCAATGTATAGCTGGCTAGCTGAAAAATCCAAATAAACAAGCCCGTGGGCTGACCCATGAGGTACAGTACATGACCTAAAGTGAGTTGGCTTGGAGACATCTATTTTGACCCTTAGAGGACTTTTTTCCTGGTCTGGTCTTATTCTACATCTTTATAACTGAGCTCTCCAACAACTTCATGTAAGTGAAATATAACTGTAATTTGCTTAATAGATCATAATCACTCATTTAAAAACATTTTTTAATTTATCTTAATGTAGGTGATTGGAGTTGTGCTTCAAAAATTTCAGCAGTTCAGCAGTATTTTATTTGCCAACCATAAGCTCTTTACTTGATAGCACCATGAAAAAGCTGCTAATGAGACTTGTTGAGCACAAAGACAGACTTGAAGAACCAAAAGCCATTGTTTTCAAATGAAGAATACTGAACAGTTTTAAGCCCCAATGCTTTTTAATCACCACTGAGATTTCCCCCATAACATCAGAATGGCAAGCAGGCGAAAATCCACAACACCCTGCATGGTCCTTGCCAGTGAACAGGATCCAGACCTCGAGCTGGTATCAGATTTGGATGAAGGTCCTCCTGTACTTACACCTGTAGAAAACACCAGAGCAGAGAGTATCTCAAGTGATGAAGAAGTTCATGAATCCGTAGACTCTGACAATCAGCAAAATAAAAAAGTTGAAGGTGGCTATGAATGTAAATATTGTACTTTTCAAACTCCAGATCTAAATATGTTTACTTTTCATGTGGATTCAGAACATCCCAATGTAGTGCTAAATTCATCCTATGTTTGTGTCGAATGCAATTTTCTTACCAAAAGGTATGATGCACTTTCCGAGCATAATCTGAAATATCACCCGGGAGAAGAAAATTTCAAGTTGACTATGGTGAAACGAAATAACCAGACAATCTTTGAACAAACAATAAATGATCTGACTTTTGATGGTAGTTTTGTTAAAGAGGAGAATTCAGAGCAAGCTGAATCGACAGAAGTTTCTTCTTCGGGAATATCTATCAGTAAAACTCCTATTATGAAAATGATGAAAAATAAAGTGGAGAACAAACGGATTACAGTTCATCATAATTCAGTTGAGGACGTTCCGGAAGAGAAAGAGAATGAAATCAAACCAGACCGTGAAGGAACTGTGGAAAATCCAAGTTCTTCAGCTTCTGAATCGAATACAAGTACTTCCATTGTAAACAGAATACATCCAAATACTGCCAGCACAGTTGTGACCCCGGCAGCAGTTCTTCCTGGGTTAGCACAGGTTATCACTGCTGTATCAGCTCAGCAGAATTCCAATTTGATTCCCAAAGTCCTCATCCCTGTTAATAGCATTCCTACCTACAATGCTGCATTGGATAACAACCCCCTTTTGCTTAACACCTACAACAAATTCCCTTATCCAACAATGTCAGAAATTACTGTTCTTTCTGCCCAAGCAAAATATACGGAGGAACAGATCAAGATATGGTTTTCAGCCCAACGTCTAAAACATGGTGTTAGCTGGACTCCCGAGGAAGTAGAGGAGGCGAGAAGAAAACAATTCAACGGAACAGTCCACACTGTACCTCAGACCATAACTGTCATCCCCACCCACATTTCCACAGGGAGTAATGGTTTACCATCCATCTTACAGACATGCCAAATAGTTGGCCAGCCAGGTCTGGTCCTTACCCAAGTGGCTGGCACGAATACCTTGCCAGTAGCAGCACCTATAGCCTTGACAGTGGCAGGGGTTCCAAATCAAACAAACGCACAGAAAAGTCAGCTCCCAGCCGCTCAGCCTACTGCAGAGACCAAGCCAGCAGCAGCAGGAGCCCCATCCTCTCAGCTTGTAAAAAACGAGACTGCAGTGGCGAACCCTGATGCGTTCGGCGTTCGGGCAAAAAAGACTAAAGAGCAACTGGCAGAATTAAAAGTGAGCTACCTAAAGAATCAGTTTCCCCATGATTCCGAAATTATCAGACTTATGAAAATCACAGGGCTGACAAAAGGAGAGATTAAAAAATGGTTTAGTGACACAAGGTACAACCAGAGAAATTCAAAGAGTAATCAGTGCTTACATCTCAACAATGATTCCTCCGCCACTATTATCATAGACTCCAGTGATGAAACCACGGAATCCCCAACTGTTGTTACTTCACAGCAGAAACAATCCTGGAATCCTTTTCCAGACTTCACTCCCCAAAAGTTTAAAGAGAAGACGGCAGAGCAGCTTCGTGCCCTACAGGCAAGTTTTCTCAACAGCTCTGTACTTACAGAAGAAGAATTAAATAGGTTAAGAGCGCAAACCAAACTTACCAGAAGGGAAATTGATGCTTGGTTTACAGAGAAGAAGAAATCAAAAGCTTTAAAGGAAGAGAAAGGAGAAATAGAGGAAAGCAATGCAGGTAGTTCCAAAGAAGAAACTGGAGAAACTTCTCCTGGAGATGAGTCTAGTGCACCTAAGTCAGGGAGTACGGGCAAAATATGTAAAAAAACACCCGAGCAGTTGCACATGCTTAAAAGCGCATTTGTCCGAACACAGTGGCCGTCGCCAGAAGAGTATGACAAGTTGGCTGAAGAAAGTGGGCTTGCTAGAACAGACATAGTTAGTTGGTTTGGGGACACCCGTTATGCTTGGAAAAATGGAAACTTAAAATGGTACTACTACTATCAAAGCGCCAATTCAAGCAGTATGAACGGTCTGTCTTCTCTTAGAAAAAGGGGGAGAGGGAGACCCAAAGGAAGGGGAAGAGGAAGACCTCGCGGGCGGCCCAGAGGAAGCAAGAGAATGAACAACTGGGACAGGGGGCCGTCCCTCATCAAATTTAAAACTGGAACTGCAATACTTAAGGATTATTACCTGAAGCACAAATTTCTTAATGAGCAAGACCTCGATGAACTTGTTAACAAATCACATATGGGCTACGAGCAGGTCAGAGAATGGTTTGCTGAAAGACAGAGAAGATCAGAGTTAGGTATAGAATTATTTGAGGAAAATGAGGAGGAAGATGAAGTTATTGATGATCAGGAAGAGGATGAAGAAGAAACAGATGACAGTGACACTTGGGAACCCCCACGACATGTGAAGCGGAAGCTTTCTAAATCAGATGACTGAAATGTAAGTTGTTAAGCTGCGTGTGCATTCACCAACCACATACATTTAGCACAGTCACCTCGTATTTGTCATCGTCACTTTTGACGGATTTTTTCTAAAATAGTTTCTCTTATGCCTCGTAAGAGGACTAGGTGCCATGAGGATAGCCAAGAGATACGATTATCATGTGTAGTCTGATTCTTGTGATGGTTATGTTTATTATGTAGAGTTTAATGTTGCCTTAATTATTTTTTATGTGAAATGTTCTTTACTTTGTTTTAAGGGAAAGTTACCCATTCTCGAAGAAGGAAGACTGGTGGGCGGGTTGGGGATTCACACATACTAAAGATAACTAAAATGTATTTCTTGCAACCCTCCTTCACTAAAGCTTCATTTTTTGCCTGTTTAAGGAAAGAATTCAAAAACGAAAACTAAAAAGAAGGGGAAAAGTATACCGAAGGAAAGACTTACCACAGGGGTGAAGATTGCTCAGTTTTAGGAAACTAGGTGAAAATGGCTATCTCTCTTTCTTTCTTCATTGTATTGCCCCCCAAACTATTAGATTTTTAACTAGAGTTTAAAATGCTTTAAGTATTAAAATTATTCAATTTTTTTTCTATTAAAAGCCAAAGGTCTGTTTTAAGCAATATATAAATTCATATTTGCTTAGGTGGCATCTGTCTTTGAAAACTGTGATATAAATTATTTCTGTTTTAGGGATCAGTGGTAAATAACAGATTTTATATTAAATTAACTCAATTGCCTAAAATGTCTTTTCCTTATTTGATATAAAACAAACCTGCTACCAGCAGAAACACATTATTAAGTTAAAAATATCTCTCTGTAGGCATAAAAGTGCAAGTATATATGCTTTAAATTTGAAAGGTTTGGCCTGTTCCTTAACTCTTAATTCTTTTATAGATTGGATTAATTAAAATTTCACTGTAGTTGCAAATCCAGATACCTGATTTGGAGTTAGAACTTGAATTCTTTTTTTTTTTTTTTTTTTTTTTTTTTTTGCCGTACGCGGGCCTCTTACTGTTGTGGCCTCTCCCGTTGCGGAGCACAGGCTCCGGACGCGCAGGCTCAGCGGCCATGGCTCACGGGCCCAGCTGCTCCGCGGCATGTGGGATCTTCCTGGACCGGGGCACGAACCCGCATCCCCTGCATCGGCAGGCGGACTCTCAACCACTGCGCCACCAGGGAAGCCCCAGAACTTGAATTCTTAATACTTTTGGAATTCAGTAGCATAGTTTGCTTCTTTTCTACTCTCTGTTTTAGAGTGTTCTAGGATAAGACTGTACTTTTTTTTAAAACAGTGCAATTGTCATGAAGTGTTTGTATCTGTCCATCAGTAGTCCAAAAGCACCTTGTTGTCAGAAATCACTGCAGTGTTCTGAAACAGCAGGGGAGGAAAAGAGGCTTAGACCCTCATCATGTGAGCATATTTATTACACTTACTTCCATAGCTTTTTGCATCCCTACCCCATCTGCTACTTTTATGCTCTCTTATTCTACACAGAATTTCTTTAATTCCCCCATGCCTTCCTCCCTGGTTTTATTTATTTTGTTTTAACAATTATTTATAGAGAGCTTAATATGTACCAGGCACTATTCTTATTGCTTGGCAGTAAGCAAGATATTCTTTTTTTCCAGATATTCTTTTCATTAACAGTTTTTTTTTTTTCAGGCAGAAAAACAGATGAGACTAAAAATGCACCTATTTTAGAATGAATCTCACTCCAGGTTATAGAGCATAATGTATCCTTGTGAGTCACAGAAGTTAAACAGTCTGTACGGCTTTATCCTGAAACGCAGCCCTCCATTTCCTTATGTCAGAAATCTTCAGGACAGGCTTTCTTCTGACCCAGATGCAGAAAATATTTTTTACAGGCTTTTTTGTTGTTGTTGCTAAACACAAGAATGTGCACTCGGCCAAGACTGAATCAACAAATTTGTTGCTGCAGTGAATTGTTGTCGTTGTTGTAGTAGTAAGCTCTGCAGTGATTTTGGAGGAAGTTGTAATCTCATTCTAAAAATAATGTGAACTTTGTTGTACAGCTTAGTTTGACCTTACTTTAAGTTTGTGTGGGTAATTCTTAAGTTATATATCAATACGCTAATGGACACTAGGGTCAGAAAATTCACACAAAGCCATGCATGGTTTTTAAAAAATTGTATCGTATATGTTATACATGTACTTTTGTGGTACCTATATTGGCATGCTCTAATTTTAAAATACGCAAAAGTCTAAAATTATAAAACCCATTAATTACCAAGTTATCACTGGCTTAACAAAATAATTTTTCATCTTATAAAAGGATTCACCATAAATTTCCTCTAAACAGTTACTTCTTCATTTAGATACGGTTTAATTTACCAAAAAAAAAAAGTAACCAAAACCTTTCCAAAACAGTTACTGCAAAAAAGTGATAAACACATATGTCTTTTGCACAAGCTAGCCCCATATATAAAAGTCTTTAGATTTCATAGTCTATTATGAATACAATGAAATATATACTTCCAACTAATATTTTTTTATAAATTATTACATGTAGGTAAAAAATGTCTATAAGCAAATCTGGTATATGCAGAACATATACACTGGAGTTGCACACAAAATCTGCATTACACAAGATACATATGGCAAGTGATCTCAGGATTAATAAGCGAATACAGAGGATGTATTTTAATCGTTTTTGTTTCTAAAAGTGGTAAATGTTAAAATATGGTTATCTTTAAAATTTTAGTTTTTTATTATGTTTTTCTTTTATAGCTGCCTAAAACGTTGGAGGAGAATCAATTCTTCAACTCCAGATGTCTGGTTTACTGTGAATGGGCTCAATCTTTGATGACACTGAAAACGTTTGGGGGCATACACAATCTCAAAAAATAGGATCCAATACCCAAAAACAGTGGGACTCAATGTTGTGTCAAAGTTAAACTGCTGCAGACGGCAGAAGTCCTGCAGCGCACACAGGACACTAATTAAAACAACTTGTAAGCAGTCACATTTCAATGAAGTGCATTTTTATTCTGATATGATGGAGACATTCTGATTCTTACACTTTCTGAGGGGGTTTAATGACCACTAGAGCTTGTCCTCATATTCTGTTCAGCTTAATACTGTATGTCTCGTAAGATGGGCCTTATTGCCTGTATTCTTTGATATATGATTAAGATTATAGCTTTGAGTGACCAAACATTTTACAGAGTAAAACTTGTTTGAAGCAGGAAAAAGAAAAATCTGATTTATTTCTATGTCTCATTTCTCAGGCCCTGCACTAAGATTAAGGAGTTGTGCGTGGGTTTATGTAATTACAGCGTAAGTGAAAAACAGGCTGTGGACATATTGGAGCAAGAAGGTTTTGTGGTATCATTGGCGCTTAATGATTGGATCTTTCATTGAACACATTCATGGATACCACTATTACTACTTGTAATACTCTGTTACTTTTTTTCATTAGAAATTGAATTAGCTTTTTCTTAAACCGAACATAATCAGTACTGAAGAAGGGAAAGAAACTGGCATAAGAATTTGAATAGGGTGAAACTCTGAAATAAATATTGTACCAAAAATGTGAAAAAGAACCATGTAGTAAATATTAACTTAGTGTTTTCTTACAATCGTATAGAAATCAGAAATTTTGTACAGGTGACAGATCAGAATTTTCAAGAATTATCTTTTGGTGAAATTCTACTTTGTGTAACAACTTCAATGAATAAAGAAAAAAATTCTGAACTGATCAGAATGAGGTAAAACTTAGCTTCTCACTTATGAACATGGCAGTGTTCACTGTTAACTCTTGCCATTTCAGGAGACTGAAAGTTCCTCCTAACTCAAACTTTGTAAAGACCGGTGCTGTTCATTCGTGTTGAGAAGGACCCTTTCCTTTGTGACTACAGGACCATTTTTCAAAATGTGCTTTCTTCATAGAAGAAATGTTCAGTTTCATTAGCTTTGGATTTTAAAATGTTTTTCTGAATGACCAGATGTAGTGGGCTTGGCCAGTTTATTTTATCTAATTTAATGAATAATAAATATTAAGCTCTTGTTTTTACCTAAATGTTTGTCATCTAATGAAAATGTTATGAAAAAGCCTTGACTATGCATGCTGCTTTCATTTTTATAAACTTTTCATTTTTTAACTATAGCTTTATTAGTAATTCCAAAATGCTGCAATTTAGCTTATTTCTTCATTCAAACAGCTGGCTTTGTGGGTGGCTTTTTCATACTACTGTTAACTTTTTTTAAGAGAAGCAATGTAAAGACAGTAACGATTTAATGCACTAAACTGTTCTTTCTTTTACACGTTTAAAAACTTCTTAAAGCACTCTGTATTATAATGATTAAATTGCTCCCTTTTTTAAATCATTGCTAATGTGGTCTGAGTTTTGTTTGACAATAATTTTAATGTTTTCAAAATTTGAAATGTCAAGTATTGGAAATGAAACCTTTGAATATATTTATATTATGTTTCCCTTGCAATATGTTAACTTTGTATAACTGTAAATAACTATTAGTAATTTTTCCCCAGTCTCTTAAGACTTGACACTTAAATCTGCTCTGATGTTTGCTAGCTTTTAAATATATTTATTTGACAGAGCAAAGAACCCTCTTCTCCTGGTTAACTGTGTCCTTGAATACAAAATAAAAGTTAGCAGTGATTAGTAGTTTTCAGTGATTTTTTTTTCATTTTATTAACTGCATTTTCAAAAAATCATGGTAAAATATAACAAAAGTTGCCATTATATCCATTTTTAAGTGTACAGTTCAATGGCATTAATTATATATACAGTGTTGGGCAACAGTATCCACTATTTCCAAAACTTTTCATCATCCCAAACAGAACTCTGTAACTGTTAAGCAATAACTCTCCATTGCCCCCTCCCTACAACCCCTGGTAACTTTTCATCTACTTTCTGTTTCTATGAATTTGCCTATTCTTGATATTTCAAATAAGTGGAATCATACAATCCTTGTCCTTTTATGTCTGAATTATTTCATTTAGCATAGTGTTTTCAAAGTTCATTCATATGGTAGCATATAGCAGAATTTCATTCTTTTTTTAATAAATTTATTTATTTTTATTTGGGGGGCTGTGTTGGGTCTTCGTTGCTGCGTGCGGGCTTTCTCTAGTTGCGGCGAGTGGGGGCTACTCTTCGTTGCGGTGCATGGGCTTCTCATTGTGGTGGGTTCTCTTGTTGCAGAGTATGGGCTGTAGGTGTTCGGGCTTCAGTAGTTGAGGCATATGGGCTGAGCAGTCGTGGCTTGTGGGCTCTAGAGCACAGGCTCAGTAGTTGTGGCGCTCGGGCTTAGTTGCTCCACGGCATGGGAGATCTTCCCGGACCAGGGCTCGAACCCATATCCCCTGCATTGGCAGGCATTCTTAACCACTGAGCCACCAGGGAAGCCCTCATTCTTTTTTATGGCTGAATAATATTCCAGTGTGTATGCCCACGTGTGTGTGTATTCATCTGTTTATGGATGGACACTTGGGTTGTTGTCACCTTTTGGCTAGAAAAATGCTACAGTGAACATCAGCATACAACTCACAGTGTGAGTCCCTATTTTCAGTTCTTTTGGGTATGTATCTAGGAGTGGAATTGCTGAATCTTATGGCAATTCTGTGTTTAACTTTTTGAGGAACCATCAAACTGTTTTCCACAGTTGTCTGTAGCCATTTTACATTCCACCAGCAATATACAAGGGTTCTAATTTCTCAGTATCCTCACCAACACCTTTTATTTTCAGTTTTTTAAATTATTGTTATCACCATCCTAGTAGGTGTGAAGTGATATCTCACTGTGGCTTTGATTTGCATTTCTCTAATGGCTAATGATGTTGAGCATCTTTTATGTGGTTAACGACCATTTGTATATCGTCTTTGGAAAAATGTCTGTCCGAGTCCTTTGCTAAGTTTTTAATTGGGTTGCCTTTTCGTTGTTGAGTTTTAGGAGTTTTTCATATATTCTGGATGTTACACTCTTATCAGATATACGATTTGTAAATACAGTCAATCCTCATTTACAGATTCTATATACGCAAATTTTACTCGATAAAACTTAACTGTAACCCCCGAATCAATATTCATGGCACTTTAGTGCTCATTCATGTGCTTGTGCATAGTGGCAAAAATATTTGAGTTGCCCAGTGTGTACATTCCCAGCTGAGGTCAAAAAAGGTGACGTTTTGCCTCTTGTTTCAGCTCTCAGACTGTAAAGAAGCATCCTTTTTGTAATGTTTAGTGCCACTTTTGTGTTTTTTGTTGGTGATTTCACTGTTTAAAATGATCCCCCAAGTGTAGTACCAAAGTGTTGTCTAGCATTCCTAAACTCAAGAAGGCTGTGGGGTGCCTTGTGGAGAAAATGTGTGTTAGATAAGCTTCATTCAGACATGAGGACTAGTGCTCTTGGCCGTGAATTCAATGTTAATGAGTAAATAGTATATATCAATATATATTTAAAAAGGTGTCTTTAAGCAAAAACACATGAAGCAAGGTTATGTATTGACTGATGAAACTTATGACCAGAAGATCCCAGGATCTTTTTAAATTAATTAGTTAGTTAGTTAATTTATGGCTGCGTTGGGTCTTCGTTGCTGCGTGTGGACTTTCTCTAGTTGCAGCGAGCAGGGCTACTCTTGGTAGTGGTGCGCGGGCTTCTCATTGTGGCGGCTTCTCTTGTTGCGGAGCACAGGCTCTAGGCACACGGGCTTCAGAAGCTGTGGCATGAGGGTTCAGTAGTTGTGGCTCATGGGTTCTAGAGCGCAGGCTCAGTAGTTGTGGCGCACAGGCTTAAGTTGCCCCACGGCATGTGGGATCTTCACCAACCGGGGCTCGAACCCATATCCCCTGCATTGGCAGGTGGATTCTTAACCACTGCACTACCAGGGAAGTCCAGATCCCAGGATCTTAACCCTAGGAGCATCTGTTCAGTATTCGTGGTGACTTTATAGAACATAACTACTGTAAGTAATGAGAATTGACTGTACTTTATCCCCTTCTTTGGGTTGTCTTTTTCACTTTATTGATAGTGCACACAGAAAAATTGATGCACGCACAGTTTTAATTTTGGTGAAGTCCAGTTTATTTTTCTTTGTTGTTGCTTATGCTTTTGGTGTCATATCTAAGAATCCATTGCCAAATCCAAGGTCATGAAGATTGACCCCTATATTTTCTTCTAAGATTTTATGGTTGTAGCTCTAATATTTAGGTTAATCCAGTTTGAGTAAATTTTTGTATATGCTGTGAGGTAGGGGTCCAACTTCATTCTTTAGTATGTGGCAATCCAGTTATCCCAGCACCATCTGTTGAGGCACCTATCTTTTCCCCTTTGAATGGACCTGGCGCCCTTGTCAAAAACCAATTGGCCATATATGTAAAGGTTTATTTCTGGGCTCTCAGTTCCACTCCATTGGTCTATATGTCTAGCCTTATGCCAGTACCACACTGTTTTGACTATTTTAGGTTTGTAGTGCATTTTCAAATCAGGAGTATGAGTCCTTCAGCTTTCTTGTTTTTCAAGACTGTTTTGTTTATTCGGGGTCCCTAGGAATTCCATATGAATTTGAGGGTTGGTTTTTACATTTATGCAAAAAAAGTTGTTGAAAGTTTGAATTATGAATTATGGAAGGAATTATGTTGAATCTTTAGATTGCTTTGGGTAGTACTAACATCTTGACAATATTAAGTATTCCTATATATGAACACAAGATGTTTTTCCACTTATTTAGGTCTTATTTAATTTCTTTCAGCAATGTTTTGTAGTTTTCAGTGTACAAGTCTTTCTTTCACCTTCTTGGTTACATTTATTGATAGGTATTTTATTCTTTTAGGATGTTATTGTTAATTAGAATTGCTTTCTTAATTTCCTTTTCAGATTGTTCATTGCTGGTATATAGAAACACAACAAATTTTTTTTGTTGATCTTGTAACCTGCAACTTCTCTGAACTTGTTTATTAGCCCTAGTAGATTTCTTGTGGATTCTTTAGAATTTTCTATATATAGGAAATTCTAAAGAATCATAAATAGATGTTGTTTTACTCCTTTCCAATTTGGATGCCTATTATTCTTTTTCTTCTCTAATGGTTCTGGCTAGAACTTCTAGTACTGTGTTGAATAGCAATAGTGAAAGAGGGCATCCTTGTCTTGTTCTTGATCATAAAAGAAAGCTTTCAGTCTCACCATCAAATATGATGTTCTCTGTGGGTTTTTATTAAATGCTGTTTATCATGTTGAGGAAGTTCTACCCTAGTTTTCTAAGAGGTATTTTTTAAAACTTATTTATTTAATTTATTTATTTTTTGGCTGTGTTGGGTCTTCGTTGCTGCACACGGGCTTTCTCTAGTTGCGGTGAGCAGGGGCTACTCTTCGTTGCAGTGCGTGGGCTTCTCATTGTGGTGGCTTCTCTTGTTGCAGAGCACAGGCTCTAGACGCACGGGCTTCAGTAGCTGTGGCTCGCGGGCTCTAGAGCACAGGCTCAGTAGCTGTGGCGCACAGGCTTAGTAGCTCCGTGGCATGTGGCATATTCCCGGACCAAGGCTCGAACCCATGTCCCCTGCATTGGCAGGCGGCGCCACCAGGGAAGCCCAGCAGGCAGATTCTTAACCACTGCACCACCAGGGAAGCCCTCTAAGAGGTTTTATCATGAAAGAGTTTTGGCTTTTGTCAAATGCCTTTTCTGCATCGATTGAAATGAGCTTACTTTTTTTTTTAATTAAATTTATTTATTCATTTATTTTTGGCTGCATTGGGTCTTAGTTGTTGCACGCGGGCTTTCTCTTTTTGTTTTTTTTTGGTTTTGGTTTTGGTTTTTTTTTTGCGGTATGCGGGCCTCTCACTGTTGTGGCCTCTCCCGTTGCGGAGCACGGGCTCCGGACGCGCAGGCTCAGTGGCCATGGCTCACGGGCCCAGCTGCTCCGCGGCATGTGGGATCTTCCCGGACCGGGACACGAACCCGTGTCCCGTGCATCGGCAGGCGGACTCTCAACCACTGCGCCACCAGGGAAGCCCCACGCGGGCTTTCTTTAGCTGTGATGAGTGGGGGCTACTCTTTGTTGCAGAGCACGGGCTTCTCACTGCGTTGGCTTCTCTTGTTGTGGAGCACAGGCTCTGGGCATGCAGGCTTAAGTAGTTGTGGCATGTGGACTCAGTAGTTGTGGCTCGCGGGCTCTAGAGCACAGGCTCAGTAGTTGCGGCACACAGGCTTAGTTGCTCTGCAGCATGTGGGATCTTCCTGGACCAGGGATCGAACCCGTGTCCCCTGCATGGGCAGGTGGATTCTTAACTGCTGCACCACCAGGGAAGCCCTAAGCTTACTTTTTTCCCCTTCGTTCTGTTAACATGATGTAGTACATTGATTCATTTTCTTTTGCTGAGTCACTCATATTCCTAGGATAAATCCCACTCGGTTATGGTGTGCCATACTTTTGATATGCTGTTGTATTATGTTTGCTAGTATTTTGTTGAGGATTTTCACACTTACATTCATAAGGGATATTGGTCTATACGCATCTCTTCTTGTGATGTCTTTATGACATATGGTAAAAGTATGTTTAGTTTTGTAAGAGACTGCCAAACTATCCTCCAAAGTGGTTATACCATTTTGCATTCCCACCAGGAATGAATGAGAGTTCCTGTAGCTCCACATTCTCACCAGCATTTGGTGTTGTCAACATCCTGGATTTGGGCCATTCTAATAGGTATGTAGCGGTATCTCACTGTTGTTTTAATTTACATTTCCTTGACGACATATGGTGTTGAGCATCTTTTCATGTGCTTATTTGCCATCTGTATATCTTCCTTGGTGAGATTTCTGTTAAGGTCTTCGGCATGCTTTTATTTTTATTTTTTTTGTGGTACGCGGGCCTCTCACTGTTGTGGCCTCTCCCGTTGCGGAGCACAGGCTCTGGACGCGCAGGCTCAGTGGCCATGGCTCACGGGCCCAGCCGCTCCGCGGCATGTGGGATCTTCCCGGACCGGGGCACGAACCCGTGTCCCCTGCATCGGCAGGTGGACTCTCAACAACTGCGCCACCAGGGAAGCCCTTTGGCCTGCTTTTAAATCAGGTTGTTTGTTTTCTTACTAAGTTTTAGGAGTTCTTTCTATATGTTGGATAACAGTCCTTTTTTAAAAAAAAATTCTATTTATTTTTTGGCTGCATTGGGTCTTCCTTGCTGCATGCAGGCTTTCTCTAGTTGCGGTGAGCGGGGCTACTGTTCGGTGTGGTGTGCAGGCTTCTTGTTGCAGTGGCTTCTCTTGTTGCAGAGCACGGGCTCTAGTTTTGTGGGCTCGGTAGTTGTGGCTTGCACGCTCTAGAGCGCAGGCTCAGTAGTTGTGGCACACGGGCTTAGTTGCTCCGCAGCATACGGGATCTTCCCGGACCAGGAATCGAACCTGTGCCCCCCCTGCATTGGCAGGTGGATTCTCAACCACTGTGCCACCGGGGAAGTCCCTGGATAACAGTCCTTTATCAGATTTGCCTTTTGCAAATATTTTCACCCAGGTTATGGCTTGTCTTCTCATCCTTTTGAAACTGTCTTTCATAGAGCAGAAGTTTTTAATTTTAATGAAGTCCATTTCATCAATTATTTCTTTCATGGATTATGCCTTTGGTGTTGTATCTAAAAAGCCATTGCCATACTGAAGGTCATCTTGGTTTTCCCCATGTTATTTTCTAGGAGTTTAATAGTTTTGCATTTTACATTTAGATCTATGATCCATTTTGTGTTACTTTTTGTGAAGGGTGTAAGGTGTGTGTCTAGATTCTTTTTTTTTTTTTTTTTTTGCCTGTGGATGTCCAGTTATTCCAGCACCATTTGTTGAAGACTATCTTGAAATACAAAGTACCTTAGTGGAATTAAGCTCTCTTTCTCCTTGACTTCCTTTGCACTTTATATTTCTCTTAAGGGGTTCATTACTTTCAATCTTGTATTATATTCAGGCCCTTGTTCATTAACTGTTTTTTACACAGGTACACAGCTGCTTTGACTGAAATAATACATTTATGTTATTCCTTCTGTCTGGCTTGTTCTTCTGACGTCACCACCACAGTTGCTGCCCCCTTGAGGCCTCCCTCATTCCCTTCCTGCTCTAGTCAATACTGACTGCTCCCCCTACATCTACCCAGCAGGTCCTAGTTGACTCTGTATGTACATCTATTTCACTATCTTATAGCACTTTGAAGGCAGAAACCACATTTTAAAAAAAATTTTTTTAAGCTAACATTTATTGAACACTATGTGTCAAGCACTGGATTGAGAGAGTTACATGATTTATTTCAATCCATGGATGATCCATGAGGTAGATATTATTATTACCCCCACGGTATAGATAAGGAAAGCAAGCCTCACAAAGGCTCAAATTCACACACCTAGTAAGTGTTGGAGGCATAAAACATGAACTGTCTCCAGAGCTCTCACCCTTAACCACTGCCTCTAGTGCCTAGCCTTGTCTTCACAAAATTGTTGCTCAGTAAATGTTCATCAAATTGCACTGAAGATTGCAAGTTTGGGAGCCAGGAGAGAAAAAAGCAATGCCGCTGGTTGTGCACATAGCCGGTGTTGGCAGGCAGTGTTTGTCTTTGGGGCAACAGCCAGTGATACTGGAATGAAATGATCTCAGCAAGAGACAGTACACTCCACAAGTCCTGAGAAAATTTCATTTGGCTCAGGAGTTGCTGACCTGAATAAAAGGGCATGAAATTGAGTTTTGTAGAGGGAAAGAGGAAAGAGGCCAAAATTCAGCTACAGAGTCAGATCATATGACAACCGAGGGAGTGATGGCAAAATAATGCGACATCATGGGCACCAGACACAGTAAATACAATAAAGTACAGCCAAGAAGCTTACGGGTACTGGCCACTTGCCAGATTCTGCTCCCCCAGACCACTGTCTCCCAAAAAGGAGTGTCATCTGGGACCTACCGGACTGCACTGAATCAATCTGGTTGTGCCTTACACACACACACACACACACACACACACACACACAAGCATAATGATTGATTGCTTAGAATGGGCTCCGCTAGGATTACTTTTTTTTCTCTAAGTTAGTTTTCTCTTTAAATTTAACCTTCAGTTTTGAGTCACTTAGTTGGCTGCTGCATCAAATGATTCTTCGGCTTTATAGGGTCTCCCAGTGATGCCCGATGGGATCAGCACAGCCCCAGGTGCTAGTTGCTAACGCCTATAAAATACCACGCACCCCCACAAAGGAGAATCATTTAACAGTTCTTTGGACTTCATCTTCAAAAGTAGCCAAAGAATTCAAGTGACACGTTATCCCAGAAAATCTTTTGCAATCAGTGAACTTACGGTATAACTAAGAACATTCAGAATACTACACACAGAGTTTAGTTGATCTTGGTATAGTGGTAGGACAGCAGTGATTATAAAATGAAAGTAACATGTACATGCTCTGTTGGGGGAGACTAAAGGGAAAGAGGTGTTCGGCCTAGAAAAACATTTCTCAGTGGATTTCCTATGAAGTCAATGTGTCTTGGGTTTAACTTTGAAACAAATTTAAAAATTTAAAAACTGAAAAAAAAAATACAGCCAAGAAGCTAGTAAGATGCAATACTTGAAGTCTGGGATCATTAGATCATTCGTTCTTTCAATAAACATGTGTTGTGCACACGATTTGCTCCCTGCCTGGCTACCCACCCTCCCGTCTCAGGCCACACAGCAAGCTCTGCTGCACGCTCGCCCGGCCTCGGCGCCGTGGCTCGCCTCCCACTCATTCTTGCCTTGCAGTTTTTCAGATACTCTTGCTCCAGATGTCCTCTTGGCCAGCTCCTTCTCTTCACTCCAGGCTCAGCTCTTCAGAGGCACCTTCCATGGCCACCCTACATGAAGGAGTCCCTTATACATCATCCCTCAAATTTTCTTTGTAGCGCTTAACATGGTCTAAAACTACCTTGGTCGTTTACTTCCTTGTTTATTATTTGTCTGCCCACTACAACTGAAGTTCCATGAGGGCAAGGATCTCATCTGTCTTATTTATCACTGTATCCTCCACTCTGAAAACAGTCCTTGCTTATAGCAGGTACTCAATGCATTTTAGTTGAATCAATGAATGTACCAACTATAAAAACTTACAGAATATGGGAAATAAATGAGCAAGCTTAATACGGTAATATAAATTAATAAATACTTGAGAATTAGTGGGCTGGAACTCATAACAGTAATGAAAGGGTATGCTTTGCTCAAAAGAAACCAAAAGAGATGGAAAAGGAGGAAAAGCAATATTTACAAATATCCATGGAAACTGAGAAAGGGAGGTCAGAGGTAAACTGCTTGGGTAAGAAAAGGAGAGGAAGAGATGTGATTTCATCATGGAAGATGTTTTACACCTGCTAAGCCCTGTTATTCTCTATCCTAGCACTTTGCCACAACCTGTAATTAAATAATTTGCTTGCTTACGTGTTTATCACCTGTCTTCCCCACTTTAATTTAGGCTCTTTAAGAGCAGGGACCATGGGTGGTATCCTCAGCCCCTGTCACAGAGCAGGCCCTCAACAATATATTGGGTGGCACACAGAATGCAGAAGTGAATACTGTGGACCAAGTGTTTCCCTAGAGGACGAGGGGACAGTGTACAGGGGAGAGAATTCTGTGCAAACAGCTAATGATTAATCCACTTAACAAACATGGAGTGAGGGCCTACTGGGTGCCAGACACTGCTCGGTGCTACACACAGAGAGAATGACGCAGTCCCTGCGTAGAACGAGCTCACAGTCTCCTGCAGGTGATGGACAAGTGAGCAAGGGCCAAAAAGCGAGCTTGGACAAGAGCTATCCGGGATGAGAAGCGCCCTGTTAGAGGAAAGCACGTGGCACTATGTGAACCCAGATAGGGGCCATGTAGCCCAGACTAGGGGATCAGGAAAGGCTTCCAGGGAGTCAGCCAGATGGAGGGCACTGGGAGGGACTTTCCTGACAAAGGAAATGGTGAGCCAAAACCTGGTAAGCAGGGAAGGTTGCAGGATGAGGGAAAGACTCAGGGAGAAGAATCTGGGAGGCGGAATCTGGGTAGGACCAGCCTGGGTGTAGAGCAATGATTCAGTTAAGGGGATGGGGAAGAGGCGGGCGGGGATAAATTTTCAGGGGTGATGCACGTGTTCATCACCTTGACTTTGGGGAAGGTTTCACAGATGTATACTTATATAAACTCACTTTCAATGTGTGAAGTTTACTGTTCCTCAATTATACCTCAATAAAGTTGTAAAAACTAAAACACTAAAATAATAATAATGAAACAGTATTGGTTAGGTTGGCAACAGGTTGTAGATGGCTTTGATTGCCTAGCTAAGGGGTGTGTAGTTAGAAAGGTGTCAGGCTTTTTCGAAGCACCTCCAACATCTCCTTTGGGCCAGAGAGGAAAGTGCTAACCTCAGACACCCATCCTTGAGGGCTGGATAAGAACTTCCTCAGGCTCCCTCTTGCCTCACAGAAGGTCTGTATTTCTGGGCAATTCCAGAAGTGCTCTGAAGACAACCAGTCTTCCCACCTTTGATTATAGATGATATTTTGGTGTTCTGCAGGGGAGTGCCTTTGAGAGGCAGAGGTGGAAATTGAGAGGGTCCCGATACTGGGAGTAGCGTGAAGGACTGCAATTGCTAAGTACAGTGAGAACAGTCCTGTCCCTGGAAGCACCCCTAAGAGTGATGTGCTCAGGGCCTCCCAGCCAAGGCCAAGGCAAAGATCCCAGTGGTTGTAAATCCTGTAGACTACGCATCTATGTCTATTTGGCTTCCCTGTCACCTCCCAGCCCCACAGCCTCTTCTGAGCAACAGCAAAGCACCAGAGCCTTCAGCTCTTTGAATGGAAATAATAACGTCTAATTCAGAGAGAGAGAGAGAGATTGTGAGGATTAATTAAAATAAAGCTAATAGGTTGCCCATAGCACAACCTAGTTCGTCACAGATGCTCAATAAATGTTCTCCCCTCTCCTACTCATAGAGAGGACATGAACATGTGACTTACAACTGAGAAATGCTCCTGTCTTCTCCTTCTGCCATTTCTATCCATGCAACAGGCATTGATTGAGCTGCTCTGGGCCAAGCCCTGTCTGGGGGCTGAGTTTACAAGAGTGAAAAAGACACAGTCTCCAATCTCCAACAGTCCATGGTGTGATTAATGCCACGGTGGATAGAAGCATGGGGAAATTACAGGAAAGAGGAAGGCGGGCTGCCTCGAGGAGGTGATAGCTACCTTGCCTGGGGAAACTCAATCACACCCCTCTATCTAAATTCAGATTTTTATAGATACAAATCTATAGAAATCAACTTTTATCACCATCCATACCATTTTAGATGCTTACAGAATTTCCATCTACTCCCTAACACCTGGCATTTCCTAGGTATTTAAGATATATTTAACAGTTACAGAGTGCTCTCCTCTTTTAAAAAAGTATTCCAGGGCCTATCAATTGAGGTGGTGGTTTACAAGCTGGGGTTCCAGACCCCGGGTCCTCAACAGTGATAGGGGTCTTTGAGCTGTTTTCATTATTGCCAAAGACTCAACATCAATCACGTTTAACCTTTCCTCAGGCTTCCCAGGGTCCTTTGGCAGTTACTTCTTCACTTTCATAGAATTCTAACACACAGCGAGGCAATGCTGATAGGCTCAGGCTGGGCAGAGGCTTGGATTGGCTGTTATACAGGATTTGGATTCAATTATTTTTGTAAACGAAAATGAAGCAAGCATTGGTTAATAAATGCAGTTTTATTGCATACACAAATCCTCCACTACTCTGGGGGAAAATAACTAAAAGGGTTCTTAGTGGTAAAAAAGCTGGAAACCCCTTAGCTCAGGAAGCCTGAGTTCAAAGGGCAAAGAACCCTCTTTTACCTGTAAACTGCCCTTCCGTGACTTCCTGACCATTTCAGCAAAATATCTACCTCAGTTAGTTGTTGGGCCAGGAGGTCAGACCTGGGGGCACCTCAGAACAAGAGAGGGTGGAAGTTCCAAAACCAAGGAGCCTTCAAAAAGAGAAAGCTGAAAAAAATCTCCCTGCCTGCCTTTGCTTTTCTCTTTGCACTTGGAACAGGAATTTTGAATGAACATGTATTACTCGCTCGCTGACAGGCACCTTACATGCATTATTTTAATCAATGCCCACTTCACGGATCAGGTCACACAGTGGGCGAATAACTGAACCAGGACCACGAATCCAGACAAATCTGGTGCTTGAGGCCCTTTGACACTATGCTGTATTGCCTTTTGGTAGGACAAGGGCATATTAGAATTAGGGCAAATAAGTTTACCTTCTTTAGACGTCATTGCTTCTCGGTGACAATATTATGGATACCTTTTTTCCTTCACTTTTCTATAAGTTCTAAATTTTTCCTAAGAACTTTTTCTTAATGGCTTTTCTATGGATGGATTCATCAGTAGTTAATGTCTGGAGGCTGTTCTGGTGGAGCTTTCCACCAAGGATATATGAGCTGCTTCTAGATTTGGGGAGTCATCAGCAGAGAGATGGATTCTGAAAAATCAGGGAGTGAATTAGGTTCCCCTAGGGTGAATGTGTGGAGTAGAAATTTGGGTTGAGGAAAGAATCCTGGAAGACAGTTGGTGGAAGAGGAGCTGGTGAGAGTGAGGAGAAACAGGAGGAAAACCAGAGAAAACCTCCATGTCTATTACCTTCTGTGTAATATGGCACAGTAATACTGTGCTGTGGAATACTGGCCGGTATTTTGTCAACAATCTCTACCTTCTTGTCTCAAGGAACATCTTGAAGGTATAAGAATTCTAGTAAATGCTGGTGTTAGAATTCTGGGATTTAGTGTTTTTCTAGGCAGAATTAATGCTCCCTGATGGAGTCCCCAGAGTAAATCTCCATGTCCTCTGTTTTACAAGTGCGTGAATTACTGTACCCTGGTCTTTATTATTGGTGTGTCTCTTCTATGGAGACACGGGGGTATTACTGACTCAATTCTTTTTTTCCCAGCTCTTTGCCATGTAATAATTGATCCTGAGCAAGATACGTAACCTCTCTAAGCCCCAGTTTTTAATGAGAATCATCGTGCCGTTCAGAGGTTGTTAGGAAAGGATACAGTAAAATGGAAGAAAAAAAAAAAGTGCTTAACACAGTGCTAGGAGTATGGTCAATAGTGAAAAACTGGTACCTACCAGTTTTGAACAGCTACCCTGAGGCTAGTGCTTTTTGATGCGTGCACGTAAGGATCGCTCTGTCCATCTCCAGAAACAGAGAAGTCAAGTTCTGTCCTCGCGTTGTGAACCAGATAAAATCTCAGCTCAACGACTCCCAACTTGCCGTGGGCCAAGTCCCGGTCTGGCTCCCGCCCAAAGACTACAAGTCCCAGCATGCCGCTCGCTGGGCCTCGACGGCCCCGCCCCTTCCGCGTTGGCCCGCACTGGGCGCCGCTCTAGGCACCGCCTCCTCTCGATGCTCCTGTCCTGGGCGCGCAATGGAAACCGGCTGCTGGTTGCTTGGCGGCGAGTTCGAGGACTCGGTGTTCGAGGAGAGGCGGGAGAGGCGGCCTGGACCGCTTGCGTCCTACCGCGCCAAGCTCTGCGAGCCGCAGGTGAGAAAGCGGGGCCTCTCGGCCTCATCCCAGCCCCCGGGTCTCGCGCTCCCGGGTCCCGGCCCGACAGCGCTTCAGACGCCCCAAGGCCGCGTGGCCTACCCCCGAACCCAAATCCTCCCGGCACGAGTCCTGCGTCCACGCGGACTCCCTGGTGTCCCTTCCCCTACTCGAGGCGCAGCCGGCTGGGCCCGGCCCCCTCTGCCCCCGAGGGAATCCCCGCGCCGTCGGCCATCAGCTCGCACCTGGCGTTCGGCCTGCCTCCCAGAGGCTTGCTGGCCTCACGCCCCTGCTCTAAAATCTGTAGTAGCTCCCGTGGAGCTTCACTGCTTCTGCTGCCGGGCAGTCAGGGCCCCCAGAAATCCAGCCCCCGCCCACTTTTCAGACCTCAGTGTTGTCTGCTCCCTGAACCGTGACGTCCCACCCACGGACCTGCCCTTGTTCACTGAGTTCCCCCTGCCCATGTTAACCCCGTTCAGATGGTCACAATCGTTCAATTATAGACATTTCTCAAGGCGCACCTTAAATGCCACCTCCTCCAAGAAGTCTTTTCTGATTCCCCCTTCCAACCACATATTTTTGTTTTGACTCCTTTTCCCTCTTTTACCTATTAAAGCACTTGTCAGTATCTCATAAAACTCTTAGACCCAGAATGCTTAATGATCACAGGAGCGTGCGTGCTTAACTTTATGTCCTCCACAGTGCCTGGCAGTTTTTGTTCATAGTGGGAACTCCGTGAATATTTTGAATAAGTAGACTGTTAACCTGGTATTCTTTCATGTGTGTAAATCTCATCTCACCAATAATAATTCCTTTTTATCAGGTAGTGTTCCAGGCACTGGGCAGGGTTCCTTGACACGTATTGTCTCATTTTTCCTTAAAACCCTTGTACTTACAGATGTCAGGCACTCAGAAATTACTGAATTGTATGCTTGCTTTATTTCACTTACATTTTCTCCTTGCCACATGCAGTCTTTCAGAGTGACCTTTAGTACTTGATCGTGTAGACTAAAAGCGGGGAATGGGCTTTCAAAGTCATGGGGTACCGCATTAAAAAGCCACAGGTGTGAGATAGGACCCTTGCGTTCCAGCGTTGGCTTTACCGGTTGCCTTTCAAAGTGTCAGTTCCTTATTTGTCATTTGAGAAAAAATAATGTTTGCTGGCTCACAGGTTTATTGTGAGAGTGGAATGAGATAATACTTCGCCAGGTGTGGTATGCTGTATGCTTATAAAGTAAAATCCCCAAATCACTTGTCATTAGAATTTACTTGGTAAATGGTAACGGCTCATAAATTCAGGCCCCATTCAAGTCCTCTTGGTTTCCCCAAGTGTAAAACCAGGAGTTTGGGTTAGAAGATCAGTGTTCCCTGCCTGTTTGGTGTGGGACCAGGTGTTTTGCCTTACCAGCACTTCTCTTCTTAGTCTCACCCTTGTTCACAGCTTTTCCCTCCTACTCTTATCAGAATGGGGTATTTAAAGCCATCCCCATCTGCGCTCTTGCGTTTGAAAGCCAATTTTGCTTGATCATTTCCCAGTAGGATGATGAACATTGGATGGAGGTTTGCAGTTATTCAGTTATTGTTCAAGAAGTTGGGATTGGCTGATAATCTAATAGAGTATGTGACTGGAGAGCAATAAAGTGCAAAGGAAAATTATGGGTTCAGTATATAGGCTGTTGTTGGGTTACACAGTACTTCAGGGAGAACAGAAAAACAGTGGTTGCTAGCTTTCTCCACAATGATGAATCAGGCTAAGGAGGGAAACGATTACTAATTAACGATATTACTAATTAACAGGGGGGCAGTGATACCCAAGCAACTCTTTTAGAAATAGAACCAAGAAATTTTGATGTGATGGTGGAACCATCACAAATGCAGTTACGTTTGAATTAATAATAGTGTGTAACTGACTTCATTCAGCCTCGGTGTGTTTTACTCTGAGTAAAAGGGAGGATGGGGGACTTTCCTGAGGTCACAGTGGTTGAGAATCTGCCTGCCAATGCAGGGGACACGGGTTCAATCCCTCATCTGGGAAGATCCCACATGCTGCAGAGCAACTAAGCCCGTGTGCCACAGCTACTGAACCTGCGCTCTAGAGCCCGTGAGCCACAACTACTGAAGCCCGCGCGCCTAGAGCCTGTGCTCTGCAACGAAGAGTAGCCCCTGCTCGCTGCAACTAGAGAAAGCCCATGCACAGCAACAAAGACCCAATGCAGCCAGAAATAAAAACATTTTTTTAAAAAGGTGGGGCGGGGGGAGGATGAGATACTTCTTTGGAGCTGGAAAACTGGCACACAGTGCTTCTCGTCATTCGTGTTTTCTCATCTTAATGTTCTTTATGCAATAATCAAAAAAGATCTTTCTATCCATAGGGTTTAAATCAGTAGAAAAGTGAATAAGATATTCCAGACGGGCATTTCCTGAGACTTTTCTCCTATAGCACTTTGGCATTTGATTGCACGGAAGCCACCTTTCAGCCTTCATCTCTATTCCCTCTTTGCATCGATTCTACTTTTGGCTTTTACACTTTCATAGTAGCACTATAATGACAGTTCTTCTTTTCTGTGTCCTCTCCATAAAGAGTTGTCAATCCCTATTCCATTCACCCTAAAAATTTCTCTGCAGGAAAACATCTCAGTCTAAAGAACCATCGTGAACTGTGCTAGTTAAATGTAGGTTCCCAAGCATCACAACCCCAAATTGGAAATGCTGTAGATAAAACCATAACTTTTGTGTTTTAGTTAAGAGGTATTGTATTATTGGTATATTTACTACTTGTGATAATTTTCATAAAAACTGGGCCACCGTTAGAATTGTCATTCTTCTTTGTCAGATGTTTTCCTGAGTCTTATCCTGAAGAATTATGTCTTTTTTGAGGTTTAATCAATTATATATGGGAAATTGCTTCTGAGTAGGGGGTGGAAAAGTGTAGTTTCATTCTCTATAATACGCTGTTTTCACAATTTCTAGTGGTTTTATGAAGAAACGGGGAGCAGTGATGATGTTGAAGCTCTGACTATCCAGAAATTCAAAGGGGACCTGGCCTACAGACGGCAGGAGTATCAGGTAGAATTTAACATATAGAAGACTGCACTACTTGAAATGGGCTTTTGTTCTGTCCATTACAGTATATTTAAATAACAGTATACTGAGTTATGAGTGTGTTGTTTGTGAAGATGAATTTAATCTTTTGTGATATGTGTTTGTAATCTTAGAATCCCAAGTTTCTAGCTCTGTATAATTTGTTTTGTTTCCTGTAACTCCAGTATAGAGAGCTTGTTGGGATCCTTGTAGGTCTGTTTCCCCAGGTTCTGTATCTCCTAATTATGTGGGAACCTCTAGCACAGATACTTCATGGGGCCACAGGAACAAAGCACCCGAAAATGTGTAAGGAAAGGAAAGAACTAACAACTAGATTAGTTGTCAGCTTGCTTTACTTAGAGACTTCATGTCATCTTCACAAGAGTCCTGTTGTTATTTTGCTGAGGTGAAAAGGTTATACAGCAAGTTAGTGGCAAACCCAGGATTCACATTCTGGTCTTTTGGGCTCCAGAATGCTTTATTTATAGTCTCCAGCCATTTTTTCTCTACCTTTCAGAAAAAGAGTACTGACTAAAATGCTCAAGTCTTCCTTTAGTTCATTGTAGGGTCAGTTATAACATTACCTTCTGCCTAGGAAACACGTCACCCCCATGACTGAATTCTTTTTTCTACTGTGTTTTCTGCCTTTCTTTTCATCCCTTCCCTTCATTTTCCTTTATTTAACAAATATTTGCCAGAAAGCACTGCAGGAGTATTCCAGTATCTCAGAAAAACTGCCGTCTACGAATTTTGCCATGAAAAGGGATGTCCAGGAAGGCCAGGCTCGGTGTCTCGTTCACCTGGGGAGGCACGAGGAAGCCCTGGAGATTGCTACAAACTTGGTGAGTGGTTTCTGTGCGTATTTCCATTTGCTTCCCTAGGATGGCTGAATGGTTTATTTTGTAAAAAACAAAACAAAACAAAAGACAACTTGTTGCAGCTAAATCTGTGTGTTTGGATAAGCAGAAGAAAATTGTCAGTGGTGGAAGAACTTTATTATGATGAACAGTTTGGAGGTCTAGACATAATCATTTGCTTGTAATATTTTTTCCTGTGTTATGCTCAAAATTTTTCATTGCCTGAAAATCTCACTTGCAAAGGTTTTTTTTTTTTTTTGGCTGTGTCGGGTCTTAGTTGCGGCATGCAGGATCTTTCATTGAGGTGTGCGGACTTCTCTTTAGTTGTGGTGTGCAGTTTTTTTCTCTTTCTAGTTGTATCACACAGGCTTCAGAGCATATGGGCTCTAGTTGAGGAGCGCGGGCTCAGTAGTTGCGGTGTGCGGGCTTAGTTGCCCCGCGGCATGTGGGATCCTGGTTCCCCGACCAGGGATCGAACCCACATTCCCTGCACTGGAAGGCAGACTTTTTAGCACTGGACCACCGTGGAAGTCTCACTTGCAAAGGTTTTTGCTCGTTAGGAGTAAATACTCAGAGTGGAAGGATTATGTGATGTGTTTTCTTCTTTAGGTGTTTTGTTGTTGTTTAGATTTTTATTTTCTAAAATTTCTACAATGAACATATATTACTTTTATAAACAAGAAAAAAGTTTACCAAAAAATGACTAAATATCATACTAGGCCAAGCTTAATCCTTTTTATTCTTAAATGGAGTCTGCAGAATTTTTTTTAAGGAATTTAATAAAAGCAGGTGTTTTTGCAATTCTATATCCTGCTTGTTTTTGTTTTCAGATTAAAGCACCTACAGTTTTTAGTGTAAATTTTATATGGGGACAAGTCTCAGTCGACCAGTCCTAGTTTATAGATGACCAGTTTTCTTCCTCAGAGGGACTTACTGAGGCACTGAGGCTCTGATCTTGAATCCTGTGGATCTCGTTGACCAGAGGTCAGCCTGAAGTACGCAGCCAATTGAGTTGTCCTCCTCCGTTTCATTAACTAAGAGAAATCCCACAGTTTGCTTGCCGGGGTTCATTGCATAGGACCTCAGCCTCTTGCAGTGAGAGGAACCCTTGGTGGTAATTGTCTTCGGAACATGGAAAACAGCTGTGTTTTGTTCACTCTTTTTCTCCCCTCTACTAATTGTGGGTTAATTCTTAAGCTGGAAGATAAGATTACCCTGTTAAGGAAGCACATGGCATGAACACAGTGAACTTGGCGGGGTTTAATGGTGTTCAGTCTCCCTGGTCTGAAAATTAACAGCAACTTCGGTTCTTTCAGTTGCTTTTTCTAGACATCAGTCACCCGTCCTTCCTCACTGTTCTGCTCTCCCATCACCTCTCTCTTCCTCACATCACCTGCATATCACTGTTGTGCTTTGTCTCCCCCTCTAGACCACCGAAAGCAGTGACAGGTGGATTAGTGTCAGGGGCTGGACTGGCTCTCTGGTTCCTTCTAGCTTAGTGAGTGTCTACTGTTGTGGCTCAGAGAAGGATTTCTTGCCAGCAGATGCCATCCAGAGCTTGGGATAGTTACCAGGCAGGAGGAAGGACCAGTCAGAAGACCTTCAGCTCCTCTGTCAGGACTTTGAGAACTGGTCCTTGGGCTGCTGGGCACCCTGGTGGGCAGGAGTGTTGGGAAAGAAATGGCAGCATAGGCTAATAGGTCTCACCCCTTTCTTTGGGTCTCTTCACATGATCTCAGTGGAGCCTGCCCATTTGCATGGTTTTCTCATTTCCTGATGCCCTGTGTTTTGTTTTCTTTTTCCCTACTTGTAGGCCCTCTTCTTGTTACTCGCTCCGGCCCATTTCTGGGTTTTGTCCCAGTGGTGATTGCCCCCTCGTGCTCTGGAGTGGGCAGGTCATGACCCAGCATTGAACAAAACACAGTGAGTCTTGGAGTGCCCAGCAGGATATGAACACTTTATGCTCACAACTTCTACTGAAGTTTATTCACCTCTCTTCTTAATCATTTTTGGATAAAATTTGTAATGGAACTTATTTCTTTCTTTTTATTTTATTTTATTTTGGCTGCCAGTGCAGCCAAAATTTTGTTCTTTGTTGCTGTGTGCAGGCTTTCTCTAGCTGCGGCGAGCAGGGGCTACTCTTTGTTGCAGTGCACGGGCTTCTTACTGCAGTGGCTTCTCTTGTTGCAGAGCACGGGCTGTAGGCTCGCGGGCTTCAGTAGTTGTGGCGCACGGGCTTAGTTGCCCCACATGTGGAATCTTCCCTGCCAGGGCTCAAACCCATGTCCCCTGCATTGGCAGGTGGGTTCTTAACCACTGCGCCACCAGAGAAGCCCTGGAACTTATTTCTTAAACAAACAGTTTATACATCTTATAGCGGCTGATAGGCTCATGTGATAAACTGTGGTAAGGAAACTGCTTTTTGACAGTTACTGACTTTTTTTTTTCCATTTATCACTTCACAAACATTTATTTCAGTCTTACCATGTGTGCAGTTCTGGGTTCGGTGCTAAGGAGACAGAAAACCATGTCCATACCCTGCCCATACATTGCTGGCCTAGTGTCTAGTGGGAGAATCCTAAGCCAGCTAACACGCGTCAGCTCTTCTGAAGTACCTTTCTTCTGTGACTTCTAGTGGGACCGATTGTAGCTCTGCTACTTATAGCTGTGTGACGTCAGGCAGCTTGTCTGACTTCTCTCTTAGGACTCAGTTGCCTCAACTATAAAATGGGGATAGTGGTAGAGTCTATTTTAAAGGATTGTCTTGAGGATTAAATGAGTAAAGCACTTAGAGTAGTGTCTGGCATATGGTAAGCACTCTGTAAATGTTAACTCTCGTCATCATCATTGCATTATAGAAGGAGTTGCAGTACTGTGCACACAAACTCGTTTAAATGGAATGTAGTTTCCAGAGAGTTCTTCACTAGCTAGGCCATCAAAACCATGGTCTGCGTGCTCCACCCTACCCCACCACATACTTGCTTCCGCAATCTGAAAATGTTTGTAAACAGTATAGAGCACTATAGACTGTAGAGGAAAGGTGGCGTTTGCTGTAGGTAGTTTATACGTGTTGCTTTCACTATTATAAATAAAAAACATAAAGATGTGTTACTCAACAGTTATTAGACATCTGCTATGTCTGAGGTGCTGTGCTCTCTACTAGGAATTCAGCATTGAACAAAAACTTCTGGAACTTAATGGTCTCTGGGGAAGGACAGAATACTGAACAATAGTAATAATAAAACCAGATCAGATCTGTCATCGGGAAGGTATAGTATGACTGAATAGGTTACATGAGGCTTTATTTCCTATCTTTTCACTCAATATATGAATACTTAGAATCCTCCTCAAGCTTTCACTCACTGGTCAGCCAGTTTCTTCCAGCTGCATGCTGGGTAGGTTTTTTTTTGTTTTTTTGTTTTTTTGCGGTACGCGGGCCTCTCACTGTTGTGGCCTCTCCCGTTGCGGAGCACAGCCTCCGGACGCGCAGGCTCAGCGGCCGTGGCTCACGGGCCTAGCCACTGCGCAGCATGTGGGATCTTCCCGGACCGGGGCATGAACCCGTGTCCCCTGCATTGGCAGGCGGACTCTCAACCACTGTGCCACCAGGGAAGCCCCATGCTGGGTAGTTTTACTCATATTTCTTGCTCAGTTCTATGCAGGGGCTTGATCTGAATACTAGTAGGCCAGGTTTTCCTTAGACTTAAAATGAACTGAATCTCTACAGACTTTAACTTAGAAAAAGGAGGCTTGTTTCCCTAACCCACAGGGCTTTTGCCATTTGGCAAGTTAGGCAAGAGGTGATGGCTCTGATTAAGGAGACTTGAAAAGGATTTTCTGATCAGAAGGAAACCAAGCAATCCCCTCCAGCCAGAAATAATTGGCCCTGCTAATAGTTACCAGAGAGGGCATTTGGATTCAGTTATGCATCACGAAACACTGAGAGCTGCAGGGCCATCCTGTTTAGGATATCTAGGCCAAGTAAAATTTGGAAATAGAGTCCATTTGAATCCTCAAGGAAATTACGATTTGGATTTTTAGAAAACCTGGAATATTAAAATGGAACCATTAGCACAGGGTATAAAAAAGTTGGCTTGGGTCTTTCAGATATCTGGCTGAAGACAATAAAGATTATAATACAAATGGAAAATAAACTGACACAGAGGTTTTTGGTGCTGAACTTTGCCAGGCCACTATCACCTGGATTATGTGACTGTTGTGACATTAGGGTGTTTGGGAATGACTGGTGATTATTTTGTTAGGTTAGTTTATATTTCTCTAGGTTTATGGTTTTGAACTGAGATCTATTGAAAAATATTTAGTTCACCCTACTTGTGTGGCTACTTGTCATTTATAACATGTACAACTTGGATTTTTAGGCATCTTCATTTTTATATGGGAAACATTCCATAGTTTAAACTTCCTAATCTTTTTTTTTTCTCCTTAGGAAAATAAGGCAACTAACACAGACCATTTAACCACTGTGCTCTACCTCCAGTTTGCTATTTGTTCAAGTTTGCAGAACTTGGAGAAAACAATTTTCTGCCTACAGAAACTGATTTCTTTGCATCCCTTTAATCCTTGGAACTGGGGCAGATTGGGAGAGGCTTACCTGAATCTGGAGCCAGTGCTTGCAGCATTGCTTGCGTCATCTCAGAAACAGAACAGTTTCACCTCGAGTGACAAGGCTATCAAATCCTCTTGTCCCCACTCAGGAAAAGACTGTCTTTTGTGTTTTCCTGAAATGTTGCCCGAGAGCTCTGCGTTATCTGTGGAAACGAGCAGTGGTAATAACCAGAAGAATGAGAAAGCTTTAAAAAATATTCAAAACTGTATGGCAGAAGAGAGAGCAGCAGTGTTGCTAGAAACTCAGATGAAAGCCTGTGCCTCTTTTATACGAACCAGGTAAGCTAAGAGTGAATTAAACACACATGGTGCTAAGCTCAGAGTAAAGGTTTTATTTTTCTAATTTTAAGCTTCTAAAAATTCTAGGCCACACACTTAGTATATGTTTTTAAGATTTTTCCCATGGTCTAGATAGAATCCTTTGAATGCATTCTTTTAGCATGTAAGATTTAAAAACAAAACTATGTTTGCTCAAAAATACAACTTGTATCATCACTCAAGATAAAAGGTTAAAATTGGCAGCCATTAAAATTAGGAAAGAAAATTAAATGTATAAAACATTGACAAAGGGGGAAGCGATACATACATATATATTTTTTTAACATCTTTATTGGAGTATAATTGCTTTACAATGGTGTGTTAGTTTTTGCTTTATAACAAAGTGAATCAGCTATACATATACATATGTCCCCATATCTCTTCCCTCTTGCATCTCCCTCCCTCCCACCCTCCCATCCCACCCCTCTAGGTGGTCACAAAGCACCGAGCTGATCTCCCTGTGCTATGCGGCTGCTTCCCACTAGCTATCTATTTTACGTTTGGTAGTGTATATATGTCCATGCCACTCTCTCACTTTGTCCCAGCTTACCCTTCCCCCTCCCCATGTCCTCAAGTCCATTCTCTGGTAGGTCTGTGTCTTTATTCCCATCTTGCCCCTAGGTTCTTCATGACTTTTTTTTTTTTTTAGATTCCATATATATGTGTTAGCATATGGTATTTGTTTTTCTCTTTCTGACTTACTTCACTCTGTATGATAGACTCTAGGTCCATCCACCTCACTACAAATAACTCAATTTTGTTTCTTTTTATGGCTGAGTAATATTCCATTGTATATATGTGCCACATCTTCTTTATCCATTCATCTGTTGATGGACACTTAGGTTGCTTCCATGTCCTGGCTATTGTAAATAGAGCTGCAATGAGCATTATGCTACATGACTCTTTCTACATTATGGTTTTCTCAGGATATATGCCCAGGAGTGGGATTGCTGGGTTGTATGGTAGTTCTATTTTTAGTTTTTTAAGGAACCTCCATACTGTTCTCCATAGTGGCTGTATCAATTTACATTCCCACCAACAGTGCAAGAGTGTTCCCTTTTCTCCACTCCCTCTCCAGCATTTATTATTTTTAGACTTTTTGATGATGGCCATTCTGACCAGTGTGAGATGATATCATTGTAGTTTTGATTTGCATTTCTCTAATGATTAATGATGTTGAGCATTCTTTCATGTGTTTGTTAGCAATCTGTATATCTTCTTTGGAGAAATGTCTATTTAGGTCTTCTGCCCATTTTCGGATTGGGTTGTATGTTTTTTTGATATTGAGCTGCTGTAAATTTTGGAGATTAATCCTTTGTCAGTTGCTTCATTTGCAAATATTTTCTCCCATTCTGAGGGTTGTCTTTTCGTCTTGTTTATGGTTTCCTTTGCTGTGCAAAAAAAAAAAAAAAGATTGCTGTGGCTATTCGGGGTCTTTTGTGTTTCCATACAAATTGTGAAATTTTTTGTTCTAGTTCTGTGAAAAATGCCAGTGGTAGTTTGATAGGGATTGCATTGAATCTGTAGATTGCTTTGGGTAGTAGAGTCATTTTCACAATGTTGATTCTTCCAATCCAAGAACATGGTATATCTCTCCATTTGTATCATCTTTAATTTCTTTCATCAGTGTCTTATAATTTTCTTCATATAGGTCTTTTGTCTCCTTAGGTAGGTTTATTCCTAGATATTTTATTCTTTTTGTTGCAGTGGTAAATGAGAGTGTTTTCTTAATTTCACTTTCAGATTTTTCATCATTAGTGTATAGGAATGCCAGAGATTTCTGTGCATTAATTTTGTATCCTGCTACTTTACCAAATTCATTGATTAGCTCTAGTAGTTTTCTGGTAGCATCTTTAGGATTCTCTATGTATACTATCACGTCATCTGCAAACAGTGACAGCTTTACTTCTTCTTTTCCAATTTGGATTCCTTTTATTTCTTTTTCTTCTCTGAGTGCTGTGGCTAAAACTTCCAAAACTATGTTGAATAATAGTGGTGAGAGTGGGCAACCTTGTCTTGTTCCTGATCTTAGTGGAAATGGTTGCAGTTTTTCACCATTGAAGACGATGTTGGCTATGGGTTTGTCATATATGGCCTTTATTATGTTGAGGAAAGTTCCCTCTGTGTCTACTTTCTGGAGGGTTTTTATCATAAATGGGTGTTGAATTTTGTCGAAAGCTTTCTCTGCATCTGTTGAGATGATCATATGGTTTTTCTCCTTCAGTTTGTTAATATGGTGTATCACGTTGATTGATTTGCGTATATTGAAGAATCCTTGCATTCCTGGAATAAACCCCACTTGATCATGGTGTATGATCCTTTTAATGTGCTGTTGGATTCTGTTTGCTAGTATTTTGTTGAGGATTTTTGCATCTATGTTCATCAGTGATACCGGCCTGTAATTTTCTTTCTTTGTGACATCTTTGTCTGGTTTTGGTATCAGGGTGATAGTGGCCTCGTAGAATGAGTTTGGAAGTGTTCCTCCCTCTGCTATGTTTTGGAAGAGTTTGGGAAGGATAGGTGTTAGCTCTTCTCTAAATATTTGACAGAATTGCCCTGTGAAGCCATCTGGTCCTGGGCTTTTGTTTGTTGGAAGATTTTTAATCACAGTTTCAATTTCATTGCTTGTGATTGGTCTGTTCATATTTTCTATTTCTTCCTGGTTCAGTCTCAAAACGTTGTGCATTTCTAAAAATTTGTCCATTTCTTCCAGGTTTTCCATTTTATTGGCATATAGTTGCTTGTAGTAATCTCTCATGATCCTTTGTATTTCTGCAGTGTCAGTTGTTACTTCTCCTTTTTCATTTCTAATTCTATTGATTTGAGTCTTATCCCTTTTTTTCTTGATGAGTCTGCCTAATGGTTTATCAATTTTGTTTATCTTCTCAAAGAACCAGCTTTTAGTTTTATTGATCTTTGTTATCGTTTCCTTCGTTCCTTTTTCATTTATTTCTGATCTGATCTTTATGATTTCTTTCCTTCTGCTAACTTTGGGGTTTTTCTGTTCTTCTTTCTCTAATTGCTTTAGGTGTAAGGTTAGGTTGTTTATTTGAGATGTTTCTTGTTTCTTGAGGTAGGATTGTATTGCTATAAACTTCCCTCTTAGAACTGCTTTTGCTGCATACTATAGGTTTTGGGTTGTCGTGTTTTCATTGTCATTTGTTTCTAGGTAATTTTTGACTTCCTCTTTGATTTCTTCAGTGATCTCTTGGTTATTTAGTAGTATATTGTTTAGCCTCCATGTGTTTGTATTTTTTACAGATTTTTTCCTGTAGTTGATATTTAGTCTTATAGCGTTGTGGTTGGAAAAGATACTTGAGACAATTTCGATTTTCTTACATTTACCAAGGCTTGATTTGTGACCCAGGATATGATCTATCCTGGAGAATGTTCCATGAGCACTTGAGAAGAAAGTGTATTCTGTTGTTTTTGGATGGAATGTTCTATAAATATCAGTTAAGTCTGTCTTGTTTAATGTATCATTTAAAGTTTGTGTTTCCTTATTTATTTTCATTTTGGATGATCTGTCCATGGGTGAAAGTCCCCTACTATGATTGTGTTACTGGCGATATCCCCTTTTATGGCTGTTAGTATTTGCCTTATGTATTGAGGTGCTCCTGTGTTGGGTGCATAAATATTTACAACTGTTATATCTTCTTCTTGGATCGATCCCTTGATCATTATGTAGTGTCCTTTTTTGTCTTTTGTAATAGTCTTTGTTTTAAAGTCTATTTTGTCTGATATGAGAATTGCTAGTCCAGCTTTCTTTTGATTTCCATTTGCATGGAATATCTTTTTCCATCCCCTCACTTTCAGTCTGTATGTGTCCCTAGGTTTGAAGTGGGTCTCTTGTAGACAGCATATATACGGGTCTCGTTTTTGTGTCCATTCGGCTAGTCTATGTCTTTTGGTTGGAGCATTTAATCCATTTACATTTAAGGTAATTATTGATATGTATGATCCTGTCACCATTTTCTTAATTGTTTTGGGTTTGTTATTGTAGGTCTTTTCCTTCTCTTGTGTTTCCTGCCTAGAGAAGTTCCTTTAGCGTTTGTTGTAAAGCTGGTTTGGTGGTGCTGAATTCTCTTAGCTTTTGCTTATCTGTAAAGGTTTTAATTTCTCTGTCAAGTCTGAATGAGATCCTTGCTGGGTAGAGTAATCTTGGTTGTAGGTTTTTCTCCTTCATCACTTTAAATATGTCCTGCCTGTCCCTTCTGGCTTGCAGAGTTTCTGTTGAAAGATCAGCTGTTAACCTTATGGGGATTCCCTTGTGTGTTATTTGTTGTTTTTCCCTTGCTGCCTTTAATATGTTTTCTTTGTATTTAATTTTTGTTAGTTTGATTAATATGTGTTTTGGCATGTTTCTCCTTGGATTTATCCTGTGTGGGACTCTCTGTGCTTCCTGGACTTGATTAACTATTTCCTTTCACATATTAGGGAAGTTTTCAACTATTACCTCTTCAAATATTTTCTCAGTCCCTTTCTTTTTCTCTTCTTCTTCTGGGACCCCTATAATTCAAATGTTGGTGTGTTTAGTGTTGTCCCAGAGGTCTCTGAGACTGTCCTCAATTCTTTTCATTCTTTTTTCTTTATTCTGCTCTGCAGTAGTTATTTCCACTATTTTATTTTCCAGGTCACTTATCTGTTCTTCTGCCTCAGTTATTCTGCTATTGATCCCTTCTAGAGAATTTTTAATTTCATTTATTGTGTTGTTCATCACTGTTTGTTTGCTCTTTAGTTCTTCTAGGTCCTTGTTAAACATTTCTTTTATTTTCTCTATTGTATTTCCAAGATTTTGGATCATCTCTACTATCATTTTTCTGAATTCTTTTTCAGGTAGACTGCCTATTTCCTCTTCATTTGTTTGGTCTGGTGGGGTTTTGCCTTGCTCCTTCATCTGCTTTGTATTTCTCTGTCTTCTCATTTTGCTTAAGTTACTGTGTTTGGGGTCTCCTTTTCGCAGGCTGCAGGTTCGTAATTCCTATTGTTTTTGGTGTCTGTCCCCAGTGGCTAAGGTTGGTTCAGTGGGTTGTGTAGTTGTCCTGGTGGAGAGGACTAGTGCCTGTGTTCTGGTGGATGAGGCTGGATCTTGTCTTTCTGGTGGGCAGGACTGCGTCCAGCTGGGTGTTTTGGGGTGTCCATGGCCTTATTATGATTTTAGGCAGCCTCTCTGCTAATGGGTGGGGTTGTGTTCCTGTCTTGCTAGTTGTTTGGCATAGGGCGTCCTGCACTGTAGCTTGCTGGTCGTTGAGTGGAGCTGGGTCTTGGCGTTGAGATGGAGATATCTGGGAGATTTCCGCCGTTTGATATTACGTGGAGCTGGTAGGTCTCTTGTGGACCAGTGTCCTGAACTTGGCTCTCCCACCTCAGAGGCACAGCCCTGACACCTGGCTGGAGCACCAAGAGCCTGTCATCCACACGGCTCAGAATAAAAAAGGAGAAAAAAAAGAAAGGAAGAAGGAAGAGGATAAAATAAAATAAAATAAAGTTATTAAAATAAAAAAAAATTATTAAAAAAATTTTTTTAAGTAATTAAAAAACAAAAAACGGACAGAATCCTAGGAGAAATGGTAAAAACAAAGCTATACAGACAAAATCACACACAGAAGCATACACATACACCTTCACAAAGAGAGAAAAAGGGAAAAATACGTATATATCATTGCTTCCAAAGTCCACCTCCTCAATTTGGGATGATTCGTTGTCTGTTCAGGTATTCCAGAGATGCAGGTACATCAAGTTGATTGTGGAGATTTAATCTGCTGCTCCTGAGGCTGCTGGGAGAGATTTCCCTTTCTCTTCTTTGTTTTCACAGCTCCCTGGGTTCACCTTTGGGTTTGGCCCCGCCTCTGTGTGTAGGTCGCCTTCAGGCTTCTATTCTTCGCTCAGACAGGACGGGGTTAAAGGAGCAGCTGATTCGGTGGCTCTGGCTCACTCAGGCTGTGGGGGAGGGAGGGGTACGGCTGCAGGGCGAGCAGGCGGCAGAGGCCAGCATGACGTTGCATCAGCGTGAGGCGCGCTGTGTGTTCTCCCGGGGAAGTTGTCCCTGGATCCCAGGACCCTTGCAGTGGTGGGCTGCACAGGCTCCCAGGAGGGGAGGTGTGGATAGTGACCTGTGCTTGCACACAGGGGAAACGATATTTTAAAGAAGGAATTTTTCACTCACATTCCACAGAAAGCTACCGAAGAAGGAAATCTGCTCGTGTGTTCAAATCATTATTAATAACACAAATAAACAACGTTTAATTCATTCTACAGGGAATTCCCATGGTTCAGGGACTCCCATGGTTTTGGATCCATAGTGTATAAGAGTTTAGGGAGAGGGGAGAGTACACTGGACCAGTTCTGTAATTTATGAGAGAAACAGACTCTCTCAGGTCTCAGATAATACCAAAAAAACATAGCATTGGGTTTTGTTTTGTTTATTTTTTTTTAACTCTGAAGAATTCAAGAAGTATTGATGTTAACAGTGAGTCTTACTGAAAAGCGGTATCTATTTGGCAGATTTTAAACTTCCTTCAGCGGATGTTTATTTAGCATTGCCTATATCACTTTAATTCAGAAGTGCATTGAATGACATCTGGGTTCCAGGCACCTGCTGGGGCCTGGGATCATAAAGATCATCAAAAAAGAGTCCTTTTCCTTACACTACTCAGTGTATTGAGGAAAACATATGTGCAGTCGGTGACCAGCAGCACAGGTGCTAAACAGTGTGTCAGTGGCAGAGAACCCTTCAGGGACCAGTACCTGGGAGCTGTGCAGAGTGGCAGGAAGAAGGACCTCCACAGATGGAATGGGGCTCCTGGGAACATTTGTCAGTTGTGTAGATGAATGTACTCGATGCTGTGTATACATTATTTCATTTTAACCCTCACCACTCTCTGGGGTACATGTTGGGATCCCAGTGTACAGACTGGGGAGCTGATTTGGAATTATGCCCAAGGTGGCACAGCTGTGAAGTGCTGCCAGGATCTGGACCCAGATCTTTGACTCCAGAGCCTGTGTTCTTGCCAGGATATCTTACGAGAGAGAAAGCACGGCCCAAGGAGTGGAAGGGCTGGTGTAGAATGGTGGTGTCACGTGGTCCGGTGCAGTGAGAGCAGCTTTGGTGGCAGGAGACCGAGAGGTGGGCTGTGGACCCCGAGACCAGAACAGCGTCATGAGCAGGAGGCAGGACCTTGGAGTCAGATCCCATTTTAAGGGACCTAATACATCGTTGTTATTGAGGGAATTAGCCTGGACTTCTGCGCTTGCTTGCTCACCGCTCACCGTCTGACCTTGCACAAATTACTTCAGCTCTCCGATCTCCAGTTTCCTCATCTTGACAGATGGAGAAATGGGGGAAATGCCTACCTTGTAGAGTTGTGAGGTTTAAAGTATCTGAAGCACTTATTGTAGTATGCATTGTGCATAAACATTTGGTAAATGTTGTACTTCTGCTGTTTTGTTTTTATTCGCACAAGGTGTTAAATGTCATCTTAAAGAGTTTGGGCCTTATGCCGAAGGTCTGAAGAATATTTAAATGTTTAAGTGGTGTGACAAGAGCTCTGATTTCGAGGGAGATCTGGTGGCTAGGAGGACGTATTAGAGGAAGGAGTTTGGATCCAGGGACACAAGGGAAGGGGCTGTGGACCAATCAGTGGATGGTGCCGGGGCCCTGACCTAGCACAGTGCGCTGAGAATCAAAAGGGGAAATGGATGGCACTGAGGGTGGAACAGACAGGACTTGGTGACAAGCTGAATGTGTGGGTAGGCCGGGGTGGGGAGGGGAGGACGGAAGAGTCAGACAACCCTGAAGAGTCTGCCTTGTGGGTGAGGGTGGATGCTGGTGCCTCCACTGAGACAGGACAGGGCTGGAGAGCAGAGCGGATCGAGGGTGGGAATCCAGCTGGAGTTTTCCATTAGAAGTGGGAGCTGAGCTCAGAAGAAGGGAAGTGTAGAGGTTGAGCTCCAGGAAAGATCAGCGATCAGATGGAGTGAGAAGCTTTGAAGGCGAGAGGTCTTGTGAGACCTTTGAGAAGGCACTTTCAGTAGCGATGCGGTGACAAGGCAGACTGCAGAGGACTGAGGGTGAATGAACATGAAATGGAGGCAGCAAGGGTAAGCTGTATTTTCAGGTAACTTCAGGAGCGAGAGAGAGAAAGCAAGGACATAATAGAGGCCTCGCGTATAAGTGCCTCCAGAGGCCAGGTAAGGTGATGTGAAGAGTCAGAGTGAAGGCCAGTGAGGTCATGTTCTTTTATAAAACTCCAGCGGCTTCCCATTGCACTTATGTAAACTCCACGTTTCTTTCCGTGGCCTGCAGGGGCTTATGTGAGTTGGCCCTGACTGTCTTTTTCTCCTCTTTCACTACAGTTTGTTTTCTTCTTGGCTGTGTTCCGGCCACAGAGATCTTCCTGATTTCCAGACTCGGCAAGCTGGTTCTTCTGGCAGGGCCCCCTTCCCCTGGCCAAGCCCTCTTCCCGCCGTGAGCCTGCGGCTGGCTGCTCACCATCTGAGCCTTAGCTTGAGCGGTAGCTCAGAAAAGCCTTCCATCACTGCCCCGTCTGAGGTGGATGCTTCGTCCACCCTGTCTTGAGTTTTTGTTTCATAGTCTTCGTCACTGCCTGAGGTGATCTTATTTGCTTGTGCTTTGCTCTCCTTCTGTTCCTTGAGGCAGAAACCTGTCTGTTTTGCTCACCAACGTCCCTCAATGCCTAGAGTAGTGTGGGGGGCATTTCTCAAGGCAGGAAGTGAGTGAACAGGAGAGCTGAGTGCTTCTGGACGTAGCAGTGAGGCCTGAGGGGAATTGGAAAAATCTGCAGTCAGCATTTTAGAAAACAGAGAAGAGCAGGAGGTGTGGGAGGAGAGAAGAGGAGACCAGGCCAGGACCGTGACGGGGAGACCGGGGTGAGCCAGGTGCAGAGTGGCCCTGCGAGGGCCGTGGAGGGGATGGCCCTGCTGTGGGTAACGGAAGCGTGCTAGAGATCCTGTTAGTCCTTGAGGCCCAGGGAGATGGAAGGGTCATAGAGCACCGACTTCAGAGAGCTACATCCTGACACTTCTGGGAGGAGCCTTTGATGGGGAGGTTTGTTCTTTTCACTCTGCATTGTTTGTGCTTTTCAGTCACTTGACTTCTACAGGAAGCTCTTTTGAGGCTTGCTCTCTAAAGATTCCTTTGAGAAGTTTTGGTCTATGAATTTTAGAAAAGATAACTCTCCAGTGTAAAGTTGGGCAATTTGTTGAGAGTAAGGAGCTTTCAGGATTCAAATGAAGGTGAGGACCTTCTCTTTGGCCGAGTTGGACTCACATCCAGCCCAGTTCCTGTGCTGTGTATGAACATGTCCTCACTGCTGTCCTTTATGTGAGCCTACACATTGGGACTTTCTGTTTTTCAGGCTTTTGCTTCAGCTCGCCCAATCTCAGCAAACATCGTTTGCTTTGGAGAGGAACTTAAAGACTCAGCAGGAAATTGAAGCTAAAATGAAAGGGTTCAGCTTCAAAGAAGACACTTTGCTGTTGATAGCAGAGGTGAGTGTGTCCTCTAGGGTTTATGTGAAACAAAGTATCATAGATATTTTTCCTGGCTCCGAGACCACTTTTTAAAAAACAGGGCCAAATCGCGTCTTCTGAAGGACTTCTGTCTCCCTCCTTTACGTGCCTTTTGATCACTTAACCCCCGAAAGTGGCCTCTTCATCCCCTCTGAGCAGTAGCGTGCTGTGAGGCAGGGGCTGTGTTTCGTTTACTTGTCAGTGCTTGTTAGTACCTGCCTGCTTGAACATCAGAAATGCCCGGTAATTGATTCGTGAATGCTGAATAAATGAATGAATGAGTGACTTGACATTTGGGCAGCTCTTTTGTCTGTTTTTTCTCCTGTTCATCCTCAGAACAGCCTGGGGGATGGGGGGAGCTGGAGTGAGGCTCATAGAGGCTGTGACTTGCCCTAAGGTCAGATTTTAAGTGGCGGAACTAGTTTGGAACCCATCCAGCTCCAAGTCCATTTTCTTTCTGCTCCACCCTGTTACTACTTTGATGGTTGCAGAGAAATTCAGATGTCAGGCTTTTTTTTTTAACTTGGTCTGTGGCAGTTTCTCTCTGAACTCAGAGTGATTGCTGGAATTAGATAGCTCTGTGGGGCCCCCCCCAAAATTTAAAAATGTCTTATCTTTTCAGCTAGATTTTAAGGTCCTTATAAGTGAGACATCCTTACAAGGTGTCTTAAACATCTTCATATTCTTCCCCATGTGTGACTGGAATAGTAGTCCTCTGCCTGGACAATGCATGGGAAATACCTGCATTTAAAATAGCTTTTTAAAAAAGAAATGTCTGGGCCCTCTTTGGGATGATAATGTGCATTTCATTTTGTGCTGTTACTTTTACTTAACATTGTGACATGAGCATGACCCTGTATCCTTAAATATTTCTTAATTACATACTTTTTTCTTTTTATAGTTGTTTTATTTGAATTAGGGTCCATATAAGGTCTACATACTGTGTTTGTCTCTTACATCTCTTTAATGTTATAACAGTTCCCCTTCCCCCTCTTTTTTTTTGGTGATAAAAAATATATCTAACATAAAATTTGCCATCTTAATTGCTGTTGAGTGTACAATTCAGTGGCGTTAGTTACATTCACGATGTTGTGCAACCACCAGCACTATTTCCAAAACGTTTTCGTCGCTCCAAATAGAAACACTTTAACCCTACCCCAACCTCTGGTAACCTCTAATCTGCTTTTTGTGTCTATGAGTTTGCCTGTGCTAGATATTTCAAATAGTGGAATCATACAATATTTGTCCTTTTATGTCTGGCTTATTTCACTTAGCATAATGTTTTCAAGGTTCTTCCATATGTATCAGAACTTCATTCCTTTTTATAGCTGAATAATATTCCATTGTGTGTGTGTGTACACACACACACACACACACACCCCACATCCTATTTGTCCATTCATCATCTGTTGATGGGCACTTGCATTGTTTTCTACCTTTTGGCTTTTGTGAATAATACTGCTATGGACATTGGCATACAAGTATCTGTTTGAGTTCCTGATTTCAATTCTTTTGGGCATCTATCTAAGAATGGAGTTGCTGGGTCATCTGGTAATTCTGTGTTTAACTTTTTGAGGAACTGCCAAACTGCATTTTGTTTTATAGGCTGATACTTTTACCTAACATTGTGGTATGATCATGACACTGTATCCTTAAATATTATTTGAGTGCATAATTTTTAATGATTGGATAGTAGTCCAGTTACAGCTTTTGATGAGCTATCATTTATCTACTTAAGTCCTATATTGGACATTTAACAAATATTCAGTACCAACTTTAATAAGTCTTTGCAAAAAAAAAAAATCAGTTTTTGTGTTTGTTTTAGAATAGATTACTGGAAATAGAATCACTGGGTTAAAGTATATGAACATTTTAAAGCCTCAAAGCATGTTTCCAAATTGTCATTGAGAAAGATTGGTTCCGGGAATTCCCTGGCAGTCCAGTGGTTAGGACTCTGCGCTTTCACTGCTGAGGGCTCGGGTTTGTCCCTGGTTGGGGAACTAAGATCCTGTAAGTCACGCGGTGTGGCCAAAAAAAAAAGAGAGAGAAGAAAGGTTGGTTCTGTTTATATATCCTCCAGCAGCATATGAGAATACTGATTTTCCTTCTCCAAACCTAGATATTAGGTTGAACCATGTGAAATTGTCAATATTCAATCATTTTGACCATAAAACCAGAATTTTATATTGAACAACTTAATATTATTACTTTTTAAAATCTGTACTTTCATTGGTAAAAATAGCGCTTTTTAATATTACTGTTTATTTGATTACTAATAAAATGAACAATTTTTTCACACATTCATTGGCCATTTATATTTTGTGAAATACCTAGTCATGCTTTTTCTTCGTTATTTATGTTTCTGCTTTTCTTATTAATTTTAAGAGCTCTTTCTACACTAGGCTTACTAACCTTTTATATGTTGTTTCTATAAATACTGTATTTATAAATACAGTATTTCAGTATTTTCTGAAGTTTATGATACTTTTGATATATAGAAGTTTAAATTTTTATTTGGCCAAAGACTTCTGCAGATTTTTTGACACCTGTGAATGATATACCTGCCGAGCCTGCGTTTTGGAATATTGCATTGTTTGAGTATTACTATTATTCAATTCTCTCTTTTTTTTTTTTTTTGCGGTACGTGGGCCTCTCACTGTTGTGGTCTCTCCCGTTGCGGAGCACAGGCTCCGGACGCACAGGCTCAGTGGCCATGGCTCACGGGCCCAGCCGCTCCGCGGCATGTGGGATCCTCCCGGACCGGGGCATGAACCCATGTCCCTTGCATCAGCAGGCGGACTCTCAACCACTGTGCCACCAGGGAAGCCCCTCTTTTTTTTTTTTAATTAAAAAAAAAAACACTTTTGGTGTTATACCCCAGATTTTAAAATACTGTATTTCATTGAGTCCAAGCAGTCATCAGTCATTAAGAGACATAATTATTTGATGTGCCACTAAAAGAAAAACAAGATGCTCTTTACACTGTGACACACCAGTGGGTATAAGATACATCTTGATTTCAGAGATGTTAAAATACAAAACCAAAAATTGTCTTTGAATTGATGAAAATAACATGCCTTAATAAATCCTGACAGTTGCTTGCTGTTCATCCTGTCAGCTCTAGCCTCAAACAATAAGTAGTCTTTGAAGATTTAAAGCCAGTGGAACCTGTTCTTTGAGTGGGTTTCTAATCCATTATAATTTGAGTATTCATGGACACATAGGGCCTCAGGGTTTGTAGGAAACCTAGGGACCGTCTAGTCCAAATCCAAGTGACAGATTCCCTCTACAACATCCCTGCCAAATGGCTCCCTAACTTTTCATGCCGAATCGTGGGAAATGTTTTGGGACTTAATTTTAGTTCACTGTCCTTTACCAAAGGTGGGCTGATCACTTAGCGAGTTCAGATGCAAGCTTCTTACAAACTTAACTTTGTGGGTGTCTTGTCAAAGAGAAGCTAACGCAGAACCTGGACCTGGATCTGACCAGTAGGGAGCAGTATTGTGCCTTTAGAGTGCGGGGCATGCTCTTAAGTCCCTGAGGTTGCTGTGGTAACCTTTCTGGAGGGATGGAGTCTCTCTGGATCAGGGAAGTGTGGACTCAGCTACTTGCTGCTCGACTGTTTGCTGCCTTTGACTTCTTTGGAGAACTTCTAAGAGAAGGGATCTGCGCTCTCTACACAGCAGCAGTTACATTCTGTGCAAGCGCTGCTTTTCTGTCGTTTACAAGGAGGAAGGATCACTGGTGGTGCATATTCTTGTCAGCTGCAGATGCTCCATATGACATAAGAAGGTTGACTGTCTCTCCCTGTAGCCTGAACGGTACTGCTGCCATGCTAGTGCTTTGGTGATTTGTTTGCTCAGGGGAAGACGAGACTGGAAGTAGGGGATGTTTTACAAATATGGTCTTGGATCACTGCTTCTGAATAAACATCCTTTCGATACGTTGAATTGCTAGAGTTGTCACCTGGCTGCTAAAGAAATCCTTCTGTACGAAATCATTTACACTTGATAAATAGCGTGGTCTTCATCCCGTCATTCCGTGTCTGCTTCCCCTGTTATTGGGACAGGGTTGTTTTTTTTTTCCCCTCCTACTGCAGGTTATGGGTGAAGATATCGTCCCAGAAAAAATAAGAGATGAGGTTCACACAGAGGTGAAGTGTGTTGGCCCTGCAGCCCTGACTGCCTTGGTGATCGCGTCTTCGAAAGAATTTGAAGACAAGTGGTTCAGAAAGATCAAAGACCACTTCTGTCCCTTTGAAAATCAGTTCCATACAGAGATACAGATGTTGGTTTAGTGGTCCCTTTCAAAACAGAACAAAACATCTTGTATTAATTGTGCTGGTTTACTTCAGACAGAATCCACTGCTAATCATGGAATATACTGAATTAAAAACAATTATTTATGTCTTATAAAAATGGCTTCTCTCCCAGCTTATTTCTACTGTGTTCAGTTTTTTGGGTTTTTGTTTTCTTTTTAGATTTTTGTCATTCACTTACGTGAGGCCTACTGCCCCTTTAGAAGATAATCTGTTGGGAAAGTGTATAAAAGAGACTTACAGATTTTATTGTCTTTTAAAAACAGTTATTGTATTATAATCAGCGATGTAAGTATTACGTTGTTTAGGTCAGTTCATCAAGAATGACCAAGAATGCTACAGTGTGATAGTAAACCATTTCCAGGAAGGGTGCCTCGAGGTCTGCGAAGGCTCTGAGACTTTACCACACCTGTCAGCCCGCGCATTAACCTGCCAGTGTCATAGATGCTGCAGGAGACTTGATTACTCGTGGCCCAGGGAACAGGATAAGCTTCAGCATATTTGTATCAGTTCCTTTGCCTCCAAGTCCCAAGGCACGTGACACACATGAGCCCAAACGAAAGAGTGTACGTGCAGTGGGGTGCGTTATAGGAGAGGAACCCTGAGCTTAGGAGACACAGATCCTTTATAACGAACAGTAAGCAGGCCTGCCGTGTGCTCCAGGGGAGAACACTCTTTTTTAAGGGTGTTTACTTTGCAAGCATTGTTGAGAAGATAGTCTGGAATGAAGGGCTGTAAGTGCCTTGCTCACAAGATGTACAGAAACACGAGATCCATGGAGCTCTGTCTCAGGTGATTATCCTCTCCTTTCAGCCACATCATCTTCAAATGCAAAAGGCTTACTTGAATTAGTGGAAGAGCTCCCTTATGAGAAGTGAAATTTAGTAATAGACCAAAAACTTCATCAAGTGTTGTCCCACATAACTTTTTTCTTCCCCCGTGGCTAATGTTTTATTTTCTTTAAAAATGTTTATGGGCTTCCCTGGTGGCACAGTGGATAAGAATCCGCCTGCCAGTGCAGGGCACACGGGTTCAAGCCCTGGCCTGGGAAGATCCCACATGCCGCTGGGCAGCTAAGCCCGTGTGCCACAATTACTGAGCCTGCGCTCTAGAGCCTGTGAGCCACAACTACTGAGCCCACGTGCCACAGCTGCTGGGGCCCATGCGCCTAGAGCCCGTGCTCCGCAACAACAGAAGCCACCGCTATGAGAAGCCCACACACTGCAACGAAGAGTAGCCCCCGCTCGCCACAACTAGAGAAAGCCACACACAACAACGAAGAACCAAAAAGCAGCCAAAAATAAATAAATAAAAATAAGTAAAAATGTTTATGCCTTTGTAAATTATTATAATTACATTTCAATGTTATATTCTTTTTGTTAACATCTTTATTGGAGTATAATTGCTTTACAGTGGTGTGTTAGTTTCTGCTTTATAACAAAGTGAATCAGCTATACGTATACATATATCCCCATATCTCCTCCCTCTTGCGTCTCCCTCCCACCCTCCCTATCCCACCCCTCTAGGTGGTCACAGAGCACCGAGCTGATCTCCCTGTGCTATGCAGCTGCTTCCCACTAGCTATCTATTTCACGTTTGGTAGTATATATGAGTCCATGCCACTCTTTCACTTCGTCCCAGCTTACCCTTCCCCCTCCCTGTGTCCTCACGTCCATTCTCTACGTCTGTGTCTTTATTCCTGTTCTGCCCCTACATTCTTCAGAAACATTTTTTTTAAGATACTATATATATGTGTTAGCACATGGTATTTATTTTTCTCTTTCTGACTTACTTCACTCTTTATGATAGTCTCTAGGTCCATCCACCTCACTACAAATAACTCAATTTCGTTTCTTTTTATGGCTGAGTAATATTTCATTGTGTATATGTGCCACATCTTTATCCACTCATCTGTTGATGGACACTTAGGTTGTCTCCATGTCCTGGCTATTGTGAATAGAGCTGCAGTGAACATTGTGGTACATGACTCTCTTTGAATTATGGTTTTCTCAGGGTATATGCCCAGTAGTCCCACACAGCTTTTAATTTTTTTTTTTTCTCAGTAGAGGGAAGAAAATTCCAGCCCTGGGCAAAAAGGTGAAGTCATCAGGATTTCCCATCCACTTCACCAGCTCGTTTCTCCCTTTCCCAGGCCCCTTCCCAAAACAGACGAAGGTCTGGTTTTGTTTATAGTTTGAGACTCTTTTAGTATGAGTGAGAACATGACTAGCAATTGCAGGTTTAGTCATTTATCTCTAATGTGAAACAAAAGACTATATTTAACAGGCATTTCAATTTTTAGGAACCATTAAAAAGTATGGAAACCCCTTTACCGCTCCCCACTGCCCCCCATCCCTTCATTGAGTCATTAATAATCACTTATTGGGTCCTGTTAGGGGACAGGCATTGTGTGGTTGCCATGGAGACACTGGTTACTGTGGAGTTTATGGTCTGGTTGTGGGTGGCCTGCAGGATAGAGCCCAAAGGGACCGTGGTTGCCAAGCCCTTCACAACACAGCCTTTGGCTCCCAGGGGCTTCTCGTCTTTCCCCGCTCCCAACCTTTGAATGTGTCCTATTTGTCACCTTTAAGCTTTCAGGCCGGCAACTCAGCCTGGAACCTCTCCCCACCCACTGCCCTCACGTGGCTAATTCGTATTCGGCTCACAGGCCTCCGCCTGGTTTCAGCTTCCAGAAGTCTTGATCCCCAAGTGGTGGTAGGTTTCGCGCTGCTCTTTGACCCCTGTATTGGCCCTTATTATGCTGTCTTGTCATAGCCTGTTTGTTTTCCATGAGACGCTTTAAACTTTGTAAAATCAGGACTGTTGTTCATATTTGTATCCCGAGGGCAGAACACCTGGCATCTCGCCAGATGTTTGTGGAGAAGAATCCCTGAATTAATCGGCCAGCATCTTTGTTTGCACAAAAGGTTAATACCTCAAAGGTCTGACAGTGCTGAGGCAGTCCGCTCAGAAACGTTGCCCATTTCTCTTTCTGTAGCTGAAAGCCCTTCCTCCCGTTCATCTCAGCCTCCTGGATATGCCCTTTTCCCTCGTAACTTCTCTAGGTTTCCCGTCTCATCCTAGTCCCCTTCTAACTTTGCCCAGACCTCTAGCTTGCAGCCCCTTGGCTTTCCTCCCAGACCCACTATCAACGCTGTCCTGCACCGCTGAGTGGTCTCCGTGGATCTGCCCACACCCTCACTTCCCGCCGCACCTCACTCTCCTGGCAGCAGCGCATCCACCCACGTGAGAACCCAGCCTCCTGTACCCTGATACTGGAGCTGTAATGCAGGACAGGAAAGGGCAACCCAGGAAGCCTGGGCATCTCTGGGTGTCATCACACACAAGTCATCTTGATCATTTCCATCACAGATGGTGAAGGTAATTAACTGAGCAATGATTGTGGTAAAGACGTCTTGAGCCTGCCTCCTAACCCCACCCTCTTGTTGATGAATGAATCACTCAGAAGGTGAGCAAATGTGAAGCACAGAGATGTGTGTCTGCCCTCCAGTGGGTGGGGTGGGACCCAAGGGCAGTTCTTGCCTCTCTTGACTCAAAAGGCCTGTCTTCAGTGTTTTCTCCCAAGGGGGCATGGCCATGCCCAGAATTTGAGCTGTTGAGAGTCCTTTGTCTCTCATATGCTGACACCCCTGCAATCTTATACTATAGCCAAAGAGATCTTATACAAATAAAGATTGCTCTCAGAGTCCTTCAGTGATTTCCCCTGAGTCCTGGGAGGCCCCGTGTGGTCTGGCCCAGGCCCACTTCACCCCAGCTCACTCTGGTTTCTTCTCATGTCTTTGAACTCGGCAAGTGTCCTCCCACCCAAGCCCTATGCCCATCCAGTTACCTTTACTTGGAACACTCCTCCCTGTGGTCCCTAAACCCTGCCATAAACTTGCCCTTCCTACAGATCCCAGCGCAAAGGTCACTCTCAGACAAGATGATTCTGAGTCCAGACTTGCTCAGGTCCCCCCTTTAAATGTTGTCAGAGCGCCTGCTTTTTTATTCCCCCCGCAAGGTGCTTAATGGAATTGTAATTGAATATTCTTTGTATGAATCCTCCTGGCTACGCCATAAGCTCCAGGACTGTGTCTCTGCTTTGCCCCTTCATGGCGGAGCTCAGCTTCCTGGACGTGCCGTGACTTCTGCCCAGTGCTGCTTTGCTGGAGCCCCAGGCACTTGAAGAGACGGCCTGAAGCCCAGTAAGCCCGCAGCCAGTCCGTACAGAGCTCCACTGCCAGCGCCACAGGTGCCCCCACCTGTCTGTGCGGTACCGCATTTCAACAAAGATGGGCTTCATTTTAGGAAAACCTAGGGTAGAAATCTCTATGAAACAAATCCAAGGCCGCTGTTTATAAAAATGATTATTTTAAATAGCTTTCTAGTGCTTTTGAAATTTCATCTATAAAAGTAATTTATACACGACTTTCCAAGGTCTTAATCGTGAAAACAAACAAGCAAACAAAAACCAGAGAGGATTATACAAAAGAATTCAAAGCTCGAGAAACAATGGTCCTGATGAGTCACAGCCTAGGGCTGCTCCAATCCTGTCTTCGTGATCGAAGTGTCTCCACCAGGTGACTTTGCTAATGAGGTCAGAGAACTAGGACAGGCATTTGTCTGCTTGGGGCCTACTGTTCCTTATCCTTTCCTCCTTCCTTGGCACAGAATGACTTGGTCACTTAAAAGTTTGATGTTGTGTCTGCTCAGCCCTTGAGCTGACGACCACCCTGCCCCCCATCTCTGGGATCTCTGGGAACCTGGCAACCATATTTGTCTTCACTGACCCTAATGATGGGAGAGAGGAAGCAGGGTTTACCTGACCTAAGCTGAGCCAGTCAGGATCTCCCCTAGAGATGTAGAAATGAGTCTTCTCGTGTCTGAAACTGGGTCAAAACTGGGGGGTGGCTGTGTTTGCCAAATGGAATGGGGGATAGAGCAGGTCTGCAGAAAGAGGATGAAAGAGACGCCCAGAAAGGGGCAGAGGGACAGTCTGCTCTGCTGCCTCCTGATTCCAGGCCCTTCCTGTTCTGTAGGCCCAGCTACAGTCTTGGCTGAGGCCTCCACGAAATACCTGGAGTGTGGTAGGCGAAATAATGGCTCCCGAAGGTGTCCTGGTCCCCCAGGGTGTCCCAACCTGTGAATATGTTAGGTTACAATGCAAAGGGGAATTAAGGTTGCTTATCAACTGACCTTAAAGTAGAGTATTACGCAGGTGAGCCCAGTGTAGTCACTGAGATCTTAGCAGATGGAAGACGGAGTGTATTAGGACTTGCCAGAGAAACAGACCCAATAGGTCTGATACAGATGCATGTGAGAGGAGATTTAGTATAGGAATTAGCTCAAGTGGTTATGGAGGCCAAGAAGTCCCACCAGCTGCCTTCTGCAAGCTGGAGAACGGGGAAAACCAATAATACCATTCAGTTGAAGTCTGAAGGCCTGAAAATCAGGGGGCTGATGGGGTAAGTCTTGATCTGAGTCCAAAAGCCCGAGAACCAGGAGTGCCGATGTCCAAGGGCAGAAGGTAGATGTCCCAGCTCAAGCAGAGAGCGCAAATTCATCCTCCCTCTGCCTTTTTGTTCCATTCAAGCCTTTGACAAACGGATGGTTCCCACCTGCACTGGGGAGGGTGATCTTACTTAATTCACCAGCTCAAATGCCAATCTCCTCCAGAAACACTCTCAAGGCACACCCAGAATAATGTTTTAGTAGTTATCTGAGCATCCCTTAGCCAGTCAAGTTGACATAAAATTAGCCATCACACGGAGGCAGAAGGAGTGGGTCAGGGTCAGAGAGATGCTGTGCGGCTGGCTTTGAAGATGGAGGAAGAGGCCGTGGGCCAAGGAGTGCGGGCGGCCTGTAGAAGTTAGAAAAGGCAAGGAAACAGATTCTTTCCTAGGGTGTCCAGGGGGGAACACAGCCCTGCTGATGCCTTAATTTCAGTCCAGGGAAACCAATGTGGGAATTCTGAACTAGAAACTATAAGGTGATACATTTGTGTTGTTTTGTGCCATGATGTTTGTGGTCATTTGTTATAGCCGCCATCGGAAACCAATATACAAAGTAACCTACCCATAACTTAAGATTGCTTGAGCTAGTTTCAGTTTCTGCTACTTGCAACCAAAGAATCCTAGTATGGACCACTTGGGTCCTTTCAATCTTGGTTTTAGAATAAGACATTGTGTCTCAGAAGGCTATTTCTTTTTTAAATGACATTCTTTTGTAAAACCTTAATAGAGCATCGCTGTAGGAGATACCAAAGATAAGACACAACACCTATTTTTTTTTTTTAGAATTTATTTTAGCCATCACCTTTCTCCAGAATACTTCCTGTCTCTCTAAGTCTCAGTTTGGATCCCTTTCTACGCGCCCCCTTAGTACCCTGTGCTTACCTGTGACATTCCACCTGTGACACGTTTAACTTTTCTGTCCTTTTCATTAGGCAGTGAGCTACATGAGGATAGTGACAATGTCTCCTTTCTTTCCGAATCATCAAACATAGCCCTTGATACATAATCAACCCAGGGCAAAAGCTGAATGATTTTACTGACAGTAAGGCAATCTCTATAGAAGCTGGAGGGAAATGAGACTTTGAATGGAATCCCTAGGGAGAAGGACCACAGAATTGCTCTATCCTAAACAAAAGGTGCAAAAGTTTTCCTACTCAGGTGTGATCCACAGGTGAGAGAGAGATTGTAAGTAAAGAGTCTAAGCTTTGCTGTGAACAAAGACTGCTGGGTGTGCTAGAGAACAGTAAGGTTGACAGAGAACCAAGGACTTAAGGTCGTTTCTCATGCTTTGCATGGCTAAAGGGGATCAGTTTTCTCCTAGTAACTGAGGTTTTTTGGTTTTGTTTTTTGAAAAAAACAAAGTTTCAGGATATCATTGATCTGTTCTTATAACTGGTGTTAGTCTTCAGAATTGGAATGACTTGAATCAAATGGTAAGGACTTCATTTCTGATTTCATTAGTAATTACCAGGAATTCATAATTCTGTCTCTGGCAAGTCATCTAATAGAGCCCAAGTTTGTGGAAGGGCCTTGGCTTGGTATCGTGGACTGAAAAAGCTTGAGAAATTCATCTTTTTTTTTTTTAATTTTTATTTTTTTATACAGCAGGTTCTTATTAGTTATCCATTTTATACATATTAGACAAGACCTATTTCCAAGGAGCTTCCATCTCTAGTAGACGTAATAGGACATCCACATAAGTGGCAAATAAGGGTCAGGAGGGAGGACTTGACAGCGCAGGAGTGCAGAGGAAGGGGGTTTTCACGAAGGCGATAACATCTGAGCTGGACCTGGTGAGGGGGTGGTTTGTAGCAGCCTCGGCAGAGAATGGAAGGCAGGCCCGCGAGGTTTCGCAGTTGAGGAATGAGAGCAGCCAAGGCCTGGAGGACATGAAGGCTGGTCATCCAGGTTAGTGGGTGTGAAGGGATGTGGTGGGTAATGAGGCTGGGCGGGTAAACCGGTGTCAAATGATGGATGATCTTGAGTGCCTGGTAGGAAACTTGACTTGGCGTGGGATATACTGAGCTATGAAAGGTCTCTGAGCCCGGGAATGGCTGGTTTAGGGTTGTGCTTTAAGCCGATAAATCTGGTTTCACTTTCTACGTGTTAAACAACCTTTCAGCTTCGTGCAATATGTGTTTTCTGGGTCTAGGAGATAACGAGCACTAACGTGGAGGGTGGAGGTGAACTCAAGTCACTGAGAGCTCCCAACGCTTTGGGGAATCCACACTGTTGCGGAGTTTGTTACCCTGAAGGGCTTTCCCACCTGGAAAAGGCCAAACTCTTGACGGCTTTGCCCACTGCCCCTCCTGCCTTGTGCACAGGTGAGTCCTCCTTACTTTCAGGTCTCAGCTCGATCTCTCCTTCCGCCTTCATTCCCTTGTAGACCCAGCAAACCACCGATCAGGGAAGCAAACGCTGGAGGCAGGGAGGCTCTTGGCACCATCACATAAGCCCTCTGGGAGCTGGGACACCGCTGTTTCCACCCATGCGGGCTGCCCAGCCCCTGGCATACTGGGGGACAGGGTTGGGGGCAAGCGTGTGGTTAAATACATGAATTCAGGCCCTTTGGGAATGGAAGCCAGGACTGGCCTCCAACGACGGGGGACAGAATCATTCAGCCAGGGGACTCTGAACTGGATGCTGCTTCATACCGTGGCCACAGGGAGGGCTCCCAGAGCAGCAGTGCTGTTGTGTCTCTCACAGGAGCTGCGCTGGGAGGACAGCACAGCTGTGGGCGTTGGGGGGAAAAATCGGGGAGCCGGCCCTGGGACCTTTCCACTTTAGGGCCGCTGTTCTCAAAGAGCAGCCGGCCACCAGAAGCAAGTGCTGGCTCTGCTGGTAGAGAGGAGCAGTTTGTATTGAGAAGGGCCATCTCCGGAGGCCCAGCTGAGGTGACGCAGGTGCCCACTGTCCTGCAGCGCGGCCGGGGAGTGTGCGGGGGCGGAGAGCGAGCAGCTGTAGGTGGGTGTACAGAGCAGGGACTCCTCTGGCCACGTGGGCCGACACAGGAGGCCTGCCTCTTATGCCTGATTGTGTCCCCCTAAAGGGCATACGTTGAAGCCCTAACCCAGTACCTCAGAATATGACCGTATTAGGAGATAAGACCTTTAAGCTCCTGGCACCAAAATCTGTATTAGTCAGGATTCTCCAGAGAAACGGAACCAATAGGATGTGTGTATCTATAGCTGTATGTGTATCTGCATCTCTGTGTCTATATTATCTGTCTATATCTGTAGCTACTTATGTACAGAGAGATTTATTATGAGGAATTGGCTCACACAGTTGTGGAAGCTGTCAAGTTCCAAGACCTACAGGTTGAGTCGGCAAGTTGGAGACCCAGGAGAGCCAGTGGTCTAGTTCTAAAGACCAGCAGGTTCAAGCCCCAGGAAGAGCCAGTGTTTCAGTTTGAGTCTGATGGCAGGAAAAACCTATGTCCCAGTTTGAAGGCAGTCAGGCAGGAGGAACTCTCTCTTACCTGGGGGAGAGTCAGCCTTTTTGTTGTCAGGTCTTCAGCTGATTGGGGAGGCCTACCCGCGTTTGCAAGGGCAATCTGCTTTACTTACACTACCATTTTAAATGTTTATCTCATCCAAAAACACCCGCACAGAAACACCCAGAACAATGTTTGGCCAAATACATGGGTACCCCATGGTCCAGTCAAGTTGACACATAAAATAAGCCATCAAAAGTCCATACTTTGTCAACTTCATCCCCTTAAATTCATAATCCAATTTGACTGGTGTCCTTATAAGGAAAAGAAATTTGGACACACACAAAAAGACACTAGGGGGCTTCCCTGGTGGCGCAGTGGTTGAGAGTCCGCCTGCCGATGCAGGGGACACGGGTTCGTGCCCCGGTCCGGGAAGATCCCACATGCCACGGAGCGGCTGGGCCCGTGAGCCATGGCCGCTGAGCCTGTGCATCCGGAGCCTGTGCTCTACAACGGGAGAGGCCACAGCAGTGAGAGGCCCGCGTACTGCAAAAAAAAAAAAAGACAGTAGGGATGCATATGGACAGAGGAAAGACTACATAAGCACACAGCAAGAGGATGGCCATCTGCGAGCCAAGGAGAGAGGCCTCAGGAGAAACCAGTCCTGCTGACACCTTGATCCCGGACTTCAGCCTCCACAACTGTGAGAATATAAACGTCTGCTGTTTAAGTCACCGAGTCCGTGGTATTTTGTTACGGCATCCCTGGCAAATAAATACACTCTCTTCCAAACAAGGGATGTTCCCATCCCCTGAGAGGACTTCTTACTCATTTCTTTTTCTCTCAGATACCTTCTATGCTTATGACCTTTTGCTATAGATTGCATGTTTGTGTCCTCCCAAAATTCTCATGTTGAAACATAATCCCCAAGGTGATGGTGTTAGGAGGCAGGGCCTTTGAGAGGTGATTAAGTCATGAGCATGGAGCCCTCATTATTAGGATTTGTTCTCTTAGAAAAGAGGCCCCAGAGAGCTAGGTTGTCCCTTCCACCATGTGATGACACAGTGAGAGGTGACCACCTGCAAACCAGGAAGAAGGCCTTCCCCAGAACCCAACCATGCCGGCACCCTGATCTTGGAGTCCCGGCCTCCAGAGCTGTGAGAAATGTCTGTGGTTTAGAAGCCACCCAGTCTTTGGTATTTTGTTATAGCAGCCCCAATGGACGGGTCCTCACCATTTCTGAAAAGTCAGGGGAGAGGCCTGGCTTGTGCGCTTCAGGATCACAGGGAAAATGAGGTTCAGAGAGCTTGGGGCTTCCTCATTAGCAACCATTTCAGTGGGTGGGTCTAGAAACTCTGTTCTCAGAGCCCAGCCCACCGGCCTAGAAGGTGTCTGTGTGAATTTGCCTGGCGCGGTGAGCAGGCAGTGGAGGAAGGTGGCCTTGGCAAGCACACTTATGAGAGCTGGATTCCACCCTCCCCTCACGTTTGGCCTTGTGCACACACTGCAGCCTCACGCTACGCCACCTCCTCTGGGCCTCTCTGTCCACTCAGGCTGGCACATCATCGTGTGGACACCCTCACTCACCACACCCTGCAGAGGAGTGAAGTATGGAGCCCCTGGGAGGCAGCATGTCTATCTCAGTGGATATGCAGTGAGCAACCAGGGAAAAAGGTCGTTTATACTCGTACGTGTGTCTGCAATATTTACATTCTCTGATGACAGTTTTTCCTCTTCAGGAGGAAGCTGAGAAAATGAGTGACAGTTTCTCTGTGTCCAACAGCTTTTTGGACTGAGTCCAGAAAATGAATCATGTGAAGATACGGCTCTAGCACTTCTAGGCCAGGCCAGCAGGGCCAGCAGAGGAGAGGCAGGGAGCCCAGGTCAAGGTGAGGGCGAGTACAGGTCATCCTGGGGTGTCTGAATGTTTGACCCCCTCAGGAGCAAAGCTCCTTGACCAGTCAGTTAGCATCCATTGTGTGCGGGACCACCCATGGGGGGCCTCTTACAATACAGATAGGGAGATCTGGTGAGGACCAATGAATGCCACAGATCATTTCTAGGAGAGGGAGGCCTGAGGGGAAGGGATGCTCATTCCAATCAACACCCCAGTCCTGGCTGATAACCCTACAGGTGGGTAATAGTATCCCTGATCCCTGGTTGGGGACTGTGTTTCCACTGTGTCCCCCCGAACATGACCATCATACAATTTCATTCTCTTATGTTCTTTTTTTGGGGGGCAGCGCCTCGCACAGCTTGTGGGATCTTAGTTCCCCAACCAGGGATCGAACCCGGGCCCTCGGCAGTGAGAGCGCAGAGTCCTCACCACTGGACCACCAGGGAATTCCCATTCTCTCATGTTTTTCACGTGGTGGTTCTCATGGGCACCGCCCCCAGCTGACTCTGGCATTCTCCAGGACAGATGTGAAGCTGGGTCTCTTTGCCTGTTGCTGAAATCTGTTTGGCACACGGTGGGCACTCCACTGCTGTCGTTGAATTTCACACTGTAGGAGAAACTCTGTACGTCTCAGGATGGCCCCCAGCAAACAGGCCTGCCAAGGCAGTTGCAGGTGTGAGTCCCGCCTGGAGCAGAATTAAAGCTGGGCAAAACTGGGTTTGGGAGGATTGGAAACTTGGATAAGGACTTGCTTTGGCTTTCAAGCGCTGCCTTGCCAGGTGTGTAAAAGCCACGTAGTCCCCAGGTGGAAATAATGTTTGGGGACAAGAGCCCAAGGCTGGGGGCCCTGGAGAGTCCAGTCCCACAAAGGAACGGCCCAGCCTCACATCAGTGGGTCCCGAGATTTTCTCAGTCAGGCTAGGCTGGATCATGGTGCAGTAAGAAACAGCCCCAACTCTCAGTGGCTTAAACAGCAAAAGTTTATTTCTTGCTCATACCACTTAGCCACCGCAGGTCAGTGCGGTAGGCGTGTCCTGTTCTTTGTAGTCTCCTAGAAACCTGGGCTGGTGAAAGGGGCTCCATCTTGAGGTAAGGCCATCTGCACCCAAGTGCTTAAAAGCTGGAAGCAGTCCTCAACACTTCAGCTCGCATTCCACTGGCCAAAGCCAACCAAACCTAACTTCCCGGCCGGCTGGGATCACGAGGAAGTGACAAGGTGCTCAGCGGAGGAAAAACAATACTCGCAAACCCCTAAGACGACCACAGAGGGGAAACTGGCCGGTGGAGGAGGAGGGCTTGTTCTGGCTGCAGACCCCCTCTCCACCCAGACTGAGCCGGACGTGGGGACAGAGCCCACCTGTGGAGCTCTGGGCACCCCAGCAAGCTTTACCTTCCCAAAGCTTTCTCGTCAGGCTGTGAAATCAAGCTTAGGACACTCCACAGCCTTGGTCATTCTAACCTCATGACGGCGGTCATCAGGACCGGGGTTTAAAAAACCTTCAGGAGGGGCTTCCCTGGTGGTGCAGTGGTAAAGAATCTGCCTGCCAAGGCAGGGGACACGGGTTCGTGCCCTGGTCTGGGAAGATCCCACATGCCGCGGAGCAACTAAGCCCGTGCGCCACAACTGCTGAGCCTGCGCTCTGAAGCCCGGGAGCCACCACTGCTGAAGCCAACGTGCTGCAACTACTGAAGCCCACACGCCTAAAGCCCATGCTCTGCAACAAGAGAAGCCACCGCGTGAGAAGCCTGCACACCTCAACGAAGAGTAGCCCCTGCTCGCTGCAACTAGAGAAAGCCCACATGCAGCAACAAAGACCCAAGGCAGCCAAAAATAAATAAATAAATGGATTTATTTTTTTAAAAAAAAAAACAACCTTCAGCAGCCAAAGGGCTTTTGGTGTTATTGTTGGATTTTCAGGAACTAAGGAATAAAAAGGTGAAGTGAGGACAGAAACACAGTTTAAAACAAAAGCAAAGATGCCTCTGCCTCTGCCTCTGCCAGGAGTGTTGGACAAATACAAACAGGGCTGGGCTGCAGGGAGATGCCCTCTGCAGAGCACGACTCGGGATGCCATGTGCATCAGGATTCAGAGGCCACCAGGAGGAAGGATTGTCCCTCCAGCCTCCGCAGCAAAGGCAAAGCTTCTGAGCCGGAGAAGGGCAACAGGAAGACATTTGCTGAGACGACTTGGTGGCGGGGGAGGACATGGAAACCGAAAGACATGTGTGGGGCTTTTGCCCCTGCTTCTCTTGGACTGAAACAGCCCAAGTCGCATCCCTCGCCCCAGCCATACAGCCTTGTTCCTTAGGTCTTGGGTTACCTGTCGCTTCTCTGGGAAGTGTCCCCTGGCCTCCCAAGCTGGGCTGGCTGGCCCTCCTTTGTGCTCCCTCAGCATCCTGTGTTCTTTCTACCCCAGCAACGCTGTGGCCTTAGCATCTATTACCACCCCAGCAACAAACAGGACGTGCTGTGACTCTGAGAAGGAAAGAATGATGAGACTGGTGAGGGGCCTGGATCTGGAGGTAGCTGACTAAGCCTGGGAGCTGCAAGGTCAATGCGGGGTCCTCATTGGTTGCTCAAGGCTTCCTGAAGCACTGCTGCAGGGCCATTCCCAGATCTGACAACTCAAACCCCTGGGTTCCAGCCCAGACTCCAGGGACCTCCAGGCCAGCCCAAGGCTCTTCAGAGCAAAAACCTGAGCTGCCAAACTGCCTTGTCCATGTCCATCCGCTAGATGCCTTGGTTTGCTCCACCCTTGGTGGCCACCCTTTCAACCAGCCACACATAACTTACAGTGGCAGGTTCTGGGGCCTCATCCCTCATTCATCGGGCCAGGGATACTCTAGTATTATGCTCTTCCAGGGAGGAGGAGTTTACCTCCCCTCCCAGAAACATCTAGAATGTCCCCATACTTTCTCCTGAATCTGTCTCTCCAGAATCTCTGGGGAGCAGACCACCCCTGGGCACTGGGACACAGGAGTTCCTTGGTCACACCTACCCCCTGGCTCTCAGTGCCTCAGTTTATCCATATGTAAAACTCGGGCTGCATCAGCCCCTTCTCACATTACAGAGATTTGGAAAATGTTAATATGAAAGCACTGGCTGCTCTTTGGAGAAAGGGGCTCTATTTTCATGATTTTGTCCTCTAGCTCCCTGCCCGCCACCTCCCTGGAAACTTCTGGAATGTGCTGCATAGGGCATACTAGAGAGGGGAACCCAGGGAAGTGTGGGGGTCAGGAAGCGAACCGTCTGAGGCCTGGGAACATTCAAACACAGGCAATGGTTTCGTCCAAGTGCCTTTAGTTCAAAGGGCCACTGATTAAGGTAGGGTCCTTGAGCCAGAAAATCCAAGAATGCCCAGCTTTGGCCCTGGGGAGGTCAGCTGGAGGAAGGGACCCTTCAGAAATTCGGGGAGGCCTGTAGAAAGGGCCTCCAGGTGTGGGCCACCCTGGGCACCAGGCCAAGCTGCTCGACCTGCAGCCGCGTAGGTCTGTAGCCGTTGAGGTTGCTGTAGAGAGCAAACAGGCCATCATGGGGCCTCGGGGAGAAGTGGGCCTGTGAGGTCAGGGCCCTCCAAGGGCCATGATAGGGCTGGAACCTAGGGGCCAGAGGTGGGTTTGGGGCCAGGGGGCTGCCGGGCCCCGAGGACGTGGACAGACTCCGGTTCTGGGGGTTGCTGCCTGTCGACAGGCTGCTGAAGGGGTTGGAGGACGTGCCGTCGCTGGTGGAGCAGCTACTGCCACTGAGGCGGCCGGGTCGGGGGCCGGGGGCTGCTCTGGGCTGGAGGGGTGCGGCCGGCCTGGGCGACTTGAGGCCCATCACGGGCTTGGAGGAGGCGTAGAGGTGGCAGAACTCCTCGTCAAACAGCTCCACCGCCTGGCCCGTGAACTTGGAGAGGATGTTTCTGTGCACATGCCCACAGAGCCAGGTGAAGCTGGAGGCGAGAGGAGAGAGAGTGAGGGCTGGGGATGGGGAGGGCTTGGGCACCCTGCGCCCGAAGGGCCACTAACGCGTGCCCACCGCTTCTCCGCGCCGGCTGCTTCCACCCAGGCCCAAACCCTCCCCTCCCACAGATGGGAGAACTGAAGCTCAGAGACCAGCAAGTGTTTGCAGGGGAGTAGCTAAGATGCAGAGTGAATCTGGGCCTCCGGTCAGTGTTCCTTCCTGGTGCGCAGATTATGGCCCCTTAGAAGATCCCTGTGGAGGCCCAAAGGGACCGAGTGCCAGTGTCCCCAATTCTGTGCTGATGTGAGTCACCAGCTGCTGGGGCCTTAGCGGCTCCACCTGTGACAGGTGTGACACCTGCCTCTTCTAACCAAATAGTTAGCAGTCTGGGGCTGCTCCTTGGAAGGAAGGGCTGTATTTCCATGAAAAGCTGAAGGGTGTAGCCCAGTTTTCAGGCAAATGGGCCGGAAGGGGTGCGAGTGGGGGGAAGACTCCTGTGCTCTTTGGGGGATGGAAAGGAGAACACAGGGGTGAGCCCACAGGATGGGAAAGATGCCGCATCAGTGGGCTTGCCCAGACACCCACGGGAGGCCGCCCTTAAGCAGAGGCCTTGGCCTTCTCTCCATTTACACATTTTAAATGGAAACAAAATGTTCAAGGCATTTGTGTGTTACCTTTTATGATTCCCTAACTTAAACAGATTCCTTTCTATCTCTGATGGGAAACTCCCCTCATCACCCCACTCCCCGCAAAAAAGCCTGGTGGCAGCACAGGAGACGCACCAAGAACATCATTTGAGAGATTCCTGGGTCCCTAATACTGTGGACCTAGGCGTGGGGAGCAATGAGGACAGCATGGTCAGAGGGGGACAGGGTCACTGTGGGGGACAGAAAGGACCCAACCAAGAGTCTCAGCCTCCAGCCCCCAGCCCCCAGCCCCCAGCCCCCAGCCCGCGTGTCTTGCCACCAAAAGGCGGACCCAGCTTCTGGAGTCCCCTGCTCTGTGAGGCAGGGCAGGGCCCACGCAAGGCCGGAGCAATCCTGGGAAGAGCAGTGAGGCTTTGTTTAAACCTCACCTCCTGCCCGGGAGCCACCCATGCACCCCAGAGAGGTGAGCAGCTGATACCGTGCCTCTGGCCAACCAGGTGATGGGGAAGGCAGCAAACTCTGGGACAGCCGGACTCTTGGCTACACGAAGAAATCAATCGCCCTGTGTTCTTTGGAATCAGGCTAGATTAGAACAAGCAACTGCATGCTTTCTTAACAAAGCAGGTCTAGGGGACTTCCCTGGCGGTCCAGTGGTTGAGACACCCTGCATTTCCACTCCAGGGGTCATGGGTTCGATCCTTGGTCAGAGAACTAGGATCCCTCCTGCCACATGGCCCCCCACCCAAAAAAAAGGCAGGTCCAAAGGTGCCCTGGCAGTGTTTCAGGGCCCCATGCACCCTCTGTGCCCCTGTGCCCCTTGTGTATCCCTGCACCACCTGAGTGCCATCCCCTGACCCTGCTCGCTGCTCATGGGTTTCCCTCCTCTACACCCCACATGTCCATTCATCCTGTGCTCTAGCTTTTACACTTTCTTTTATCACCACCCATGGTAAGAATTACATTTTATTTTTATTGTTTTTTTGGCCCTTAAGTACAGATAGTTGATTTAATCATAATTTTTGGCTCAAGACTCACTCTCATCATTGATCTATTAATGGCCCATTTACATTTCTGCAGCTTTATTTTATTTTTTGGCCACGCCAAGCGGCTTGTGGGATCTTAGTTCCCCGGCCAGGGATTGAACCCGGGCTCTTGGCAGTGAAAGTGCAGAGTCCTAACCATTGGACCACCAGGGAAATCCCTTTACTTAGTTATTTTAAATAATCTAATAAGCACCTATGAACCCATCACCTAAAATAAAAAGCTAGCATTGACAATAACCAGCATCTAATCACATGGTCCCTCCTAGGAACCCATCCAGTTTCCCCCAAATAGAGGAAGTCATCACCCAGAAGCCTGTGTCATGGTTCCCAAACTTTCCTTTTTCTATAGTAAGAAAAAGTTTTCTATACTCTTGAAAGTACCGTCAGCCCTCCATATACTCGAGTTCTGCATCCAACGATTCAACCAACCACAGATGGAAAATATTCAGAAAAAAATTTTCCAGAAAGTTTCAAAAGGCAAGACTTGAATTTGCCCCATTGGCAGCTCTTTACATAGTATTTACGTTGTATTAGGTATTATACGTGATCTAGAGATGATTTAAAGTATTCAGGAGGATATGGGTAAGTTATATGCAAATACTACACCATTTTATATAAGGCACTCGAGCATCCTCAGATTTTGGTATCTAAATCCCCCACAGATGCGGAGGAACAACTGTAAATATTTCTATTTTCGTTGTTTTTAACATATATCTTTGGGGATTAATCTTTGGGGATTTTTTTTCACTTCAACATTGCAGTTTATCCATGTTATCTCTTGTTGCTGTACTTCACTTGTCTTTGACTGTTGTATGATATTCCACTGGGGGCTATATCCTGGTTTATTCATACATTCTCTCATTGAGAGGCATCTGGGTTGTTTCCATGGTTCTCCTGTTGTGACCAGTGCTTCTGTGAACACTCTTATACCCGTCTTCTACTGTCCTGCGGACCCGTTTCTCTTGGAAATACACCTAGGAGTGGAATTGCTGGACAAAGCTAGGTGAATGTTCAGCTTTAGAGAAAATGCCACACTCTTTCCAGAGTCACTGTGCCGATTTGCAATCCCATCAGCAGTGTAGAGATTTGTAAATGCACTCTTTGTACTGTCAGGCTTCTTACTGGCTGGCCAGAAGTTTGCTCAGCTTTTTCTGTAAGATGCTATGGAAAAACCTAAATGAACTTTTTGGCCAACCCAATTTTTTTTTTTTTTTTTTTTTTTTTTTTTTGCTGAATAGGTATAAAATGGTTAACTCATTCTAGCCTTGATTTGCATTTTGCTGGTCACTGAGGATGCTGAACATCTTTTCCTGTGTTTCCTCCCCGTGAACCGCCTGCTCTCACCTCCCCCACCCCCACCCCACACTTTCATTGTTCTGTTTCTTTTGTGGTTTGTGGGAGTTCATTGTGATTCTTGACACTAATCTTGTCAGGGCATCATGAAAACCTTCTCCCAGTTTGTAATCTGACTTTTCACATTCTTTGAGCTGTCTTTGAGGGAACCAGAGTTTTTAATTGTAATACAGTCAGATTTAGCAATCTTTTATAGTTAATGCTTTTTTGTGTTCTGTTTAACACAGAGCGGGGGCTATGTTAAGTCACCTAATCCTTATCCTAAGGTCTAAAAGACATTCGTCTATATTTTCTACTAAGAGTCTTAAAATTTGTTTTTGACATTTAAGTTCTTTTAATCTATTAGGAGGTGATTTTGTGTGTGTGCACCGCATGTGTGAGTGTGTATGTGTGAAGTAGAATCCACCTTCTCACATGGAGCATTTTTTTTTTCCAGTTTCACCTTTCCCCACTGCTCTGACATGCCCTGTCATGTGGGAATCTGTCTGGGCTTTCTGTTCTGTTCCATTTGTCACTTTGTGTGTGTCCTTCACCCAATGCCACATTGTCTTGGTTACCACAGCTCCATCTGCAAGGGCAAGTCCGCCCTGCCTGTTCTTCTTCAGACTCATCTTGGCTGTTCTTGGAGAAATACATCTTATTGATACACTGTAACCTCCTCACATACACAGATACGTACATAACCTCACAACAATCTCCAGAACATCCTTTACCTCAGTGCTCTGATTACTTTTGTTCTGTCCTATTTCATTTTTGAAGAATTCTGGGGATCAGCCACTAAATCAATTTCATAGACAGGGATGCACAGTTTCAAAAGTTGTATTCCTCTAGCCATACTGGATGGCCAGGACCTAACATGAACATCCATTCATTCAACAAATATTTATGGTCATGTATAAACATACCGGCACTGTATTAACTGTACTTCCTGCCAGGAAGCAATAGAAAAGAAAACAGACCCAGCTCAGGCCCCGACGTCATCTTTCTTAAATCTTGGCTAAACAAGTTCACAGAAAAGGTCTCTAGGGAATGATCTGGAAGCTGCCTCCGGCAAGATGAGTTAGCAGGGTAAGGACAACAGGATTGAGCTGTCCAGCAAAGGGAATAAACGGCAAGTGTAAAGACCCTGAGGCATGAAAGACCTGGGGAGAGGCCAGTGTGGCTGCAGCACAGAGGAGGGGAAGAAGAATTCTGCTAAGACAGAGGCCGCAGTAAGAAGGTGGATTTTTTTTCCCCCCTAGGAGCAATGACATGCATCGAAGGATTTTAAGGATGGAAGTGATTTGATCTTGTTTGTGTTTAAAAATCTTTCTGTTCCTGGTAAAGCCCAGGGTGGCAGCAGGGGTCAGGGCAGGAGTGGACTCAGGAGCCGGTTGGAAGGCCATGCTGATATCATGCTGTCGCTCATGCTGTTGCAGCTGCCTGATTTTGCACCTCACCCCCGCCCCAAACTTCTTCATCCTCCAAGCCTCAATCCAGCCTCCTGGACCTGCCGGCAGAAGTGGGAGCTCCCTCCTGGCTGACCCCAGAGCACTTTCTTAGCTCATGCTGATCTTAGAGCACACACCATACCGCACCCTGTGGTCATTCATCTACATTTCCTAAGGAGAGAGAGGAGTTCTGTGTCCCCAGCATGTGGCACAGCCCTATGCTGGTGAGACCCTCAACAAGAGCTGAAATGTTGAAATGCACACCCTCCCCACTCCCACCCCCACGACTCAGCCAGAGAAATGGACAGAGCCCTTCAGTTTGGGAAAACTGTGTGCAACCAGAGGGAGGGGCCCAGAGACAGGTGGACTGAAAGGATGGGGTGAAGGCTTTTCTGATTGATTTTTTGTTTTTATTGGAAACAGCTCTAAGGGTCCCAGGGAAAAGGATCCTCTGAAAGGCTGGCAAACAGATCACCTTTGAATGTTGAGAGCAAAAACATTATAGTTGTCCTGCCCTCCCTCCAGAAGCTGGATTCTCCACAGTTCCCAGGAATGGCCCAGCATGTCTTCAAGCCCACTGCCACCCTCCTCCTGGTACCTCCCATATCAAGCCCGACCTGGCCTCGGCAGGCACTAACGAGCTGGAGATCCTAGTCAAGGAAGCTGGTGACCCTGACCCAATCACCTAGCCTCTCTGTGCCTCAGTTCCCATCTGTCATTTAGAAGAATAATGCCTCCCTCAAAATGTCACGAGGATTAAGGGACTTCCCTGGCTGTCCAGTGGTTAGGACTCTGCACTTCCACTGCAGGGGGCATGGGTTTGCTCCCTGGTTGGGGAGCTAAGATCCCGCATGCCATGTGGCAAGCCAAAAAAAAAAAAAAAAAAGAAGTCACGAAGATTAAATCCTTACTAAAGGTCTGATCGCACCTGGCCCAGGGCCTGGCACAAAGCTCAGCAAGGTGGTTATGCTTCCTTCTGCCCCTTCCAAGGGCAAGGCCACCCCTGCATTATGAGCTCAAAGGGCAAATACAAATGAAACCTGAGAGAGTTAATTCTCCTTATTGAAAATAAGAGGAGAGGCTTCCCCCCTCTTCATCTCCTTTCAGAATTTCTTTCTCTGTCCTTTTCAAATGTATGGAAATCTTTGTAATGGCTAAGTAAGCCACTTGCCAGTCGCACAACTGGTTGCTCAAAGATGGGGAAGGGGAAGTGACCGCTTAGCGGTGGAGGGGCTGTGGATGTGTCATCCCCACGTCTGTGTATGCCGCTCTGACAAAAGACGTTATTTTGAGCTGAAGGAATTTGAGAAGCAGGTGCAGGAAGGACTCTCTGGCCTCCCCCTTCTCCCTGAAGCCAGTCACAAGGCCCTCATGTGAGAGATGCCCTCCCTGTACCCAGAGGAAAGGAGCATCCTTATCTCCAAGGGCAGGGGGACTCAGAGGGATCCGAATGGACCAGCCTTGCTCTGTTTCCCCCAGTAACTACCCTTAGCTCTTCCCTTTCGTCCTATCACGTTTTACCGTGGCTGTCCGTTCTTCATCCAACCTCATATAAAAACACTAAGGTTTAACCATTTCTTTGGGTCTTCATTTCCTTTTGAAGGCTCCTGTGTCACGTAAAACTTGTATTAAATAGACTTGTCTGCTTTTCTCCTGTTCATCTCTCTCTCACCAGTCCATTTTACAGGGCCCCAGCCAGAGAACCGAGAAGGATATTAGAAAAAAGTGTTTCCTGGGACTTCCCTGGTGGTCCAGTGGTGGCACGGACCACTGCGCTTCCACTGCAGGGAGCACGGGTTCGATCCCTGGTCAGGGAACTAAGGTCCCACAAGCTGTGTAGCCGAAAAAGAAAAGAGTTCTTCCTCCCCGTACAATGGGTGCGTGGTTTCTTTGGGGGCAATGGAAGTGTTTGGAGCTAGATAGTGGTGATGGTTGCACACACTGTGACTGTACTACGTGCCTCTGAATTGTACATTTTAAATGGTTAATTTATGTTATCGTGAATTTCACCTAATAAAAAAGAGAGCGAGAATTCCTCTGCTTTGACTGACCCCTCCCTCCAGGCTTGGCTCCTGGGGTCTGGGGCAACTGCCCAGGCCCGGCCCTCACCCTTGCCCTCCAGGTGGTGAACTCGGTCTAGTGGTGCTTGGTCAAGGTCAGAGGTCAAGGTCAGAGGCCTGATGTAGGGTTTTAGGCTGAGCTCCTGCCCTGAGCTTTATGTGCTTGCTGCCCAGAGGCCTTTGTCCCTCTCTAGGGAAAGAACAAAAGGCTGATAAGGTGGCTTTGGCCACTTGGGGAGGGGAGTTCAGCCCCACCTCAGCCTCTTACAAACAACCAAGGGCTGGAGACAGGGCCTGAGAATCAGAAGCAGGGGGGCTCCTTTTCCACAGGTGCCCCCGGATGGAGCAGAGGATGAGGGGAGAGGCTGTGGGTGGAAACAGACGTGGGCTCAGTGGCCCCAGGACACTGGAGGTGTCCCCTCCGGGCTGCCTCGTCCCTGAGCCCCCTCCCTGCACACTAGTTGTAAAACCTCAGCTCTTCCCCTCGCAGAGGGACAGTGCCTCCCAGCTTCCTTTACTGCAGCCTGTGAGGTGGAGGCCACAGGCCCTTCGCACAGCTGAGGAGAACAGGCTCAGGAAGAGGTGGAAATGGGGAGCCAGAGAGGGGCACCCTGGCGCCATCCCAGGCCCCCTTCCCTCCCCTGGGTTTGTTATCGGTTACCCGCCTAGTTCGAGCAGAGCTGCAGGAGGGAGCCCCATCCTGTTCCATGCCTGCAGCAGGCCTGGTCTGTATCTACTAGGTCTCTACATAGCTGGTGAGCGAATGAAGGAACAGAGAGGTGCAGTGACTTGCCCGAGGTCATCCAGCCAGGAAGCTGCAGAGCTGGGAACTGAACTTAGCTTATCTATCTTCTAGGCTGGGCTGCTGCCACTTCCCGTCCCTAGTGCCAGCCTGAGGTCCCATGAAATTTGGAGACACTTCTGACAGGGAAGTGGAGGAGGGGCCAGGAAGCTGGTGGTCAGGGGCCACAGAGGGTGACGCTTGTAATCTTATCTAGGACATGGTGACAGCTCAGAAAGCCCTGGCAATTCTGAAGTGAGAGGAGGGCTGTCTCGGTGCTCTCCAGCCTTCTCGGGGGCCCACACACCCTCTCCCCCAGCCAACGGGGCGTCGCCCAGGCCTGCTCTGCTGGGCAGCCCTTCACGACCAGCGTCTTCTCAGCCCACACCCTTTCAAGTCTTGCCTATTACGTGTCCCTTCCCTTGGGGCTTTGGCTGGCTGATAGCAACCGCTTACTGAGCACCTACTGTGTGCTGGGAGCTACACTAGGCTTTGCAAATTTTATCTCGTTGAGTCTTAACAATAGTCTGCAAGGGGAAGTATTGTTATCCCCATTTTACGGATGAGAAAAGTGATGCTAAAAAGAATTGCACACTTTAAATGGGTGAAGTATCTGACATGTGAATTACATCTCAATACATTCACTATATTAAAATAACCAAACATTTTAAAAATAAAATGGGGCCCCCATACACAACCAAACAAATCACATGGCTTTCGAATCACACCTGAGAGATCTGAGGAGGGAAACAGGATTTTATGTCCTATTGCCACGCAAAGGGAAACCAAGGCACTTGGAAGTGTCTCCCTACCCCGAAGTCCTCCCAGGAAGGGCCCAGATTTTCCCCTTTCACGCAGGCTGGTCCTGCCTCCAGCCTCGTGTATATGATGAGCCCCCAGCTCCCCCAGGGCGTTGCCGGTGGGCCTGTGGGCCTTGGCCTCCGCAAAGCCCCGACAGAAGGTGAAGCACAGCGCTCACCTGTACGATCCGCACAGCACGTATCTCCAGTCCGAGATGATGAACTTGTCCTGGATTTGGCCGGCGAACTTCCTGCCTGACTTGGCGCAGTACACCTCTCCTTCCACGCTCCGGATGGAAACGTTCTGTTGCAAGGGAAGTCAAGGTATCCTCGCTAATTGTGTACCCAGAGACACACACTTGCCTAAGAAAACATCTGGAAGGATGCTTGCCAAGAGTAGAAGGGTTATTGCTAGCTGGTGAGATTGTGGGCCATTGTTATGTTTTCCTTGGCCGAATTTTCTAAATTTTCTTCAATGTCCTGACATTATTTGAGTAATGGGGGAAAAGAAAAAAGAAAAAGAAAAGAAAAGAAAGGGGAGATGGTAGAATTCAAACAAAGCAGAAAGTAGAAGGAAGATGCGGGCCTGGTGTCCACAGAGCCCTCAGTCCAGGCTCCCATGGCCCACAGAGGCCTGGCAGGCCCAGCCTCACCCTGTAAGTGGCTTTAGTGACATGAGTCCCTGACTCCAGGCTGGTCAGAGGGAAGGCCCAGTGCAATCAGAGGGGGCGGCTTTGTGGAGACCTCAGTGGACCCTAGATTGCTGTAAGAAAAGGTGTGGCCACAACCCAAATTGTGGCCCTGTTTGTCCCTTTCCTCCCCAGTGGCACCCGCTGCTCCAGCCCTCAAGCCAGCACCCCTGGAAGCTGAAGAAATGAAAGGCAGGTGAGGCAGGGGGCTGTCAGAGGCCAGCGGGACGCTTCTGGTGCCGAGAATGCCTGCTGGTAGCTGGACGGGCTCTGGGAAGGGGTTGCCCAGCGCCTCCAACCACTCCTTCCAGCCTCTCCACAAGCTCTGGGGGTGGCGGGAACAGGGCCACGTCCCACTGTCCCTTGGTGCAGCGGGTGTGGGCCACGAGGACAAGGCCCGCACTGACTCTCTGGACCTGTTTCAATGGCCTCATGCTGAGGCCGTGTGATCCACGTTACGTCAAGCAGACCCAGCAGTCGGGGGACCTGAGGCCTGTGGCGACCGGAGGTGCCTGGACTCAGCTGCATCCCGGTCAGTGTGGAGGGGAAGGGAAGGAGGAAGGCGGGGAGGTTGGGGTCTCCCGGGGCTGACCTGCCTGAGCTGGGGGGCAGTCACCAAGGAAACCACCTGTCAGCTGTTCAGCTGGGTCTGCTTGTGAAAGCTGTGGGCGGTTTCACGTTAGAGCTTGAATTAGCTGCCCCAAATTTGCCGTGACTAAGTGAACCCTCATCTCTGGGTTTCCCTTCTCCTTGCTGGAAGAAGGAAGTGAGGAGTTTGGTTAAGTCCAAGAGGATCAGCATCCTGTTGGGGCCGTGGAGCCCTAAAGATGCGTCCCACAGGTCCTGGATGTCTCACTGCCCCAGAAGTGCACCCACCGGGTCTCCTCAGCTGAGAGGAGAAAAGGCAGAGGTCGGGCCCCTTTATCCTTCCCAGCCCCCAGTGGAGCTGTGTGAGGTCAAAGGGCTATGAGCGGGAATGATGGAAATCTCTTCCAGGCCAGGTCCTAAAAACATCCCTCAGAATCCTCCCTCCCTCTCTCTCCCTGTCACTATGTCTCGGGGGCCGTGTATTCCTTGTGGTGCAGCTACAAGGTGAGGGAGGGCTGTCTGAACTGGACTTTGAACAAGAAAGGAATGTGTGTTAAGCCATTGAGATGGAGGCATGCGTTACCACAGCGTAGCCTATTCTATCCTAACACAAAATACCTTTTACACTGTCACGGGACCCTACCTTGAGGTGACTGTCAGAGATCTGGGCTTTGTCACACATCTCCCGGAAGAGCTTCACGCCTCCCTGGTCCAGGAGCACACAGACGAACACCCCGCGCTTGTTGGCCGCCTCTAGGATGTCACAGAAGATCTCCACGTCTGTGAACACATCCATCAGGATGGCCAGGACCTGGGCCAGGGCAGAGGGGTCGGACACCAGAGAGTCAGGGCCAGGTGCTGACTTCTTTCAGACAAACCCCCTCAGTCCCAGCCAGCCTGGGAGAGCTGTTCCCTTTGCTGCTGCACTGGAGCGGGGAGGGTCTGACAGGGCAGGACTCAAGGAGGGGCGCAGAGCTGCAGTGCGGGCCCTGCCTCTGTCCTGACGTCATCTTTCCAGCCCCACCACAGATCCTCTGGCCTCTCCACCCACTGCTGGCATGGAGAGTGCAGAGGAGAAAGGGGAGATGAGCAAAAAGATGAGGCGGGGGTGGGGTGGGGGGGAGATGAGGCCAAGGGGCGGTGGCCTGGCAGGGTCACAGGAGAGGGACAGATTTAAAGTCACAGGTTCTCAAACATTTGGAGCTTTAAGACGCTCTAGGGCCACTGGCTTTCAAATGTTTTTAAGCCGTGGAATCCTCGCCTCAAACAAAATCCCTGTGGAGACCCCAGGGGATATAGACTAGACTAGGCTGAGCTGCCCCAGTGGGAGGGAGAAGGGAGTCCAGCTCAGCCAGCAGGTACTGCATCCTCCATCATAGCAGAAACTTGGGGGATGGGGGGCCCTAGATAGCCAACAACGGGGAGAGACGTGTGTGTTCCTGCCTGCCAGGCACCCCTCCTTCCTGCCAACAGCACCCCGAGCTCACTTTATTTTATTTTTGGCCTATACCGTGCGACTTGTGGGATCTTAGTTCCCCAGCCAGGGATAGACCCCGGGCCTCCTGCAGCGGAAGCGCCCATTCCTAACCACTGGACCGCCAGGGAACTCCCCCAAGCTCACTTGAAGGAATTACCTCTGCTCCACCATGCATGTGCTTTGGGTGGGTTTACTGCCGTGCCCTGGATTGGGTGCGGGGGAGGCACACTGAAGCCAGACCACTGGCCACAGGGATTGGCCCAAAGGTGGTCACATGACACGTTATCCTCATGGGAGTCAGCCCAGGACTATTGCTGGGACTCCTGGGGAAAGGAGGCATTCCTTCTACTGGGATTGCTTAGCTAGTAGATTATAAACTACGGCTGCTGGCAGCCATCTTGCCCCATGTGGGGGCAGCTTGCCTGAAAGCAAAGCTGGATCTGGAGAAACCAGGGCTAAGAGGTGGAGACAGATGCCCAGCAGCATCCTTTCGACATCTGATTTCAGTTACCCCTGAAGCCAATCTTATGCTTGACTTGTCCACTGAGGACGTCAATGCATGGTCCCCTTCTTAAGCTTTTTGGGGTTACTTTCTGTGATGTTGTGACTTATAATAAGAAATGTATATTTGGTCTTCATATCAGTTTCTGGCACAGAGCTCCTAATACCCTGGGAATTTCCAACCTGATGAGAGCTGAGAGCAATAAAGGGGTCTTTTGTTATGTTCATGAGGAGACTTTCAGACCTAAGGACATTGGCACTTAAGGATGTGGAGCTCTTTGCCAGGAGGACCAACCTTGTGACCAGAGGGTTGGAACTTTTAGTCTAACCCCACAGCCTCTGGTGGAGAAGGGAGGAGCTGGAGGTTAATCAGTCACCAATGGCCAATGATTTGATCAATCACGCCTATGTAATGAAGCTCCATAAACACCCAGAAGGAGAGGGTTCAGAAAGCATCTCGTTGTTGGACACGTGAGGTTTAGGGAGGTTGGTGCACTCAGAGAGATGCACTGTGCATCTCTTCCCTCTGGCTGTTCCTGAGTTATATCCTTTTATAATAAACTGGTACTCTATTAAGGAAAAAGTTTCTCTGACTGCTCTCAGCCACTCTAGCAAATTGATCAAACCCAAGGAGGGTGTTGTTGGAATCTCTAATCCGTCGCTAGTTGGTCAGAAGCACAGGTGACAATCTCGGCTTGCGATTGGCATGAGTTGAGTTGTAGGACACCCAGCTGATGTCCAAGAATTGCTTGGTGCTGTGGGAAAGGCTCCCACACAGTGGAATGGAACAGAACTAGAACTCTTTGTCACTCAATCAAAAGTCCTTCTAGTACCTAAATTGTGGTGTGTTGAGAAGTGGATTATTAGGCAGCCAGTAAAAATGATCATTATAATGGTTACATAGAAACTATAGGACTTCCCTGGTGGTGCAGTGGTTAAGAATCTGCCTGCCAATGCAGGGGACACAGGTTCGAGCCCTGGTCCAGGAAGATCCCACACGCCGCGGAGCAACTAAGCCCGGGCACCATAACTACTGAGCCTGCGTGGCACAACTACTGAAGCCCGTGCGCCACAACTACTGAAGCCTGCACACCTAGAGCCCATGCTCCGCAACAAGAGAAGCCACCGCAATGAGAAGCCCTCGAACCACAATGAAGAGTAACCCCTACTCACTGCATCTAGAGAAAGCCCACGCACAGTAACGAAGACCCAACGCAGCCAAAAATAAAAAAATAAATTAAAAAAAAAAGAAACTATAAATCACGGTGAAATATTAAAGTAAAACTTGCTGTTTAATATATGCTCAACAAATGTGCATTAACAATTAATGAATTAAGTGAAAAAAGAAAAAACCAAGGCACAAAATGATAGCATGTCCATTATTATTGCCAGCAAGGGAAGGTGGTGTATGGATAGATGAGTGCAAAGCAAAAACTAACAGTCATATTTGGATGGGGGACTATGGCGATCTTTTCTTCAACATTACCTGTAATAATAACGTTCAACCATTCTACTAATTACAATAAATTTTTTTGACCATCCACATCTGGGAAGTAGCAAGGACAAGAAGAGTGTCATGGAGGCAGGTGAAGGAGATGGCTGGTACCCACTCGGGGCTGACTTTCTGCTCAGCTGATGTGGGTGTCTGGACCGGGGACGGAACTGTGAAGAAATTGCTCACCCTCGGCTAGAGGTCACTAGAGCTAGAGCTGCTCTAGTAGTGAGGCCCCTGATCCTTTAGAGCCATGGCCCTGTTAACACACAATTAGGTATATGTGCACATTGAAGCTTATGGCACCAATAAGGTCCTCTCTCCTGAAAGATAAATGCCTCCTCATCCAAGGTATTGGCAAAAGAGACAATGCTCTCTCCCCAGCAGGTCAGTAAATCCTCCCAGTTGTGTTCCAGTGAGTCTTCGTTGGCAGAGACAGGGCTGGTAAGCAGGTGACCGATTGACAGAGGAGGGGAGAGGTTTGCAAAAAACCCAGCGTCCTGACTTAAGCGATGCTTGGAAGGACAGGCTCATGATAGCTAGGTTTATCTTGTTTGCCTCCTTTTGGGATTGCCTCCCAGCTGGATCGATTCAAGGCCAATAACTTCTTGCATCCCCTACGTGGGCGTCCTACCTCGCAGGGTGTAGTGTGTTGATCAATCAGGTCCCAAAAGATATGTCCGCATCCTAACCACCAGAACCGTGGATGTGACCTCATTTGGAAAAAAGGTCTTTGCAGATGTAATTAAGATTCTCAAGATGAGATCATCCTGGGCTTTCTGGTGAACGCTAAGTCTAATGACAAGTGTTCTTATAAAAGGCCCTCAGAGGAGAGACAGGGAGAAGAGGATAAGGCCATGTGAGGACGGAAGCAGAGACTGGACTTCTGTAGCCATAAGCCAAGAATCACCTGAGCCACTAGCAGCTGGGAGAGGAGGGAAGGATCCTCCCCTAGGGTTTTTCGAGGGAGTATGGCCCAGCTGACACCTTGATTTTGGACTTCTGGCCTCCAGAACTGTGAAAGAATACTTATCTGTGTTTTGTTTTGTTTTGTTTTAAGGGTTTTTTTTTGATAAATTTATTTTATTTTATTTTTGGCTGTGTTGGGTCTTCGTTGCTGTGTGCGGGCTTTCTCTAGTTGTGGCGAGCGGGGGCTACTCTTCATTGCGGTGCACATGCTTCTCATTGCGGTGGCTTCTCTTGTTGCGGAGCACGGGCTCTAGGCGTGTGGCCTTCAGTAGTTGCAGCACGTTGGCTTCAGCAGTGGTGGCTCCCGGGCTTCAGAGCGCAGGCTCAGCAGTTGTGGCACGCGGACTTAGTTGCTCCGCGGCATGTGGGATCTTCCCAGACCAGGGCTCGAACCCATGTCCCCTGCATTGGCAGGCGGATTCTTAACCAATGTGCCATGAGGGAAGCCCTTATCTGTTGTTTTGAGCCACGAAATGTGTGATAATTTGTTACGGCAGCCCTAGGAAACTAATACAGAGCAGTAGCACATAATCCAGGGGAAAAACGATCTGGAAGACAGGGAACTTTAGCTCCAGCTGTGGCGCTAGTGGAGGCTAGCTGAGTGCCTTCGGACAACTCACTTACCATCTCTGGGCCTCAGTTTCTTTACCTATAAAACATTGCACGATAGAAGAGCATTAGCTGTCATGTAAGTTGGGTCTAACCGTAAGCCCAGGTAATATAAACGGAAACATATGCAGAAGTAAAGTGTGTCGTTAAAATATGATTGTGATTTTTATATGCATTATTCTTGAGCAAGTGTGGATAATGTTAGAATACCAGCATGAGAGAATGTTGTTTTAATTCAGGTTATGGGAGACGGTTAAAATTAGTGCCCACACCACTATGGGCATAAAAAAGGAACAGAGTAGGGTTCTTATTAGGGCCAATCAGACGGCCCAGCCCAGAGGTGTGGGGTTGGCTGAGAACAGGAAGGAGGTACTTCCCGTGCTAAGGCAGGAAGTTGGTCTGGGAGTGCTGCCTGGCCGGCAGGCTCTGAGAATCTGGAGTTTCAGTGAGATGGCGGGGCCCAGCCAGGGGGCTGCGGGTCAACTAGGGTGATACCCACAGACAGGGGTCATCCTGCAGAGACCTCAAATTCTGGCTGAGAATCCCTCACTACCTGAGCGGCAGACGTGAGTTCCTCATGGGCTGGAAATCCTGCTGCTTTGGGAAGGGCAGGGGGCAGGAGGGGAAAGAGGATTTGGGTCCTGGTGGGACCACCAAGCATGTTGGGGCCAGTTGTTGGGGGGCACTTAGCACCCCAAGGCCCAGTTTGTGCTTCGATTGCTACTCTTCCCTCTTTCTCTCCTACGTGCTGATGCTTCGTTTTTGAGCTTGCTTTTGGTGGATGAGTAATAACAGCAGCAACTCTTTCTTTCTTTCTTTCTTTTTTTTTTTTTTTTTTTTTTGCGGTACGCGGGCCTCTCACTGTTGCGGCCTCTCCCGTTGCGGAGCACAGGCTCCGGACGCGTAGGCTCAGTGGCCATGGCTCACGGGCCCAGCCGCTCCACGGCATGTAGGATCTTCCCGGACCGGGGCACGAACCCGTGTCCCCTACATCAGCAGGCGGCCTCTCAACCACTGCGCCACCAGGGAAGCCCCCAGCAACTCTTTCTTGAGCACCTACTCTCAGCCGTATGTTCGTCCCCTGTAACCTTCACGGCACAGTTACCCTGGCTTCCCGGGTGAAGAGCCAGGAGTGCAGAGATGTTAAGTAACTTTCCAAAAGCTGGAATGCGAGGAGATGCCCCAGACCCCAACCCAGAGCCATGCTCCCAACTGCAGTCTACTGCAGGCCTAAGAGAAGGACTCTGATCTCTGCTTACATCAGATACAGCCTGTCCCTCCTCTGCTTGTGGGTTAGGATGGGCCAAGTAGGGAGAGTCAAGCCCTGGGAGGGTTGGGGGACCCCAGAGCAGAACTCAAAGAGAATGTGGACAGAAGAAGGGAAGGGGGCCCAGGTGGACCCTCCCCCGTCACCTATCTGCTGACCACAGTGCGAGGGGGCCAGCAGCCCTTAAAAAGGCAGCAGTGAGAGGACCATCCCCCTGCAACCACATGTTCCCACCTGTTTGTGTCGCCTCTGGGTGTGCCTGGCGCTCCCCTCCCTCACCGCCAATCTGGAGCAGTGACAATATGCCAGCGCTGAGCCCCGCCTCCCAGAGGGGGAGAGGGACTTCCTCTAGGGAACTCCCGTGGGAAGGGAGACAGGCCAATCACAGATCCCAGGAGGATGCCGGGGGCGCAGGGAGCATCTCTGCTGGCCCTTGGGGGCCGTCCCACCCCACTCTGGCAGGACCTAGATGGGACCTGGGCCCAGAGACCCCACAGGCCTGGCAGGCTAGACCCCTCTCTCCCAGGTCTGCCCGTCCCTCAGCGGCCCTTGTCGGGGGAACAGCCGGAGACCTCGCCCTGGGGACCCTGGTGGTGTTCGAGGCCCTGGAATCCCAGTTGTCAGGCATGAGGCAGACCTGCTCGTCAGCTCCCTGGGGGCGCAGTAGGGGTGGGGGCAGGATTGTGCAGTTCCTGCTCAGACTTCTTGCTGTGTCCCATCCCTCCACCCTTGTCCCTTGTTCAGCTGCTCCCAGGGCAGGGGCTTGGCCTGAAAAGGTGGTCCTTGACACCTAGGGGTGGGGGGAGCTTCTTTGGGACCTTCTCACAGCTGCCCCCTTGGTCCTCTGCATGCTCACCCCACTCTCCCCCTACCTCCCCAGAGAACTGAATAGATTTTTCTCTGTGCAGTGAAAGGGAGAGGGAGAGGGGATCGAGCAGGGACAGGGGGCTTGCCTGCTCAAGTTCTCCACCTTTTTGGTCTTGGGACCCCTTGACACTCTTAGAAGTTACTGAGGCTCCAAAGGGCTCTGGTTTCTGTGGGTCATAACTACTGAGACTTGTCAGATTAGAAACAAACAGAGAAAATTCTTAGTGTTTATTAGTTATTTTAAAATAACTAATATTCCTTAAAACAATATTAAGCCCATTACATGTTAACATAAATAACAATTTTAAAGCAAAAATAACTATACTTTCCAAAGCAGCAGCAAAATGAGTGAGCAGAATGGCATCCTTTTACAGTTTTGCAACTCTCTGTGGTGTCTGGCTTACCAGGAGACAGCTGGTTCTCACATCGGCTCCTGTAGCAATCTGTTGTGATGTGTTGTTGGGAGATATATAAAGATAATCTGGCCTCACACAGATAAGTGGTTAGAAAGGGCAGGACCTCACAGACCCATTGGAAGGGTTTTGGAACTCTCAGGGATCCTGGACCACACTTGGAGGATGGATAATTCGTGTTTTTTGTTTTCTGTGTTTTATGACACTTTGACATCCCAGCGCCAACTGATTACTAGAGATCACAAGCACTTCGACTAGGCGCAGCCTCTGATATGCTAACCGAGCAATCCAGAGCCATGTCCCAAGCCTCCTTTATCTGACTCTCCAGCATCCAGACAGTATTTCCCTGCCCATCCTAAACCACCCCAGTGCCAGCTATGGGACAACCAGGGACCATAGGTGGCCCAGAGCCTGCTAGAATTATTCAAAGTAGCCAATCCTAAACTGTTCACCTGGCCCTGCCTCGCCACCCTGGTGCTCCCCGTGTGGCCCTGCACAGTGTGTGGTGCCTCCTGCTTCTAGGACACTGTGAGCAAAAACCTCCTCCTCCCTGACAGTCCTTTCCACGCCTCCCTACCTCCAGGTCATCCAGACCTCTCACTCCTCTAGACGTCTGTATCTGACACACCCTAGACCTGGAATTCCTTTACCTCCCTTCTCTGCCCAGCAAACTCTTACTCAGCCGTTGAGACTCAACTCAGAGGCCACCGCTTCTGTGAAGCCTGCCTTAGTCACCCTCCCGTCTGCTCCCCGGCACAAAGCGTTGCTCAAGCCCAGCACTGCCATCCACCAGTGTCCCCTCTCTTCCCACCTCTCCCCCAAGGGCAGGTGGCTGGAGGGAGGGAGGCCCCTTGTTCTGCTCTGCCATCCTGGGTTCAGGGCCTGACCAATGACTGGCTTTGTGGAATAAAGGGATGAAAGCATGAAGGGAAAGAGGGAGAACGCCTGCTCCTCAGGGAGCAGAAGCCGCTCCGGGAGACGCCCAGCAGGCTGGCTCCATTTGTGCCCCTGTCTTCTCTTCTTGAGGGGGCTGAAGCCACAGGAGAGGGAGAAAACAAACCCCCTGTCCTCCCTCTGTGTGGACACAGCCTACTTCCATCTACAGCCTGTGGCTGGGGATCCAGCCCCCTCTGGCATCTCTGTGGGAACAGGTCACTGGTCACTCCTGAGCCCTCTGTGTGTGTGTGTGTGTGTGTGTGTTGTTGTGTGTGTGTGTGTTGTGTATGGGAATGGTATTGCAAACTGCCTGCAAGAGTCTGACAGGTAACAAGATGGGTGAAGTTCATCATGGCCTGGGACAAGAGGGAGTGGTGGGGACTGCCGCAAAGGTGACCCACCCAAAGAGGTGACCTCAACTCAGCGCCAACAGAGCCAGGTCTTCCGACTTGCTAAGAGGAACTGGAAATTCTTACTTTCAGGTGAAATCTTCTGATTTTTAAGTGTTGTCCTAAATTTGTAACATACTGTGTTGATAAAGCAAAGGACAGCAGCAGGCCTCAAGGCCGCAGAGGTGAAGAGAGAGAAGCCTCTCTAGGTGGGGTAGGGGGAAGGGGAAGCGTTCAGCCTGGGGATTGTGACAAGCCCCAACCTGGCTTCTTTCCAGGGAGTCTCACTCACCCTTTGAGCCGCAGCAGCTGCGGCTGAGAATTTCGCCAACACCATTGGTTCCCCGCCCTCAGGCGAGCACTGAACTCCAGCAGAGACCAGAGGTAGCACACTTAAGAACAAGCCCTGGGAGCTGGAAGGGACCCCTTAGTCCAGTGTGGGATCTGGGGCCTGGGGAGGTCAAGGGACTTGCCCTGCGTTGTGCAGCCCACCCCAGGCAGTGTGGGCACTCCTGGTTGCCTGCCTGAGCCCACCTGTCAGTTCCTGATGCTGCCTTGCCAGGGAAGCATGAAATGCTGCTCTGAAGTAGCCCAGCAGCGTGAAAAGCCAATACTCCACCCCTTGTCACCTTCTATTTTATTCTCCAGAGCTCCACTCCCTCCGTCCCGTTTGAGCACAGCTTCCCCCCTCCTGGTGGCTTCTTCTGGAGCCATGAGATTACACACACTATTAGACACGGGAGGGGATTCTGTCATGAGAGTGGGATCTCAGCAGAAAATGAGCTTAAATATCAATTTGCCCATTTTTGAATTCTTTTAAGTGGAACAAACTAAATAATTTTAGTGATGAGAGAGACCCTTTGCAGATGACACTGAGTCCTTTCCTTGGGGTCCACTCTCACCCCTGCCCCTGCAGCTTCAGGAGGTGGAGGGGCACCTGTACCCCTGTGCTGAATGGTCATTTTGTGCACCTGGGTAGAATGATCGGGGGTGCCCCCCGCCAATTCCCCGGGGGAGCAGGCAGCCCCTGTGGGCCTGCAGTTCCAGGAGCATTGGGAGAACTCCCGGCCAAATGCCAGTCCCGGTGCCTGAAATTCTGCCAGCTAAGCTCTGGCCTTGAAGGATTTTTCTTCTTCTAAAGTCACTTATTAAAATATAAACACTCTGGGGAGGGAGAAACCTCTGCTGCCTCCTCTGTCTCTGCCTGACCACAGGTTGGATTCAAGCGCTGCACTGAATTTGTGGGCAGACAGGTCTAAGCCGAGCCTGAGAGGAAACAGGGCGAGTTTGTGTCCCAGTGGAGTGGCCGCTTCATTCAGAAATACAGAAGTGAGGCACCTCGCCTAGGCTGGGGAACTCAGGAAAGGCTTCCTGAGAACGGGACTTCAATGCTGGGTCCTGAGGAGTAGGTGTTAAGGGAAAAGCAGGGAAGGTGAGGGGGCTCCAGGCAGAGGGAACGGCATGTGCAGAGGCCTCAGGACAGAACCTGATGTGTTTGAGAATCTGCAGGTCACTCAGGACTGAGTGGCAGGGGGTGGAAGGGGAGCTGGAGAGGCCGTGAGCCATGCTACGGAGTCTGCTGGTCCCACTGGGGGCAACTGGGAGCCACTGAAGGCTCTAAGCAACAAAGGGACCAAGTTAAATTTGAAGTATAGAAAAAGTGTCTACAGCAGCTTGGAGACTAGGTGGTCGGGCTCAAGATGGAACAGGAGGGTCAGATGGGAAGCTATTGCCGGAGTTCCAGTGATGGGTGTTGGTGGCCGGGACCCAGACTGTGACAAATGGGATCAGGAAATCAATGATCTAGGGCAGGGCAGAGCGTAACATCCCTGGCTCCATCCTAAGCTCCAGTCACCTGGACTCCATCCCTTAGAGCAGGACACATCCCTCTCTCCTCTTCTCCACCAGTCCCCCCACCCCATGGCCAAGGAGACGCAGAGTCCGCCATCGCTACCTGGCTGGTCCGGGTGATGCAGCGGCGGATGAGGTCCCTGATGTTGTTGCGCTTGTCCGTCTGGAAGTACACGGTGACGCTGGACTTTTCCTTCAGGTAGGGCTTCTCAGCTGAGGCCCAGGTGTGCAGCAAGGTCGGCTCGCTGCCCTCTGAGGCCACAGGGAAGTAGGTACTTGAGGCCACGGAGCAGGAATCGAGTCCCTTGGAACCTGCCGCGGCCTCTCCTGGGGGCTCCGGGGCAGAGGGGGGCTCCTTGGCCTGGGCCTGGATGTACTGGGCCTCCACCGAGGACAAGAAATCCACCTCGCCTTCCTGGCTGAGCACCCGCCAGTAGGCCTCGGGACCCCCATCCAAGAGGGCATCTGTGGCCAGCCGGGCACTCTCATTGTCACTGAAGTCAGCCCTGGCTGGCCGGACCCACTGGCTCTTGACCTCTTCCAGGCGTTTCTGGATCTTGCCCACGTGTCTTGCCCCGCTCATGCTGCCCTGTCCCTGAGTCGTGTGGGGGGCAGCCGGCACCCGAGCTCTTCCTGATGTCAGGGGCAAGCGGGCCACACCACCCAGGAGGAGCGGGGCTCACAGCACTTCTGGAAAGCACCCACTCCTAGCACTGGTGTGCGGCCCGCATCCAGGATTACCTGCTCCAAGGTAATCCTGCCCTCCTGAGCAATGCTTCACAGGAATCATCACCCGCTGCCAGGGGTTGGTTTATCTCTGAGCGACACCCGCCCTGCCCGCGGGCCAGGAGGGCTGGCTCTATCACGCCTGGGCACACTCAGCCCTGGGAGACTTCTTCTCCTCCCAGCAGCCAAGGTGAGCCAGCTTTCCAGCTTGTTGTGCAATTCTCGCAAGACCCTCAGGCCCCATTTACAAAGCAAGCAGCCTCTCCCAGCACAGTCACCGCTGTGCCTCAGGTCCCCTCCTGTGCTCCTCATTTCAGACGCCAGTTGGTTCAGAGACAGTTTCCCTGATGGGCCCCTGAGATCTGCCATCCATCCTGTGCCCATGTGAGGAGGGAAGCTGGATGCCCCCCAGGCAGCACTGTTCACCAGGCACTGCTCCTTTCTCTTGGTAACACCTCCAAGTTCCCAGCCCTCCCCATTCTCTGGAAAAGCTTTCTTTCCCATCTCTCTTCCCTTATTGTGTTTGCAGCGGTTATGCTTGAACAGAACCCCCAGAGAGGTTCCATTTCTGGGGCCGGCGCTGATCTGTTGGAAGCGACGGCTGCTTGGAATACTATCTGGAGAAGAATCTTCGGCTGTGTCCGGGCCCACGGACCGATGGGATCAGTCTGTCTTGGTGCTGGTGGGGCAGGTGGCCGCAGGCGTGTTTGAAGTAGATGAACTGCTAAGGGAGGAGCCACTTTTTCTTTCCAGGTCAGGCCATGGTCAATTCCACGTCAATGGAATGCAAAACCTAGAGCCCTGATGTTACTGAATCAGGTCTGACTGCTTGACGCGCAAAAATCAATATTCCAGAGAGAGACAAAAGTTGGTGAAAAGGAAAGCTGCCTTTAATCAGAATGCTGGCAATCTGGGGAAATGGACCCAGTGTCCCCAAAACCCACCTCCCAAAATTCTGCTCAGCCGTGGAGTTTGTAAAGGGAAAAGGGGAAGTAATCTCAGTCATTGACGTAGGGAGTCAGAGTCGTCGCCATCCCTCCCCGTGTGCAGGCTTGTCGGCTCCTTGTGATTCTCCCTTAGGTGCTCTCTTGTTCACACAGTTTGTTCGTGAGATTGCTGAAAGAAAAGCTAGGGAAGAGATCTGGTCATCGGCTGATTACTTATTCTTCATTTCTAATTTGATCTATGGAAAGAACCAACAGATTAGACAAGGTGTGGTGTGATCAAAAGATTTGAAAGGTGTGCTAGGGCCGGAGGTGAGTAGGGCATAGGGCGCCTGGTTTGAGGTTAGTGACAGGACAAAGGGGCCTCCTGCAGAGAGCTCTTTCCTGCCCAAAGCTGCTTACACGGACTGCCTTTGATTGGGTTCTTCCAGAAACAGACTAGGATTCGAGTACAAGTAGCTAACTGGGAGGTGATCCCAAGATGCTCTGGTAGGGGAGCAGAGGAGTGAGACAGGAAGGTGAGGGGAAGCTGCTCGGGGCAGGGTACGTTAAGGAGCATGTCACCATTGTGGACATCTGGGATTTATGAACATCTGTGGGAACGTCTGGGCTCTGGTCCTGCCGGGGACCTCCAGGAGACGGTATAGAATACATCTCAGACTTTTCCTACCCAAAGGCTGAGAAAACTGCAGAATCTATCTACCAACCCCCACTGATCGTTGGTCCAGGGCTGCTTCTGGGGCTGCATTAGTTCCCCAGCCCTACTGGCCGGTTCTGTGGGCTCACCAAGCACAGCCCTGGAGCCCGAGAAAGCCTGCAGGCAGAGGTCACAAGTGCAAAGGACAAGCTAACGAGGTAAGAGCGGGGCCCTGACAATATCCGCTATGAGAATTATGGCAGGAAACTAGGATTGAGTGGTCTTCAAACAGCTGGCACGTGGTAAGAGCCAGATGCCTCTCTGCGGCACATCTATCTACTCTTTGGAGGACAGTGCTATATATAAGCATCTGTAACCCCACAAAAGCTGTGGAGGGAGGCTGTCTGGAAGTAGAGCAGTGTTTTTAAACGCACAGTCCAAGAAAGAGAAAGGGGATTTAAAAGGGATTTCTTCTCTTTTGAAGGATATAGAAGGAATCTAATTCAAGACCTCGGGCACTCTTCCCCTTATTCCACTTTATCTCCTTCCACAGGGCCTGGACCCTTGATGGGGACAAAGCTAATACCCTCTCTGTCTTTGGTGCCCCTGGCTCCGCACGCCCTCCCTTCTGCCAGCTCCCTGCTTGTGCAGATTGACTTCACCTCTTGCCCACATTCTCCTTGGACCTTCCCTCCTCTCCATCTCCTCTGGGTCCTCAGCCCACTCTCCAATCTGTCATCAAATCCAGTCCCCAGTCTGGTGAGGGGATAATAATCCGTGGGATTTGTGCTGGTTCCCTCCGAGGCTCAGAAGCTGTGGATGGCTCGCAGTTGCCTGGCACGTTGAGCACCAAGTCTCGAGCCTAGCCTTTGGGGCCCTGCATGTCTGTGACCTGTGTGAACATTGCAGCCTGACCTCTCCTCCACCTGGCCGTCATCGAGTCCTCCCTGCACGCTGGCTCTCTGAGCTAAGGGACACATGGAGGATGAGGCTTCGTCTCACAGATGAGGTAAGCAAGTTTCAGAGAAGTTGAGTAACTTGCCCAGCTAGTAAGTGGCAGAGCCCGACACAGTCCCTCCAAAGCCAGTGCACTTTCCACTGTGCCAAGCTTCACCCTCCCTTCCTTTCCCCGGTCCCTTTCCACTCTCAGAACAATCCAAGCCCTCTTATCAGTTCCAGAAAGTGTGTATGGGAGAAGGACAGAAGTGGGTAGATGTTCTGGGGCTCGCCTTTCACCTGGGCCTGATTCTCTTTGGTAGATGAATAAATGATGGGAGGTCCCTCTGAGACAGAGGCAGGTCTCCGTGGCCTGTGGGGGCCATTTTCACTAGTCTACTTGCGCAGTAGCTATCTTTTTTTTTTTTTTTTTTTTAAAGACTCTTTGAGTGGAACTTTCCCCTCAAGCTGCTGGAGGAAGAAGAGCCCTGCTTCTCCTGTCCCCAGCTCCCTGCCCTTACGCAGACCCCAGGGACTCTTATCAAATCCTTTAGAATAGACAGCAAATGCAGTCTCTGTGTGCTGTCCCACCTTTGCCCCCGTTCCTGCACTCCTGGCAGACGTTACTAGTTGATCATAGAACTTCTTCCCTGTAAGCTGGGAACCATCCCCTCACTGCTCTCTACGGGGCTCAAAGAGAAGTTCTCACCTAGAAGGAATCTTGGATGTACTGATGAGAAAACCGTACATCCAAGATGTACTAATGAGAAAACTGTTGCCCAGAAAGGGAAAGTGACTGTTCTCAAAGTCACACAGCTGGCCAGTGACTGTCATCAGCGTTGGCCCTCCCCTCCTCTGCAGCCCCAGCCATGTGAAATGTCATCATTCTTGCTGGGTCTGCTGGCTGAAATAACAAATTTCTCCCCTGGGATTGCACTTCTGGACCAGGAAGTCTGGCCAGCTGTTGAGCCACATTGTCATACGTTGAGAAATCCTTATCAAAGAGCCTTTGATTCCAGGCGCTGTGGATTATGGACAACTTACTTCCCTTCTTCCATCCTGTGACCTGAAGTGTAGTCTCTCTGACTCATGAGGATACTGACAAAGAGGTAAGCAATGAGAAGCCAGTCTCCTGTTAGCAAATGAGTGGTGTTTGGGGCTTCCTGAGAATTCCATTTGTCTAGGGCCATGCTTCTCAACAGGGGGCGATTTTGCCCATCTAGGGGGGGATGTGGCGGTGTCTGGAGACATTGTTGGTTGTCACAGCTTGGAGGGGTGATGAAGCCACTGGCATCAAGTGGGTATAAGCCAGGGATGCTGCTACACCCTGCAGTACACAGGACAGCCCCCACCATAAAGAACTATCTGGCCCCAAATGTCAATAGTGCTAAGACTGAGGAACCCTGGCCTAGGGCCCGGGGAATGACTAGTGACATGACTGGCCCTCGCCCATGTAGGAGGTCCAGTCCCCTGCCTTTGCTCAGCCCGCCCCCTCAGCTGGAAGTCCTTGCTTCCCCCAACACAATTTATTCAAATCCTTCTCTGCATTCAAGATCTCTCCCGATTCCCATCTATGGGAGGGAGCCTTTCCCGACTATTCCTAAACAGCCTTAACTGCTTCTCCTCTGAGCCTACAAGGTGCTTCTAGAACTTGTCTCAGTCAGTCTTGTACTAGTGATGGGTGCACTTCCCCATCTCCCACTGCATTTAATTCCTTGAGTGGTGCAAAGTCAAAAAGCTTCCATGCCCTTGGAATCAGGCACAACTGTGTTCAGATTGTGCCTATGATAATATGTGACCTCAGGTAGGTAACTTAGAGGACCTGCCTGAACTTCACTTTTCTGTCCATATAACCACAGAACACTTTTGGAACACGTCCTAAGTACCAGGTGCTCTTCTACGTGCTCTACGTGTGTAAACTCATTCAGTCCTCACAGCAGCCCTGTGAGTAAGTGCTATTATGACCAGTTCTGTTTCATGGATGAAGGAAACTGAAACACAGAGGTTACCTGACTACCAAGTTCACTGGCCGGGAAGTGGCTGATCCAGGAGCCGCAGGCGGGTGGTCCGGTCCCTCTGGTAACCACGGTGCCTTCTGCCTCCTTGACGGGATGAGCCTCAGAGGGTGTGAGATCTAAGGGAGAAGGCCTGTGTGATGAGTGGTCCAAACTTGCCCAGTTTCTGCTCTGCTCCTCAGCCTAATACAGCACCAATATATCTTCCGGAATATTGTCGATATTATATGATACACTGCATCCTGTCACAGCCCTGCAATGTCTTTGTAAAACCGAGGCACAGGGAGGTTAAGTAAATTCCTCAAGAGCCCAACTGCAGAGCCTGGATTGGGTTTGTCTCCAAAGACCTGGCTCCTATCTGCACCCAAATTCTGTAATTGCTGGTGTAAGTGAAAATCTCCTCCTCTAGACTGTGAGCGATTTGAGGCGGGGGACGGGACAGGTTAGGCACGACTTAGCTTCCCCAGCGCCTCTCCCACTTTGGGGCTGCACGTGGTAGGCATTCAATGAATGTTTGTTAGGTGAATAAACGGCTCAGAGCTCCTGGGGCAGAGGCCCACTTGCACAGGCAGAAGGTGCTCAGATAGGATTCCAGAGCTTGTCTGTGGGGCAGCCGGGGCCTGAGAGCTTGGGCTGTGGGCCCAGGAACCTGGAGGAACAGGGCGCCTGTTTGAGCTCCCAGAGCACCTGCCAGCCTCTCCCTACCACATCCCCATCAAGGCCTGCAGCAGCAGGAAAATTGTACGCTTGCATTACCCAGCGACCCAAGAAGTGCAATTAAGTTGAAAATTAGTTGGCATAATTAATTAGACGGGTAAATAGCTCCCTGTCAACACCAATCAATCCATTCTGCATATAATTAGCTCAGTGTAGGCAGGCCAGAGCTCAAGCAGCTGCTGCTGCTGCTGGCAGGCCAGGGCCTAGGGTGGGAGCAGAAATGGGACAGGGTGTCCAGCCAGGTACCCTAAACCCACCCCACCCCCAGGTCCTTCTACAACTGCTTTTCATGGGAGCAGCCTCCTGGCAAGTCCATCTTCGGCACCCAGCAAAGCCACAGCTTAACTCCCAGGAAGCCACAGCTGCAAAGTCCCTTTGCTCCCTCAAGTTTCCTACTTTCGAGTTCCCGGTCCATTGCTCGAGGTTTCTGACGTGCATAAAAACCACAAAGAGCTCCCTTTTCTTGGCTAATAAATTTGCAGATGCTTTTTAAAAAATTAAAGTATAACTTAGATGCAGTAAAATTTACCCTTGTTACTGTACAGCTTTATGAGTTTTGAGGAATGTGTACAGTTGTATAACTGTAACCGAGCAGGACCCTACAGGGTCTTCCTGGGACAGACCTCCCCATGTCCTCAACCTCCCTTTTGTTTGTAGAAAAACTTTAGCTTCCTAGGCCTTCCCCGAGTTCCAAAGAATAAATTTAATCAGAGAAGTGATAAAAGGCAAAAGCAAAGGAAAACAGTCAAGCAAGACAAAATAATAGTTTAGCCATTGTTTAATGGCTAAAGTCAAGGACATCTAACTCCTCCTCAAGGACTATAGAGAATATTCTGAGCCATGTCCTTTGAGCCATTTAGCAGATACTGAAACCCCCATCAGGTGGAAGGGTTAACTGTATGCTGCCCACAAGCACATAGACCCCAGACCAGTTGGAACCAGAAGGTTGATGATGTTGACTCCTGATTACCTCACCACCAACCAATCAGAAAAATGTCCACGAGCTGACCACACACCCTGCAACCCCTCTCCCTCATCCTATCGTTATTTATTTATTTATTTATTTATTTTGCGGTATGCGGACCTCTCACTGTTGTGGCCTCTCCTGTTGCGGAGCACAGGCTCTGGATGCGCAGGCTCAGCGGCCATGGCTCACGGGCCTAGCCGCTCTGTGGCATGTGGGATCTTCCCAGACTGGGGCACGAACCTGTGTCCCCTGCATCGGCAGGTGGACTCCCAACCACTGCGCCACCAGGGAAGCCCCCACGTCCTATCTTTAAAAACCTTTCCCTGAAAGCCATTGGGGAGATCAGGTCTTATAAGCAAGCACTAGCTGCCTGGACTCCTTGCTTGGTGCCCTGCAATAAACGCTGCCCTTTCCTTCACCACAACCCAGTGTCATTGGATTGGCTTTACTGGGTGTGGGTGAGTGGACCCAAGTATGCTTCAGTAACATAACCAGCAGCATGATTAAGATCTAGAATCCTTCCATCACCACACAAAAAAATCCCCATTCCCTTCTGTAGTCAACTGCTTCCCCCACCCCCAGCCCCTGGCAACTACTGATCAGTTATCTCTCCCAAAAGTTTTACCTAGGGACTTCCCTGGTGGTCCAGTGGTTAAGACTCTGCCCTTCCACTGCAGGGGGCATGGGTTCAATCCCTGGCTGGGGAACTAAAGATCTCATGTGGTGTTGCCAAAAATAATTTAAAAATAATAATAAAATAGAGAAGTTTAAAAAACAAACATCAAAAACCTCAATATTAAAAAAAAAAAAGTTTTGCCTATTCCAGAATGTCCTATAAATGGAATCATATAGCGTGAGCCTTTTGAATCTGGCTTCTTTGTCTTAGCATAATGCACTTGGGATACATTCATATTGTGGTGTGTGTCCCTGCTTAGCTACTTTTTATGGCTGAGTCATGTTTCATTGCATGCATGTACCACGTCTTGTTTATCCCTTTCCCAGGTGAAGGACATTTGGTTGTTTCTAGCTTGGGGCATTTATGAATAAAGCCACTGTAAATGCTCATATAGAGGTTTTTGTATGAACATAAGTCTTCATTTCACTTAGATAAATACCTAGGAGCAAGATTGCTGGGTCTACGGTAGGTGTATAGATAACTTTATAAGAAACTGACAAACTGTCTTCTAAGATCCTGTACCATTTTACATGCCCACCATCCATGTAGGAGACTTCTGGTAGCCCCATATCTTTGTTACTGCACAGACTTTACAAAATGATGACATCCAGTGCTGGCGACAGCAGGGCCAGCTACATAATTTACGTGGCCCAATTCAAAATGAAAATGTGAGCCCCCTTGTTTCAAACAAAAAGAAAAAGTGCCATTAATGGTATTAAAATAGAAAGTTTTTTCCTTTCTTCTGTAGTCTTTCTCTCATCTTCTCATGGTATTTTTTTAAATTTGCTATTTAATGTTTTAAGTAAAGAAAAACTAAAATTAAAAATTATTAGCATGAACTTTGCCATTTACCATTTATTTTTATATTGTGCAACGCCATTTTTTAAAAAGACTTTTTTTCTTTCTTTATTTCTGGCCGCAGCTTGTAGGATCTTAGTTCCCTGACCAGGGATCAAACCCAGGCCCATGGCAGTGAAAGTGCTGACTCATAACCACTGGACCACCAGAGAATTCCCATGTGCAAAGCCATTATAAATGCAAATATGAGAGCTTTTAACTTGTATGTAGAATCACTGAAATTACATGGTCTGTATTTCATTTATACATGCATGTGTATTTTGTTCTTATCGGAAAGTGGAAATGCTGCAGGTGGCCAAATGATCAGAACCCGCCCAAGGTGGCCATTGGGCTGCCATGTGAATCAGGGCTCTCCCTCCGAGCTGGGCTGGGAAACTCTTCCTCTGGTTTTTTTCTTCTGAAAATAACTCTATTGGCTTTTGCTTTTGTTTCGTGAATATTATGGGTTCATTATAAAAATTTGGGGAAAACAAGCAAAAATAAATAAAATGCATTAAAATGAAAGAAAAAAATCAAACATCTTCCATAGCCACACCATTAGACATTGTAATTTTTTAAATATAAATTTATTTATTTAATTTTGGCTGCGTTGGGTCTTCGTTGCTGTGTGCGTGGGCTTTCTCTAGTTGTGGCGAGCGGGGGCTACTCTTTGTTGTGGTGCATGGGCTCCTCATTGCGGTGGCTTGTCTTGTTGCAGAGCATGGGCTCTAGGCACGCGGGCTTCAGTAGTTGTGGCATGTGGGCTCAGTAGTTGTGGCTTGCGGGCTCTGGAGCACAGGCTCAGTAGTTGTGGTGCACGGGCTTAGTTGCTCCGCGGCATGTGGGATCTTCCTGGACCAGGGCTCGAACCCGTGACCCCTGCATTGGCAGGTGGATTCTTAGCCACTGCACTGTAATTTTTAACATTTTCTTGTGTGTTGTGGCAACAATGTAGATTAGATCCTGTAGAACCCACTGCAGTCTCCCTCTCATGTGCTTTCCCATGGCATCCGGGAAGCTCAAAACTCTTTTTCCCAGGCCTCCCAAAAGCAGAGCTCTGCATGGAACCCAAGCTCTGACAGGCAGCAGCATCCTCACATGACTTGGAAGGTTTTTCTGTGGCAGCAGCTTAAGCAGACAGGAACACTGATGCTAGTCCAAGGCGTCAGAGGTGGAGAGCGGTGGCAGCAGGAAGGCTTCCACTGGAGCAGTCCATGGTGGGACTGGGCATCTTCCCGGCTGGGTTGTTTTCTGTAGCATCCAAGTGTGGTTCCCTAGGCCTCCTGGGAATTTTGTAGTGAACTAAGTCTCTGCAACAAACCTCTTTCTACTTAACCAGTTAGAGTGGATTCTGTTGTCTGCAATGAAGAACTCAACCTTTGGGTCTCAGCTTATCTTTTATTGTCTCCTTCATAGCACTTACCAAAATATGGAATTGCCTTGTTTATATATTTGTTTACCTACTTAGTGTCTTTTAATGAGGAGGAACCAGTTCTGTCTTGTTCACCACTTTGATCCCAGTGGCTATCCCACAGCAGCATTTGGTAGCTATCTGTTGGGTGAAATAATTGGTCACCTTCCAGCACCCCTTACCCCAAGAGAGAGCAGAAACACTAGCCTCACCACTTCTGTGGACCAAGTGGGCTGTATTCCCTCTATGCGTACAACTGCTCCCCACTGCCACCAACACTTGCTGATTGCCTCTTTTTGCAGAGAAATGCAATGTTGTAGAAGATTCCCACTTGCACCCCTCTTTGTTGCTAGTGACTTAAAAAGACTATAAGGATGAATCAGCTCACTGTGGCCAGCTCCCTGCTTCCCTTCAATGAGCAAAGCCCTGCTCTGTGGTGAGTATACGTGTCTGTGTGTGATAGCTGGGGACAGATTTCTGAATAGAATAAGACCCACAGACTCAGGAGGGCAAACATTATATCATTCATTCATTCCACAAACACGTACCAAGTGCCTCCTATGCATGTATGTGCAAGGTGCTGGAAGGGATCCAGACCTCCCAATAAATGCCCCTTTGTAATCAGACTTTCTCCTTTTGGCCATCAGACTGTCACCTAAATTAGTTGAAGTCTCTAAGCTTTTAATTATGAGCCTGATAATGCAACTTTCCCATGGGGTTGTGCAATTTCAGGCACAAACCCTACGTTTGAAATACAGGTGCAGGAATAGATGTCAGTGACATCATTTGAAAGGATTACTGTGCAAGCAGCCCAGCCCCTGGATGCCTGCCGACTTCAGGCCGGAGCCACGACACACATGAGCTCTGTGATGAAGGTGGCCTCATGGCTCTGCATCCCAGCACTGCTTGGGGTGCCAGGACATATACCGTGACCTCTGCCATTGCCATACACCTGCTGGAACTGTGGGCAAAACCACTGCCCTGTTCCAGGTCTGAACCTGGAAGGGGCAGGCCCAGTTCCTTGTGGCCCCAGGGCTGCTGGGACCACACCTACCACCACCTGTCTCACCTGTCAGAGGGGGTGGGGTGGGAGGGCGCTGAGAGGTGAGTGCTGTAACCCTTTCCTCTCCTCTGGCTAGGGGACCTCTCTGTATGTGGAGCATGGGAGATGGACCTGAATGTGTTTCTGGCCAGTTCATGGAAAGGCCTGCTTGGTTATTGAAATCAGAGCCTGCCCATCTTTGGAACTAGGAATGAGGTCTTTGATCAGGCTAAAATTTGGGGATCTAGAAATGAACCCACTGCAGCGTCTGCCCTCAAGGAAAGACAAGCAAATACAGTAGAATGTGAGAAGCCTTTTCTGTCATCATCAAATGCTCTAGGGCCCACCATGGGCTCTGCAGAGCCTATAGCATGACCCCCACTGTGGCCATGCCTACAGTCCAGTGGGAAAGACGGCAAATGAAAAGTCATGACATTGAGCTGGGATGAGTGTTAAGGTCAGAGAAGCAAGAGCCAGGAGCGTAGAGAGCGGGGGGCGGGGGGGGGGGGCGGGGGGGTGGTGGTGGTGGTGGGGGCTGACCTAGCCTGGGGTCAGGAGGCCTGTCTGAGGTCCCGACAGGTTGGAGGCATTAGCTGGGGGAGGTGGGAGGGAATGGGTGCCCCAGGGGTGCAGGGGTTGGGTGTGTGCTGGGGGGCACAAGAGTGGGAAGAGGTGAGCCCAGAGGTCAGACCCTGGTGGGAGGGAGCACGGCAAGAGGATTTGGGTCTTTATCTCATGGATGTGGGAGCTACAGAAGCTGTCACGCGGACAGACAGGAGGCCAGACAAGCGTTTTCTGTGACGGCTGCCTCTGGCCTCAGTGTGGCAAGAACACAGCCCCTCAGGGAACATCCTGGCAGTCAGGGGCGAGGCCCTCTTCCTCCTGGGTGGTCTGTCAGCACGGCTCAGAGCAGTGACTCTCAGAAGCTTCCAGCAACAGGCTGACTCATGCGGTGGCGGCCGCTCGCCCAGTCAAAGATGGAGCTGGAAGGGCCATGGCCTGGCGCTGCCCGGGACAGATGGCAAAGACGTGCCAGCTGCTCCCTGCAGGGCGTTTCTGAGGAAAACCCCCTCCCGCCCCACGCGCGGCCTCCGCTGCCTCCCTGAACTTGCCCAGCTGGCTGCGCCCTGGCTTCTGGCTTGTCACAGCCAGAATAACCAGATGGGACCTGTGGGCCCGCGGCCAAGCCCTGCCACGTTATCGAGTCCTGGCTGGGAAGGAGTCAGGTCTGGGAAACCTCTGCCCCCTCTCAAAGCACCGTGGGAGAATCCACACCCCAAACCGGTCCCTTCTCTCCAGCCTCCTTCCTTCCCCAGTAAGCTTTCTCCTTACTTAGCCTCTTGACTCCCTCTATATTTTCAATGTTTATTTATTGACTTTTGTAAGCAGAGGGAACTGGAAAGGAGCTGAGAGTCACAGTGAGCCTGATTCTGAAGCCCACTCACCCCGACTTCCCTCCCACTGGACCAGTGACTGCGGGGGACTGTGCAAAGACCGTGGGCTGTGGTCAGGTCGGGTGCCACCCACAATCTGGCTGTGACCCCTGCCAAGCAGATGGAGACCATGACCCGTGGGGGAGGATGGAAGTGCAGGGAGAGGTCAGGGGTGAAAAGAAAAGCTCTTAACAGCGGCAACTGCCCTAGCACAGGCAAACGCCCAGAACCTCTGGTCTTCACCCTCAGATAAATGGAAAATTCCTCATGTGCTCCCTGCGGGGTGAAACAGCAAACCCACCTGAATCCAGGACAGAACAGATTTTTCAGCTGCCTACAAGCTCCTCACATGTCCATTGTTAAAGGTGTACAAGAATGTTCGCTACAGTAATTGTTACTAATTGGGAAGAATTCGATGTTCTAGAATTAGAAGACCTAGAGCAGCTCGGGCTGCGAGGACAAAGTACCACAGGCTGAGGGTGGAGGGGTCAGGGGTGGGGTGGGGCTTAAACCACGGTAATTTGTTCTCTCGCAGTTCTGAAGGCAGGAAGGCTGAGATCAAGGTGTTGGAAGGGTTGGTTTCTTCTAAGGCCTCCCTCCTTGGCTGGCAGATGGCCACCTTCCTTCTGAGTCTTCATCTGATCTTCCCCCGGGCAGGTCTGCATCCTAATCTCCTGTTCTCAGAAACAGTTTCACTGCAGTTGCAAAGAACAAGGAAGATCTATATGTATTGACAGGGAAAGAGTTCCCAGCTTATTGTTAAGTGGAAAAAGTAAGTCACTGGACAATATGATACTGATATCAGTGGTTCCCTCTGGAGAGGTAACAGGATTGGGGTAAGGGTGGGGTGAGGGAGACATTTATATGTGTAAGTCTGTGCAGAGATTGGATTATTGTTCTCAATTCTTCACTCCCCTCCTTGCCCTGGCTTTGCAGCTTCTCCCCTGTGGGCTGGGTATATCTCCCTGGCCCGTGGATGTTGAACTTGGCCGGGTGACTTGGTTTGGCCAATAGAATTTGGATGGAGGTGCCCAGAGCAGAGGCCTTAAATGTGCTTGCTTGGTATAGTTTGGTCTCTCAGGCTTCTGTGACCCTCAGTGAGAAGAAGGCACCCCAGGAAATGGCTGACCACGAAGACCACAGTCTTTAAGACTGACCTTCCTGCTGCCAATGGAGACCATGAAGACATGACAAGAAGGGCTGAACCGAACCACAGCCTGGCGCTAGCCCAGCCGACAACACACCTGTGAGCAAGAAAAATACATGCTTACCTGGAAAACATTATGCTGAGTCAAGTAAGCCAGACACAAAAGGACGAACATCGTACGATCCCACGTATATGAAATATCTAGAAAAGGCAAATTCACAGACAGAAAATAGATTAGAAGCTACCAGGGGAGGAGAATGAGGGGAGAGAGGGGAAAGAAGGGCTATTACTTAATGGGCACAGAGTTTCTGCTTGGGGGGATGAAAAGGTTTTGAAAACAGATGTTATGATAGTTGCACAACATCGCAAATGTACTTAATGCCACTGAATTGGACACTTAAAATGGTTAAAGTGGTAAATTTTGTGTTATGTATATCTCATACCACAATTTTAAAAAATAATAATGTAATATACCAAAAATACATTGAATTGTACACCTTACTTTTAAAAATATTTATTTATTTTATTTACTTATTTTCCTTAGTCTGTGTCGGGTCTTAGCTGTGGCACACAGAGTCTTTGCTGAGGCATGCAGGATTCTCTCTAGTTGTGGTGCGGTGGCCTCGCAGCATGTGGGATCTTAGTTCCCTGACCAGGGATTGAACCCATGTTCCCTGAATTAAAAGGCAGATTCTTTACCACTGGACCACCAGGGAAGTGCCTGAATTATATACAGTTTAAACAAGTAAATTGTATGGCAGGAGAATTATATTTCAATAAAGCTATGCAAAAAGAAACCCACATTGTTTAAGCCATTAAGTTTTGGGTGATTTGTTAAGCAGCGCTTGTGCAGCACTAGCTGACTGATACAATATGTATGCATGTGTTTTATAATGAGCACATATTATTTGTGTAATAAAAATATGCAAAATCAGAATTTATCGGGTTCCCTCTGAACAGGCCCCTCTTTTCTGTTTTCCTGCCCAGTGGTGGCACCAGGGCATTTATGGACATTGCTCCTCTAAATTTGGAGTGACACTTTGCTTCTCTCTTTATTCTTGGCGGTAACCCAGACCCAAATCCTGGCCGTTCCTGTAGACTGTGTCTCCACTCGGCTCTGCAGCATCTCCCAGAACATGTTTTCATCTCCCTTGGCCTGGATTGTTTCCTGGCTTCCCAGGTGGTCTCCCTGCCAGGGTCTATCCAGGCCATGGGGGAAGAATAATTTGCAACCTGTTTCCAGTACGTTACTCTGCTCAGCCAGCCCTGAGCCTGCCTCTCAACACACACACACACACATACACACACACACACACACACACACACACACACACACACACACGCTTTTCATCTGTAAAGAAGGCTTACGACAGCCTCTGCTGCCCATCAGAACAAATCTAAGCCCCTCAAATGTCACCTGGATATGCACCCAGGGGTACGATGTGATGATGTCCCAAAATTGATGAGCTGGAGAAAAAGCTGCTGTAGGCGGTCGGGCCTCTGCTCCCTTCCTGTCTCTCCTTCATATCTGTTCTTTCTCCACCTTCAGGATTTTATGGAAGATGAGAAAACCTCCAGTGCTGCAAATAAAGGGAATGTTCAGTTCAAAACATTGGTTTAGAAGTTGAGAACGTGAAAGACGCTAATGACTAATTGTAGTGGCTTCTAATTCAAAACTGAAAGAGGACATACATAACCAAGGCGATGGGTAAGAGATGATTGTTTAGAATATAGCTCAAAATTGTTAAAGGAATTGAGTTTTAGTGTCGACACAAAGCTCTCTCCATCCTTTTTTATTTCTTCATATGAACAGAGTGTCTCAACATTTACATCTATAAATATGGAAAATAGGAACAGAATTAATGCTGAATCCCATCTCATTCTAGAAAAAGGGAATAGCTAGCCATGCAGACATGAATTAAGTGGAATTAAAAAGTTGCATCCATCTCATGGATATTTGTTTCAGATTTTCCATTTAATAATTATTCTTCAAAATCATAAATATATTTATGATTTTTGATTGTGTACTAACAAAAATAGTGATGTCAACTTAGAAGAAAAATATGACACAAAACCTTATGGTCACAGGAAACAAAGTTTTCAATTTATGTACATATTCTTGCCGCTGAGAGGCAAGTTAGGGTGCTCAGTAACAGACATTCAAACATAAACTATTATATGAAGATAAAATGCTGGGGGTGGGAGTATAATGGAAATATGAGTTCTGGGGTGAAAATAAATGTAAACTTAACAAATGTTAGAGACGCTTACTCATGAGTATTTAAAATAGATTATGGTTTGTATGGAATCCATAAGGTATTTCGATTTCATTGGATGCCTGGTTAAAAAAAATCATACATGCAGTTTTATTTTTAGAAAATCAGCATATACAATCTACTGGAAATTACATCCTTTGAATTTACAACGAGAACGTTTAGATACAAATTTAGCATTAATCGAGGAGGTGTGTAGACGCTTCTCAAGATTATTGTAGGAGGTGCACGTGAGGAAACACTTGCGGAAACTGCTGCTGGGGGTGAGGGATGAGCTGGTGAGAGCCCCGCGCCGCGCCGTGGTCCGACTCGGGACGGAGCCCCGCCTCGCGTAGCTACGAGCCGCTCGAACTTGGGCAGGTCGCCCAGCCTCTGTGAGTCTGCGTTTGCGCATCGGTGTGTGTAGTGCAGCGGTAACACCGGCCCCCTCCGGGTGGTTTACCCGGCAGTAAATGAGCCGCCGCCGTGTAAGCGTTCAGCCTCCATTCAGCCAAGTGAGGGGGGGAGGTGGGGAAGGGAGAAGCAATCCTGGAAGGAAAAGGGGATGAGATTGCTCAGAGCAGGTGTCCTTTGACCTGGCTGAAGAAGGGCAAGGAGGAGATCCCGGCACAGAAAAGGGGCCTGATACGGGAAAAACCGTGTCAGGCGGAGGGAACAGCCCTCGCGAAGGCCTGGAGGTGGGAACTGCTTGCTCCAGGAGCCCCTGCCCCCAGCCCCCGGCGGAAAGGGACAACCTGCCTTCACCCGGCCACGGTCACCCATCACTAGACGAGCCTGGGGGTCGCCACCTGCAGGAGCCTCTGCGCCTGCGACCCTGATGGGCACGTAACACCGACCACTGAGCCCTTTATTTAGGACTCAGGGCGCAGCCAGCCGTCGGGTCCCTCCAGCGTATCCAGGAGGTGCTCAGTGGGGTTTCTGTATCTGCCCAGATTCTGCCGCAGCTTGGGCTTCCTTGAGGCAGTAAGGAAGTCAGTCAACGCTCCCCAGGCCTGGAGACCTGGGTGAAACTGCCGCGACACTCCCTGTTTGCCGTTCTCGGGGTCCCCGGATTCCTCCGTGCGTGTGTGCTGGGGGCGGGATCCCTCTGCCTGGGCCTCTGTTCTCCCGCACCTGCCGGGCGTCCTGGGGCCCCAGCAACCTTAGGCCGGAGCACACTCCCTCGGCCGGGTTCCCGCAGCGGAGCGTGGGAGGGAGAGCTCCCCCAGGGTTGGGTAAGTTTCATCCAATCTGCTAGGCCCGGGGTCCAGGCAACCTACGCCGTCCGCGACTCCTCCTAACGAGACGGGAGGACGCCGTAAGGTGCCCACCCCTTATCTGCACCGACCTCACTCCCAGGGGTCTCTCTCCAAATAATCCGCGCTCCCCCGCCCAATGTTCTCTACACCAACAACCAGGAATTCTGGTGCCTGCTCTTAAGATATTATTTTTCACCTTCTTACGCTGATGTTGTGAGTTTCCCTCTTAATGGGTGATTTAAAAAACACTCCCCAACACTTCATAATGAAACATTTTCAGATAAACTGAAACGTTGAAACAATTGTACAGTACGGTGAATATTCGTACATCCACCTCCTAGACCTACGTTAACGTCTCGCTACTCTCGCAGTCTCCCGAATCTCTCCCCACTTCTCTGTCCTTAGGTCCGTCAGGCTATCAAGCCGTCTTACCCTTTGAAACACTTCAAACTTGCAATCGTCCAAAGCCCTTCTGTTAGCCTGTCGTTGGTTGGAGTTCAGTCTTAGTTTACATTTTTTAAGGTAAAATTTACACACAGCGAAATATACAGATTTTAAGTGTGCCTTCCTCTGGTCGATTTTAGATGGTACATGGAAGAGTGCTTTTTATTTTAATATTTATTTTAACGTGTATTAGGTGAAAAATAAACATCTGTTTTCCACTTATAATAGTGACAAAGTTTCCTTTAACGATGAATGTATTTAAATGAGCTGATATAAAGGGCTGGGGGTAAGAGAGGGGAGAGGGCTTCCAAGATGCTGAGGCTGCGACCCGAGTTGTCGTTTCCAGAGCTGCGGACGCTTCTATGAAGGGTGGTCTCAGCCGCCGAGCTCCGGGCAGAGGTGGGAACTTGGAGCGTCATAAGGGGCTGGGCACCCGACTGGATCTGGGGATCTGCGGTGGGGCCGGAGTAGTGTGCATTGTGTGTGCGCGTGTGTGTTTTCAAATCATTATGCATGTGCGCCCCGACTCCAGTTGTTTGAGGCTGAGAGTGTCTCTGTGAACGCAGCACCCAGCACAAGGCCGGGGACACGGTAGGTGCCCAAGAAGTGTTTCACGAGATAACGCATGTGCAAACGCTTTGTAAACAGTCTACAAAAATAAGAGTTTACAACAGCAGGAAGAATCCCACGGCCCCGGATCCCCAGTACTCGGCACATGGGGTCCGACAAGCCGCAGTGCTTGTTGATTGATAAATAGACCGGTAGGCGGAGGAAGACCGGAGCGGCATGGCCGGTTCAGCCAGGGCGGGCACTGGGGTCGGCAACTCCTGTGTCCGGGATCAGGGACTCAGCGGAGAAAATGAAAACGTGGTTTTCTGAGCATGCGTACTGGGCCGCCGCATGAGACTCATTATCATTCTCCGAGAAACGGCTGGTAGGTGCCTCGTTAGCGCAGTAGGTAGCGCGTCAGTCTCATAATCTGAAGGTCGTGAGTTCGATCCTCACACGGGGCACGATACTTTTGTTCGCTCCAGCTCCTTTATCGTCCTAGAAGGATAGGTTTTACTTGCTTGTGAGGGGATCTGTAGACCCTGGGCGCCCGCGCTTTTCCGCCCTGGGGTCACCAGCGTATTGGCATAGCCAACCCGAAGTACCGAGGCGGGGCATAGTCGTTGATGGAAGATAACCACTCTTCTGCTCCGCCGCCCTGACGGCTCCGGCGTTCTGGGCCCGGGTGGGAGGACTGGAAGGGAGGCCAGCGCCTGAAGACGGGGCGGCAGGGGGTGGGGCATGGGGTGTGGGCACGTGAGGAAGACTAGCGCGCGGCGGGCTGGGGCCCGGGTGAGCCCCTCGGGAAGATCCCCACTCTCACCACCAGCGTTGCGGCCCGGGTACCCAGGAGGTGCACTCACCCTGTCGTCCCACCCTCCACCAGGTGTCCTACCTTGGCCCTTGAGCCCTGATGGTGGCGGGAACGTGCACAGCCCTGGGTGAGGGGAGGCCGGGGTGCTCGAGGTCCAGGAGGACGCTGAGGGCGCCGCTGCCTGCAAAGCCACCTAATGGAGGCCCCAGGGCAGTGCCTGGAACCCAAAGTTTCCTGGGGAGGGTCCTGATTATCAACACCTGGCCCCAGGGAAGGGTGGGTCTAGGCAACTGTGGGGAAGTGGGCGGCACCGTGATGAGAGGCCAGACAGTGCACCGCGCTGAACACCTTGGTGAGGAGTTTGGGCTGCAGAGCTTTGAAGTGGCAGAAGATCGGTCTCGGGGATGGGGGTGTTAGGGAGGTCATGCAGGCAGCAGCCCGGCCTAACGTGACAGGGGCTGTGCTGACGCTGCATCTGAAACAGTTGCTGCATTGCAATGATCACCCGTGAAATTTCTGATAATTCAGTCATTCTGAACAGGTCAAATAGCAAATTAAATTGAGATGTGATGTAAAAGGGAAGAACCTTCGTGTTCTGTTACAAGTTAATCACTAAACGGATGTTGCCTATAAGCTTAAATTATACATAACGGCCCATCTCTGGGAACCCTGCTTCCTAGGTAATGAGCATTAAGCTGAAATACCTTTGTTTAACTCACAGGAAACATCCTGACCAGGCCCACCTGTGCATGACTGCAGCGAGGAAGAAATTAACACATCCCCTCCGGAGGCTGATGGGAACCAGGAAGTGTTTGACTTTACTTCCCACCCCAAACACACACTTTTAGTATAAAAGAAGCCTCAGTTCTAGCTCAGATAACGTGGTTCTTTGGGATACGAGTCCACTGTCTTCTTGGTCTGCTGGCTTTCTGAATAGAGTCGCTATTCCTTGCCCCAGCAAGTCCTCTCTCCATTTATTGGCCTGTCCTGCCTTGCTACTCCTGGCTAGCTGGCAGTTGGGGGATTTGGGGGTAAGGCCCAGCAGCTGCTGCAACCGCTTGTCCTGAGGATCTTCCGTTCAGAACTCCCCGAAGCTGCACTGACTGCCCCAGCGCTTGGCAGTTGGAGCAAGGAATCAACATTTGGGAGCAGACAGGCTCCATACAGGGGGGTAAGTCACTCTGGCTGTGTACAGCCAGGAGCTTTATTTCCTCTCCATTTGGGGTTTGGGGAGTTTTCTCTGGAATAAGCCAATTTGTATTTGAGTGGGGTACCCTGTTGGAGAGAGGAAGGAGTTGTTGGACTTTTACCTGATTTGTGAACTGGTTCATTTGTTTCTTTGGACGCTAGCATTTGTGTTTGGGGTTTGTGTTTTGCTCGTCTTGAAATTCTGTCTTTAAAAATGGGAAATGGGGCTTCCCTGTTGGCGCAGTGGTTGAGAGTCCTCCTGCCGATGCAGGAGACACGGGTTCGTGCCGTCCGCGGCTGGGGCCGTGAGCCATGGCCGCTGAGCCTGCGCATCCGGAGCCTGTGCTCCGCAACGGGAGAGGCCACAACAGTGAGAGGCCCGCGTACCGCAAAAAAAAAAAAAAAAAAAAAAGGGAAATATTTCAACTATTCCTAAAGAAAGTCCTCCGAGGTGCATTTTGGATAAGTGATCTGATTACAGCTATGAACCCATGGGTGAGGGGAAGATGACATTTTATTGTAACAATGTGTGGCCACAGTACCTGTTAGGATCTCCGCAAGGGGTTTAGGCAGGGTTATCCTGGGACCCTGTGCACCATGTACTGCCACCCTTGCTGTGTTAATTACTTCATTTATGATCCCCTTATGGTCTCCGGTGTCGTTGGTATATGTAAAACCTCAAGACCAAACTTGAGGGTTTACTTAGGATTTTCTGTTTGTCCTTTGCGTTTTCCGTTTCATTTTGTTTGGTACTATTTCTCCATTTACAGCCAAATCAGTTTTGTGATACTTAAAACTTTTGCTGATGTCAAATGGAGGAAAGGAACAGAAAAAGACAAAACCAAAACCTGTCTGTTCTTGTCCAAGGGAGGGACATTCACAGGAAGAAGAGAAAGGTTCTACTTGTTTCCTAACATCACCAAAAGCTACAAATAGAAATAGAAGTGTCTTTTCCATTAATATTAGTAAAAAGGGTTTAGCCATCTAGACAGGTGACCTTGATTTGTCCCATTTGCCAGAAACCCAATCTGAATCTAACCTCTTCTGTAACTGATGGGTTTTACACTGTTGGACCTGACTCATGGGTGAAATTTCAGAATGGTAACCATGAGGTCCCTGTGTCTGTGTACTTGTACATGTGTTATAGATGTGTGGCATTGCCAAAATTAATTTTTAAAAGAGCTCTATTTAATTGGCTTAAAGGAAATTAAGCACTTATATAAATACTCAAAAATAAAAGAAACTGGCCAGAATGAATTTCGGGTTCACATGATCTAGGAAATATTCAGTATTGAATTAATATCTGGTATTAATTAGCTTGAGCTTGTTGGTTTGATTAATACATACCTGTCTTTAGGGTCATCAACGTTAAGTATAATACTTTTATTGTACTTAGGTTTAGTAGAAATGAAGTAAGACCTTATTATTCCTGTTACAAAGTTTGTCAGCAAGAAAAACAACAATATGACGAAGATTTTAAGTAAATAAAATAGAGGTAAATGAGGTAAGACTTTAAGGTAGACTCTATAGGAATAATTATGTTTTGGGAATGTCCATCTAAAATAGTCTCTACAGATTTTCAAAACTTGAAACTAAACTAAGTTAAATGAAGAGAATTCAGTGGGTGGTTTCGAATAGGATAAAACATTAGAACATTAACTTCTGGGCAGGTCTAAATGTACCTACTTTTGCCCTCTTAGGAGAGGAAGACTAAAGCAAAAGTTTGTCAGTCAGGAAACTCTGGTATGGCAAAGAGTTTACTATTACTTGCTTTTTGGTTTTCGCTAAAGATTAAGGTTTTAAGGTTAAGAATTGTGACGGAAACACTTCAGTATGCAAAGATACGGGATGTGTGTTTTCAGCAAAGAAGGTATGAGGAATGAAAATGCATTTTGTTAAAGGGAAAAGGGTGGTTTTGTCCTAGAGCTGGTTGTTTCTGAATGGAAAAGAAAATGAGGAACAGATTAACATGGATACAGAAAGTTGTGGAAGGTTTGTGGAGGAGGAACACTGAAAGAATTTTGTGCATAGTCAGGACTGGCTAACGTAAGATTGAAGCTAATTAAGAAAATGAATCTTAAAGGTAAGGTGGTACAAAACCTGAATTTGGTTCTCTAAGAGGACAAAGTTTTCTTAAAATATTGAACTGCTTTTTTAAAAAAATTTTTAAAATTTTATTTTATTTTTTTATACAGCAGGTTCTTATTAGTCATCCATTTTATATACATCAGTGTATACATGTCAATCCCAGTCTCCCAATTCATCCCACCAGCACCCCCACCCCCAGCCACTTTCCCCCCTTGGTGTCCATATATTCTCTACATCTGTGTCTCAACTTCTGCCCTGCAAACCAGTTCATCTGTACCATTTTTCTAGGTTCCACATACATGCGTTAACATACGATATTTGTTTTTCTCTTTCTGACTTACTTCACTCTGTATGACAGTCTCTAGATCCATCCACGTCTCAACAAATGACTCGGTTTCATTCCTTTTTATGGCTGAGTAATATTCCATTGTATATATATACCACATCTTCTTTATCCATTCGTCTGTCGATGGGCATGTCGGTTGCTTCCATGACCTGGCTATTGTAAATAGGGCTGCAATGAACATCGGGGTGCATGTGTCTTTTTGAATTATGGTTTTCTCTGGGTATATGCCCAGTAGTGGGATTGCTGGATTGTATGGTAATTCTATTTTTCGTTTTTTAAGGAACTTCCATACTGTTCTCCATAGTGGCTGTATCAATTTACATTCCCACCAACAGTGCAAGAGGGTTCCCTTTTCTCCACACCCTCTGCAGCATTTGTTGTCTGTAGATTTTCTGATGATGCCCATTCTAACTGGTGTGAGGTGATACCTCATTGTAGTTTTGATTTGCATTTCTCTAATTATTATTGATGTTGAGCAGCTCTTCATGTGCTTCTTGGCCATCTGTATGTCTTCTTTGGAGAAATGTCTATTTAGGTCTTCTGCCCATTTTTGGATTGGGTTGTTTGTTTCTTTAATATTGAGCTACATGAGCTGTTTATATATTTTGGAGATTAATCCTTTGTCCATTGATTCATTTGCAAATATTTTCTCCCATTCTGAGGGTTGTTTTTTCGTCTTGTTTATAGAGAACCAGCTTTTAGTTTTATTGATCTTTGCTATGGTTTTCTTTGTTTCTATTTCATTTATTTCTGCTCTGATCTTTATGATTTCTTTCCTTCTGCTAACTTTGGGTTTCGTTTGTTCTTCTTTCTCTAGTTTCTTTAGGTGTAAGGTTACATTGTTTATTTGAGATTCTTCTTGTTTCTTGAGGTAGGCTTGTATAGCTATAAACTTCCCTCTTAGAACTGCTTTTGTTGTATCCCATAGGTTTTGGATCATTTCATTGTCATTTGTCTCTAGGTATTTTTTGATTTCCTCTTTGATTTCTTCAGTGATCTCTTGGTTATTTAGTAACATATTGTTTAGCCTCCATGTGTTTGTGTTTCTTATGTTTTTTTTCCCTCCTGGGTCATCTTCACTATCATTATTCTGAATTCTTTTTCTGGAAGGTTGCCTATCTCCACTGCAGTTAGTTGTTTTTCTGGGGTTTTATCTTGTTTCTTCATCTGGTACATAGCCCTCTGCCTTTTCATCTTGTCTATCTTTTTGTGAATGTGGTTTTTGTTCCACAGGCTGCAGGATTATAGTTCTTCTTGCTTCTGCTGTCTGCCCCCTTGAACTGCTTTTTGTAATAGATTGTGAGTTTCTTTAAATGATCTGTATTTACCACTGAGATCTTTTATTATCACTGGTTAAGTGAATGAGTATTGTTTCACAGTGACCTGTGATTCTGTTTGACCAAGTGTTTTAAAGCTTTTTGACATTTTTGACAGACTTCCCAAAGATCAAATTCTAAATGGAGTTCATTTGACCTCTAGCTAACTTTTGAGGTCTTCCATGGGGTCCCTGGAACACCTCAAATTATTTGTTTCTCTCCATTTCAGAGAGAGGAATATTAAACTAACTAGGCTTATTTGGTATGTTAAATTACATGGGAAGCATTGTCAAATAAGTGGTGATACAAGCTAAGAAGTTTTATCTTATGGGTAAACATTATTAATATACACATTCTAGAAACTATATGGAACTCCTACAATTCTGGTATATCCTAGTAAATGATATTGGTCATAATTTTAGTAATTATCTTAAATTGTTGTATGTCACAGCAGTAACCAAGTTTCTTTTCAATTGCACTGTAGTCCCAGTTTGCCTTTTGCCAAAGCAAAAAGGCATCCTTTCAATGGTTAGAGATGATCAATTGCTATCTATGGTTTTACAGTGGCTTTTGAATACCTCTATAGCTATTTTGTGAGGAAGCAGGGAAGAATGATGAAGTCCTTTATGTGCAAGCATTTGTGTTATTACATCATGGAAAATAAGAAGGGAAGGGAATAAGAGTGAGGGTATGTTGCTTCAGACCTTAACTCCTCCGGCTCAGCTAGCTGTCCCATCTCCTCTGGCCATTATGCCAGTATATCCACCCTTTCCACCACCTTCCATGCCTGTCTAGCCCCAATTCCTGACACTGGGGCTCAGGACTGCCCCTCCTTCTAGGGATCAATTAGAAAAGCCTGTGTTAGCTTCTGGGGTACAAGGACTTGGTCCCATGATCACCATCTAAGACCCAATAGTGTATCCAATTTGGGCCAGAAGCCACTCCCAGAGCAGGGAGGTTTCCATTGCTGTTATCTCATACAGGGGGCTAAATGCAAACAACCAGCCAGCTGGGTTTCTCATCCTTCTTTAACTGGAAGGATCACACCCCTCCTTTATAGGGAGGATCCTCTACACCTGAAGCCCACTTGACAGGATCCACAGCTGAACCAAATTAGGACCACAATGAGGGAGGAATGCCCTTATTAGAGCACTACTAATTAGTATATCTTGGCAGGGCTTTGAAAAGGGGAACCAAAGCAAAAGAATTTGAATAAAATTAAAGAAATCCAGCAAAACAAATGAAGACCTCTCTGAATTTTTGGAAAGGATTTGTTAAGCCTATAGACGTCATCCTAATGCAGATCCCAAGACCCCTGAAAATATTAGAATGATAAATTTGACCTTTTTTGGAGGGGAAGGAGGGGGCAAAGTGCTTCAGATATCAGGAGAAAGTTGCAAAAACTAGGTGGTGCATTTGGAATGAACCCTTCTCAATTGGTAGATGCTGCTTTTAAAGTGTTCAACAGGGAACACCAGAGAAAAGAAGATGCAAAATGAAACGCCACGTTTTTGACACCAGTGTTGGATTCCCAGAAGGCGAGTAACCGAAGAAATAAGCCATCACTATGGGGGAGAAACAATGCACTTACTGTAAGGAGGAACCACTGCCCAAGGCTAAAACAAAAGAAAAGCAAAAGATGAGAGTCTCTAACAGGGTAGAAAGGGAGGAACACTGATGAATGAAGAGGCCCAGGGGCTCCCTTGGACTTGAGGCACTTAATTCCCCACAGGAGCTCCGGGTAAAATTGAGGGGAATGAGCCGATTGACTTTCTGACAGATTTCACCCTGAAGTCTTTCACCAGAACAGCTTGACCTCAGAGTCCCACCAGGACACACTTAAGCCTACAGATGGGGCTCCTGAGAACCCCGGAAAAAGAGACAGAGCTCTCTCTAACCCATCACAGGTCTACGAAAAGGTAAGACCAGGAGTGTGTGCTAATGGCATCCCAGGGAAGGCCAAAAGCACATGACCAGTATGAATCCTATTAAAAAGGGACGCTGGGACACCTAATCTATCCTCTGAGGCAAGAGGATGGACCAGTCAAAATACCAGCCAGTGTATTCAGAAAAGGACAAAGAGAGGGCCAAAGAGTGGGGTTTCACTTGGGTCACGCCTGGCTGGAAATGGAGTGCACAGGTTTTTTGTTTCCTGAGGCACTCTTATGCTGCAGCCCATTCATAATAGTGCCCATTATAGGAGAGATGCCACCTTACAAAGGGTTCAAATATATATATATAATGGGGCCTAACAAAAGACCATCCAGCAAGTCACTCAGAATTGCATGATTTGTGCTAAAAATAATCCGAATACTGCTGTCAGACCTCCCCAGACAGGGACTCAACAGAGGAATCTGCCCCACCGAGGACTGGAAAATGAACTTTACTCAAATGCCTTGAGCTGCAGGAAGTTTCAGATAACATGCTAGTGTGTGTGGACACGTTTTCAGGATGGGTGGAAGCATACCACCTGGACAGAAAGGCTCTAAAGTGGTGAAAGCCCTCCTTAGGGAAATTATCCCCTGATTTGGATTACAGCATTGCTTTCATCCCAGAGACCACAGTCATCAGGAAAAACCAAGAAAATGAATCATACATTAAAAGGAACATCATTGGACTATGTCAGAAGACTAATTTAACTTGGGATAAGGCCTTGCCAGTTACCCTGCTATGGATCAGTGGCTCCCAGAAACAGTCTTAAATGAAGCCCCTTTGAAATATTGTCTGGTAGGCCATTCGAGGTGCCTGCCTGGGCAGGAGAATCTATAAATGCTTTAAAATACCGAGCAGCTGCCAGCTACGTGAAAACTTTGGGCATTATACTAACCTCTGTTCATGACTTGACCTCCAGCAGGCCTGCCTGTCCAACTGAAGTAGATGGTAATTTCATTATAGCTGGAGAAGCTTCAACCAATTTGTTTAATTTTGTCCAAATAAATAGCACAGGAATTTAGTATATGTACTGGCAACCAGAACCAAAACCCCAAGTTCAATTACAAATTAGACAACAAAGTGCTAAGGAGTTTCATCAGGTTCAAATAATTGTAGGTATAAAAGGACTGACTAAAGATTCTAAGGAATAGTCATTGCCTCTGTTCAGTAAGTAGCCAGAGCGATATTCATCCCTTTTGCCACAAGATTGTGGAACGGACCTTGACAGTAGGGAATTGTAATAGGGAATAACCTTTGTATTCGATTAGTAATACAAGTTAATCACTAAAGGGATGTTGCCTATAAGCTTAAATTTTACATAATGGTCCATCTCTGGGAACCCTGCCTCCCAGGTAATGAGCTTAAGCTGAAATACCTTTGTTTAGCTCATAGGAAACATCCTGACCAGGCCCACATGTGAATGACTACAAGAAGGAAGAAATTAACATATACCCTCTGGAGGCTGACCGGAACCAGGAAGTGTTTGGCTTTAATCCCTCCCCTTTTAGCATAAAAGAAGCCTGAAATAACTCAGGCAAGATGGTTCTTTGGGACATGAGTCCGCATCTTCTTGGTCTGCTGGCTTTGTGAATAAAGTCACTATTCCTTGCCCCAGCAACTCCTCTCTCCATTTATTGGCCTGTCCTGCAGCAAGCAGCAGGAGCTTGGACTCAGCAACAGTGATGGCTGTAACCACCCCTTCATCTTTCAAGTCTTTGATAGCACACTGGTCTCCGCAATTCTCCATTGAGGATGTGATAATACTTTTGGGTTAACATCGTGGTAGGGAGGACTTTCAGAGGCCTTCACTTGGCTCTTCCTATTCTAACGACCCTTACTCAGTGGGTCATAGCAGCAGTGTAGAGATTCTGCCCTTTGTCAAATATGTTTATTCCAATTATACATTCAGGTACCCAAAATCACCACAGTTGGTTTCACGGCCTTATTGCATCCACTGTAATTCAAACTGGCCCAAGGCTCCTTTTTCACCTGACCACTGTTAGCTCTGACTTTGGTGGACCCAAGTAATTAGTGTCATTTTACAGCCAATGTCTAGTAATCCCTGAAAGGGCTGGGTGTCTTCTTTATCCTGCTACCCAGTCTTTCAGGTAAGTGCCAACAGATCTCTTTGGAAAGGACTGAGGGATTATTTAGAGCATATATATGTGTCATTCACAGCTGCAGAATCCTTCACCATAGGCACCTGGTCTTCCCTTCAATCAAGAGACATTGAATATAAAATAGACAACCAACAAGGACCTACTGTGTTTTAGCACAGGGCACTATACACAATATTTCATAATAACCTATAAGGGAAGAGAATCTGAAGACTATATATGTATAACTGAATCGCTGTGCTGTACACCTGAAACTAACATGACTATACTTCAATTAAAAAAAAAAAGGCTTTGAATCTGGGGATGAGTTTAGGTCTGGAAAATGGGTGACAGACATAGCTCTCCATTATGGTGATGTCATTGAGCAGGACCCTATGGGGCCTTCCTGGGACAGACCTCCCCATGTCCTCCACTTGCCTCTTGTGTGTAGAAAAACTTTAGCTTCCTAGACCTTCCCCAAGTTCCAAAGATAAATTTAATTGGAGAAGTGAGAAAACGCAGAAACAAAGGACAACAGTCAAGCAAGACAAATAACAATAGCTTAGCCATTAAACAAAGTCAGGGACTTTTAGCTCCTCCTCAAGGGCTATAGACAAAAATCGGAGTCAAATCTTTTGAGCTATTTAGCAGATACTGAAACTCCCACCAGGTGGAAGAGTTAACTGCATGCTGCCCACAAGCACATAGACCCCAGACGGGTTGGAACCAGAAGGTTGATGAGGTTGCTCCCGATTAGCTCACCACCAACCAATCAGAAGAATGTCCACGAGCTGATCACACACCCCACAACCCCTCTCCCTCACTGTGTCTTTAGAAAACCTTTCCCTGAAAGCTACTGGCAAGTTTGGGCCTTTAGAGCATCAGCTGCCTGGACTCCTTGCTTGGTGCCCTGCGCTAAATGCTGCACTTTCCTTCACCCCGACCCCGTGTTGGTAGATTGGCTTAACTGCATGCAGGCGAGTGGACCCAAGTGTGGTTCAGTAACAGTGACTCAAGTCAGGTTTTGGGCCACCAGATCTTAAGATTTCCTGTAACATATCTCAAGCAACATTTTAGTAGGCTGCCTACCTATTTCATTCTTAGGGAAAACATAATCAATTACTGATAGCCAAGAATCCCTTAATACTTCTTCTCTGCTGCTGGCAGCTGTCAATGGTTGTCTTTGGTAGTTAAACCACTGACACTTGGCCTCTGCTGCATGAAATCCCATCATCCCCACTGAAATCAGGAAGCATATTGACGGGCGTCTCTCACCAGAGTTTTTCAAATTTGCAGATACTCCCTTCACTCAGTGCCTTAAGAAGGGAGTGTCTTTGGGGCTGAGCATGTAGCTGGAAAGAGAGTGAGAAGTTTATATGTGATAAATCCACTCCTGCCTTCATACCTTCCCAAGCCTTCCCATACCTTCCCAAGCTTGCATCTACATCACATCAGGCATATCCTGGCATCTCTGTGTAATTAAAGAGGCCAACATTGAGTCCACGTTTCTGCCAACCAACCAAGTAAACTTTTAGAGCCACTTTCAGTTGCACAGGAGTGCCCGTGATCAATTTATGGCTTCTGAGCTCCAAATTCACTCTTCAGTGCCTGCTCTGCAAAAACAGATGAGACCCTTCAAGCCTTTCTTCTTATGGTGTGCACGGTGTTAGGCTGTCAGCAGAGGGCGCGGGAGGACACTGCAGGAGGAATGGGGCTTCTAGCTCAGATGTGCTGTTTTCTTTATTCTATTGATAGTTCCTGCTTCATGGTCCCTCCGTGGTCGGAGTGTGTGGGGACACCCAGTGGTGCTCTGTGCCAGCCGTGTGCCCAGAGCACACAACCTCTTAGTGACTTCACAGCCCAGCCTGAGGACCACTTCACTGTGGTCCTCCCAACATGGACATGGCATGTTCACTTCTAATGCCAGCAGCAGCCCCGACACGCTCTTGAGCGCCTGGCTTCTGGCCTTGGTTTGCCTGTGCCCCGCGGGGTGGTTCCCCGTTGTTACCGACAAGGGTTCTTGGCCTTCCTTAATAGAAATGGATGAGAGGCCAGACAAAAAATTCAGGCAAGGCTTTACTGGGGCCCCTGCTGCAGCAGGTGGGAGTGAAAGCAAGTAACACGTCCCCTTGCTCACTCCCCAAGCTTGCGGGGAGCTGGTTCCTTATCTGGGGTGAAGGTAGGGGTGGGTCCAGGGGTGGCTTAGGTGTCTGCCCACCTCTCTGGCCGTGTTGAGTGCAGGGGGCGTGCTCAGTATGCTGCTTTTTGCTCCTGACACTCTGCTTTTGCTTCTGGGTCTTTAGAAGTGGAAGTTGGGTTTTTTGGTCCTTTTGTATCTTGTCCATAATTTGCCCCAACTGCCCATGCACACAGTTATTTTTAGTCCCTTATAGTTTCTTTGTATTTTGTCGATCAAGGAGACATTTGCCTAGGCACAAGCACTGCAGCGAAGGGTCCCAGGTCCCAGCCTGTCTCAGCATGACCCTCCCCTCCCAACATGGCCCAACCAGGCCACATATGTCTATGGTAACACTCGGGGTCCTGGCTTCCCACGAGCTTTCACTTGGCAGCCTGGGATCGCCTGCACCCTGGCCACTTCCTTCCTGCTGCCTGTGCAGGTGGGCCAGCTCTGGCCTGGGCAGTCCAGCAACCCCTCTGCTGGCCAGTGCGCTCTGAACCTGAGCCTTGAGGAGGGAGGGACCTCCTTCTGAGTTTGTCCTTCCTTGGGTCCTCTCCCTCAGCCCTAGGCACCCTTTAGCATTTTTATACTTACTGCCCTATCGTAGTTTACTCTTTACATTAAACTTCTCATGTTCAAATTACGTGGTTTATCTCCAGACTGACCTGAGATTCAACATTAAGAATCTGTGTTAAGTGCACCCACGTTAATAGATTGACACTTTGGCAGCCCTTGTAGAGTCATCGTTACAGCTGTAGCGGTCACAGTGGAGTCACAGTGGGAAGGCCTTTAGCAAATATTCAAATCTTGCTCAACATCAGAGAATTCATACCAGAGAAAAACCTTGTGAATGTGTGAGAAGGCCTTTAACCAAGTTAGTAACTTATTCAACACCATTGAATTCATACTGAAGACTCTTTAAGTGGAGTCAGTGTGGAGAGGGATTTAGCTGAAGCCCCACCTTTATCCAACCAGAAAGAAACCTTAGGAATGTGATGAATACGAAAAGGCGTTTAGGAACTGCTCTTCTCCAGCTAACTCAAGGGAGTACTGGAGAAAAGCTTTGTGACTGTAGTCAGTGTGGGAAGGATTTTAGCCAAGCTCAACCTTCATTCAATTCCCAGAGTTTATATTATAAAGAAATTGGGGGACTTCTTTGGTGGTCCAGTGGCTAAGACTCTGCGCTCCCAATGCAGGGGGCCCGGGTTCGATCCCTGGTTAGGGAACTAGATCCCACATGCCGCAACTAAGACCCGGTGCAGCCAAATGAACAAATATTGAAAAAAAAAAAAGAAAGAAATTGGGGTCGGGTTGAAGATATACTGCCAAGAAGCAGGAAGAGATAATCAGAAATGTATTTCGTAGATGTCATGAAATGTGCTAACCTCCGAAATGCCAAGCAATCCCACGTGACTTATGAGACTGGGCCAACTACCGCTCTGCTAAGCCAGTGACTTTATCAAGATCACTGTTGGGAGAATTGCAGGCTCAGGGAAAACTAGAGGGAAGAATGTAATAAAAAAGAACTTCATGTCATTGAAAGTATGCATAACCCACTTTCACTGGATGGATAGAAACTTTTTTAAAAAGTTTAAAATATTGTAAGACTATAAAAGAGTGTGTGCGCGCGCACAGTTTGCAAAACCGACCTGAATGGATGTAAATTCTAGTAAAAGAGGACCTGAAGTAGAGGTCAAAAACGGGCAATATACAGTTGATTCTGGCTGGCAGAATCACAATATTTTAGAATTCAAATGTTTTTAAAAAAAAATTAGGCTGAGCGGGATCTTCGTTGCAGCACACGGGGTCCTTTGTTGTGGCACATGGGATCTTTAGTTCTGGCACGTGGGCTTCTAAGTTGCGGCATGTGTGTGGGATCTAGTTCTCTGACCAGGGATTGAACCTGGGCGCCGAGCATTGGAAGGGCAGTGTCTTACCCACTGGACCACCGGGGGGGTCCCTATAATTCAAATCCTTTTAGGTGAGCAATTTCTAACCCATTGAAGTTGCAATCACACCAGAAATATTTTATATCCTGTGACTTTCTGTTGCCACATACACACACCAGCCTGGCCCATGAAGGTATGCTTCTAACAAACTGACAAAGATGAGGCTGATGAAAGTGCTCTTGGGAAACCAATGCCTTGTATAATGATGGGGTATTTTTTTTTTTAAATTGTTTTTCCTGATGTAATCTAAGGTGTTTTTTTCTCTTTTTTTTTGGCTGCGTTGGGTCTTTGTTGCTGTGCGCGGGCTTTCTCTAGTTGCAGCGAGCGGGGACTACTCTTCATTGCGGAGCACAAGCTCTAGGAGCGTGGGCTCAGTAGTTGTGGTGCGTGGGCTCAGTAGTTGTGGCACACGGGCTCTAGAGCACAGGCTCAGCAGTTGTGGCGCACGGGCTTAACTGCTCCGCGGCATGTGGGATCTTCCTGGACCAAGGCTCGAACCCGTGTCCCCCGCATTGGCAGGCGATCCGATTCTTAACCACTGCACCACCAGGGAAGTCCTATAACGGGGTATTCTCTTAGGACTTCGGACAAAAGAGAGCATTTGGCTTACCATAAGATTATCTTTGTACCAAAACAAAACACTCGTATGTACTGTGTGCTGTGTGTTAAGCACCATACCAGGAAAAGCACTATATCAGGAACTTTATACACATTATCTTATTTAATCTTTACATCAAAGACCACGTGCTGTTTCTACTCTCCCTTTAGAAATGGGTTCAGGGAAGTAATTTGCCAAGATGCTGAAGCCGGGAGCAGCCCTGTTGTGGCGCTGAGCCGGTGCCGTCAGGAGAAGAGGAGACAGTGGCCTGGGTGCTGCTGGTACGGTGGATCGCGGGCGAGGGGGGGACCAGCTGCTGGGGGCAGAGGGGCTGGCAGGTGGGCCTCTCCTCACTGCTCGCGCTCTGGCGCTGCTGCTGAGTTCTGGCTCAGTCCTGGCTGCACAGCTGCTGAGGTGGTGTCGTGTTCTTTATTTCTCCGTTCACCTTTAAAATAAAACCTCATCCACTAAAGTTCCTGAGGTTTATGCTGGTCCTTGAAACCTGAAAGGGCCTAATACAAAGCTTTAAAAGCTTCAAATTTTTTTTATTGTGAAAAGTACAATAAGCCATTTACAAGTCCCAAAGCACCAGAATTAAAGAGGACACATAATTTTTATACACACATGTTTTTCATACAAAAGGTTGATCTTTATAGGAATTTAAAATAAATAATCTGAAAATCAGTGTCACTGATTGCAAAATAGGTGTCTCGCTCTTTGACTCTCTCAAGGTGACCAGCCTCCTAAGTAGCCAAAAGATGAGGCGTTTGACATCTGTTTCGAGCCTGGGTGGCGAGTCTCTGGCGGAGATTTCTCACTCTCTCCGTAAGATCCCATTCCATGGTGTCCCAATGTGTTTTTCTTTGGTTTAATGAAACTTGAAAACAAAATTTAAAATTAACAACAGTTAATTTTAGCAATGGTATAGTGTTTAAAGGTAAATACGTTGCAAAAAAATCAATAATGAAATGAATATTCTAAAAACAAAACTTCTTAAACAAAAAGCCAAACATATTACCTGCCCATGTGGTTCCATTTACAAGTCAAATATTTATTCGTTGAATTGAATGAATGCTGTTAGAGAACTTATCTGCTTTTGGTTAGCTTTTTTTTGATTTGGGAATACAGATGACCTTTTAAAGTAGGAAGAAAGCTTGTTTAAGAGAGAATTTGAGTTCTTTGCAATAGTAAGTTTCTTCACCATGGTGCTTATTGTAATGAGAAAATTCCAAGGTGCCAAAATTAATATTGTGACATGTACACCATGACCACTTCTCCTAATGCTTAAATAAATAAGTCAAGTGCTTTTTATAGTGGCCAACGCAGGGAGAGTCCAGAATCAAGATTAGAGCATTACAGTGTGTCCAAGTGTAACAGTCATTTCACATTGATTTAGAGGGGCTAGTAAATACTGGAATTCAAAAAAGAAGCATCTTAAAAATATACTTCTCTGAAACTTAGTTACATATTCAAATAGCTTCAATTTCTGAAAACTGTTTTTCCCCCACGGAATAAAACATTTATGCTTTTCTTATTTTGCTGCCAAATGAGAAACTTGCCAAATGTCCTCAACTGGATTTTGAAATTTAGAACTATCTAGTTAAAAAGTTCTGACGTGTCAGAATAGAGAACAGTTGAGAATCTCCTGTCCTTTCATTTGACTTACACATGACTTTTGGTTTAATGCACATCCTGACACAGAATTTAGAGATGCACATAAGAGTAAAAGTTAGCAAGGATGTTTTACACAACACTGGAACTCATGACTTGTTACCAGGTATCTTTCTTATAAAGCTGGTCTTTTGGGGACATTATATACAAATCTGTTCTTCTAAAAGAACTCAAAACACACTGTTAAATTCTGCTTCACTTATATGACAGTTTTACTGAAAAAGTTGGTTGAAGTAAAGTCTAACAGAGTTTCCAGTCCCCTCCCCTCCTTTTAAACACAAATCAAGTACTTTACTGGGGAAACTGTTAGCTCCTTTACGGGCTTAATGCTATGACTACATTTCTGTGAGATGTTTCCATCCCATCCTGTCCAGAAATAAACAAAAACCTCCAGTTAATCAAGTCAAGGGATCAAAAGGCAACTAATCACCATGGAGCCACCTGCCCTCAGCAGTTCTGAGCGAGCTGGCCCTGCAGTACATCTCAGGGCCCAGAGCAGACACATGTTTCCAATGGTTGCTGGAGGGAACTCAGCCCAGAATAAGAGCTGAGAAAATTCAAATATGTAATAGCTTTGAAAACTAATCCTGAGATTTTCTTTTCACGAGGATGTAAAAAATAGTCATGAATATCATTAATTTAGTTAGTGACCGACTTCTATTGGAGCCTCCAACTCTGTTTTGGGCAGCAGTGCTGGTGCTAGAGAAATAGTCGCACTAATGATATTTGGCAAGCTTTCTCTACTTGGGGTTCGAACTGACCCAGTTTTTCTCCCCAGCTGGAAACCTGAGAATCTTGCTGACTCCACTTTAGGATTTCCATGATCAATGCCCTGGGAAAATGGTCTCAACATGCTACAACTATAACTTAAGCCACAATCTTGCTTAAATATTGCTAAATCGAACATGACAGGAGACATCTTTCTTGTTTGTTGACTTACTCTGTGTCAAGGACTCCATTTCAGAAATGTCTTTTAACTGTGAGGTTCTAGGCAAACGGCCTGAGGCGACCCATTCATCTTGGCACCTGGGCACTATGTTATAAAAGTGAAAAAACAGAGAGAATGTTTGGGAGTGGATAGAAAGCCATGATTAATTCCAGACGGTCCCTAGTGAATTAAAAGTGCCAAGGATAAAAAGCCCCTTAGTTTTCTCTTCTGGGAAGAATGCTGTCACCATTCAATGGGCAAGGGAAGTACAGTTAGTGAGAATTAAGAGCTGAGCTGAAGTTTTGGTAAAGTACTTTCAAAACACCTTGAGCTAAAACAAAAAGCCAACAAACTACTGAAAAATACAGGTGTTAGTATAGAGATCCCAAACATTTGTTGGGAGAGACGATTAAATGTGATTAGCGAACCTTCCTTGAGAACACCTGTGAGCTGATCACTACCAACTTTAACCAGGCAAGGCATGATCACTATATACAGCAGACCAGAAGCAGCGACAGGCAAGTTTTGTTTTGTTTTTTTTAATATTTTAATTTTTATTATTTATTTTGGCTGGGCTGGGTCTTAGCTGCGGCACGTGGCATCTTTAGTTGCGGCATGTGGGATCTTTAGTTGCGGCATGCAGAGTCTTAGTTGCGGCATGCAGAGTCTTAGTTGCAGCATGCGGGATCTAGTTCCTGACGCGGGATGAAACCCTGCATTGGGAGCATGGAGTCTCACCCACCGGACTACCAGGGACGTCCCAAGCGATAGGCAAGTTTTACCTGGACTTATTAGAGTAGGAAGAATGGCAGTGTTCCACACCTAACCAGTGCCACCTCCTATTTTTTTTAACATCACTCCCCACTTCAAAATTTATACTCACCCTTCAGCTGTGTTTTTACTGTTTCCTAACTCCTACAGCTTTACATCCAATAAGACATCAGAGTCCTTTTGATTTTTTCATCCTAATGTCACTTAGGATGTCCCTTCCTTTCTACTCCCATCACCAGGATCCAAGCCTCCATGAGTCAGGCCCAGACTGCTCGGGTCACACTGACTCATGAAGATGATGCCTGCCTTTCACCTGGGCTCAAGAGCTTCAGCTACTGGGTTTTTGTGTGTGTGTGTGTGTGTGTTTTGTGTTTTTTAAAATTAATTAATTTTTTAACATCTTTACTGGAGTATAATTGCTTTACAATGCTGTGTTAGTTTCTGCTTTATAACAAAGTGAATCAGCTATACATAGAGATATATCTCCATACCTCCTCCCTCTTGTGTCTGCCTTCCACTGTCCCTACCCCACCCCTCTGGGTGGTCACAAAGCATCGAGCTGATCTCCCTGTGCTATGCGGCTGCTTCCCACTAGCTATCTAGTTTACATTTGGTAGTGTATATATGTCCATGCCACTCTCTCACTTCATCCCAGCTTACCCTTCCCTCTCCCTGTGTCCTCAAGTCCATTCTCTACATCTGCATCTTTATTCCTATCCTGCCCCTAGGTTTTTCAGAACCATCTTTTTTTTTTAGATTCCATACATATGTGTTCAGCTAATGGTTTTAACTCATTGTTTTCGCTCAATGAGTCATTAAGATAATGTGACTAATTACCAAATGATTAATTTTGAACTGGTGTCAGGGAATGGAATATAAGAGGCATCTTAAAATATCTGAAGGGCTATCATGGTAGTAAGCATAATCTGCATTGCTCCAGAGAATAGCTTGTTTTTTTTTAATTGTAGTTGATTTACAATGTTGTGTTAGTTTCAGGTGTATGGAAAAGTGATTCATTTATGTATTCTTTTTCAGATTCTTTTGTATTCCAGCTTATTACAAGATACTGAATATAGTTCTCTGTGCTATACAGTAAGTCCCTGTTGTGTATCTATTTTATATATAGTAGTGTGTATCTGTTAATCCCATACTCCTAATTTATCCCTCTCCCCCTTTTCCCCTTTGGTAACCACAAGTTTGTTTTCTATGTCTGTTTGTTTCATAAATAAGTTCATTTGTATCATTTTTAAAGATTCCACATATAAGTGACATCATATGATTCATCTTTCTCTGTCTGGCTTACTTCACTTAGTATTATAATCTCTAGGTCCATCCATGTTGCAAATGGCATTATTTCATTCTTTTTTAAGGCTGAGTAGTATTCCATTGTATATATGTATTACATCTTCTTTATCCATTCATTAGTTGATGGACATTTAGGTTGCTTCCATGTCTTGGCTATTGTGAATAGTGCTGTAATGAACATTAGGGTGCATGTATTTTTTCGAATTAGAGTTTTCGTCTTTTCTGGATATATGCCCAGGAATGGAATTGCTAGGCCATATGGTAATTCTCTTTTTAGTTTTTTAAGGAACCTCCATAATGTTCTCCATAGTGGCTGCACCAATCTACATTCCCACCAACAGTGTAGGAAGGTTCCCTTTTCTCTACACCTCCAGCATTTATTTGTAGACTTTTCTGATGGCCATTCTGACCAGAGAACAGTTTTTAATGAGACGGTTTACAAAAAGAAAAGCAGGTTCAGCTTTACATAAGGAAGGAGCAACTTTTAAATAAAATACTGGCAGAAAATGGAATGAGGTAACGCGCTCACCAGCTCTATTAGTGTTCTGGCATAGGCTGGATAACCACTATTGCAATGTTGCAGAGATGATTCACATATCAGATCCTTCCAAATCTGAGATCTCACAGTTCCTTGTCTCTCATCTGTCCTGTATCCCTCCTGCCCACGGCTATTGGGGAGGATGAATTAAATGCCGTCTTGTAAATATCACACAGCCAGTGGTTCCCCCCCTTTGCTTATAGCAACGTTTCAAACACTGCTGAGCAGATCCACCTGTGAAACTTTAAAACAAAAATCTAGCTTTCCATTTTTTTAAAAAAATTATTTAATCTTGGCTGCACTGGGTCTTCGTTGCTGCGCGTGGGCTTTCTCTAGCTGTGGCAAGCGGGGGCTACTCTTGGTTGCAGTGCATGGGCTTCTTATCGCGGTGGCTTCTCTTGTTGTGGAGCACGGGCTCCAGGCACGTGGGCTTCAGTAGTTGTGGCGCACGGGCTTAGTTGCTCTGTGGCATGTGGGATCTTCCCGGACCAGGGATCAAACCCATGTCCCCTGCATTGGCAGGCGGATTCTTAACCACTGCGCCGCCAGGGAAGCCCTTTCCATTGTTTTAAATCTGCAGAATTAAATGTGAGGTCCTGACTATGCATTTTTTTAAAAATTTGTAATGTATCAAAAGATTGCCAGTCACTGGCTAACTGTAACAAATTTGAACATATAAATAGTACAGTAAAAAGTGAGTTCTTTTTTCTATACTTTTTTGCACTACAACTTGCTTTTTTCCTTCATTTAATGTATTTATTTTAAAGCCCCAAAAGTGATTCTTATTATTTAAAATTAGTATTTATTTACTGAAGTGGTATTACCTGTACCTCACAAAATTCGAAAGGAACAAAAAGGTACAAACTAAATTTCCTTCCTTTCCCTAACCACGTTCCTTGCCCAGGAGGCAAGCCCTGTACTCTGTCTTCCGCAGGCCATTCTGCTGTGCAGCCAGGCTGGTCAACAGGATGAAGCCCACTGCTCAGCCTGAAGGTCCCCATCACCTACATGCTTCAGTGATATCTTTAACCATTCTTGTACAGAAGCTCTCTGCTCCAGCTGGCCTAACCTGAATCACCACGACAGGCAAGTCTCTGCCACTGATTCATTACTTTTAACAAGTTCTGTCTCATGCAAGGAGTTCATGGAGGCGTTTGGTTGGGGAATCCACAAAAATGATTATGGGAAAGTGCTGTGTGTGTGTGTACGTGTATGTGCATGTTTCTGGGAGAGAGCCTCAGAGGGACCCACAGACTGTCAGTGGTTAGAAAATGGTGTAATATAACGTGAGAACTGTAACAAAATTAAAAATCGCCTAGTCTATAATCTTCTCATTTTACAAATGAGGAAACTGAAGACCAGTAAACATTTCTTAATAGGCACAAATGAAACACAAGTGGGTAAATAAACTAACCAGAGATACACAGCTTATTGACTCTGGCTAAGATTCTTTAAACTCTGTCTTCGTTTACCATGAGGCTGGAACCAGAACCTGGTGTTCCCGACATCCAGCCTGGGCTCCTGCACCACACCATGAAATCCTCCCTCCCTGAAATGTCCTCCAATTGCTCTAAGCTCTTCCCTTTCTTCAAGGCCCAGTCGCTTTAAAACCTGGTCCAGTGGCCCTACCTGGCAACCAGCATTTACGAATGTCATTAAAAAAATGTTTCACTGAGGTAATTCACATACCACAGAATTCACCCCTTTCAAGGGTACAGTTCAGTGTTTTTAGTATACTTAGAGTTGTATAATCATCACCACTAATTCTAGAACATTTTCATCATCCCCCAAATAAACGTCTTACCCACTAGTGGCCCACTCCCCTACCCCTCCCACCCACAAACCACTAACCCCCTTCTGCCTCTACAGGTTTGCCTATTCTGGGCATTTCATGAATAGAATCATATTAACATGTGGCCTTTTGGTCTAGCTGCTTTAACTTAGCATAAGGTTTTCAAGGTTCATCCATTTTGTACCATGAATCAGTAGTTAATTCCTTTTTATCACTAAATAAGATTCCATTGTGTGGCTATACCATGTTTTGTTTATCCACTCCTCATTTGATGGGTATTTGCGTTGTTTCTACTTTTGGGCTATTATGAATAATGATGCTGTGAGCATTCAATGTACAAGTTTTTGTAGGGATATGTTTTCAGTTCTCTTGGGTATATACCTAGGAGTGGAACTGCTGGGTCATACAGTCTCTCTACATTTAACCTTTTGAGGAACTGCCAGACTGTTTCCCAAAGTGGCTGTACCACGTCACATTCCCACCAGCACTGTTCCAATTCCTCTGATCCTTGCCCTCACTTGTTAATGGATTACATCCATGCTACTGATCATGAAGTTGTATCTCACTGTATATATATTTTTAATTTGAATGTTTTCTCATGTGGTTTTGATTTGTATTTCCCTAATGACTAATTTAAGCTGAACATCTTTTCATACGTGTATTGGTCATTGTATATCTTCTCTGGAGAACTGTCTGTTCAAATCCTTTGCCCATTAAAAATCTGGACTAATATTTTATAAGACATCACTCGCTATTCAGTTTAAGTTTATGGGCCTAGGATTTTAGAAGCAGTGAGGGTCACCCACATTGTCCAGAAGGTTCTATTTTTTGGGAAACAATAAGAATTCCCCCCCATTGCTAATAAAGATTGACACTAGGCACAAATGTAAATAAATGATCTGTCGTGGGCACACTCACCTGCTTCCTACTTCCTACTTCCTGGTGCCTCGCTTCTAGGCTCTGAGTGACAAACCAATGCGGAGCACTTGCAGTCAACATGCCGTTTTCCTAATTATAGCTGATTATCCTCCAGTTTTAGGATTAAGTGACGCTGATTATCCTCCAGTTTTAGGATTAAGTGACACGGATTTAATCTATACACCCTGATTAAGGCGATGATCAAATCCTTACACATTTGCCTTTTGAAAAATGAATGATTATTAACCAAACTATCTCTCATTGGTGAAATTTTGGAACGTCAAAAAAGCGTAGGTGGCCTGGGAGGAAGGCACCCTGGAGGCGGAAGGGCCACATGTAGGAAGACTACGGACGCAGGGAGCTTTTTGCAGTCTCTTTCCTTTTCCATTTCTAAATTCGTAGGTTCTCCAAGTCTCAAATTTCTTTTCTTTCTAATGCTGGGGTAAGTGTGACAGGGTTAGGGAGAAGTGGCAGCTCCAGTGGTTTGTGTCTTTTAATTTGTGACATTCTGCTCCCCACTTCCCCCGAGGGCTCCGGGCGCTATTTGGGACCTAAACCCAAAGGCGTGAGAGGTGATGAGGGGTTTCAAAAGCAGCCTAATTAAATCTAACCTCTATTTTTGCTTTTCAATCTGTGCACTACAAAAGTAATGACAAAGGTAAGGCACAGAGCAGCATTAGTCGTAAAAGCCCAAAAGCGGACACAACCCAAATGTCTATCAATTGATGAGTGGATAAATAAAATGTGGAATACTCATACAATGGAATATTATTCTGCATTAAAAAGGAGTGAAGTACTGATCATGGTTGAACCTCAAAACATTATGCTAGTGAAAGAAGTCAGACACAAAGGACCATGCAGCATATGATTCCATGTATATGAAATTTCCTGAATAGGCACATCTCCAGAAACGGGTAGGTTAGTGGTTGCCAAGGGCTGGGGGGAGTAGCAGGAAATGAGGACTGACTGCAAATGGCCATGGGGTGTATTTGGGGCTGTGAAAATGTTCTAAAATCGATCGTGGTGATGGCTGCACAACTCTGAATATATTTTTTAATATATGGTAATATAATATATGGTAATACAATACTGTTGAATTGTACATTTTTAATAGGTGAATGGTATGGCATGTGAATTACACATCAGTAAGGCTGTTATTTTAAAAAGTAATACATAAACATTTTATAAAAGACTGAAACAATACAAGATATAGTAAGACAGAAGTTCCCTGTAAAGGTACTCTATTTTAGAATTTTAACTTTATTATTATTATTATTTTGGCCGTGCCATGGGGCTTGTGGGATCTTAGTTCCCCAACCAGGGATTGAACCCGGACCACGGCAGTGAAAGCGCTGAGTCCTAACCACTGGATTGCCAGGGAATTTCCAAGAATTTTAAATTAAAAGTTTGATTTTTCATGGAATGCCACTGGTAAGCCTTGCACCAAAAACTAATGTTTGATTAGATCCTATAATAAGTTTCCTTGTGTTACTTTAATAAACTGTTGTTCTGAGGACCAGCTATTGGCAAAGCACACATTTTTACTAAAATTAACTAGAAATAGCACTTTGGGAACAAATCATAGTCTAGTACATTAACGGGATGCCAAGGACCGTGGAATAAAACAATTCTACAGGATGGCTGAGAAGTTTTTCTTAATTGGAGCTTTTTTTTTTTTTGCAGTAAGTGGGCCTCTCACTGTTGTGGCCTCTCCCGCTGCGGAGCACAGGCTCTGGACGCGCAGGCCCAGTGGCCATGGCTCACGGGCCCAGCCGCTCCGCGGCATGTGGGATCTTCCCGGACCGGGGCACAAACCCGTGTCCCCTGCATCGGCAGGCAGACTCTCAACCACTGCGCCACCAGGGAAGCCCGCTTTTTTTTTTTTTTAAACAGCCCCACCTCCTCATCCCACCCTTTTAACTGAGCAATAACTTGACTAAAAGTGCCAAAATACATCTCAGGGATTTATCCATGATGAGAGACCACAGTAAATGAATGAAGGTGTTAACACCACAAAGGGAGAGAGAAGCATTCGCGATGCTCACCTCTATGACATGGATGTTGAGCGTGTATCTCATTCTCCAGGAACCACCTTCTAGAGGCATCTGAAGGAGCAGCAGCTTTCTTTTCTGATTTCAAATGAAAGTCCTGTTCTTCAGCTTCCTCCCACTAAATACAAATAAATGAAAAAAAAAATCACATAAATTTGTGCTAATGCAAGTTCCTACAGTGAAGTAGCCCCTTTTGTCTCCTCTACTTTATATTTCCAAGGCACGTAGGATTTATTTGATATTAGGGAATCTGGGTGCCTGTCTTGGCTCAAGGCTGTTGAAGAACCTTGAAAGCAGAGGCACTTCTGACGTCCCTACTATTCAATTCCTCAGAGTGCCATACGGGTCCCAACTGTCACTGAAATAATTCATTTCAATACATTTCAGATCTCAAACCTTATGGGATTGAGTTTTTAAAATTAATGGATGGAAAGGTATCCATGAGAATGAAAGACATGCTCCAGGAAATAGTGCAGAAAGGTTGAAGGGGGCAGTTTTTCTGATGACCTTGGAGCCAGGATACCAACCGTGGACTGCCCACCTCCAGACTTTTCATGTGAAAAAGAAAAATACTTCTATCTTGCTTATAGTTACTGTTATTTTGGTTTTTGTTACTAATAGCTACATATAATTCCTAACTGTTCAAAGTCTTTTACGTTGCTAGTATAAAAAATTAGGTAAATTAAAGTAGTGATATTATACAATCAGCTAGAACAAATCCACGAGGTTGGGAAGTTGAGACACTAATGTAACTGAGAAAGACACTTAGTCATTCTTAGGTGGCATCAACATTGGACTTCTCTGAGCTCTACGTATTAAAATTAGATCATCTTTAAGATCGTTTCAAACACGCATTATGTGGTTTGATGCTATTGCCGTTTGATTATGTACTATTTCAAGATTTAAATGATTAATAACAAGAAGTTTATAACACCATTCTTACCTTTTTAGCTTCCCCCTCCATCACTGCATTTAATACTTCCATTTCTTTCTTTCTGTTTTTCCGAAGCAGTTTGGCTACTTCCTGGTAACATTCATTTCGGTGTAGATCATTGCATCTTTGTTTATGTAAAGCTTGAATTCGCCAGTCAGTATTTAGACATGCTTGTTCAGCTTTTGCCAAATTTTCTTCAATTAACTAAGAACAATTTGTAAATTTCAGAAACAAGTTTAGACTACATAAAATACGGTATGTCCATTCAACGTATCCAAGTGTCCAGGACAGATGTTCACAACCCTGGTTGCATATTAGAATCACCTCAGTGTTTAAAACAAACTGATGTCCAGGCTCCACCACGTGTTTAAAACAAACTGATGTCCAGGCTCCACCACAAACCAACTAAATCAATCTCTTTATCAGCTGGATATTGGTACTTCTAGAAAGCTCTTCAAGTGGTTCTAATGTATAGCCAAGGTTGAGAACTTCTAGGCTAAGGGATGGGTGGAATTAAACAATTCCTATGTTTCAGTCCTTTGAAAAGGAGTCAGAAGAACCTATTTTTACAGACTGGACAAAAAAGCCTATAAGGACAAAAAAGGGGGGAGGGGATATTCTGGTGGGGGAAGCCAAGGGACAGAACAGAAGGTAGGGAAATCTTACACCATTCCTGGCTTTTGGAACAGGGCCAGGCCCTGCCACAGACCCACTTACCATTTCGTTAAAGGGATAATTGACAAAGTTCTATGCTGAAGCCCTCAAATTCTATTTCCATTCATTTAAGCCAGCATTTCTGAAAGGATACTCTGCAAGAAATTCTATAAGATAAGTTTAAGAAACTTTCTTAAAGATTCACAATGTGCCATATCCTCAAACCTGGCATGGAAATACCTAACTTTAAGACAGCGTTTTCAATACGTGTCATCCCCATTTTATTTAATACTAGTTATTGATATTCTACAGAATACACTTTGGAAACGCTGGCTTATATACCAGGCAGAGACCTGATGTTTTGCAACTAATCCACTCAGGGATAATTTCGGAGACTTAACAATGGAGGGCACTAAAAGTTATAAAGTTATTCCCTATGTATTTTCTTCCAAGTCTTGAAATTCTCTAAGAGTATAAAAGACACATGTATATGGCTGTCAGTGAAGTAAGTAGCCTCTAAATAAAATAATGTGAATTTCTAGGAACTGTGATAACTGAAGCAAAGAAACACATTAACTTTATAGAGTTCATTATTAAATTCCTTCTTTTAAAAGAATGGCAGATGGGAATTCCTCCTTCTATAGATACACTAAATTCATCATATTTTTACCTTCTGAGTGTTTTGGTTCTGAGTTTGATCTGTTCCTATCGGTCTATGAAACATGTGATCTTCAAGATCCACTTTTCGTTTATTGGCGTCTGCATCTTCTCTCATTTCTTTTGCAATAGCTTCTTGATTTCTAGTGAGATTCTGTTAAAGAAATCATTTTAAAAAAATCACCAATCCATAAAATAATGATGTTAGAACACAAAAACGTCTTTGCTCTTTTTCAGAATACCAAAACTGTAATCATCTAATTTTCAAAGTAAAGCAAACAGTGGTGACATCAGTGGAAGTAAGAGTAAGGACATCTGAAAATTCTCTCATCTATAAAAGCACTGAGATCACTGGCAAAACAAACTTTTTTCAGAACTCTGGAAATAAACTGAAGGCTTACAGCAATCTGGGGAGCATTTATTCATAAAAATGGCTGAATCTTAGTAAGAAAGACGAACTTTGTGGCATTTTAAACTTGCATTATTCCTATTCCTATTCCAGCCACCCCTAAGCTCTGCCATTAGCTTGGAAAATCATTAGCCTGGCAGCCAATGGAGGGGACAAAATGGAGTTGAGGTCCTTGTAACTCCCATTCCCAGAGAACTGTCACCATCTGACTTGGAAGACCCCACTTTCAAGGCTGTTTTTATTTGACCTGACTCATAACTCACCTGTAGCCTTTTCCCTGGGGATGTCTGCTGAAAACCATCAGGGGAAACTGTTGAACGTCGTGACTGTCCAAGGCAGTGGGTCACAGAGCAAACAACAGGCCAATCAAAAAGCTTTGTAGGAAAAGCTGGGGAATCAGATACCTATAGGGGGCTCTGAAATGCTCCAACAGATTCCAGGGACTTCAGAAGGCCGTGTGCATGTGTACAATGTGCGCGTGCCAAGGGCTGTGTGAATGCTCAGACCTGAGAAGGTCCTAAGCGCTCAGCTCTGGTGAACTGAGGTTTTGCAAAATCAGGAAGTGAAATCTAAGAGAGTTGTAAACTATCTAACTTGAGTGTTGAAAGTGTGCCCGAAAATGATGCACACGGTGCCTCTCGGCAAAGACTAGAGGCTTTCTGGTTCAAGGGATCTAAGGAAATCTGTCTAGTCACCAGGCTACCTGAGTAGAGACTTCAGTGGCTACGCATGACAAAGAATACTTTACAGAATAATTCAGAAAAGTCACTAAGCAAAGAAACAACAAGAAACCCTTAGGAGAGACAAGAATGTGATTTCCAGAAACGTCCTCTTACTTAAAATAGCTAGTTTTCAACAAAAAATTACACGATATAACAAAAACCAAGAAAGTATGGCCCTACATGCTTTAAACAGACATTAACCACATGATCTCCAAAGAAGATATAAAAAGAAGATATAAAAGAAGATATAAAACGGACAATGAACATATGAAAAGGTGCTTGATATTAGTCACCAGGTAAACAACAAATGCTAATTGAGGAACATTCTACAATCTACCTGGCCTATATACTTCAAAAGTGTAAGTGTCATAAAATATAAAGACAAGACTCAGGAGTGGTTCCAACTGAGAGGAGAATAGAGAGACATGACAACTGAAACAAATGGAGTAGCTTAGATTTTCTTTTGCTATAAAAGACATGTTTAGGACAACTGATAAGATGTGAATACGGGTTATACAACAGATAATAATATGTTAATGTGCTGATTTTGATCACTGTACCGCGATTATGTAATAAGGATTCCTTGTAGAAAATATACAATGAAGTATTCAGGGGTAAAAGAGCATAATGTCTGCAACTCAAACAGCTCAGGAAAAAAAACGTGTGTGTGTATAGACAGAAAGAGAAGGATAATGCAAACTTAGCAAAATGTTAATATTTGAGAATCTGAGAGAAAAACACTTTGAAATTTTTAGTATTTTCTTGCAAAATTTCTGTTAATTCTGAAATCATGCCCCCGGTGCCACCACTCCACCTCCCCCGCAGAAAAGATAGTAAAAAATAACCTCAAGCTTAGTTCAAATGAATGAATTGTAATTCAGAATCATAGGAGACTCAGTGTAAATTCCTGGGGCTCAGATTTAGAAAAAGTTCAGTGTAGAAACTTAAAGTGTTGTAGTTATGAACGGTGCTATGTTTATATCTCATTTAATGTGAGCAACAAACAATCATATGCACGTTACCTGTTACGTATTTGTAGTTATCGCTAATTTCAAACTCAGTCTGACTTTAAGAGGACTGAAGGAAGTGAAAACGTGGTTTCAACATTAAATAAATGAGTAACATAATGCTTTTCCCCAACAAAAAATATCTACAGCAGTGAGAAAGTTTCCAGTGTCTTGGAAACTGAATTATACGTGCTAAAGTAGGTCCTTGCTGATTTGATTCCAGAAGCTTCAAATTTCGAGTGCTTTACAGCTCGTACCTGACTTACCTGGTAGGATCCTTGTGAAGTACTGGGTTAATTTTGCAGTCACTGTTACACAGATATGAGGAAACTTAGGAAGTTAGTAAAAGATCCTGAGGCAAAATCTGGGGCTTACATCTGGTGCTTCAGACACTAGACTAAGTTGTTAAGAGAAACATGAATTAAAGAATTACAACAAACTGTGCGTTCAGACATTCTGGCTACCTTACAATCCTGGATAACACTATACTCTTCTTGAAAAAAAAATAAAATGAACATTAAAAAACCTTGAATAAACTGTCTAAAAAGAGTTCGTACAAACTCTGCTTTTCTTCTATTGGAAGTTGTTGATTTCTACCTTCTCGTGAAGGCTCTTTTGTGATCCGAGTTCCAGACGTCTCACGTCTAGGTCTTTGGCTGTGGCAACAATGTCTCGATCTCTCATACGTACCTACGGCCAAATAACAGACTGTCAATACCAAAAACAATTTACATAAATATTTTTTGTTTAATAGATGAAGTAATCTTGTGATATGAACAACCCGCTAAATGCATTTAAAATAAGAGGTATTGGGTTTTTGAAACGAGAGTAATTGCCAATCTATTAACATTCACTGTGGAATCTAGAAATAACGTCTGAGTTAAAGTTAAGCATAATTTTCTAAAAAAGAAAACACAATTACCATATGCTCATCTGCCCAGACTGGGAGAACAGATGGCAGCTCTTTCCATATTACATTAGCCATATTATGAGTTAGAAAAACTTGAGCAATTTCAATTCACAGTGGATAAAAATATAAAATGTTTAATCTTATTCGATATAACATTTATTTAATGTTCTTTTTGATTAAACTTCTATACTTTTCTAAATTCGGTTTGGCAACTAGTAATTTCAAGTTAAAATTTACTGTGGACTGTTCAGCCTGTATGTGCCCTGCTTGGACTTAGCCAATTTAAAGTTCACCTTTCTCGAAATCTGATTCCTTGGGAGCTTTTCAGTCCTATACACTAGAGGATTTGGATCAGGAACTCTTTAGATAGAGACTCCTGGGAACTGTCTTAAATACTTGGCTGCCTAAAATGCTCATCCTTTAGGAGTGAGAATAACATGATATGTGTTTCAGAACAAAACAAAACAAACTATAACCCATGAGGCATCTAACCTAATCATTTCATCCAACCAGTAAACGGTTAATGATTGCATGACTACTTACACGCATAAGGCAAAGTGTTAGATATTGTAGACAAACTATCGAATACATATAACCAGAGAAACAAACAGTAAAAATGAGAGTATAGTGGGATGTGCAAGGACATGCATCCAAGGAGTAAAAAAACCACGGACGGAAAACCAGTTCACCTTAAAGAGGTTCCTGAGAAAGCAGTTAGCTCAGAGGTAGGGAGACTTGAGTTGATGAGGCAAGAGTAGTTGTAATGCTAAGAGGTGGAGGAGACGTTTGGCATAGCAAATAATGCTTTTTAGGAATTTCAATTACAGAAGCTCTTTTGCTCATGAATTTTCAGAGATACAAACAGCTATGTACCAGAGCAAAACAGATCAACTTTGCTTGCTACTAACAGATGTCTGTGTCACTTGTACGTGTCACTTTGGACTCAAGCTGCCTTTCCTGCTGGTGCCTGAACGGTGAGTAGAGAAGCTTCTGCTATTTAGCAGGGTCAGAGCTCACTATCAGACCAGGGAGATGGAAGGGCAGGAGGCTGGAATGGGAGGCAGAGGCCAGATCGTGCCATTGAAAGGACTTGACAGGATTCTTTCACCAAAAAAACCGCCTTCCACTATCTCAAAGGGGTTTGGAATAAAGAGATCAGAGTTCTAAGCCTGTATTACTTTTGGGGAAGAACATAGATTTTCTAGAATAATGAATTACCAACCTCATTTACTAGACGAGATAGTTAAAAGAAATCATGGATTTTAAAAACCAACTTAAAGTTAATTGGCTTTAAACAAAACAAAGTATTATCTCATGCTATAAAAAGAGATAATAGATTATTAATATAGATGAATGAAAATCTTAAGAAAAATTTAAATATTTACTACTTTATCAAAAGCAAGTTTGAAACTCCTTAATTAGTTTACAAATTCAATGCAATCCTAATAAAAATTCCAATAGGATGGGGGGATTCAGAGAGAGAGAGAGAGGGAGAGATAAAATTTTCAAAGTCTATTTGAAATGATAAACATTTGAGAATACTGAAGAAAACTCTTTTTTTTTTTCTTTTTTTTTTTTGCGGTACGCGGGCCTCTCACTGTTGTGGCCTCTCCCGTTGCGGAGCACAGGCTCCGGACGCGCAGGCTCAGCGGCCATGGCTCACGGGCCCAGCCGCTCCGCGGCATGTGGGATCTTCCCGGACCGGGGCACGAACCCATGTCCACCTGCATCGGCAGGCGGACTCTCAACCACCGCGCCACCAGGGAAGCCCCCAAGAAAACCCTTTAAAAGGCACACTAATTATGGCAATTAGGCCTACTAATTAGTAAAACATTACACAGGTGTTATTCACACAGTGTGGTACTGGCTTAGGAATAGACAGCAAAGGAGGAGATCAAGTTTATAAGGGAACTGAACATTTAATAACCATCAGCTGGCAAAATGACTTCGCTAATATTCAACAAATGCTGCTGGGAAAATTGAAAGAAGTAAGCTTGGTTCCTAACTCATTCCTTACATTCAATTTTCAGACACATCAGGGGCTGGCAAACTTTTCCTGTAAAGGGTCTCAGAGTTAAATACTTTAGGCTTTGTGGGACATCGTTTGTGTCAGCTATTCACCTCTGCTGTTGTAGTGCGAAAGCAGCCAAAGAAATATGTAAACAAATAAGTGTGATCGTTTTCCAATAAAACTGTATTTATGGTCACTGAAATTTGAATTTCATGTTTTAAAAATTTAATATAATTTTCATGTCATGAATTATTATTCTTTGATTCCGATTTTTTTTAACTAGTGAAAATGTTAAAACCATTGTAACTCACGAGCCTTAACAAAACAGGTGGTGGGTCAGATTTGCTGGCACACAATAATCTGCTGACTCTTAGGGACTTCCCTGTGGCGCAGTGGTGAAGAATCTGCCTGCCAATGAAGGGGACATGGGTTCGAGCCCTGGTCTGGGAAGATCCCACATGCCGCGGAGCAACTAAGCCTGTGCGCCACAACTACTGAGCTCGCATGCCACAACTACTGAGGCCTGCGTGCCTAGAGCCCATGCTCCACAACAAAAGAAGCCACCGCAATGAGAAGCCCGCGAACCTCAATGAAGAGTAGCCCCCGCTCGCCACAACTAGAGGAAGCCCGCGCGCAACGCAGCCATAAATAAATAAATAAATAAATAAATAAAAAGATGATCAAAGATTTAAAAAAACAACAGAAAACTACAGAACTAGAAGAAACTAGGCATAAGTGGTAATATAACCTTAAATGGGAAGGTTAATAAACATGACAGAAAACCTAGAAGTCATAAAAAACTAATGAAGTTGGTTATCCAAAAATTAAAATATTTTACATAATGAAAAAAAGACACTGCAAACATTCTTAAGAGTCAAGAAACACAGACCGAGCAAAACATTCTCAACAGACAAAAGGATTAATGCCCTGACTCTATGCTGTGAGGCAAGCACTATAGCCACATATAACTGCTGAGTCACTTAAAATGTGATTAGCCCCAATTGAGGTGTGCTACAAGTATAAACTATTAGATTTCGAATACTTCATACAAACAAAAGGTAAAACATCTCAATGACAATGTTTACTAATGACATACTGCAAAGATAATTTCAGATATACTGAGTTAAATATTATTAAAATTAATTTCACCTGTTTCTTCTTACTTTTTAATGTGGCCATTAGAAAACTTAAAATTACCCATGTGGCTCACATCATATTTCTATTGGACACTGCTGCCCCAAATGATAAAAGAGCCTGTGTAAATTGGTAAGAAAAAGAGTAACTTGGTAGAAAAATGGAAAAACGATTTAGATGCAATTTTTAGTTCTACAAACGAAGATAAATAAATGAAGAGACTGGGCTTCCCTGGTGGCGCAGTGGTTGAGAGTCCGCCTGCCGATACAGGGGACACGGGTTCGTGCCCCGGTCTGGGAAAATCCCACATGCCGCGGAGCGGCTAGGCCCGTAAGCCATGGCCGCTGAGCCTGCGAGTCTGGAGCCTGTGCTCCGCAACGGGAGAGGCCGCAGCGGTGAGAGGCCCGCGTACCGCCCGAAAAACTAAATATAAATAAATAAATAGACAGGTAACATCATTAGCACAAAAACCAAAACCGTTTTTCACCTATCACCTATCAGACTGGCAAATATTAAGACTGATGCACTCCAAATTAACTAGGGTATCGGTACTCTTATATTCTCTTTTTTTTTTTTTTTTTTTGCGGTACGCGGGCCTCCCACCGCCGCGGCCTCTCCCGCCGCAGAGCACAGGCTCTGAATGCGCAGGCCCAGTGGCCATGGCCCACGGGCCCAGCCACTCCGCAGCACACGGGATCCTCGCGGACCGGGGCACGAACCCGCATCCCCCGCATCGGCAGGCGGACCCCCAACCACTGCGCCACCAGGGAAGCTCGTACTCTTATATTCTTAAAATACCTAAGTGGATTCATTTTTGGAGGACAATCTGGCATACCTTGGAATTTATTCAACAAAAATATGTGTGCAACTACTCAAAGATTTGTACCGAGAATGCACAATCTAGCAGTGTTTTGTACAGCAGAATACTGCAAACAACCTAAATGTCCAACAGCAAAGGATTAGTTAAGTAAACTATGACATGTCCATATAATGGAATACTATGCAACCATAAAAAAGAAAGATATATAGCCATTTTAAAATAATTTATCTCTGGGGATGAAATGAGAGAAGAGTGGAGAAGGTCCATTTTAACTCCATATATTTTATAATGGAGATCTTTCTAGACTGGCGATGTGTAAATTTTTATATTAAAAAGGAGCATTTCCCTTACTTCACAATTAACTTCATGCTTAATTGATACTTCTCTAAAAGAGACAGTCATCAAGGACACTCGTCAACCTGACCCATTTTCCTGGCATTTCTAAAACATTTAACCATTAATGAAATATAAAAGAGAATAAGAATAGCTGGGGGCAGGGCAGAATTACATAAAACTAAAGGGGCTATTTAGTATCCCTTGTGAACTCTAGGAATATTATTTAACTTGAAGGTGTTCGTTACATTTAAGTAAGAGTTAATGGAGATAATGTATGAGAACTAAGAATAATAAACCTTTCTCTCAATTTCATCATCCAGTCTTCTTAGCTCCATTTCACGCTGTTCTTGCTGAAGTTGCAGAAGACGCCTTCTTGCAGCATCTTGTAAGTGCACTTCCTTTACTTTCAACTCTCTTTTCACAGCAGCTAGTCTTAAACACAAAATACATCAAGAGGAATAAATAAAATCATTTCCCAATATATATTTAAATGGAAAAATACTATGTTTCACAACAATGAAAGGCCTGCCACCTATTTTGGTCCGCTTTCCCAATTCAACTGGTGCTATCATAACATGGGTTTTTATAATATATAAATGAAAACGCTCAATTACAAAATAAGCCTGCATTCATGAAAGTGACAAGTCCACATGCAATTGGCTATTTCTTCATACTCAGAAATTCTCTTTAACAGGTCTACTACTCAGATCACCTCAATACAATTAATATCCTTTATCTGAGAAAAGGCGGCCCCCAAATACTCCAATGTTACCAAAGATTATGTATGCTTATTCTTTTAGAATTTTAGAACGCTGATGGCTCAGTTCAGTAATTTTTTTAAATTCACACCAGAAATCTGTTTCATAGTCCTATCCAAAAATAAGAATCAACAAACACTTACAGAAGTGATTTTCCCAACAATTAGCCTTAATCTCAATGCTTATCCCATGATCTTAACTAATTTAAACATTTTGCCTTATTAATGTATTATTGAATAAGCATTTAATACTTCTTTCCCTGTCCTCCAAAGTATGAAATGTACAATGAGACAATCATTTTATGTTTCATTTTCAGGTCACACAGATATGTTTAAAACACAATTTAAAAAATTATACTCCACTAAAGATGATTTACCCAGCATTGTGTTGCAAGGCATTTCTGCCCACCGTAAAAGGTACCTTAGATCTTGTATTACTTCTGAATAATCAGAGCAAGTTATATTATACTCAGTATAGCTTCAGAATTACAGTTTACTATATGCCAATTTTTTGAAAAATGTATTATAATTTCTTTTTATTAGCTTAAACATTTGCTTAATGGAACTAGCAGAGCTGGGTAATACTATACAAAGTGAAACTGTATATAATTATATATAATTTCATAATAATGAAAGAAATAAAAATTATTAAAATAACTCAGATGTCCAGCTTTTTTCAAAGTGTTAAACATACTTTTGTCTTTGCTGTATCATCATCTCCTCCTCTTGTAAGGGCGTTTCTCTCCTTGTTTCTTCAGCTTTACGAAGCGGTTCCTGTTTTTGGTACCAAGCTTCATCTTCAACTCTTTGCTGGTCTAGTTCAGCTTGCATGTCTTCAACTGCCTGCCTAGAGTAGGTAATATTTATTATTATAACAAAACGCAAATAAGAAAACTGAGTAATTTAAGTCCAAGAACGAACAAAACACAAAATGTATGCCTGATTAACATGTAACTGTTTTACTTCCATATGCAAGAATACCTTTAAAGATATTTCCATCCTTCAAACTCTGATTTTATACAACTTAACAATTTACATGTCTTTTTCACAAAAATTTTGTTTATAATAGATTTTGTTTTTATCAAAGAACAACCGTTGCATGATTACCTCTCTCTTAAGTAATCCAGTTCATCATCCCTTATTCTTATTCTTTCTCGTTCCTGTGTCTGACGGTCCACAATAAACTTTGGATATTGATTAAATACTGGGTATTGCCCTTTTGTCAGTGCCACAAAAACATCAAGCATGCTGTCTGGATGAATATCAGTGGGCGTGGTATCCATGAGACGATAAACTTCTCTAATTACAGCACTTATATCCAGGTTATTCCGATGGTGAAAAAAATACTGTAAGAAAACTTGGTGTTTAAATTGAGATTGACCTAGTAAAGCAATTAAGGTAGAACTAAAACGAGTTTAAACATGTAAATGTGAATTTATCTTTAAGAGGATTTTTTTTTTTGCAAATTCACTGAAGAGTTTCATAACCCAAGTTTTAAAATGAAGATCCAGTTTCATATTTAAAAAAATAAATTTATACAACCATATTATGAAATTTTGAAATAAAACTTTTAAAATGTTAACTCAAAATGAAGGCTTCCTTCATAATAGAAGACTGCTTCAACAACGAAATAAATTCTTCTACTGCAATTTTTTCCTTCAAAATCCAAAATAGGTAAATTCAAAACTAAATTAGCCTTTGAAAATAACCTTGATTTTTAAAAAATATCTGACATGTTTCCACATTATCTTGTTCTGCTGGCAGGTCCAAATTCTAGTAAATACACACACATACATACATGTATGTACGCATCTTGTGATCATGAAGTAAAAAGAGAGTTTAATTTGATAGGAACCACAAAATAAGTAACAAACAAACAAAACCAACTTAACTTATCCTGTTACCAAAAGAACCTCTCCCTTCAAAAACTACCTCTAATGCTTTCTTTCAGCCACTGGCCTCAAAATTCTCAGTTACCATTCTGCATGTGTAATAAGCATCTAGATTATCCCAGACCAGCTGGGTCACTGATAAAATCATGCACAGAATAAACAACGACCCAATTGTTAAACATCCTTTAAACAGGCAAAAAGCACAAAACTCCAATATTATCATGATTCTTCTCCGAAGCTATGATTTTAGGACTAGTAGTCAAGCTATGACTGACTACAGCTATGTAAGGGCCAGCACGCAGTGGTATAACTTATTCTCCGCTATATTCTTACCACCTGGCACCAGTACCTGACATATAGTAGGTACTCAATAAATACGTGGATTTTTAACTGAAATAAATGAAATTTGAGAACCACTACTTAAGAACAAGGATATGTACCTCAAAATCATCTTTAAGATTACAGTTGAGCAAAGGAGCTCTAGAACATATGTTGTAGGCCACAACAGTCATCAGGAGGAATGAAGGATGGTTGGAAAAGACATTATCAAATAATTTTAGCCACTCCTCTCTGGTCAGTACTTCTGAGAACACAGTTTCAAGAAGAGGCCATGCATACAGCTAAAATAAATAAGAAAAAATGTATTATTTCTTGAGGGAAAAGTCATAACAGCCATTGCTAATATACTCATTTGGTTTATATTTGGTTTATAAAATCATTATATTAAGAACATAACTATGAAAAGAACTACTCTAATTTTGGCTCTTCTTTACAGACTTTCAGGAAAGCAGTTTAATGAAGAAAAAAGTGGAATACTATTAAAAGCATAACAGTAGTATGTTTATTATATTCTTTCAAGAAAATACTGTCTTATTTATACCAGAACCAATGTTAGCTTCCAAAATAAGTTGTTATTCTAAAAACCTTACATTTCTTACCTGGGAAGTTATATCATGAGTTATGAAGTGTTGCAGGAGTTCCTTGTCATGAAATGCCAAAACATTTTCTATCATACTAAGAATATTGATAGGAGGATTAGGAAAATATTCAAACCAGTGTTGACACCAATTGACTATGAAGAAAAAAATTGAAAATTTACCTTTACCTTTCTATATCATCAAAGAGCTTTGCAGTTCTTAAATGTATCCACTCTTTATATCCTCAACATGCCCATTAATAAGGAAAACATAACCCTTTAAATTCTAGAACAATAGATTTTAAAACTCCATCATGTTACTGCGGTATTTTAGGTTTATAGAATATTCCCGTTTCTTCAGAGCAGTCAATGAGAAAGTGTCAACTGAAACAAACAAACCTTCCCAAAGTATTCCTGATGGTAGCTATAAGGCTCTGTTTCCTGCTGGCTTGTGTGCTGCATGTATTTAGATTTCCCCTGGCTAACAAAATGACCCTCTCCTAAAAAAGGTCCCTATTTAAGTCTTCGATAAAATGTGATCAATGTTAAATGGCAATCTCCTCAAATCTACTAAAATTCATTCCTAATTAAAGAGTCCCATTTCTAGGAAAAGAGTGTTCTATAGGTGTGGTAACAGGGAGTCACCAGGACTGGTTTGAAATCTAACTGATCAATGACAACTTGTTTCAGTAAACTTGACTTTGAAAACCAACCAATCAGTGACAGCTGCAGCAGTGTCCTCTGAAAGTCAGCCAATAGAAAGGAGAATCCGTTCCACTGAAGAGGCTTCTAAGGCTGACTTTAACTCACTCTCACTTAGTAACCAGCACAACCCCCAAAACATTCTTTTCCAAAAACCCTAGGAAGATGATCAGTTTCACTGCTCAATGAACCTATGTCTAACCACCACAACTTGCCATAATTATTAAATTCAGATTTTTTATTTTAAATACTGAGCTGGGGTTTCATGTTTTGACGATAAGATCTTTCTCAAATTAGCAAATGGTCTGATCAGAATATTGGATTACACATGGTTTATTCCATTATTTCATTTATTAGTTAAGTATTTAGATTTGAGTTAATATTTAAGTCATAAATAAAATCTTGCAAAAACTAAGCTTTAAAAGAAACATTTCAGCTTCTTTAACTGCTGCTCTTAATACGTTAACTTTAACAGAAAAATCCAACCTCTCCTAAGTAAGTACCTATGATGTCCCAGACACTGCTAGTTTTGGGAATTTTAAAACACCACACACATACACAAAGCTCTCTTATATTTAATCTTCATCAATAGAACAACTTTTCAATTAAGCAAGAGGGAAACCCTGTTTTATACAGTAAACGTCTCCTCTTGTATTCTGCTAGGTGCCACCACACAGAAGTATGGGTAGAGGATCTAGAGACAGAATTGACTGAGAGGAGGATAAAGAGAAATGGTCATCGTGTGGAGGCCCTTCACTAAACCTGAAGAATTTCCTCCTGGTTATAAGAGGAACTCTAAAGAGTGCTTAAAAATGACTTTTATAAACATATTCCAAGTTATACATAGAAGTAACTATATTCCTTCACAATTTCTTCTTGGCCCCAACTAGACTGTAACCTGAAAGCCAAAACAATGGCTTATCCCAAAGCAGGGCTAACATTTAGTTGAAGCTCAGTTTATTGAATAAAACTAGTTTGAGACCCTTGACGAAAATCCATAGCTACTCATGCTGACTGTCATGGATCTTTTAGATTTAGATTTCAGTTTCAGAAGAGAAAAATCCATTTCCTTAGTATATAATCATACGTAGCTATGTAACAAGATTTTACTGGAAGTAAAAGATAGTTGTGCATGCCTACTCTAAATGAGATATAATTGCTTTATTTCTTTCTTGTGGTAAAACATAATTTGCCATTTTAACCATTTTTAAGTGTACCATTCAGTGACATTAATTCTATTCACAATGTTGTGCAACCATCACTATTTCCAAAATCCTTTTCTAAACAGAAACTCTGTACCTATTCAGCATTAACTTCCCATTTCTACTTCCCCAGCCCTGGTAACCTCTAATCTACTTTCTGTGCCTATTTGAGAAATTTCACATAAATCTGTCCTTCAGTGTCTAGCTTTTTTCACTAAACATGTTTCCAAGGCTGATCCATGTTGTAGCAGGCGTCAGAATGTCATTGCTTTTTATGGCTGAATAATATTCCACTGTATATATACAGATATGGTTTCTCCATTCATCTGTTAATGGACATTTGGGTTGTTTCCATCTTTTGGCTATTGGGAATAATGCTCCACAAACATATTTGTATACAAGTATCTATTTGAGTTTCTGTTTTCAATTTTTTTGGGGATATCCCTAGGAGTACAACTGTGGGGTTATATGGTAATTCTATATTTAACTTTTTGAGGAACCACCTAACTGTTTTCCACAGTGACTGCACCATTTTACATTTCTATCAGCAGTGTACAAAGGTTACAATTTTGCCACATCCTTGCCAACACTTATTTTCTTTTAAATTACAGCCATCCTAGTAGGTATGAAGTGGTGTCTCACTGTGGTTTGATCTGCATTTCCCTAATGACTAATGATCCTGGGCATCTTTTCATGGGCTCAGTAGCTCATTTGTACATCTTCTTTGGAGAAACATCCATTCAAGCCCTTGCCCATTTTTAAATTGGATTGTTCATCTTTTGTTCTTGTTTCTTTTCCTTTTAAAACTCTTAGTGTTATTGACAGGGTAAACTACCCTTTAGTGGGATCAATTAGAATATTCATATTTTATGACCTAATGATACCAATTCTGGGACTCCAACCAAAAGAAATTATTATAAATTTATGAATGTGAAGCTAGTCACAACATTGTTACTTTTAATACATAAAAATTAGAAACAACCTAAATGTCCAACAATAAAACATTAAACTAGACCATGTACGTTATAGAATTACAATAAACAATAAAATGTTTACAAAGTGTATACAAATAAGAGAAATGTATATATCATATGAAATAAAAGTAGTATAATTATAAAAATAAAAAACCCTAGAAGTCTAACATTTGGGGGATGCATTATGGTATAAGATGAAATATTATATAGGCAATAAATTATATTTTTTAAGATATTTAATGATTTAGGGAAATGCTCTTAAAAGAAATTCATTAATATATCATCAAGATTGTTTCTGAGGAAGAGGAATATTCATGAATTTTCTTTTCTTTTGTATATTTTCCTATATTTCCTCCAATGATTGGTAAAAACTTACTAAAGCAAATACAGCATAATAAAATGAATGAAAATCTGTAAAGAGAAGTAAACTAAAATATTCACAATATGTACACTGGGATCTTTTTATTTCTACTTTTCAGAATTTTATTGTTACAGTTAAGTGCTTATCTCCTTTGTACAAGAAAAATACATACAAAAATGTTCTTTTTGTTAAACCAGTGTTGGTTTAATTTGGATCCAGTTCATTAACCATTCAGCTGATTTTACTAATACGAAAAAAATGACTCACTTTTTAGTGTAGATGATAATGATGAGGCAGTTAACACGATGGGAGTACAGCTATAGGCTCTGAGTGCCTGGGTTCAAATCCTTATTCTGTCATGAACCTAATCATGAACTTAAGCTCTCTGTGCCTCAGTTTCCTCAACTATAAAAAGGGAATAATAATATATAACACCTACCCTACAGGACTGCTGTACGGTTAAATGAGTTAATAAAGGCAAAACACTTAGAATGGTACCTGGTACACAGAAAGTTCTCATTAAATGTTAGCTATGGATGATGAGAATGGGGGTAACTGCCAACACCTGCCACATTACGCAGCGTGTGCTGAATGCTTTACATGCTTACTGCAGTCTTATGAATAATAACTGACTTTCAGTAAGTGAAACATCTGCTTCCTTCTTACTAACAAAATCTAGCCTGTAACAGTATCTTCTAAAATGCAACCATCCAAACTTCAATGTAAGTAAAAAGGTTTATTTATGTATAAATGTCCAAACTCTATTTTATGCTCTATTTCTGACTGTCTCACACTAGAATTGTTAAATGTTGCAAAGGTATCGGAAAATGTCTAAGTATCTACTCTTGGTTTCATTATTTACTTACTTATAAGAGTAGCAACAACTTCAAAACAGATGAGCTGGTTGTTCTGGAACAATTTTACAAATGGAAATGCCAGAAGTGGAAGATACGGTGTATCACTAAAGATGCTGGACCAGTGAGCTAATGCGGAGAGGGTTCTGTGAATAAAATAAGGAAAGAGCAGAAAAGCTTGTTAAAATTTATTTGAATAAATAATACATTCACATGATGAAAAATGAAACAGAAGGTAAATGTGGTGAAATTCGGGTGTGTCTGTTTTCCCACGATTAGACTGAGGTTATAAGTTTTCGGCAAGAATACAACAAAAGTGATGTGCAACACACTGATAGGATTTCTTACTGGTGATTTTAAATTTGATTACTTGGTTAAGGAGGTGTCTGCTATGTTTCTCTACTATGAAATCACCATTCTCCCATTTGCAATTAATAAATATCTTGGGGAAGATACACATTACTGCAAAATACTGAACATACATACCTCTGTAATACTCTGAGTAGTTTCCTACTTTTGATGGGGTATTTCTTCTGAAGGTTGAGAAATGCCACATGAATACCTTTATCTATAAGGTTACTAAATGCAGTATGATTTTCAGGCAGCTGTAGCAGAGAGCGCCAAATGAACATTCTGAAATTAAAACATAATTTTAACCAAGAAAAATTAGGGGAATAAGATTGATTTAACATGCAAGAATTTAAATTTTACCTGTATTTCATTGGATATTCACCATAGCCTTTTAATAAGATTTGTAAACGCTTTTTGTTTAATCCATCTGAAAATTCATTCTGTAAAGAAAAAAAATAGTATCAATAAGTGACATAATCTTAAAACTGAAAAGGTAATCTAGTCCACAGTGGCTTTCCAACTTTGGAACACAATACACAGTAAAATATATTTTATATCATGGAACTCTCCACACACACACACACACACACACACACACACACTATCTTTCTCTCTCTTGAGTATGCATATACACAGCAGATAAAGTTTATGACGTATTTTTTTACCCTGTAACAGGGTTTGACAAACTTTTGCTGTCAAAGGTCAGACAGTAAATATTTTAGGCTTTGTGGGTCAAGAGGCAGAATCAAGCATATTAGGCAGGTACTCATATAACCATTTAAAATGCAATCATTTAAAAATATAAAAATCATCCTTAGCTTGAGTAGCCAGATTGGGCCCATGGGCTGTCCTCTGTCAATCCCTGTAGCAAGAGCAATGCATCTGGATAATTTTTTCCTCTCTTGATCCTTCCATCTCTTTTATTTTTTTGCACTTTTAACTTTTAAGTCAATTTTTATCTTAATGGAAAAACACTTTATAGATTTTAGGATCATAAAGCCATTTTCATAGATGATCTCGTTTAAGCCTAACAACTATATGAAACAGATGAGACGTTTTGTCTTCCTTTGAGAAAATGGGAAGGTCAGAGAAGTTCAGCAACTTGCTTAAGATCACAAATCTGCTGAGTCTTGGCTCAAGACCCAAAGCCACATTTTCTGACTTAGTTCAGTGCTCTTTTCACCACATAAGAAACAGGTAATCAAAGTGTAAGAGGGGGGTGAGGGACAGCCCAAGACGATGGTGAATGAAGAGCCCCGTTTGAGAGCGATGCACCAGACATTAAGGGCAACTAGCCCAGATTGGAGCCATGCGATCCATAAAAGAGACACGTTCACTGTCTCTGTTCACTGTCGTCACCCAGACACCCGCTGCCATTGAAGCCTCTCTAAACAAAGGTCAGAATGCCCAGGGGGATTGGCCTGAGTTTCATCTACTTTTGTCTTCACCATGAGCTGATGAAGCTCCTACTTCCCTTTCCATGTCCTGATGACACAATTAGTCGAGGACAGGCGTTTCACCCACAGAAGTACTCTACTGTGACCTACTCCTTAGAACTGGCTACGGGTTTTTAGAAGCCGCCCACTCCCAGACAATATTTCTGTAGGGCTTCCAACTTTGATCCAGACTAAGGGCTGCCAGATGCCCTGACCGTGGTGTCACTTTTATTTCCCAGAAGTCAATCATCACCATGCCCACACTAGTTTTCTCAGAAGAGGCTCCTGTGAACTCTCAGGAAAGCTGAAGCCAGACCATGTCTCAGAAACACATTCAACTAATACGGTCAATACCGCCTAACCTTTACACAGCTAGGTTTGTGCCTGCTACTAACTAAACAGTATTTTGTTTAGGGTTACATTGTAGAGGCGATAAAGCTATAAGGAAAGCCAAGGACATAAGGCAAAAGTGAGGACAACGGTTACATCTATGGGACAGGGAGAGAAATGCGATTGGGGACAAGCACACAGGGGACTTCAGAGCTACTGGGAATACTCTATTTCTTAATGTGGATATGAATATGTCCAGAGAAGAGTTAACATGGCAGGTCCGTGACTGCTACCCTTAGAAAGGCCCACTTGAAGGTTGGCCCTTGTCTGGTGTCCAGCTATCTGGATTTCCAGGAAGTTCCCACTATCTCCAGAACGAACAGGAGCGGCTCAGGGCGCCTAAACTGTACACTGTGGTTTATGCTGAACACCTGCTTTCCTTGTGGAGTCTGGAATTTTGCAAGGGAGCCTATAACCAGCCTCCAGTAAAAACCCTGGGCACTGAGTTTCTAATGAACACTTTACACATTCTTCTTTTGAGGGAAGTTTCACATTTTAAAACTGCTTATAGAAGAAAAGAGGTTAAAATTAATGAGAAAAATACCAACAGTTGCTACGAATATGAAGCAACTGGAACCCTCAGATACCTCTTGGTGGGAATATGGATTGTTTAAATCAACCACCTGGGAAACTATCTGACAGTATTTACTAAAGTTGAACATATGCATAGCCCATATGCCAGTAATTCCATTCCTAGGTTTACACCCAACAGAAACATGTCCTTATGCTCAACAAAGATGCCTTAGAATGTTCAGAGCAGCACTGTTTCTAATAGCAAAAAAACCTAGAAAACTACCCAAATGCCTACCAATAGCAGAATGGATAAAGCATGGTTTATTCACTCAATGGAATTCTATACAGCTGTGAATGAATGGTTTACGACCACATGGATCTCTCCAAAATACCGTTAAATGAAAGAAGCCAGAAACAAAAGAGTACCAATTGAATGATCCAATGAACATAAGTACAAAAAAGCCAGAACTAATCTACAGTGTTAAAAGGGAGGAGAGTAGTGATGCTTGGGGTAAGGGGGCAAGTGTCTGGAAGGGAGCAGCAGAGGGGCTTCTAGGGTGCTGGGAATGGTCCATTTTTTGATCTGGGTGCTGATAACACAGGTGTATTCAGTCTGTAAAAATTTACTGAGCTGTGCATTTTTATGCATATGATTGATTAACTGTCAATAAAAAGTTTTGAAAGTCCTTGAAAGTGTTAGCAGGTTGTCTATTAATGTGCATATTTTCTTTCAATTCCAAGGCAATATACGCTCTTTGCAGAAAATTAAGAAAATACAAAAAAATACATATAAAGGAGAATAAAACTGACTGAAATAGGTAATTCTACTACTATCAAAGTTTTTATGCACATGCTCTGACTTAAAAATTCTACTTCTACAGATACATTTGTTCAAATGTCCTAGGAATATCCACTGCATCAGATTGTATTAACAGAAGACTGACGATACAACCTAAATGCCAGTCAGCAGAGTCCTAGTGAGATAAATTAAGTTATATCCATAAATGCAATACTATGCAAATATTTTTAAAATGTTGTAGCACTACATGCACTAATATAAACAGATATTCAATCTGTTAAGTGATAAGAACAAGTTATAAAACAGTGCTATAGTATGATTCCATTTATGTAAAAAAATTTTAAAAAGGTAACAGATATACATTATGTTTATACACAGAAAACTTCTGAAAGGTTATCAACAATTATCTTTTCTTTAAATTTTATTTTATTTTATTGTTTTATTTTTGGCTGCGTTGGGTCTTTGTTGCTGTGCGCGGGCTTCTCGTTGTGGTGGCTTCTCTTGTCATGGAGCACGGGCTTTAGGTGCACACCAGCTTCAGTAGTTGTGGCACATGGGCTCAGCAGTTGTGGCGCACGGGCTTAGTTGCTCCGCGGCATGTGGGATACTCCCGGACCAGGGCTTGAACCCATGTCCCCTGCATTGGCAGGTGGATTCTTAACCACTGCGCCACCAGGGAAGTCCCATCAACAACTATTAACAATGGTCACCACTGGGGAGTGCAATGAAGAGTGGGCTAGGGCACAGGGAGGAAGAAAAGTATGCTTTTGTTCTTTTCCCTTTACAACCTCTATACGAGCATTGTCTAACAGATAAGCAAGAGACAAATGTAATTTAAGTTTTCTTAAAGAATATAATTTAAGTTTCATGTTAAAAAAAGTCAAAAGCAGCAGGTAAAAATCAAATTTAATACATTTATTTAACCCAATGTAATAAAAATATTATCATTTCAACATATAATTAGCATAAAATTATTAACTAATATATTGTACATTCTTTAGGGGTAGGAGATTAAGGGGTACAAACTACTATGTATAAAATAAAGAAGCTACAAGGATCTACGGCACCAGGAATATAGCCAATATTTTATAATAACTTTAAGTGGAGTATAATCTATAAAAATACTGAATCACTATTTTGTACTAATATAATACTGTAAATCAACTACAATTTAAAAACAGATATTTTACATTCTTTTGTTCATAATAAAATCTCAATATCTGATGTGTATTTCACACATATACCACATCTCAAATCAGATCAGCCACATGTGACTAGTGGCTAGCATATTGGACAGTGCAATTCTATACTGTTTTGACTTTTTAAAAAAAACCATAAACGTATTAATTTTATATTAAAAAGTTTTAAAAGCATGTTATAATTTCAGTTACAACTTGCTTCTTTTCCATAATTTTCCTTTAATTCCTAAGAGAAGGAAGAATGATGATGGTCTAGAAATCATAAGACTTGTCTACAGCAGAGCCATGACAAACAAAAGTTTAATATAGTCTTACCTTTTTATTTTCAAAATTACCAGTCAGGTCTTGTTTTAATATTCTAGCTTGTATTTTGTTTTCCCTTGATTTTGCTGGCCGCTGTACTCTTCCTGATGTTACTTTCATCTTAAGATCACCAGAATTCACTTTCCTCTTAGGCAAATCTTCAATCACTTTCACTAAAGGAGGAGGTGGCTAAAAGTGGGGGGGGGAATCCAGTGGTTATCCTTGGAAAATAGACCTGTTAACATATAATTTACAAAATGTATTTTGCTCAATTTAGTAATATGCCTTAATAGATATAATTATCCTTCAGGCAAAAAGTGTAAATAAAATGTCCAAGAATGTTTCCTTGTTGATTAACGAATCAAAGCAAATTTCTGCCGAATTCCTTTGAGCAACGTAATAAAGATCACGATTAACAACAATAAACAGAATTTAGTTATTCCTTGAAAGCTGGCCTCAATCATACAGTATCAATCCATTTTTTACACCTGTATGATAAAGTGAGTAGTAAGGCGGTAATCTGCTGCAGAGAAGGCCCAGTTACACACAGGGCCCTCTAGAATGCTGAGAGAAGCACCCTAACATTCTCTGGGCTCAGGTGAAATTTCTTTGAGGGAAACTGTCACACGACTTTCCTCTGAAAGCACGGGACCCCTGCCTTGTCCTTGGTTACATTTTCTAATCTACATGGAGATGGCTGTCAGTCCCTGACTGCATCAACAGCTTCAGAGGCAGGGCAGAAAGCACGACTTAGATGCCAAACCCTCGTTTTTATGGGGACGAACAGGTAAATAAGCCCCCAACAACTTCAATTTACTTAAGGTAAAATGATTCACTAAGACATTTTCTCTGTGAATAACACTCTCTTTGAAATAAAAAGATCTTCATTGTTCAAAGAAAATAAGCAGATAAAATAGCTCCGGCTTTCTGAGTTCTAAGTATGATTCAAGTAAAAGGACTTTCACAGGGTGTTTTAAAGGTTTGAGACCATTACTGCTGAATGTTCCCTTAGTAATTAGCCCAGATCCAGATCAAAGACAAGGTGGATATGTGATTTTTAAATAATTTTTCTTGAAGCCAAAGTGCCAATTCCTTGCATATGAGAATAAGAACACAATATACTCCAAATGTCCAAATGAACATATTAGATTCAGAAAGACAAATATTACACACATCACCCTGAATTCAAGCTGTCATGAAAGCCAGAACAGTGGGCTTCCATGATGACGTACGATGGAAATGAATCGCCACTCTTTGGGAAAGCTCTCTGAAGCAGAAAACAAACTTTTCTGACCTCCTCCCGCTTCGTCCCCAAAGAAACAAACAGAACAAAGCAAACATCTTGACTCCTTTTAAATAACAGACTATAAAAAGACTACTTTGAGGTTTCAAACAGAGATTTTTCTCACGTTGCCTTCAAAAGTTCAGGACTTCTGCTTTTGAAACCTGCAGCCTATTATAGGAGACCAAGAAAATATTCCCTATTGTCAACTGCAGTATGTACGACACGTAACACTGTAAAATGTATAGAGCAGGTAGTATACATGGCATTGATATTGCATTTTTACTTGTTTTAAAATTATTTTGAAAAGTATTTGAAGTTTTAACTGCATCTGTAAGGGTTTTTTAATAGTGTTTTTCTAGGGTACATTGGTATTTATTCACATCTAGAAAGAGTACAGGATAATACAAAATATAATAACAATAACTCTGACCAAAATAAAGTACAATGACCACTTACTCTATGATTTAATTCTTTACCTATGAAATGTAATTAATAGTGGTCTGATTTCTGAATATTGCCCATCTTTAATATCCCTGAACTATCTTCTAACCTCAGTCCATTCTTCTGTATCTTTATGGTAATATTTATTCTAGTGCCACATTTTTCATGGTTCTTCCATGAAGGAATCTCCCAGAAGTTGGAGCCTGAGATATGACCTGAATTGCCACACCTTAGGAGTGTTAAAACTTCAACAGAGAAATAGGAATTAGCTTACTTATCATTAGCACAATACCAGAAATTCTCCAATGGCAAGAAAACAGGACTTGAAGGAATGAGACACGGGTAATAAGTTTTGCATAAACCTGAGCATTTTGTAGGCCTGGAATAGCACTGGTGGTGCTGGTAATGTGTCCAAAAAAAAAAAATTATCCTTCTTCTGTCATAAGCTAGCTTTTCTGGTCAATATGACCTCAACTTGCTTAATAAATAACAGAGAGAAAGCCAATGACTCATGCTTACCTTGGTTTTTCTCAGATCTTTGTTTCTATTAACAACATTTATCTAGCTCTTACAAAATTCAGCTAGGCTAACAACTCTCATTAAGAATGAATAATGTGGGGCTTCCCTGGTGGCGCAGTGGTTAAGAATCCGCCTGCCAATGCAGGGGACACAGGTTCGAGCCCTGGTCGGGGAAGATCCCACATGCCGCGGAGCAACTAAGCCCGTGTGCCACAACTACTGAGCCTGTGCTCTAGAGCCCGTGAGCCACAACTACTGAAGTCCGCGTGCCTAGAGCCCGTGCTCCGCACCAAGAGAAGCCACCGCAATGAGAAGCCCATGCACCGCAATGAAGAGTAGCCCCCGCTCACCGCAACTAGAGAAAGCCCACGTGCAGCAACAAAGACCCAATGCTGCCAAAAATAAATAAATAAAAATAAATAAAGACGCTCATTGACTGTACAGTGTTGATTCATTAGCACTGAACTCATGCCAACAGCACTGTAGCTCATTCCTGAATGAAGCTTATCTAACACACATATGTTCTCCCTGAGACACCTCCCAGCCCTCTTGTGCTTAGGATACCAGACAGCACGTCAACACTGTGGTTGGGGGACATTTTAAACAGCAAAATCACCAACAAAAATCACAAGAATGTGAAACATGTGGCACTAAATAGACCACGAGAAGGACACTTGTTCCCATGGAGAGCTGAAATAAGGCCGAGTGCTGCTCTGTCTGACCTCGGGGGAGAACCTGCATGAAGGCAACTCCAATTTCTTGCTGCTCTGCACATGCAAATGTCTGTAAATATGCGGTGAGGACTGATTTTAGAGTTGCAGATAAATTTTCACCAACAGACAAACTCACAACTATAGAATCCGTGAATCATGTAGACTGTATACATTTACACACACACAGCAAAAGACTGAGTAGGCATACATTTCAACATCATCTAAGAATGGTGAGACTTGCTGACCTATTTGCTTATCTGTATCTTGATTTTGCTCTGTAATAAGAACTTCTTATCTATCTAATTGGAAAAGAAAAAGGTAAAAAGGAGCGAGTACATGGCAACAAGATTATCATATTAAGAATAGAACACTTGGGCCTGCTAAGGACTAGCTGTGTCATTAGGTTGGGGCATGAGCTGCTCCCCCTGTAAGACGAAATGGTTAGACTAGGTGATCACCGAAGTCCCTCTCAGGGCTACTGTGATACAATTCCAGACCTGGAAAGGCTCCCACAGAACTGGACTCGACAACGAGCTGGGGGAGTTTTAGATAACCATAAGAGAAGTGGGAAGTATATTTTAGATGAGGTGAGTAGTGTAATAACAGACGTAGAAATGAGCACGGTGTCTACGGGGGACGAGGGAAGCTGAAAGTATGAGGAAACACATTAGGGAGAGACGACAAGATTAGAGAGGACTTGGAGAGCCAGGCAGAGGAGTGTGGACTCAATGCAACAGGCAAAAGGAAGGAAGCCACTAAGATAGCATTATTTTAGAAACGATGATGAAAGTATTATTTTAGAAAACTGTTACATTGGGACTTCCCTGGTGGCACAGTGGTTAAGAATCTGTCTGCCAATGCAGGGGGCACAGGTTCGAGCCCTGGTCTGGGAAGATCTCACATGCCGCAGAGCAACTAAGCCCACGCGCCACAACTACTGAGCTTGCGCTCTAGAGCCCGTGCTCCGCAGCAAAGAGAAGCCACCATGATGAGAAGCCCGCGCACCACAACGAAGAGTAGCCTCAGCTACTACTAGCTCTAGCCACAACTAGAGAAAGCCTGCGCACAGCAACAAAGACCCGATGCAGCCAAAAATAAATAAATAAATTTTAAAAAAGAAAAATGTTACATAAAAGATGATGGAGAAAAGCAAAAGAATAAAAAAAAGAATTTAAAAAAACCCATAAAAGATGACTGACGGGCAGGAGCAGGCACTGAGGGCTCTGGGTTTTGGTATATTTGTTTAAGTTACTGTTATTCGAGAGCAGCAAGTGAGCACCAGCACGGGGATGGCCGATATGGAGACAGAACAGGCGGCACATACAGAGGCACCTCAGATTCAAGGACCGCAGGACTTAGTGTTGACTAGATCTGCGAAGTACAGGAATAGAAACAGACATAGTGCTCCAAGGTGTCTAGCCTACAACAATGGGAAGAAAGGGACAGAAATGAAGAGACTGGAACTGAAGACCTCTTTTGGGAAGCAGATCAGAGGGGCACCCTGAATGGGACAAGGACTCCAAACAGATGCCTTTTGTGAAGACAGCAATTTAGGGAGGCAGCATGGGTGAGAAAAGTCTGGAGATGTGGCTTTGGGGGTAAGAGCAGAAACCGTACCCAGGAAAGTGGATAAGGTGCGAGGAGGTTAGAAGCTTGTAACGCGGAGTTTTTATTTTTGATGATACAGCATTTAAACCTTAAAAGAAAAAAGATATTGTTTACTTGATAACATACCTTATTTATTTCTTTTGTTAAAGTCTGAACTGAATATATGTTCAGACTTCCATTTTCCATAATAGATGCAATGTACCGTCCATGGGGGCTAATTGCTGATGAACTAATTCCTTCGTCAAGGCTCCCAATTTCGAAGAGAAGTTTACAAGTCTGTATATTAACAAATCTCATAATGCCGTCCTGACAGAGCACTCCAAGAACCTAAGAGTAGAGGGAAACAACATATGAGTTCCTAAAACACATTTAAGAGTCAAGTCTCAGATGTTAACTGGACTTACGCTGATCATTTCACAATGTATCCAAATACTGAGTCATCATGTTGTACACCCAAAACTAATACAATGTTCTATGTCAATTATACCTCAATTAAAAAAAGTCAGATGTCTGCAAGTCAAACTACACACATACACACATGTGTATTTACATATGTTTTCTTTTCTTTGGTTGGGGAGGGAGGACAGTCAGAGGAGATTATACTCGCAGAGAGCCGTCATGTATTTTAAAATCCCTAATTACGGCTCATGTAGATTCGCCCTGTTCAGGTCCAGATAAGCCTGGCTCTACCCAGAACCAGTAAGGAGCCCATCCTGGGACACTACAGAAAGGTCACCTAAGAATCAGCCCTCCCCACGGGCAGGCGCATCTCCACCAATCCCTCCAGAGGAGTACAGACGATGGCAGTCCTTCACCTTAACTGCACACTGGCCGCCAGAAGCAAGGAAGGTGGAGGGCTTGTTTCCCTTCTCCATCCGCAGCCTGACCAGAGCTAACACCTGTCCTGCTGCCCCACACAAACCTGTGATTCCCGCGGTTGTAACTAGCATTTGGGCTGTGGAGAGGGAAGGTCTGCGAGCTGCAAGGGCAGTTGGGCTGCGGGTCGGAGGGAAGCTAGTCTTTCAAGGGGAAAAAAAATTAGCTGTAACTCATACAACTTAGAACTTAAAAACACATACTAAAAAAGCTTCAACACATGAAACAATAAACCCCTCTGCTGCCTTGTCCACATACAGGTTCTTTTCCCCAGGGCCACCACGTGATCTCGTGAAATGCTGATGTCCCCCGTTACATGAAAGACATAGTCTAGAGGTGGTTGGAGGCAGTTTGAATGTGACAACCTAGAAAGCATGTTCTGGGGCTTCCCTGGTGGCGCAGTGGTTAAGAATCCGCCTGCCAATGCAGAGGACACGGGTTCAAGCCCCGGTCCGGGATCCCACATGCTGCGGAGCAACTAGGCCTATGAGCCACAACTACTGAGCCCATGTGCCACAACTACTGAAGCCCACGTACCTACAGCCTCTGCTCCACAACAAGAGAAGCCACTGCAATGAGAAGCCCGTGCACCACAACAAAGAGTAGCCCCTGTTCACTACAACTAGAGAAAGCCCACGCACAGCAATGAAGACCCAACGCAGCCATAAGTAAACAAATTTATTAAGAAAAATAAAAAGTAAATAAATAAACAGCATGTTCTTCTCTGGGTCAGATGGTAGGAAACCCTCTTATTCAGTTGACGCAACCTCTCTGGAAGGAAATTTGGCAAGATCTATCAAAATTACAGATGCACCTAACCCTGGTACAACTATTTTAACTCTGGGATTTTATCCTACAGACAGGATGTATAAAATGACATGTGCAAAAGTTATGTGTATTAAAAAAAAGGGACATCCCTGGCGGTCTAGTGGTTAAGACTCCGTGCTTCCAGTGCTTCCACTGCAGGGGGCACGGGTTCGATCCCTGGTTGGGGAACTAAGAACCCACATGCTGCGTGGCTTGGCCAAAACATAAATTACAAAAACAAAAAACAAACAAAAATGTTATTCAGCGCAGCACCGTTTGTAACGGAAGAGGACTGAAGACAGGTTACGTGCCCAATAATAAAGGACTGGTGATAATAACCTACACACCTGTAAAGAAGAACGAAGTTCTGTACTGATACAGAAAAATCGTCAAGGTAAACTAAGTTAGGAAAAAACAAGGTAAAAAAAAGGGAAAAACATAAGATTATACAACAGCAGTGGGTTAAGGAGAGTGATTAACTGGGCAAATGGGAGAAAAGAATAAGACTTCACTTTATGCCTTTTTATATTTTTTTATGTTTTCAACCATGTGAAAGCATTATCTACTCAAAAAACTTAAAATAGATATGATACACACATATATTATACATAAATACACAAAACACACACATACACACACACACAATTTGTTAATGTGCAACACCCAAGGTAATTTAAAATAAGAAAGTGAAGGTTCAACTATTCGACTATTAAAGAGAAAAAAGGTGTGTGGCGGGGGGAGCGCGGTGTAAACGACGGCGAGATAGAAAGAGCAGACGTCTCATAGGATTGAGGCAGCCAGCTATGGTAGATAGAACACAGCGTAACAGTGAGAACATTTCAGTTCTAGTCCTACCTTTAATCCTTATAATTAAAGGAGTGTTGACAAGTCACTTCATGTTTCTAAGCTTCAGCGTCACAATCTGTATAATGGTGAGAATACCTTCCCTGCCTACACTCAATGAATTCTTTAAGGATCCAATAAAAAACAGCATGCTTAATCACCCTGTAAACCATAAAGTATGACACAAAGTATACCGATTTCAGAAAAAGGGCAAGTTATCAGTAATATACGGAACCTAAGATTTTTCCATTTTTTCAGTTTTAGACTCTTTACAAGTTATCAGCAGTTTCAAAACCTTGTAACAATCAGGCTACAAGTTAAAGAGAACTAACATAGTGCGGAAATTGATAACGATCTTTCCAAACAAGTACAACTTTACTAACATTTACGTTACTAACCTGATTAGAACCAGCATCAAAACTATCAGGAAGAAATTCTAGGTGGCGAATGGCTCGAACTTTGGTGGGCATCTGGATAATTCTAAATACTTGTTTGGCTTCCAAGCACCACAAATGAAGATGGTTCGATTTGCCCCCAGCAGCCAGGATTTGGCCATCTCTGTATTTAAAAAGGTGAGAAAGTAAGACTAGATGAATTATTTATAGCAGCACTGTCCAATCTGATCCAATATGATGAGAGAAATGTTCTGTATCTATGCTGTCCAATGTAGTCACTACTAGCCACATGTGATTATTGAGAACTAAAATGTGGCTAGCGTTTCTGAGGAAATTAATTCTTGATTTTATTTAATTTTTATTAATTTAAATAGTCCCAGGTATCCAGTGGCTACCATATAGGAAAACTCAGGTTTACAGGAGATTTTTTTTTTTTTTTTTTACCTATTGTGCTAAGATACCAGCTTAACAAATATCTGTTTGATGATTGGGAGTTTCTGAGCAACATTTATATTTTATAGCATAATCTCAAAGACACTTACTACTAACCAACTTTCTGTACTTCACATACGACTGTACTGAACTGATAACAGCATTGCTATATGAAAAACCAAAAAGCCCAAACTTTTTTCCTGCCAAAGAAAGCTACTTTATGTTTAAAAGGTACAGAAAGAATAAGCTGGATTGATTTGCAAGGCTGATGCTCATTCATTCACAAAGGATTATAAAGTGTCTACTATAAGCTAGGTTTCACTCCAGGTGCCAGGGACACAGTGGTGAACAAGAAGACAGGTAAGATCCCTGCTCTCAGGGGATTTTCAGTCTAGAGGAAGGTAAAGAAACAAATAAATGAACTTGATATCAGCTGTTAAGTTCTTTAAAGAACTCTAAAACGAGGTAATGTTACAGAGCTGGGAAAGGAGGAAGATCTACTACATAAGTGATGTGAATGGGCCAGTCACGGGGTGACTTGGAGAAAGAATTCCATGCTGGTCAGTACTCCTGACTGGCCAGAAGAAAAACGTTGAGATAGGTGTAAATAACAAAGAGAAGCCACACTCAAGTGTGGCTGGAACACAGTAAGGGGAAATAAGATGAGAAAAGAGAGGGAGGCCTAGACCAGAGGACAAAGATCTCAGGGACATGGCAGGGAGCTGGATTTTCTAAGAGCAGTGGAAAGCCTTTTACAGGAGTTCAATAGGGAAATGACATGATCTGACTTAATGATTTGAGAAGACCACTCTATCTGCTTTGTAGACACTGACTTTAGGAAATGAGACTGAAAACAGGGAGACCAAATAAGGGAGCTATTACAGTAGCCTGAAAAAGACTACGATAGTTTGGACTGGGGTAATAGCTGTAGCAATGGACAAAGGAAAGTAGACCAATTCAAGATACAGTTTGGTAGAGTTGATGGGATTTACTGATAACTCAGAAGAAGAGGGTGAGAGAAAGAGAGGAAATAACATCCATTAATATCTGGAAACAATGACCAACCCACCCACAGTGAGAACCTAGCACCCAGATTAAGTGTCAATGTATCATTTCTCACAAAAATAAACCCACACCCTTTAGAGAAATGGCTGATTCCATTTTGGGACAGGAAATACACAAGACAAGACTGGAACATCTTGTTGGACCAGAGAGAATGAGAACTATCACAGACAACCGGGGTTGTATCAAAAGGGTTCGTTCAAAGCCGACCTGGAGAGGATCCCACTGGTCAAAGATGAGAGAACTGGAGCATCACTAAGAATAATAACTTCAATGGGTCAAATCATGTCAACTGTGTTTAAGTCCATGAGCTTACAAAGATTAAAGACAAAAAACTTCATTGGCCACCTTTGAAGATGCCAAAAAATCAATCCATTATTTTGGTGAAAAAAAATTTTTTTTTAAAATAGGAAGAAATCCAGCATTTATCCTGCCTTTCCTTTACAAACTGTACAGTAAAGTAACCAAAGAGTTGAGAGGCAGTTTCTTCCTTTTTTTTTTTAATTTTTATGGAGTATAGTTGATGAGAGGAAGTTTCTTTCTATAGAAGGTTTTGGTTAATAAGGGAGAAGGAAAGACAGAGTCAGAATAGCACCATTTGCTAACCCCCAATGCAACACACGATATCTAGGTAATGATCATCAATGGCCACTAATATCACAAAAGAAAGAGTTCTGTGTTCCTCTCGATGAAGGTACATAAACCGCCTACAATGTCTTCTTGCCCCCAAATCAAACCAGATCAAGATCTAGCCTCCAATTTACAGGAAATATAGGTGTAACCAGTTTATAGTAAATATAGACGAGAGAAGCTCACATTAAACAGCATCACCGGGATGCAAAGAGCAAAATCCAGAATGTAGAAAACTACAGGACAAATGACCAGTTCTTTAACAAATAAACTGCAAGGAAAATACAAGAAGAGAGATATACCAACCGAGGCAACATGTGAACCTTATTTTGCTCCTGACTTGAACAAACCAACCATAAAAAATAATTATTAGACAAATCAGGGAAATATGAATAACTAGATATATGATATGATATTATGAATTTTTAAAAGTCTGATGATAGTACCATGGTTATGTTTCAAAAAGGGTCCTATCCTTTAGAGATACACGCTGAAATACTTACGCATGAAATGATACACTTGGGCTTTGCTTTATGACAGTGCAGTAGAGAAATGGTAGGTAGAGTAATAGACAAAGTAGGAGTGGCTATTAGCTAATGCTTATTATAGCTAACGAAGAGTGCTAGCCTTGAGATTTCATGTACTTTTATATTTTTGTGTACATTTTCCACAATAAGTAAAAAACTTATTACCATATCTTAGATCATACCTAAGTTTGAAGGAAACTTTTGCTTATAGGACAATAAAATACTGAATGAAAATTTATAAAATTTCCCTGGAAGTTAAATTTCATAAAAATCCTTAGTGTCTTAAAGAGGACATTACCTGGTCACAGCAAACACTTTGTATAATATACTAGAGCTTTCGGGTGGAGCTGGTAATTGATATTTGCAAACAAGAGTATCACATTCCCAGGCGAAGATGGAATTATCTTTAAAACAACTCAGGATGGTATTAGTTAGTGGTAGAAAGAAAACCTAAAGAGGAAGAAAAAAAGTTATCGTTCATATAAGGATCATACAGTCCTCTTTAAATTCAAAATTTACAAGTAGTTAATTTTTCTGTCTTAAAATTATTTTTTCTTAAAATGGAGAAAAACACATTTACAACATACGACAGGGGAGAAAACTGATATTTTTACATACTATTATAAACTAAAAAGAAAAGGTAAACTCCTTTAAACAAAAAACAGGTGACTATAATGACTAGGCTATTCATAAAATACTAGGTAACAATTTAAAATATTTAACCTTATAAAAGATTCAAATGAAAATAAGATACCATGTTATGTGTATCAAATTTATTTTAAAATAATGCACACACATACATATACACAAACTATACATATATTAACATACGTATTATATTTATAAGCTATATACTAATATAAATACTATATTGAGTACTAACTACAGATAAGTGTTAAAAAATATTAAATGTTGGTGAAAGTATAGATAAAGGCACTGTCATACACTGCTGCGGATAGTAAAAACTGGTTAAAGATACTGTCTAACAGCTCAACAACCTTAAAAATCTCTCTCTTCTGAACTAGTCAATCTGCTTCTAAGAGTTAATCCTTTGGGGAAAAAATCAGCAAAATGCTTTAAGATAAATGTGTATAAATGTTTGCTAAGCATTATTTGTAAAAGTAAAAAGTTGAAAACAAATACATGATATTTTATTAGATTCAATTTATTTAATGGACAGATGAGACTGAAATTGGTAGTGAAGTTGAAAATACCATTTTATTCTAATTTCTATTTTTCTATTGCATAAGCAGTAAGCAATGCTTACTTTTGATAATATAAAATTTTTATTAAAGTTGACCAATATTTTCTCATAAGAGTTTCAATGGCCTCAAATATAATTTTATGTGTCATTTGTGTAAAACACACAAAGTGAGGTAGGAAAGGAAGCAAAGAAGGAAAGAAAATGAAAAAAATTCAATGTCCTAAGGACAAATATTCCTACCTATCCTCTCAAAATACTGGGTTGGCCAAAAAGTTCTTTCGGTTTTAAGTAAAAATAAAAGACACGTTTTTCATTTTCACCAAGAACTTTATTGAACAACATATTCATTAACCAAACGAACTTTCTGGTCAATCCAATAACACCCCAGAAAGAGCTTGAGACATTTCACACGGTTTGATCATTAGTTAGAGCTCTAGCTATTTATTCTTTTTTTCCCTTATTTTTTCCTCAATATAGCTTTGGTCTTATATTTCACTTACTTACTTACTTACTTATTTATTTATTTATTTATGGCTGTGTTGGGTCTTCGTTTCTGTGCGAGGGCTTTCTCCAGTTGTGGCAAGCGGGGGCCACTCTTCATCGCGGTGGGCAGGCCTCTCACTATCGCGGCCTCTCTTGTTGCTGAGCGCAGGCTCAGTAGTTGTGGCTCACGGGCCTAGTTGCTCCGCGGCATGTGGGATCTTCCCAGACCAGGGCTCGAACCTGTGTCCCCTGCATTGGCAGGCAGATTCTCAACCACTGAGCCACCAGGGAAGCCCATCACTCCTCTTTTGAATTACAGAATAATTATACTTTCTTTATACATATGTCTGCCCACAGGAAATCGACCCAGGGACTCTATGCATGGGACCCCATACACTGTGGACAAAATTGAGCGAGAGGTGTCATCCTTCACAGCTGCCTTGGGATGAAGAAGACCCTTGGTTGGGTTCTGAGAGGGCAGACGCCTTGTCTATTTTGTTTATTTTTGTGTAGTCAGTGCTGAGCACAATGACAGGAATGTAGTAAAGGTGCTCAACAGTATTTGTTGAATAAATGAATGAACGAACCCTTTTCTGAGTTGTACAGTATATGTATGTCCATCTTTAACAGTTAGTGCTGAGTTCCAGGTATTTATTCTTTCCCATCCAGACCAGCCTTAACTGCGTTATAGCTTATTGTAACACTACATTTGAACGTATCTTGTTGCTTCTACTGGTGTGTCTTTACAAGCTTTATTATTATTTTTTTTGCGGTACGCAGGCCTCTCGCTGGTGTGGCCTCTCCCGCTGCGGAGCACAGGCTCCGGACACGCAGGCTCAGTGGCCATGGCTCACGGGCCCAGCCGCTCTGCAGCACGTGGGATCCTCCCGGACCGGGGCACAAACCCGTGTCCCCTGCATCGACAGGCAGACTCTCAACCACTGCGCCACCAGGGAAGCCCCAGCTTTATTATTTTTAAAATATGTGACTTTCTGTGTTGGCAAGAGAGAGGGGCAGGGACTCACAGAGGAGGCAGGGCACCTTTAAGGATTTGTTACCTCTTATTCCGACCCCTGATCTATCACACACCTTCACAATTTTACTGGCGTCAGAGGGAGTGCTACATTCCTTGGGGATGAAGTGTTCAGTGTCTACAGCACTGGATTGGGGCGTCTCTGAGTATTCAGAATCTGGATATAACTGTCATCACAGTAATGAGAGAGAGCTGTCCTAGGGAAAAGCAGCATGAACACTGCATCTACCATGGCTTTCCCCAGTGTTACAAAAATAACGGGTCAATAAGGCATCTATGTGAAATACCGTAGCCTTGCAACGAACTTCTGTTATTGTCACCCAGCCTATTAGGAAATGATTCTAATAGTTAACGACATTACTATAAGAATTTTAGGGAATTGTAAATATATATATATTTATATATATATTACACATATATACTAGTATCTGTTTTTTGATAATAGTGCTAAAAATACATACATACGCACATATAAAATATACTATGGAACATACTGGTTAACTAGAACACTCTACTAAGGACTAAAGCTAATAAGACAATAAAAAATGGTAACTCAGCTACATCAGGTGCTGATGCCCTTGCCTGACCCAACTCCTCCTCACTTCTGTCCTGAGCTCACTCTGTCAAAGACAATCTGGTAGGTCTTTTGCCAGTTTCATTATGTTAAGAAGATTTGTAATATGAAGGTCATACAGAAAGAATTTGCAGTGAATACATTATAATCTATAATGAATGCCCTAAAACACTGTTTCAAATCTGATGTCAAAAAAAGTGACTTGAGGGGGCTTCCCTGGTGGCGCAGTGGTTGAGAGTCCGCCTGCCGATGCAGGGGACACGGGTTCGTGCCCGAGTCCGGGAGGGTCCCACGTGCCGCGGAGCGGCTGGGCCCGTGAGCCATGGCCGCTGAGCCTGCGCGTCCGGAGCCTGTGCTCCGCAGCGGGAGAGGCCACAACAGTGAGAGGCCCGCGTACCGCAAAAAAAAAAAAAAAAAAGTGACTTGAAATTTTTATTATAATTAGCAATATTTTTCTAGAAAAGTAATAAAGTTTATTCCTACTGGGAGAAGCAAAAGCTTAAAAGTTAATGAACATCAGCTGCTATTTTGAGGCACAGCTGTGACAGATTGTTGCCAACATGATTATTCATTACTAGATTTGTGATTTTAATTGCCAGATTTCAATGATTATAAAATTGTTCCTAATGAATCATGTCATTATTAATATAGTGTCATCTCCTGACAAACATAAAATGCCTAGAAGAAACTTCAAAAGCAGTAACAAAATATACTCTTTGGAGGGTTGGCTGCAGTTTTTCCTTACAAAATATGAAAATCCTGGCCTTCCCAATTCACTTTTGAGAGGTATGTGAGTCCTTTCCAAAGTTTAAAGAGTTCAGGATAGTAATAACAGAAAGTTAAGGTCAAATGTACAATTCAGCAAAAATTTAGTGAGCGCCCATTGTATACAGAGACTGAGTAAGCTCGGTAACACACTATTTAATGTTTTCTGATACCCATCACAAAACCTTTTCTGATACATACTGAACGACAGTAATTAGAAATCTCAGGATTTGTTCCAAAATCTTTAACTAAAGAGCTAAATATCTTACCTCCAAGTATCAAAAAAAGAATCAAAATTTCCTAATTTGAAGAAATGTAATTGGTCTACCTGAGAGGCAGTATGGCGTAATGGAATGACTTCAGAGTGAAACAAGCTTCGGTTCAAAACTGCAACTCTTTCATAAACTATGTGACACTTTCTGAAGTGCAGTTTCCCCAATTGTAAAATGAGAATAATAGTATCTACCTTTTAGGATTATTTAAGCTTAAAAATAACAAAACAAAGTGTTAAGTACATAGTAAGGACTCAACAATTGGTATCTATTACTATTAGTGTTAATTACCGCTATTGCTGGGTACAAAAATCAGTGGAAAGAGGATGGAGTGGTAAGTTCTCTAAAAACATTTTGAAATCAAAGGTCTGTAGTTCCTTATCTGAAACCTTTAGGGACAGATGTGTTCCAGAATTCAGAATTACTTCCAATTTGAGAACGGTAATACAATGCCTGTTCTGTAATATTATGTAGAACCCCCAGTGACCTGGAGCAACACTCCATACTCAAACGTACTAATATTTCAGCCTCATGTCAATTTAGTTCAGATTTTGCTGCTAGATGAATTCCAATCAGATTTTGCCACAAAATGAGTTATTAAAAAACATCTGGGTTTTTGAGTTGCTAATAAGGGATTGTGCATCTATTTAATATAGTTCAAAAGAAAAAGAATACATTTCCCTTATAGCTTTTTAAGAAGATATGTAATTGCACTGAGATAATCTCATCATAAAGCTAGATAATAGATAACAATAATAAATAATAACATTAATGACAATATAGAAATAGCAGCTGCAGCTAACTGGTACTAAGCACTTCTATAAACAAGCATCGTGCTAAGTGCTTTGCATAGATTATCACATTCAGTCCAGAAACTAACCCTGAGGTAAGCACGATTACTATTTTCATCTTACACACAAGGTAAACAGCTTGTCAAAAATGTTTAACGTGAATCTACTCAAGACTTTAGACCTAAATTCAAGTTTACAACAAATACAGGTGAGAGAACCAGTTAAATGACATAATGAGGAAACAGACAAATCCAGAATGTGGGGCATTTTCCAACACAACTAACTGGCCTGGTCTCTCAAAAAAAAAAAAAAAGAAAGAAAAATTCATGTTATGGGAAAAAAAGAGAAAGGTAGGAGACCATTTTAGGTTAAAAGAGCCATCATAAAATGAAACCCATAGAATCATGTGTCACCACGTGTCATCAAGGGAAAAAAAAATCACAAAACTTTTATTTAAAATATAAAATCAGGGACTTCCTTGGTGGCACAGTGGTTAAGAATCCACCTGCCAATGCAGGAGACATGGGTTCGATCCCTAGTCCAGGAAGATCTCACATGCCGCAGAGCAACTAAGCCCGTGTGCCGCAACTACTGAGCCCGCATGCCACAACTATTGAAGCCTGCTTGCCTAGAGCCCATGCTCCACAACAAGAGAAGCCATCACAATGAGAAGCCTGTGCACCACAATGAAAGAGTAGCCCTCACTCGCAGCAACAAAGACCCAGCACAGCCAAAAATAAATAAATAAATTTATATAAAAAAATAAAGTATAAAAGCAGAAACTGCAATAAAAATACAGGTGTAATAAAAACTTGATAAGAATAAAACTTTTACTTTAAGATTAGTTTATAACTATTTCCTATTTTCAACAGAATAAGCCAGGAGTGACAACCACCTGACTCATCTCCAGTCCTTGTATGGTGCAGGAGAGAATGGCTTTTACATTTTAAAATTATTTCATTTCAGATGGTTATGTAAGTACACACATAATATCCTCAATTTTGCTCTTGGCCAGCAAAAGCAAAAATGTTTACTAGCTGGTGTTTCGAGGAAAAGTTTGCTGGTAACTTATAGACTATGATGTTCTATTATTTTAGAGTATACTTAAATGTATACTGCATACTGTATTCACATTTACTACATTTAATTTTTTTCTCTTATCACAAACATTTGGAATCCTATTCTTTAAACTAAAATGTCCGAATGACCACGGCAAGGCTAACATTGGCAACTATTCCATGTATACTAATTCTAATTTCATGGTGAAAAGAACAGATGGTTTTTATGTCATTGTTTCATGACTGTTTCCACTGTGGGTTCAACTTTCAATGTTCTCTACCTTAGAATTTAAAATTCAATTTAAGTATTAAGGCAGTTAAAGAATAAAAGACCTACCAAGGCATTTGGCCTAAATACCTGATGAGTAATCTGGCTATAGCTTTTATCTTTTTTAAATTATTAAGATCTCTGAGATTTCCGTGGAGACTACAAAATAAATTTTTGGTTGACATGCACTGCTAGCTGTTCATGTTAATAACCAAGAAACTAAAGCAATACTGCATGTATACTATAACCTGAAGCAAAATAATTAAATGGGAGGTGCAGACAATTCTGAAAATAGCATTTAGCTAATCAAATAGAAGAAAAAAAGAAAACCTTAAAAGCAAAAGAAATGAATTTTTAAAAAAGTGATATATGTGTACAATGGAATACTGATCAGCAATAAAAAGGAACAAACTACTGATACATACAACAGCATGGATGAATCTCAAAAACATGATGCTGAATGAGAAAAGCTTTTACACATACCATTACTGACCAGCTCTACTTACGTGAAATTTTAGAACAGATAAAACTAACCTCTGGTGGAAAAACATCAGAGGAATCCTTACCTGGGAAGGGATATAATGTAACTTCCTGGGATGATGGTAATAATAGGTCTGTACATGTTACAAAAGTGTATGTATTTGCCGAAACTTAATAAATGAATACTTAAAGATTTGTGCATTGTACACAAATTTTACATCAACAAATACTGAACCCAATTAAATGTAGTTAATTAAATGCAGGCTTAAAGCATGGATGGGCAAGCGCTGATGTCTGCAATTTACTTTAAAATGCAAAGAAAAAGGGCTTCCCTGGTGGTGCAGTGGTTGCGAGTCCGCCTGCCGATGCAGGGGACACGGGTTTGTGCCCCGGTCCGGGAAGATCCCACGTGCCGCAGAGCAGCTGGGCCCGTGAGCCATGGCCGCTGAGCCTGTGCGTCCGGAGCCTGTGCTCCGCAATGGGAGAGGCCACAACAGTGAGAGGCCCGCATACAGCAAAAAAAAAAAAAAAAAAAAAAAAAATGCAAAAAAAAAAAAGATGAGTTAATAAACAGAGGAACAGAAAGATGGATAGATCCATCATATAGTTTACTAACATGTAAGTATAGTATAGTATAGTAGGATCTAGACCATGGGTGTACATGTGTTCACTGTGAAATTCTTGTATATATATAAAATCTGCTATATATTTGAAATTTTTCATAATTGGGTTAAGAAATAAAACAAAATCAACCAGCTAAGTAAAGACTAACACCTAACTAAAGTTGAAGTTACACACTATAATAATAATTAAAAAAAAAAAAAGGTTTGCTTGTTGCTGAGTTACGAAGGCATAGCTAAGTGGGACAAAGCGAACCATTACTTATAATACCTATATTCTGATCAAGAAACTAGCCTGAGAAGCACAACAGACCAAGATGTGTCCCCCTTCACTAACCTTTTGTATACCCACAGACTGGAGAATATTCAGCTTTCTTTTTCTTTGAAAGGTATCCAAGTCCCATAGCTGTGCTGTATCAGAAGAAGTAGTGATGGCGTATCTCCCGGATGCGTGCACAGAGATCGAGAACACCGACGATTCATGTCCTCTCATCCAGCTAACTAGCTGCTTGGTGACTGTGGGAAAAAGGAAAACAGATATACAGGTCAAACCCTATATTTCATCCGAGAACTGATTCAGTTGATGGCTAGGGATTATATGAGGTCCCTCCATCTCCGTTAACATCTAAAAAGAATGGAAGCCGGTGGCTGGTCGATGAAGTGCACCGTAGGACATGTTAGTAGCATGTGTAACACCGAGGTTGGAGGAGAGGAGGCCGAAAGAGGGTTTAAGAACAGCCTTGAATGTGACGTGATGGAGTCTGGGCTTTCTCTTGAAATAGTTTTACGCAGAAGAATACCATATCTGGTCTGTTTCAGAAAGCACTTTGAAGATATGATGGATATACTAGAAAGAGGAAGAGATTACAAAATGACTAGTTTATCTGTTGCTGTAATAACCCAGGCAGGAGATAAGAAGGGTCTATACTAAGAACGCGGCAATGGAGAAAGGAACAAACTCAAGAGCTACAAAAGAAATATCAAAGGACTCAGTGATTAAATGGATGTGTTGAGACAAAAGAGGAGGTGAGACTCCAGTGGCTCTGGTTTAGTTACATAAGCAGGTGGTGATTCTACTTCCTGACATAAATACGCAAGGAGGGACAGGCTTGGCAGTGTGAGAAGAGGTAAGAAATTTGATCTTTTACATTGATTTGGTGTGTGTACGTGTGTGTGTGTGACACACAAGCAGAGAGAACAGTCTGGTAGAGAAAACACCAAAAACTCTTCATAATAATTATCAATGGGTAATAAAATTACAGTGATTTTTACTTTCTCTTTACATTTTTCTGTGTCTCTAAGTTTTCTATAATAGGCATGGGATACTTTTTGGGTCATATTTTTTTCCTCCAGAAAGATGGAAGTGGGGAGAACAGTCAGAAAGCAAGATGTAAATCTGGGAAACATTAAGACACAAAGTAGGTCAAAACTGTAGATAGAGGAACAGATAAACCCTTGGGAAGGGAGGAGTGGTTTCCAAACACCAGTCTGAAGTCTGGCATTACTTAATGCTCAATTTTTCACTGGCCTTCAGTGAAATGAGAAAAGGATAACGTAATGAGTTTTTCACAAAGCTAAATTTAAAGTACTACCTTTAAAAAAAAAAAAGTACTACCTTTTAATCTATTGTATCCTTCTAAGTTTTTATGTTTTAAAAAAAAATCCCTTGTTGGGCTTCCCTGGTGGCACAGTGGTTGAGAGTCTGCCTGCCGATGCAGGGGATGCGGGTTCGTGCCGCGGTCTGGGAAGATCCCACATGCTGCGGAGCGGCTGGGCCCGTGAGCCATGGCCACTGAGCCTGCGCGTCCGGAGCCTGTGCTCCGCAGCGGGAGAGGCCACAACAGTGAGAGGCCCGCGTACCGCAAAAAAAAAAAAAATCCCTAGTTTTATGAAATGAAGTTATATTGTTTTTTTCCAATGTCAATCAGCAAAATTAAAAGTTGACTACCTATGTTGGTTCCTCTACTTTTTCTTTTTAATTGGGTCAAATACCCAAAAGTCTAGGAACCACTAAAAGAACCCAGAAAAGCAAGAGTCGGAAAAGTAGAACCAAGAGAGGTAACAGCAGAAAACTAAGACTCTTGAAGTAACCCGAAGTGTTAAAAGCTATGGAGAAACAAAATGAAAAGGATAAAGAGGATTTACACAATCAGAGGTTACTAAAGACCTTGGAGACAGAAGTCTTGGAAGCCTGGATGGGGGGACTAAGAGTCAGAAGCCATCGATGGATGCTGTGAAGAAGCGGGATTTGGCAGCAAAGAAAGGGAGGTAGTTGGGGAGGTAGAGACGGTATCTGAGGAAGGGGCTTGGTTAAGAGGGGTTTCCATAAGACAGAAGACACTATAAAAAGATAAAACTAAGATGAGAGGAGGAGAGAATGGATAAAATCCAAGGAAAGCAATCACACAGGAGTTTAAAGACTTAGTTTTTCAGAATTTCAGTGACAGCAGTGTTTGTAATATCAAAAATTGGAAACAGTTTAAAGTCCATCAATAGGTAAAAGGCTAAACAATTATGGTATTACAAACATTTATAGAGTATGATTACTGAGTACTGATCTTAAATATATAAAATTTTCATGAGGTAAGGACGTGATTCCACCAAACAATATATATAGGATGATCATATATTTGTTAGAGTATAAAAAAGGTATATGCATAGAAAACAGATTGGAAAGATCAGTCCCTGTTATAAAAACACTGACTGTGTCTCTGGGCATTACTGCAGGATGAGTGCCTTTTCTTCCTGCGTGTGCGGTGAGAGGGTACCAGTGATTAAGAGCCGGGACCCTGCAGCTTGACTCCCAGATTAGGAATCCTGGCTCCACCGCTTACCAAGCTGTGGGAACTTAGTCAAGTTACTTCTGTGCCTCAATTTCCTCATCTGCAAAATGGGCATAACAAGAGTATCCATCTCTGTGGGTTATTATGATGAGTAAAATTAATTAATATGTATAAAATCACAGAACAGTACCTGGCAAGGAGTGAACACTAAATAAGTGTTAGCTATCACTATTACTACCATTCTTATTATTGTTTATAATTTTTCTAAATATTAGAATACATAGGTTACATTAATAACAAGAAAAAACAATGCAGTGGAGATTTTTTTTCTTAATAAGTTCAGTTTACAGAACTCTAAGTTCTCTATTAAAAAATATAATGTGGTATAAAATACTTAGATTATATTTAAAAAGTGTTTATTCTTGTACCTGTGTAGTAAGGAATTTGGCCTTCAAAGAGAGGTATGGCCTTTGTCCAGGCTCCAAGAAGGCAACCTCTAAACCCTTGGAACTACTCCAGTGGTAGGAGTGTCTTTGTTATTTGTGGTAGGTCCCTGGACAACAGCAGATGGTTTATGCTAAGGAGAGAACCTCAGAGTGGGGACTGGCCACACCAGAAAGACCAACCATGCGAGTGACTGGAAGGTTGGGGCTTTTGGCCACGTGATGTCAGCCCAACCTCCAGAGAAGAGGAGGGCTGGACACTGAGTTTAAAATCAAGTGGGCAATAATCAGTCACGCCTATGTTATGGAGCCTCAATAAAAACTCTGGAAGTCAGAGCCTGGGTGACTTTCCCGGTGTGGCAATACTCGGTGCGGATGGCCACACACGGATGCCAGGAGGGTAATGTGTCCCTGGGGACAATGGAAGCTTCCCTTTTGTGAGCCTCCCAGATTCCACCCTATGCGTCTCTTCCTTTGGCTAGTTTTAATTTGTATCCTTTCGCTACATCAAGACTATAAGCATAAGCATAGTGCTCCCCTGAATTCTGTGAGTCACTCTAGTGAACTCCCAAACCTAGGGGAAGTTGTGGGGAACCCTGAGTTTGTAGTCTGTTGATCTGATGTGAGGATGGCCCCGGGACCCCCAAACCTGTGGCTAGTGTCTGAAGTGAGGGTCATCGGGTGGGGTCTGATCCCTCAGACTACAGAGATCAGCCAACTCCCTGCAGTATTTCTGTCTGCATTTCACTCTGCTTCAAAAGAGAGACAGGACTTCTTACCTGTATCGAAACACTTAATGGAATAATCAGCTAACGCCACAAGGAATTCAGACTTCCTATGAAGATTAAAGGCCAGAGCTGTGCAAGCTTGCGATGTTCGCTGAACAAGATTAAACCTATGAAGAGATTACTGCGTTAGTATCAGAAATTCTTCCAATAATTGTAAAATTTCACATGGGAGGAGTCCTTAGAGATGAAGAAAATGAAACCCAGAAAAATGAGCTCCCATCTTGGCAGAACAAAAACAGATTACGAAGAGTGCTACCTGCTATGTGAAGGAGTCTGGATTTTACTTACACAGAATGGGAGGCCATCAGGAATTTTTGAGCACAGCAGAATCGTGGTCAGGCATGTCTTTCAGGAAGAGGATTCTGGCAGAGATGGCAGATGGACAGGGGGACAAGAAGAGATGATTAAGAAAGCTACTACAGAGACTCTCAACCAGAGTTACGGGTATAAAATGGAAATGACGAATAGGACAGGTGTCAGAAGTCAAGTGGAGAAAGGCCTGGTGATGCATGAACATGGGGTGAAGAGGGAGGAATCAGGAATTCCTCACACGTGAAATGAGGATAAGAAAAGACGTCCCGTAAGGTTGTTGTGACAGTTAAATGAAATAATATCTGATGATTAAATGAAATAATGTATGTTAAGTACTTAGCAGAGTACTTGGCACCTAGCCAGAGTTTCATTTACTAAAAAATGAAGGTTTCAAACTTAGGCAAAAAAGGAACCCACGTGGGGGTAGGAAACAATCATTCTGGTTTTAAACATGAAGAGTTTAAGGCCCTTGAAAAGCATTTGGCGCCGTGCTGTCCAAAAGAAATGGAATGCAGGCCACATGCATCATTTAAAATTTTCTAGGAGCCACATAAAAAAAGTAAAAAGAAACATATGAAATTAATCTCAACATATTTAACTTAATTCATTGTGTATCTAAAATATTACCGTTTTAACATTTCATTGATAAAAAACTGTTACAGATATTTTACATTTTTTTTTCATAGTAAGTCTTCAAAACCCATCTCAACTTGGGCTAGCCGCCTCTCAAGGCTAAAGAGCTCCATGCAAGCTGATACCCACCGCACCAGACAGTCCAACCTAGAAGCTCCTCAGTGGGTGGCAGAAGCAGGTCTGAGTTAACAATGTTACGTGGCCGCTTAAGTCTGAGGCTTGATGGTGATAAGATTATTAAAGAGAATACCTAGAATATGGAAGGAGGCAGGCCACTGGATTAGGCGGTTAGGAAGAGGGAGCCCACTGCAGTGGGCTTTAGAATCAGACAGGCCTGATTTCAAGTCACGGCTACGCCACTTACACCTCTGCCCCGATGTGAATATTTACAGAGAGAAAAGGGACAGTGGACTGAATAAAAAGAGAGGAATACTCATGGTGCAAAGTCCCAAGGGCGGCCATAGAAGATAGAGATTAGGGCTGGAAGAAATTAGGATCACCTATGTCTACAGATGAAGTGGCAAAGAGTTATGGATGGCTGAACTTACAGATATATTTGAGGTTCCCTTGAGAAGAAAGGGAAGCTCGAGGGCGTCTATTTTCTCATGAATTAGGAGGCTAGGCAGTCAGAATAAGAGTAGAGTCTGAACATACGGAATCACGGAAATTGGTAAAAGTTTGGAATATTCAGAGAAGAATGGGAAAAGTAAATGACAATAGATACAAGCAAATGAAGTACTAGCATCACTGATGCTGAGGTTCATTACTCTGTAATGGAGTCAATCAACAATTATTTTTATTTTGTTTAGTCTGTTATTTTCTTTAGTGGGAGCAAAGAAGAGACAGGTGTATTGATTTAAGATTGGGAACTGGCTGGGTAGGTTAGCAAGAATAAAGGGTGGGAAAACTGTGACTATTATTTTTTTGGTAAGGAATAGAAACAATGATTAACAGATTTCTACCTAGTAAATCACAGATAGATAAATCATATATGACCTCTTCCTTCCCTGAACTATTTGAGAATAAGTTACTGAGTTCACGTTTCCCACAGACAAGGAAATTCTCCTATATAATCATAATATAACCATCAAAATTAGAAAATTACATTAATATATTACTACCATCTAATCCCCAGACCCCAGTTTTGCCCACTGTCCTAATAATGTCCTTTGCAGCAACGGGACCAGTCCAGGTCCAAGCCTTGACCTGCCATGTGTCTAGGCTCCCTCCGTCTGGAACAGTCTTCAGTCTTTCCACAATTTTCACGACCTTGACCCTTATGAAGATCACAAGCCAGTCTTGTTCTACAGTGCCCTTAATTCAGCTTTGCCTGCTGATTCTACTGAACAGACTCAGGTTACCTGTCTTTGGTAGACAGGACTATCAGAGAAGCAACACTGTGGTCTTACCACTGCACTCTATAAGGTGGCACACAAACTTTGATTTGTCCCACTACTGGTTAATTTAATTTTAATCATTTGATAAGGTGGTGCTGGCCAGGTTTCTTCACTGTAAAATTACTCTTTTTTTCCTCTTTAATTAATAAATACTTTGTGGGGAGGTACTTTGCGACTATGCAAATATCCATTCTCATTAAACTATCTGTTTGTTGATTACAGCATGAATTCACGAATTTCTGTTTTATTCAGTGGATTACGACCCATCACTATCAATTATTTTGAAACGCAAATTGTCTCCAATCTGCCCAGAGAGAGCTCCTTCAAGCTGACGTTTATGTCTTTTTGACACATCCCCGTCATTCTCTGAACAAGTCCTTCTTTCTGGCTACAAAGTGTTCCAGGCTCATCTTGTACTCTCACTGCCTCCATCCTGAAACTGGCTATCTCTGCAAGGATCCCTGATTTCTTGTAATAGACAGTGATATTTAGAAAAGAACTGGGCACTAGGTATGTTCATTACTACTGCGGTGTTACTGCTCCCAGGTCCTATGCGTGGACAAAGCTAGGAAATATATGTACATATAATTCATGCACTTTCTCATACACACACCTCTGTTCATTTCTATGTCTGTCTATACATGCTCAAAACCAGGAGTTCACACAGATATACCCAATTACAATCCAGTTCCACAGGGTTCAGTCGAGTATTCTCCCTTTCCAGGTTTGTAATTCCCCTTTCCAATAGTGAGGAATCTGGCCCCCATCATCCTCAATCTATTTACTCATTTGACCAAACCTCCCCTCTTTCCCATGATTGCCCTGCCCCCAGGCAGACACGTTCTGACTCTCTGGCTGGGCTAACACAGTTTTCCCTCCCATCCACCCACCCTCACTGCACAGATGCCTGCCTTAATCAATCCCACCTAATTGCTTTTTCATTAATTGTCCGGCAAAGGAAGAGAAGACGAGGAAGAGTAAGGATCAATTCTTTAAAACTCCTAGATCTAGTATACTGACAATAATGTACAAAGGAAACTGTGTTCTTTCTAAACAATTAACAGACATTAACTGATAAATTAGCAATAATAAAATTTTAAATTTAAGGGGAAAAAAGCTACTAGAGATGCTGTTAAAACCAGAACTTTAATTCTCTGAAAAAGTAATCCAACCATTTTATCTTTCTATTCTTTCTCACGTTATTCTACCAACACTTATGACAGAGTTTTACAAAGTGCCTGAAATACAGTAAGAACTTAATAAATCTTTCCGAATGAATAATTAATAGCAGGTACTAAAATAGTCAAGGAGTTAATTACTTGGTAAATAGCCAAAGTATCTGCTCACCTGTTTCCATACAAGTCAAAAACATAGATATTTCCTTGATGGTCCCCAGCAATTAAAGAATCACCTGAGCTATCAAAAGCCACATTCAAAAATCGTAAAACTTTGGGCAGGTAGTCAGAAGTGTTGTGAATGATGTTCACTATAATTCTGTCAAAAAAAACAAAAACAAGAACCATTAAATTCTATGTCAAGCATTACTTGTCATGAAAACCATGGATTTTGTAGTATGCCTCACTAATGTTGAAGTTTTCTGCCTACCCCTGTCTTCCCTCTCCTATTGCTGCGGCTCCTCTGCCTCTCCTAGAAGCAACCCTACAAGGATTTCTGAAAACTGTCCTGGAAGTTATTGTCAAAGTAGCTACCATTCATTTATTTATCAAATAGCTGAAAACCCAGGGTGTCAGACACTGAACAAGCCAGGAGCTAAGAGTAGTTGATAGACAGGAGCCCTGCCCTCAGGAAGCTTTCAGTTTAGTAGTAAAGACAGACACTAAAAAATATAAACACACACGAAGAGATTTATAAACTGTGATTAAGTCACAGACAACAGGATATGATAAGAAAATGTATTTCTGATTGAGTAGCTGAATTGTTACATCAAGCAACAGACCCATGATAAAAACAATGAAGTAATTAGTGAAAAGTAGAGAGTTTTATATAAATCACAAGCTACCACATGTAAGAAAAAATTCAATTCAATATCCTAACTTTAAGATATCCTAATGAGATTTTGTTTTTGTGATTACAGAACGTTCCAAGTGTACATGAGTTTTATTTTTAGGTATATTTGTCTAAAGCTATTATTTTTTGAGAGGAAGATCATGTACCATGTATCTGCTGAAAAGAAAACTGTTATAAAACTTGTAGCACAAATTAACTAACTCTTTAAAATAATATATGTGTTTATATTTGGGTCATGAAGACCAGAAAAGTCCCATTCTCTCCTGCAACAAGTTTTCAAATCATGAAATTTTTTATCTTAATTGACTTTCTACGAATTTGAATTTTAATATTTGAAACATCTGCCTCATTATCACTTCATTTAAAAAACACTACATTGAATTAAGTATATCAAACATTTTCTACAGCGTATCTAAAAATAAGGCTTTCAGACTCATTGGGTAAAACAGTAAAATTATTTTTAATCTAGTCCCTGACAAAGATTCTTGGCTTGACCAGACTTTAGTCAGGCTCCCAAACCTTCTCCTAGGCCCTTCTGTGCACTCCCTTATAAAATCTACTTTTAGCAAGAATGCTGCTTAGTCAGTTTAATCAGAACCCCCCTACCCTCAATACTACTTTCCTTGACATCAGATGGGTTCCTCATTCTCCACCATCTCCCAAGTGATGTCTGATCACCTTGGCCTGTCTTCAGCAGGAATCCTGTGAGGTAGATTTAGCCAGAACTCCCTTAACCCCAGATGTTTTCTCTTAGTAATTTTCCATCCAGCGACCCCCACCCTTCTCCTTGGCTATAGCTTCCCACTTGCCCAGGCTGTATTCAGAACTGAGCCCAGTTCTACCCTGTGGTCTTGTTTCCTCTATTGCGACAGTCCTGAATACAGTCTGTTTTTACGTTAACTACTGTCCAGCTCTGGTTTCTGTTTGACATTCCCAAAGGGGGATGGGGGGATAAATGTATTGAAATAATAAGTAACAACATCAAAATGTTCCCTGGCAATTAAGCTCAGACCAAGCGAACGACTTTTCCCTCCAGTCTTTTTTCTGTAACATTTATTATGTGTCTGGATTACATGATCACTGTTCAAAATATGGAAAATACAGAAAAACACTAATAATTTGATTATAACCCTATCATCATGATATAATCACATTTAATAGCAAAATTCTGTCCTTCTGATTTTTCATATAAATCACACACGCAAATATTTAAAACGGCTTTTCAATTGCTCACAATTTGCCTGATAGAGTTCCTCAGTCCTTAAACATAGTAAAAACATCAAATATTTACTGAACACCAAGATGCATGAGACACTAATTCCCTAAGACAATCTTGCTGTTAAGTATGATTATTTTCACTTACAGCCTAAGAGATTAACTTGCCCAAGGTCACAGAGCTAGTGAGTGGACATTTACTTCAACTAAAGTGCATCTGACTCCACAGTCAATGCTCCTTGCTTCTCTCAACACCGTAACAATGGGTTTTACTGAACAGAAAGAAAGCTATGTTTTAGTGAAAGAAACAAATGAGGATATTTGCACACAAACTCGTTTCTTTCATTTTTTGAATCTTGCATGTGTATCTAGATATTTTATAACAGCAAGAAAGAGAATTATTGTGGGTTGGCATAACTTTTACAACATTTAGGGAACGTGAGAAGTAAGGGTGCTATTTACATAAACTCCAAATTTGAAAATGAAAACCTCTACTGAAGTACCCCTATTCTAGATTAAATGTTTATTCAATGGAGTTGACGGGACAGCAGTATTGTTAGGGGACTGATAGCAACCAGAAACCAAAGAAACTAATGGTACAATGTGCAGCAGTGTGCTTTGGGCATGTGTAGTTGGCACTGATTTGTTGAGGAGCAAGCAAAGGATCAACAGAAAAATCACGAGAACAAGAAACACACTGCAATATGAGTGCAAGTGAGGCAGCAAAGTCCACGGGATCCGAAGGAATTAGAAGCAATAAGGTTAATCTGTGTGCAGCAACTGGAACCAAGATGGTACCACTTTGGGATAAAGGCTTCCATTAAAGTCACCCAGGAGCCTCAAACAGGACAGATACCTGGGGACTGAATGAAAAGAAGAGTTGGGGAGGGAGGGATGAATGGGCAGGGCAACGGCAATTTTTAGGGCAGTGAGAATACTTTGTATGAGACCGTAATGGTGGATGAGTCATTATACATTTGTCCAAACCTACAGAATGTAGAACACCAAGACTGAATCCTAATGTTAACTGTGGAATTTGGGTAATAATGATGTCTTCATGCAGGTTCATCAATTGCAACAAATATCTAATGGAGAATATTAATAGGGGCAGGCTAGGCATGTGTGGGAGCAGGGGGTATAAGGGAAATCTCTGTACCTTCCTCTCAATTTTGCTGTGAACCTAAAACTGTCCTAAAGAAACAAAGTTTATCAAAAAAAAAAAAAAAAGCAGCAGCAACTATAGCCTTACTAGAAAGAGTGCCCTACCTTGTGAACCGCAACCCCTTCCTCCACCGCTATCATCACCATACACGTTAATACGTAAACTCCAAGAGAACCAGAAGTTTGTTTTGGTCCACAGCTGTCCCTCAGCGCTTAGAAGCTTGGCACATAGTAAGTGCTCATCAAATAGTCGATGAGTGAATGCTTGCCTGAATACAAACAATGATTCAAGGATGGATAAACTGCGGCATTTGGAAGGGGGAGAAATGCATTGTTCTCCTCCCGCATCAGTTCCTCCTCCTGAGTTCTTTCCCAGCTGGAATAACTAATGAGTATTTACTGAGCATCAACTGCGTGCCAGGAATACTACAGGGATTGTGTTAATTAAGGCAGGCAGTCCTGGTACTCACCAGAAACTCAAATTCCCTGGCATAAACCAGGACCTCCCGCTCCACGCTGATTCTAATGAGACCCCGTCCCCAGGACTGGGAGGGGGGTCTCTAAGGATCATGAAACTCAGGGCACTTGGGTTGCTCGAGGTCACCCAACCCAGGTATCCGGGGCAGGATCAGAGTCAGGACCCGAACCTCCATCCGGCCCCCCGCACCCCTTCCCGAGATCCTCCCCAACAGCCCCTCCAACGCCTCGCCAAAGCCGCGGACCCGCCCCTCGCCGGCGGCCATCCCCCTCCACAGCGCGCGCCTCCCGCCGCGGTCTTTACCCGTCCCGAGTGGCCGGGGATGGTTTGCGGTGCCATATCTTGCCGCTCTCCTTGTTGCCCAGGTTTATGCTCTGCATATCGCAGTCCGCGCACGACCGCCGCCTGTCCAGCGGACAACGGTCCCGGCGCCTTTCCGGCTCGCCCCGCGCTTCCTGCCCGGGAAACTTGAGCGCCGGCCGTGGTTGCCCGTATCCCCGCCGACCGTACCAAGAGCGCGCAGGCCGCCGATCGGACGGCGCTAAACCCCGCCCAGGCGACCCCTCCCGCTCAGGCCAATGGAATCAGCCTACGACCTTCTCCCTTAGACTCCGCCCCCTTTCGCGGTCCGTTCTCCCCTCCCCACCCCCCCCAAAACCTTCTGGGAATCGTAGTTTTCTGCAGGTGTAACCTGGCGCGCGGAATCGGCTTGGGATTTCTGCTTTCTGGGGGCCTCGCTGGGTTTTAGGCGTTCAACGGAAGCAATAAAAGTGATTTTTCCCCAGGGCCCCCAGATCCCGTTTCACGTTGCGTTTAGGGATTGAGGAGTTGTACAGACAACTAATAGAGAAGCAAGGACCCAAATGCATTGAGAATTGAAGGGTTCCTTTTATAGAACATTCGGGTTCAAAAAAGAACCTTGATGGAGTCCACTCTTCTTGGCCTTTTCATCATCGTCATGAATGTTGTTTTAATTCCGTAGTCTAACAAGAGGCTCCAGTATTATGGCGTCGGATCCACCAGTCATGCACCGGTAAAGCAATGTCATGAACACCCCGTTGCGTTGACGCCAGAGAAATTCTTTTTGGTAAATATTTACTTAGAACTTGTATAGTGCTTACTTGGTATCAAACACTCTTCTAAGTGCTTTAGGACTATTAACTCATTTAAGTTTTTTAATCCTCATAACAAACCTACAACATTGGTGATACTGTCACCTTCATCTTTAGTGCTTTATGAGGTAGTGTATTGGTTTGCTGAGGCTTTGTGCCACAAACTTGGTGGCTAAAACAACAGAAATTTATTCTCTCACAGTTCTGGAGGCCGGAGTCTGAATCAAAGTGTTGGCAGGTCACTCCCTCCAGAGGCCCTAGGGAAGATTACTTTACCTCTTCCACCTTCTGGTGGTTGCTGGCTTCCTTGGCATGGGACCACATCACTCCATTCTCTGCCTGCAACTTCACCAAGCCTTGTCTTTTCCTCTAATCTCTGTCTCAAATCTCCCTTTGCTTTTCTCTTATAAGAACACCTGTCCTTGGATTTAGGGCCCACCTGGATAATCTAGGATAATCTCCTCATTTCAAGATCCTTAACTTACTTACACCTGCAAAGACCCATTTTCCAAATAAGGTAAGATTCACACGTTCTGGGCATTACTCCCTGGGTATATATTTCCGGGGTCCACCATTCAACCCACTACGGGTAGAAAAATGACTTTTTACAAAATTATATGACCATGATATTTAAAAAGCGCAAACTCTAGCAGAAATACAAAACGCTCACAAAAATTTAGCAGTGTGGATTTTTAAACTTTTTCTTTTTTTTGCGGTACGCGGGCCTCTCACTGTTGTGGCCTCTCCCATTGCGGAGCACAGGCTCCGGACGCGTAGGCTCAGCGGCCATGGCTCACGGGCCCAGGCGCTCCGCGGCATGTGGGATCTTCTCGGACCGGGGCACAAACCCGTGTCCCCTGCATCGGCAGGCGGACTCTCAACCACTGCGCCACCAGGGAAGCCCTGAATTTTAAAACTTTTGTATTGTTATCAAGGGGTAGCCCTGAGAGACAACTCTTAGTAACCCTTTGCAGAGGAGATTTTTATTTTTCAATATTTTAATTTTATTTTTATTTATTGGACTTGAGATGGTAATAAACTGTATGTATGAATGTTTGCATTATTATTCAGGAAATTTAAGGTGTTAAGCTTAAGGGCACCTAACTTGAAACAGGTTATTTCCCACATTTGTGTCTCACACAGGTAACCATACAACTTTTTATCAGTAGCAGAGACAAATCCGTTGAATGATTTCCTTAACTACTCTGGTTTAACCTGCCTGCAGCTCAGCTTGTATGGGTTGTCACAGCCTCTGTGACCATCCTATTCAATTTCAGAGACATTGGTAAAGAGGTTTCCATATTACAGATCTTCTGGACACCCACTTTTCACTTATCTTTGGATTTAGTTGGACCAGATCTGAAGGTCAGGCTGGCAACTGAAGAGATGTGCACCCATGGCTGCCCACCTCCCAATTTTTTCTCTTTTTTTTTTTTCGGCCGCACCATGTGGCATGTGGGATCTTAGTTCCCCGACCTGGGATCGAATCTGCACCCCCTGCATTTGAAGTGCAGAGTCTTAACCACTGGACCACCAGGGAAGTCTCTAATCGCCCAGTTTAGTAACCCAAGTTGGTAGACCGTTTTCTAGTTCCTTCTTGAATCATTACGTAGTCAATAACTGATGCATACTGTACATAGATATTTTTCAGCTTTATTGAGGTATAATTTCGCATTTAATAAACTGTACATATTTAAAGTGTATAATTTTATAAGTTTTAACGTAAATATATTCCTGTGAAACCATGACCATAATCAAGATAATGAATATATCCATCACCTCCAAAATTTTCCTTCTGCTTCTTTGCAATCTCTTTTTATCCCTACCCCACCTTGTCCATGGGCATCCACTGATCTGCTTTGTCTCTTAGATTAGTTAATATTTTCTAGAAATTTATACAAATGGGTGTTAAACTAGGTACTCTTTTTTTTTTTTTTGATCCGGTCTCTTTCATTCAGCATAATTATTTTGAGAGTCAACTATGTTGTTGGGTATATCAGTGGTGCATATGTTTTTATTGCTGAGTAGTATTCCATGGGATTGATATACCACAATTAGTGGTATATTCAGCTGTTGGTGAACGTTGGGATTGTTTCCAGTGTTTGGCTATTACAAAGAAAGCTGTTATGGACATTCCTGTTCAAGTCTTTGTATAAATATATGTTTTCATTTCTGATGAGTAAATTCCTAGATGTGGAATGGCTGGGCCGTATGGTAAGTGTAGGTTTAACTTTTTTTTTTTTTTTTTTTTGCTGTACGCGGGCCTCTCACCGTTGTGGCCTCTCCCGCTGCGGAGCGCAGGCTCCAGACACGCAGGCTTAGTAGCCATGGCTCACGGGCCCAGCCACTCCGTGGCATATGGGATCCTCCCGGACCGGGGCACGAACCCGTGTCCCCTGCATCGGCAGGCAGACTCTCAACCACTGCGCCACCAGGGAAGCCCAGGTTTAACTTTTTAAGAAAGTATCAGTCATTTTCAAAGTAGTTGTCATTTTACATACCCACCGATACTGGATAGTGTAGGATAGTTTCAGATACTCCGTATCTATGATGAGTCTTTGTCATTATAGCCGTTCTAGGAGTGTGGTGGTACTTCATGGTGAGTTTATTTTGTGTGGGATCCTAGTTCCCTGACCAGGGATCGAACCCACACCCCCTGCAGTGGAAGCTCGGAGTCTTAAGTGCTGGACCACCAGGGAACTCCCTTTCATGGTGATTTTAATTTCCATTTCTGGAATGACAAATGATGCTCAGTATCTTTTCATGGGATTTTTTGCCTTCTGCATATATCTGCTCAAATCTTTTGCCTGATTTATAATTGGGTTGTTTTCTTATTATTGAGTTTTGAGGATTCTGTATATGTTCTGGATATAGGCCTTTTATCATGTTTGTGTTCTGCAAATATTTTCTCCTAGTCTTTGTCTTGTTTTTTCATCCTCTTGACCATGTCTTTGAATGCACAGAAACTATTAATATGGATGAAGGGTTGACCAAGTCAGTCACCGTGGAAGGAAACCAAACAGGCAACAGTTGGATGACAAAGGTCCGTTGACATATTGTGTAGGAAAGCTGACATTGCACAGGAAAGAGTTCTGTTTCATCAGTAAAACAGAAATGTTTGTCATGCTGCTAACTGACACAAACCCAGGCAACGTTTTCCGTTTCCTAGACAACTATTTGGCCCTGTAAGGAAAGGGGTGAGGAGGCCAAAGCCATTACAGGTGAACTATGACATAGTGCATGTCCCCCAACCTTTAAACATGAATCAGAACAGAAAAGGAAAATCAAAGGGTTGTGTTCCAAGTTGCTTAAATAAATATTCATGCCTAGGGGTTCTCATAAAACATACATGAAAGCAACCAAGGGTAGTATTTCATGTGGAATCAAAAGGATTTGACACCTACAGTTGAAATGGTACAGTATCAAAGCAGAGGGGAAAATGTGATGTTGATCTTGACAGGCGGCAAGATCAGTCCCACATACAGTGAGAAACAACTCACATAAACTAGGGTTTCTAAAAGGCCTCCTCCAGACTAAAGGAAGGAGGAGACCAGAGGGTGAGGCTCCCTCTTCCACGGCAGAGTGGGCAGTGGTTGCAAGTTTCTCATCTTTACAGCCCTTACGCGTGGCCAGGAGAGGAGTAGGACTTAGAATTCTTGATCTCTATCTCGTCCAAAGCTGTCCTAAGAAGCAAGGACCGCCTAGAGCCACCTCTGCCTTAGCTGCAACTGCATAATATCCCATCTTATGGATGCAGCATAATTTAATAATTCCCCTATTTTGGGCAGTTGGGTTTAAAAAAATTATATGCAAACATTATGCCAGAGAAATTAATATCTAAGTGTGTAATTGTAGGCACTGGTATAAGCCAGCTCAGGAAGCTTCTATAGGGAAGCGTAAACCTTCCAAATTATGCTCTGCATGTAGTGGCCTATTCCAAAGGCCTCCCTGGGCAGAGGGCTGTGGAGTCAGAGAATGCTGGGAATATCTCCCATAGGACTGGATAACTATTCTTGATTCACAGGCTCCTAATAACTTTTGTGGGCTCAGAGGACAGACGATCCATCACGTGTGACAGGATGCCAGTAAACCATGAGTAAAATGCCTCTAAGTGCTGTAAGGGAGGAAGGCAAGCTGATTGGGCTAAGCATTTATTGTCCACTGAAGTATTCTAGGGCAGCGTGGCGTCCTTCCTGCCCGCTCTGGGCAGTGTGTGGAGAGAGGCCACAGAGCCGAGTGAGGATGAACACTTTCATGGCAGAGCAAAATCTTTGGAGATGGTCTTTGGGGGACACCAAGTCCACCGTCTCCCCAGATTGCCAGCATTCTGATTAAAGGCAACTTTCCTTTCTACCAAATTCTGCGAGTATTGATTTTTTTCAAGCAGCGAGCAGCCCGACCTGATTTGGTAACATTTTCATTGCCCTAAAAATCCTATGTGCTCCAACTATATTCATCCCTCCCCCCCTCTCTAACTCTAAGTATTTTTGTTACTTTCATTATATAGATGGCTTTGAAAACTACTGCAAGCAGCTATCCACGGGAGGAAAGAGAAAGATAAGATAGAGATGCACAGTGGGGCGGGCTCTTTCACCTATAGACCTTAGAAGGGTGTTGTCTTTGTTAGTGAAGTAGTGGACTGGACGCTGGTTCCATCTGCTTGACCCTTCAGAGAATTCTATGCGAGGACGCAGATGTGGACAGGTGTGGGTTGGCATAGGTAACCACTTTTCACTTCGTTATTACATAGTTTCTTCTTTGGTCTTGCTTGCTTTTATTTTTTAATCCTATAGAAGCTCTTATTTGAATTTTGCATAAAATTAAAATTTTGCATAAAATTAAAACCTCTAAGTCATAAGTACTGTGAACATAGAGTCCTAATTTCAAGTATTCTGCCCTGTACTCCCCCCAAGTACATTGCACTTATTAGATCTTGTACCCTGACTAGTGGTTTGGAAAATGTGGGCAGCCTATGTGTAAAGGCATGGTACCCAGAATGCCTAAGTACATTGGCTCTAGAGCTTACGAGTACTATAACCTTGGGCAAAGTATTTAACTTCTCTGTGCCTTGATTTCTTCATCTGTAAGATCAGGCCAATAATAGTGCCAACCCCATAGAGTTGTGAAGAATTTAAAACAGCAGCTGACACATAGAAGTCGTCTCCTAGTTATTATTATTGCTATTATTTAAGCCCTTCTAGGGAGAGTACCAGTGATATGCAGATACATTTAACAACTGGCTGTCTGGACAAAAAACTCTGGTTTGTAGAATTTGGCAATTTCTGTGGTATAAATACTCCTACTATGGCCAATTTCAAGCTGTGAATGTGATGTCATTGAATGCAGAGTTGGAGAGAGATGAGCCGTAGCACACTATTATATAGTATGGTCACCATACGGATACAATAGACACAACCCCAAGAGCATGGATAATAGTAAAATGGATTAAAATAATTTAAAAAATGATATGTTTTGAGTATTACCTTTTAAAAGATATAATTTATTTCTACCTAAGTTAATATAATTTAATATTTAATAATTGACTCAGAAAATTACTGAAAATTTAACAGTTTGCTCTTGTGAGCTAGCATGAGCCTGCTCCAGCTCTGCACTGTTTCTTACTTTCATCAGCTTAGACATTTGCTAATGTTTCAGCTGACTTGCTATGTAACACAGTACCTCAAAACTTACTGGCTTAAAACAAAACTGATTTCCTGTTTTCCAGTCCTGTGAGTTGACTGGGCTCAGCTGAACAGTTCTTCTGTTCCACATGGTGTAGCCAAGATCACTCACGGTTGCATTCAGCCCAAGTTCATCTTGAACTGGAACATCCACAATGGCTTCTCATCTACCAGTGCGTCTCTCCATGTGGCCTCTGGGCCTTCAGGAGTCTAGCCTGATCTTCTTTACATGGTACTGGCTCTCAAGAAAGGAATGTTCCAATAGGACAAGCCTGAATGTGTCAGTGTTTAACAAGCCTGTTTGTATCACCATGCCCGCTAATGTCCCATTGGCTAAAGGAGGTCACATGGTCAAGTCTAGACTCAATGTAGATGGGAATTACATATGTGCAGGAATCCCGAGAGATGTATTTTGTCATAGGCTACTAATATAATGGTTGACCACGGATGACATCAGGAAATCCCAGCGTACATTCGGAGGGAGTACACATAGGAATAAAGCTTCCTTTGAGGGGAGTTGAGAGTGTTGTCCTACCGTACATGTGTGGGGTGTGCGCGCGTGCGCATGTGTGTGCGTGTGTGTAGGATGTATGGGGAATTGCAAATGGAGGAGGGGGAGTAGACAAGCACCACGTATAACTCAGTGGTTCTCAACCAGCGGTGAGTTTGCCCCCAGAACCCCAGAGGACATTTGGCCACATCTGCAGACGTTCTTGGTTGTCATAACTGGTGAGGTTGTCATTTGCTGCCAATCACCCTTTGCACAGGGAAGCCCCTCACCAACAAATAACTGTCTAACCCAAAGTGTCAACAGTGCCGAGGCTAAGAAACCCTGTGTGTAACCTCACAGCACCAGTTTGGCTGTTTAGTATGTGCTCTCTCTTCCCAACACGTTTTCCCTACTGCCTCTGACAGCACGTGCAAGATATAGAATTCTTTCCCAGCTCTCCAAATGCATGTTTAGCCTACTTGGATCGGCTTCAAACAAATGCGACAGATGTAGCCTTTCTGGATCCAGTGCCTTGCCAGGCAAGCATATGCATGTTTGCACATCACGTCTGCAAAATTCCGCGACTGAAAGAGGTCACACCTCCAACTTCCAGGAAAATATCTCAAGTGACTTTTCCCCCAAGTCTTCCAGCTCTCAGAAGCTCTTCATACCTCTCTTTGCTCGCTTCTCCAGGGAAGCTATTCTGTTCTATTCCTCATTATGCCAAGGTTACATTTGCCCTCTCTGAGCAAAAGAATCCTCACTCATTAGTTCAGTAAATGTCAATGGAACGCATGTTGCTGGCCAGGGCTGTCCTGGGTGCTGGGGTGCAGCAGGGAATGAGACACAGTTGCCTTTGCGTGGAGCTTGCCGTTCTAGTTGGGGAGACAGACAACAACTAAGGGAATAAATAGATGATATCATGTTAGGTAATGAAAAGTGAAGACAATTTTAAGCAGGGTAAAGGGATGAGAACAATGGGGGTGGGGTGATACTTTGATTAAGGGGGTTAGGGAAGGCACTGTTGAGGGGTGCTGTCTGATCAGGGAACTGGACGCTGAGCGGGAGGGAGACACAATGACAGGTTCCCCACAGTGTACTCATTGCACAGTGTGGGAGCTTAGTATTTGGTTCCCAGGGCTGCTGTCACCAAGTATCACACATTGGGTGGCTTAAAACAACCAGATGTACCCTCTATGTCTCCAGAGGCCAGAGGTCTGCAATCAAGGTACTGCAGGGTTGATTCCTTCTGGAGGCTCTGCGGAGCATCTGTTCCCTGCCTCTCTCCTAACTCCTGGGGGTGGCTGGCAATCCTTGGTGTCCCTCGCTTTGTAAATGCATTACTCCAATCTCTGCTCTTGTCTTCACATGGCCTTCTCCCCTGTGTGTGTCTGTGTCTGTTTTCTCTTTTTATAAGGAAACCAAGTCGTTGCTAATCCAGTAGTTTAGCTCACCCTAATCTAGTCTAACCTCATTTTAACTTAATGACATCTGCAAAGACTCTATTGTCAAATAAGGTCATGGTCACAGGTACTGGGGGTTAGGACATTAATATCTTTTGGGGGGAATACAATTCAACCCATACCATGATTGTTTTGGGTTATCACAATGACTAGGGGCACAACTGGCCTTTAGAACGGGGGCAGGGATGCTAGGTAGGCATCCTGTAGTGTATAAACTGGTCCCAAACCCTTTTGAATGTTACCAAGATATTCCTGTAAATGAAAACCCTGTTTGTAATAGCTAAACTAGAACTGAATTCTGTTTTACATATATATAAACATAAAGGATATTTACAGGGATTTTACATTCACTAAATTTTCCTAGAATGCACCTACCGTACTCATTGAGGCAAGATTGTACTTATATTCTTTCTTCTTTTTTAAAAATTGAAATATATTTGACATATAAAATTGTGTAAATTTAAGGTGTATGTACTTGTTCTTTCTAATGTATGTGTGGATGTGTTCTTATTTCCTCTTCTTTATTACATGAAAAATGGCATTATATATATTTATACTATTTTGCACTCTCTTTTTCGCTTATCAAGGTATCCTGGATATCACTCCATATGGTTTTGTAGAGATCTTTCTTATTCTTTGTTTACAGCTGCATATTATTCTAATGTGTGAATGTATTATAGTTTATTCAATCTATCTTCTATGTATGGGCACTTAGGTTCTTTCCAATAGGTTGCAGTTACAAATAGCACAATAAATAACCTTGTATCTAAGTTTTTGTACAATATTTTTTGTACTGTTACAGGTTTATCTTCAGGTTGAATTACTAAAATTGACATTGTCAGATTAAAGGGTAAATGCATACGTTGTTTCTATTGTAATAAATTCCTTCCCTAGGGATACTAATTCTTGCCAGTCTAATAGGTGAGAAATAGTATCTGAGTATGGTTTTAAGTTGCATTTCTCTTATTATGAGAAAAGTTGAATATCTTTTAATATGTTTTCGGGTAATTTAATATATTTTTTGGTGAATTATCTGTGTATTTTGTCCACTTTCTGTTGGGTTTTTGGTCTTTTTTCCCCTCAGATTTTACAAGTTCTTTATTTACGTGGGGATATTAGTCTTTTATCTGTGATATACCTTGAAACTATTTTCTCCCACTTTGCCTTTTGACTTTGTAACTTTTTTGTTAAGCAAACATTTTATTTTTACAAAGTTCAATTTATCTTTTTATTAATTATCTGTGAACTCTGATGCCCTTTGTTATATTCAGAACTTTCCTGAGTTGTCCACCATTTTAGATAATCCTGTAACCAATGCCGATCCTGTAACCTATGTGGCTAGTGATGTTTGAGTTACAAATACAGCATGTGGGTATCTGTCTGCACTTGTAGTTCTTCACTCATCATGACTTTATGTGTAACTGCAAGCAGCAGACTGTTTCATTCCACCTGCTGATGTAGTTGTGCCTGAACATTTATATGTTAAAATACATATTATAGTATAAATCAATTTTCTTTTATTTCTCATTTATATGATAATTAGGCACTATATTGATTTTATTGGAACTGTAATTTATAACTTATGATTTTCATTTTGGAATAGCAAATATTTGTTTTTTTAAAAAATAAATTTATTTATTTAATTTATTTATTTTTGGCTGCGCTGGTTCTTCATTTCGGTGTGCGGGCTTCCTCTAGTTGCAGCGAGCAGGGGCTGCTCTTCGTTGCGGTGCGTGGTCTTCACATTGCGGTGGCTTCTCTTGTTGTGGAGCACGGGCTCTAGGCGCGCAGGCTTCAGTAGTTGTGGCTCGCGGGCTGGCTCGCGGGCTCAGTAGTTGTGGCTCGTGGGCTCTAGAGCACAGGCTTTGTAGCTGTGGCACACGGACTTGGTTGCTCCGCAGCATGTGGAATCTTCCCGGACCAGGGATTGAACCCGTGTCCCCTGGATTGGCAGGCAGATTCTTAACCACTGCGCCACCAGGGAAGCCCCAAATATTTGTTTTAAAAAGTGTGTATTTTGGACTTCCATGATGGTGCAGTGGTGAAGCAGGGAGCAGGGAGACCACTTAGAAGTCTACTGCAGAAGTTCAGTCACTAAGGAATAGTTGGGATGGGGGGTAGCATAGTGGAGATGTTGCAAAGTGGTTGGATTGGGGATATATTTTGAAGTTGGAGAGGCCAGGATTTGCTCATGAAATTTCTTCCGTCTTGTGTGAAGAGTTATACAACCCAGCCTCCACCTGAAGGAGCTTATACTCTAGAGGAGACAGCTACACACACACACACACACACACGTAATTATAAAACAGAGAGCTAAGTGCAATGATGGTGATTTGTGTAAGGTGTTCTAGGAGTATAGAGGAAGCGTGTGGAGCATTGACCTAGGATGGCGAGTCAGGGGAAATTTCTAGAATGAATCATAATTCATCCATTCCACAAGTATTTCTGGAGCACCCATTATGTATCAGGCACAGATATAAGCACTGGGGATACAAAAGTGAACAAAACAAAGTCTCCATCCTTGTGGAGCTCACATGCTAGAGGTCACAAGTCTGAGACCCTCTTCTTTTTTGGTGGAAGCAATCAGTACTTGTTGTATACGTAACATGACTCATTGGTGTTATTCAACTGTAGTCACAGGATTCTGGAAGGCCATTCCCTCGAGGCACCTGAAGGTTTTCAGAGGGAAAGAAAAGGAAGAGGAGGGGAGAGTTTTGGCTGGAGTGGGAGGGAGGGAGGGCAGGTAGGGCTGGATTGACACCTTTAGAGTCAGACCCTAAATCTAAAAAGATGAAGGTACCTACTCCCGTTTGTAATTCAAAATCAGAAACAACAGATTATCTGATTGGGAGATTCTATCGATAGATAAATTCACTGAGGCCCTGCTTTGCTGGTGTCCTAAACCTGTTCATCATCTACCAGTGGCTGGTGAAGGGGACTGGCCATCTGGGTTGTGGATAGGCTGAGAGCCAGAGCCTGTCCCTACGTGGGAACCGGAATTTGATCGGGAACTCAGCTGGAGGTGCCTGGGATCTGATTCTTCTCCTATGCTATGCAGAGCTCAAGGGAAATGACCCTGTAGCCTAAGCTTTCTATGGCTGAAAAGCAGTATGACAATATGCAGTAAGTGGGCAGATCCAGGTTTTGTTGGGCCTGAAGTTTATACAATTTGAGGGGCACTCTTGAAGGAAAAAGAGTAAAATTATGAATACAAAATTAAGCGAAATCCTTGGAAGAGCCGTGTGAGGGGTCCGGTAGCCTAATGTTGATTAGCTTTACAATCAGGTGATCTCCGGGAATAATAGTCATAAGGATGTTTGTATCCTTTCATCTCAGAATCCCACTCCTAGAAATCTGTTCCGTAGAATTATTGAGAGGCAGTGTGGCACAGTAGTTAAGAGCAAGATAAAATGCAAGGTCCTTTCAGTAAACTACAAAGTCTTGTCTGATTCTTCCTTTCTCTCTCTGAACTTCTGCCCAACTCCCTCTCCACTCGGCCACCCTGGTCTTCGTGCTGTACCGCCTCCGTTCCAGGCACCATCCCACTTCTGGGCCTTTGCTGGTCCTTCTACCTGAACTGCTGTTCCCCCAGATATCCACATTGTTTGTTCTTTCACCTCCTTAAGACCTTTACTCAAATAGCTCCTGAGGTCACAGTGAAGCCTTTCCTGACCAACCCAAATCTCTTTCTCTTTATTTTTTTCCCTAGCATTTATCAACAGTTTTCTACTAAACTTCTTACTTTTACCCTTTTCAACTGTCTTTCTACATCCTGTAGGATGTAACCTCTAAGAGGACAGAATTATTTGTCAATTTGGTTTACAGCCGGATCCTCAATGCCTACAAGAGTACCCGGTACAATAACAAGCTCCTGTGGTCTGATTGTTGGTGTTTTTCCCAAATTCTCCCCAAAGTGCTGAAATCCTACTGCCCAATGTGATGTAGGAGGAGCCTTTTGTAGACTCCACCCTCATGATGAGGTTAACACCCTTATGAAAGAGATCTGGGAGAGCTCCCTTGCCCCTTCCACCAATGTGAGGATGTGATGGAGTAGTCTGCAACGTGAAGAGGGCCTTCACCAGAACCTGGCCCTGCTGGCACCCTGGTCTTGGACTTCCAGCCTCCAGAATTGTGAGAAATAAATTTCTGTTGCTTATAAGCCACCCAATCTATGGAACTTTGTTATAGCAGCTGGTTCAGAGTAAGACACAAGTATTTGACAAAAACCTTGTTGAAGGACCGAATTAAAGAGCACCACCGGGCTTCCCTGGTGGCGCAGTGGTTGAGTCCGCCTGCCGATGCAGGGGACACGGGTTCGTGCCCCGGTCCGGGAAGATCCCACATGCCGTGGAGCGGCTGGGCCCGTGAGCCATGGCCGCTGAGCCTGCGTGTCCGGAGCCTGTTCTCCGCAACGGGGGAGGCCACAACAGTGAGAGGCCCGCGTACCACAAAACAAAAACAAAAAGAAAAAGAGCACCACCTTTGAATTCAGATAGACCTGGGTTTAAATCTTACCTATGCATCTGCTGGCAAATGGCAAGTGACTTCACTTTTCTGAGGCTGTTTCTTCATGTATTTATTTATTTTTAAAATATGTTTTCCCTTCTATTCTTTATTTTTTTAAAGGTTTATTTTTATTATTATTATTTTTGGCCACGTTGGGTCTTTGTTGCTGTGCGGGCTCTCTCTAGTTGCGGCAAGCAGGGGCTACTCTTCGTTGCAGTGTGTGGCCTTCTCATTGTGGTGGCTTCTCTTGTTGCGGAGCACAGGCTCTAGGTGTGCAAGCTTCAGTAGTTGTGGCACGTGGGCTCAGTAGTTGTGGCACACAGGCTTAGTTGTTCTGTAGCATGTGGCATCTTCCCGGACCAGGGATCGAACCTGTGTCCCCTGCATTGGCAGGCGGATTCTCAACCACTGCACCACCAGGGAAGTCTCCTGTTTATTCGTTTATAAATGGAAATAAAAGTACCTCATAGGGTGATGTGTTCTTGCAAAGACTAATGGATAAAGTGCCAAACTGTTAACACTCAGTAAATGTTAGCTATTAGTGAAAAGAAAAGTTAGCTATTTTATACAAAGACGTATATGCATAAAGATTTTCAAATTGTCAACACACAAAATTAATCAACGCATAGGACAACCAGTACCTATGAGATGCTTTTGAGTTTATAAAAAGCCTTCATTATTTTCACAGAGGTACAGCAGAGTGGTTAAAAGATTGACTCAAGTCAGATAGACCTAGATGTGAGTCACCACTTACACTTATGTGACTTTGGATAAATGAATCTCTGTTTCTGTAATAATAGTACCTGCCTATGGGGGTTAGTGTAACCGAGCAGGACTCTATGAAGCCTTCCCAGAATAGACCTCCACCCATGTCCTCCGCCTACATTTTGTCTGTAGAAATAATTTAGTCAAAGAATAAATTTAATCAGAGAAGTGAGAAAATGCAGAAAGGAAAACAGTCAAGCAAGATAAAATAATAATACTTTAGCCATTAAACAAAGTTAAGGACCTTTATTTCTTCCTCAAGGACTATAGATAATATTCTGAGCCATGGCCTTTGAGCTGTTTTGCAGATACTGAAACCCCCAACCAGGTGGAAGAAGTTAACTGTATGCTGCCCACAGACATGTAGACCCCAGATGGATTGGAACCAGAAAGTTGATGATGCTGACTCCTGATTACCTCACCACCAACCAATCAGAAAAATGTCCACCAGCTGACCACTCCCTGCTCCTTGAACACTATAAAACTCACTACCCTCTCCAGGGTGGGACACACAGTTCTGAGGGCAATAGCCTGCTGTGGTCCCGTTTGCCTGAAAGCAATAAAGCTATTCTTTTCAACTTCACCCAAAACTCTATCTCTGCGTTTCTAGTGGCACCGGTGAACAGAGGCCGAGTTTCGGCAACATTAGTGTGAACATTAAGAGAGATGATGCCCAGGGACTTCCCTGGTGGCGGAGAGGTTAAGAATCTGCCTTCCAGTGCAGGGGACACGGGTTCGAGCCCTGGTCCGGGAAGATCCCACACACCGCGGAGCGTCTAAGCCCGTGTGCCACAACTACTGAGCCTTCATTCTAGAGCCCTTGAGCCACAACTACTGAGCCCGTGTGCTGCAACTACTGAAGCCCGTGTGCCTAGAGCCCGTGCTTCGCAACAAGAGAAGCCACCGCACTGAGAAGCCCGCTCACCGCACCAAAGAATAGCCCCCGCTCACTGCAACTAGAAAAAGCCCATGTGCAGCAACGAAGACCCAACGCAGCGAAAAATAAATAAATAAATTTATTTATTTAAAAAAGAGAGAGAGAGAGAGAGAGAGAGAGAGAGAGAGAGAGAGAGATGATGCCCAGAAAGTACAAACACAGATCTTGGTAAACAGCAGGCTCTCAATTAAAACAAACAAACAACAACCTTGATGTAGGTGGCAGGTAATACTATTTTCCCATTTGGATAAGTCAGCTAAGAGGTTAGTTACTTGCCCATGGTCACACAATCAGCAGAGGACAGAGGCAGGACTGGAATCCAGGTTGATTCCTTTACAGTGTGTAGAAGGCTCTTTAGTACACACACACACACACACATACACACACACACACACACACACACACACACACACGTGCACTAATCAGAACAACAAATGGGAAATGCTTTATATGCTATTTACTAATCCTCTTGTTTCCCAGCCCCATGTGCCAAAATAAAACTAATTGCCCAGGCTTAGGACTACAAATATGGACTGCTTCCGCCAGGCATAACAGAGACAAATTATTCTTGCCATAGCTTCTTCATCTGCAAGATGGGGCTAACAAAACCGCCTACTAGTTAACATAAAGATTAATTACATCTTTGCAATGTGCTTTGGATTTCTTGAAGCTAGACGGCACTAACGTGGCAGGCATCCCGCTAGGATGGTGTTCCTATGTAACTGTTGTGACAGAAAGGTATTTAAATCATCAGTTCCCTGTCTGTCAGCATCACTCAGCAGCATAGTGCTGAGATCTATCACCAGGCAATAATGTGTTCTCCGTTGTTGGTCTCCCTCCAGTTTTTTTAAGTTCTTTTTTTTAGAGAAACAATAGGAAATATATTTCAATTACAGCAGGAGAGACATTGTTGAGGTTATCTTTTCTATTTCTCAATCTTTCTGAAGATGTTGACATTGAACCTGTTCCTTTCTGAAGAAACTTCCTTTCTACTTATTTTTCAAGTTAACTTCAAAACACAAGTACATATAATTGGGATAAAATTTAAAAGGCACAAAAGGATATGCAATGAAACGCCTCCTTCCCACTCCTGTCTCCCAGCCTCTGAGTTTCCCTTCCCAAAGGTAACCACTGTTTCAAGCAAATACCGTGCGTATATTTTTGTGTGTGCCTTCTGTACAATTCATCTGTGTAATGGCGTAGCATGTGTCTTGTACTATTACTCTTGTGTTAATGCTGTATGTTATTAGAGATTATTCCATGTGGGGGGCATACAAAATTATTTTTTTCTAATAAAGTTTGTATAGTATTCAATTATATGGATAAAGTGTAGTTTATTTAATCAGTTTCTTATTGACAGATAATCAGCTATTTCTAGTCTTTTGCTATTTCAGAAAATGCAGCAATGATTATCCCTGCACATTAAAAAAAAAGTTTGAGTGTACCTAAAATTTAAATTCCTAGAAATGAATTTAAATATTGCCAAATTGCTTGCTGGAGGGGTACCAATATATATTCTCATCAGTAATTCACGAGAGCGCCTGTTTCCCTCAAACCTCCACATTTTTTCCTAGAACGTAGCCTGGTATCATTACCTGCATGTTTTTAAATGATGACTTGTGTTGATGACAGTAACACAGGAACTGTCTTACAAGCTAAGTGATTGAATTCTAGAGCACGCTATCTGGAGCACTGGGGAAATCCTCTATTTAAGATAACTAAGAATTAAACACCTTTGTGTTTTATGCCCAGAATAGTTTATCACAATGTAGAGTGATTTTATAATAAAGAGAAATGGGAAAATCCTGAATGTCCATCTAGTCTGATGGTTCTCAAAGAATGGTCTGCAGATAACTTGCATCAGAATCACATGGTGGGTGGGGGAAGGGCTTTTGAAAATGCCGATTTCTAGGACCACCTCAAGCTTATGAAACTTGAAGTCTCTGGGGGATGGGTCAAGTTCTCACTGGTGACCCTCATACTCACTCTCATTTGGAAACACTGCTCTGTCATTAAGGTAGGACAATTTGAAGGCAGACAAGCACTCTTACCGATTAACTTGTTTAAATTACAAAAGTGATAGATACATTTTCATTTTAAACATTTCAAAAGGAGAAATAAGCACAAAGAGAATTGTAATAAGTATACTGCTTCAAGCACTAGACATGAATTTGTCTCTTGTACATCTTCACAACAATCCTATGAGTTACCTTCTCCCCACCCATTTTACAGATGAAGAGACTGAGACACAGAGAGATTATTTTATTTTATTTTTTGCTGCGTCATGCAGCGTGCGGGATCTTAATTCCCCATCCAGGGATCGAACCCATACACCCTGCAGTGGGGGGCGCGGAGTCTTAACCACTGGACCGCCAGGGAAGTCCTGAGGTTTCATTTTAAAAACATGATATTGCTAATAAGTGGCATAGTCACAATTTAAACTTGTGTTTCTAAACCCTGAAGTTGAATTCCAGAGCACACACTCAGTGAATTCTAGAGTACAACCTAGAAATAAATACTGACAAACACTGGATGTATGTTGTTTTATCCTTGTTTTTTTTCTCACGTACCTTACTTACGATTTCATCAGAGAAACCTTATTTATCCCTCCACCTAAGGTAGATAACCCATTTTTTTCTCACTGTACCTTGGATACAATGGGTAGTAGGTAAAAGAAAATGGGTGTAGATGTAGAGAAGGAAACTTAGGCGAGATTTCTAAATATCTATTTATACAACGTACTAGCTTTTCTTTTATATCAAAATTAGCTTATAAGGTTGTACCAATTTACACTCCCACCAGCTTTGTACAGGTGAGACGTTTCTTCATATATTTACTATGCTTGATATTTCTTAGATCCCCGAATATTGTATAGTCTCATTAGACTATGGAATATTTAGTGCCTTTTTGTTCTGTAAAAAATGCTTTTGTTAATTAACATCAAGGACATGGTGCTAAGAAATGTTCTCCAAAATAACAGATTGGCAGAAGCTTTGCTGTTTGAAATCAGTGTGGATGGAACAGCCCATTCTTGCTGAAGGACCTGAGGCATACGGGTCATTTTGACACAGGATTTTAAATCCAGGTGCAAAGCTTTAGATAAGGAGTTTTCAGACCCAACATTCCACACTTATCTTTTTTTTTTTTTAAATCATAGGAGTACTGTATTTTTTAAAAATTTTATTTTTATTTATTTTTTATTTTTGGCTGCTTTTGCGTCTTTGTTGCTGCACGTGGGCTTTTCTCTGGTTGCGACGAGCAGGGGCTACTCTTCGTTGTAGTGTGCAGGCTTCTCATTGCGGTGGCTTCTCTTGTTGTGGAGCACAGGCTCTAGGCACGTGGGCTTCAGTAGTTGTGGCTCATGGGCTTCAGTAGTTGTGGCTCGTGGGCCCTAGAGCGCAGGCTCAGTAGTTGTGGCACATGGGCTTAGTTGTTCCACGGCATGTGGGATCTTCCGGGACCAGGGCTCGAACCCGTGTCTCCTGCATTGGCAGGTGAATTCTTAACCATTGCGCCACCAGGGAAGCCCCACACTTATCTTAATTTTGAGATTTCTAAGGAAAGAGGACCCTGGGTCTGCTTTTCAGCTCAGGCTTAGACCTGATGTTAACACTTTTACAGACAGCTCTGCTCTGTTTTGAGCCTATCAAAACACTGCTTCATTTAAATTATACCACAACTCAACCCTTCCTTATAATCCAATAATGACCCTATTCTCTTTAGTTTGGTGAGATGTTTCAGTTTCCTCTGGAGTGCAGTCTCCCTCCTAGCAAGTTAAGAAATCTAACCTTCTGGACTATAGGTGTGTTGCTAGTGGTCTCTACTGGATGGCCTCATCAGTCTTAAACTGTAGGTCCTTATATGATCAGGCCAATCAAGATGACTGTTCTCTTGTCTCTGTACATCCCCTGCTGGACCAGTACGTACGTACTTCACCTACACCGTACTCACATGACTGACCTTCCTACCCCATGACCCAGCTAGTGATTGTTCTAATCTTTAGATCAGAACATTTCCCCCAGGATAGTTTATCAAAGGGGCGGTGAGAGGCATGCTCTTCCAATAGTTTCCCTGGTAACCGATAACCCAACCTGAAGTCAATTCCCCCTATAACTGGTAACCTCTCTCTCCCCCAGGTAGCAAAGACCGCTGCCACATCCTGCCCACTGTCTGCCACACATGGTGAGGTGTCGCTCCAGGACCTTGCTTCAGATGTGTAAGCTCCCCCTATCCATTAAACCTTTGATGTCTCTGTGGCTGACTCTGGGCTCTTTCTTTGGTCTTGAAGCTGGGCAAGTGCAGGGCTTGCAGGCCTGCAGGGTGCAGCCCAACAGTCCTATATCTAAAGACAACAGGAAAAGTTCTACTCTGTATCCTTTGATAGATTCTTTTAAAAACAAGAGGGATTTTCGTCTACTTGTAATTTAGGTCGTACCCAGCAAACTAGATTAAGAGTCATGATCATTTCTGCTTTCAGTTCCTCCAAATTGCAAGCCAGTTGGAGTTGTTGACTGAAGAAAAATCACGTAACCTAAAAGTTGTGAGCTAAATTTTATTCGAGGAATTTACTGAGGACTATAGCCCAGGACATAGCCTCTCAGATAGCTCTGAGGAACTGCTCCAAAGAGGTAAGGGAGAAGCCAAGATATATAGGAGTTTTTGCTGAAACAAACAAAAAAACCATGTAGTCAAATGTCAAAAGATTACTGCTAATTGCAAAAATCAGACATCTCAAGGTAAAGATTTTAGTGCTTTTCTTTGTATGGGAAGGTGCAATAATCTGGCTCATTGAAATTATTCCTTAGATATGCACCTTAACTATTTAGGGCCAGTATCCTGTTTTTCTCCGCCCTGAATTCTCCTCAGGGCACACCATCTGGGTGGCTGCAGTGGCTAAGGGCCTGATGGCAGGCAACATTCCCTGTTTACTGGAATAGAAGTCAACATTCTTTGTTTACTGAAATGGCAGGCAACATTTTGTGTGTGCAGAGTGGCTGTTTTCTCTGTGTGGAAAACTCTCCAGATGTGTGTGTGTGTGTGTGTGTGTGTGTGTGTGTGTGTGTGTGTATGTGTGTGTGCTCAGCTCAAAAATCACCTCCTCCAGCTTCTCCCTGACCTTTCTCATCGAAAGCAGCCATCTCTCCCCACACTTCTGCACTCCCACTCCCTCACTCTATCCCCACTATCCTAACTTATCTTCCTTATTTTTCTTACCACTCTCTTGAAATTATCTTATTCAATTATTTGTTTATTACCTCCCTACCTTTGTATGGAAGCTCCAGGAGAGAAGGTACCACAACAGCTCTGATAGCTGCAGCACCTCCAGAGTCTAAAACCCTATCTCGCACTTACTAAGCCCTCAATAAACATTTGTGGAAAGGATGGACAATTGAGGGGGCTACATTGTACTTTATTTTCCTCCTTCCCCTTTAAACACCCTCCAAGTGGAGCCACCTGGGCTATAAATCCGGCAGGAACTGGGTAGAGGGCGTTCAGCCTTGCTATTGGCTGGAGTATCTGTCGTTGCTCCTGGCAACCACTGTTCCCCACCAGTCGTGAGGTCGGCCCCTCCTGGACCCGTCCCTCGCCCTCCCGCCTTCGAACCACCGAGCTTCTGCCCAGTGGTAAAAACGGTGCTCGCCCTTTAAGCGGCGGGACTTCTGGTTAACGTCGTCGTCGGCCGCCGGAAGGGGAAGTTTCGCTGCCGAATTCTCCCTCGCTCGTCCGAATTCGGTGGCGCCACGTCTGACGGTCTCCGCGTTCTGCAACGGGGCTGGGGCGGCTTCCGCCTCGACACTTCCCACTCGCCCAGCGGACCGTGTCGTGAGGGGGCCGGGACAGGAGTCGGGCGGCTTTGCACATCCCGGCCACCGAAGAGGCGAAGATGTCGGACATCGGGGACTGGTTCAGGAGCATCCCGGCCATCACGCGCTATTGGTTCGCCGCCACCGTTGCGGTGCCCTTAGTCGGCAAACTCGGTCTCATCAGCCCGGCCTATTTCTTCCTCTGGCCCGAAGCCTTCCTCTATCGCTTCCAGGTACTGACTGGCGACTGGGGAAGTGGAGACTACAGGCCCCAGGTGGCCCCGCAGCGGCGGAGCGTAGACCGGCTGGTTACGGACGCGCGGTGCCTGGTGGGACTTGTAGTGCGGTGGCTCCAGCGGTTTAGGGCGAGGTCCTGTGGCCAGGGGGTAGGGTGGAGGCCAAGGGGTTTGAGCGTGGGCCTGGGTAGCTGGAGACGTGGAGGGAGACCACACGGTTTGGCCCGGTGGGAAAGGATTGATTTTGTCCTTCATTAAAATTGTGTTCCTCGCCCTCTGTACTCAGAGAAGGCGGCAGTGGGAAGGTAAGTCTGATAGTTGTCAATCTATTGGACGCCAGTGAGTAGCAACCTGGGGCCACCTGGAGCAGCTGCCCTCTGACCTCCCTCTGCCACCCAAGTGGATGGCATGTGGACGTCGCCTTGCTCAACTACCAGCTGAGTTCTTTTTATGTTAATGGAGTTTCTTCCCAGTAGGAGTGATTTGAAGCCCGAGGTGCAAAGAGGGAGTTTATTTGTGTGCATCCCAGATCCTGATCTAGTATCTGGCAGGTAGTAGTTGTATTTATGAAGGAGTGAGTAAAGAGTAAATTGCTCCTGAAATGGAAGTCTTTATTTTTTGAAGCATGAAGGAAACAGCCCAGAGTAACATTCCTGGCAAGAGAATATTAGTTTTCTGGAAGTTATCTTTATTCACTGGATTCTGTGATTTAAATCTTTAATCAGTGGCAGGTCGGATACTAAGATCTGACATTAATTTCGACACGTTGTTTGGACTGTGGGTAACACACTCTTGTCTTCTCTCTCCTCACTGGCTGTTTCTTAGTTTTCTTTGCTGGTTCCCCATCTTCCTGATCCTTAAATATTGTGATGTACCCCAGGACCTCTTTTCCATATTCTCCCTAGCTGTGGGTGATCTCATGTAGCTTCATGGCTTTATATAATTTCTACAAACTGAAGATTCTCAAATACAAATATACATATTTTCAGTCCAGATCTATCTCACTTCCAGACTTGTATACTTGAAATTACCACTTAGATGACTAATAGACATCTCAGACGTAATGTGTCCAAAACAATACCCTTTTCCCTAGAAGTAAATAGCAATTCCATTATTACAGGAGCTCACCCTAAAAGTCATGGACTCATCCTTGACTTCTTATCTCACATCCCACAGTCTGTTAGCAAATTCTGTTTATTTTAGACAGATGTCCAGAATGCAATCCCTTTTCATTCTCTACTGCAAGCCATTATCATAGCAGCCTTGTTCCTTTCAATCTTTTCTCTAGACAGCTAGAGTGACCCTTTTAAAACATAAATCACATCCTGGCAGCCTTCTGCCCAGAACCTTTTAATGTCTTCTCAACTGGATGAGTAAAGCTCAAGTCCTTTCAGTGGCCTGCAAGGCCCCTACTGCCTCTCTGACCTCATCTCCTACCGCTTTCCACCTTGTATATTAGGCTCCACAGTGGAATCCTTTCTGTTTCTTCAGCACCTAACTCCATCCCTGCTCAGGCCCTTAGCACATGTTATTTCTCTGCTTGAGGACGATAACTGTGGTTTATCTCATTACCTCCTTCAAGTCTGCCCAAATGCCACCTTATTGGCAAGGCCTTATTTGATTGCCCTACGTAAAATAGTACCTCTCCTTCACTCTGTCTCCCTTATCCTTAATTTTTCTTGGTTACATATCACCCCTTGATGTTTGTTAGCCTGCTTCCCTTCAGAGAATAAAGCTCCGTGAGAGCCACTTGTCTGTTTACCACTGTCTTTGTTACCTAGATTAGTGTTTGGCATATAGCAGGTGCTTATATATGGGTTGAATGCGTGGAAATAATTGGGTACTTGCCAGTGCTGGGCACTAGGGGTACAATAGTGAATAGTACAGAAAAAGTCCCAGCTCACATGAAGAAAATAAGAGAGGGGTGTGTGACGGAGAGTGACTTTGATGAAGTGTTCCAGAAAGGCCTCAGAGAAGGTATTTGAACTGAAATCTGAATGACGAGGAGCCAGTTTTGGGAAGATCTGGCTCTGGGGACAATCTTCCAAGAAGAAGGAGTAATAAGGGAAAGGCTTAGAAGCAGGAATTAGAAACAGAAAGAAGACTGGATAGTTAGTACAGAGTCAGCTGTAGGGACGAGGATTGGTAGTTGAGGACAGAGAGATAGCCAGGGGTGAGTGCAATAAGGTGAAAGAGGAAAGGTAGGCTGGGGCTAGACTGTGTAGGGCTTTGTGGTTTGAACTTTAATTTGAAGGCACTAGAAAGGCTTCAGAGCCTTTTGAACAAAGGACTGAAAAATTGCCTTGGCTACTCTGTGGGATGGACTTGGTATGTGAACGGGGGAAAGGGTGGGCTAGGTAACAGGATCAGAGAGGTGAGTCAAGTTAGAGGGCAAGAGAGATGGTGGTTTGGACCAGAGTGGCTGTGAAGATAGAAGTGGATAGATTTGGGAGTTGGAGTGGACTACACTGCAGCTTAGTGGATGTGAAGGGGCAGGACTTGAAGATGTCACTGTTTTCACAGGAGCAATGGAGTGCCTGGTGCAGCTCTTTTCTGAGATTGGGAATGTTTAGGGAGGCTTAGGTTTGGGGGTGGAGGAAGGTATCAATAAAGAGTTATATTTTGACCATATTAAGTCCAGAGAGGCTTTTTAGGCATCCAGGTGGAGAAGTTAAGGAGGCAGTTGAGTATTAGAATATGATCTGGGTGTGCAGCCAGAATGGCAGACTCTTTTCTATTTGCTTTGGTAAAATATTTGTTGCAGTGAATGTTGTGCACTTTGTGCCCTGTGGCATGTTAGGTAATGCGGCGCCTGAGGAGCAGTGGTCATAAATGATTGTAAATCATCAATGGTCGTCAATGAGAAGGACCTGGTCAAAACTGGCTCTTTGGCCCTACTTGCAAAATCTTGCTTGTTTCTGTAGTCAGCTTAGTAAAAGTAAGTCTTTCTAATAGCCTACATGTGTATAATATTAAAAGTGGTGAACTGATTAGAAAGGTCATCTTTCATGTCACACCTTCCATAATGTTCCCATCTTCCTTGCATTGCTTCTTGTGGGCTTGTTATCCTGAAACGGGGGAGAAGCTGCTGGTAGAAGGCAGGGCTTGTTTTCCTGAAACGGGGGAGAAGCTGCTGGTAGAAGGCAGGACAGTGTGCTCACTGCCCGGGTGTGGAGAGACCAGTATCTATACTTTCTTTCTGCTACTCTGACTCCTACTCTTTCTGGACAGGTTTAGCTTTCAGAAGCTGGAAGAACTCATTTGCAAATGAAGCAGTTAAAGGAAAAACTGCATCTGAGAGGCTGATGGGTGAGGACACACAGCCTGTGGTGTGCTTTCTGCTAGAGGCTCCTCTTTTCCTTAAAAGCTGCATCTTTGGACAACTTGGAAGTGATCAATTTAGAATTGTGGATTCATGCTGGAAGTGACAAAAGTTACTTTTCCTCCTTATCTGTGGGTTTCCTCTGAGTAGCTTGTTGGTTTGGAACTCTAAAGTTTAAAATGTTATTTCCTTAGTTTGGGTAAGTGGAAAGGCGTAGGTGTATGTTAAGACTCACTCCACTATTGCCTAAAGTTCCTCATCTCTTACATTTAAGACTCATTGATCAGATAGTACACAGTGATGAAATGCCTCCATATTGGTCCCTGATTAACGAGAAGAGAGGCTGCACTTTGCTGCTGCCCTCGTGGTTTCTGAGATTATGTCTCCCAGGGCTGCCCACACGGGAGATTTCGTTTCTTTGGACAAAATAACATCACTGCCTTACATCTGTGTTGGGCTTCTCCATGTGATACCTCACTTAACCCCCATAAACATCCCGAGGTCCGCGTTACCCCAGTTGATAGACAGCTGCAGTTTCAGTTTCTATTTTGGTGAGTTCAAGATAGTTCTAAGCGCTCTTGTTTCACTCTTTTGCATCCTGTCTACCCAAACACATAGTTAAGTGTTTAACGAAACATTCTTGAGGGTGATTTCTTTCAAACCAGTCGTAGCAAATTATTGTTCCTTTTCTATTAGAGTAGAAAGACTGTGGGATTTCAGGTAGTTGAGTCGTGGTCTCCAGGCCTGGCTTAGCCCCCTTGCAAGCTGTAAGCCCTCAGGCAAGCTGTTTATCCTTTCTGAGCCTCAGTTTCCCCACCTAAAAGTGGGGAGAATTTAATACCATATTAACTCTGTTCTAAGAGTTAACTGTGTTGTAACTCCATTGGTTATAAGATGCTCCTTTAATTTAATACAATTTTTTGGAAGGGGAGGAGAGTACAGATTACATTAAATGAATATATTGACGGTAAGGCACGTCCGAATTTCAGGAACACGAAAATGAGTATCTTCAAATTGAGGAGAAATGTTACCCACTTCATGCCTCTATTATATAAAAACATAAAGAATGTAAGGTGCCCAGTAAATAATCTGGTAGATAATCTATTAAAAAAATAGTGCCTATTTTTACTTATTAGTCAATAATAATTCCTGCCATTGCTGCCTTCTCTCCTTGGGCAGTAATATTCTAATTTTAATTTGTAATTGAAATTAAAACGTAACTGCTGGATTATTATCCTTCTTTTTGTCCCACTAAAGGCGTCCTGACTGGAAATGGGAAGATATGTACTCTCAATTTCTCTGATTTGTTTCCGGGAACAAAAAGAAATAGCACCAACCGAGTCTGTGACCAGGCCTGGTGCTGATATTTATTTGCCAAGCTTTTGCTCATGTTCTCACATTTAGCCTGATGACAGCAGCCCTAGCAGGCTCATCTGAGTGTGTTGGGAAAGAGAGTCATATAGCCCCGTAACTGGAAGGGGAATGAACTTGGTCTGTGGGCTGAGCATAGAAGTAGCCTCAGGGTTTGGATTTAGAACTTTATGGCAAGTGTTCTGGTATGTACAGCTTTAAAATCTTTCCTTTGCAATACTGTCCACATAAGACAGTTCTGCTGTGGTCTGTAGCTAAGGGTGAGCTCATAGCTTCATTTCTAAACTTTTTGTTGAGTTGCAGTATTCAAGCAGGAAAGTGTATGTATTATATATTTATAGCTTGTTGAATTTTCAAAAATTGAACATCAGTATATAACCAGCCACCAGATCAAGACACAGCCAGCATCCCCCAAAACCTCCCTGCTGCTCCCTTCTGGTCACTACCCACTGCAAGGGTAACTACTGTCTTGACTTTTAATACCATAGATGGTTTTTGCCAGTTTTCTTACTGTTCTATAAATGAAATTATACAATATGTATTTTTTTGTGTCTAGCCTCTTTTCAACAGTTTGAGAGTCACCCACATTGTTGCATGTGGTTATAGATTGCTCATCCTTATATTGTTCCCTTGTGTGAACAGACCACCATTTATTTACCCTTTCTGCTGGTAACGGGCTTTTTGGGTAGTTCTAGTTTTGGCTAGAATGAGTAGTGCTGCTGTGAACATTCTGGAACACGTCTTGGTGAACATAGGTATGCATACGTACCTAGGAGTAGAATTGATGGCTCCTAATAGCTGGTTTAACGTCCTCAGTTGAGACTGAGTGCCTTTCATTTGATTTTCTTGCCTGTCTAGTGTCCCCCCAGCCCCACCCCCGGCTCCTCTCCCCCACACCGCCACCTCCTGCCAAAAAAAAAAAAAAAGAAAGAGAAAAGCCAGAGTTTGCTAACATCAGCGTTTGGCACATGGGTTCTCTTCATTCTTACTTGCTTGATGACCCAGGCAGACTTTCTTTAACTCCAAATCAACCAGTCTGTATTGTTGCAGAAAAATCTTTGTTTTTGATAGTTAAAAAAACCTGCCCTAGACTCTGGGTGGCGTTTGTAATGATTTCAGTAGCACATTGTTTGGGAGATTTTTGTTGAAGGATGGTTGAACTAAACACTCAACAGAAGTTGTCGGACTAGCAGCTGACGACGAGCAGTGTCTGATGTTTCTTTGAAGGCCTCTACGCCGGGGAGCACGTGGGCTTCTTGCTCTTGCTCAGTGAGGAACTCTGGGAGGGTTACCTCAACTCTAATGAGGGCCCAGCTTTCCTCGTGAAAAGGTGGGTGATTATGCTTCCGGCCTTGGGATTGCTGTGGGGTTAAAGTGAGATGCTTGCCTGCAAGTCCCAGGCTCTTTGCACTGCCCCTGGCTGCTTCTTACGGGTCAGTGCAGGCTTTCTAGGCTCGAAAGTTGCCTTCACCACTCCCAGCCCTGAAAATAAAGCCATTTCCTTATCGTAACTATCTACATATCAGAGGAGAGGAGGGGATTTAGTTGGTTACCTACAAGGGGGATTTCAGAAATATATTACACTGTGTCCCTCTGAAGAGATGAGCTATCTCCTGGTGTTTTCAGATTATAATTTTAAAGTGATGTAAAAATAATACTAAGTCCCTTAGATCAGTGAGAGCAAGTGTACCTCAAGGGTAAGCATAATGAACTGGGAAAAGAAGTGTGCGGTATTTTGACAGACACTGATTTCCAAAGCACAGGTGCACACAGTGGCTAAAAATAGCATCATGGCATCAAGTGTTAGTGAAAAATGTAGTCAGAAAACCCCTGAGGTTTCTTTTCCAAAATCAGGCCTGGAGTAACTGAGAGGAATCTGGGGGGAGTTTAAAATGTGAATTTGTAAAAACCAGGTCAGCACGTGTCTCCTAAAAGATTGTAATAATTGTATGCCCACACAAATTTTTTTTACAAAGCACCTTCTTAATCTGCTTTCTTAATTCCAACCTTTTACAAAATCTGTGAGATGAGGAAGGCGGGAGTCAAAGGACAGATGTTACTGGGTAGATGAAGATGCAAACTCACAGGTCCAGACTCTTCCAAGGCCCCGAGCCAAGGCCACAGCTTGCTTGCTTCTGGTCTTTTACCCCCAATGCTTTTTCTTAAAGCGGGGAGAGTGAATTTGTGAGCTTACGCTCTGTTCATTTCAGGATTATACAAGTAGTATAGTGGTACCAGAAGTTTTTACTGATTTTAATTATATCTCATAGTAATGATGTCACTTGTGAGAGGCATTGTAGAAATAGGGGCTTATTAGTACTATAAACTCTGGAGTCAGGCTGTCTGGGACAAAATTCTAGCTCAGCCACTTACTGGCTATTATTTGGCCTTTTCTCATTCTGCTTCCTCATCTATACAATCTACCCCCTGAGTTAGGACATGTAAATGAGCATAATAGTACACTATTTTTTTTTTTAAACCATTAACCAAAATGGAGCAAGTATTAGTATACCACTCCTCTTTTACAAATGGAAATTGAGACTCAGGACTGCTGACTTGTAAGCCCCTACTGAAGTCTCTGTCTTCTCAAATCCTTTCCGGTGCTCTTTCCATCAGACTCAACTGTTTCTGAGATAAAATTGTGAATAAACCAAAATGAATTTTAACCTGTTTTGTTTTACTGGTTTAGTTCAAGGTTGTTGGAAGTGACTTTTGGGATATGTGAAGTGCATTCTCCTCCACAGGGAGTTAAGCTCTGAGGGTTACAGTTCTGTACTTGGAGAACCTGACTTGTCAGCTGTGCCTGGCCAGCCCCACAGCTAATGCCCTCCATTCTAGCCACACCCAAATCGTGAGCAATACCCATTCATTATTGTGCTCTTGCAGTTCTTTGGGACTTTGTACTCATTTTTCCAAGACCACAAGTTCCCCTTCCTGTCCCTACTCTGCTTCTTTGGACAGACTCCCCATTATCGAGACCTCCTTGATGTAGGGACCGTATCTTTCACACTCATGCGATAAGACACAGCTCTCAAGACAAAAGCCAGCATTATGTTGGCATTTCCAAGTCTGGGAAGGCCATCTTCTTCAACCTCTATAACTTAACATGATTCTGGAGGTGTTAGCCAGTAAATTAGGCAAGAAGAAGATACAAAATTTTATTTACAGATAGAGTTGTATACTTGGAAAGTGCAAGAGGCTGAGTTTTCAAATATCATAAACAATTAGATAATTCAGCTTTGGTGGTTGAGTATAAAAAAGATAGAAATCGAAAGCTCAATAGAAAGGTATGAAAGACTTTCTGGCTGGAAACTGTCTTTATCACAGTGAAATAAGAAAGGTGTTGGTTCTCGTTCATTTAGAAAAGTAATATGGAGACTAGCCAAGAAGATTGTGACATATGTGGAAGAAAAACAGGAGGGGGATTATTTAATTTTATAACTTTGCCAGGTAAGAAAATACATTATAAAACTAGAAATCAAAATAGCTTGGTATTGGTATTGGCATTCGATTCCAAGCAGAATAGTCTAGAAGTAGACTTTCCTATAAAAGGGAATCAATATATGATGAAAGTAGTTTTTCAAATCATTGGAGAGAAGATGGGTCACTCTGTAAATAGTATTGGGAAAACTAGTGACCGTCTAGAAAAATAAGTTGACTCTCTTTCTCACTTCTTACATAAACCACAGTACAACTGGGAGCACTGTTGTATTCTTGGAGGGGAGAAGTACTTGTAAACGTGATACATGATGGATACATTTGCCTATATAAAAATTAAACTTTTACATTTCATTTTATATGGCAAAAATACCACAAAAGCATAAGACTAATGACAGACCAGAAAATAATTGCAACAATGAGAAAGGGCAATTTCCATAATGTGTAAAGAAATGCAAATTGAGTAGAAAAATGAAGAAAGAAAATGCTAAAGCTTTAGAAACATGATTGGTGACTGAAATACACTAAATGTTGAAGCTGTGGAGAGAAGACAGACATTAATCTCCATTTTAGGAGGAAGTATAAATTGGTTAAACATTTTTGTAGGCAGTTGGCAATATCTGCTGAAATTAAATGCAAATGTTTGATCTAGCCGGTTGACTCACAGGAATTTATCCTATATGTACATGAGTAAAGAGGATATTCATTGTAGCATTGTAATAGTTTCAGTGAAGTTTGGACATCCGCACAGAAGGACTATTATGAAGCCTATAAAAATATTTTTTCAAGGGAGTGAAACAAGGTATAGAACAGTGTAAGGTAAGTTAGGGTGAAAAGGGAGGAATAATAGTAATAGAAATGATTGTTTCTCGAAAGAAGTACAGTAAATGGATCCGTTCTCGCTGGAAAAGGAGCTGGGAGACTGAGGGTCAGGAGGGAGGCTTACTTCTCACTGTAGACCTTCTGTAGTTTTTTGGGGGGAAGGGAATATTTTTAAGTTATGTATTCATATTGCCTAAATAGCACATTGATTTGAATGGAAAGTTCCTGTTTTACTTCTATCTTTTGAATATGACATTATTTTGACAAGGTTTGTCATCCCAGTGTATTCTTTTCCTAAATAGAGATAATTACTATACTGTTGGAAATTATCTTTATAAATCTTTTTTCTTTTTCTTTTTTTTTTCCCACTGTAGCTGATTTACAATGTTTCAGGTGTTACAGCAAAGTGATTCAGTTATACTGTAATTCGTTTTTGATAGGCATAACTATAAGCCTGATCCCAGTAAAGATTAACCATATATGTCTTTAGTATTGATTTTTTTCAACTTGTTTAGAAATATTTCTTGTTTATTTTATGATGCCATCTCATTCCATTGACTTGCACATTGAAGTCATTGTAGCTAATATGAACTTTTCTTCAGTTTTCTTGAATTATATTGGTGATGTCCATTTGGTAGCTCTCATCACTGAGGAGAATGCTTTTCAAGGGTTAATTTTGTTTAGTTAAAAGAAAAAAAAAAAACCACCCAGCTTAGAGAAACTAACAGCCGTGTTTATTTTGATCTGGACAGATTTGGAGGCCGATTACTGCCACCTTTTATTTCCCTGTGGGTCCAGGAACTGGATTTCTTTATTTGGTCAATTTGTATTTCTTATATCAGTACTCTACACGACTCGAAACAGGTATGTTATCTGTGGTTGTTTTAAGTATTGTTTCTGTCTAATTTACTAATCCATGTATTTACTTACTGGAGGAATTTTGAGGGCAGATGGCGTATATAAAGAAACGACATAATGCTGTAAATGCGCAGTAAGTAGTGACTGTGCCAGGAGTCTACAGGCGCTTAGAGTATTCGTGTTTTAATCCTCACAGCGTCATCATGAGATGTAAGCAGCAGTGTCACCACTTTATAGGTGACAAAAATACAAGAGCAGAGGTTTACACATCTTGTCCATCTCCTGTGTGTGCCTCTTACTTCATGTGACGTCTCCCTCATTTGTCACACAGCAGTCCCTGTTTTTTAAAGCACAGTTGGGCTGAAGTGTATATATCTCCTAAATTGGGGTTGAAAAACACTACTTTATGCAAGTAAAAGCCTAGACTTGGTCTCTGTAATTGAAACATGCAAGTTTAAAAAAAATTTTTTTTTAATAAATAAATTTATTTATTTAGTTTTGTTTGCGTTGGGTCTTTGTTGCTGCGCGTGGGCTTTCTCTAGTTGCGGTGAGCGGGGGCTACTCTTTGTTGAGGTGTGTGGGCTTCTCATTGTGGCGGCTTCTCTTGTTGCGGAGCATGGGCTCTAGGTGCGCGGGCCTCAGTAGTTGTGGCACACAGGCTCAGTAGTTGTGTCTCGTGGGCTCTAGAGCACAGGCTCAGTGGTTGTGGTGCACAGGCTTAGTTGCTCTGTGGCATGTGGGGTCTTCCTGGACGAGGGATCGAACCTGTGTCCCCTGCATTAGCAGGCGGATTCTTAACCACTGCGCCACCAGGGGAGTCCCTCTTTTTTTTTTTTTTAATTATTATTCATTGTGTTAGAGCATTTATACTCAATATGAAGCACTCAAGTTTTAAAAAATATATAGCCAGGATTTTAATAGCATGGTAGTTTTTCAGATATGACTACCTATATGGATAAGCTATAAAACTCTTTTCTTAAAACTTTCTTACTGAATTGTTATTTATTTTCTACAATACCTTATATGCTTTTCTGAGTTACTTATACTGAGAAGCAATAACTCGATAGACTGCTGTGTCAAAATATAATTTGGCAAAGCCTAAATGATTTTGAAAATGTGGTCTGACTTCAGAGACTAGAAACCTGATGGCTGTTAGCTCAGGTTAGAAAATTCTGAGCTACCCTTAAATCTAAGTCAGTGCTCATATGCTTGAGAATTGTGAATCAGTCTCACAACTGCAGGGATATAGAAGGTTGGACATTCGGTGTCAAATATCATTTTTCCTTAAATTGGCATTTGCTGTTAGGTGCTTTTTAAGAAGAGGGAAATCACCGTGTTAATACAAAGTTTTGGGTAATAGACTGTTACTTCTGGAAGGGACCTAGCCCATTCCCTCAGTTTTATAAAGGAAGAACAGGAGATTCAAGCAAGTGAAGTGACTTGGCTGAGGTGAAACTGACAACCAGGACTCTGACCGCCATATCAGGGATTGGATCCTTAAATCTACCAGAATATATGATATTCATTCTCCCTTGCCAACTTGCTTAGCATTCTACCCCTCTGATATGATTTCATTGAGGTTTAAGCTGTGGGAGGAATTTTCTTTTTATATCAATAGTAAACTCTAGATTAAATATGGATGATCCGTGACCACTTGTTAAAAATTGTATTATGGGGCATTTTCAAACATATACAAAAGTAGAGAGAAAGGTTAATGAACCTCTATTTTTTTTTCCTTTTCATTTAGAGAAAACTCACCTAACATAAAGTTCCTCATTTTAACCATTTTAAAGTGTACAACCCAGTGGTCTTTAGTATCTTCACAAAGTTGTGCAGCCATCACCACTAATTCCAGACATTTTCATCACCCCCCAAAAAATCCAAGCCAGCAGTCTCCATCCCTCCCCCTCCTCCCAGCCTCTGGCAACCACTCATCTACTTTGTGTATGGATGTGCCCATTTCGGACATTTTATGTGTCCTTCTGTGACTGGCTTCTTTCACTTAGCATAATATTTTGGAGGTTCATCATGTTGTAGCATGTGTCAGTATGAGCCCCTTTTAATCATCACTCATCTTTAACAGTTATCCCATAGCCATTCTTTTTTTTTTTTTTTTTGCGGTACACGTGCCTCACTGTTGTGGCCTCTCCCGTTGCGGAGCACAGGCTCCGGACGTGCAGGCTCAGCGGCCATGGTTCACGGGCCCAGCCGCTCCGCGGCATGTGGGATCTTCCTGGACCGGGGCATGAACCCGCGTCCCCTGCCTCGGCAGGCGGACTCTCAACCACTGCGCCACCAGGGAAGTCCAGGATTATTTTTTTTAAATGGACTATATATATCATGTAATTGTGATGGGGTGTGTGGGGGGGGAGGTAACCGTTCGAGATAGAGGGAACTTACAGTCATTTGTTCTTTTCTCCGCCCCTCTCCTAGTCTTGCAGCTGGAGGCATGAGGCTCATCCTTAGAAGGGAGAGCTGGGCCCATGTTGATTGTTCTGCCCAGTAATAAGACAAAGCCCAGTATGTGGCGTAGCAGAAAGAACACTAAACTAGTAGTTCGACTTCACTCTGCTTCTAAAAGCCATGTGACTTTGGTCATGTAACTGTACTTCCTCATCTGCCAAAAGAGGGTGTAGGTCTTTCCTTTGTCCCTCACAGATATGGTAGGAAGAGTCAGGGCCATGGAAAGGTGTGGCTGCCCCCTACTCCCCCACCATTGTTTTCCTTTGCTAGAATGTGAGGTCCTGGAAGACGGAGACCGAATCCTCTTGGTGAGCCCAGTGCCGGACTGTGCGGTAGTGCGCGTGCGTGTGTGTGTGCACGTGCGTGTGTGTGTGCGCGTACGTGTGCGCGTGTCTCCAGTCATAACAACAGTAAGTGCTTCCCAGCCTAGTTGTGTGGAGGAGCCACAGTGGTAGGCAGAACGGACATGGTTCCTCCCCTGACGGGGCTTATGGTCTAGTGGAGGGAGAAGGGATTAACCAGGTAATCACGAATAGGTCTCCGTCTCATGATGAGAGCCATGAAGGAAAGGCCAGCAGGCTGTGAGGGGCTTCAGCGGATGGGGTCTCAGTAGCTGTGGACCTGACTGTCCTCCCTTTGGGTTTCTTTTGGCTCGTGCTAGTTGAGCAGAGCATTTTACGGACTGGAATTCAGTTAGGGGAACACAGATTATTAGCCTTGACACCCGGGCAACTTTACTTTAGGGCTTAATTGTGGACACGGTTTTATATATTAAAATTTTCTTTTACTTCCGAGGAGTGGTTTTAAAATATTCTCATTTTGTGTTTTCTCTACAATTTTTTGAAGTATTTCTCAACATAGAAGTCTCTTTGTTCCGAAATTCTGAACCATGACATTTGGCTTATTTTTGTTTCCAGGAGCTTTTGATGGGAGGCCAGCAGACTATTTATTCATGCTCCTCTTCAACTGGATTTGCATCGTGGTATCCTTCCGTCTGTCATTTTGGGCCAGAAATAACCAGGTTTTTTTTCAGGTTTGGGGAAATGGGCAGTAATCTGCATAATATTTTAAATGATAGTATTTGCATCTTTGTTTACTATAGTTAATAGTTAAGAATCATGAAAGTTCTTGTCAAAAGCAGTAGTAAATCACATAGCCGTGGAGTGATGCATTCCCCTACCATTGCCTTTGTGGGGTTTTTCCACATTTGGTTGAGTTTTATTACTGTTCCCTCTTCTTGTTCCCAGTTCTCTGTGTTCTGGTGTGTGGCAGCTTGTTGACTGCAGCTCAGAGAGATTCCGTGCCATGAGATAGCTTTTGAAAGCTGTGGTCCTTATCAGAAAATTAATTTACAACCAGCATCCTTTCTGACTTTAGTGCTGTCTTTGTCTCGAGGTCCTAAATGGTAATTTGGTCCCTCTGTAAGTGCCTGGCTCTGGGAAAGGACACAGCATGCCTCTCTGCTTGCTGTGTGTCAACCACAGCTGTCAGCAGCCTTCCGGCCGCAGACCTTTACAGATAGTGAGAGCAGCAGAAGGGGCTTGGTGGCTCAAGTCCTGTGCACAGTTGGTGAGCTCAGAATGGCTTTGGGGTTTAGTGTCCATTGAAACCTGGCCAAGAGCCAGAAAACTGTGGCACTCTGGATGCCCTTTCCCTCCTTTAAGGGAAGATAAAAAGATTGTTTTGGACTTCACCTGTGCTGTGGAGCCCTGAATGTGAACAGACGCATTAGTTGTTTCAGAGGCATGTTTCACATGCCCCTCCATCTCCTAATTGAAGGAGAGCGACTGAAATACAGTGGCAGGGCACGGAGGACACAGGCAACCAAACTGAGTCATGTGCCAAAGCAGTTAATTTCTACTATTTCCTCGTCATCGGATAGTTTAATAGCGTGTTCACAGTGAAGATTATTAGATACCTTTGTGTTCCGGGGTGTTTTAAGCAACCTGAACTATAGAAAAGTGTTTTCCTTCAGAAAACTGGAATGAAATGAACTTTTATTAGGTGTAGAATGCTTTATTTGTGTCTGATCTTTAACTTTACAAACCCAGATTACTGGCTTAGCGATGGATATGCAGGTAAGTGTCCCTTGAAACTATTTGGCCTTTCATGTGTTTCAGACTTACTGTTAATGACCTTTGACAGAAGTTTAAATTGCATTAACTGCGTGGTTAATTATATGGTATTTTGAAGCTCTTATGTGAGTTACCTAAATCATTACTGTCCTTGCTCATTTCTGGCTTCTGTATTAATGTATGAACATTGAGAACGATGGTTTATCCAGTGTTTTCTGTGCATGTGTGTGGATATGTATTTTTAAAAAATGGAGAATACATGGTAAGTAAAGCTTTATTGCATACTTTTTCCAAGTAACAGAGCTTGACCCTGATATTTCTGAATCCATCCCAAATAATATAATTGTGTTGTATTTTATTAGAGGATTTTAAAGCATGCATTGCATGATTAAGTAATTCTGATGAGTTGAATTTCCTTCTGCTTTTTGAATAACCATGGGAGAATTTATTTGGAGGGGAGAGGTTAAAAAGCAAAAAAAGGTAGGTTTACGCTAAGCCTCTGTTTTAAGTGCCTCTGGGGCCTTTACGTGTTCCTTTCTTTTGCAGTTGCTGATGATTCCTCTGATCATGTCAGTACTTTATGTCTGGGCCCAGCTGAACAGAGACATGATTGTATCATTTTGGTTTGGAACACGATTTAAGGTACTCTAACCTAGCTGGGAAAATTTCCTTTTCATTTGTCTTTGCAGAAATCCCTCTCTTCAGCCCAGAGATGTACTTTCTGACACGTGCAGAAGAGGTCACTACAGAGCAGTAAACCGTAGGCAAGCCCCTTCTCCTCTCCTCAGTCCCCCTGGGTTTCTTTAGCCAACCCTGAGGCCTTTGCTGACTATTACTTCTCACTCCCTCTGGAGCTCAGGCCCTTTAGGCATGTGTCCTGAGTGATCTCATGTATGTGTGTGTGGTAGGGGGAGGGGAGGAAGGACACTCATGTGGAACCCTCTCTTTTTTTTTTTCTGTACGCGGGCCTCTCACTGTTGTGGCCTCTCCCAGTGCGGAGCACAGGCTCCGGACGCGCAGGCCCAGCGGCCATGGCTCACGGGCCCAGCCGCTCCGCGGCATGTGGGATCTTCCCGGACCGGGGCACGAACCCATGTCCCCTGCATCGGCAGGCGGACTCTCAAGCACTGCGCCACCAGGGAAGCCCGGAACCCTCTCTTTCAGTCTGTTCTTATCATTGCCTGTTATGTATTTTACACTTAAGCTGAAACAGATTGGTCTCCCCCACCCCCAAACACTTCCCTTTGTGCCTTCTCTCACAGCTTTCCACCTGTAACATCTTTTTTATTTTCTTTCTCATGTAAATCCTGCCCATTCTTAATTTGAGTGGGGGACTAAACATATTTCCTGCCTCTCCTCCCTGGAATTGGTCTTGCCTTTGGGCTTCTGCTGTGTTCTTATAGTAGTCACCGCATTCTGCCTTCAAGCTATTGATGTGTAACCCTTTCTTTACCAGTTTGCGATGTTTTTTTGCAACGCCCTTAGCTCTTAGTATGATGTCTTGAAACTGGTAAGGGGTGTTGACCTCAAGTAAATAGGCTGCCAGATACTTCTGCAGCAAAGATGGGTTTACTTGGGATCAGTGGAGAACTGCATTTCGGGGTCTGCAACCATGGTGAGCCACGAGCAAGTCCCTACATGCAAAGGGAAGGAGAGCGCTTTTCTATAAAGAGGAAAAGGAAGTCAAGAGGTGTGGTAAACAAAGCTTTTCATTGGCTGAGTCCTTGCAGGGAAAGAAGTCTGTCTTCTTCCTCTTGGGCTCTGCTGTTGAAACAGGGCGTGAGAGCTCCCCCTTCTGGTCTCCCAACCCTACTTAATGGAGGGTTCTGTTTGCTAATTTTTTTTTTTTACAGGGGCTCAAATGTTGAATTCATCTGGAGAGCTGTCTTACTTGGGAGAGTGTTAGTTCAAGAGATCAATGTGTAATGTGATAAAGATTCAAAGTAATTTTGTGAAATATGTAAAAGGAGAACCTAAAAAGATGGCGTGTTTTATAGCTGATTGGTAACAATTTGCTGGCAGGAGTCTTAATGTGACTCTATTATGGACCATGTTTTTATTAGCATCCATACGACACTCATCTGCTTTCTATTTTTTTTAGTATTTATTTATTTATTTGCTTGCACCAGGTCTTAGTTGCAGCAGGTGGGCTCCTTAGTTGCGGCATGTGGGCTTCTTAGTTGTGGCATGCATGTGGGATCTAGTTCCCCGACCAGAGATCAAACCTGGGCCCCTTGCATTGGGAGCACGGAGTCTTAACCACTGTGCCACCAGGGAAGTCCCAGACACTGATCTTCTTTCTAAAGCTATTTGTTATAATTCAGCAGGGTATGTATTGGATCTGAAAACTATGGGCAAAGTACTCTGTCTCCAATTGCTAATATCTGAATAAGTATGATGCTAGGGACCTCTCTGGTGGCGCAGTGGTTGGGAGTCTGCCTGCCAGTGCAGGGGCATGGGTTTGAACCCTGGTCCGGGAAGATCCCACATGCTGCGGAGCAACTAAGCCCGTGCGCCACAACTACTGAGCCTGCGCTCTAGAGCCTGCGAGCCAGAACTACTGAGCCTGCATGCCACAACTACTGAAGCCCATGTGCCTAGAGCCCATGCTCTGTAGCAAAAGAAGCCACGACAATGAGAAGCCCTCACACCGCTGCGAAGAGTGGCCTCCGCTTGCCGCAACTGGACAAAGTACAAAGACCCAACGCAGCCATAAATAAATAAATAAATAAATAAATAAATAAATAAATAAATAAGAAGGCTTGAAACAGTAGGAATGATGCTAGATTGTTAAAAGGAACTTTTGCAGTGACTTGCCAAAGGATTTATTTATTTATTTTTTAAACATCTTTATTGGAGTATAATTGCTTTACAGTGGTGTGTTATAAAAGCCCTTCTCAATAGAACCTTCCCCATTTCAGCCCCCTAGCAGCTGTATCCTCTGTAGGTGTATTCATGTTTGTGTGTATTCTTTCCTAGGCCTGTTATTTACCTTGGGTTATCCTTGGATTCAACTATATCATCGGAGGCTCGTAAGTGATATTAGATTTATTTAATTGCAAACTAACCCTTGGAAGACTTCCATTATTCTTTATCTTCCTTCTCTAATCTTTATAACACTTCAAAGAATCTCAACGTTGATACCTTGGTACCTTATACTTTTGAAATAATTTCATTTGGATGTAATTGATTAAAATTGCAGGGCTTTAAGCACATTTAGCACTGAATGGTTTTTTATTATTGTTGTTGTTTGTTGTTATAGTATGCTTCCATATATGTGTTTTTGAATAAATATTTATTTCTGGATTCACTGTCCAGATTGAGCAAATATAGACCTAATTTTATCCAAGCCAACTCTGTGCGTAAAATTCCTGTTTTTTTAATTCTTAAGGCATTTCCAGAATGCCTTGGAAACTGCTCACCGGTCACAGAAATGCACAGATTCTCAGATGGGAAGTTTTGTCAGTGGTTTAATAGTATAGAAGTTTGGGCCAAACGGGGTCAAATTTCTAGTCTGGAATTAGACCTGAGACTTAGGAAAATCTTGAATGCATCCAGTCAGAATTTTGGAAGGATGATTTCAAGATGCAGTTATTCTAAGAACTCCTGTTTCTTACACCACAAAATATTTTTAACATTTTTAAACGGATTTTGCTCGTGCTAGTTCTTAATGCGATGACCTCTTTGCTCTATATGGTCCTAACTTCTGCTGCATATCCACAGGGAGAAGGGAATGAATCGAGTAAACAGATTCTGTTTAGAGTAGAGCAAGTCTGGGGCTTGGTAAAACTGCCCTGCCGCCCAGAAGGGCAGAATCTGGGAGCAGTTGTAGACGGTGATTTGTCCCTAAGAGGAATCATGTTGCAGGCGGAGGCGGAGAAGGATATGTAACAGTAAGAATTGATCTGTAAAACCTTGAAGTGGCCTGTGTGTCAGCCATGGGAAGATTGAAGAAGGGCAGTGTTTATTTTAGGATTACAAGGTGAAGGTCAGCTTTCCAGAGTGATCTCTGTGATGTCTTACAGTCAGGGACCCAAGAGGTGAGGGAGACGTGATCCATGGTTCCAGGAACGAGGGAGTGGACGTTTTTCATCCCTCCTTTCCTTACTCCCATGCTTCTCTCTTGCCAGCCTTCAGTTTTACCCACGTTTTGCAAATATGGTATTCGTGACTGAAAGCGTTCAAAAGCTTGCTTTGCGGCTTGCCCCAACTCCTGAGGCAGGAAGTAGCAAAAACAACATGTTGAGGATGGGCAGGGGCTTGAAAGAGATGTCAGAGGGGCAGCTGGCCTTGAAGAGCACAGGCCCCATTGGTCCAGCAGGACGGATTTGCTTCTCATTCAGAATGCGTGTGCCTCTCAGACTTTATAAAAGGGCTGACTGTCGAGCTGTCACAGACTCCCAGCGACCAGAAGCAGGCTGCCACGAAGGATCTCTTCCCTTTGCTATTAGCTAAAACTTGCTGTGTCTCACTTCACTGCTTGAATGTCTTTAAACTCATTTGGCTCTCTGTTTGCAGGGTCATCAATGAGCTAATTGGAAATCTTGTTGGACATCTTTATTTCTTCCTCATGTTCAGATACCCAATGGACTTGGGAGGAAGGAATTTTCTATCCACGCCTCAGTTTTTGTAAGTGTTTCTTCCCCCTCTCGTTTGATAATCATCTTATTGTCCGTGTTTGTCAGCATCCTGATAAAAACTCTGTGAGGGGTGAGGTTTCCCTCTCAGTCTGATGGAGCAATGTGAGCCAATCAGGGACTTGCCCAGGTCACTCCAAGCCAAGGCCTGGTCTTCTCCTGGAGCCCTCGTAGCCAGGGGCCGCTGAGCCTAGATTCAGGCGTCCCGGGGAGCCGTGGGCCCTGCAGAGCAGGCGGCACGCCTGTGTGCATCCGGTGTGTGCAGCAGGGTGCCAGGGTGACAGGGTTATCAGTCTTACCTAAGATTTTGCCTGAGGAAGGGGTAAGAGGGTAAGTAGTCTCATTGGTTAGCAGTTTAAAACATCTTTATATTCAATATTATAGACCAGAATGTTTAAAGGACTTTTCAGCGTTAAAATGAGAGATGGGAGGCTTGTATAGTCCCGCCCCCTGGGAGGATGTGCGTGTTCTTTCTCTGTTTGCAGAGTTTACTAAAGTGAGGAGGCCAGGGGCACAGCTTTGGTTTCGAGACAGACTTGGGTTGGAATCCCATTCCCGTCGTCTACCAGTTCATATATTGTGAAAGTGACTTAGTAAATCCCCCGAGCTCTAGTTTGCGAGTCTGTGTGTTGGGGGGAGGCCCTGTCTCACGGGTCTGCAGGAGGTGGGCTTTACCGTTAGCAGCACAGTAGCGGATGCTCAGCAAATACAAGCTCTCAGCCTTGCTCCTGAAGTTGGGGCGGGGGGCGGGATTCTGATGAGCCCCCAGAGATGCTGACACACTTAAGCGTTCAAGTAGTGTGACCATTCTGTCAGTGAAGCAAAAGGCTGTCGAAGACGGGACAAGTGAAATCACCATCTGGGTGTCACAGCCGGCCTGACAATCACGCTTAATCTCCAGTCGGGCGTATGCAATAATAGCACTTAGAAGCTTAAAAAAAAAAAAAAAAAAGCAAAAAACCCTTTTCACATCTTGCTCGTTTTAATGTTTTCCAGTTTGTCATTCTTCCAGAGGGTCAATGAGGGCAGTAAACTTGAGTAGGCACCCCTTCCCTCTACTTTTATAGGTTAGAGGAAGGTTTTTTATGGTGAAATACAGTATACAAACAGAGAAGTACACTATTGTTGTATTTTTTTTTTTTTTGCGGTATGTGGGCCTCTCACTGTTGTGGCCTCTCCCGTTGCGGAGCACAGGCTCTGGACGCGCAGGCTCAACGGCCATGGCTCACGGGCCCAGCCGCTCCGCGGCATGTGGGATCTTCCCGGACTGGGGCACGAACCCGTGTCCCCTGCATCAGCAGGCGGACTCTCAACCACTGCGCCACCAGGGAAGCCCTGTTTTGTTTTGTTCTGTTTTTTTCGTTAAGAGCATAAGAAGAAACTTGTTTCTCGTGTGAGCCTTGAGTTGCCTTCAGGCTAAAAAAAAACCAAATGACCAGTCTGCTTTCTAATTATCAAAGGACGCAGTAACAGCAGGTTTGGATTTTTGATCTAGGTTTATCAAGTCAGATGGCAGATGCATCATTAAAAAAAAAAATTTGTTGCTTTGCGGGGCAGCCAAGAACTATTTTACTTTAAACAGCCATATTCTGACTTAATGGCTTGGAGAGATTTCTCAATTGTGGGCAACAACGTGTATGGGATTCTAGTGGCAAAATCGACATCCCACTGGAGCCTGCCTTCCACTTGAGCTTTCCCTGTTGGTGGAAGCCCTTCTGTTAAATTTTGCATAAAGATCAGATGACAAAATGTAGCTCCTTGCAAAAGCAGTAACTGCTTTGAAATTACCATAAATCTTTGTTGATTATGTATAATTGGGTATCTTTTTATACTAATTACTTGCATTTAATTTCACTATCTGTTTAAGCAGTGGCGATGGCTTCCATATTGTCTCAGAGTAAGAAGCAAAGCAAGACAGCCTTGGTGTTGCCTTTTTTAAGTCTTCCAATTTATTACATACTTTGGAGGAATGTTATTGTGCCAGAACGTCATGAATGTTGGGAAACCAGCGCTTGGAAATACATGTTGATGTAATGATAAAACTGTATTTGTTTAAAAAGGAGGATGCGAGTTATAGAATTCTAAGTCGTATCACTATTTTGCATTCCACTTAGAAAAGTAGACAGATCCTCTTCTGTGCACAGTTATTTTTCTGTTTACAAGGGGTTTAATTGTCTTTGGGGAGGGAGCGTGCAACTAACTGGGTTGATGTAAACACATGAGGACTCCGGTCACTAACTGTTGTCACCTGAATCTCATGCTGTGTGTCCTGCGGAAGTGTGAGGTGTAGGAAGTGGTGTGGGGCACGAGCTCCAGAGTCAGGCTGCCTGGGTTTGAATCCTGTCTGTCACTTTAGAAGAGCTTTGCTCAATTCTGCCTCAGTTTTCCCATCTATAAAATGGGGTAATAGTAGGGCCAACCTCATAGGGCAGTCGTGAAGATGAGAGGCACTTATAAACATGCAGCACCTGGTGTAAAGGAGATGCTTTATGATAAGGTTGAACTCTGCAGGCTTCCTGATGTGGGCAAGTCACCCCTCGTGGTTTGCTCTTGGTGCCATGAGGGGTTTAAAAAGAGGTATCAGATCACGGTCTCTGCCTTCAAGACAGAAATTGAATCATCAGGATCTGATTAGTGGAATAGGTTAAAATACATTCTCAGTTTACTAATAGTCAAGGAAGGGAAGTAGTTAGAAAAACTATTGTGAACATAGAGTCCTGGGTTTACATTTTCTTAGCGGTTCTGGGACTTAATTTATTAATTTTGTAAGGTGAGAAATCAGCTAACCTTTTCGGGCCTCAGCTTTCCCACCATCTATGAGAGAAAGATTGCAGTTGGAGGGCAAACTATGAATCAACTTTAAAACACACCCAAATTCCAGGACAGAAAGCTGTCTTCCCTGCTGTCCCTTGATGGACGCCCAAGAACCCAGCAGCATCGTGGTGATGCCGGGCGGTGCTCAAACACGCTGGCTGCAGATTTGTCCTTTGGAACTGAATTTATTTTGTATCCTTTGAGCCAGTTAGAGCCATAGTTACATAAACTAAAATGCTATATAGATGGTTCTTTCTGGTTGTTGGGCTCGTGGGTGTAATATTTTTGTTTCCATACTGTTCCTGCACGAATTGCTTTTATAATCAGGGAAAAAAAAAGTTAGAGTGTGAAGTTAGTGCGAAAGCTTAGTAAATTAAAAAGAAAACATAAAAAGTGAGTGACTTCTGTGGTCAGGGCATTGAGCTAAGTGCTTGAAAAGGCAAAGTGCAATAAGACATTGTCCTGAGCCTCTCCGTGGCCACAGACGAACGTAATTCAATGTGACAGATGCCGTGGGAACCCCAGGAAGGGAGATGGGATGGACAACTGCGTGGAGAAGTGACTGTGCTTTTCTCTCCTTTTGTTTCTTCCCCCCCTCTGCTCTAGGTACCGCTGGCTGCCCAGCAGGAGAGGAGGGGTGTCAGGGTTTGGTGTGCCCCCCGCTAGCATGAGGCGAGCCGCCGACCAGAACGGCGGAGGCGGGAGACACAACTGGGGACAGGGCTTTAGGCTCGGGGACCAGTGACGGAGTGGCCTCTGGCCTGCCCACCAGCCTCCACTCAGATGACGTTTCCTCCCAGTGCCGGGTGACCTTTACCACCGAGTTCTAGCTAACGCTGTTGGACCTGACCCACACTGAATGTAGTCTTTCAGTACAAGACAACAGTTTTTTAAATCCTGAAGAAAAAATACATGTTCCTCGAGTTTCGTGATTCTCATTCAAGTCCTTACTGCTAAGAAGAACAAATATCAACTGGGCAGATTTCGGAACTGACCTTAGTTTTTGGTGTCTTCTCTTCCTTTTCCATCTGAATCATGGGTTTCGGCAGGTCCCACTCTGCTGGCACCAAGCTGGGTATCCGGTGTTGGGTCACCAGACCCCTGTCCTGGGGGCTCTTAGCTCTTTCTCGCACCCGCGCCTGCCTCCTCCTTCCCCAGCCTCACACTCCCAGCTAGAGGAGATTGCCCATGAATTGGTCCTGCCTCTGACAAGTTCGCTTTATTTGTTGGCTTTTGCCAAGGCTTGGCCACAGAGGCCTTGTTCCCAGCGTTTTATGGTGGCAGAACCGTAACCGTAGTGCAGAAGGCGGACAGCAGATGAAGAGCTTCCTCAGCTTTTGGGATAGTCGTGGCCTGATATCAGTTGCCACCGTTTGCCACCTCTTCAGCTGTTCTGATAAAAAAAGCACCGCTGAGTCAGTGAGGACCACAGATCGGTATTAATGAGGCCTGAAGGTCCTTGCTAGGCATTTTTTATCCTAAGTGATCAAAACCCTAGTGGAGTTGCATCTTACACAGGGGCTGTGTTTAACCGTGGGCATAATCCCAATGCATCTCGTGTAGGGCATACTGGCTCTGTGTGTACCCAGAGTAGTGGATTTGTATTGTGCTAGAAAGTTCCAAAGCACATTGGCCACAGGGAGAAGCTCTCTTTGAGAGGTGCCTGGGCATTGATTGATTTGACTTCCTTCTCCTTCTGGGTGTATGTTTATTGAGTAGAGTGGAGGGAGAACCTTAAACCCTCTTTAAGTTGTCTTTTTTTTTAAACCGAGCCCCCATTCCCCACCCCCATGGCTATATGCTTCAGTTACTTGTGAGGAGGGTGCAGCTCCTCTGTATGTAGATCTTATTTAGAAGCTGTTGTAAGCACATCTAAGTGAATCACGTGATTTTGGGTGTAATGGCTTTAGAATCATCTGTGTTTGAGGAGCTTTTTTATTTCGAGTCATGAAGGTACATCAGACCATCTTCACCCACAGCTCCTTTTTTTACAGGTGGGCTTTTTCCATCAGAGCTAGGCTTGTCACCGGATAGCTTTTTGAAGGCTGCGACGTTTCACACAGGTTCTTATTTTATATTTTTATTCTGAAAGCAAACTGCTAGGAGCAGTGCTGAGTGGCTGCCATACTTTGAGTCAACTAGAGAAGGCTTTGAACATTTTGACCAGCGGTTCTGTGCAGGAGACACTGTGTGCTAAGAGTATGACTCTTCGCCCCGCTCTGAAGCAGTGACGTGTGTTATTCTAGGAAGTGGGGATTTGAAATCCGCTCCTCGTTTTTCATGAAGTTTGTTCGAGTGTACCTCTTCATATTTAATTTATATGGTAAAATAGGCGGCGGGGAGAATCTGAACCCTAACTGTCATATGTTTGCTGTTGACCTGTGGCCAGAATAAAATTTACTCGTAAAATTTTAGAAACCCTTCTTCCTGTTACGTCATGCTTGCACTCACTGTGCAGGAGTGGAGACTCATTGTATGTGTAAGAAGATTCTCACGGTAAGTGAGCTAGTCTCCTACACGCTGTCACAGCAGCTTAACTGCCTGAGAGCAGTAGTCTTTCTGAAGGTTACAAGTATTCCTTAGAATTCTTCAGTTCAAGGCAAAATGTTCATTAAATTCTTCCTCTTAAACACATTTAAGAAGCTGATAATTTTTATTAATTTTGTCTGGATTACCTATCTTTGGGGAATAACTTTAGCTAAGCAAGCTATTTGAGATTTGATTTGGCAAGGCAAGACATGACAGCAGATTCTCTTTGTGAAAGAAAACAAATTCTAATTTTGTATAGAGAAATTCCCGTTTTGTAACTAATCCTTTTTATTGGTAAGAATTGTAAATTAAAATGCACAGCTTCATGGTTGTGTGTCTTAAGTTCCTCTATCCCTACTCTGCTGCCTCTTTTGGATACGACGTAATTTATGTAGCTAGTCATCTCTTGGTGGGCATTGAGGAGTGTCCAGTGTGTGTTGCTATTATAGCCGCACAGCAAACTTTTTTTTTTTTAATTTTTTTTTGGCTGCGTTGGGTCTTTGTTGCTGCGCGCAGGCTTTCTCTAGTTGCGGTGAGCGGGACTTCTCTTGTTGTGGAGCACAAGCTCTAGGTGCGCGGGCTTCAGTAGTTGCAGCATGCGGGCTCAATAGTTGTGGCTCACGGGCTGTAGAGCGCAGGCTCAGTAGTTGTGGCGCATGGGCTTAGACGCTCCGTGGCATGTGGGATCTTCCCTGACCAGGGCCCGAACCCGTGTCCCCCGCATTGGCAGGCGGATTCTTAACCACTGCGCCACCAGGGAAGTCCCAGCAAACATTTTTGTACCTCCTTCTGTTCACGTGTTGGAAAATACCTGTAGGATTAATTCTTGGAAGCAGGATTTTTAGGTTTTCATTATAAGGAAGCAGGATGCTTCAGAACATTGGGTTAGGGGTTATATCTGATTGTAGTATGCTGTATAGCATTTTTGTCACCTCCACCCATGGGTCTGAGTCTTGGAACTGGACAGAATTAGTTTAATCCCCTTTCTGTATTTTCTTTCTAAGGATCCATGGACTGTGAAAGGCAGGTGCAGTGACACTCCTGAACCATCCAAGTCTAGCCCCGGCCTTAGGCAGGCTCTCTTCCTTCATCGCAAGTTGGGTGATGGGAAGGAACAGGGCTGTGCACCCCTATTCTGGTGCTGGAGAAACACCGAGAAAATAGGAACAGTCCTGCTTGTTTTGGAGGATAGCACATTGCCAGTATCACTGTGTTCTAAGCTACCTTTTGAAGAACACGGATGTAATAGGTGATGCTGCAGCTGCCAACAGCTGCATCTGTTGCCAACTCTTTCTGAGGTCCCGGCCCCTTTGAAATTTTCAACATTCACTTAACAAACCTTAACCTTTGGAAAAATTCACCCCTGTCTGCTTGGACTTCTCACTGTTAGTATCTTGAAAGGCTGGGCTGAGAGAATATGTGTCTCCTGGCAGTTTGCTTGCTTTCCAGAGTGGCTCTGGTGATTCTAATTGGAATTGAGGGGAATATCATGTCATGTAATTCCTTCCATGTACGGTTTATGCCCAGAACGCTTCCCCGTGCTCCTCCTATTTTCCCACCACTGTTCCTTAGGGTAGAATCCCATTTTCTACAGCACACCTGGGTATTGTTTTTTTTTTTTTAAATTAATCTCTCCCCTTTCTTTTTTCTTTTTACATATTTGTTGATTTATTTTGGCTGCACCAGGCCTTCGTTGCAGCACATGTAGGATCTTCGTTGTGGTGTGCAGGATTTTTAGTTGCAGCATGCGAACTCTTAGTTGCGGCATGTAAACTCTTTAGTTGTGGCATGCATGTGGGATCTAGTTCCCCGACCAGGGATGGCCCGGGCCCCCTGCATTGGGAGCACAGAGTCTTACCCACTGGACCACCAGGGAAGTCCCCTCACCTGGGTATTGAGCGTTAATGTGACAGGTACTTCACGAATAATTTAAGCCTCCAATCTCTGGTTTCCAATCTGGCTATACGTGCGAATCACTTGGGGCTTTTGAAGAATGCAGATTTCTTGTTTCGTTTTCATTCTGCATCTTTTTCAAGTTCCCAGTGATTCTGATATTCAGCTGGGTTTGGGAATCAATGTTTAAACCCGCTTGTGAAGTAAGTAGTATTATCCCCATTTCCCAAATAAGGAAACTTGAGAGATTAAGTCATTTAAGAGCAAGCAGCTAGAAGTTACCAAAGATAAGATATGAACTCAACTCTAAGTTAAGACCTCTGCTGCTGCAGTTGAGGAAGCCAACGTTGAGAATCTGGCATTAAGTGACGAAAAAGATTCTTTTCTTGCCAGGCTGAAGGCAGGCCAACATGTTGGGAAACATTAGTTGAAGGTATAAATTGCTATCATCCCTGGGGGGGAATTGCCTTGTAGCCTGGGAAGAAAAAAACATATATTAATATGATATTAATAAATAATATAATATAGTGTAATACAGTGTCTGCTGAGTGGTGCCTGGGCAGATGCAAATAGAACCTAATCTCTGTCTTCACAGCGTGTTCTCTACGAAGGCACACAGCTTGGCCGGTAGTAGGTACTCACGTATTTGTTGAATAGGTGAGCACAAATTATAATACAACTTGATAAGCTGCTAGAGTAGAAATAAGTAAAAAGTTGTATTGGATAGAGGGGTTAGGTCTTGAAAAATCGATGGGAAATTCCAGGCTGAGAAGGAGAACGAATGAGCAGTGGGAACCATTGAAAGATTTTCACATTTGTTCCTTAAAAAGTGACTGGCTGAAGCATTGGGAGGCGGGGAGAGGGCTGAGAGGGGCAGCTGAAGATCAGGTGGCTGAGCTTTGAGTTTGTTGCTGTGGCGCAGACACAAGGCCGTGGGTCGGTATGAGGTTGGCCTGAACCAAGGCCGTGGGACTGGGGGCTGGGGGCTGGATTGGAGAGACCTCTGTGAGGGAGCTGTTGGGAGTTAGTGAGGAAAAGTGGGACTTGTGAGCCCAGGACATCAGGACTCAGCATACGTTTCCCATAGAAACGAGTTTGGTTAAAAAATGCTGTACATGGTGCAGCACACTATAGATAATTGGGTGCCAGTGGACCAGCCTGGAAACCCAGCCACTATTTCTCAGTGTATTTCTGTGGAAAAACAAAGTTTTATTATTATGAGCTCTGAATCCATGAATGGGAAAATAAACTTTTCGAACATGACCTCTTCCTGAGTTGGGGACAGCTGTCCAGAAGGCCCCAAGTGAAAGAGAAACAGTTCTCTTGATTCCTGTCGTCCACCCTGTCCCCCTCCTTCAGCTCTCCCCGTCTTTTACATCATTTCATCAAGGAGAGGCCTATCTAGGGTTGTAGGCGAGGTAGAATGTCTCCCCATAGGGTCCACTGGCACCCTGCTCTCTGATGAGACTTATCCATCTATAATCATTTTTTTAATGTCTCTCTCCTGTGGTTTGTTAGCATCTTGGGGGCAGTGACTGCACCTGATTCAAGGCTGTGTTCCCAGTCCGTAGCACGGCGCCTGCCGCAGACAGGTGCTTCTGTGTTCGAGGCACTGAACTAAAATTTGGACCGGGTAAGAGGTTGCGTAGGAATTTGGCCTATTTAGGGAGAGAGCGAATGGCCTGGCCTCCTAGGAGCCTTAATGGGTTGGGGGGTGTGGGGAGGTTGTCGTACAGGGGAATCAAGCCTCCTGAAAGAGGATGTTGGAAGAGGTTGGAGATACTGGGAAGAATGGATTCAAAGTTGAGAAACTTTTTAAAACGGCAGTTAATAGCTTTTGTTTGCAGTTGTGTAATTGCCTGCTAATGGGAGTGGATACTTGGGGTGATTTGGGCAAAAGGAGACTCAGTGTAGACCGAAGGCAGGCAGAAACATTTGGGAAGATTAATCGAAGGTATAAATTTAGCTTTCTGTCCCTTGAGGACTTCTGTGGCCTGTACAAATGCGTATGCATTTAGTGAGAAGGAGAAACCCCTGCCATGGCGTCTGGGCCAGAGAGACCCCCAGGGAGTGCGGGATTGAATTCAGGTGCAAGGCTGCAGGATCACTTAGGAAGTGTTTACTAAGCGCGATGTGTCATTTGAAGCCTCAGCCTGACCCAGATGAACTTGATCCCCCTCTCTCCTCAGTCAGCGTGTTGGCCTTTTCCTGAGGGCTGGCACTGGTAGAGCGAGTATCCTTGTTAACGATGGGCAATCACTGTTAGCTTAAGGGAGACTTTGGGTTTTGATGGAAACTGTCCTGATACAGAAGTTGTAAACCTGGTGCTTAGGATATAAGATGCATCTGTCCCCATAACCAGGCCCTTGTCCCCTGGAGGTTGCCCCCTTGCGGGGGGAGGAGGGACTGGGACTTTTCATGATCCTTTCCATCAGTTAGGGTTCTTTGATTTCAGGTACCCAAAAAGGACTCTGGTTAACTTAAGCAAAAGGGAATTTATTGGAAGGGTATAGACTTATCTCAGAGATTCCAAGGATCTGCTGAGAAGCCTGACACGGAGAGTGTATCAGGGATCCAGGGATCGGGAACCGATCTTACCTAAATCAGCTCCACCCTTTATTCTGTGCTTGCATCTCTCCCTTTACGATTGAAGTCCTGGGTCTTAGTGACCTCACTTTGGCCTTAAGTCTCCCTGTTAAGAGGGGAGAGGTAATTTTCCAAAAGCAAAGCAAAGCGCTGTTGCATCATAAGGGGGAAGAGGGTGCCGGATGCCTGAAAAGCCCTGGCTGGCCCACTGGTGCGTGTAAACCACATGTGTGACCTCCTGGAGGAGCGTCTGGCTTTCCCTCAGGAAGAAGGCGGGTGCCCTGGATGACAACAGTATTCAAAATGCTTTCTATTCACTAGATCATTTAAACCTTACAATTACTCATTTTGAAAGTTATTATTTAAACCATTGCACAGATGAAGAAATGGGGTCCTAAGAAGTTAAATTATCTGTCCAGGGTATGATGGAGCCAGGATTCAGATCCACCCAATTCTGCTTGAATGTAAGTTCTTGCTTGTTTGTTGATATCATACTGAGCTAACAAAGATAAATATAAAATTCATAAAATTTAAATGGAAAGGAGTTTCTGTTTTTTCACACTAAATGCAATATGAAGCCATTAAAGGACTTCAAATCAAAAAGTAAATTACATAAATTACTAATACCAGTCAAAATGGAACCTAGGATGAATTAGGTATTCTATTTTATAGAAAATAATGTTATTTTATTAATATGTGTAATGTAGCTAAATGACCGGAAAGGAATAGGTAAGAGGCATGATGAAAACAAATAGACATTTCTAAATTAACTACCCCCCAAAATTCCCTAATCAGTCTCTAGATAAAGTATCTTTTCCCGGCTTCCTCCTGTCCAATCTTGTGATTCTGTAATACCTCCTGTAAATTATTGTTCTTAACTCAACAGTGATTGCCCAATTCTATATAAAGAGGAAAACACTTGCCGTTCATATTATCCATATTATTGCTTCAGTATCTCCTCCCATCTCCTGTCTCCAGCTCGTCTACAGAGCATAAGCAGTGTAGATTTTGCTGAAGATTTTTGGGGGGATAGGCATGGAACATCTAGGGAAAGTGACTCCCCACATTCTTGAGAGCAGGGACTGTGTCGGTCTGTTCACCACCACATCCCCAGTACCTAGCGCAAAGATTGGCATGCATAGCTTCTTTTCTTTTTTTAAAATTTATTTATTTACTGATTTATTTTTGGCTGCATTGGGTCTTCGTTGCTGCATGCGGGTTTTCTCTACTTGCGGCGAGCGGGGGCTACCCTTCGTTGTGGTGTGCAGGCTTCTCATTGCGGTGGCTTCTCTTGTTGTGGAGCACGGGCTCTAGGCACTCGGGCTCAGTAGTTGCGGCTTGGGGGCTCTAGAGCACAGGCTCAGTAGTTGTGGCGCATGGGCTTAGTTGCTCCGCGGCATGTGGGATCTTCCCGGACCAGGGCTCGAACCCGTGTCCCCTGCACTGGCAGGCAGATTCTTAACCACTGCGCCACCAGGGAAGCCCCAGGCTTCTTGACATAAATATTCGTTGAAGGAGTGAATCCATTTCATAACCTAAATTCCCTTCAGCTATCAACTGGCTCCCTGCCTTTCTCTTCATCCTCTCCTCATGTGGCTTTTCCAGTCCCCTCTAATTCCTTGGTCAGTTTAGCTCTGCCTCCAAAACGCTTTACTCAGCAAAATAAAAGCCTTGCAGTTAATCAGACCTACTCACCTCAGAAAGGCTTACCAAAGTTATTCAGTAGATAAAAAGTAAGACTCTTGGTCAGTGAAGCAGGGGAATTCTGCTGCTAAAAATTTAAGATCATTTCATTACGTACAAACTCCCCAAGTTGTGATACGCACCCTGTAGTGCATTGAATGGTGGCCCCCAAAAGATATGTCCATAGACTAATTTCCAGACCCTGTGAATGTGACCTTATTTGGAAAAAGGGTCTTTGCAGATGTAATTAAGGGTCTTGATGAGGCGATCATCCTGGATTATCTTGATGAACCCTGAATCCCATGACAAGTGTCCAATAAGAGACACACAGGGGATATTTAACAGACAAAGAAGAGAAGACACAGACACACAGAGGAGAAGGTGATGTGAAGACAGGCAGAGATGGGCGTGATGTGGCCAAAAGCCAAGGAACACCTGAAGCTCCCAGAAGCTGGAAGAGGCAAGGCACAGAATCCTTACAGATTTTGGAGTGAGTGTGGTCCCGCTGACACCTTGATTTTGGATTTCTGGCCTCCTGAACTGTGAGAAAATAAAGCTCTGTTGTTTTACACTATCAAGTTTGTGGTGATTCGTTACAGCAGCCCTCGGAAATGCATACACCTCCTATAAAGTGCTGTAGTGAACTGCCAACTGTCTTCTCTGAATTTCTTAAATGCAGTGTGCCTCTTTCTGCCTTTCACACCTGGAACGCTCTCAGAATCCCTGACCTAGCAAGGTGTCTTGGAAATCATATTTCATCCCTTCAGGTGAACCAGTCAAGCACTGTCTAAGGCAGAAAGTTTGACCACGAGTGTCCCACCAGCTAAGGTCACCTGAATGCATCTCTTTGCTTCCTGAGAAAGCTTTAACTAATTTAGAAGCTGACCACGAGGCTTCTCTCGGCATCCCAGTGTCTGTCTACTTTTGTCATAGGCAAAAATCATTGGCAAAACATTGCAAAAATGCAATTTTGGATTTCTTATATAAGCTCAAAGATCCGTTAGGCTAGGGGTTCCTGAAAAGATTATCTAAATCACAGATTTTTCCAGTGATTTTTAAGCATGGAACTCTGCCTTAATGAAATCCAAATCTTATATGTAAAAGACAAAGGTGAAGCGGATCTAAATTGGGAAGGAAGAGAAGGGTCACAGCTAGTGCTGGCTCAAACCCACCCCCTATCTCAGTCCCTTTTCGCTCCTGCTAAAAAAAAAAAAAAAAATCCCTTCAAATATCCCTGACTTCTGTTGTTAAAAAATGATTTGTCTAAATTGGTCTCATTTGTGTACCATGGCTACAGAGAACAGGTCCTTTCCTAGTCTTTGTTGGTTTTTTAGGGACCAGTAAATCTCTCTCCCCTTTTCCTTCTCAGTTTGGAATGACCAAGAGGTAATTACAGTTATTAGATAGAGATAAAAATGTTAGCTTCATTATTGAGAAAAGCTAGGTTGGAAGACATGGTAAGGGGGTGTAGTCATGTGGACATCCTAAAACAGAACCTCAGAATTTGAAAGTCCCTGGTCCCTGGCACAGCATGGCAGGGACAGGTCAGCCTACTGCTGACCACAGGGAAGAACAGAGGCCTGATTGGCTTCACACAGGCTGAGGTCAGTTCCTACATCTGCTCACCAATCACATAATTCTTTCCCTTGGGAGAAAAATTAAAGAGTTTCTTGTTTACTTTTCCTTCCTGGGAAATTCCCTCTCCTCTAGGGAAATGTGAGGAGGGAGGAATAAGTATTTCTCCTTGAGCATGTTCACTTGCATCCCCATTGACAAGACAAGAGAAGTTTCCACTTGGAAACCCAGGACCCAAATGGCATCTTTTAGGAAGACGAATTGTGTATTAGAGTCAGGCTAACGGCTGTAACCAACAATCCCCAAGTCTCCATCGCATATCACGACAGAGGCATATTTCCCGTTCACATCACAGCCCACTGTGGGCAGGCACGTGCGATGGCAGGAATGAGGAGGGGTGTCTGCTCCATGCGCTTATTCAGGGACTCAGTCTCCTTTTGTTTAGTGCCATGACTATCAGTACCCCCGGGCCCTCCTGGGACCTCAGAGCCCTCCACTAAATTCTTTGCAGTGGTGAACAGATTGAGAAACAGAACAAGTGGAGGATCGTGTAGGAGATTTAGGGGCCAGGCTGGAAGTAGGATTCTTCATTTCTGCCCACATTCCATTGGTCAGCACTCAGTCACGTGGTCCCAACTAACCCCAAGGGAAGCTCAGAAACATCAATCTTCCTGGTGGCATAGAAGGTACATCAAAGAGGTTGAGAGAACACAAAGCATTGCCTCAGCACAGTATCACATAAACACAACCCAACCACCAAAGCAATTTCACAGTGATTCCAATCTTGGAGAAGTCCAAAGAACAGACGCGCTACAATGCTACTGCTTCTCAAAACTATTTTATTGTATTTGGTACATTTAGAAAATCGCACACAGCCTAAGCATAGGGCTTGATGAGTTTTTACAAACTGAGCATACCTGTATAACCACCACCTGGATGAGAATGACACCACCAGCCCCCAAGAAGCCGCCTAGAGTTCCCTGTCAGTCAACAAGACCTCCAGGTGAGCCACTGTCCTGACTTGTAACCACGAAGATTACTTTTTGCCTGGTTCCGAATATTCTATAAATGGAATCATGAATTCTTTTGTGTCTGGCCTCTTTTATTTACCGTTACGCTTGCGGGAGCCATTCACCTTGTTGTGTCTAATTGTCCCACTTTCCTTCTTGTTGCTGTAGAGTATTCTGTATAAACACACCATGATTGATTTATTCATGCTACTGTTGATGGGCATTTGGGTAATTTTAGGATAAAGCGAGCTGTGCAGCTGTGAACATTCTAGTGCACATCTTTTGGTGAACTCAGGGACACGTTATCTGCTGCGTAGGTACCTCCTATACCTCGTTCCTAGAAGTGAGACTCCTTGGATCACAGAGTACGTGCAAGTTCAGCTCAGGTAGAAACGACCAGTTTCGCAAAGCGATTGTACCCCCTCTCTACCGTGGTGTGAGGTACGAGGGTGCCAATGTCTTTCTTTCCCCAGAGTTTCTTAAAATCCTCACTCTGCTTTGTTTCATTTTGACCCCTACACCTGTAGTAGAACCCCTGACTCCCCACCTCCCAGAAAACTGCTTCCCAAACCGGAATCTTTGAATCTCAACTTTTCTCCACCCACCCCGCTTTCACTTTCTTGTTTCTAGTTTGGTGCCTCTCGGCCATCATTCTCCGATTCTATACCCCCCAGACGTGGGAATAGGCCTGGCTCAAAGGAAGCAAAGCGGTGGTGGGACGGGGCTGGGGGAGGAACTGAAAATCTAAAGATAAAATTTCCTTTAGAGATGGAGGGGGTGTGTGTGTGGGGGAGCTGGCAACACTCACACATTAATAATTTTTGTATCTGTCACACAGAGAAAGAGAATTAAAGAAAACCCTTCGAAATCATTGAGATGAACAGTCTGCAGGAGTGTGGGCTCTTATTAACATTCACATCCACATGGTGTGTGATGGGCGGGGAGAGTCGGGTGCTAAAGTGAGGAAGTGAACTCCCCTAGATCCCCCCGCCCCAGCCCAGCCCCTTAGGGTAGAGCCGTGGCAGGGTGAGGCAGGGGGCTGGGGGGAGTAGGGCCTGCTGAAGAGGGTGTTGAGCAAAGGCCACTGGAACCTAAGAGCAGCCCTGTGCTGGGAAAGGTCACCGGTTGCGGCTCGAGCTTCTCGGTGGCCTTGATTCATGTCCAAGTCGGGCGGGTGGGCATCGAGGCAGCTGAGCATCCCCTGCTCTCTGGAGAAATGCGTAATCATTCATCAGCATCACCGGGCTCCACTCAGACTAAGTGGCCTCTTGTGATTAGGAATGGGCCCTTGAAAAAGAAAAACGCAGCCTTTTAGCATGTTAAGTGTGTGCATTTGACAATGGCTTTCTTGATAGCGGTGGGGGGTTCGGAGGGGAGTCCAAATGCAGGGCCCTGAGTGTCTGTGTTTGTGTGTGTGTGTGTGTGTGTGTGTGTGTGTGTGTGTGTACCGGGAGTGCAGGCCTGGCTTCGGGGCCTGAGGAACAAAGCCCATTGGAGGAGTTGTGGGCCTGGCCTTCGTGGTAGGAGATGAGATGGTCCACCCGGCAGGTTGAATTCTGATGGGGCGCCTTTCTCTGGGTAAGAGCTGGAACTTCCAGGAATGGTGAGGGCAGCTGGGGACTGGCTTCTCTGACTTCTGAGTCACGTGGTCGGTCCTGACACCTGGAAGGCCCGAGTTAGAAGGAAATAATCCAACTCCCACCTTGGAAGCCTGTTAAATCAGGTAGGACGTGTAATCATTTAACTCTGCTCAGAAATGTTCATTTAGCTCTGCTCAGAAATGTTAGTTCTCCTTCCCTTCCCAGCCATGAACTCATGTAATCCTCATGGTTACCCTCTGAGGGTAGTACTGTCCTCGTGCTGCAAATGAAGACGCTGGGGCTCAGAGGGAGCCAGAGACCACCGCCCCTTCCCAGTTAGAGGCAGGATCCAACCCCCACCTTCTGTGTATTCAGTGTAGACTGGGGAGTCCAGCCGACCTGGGTACCACTGACACTGCCCTTTACCAGCCCTAGAACCTCGAGCCAGTTATTAAACCTCCCTGAACCTCAGTTTCCTCAGCTTTCTGAAGGATGAGAATCAGGTTCGTGTGAGAATTCAGTGAGCGAATGTTCGGGGAGCATTTGGTGTGGAGACTGTCCACAGCAAACATTAGTTTCCCTGCCTTCAGATCAATCATCAATTTGACCCTCACAACAGCCCGATGAGGTTGATGCTGTTATAGATGTGGAAACTGAGGCTCAGAGAGGTGCTGACCATCACTCTGCCGTGTCCTGCAGTGATGCAGCAGCTGTGGCACTTAGGACTGGCCTGCCACCAAGGGGGTGTTAATTACAGGGGAGACTGTGGGCCCAGGCAGTCACCTTAAATTCCACCTTTGGAAATGATTCTACTTGCTTTAAAGCCAGTTTGGGGAAACGTTTTTTCCAAAAAAAATTACCCTTTATTTTTCCTATAAAAATCTGAGTTGGCCCCAGTTCTGCCTTCCCTCGTATGACTGTCTACACTGCAATGCACATGAAGGTCAGGTGTGAAGAATGCTGAGAACAGCATTATTTATACTAAGCCTCAACTAGAAACCACCCAGTGTCCTCTGGCAATAGAATGGGTCAATTGTGCTCTATGCCTACAATGGAATACTCTACAGCTAGGAACACGAACAAAGCACTGCCATAGGTAGCAATGTGGGCCAATCTCAGAAACATGGAGTGAAAGAAGGCAGGTGCAAAAGGTTATACAAAATGATTCCACTCATATAAGACTCAAGAACATGCAAAACGAATCCATGGTCTTAGAAATCGGTACATTTAGAGAGGAGGCAAGTTATTGGGAGGGGCCCTTGCAGGTGCACCTGGGTGTACTGGTAATATACTTATTGATACGGGTGATGGTTCACTTTATAAAAATGTATTGAGCTGTACACTCATGATTGATGTACTTTTTGTCAGGACATTATACCTTAGCTTTCATGCTTGTTTAAAAAGATTATCGGGTAACCGGAAGAACCACTGGGAAGGCTGGAGAAACAGGCTTGAGGCTGAGCTCCTGGCAATGACATTCATAACTCTGCTGTAGAATTGATGTGATAAGGAAACTGTCCCCGCTGGGCACCTGCTGTAGCAGTTGCACCACCCCAGCCCCTTCCACACTAGGAACTCGGTCTGACTGTAGTGGGAACGCTGCCCCACTGCCAACGCCCCTCGTCCAGAGCATGGGCGCTGCGTCTCCCTCACTTCCCCCTTGCTTCTGTCCTGTTCGCTCCCGCTGGCTGTACTTGATTTCTGGAGGGGGTGCTTGCTTCCAGCCGCAGGGGAGGCTGGCAAAGTGAGATCGTAACTTCCATGTTGAGGTAGAAGCGAGGAACGCTGCAGAGGTATGGAGACCGCCGAGAGGCGTGGGACGGCCACAAAGCAAGCCAATGTCTACTGTGCTCAAGGCCGGAGCCAGGGCCTTTTGGGAACAGCACCTTAGTCTTGGATGACCCTAGTGATGTACAGGTTTTGTCTGTTGGTGTTCAGCTTGATACCTGCCCTTTGGTACTTTTTCCTGTACTACTATGTCTGAGGGACTGTATTTTCCAGACTCCCTTGCTAGCTGGGTTTCAGTTAATTACTGCAATGAAAGGCACCTGTGTGAGATCAGAAGTTAGACGTTTGTTTTTCCTCTGGCAGCAGCTTTGCAGTGCCTGGGCTCCTGGGCTCTGGGTAACACCACTTTCCTCCATGTGTGTCTTCAGCCCTCCCACACTTGTTATGAATTCTCTGTAGTCACCCCAGCCCTGTGTTCCCGATGGACATGGACCTGTACCCACAGACATCTGAAGAACCGTGAGGCTGGGGGAGAATCAAGCCTTTCCCACCACCCCAAGGGCCCCCCCGTGGAGTCGTGGAGCGGTTAACGTGCCACTGGAGGGGCCTGAGCAGTGTCTGCTCGTCTGGATCTTAGGCTGGTGGGCTCCGCCCGGGGATGCCAGAGCCCAGGACGTGTGACGGGAGAACAAAGGTGCTGGGGACCAGTGCTGATCCGGAGTCAGGTGGACCCGGGGGCCGGTCCTCTCGTCGCCACCTCCCAGTGTCCCTCTCAGGCAGCTCCTGTAGCTGCTCTGGGCCTCAGGTTCCCCACCTATAAAGTGGGTAGACTAATACCTACCCCGAGGGTGGTGGGGAAGCCATGTAGAAAAGTGCACGTGAAAGCCCTTTGCAAGCTGAAAGAAGGGAGTGGCTTTTCATGCGGAGGGAGTGCCCTTAGGCCTCAGAGAAGGACTCTTCAGCTGAGGAGCGACCGGGACCTTCTCGTCCTCCTGATGGGAGTCAGTGGCTCCCGTGAGAGGGTGAACGTGCACATGTCTGTTTGATCCGAAACGTGCATAGGCCTGGCGCTGTGCTGGACTGGGGTCACTAAGGTGGAAGAGACTTGTCTCCACCCTGAAGGAGCCCTACTGGGAGACACACTCAACCCGGCGGATCACAAGCCAGCGTGAGAGATGCATTGAAGGGGTGAGTAGAGGATACGATGGGAGCTCGAAGCAGAGGTAGCTCCCCTGGACCTGGGGGTGGAATCACAGGAATATTCTAGAAGGAGGCCTGAGCTGAGACCTGAAGGAGGAGGGGTTAACCAGCTATAGGAGCACGGCTGGTTGGAGCGGGGAGTCTCAGGTAGAGGGGCAGCGTGTGCAAAGTTCTGAAGGTAAGAAAAGTGGAGGGTTGGGGAGCTGGAGGCCAGTGGAGGCAGAGGTTGAGAACTGGGGGATGATGGGGTTGGAGGGTGAGGCCTATCACATCCTGCTAAGTAAGGGGTTTGGTTTTACTGGGCACATTCTCTGCCCCAGGAGAGACCCAGCTAGCCGTGGGCCCAGCTCCAGGCCGATTTGTCAGCTCCAAGTGCCAAGAGTGGGCATGTCACCTGTTCTGAAATCTTAGGCACGTAAGGCGCCGGGGCAAACGCTCTCTCTACTTTGTCCGGTGTTACCCTGAGCCGCCTCCGGGCCCCGTGGACTCTGGCTGCGGCTCTCCGCAGGAGGAAAGCTGCAGGAGTGGAAGCAGTCCCTCCCAGGACCCGCTCCACCCTCTGTTCACCTCTTGTCCCTGATCTTGATAAAATCTGAGGTCCTCTGTCTTCTCGGTTCGTCAAGCCAAGCAGGAAGGAGCATTGTGATTTCCCACCGGCCCTCCAGACAGGTGATCCTCATGTAGAGGAGACCAGATGGGCTCACACTGGTGTTTTCTAGGTTGTCTTCCCATCGGAGAGTTAAAAACCCCATCAGCTCTGCGAAGGGGAGGCAGATGGAAGCTAAGTAGGAGAGAAAGCGAGAAGCGGGAAAAGCTTGTTATCAGCGTGTTTCTGCCTAACCCTGTCTCCTCCCACCTACGTCTTCCTGTGCCTTATTCTTCTTTGTCTCCAAACTCAGCGTAGGTGGCACCTCCTCCAGGAAGCCCACCATGCCTCTGTTTGAGTTGATGCCCCTCCTCTGTTTTTCCAGCTGTCTCTGGAGGTGTCCAGCTGTGGTTGCTGTTGACTGGTCTGCCTCACCCATTAGACTGAGCTCCCTCAGTGCAACAGAAGTGAAATGAACACCTCCTTTGTGCTGGGCTCTGCCAGGTCCTGGGTGGTCAGGGATGAACTCAAACTCCAGGACTGGACAAGGTCCTGCAGTGGCCTGTGATCTAGTGGCACAGACTAGTGGGGTTCATTTAGGGCAGGGGCCAGCATTTATTCAGCTTTGTTTCCCCAGCAAGTGCAGTGCTTGACACACAGTAAGCACGCAGTAAGTGAATATTGAATGAATGGTTTTGGTATTGTGGAGGTATTTATGAAAGTTCTAAGAAAAGAAATTACAAGAGCACTCTGGAAAGGAACTCATCAGTGAAGCCTTTGCCTAGAGCACTTCTCCTAGCTGCCCTTCCCCAGCCATCTCCCTGCGTTCTTTCCTAACAGCGGGCTCAGGTCCTTGGGCATTTGCTTGCATATTGCCCATAGGCACAGGTGCTGTGGGATGTGGCGTGGAACTGCAGCTGCCTAGGAGGAAAATGAGCAGGTGGCTGGCAGTAGCTGGACCATCACTAGTCTAGGGGACCGGGAAGGCTGAGACCAGAGAGTTGGGGTCCAGGACTGCAAAGCTTAATGGAAGAAATGTTATATTCCCACCAATGGACAATGGCCAGATGACAGCCACTTACATTATCCGTCATCATAACCAGCATCGCTGGCTGTGACAAAGCACTATCATTTATATCAGTACAGTATAATCTCGTATAATAACCACTAGATTTGTATGGTGGGTATCACTGTCACTTTAGACCGAACAGAAGGTGGCCCAGAGAAGTTAGGGATTTGTTTAAGTCAATACAGCTTCTAAGTGGCAAAATTGGGAGTAGAACCCGGGCCTGTTGACCCCAAGTTTTTTTTCCTACTACACTATGCAACTATTATTATAACCTCTCTGTTAGTATGGCATTATTTTAGGAGATTATCAGGGTAGGTATTATTATTTTAAAAAATGTATTTATTTGGTTGCACCAGGTCGCAGTTGCAGCAGGTGGGCTCCATAGTTGTGGCATGTGAACTCTTAGTTGCGGCATGCGTGCGGGATCTAGTTCCTTGACCAGGGATCGAACCCTGGCCTCCTGCTTTGGGAGCACAGAGTCCTATCCACTGTGCCACCAGGGAAATCCCCAGGGTAGGTATTGTTTTCCTAAAGCCACAAGGAATATAAATATCTTTTAAATTATTTATCCACCCATTCATCCACCAGCTACTCATCCATCTACCCAGCCACCCAACCATCATCACCTACCCATCCATTTGTCTATTCATCCATCTCTCCACCCAACATCCAACCATCCATCCGCCCAAACATCTATCTATCTATCTATCTACTCATCTGCCTACCCATACACTCACTCACCTATAAATTCATATATTCATAATTCATCCATTCATCAATTTATCCATTTACCATTCCATTAATCAATAAATATGTATTAAGCACATACTAGGTATTAGGCACTAGAGTACTGAGCTGCAAAGATGCCTGGGTTTTGACTATTGTCCTTGAGGGACTCTGATGGTGGAGACAGGGTGATACATGCTATAACAGAGGTATATATAAAGGGCCATGGGAAATCAAAGGAAGGGTCATGTCCCTTCCATGGCAGGACAAAGAAACACAGGCTTATGTCTGCAGGTGACAACTCTAAAAATACTTGGTGTGATGTAAACTCATGCCAGTGATCATGTTCTGGGACTGAGGAATGCTTTTGTCATCAATATCAACAACAGAAAGATGTAAAAGTGTGTGTGTGGGGTGTGTGTGTGTGTGTGTGTGTGTGTGTGTGTGTGTGTGTACATGTGTTGGGAGCGGGAGAAAAAAGAAATAGGCAGATAACTACTTTAAGGACAAGAATATTGTCTAATGTATTTTGGTATCCCCAGCATATAGTATGGTGCTGAGTATATAGTAGGTGCTCATTAAATATTGAGAAACTTGCTAGAATCTGCAGTGTGGGAATGAAATGAATGGATCAGTAATGAATCAACGACCAATCACTACCACCTCAGCTTCATTTCTTACCAAGCTTCGGTTTGAATTTGGACTGTTTTGAATTTGAATTTGGAGGAAGATTCGTCCTTCATTATCCTTGAGAACTGAAGAATGTTTGTACTTCTTACTTTCTTGAGCCTATAAAAGAGGAGGTTCCTCTGATTTCTCATAGTTTACAGGGGACAATGGACCTTTTATGGCTCAGAGGCTTTAGGAATAAGTGCATTGATGGCTCTACCAAAGACAACTTTGGTGCATGGCTGTAATAATAATGCTTATAATAAAGGACAGAAACAGCTGGTTCTGGAGTATAATATTTCGGTTCTGGTCCTGGATGTGTAACTAATTAGAAGATGACCTTAGGCAGATGACTTATGTTGGACTGCTCTCTCCGCATCTCTGAAACAAGGAGGCCTGGGCTAGATGAACTCCACCACCTTGCATCTTGGTGTCTCTGAATCGATGGCTTGTTTACCTGGATTCTTGGCCAGAATCCACTTGAGTCCATTTGAGCGTTCGCCTTTCTCAGTCTGGACCACCTCTGGGTCTGCATCACCCAGAGTCCCTTGTCACTGGCTTCTGGTTGGGCTTGACCCTGGGAAGCAGTGGCAGGAGATTGGAGGGCTCGGGGGAGAGAGGGAACCTGACATTCCTTCTTCATTTTTCTTTTCCTCTCTCTTTGGTGTTGTGTCACCAGCAGTAGCTGCAACTAGGACTCCAGCTAGTGTCCCCTCTCCACGGCACTAACAATCACTGGCTTCTGGTAACACTCTTCTTCCGAGGTTTTTTCAGCCCTGCAGGTGGTAATGGCTTCCCACTGTGGCTAGATTCTGGGTGCCTTGCTTGTTCCCTTAGGCCTGCCCACACCCGTCTAAACAGTCCCTGCCATGCAATCTCTTCGGTTGAACCACCTGTGGTGGGTAATGTTTCCTCTTGGGCTTTTGACCATCCAACACTGCACCAGTGTTTCATGTTTGTTATCTAATCAGTCCTCACAAACCTCCACGATGCAGCCATTATCTTCCCATTTTACACCCAAGAAAACCAAGGCTCAGAGAAATTCAGTGACTTGCCCCAAAAGACAGGATTTGGAAGGCCTGGCTTCCAGGTCTGTGTTCCCCCTCCCGCCTGTACTCATCCTCATCTCCTCCCCTGTTTCCAGGCAGAGTGGCTTCTCAACCTTTCCCTTCTTCATATTTTTCCATTCTGGCATCTTGGGACAGGATATTAGTCTATCTAGGCTCTAACTTTTGTGTCTAAAAAATGTCATTGTGGGGCTTCCCTGGTGGCGCAGTCGTTGAGAGTCCGCCTGCCGATGCAGGGGACACGGGTTCGTGCCCCGGTCCGGGAAGATCCCACATGCCGCGGAGCGGCTGGGCCCGTGAGCCATGGCTGCTGAGCCTGCGCGTCTGGAGCCTGTGCTCTGCAACGGGAGAGGCCGCAGCAGTGAGAGGCCCGCGTACCGCAAAAAACAAACAAAAAACAACAAAAAAAGTCAGTGTGCCCACCTGGAGTCTTAACTCATATGTGTTGGCAATAATTGGTGAGAGCTGTTAGTGGAAGCCCCGTTTTCATGCTCAGTCCAGAGTCAGCTCAGGCAAGCAAGAGAGGCAGCTTCCTAGGGAGGGGCGTTCTGCTGTGGGGATGACGCATGGATGAAGGAAAACAACGGGCAATCTAGCACGCCTCTTTCCAGCTCCGGCCTTGAACCCTTCAGGTCTGGCTTTGGTCTTGGAAACCAAAAGTCTCTCCCCCATCTATCCTAAGGAAACAATCAGACACAGGAGAAGAAGGATGAACAAAGACTGCAGTAGCAAAAAAGTTGGAAACGGCCTGCCTGCCCATCAGCAGGGCGTTGGGTTAAATAAATCATGGTCTGACACTGGAAATGACTCATTTCAAAATCCACTGAAACTGATCTGCATGTGTTGACATGGAAACAATGTCCAGAGCAAGTTGTGAAAGGAAAGGAGTTGGGTTACAAAAGAGCGCACATGGTGGAATGCCATTTTTATAAAAAATCATCTTGATCTGTTTTGCTCTATCTCCATATCCAACCAGGCCATCCTACAACCTCCAAACTTTAGGCCCATTGACTCCTCAGTGATTCCAAACACACCTGTAAGGCTCATTTCTCCATTTCTACTGGAGAACTATTCTTCCTTCACGATGGTTCCAGTGTATCTCCCCATTCCTTCCTCCAGTGCTCTTTCCTGGAGCACTTGGCTCACCTCTGTGACAGTGCCCATTGCATTGGGATGAAGTTACTCACCTGGCCTCCTGTCTTCCGCACTAGTGAGGACATGGATTCAGTTTGGGGGCTCAGAGCTCGGCCCCTGGTATGCGCTGTATGTGTTTTTTTAAATTTTAATTTCATATTGGGGTATAGTTTTTTTTGCGGTACGCAGGCCTCTCACTGTTATGGCCTCTCCCGTTGCGGAGCACAGGCTCCGGACGCGCAGGCCCAACGGCCATGGCTCACGGGCCCAGCCGCTCCGCGGCATGTGGGATCTTCCCGGACCAGGGCACGAACCCGTGTCCCCTGCATCGGCAGGCGGACTCTCAACCACTGTGCCACCAGGGAAGCCCGGTAATGTTTATATTACAAAAAAACACATGATTTTGAGTCCATTCTGATACTAGCAAATAAACAAATGCTAGGGGGAGAAGGGAAAGCTCTTCTTCTCAGTAGAATGCCAACTAATAAACATAGAAGGAATGATAGAGCTACAAAAATCACCATTTTGCAACCATCAAAATACTCATTGATTCAAGCGAGAATCAACAGTGGATGCCAAAACCATTGGGTGAAACATTGGAGAACAGGGTGTTTACACAGTCTCAAAGTGTCTGCCACCGATTACAGACTATTTACAAAGGCAAAAATGGCCCCTTTACAGTGGGGACACCTGGCAGACACCACCTTCACCAAATTATCAACATCTGCGTCGCCAGTGAGAGGACAAACTGACATCTGGTACCTCCCGATGCATGGCACTGAGAAGGCCACACCATCTTATGTAGTATTCCTGCTAGAATCCTGTAGTATTCAAGAATCAAATCATGAGCACACACTCAGACACATGCAGCAACACAGTGAGCTTTACTCTTTAAGGATGTCAGTGCCTTTTTTTTTTTTTAAAGGAATTCCTTTATTTATTTATTTATGGCTGTGTTGGGTCCTCATTTCTGTGCGAGGGCCTTCTCTAGTTGCGGCAAGCGGGGGCCACTCTTCATCGCGGTGCGTGGGCCTCTCACTATAGCGGCCTCTCTTGTTGTGGAGCACGGGCTCCAGATGCGCGGGCTCAGTAGTTGTGGCTCATGGGCCTAGCTACTCCGCGGCATGTGGGATCTTCCCAGACCAGGGCTCGAACCCGTGTCCCCTGCATCGGCAGGCAGATTCTCAACCACTGTGCCACCGGGGAAGCCCCGATGTCAGTGTCTTTAAATGTAGAAGACAAAGGCTGAGAAATGGTTCCAAATAGAAAGAGAGCAAAGAAGCATGACAAGTAACTGCAAAACGTGATTCAGGATTGGATCCTGGAAACAAAAGTTGGTGTAAAGGGAAGTATTAGGCAATCGGTAAAATTAGAATGTGGATTGTATGTAAGATAGTAGGATTGTAGTAATGATACTTTCCTGAAGTTGGTAATGGCACTGTGGTTATGTTAGAAAACTGCTTTATTGGAATTTTGTGTGATGAAAAATTTTGAATGTACAGAAAACTGGAGAGAATAGTATAATACACATCTGTGTATTCATTATCTTAGAGATGAGTAAGATAAGATCCTTGCCTCAGGGATCTCAGGGCCTAATGAAGGAGGAACAGCCACAGGACTAGATAATTATAAAACAGTGTGTGAGCTCTGCCAGAGACAGGCGCTGCGTATTCCGCAAGTCTGCAACCTTCTGTCAAATAACAGAAGAAGAAAAAAAGAAAAATTGGTTCAAGGAGGCAGTTGGAAAAAACAACTAAAGAAAGTTTTACAGGTCATGACGTGGATGTCAAATTCCCTTAATCTCCTGGTCCTTCATTCTTATGAGTCAACAGGGGTTGATAGTTAAAATCATTTGATACCCCAGTCGTTCAGTCTGTTTTTCTCTTCAAAGCTCCTTCAAAGACAGCACCCAATCCATGCGTCCCGTTCCAGCCAGCCTTCCATGACCACAGACATGAAAGCCAGGCTCCCAGCAAGGAGGATGGTCTGCATCCGTGGCCTGGGATAGGATGGAAGAGTCCTCAGGGACCGTGACCCTCGGGGCGTGTATCCCACGTACCAGCCCATTTTGAATGTGTGTGTGCCCACGGGCTGCTTCCAGTGTTGTAATGGAAGAGCACTTGACGAAGGGCTGCAGGCTTGTGGGTAAAAGCATGGGCTTCCCTCTCAGAGAAACCTGGGTTCAAATCCTAGCTCTGACACTTACTAGTTTCTGTGGCCTTGGGCAGATTTCTGAATCCTACCGTGACGAAATCCTTCTGAAGTCTAAACTTTACTCTGATGTGGAAAAGTAAGCAATTTCTCCATGCAGGGGATCAACGTTTTCATGTGCCATGGAAGTCCTTCCTCCTAGGAGCCCTAGTCGTTCTTACACAACATGCTGATGATCTGCCACACCAGGGAGTTGGAAGCAGCATGTAAAACTTCTGGGACATATATATGTGTTAGCGTATGGTATTTATTTTTCTCTTTCTGACTTACTCTGTATGACAGACTCTAGGTCCATCCACCTCACTACAAATAACTCAATTTCATTTCTTTTTATGGCTGAGTAATATTCCATTGCATATATGTGCCACATCTTCTTTATCCATTCATCTGTTGATGGACGCTTAGGTTGCTTCCATGTCCTGCCTATTGTAAATAGAGCTGCAATGAACATTGTGGTACATGACTCTTTTTTTTTTTTTTTTTGCGGTACTCGGGCCTCTCACTGCTTTGGCCTCTCCCGTTGTGGAGCACAGACTCCGGACACGCAGGCTCAGCGGCCATGGCTCACGGGCCTAGCCGCTCCGCGGCATGTGGAAACTTCCCAGACTGGGGCACGAACCCGCGTCCCCTACATCGGCAGGCGGACTCTCAACCACTGCGCCACCAGGGAAGCCCCATGACTCTTTTTGATAGGAATCTAAAAAAAAAAAAAAAAAAAAAAAAATGGTTCTGAAGAACCTAGGGGCAGGACAGGAATAAAGACACAGACGTAGAGAATGGACTTGAGGACACAGGGAGGGGGAAGGGTAAGCTGTGACAAAGCGAGAGAGTGGCATGGACATATATACACTACCAAATGTAAAATAGATAGCTAGTGGGAAGCAGCCGCATAGCACAGGGAGATCAGCTTGGGGCTTTGTGGACCACCTAGAGGGGTGGGATAGGGAGTGTGGGAGGGAGGGAGATGCAAGAGGGAAGAGATATGGGGACATAAGTATATGTATAACTGATTCACTTTGTTATAAAGCAGAAACTAACACACCATTGTAAAGCAATTATACTCCAATAAAGATGTTAAAAAAAAACCAAAACCAAAAACCAAAAAACAAAAAAAACTTCTGGGACACCCACGGATTTAAAAATCCCTTATAGAGAACTTCATCCTGCTAAGACCAACCCAATTCCCAGCCTGATTCCCACGTTGGCACCTGGGAGGCTTTTTCACCTCTGCAGGGTAGAGACAGCATCCGGGCAGAGAGCTGGGGCAGCTGTCTTTCCAGGGCAGCTGGTCAAATGACCCCAAACAAAGGTTCTCTGTTTCTCTAACAAAGGCCATTGTGAGTGTATTATGGTTGAGCAGAGATGCAAAGAAATATTCCTGGACAGCCAGCCTACTTTTCAGTTTTCCCTGCTGCTAATTTGCTGCTCTTTAATTAAATGCTGTTTATGGGCACACAAGCTCCTTTAAAGTTCCCTCAGGGCGGTGCTGACAAACCTTGCTCAAAAGCTTTAGAGCTGTTGCCCTAAAGCTTTCGTTAGCTCACTGCTGGCCAAGTGAGCTGGAGTTTGGAGACTTTCGTTTGATTTTTTTTTTTTTTTGCGGTACGCGGGCCTCTCACTGCTGTGGCCTCTCCCGTTGCAGAGCACAGGCTCCGGACGCGCAGGCTCAGCGGCCATGGCTCACGGGCCCAGCCGCTCCGCGGCACGTGGGATCTTCCCGGACCGGGGCACGAACCCGTGTCCCCTGCGTCGGCAGGCGCCACCAGGGAAGCCCCTGGAGACTTTTAAGAGGAGGTTGGCTCAGATCCCTGTGATCGTAGCATCTCACAGTTGGAATGAATACTTGATGGTTGTCTGCTTTAAACCCCCTCATTTTTCAAACGAGGAAACTGAGGCTTAAAGAGCGGAAATCACTTGTCCAGGGTCGTATAAGCCATTAGTAGTAAAGCAGGGGCTAGAATTCAGGGCCCCTGAATTCTGGGGTGGCCTTGCCATGGATACTCCCTGTCATTGTGGAAAGTCACTTGTCCTCTGCTGCTTAACCGTGTTTCTATTCACGAGAATTCCTACCAGACAGAGAACAGTAAGAACAGATGTGAAGATGAGCATGGTCCTTGCATATGGGTAATGAGGCTTATCCTCTTAGTAGCGGGATATGTTTTCAGTTGGTTTTCCAGTTTCATTTCACATTTACTGAAACGACTCCTCATGTAACCCTATTGAAGCTGTGACCCACATGGTCCAGTCCTAGAATTAGTTACGGAAGAATAATCCAAATAAACCAAAACATGATGAAAAGGGAACTTAATTTTTTTTTTTTTTTTTTTTCGGTACGCGGGCCTCTCACTGTTGTGGCCTCTCCCGTTGCGGAGCACAGGCTCCGGACGCGCAGGCTCAGTGGCCATGACTCACCGGCCCAGCCGCTCCACGACATGTGGGATCTTCCTGGACCGGGGTGTGAACCCGTCTCCCCTGCATCGGCAGGCGGACTCTCAACCACTGCGCCACCAGGGAAGCCAGAACTTAATATTTTTAAGAACTTAATATTTTTCTCATCTTTCTCAAAGGACATTCAGCAGGCTTCCAGGTATACCCCATGGCATGTTCTTTGGACCCTTGCCCAGTTTTTTTATATCCCACACTCTGTTTGAAGCTGTTCCCTCCCTAGAACTTTGAAGAACTTTTTCCTTCTCCACCAGCTCCAGTGGCTTCTACTTACTGAACTTCCTCTTTTTTTCTCTTTTCATTCTTTATTACATAGATTGATCTGGCCTGTTTCCTTAAGTCCTTTTGCTTCTGCTTCAAGCCCTCTGCTGCTGTCTTTCTTTGCTGACTCCAGACTCTGCACCAAAAACGTCTAGGAATTGGTCTCTCAGGTGATGGGGGAAGAAGAAGAATTAGGCTGTTAGTTAGGGTTCTCTTGGGCAGGTTGGGTAAAGGGAAGAAGTTTGTGAACATTAATCTATTTTATCCCATCCTGGGTATTTTCCCACAAATGATTATTGTTTTCAAATATCTTACTACCATCCCGAGTCTAATTAAACTTCTGACATTGCCAGTGAAGATTTATTCATACAACACACTATATAATGCATGCTTGCCTCGTCTTGAGCCTGTGTTAGCAAAAAAGTTAAAGAAAACCCAGGTCAAATCATTATGCTGTACACCTTCAATGTGTACAGTGCTGTGTGTCAATTATATCTCAATAAAACTGGAAGGAAAAAAAGAAGTAAAAAAAAAGAAGATAACGTGGATTTTATCCGCAAGGAGGCCACAGGCTTATGTGGTAGACAAACACAGAGACAATTATAATACTGTGTGTCTAGAATTATAATAGAGACATACAGAAGGGGTTTTAGGAGCACAGAGGAAGAAGCACCTGACTTGGCTGGAAGGGGTCAGGAGAGGATTCTTGGAGCACATGATATTATTCATCTGGGCCAGGCAAGAGAGAAGGTGGAGGGTGTGGGACACAGTAGTTGAGGATGGGCTTCAATAGTGTGTGTGTGTGTGTGTGTGTGTGTGTGTGTGTGTGAACAGGGGTCGGGAGAGAGGAGATGGGGGATACAGTAGGTTGGAGGTTGGGAGGTACAGGCAGGATGCCAAGAGGAGCTTGGGCTTAATCTGTAGGCAGTGGGAGCCACCGACAGTCAGACGAGAGGCATGATGGGACTTACACTGTAGAAAAGATTACTCTGGCTGCAGCCTGGAACACAGATGGGGCTGGTGGGGAGAGACTGGGGCAGGGAGGCAAGTTAGGAGGCTGTGCAGGGAAATGGGGGCGAGGGACTGAATGATGACAGTAGTTCTGGGGCTGGTGGAGGGGTGATTCGGAGAGAGATTTGGGAGCTAGAGGTGAGAGAACTTGGTGTTTGGTTAAAACCCAGGGTTGTAAAAAATGCCCCCCCTTGTTTCTGGCTTGGGCAGTTGCATTGCTGCTGCCACTCACTCTTCCCCAAGATAGGAAAGATCGGAACAGGTTCTGGGGGAAAAGATAACAATTTTGTAGTAATTTGAGTGTTCCTTAAATCAGCTTTCCCTGTAACTCAAGACTTAACTTTATTCGGTTTCTAGTTTCTATTGTCACATACTCTCTCTCTCTCTCTATATATATATACATATAAAATTATATGTTAAAAATAAAAATATATAATCATATATATTTATGTTATATAAATATATATAAAAATATAAAATATATGAAAATGAAAATATAAATATATTCTTATGTATATGTAAAATTGAGATACCATACAATTCACCCATTCAATGCGTACAATTCAATGGCTTTTTGTATATTCACAGAGTTGTGTAACCATCACCACAATATCAATCTTGTAACATTTTCATTACCCCACAAAGAAATCTCACATCTCTTAGCCCCCAATCCTCTGTCTAGCCCCCTACCCACTTTCTGTCTCTATAGATCTGCCTATTCTGAACATTTCATATAAATGGAATCATAGCCAGTATATTTTCAAACTATATTCTAATCTGCTCTTGCATTTTTTAACATCTTTAATGGAGTATAATTGCTTTACAATGGTGTGTTAGTTTCTGCTTTATAACAGAGTGAATCAGGTATACATATACATATATCCCCATATCCCCTCCCTCTTGTGTCTCCCTCCCACCCTCCCTATCCCACCCCTCTAGGTGGTCACAAAGCACCGAGCTGATCTCCCTGTGCTATGCGGCTGCTTCACACTAGCTATCTACCTTACGTTTGGTAGTGTATATATGTCCATGCCACTCTCTCACTTCATCCCAGTTTACCCTTCCCACTCCCCGTGTCCTCAAGTCCATTCTCTATGTCTGTGTCTTTATTCCTGCCGTGCCCCTAGGTTCTTCAGAACCTTTTTTTCTTAGATTCCATATATATGTGTTAGCGTATGGTATTTGTTTTTCTCTTTCTGACTTACTTCAGTCTGTATGACAGACTCTAGGTCCATCCACCTCACTACAAATAACTCAATTTCGTTTCTTTTTACGGCTGAGTAATATTCCATTGTATATATGTGTCACATCTTCTTTATCCATTCATCTGTCGATGGACACTTAGGTTGCTTCCATGTCCTGGCTATTGTAAATAGTGCTGTAATGAACATTGTGGTACATGACTCTTTTTGAATTATGGTTTTCTTAGGGTATATGCCCAGTAGTGGGATTGCTGGGTCATATGGTAGTTCTATTTTTAGTTTTTTAAGGAACCTCCATACTGTTCTCCATAGTGGCTGTATCAATTTACATTCCCACAAACTGTGCAAAACGGTTTCCTTTTCTCCACACCCTCTCCAGCATTTATTGTTTGTAGATTTTTTGATGATGGCCATTCTGACTGGTGTGTGGTGATATCTCATTGTAGTTTTGACTTGCATTTCTCTAATGATTAGTGACGTTGAGCATCCTTTCATGTGTTTGTTGGCAATCTGTTTATCTTCTTTGGAGAAGTGTCTATTTAGGTCTTCTGCCCATTTTTTGATTGGGTTGTTTGTTTTTTTGATATTGAGCTGCATGAGCTGCTTGTAAGTTTTGGAGATTAATCCTTTGTCAGTTGCTTCATTTGCAAATATTTTCTCCCATTTTGAGGGTTGTCTTTTCGTCTTATTTATGGTTTCCTTTGCTGTGCAAAAGCTTTGACGTTTCATTAGGTCCCATTTGTTTATTTTTGTTTTTATTTCCATTTCTCTAGGAGGTGGGTCAAAAAGGATCTCGCTGTGATTTATGTCATAGAATGTTCTGCCTATGTTTTCCTCTAAGAGTTTGATAGTGTCTGGCCTCACATTTAGATCTTTAATCCATTTTGAGTTTATTTTTGTGTATGGTGTTAGGAAGTGTTCTAATTTCATTCTTTTACATGTAGCTGTCCAGTTTTCCCAGCACTACTTATTGAAGAGGCTGTCTTTTCTCCATCGTATATTCTTGCCTCCTTTATCAAATATAAGGTGACCATATGTGCATGGATTTATCTCTGGGCTTTCTATCCTGTTTCAATGATCTATATATCTGTTTTTGTGCCAGTACCATACTATCTTGATTACTGTAGCTTTGTAGTATAGCCTGAAGTCAGGGAGCCTGATTCCTCCAACTTCGTTTTTCTTTCTCAAGATTGCTTTGGCTATTTGGGTCTTTTTTTTTTTTTTTTTTTTTGCGGTATGCGGGCCTCTCACTGCCGCAGCCTCTCCCGCCGCGGAGCACAGCCTCCGGACGCGCAGGCCCAGCGGCCACGGCTCACGAGCCCAGCTGCTCCGTGGCATGTGGGATCTTCCCGGACCGGGGCACGAACCCGTGTCCCCCGCATCGGCAGGCGGACTCTCAACCACTGCGCCACCAGGGAAGCCCTGGGTCTTTTTTGTTTCCATACAAATTGTGAAAATTTTTGTTGTTGTTCTGTGAAAAATGCCATTGGTAGTTTGAAAGGGATTGCCTTGAATCTGTAGATTGCTTTGGGTAGTAGAGTCATTTTCACAATGTTGATTCTTCCAATTCAAGAACATGGTATATCTTTCCATCTGTTTGTATCATTTTTAATTTCTTTCATTAGTGTCCTTTAGTTTTCTGCATACAAGTCTTTTATCTCTTTAGGTAGGTTTATTCCTAGGTATTTTATTCTTTTTGTTGCAGTGGTAAATGGGCATGTTTCCTTAATGTCTCTTTCAGATTTTTCATCATTAGTGTATAGGAATGTAAGAGATTTCTGTGCATTAAGTTTGTATCCTGATACTTTACCAAATTCATTGATTAGCTCTAGTAGTTTTGTGATAGCATTTTTAGGATTCTCTATGTATAGTATCATGTCATCTGCAAACAGTGACAGCTTTACTTCTTCTTTTCTAATTTGGATTACTTTTATTTCTTTTTCTTCTCAGATTGCTGTGGCTAAAACTTCCAAAACTATGTTGAATAATAGTGGTAAGAGTGGACAACCTACCCTTGTTCCTGATCTTAGAGGAAATGCTTTCAGTTTTTCACCATTGAGGATGATGTTGGCTGTGGGTTTGTCATATATGGCCTTTATTATGTTGAGCTAAGTTCCCTCTATGCCTACTTTCTGGAGAGTTTTTATCATAAATCGGTGTTGAATTCTGTTGAAAGCTTTTTCTGCATCTATTGAGATAATCATATGGTTTTTCTCCTTCAATTTGTTAATATGGTTTATCACATTGATTGATTTGAGTATACTGAAGAATCCTTGCATTCCTGGGATAAACCCCACTTGATTATGGTGTATGATACTTTTAGTGTGCTGTTTGCTAGTATTGTGTTGAGGATTTTTGCATCTATGTTCATCAGTGATACTGGCCTGTAATTTTCTTTCTTTGTGACATCTTTGTCTGGTTTTGGTATCAGGGTGATGGTGGCCTCGTAGAATGAGTTTGGGAGTATTCCTCCCTCTGCTATATTCTGGAAGAATTTGAGAAGGATAGGTGTTAGCTCTTCTCTAAATGTTTGATAGAATTCGCCTGTGAACACATCTGGTCCTGGGTCCTGGGCTTTTGTTTGTTGTAAGATTTTTTTTTTTTTTTTGCAGTATGCGGGCCTCTCACTGTTGTGGCCTCTCCCGTTGCGGAGCACAGGCTCCAGACGCGCAGGCCCAGCGACCATGGCCCACGGGCCCAGCCACTCCGAGGCATGTGGGATCTTCCCGGACCGGGGCACAAACCCGTGTCCCTTGCATCGGCAGGCGGACTCTCAACCACTGCACCACCAGGGAAGCCCCAGTCTCAGTTTCAGTGCTTGCGATTGGTCTGTTTATATTTTCTATTTCTTCCTGGTTCAATCTCAGAAGGTTGTGCTTTTCTAAGAATTTGTCCATTTTTTCCAGGTTGCCCATTTTATTGGCATAGAGTTGCTTGTAGTAATCTCTCATGATCCTTTGTATTTCTGCAGTGTCAGTTGTTACTTCTCCTTTTTCATTTCTAATTCTATTGATCTGAGTCTTCTCCCTTTTTTCCTTGATAAGTCTGGCTAACGGTTTATCAATTTTGTTTATTTTCTCAAAGAGCCAGCTTTTAGTTTTATTGATCTTTGCTATCATTTCCTTCAATTCTTTTTCATTTATTTCTGATCTGATCTTTATGATTTCTTTCCTTCTGCTAACTTTGGGGTTTTTTTGTTCTTCTTTCCCTAATTGCTATAGGTGTAAGGTTAGGTTTTTTATTTGAGATATTTCTTGTTTCTTGAGGTAGGATTGTATTGCTATAAACTTCCCTCTTAGAACTGCTTTTGCCGCATCCCATAGGTTTTGGGTCGTCGTGTTTTCATTGTCATTTGTTTCTAGGTATTTTTTGATTTCCTCTTTGATTCCTTCAGTGAGCACTTGGTTATTTAGCAGTGTATTGTTTAGCCTCCATGTGTTTGTATTTTTTACAGCATAGTGTTGTGGTCAGAAAAGATACTTGATACGATTTCAATTTACTTAAATTTACCAAGGCTTGATTTGTGACCAAGATATGATCTATCCTGCAGAATGTTCCATGAGCACTTGAGAAGAAAGTGTATTCTGTTGTTTTTGGATGGAATGTCCTATAAATATCAATTAAGTCCACCTTGTTTAATGTGTCATTTAAAGCTTGTGTTTCCTTATTTATTTTCATTTTGGATGGTCTTTCCATTGGTGAAAGTGGGGTGTTAAAGTCCCCTACTACGACTTTGTTACTTTCGATTTCCCCTTTTATGGCTGTTATCATTTGCCTTATGTATGTTGGGTGCATAAATATGTACAATTGTTATATCCTCTTCTTGGATTGATCCCTTGATCATTATGTAGTGTCCTTCTTTGTCTCTTGTAATAGTCTTTATTTATTTTATTTATTTTTTTTTTGCGGTATGCAGGCCTCTCACTGTTGTGGCCTCTCCCGTTGCGGAGCATAGGCTTCGGACGTGCAGGCTCAGCAGCCATGGCTCACGGGCCCAGCCGCTCTGCGGCATGTGGGATGTTCCTGGACCGGGGCATGAACCCGTGTCCCCTGCATCGGCAGGCGGACTCTCAACTGCTGCACCACCAGGGAGGCCCTATTTTAAAGTCTATATTGTCTGATATGAGAATTGCTAGTCCAGCTTTCTTTTGTTTTCCACTTGCATGGAATATCTTTTTCCATCCCCTCACTTTCAATCTGTATGTGTCCCTAGGTCTGAGGTGGGCCTCTTGTAGACAGCATATATACGGGTCTTGTTTTTGTATCCATTCAGCCAGTCTATGTCTTTTGGTTGGAGCATTTAATCCATTTACATTTAAGGTAGTTATCGATATGTATATTCCTATTACCATTTTTTAAATTGTTTTGGGTTTGTTTTTGTAGGTCTTTTCCTTCTCTTGTGTTTCCCGCCTAGAGAAGTTCCTTTAGCATTTGTTATAAAGCTGGTTTGGTGGTGCCGAATTCTCTTAGCTTTTGCTTTTCTGTAAAGGTTTTAATTTCTCTGTAGAATCTGAATGAGATCCTTGCTGGGTAGAGTAATCTTGGTTGTAGGTTTTCCCCTTTCATCACTTTAAATATGTTGTGCCACTCCCTTCTGGCTTGCAGAGTTTCTGCTGAAAGATCAGCTGTTAACCTTATGGGGATTCCCTTGTATGTTATTTGTTGTTTTTCCCTTGCTGCTTTTATTATCTTTTCTTTGTATTTAATTTTTGATAGTTTGATTAATATGTGTCTTGGTGTGTTTCTCCTTGGATTTATCCTGTATGGGACTCTCTGCACTTCCTGGACTTGACTGACTATTTCCTTTCCCAAATTAGGGAAGTTTTCAACTATAATCTCTTCAAATATTTTCTCAGTCCCTTTCTTTATCTCTTCTTCTTCTGGGACCCCTATAATTCGAATGTTGGTGCGTTTAATGTTGTCCCAGAGGTCTCTGAGACTGTCCTCAATTCTTTTCATTCTTTTTTCTTTATTCTACTCTGTGGTAGTTATTTCTACTATTTTATCTTTCAGGTCACTTATCTGTTCTTCTGCCTCAGTTATTCTGGTATTGATTCCTTCTAGAGAATTTTTAATTTCCTTTATTGTGTTGTTCATCATTGTTTGTTTGCTCTTTAGTTCTTCTAGGTCCTTGTTAAACATTTCTTTTATTTTCTCCATTCTATTCCCAAGATTTTGGATCATCTTTACTATCATTACTCTGCATTCTTTTTCAGGTAGACTGCCTATTTCCTCTTCATTTGTTTTCATCTGGTGGGTTTTTTTACCTTTCTCCTTCATCTGCTGTGTATTTCTCTGTCTTCTCATTTTGCTTAACCTACTGTGTTTGGGGTCTCCTCTTTGCAGGCTGCATGTTCATAGTTCCCATTGTTTTTGGTGTCTGACACCAGTGGCTAAGGTTGATTCAGTGGGTTGTGTATGCTTCCTGGTGGATGGGACTGGTACCTGTGTTCTGGTGGATGAGGCTGGATCTTGTCTTTCTGGTGGGCAGGACCACATCCGGTGGTGTGTTTTGGGGTGTCTGTGACCTTATTATGATTTTAGGCAGCCTCTCTCTTAATGGGTGGGTTTGTGTTCCTGTCTTGCTAGTTGTTTGGCATAGGGTATCCAGCACTGTAGCTTGCTGGTCATTGCGTGGAGCTGGGTCTTAGTGTTGAGATGAAGATCTCTGGGAGAGCTTTCACCATTTGATATTACATGGAGCTGGGAGATCTCTGGTGGACCAATGTCCTGAACTTGGCTCTCCCATATCAGAGGCACAGGCCTGACACCTGGCCAGAGCACCAAGACCCTGTCAGCCACATGGCATTAATTGCAGAGAGGTTGACTCCACCTGAAGATATGAAGAGTAAATTCCCTTGAGACAGATGGGCTTTGGAGGGCTCTGGAGGGGGGAGCAGCAGTTCTTCTGTCAAAGTTTCATGACTGTAAGTGCAGAGTCAGGGAACTGTGAGTGAGCTGGTCTTGCTCCAGAGGCTGCTGGCTCACCAGGGTGGTGTGAGACACCAGTCGGCCTGCAGCTTCAATGGCTCCTGTGGCTCCTGCAGGATCCTTACCGGGCCAAGTGCTTAGTTAGCCCTGTGCCAAAGGACACCATGTTCTCCTGGAAGATATTCTTATCATGAAAGGTGAGGCCCCATCAGAGCAGGAGGAGCTGCAGACCAGGCTTCAGTAGGAAATCGCTGCGCAGGAACCGAGGGGACCAGCATGCCCTCAGGCCCGTCTGCAACCTCAGGTTGGGGAGCAGTACACATGAAAGCTGGAGCAGTCCATCTAGCCTGAAATTCCTGCTTGGGTGCAGCCTTTCAGCAGCAGCCTACTCTTCCTTTTCAATCTCTTCTTGCCCTTGCATTTTTACTTGTTATCAGTTCAGCAGACATGTGCTGGGCAGTAGGGTAAGAGTATGGGTTTTAGTCATAACTCATTCATTTTTTTAAAAAAAATTATTTTATTTTTGGCTGCATTGGGTCTTCGTTGCTGCGTGTGGGCTTTCTCTAGTTGCGGCGAATGGGGGCTACTCTTCGTTGCGGTGCGCGGGCTTCTCATTGTGGCAGCTTCTCTTGTTGTGGAGTATGGGCTCTAGGCGCGCTGGCTTCAGTAGTTGTGGCACATGGTCTCAGTAGTTGTGGTGCATGGGCTTAGTTGCTCCACGACATGTGGGATCTTCCTGGACCAGGGATTGAACCCTTGTCCCCTGCATTGGCAGATGGATTCTTAACCACTGTGCCACCAGGGAAGTCTGAATGAAGTAATGCAACTCAAACTAATTTTTAAGCAAAAGGAGGATCTGTTGACACATAAGTGGGGGAAGATGGGATGTATCTAACTTTAAGGTTGACTGGATCTAAATACTAAAATGATGTCATTTCTCTCTCTCTCTCTACTTGCTTCTGTCTTTTTTTCTATCTCTTTCTCTCTCTCTCCCCTCCCCCTGCTTCAATTTCTTTAAACCTCAGGAAAGACTCTGATTGGCCCAGCTTGGGTCATGTGTGTACCCCTTGGGCACTCACTGAGGTCAGAGATAGTGCTACGATTGGTTAGGCCTGAATCACATGACGACCCATGGACAGAAGGATCCTGTCCTGTGCTGGTGCCACACCAACATCTTAGAGTTGACACAGGGAAAGAGCAGGTCTGTAGAGGACTCTCCCAGTGGGAAGGGGTGTGAGTGTTGCTGAAAGAGATGGGGAAGGAACACTGCACAGATGTTCAGTACATTTCCTGGCCAGGAGGAGCATAACACAAAGAGGAGACTGAACAACTAACCCATACGTGGTTAGATCTAGAACTACATCCCATTGATGCAGGAGTTCAGTGCAGCAGGGCTTCCAGAGAGCCAGTTGGGATATGTGTGTCTTCCTTAAATCCAGCCTCTCTGTCACCCAAGATGTACCTTTATTTGGTCTGGTGAACCTTCAACTGGGACTGGAAGAAATGGGGAAGGGGCACATTCTGAGAGGAGAAACTGTGTGGACCCAGGGAGTGCTCACCAATCAGCAAGCAGACCAGAGTGGGCAGAGGAAGAGACTGGGTAAGGAGTTGGGAGATCCTTTGGAGAGACGGACCTGATCCCAAGGTTTGTGACCCAAACTCAGCCATGGGAAGCAAGTCCAAGGTAAAAGACTTCGAATGTATTTTGTTTCACTTTACATCAGTTTTATACAACATTTTACTCATCTTGGTAAATCCCAAACACTTTTTGATTTCCCATCATACAAGCAAATAGCATAATTCTTTGGCAGTTATTCAGGGTCTTTCCAAGTGGATAATCACTTCTGTTTTTTTATGACTGGGTTTGAATCAGTGTGACTTGGTTGCTTTTCAAAGTTGGTTGTTGAAAACTGATGGTTTCTCCTTTTGTTATACGTTATAGCCTCCTCGTTGGATTTCTACTATGTAACACCCTGACATTGTATATATACACTCTCACTTCTGCATCTTGTGCCTTCCTCTGATTTATCCATTTGGCCAACTCCTACTCATCCTTCAAAATATAGATCAAGGGGCTTCCCTGGTGGTGCAGTGGTTGGGAGTCCGCCTGCCGATGCAGCGGACACGGGTTCGTGCCCCGGTCCGGGAAGATCCCACATGCCGTGGAGTGGCTGGGCCCGTGGGCCATGGCTGCTGAGCCTGCGTGTCTGGAGCCTGTGCTCTGCAACGGGAGAGGCCACAACAGTGAGAGTCCCGCGTACCGCAAAAAACCCCCCAAAAACAAATATATATATATATATATATATATATATATCAAGTTTCCTTGAGGAGGGAGGCTATACATAACTTATCTCTCACCTGGCAATTGGCAGAGGTATAAATGAACTCATGCATGAGTGAGAGGATTCATATCTATCCAGTCTAAGGATGGCACAAAAGTTTTGTGTCACTTACGAGCACATTTGAATGCAAGTATCAGACAAATGCAATGAGTGGTGGATTAAACGAATAGATATTTTTCTCACATATCAAGACGTTTGAAAACTTTCAGCTGTGGCACTGGTTCAGGGGCTCAAAGAAGCTATTAAGGATGTAGTCTCAAGATCAGCAGTGCACACAAGGTAAGAGCAAAGGAGGAAGAAGACAGGCACCAGCTATGCAAGAGCCTTCTGTGTGCATCTCATTAGCCGCTCCTGGCTGCAAGGGAAATTGAGTTTCTGACCTGGGACTGGGGTATGTCAGTGCCTGGGCAATATCTTGGTTCTATTAGTGAGGAAGAATGAGGGAATGGATACTAGCTAGGCAACCAGGGGCACCCACCCAATGTGTCATCTCATGTTCCAAGGTTAATAGATTCAAGGTGAGGCTCTGTGTTCAGTTTTGTGAAGGCCGTCCAAGCCCAGAGCCAAAGGCGCTTCAGTTGATTATTAATGTTTGCCATGAGTGGGGCATATAGCATCCTTGGTGTGTATTTGTCATGTTTGGTCCAGCCCATAGATTGATGTGTGCGCTGGACCATCTGTTCCCTCCCCCCCACCCTTCCCCCACCTGCTCTGTGTGCTGAGAGGCAGACTCTGATGGACTGGACCAACAGATCCCCTTACCCTCTGACTTCTGGTTGGGTTTGGCCATTGGGAGGAAGTGGCAGGAGGGCAGAGGATAGGAGGAGAATGATGTCAGGGTATTTGTTCCCCAGATTCTCCCCCTGCCGGGTCACCATGGTTTATTGAAGGCATGTATCCTTTACAGGTTCCAGTAACTGCTCCATCCCTTACCCCTTCAGGCCAAGATCTCTACATCCTCCCTTGTTGGCTTCCCCAAGCCCTGCCCACACCGTGTGGACATCCATTTAATGCAATTCCCTTAAATTTCCCAGTTTAAGTGTTCTGTCTCTTTTTCTCAAGGATCCAGACTGAGGCAGTCTGTAATGCTTTGGGGGCTGGTTCTGGGAGAGGGTATGCGAGTTACTGATGGAGACCTTTGTCATCTCCCTTCCTCAAAGTCCAGGGCAAAGCACCTCCTACACTCTACAGGATACCCGACTTGCAACATGTCATGGGATGTACTTGGATGTCTTTTTTACTCATTCTTATTGATCAAGCGCCCAGGGGTAACTATGGTGTCTCTACTGTGGTTTGTAAGTACATCCAGCTGTTAGGCGCTCCAGATGGGAGCTTTCAGGAATCAGTAGGAGGGAACTGACGTCTCTCCCGGTTCTCTCCAGCTTGTATTGTGGCAGGCCAGTGAGAGCTGTCATTTCCGCATGCTGTTGGCTAGAAGTAGCTGTGCACCAGGTGGTCTGGAAGGACAAGGGCACCCGCACCTGGGGTACCATGTGATCTCCGTCCTGTTGCTGCCTCTGCCTTCCTGCTCCCCAAGGCCTTGGAGTCTACACTCTGAAAACAGGCTCTGTGGTGTATCACATCTCGCCCCCAGCCCTCAGTGTGCTGGAAGAGGCTGGCGAGGAGCCCTTCAAAGCCTTCAGAGCAGAGTTTCTTAAACTTGAATGAACAGTTGAGTCACCTGGGGATGGTGTGAAATTGCAGATTATGATTCAGCAGGTCTGGGGTAGGGGCTGGAGATTCTGCATTTCTAACAAGCACCCTGGTGATGCTGCCACTTCTGATCCAGGGAACACACTTGAGTAGCAAGGACTTAGAGATGGACATCCAGTATAGTAGCCACCAGCTATATGGGGCTGTTTACACTTACTGTCTTTGCTTTGTTTTTTATCTCATAATCTCATCAAACCATCCGAATGCTGAGTTTCTAGCAACAGAAACCCAATTCAAAAGGTTTTTAGCTTAAGTCAAAAAGAGAAATCTGTTGGTTTTTATGAAACTGGAAAGATAGGGAGCTGGCCTCAGGAATGGCAGGGTCCAGGGACTCAAATGATGTCACCACTGTCATCACCACCACCATCATCACTGCCACCATCATCTTTCTTCTTCCGTTGCTCCTCTGCCTGTTTTCTTGAGTTTTCGGCCTCATTCTTGCTACCTGCAGACTGGCTTCCTCTCTCGGGCAGGAGGTTTGGATGCTGGTGGCTCCAGGCTAAGATTGTCATCTCAATGGAAAAAGGGAGCTCTCTCCCAGCATCTGAGTGCGCCTGCATGACACTGCACCCAGCTCGGTGAACAGGGGGCTGGAGCGCCAGGCTTGTCCTGTGGGAGGGGAGCGGGTCACCGTGATGGGCAGCCCCTCAGAATCAGATGAACAGAAGGGGAGACAAGTGAACCATAAAGGAAGAGATGTAGTGCAAAGAGGTACGGGGCAGACAAAACCAGCAGGTGTTCACGCCACTCCACGGCTCTCTTCCACCTCACCTGTCCGTGTATTCCCCTTAAGAACCCCTCTCCTAGTTTCTGCCACCCTTTGATCATTCCCAGGGGGGGAGATGTAGCTTGTCATATTTTGCTGGGTGCTTAAAAGAGCACAGCTGTTTTCCCTGTGTATTTTCATTGCAACCAATTAGCAAAGCTTTCTCTTTGGTGCAGAAATTAAAAATAAAAAGACAAAAGTTCTGGCAAGGTTTTCCCTTTGGTTTCTTCAGGCATTTAATAGCATCTCCTGCTGCCTTGCTGGAAGAATTTACTTAAATTGCTTGAGAGTGGCAAGCGGAACGGCAAGGGTGGTAACTAGCAGGAGGGGAAGGCAGCTGCCTGCCAGGGAGAAGCTGGAGGGGGCTGGGATGGGCTGACGTTCATTGATGGTCTGGAAGGACAGGACAGCATGAGGAGATGAGGTCTGCGGATGGTCCACGGCTCGGCGCGCAGACAGGAAAGGCAGCGTAGGCAGGAAGCGGGAGATGAGCCAGCTACAGCCACTTGGCACTTTTGTTTTTGTAATAAGAAAAGCGCAGGTTGGATTTTTGGGTTTTTTTTGCAGCGGGGGAGGTGGATGGGGAGAGTTTGGAGGCTGAGGGGTGGATAAACTGCCCAACAGTCTGTAAGTCCCTGTGAAAATGAAACATCTAGACCAGAGATTCCCAATGTTGGGACCCCGAGCTGGCAGTACCAGCCTCACCTGGGAGCAGTGGACGTTCTCTGGTCCACCCAGACCTACTCAGTTAGAAACTCTAACCAGCCTTCCAGGTGATTCCGCTACCTGCTCAAGCTCGAAAGGCACTGGTCTAAACGAGGGTCGCCTTGAACAACGAGGGGCTTTTTAAACCTCACCGGGTCAGAGACACAGAAGCCGGCCTTCTTGGAGAAGTGGCAGTGTCCCAGTCACCAGCAACCCGGGACAGAAGCGACTTGCCTGAGGTCCCCCGAGAGCAAGCGGGGGCCTGCAGACAGGTCTCATTCCCACGCCTGTGCTCTTCTCTGCAGCATTTTATGAGTCTGTGTGAAGACCCCGGAGAAGCGTGGGCCTATCACTCACTTCTTTTCTATGTCACAGAGATGTGATGAAGGTTCCCACGTCGACACTTACCCCGTTTTTACAGTCCCACCGGCGCTGTCAGGCCTCACCAGGACGGAAGATGGGAAGTGTGGCCATAACGGATTTGAAACAGATGCGTGAGTTGGAAGCCTCAGGCTGTGCCCTGGGAGCCAGACAGCAATGAAGAGCCAGGAGCAGAGGAAAAGGTTATAAAAATGTGTGGTCTTCGCTTTATTGAGTCACAACAAATGAGCAACAAGTTAGAAAAATTGTTTTTTTTTTCCAAACTCCCTAACCTTTGATCTGTGCAGTGTACTCAAATGAGGGGCAGTGTGGGCAGGGGAAGGGACTGCAAACACAGCTCATACTGCTACGTTACACCAGATACGTCTCCTGGTGTTTCTTCTTTAGAAGTTAGGACTAACTGAGGGAAAAAAAAAGTGCACTCAGGAAACTAAAATTGGCCCAAAACAAACACACAAACAAACAAAAAAAGCAATTCGTGGTGAAGCTTCAAGCTGAACTCTTGTCCAATACCACACTGAGAAGAGGCAGCTAGGAACGGAGACGAAAACCAAAGCTGTTCATCTTTGTACCATCTAGACACGAAGATCTCTTTCTCTTTTAATTTCACAAAAGTAATGATGATGCTAGTGCATCCGGGAGAGCCCTTTCTGCTGGTCACTAAAAAGGGGCTCAGAGGGTAGCTGTCCGCCACCCAGTTCTCCGGGTGCTGGCGCGGCCCAAGGTCTGAGCCCAGGCCATCAAAAAAACCAGACCGGCCTGGTGGCAGTTCAGAAGGCCTTGTGTGTGGTTAAACAGGGACCCCCCAGAGGAGGCTGGGGAAGAAATAGAAATGGATTTGATTTGGAAGATCTGTCATCTGTAAAACCCTCTCCAAGTTAAGACAGATGCCTGAATCCCAGCCCTTTCCCCTGAAGAAATCTCCCAAATTTCAAACTACCTTGAAAAATGAACTCTCCCTACCTAAAATCCAGTAGATATAATGGCACTAATGCTAACATCCCCCCTCCCCCAAATTAATAAAATAAAAAAAAAAAAGAAAGGAAAAAAGAGAAAAGCACGTGTGATCAGCCCTCCCTCCTGGAAAAATACCTTACAATGGTAGTGCTGGAAAAGGAAGTTGCCCTTGGTTAAAAAGGTAACAAAATTTTCCCACATTGTACAAATCGGTTCCAGTATAGCAAGAGGCGGGGGCCTGGGCACAGGAACCAACTATTTACAAGGACCCATGGAAAACGCAGTGGTAGGACTTTGGCACTATGAACAATTCCCACCAGGCCTCAGGGAGGTGTGTACGAGTGAAGGCGTTGCACTTGGAGTCTCTGGCCAGGGTGGCCCACAGCCAGGGACAGAAGTTCTCTTCTCTCTTTGAAGACAGAGTGTCCCCTTCATCAGCACAGCAGTTCTGGTGGACTTCCCTAGAAGGACAACACAAAACCAGAGATGTCAGGGAGGTGACCATCATTCCTTGGGTGCAAGGCATTGGGGGTGGCCTCTCCTTGGCTCTCCTGTGGAGACACTTCCAAAGCCATCCTGAGGCCTGGAGGAGAGACAAACGCCCTGTCTTAAAGAAACAAGTGTGTTTCCTGACCACAGTCTAACATTATGGGAAGTGCCTTCAGAATAAGGCCTTTGAAAACGAGATGACTTTCTGGGCAAGTGAAGGAGGTGATTCATTTCATCATTACAAGACCCTTTTCTTATTCCTGGAGAGGCAGCCAGTCACAATGGTTCCTAAAAGGCCCCAGAATCAGACACACCTGGATTTGGGTCGGGAGTTCTCTCTGTACTGGCGATGGGGCCATACACACGTCAAAATCTCTCTAGGGCTTAGTTTTTGCTTCTGTAAAACAGGGATGATAGCAGCATCCACAAAGTAGTTGTGATAAGAAGTTGATATATGCACCAGCATATAAAATAGTGCCAGGCGGGTGGTAAATATTACACGTGCTTTTGTTGTATTTGTTAGATGGAACCCTTTCCAAATAGGATATAAAATAATCATAATAAGATGAGAAATTTTAAGTGTATTTTTTAATTTAATGTTTCTATCAACCCTCAGGTGTAGATAAAATTGTTATTCCCATTTTACAGGTGAGGAAACTGAGCACAGAGAAGCTAAAAACCTTGCCCAAGATCACACAGCTAGAAAATGGCAGAGCCAAAATTCCAACCCAGGCAATTTCCAGAGCCTGTGCCCTTAAACAGTGTTTACTGAGTCAGTATGGAGACGTGTTTAATTCTTATGTACTTTGAAGTAATGAAAATAGTCCAAGGACCTTCTTATGGGTTAAATTGTGCCCTCGCAACCCCCAAAGATATGTTGAAGTCCTACCCCTTAGTACCTCAGAACGTAACCATATTTGGGAATTCCTTCACAGAGGCGATCAATGTTAAAATGAGGTCATTAGGGTGGGACCTAATCCCATAGGGCTGGTGTCCTTATAAAAAGGGGAAATTTGGACACGGAGACAGACACAGGGAGAACATCATGGGGAGACGGAGGCAGAAATTGGGGTGTTGCATCTATAAGGCAAGGATTGCCAGCAACCCGCCAGAAGCTAGCAGAGAAGCAAGGAACACACGTTCCCACGCAGCCCTCAGAAGGAAGCAACCCTGCCAGCACCAGACTTCCAGTCTCCAGACCGTGGGAGAATAAATTCCTGTCGGTTAAGCCACCCCGTTTGTGGTACTTGACGGCAGCTTCAGGAGACTAAGGCCGACCTCCATTTCCTCTGTGGGTTCCTGGGATCCAAGGATCCTGAGCTCGAATCCAAGGGGAGGGCTCCGGGCTGTAAAGGACGTAGTCAGGATTCCATGACCGGCTGGAAGGTGATCAGATCTGTAGATTCCTGAAGACACTGGCTTTTTCTTTGCCTCCCTCCTGGTAAGGCTGTGTTACTGCTCAGTCACTTCTCTGTCTAAGTAGCCGAGAAGGCCCTGAGAAGTTTTGGTGTTTTTCTTGTGCAGGGGACCAAGAGCAAGAATGCCAGACTTCTCAGCCGAAGGCAGCAGCAGGTTATCTCTATTGTTCGTCATTCTTAACGTCTGGATGTCAAATGTACCCACATTCCCTAAATGCTCCCGACAATAAGACTGAATATTGGAGTTAAGGAAACAGCTTGCAAAAGAAACGTCTGTGGATGAAACCAGATTCCAGGGTGTCCTTGGGATCTGGTACCATCCAAAAGTGATCCAGCAAATGTCACCGGATCGTAAGAGCTACAGGGATCCTTATAGGTGATGCTGCCAACATCACTCATTTCATGAGGAAAGAAAAAAGGAAGCTCGGGGGAGGAAAAGCGATTGCCCCGGGTCACATGACTGCTCAGCGGCAGAGTCAAAAGCAATAACGATCATGGTTGTGACAACAGAGTAGCTTAAATATATCTCATGCTTATTATGTGCCAGGCCCAAGGCGAAGTGATATGGCTCATCTCATTTGGTAACCTGGTAACCCGGGAGGTAGGCCCATCTGCAGTGAAGAGATGGGGGTTTAGCGAGATTAAATGGTGTCAGGCAAGTAGTAAGTGGTGGAACCTGGTTTCTACTGCGGTCAATCCAACTTTCACTGCTTCTCGCCACACCTGACCCTCCTTGCCCTACGTTCACAGCTGCTCGCTGCAGGGAGTCACGTGGCACAGGAGCGCGCAGGTCTGCTTCAAAGACAGGCTGGCGGTCCCGGGCAGCTGAAGAGGACTACGTGCCTTACCACTGATCCCATGCAGAGCCACACGCACCCAGGATGTGCACATGGACCACAGCCGGGCTCCCGCTGTGCTCTCTGAACAGGATTTCCCGCAGCAAACTGGGTCTTTCACCGTCTTCGGAAAGGAGGCTGCCTGTGGGTGGATGTCCATGCGAACAGTTCTTAAGACTCCAGGAAAACAAGGCCAAAGGTGGGTAAAGAGCGATTTTTCCTTCTCCCAACCAGGCTGAGGAACGTCAGCTCAGCACAGGACTGTGGTCTCCGCCGTGGAGCAGGGAGGAAAGAGCCATGGAGTCAGAGAAAGCTGGATCCAGGGTCAGCCACTTCGGAGCTGTGTGCCGAGGTCAGTTACCTAACCTCCCTGAGCCTCACTTCCACAATTCATCACCAGCCGGCTGCTGGGAGGGCAACAGGCAAGGTGTGCAAAGCATACATGTGCTCCAGAAATATTGCTTCCTTTTTTCCTTGAGGAAAGCCAGGTGCAAAATTACAGCCTTAGGGGTAAGTCAGCTCACCTGTGTGTGTGAGAATTTACACATTTCCTCTCTCTCCTCTCTCTCATGTACAGAAAACTGAACCCTGTCTCTCTAAGTGATTGGCAAAAATTTGCTTTTTATTTTTATTGATTTCTTTTGTTTTCTGAATTTGAAGATGACTAGTTAATGAGATCAGTCAGGCTGCTTGAATTATCTTGCCTATTAATATTACACTCTTATAACGCAAGTATAAATTATTAGAAGAAAAAGAAGTTGATTTTATCACGGTGATTTTTCTATAACAAATAATTTTTAAACAATCCGATTATTGATGAATTATAAAATATCTTAGCAACTATGCTGTCAGTTTATTTGAAAGTAATAAAAATATGTAAAAATTTGCTTTTTAGATAAACATCAATATTAAGGTGGTTCTCCATCTGACAGTTTTTTAAAAATTGAAGTATAGTCGATTTACAGTATTGTGTTTCAGGTGTACAGCAAAGTGATTCAGTTATATATATATATATATATATATATAAATATTTTTTCAGATTATTTTCCATTATAGGTTATTACAAGATATTCAATATAGTTCCCTGTGCTGTATAGTAAATCCTTCCTGCTTTTCTATTTCCTATTTAGTAGTGTGTATCTGTTAATCCCATACTCCTAATTTATCCCTCTGCCCTCTCTTTCCCCTTTGGTAACCATAAGTTAGTTTTCTCTGTCTGTGAGTCTGTTTCTGTTTTGTATATAGATTCATTTGTATCATTTTTAAGATTCCACATATAAGTGATATCATGTAATATTTGTCTTTCTCTGATTCATTAAGTATAATATTCTCTAGGTCCATCCGTGTTGTTGCAAATGGCAATATTTCATTCTTTTTTATGGCTGAGTAGCATTCTATTACATATATATATATATATATATATATATATATATATATATGTTACATTTTCTTAAGCCAATAGTCTGTTGATGGGCACTTGGGTTGTTACCATGTCTTGGCTATTGTAAATAGCGCTGCTATGAACATTGGGGTGCATGTATCTTTTAGAATTTAGAGTATTCATCTTTTCCAGAGTGGGATTGCTGGAGCGTATGGTAGCTCTATTTTTAGAATTTTAAGGAATGTCTGTACTGTTTTCCATAGTATTTACATACAAATTTATATTGCCACCAACAGTGTAGGAGGGTTCCTTTTTCTCCACACCCGCTCCAGCATTTATTATTTGTAGACTTTTTGACGATGGCCATTCTGACAGGTGTGAGGTGATACCTCATTGTGCTTCTGATTTGCATTTTTCTAATAATTAGCGATGTTGAGCATCTTTTCATGTGCCTGTTGGCCATCTGCATGTCTTCTCTGGAGAAATGTCTATTTAGGTCTTCTGCCCATTTTTTTATTGGGTTGTTTGTTTTCTTGATACTGAGTTGTATGAGCTGTTTGTATGTTTTGGATATTAACTCCTTGTTGGTTGCATCATTTGCAAATATTTTTTCCCACTCAGGTTGTCTTTTGTTGATGGTTTCCTTTGCTGTGCAAGAGCTTTTAAGTTTGATTAAGTCCCATTTATTTATTTTTGCTTTTATTTCTATTGCCTTGGGAGACTGATCTAAGAAAATATTGCTACGATTTTTGTCCAAGAATGTTTTGCCTATATTCTCTTTTAGGAGTTTTATGGTGTCATGTCTTACATTTAGATCTTTAAACCATTTTGAGTTTATTTTTGTGTATGGTGAGAACGTGTGTTCTAACTTCATTGATTTACATGAGGCTGTCCAGCTTTCCCAGCACCACTTGCTGAAGAGACTCTTTTTTCTCCATTGCATATTCTTGCGTCCTTTGTTGAAGATTAATTGACCATAGGTGTGTGGGTTTATTTCTGTGCTCTTCTGTGCCACTGATCTATATGTCTGTTTCTGTGCCAATACCATCATGTTTTGATTACTATAGCTTTGTAGATGGTCTTATCTGGGAGGGTTATGCCTCCAGCTTTGTTTTTGTCCCCTCAGGATTGCTTTGGCAATTCTGGGTCTTTTGTGGTTCCGTGTAAATTTTAGGATTATTTGTTCTAGTTCTGTGAAAAACGTCATGAGTATTTTGATAGGGATTGCATTAAATCTGTGGATTGCTTTGGGTAGTGTGGCCATTTTAACAATATTCTTCCAATCTAGGAGCATGGGATATCTTTCCATTTCTTTGAATCATCTTCAATTTCTTTTATGACAATGTGTTTTTCCCTGTCTTATGGGGATGAACATGTATAATCCTCCAGCCATATGCATTAATAATGAAAAATAAATGCCGAACAAGGCCATTAAAAAAACAAAACAAAAAACCCCACAGAAAACATATTGCAAAGCCAAAGGGTGACCTGGAGAGGGGGAGACAAAGCCACTTCTTTTTGGCTTTTTCAGTGATTCCAGATGTCTGTGGATGGCTCTGGGCCCCAGTAGCACCCTTGGAACTGCTGGACTTCAATTCTCCTCTGACCTCTCCCAGGCTACGTAGCGGTGGGCAGGACTTGGGCTGTGGGAGCTGGTGGCACTCTCAAAGTGAGGCTGGGAAGATGCAGGACACCAAGGGCACACAGCCTGGCCCCATTGCCTTCCCCTTGGGCAGCAGGTCCCAGCTGCAGGTCACTTCTACAGAAGACCCTGCTCCCAGACACCCTCAGTTCACCTTTTTAAACGTATGTCCACAGAGTTCACTGCTGACCCCCGCCCTGCACTGAGTCTGGCTTACTGAGGAAACTCAAATGTTCATTAGTGAATGAAAAACAAGAAGAGAGCACAGTGCTGTTAGAGGCGGCTGGTTACACAAGACTGATGAAACAGTTCACATTTCAGGTGGTTTTTTTTGTTTGTTTTAAAGAGTATTACAGTGATTTTGACTGTGTGGCCTCTTGCTAAGCCCCTGGGCTTCTACCTGGAATCCTACCACTTGGTCAGGGACATTCCGCATGGTAGAGAACCAACTGCCCGATGGGTCACTTAATCCCAGAGCACTAGTTCTTAGCTTTGGGGGAAACTGCAAAGTCACTGGGCCCCTTTTCTTATGGCCACTGTTCGAACGTTTCCACCAAGTGGATGTCCTGCCTCTCCCTGAACACTGTCCAGGACAGGGAACCCACTGGCTCCCACAGCTGTCCCTTTCTATCTTGGTGACACCTTGGAATGTTAAAAAGTACTACCTAATTCTTCAGCAAAATCTGTTTCCCTATTACTTTACCTTTGGGGAAGCATGAAACAATTAGAATTCTTTTCCCATGTGCTAGCTTTCTGTTCCTATTTCTCTTTCCTTTTCCCTGTAGGGATTTCCCTTAGGCCCTGTGGACTTGAGAGAGAATAACACCGCAGTCCATGAGATAGAAAAGCAAGCACTGTGATTGTAATTTATTCAGTCTTATCTCAGTCATATTTCTGAGTCCAACTTTCTTTTATTGGGAAGGGGCATGGTCTAATTTGAATTAGAACTGAGAAAGGAAAGCATGGTGACACGGAGAAAGAATAGGTAATTTCTCAGCGGATGAGGAGAACTTCACACTATCCTACATCATGTCAACTCTGCACATCCGGCACTTCCTTGAAGTGTGAACTCAGACAAGTCATAGCCACGATAGTCACCTTTTAGGTTCCCTGATGCACCAAGTTCCCTCCTGTCTCAGGGTCTTTGGGGATGTGGTTTCTTCTGCCTGGACTGTTTCTCTGCCCAGCCAACTCCTACTTAGCCTTTTGCATTTCAATTCATCCACTGCTTGTTTAGAGAAACCTTGCCCAACCCCCTAAATCAGGTCAAATTGCCCTAATCTATATTCTCACAGCTCCATGCGCCTTTCTTTCAAAAAATCTTGTCACCTGGCAAAATTTCTTTTTTTTTAAAGAAGATTTTATTAATTAATTTATTTAATTAGGAAATTTAGGAGTTTATTAATTAATTAATTTTTGCTGTGTTGGGTCTTTGTTTCTGTGCGGGGGCTTTCTCTAGTTGTGGCAAGTGGGGGCCACTCTTCATCGCGGTGCGCGGGCCTGTCACTATCGCGGCCTCTCTTGTTGCAGAGCACAGGCTCCAGACATGCAGGCTCAGTAGTTGTGGCTCACGGGCCTAGTTGCTCCGCGGCGTGTGGGATCTTCCCGGACCAGGGCTCGAACCCGTGTCCCCTGCATTGGCAGGCAGATTCTCAACAACTGTGCCACCAGGGAAGCCCAACATTTCCTTTTTGTTTGATGGAAGATTATTTGGTCAAAGACTATGGGCTCCATGAGGGCAGGGACATGCTGGGCACTGCTGCCTTCCAGAGCCTGGCATACTGCAGGCTTTCCACAAATACTGATGGATGAATGAGCCAAGGCACTTACTATGAGCATCTCTGGACTAGCTGCTCCTACTCCTTGGGGCTAGCATCCTTCCTCTGAAAAATGAGGGGCTTCGATTTCATTACGTTCCTAAGTCACTACAAGCTGCCTAAAGCACAATGGAAATTCCTAGTGTGAGAAACTCCAGAATTAGGTAAAAGGAAGTCATAGCAGTTAACCCTCCATGAGGTACCAGGGCAGCGAGGCTAAGGTACAGTCCCTGAGAAGTATCACCCAGTAAATAGCTAGTGATCGATTCTCCAACAGACCTTTCCCTCAAGCTGCCCACACATAGGGAAAGCAGTTTGTCCCCAGTTCCTCTCCCCTGATGGCTGTCATCTGATGGGACTAGTGAGTGATAGAAAAAAAAAAAACGAGGAGAAGCAAAGGACTGAGGTACCATATCCTGGATAACTGGAAGCCAACTATCTTTGTTAATTCTCAGGTTGGTTCGATAAACTGCTGTTAAGCATCTGTTCTGAATCAGGCACTGAGGGATTCAGAGATTAATGGCCTATGATGCCTGCCTTTAAGGGTCTGACTGGGGAGACAGGGAAATAGTTAATTACGACATTTTCATTTATCCATCCATCCATTCACATATCTGTATTTGGACGGCTAATCTGAACAGATGATGGGGGTATACCTATCCTAGATCTTAAATTGTAGCCAGGATCCAATGTTGGCAGCCTTGAATATTTTAAGCAAGCTGAACTATGGAAAATATTTTTTTTCTGACATTTCACAGATTTCCCTCTTCCCCAAAGCCATCCCTAATTCTCAGGAGATGGAAACTGTCAGAAATCAGGAGGCAGCAAAGTAGTGAATAGTTGTGTATTAGTTCCCACTCCACATAGAATTAAGAAATGACCATGTCCTATTGGTCCAGCCTGGGCGGTGATGGCGGTGCCACTGTTGGCAAGGCGGTGGGCCACGGTGGTTGGGTCAGGCAGTGACCTGACGGATGAGAGGGGGCCTCCAGGCTCCACCAGCCGCTAGCTGAGGAACCCAGGGCAAGCATCTCTGAGCCTCCTTTTGGCCCTCTGTAAAATGGGGAACGAGCCGTACCTCTCTCAGAAGGTTGTCATGAAGTGTAAATGACTTAATAGATGTGCTGGGAAGAATGCTGAACACATGGCATATACAAATAAATGGAAATTCTTCGTGGTAGCAGAGCCGGGCAATTTCGTTTGGCCAACCATCAAGGCATATGTCTGACATTCTCTGGCTCAAGTGTTCTGACTCATTTTTAGGAAAGGAGGAGTTTATTTTTTGGCCTCTTACCAGGACAGATCTCTCAGTGGATGGCTCGATAATTGTTTGGACCCAGAGACTGAATCAAGATGCCCCAGTTCAAGGCTTGGGAAGGATTCCTTATCTTTGTGTCTAATCTCAGGGCCAGGGTGAGCCTGGACATTCAAATACTGTCCTGAGCCTTTCCAAGCTTCAGCCAGAGGAATTGGTCGGGGTGGGTACGCTTCGCTCCCACAGAGGAAATCCCATCCTAGAATCAGCGCCCGGCTGCTTACCCAAGTTTTTTCTCACTCTCTCTCTCTCTCATATGTGCATCACATAACACCTTTCATGAAATCAAAACCATGCATCATTCCCAGGATTATTATATGTGTGGCAACTGCACTCAACTGCAGGTTCCTAAATAAATATGTGTTTAAATAAAGACATCACTGAATATTTATGAATTTCAAGAGAACCATGTGTTTGGTTCATAAAAGCTGTGAAGTATTTGGAGAGGTTTTTTTCCCCTCGAGGTTGGAAGCTTCCTTGAAGGGGTGCCTCTGTCGGGACTTGGGAGAACTTTTGGCTGCCGCCACCGGCACAGAGACGGCGGCCCCTTTCTCAATTCAGTGGCACCTGAAAAGCATCAGGAGGCCCATTAGGGATATCGGATGTCACAGGTGTTGAGTGGATCTTAGCATGTTGTTTAGGAATGTCTTCTAGCACACACTTGTGGCGTTCGCCATAAATAAACATAAAAGAGCGGTTCCTGGGTGTTCCTGGTTTTTGGGGGGACTTGACTAGTTCCTGCATCTCTGAATTATTTGATGTTAATTCAAAAGTCAACTCTAAAAACCCTAGGTATCTGCCGCCACAGGAGCGGGTCAGGGGTGGGAGGTGCTATCAATCAGAAATGGGGAATTTCTGTCAGAAATAAAGAGGCAGAAACGGCAGTAGGAAGAACGAAGGCTCCAGAGTGAAACCGAGGTGCTGGCTGGGAGAATGTGGATAAGTTCCTTGGTTTCTGAGTCTCAGTTTCTGGTTTTATAAAAATATAGAGAAGCTTACCTCTCAGGGCCGCTAGGAGAATTGAATGAGACCATCTGTGGCCACAGCGCCCAGCTCAGCCTCTGAACTCAGGAGGCCTGGCATCTTCCCTCCCCCCCTCCCTCCCTCCCTCCCCAAAGCTTCTCTTTATGGTTTCAGCATTTCTTCCCCCTTCTCCTTCTCTTGGGCCTCAGGTGGGGGTCAAGCACAGTGGCAACCAACTCAGATGGGCGCCGTCAACTGTTGGTGTTGGTATAGTTTGGGAGAGAAAAGCTGGGGACAGGTGGCCTTGGGGGCCTCTGGGGGGCTGCCATCCCTAGATACCTCCCACTCAGCGATGTGCGTCCAGAGCTAACTCTGGACACAGGAACGATTAGCATCCTTATGTCCAAATTGAGCAAACACAACTGGTTCAGAATAACTTTTGCCTGCTGTGGAAAGCCATCAGGTTTTCTTTTGGTTTGCCTCTTCTCAACTTTCTGGCTATGCCAAACCTCTTTTGGTTCCTCAGCTGCACCATTCCTTTTCTTGTCTCTGGACCCTTGCTTGGCTCTTCCTTCCACTTGAAACACTCTTTTCCTTGTCTGTGCACTTGGCTAGCTCCTGAGTCAGCTGTCCCCTCCTCCAGGAAGCCTTCCCTGACTTCCAGCCTGGGTGCCCCTCCTGCGTGCATGTCTCCATCATGCCACGGAGCACCCTGGCAAATAAAGGAAGAGCAATTTCCCTTCTTGTTGGTCTGACTGAGCTCTAGGTGAAGGAGGACTCTATCTTCTTCATCCTGTCCTCTCTAGTGCCTAGCACATTCGCCCACATACAGTAGGCGCTCAGGACTTATTTGTTGAATTGAATTGAACCCAACTGTCTACTGTGTGGTAGGTGGAAAAAGCAATCACGTAGACTTATGTTTATGCATCAGAACAATCTGGGATGGAAGATGGGGCAAACTAGGAGCTTTCAGGCAGAATCTGATTGGACAAAAAAAAAAAAAATTGCTCCTTCATTTCAATAAGGGGGATATGGGCTGGTTTGGTAGGGTCCTTTTTTAAAATTGAATTTGTTACAAATTGCTTCTGTTTTATGTTTTGGTTTTTTGGCCAGTGAGGCATGTGGGATCTCAGCTCGCCGACCAGGGATCGAACCCGTACCCCCTGCATTGGAAGGCAAAGTCTTAACCACTGGACTGCCAGGGTAGTCCCTGGTAGATTCTTATAAGAAGCAAGAAAATGGCTAGAGGGAGGTTGAAACCGTTGTAGCCGGGTGGAGGCGGGTGGTTGGTGCGATGCGTAATGCCCTTTAACCCCTCCTATCACTAGCTCACCTTCCTCACCCGCAACCCGTTACCACTTCCTCCTGCAAAGTTGGAGGAGAAAGACTTGATGGCATTCTGTGATTGGCTGCTCATTAAATTGCTCTTTTAATAGCTGATGGAACCGGCTAAAATAAGGTTTCTAGAGGACTTTATTTATTTGCCAGGTGCCTCGTTTTATTACTGAATAAATGAATTAATGAGGGGCATGGCTGGCCAAAGTTGTCCGAGTTCATAAATAAAAAGGTATGGTAGTTTCCAGGGCTCCCTTGGGGACCTTATCAATCATTCTAGAGGTTTTTACCTTTCACTATGTTTAAAGATGACATGGTGGTGGCGCGGGGCTTCCATTGCCTTTTAAGTGGCCTCTGGAGAAGCCAAGCCGGGCAGATTGTAAATGGTAAATCGTGCATCTCCCTCCTGGTTCTAAGCTGCCCTTGGCATACTTCGGCTTTGGCCAAGGTAGACCTTTCCCTCCTGTATCCCTCTCTCTGCCATCCCCCCCACCCCGCCCCCTTTTCTAAACATACCATCAAGAAAGCTGCCATGCTTCAGGCCCTGACTTGCACAGACCTCTGGTGAAGCATAAACACCAAGGGCTTGGGTGGCACGTCCCGTTTTGCGGATGACATGGCCATTAGTGACCATGGTAACCTCCCAGGCTTTTGTGGCTCCACAAACCTAATTTACACCAGTCTCCTCCAGATTTGAAGGGGCTCTGGGGACCCCATCAGCACAGCAACAAGCGGGGTTAACTTAATGAGACATACGTGGGCGCACCTTCCTTTAGCCGCGGCGAGGTAAATACCAGGTACTTTCAAAACCTTTCAGGTTAAAGGAAACAATCCCAAATTTTTATTCAGTAAACGTAGACACTTATTCTTTAAAAAATCCAAAAAGAAAAGAAAAAGACATATCCTTTCATGTTTGTCTCTTACACCAGTGAACACAAAACAGGCCTTGTGTTGTGTTATCTTGTTACTAGACTTTAGAACGGATGGAGCCCCCAAAGGCCACAGGCAGTGATGCTGTCACCTATCAGCTCTACCTTGCAAATAAAAACATAAAATCTAGCAACACCTATTCTTCTTCCTTTGTCTTAAAAGAGCTTGAAAGAAGAACCCATGATCTGTGTCCATATCTCTGTACCCAACACCTGTATCGACTCTGCCAATAGAAAGAAAGAAACCCAGCCTCCTGTCCTGGCTCCCGGGGGGACAGGTGGCGTTACCTGTCTAGGCCTGGCTGGCCTCAGCAGGGACGCTGTCGGAGTCCGAGTCGGCCAGTTCCGCCGCACCTTCTGCTGCCGTCTGACTCCAGCTGTCCGACCTGTCTGAGACGGCGTCCTCCTCTCCGACCGTCACCTCCACCCAATCCACGATGCCCGATTCCTCATTCTCGTCGCTGCCCTGGCCGTCCCGACTGTTGCCCTCTGATCTGTCCGAGGTGGCCTCCGAGGGCTTTGCCAGCAAACCGTCTCTTGCTTGCTCGCCGCCTGCTTTCATCCTGGGGCCCAGCTTCTCCAAGTCCTCTTTGCAGAGCTTTTTGGGGTCCTTGTGATACTGCGGACCGCCCTCGCTCCCGTTCTTCGAGCTCTCGGCGATGACGGCTTTTGCTGCCCTCCTCGACGGGGCGTCGTAGCCATGATCATCCGCCACGTGCCGCTGCTGGTACCGCTCCAGCCACTTTAAGGTTCCAGTTTTTAGCAAGCATCTGTTCTCCTTGAACCAACGCACGATTTCAGTTCGGACCAGGCCGGTCTTTGCCGCCAGCTGGTCATACTCCTGGGGGGTTGGCCACTGGGTTCTTGCAAACGTGCTCCTCAGGAGATGAACCTGTTCTTGATTTTTTGTAATTGCTGGTGAAGGGCTGGGCAAAGAACCGGGCACCTGGGCGCTGGAGAACTGGTCGAGTCGAGACAGAGCACCATTGGGGGCCACCGAGTCTGGGCCTTTCTTGCTGGACCCCATGGAATCCAGGACGGCCTGTTCCATGCTGTCCCGAAGCTTCCGCCTCTCCAAGAACCAGGAGTCGATCTCTCTCCTGCTCAGCTTGGTCTCCACTCTTAGCCTGTCCAGTTCTGCTTGGGTCGGGAAAGAGCTTTTCAGAAAGCTGTCTTCCAGGATTTTCACCTGACCTTGGCTTTTCTCTTTGAACTTCTGCGGGGCAAAGTCTGGGTATGCGTGGTGAGTGCGGCCGTGTCGGGAAGCTGCGATGGCCAGCTGGTCTTTGGCAAGGGATTCACTGGTGATGTGGACGATGCCCCTTTGACACCGATACCGGTGGTCGCTGAACCACTTCTTGATCTCGCTCCTGGCGAGGCCGGTCACCTCGATGAGCCGGTAGACCTCAGCATCGTCGGGGAACTGGCTCTGGAGGAAGCTCGCCTTGAGGTGTGCGATCTGCTCCTTCGTCTTCTTGCGGTCGCTGGCCGGGGTCAGCGAAGGGTTGGCCACCTTGGGCGGAGGCTCTGGCACTTGAGCGATGTGCGGGCGCTTGGGCTCGGGGGCAGCTTGGGGAGTCGCCAGAGGTCTCTTCTGGCCGTGGTTGGTCACTCCGGCCACGGTGAGCGTGATGGGGGAGCAAGAGACGGTCGTCGGCCCGCTGGTCACCTGAGTCAGCACGAGGCTGGTCTGGCCGAGGATCTGGCACGGAAGCGCTGTCTGGAGGATGGGCTGTGACATCTTGGTGGGGGCCAACTGGGCGGGCAGCACAGTGATCGTTGGGGGCACCGACTGGATGGTGCCATTAAACATCTTCTTCCGGGCCTCTTCCACCTCCTCCGGGGACCAGCTGATGCCATGCTTTAGGCGCTGGGTGGCAAACCAGATTCTGATGTGCTCTTCCGGGTGTTTGGAAGCAGCTGTGAGCCAGGACAGCTCAGCCTGCGTTGGGTAAGGGAACTTGTTGAAGGAGTTGATCATGGTGGCGTTGGTGTCCAGGGCAGAGTTGTATTTGGTAGTGTTCAGCGGCACGGGGACCTTGGGGACAAGGTTGATATTTGGTGGGAGCTGGACAGAAGGCATAACGTGTCCTAAGGTGTCCTGGAGGAGCTCCACGCCCCCGAGTCTTGAGAGGATCTCGGCCGCGTCTGTCACCAGGCGGGTGGTCCCTTCCATGTGGTTCTCGGGGGCGGCCTCCTCTGGCTTCTTGGGCACCTTCTTGGCATCGGCTTTCGGTTTCCCTGGCTTCATGATGGGGGTTTTACTCACCGAGATCCCAGGGTCACTGTCCGCGCTCCCGGGGCCGCTGGTGGTGAGGGACACGGTGTGGTTCGTGGCGTCGATGGACTGCTCCAGGACGGTCTGATTGTTGCGCTTGATGAGCTTCAGCTTGAAGTTGGTCTCCCCGGGGTGGAACTTGGAGTTGTGGTCAGACAAGGAGTCGTACTTTTTGGTTGTGAAGTTACATTCGGCACACACGTAGAGCGGGTTGAGAATCACGTTGGGGTGCTGCGTGTCAACGTGCTCCGTGAACTCGTTCAGGTTTTGCGTGGAGTAGGGGCAGTATTTGCATTCATAACCACCTTGGAGTTTTTTGGATTGATTTTCCCCTGTAGACTTCACCTCTATCACTTCATTTTCTTTGGAAGAGTTTTCAGGTTCTGCTGCCCAAGCGTCCTTGGCCATTTCGGGCTGTGGCGTGCCGATTCCTTTCTCTTTGGCCCTGTCTCCTTCCTCGGGCATGTCTTGTTCTACTACTTGTGATGTCCGAACCATGCACGGGGTTGTGGATTTTCGTTTGCTCGCCATGCTGTCTGTCTGTGTGCAATGGCTTATTGGGGGGACGGGGGCGGGTAGGGAAGGGGCAGTGAAAGTTTTGGAACTACTAAGATAAAAGGCTTTTGGCTTTATGCCCCGCTCCAATGGCTTTGGCTTCACTTGAACGCTGAAGTCTGGTGCTTGAGTTTCCAGAATGATTTCAGTGCAGAAGATTGTAACTGTTCCAATGGCTAAACACAAGAGGCAGCATCATACCTGTGGGACAAGAACAAAGAGAGTGTCAGTGTTTCCTCACAGGGCAAAAGGAACTAGCATTTCTTTCTAAGTTGCTCCCATGACCCAGCCCAACTGGCACCCAAAGCAAATACCCAGGTGCGCACAGATGGTGTGAGAGTGGGTACTCCTAAGCATGAAAGATCACATTTTTCTTCTCTTCCATTCTCTGGGAAGGGCAGTGGGGACGGGCCCAGAGCAAGCAAATGAGGATGCAGGTCACTCATTCATGTTTAGAGACCAAGGGATACAGAAAAGCAACAAGGGCACTGAGATCTTATGAAGTGGTGGGTAGGGTGCTGGAGGGCACCTTGCAGTGAGTGTTGGCTGGGTTCGCAAGCCGCTTTTATGGACGGTACATCAGAAGCAAGATGCTTGCCTGGGGCTGGCGAGTGGAATTTATATAGGAGTTAGAAGATGGATATGAATGTTTCGTTTATTAACATAACGGTAAAATCACTATAGAAAATCCAGAAAAGGCATCAAAGTATAAAAAAGAAAAACATCGCCCCAAATATCGTAGTTCCTTCATTTCACTTGAACATTTCCCATTTTCACAAACTTTGAGCAAAAGCATGATTAAGAAATGGCTGCATGACATTACATTGTAGGGATATACCATACATGATGTAATTAGCCATTGGACTTTTGTTGGACATTTATTCCTAATTTTTGGCTCTTCTGACAACATTGTAGTCAATACCCTTAGTCCTTATTTCTGAAGTGAAAGCACTGGGTCAAAGGAGGTCAACATTTTACATTCTCTTGACTCATATGGCCAAGTTTTTGCATCATTTGGCCTTTTCGCAGGCAGTGAATGAATGCCCGACTCACCACTTAGCTTACATGAAATATTACCATGAAAAAGCCTGGCCAATTAGATACGGGAAAACTGCTTTAATATGCTTTGGTGCTTCTCTTGATTGCTAATAAGGGTGAACAGTTTTCAAAGATTCACTTGCCATTTGTATTCTTTTGTGAATTGTGGATTTATGCCATTTTAAAAAAACATACTTTATTATTATTTTTTAAAATCAATTAATTAATTAATTAATTATTTTGGCTGTGCCGGGTCTTAGTTGTGGCACGTGGGATCTTTAGTTGTGGCATGCGGACTTCTTAGTTGCAGCATGCATGCGGGATCTAGTTCCCTGACCAGGGATCGAACCCAGGGCCCCTGCATTGGGAGCGCAGGGTCTTACCCACTGGATCACCAGGAAAGTCCCTATGTCATTTTTATATTGTGATGCCCAGTGGTTTTATTATTAATTTATGAGTTCTCTCTATATTAAAAACATTAGTACCTTTCTATATTTGTTGCAAAAATTTTCCAGTCTGTCATTTACCTTTTAGTTTTGCATATGGTATTTTTTCATGTTTTACAGGGAGAAATTTTTCATTTTTAAACGGCAAATTTATCAGTCTTTTCCTCTTGTGGTTTCTTTCATTGTGATTTTACATTTAGAAGGTGATTCCCTGCTTTGATAGCTGAGACCTATTATTCTATGTTTTCTTAGAGTGTTTTGGCTTTATTTTATTTTATTTTTTTTGCATTATGCAGGCCTCTCACTGTTGTGGCCTCTCCCATTGCGGAGCACAGGCTCCGGATGCGCAGGCTCAGCGGCCATGGCTCATGGGCCCAGCTGCTCCGCGGCATGTGGGATCTTCCCAGACCGGGGCACGAACCCGTGTCCCCTGCATCGGCAGGCGGACTCTCAACCACTGCGCCACCAGGGAAGCGCTTGGCTTTATTTTTTACATATAACTTGTCTGGACTTGAACCGAACTGATCTTGGGGTAAGCTGTGAGATACAATTCTAACCATTTTTCTTGAAAGTTATCAATTATCTCAATAACATGTATAGTGTTATTTATTTCTCACTAATATGTGAAGCCACCTTGGCCGTACATTAAATTTTTCTGTATACTAGGGTGTTTCTGGATTATCTGTTCTCTACCTCTTCTCTAGCTCTTGAGCCTTACAACTTATGCTTCACTTAAATTTTTTTTTGTAGATTAGAGCATGTTTTAACATCTGGTAGAGTGAGTTTCTCTTTATCATTCTTCTTTTGCCAAATAAGTCTGGGTTATTCTGATCACCTATTAATGTAAATCAGTTCTCATGAATCAGAATCATCTGCAAAATAAAATTCTGTTAGAATGTTGACTGGAATTGCATTAAACAAATATTAATTTAGGAGTACAGGAACAATTTGCTTATTATAAGGTAGGTTATGTTAACAGAACCCCCACAGGGGAAGTGATGGGCTGGACCACGCTGAGTATCTAAATGCACGGGCTTCCATAGAGAATGGCCTTTCATTGTGTGTTTGGAAACAGGGGTAGCCGACATGACATCCGGGGGAAAGGGGATGGAGGGGATAGCATATCCTCTCCCGTCCCTCCCACTGGCCTAGGTTTGAGTTCCACTGAAGAGAGGGCTCAAGGAAGAATTAATGGACTTATTTTCAAGAGCAACCCTCTGGGACTTGGGGCCCCACTTATATGCTTAGGGGGTCAGGTGACAAACCTGTGCAGGACTCGGGGGAGGGGCATCCCTCCCCTGTGAACCCAGAAATGGCCACTCTGAGGCATTTTCATGATGGGCAATTTCTTTCTTTCTTTCTTTTTTTAAACACCTTTATTGGAGTATAATTGCTTTACAATTGTGTGTTAGTTTCTGCCTTATAACAAAGTGATGCTGGGCAATTTCATCAGCAGTGGGTGAGGGTCCCTCAGGGCACTGGTGAGGACAGGAGATGGGCACAGCAGAGCAGAGGGGAGCTGTGTCTTTTTGCTGACAACACCCAAATTGACATGTTTAGCTGAACATCAGACTCTTGATTTTCCCCCTCAAACATGGGTCCTGCCCACCCCCCCACCATGTCTACAGCTCTTCATCTCCATCTCTATGGCACACTCAGGCCAAAATCCTCTTTACCTCACCCCCAAATTAGTCCATCAGCAATCCTGTTGACTCTGTCTTCAAAATAAACCCAGTATCGGACCACTTCCATCTCCCGTCTGGAAGCCTCCACAGGCCTCCTGCTTACTTCCTCTCTAGAGCAGCACAGGGATTTTCTTTCTGCTTCTTGATGGGCTTTATTTATGGTTTGAAATTCATTTTGGTACTGAAAAGCAATTAAATGTTATTTTTAATCTCTAAAGGTTTTTTAAAAATTGAAGTATAGTTGGTGTATAATATTATATAAATTACAGGTATACAATGTAGTGATTCACAGTTTTTAAAAGTTATACTCCAGGGGGCTTCCCTGGTGGTGCAGTGGTTGAGAGTCCGCCTGCCGATGCAGGGGACACGGGTTCGTGCCCCGGTCCGGGAAGATCCCACATGCCGTGGAGCGGCTGGGCCCGTGAGCCATGGCCACTGAGCCTGCGTGTCCGGAGCCTGTGCTCCGGAACGGGAGAGGCCACAACAGTGAGAGGCCTGTGTACCGCACACACGCACACAAAACTTGTAAAAAAAAAAGTTATACTCCATTTATAGTACTACAAAATATTTGCTGTATTCCTCATGGCGTACAATATATCCTTGTAGCTTATTTTATGACTAACAGTTTGTACCTCTTAATCCTCTCCTCCTATCTTGCCCCTCCCCTTTCCCTCTCCCCACTGGTAACCACTGGTTTGTTCTCTGTATCTGTGAGTCTGCTTCTTTTTCGTTATACTCACTAGTTTGTTGTACTTTTTAGATTCTACATATAAGTGATTTGTGTTTGTCTTTCTCTGTCTGGCTTACTTCACTGAGCATAATACCCTCCAAATCCATCCATGGTGTTGCAAATGGTAAAATTTCATTCTTTTTAAGGCTGAGTAGTATTCCATTGTGTGTGTGTGTGTGTGTGTGTATCACATCTTCTTTATCCATTTATCTGTTGATGGACACATAGGTTGCTTCCATATCTTGGCTATTGTAAATAATGCTGCTATGAACACTGGGGCGCATATATCTTTTCAAATTAGTACTTTTTTTTTTTTTTTTTACAAAATATACCCAGGAGTGGAATTGCTGGGTCCTATGGTAGTTCTATTTTTAGTTTTTGAGAAACATGCATACTATTCTCCACAGTGGCTGCACCAATTTACATTCCCACCAACAGTGCATGAGGGCTCCCTCTTCTTCATATCCCTGCCAACATTTGTTATTTGTATTCTTTTTGATGATAGTCATGCAGAGGGAGATTTTAAGGTAGGAATCAGTTCAGGACACTGTTCTGCATGAAGCCCTCTCTTGGGTCCCATCAGAGTGAACTCCAACCCCGGCCCCTTCTGGTCCCTGCTCCCCTCCCCACTTGCCCCTATCACTCTGGCTGCTGGAACAGGTGTATCCCTTCCATCACAGGGCCTTTGCCAGGAAGTCCACTCCTAGAGCTCCTCGGTTTTCACGGCTCCATGTGAAAGTCACCCTTCCACAGAGAGGCCTTTCCTGACCACCATTCCGTGTAAAATACTGCCTCTCCCAGTTCCCCAGTCACTCTCTCCCTGCTTTGCTTTCTTCATAGTACCATATATATATATATATATATATATATATAGTCATTGAGATATAATTGATTTACAATGTTGTGTTAGTTTCAGGTGTACAGCAAAATTGTTCAGTTATACAGATATATATATATATATATATATATATATATATATATATATATATATATATATATATATATATATAGGGTTTTTCCGTAAGATCTTACAGAAAAACCCAAACAAACTTTTTGGCCAACCCAATATATATATATATATATATTCCTTTTCAGATTCTTTTCTATTATAGGTTATTATAAGATATTGAGTATAGTTCCCTGCATAGCACTTTTTAATATTCAAAATTTACTTATATATTTTTGTGGTTAAAGGAAGAGGCAGGAGAGAGTACCTACCCATTTTCTCCTAACACAGCCGCCACTGGCCACATGTGCCTCTTTACATTTATATTAATTAAAATTAAATAAAATCTAAGATCCGTTTTCAGTTGCACCAGGCACATTCCGAGTGCTCAGTAGCTGCACGTGGCTGGTGGCTACTGTATTAAGCAATGCGGGCCATCGCTCTCACTGAGGGATGTTCTACCGGACGGCGCTGTTCTAGAATATAAACTCCACAAAGGCAGGAACTCTTCACTGTGATTTCCCCGGAACCTAGAGCGGTATTTGGTCCACCGTATGCTTTCCATAAAGACTGGCTGAACGTTAAATTAACTGCAGAGTGGCTACCCTGAGGGAACTGCTGCTGATGCGGACCAGTGATGTACGGGAACATCTCTCGTGGACGCTCAGTGATGTGGGTGCGTGCATGTGTATTGCGTGCATGTACACTGCACGTGTGTGTGCGCTTACACGAACATGCCTGCACTTGCACGTATGTGCACATGTTGCACGTGTTGTGTGTGCACGTGTGAATGTGTGTGAGTGTGCACGAGGGCTTCTATGAGCGGAGGAACTCGGTAAGGGAAAGGAGGTCCTACAGTTCTGTAGGGGTTACCGCTGACGTAGCAGAATGTGGCCAAATCTGTGCCGCCTTTCCAAGAGGCCTGGGCCTTTGGATTATGATTTTTAAAAGAGAGGGAGCAGAAGACGACTTTTCTTTTGCAGAACAAAGAAATTGGGCAGGAATAGGTGCAGGGGAGAGCAGAGACTTTTTCACAGAAACTCCTTTATCTAGAATTATTTAAATCTGTTGACAAGTGAGGCCAAGAAATGAGCCAAATTTGTGGTGAAATATCCTAAAAGCTTTCTGATGTTCTACGAACTGTGGTTCAGAATAGACGGTATCTTCTAAAACGTATTTGGCAACCAGGGGTGAAAACCACAGCAGATTAAAAAGAAGGGAAGATGAAGGAAGGAAAGAGAGGGGTGGGGAGGGCTCAGAAAACAGTGAGCCTTTGAAGAATTCCTCTCCCAAGGTCCCCCCAGTGAAGCTGCAAGAACCACTGCCCTTGGAAGAATAATCCGAGCACAACAAGGGGGTGAGTGTCTGCAGAGCAGTGGAGACTTGGCGTCTGTCTTTCTGAAAGTCTGTGAGCCACCAGTGAGGGGACCAGCGCCACGAGGCCTGCTACTCGCTGGCGTGAAGGCTGCATATTTCTGGCCAAGTCTTCAGGTTCAGGTGTACACTTGCCCAAGTTAGCAAAAATAAAAAACAAATGAATGCATGAATAAAATGCACGTTAAAACTCTGACACAGTCCCTTCCGTGGCGGGTGGTGAGTATCCCAGCAGACCGGCTCCATGTCGCGGGCCTCGCCCTGGGCCAGTTTCCCGGCGGGTCTGAACTGCGTGCAGGCACGTTCTGTACCGACCTGAAAACACTCCACTTCAAAGCAGCACCGAGTGGTCCCCAGGCTGCTCCAGCCACTGTGCTGAGGGCCCAGCGGTAGGTGGGGAGCCTCAGAGGCAATCCCTGCCCTTGGGGGGAGTGGCCCGAGCAGATTAGAACTAAACACCATTGTGTTTAAGATCCTGGTGCCCAGAAGGAGGGGAGAGGTGAGAAGTTTCCTTCCTCTATGGCTCTTCTCCATCACGCCTCTTTCTGTCTTGAATCCCACCCCTCACAGCACAACTAAGAGCATCACACGTACATGTTACACGGAGAAGGAACCCAAACACCAAGTACAGACTCTTGCCTCCTTTGCCTGTTTTTGCGATTGATTGGATTTTTTTAAAATATAAATTTATTTATTTATTTTTGGCTGCATTGGGTCTTCGTTGTTTTGTGCAGGCTTTCTCTAGTTGTGGCAAGAGGGGGCTACTCTTCGTTGCGGTGCGTGGGCTTCTCATCGCGGTGGCTTCTCTTGTTGCGGAGCACGGGCTCTAGGCGCATGGGCTTCGGTAGTTGTGGCTCGTGGGCTGTAGAGCACAGGCTCAGTAGTTGTGGCGTACGGGCTCAGTAGTTGTGGCTTATGGGCTCCAGAGCGCAGGCTCAGTAGTTGTGGCGCACGGGCTTAGTTGCTCCGCGGCATGTGGGATCTTCCTGGACCAGGGCTTGAACCCGTGTCCCCTGCATTGGCAGGTGGATTCTTAACCACTGCACCACCAGGGAAGCCCCGATTGACTGGATTTTCCTTTTATCCGCTATGGTATTTATTATGTGCCACAAAGAAACCCCAACTAGTGAGAAATGACACCACCTTGGAATAGATAGTATATAAGGAAAGTGGCTAGCCTGTATAGACAATTATCAACAACTCATTCCTGGATGTCTGTGCAGGGCTCTCCCGTCACCACTTGGTGCTTCTTCAGTCATCATTCTTCCTGTTGTGAGTGGAATGCAATTCGATTAGAACCCTATTTACTGAATATGGGTTTGGGCCAGAACCCTGTGGATACGGGGCATACAAAGATGAAGAAATCATGGTTCTTGTCCTCAAGGAGTTCACAGCTGGTGTATTAGTCAGCTCGGGCCGCCATTACAAAGTGCACAGACTGGGCGGCTTAAACCTCAAAAATTTTTTTCTCACGGTTCTGGAGGCTAGAAGTCCGGGACCAAGATGTCTGCAGGGTTCGTTTCTTCTGAAGCCTCCCCGCTTGGCTGCAGATGGACCCCTTCTCACCGTGTCCTCACATGGTCTCCCTTCCGTGCGTGCCTATCTCTAATCTCCTCTTCTTACGAGGACACCCGTCAGACTGGACTAGGGCCCACGCTGAGGACTTCATTTAAGGTGACTTAATCCCCTCTTTAAAAACCTTATCTCCAGATATAGCCACATTCTGAGGGTTGGGATTCCAACGTATGAATTTGGGTGGGGACACAATTTAGCCCTTCACAGCTGGGCGGGGCAGGGCCATCTGAATACCCCTCGATGGCACACGGTGATCCCCACGTGCAGCCCTCAAATCCTGTCCGAGAGCCTACGAGTGCCAGACACACTTGTAGGTCCTGAGGATGCAGGAGTGAGCAGACAGGAACCTCTGCTCTTGTGGAGCTCACATTCACACGAATAAACAAGCAGAAGCCGACACTGATAAGCACAAAGGAGAAGAGTCAAGCAGAGAAGAGGATGGGGTGGGAAGTGAGGTGACCTATGATTATTTTATCTTATTGAAGTGTAGTTGATTTACGATGTTGTGTTACTTTCTACTGTACAGCAAAGTGATTCAGTTATGTGTGTGTGTGTGTGTGTGTGTGTGTATATATATATATATATATATATATATATATTCTTTTCCATTACGGTTTATCACAGGATATTGAATATAGTTCCCTGTGCTATGCAGTATGACCTTGTTGTTTATCCATTCTATATATAATAGTTTGCATCTGCTAACTCCAAACTCCCAATCCATCCCTCCCCCATGCCCCCTCCCCCTTGGCGACCATAAGTCTGTTCTCTACATCTGTGAGTCTGTTTCTGTTTCCTAGATAAGTTCATTTGTGTCATATTTTAAATTCCACATATAAGCGATGTCATATGGCATTTGCCTTTCTCTTTCTGACTTATTTCACTTAGTATGATAATCTCTAGGTCCATCCATGTAGCTGATAATGGCATTGTTTCATTCTTTTTCATGGCTGAGTAGTATTCCGTTGTATATATGTACCACATCTTCTCTATCCATTCATCTGTCAGTGGACATTTAGGTTGCTTCCATGTCTTGACTATTGTGAATAATGCTGCAATGAATATTGGGGTGCATGTATCTTTTCAAATTATGGTTTTCTCCAGATATATGCCCAGGAGTGGGATTGCAGGATCATATGGCAACTCGACTTTTAGTTTTTTGAGGAACCTCCATACTGTTTTCCATAGTGGTTGCACCAACTTATATTCTCACCAACAGCGTAGGAGGGTTCCCTTTTCTCCACACCCTCTCCAGACTTCGTTATTTGTAGACATTTTGATGATGGCCATTCTGACTGATGTGAGGTGGTACCTCACTGTAGTTTTGATTTGCATTTCTCTAATAATTAGTGATGTTAAGTATCTTTTCATGTGCCTGTTGGCCATCTGTACGTCTTTTTTAGAGAAATGTCTATTTAGGTCTTCTGCCCTGCCCATTTTTCTTTTTTTTTTAAATTTAATTTAATTTTTTAAATTATTTTTTTAAACATCTTTATTGGAGTTTAATTGCTGTACAATGGTGTGTTAGTTTCTGCTTTATAACAAAGTTATCAGCCATACATATACATATATCCTCATATTTCTGCCCATTTTTCAATTGGGTTGTCTGTCTTCTCAATATTGAGTTGTATGAGCTGTTTGTATATTTTGGAAATTAAGCCCTTGTTGGTTGCATCATTTGCAAATATTTTCTCTCAGTCTTTAGGTTGTCTTTTTGTTTTGTTTATGGTTTCCTTTGCTGTGCAAAAGCTTATAAGTTTGATGAGGTCCCACTTGTTTATTTTTCTTTTTATTTCTATTGCCTTGGGAGACTGACCTAAGAAAACATTGGTAAGATTTATGTCAGGGCTTCCCTGGTGGCGCAGTGGTTGAGAGTCCGCCTGCCAATGCAGGGGACACGGGTTTGTGCACCGGTCCGGGAAGATCCCACATGCCGCGGAGCGGCTGGGCCTGTGGGCCATGGCCGCTGAGCCTGCGTGTCTGGAGCCTGTTGCTCCGCAACGGGAGAGGCCACAACAGTGAGAGGCCCACGTACCGCAAAAAAAAAAAAAAAAAAAAAAGATTTATGCCAGAAAATGTCTTGCCTATGTTCTCTTCTCAGAGTTTTATGTTGTCATGTCTTTTTAAAAAAAAACTTTTATATTTATTTATTTATTTGGCTGATCCAAGTCTTAGTTGCAGCATGTGGGATCTTTACTACCATGTGTGGGATCTTTGTCGTGGCACACAGGATCTTTTTCAGTTGCGGCACATGGGATCTTTGTTGTGGCATGTCGGATCTTTTAGTTGTGGCACGCTGGATCTTCACTGCAGCATGCGGACTCTAAGTTGAGGCATGCGGGCTCTTACTTGTGGCATATGAACTCTTAGTTGCGGCATGTGGGATCTGGTTCCTTGACCAGGGATTGAACCCGGGCCTCCTGCATTGGGAGCATGGAGTCTTAACCACTGGACCACCAGGGAAGTCCCTGTCATATCTTATATTTAAGTCTTTAAGCCATTTTGAGTTTATTTTTGTGTATGGTATGAGGGTGTGTTCTAACTTCATTGATTTATATGAGGCTGTCCAAATTTCCCAACACCGCTTGCTGATGAGATGGTTTTTTCTTCGTTCTATATTCTTGCCTCCTTTGTCAAAGATTAATTGAACATAGGTATGTGGGCTTACTTCTGGGCTTTCTATTCTGTTCCATTGATCCCTATGTCTGTTTTAGTGCCAATACCATGCTGTTTTGATTACTGTAGCTTTGTAGTATAGTATGAAGTCTGGGAGAGTTATGCCTCCTGCTTTGTTCTTTCTCCTCAGGATTGCTTTGGCAATTCTGGGTCTTTTGTGGTTCCATATGAATTTTAGGATTATTTGTTCTAGTGCTGTGCAAAATGCCACAGGTAAGTTGATAGGGAGCCTATTAAATCTGTAGATTGCTTTGGGTGTGTGGGGCGGCCTGTGATCTTAAGCAGAGAGGTCAGGGACTCCTTCTGTGAGAAAGCCTCACTGGAGCATTCAGACATTGCAGACACAAGGAGGAGAAAGAGTTTATGAAACACAGAGGAGGCCGAACTTAATTGTGTAGGACAGGCGGGAAAAGGATGCTAAAGGCTTCACAGGGGAGGTAACTTTCTTCTTAAAAGAAAACGGTCTTGACTATGATTAATTGAAATTTTCCCTACTTTGTTGATGAACCCTCATAACCACCCTGCAAAGCAGTGGTCATTAGCCTCAATTGATGGAAGAGAGAACCCAGGCCAGGGAGGATAATTGCCTTGCCCAAGGTCACATGACTAGTTCATGGCAGAGGTGGGATTTAAACAAAGTCCACTCAAGCTGCAGCCGTTCTCTCTGCACACTGCACAGCCTCCCTGGGTAAACAGGGCTCCAAAGGCGGAGTTGGATCCTGCCGAGAGAATGAGAGTGATTCCAAGTAGAGGAACAGAGTACTGCCAGGCAGAGGACACAGCAACAGCAAGGAAATGTCAGAGGAATGACAAGGACTGAGGCTAAAGGGCAGGCGTGAGGGCAGCCCAGAAGTGCCTGACAAGTCAGGTTGGGCTAGACTGTGAAGGGCCATGCTAAGGAGGTAGGATTTCATTCTGCTGGTGAAGGAGTTGCAAGGCCTTTTAGGCAGGATCATGGAAGCAGCAGGGTCTGGGAGATAAGTTTGGGGGGTGGGGATGGCAGGAAAAGAAGGCACAGTAATGAAGGTAATCCCCAAGCCAAACAGATGAATAATCATCTTTAACCTCAAGTTCAATAGTCAGGGCCCAGGCTGCTAAGAGACATCCCTCTCTCCAGTCTTTAGGTTTGCTTTTGTATTTGGAACTATCTCCCATTCAGTTTGGACTTCCTTCTCCACCAAGGAGTGGCTGGATAATTTGGGTTTAAATGTGGCAAAACGGATTCTCCCTTAGTCATTTTCCCGGTAACAATGATGGCGAACATTCACTGAAAGCTTAGTATGTGCCGAGTGCTAAGTGTTTCATTTCTCAAAAACCCTATGTAGACACTGAAGCTCAGAGAGGTTAAGGAGCGTGGCCATGGTCACACAGCCTGGAGCAGTAGAGTTGGGATACAGATCTTTAAGTGTAGGCAAATCACCCGGTGATCTTGTTAAAATACAGACTTGGATTCAGTAAGTCTGGGGTGGGACTGACATTCTGCATTTCTAACAAACTCCTAGGTAAGGATGACACTGCATGGGTGGAAGGCTCTCCGGGTGAGCACTTTCCCGCTGTCATCCCCTTGGTCTCCCTCCTCCTCGCTCTGCTCATTTCCAGACACAGGGCACTAGCATTTCCTGACCTTCCCTGGGAGTGACCTGTGGCCCTCAGGGGGAGGAAGAATGGGTCAAACTGTCAAATCAGCCCCTGGAAACTCTTTGCAAGGTGGCTTCCACATAGCCTGGCTGTCAGATGAGGGAAATGTCCACGCCTTGACCTCCCTAGGGAGGCTCTGGGGGAGGTGAAGAGTCAGACTGCAGAGGCCCCCTGTGGCCGGGGTCTCTAGCCCGAGGGGGGTCAGAGGTTGGAGTTAGTGGAGGAGCCTGGGGCCCTCGGGGGAGGGTGGGTGGGCACACGTGCCACTCTCAAGGAATCACACCTTCAGGCTCCGGCGGGACACCACTTCTGATTTCAGAGCTTTTCACTGGGGCTGTCAGAGGAAATAACGGGACTGTCTCTGAACTTTCAAAGGAAGCATCTTGTCAAGACATCAAAGCCCAGAAGGATGCTTTTAGCTTTGCTGGGTCTTCTGACAGAGCTGTTAACAGATTCTGCCACAGTTCATCAAGGGTAGATCTTTTGTGTGTGTGTGTGTGTGTGTGTGTGTGATTGTTCTTTTATGTTTTAAAGTCACAACATTGTCCTCACTGCACTGCACCCCAGAAGAAGGAATTCTGATGGGCAGGTATGTTGTGATGGTGATGGTTGCGGGGAGATAGGTGGAGAAAGGAATGGGATGCAGGGATCCTGGGTTTTGCTCTAAGCTCCCAGCTCTCTCCTTATCTGTCTCCATCCTTGTCTCCATTTATCCCAGCTGTGAAATGAGAGAGGCTTTTGAAGTGTCACTGGTGACCCTCAGTTAATTCCTGAGCTTTACTGATTTCTCCCAAGCTTACCTGAAATCTAAACTTGAATTTTGGGGGTGGGCCTATAGGGTGGCCCCCAAACCATCAGATGCCGCCTGGGGTGCTTTGTAAAAATGCCCATTCCTGAGCCCCAGTCCAGACTTATTAATCCCAAGCATCCAGGAGCAGGCCAGGAATCTGCATTTTTAGCAAGCAGCCACCATGACCGATGGGCAGCCAGGTTCAGTGGCCTCGGCCAGAAGCCATCAGTTGGCCTCTCCTGATTCAGAAGTGGTTGGGCTCAGGCCAACCCTGTGCTGTGAAGATGGGAAATATTCCTCGCTGTGTTCTGTGCTGGACCAGGGTAAATTAGCGTGCTCCCCGGGGAATGACAGTTCGGAGGATGATGCAGAAATGGGGGAAGAATTGTACCAAGGAACGATGCTGGAAGAGAAAAGAACACAGAATACAGGGCACTCGATAATGGAGTGTGAGACATCTTTAGAAACAACAGGGTACATAGCAGCAGAGTCGGTGGCTGGGGAGGTGAGCTTTAAGAAGCTGTTTCCCATTATCTCTGTTTGTGCTTAACTTTTTTTTTTTTTTTGCGATACGCGGGCCTCTTACTGCTGTGGACTCTCCCATTGCGGAGCATAGGCTCCGGATGCGCAGGCTCAGCGGCCATGGCTCACGGGCCCAGCCGCTCCGCGGCATGTGGGATCTTCCCGGACCGGGGCACGAACCCGTGTCCCCTGCATCGGCAGGCAGACTCTCAACCACTGCGCCACTAGGGAAGCCCTGTGCTTAACTTTTATTGCTCAGTTTCGCAGACTTTTTTTTTTGTTTGTTTTTGAAGTAAAGAAGGGTTTGCTGATCTGGTCAAATGTAGGCAGGATAATGTAGTCACAAGATGCCATTTACATGCATAATCTTTATCATTCCCACAACACCCACAGACGGTGATGCTCTCCATTTCACAGATAAGGAAACCGAGGCTCAGCGAGGTTAGCTGGCTTGCTGAGGAGGGTGGAGCCCCGACCATCCTTGGCTCTACGCCCACTGCTGGGTCCCGGTAACACACAGTTGCTAATTGTTAACAATTCCATTTCCTGACACTGGGTCTATAAATTAGGTTTCTCACAAATTCTGAGTGGCTCTTCCCCACTGGGAGTGTTCAAAAGAGTAAGCTTTTAATTGAATTGTAATGTCTTTTTCAACTTGCTACTCCGAGATGCTCTCTTATTAGGTGGAAGAAAGCTTGCGTGGTCTCTTCCAGCCAAAAATTTTCAGTGGATGAAATGAAATTCATGAAATGAAATGGTGACATTAGCGTCATCATGCATTTAGGTGACACAGAGCTCTGAGAGGAGGCTGGTGTCCTGCTAGCAGTGGGTAGGAGTGGTGACTTGAGGTGGGGTAGGAAGTACGCAGGGACAAAGAAAGCCGGCCACGCCTGAGAAGGCAGGTCCATTTTGGGCCCACGTGAGCCTGGGGCCCAGAATTTACTTTTACTCAAAGCAGTGAATTCCAATGGCTGTCCTGCTCCCCCTTAGTTCCCACCACTAGTGCCCACGTGGTGGGTGGAAGGGGCCACAGGCTGGAACCAGGCCTCCCGGTTTGAATCCTGGCTCTGCCACTTACTAACAGCAGTCCGCCCTTCTCTGGCCACAGCTGGGATGCCCACTGCCCAGGTCCCGAACCCACATGCGGCCTGGAGAACACCAACCGCAGCACGCTCGTTCACCGTTGCCAGCCTCAGTCCTTGCGTCTGTGAAATGGGTGGATCTCCACCTGCAGGGTTGGACTGAATGAGACGCTTTAAAGCTGGCACGATCTGGTTCCCTAAAAGGGTGACTTTAATGAGTGAGCTGGTATTAGTGATGAGGGACTTGACAAAGTGAGGTTCAGAGGTACCGTTCTGCCCCTCGTCCTTCTCAGGCCCCCCTGGGAGCATCCTGACCTTTTCCCCCACAGCCCCTCAGCTGCCAGTCCCCGTGCCATGTGCTGTGTGTTTACACGCACTCATCTCACCTGAGTCATGCTGCTCCGACATACTCATCTTCTGTTCATACCCACAGATATTTCTATGGCAACTGTGCCAATATCTTAATTCTCCCAACTTTCCCTCTCTGTTTTAGTAGAAGATTTTGCTTTCTATCTTGCTGAGAAGATCAAGGTCACTTTCTTCCCCATCTCCACACTCGTCTCTTTTCTCTCTACGTCGGAGGAGGTAGCGGGTCTCCCTGTTATAAGTTAACCCATCCACCTGGCCTCGAGGCCTGCCCTCTGCTCCCCAGGGACCCTAGCCCAGCACTCATCGGCTCCCTCAACTCTTATCTCCCTTCACTGGATCCCCTTCCCTCTGGGTCATGAGCACCTCGGTTTGCCATTTCCCTAAAAAAGTAGACAAAAGCAAAACAAACATGAAAAGCAACATCAAAGTTCCCAAAGCTGCTCAATTCCACCATCGTCTACACGTTATTATGCAACTCCTGCTTCCTAGGGCAGAGGCTCCCGAGTGAAAGAGACTGGCCTTCTGGGTCTGGCGCCACCACTCACTGGCGTGTGAACCTGGACAAGTTACACCCGTCCTCCGAAGCCTCAGCCTTTCCATCAGTAATCTGGGGATGAAAATGGTACCCATGGGGTGCTGGGGTGCTCGAAGGGGTGCTGAGAGTATCCAGTGAGCTCTCTGCGCACAGCGTTTGCCTCCGGGCCCCAAATACAATAAGCTCTGAGCCTGCAACGCAGGGACGGTACCTGCTGTTAAGATCATGTAACCATCAAACATCTCAAAGGAAGTTCGAGATGACTGCTGTCCGCCCCTCCTGTTACTGCCCCCTTCATCCCTCACCTCTGCGCATTCTGTCCTCCTTGCTCTGTCGACGCTTTTCTCTTAAACTGCCAAATATATCCCACATCACTGCCTCTGTGGGGCAAACTGCCTTCCTTAAATCGCCTCCCCTTGGCTCTCCTGGGTGGTGCCCCTTGTTCTCTTCCTGGCAGCTCCTACTTTGCTTCCTCATCCATTTTCTGCTGTCACCTCCATGCTCTGGGCCTCTTCTCATCCCTCTCCTCTCCATTGTCCTTGGTGATCTCACCCATCCCAAAGCGCTAAACTCACCCTTGCAGACAGACGTCTACCAAACGAGCCTTTCTAGCCTCGGCTCCTCTTTGCAGAGCCCCAGACCTTCCTTTCCCACCTCTAGCTGACAGCGAGGACAGGCTACATGGACTTGTAACTGGACAAACGCTGGAGCAGCCGCTCTCCACTGAAACACGATGTTTTGAACAAGACAAAGATGATTCATGAAGACCAAGGAAAATAATACATGAATTCAAAACAAAAAAAAATGCACAATCCACTCCCACGCAGTTGAACAGGCTCTGCTCCGTCACCCCCACCTGGAAGGTGGCTCTAAAGAGGAAATTTGGTCTTGGAGCCTCTTCCGAGCGTGGCTTCTGTGCGTCTCTGACCCTCACCGGGAGCCTCAACTTGAACACGTGTAGAACCAAGCTCCCCACCCGTCTCCCAAACCCGATCTTTCCGTAACACTCCTCATTCCCAACGGAAGCATCCCGGTCTTCTTAGTCATTCGGGCTGGAAACCCAGATTCCTCTTGCTCTCCACTCCCTCCCCACCCCACAGTTAATTATGTCCCAGGCCCTCCCAACTCTGCTTCCACAATGGCATCCTTCATTCCTCTGCTCCAGGCAGGGTCCCCCCTCCTGGTTTCTCCCAGCAGCTGCAATGACTCCCTACAGCCTGGCCTGGCCTCTGGGCTTCACCTTCCTCCTCTGGCCAGGGCAGTCCACTTCTTTCTAGAGAAAGACCCCCACCCACTCTTAGCCCCTGTGGATCCTCCCGCAGTGGGCGTGTGATTTGGTCCTGACCACTCAGTACATCATGTCCCCCAACGAGAGTGAGTGATTTAAGGAGTGGCCTGACGACCCGAGTGGCGCGGTCGGAACCAGCTGAGTTGAGAGGTGCAGAGTCCCCATCACATCCCTCTGCATGCCGCCACGCCTGAATCTGACGCACGCGTGGGCCTTCCCTTCCGGCAGTCTGCGTACGCCAGTCTGATGGGCTTTCTGGCACCTATGACTGAAAACGTCCTGACAGACGCGGATTCAGGCCAACCTCCTCGCTGCCACCATTTCTTTCTAAGACGGCAATCCTCAGTCTTTCCCTGATGGTAGACGTGCTAGGTGACATGCCCGTTTGCAACGTTCTCTCACTCTTGTCATGTTGGGTATCATTCCACACCATTCTCTTTCCCTTAAGAAAGAATCTCAGGATGTTAGCGGGAGTGCCATTCATATAGGGCAAACCTGGAGTCCTTGCTAATCAATAAAAGTACATCCTAAACAAACATCAGTGCTCTGTTTTCAGAAACAGATCTCTTGCCACTGCCTATGTCACAACTAATGCCATGATTAAACGTCATGTCTCTAAACGTGAATCTGACCATGTCATCCTCATCTTCAAAACCTCATTAGGAGTATTGGGAACTGGCTGTGAGCGGTGCTTTCTGCCACCCAATTTCACCTCAGTGCTCCATGCCTGTCCTACAGCAGTCCTGGTGTTTTAAAAGGGAAATACAGCAGAAGACCTATTCTTTGGAAGCAGAAACATGGACCTTGGAAAAGAGAACACAGCTCAGATGTTCATTCATTCATTCACTCATTCATACATACATTCATTCCTTCATTCCTTCTTGAGTGCCTGCTCTATGCCAGACACTGCTCTGATACTCAGGAAATAAGACATAAGATTCCTGCTTTCAAGGTGCCCACGATCTAGGAGGGGGAGACAGAAAATTGAAAACAAAGAACTTGTAGATAGTGGTTAAGTATTTACTCTGCAAAGAGTTCTTAAAAATGATGTGACGGGGGCTTCCCTGGTGGCGCAGTGGTTAAGAATCCTCCTGCCGATGCAGGGGACATGGGTTCGAGCACTGGTCCAGGAAGATCCCACATGCCGTGGAGCAACTAAGCCCGAGTACCACAACTACTGAGCCTGCGCTCTAGAGCCCACACACCACAACTACTGAACCTGTGTCACAACTACTGAAGCCCACGCACCTAGAGCCCGTGCTCTGCAGCAAGAGAAGCCACCACAATGAGAAGCCCGCACACCACAATGAAGAGTAGCCCCTGCTCGCCACAACTAGAGAAAGCCCACATGCAGCAATGAAGACCCAACGCAGCCAAAAATAAATAAATAAAATAAATACATTTAAAAAGAAAATAGAAAAAAAAATGATGTGACGGTGACTTAAAGACCTACTCTCATTTTTTTTTTTTTTTTTTGCCGTGCCAACTGCCTTGTGGGATTTTAGTTCCCCAACCAGGGATCGAACCCCAGCCCTTGACAATGAGAGCTTGGAGTCCTAATCACTGTCCCACCAGGGATTCCCCAAGACCTACTTTCAAGGAGGTAATCAGGAAAGCCTCTTTGAGGAGAGGACATCTAAGCTGAGCTCTTCATATCAAGAAACAGTAAACTTGACACAGTAACGAGTATCAATGAAAACAGAGGCAGAGACTCCCTGACTACCTATGACATTTGAAGTTCACTGCAAAGTAATTTTCAAATTATTCAGTTATTATTTAAAAATTATATTCCCTCTCAAAATACTTTTTTGGGAAAGGTCTTAAAAAGCTGCATTGAAAAGTACAACTTTTCACTTGCTAACATGAAAACAAAACTCTTCGATGGTTTCATAATGGGAAAAAGTTCTTTTCCCTACTTGGGACCGTTGAGGGATAGATGAGCATGAGATGAGTTGAGAGCTCCAAACATCTCCAAAAAACGGGAGGGAAAAGTCTAGACCTGTGAGTCTAGATCAAATAGTAAGAGAAATTTTAATCACAAGGAATACTTTGTATAAAGTGGATTAAAAAACAAAACCATAGCATACGGTTTTGTTTTCTATTAATAGATTGTTATTGGAGTATAATTGCTTCACACTGTGTTAGTTTCTGTTGCACAACAAAGTGAATCAGCCATATGCATACACATGTCCCCTCCCACGCTCCCTATCCCACCCCTCTAGGTCATCACAAAGCACCGAGCTGATCTCCCCGTGCTATGCTGCTGCTTCCCACAAACTATCTATTTTACATTTGGTAGTGTATATATGTCAATGCTACTCTCACTTCGCCCCAGCTTCCCCTTCCCACCCTGTGTCCTCAAGTCCATTCTCTATGTCTACATCTTTATTTCTGGCCTGCAACTAGGTCCATCAGTACCATTTTTTTAGATTCTATACATATGCGTTAGCATACGGTACTTGTTTTTCTCTTTCTGACTTAACTTCACTCTGTATGACGGACACTAGGTCCATCCACCTCACTACAAATAACTCAATTTCGTTTCTTTTTATGGCTGAGTAATATTCCATTGTATATATGTGCCACATCTTCTTTATCCATTCATCCGGTGATGGACACTTAGATTGTTTCCATCTCTGGGCTATTGTAAATAGAGCTGCAATGAACATTGTGGTACATGACTCTTTTTGAATTATGGTTTTCTCTGGGTATATGCCCAGTAGTGGTATTGCTGGGTCATATGGTAGTTCTATTTTTAGTTTTTTAAGGAACTTCCATACTGTTCTCCATAGTGGCTGTATCAATTTACATTCCCACCAACTGTGCAGGAGGGTTCCCTTGTCACCACACCCTTTCCATCATTTATTTATTTATATTATTATTTTAAAATATTTATTTATTTTTGGCTGCATTGGGTCTTCGTTGCTGCACGTGGGCTTTCTTTAGTTGTGGCAAGCAGGGGCTACTCTTCATTGAGGTGTGTGGGCTTCTCATCGCAGTGGCTTCTCTTGTTGTGGAGCACGGGCTCTAGGTGCGCGGGCTTCAGTAGTTGTGGCACGCAGGCTCAGTAGTTGTGCCTTGTGGGCTCTAGAGTGCAGGCTCAGTAGTTGTGGCACACGGGCTTAGTTGCTCCGTGGCATGTGGGATCTTCCCGGACCAGGGCTCGAACCTGTGTCGTCTACATAGGCAGGCAGATTCTCAACCACTGCGCCACCAGGGAAGCCCTCCAGCATTTATTGTTCCTAGATTTTTTGATGCTGGCCATTCTGACTGGTGTGAGCTGATACCTCATTGTAGTTTTGATTTGCATTTCTCTAATAATTAGTGATGTTGAGCATCTTTTCATGTGCCTCTTGGCCATCTGTATGTCTTCTTTGGTGAAATGTCTATTTAGGCCTTCCATCCAGTTTTTAACTGGATTGTTTGTTTTTTGATATTGCGTTCCATGAGCTGTTTGTATACTTTGGAGATTAATCCTTTGTCTGTTGTTTCATTTGCAAATATTTTCTCCCATTCTGAGGGTTTCCTTTTTTTTTGTTTGTTTATGGTTTTTTGTCTTGTTTATGGTTTCCTTTGCTGTGCAAAATATTTAAGTTTAATTAAGTCCCAATTGTTTATTTTTGTTTTTATTTCCGTTACTCTAGGAGGTGGGTCAAAAAAGATCTTGCTGTGGTTTATGTCAAAGAGTGTTTTTCCTATGTTTTCCTCTAAGAGCATACGGTTTTTTGAAGTCAAAATGAAGCAGTATCTTGATGGCTTATAAATAAAGACTTTGCACCCAAATGCCATTCTCTGCCTTTAACGAGAGAAGCCAAAGGAGAAAAACCAGAATCAAGAAGGTTCACAGGGCATCAGAGCTGGGAGGCTCGTAGAGGTGACCTAGGCCTGCCTGTTAGGTAAGGCCCACCTTGAGGTTTGGGAAGGGACAGGATATAAGTATGGCGAGAGGACCCAGTATATCATGGCCTATCTGCCCAGGCAGGTGGGTGAAGTTTCTCCCAGAGGCGGTTGTGTTGGGGTGATGGGTTCTGCTGGGTGGCTGTCTGTCCTCAATGTCATCCTGGGATCAAGGTGTTTTGAGCTGAACTCGTCCTTAAGAAGCCAGTTAAGCAGAGTGGGTATGTCTACTAGCTTTGGAATTAGAACAGACTTGGGTGTGAATCGAGGCTCCATCCAACAATTACCACTGTGATGAATGATAAAGCAGAAATTAGTGTTGTAGAAAGAGTACGACAAAGGCAAGTTTAACTTGATCCCATGGAGGACTGTAGATCCCAGCCAGGACAACCGGGAAATAGTCTCTGTGTGCGTCTGCCTGGGTTTCATATCGCAAATCTATCACATTGTAGCATCTTTACACCCTCTCTTTCTCTGAGCAATAATCTTGTGAAAAAAAAAAAAGCAACAAGATTAAGACATATTTTGAAGCAAAGTGGCTTCATTATTTTTGCAGTTAGTTCCTGTTGCTATCATCTTCTTCAAGGCAAAGCATCCTTTTTCTGGGTAGAAAGAATCATAACAGCCACCACCACACACAGGCCCACACGCCCACAAACACAGAAAGCCGGGGCTGGGGGAAGAGTGATGTGTTTCTGAAAGCAGGAAAAAAAAATCTCCCTGAGACAGAAAGAAAAAGGAATCAATTCTGGTTTTACGTGTCACATAAATAAATAAGGTGCTCTCAAATGTTTAAGACGGGCCCACTCTGATTTACAATCCATCATATTCTGCTATCAAAACATTTAGAGAGGCTGAGAGACTGCAGGGATTTATCATATCGACAATTCCCTGTGTAACCTTTTCCTTTTGCTCCTGCGGGTGATGTGCACACACTTCATCTTCTCGGAGCTGGGAGAGAAGTGAGATTTTTCTGTTCCCCAGGCATGGATCAGGGCGAGACAGGGCTTTTCAGCAGATGCTTAGATTCTGTCAGATCCCCTTCTCCATTCTAGCCCCCACCCCTCCCTCCAGCCCCTCCTTTGCATCCCCAAACCCACAGCTTTCTCTTGAACCCCTTTCATCTCTACCTCGAAGAGACTTCCCTTCATCTCAAAGCCTGGGATAAAGGCTGAAGGTTTACTCGTATTCTCTGATAGAATGTCCTCCACAAAGCCATTCATCCAAGCCAGTTAAATCCCAGACAAAAGTCTCACAGATTTAAGCCACATCCAGGGGTTGTATTTCTGCATCTCTTTGCATGGGGCCCAGGGTACCACAGGCTGAATCATGGGCCTCAAAGATAACCAGGTCCTAACCCCTAGGTCCTGTGGATGTAACCTTATATGGCAAAAGGAACTTTGATGATGTGATTAAATTAAGGATAGTGAGATGGAGAGATTATCCTAGATTATCCGAGGGGACCCTAAATATAACCACACGTGTCCTGATAGAGGGAAGCAGAGGGAAATTTGACTACAGATGAGGAGAGGGCGATGTGAGGATGGACGCAGAGATTGGAGTGATGCACTGTGAAGATGGGAGAAGGCACCACAGGCCAAGGAATGCAGGCAGCCACTGGGAACTGAAAAGGGCAAGGAGCCGGCGGAAGAATCTAGCCCTGCCAGCACCTTGACTTGAGTCTTGTGGATCTGACTGTTGATTCTTGACCTCTACAGCTTTCAGAGAACAAATCTGCGCTGTTTTGAGCCAACACCTTTGTGGTCATTTGTTACAGCAGCCATAGGACACCCTACGGTGGGCCAGCTGAGTGAGGATTGCAGCCTGTGACTCTCCTGTCACTCCACACGTCCTCTTTGGTGAGCTGCTTCCTGCTCCTAGGCAGAAGCTGGAGGCCCCAGTTCCACCAGCCCTGGAGAAGTAGGCTGCTGTCTCTTGGGATCGAGTAACGAGCTGGAGACCACAGCCCTGTTGGACTCGGATCCACAAGGCCAGGATCTGCTGCCTTCAGTTTCCACAAAATTGCCACAGTTACAGGATGATTCCCTCTGCTCCAGATTCTAAGATGATATTCTTTAGGGAAACACACGTGAGCGTGCACAGATTCACACCAGCACGGCCTGTTTGCTCTCCCTGCAAATCAGGTTCCAGATTCACCTTCCTCCCTCACCTTCCATGGCCACCACCCTGGCCTAGGTCGCCATCACCTCTCATCTGGGCCCCTGTGATCGCCTCCTGCCTGGTCTCCCAGCTTCCCATTCATGCCCCACCCTCCCCAACTCACTAATCCTCCAGAAACGTCCTTTAAAGTCATAAGTCACATCTGCTTCCATATCCTGACGCTCAGACTACACCCCCGGTGATTACACGAGAAGCTTGGGGTGGGGACCAAGCTTCGGTGTGTTTCAAAGCTCCCAGGTGATGCTGATGCAACCGCTCGAAGGGAGTGACGACGCGATGCACATTTGACCTACGCCCTCAGCTGTACCCCCGTGTTCAGAACACCTTTCTCTTGGAGGTGGCGTTCGTTACCTTGCGTGTGTCAAAGCCGAACTGTCTTTAAGGTGCCCTGATCCCTATCTTCCTTCTCACTTCCCAGGGCTGTGGGGAGGGTCACAGGAGATGACGGGCACACAGGGGCCTACCTGCCTTCTCCCCTCCCCCTCCCCTCTTCCTCTCTGTCTCCTTTCTTTCCCCCTTCCCTTGCCCGTCCCCCTCCCTCGTCCTTCCTTCTCGCTGTTAAAGGTCATGTAAGGGATGTGGTAGGTCACTCCGTGGTGGCACCTTCCTCTCTGGGCCCAAAGCACAAACTTCAGCCCCTCCCATGCAGCCAGCAGTGCACAGCTCCTGCAGAAATACTGTTGGCTCCCGGGGGTGCAGACACAGAGCCCCCTGCACAGCTGCACCCTAACACAACTAAACAGCTTCGGCCAGGCAGGGTGGAAGCTAGTATTCTTGGACAACTATGGGCCACAGACCACAAACTTGAATCCAGGCTTGTCCAGCCCCACTTATTTCACAAATGAGGAAACGGAGGCTTAGAGAGGTATCAGTGCCCTGGAACGGTACATGGACCAGGGGGTTTTGGACAAGTGGCCTCTGGTGGCCATGGGCAAGGCCTGCCCCACCTGGACCTGGAACAGCTCTCAGACCAGGGAGGGCTCCCATGATAACACCGAGGACCAGCCTTGGGTTGAAAGGGAGAGGATTCTGTTTGGCTTTGCCGACACGATGTCTTGGTTGAATAGACCAAGGACTGGCTGGGGGGGTGGAGGTAGGAGTGGGTGTGCCGGCCACCCACTCCCATTCCCTCTCCAGCCCTCAAGTCTGGTCGTGTCCTGAGTTTCCCCACTCCCAACACGTTGGGGACTCACAAGGAAAATGGGAAGGCAGGGTCTCTTTTGGGATCACCTTCACCATGGGGGCAAAATTCTTACCAAATCAGTCTCGTGTGAAAGGGCCCGAGAAAAGAATGATTTTTTTTTTCTTTACAATTTAAGCTTGAGAAGGAACCTGTAGGGGTTCCCTACTCTTCCAGCATCCCCCTTTCACATTTTCTGAGCAATTTTGCAAACTGCTGCTCTTTGGTAGAAAATTACTCGTCTGCGTGTTCCTCTTTGCCAACAGCCCTCCCCATCTCCACATCAATAATAATAACAGTAACGATGCTGACGGCAGTGAGCGCCCCTCAGGTCTGGAACGTGCGTTACAGTTCACAGAACGTTTTTACGTACATCGTCATATAGGAGCTCTTAATCCTCAGGAGGCAGAGCAGGAAATATTATAGCCTCTATTTTCCCATAAGGCCCCTGAGGCTGAGAGGAGGTTTCCTTCCGTGATGTCTCAGAACCTTCTTTACACCAGCTCTCTACTGTCACCTTCCTGCTGTACAAATAGGAGGTACAGCACTGAGCTGGCCTGCTGAATTGATGTCCGAACCCAAGTCTGATCCTTCGCTTGCCTTTGTGGTTTCTTTTCTTGGTGGGATACAATATTAATTAATTATAACCAACCACGTGGCCTCCATAGCTTCCTATATAGTTAGGTCTTTATTGGCAATTGATGTACTCTATAGATCAGTGTGAAAAAGACTGTGAGTTATGGATATATAAGGATAGGAAACAAAATAATACTTAGTGGATTTTTTTTTCAGACATGAGGGGCCTGTCTTTGTGATTTTTGTCCTTTTCCAGAGGCATTTCCAGCCGACGGTCATAAGGCTCCAACATGCTATGACCCTGGGTATGGGAGCTTGGTCACAATATTAAAAAAATATACACTGATGAATATCAAGGAGCAAAACCCTATACACGAATGAGAAATGGGGTTACTTCTTGGCTGACTGAATGGGTCGGAATGGTCACTGAGCATTGGTTGATGAAATATCAGCAGGCCCACAAGGGAAGAAATAAAAAGATTAGTACGTCAGTGTCATGAGTGGTATTAGAAAGAAACACGTTATAATATCATCTTGTTCGACGGAGCATTTCAGAGGGAAAAGGATATCTCCTTTTTCTCATCTGTATCATGGGGATACTAACTGCAAGTATTCCTCAGAAGGTTGTTGTGAGAATCAAACAATATGACCCATTGAAGAAAAGCACAGTATAACTTGGTATATGGAAAGTATTCAATGTAAATATTCTAACCAATCAGAGAATAAAAACATTAATAGCAACAACAATAACAATAGGACGTCCTATTCTCTTTTCTGCAAACCCAACTTGTTCCAAAGCCAAGATGGTCACTTGGCTTCCACAGTTTTCTGCCTGCAGGGGCACCAGACTCTCTGCCACCTGGGCTGGTGACACAAAGTCATCTCGGCTACTCCCTCTGGTGCCATTATTCCTTTGTGTGCCCAGGGCGTGCTACCTTAGCTCACGAGTATCTCTCCTTCCATCTGAATCCGAGCTCTATCATTTGCTTGTAATATTGTACATGTTTCCACACCAGTCCAAACCATCATCACACCTTGTCCGGACTGCCGAAATGGAATGGCTTTCCTTCTGTCCACGGTCTCCACTGTTCCAATCTGCCTTGTGCCTGCTGCCAGGCACATCTCCCCCAGTCTCTGACTTTCCTCCATCTCTTACGTCAGTAACGACCAGTCATGGCTCCCGCTCTCCACTGAATCCCATTCCAACTTGTCTGATGAGCTTTCAGTCTCTCAAGACATGATTCCAAGGCTCTTACCAAAACTCACACACTTTTCTCCCTGAAACCTCTGCCCCCAGCAGGCTCTTTGCATCTCCCCCCATCCCCCTGCCAAATATATTTTGATGACTTATCAGCCAGGCCTCTAGTCTAGGCATTTCGGAGTGAGCCAACAGCCCAGTTTCCCCTGATAAGCCAATATTCTCAAAAGCAAAGCTGCCTGGCTTTGAACAACCCATTAGCCTGAAGTTCCTTTGTTCACTTAACAGATACTTGAATACCCACTATGTGCCAGGTTCTGTCCTGGGGGCTGGAGATAGGGGAGGCGGGTGAGCGAAGCTTAGAGCTGTTCATGTAGAGTATAATCTAGCAGAGGTGACAGAAAGTTACAGAAGCAGTGATAATGCAAGAGTGCCCTATATAAATAGGTGGCATGAGGTGTTAGGAGAGAGGTGTGGGGAGTTGGGAGAGGTACGCAGGAGCCTCACTGGACTTTATCCCGAGGGTGACAGAAAGCTAGTGAACGGGGAGGAGGGAGAAGATGTGTGATGTGTGGTGTCGACTGACGTGCGTTTCAGAAAGCACCAAGCTTAATCCCTCCATGCCTGGCGCTTCCACAGCTTGCCTCCAGCCCTCCTTCTGGATCCCTATGCGTCTGATTCCTAACACAATGTAATTGGCCAATGCATTGAGTTTACACGATTCATCTATTTGTTCACTATGTCACTATGTCCCAGGTGCTGCATTAGGTTGTGACGCTACAAAGGCGGACAAAAATAAGAAGCCCTGTGGTAGGCTGAGTAATGGCCCTCCCAAAGATGTCCAGGTCCCAATCCCTGGAACTTGTGACTGTTACCTCATATGTAAAAAAGAACACTGAAGATGTGATTAAGTTAGGCCCGGCCTCATATATCCAGACAAAACTACAATTCGAAATGATACGTGCAGTTCATAGCAGCATTGTTTACAATAGCCAAGACATGGAAACAACCTAAATGTCCATTGACAGATGAATGGATAAGGAAGATGTGATATATGTATATATACAATGGAATACTACTCAGCCTTAAAAAAGAATGAAATTAATGCCATTTGCAACTACATGGATGGACGTAGAGATTATCATACTAAGAGAAGTCAGAAAGAGAAAGACAAATACCATACGATATCATATATATGTGGAATCTAAAATATGACACAAAAGAACTTCTCTACGAAACAGAAACAGATTCACGGACATAGAGGACAGACTCGTGGTTGCCGAGGAGAAGGAGAGGTGGGGGAGGGATGGATTGGGAGTTTGGGATTAATAGATGCAAACTATTATATAGTGAATGGATAAACAATAACAACAACAACAAAAGTTAAGGCCCATCCTGGATTATCTGGGTGGGCCCTAAATGCCATCCTAAGTGTCTTTATAAGAGGGAGATAGAGAGAGATAGGAGACACAGCCTTTAATTAAGAAATCACACAAATGAATAGCTAATGACAAACTGACAGCAGCTGGACAGCCTGACTTTGTAAGGGAAGACGCTTCTTCAGGGCAGGGGCTCTCCACCCTGTCTCTGCGCTGGCATCAGCAGTGGGGCTCTTAAGTACCCTGACCTCAGGCCACACCAGCTGAGCCAGACTCCCTGGGGGCGGCCGCAGCAAATTACGTTCCCATCGGCAGAGCATGAGGGTTCCCTTTTCTCCACATCTTTGCCGACACTTGTCATCCCTTGTCTTTTTGATAATGGCCATCCTGACAGGTGTGAGGTGGCATCTCCTGGTGGTTTTGATTTGCATTTCCCTGATGTTTAGTGATGTTGAACACCTTTTATATGCCTACTGGCCACCTGTATGTCTTCTTTGGAAAAAGGTCTATTCAGGTCCTCTGCCCATTTTTTTTTTTTTTTTTTGCGTTACGCGGGCCTCTCACTGTTGTGGCCTCTCCCGTTGCGGAGCACAGGCTCCGGACGCGCAGGCTCAGCGGCCATGGCTCACGGGCCCAACCGCTCCGCGGCATGTGGAATTCTCCCGGACCGGGGCACGAACCCGTGTCCCCTGCGTTGGCAGGCGGACTCTCAACCACTGCGCCACCAGGGAAGCCCCCTCTACCCATTTTTTAATCAGGTTTTTTTCTTTTAATGGTCAATTGTATGAGTTCTTTGTATTTTAGATATTAATCCCTTATCAGATATATCATCTGCAAATATCTTCTCCCATTCAGTAGTTTCCTTTTTGTTTGGTTGACAGTTTCCTTCACTGTGCAAAAGCTTTTTTCTTTTTTAAACATCTTTATTGGAGTATAATTGCTTTACAATGTGTTAGTTTCTGCCGTATAACAAAGTGAATCAGCTATACATATATATATATCCCAATATCCCCTCCCTCTTCTGTCTCCCTCCCACCCTCCCTATCCCACCCCTCTAGGTGGTCACAAAGCACCGAGCTGATCTCCCTGTGCTATGCGGCTGCTTCCCACTAGCTATCTATTTTACATTTGGTAGTGTATATACATCCATGCCACTCTCTCACTTCTCCCAGCTTACCCTTCCCCCTCCCCGTGTCCTCAAGTCCATTCTCTACATCTGCGTCTTTACTCCTGTCCTGCCCCTAGGTTAATCGGAACCATTTTTTTTTAGATTCCATATATATGTGTTAGCATACGGTATTTGTTTTTCTCTTTCTGACTTACTTCATTCTGTATGCCAGACTCTAGGTCCATCCACCTCACTACAAATAACTCAATTTCATTTCTTTTTATGGCAAGAAATGTGTATACGTGCCACATCTTCTTTATCCATTTGTCTGTTGATGGCCACTTAGGTTGCTTCCGTGTCCAGGCTATTGTAAATAGTGCTGCAGTGAACATTGGGGTACATGACTCTTTTTGAATTATGGTTTTCTCAGGGTATATGCCCAGTAGTGGGATTGCTGGGTTGTATGGTAGTTCTATTTTTAGTTTTTTAAGGAACCTCCATACTGTACTCCATAGTGGCTGTATCGATTTACATTCTCACCAACAGTGCAAGAGGGTTCCCTTTTCTCCACTCCCTCTCCAGCATTTATTGTTTGTAGATTTTTTGATGATGGCCATCTGACCGGTGGGAGGTGATACCTCATTGTGGTTTTGATTTGCATTTCTCTAATGATTAATGATATTGAGCATTCTTTCATGTGTTTCTTGGCCATCTGCATGTCTTCTTTGGAGAAATGTCTATTTAGGTGTTCCGCCCATTTTTGGGTTGGGTTGTTTGTTTTCTTGACATTGAGCTGCATGAGCTGCTTGTATATTTTGGAGATTAATCCTTTGTCATTTGCTTTGTTTGCAAATATTTTCCATTCTGAGGGTTGTCTTTTCGTCTTGTTTATGGTTTCCTTTGCTGTGCAAAAGCTTTTAAGTTTCATTAGGTCCCATTTGTTTATTTTTGTTTTTATTTCCATTTCTCTAGGAGGTGGGTCAAAAAGGATCTTGCTGTAATTTATGTCATAGAATGTTCTGCCTATGTTTTCCCAAGAGTTTTATAGTGTCTGGCCTTACGTTTAGTTCTTGGATCCATTTTGAGTTTATTTTTGTGTGTGGTGTTAGGAAGTGTCCTAATTTCATTCTTTTACATGTGGCTGTCCAGTTTTCCCAACACTACTTATTGAAGAGGCTGTCTTGTGCAAAAGCTTTTTAGGTTAATGTAGTCCCACATATTTATTTTTGCTTTTGTTTCCCTTGCCTGAGGAGACAGACCCAAAAATCTTTTGCTGAGATTGATGTCAAAGAACATACTGCCTATGTTTTCTTCTAGAAAATTTATGGTTTCAGTCTTACATTTAGGTCTTTAATCCATGTTGAGTTTATTTTTGTATATGGTGTGAGAAAGTAGTCCAGTTTGATTCTTTTGCATGTAGCTGTCCAGTTTTCCCAACACCATTTACTGAAGAGGCTGTCTTTTCCCCAGTGTATATTTTTGCCTCCTTTATTGTAGATTAATTGACCATATAAGGGTGGGCTTATTTCTGGGCTCTCTTTATTGATCTATGTGTCTGTTTTTGTGCCAGTACCATACTCTTTTGATTACTGTAGCTTTGTAAGCATAGTTTGAAATCAGGGAGCATCGTACCTCCAGCTTTGTTCTTCTTTCTCAATATTGCATTGGCTATTCAGGGTCTTCTGTGTTTCCATATAAATTTTAGGATTATTTGGTCTAATTCTGTCCCCTGTATTTTTCTTAATAGCAGGATGTCACTGACTCAATTTCAAAGGAGGACAAGAGGCCTGTTAATGCTGCTGTATTGTTAGCAGCATAAGTAACTGCAGCAATAACTAACAGGGACCCTCAACTACCTCACTGCTTAGGATCGGGACCCACAGGGTATAGGGCATTTTAGATCTCCTGCTCTCTCTGTCTGGGCCACTTGCTGTTCATTGATTATTTGACTGGTTCTTGCATTCAGTCATGCATGCATTTATTCATTTAATAAAATATGTGTTGCAAGCCTAATATATGCCAGTACTGTTCTAGGCACGGGGAATACTGTCACCTGGAGCTTATCGTTTGATGGCCTAGGTTATGACCCTAGAGACAGAGAGAGACACTGGAAATGAGATGGCATGAGGTCAGGCTTTGGCCCCAGTCTATCTCTGCTCATCACCTGTTCTGGGTTGATTTTAATCTCCCCCGCCCCCCCAAATATATGTTGAAGTCCTAACCCCAAGTACCTCAGACTGTGAGTGTACTTGGAAACAGGGTCTTTATAGAAGTAATCAAGCAAAGATGAGGTCATTAGGGTGGGCCCCTCTTCAGTATGACTGGTGTTTTTTATAAAAAGGAGAAGTTTGGATGCAGAGACAGACTTGCACAGAGGGAAGTCAATGTGAAGAGACACAGGGAGAAGATGGCCATCGACAAGCTAAGTAGCGCCTGAGGCCACCAGAAGCTAGGAGATAGGTCTGGAACGGACCCTTCCCTAGTGCCTTAGGGGGAGCATGACTTCTGGTTTCCATCACTGGGAGACAATAAGTTTCTGTTGTTTTAAGCCACCCTGTTTGTGGTACTTTGTTAATGGCAGCCGTAGGAAACTAGTACGCCACCCAAAGCAGGGATCTTTTCTTTCCAGGCAACCAGGGCCTGGAGACCAGGTGGTGAATGCTGACCTGGCTGCTTTGGCTAAATTTGAAAACCTGGACCCACCTTTCACTAGGAAAGAGCACAGTGACTTGGACGGGAAATGCCTCACTTTCAGCAAAACTGGTGTGTGAACACTTGGCATTTACACTTGAGAGAAATTGAGGGGTTGTTGTGTTGTCAACAGGAATCTGCCAGAGAGCATACCCAGGGGGCATTCACAGGTAGGGGTCACTCGAAAATTCTGGTTTGCACACAACCCTTTGAGCGGCCAGCTGCCCTGAAAGGCATGCTCTCTGGGCTCCATCTTCACCTGTCACCAGTGACGTTGGTCTTGCCTTTTGGTTCTGCTCTCAGGTGCCACCATCAGCTTCTGAGATTTTCCTTGTGGGGCAAGCAGACAGGTAGGTGTGGTGATTTTGTGGCAGATACTGTGGCAGATTAAAGATGGCCACACATTCTTTGACATTTCTCCTATTGAGAGGTGGGGTTCATGTCCCTGTCCCTGCCCCCTTGAACTGGGGCTGCTCTGTGGCTGCTTTGCCCAACAGAATGTGGTAGAAGTGACACTATGACAGTCCTGAACCAAGACCTTTAAGAGGACATGCAGTTTCTGCTTCCTTCCCCTTGGAGCTCTGGGCCACCATGTAGGAAGTCTGACTACCCTGAGGCTGCCATGCTGTGAGGAAACCCAAGCTACCCACGTGGAGAGAGAGATGCTCAGCCAGTCCCCACTGTTCCAGCCCCAACATTTCAAGTCATCTCAGCCAGACAGCATGGAGTAGAGATGAGTCATAACTGCTACACTGTCTGAACTTCTCCCTCACAGAATTGTGAGATACAACAGATTTCTGTTTGAGAAACTCCTAAGTTTTGGTGTGGTTTCTAGGCAGCAGTAGTTAACCAGAATAGAGGCAGACCCAAGATATCAACCAAGAGTGTGAGATGATGCTCTGCATCTGGACTTTGAGACCAGCAAGTAATTTTCAGAATGAATGACACCGAGGAAGGCCTTAGAGGTTGAGGCGAGGTCCACACCTGATGGGTCACCTGGTTGGCTCCATCATTAGGATGATAGACACAAGCTCACCTGCCCACTCTGCAGCCCCCATCAGCCCCCGGGGCAGATAGGAAATGTGACTAGAAGACAAAAGAATCTCTTTCTATTACACAACATTGCTACTAATAGCTCTGCGCTGGCCACTGTGCTAGGAGCTTCATGTGTTATTGCTATACTTCACAAAATCTTGAAAGTAGGTGTTTTACTAATATGGAAACTGCAGTTCAGATGCCTATGAAGAGCTCAGAAGAACATGCTCTAGGACCAGAGCTAGTCCAAGGCAGGGCTAGCGTTCAAACCCAGGCTCCAAGGCTTGGCTTTTGGAAGGAACCCAAGGGAGTCCAAATTGGGGTGACCTGACACAGGAAAGGTAGGGGGAGGGGAGAGGGAACAGGAGGAAGGCCTTCAAAACAAACACAACAGAGTCCAGTTATTCAGAGGTACCCCTTGAAACGACTGCCACATCATCCGTTTGGCCAACACAGAAGGTTCCTGCCACCAACCTAGAAATCTCAAGTCGCCTCTCAGAGTTCTGAGGGAGCAATGACTGTGAAAAAGCTCTGCAAAGAGTCTTCTGTAGGACTGAGAGTCTGACGCTGTATAAGCCCTAACATCTGCTGATTTGGTAAGTGGATATATTTAGTGGTGGAACAGTTTTTCTCCCAGTTTCATAACACTTAAAAAAAAAAAACCTGCTTGTCCTATTTTTTTTTTCTTTTCTCCTTTTCTTTCTTTCTTCTTTTTTTTTTTTTCATGAACTCGCGAGGGATGTTGCCATTCTTTCCATAGCAACACACTAGGATACTGACTCTGCTTTGCTGGGAGAAGTCTAAGCCGGCCCCGGGAGGAGCAGAAGAAAATGCCGGGCTGGGGTGGGGAATAAATTGCTAAAACTCCAGTATCCGAAATGAAGGCAGAAAAAGTCTTGAGGTGTTTTGGTCCCAAGAGCTGCAGGTGTCATTCCAGCTTCCGCTCCTGTCGGGTACTGAGGCGGTGCCTGCACGTACGGGGCAGGTCCTGAAGCCCTAGCGTATTTGTTCCCAAAGGATCGTGATTCTGACAGTTGTATCGTGCTCTCCAAAGTGCTACCTTTCTTCAGTGCTTTCTGGATCCTTCTGATGATGGTAGGGAGGCAGCTTCAACTAGGTGACAACCTGTCTTCAACACTTTTTGATAACATCAACTTGTCTCTCCTTTTTAAAGGAAGGTAGACCTGGACATTTGGGGAGGGAATGGGAAAACCAGCCCAAGTCGAGGGCACGTAGTTCCCACTTTCACACACACCATCTCCTTTCATTCCCACGATGGCCCCGTGGAGGGAACATTCTTATCTCCATTTCCTTGAGGAAACTGGATCTGAAGCCGAGAATCTGAAGCTGTCACGCCTAAAGAAGGGCTCTGCAGGTACAGAGCTGGATGCAAACGTTGCTGTCATGTGTTGCCATTTGGTATTGTCCGCTGTGTCTGCATGGAGGTCGGCTACCTTGGCCTGAAGGCGGAAAAGCCAGCACCTCCTATCAAGGGTGATAAGGGTTAGCAGACCCACTCTGCCCTTGTTCTTTCCAACATGACATTCTACCTCTCATTTCTATTCTCCAAGAGGCTGCTGCGGTGAGTGGAAGAGCACGTAGGAGGACGAGTGCCTGGGAGTCATTAAAAAATAATACTTTTGAAGAATATATTACGATGTAGGAACATACTCATAATATGTTAACTAAAAAATGAAGCTACATAATGTAGTGTATGATGCCATTTACCTGAAAATTAGAGAAAAAGCAGTGGTTTCCAGGGGCTGGGGTGGGGGCTGACTCCAAGGGGCACGAGAGAATTTGGGGGGTGATAGAAATGTTCTTTGTCTTGATTATCGTGATGATTACTCAACCACATGGGTTTATCAGAACTCATAGAATTGTTCACTAAAAAGTGAATCTAATTGTATGCAAATTATACCTTGATTTTATTTTGGGTTTTTTTTTTGTCCATATACTATGGCTTGTGGGGTCTCAGTTCCCCAACCAGGGATTGAACCCACTCCCCCTCAGCTAAGAAAGCGTGGAGTCCTAACCGCTGGACCGCTGGGGAATTCCCTTATGCCTTGATTTTAAGAAAGACCAAAAAAAGGGCTTCCCTGGTGGCGCAGTGGTTAAGAATCCGCCTGCCAATGCAGGGGACATGGGTTCGAGCCCTGGTCCGGAAAGATCCCACACGCTGCGGAACAACTAAGCCCGTGTGCCACAACTACTGAGCCTGAGCTCTAGAACCCATGAGCCACAACTACTGAAGCCCGCGCGCCTACAGTCCATGCTCCGCAACAAGAGAAGCCACCGCAGTGAGAAGCCCTCACACTGCAACGAAGAGTAGCCCCCGCTCGCCGCAACTAGAGAAAGCCCGCACACAGCAACAAAGACCCAACACAGCCAAAAATAAATAAATAAAATAAATACATAAAAAAAATTTGCAGCTACATATTAGTATATACAAGAGAACTCCAATTTTGTGTCAACACACACAAACATTTGTAAAAACGTGCAGATGATGTTAACACTGGCTATCTATGGGCTGAGGAATTATTCATGATTTTTATTTTCTGCTTTATATTTTTTCAACAATTTCTATAATATCCTAGACTGTTACCTTTAGAATCAGAAGAGTGGTTTTCTTTTGTTTTAGGAGAGAAAACACGGCTGAAACAGTTTTGGAGTCAAGCTCCATTTCTTAGAAGCTGTCTGACTTCAAGCAAGCAGGGCCATAACCTCTGAGCCCAGTCTTCTCATCTGTAAAATGGGATAACACCACTCACCTCTGAGGGTTGTCACTATGATTAAATGAGATAACAGTTGTAGAAGTACTTTATAAATTGGAAGATGCAGCTCGACTAGTAATCACTGCCATCCTCTCATCTTCGAGAACTTCTTTGATTTCCTAATCCAGTGGTTTTCAAGCATGATGTCATTACACATTTATCCTAGTAAGAGCTTGAAGCTAGCACATGACTTATTTAAAAAAAAAAAAGGAGTACCTAGTACGTAGTGAGTACTTAATAAATACATGTGGAATGAATAAATGGCATGCTGTCCTCCATGTTGTACCAGAAAAAACAGTGAACCATGCCCTCGTTCATACACTGCAGTGGAGCACATCTTCAGAACCGTTGATCGTATACTGTGTACTGATCATGAATCCAGCACATTGCTACATCTCATGGCACTTTTAGGACATTTAAGAGGTATACCCCAAGAAGCTAACCATCTAAGTAGAAGCAAAGGAGTAATAGATGATAAGGAGAAGAGCTTGGTGAAGGGGCGATTAGCACACAGGGCCGTGGTGGTGGGGAGGAGATTTTTCCTGGCCAGGTGGGACCACAGCTGAGCCTTGAAGTTTCAGCAGGAAAGAATGGATGTTACAAAACGAGGTAGAAAGATGTTCCAGATGGGAGAACAGTCTGGGCCAGGGGTTGACTATGATCTACCTCTTGCTCTTGTAAATAAAGCTTTACGGGGACACAGACAGCCAGGCCCATGTTTGCTTTTACTCTTCCACGGAGGAGTTGAGTAGTTGCAACAGAGACCCTCTGGTCTGCACAGCCTAGAGTATTTACTATCTGCCCCTTGACAGAAAAGGTTGGCTGACCTCTGGTCTGGGCCAAGACACAGAGGCCTGAACAAACCGTGGAGTCTGCTGAGGACCAGGTGAGAAGGGAGCTGGGTGTAACAGAGGAAGTGGGGTGGGAGGCAAGGAAAAGATGGGACAGGTAAGGTGCCGAGGGTAGTGGGGGTAGTGAGGAGGTAAATGCCTGGACTGAAGTTCTTGTTTCCACGGAAGCAAAACAGCACTGCTGAATTTGCCGGGGAAGAAGAGGTTCTGGGGACCTGGACCAGCCGACAGCTGGTCTTGGAGGGGCCTGGTGGTGATGACCCTACAGCTAGGACCGCAAGAGAGAGTGGCCTGCAGGTTCTGCCATCCTGCATGGGGGCTGGGAGAGGCGCCTCTGTCGGAACAGTGAGGCTGAGGGGGATGTGAAGGCGGGGCCCTCCCTACTGGCACCCACCCACACCCCAGGTGGCTTCGGCTCTTTCACAAACTCTGATGCCATCCTCTGAGCCTGGGGGTGTTGGAGAGGGAAGAGCCTGCTTCTATAAGAACAGCGAGGGCTGTCAGGGGATAAAAGGCATTGGTCAGACTCCAGCTTTGTTCTTTCCTCTCTCGTTCATTCATTTTAAATGCCTTGAATGAAATTACTCCCTCAGTCTCCAGTTCAGCTCCCCTGTTCTTGAGTTAACTCCCATCCTCCTATCTCTCCATGAAAACTGCACTCAGAGTAAATGATTTCTTAAGGGCTACACCCAGGCATCATGCTAGGTTCTACTTTTGTCCTCAGGGCCTGTCGCAGGGCCTGGTATGCGTGGCTAGCTAATAAAAATGTTGGCTGAACCACTGAAACGACAAAGGTGGGCAGGACACAGTTTCTGTTTTGGGAACTGTGTCACTCCTGTGTCTCAGTTGCCTCATTTGTAAAATGGGGATGATAAGGGCATTTACGTCATATGATTGTGAGGATTAAATTTGTTTAACAAGAGTCACTTAGAACAGTGCCTGAGTCAAGGCCAGAGCTCAGTAGAATACCACAAAGCTACAGTAATCAAAACAGTTTGGTACTGGCACGAAAACAGACACATAGATCAATGGAACAGGATAGAGAGCCCAGAAATAAACCCACGCACCTATGGTCAAATAATCTATAACAAAGGAGGAAAGAATATAGAGTGGAGAAAAGACAGTCTCTTCAATAAGTGGTGCTGGGAAAACTGGACAGCTACATGTAAAAGAATGAGATTAGAACATTTTCCAACACCACCTACAAAAATAAACTCAAAATAGATTTAAGACCTAAATGTAAGACTGAAAACCTTAAAACCCCTAGAAGAAAATATAGGTGGAACACTCTTTGGTGTAAATCGTAGCAATATTTTTTTGGATCTGTCTCCTAAAGCAAAGGAAACAAAAGCAAAAATAAACAAATGGGACTAATTAAACTTAAAAGCTTTTGCACAGCAAAGGAAACCATCGGCAAAACGAAAAGACAGCCTAGCCTACTGAATAGGAGAGAATATTTGCAAATGATATGGCCAATAAGGGGTTAATATCCAAAACATAATATATAAACAACTCATACAACTCAACACCCAAAAAGCCCAACAACCAGATTAAAAAATGGGCAGAAGGCCTGAATAGACATTTTTCCAAGGAAGACATACAGATGGCCAACGGGCACATGAAAAGATGCTCCACATCGTTAATCATCAGAGAAATGCAAATTAAAACTACAGTGAGGTGCTTCCCTGGTGGCCCAGTGGTTGAGAGTCCGCCTGCAGATGCAGGGGACACGGGTTCGTGCCCTGGTCCGGGAAGATCCCACATGCTGCAGAGCGGCTGGGTCCGTGAGCCATGGCTGCTGAGCCTGCGCGTCTGGAGCCTGTGCTCCACAACGGGAGATGCCGCAACAGTGAGAGGCCCGCATACCGCAAAAAAAAAAAACAAAGAAAAAAACAACTACAGTGAGATACCACCTCACACCTGTCAGAATGGCTGTTATTACCAAAAAGAACACAAATAACAAATGTTGGTGAGGATGTGGAGAAAAGGGAACTCTCACATGCTGATGGTGGGAACATAAATCGGTGCAGCCACTGTGGAAAAGAGTATGGAGGTTTCTCAAAAAAAATTAAAAATAGGGGTTTAAGAGGTACAAATAAGCTACAAGTATATATTGTACAACATGGGGAACATAGCCAATATTTTATAATAACTATAAATGGAGTATAAACTTTAAAAATTGTGAATCACTATATTGTACACCTGTAACATAATTTTTTTTAAAGATTTTTTTTTGATGTGGACCGTTTTTAAAGTCTTTTATTGAACTTGTTACAACATTGCTTCTGTTTTATGTTTTGGTTTTTTGGCTGTGAGGCATTTGGGATCTTAGCTCCCTGACCAGGGATTGAACATGCACCCCCTGCATTGGAAGGCGAAGTTTTAACCACTAGACTGCCAGGGAAGTCCCTAATTTATATAGTATTGTACAGCAACTATACTTCAGTTAAGAAAACCAGAACTACTGCATTACCTAGCAGTTCCACTCCTGGGTATATATCTGAAAAAAAAAAAAAAAAAAAGAAACCGAAACACAATTTGAAAAGATACATGCACCCCAATGTTCATAGCAGCACTATTTACAATAGCCAAGATATGGAAGCAACTTAAGTGTCCATCAACAGATGAGTGGATAAAGAAGATGTGGTATATATACACAATGGAATACTACACAGCCATAAAAAATGAAAGTTTGCCATTTGCAACAGCATGGATGGACTTGGAAGATACTATGCTTGGGGAAATAAGTCAGACAGAGAAAGACAAATACTGTATGATATCACTTATATGTGGAGTCTAAAAAATACAACAAATTAGTAAATATAACAAAACGGAAGCAGACTCACAGATACAGAGAACAAACTAGTGGCTACCAGTGGGGAGAGGGAAGGGGGGAGAACAAGATGGAAGCAAAGGATTAAGAGTTACAAACTATTATGTATAAAATAAATAAGCTATAAGGATATATAATACAAAACAAGGAATATAGCCAAGATTTAAAAATTGTGAATCACTATGTTTTACACCTGAAACTCATATAACATTATACATCAACTATAACTCAATTAAAAAAAAGAGAGGTTAGTAGATGTTAACCATTTTTTGGTTATGTTTTATTATTACAACCCGAAAGGGCCCAGACAAGAGGAGCAAAATCCTGAGGGTTATGAAAGGTTAAAAAAAAAAAAGGTGGAATCATTTCCATTGGAATCATTTCCAAGGCTTTCTGGGGATCCAGAAAGGCTTCAGAGTAGAGGCGTGGTCTACAGTGCCTTGAGAATGGAGTGTTTGGGAAGAATCCTAATGGCTTTACTAGATAGACACTGAACTGTAATTGATTACTGATGTCTGCTCTGGGCAAGGAAAAGTATAATGGTGGTGTGTGTGCCTCCTTGGCTTATATTGTTTGTTTTAGGATTCAGACATGTTAGGGCACATTTTGAATTCTGGCAGTACAGACCCACCAATAATTTTTTGAATTCTAAGGCCTAAGAGTTGTCTGGGAGGTAATGTATCCTTAGGGAAGGCAGGAACACTGCCTGAGTCATCAGAAGGAAATGCAATTGCGACTGCAGCCTGGTGCCTGATCTTCATCAGATCATCCTTTGGCCCAGACCCCAAGGATCCATGCCTAACTCTGAGAGGAGGGGACAAGTCAAAACTGACAGAGCTGTTGAGAGGAAAACTCTGCGCGAAGCAGCGCTGCCAGGGCCCCGTGACGGAATGTAACACCTGGGGTGGGGGATAGATTCTCCTTGTCACAGCAGAGTCCACCATGGGGGTGGGGACACTGTGGGGACACTGACACTGTCAGACGCCGGGGAGTCTCACAAGGGCAAGAACTGGAGGCCCAACTCTGGTAGAAACAGGAGACGCATTCATGGTGGCTCCTTAAAGACTCTCTACCACGTCCCCTGAGGACCCCCAGGAATAGTTAGGGGGCTGGAGATGGTCAGGGCCTGGAGCCCCACCGCAATGGGAGGGGACAAAGCCTCATGCATAGTGACCTATATGTGAGCCCAAGGCTGGGAGCCCTGAGAAACACAGGTCACTGGGTTAGACTGCCCCGAGGGGATGAGTGCTCGGAGTGCCCAGAGGAGGGAGGTGCTCATTGCCTGGGGCGAGGGCAGAGGTGCTGGAAAGCTTCACAGAGACCAGGGTGGAGCCAGGTGAAGGTGTGGGTGGGGACCTGGAAGAGGAAGGGCATCCTGGACCAGGGAAGATGCATGAGCCAAAGTTCAGAGGCACGAAAGGAAGGCTGGGGCCGGGAATGGTGCGGGTTTGAGTGGATGGGGGTCAGGAGACGAGCCCTGGGAGGGGACGCTGGAGGGGCTGGAAGTGGGGAAGGCAGATCAGGGGTGTGAACATGAACAGCAAGACTCTGCCTTGGTCTTTGTTGCATTTCCTGTTCCTAAGGACAGCAGCTAGCCCAGAGGGAAAGCTCCATGAGAAAGACTTAAATGAGAGGATGGATGGATGGAAGGAAGAAATCAGGATTGGGGGGAGGGTAGAAGCTCCTCTTCGTTTTATTGAGAGCAAAATGGGAAGGAAACCCTGGTTGGACTGTTAAAGGAAAGGAAACCTGACAAGCAAGATTATGAGCAAATACAGCAAAGAAGAAGGGTGTGTGCGCAGGTGCGTACATAAAGCAAAAGCGTAAGAGACAGGTTGTGTTCTCAGCCCCGAGCCTCAAAAAAGTACCTGTAGGTTTAAAAGAAAAGAAAAAGAAAGGCAACGGAGCCCCTCTGCACTGGATTGAAGTGAAGAGCACAAAGCAAAGGGATGATTAGAGCCTTCCCAGGATGCAATGCAACTTCCTTCAGGCGCCAAGGGGGAAGGACCCCTCTTAACCTGGTCCCCGGTGCTCCCTTCTCAGCCTCCGCGGCTCAAAGGGACGCGGCAGGAGGATGCGCAGGCCAGGTAACCCCGCCCAGCGGGGCCGCGGCCGCGCATGAGCCTCCTCTCCTTGTTCTCGCCTCGTTGTCTGTCTTTGGAGCCTTGCTGAGAAGGAGGAAAACGGGGCCAAAGCTGAGATGAAAGCGCCTGTAATCTCATAAAAGAGCCAGGCGGAGGCTCTGAAAGGCACAGAGGAGCCAGCACCTGCCATTTGCACTTCAAGGCAGGCAGTTTGAAACCCACCAAGGCAAGAGGCCTGACTGTCCTTCCCCACCAGAACCCGGGCTTGGGCACGCTATGGCCCTGGGTACCAGAGCGTGCTGGTTGGTCAGCTGAATATCCCATGGGCTGCAGGAGGTAGAGGAGGAGAGGCAGGTAAACCACCAAAGCCCCCGGCTTGAAAGCTGCATTTAGGAGAGCTGGAGACTTCAAAATCCATCACCTCCTTTCCTTGCCGGACACAGTATTTATCACTTTCGTCGGCCCTCAGGCCACTGTACAGTGGGGAGAAGGACCTGCTATCACAAACGAACCCTCTCCCAAGGCCATCACAAATGAGGCTCCGTCAGAACGGAGAGAAGAATGAGTCTACTTTAGGTGGCACACGAACGGAGCCTTTTCTGCTTCTCTTTGCTCTCCCGAGAAATGCTGCAACCCTGCTAGAACCCGAGGCCTGCACGGGGTCTCGTTAACCACCCATAACTGGAAGAGGGAATGTCTTCTCAGAGCACAAAGCCAAGGAAGCAAAGGCAGAAAGAATGGATGATTTTCCAAATGAAATCGCCACATGATCAGTACAGGACTCGTGACAAATTTCTCGCAAAGTCATCTTCTATTTTCCACGAGCAATCTAGAAGGAGGACTTGGGGAAACCTACGAGACTGAAGAGAACACGTTGTCCTTTCCAGCTGTGAATCGCCGTGATGGTGGGAGAGGCCACGGGAGGCAAGGTGAGGTGGGAAGAAGGCTGAGTTCGGGGGCATGCACCCTCACAGCGTGACTCAACTGTGTTCAGGGTGCTGGGCTCTTGGTTATCTGTTGCAACTCTGGGAAGGCATCCACGTGGAGAGAGCCTCTGAAGGGGAGTTGGAAGACCTGAATGCTCCGCCTGGTCCCATTCCTAACAGGTGTCATTTCACTACCTGGGGATTTAACGGGGTGAGCTCTCGAATTCAGCTCCAGCCCTCCAGGGTTCTGAGATGCCAACGGCTGTTCCAAGAAAGGTGAAGAAGCAGCATCCCGGAGAGTCAGCAGGAAGTAGGGGGAGAGGGTGCCCGGAAGATGCGCAGTCATGGCTGCAAGGAACCGGTTGTGACAGACCCAGCCCAGAGTTAGGTTTAGGGAAAGCAAAGAAGAAAGCAAGATGCTCCCCCTTGGGAATAACGTTAAAATATCTGCTGCAGGAATCATCATGAAGACAGAGATATGCCTCCCCAAAGCAGCTTCTCTGGGAATAACTGAATTGCAGACTCTGAACATCAGAAAAATCCAAGAGAGATGAAAAACCTTGGGTAACAGCACAATAGGGAGAAAAACACTTCTCCAGGAGCTGCCTGAAGTGTCTGAATTGACCTGTATTAGGGAGTAGAGGTCTGCCACTGCAAGAAAGGAAATTGGTTGCAAGTTTTAATTAGCTGGGGTTTTGATAAGAGGTGGATCTTGGAAGCGGTAAAATGCCAAGTGATGGGCCTGAAAGGGCAGGTGAACCAGAGACAGGGTGGGCACTTTGCTCCGGCAGCAGCATATAATGAGCTTGAAAGTAGGCCAGGGCTGAACCGGGGCCCGCAGGCGTGGCTGAGAAATAACCAGTGGGGCCCTTGTGCCTGTCAGTCGTAGACAAATGCCATCTGCTCCAGCTGCTGCCCACTCTGCCCCATTCTCTCTCCACTTTACCACTGGTGGTTACGGCGACCTGGCTGGTGGGACCAAAGTGCCTTGAGTGCCCTTCTGTTCCTCTGGCTTAGCAGATGCTGCCATCTTGGCCAGGGCAGCCTGGCAGAGAGCCGGCTGCCAGGATCAGACAGCAGGGTGAGAGCAGGCACTCTCCAGTGCTCCTTGCTGGCTTGCCTCCTTCCTTCCACAGCCTTCCCTGAGCACCTCCAAGGCATCAAGGACTGTGTTAAGTGCTTTGACTGTGACAACAAGCAATCTTTTCTCCCTGGGGTCAAGGAGGTGGCAGATAAGAGGACAGGCAGAGATGCAACAGTAGCTAAGTTCTGTGAATGGGAAACAGAAAGGACCATAGAGGATAGAGTGGGGGGTGTGGGGTGGAGATTAGGAAAGGCTTGCCCCGGGAGCCAGGTGAGCTCACTAAGGCCATAGTTACAGAGGATGGATTCACCCATGGACTTGGTGGCGCTTGGTGGGCTCTATGCACCTATCCTTCCTTCCTATCAATCGTTCATAGTGTCAAAACCTTTCTTTTGTCGTAAGAGTGAACCAGGTAAGGAGGTGACTGGCTCAGGAAAGAGCCACGCGTGACTTTAAGCACGTGCTCTGTGGTCCGTGAGCAAGTGCAAGCCGGAAGGGCCACCACGTTCAGGCTCCACTGCAGATGCTGCCCCGACTTCTCAGTTAGTCCCCTCAATCCCCTGAGCTCAGGCTTGCTCAGGACACAGCACCTCAGCCTTTGCTCTCTGCCTGTTCCCATCATGAGGGGCAGGATGAGAACAACACAACTGCTGGAGAACTTCCTCAGCCGCCTGATTCCTGGGAGTCTAACACCTGCTGATAGGTCTTCCGGGCTCAGCTAAGGCCGTGGTACCTGAGGATGAATTCTTTCCCTCAAAACACACCTAGCTCCAAGGCAGACAGGCTCCTAAAGGCATGATCTTTGTGTGTGTGTGCAGGGCGGGGGCACGGAGGCAACCGGGGAACATAGTAGTCAGGCTTTGGGGATGGGCAGAACTGGGTTCCAATCTAGGTTTCTGCTGTGCAGACATTCGTACGTGAATGTTCACAGCAGCACTATTCATAACCATCAACGGTGGAAATGTCCATCAACCGATGCCTGATAAGCAAAATACAGTCTATCCCTACGACGGGGTCTTACTTGGCAAAAGAAGGCATGAAGGGGTGACACATGCTACAAGTTCAGGCCCTGAAAACATGATTCTAAGTGAAATAAACCAGTCACAAAAGACCACATACTGTATGACTCCATTTGTATGAAATGTCCAGGATGGGCAAATCTATAGCGATGGAAAGCAGACTCGTAGCTGTCAAGAGCCTAGGGGGCTGAAGGCCTGGGGGAGGGGGGGAATTGGGAAGCGACTGCAAATGGGCATGGGGTTTCTTTGTGGGGTGATGGAAGATGCTGGACAATTGTGTTGAGGGTTGCACAACTCTGGACTATAATAAAACCTGCTGGATGGTACCCTTCAGTGGGTGAATGACGTGGTATGTGAATTTTATCTCAGTAAGGCTGGTATATTTACATTGCTTCTTGGCTCCCACTAGACTAAGGTTGACGAGGGCAAAGACCCCTTTCTTTCACCGTCTTCTGAGGACCTGGCACATGGTTGATGTTTTCATATTTGCTAATGAATGAACACGTGGCCTTGGGCAAGCCCCTTAGGTTCTTTAAGCCTCAGTTGCCGCATCTGCCAAGCGGAGATAAGAATGTCTCTTGCGGGCTTCCCTGGTGGCGCCGTGGTTAAGAATCTGCCTGCCAACGCAGGGGACGCGGGTTCGAGCCCTGGTCCGGGAAGATCCCACATGCTGCAGAGCAACTAAGCCCGTGTGCCACAACTACTGAGCCTGCGCTCTAGAGCCCCTGAGCCACAACTACAAAGCCCTTGTGCCACAACTACTAGCCCGCGTGCCACAACTACTGAGCCCGCGTGCCTAGAGCCCGTGCTCCGCAACAAGAGAAGCCACCGCAATGAGAAGCCCGCACACTGCAATGAAGAGTAGCCCCCGCTCGCTGCAACTAGAGAAAGCTCACGTGCAGCAACGGAGACCTAACACAGCCAATAAGTAAAAAAAAAAAAAAAGATTGCCTCCTGCAAAGGGCTGCTGATTAGGAGACGGGGCACTAGAGGCCGTTGGCAGGTCTGGGGCACACAGTGGTGCTGATTAAAGGTTGGTCCCTGGATGTGTGGTTCAGCGCCACTGACTCGGCTCCATAGGGGGGTCCCTCCCACTGGGAATGCTATTTCTTAGCCACCCACCTCCCTCCCGTCACTCATCCGTTCTTGGAGCCCAGTGTCCACGGCCACGCTGTCACACAGAGCGGCCCGCATGAAGCCGGGTGTCAGGTCGTTAGAGGCTGCCCCGTGCGAGCACCCCGGCCAGCAGGGGCCTGGTGAACACATCAGACTGTATTTGCTGTCTGTCTGGAGAGGCCTCTGACAGCCTCTCCCAGACTGTGTCTGTCGCTGCCGGTCAGGGCGGACGCCAGCTAGCGGCGCATGCTGAAAAGGCACAGTATTTTCAAAACAGCTGCGTGAGGGTCAAGGCTACGAGTGCGAGAAGCCACGCCGCCATCCTTACGAATCCGTTTTGCAGAAAACATGAAAAGGAACTTCCAGGCCCCCAGATGCCTGGAACTCTGCGTCCCACTCCCACTCTTGTTCACACCGGGGCCCCAAGAGCCCGGCCAGGGGTCCGGGTGCGCAGTGCCCCCCAAGCATCTGTCCTTTCCAGGCCTCCGAGCCCTCGGGGGAGCCATTCTCTTCTCCAGGAAGGCGACTCCCTGCCACCCTCCAGCCTCCCCAGACTTCACCGGTAACCCCTCCCTCTTTCGGGAACCAGCTGGAAAGTACCTTCTGCACAGAAGCCCACCTGATCCTTTTAAGATGAGGTTAGGCCTCCATCACATGGGCTCGGAGCTCCATTTTTCCTTCCGTCTGCAATGTTACATTGATGATCATGTGTCTAAGGTCTGTCCCCCAACCAGCCCGTGTGCTCCCGGAGGGTGGGATCTGTTTGGATTACCGCAGTGTCCCCAGGGCTTAGCGCACAGGAGACGCTCGCTAAGTACTTGTTCAGTGAAACAGTCCCACTGACATTCTCCTTTCTCTCCACTTCTTCCAGCTCTGCTGGGCGGCGGCCTGTTCCTGCCCTGGCCCCTGTACCCCACGAAGCCAGAGGAGGAGAGGGTTGGAGGAAACACTTGGGTCTCTTCACAGAGAAGCCCCTTGTGTGGCAAGAGCGTGGGGAGGGGAGGAGAGGAAGCGGGAGGGGTGCGGGGTGAAGCCTGGAGGTGGGGGGACGATGCAAGGGACGGGGGGGGGCTGAGGAGACTGCGAGGCTGGCCTGCGGGCCCCTTCCACTCTATCCACCCGCACCCCACCCACGCTGCCCACCCCTCGTCTGGGCAAAGCCCCTTCATCCTCTGGGGAAGGTGACACTCTAAAGCTGGTAGAGAGCTGACCGAGCAGCCCTACAGGTGACCGCAAGGGGCTCACCCACTGGTTTGGTTTTTGGACATTTTGAGCCAGCCTCACAGTAAGAAATACATTCCACATGGCAGTCGTGTGTGTGTGTGTGTGTGTGTGTGTGTGTGTGTGTGTGTGTGTGTGTGTGTAGACTTGCATATAAAAATGAAGCGGACAAATACGGGAGGAAGGGATTAGAGCTACAAACTATTAGGTACAAAATAAGCGACAAGGATACACTGTACAAGAATATAGCGAATATTTTATAAGAACTATAAATGGAGTATAACCTTGAAAAACTGTGAATCACTATACTGTGCACCTGTAACTTGTATAATTCAAACAAAAAAACAAACCCCACAAAGTGAACAAAATACTACTCACCCTGACATGTTGGGTGTATTCTAATACCTTCTACTGTTTTCTATTCAATTTCAAAAACACTGGCGCTCATGACTTACTAACAGGGACCTGCAGCCAGGACTGGTTAGGTGTGGGAAACAGATACTTCTTGCAGTTTTAGGTCAAATGAAAGGGAAGACGGTGATAACGAGAGTGTTCCATGTGGACAAGGCTTTAAAGTTTATATAACACTCCTCTCTCATTTGTGTTCACAACAGCCCTGCAGCATCAAGGGGATAAGACTGCCATCCAATTTCACCCACGTAGAACCTGCACCATCTGTGAAAGGCGTTATAAGGTTGCAGGGCAAGTATGGAGAGAGGTCTTCTGCCTTTTACCATCTGTCCTCCCATCATGCTATGTTACCCAGGGAGAACCCCTTAATTGTCTGGAGATTACGTATATTTGAGAAATGCAGCAACAGGCATTAGAATTAGTTTCGTTTGGATTAGAAAAAAAAACTACCCCACACTTCGGTGGTGCTTGTCACGTGCCTTTCACCGGGATCTATGCTGGGGATGGTGGCGTAAAGGCACTAACACAGGTACCTCTTCTGAGTACTTAAGATCCAGGCACTTTATATAGCTTTGATTTCATTTAATCCTCACAACACCATTATGAGGTGGGTGTCATTCCGAGAAAACATCCTCTGACCTGACTTGGCGGCTCTGGGCACCCAAACAAAGAGGCCGGGGCAGGACCGACTTCCTGCTAGTTGGGTGTTGGCCACGTAGCCGCACGTGTTGCATTTTTCCAACACTCCTGGGAGGTTTCCCATTTTGAGGAAACTGAGGCTGAGAAGGGTTTAAGCAAGTTGATGATAGACCCCTGGGATGGGGGAAGCCTTCATGCTCTGTCCCCTTTAGTTAAAACCATTTTAATTTTTTTTAATTTCACAAGCAGTGTCTGATTTTTCTGAAAATCTAAACAATACAGGAGTATTCAGAGGAAAATGCTCCCCCACCTCTGCTTCTCTCTTTCCACTCCCCAGAAGTAACTGCTTTTAACAGTTTGATGTCTATCCTTTTCCCATGCACAAACACACCCAGACGTGGACATTATGTTTCACAAAAGGGATTGCACCAGACACGTTATTCAGCAACTTGTGTTATTCACTCACTCCGTATCACCAGTTATCAGTCCCCATCCACACGTAAAGAGTACTCCTTATGCCCCTGGCCGGATTTCATTGCCTGAAGGTAGCATAAACCACTCCCCTACTGCTAGACTCTCCAGTTGTCTTCAATTGCTCATGAATTCTGTACCAAACATAATTGTAAATGTAACAGATTCCTGAGCTGTAAGCTCTCAATAAACATTAGCTAAATTTTTAGCTTCCTTATCTAGCTTTATTTAACCGATGGCTTCCATTCAATTCCTATTGCAACTGCTCATTTCAAAGAGTTGGAGCTAACTATGCCTCAGTCTCCCGACCGTTATGGAAACTGGTTACATTCATGGCCCACGGGTGACAGCTACCTAAGCCACTATTGAAACTGGGTTTCGACAGGTAAGTTTTGAACTGATATTACTTTTCCAAATTTTCAGACTCATTCCCTAACTGCAGCTGAGCTTTTGCAGGAAACTACACAGTGGTATAAAGTAATGAAGGTTGTAGTTTAGGTTTTGAAGAGAAGCTGTAGAACTCCAGCCTAATATAGAGAAGGGAGGAAGCTACACAGCCTAACATTTCTGCTGTACCTCAAAGCATGTCATTACACTAGTTCAAACAACAAGAAGTTGAGCCTGTCACTGCAGAGTGTGTCCCCTCATAGGTCCCCAGGCCGCTTCTCTGCCCTGGGCAGAAACTGAGTCACCCCTCTCTTCCATTTCATAGTATCCTTGAGATTCAGACTGTGTTCCTTTTTCAGAACTCTCAGACTCTGCTTTGCTTTTCCTTGTCCTTTTCCTTCAAGATGGGCAGCAAAGCAGAAGAGAGTCTTGTGTTCTTTCTTCCTTCCTGATATTCCAAGATCCCTTCTTGTATCATTTCCTTTCTACCTAAAGAACTTCCATGAGCTGTTCTTTTAGGGCAGGTGTGCTGGCAATAAATTCGTAGGTTTCCTTCTGAGAATGTCTTGATTTCCCTTTCATCCCTGAAGGATATTTTTTGCTGGATCTAGGATTCTCGGTTGACAGTTCTTTTAAAAATGCTGTGCCTCTTCCTTTTGGCCTCCGTGGCTTCTGATGAGAAATCCACTCTCATTCATGTTGTTTTGTAAATGAAAGGTCATTTCTCACTCAACAATTTCAAGAGTTTGTCTTTAGTTTTCAGACGTTTGAGTATGATGTGTCTTGGTGTGGATGGCGTTAGATTTATAATATTTGGGATTTGCTCAGCTTCTTGAATCTGTAGGCTTATGTCTTTTGCCAAATTTGGGAAGGTTGAAGCCATATTTACTTGAGTAGTTTTTCAGCCCCACTGTCTTTCTCCTCTCTGTCCAGGACTCTGATGACATGACTATTACGACGACTGTTACAGTCCTATAGCTCCCTGAGGTTCTGTTCATTCTCCCCACCGCCCCCCCACGCCAGTCTGTTTTGTCTTTGTTGTTCAGACTGGGTAATTTATATTGTCCTATTTTCAAGTTCACTGATTCTTTCGTCTGTCCCTTCCATTCTGTTATTGAGCTCATCCAGTGAGTTTTAAATTTCAGTAATTGTATTTTTCAGCCCTAAAATTTCCATGTAGTTTTTTTTGACTTCTATTTCTTTGTTGAAACTTTCTATTTTTTTTCATTTGTGTCTTATTCCTACTTGTTTTTTTTTTTTTTTTTTTTTTTTTTGGGGTACGCGGGCCTCTCACTGTTGTGGCCTCTCCCGTTGCAGAGCACAGGCTTCGGACACGCAGGCTCAGCGGCCATGGCTCACGGGCCCAGCCGCTCCGCGGCATGTGGGATCTTCCCAGACTGGGGCACGAACCCGCGTCCCCTGCATCAGCAGGCGGACTCTCAACCACTGCGCCACCAGGGAAGCCCCCTACTTGCTTTTTGAAGCACTTTTATGATGGCTGCTTTAAAATCTTCATTGGAGAATTGCAACATCTGTGTCATCTTGGTGTTGGCATCTATTTTCTTTTTTCATTTAGTTTGAGATCTCCTTGGTTCTTAGTATGAGCGATTTTGTTCAAAAATGGAAATGTGGACGTTTGGGTATTATGCTATAAGGGTTTGCATCTCTCACGAAATCTTCTGTTTTAGCTGGATTAGGGGAAGGGAGTACCACCTCATTAATGCCAAGTGGAAGTCTAGGCTCTCTGCTTGGTCTTCATTGACATGTGAGGCGGGAGTTTCCTCATTACCGAGCAGGGATGGGAGCTCCAGCTCTCCACAAGGTTTCCACTGAGGTCCCCAGCTGGGAAGGGCAAGGAGTGTCTCCTTACTGCTCCCAGGTGGCCTTCACTGACATCAAGGAGGTGGGTGTGGCCAGGTTACCTTCGTACCTGGCCTTCTCTGACACCACCCTGGGCAGCTGGGGTGCCTTGTTATAACCTGCTAGGGTGGAAGTTGAGGCTCCCCTTTTGGCCTTTGCTTGTGAGATGGAGGCTGAGCCACAGTTTTTTCTGTGGTGTTTGGATCAAGACTGTGATTATTCTCTAGAAGTGTTCAGCTTCCTAGGCTGCCCTTTCCCAAAAAAAGCAGGCTTTTTTTGTTTGTTTGTTTTTGGATCTGTGCCCATTGGCATTTCTGAGTTGATGGCTTCTTCAGCTCCTAGTCTTGGATATATGAGGCAAAACAAACAAAGAAAAAACAAACAAACCAAAAGAAAACCCCAGGGAACCCACCACCATGTCATTCCTTGGGTTATGAGGCCCCTAGATAATCTGTTTCTTCTTTCCACCTCCCAGAGTCTTCTTACATTTGTTTTGCACATAATATCCGGAGTTTTCAGTTGTATTTAGCAGGAGGAATAGAGAGAAGTGTGTCTACTCCATCTTCCCAGAGGTAGCGGTCCATCGACAAACATTAGCGATTTCCATTCCCCTCTCTTCCCAGGCCCATTGAAACATTATATTTACCACTCGTATCCTTGGACATTTCTATCCACCCAACGTACAACACCAGCTTTATCTTTTTAGCTTCCGTGAAGATGATGATGAAGATAAGGAGGAGAGGGAAGAAAGCTCACGTAAGGACACACCAGAGCAGCATGGTATTTCCCTTTCCAAAGTCTTTTCTACATCTCTACTGTCTACAGACCAGACTCCAAACTCATCAGCCTGCCAAAGGACACTGTACAGTTCTGGTCTCTGTCTTCGTTCTTGCCCAGAGTCCCCTTCACTTGTGTGCGGGAGCTTATCTTCTGCCTGGTGTGTCTGCCCTTGTCACTCCATGCTTGCACACAGGACCCATTTCTCAATGCCCGTTTTCTTCCATAAGACCTTCCAGCTGAAACCGAAGCCCATCCCAGGACTTGGCACTTATATTAGACATTAATAATTACTGAAGGTGTACCACTTACTTCATTATTTGGACTTTAAATTCATGAAAGGGCTGGGTTATGCTTGATCCTTCTTTATCTCTTGGCCTACCATAAGCATCTGATAAATACTTTTTTTGGAAACAGTGACTAAAGGCCCTTGCTTGTCAGTGTGAATCTGATGGCAGAATTCTGAGAATTAAATAAAAACCCAGCATCAAGCAGATAAGATTAGCTCTGGGCGAAGTTATCTTAAATGCAGATAAGACAGAAGCTGGAGAGTAAGAAGAATTTGGAGTGTCTGGACTAATAATTGAAGTTATTAATGCATCTAAATAAAGAATAAGTTTAGAAGAGAGCTAGGAGAAGCACTCACCCAACTAGGAGGAATGTCCTGGCCTGAGGAAAGCCCAGGGGGGCTGGAGGCAGGGCAGCCCTATTGTGGTGGTAGGTGCCCAGGTGGAGGCCGTGCATATGTGAATTCCAGAACCACCTCCCCTGAGTGGATTCTGTGCGTACTCAGGTGGCCTTGGGAAGCCAGCTTCCCATCTTCACTTCCCTACAGAGTTGGGGAAGTGACCCAATGATGCAATTGTCTGGGCCCTTGGCAGTCTTATTTTTCGCTTATTGGTCTTTGGTGTCTTATGAGTTTGGTTGGCAAAAAAAAAAAAAAAAATCCATTTATAATATCAATAATTCAAATAATAAAAAATGACAACCGAAAGATTATTCAGTGCCTATTATGTGCCAGACTGGGATGGACAGTTCATGGAGCATCTTGTTTCATCGGTACCATCGTCCTGTGAGGCAAGTCCTGTGACTGTCCCATCTCATGGATGGAGAACTTGAGGCTCAAAGAGATTACTCTACTTGCTCAAGCTCAGAAGAGTCAGAGCTGGGATTTCAGCCCAAGTCTCCTGACTCCAAGGTCCACCCTTCACCACTGGGCTTTCTAACGTTGCCTTTTCTATGTGCCAGGCACTGTTCTAAGAGCCTTACATATATGAACTCCTATAACCCTCCAAAGAACCCCTTGAGGTAGGGACGATTTCTACCCCCAATTTACAGCTGAGGAAACAGAGGCACAGAGAGGTCAGGTAACTTGCCCAAAGTCACACAGCTAGTGTGAGTAGAGCAGGATTTGAAACCAGGTAACGTGGCAAAGGACCATTATGTCATGCTGCCTCTTTCTGAGGCACTTGCCTGACTCCTTCTAATAGACCTAAGCCCCTTGAGGGAAAGAACTCCATCTTAGTCGTTTTTGTATCCTTACCAGCTACTGTAGTGCTGGCACCAAGTACGCCTATAATACACGTTGGGTCATTTGAATTCCATTGGAAGGGCAGCCCTCTGGCCACCTGCCCTGTTCCGGCTACATTCTGATTTCATGAAGCCCCTTGAATTTGCAGCTGAACTAAAGTAGGTTTTTGCCAGGCTGCAGGCTTCTCATTTTGTTTCATGCACAGATTACAAATGCAAGGCCCACAGAGCTACGAATAATTGCTACTGGAGCATATTTTTCCCATTTGGGGACCTGAGTTTTCAAGTAACTCAGTCCTAGAAGCAGGAGGCTAGCAAATGCCTTTTTAGCACCATCTTCTGAGTCCAGTTGTGACTCGAAAGGTTTATCGAAGCGGAATAAAGGTACCAATTTAGCCGAGTGGTTCTCAACGGTGGATGATTTCATCCCCCTAGAGGACATGTGGCAACATCTGGAGATGTTTTTGGTTGTCACAACAGTGGGGACATGGGGGGTGCTACTGGTATCTCGTGGGTAGAGGCCAGGGATACTGCTACACATCCTGCAATGCAAGGACAATGCATCACAACAAAGAATTAGCCAGCCTCCAATGCCAGCAGTGCTGAGGCTGAGAAATCCTGATTAGCCAAGCAGCCCCCAAATCTGCATGTACAAGTGGTTTTAAAGAGGAAGCATCGCTCGAAGATTAAATTAGGTTTTATGAGACTTTTTTCCCAGAGAGCAGGCATCAATCACTGGCGGAAAAAATAGAAGTGAGCCTTCTATGCCAAAGCTAAACCATCTTTGTCTGGGCGCACATTCCGAGGCAGTGCTTCGAGAAGTAAGGTCCTAAGGATCTACCCCAAAGCCACTTGGGAAGCTTATTAAAATGCAAATTCCACGGCCTCCCTCAAACCCACTGCATTAGGCTCTCTTGGTGAGAGTACGAGGGATCATGTTTTTAGGACACCCCAAAAGTCGTTTGGCTGCACACTGACAGTTTTCTTCCACTCTTCCAGAAGTAGGGGAGATAAATTGGGGGGTGGGGGAGGAGTGCGGTAGACCGACCATATGCATGGTGGTTTTTAAAAAGTTAACTAAAAATGCTCACATTCTAGTGCGGTTCCTCTAACTTCAGTCATCTGTACCACACTGTCATGAGTTATGCCCTGGACGAATACCACCCCTTCTCTTCTCTTCTTAATAATTAAAAAAAATTATTTTGGTTATCTTTTTTCCTAATATTCCTGAGAATACATACATAACCATGAAAATGATCGAGATCTGTCCATACCACTTAAAATCGGCATGCAGTACGTGTAGGAAGCAGTGCCTTATGGCAAAGCAATTACAGTCCGCCAGGAGAATGCTAATAACAGCGCCTGCAAGCTCTGGAAGGCAGACGTGCACGGCTCTTCATTTGGAACCTCAGAGCCTCCTTTTCAGGGATGGATGACAATCCCCTATGCTTCCTGGAAGAGGAAGAACAGAGTGGGCAACGGCCCATGCTCCTGACCGTGACATTGTGGCCTCATCCACAGCTGCCAGTTCCCATTTATGAGCCTTTGAAAACAACTATCTTAAACCCAGCGCTGGGACAACATGAAGCACCAACACATTCTGAGCCTCCGAAATTGGAACCCACATGTGTGATGAGCAGAAGTCACACTCCAACCATACACTCGTTTTCACAATCATCCTCCTGTTCCCAGAGGGCACCCCACTTTTAGTGGGGAGCAGAGGGAAAAGCGTGATACACAGAAAGCTACAAAACGATTCACGTCTCTACTAAGAATCAGAACAAATATTCGCCATCTGTTTTTCCATTTACATCTTTTTCCAAAATGCCTAAACTTGACATAATGTTAGTTTTAACTGGGCTCTGCACCCGGCCCACTGCCAATGCTGGGAACACAGCAGCAGTGGCAGGGAATTACGAGTGCGCCTGTACTCGCTAACACCACTTTATTTTTGTCTTTCCCTCCAATTTGCCTTAAGCTGCCTGCATAATTTCCACCTCAGGTGAAACCTCTCTGTCTTCGTTCTTTCCTACTTGAAATACGTTGATTTTCCACGTAAGTCAGGAGATGGGGAAGTGGGATGGGAGGTGTGACTGTGGAATTGGGTTAAGAGGAGGGTAAGACATCACATTCTAAACTCAGGTAAGACGGATGCAGAAGAAAAAAGAGGAAAAAAAAAAAGAAAACTGAAAAGAAACCTGTGGGAGCATTTCTCTTTGGGGACTCAAAGAGGGGGGTTCCTGAGGGAGGCCATAAATGTGACACCCTTTTGCTCCAGCCTCACGGGGCTTGTTATTTAAGCAGCTTCTCTGTTTGTGCCGTTGTAAACCATGCCTGCTTGGCTTTAACCGGAAAGACAAGGCAGGGTATGAACATCGATCGTTAATAAGCAGGTTCCAGGCGTTGAGGACAAATTCCTACTCCTGGCGAGCAGGCGTGCAGAAGAAAGACAGTTACCACGATGTTCATTGCAGCTCTACTTACAATAGCCCAGAGATGGAAGCAACCTAAGTGTCCATCATCGGATGAATGCATAAAGAAGATGTGGCACATATATACAATGGAATATTACTCAGCCATAAAAAGAAACGAAATTGAGCTATTTGTAATGAGGTGGATGGACCTAGAGTCTGTCATACAGAGTGAAGTAAGTCAGAAAGAGAAAGACAAATACCGTATGCTGACACATATAGATGGAATTTAAGAAAAAAAAATGTCATGAAGAACCTAGGGGTAAGACAGGAATAAAGACACAGACCTACTAGAGAATGGACTTGAGGATACGGGGAGGGGGAAGGGTAAGCTGTGACAAAGCGAGAGAGAGGTATGGACATATATACACTACCAAACGTAAGGTAGATAGCTAGTGGGAAGCAGCTGCATAGCACAGGGAGATCAGCTCGGTGCTTTGTGACCACCTAGAGGGGTGGGATAGGGAGGGTGGGAGGGAGATGCAAGAGGGAGGAGATATGGGGATATATGTATATGTATAGCTGATTCACTTTGTTATAAAGCAGAAACTAACACACCATTGTAAAGCAATTATACTCCAATAAAGATGTAAAAAAATAAATGTTTGTCAGGGAGAGGAAGTGCTCTCAGTGCTGTGGGAGAGAGGTAAGAGGCAGGTGAGAGGGTCTGTGTAGGAGATAGAGACCGTAGCTCTGGGAGGGAGAGAAAAAAATCCAAGCTGCGCCCAGCCCTCCAGCCCTTTGGGAACTTGGAATTCTGTGACGACTTGGATGAGAAGCTGCACTCACAGGGCCCCGTTTGGTGCTTTGGACCCAGTAGGGATTCGGTACAAGTTTGCTGAGTGGATGGATGTTGCGCGGCTGTTGACTGAACCTCTCACCCCTCACCCTGGACATCCAGGACGTCTGTAAAATTGTGGGAAGATCCAGAGGGTGAGTATTGGACAAGTCTGTGCAAAACCACCGCTCGACTGGAAGAACAAGGCTGGGAGCACGTCCCCCTGAGCTGGGGCGGGAGTCCAAAGGGGGGTGGGTGGGAAGAGCAGCCTCAGGACCAGCCTGCCTGGGCACGCATCCCGGCCGCCCTCTGGGGATTCACCTCCACGAGTGACGTGGCTCCTCTGGGCCTCAGTTTCCTGATCTGTGAAACGATTATGATAATGGTGTCCGTCTCAAGGGTTCTAGTGCAGCTTTAAGGAGTTAATACAGAAAAGTGGGTAGAACAGTGCCTGGCACACAGAGAGTGCTAAAGAAGTACTAGCTGCTCTCATTTTTCTGTGGGTGGGAAAGATTGGGTTAACTTGGTCCTTTTTGGACTAGAAGCAAAAACCATCCTATAGTGTGAAGCTTGTGGATGCATGAGGGTAGGGAGGGAAGAAAATCCAGAAGCATGTTGATCGGGCTCAGTTCTGCCTTTGACACTGGGAATTCACGCCTAAAAACTTCACTCTTTTAAACAGAGTTGACTATGTATCTGTTCATCAGTTCTTAGATCCTTTTCTGAAAGTGAAGAGCGCAAACATCACCACTATCATGACGAACAGCTACATTTCCATTGATACCACCTCCACTGCCATCACCCACTGTCCCTGAGGCTTTTTCTACTGTTTTCTCATCCCCTATGTTTAATTGTTTTGGTCGTTTACCAGAAGGAAAAGAGCTTTGGGAGAAAAAAAGACCTGGCTCGATCACTTCATAGCTGTGTAACCTTGGGCGAGTCATTCCACCTCTCTTGAGTTTCAGTTTCCTCATCTGTGAAATGGGTTTCTGATAACAACTGGTGATGACTATACGAAGCGCCTGGGAAAAGCTTGTCACGCGCATGGAGATGCTGAATGGGTGGTGGCTCGTTTTTGCAGTGTGGACAAATCAGTGTGTACGCTTTGCTGATATCCCTTTGACGGTCCTGAAACACACTGTTCACTTGAAGAGGCTGGACGGCCATGACTTCTCCTCGTGAATTTAGGTTTCCAGGTTGAGCAATACAACCTGAGGCCTCAAATAAGCCCAAATGTGGCCTTGCAGTGATCTGGACCCACAGCTGGCAAAAGGAACCAAGCTGTCCTCTGCACACCAGATGGGACTTGTCCCTGCCTCCAGACTGGTGATCTCCTGGCCCACGCTTCCAGCTATTCGGTTAAACAGAGTTGACCCAGGTTTGAGAGAGGGGGTTTCACCACTGACCAGCTTGAAGGAAAAACAAAGTCTCAGTTCTTTGTCAGGAAAACATGAAAATCACTCCATGTGTGAGGCTGTATCCTGGGATGAGAACCTGTTCTTTAGTTTTCTTGTTCCTTTAACAATCTACTTCAGTCAATGGAAACGAAATTGCTCCATTAAATTTCTAAACACATTAAAGGAAAAAAACACACAGACAAAACAAAAACCTCCCAGGCTGAAGGATATAAATCCCAAACCGAATAGTGAGACACGATGTTTTCCAGAAGCAATTAGACTTGATTTTGAGACCAAGAAATGTAATAATCAGTGACATCTCAGAATCTCAGGGTTTTGCTGTGCTTTTGAAGGAAAGAACAAAGCTTTGGTGCTGGGAAGCACGGAGGCATGGCGGTTACTGTCGGGACAAGATCACTGAATTCTCGTAACAACCCTCTGAGGTAGGTACTATCATTATCCCCATTTCACAGGTGACAACACTGAGGCACAGTGATTTCAGTAACTTGCTGAAGGTGATATAACTAGGAAGTGGAGAGCTGGGATTTTAACCACAGTCGTAACCACGAGGCGGTACTGCCCCTCATGACCCAGAAGAAACTCCAGTGCCCAGTACCAGAAGGAGCCCAGGCTCCCAAGACTGTTGAGGGCTTTGGAATAACTCACAGTGCCAAGGAATAAGTCGTGCTAGCTCAGGACATCAGTTTTTGAAGCATGTTCCCACATCCTGGCTGTTTGGAAATCCATCCAACCTTGTTAATTTCATCCCCATTTCACAGTCATGGAAACAGGCTCGAGGGGTTAAACAACTTCTCTGAGGTCACACCCATTATCTCCTAACTCCCAGGCACCATCCTCTCCTTGATGATGTGTAATCAAGTCTAAATGGACATATATACACTACCAAGTGTGAAACAGGTAGCAGGTGGGAAGCAGCCGCATAGCACAGGGAGATCAGCTCCGTGCTTTGTGACCACCTAGAGGGGTGGGATAGGGAGGGTGGGAGGGAGACGCAAGAGGGGGGAGATATGGGGATATATATACATGTATGGCTGATTCATATCGTTATACAGCAGAAACTAACACACCACTGTAAAGCAATTATACTCCGATAAAGATGTTAAAAAAAAAAACAACAAAAAAAACCCCCAAACAAAACCAGGGGAGGCGGGAGGGAAGCTTCAGACAATGGCAAAGCTCTCTCCATATGTAGCACTGTGCTCAGACCCGGGGAAGCAGCTGCTTACAGCAGAGGAGGGACTGGCTTCAGAGCCAGCCAAGTGGCTCTGTGACCTTGGCCAAGTGACTTAATGTCTCTGAGTCTTGGTGTCTCAGTCTGTAAAATGGCATAACAGCCGCGACTAGAACGTAAGTTCCTTGTCAGTAGGGAACCTGCCTGTTCACGGCTGGATCCCCAGCTGCGTAATATTCGACCATAGTAGATGCCCAATAAACGCTTTTTTTTTTTTAGCATGAATAGATAAATGAACCAAATCCCCCCACTTCACAGAGTTTCTGTAGGGATTCAATGAGACACTGCAGGCATAGTGCATAAAACGGAGAACAGGTGCTCAAAACATGCCAATCACCTCCATCACTGTGTCACAGGCATTCATATTCATTATCTTTTTGTGTCCTCCAAAGAATCCCATGAAATAGGTCTGGCTATGCCCATTTGATGTGGGAGGAAACCAGAGAAGAGGGTAGGGAGTGAAAGAATTCTCAGAGAAGAGCTCATCCCTTTTAATAAAAATTGCACCTTTAAGAAAAAGGGTCATAGCAAAGAGCTGTAGAAAAAGGTTCTAGAGTCAGTCCAGGGGGAAGAGAAGGGCTGTGGGAACTGGGCTTTGGATCCAGACTGGTGAGCGTTTCTGCCTCCCTCCTGAGTCCTCCTCTGTGGGGGCATCCCAGGACCTGGCATGAGGGACCGCCCCCCCACCCCCGCATTTGCCATCGGTCCCTCCTGTCTGCAGAGAGCTCTGGCCGAGACACTGAGTGCCCAGCTGTGCTCTTACCGATGATAATAGTAATCCTAATGAATTGCAGCCTGATGACTCACTGATTGCAGGAGAGAAAAAATTAAGAGTGAGCTGATTGAAACTCTTAATAAAGCTTATTCTTTGGGGAGGGTCTGGCTTGGCAGGTGGGAGGAGTGAGGATCTCCCTGGGATCTGAGGGGAGATTTTTAAAGACGGTTCTGATGGTTAAACTGCAGAATACTCTCTCTTGGCCAGAGCATTTTTTCACACAATATCAAAACTGCTTGGTTCCTAGGCTGTGGGCACCTAAAGGGCACCCACCTCGTTCCCCGGTCGCTTGACATCTAGCATCCTGAACATAGCAGGTGTGAAAATATCTGGTCCATATCCAAGACGTAAGGAGTCTAGGTACTAGTGAGATGAACAACGAAGCAAAGGAAAGAAGCAGAAAAAAAGTCCTACAGGGTGAGGACACACAGATTTGTTTATGAATTCCAACTGTAAAAGGGCTTATCGAAATTGATTGCTAAAACTTGAGCCATGCAAAGCCAATTATGCTGGAAATAATCCCGGCGGCCACACCCTCTTCCTGTGCTGTGCGCAGCGTCTCCTGCGGTGCTTCTCAAGAGAAGCTGGCTCCCCTGCAGGAGCACCACCCTCAAGGTGTCCCTTCCTCAGAAAGCACATTTCTCCACCTGATTTAATTGCAAATGCCCTCACCAGTGCTCACACCTCCCCTACAATGTGATTACTAGTGGCTCTTGAATCTGCCCCCACCTGTGTGCCCCCTTTAAAGAGAGGGGGAGGGCAACAGGGAGACACATGTCAACATGAATTGTCATTTAATAGAGCTCCTTGGTGATGACCCTGGGGAGAGGGATGGGGGAAATCAATGCCAGTGACTGAAAAACAATATGCGAATTAAGAGGCCATCCTGAAGTCCTCTGGAATGGACAGAAAAATGCCTCTCTGAACTTTCTGTCGTGGTCCATCAAGACAGTCACTTATTCAAAGCAGTGCCAATCAAGCATCTCTTGAGGACACACTCTACGTCAGGCACTGTACCAGACACAGAGGGGACCGGAAATGACCAGGACAAAATACAGGTCCTCACGTGGTTTTCTCTGTGAGTGACTAGAGGATGGGGGTCAAGATAACTAAGACGGATAAAATAAAAAGGTGACAAAGCAGAATTGAAAGTGGCTTAAGAGAGAGGTATGCCACCTTGCCTCCCATGCATGACATCACCTTATAAAGGATGGGGAAATGCTAGGCAGGGCAGCTGGGTCTTCGATTCATGGTTCAGTTCAGAGTAACCTGATCGGGAATCCTCAGGAAACTGGTGGTACAGGACAAGTCATTCTAGCACCTTCTAAAGGAGGCAAGTGGCTGTTTCTGGACTCTGAATGCAGCAGGTACTCTCTTCGGGGCTAGAGGCGGCTTTTGGGGATCATGGGTTGCTCAGCTCCATTTAAGGATGGGACGGCTGCTGTCTGGTCCTCATATTCCCTTTTGAACAGGGGCCGCCTCTGGAGAAGGGGGCGGGGCTCCTGCAGCTGGCTTGGAACCGCCATGCAACCTTGGGTGAGAGAAGCAATCCAGGACCACCCAGGACGGGAGGCCAGCTTCAGATGCAGCTCTCATGCTGGCCAGGGCCAGAGGGAAACACTGGTCAGCCTGCGTCACTGCTGCACACTAACCCGTGATGAGCCCTAGTGGGCAAGCGGGGCAGAGGGTGGCAACACCCACAGGAAGAGCCCCGGACGCAGGGCAGAGGGGAGTGGATAGGGGACGCCGGGAAAACCTGCCTGAGCCCAGGCCACCAGCTCAAGGACGTGGCTCCTTGCCCTCTCCCTCCATCCCCTTCTGCCACTTTTTTTCTCTCTTTCTCCTTCATTTGCGTATTTTCTTTCTTTTTAAAAAAATTAAGATAACATTGGTTTATAACATTATATAGGTTTCAGGTGTACAACATTATATTTCCACTTCTGTACATACCACAGTGTGCTCACCACCAAAACTTTAGTTTCCATCCATCACCCTCCAGCTGATCCCCTCTACCGACTTCGCCCTCCCTGCTTCCCCTTGCAGACCAAACAAAAACACACACAGAGCTACAGAGAACAGAGGAGCTGTTACCAGAGGGGAAGGGGTATTTTCATTTTTGATGCATTTTTTCCTTCCTCTTTCTTTCTATCCACTCACACTCACCAATCACCCCCATCTTGCTCTCTTCTTATACACACACACACATACACACGGGTGTGCACAATGGCAGAGTGCAATGTCAGGTTCACAGGCCTAGCAGTCAATTAGATCTGATTCACATCTCGCCTCTGACGCTCTGTGACCCAGCACACGTGACTGAACCTCTGAGTCTCCACTTCCTTGTCTTATAAAATGAAGATGATAATAGGACTTCTTCCTCGTGCGGTGGTGGGGACTAAATCTGTAAGGCTCAATGTTGTACCTACTTGGACCAGAGTAAACCCTGTTTAATGAGTGCTGTCCTTCCTTCCCGGGTCTTTTGTTAAAGCCTGGCCTGCAATGATGACAGTAACAAATATTTATGATGTGTCTGCCACTTTGGAAGCACTCAATAAGTGCTAGCTATTAGAATATAATAGTTTTGCTAGTTCCGTTATATCATATAGCTTAACTTAAAAAATTAATATTTAGGGCAGTTTTAGGTTTATAGAAAAAAATGTGCAGAAAGTAGAGTTCCCACATCCCCCCTTACCTCTCTTCCCCTAGTTTCTCCTGCTATTAGCATCTTGCACTGATGTGGCACGTGTCACAACTGAACCAATATCGATACAACCAAACTGATCATTAACCGAAGGCCACAGTTTACGTTAGGGCTCAGGCCTTGTGCTGTTCCCTTAATGGGTTTTGACAAATCTATGGTGACCCGTATCCACCGTCACAGTCTCATACAGAAGAGTGTCACGGCCGTAAAAAGCCCCTGTGCTCCACCCGTTCAACCCTCCCACCAGGCTAACCCTGGCGGCCCCTGACCTGTTTATTGTCCCTGTAGCTGTGCCTTTGCCAGAATGTGACAGAGCTGGCATCACACAGTACGGGACCACTTTGGACTGGCTCCTTTCGCTTACTAAGATGTATTTACGTTTCCTTCATGTCTTTGCTTGGCCCGAGAGCTCATTTCTTTGCGGCTGAAATAACACCCCGCCGTGTGGATGTGGTTTGTGCTAAGATGTATTTACGTTTCCTTCATGTCTTTGCTTGGCCCGAGAGCTCATTTCTTTGCGGCTGAAATAACACCCCGCCCTGTGGATGTGGACTGCCTGTCCGTCCCCTACTGAAGGGCATCTTGGTTGTTCCCAGTTCTTGGCACATGTTGCTTAACTATTAATGGCATTTTTGTACACTTTAATGAAAAGAAACATGTTTCCCAAATTGGTAGCCTTTCAGAAATGCTGATCTAAATATATGTGTACTCAGCTCACCATCAATGCCTCTCAAATACATAGAGCAAGAAACTCCTTTATCAGGTGTAGACACCAGTAGAGCCCCACAGGCCATGCGGCCAATGCTCCGGACCACAGGATTTTGCAACAGGCCTGAAAAGGGTTAACCATTTCCCCCAGTGTTGGAGGTTTATATTTAAAATGAGGGTTTCTCCCATAATTTGAAAAGATACATGCACCCCACTGTGCATTGCACTATTTACAACAGCCAAGACGTGGAAGCAACCTGAATGTCCATCGACAGATGAATGGATAAAGAAGATGTACATATATACAAGGGAATACTACTCAGCCATAAAAAAGAATGAAATAATGCCACTTGCAGCAACACGGATGGACCCTGAGATTACCATACCGCATGACGTAAGTCAGATAGAGAAAGACAAATATCATAGGATATCGCTTATATGTGGAATCTAAAAAAAAATGATACAAATTAACTTATATACAAAATAGTAATAGGCTCACAGACATAGAAAACAAACTTATGGTTACCAAAGGGGAAAGGAGAGAGGGATAAATTAGGAATTTGGGCTTAACATAAACGTGCTACTATATATAAAATAGATAATAATCAAGGACCTACTGTATAGCACAGGGAACTATACTCAATATTTTGTTATAACCTACAAGAGGAAAGAATCTGAAAAAGAATATACACATATATATGTATACTGAATCACTTTGCTGTACACCTAAAACTAACACAACATTGTAAATCAACTATTCTTCAATAAGATACAATGAGAAAAAAAATTACTTTTTTGTATGCCAACTGGAAAAAACATCAGGGTTTCTCAGCCTCGGCAGAGTTGACATTTTGGGCCAGCTAACTCTCTGTTGAGGGAGCTGTCCTGTGTGCTGTAGGGAGTTGAGCAGCACGCTAAAGTCCGTCACCAACTAGATGCCAGTAGCAACCCCCCTCCAGTTGAGATAACTGAAAATGTCTGTAGACATTGCCCACGTCCCCTGGGGGGCAAAGCTGCCCCTGACTTCTCCCACTGCTGTGAACCACTGTTTTTTAAATTAATTAATTTATTTATTTAATTTTTGGCTGCAATGGGTCTTCATTGCTGTGCGTGGGCTTTCTCTAGTTGCGGCGAGCGGGGGTTACTCTTCGTTGCGGTGCGCGGGCTTCTCATTGCAGTGGCTTCTCTTGTTGCGGAGCACGGGCTCTAGGCGTGTGGGCTTCAGGAGTTGTGGCACGTGGGCTCAGTAGTTGTGGCACGCAGGCTCAGTAGTTGTGGCGCACGGGTGTAGTTGCTCCGTGCCATGTGGGATCTTCCCGGACCAGGGCTCAAACCTGTGTCCCCTGCATTGGCAGGCGGATACTTAACCACTGTGCCACCAGGGAAGTCCCCCACTGTTTTAAATATTTTGTTATTGTCAGGGCTGTTATGATGAAAACTTTCAATGCCACTCCAAACCTCCAATGTGAAACTGTACCTCCTAAGAGGGGGCCTTTCCTTTACTAAGCAGTAAGGAGATGCCTCAGCCTCCTAACGTCTCTCGTATCTCACTCTCGTTGGGTGTGTTTACGTACATCACAGCCAAATGCTGTCACTATGCGGACTGTCCTCTGGATGTTTCCTCTAGAAATGACAAATTCAACGTCTCGATGATATGAAGCTTTCGCTGATTTGCCAAGTACCACACTGCTAACGGATGAGGCCTGTCTCCTGACTGCAATCCGGTGACTTTTCCGTGAGCCAGAAAGATCTCGCCAGCGGAGTCACAACAGGAAACAAACCACTCTTCTGCTCACCCCAGTTTATGCATCGGCAACTCCTGTCGGCTCTTCCTCCAAAATATACCCAAATATGACCCCTTCCCATCACTTTTCTACTCTGGTCCAAGCTGCCATCGCCTCTCGCCCGCTCTCCTGCTTTGGCATTCGTTCTCCAACAATCCAGATTCTACGCTGCTTTAGGGCAATGCTGGAAAATCGCAATCAGATCACATCACTCCCGTCTCCAGCGGCTTCCCATTTTCGTTATGAGCTTTTCAGTACTGTTACTGCTCTGTCTATGGTCCTTGCCTCCGCTGCTGAAGGGGTGTCTTTAAGTGGAAATAGGAAGAATCAGAAGCTGGACATGTAAGGATCAGAAAATCTCAGGGTTACACAGTAAACCCTGTACACCTGAAACTAACACAATATTGTAAATCAACCATACATCGGTTAAAAAAAAAAAAAGAAAGAAAAGCACAGGTACCAGGCGCAGCGTTAATGCCTCCCTTGATCTGCTGGATTGGCATGCACCCTGGTTTCCACTACTTGCCTCTGATTCCACGAGTTTTCTCAGTCCCCCTCCCCCGCCAGCTCCCATGAGGGCCAGGCTTCAGCATGGCCAACATCACACCTCAATATGGGAGCTGCTGTGGCTTCGTTCAGGTCCCACCTGGCCAGTCCCAAGGACTGGACCAGGGTGGCAGAAGCGGGCTTCAGGAAGTGGCAGACACCACAGTTGTCCCTGTGGACTTGGGAGGGAAGGGAGAAATTCTAGGGGGCCCAAGATCCAGTTTTGTGTATTTCATTACTTCACAACTTGGGGCAGGTCACTATCCTTCAGAAAAAGGAAGAAAGAATGTTTAAATAAGTTAAAGAAGAAGATTCTAGAGGGTGGAGGCAAAGGACCTTAGTCACAGCGGTTGCAAAAAAAAAAAAGTGCAAAGCTCATCTGTTGGCTTTGGAATTAAAAAGAGGGGTGGGGCTTCCCTGGTGGCACAGTGGTTGAGAGTCCGCCTGCCGATGCAGGGGACACGGGTTCGTGCCCCGGTCCGGGAAGATCCCACATGCTGCGGAGCGGCTGGGCCCGTGAGCCATGGCCACTGAGCCTGCGCGTCCGGAGCCTGTGCTCCGCAACGGGAGAGGCCACAACAGTGAGAGGCCTGTGTACCGCGAAAGAAAAAAAAAAAAAAAAAGAAGAATTATGCAAGGAAAGTTACTGTTTCCACTCACTCCTTTCAGGGAACAATAACCACACACAATAAGCTGCAGTGCAATGCTTGTCTATGTCTGAAACGTGGCCAAAGAAAGGAAAGATTAATCACACAGGGAAGGCTGATATCTCATGGGCAGATTAAGACAACAAGGTAGCAATTTTGAGTCTGATTAGAAACTGCTAAAATCAGAACTTCCAGTTAGGGACTTCACTTTCAACAGCCTTCTGGTTTGAGGGGGATATGGGAGCAGGGAGGGTGATTGATTTAATTAAACCTAGTGCTTAATTAAGTGTTCTTAGATATAAACTATCTCCTTTTTGCATGGTTAACGCAAACCTGGGTTCACAGTGCCATTCAATTTGCTGGCTGGAAGGTTTAAGGAGCTGGCGAGGTTTCCATTAGATGTATGAATACAGGGACTTTTCTAATGGTAAGTTATGGAGTGGTAGAAGGGGTGACTTGGGGATGGGACAGAAGCCCCTTCTCAGGAACTGTGGAAGAGCAGAAAGGGTCCTGATCTTGGGGTCAGGGAAACTGGCTTCTACTGTCCACATGGCCTCTCACTAGTGGGATGACCTTGGGCAAGTCACCTATCCCCACGGATTCCCAGATGTGTTCATCACACAAGATGCCTTTTGTGACTCCACTCCCACGCCCCCTAAGGATTTTGTCTCCAAACTACATTTACCAAACTGCACTTCATTTCCAGTTGTGATTAATCAACATGCACGTGGTAATGGCGATACGTAATATTCATCGCAGGCTTCCCATTTATTCCAGGTACCCTTGTTCTAAGCACATGGCATGGATTAACTATTTAATTCTCAGAACAACTCTAAGAGGTAAACACTATTATCCCCATTTTACAGAGGAGAAAACGGAGGCACAGAGAAGGAAAGTAACTTCCCTACGGTCACACAGACAGTAAATGGCGGAACGGAAATCTGTACCCAAGATTCTCACTGAGCACAGAGAAACAGTATTAGTCAGTGTCAACCTTGACCTCTTTTGCCAAAATGTAACGGCTCCAGCCTTAGTTTTCTTATCTGTAGAACACAGACACTCATCCCTGCTCTAACCTCCCTCCAGGAGGCTCTGCTGCCAAGGTGCTTAGAAAGCTTTATATTGTAGATACGAGAGGTGTTAGGATAAGGGTGGGGGGGCCTGAGTGCCCAGCGTGGATCCTTTTAGCGACCTCACGTGCCACGTGCTGGCAAATGAACTGGCAGTGATATTGCATCTGAATCAGAGGAATTTGGTCACGCAAGGTATTTGGTGTTTATCAGCCATGAGTTAGATGATGCTACAGCCTTCTGAATCACTGGGTTCAGGGTTTTTTTTTTTCTGTTGTTTCTTGGGGTGTGAACTCAGGGGTTCTCTAAGATAACGTTTCTATTGTTTGAATGGACCAGATGCTTGGGGCAGCCCCTGTTTTAGACACTTTTTAGGGTGGTGGCAGGGTTTTCCCTTTGATTCGACTGTAGTACATTTTCCCCTGTGCACTGCTCAATCTCAAGGTTCCAGAGGGACAATAACAGCATCCTTGCTGAACTTTTTCATGGGAAGCAGAGGTGCCCAGGCCCCTGAGACACAGAGCCTACTTCCAAGTCTCAGCTCCATCGTGGGGCGACTTTTGGCAGGTCACTCGGTGTCACTGAGCCCCAGCATCCCATCTGGAAAGATGGGATAATAACAGTACTACCTCTCAGTGTGGTTTTCAGGGTTAAATGAGAGCACGAGGAAAATTTCTGATTGTAGGGCAGCACTCAAGGATCTTAGTTAATGGGGATATATGTATATGTATAGCTGATTCACTTTGTTATAAAGCAGAAACTAACACACCATTGTAAAGCAATTATACGCCAATAAAGATATTAAAAAAAAAGAATCTTAGTTAATTTTAAACTCATGTACTTCTCATAAAAACCCTATCAGGGAGGTAAAATTCTCTCCAGAGTCCCGGAGGCGGTAAGTGACATGTCCAAGGCCACATATCTGCAAGAGGCAGAATCAGGATTTGAACACAGTCCCCAGGGCTGAGTTGCAGATTGGTGGGGGTGGAGACAGAGAGAGGGTTGGCTGTACACCTGGCTTTGCCACACTTAGGCTCTCTGGACCTCAGTGTCCTCACCTGTGAAATGGGAATCATGCTAGTCATTAGTGTTATGGGAAGTATCAAGGGCAAAATAAATTCAAGGTATTGGGCTACCATGAAAAAAATGTGGAATTAAGAAAAAATCCTTAGACAAGACCTTTCTTTCATTTGACCTACATTTCTAGGCAGACTGCCATTAGGGCAAACCTTGGGTACAAAGTTCTGCAGGGAAGCACATGGCTAACCCTGAGTTCTCAGGGCTGTGTGGGAAAGCAGCTTAGGACCAGAAGGCATCCAAACCCAGTCTCCATTCCTCAGCCATGTTCTGCACGTCTCTGCAGACACCTTGAGTCAGGCAGCAGGTGTGATGTTGAAGACACAGATGCTGACTTCAATGCCATGCATTGAGGACCCACTTTGAGGTCAAGTTCATCTTGTGGCTTCTGTGCCGGAAGAAATTATATGACTATTCCAATCTGTCGTTGAGGATTCCTCCTCCTAGATGGCTTGATGGTTCCATCAGGTGGATTCTGGGAAATGTGGGATTGATTGTGATAACGGTCCTGATTCTGTATCCCGCCTAGTATCCATGCTCTTTGACATAGAAACTCGTAGGGCCTTCCCACGGCCACTCTGGCTATGACTTGCTTTGGCTCACTGGATGTTTGTTAGCAGATGGGATGCAAGCCATGGCTTGGAAAAGCACTGGCACCTTTCTGCCTATACTGTCGCCCGTCTACCACGAGAACATGCCTGGGCAAGACCTGGAGAGTGACAGCGTGTGGAGTTTTGTCAAGTCACCCTTGTCATCCCAGCTGAAGTCATCTTAGGGCAGCCAGCATCCTGCCAACCCCAGAGGTAATGGTAAGCCCAATCAAGACCAGCAGAGCCGCTTAACTGATCCTTGCCTGACCTCAGGTTCGTGAGCGAACCCAACACAGACAGGCTGAACCCTGCAGATTGTAAGCTAAATAAATACTTCCTGTTGTTCACCAGTGAGCTTGGTGGTTCTTTGTTATGAAGTGCTATTGTTGCAATAAATAGCTGATACACACACACATATATATATTAAAAAATGTAGTACACTATGGCTTTGATTATAATTTGCTATGCAACCTAAACTATCATTTTTCTTTCTTTGTTTTTAGAGGTACTAGCACAAAATGTTTTCATTTTCCATATACATACACACTGGATACAGACATTACTCCAATTAAATCCTGATACGAGGAAATGGAGAACTCTAAAAGCTGTGCTCTCCCTCTTATGTCTCATGCTTTCTTTTCCAATCCATTTATTTTTTTAAAAAAATTTAATTTAACTTTTTTTTTATACAGCAGGTCCTTATTAGTCATCAACTTTATACACATCAGTGTACACATGTCAATCCCAATCGCCCAATTCATCACACCACCACCACCATCCCCTGCCGCTTTCCCCCCTTGGTGTCCATATGTTTGTTCTCTACATTTGTGTCTCTATTTCTGCCCTGCAAACCAGTTCATCTCTACCAGTTTTCTAGGTTCCACATATATGCGTTAACATATGATATTTGTTTTTCTCTTTCTGACTTACTTCACTCTATATGACAGTCTCTAGATCCATCCACGTCTCTACAAATGACCCAATTTCGTTCCTTTTTATGGCTGAGTAATATTCCATTGTATATATGTACCACATCTTCTTTATCCATTCGTCTGTCGATGGGCATGTAGGTTGCTTCCATGTCCTGGCTATTGTAAATAGAGCTGCAATGAACATTGTGGTACATGACTCTTTTTGAATTATGGTTTTCTTAGGGTATATGCCCAGTAGTGGGATTGCTGGGTCTTATGGTAATTCTATTTTTAGTTTTTTAAGGAACCTCCATACTGTTCTCCATAGTGGCTGTATCAATTTACATTCCCACCAACAGTGCAAGAGGGTTCCCTTTTCTCCACACCCTCTCCAGCATTTATTGTTTGTAGATTTTCTGATGATGCCCATTCTAACCGGTGTGAGGTGATACCTCATTGTAGTTTTGATTTGCATTTCTCTAATAATTAGTGATGTTGAGCAGCTTTTCATGTGCTCCTTGCCATCTGTATGTCTTCTTTGGAGAAATGTCTATTTAGGTCTTCTGCCCATTTTTGGATTGGGTTGTTTGTTTTTTTAATGTTGAGCTGCATGAGCTGTTTATATATTTTGGAGATTAATTCTTTGTCCATTGATTCATTTGCAAATATTTTCTCCCATTCTGAGGGCTGCCTTTTCATCTGGTTTATAGTTTCCTTTGCTGTGCAAAAGCTTTGAAGTTTCATTAGGTCCCATTTGTTTATTTTTGTTTTTATTTCCATTACTCTAGGAGGTGGGTCAAAAAAGATCTTGCTGTGATTTATGTCAAAGAGTGCTCTTCCTATGTTTTCCTCTGAGAGTTTTATAGTGTCTGGTCTTACATTTAGGTCTCTAATCCATTTTGAGTTTACTTTTGTGTATGGTGTTAGGGAGTGTTCTAATTTCATTCTTTTACATGTAGCAGTCCAGTTTTCCCAGCACCACTTATTGAAGAGACTGTCTTTTCTCCATTGCATATCCTCGCCTCCTTTGTCATAGGTTAGTTGACCATAGGTACATGGGTTTATCTCTGGGCTTTCTATCTTGTTCCATTGATCTACGTTTCTGTTTTTGTGCCAGTACCATACTGTCTTGCCAATCCATTTATTTTAAATAAAAATTAAATGTATTTTTAAATTCAACAGGTCATATTTAAGATGAGCTCCTACTCCATGAGAAGAATGTGCCTTTTAAATAGTCAACCATGCTGTGGTTTTCCTCCAAATGTTCCCATTCTCTGGCCATGAAGACCCATGAGCCTTCAGGGCATCCATGGCCACTTGCCCCAGTCAGCTGTCCCCAGAGCCCTCCAGGGAGGCACCTGTGGTCCCAGCACCACCTGTGTGCTTCTCGTGGTGGTGGCAGATGCAGACGAACTGGATTCAAATCCCCTCTTACTAGCCTCACAACTAGTTCCCCAACCCCTCTGGGCCCATCTCCTCATCTGCAAGGTGAGGACACTAATAATGAGAGTCTCTGTCTCACAGGACTGCCTGTGAAGATTAAATGAGATAGTGTACCTCCATCACTGCCTAGTGCCTGAGGGATAGTAAGCCCTTCAGAGACAATTGTATGCATGGTACCATGGGAACCTGAAATCCCAGCGAGCAGCTTTTTAATACTTACCATGTGCCCACTGTTTTGCATATTTTAAGAACGATTTTAGTGCTTTTTATACGTTTATTTCATTTTTCTTAAAACCTCACAACAACAGTTAGGTTTTCATATAGGTAGTGTTATCTCCAATTTATGGATGAGAAAACTGAGGCACAGAGAGGTTAAGTAATTTACCCAAGGGCACACAGCTAAAAGATCACCATGATAGCACTCTCCCCAGTTTATTATAGTTATTTATCCATCTTTCCCCATGGGGATCTGCAATGGGTAATTAATTTGTGCCTCCCTTGTGCTCAGCATATAGCTGGCCCATCACAGTGGTAGAGGTTGCTACAGAATGTTCTCGTCTTTCCTCTCTCAGCATTGACCCTTTTGAGGGCAGAGGACTGGGTCCTCCGATCGATCCCTGCACCTGCCTGTTACTGAATCGATCGGGTGGGACCAGATGGCGCCTTGACGAGGAAACGAGCTCTTTCTCACCCCAGCGCGCACACGTTCTGGGCTCTTCGCACACTGTCCCACAGCCCAGCTCGATTCAAGACTCAGGAAGCAAACAAGGCTTGCAGCAGCCTCAGGCGTGCGGCAGTGAAATTAGTAGATCTGTGTACAAAGGAGCATTTAATAATGCTATCAGGCTACCCCGACCACGCGGAACCGTTGTTAACATTCTGCATGAAAGAAGTGACAACCCTTGGGACTTCCCTGGTGGGTCAGTGGTTAGGGATCCGCCTGCCAATGCAGGGGACACGGGTTCAAGCCCTGGTCCGGGAAGATCCCACATGCCGCGGAGCTACTAAGCCCATGGGCCACAACTTCTGAGCCCTCCTGCCACAACTACTGAAGCCTATGCACCTAGAGCCCGTGCTCCGCAACGAAAGAAGCCACTGCAATGTGAAGCCCACGCACCGCAAGGAAGAGTAGCCACTGCTCGCCAGAACTAGAGAAAGCCCGTGTGCAGCAACGAAGACCCAACGCAGCCAAAAATAAAATATAAATAAATAAATAAATAAATACATAAATAAATAAAAGGAAGCGACAACCCTCAATTGCTGCGGGTAACGGAGGCCTGGCATCACGCTGGCTCCCAGCCCGCAGAACGCTCGCATTTTCTGGCAACGGATGGCACATGGGGATCAGGGGGAGCTGATGGCTTTGTGCAAAAATGTCCTCTAAGTGCTTTGTAGTGTGGTTGCTCTTCTGATTGCCTGTCAGGAGTGTAATTTTCATTAAATATTAAGGAGCTGTTTGTTAAAATAGTGTCGTCATGGTAACCGGGTGGGGGGAGGGGTGCTGAAATAGTCTGGTGCTGCCCGAATTGCAGCATGTTAATCAAATGCTCGGTGCTATTTAATGAGCTTCTCTGGGCACCTCCCCGTGACAGTGGATTTGGAAGACGCAAAGGCTTGGGGTTTACCCCAGTTGTCACTGTCAAAGACGTGGGTGCTTGTGAGTTCCTGGGGCTGCGCTGTGTTTGCTTGATGGATAGATGTGTGGGTGACGGACAGATGGATGGATGATGGATGGATGCTGTAAACAAAACTTCAGACGTTCGAGTCTGAGCTGTCTCTCACAGCTCTTCCAGTTTTCAGTTTCTCTTTTGCAGTGGAAAGGAATTTTGCCAGAGAGCTGGGAGAAAGAGGTGAGGAGAGTAAATGGAGGAGGGCTTTGCCTGAAAGGAGAGCTGATGGCAACGACAGGGAAGCAGCGTGGAAGAGTGTAGACCCGGACCGCCTGGGTTCAAGTCCCCACTCTGTCTCCTTTCCCTGTGTCACTGAGACTCGGCGACCTGCTCCCCCAAGCAGCTTCTGTTGCCCCAGACATCACAGGCGTTCATAGTGTGCGTCCCTCAGAGGGCTGGTGCGGGGATTCAAGGAGATGAGGCTCTTAACCCAGGGCTGGCCCAGAGTAAATGCCCAATAAACCCTGAGCACCTCCTCTGCTATTGCTATGGGCACTGCTGCTGCAGAAGGGGGTTATGAAAACGCCCCTTCCCTCCGAGGGAAGCCCTCACCATGCTTTCAGGGCCTAAAGGTCTACTGGGGCCCTGACCAGCCAGTGCAGGACCCAGACCCAGGTCTGCTTTACTCTTACTACCCATGTTCTTTCTGTGGTCAGCAAACTTTTCCTGGAAAGGGACAGATAGTAAATATTTTAGGCCTGGTGGGTCACATGCAGTCTCTGTCACATACTGTCGTTGTTGTTGGTTTTTTTTAAACAATCCTTTAAAATTATAAAGCCATTCTTAGCTCCCAGGCTACTCAGAGATAGGCCTGGTTGGCCGGTCCCTGCCATGCTGCCTTATGAGGAAATAGAGGAAAAAACGAAAGCAAAGTAAAGGGAGATGTAGACATGGGTATTTCTTTTTTCCCCCACTAAAAGTAGGTTGAAGCTACATAGAAAAGAAAAATTGGGGTCCAAGAATTTGTCTGACTTTAAAAATCAAAATAAAACCAGCCACAGTGATTCACGACAGCCTTGTAATGCTCATGTCATTGTCCAGGAAAGGGGGGCAGACGGAAGTGGGTGACCTGGCCAAGGTCACATCACTAGTAAGGGACAGAGCTGGGACATAAACCCAGGGGGTCTGGCACCAGACAACCTCCCCACCACCCCATCTTCCTTGACTATTGTAGGAAAGAATCTCTATTTTCTGTTATTCTGAGACTCCCGACATCCTCCATCAGCTGACCTCCTGGTTAAGAGCCAGACTTTGGGGCCTAGCAGGTCTGCAGTCCAGCCTCAACTCTACTGTCACTGCATCTATGACCTTGGAAGTGATTAACTTTTCGGTGCCTCAGTTTCCTCAACGGTAAGATGGAGAGATCTGCTATACCTCCCTCTGGGTGGTTATGGGGATGAAATGAGTTAAAGGCACGTAAAGGACTTAGCAAATGGCTTTGCACACACGGTCAGTGTTGGATCAAGGTTAGAATTGATGATTATAACAATCACTGTGGCAGGCAGAATAATGGCCCCCAAAGATGCCCTTACCCTGAACCGCAGAACCTGTGAATATGTCATCTTAAATGGCAAAGAGGACTTATGGTAGCAGATGGAATTAAGACTGCAAATCAGATGACCTTAAAATAGATAATCCTGGATTATCTGGGTAGGCATGATGTAATCACAAGAGCTAAGTTAGAGATGGAAGGGAGAGGCAGAAGAGCCGCCATCAGAGTGATACGGCCTGAGAAGAACTCAACTGGCCATTGCTGGCCTTGCAGGTAGAAGGGCCCATGAGCTAAGGAATTCGGAAAGCTTCTGGAAGCTGGAAATTCAATGAAACAGATTTTCCCTTTGAGCCTCCAGATAGTAATGCAACTTGTTGGCATCTTGATTTTAGCTCAGTGAGATGCATTGCAGATTTCTGACCTCCAGAACTGTAAGATGATAAATGTGTGTGGTTCAAGGCACTAAGGCATGTGTTACAGCAGCAACAGGAATAGGAAATTAATATACTGTTTGTCCTACACACGAGAGGACTCTCCAGGGTTGGGAGAGCCACCGGAAGCGAGCGTGGCATCCCACACAGTCTGGAGGAGGAGGCCTTCTCTGCACACTCCTCAGCCAGCAACCCTTAGCTTAGGGATGGACAGGAGGCCTGACCCTCTCAATTCCAGGGCAATTTTTAGGGTGACGACAGAAGCAACACCCTCTTTCTGAGGGGGCTGCAGAGAGAAGGGGCTGGGTCAGTGGGGGACACATGCCTTGGTAAAGCCTGCGTAGGAGAAAGTTGAGGCAGGAGATGGAGAAAAACCACACCCACCAGCACTGTTTAGATCCAGCTGGGCTCAAAGCCAGACCAGCTCAGACTTTTCAATTACATGAGCTGCTTTTTTGTTTTACACTTACGTCAATATGAATTAGATCTTTATTTTGTACCTAAAAGTCTGACTAATACAATCCAATATCCACTTAGGTACAGTTCCCTACTAGTTTCAGGTGTTATCCTTTCCTTGGCCCATACACTTTGGGCTCTGGAGTAACGTGGAGTGGGCTTTAGGAGTGGGTACTTAGGTCAAATTTTTATTTTTATGTTTTAAAATTTAAACATTGGATTTATTTATTTATTTATCTGCCCCCACTGCGAGGCATGCGGGGTCTTAATTCCCCGACCAGGGATCGAACCGGTGCCCCCTGCAGTGGAAGCTCGGAGTCTTAACCACTGGACCGCGAGGGAAGCCCCCTAGGGCAAATTTTTGGATGGACGTCGGTAGGGGAGAGTGGGCTGCCATCTCTCACTTCTCCTGCTTAGCTCAGAGATGTCAAGTCTACTGCTGCTGGCGGAAGAGGGAGTGAAGAGCCCCTCATGGGCTACTGAACGGGAATGTGGCTTGAACTTGCACCTGGGTCTGTGGGAGAACCAACGGCCTACGGCGGAGTCTTCATGTCTAGTCCATTAGGGCTGAGGGATTTCCACATTTATGGCACAGGGGACGGTTGTGACTTGCTTTCCTGGTTAGGCTGTTTCTCCTGGTCTTGCCTCTTGCATGTTGATCGTGTCCCAGGGTTCTGTCCTCTGGCTCTGAGCTGTCCCCGAGAGAGCGCAATGCCCCCATGGCCTCCCCTATCTCCTTCATCCGCTGTCCATCCATCCTTATTCTGTCCCAGTAGGCCTGAGGGATGTGACACACGTCCTTGGGTGACGGTGACGCCTGCCCTCCCTCCTTGAATTTTCATAGGGCAGCAAAGGTGAGGTGGGGTTATGTCACAGTCGGGGAAGTTGATACGATTCGAAAAGAGCCCAGGTCATGCTCGCCTTTTCCTCCCCCAAGCATACACTGGCCAGGTTGACAGATAATCACTGACCTATATAAGGATGACTCTGCTGAATTAATCCATCCCGACCTGAGCTGGCTTCTGTGTTCCAGGCCCGTGCTGGACATTCCCACTAGGACGATGATACAAACACTAATCCTAGAATTACTATCAGCACTAATACTAACGTAATTCCGGGTCACATGTATTGAGCACTCCCTCTGTGCCAGGCACAGTGCTTAACACTTTACATGTACTGACCAGAATGACCCTCTCGGGCAGCTAATAGCTGCATAATCCCCATTATACAGATGAAGAAACTGAGACTTAGGAACGTTAAAGGACCCCCAGGATTTCAATTCAAGCCATTTGGACTCCTGAGACCACTTGTTCAACCACTGCTCTATATTGTCTCCCAGGCCCCGGGCGTCCCACCGGTGTGCCCAGTGCCACGTCCCCAGTACCTTCTGCGACATATGCTACTTTTTCCCTACCTGTGCACTACCTGGTTAACGGGATCACTCTCTTAGATTCCCAAGCCGGGAGACTGGGGCTCGCTCTTGACCCCTCTTTCCTCACTTTTCATGTTCAAGTCCAGTCAATGCTTTCTCTGAACCCGTACTCCTCAGCGACCCCCACTCTCACCCCTGCTGTGACTGCCTCAGTTTAGGAGGCCACACCCTGTCTCCAGGGTCATCTCTCTGCAGCTGCCCCCTTACTGCTGCCTTGTCTTTGATCTCTCTTATCTGCAGCCTACCCGCTGCGCTGTGCCCATGTCAAGCTTCTAAACCCAAGGCTGCGTCGCTTGGTTTGAGAGAGTGGCACGGACATATAGACACTACCAAACGTAAGGTAGATAGCTAGTGGGAAGCAGCCGCATAGCACAGGGAGATCAGCTCAGTGCTTTGTGACCACCTAGAGGGGTGGGATAGGGAGGGTGGGAGGGAGGGAGACGCAAGAGATATGGGAACACATGTATATGTATAGCTGATTCACTTTGTTATAAAGCAGAAACTAACACACTATTGTAAAGCAATTGTACTCCAATAAAGATGAAAAAAAACCAAAAACCAAAAAACTTCTGAAAGTTGCTTATTGCTTCCTGCAAACAGTCCAGTCCTGAGCATGGCATTCGGGAACTCAGCCGAGCGGTTTCACTCAGCCAAGCTTGCCCATCTCAACTGCCACATGCTCCCCAGCCAGGCTCTCTCTGCTCCAGCCACAGCAGGCTTCCCGACACCCTCCGCACGTCTTCCTCTCCCTTGGCACCTCTGCCCAGGCTGCCCCTTCCTCCCCTTCTGCAGAAATCCTTCCCTTCCCTCAGGGTCTAGCTGAAAGCCTCCCTGAACCCACAGGTCGAATGAGGGACTTCATTTCTGTGGGTAGGAAACTGACTGTCTTGGTGTCAATCGGGCGATCATGTGACACACTGACTTCTGCATTGCTTTACCTACAGATCTTGTTTTACTAACACCTCTACTCAGTGCCAGGCGCTGCTCTAAGCATGTTTCATAAGCTCAGTAGTCGTCATAACTACCCTATCCAGTGGCGCATTTTGAAGATGAGGAAACTGAGGCACAGAGACGTTAAATAACTTGGTCGAGATCACAGGGCTAGCAAAGGTACGGCTGGGATTCTAACGGAGCCAGTCTGGCACCAGAGTGCATGGATTTAAGTGCTCTGTCGTGCCGCCTCATGCTGGGTGGTGTAGACAGTACCCTCTGTGGGAGCCCAGAGAAGAGGCAAGGGCCTTGGGGAACTGTGGCACCTGCTGAGTTTGGAGTGATGTGACGCCCCTGCCTGCCCAGGTCTCCAGAGGCCAGCTCCCCAGGCGCGCCTATGCCTTCTAACCCCAAGGCTTCCCCCTGGTCCACGGTCCCCTCAGCTCCATCTTCAGGAGCTAGGAGTCTGAGGCCAGACAAGGATGAAGCGAGGGACCAGGACAGGGTCCCGGCACCAGGATGTGGAGCCTCAGTGGGAAGGATGGGAGGGCAGGATGGGCCCCGTTCCGCTTTCCCCTGCCGGTGGGACAGCAGGGTGACCACTGGCCACGCCTTCTCTGGCAGGGCTCCTGCTTAGGCAGGGGAGCCGTTCTGCTCTAGGCCTTGGAGAGAGGACAGAAGAGAAGCATGAGGTAATCTGACCCAGCTCACCAGGCCAGGGGCTGGAGAAGACTGGGGACAGATGCTCAAGGTGGCCAGAATAACGGGCGTGCACTTGCCTGGTGCCCCCTGAGAAGCCAGCTCTGGGCCAACAACCCAGGAGTCCCAGTGAGCCACGGGGGCTTGCAGGCCCTCCCCCCGCCCTCGGCTTCTGTGACCAGAGGCTCTGCTCTTCCCACTGCGTGTGAGTTCCAATCCCCCCTTCATATCGATTTAACTGCTCTTGATGTTTATTTAAGTATAATCGAATCCTTCTCTTGAAGAGTCTCAGAAACTAAGGCTGAAAGAGGAGTTCCAGTTCAAACGTCTTCCCCATTTTGAACAGGTAAAGCCCATCCTTTAGACACGCTCCCACTCAAATTCAGCTGGTGCCAACTTGGCGTTCAACCACCTTGGCTGTCCGCACTCTCCCTGCAGTGGGAGTGAATTCGGGTGTTGACACTTGCTGAGCTGAAGGGAAGATGTGGTCTAGTCACTGTGGGGTTCAGTCCCCTCCAGAGACATCCCCTACCAAGACACTCGTGCGCATGCATGTTGGGACCCTTGGGGCATCAGCTACTCCCTGCAGAAGACCGAGAGTAGAGTAACTCAAGTTGAAGGTTTAAGTGGACCTTTCCTATTGGAGAATCATCGACAATGAAAAATGAGCCTCTGAAAAACGAACAGGAGTCATTTGAAAGTACGGTACTATTAAAACAATCTGTAGCTTCATTTTTCTCGTATTATAAGAAGAAAGCCCTTCTTTCAGGGTGATTATGGATGGGAAGTGACAGAAGGGGAGAAGAAACAGCATCTTTTGACCATATTTTGTGAACAAGATCTTCTGCTAGGTCTCTTCCACGTTTTATCTCATTTGCTCTCCTGCAGAGCCCTGTGAGGTATATTATATCCCCATTTTACAGATCGGGAAACTCAGGGGAAACCTAGTTCTGAATTACTTTGTCTCATCTTCTGCATATAATTCTGGAAACACAGCTTATTCCCAGCTAGTGCGGTGAAGTCTCTCTAATTCAGAGCCCTTGGCAATTTGAAATAGAAGCAAAGCTGCCCACGGAATGATTTGCTACTTCAGAAAACGTCCTGCTTTTGTGAGAGTTTCATTGGTATCCATCCTAAGCTCATAAACAGAGCAAGTGCCCTAGAAGTACAGGTCAGGTGCGTTCAGTCATACGGTCAGACATGCAAGCACAGACCACTGAGGCCCCTGCCTCCCCTCCCCACCTGTCAGCTAGCTGGGCTGAGCTGACTCCGTGTACTGAAGGATAATAGAGCTCACCTGCACGCAGAAGACACCCTCAGATTAAGACTTTTCACTCACTTGGCTTGGTACCAAAGTGGTCCAGATTAATGAGGTTTTGCTGTGCTTTGCCTCTCTGATGTAAAACAAGGCTGCTAGGTAGAAGCACGAAGTGTGAGAGCAGGCGGGGCCTTGGAAATTGCTTTGTCTCAGATGCCAAAAGGTAGCACATGTGCTAAGTCCTCCTTATTGCTCCCCAGCAGACATCACTAATCCATTACAGCACACTCTTTCCTGGGTATACCTCAGAATCCTTCTCCACACAGTGCCCCTGGCAGCCATGACCAATTGATCAGAATGAGCGGGAGATGAAATCTATTTGCCAGCCCTGACCTAGCCCCGTCGCCTCATGGGAACAGAGGTGGAACAGAAGCTGAGAGATGCCAAATGGCTGATGGAGCCAGGAATTGGGACCTCTTCTCTCTGACCGCTTTGCCTTGGAAGCTGTTCCCTGCCTCATCCCTGTCCCCTTCCCACTAAAGGTAGAACCGAAGTTGGGGTCGCTTGGCAGATGTTAGGGGGTACACAGGGAGAAGGAGACTGATATGAGTGACAGTTTTTAGGATCCCCATAGGCATAGGGGCTGTGCCTACACCATGAACAGTTTTGGCTTAAACAACCATCGTATTACATTCCAGCTAGGATCACAGGGCGACGGGGCAGGAGAGGCAAAAGGTAGGCCCCCGAGTAAGCCTGTTCCATGGTCCCAGGTCTACCACTGATGCAAGAAATGTGACCCTGACAAGTGCTTCATGCAAACGCCATTTCATTTGAAAGATGCTACAAATCCTGGGTGGTGAACGGTGCCTTTTGCGAAGTGAAGCATCGTTTTGAGAATCTGTCTTGAGACAGCCAGGCCTCACTGGAGAAGGGATTGGGAACCGACATTGACTGTGAGACTCCAGACTGGGCTACCCAAGCTCAAGTCTTAAACGATTTTCCATCTGTACCGACAGACCCTCCTACCTGTGCTTTTCACTTCTGCGAGGGAAGGACGCCCGCATTGTTTTCTCATTTATTGGGAGAAAGAGAGGTCCTGAGAAGTCAAACCACTCACCATGAGGCCCCCAGCTAGTAATAAAGGGCTGAGCTGCCCCTGCCTTTGAACCAGTGCTGGGACCACCAGAGGGAGAGCAGGAAAAATGGAGCTGCCCTTGACCGCCTTCTTGCAGCATCTCGGCTGTAGAGTGAGCTCAGGGGGAGTGATCACTTTCCTCATCCCCTCCCTGCAGCTAAGCCAGGGCTTCTGACTCCCCGTCCAGTGCTCTGTCCTCCCACGTATGTTGCTATTTCCCGTCCCAACACTGAACCTTAATCTGGGGTCATGCCCCACATCTAGAATGAGAACAAGGGCTACTGTTTATTGAGCACTTACGATGTGCTGGCACAGGACCAAGCGGCTTTGCATGAATCAGTTCATGGACTCCTCACAGCCCCCTTATGCAGTAGGTACTATCATGACGCCCATTTTGCAGATGGGGAGACTGAGGCATAGAGAGGTGGGCGACTTGCCTGAGGCCCCACAGCTAGCGGAAGAGGCAGGATTTGAACCCTGCCGTCTGACTCCAGGGGCCCTGCTCTTAACCACAGACGTGGCCTCCCGAGCTGCCACCTCTTCACTTTCCCTTTTAGTCATTCGACAATCACTTCTTGAGCACCTACTATATGCCAGGTCCTTTGAATCAAGGACACAGCCTCCATCCTCAAAGCCCAGCTCATGCTTGAACACTTGCCAAGGAAGCATCGAGTCACAGCTGAAGCTCCTGTTCAGCCCCCTCCCCTTCCTCTCCCACCCGTCCGCCCACCGCATAGCACTCAGGACTCAGCTGAACGTACAGCCTCTGCACAATGACTGTCAAACTCGATTCTCGTCCAGGCTTCAGTTTCTTAAAGAAAAACCCCATCTCTGGCCTCCCACAGCGCCTTGCCCTCGATACACATTTTGTGCTGCAGTTGACCCAGGCCCGGGGGAAGAAGACCCAGTTACAAAGCACAAAGGAAGCCCCCGTGCTCATTATTCAGACCTTCAGACCCTCTCCCTTGCAATGGGTGTCTCCCCTGGGCAATTTCGCCACCGGCATCTGCGGTATGACTCCTCTCACGTTCACTGGGCCAGGTTTTGGTCACTGGAGAATGTGGTCCTACCAAAGGAGCCCAGCGCCCTTGGGGAAGCCATGCTCACCGTCCTCCCACAGTCTGGGGGTTCGGGGAGTCCTGCCGCGGCATCCCCCCCACCCCAACCCTGTGCCTTCCCTTCTGGTCTGTGTGGTCGGGATCCCGGGTAAGTCTCTTGAAAGCGCGACTCACTGGCAACTCTTTTGGTGGTCCTAGTATGGGGGAGAGCTCCCTCGAGCCTCTGGTCAGAGCCCCTGCCATGCTTGGAGAGTTGCCCACCCCTTCACATAGATCAGGTGTTTGGGGTCACAAGTGTGATGTGTGGACGTCTGGCATAAGCTCAGGTACAGCTGGCCAATGGACAACAGGTCTGAGGATAGACCGTCTCATCCAGTAGCTTCTAAACTGTTTGAAGGCAGCACCCTGCCCCATAAAACAGGCAGCGCCGAGAGTGTGTGTGTGAGCTCACAAGTTCCCCTCATTCACTCTCCCTAAACTCTCTCCCTCATCCTCATGCCCCTCCGGGATTCTTAGTCATCACAGAACAGTCTGTAAAACACTACCCTGGGGCTTCCCTGGTGGCGCAGTGGTTGGGAGTCCGCCTGCCGATGCAGGGGACACGGGTTCGTGCCCCGGTCTGGGAAGATCCCACGTGCCGCGGAGCAGCTGGGCCCGTGAGCCACGGCCGCGGAGCCTGTGCTCCGCAATGGGAGAGGCCACAGCAGTGAGAGGCCCGGGTACCGCAAAAACAAACAAACAAACAAGAAAACACTACCCTGTCAAAACCCCTCCCCACTTCAACATTTCCCATCCATGCTTCTCCAACCTGTGCTTGAATTCTGCCAGCGACAGGGAACTCACTACCTCTAACGGACGTCGATTTTACCGTTGCCAACCTCTTGTTAGGAATTTCTCCTTAGGCTGAGTCGATAGCTGCCCTCTTGCCAGTGACAGCCGTTCAAAGGTGCAAAGGTGGCGTTCTCGCCTCCTTTTACTCGTGTCTCCTCAGGGCTATGGTTTACAAACTGGTGTGAGCCTGGTAGTTCCCTCTCTAGTCCAAGCATATGTCCCTAACCCTGGTTACCGGGTTAGAGAACAATTCCCAGCATGAACCCTCCGGATGGGGAGCCTGAGTTGTTGTCATCTGAGCAAAGAGAGGTCGGCACAGCCACCTGCATTCTCCCTTTGCTTCTGGGGAGGGACGGGCAGGGACCCAGTGGATTCCAAGGGATTCGCACCTGGATTCTCTGCACTGTGCACTGTTTCCAGCTGCATCTGGAGGGAAACCGTTTCAGGGGTGCAAAAGCTCAGCCGCCCCTGCCCCTTCCATTCATCTCCCTTCCCTTCCTGAAATCCAGCTGAGGCCCCGACCTCCGCCAAACACACGGGTCACTCACCAGTCCCATATTGCTTACATCCTGGGAATCTTTTTACACTTTGACTCTGAGAGCAGACGGGGCGTCAAGACCTACAAAGAAGAGATACTCAGTATTAAAGGCAGAACAAAGCAAAGGGGGGTTCAACTTTCATTTCGGCACTAGGATCCTGGGATGGAGATGCGGAGGAGAAAGAAACAGGAGATGGCCAGGACCGGGGTGCTCGCTGCTCTGCCCTCAAGGATCTCAGGGCTTTGGGACGATGCTGAGAAGAAGAAAAAAAAAAAAAGAGACCCTTACTCTGGATGAGTCAGCAGCTTTTTGAGAAGCAGGCCTTTTAGAAGAGCGAAACTAAAAGCCAAATCTGCTGGGTGGGGCTGGGGAGGCGTCTCTTGAACCCCACTCCGAGTTTCCTTGAGTCTTTGGTGTCCGTTCCTAGCAGCAGCGGGGGTTCACGGCTCCACGTTGGTGAGGGTGGAGGGGAAAAGCTCTGTACGCAAGGCCTCAAGTCCGAAAGATACCGCAGTCCTGAAAACAAAAGCCCCCGACGTGGATTTCCATCCTGGGAGACTCCCGCCAGGCGAGCCCTGGGCGCTTTGAAAATTCGTCAGGAGAGCTGTAGCCGGAGGAACGCGCGTGCGCCCGGCTCGGAGGATGCGTTCCCCGCATGGCAAGTCGAGGCCTGAGCTCTAGGGGTTTCTGCAGCCCGGCAGAGGCCCACCTGCAACGCACACGTGAGCGTGGAAAGCCTGCTGATGAGCGGCTGCTGGGGCCACGCTTCTCCTCGCTCCCCACGCCCTGCCCACCTTTAAAGCCAAACTTGTTTTTTCTTGTGGCCCTCAGAATTCTGAGGGGAGCAGAGGTGTCTCTATTCATCTATCGCTGTTCTCAAAGGAGCACCCTTTGGGGGGAAAAGTTTTCATGGCAAGTTTCTATCCACTGAGTACATACTACATGGCAGGCGCTTCATACCCCGGATCCACGGTCAAAACTGAAATCGCATCACCTGGGAGCTTGCCGGAAGGGGCGGTTCTCGAGCCCCACTCAGCCCTACAGAATCAGAACCTGCTTTTCAACAAGCTCCTCAGGTGATTCCTGGGCACATTAAAGTCTGCAAAGTGTGCATTTCTAATCCTCTTAATCAGAGAAGGAAGGAAGGAAGTCAGGAAGTTGTAGCCCATTCCCAAGGTGAAGAAATAGGTTCAAGAAACCACAGCTTGGCTATTATGATTTTAGAGCTGCTGCGTGGTAGAGCTCATTAAACCCGTGTTCATGTGATTCCGGAATCGGTATTCCTTTCCTCTGCACGATTTTGGGGAAGCAAGATGAGAGGCTGATGGGACAGGCGGGTCTGGCCTGGTGGGAGGGGCCTGGCTTGGTGGGAGGGGCCTGGCGAAGAGCAGTGGGCCAGGGGTCGGCTGATGACCTCAGGCCTGGAGACAGAGGCTGCCCGGTGAGCACTCAGAGAGAGGCATCAGATACTGTGGACGCAGGGGCTCCACAGAGGCCGTCGGATGCCAGCAAAATTTCCCGAAGCTCATTCAAGCTTCTGCATTGAATCCCAGTGATTAATTTATTTTGTTTGATTCCAGTTTAGCTGCATTTGCCCTCTGCCCTTAGAACTAGCCATCCAGCAGAAGAAGGTACCCTAGGAGGCAAGCTAAGACGAGTGTCCCAGCACTGATTTGCAGGAAGGACAATACTCTCTAAAGCCCCTTATAGTTTAGAAAGAACTTTTCATGCACCAGCTAATCTGCTCTTTCAAAGAACTTGGGGAGTGTCACTAGTGCTACTCTGCAGTTGAGGAAACTGAGGCACAGAGAGGTTAAGTGATTTTCCTGAGGTCACACAGCTTTCAGGCAGGTTGGGGTTGAGGTCCTCTAAGTCCATGTCCAGAAGTGTGAGCTCAGCTGCTTCTGATGGGGAAAGCGATCACATCACAGGTTTATGATGCCCTTGCTTAGTGTCACCCACTCCATATGTCTTGCTTTACCTTCTGCTCACTGAATGGGTTTACTGAATAGACTCATGAACCAAGAGGAAAACAGTCTACAACCCACACAGGGTGTGTGACTGGTACCTTACTTGATGTAAACTGGCCAGTGGGCATTCTTGGTTTATCAGTTAGTCATGTATACCATTATGTAATGTTTGATCTGCTGCACTTACTTCCATGAGGAAGATTAGTGTGTATAAGGTATAGAGGGGTTGATAAAACCTGGAGTTTACACTGGTTCATAGGCAAATGTTCCCAGCACATTCATATTTTGCACCACCAAGTGCGGGCGGCTGGATGCAAGGTACACACAGCTGAGTAGAACAAGCCGCGGGGGACTCCGCCCTCCCAGCTCCTCCTCTGGCTCCAGTGGTCACGTGCTCTGTCTTAGCCACTCCTGTTGCTCGGTTCTTCCTGGTCTTTGTGCAAAGGCCATGGGCTAGAGAAGCCATCTGTCCCTGCTACACGCTGGCAGAGCCTGAAACTGCTCTTCCACGGGGAACTCCTGCTAAAGATGATCTGACCCCTTCTGTCTCTAAACCCATCAGCCTCCAGCCTTCTCTAGCCCCTTCCATCAAGTTTTCCCCCTTTTAAAAATAATATATTGTCCTATAAGTTACTCAGGTCCTAAAGTTATTGCTATATTTGTTTTCATCCAAATTTTTTTTATATAAATTTATTTGTTTTATTTATTTTATTTTTGGCTGCGTTGGGTCTTCGTTGCTGCACGCGGGCTTTCTCTAGTTGCGGCGAGCGGGGGCTGCTCTTCGTTGCAGTGCACGGGCTTCTCACTGCGGTGGCTTCTCTTATTGTGGAGCATGGGCTCTAGGCGCGTGGGCTTCAGTAGTTGCAGCACGCGGGCTCAGTAGTTGTGGTGTGCGGGCGCTAGAGCGCAGGCTCAGTAATTGTGGTGCACGGGCTTAGCTGCTCCACGGCATGTGGGATCTTCCCGGACTAGGGACCGAACCCGTGTCCGCTGCATTGGCAGGCGGATTCTCAACCACTGCACCACCAGGGAAGCCCCTTATCCAAAATGTATCATGCCCTTTGAACTCTGCTTGGTATCACCCCTTGGATTGTGCTTCATTACAGAGTCACAGGAATCGTGAATGCTCTGCTACAGCCCAACTGTCCCCAAAACGCTGTGATTTTTGAATTTTTCAGAGTACAGGGTTTTAAAGGCACGCATATATCATTTTAGAGCAGAAATGCCTGCATAATGGAAGTTATATTACAGGTACTAATATCTATATATAACCAATATATAATATATAGTTATTAAATATTGAACATGTTACTATTATTAAATGTTGAATATTTTAAATAGCTGATGAACAACCATTTATTGACTATCCACATATACCTGATTCTGTGCTAAGCACCAGATAGCCATAAATAAATAAATACATAAATACATAAATACATAAATACATACGTAAATAAGACCCAATCCCTACCCTTAGGAAACTCACGGTATAAAAAAGGAGAAAGATACGTAATACACTGAACGTGAGGAAGGACAATGTACATAGAGGTGGGACAGGTGGGAGCAGGTAATGAGCGCCCCATTTGTCTCAGGAAAAAAGCCACACTCCTTATCGCAGGGTCTTGGAGCCTGTGAGGTCTGCCCCCTGCTCGCTGCTCCCCGCTCCCTTTGCCCCACTGTGCTCTGGGCTCACGGATGCCTAAGCCTCTTGAACCCACTATGCCCCCTGCAGCCATATGGCTATGCTATCTTAGACCCTCTCTCTTCAATGCTCTGTTCTCCCTCTTCCCCAAATTAACCCCGAGTTACCCTGTAGGACCCAGGGTGGTAACACATACAAAACACTGAGAATCATGTAATCAGGCATGAAAGCTACTATTATTATTGATAATCCTTATTATCATCCTCCGCTGACTAGGTGCTTCTTCTTGAGCACAGAGGCGTGGAGTGGGGCTTGGCTGGGGCCACACCGTGAATCCTTCTCAGAGCTGGGGAGTCTCAATGAATCTGTTACATCTTCCCCGTTTATCCTGGAACTCAGCTCTGCAGCACCACCCACTAGACACTGGATCCTTCCTAACCAGCATGGGGGGAAGAGCATAGGTCTTGGAGACGGGACGTCTGAGTCTGGTCCTGGTTCTTTGACACGCTTGTGCTGTGCCCTGACGCCAAGCACCTCTCTCCCAGGGACCTTGGTTTTCTTAGCGGCCAAGTGGGGCTCTAAACAGAACCTGCCTCTTTGGGTTGCACGGGGGATCCAACGCCACGGTGCCGACCGCAGCTCCTGCACGTGGAAATGGCAGCTTTCATCGCGAGCAGTATAAATGAAGTAAAGGGCTTTTCACTGTCCTTCAAGCCCTTAATGGGCACACATTTCCAGTCTTCCTGGCTCAGAACTCCTTTCCCCAGAAAATGGTCACATGGCGCGAAATCCCAATGAGGAAAAATCTGCCTGTAGGATTTTCCCTACAGGTCCCTCCTATTCCCTTTTGGCCTAGTTTAAACCTACCAGATGGCAAGACAACTGCAGGGGGAAAAAGAGGAACGGTGATTTAAAGGTCTGTAGAAGAAGAAAAACACCCTTCCCCAGGGTCACCCCCTCTCACGTAGTTTATTCCAGTCCATTTTTTCACTCGGCAAACGTTTAGCAGATGAGTGAGAAATTCTAGTAAACAGGTCATAATGTCCCGAGGTGATGGCCTCATATGGAGGAGAGGGTGAGGAACCCATGGAGGACACTGCTGGGGAGTGACTGACTCAGGCCAGGGCCAGTGCAGACTGGATACAAGAGAGGAAGGTCAACTTCAAAGAAGGTGGAAAACTACAGGCCACTTCTGTGCAGTCGTCATTCTGCCAGCCAGAAGCGCAGCCTTAAGTTGCCTGTCTTTGCTCCAGAAAATGTTTCACTTTGGACACCAACAACAGCCTTTAATTCATAAGAGCGAGCAGCGAGTGACGAGTACAAAGGCCACCGCTCCCCGAGTGCTTGCTCTGCGCCAGACGCTGAGCTGGGCCTTCCACATGGCTTGTCTGTCCTTCCCGCAGCAAGTCTGACGAGCACGTATCCTTATACCCCTTTTACAGACAACAGACCTGAACCTTAGAGTGATTAAATACATTGCCGCCTGTCATAAGCGTAAAATGTCCAGCACTGAGGTTTGAGCTCAGGCCTGATTGAGTGTAGTCTTTCCATTCCCGCTCCCACCCCCGCCCCGCTGCCTCTTAAACTTTGGCTCCGTGACTTGAGCTGCTGACAAACTGGGCCACCTCTCCCATCACCCCCAACCTGGTCTTCCACTGAGACGCCCCCAGGAGCACGGAGGAAGCTGAGTTCATAACCTCCCCGACGTGTGAGGGTGCAGAACGGCACCTTGAACATTCACCAGGACACTGAATTCTACTCTAGAATTGATCTGTATTTGCTCCCAAATATTTCCCCCTGAAAACTGTCAAGCACAATCAGCACTCCACGAAGATATGCCCAGCACCGGGCAGGGCAGTGTCTGATTTGCTCACTGCGGTCTCTTCATTCCTCCGATAACTGTGGGGCACTGACTACGGGCCAGTGCTGGGGACATAAGGTGAGCCCTGCCCTTGCAGTTGGGTTGGATAAGAGACTCCAGTGGCGTGACGGTGCTACCTGAAGCACATGCAACGGTGGCGAGATCGCCAGGAGAGGCACGTGAGGATATGGCAGATGGCGGGGGGGGGGGGGGCGGCGTGCCGGGGCGGGGCGGGGAGCTGGACCTGAAAGGCAGGCAGCAGCAAACCTGGCCAAGAGGGGAAGGAAGAATCGAGAAAGCCAGAGAGAGCGTGTATGGGGCCGAGGGGGAGGAGGCATACTGGTCACCAAGCAATGGAAGCTGGCTGGGGTGGCCACAGCCAAGCAGGGCAGAGAAAGGGCCAGCACCAGCTCTTCCAGGGACTTGCTGGCCTTTAAGAAGCTGGGTCTTTATCCCTGTGAGTGACGGGAAGTCACCAAAAGAGTTGGATTCTCAGTGTCCGCAGTTCTCCACACGTGGTGGCCCTCAGTAGTATTTGTTGAACGGAGGGTGGAATCTTATTTACCCCCGGCCCCATCAGGTCCTCCAGCAATCTGAGAAGCACCGCCTGGGACTCTGCCATCTCTACAAAGGGCAACCACGGGACAATCTGATTTGTGTAGGGAAGAATGCTCCCCGGGCACCTGGCCTGAGCCTCCTTCTGTCAGGCCTCGGGGAACCGTGGCTCCGGCGTGGCTGCTGGCAGATGTGCGGGGATGAATATACCTTTGATTACAGCTCATGTTTCCGAGGGAAAGACACAGCTCCCTGGAGATTGGGAGTCTATGAAAATGAACCCTTGCAAAAGAGATGTAAGTGAGCTGGAAATACAAGTCCTCTGGGCGGGTGGTGGTTTCTTTCTTTAAAGTAAACAACAGCAGAGAGGACCAGCCTGGACCAGAAGCAGGTTTTTTGTAATCCCGAACGGGCGGGACTCAAAGGCAAGTGGCAGGAGGTGGTTAAAGGGACTGCTCTGCGAGAAAGTGGTACCTGCTTAGGATATGCGGATGTGATCTCCGAGAATGGGTGTCTTTGCTCCCCTCCTTGGTGGGGAAACTCAGCCCCCGAGGACATTAATTTAACCCAAATTTCTTTACCCTGGGGAGAGTCACAGACCCAGTTTAGAAGATGATTTCTACCACTTAAGAGCTTTGTGTCCACAGACAAATTATTTTCTCTTCTCTGAGCCTTAGTTTTGTCATCCACAAAATGGGAGAAGAGGGGGCTTAGATAATATTATGAAAGTAGGCTGATGTTTGAACCCAAGCGTGTCTGAATACAATCATTCCATTTTTCCCCACACTTCCTCTTGAACTTGGGACGTGTACCCGACCCCAGCCCCGAATATCTGGCACATAATAGGTTCTTAATAAATGCTGGTTATGCCTCCCTTCTTTCCCATATTTCTTTCCCCACTATGTTGAGTATAAATCAGGGAATCCAGGAGGTGCTTTATAAACCCACGTACATCGGGTCCTCCTATATGCAAAGCAGCAGCTGAGAATACAGAAGGAAAAGGCAGCTAGCTGTGTTTTCTCTCCTCGACTCTTGTTTCGAACCCTTTATTAAATACCTTAAGTATTACTTGCCTTCAGGGTCAAAATACAGTTTCCGGAGATTTCCACTTTGCACTCATAAAGGATTCTCGCTGAAGTCTCTTTCTTCTTAAAATTTTTAAATGTGTGTGTGAGAGAGCATAAATGTACTGACTCATAGCTGGAAAAACTCTCTCTCGCTAACACATTCCAAATTTGTCGAGTCACATGAATTGAGTAAGAGCACTTAATGTGGCTGTTAGCCCCGAGCTGGCGAGCAGTTACGCCAGAGACGGCTCTTCTCTCCCTTCCCTGCCCCCTGATCCGAGCCAGCGTAGCCGGGGAGGCTCTGCGGATGGCAGTGAATACCCAGTGCAGGTTCTGTGAATGCGAGGACTGGAAAGGATCTGGCACCTACCTAAAGCCAAGCTCGAATTCTGTAAGGCGGTGTAATATTTTTTCAAAAAATCAAATAAAAATTTGCATATTGGATTGCCAGACAACTTCACTTATTAAATCAAGTCTATGCTGGGCACGACGTCAAGCGCTCGACAAACATGACTCACTGAGTCTTCACAGCCACCCTGTGAGGTAGGGGGTTATGACTTATCCTTATTTTATCAGTGAGGAAACTGAGGCACAAGTGTCAGTAATTTGTCCAAGGTCCCCACCGTGTGTAGATGGTGGAGCTAAGATTCCACCCAGTGCAGCTCTAGAACAGACGCTCTTACACATCTGACCATTCATTCTGAAAGGAAAGAATCCTTTCACATAGAAGAAAGAAAACTCCATTTATTCCGCAAATATCTACCCAACACTTAGAATACAAACACCGCAACAGATGTCACAGAGGAGGCTGGTGATAGGCATGGGCAAAATGGAGGCAATTTGAGTTTGGAATTGTGTAGAGGAGCTATGATGTATGCACAAATAACTACAATACAAGTAAGTAAAAATGGCACCAGCAAGATTATAAAGTGGGATGCATGGGGAAGGCTTGCTTAGGTGATGGCTCTGGCTGGGGTGATCTGGAAGGCTTCCTGGTGGAGGTGTCATTTGAGTTGGATCGAAGGATGTGGAGCATTCAGACAGAAGCTGGCTGGAGGAGGTCCTGCTCACTTATCCCGGTGAGTACAGACAGATGGCTGATGGCCCTGGGAGTTCTCATCTTGGTTCTGACTTGGGACCCACCCACCCCAGGAAAGGCTGAATCTCCATGTCTGGCAGGTGAGGGGCACAGGCAGAGGGGAAGGAGGGAAAGAGGCGTCCAGGAAGGAGAAGATCGGGGAAAGAAGGCAGGACACTGGAGCAAGGCGGAGAGGAGTGCAGCTCTGGCCAAAGCTAGAGCTCCAGTCCCACCTCCAAATGGGTGGGCTCAGATCAGGTCTCTTGCTCTTGGGCCTCAGTTTCTCCCATCTACAGGGAGGAACATGAAGGAACTGCCTGAATAGTCCAGCTGGGTGGAACCTTGGAGAGCTCCCAATTTATCCCATCCATTTGTAGATGAGAGAACCAAGGGCTGGAGAAGCTGGGCTTGTGCAAGTCCTTGGATTTGAATCCAAGTTTGTGGGATGAGGATGCAGGGGTCCCATCTCCCAGTCTAGCTGCGCTTCCCACATCCACACCTCAAGGGGCATGCCGACCGGTGTCAGAAGTCCAGGAAACTCCAGGCACATTGTGGAAGGGGAGACGTGCCTCAGCTGGTCCACGGGCACCAGGCTCAGACCTCAGCTAGTCCTCTGGCCCCCAGTGGCCCCAGAAAGCTCGGCCATGGTCCCGAGAGTGCAGCCCTGGCCCAGCCCCTCAGCACGGTCTCCTCTCTCTGCCCTGGCTGGCACCTATCCTCAGAGTGCCCCTGCCCCACACTGAGGAAGTTTCCAGGAAACCATGACCAGTTCTCCGCGGCCATGTCTCTCCCTGACAAGACGTACATCTGGTTGTGACTCACAGTGCTGGATTTCTGCCCGGGGCCCTGCCTCTTGAGTGGGGAAACCCGCCCACCCGCCGTGACAGTGAGGGCTGCTGCCCTTATCAGATCACGCTGAGGTCATCCACGTGGTGCCTTGGGCTCCCGGCCTGGCATTGCTCTCAGAATCGGCTCAGGCCTGGGCAGTCTCCCAGGGTCCCTCAGACACCAGGCTCTTCGACCAAACTCCCCTCTCCCCCGGGATGCTCGTTTCTCACCCCCCCCCCCAAACGCCACATCCTCTTCCTCTGCTGCTGTCCATTTCCCAGCACTCCAGCCCTCAAGGCGCTGCTCCCCTCTGAAAGCCGGGTTCGTCTAGGCCCTGCTCCCTGGAGGGCTGGGCAGAGGTCCTGTGTCCCCCCAGGGTGGTGGCCTCTGAGGGTGGGACCACGTGCAATAGGACCACAGCTATCAGAATGAACACCGCGGGCACTGAGCGTGCCCACCTTCAGGCCTTCGTGATTGCTACTCCCCCGCCTGGAATACTCTGCCCCAAGTCTTTGAATGGCCCTCAGCTTCTTGTCAAAGTCACCTCCCCAGCGAGGCCTTTCCTCCCCTGCTGCTTTTTCCTTCCTTACGGCCCATGTCCCATTCTCAAATGACGGACATGTTTGCTACCTGATCACATAATTCCTTGTTTATTATCCGGCTCTTCAAGGAAGAATGAGAACAAGGGATCTGCTCTGTCCTACTCACCACCGGCTCCCCAGCACCCAGCAGAGAGCCTGGCGTGGAGGATGTGCTCAGTAACTGTCTCTCCAGGGCGGTCATGAATGCTGCTGGGCGTGGTGGACGTGCCTGGATCTTGCTTAACCCTCATACAAACCCTGGGTGGTTGGTGTGAGGAGCGCAAGGCTCAGAGAAGTTGGGTAGGTTGTCTAAGGTCACCTGGTCAGTAAGCGGTAGAGCTAAGTATCAAACTTGAATTTGCCTGATATAAAGCTCGTGCTTTTGACCACTGGACTCTGCTGTTTGCCTTCAATGTTTTCAAAATCCCCATAGTGAGGACACAGGAAAGACTTGTGGATTGAGTGATCTGGAATGCCATGTATTATGGCCTGAATGTTCGTCCTCCACTCCCCAGCTTTGTATGTTGGAGCCTTAACCCCCAGTGTGACTGTATTTGGAGGTGGGACCTCTAAGGGAGGTTAAATGAGGTCATAACAATGGGGCCCTGACCCCATATAATTAGTGTCCTTGTAAGAAGAGACAGCAGAGAGCTTGTTCTCTCCGAGTGCACACACCAAGGAAAGGCCATGTGAGGACACAGCAAGAACGTGGCCATTTGCAAGTGAGGAAGAGAGTCATCACCAGAAACAGAATTGGCTGGAACCTTGACCTTGGACTTCCAGCCTCCAGAAACTGTAAGAAAACAAATTTCTGCTGTTTAAGCCACCCAATCTATGGTATTTTGTTATGGCAGCTTGAGCAGACTAATTAATACACCATGTTTTACGCAAGCCAAATTGCCAGGTCTAGGAAGGTAAATTCTTCCTTCTTTCCTCCCCTCCTTCCCTCCCTCCCTCATTTAAGTAGTGACAATGGAGAGAAGCACACGAATCCCGAGGAGCTCCCAAGAGTCTCAGGCTGGTGGCCCATGGTTCACACACCAGCCACAAAGTTGTTTTGTTGGGCTGGCGTGTGTTTAAAAAAACCCACAAGGAAGCAGAATGCTCTTAGGCGGGGCACACATCGTCCGGTGCTTCCACAAGCCACACTGCTCCCCGCTGTCCTTTGTCCCTCTATCTGAGGGCTATGTTAGGTGCTAGTGACACCGGGTGAGCTGTGCCGCAATGGGGTGTGGTTCAGGGTGCCCTGGGGCAGAGTGACGCTGGGCAGGGAGAAGGGCATGGGAGATGGTGGGTCAGAGGAGGCTGCATAGAGAAGGTGGCTTTGGCCTGGTGCGTGGAGGATGGATGGGAAATCACCAGCCAGAAGGGGAAGGAGTGTGCCTTCCAAGGAGGGCAGCAGAGAGGCGCGGTCCAGAGCAAGGGCATGGCCTGAGCAGGGAGCAGCTGGTAGTTGAGTGTGGCTGAGAGTGAAGGTGGAGGGGCTAGGACGTGGGCGGGAGGGTAGGTGCCGTGGGCACAGGGAGGCCCTGCACACCACGACAAGGAGTTTGGACATTGTCCTGTCCAGGAGTCATGACCAGCAGTCCCGGTAGGCTTCAACCAGGGAGGGGTCACCGGACAATCTGTGTCAACGTGTGCAGAACCTGGGTTTACCACCTCCTCGTTGTGTGACTATATGCACGTGTCGCCCTGGGGCTGTGTGGTCTCAGGCACCTCATCTGTGAAATGGGAGTCATAATGCTATATATCTCAAAGGGGTATTGTGGGGATTAGAAGGACGTAAAACGTGAAAAGCCCCTAGCACAGTTCCTGGCACATCAAAGGTACTCAGTAAAAGATGGCCACCGTTCTGACAGGAATTTATTACTAATCTAGCGGTGACAACAGTGTAGGAGGTGGCTGGGAGCAATCGAAGACTCTGTTTGCTAAGATTATTACAGTAAAGTAAGAAAAACCCTGAGGAAGGACCCAGGAAATACTCATAGGAGACAGGAGGAGATAAATGCAACCTTAAGATCAGCCTTCTCCACCTCTATTTCCTCGTCTGTAAAATGGGACTCTCCCTGCCTGTCCACACAGGGTCTCTACGTGAATCAAGTGAGAACAGAGATGTGAGAGTGCTTTTAAAGTTAATCAACACCAGAGGACCATATGGGTTTCATAGATATATTTTTTATCACACAGAGAGGAAAGATGTCTGGGGGTAGATGAGCACCTGTGGGCTCTTATTTCTGCAAACAGTCAAGGCAAGAAAAGTAGCAAATGACAGGACAGCAAGACACAAGAGAGAACCTGATGGAAACGAAGCCTGGATCGTGGACCTTCCTGTGATAGCCTTAATCCCGCTGCATCCCAGTCACCTATACTTCTTGCACTCATACCAATGACTCAAAAGTACTACCAAGTTCTCAGCCTTACAAGCATAGTTTTTTCAAGCTGAAAATATGATTGAATGCATTCCCCACAATTTACAGATGAAGCTGAGAGTCACAAAAGAGAGCTGGTTAAAACCCATCCTCAGGAGACATACGGCCCGTGTTCCCATCCCGGCTCTGCCGATCATGAGCTGTATGATTTTGGTCAAGTTATTCAACATCTCTGTGTTTCTGTGACTAGGATTACTGGAGTTAATAAGAGGACTTGTTCCCATGATTGGTTGGGGAGCTAAATGAGTTAATATGCATAAAGCACTTGGAATGTCTCTAACACCTGGTAAGACTCAGGGAATAAGGGGTACTATTACTATTTAAGGGCACAGGTTATCTCGGTAGAGCTGAGAGTACATCTTTGCATGGTCCCACACTGAAATATTTGATTCTTATCAACACACCATGTTTACTGAAGGCGGAAAATGGACTGACCTGTTTTTGGAATAAAGGGCACATTCACGCAGCCTGCATGCCCCATTTCCAGAACATTCCGGGCCACTGAAGTCTGATAGTAACTGAATAGAGCAATAGTGCCTCATGGACACCCTTCTTACCCCCTCACGTTGTACCATCAGGGGAGGCAGCAGAAAGAGCTCTCACAATTTAAAGAATTAAACAGGAAGGAGACCCAGAGCAAATTGGGAGCAATCAGCTTAGACGTGCTGGGCTCGGCTATTGTCGTCCTGGTACATTCATGTCATGCGTTTCCGTTTCCAAAGGTCTGTCACCACAGTCTCTCGTTTCTGTCTCGTGACAGATGGTGATTCGGAAAGTGGGTTCTGGCAGGCGACGAGCTGGTTCAGATCCTGCTGCTGCCTTTCCCTCGTCGGGTAGCCCAGGACATTCATTTACTGTCTCTGTGCCCCGGACAAAATAAGGGGGTGACAACACTGACATCACTGGTTGTTGGGAGACCAGGAGGATGTGCGCAGAGCCAGAGCCTGGCTCGTAATCATCCCCTTGTCCAGAAAGCGCTTCTCATGTGCTTAACACGTGCTTGGGGCTGAGGACCCAGCAGCCATCGAAACACGGTTTCTCCCGTCACAGACTCGAGTGTGACGGGGAAAGCACGCAATGCCACAAGCGCATAAACATCCGGCGCCAGGTAGCAAGCTGTGCTTTGAAAAAGACAGGTCGAGAGGATGGAGATCTGTGGGGATGCCGGCTGAGCTATGACCCTGCGGTGGGCAGGGAAGGCCTCCGTGACAGCGTGTCTTTTAAGCACAGACTGAATGAAATGAGGCAGAAAACCACAAAGATAGCTGGGAAAAGAGTGTTCTAGGCTTAGAAAGTAGCAAGCACAAATGCAAGTGTGTGTGTGTGTGTGTGTGTGGGGGGGGGTGTTTTGTTCAAGGCTGGTGGCAGAGAGGAAGGTGATCACGTGGGCCTGGGGGTTACCATAAGGCCTTTGGCTTCTGCTCTGAGTGAGACGGGGGAACCATTGGAGGGTTTGGAGCAGGAGAGTGACAATCTGACCTGTGTTTTGAGGAGAGGAGACGGTCGGGGGTGTGTGCATGAAGTGAGGGAGGGGCGGCAGCTAAGGGACGAGCTGAGAGGACAGCCACCGGTGACTGCAGTGACCTACGTGAGAGACGATGGGGCTTGAACCGGGGGACGGGGGTGGAGGTGGCAGGAAGCAGCACCACGGTGCTGAATATAAGACTCCAGAGGTGCCCCTCACAGCCACCAAAATGGGAAGGGCGTCCCCTGGAGGGGTGCAACGTGGTGATACTGAAAGATGGTGGTCATACTGGGGATATATTTTGAAGGCAGAATAGACAGGACTTATAGATGGAATGAGGTGTGAGAGAAAAAGAGGAAACCAGGATTATTTAAAGGATGGAGTACACAGAGGTAACTATTTACTGAGAGGTTGAAGAATGAGTCAAGAGTTAGTTTTAGACGTGTTCAGTTTGGGAAGCCTCTTCACAAGTGTTAGGGATGATGGTGATGGTGATGGTGATGGTGATGGTGGTGGTGATGATGGTGACAGCAGTGATGGTGGTGGTGATGGTAATGGTGGTGATGATGGTGATGGTGGTGATGATGGTGATGGTGACAGTTGTGACAGTGGTGGTGGTGGTAATGGTGGCGATGATGATGGTGATGGTGGTGATAATGGTAATGGTGATGATGGTGATGGGGGTGATGGGGGTGGTGATGATGGTGATGGTGGTGATGGTGATGGTGGCAGTTGTGACAGTGGTGGTGATGGTAATGGTGGTGATGTTGATGGTGGTGATGGTGGTGATGGTGATGGCGGTGATGGTGGTGGCGATGGTGATGGTGGTGATGATGATGGTGATTATGAAATGATGGCTTGCTGAGGATTATGACAAAAGCAAACACTGAGTGTTTGCTGTGTGATAGGCACGGCTCAAAGGACTTTAGACGTATAAACTTGTGTAGTCTCCATAACGGGATCTCCATTATCATCCTCATTTAATAAACCAGTGTAGTGGGTTGAATTGTGCCCCCTCCCCCACAAATGATATGTCTATGTCCTAGTCCCCAGAATCTGCGAATGTGACCTTATTTGAAAAGAGTTTTCCTAGGTGTAACTAAGTAAAGGATCTCAAGATGAGATCACCCTGGCTTATCCAAATGGGCCCTGGATTCAATGGCAAGTGTCCTAATAAGAAACACCAGGAGAAGAAATCCACAGACAGAAGAGAAGGTGATGTGAAGGCAGAGGTGGGGTTGGGAGTGACGCAGCCACAAGGAATACCAACAACTTCTAGAAGCTGGAAGAAGCAAGGAAGGGTTTTCTCCTAGCCTTTGGAGAGAGCCGCGTCCTGCTCACTCTTGATTTTTGCACTTCTGGCCTCCAGCACTGTGAGAGATCAAATTTTTGTTGTTTTAAGTCATCACGTTTGTGGTCCTCTGTTATAGCAATCACAGGAAACCAACATAACAAGGAAAACCAGGCACAGAGATATTAACGTAACTTGCTCAAAGTCACACAGCAAGCAAGTAGCCCAGCTGGCAACGTTTGCCTCCAGAGCGGCTCACTCGGTAGGTGAGTATTGTTCACCCTGTGTCTCCAAGGAGGAAATGGAGGTCAGAGCCTCAAGGCCACACCGAGGAACACAGCTGGTGAAAGGCAGTACCAGGCTCCCCTGAGTCTCTAGCAGGGAGGCCGGATGCCTTTCCCACTCTCGATCCCCACCTCTCCACTTTGAAAAATCCAGAAAGGCTCTTGTCCAGACCCTCTAATGCTTCTTGGCAGCCACCCCGTGCATCCAGGGCTTTGCTGGGAATCCCGTCCAATCTGGTGATTCCAGTTTACAGCTGCTGGGTCCATGTACAAGTGACCCCAGAGACACCCTGGCGGGCTGGCGGCCTCAGTCAACAGATTTCAGTGGCACCAGGATTCACAGCAGTCACTCAGGAACGGCATATGATCTGGATTTCAAAACTGCCTCCTCTTTCTGTGATACTGACACTGAAAACCTCTCGGCTACCTCCCTACCAGGGACACGAGGACTGAGAAGGGAGGGCTGCTGGGGCAGGGCACACCGGCTGCCCCTGAACCTCTGCCAGCAGCTAAAATCAGTCTCTGAAGAAACAGTGATTGTCCATTTCCTCTCCCACTGATGCCCAGGAAAATATTTTACCGGACAAAACCCAAATATTGGGAATCCAGGGAAAACATCCTCCCTCCCTTTCCGCTCCCCCCGCCCCCGCGCCTCCTGCCTTGTCAAAGCTTCATCATTTTAAGAGAGATAGACAGTGGGACCTGCAACAAACAGGGCCTGTGAAGAGGGTCCAGGCCTCTTCCCACACAGAACCGCGTCCTTAGAGCACCTAATGAGAGGAGGGTAGTTAGTTTCGGGGTTGGGGTGGGAATCGGGGGCAGGGGGAGGTGTTCTATTTATGAAGAATACAATCATTACGTTCAGGTCGCTGGAGGGAGCCAGCGGGCTGGAACAAATTTGGGGGCTGGGGGAAAGGGAGGCAAGTGGCAAAGGCATGAGTGCAATGGCTGCCGCATAGCACAGGGAGATCAGCTCGGTGCTCTGTGACCACCTAGAGGGGTGGGATAGGGAGGGTGGGAGGGAGGGAGACGCAAGAGGGAAGAGATATGGGAACATATGTGTATGTATAACTGATTCACTTTGTTATAAAGCAGAAACTAGCACACCATTGTAAAGCAATTATACTCCAATAAAGACGTAAAAAAAACCAAAACCAAAAAAACAAAAAAACCACAGGGCTGTCTCCCCCGGGGCTGGCTGGCCTCTGGGGGCCCAGGGGGCTCAGCGGGCCCCTGCTCTCTCCCCTGAGGCACGCACGTACACAAGCACAACAACACACGTGTTCTTCCGATCAAACGCACGCTCGCTCGTTCATTCCTCTTTGAGGACACATTTTAAACAGAGTCACAGAACTGACCCTGCCCAAAGCGAACCACTGTCTCAGCGAGGTCCCCGTGGCAAAGCCTGCACGTGCATCTCCACGATGCCCAAGACACGTGTGGAAGCCCTCCTCCGGAGCTGTCTTCAGAGTCAGGTTACAAGGCAACGCGTAAAACTGGGCGCATTATCGTTTAATCGCCCCTGATTCAGACCACCCTTCCCCGACAACTGTATTTCTAAAGGGCGTCAGTCCTGGTTCCACAGATGTGAGCCGTGAAGCCACCCTCAAAGGGCAGAGATTTGCCAACACCGAGGAGAACAGTGCGGTGTTGGGGGACGTTCTTGAATGTTCTTGGGGGTCTCGGAGGTTCCGAGCCAGGGCGCCACCTTGGGAATAAGGGGTAAACTTCCCAAAGGGGCGACCTGGGTGAACGCACCGCCCCTTTGCATAGGTGGGCGCTGGGCATGATTATTTTTATTGTTTTCTAAAAGTCAGTTGTATAATGTCATGGCACCTGCTCTGGGCGTGGCCCTGGCCAGGCACATGGCAGCTGGAGAGTCACAAGGTACAGGGCAAGGCCTCTGTCTCCCTCTACCCAATGCGGGAGCCAAGACTCACACCTGCGGAGTCACCTGCGATGGCAGGGGTGGGGCCCGGGATGGCTGGAGAAGGGTGCCGTGAGGGCGGGGGTCAGGGAAGGAGGAGGTGGAGGCGGGGTCTGAACCCCACTTCAAAGAATGTGGCCGGGCTTCCCTGGTGGCGCAGTGGTTGAGAGTCCGCCTGCCGATGCAGGCGACGCGGGTTCGTGCCCCGGTCTGGGAAGATCCCACATGCCGCGGAGCGGCTGGGCCCGTGAGCCATGGCCGCTGAGCCTGCGCGTCTGGAGCCTGTGCTCCGCAACGGGAGAGGCCACAACAGTGAGAGGCCCGCGTGATGAGCGGCAGGGGGCACCGGGACAGGAGGCAGGGAGGGGACAGGCTCCGAGCGGTCCTGGATGGTGTGTTCAACCTACCTCACAGGGGATGGGGACTTGCAAGGGAGAGAAGGGGGAGATGGGGGAGGAGAATTTCAAAGGGATCCAGGCCCGGCAGCAGCCTTCCCGGCTCACTTTGGATCCCTTCTGAGCGTGGCATCCAGAAATACCGCGCATCCTACGCAGCTCGGAGTTGATTCCACTGCTGAGAGTGTACGACGCAGTTTCACTGTGCCTCAGTTTCTCTATCTAGAAACTAACCATACAAACAACAATAGCTACTGTTCACCGGCCAGCCCCATTCCAAGGACCTCAACTCTTAATCTAGCCATGCCATAGTTACGTCACTTTTACACGCTCTTGGCTACTGTAGGCCTCCGGCTCTCAGAGCTTAACATGCTGTTTATCTCACCTCAGAGATTGTGGAAGGCTAAAATCAAATAATGCATATAAAAGAGGTCTTTTAATTAAATGACACTCCACCAAAGCTCATTATTATTGTCGATGTTATTAGCATTTTACTAGGCTTCGTCTACCTCAGGGTAAAGGTTATTTAAGGCCTGAGTACAACATTAAAAAAAAAAAGCATCACTTTCAAACATTAGCAGAGGAAAGATCCCGTGGAGACTGGCAAAAGAAAAAGTTACCCAAAGCCTGAAACACGAGAAGGCAGGACATGGGGGTTTTTGTTTGTTTCTTGTACGGGCCACAACGTTCTCAGAAGAGGTCATTAATGGCTTTCTGGTTCCTTGGCGGCTGAAGGAACACAGCACCTTTCCATCGGCGGCATTTTTCACAGACCGGCTGCCCGGGGGTGGACCTGAGTGCACCCAGCTCACATAAAGCATTTATTCAATGCCCAGGAGCAAGTGAATACGACCTGCTCTCTGCCATCAGAAGGCCCAGTGTTTGGAACAAGATACCCTCCTTCCAAAAACAAATGCAAGTAGAGCCCCTGATTCGCCCCTCCCCCCCCACCTCTGAAACCTGTTCCTCCGCAGACGTCCCCACCGTCAACCGCCCATCGACCCACTGGGAAGCTGGAAGCCATCCTTGGTTCTCCCTTTTCATCAACATCCACGGCCAACCCACCCTAAGGCCATCTGTGACCTCCACTCTCTGACCCACCTTCTCTTTATCTCCGTGAGCGCTGTTATCATTTCTTGCCTGAACGTCCAAAGCCACCTCCCAAGTGGCCTCCTTGGTTCCACTTTTGCTCTCTCCCTTCTCTACCAAGAGATCTTCTAAAAATGTACATAATATTGCAGTACTTTCCTGCTTAAGCACACTGAACTGAGAGCAATCCAAATTTCTTTACCAAATCCTACAAGGCCCAGTGGGATGCGGTTCCTGTCTTTCCCACTCAGCATCAGCGTGAAACTGTCTTCTCTCCCCCGAGGAATGGGCAGAATCATACTTACCTTCCAGGACGGTTGTGAGGCCACTAGGAGTGGGGAATACCTAAAACTGCTCTGTAAACCAGAAAATGCTGTACAGTGTAAACTCTATTCCATTATAATTGGGCTTTTGTGTTTTGACTCTTGTTTTCATGGTTTCCAGTTCATTAATATCTTTCATTGTTTGCAATTTTATATCCTTTTCAGATATAAGGATATTTATATGCACAAGGTAGTACTGAAAACTACCATGCCAGCATCTTGGTATTCCAAAGATAACAGCCCAGCTACGGTGTGCTTAAAACCTCGACAATATTTGTTCTTCCCAGGGCAGAAAATCAAAGTTTTAACTATGCAGTCAGATTGCCAGAGGCCTAGAGAGAGATCTCATTTAAATGATGAACCAGTTCATTCTCTCACGAAAATGATGCAAGAATGTGATCTTCAACATCTCTCCAACATTTTCAGTAGCAGCAGATAATGTTTATTAAGCCCCTACTTTGTACCAGTCCCTGTATTAAACACTTTTAATGCTTTACCTTTGTTAATCCTGACAGCAACATTAAGAGGTGTTATAATTGTCCAGACGAGGAAGGTGAAGCTCAGAGAGGTTAAGTAACTTACCTAAGGGCACACCGCTAATGAGAAATGTCCAATCCTCTATTTTAATAGCCCATGTTCTTTTGTTCTACCCTATGTGTGTTGCAGGCAGGAGAACCAGGAATGTGTCTATCTGTGAAAGGGGAAGAGGGATAATTGGGAGATGGGGGTTTAGGCAAGTACAAGGCCACCAAGCCCTATGGATGCAAGGGATTTGGGGCAGTAGACTCTCCTTAACTTCAAGCTTCACTCCTCCGAGACTTTGGTTCTATCTTGCAAAGTTAGACGATGCCCAACAGGTTTCCCCGTAATCAGTGAAAAAGAGTATAAGTCTCTCCTGTAAAGGGTCGTCACTGCCTTTTTGTTATTTACACCAAGAAATGTGTGTGTGCATGCATGTGTCTGTGTGTGTCTGAGAGACAGACAGAGAGGCAGAGAAGGCGCTCTGGCCAGAGAGATTCGCAGAGAAGTTTTCCTGTCACTGCACTCACTGTTTGCCAAACAATCACCCACATGGAAATAGCAACAGGACCACCAGGGCAATACCCTCCTTCTACTGTCAGTTCTCTAGTGCCCCAGAACTCGCTGTGCAACTTCATGCAAGTTACCTCCTCCCTCTGGGCCTCAGGTTTCTCATCAGTAAAGTGAAACATCTAGATTCCTAGAATTTCATCCAGCCTTCAGACTGGAGGGATGCTCTCAGATCCATGATCTGTTTTTTTTTTTTCTTTTGCAGTACGCGGGCCTTTCACTCCTGTGGCCTCTCCCGTTGCGGAGCACAGGCTCAGCGGCCACGGCTCACGGGCCCAGCCGCTCCGCGGCACGTGGGATCTTCCCGGACCGGGGCACGAACCCGCATCCCCTGCATCGGCAGGTGGACTCTCAACCACTGCGCCACCAGGGAAGCCCTCATGATCTCTTTTGCTATCACCACCTCCCTGAGGAGATGGGTAAGTCAGACTGGCCATGGGCGGCTGGGGGAAGGTGCCATGGTTGAGTGAAAGATCCTGGACCAGAGCTATTGACTTTTGACGCCAATTCCAATGTCAGTAGACTCCACCAAGCTGCCTTCAAGGGCGCGGACAGAGCTTGTGCAGGACCTATGCGTGTCTGTCCTCTTAAAACAGAAAGGATAGCACGCCGAAGCCACTGTGTGGGGGGCTCTGGCCACGCCAATGGATCAGTGTTTGAGGGCAGTTCCTTCGTTTATTCCCTCCTCCCTTCCTTCCTCCCTCCCTCCCTCCCTCCCTCTCTCCCTTCCTTCCTTTTCTTTGCAGAGGGAAGAGAACAGGTAGAAGTAGGAGATGCCGCCCAAAAGGTATGGATGGCTTAAAAAACTTGAGATCCCTGCCAGACATAAAAATAACTGAAAACAAAACAAAAAAACACACACACAAGCATGATCTGTGTTGTGTGTGTGTGTGTGTCTGTGTTGGCGAATGGTAAGATTAAAGAGCTAAGTGTGGAAAAAGCCCTCATGGCCACTTGTATTTCCTAGTTACTCTGTGTTTTACATGTTTGCACAAAGCAATGAGCTTCCTATTAAACAACAGGCCAATTTTCACATGTTAGAGGGAAAGAAGCTCCCCCACTAAGACGCACCAGCTGGGAGAGTTGAACTCACGACTCAACCTTCTCCACGTCTATCTGTTCCCTGGGATCCGGCACCAACAGTGCTACTATTCCAGGGCGCTTATGGGCAAACAGAACACTGGCCAGGCCAGAACCCACGCAGAACCCCAGTAGGCTGGGATCCAGCAGCAGACCACTGTTTTCACCCCAGGAGCTCAGCCTTCAAGAGCTGCAATGGTCCCCGCTTACACGAGGGGTCCCTTCAAAGTGGGTGAAACGAGACGCGCAGCAAGCAGGCTGTCCCGCGGGTGTGAACCAAGGGCCACTGCCGGCAGGGGACAATTTGTGGGGAACTAATGAAAGCCTCCTCCAACCCCAAATCCCACCCCCAACCTGGGTGGTGACCCCTCTCTGAACCTGGCTGGAAACTCTCCCGACACTCCAGGCAGAGACAAAGACAGGCCTCGTGGGGTAAAGAAAATAGCCCAAGCTTCCCTCTAGAAAGTCCTCGTGGTATTTGTAGCAAGTGCAATCTCAGACGATCACTTAATCTCATCCTTTGTTTTTGAATCTGCAAACCCTATATAATGGACCGTAGACATCTAGCACAGGGCCTGGCATGTAGCGTGTATCATACTAAATGGTAGCTGTTATTATAATATCTCAATAATTTCGAAGGTCTCTGTTAAAAGTTCATGTGCTGACAGGACTGCTCCGCCCTGGCCGTCGCCCACGAGTAAAGATGCCTTTGCTGGCTGGCTCGGGAAATGAGCTAGGGCAGTGGTTCTCCAGGTGTGGTTCCCTGCATCACCTGGGAATTCGTTTGAAGTGCGCATTTGTGGACCCCCCTCTGAACTACTGAATCAGAAATTCTGGGGGTGGTGCCCAGTCATTTCGCACCCCCGCCCCGTGACTCTGACGCCTGCCAAAGCTGGAGAACTATTGAGCTCAGCAATGACTGCCAAGTCTGGCTGATGAGCAGAATTTCCTGGGAGTGTTTAGAGGAGAAAGGCAGGTCCCTGGGCCCATCTCCCAGGGACTCAGAGTCATCAGGTTTTGGGAAGCTGCCTGGGAGTCAGCATTTTAACAGGCTCCTCAGGGGAGTCCACTGAGCTAGAGGTTGGGTTTGTTGGGGAGAGGGGAGCACAGAGGCTGGGAGAGACCCAGGGATGGGGGTTCCTGGGAAGGGACTGGGAGGGCAGGCCTGGCAGAGCTGGGGGTGCTGAGATGTAAGACACACTGAAGACCAAAGTTTTCATAGTTCTATAGATTATGAGATGGAATCTCCTACCATCTTCTCATTTTCCATCCAGGGAAACTGAGCTCCAAAGAGAAGTGACTATTCTAAGTCCATGCAGCTCATGCTTGGAAGAGCTGGGACTGGAGCCAGGGGTCTCCCTTCCAGAGCCAGCGCCCTTTCCACCGAGTCCCACAAGCTCATGCTCACGTGTTCCCTCCCTCTCAGCATCTCTCTCTGCGCTGAGCACTGAATCCACGCGCATTCCCTCAGTGTTGACCGTGAGGGTGAGATCTAGGGAGGAGTTGGAGTCAGACCTCAGACCTGAGTGCAAATCTAGCCTCAGTCACTGAGCAGCTGAGCCATCAAGTCACCCTCTCAAGGCCTCAGTTGCCATATCTGTAAAATGGGGATAAAATCTAACGTCACAAAGCTGCCGAGCAGGCCAGCAGCCGGTGACTCAGGCGAAGGTGTTTCCAAGCTGTCCATCACCCCCACAAGCACAGGGGCTAGAGAAGAAGGAGCAGGGCTCACTATGACCTCTTGCCTAGAAGCACTTACCATCTAGCTGAGGCAGAAGAAACACACTCAAGGCAACTGGAGAACGAGGAAGCGCTCAGCTCCACGCCGAGTGCAAGGTCACGCTTCAGTGCCTCTGCTCGGGCGCCGCTCTGCCTGGAACACCGGCCCCCAACACCCTGTGGGTACAAGAATCCCCGGTCATTAGGCTCACAGTCTGGGCCTGACTTTCCCCACCCGGGAAGGCAGGAAGTAAAGCTCGTTCGGCTCTGTGGCCCCAGAGTGTCTACATCTCAAAGGTGCGCTCAGGAAGTGGCTGATGCAGGTAGGGAGGCTTCTGGTCAGAGGGGCCTTAGAGACCTGGAAGGGCCTTTTCAGGGGGGCCCGTGCCTCAGAGAATTCCTGTAATGCCCCACTGGGGCAAGCATAGTGGGGACAAGGGCTTCAAACCAGCCAGAAGCCAGAAGCCGACTCCTGGCCCTCCTACAGGCCCCCAGCGTGTCTCTCATCCACCCCAGGGACCAAGGCTCTCAGGTGGGGTTGGCGGTTCCTTCACAGTCAGGAGGGGAGGAAAGTGAAACAGGAAGCATCAGCTCCACGCGAAGCGGCACCGAGATCTACAGAATAAGGGAAGACACTAAGCAAGGGGCAGGCGCACAGGAAACAGCGATCCAAACTAGGGCTCCCGAGGATCTGGTCATTTGTTTCTCCTGTTTCTCCCTCTTCTGGTCTGGAGGATCCAAGGAGGTGTCCAGAGGGAACAGGGCACTGCAGAGTGAAGAGCTCTAGAGACGGGAAATTTCTCCCACTGCCCCTAGGAGCAGTGTGGCCTTGATCATACCACGTCAGTTCTCAGGGCCTTTAAAATGGGTACCAGGTGAATAAGGAACTGGTGGCTCATTTTCCCCTGAAGGATAAAGCAAAGAACACAGCTAGCAGAGTGAATGCCCCTGGTCCAGCCAAGCAAAATAGGTTCAAAGCTGGCTCTGGGTCATGGCTGTGGTCTCTCCGTGGAAAACTGATAATAACAATGATGGTGTTGAGGGTGACAGCTCGTCTTTGCTGAGTGTGTCCTGGGCACCAGGAGCCGGGCAAGCACTTTTCATTCATTACGCTGTTCAATCCTCGCAATGACCCTTACGGCGGATACTATCGTTATTCCCATTTTACAGTTCGGAAAACTGATACTCAGAGAAGTTACACCTGGGATCGTGGTCTGGTGGGTGGGGGAGGCAGAATTTGAACCCAGGCTGTCGGATTCCAGAGCCCACCTACTTTCCTACTGGAATCTTCTGAACCTGCGAGTCGGTATTCCACAGCTGGGAAATATGGGAGGATCTAGAAAGGCAATTACAATAATCACGTTCTAGACCCAGGACTAAGTCTGGAAAGAAAGATCACATTTGGAGCAAAAATTCAAAGTCTGCTGAATTATTCGCAGTACAGGAAACACAACTCAGGGACTTGGTTTAAATAGGCAGATCAGGTGTCCTGGAGGCAGCCCAGGCCTTCAGGGTAGACACCCTGGATTCTCGGCCACTGCCCCCATGCACCAGCCTGCTTAGCTGGGGTCAGGCAGCTGCTCTCCAGTCCATTTTCTCATCCATCAGGCATGCCAGGATATTCCTGCCTTCACCACCTCGCAGGTGGGCCCAGGTTAGCTGAGTCCCAGCAATGTCCACCTTCTCTCACCCCCAATTTTAAAAGATTTTGTCTCTCATACAGTAATTAGTTTCTCCATTAACAAAATAGCGAAGCATTTGTGTAAGTGCCGAAGTTTCTGATCAAAACAAAGTAACCGGGCTTCCCTGGTGGTGCAGTGGTTGAGAGTCCGCCTGCCGATGCAGGGGACGTGGGTTTGTGCCCCGGTCCGGGAGGATCCCACATGTCGCGGAGCGGCTGGGCCCGTGAGCCATGGCCGCTGAGCCTGCGCGTCCGGAGCCTGTGCTCCGCAACGGGAGAGGCCACAACAGTGAGAGGCCCGCGTACCGCAAAAAAAAAAACAAACCAAAAAGTCCCCAAAGTAACCATTGTCACCCACTTCCAGCCCAGAGCGAAAACAAAACAACCCCCCAAACCCCCTACCACACCACAATATTTTTAGGCAGCCAGTGCCACTGTATCCTGGGTACTGTACAACGTCCACTGGTTTCTGGAATACTGACTCCCATTATGTGGACTTTTAGGAAAACACTGGCCTAAACAATTTCTGAGGTCTCCTCCAGCACCAAGTTCAACAAGTCTACAAAATCGATGCTGTCTCTTCGTGTGCTTGGCTAATTGTGAATGTCTAGTCACCGTTCTTCTTTTGTTTGCTCAGTCCTAGAAATGCAAAACCAGGGAGGACCCTTGGAGTCTAAAGGAGGTCATCTAAGGATACCCGTTGCGCAGGCCTCTGCCACTTCACACCGAGGGTGGAAAACACAGGGAACTCCTTGGGCCCGAGAGGCTGTAGCAGCTGAAACTATAAACAAGTTCAAGAAGTGTTTAGATGGACTCACGGAGGAGGGGACGACGGGTGAGGGGAATTAGGAGCATCGGGTCTCGTCCTTATACCCCTGCAGCTTTCCGTTTCCTGCTAGCAATACAGTGTCTGGTGGGCAGAACACTGACGGTTCCACTGACAGCATAGCTGATGTTCTCATGCAAGGAGGTTAAAAGAGGAAGGAAAACAAACAAAGAAAAAAAGAAACGAGTGTATATGATAGTTTCCTGCTTTGACATCTAACTTCTACGATCAGAAAAAAAAGAAAAATTTCCATTGTCGGAAATTTAGAAATAGAAGAGGAAACATAATCTCTGATTCCACGTCTAAGGATTAACTGCATTAACATTTTGCTATGTTTCCATCTGTGTGCCTGTTTTTTTTTTTTGGTACGCGGGCCTCTCACTGTTGTGGCCTCTCCCGTTGCGGAGCACAGGCTCCGGACGCGCAGGCTCAGCGGCCATGGCTCACGGGCCCAGCCGCTCCGCAGCATGTGGGATCTTCCCAGACCGGGGCACGAACCCGTGTCCCCTGCATCGGCAGGCGGACTCTCAACCACTGCGCCACCAGGGAAGCCCTGTGTGTCTGTTTTTTAAAAAATAAAAACTCTATGTACAACATGTATCCTGCATTTTTCATTTAACATTGAAAAGAATCACATTACTTAATAGACATACTGTTGACTTAAGGATTTCTACTACTTATTTACTTAAGAATGAATTTATTTAATCGTTGAATTATTTTATCATTCACCTCTTGTTGGACATTGTTTTTCTTTTCCTAATTTTCTACCGTATAAATAATGCTGGGATAGACATGCCTACTGACTTCTCTTTGGAGAAATAACAGCAAATCTCAAAATCTTGGAGTGCACCATTTAATAAGTTTCTCTTACACAGACGAAGGGCAGGTGAGGGACAGGCTGGCGAGGACTTCCCCAGGGAGCCCTGAGTCTTGCTACAATACCATTTTAAAGGCTCAGTGCTTCTGGTACTCCCCCATCCCGCCGTTTCCCCTCCTTCTCCACAGCTATTTATTCATGCTGAAGACTCTTGCCTTGGTCCCTGCAAAACAGAGCGCTTAGAGAGCTAAAGAGACCCGCAGAGAGCTGAAGAGACTCGCAGCCACAATAAGGACCTACAGGATAGCACAGGGAACTCTCCTCAATACTCTGTAATGGCCTATATGGGAAAAGAACCTAAAAAAGAGTGGATATATGTATATGAAGAACAGATTCACTTTGCTGTACACCTGAAACTAACACAACATTGTAAATCAATTATACCCCAATGAAAATTAAAAAATAAAATTAAATTAAAATAAAATTATATATACTAAAAAAAAAAAAGACATTCGCAGCCACTGGGCCGCAGCTTCCCAGGACGTGGCCCTTATTAGAAATGCAAATCCTCAGCTAACAAACCCCAAACACCCAGCTCACCAGCCCCCCTCGCCGCCTGCCCGGTCGGGTGGCCCCTGTCTTCCATTTTACCTGAATGGGCTGAAAGGGAGTTGGCTGGGCTGTGGATGAGTCATCTGAGAAGGAAAGGGTCTGCCTGAAATGGAATCGTCTCCTCGGGGTTTCAATTTTACCCAATAAGAGGAAGTCAGTTCCTTTCTTCCCAGCCTTAACTCTACTAAAAGCCATTAAGCACTGCCAGGGACAGGAGACATTTATCTGTTGGTGAGTGTGAATGCTGCGTTCTGTACCTCCAGCTGGGATGGAAATTAAGCTGTTTACTTGGTGGCCGCCCCAAGGGACCGAAAGGAAGCTCTAACGTGATGGTACTTCTGAAATGCATTTTTAAAATCTCAGAGTCTCGGCCTCCGTTCCTGCCTGTAAAATCAGCAGGAATTTGCAAAGTTCATTTAGCTGAATTACACCCTGACCAGCACTGACCACCAAATGCAAATGGGGTGACCAGCAGGTGACCTCACCGAACCGGTTCTTGTTTTGGAAAGGGTGGTGGGCATCTGAAGGCTGTTGCGGTTGCAGTCAGGCTAGCTTTTACGATAACCAAGATCAAAGGGAGGTTTGGTACTGGTTTCCCAGGTGCGCTTCCTCTGCGCGTTCAGTCACATTCAAAACTTCACATGATAGAGTCCCTTTATGTAGGGCAGGCCACCCCCACAATATGTCTCAGTGACGTATTGATTACTTTGAATGAAAGTTACTTGAGAAACAGCCGGTGGCAAGAAATGACACTTAAAAAACCCATTCTGATCCCCAACTTTCCCCCTGAAAGTGGGGCATAAATCTCCCATGTGAAGGTACCCTCCCTATATCAGGAGGATAGAAAACATCCTTCTCACCAGAGTTAGGAAAGTCAAGGCTAAGAAAGCTATAGAAACAAACTTTGTTACTTCTTCATTAGTCCGCTACCCCAAGCACAGCCCTTTTGTTTTGCTCTATCTTCACAAAGAACTGTTTCTTCTTTGTCAAAAAGTGATATATAAACAGCGTGCTTTGGTCACTTGAGGGAGGGCATCCCGCTTCTACAGAACCTCCATGCTTATGAATAAAATTGGCTTTTTCTCCTGTTAATTGGTCATGTGTCAATTTAATGATTAGACCAGACAAAAGAACTCAAGCGAGGTAGGGGGAAATTTCCCCCTTTCCGTCCCCCTCGACGTGGCATGAGCAGGTTCTCCCTGTCTAGAACGACAAGCTCACTTCCTCATCAACAGAATTCCCTTCACAATTGGTCCATGCCATTCCTTCTGCCAGTCTGGGGGCCATTGCTACTTCAAAATGCCACTCCAAACTTACCTTTTACATGCAGAAAACCTGTCAGGCTGAATTCCATCTGAGGTCATTTATTTTGTATCCTTTTGGCACTCTTAACACTCAGAGCCCTCAACATGACTTTGCTTGTACATTTGGTCTCACCCCTAAGCTCCTTAGCACTGGAAGGTGGAGCCAGTCTTTTATGTTTGGTCCCTGCTATACTGAATGTTTGTGTCCCCCACCAAAATCTATATGTTAAATCCTAATGCCCAAGGGTGATGGTATTAGGAGGTTGGGGCCTTAGAGAGGTAATTAGGTCATAAGGATGGGGTCCTCATGAATGGGATTAGTGCCTTTACAAAAGAGACCCCAGAGAGCTCCCTTGCCCCTTCCTCCATGTGAGGACACAGCGAGAAGACAGCCATCTACAAACCAGGAAGTGGGCCCTCACCAGATACTGAATCTGACAGCCCCTTGATTTTGGACTTTAAGCCCACAGAACTGTGAGAAATAAGTTTCTGTTGTTTATGAGCCATATACCCAAAACACCATAGACTCAGTCCATGGCATTTTGTTATAGCAGCCCAAAGGGACTAAGGGTCCCAACAGTGCTTAAGTAGAGAGACTCTTGCCCTGCTCCTAGAATAAGGTGGGAGAGTTTTCATATTGTTCTTATTCTTATTTTCTAATCTATATGAATGTATATGTGCGCATATCCTTCTAAAGGGAATATAAACACGTTAAATAAATTCTGAAAAGTACAGTTCCAACCACTCTAACCACTGTTGTAAGTTCTTAAAGTTCTTTAGTGAGAGTAAAAGGTAACGGGCCTCGCTTACATGCGAATTCTGCAGTCAAACAAATGATTTTGGATTTGCAGATTTGGAGTTAAAGGTGTATCATAAGATGCCCTTGGTAGTGTAGTGGTGATTAAGAGGATGCACTCTGTCTGCGTTGAATTCTGGCTCAGCCACTCAACAGCTGTGTGACTTTGGGCAAGTTACTTAACGTCTCTGACTTTGGGCATACCCAGATTCTTTAAAAAATGTCCTTCTACTACACATACCCTTTATATATTCCTCGTTTTACCTAATGTCCCATGCAAGTATCTACCCTTATTATTACACAGTTCTCATAACCAACATTAAAATAGTCGTGCAATATTCTAGTCAATCACTGGTGCAGAGTTAAGTAAATGTTTTCTAACTTTTTGCTGAAATTCAGTATTTCAATGACTGTTTAAAAGAAGATCAATACCCTCAATCTGTGGGATCAATGAATTAGTATCTGCCATCTCCTGGATACTCGGTGTAAAACAGAAGCCAGCCCACAAGACCCTGGTAGACCCCAAACCCACTGTACTTTATGTTCCCAATGAGAACAACCTGGCACTAGTCATCCAAGAGCCCATTCACATATACAATCCATCATCCTCAGGGAGGGGTGGGGAAAATATCAGATGAAATAGACCATGCAGCCCTTCGGGGCAGCACCGCCCTGCCCCCCACCCCATCCCATAGTCCATCTCGGCCCACGTGCACTGGGGCTGCCTCCGTGCATCCACTCCCATCCGTACCCCGCACAGTCATCTCACGACAGCACGGGCGGCTCTCCGTCAAACAGGTGTGTTGTGGGAGGGCGTCTCCTGAGGTTCCGCGGTCAGACACTGGGGGCAACACTTCAGTCATGGCTTTCCCCGTAGTCCCAGGTTTTGGTTTTTCTTTCGATCAGTCCTCTCATTCTTTTTCCACACAACGACCCAGGCTGAGCTGGTTTGAGGACACACCCTCCCTTAAGGCAGTCGCTCCTGAGGGATGTGTGTAGGAGGAGGACACACACACACACTCACGCACGCACACACACTCTACAGGAATTTTTGCTTCATTCCTCCTGAGCCCAGGTCTGTGTTTCTGCCCTGAGGTCAGAGCTGCCCTCCCCACAGACATCAGCGCCCACTTCACAGAAGTCCCTTTGTTCCACGCACACTGCACCTCACTCTTGACCGGAACCTTCTACCTGCCCCCCCAGGGCTCTCCTCTGTTCCAGCTCTTTTCTCCCTCATCTTGTCTCTGTTCTTAATACTTTCCAGGGGCTGTTGGCCCCATCCTACCATTTCCTGATCACTTGCTTATGGATTCTCTCCTTTTTTTCCCTAAAGATTCTGATTCTGAAGTCTGATCTGGGGCACCCTGGGCCTCAGTTTTCTCATCAGTAAAACAGGGTTATGTTAGTACTGACCTGCTCCCCAGAGGTGTGTGAGGATTAAAGGAGATAACACAGGTACAGCACTGGGCACAGCGCTTGGCTCCAAGAAAGCACGCAAATGTTAGCAATTATTACCTTTATCATTATCATCATTAATTAGAATAATGAATAACAACCCTCGGTTTTTCTAAAAAGCCGGAGGTTCTCCCATAGCTTGTCATTCCTACATTCCTCCATCTCAGACTTCCTAACCTCCCCCTAGGAATCCTACTCAACCCCACACCCTGATCTCCTGATTGGTTTTCTTTTCTCTGGACTTGAAAAAAATAACAAATCTGGATTAAGAGTCAGGAGATCTGAATTCTACTGTCATGAAAGAGTGAAAAGGGCTTGTGACCCTGGGCAAGTAATAGTCTTTCTGGGTTCCATCTCCTTCACCTGAAAAATGAGGAGATTGGACCAGAATAGCATTTTCCCAAGCATGTTCTGGAAGCTTCCATCACACTCGTGCTCCCCCCGCCCCCCGCCCTGAGCCCCTCTGGCCACAGCAGTGCCATAAGTGACCAACCTAGCACCCAGCTCCACCTCACTTAGCTCATCGTCAGAGCTGGGATACTGTCTACACTGCCTGGTGCCTCAGTAGATGATTACAGGGCTGATCCAGTCCCTTTCATTAAAAAAGAGGTTTGAAATTGGTGTAAATCTCAGCTCTGTAAGGGAGGAAAATGAACTGTCAGCTCTGCTGAAAAACTAGGACAAGGTTCTCTTTAGCAAGTCTCCAGGTACTGTTCAGGCAATCACTGGGTATCACGAGCCTTAAAATATACCCCTGCCTGGTACAATGTCTCCTGATTAAGCTGCCTGCCAGGCCTGGGGTATTTCAGGCGGGAATGGTGTATTTTAAAACCACACAATTACTAGTAGTTTGGAAGAACCTTTTGAAACACCATGCCAATCATTTAATTCATTTTCCAAGTCCTTTTTAAATGCAAAATATGCTAATACGTTGTTGGAGTATCCAGCAGAGAAACCTGCTAGAGACTGGGGCCTCTCTTGCTTGGAGGTTAAGCGGAGGGCTGGTGGGAATGGGGCGCAGCGAGAAGAATGGCCCATTTTCCCGCCGATGCCACTGGCTCAAGTGTTTCTTTGTGTTCCCTTCAGCTGCGAAAAGGTGCGATCACCCTCACAGGCACAGATTTGGGGCATAATGGGCTTCTTTTCTGCCCAAAGCCCAAGTCCTGCCCCTGGTAAGTAAGACATGTCCTTGAGTTGTCTGCTAGCTCCTCCTGGTGAAGAGGGGACAATGAAGGAGGGAATAAAGAAGGGGTGAGACAAATTGATGGCTTGAAGGAATAAATTACTTTAGGCCCGGAGGGGCTGCTGCAGCCTTTGAAAAAATGATATAAACCAGCAAGTCTCCATTTCTCTTACCTATACGAGGGAGGAGGATAAATTACAGACCAGGGGTCTCTCTTAGAGGATTCAGGTGGGTCAGCCTCTTTACCAAATATTACACCCATTTTGCCAAAATCCGCGGGCTTCTCTGTACCTACTTCGTAACTGATTCCATAATCTCATTCAAAGTTGCTGTTTATTTAATAAGTACACGTTACTGGTCCTACTCTGTATACCCAGCGCTGTGCTGGTCTTGGTGGGACAGGGGCAGCACACAGGAGTACAACACGGGGATCTAGCCCTTTATAGCTATCTTTAATTGAGCCTCTGCTATCTTCCAGGGACAATAAATGCCTGGACTGCAGAGGGAAAAACACACATCCACGCCCGAAGGAAGCGAGGCAGGCGTGGCAGCATCCCCACCTGTCCGGGTGGGAAAGCCGGAATGCAACCTACCGAGGCTCTGGCCCAGGCCTTGCAAACAGGTGGCTGACGCTGGATTTGGCCCTTAGATATGTTTTCTTTGACTTTATACACTGCTTTAAACATTTTGGGAATACCTCCTAAAAATCAAGATTTCCAACATAAAAAATGAATAAGGGGCTCCCTGGCCTCACTGAATCCATACCCCTGCATGGGAACAGTCAATGGGAGTTCAGTGGCCAGTATCCGCTTTAGACTGGGCGTGGATGCTCTAACTTGCCCACGTCGCCGCCACTCCTGTGACTTACCCCTAGCTAGCCTCCCTCATTCTCTTCACCTGCCTGACCTCTGTATGCATTTGGGTTTGCAAGCCTGACTCAGGACAGGCCCCTTACTTGCAAATGAGCAATCTGAGGCCCAGAGAGGTTAAGACAGAGAGAAGCACAGGTCTCTGCTGGACACCTGGGTCTGTGCTATTTTTACTATGTCATCACGGGCAACCTAGGGGTACATGGTGCATGAAATAAACGAGGACCGTCATAACTACTCGATGGACAGAGGAACAAATGAATGAACGGATGGACCAGCCCAAGCCATAGATGCAGGCGTGCAGGGGCCACGGTGGGTAGGGGGCTGGAGGAGGCTTTATGAAGCGGATAGAAAGAGAACAGCCCTGAAAGAGCTCAGGAAAGGAGTAAAGAGTTCCCAGCTGACTTGAGGACCTGGAACCCCATTTATTTAGTTTAGTTTTTGTGACTTTTAAAATGTGTTTTTATTGTAAAATAGGACATAGAAATAGAAAAGCATTCCCACCAACAGTGCAAGAGGATTCCCTTTTCTCCACACCCTCTCCAGCCACTATGGAGAACAGTATGGAGGTTCCTCTAAAAACTAAAAACAGAACTACTGTATGACCCAGCAGTCCCACTACTGGGCATATACCCTGAGAAAACCATAACTCAAAAAGAGTCATGTACCACAATGTTCATTGCAGCTCTATTTACAATAGCCAGGACATAGAAGCAACCTAAGTGTCCATCGACAGATGAATGAATGGATAAAGAAGATGTGACACATGTATACAATGGAATATTACTCAGTCATAAAAAGAAATGAAATTGAGTTATTTGTAGTGAGGTGGATGGACCTAGAGACTGTCATACAGAGTGAAGTAAGTCAGAAAGAAAAAGATAAATACCGTATGCTAACACATATATATGGAGTCTAAAAAAACAAAAATGGTTCTGAAGAACCTAGGGGCAGGACAGGAATAAAGACACAGATGTAGAGAATGGACTTGAGGACACGGGGAGGGGGAAGGGTAAGCTGGGACGAAGTGAGAGAGTGGCATGGACATAGATACACTACCAAATGTAAAATAGATAGCTAGTGGGAAGCAGCCGCATAGCACAGGGAGATCAGCTGGGTGCTTTATGACCACCTAGAGGGGTGGGATAGGGAGGGAGGGAGATGCAAGAGGGAAGAGATATGGGGATATATGTATATGTATAACTGATTCACTTTGTTATAAAGCAGAAACTAACATACCATTGTAAAGCAATTATACTCCAGTAAAGATGTTAAAAAAAAAAAAGAAATAGAAAAGCATATAACACACAAACATACAAATTATTTTCAACTATTTATGATTTTTTTTTGGTCTTGTTTTCTTTCTAAAAGCCATCAAAGCTACTTCAAAATCAGGGTTTTCTGTGCTTTTCAATCTGTACTCCCTGCAGAGTAAGAAACTACCCTACCCCTTCCAGCCTGATATGGTGTAGCAGAAACATCAGGGGGCAAGCAGCTGGGAGACCCGGGGTTCAATCCCAACTTAGATGCATGGGGAAGGTGGTTTACCCTCTGACCTCAGATGGGGAGACAGGACCAGATCTCTCTGAGGTGCCAATGTTCCAGTGCTGTAGGATTCTGTAAGGCCAGGAACGCTGGGGAGAACAGAAGGAAAATGCTAGGATGTCCAGGAAAGGAAAGTCAGTGATCCAGTCACTTACTGGCTCAGGCCAGAAGCAAAACTGTCATCATGGCTGCATTAGAACCTGAAACCAGTCACCAGAATCTGTCCTAGATCCCTCCAGGTAATAAGATGTTGGTGAAAAGGGAATTTAGAGGTCACGGGCTCCAGGCCAGCTGAGTACAAGTAGTTTGGATGAGGGATGTGACTTGCCCAGGGTCTGATCCTGAGTATTAAATTGCATCCCAAAGGCTTTTCCTTCAGCCTTTATTCCAAGCATGGGCTCTTGCAAGGGCCAGAGGCCTGGGGACGTGAGTAGGAAGGCTTCTTGGGCCAGGCCTCTCCTTCATGAACGGGCATACACTTAAACTTTTGACAGTCCCTGCAAGACACATATGTGGCTATCTGAATTTGGGACTACAACACACATACGTGGCTGTCTGACTTTGGGCCTACAACACAGGTAGAATACCCTGAATTAATGTATTTTAAATGTAAACCTGCAGGAAGCTTACAAGACGATTCTATAGCATTGTATTTTGGATGTCAAAAGAGTTAACCTGCTAGTTTAATTATTTTACAGATCTTCAATTTCTATAATCAGTTTTAATATTTTTTTTCATATTTTAACATGCCAGGAGTCTAAAAAATGTGGATGTGGCCCGAGTCTCTCTCGATCTCGGTGAGGACTGACCCCAGGGCAGAACTTGAACACCAGAACCTGCGGGAGGCCCCTTCAGTCGTTGAATGGAAATGGGGATGGGGAGAGTGCAGTAAAACGAATATGGAACACTTCGGTCGCAGCCAAGGCAACCTGCACTCCCCATGTGCTTTCTAAGTGCCAGGAATGTCCAACAGCCAGCACAGAGATGGCCAGGCCCTGCCCGTGAGGCAGTCATGGCCTAGCCAGCCAGCCAGACACTGAATGAGCTATAGTGACGTGACAAGTACTGCAACTGAGAGACGCAGAAAGTGCTGGGGCACATGTGGGGAGAACGTACATTCGCCTGAGGGTGGGCCAACAAGCAGATGAGGCGTTGGGAGGTGTGGCCCACGGAACAACGCCCCCTCCGAATAGGACACGCCCTAACCCCCAGTACCTGTGAATATGTCCCCTTACATGCCAAAGGGTCTTTGCAGATGTGATTAAGGTTGTTGCCAAGGGGAGATTATGCTGGCCTATCCGGATGGGCCCAGTGTAATCACAAAGGTCCTGAGAAGTGAAAGAGGGAGGCAGGAGGGTCAAAGTCAGAGCGAAGCAGCTCGAGAAAGACTCAGTCGGCACTGCTGGCTTGGAAGATGGAGGAAGGGGCTGTGAGGCAAGGAATACAGGCAGCTCTAGAATCTGGAAAAGACAAGGAAATGAATTCTCCCTTAGGGCCTCCAGAAGACAGAGTCCTGCCAACGCTGTGCTTTTAGCCCAGTGAGACCCATTTCAGACTTCTCACCTCCAGAACTGTCAGAGAACACGTGCGTTGCCTTAAGCCACCATGTTTGTGGTAGTTTGTCACAGTAGCCCCGGGAAACTAAGGCAGGAGTAGAACCCAAGTAAGAGACAGGAGTCTTGGTGGACCAGTCCTGAATCGGTACCAACTGCCCTCTGAGAGCCTCTATTTCTCCCTCCAAAAAACAGGGGCTCTGGGTAGATGGCCTCTGTCATCCCTTCCCTTTCTGACACTTGGTGTCTTGATCTGGTACAGCATCCGCTGTACCAGATGGCTGGCAACTGGCGGTGAGAGTTGACAGAAAACAGCATGTCCCAGAGTGTGTTTGGTGGAATTTAAGTTCTATGGGCTGTGGATGAGGGTTAATCAGAAAAGAGGGTTATTCACGCAGCAAATCATTACCGAGCACTTCCCAGGCACTGTTCTAGGCACGGGGGAGTCAGTGGTGAACCAGGACAGACAAGGTCCCTGCCCTCGTAGAATTCAGAGCAGAGGAGTGAGCGAACTAGTGAAGAAGCCCATTTCCACTGGTCAGCAGACCACGGAGGAAATGAAACCTGGTGACGAGACAGAGTGGGACGGGGAGGCCTGCCACTCTCGGCAGGGTGGTCAGGGCTGGCCTCTCAGGGTCAAATGTGACTTGGTCCTACGTGACGTGAGATGAGCTGGGCATTTAAAGAAAAGGGGAGGGCTTCCCTGGTGGCGCAGTGGTTGAGAGTCCGCCTGCCGATGCAGGGGACACGGGTTCGTGCCCCAATCCGGGAAGATCCCACATGCCGCGGAGCGGCTGGGCCCGTGAGCCATGGCCGCTGAGCCTGCGCGTCCGGAGCCTGTGCTCCGCAAGGGGAGAGGCCACAACAGTGAGAGGCCCGCGTACCGCAAAAATAAATAAATAAATAAATAAATAAAGGGGAAAGAAGGATGAAAAAATACTGAGCTAAATAGAGCTAAACAGAATTATGTATGAAGGAGTCCTGAGCGTTTGAACATATTGATTGGTCCATGTGTTCATTTGACACATTCTCTTATTGAACCAGGCAGTGTTCTGGGCACGAGGGATACAGTCCTGAACAAGACAGCCAAGCAAGAACGGGGGGAGCAGCATTAGTGCAGGGGAGACGGACAACACAGAGGTAAACAGACAAGTGTAAAATGAGGATGTGAAAGCAGGAACAGAGCAGGTAAGGGGTTGGAGGTCTGGGAAGACCTCTCGGAGGTGATGCTACCTGAGCGGAGTCCTAACACACAGGAGGAATCAGTGTGCAGCATTTCCCAATCTAACACGACAACGGAACCCTTTGTCATAGAGCGTCTCGCAGGACAACTGCTCCTCAGACGGGCCTTGAGAAAAGCCTGAAGCGTCAAGCTGGCGTCTGCACGTGCTCGCAGGACCGCAGTGGGCACGTCAGGATGGAGGCTGTGAATCTCATGAACGCAAAGGAAGACATCTCACGTAGAAGTGCCCCCTCCGGAGGCATATCAGAAAACGGGAGTGACTGGGAGGTCTCCTCCGATGGACTTGTGGATTTAGAAATCCCCACACTCTCTCCTGGGCGGCCCCAGATTCCGCCTTGGTGCTGCTGGAGAGTAGCTGAGAGCCCAAGATTAGATGAGATGGGCTCTGCAGGCATGCGCAGGTGCTACTTTTCGCATGTCCCAGAAAATGGAAGAGAAGAACAGGAATCCTTTTCCTGGGATGTTGCGTCGTAAAGAACACGTATTTTTTGGGTTTTTTTATTGGAGTATATAAAATAGATAACTTGTATTTGTTTTTAAAGTGTATCTGGGTGACGATGATCAATGTTCCCATTTCCGGGGATTTTTACCCAAGTCCTCCTTCAGTCTTGATAAAGGAATACATTCTACACCCCAGGACCAGAAACAAGAACCGGGGGCCCAACCAGGGCACATCCTATCCTCATGGGAAGTCCACGCCCAGAGAGAGAGACTAACATCCTCTGCAAGAAGTCCCAGGGAGTTGCCCTGAGAACGAACGCCGCCGTCCCTGCGATGTCCTCTCCTGTCTGGAACAGGCCGTCTGGACTTTCTCACAGCTCAGATCAGCTGAGGCACATTATGTATTCAAATCCTGCGGCAGGAAGCCTCCCAGCAACGGCCATCCCGCCCGGGCTCCGTTCCTGATAAGCTGGGCTCCAGGGCTGCCAGGGGGCCGCTCTGAGAGGCCACAGACGCGGCCTGACCTGGCAGGTGGTGACGCCACTCATTTTCCACATTCCCTCCGCAAAGAGGTCAACGCAGAGACATATGGGAGCAGCCTTTGCACGAGAGCTGACATCTCTTTCGAGCCCCTGCTTCCCGGGAGCAATAGGAGGGGCATAGGACCAAGCACACGTGTGGTTCCTCTGCTTGGAAGCTCTCCTTGGCCCTCGTCACCTTTCTACTCATCATCTTTCCATCTCAGCTCAGTGTCACTTCCTCTGGGAAGCTGTACGGATTGGATCAGACCCACCATTTTGGGTTCTCACGGCACATCCTGCCTCTATTATGAGCATCTGAGACGGCTTCAGGCCCCAGGTCTGGCACTGACTGCGCCTTGAACAAATCCCATCATCTCCCGGGGCCTCAGTTACTGAAGGAAGGGGGTTGATAAGATGCTCTCTGTGGTCCCTCCCAGTCCCAGCACCCTGGGATTTCCCTTCCCAAAAGAAGAGCCCTGAGCACAGCATGTACCCAGTCAGAGGTCTTGGCCTTGGGCCATGACCTTGGGAAAAATCCCCTTCCCTCTCTTCCATTTACCCAGCATTAAAATGACAGAGCCAGTTGCCATGCTGGTTTGCAAACTTTTTAAGGCATGAAATCCTTTAAAAGAAAATGCAATCTGATACCTAAAACAGGTAAACGTGGAGCCACTTTGCTTGAAATAGGCACGAGGGTCTGGGAGGCCCTTTTTGTTTTGGCCTCTGAGGCACCTCCCCCAACAGCGCTCCTAAAGCGCAGCTGAAAACCGCCGCTCCCTTAGATGCTTCTTCCAAATCCAACCCGGAGTCAAGTTCCGATGTCCACCCACGCACACCTCACCTCTGCTCGGTGCCTGCCTTCTGTGGGGTCTGGAGACCTTCTTTTGAGGTGCGTCCAAAAGATACAGAAGTTTGCCTGCTCCTCTTTTCTTGTTTTTTACATGCTTAATTTCGAACATCACTCCATAGAGCACAAGAAGTGAGAATTATAAAGGTAGGAGAGGAGAAACCCATCACTTAACCCATTTCCAAATCACTGCTATGGACGCAAAAGCCACAAGTGCTGAGATGAAGGACACAAGTGACTGTGGGCAGCTCTGCCTGTTTACAGAGGAATCACCAACACCCATGGAGGGGTTGCCAGCCCCCAACGCCCTCCCGGGCACGTGTGTCCCACCAAGACGCCCAGCAGAGCTCCTGCCGTTCCTACCACGGAGTTTCTACCATGGATGGAGGGGCAGCCAATCAGGAGACCTGGCCGCTGGTCCCCAGGAGCACCTTGCAGAGCCAAAGACACAGACAAGGACCCTGCAGAAGCGGCCCGCCTTTCCTCCAGAACTCAGAATTTGCTGAGACACCTCCCCGCCATCACTATTCCCCAGGTGTGAGCGACTGGTTGGCTTTCTAAGCCTGGGCCGCACACTCCTTTACTTCTTTATTTCCTAATGCCTTCTAAATTCATCACCCTCCCTGTGTTGAGCAAAATGTGCTGAGGTTTGTAGAGAAGGAGTGCCCTTGCTTCCTCGGTGTCCGAGAGACACAAAAACCCACTGAGAAATCCCCTGGGGGAAGGCTCAAGGGATGGGCCTTTGTGGGCACCTGGCCGTAGGTTTATTTATTTATTTATTTATTTTGCGGTACGCGGGCCTCTCACTGCTGTGGCCTCTCCTGTTGCGGAGCACAGGCTCCGGACGCGCAGGCTCAGCGGCCATGGCTCACGGGCCCAGCCGCTCCGCAGCATGTGGGATCCTCCCGGACCGGGGCACGAACCCGTGTCCCCTGCATCGGCAGGCGGACTCTCAACCACTGCGCCACCAGGGAAGCCCTGGCCGTGGGTTTTGATTTGGAGGCCAGGACAGCTGACCTTTCAGAACCAGAGAGAAACCTTTTATATTTTGAGGCAGCTGATTTTCATTATTATTTTTTAGAGGCTCTAAAGCTTCTCTAAAACCATCTCCTGGACGTAGAACTTCTCTTTGTTTTCCCCTAATGCTTACTTGGCTTATGAAAATGCATTAAATCAGTAGTCATTCTGCTGCTCCCAAATGTGTCCCACTCCAGCCCCATCGTCTGGCTGGTGATGATTCTCTTTATCAATCCCAAGACAGCAGCTGAACCTCCTGCGCGATCTGGCATCTCCCCGTCCTCCCCACTCCCCGCCCCCCTGTCCTGCTCGGTCCTCTTGAATTTAAACTGTCAGCCCTGCAGTGACAGACATCGCGAGTTGGAAGGGGAGGGAGACAGTGCTATTTATAATCCAGCGGAGTTCACCCTCAGAACACGGCCATTTTTTTCCAGGCCACCTGCCAGAACCCACATTCTCCAGGCTCCATATATGGGCCTCCCCACAGGCCCCTGTGGCCACAGCCTCACCTCTGAGGGGACCAAGGCAGCCAGGCGACTCAGGAAGGTAAGGCCGGATCTGCTTCTCCAGGGCCTGTGACACCCTGCTGCGGGGTGAGCTGAGACGGTGGGGTGTGGGGGGTAAAGAGCCAGGAACCCTGGGGTACCAGCCTGACCAAGCTTGGAGGGCAGCCGGCTTTCCCCCCAAGGCTTGAATAAGAATGGGGAGGAAGAAACGTATTCTTGCTATAAAACATTAGATCACCCCATAGTTTTGCCAAGTGGTTTTCAATTGTTTCCACTGCGATGTGACTGAGGTCCGTGGCGGCCTTGCCAGCCCCCAAGGGCTCCGAAAGCTGGATTTATGGACGCCCCTGGATAGGCAGATGGGAGGGGAAGGCTGGGGAGGGTGCGCAGGCCAAGGCAAGGGAGCGGGGCTTTGCCAAGCAGATCTTTTCTGCAGGCTGTCGGCTTTGATTAGCATATATAAAGGACACAGAAAGAGAAAGGCGTCTGGCTTCTCCTGGGCATTTGGACACAAACACCCAACTACCTTCTGGAAGCCAAGCGTGGAGGCAAACAGGAAGGGCCTGACCGGTTGAGCTGTCGCTCTGGGCTCTTCTCTGTCCTTTCTGTGCCGATGTCCGTGGGACCAGGCTGGGGCCACAAACGGGTCGGGTTGGGGTGCCTACGGACCAGAAGTCCTGGAAACCCTCCTCCAAGTTCCTGTAAGCAGTTTGACTTCGATGTCTTGGAAAACATCCCCAAACCTCCCCCAGAACTGTCTGCAGGGGGCACAGCTGTGACAAATCAAGCTCAGGTCCTTCCTCTAAACAGCCTTCTGTGGTCCTCTGGCTATCTCTTCCGTAGGATGGAGAGTATCTGGTTTTATGATGAATGGTTATTATTAATATTAATGATAACAGTTTGGCTTTATTGAGTGCTTACTCAATGCCAGGCATTTAACACGTAGCTTCTCATTTAATCCTCATAGGGGTGTTACTTTGTCCGTGACGAAACTGGGGAGCAGAGAGGTTAAGCCGTGTGTCTACCCCCGAGTCTATCCGGCTCCTGACCCCCAGTCTCTCCGCTGTACGTACTGGTTCCTATCACTCTTGCCTGCCGCCTTCTTTGTTACATTTTTATCCTTGCGGGTGGAGGCCATGCCTTAAACTCCTTGTCTCTTCTCTTCTTCCTTGAGCATCCAGAACACAGTAGACCTGCAGAAAATCTTCACTCACGTGGCAGTCCTTCGGCTGAGGCACCCTTTACTTGCCAGCTCTTTTCAGCCTGGGATGGATTCCTGATTCTCTTTTGACTCCGTGGCCTCCGAAACCAGCCCCGAGGGGCCACGATCCTGTATCTGCGGCGGTCCCAGGCATCCCTACCGTTCCTCCTTCGCCTGTGACCAATATGGGACTAGCACTTCAGCAGAGGAAAAGCAGCAGCAGGAGTTGATCAATTCCTAAGCAACGAAGATCCTGTTTTCATGCAAACGTCCTCGGCATTAAAACAAAAACAAATTCTTCCCAGGGTGCGTCCTGGATGCCAAGTCTTCTTGCAAGACACATTCTGAAGCAAGGTTTTGCGCCTGTGCTAGAGACCGAGGGGGGCTGGGAGGAGAGCTGCGTGCCAAGTGTCGTCTTGATATGCTCTCATTTTAAACTCACAGCCACCCCACGAGCTAGCCCCAGTCGGATCTCGGCTTGACAGATAAGGAAACAGGCAGAGAGAAATGAGGGAACGGGTCCAGTGTCTATCAGCTGGCGATGGCAGCCAGGGCACATGACCAGATCTGATTGAAGCTGTATTGTTTTGGACACAGACACAGGTATCCACTGTGACTGTATTCACCTTACAAAGACGAGGGGATGACCATGAATGTTTCAGATGACTACAGACAAAATCTTTTTTCCCCTTAGTGTACTTTTCCCATCACTTAAATAAAAAGTGTGCTTTTCCCCTCAAATAAAAAGGAAGAAGGATGCTGCCTGGGTACCACTCCTCTTCTTACAATAAACTAGTCCTGGATGTGAATCTGGATGAAATGTTAGAACTGACTAAATGCTGTTGAGTCTGTGATGCCTACAAAGTGCTCAGGAGTGTCCCTGACGACTTGGCTCTGGCCACGGTCTCAGTTTCCTTGCCTCTGAGGCCAACAGCAGATAAAGAGAGGGTGACTATGAATGAGGTCACAAAGCAATTCAGGGCCTATCTATAGGTGGAACGGCAACAAGTGCCCTTGAGTTCTGAAGAGGTGGGGATCATAGAGGGCTTCCTGGAGGAGGGGTTTATTCCAACTCAGGAATAAATCCCTCCTAAAGGAGCTGAGTTCCCACCAACACTGGCACTACTGGAACACTGCCAGGGTCACTGGGCTTGCCCAACAGTTACAGGCAGTGGCCACAGGGCATCTAGCCTCCAGCTGGCTCCAGCAGCTTTGTCCCTTAGGATCCCATGAGTTCAAAGGCAACACACATTGATAGATTAGGGACAGCCCACGTGAGTCACTTTTGGCAAATGACCCATTAATACCAGGATTGCGGCCCTTTAGTGCTGCATGATCACTGGGTGCCACCCACTTCCTGCTGATGTCTTGCCCAAGGCTCATGGTCCAGCCAAGTCTCCAGCTCAAAACTCTTTCCTCCTGCCGCTGAAGCCCTCTGCTGAGCCCCCTTTTCTCACACTGAGGAGGCGATCACTGGCTTCTGCATGTGCCCAGAAGCAGCCAGTGAGCCCGGGATTGGGAGATACAGACAGCAGCTTTCTCAGGGTAACCTGAAAGCGAATCCAGGGCAGGGAGGAGCTTCTTTTCGGAGCATGTCTCTTCCTAGCACTACCGCAGCAACTGGGACTGAGCAGGCGAAGGTCTGGTCCTGGGAACAGTGAGTAGGCGAGTCTGGCTGGAGAAAAGGGCCCATAAAGAGGCTTTGTGGAAGTTAAAAGTGACAAGAACCAGTTGAGTGGAAAGAGCGTGGACTTTGTGTACAAAAGACCTGGGCTGGCATCCAACACTGTCGCTGTGTCAGGGGTTGAGAGTGCTCCCCAGTATACATGTTCTCCTTTTCCTCCCAGGCAGCAGCTAGACTACTCCCAGCATTCCTTGCAGTGACAGGTGGTCATGTGACAGCTTTCCGAAATTTGAGGGGAATTTGAGTGGAAGTGATGAGGGCCAACTCCAGGCATGGCCCCTAAAAACCTCCCACTTGCGGTTCACTTTTCTCCATCTCCCAACTGAATAGACAGAGCCCCCAGGACTAGAGGGAGACAGCCACAAGAGGGAAGGAGCCTGGGTCCCTGAATCACTGTGTGGAACACTGCCTGCAGACATACACACCAAACTGTGGTGTGAGCAGGAAACAGACTCCTAAACTGTTAAGCTATTAAAATTTGGGGGTTGTTACAGCTGTTAGTTCAACCTGACTAATATAATATAGGCTTTTACTTGCCATGTGACTTTGGATGAGTTTCTTAACCTCCTTAAGCTTAGATTTCCTCACCTGTAAAATGAGAATTAAAAAAAAAAAAACAACCTTCCGGAGAATGACCAGGCTAGCACTTGTAAAGTTTCCACAGCAAAGGCTGCATCGTAAATTTGGGAGCCCTAGGCACTTTTGCATTTGTGGGTCCCTTCCCGCATTAAAAAAAACTCAAACCCCATAAAAAATTAGGTTTTAATATTATGTTGGTATAAAGACAAATATATTCCAGGTTGGATTAATCGTTATGTTTATTATTGTTTAGGATTTTAATATTTGATTTTAAAGTCATTATTACTATATTCATTTTTCTTCTAATTTTAAGAGAAATTAAAATGAAACGTTTTCTGGGGCCCTAAAAGTATTGTGGGCCCCAGGCACTGTGTTTACTGTACCTAATGAAGAAATCGATCCTTCTTACTACAGAGCCTGGCCCCTGATGCACACAGTAAGTGATAACTACTATGGGTATTTAAAAAATAATAATAGGAAGACGGACACATGAACGGCCACAGATGGTTATGAAACCCCTTTCACACCCCTCATGTCCTCCAGTGCTCACATCCATTGTATGAGATGGTTTCATCTATATTTTCCAATGAAGAAAAGCGAGGCTCAGGGAGGTCAGGTGCTATGCTCAAGAGGGGTAAGAACGTCTACCACTCAGCGCTTTCTGCCTGCTGCCTTATGCCAAGCACAAGGCTAGACACCTGTCTTACTTGATCACTTTTAATTTTCACAACCTGTCACGAGATGGGGCTTCTTTCTTATCCCCATTTTACAACTGAATAAAAGAAATCAATATTGAGGACAAGTGGCTGAGTTGAGAACTGAAACCACTTCTGGTGCCAAATGTAATGCTTGTTCTATCAGCCCACCTTTCCATCTCTCGAGAGCTACGTCCTGAGCATTGATAAGTGGCCATGTCTGAGGAGGGTGTCAGCCACCCCAGTACCTCCTTTCACGGAGCAGAGAAGGACCTGCTCAGGGCTGACATCCAAACACATCGTGCTAAGGTTACACTTGAGCTTTCTCATTCTCTACCTAAATGTACTCCTTTGAAGGTCTAATTATAGTGACTTTTATTTTCTTGTAAATAATCAGGTCTGTCATAACTGATTTCACTGATCCAAGGCTCCACGTTGGCAGTCTTGGAGGCCTGAGCCAATGCGTCAATTAGGCCAAGTAGGCTGTAAGCAAAAGTTGCACGAAATGGCAGAGAGAAAAAAAAATTAGTCGCAGGCATATAGATGGTGGGGACCAATATGTGCTTTTCCACAACAGTTATATCAACACAAACTCCTAAATGTGGCTCATGGTGTCAATCTCTCGGCAACCGAAGCTAGTAAAACTGGCACAGCCAGCCAGATGCCAGAGAATGAAAACAATCTTTTTAGTGGAGACTCAGTCCTAGAAACTGGTTTTTCTAATATCTTTCGAGTCTAAGGTGATGCCCCCAGGAATCTGCCATGGCTCTTTGTGCTCGTTTTCAGGAAGAAAGACAGGACGCAGGGCTCCCTCCCGTGAAGGGCTCCCATAGTCTTAAGGGCTACGTTTTGAGTGTGGCCGTTCAGCCAGCACTGAGTCATAGATCAAACGTCGTCTCCGGACTTGGGTACGAGTCTCTTTCCACCTGCCTTATCAGTACTGTGACGAAGCAAATCATTTCACCTTCCCCAATTCATCTCGGCCTCCTTAGCTATGAAATGGTGACAGCCTACAACCCTCGTGAGGCTGAATGATACAATGACTGTGTGTGAAAGCCTGTTGGATAAGTGCTAGTCATCACCATCACGATCAACAGATCAGCACGTACTGAGTTCCGTTTTCAATCCGTGGGGATGGTTTCTTTCTCTCCTCAAATAACTCTACATAGAGACAGTCATGCTTCAAGTCATCGAAGGATGGGAGCCACGATCTACTTGGGACTTCTTTCGTGGGGAGGTGTTTGAAAGTCATCTTGCTAATTAAGCTCGGAAAGTCCCTGTGTCTGATGGGAAACTTCGAGAAAGGAGCGTCATCCAGGTAAGAACGTGGGGAAATGGAAGGCAGCGCTCATCTACTCCCCAGCCTGCTCACAGGACACTGACATATGCTTTTGGTGACCCCAGTTCTGCGGCTGGTGTAACCTCCTGTGGGTCTGGCTAATCTGTGTGAGCAGCGGGGTTAAGAGCACAGACTCTGAAGTCAGGCTGCCTGAGCTTTGAGCCCAGCTCAACTCTTCACTCCCGGTGGGACCTTGGGCAAGTGATCTCATCTTTCTGCGCTTCCGTTTCCTCACCTATGAAATGAAGATAACGACAGTACCTAGCGCTGAGGGTGGTGGTAAGGAATAAGGAGGCGAACACCTGTCAACAGATTGTAACAGGCCAGGTACCCAGGAAGCAATCAGTGCCCGTGAATGGTTATATTACAGTCAGTGACCTTCTTTCCCTCATTCGGCATTTATTAACATGTGTGTTTAAGTTAGCCATCTTCGGATTTCCACCTCAAGCCCCTTACTAAGACGGGAATTCTGAGTGCAATCTAAATTGTACTCAGATTCTGATTCAATCAGAATGTTGAATCACTATGTTATACACCTGAAATACAATATTGTAAATCAGCTATACTTCAATGAAAAGAAAGAAGGAAATTCTGTAGTCCCCATAGAAAATCTAAGAACTCCATGATCTAGAACTGAATCTTCAAGAGAGGCCCAGAGCCACCTCCTTCAAAGGAATTCCTTTCTGGGGCAGAGATGTGGGAGAAGGAGTTCCAGGCTGAGAATCAGGGGACCCAAGTCCTAGTAAATGTCATTTTCCCCCTCTGTGGCCTTGGGCAAGTCACTCCCCCTCTCTTGAGTGTAAGTTTTCTTTCTTTTTTTTTTTTTGTGGTACGCGGGCCTCGTACTGCTATGGCCTCTCCCGTTGCAGAGCCCAGGCTCCGGACACGCAGGCTCAGCGGCCATGGCTCATGGGCCCAGCCGCTCTGCGGCATGTGGGATCTTTCTGGACCGGGGCACGAACCTGTGTCCCCTGCATCAGCAGGCGGACTCGCAACCACTGCGCCACCAGGGAAGCCCTTGAGTGTAAGTCTTCTCAGTTGTAAAATAAAGAGGGCTATTGGCTACGACTCTCAGTTTTTCTTCTGTAAAAAGGGATAATAGAAGAACTATCATACATGTGCTATGACGTGCGACCCAAACAAAGCATCACATACTAAAATGGGTGAGGGCCTGACCATGGCCCACAGGCTCTAGGCCATCTGGCTCCTGTCACTCATGGCCCATCTCTCTCCCTCTCACCCATTCTGCTGCACACATTGGTCTCCTTGTTTTGCTTTCGTCCCTCAGCACTACTGCCTTAGGGTCTTTGCCCCAGCTTTGTCCCTCTGCCTAGGGTGCTCTTTCCCCACATAGCCCTATGGCTCACTCTCCTACTTCCTTCAAGTCTTGAATTATTATTTTTTCCATAGCAACTATCCCTTTCGAGCATAGTACATGGTTTCCTTACCTGTTACGATTATGGCTTACTCTCGGTCTCACCCCAGACTGGGAATGTAAGGAATCTGTTTGGTTCCTCAAGAGCTGGGAAGACCACCTGGTACATAATAGGTGATCAATAAATATCTGAGGATTCACTGAGTGAATGAATGGAGAGCACTTTGTACACCAAGAAGGGGCTTATTTCCGGCAGCCTTCCTAAGTGTGAAGGGGGCATTCTCACTCCTCACCTTCTTTCCCTTAATTACCTAGACACCTGGACCTGTTTCCACCCCCCACCCCCAGCATGGAAGTGGAGTAAAGCACCTGTTGGCAGGTAACTGTCACTGGTCTATTTCTCGACTTGGTGAAGTTAATCTGTAAACATCAGAGATGCAGTCTCTCTGCCTGTTCTGTCTCTCCCTGATCAGAGGGCAGCAATGGCCTGAGTGTGCATCTTTGCAGACTCGCAGTTTCACTGATGGACACTTTATGGTGTGGGGTGCAGGGCAGGGAGCATTAGAAAGACCTTCTAGTCAGTGACCTAGCTAAGTCATGCCCTCTAGTCTGGTTCTGTAAGGACCAGAGGGGATATATATTTTGATCACACCTGTCTGACTCTGTCTCTCTCGATTGGTCTTGAACCTGGCTAGGTAACAGGGTTGTGTCATTTACTGACCCCTAAAACTCCAACACCAAACATTCCGGATTTTAGCAAGTGAAGCCTTACATTCCCTGGTTGCAGATTGTCTCCAGTTCTTGCCATTCTCCTCTGATGTATTAATTTGTGGATGTCCCACTTTACATACAACACTGCAAACTGGGCACAGTCCTACAATGAGCTTTGTGACCCAGGGGAGAGGGGCTGTTACCAGCTCGCCCATTCCAGACACCATTCTGCTATCAATGCTGTGGAAAGATATCTCTATATCTCTCCTCCCACCACTGGACTCTCCTAGACCTGCAGTCCTTGGACACTTTCCCACCCAGGATCTGTGATGCCTCAGGGCTCCACCCCCAGCTCCCATGGGATGTGACGCTGTTCTGTAAATTGCTAGATTAGGCTCCTTCTTCTTGTCCCCTGAGATCCTCTAGGATACTGTCTCTATCACCCGACAAGTTCACTATCGCTCCCAGATTCATGCTATCCCTGACCACAGCGAAATGACAGTGACCGCTGCCTGAACGCTTGGAAGGGCTCAGGAATGGGGCCCAGCGCCCTCCCTACCTCGTCCTGTTTAATCCTCAAAACAAGCCAACGAGGCAGTCGTTACTATCTCCCATTTTACAGATGAGGAAACTGAGGCTTTTCGAGGTGAAGGGTCTTTATGTGTCATTGTAGCTTGTAAGCAGTAGTGTGAATTCCAAAGCCTAGACTGGATGGCTTCTAGGGCTAGCATTTAGGTCTCCATTTAAGCCACAGAAAAACATGTGGACAGAATGGGGGTGAGCCAGAGACCCCAGGCCCACCCCCAGGAACCTAAGTCCAGACGATTTCACTCAGGTCCGTCGGCATCCTTTGGGGTGGCCATTTAACCTGCAAACTAATCCAAAAGGATCTTCCAACATTTCTCCATCATGTTCCCAAGGAGCTCACGAGTGGTGTTCTCAAACACCTTAATGACAACCAGGGATGCCTGATTTGTGGGTTTTTTCCTCGCCTACTGGCTGAAAAGCCATAAAAAAAACCTTAAGTTCATCTGGCCCCACCTGATCTGGGCGAATCCACGCTGGATTCCAATGAGCACCATTGTGCCCTCTCTAAGCCCTGGCAAAACAGCCTTGGAAACAGCCCAGGAACCAAGAGATTTAAGGCAGTTAAGATCATCACTAGCTGAGTCCAGGTACAAGGTTAGACCTGGAGTAAGGCATTGCTTACCCACCAGCAAGTCAATGGCAGGGAGGTGAGCATGGCATCGGACAAGGAAGCAAAACAATTCATTTGGCAAGAAGAGGTCTGTCTCAGGGCTCCCGGTTCCCCTTTCCCACTGTAATTCTGGAGCTCTGGGCTGCACTCGGCTGAAACAGCAACCCCTGCTGACTCCTTTCCTGAAGCGTCCAGGCAATAGTGACAGCAAGTCGTCAGGGTACACAGACATTAACAGCCTGCATTTATTAAGCTCTTACTATTTGCCAAGCATCGTGCACAGTGCTGATTTACATGATCCCTTAAAATGCTTTAAAATATATATATATATATATATATTTTTTTTTTTTTTTTTTTTTTTTTTGCGGTACGTGGGCCTCTCTCTGCTGTGGCCTCTCCCGTTGCGGAGCACAGGCTCCAGACGCGCAGGCTCAACGGCCATGGCTCACAGGCCCAGCCGCTCCGCGGCATGTGGGATCTTCCCGGACCGGGGCAAGAACCCACGTCCCCTGCATCGGCAGGCGGACTTTCAACCACTGCGCCACCAGGGAAGCCCAACTTTAAAAATATTTTTAGCGGGCTTCCCTGGTGGCGCAGTGGTTGAGCGTCTGCCTGCCAATGCAGGGGACACAGGTTCGTGCCCCAGTCCGGGAAGATCCCACATGCCACGGAGCGGCTGGGCCCGTGAGCCATGGCCACTGAGCCTGTGCGTCTGGAGCCTGTGCGTCTGGAGCCTGTGCTCCGCAACAGGAGAGGCCACAACAGTGAGAGACCAGCATACCGCAAAAAAAAAAAAAAATATTTTTAGCAAAGAAATACATGCTTATGGTCAAGAAATCAAATACTACAGAGGTTTATAATGAAAATCACCAGCTTATAATACAAACTAGCCATCCCCCCCAAAAAAACACTCCCCAAAGGCAACTCTTTGTTTTCTAGTTCTTTTGGTGATGACTTCTCTAAGTATAGGATTTCTCTTAACCTTCAAAAAGACTGGATGATGTAGATAGAATTATTACCTCTCTTTACAGATGATGAAAGGGTGGCAGAGTGTAGCCTCAGGTCACACAGCTGGAAAGTGATGGAGTCAGGATTCAAACGCACATCTGTCTTACTCCAGGGCCTGCTCTTAAACTTTAGGCTCTGTGGCTGACAGATCTGGAGCCTAGTAAAGGATGTGGCTCAGGTCACTTAGGCCCAGGATGGCTCCTGAGGTCACCTGTTGCCTAAAATCACTCGCAGAGGCTATAACTAAATGACATCATGGGATTACACAGAGGTGAGCTTTCTCTTCTCCTGGGAGGTCTGTTTCCAATTCTTCTTTCTGGTCTCTTTGCGTTTCTCCTCCTGCAGCCACTTCAGGCATCTCTGCCCTTTCTGTTATGATACATCAGCCAACGTGACCTCAGAGGGCGAGTCTCTGGGACCCTTATATTCCTCTCTAGGAACTTCACATCTTCCTGTCTCTCATCCTAGAAGATGGTACTTAGAGCGTTTCTCACCATCTCCACTGGGATGCTGCAAGAAAGACCAGTCCCTTCCAGATTCAGGTTTTATGAAGAAATGGTTCTCCTTTGTTTTGTGCATTTGCAGTGCAAAATGTGATAACATGGACAGTCCTTGTTGATAACTACTGGTTAGGAGCACCAACCCAGACTAGTCAGGTTTCAATCTTAGTAAGGGCACTCGCTCACTAGCTTTGGTAACCTGGCAAGTTATTCCCTTCTCTGTAACTGATTATTCAACTGTAAAACCAGAAGGCGTGTGGTGAGAATTACGGATTATGAACGATAATGACGGGGCTAACAGATGAGAGCTTTGAACTCTGCTGATCAGAACCAGGGCTCCAGACATGTTATTGTTATTTATCAGTACTGTTTTCATTGTTGCCTAGCCCCTTGCAGTTTACCTGAGGTGTCCATATATGTCATATGTGGTCCTCATATCCAAGAGGAGTCAGGGCAGAAATGACCGTGTCTCTTAGGCGTATTTAAAGGTATAACTATTAGTCCCATTTTACAGATGAGCAAGTAAATGGAAAACAAGGTGAGTGACCTGCCCAAGGGGACAGGATGGTTCAGAGTCAGAAGCAGTCATGAAGACCCATTTGAACTCTCTTGCTAGCAAGGCTGGGTGCTTTGGACAAATCACTGTCCCTCTCTAAGCCTCGTTTGAACAATAAGACGGCTGAAGCCAGGCCTCAGTTCCACCACTCTCTAACAGAGAGGCGATTAGCACTGCAGTTGAAAGAAGGTCTCCCGAGTCAGACTCTGGACTTGAATTAGGGGTCTTCCACTTACCACCTGATGACCTTGGGCAAATTACTTAGTCTCCCTGGGCCTCAGTTCCCTCATCTGCAAAATGGGGCTACTAACAGAACCCACCCTAGAAGATTGTTATGGGAACTGAATGAGTAAACTCGTGTAACATCTCAGGACAAGACCTGGCCCATGAAAGCACATAGTGAATGTCAGCTGTTATTCCTGAGCCTTAGGTGGCCATCCCGGCCTCCTGTACCCTGTCAGCCTTATGCCCTGTGTATCGGCACCACAACCTCCCTCCTGACCATGTGGAGCCCACTGCGCAGGGCCTCACCTGTGGTTTCCAGGTTGGGTGGTCTCAGGCAGAAGTGTGAAATTCTCAACTTAAATTCAAAGGCCACCACCAAGTGCTTAACATTTCAACCTGAATGGAAAAACCTACTTTTCTATTTCTGCCTATAACACTGATGGTAGTGTTTTGCTTTCCTTCTCATATAGTCTGAAAATCCTGAAAAAATGTCAAAAAGAATTCACTGAGTCAAGCATGTGATAGTATTTAAACTCTTAGCAGTGAACTATTTCCTATATTACCAGAAGCATAAAAGGATGATATTTTCAATTACATGACTCAATAAATATGCTCTTCAGGGCCTGATTGATGTTGCTATCATTTGTAGTTAACAGGACAGTGGTTCGTTCATTCCACTGGAAAATATCTGAGCCCACCCTGGAGCCAGGCATGGCCCCATGCTTTGATGATCCAATGACAATAATAGTAGGAGCAGTAGCAACCGCACTCCTACTTACCAATCGCCTATTGTGCTGGATCGCCTCCCTTTGCTCTGCAGATCCACTCTCCACCCTTCTCCACTCTGCTCTGTGACTCCCATGGACTGTTTCAGTGGGGGTCCTCACTCTCTACACCCAGGTGAGTTCTACCACTGAGAGGGACCAGCGTGAGATCAGAGGGTCAAAGGAGAGTGAGGTCCCACCACCACTGTGGGACCCAGAAAAAAAAAAAAGAATCTGTGCCTCAGCTTTCCCATCTGCCAAATGGGTCAAATAGTAATACTTACCCCATAAATATGGCTTAAATGAATTAATGGGTTTAGAACAGTGCTGGCCATAGTCGGCACACAGTAAACGTTAGTTCTTACTCCTTATTATCTTATGGGACAGCTACTCTGCTCCAGCTACCCCTCTCTTGAGTTCCAGTGGCTCTTGCCCCTTCAGTTATAGGTGAGACAAAGCCTTCAGCTGTTGCTAACCCGGGGCTTCCGCAGGTCTTGTTGGCTCTGTTTAACCCTGCCCACCCCACTGTCAGTAGTCCATTCATTAGCTCCCCTTACCTCCTCATTACCTGCTGGGACCCTAACTCAGAAACCTGTACATACTGTGTTCTAGGTAGTTTTCATGAACTTTCTCTAATGCTTTGCAACGCCCCTGTGAAAGAAGCATTATTGTGCCCATTTCTAAAGATAGGAAAACTGAGGCTTAAAGTCCACCCAAGCCCCACAGTTAGGAAGTAGTTAAGCTGAGTTTCAGCTTCAGGCGTAGTGTTCATACCCAGGCCCGGCTTTAATGCCCAGTGAAAATGACACAGGCATCCCCGACATCCCCCAAGCTTACAGACAAGAGGTGAGGACAGTCTTGCAGAGATGACGACACTGATAGGAATAAGAACAGTGAACCTGACAAAAAACCAAGGGCATCCGGGATTGGAGTGTTAGTCAGAGATGGCTTCCCAGAGGAGGTGATATTAACCTGACTCATAAAGAGGGGGAGTTACTCTGGAGGGAGAGGTACTGGAAGGTGTAAAGGTCCAGAGGGAGGAGAGTCAGAGAGAAGGAGCTTCTTCAGGAGCTGCAAGAGTTCAAAAATCCTGGAGCAGAGAGCTCGAGGGGGAGGTAATGACGGGAGAGGGGTTTGGGCCCTGATGATGAAGAAGCATGGATGCTGAGCTGAGGGGCTGGGACTCAGACGTTTCAGTGCTGATGCTTGGACAGGAGGTGCCCTGCTCATCTGTCCACGATGGCCAGCTCGGTCAGGACAGAACGTCTTTCTATTTCAAACCTATCATGGAGCTCTGCATACAATTGGTGGCTCAGTGAATGAGACTGCAAAGTAACAGAGCGAACTCGAGCGGAGAGCTGTTCCTCTGACTCTGAGCAGACGCTGCCCATGCCCCGCCCACATCCCCCTGCCCTTCCCGCTCCAGTGCATGGTGGCCTGGCTTCCAACTGCCGACACCTGGGTTTTCTCGCTTGGGGGCTCTCCCTGGTTTCAGGCCCACTTTGCTTCCTGGGCGGCAGGCTGGAAGCACAGGAGAATCCGGCCCCTCAGGGAGCAGCCCACAGCCGCGGCTGATGGAAGCTGGTGAGAAAGTACCATACCTGTCTCAGCCAACAGGTGGCCGGAGGTCCCCGTGGGATTAAGTCCCAGCTGCCCACTGTGATAACTTCCTTGAAAATGCTCCATGTCTTGCTACCTTCTCATCCCCGTCTCACTTCCTGGCTCACCCACCAGTTTCCTTCACTTCTCAGATAAACAACGTGCGCCTGGATCTTTGTCTTGGGGTCTGCTTCTGGGGAACCCAGACTAAGACAGTCTGACTCTTGGTTTCACAGAATGAAAGAGTACAGAATAAAGGGTCTTCAGGGGTACGCTTTCAGGGGCAGAAAACACAGACTCAATGGCTGGGTAACGGCAGAAGTGGGATTGATTTTACGTGCCGGTTGTGTGCACATGCAAATCCAGGATCCTGTGTTCTAGCCTCAGCTCTGGATGCAGCATCGTATGCTGGAAAGAACGTGGGCTTTTGAGAGAGGCAGACCTGGGTTTGAGTCCAGGCTTGGCCACACATAGGCAGGTGACCCCTATGGGAAGTTATGTAACACCTCAGTTTGCTCAGCTGGGAAATGGGGGCCACACCTACTGTGCATGGTTGATGATGTTCAAGTGTGAAAATGTAAGTAAAACACTTCATGGAGAGAAACTAGGTGCTTTTCTAGTGTCTTTTAAGGAACTGCTTATTCTATGCGCTAATTGCTGTCCACAGACCTCCAGTCTAGCAATGATCTCATGATACGGGCAACCCTGTGTCTTTGCATATTTGTGCCTCCCAGGGGACTGGAGGCGCCTAAAAGATGGGGGTCACGTTTTACTCAACTTTGCATCCCCTGCATTTAGCACCTCACCTGGCACAGAGCAAGCACTTCATGAATGTTTGTTGAATGAACGATAAAAATGAAAGAATCCCTACCAAAACCATCCACCGCTGACGATGGGTTTTCTGAGCATTTGTTCATTCGTGCAATCTCAGTTCTGAGTCCCCACTATGCACCAGATGCCCTTCTAACAACATAACTGTGGCCACAGTTTATGTTGTGAGCCATGTTCCTCCCTCAGGCGGCACCTCACCCTCTGGTAGGGAGAGAGCAGTGATCCTCAAGCCAGGCTGCCCAGCAGACGAAACTGGGAAGCTTTTTTTTTTTTTTTTTTTTGCGGTACGCGGGCGTCTCACTGTTGCGGCCTCTCCCGCTGCGGAGCACAGGCTCCGGACGCGCAGGCTCAGCGGCCATGGCTCACGGGCCCAGCCACTCGGCGGCATGTGGGATCTTCCCAGACCGGGGCACGAACCCGTGTCCCCTGCATCGGCAGACGGACTCTCAACCACTGCGCCACCAGGGAAGCCCTGGGAAGCTTTTAAAATGAGCATGTCCCTAGACTCCAGAGATTCTAATTGAATTATTTGGGGGTAGGACTGGGCAGTGGGATTTTTAAAAAACTTCTCAGGTGAATATACTGTGCTGCTGGGCTGTGCACCAGACAGATCAAGTGAAGAAAAAGTAAGATCCTTTCAGAGAGTGAAGAAGGCCGAGATGAAGATAAAACAGAGGATGTGACTTAGCCAGTGGCTCTCAGTAGAGGGGGGGGGGGAAGGATGGGACAATTCTGCCCCCATGGAGACATCTGGCAATATCTGGAGATGTTTTTGGAGGGAACTGGAGGGAAGGCGCTACCGGCATCTGGCGGGTCGAGGCCAGGGATGCTTCTGGGCACCCTGTGATGCACGGAACAGCCCTGCACAACAAAGACTCAGCCATCCCCAAGTGTCAGCAGTGGTGAGATCGAGAAATCCTGGTCTGGAGGAACGGGGAGCAGGGACCGCTCCAGGGAAGGCCTCCCCGTGGAGGTGACAGGAGGGCCGAGACCGAGCTCCAGCGCAAGTCCCTGGAGGAAGTGACGCGGAGCGCTGAGTGTGAGGTGGGCCCAGAGCCACCGTTACAGCTTCACACAGAAAGACGCCAGATGGTTAAACCGCCAAGTCTGGCTCACGCCACCTACTAACCTAAGAGCGCTCCCACCTCTGCTCCGGGTGCCATTTGGGGGTTGCTTGCTGGGCGGGGAGGGGGAAGGGAGAGGGAAATCCGGTGGCTGTGCTTGGCTGCTTTCACTTTTAAGTGCCCACAGCCCTGAGTCCCCACCCCCTTCTTCCCAGGCTCAGAACCGGAAAGGGGGAAGGAGAGGGCGTTCATACGGGCTGACCACTCAGAGTCCCGCCACCACCTGCAGGCTCACTTTGTCCTCTTCTCCTAAAGCATCTCCCGCTGCCACCCCCTGGTCCCCAAAAGCTCTAACTGGAGGGGAAGGGAGATTGCTTTGGAGACATGCTGCCAGCCTCCTGCAGCCCTGGAAGAAGTGATTTCCCAAGAGAAACAAGGATCCCCAGAGCCGTAAATAAACATGGCATTCCAGCGGCCGAGGGCTGGGAGGGCAGCCCGGCCAGCTCTGCCCCCCTCACCCTCACCGAGACGGCCCATTAACTTTTCCAGCAGGCGATGGGCCCCGAGAACCTGCCAGACCCCGTCCACCCGCCACGAGCCGCCCTTCTCTTTCCCTTTCTCGCTTCTTCCCTGTAAATCAGCCCCAGGCCCATTGCCTTGGGAGCTGCACACAGCAGCCTGCTTGCTCAACACCACGTGGGCTTTCCAAGGAAACGTCATACCAGTTCCGTGGGCAATTTCGCTGGAGAGACGAGTTCTTTTGTACAAGGCTTCCAGAAAGATCTGAGTCAACAGGCTCCTCTGAGGCAGCTGGGTGTCAGCAGGCCTCTGACAAGCAGCCCAACCTGCAGAAGTCCTGCCAGCCTGGAGCGGACAGAGCGAACCCATCCAACAGACCACTGGGAGGAAAAGTCACTCCAAGCCCATGAGGCCACGTCCACTTTACAAGCGGGGACACTGAAGCCAGAGAGGGGGCGAAGGACGCCCTCCAAGTCAGCAGGCAGTGGGTGGATGAGCTGGGAGACCCCAGGCCTCCTGACCCCCGCCTGTGTATAGAATTTCTTTCAGGACACATACTTATTCCAGAAGAGTGGAAAAGTTCCACGTCGACTCATTCAAACAGAAAGACAGAGATTGCCCAGAACTGGCAGCCATCTTCCTCCAAACGCGCATCTGGGGTCAGGAGGGCGCTACTGAGCACCTCTGCTTCCCTAGTCTACAGAGTTCTCATCTGAGCTGAAAACATTCCCCTGTGCTCCCAGAGTCCCCAGATGGAAGCCCCATGTCAAAATCCTGCTCATGAGGAAAGCTGTCAGACCCAACTTACGAAACTCCATCTCACAGGAAAGGGCATTATGGGAACTTTGCAGGAATACATTTAATTAAGTAATTATTTTACTAAAAATGATAATTTGCCCACTATGCCCTGAGAGTTTTATTCCAGATAGCCAGAATGAAGTAGCTAATTTGCAATAAATACACCCTCTCTGCAAACCCAGGAGCAGGAATGTTTCTGTGTGTTGTTATTTTCAACAAACACCACACAAACGTATAGTCTTTTCATTCGTTGAAAGCCTTGGTTTACAGAGTTGGAGGTCTACAGCACGGAACTTACAAAACAGACCATCAGACTTAACATATTTTTTTTTTTTTTTTTTTTTGCGGTATGCGGGCCTCTCACTGTTGTGGCCTCTCCCGTTGCGGAGCACAGGCTCCGGACGTGCAGGCCCAGCGGCCGTGGCTCACGGGCCCAGCCGCTCCGCGGCATGTGGGATCTTCCTGGACCGGGGCCCGAACCCGCGTCCCCTGCATCGGCAGGCGGACTCTCAACCACTGCGCCACCAGGGAAGCCCTTAACGTATGCTTTCTGCGTTAAAGTTGGATACAAATACCTTTGCATTGGCAAACAAAAGACTCACAAATATTAAACTTTCCAGCTGTGCTGTTTTAGCTCTGTTTGTGTGTGTGTGTGCACCTGTCTACACATGATATAACTTCCAGTTGCAGGTTTTTGTTTTGTTTTTATAAGTCTTTCAGGCAAACCTCCCACATGGTTTTGAAAGGAGGAAACAAAACAAAACAAAACACGTTCTTTGTTCTTTAGCTCCTGGATTTTAATAGGATTTTCATTCCCCCTCCCCCTTGGGAAAAGACTCTGCTCTTAAGTGACCACTAGCTATTCTCATGACTAACGCAAGCATTCACTGTTAACCTGCATTTAGGGTTACCGAGAGCATGTGGTGCAAAGATGTTTCATCCGTTGCCAGAACAAATGACCGAGTGCCAAATCTCCAACAGCTTGCCTCCTGGATGAGGGTCACCGTGGGTCCATTGGCGCTGCCTGCCTCAGGAATTCCACAAATATTTACTGAGCACAAGGGGTGGCCACAACAGCCCGGGGGGCTCACTGTGCTGTCTCCCTCCCACTGTTTTTGCAGAAGCCAAGGGTTGCAGGCCCAGCACCGGCTTCATCCATGGGCGTCTAGCAGAGCAGAAAAGCTGGCGGCCACCATGACCCTGGTAACCGGTACCATGTGAACCCAGGACAGGGGACGAGGGCAGCATGGGATGGGGCTGGGATGAAAGGGACCTAATGGTGACTAGTGTCGTCTGTCGTCAAGGTCACCTGAACTGCAAGATAGACAGACTCTAGCTGTACCAGACCAGCTAGGAAAAACCAAAAGCATTTTCTTTTTCTCTAAAGTAAATTCAATTGCTGTTATTCGTGCAAAGCAAAGGCAGAGGGCTGGTGGGATGCAGGTGGATGGGACTCTTCCAGAAGCTTGGAAAGAAGAAGCTGACTACACCTCAGGGTCCAGCGGGGTCATTGAGACTGAGAGTTTCTCACAATCAGAAAGACTGGGCACTGGCCTGCTCCCTCCTCGATGACCAGCACCACCACAACCAAGGCCTCTACTTCGTGGAGATAATCAAGTCACACCAGTATATTCTGGGCACCAAACCAGCTACAATATGTGAAGTTCACCAAAATGATATTTAATAGACTTCTTTGGATTTATATCTCTTCCACCTGTACCCCCCATCCCCCAGTATGAAATGATTAGCTTGGTCAGAGAACTCGGCATGAAATTCTAATACTGCAAATCAAACAAGAAAATAGTGAAGCCCAAGCGAAAAGCACAGGGCTCTAGCCCGGTTCCCATTGCTAGTACTTGACATCGTGTGTGTCCTTTACCTTCTGTGATGGAGGGAAGGCTGGCTGCAGCCTTCACCACCTCCCCATTCCCCCCCAAAACCTAGGAGTTGGGTGGGGAGAAGAACCTGTCAGCTCTCCTGCCCTGGGCGCTCTGGGGGGTGGAAAGGCATATGGGCAAGGTGTTAAGAGCTTAGAGAGGCGAAACACTGTATCCTTTTTTTTCTTTGGCTGCACCGCAGGTCATGCAGGGTTTTAGTTCCCCGACCAGGGATAGGACCTGGGATAGGACCTGTGCATGCTGCAGTGGAAGCGCGGGGCCCTAACCACTAGACCACCAGGGAATTCCCAAAACACTGCATCCTTAACATTCCCGAATGTAAGTGTAGAGAGAGGCGCACTTTTTGCACCACTGATGCAGTTTGTTGTCCTGGAGCCAGCTTAGATATTGAAACCTTTTATAGTAGCAGAGGGGCCTTGGGCCTTTCACGCCCCAGGGAGAGCCTGGGTTTCCTCTCCTATAAAACCTCAGAGGGTTGGACTAGGTGATCTTGGAGGTTGACAATAATATTGGTTGGCTGACTGTTCAAGACAGGAACTATGCAAAGGTGATAACCAACAAACGCTTGGCTGGTTAATTATGGGATACGTTGGTTGAAGAGGGTCCTTATTTTCCGAGTAGAGCTCAGGGGCCACGTGCAATGTTTTCAGAGTTAAGATTCAAACACAGGACCATTCCTGGGCAGGGTGCTGGGATCAAGGTTCTTAAGTTACTTTGCAAGGTCATTTAAAAAATGTAGAAAGTTCCATAGAAAAAGAAACATATCTAGACTGAAGCAGCATCTTGTTCACCACTGTAGCATTTAGCAGGGTGCCTGTAGTAGGAGGTGGAACACTTCTTGTATGAATCAACAAAGTGTCCAACACTCAGAACACTTCTGACACTCCCCCCACCCCCGGAACGTATAGGCATAGCTGAATCCACAAAAACCTTTCAACTACTTACCTTAATGGCACTAGTATTTAATCCCTGGCCTTTTCTGCATCCCCTACCTACTCCCAACCTCACAAATCAAGTGTTGGGTTTAGAATCAGCTAGACCTGCCAGGGAAGCCGAGCTCTGCCCCTTCCTAGCTGTGTTCCTTCACCTCGCTGAGCCTCAGTTTCCTCATTTATTACATGCAAATAATCAGGCCTCTCTCAGGAGGAAAGGAACGGTCAGGCCGTCCGAGGGCAGGTGGGTGGAATATATAAATGAATCCACTAGTGCTGAGACTCCACCTGGCACAGTGCACACTTGCTTGTGGTCAATACCAGCCATTAGAGTTACTCCTGTGCTCAGCGTCATTGGTGCTTGGCAGTGATTAGGGCCTCATAAAATTTTAATTTCCTTTATGGCTGCTCGAGGCAGGACCAGACTGGAATGGTACTCTACAAAATGTAAGAAAGGTAAAAATGCTGCAAAAAATTAACTTGCACATTTGATGGTCTTTCGGATCCTCAGGACCCCTTCCCCACATACCACTGGGCAGGACAACTGGACACTGTCCTTAGAGCAAAAAGTGACGCTGGACTAAGTGGCAGGAAGTTTTATTCAGATCTGGGCTTTGCCACTGGTCCTCTTCACTCCCTGAGACTCAGCGAGGCCGAGAAGCAGCACAGTCCGTCAGCCCAGGATGTGGCTGGATACAGACACATGTCCTACTCGACAGACATCCACGTGCTCCACCACGTTTTTCCAGGCTCCTTGCCATTAGGCTGGGTCATGTGAGCAGAAGTGACATGTTTAAAGAGTGTGTATGTGACCCTTTGATTTTGTTTTCCTCTTTAGCAGCCTGAAAGCCGATTCTTTGAAATGACGTGGCTAAAAAGTTTAGCCTGGGGACTTCCCTGGTGGAGCAGTGGATAAGACTCCGCGATCCCAGTGCAGGGGGCCCGGGTTCTATCCCTGGTCAGGGAACTAGATCCCGTATGCATGCCACAACTAAGAGTTCACATGCCACAACTAAGGAGCCCGCAAGACACAACTAAGACCTGGCGCAACCCAATAAATAAATAAATATTTTAAAAAAATTTAGCCTGCCTGGATCCTTAAGTCATAGCTACCTTGAAGAGCTCTTGTCCTTCAGTGAATTTCATGAAAGTAAAAAATAATCCTTGCTTGGTTAAGCCACTAGGATGTCAGGGTTTACTTGTCACTGCATCATAGCTTAGCCTAAGCTGACTACTCCTACATCTTATTCAGTGCCTGTTCCAGAGGGTTTATGCATGTTTGTCACAGAATAGCCAGTTATTCTCTATTCCACACACACACACACACACACGATTGTAATCTCATAGTCAATTGGCCATCTCTCTTGTGACAAGTGTTTTTTTTCTTTCCGCCCCAGAGGAAAAGTATTTGGCGCCAAAACTGTAAGAGGACAAGTATCTTGAGAATAAGAAGCTGTATTAGTGCCAGGAAGCACCTTCTAAGGGAAAGAGAAAAGGTGCCTTTGTTACTCATTCTAGCCATGCAACCTTTTACATCAAAATAGTAAACTCTGTATCCCACTCGCTAAAGCACTTCACACAGAGTTTTAATAACCTTTAACTTACATGCCAGCTCTGCAATGTGGCAAGTACTGGGCTCTGATGTCACTTGGGCCTGCCTTTAAATCCAGTTAATTTCATAAAGCCTCAATTTCCTCATATGTAGAATGGGTATAAAAATTTCTACCAACTGGGGTTGTTGGGGGAATGAAATAAAATAAGACAAGGTAGAGAATACAGTATGCTTGGTTCAATGGTTGGCATGCATCAGGCACTCAATCAACGTGTGTCCTTCTTTCCTACCACCTTTAGAGTTTGGTCTCAAGTTCAGACTTGGCCAAAAATAAAAAAATAAAAAATTTACCATTAGAATTGGTAGAAAGATTCTGCAATGCCACCTGTGATATTGCTCTGGGTGCCACACAGGAAGGTGGACCCAGTGTTCCCGGAAGGAAACAGAGGCTACAGCCAAGTCAGAGGGAGGAAGTAGACCCAGGATGCACACAGAGGCCAGATGTCCAGACAAGGTAGTGGGGCTGAGCCAGGGAGGCAGGCAGATCAGCAGAATCTGGCCCAGAGGCCCCAACCCTGGGACGGAAGCCTCCTTGCTGGCTTCCTGTGACGAAATGGTCCAGTGACTGTCCTTCCAGGCACTGGCAAGGACCAGCCACCAGGGGCAGCAGCGGGCAGCAGCTCCTATTTAACTACCTCGTGCTGACCCAGAACACAGGCTCCCAAACAGGCTCTGGAGAAAGAATCATTTACTCATTTGTAGAACCATCCAGTCACTCGAGAGAGACGCTCATTTTGAACCTACTCAGTGGGCCAGCCCTGGGAGGGTGCTGGGAACACGAAGACAAAGAGGACAGTCTCCCTTGGAGCGCAGGGGTGGTCCACAGCTTTTCACAGAGACAGATGTGCAAACAGATCAAAATCCGTGTGCTAAGATTCCTAAGCGGTTATTTCCATGGCATACTAGCCTCTCGGAGGGGAGAGCAGTATCTCTCTAGCAGGAATGAGTAGATTTTGCTAAGTCTGGAGGATGAGTCTTCCGGGGAGAAGGACCTACATGTGGAAAAGGAAAGAAAAGGGAGAGAGGATGGCACATGTGGGGTTTAGGGGTCAGCCTTGAATGGCTGAAGTGTGGGACACATGGCAGAGCAGAGGAAGAGGTTATGGCAAAATACGTCTGGTAGGTAGAGGTCGGCTCTCAAAGAGCTGCCACGCCAGGCTCAGGAATCTGGACTTGATTCTGTGGGTTAGAAGTTACTAAGCAGCAGTCCTTGGAATGGACAGGAAAGCTCACTTAAAATTTTTTGATTTTGGGTGCTTTAGACTGGACATATGCTTCCTCCTTTGACCCACTCCCCACCACTCCCTAATGTCCTACACCTGACCCCTTTACTTGTTTCTGCTACATGCAAGGCCCCTAAAAGCATTTGGGTTTATGACTCCTGGGCATGATCAGATTTCGTATTTTAGAACCACACGTCAGTGGCGTGGGGGCAGGGAGAGAATGGTGACAGATGCCACGACATATATTCCTTCTGATAACTTCCACCATCCCCCTCTTATTGAAAAAAACAGATGCAAAAAAATCAACTCTGGAAGAGTTCCTGTTCACTTCTGGGTAGTGAGGCCCATCATGACTCCCTCTTCCTATTTCAACACACACAGATTCTCTTTTATTCGATTCTGTTTATCAATTAAACAATGATTTATTGAGCCACCACTCAGCCAGAGCTAGGGGTTCAGGTGGCAGGGGCTGAGGGGGGGTGTGTGTGGGTTAAAGTGTATAGCCCTCATGTCCCGCAAGTCTGAGGTCTTGTCATGGTGTCAGAACACACCTGAGGCCACCGGGGAGGCACACGGTGACCCTGCAGCACGGACTGCCCGTGCTCAGTGTCCCAGCAGGTGTGTGGCAGGCACGGTGCGCAGGGCTGGGGAGGGCACCAGCCGGGAGGTCTGAATGCCTTCGGTCCTGTGGTTCTGCCGGCAAGCCGCCTTCCCCTGAGGCAAGACCGCTGAGCTTCAGTTATTAAGAGAGGTGGGTCCGCTTTAAGCCACGTACAGAATCTACGTGGCCTCTGACCAAGCCGAGCACCATTTCTATCATTTTTGTAACTGAAACGTCTTCTGTACCCAGACATCTTGAAATTGATTCCCCAAATCTCCTCCCAGGATCAGTCAGTGCGCCCCTCTCCAACCCTGAAAGACCAGCAGGCTGAGGTGTTTACAGCCCAGGCTGCCGACAGGGCCCCTTCACCCAGCTGGGGAAAACCAGGGGACTGTCAACTCAGCACAAAGGACCCAAGGCCATTCCTTCCCTGGCTCACCTTGACCCCCACCAGTATTATCCACTAGGTCTTTTCTCAGTCTGGGAGCACAGGAATTGCACTCTGGCTTTGGAGGTAACAGAGCCAGACCTGGAGTGTCTACAGCCCGACCGGGGACACCCGTGAGTTGAAGGAGAGCTAGTGTTGGGCTCTGTGGACGGACCCACCATTCCCAGGACAGGCTTAGCAGGTCTGAGGAGGGCGCAGATGGCCAGTTTCCTTCATCTCTGGCCACTGCTTGGTCACTGGGTGACGGCTCTTCTGTGGGGTGGGGATGAGGCTCCCAGTCACAGATCCAAAGCATCAGGACATCCCTCAAACTCCCGTGCCTCAGAGGCAGCCTCCTGACACACAGGTCCGAGACTAGTGCCAGTCAGCACTTCTGAGGCACTGCCTGGGTGTCGGGCGCTGTGCTAAGTTCCTCACAGGTATTCGGGTTCCCCTGAAATCTGCACAGCAGCCCTGCGAGCATGTCCCGCAAGTCTGAGGTCTTGTCATGGTGTCAGAACACACCTGAGGCCACCGGGGAGGCACACGGTGACCCTGCAGCACGGACTGCCCGTGCTCAGTGTCCCAGCAGGTGTGTGGCAGGGATTCTGCCTCTGCAGGTCCAGCTAGGCTCGCTGTGTGTGGTTGCAAATGCACAAATTCTCCAGCCAGACTGAGGGCCCCTCTGGGGAAGGGGTGGTGTCTTGATTTTCTGTCCCCACCCTCGCTCCCATCCCCCCAACACGGAGCACAGTGCCCTACACACAAGGAGCAGGGTGGCTGCAGGGCCAGGGCAAGGGTGAGGTAAGGGGCAAACTAGGCACCCAGGATGTGAAATTTGAGGAGGCGTTTTTACTCTCTCTCAGGTGCCAAGCCTGCACTTGCTGACCTTGAGAGCAAACACTGTCTTAGGTTTCACACACTGGGTGCCTCACTTGCTAACCGGTCCTGGACCCGGGTAGGGAGCTGGTCAAACTGGTGTGTGTGTGTGTGAAGCCTGCTCCTCTGCTCTCTAACCCTGTGATTGACCTTCCCCCTTCAGTGCCTCAGTTTCCTCACCTGGAAAATGGACCTTATGACAATGCCAAGGGTTGGCGAAGATATGGAGGAATCAGAATCCCCATACGCTGCTGGCGGGATGTAAAATGGAAACAGCCAGGAGAACAGTTTGGAAGTTTCTCAAAAAGTTAAACACAAACCCCAGCAATTCCACTCCTAGAAATCTCCCTAAGAGATGAAAACACACGTCCACACAGAGACTGCACACGAATGTTCACAGCAGCATTATTACAATGGCTAAGATGTAGAAACAACCCAATTGCCCATCAGCAGGTCAATGGATAAACAAAACAGCCCATGACACCACTGTGGTATGATATGAATTGTGTCCTGCCCAAATTCTTTTGTTGAAGCCCTAACCCCAGAATGTGACTGTATCTGGAGTCAAGGCCTTTAAGGAGGTGATTAAGCGAAAACGAAGCTGTTAGGGTGGACCCTAGTCCAATCCGACGGGTATCCTTACAAGAAGAGGAAACTGAACACAAAAAGAGACACCAGGGAGGCACGTACACAGAGAAAAGACCATGTGAGGACACAGTAAGAGGGTGGCCTTCTCCAAGTCAAGGAGAGAGAACTCAACAGCAATCAAACCTGCAGACATGTTGAATCTGGACTTCCAGCCTCCAGAACTGTGAGATGTCTGTTCTTTAAGCCCCCCAGTCTGTGGTATTTGGCGCCGGCAGCCCCAGCACACTAATACATGTGGTCTAGCCATACGATGGAATATTACTTAGCCATGAAACAATGAAGTACTGACGCACGCTATAACATGGATGAACATCAAAAACATGCCAAGTGAAAGGAGCACATGAAAGACCCCGCGTTATACAATCCCTTCCATAGGAAACATCAGTAAAGGCGAATATATAAAGACAGAAAGTCTAATCCGTTGTCGCCGAGGGCTGTGGGAGAGAGGGTGGGAGATGGGGATGGAGAGTGACTGTCAACGGGCACAGGACCTCTTTCTGGGGTGATGGAAATGTTCTGAAATTAGACTGTGGTGATGAATGCATACCTCTGTAAATACACAGAAAGTTAACTGTACACTTTAAATGGGTGCATTTGAAGGTATGTAAGTTGCTTCTCAAGCTATTTTTTTAAATTGTGACTAATGCTAATATCTATGCTACAGAGATGCACAGGGCCTGGCACTTGGGACTTCTTATTATACTCAAATAAGTATCTGTTGCTCAACTGAAAGTTGCCTAAAGTGCCTCATAGTTCCTTTAGTTTTATGGAGACCTTTGGGAAACTAAACTGGGCTGCCACCTGTGATTCTGTGTCCCTAAGTGACCTGCCCCGGCCCACACAGGACTCCCCAATCAGCGACTTCTAGCTGAGGCATGCCTGCCTGATGTGGCTAAAACTGATCCGGTCTGGGATTGCACAGACCTGTGCTGGAGTTCCGGCTCTGCCCTTCCCACTATCTGCTTGGCAGGATTGCCACACAAATGACCTGGGCTATGGTGTTAAGGGTGTGTGGGGCCTACACACAGTTGACATTCAATACCTTGGGAAAACCCCCCACGCGTAAGAAGGCCCTTTGTCAGGCCCTGAATGCACACCCATCCTTGTGTCATCCTCAGTGCCGGCTGGTGACTCCGCCCTCTGCGCTAATCAGTGGGGGAGGGGCCCCAGCCCTCTCGCTGGAGCTGCAGGTGCAGAGGGTGGGAGAGGCTGCATGTGACCCTGCCTTAGGAGCATCAGGTGTGGTGTAGGATTGCCTGACTTGCAGAGACCTTGGACAAAGGGCTTCCCCACTCTGTGCTTCTTCATCTGTGAAATTGGGATAACAGAGTCCTCATAGCTCCTAGAAGCGCTGTGAGCTAACCCACAAAAGGCACTCAGCTTTGCGCCTGTGATGTCAGAAAGCTAAGCGCCAAATGACCGTGAACTTCCTGAGAGCAGGGACGTTCTTTTCTTCCTCTGGTAGGTGCTCAGTGAGTGTGTGCTGATTGGACAGAAAAACAGAAGGGGGGAGGGAAGGTACTGTGATGGGGCTGGCTGGTCAGGGGAGTCCGAAGGAGACAGAGGGCCTTGAGTTAGATTGTACAGAAGAGGGAAAGCCATACACTGCCATAGGATCCTGTAACCTGAGGCCAATTCCCTTATTGCTCCGAGCCTCAGTTCCCCTAAGCTTGATGAGGCGATCCCTCAACTTTCTTCCTGCTAGAACACTCCTTGAGCCTATTAATGCACCATTAACAATCAATTAATAATTATTATAATTAATAATAATTGATAATAATGCTATTATTCTCATCCCCCCATCGTCCCCCTCCGGGGATGCCAGAGGACATTAGACTTTCTACCTGGAGACCCATAAATCCCATTTCTAAAAGTGCCGGAGTCAGGCCACGTCCCATTTCAGTGTCGACTCCTGCCCTCTGTCTTCGGAGGGTCTACCATTAACCCACCAGTGATCCAGACCGTTTCTACTCTTCGGCTCCGTGGGCCCAGGAACCTTTGCTCTTGGAAACAATGTGAAGTCTTCCAGCTCTCCTGAGCTGTGTGGCTCTGGTAGAAATTCACTGCCTGCTCAGAATCAATTAAATTCCAGGCCGTTCTACAGGATAACGCGATCTTGGCACTCCGTTAGGGCAGGTTAGGTGAGGCCCTGTTCCTCTCCGCTCCTGCCTGGAGCCACCAGCATCCCTTCCCCTTGATTTCTTGGCTGGCGGGGGGGGGGGGGGGGGGGCAGTCTCTTCTTCCAGCTTCTAGCTGTGAGTCCATATCTCCCCTCCTCCAGCCTCTGTCATTCTGGCCTTTCCTTACCCCCTCTGGGCCACCACCCACCCTAAACACCTTGGCCGTGACATCCAGCTCTGACCAGGCTGGGTACAAGTCCCTTAAAGGTGCTGTTTCCAAAAAGACAAGAGTGCAATGCAAAGCAAAATAGTTTCTAAAAGTCCTCCTGCACGGGCCAGGGAGGTTCCGTGGGGGCTCCGGGTACACACAGGGGCTAAGGGAGCCTGAGATGGCTTTTTCGTTCGAGCAGTTCGGCCCAGTCTCATATTTTGAAAACAGCGGGAAAAGTAATGCCAGCTGAAAGGAGTTTTCTGTGTGCTATTTAACTAAATGGCCCTGCAGCTGGAGAGAAGCACGGGCAGACGTGTAATGATTCAAGGGCTCCCAGTTAACAATGATCCTCTTTTATCGTATAAAGACAGCGACGCAGCCATTCTCCTCCCTCCCAATGCCGGCTCTCTCTACCTGCTTCCCCCACTGGCTGGCATGGCTGTTCAGCGTCCGGAAAGTAGCACCCGGCTTCTCCTCCCACCGTCTCCAACTCTGCAGCTTTCAGCCCACTGGGATTCCTTTTCTCGCTGGAGCCAGGGAGGAGAGGGTGGAGAGGGTGCCGTGCTCCCTAGAGAATGTTCTGGTAGAGACACTGATAGAGGCTGTCTTGGGGGTGGGGTGTGGGGGCTAAGGATAACAGGCACAGATCTGTTTTGACTAAAGGCACGAACACATGCACGCAAGCCTGTGTGCACTCACCCCTACACTCCTTTAGCAGAAAAGCTGTCAGACTGTCCAGAAGCTCATTCTAAAAGTGTCCCTTCTCCCGCCATTATTCTTCCAGGCTGGGGTGGAGCTGGCCTCCAGAACACTTCAGAAAGACCTGGCGATGACCAAGGGCGTCGGCTTTAGAATCAGACTGATGTGAGTTCGAATCTTGGCGACCTTCTCTCTGTGACCTTGAGCAAGCATCTGGGCGCTCTGAGCTGTGGCCTCCTGTCTTTAACAAGGGGCCCCGCCACGGCTCTCAATGTGTTCCTCAGGGTCACACTGAAGGACGCAGTGGAGAGAGAGCATTCAGCAGGGCGCCTGGCACAAGGTAGGTGCCCAGTTGTTGGAGGTTGTTGCTGCCCCGAGGATGGCGGCACTGTGTTTGTGGTGTGTCTGGGTGTGCAGGGAGATCTGTATTCATTCCACCTCATCAGCCAGAGTGGACAAGGCTGGGGTCTGTGGCAGGGCGGAGATGGCAGTCGAGGGGGGACACAAATGTCAGCCCTGCTGAGGAGTGTTTTCCTTGAGGCTTTCTGCGACACTGATTTAAACCGTCACGTTGGCCCAGCCCATGCGTGCGCGCATGCGGCCTCCTCCGTGTAGATTCTGGTCCTTCCTTGGTTTTCTGCAGATGTTTTGGAGCCCAGAAGCTGCAGCTGCAGGCATCCAACCAGCCCAGAAGATCTCATTCATCTTTTTCTCTCTACCCTTCCTGACAGCAGGCTCCTTCTTTCTCCCACAGAGTCTGTTCTGGGCCCCCGACAGGGAGGATTCCCTCCCAGAGAAAGAGCTAATTCAGTTCGGCCACCCTCCAATGCCCCAGAGACACAGGAATCCACTCCCTGCCTGGGGCTTGACGGCAAATGGTTCGCAGGATTGGGCTGGTTTCCCCCTGCCTGGTGAACCCAGAGTGGCTTTAAACCCAGGACAGTAAACCCAGCACACGCTTCCCATTTTTCCATCCCAAGCAAGCCTGCGCACCCCTAAAATATACTCTGAACCTCTTAGAACCGAAGTCAGTGAATGCCTGGGTCACACTCCTTAAGATCGATCCCCCATGAATCAAGAGCACAAGCGTTTCATTCACTGCAGGTTTTATGTGGTAAATACTGTTGCAGTGAAACATTGTGTAATACGATTTAATCTCTACTAAGTGTTTCTAGCACTAGGGGACCGGAGCTGGGCAGAAAGAGGAAGAAAGTGTGCAGAACTGTGGCTCTTAACACGTAAATTGTTCACCAGGGGGTAAGGAGAGGTGTCAGCAAGAAAACCGACTCTGGTCTTTTTTTTGACTCCATTTTAAAGTTTGGGTGGAACGTGATGGACCGTTGCCAAGACTGTTTATCTCCTTGGGGGCTTGTTACATGTGCATATGTGTCACACACACACACACACACACACACACACACACACACACACACACACACCATTGCCAATCAATCCCTCTTAAGTGCATGACTTCAAGCACAGGAAGAGGAAACAGATTGGGGGTGGATGCTCTTAAAATCCCAACCTGTTCGATGTAGGGTAGGGGCGAGGAATCCAGAGGACTTTCTTTTTTTCAACTACAAATGAAACTACCTTGTCAATGCCAAAAACAATGCCCACTTTATTGTCTACCACAGGGGTATGTGAGCAGCTAAGCATCCTTTCAGAACTGCGCTGTCTGGATTTGACCATGACACAGCACATTACAGTACCTGAAGACTGCACCAGGGTCCCCCTGTGATATTCAGGAAGAGATTTCCATGTCAGTAGTTGCTCAGACTTGCCACAAATGAGCATATATGTGTATGGAGGAGGGGGGGTAGGGAGGAGAATTGCAATGAGATGGGGACAGTTGGGGTCTCGAAATCTACGATAAGAATCCATGCATGTTAATTACCTCAAGGAGAGAAGAAAGTCACATCCTAGAGGTGGCGGCAGTGATTATGATGGCAGAGGAGATGATGGTGATAACAGGTAACGTTCACTGCGAATAATCCGCGTGTTAGGCGCTGTGCTAAGCTCTTTTATAAATCTCTTCTTAAGCTTCACAACAACCCAGAAGGCAGCTGCTGGAAGAATCTCCATTTTAGAGATGAGGAAACTGAGGTTTAAAGAGGTATGTAATAGCCTCAAATCATAAAGCTATTACTTGAGCAGAGAATCAGGGGTGTTGGTCCTTGCTGGAGGAATCCAGCGTGGGGAACCTGACCGGAGGCCCTCTGATAGCATCCCCTCCTTTAAAAGCAAAACTGAAGGGTCAGGACCAAAATTATTCTGCTGATGAGTGGTGGAGTTGCAGGTGGGGCCTGGGGAGTCCGAGGGTCAGGAAAAAAGCAAGCGGCACGTCTGGGGAGTAAACTGGTACCCTTCCCAGTGTATCCAGTTCCACTCACTGAGTTACTGCACAAGGAGAGCTAGTTACTTCCTGGTGACAGCCGACTGACATCAGGTTAATTTTGGATTCCTATTGGCAGGACCTAAAAGAAAATCTCTCTCACTTTCTTAGTGTGCTGTCTTCTTTTTGCCCCAAGGCAGAACTGGTCCCCTGGTCTGAAACTTTCCAGAACTCATTTTAGTTCAAATAAGAACCAAGCTGATTCATCTCCGTAAGGCACACGGCTGTCAGTCTTACCTTCCAAACATCTGACGCTCCCTCCTCAGAAGCCTGCCATGGCTCCCCAGTACCTACAGATTAACAGCCAACCTCCTCTACGTCCATCCCCAAGTGTGGCGTCATCTCTTTGCACAACCTTCCCTGCATCCCCCTCTCCATCTCCCCAGAATACACACAGCTCTCAGGACGCGGTTTTAACTTCATCAGGAGTAACCTCCTCTTCTCATCTGAGGCCACTAACGCCTTATCTGCCAACTCAACAACCGTTTCTCCATTCACCCCTTCTGCCTTACATGCTGAACCCCAGTTTGCTCGTGGCAGTGATGTGCCTAACTAAAAACACGGCATTGCCCCGTCCTGGTAGGGTTGGGTGGCCATGTGGCACAGTTCTGGTTGAGCTAAGGGCAGAAGTTCCTGAGAGGGGTGTCCCTCTCCAAATGGAACAGTAAAGCCACACTAGGTAAATGCTCTTCGTGCCTCACTCATCCTACTTCCCCTTTCCTGGTGTGCAGGTGTGAGGCCTGGAGATGCAGTGGCCACCTTCCTACCACGAGGTGACAGACCTGGGGCCAAAGGCCTATACTCTACGGGTGGCAGAGTAGAAAGACAGAGCCTGGGTCCCCAGTGGTACAGCTGAGGCATGGTCCCACCCACTTTCTTGTTGTCTGACACAAATAAGCCCCCATCTGGTTAAGTCACCGGTGGGCAGGATTTCTGTTGCTAACAGGTGAGTTCAATGATACCCAACACACGGCCAGACATTGTTCTTCCTCAGTCATGGGTCAGTTCTGATGCTACCCCCTCTGGGAAATCCTCCATGGGTCCCTCAGAACACAAGAACTGCACCCTTCATTGTACTTCCACACTAGTTACTTTTCTCAATTCTAGTACCTATTTAATCCTGCTTTATTTGGCCTGCTGGCTGCTCAAATTCCTAGCGGGTAAGGGGTCTTGGTCTCACTGACGTCTCCATAGTGTCTGGAGCAGTGCTTTGCATCGAGGTTAGATAGATGTTCTATCTCAGCAGCACCTCTAGAACGTCTGGAGCAGTGCATTGTCTGCAAACGTGGAGTGTGCGTGTTCTGGGGTCTGGCATCTGCTCGCTAGCTGTTTGGTCTTGGGCAAGTTAGAGGACCTCTCCGTGCCCGTTTCCTCATCTATAAAAAGGAGAGGATGACAGTACTTTACCCCGCAGGGTTGTCACGAAGACAAAATAGTTTAATCCTAAGCACTTAGAATGGTCTCTGGCATATAAAATTGCTTCATGACTCTAGGCTTTTATTAGTGTGATGAATATTACAGTTGCGGAATGAACAAATAAATCAACACACAGCTGCTAAATGAATGAATTAAGAGATGAAAACTAGGAAAATTCCTGAGTTCGGACCACTGGGCCATGGTCACTGTTCCCTCTTTTCTGCCTTCGCTTTTCATTCTAACTACAACTTCCCATATCTGGGGAGCTGCTATACTGGAGTGTTGTAAGGCTTGGCTTCAAACATGGGATTTGATTTTTGCCATGCGGCTTTGGGTCAGTTTGTTTCACCTCTCTGAGCTTAAGTTTCTTCCCCACTAAGCTTGGGATAATAATAGTATTTATCTCATAGGGTTAAGGTGAGAATTAAATGATAAAGCATGTAAAATATACAGCATTATGCCCGGCATACTGAAACAGTGTCAGCCATTGTCATCAAACACCGTCATTATTGTTTTTGTCAAATGCATGGCATCCCACTGAATCAATGGTCCTGGTGTGGATGGGACGCTTGGGGTGGGGTCACCTTTTGGCATGTCAAGGTACACTGCATTTACATTGGGAGAATACTTTTCTTGAGTGCCAACGAACATTTGTGGCATTTTGATTTTTTCCCTTTAAACGGGGATTAGCTAATATATCCGATTTACCCCAGAACGTTGGCCTCCAAATTTTCCCCTTAAAAGCTGTTAACTTCAAGTGGATCCTTAGTTGACACCAAACCTGGCCGCAAGGTACGCGTGCACATGAGAACAATCGCAAAGCAGAGTGTTTAAACGGCAATGATATTCCCACAGATCGCGGATCCAGTCATTGTCGGTGATGCATTTCAATCTTACTTGTAGATTTCCCGCCTTTGGCCTTAAAAGAAGATGTGTATACAGCTTGATATAACTTTCCCTTTAAACTGAAACCGTTATGTTAGCCCCATTCAAGCACTTGGCGGCTCCATTAATCTATTTTTACCATTAAACGTGCCATTTTACAAGATATTTATTCCACTTGGTTGTCATCCAAATGCTTTTTGACATCACTGCCCCGGGACTCAAGTTCTTTAACTGCCCTCATAAATAGAAAATCCCCTTTTGACGGAAATCTTGAAGAGCTCTCTGAACCTCACTCTCTCACTTCAACAGGCATTAATTTCTGCTCTACATAAAGGAGAGTGTGTGTGTGAGTGTGTGTGTGTGTGTGTATGTGTGTGTTTTAAGAGGGTAACTGTGGGAGGTCTGAGCGACCCAAGGGATGAAGGGGAGGGATGCCCGCTCCCCAAATCCTGCCCAGCTGGGCCTGCCTCAGACTTGGGGAGCTGCTAACTTAGAGGCAGAAGGCGATCATCAGGGAGCAGGTAGGACAGAACTCTAGGGCCCGAAGAGACTTGGAGATCCCTGGGGCCCAAGCTGGGCAGCGACACTTTCAAAGGGGAGGGGTCCAGGGAAAGTCATTATTTCCTCACCTTCCTCCTCCCTCACCTCCCAGACAAACAAAAGGCCATCGCGGCAATAGCTGAAGGCAGAGACCCCACTGGCTTTGAAGCCGATCCATCAGGTGGAAGCCTGAGCAAATCACAACTTGGCTTCCCCGGCAAGTTTTCTCCGCAGCCTAACACACCACCCTCCTCCTCCCGGTCGTGCGCCGCCGCCTCCCGAGCTCCGCACAGCGACGAGGCCGAGGGGACGGTGCTGTGATGCTCACTGGTTTCCAACTTTCCGCTCCTTTTCCAGCCTCCTGCAAAGCGGCTGGGAAAGGGGCAAGTTTGCAAAGGCGAAGATACCAAGTCCTGGGGACGCCACAAAGGAGCCGCAACACCAACAAAGATGAACCTCTCGTGGGGCAGACGAAAAGCGCCAGCTGCCGTTCCGGGGGGCGATCGTGGGCTTGGGCGGGCTGCGGGCGCGGGCCCGCGGGCGGCGGGCAGCCGGGCCCGGGGGTCCCCAGGGTCCCCCGCCGCCCCTCCCCACGCGGGTTTCCCGGCACCTGAGCGGGGCGTGGGGACAGCGACGCACTCCGGCCCGGCCCCCGGCAGGTAGCTCGGGCGGCCGCCCGCCCGCGCCGCGCGCCTGCTGCCTGCAGCCACCAGGAGCGCGGAGAGGAGAGGCAGCCTCAACCCACGGCGTCATGCTTCCTGCCACCACATTACGGCGAATCGTCACCGGGAGAGGGGAGAAGAGGGGAGAGCGGGGGAGGGAGGGGAGCACACACACGCAGCCCCCCGCCTGCCAAACCCCGCGGAGCCGGGGCCACGTCCCGGTGGAGTCCCCGCGGGACCGGCCCCGTTCGCACAAAGCGCCGCAGTTTGGCCAAGAAGGGAGGGAGCCGGCCACGAAATAAATAAATAAAAACAGAGTCGGGTCTACGTAACGCCCTGTCGAAAGCGGACGCCATATTTTTTTGTGGCTTATGTCGACATAGGGAAACGTAGACATGTTTTTCCTCCTCCTCCTCCTTCTCGGTCTGCCTCCCATTGATCCAAACTTGTAATCAAAACTCTTTAAAAAAAATCTCCCCCACCTCTGGATCCTCTGATCTCCTCCTACCCGCAAAAAGAGCCTGCACCCTCCCTCCCGCCCCCCCCCCCCCCCTTCCAATCGCAAACCCGGCCAAGTCCCATTAACAACACATTTTCGGGAGCCGCGGCGGCGGCTGCGGCAGCGGTGGGAAAGTTGGGCTGGAGTGGCCGGTGCCCGGCGTGCGGGGCTTGGGGCCGGCGGCGCCGGGCGGGGGGTGCTCCGCGCCGGGGCGAAGTTTCTTACCTGCGCCGGGGCTGGGAACGCGGAGACCCGGGCTGGGAACGCGGAGACGCTGCACGGGCGTTCCAAAATGGAACTCTGCTGGCTCCCCCCACCTACTCCCCACTCCCCACCGGGCGCCCGGCTCGGGCTCCGTGGGAAAGAGGGGGAAAGCCAGCCTGCCAGACAGACAGACAGAAGAAGCCCCCGTTCGGAGAACAGTGGCCAAAATTTTTAGAAAGAAAGAAAAAAAAAAAAAAAAAAAGAAGGGAAAAAAAAAGGGGAAAAAAATGTCTCGATCAGTGGGGAATCTACGCCAAAACCCACATGATCTGTAACGTCAGCATGCGTATTTGCATACGATACCACCACCCGAGCTGCCACCCGGGCTCGGGTTCCGCAGAAAGTTACAAAGTGAAATTCAGCCCCCTCCGGAGACGCCGGCGAAATGTCATTTTCAGGCGGGAGCCGGGGGGGAAGCTAGCCCTAAAGACGCTGGTTACTAGCCAAGGTTGGGGGGAGGGCAGTAAATTAACTTAAAAGTCTGAGCCCAGTAACGGACTCGGTGGAATTTCTGCGAGGGGCGGAGGGGGAGGCGCGAGCGAGATCATTGAATATTAAGCAGGACCCGGCGCGGCGGCCGCGGCCGAACCCTCCCGCTGCAATACCCATTTTCTTTATGAAAAGTTCAAGGTGTCACTGATGAGCTCAACAAACTGTTGATCTTGACCACGTGGAGTGGCGGACGGAGGGACCGCGGGGCTCGGCTGCTCGCCCTGAACCGGCGGCACCCGGGATCCCGCGTTCCTGCCGCAGCCCAAGGGGCAGCGCGAGGGTGGGGCTGCCGCGCGCCCCCGGCTCTGCCTGCTTTCTCCCGCCTTCGGACTCAAAGAAATAATAACTTAAAAAAAAATTTTTTTTTAAGTGAGACACATTTAACTCCTGGAATAGTAATGAGAGGGCTTGGGGTAGGGAGGGTAAGAAAGAGCCCCTCACTTATATAACGAGTCGAAATTAGATGACTTTTGCTGGAGAGATTCTGAGATTTCCGCTTGCGCCAGGTCTGAGGTTGGTTCAACATCCTCAAACTTTTCCCCTAAGAGCCAATAAACAAACAGACGCCCCGGGAGCTGACTTCAACTCTTGTCGGGCCAGCTTTCGCAGGGATTCTCAGACTTCGAGAAATGCACACCCCTGCGGCGCTCGCAGGGAAGTCCCTCGGAAGCGAGGCGGGTCTCTTTTGGAATTGGAACTCCGGCGTTCCTGGCGGGAGGGCATCCCTAACCGCCGCCGCCCCCCGGATCCCCTCCGGCGCCTGAGAGCAAAGGCGAGTCAGGATCTCGCCGCTCTTCGCCTGCGGCCTCTGCAACCGTGAGCTTGCGTTTGGGGCGCGGCGTTCCTGCAACAGCGCTCAGCTGCGGAGCTCTAAGGGATCTGGGATTCAGGGGACGCTTTGGAATCTCACGGAGAGCAACCTGTCTGCGCCGCCCGCTCCTGCCCGGATGGACCAGTTTCTCCTCCGTCGGCATCTCGGCGCGTTAGCATCTCCCAGGTGTGAGCTGAGCGTGAGCGCGCACGAGCCAAGCGGGGACAAGGGGATACTGTCTGGGGTCCACTTTTGACGTCCGAGCGCGGCGAGGAGACAACGGGAGCCTGGGGCTGGGAGGCTCAGCGGAGTCCCCGCCTGCCCTGAAGATGAGCAGGGGCGGAGTGTCGGGGCTTCCCGGCCGGCCTTTGCTCCGGGGAATTAGAACGAACTCTAGCGGCGGCTTGCGACTCGGCTCTGGGCGCGAGGGCAGCAACAGGTGGCCGTGTACGGCGGAGTGGCTGGAGGCGAGGACAGGGACTGGGGTGAAAACGGCTGGCTCTGGGGCTGACTGCGAGGCCAACGCACCTGGAGACCTTTCGGCCTTTTCCTAGGATGAGGGGGAGAAAGTAGCTACAAAGTTTTTCTAGGGTCCCTCCTAGGGCTCCAATTTCTCTAACAGAACCCCTTCTTTGCGTCCCCAGAAATTTCTGCAATAAAAATAGCTCATATGCAAAACTGTCTTACTGGCTTGCACCTGTTTGTTCCGTTACTGCTGATGTAGGGTTTGTTTGTTTGTTAGTTAACGGTGCATAAAACTAGGTCCTGGCCTTGGAGGGGGTCTCTCGGGAGGTGCTCTCCTACCTGAGAGGCGAACTGCCCTGGCCGGCCCTTAAAGGATTCCGTTAAGAACTTCCTGTATGACTAGGATCCAGTTAGCGCCGCATCTTTCTCAAACTCATTTGATACCTACCGTCTAAAATCCTCATCTACTTGCCATCAGTAGCGGAATTTAGGGATGCCGATTTTTTGTTCTTCCCTCAAGGGTGTGTCTGAAGAGTGAAAGAAAAAGACCCCTCCCCCCGCAACTCTAATATTTTTATATCGCTTACTCTTGACTCTTGCAGGTCATCCCACCGTTTCCCCACCTTCCCTTGAAAGTAACTACGGTTCTTAGTTTGTTTCCATGGAAATTACTGAAACCTTTAGGAAGCTATTCCCGTTTTGAGGCGGCACCTCCTTTTGCTGGTCAACCACTCAGGAGGGGGTTCTATAAGCCACCTTTCCTCCGCCTCCACCTCGGTACCGCCTTCTTCTGGCTGGGCCAGCGAGTAATAGGATGGAAGGGTCAGGGTTGAGCCAAGCAGGGTAAACCCTCGGGACTGCCCACTGAGTTCTCATGTCTTCAGGGCACTTGGATCTCAAGTGGGGGGCCTTTGATGACTTCAGTGTCTTTAAATTGTTCAAAGTTTAGCATGGGCTGAACCTTCACTATATAAACAAACAGGAGGGGATAAAACAAGGGTGACTTTTGCATCAAGTGCTATGATTTCAGTTTGCTTTATGTATAGGTGGAGTAGACGGACCCTTATCTTAATCCTTTTTTTTTTTTTTTACTAAAGTATAGTTGACTTACAACATTGTATTAGTCTCAAGTGTACAGTACTTAATCTTTACAATAACCCTAACAGGCAACGATTCTCCAAGTGTTTTGTCTTAGGTCCCTTTAGACTCTTAAAATTATTGAGGACCCCGAGTAGCTTTTGTTTACATGAGTTACATGCATCTTGATATTTACCATGTTAGAAATTGAACTGAAAAAGAAAATGGAAGCACAGGAATTTACAAACACACTTTCCGTTAGTCATGGGAGCAATGATACTATGACATGTCACGTAGCCTCTGGAAAGCTACTGTATACTTGAGAAAAAATAAAAATGACAAGGACACGTAATATTTTAGCCCTATCACCAAAGTAAATTTTACCTTGAAGAGCCCTGGAAGGGTCTTGGGGGTCTCCAGGATCCCTGGATAATATTTTGAGAAACACTGTTATGGTAAGTTATTGTTATGTGCGATTTACAGGTGAGGAAGCCAAGCTTCTTAGAAATGTAGTAAGTCGCCCAGGGCAATGTAGGGAGCAAGGATTTAAACTGGGTTCTTCAGAGGCCAGAGCCAGATTTCTTAATGATTGTACAATTCTGCCTTTTATGAACAACCCAAGCTCCACCCTCAACCTAGAACAGCCTCTAGGGCTTCCCAAGACTACTTTTTATTAATAGCAATTACCTTTTGAGCCTTTATTATGTGCCAGCCCTTCTTCCCCATTATCTCATCAAATGCTTACAACCACCTTCCCCGCAGGTATTGTTTCTCCCATTTTACAGATGACAAAACTGCAGTTCAGAGAGGTTAAGAAGCTTCTTCAGAGTTGCTCAGCCAATAAAGAGAAGAATCTGGATTCAAATCTTTGTCTGGTGCCTTCAAAACCAAGGAAAGACAGGAGTCTATCACAGTGATTTATAGAGGCCTAGCGAGGAGGAAACGACTTCTGTTCGTGATTTGGTGAGCACGAGGCCTGGCTAAAAGTCTTGAAAATTTAGAAATGTCAGGAGGAGAAGAAATAAAAAGCAGCATTGCCCTGATGGGGCCCCTAATCTAATGACGACAAATCCACACTGGCGTGTAAACTCAAAAGAGACGTAGGGGAGCAGCAAAGATTTGGAATTGAGATGGGAATTGTGGGGTCATCCCACCCAGCTATCTGATCCCTGCATGCACACGCTAGATAAGTATTTTTCTAAATGAATGAAAAAAGAAAATACAAAACACAGGGAAGCAAGCTAGAAAAAGAAAGCGTCAGCAGTCCAACCAGGTACTGCTTATAATTTTGGTATGGGTCTTTCCACAAGTTACATTTATTTACTTTTTCCGCTATAAGACTCTTAAGAGAAATGAAAACTATTACATATCAATTTACCAACGGTAGCATGGAATGGCCACTACCGACATGTCTTACAACAAAGCGAGACAGAGGATGACCTTTCAGAACGTTCAGATTGCTTTACTCAATACCTGCAAGCGAAAGGAAGTGTGCTAGACAGAGGCTGTCTCCTTCCATGTCTGCATCCCCGCCTTGCCCCCCGCCATGGCTTGAGAATAAAACGTCACATGCCCCGAGATCAATCCCATGGCACCGGTAGCATCGGAGCTGGGACTTGATGTTTGCAAGTTTACAGCAGGAGCTTGGCTTGGCAGTGACTTGATTCTGCTTGGAGGGTAGAGCTAAACATTTACCAAATGGGGAAAACTCAGAACTTATTATTGGTTTGATGTTACAGTCTGGTTTAGTCCTTGTATCATCTCTGTAAGGAAAGCAGAACTGGTACTATTGTTCCCATTTTACAGAGAAGGTTACCAAGGCTTATAAAGGTTACAGTCATTAGTTCAAGTTCACAAACTAAATTCTGAACCACTGTATAAATCTGTCTTGTAACTGCAAGCCCAATGCTATTTCTGTGCCCCTTCTTCTTCATTTGCTGTTTTACCGAAAGGGGTCTAAACGTGCCTCCTATCAGAGGTTGTCTCTCCTTTCTTGCAGAACCTTGGAAGAGAATTATCACTCAACAAGGTCTTTTTATCATATGCCATTTTATATGTACTTATGCATTTATTTGGTTGTCTCCCCACTAGAATGTAAAGTTCCTGCAGCCAGGTACTTTGTCTCATTCATTGCTGCTGTATCCCTATGTTTAAACCAACATGGCGTATCACAGGTGCACCACAAATGATTGCTGAATGAATGAAGTGCACTTCTCGTCAGGGCTTCTCCAGGTCTAGGGAGTCAATGCTTTTTAAGAGTATACACATCTTCTGTTTACCTCAAATGACCTTAGCTAGGAACATCAGTTCCCGGGGTCAAGTCTTCAATTTCTATGATGCATAGGGTTTGTGTCTGGTGAGACACTGTGGGTGGTTAGTCCTCATATGAATTCCAAGCATGAGAAACGTTAGCAATGGAAAACGTTACGTCAAATGTTTTGAACCATCCAAGATTACTTCCTTATGATAAATTCCTTGATAACTAATCACTGGGTTGAAATATACACATAATTCTAGAGTGGAAACCCTTTGCAGTGAGTGAAAGCTTCAGGAGGCATGGTACGTGGTCTCGCAAGATGGCTGCAGTCAATCCTTTCCCTCACTGTATGAAAGAGACTTCGCCATTAAGAGGTGGCATTTATCTCCCCTCCCCTTGAATCTGAACTAGTCCTGTGATTGCTTTGTTGCTATGAAAGGGATATTCTGAGACATGTGTGCCCAGGCCTTAAGAGACTGGCATTTCCTGACTCCTTCCTCTTGGAATTCTGCTGCCATGTTGTGAGAAGCCCAAGCTTCTTGGGGAGGCCACATGGAGGAAAATCAAGATGCTACAGACAACAGCCCCAGCTGATTTCTGGCTGACTCCCAGTCAGACTTTAGCCGTGTGAGTGAGCCATCTTGGGTGCTCCAAACTAATTCACCTCTCAGTTGACTGCAGCCCCAGCTGAGATCACATAGAGCAGAAGAGCCACTCAGTTTAACCCGGTCAACCCCCAGAATCATGAGTGATGATAATCAAATAATAGTTGTTCAACACCACCAAGTTTTAGGGTAGCTTATTACACAGCAATAAGTGACTGAAGTGGGAGGTATTTTCCTTGTGTTTTCATTTGCACATATATCTGAATATTCCAGATGAGCTTCCCACGGATCTCTGTGGGATGTAGCATTCTGAGATCACAGAGAAAGCCAGACAAGGGGTGGAGGGACGGGTCCATGATGCCTGGGCTGGCCACTCCTCTGAGTCAAATGCTTTTCCTGATATCAGTTGTTTTTCACAAAACAGCTGAAGTTAGCCTAAGGACACCACACCCCCCGCACGCACACACATGCACAGGTCCCAGATCCGAAGCAGATGAATACTCTTATGTAATATTTACCAAGCACAGATACTCAGTAGGTGCTAGAGTTAAGTTCCTGTTTGGTGTTGCCAAAAACCGAGGTTTCCATTCTTCAGAGATATGCACCGTGATGGGAACTCCAAATGCCTACCATGCACAAGGCCACCTAGAAGATGCTTCTTACACTTGGTTTCACTTAATCTTCACAACCTTCTGAGTAGGTGTATCATTTCCTTAATTTGTGGCGGAAAACTAAGACCCGTAGAGGAGTCGAACTTGAACCCACGTTTGACTGACTGCAAATACTGCCTGCTTCTTATTACACCTTTGTGTCCCAAATGAACTCATTTGCAAACCACCTTCCCAATTTCTGCCCCAGAGGCATAGGTACCACCTGTAATATATTTATTTAACATTTCAATTTACACTGATTTACATTCAAAACTTAAATGTATGTCCTTAATAATAATCATGATAATCTTTTTATCACAATGGAAAAAGAAAAACCAATACTGATTGTAACAAATGAAAAGTAGCAGTAAAAATAATCCACAGAAAGAAACAGTGCTATTAAGCTAGCTAGATACTTTCATTTTCAGAAGGTGGAGCCAGAGGGTAAAGATGTTAGAAAGGTGTTGACGACAGGCTAACACCAAACTGATAACTTTTTCTTGAGCTAATTAAAAGGATAGAAGGAGAATTGCAAAGGAATGACTTGCTTTCCGAGTCAGGGTTATTTAATGCTGCGTCCATGCATCGTTTAAAACCTGTCCTCTAAGATTTAGCATCAGTGGATAACTTGTCATTCTCTCAATTTGCTGTGGTCTTTTCTATCTTTGTAAATGGTGCACCCGCTACTTGGAATGCCTTCCCTCCTCCGTGCTTCAAGACTCGGATCAAATGTCACCCCCTTTGGGAAGCTTTCCTGCACTCTTCCCGAAAGAGTTAATGCCTCCTCGGAATTCCTACAGAATATTGCACTTTCTTTGAATTAGCAATTACTGCCCTGTAGTTGAATCACTTCTTCGTATTTGCTACATTCACTTGACTGTAATCCCTTGAGGATAGGTATTTTACCAGTCATCTCTGTGTCCTCCTCGCTTGCCTACCATGGAATATGGGCTAGTAGAATTCTATGATGGCCCTCAAGATTCCCAGCCTCTTGCTTATTCCAAGGTACTGCTGTGAAAGAATTTTGCAAACATAATTATAGTCTCAAGTCAGTTGGCCTTAAAATCGGGAAATTATGCAGATTTCTGGATAGGCTTGATCTAATCTTATGAGCTCTGTAGAAGCAGATTTTGTTGAGGACGTCAGAGACATTCACAGTGTGAGAAAGATTTTCCACAAGGATGATTCTCTGCTGCTGAGGTGGAGAGGCCATGTGGAAAGGAACTAAGAGCCACCTCTAGAAGTTGAGATCAGTCCCTGGCTGACAGTTAAGACAATGGGGACCTCAGTCCTGCAACCACGAGGAAGTGAATTCTGCTGATAACCACTGAGCTTGGAAGGCCCGGTATACAGTTTATCTTGGTATATGTTCTGTGGACACTTGAAAAGAATGTGTATTCCTCTGTTATTGTGCAGAGTGTTCTATAAATGTCTATTAGATCTGTGACCCAGACCCACTCACACCCGCAAAGGCCATGTGAGGAGACCAGACTTCCACCCTGTGTGGCTGTAATGAGGTACCACACACACCCACTGGGGTCATGTCAGAGAAGGCCAAGAGGGTAGCCAGGACTCTCATCACCACTGGTCTCAGTGGAGATGATGTAGGAGCCCGGACCTCCACCTTCACCCAACAATAATGAGGTGTCTCTCTTCTCCCTGTAGGGTGGTGTCAGTGGAGACCACATGGGAAACCGAAATACCAACCCCTGCCCAACAGTGATGGGGAGTCCCCCTCTCAGGTGCCAACAGAGGTCAAGTGGGAAACCTGGACTTCTAACCCCATCTGACAGAAACAAGACAGAGCTGCTCTCCTTTCCTATGCCAGAGTGATATCAGTGAAAGCCAGCTAAAACATAAGGTTTAAATACGACCCAGAGTCTCACAATATCACATGAATATGTCCATGTTTCAGTCTAAAATCTTATGCCATACCAAGAACCAGGAAGATCTCCAACTGAATGAAACAAGACAATCAAGAAGCACCAATGTCATGGGGCTTCCCTGGTGGCATAGTGGTTGAGAGTCCGCCTGCCGATGCAGGAGACACGGGTTCGTGCCCCGGTCCGGGAAGATCCCACAGGCTGTAGAGCGGCTGGGCCCGTGAGCCATGGCCGCTGAGCCTGAGCGTCCGGAGCCTGTGCTCCGCAACAGGAGAGGCCACAGCAGTGAGAGGCCCACGTACCACAAAAAAAAAAAAAAAAAAAAGAAAAGACAACCCAGGGAAATCACTATTGTGCCATTCCTCAGATCCAGAGGTTCCTAACTGGTCTGCCTTCTTCTCTCCACCCTTCAGAGTCTTTGTATGTTTGTAAGTGGTTTTGTTTGCAATGTCCAGGGATTTTAGTTGTACTTTGCAGGAGGAATAGGGAAAAGTACGTCTACTCCGTCTTCCCAGAAGAAGAATTACTAAGTGATGGGATTTTAAAGCCATTTTCATAGGATTGTCCTAACACTTTAGGTCTCTATGATGGTGAATATACTGTTATTGCCTTATAAAGGATGCTCAGCCGCTCTTATGAAGGGAATTGGGTGCTGTGGGGACATCCCGACTGGAAGACTTGTCTTCAGTGTCCCTGGATCTTTAAAGGGTCTTGATTCATTCCCTTTTAGAGAAATAAAGGAAGCATTTCCTTCTGCCCTCATTGACACAGGGCTTCTGAGCTTATCTTGCGAGCTTGAATCCCACTTCTTTCATGAAAGTCTGAAGCTTCCTGTGTGGTAGATGTGAAAGAGCACTGAAGGAGAGATCAGGAGAAGCATACTGCTGTGTGTCCATGGGCATTTCATGTCCACTTTCTGAGCCTCAGTGTCTCCATCTCAAACTCAGGAAAGGTGGGGATGGACCAAATCAGGGTTTCCAAACTTCAACCATTTATCCAGCACCAGTTTGAGTTTGTCCTGTAGGACCACCTGCTTCTTTATATATGGAGTGCTTTCCTCCACATTGACGCACTTTAAAGAGGAAACTTCACATTGCCTTGGGACCTGTGCCCCTCAGCAGGAGGGAAGCCACGCTGGCTTGGCACACCTGGGACCAGTGTTTACTTGCAGAGTCCTCTGAGGTCTCGATCCCAGCCTGAAGGAGATGGTCACTGGGGCTTGTAAATTCGATGTGCTACCTCTACCCTAACCCAGATTCTGATAAAACGTATCCTCATGGCAGCAGTCCAGTTATGGAGACCCTCCAAGCACAGTTGCCATGAGCTCTGGGGAGTGTGTTGGTAAGTGTACCCTCCCCAGACTGCAGAGGGGAAACCTGCTTTGTTTCATTTGAAAATTTCCAACCACGTCTCCCCTCTCTGCCTCCACTTCTAAGGCACTTAATTAAAAACACCTCTTTTATTCCCAGACATTTTGGAGCAGGCAATTAACATCGTGGCACTCCCTGTCTGGGAGCCCCCTTCTGCTCCCTCCATGACAGAAACTTGTTTGCCAGCATAGTCATCCTTTAAATGAAAGTGAATTAAAAATCATCTCTTCTGGAGCACTTGTGAGGAGAACTTCATGACACCTCTTATAATAATTGGAGAGCCCCAGGGGATTCAGCACAACTGGGATTAGCTACCCAGGGCTAGAATCCAGCCAGCCTCTCTCAGACCCCCTCCTGGGATGTGATGCTGGGAGGTGCCTGGGTGGGTGACCGCCCTCTGGGCAGCCCAGACGTCCCACCAACAGCTAGATGGCTCCCTAGAGGGCTGGGAAGGCACATCCCAGCGGGGGCCGAGTATAAGACTGGTTTCCCCTTCCAACTTTTCCACTGCCTAAAACGCTCCATTACATTGTTTTGAAACGTCCTAACATTATGAAGACAGCATCCCTGCCTTTTCTGTTCATTTTGCCACATCTTCAAACACTGAGAATTGTACCTGGCTCTGGAAGAATGACTCTCAATGAATATTGGTTAAATGAATAAATTCTGTAGTTGTATTCGTTGGACTCTAAATTCTATTAGGCAGGAACCATTTCTGTCTTATTGCATCTCCAAGACTTAATACAGTACTGGGCACGTGGTATGTGATCGATAACTATCTACTGACCTGAGGTGCTCCTGAGACATTCCTCATTCATTCCTTCCTGGAGTTGCTGTGGCCTCACAGTTTGGGGCAGAGGTCCAGAGTCAGGCGGTCCTGAGTGTGGATACCGACTCAGACGTTTTCTCCCTGAGGATCTGTGGCAAGAGCGTCAACACTCTGACCCTCTGTTTCCCTTGTAAGTAACACAGAGATAATAACCCCCACCCAGTTTCTTCAACCCACAGGTCATTGAGAAGATTAAATTGAAAGCACATGGCGTTAACAATTGGCAGTTATAATTGTCGTTGCTGTTGACCGGAGGTCTAGCTTCTGTTTCTCAGGCAGATAGGCACGACAGCACCACTTGGTTGGGTCTTAAGTGGAAGAACTGTGCTGGTGATACGGCAGGGAGAGCTGGGCTGTGTATCTGGTGGTGGCCTCCTGTCCACAGCTCACATGCATGATCTGGGTGCTTTGAGAATTACCTGCAGCTTGTGAAAAAGCTCACTGGAAATCCTAATCCATCCTTGATGAGATTGCATTAAGCATGCATGCGTGTGTGTGCGTGCGTGTGTGCGTGTGTGTGTGTGTGTGTGTGTGTGTTGTGGTGGGATGGCATTGCAGGCTGATGAACGAGGACTGATAGCCACACATGACTTCAAGAAAACAATGACTTGATCATAATATAATAAATGCTGTCTTGTAGACAACATATTATACTCCCTGGGAGTTGTGAGGGGAAATAACAGAAGGGCCCTACATGTGGTTCCTAAGTGACCCTCAGTCTTCACCTCCCTGAGGGCTGGAACAGAGAATAGTGAAGTACAGAGGTTAAGTACAGGAGCATACTGGGTGCAAGTAAGGACCCAGATCTCCTGGAATGGAATCCTGACTCCTCCACGCACGAGTTCTACTGTCTTGGGCAAGTTACCCTTCTCTGTCTCTTTGTCCCCATCTGTAAAATGGAGATAATGGTGGTAGCTACCATGTAACGTTGACCGTGAGGATTAAATGAAGCAATTCGTATAAAGAGCTGACAGCAACACCTGGGGCATCGTAGATGCGTGGGCATCGTAGCTGTCTACCTATTACCTACCATAACTGGATAATCTGTAATTATCCAACTGCTTTACCTTTTTCACAGGCGTTATTCTCCAGCCGACTTTTTGGTCCCTTCTCTAATCCATCATGTTCTCCTATCTCGAGTTTGTTTGGGTACAGATGTGGACCCAGCACCCGCCTGGTCCTGCCATGATAGTGTAAGGGGAGGATGACCTCAGCCCTAGAAGTACTTCCTGATGACGACTGCCTTCTATTTATACGCCCCAGCACTGGGCTTGCTCGGAGATGCCAGCATCATACATCTGCGACGCCACCAGCTTGTCAGTCACCCGGACCCTGAAATCATCTTCTGCAGTTATCATAAAGCGTCCCAGAATTATAGAATGCTGGAGCTGATGTCAAAACCACAAAGCCTCTTAAATCTTATAGATAGAAGTAGTCATGACCATGGCCAATGTGGGAAAGATTGGCAAGGCCCAACATTTGTAAGCCCTTCCTAGTTTTCAAACACACTTCTCCAGAACCCCTCCCCCAGCTGTCTGCTTCTCTCCTGTTCTCTATTACCTCTTGCTCAGACTCTATAAGAGCCTCCTAACCGGTTTTCCTCCTTGTATCTTTGAGCTTCTCTGATCCAATTTCTAGAGCAGGGGTTGGGAACATTTTTCTGTAAAGGGCCAGATAATAAATATCCTAGGCTTTGCAGGCCGTAGGTCTCTGTTTCAGCTACTAAATTATGCTGTTGGCGCATAGCAATAGCCATAGATGATACGTAAAGGAATGGGGTTGGCTGTGTCTTGATAAAACTTTATTTATAGGTGCTAAAATGTAAATTTCATAAAATTTTCATGTGTCATGAATTATTATTACTATTCTTTTGTTAAACTAATTTGAAGATTTAAAACCATTCTCAGGGACTTCCCTGGTAGCGCAGTGGTTAAGAATCTGCCTGCCAATGCCGGGGACACGGGTTCAAGCCCTGGTCTGGGAAGATTCCACATGCCGCGGAGCAACTAATTCCGTGTGCCACAACTACTGAGCCCGTGTGCCACAACTACTGAGCCCGTGTGCCACAACTACTGAAGCCCACGCACCTAGAGCCCGTGCTCCACAACAAGAGAAGCCACCGCAATGAGAAGCCCGCTCACCGCAATGAAGAGTAGCCCCACTCGCTGCAACTAGAGAAAGTCCGCGCGCAGCAACGAAGACCCAACTCAGCTATCAATCAATCAATCAATGAATAAAAACATTCATAGCTTGTGGACAGCACAAAAATAGGAGGTAGGCTGGGCTTTGGTCCAGGGGCCATCGTTTGCCCACCCTCGCTCTAGAATGGCTTTTCAGAAATGCACTGCAACTACTATTATGGCCGCTGCTGCTGCAAAGCCATCTGCTGGGTGGTGAGAGGCACCAGGCACTGAGCTAAGAGCTCCTCCTGGGATGCACTTAAACCTCACACACTGTACCAGAGGCGCTCCTTGCCTCCTTACTGAGAAGCATAGGGTTGCCCCAGGGTACACGCCAGGAAGTGGGATAGCCAGGATTTGAAGCGGGTTGCCTGAGCCGGCTCTCTTATCCGCTGCGCTGCACTGCCGCTGCCTCGGGATGAACCGCCAATGTCTTCCCACTGCCCCTGGAAGGTACCCCATGGTCCATCCCCCTGCCCCTGAAGGCTTGGGCTGCTTTCATCCCCTATGCCTCCAGCTCTGCCCCCAGCTCTCTGCTCCCTAGCCAGTTTGTCTTTTGGTTCCTTGACTCTCCAAGTTTATTTCTGGCTCAGGATTCTCACCTGTACTGCTTCTCCCTCCTCGCTTGGCCAAGCAAATGCCTGTGGGTCTGAGCTTGTGTCACTGTCTCAGAAAGGCCTCCTATATCTCCTGCAATATTCCCTCTCACAGAGCTCTGTCCTGCTGCAGTATTTCTGGCAACAGGCGACTGCGTAGCCACATGTTGATTTCATGCCCATCTTCCCCCTTGCCTGTAATCCCATGATGCGTGATGGGAGAGCATAGCTCCTGAACACACCTTGTTAATACATGGTTTTGAGCCCAGACTCCAGGGCCTGGCCCAGAGTAAGTGCTCAACAAATATCTGGAGAATGAAGAATCAAATACATTTTGCCTCTTTGTCTTCTCAACATCCCTGGGGAGTAGTTATCGCTCTCTCCACCATCCCCCTTATAATTGAGAAAACCTGGATTCAGAAACAACCAGTAGCTTTCCCAAGGTGTCAGAAACAATAATCAAATTCAAGGTCTCTGATGCCATGTCCAGGGACTTCTTTTTAATGGACCATGAACATTCCCTTATGATTATTCATATATGTGTGCATATTTATATAGATAGATTTATTTTGGTATAGCTGCCCACATTCAGATGATACATAATGCGATAGAGCAAAAAATTCCCTGTTGCACTTCTGTCTCCCAACCACCTAGGTCCTTTCTGAAAACAACGAGTGGTACCTGTTTCTTCTAGAGGTCATCCATGCATATCTGAGGAAACACCTGTACTTATTCTTCTCCCTCCGCATATCTGACGTCAGTGGTGGCGTGACATCCATGCTGTTCTTTTTTTTGTGCTTAGCAATATGTCATAAGACCCGTATCTGACACGTTCCTACACATCTCTTCTGTGTTCCTGCAGATAGAGCTTACTTTAAATGTTTTTTTTTATGGCTGGGGAGTATTTCCTCATCTGCATGTTCCACAATTGATTTAACCATTCCCCAGTGATAGACATTTGGGTTGCTTCCAAGTTTTTGCCATTAAAAACACTGAGTAACTTTGTAAATATGTCCATTCACACATGTGCAAGCGTATCTGAAGGATAAAATTCTAGAAATGGAACTGCTGGGTAACAGGTATGCTGCGATGAAAAAGAAAAGTCTGTCTTTTCAGAAAGCATGTTTTAGAAAGCATGACACATCATTTCTGAGATTCATAGGGACCATGACAAGTGGCCCATGGTACTGCCAGGTCAATATCTGGAGGGCAGCTGGTGGTGGAGAGCTCCCTTTCTAGGGGGACTTGAGAATCAGTCAAGTGCATTCTTCCTCCAACATTTACCCTCCATGCTGGCTGTTTAATACTATCACTCCTGTGGACTGTCTTTGAAAGGCAGGCAGCATCATATGTCATATGGTAGAATTAGCCTGGGCTTCAAGATCGAACATACCTCAAATCAGGTACCAGCTCTGAAATTATAAGCTGTGTGACCCAGAAAAGGTACTTTAACCTTTCTGAGCCTCAGTATCCTCCCCTGTAAAATGGGGCTAATAATTGCATCCAACTCACAGGGTGGTTGTGAGGATTAAATAAACTAATCTGATACATGTAAGCTATTATTATTGTTATTAACTTTGGGGTCACAAAACCCTAAGTGGCTGGACACGGAAGGATAAAAGTAATGGGTCTGGGAGGGGGAAGGAGATGGGGCAGGGCGATTGTGGTCCTAGCAGACTAGGTAGGGGTCAGCTTAAGGCCACGTGGTGCCAGGGCCAGGGGTGAGAAAGTGACGCAATAACTCCACAGATAACCTTTGTCTGTTTCCCAGCTTAGCTAGAGCCATCTTGGTTAATGGTTAAGTGAGTGGCGCTTGCAATGTGGTGAACGTGCAAGGCCTTCCTGCGTACTTGGGACTAGGTGTAGCCAATTAAAAATATCCTCTGCAGAACAGACTTGTGGTTGCCAAGGGTGGGGGAGGGAAGGATTGGGAGTTTGGGATTAGCAGATGCAAACTAGTATATACAGGATGGATAAACTACAAGGTCCTATGTATAGCACAGGGAGCTATATTCAATATCTTGTGATAAACCATAATGGAAAAGAATATAAAAAGAATATATATATATGTACAACTGAATCACTTTGCTGTACAGCAGAAATCAACACAACATTGTATGTCAACTATACTTCAATAAAATTAAAAAAAGTATATCCTCTCCAAGTGAAGGCTCTGAAGGTTGCGTGTGCTGGAAGAGCTGTGTGGAGTGTGATCAGGGGCTGACTCACCTGTATGAAAACCTCTTTGACGCCTACTGGCAACCCCATCTTTGCCACTGTCACTCCCGCTGCTGCCAGCACCGCCCTTCTCCATGGTAACCACTGTTTATCAAGTGCCAGGTACTGTGCTGAGAAATAGATACACACTTTTCTCAACACCACCTTGAGGGAGCTATTATTCCCATTTCACAGATGAGGCAACTGAGGCTCAGGGAAACTTGCCTAAGATAATGCAGTGAGTAAGTGGTGGAGCTGGAATTTGAACTTAGGTCTCTGTGTAACTCCAAGTCTCTATCTTTACCCACTGCACTATAACGCATATTACCGTCACCACTGAGAATACCACCATCTCCATCATCACCAGCACCACTATCACCACCAGCAGCACCATTATTATTATCATTGTCATCTTTATCATCCATTTCCAAGCCAGTTTCCCATATATCATCTCATTTAATCATCTCAACATGTGATAATATCATGAGTTCGTTATCTCCAATCAGCAGATGTGTTAAACGAGTTACCACCTGCAAGTGTTTCGAGCAGTAACTGGCTCATTCCTAGCTCCCAATGAGTCTTTGTTTATTATGATTAAACTCTATTATTACCACCACCATCATCATCGTGGTCGTGATCATCATCTCGGCACCAGATCAGTCGCCCTGCAAAGTCACTGGGTCCCTAACCTGGCCTGGGTCAAAGCTCCTCCTAATGTCTCCTAGTTGCCCTCCTGTAATGTGATCACATGGCATCTGCCTCCCAGGCTGTAGGCAAGGTGCTCAGGGGCGAGGTCCAATGACACTGCACCCCTGGGACTCAGGTTTGGGCTGTGCAGCCTGACACTGCCCCCGCCTCTCCCGCCATCTGCTTAAGAAGCCTGTGCACAGGGCCCTCAGAGGAGGCTACGAAGATAGAACACCGCCGGGTCCATCTCCCCGCTGCCATCTGGGCAGGCTTCACATTCGCAGCTGGTTCCCTTCTGGGTTGTTGCTGTACCTGGGATGCCCCCATCCTTCTTCCTGGAGCTCACGGCTTCCCCCACCTGGGGCTTCTCTCCTGTCACTAGCCTCTTTCTCCAAGCCCATTCTTTCTCCTTTGTGTCATCTTTGCTCACCAGTCCCCCTGCTCTTCTTGGACTATTATTATTATTATTTACAAATGAGAGCTGGGCTTGTATTTCAGTGATGCTTTTGCTTCACTTGTTCCAAGTCCAGGTCTTGCTGAACTTTCTAGGCACCTGGTCTGAAAAGCTGACCAGTTTTTGGACTTGAGAGTGTCAAGGCCATAACTTTCCAAATATCACACAGCTGCAGAGGAGGTGGGGTCAGGGGATGCCAGGGCAAGGCCCAGGTCTGGCTGGGACTTAAATCCCTGCATGAACAGGGGACCCCCTTCCAGGGATGACCCCAGGCCTGGAATTCATGGGTTGCTACCTGGTTGTTCAGATAAGTTATATGCCTCACCTGCCAAAGCCAGTAACTCTTCTGATGTAGAGCCATGTGGAGGTAGCCCTGAGACCTTATCTCTGGGTTCCCCAAACCCCTGAGCTCACAGTCCCCAGAGAACACGTTGTAAAGATACATGCACAATAGGCAGACGTTCAAAGCAACGTGTAAGTGTGTGTGTGAGAGGGGACAGGCGCTCGTTGCCTGGCTCTATGCTCTTGTGCATGGACAAGTGTGTGAGCCACACCCAAGGGACCACACGTATGGAATATTTTGAGTAGGCACAAGCTTTAGAGCTGCGCAGCTCCGGGGTCTAGTTCTGCTCCTCTCTACCTCCCCACTCCCCGCAGCTATTGTCCATGTGGGAGACAGAATAAGGGCAGTAGAAAGTATGAGCTCAGGAGTTAGTTCAAATCCTGTCTGTCCTGATTATTATCGATGGAACCATAGACGAATGGTTTGATGCCTCTGGGCCTCAGTTTCTTCACCTGTAAAATGGGGATGATAATCACACCGCTCTGTATGGCTGTTGTGAGGCTGCAGTGAGATAAATGCATCTCGAGTACTTATCCCAGGGCCTTCAAATAAAGTTGATGAAGTTGTAGCTGATAGTTTCTAAGCATATTTTATTAGGCCACGATTGTTCTTAGTTCCTCTCTTTCCTCTGTAACCATGTCTGAGGATAAAGGCTGCGAGACCTCAGAGCCGCTTACCATCACCACGCCAGTCTCCTGGGCTGACCCCGAGGTGTCTCAATTTGCCCATTTGAGTCACGTAGACAAAAGACAAAATCCTTGGCGCTGCTCGTGGAGCTTAACTGTGACGATGTCAGCCATGTCTCAGCTGCTTTTCTCCCTTTCTTGGCTTCAGAATATCTGATCTAATGACTTGCCTGGAATCCTCAGATTTCGCTGTGAGAGTGAATTTTGCAGGCTCTCTCCAGCACAGCCCTTGCTGGAGATGTTTCCGGCCAGGAAAATTCTTTCTTCTCTAATGCGGGGCAGATGCCATTTACCTAAAGGATGTGGTGAGAGAGACACTGTTGTTGGGTTTCCCGGATTCTGCTCTGTATGCAAAGTTGCTGGGGACATCTGGCCATCCCACGAGGGTCTCAGTTTAATGTGCGGCCCTGATATACCTGCAATCCACGGGTGTCTGCACAGAGCCTGTGGGCACTCTGAGGAAGGAGCTTAGCACACAACTCCTGGCGTGGATGGAGGGTTCTTTCTCACCCAGATCTCCAAGGAAAAAGGGAGGGGTGGACCAAACTGAGGGGTTCCCTACTTCGCCTGGCACTAGGGGTGGATGGAGCACATGGCCAACTCCTATGCCGTTCTCCAAGGGGGGTACTTCCGGTTCACCCACCAAAGCAAGGAGATTGTGACTGGTGGCAGTTGGCTCTACCTAGCTCAGGTGACCCTGTAACTCTCACTCTCCCTGCCTCGCTCACCCCAGGAGAGGCAGTGTAGCATGGGGGTGATGACACGGGTTTGGAGTCTAAGTGACTTGGGCTTGAATCCTGGCCCTACCCCTTATTATCTGTGTGACATTGGGAAAGTTACTTACCCTCTCTGAGTCTCAGTTTTCTCATTTGCAAAGTGGGGATAATAATATCCACTTTGTAAGTTTGTGTGAAGATCGAAGTGAAATGACCTGTGAATGGTGTAGAGTCAGAACATTCAGTAAGTGGAAATGGTTTTTAAAATGCACCTCATGGAGTCCTTTTAAGTTGTGACACTAACAAGAAAATCAACTGAGTGGTTGAAAAGGACAAAAATTGTGATATGGAATCAATTAAAGCGGTTTACCAACCCGTGTATGTACACGTATATCTACATGTGATATAGATCTGAGGTTAACTATCAATTCTCTGCTTTCCTGACCATCGATGAAGTTCAAATCCAGGGGACCCCAAAGTAAATGCCGTTGTCCTGGTTCTCCCTTCTGATCCCCTTTGCTGTCTCTGAGCTGTTCTGTGTCATCCGCTGATCCATTTCCACACATTACACCTGTCTCTGCTGATTCACGCTGGAACACTTTCTTGTACCAGAGCTAATGAAAGAGCTACTGAGAATTCTTCATCTCCTCTTCCTCAACCCCTCGTCTGCAGCAGCCATTTACGTTCCCATGAGCAAATGTACAGACCCGAGCAAATCCTGCCTGCATGGATCTCAGTTCTGCAAAGTCCCTGCTCCAGCGCTCGGTGGATGCTGCTAGACCACTTAAAAAAAACCCAACTCTTTCATTTTGAAATAATTATAGACTCACAGGAAGTGGCGATGGTAATACTGAGAGGACCCTTCTCCTCTTCACTCAGTTTTCCCCAGTGATTACACCTTACCTACAGTGACCAGGAAATTGACACTGAAATTGACATTGTGTGTCAATGTACCATGTGTGTGTATCGTTCTTGTCCCTTATCACATGAATAGATTTGTGTAAACACCACCACAATCAAGATGTAAAACTCTTCCATCACCACAATGGTCTCCCCCTTGCTTCCGCTTTATAATCACACCCACTCCCTGTTCCCCACCATCCCTAAACCTCAGCAACCACATGTAAGCCGTCTTCCAGACTGGCATACTTTGGGGAGTGAAAGGGGATGCCGTCAATTATTATGCTGGGTCAGCAGGTGTACGCCGGGATGTTTGGTCCCCTAATTAAATGTATTATTTCTTTTAAAAAAAATAAGTTTGTTTTATTATTTATTTTTGGCTGTGTTGGGTCTTTGTTGCTGCTCATGGGCTCTCTCCAGCTGCGGCGAGTGGGGGCCACTCCTCGCCGCGGTGCGTGGGCCTCTCACCACGGTGGCATCCCCTGTTGCGGAGCAAGGGCTCCAGGCGTGCGGGCTTCAGCAATTGTACCACGCGGGCTCAGCAGCTGTGCCTCATGGGCTCCAGAGCGCAGGCTCAGCAGCCGTGGTGCATGGGCCCAGCTGCTCCACGGCATGTGGGATCCTCCTGGACCAGGGCTTGAACCAGCAACCCCTGCATTGGCAGGTGGGCCCTCAACCACTGCGCCACCAGGGAAGCCCAAATGTATTATTTCTGTGTGTGTGTGTGTGTGTGTGTGTGTGTGTGTGTGTGTGTCTGCGCGCGTGTAAGTTTGGGGGTGGGGTAGGGAGTGAAGCTCTTCATGCAGCTCTTTAGCCATCTTACGGCGAAGTACCCTCCAAGAGCTGCCTGAGAGATCTCCCCTTTGGCCCATGGGAGTATCCTGCTCTGCAGTGTCTGTGGCAGCATCTAATCGTTCTATACCCATGCCCACTGCAGGATAGAGCGGCTTTTGTTCCCTGTAGAGCTACCAGGAGGATGGATTTAAGGACATTTTTTTGGTTTGTTTTGTCCTTGTTTTGCATCTACTCCAAACTACAGCACTCTGCCCTCTGCTCCCCCAGAAGTTGCCCAAGTCACCACTGACTCTTCCTTGCCACACCCTGCCCTGGAGAGGTCGGAGTTTCCCGGATCCTGGCCCAGGTTCTCCTCTCACCCTGCGCACTCTTGCTGGGTTATCTCACCTCCCCCCAGGCCTTTAATAATCACTTAGCATGATGACATCATGCTGGTTGATTTCTCAGGTTCTTATTGCCCATGATGATGTGGCCTCGCGTGGCAGGGCTTCGTATCCCCACGCTCACTGTGGCTTTTCTTCCAGCCCCTGCACATTTTGGAATGTAGTTCAAAGTTGTTTTTCTTTGCACTTTTCCCCCTTAGCTGGTCTCTCCTGCTTTAACGCAAGTTAAGTATGGATCTAATGTACAGTTTATATATATGAGAAGGTTAGTGCACCATAGTTATGTTGAATAATCCTACCAAACTGCTTTAAGTTCTTAGTGTGATCAGAAGAGACTTACTCATTGATTTGCTTTTTGCATTTTAAATTGATGTGATCCCCAGCAGGTGCTTTGTGCTTTTTTTCCCCCTAGAGATGGTGTTCCCTATCACTTTCAAGGTACTGATTCCGCTTGTCCTTTCCCAGACTATGTTTCTTCTCAATTTCCCTTCTTGCCTTATCATTTTTATTTTTTATCAGCTAGCGTTCTGGTGTTGTTTTCCAAAAGGGGAGCACGAGACAGCTGGTGACACAATAAATATGCCAGTGTGGGTCCTGTGCGTCCCCGATCCTTCTAACCTTTGATGTTTTGTGCAGATGCCACGTTCTTCAGGAAACCCTGTCTCGTTTCCCAATCAGAAATTCTTTTAGTTCTTCCAGCATTCTCAAGTCCTGATTTCATCCTGCTTTGAGTTACATGCTCCACTATTAGACCGTCAACTCCTTGAGAATGGAGATCATGCTTTTTTTCATCCTGGAATCACCTCAGGTAATAGAATAATGTCTTGCATAGGGAAGATGCTTAGGAAAGGCTTGTAAAAGCTCTGTGATCTTAGGAAAATCACTTTCCCTCTCTGACCATTCTTGATTTCCTTACTTGTAAAATGAGAAAGTGCACAGGGTTGGACAAGATGATCTGTAAGATTCCTTCTAGCTCAAGAATACCTTGAAGAAAACAGTTATCTCCCTTGCTAGCTCTGCTGCTTCTGGAGTTGTCAACTGGAATCCGTCTATGTCCCTTGTAGCGTAACCACAGAGAGCTGTGTAGCAACTTTCTGTGGTACCCACAGTCTCTTGGACTTTAATACCACTTACCTTGTCAAAGATAAGATTAAATACCACCACCCCAGACAAGCAACCAAGCACAAAAGACTAGAAGGAGAAAGACAAATTTCATATGATGTCACTTATATGTGGAATCTAAAAAATGGTACAAATGAACTTATTTACAAAACAGAAACAGACTCACAGACATAGAAAACAAACTCATGGTTACCGAAGGGGAAAGGGGGGTTTAATTAGGAGTTTGGGGTTAACAAAGTACAATATATAAAATAGATATACTGTATAGCACAGGGAACTGTATTCAATATCTTGTAATAACCTATAATGGAAAAGAATCTGAAAATGAATACATCTGTGTATATATTTATATACATATGTGTAACTGAATAACTCTGCTGTATACGTGAAACACTGTCATCAACTATACTTCAAAAAAAAAAAGACTAGAGGGAAAATACACTCACAGGAAAGGGGGGTTAAATTAGGAGTTTGGGGTTAACAAAGTACAATATATAAAATAGATCTACTGTATAGCACAGGGAACTGTATTCAATATCTTGTAATAACCTATAATGGAAAAGAATCTGAAAAAGAATACATCTGTGTATATATTTATATACATATGTGTAACTGAATAACTCTGCTGTATACCTGAAACACTGTCATCAACTATACTTCAAAAAAAAAAAAGACTAGAGGGAAAATACACTCACAGAAACACTCATATACATACACACAGACACTGCATGTGTGTGCACATCCCCATAACTTGTTAGTCCAAAAGGAAAGATTTGGTTTATACAGGGAGAGAAGATGGAAAATGAAGGAAGAGGAGAATCAAACACACTGGTAAATATATATCTATATACATACACACGGTCTGCTTTGGATCCTTGACACTTTGAGATTCCAGTTTAATCATGTGTCGTCCCTTTCCTTTACTCTCGTTAGCTATTCTTTCCCCTTAGTTATTATTTACAATTTATACATAAGTGTATTGCTCAGGTGCAAGATAGTTTCTATTCCAGCTTGTATGGACGAACGTCAGCAAGATAAAGTTTTTTGCATATTACTTCCTGAAAGAAAGAAAGACAAGACATATTATCCCTTCAACAACACCCACGGTCTTTCTAAAATAAACCTTCCTTCTTCATTATTCCTGAATGGACATCTCGATCTGTTTCACACGAATGTAAAAGTGTGGATACTAATTAAGGAAAAAAAGCAAAGCACAAGTAATTAGTAAGGATTTAAAATTCTTGTGTTTGTATGGGGCATCACTGTGAAACGGAATATGCTTTTCCAGGTTTTATTTTATTTAATGACTAAAGCAACCTGTTAGAGAAAGTAGGTGAAGTATTATAATCCTCACTTCATAGATGAGAAAACTGAGGCTCAGAGAAATTAAGTATCTTGCTTAAAGTTACGTGCTTAGAAAGTGGCTGAATTCATTTATAGTTTAGGTTTTCTGACTCTAAATTCAGTGCTCTGTGTTGTAGGATTCTTAATATTTGATATCAACAAATTTATGTGTTCAATATTGAGGTTTAACCAAGTTTACAGTTTCCCGGCAGAAATAGTGAGTTTCATTTTGCCGATGGATAGCTTTTGTTCTTATCTTTTCATGTGTCAGTATTAATTTCAGATGGGTGATTTCTGAAAGCCTAGCATCTGTTTACATGAATATTAAGTCCTACTATATATGCCCTTAGCCAGGATGGCTGGTGAGAAGCCACCGTTCGCACTGATGTTTCAGTGACGTCAGACATGCTGTGGCTTGCTCTGTGCACCATCAGGCCTGTGGACAGGGCGAGAGGTCCCAGTGTAATAGGGAAGAACCTTTATATTCTATTACAAGTTAATCACTAAAGGGATGTTGCCTATAAGTTTAAATTATACATAATGCCCCCCCCCCCCCCCCCCCCCCCCCCGCTTCCCAGGTAATGAGCATTAAGCTAAAATACCTTTGTTTAGCTCACAGGAAACATCCTGACCGGGCCCACCTGTGCACAACTGAAGGGAGGAAGAAATGAACACACGCCCTCCGGAGGCTGATGGGAACCAGGAAGTGTTTGACCTTACTCCCTCCCCTTTTAGTATAAAAGGAGCCTGAATTCTAATTCAGACAAGTCGGTTCTTTGGGGCAGGAGCTCACCGTCTTCTCAGTTAGTTGGCTTTCCCAACTAAACTAAAGCAATTATTCCTTGTCCCAACAACTCATTTCTTAATTATTGGCCTGTTGTACGGCGAGCAGTACGAACTTAGGCTCGGTAACGCCAGGCGTGCTATGGAAAGAATTGGGGGAGGCTTCCTAGAGGAGGTGAGTATTTATTTATTTATTTATTTATTTATTTTTGGCTGTGTTGGGTCTTCGTTTCTGTGCGAGGGCTTTCTCTAGTTGCGGCGAGCGGGGGCCACTCTTCATCGCGGTGCGCGGGCCTCTGACTGTCGCGGCCTCTCTTGTTGCGGAGCACGGGCTCCAGACACGCAGGCTCAGTAGCTGTGGCGCGGGCTAAGTTGCTCCACGGCATGTGGGATCTTCCCAGACCAGGGCTCGAATTCGTGTACCCCTGCATTAGCAGGCAGATTCTCAATGACTGCGCCACCAGGGAAGCCCCTGAGGTGAGGTCTTCAATATGATTTATCTTTCCCTGGTGGTCAAGGGGCACAGAGAAAGCATTTCAGGCAGGGGAGGTAGTGTGAGCAGATATACAGAGGAGTGATACAGCTTGGTGTATTCCAGCCATGCGGTCTGGAGGGGCTGGACAAAGGAGCCTGTTTCAGATGCGGATGGGCTGATGTGGGGTTGACAGAGATGAAGGTCAACCCAGCCAGAATTCAAGGCGTCCTCCAGTCTGAGAGTCAGTCCATCACAAAGGAGATGTGTGCAGACTTTCTGGGCCAGCGATTCTTACCCCAGTACACATTAGAACCAAGCCCATGGTTCTGACTCCTTGGTCTCAGGTGGGGTCCAGGTCTCCCCAGAATTAAAAAAAATGCTCCAGGTGTTCTTAACCAACTGTGAAATAATTATTCCAACACTTGTTAAAATGGTAAGGGAGACTTATTCAGACTATTGCAATGGGGATATTGCAAGAGGGGAGAGACATGGAGTTCAACTCCAAATACGACAAAGACAAGTGGGGGTTTATAGCCAATGGGTAAAATGCCCAGGGCACAACTGGTGACATTAAGATGTAGCTGACTTTTCCTATTGAAACTACTGTACACATTTTGAGTATAAGTTTTTTAGTTGCTAAAAGTCCAGATATTTGAAGAAAGCTTAGAGATCTAAGGGAGATGCTGGCAGCCATTCAGAGATCATTCTCCAATATTTTAACCTCTTCTTCTGGTTGGCAAAGGCTGCATCTCTCTGCAGGTAGAGGGTAAGGACTCATTCATATAATTCTAAAGTGACTTCTGTTTTTGTCAAGGAAAATTTGCTACAGTGGCAACTTTATAGTGAGTGACAGGAGGATGCAAGCATGGTGATTACAAATTATTGGTGTAATCTATATGGTTTTTTAGGATGAACCCTTCTAATGTTGATCCTGACTTAGAATAAAAAAGAAAGATTTGGCAATAGAAGTCTTTGAGCTTCTTTGAGCTTAACCTTCATTAGTGTGCATCCTTGTTTTATTTTGTGCTAATTTTCCTTTGATGTACTTCATTTTTCATGTAGAAAATGGTCGAAATTAATTATTTTTTTATATTACCTCCATGGAATTCCATAAGTAATATGTTCTAACTAATCTGTGCTGAATAAAAATAGGATATTCTTGTAAAAAAAAAAAGTAGCTGTATTTAAACTAGGATTCAGAGTAAGGAAGGAAGTTCAGAAGACATGATTTCCTATCCTGTACTTCTGCCCTGCTCCCTCACCAATAATGATAATGATAGTGATAATATATATATATAATATACTTAATATACTATATAACACATTATTTATAAAGTAAAATATAAGTGATGCTTTGGATTCTGTTGTAGTCATGAAACCTCTGAGCTGTGGGTCCACTGGAGAAGAGTAAAAGGATTATTGAGCACAGGGAGAGACCATCTGGGGCTAGATAACATGATTTGACTTAATAACATGATTTATGATTTGACACCAGCAAGCTGGGTGGCTCAGAGGTAGAGACGGGGATAACAAATCTATAAGGTTGGCAATAAACAGAGTAAGATTGTGAACAAGGCACACATTTTGAGGTGGCTGAGAGGGTATTATTAAAATGACCTTGGGGACCTGGATAATAGGAAGAAGGGGGACTAGGACAAGTTTGAGAGACTGGGGTCCATGGAATCTGACACTTACATAGGCAGGAGGTCATTGATTCCTCCCAATAACCTTGTAAGAAGGGTAATATTATTATTCCCAATTAACAGATGAGGAAACTGAGGCTCAGAGCAGTTTTATGATTTGCTCCAGCTCATAAAGCTTGTAAGAGGTCACAGCAGGACCAGCACCCAAGTTTGTTTAACACTAACAACAGTGTCCTTTTCCTAGAGAGGGAAGAGTGAAGTCATGAGAAGACCCATGTAAGCCAACGAGGCAATATGCCCGTCTAAGTAGCCATTGTGGTCTTCCACCTTCCCAGCCCAGCCCTAGGGAAGCCCAGGGCTCCCTGTCCAAAGGCTCTGGAGAATGGCATCTGAAGATATTCTAGTGTCATCTTGCATGTGGTCCTGTGTGCCAGCATGACAGGTAAAGGTCAAGGCTGCAGTGAGGGATTTCCCATCTGTTGATAATTAAGTTCTTCAGCCAACCACTCCAAACTTGAAATGCATATTTAATAAGCTGACTCTCTGCGACAAAGCAATTTAACTCACTGATAATTATGCAGGTCCACCTCTTGCTCTCAGGATGCTGGCTTCACTCACAGTGTCCTCCATTTGGCATAATGAAGACCCTTACATCTGTCTTGGGCATTTAAATTCCCAGAGATGTGATCATTATTTTGGAAATGTCAAGAATTCAGAGTCCTGCAAAAGGACCACGTTTCCACTAGGTTTGGCAGTTAAATATAGGATACCCAGTTACATTTGAATTTCAGACAAACAATGAAGCATTTTTAGTATAAGTAGGTCCCAAATATCACGTGGGATAAAATTCTTTTTGTTAAATATTCAAATTTGATTGGGCATCTTGTACTTTTATTTGCTAAGGCTGGCCACCCTACTTTCCACTGAATTAAGATTTCTACTTGCTCACAGATTTCGGCTGAATCTTTAGCTCTAGGACAGAAGGAACCTTCAGCATATAAAAGGACCATGGATTGGGGGAGTGTAGTCCAGCTTACACTGACCTCCTTTTTAGATAGTTGCTCAAAGCAGCCATGTTTGTCCATGGGATCCAGACCCTCAGCAAGAGTTGATTGGCTGGGGTGACCATGTGAGTTGAGTTGGTCCAATCAGATCTCTTTCTGAGAATTGGGATTCAGAGAAAGCCAGTTAGTCTTTGCAAGTGGTTGGAACTGAGGGGATGGCCCATGAGATAACACATTATCTCTCCCACAAATCTTCCCCTTTCACTGAGCTAGACAAAGTTGATTTTTGTTACTTGAAACCAAAGAGAAGGGGTGGTAATCCTAGATGGTTTTTTAGTAGAGGCATGAACGAATCCTCTCCTGGGATTGCCTTGCTAACCTCTTCCCCACTGTCTTAGTCCATTCAGGCTTCTATAACAGAATATCACAGACTGGGTAGCTTATAAATGATAGAAATTTATTTCTCATCATTCTGGAGCCTGGAAGTCCAAGATCAGAGTGCTGGCATGATTGTGTGAGGGCCCTCTTCTGGGTTGCAGACTTCTTGTATCCTCACATGGTGGAAGGGGCTAGGGATCTCTCTGGGGCCTCTTTTATAAGGGCACTAATCCCAATCATGAGGGCTCCACCTTCCCTATTTAAGCACCTCAAAAAGGCCCCACATACTAATACCATCAACTTCAGGGGTTAAGATGACAACATATGAATTTTGGGGGGGAACACAAACATTCAGATGATAGCACCCACCCATTCACAGAAATGCTACTCATTCTTCAAGACCAGATTAAGTCCCATTTTGTCCATCTTAATGGTCCAGCACATTTTAAAAAACTGACCAATTGCCTGATTATCGAGGGCTACCTCAACTGAAATGTGAGTACGTGAAATTCCATCAGAAAAGTAGGACTTAGTGGAAGCTATAAAGAAGACATTTCTTTTCAACCTTTTTATATTTCTCCACTTGAAACCTCCATAGAGAGCCAACACTTGCATTACCTGAGACCCTTCCAGGCTGTACCCTCTCTGAGATAGGATAAAGAACCCTGCTTCAGGATGCAGTATATGAACCTGCTAGTTGACTTCCACTTTTGCCACATACCAAAGCGTGACTTTGGACAATGCTCTTGGGATGCATTCTCGCTTTGACTCATCTGCTTTGGGTCTGCATTGCTTGTAAGTGGACGAATAATTTCCTAATGAATGCCTTATCTTCAGCTTTCCCCCACTGTAACCTACTCTATGCACTACTACAGTTTAAGTCTCTAATTTATGACATGAGTAGACAAAGGAATGATAGCCTTAATTTATAAAGAGCTTATGCAAATGAATCAGAAAATCACTATGACCCCGAAAGTCTATGCCTTCCCACTCCCAGAACATGCCAGGCAGTCACGCCTCTTTTCCTTGCACATACTGTTCCCTCTGCCCGGAATCTCCTTCCCCTGCCTTTCTCCTAGTCACTTGTCAAGATGCAGCTTAATTATCACCTCTTCTGTGGAGCCTTTCCAGTCTCTTTCCCAGTCCCCTCTATCTCGATTGAATGTGTTCCCTGCTCTGTGCTCCCCTGCACTTTGTACTGTACATTGTCGCATTAGAGTATTTATCACATTGTATTGTACAACCGACCTTCCATATCCACAGCTTCTGCATCCTGGAATTCAACCAACCACAGTGCTGGTGGATGCTGAGCCTGCAGATACAGAGGGCCCACTGTATCATTTTATATAAGGGACTTGAGCACCTGCGGATTTTGGTGTCCACAGGGGCTCCTGGAACAAATTCCCTGCAGATACCGAGGGATAATTGTACTTATTATTACGTGTACTTCCTTGCATATCTGTCTCCTCCCACAGGCTACAAACCCCTCAAGGGCAAGGATGGGGCCTTCCTTGTGTCTTCAGCACCTGGCATGTATCAGGTGTTCAGATTGAAGCTCTCAGGATGAGAGTGAACCCTCCTCCCTGATACCCCATGGGTTCTTGGCCAAGTCATATGCAAGGAACAGTAGTCAAGTGGGGATAAAAAATTAGGAGCTTGCTTAATGATCTGCAAGTACCATAACCCGCACCCCACTGCCCCCCCCCACGGCAAAGAAGGCCTTCTTTGATAAAAGCTGGATAGGAGAATGGGGCCTCAGGCCAAGAGGAAAAATGGAGGTTCCTTCTCCCTGTTGTCTCAAATCTAGAATGGCTGGAACTACAGAGCCTTCTCCAAGTCCACTTACCCAACCAGCTCCAAGGTCCAGGATGGCTGGCTTGCATTACACACCCAGTAGCAGGCACAGAATCAGGCCCAGAAAGGGAGCCGGGTTCAGCAAGCTCTGCCCTGTGACAGAGAAATTGGGAAGGGGGTTGTGTTCATGGGTGCAGCACGTGTAGTGGTGTAGTAGGTCCACCTGACAAGAAACATGGTCCGATGATCCCCTCGGGTTCTGATCCGTGACAGGAGCTTGTCTCTCTCTCGGGGGGAAACTCTTAAGGGCGGGAGTAGACAGAGGCACTAGAAGTGATAAAAGGGATGGAGGTTCCTCTAATCCTATGAAAAAAGGGCAGAAGACCCCCCCCTCCTCTTCTAAAAATCAGGAAATGTTTTTTGAGTGAACGTAAAGATTTTCTATACAGCCTCCTCCTTTCCTTACCTAAATCCTGCCTGAATCCTGCCTCAAAGGATGATCAGAGAACAAGAAATAATATAAAAAAGACCTAAAGATCAGACATTAGAAAGCAGTATAAGTACCGTATCCCCCCAGCCCCATTAAAAACCACTGGTAACTTCATAGAATCAACTCGTTTTAATCAGGCTTTGAGCAACCTAAACCAGCAGGTAGCCCTATTAGAATGATTAAAATTTGGAGATGGAGAAATTTACTGAGAAAAGCATTTAATTTCCTTCTCTGGTTGTGGGCTATATCTTCTCATTGGAAAAGCCCACGTGTTTTTAGAGATGCACGTGTCCCAGATGGGCTACTTAGAGGTTAGAGGTAAGCCAATCTCTCATAGGGGACTGATCTCCGGACCTTTCAGATCAGAGAAAAATACAAGCCCATTTGGACAGGCAGCTAAGTGATGCTCCCCCTTCTTGCAGACCCTCTGCATTGGCTGCCCGGTGCTGTCAGAGTCGCCCTTTAATACATGAACACTGTAGAACATTTTGAAAATACAGATTAAAGGAAAAAAACAGAAAATTAAAATACAATTCAACCACTCAGCTATTATCACTGTCATCATTTTTAGTCATTATCTTTCCAGGTCCCTGTGTGCGTGTGTATGTATGTGTGTGTGCACGTGTGTGCTTATTACATGAAAACTCTTATTAGGTCATATCACACATATTAGTTTATGTGTCTATGTACTTGCTTTTAAAAAAATGACCAAACAATATCATGGTCACTTTTCTGTGACATTAAATACTCTTGTACAAAATCATTTTCAGTGGCTGCTAGGTATTCCAATGTGGGGACGAACCATGGTTTAATTACCCCACTCTCCTGTTATTGGACATTTAGATGGTGTCCAATTTTTCACTATTATAAGCAATTCTGGGAATGAGGACTGTTAGCCATATTTTTGTGAACATCTGTGATTGTTCACCTAGGATAAATTCTTGGAAGCAGAACTGCTAAGTCAGAGTTTGCAAGCTTTTGAGGTTTTGGGGACAGCTGTTTGACATCAGGTTGTGCTAGTTCCTTTCAGCAGTGGTCATTTCCTCTGACATTCCATGACTGGGCAGTATTGGGTCTTCAGCATGTCCTTGTGTAGCTGGGAGATGAGGTGCTTTCCTCGGGGTTCAGTGAGCAGTGAGCTCCAGGGACACAAAAATACCCCTCCCGTTAACACACCCTTTATTGGTCTTCTTGCCTCCCTGTCTCACTTCTCCCACTTTCTCACCTGTCTTCCTGGGATCACGTCCCAAAGAAACTCCTTGCGTCCAAGTCTTTATCTCAGAGTCTGATTTTGAGGGAACCAACACCAAGGTTAGGAAACCCAACATAAGTCACGTGGAAACGCCAGAGGCAGGATCCATTCTGCTTGGGTGTCTTGTTCAGGTTGCTGAAACAGAATACCACAGACTGGGTGGCTTATAAACAGTAGGAATTTGGGACTTCCCTGGCAGTCCAGTGGTTAAGACTTCACCTTCCAATGCAGGGGGTGTGCGTTCGATCCCTTGTCCGGGAGCTAAGATCCCAGATGCCTTGTGGCCAAAAAACCAAAACATAAAACAAAAGCAATATTGTAACAAATTCAATAGAGACTTTAAAAATGGTCCACATCAAAAAAAAAAATCTTAAAACAAAAATGGGAATTTATTGCTCCCAGTTCTGGAGGCTGGGAGTCCAAGATCAAGGAACTGGCAGATTTGGTATCTGGTGAGGGCCTGGTTCCTCACAGATGGTGCCTACTAGCTGTGTGCTCACATGGTGGAAGAGAATTGGGATCTCTCTCCAGCCCGTTTTATAAGGGCACTAATCCTATTCATGAGGGCTCCACCTTCATGACCTAATCACTTCCCAAAGGCACCACCTCCAAATACCATTGCATTAGGCATTAAGATTTAACATATTAATTTGGGGGGCACACAAACATCCAGCCTATAGCCCTGGGAGAGAAGTGGTAGTAGTAGCAGTGGTTGTTAAAGTAATAACGATCATAGTTATAAAATGTCATGGGGATGTAATGTACAGCACAGGGAATATAGTCAATAATATTGTAATAACTTTGTATGGTAACAGATGGTGACTAGACTTACCGTGGTATCATTTTGAAACGTATAAAAATATTGAATCACTATGTTGTACACCTGAAACTAATATAATGTTGTAGATCAATTATAATTCAATAAAAAACGGTTTTGTACTCAAATTTTTTAAAGTAATAATGATAATAATATTGAAAATATATAGTAACAGTGTCATTGCTTATTGTGCGCTTACTGTGTGCCAGGCACTGTGACAGGCTCTTCCCGTGCATGAGGTCCCTTGATCCTCACAGTTCCATGAGGTGTGTACTGTTTATTATCATCCCTTTTTTTTTTTTTTGCGGTACGCGGGCCTCTCACTGTTGTGGCCTCTCACGTTGCGGAGCACAGGCTCCGGACGCGCAGGCTCAGCGGCCACGGCTCACAGGCCCAGCCGCTCCGCGGCATGTGGGATCTTCCCGGACCGGGGCACAAACCGGCGTCCCCTGCATCGGCAGGCGGACTCTCAACCACTGCGCCACCAGGGAAGCCCTATTATCATCCCTTTTGATGGATGAGGAAACTAGAGCCTCAGATAGTCAGGGGACTTGCCCTAGACACTGGGTAAGAATGGCAGAGCTGGAAAAGTCTGACTCCAGGACCTGTGTCCTCAGAGAAGGGGACATGTGAACTGGTCCTTTAAGGAGGAGTGTGTGGGGTCCATCAGGTGGACGGGGAGAGGCACCCCTCAGACAGATGGAGGAGGATAGGCAACAGAGGCTTGCAGAGGGGCATGTAGGGAAAGTGTGATGTATTGGGAAGGGTCTAGATAGAACAAACGAGGGACACTGCAGCATTTGGCTGGGGCCGGGTTGTGATGGACTTCATTACCTGCTAAGAACTTTGGGCTTGGAGCTATTGGATAGGACACTTAAAAATATATTTATTTATTTATTTTATTTATTTCTTTATTTTTTGGCTGAGTCAGGTCTTAGTTGCAGCATGCGGGATCTTTCGTTGCGGCGCACGGGCTTCTCTCTAGTTGTGATGTGCAGGTTTTTTTTGCTCTCTCTAGTTGTGGCTTGCGGGCTCCAGGAAGTGAGGGCTCTGTAGTCTGCGGCCAGTGGGCTCTCTCATTGAGGCGCGTGAGCTCAGTAGTTGTGGCTCGTGGGCTTAGTTGCCCCGCACGGCATGTGGGATCTCAGTTCCCCAACCAGGGATCGAACCTGCGTCCCCTGCATTGGAAGGCAGATTCTTTACCACTGGACCACCAGGGAAGTCCCTGGATGGGACACTTTTAAGGACAGAAATGTCATGCTCAGGCCCGTGTGGCAGAGTGGAGAAGGGATAGTGAAGGGAGAGGTGGCAGGGAAACCAGTTGGGAAGCGATTGCAACTTGATCAGCCTCCATCCTACCGTTTCCATAACTCCCTCGGTGGAGATGGACCTGGGCTGCTTGGCAAACCAGCTGGGCAGCTCCCTGGGGATGATCTTTTTAGCAACTGGTTGTTCTTCCTATAGATGAGCTGGGTTTGCAGAGCAGCCCACGGACTGTCCTGATTTATAAATAAGCCTTCTCCAGCTCCATTCAGCCCTCCCCCAAGTGCTCCAGGCAAAGCCTTTTCTAGAATTCAGACAACCAGAGAAACCTCCGAAGCCTCCGTTTGGTGGGGACGGTCGTGGTGGGGGGTGGTGAAGAATGGACAGTGCTGAGGAATGTAGGTGGTGGAGTTGTGTATGTTTAGCTGGTCAGGACCTAGAGGGAGGAGACCTCGAAGACATGGGAAAACCGAGGCTCAGAGATGAGAGCCTGGGTCTCCAGACCCCTTTCAGTTACACAGCCCTTCCTTAGGTCCTTTGCTGTAGCCGTTTCTGTTGCCTAATGTCCTTTCCCCAGGGAGTCACTTGGAATACTGTGCCCCACCCCTTCCAGTCTTGTTTTACACTCGCATCTTCTCAATGAGACCCACCACGACCACCTATTCAATACTGCACTTGTTCCTTCCTCACCTGTACTTTCTTCTTTCTTTTGCCACAGTACTTCTCACCTCCGAAGATATGAGGTCATTAACTGTTTGTTTCTACCCCGTGTTAGCTTCTCAAGGTAGGACCTATGTTTGCTTTGTTCTCTGATGATCCCAAGTTTCTGGAAAGTGCCTGGCAACAGCAGATACTCAATAGATATCTGTTGGACTAACCGTATTGTTTGTCTTTCTCTCTTCATGGCTGCCTTTAATGGCAATTTTCAACTGGTCTCACTGATGTTAAAGTGAGGTATAAATATGGTAGAGGGATGATGATGATAATTTTTAGCTAAGAGCCACAATCCAATTGTTAAAGAAGAACTTAAAAACCTGTAAATCCGTTCTCAAACATTTAATGAATTGCTTTTCTGAAAACACTAGTCCCTAGGCAGCCTTTATATTTCCAATAGAAATATAAGGACACACCTATATTTTAAAATTTTCTAGTAGCTACCCTAAAAAAAGTAAAAATGACAGGTGACATTAATTATAATAATTTATTTTGTTTAATCCAACACAGCCAAAATATTATCATTTTGAAATGTAATAAATATAAACATAATTGGTGAGCTAGTTTACTTTTTTTTCTCTAAGTCTTTAAAAGTCAGTGTGTATTTTATGCTTCAGCACATCTTGATTTGGACCAGCCACGTTTTTCTTCTTTTGAAGTACAGTTGATTTACAATGTTATGTCAGTTTCCGGTGTAGAGCAAAGTGTTTCAGTTATACGTATACACACATATATCATTTTCATATTCTTTTCCATTATGGTTTATTACAGGATATTGAATATAATTCCCTGTGCTTTACAATAGGACCTCGTCGTTTATCCATTCTACATATAATAGTTTGCATCTCTGGACTAGTCACATTTTAAGTGCTCAGCGGCCACAGGTAACTAGTGGCTACAGACAGGGGTTTGAAAAGGAAAACATAGCCCTTTCCCTCTAGGGGCTCATATATGAGCCAATAACTGCAACCCTGCGGTGTGTCCAAGAATAGAGGCAGGAACTAGGTACTAAGAGGGGACCAAGGAAGAGGTCATTAGTTCTGCTTCAGGAGAGGGAAATTGGCAAAGACATGAAAAATCAGGTCACATAAGAATCTATACTTAGCAGGTAAATATGGGAGCATGTTTAGCTTTCTTTATTATCAAAGAGATGAATTAAACTAAAGTCATAGTTTTACTTGATACAATTAAATTAGTAAGAATGAAAACTAAGGAGGTTGGTACACATGAATGGCTAGTGGCGGTGACAGTGATACAGCACTTTTGGGAAGCATTTTGGGAATATGTCTCAAGCACCAAAAGAGACCCTTATATACTTTACTCAATAAAACCCATTTCTGGGAATTCATCTTTAAAAATAATTCAGGGCTTCCCTGGTGGCGCAGTGGTTGAGAATCCGCCTGCCGATGCAGGGGACACGGGTTCGTGCCCTGGTCTGGGAAGATCCCACATGCTGCGGAGCGGCTGGGCCCGTGAGCCATGGCCGCTGAGCCTGCGTGTCCGGAGCCTGTGCTCCGCAACGGGAGAGGCCAAAACAGTGACAGGCCCGCGTACCGCAAAAAAAAATTCAAAATGAAGGGAAAAAAGACAATACGTGACATTGCTCATTTTAGCGTTACTTAAAAACCAAAAAACTGAAAATGACTTAACGGACAGTAAAAGGTTTACCTCCATTTGGAAGACTATCTTGGAGAAAACGTACCAACCCGGGAAATGCTATTGTTACTATGATAAGGGAAAACAAGTTGAACCTAACATTATATCTATTTAATGCCTGTAACTCTATAAACATTACCCAAGCATCCTCGGAAAAACTGTGAGGGAACATGGAATGATTTTCTTGTATGGTGAGATTGTGGCCATTAAAAATTTCCCACGTTTTATCTGGTTTTGGAAAATTATTTAACATCTGAGTAGCATTCTCTTATCTGACTATCCCCTATTAACTGGATGATTGGGTTACTACTGAGTTTTTTATTGTTATAAAGCAAAGCTTCCAGCAGCATCCTTGTTAGCTGTCTTTGTGCACGCGCTTAATTATTTCTTCAGTTTACATTCCTGTACTGAAATTGGTGAGTAAATAGATTGCACAATAAAAAGTTTTAAAAAAGGAAATTGTTTTTAAAAAAGAAAAGCGGCAGCAGGACTTCCCTGGCTGTCCAGCGGTTAGGACTCCGAGCTTCCCCTGCAGGGGGCGTGGGTTCAATCCCTGGTTGGGGAACTAAGCTCCCGTGTGCTGCTCGGTGTGGCCAAAAAAAAAAAAAAAAGAAAGAAAGAAAGGAAAGGAGAGGAACAAATTATAAGCAAATGATATGGTGATGGCCTCCTCACTCTTTCTGCCTCTCCAACTAACCCTACTCCCAGGGGCATCACTGCTAACATTCCCCTGGATAGCCTCCCGGAACCTTCTCCTAGATTCAGGCAAGCGTCCTTGTCCACTTATCCCCCTCATTCTACACTCACATGCACACACATTGCTTAAGGCTTTTGATTTGTAATGTCCATTTATCTTCCAGAAAGATTCTTTCTCTCATTTCCGCTTGTTTCTGTCTCTGACCCTGTTGCAGAGTTGCCTCTGCGAAGCACTGTGCCAGCTGCTGTGGCCTTTCGGCTCATCCTGGCTTTCGAGCTCTCTGAGGCAGGGCGGAGAAGGTTTGCAGCTGCAGGGGGAGGTGTTTCTGCATTGTGGCGTGTATTGGAAGCAACGCTCAGACCCGATTCTCATTCGGTTTTCACCCAGCGCATGTGTCACGAGGACAGGTAGGCACTGAGAGGCTTCAGAGACAGGTGTGGGCTCCTTGAGGGAGGTAATGTACCACCTCCACCTCGACAGAGCTTCCTGCTTCTTCATCATGAGGCTCGTGTGGAAGAAAAGAGAAAGAACAGGAGGACATAGTATCCCAGATCCTAACGCTGAGAGGGCTGGTTCCAGGGCAGAGGCAGAGAGCTCTGAGGCCAAGGCTACTGAGAAAAGGTGACCATATCATTTATTGTCCAAATGGGACATGAAAGAGACATTAATGATACTGATTCTGGGACAACAGCCATCTGGTCACCCTCCCGAAGAGGACGCTGGCTTCAGATAGGTGTGCTGTTGTGGATAGAGCACTGGGTTGGAATCAGAAGGCCTGGGTTTGAGGCCCTGCCCCTCATTGGCTGGTGAGACGTGAGCAGTCCCTTCACCCCCAGAGCCTGTTTCTTCCTCTGCAAAGCGAGGAGTGATACCATCGACCTCACAGGGACGTTGTAGTGAAAGAGTGGGATGCCAAGCTTTGTAAAGTGTGATTCTCTGTAAACATCCTAGGTATGGGAGACCAACCCCTGCAGTCTCTCATTAGTGAATCCCCAAGAAGGGCTTTGTGGGAGAAGCCCGATTAAGATACCAGAAGAGAGCCAGTGAACAGTACTGCCTCAAACTACATTGCAATCCTCCGAAAGGAGAAGAAACACTTACATTAACCCAAGGTATAGTCAAGGTGGGTGTAGGGGGTTGAATACTGTTCCCCAGAATTCACGTCTCCCTGGAAACTTAGAATGAGACCTTATTTGGAAATAGGGTCTAGCAGATATACTTAAGGTAAGGATTGAGAAGGGATTATACTGCATTAGGGTGGGTCCTAAATTCAATGTGAGCGCCCTTATAAGAAGACACACGCAGAGGCGGGGAAGAAGGCCACGGGAAGATGGAGGCAGAGGCTGGAGGGATGCAAGCACCGCCCAGGAATACCAGTAGACACCAGAAGCTGGAACAGGTAGGAAGTACCCTTCCTTAGAGCCTTTGAGGGTGCACGGCTCTGCTGACACCTTGATTTCAGACTTCCAGTCTCCAAAACAGTGAGAGAATAAGTTTCTGTTGTTTTTAGCTAAGAAGTTTGTGGCAATTAGGTATGACAATGCTAGGACACTAATACATTGGTGTTGATATTAGCAAATGCCATTTACATAGCACTTGGGCCGAACCAGGCACTGTCTTAAGCACCACATGAGAATCAACTTATTTCATCATCGCAGCGGCATGAGATAGTACCTTTACTGCCAACAGCGGCTTACAGAAGAGGTCCCTGAGAATCAGGGAGGAGCAATCACTTAGCCAAGGCCATGTGGCTGATTGGTGGCGGAACCAGGATTTATATCCAGGGGTTTCAACCCCAAACTCCTTATCTGCACCACAGGGCTCTCCTATCTCCTTTGGAAACAGGGGTCCTCACGGGACTGCCATGGGTCCAGGAGCCTGGCTGGTCCTCGCTGTGGTGGGATTTCAGGGGGGCCACCGTTTCTTTGAGGTTCAACCCTAGGCTTTCAGCTCATGCCTTCCTGGTATATGAAGCCACATTCTCTTGAACTTGCAGGGCCGGGTGGGGCTGGAAGGGAAGTGGTCTTGGGGGTTAAGTCAACTTACATGCACGTGAGAGGGTGGGAGCAGGGGATGCAGCGCGGGGGCTTGGGAGGACATCTAGGAACGTCATCATTCCCTTGTAGGTAGTGATGCCCTGGAAGGTCTCTGTCACAGAAATCGGAAGATATGGGGACCAGTCCTGTCACCTACCAGTTGTGTGTCTGTGGAGAAGTCACTTATATTTCCCTGGGGTCCAGTTTCTTCATCTGTAGAACAGGACTCATCTCTGCTCCGCTTGTATTATAGAGCTGTGTGAATAACAGGTGGAATTCTGCTCCTGGAAAGTTATCGTATGGAAAGAATTCAAAAGACAAGAACATAAATGTGGGAAGATATTCGTGGCAGCTTCATTTATAATAGTCAAACCAAAGAAACAAACACAAACAGCTCCACAAAGGAACCAGACTATAAATAAAGAAAGGAAACCCTCAAATTAACCTGGAAGCTATTCTGTGACATCACCGGCTTGGAAAATTGTGTAGCTATTAATAAGGACAATTGCGAAAAGCGTGTAGCTACTTGGAAGAGTGCTTGAAGAGTGCTACATAAAAAGAGGAATACAAAATTGTGTCTGCTCGAAAGCACATAAAATCACCTATGAAGGTGAGGCCAGCCTGAAAGGAAACGTGGAACCATGAAGAACCAAAGTGTTAAAACAAGGAAATGTTGAAGAAAACAATTCTTTATGAATACTAAAATGTTTTGACAATCAATGCAAATTAGAAAGTTCAAATAAAATATATGTGAAAGTGCATATTTTTATCTAGTGGCTAAGGGACTCTAGCTCAGACTTCTTGATGACAGGGGAGATGTGATTTGTAGGAAAATCTGAGAAGTTCTGAGGGAGAATAATGTATATCAGTCAGGTGACGACACTTGGAGCGTGAGGTTCCTGGGGGCAAGTATTATGTTCTCTACACCTCAGGGTCCTCCATGGGGCCTGGTCCGTAAGAGGCCCTCAGCTGGGAATCATATCCAACCCTCTAACAGTGATACAGGTGTGGGAGGTGGGGTAATTATTCCCATTTTACAGATGAGGAAGCTGATGCCCTGAAAAGGGTCAACTGCCTGGAGTTTTCGGCCGTGAACAGTCTGGTCAGGCCCGACCTCACGCCTCCCGCCCCCAGGTCAATGTCTTTCCAGCCCCCACAGGGCTGCTCAGTTACTACTGCAGATGGGAAGGGGACCAACTCCTCTCCATTCACCCAGGTTCCACCCCATCTCTGGAGCAATAGGTGTGGTAGGCAGAATAATGGCCCCAAAGATCCCCGTCCCTAGAATCTGTGAATCTGTTAGCTCCCGTGGCAAAGGGAAATTAAGGTACATGGAATTCAGATCGCTAATCAGTTGACCTTGAGATTGGGTTATTTTGCTGGATTATCCCAGTGGGCCAAGAGTCATCACAAATCCTTATAAGTGGAAGAGGGAGGCAGGTAAGAGCGGACTAGAGATGTCAGCATGAGAAAGACTCCTCCCAAAGTTGCTGGTTTTGAAGATGGAGGAGCTATAGGAGTACTGGTGGCCTCCAGAAGCTGAAAAAGGCCCCAAAGTGGATTCTCCCCTAGAGCCTCTAGAAAGAAGGCAGCCCTGCTGACACTTTGATTATTAGCCCAGTGAGACTCATTGTGGACTTCTGACTTCTAGGACAGGAAGATAATAAATTTGTGTTGTCTTAAGCAACTGAGTTCGTGGTAATCTGTTACAGCAGCAATGGGAAACTAATACAGTGTATATTCCTGAGTTCCTGGCTGGGCGCCTCTGAAAAGAGAATATTATGACCCCTTCTCAGTGAGGGCGATGTGTGGGCAAAGTCCCCTGTCTGTAATTAGTCATCATACTTAGTTTAACTGTTCACTAATCCAATGAGCAACTTATCCATCAGCTGTAACTAAATCATCTTCAAGCCGAGAGTCTCTTGTTTTAAGTCCCAGGTAAAGTTCCTAATGAAGTATTGTGGGGAAAGACCCTAAAGGGAAGCCTGATGAATCCTCAGGACAAGCCTCTGCCGTGGGCATTGTCATTCCCATTTCACAGATGAGAAAACTGAGGTGCAAGAGAGAATCAGTACACTGTCCAAGGTCGCATAGTGAATGGCACAACCAGGGCTTGAATCTGGGTTTGCTTGGCCAGACTCTTCCTCATACAACACTCTCTGGCCTGAGCTACCTTTTTCCTGAATGTGTTGTAGAGGAAGTTCAGACTCCCTCTGCAGAGACTCACTCCATCGTTGCCTGCTACGGTTCTGATGCTAAGTTACCACAAAGCTTTTCTGTGTTGCCTGGACATCAGCCTTCCTTTCCCCCATGGAGGTCTTGCCTCCTTAATTAGGTCATATACACTGAGAAGAAGCTTCAGCTCCTTCCGAATTCTGCTCAGTGCCAGGAGCCTGCTTTAGGGGCTCACCAGATTCCTAGCGGAGGAGAGAATGAAATCTGCCAGTACAGAAGGAGAAACACCTTTCTCCATTTTGAATCTGTGGGGAATTCCCATTCTCCTTCCCTGAAATCCCAAACCCACTTCTGCAATTGGTCATTACTGGATAGTAGCAAAGGTATGTGTATTAGCCTAGAAATTCCTTTAGTAGAAGTTTTAAAATTTCAACTTCAAAGGCAGGAAATGCTTGGTTAGTCTTTGATGTGCATGAGGGAAGTCAGCTAGACTTTTGGGAAGGGGGTGTGAGACACACACACACACACACACACACACACCCCTACCTTTCTTTACCAAATAGGAAAGATTCTCACTGCTTCCTCCATCCTCAGATATTGGGAGGTTTCAATTCCTAGGAGACTCTCTGGCTATCCTAGGTGGGTGGAGAATGTTTCTTCAGATCTTTTGCTTTACTTTGCTCAGTAATGCCTTTCAAATAGAATTCCTGCTTCCTTCAATTGCAAATGGTGCTACAAAAAGGGCCGGGAGGGCTTCCCTGGAGGCGCAGTGGTTGAGAGTCCGCCTGCCGATGCAGGGGACACGGGTTCGTGCCCCGGTCTGGGAGGATCCCACATGCCGCGGAGCTGGGCCCGTGAGCCATGGCCGCTGAGCCTGCGCGTCCGGAGCCTGTGCTCCACAACGGAAGAGGCCACAGCAGTGAGAGGCCCGCGTACCGCAAAAAAAAAAAAAAAAAAAGGCCGGGAGAGTTTCAGCAGCAATGCAGTGCAGGAGAAATACACTGGCTCCGAAGAGGGAGGACTCGGACTTCTCCAAGGTCATTCATTTAATCCGTGGCCCCGAAAACTGCTTCCCCTGTTTCCATGAAAGTTACACATGTGAGCGCTCAAAATCTACTTAATTGACAAACTGATGTGTGTCCCGGGGGTTGTTCGTGCGACCAGCTGCTTGTGAATCTGAGAGGCGAGGGCGTCAGAAGGGCGAGCGTCTGGGATATTTTAATATTCAGTATTTCCAGACTCAGCAGGCAGCAGGCTAAATCTGTCTGCTGATGGGCAGGCATGAATTATGAAACTACTCACGTAGGTTGAGAGGTCGCCCGGAGCTCGGGAAGTGCCGCCACCAGTGTCTCCGCAAGCTGCTTGGGGGAGGGGTCTCTCCCCAGTCAAGAGGGAAGGTGTGGTGTGGACAGGTCGGTGATCACAGTGAGGGTATGGCCCGCACGCAATGGGGCTAGTAGGGGCTTCCCAGATTCTGGGCCTTAAGACGAGGTGGGCGTTGGGATCCGAGAACAGAAGAGGACCCACAGGACAGTCCCTGCTTTCTGCGTGGCTGGAGGGTGAGTCTGCTTCCTAGTGGCTAAGGTCCAAAGGGGGCTGACCTTCAAGGAGTCCAGGAACTAAACATGACCTCCTTCCTGACCCGAATCCTGATGCCTCCTGTGCAGGCTGTGGGCTGGGAAACAAGGTCTAATCATCAAGGGGAGGAAACTGAATGCCAGGGGTAGGGTAGGCAATGGTGGTGCTGTGTTGTGAGCCAATCCTCTGAGATAATATTTAACAAAAACACATCAATAATAACCACTTCTTGATGTTCTGTGTCTGCAGTGGTGCTAAGCACATTACACATATTTTCTCAGTTCTTCACGACAACCCTGTTCATTAGATATTATTACTCCCACATTTACAGATGAGAGGTAAAGTGAAAACTCCAGTATCGTCATCACCATGTCTGTGGTGTGAACAGTTATGTAATTCTTAATGTAACAAGCATTTTACAAGCATGATCTTATGTAGTCGTCACACTTATTTTAGGAAGCGGGTTTTATTATTCCTATTTTCATTGCTTCCATTATACCCCAGAGGAGTCTGAGGCTTAGAGAGGGGAGGTGCCAGTTATCTTTTCCAATGTAGCAAACCATCCCCAAATTTAGTGGCTCAAGCCCACAATCACTTCCTTAGTTTTTAATGCAGTGAGTTGGCAATTTGGGCCGGTTTCTGCTGGGTGATTCTTCTGGTCCCGGCTGGTCCAGGGAGAGCACCTGATCAGCTAGGTGGTTCAGCTTCAAGGGATTCGCTGGTTGCAGGCTGGGGGAATGGTGGAGACTGGTCCATGTATGCGCCATCATCCAGCAGGCTAGCCTGAGTCTGTGACTGGGCAGGAGTCGGGGCGGGGGGGTGAGGGGGGAGGGGGGAGGGGAAACATGCAAGGTCTGTTGAGTCCCAGGCTCAAAACTGGTACAATGTCACTTCTACTGAATTCACTGAATTCTATTGGCCAAAGCAGGGCAATGACTAGCCCAGAATCAAGAGACGGGGAGTCTAGACTCTTGATGGGAGGGGCTGTGAAATCACAGAGTGAAGACTGAGTGTAGATATAGGGAGGGTGGGGAACTGGGGCCATTTTAGCCATATATCACTGGGTGGATATGGGGAATGTGTCCAGGTGGAATGGGGTCCCCAGGTAGAAAGAAGAGAATGAACAGAGTCTCCCTACTTCCAGGCAACTAAGAGGTATGTTTCTGAAAGGTAGGCTGGCGTGCCTGGAATACAGGAGGAGGAAGTTGGAGAAGTTAGGGATGGTGTGCCATTCTGAGCACTTCGTCTAGGTTAACTCAATCCTCACAACAACTCCATGCGTCAGCACTGTGTTTACCTCTCCTCTTTCTAAGTGGGGAAACTGAGGTGTGGACAATACCCTGAGTCACACAGCCAGAAGAAGCAGGATCAGGATTCCAACCCAGGTTGCTGCCACCACAACAGGTGGACGAAAGAACCTGGGAAAGAAGGGTCCTGGGGTAGAGTGTGAGGGCCGAATGCTGAAACCAATTTTCTTAGAGACCTGGAGACAATAAGGTGGAGATTCCTTGACACCCTCTATTTGTCCAAGATTAGGACTGTTTATTTCTGCTTGGTGGTGGGAGGGAATGAGTCTTTCTGACTCTGTGACCCTACTCATGGGTGTACAATAGTGTCAAATGTATTCACTGAGAGGCTTCTGTTTTTAAGCAACAGAAACTGATTTCATCTAGCTTAAGTTGAAAATGAAGTATTTCTTAGGAAAGTACTGGGAGAGCTCACAGAATGAGATGATCTTAGAAAGGGCAAGAATAGACAGGCTGCTGGGACAGCGGTGGCAGGATTTCCTGGGCTTACTTTCTAGTTTGCTGCCAGCAAACATGACTCTGTTCTAAAGACTTCCCATCACTGTGTCTTTTTGTTTATGTCTTGACTTCCCACGAGAGAGAATCTGGCACAACTTGGGTCATGTGTTTTCTTTTTTTTTTTTTTTCGGTACGTGGGCCTCTCACTGTTGTGGCCTCTCCCGTTGCGGAGCACAGGCTCCGGACGCGCAGGCTCAGCGGCCATGGCTCACGGGCCCAGCCGCTCCGCGGCACATGGGATCTTCCCGGACCAGGGCAAGAACCCATGTCCCCTGCATCGGCAGGCGAACTCTCAACCACTGCGCCACCAGGGAAGCTGGGTCATGTGTTTTTACACTGGACACATTGGGTCTGGCCAGGGGAATAGTGACGTCAGTGCAGACACGGCCCTGGGGGCATCACTATGAAGCCATCCCACTCGGAGTCTATGGCTTGGTGGCGGGATTAGTACTAAGCAACACTACCTACATCTACCCGAACAGTTCCCAGGACTCATCTCTTCTCAAGGAAAGGAGCAAGCCTTTCTCTCCTAGGGATCCTAGGGTTCCAGAGATTCTGATCAATCTCACATCCTGCAGATATACATTTTCATCAAGAGCATTTGAATATGGTTTAATTAATTGCATTTATTTATTAATTGCCTTTTTGAGTTCAGAAAATTGTTTTCATTAAACTGTAACAATCCAAGGCAGATGAAATCTTACAGCCCAAACAATTTTGCCATGCAAAGGTTATATTTCTATAATCGTGCTTTTCAATCCTGACTTCCTAAGTGATCAGGTTATAAAATATTTAATAGCAGTTCAAAGTCATTGCTTTTGTGAGTTCATTATCTTCTAAACGATAGATGTCAGGGCAGGCAGCTCTGTTTGGTTGATTTCACAGCGTGGTATTCAAAGGTGCTTCCTTGTGTTTGCAGAGGGATGAACCTGGGTTCTATAGATGATCAGCTTCTCTTCTGAGATTTGTATGTGATTTGCCCCAAGACTGAAAGGCCCACTTGCACAGATTAAATGAAATCCATTTTTTTTAACTGGCTACTTACATTTCCAGAAGAGAACTTATCCATGGCACAGCTGACTACCTTAGAAATATTTTATGACAGTGATCATTCTGATTCTTGACATAAATACAATTTTTGTGGGAATATACTCGATTCTGAGGGTATTAGGGTTGGGAATTGAAGACTCAGATACTCAACAGGCCTGGATTTGCCACCAGTCAATTCATGATACGACCTTGGACAAACAGCCCAGCATCTCTGTACTTTGTTTATTTGAATACATCAAACTGGAATTGGTAAATATCAGTTAGGAATGTGTTCAGCTACAGGTAATGGAAAACCTGATAAGGGTTTATTTCTAACCCAGTAAGTCAAGAGTCAGAAAGTCTGGAGTTGGTGTGGTGACCAAAGGATGTTATTTAGGACCCAGGCCCCGTCTCTGTTCCTGTGATCAGCCTGTGGTTCTGGTCCTTATTGTGGCAAGATGGCTGCTGCACCTTCAGAAGGAAGAAGGGGGAAGGGCAGAAGGCAAGGGTCAAAGGGAAACGTTGGCTGAGTTTGTTCCCCTTGGTTTTGGGGGAAGCGACAAATGTCCTAGAAGCCTCCCCAAATCATCTTCTCCTTGTATTCTATTTGCCAGAACTGAAATATGGCCACCTGGACCTACCAAGGAATCTGGGAAGGCGATTTTTTTTTTTTTTTTTTAAAAATCTGGGCGTACTGAAGCCCTGAATGAAATCAGGAGTCTTTTGGTAAAGAAGAAGAATGAATATTGGTTAGGAACCTAATTGTGTTCTTTTAATCCCCAGAGGGCAGAAGGAAACTGTCATTTTATTGCTTCGTTTACTGGTCTTCTGCCAGGTGGCAAGCATTGTGCTAAGCCCTTTTCACCATTCATCTCAATCTAATTATGTTTTTGGCTGTGCCGTGTGGCTTGTGGGTTCTTAGTTCCTTGACCAGGGGTTGAATCCCGGGCCCTCGGCAGTGAAATCGTGGAGTCCTGACCACGGGACTGCCAGGGAATTCCCTCAGTTTAATGCTTACTCATGTGTATATGGTGGGTCTATAGAGATGAAGAAACTGAGGCTCAGAGACGTGAGGTAAATTGCTCAAGGTTGCAAAGTGGGGTGAATTAAAAAGTCTCTCTCTATTGGTTGGGAGGGCTGGAGAGGGTCTCAAAGTTACTCTGAATATGTTTGTTGTTGGCCTACGGAGGAGGGGCTTAAAGCATTTTTTTCTCCCTTTTTTTACTCCACATTCCCAAAGGAGGGTTGGGCTTGGGGGCTGGGGAGGAGCTCCCAGTGGCCCAGAGCCTCCCTCTGAGCTCCCATGGTGATTGCTTGGGGGTGCTAGGACTGTTGTCCAGACATGTGCCTGATGACGTCATTGATCCTTTGTAGATTTCAAAGCAGAGCTGTGGCTGTCGCTGTTGCCTCCCTACGACATTGGAGCAAGATCACTTCCTCACTGTCCCCCCACTGCAGACTTCATGCAGGCCACCTGCAGTGATGTGAGCGAAACGCGGCAGGATTCAACTGCCCCCGCTGCTCTAACAAGCAGGTAACCTTGATTTTTTTTTTTTTTTACATCTTTATTGGAGTATAATTGCTTTACAATGGTGTGTTAGTTTCTGCTGTATAACAAAGTGACTCAGTTATACATATACATATGTTCCCATCTCTCTTCCCTCTTGCGTCTCCTTCCCTCCCACCCTCCCTATCCCACCCCTCTAGGTGGTCACAAAGCACCGAGCTGATCTCCCTGTGCTATGTGGCTGCTTCCCATTAGCTATCTATTTTACATTTGGTAGTGTCTGTATGTCCATGCCACTCTCTCACTTCATCCCAGCTTCCCCTTCCCCCTCCCCGTGTCCTCAAGTCCATTCTCTAGTAAGTCTGTGTCTTTATTCCCGTCTTACCCCTAGGTTCTCCAAAATTTACAAGCAGCTCATGCAGCTCAATATCAAAAACACAAACAACCCAATCCAAAAATGGGCAGACGACCTAAATAGACATTTCTCCAAAGAAGATATACAGATTGCCAACAAACACATGAAAGAATGCTCAACATCATTAATCATTAGAGAAATGCAAATCAAAACTACCATGAGATATCATCTCACACTGGTCAGAATGGCCATCATCAAAAAATCTAGAAACAATAAATGCTGGTGAGGGTGTGGAGAAAAGGGAACACTCTTGCACTGCTGGTGGGAATGTGAATTGGTACAGCCACTATGGAGAACAGTATGGAGGTTCCTTAAAAAACTACAAATAGAACTACCATATGACCCAGCAATCCCACTACTGGGCATATACCCTGAGAAAGCCATAATTCAAAAAGAGTCATGTACCAAAATGTTCATTGCAGCTCTGTTTACAATAGCCCGGAGATGGAAACAACCTAAGTGCCCATCATCGGATAGATGGATAAAGAAGATGTGGCACATATATACAATGGAATATTACTCAGCCATAAAAAGAAACGAAATTGAGTTATTTGTAGTGAGGTGGATGGACCTAGAGTCTGTCATACAGAGTGAAGTAAGTCAGAAAGAGAAAGACAAATACCGTGTGCTAACACATATATATGGAATTTAAGAAAAAAAAATGTCATGAAGGTAACGTTGATTAACTGGCTCTTACAAAAGGCGTGATGTTGTAAGTAGTCAAGCACACAGTGTTGGGAGCAAGGTTGCTGCCTTTGAATCCCCTTGCCACTTCCTAGCTACGTGACTTGCAAGTTACCTGATTATTCTACATCTCAGTTTCCTCATCGGTAAAATGAGAGATAAATAATACTGCCTGTGTCATCTGGCTGTGGTGAAACCTTACATACACAAAGCACTGAGAACAATGCCTACCACCTTTGTGAGTGCTTAAGTCAGATCCTTCTGAATGGCCTCGCTTTTAGCAATCTTTGTGATTAACTTGCTTTTATAGATTCATTCTTTTGAATCTTGAAAACCGTATTTCCTGGGGTGTTTTTCCAGTTGCTGTTTGTTTTTAATGAGTCCTGTAGTTATCAATGAATGGCTCAGTTCCTGCTGTTAATGAAGAGCAAGAAAGAGAATAGCTAACATTTGCGTTCTTACTCTTCTGCCTTTCTAAAATACGAATTAACGGTACAGTGTGAGTTGGGGCTCCTGGAGTTATGCAATACGGTGGCCCTGGGATTAGTCAACTTGGGAGGGATGGCTTGGTAAATAGCGAAGACCCCTTTGTTTTCTTCACAGTTGGGGCGAAGCCTGCAGGTTTTAAATCCACTGTTTTCCTTGGCTTCAGCCCTACTTTTCTGTATATACGTTTCAGTCATGCGTGTATATACTCACATGAAATATGTACATTTCTCAACATGGATCACCACCTTCCGCATGCTGCCTTCCTGTCTTTCCCCAGTTTGCAGTCCTTGCCCAGTAGAACATCATGTGGGGACAAGAGGTCAAAGCACCCCCGTTGCCATGGTATCGGGCAAGTCACTCCTCCGCTGGGGTCTTCAGCTTCCCTTCCTAAGGGATGATCTCTAGGGTCCCTTCCAGCTCTACAGTTTTCCAGTATTCACTGAAAGATTCTCTTGGACTTCGGAAGCACAGCCTGCTCGGGAGATTTTAGTTTTGAATTTTTCCTTTTGAGGATTGCCTGAATGGATTAAGCATCTTGTTGTTGCCGAAAGATACTATCAAGAAAGCAAAGGCTGAAGTTCCTTTTCCTTCCCCAAATGTGATGCTTAAATAAAATTCGATTTCATGGCACAGACACATGGAGCAGAAATGGCTAGGGCTTCTCCTGTCTTCCAGCAGTCCCAGAGGAGGCTGTAAACAGCAGGATATCCCTTCAGCCAGATGGGCTGCTGAGCTTGGAGAGCCAGGCAGATGCAGAGAAGAGAGAAATCAGTTGCAGAAACGAGGAAAGGCTGGTCGCTGTGTTGTTGGTTTCTTCTCTAGGCTGAATATAGCCAGCCTGGAGGCCACAGAGAAGAGGAAGATCAATCATGCTGAGAGGCTCTCAAGCAGGAGCAGGTAGGCTGGGACGTGCCGAGTCACAGTTCAGGGTCTGATGGGAAAATGGCCCATTGAGTTACCTTTGATGCAAGACCTTGAGAGCAGGGCTAGCTTCAGGGAACACTAGGACAGGGCAGGGTTAGCTGGTAATCCATCCCCCTTTGGTGGCTTTGCCTCATGTCTCTTGGTGCTGGGAACAGCCTTGGCTATCCAGGGTTTCTTGCTGCCTTCAGAGCCCTTCCCTCCATGCCTTACCTAAGACAGCCTTGACACTCTTGCTTTCAATTTTTTTTCCTGCCCCCTTCCTTTCACCATCAATTTTATTAAAATTTTCCTTGGGAGATATAGCATGGTGGAGTAGAAGGAGTCATGGATTCAGTCTTGGATGGTGAGCTTGGTCCTTTTGCTCATAACAATGGAAGCTTGGGTGAGTTACTTGATTTCCTTCAGCCTCAGTTTTCCCACCTTTGAGATGGGTATAGTAATATGTAATGTATAGCATGGTTGAGAGAATTAAATGAGACACAAAGGTTACCTCAAAAAAAGCCAAAAACCAAAACAACCCAAACACCAAACCACAAGAAATGTTATTTCTTCCTTCCTATTCCATCTTATACTTCCTGCACATTAGACTCTGCAGAATTTAAAAAATATGTTGATGTCGGAGATCCACCCCATCCTCCATGGGGAATCGGTACTCTTTAAGAGCTCCTCAGATGACAGTGTGCAGCCTGGGGTGAGACCCACAGCCCTCCGGCGCTGCTGATTAAGGGTTTGCTACTCTACACTCAGTGCTGCTTCTATTCCTGTCCCATTGGACCTGACTCCTGACCCACCTGGAGGTTATCTGCATACAATTCCCATACAGCCCAAATCTTTCTGCATTTTTCTGCCTGAGGGTGTTCTCGGGCCATGGCAGCTTGGCCCTCACTTGGTGGCAAGATGGATGTATTGGGAAATTAATGGCTTTGGGGACATGTTCCCGTGGAAGGATGCAGTTCGTGGATGAACACCCCATCCTCCCTGCCCTTCGGTGGGACAGTCCTGAAGCATGTTCTGCACAGTTTCTCAGAAGGTCTGCTGTGTGACCGAGTCCCAGATGCCCAGTGACAACACCCTCATCATGAAGCCTTTGCTGGCCTTCCTCGCTTCTCCATCTCACTTTCCCACTCCCTCCTTGTCCTTCCTGGGATCACTTCACAAATAAGCTACTTGGACCCCCATCTTTGTCTCAGGGTCTGATTCTATGGGAAAACATGCATCTTTTGTCAGCCTTTTCTTATTCACAGGAGTTTTACATCTCTGTTCACACATCCGTCTGGTGAGATGGATGGGTTAATATTCTCTGGAGAGACATTATAGAGCTCACCACTTTATGCCTTCACTGTTTCACACGTCTTTCCTTCTGGAGTCTTCATGGATAGGGAGAGGAAGGAAATCATGGCAAGGGCAGTCCTTTTCAATCTGCAGGTTCTGACCCATAAGGTACTTATAAAATCCATTTTTTAAAAATGAAAGGGGGCTTCCCTGGTGGCGCAGTGGGTGAGAGTCCGCCTGCCGATGCAGGGGATGCGGATTCGTGCCCCGGTCCGGGAAGATCCCACATGCCGTGGAGTGGCTGGGCCCGTGAGCCATGGCCGCTGAGCCTGCGCGTCCGGAGCCTGTGCTCTGCAATGGGAGAGGCCACAACAGTGAGAGGCCCGCATACTGCAAAAAACAAAAAAAAAACAAAAAAAAAAACAAAAAAAAAAAAATGAAAGGAAATGAGTGTGACCTATCAGACTCTACTACACATTGTAAGGGCACATACTGTTATATGAAATTTCATTTCAGTCATATGTGCGTACACTTACATGTTGGTGAAATAGATTTCTTAACATGGATTATGGTAAAAAATTTTGGAAGTCATTGCATTAGTGAGCATCTATGGTTTTTTTAGTCTTCCCAGGATCAATTCTTCCCATTTCCCTCCAGTAATAGCACCTGATATTCCATTCAACAAGGAAAGGAGACTATGCCCCTAATTGGACATAGTCTTGGTGGGGCTGTCAATGAAGGTTCCATCATCCCTTGGTCAAAAGATGTTCACATGACCTACGATGGGTCAACCAGATGATTGCTCCAGGAACTTGAACCTAGAGAGAGCACAAGCAAGGGCTGAAAATTGTTGAAGATGTTTCATTCAAAGGGGGTGTCTGGAAGTTAACATCTCTATTTTTCTTGCTAGCTAGATCTTTGTACTCCCTTGACTTTTTTCCTTCCAAGATATGGTTGTTCAGCCATAGGGTTGATCCTGTGAAATACCTGTGGACCCCTTCTCTGTTTTTTTACCACTCAGGTAGATTGAACTGTTTCCTGTTGCTAGAAACCAAAGAACCCTCCCATACCTGAGGGCTTTGGAGAACCCCAACTCCACTACTTCCTGCCTGTGTGATGGGAAAATTGCTTAACTTTTCTAAGCTTCAGGTTCCTCTTCTGGGAAACAAGGGTGGTAATGCCAGATTGGAGGGTATAGATAATATTTACATGGCCACTGGCCTAGACTCGCAATTAGTGGCAGCTACGATTGTGGACCAAATTATAATCATCTTTGTTTTACTGGTGATGACTTTCCACTTATTAAATGTCTGTGGAGGGAATGAGTGAATGATTACACAGAACAATGGGGATTTTCACAACTAAAACTCACAGCTGAACTTCTTTACAGAGGTACAACTCCTTGGGTGTTAAATGTGTGATTTATTGTTCAAAAACTTAACATGAGAAAATGTCCATGACCTGGAGTTAGGCAAAAGAGTTCTTACTAATGTTAACAAAAGTGTAATTTTATCAAAGTGAATTGCACTTTGATAAAAAAATTGATAAATTGGGCATCATCAAAACTTTTACTCTGTGAAAGACAATGTTAAGAAAACGAGAAAAAAACCTAGAGACTGGGAGAAAATATTTTGCATATCACATATCCGACAAAGGACTTGTATCTAGAATATATAAAACTTTTAAAGCATACAGTCTAATTTAAAAATAGGCAAAAGATTTAAACAGACATATAACCAAAGAAGACATAAGGAAGGCAAGGAAGCACATTAAAAGATGCTCAGTATCATTAGGGAAAAACAAATTAAAAGTATAATGAGATACAACTACATATGTATCAGAATAGCTAAATAAAAATACTGACAATACCAAGTGCTGATAAGGATGCAGAACAACTGGAACCCCTCCACATTGTTGGTGGGAATAAAAACTGGTTCAACTTCTCTGGAAGACATTTTGATAGTTTTTTATGAAGCTAAACATACGCTTACCACGTAACCCAACAATCTCACTCCTGAGAAATGAAATGAAAACTGGTTCACATAAAACCTCTACACGTATTTATAACAACTCTCATCATAATCATCCCAAACTAGAAACAGCTCAAAGGTCCTTCAGCCGCTGAATGGATATACAAGCTGTGGTACATCCATACAATGTAATAAAACAACAATAAATAGGAATGAACTATTGATGCACATAACAAATTTGGATGAGTCTCAAAGGCATTATGCTGAGTAAAAGAAGCCAATATTAGAAGGTTACGTACTGTACGATTCCATTTGCGCAAAGATTAGGAGAGGGTGGACGGTGTGATAGTAGAGAGATAGCGCCAAGGAGTCCTTTGGGGGTGATGGAAGAGCTCTGTAGTCCAGTTATGGTGGTGGTTACATTAATCTATACATGTGTTAAAATTCATAGAACTGTACATCAAAAATATCAATGATAATGAAAAAAAGCCTTTTCATCATGTAGAGCGAGGTGGTATTCATTTGGGTATTTTGGTGTCCTATCTGAGACAGTACCCACCAGCCACGTGTGACTAGGCTGGTCCAAGTGGCGGTGTGGAGCAAGCGTAAAGTGCATCTGGATTTCAAAGACTTAGTATGAAAACAGAGAACATATGCTATCTCAGTAATTTTGTATGTTGATTATATATTGAAACAATACTATTTTAGATGGCTGGGTTAAATAAAACATATTAACTTCAGCTCTTTGTTTTTACTTTTAAAACTGTGGTTACTAGAAAGTTGTAATTACAAGATGTACCTGGGGCTATGTTTTTATTGAAGAGTGCTGTTCTGTATGACATACTTAGGGAGGAATGGGGAGGTCTGGGTTGTTCTCTCTCCATCTGGATGGGCAGGTGTAAGATTGCCCCACGCAAGGCTGAACAAGACCCACCCAGTCTCCCGCATTTGGGGCCAGGCTGTCTGAGAGGTGCGTGCCGCTCTTCACATCTGCTTTGTGTCCTGTCTGTCTGGTTTTCCCTAACCTCTGGAGAAGAAGGCGAGGGCAGGGTGAGGCACACTGTCCCAGGGGAGGGCTAGGGCGATGGATTAGACGTGCGTGAGATTCGGCTCTTGTCAGACGTGAGCTTGAATTCCACTGTAACCGCGAGTTAGCTGCGTAGCTCTCGATGTCTCTTAACCCCAGTTTCAGTTTCTTCATGTGCCAGAGAGAATCATAGTTCCCCAAGGGGTTTCCTTACCCCAGAGGGCTGTGATGAGGGCAAAGAGGGAGCCGTGGAAAGCACTCAGTAGGCCTTCCGGTGATGAGAATTCTGCTGTTGCTCGTACTGCTTCGTGCTGTGTTTGCTGCCCCACCTCAGGCTCTGTTTTTTCTCTCTCAGTTGAACCCCGTAGGCGCTCTGCCCGACTTTTCTCCCTGATTCAGCACGGAGAAATGCCGAGGCAAGCTTTCCCATGAAGCTGCTTGTCAGCAAACGCCCACTCCTGTCTCTGCACTCCCCCCTGTGTCAGAGATGGGCCTGGACTCCATGCAAGGCCCCGGGTCCTGCCAGCTCCGGGCTTGACTGACACACACCCTGCCTCCCAGGCTTCAGGGCTCTGTTCCCAACCCGGGAGGGTAGCAGCTGGAGGCTCCCAAACAGTTCAGCAATGCGGGGGGAAAAGCCCTCCAACTGGCTGCAGGGGCTACAGCAATTTTCCTGGACTCCGTTTCAAAAGCATCAAAGCCTTGGTTTCAAACATTTAGTCGTTGCGTGGTCTGCCTTTTCCACTTTCTCCCCTTTGCCCTTAGTTTCCATTGAGCGTTTACTATGTTATTCTTGCTGCTTGCCCCCGGTCGCTCGGTGTCACCATCAAACATTACGTAGGTACAGAATAACTTTATCAGCTACGTAGGTTTTCATCAAAAGAGCTTGTTAAGTTCCTGTCTGGGCATGGCAAGGCATGAGGCTCAGTGGAAGGGAAGTTAAACAGACAGGAGCGGTCTCTCGGGCCTCACGCATGATGGTGGTCACGGTTGCTACCTGGTAGGGCTGCCTTGATCTCTGCCAGGACTTTGAGAGCTGTGAGGTCCAGACAGATCCCAAGTTCACAGGGCTGTGGTTTAAAAACCTCAGAAGCAGGCCTGGGGTGGGACCTTGAGCCGCTAAAAGAGGCCCTGTTCCGGGAGTGGCAGTGGTCAACCACCTGGGGTTTGGAATCTGGCCGCTGTAGGTTTGCGCATGGCCTCTCCCGCTCAGGAGCATCCAGGGTGCAGGGCCTAGTCTTCTTCTGTGACCTGGGATCACAGTACCAGTGTCCAGCTGGTTGTAAGAATGTAACACCCGCCATTCATTGAGCTGCTGCTGTGTGTCAGGCACCGTGCTAAATGCTCTTCACATTTAATTCTTTTTGTTTGTTTGTTTTTGTTTTGCGGTACGCGGGCCTCTCACTGTTGTGGCCTCTCCCGCTGCGGAGCACAGGCTCCGGACGCGCAGGCTCAGCGGCCACGGCTCACGGGCCCAGCCGCTCCGCGGCATGTGGGATCTTCCCGGACCGGGCCACAAACCCGTGTTCCCCGCATCGGCAGGTGGACTCTCAACCACTGCACCACCAGGGAAGCCCCTAATTCTTAATTCTATGAAACAGGTATTGTTTTTACCTTCATTTTACAGGTGAGGAAATGGAGGCTTCGAGAGGTTAAACAATATGCCCATTATAACATTTGCCGACTGTATATGATCATACAGTCGGCAAATGTAGGCGAGGGATTTCAGTTCTAGCACTCTGCCCCACGCGCCGCCCCTGCCCTGACCTCCATGCCTGTGCTCAGGAGGGGACAGGGAAGGGGGTCTGGAACAGGCGGTTTGCTGAGAGTACTCCCTTGGGAAGCAGGGGGTGGCAGGAGTTGGGGCTGTGTGTGGGGTAGGGCTCTAGGCCTCTGAAGCAAGATCCACCGTCCCTTCCGGCTTCACTTACAAAACACAAATGCGAAGGGAAAGTTTGATAATTTCAAGATGGTGACTTCAGAGCCTGAGACCCCAAGCATGGGGCGTTCTGAGTGCCCAGCCCTGTGTGACTGCACTGGTCAGATGCTCATGAGGCTGACACTATTTAAAATGCTTTTAATGGGCTTCCCTGGTGGCGCAGTGGTTGAGAGTCTGTCTGCCGATGCAGGGGACACGAGTTCGTGCCCTGGTCTGGGAGGATCCCACATGCTGCGGAGTGGTTGGGCCCGTGAGCCATGGCCGCTGAGCCTGCGCGTCCGGAGCCTGTGCTCCGCAACGGGAGAGGCCACAACAGTGAGAGGCCCGCGTACCGCCAAAAAAAAAAAAAAAAAAAAAAAAAAAAAAAATGCTTTTAATGGCATAAACTTTTCTAAAGCAAGAAATAAATGCTTCCTTCTTTTGTTTTTTGTTTATTTTGGCTTTTGCTCTTGGGAGTGGATGCGTCTACATGGATGTGTATTTTAAATTTTAAAACACCCGGCACCCACTCAGCCTGTGTCACTCGGGGAAGATGTGTGTCTGGGCAGCCTGCTTTACGTAGTATCTCTGCTGTCCCTTGGGTGGTCATAGTAAGGACTTCCGGGCTTGCAGCACTCCTGCCTGCCCAGTTCAAAGAGTGTTTAATTCACACCTTCCGTGGGAGGTAGACTAGAGCTGTGACTAATGGCTTTGATTCCAAATACTTGCATTTATATTCCCAAAGGAGTCCAAATACTTGGGGTTATTGACTAAGCTCCCAACTCTGCCACTTTTTAGCGATTTGACCTTGGGCCAGTTACTTAACCCTTTTGAACCTCAGTTTTGCTCTCTGTAAAATAGGCATATGGTACCCATCTCCTGTGACTCTTTGAGGATTATAAGTGACAGTGGTGTGACAAGCACCCAGCACAGTGCCTGGCATGTATTACCCATTCAATAGCTGTAATTATTCCTGAGCTTAAGAACAGCAACAGAACTCAAGAATTGTGTTCATGTGTTAATTGTCTCAGGTACTAGGATAGTACCTGAGAATGAATTCTGAATGAATGAATGGTTTATCATCTAATAATAATGCTTGAGGTGTGTTAATCATTTTATGGTTCACAACCACTTTCTTACACATAATTCCATTCTAGCCCCCTAAGAGCCTGGAAAAGTAAAAGAGCAAGAAATTTATTATCCTGTTTCACAGATTGGGCAAATCGAGGCTCAGAGATTAATGACTGATCATTTATTCAACAGTCATTTATGAGCACTTACTTTGTGCAAGACACTATGTTAGGATAAAAATGAATGAGATTTTTTCCCTGACCTTTTGAAGACATTATTGTGCATCAGGGTGTCTGGAGCAGGCTGGATGCAGGTGATGTTGGAGAAACAACGACAGATTTCAGTGGCTTAAAAAACAAAGATTCATTTCTCGTTCGTGCTATTGGTTCATCATGGGTCAGTTAGTGGCTCTGCTCCACCCAGTTTTCACTCCAAACCAGACAGATGGAACAGCTGCAGGTTGGAACATCACTGATTTTTGTGATGGGAGGAAGCAGATCTGAGGTTGGGAGGGTCTCACACCAGCAGTCAAATTCTGTTCTCATGAACCAGACTTTTAATATGGTCCCACCCAACCACAGGGGGCAGGGCAGGAAGTAAAATTCTACTATGTACCCACAAGGCAGAGAGCTGGGAATATTTGGTGAACAGATTAATGACTATTCCAGCTGGGCATGTTCTGAAGGATGGGTAGGAATCCGGTGGGGTGGGATTGTGTGGGAAGAGTGGAAGAAGGATGATGATGAAGAGGAGACTTAAAGAGATGGAGGATGGGGGATGGGAAACAATGGGAGAGACAGGAGGCAGAAATGTGCGAGGTACTGGGGGGAGGAATAGTGAGTCTGCCAGTCTGTCTGGAAGAGTTTGATTCAACAGTTTAACAAATACTGACTCAGCACCTATTGTGTATTAAGTGCTGGGGATTTGAAGAAGACTAAAACATGGTACCTACCTTGCAGTCCAGTGGGAGAGTTAGATTTTGCACAGAGAACAAAGGGAATCAAAATATAAGAAAGAGCAGACAATGCTATGTTTGCAAGGCACTCTTCCAAGATCTGCACATAGTTAACTCATTTAATCATCACTGTAGCTGCATGGGGTGATTGCTGTTATTCTTACCCATTTTACAGGTGGAAAAACTGAGGCATGGCATGGCTGTGCATAGCAGAGGTGGGCTTCAAATCTAGGCACTCTGAGTCCAGGGTCTGTGCTTTTGATTGTCACGATAGTGCTTTTTGCTTGATAATTTCTGAGTTGGGGCTGTGCCTATAATCTTGGATGGCAAGTAGTTTTGCCTTGAGATCCAAAATGATAGATTGTTATTGGTTGCGTGGAGCTCCATATTGGAAAGGTTTCCAAGACCAAGCTGGGACTAGGGAGGAAAGAATGATGTGAGTAATTAGTAATGCCTGCCATGGGCATAGGAGGTGGTATTGTCAGCACAGTATATTTGGCAACCCTGGTCTATTTAATGCCTACAGGAAAGTGGATTTTTATCAATTTATTAACAAACAAAGAAGGCACAACCAAACAACTAATTCATTGACTGTTTTCCTCACTTTTCAATCTTTTCTTTTAAACTTTAAGGCTTTATCACCTTTATAGCAGCATAGGTACTCCTTGTTTGAAAAGCTACATTTCCTTTCTGGATATTAATGTTTAAAATACCAAAATTGCAGCCCCCTCAGGCAAGCATACACCTTAATTGTCAAAACAATAAAAATATCAGCCATGGCACATGCTCATTCCATTGCACCCCTGGTGCAGTCATCAGCTGGGATGCTATGGCAATGATAATAATAAAAAAGGATTCTACTTGCAGAATCCAAGTACTGTACAAGGAAGCCTCCATCAGCTGACCCGGGGAATTTAGCCGTAAGAGAATCCAGCTGTAGCATGTATCATCAGTGGAATTTCCTGTCCTGAAATGTTGTAGGCTTTCCTCTACAGGGAAGGTTCTACATTGTCTCCCCCACCCCCATCTACAATCTCTTTCCTTGTCTTTTCTTTCCTGGGTACCACTTCTCCCTATGCTCAGACTTTTGTTTCTTTTATATTCTTTCCCATACGTTTCTGGGAATGGAGCCCAAATTTAGTTGCATGGAGAAATAGATACCAACTAGGAGCTTAGAGCTTAGGTGATAAATAGTCATCCTCTCCTGAGTCAGCTCTGATCAATTGCTTGTGGCTACTGAAATGCTGAGTCAAGAAGGTTTGCAGTGGACTCAGGCTGAAAGCATTTGGGATTGATTAGTGATGTCTGCCATAGGTATATGCTAGGGACAATTATTTGTGGAGGCTCCCACTGGCTCTGTCCCAGCGGAAAGCCTGCACTGTTCTTACAGCTGTGATGTTAGTGAATGAACTTGGGGTTTGGTCCTAGGAGTTGCTAGTTCAAGTCCCATCTTTTCTCTTTGTGCATCTTGGCCGTGTTGCTTATCTTCTCTCTGTCTTAGCAATACTTGTATAAAACTAATCCTCCTTGTGGAGTCGTTGTAAATATTGTAGAGATGATGCACATTCATTCATTCAACAAATATTGGGTTGGCCAAAAAGTTCGTTCGGGTTTTTCTGCAACGGAACTTTTTGGCCAACCCAATATTTGTTGAGCACAGTGTGAGGTGCTGGGGGTACGATGGGGGACACACTATGGATGCGGTTTCTGCCCACATGGAGCTTACAGTCTACTGGGGGATTTATTAGTTTTCTATGGCTGTGTAACAAAGTACTGTGAATTTAGAGGCTTAAGACAACCCACATTTTGATGTCACACTTTCTGTGGATCAGAAGTCCAGGCGTGGCTTAGCTGGCTCCCTGCTCAGAGTCTTATGAGGTGTAGTCAAGAGGTTCACTGAGCTGTGTTCTCATCCGGAAACTTGACTAGGGGGAAAGCTGCTTGCAATCTCATTGAGTTTGTTGGAAGAATTCACTTTCTTACCATGGTAAGACTGTGGGCCCTGGTTCTGGCTGGCTATTGGCTGGATTCCACCTGCAGGTCCTAGAGGCTGCCTGCAGTTCCTCTTCTCATGGGCTTTCTCATGGCCAGTTACTTTATCAAGTCAGTGAGGAAGGACTCTCAGTCCAGTGTGCTAGGTTGGAGTCTTATGTAACCGTGGAGGTGACACCCCATCACTTTGCTGTATTCTATTGATTAGAAGCAAGTCACAGGTCCCGCCCATACTCAGGGGGAGGGGGTTATACCAAGGCTCTTTTTGTTCTACTATGGTATGATGTGCAAGTTAGATTCTTTGGGGGAAAATGGCAAGTTACCAGAACAATTTTTTATACTCTGCTACTATTTGTGTAAAAAAAGATACGGGTATGGATTATTTCTGGAATAATACATAAAAAAGTGGTAAGTCACTATTGTTGGCTCCAGAGAGGGAAACTGGATGGCTGGGGAACAGTGGAAAATTTTTACTTAATACCCTATATTAGCTTTCACATTTTAAAACATGTGAGTGCTTCAATTCAACGGTAAGTGCTGCCTGTTGCTTACCTGGGAAACTCCACATCCTTGAGGCTGATCTGGCCTCAGCCTTCATTTTCAGGCTTATTATTCTCTCCTCTTATTTTACATTAAAAACTAGTGTGGTAAGCAGAATGATACCCCCCCCTCCCACCCTCAAGATGTGCATGTCGTAATCCCTGGAACCTGTGCCTATTGCCTAATATGGCAAAAGGGACTTTGCAGATGTGATTCAATGAGGATCTTGAAATGGGGAGGTTATCCTGGATTATTTGAGTGGAACTAATGCAATCAATCCCAAGAGTCTTGTGAGCGAAAGAGGGAAATAGAAGTGTCAGAGTCAGATTAGGAGATTTGAGGATGAAAGTACAGGTTGGAGTGATGTGATTGCTGACTTTGAAGATGAAAGGGGCCGTGAGCCTCTGGAAGCCGGAAAAGACAAGGAAACAGCTTCTTTCCTGGAGCCTTCAGAAAGCACACAGCCCTGCCACACCTTGATTTTAGCCAAGTGACACCCATTTCAGACTTGTGACCTGCAGAAACTGTAGGAGAATAAATGTATGTTATTTTTAGCCATTACGTTTGTGGTAATTTGTTAGAGTGGCCATAGGAAGCTAACTTCTGCTTCTCAGATGGTGTTTCAAGAAATGAGCTGTTGGGATATTCATGAAAAAAATTCTCCAAAGTCAAATAAAAACCAAATTATTATAATTACTAATTACATTAAATGAGGTATAATTTACACACAGCAAAATATACATTATGTGTACTGTTCAATGAATTTTTATATCTTTATTGGAGTATAATTGATTTACAATGTTGTGTTAGTTTCTGTACAACAAAGTGGATGAGCTATGCGTATACATATATCCCCATATCCCCTCCTTCTTGCGTCTCCCTCCCACCCTCCCTATCCCACCCCTCTAGGTGGTCACAAAGCACCGAGCTGATCTCCCTGCGCTATGCAGCTGCTTCCCCTTAGCTATCCATTTTACTGTTCAATGAATTCGGACATATGTGTACATCCATGTTTCCCACTATCCCAATCAAGGTATAGAATATGTCCCTTACCCCAGAATGTTTCCCTGTGCCCCTTCATAGTCAGTCCTCCCATCTCCACCTCCAGCCCCAGGCAGCCACAGATTTGCTTTGTGTCACTATACAAATTATTTTAAGCTGCAGGCCTTCTCGGGACCTTTATGATACTTAGAGTATTGTGAATGCCCAAGGGGAGGTGCTATATAGCAGGTTGCATCTCCAGGTTCACTTGACCATGGGTCCTTTAATGCCAGAGCATCTCACAGTACGAGGGGCTCTCAGAACACACCTGAGTCATACTTTCCTGCTCACCTGTCTCAGCTCAGGCATATCCCCCTCTTGGAGTGCCCATCTCTACCCTTGAAAAATGTGCTCACCCTTTAAGACCCAGCTCAAAAATGAGCTCCTCCATGAAGTAGTGCCTTCCCTCTGCTAAGTCTCTTATCCTTTGTTTTATATCTCTTGCAGCCCACAAATTGCACAATGGTTAACATTATAGCAATACGATGCTCTATTTGCATTATAGATACATAGTCTTAATGTCTTTTCTGAGAACGATGAGTGACTATTTGCTTTGCTCTTAAATGATTGCCAGGAAATGCTCAAGTGTTCCTCAGGGAGCTAAAGAAGATATACTTCAAAGTAACTTTTGAGCTGCCCTAGACTTGGGGACCTCTCGTGCTAAAACATTTTATATCTCCACCATAGCAGTCCACAGCTGTGTGAGTTTACTAGGCTGATGGTGAATGAATCTCTCATCTTCCTACCTCGCATCCAGCCTGCCACATCCCTTAGTCCTGTGACCCACCTTGCCCATCCGTAGTTTTCTTTCTATCCCCTCTGCCAATACCTTTGTTCAGGTTCTTATGACGTCTCACCTGCATGATTACAACAGCCTCTCAAGTGGTCTCCCCCCTCTTCAGTCTTGTGCCTCTTCCGACCTGCTTCCCCTTCGAATGCCAAGATCCTGGTCCTGTTGTTCTTCTGCCTAAAAACCTGAACACCATTGCCCACTGCTCATAAGATCAAGTTGGAAGGGCTGGTGTGCCAAATGTGCCCTCCCCACAGGGGACCCTGAGTCTCTCAAGCTGTACCTCCTTTCTACTTTTCTCTGCACCCCCTGTTCCAATCGCTGTGGTTCCCTGAAGTTTCATGGACACACCCCACCTTTCAAGGCACCATGTTGTTCCTTCACCCTGGGGCATCCTTCCCCTTCTCCATCTGGCAAACTCCTAAGTTATTGGAAGACCTTTTCAAATATCATCCCAGGAAACTTTTTCATCTTCCCAAGGCATGATAAAATCCTTCATTACGTTCCAGTAGTGTTTATATAAATTTCTTTGGAATAGCTCTTGTCTAATTGCATTACAATCGTAATGTTTAATTGTTTTTTATCATTGTATCCCCAGCACTTAGCACAGCACCTGGCAAAACATATTTGTGATTAATAATGACTAACATTTATTGAACTCTTACTATGTGCCAGGCACTGAACTACATACCGCGTGCGTTAGCCCGATTATTTTATTATTCCTCGCACAGCCCTATAAAAAATGTTTTGTTAATGTCTATGTTTGCAGGAAAGAACACCAAGCCTTGGTGAGGATAAGGGAATTTCTAAGGACATACCACTGGTAAATGATGGAACTTGTATTTAAACCCGCGTTTATCCAATTTGTTCTCTTAATATTCATTATTAGTATTTCTTGAAAAAATGAATGAATACATGAAGGAATGCATGAACACAGTCAGTTATTTGAATAGTTAAAGTGTGTATCTTCAAGCAGCAGACCACAGTCATCCCCTTGGCTTGGAAAAGGGAGAGGAGACTTCTAGGTAGAGGTCATAGTATAAAAGATAAGCAGGGAAGCCTGAAGATAGGGGGGTGGAGACTCAGAGAAGTGAAAAGACTTGCCCCAGGGTGCAGGGTTGTAAGTGACAGAGTCACGATTTGAACTCAGATAGGTTTCTACTGTGGGGGACCCTGAAGCTTGGTTCCTGCTTCCAGCAGCCTCCTTTTCCAGAGAAGTTCCAGCACTCAGGTGTTTCTAGCTGCAGGTTTAAGAAGTCAAGAGGGTTGGGAATTCCCTGGTGGTCCAGTAGTTAGGACTCAGTTCTTTCACTGCCAGGGCCTGGGTTCAATCCCTGGGCAGGGTACTAAGATCTCACAAGCCACAGGGTACAGCCGAAAAGGTGGGGGTTGGGGGGAAGAGGGAGCTCCATGTTCTCTGGGGAAGGCCACCCTTCCCAGGCCTCCTACCCTACTGCCAGCAACCAAGAGGTGCCCAAGCTCTGGGTCCTTTCCTGGCCTCCATATGACCTGAGGAGGAAGTGAAGGGGATATTCCAGAATTCTTTGTACTGCTGACAAGAGCCCTCTTTCTCCTTCAACACTCACACCTTCTCCCAGTTATTGCTTTGGGGTCAACAGGGTCAATCTCGCTGTGTTATCGCTGTTTACACCAGTCCCCACACACAGCCCAGGTTCCCAGGACACCCGTCATCTCTCTGACCTTCATCCCCATAGAGCTCTGCACATCCCCTTCCACGAGCTTATCGCATACTGCTCCCTGTCTCCTGAAACCCTTTTGTTATCACTCTGGGACCCGTGGTCTGCCACCAGCAGAATCTCCTGTATCCTCAACCATCTTCTTTGAATAGTCTCTTCACCTTCTCCCTCCTACAGACTGGATCTCACCTGAGGGCACGGTTTTCCCTGTAGCCCTTTCCCATGGTCCTCCGGGCACACTGGCCTAGATACGGGGTAGGTACCCTGTTTGCTCCCTTATGGCCCTTCTAGACAATTTTACTGTTTCCTCGTTAAAAAAGCAAAACAAAATTCCCCCTGTAACACTTGGGGGGACCCTACTCTCTCTAACACTTTGAAGATTTTAGCTCCTGGCTCATTGTCACTCTCTCCAAAATGACTCCTGTTCCAGTTCTTGGTGATTTCAGTATCTGTGTAGATAGTTCAGGACCCTCCAGTAGTCTTGCACATCATCTTACCTTAGCCATGAACTCCCATGGTCACGCCCTAGAACAGTACTGCCCAATTGAATTGTCTGGGTTGATGGAAATACTCTTTATCTGTCCTGTCTGATAAGCCACTAGCCACATGTGGCCATTGGGTACTTGAAATGTAGCTAGTGCAATTATTAAAGAACTGGATTTTAAGCTTTAAATTTAATAATTAAAATTTAAATAGCCACCTGTAGTTAGTGGCTACCATATTGGGTAACACAACCTGGACCATGGAATCAGCACTAATTGTACCCTCTTCATAATCCCAGTTGCAAGAACCCCATTCTCTATTACCATCTAACTTACCAGTTTAATTCTTCTAGTTTCTGAACCTAATGCTTGCTTGACTTTACTGGGACCTGCAATCCAGTGATCCTATTACTTTTTCACAGTCCTTATTTCTTTTGTGTGTCCTCATGTCCTTTTAATCGAGCTTAAATTCCATGATCCTTCATTATCGTCACTCTCTTGCATATGGCCTCAGCAAATTTGCCCCTTTCTCCTTCATTGTAGGTGCCTGGCTAAACCTCATCTCTTGTTAAATCCAACTCTCTGCTCTCTCCTTGAATCTGAACTTGACACTGAATGTGACTGGGGAAAAAGAAAAGAATGCTGATGTGTCACACAGGTGGAATCAATGCTGCTTAACAAGCATCTCTTTTCTAGACAGCTATTTCAGACCTTATTCTCTCTCCTCATACCTCTATGACTCTCCTTCCCCTCTCTTTCAATGGATAAACTTGATTCCTATTTCAAGGAGAAATCTTAAACAAAACAAGAGGAAACTTCCAAAACTCCCACCACTTCCTCTAGCAGTTTACTCACATCTGGGCACATATGATCCGCCTTCCTTAATGTTATTGGCTGAACTGTTCATGCTCCTCTTTTGGGCTGGCTTCTCTTGCGTGCTAGATTTCATCTCCTTCCACTTATCAAGGACATCATCACAATTCTTTCCTCTCCCTCAAGCAACCATCAACTCATTCTCATCAGTGTACACAGGTTCTATAATTTTTCCTCCTCAGGGCTTAGCATCTGCTGTTCCCTTCACCTACAATGCTGTTCCAGTCAATATTCACAAAACTTGTCTCTTCATTTCTTTTGGGTCTTTGCACAAATATCACCTGCTGAGTATACTATTTAAAATTGCAAAAACTTTCCCTTCCATATCTCATTTTAATTTTTCTTCATGGTACTTACTGCCACCTGACATGCTATAGACCATTCATTTGATCCTCAAGAGCAGTGATTTTTCATTTTTTTTTTCATTGTTGTATATCAGCACCTGGAATAGTGTCTGGCACATAATGGGTCCTGATGAATGTTTGTAGAAAGAACTATACAGTGACTTGCCATTTCTGACATTCCTACTGGTTTGTAGAGATGGTGGGACATTTATTCAGAATGCTGTTACCACCCACTGCTCTCACTCAGAAGTTTTTAAGGCCGAGCGTCTCAAACTTTAATGTGCATTTGAATTTCCTAGGGATCTTCTTAAAATATGGCTTCTGATTCAGCAGGTCTGGGGTGGGGCCTAAGATTCTGCATTTCTGCCAAGTTCCCAGGTCATATAGGTGCTGCAGATCCAGACCACAGTTTGGGTAGAAGCCTGCTTGAATCATCTTAAGCCTTGTTCTTCTTTCTTTTTTAATAAAATAGAGTGAGCATAAATATTTACATGGCACATTTACATATTTACAGTATAAACATGACCCTGAGTTCAAGCAGTTCTGTGGTTAGCGCCTCTGTAGCTGCAGGTTACAACGTTTGGATGGAGAGCTTCGTCCATCACTATATATGCCAGGGGAGGAAATATTGGCTGGTTAAGCTGTTATATGATGACCGTCCATTGTTCTGGGAAGAATTTATGTGTGTGTGTGTGTGTGTGTGTGTGTGTGTGTGTTAAGAATGTTATTATTGATGCTAATAAGTTTCCTAGCAATTGTCTAATGCAATTTGCCATGTTTTGGCATGAAATCAATACAAAGACAAGTCCTGCCTTTCTGCTCAGGTTATCATTACATCACTCTGCTTCTGTCTAGAGAACAATGTGGAGTGTTTTCTACGATAATTGTCATCATCAGTTAGTTTTGAAATCATAGTCGGGGACTTCTGTATAGTTTGCACATGACACGAAGAGGCCCATCTTGGGGAGGGGGGCAAGAAGAGACTGGAAACTAGCTAGCACCTCTTTGCCAGGCTGGGTGCTCTGGCTGGGGTTGTGCTGCCGGGGGTGTGTGTAACCTTGGGGGAGGCTGTTTTGCAAATTGAATAAAGGTATCTGACATTTGATGGCTCCGGTCATAAAGCTAGGGAGAGCTGCAAAGGGAATTAGAGAGCACTGAGCACAGCACTTTGGTTTTAGGGCTGTAGAGATACTGAAGGTAGAGCTCCTGTCCTGGTTCCCATAAGCATCCTTCTCCTCATCTAACATTTACTGAGGGCTTAAGATGCACAAGGCATTGGGCAGATTTCTTTACATATATCGTCTCATTTGTTCCCTACAAGAACAGCCCCCAAAATTTAAGTACTATTTTCATCCTCTTTGGTAGACATGTAAACTGAGACTTGGAGAGGTTGAGGAACTTGCTTGGGGTCACAGAGCTATGCTGAGTGTACTTTTCAAAACAGTAAATCATGACTCTCCGGCAAATATTAAATGATCCTATGTCAAAGATTTTATTTAACTCACTAATTAGTGAGGGAACAAGTAAGATGTTAAAACTTATTCAAAGAGCATTAGAGAATTTAGGTATATGCTTGTGATTTAACAAATAAATATAAGGAAAGTGTGGTAGGCTGAATAAGTCTCCCCAGAGATATACATGTCTGGATCCCTGGAACTTGTGAATATGTGACCTTACATGTGAGTAAGACTTTGCAGGTGTGATGAAGAAATTTTAGAGGGAGAGATTATTCTGGGTCATCTGGGTAGGTCCCATGTAATCACAAGCATTTTTATGAGAGGGAGGCAGAAATGCTAGAGTGAGAATGATGCAGAGGGACGCAGAGGTTGGAGTGATGTGCTCTGAATATGGAAGAAGGGGCCACAAGCTATAGAATGTAGGCGACCCTGGAAGCTGGAAAAATAAAGGAAACAGATTCTCTTCTAGAGCCTCCAGAAGGCCCCAGACCTGCTGACACCCAAGTTTAGCCCAGTGAGACTGATTTTGGACTTCTGACTTCTAGAACTATAAGATAAACTTATGTTGTCTTAAGCCCTAATATGTGATCATTGTTACAGCAGCAGTAGGAAATTAATACAGAAAGTTACTGGATTAGATAGAAAGCTGGTTAATGTCCAACAGAGCCATAAACTATAACCCTTGGAACTAACTCTTCTACCAGAGTTAAATTATTTGCATCTTTACTGGATCAAAATTTACAAGTTAACCTCTGGCCCTACAGAGATAAAAATTGCCCAGTCAGTAGAAAGTCAAGTCCAGCACTGCACTGAAAGAATATCCAGTAATGTCTCCTGCATATTCTCAAGTTTAGGATACTCTTCTGGACAGCAAGGAAGTAGAGAAGCTGGGATTTGAACCAGGCTTTTCCAAGTGCAGAACTTCTCCTAACTCTTAAGGGACATACCTTCTCACTCGCATTAGTTGGTAAACTACCAAGGCAATCTGGGATAAAGAAGACAAAGTTCTCATAGGAACTGAGAACACAGCTCAAAAATTACCAGGATGATCCCCTAGATAGGGGACTAAAGAAAAAGCCGTGTCCCTTCTTAATGCCAACAGTGGAAATTCCTGCTCTAGCTCTTTGAAAAACTGAGTCAAGTTTTTAATAGGTTGTTTAGATAGGTTCTTAGCTGGTGTAACTCGAGAGCTTGGATGGGAAGTTGAAACACCCTCTCTACTCCTCCCCGCCTTACTTAGGAGCAAAGGTCCCCGAAAGTCACTTCTTTAAAAATATAGTACTTGGTTTGGCATCATAATACCTTATCTAGTAAATGCTTGATAAAGTTTTGAATGGCGTGTGGCTTGGTGGAAGGGAAGTTGAAGACTTTGGGGTTGGAAAATAGCCAGCAGGAGTAAATGGGTGGTGGCAAGAACTAGCATGGCATTCTTTTTTTTTCAACATCTATATTGGAGTATAATTGCTTTACAATGGTGTGTTACTTTCTGCTTTATAACAAAGTGAATCAGCTATACATATACATATGTCCCCATATCTCTTCCCTCTTGCTTCTCCCTCCCACCCTCCCTATCCCACCCCTCTAGGTGATCACAAAGCACCGAGCTGATCTCCCTGTGCTATGTGGCTGCTTCCCATTAGCTATCTATTTTACATTTGGTAGTGTGTATATGTCCATGCCACTCTCTCACTTCATCCCAGCTTACCCTTCCCACTCCCCGTGTCCTCAAGTCCATTCTCTACGTCTGTGTCTTTATTCCTGTCCTGCCCCTAGGTTCTTCAGAACCATTTTTTTTTGGTTTGTTTGTTTTTAGATTCCATATATATGTGTTAACATACGGTATTTGTTTTTCTCTTTCTGACTTACTTCACTCTGTATGACAGACTCTAGGTCCATCCACCTCACTACAAATAACTCAATTTTGTTTCTTTTTATTTTATTTTATTTTTAACATCTTTATTGGAGTATAATTTCTTTACAATGGTGTGTTAGTTTCTGCTTTATAACAAAGTGAATCAGTTATACATATACATATGTCCCCATATCTCTTCCCTCTTGCGTCTCCCTCCCACCCTCCCTATCCCACCCCTCTAGGTGGTCACAAAGCACCGAGCTGATCTCCCTGTGCTATGCAGCTGCTTCACACTAGCTATCTATTCTACATTTGGTAGTGTGTATATGTCCATGCCACTCTCTCACTTCATCCCAGCTTACCCTTCCCACTCCCCGTGTCCTCAAGTCCATTCTCTACATCTGTGTCTTTATTCCTATCCTGTCCCTAGGTTCTTCAGAACCTGTTTTTTTTTGATTCCATATATATGTGTTAGCATACGGTATTTTTTTTCTCTTTCTGACTTACTTCACTCTGTATGACAGACTCTAGGTCCATCTACCTCACTACAAATAACTCAATTTCGTTTCTTTTTATGGCTGGGTAATATTCCATTGTATATATGTGCCACATCTTCTTTATCCATTCATCTGTCGATGGACACTTAGGTTGCTTCCATCTCCTGGCTATTGTAAACAGAGCTGCAATGAACATTGTGGTACATGACTCTTTTTGAATTATGGTTTTCTCAGGGTATATGCCCAGTAGTGGGATTGCTGGGTCGTATGGTAGTTCTATTTGTAGTTTTTTAAGGAACCACCATACTGTTCTCCATAGTGGCTGTATCATTTTACATTCCCACCAACAGTGCAAGAGGGTTCCCTTTTCTCCACACCCTCTCCAGCATTTATTGTTTGTAGATTTTTTGATGATGGCCATTCTGACCGGTGTGAGGTGATACCTCATTGTAGTTTTGATTTGCATTTCTCTAATAATTATTGATGTGGAGCATCTTTTCATGTGTTTGTTGGCAATCTGTATATCTTCTTTGGAGAAACATCTATTTAGACCTTCTGCCCATTTTTGGATTAAGTTGTTTGTTTTCTTGACATTGAGCTGCATGAGCTACTTGTAAATTTTGGAGATAAATCCTTTGTCAGTTGCTTCATTTGCAAATATTTTCTCCCATTCTGAGGGTTGTCTTTTCATCTTGTTTATGGTTTCCTTTGCTGTGCAAAAGCTTTTGTTTCATTAGGTCCCATTTGTTTATCTTTGTTTTTATTTCCATTTCTCTGGGAGGTGGGTCAAAAAGGATCTTGCTGTGTTTTATGTCATAGAGTGTTCTGCCTATGTTTTCCTCTAAGAGTTTGATAGTGCCTGGCCTTACATTTAGGTCTTTAATCCATTGTGAGTTTATTTTTGTGTATGGTGTTAGGGAGTGTTCTAATTTCATTCTTTTTACAGTTTTCCCAGTTTTTTCCCAGTTTTCCCAGCACCACTTAATAAGAGGCTGTCTTTCTCCATTGTATATTCTTGCTTCCTTTATCAAAGGTAAGTTGACCATATGTGTGTGGGTTTGTCTCTGGGCTTTCTATCCTGTTCCATTGATCTATATTTCTGTTTTTGTGCCAGTACCATACTGTCTTGATTACTGTAGCTTTTTAGTATAGTCTGAATTCTGGGAACCTGATTCCTCCAGCTCTGTATTTTTTTCTCAAGATTGTTTTGGCTATTCGGAGTCTTTTGTGTTTCCATACAAATTGTGAAATTTTTTGTTCTAGTTCTGTGAAAAATGCCATTGGTAGTTTGATAGGGATTGCCTTGAATCTGTAGATTGCTTTGAGTAGTAGAGTCATTTTCACAATGTTGATTCCTCCAATCCAAGAACATGGTATACCTGTCCATCTGTTTTTATCATCTTCAATTTCTTTCATCAGTGTCTTATAGTTTTCTGTATACAGGTCTTTTGTCTCCTTAGGTAGGTTTTCGCATGGCATTGTTAAGAGATGGTGACATGATGCTCCTGACTCAGGCTGGGGACTTTTATAGGGAAGTGGGATCTGTGGTTGGACAGGCAGAGTGTGGCCAGAGTGTTGGATGAGAGCTGGGGAATGTTAGTTCACCTTACAGGGAAATCATTCTTGAAACTGATTGAGCATTAAAATAGCTGGCGAGAGTTAAGAACTACTAATGCACAGACTTTGTATTGGTTTGCTAGGGCGGCCATAACAAAGTACCATAGACTAGGTGACTTAAACAATAGAAACTTATTTCCCACAATTCCGAAGCCTAGAAGTTCAAGATCAAGTTGTCATCAGGGCTGATTCCTACTGTAGCCTTTCTCCTTGGTTTGTAGATGACCATCTTCTCTCTGTGCCTTCAAGCTGTCTTCCCTCTGTAACTATGTCCAAATTTCCTCTTCTTAAAAGATAACAGTCAAACTGGATTAAGGTCCATCCTAAACAACTTATTTTAATTTAATTACCTCTTTAAAGACCCTATTTCCAAATACAATCACATTCTGAGGTACTGGGGGTTAGGACTTCAACATATGAACATTGCAGGGGGAACACAATTCAGCCCATAACAGAGCCCCTCCCCAGAGATTGATTTGAGTGGTCAGGAATGGGGCTGAGGCTTTGGTAAGGAAAGCTCTGTTTTAATGCATGCCCAGGAATGAGAATCTTGGCTGTAGGGTCTACAGTGTAGGCAACTGGGGCAAAAGCTGGGGATGACATGAGCAGAGTTGTCCACTGGTGACAGCCTCACACTCCCCTACTCTCACCGCTGGATGTGTTACCGACCAGGGTTCTTGGCCTTCTCCAGTCAATAGAAATTGACAAGAGGCCAGACAAGAAATTCAGGCAATGCTTTACTGGGGCCACTGCTGCCACAGTGGGGAGCGAGAGCAAACCACAGGTTCCCTCCCTTGCTTGTTCGCTCCCTGAGGGGGGGCAAGCTTGTTCCTTATATGGGGCGAGGGTACGGGTGTGTCCAGGGGTCAGGCCAGAGGGGTGGCTTAGGTCATTTGCCCACCCCTCTGGTGGTCTTTTATGCAGGGGGCATGCGCAGTACCCTGCTTTGGCTCCCGACTCCCTGTTTTTGCTCCAGGCTCTTCAAAAGTGGCAGTTGGGTATTTTTGGTCTCTTTGAATCTTTTGGGTCTAGAATTTGCCCCAGCATGCACACAGTTATTTTTAGTCCCATATAGTTTCTTTGTATTTTGGTGCTCAAGGAGAGGTGTGTCCACGTGCAAGCACTGCAGCACTGCAGCAAAGGGTCCCAGGTCCCAGCAAAGGGTCCCAGGTCCCAGCCTATCTCAGATGGATTTGGGAAAATTACTCAGAGACGTTGAGCTTCAGTGGTTTCATCTGTGAATAAAGACAACACTCTGCCTGCCTTCAAGCTTGAGGCTTCTTCAAGTTCCAAGACTTCTTATTCTGGAAGCAGTTGTAAGGTCAGTTGATGGTGGTGATGATGGTTGGAGGAGATAGGAAAAGGGACAATTTTAATGTGCTATGACCACCACTGCAGTGACTCCAAACCCCTGCCACCATTATTACCACTAGCAACTTCACCAGCATCCCTGGGCCACCTCCATTATCATAAGCATTGTCACCATCTCCACTGCTCTCTCTGTGCCTGCTCTCATCATCCCTCCCCCACCGTCATCAGGAGGGGCAACTACAACAGCCGCCGCAGCAGCCATGGCTTCCGTGTCAATAGAAACACAGGCAGTCACATTTCAGAGCTGGATCACTTAGACCAAGTTATTAATTTCGAACTGGATGAAACTAAGGTCCAGAGAGGTTAATTGACTTATTCCAGGCCACAGAACTGTTAAACAGAAAAACTAAGTCCAGGATCCTACCTTTTGACCTCACATTAACAGTCCTTTCTACTGGCCCACAGGACCTCGTCACAACTCAACAGGGGGGAGGCGGGGCTCGTGGATACCCCACTGTCAGAGATTTCTGTTCCTTCCAGTCAGGAGCACATCATCACGGAAAGCAGCCCCCTTAACCGCAGGTCCCCTGTGCCTGTGCTCCATATTTCCCTTTCCAAGGGGCTGAAATGCTCTGATATAAGGGTGGGGCATGATCCTTTTTTAATTTTTTCGGTGAGGACTTGGTCAGTAAACAGTGGCATAAACCCAACCCAACAAGGACTAAGCAAAACAAAAACTTAATGGCTCATGTAACTAGGAAGCCCAAGGGCAGCTCTGGCTTCAGACCAGGCTACATTCAGGGCTCGCAAGATGTAATCAGTGCCTCTCCTTCCCGTGCTGCTAGCGTCTTCCTGACTCAGTCTCAGGCTCTCCACGTGTCACGGTAAGTTGGCAGCTCCAGCCGTTGAATCCTCTAGGTTTCTGATACAGGAGGAAAGACGTAGTCCGTTTCTCAATAGCTCCAACCAAAGCCATCGAATGAAATAATTCAAAACATATTTATTGAGGGCTCACTATGCACCAGACACTATTCTATATGCTGGGGGTACAGAGAGAAAGGGACGGAAGAGCTGCCGGTGTTCGGGGAGCTTTCACACCAGGGCCTTTGTGGGCTCTGATTGGACAGTCTTTGAACGTGTGCCCTCTTTGAACCAATCACTGTAGCCTGGAGATGGGATGTCCTGATTGGCTTGGGCTGGGTCATGTGCCCTGCTTAAAGAATGCAAGCTGTTTGTTTCTTTTTTTTTTTTTTTTTTTGCGGTATTCGGGCCTCTCACTGCAGTGGCCTCTCCTGTTGCCGAGCACAGGCTCCGGACGTGCAGGCTCAGCGGCCATGGCTCACGGGCCCAGCCAACCAGTGGCATGTGGGATCCTCCCGGACCGGGGCACGAGCCCGCGTCCCCTGCATTGGCAGGCGGACTCTCAACCACTGCGCCACCAGGGAAGCCCCAAGCTGTTTCTTTTTGATTGCAGGCACTGTCATAGTTAATGCTTGCGGTGTGTCCCCAGGACATAACCCTGGGACTTGCCCATAGTAAGCAAATGAGAAATGACGTCAAATGAGTGAATGAACTCAATAAATAAGCAAAAGAGAGAAAGTGCTTGATAGGCAATTGTATAAAGACACATTCAAAGGGGACAAAACCAAACAAATCCAGCCATAAAATGATGCCACTCAGAAAAGGGATATAATAGTCACTGTAGATGGTTTGCTAAAAAAAATTTGCATGGTGTGTTTCTTAGCAGGACAAGAAAACTCCTGCTCATTATTCAGAGGAGCATTAGAAAGGAAACTGAAGTTGTAGTTACTTTCAGAGTTGTCCCTGGGGTCGACATACCCAGGAGTCACCCTGGGCCTCACACTTTGAGGAGATTGTGAAAGAAGAAATGGAGACAGCCAACAGCGGCAGATAAAATATGTTGATGTCATTATGTAAGTGTCTGCCACCTTCACCTTTCCGCGTTCACTGTCTCAGCCTGCTATGGCAGCTGGGAAACATTTCTCCCCATTGTCTGATGTTCTTGGGCACAGCTTCTTAGTTCCTTTGTTAGAGGCTGCCCTTGATGTTCATTTTATGCAGATTTCAACTGGTAAAAAAGTACAAGGCAAGAAAGAAGTCTAGAAGAAAAATGTACACCTCAAAAACTTGTTAGCAGATGAAAGAGCCTTTTATTGGTCCTAAATTCTAAAAGTTTGTTTCTGTCTATCTTGTACAGAACCTAGGTGGGTCAGCACTTGCAGGAATGTGTGTAATTTTTGTCATTCCACTACTCAAGAAGCGACATGTAGAGAACACATCGGAAGAGGCAAACTAAATTATTAAGAGAGACCTACATTTGAGAAAAGAGCTCAGAGGAGATGAACTCCAGCTTTAAAGAAATGAACAAATGCTATGAATTCATGCAGGGCGTAGAAAAAGATGCCTATACGTAAACTTGTTCATCAAATTCCAATAGTCCCAAATAAGAGGGGCGCCCATGAATTCTCAAAAGGCTAAAAGAGTTACAAATCTTAAGTGTGAGTGCTTTCACAAACAATGATGGCGAACACGTGGAATCCATTACCTTTAGATGTAGGGATATATCATTGTTTTTAATGTGCATTTTCCTCATGGCTACTGATACTCGATAACTTTTCTTTTGCTTTTGCTTATTTGCCACTTTGGTGAAATATCTGTTCGTGTCTTTTGACCATTTCCTAACTGGATTGTTTGTTTGCTTTTTTCCTGTTGGGTTTTGAGAGGCCTTTATGTAGTTTTGATACAAGGCATTTGTCAGATATGTGACTTGCAAATATTTTCTCCTAGTCTGCAGCTTGTCTTTTCATTCTCTAAACAGGGTCTTTCACAGGACAAAACAAGTGGAGGTTTTAAATTCCCATTTAGAAAAGCCTGACTTCTACTTGAGAGTGCTGAACAGGGCCGCTCCATTGGTTATGGCTCGTGAGGGCAGATCACGGGTCTAATTCCTGTTTGGCTGTGCTCACTCAGCTTTACAATAGCTCACCCACCATGGGCTTAACTCTATTCAGTGGCCACAGGTCAGTGTTTTTCAGGACATCACAAAAGGATGCGCTGAGAAAGAGTGGTCCACTGCTGAGAGAACAACTTGAAGGCAAGTCCCCAGTGATCCGAAAGTGATCTGTAGCATGTCCCCCTTCTTAGAAAACTGGAAAATGCACCATCGTCAGTAGAAAGTGAAAGCCAGCATTCAAAATGCCGGGAGACCTCTCGGGCCGTTTCATCACAACATAAGGCAACAAGCAGATGTGAATTCATTGGGTGAATTTAACCAATACAGAGAGCCAAAACACACATGGAATTCCAAACCAGAAATAATCTCAAGTTGGAGGCATCTAGTGCCCTTGTCTACAATGATTGCTTTCACCACATAAAAGTCAAATCCACTGCATGAGGCAAATCCTGCCTGGGCTCAGTTTGAGGGCTGCTGCCATGGAGACCACAAGAGGGGAGATTTTCTGACAGGCTGCCGGCATGAAAGGAATGGATTACAGCTCCATCTTATGTAAATTTCCACTGGGGAGAAAAAGATTAAAAGGAAAACAATCATGCTTTAGTCATTCTCATTTAGGGTAATAAGATCCTTTAATTCCTTCTTGGAAAAAGAGGCAACAGCTGTCCTGTCATAAACGCTAAGACACTTTGCTCGACATTTTTCAGGAACCCAATCTTTAGCTGAAACTCTGACCTAATGGTTGCACTGAGTTTATGTTTTTAGGAGGAAGATAGATTTTCTTTAAACATATGACATAAGCCCACTGGCCCCAGACATGAAGAATTTAGAACGAATTGTACCAACCTCAGTTTCTGAAGTGGACAGAGAAATTTTATCCTTCTTGCCTCACCATGTCCAGGCCAAGTGGGTCTGAAGGAGGGTGAACTGTTAGGTAAACACTATTTCACAGGGTCATCAAGTGAACGTTGTATGTTTTCTCCTACAGACTTTATTCTCTTTTCACTTTGGCTGCAACGCCCAACTTTCTTGTGGGATGCACCTGACCCCAGCTCTCAGCCCACATGGTCACTTTAAGTTACTTTAGTGAATGACCGTATCTCACGTACACAGCTTATTGTTGTGGCTGCTTTATTATTATCATTATTATTATGGAACTTCTTCTCAGGCAGGGTAACCTGCTCAAGGTATCAAAGCTGGTAAGTGGGAACCCTGGTGGTCTTATTCCAGAGTCCATATACTCAAGTGTTTCTGCTCTGTGCTTCTGCCATGTTGAATGTCCCTCTCTGGTCTCCATCTATTATTATCCCAGAATAATAGCTCCTCTTAATTGTTTTTTTCAAGGGCACAGAAGAAGTATGGAGTGTTTCTTAAATGAATCATCTAGAGAAGTTTATCTTACTTTGGGAATTCTACCGGCAGCTTAGGGTAGGGGAAATTTTGTTTTTCTCTGACCCCCTCTAGGGGGAAAAGATGGTGAGGGGATGAGATAGAAATGATTGTATTCTCTCTTTGCTCAGGTAATGGGGAAGCAGCTTACAAGCTGTGAAGTTTAGAGTAATTCAGGAAACCGAACTTGCAGCTGTCAGAGATGGTGCCCAGTGTCTAGGTACAGCAGCCTGTGGGCCCAGAAAGAGCTGGAAGTCGAATGCATAGCTCAGATCCCCAGGAAGGCGGTAGAGCCAGGACTCACGTATCAGAGGCATTTAATACCCACGAGAGCAGGGGTTGTGTCAGTTTTGTTCACCGGCTGGATCAGCTGGATTGGTTCCTGGCCAACATCCGTAAACACTTGTTGAATGAAAAAATGAATGAATGAATGAATGCCAGCAGATGCTGGCAGGACGTCTATTTCTTCAGTCAACATGAAGGTGAAGAATATCAAAAATAGGAGGATTTAGACAATCCTCAGGAGTTTTCAGCTGCCATGTATCCTGACTTCATATTCCTAATAATTATGTTATTTAATTCAATCTTTCTTTTTAAAAAATAACTCCCTTTTCTTCTTTACCTTCAGATTTCCATCCCACCTGCTAGCTCAAGTCCTTTATGGCCTAAAATATCTTACCTTGATCCTGTGTCTTTGTCTATAACCTCTCTATTTCTACTTCTCCTTTTAGCCAAATTCCTTCGGTCATTTATAGTTTTGTTTCCTCCTCTTTTTCTATGCACTTCCTCAAACCTGTTGCTGACCACTCCCATCCCCCCGCCCCCAGTCCCCTCAACCCCACCAAAGTATTATCATCAATGTCCAACATTTTACCAACCTAGTGAAGACATTGCAGTTCTTTATATTAATGAAATACATAATACTTTAGTTGCATTTGAAAGAGCTGCCCATTCAGGGTGAAAATGATAGTTGTGACATCATTTGATCCTGATTCTACTCCTAATTCTCAGACTACTCTTTGTTTGCAAGGTTTCTCTTCCTTTGTTTACGTGGTAGGTGGGGTCCTATGCGGCTCTGTCTTCTGGCCACTGTTTGTCTTGCTTGCTTCCTTACCTAGGCCCTGTGTTTTAGCTCACAAATGGTCACATGATCCAGCCAGGCCAACCAAAGTCTTCCCTGGGAGTTTTGTTAGAATTATCAGGAAGCCAAATTCTCCTTTCTTGGAGACAATTGGCTTTAAAAATCACGTCAGTCTGGAACTACCAATGACTATTTTCTCTAGGAGCAGAGAGCTAGCCTGAGAATAAAGTCAAAACATGGGAAAGCAGCATGGAGAAACACGTTGTCATCATGTTGCTTCTGGATCTAGCCATATCTGAAGCTTAAATTAATCCTGGATTCTAAAGTTATATGAATGAATATATCTGTTTTTAAGAGCAGGTTTGAGTTGTGTTTCTGACACTTGCAACCAAGAGTTTTGCAAAATATACCTTCCACCATCTTCCTGTTTCCAGTGTGGTCCTCACATCTACAACTTCTCCACTCTGCTGCCAGAGGGATTAATATAAGATGTACAACTGGCAGTGCTATTCCCCTGTTTAATATCTTTTAATGGCTCCCCAGAGCCTTCTCAGGGGAGGCAAACTCAAAAGTCTTGAGGGAACAGGCAGATGATGTAAATAAGGGAAGCAGGCCAGGTGGAATACAGTAGAAAGAGGTTCATCTGGAGATAAGTGCCCTGCCTCCAGCCAGGACATTTTTCAGTGTATTCAGAATGCAAACACTGTGTGCCTGTCAAACACGACACATCTGAAGGTTGGGTTTGGCCTCTGGGCTCTAAGTTTGCAAAGTCTGGCCTAGGTTGCAAGTTCAAGCTCCTGCACACAGTCCGGGAGGCGTTTGCAGTTAAGCCGCTGACAATTCCGCAGTCAAGCCGCTGACAGTTCCCAAGACACGTTTCCCGCCATTAGGTGCTCTGGTAATACTAAACTGGTGCTAACGTTCTTTTCACTGACCCGTGCTTTTGCTTGTGCTCTTCCTTTACCTGGATCCTCATTCCACCCCCTCCTTCTATCATCATCTTCATCTTGCTAAATCCAACTTGTTCTTCAATATTCATCTCATGTGTTATCAGCTCCAGGGATCCTCCTCTTGAAAAGACGTTTGTCCTTCCTCCATGCTTTTACAGCCGGCCATATTCTTCTCTGTCACTGCATCCGATATGTATGCCAGACCTTGTTGATTGCTTACTCACAACCATTGCTTCTCCCGTTTACTTGCTGGCAGAATTTGCCTCTCTCAGCAAAGGCTGAAAAAACCTGATACTCTTTCCCAGCCTGCCTTGCAGCTAAGGTCTGGGACGTGATCCAATCCTGCTCAGAGGGGTTGGATGGGAAATCACCTAATGGACTCTTGGGAAAAATTTACCTCCATGGCAAAAAAGAAGCGATGCAGAGAATGCCCTTCCTGTTCATTTCTTCCATTTCATATAGTTCTATGAGGAGTGGTGTTTGGAGCTGCAGCAGCCGTCTTGTGACTATGAGGATAAAGCCAAGAGAGTCACGGAGAGGGTGAAGCAGATCCCTGCAATCCCTGAGCCGCTGAACCAACTTGGGAACTTATCTTTCAGACTTTTTGGTATGTGAGATATAGTAATAACAACCTGTTGCCTAAGTCACATTTTAGGGGCTGTTCTTGTCACTTGTAGGTGAAAACATTCTAAATGAGTCAACATATTATGTTCACATTGCCTTTGTGCTTTTCTTTTCTATTATTCTGTAAGTTATTTGTGGAGAAGGATGATTTCACACTCATATTTTTATCACTGATGTCTAACACAGAGTAGGAACTCAGTAAATTAAAAAAAAATTTTAATCGAAGTATAGTTGATTTACAATGTTGGGTGACTCAGTTATACATATATATATTCTTTTTCATATTCTTTTCCATTATGATTTATCACAGGATATTGAATATAGTTCCCTGTGCTATACTGTAGGACCTTGTTGTTTATATATCCTATGTATAATAGTTTGCATCTGCTAATCCCAAACTCCCAATCCTTCCCTCCCCCAGTATCCCCCCCGCCGCACCGACCTTGGCAACTACAAGTCTGTTCTCTGTGTCTGTGAGTCTGTTACTGTTTCATAGATATGTTCATTTGTGTCATATGTTAGATTCCAAATATAGGTGATATTATACAGTATTTGTCTTTCTCTTTCTGACTTACTTCGCTTAGTGTGATAATCTCTAGGTCCATCGATGTGTGATGTTCATCAAAGTATTTATTTTTCCATAATTTTCCCACTAGGAACTGCAGTAAACAATGTGTGCCAGACAATGTCTGTCCCATTTAGGAGATAGCCCCTGAGTGTTGGGGAGTGGAAATGTCAGTGAATCATATATAGGTAATCCCCTGGGGATTTAAGGGAATGAAGGATCTGGTACAAGTATAAGGTCATCTCAGTGGAATTGACTAGTACTATTCAAATTGTTTATTCAGACCTTATGAAAGCTTACTGCAAAGCCTAACACGTATATCAGATGAAAATTGCATTGGTTGGAGAAGGGAAGAGGTGCTGGGTGCTTACATCCCCCTCCTCCATGCTGGGCCTCTCTCATGTCCTGCTGCTGTCCCTAAGGCCCCTTTTCTGACCCTGTCCCCAGGGCTCAGTGAGACAGAAGTGAAAGCTGCCTTCATAATCAAATCCATCAAACACCTTGGACTTCTCTTGATCCTTAGCTACTGCCTAAACTCTGTCACTAAAAGTTGGAGGTTGCCCTTAGCTACTTGGAGGCTTGTGAGATTCCATTTTTATTAAAATATTTAGAGAATTACACTAGCTTTGGCTAAAAATGGCGCCGCAAATCAAAAAGGCACAGTTACTTTGGAGAATCCATTTGGCAGCCCCAGTTCTCTAAGTACATACGTTTAATTTTATGGTTTGTTATACAAATCATTTGAACTCATCGCATCAGAGGGAGCCCATGTATTTTGGAAACTCCTGTAAACTAAGAGCAGACATTCTTTGGGCTGTTTTATTCTTACTTGTAAGGGAGAAATGTCACTTTAGATTTCAACGTTGACTCACAGAGAAGCCATTTCCCTTTTCTCATTTCCACATCCATGCTAACTTAAGTCCTGATTGCTTCATATCTTCTTGGCTCTGAATTTTAGATAGTGGAGTCAGATCTTCATGTAATCCAGAGTCTCAGAGTCTGCAACTTCTGCAGCCAGGAAAGTGCCTTATATAACAGTGTTGTTAAGGTGGAGAGTTTGAGTGGGGGTGAGCGTGGAGGCTGCTATGGTGATGACATTATTCCTAGATCATTAATGACCCCGACACACGAGAAGCCGTGTCTGAGTATGTGTGGGTGTGTGTATTTTCTAAGGAGAGGAGGTTAGATTATATTTCCATTTTTTTTCATGGTCACCAGTTTTTTTACCATTTGGTTTCAGAAAATTTAAATCTTCAGCTTTGATGAATTACAACCCGTGGCCAACAAACTCCCCTATATCCTCAAACTCTTGGCTGGGTTCCCCTCACTTTTCCCTGAATCGTGTCTCTTCTCCAAGGAAACAATATTCTTGAAGCCCCCTCGATTTCAGTCTGCTTTTTCTCCCATACCCCATGTAACTCAGGGTGGAAAGATACTTTTTTTTCCTCTTTCATTAACAACAGGACTTTGAGATCTTTATACTATTCCCTTCATGTTATAGCTCCTTTGCAGCCCATGTCATCTGTCCATCCATCCATCTATCGACCCACCCACACATCCATCCATTCAACACATATTTGTTGAGCGCTTTCTATCAGGAATTTTTCTAGGAGCTGAGGATACAGTAGTGAACAAGCTGAGCATGTCCCTGGTGTCACAGAGATTACAACAATAGCCAAATAAACATTAAATACAGTGTCAGAAAGTAAAAGTGCTATGAAGAAAAATTGCAGTGGCCATGAGACTGGGCCTCTCAGATCTCCTTCTGCAGGATGTGTGAGTGACTGAGAGCTCCAGCAGCCACGTTCTCAAATCCATTGCTGTGCTGCCTGGGACCCTGCTTCACAGGGTCTGCTCTCTGCCAGTAACTGAGCATGGCAGGGACGTTAAGATGGATGCAGGGAGCTTTAGCTGGAGTACTCTCTGAAGGTCTTGTGGAAATTTTCTTAGAAGTGTATTGTAGTCTAAGACCCTCCCCCTCACCTCTCTCCCTCCCTCCCTCCCTCCCTCCCTCCCTTCCTTCCTTCCTTCCTTCCTTCCTTCCTTCCTTCCTTCCTTCCTCCCTTCCTTCCCTCTCTCCTTCACTCAGGAGCAGACCTTCATTGCAGCTCTTCCAGCCCATTCCAGTTACAGTAAGTCCCCTACATATGAGCCTTCAAGCTGCGAACTTTCAAAGATGCGATCACGTGTTCCATCAATGTCAGGCGTGAGTGAGATTGCAGCTTGCCCTCCGTCTACTACTGCTGAGGATCCTTCAGCTCTACCATCTCCCACCTCCTCTCCCTCCTCCAGTCAGTAACTTTTCTTGCCTGTTCACTTGATGCCAGCCCCTATACGCCAGCAGTTGTACTGTACTACTGTACTTTGCAGGGTACTGTACTGTAAGATTAAAAATGTTTTCTTTATTTTTTGTGTGTTTGTTTTTTATGTATTATTTGTGTGACAAGTATTATAAACCTATTACAGTACAGTACCATATAGCCGATTGTGTTAGTTGGGTACCTAGGCTAACTTTGTTGGACTTACGAACAAATTGGACTTACGAACGCGCTCTCGGAATGAAACTCTTTCATGTGTAGGGGACTTACTGTGCCTCCTTTTACTTTCTCATGTTTTCCCTGATAAAATTGTGCATTTCTTATCCCATCTTGGCATCTTTTTCCTAGAGGACCTGGACTAACACAAGACTAAGGCAGCCTGAAAGAAGCCTTGGAGGGGGTACTTTAGATAAGTGACCAGTAAAGGCCCCTCACGACAGGTGGCATTTGTTTAGGAACTTGATTGCAGTGAGGGGATGATCCATGCAAACACCTGGGGGAGGTAGCCTTCTGGAAGAAGGAAGAAGGAAGGGCACATGTGGAGACTTTGTGCCTTGGTTTTCTGAGGGGTCCTTTAAAACTGCTGAGGTGTGGGGAGCAAGATTAGGCAGATCTCTGGGTTCCCTCCAAGCTCACTCCCATTTCGAGTGGCTCTACCTTTATCTGCTTTGCATATTTGGCTTCCCCGAAAATTTTAGATGAACAAAAAGTTCAGGTTTAAAAAAAGATACTCTGAAAACCAGTGTTCTGGATGGACTCTGTGATCTCTGCCCTATTTTATGACTCTATCAGTCCATTGGCTATGGGAAGAATGGGCAGTGGAAGAAACTGCCTCTATTTGGAAGCCTAATTGTTCCACAGAGATACTGGATTAGTGTGGGGCAGGTGTAGATAAGGGGAATTAGAGTAAGTGATTAAAGGACTTGATGCACGGAGTCTGGTGGAGGGAGTGGGGCTTGATAACGTGGGGGAATTTCATGTTAAGCTCTGAAGCCCTACAGTTGGATGGCAGCCAGAGGAGACTGGTATATATCAAGTAGGCAGAAGTGGACAAAGGATGGCCGGGAGGGGGTGAGGGTTAAAGGGTTGTCCTCCATGTGCACTGGAGAGGTGTTTAGAGAAACAGTGGAGGATGACAGCTGTGCTCAAGGATTTTGGTTTCAACATGTAAAATATTAAAATTGCCCAGAAGAAAGTTGACAGAATTTACCTCTTTCCGGGGGGGGGGGGGGGGTTGATACCTGAACTTATAAAAATTTCCTGGCACTTTTTTAGTGTTAAAACTATATTTTTTTCCCCTGAGTTTTCAGTAGAAAGAGAGGTTGGCAGTAGTAATGCAAAGACTGAGCTGGCTGTGAGAGGCTTTTTTTCCCCTCCAGCCCTGTTTTTTTTTTTTGTTTTTTAGTTGAAGTATAGTTAATTTACAATGTTGTGTTAGTTTCGAGTGTATGGCAGAGTGATTCATATATATATATATATATATATATATATATACACACACACACATATATATATTTTTTTCAGATTCTTTTCCTTTATAGGTTATTACAAGATATTGAGTATAGTTTCGTGTACTATGCAGAAGGTCCTTGTTTACCTACTTACTATATAGTAGAGTGTATATATTAATCCCAAACTTCTAATTTATCTCCCTTCCCCCCCACCCTCTGCTATCCCCCTTGGTAGCCATAAGTTTGTTTCCTATGTCTTTGAGTCTATTTCTGTTTTGTAAGTAAGTTCATTTATATCATTTTTTTAAGATTCCACCTATAAGTGATAGCATATGATATTTGTCTTTCTCTGTCTGACTTACTTCACTTAATATGATAATCTCTAGGTCCACCCACGTTGCTGCAAATGGCATTATTTCATTCTTTATTATGGCTGAGTAATATTTCATTGTATATATACTACATCTTCTTTATCCATTCTTCTGTTGATGGACATTCAGTTTACTTCCATGTCTTGGCTATTATGAGTAGTGCTGCAGTGAACATTGGGGTGCATGTATCTTTTTGAATTAGAATTTTCTCCAGGTATTTGCCCAGGAGTGGAATTGCAGGATCATATGGTAACTCTATTTTTTTGTTTTTTAAGGAACCTCCATACTGTTCTGCATAGTGGCTGCACCAATTTATATTCCCACCAACAGTGTAGGAGGGTTCCTTATTCTCCACATCCTCTCCAGCATTTATTATTTGTAGACTTATTAATGATGGCCATTCTGACTGGTGTGAGGTAATACCTCATCATAGTTTTCGTTTGTATTTCTCTAATAATTAGCGATATTGAGCATTTTTTCATGTGCCTATTGGCCATCTGTATGTCTTCTTTGGGGAAATATCTATTTAGGTCTTCTACCCATTTTTTGATTGGGTTGTTTGGTTTTTGATATTAATCTGTATGAGCTGTTTGTATATCTTGGAAATTAATCCCTTGTTGGTAGCATTGCTTGCAAATATTTTCTCCCAGTCCTCCTCCTCGTCTTGTTTATCATTTCCTTTGCTGTGCAAAACGTTTTAAGTTTAATTAGGTCCATTTGCTTATTTTTGTTTTTATTTTCTTTACCTTAGGAAATGGATCAAAAAATATTGCTGTGATTTATATCAGAGTGTTCTGCCTATATTTTCCTCAAGGAGTTTTATAGAATCTGGTCTTACATTTAGGTCTTGAATCCATTTTGAGTTTATTTTTGTATATGGTGTTAGAGAATGTTCTAATTTCATTCTTTTACATGTAGCTGTCCAGTTTTCCCAGCACCACTTACTGGGGAGACTGTCTTTTCTCCATTGTATATTCTTGCCTCCTTTGGCATAGATTAATTGACCCTAATTGTATGGGTTTAGTTTTGTGCTTTCATTTTTTAATTTATTTTTTTAAACATCTTTATTGGGTATAATTGTTTTGCAGTGGTGTGTTAGTTTCTGCTATATAACAAAATGAATCAGCTATACGTATACATATATCCCCATATCCCCTCCCTCTTACGTCTCCCACCCACCCTGCCTATCCCACCCCTCTAGCTGGACACAAAGCACTGAGCTAATCTCCCTGTGTTATGTGGCTGCTTCCCACTAGCTATCTATTTTACATTTGGTAGTGTAAATGTCACTCTCTCACTTCGTCCTAGCTTACCCTTCCCCCTCCCTGTGTCCTCAAGTCCATTCTCTACATCTGCATCTTTATTCCTGTCCTGCCCCTAGGGTCTTCAGAACCATTTATTTTTCTTAGATTCCATATATATGTGTTAGCATACAGTATTTGTTTTTCTCTTTCTGACTTACTTCACTCTGTATGACAGACTCTAGGTCCATCCCCCTCACTATAAATAACTCAGTTTCATTTCTTTTTATGGCTGAGTAATATTCCATTGTATATATGTGCCACATCTTCTTTATTCATTCATCTGTCAGTGGACACTTAGGTTGCTTCCATGTCTGGCTATTGTAAATAGAGCTGCAATGATCACTGTGGTATGTGACTCTTTTTGAATTATGGTTTTCTCAGGGTATATGCCCAGTAGTGGGATTGCTGGGTCGTATGGTAGTTCTATTTTTAGTTTTTTAAGGAACTTCCATACTGTTCTCCATAGTGGTTGTATCAATTTACATTCCCACCAATAGTGCAAGAGGGTTCCCTTTTCTCCACACCCTCTCCAGCATTTATTGTTTGTAGATTTTTTGATGATGGCCATTCTGACCGGTGTGAGGTGATACCTCATTGTAGTTTTGATTTGCATTTCTCTAATGATTAGTGATGTTGAGCATCCTTTCATGTGTTTGTTGGCAATCTGTATATCTTCTTTGGAGAAATGTCTGTTTAGGTCTTCTGCCCATTTTTGGATTGGGTTGATTTTTTTTTTTTTTTGATATTGAGCTGCATGAGCTGCTTGTAAATTTTGGAGATTAATCCTATGTCAGTTGCTTCATTTGCAAATATTTTCTCCCATTCTGAGGGTTGTCTTTTTGTTCTGCTTATGGTTTCCTTTGGTGTGCAAAAGCTTTTAAGTTTCATTAGGTCCATTTGTTTATTTTTGTTTTTATTTCCATTTTTCTGGGAGGTGGGTCAAAAAGCATCTTGCTGTGATTTATGTCATAGAGTGTTCTGCCTATGTTTTCCTCTAAGAGTTTTATAGTGTCTGGCCTTACCTTTAGGTCTTTAACCCATTTTGAGTTTATTTTTGTGTATGGTGTTAGGGAGTGTTCTAATTTCATTCTTTTTACATGTAGCTGTCCAGTTTTCCCAGCCCACTTATTGAAGAGGCTATCTTCTCTCCACTGTATATTCTTACCTCCTTTATCAAAGGTAAGGTGACCATATGTGTGTGGGTTTATCTGTGGGCTTTGTATCGTGTTCCATTGATCTATATTTCTGTTTTTGTGCCAGTACCATACTGTCTTGATTCCTGTAGCTTTGTAGCGTAGTCTGAAGTCTGGGAGCCTGATTCTTCTAGCTCTGTTTTTCTTTCTCAGGATTGCTTTGGTTATTTGGGGTCTTTTGTGTTTCCATACAAATTGTGAAATTTTTTTGTTCTAGTTCTGTGAAAAATGCCCTTGGTAGTTTGAGAGGGATTGCATTGAATCTGTAGATTGCTTTGGGTAGTACAGCCATTTTCCCAATGTTGATTCTTCCAATCCAAGAACATGGTATATCTCTTCATCTGTTTGTATCATCTTTAATTTCTTTCATCAGTGTCTTACAGTTTTCTGCATACAGGTCTTTTGTCTCCTTAGGTAGGTTTATTCCTAGGTATTTTATTCTTTTTGTTGCAATGGTAAATGGGAGTGTTTCCTTAATTTCTCTTTCAGATTTTTCATCATTAGTGTATAGGAATGCAAGAGATTTCTGTGCAATAATTTTGTATCCTGGTACTTTACCAAATTCATTGATTAGCTCTAGTAGTTTTCTGGTAACATCTTTAGGATTCTCTATGTTTAGTATCATGTCATCTGCAAACAGTGATGGTTTTACTTCTTTTCCGATTTGGATTCCTTTTATTTCTTTTTCTTTGATTGCTGTGGCTAAAACTTCCAATACTATGTTGAATAATAGTGGTGAGAGTGGGCAACCTTGTCTTTTTCCTAATCTTAGTGGAAATGGTTTCAGTTTTTCACCATTGAGAATGATGTTGGCTCTGGTTTTGTTATATATGGCCTTTATTATGTTTTTATTTTTATTTTATTTTTTGAAGACACAAAACTTAATTTAATAGAAATTTCGTTTGTCGTTCTTACATTCTCAGTATGAGCCAAGCTAGAACCTGCTGCGCCACTCGGAAGTGGCCCAGTCTTGGGGGCAGGGGCGAAAGGAGAGAGGGAGGTCAGAGCTCAGGCCTTAGGAGCCCCATTCTTTCTCAGTGCTGGGGAGCTGGTGATGTCACCCTCTTCTCCTACCCCCCTGTGGGATCCAGGAAGGAGAGCAGATGGAACCTTGGGCCTCGGGCATCTCCTCCACACCACACCCCACCCCGAGTCCCCAAGTTGGAGGGGAACTAAGGGATCTGGGGAGATAAGGGGACAACAGAAAGCAAAGATGTCAAATCAAGAACGATGAAGGCCAGGGTTGAGGGCTGAAGGAGATTCAGAAACAAAACATCAGTTAAAAAAAACAAACAAACAAAAAAAAGGGAGGGTGGGAAACAAAACAAAATCCACCCCAAATTGGAACCTGCCTGAAAAAAAAGGAAAGTTCTCTAGTCTCATAGAGACATTATTTTGCACGGTGCATGGCCGGCTCTGTGGCTGGAGCACTCAGGCCTCAGTCCAGCCCTGGAGGCGGCAGTGTGGCCCCTGCAGCTCACCCTTGGCCTGGCCAGCGACAGCGTCTTCCTTCTCGTCCTCCACTTTCTCATCCTCCTCCTCCCTCCTCCTCCTTTAGCCTCTGCTCTTCATCTTGCTTGTCCTTCATTTGTTTTTCTGCTACCTTCATGACACCCCATGTCTCATTGCCAAACTCCTCAGCATATGCCTCATTGTTGGTGATGAGGAAGTTGTCAAAGATGGTGCCAGACTTGACCTGCCTGGAGATCAGAGATCCAAGCCCAGTACAGCAAAGTTTTCATAGGCATAGATGTTGCTATCAGGGGAGTACTCAGGGTTGTCGATCTCTGGGTGGATCCAAATGCCCTTGTAATCTGGGTTGTCAATCTGCCAGGGCTTCCACTCCCCCTTGGACTCTGGGTTCTGAATCACTGTTGGTTCCCATTCTCCATCCATCTCTCCATCCCAGTCCTCGGGCTTCTTAGCATCAGGGTCAGGAATGTGCTCAGGCTTGTCCCAGTCCTCAGGCTTGGAGTCTGTAGGGTCATCAGTCTTGGCTCACTCGTCCCAGTCTCCAGGCTTTGCAGCATCAGGATCCTTTATCTTCTTGGGGGGCAAGAAATCCCAATCATCCTCCGAGGAGCCTGACTCCACCTGGCTGTTGTCAGTCTTTAGCTCACAGGTATTATCAGGCCACACAACCAGCATGTAAAGGTGTGTGAATTCATCGTCTTTGCAATGGATATCCTTGTTAATCAGCACGTTCTTGCCCTTGTAGTTGAAGATGACATGAACCTTCTTGGTGCCAGGGCCACAGATGTCCGGGCCAAACATGATGTTGTATTCGGAGTCTCCACGCATGTCTCTCTGGTCCAGACCATCTGGAAATAGCTTCAAGTAGCCACCCCCACAGTCAATGTTCCGTTCGCGTTTCACAGTGAACTGCACCACCAGTGTATGACCCTTATTGCTGAAGGGCTCGAATCTGGCCAACACAGTGTAAGACCGGGCACCCTGGCTTGTCTGCAGCCCTTTATCTTTCTCCTGGTCACCATAGAACTTGCCGGAACTGAGAACGAATTTGCCAAAATCCGATTGTGTTTGGATTCGATCCAGCACTCAGTCCACCCGTTTCCATCCAGAAACTGTTCCTTGAAGTAAATGGCGGGTTCAGCGGTGGCCAGGCCAAGAAGGCGGAGCAACAGCAGCATGGGCAGCAGCATGGCAGGCCGAGGGGGTTGTGGTGCGTGGGCCCTTTAAGTCGCTTTTCGAGCAGTAGCTCTGCAGTAGGGACTGGCCTTTATTATGTTGAGGTAAGTTCCCTCTATGCCTACTGTCCGGAGGGTTTTTATCATAAATGGGTGTTGAATTTTGTTGAAAGCTTTTTCTGCATCTATTGAGATGATCATGTGGTTTCTATACTTCAATTTCTTAGTATGGTTTATCACATTGATTGATTTTCATATATTGAAGAATCCTTGCATTCCTGGGATAAACCCCACTTGATCATGGTGTATGATCCTTTTAATGTGCTGTTGGATTCTGTTTGCTAGTATTTTGTTGAGGATATTTCCATCTATGTTCATCAGTGATATTGGCCTGTAGTTTTCTTTCTTTGTAACATCTTTGTCTGGTTTTGGTATCAGGGTGATGGTGGCCTCGTAGAATGAGTTTGGGAGTATTCCTCCCTCTGCTATATTTTGGAAGAGTTTGAGAAGGATAGGTGATAGCTGTTCTCTAAGTGTTTGATAGAATTTGCCTGTGAAGCCATCTGGTCCTGGGCTTTTGTTTGCTGGAAGGTTTTTAATCACAGTTTCAATCTCAGTGCTTGTGATTGGTCTGTTTATATTCTCTATTTCTTCCTGGTTCAGTCTCGGAAGGTTGTACATTTCTAAGAATTTGTCCATTTCTTCCAGGTTTTCCATTTTATTGGCATAGAGTTGCTTGTAGTAATCTCTCATGATCCTTTGTATTTCTGCAGTGTCAGTTATTACTTCTCCTTTTTCATTTCTAATTCTATTGATCTGAGTCTTCTTCCTTTTTTTCTTGATGAGTCTGGCTAATGGTTTATCAATTTTGTTTATCTTCTCAAAGAACAAGCTTTTAGTTTTATTGATCTTTGTTATCATTTCCTTCATTTCTCTTTCATTTTTTCTGATCTGATCTTTATGATTTCTTTCCTTCTGCTAAATTTGGGGTTTTTCTGTTCTTCTTTCTCTAATTGCTTTAGGTGTAAGGTTAGGTTGTTTATTTGAGGTGTTTCTTGAGGTAGGATTGTATTGCTATAAACTTCCCTCTTAGAACTGCTTTTGCTGCATCCCATAAGCTTTGGGTCATTGTGTTTTCATTATCATTTGTTTCTAGGTATTTTTTGATTTCCTCCTTGATTTCTTCAGTGATCTCTTGGTTATTTAGTAGTGTATTGTTTAGCCTCCATGCATTTGTATTTTTTACAGAATTTTTTCCTGTAATTGATATCTAGTCTCATAGCATTGTGGTCGGAAAAGATGCTTGATATGATTTCAATTTTCTTAAATTTATCAAGGCTTGATTTGTGACCCAGGATATGATTTATCCTGGAGAATGTTCCATGATCACGTAAGAAGAAAGTGTATTCTGTTGTTTTGGATGGAATGTCCTATAAATATCAATTAAGTCCATCTTGTTTAATGTATCATTTAAAGCTTGTGTTTCCTTATTTATTTTTGTTTTGGATGATCTGTCCATTGGTGAAAATGGGGTGTTAAAGTCCACTACTATGATTGTGTTACTGTTGATTTCCCTTTTTATGGCTGTTAACATTTGCCTTATGTATTGAGGTGCTCCTATGTTGGGTGCATAAATATTTACAATTGTTATATCTTCTTCTTGGATTGATCCCATGATCATTATGTCGTGTCCTTCTTTGTCTCTTGTCATAGTCTTTATTTTAAAGCCTATTTTGTCTGATACAAGAATTGCTACTCCAGCTTTCTTATGATTTCCATTTGCATGGAATATCTTTTGCCATCCCCTCACTTTCAATCTGTATGTGTCCCTAGGTCTGAAGTGGGTGTCTTGCAGACAGCATATATATGGGTCTTGTTTCTGTATCTATTCAGTCAGTCTATGTCTTTTGGTTGGAGCATTTAATCCATTTACATTCAAGGTAATTATCGATATGTATGTTCCTATTACCATTTTCTTAATTGTTTTGGGTTTGTTATTGTAGGTCTTTTCCTTCTCTTGTGTTTCCTGTCTAGAGAAGTTTCTTAGCATTTGTTTTAAAGCTGGTTTGGTGGTGCTGAATTCTCTTAGCTTTTGCTTCTCTGTAAAGGTTTTAATTTCTCTGTAGAATCTGAATGGGATCCTTGCTGGGTAGAGTAATCTTGGTTGTAAGTTTTTCCCTTTCATCACTTTAAATATGTCCTGCCACACCCTTCTGGCTTGTAGAGTTTCTGCTGAGAAATCATCTGTTAACCTTATGGGGATTCCCTTGTATGTTATTTGTTGCTTTTCCCTTGCTGCTTTTAATACTTTTTCTTTGTATTTAATTGTTGATAGTTTGATTAATATGTGTCTTGGCATGCTTCTCCTTGGATTTATCCTGTGTGGGAGTGTCTGAGCTTCCTGGACTTGATTGACTTATTTCCTTTCCCATGTTAGGGAAGTTTTCAACTATAACCTCTTCAAATATTTTCTCAGTCCCTTTCTTTTTCTCTTCTTCTTCTGGGACCCCTATAATTTGAATGTTGGTGCATTTAATGTTGTTGCAGTTGTCTCTGAGACTGTCCTCAATTCTTTTTTCTTTATCCTGCTCTGTGTTAGTTATTTCCAGTATTTTATAGTCCAAGTCACTTATTGTTCTTCTGCCTCAGTTATTCTGCTATTGATTCCTTCTAGAGAATTTTTAATTTCATTTATTGTGTTGTTCATCGTTGCTTGTTTGCTCTTTAGTTCTTCTAGGTCCTTATTAAACATTTCTTGTATTTTCTCCATTGTATTTCCAAGATTTTGTGTCATCTTTACTATCATTACTCTGAATTCTTTTTCAGGTAGACTGCCTATTTCCTCTTCATTTGTTTGGTATGGTGGGTTTTTACTTTGCTCCTTCACCTTCTGTGTTTTTCTCTGTCTCCTCATTTTGCTTAACTTACTGCCTTTGAGGTCTCCTTTTCACAGGCTGTAGGTTCGTAGTTCCCATTGTTTTTGGTGTCTGCCCCCAGTGGGTAAGATTGGTTCAGTGGGTTGTGTAGGCTTCCTGGTGGAGGGGACTAGTGGATGTGTTCTGGTGGATGAGGCTGGATCTTGTGTTTCTGGTGGGGCGGACCACATCCAGTGGTGTGTTTTGGGGTGTCTGTAAACTTAATATGACTTTAAGCAGCCTCTCTTCTAATGGGTGGAGTTGTGTTCCTGTCTTGCTAGTTGTTTGGCATGGGTTTTCCAGCACTGTTGCTTGCTGGTTTTTGAGTGGAGCTGGGTCTTAGCGTTGAGATGGAGATCTCTGCCAGAGTTTTCACCGTTTGATATTACGTGTGGCCAGGAGGTCTCTGGTGGACCAATGTTCTGAACTTGGCTCTCTCACCTAAGAGGCTCAGGCCTGATACCTGGCTGCAGCATGAAGACCCTGTCAGCCACATGGCTCAGAAGAAAAGAGAGGAAAAAAAAGAAATAATAAAATAAAATAAAGTTATTAAAATAAAAAATTAAAAAATATTTTATTAAAAATAAAAAAGTAATAAAGAAAAGAAAGAAGAGAGCAACGAAACCAATGAACAAATCCACCAATGATAACAAGAGCTAAAAACTAGACTAAAAAAAACAAACAAATCCCAAAAATCCCCCAAAACAAACGGACAGACAGAACCCTAGGACAAATGGTAAAAGCAAAGCTATACAGACAAAATCACACAAAGACGCATACACATACACACTCACAAAAAGAGAAAAAGGAAAAAAAAACATATATATTAAAAAAAAGGAAGAAAGCAACCAAATCAATAAACAAATCTACCAATGATAATAAGCTGTAAATACTAAACTAAGATAAACATAAAACCAGAAACAAATTAGATGGAGAAAGCAAACCCCAAGTCTACAGTTGCTCCCAAAGTCCGCCATCTCAATTTTGGGATGATTCATTGTCTGTTCAGGTATTCCACAGATACAAGCTACATCAAGTTCCTCTGATCCTGAGGCTGCTGGGAGAAATTTCCCTTTCTCTTCTTTGTTCGCACAGATCCTGGGGTTCAGCTTTAGATTTGGCTCTGCCCTGTATATAGGTCACCTGAGGGTGTCTGTTCCCTTTTGGGAAGTCTGAGGTCTTCTGCCAGCATTCAGTAGGTGTTCTGTAAGAGTTGTTCCACATGTAGATGTATTTGTGGGGAGGAAGTTGATCTCCATGGCTTAATCCTCCACTATCTTGAAAGTCCCCCCTATTTTTGTCCTTTTTATCCTGTTCCATTGCTCTATGTGTCTGTTTTTTGTGCCAGTACAATGCTGTTTTGACTACTGTAGCTTTGTAATATAATCTGAAGTCAGGGAGCATGATTCCTCCAGCTCCATTCTTCTTTCTCAAGATTATTTCCCTAGTTGGGGTCCCCTCCAGTCCTTAAAAGACTGTGTAGGGAACGCCAAAACCACTGATAGGAAAGTGAATGTATAACACATTGAGAGGAAGATGTGTTCACCTAGTGAGGACTCAGGGAGACCTTGAAGTACACTTTAGAATTGTTTGTTTGTAAAAAAAGAGGCTCAAATACAGTTGCTAAAACATACAAGGGTTTATTGTCTCATGTAATGTAATTTTGGAGGTAAGTAGTGTGGGGCTGCTAAGGAAGCTCCATGAATTAGAGACTTACAAGCTTTCTATCTTTCTGCTCTGTCATGTGCACCTACCATCCTCATGGTCCAAGATGGCTGCTAAAGCTTTTGCCATTATATCTGGATTCTAGGCAGCGGGAAGGAGGAATGGAAGAAGTCTGTCCTGTCTCTGTTAAGATGCCACTCAGAATGTTTCATACAACATTTCTGCTTATATATTATTATCTAGAACTTAATTTCGTGGGCACACCTTGCTGCAAAGAAGGTTGAGAAGTGAATGATAATGTTCTCAGCTTAAAATTTAGGCTTTAGTTCATAAGGAAGAAGGGGAAAATGGCTTTTGGGAGGCAACTAGTTGTCTGAATAAACTAAGGAGAAGTATAAACATACCTGCAATGGAACACAAAATTCAGTCATTTATTTACTGAATCATTCATTCATTTACTGACTCAATAATTCAACAAATGTTAGTACTTAGGTACTGGGGACCTGAGCATGAATAGGACACTGTTTTTGTCCTCAGAGTGCTCCTTAATTGTTCAGAGATAAGGGCAATGGCATATGAGGAGTGATCTTACAGATCATTTTCTCTTTACAGTGATAGCTAAAGAAAATATTTAGTTCTGGTTGGGTTGGGGAGCTTTGCAGAAAAAGAGACACATGAACTGGTACTTAGAGAATGAGAGGAATTCTTCAAGAGCAGGTGGGGAAAAGACATTTCAGGGTGGCAGCATCTGCAGAGTCCTGTTGGTGTGAAATAGTAAGAAGGACCCATTTGGGAACTGCAAGTCCAGCCACAGTAGAGCTGAAGAGATGGCAGAGATGGACAGTGAGGCCCTTTTGTGTTCTGCTAAAGACTTAAACAGATGTTTTTCTGTGATAGTCTATTTGGCTCCAAAACAGGATTGAAGGCAGTCTAAGGCATTTAGACTTTATCCTGTAGCTAACAGAGAGCCACAGATGGGTTTTGGGCCATGAAATGTGGGCTGAGGTGACCATGTGTCAGTTCTGAGCCTTAGGGGACATCATTGTTTCTGCTTGTCCCACTGGGATCTTCCATCATGGGAAGAACATGCCCATTTCTTGGCGTTCCTTCAGCCCAGGCTCCAGAATAAAACGCATGGGGCAGACCTGAGCTTGACCCACAGCTCGAAGCTAACTCTTCCAGCCATCCCTCAAAGCCGTGAGAAGCAAGTAAATGCTTACTTTGTTTGCCTCACAGATTTGTAATTGTTCATTAGGCAGCATTATTGTAGTAAAAGCCTACGAATACACCTGGTAGTTGGATTCCTCTCTATCATTTCACACTGTGAGTGCTAGACAGGGGGCATGGCCAAGCCTATCTGTTGGTATACCAGCTGGCCTTGGAGTTAGTGGGAGGGAAATGCCTCACAAAAGTGGCATTTCACAAAACAGGGATGTGGGGCTCATTGGGATGTGAGCGCTGGCTCTCAGGTGAATGCCAGTGTTGGTTTAGCTCAGGGCTTCTCAACCTCTGCAATACTGGTATCTTGTTCTGTGTGTGGGGGCTGTTCTGTGCATAGTTGAGAAGCATCCCTAATCACTAGACTCTGGTGGCACCCTTCCCCCTAATTTGTGACAACCAAAGATATCTCCAGACACTGCCAAATATCTCTTGGGTGGCAAAAATCACGCCCAGCTAAGAACCACTGATTTAGCTGACCTGGCTTCAGTTTTTCTGTTAAAGAGAAGCACAGAAAATGACAACAAATGACACCATTTATCAAGCAATTACTGAATTCCAGACATTTTGTTAAGAACCTTCAGGAATTAATCCAATTTGGAAAGGGTATTAGTTAGCTAGGGCTGCCATCACCAAGTACCACAGGCTAGAGTGGCTTACACAACATAAATTTATTTTCTCACACTTATGGAGGCTGGAAGTCTATCATGGTGTCAGCAGGGTTGGTTTCTTCTAAGACCTCTCCCCTTGGCCTGGAGATGGTGTCTGCTCAGATGGTCCTTCCTCTTCCTGTGTCTGTATCCTGAGCTTCTCTTCTTACAAGGACTGTGGTCATATGGGATGAGGGCCCACTCTAATGACCTGATTTTAACTTCATTACCTCTTCAAAAACTAATGCTCCACATACAGTCACATTCTGAGGCACTGAGGGTTTAGACTTCGACATATGGATTTTGGGGGACACAGTACAGCCATAACAGAGAGTTAACAAATGAGGAAACAGGATACAGAGGTGAAGTACCACTTGCTTCAAGAACACGTTCAGGATGTGGAAGAGGCAAGGCTGACCTGTCTAACTCCATGCTTCATACTGCCTCCCCAAGAAATCAATCCTGTGAGGGACTCAGGAGCGTAGGCGCTATACAAGAGTTATGTAAAGAGTTTCTCTCTCTCACTCTCTCTATGTTTTATAGTGGGCTTGTTCAGGTGTGATGCTCCCTCCCCTTAAAACCTGTGCATGGGAAGAACCTCCTCAATAGTAGCTTCTCTCACATGAGAGAAGCTATTTCAATTGTATGAAATTCTCAGCCACTGCAGGGCTGGTCTGGACAGCTCAATTCACTTCCTAAAAATATGTTTCTAGACCCCATGCCTCTTTGATGAGCAAGAGAAAAAATCTTGAAAATTTCTACCGATTAATCTAGCAATTCCACTCTTGGAATTTATCCTTAGCAAGGAATCAAATATGTATACAAAGATTTATGCATAGTATATTTGATTTTAGAGTGATTTGCAAGAGCAAACATTGGATAGATATTGGATAAATAAATGACGGCGTGTCCATATGGTGGAATGTTCAACTTGTAGATGAGTATTTTCTTCCAGGGGAAAAACTTCATAATATATTATTCTTTGAGAAAAAAAGATTGGAATGCCATATAGAGCATGATCCCGATGTCTGAAAATGTGTATGCATGTCACTATCATAGTGGACTAGTAGGGACTCGTTGGATGCAGTGGAAATGAATTGTATCCTTAGTCTCCCACTGTCCTGTCAAGATTTTCTGTAGTTATTACCTTGCTCTTTGATAAAACTGGACTTCTTTTCACTTTGTCACTCTTATCTGTGACACAGTCATCCAGTTACTTCTTTCACAAAAACCCAGACTGTATTTAGTAATTAATAGGTCCACTCCAGTGTAAAGATTCAACCCCTCAATCTTCGAGGACAGTTTCCCTCCCCCAGCTCAGCTGGCCCCCGGAGTGAGAAGGGGTGTGGGCTGTCGTGTGTCTTTTTCTTCACTTGGCGCTTCTATTTTCCTCCCATCTCCCCTGAGCTTCCTCTGCTTCCTCCAGAATTGGGAAGGGGGAGATAGGAGGAAAGGGGCTGGAAAAGACTTACTGGATTGGTGTTGTTCTAGCCCTTGGGGTCTGACAGTTGACTGATCTCGAATGTTCCTTCCTGGGTTCTTTGCAACCAGTCCCTCTCTGTTCCTGTTGGGCACCTGCAGTTTGCTTGACTGGAAGTTGTGTGTCTTCTGTTGGTTCCTACATGACTACTTCATCTCCCAGCATCTGGCGGCACACCTCCTGAGGGGCCAGCTCTGGCTCACAGGAAACTTTCTCACATCCGTGGCCATGACAACTTGGGGAGAGCAGGCCACCAACACAACCTCTCCTCACTCTGCCCTCAGAGCAGCTAGCCGGCCACGGCCCTTTAGATTTCTCAGAGTGAGTCAGACACCAGTCTACCAAGTCCCTCATGTTCTAGGAACATGCATCCAGCCTTCCAAGAGGTCACCGCAGGCCCTTTGCCTCGACTTTCAGTGAGATGATGGAGCCCCTCCCCAGTGGGGAGCATGGATGTCTAGACTTGACAACTCTCGCCCCAAATCCTCATCTGACAACAGCCCCTCTCTCTGCCTCTCCAACTTCTTCAAGCTTCCGGAGGTGGATGGGTTGGGCTCTTAAAACCTGACTATGTTCTCCCCAAGTCTTGATGGTCTTACCCTCACTTTGAAACAGGAAGCACCCGGCTCTTATTGTCTTGGGGTATCAGCCGATATCGAAACAGAAAGAACCTGTTTTTAACATCCTGTTTTGCACGCAATAAAGAGGCAGACGGCATGCACACCAGTCTTGCAGAGGTGTCTGGGGGAGAGAAGAGGACGGGGGTCTGGCTAGAATAATCTTCAGGGTTCCTTCCAATCCAGAGATCATATGGCGGGCTGGCAGGGAACAAAAAAAAGTATCAAACAAATTCCCTGTCGTGTTGAAGGGACCAGGCACTCACAAAGCATCGTAGTTGTAAACTCGCACACGTTCTTGAGAGCGAGAAATGTAGTAACAGGAAGTCTAAATAATCAGGCATTAAAGTTTGGAACTAACTTTTTGTCTCAGAATAGAGAAGAGTTAGCTCACTGCTGCAGAAAGTTCCCGGCAGGAAGAACACATAAACTAAACCGAACAGAAAGAGGAGATGCGCCTCAGTTTCAGCCTCTGCAGCCTCTCCTCCCAGGATCCGGGCTTCCTTGTCCCCCCAGATGCTACCCTGCTAGGAAGTCATTCTTGATCTCTGTAGCTGGAGGTACACTTGTCGTCTCTCACCCCCACTTGATCTACACGCCTGTTTTGCTCTGACACCCGGGGGGAAACACACACAAATTATTATTATTGTTGTTGTTGTTATTGTTATTTCCAAGGCACTGAGTTCGTTGTTGGCTGAATCAGGATTAGAGCTGGGTTTCTGGGTTTCGACTACCAGGCTCTCCCCACCCCTCCTTCTGGCTTCTCAGGTCTTTCTCAGGCACCAGAAGCCTGGAAAGCACTTTGCAGGATATTCCAATCCTGCTGGCATTTGTGTTGGGGATCTGTGCCCAAATCCATCTTGTATGTTTCCAACTCGGAGCTTCCTGGAAGGCAGTGCTCCCCAGAGGCAAGGAGAGCGGCCACAGAAAGCTGAACTCCCAGCGTTGGTCCTGCTGATGGGGGGCTGGCACTCTCGTCCCAGTCAGCCTCCCTTCCGTGTATCTTTGTATGAGCGTTTGGCCTGCGTTTCAAGCAGACCTGGGCTTGGGCGCTGGGCATGGAAATGAACTCCTGAGTTAGCTCTTGGAGAACAGTAAAGGGCTGGCCTTGGGCCTGATTGGAGCCCCGCTTCTCTGCCAATGCTATGTAGAGAAAAGAACAGTTGTATTGAATAACTGCATTTTTAAGCAGAGTCTGTTTGAACCGCCTTATTTTACAAGATGGAAACGAAGCCTTGGAGAGGGGCAATCGTGCCCAAGTTTATACATCTGGTTTAGTAGAGCCACTATATAGGCCAGCTGGAGAGAGGTCTGAGTCTCCTCCAACTTCGCCCCCGTGCCACCTCATCTGGGGAGAGTTCCCTGCTCGCCCCGGGCTGCGTTAGATGCCCCTACACGTACCAGTGCTCTTATCCTCGACTGTGGAAACCCTCCACACAAAGCCATGTGTTCCTAAAGGGCCGGGACCAAGTGTTTATCATCCCTGGGTCTCCAGGAGAGGCTCCACTGTGTGCCTGTAGGGATCCTGTCCCTGGGGTAGGTATGGGGAGGGTACTGGCGTGGGGCTGGCTTTCCCATGGGAAGTCAGACCCAGTTCTACCTGGTGATGCTCCTTCTGTCCTCTTTCACCAGGCTGAGTGGTTTCTTCTGAGGATACAACCCTGTTAATGGCAGGAGGGCAACGCTGCCTGGGGCGGCTGGAGTTCCTGGCCAGTTTCCAATGCAAAGGGAAGTCGGAAGAGGGTCTAGAAAAGTGCTGTCTGCTAGAAAAATACCGTTGACCCTTGAACATCATGGGGGACTAGGGGCCTCAACCCTCTGAGCAGTGGAAAATTCGAGTCTAATTTATGGTTGGCCCTCTGTATCCATGGTATCTCTGTCTCTGTGGTTCCACCTCTTTGAATTTAACCAACCGCAGATTGTGTAGCTCTGTAGTGTTTAAAAATACGCATGTCAATGGACCCACGCAGTTCATCCTGGGTTGTTCAAGGGTCAACTGTAAAGTGAAAACAGGAAAAAGAAACGGGTAAAATTAACTTTAATAATATAGTTTATTTAACCCAAGATATCCAAAATATTTTCCCATATAATCAATATAAACCATTATGAATGTGATATTTTTGCTTTTTTTTTTGTAGTAAGCATTCAAAATCTATTATATATTTTATACCTACAGCGCATCTCATCTGGACTCTAAGTTTTCATCGAAAGTACTTGATATGTATTTCGATTTTATAAAATTTACAGTTGAAAAAATAGATTCATCTGCCCTCGTTGTTCCAAACAGGAAGTTTTCCGATAACTGAATTAAGTATTTGTCTTTAAATTTGGATGAATTAAAATAAAATAAAACGTCAACTACTCATCACACTAGTCACTTCTCAAGGACTCTGTAGTCAGGCCCAGGCTCTAGAAAGCGGGGTGGGAGCTTAGGGAACTGGTGACTGAGTGTGAGAAGAAAGCCCAAGGGCTCTCAGGGGTCATGGCAGCTTCACTCATCATTTCTATGTGTCCAAATATGCTTTTCATATATTTTCCTCAGGACTTCAGGGGCTGAAGGCAGGTGGCAGTCACGATGGGAAACATGCTCTTGGGTGCCAGCTGCCAATACAGTCTTCGTTTTGCTGCAGTTTCAGCAGCGTTGGGAAGTTTGGACGGTGCTGCCACTGCTGAGGGGACAAAGAGGATTGAAACTCTGGGGAGAGTCTCCTAGGTCCACAGACCCTGGAGAGTAGCTGGAGGCTGGGGAGGGCCCTGGAGCTGACGGAGGGAACAGACTCGCCCCCTACCGGGAGCCAGAGGAACAGCAGTCCTGCTGCTGGGTGGAGTGTCGAGGGAGTTACAGGACTCAATCAACAAGGTGTTTTCTAGACTCGCCCTTTGTGTGCAGGAGGCAGTGATAGGAGTCTGGTGGAGCATGGTGGGCAGGGGCCAAGGAAAGGCTGCATCCTCTGGGTTTCCAAGTCTCAGAACCCAGAGGCCCTTGACTTTGGAAGCATAGAAACGTTAGTGCAGAAAGAAATCTTAGAAAGTGAGGGTAAGATTATTTAATAAAGCTCTGTAGTTTCCAAACTCAACACAAAAACTATTTGTTTTTCTCTAGACTTAGTCAGACAGCAATTATTAATCTACAATTGTCATATGCAGAAAGACCTCGCATGTGAAACATACATTTTCAAAAATGACATATCAAATCCCTTCAGCGGTCTCTTCTAACATATTTATAAACTGAAGGCAAAATGTAAAAATAATTCCAACTGTACCAAAGGTTATACAATGCAAAGCACAAGTCTCATCTTACCCTTGACTATCTTTTTAAAATGCTCAAAGCATGTGGCTTATAGTAGGTGCTCAATAAATGTTACTTAGCTACTGATGAAGGTGGACCAGAAAACTAACAGCAACAAAAGCAGGATTATTAAATCACGAACCACCTGGGCAGCGTGTGAGGGGCAGGGTCAGAGGGCCATAGATAGAGGTGTGGTAGGCAGGTTCAGCAAGATTGCCTTTGAATTTGATAGTTTTAAAAATTTAATCCAGACAATCTACCAAGCCCTTAGAGAAAGTACACTAATTGACTTACTCTGGGAGGTCTGGAAGCAGAGAACCTGGGCAGACAGGGACACTGTTTTTCAGGTGACGGGCACATGGCGTGTAGGGACTGGAGTTGGCTGTGACAGAGTTGCCCCCAGAAAAGGAAGCTTTGAGCTGGGTTCTCTCCTTAGCAGAAGGGTTGAGTGACATTGGATCAATTCAGTGGATATTCAGGCTAGTGGGTGAGGATTAAAAGGGACTAAAAGACAGTCTTTTAAAAGTTATTTTTATTTGCTGTGATTTATAATGGTAAATAGGTTTCATGTGTACAACATTATATTTCTACTTCTGTGTACACTACAGTGTGTTCACCACCACAAATTTTGCTTTCATCTCTCACCATACAGTTGATCTCTGTTACCCATTCCCCCCCCCCCCACCAATCTGGTAACTACTCCTCTGTTCTCTGTATTTACATGTTTGTTTTCATTTCATTTGGTTTGGTCATTTATTTTGCTGTTGTTGTTTTCAGTTTTTTATATTCTACATATGAGTGAAATCATACAGTATATGTTTTTCTCTGTCTGACTTATTTCACTAAGCCTAATACCCTCAAGGTCCATCTATGTTGCTGCAAATGGGAAGATTTCACCTTTTTTATGGCTGAGTAATATTCCATTGTGTGTGTGTGTGTGTGTGTGTGTGTGTGTGTGTGTGTGTGTGTGTGTGTAAAATATACCACATCTTCTTTATTCATTTATCTGTTGATGGGCACTTAGTTGCTTCCATATCTTGGTTATTGTAAATAATACCATGATGAACACAGGTATGCATATACCTCTTTGAATTAATGTTTTTGTGTTCTTTGGGTATATACCCAGAAGTGGAATAGCTGGATCATATGGTAGTTCTCTTCTTAATTTTTTAAGGAATTTCCGTACTGTTTTCCATAGCAGCTGCACCAATTTATATTCCCACCATTAGCATATGAGGGTCCCCTTTTCTCTAGAACCTTGCCAACACTCTTTATTTCTTGCCTTTTTGATAACTGCCATTCTGACAGGTGAGAGGCATCTCACTGTAGTTTTAATTTGCAGTTCCCTGAAGATTAGTGATATTGAACATCTTGTCATGTGCCTGTTGGCATCTGTATGTCTTCTTTGGAAAAATGTAAAAGGCAGTCCTTATCCTCAAGGAGTTTGCATCTAGGGGAAGATAGAAGGTAAACCCCTAATGGATAATGTAATGCAGAGCATGATGCTAGCAGATGGCAAATTTGACGGCAAATTTCCTTGGGGTCCAAAGGAGGGGGTCAGCAAAGTATCAACCTGCCCCAAAGGCTAAATCCAGCCCACCACCTGTTTTGGTAAATGAAATTGGATGGGAGCAAGGCTTGCTCATTTGTTTGTGTTGTCTATGGCTGCTTTCGCCCCCTAATGGCAGAGTTGAGTATTTGCAGGAGACAGACCAGATGACCCTCAAAGCCTAAAATATTTACTGCAGTATTCAGCTCTTAAAAGGAAAGTTTTGTGAACCCCTGGTTTAAAAGAAGGAACAGCTATTTTCAATAGAGAGGGCATGTTAGAGTGGCTTCTGGGAGGAGAAGAAAGGGAATTCTGGGTACAGGCAACAGCCTGGGTAAAGGCACAGTGGCCTGATACCAGGATGGAGGAGCCCGCCAGCCTGGGAGACTTAGATTTCAAGCCGTGCATCTGTGCATCACCTCTGAGGTGAAAGGAACTGGATCCATTTTTCCACACCTTGTAAAAGAGAGAGAGAGAGAGAGAGAGAGAGAGAGAGAGAGAATGAACTGATGTCTGTAAATGCTTTGAAAATAATATGATGAAAACAGCCATTAATCAAGACATTATTTCTATGGTAATGTTAAGTGGATGCTAATTTTCTCCATTTCTTTCTTTTTTTCTTCCCAGCCCTGGCAGCCAATTTCTTCCTTCCTGTTGTTCTGCCTTGAAAAACAAAACAAAAACAAAAACAAAAAAAACCCAGGCAAAAAACCTCCACAAACCACAAATGTATTTACCTCAAGAAATGTATTTTTATTCTTTTTCAGATAGGTTCATAAGATCTAAATAGGTCCAAATAGGTTTCACAAGGTCCAGATATAAAAGGTTTAAAGGGTGTGCAAAACGCCTCCCTTCCATCCACTAGGTTCTCTGTTCTCACGCTGGAGGCAGCTAATAGCACCAGTTTCTTGCAAAATGTATATTCTTTCTGAGATATTTTAGGCAGGTACAAATATTTACACATATATTATTTTTTCTTCCTTTTAACACAAATGATTATCTCCTATATATACCATTTTGCACTTTGCTTTTTCCCCCTTAACTAATGCCTTTTGGAAGGTGTTTCATATCAAACATACAGACTTTCCCCATTCTCTTTTATTGCTGTACAGTGTCCCATCATGTAGATGTACCGTACCATACTTACGTGTTTCAGTGGCAAATAGGGATGGCTGTTGCTCTCTCTTCTTTCCTGCCAGCAACAAGCCCCGGGTAGCATTGTCGGATTCAGCGGATGGGATCAATAGCAGTGACTAGGTAAAAGTTCATGGTGCTGATGGCTTTAAAGACAGCTGGTATTTATTTATTGTTTTTAACCTCTTTATTGGAGTATAATTGCTTTACAGTGGTGTGTTAGTTTCTGCTTTATAACAAAGTGAATCAGCTATACATATACATATATCCCCATATCCCCTCCCCCGTGTGTCTCTCTCCCCCCCTCCCTATCCCACCCCTCTAGGTGGTCACAAAGCACCAAGCTGATGTCCCTGTGCTATGCAGCTGCTTCCCACTAGCTATCTATTTTACATTTGGTAGTGTATATATGTCCATGCCACTCTCTCACTTCATCCCAGCTTACCCTTCCCCCTCCCCGTCTCTTCAAGTCCATTCTCTAGTAGGTCTGTGACTTTATTCCTGTCCTGCCCCTAGGTTCTTCAGAACCATTTCTTTTTGTTTTCAGATTCCATATATATGTGTTAACATACGGTATTTGTGTTTCTCTTTCTGACTTACTTCACTCTGTATGACAGTCTCTAATTCCATCCACCTCACTACAAATAACTCAATTTTGTTTCTTTTTATGGCTGAGTAATATTCCATTGTATATATGTGCCACATCTTCTTTATCCATTCATCTGACAGATGTTCTTTAGTAGCTCGATTCCAGCAATCATGCTGGCAGGGGCCACCTGTCTGCCTGGGCTGCCTGCGGGATTCACTCAGTCCCTGTGGTCGCCCTACCTCAGGCTGCAGTGGGAAAAGCACCCATTATAACCGGAAATTGAAGGCAGGATTATTCTGATGGAGTTGGATTGGGTGTTGGTGGTGGCATTTGGCAGGTGTATCGGTCATGGCTTTTTTTCTTGAAAGTTGCAAACATCTACCTCAAACTGGCTTAAGCAAAAAAGGAGGATGTGTGGACTTATATAGGTCAACAAGGCAAATTAAGAGTTGTGGCAGACACTGCCCATTGCCTTCCCAATATGCATCCCTTTTATCTTCTCATTGTGCGCAACTAAAAACAGCTCTCCAGACTCCCTTGCAGCTAGGTGTTGGGGGAGGGGGCACAAGACCCTTTTTTAACATTGAAGTGTAAGCAGAAGTATGCAGGATGGGACTTGTGGGAGTCCTGACAAAAGAGGACACACTTAGCTGGCATATGCTTTTTGTCCTTCTTGTCTGGTATGCGGATATGATACCCAGAGAGGCAGCATAAGAGGTGAGAAGGAGAGGTGATGAGAATGGTGGGGCAAGAGAGCGGGAGGATGTTGGTCTTTGCTATCGTCACGGAGCCAGGATTTCAGATCTTGCCTTCTGGCCTTTTGACCACTTGTTACCTGAGAAAAATAAACTCCTCTTTGGTTAAGTCCCAGAGCTGGGCTCTTGTTACATGCAGTTAAATATAGGCCTGGCCGTGAGTCAGCGTAACTGCGTTCTGGGATTTGCATCGTGTCACATTTCTCTGCCTCTTTCTCTCCAGTTTATCCTCTCAGAATACTCAAAGGGGGTAAGGGACTTGGCACCAGCAGCTTTGGAATCATGCTGATAGCTTCCAATCTAGGGACAGAGGGAGCTAGGCCTCTGACTCCAATGGGAGGGCAGAAAACTCCAGAGAAGAGATTTGATTGGTTTGGAAGATGCTTTTTGAACCAGTTACCATGGACAAAGGGAAGAGGTAATATGATTGGCCAGGCCTGTGTCACCTATACCCACCAGGAAGGGGGAGTAGGGAGCAGTTTCCAAAGGAGGAGGGAGTACTTTTTCCAAGAGGGGAGAAAGGTAGGCAGGCAGATGAAAACAATAGATGGCTCTCCAGGAGACGCTGAAAGTTTAAACATGTGGGGAGGAGAGAAAAAGTCATTTCAGGGGGATTGTCACCACCTCCAGGAAGCCTTCTCTGATAGCCTGATTAGCCATTTCTCTTTCCACCCCATTAACTCCCTTGCTTACTCTCAGTATAGCACATGTCACTGTGTCTTGCTGTCTGTCTCCTCCTGGTAGCTCCTCAAAGGTGGGCATTTCATCTTATCAATCCTGTATACCTCCTTCCCATTACTAGCATGTAGAGACCACACTGCGTTTGTGCTTAGATGAATGAATGAAGGGACAGCAGTAACAAAGACAGAGAGTAGAGAAGTCACCTTTGGTTTGGTTGGAATCTTGGGTGTGTGATTAATACAAACAGTAAAGCCTAAGATTCTCAAGGCGGATTATGGCTGGGTTGTTGTAGGGCCTTGAATGTCAGGCTAAGGAGCTTGGGTTGTGCTACGGAAATAGGGAGCTACTGAAGGATTTCGAGCAGGGGAGTGGTGTGATCAGAGCTGCTGCGTTGCTGAGCCTAGATCCTTCTGACTCCTGGCTGCTTTGTGTCTTTATTTTCCATCCTCTGGCTTGTCCGCGATCCTTCTTGGCCTGGTGCTTCATCTGTCTCAGCTGCCTTTGGTGCAGGTGACCCATCAGTGCTTCTTTCCTTTTCCATCTCCTTCGCTGTTCAGTCCTGGCCTTCTTTGTGCAGGTGGAGAGGATGCTTTCTCCTGACTGGTGCCAACTGGGTGACCTTCTGTGGAAGAGTCCCCCTTAGTGGTTCTTGCCTGCCCTCTTCTGGGAACTGGTGGGTACAGCCACCTTCTCTTCTGGAACTGGATGTCAGCGGGTCCCAGCCTTGCCTCATGACGTGACTTCTGCCTTCTTCTCTCTGTCCCCAGATCTCCCTTAATTACTTACAAATACAATCAGAAGTTTCTTTTTGAGTGACTACTGTGTATGTCGGTTTGTCTGATGATAGCTAAGTAAGGAAAAGCCTTCTGACTTCCAGTGATCTAGATATTTTTCATTGTGGGATCTAAGTGCTACGTAAATGTCAGAACATTGATTTTTTGCTAATTTACATGTCTCTCCTATTTTACTGGTCTGAACTGAAGTCACTTTATTTCAGCCATTGAAGAGGTAATGTGTTTGAACTTCATAAAAATGTAAGGCTTACATATGTATATTCCCTTGGAGAAAAGTCTCCCCAATAAATCACACCCAGATGCTTTTATCAAAGTACAGAAGTCTGCAAACCTATTTTTATTATTCACAATAAAATCAAGGCAGTGCCCTAATTAATGATTTTGCTAAGACGTAATTGCTGTTCACATGGAATTTGGGTCTGTAACATTGATCAGAAACCATCCCTGGGTTTGTTTTTTTAATCACATAAAAAGATGGATACACATCCTCGCAGAACACCTGATTGGATTCTTGGCCTCACTGTGGGTGACGGAATTATTTTTTTCTGAATAAGTGGTTTTCCTCCAGCCAGAGGCTAAAACTTTGCCTCTGCCCTTTCGTTAGCAGATTCTCATTCAAATGCCTTGGCTCCAGACTCGGAAATTTTTTCGTGATGCCAAGACCACATCCTGCTTTCCTGGATCCACAGTTTGAATTCCTTCGTCTCCCCATCCATCTGAGTGCAGCCCATCTTTCAAGACCTAATTCTCAACTCTTTCCTCTGAGATCCCTTCTCTGCATCATGATTTTTCTTTCTTCTAAACAATAACACTTCTGCAGTTTGTGGTATTTATTTAGTAAAGGTCCTGTGTTATCGTGTGACATCTTTTTACTTTTTGATGAAATATTATTTATAAATTGGTTGTTTAACTTTACAGAAATTTCTGCCTCATGTCTTTCTGAAGATCTTTAGTGCCAGAAACTATATCTTACACTTTTGGTTGTTTATCCCACAGAAGGTTGAATGTCTGTTGCTATATATTCAGTAGATGAGCAGCAAAGGCTGTTGATGGATGGTTTGCTGTATCATTTGCCTATCCTAGCTCTAATTAGTATACTTCCCTTAGAACTATTTACAAAAGACAGATTGGCCCAGGCCATGATTAACACTTCCTTGAAATATTTTCATGCATTTAGATGCTCTGCAAAATGTATTGCCCAAATGGTGCCGTGTGTCTCTGTGTGCACACAGTGTGGGAAGCCAAGTTAAAACCGTCGTTTGAATTTGTTGCTGATGCACGATCATTTCAAAATTTGGTTTTCATTTTCATCAAAGTTTTATACACATAATTTTAGGTGTTGTCTTAATCTGTTTGAGCTGCCATAACAAAATACTATAGGCTGGGTGGCTTAACAACAGACATTTTATTTCTCAGAGTTCTGGAGGCCGGGAAGTCCAAGATCAAGGCGCCGGCAGATTTGAGAGTTTCCTGGTGATGGCTCCTTTTTTGGCTTGGCTTCTTGCTGTGTTCTCCCGTGGTGAAGAGGGAGAGAGAGAGCGAGAGCGAGAGAGCGAGAGAGCGAGAGAGCGAGAGAGCGAGAGAGCGAGAGAGCGAGAGAGAGAGAGAGCGAGAGAGCGAGAGAGAGAGAGAGAGAGAGAGAGAGAGAGAGAGCGAGAGAGAGAGAGAGAGAGAGAGAGAGAGAGAGAGAGAGAGAGAGAGGTCTAGTCTCTCTTCTCCTGTTTTAAAGGAAACTGGGTGTTCACCCTCATGACCTGATCTAAACCAAATTACTTTTCAAAGGCCCCACCTCCAAGTACCATGACCTTGAAGATTAAAGTTCAACATACACATTTTGGAGAGACGCAAACATTCAGTCCATAAGAGGGGTCAAATAATTTCACAAGGCACATTAAAAAAAGCAGCCTCCGCCTTGCTGCATTATTTTCCTGCTTTCTAGAATCAACATGTCCAACCCTTTTAGCTGATTATTTGATTACCTCCTTATCTCTTTAATATGCTTATAGTGATCTTTTCTTTTCTTCTTCCAGCTTTAGGCATTATTTATTAGCCTCTCACTATTTTAGCTCTCTATCACCCCCTACCTCGTTCCATCATGCAAAATTCCTGAGCCCCCTAATCTCCCATTATCTCACTATTGCTATTTCATAATTTTGCTTAGGTTAATATTCCATATTTAGTGTGTATATTATCCTTTCTCTTTACAGGCTCTTCACAGTTGAAATACAATTATTTTAATTTTCTTGTATGACCTTTAGGTTTTCCTGGAGTTAATAGTTATGTTGTTTTTTCTGCCTTTGTTTTGCTTTATATCACGAATTCATCCCAAACTCTCCCCTCAGTTGTTTAAATCTCCCTTCAATATATTCACTCACATCAGATATTGCAACAGGGCCATCTTTTTGGCTTTCTCTCCTGTGCCCTTCTGAGCTGTTCCAATCTGGACTATTTTCTTTCCAGGCTGAGCGCACAGCTGTCCTTCTTGGATCTCCCTTCATCTTCATCCCTGAGATTCTCTTGGCTTTTTCTTGGACTGATGCTCATATTTCCCAGACCTGTGTCTTCTCTCTTGGTTTCCTTCCTAATTTAGGATGAACAACCTCTCTAGCAGCTTCTTGAGAAAGGGTGTTATGAGAGGTAAATGTTTTGAGACCTATCATGTCTGAAATGTTTGTATTCCACCCCGACATTTAATTGATAACTTGGATGGGTAGGGGATTCTAGGCTGGAAAGGATTTTTCTACAGAACTCTGAAGTCATTGCTCCAGTATCTTTTTGCTTCTAGTGTGGTTATTGAGATTATCCTGATTTTTTGAGTAACATTTTTCACTTTTTTGGAAGCTTAAGATTTTTTTCTTGTCCCCATTATTTTGAAAATTCATGATGATAAATTTTAGTATGGGCTTGTTTTTATCTACTGAACTGGGTATTTAACATGCCTTCTCAGTCTAGAAACTGATGCCCTTCAGTATTGGGGAATTTCTTAAATTACTTCTGGTGTTTTCCTCTCTTCCATTTTCCATGTTCTCTTTTTCTGAAACTTTATGTATTCAGATGATGGACTTCTAAAGTTTCTTTTCTATCCTATCCTCCATCTCTTTGACTTTTTACTCTGCTTTCTAGGAGATTTCCCTAACTTTATCTTCTAACCCTTCTATTAAAATTCTCATTTTGGCCAACATTTAGTTTGACTTTATAAGAACTCTCTTTTGGTCTATAATTGTTTTCTTTTTGATAGAATATTATTTTTATTTAATAAATACAATAACTTTACCTACTTTTCTGAGAATGTTAGCAATAGTTTCCTTTTAATTTTTTATCTTCCTGTATAGACTGCTACAAGTTTTTTTTTTCCCCTTAATATTTTGGCCTCTATTTTTAAAGTTAGAGAATTTCCTTGGAGGTCTGGTGATCATTGGCTAATGCTCACATTTTAAAATGGGACACTTAAAAGCTAACTAGAAGGTCTGTGTGTGAGGGTGGAACCTGTTAGCTGTGGACTTCACTAAGGTGATTTGTAAGGTGTAAGGTGGTTTGGTTGGTTTGATTCTTCCAGGAAATTCTGCTGTCAGCATGTTTGTGACTTTTCTTAGAGTGGATAGATTTTTGGCTTATTCAAGAAACAGGAACAATGAAAATGTATTAGTCAAGGTTCTCCAGAGAAATAGAACCAGTATTTTGATTTTGGAGGCTGAGATGTCCCACAGTCTGCTGTCTGTAAGCTGGAGACCCAGGAAAGCCTATGTGTAATTCAGTCTGAGTCCAAAGGCCTGAGACTCAAGAGAGCAAATGGTGTAAATCCCAGTCCGAGAGCAGGTGACCCATGTCCCAGTTCAATCAGTTAGGGAGAGAAGGACAAATTCTCCCTTCTCCCACCTTTTCTTTGTTCCATTTAGTCTTGAATCGATTGGATGAGGCCCACGCACATTGGGAAGGAAAATCTGCTTTACCCAGTCAACTGTTTTAAATGCTAATCTGAAAACACCTTCAGAAATACACCCAGAATTAACGTTTAGCCAAATATCTGGGCATCCTGTGAAACAGTCAAGTCGACACAAAATCAACCATCACAGCCGGTGTGGAGAGAGAGGAGTGAGCAAGAGGAAGATGGGCAAGAGATGCTGTCAGAGCGATGGGCAGGGACTCAGCAGAAGGGGCTTATAGAACACAATGAGGAGGCTGGATTTTAGTCTCAGTTAAGTGGGAAACCTTTGGAGGATTTTGAGTGGGGATATGACGTGATCTGATTTATCCTTTCAAAATGTCCCTCTGTCTACTATGTGGAGAGTTTACGGGCTAAGTGGTGGGGGAGGGCAGTGACATGGAACTAGGGAGTCAAGTTGGTAAGTGTATTGGTCAGGATGGGCCGAGCGGTGCCACAGTAACAATGCTTCATGTTTGGCAGCTCTCCTCCACCTCGTCTCCACTCTAGAATATGGGTTGATGGAGTGGCTGTATCTGGAACATTGTTGGTCTCATGGCAGAAACCAAAAGGATCATGGAGACTCACATGCAGATTCTGAACTCTTCTGCCTGAAAGCGACACACGTCACTTCCTTCACAGTTCCTTGACTGAATGAAGTCATGTGACTAACCCTGGCATCAGTGGGGGTGGGGAAGTATAATTCTCCAGCAAGAGGAGCAGTGAATACTTGGAAACCACGGTGTAATCTACCACAGGAGGCTCTTGCAATAATCAAGGCAAAAATGAAGCTAGCTAGAGTGGGAGCCGTCAAGGTGGTAAAAAGAGTTCAGATCTGGAATAGAGGTGGGAGGATTTGCTGATGCGTAAATGTAGGAAACTACGTAGGAATGAATGAAGAGTTAAGAAAGATGCCAGAGTTTTCGTCTGAACACCTTGCGGAATGGTGGTATCATCTGCTGACTTGGAGAAGACTGAAAGAGGGGTGGGTTTAAGGGGAAAAATGAGGAATGCCATTTTGGACATGTTGGGTTTGAGATTCCTAATAAGAAACATGTTGGGTTTGAAAATAAAATTTGCGAGTCATCGGTATATAGGCTGCCTTTGAAGCCTTGGGACTGGATGAGATCACATAGAGGAGACAAAAAGGCTGGGATTGAGTTGTGGGGTATCACAACACGCAAGGGTCAGGAAGAAGAGAACCCAGCAAAGGAGGGAGGGAAGAGACGTATTGGGAGAAGAGAAACAAAATGTGTGGCCCAGAAACCAAGGGAAAAAGTGTTTTATGAAGAGAAGGCTTGACTGTGTCACTTGCTGCTGAGATACTGAGTAAGATGAGAACTAAAATCCATTGTTGGATTTGGCCAGATGCAGGCAGGCACTGGTGACCTTGACAAGCCATTGGTGACCTGGGGGTGAAAGTCTCATTGGAATGGGTGGAGAGGAGCACATGTATCCTTGTGGTTCAAAGTCCAGTGCTTCCCTTGGTTTGCTACACTGCAGGGAAAGTTCTCTTGTACAGAATGGAGTTGTTGAAAATGTTATGGAATCAAAGAACTTGCACCTTATTCTTTGAATCACTCAGCCTGGGAGAACAACCCCCTAAAAACTTGAAGAAAACCACCTGAGCATAACTAGTTCACTGTCTTTTCCTCTGTGAATGTGTGGAATAAAGTGTGTGTAGAAATCTCTCTGTTTCTCTCGAGGCAAGCTCTGAGCCAAGTCTCCATAAATGATGGGGAATGTTATACATGTGTTAGTCCTCTTAACCACGGAGACACAAGGGGAGGCAGGAATGGAGGGCTGGGAGAAAGAGAAACATTACTGTCCAGATTCAAGTACAGGAAATAAAACCTGCTTCTGAGAGCAATGCATTGAGTTCAATGTGGTAATTTTACTCCTGAATAATCTTCCAAGGGGCATTCCAAAGTAAAATACCCGACAGCAAAAACGATGAAATAAAGTGTAAAAGAGGTGAGACATGGAAAGGAAAAGGAAATGTGTGCCTGTTACTGTGTGCATTTTTGTTTGGCCTGTGGGGCGTGCCTGCTGACAACTGTTTCTGGTTGTGTGTGAGAGTTGCATGGAGGTATGGGTAGACCAGATGTCACTTCTGTGCCTTGGCCTCAGGAACTGATACATCCAAAGTGAGCCAGGTTGGTAAGGCCAGGAAAGCAAGGCTGGGAGGTGCTTTCTATAAACGTGAAACACTTCCAAATATTTTCTAAAGGTGGTTGTGATTCTTGCCTCTTATAATTGTGTTCTCCCAGTCTAGGGCAGTATTTCAAATATTTAATAACTAATAAAGAATAGGCCCGGATTATTCTTTTTTTTGTTTGTTTTTGTTATTATTTATTTTTTAATGGAGCAAGAAGGAGAAATTGCTTGGAAGAAGCAATGGGGAGCCAAGAGGATACCTGCTCCACCCTCACATCCTGAGGCTTAAGGATTATGAGAAACAAAATCGTCTCTGTTTAGGAGGCTGTGGAAGACTCAGTGTCCCCAAGAACAGGCTACATTTTAGTTAGTAGGAGAAGGTGGCAGGAGTGTACAGAGAAGAGGTTGAGGATGAAGGGGAGTTTGCTGGGGAAAGCCTGAGCTCCAGAGGGCTCTGTGGAAAGGTTTCCAGGGGGAGAGAAAGGGTGGGAGATGGTTTTGATTAGGAGATGCACAGGCAGCGTGAATAGAAGTGTCACGTAATGCTGGGACTTCCCATGGTGTCTGAGATGACTCAGATTTTTTTTTTTTTGCCGTATTAAAGTCTTTTTGCCTTTTAAAAATTTTATTTTTTATACAATTTTAAAAGGTTACACTCCACTTGCAGTTATTACAAAATTTTGGCTGTATTCCCCATGTTGTACAATACATCTTTGTAGCCTATCTTACACCCAATAGTTTGTACCTCCCTCTCCCCCACCCCTATGTTCCTCCTCCCTCCCCACTGGTAACCACTAGTTTGTTTTCTGTCTGCGAGTTTGCTTCTTTTTTGTTGTTATTTTCACTGTTTGTTATATTTTTTAGATTCCACATATGAGTGATATCCTACTGTATTTGTTTTTCTCTGTCTTTCTTAGCATAATGTCCTCCAACCATGTTGCTGCAAATGGCAAAATTTCATTCTTTTTTATGGCTGAGTAGTACTCCACTCTGTGTGTGTGTGTGTGTGTGTGTGTGTGTGTGTGTGTGTGTGTGTGTGTGTGTGTGTATCACATCTTCTTTATCCATTCATCTGTTGATGGACACTTAGGTTGTTTCCATGTTTTGTCTATTGCCAATAGTGCTGCTATGAACATTGGGGTGCGTGTATCATTACGAATTAATGTTTTTATTGTATTTTATTTTTGGATATATTCTCAGGAGTGGAATTGCTGGGTCATATGGTAGTTCTATTTTTAGTTTTTTGAGAAACTTCCATACTATCTTGAATAGTGGCTACACCAACTTACGTTTCCACCAACGCTGTATGAGGGTTCCCTTTTCTCCACAGCCTAGCCAACATTTGCTATTTGCGTTCTTTTTAATGATAGTCATTCTGACAGGGGTGAGAAGATACTGAGATGATGGAACTGATCCTGAATGTCTCGTGGAAGAGGCTGGATAATCAGCTAAGAATATGGTCCAGTGTTTAGCTGGGGCCATGGGACAGGTGCTTGGTCCTCGGCTCACAGAGTCAGGATGAGAAGCAGGCAGGTGGACATGATTAGGTAGCTTAGGACTTGGGGATGGCCTGTCTCTCCCTTAGGTGGCAGGGCCAGGGCACCTGGGAGCTGCAGCAAGGTGACTATTGCGTAGCAGCGTATTTTTCCTCTGGTGGAAAGGGGATTGAAGGTTTGGGGGTCACTCTCATGGTTGGAGTGTGTGCGGAAGAGTTCAGAATGGAAGCAACGGTTGCCTAAGGCCATGTGGTTAATCAAAGTCAGACCTGGAGTTCAGACGCAGGTTTTCTCAGTTAGTTTATTTCACTCTGCACTACACTCCTCAGGGCGGGGGCGGGGGCGAGGGCGAGGGGTGGGTGAGATGTCCCGAAGGCAGGGAAGAAAAGCGGCTGAGGAAGGGCAGAGGAAGGGCAGAGGATCAGGCAGTTGGAACGTTTGCTAGGAACTCCAGATAAGTTTTTAGGCAGCTCAGTAGCAGAAATAACTCTCTCAGGCATCCCAGGATGTGCCCTGCAGGACCACAAACCTTACAGAGAAGTTCAGCCTTATCATGGCCCCTGGCGGTTAGTGGGAAACAGCTGAGGAAGGTGTCTCAATAGATACGACTTCTCTGCAGCCTGTGAATGTGGGCGAGGGGAGTAAGGGAGTCACTAGTTCCCAGGTAGCCCTTGGAAAGTATAAGGGGTTGAACTGTGGCCCCCAAAGTTATGTCCAGGTCTTAACTCCTGCATTTGTGAACAGAATGTTATTTAGAAATAGGGTCTTTGCAGACACGGTCGAGCTAAGGATCTAGAGATTATGTCATAGTGGATTGAGTGTGAGCCCTGTGTCCCATGATTGGCATCCTTACAAGGGAGAGGAAGGGGAGGCTTGAGACGCAGGACAGGGAGAAGAAGGCCATGTGAAGACGGAGGCAGAGAAAGGAGTGATGCCGTCACAGGCCCAGGGAGACCAGAGCTGCCTGAGGCTGGAAGAGGCAGGGAAGGACTCTCCCCTGAGAGCCTAGGGCTTTGGGAGGAGTGTGCTTCTGCTGACACCTTGATTTTGGACTTCTTGCTTCCAGATCTGTGAGAGAATAAATTTCTGTTGTTTTAGGCCACCCAGTTTGTGGTAATTTGCTACAGCAGCCCGGAAACGAATACGGTGGTGGAGATGTGGAACCTGAAATAAATAACTGCTGAGCCAGCAGAGGCCTGGCTTCGGGACCAATTATCTGGAGACTTTTCAGCGGGAGGCAGAGGGCCATGACCAGACTTCAGGAGGTGGTGGCGGCTTAGTGCCTCAAAGGATGGGAAGGGATTCCCTGCACCCGAGGAGACATCCGTGCTGGGCTCTCGGGGTCCAGACCAGCCCAGCTGCCTTCCAGGGAGGACTCACCTGCTCCTCCCCAGTCACCATGAGATGAGAGCTGTGCTCTGCACCCGGCAGGGAGGAAAGACTGGCAGACTAAACATTTCCCTCCCAGTGACTCAGCTTGAAAGACGCTGTTTTCCACTGGAAGGGGCTGAGAAACCTTCAGTTGGTGAGTTCCTGCTTCCCTGTGGAAGGAAGCTCGTGAATAAGTTTAGATCAGGTGTAGAAAATAAAATGATGGCCATCTTGGGGGGGCACAACTTAATTATATGTTTACATAGTATTTACTATTTATATAAAATATAGTTAATTATTTACTTAATCATATATTATCACTATTTATTATTTATTATGAATATTTAATGATCATTAACACTAAATTATTTATGATTACTTAATTATTCATAATTATATAATATTATATATTATTACATATTATTTATTATATTATTAAATTATTATAGAAATTAATTATATATTATTTATATAGAATGTTAAATTATATATGAAATTTATATACATAATGATATAATAATGTATATACAGTCTATAGTGACATGATAGTGTGCATATCTATCTACTGCTATAGCTATATATCTGACAATCTCAACCCCCTTAACACGGTAATGAGAAGCAAAAGGAATTTTGTTTCGGAGCCACGTTTGCAGTCTCCCAGCACCTGAAGAAAGCAGCCTCAGTTGCCAAAAGGTTACGTGTGGGTTTAGTTGCTAGGCTGTGGGATTACTTTCCTGGGCTCGCTAGGGAAAAGGACGAAAGGGAAGACGTGAACTAGCAGAGGCATGTGGCATTTCTGTGCTGGGACTTAGGCGAATTATGTAAGTGTCCTTTGCGTTCAAGTTTGCTCCACTTCCACCTGAGAGTTTGCTGAGGGGACAAGTGAGATCCCAAAGTTCAGTCCGCTGCAGTGTGCAAGATGCTAATCAGCGTCGCAGCCGGCAAAGCCGAGGGGGCGTGGCTCTCGGGATCAGCGAAGACGGGGAGGAGCCCCGGACTGGGAGCCAGGAGGAGTCCTGCTGACTCAGCCAGCCGGGTCCGAGGAGCGTTCCTTCTCACTCATCTACGCAGTGACATCTTCTTGGTGGGCAAGGGGTGGGCCGCACACAACTGTGTTCAAGAGGGTCATTAGCAACGGGATGGAGGGTTTGACTATGAGATGGCACCCGGATGGCATGTGGGAAATGCTGATTTGGGGACCTGCTTCCACATCTCTACAGATGTGCCGTTCCAAGTCCCCAGTGAGATTTGAAAAAGCCCTTGGAGATCGGCTGACCCCCTTCCACTCGCCTGCACAGTGGCTCTGAGTCTGGCGCCTAGCAGGTGCTTAGCAAATATTCGTTTAATGAATGAACGAATGAATAGAGTCCAAGTGCTTGGTTTATAAGCAAGAGAATCAGGGCTCAGAGGAATGGAGAGATTGGTCAGGGTCATGCATCAAGTGTGCGGAAGATTCCAGTACACTGATCACTCAGAGGGGAATTTTCTTTCTGTTCCATCTTGCTGCTAGGACAACTGTAGCCACCAAAAGGATGCTTCAGTACTCTTGAAAGTTGGGCTGGATGTTGCCGTGATACAGACTTGCAAAGAGCTGATTGCTCAGTTGCAAGGGCAAGTGCTATATATGTTGGCTAAGTTAGAAGGAAAGGCTGCCTTGCAGATACCATTTGTTAACTGCCTCTTTAATATTTGTGAGGGGGCTGCCTCAGTAACATTTTGTGTATATATGCTGGTAAAGTTTACCTTTTAAGGGCTGTGATGCCCTATTGCTATTTCATGGAAAAAGCTTTCCTTTCCTTCATATTTACCTACATGAAGAAAAAAAAACAGCAAGGGGACAGGAATGAACATACATACATACATACATATATGGGTGTCCCTCAGTATCTGTGGGGGATTGGTTCCAGGACCAACCAGCAGATACCAAAATATGATGATTCTCAAGTCCCTTAGTTGGCCCTCCCATATCTGCGTGTTCCACATCTGTGGATTCAACCAACCACGGATCGTGTAGTACTGTATGTATTTATTGGAAAAAAAATCTGTGTATAAGCGGACCTGTGCAATTCAACCTGTGGTGTTCAAGGATCAACTGTATGGAGGTAGGAGGTGACCATTTGTGGAATACTTGCTCTCCTCCAGGCCTTGTGCTAAAACTGTTGACATGTGGAATCTTATTTAATCTTCCCGATAACCCTGAAGTGTGTACTATCACCACCTGATAGTTTAGCAGATCATGTCTCTGCCCCACCCGTACGCTGTCACCCACTCAGGTGACCAGCAGAAGCTTTAGTGGACAGTTTCTATCCATGGCAAGGGCATCTTAACTCCGGCATCTTTGTTTCTTTGACTGGGGGTGTTCTCTGGCTGAAGAAGCATGCTGGGACTATTTGTTGGAGGTGAGGAAGCAGGTCAGAATTGCCAGAGAATTAATTCCCAGGAGCAACCTCGAAACAAAGAGGGAAGGGAGTTGGTGGATAGGCACCATTTTTTTTTTTTTTTTTTAAATCCCTGATTGGGGCTCTTCTGAGGTGTAGTCGATGGAGGCTTTCAGAGGATACCCAGGAGGATCTGGGCCCCGTTGCCCACAGCTATTGCTCTCTCATTAATGCACTCTTCATTGGCATTCTTCCCTTTCCTCTCTCTCTCTCCCACCTCTTCACCACGTGTCCTAGAAACAGAACCCACGTGCATTCCCTGGAAACAGAATCTGAGGTAGAGATTTGTAAGCAGGAGGCTTATTGGAGAATACATGTATGCCAACACCTGTAAGAAAGTGAGAAAGCAAGCCCGGGCAGAGGGAAAAGTGCAACTTTGATGGAGTTGCAAAGGAGCACGCAGTCAATCTGTAGGCGCTCTGGAGCTGAGAAGGCTTTTCAGAGGCAAGGGAGCTGGGCTTTTGGACCCAAGTATGAACAGTCCTTCAATGTGGGCTGCCCCTTTGGAGAGGGTTTAACCTTGGGCTAGGCAACGCCGTTAGGCTGAAGGCAAGTCCCAGAGAGTGTTGTTATTAGGAGCTCTGAGCAGTCAGCTCTCTGGAAGCTGGGGAGTGAGTACCTTGATTTTGAACGGGGTTTCTGAACACCGCACCCCAGGATCCACTGAAGTTCGCCCTTTATACTCCTCTAAGTCCAACTTACATCTAAGTTCACAGCAAGTGTGTCACTGGGGGTGATTGTAAATAGGACAGTTCCCACTTCCATCCTTTGGTTCCTGAGCCCATGTATTCTATTTGTTGGGTACAGAGCACCACAAAATGGTCATTGATTTAGGGTGTGTATCACATCCTGAAGGATAGCACTCCATCACTGCAGGATATTATCTCTAAAAAGCACCTTCACGTTGCTCTATGAGGCTGGCTGTTTCTGGATTGTGTGATATGAATTACACCTGGTGGGTCCAACAGCCATATGCCCACTCCTGCACCTCTGTTGCTTTAAAGTCGAGTCCCTTGAACTGAAGCCACGTACTGTAGGATTCATTTCGGTGAATCTAAGACTCTGAAAGCCCTTGGGTGCTGGTGTTGGCCACGACCCTGAGAGCTGTGATGGCAAACCTGCACCTGGAATGTGTGTTGATTTCATTCAGTGTGAATCCCTGCCCCTTCCATGGTGGAAGGGATATGGTGTAATCAACTTGCCTACAAGTGGCTGGTTGGGAGGCTGAAGGGGTAGTGTCATACGGGGAGCTCAGCATTGGTACCTTCTGCTGGCAAGTCCGTTACTAGCCACAGCTAGATCAGCTTCAGTGAGTGCTGAGTCCAGGCACATTGCCCATCCCTGCCACCATGACCACTCTGTTCGAACCCCCATCCTGCTAGCACTGAGGTGGCTGATTACAAAGGTCAGCTGGCCACGCCATTCTGTCTACGTGGCTCTATCATGCCTCTTCCATGGTGGATGCTCTCTGGTGGGCGCTGACATGTGATATAAAGCAATCTACACTCCACGCCATTCCCATAGGTTCATCCACATGCCTCTTCCTGACCTTCTTTTCCCCAGCCTTCCAGTCCTTTTCTTCCCAGACCCCTGATCTATTAGGCAAGTCTTCTGCCTCTGCTCGTATGACTGCCTGGGCTCTTTACCCACACAGGTGGATGACCACTACCTGAAGCTCTGACCACCAGGAGGACTCGCCCTCACCCCTGTCTTTCAGGGCCACATTTAAATGGGGCTGTAATTCAGCTGGGTCCATCTTGGCTTGGACGCACATGCTGAGCCAACCCATGTGAGAACAAGCTTGGTCTTTTTTTCTGTTCCATCACTGGTCATAAGATAGCCTGCCTTCACTGGAGCCATAGGTATGAGTTGAGGGAGAGGTATCAGTGCAACAATGGTGGATGGTAGGGATTTGGGCCAACTGCTCGTGCAACTTATTTGTGCTCTTTGACCTTGATAGTGGCCCATTATGGATGTATCTCCTCCACCTTGCAATGGATTGTTGCTGGGTTGCCTTACCTTATGACTTGGTGGGTCTGATAGAACCCAGTGCATGATGGGAATCTCTGACTGCAGCATCATTTGATGTCTGTGGTGATATGCTCCATCTCTATTAGCATGTGATGAATTATTTTTCTGAATGGCATGTAGTTCTCTGCTATGAATGGCATGAAATTGCTACAGAACTACAAGGAGTCTATGCTGTAATTCTTCTATTTGAGCTCGTCATAGACCTCATATAACATCTTTTCCTACTGCAGGTACCTCTAGAACCAACTGGGTGGGGAGGTTGAATTAGGAGTATGGGATTAACAGATACATACTACTGTACATAAAATAGATAAGCAACAAGGATTTACTTCATAGCACAGGGAACTATATTCAATATCTTATAATAGTTTATTCCGTCCATCCTTTCCCCTTTGGTAACCATAAGTTTGTTTTCTATGTCTGTGAGTCTGTTTCCATTTTGTAAATAAAGTCGTTGTATTATCTTTTAGATTCCACATATAAGCGATGTCATATAATATTTGTCTTTGACTTACTTCACTTGGTATGATAAGCTCTAGGTCCATTCATGTTGCTGTAAATGGCATTATTTTGTTCTTTTTTATGGCTGGGTAATATTCCATTATGCATATATTGTAATATATATATAATTATATATATATATATCACATCTTCTTTATCCATTCATCTATTGATGGACACTTAGTTGCTTCCATGTCTTGGGTATTATAATAAATTGTGCTACTATGTACGTGTATCTTTTCAAATTAGAGTTTTTGTCCTTCCACAGACACTTCTTATTGTTGCAGTAAATGAGGTATCTTCTGGGTCCTCCTATGGGGCGTCATTGGCTGGTGGGTTTTCCAGCCCTGGGTAGGGTGTTCGATATCTATGTCTTGCAACAATACCGTAAACTGAGCAGCTTAAAACCACCTTCATTTATTATCTCATAGCTTCTGTGGGTCAGGAATCTAGACACGGCTTAACTGGGTCCTTGTTCAGGGTCTCCCAAGGCTGCAGTCAAGGTGGTGACCAGGCTGCATTCCTATCTGGAGCTCAGGGTCCTCTTATAAGTTCATGCGGTTGTTAGCAGAATTCAGTTCTTTGTGTTGTAGGACCGAGGTCCTGATTTCCTTGCTGGCAGTCAGCTGGGGGCTGCTCTCAGTTCCTGAAGGTGGCCTATAGTTCCTTGCTGCAAGGGCCTCTCACAACATGGCAGCTTATTTCTTCAAGCCAGCAGAAGAATCTCTCACTCCAAGATGCTAAGACAGAGTATTATATCCCAAGGTGGAATCATGGGTGTGACTATCTCATTACCTTCGCCATCCACTATTGGCTAGAAGCAAGTCCCAGGTTCTGTCTGGCTCAAGGGGAGGGGATTATACAGGGATGTGACTTACGGCGATCACCTTAGGGTGTGCCCACCTCAGGTAGCATAACCACTCCAACACTCCTGCTTCTCTAAGCCTTCAGTTCTTTCCTCCACTGTCTGCTGTGGCAGCTCTGGCATTTCTACCTCACTTACTATGAGACAAAACTTTCCCCAGGCTTTCAAGAGCCATCCAAGGTGTATCTTCACACCACCTCCTATGGTTCTTGCCAGGGTGTTCAATCATTTTCTTGCATCAATAACCTCTTCCTTATTTGGCTTTATATTCTGTCCTCCTTGGCCAGAATATCCAGTATTCCAGTCCTATACATACCTTCCTGGCTCCTGTTGGTGCGTTTTGGCTGGGCCCTGCATCTCCTTTGGCATGTAGGCCTCTTGCAGCAGGTCCAGCACTTCCCTGGGCAGATCATGTTGTGACTTGATGCCAGTTATTGTTCTGGTGGCCAGGAGAGGAGGTGGAGTGAGATCCCAGCGACGGCATATGTTGTCTTGCAAGATGGTAGCCCATGCATTCAAGCTGTCTTCAGCAAGGGCTGGGAACACTAACCTGTAACAAGGAGGAATGGGCTACTTCTTCAGGCTTAGAGGGTTCAGGAGGATCTGATGGCACAAGGTTTGTAAATGCATTGAGTCAGCTGTCACTACCCACGTGATAACCAGGGTTCCATTCCTTGCCCATCGGAGCTCTATCCTAGACACAGCAGCCTTGCCGCAGTTGGGATTCCAACCTTCTCTGGGGCTTTGCTTCCTTATAATTAAGTTCTGGGCCTGTTGCTCCATTTTTTCTGCCTTTGGGCTGCAGGAGGTGAGATTCTACTTGCTTCCAAGGAGGCCCTCTGACTTTTACCCCTTACCTCTCAATGCTGATGAACCACCTCAGCCTTTCACTGTCTTTCTCTAATGCATTTATAGCTCCCAGCAGCAGCCATTGAGTCCATTGTGTTTATGATTACTACTTCTCTTGCCCCGTGCCTCTCAAACGCTCTGGGGGTTCACCAGCCAATGCATTGCCTTTTAGAAGTATCTCATCCAGTTCAGAACAAGTGACAGTTTTAACAATTGCAAGTCCAATATGCTAGGGCTCTCATACTCCACCTACCACCATGATGGGGTACTTATTGCCAGCTAGCTAGTGGGGAACACAGCTCCCAAAATTCTACTTTAAAATCAGCCTCCTAAGACACCTCCTGACAGTAAGTCTTAGTTCAGTTTCCCCAGAAGCAGACTCTGAGGTGGAGACTCGCATGCAGAAATCTTACTGGGGTGTGCACTCGGGAACAGCACCTGTAAAGAAGTGAGGGAAGCAGCACTGGGTGTAGGGAGAAGGTAAACCATGATGCGGTTGCAGTAGAGGACTTGCTGATCCCACAGAAAGCTCTGGAACTGGCACTGCCTTTTATGGTCATCCTGCCTTGGGAAAAGGGAGCCAGGTCTTTCTGTCTATGCATTGACTAGTCATTGGATGTGGTCCCTTGGGGAGGAAGCATAACTTGGGGTGAGGCAGGTCTCTTTGACAAAGGGCAATTTCTAGGGGGGGGTGCCTCTGTGAGCAATTAGCCTCCAACATCCCCAGCTGCTGGGGTAATGAGTCCTAAAGGGGGATCTGGCCATATGCCACAGTAGCCACTATACCAGTGTTTCTTAACTAGGGGTGATTTTGTCTCTCAGGGGACATTTGGCAGGGTTTGGAGACATTTTTGGTTATCACAGCTCGAGGCAGGGGGTTTGCTACTGGCATCTGTTAGGTAGAGGCTAGGGATGCTGCTAAAAATTCTACAGTGCTCAAGACTTTCCCTCACAACAAAGAACGATGTGGCCCAAATGTCAATAGTGCTGAAGTCGAGAAACCCATGCTATGCCATGCTTCCTTGGATCAGCTCCCAAATGAATTAGTTGCACCAAAATCCTTGTCTTAGGGTCTCTGTTTTGAGGACTCCAAACTAAGACATTGGGGAATATCAGAATTCAAAGAGACAAAGTAATTTGCTTGGGGTTGTACAACTTGTGGGTGGAGGAACAAGAATTGGCACCCCGGAATTTCTGTTTGCTGAGCCCACGTTCTTCTCTATGGACCATGCTGCAGGGCTGGTAGGTGGACCACTCTCCAGGTCTCACAGCATGTGTAGGATTTGGTAATGGGGAGTATTAGGCATTTTGGCAAATTCTGGTTCCTTGACAAGTTTGTTGGCTATTCAATTATCATACAACCTTTCTCTACTGGACTGTAGAACATAGTGATTGGAATGACTATTTTTCAATTCTCCCAAAGTCTGTAGATAACTAGTACCATTATAGATGAATAGAGATAAATTAATTTATTACATACAGTGGATGCCTTATGGCACTAAACCTTAATTCTCTTTCAGAAATTTGATTGAGAATGGCTATATGGGTGGAGATATTCCTCTGAAGTTGCTGAGCTTCCATTTATTAAAGTATTTGTTGATTCATTCTTTCTTTCCCTCACCTGTTCATGATCTCATTTAATAAGTGGTTGTGCTCAGCGGTAGACACTCTCGTATCATAGGCATAGCTATTATTGTCAGATGATTCTACAAATGATGGAAATGAGAAGCCCAGAGAGGAAGATGAGTCATTTTCTCAAAGGTCTTGGAGCTAATTCAAGACAGAGTTAGGATTAGAACCAGGTTCCAGAGGGGGACAAATGTGCTGAGGGAAGACAGCGGTATGGTCTTTACTGCAAGGACAGGAACGTGTGACTCTTCTCAATTTGTACTTTATTAATATGCGTCTCATATTCATTCTCTCAGCCCACTGCCCAAAGGTACAAAGATGTAGCTTTTCCCTCCGTCTATAATCTTCTAGAAAGCTGTCTGCCACTGGGAGCCTTTGAACTAGTAGGTCTCATAGTCCTGGCTTTGCTTTAATTTGGACCAAGGGAGCTGTTTAGATCCAAGGAGTTCCTCTCCTAGCTGAAATGCAAAGCACAGAAATGCAAAAGTTCCCAAATCTCTGGGGCAAGAGAGCTCTAGCTCGCCATTGAAGCAAATAATCTGTGATACTACCTGCTTTCTGCAAACAATGAACCAAGCCAGCTTTAACTTTTGCCAACCTTAACTGTAAGCAGAGAAGTCATTGTCAAGAGTTTGTAAATTGGGATTCTCCTCAGGCTCAGAACCTTGCTTAGAAACCACGTTACTTTCGCACTCCGCCCCAGTCCCTGTGCACACTTAATTTTCTCATTCTTCTGGGATTGAGTTACACACCTTTGGATGCCGGTATAGTGCTGGGGAGAAATCTGATTTTGTTTTTCCTGACCCACTGACTGAGTTCATTCTGCTTAATTCAGATCTGAGCGCTGCCAATTCCCAATCTTATAATCCCGTTCAGAGTATTATACTATCATTACCACTAAGGTGCCTTTCCCTGGCATTTGGCTGCTGGTTTCATGCCGGAGATTCACATGGGTTGCAAGGAAGTGGTTCCCAGTGCCCAGTACAGGAAGTTAGAGGAGAGTTATTTCCATAGGAACTGCACCTGTCAGGTCAATCATTGACTCCACATTTACTACCAGTGGATCTAAGCCTAAACTAATTACACTGTGAATTTCTATATTTAATTTCTCTCTTTAAATTCTTATCCTTATATTAGAGAAGAACTTGTGGTTGCAGGTGAACCCTGCTAGCATTTGCTTATCAGCAAGGGAGCTTATTGGTTCAGGCTATTGGGAAGGTCATGGATGAAACTTGTTTTCATGATAACTAGAATGGGGGACTAGAGAGTTCTCAGTATTTGGTCTGATCAGTACATATCTATTAGGGGTAAAGTCTTCCCTAATCCTGGTGCATCCTGACCCATGGAGGTGGTACCACTAGGCTAATACTCTGGACCTTCCCCATCCCTTCCCTTTGCAGAGGAGGGCTGCTGATCTCTGATCGTAAGTTGGGGGAGAATAGACTGGGTAATGTTCTCAGCTCAGACTTTCCACTTCTTAGAATCTCAGTGAAGATGGATCTTCTCTGTCCCTCCCACATGCCTGGGGACAGACCTGTGGTTTTCTAATACTGCCTAGGACTGGGCGGAAAAGTCTGCCTAACTGTGGGGTTTCTTACTATTTCTTATTTGTTCCCACAATTAGAATCCACCTCTCCAGGAGCACCTGCTGTTGGTAATAAAGGTGATATTTTGGCCTGCCGATGTCTAATCTTGTCTATCTTTCACATGATTTTAAATCTGAACGGGGAAAGGAGTGTTATTTCCTGGGCCCTTTTCAATCTCACCCTTGATCATTTGTTCAGCAGTTGTTTGTTGCACGATTATTATGTATCAGGCGCAGGCCCTGTTAGAGACAGAGAAAGACATGGTTCTTGCCCCTGATGGACTCCTGGCCTAGTGACAGCTGCCCACTGATGCATCTCCAGGGCCCTGCACACTTGATAAATATTTGTTGAATGAAAGAAAGAATGAAGACACTGCATTAGAATGTGGCAGGTGCGCAGTGGATACAGTGGTGTGTTACCGTGATCTCCCTCCAGGACCCTGGGACCCTTTCCTTCCTACTCTAAGCGTTGGCCCCTGGTGGCTCTCAGCTGAGCCTCTCTCCAGGAATTGCCTTCAGTGGAAGAAAGCAGCCCTTAACTGCCCGTGTACCATCCCCAAGGGCAGCCCTTAACTGGGCAATGCAAGGTACAGAGACCTGGCCCCCATGTTTCAAGGTGGGATAACTCTGAATGGCCAGTTCAGCTCTAGAGCCCCTGTAGGGTTGGGCTGAAGCTTTTATGTGACTACTTAACAGTTCAGCTTCTGCATCTGCCCAGTCCTGCTTCCTTCATTCCTTCAGGTGTTGATCCTGAGAGCATCCCATGACAAACTTCCCCCGTGAGAATTTCCATTTCAATGTCTGTTTCTAGGAACCTGTTCAAGGCATAAGTGCAAACTATTATGGGATTACAGGGGAGGGGTTATCAGGTCAACCTTGGCCATCTGGTGAAGCAGAGATAGTACCAGGAATAGAGAAGATGGGAAGATTGGGCAAAGGATGGTAGGGGCTTGCTAGAGAAAGTAGGGAAGGATGTGGTTTGGGAAGAGAGGGGCATGGAACAGGGTGAGAAGGTGGAGATCCTGAGACAGAGGGAGTGCATGCCTATTGCTGAGATGATAGGCTTCCGCTGTTGCTCTCAATTTACACTGCTCTGTTCAAGGAAGCAGCCCAGCTAGAGAGATGTGGGGACAGATGTCTTGACTCTAGGTTGAAGAGGTGGTGGGGTTTACCCATAGTGATAAGGGAGGAGCAAGTGTAGAGTCAGGGATCTAAGGGCACTGGAGAGGGCAGCATGGCATGTGAGTGGGGATTCCTGGGTGGAGAAGACCAGAAGGCTCCAGAATGTCGTGACTGACTCTTTGCAGAGCTGGCTGTATATGACCGACTAGGGAAGGGCTTGCTTTAGCTCCTGGGGTTCCCTGACATAATGCCTGGGCATGCACAGCCTGCAGGGAGTGGAGGGGGACCAGGATGCCTGCTGTGGCCAAGTGGGCTCAGCCAGGATGAGCATCTGCTCCTTCTCTGGCAGGTGCCAGGGCAGGGGGATGAAGCCAGCGAGGAGCAAGCTGCCCAGAGGGCAAGGGAGACAGGAAGCGCAGGAGCTGAAGGGGTGGCCCAAGGAGAGGACCAGGCAGAAGAAGCAACCTCTGACTTTCTTTTCTTTTTTTTTTTCTTTTTTTTTTTTGCGGTACGCGGGCGTCTCACTGTTGTGGCCTCTCCCGTTGCGGAGCACAGGCTCCGGACGCGCAGGCTCAGCGGCCATGGCTCACGGGCCCAGCCGCTTTGCGGCATGTGGGATCTTCCCGGACTGGGGCACGAACCCGCGTCCCCTGCATCGGCAGGCGGACTCTCAACCACTGCGCCACCAGGGAAGCCCCTTTCTTGGTTATTGATATAAAAAAAATCAGTTTCCCTCTCCTGCCCCCAGTGCCGCAGAAATGAAAAGCAAAAAGCTTTAGCTTTCTACATGGCTAAAGTTTTTGATCATGCTCATTGCTTCTACCTAATATAAGATCTGTGAAATTAGAATCCGATCCAAATCACACTGCATAACTAATATATGCCAGAAGCTATGCTAAGCAGCCTGGCTTCATGTGCTAGTAATTATAATCAAAGAAGCAGTTCCTAAAATAATTAAATTTAATGAGAGAAGAATAAACAGAAATGCCATTTGGTTACTCCTCAGTGGATTGTTCTTACCTTGCTGTGGATGTTAGCTAGGTTGGTTCTTTAGTGGTGAATCCCTAATGTTTCATAAATTTACGAAACAAAATGTTATTGAAGGTCTTTGTGGTGACAGACACTGTGTCAGGTGCTGGAAATGTACGTGACAAGTATAGCGGGCAGCAAAGAGATGAGGCTTTTAACACCTAAGGACAAAATAATTTGTTTTTCGATATTAATTCCTTTAGATTTGAATATGTTTAAATTTTAACTTTCAGGAGGATTTAAGTTTTCCTAAATTGAAGTATAGTTTATGTACAATATTATGTTAGTTTCAGGTGTACAACATAGGGATTCAACATTGAAATACATTATGAAATAATCAGCATGGTAAGTCTAGTAAACATTTGTCACTATACAAAGTTATTACAGTATTATTGACTATATTCCTTATGCTGTTTATTACATCCCTGTGACTCATGTATTTTATAACTGCAAATTTATACCTCTTAATCCCTTCACCTATTTCACTCATCCCCACCCCACTTCCCTCTGGCAACCACCAGTTTGTTCTCTGTATCTATTGAGTCTGTTTCTGTTTTATTTTGTTTGTTCATTTGTTTTGTTTTTTAGATTCCACGTATAATCATGGAATCATACGGCATTTGTTTTTCTCTGTCTGACTTATTCCATTTATCACATTACCCTCCAGGTCCATCCATGTTGTTGGAAATGGCAAGATTTCATTCTTTTTTTATGAATGATTAATATTCTATTGTGTGTATGTGTACGTATGTATATATATACCACATCTTTATCCATTCATCTGTGGATGGGCACTTAGGTTGCTTCCATATCTTGGCTATTGTAAATAATGCTTCAGTGAACATTGGGGTGCGTATATCTTTTCAAATCAGTTTTCTGTTTTCTTCAGGTAAATACCCAGAAGTGAAATTGCTAGATTGTATGGTAGTTCTACTTTTAATTTTTTGGGGAAGCGCCATCTTGTTTTCCGTAGTGGATGCACCAATGTACCTTCCCACCAACAGTGCATTAGGGTCCTCTTTTCTCCAAATTCTCACTAACACTTATTTCTTATCTTTTTGATGATTGCTATTCTGACAAGTGTGAGGTGATATCCCTTTGGTTTTGATTTGCATTTCCCTGATGATTAGTGATGTTGAGCATCTTTTCATATGTCTGTTGGCCATCTGTATATCTTTTCTGGAAAAATGTTTATTCATGTCCTCTGCCCATTTTTTTTTTTTTTTTTTTGCGGTACGTGGGCCCCTCACTGTTTTCGCCTCTCCCATTGCGGAGCACAGGCTCCGGACGCACAGGCTCAGCGGCCATGGCTCACGGGCCTAGCCGCTCCGCGGCATGTGGGATCCTCCCAGACCAGGGCACGAACTCATGTCCCCTGCATCGGCAAGCGGACTCTCAACCACTGCGCCACCAGGGAAGCCCCTGCCCATTTTTTAATAAGGTTGTTTGTTTTTTTGATATTGAGTTGAATGAATTCTTTATATGTCTCAGATAGTAACCCCTTATCAGATACATCACTAGCAAATTTCTTCTCCCATTCAGTAGGTTGCCTTTTTGTTTTGTTGATGGTTTCCTTCACTATGCAAAAGCTTTTTAGTTTGATATTAACACATTTGTTTTTTGCTTTTGTTGCCCTTGCCTGAGACGACAGATCCAAAAAAAATATTACTAAGACTAATGTCAGAGTTTACTGCCTATGTTTTCTTCTAGGAGTTTTATGGTTTCAGGTATTACTTTAAGTCTTTAATCTGTCTTGAGTGTATACATATATGGTGTAAGAAAGTGGTTCAGTTTCACTCTTTTACATGTAGCTGTCTAGTTTTGCCAACATCATTCATTGAAGAGGCTGTCTTTTCTCCATTGTATATTCTTTTTTTAAAAAAATTTATTTAATTTATTTGTTAGTTTTGGCTGCGTTGGGTCTTTGTTGCTGCATGCAGGCTTCCTCTAGTTGCGGTGAGCAGGACTAATCTTTGTTGCGGTGCACAGGCTTCTCATTGTGGTGGCTTCTCTTGTTGCAGAGCATGGACTCTAGGCGCGCGGGCTTCAGTAGTTGTGGCTTGCGGGCTTTAGAGCGCAGGCTCAGTAGTTGTGGTGCACGGGCTTAGTTGCTCTGCAGCATGTGGGATCTTCTCGGACCAGGGCTTGAACCCATGTCCCCTGCATTGGCAGGCAGATCCTTAACCACTGCAGCACCAGGGAAACCCTCCATTGTATATTCTTGCATCATTTATTGTAGATTAATCAACCACATAATTGTGGGTTTATTTCTGGGCTCTCTATTCTGTTCCACAGATCTATGTGTCTGTTTTTGTGCCAGTACCATGCTGTTTTGATTACGATAGCTTTGTAGTATAATTTGAAATCAGGGAGCATGATACCTTCAGCTGTGCTCTTTTTTTCCCTCAAGATTACTTTGGCTATTTGGGGTCTTTTGTGGTTCCATACAAATTTTAGAATTATTTGTTCTAGTTCTGTGAAAAATGCCATTGGTATTTTGATAAGGATTGCATTGAATCTGTGCATTGCTTTGGGTAGTATGGACATTTTAACAATATTAATTCTTCTAAACGTATGAGCTCAATATGTCTTTCCATTTATTTGTGTTGTCTTCAATTTCTTTTATCAATATCTTGTAGTTTCCAAGTACAAGTCTTTCACCTCCTTGGTTAAATTTATTCCTAAGTATTTAATTCCTTTTGATGCAATTGTAAATAAGGTTGTTTTCTTAAATTCTCTTTCTGATAGATTGTTGTTAGTATATATAAATGCAACATATTTCTGTATATTAATTTTGTGTCCTGCAACTTTACTGAATTCATTTATTAGTTATAATAGATTTTTTTTTTTTTTTGGTAGAGTCTTTAGTATCATGTCACCTGCAAACAGTGACAGTTTTACTTCTTCCTTTCCAATTTGGATGCCTTTCATTTCTTTTTCTTGTCTAGGAGGATTTAATATTTGAATGCGTATCTTATTCTAAGAATTTGATAATGGGACATTTCTAGGTTGTAATCATTCTATTATATAATGTCTATATGCAGTTCATTATTGGAGCATTATAATGTTGTCATTTAATCTCATTATTGAATCTTGGATATGCTGTATTGGACAGTGTGACTGCACATATTATGATTTGGGAAGTGGGACAGGGAGTGAATTTTTAGCCTTGGGTCTGGAGTCATCCTGGCATTGATTGAATTTTGGTTCTGTTCTAATGCATTTCAGAGCCTTCTGAAAGCATTGTCTTAACCACCCATTTATTAGTTGTTGTATGAGTTGCAATTGATACTGGAGGTTCAGCATCATATTCTGGTGATCTCCTCCTATGAGGGCCATGGCCACACTGTGGTTGACCATGGACTTAACAATGAAGGTTACTGAGTTGAGAGCAAGAAGCTAAAGAATGGTACAGAAGAACATTTCTTCCTCACTTCTGATGTTTTCTTCTGTGTTAAAGAAACTCAACGTGATTTCTACCCTGTCTCTACTCCAGGGGAGGGAGAGTGACTTATCTGATTGGGATCTGTGGGAAGAACAAACTGGGTGTGTCTGACTCATATTCATCTTTCTCCCTCTTGGGAATGAGCTGCTCTCAGGGAGCAGTGTTCCTCTTGGTTCTTCTAGGGGAAGGCTTGCTTCATTCAAGACAGCTGCCTGTGTCAGAATGGGTAAGTTCACTTAGTCCACCTATATTTTGTTCTAACCCATTTCAGAGACTGCTAAAAGCAAAAATCTAAACTGTCCACCAGTGTCCTCAGGAGATGCCAAAGGAGCAGACTCCAGTTGGCAGGTCCATCTGGCTTTTGCCAAAATCCTCATTTTCTCATCTCTTTAGTAAGAGAGGGAGTATTTTGAAGTCCCAACTGGAACTCCTATTTTCCAATTTGAATTCAAATGTAGAAAAAACAGAGCTATTTATTGCTCTCTCAAAATCTAGTACCCCAGCCATGTTCAGTCATTGTCTGGGAACCCCTATGGGTTTCATGGTATTCGTGGAGGTGGCAGCTGGTGGCTGCCAGCTATGCTTTCTGCAGTCGGTTCCTTCAAGGGAGGTCTGAGAGGCACGTTTCCATGGACACCACGGGCTCTTTCAGGGTAGGAACTGGACTTATTCTGTATCCTCAGGGTTTGGACAGTGGGTGGGTCTGGAATACAAGGCGCTTGATAAATATGTGTTGAAACATTTTCAGGAATATATTGTGGAAGGATTTGAGGTTGTATGAGTAACTTGAATTAATGTGTTATGAAATGAAAGTTATTAAAGTTTTAGAACAGAAGGTCAGAACTGTACTTAGAGAAGAATGTAATGTGGATTAAAGTGCGACTCTGACTTTTGTAACAGTATAGGAATGTGACTGGTGGTAGGCATAGGAAGGAAGATGCTGACAGCAAAAGGTTTTGGAAGTGATGTTTTTAGGACTTGGAAACTTATTTGAACTTGGGATGGGGCAAGCAAGACATTAAAGATGACAATGAGATTTCTAATCTCAGAGACTGGATGTATAGGAACAGAGGATGAAGAGGAGCTAGCATTTCAGGGGAAAATGCTGAGTTTGGTGTTAGGTTAGCTGAACTAGATGTGCTCACTAACATCCAGGTGGAAGTGTCAAACTGGCGGTGAGGATTGCTTGCCAAGAGCCTGCCAGAGAGGTCCAAGTTAGAGATCCATACTGAGAAAAAGGAGCAATGAGATCAAGGTGAAAATTATGAATAGATTTCAAGGAGTAATTGAAATGGACCTGTTGCATATTTTGCAGACAGCTGTTAGGCCATTTATGCATTCTTTTGTAGGTTTGAATAAAAAAAACGAATGATTATTTTTATTCCTTTCTATTCCTTTGATTCTTTGGTGAGAGAGAGGGATTCCTCTTGTGTGACTGTTTTTACTCTGAGATTGTGAACTTCCCAAGACTGCATCTTTTCATCTTCGATACTCAGAGAAGAAGAGAGTTGCACAAAGACTGTGAACTCCTGTAGGGTAGAGACCTCACTTATTTATCTGTTTGTCTAGTGTCTAAAATGGTGTCTGGACAACAGTACTTGTCCTGTTGTGAAGTGCTCTGTTAAAATTCATCAAATTGAATTATTTAATTTGTGTGATGCTTTATAGTTAGTAAGTCCTAGAAGATATATTTAACAGTCCTCACAAGCGTGCTGAGAAATGTTGTTACCCCTCATTTACAAACAAGGAGACTGCGCTTTAGAGAAGTTAAGCAACTTACTTGAAATCATACATTTAGGAAGAGGCTGTATCAGTCTGAATAGGTTAGGTTATGCTTAGTAACAAATAACCCTAAACATCTCTGTGGTTTAATAAAATAAAAACTTACTTCCTACTTATAAAGTCCACCATGGGTCTGGGAAACCCACTGCAGAAGCTGTCCTTCATGTGATAGCTCAGAATTCCAGGCTTTTTCAAACATATCTGCTTCTATAGTTGCTGCAGAAGACGAGAGAGTACATACAGAACCATGCACTGGTTCTTAAATGCTTCTGCCAGGTAGTGAATCTCATCTCTTCCACTCACATTTCATTGGCCAAAGAAGTCACATAGCCTTACCTGGTTTCAAAGGAGGAGGCAAGGGCTTTCTCCCTGTGTACCTGGAAGGAGAAGTGGACACTTTGATGAGTAACTCTATTATCTAATCACAAAAGCATTATTGGGTCTTGAGTTTAGATTTCTGATTTCAACAGTGGTCACATGTTACTCTTTGACTCATGTTTTGTTTTTTACTAAGCATATTCAGAAAACTGTCCACATTTATGGCAATCTCCAATATGTAATTAATATCCTGAAAAGCAGTCACACTCTCCACCCTTTTCTTCTGCTTTCTCTCCCACAGTCCTAACCTCTGTCTCTTAACATTGGGTCTTAGAGGACAGAGTCTCAAAGGGACTCAGGATATCAGAGAGAATTAACATATACACACTACTATATATAAAATAGATAACCAACAAGGACCTATTCTATAGCACAGGAAACTATACTCAATATTTTGTAATAACCTATAAGGGAAAAGAGTCTGAAAAAGAATATATATATATATATATATAAAACTGAATCACTTTCTGTACACCTGAAACTAACACAACATTGTAAATCAACTATACTTCAATACAAAAAAGAAAATAGCATGAGAAAAAAGATATCAGAGAGAGACCAATGCCCTAGTTAGGGTTGGAGATGGGGTAAATATGTATAATGACATTTGAGTAGAGGACTCAGAAATGCCAGATCTCGTCTCCAATTCAGTTTCTTCTCTTCCCCATGAGATTTGAAGATGACAAATATACAAATGTTATGACCTTAATTATTAGCTGGGACAGTGCCTCCTATTTTCCAGTAGTCTTCTCCAGCAAAACTCTGTTAGGGCTCACTTTTTAGGCTCAGGCCATGTGGGGTTTCCTACCTCGGAACAAGTTCAAATCCATACTTGGGATCTTACTCCATTATGTCCCTGCTTATGGGGTAGGAACCACGACCAGCACGCTTCTGTGATGAGAGGAACTACATGACTGGGACTCATAAGCAGTACAGACAGAGGGGACTTTGGGAATAAGTGGGCTGGACAGACAGACATATATGCACAATCTATTTACACACACGGACCTTCTCAACCACTAAACGTGGGCCAGTACAAGTCTGAGAACTTGCCCTATTAGATGAGCACTCCTGGAGATGAGATGTTCCGACAGCTGAGAGTATCTCCTCTGACCACCCACTTTACTTATAAGGAAATGGAGGTCCTTAGATATTCGGGGTTCCTTGCTACTTAAAAATCGAGCTGCTTTGACTCCAGCTCCGGATGGCTGCCCCTTTGACTTACAGCTCTGGAAAGATCCTGAAGCAAAGTAAAGACTCCAGGGTCTGTCATTAGAATGATAACAAAAGTAGCATTACTGAGCTTTTATCATATGCCAGCCCTAAGTGCTAAGGTTATTTTATCTAACCTCACAGTACTGTGGAATTGATGCTTGAACATCCCTTTTTTCATAAATGAAGAGTATGGGGCCCACAGGGAAGTGTGTTTTTTGGTTCGGGAGGGGATCTATTTCGCTGTATCCCTAGTGCTTAGATCAGTGCTTGGTATATGTATATATTAGGTACGCGGTATGTTTTTGTTGAATGAACAAGCGCAAGGTCACTGAGCTAGTTAGCAGGGGAATCAGCATAGGATCCCAGGCAGTCTGATTTCAAGGATCTCCCTCTGAACTGTGGCATTACAACGTGACCTCCTGTACACGTCTGATAGTTATTAGCTATGACAGTGTTTGCTGATTATCGCATGTTTATTAACCTTTTTCCACACCCCCTCCCCATGAACTGTGAACCCCTTGAGAGAAAGAGATGATGACTGATTCCTGCCGCACTTTCCCCACCCTCCGTTGCTGGGTGAACGGGAGGTGCAAGTTCCATGTTGATTGGTTGCAGAGGTTACCTCCTACCCCAGGCAGGGGGTGGGAAAGGCAGCTGCAAGTTTTTGGCAGCCGGCTTTAACTTGGTCAGGTAGTTTCATCTCCCCACACGCCTCCTTCCGGAGACAGAGCCGGTGTACTCATTCTGCTCCGCTAGGGGGACCCAAATGCAAAGGAAAAAACCTCTCCTGCCTCTAAAGGTAATGGGATCCCACCCACAGCCCTCCAGAGGTGTGGGCACTGCTCTGCCAACGGCAGAGCTCCAGCAAGTGGCCCTGCACAGCTCTGGTTCTGCTTTCTGCTTGCCTGAGGGCAGCTTTTATAGTCAGGGCTTCTGGAGCAAATTCTACCCTTGTGGGGCCTGCTCGGTTCCTGGGAACCATGCCGCTTCTGCCGGTCATGACGTATGGATTTGTCTTAGGGGCAGAGGAGATGGATTTTGAAGGGCTGCCGGCCTGGTGATGAGGCTGCTTTGGTTTCACAGGGGAAGCCCTGCAATCCAGGTCTGGTCAATCAAAGATGCTTCGTCTTCTCCAGCTTCCTTCTCTGCCTCTCTAAAATCGGGGGGCCTTACCCACTTTGATATTTCAGTGCGAGGCCAGTTAAAGTTTAATGCTTCCTTTTCTACAGCAACAAGAACTGGAGACATGGTACTTACTAGGGCCACCTGACCTGTTGAGACAGATAGAATGATCTGTTTTGGCAACTTATCTTACAGGGATGGATATATTTATAAAACGTTGGGCAGTTTTGTTTTATTCTTATTATTTTTTAACACTACGCTGTGGAACACTTTTTCTCTTTTTGCACAGCTTGCTAGCATTAGGCAAGCATTTGGCAAAAATTCTCAGTTTTATGTTCTCTGCCATAAAATATGATACAAACTTCTTTCTTTTCTATGACCTCTAATTAAATCGTTGGATTCAGTTTTTGTTGTAGAGGTGTTATCTCTTTTAAGATCTGATCTTTTCCTTGGGGAAGAATAATATAGATATTCTTAATGAAACATATTTAGTATTTTGGGGTTTAAAGAACTCTTAGAAATACTGGCATAGATATACTGGCACAAGCAGAGAAGGGGTTCGAGAGCTCTTCCTACTAAAGATGGGGCCCATAAGACTGATGAGTGTTAAAGTCAGCCCTAGAGGAGTCCTTAGAGATTTTCTCATTTATAACTCATATTTGACAGATGAGAAAACCATGGTCCAGAGGGGCAGATGACTTGGCTCGTCACACAGCTGGTTAGCCCTGTAGGCCTCTGGACATCACTTTTTACATTATCGCACAGATTTTCGGGGTGAACTGAGGGTGAAAGTATCTTTTTTCCCCATGGCTTTTAATTTCACATGAGTCTGCCAAGGAAGTGTCTGGAATAAAAGAAGTAAAGCAGAGAGAGAAAAGAGAGAGAGGGCTTTGACCATTGTGTGATAACGTGTTCTGGTGACTCAGTGCCCTGTGACCTGCAAGATGGTGTGAAGGGGAAATGGTGAGTAACTCTGTCCAGGGGAACACGAAAGGCCACAAGAACCTCTTGAAAGTCATGTCCAAGAACAGAAGGCACACTCATCAGTCTTGTTCAATGACCATTTAATGAGACCATTAGGTAGTAGACCCTGTGGAATGTTCTAGAAAGTGCCACCTGACATTGTATACATCCTTTACATTCTCTAGGCACTTTTTCACACATCATCTCCTCATTTGACACTTCCAGTATCAGCCAGAGTTCCTGGTGACTTTGGCTCATCTGAACATGGTGAGAACTATTTTGGAAAGATGCAGGTGGGTCATGCCATGATAGGTCCCAGAGAAGCTCTGGGGACGAGGGAGCAGAAACCAAAGGGCAGTTTCTGGGTGTGGCCTTATCTCTGAGTGTTTTCATTTTGTGTTATTCTGCTTAGGATACCCATTCCATGGTGAGGGTGTCTGGTTGGCCCAGCCTGGAACCCATGGGTACTCGTTGACCAGGGAAATATTGAGGCATCTTGATGGGCGGGTCCTTCAAGGCTATACCCAAAGGAAAATCTGAATGGTCTTGACAAACATCCCCTTTAAATCCTATGAAGGGGGGATGCTTGATGAAATGATTACCTCCATGGTATCAATGGAAACAGAGAGGTGAAGTGAATCGCCCAAGTTCACACAGCTATACATAGCAGAACAAAGTTATATCTCTAGATCCTGCTCTTCCCACCAAAAGGAGTAGGTAAAGCTTATATCTAATGCAATCGCTTCTCCTTCCTTACTGCTTGCATCATTCTGCTTTTCCCCTCCATAGGCTCACCCCATCACCTGCCATCTTTTACTCTACTCCACTCCTGGATGCCCAGATTTCTGGGTACCAGTGTAATAAGCTGAGGAATATTTCGTTAGCTGTGTGCTAATGGAAAGAATCACTCCCAAGTTGGTCTTCTGGACACGATGAAAGTCCTCTCTCACTTCTTATTCCACTAATTAACTTATTGTTGGGATCTGGACCTTGTAGGAAGAAGGATCAGGGAACCCTAGGAAGTCATCTATGCAAGTTTCTTTCTTTCTTTCTTTTTTTTTTTTTTTGTGGTACACGGGCCTCTCACTGTTGTGGCCTCTCCCGTTGCGGAGCACAGGCTCCGGACGCGCAGGCTCAGCAGCCATGGCTCACGATACCAGCCGCTCCGCGGCATGTGGGATCCTCCTGGACCGGGGCACGAACCCGTGTCCCCTGCATTGGCAGGTGGACTCTCAACCACTGCGCCACCAGGGAAGCCCCTGCGCATTTCTTTGAAGTGAGGTCTGCCTACAAGTGGGGCCTGGCCTCTGATTCATGGCCCCATCACAATATCCTTGTTTAGAAGTGAATGAACTAGGGGCAGTGGTTCAAAAATATAGGGTTCTCCTGTAGAACAAAAGCTCATATTCCTTTGGTTAACTCTATGATATACCACTTCTGATTTCTGGGGTGCTGGCTATGGAAGGATTCTGAGTCTCTGGGAACAGTGGGAAAGAATTCGACTAGTGATGTCTGCTGGGGACGTAGAATGGACAGGGGTGGATTTGACGTTCACGATGGAAACTTTCCATGCTCTTCCTCCAACCTACCATGCTCGCTCCATCTCCCCTTCCTTCTCTATGCTTTCTATATCCCTTTGGTGCTATGGTTTGAAAAATTTAAATGAACTGAAATCGTTTCTTCAAATGAAATTGCATATGGAAGCCCAGCATGTAAAACAAATAAAAACTGAGTTACTCTAGAGATGAAGTGGGAAGGGGAGCTTCAGAGTCTACTGTGACCCTGAGGGTCTGCCTTGGGATCCCCTGGAACACTCCTCCAGCCACTCTTCCTCGGACGCATTCCACCCTTCCTCCCCCTTTGCTTTTCTCTCCCCGTTCCCTTAACCTGGAACGATGTCCTGCCAATCCTCCAAGTTGTCAGGGGTCATCTCTTCCCTAAAACCTTCCCTAATTCCCTCATGCTGAACACGTTCTCTCTGAAAACCGCAGCATACTTCTTGAACTCTCCCAAGGCTTTTATCATTGCTCATTTGAGTCAGTTTGCCCTGATATGCTATGGACATCTCTGGGTAGGTCCCTGTGTGATGAGCAGTCTGAGATCTGTGCAGTCAGTTCTGGTAAAAATGCTAATAGACTATGTATGCATGTTGTTTATTTTGTTTTACAGCCTTTGCAAACTCTTTGAAGTTTCCCACCTCCTCTATCCAGCTACACTTAACCTTTTTGGACATCTTTCTGTTTTTGTAAAATTGGGGTAGTAGTATTATTGGCTCCAAAGGGTTTCTGAGATGTGGTAATTTATGCAAAGTGCTTATAACAGGGCCTGGCACAGAGTATGTGCTTGGTAAGTGTTATTACTATTATTGTAATTATTACCTCAACACTATTAGGATAACAACACTTCACCTTGACTTCAATCCCAGGCTCTGGCCCAAGGGGAGGCCTGCATTTGCTTTTCCCTGGGATGCAGGAAAAAGTGAACCTTTGGACTCTGGGCTTGGATTCTGGGTGTACAAAGTGAGAATTAGTCACGGCCTCATTGACAGTCTGAGAACATTCACACTGTCTCATCTGCTTGGAGAAGCTTGGATTCAACCAGTGAATTTCGCATTTCCCAACCCCAGCCTGTGCCCTGGGGAGGAGCTTGACTTTCAAAATCTTGCAAAGGCCTCCTCGAAATGGCTCAGTGACTGCATTCTCTGGGGAGCGAGTGGGAGAAGGTCTGTGAGAGGCCGGGGAAAGCTGTGTCAGCTGCTGTCATGTTTTCTCAGGCAGTGTTCTTCCAGGGTGCCAGTCCTTGCCTGTTCCCAGCGTGTGCCTTTAAATCCAAACAGTAAGAGTGTCCTTTTGCTAAAGAGACTGAGAACCTTTCAGAAAACTGCCACGGAGGGAAACTATTGGGATGCCAGGTCCTTGGCTGGAGTCATTCAGTGAATTTGCAACCTCATCTGCTGTAAGTGCAGTGGCCATCCTGATAGCAAAGATTTTACCTGGGTCCTTGATGCTGGTTTTGGGGGGATACTTTGTTTCTCCTTTGTTCTACCTGTTCGCCTTCACGGTTGCTGGACAACTTTCATTTACCATGTCTTTCTCCCTTCTGGGCTTCTACCTAGAAAAATTGCCCCCTCTCCTTCTCCCATCTATCTTTAGCCTTCAGATTTACACATTCTTCCCCTGGAAGTCTGTCTTGAGCCCAAAGACTTTGGACATTCTTCCTTAAGCGCCATGTACCTGCCTCCCCTATGATGCTCCGGGCATCATGGCCTGTTTCCTTGTCTATCTCTCCTGCTGGAAAGTGACCTCCATCTCCCCAGGGACTGTGTGGTTTGTTCATGATTTTAACGCTGGGGCCAGCCCAGGGACCTGGTCAAAAAAAAAAAAAAGAAAAAAAGAAGCACAAATGAAGGAATGAAACAAATGAATAAATAAATGAGTAAATAAAAGAATCAAGGATAATCAAGGTTATTTCTGGTTATGTCATTTCCAATGATCTGACCCAAGCATGAAAAGGTGAGTAGTGACACAGAAGAACAGATTTTCAAATATCCTTCCACAGTAGCACCCTTTCAGTAATGAAATTGTGTGCAGCATCTCAGTTTCTGGAACAGATAATGGGAGGACTTTTCTGGTTACTGGAGGAGTGAAGCCATATGGTCTGACTTTCCCCTTCCCCCTTTGGGGGAGCCCTGACTCCTTGGGCAGAGTTTGAAAGTCATTGCCCCTAAAAGGATAGTACTGTTTTGAAAAGAACTAAACAGAGGGACCACATTCCGGTTGGGGTCCTGATTTCCTTATTCGTTCTGGTTAAAGCACACATTATGCACATAGGTCGGACCAGTTACTCTGCTAAGTGCTTTGTTTATAGCAATTTTTCATCCTCACCATAATCTTATGTGGTGTCTGCTTATTTCTCTTTTGGAAAGGAGGAAACTGAAGAGTTTTCTAGAGAGTGGTTAATAACATGCCTGGGGTTCCATGACCACGGCGTAGCTGGGTTAGAAGTCAAACCCTGGATCCTCTGCCTCTGGGGGCTCAGCCCTGAGCACGCGGTCACCTGCAGCAAAGCAGTAGAACTGCCCGTAAGAGCATCACCGTCCGCTGAGTACAGTTGTGGCCGGCACTGTTCTAAGATCTTCACAAGCGTTAGCTCGTTCAACCCTCACTCCACCCTCCGAAGTAGAGACTTTATTGCCATGTGACCGCATGGGCACCAGACCAGCCCTGTCTACCCTTCTCTGCGGGTTATCAGGCCAATAAGGGGTCAAGTTAAAAAAAAAAAAAAAAAAGAATTTGCCCAACATTTACATACCTTTTGTAACAAGCCCACTTTTTTTCTTTTCCTTTTTAAAAAGAGGCATAGATTACTTGAGACCAAGGATGCTAATTAGGTTTGGCAGCTTCAGCAGGGGAAAATAAATTGACCAGTCTACTTTTTGGAAGCAGAAGTTGGGAAAGAGGCTACTTCTGAGCTGACTGCACCAAGAGACAGATCCTTGTTTCATATAAATTATCTGTGAAAATTCCTCTAGAGCAACACAGGAGGGAAATCTGGCCCAAGTCCAGGATAAAGATTTTTTTTTAACATCTTTATTGGATTATAATTGCTTTACAATGGTGTGTTAGTTTCTGCTTTATAACAAAGTGAATCAGTTATACAAGAATAAAGATGTTTGAAAATCCTTTCAGAAATCGTAACTTTGATGCCTCTTCCATCTGCCCCATTTCTGTCTATTTCTGTCAAGAAATATGACCCTCTGTCTCATGGAATTCTCAATGCACTGGAGGACTCCAGAATGATATGCAGAGTAGGAAGTATTGCTGCTTCTCACAGTGGACAATTCAAAACCTCATGCAGCCTTTTCTGAACAGACTTTTAGGCGCTAAGAGCCCTATGATAAGAGGTCTAATGAGAGGTGCTTATATATATATATTTTTTTTTTCCATGTTTGTCTATAGATTACCTTTTCACTTTCTTTTTTAAGTTGAAGTATAGTTGATTTACAATATCGTGTTGGTTTCAGGTGTACAGCAAAGTGATTCAGTAATACATATATATGTATATATCTATATTCTTTTTTTCTGTTCTTTTCCATTATAATTTATTACAAGGTATTGAATATAGTTCCCTGTGTGATATAGTAAATCCCTGTTGTTTATCTATTTTACATATAGTGGTGTGCATCTGTTAATCCCATACTCCCAATTTATCCCTCTTCCCCCCTTTCCTCTTTGGTAACCATAAGTTTGTTTTCTGTGTCTGTGAGTCTGCTTCTGTCTTGTAAATGAGTTCATTTGTACTACTTTTTACTTTCCACATATAAGTGATATCATATAATATTTGTCTTTTTCTCTCTGGCTTACTTCACTCAGTATGACAGTCTCTAGGTCCATCCATGTTGCTGCAAATGGCATTAGTTCATTCTTTTTATGGCTGAGTAATATTCCATTGTATATATGTACCACATCTTCTTTATCCATTCCTCTGTTGATGGACATTTAGGTTGCTTCCATGTCTTGGCTATTGTGAATAGTGCTGCTATGAACATTGGGGTGCATGTATCTTTTCAAATTAGCACTTTTGTCTTTTCTGGCTGTATGCCTAGGAGTGGGATTGCTGGATCATAAGGTAGTTCTATTTTGAGTTTTTTAAGGAACCTCCACACTGTTTTCCATAGTGGGTGTACCAATTTACATTCCCACCAACAGTGTAGGAGGGTTCCCTTTTCTCCACATGCTCTCCAGCACTTATTATTTGTAGACATTTTGATGATAGGTGCTTATATTAATGGCAGTGCCTGTCCAGTCTTCCTCCAAGGGCATTTTTGGGTACCATGAAGGCATGAAGCCTCATCCAGTACAGTCAGGAAGAAAAGAACTAAGGGCAATGGAATTCTTTTGAAAATCAAGAGGATGAGATTATGAGGCTGTGGTATTCATTAAGGCTAGTCATAAATATTTTGGTTCTGTTCTGGGCAATGGTGGGCTTGTGCTTCTCCAACCCCATTAAAAGTAGGCATGGCTGTGTGACTTGCAATGGGCACTGAAATCTGAGTGAAAGTGATGTGTATCAGTTCTGGGAGAAAATGTTAAAAGCCAGTGTGATTCATCATGTTCTCTTTCCCTCTGCCTCAGTGACAAGTGACAACCAAGATGATTGAGATGGTGACTGATTCTTTAGCCTGACAGTGGTTAATTTTATGTGTCACTTTGGCTAGGCTATGGGCCCAGTTGTTTGAGCAAAGGGTCTAGATGTTACTGAGGAGGTGTTTTTTAGATGTGATTAACATTTAAATCGGTGGACTTTGAGTAAAGCAGATTACCCTCCTCAATGTGGGTGGGCCTCATCCAATCAGTTGAAGGCCTTAAGAGCAGACTTAGGTTTCCCATAGAGGAAGGACTTCTCCAGACTGCAACGCAGAGACTTGGCCTGAGTTTCCGCCTGCTACCCTGTGGCATTCAGACCCAAGGCTCTAACAGCAACACGTATCTGAATTTCCAGCCTGTTTGGCCTGGAGATTTTGGATCTGTAACCTCACCATCAGGGGAGCCGATTCCTTAAAACAAGTCTCTTTTTCTCTGTGTATCTTCTGTTTCTTTGCTCCTTTCTGACAAATATACTGGGTAAGGATGGACTAGAGCCGAAACCATAGCCAACTCATAACAGAAAGGTAGAATGAACAAGAAATAAACCTTTGTTGCTAAAAGCCACTGAGATTTGGGGGCTGTTTATTACTGCAGCATAACCTGGACTCTCCTTACTGATGGGAAACTTACAGTCATCTGTTCCATTTATCTGTTTTTTTTCCGTATACTTTTTCAGTAGTACGACTTAATCTCAGTTGGACTTTAAGATCCAGCTTGGCTTAAACAAACTTAAAGTCATTCTAATGATTACCCCTTCTCTAAATATTGATAGGAGATATAAAAATCAAATCTATAGAATGAGATTTGAGAAAGAATGGAAAGAAATTATCATGAGTTGATGGCTTACTTCTGAACTGAACCAGGTACTGAGCCACAGGCTTAGCATACATTATCTCATTTATTTCTATAACTAATTTATAAGGTATGCATTATATTAAGGTATGCATTGTATTATTATATTATTTTTATGGTATGCATATTATATTTTTATTTTATATTTTATGCATTATATTATTTGAAGGCCAAAGACACTGAGTAAGTGAATGCTAGATGTGGAATTTCGAGTGAGGATTATGTACTCTAAAGCTTATGGTAATTCTATCAGTTAGGATTCTTAGCAGCAGAAAAGGAATTTATTGTAATGGCATCAGGCAGCTCACAGAATGGATGGGAAGGACTGGAGAACAGGTTCATAAAAGAACAGGTATGATGAGGGCTCCAGGGGTTTAGGAGGCAGGAATGCTGCAGTGGTCTCACTGGGAGATGCTGCTGGAATGAATGGGCTTTTTCTCGTGTTTTATGTTTTTGTGCCATTTCCAGTCAAGTTCAAAGTCCTAAGTTCAGCTGGCCTAGCTTGCATGCTGGGCTCATCTCCTGGTACTTTCACTGATAGTCCCGGTAAGGCTACCTACTACTGGGGGATCTGTGATTCCTCAGAAAGACATCAGGGGCTGTTGTCACAAAAATCTGTGTGTGTGTGTGTGTGTGTGTGTGTGTGTGTGTGTAGGTGGAAGGGGGTTAATGTTAGACGGCCAAAAGGATGAACAACTATACAACTTGGTTTGGCTGGAAAACTCCCAGTTTTCTGTTGTCCTGATGTAATATTAATAGAAGTCACCTTCATTCTTTGAAGTGTCCTAGATTAGAGGATAAATTATGGGGTCACCAAATAGCACACCATATACACAGCACTATTACTCACATGAAGACTTCAGAAGCTGAAATGGGACATTTTGTTAGGCATGGAGGGCTATTATGGAGTTGTTTTTCTCTGGATTTATTTTGGTTCAGCTCATAGCAGCATATTTCTAAACTCCTGAAATCATTTTTATCTTACTGGCTATTATCTAGTTCTACCACCTAAAAATCATATGTGCCTTTTGCTGATGAAGAATTATGCTGTTTCTAGGTGATACTCTGTCTCCTTGTTGATGAGAAGGGCTAGTCGTGATGGGTACTAGAACAATTTCCAGGCTTTATGTAGGGTTTTGATTGTTCGAGAGGCTGTACCAAGATCATGTGTGAATTTGGATGTGATTGTGGTGAGCAGGTCCTATAGATCCCACTTCCTAGATAGCTTTCTTGTTTTCTTTTTTTTTTTAAGTTTTTTTTTGATGTGGACCATTTTTAAAGTCTTTATTGAATTTGTTACAATATTGCTTCTGCTTTATGTTTTTTTTGGGGGGGGGCTCGAGGCATGTGGGATCTTAGCTCCCTGACCAGGGATTGAACATGCACCCCCTGCACTGGAAGATGAAGTCTTAACCAGTCGACCACCAGGGAAGTCCCCCTAGATAGCTTTTGAATCCATCCACCATTCTACCTTCATTGCTAACACCTTGGTTCAAGCTGCCATGATCTGTCACTGGGATTACCACCTACTGATTGGCACCTGGCCTTTAGTGTTGCCTCTGGTCAATCTGTCACCATGTGGCATTTGAAGTGATCTTTCTGAAGTGACATCCTGATTACATTGGCCTCCTTGCTCTGATGGCTCCTTATTGCTCTTGGGTAAAGACCAAATGCCTTCACCTGGCCTCCAAGACCTGCCTGATCTGGTCCCGTTTACCTCCTCAGCCTACTGCCTCAGCACTCCCCACGTGGTGCTCCTTCCTTCTGATGCTCTGGGACTCAGCCTTTTGAAGATGCTATTTCTTCTGTCTGGATATCTCTCTGTTTTCCCTTTCCCCACTTAATCGTAACGCTTAGCTTAGGGCTAGTAATAGTCATCATATTAGTAGCTCATCTATACAGAGCACTTATTTATATGCCAGATGCCATGCTAAGTGATTCACGGAGAGTATCTCCTTTGATCCTTTAAGCAATCCTAGCAAGTAGGTGCTATGATTATCATTAGCATCCCTATATTATGGATAGGGAGGTTGGGGGTTTAGAGAAAATACCAGGATATAGAGCCAGTAAGAGGTGGAGCCAGGATTTGAACCTGGGGAAGCAGTCACAGAACCTGTGCCCTTAACTCTGTGCTGCATGGCTGTAAGCATTTCCTCCAGGCAGCCTTTGCCTTCCCTGACTTCTAAGTCTGCGTAGGGGCCTTTTCTTGGTGCGTCCGTAGCCCAGAACCTTCTCTAGCATTTTCCGCAACACCCCATACTGAAATGGTCTGCTTACTTGTTTTTCTTTTCTTCTGGAGTGTAAAACCCATGAGTTTAGTGTCTATTTCATTCCTTTTTAGTCAAGGAGGCATAGTTATTTTCACATAGCAAGTGCTCAGTAAAATGCTGGTTGAATGAACGATTAAAAATAAGATGTGGGAAGAGATATGGGAACATATGTATATGTATAACTAATTCACTTTGTTATAAAGCAGAAACTAACACACCATTGTAAAGCAATTATACTCCAATAAAGATGTAAAAAAAAATAAGATGTGGGTATTTAGGTCTTGATAAGTTATCCGATGCTTCTTCCACCCTGCCTCTCTGCCTTGTTCCTCCAGTTGCTCTCCATTGGTCCAAGAACTGTTTCACCTCCTACTATTAGCTTTTAATATCTCTTATTCTAGACCTTTGCTTGTGAGATTTCTTCCATGTGAAAGTCTCTCCTTTCTCCTCTCTGCTAATTCACATTCTTCTTGCTGCAGGTGCCATTAGGGTATGAATCTTCTTGGGCTTAACTCATCTGGCTTCTCTTACCTCTTTTCCTTAATGGGACTGGAGACTTAAGGACCACCCCTGGGTATGGCCTGGGCCGGTGTTGTCCCTCCATATCTGCCTTCCCTTCATCATTAGGGAGATGGCATCTTGCCAATGATTAAATGACTGCCTTCCCTAGTCTCCCTTGCAGTGGGAAGGAGCCTATGGTTGACTTAAGTTTTGACCAGTGATATAACTGTTGTCAGTGAATTCAGGAAGCATCCTTACAGGGAAGAGACACACCATTTTTCTTATTTTTCCTCCATGCTATTGTCAAAGGTGTAAGCTGCAGCTCAGGCTAGCATCTTGGACCATGAGATCAAGAGCTGGTGGTGTGGTGAGCCAGAAGGAGGCTGAGACCCAGAGAACTTGGCATAACTTTCCTTCCATCCCTAGATAGTCATCAGTGAGCAATGCACACTCTTATTTTTAGCTTCTGTGTTATATGCAGTCAAAGCAAATCCTGTCTGATACACTGGTCTATGGGAATCTCCACATACTGAGGAGTCTTGAGAAGTTGGGTGATGACTCTAGATGACAGCTGTCAGGGTGAAAGAGGTGGGTCTCTCACAGGTACTTGAAAAATAGGCTTCTACAGATGTAACCTTGACTTCTGGCTGTGGTTCTGACATACATTTTCCATATATTCTTGGATAAGCCACTTCATCTTTCTGGACCTCGTTTTCCCACTGGGGATGGCTGGTTAGTGGATGAAGTTGGGACATGACCTTGAAAAGGTCTTTGGTGCCAAAGGTCATGTCTTCAAGGAAAGAACTGCTAAAGACAAGGACCTGGACCAGTAAAAACTGATCTTGACAGAAAAACTTCTCCCTTAATTGTTTTCTGAGACCTCCTGTGTCTCCTCCCTTGCTCTTGCCCAGATGTGCTCTCCAGGAACTGGCTTCAGCCTGGGATGTGGGCTTTTTGGCTGGAGCAAATATTAGTGCTGCTTGTGAGTGACAGCTCTGACTCTGCTGTTCAATATTTAGGTGCCTCTTGGATCTCAAAATCTCATCTTGTTCTTTGGGACTATCTGGGATTCCACCTCTGCCAAGCCCAATAAAACTGCTTCCGTTCTAAAAGTCTCTTCCTCTAGTAAGCTATTAACAAAAGCAAAGCTGATAGGACCACCCTAATCCTGCATTCACACGTACTTCCTTCTGCACATAACCATTGTGTGTGTTGTTTGCTCTTTAAAATTTTCCTGACCTTCATTTGCTCATTTAGACCTGACTTCATAGGAGTCAAGTGCATGTGTGTGTGTGCATATATGTGTGCAAATTTATGAGTGTTAAGAGGGTGTAGGGAGAGGGGAGAGGAGAGGGGATAGGGGGCGAGTATTATGAGGTTAAAATCTAGTTGGCTCTGGTCCAGAACCTACCTGGAGACGGTCCTGAGTCTTTAACTCTACTTCAGATGTCTCTGCATTAGAAACCATTCCATCCTTATGCATCTGGGTCATCAAGCCTGTAGCGAACAATACTTACTCCTTCCCAAGCTCTATTATCAATGTCCCCGTGGCAGCCATTGATGATCATCTCTGCCCTCTTTTCCTCTGAACTAGATAGTTGATCACAAGTTGGTGTCAACACGGTCCTCCTTTCAACCTTCACTGGTGAATTCAAGTTGGCTCAATCTGCACTGATTGGCTCTGGTCTTCCCCAGTAGAATGTGTCCTCCTGCTGGGGGGCAGGGACCTGTGCCTGGTGTGCTGAGCAGCCATTGTGCACCCAGGAAACATGGTGGCCCCTGAAAACGCAAGGTGAGCTGGAGAACCCCGAAAATACACTTCCATGACATTCCTCATCGGACTCCAGTGTACTTTATAGCACAGTCCTTTTGGGATGCTCTTTCCAGAACCGAGCAAAAGAAGCCAGGGAATTGGGGTTGGATGAATTAGTTTGAAGGTCACGTGAGCAAGAGTGATTTGAAAACTGTAACATCCTGGTGGTGGAAGTAGCCCAGGAGCCAGAGAAGATTTGGGCCCAAAGTCCAGATTCTGCCATTTTCCTTGGACAAATGCATGGAGCTATCTAGTTTTCTAATTTTCCTGACTAATAAAATGGGAATAAGAATAATGATCAGCTCCCAAGCCATTAATGCGTGAACTCATGGTTGAAGGAACATGGCTTGGTAACTGGAAGCCCTGGACTTAAGCACTGCTCTTCCTCTTCTAGATGAAGAAATCTTAGCAAAATCATCTACCTCTCTGAATCTCCCTTCCCTATCTATTAAATTGTACTAATAATAGCTTCCACTTCAGAGCGGGTTGTGAGTGTTAAATGAGAAAACATAGAATGAATGTGCTATGATAATTATGCATTTATTATTATTATCACTAAGAATGGCAATAATGACTTTCTTCGAAGTCCCACCTTGAAACTATTCATACCTGACTCTTTCCAATTTGGGGGGGTGGGGCGGTGTGTGACGTGAGTCAGCTTTTCTGATGTATAGCAGCACAGGGAAGATAAAGTTTTATTATTTATGATAGTTTCCTGGGTTTTTTGGATGTGGTATTATTAGCAATAAGGGAATCACAGTAGCAAGGAGATGACACCTTGCCCCGTGGACCAATGGGCTCAGCATTGCTAGCCCCACTCTGATTGTGCCTGCTAAGCTTTGAGTACAGGGCTAGTTAGACAGCAGAGACCATGCATAGACACATGATAGACTATGATATGATTGGTGACCCCCTGGAATGGTGCAGTGCACAACTTGTACAACTGGATGTGGTGACTCTGGTACCTACCGTCCATCTATAGACGTCTAGATTTTCTCCCTTTAGAGTGGTAAGGAAGCAAACATTCAGCTCTTCTGTTGGGGTTTTTAGTGCTGGAGGCTATATTGGAGAGATTTCCTCACCTGAGTCATCAGGGGACCCCAGATTCAAGGCAGCGTGCAGAGACAAGAGCCATGAAGGAGGCTGAAATTTGAAGCCAGCAGGGGAACCCACGCATTTTCCCAAATGAAGGGCCTTGAAACAGCTATCAAAGTTGGGAGTGGAAACAAGAAATTCCAGAACAAGGGAAAAGAACAAGCTCAAGTAAATAGAATGCACAAAGAAGATTGAGTCACCCCCCCAGAGAAGGCAATGTTGATCTGAGATCTGCTTTAATGTGTAGGCTGAAGTATAATGGACTGTGAACCTGCCAAGTTCAAGGGCCAAGGATCTGATTTGGCTCTTTATAATAGAAACTGCCCAACGATAATTTATTTTTAAGGTTGCACTTTCTCATGTAAACGAAGACCAGAAATAGGCATGATTGGGCTGGTATGGTGGCCTTATAGAATCACCTGAGAGCCAGCCTTCTTCTGTCTTTTTGCTCCAAGGCTTCCATCTCAAGTTTACCTCGTGGCCCAAGATGGCTGCTGGAGAGCCAGCTATTTCCAGGAGAGAGGATAGGAGGAAGGGCAAAAAGGACAAGCTTCCTGGCTGAGTCAGTTCCTTTTAAAGCAATCCTCCTGGAAGCCCCCTACACTTCTGCTAACTACCTTTGGCTGAAATTAGTCTCATGGCTACATCGAGCTGAAAGGGATGTCAGGAAATTTGGCATTTTAGCTGGGTGCATTTCTGCCCCAAATAAAGTTGGACTGTTGTTTCTAATGAGGAAGGGGAAAACTGTTATAGGCAAGTGATGGCCTCTGCCACAGGGGCCTTTTGCATATCTCTTTATACAACTTAAAAAAAAATTATTGTAAAATTTTTTATTATTTTTTTATTGAAGTGTAGTTGATTTACAATATGGTGTTAATTTCAGGTGTACAGCATAGTGATTTAATGATTCAGTATTTTTGCAGATTATAATCCGTTATAGGTTATTACAAGGAAATGGGTATAATTCCTTGCGCTATACAGTGTATTTTTGCTGCTTTTCTATTTTATGTATAGTAGTTTGTATCTGTTAATCCTATACCCTTAATTTCCACCTCCCTTCTTCCCTCTCCCCTTGGTAACCACAAGTTTATTTTCTGTATCTGTGAGTCTGTTTCTATTTTGCATATATATTTATTTGCTTATATGACTATTTTTGATGGAATTACCCTTCTTAAAAAGCAAATACCAGGCACAGGTTATTGTGCTGGGCGTATAGTTACTGCTCAGCAGACGCCAACTGGGTAACTGAATTAGAACGTTTGTTCAATCATTACTGTACACTGATTGAAGGGCAGGGGAAAATATGAACTCCTCTTTTCGAATACTTGGTGGTCATGGCCAGAACAAACACTCTCTGTAATGTCAACCTGGCTCGCAAAAAGACCAACTGTTCCCAAAACTCAGCATGGGTCTGAACTTGATCTTTCCTTTGTTGCTGTTTCAAATGACAGTCCTTCATTAGTACGTTGTGTAAGGTGGCTACTGGTGCCATAAGAAAGAGGTTTGTGACTCATGAAATTTGCTTCTTAGCCAGAAACATATTAAGCTAAAGTAATGAGGCAATGACATTTAAAAAAATCTATATTCCAAGGCATTACTTGCCAGTGATTGCTCAAGGAAACTTGGCCTTGACGTGGCATACCAGCATATACTGAATATTGCAAACATCTTAGGGTCGCCCGATCAATGGAAAAGCCAGACCATATGTGTTAGATCATTAGAAGTTCAGCTTTGTTGATTTATGCTTTGAAGTGTCAATCATTACAAGTAAAAAATTGTTGAGCCTGTACTGTGCTATAATTTTCGGACGGGCAGCTGCAAAGATAAATGATACTTGTTTTTTGCCATCAGAGGCCTTATCATTTAGTGTAGGCGATGGGATGCAGACGGAGTTACCAAGGTAGAATGTGAGGAGGGCTCTAATAGAGATGCAGAGGGGCTCAGATCGGGCGGGACTTGGGCAGACGGCCGCGTGGTGGCTCCCGGGAAAGCCGTATAAAAGAGGTGGGGCGCTGCATCTTCAAGGATGGGGCAGTTTGGGACCCATGGAAACAGGTTAGAGCAATTGTGATGAAGGGAGCAGCTGAGAAAAGCCCAGGAGAGAAGACAGCCTGGGGCATCCTCAGAGGCTTCAGAGAAATCACACTGCGTTCAGCAGATGTAAATATATACTTTGGGATAGGGAGCCCCATAAGCACATAAGCTTAGGGAAATGCTAGAGATTTTAATTGAGTGTTAGAATATCGAAGGCTCTGAGAAGGCCCTTTCTTTCAAGGCAAATTTACATCTGTTTAACTTTGTTAAACAAATTTACAGGAGCAGGAAAGACCCTCTTTACCCAGATGCAGAGTGCTGGAAATGTGGGTTAGCAGTGTTTCCAGGAAGAAATGGGTGTGCTGGGTATCTGGCCAGTCTCTGCTTACAAACCTACTGCTCAGACTGGCATACTGGCCCCAGAGCAGACAGGGTTCTGAGGCCAGAGTCCTTTCTTCTTCACCACCTATTCCAGTGCTCATCCAAAAAGAAAGTAAAAAGCAATGGTCTTCAAAGTTCTTTTGCTCCTTTATGCCCTGAAAGTATTTTGAAAAATTATGTCCCCGCTTACATATTTCTTAAGTTAACTTATAAGTTTTTAACTCATAAATTTAAATAATTGCAAAGGATGAAATTTCTATTATGTTACAAATATTGAAATTTTAATACAAAATAATGCATCACTCTTTTAAAGTAATCCAGTGGCATATAGATACCATAGTGATTTGATACCCACTATCATCGGATTTAAAAAAAACCACACGAACAGGCTTTCACTTAATAGCGGGAAGTTCTATACATCACATCTTTTCACCTTAGAAATCACATTTCTTTCTTCTTCCATCACAGAATTTTTCTCTTACTGTAACGTAGTTTCATGTTTGGAAGTCTTTTATTGATCAACCTATACAGCTTTTCTGCAACAAAAATATGTTTAAACATTGAAACAAATTACTTCCTGTGACTCCAAGTCTCCAAGTTTCAAAACAAATTTCTTTTGGATTGAGTTATGATCGTAATTATTATTAGTTCACAATTGATCAAAATAAAGTATGTCTATATACTGTATATTTTAATACATATTATTCACAAGTAAAATATTACTGGAGGTGCTTCTCTTAGTGATAAATATGGGGTTGGGGTTATATTTCCCTGTTCATGGAGGCTCTGCAGATATCAAAATTGTCAGTTATTCCTTTGTTGGGCACCTTGGGTTTGTTGCATCCTTTGTATGGCTGAAAAGTCGGTCCTTTTTTTTTAGAATGGGTAAAGAATGGGGAAGGAGGCTGGGAAAAGAGCATTGGCTTGTTGCTTCAAGATGCTTTCAGCACAGATCAATTTTATAAAAGAATACACATTTGAAAATTGCAAATCTGAAGCTTGTGTCCTCTAAAACTATTTTATCTGTACCCATAGAGGCCTTGGGAGGTCTTCAGGTGATTATAGTCCAGTTTGAAGATCACTGCTGTATGGAAAAGAAAAATGACTCTGATATCAGGATACCTCCTTTTGCTCAGAACTGTCTGTAATAAGTTACGTATCCTCAAGGGACTCAGTCTCCTCCTGTTTGAAAGAACTTTGAGGCCCTTCCAGCACCCATATTCTAATTCCCAGGCATCCTCATGGGAGCGGACATGATTGTATAACTGAGGCTGCGTTTCTTACCGAATATATAAATCAGATCATCTTTTCCCAACAATTGGATTCTGCAGCAGTCTCATCTCGACATACCAAACAGATTTATGAAATTAATCTTTGACCTTTGTGGCAACCAGAAAGGTACATAGATGAAGGGAACAGAGCTTTTGGGCTTTCCTTTTCTGTTTTGGTTTTGGCTTGATTAGATGTTTGACTTCCATAGCTTGCATGAAGAGTACTCTGCTTCAGTGATGCCCTTAAAACCTTAGCATGGAAAGATGGAAAAATTTCCCTGAAATTTTCAGGAAACATTTATTACAGACTATTTTATATGTCTGGTCAGAATGGGCTGACTGATTTTTCACAAGAAGAGAATTTGGCAGAAAGCCTGGTCTCTTTCAGCCCCGCTCTCGCCAAAAATCACCCTGGAGCCAACCTGCAGGCCTTGTGATGTCCCGTATAAGGTCAGATTGAGAAATGGCTTGAGTGGGAGTAATCCTTTCACCTACAATGAGAAACGAGATCCAGGGAGAGATAGAGGACCTCCCCCTACCTGTGTTTCTGGGGATTGCAGGGTAAAGCTCAGAGGCTTTATCTTCCTGGAAAGGGAATGATGACAACTTCTGTATGGAAGATTGGGAAAGGTACAGGGAAGCCAGGCCACAGTCCATCCTCTTAACTAGCAAGAAGGACCATGTAGGAAGATGGTCACCCATCCTTCTCTTTCACATCTCCCCAGATTCCATGGTTTACCTGGCGCAGGCAAGTACCCAGCCTCTGCATCACCTCCTTCCCCCACTGGTATGGCCATTTGGTCTTCATCTGAAGATTCAGCCCTATTCTGGCTCCTAGAGCAAATCCTAATAAGCCGCAGGAAGGGTTCAAATGGGGTGTGTCAGGATCAGGTTTCACTTTTAGATTTACTGCTGTGGCTGCAGCTGTGTGGAGGATGTTCAGCTTACGCTGTGGCGATAAAATTGTCATTCTGCTAGAGAAACCCAATGAGTTTTACATGTGTGTTGCCTGTTTTATGTGACAAACAGTGACAGTACCTCTGGCTGTTTGCAGAAGACTGTTGTTATAATCGTTATTGGAGATGAGCAAACCAGGCTGAGTTCCTGAAAATGGATACTTTTAAGAGTGTCTCCTCTAAGTCAGCTTGGGGGGCCTCGACCTCTGGACTCAGTCCAGGATCTGATTGCTCACACCTCTGCTTACTGTGTGACCTTGGGCAAGTTACTAAACTTCTCTTAGCTTATTCCTTGTCTGTAAACTGGGGAGGATGATTGTGTTTGCTATACAGGATTATCATGATGATTATGTTCCTGGCCTGTATAAATGTTATGTTATCTATTTTCTTTCCAGTGCTGAGGAAAGGTGGGGAGAACTGTGGTTAGGAGAGAATGGGAAGGGTGCTTGTGCAGGAGGTGTGAGAGCAGGATATGATGTCTTTGAGTTGGATGAGCAGAGATACGGCAGTTTTGTCCAAGAATAGCATTGGCTATATCTGTCTCAGTGTTAGCTCAGACATCCTAACTGATGGCCCATAGGCTGGTCATGGTCTGAACCCATTCTTGTTTGGATTAGCTGGATCTGAGTAATAGCTGGTCCCTTGAGGTGTGAGTACTAGCGTTCTCCAGAGAAACAGAACCAACAAGGAGTGTGTGTGTGTGTGTGTGTGTGTGTGTGTGTGTGTGTGTGTGTATTTATTTTAAGGAATTGGCTCACATGATTGTAGTGGTTTGGCAAGTCTGAAATCTGCAGGGTAGACCAGCAGGCTGGAGACCTAGGGAAGAGTTGGGATCTGAGTCCAAAGGCAGTCTGCTGGCCAAGTCCCTTCTTACTAGGGGAAGGTCAGTCTTTGTTCAACAGATTGGACGAAGTTCGTCACATTATGGAGGGCAATCTGCTGCAATCTGCAGATTTAAATGTAAACCTCATCCAAAAAGCACCTTCACAAAAACATCTAGACTAATGTTTAACCAAATATCTGGGTACCGTAGCCCAGCCAAGTGGACACACAGAGTCAACCGTCACAGTGGCCATGCACGGCCAGTTCGCTGTGGCCTAGAGTGTCTTTCACCTGACCCCCGCCATTCATTCACTTACCCTCCTGACTCTGGGAGGTGTTTGAGTTTGTGACCCTTACTCCAGTATCCCTCTTCCTGATTATGTATAAGGTTACGTCATCAGACACTACACAATAGTTTGATTTCCTGGACTCAAACAACTTTCTGGGCAAAAATGCCCAGTCTTCCTTTACTGGTCTCAAGTCTCTCCTCTATTATCATGAACTGGCCAGAGGACAAATGTGAGGCACGCTGGGGTGTTTGGCTTGGATGGACGTCCTGTAACTCATAGAGCTCAGGTGTGAGGTATGTTTGGATCGCAATAGCATGGCCCCAGTGATGGAGAGAGAGTCTGACATGGCAGAGTGCTAGGAAAATCAATTAGCAGGGGCAGATGGCCCAGGAGGCAGCCTGGGGACCCAACCCACAGTGCCCAACGGATGCAGCAAGTTCTTGTGTGTTTGTGCATCTTTGTGTTTGGACAGCGAGGTCCACTCTGAAAGGGAGGTGTGGGAGGGAGTGGGAGTGGGAGGTTCCAGGAGGTTGGCAATACTCTAGGGCTCTGGGCTGCAGGGCCTGGGTAGGGTGGAGACAGCATGAGCTACACTGGGTGTGGGTTTTCTTTTTTTTTTAATTAATTTTTATTGGAGTATAGCTGATTTACAATGTTGTGTTAGTTTCTGCTGTACAGCACAGTGAAGCAGTTATACATATACATACATCCACTCTTTTTTAGATTCTTTTCCCATACAGGCCATTATAGAGTATTGAGTAGAGTTCCCTGTGCTCTACAGTAGGTCCTTATTAGTTATCTATTTTATATATAGCAGTGTGTATATGTCAATCCCAATCTCCAATTTATCCCTCCCCCTACCTTTCCTCCTTGGTAAACATAAGTTTGTTTTCTATATCTGTGACCCTATTTCTGTTTTGTAAATAAGTTCATTTGTACCTTTTTTTTTTTTTAGATTCCACATGTAAGCGATATCCTATGATATTTGTCTTTCTCTGTCTGACTTTACTCAGAATGACAGTCTGTAGGTCCATCCATGTTGTTGCAAATGGCATTAGTTCAGTCTCTTTTATGGCTAATATTTCACTATATATAGACACACACACCCACACCCCCCACATCTTTACCCATTCATCCGTCAATGGCCACTTAGGGTGCTACCATGTCCCGGCTGTGGTAAATAGTGCTGCAGTGAACATTGGGGTGTGGGTATGGGTTTTCATTCAGAGAGCTCAGGCTCAGGGAAGGGTCGAACGGAGACAGGACCCAGGTCTCGGGATGGCCAGCCTGTACTACAGGGGCTGGGGTTGAGGCTTCTGTGGTTTAAAAGCCATGTGGTGAGCCCAGGTTATCCCAGCACAACCCAATCCACTATAGGTAGCAAAATTCATCTCAGACCTTGTCCGTTGTTGCTGTTGAGGCAGCTGCCCTCACCTAGACTGACAAGGGGATGGGGGCTGAAGCTACGATGGACACGGATGCCATCACTGACTGTGACATGCAGGCAGCAGGGCCAACCGTATGTGTGTGTGTGAAAGTGTGTTGATGATAGTTGTCCCCAAGCTTTCCCAGTGTTCTCCTCGCTCGTGTCCTTGGATGAGGCCAGAGAATGGAAGGGCATATGGTCAAGAGGCAGTGGTTGACTTCTCCATGAGATGGCGCTCATAGCGTGTCTTTGTTTGTCCCTGTGGGTTTTTGTTTGTTTTTCTGCTTTGGTAAAAAGAACCTCATCCTGTAAATTATATTCATGGAATTTTAGAATTCATGGAAGTATGACTTGTCTTTCCTAATCTAAAGAGCAGGTTCATGATTCCTAGGGGATCTTATTTCTGATGGTTAATTTCTTTCTCCCTCTGGGATGTGGTGACAGAGGAAGGTGAGAAGCATATTATAATCCCCCTGCCCTGATACCCTGAAATCCCACCCCTTCCCCAAGGAGCTCACCATCTGGCTAGAACTGAAGACCCATGTAGTCCTTTGAATCAAAGTAGACTTTGAGATGTGCTGTGTTAGAAATAAAAACAAGATGGTATCCCTGGATGAGTGAGGTAGAGATTAATTCTCTCTGTAAGCTTCTTGAGGGGAAACTGGAACATCTATGGAGTCTGAAGGAAGGATAATATTTATGGAGGAAAATACTTCTTCTGAAGAAGGTGAAGTAAGAACATTACAAACAACCCAGGTCTCCCTTGACAATGTTGTCCAGGGCAGACCTTTCCCGAAGAGCTGTTTGAGACAGAGACCTTGTTTATGAGTCTGAACTTAAATGGAAGAAGGTGAGAGGAAGGGACAGAACTTTAAAAAAAACCCAGGAAATGCCCCCAACTTCTGGAGAGAGGAGAGATCAGGTAAATGCTAAAACAGGGCTTTGCCATTAGGTGCAAACATTCTCTTTTGAAGTTGTTTCAGGCAAGAGTTAGCAAGAGGTGATGTGAAAATGCACAACTTGGGAACAAATAAATAATTAATAGCACATTGGTATCATACTTTATGGCTTAGAAAGCAGAATTGCAATGTAGGAATTTTATTGGTATTTCTGTTTAACAGATGAGGAAGCAGAGACTTGGCAAAGTTAAAGTGAATTACCTACGATCACATAAATAGTAAATAGCCACATCCTATTGAAAGAATGGGTTTTGGAACAATTCTTGATCTATTTTTAGCAACTTGTGAAACACTAATCTTTCTTCAATAAACATTTATTGATGAGAAAACCATAATTCAAAAAGAGTCATGTACCAAAATGTTCATAGCAGCTCTATTTACAATAGCCAGGACATGGAAGCAACCTAAGTGTCCATCAGCAGATGAATGGATAAAAGAAGATGTGGCACATATATACAATGGAATATTACTCAGCCATAAAAAGAAATGAAATTGACTTATTTGTATTGAGGTGGATGGACCTAGAGTCTGTCATACAGAGTGAAGTAAGTCAGAAAGAGAGAAACAAATACCGTATGCTAACACATATATATGGAATCCAAAAAAAAAAAAAAAGGTCATGAGGAACCTAGGGGCAAGATGGGAATAAAGACACAGACCTGCTAGAGAATGAACTTGAGGACATGGGGAGGGGGAAGGGTAAGCTGAGACAAAGTGAGAGAGTGGCATGGACATATATACACTACCAAACGTAAAACAGAAAGACAGTGGGAAGCAGCCGCATAGCACAGGGAGATCAGCTCGGTGCTTTGTGACCACCTGGGGGGGTGGGATAGGGAGGGTGGGAGGGAGAGAGACACAAGAGGGAAGATATATGGGGACATATGTATATGTATAGCTGATTCACTTTGTTATAAAGCAGAAACTAACACACCATTGTAAAGAAATTATGCTCCAATAAAGATGTTAAAAAAAAGACATTTATTGAGCAACTACTATGTGCAGGTACTAGGTATTTGGTTTGTGATAACATGGTTTCTTCCACCTGGAAGCTCAAGCCTAGTGAATGGTTCTCAACTGGGGTGATTTTGTCTCCCCCTCCCTGCCAGGGGAAGTATGGCAATGTCTGGAGACATTTTTGGTTGTTGTTGTGACTGTGAAAGGAAGGTGCAACTAGTCGCTGAGGTCAGTGATGCTGCTACACATCTTCCACTGTTCTGAACAGTCCTCCACAACAAAGAGCTTTCTGGTCTAAACTGTCAATAGTGTTGAGGTTGGGAAAAGTTGGTCTAGTGCATCACTCATTCATTCATTCATTCATTCTATTATTCTATTAACTTTTTTTTTTTTTTTTTGCGGTACGCGGGCCTCTCACCGTTGTGGCCTCTCCCATTGCGGAGCACAGGCTCCGGACGCGCAGGCTCAGCAGCCATGGCTCACAGGCCCAGCCGCTCCACGGCATGTGGGATCTTCCCGGACCGGGACAGGAACCAGCATCCCCTGCATCGGCAGGCGGACTCTCAACCACTGCGCCACCAGGGAAGCCCTCTATTACCTTTTTGAGTACCTACTATGGACCAGGTACTATCCTAAGCATAGAGAACATGGTGGGGGAACAAGACAGAAAAAGCTCCTGTTCTCCTGTCATTTACATGCTGAGTGTTGAGTGGAGGGAAGGGGAGAGGGAGAGTCAGACATTAACAAGTAAATGAATTAGTAACAAGGAAAATATCAGGTGGGGCAAGCGCTATGCAGAAAGCTCAGATGTGTTGGTAACTCGGGAGTTGCTTTTGATTGGCTGGTCACAGAAAGCCTTTTTTTAAAAAAAATTGTTAACATGATTTATTTATTTTAGATAGTTTACAATTGGCAAAGTGCTTTTATATTCATTACCTTGTTTGATCTTTTCTTTTTTGAAAGTGAGAGCAATTTATTTTTAATTTTTTAATTTTTTTTTACCAGAAAGTTGAGTAAAAAGTTAGCCAAGAAAAAAGAGAGAGTTGAGTGGGGAGAATGTTCTAGGCAACCTTGTTTGATCTTGCTGTCACAAGAAGGTTGGTATTTTCATAACTGTTCTTGTTTTATTTATTTATTTAAGTATATTTATTTAATTAATTTTTATTGGAGTCTAGTTGATTTACAATGTTGTGTTCATTTCTGCTGTACAGTAACGTGAATCAGTTATAGATGTACATATACATAGACCCACTCTTTTTATTAGATTCTATTAAATGTAATGTAGGTTATTACAGAGTACTGAGTAGAGATCCTTGTGCTATACAGTAGGTCCTTATTAGTTATCTATTTTATATATAGTAGTGTGTATATGTCAATCCCAATCTCTCAATTTATCTCTCTCCCCCTCCCCTGAAAGCCTTTTAAAGAGGTCATATTAATGACTCAAACTGAATGACAAGGGGCCATCTAAGGAGAGGGCGTATCAGGGTGTCAAGTAAAGGGAACAGCACGTGCAAAGGCCCTGAAGTGGGAACGAGGTTGGAATGTTCTTTGGAGGAACAGCAAGAAGGAAGTTCAGGGTGTTTGGAGTTGGAGGGAGAGGGAGAGAGTGATGGACATGCTACTGGAGAGGGTGGCCGGTGCTACATCCTATTAGGGCTTTGTTAGCCAAGGTAAGGAATATGGATTTTCTTCTAAAGCCTTGCATATGGTTATTCTCATGATGAAAAATGATAAGAGTTATGAAGAAAAGGAAATACAGATCTTCCTCCACTTATGATGGGGTTGTGTCTTGATAAACCAGTCATAAATTGAAAATATCTTAAGTCCAAATGCATTTAATATACCCAACCTACCGAACATCATAGCTTAGCCTAACCTACCTTAAATGCGCCCAGAACACTCTCATCAGCCTACATCTGGGCCAAATCATCTAACTCAAAGCCTATTTTATAATAAAATGATGAATATCTTGTGTAATTTATTGGTGCTGTACTGAAAGTGAAAAACAGAACAGTTCTGTGGGTACAGAACGGTTGTCAGTGTACTGGTTGGTCATCATTGTGATCGCGGGGCTGATTTCCTGCCACTGCCCAGCATGACGAGGGAGTATCAGACTGCATATTGTTAGCCTGTGAAAAGGTCAAAATGCAAAATTAAATATATTTTTTACTGAATGTGTATTGCATTTACACCATCGTAAAGTTGAAAAATTGTAATTCAAACCGTCAGAAGTCGGGGACCATTTGAAGAGTCTTGGGGACAGAGTGACCGAGGGTATATACCATTCAATTTGAGGGGCAGAGATGGCTTCTGTGAGACCTAGATGTTGAGAAGAGCCAGTTGGGAAGGCCTGGGACACCTGGGAGACCTCTGGGGCTGTGGGCCAAATTGTGGCCTCCTTCCCACCACCTGGCAAGTACACATGTTGAAGCCCTAACCTCTGGTACTTCAGAATGTGACTGTATTTGGAAACAGGGCCTCAGAGAGGTGATCAAGTTAAAATGAGGCCAGTAGAGTGAGCCGGAATCCAATTGGACTGGTGTCCTTGTAAGAAGAGGAAATTTAAACACACAAAGAAACACCAGGGATGTACCCACACAGAGAAAAGTCCTGGTGAGGACACAGAGAGAAGGTGGCCATCTGCGAGCCAAGGAGAGAGGCCTCAGAAGAAACTAATCCTGCCGGCACCTTGATCTCGGACTTCCAGCCTCCAGAACTGTGAGAAAAGAAATTTCTGTTGTTGAAGCCCCCGAGTCTAGGGTATTTTGTTGTGGCAGCCTGAGCAGACTTATCCATCTGGGGTTTGGTTTTCTCATCTGTTGAATAAAGAGCTGTTGTGGACCTTTAAGATTCTTTCCACTTCTAAGAGCCTTTGATACTGAGAAAGACACAAGCTCCTCCTCAGGGCTGCCAGCACTCTGTAGCCTTCACTTAATTCCTTAATCAGAGAATGACAGAACAGTCCTGGGGGAGAGACAGGAGCCCTAGGGAGGAATCTGGAATTAGATGTGGGCTTCCCATCAATTTCAAAGAGCGCCTGGGCTGGGAGAACTGTACATGAAGGGGATTTGAAACCCCAGATGGAGCTCCACGGGATCACAGTGGCATGCGTGTCTCCCTTGAGGACAGGTGGAACTCTGTGCCAGAGTTTCCAGAGGGGAGATGGAACTTCAAGAATTTTCCCCTTGGAAAGACTTCACGGGTGACGACAGTCTCCATGGAGGAGTTTCAGCTCTGTCGGTGCTGGCCGCAGGCACTGTTCCAGGCATTGCAGGATCCCTGCCTTCTGTGCGAAGGAGCTCCTTTGGCTCTTCTTGTTCTCTTTGGCTTTTGTCTTGTTTCTGAGGGGAAGGTTGGAGGATGTGATTGGCTCCAGGACTCAAGAACAAGATGGTTGAAGCTTCTGCAAAATTCTCAGGGGAAAAAAAAAAAAAAGTCTGACTTAATAGGCAGCTCTGTTGTCCTCTAAACAAGAGCCCTTGAAGGATGGTGGTTAGTATTTGAGCAATTACTTTTGTTTCTGACTTTTTCCTTACAAATTGAGATACATCAGAACATATTGAAGGGGCAGACTGAGCCTTGCTGGCCAGCCTTTCATAGTTAACCATCTGTCCAAATACTATGAATTCAACAAATATTTACTAAGCAATTCACGTTGCTTACAATTTTGTGGGGGAGGAGACACTAAAACAGTATTTGATGTGTGTGTGTGTGTGTGTGTGTGTGTGTGTGTGTGTGAAGTGTTTGAATAAAGTGGCTTGTAGGGAGTAGTTGCTCATTAATTGACTGCTAATTGAATAAGTGAATGAATGATGAGGGAAAAAATGAATGTGTTGGACATTTTACGCTTTAGGTTCCATTTCTGTCCCTGCCTCTAGTATTGGTGTAAAATTTTACTAGAATGTAACTCCCTCTGTCCCCCACACCCAGAATGTAAGTTTTCTGACGGCAGAGGCTTTTGTTTGTATTAATCAATGCTGCATCCCCAACGCCCTGAACCGTACCTAGCACACAGTAGGCACCCAACTAATATTTATGGAATGAATGAATGCACAACCTTAAGAGCATAGATGGATCTCTCTGGGTCTCATGCATTTCTCTGGTGCACATGTACTTGGTCTATGTTGGGTTCTGAGGATGCAGAGAGGATCTAGTTGAAGTCCCTGCCCTCCAGGAGAGGTTTATTGAGGGAAACAGAAGTGAGCATATGCTATCAATACATTTTGATGATTTCTATGGTGGAGGAGAGCAAAGGGAGCGCTGAAGCACAGAGCCGCCAGGGCTGTAGCTTAGGTAGAAGCGAGCCAGGCAGGAAAGAGGTGAGGAAACAGCATAAGTGAAGGCATAGAGCACAGAGGTGTGAGAGGCTTGGACTGCAGTGTGTTGGGCAAGGCTGGGTTATGGGCACTTTATGAGAGGAGTGGGTTAGTGGAGGGAGAGGAGGGAGATGGAGTTAGAGAGGTAAGTAGGAGCAAGGTCATGCATGGTGTTCAGTGCCATGCTCAGAGGTGTGAACTGTAGCTTGCACGTAGTGAGGAGCCGTGCAGGCGGGGAAGTGTCAAGGTGAGACATGTTTTCGAAAGATCCCTCTATTTGCAAAGTGGAGAATGGCTTGAAGGGGGTTGAAACAGAAAACAAGGAGACCACTGAGGAGGGTACTCCGGTAATCCAGGTGACAGATGATCAGCCTGGGCAAGCAGAGGACACCGCGATGTTTAAGAGGCAAAGAAGAGAGCACGTGGTAACTGACCAGTGGTGGGGGTCAAGTCTAGGGAGGGATCTCTAAGGATCTGCATCCGGGTGAATAGGGTGCGAATTACGAAGACAGGGAAGGGGTGGGAAAGATCACTGGCCACTTACAAATAGACACTGAGCTGAAGAGGGGAATCAGTATCACTGATGTAGATCTGGAATTGATAACGTAAGTTGAAACCTGGGAAACACGAACAGAGCCCTGAAAGATAGAATCTTGGGGAAATGGCAACCCCTAGATCGGGAGGAACATTGGACATTGAGAGGCAGTCAGAGAGGTGAGAGGAAAATGAGGAGAAAGTGACACCTCCGAAAATCAGATCGTGTCACCTCATCACTCTGTAGACAACTTTGGTCCCACAGGATAAAACCCCGTCATTAGCACGCGTACCTGCGGCACATTGGAAGCTTTCGGCTGGGAATTCATCTCTTTGTATTTCTTCCTAACAGAATCCTGATTTGCTCAGCTCTCCACCCTCTTGGACTCAGGGAGGCTGTGGCCTCATTTCTAGCTCCACGGATCGATCCTAACTAGTCTTGCCCAGTCAGCACATGACAGTCCTTGGTGACTGTCACTCATCCAGGGACTATCATGACCTACAATGGCCCTATCCGGGTCCCACACAAGAACTCCCATTCCACACTAGAGGGGAATAGGGGAGACTGTAGACCCAGCTTCTGTTGGCAGCCTCAGGATAAATCTGACACCGTGGATGGCCAAGCAGAGAGGCAGAGGGGATCGAGATTTTTGATGATGGTGATAGACTGTATTACTATTGTTATTATTTCCATTTAATAGCTCTTTGTTGCCACCCCACCCTTGCCATACTGACCCACACTACCAACTTCGGCATTGGCCTGGTGACATGCTGTCACCAATGTCTGTCAATAGATAACGCCATTTGCCTTGGAGTATGATTGTGTAGGGTGTCTGGAGCTCTCTGGCTTCTGCTCTCCAGCAGGAATGATAATGGCATGGTCCAGAGAATGGCTACTCCTATGACCTGGGCTCCAGAATCAGACATGAATGCTGAATGGAGCTGAGACTGGATGAGCTGGGTCAAGCCCAGTGGATAATATTGTGAGAACGAAATGAACATGAGCTAAATGACCATGTGTATGCCACTGAAATTCTAAAGTTGTTTCATTGTCAGCATAGCCTAGTGAGAGCTGGTGAAAATAAGAGGCTGCTGAGTGGCTGAACCCATCAACTCAGGGTGTATGTACTTCCAGAGAATCAGGTAAAAGTTCCTTATTGATGAAACCACTGTGAGTTAGAATTTTCTGTTACTTGCCGCCAAAATCATCTGCCCCATCTCTCAAGCTGTTAGTGACTAACTTTCCCCAGTCTTGTCTCCCTAAGTGTCTGGGGCCTTTGTTGGCATTATAGCCTCTCCCTGAAGAACCTCTGCTTTACCTGACAAGCTTCTGCTCATTCTTTACAATTTAGATCAACGCTATCTTCTGTGTGAAGCCTTCTTTGACTCTACTGGGAAAGGTTAGTTATTCCCATAGCACTTCAGTTTTTCTCTTATTATGACCTTTATCACATCGCATTGTACCCGTTTACAAATCTGTCTCTCCCTCTAGACCATAGCATAGTCTGTGTGTCTTACGTGTTTTTGAATCTGTTGTGTCTCGCACAAGCCTGGTGTATAGTAGGTGCTCAGGAAAATTGTGCTGAATAGCTGAGGAATATTTCAAATGCATTTCTGTAAGGTGTTAGTGGGAGAAGATCAAGTGTTTGTTTTATGTGTGTCCCTTGATTTGCGGGTCACTAATGGAGTTAGACCACATTGGGCTGTGTGATATAGAAGCATCAGTCTTCCAGATTTGAATGGAAAAAGGGGAAAATATTGAGAATCCGAGACTATCTATTCATCTGACCAAGGCTTTCCAACAGATCAACAGGCTCTGGGATTTGGCGCAATTTTGTGTATTCAGAGACTCAAAGAATTTACCAACCCTCTGAGAACCATTTTTGCAAAGACTATGAGACTTTTAGGTCATCTTCTCTGATATATTTGGCCACAAATGGCCTGAAGAAGCTTACATTAATATATGCCACATAAGTCTGATTTTGTCATCTGGTCATACAGCATAAACTATTTATTGGCCTCTACCATGTTCCAGATGATGTGCTAGGCATTTCAAATAAAAATCTCTCATAATATCAGAGACCCATTTTACAGATAAGAAAACCGAGGTTAAGAGAGGTCAAATAACAAGCTCAAGGTCGCACAACTCATATGACACATTTGGGATTTGACCTCAGAGTCTCTGACTCCAAGTCCACTTTTTTGCTTGTTTTCTGGCCTGTAACATAGAGATAACGATATCTGCTTGGATCACCTTCCAGGGCTGCAGTGAGGATTATACGAGATTGTGTAAATAAAAGCTCTTGTCTAGGTAGCATTAAAATCAGCGATGCTTAGCTGAGGTTTGTTTTTAATGCCTTCATCTGGTGTATTGAGAAACATGGGGCTCTCTGGCATCCTAGGACGCTGGTGCGGAACGGGGGGCTGCCCAGCCCTCTCTCACATTCATCGCGGAGGAAGGTGTCTAACCTGCCAAGGTACAGGCCATGCACTCCCAGTGTCCTCACTGCTAACGATCTAATGGAAATAATGGCTACAATTTAGTGAATGTACATGGGCCTGCTGCTTTTCCCATATTATTTTTAATCCTGCAATAAGATGGATTTTGTTATTTTCTTTTTACCGGAGAAGACAGTGAGGATCAGAGTGGTTAAGTAATTTGCCCAAAGTAACACAGGTGATGAGAGACAGAGTCAGCTCTTGAACCCAGGTGTGTTGATTCTGAAGAGTAAGGTCATCGAACCTGGTCATTATTCTTTATTCTAATAGTTTATGGATGCGGTTCTGGGTAATTCCTTCCCCCGACATATTATTATGACTTAGGATCTTTAAAAAAAATCAGTGTCCTTCCTTAGGTGAAAATTCCATGGTTTGCCAATCATTTTATATACATTTAAAAACATAGATTGAGCTGGTATGGATCAGAAGCTGACTTTAATTCTGTGTGTATTACCTGTTTGTACCTATAATTTGAGCATGGGTTGAACAAAAGCATCTAATGATTTGGAAATTAAATTGATGACAATTCATTGCATCTCATGCTCTTCTGCCTTGATCAAATAAAGCTCAGTAAATTAGACACTTAAATGCAAAAAAGGCAGATGAACCTTGGGTGATGTAGCTGAGGACACAGGCCAGAGGTTGGTTTACTACGGCCCATAGGCCAAATCTGGCCTGCTGCCTGTTCTTGTATGGCCCTCAGGAGCTAAAATGGTTTTTACATTTTCAAGTGATTGGAAAAAAATTATGGAAATGTGTTTTCTTTTTGTTATGTACATACCCATATAGTATCTTGATTTTGCTTATGGGCCCATAGCACCTAAAATATTCACTATCTGTCCTCTTACAGTAAAAGTCTGCTGACTCCTGACATAGGCCTTTACCCCTCTGAGGGGAAGAAGACAGGGTGCAGCCCCTCCTTTATTTCTGGAGCTTTTCTATTCTTTTTCTTCCAGTTCATGTAACAGACATTCCTGATGGGCCCTGGGCAGACGCTGGGTGCTAAGGAAATGCAAATAGATAAGACTGGTCTCTTGTGGGCCGTTGGACCCTGTGGCTTTGCCTTTTTTCGAGGAAGAGGGTTTTGTTCTGGAAGGAAAAGAAAATGTCTCAGGGAAACCATTCTGCGGTGAGCCGAGTGGACTCCTCTGTAAGTACCTGGCTTCTAATCACGGGCCCACCACCAGCCTCGGCTGACCTGGGCTCCACGAGTGCACAAATGCCTGAAGAGTTTTGATGTTTTTTGTTGGGAAAAGAAAAACTTCCTCTTTTCTCTGGGGCAGAGACATTAATGGGGGAAAGTCTGAGAGAAGCTCTTCTGTCTACATCAAGAATGAAAGGGAGGTTTTTATTTTTTATTTTATTTTATTTTTTTGTGGTACGCGGGCCTCTCACTGCTGTAGCCTCTCCCACTGCGGAGCACAGGCTCCGGACGTGCAGGCTCAGCGGCCATGGCTCACGGGCCCAGCCGCTCCGCGGCACGCGGGATCCTGCCGGACCGGGGCACGAACCCGCATCCCCTGCACCAGCAGGCGGACTCCCAACCACTGCGCCACCAGGGAAGCCCAAAAGGGAGTTTTTGTTTGCATAGGCTTCAAGCAAGACTCGGCGATAACTGGTCACTTGGCCGGACAGCTGGGCTTTGTGGCTTCCAGCTCTGTTAGAGCGTCCCAGCAAACTCCTCCTGGCAGTCTGTCTTCTGAAGGCCCTGATGTTTGACACCGGATGGTGGGATGAGAGCTCAAAGGGAATCTGCCCAGAGCACGGGCTGCTTCAGATCTGTGTCCTCAGCCAGAGTCAGGCAGCTGGAGCCTAATCAACATCACGCAGAGCCACGCCTGCTTCTGTCAGCTGCCGGGTGGGCACAGACTTCCTGTGCTTTGTGCCGCTGGTATCCATGAGCCCTGCAGGTTGGCTGCTCCCTTGTCGTTATTAGAGATATAAAGCTGAGTTTCTTCAGAGTGGTCTTGGAAAACCAAGTGCATCCAGGCCATTGCCTTTCACTTCTTTGCTGGTGAAAAGATTCCAAGTTCTCTTCCTACGGCAGCCCCATCACTATGCCCCGACTTCCTCCCTGATCCTGCTGTGTCTTTCTGCCCCAGTGGTCCTCCGTGTCCCTCCTCTGCCACTGAAGTGGGCCCTGGGCACTTAGCGCCACCGGTTAAACATTCCAGGCAATGTGGGGAGGTCGGGGGGGCGGGGGGTTCCTTTCGTTTCTCTTTACTTCCCGGGTATGGAATCCACATGACAACCAGTTTGCTCCCAGCAGTGTACTTGTAACACCTCTGAGAGCACACAGCTACAAACTGGGTGTCCCTGGCTGCTCCAAACCGAGGGTACAAAACCCAAGTCACACCGACAGCGGGGACAGTACTGTTTTGTGGCTTTGCCTCCCTTGGAGGTCTTCTGAGAATCGCCTCCGCTCTCTGGAAGCTGGTGGTGGCTCCTGTGTGGTTAGGAGTTCGGACCCTTTGTCACGCTGTCCGTGTCACCGGCCCTCTTCCTGGTCTCCTGCTCTGGTGTGGGCTCTGGGTTCCTGCAATGATGTCCCTCACCTAGGTCTCAGAGGCTAAGTTGCTTCACTACCAAGACCACTGCTAGGCCAGCCCGAGCCCCTCAGCCTGCTGAGCCTCCAGGGCCATCGCTGGGGTGCAGAAGCCTTGCCGTGGTCCCAGTGGCGTGGGGAGACTTCCTCTCCATCCTTGGGTCCCTCCCCCTCACTTCTGTCTCGATGGAGAGCGGCGCTGTGCTGGGACTCAGTGAGATTAACTGCGGAAACGGTACTGTGTGTCTTGCAGCCCCTCTCCCTAAGGTCAGGTGCAAGTTCCTGGGAGCCTAGTGGCAGCCCAACCCAGAGAAGGCTCCTGGGTAGCCTCAGAATCTCCTCTGAGCCTGGGTGGGGCAGTGATGTTGGACCAAGTCGCTTGCCTGTCTCTCTTGCTGCAGATGGTGAGCCCCTTTCCAGGAGGTCTCTCCGTCCCTCACAAAATAGACCCGCGGCTGCTCCGCCCTCCCCTCCCCCACAGTCCCCCATCCTACAGGCATATCCAGACCGATGAGAAGAGAACCTCGGCTCAACCTAGGGCCCCTGTCTCCCACACAGCTCTGTCCTTTTGCTTCCTATGGGAGACAACTGCCACACTGCCTCTGCTGGTTGCTGGAATGATGATGATCTATAATCAGGATGCTCAATTCACTCTCCCGACGTGATACCACACGACGCACCTGATAACCAGTGTGTCTCCAAGACCAGTGTATTCGTCAGATGAGGAGGCGAAGGCCCAGAGACGTTAAATCATTTCCCTCGTATTATATAGCTCATATGCAGCAGAGCTGGGATTTGAATGCTTCTTTTCTTTTCACTTGAAAGCCCAAGCCCTTGGGTCATACATACAGTTAATGAGTTAGGAAAAGCACATAGAACTTAGGATTTGATAGATCTCATTAAGTTGCACTGTTACGATACACAGAATTGTCATTTTTCTTATATCTGTCTCTTACTCTCTGGATCATAAATAGGGACTGGGTCTTATGAATTTTTAAATCCTCAGAGAGAGAGGCAGAAAGCCTGGTCCACCGTAGGTGCTCGGAAAACAGTTGTTGAATAAGTGTTACTAAGGGTCTTTTGTGAGGCAGATGCATTTGAATTTAATTACGAGCGGGAAACCAGTCCAGGAGGGAGGCTTTGGAGTCCAGGTGGAAGCTGTCAGACTAAAGGCGGCACAGGGGATGAGTTGTGGAGCGGGCTGGAGAATTGGGACTGCCCGTGGGGGGGGGCTTTGATATTCAATAATCCATGTGTGAGGATTTGATTTCCATGTGTGAGGTTCAGTTGCTGCCTTTGTGTACAGATTCAGCAGAAGGAGGGGAAGGTTTTTCAAGGGGCTTTTCTAGTGAAATCTACGTGGTGGGGATAGAAGTTAAGCCTAGGGATCCGGCTCCCTTTCCTGGACAAATTTCAGAGGAGATTCATGCAGGAGTCCGCGGCTGCCGAAGCGGAAACGTGCCTGTGATTACTAGTGCCAGTCTGGAAACAGGAAGGATTTGTGTTGGCAATTACTGGGAGCCCGGGGGTGGGGTGGGGAGGGCTCTTTCCTCTGATTTCTTTCCAGATCTTGCCAAGGTAGTCCGTGGACATGAGCCTAGTGACAGCAGGACTGTGGCGTGGGGAGGAAAATGTGCTCACTTTCCCGCTAGAAAAGCATCTGTGACTGTCGGTAACGTGGCCGAGCTGTCAACGGGATATCGGGAAAATTAAGCCATTGCTTCTACTCTTTGGTGACAACATGGAATTGTAAATTGTCTTCAACATAGAAAATGAAAAGAAAGACAAATTATGAGCATCACGGTATGGAGACAGATGCCACATATTCAAGAAACCCGGGTTGCCTGTTCCCTACTCCTCCCCTCTGTGCTCGCCTGCGGCATCTTAGCCAGGCTCTACCAGTCCCTGCAAGGATTTAAAGAGGGAGGTTGTTGCCTTATTATTTGCTGAACAAGTTTGTCTTCTGTGTATTTATGACTCTTCAAGTACGTTATGTGGATCCCTAAAATTGAGACTCATCAGAGCTCTAGCCCTTCGTATTTGGCTACTAGGAGGTTAATTTATCATCGCACATGACTAAGGCAAATCTCGGGAGAGCTTAATTCATTCAGTATCGCTTACCACGCTGATCAACTACAGAAGATAATGGCAGAAACACTTGAAGGAGAGTCAAGTCATACATGTGTTATTAATTAGCCACGCAACTTGGAACAATAAATATATCACACTGGACGTTTATTTCTCCATATTGAAAATGAGAGTGCTGGGGAAGCACATGAAGAGGAAAGGTGAAGAGGTGATGAACGTCTGACTTTTTCTAAGTTATGCTCATCTCTTGAATCTTAGTTACATCCAGAAACAGGGAATACGAGCCTACCCCTGAAGTGGTTCTGTTAAAGAGAATGATGATCCAAAGGGGTGTTTGTGGTCTCCGAAAATGAACAGGGGAAGTCTCAGCTCTGAAAATGTTAAGTTATGGGCACATCATTTCGCAAAGCAAGTGTCTGAGGAAGGTGTCTGCCTTGTGAATTGGGTTATGATGACATGCATGGTCATCCGTGCAGCTAAGAGATGCGGGTACTCACAGCTTCAGGTCATTCCAAGGTTGAGGTAGGATGTCATCAGAGGAGAGTGAGTGAAAATTGGCATCCTCCTACACCCCCAGAGCCAGTGGAAATTGGTACAATCCTTGTGGAAAGCAATCTGGCATCACATCTAGAGAGCCATCAAAGTGCTCGCACCGCTGGCTCACGCCCACTTCTGGGAGTTTATCCCATGATAATAATCAAAAAGAAGGAAAAATTATTCATGAAGGTATCTTGGGAGTATTATTTTCAAATGGTGAAAAATTGGAACTGTATAGACCAGAGGTTGGTGAACTTTTTCTATAAAGGGCTGGATGGTAATTTTTTGTGCGTGTGTGTGTGTGAGCCATGCAGTGTCTGCCTCTCATACTCAACTTTGCCTTGGACAAAGTTGTGAATACATGGGTGTGGCTGGGTTCCAATAAAACTTTATTTATGGAAATTTGAATTCTAATTTCATATAATTTCCACATGTCATGAAATATTACCCTTTTGATTTCCTTTTCTCCATTTAAAAATGTAAAAAACATTTTTAGCTTGTAGGCCTTATAAAAAAAGGGATGGGTGAGAATTGGTCTAAACAGTAGGAGAAGAGTTTACTGAATTGCCATATAGCCATGTGATAGAATGTTGCATAGCCAGGAAAATGATAACTAAGAGAACCATTTAATTATTTTGTGTGGTACTTTGTTCAACTTAACAAATTTTTTTTATTGGAGCAAAATTGCTTTACAATGTTGTGTTAGTTTCTGCTGTACAACGAAGTGAATCAGCTCTATGTATACCTATACCCCTCCCTCTTGGGCCTCCCTCCCTCCCCCCGCCCCCCATCCCACCCATCTAGGTCATCACAGAGCACCGAGCTGAGCTCCCTGTGCTATACAGCAGGTTCCCACTAGCTATCTAGTTTACACATGGTCGTGTATACAGGTGAAATCTAATCTCCCAATTCGTCCCACCCTCCCCATCCCCCCTGTGTCCACATGTCCATGAGAGAACCGTATAATTATGTTATGTTTATAATATGTGAAAAATGCAGGGCATGCAATGGTAAATACACCCTAGACTATATGAAATGAAAGCAGTGGTGATTAGAAAGAAAAGAATGTGAATACGTTTTTCTCTTTATCAAATTTTCTTTAAAATTTTTGTTTTGTCTTTATTTTCTCCTTCTGGAACTCTGATTAGATATTTGTTAGATGTTCTCATTCTGTTCTCCATGTTTCTTCATCTTCCCCAATTCTGTTTTTTCCTGTTTTGCCTTCTAAGTAATTTCCTTATGTATGTATTTTCAGTTTACTAAACTTTCATTGCATTTTTTTATTGAGGGGAAATTCACATAGTGTAAATGTAATCATTTTAAGGTGAACAATTCAGTGGTATTTAATACATTCTTTTTTTGGGGGGGGGGGCGGTACGCGGGCCTCTCACTGTTGTGGCCTCTCCCGTTGCAGAGCACAGACTCCGGACACGCAGGCTCAGTGGCCATGGCTTATGGGCCCAGCCGCTCCGCAGCACGTGGGATCTTCCCGGACTGGGGCACGAACCCGTGTCCCCTGCATCGGCAGGCGGACTCTCAACCACTGCGCCACCAGGGAAGCCCTTAATACATTCTTAACGTTGTGCAATCACCACCTCTATCTAGTTCCAAAACGTTTTCATCTCCCTGTAACTGTTAAGCAGTTACTCCCCATTTCCTCCCTCCCCTGGTCCCTGGCAACCACCAATCTGCATTTTGCCTCTATGGATTTATTTATTCGCATATTTCATATAAATGGAATCATACAACATGTGACCTCTGTGTCTGACTTCTTTCTCTCTTAGCATAATATTTTCAAGGTTCATCCATGTTGTAGCATGTATCAGTACTTCATTCCTTTTTTATAGCCGAATAATATTCCAATGTGTGCATATATACCACATTTTATTATCCATTCATCCATTTTATTATGCATTCAAAGAGCCTATCCATTGAATTATAACTTCAATTATTTTAATTTCTGGAAGTTTTATTTGTAGTTCTTAAATCTGCCTGTCAATTTTGATATTTTCTTTTTTCTTTACCATTCGTATATTCAATATATAAGTACTGAGAGCTTATTATGGGCCAGTAATCTTCCAGTCACTGAAAGATTACAATAATATCCAAAGTATATACAACAATATACAAAAACATAAAAAATTTCTAGACCTCAAGGAGTCCACCATTTTTTCGTACAGAATCAATACAAATTTATTTTATATCCTGTAAATAGTAATTCTATTATCTGAAGCCTTTGAGGGTGGATGGGTCTAATTCTGAAGGCTGCTAATATTGTTAATTCGGTCTCAAGTGACTTTTTCTCTCATGTTTTTATTTTTATTTCTACCTTTTACTGGAAGCTCATGTATCTTGGGACTTGTTCTGTGGGAATTCTCTGAGGCCAGTGCTTACAATGAATGTATTTTGAGCTACTATAGGCAACCAGGGATGGGCAGATGCCCTCAGAGCAAATCCCAAATTTGGTGTTTATTTATCTCTTGCAATTCTGTTTCTGTTTTCTTCTCAGTTTTGGCTTCTGATGGAATCCCTGTTATTACCACCTAGAAAACCACCCTTTTAAAAAGGGATGCTTTCAAATATTTTTCTAGAACTTTAAGATGTTCTATTTTGGGAGGAATATTTCTGTATGTCTAGTCTACAATATCTCTGAAAAACAAAAGTCCCATCATATTTATATTTTAAAATAAAGTTCATAGGGGCCATATTCCTCAGCCTCAAGCATAGCAGCAGAAGTACTTTGATTTAACGGCTGGAGAGTTGCCTTTCCCCATTGAACTCAGGTTTTGGAGCCTTTTAGAGGCCAGGATAAGTCTCTGTGGGTAGAGTCTGTCCTGGCTCCATTCAGGGTCTGAGTGGCTGCTGACCAGATGGGAAGGAGTAGACATTCTCAGGCAATTAGAGAACTTGGTTGACATTGAAGAAGAAGAAAATTGGGTTTTGGTTTTAATTTTCTTTTTCTGTTCCGAATCCAGGGAAATTTGGATTTGGAAAATTCATAGGTTTGTTCTGGAAAAGGTGGCTTGATATAATAATAAAAACATCAGCGGGGGGCTTCCCTGGTGGCGCAGTGGTTGAGAGTCCGCCTGCCGATGCAGGGGACACGGGTTCGTGCCCCGATCCGGGAAGATCCCACATGCCGCGGAGCAGCTGGGCCCCTGAGCCATGGCCGCTGAGCCTGCGCATCCGAAGCCTGTGCTCTGCAATGGGAGACGCCACGGCAGTGAGAGGCCAGAGTACCGAAAAAAAAAAAAAAAAACATCAACGGGCTTCCCTGGTGGTGCAGTGGTTGAGAGTCCGCCTGCCGATGCAGGGGACACGGGTTCGTGCCCCGATCCGGGAAGATCCCACATGCCGCAGAGTGGCTGGGCCCGTGAGCCATAGCCGCTGATCCTGTGCGTCCGGAGCCTGTGCTCTGCAACGGGAGAGGCCACAATAGTGAGAGGCCTGCGTACCGCAAACAAAACAAAACAAAACCATCAGCATCAACATTTAACATGATTGGAAGGCTTACCCTGTGAAAAGGGCTTTATATTCATGATCTCACTTAATTTTTACAACAATTCAATAAATGAGGTTCAGAGAGATTAAACAGTTGCTCAAGATCCATAACTTATAAGTAAGTAGATCATGGACTCACTGCTCAGGGATCCAAGCTATTATATCGATCATCTCTCTTGATGAGTTGACATCATGGATAGATAAAGGAGGTTCTGAGTTAATGCTGCTTGAGCTCAAAGTCACAGGCCAATAATAGTTCTTGGTGGCCCTTTCCAGCTGTCTTGTAAATTTATGCATTTTATGCATTTAACCATTCATTGAATGATCATTTATTGAGTACCAGTGACACAACAAGGCTTCTGACCTAGTTCTTGTTTTACATGTAAAACTACATGAAAAGTATTTATTTATGTACATAAATACCACACTAAGAGTTCAACTTAATAATAGAGTTAGGCATTAGCCATGGGGTGGCAACAGGTTGAGTGTTCAAGAAAAACCTATGAAAGATGAAGGGACCCATGAGCTGGAAGGGCATTTTAAGCAGAGGGAACAGCAAAGGCATGGAAATGTGAAGCCACTCTGTCCATTTGGTGAACTGAAAGTTTTCTGGCATGGCCAGAGCACAGGTGCATGTAAATAGTGTTGGGCAAAGAGAATGGAGAGATGTGTAGGGTTAGAATATGAAGAGCTTGCATGATTTGCTAAGGAGGTTGCTGTCATAAGGTCCATTACTGTTGCCACAAACATGCTGCGTGACAACCACCCCCCAGCCTCAGCAGCACACAACATGGGCTGCTCACGTATTTGGGGTTGTTGACTAGGTGGCTCCTGTTGATAGTGACTGGGCTCATTCTTATGTCTGGGGATTGGCTGGGTACCAGCTAATCCAGGATGGCCTCAGCTGAGATGACTGGAGGGACTCAGTTCTGCTCCATGTCTTTCATCTCCCGGTGGGCTAGTCCAAGCAACGTCTCACGGGGATGCCAGGGAATGGGAGGGAGAGAGCCCAACCACTCAAGTACTTTTTCAGCTTCTGCTCCTGCCACGTTTGTTAATATACTATTGGCCAGAGCTAGTTTCAAGGCTCATAGGGGTTCATGGAGAGGGAAAGTAAACTGTACCTCTTTCGTGGGAGGATATCACCAAGTGATACGGCAAAGGATGTGACTGTAGGGAAGGGCAAAGAATTGGGGCCTTTGATGCAATCAGTTTACCGCAGACCCCTGGCCTTAGAATTATTAGGGGCTACCGTCAGTAATACAGGAGGCTGAGCCCCAAGATGTTTGGCCCAAGTCAAAAAATGCAGATGCTGAATCAGAATGGGAGGGGTCTTGCTTGGGCACCTGCAATGTTTTTTACAGGCTTGCTGATTGATTCTTCTGTTTAGAAACTATGAGGACTGCTGCTGTAGGCTTTTAAATGTAGGAGAGACATAACTGGATTTGCTTTTAGAAAAGTCACTCTAACTCTGGTTGAATAATACATTGGGGTGGAGTTGGGGTGGCAAGATGGAAGGCAAGAAGGCCAGTTACGAGCCATCCTAGTAGTTTAGGCCATTGAGAATCGTGTTCAGGTTGGTGGTAAGGTGGGCCCGGGTTTGGGTTCTAGTCCAGTTATGGGCAAGCACCGTGGCCTTGGTAAGCTCTGGAAACTCTGTGAGGCTCAGCTGCTTCGTCTCTATGATGGGAATAATAGCTGTCATCTTAACCATCTTGGTGCACAGGGCTTCCTCCACCACTAGCAAGGGATCAGGTGGTGAGCATGGGGTGTCCAGGGAGTAAACATAAATGGTAACCCCTGCCTGGCAAGGCCACCCCCCAGGCTCTTAAACTTCCCATAGGGTACAAAACACAGAGATGCCTAACACAGGCCATTTCACAATAGTTTATAGTTAAAAATGTATCTTAGATCTTCTTTAAAAAATAAGAGAATGAGAGGCAGCAGCTCCTTTTTGGATAGTCTTTGAGTCCCCAGCCAAACACCCAACTGAACCCAGGTCTTCTGCCGAAATGTGCTCTGTTCTTCCTCTATCACTGATTTCCCGGTTACCGGGTTTTCTTGGAGGTTCTAGGCGGCATCTAGTTTGGTGGGAGATGGAAGGGGGCTTAGACAGGAGAACTGCTTGACCCAGGCCTTGCATTACGTGACAGAGGGCCTCAGTTTAGACTTTTGATAGTCTTTCCAAATGAGCTTATACAGGCAGGCATACGGACAGGCATGAAAGAAGAAGGCAACCTCCTGTAACTTTAAATCCACCACCACTCTTTGGCAATTCTTCGTTTTTTAATATCTGGGGCCTCCTTTGATTTCCAGTAAGGCCTGGGTTTGGATGGTTATGCCTTGGCACCTTCTAGGTCCCATTCATCTAGCTCAACTCTGCATGGCTAATGGGGCCTGGCCACTTGGGGGGCAAATCTGTGCCTAATCCCAGGCTATAGATCTTTAAATGAAATTGCCCATCGTACTTGCTTGGCTAAGCCTTGAACTAAAACATGAATTATCCAGCAGAACAAAGAGAAGCCCTGGGGATATATAGGGGAGGGGTTCTCCCTTAGAGAGCGACAGAGCTGTGTTGGGAGGAGGCTTCTGGAAGTAACCAGCTGGGCACTGCTGACAACAGAGGTGGTGGCAGCTGGCGGAGAGGGAGGCTCTCCAGGCGGTTGCTGTGCCATCTGTTGGGAACAGTGCACTTCTTATGACCCACGTCCTGGAAGTGTTGCAAGCAGGCAGGCTGATTAATTATTTCCCTGGGGTCTCCCTAACAGGGGATAGAAACTGATGCTTGGTGGGCGTGAAAGAAAGGCCAAAACTTTCAACTAGTAGGGAATTTGTTTCCTGGCCTAACTGCAGCCACATGTGAAGGTATAGAAAACATATGTGCCTCTGATAAAAGATCACATTTAAAAGGGAAGACGAGAATGAAACCAGCACCACAGCGTCCTGTTTCTCATCAAACACCAAGCTCCGCATTTGCAGGCGCTCTGTGTTACCAGAGGGTGTTTAGAAGCGTTTCCAACAGGGCTGGGCTTCATTTCCATTTGCAACATTGGTGTGTTTCTATTACCCACTGTCCCTCTCTAGTGAAACCAGTCATTTATCGTGGTGGTTCCCAAGCCTGCTAGCCTCTTTGGTCCACTGAATCAGAATCCATGGAAGTAGCCACCAGAAGCTGGACTTTTTAATAAATTCCCCTGGCTGATTCCTATGCAATGGGCCTTGAACTTCTCTGTGAACTGGGAGATGGACAACTACAGGTTTAGAGTGAAAATGCATGAATAAGGGACTGTGTTATGTTGCTGGTAGCTGAGAGAATTTCACATGAAATTTTGTTTTTCTGACACATACGCAAGGAAGGGGATAGGGTAGGGAAGTGAACGGATGATGGCGGGCAGGAATAGAAGATAGGCATTCGTAAGAGCTGAGGGCCATCATAGGAGCAATAAACACACTGAGAGCAGTAAGTCTTTGAGATAATAAACTACTAGTGGACGCCCATCTCTATGAATGGAATCATCATCTATTTAGTCTCCCAGGCTAGAATCCTTGGAGATATTGCAACTGCTCCTTTGCTCTGCCTTTCTCCTTCCATCTCAAGTGATCACCAACTCTTGCTCATGGTTTGTACTAGTCACAGCTGGTTGCTTTGCTCACAACCAGTTCTTCCTGCTCTCTTGTTAACACCCAGGGGTTTGCTTGGGAATGAGGAAGCAGTGTAGTCAGCTGGACTATTGCAGTGTCTTCTTCATTGGTCTTTGGCCAACATACTGTCTCCTTTCATCCACCTTCTACTATGCCTTGGGAGTGACTGTCCTCAAGAAAATTCTAATAAACATATTTTTCCACCTAGAAAAAAATCTTTTTTTGCAAATAGGATAAAATACAAACTCCTTAGAATGGTTCTCAGTTTGGCCCTGAATTTCTTCTCCAAAATCATCTCTGTGTTGAAATTAAAGATGGTGGCAAATTCTTTGATGCTCCTCCCATAGAGAGGTGGGGTCTGCGTGCCTTCCTCTTGTTTCTAGGTGGGCTTTGTGACTGTTTTTACTAGTATAATATGGTGGAGGTGATACTTTGCCTGTTTGTGGCCCAGGCCTTAAGACACTGTTTGCTTCCATTTCCTGTCTCTTAGAATCTCTTCTCCCCACCACCCCAGCAAGGGAGCTGTACGAAGACACTTGTAAGAAGTCCAACTACCCTGAGAGGCTAGGTGTAGATGCTCTGTTGATGGTCTCAGCTATGCCCAGTTTTTTAATCCAATCTTGCCAAAATGCCAGACATGTGAATGAAGCCATTTGGACTCTACAGACCAGACCATCTACCAGCTGAATATCAATGAGTGACCACATTTTATGTCATTTGGAGCATAGGAATCTCCCAGCTGAGTCCTGCCCAAATTCGTGATCCACAAAATGGTCAGATATAGTAAAATCATTGTTCTTTTAAGCCTCTAAGTTTTGGAGGTCATTTGTTATGCAGCCATAGACAATTAAAACCATTTCCTAACAGTCTTCCCAAGCAACCTATACCCCAAGTTCCATGGAACTATAATCAGTGTCCTAAACACATTGAACTCTCATGCCAGGGATGCTCTCCTTTACCTTCTTTACTTGGCAAACTCCTGCTCATCCTTCAGGTACAGCTCAGGTATTGGCTCCCCTCTGAAGTCATTGCTAAACAAATGAATGGAAGGAATCCTTTCTGCTCCATCTTACGCTGCCATGGGTTCTTGGCCAGTACCGATTTTCATGCGATGTGGCCTTGTGATTATTTAAGTATTTATCTTTAATAATCTGATAATCCCTGGAAGGTGGGAATTGTGTCTTGTTCATCTGGGCATATCCAGTGCTGAGCACAGCATGTGGTACATAGTTGGTACACAACAAATGTGTGTTGAATGAAAGGAGGACTCAATAGAGAAATAAAAACATGAAAAGCATTTTTGTCTCTACGCTTTTTGAAGGTTCAATCGTGCCTTACTGGCTTTATCCAGTTAGAGCCACACATGAAATAGATCCATAAGCGATTGGCTCTTCTTGTCTTTTGTGAAACCCTAAGTCTTTGACAGCCTGGAGTGTTAGATTGGCCTGTCAACATGTTGGAAAATAATAGCCCAACTACCCAGAAGATGGAGGTGCTCTTGGTATACAAGACTGGCGGATAGAGGCTGGTGTATTGACTTTCTCTGAAGTTTAAAGAGGCAACAGGGTATAATAAAAAGAGTTTTGGCTTGGGAGGAGGGATCACTGCCAGGCATGGCCTCAGTTCTGTCACTGACGTATTTGGCCAAGTTGCTTTATCTCTTTGGACCCCAATTTTCTCTTGCGAAATGAGGCATTGGGCCAGGTGACGTGTCAGGTATCTCCCAGCTCTGACATTGTGTAAATCAGGCACTAACTTGGAATATTTCACTTGTGCTATCTAGGTGGGATAGCTGAATCCCTAATCTCCACCTCCTCATTCCTGTCCCTTTGTTGACTCCTCATCCTTTTGTGCTTTGGTGGCAGTCATGGGGAATCATCTGCTTTAGAGGATCTTCCTAGGATAGAAGGTTCTGTGTGGATGTAGGTCAGCTCTGTAGACCAGGGCTGGCCCTATTCACTGACAGATTTCCCTACCAGTTGATTTGAGGTACTCTATAAAGGTCTTCCTTTGATTCCCCGAATCCCTCCCAAGAAGTACCTCCACACTGGCTCGCCAAGGGTCTGAAATGATGGTTTGAATTTTCCCCTTAGGGCACTGAAGGCCCTCAGTTCAAATGCAAACATAATTAAACCACTAGCAGCCGTTAAAACCTTATCTGAATGAGCTTATCAAATCAGGTCCCTAAATCTGATTTCCCTAGAGCTTTTATATCTATTATCCCATCTAAATCTGCACAATAATTCCCTTTAAAGATGTGAAAATTAAATGTCTAGCAGGGGAAAAAAATCCAGTTTTCTGACCCCTAATCCTATTATAGTCTTTCTAAAATATCACTGCTTTTACAAGCAGGATCCTAAGGAAATGATTGAAAGGACAAGTATGTGTTGATAGAAGGAAGAAAAGAAATGGGAAGAATTGTCCCCTCTCCAAACCAACAAACTCCAGAGCTTGGGGAATTGCTTAGAATAGCAGCAGGCAGGACCAGAGTGCAGGTACTATCTGCCTACCAGGGTGTCGGTCATAAAGGGACTTTAAGAAAGACTAATGGAGGGATCTAGAAGACCTACTTTGCCAAGTGTGGTATCATGGACTGGGCTCTGAATAAGAATATTTGGACTTGGTCCCTCCTGGCAGGGTGAACTTAAGGAGATCATTTAACTTCTCTGAGCCAAGTTTCCTCAAATGTAAGAGGGGGATCATAATACCCACCTTGCAGAGTTTTTTTAAAAAAATTATTTTATATTGGAGTAGAGTTGATTAATAACATTGTGTTAGTTTCAGGTGTACAGAAAAGTGATTCAGTTATACATATACATGTATCTATTGTTTTTCAAATTCTTTTCCGTTAGGTTATTATAGAATATTGATCAGAGTTCCCTGTGCTATACAGTAGTCCTTGTTGGTTATCTATTTTATATATAGCAGTGTGTATATGTCAATCCCAAGCTCCCAATCTATCCCTCCCCCGCACCTTGTAGAGTTATTGTGAAGATGAGAAAAGTGCTATGCAAGTACTTGGAAATCAGTACCTTCTACCACTAGTAGCATCAGTATTAATATTATTGTATTATAGGTAAAATTCCTGATGGACAATAACTGCTAGGCTGACCCACAATCAATATGATGGTTTATTCCCTAAAGGCAAGTATGTAGACAGGCTGCTTAATTTGCAGGATAATTTGCAGGATCATTTAATTTGTAGGGCTACATTATTTCACTAAGATTTGGGTCTCTTCCTTGCCAAGGTACATTCTTGGTATCCAGTAATGTCTTCTACTTTATTTCATAGTGTACTGATAATGAGGGCTGTTATTCATTGAAGGCTCACATATTAATAAATTATCGTTGCCAGTGGTAACCTGGGAAAAGCATGTGTCTCATTTCTCCAGGGAGGAATTGAGACTGAAGATTTATCTGGTCATGTCAACACCTCAACTGCACTATTCTCTATCTTTTTCCTCTCTGTCTTTGAACTTGCTTTTCCCTCTGCCTGGAACATTCCTCCCTCTGCCCCTCTCCAGTTTGCTGGGCTTTCTCAGTTCATCCTTCAAGTCACAGGGTAAATGGTGCTTTTTCTGGAGTAGGGTTTTCTCAGCTCTTCCCATGAACTTCTGTCATCATGGCGCTCATCACACCACATGCTAATCACCTCTTCCGTCTGTTTTCCCCATGAGACTGTAAGGTCTCCCTTGTTCATTAAGTATATCCCTTGCACTTGGTTTAAGGCCTGGCAAATATTTGTTGAATGAGTTAGGGTGTTGACTTGTTCCAAGAAAAATTAGGGTCAACTTATAGGAAATGCAATAGAGTGACAGGGAAGAATGCACGTTCAAATACAGCAAAGTGCAAGAAAACAAATGTTTAGGACTGGGCATGGGAAGATAGGCTCAGGGAGAAAGTTAACAAGCAGATGGCTCAAAGCATGAACAAGTTTAGCATTTCCAAGGAACGGGAAGGCTGGCAAATGTGGCTGCATGGCGGTGGGCAAGGGGGGGAGCGGGGGAGCTGAGGCCAGGGAGGAAGACTGAGGTTAGATCAAGGAGGGCCTTGTAAGCAAGAAAAAAGTAGCTTGGATTCTAAGTCTGGTGAGGAGCTCTTGGCTGTGGAGGGGATGGAGGGAGGAGAAAGAAACAGGATGAGTTACTGGTGAAAAAAATGAGATTTTTATTTCCAGCAATAGAAAGAAAATGGATAATGTCTAAAGTAGGTAATTCCAGACGCAGCAGAGTAAGAATATTATTTTGAAACCTGGACATACATACCAGAAGCAGTAACTATAAGGGTTGAAAGTGGGGTCCTATGAATAGTAGGAATTGGGGTAAGTTAGGAGGAAGACAGCTATGCCATTTTTGCAATAAACTTTAGTAGTTTGAGTTTTGAACTTCTATGTGCATGTTTCATTTTCTTAAAAATTAGACACTGACTTAAAAAAAAAAAAGAAAAAAGAAGAGGTGAGCTGTTACATGCTTCCTCTCTCTATACAGAACAGGAGTGGGTTTACAGTAAAGACGATGGAGCTTACGTTTCTGAACTCTCATCCGCCAAGGCCTGGAGGGATCCTTGCGATGTTCACTTGCCATTTGTTTTTTTATGAAATTTGCAAAATGAAGATATTTGAACTCAGGTGGATTAAGACCATTGTCTTTTTTCCACTCTGATCCCCCTCTGTCACTTTCCCCCTTTGTAGAACATTGCTGAGGGGCCTCAGGCATTCTTGGGATCTAGCTAAGGGGAAGATGAGTTGGTGTTGCATCTGGCCCATGCTTTGCGGGATGTATTTATGTAGCTTGTGGTCACTTGTGTGCATGGTTTTGTTTTTACTGGCTCTCCTATAGCCAAGATGGCGTCCAGGAATATTCCTATCCAGCTGGGCTGACTCGCCAGGTGTCCTGACGCAAAATTCAGGGACTGAGGTAGCCTCACAATTAAACTTGTCCTCAGGTTCTGGCACAGAAAGTGCGTATTTAAGTTTAGACGCTACATAAGCCAACTTAAAAGCTTGAAATCTTACGACTCATATGTGAAGTACACTGAATAGAGGTGTCCTCACATTTCACCGCAGTGCTAAAATTTACACAGCATTACCAATATCGAGTTGCGAGGCTGAAAGGAACTTTTTAAAGCTATCAACCGAAATGCAATTTTCCTGAATGATCTTTCTGTTCCCTGAATAGATAATGTAAAATAGAAGTGATCAAAGGTAAAAAAAATCTAGATATAGATGCATGCCAGACAATTAATTAATAAAAGACAGCATGCTTTCCTTTTGATGGGTTTTGTGAAGTTTGTGGTATTAGCTATTTAAAATTTGCACTTTATTGTAATTTCTTTTCAAACGTGAATTAAATTTTTACTTTTGTATCTGATTTTGTACAGTAATTTTGCTTTCTTTCTCTTAAACAGGCTTCCCAATTTCTATAAGCTTTGGGTCCACAAAACCCGATCTGCCCCTGATTGAGAGAAATTGCTTATTTTTCCTGTGTAAGGATTAGGCAGATGTGTAACTGCTGTGTAAGGAGCTGATAAGTTAATGGTGAGGAGGAGGGTTGGGGGATCCAGGAACACTAATTGTAGGTCTTAAAAACATAGGCTGAAGACCTTTGTTTTCCAGTCGAGGTGAAATTCACGCAACAGAAATTTGGTCTTTTTGAAGAGCACAACTTAGTGGAATTTAGTACATTCAATGCCATGCGGCCACCACCATGATCTAGTTCCAAAACATTTTCATCACTCCAAAGGAGAGCTGTAACCATTAAGCAGGCACTCCTTATTCCTAAGCCCCATCCTAGCCCCTGGTGACCTCCAATCTACATTTTGTCTCCATGGACTTACCTATTCTGAATATTTCATTGAAATGGAATCGTACAATATGTGACCTTTTGTGTTTGGTTTCTTTCACTTAGCATAATGTTTTCAAGCTTCAGCCACACTGTAACGTTATCAGTATCAAATTTCTTTTAAATGATATACTGGGAGCATGTGCGTGTGTGTGTGTGTGTGTGTGTGTGTGTGTGTGTGCATGCACACATATGTGTACTTCAGTGTAGATCATTTGGAAACCATTTTCCAATTCAGCTTAGTTTAAAACATGTATTGAGTTCCTATCATGTTCCAGGTACCGAGCTAGGCATTGTTCTATTTTCTTTATAACCATGGCTTTTGGATGAGAAAGCATGAACCCAGGGGCTCTTGCTTAGTCCGCCAAACCCGGTGAACCCTAACATCATGAGCTCAGCCTCACGACCCACTCTAGTTCTCTGTGTGATTATGCCCCAGGAACTTTTGTCATCTTTTTACCAATATTTGGGGGGAGTCCAGGGGGAAGAGTTGGCTAGGGGAGGATGTAAAATGTACATCAGAATAACTACCCAGCGTTGAGCTGACAAAGGAAAAGAAGGCGATAAAACATGAATTTCATGAATGCATCTGGAATTCCCTCTGACTCCCTTCTAGGATATCTCTCCGTGAGAGGGATGGAGAAGGGACTCAGGTGGGCAGTCACAGAACAGGGCCCCGTGCTATTGTCCTCTTGTTGTGTTAACCTTTATGACCTTTGCAGATGAGCTTGGGATTTGTTTAAGATGGCGAATGAATACATTAATATATGGTATCATGGACTGAATGTCTGTGTCCCCCTCAAATATTTAGGTTGAAGCCCTAATCGTCAATGTGATGGTATTAGGATGTGGGGCCTTTGGGAGGTGAGTAATTATGTTTACATGAGGTCACGAAGGTGGAGCCCCCATGACAGAATTAGTATCCTTGTAAGAAGAGAAAGAGACACCAAGGGTTTCCTCTCTGCCACGTGAGGATACAGCAAGAAGGTGGCCATCTGCAAGCCAGGAAGAGGGTTTTTGCCAAGAAGTACATGTGCAGCCCCTTGATCTTGGACCTCCCAGCCTCCAGAACTGTGAGAAATACATGGCCGTTGTTTAAGCCACCCAGCCTAAGGTGTTTTGTTATAGCAGCCTGAGCTAAGACATATGGTAAGCAACGCGTGGTGTTTGTTGATTGGTAGCACCCTCATTTGCTCTTGGACTTTCTGTCCATTTGCTTTTCCTTGAGCACCAGTGGGGTGGGGTGCACCTCTGAAGGACAGCGAGTGGATGGGAATCAGAACCCAACGTGAACTATGACCTTCCAGGGTCTTCTTGCATCTGTCTTCGTTGGTTGGTTTTCCCGTGGCAGAGAAATGGCCAAGCCGCTGAGGGGTGAGCCCCTGTGTGTTGAGCTGCCTTGGTGAGCTGAGTCCTGTGCTTGGCGCCAGCGCTGTTTTGTTTGTTTAAGCCTCACAGGTACTCCAAGAGGAGAGATGGTTACCATCTCCATTAAAGACAAGGAAATCGAGACTCAGGAAAGTGAATGAGTTTCTAAGAGCGCACAATTAGTAAGTAACGGCGCTAGAATTTAAACTCAAAGGCCGCCTTCCTGCAAGTGTGGCGTTCTTGATTTATACCCTAGCTGGTGAATACCACCTGCCTCTGGAACTGCCAGGGGTTAAAAGAAAGTATTGTTTCGACTTTGAAACTTCTGAGTCCCAAAGCTGTTACTGCATTCAGTGTGCGAAGGATTTTTAAACTTTTTCTTTTAAATGTGGGAGGCATTTCACCGTATAAGAAACAATAACGTTTGGATTTATAAGCCAATTAATGCACTGAGACAAGAAACCCCAACATACAGCTGGAGAGTGGAAAAGCTGGCCAGGCCAGGCATTCATCTTGGAAGTAGTTGTGTATTTTACTTGGCGTTGGCTTTGTGAAATGAGATCTTTGAAAGGGGCTTTCTAATTTTACATCCCTTTCAATCCAGTGGTGTGGACCAGGTCTTTGTGTGAGCCATGGTGGGGACATTTAACTCCATAGAGGGTGGAGAGTTGATGAGCCATAAATTCTCCCACTCAGCACCCTGTGTTGGGTTTTTCTTTCTTGTAGCTCTTGTGGGACCTTCTGCTCCCTTAAGTCAGACAGGCTGCAGCCAGCAGGGGCCTGGACAGGCTCTGGGAGACCAGGAACCAGGCCAGGGAGGCAGCATCAACTCTTCCTGCTGGGAAGGTGTCGTATTCTTCCCGCTGTCTTAGATCTCGTCCTTCTGTCCTGCAGTGGGCAAGTTATGCAAAGGCAACATTTACTGGGTCCCCCACTCTCCTGGGGCAACATTGCACGGCAGATCTCCGAAGCTGTGACAGGCATTCTGGCTCCTCTTAAGTTGTACAGACATTCTGAATCCCATGTCTTCCCCCCAGAGTTTGGGACCAGCCCTGTGTAAACTCACAGGGTCATCAAAACTGGCTCTCAGGAGATCCCTCTCGGAGTTTTCATTTTCTCTCCTGGAAACTTTTCTTCCCTCTCTGCCTTCAAGTGTCCAGCATCCTTATGCTTGTTCTCCTATTCGCTCTTATGCTCTCCCCTTACCAAGAGATACTCTGCCAGAAAGTTCTTCATGCAAATTGAAATCGATGAAGTTCAAGTTTGCCAAACATTTCTGTAATCTGGACCCTGCTTAACCCTTCAGCCCTGGCCTTGATACAACACCCATGTCACACTCTGGACAGCTTGAATTGAGCACTGACTGAGTCATTCTCTTGGCCCTGTCACCTCAGGGCCTTTGCATATGTTGTTCCCTCTGCCTAAAACTGTTTTTCCAGCCCTCCTTCCCTTTTTCCTGGCTGCCACTATGTCAGCACAGATGTCCCTTCCTCAGGGAAAACTTGTCCTGACATCCCAAGACTAGGTTGGGTACTCATTGCCCTCTGCTCCTTCTGTTCAGTATGTCCTGTTTTCTTGAAAGTCTCTCTCACTAAACCATGAGCTCCTCAAGAAGAAGCATGGTACCCACTGACCGAGTGTGGTCACCCATAAAATATTTTTGAATAACTGAATAATGAATGATGTGCAGGTGGCCACTACTTTTGTTTCTTTCACAAATCTGTGCTTCAACGTGCTTAGCTACTAGGTGACTTTGAGTTAAAATAAAGGAAATCCAATTTTCAACCCTTCTCTCAATGTCTTACATCCTTGGAGAGATGGTGGCTTCAGAGATGAGGTCCCAGCAAAGGAACACTTCAGGAGTCACAGCTTCCAGAATGTGTTTTTTTTTTTTTTTTTTCCAAAAAGGGCAAGTTTGGTATGATTGTCCAGACCCAGAAAATTAATGCAGACCTTTGTGGTAGAGAGTGGCGGACAGTAAAGTGGTTTTGAAGGGTGTGCAGACTACAAATAGAACCCTTTCTGCATATGGATAATATAGAGGATGTTTGTACTACTATGTTGGATAAAATAGAAATCTGACATTAAGACAAAGGAAAAGAGGAAGGGTGTAAGTTACAAACGGAAATAGCTATGGTTGAATATCAATGTTATATCAGGCAGTGTCCATATCTAAAGACAAATGGACAGGAATAAAGACGCAGACATAGAGAACGGACTTGAGGACACGGGGAGGGGGAAGGGTAAGCTGGGACGAAGTGAGAGAGTAGCATGGACATATATACACTACCAAATGTAAAATAGCTAGCTAGTGGGAGGTAGCCGCATAGCACAGGGAGATGAGCTCAGTGCTTTGTGACCACCTAGAGGGGTGGGATAGGGAGGGTGGGAGGGAGACGCAAGAGGGAAGAGATATGGGGATATATGTATACGTATAGCTGATTCACTTTGTTATAAAGCAGAAACTAACACACCATTGTAAAGCAATTATACTCCAATAAAGATATTAAGAAAAAAAAGGCAAATGGAATGCTTTACCTGGTTTCAGTTGAGTTTCATAGACTAGGGTGTGGATTGTAGGGGTGAGGAAGGCGGGCAGGACAGAAGAGTGTTCTACCATGGCTAAAGGAAGCAGGAAAGCTTGTAAAGCAGTGGGTAGTGGAAGAGGGATAGGCCGCACAAGTCAACTGGGCGATGCTAATTAGTAAGTGGGTGATGGGAAAATGCTTTTACTGCATTATTTTGTGAAACTGTTGGACAGCAGTGATGTCATCCTGTCCTTTTCCCCTAGCTGCACACCCTTCCCCAGAGATGTCCATCTTCCTTGTCATGGACTGGTCATTCTGTCTCTGTATCTCGGTCTCTGTCTCTCTCTTTCTCCCCCCGCCCCCCATCTCTCTCTTCTCCAGCTCTAGGTCTAGTTTTAGTCTCTGGGTGAAACAGAGAGTGCACAGAAGGGTTAGACCGCGTACATGCTGGAACCAGCGTTCGGTTCCTTGCTAGGCCATTGGGAGCCACGCCTTCTGAGGTCAGGGGATGAACTCTGCTTTGAATCTGTTGTTTTCCACTCAGATAAGCAGCTCTTCCTGGCTTTCATCAGCTCCTTCTTATAAGTGTGATTAACAATAGTTTGATGACTGATGGAATAAATCCATTTGATCAAACCATGAACCCTTATGTGATTAACCTCCTTCCAAGGCCTTCCCTTCAGACACTACACAATCACCCCACCTCGGCACTGCTTGCGGAAACACCTCTGAAACTCAGTTTTGAAGTCACCTCGAAAGGTCTGTTGGTTGGATCTGATGGTTTCTGGGGTGTCAGATGTCTTTCCTTTCATGGTCCGTTTCAACTTGAGGATCAGCCAGAAGTCATGAGGTGACGATTAGGTGACCTAACCCAAACGTTGCAATATGGCATGAACATTTTTACTTGCTAGAAATTGTAAGATGGTGAGTGATATACTCCAATTTTATGCTGTTCAAAATGATTGCTAACGTGAATAAAGCTACTGATGGACTGGAGTCAGTTAGTGTAGAGGTGACATATTCTTGAGGGCATTTTCCTGGAATAAGCCCCTTTCATTGAGGTTCTCCCTTTATCCTGTGATCATTAATCATGGACCCATTTACTGAACTTTTCAGTAGCAACAATTAAAGAGTCATCAACCTAGGTCAACCTGGGCCAAGCTCTATCGCCACTTTGCTTATTTCTTAAGCACAGACTACAGTATGTGTGCATGTATCTAGAACTGACCTGGCTCTTTGAACTTCTCCCCCTTCCCTCTATTGAAGCTTTGCCACATCAGCCCAGATGTCATTTAGGACTATGTTGCCTCTTGGAGATTTAGTTGAAAATGACCCAAACTTCACCCGATGGCCAGTGGCAGAGTCTGGAGTTCTCATTCTTTCTGTGATTGCCTTACTGCTCTTTGTCTTCAATGTCCTGCTTTTGTCTGCATGTTTTTTTTTCCCCCTGGCTTGCTCTATGTTGGTTGGGAAACACTGCCTGTCAATATTTTCCACAAGAAATATACACACATCAGGCATTTTACTTTTTTGGGGGGGGGGAGGGGATAGATTTTATCCTAAATATTTGGAAAAAGGATGTATGTGGACTGTATGTGTTTATCATGGAGGGAGGTTCACTGCCCTCAACCATGTGAATCACTCTGTCTCTCTCTCTCTCTGCTTTTTCACATACTGCTGGTCCTTCATCCTTCTGACACTTTCTACTCCGTAGCCTTACTGGGATATTAGAGAAGATTAAACCAGCAGCAGTAATCCCCAAGCTTATAATGGCTCCAAGATGATAGAAGGTGACCTGCTGATTTCAGGTCCAAAGTGGTGTTCCTGACCCAAGAGTGCCTTCTTCTCTTATTCAGCTTCTGATTCAGTATCTTACGCTTCTTCCATTTTTTTGGCTTAGCCATTTTCAACATACTGTTTCCAAGGTCACTGTGCCCGTATGCTGGTGGGAAAAGAAAGGACTCTGAAAATGGTAAACATCACTCTGTTCGTTTTCTGTTGGCTAGAACTCAGTCAGATGGCCATGACTGGGGAACTGGAAAGTTCTGTCTGTCTGGCTTCCCTAGAACCAGAGTGTGGTAGGCGGACTCTGAGATGGTCCCACGTGATCCTTGCCTTTGAGTATCCATGCCCTTGTGTAACCCCCTTCCTCAAGTCCCTCAAGCACTGCTGGACCTGTGATTCACTTATAATGAATAAAATACAGTTAGGGTGATGGAATGTTACTTCCATGATTAGGTAACAAAAGACTGTGACTTCCATTTTGCCAGCAGCTGGCTCTTGTTGGCTTTAATGAAGCAGGCTGCCTGCCATGCTGGGGGGGCTGCCGCCCGCATCCTGCAGACAAGAAACCAAGAGCTGCCTCTGGCCAACAGCCAGCAAGGAGCTGAGACCCTGAGTCCAACAACCTCTGAGGAACTGAATCCTGCCAGCAATCGCTGAAATGAGCTTGGAAACAGATCCTTCCTGTCTGAACCTTGAGATGCCTGCACCCAGTTGATACCTTCGTTGCAGCCTTGTGAGACCCTGAAGCAGATGACCCAGCTAAGCTGTGCCTGGAGACTTGACTCACAGAAACTGTGACAGTAAATATGCATTGTTTTAAGCTGCTCTGTTTTGGGTCAGTTTGTTACACAGCAATAGATAACTAATACAGAGAGAAACCTGGATTATGAAGAGCTTGCCAGTTCTTCTCCAAAGGCTTTTCTCATGAGGATAGACTACCACTCAAGGCTGCCCTGATCCCTCAGGGACCCCTAGAATGCTGGCGAATGAAGACACACTATGGCTTGGCCACCAGCAGAAAGCTTTCACATACCAACTGTATTAGCTTCCTGTTGCTGCTGTAACACATTGACTTCACACAGAGGTCAGAAGTCCAAAATAAGTCCTGTGGGGCTAAAGTCAAGGTGTTGGCAAGGCTGGGTACCTTGTAGAGGCTCTAAGGCAGAATCTATTTTCTTGTCTTTTTTAACTTCCAGAGGCCACCTATATTCCTTGGCTTGTAGCCCCTTCCTCCATCTTCAAAGGCTGCAACAGTGCATCCTCAAATCTTTCTCTGACTTTCCTGCCTCCTCTATTCACTTTTCAGGACCCTTGTGATTATCTTGGGCCCACCTGCTAATCTGAGATAATCTCCCTCTCTTAATTTAATCACATCTGCAAATTCCCTTTTGCCATGTGAGGTAGCAGATTCACAGGTTCCAGGGATTAGGATGTAGACATCTTTGGGGTGGGGGGAAGGGGCATTATTGTATCTATCACTCCAATCTATGATTTTCTGTTCCTTCCTGGTTTCCTGCTATTTAATAAACCACAGCAGTGAAACCTAAGCACCATCAATTCCAGGAGAGACCACATAAACATGGGGAAATTTGACTTTTGTCTCCTGAGTCTCCTGGGTCTATGCTCTCTGCCTTTGCCTCAAGCCTTTGATTTTACCTACTTCAAGGTTAATCTCTTTCTCTTTTGGGGGAACTCCATTTTTAAAGGTGTTAAGAAGATGAACAAATTCTCTGGCACTGGAAGCAAGATAGAGGGTGCTGAGGATTTGACATATGTAGCAACTGAGGTTTCCGAAGATTGAACAATTTATCCAAATTAGGGAGTGGTCGAACTGAGCTTGAATCCTTCTCATTGGCTCTAAAGCTGTTTTTTTCTCTTACTAACCTGGAAGTTTACTTTTAAGGAAGGCAGTAAGAATTTATATTTAGGCAGAGACTAAAGGTCTAATCTGATGTCAGACTGTTAAAAATGGTAAAGGTAGAAATAGGAAGACCTTTAAACTAATAAAGTTTGGAACTTTTGAACAATAATATCCCACTTACAAATCAAACCGTCTTAACTGTGAAACTAAGAAGCAGGAAGCAGACTCATCAATATCAAACATATTTAAAATTTGTGGAGGAAGACGTAAGGTACTAGTTCTCTCCTACACCAGTGTTGTGCAAATTTCAACTCCTCTTTTGATTAACATAAACGTGTTACACTCCACAAGAACCCTGATGTATCTGCCCTGTCTGCTTGAGAATCATGGCATCTTCAGTACATTCCTAACCATCAAGAGGATGTTGTCACATTTTATATTTTGTATTATGGAAACACTTCTTTTTCCAACTGTAAAATTCCACTCTTCTTCTTCTTATTTTTTACATGGTTGTAAAATGTGCCTTTTATGGAACAACACTTCATCCCAAATGGTGGGGATTTCACACAAAAAGGAAGATATATCTGAGCAGGTGGGCGCTCTATAATTATTAGATATGTTTTTTTTCAAACTACTTAGTAGAGAATCCCTGCTCTTCCAGACCTGACAAGGAGTTTAAAAAATGTTTTTATTGGAGTAAAGTTGATTTACAATGTTGTGTTAGTTTCAGGTGTACAGCAAAGTGAATCAGTTATACATATACATATAGCCACTCCTTGTTAGATTCTTTTCCCATATAGGTATTACCGAGTATTGAGTAGAGTTCCCTGTGCTATCCAGTAGGTCCTTATTAGTTATTTATTTTATATATAGTAGTGTGCATATGTCAATCCCAATCTCCCAATTTATCCCCCCCCCGTCCTTACACCCTGATAACCATAAGTTTGTTTTCTGCATCTGTATTTTTGTTTTGTAGATAAGATTCTGCACAGTTCAACCATGGTACAGTGTGGAGATTCTGTGCTTGGCCTAAGGGTAGATATTTTGAGGGTTGAGATTGTTTGCTCTAGGAAAATATAATGTACTGCTTCTGGAGTAAAAACAAAATTAATAAATGATATAGCATGCAAACCCATCTTGGCTTTGCACTGCTTAGCAGTGTTTTAGTGAGTTACATTCAAAGGAATGAGAAACATATGGATGAAACGTCCCTCGTGGCTACTCCTGGGCTCAGAGATGGAAGGGGGACGTGCTTAACCAAATGCACCGTATTTTTCTGAACACCATTCTTGAGAACATCAGCCAGCGGGGAACTGGTCTTTCTCTTCTGTCCCTAAAAGTGCACACTGGCAAGGCTGGTGGAAGCTCTCGCGTGTCTGAATCTTTGGCAAGGAAGTGGGTGAGAAGAGTGGAGAAACTAGATTTGGACTGCAGTGGGACTCTCAAGGCATGATAGTAGTGAGTGTTGGGTTAGAATTGGGTTTTATTTCTTCCTTTGATATAGAATTGCATGCAAGCAACTGTTCTGGGAAAGTAGATTTCCAATAAACCAGCAGGACAGAGGGACCTTCTCAGAGTCTGGAGACAGTAAGGCAAGAATCTATAAATGAGGGGGTCTCATCAGGTGGAATCGTTGACCAGTTGATTCTGCCACAGATTGGGAATTGAGGTGCTAGGCTCTCTAAATCCAGTCTTATTGCTTTAGTGACAGAGGAAGGCCCCAAGACTCTTTATTTTTCAACTGAGGTAGATGTGAAGACTACCTTTCATGCAATTCTCTCTCTTTGACGCCTCACAACAAGTTCTCTCACCTGACTCCCATAGATAAGGAAGTTGCAGCTCAGAGGAGAAAAACAACCCACCCAGGGTTGCCTAGTCAATTTCAGAGCTAGGCCCCCAAAGTATTTCTTCTGAGCCCCATTCCCACGATCTCTGGCCTACAGCAGGCAAACAGTCACACAGGTGGCCCCGCTTAGCCCTCAAGATGCTATGACTAAACCAACAGGAAGCATCCCTGTTTTCATCTCTGCTCTCCCCTGAGCTCAGGGAGCAGGGCCTTCTCCTCCTTAGATGGTCACACTGGTCTCTTTCTTCCTCTTCCCTCTCTTTCCTGCGTGATGAGTCACCCAGTATAACAGTCTCAGTGAATAGGTCAGTGTTTAAAACCAGCAGGACAGATTTCAGGGTGAAAAGTCCACGCACGCAGGTGAAGTTACCTGGCTCGGAATGATGGCAGCATTCGTCTGACGTCTCTGCTTGGTTCCTACCCGTTTTTCCTTTAGCTGATCACACTCACCTTCACAAACCCTGAAATGTCCTTTCTGTGGGGTGAGGATGTGACTCTTCAGTTTCAGGTTAAAACAACCCGGTGGAACCTTAGAGCTGAGTACTTGCTTCTCTGAGTGAGCTTCTGGCCAGAACCTGTAGACACCTTCCCCTGAATTAATGCACCCAGTGGGCCTAGGCCACTTGATCTCTTTTGGTTCTGTGACATTTATTCTACTCTCGATTATTTTCTGTGACTCTTGCTGTAGCTTTTGTCTTGGCGTCTCTAGGACCTGTTAATAACACCTGTTCTTTCTTTTCCCAGTTTGCATCATACCCCCTGGCTTCCCTTAGTTCTAGTCATCTCTGCAATGAGGTGGGCTTGTGGGAGTCAGTTTCTTCATCTGTAAATGGGCATAGCCTACAGTATTGTGGGAAAAAAGAGCCAACATTTAACGTATCTGTCATCATTTGAACAATAAATGGAATTTTTTCCCCCTTTTGCCATTCAAGAAAGTTGAAGTTAAGAAGTTGAACCACTGCCACAGGATGTGATAGGTCCTGCGGTTCTCAACCAGGGGTGATTTTGCCCCCAAGAGACACCCAGCAATGTCTGCAGACATTTTTGGTTGTCACAGTTGGAGGGTAGGTGCTACCAGCATCTAGTAGGTGGAGCCCAGTGTACTGCTACACATCCTACGCTGCATAGGACAGCTCCTCCCAGCAAAGAATCATCTAACCCCAAACGTCAATGGTGCTGAATCCCTATCATAGATGATAAACTGAATGTATATGTCCTTGGGTTGAAAGACATATGAGTACTGCTTTGACTTCTGTAATATTAATATCACTATATATCAATAATAAAACTGATAAAATAATAAAATCCATATTAATATCAATATTCATGTAATAACAAAAACTTAACTATAGATCAGGCAAATGTATCAACGGGTTTAATCATCAGAATACCCCTTTTTTAAAGAGTTACATTTTTTTTTTCTTAAAACAACACAAATTTATTATCTTATATTTCTGTAGGTTAGAAGTCAGGCATGGGTCTCAGTGGACTAAGATCTAGGTGTCAGTAGAGCTGCATCCTTTTCTGGAGGCTTTAAGGGAAGATTCATTTCCGTACCTTTTCCAATTCCTAGCAGCCGCCCTTTAAGCATAGTTTTTCCTCCTCCATCTTTAGAGCCTGCGACACTGCATCTCTGACCATTCTTCCTCTGACTCCGTTCTCCTGCACCCCTCACTCCAAGGAGTGATTGCATTGGACCTACTCAGATAGTCCAGGATAATGTCCTTATAGTTCCATCTGCAACCTTAATTTGCCCTTTGCCATATAACCTCTCATATTCACAGGTTCCAGGGATTACTCTGCTAATCAGGAAAATCATTTCATTTTTAAAGAGTTCCTTTTATCGTTCTTAGTTTACCTCTGATGAAAACAAGGCTCAGAGAGATTAGGTCCCTGTCATATTTACTGGACTATGTACCCTGACCTTAAATATCACTGGACTCCACCTCTCATTCTATAAAATTACATCGTCTTTCACTTCTTGGTGTGACTAGGAAGACGTTTGGGACAAAGTGGTGAGGAGCAGGCAGCCAAGAACTTCCCAGGAGCCTGCGAGAAATGCCAGCTGAGGAGCAATTGGAGAGTCAGAAGAATCACACCCACGCCTACTCAGCGGTGAAGTCTGGCCTCTGCGACTGGATTTCCCTCCTGTCAAAAGGGCTGGGAGGGATTCTCCCACCGACCAATGTGGGGATGCGTCGGAGATCCCTCCTTTTCTGTATTAAGTCTACCAAGAGGGTGTTTCCCTTGACAGCTCCTGTCAGGGGTCAGAAAGAGTGAAGAAAGGGTGAAAAAAACTGGAGATAGAAAAGAGCCTGTTATCAGAGTCTCTCCTTTCTTTCTCTGGTGAGGGAGCTGGGTCTCTGAGGCCCCTGATAGTGGTGGCAGACAGTCCATGCTGGGCATTTCAGCTCATTAATAGAAAGGGGATGGGAGGTGGTGCAGGGAGAGATCCTGAGGTCTTCCAGTGCTTTCCTCCCAAAAGTCGTGACTCCCTAACTAGCCATTCATGGGGAGGAAAATCTGGTTGAATGCAGTTTTGCATGGGAGGACTTCCTGTGGCCAGAGGGGTCACGGGTACATCAGCAGCCTCTGTTCATTGTGCACAGGCCTCTGGCCATCTGGACCACCCAGGGGCCATGTTTTCCTAAGGAGGGCAGGATGAAGCAGAGGGGCTTGACACCGCAGTCCCAGGGTAATTACCAGATGGCAAAATGCTTTTTTCATTGGATGATTCAGAATAACCGAGCCACCCCAGGAAAGCTAATCTGATTTTATCTTTAGCGTCCAGCTTTTCCCTTTCCAAGACATACCCTTTTCTTTTCCTTGATGGGCAGCAGTGAAGGCTGCCTCTGAAGGGCTGAAAGAAATTGTTTCAGAGCCACTGACAGAGTGGGTGGGTCAACGCCCGCCCCTTCTCCGCTGTGGCCGGCAAGTTTCAGGTCTGATGTGGACTTCCAGAGGGGCGGCACCTCCGCCAGGTACAAGGGCGGGAGGAACACAGGTCCCGGGGGGAAGCGCACCTTGGCCACCCACCAGCTGTGTGACTGTGGACAAGTTCCCAGAACTTTGCACAATGGGGATGATAATTCCTACTTTATAGGGTTAAATAAAACCATACTTTTAATGTTGTCGCAGAGGTCTCTTCGGCTGTCTTCATTTCTTTTCATTCTTTTTCTTTATTCTATTCTGCGGCAGTGAATCCCACCATTCTGTCTTCCAGGTCACTTATCCGTTCTTCTGCCTCAGTTATTCTGCTATTGATTCCTTCCAGTGTATTTTTCATTCTAGTTATTGTATTGTTCATCTCTGTTTGTTTGTTCTTTAATTCTTCTGGGTCTTTGTTAAACATTTCTTGCATCTTCTCGATCTTTGCCTCCATTCTTTTTCCGAGGTCCTGGATCATCTTCACTATCATTGTTCTGAATTCTTTTTCTGGAAGGTTGCCTATCTCCACTTCATTTAGTTTTTTCCTGAGGTTTTATCTTGTTCCTTCATCTAGTACATAGACCTCTGCCTTTTTTATCTTTCTATCTTTCTGTGAATGTGGTTTTTGCTCCACGGGCTGCAGGATTGTAGTTCTGTATTACCATGTGACCCAGCAATCCCACTCCTGGGCATATACCCAGAGAAAACCATAATTCAAAAAGACACATGCACCCCAATGTTCTTGCAGCACTATTTACAATAGCCAGGTCATGGAAGCAACCTACATGCCCATTGACAGATGAATGGATAAAGAAGTTGTGGTACACATATACAATGGAATATTACTCAGCCATAAAAAGGAACGAAATTGGGTCATTTGTAGAGATGTGGATGGATCTAGAGTCTGTCACACAGAGTGAAGTAAGTCAGAAAGAGAAAAACAAATATCGTATATTAACGCATATATGTGGAACCTAGAAAAATGTTACAGATGAACCGGTTTGCAGGACAGAAATTGAGACACAGATGTAGAGAACAAACGTATGGACACCAAGGGGGGAAAGTGGCAGGTGGTGGTGCTGTGATGAATTGGGAGATTGGGATTGACATATATACACTAATATGTATAAAATGGAAAACTAATATGAACCTGCTGTATAAAAAATAAATAAAATTCAAAAGCAAAACAAAGAAACAAACAAAAACCGTACGTGATGTGCAGCGGTCAACTCTCAATAGAAGTTAACTCCTCTTCCATTCTGATACTCCACTGGCCTTGTTCACAAACCATCTAACACTTTCCTGATGTGAAGCGTCGAACATAAAGGGTATTAGAATGCCGCGATTTCTAAAAAGGAATGAACCCATTTCTGAGCATGTCAGAATAGGTGGGTGTGCACGCGTGTATGCCATGATGCTTGCTCTTTCTGCTCTCCAATAACCTCCAGCTTCTTTTCTGCCTCGAGGTCCACTGCCCTTTTGCCCATCCTGCCGCCCCGCCCGCCAGAATTGGGTTAAGTGAAGGAAATGGATGTGACAGTACCCCAAGTATCTTTTTGCTTGTAGGAAAGTCTGAATAAAGGTTTTATTTTCTTTCTAAAATATTCTTCCTTTAAAGCTTTTGTTTTGCTCAGCCTTGGGATCGCTGCCATTCCTGCTCCTCAGTGTAAAAAATCAGAAAATAGGGCACGGACCTAGGTATTAGGGAGATTTGATTGCGAAGAGCATCGCACTCTGGTTCTCCCTCCTCCCCCGCCCCCACGCACACGCCCATTCCCAGCAGCAGAGTCTTTGACCAGCAGAGGGCAGCAAAGCACAAGGGATCAGAGTCTCCGGGACCCAGCCCGGTCCCGCCTTAGCTCCACCTATGGGGCCCCGGTGGGCCCTGAAACCAGCGGACTTGGGTCTAACCCTTTGCTTTGACCACTGATTCCCTTCTTGCTCATACTTACCTGGTGGGTAAATTTTCAGGCGGCAGACTGGCGGAAGGAACATATACTTTAGAGCAAGACAGAGGTTTTAGTCCTGACTGCGTTAATTTCTTGATCTGTAAATAGAAGATAACAATAATAGCTACCATTTGTGGAGTGCTTATTATATGCCGGACTGTTTAAGGCTTTTCCTGGAGGAGAAGATAATACTCGAGCCGAATCTGATTTCAGCCAATTATTCGTGAAAATGGATGGAGAAATAAGGTTACAGTTATTGCCTGGAGTCCATCAACCCCCCCCCCCCCACTTATATTTTAAAAATACAACATTATTAAAGAAAGAAATGAAGCTCCCATAATTTCACTCCTCTGATTTAAACCTATGTTATTGTTGTTTTTTTTCATAGTATTATTGGTTGTCATGCATCTTTATACAAATTTCTATTTAATTGCAAGCACAATGCTTACTACATTTTGCATTTTTAAAAATTAATCTTTCAACATGTTAAATGAAGCATGGGTGAGGAAAGTCATGGGCTCTGAATCACTCTGTCCTGGCTGAAAGTCTTGACTCTGCCCCTTACAAAACCAGTGAACTTGGCTGTGTTACATAATTTCTCTGTGCCTCAGTTTTCTCACTTGTAAAGTACAGCTAATAATAGTAACTAACTCACAGAGTTGCTGTAAAAAGTAAATAACTTAATACACGTTGAGCAGTGGCTCTCAACCCGGAGTGATTTTGCCTCCTGGGCGATATCTGGCAATGTCAGTCAGGAGACATTTTTGGTTGGCACAACTGGGCTGTGGGAGGGTGTTACGGGCATCCAGCGGGTAGAGGCCAAAGATGCTGCTCAGTTTCTTGCAGTGCACAGGACCGTCTTCTACGACACAGAAGCATCTGGCCCCAAATGTCACTAGTGCCAAGGTTGAGAAATCCTGCTGCAGATCATGAGAACAGTGTCTGGCACGTAGGAAGAAATTACTAGATTTTAGTTATTATTATTTCCTAAACCTTCCAAAGTCTGTCACCTGACATTCAAGGATAAGTGTGATCGCAGCCAACCTTTCTACACTTCTCTCCGGTTTCTACCGTCTACAAACCACAAACTCGAGCCAGATGGTCTACTCAGTGTCCCCTGACTCTGTTGTGCCCACCCTGAGCCTGCCTCTCTGTCCCTCTACCTGGACCCCGTTTCTCCTCACTATGGCAATTCCTATACCTCCTTCCAGATCTGTCTTCCTATGAAAGCCCCAAAGAGATTTTTCATGCCTGGGAACCCGTATGGCCCTTTGTTGCAACCATTCCAATGATGCCTACGTGCATTTCCTTCTGCGTGAGAAGTCCTGGGCCACTTCGCACGGAGTTTACTCTGTGCCAGGCACTGTGCAAAGTCCTGGGCCCACCACACTTAAGAAGATACAGTCCTGAATCGGGAGACTGGGATTGACATATATACACTAATATGTATAAAACGGATAACTGATAAGAACCTGCTGTATAGAAAAATAAATAAAATAAAATTCAAAAATTCAGAAAAATAAAAAGAAGATATAGTCCTATCTGCAGGGAGTGTTCACATGATCTAGTATATTGTAGGTGCTCATTAAGCACCTGACAGAGCCTATGAAGTGTAATGGAATTAATTTCGGAGTCTGGCCCACGTGGGAAGGGTTAAATCTAGGCTCTGACCTCATTAGCTGTGTGACCTGGTTTAAATGACTGATCATTAGACTCTCACCTTGATAATGGGCGTGATAAAAGGTATTTCAGTGTGGGGTGTGTGGATTGAAGACTTAGTCATGGTTTAAAAGTGTTTGTTCTTTTCCATCTTTGTCGATGGGTTTGATTTACAACTGTCCATCTATCTTCCTGTCCGAGGGCATTCCCTCATCTGCCCCCCCCGCCCCCGCACCTCCATGAGAGCCAGCTTCCTTCTAGTAAACTTTCATCCCCTGACTCAGGTTGCTGCTCAGCTGTTCTGTTTAGGTTGCTTGTCCCTGGTGTTGAGCCAGGGCTACGGCTCTTAAGTAAAATTCCAGGAAAACGAAGCCCTCAATGGAGCTGCGCTTGGCCGAGTCTGTGTGTTCCCTGCTCCTTCTCTTCTGTGGATCCAAGGCACATTCTGATTCTGAGGAGATTCCTTCTGGGTTGTGTCCACACAGTTGGGGGTAGAAAGAACACACCCCCATTGGGGAGATGCTTAATGTATAGTACAGATGACATGTGTTTTAACTTAACGGCATCTATCATCTGCTCTGCCGAGTCAAAAAATATGCAAATGTTTTTGGTTAAGCTGTTCCTTAGGTTTTGCATTTGCAAGACGGAGGGCTCGGTGAGAGAGGACTGAAAGGAACAAGATGGTGACAGCCAGAGGTGAGGACGCTTTTACATCTGATTGTGGCATGGATGTTTTTTGGGTGGTTCCAGGGAAGTCACTCACCCTCTCTGGGCTTCTCAAGGTAGTTTAGAATAGACATTGGAGTTAGGCTGACCTGTGTCTGCTGTGTGACTATGCTCAAGTTACTTAACCTCTCTGAGCCTCAGTTCCCTCCTAGGTAAAATGGAGATAGTGGCAACATGAACAACAACAACAGAATTGTGGGAATTAACTGAGATCAAGCTCAGAGAATTTTAGAATAGCACCATAGACGCTGTGGGGGTCCCATCCATCCATCCCATCCTACCCTGGAGATGCTGGAACACCGACAGGTTCCTGTGTATTTCTTCCTGAGGGTGGTCTCTGTTGTTGGGAGGGTGCGCAGTTCATATGTGTGACAAGCTGGGAGTGCCAAGGATTTAATGCTCCAGGAGTGACCCCAACCAGGGTGGGGCAGGAGTTGGTGAATAAGTTCCCCAGCCTCCTTACCCCTCGGTGGGACAATCCCAAGATGTCTCACTTTCTCATTCCCTTGCGATGTCCCTGGGGATCACATCCCCAATGAACCATGCATCCCAATCCTTGTCTCAGGCTCTGCTTTTGGGGTAACCATAGGCCAGAGATACCTATGCCACATGCCTGCTGTTGGTGTTAAAATGTGAAAGCACTTTGAAAATAACCTCCACAGGTAAGTATTAATTCCATTTCTATGGAGGGAATATGCTGCTGTAATTTTTCAGTCAGTGACCATTACAGAGAAATTTCTTTGGGATCTGCAACAGGCTGGTTGCAGCAGGTGAGATAACTGTAGCGTGGGTCCCTTTTTGAGGCCTAACCTGGACACTGATGGGCATTGCAGGTGTGGAGGTTATGGCTGAACCCCAAGAGTGCTTGGGGTACATGATTATGTTGACTTTTTTGATCAAAAATCCACCTCTGATAATACATATAAATTTGGTTTTGTTATATGGAGGGCAAAACGGTCAGCAACATGTTACTTTCAGCATACAGGAAAGATGAATGTGACAACAGGGTTATTCACAGGGAATGTAGCTGATTAACGATGGCCACAAGCTCTTCTCCCATTGAGTGGTGGGGTCTCTTCCCCTCCCCTTGGACTTATGTTGGCCATTCTGACTTGGAACCCACAGAATGTGCAGAAATGGTGCCGTGTGACTTCAGAGGCTAGGTTAGAAGGAGGCATGCACCTTCTGAATGTGTCTTCTGGAATCCTTGCTCTTGGTCACTGCCTCTTGCAACCCTCAGAACCCATCCTCCAGGATGAGAGAACCTCAAGCCACATGGAGAGGCCACATGGGGGTGCTCTGGTCGAGTGTCCTAGCTGAGTTCTCAGCCTACTGCCGGCATCCACTGCCAGCCACAGGAGTGAGATATTTTGGGCATCAGCCCTATGGAACTTTCAGACGACTATAGCCCTAGTCAAATTCTGACTGCTGTATACACGAGATCTCAGCCAGAACCCCCAGATGAGCTCCTCCTGCATTCTGCAGTCACAAAATCATGATCATGGTGAAGTGGTTGCTTTGAGCCCCTGAGTTTTGGGATAATTTGTCATGCAACATAGATAACCAGGTGGGGAAGAATGGATTAAAGAGTGGAATGACACCACAGGAACATTTAATTTATGTTAATTAAAGCATGTATTTTGTGTGCGTGAGAGAGAGAGAGAGAGAAATTTAACTAGTGTGGCACTTTTCGTTCTATCAGTGAGCATATGACATGGAGTGAGAGTGACGTGGGTGCCAGGAGTCCTCTTTTTGGTGAGTCGGTCTCCCATCTTGCCATACCGGGTATGATTCCGTCATTCAAAGTTGTATGTTTCCACACATCATGGTCCCTAAAAGCAAGTTGTCTTTCATCTGGTGCTCAAATAAGAACACAGTACTATGTTCTTGATCTAGAAGAAATATAGTGGTGTCATATTTCCTGGGACATGACATACTAATTTGGAGGACATGATGTCCTCCAAAGGGAATTCCAGTATGAAATTTTAGCCTCACGATTTGAGTTCAGAGGTTGCCCTTGGCTTTGATATGGACCAACTGGATTTATTTCTTTGCACCCACCACAGTGCTAAAATAGTGTCTTCACAGAGCAGATGTTTGTTAAATATTGGCTGATAAAATGACTTTTGGATCCTAGGAAGATCTCATGAGGCGTATTCACAGTGAAAGTGTTGGTTCATTGCCGATATTCCCACTATGGTTAATTACAATAGGGAATTTGAAGTTTCTTCCATTCTGATGACTGTCACTTGAACCAGAATTTTTCTATACTAGATAAAACTTTGACCATGGCCAGGAGTATCTGCCAAAGATAGGGAAATATCAATAGTATGGAATGGTAGGATTGTGTAGAATTCAACTACGATATTTATTGTCATTTTCTAAGGTAGGACCTAGGATACAGGTGTCATCTTGACTCTCACAGTCCAGAGTGAACGGTTTGATTAGGAAGGCAGACAGTGAACAAGTATTTTCAAATGTGATGAGTCCTATCCAAAGTGGTGCTATGGTAGCATAGAGCATGAGATGTAACTTAATCTAGGAGGTAAAGGAAAGCCTCTCTGAAGAAGTGACCCTGAAGGATGAGAAGATATTGGCCAGGTGAGGGGAAATAGGAAAATGTGTTCCAGGCAGGGAGCAGAACGTGTGCAGTTTACACCAAGGGATGGCCAGCCTTTTCTGCAAAGGGCCAAAGAGTACATATTTTAGGCACTTTAGGCCTTATGGTCTCCATCGTAGCTGCCCTGCCATTGTAGCTTGAAAACAGCCATGGAAAACTTGTAAACAATTGGGTGTGGCTGTGTTCCAATAAAACTTTATTTACAAAAACAGGTGGTAGGCCACATTTGACCCAAGGGCCATAGTCAATGAACCCCTGATATAACCCTATGAAGCAAGTAACAGCACTTCCATTTTACAGATGAGGCTTAATAGCACAAAACTTGTAAGCAGCAGACTTGAAGTTTAAGTTCAGTTCACTATGACCCCCAAACCTCTGTTCTTTCAATCATAGTATGTATCTCCTTTCTAAAACATCTTTCCAAAGGTTTCCTCAGAGCAGCAGAGCTATATAACTGTTGATCACCAAAACGCCTGGTACACTGTGCTCCCCTGCTGACCATAGTGGCTTGATTAGGAATGGCTAAATGATCAGTGTTATGTACTCTTCAGGCTCTATACAGATTATTCAACGTGTATTTATCTTGCAATACGTATTATTTTCATTCATTGGCAGTGGCTAATTTTAGGTCTATTGTGGTTTGCTGCCCTTTCAATAAATCACACAATCGAGTCATTGTCCCAAGAGTTCTGAGAGTCAAGTGTTTCCTCTGGCACAGCTCTTTATCTGATGTTAGTACTGTTATGAAAACACTTTCGGAAGTCTTGGTATTTATAGGCAACTTGTTCCTCTGGTGGATGTCTGGGAAAGATCAGGATGTGCAGGGCTGGCATTGTTGGAGTCCTTTGTTCCACATTAATCATCTACTTTGATGATGTTCTCTATGGAGTTGTAGGCATGCTATTTCATATGGCTAAGGTTACCTGGTTTATAGCATTTTAAAATTGATTTTTATTCATGTTTCGACGGTTCTCCTTAGGAGCACGCAGGTCTTTGGATATTAAGTTATAAATGTTTCAACATGCGTCTCTGGGGTTGAGTGAATGGCGGAGCGTTTGGATAGGAGTTGTCGATGCTCTGCTAGGACTTCCTGCTTCAACTGGAGGGTGGACCAAGTAACCATGAATGTCACTCCGGCCCCAGATCCTTGGGGTCCAGTCTGTTTTGAGGTGATCTAGGCACTTCTCTGTCTCTCTGAGTTCCTTCCTTCCTTTGACAAATATTTATTTGACCCAGGTGCATCTGACACCGGGCAAGGTTACCGAGCAAAGAAGAAGGTCTTGTCCTTATGGAGCTTAGAGTCTAGTTGGGGAGACTGTTGCCAGATAATCACATCAACGAATAAATATCTGCAAACTGAGATGAGTCCTTTCAAATAAAGGAACGTGGCACTGGAAAGCAGCCTGTCTCAGACTGGGTGGCCAGGGAAGTTTCCCTGAGGAGGAGATGCTTAGGCTGGGATCTAATGGATGAATAAGAAGTAAAAGCTAGATGAAGGTGGGACTCTAGAACATTCCAGAAAGAAGCAAGAGCATGAACAAAGATGGCATACAACACACCAAAAGGAGGCCAGAGGGTTTAATGCATGTCTCCCTGCTCACAGGGAGAGTTAGCCCTCTCTGAGTGACCACTGAAGGCCAGGCTCTGTGCTCCTACTGTTGGATGCTGGGCAAAGATGCTGTAAAACCAGGTGAGGCTGTGCTGGTCCCATTCATCCACTCATTATGTTCTTGGTCACACTTCCAGACTGGATTTGACATTATCCATGAGAAGTTTGTGAAACACTCTTCTACCTGGCAGGGCCTGGGGCCCAGAGTCTCTGCTGATGAAGTGTTTCCTAGGAGCTTGGGTTGGGCATGGGGATGGGCTGGGGGATGCAGTGTCCACAGGTAGTCTCAAGGTGGCCTCTGATGGACTGTTCAAGCCCACCTTCAGTTTGAAGGGGCTGGGAGGGAATTGAGGATGACTGACAAGAACACAGTTCTAAGGCAAAAGGTGGGAGGCCAGGACAGCTAAAGTTCAACGAACTTTAGAGAGGGTGGCTGCATCCATGTTTTAGAGGACGCTTTCTGTCCTTGACAGGGGTTGGGGTTGGGAGAAGTGGGGAAATATTAATCAACTATGAAAGCTAGACTTTGATTAAAATCAGACTTTTCTTGGAAGAAAACAGCTTCAGCAATCCATCTCTTCCTTTCAGTCCCTCTTGGCTCTATCCATCAAAGCTTATCAATAATCTATTCCCACCAAGAGTTCTAGGTCCACAATTGATCTGATCAGGCCCCACTAGCAGCTCCCTTCCTGGAGGAGTTGATTATCGTGTCACGTGATTCCATGATGGTTCCACCTGCAGCAGCCCCTTCATTCTCTTTTACGTCACTAAGACGTCAAAGATGTGTGGATTTGTACTTTCTACGTTTTTGTCCTTTCACATCTGAGTTACAGTTGTTGAAACATTGGCTGGGCTCTGTTTCTGTCCTCTTTCTCAGACAGGGGCTTTTTCAACCTGATTTAAAAGAAAAATACACATGAAAGTATCTTGCTCAATGCCTGGAACATCGTCAGTGTTCAGTGAATATCAGTTTGCTTTATTCCCGGAGCTGGGCTGGCTCTCTCTCATTCCCTGTGTTTCCCCTGTGGACCTTTCTCCCTTCTCCTCTGATGTCATCACTTCTCCCATCCAGCTCATCTTCCACAAGCATTCATCTTGGTCTGTGCTCTCCACTAGGCTAGTGGCCCACACCAACAGGAAAGCCTGGAGATGGAAGGAACCTTAGGTATCACACAGCTCCGCCTCCTTTATCCGAGATGGGGACTCCAAGGCCTACGGAAGACAAGGCACTTGGCGAAGTTGCACAGTTGGTGCATGGCAGAGCCCACCGAGCACTTCCATCTCTGTGTTGCTTCTGTTCCAGGTGTAACTTTGTCCTGTCCATTAGTTTGCTTGCTTGGTTTTTCCTTCAGTGGATCGACATAAGTTGACCCTTCCTACTTCTGACCCAGTTGTGTATATGAGCTGGTACATGGCCCACCCTTGGCCTTCTCCTCTTTCCCTTTCCTGCTTCCTCCTCTCTTTCTTCCCCTTTCATCTTCCTCTTCCTTGTCCTTTTTCTTTGTACAGCAACTTTGGGGCAGGAATCCATAAGACACCATGCTTGTCACCTTGGGGTGGACAGAGAAGAACAAAGTACAATCCCTGCCCTCAAGGAGCTTGAGGAGCCCAGGGAAATATAGCAGCAACCGCAGCATGAATCAAAATAACAAAACAGGTCCTAGTTGCTCCTATTGATTGAGCACTTGGTGGTGTCAGTCACTGAGCTGAGGGCTTTGGATGCATAAATTCATTTAAACTTGACCACAATCCTGCGAGGTGGGGACTGTTATTTCCCCACTTTACAGATGAGGAAGTTGAGATTAAAAAAAAGTTAAGGAACTTTCCCCAGGTCAAGGTCACATAGAAAGGAAGTGGTGGCAAAAAGATATGTACATGAGAGGGTGAGGGAAGGAAGGGGAGAGTCTGCATCCGTGTCACATCCCGGGGCTACTCTGCAAGTCGGCAAGTGGACTCTTCAGTCTCCAAGCAACTTAGAGAGAGAGAGAGAGAGAGAGAAGAAAAATGAAGCTCCAGAGAGACTCAGCTGGGCTTGCGGAACGCTCTCTTCACCAGCTCTGTAGAGAGGACTGACAGTGATTCTTTGCAGGAAAGCATTTGGGAATTGTAGCCGTTTATAATTCTGGTGATCGATTAGGGTGAATCTGAACAGGATTAATTAATCGGCCTTAGGAATTGGCCCCTGTGGGTTGGTGGCAAGTCCGTGGGAGGTGTGTGGAGGCCTCCAGGTCAGGGGTCACCATCCCTGTGACTCAGATCGCTCCCCAGGATGTAGAACCCCTCCTGGAGCTCCAATCCCCTTGGTCAGATCCTGTGGCCACCATAACACAGCCATTGCCACCTTCCAGGATTCCTTTCAGCTTCTCATGGCCCTCCCCCCAGCCTTGTGCTATGGTAGAGATCCCTGACTCTCCTCTGTGGTTTCGCTCCAGCCCTGCACACCCAGGCCATTCTGAGAAGCTTGCTTTGGAACTGGAAGACACATGGCATCTTTTTCCAATAGAGTAAGGCTGTCTATACGTGAGCCAAAAATTGTACATCTTGGAGCTTTATAGGATTAAATATGCTTTTGGCAAACACTTTAAATACAAAGAGAGGTTGGAATAGAGGCAGCCTAACAAGGCTTTAGGTTTCTATCGTGTTCCCTTCCTGCAGAATGAGTGATCATTTCAAGATGCATCATTTTGTTCAGTTCATCTTTAAGGAACAAAGATCACTATTATTCATAAACATGCAGGATTAGAAACAACCATTACAATCAAGACACATGCATGTTGGAAAGTGCCCTTTCTTTCTTCCTTGCTTTTCTTATCTCTACAAGCTCAGAGGCCATAATGAAGGCTGTTCTTGGTCTTCGTTCATTACATGCAAGTAGGGTTAACACATTTTGGCATCTGTACCCTGTTTACAACCAAACATTCTTGTCCAGCCCCTTAATGCTGCTGTGTGGTTTCTGCCGGGCTGCCTTCGGGTGATGAAATCAGGAGGTATGATGGGGGGTGGGATGCAGGGAGGGAGAGGGTGGTTTTGTTTCCTTGGGTGGTGCCTCTCTTCGGGCAATTTATCATACAGCCGTTCTCTTCAAGTTCACATCGCAGGGTTTAAAGTGATATGTAGCACTTCCCCTCATGTGGAATGAGAAAGATGTGACCGGTGGGCGCAGTGAAGGGAGCGGCCAGTGTCCGAGGTGGGCCTGTCCAGGCTGGGAGGTCATGGAACGCATGGGTTAGTGTGCAGTCACCCTCCCCTTGGGACCCCACAGCAAGACCCAGCAAAGTGCCCGAGACTGGTGGAGACTAAGCCCACAGGAGAAGGGCCTGGGAGGACGTAAATCTTGGACAATTATCCTTTTTTAAAAAAAATTTAAACTGCTAATCATTCTCTCTTCTGCATGTTATACTTTTCCTCCTGGATCTTTCTCATTAGCACTTAATTACACTCAGGTTTCTCTCGCCTTTAAAAAAGTAAGCCTCCTTCCGCCTTCCGTCCCCCCCAGTCACTCGGCATCTCTCTCCCTTCACAGTCAAACTTGGAATAGTTCTCTAACTGGCTGTCGACACTTCCCCACTCTCATTCCTTCTGCTGTCATTCCAGTCTGCCTCTGATCCTATCTGTCCACCCTAGTTGGTCTGTCCAAGGTCATTAGCCCAAGAGTTTTCCTCTGAGTCCTAAACTTACGAGACTCCTCAGTCCTATCACACGCTGCTGCCCACGAGTTCCTTTGGAAGCGTTCTCTTCCTCTGCCATTCCTGTTACCAGCTCCCTCTGCCTTCTCACCAGCTTTGTGACAAAGGCACAGTCTCCTTTGATGGCTCGTCTTGGTCTTGCTAACGTACACCTCAAGGATGGGTATTGTTTCAGGCTTGGTTTTGGTCCTCTTCTTTGTACACACTCACCTTGGTATACCCCATCTCCTCTGCTGGCTGTGTTTGCCAGCTCTCTGTTGCAGATTCACATAGCCCATATTTGTCTGCTAAGACTCAGACCTGTATGTCTAAGTTTCTTCCAAAAAACTTCATTGGCTCATAGGAAATTCCAGTTCAAAATATCCAAAATGATGCTCATCTCCCCCCCGCCAATTATTCTACTTTTCCCATATTATTATTTTTCTTAAAGTTCCCTGAAAAGAATTTATGTTTTTGTTTTTTAGAATTTTTATGGGAGCATAGTTGATTTACAATGTTGTGTTAGTTTCAGGTGTACAGCAAAGTGAATCAGTTATGCATATACATATATCCACTCTTTTTTAGATTCTTTTATTATCTTTAGCAGCAAATGCCATTCCTGTTTTTCAGTTTCCCCGAGTAGAAATATGAATCAATCTGTTGACTCTCCCCTCCCCCACACACTTTCTCAACAAGTCCTGTTAATTTTACTTTTTAGTACATCTAAAATCTGAACATTTCTTCCCATCTGTACTGCTCTAATTCCAGGTGAGGCCGTAATTATCTTTCTCTTGAATTAGAATGCCTCCTATTGGGTTTCCCAGTCTCTTCATATAGAAACAATGGCGATCTTTCTAGAATGTAAATCTGATAATGTTACCTGTGGAATAAAGCTCGAGCTCCTTGTCATGACTTGCAAAGCCCTTTATAACGCGACCCCTTTTGGTCTTTCCAGTTTTACTCCGCACCACTTCTGCCTCCCCCTGTACTATGGAGTAGCACTGAACATCTTCAATTTCCTTACACAGGTTTCTGACTTCACTTCCAAAACTTTGAACATGCTGGTCCCAGGAATATTTTGCCTTCCTCTCCCCTGGCTAATTCCTATCCATTCTTCAGTATTACACTTGGAGGACTCTGCTTACGTGTCCTTTCCTCAGGGAAGCCTGGCCTATACCCCCAGGGGGCCCAAATTCCTCTCTTCTCGTCTGTGGGGTACATTGCTACTGGGATCTGGTAGCACATCTCCCTGTATCCATGCCCTGAAGGGGTGCCCTCTCACATTGGCTCTGCCCTTGGTCGTGCAACTTGCTTTGGCCAATGAGATAAAAGCAAATGTCACACAAGTAGAGACTTGAAAAGTGCTTGTACTTTGGAGTTTGTTCTCTTGCTACTACAAGATAGGCCTTACCAGTTTGTTGCATGATGTGAGAAGCCCAGCCCAGCCATCCCTATCACCCTAGATGACAGTTCCTTAACCATCAGACCTGTGAGAGGCTACTTGGGACCACGTTCTTTCTGCCTGGGATAGCATTTCTTGTGAAGTGCTATTCATCGCTCTGGGGTCAGCCTAAATGTCACTTTCCTGGAGAGACCTTGCCTGATACCCCTCCTAAACCAGGTCCCCTTGGCATAAGCTCTCATCAGACCCTTTACTTTTCTTTTACTGCACGTACTTCAACTTGTATTTAATATATTTGCGTGATTATTGGTTTAACCAGTGGAAAACTCCACAAGGGCACTGAACAGATCTCAGCCCATAGCTCATTGCAGACCCTCAGATATTTGTTGAATGGATGAAGGAATGAGTAGTTAATGCCCAGGGTGAGAGGCTTTGTGGTTGGGAGAGATGGTGAACAGTTTTGCATTTCATGCTGGCTTGGTTTCTGCAGTCACCCGGTTGTGTACATTGTCACTTGCCTGCATGTTTCTCGACTTTTACAACCAGAGGTCCCATCTGAGGTGGATGGTCAGTAATTCTAGTTGTCATGATTTTTAGGACTCAGAGTCTCCCAACCCGGTTTGATAGCCTGTTTTCCGGCGCTTTAGGACAGTTGGAGTCATGGCATTCAAACTTTTTCCATCTGAGATGTAGGAAGGCAGCCTAGTGTGGCAGAAAATAGTGGGGGCAAAGGAATCAGAGGGCAGGAGTTGGGGGTCCCATCTCTGAAAATCACCAAGTGTGTGACCTTGGGCAAATTCTCAACATCTCTGAACCTCAGTTTCCTCATTTGTGAAACTATTGTTGTAGGGATTAAATGTAATAATGTGAAATATGAAACATAGTTCAGTGATGCACGCATCTTGTCCATTATCTTTTCTCTCACTTTGCTGTTTTTAGCTTATTCTTTTTTGGTTTTTCTTGCTAACAGTAGGCACATGATAAATATTAGTGCAGTGACTGAATGGGGAATCTGGAGGACTAGTAATTTCCTGCTTACCGTCTTCTTCTCATTAATGGAAAGTTTCGTACATAGAACATAACCTGTGGGGAACATATCTTGGTCTTCCTTGCTGTTTAATCTGTTTCTCAGCGGGAGTTCAGCCATTCACTTCTGACGTAGATTTTCTATAATCTTTGCATTTGCTACGTGCTAGACCTATGGCATTAACCTATACAGTCCTGTTCTTGCTGGAGTTGATGAAGCCAAGATTACCTTCTATCTTTCTTGGCGGCACATCCTTCATTTCTAAAAGAGAAATGATGCTACTTAAAATAAGAATTCTAGTTGGCTAAATTTAAGAGTCTGAGGAAAACCCGTCAAATTCGAGAAAATCATCTGGCTCTCAGCCCAAGGCTTTTATGCTGGAATATAAATTGAATACTAAGTCTTTTGCTTTTAAGTTTTTGCCTCTCACTGTCCTGTTTCCTTGGAACAATCACATCCTCGTCCAACAACCGCTTCAGTGACCCCTGGATCATAGGGCTGGAGCTTTGAGCCAGTTTCAGGGAGACGATGATGGTGAGTCTCTGCCCTCGTGACAGTTCTCTCCCAAGTTGCTTCTTGCCGGTCTTAAACCTCTCTGAAGGCAGGGAGGCCTTGGACAGTTAGCAAGCTGGATGATGGAAGCAATGTCAAGAACTTGGGAAACACGTGAAGACAGAAACTCTATCTCTTCTCTGGACCAGGAAGTGGGTCTGGAGGGAAATCTGTGGTCTTGAGGGCATCCACAGATGGTGGAGGGTGGGAGCCTTGAGACCTGAGGAGACGATGTGTCCTCTCCTGGTCTAGTGACTTAATGGTAAACATGCCACTTATAGAACATTTTATCTGGAAGATTCGGGTTAGATTCTATGCACAGAAAGATGACTATTTCTATGATCATTTTGACTTTGGTTTTCTTACCACTCATCACACCAGTGATTGCTCATATAAAGTTAGTCTTTCTGATGGATTTGAAAGCTCCCTGTGGGAGTGGAGACCCGACCTATTTTGTTTATAGCTATATGCCCAGCTCTTAGCACAGGGCATGTGGAGGAGTGGTTGCTGAATTGTTGAATGATTTAATGAATCACCAGTTTTTTCTGTGTACATCGTCACCTTTAACGTATGAGAATAATAATGCTGTGAAACAAATATATAGAAGAAAGAAAAAAGATAAAAATAAAGAGTGATCCAAATTTTATTTTATTTTATTAAAAAAATTAATTTTATATTGGAGTATAGGTGATTAACAATGCTGTGTTAGTTTCAGATGTACAGCAAAGTGATTCAGTTATACATATACATGTATCTAAAAGAAAGATCCAAATTTTAAAACCAAGACTGCAAACCACACAATGGATTGATTATTTATTTATTCAATGATATTTATTAAACACTATGCTCTAGGGCATTAACAGCCCTCATGTTTCACTCCTCTCTGTAACTAGTCTTTGCCACTTTCCTCTTTGTCTTTGTATTTCCTCTCATTTAAAAGGCAGAGATTATTTCCTCACCTCTTGAATCTGGGCTCAGCCATGTGACTTGCTTTGATTCAAAGTATGAGAGAGAAATGCCTGTGTTCCTGTTCTGAGCCTTGTTCTCAGGAGGGCTTGCAGTTCCCCATTTTGCTTTTCTTTTCTGTCATTGTCATTTTATTCTGTTATTGCTATGAGAAGGCCATTTGCCTTGGTTGGCCACTGGTCCTCAAGGAGGAGACAGCTGTGGAGGGGGGCTCCCCCAACCAACTCAGCCTAGAGGGGAGCCCCCAGCCTGGCTTATAGATAAGTGTGTATATGAGTGAGTCCAGCTGAGATCAGCTGAACCCAATTCAGCCCACACCTCTGTGAGCTTAATAATGAATATTGTATTAAGGCAATGCATTTTATGGTGCTTTGTTATGCGTCATTTTTGAAGCAGTAGCTAAGTTGATACAAGCTAAGTTGATACACCTGAAACTAACACAACATTGTTAATCACCTATACTCCAGTATAAAATAAAAATTAAAAAAAATTTGGATCACTCTTTATTTTTATCTTTTTTCGTTCTTCTATATATTTGTTACTCTATGCCAGGTACTCTGACAGAGATGTGTAGCTACTTACGTCAACATGACTTCATTGGTTGTTCCAGGGAACTTTTGCCTGGGAAACACAAGTCTACAAATAACTTTACGGTTGGCTTCTGGAAATTCCTACAGATCAGTTTATGAGACAACAGCCTGCTCACCAGGGCAAACAATTTACTTATCAAACATAAATTTGTTGTGTGCAGTGTCCACCATTCCTAAACTATTACATCATGAGCTTTGCTCAGTCCTAATCGATTTCTCTGCTGTGAAAGACCCACCTTAAACCACTGTTTAAGCTCTGACTCCAAAGCCTTGTAAATATTGTCTCTCATTTCCGACTTCAGTCTTCAGAGACACTTAAAACTCTGTAGAGAAGTTGTTCTCTACTGTAGTAAGTTCTAATGAATTTGGCTTCGCTGGATAACAGGTTATCTAGTGATATTTTGGGATGCCCAATGTTGCTTGGTGTTTGTGAGATTAGCCTCAATTTTTATTCTTTGTAGATTTCTTTATTTCCCTCCCCTGCTTTGATGCTTGTAGGATTTTCTTCAGTCTTATAATTCAAAAAAATTTCCAGGATTTAGATTTTGCTTTTCTTTTTATTAACTTTTTGCCTGGCCAGTGATGAGTCTCTTCCACCTGGGCCTTCATTCAGCTCAGAAAAGTGGTTTTCAATTCTCTTTGATTGTTCCTTCTAGAACTAGAAGTCTCACCTGGGTTCCACTTGAAACATACAGAAGTGCAGAGGTTCTTCCCCAGTTTCCCTAATGAGATTCACCTGGAAAGGGGGCCCTGGCCATGTGTGTGTTTTTAAACAGCTCCATGATTCTGATGTTCTAAGGTTGAAACCCAATGCTCTGGAAGACGGATTCTCACCTTGTTGCTATTAGAAACAACTGAGAGAGCTTTAAAAACTGCTAGTGCCTGAGCCCTCCTCAAAGGATGGGCTTCAGGATTGAACAGTTTTTAAAACATTTCTCAGGCAATTCTGATATTCTAGGTCAGTGAACCAATGGTCAGTAGGGCAGGAAAAAAATCCCTTCCCGTTTCTATTGTTCCATCTTGCTAAAAATCTTGCTGATGAACTATAGCCTTGTGCTTTGAAATCAGAATTCAGTTGGAGCTCCTGTAGTTAACTCTCCATTATCTTGAAAGAGCTCTATCCATTTGCATCTTAACCTTGGTTAAAATTCAGTAGAGATCTGGGATAAATCCTATCTTTGGGAGTCAAACATAGATGTGTTTGAATCCTAAATTTGGGTTTTCCATCAGTATATTACTTAAAAACTTACCCCTGGCACGGACCAGACTAAGCGTTTTGAACTCTTCCCACGTCACATCATCAGCCTTGGTCTTTACTCACTTTGCTCTTTCTACCTTAGGTTTCTTTCCATTGCTGAACTGGCTGAGCTTTTATACCTTCTTGGGTTGCTCACACATCCTGTCCTCTTTCTTCACCTGTCTAGTTCTAGAATCTGATTCATTTGAACCGTCAAATTTGAGACTCACTGGTGTATCTCACTTGATTCTTAGAATAACCCTGAAAGGTAGATATTGTGGTTCCCATTTTACAGATGAAAAACCTGAGGCCAAGAGAAATAATTAACTTGAATAATGTCCACCAAACAAAATGTGGCAGAGATTGTGTTTCTAATACACACCATCACCCTGCCTGCGAGCAGGGAACCTGAATCTCCCCCCTGCTCTGCTGCTTCTTGGCTGCATCTCCTGGGATCTTAATTTCTTCAGCTGTATAATAAGTTGGTTGAACCAGATGATCTGCAAGATTCTAAAATCTGTAATTTTAATGCAAGCCTGTTTTACATATGTTCATTTTTGAAGAGCAGAATCTGCTGAACTTGGGCAAAGGATTTAAAGGTTTGGAATTAGTAGAAGGAGAATCATGCCTCAAACAGACAGCATTTCCTTTGCTTTGTATTACCAATTGCGGTATTTCTTGCTGACTAATAGCCAGCATCTGCCTATTAAGTGGAATTATGATTTCCTTTCTCCTTTCTCCTAAGTGACAGTAGGAGATAAAGTCACCCCATGGGGAAGATAAGGGATTTCATTTTGGAAACATGAGAGAATTCCAACTAACAGTAAAAAGTTGTTGGCAAAAACATAAAGGGAGATGAAATAAGATGTGTCCTTGTTTGAGCTTTCTTATTTTGAGATGATTTCTTTGGGAGGAGAGAAATGTATTCACAGCATAAATAAGAGCCTTCCTGTTAAAAAAAAATCAGCTAAGTTGTCTTTATCCTATTAGGGTTATTGGTGATTTCACACATACGAATTGTTCTGAGCCACAGTAGTGGAGAGGGGGCGTAGGATGGGCAGCTCAGAGCAGTAGATGTTGTAATGTTATAGGTGGACAGGACCTTAGAGTATAAATTCCTTTTATGGTCAAGAAAGTGACCTTGACCTTCTGTGTGACAGGCTAGACTAGAACCCAGGGCTCCGAGCCCACCCCCTGCAGCAGTGTCTCCCAAAGTGTACAGGATTCGCCATCCATGTTATGTCCATAGTCAAAATGATAGATAGTTGAATTCTTTTTAATAGTTAGGTCTTTTTTCCCCAACTTTAAGATAAATGATAGTCATTTTTCAAGTATTGTAGTGCTACAAAGTTTTCTTTGAGATTGATGTACTTAGAATACAATCACGAGCAAATTAAAAAATTAAAGAGTAGTACAGTTGGTTCACAGATAGGCAACAATTATTAAGGTAAAAAGAGTGTCTGAGGTTTAGGAAATGCTGCACCATTTGCTAAGTAATCCACAAGCCCTTGATGTTTATTCTGTGCTTCATGATGGGAGAGGGAGTCACACACTTAATTGTAAAATTATATTTGGCTCAGGTAAGGTGTTCGGTCTCTCTTTATTCCTTTCTTAGTGGGCTAAGGCAGGAATCAGCCTGGCCTATGATTATAACTCAGGCGGTTTAGGCTACGTTGCGCTGCAGGAACAAATTACCTAAAAATTTGTGACTCCTAGTCACCATTTTATTTTTGGCTTGTCTTGTATTTCCATTGTTGATCTGGCTTTGGCGTTTCACTCGGAGACCCAGACTAAAGAGCAGTCCCTATCAGAGCTATTGCTGGTATCTTGACAGAAGGAAAAGAGGGCAGAAGAACCAGAAGATTCTGTTCAGAAGTGGCACATGTCACATCACTTTCACTCATATTTCATTGGCCAAAATAAGTTCTGTATGCATGGAAGATGCCGCTGGGGTGGGTATAATCCTCTAATAGGGATAGGCCCAGTGGGGAAGAAGTGGGTATTGTGACAATCACATAATCTGCCACTAGTTAACTAATATTAATAAACCATTCTGTGAAGAACACATGTCAATCACTGAGAGCTACTTGTAACTGCCTTATATACTGGGATCCTTCAAGAGTAGTGAAATATCTGATGTTACTATTTCCTCCGCGTGTAATTCTTCATGGGGTCACATCATCCCTCAGGGCAATTGGGTCCTTCTCTGCTGGCTTTTAAGGCTTTCCCAGACATGGAGGAAGGTTGAGGGGTGATAGTTGCCTTAATGTGACTTTTCTGTCTTTACAAAATTGGGATGGAGAAGAACAAGGATAGCATGGCTAGTACGTACTTCTACAGGGTAGGTGTCAGTTATTTTGACCTGTGTTGACTCAGCAAAGTTTGGGGTTTGCACTGCTGGACTATGTGGCCTTTTTTTTTTCTCCCTCTTAGCTGCCTACCAGCTATACAAGGGTGACTAAGCCATGATGTGTGATTTAACTAAACCTGGCTTCCTGTGACAGTCAACTAATAAACATATCATTTTAAGTCTATAAGAAACCAACACCTCTTCCCCCTTCCCACCCACTGGCAAATTTCTGGAGGACAGAATCCTTCCTTTTGTGCTTCCATTAGCATGGGCACTGGTTAGAGATTCTCTAAGCTAAGACAAGGGGATTTCTTTCTTTCTCACCCAGAATAAGTGGCACAGGTCTCGTCTCTTAAATACAAAGGGGGAGAGGCAGGCACTCTTAGAATCCAACATGCCCATCACTCTTGGCTTTGGATTCCTAGAACAACTTAGGAAAATATCATATCTGCTGAATAGAGTAGAATTGAGAGTATTTACTTCTTTTACCCATTTGTTGAAAAAATTAAACAATAAAGATTTGTATAGATAACTAATAAGGACCTACTGTATAGCACAGGGAACTCTGCTCAATACTCTAATGGCCTATATGGGAAAATAACCTAAAAAAGAGTGGATATATGTAGATGCATAACTGATTCACTTTGCTGTACACTAACACAACATTGTAAATCAACTATACCCCAATAAAAATTAAAAAGAGAAAGATTTGTGGAGATAAATGGTGAATGTCTTCCTCTGCTTTCCTGTTCCTTCCCCTTCCTTGATTCATCTTATTACCCAGGGCTACATAATCTTCAGAGTATACAGTATATTGTTTTGTCTACACTTGAGTTTCCTTTGAAATTATCATCTCTATTCAAGTGGCTGTTGTGAACTTAGAGGTCGGAGAGTCCTGGGTATGCTCTGCAGAAATGCCACAACCAAACTTTCCTTGGGGAGGACCTGGAAGATGCTCCAGCTATTGACCAAACTGGAAATGAAATTTCTACTCCCTCAAGTGAGTTTTCACTCTAAAAAGAGGCCCTCAAATATAGAACTTCTTCTGATCCTTTGTGGGAGGAGGCAAGTTTCTACTCCAACAGATGGGTCTTGTGACTTTGTCTCTCCTTTGTCTTGCCAATCTTCCAATCTGGAAGGATTCTCCCTGTTACTACTTCTGAGCATTGAAAATTTCCTACTTCTTCAAGGGCTCGTGTATTAGTTACCCAGTGCTGTGTAACAAATTACCCTAAAGTGTAGCAGCTTAAACAACAAATATTTATTATCTCATGGTTTCTTTGGCTCTGGAATTTGGGAGTGGCTTAGCTGTGTTGTCCTGGTTCAGAGTCTCTCAGGAAGCTGTAGTCAAGATGCAGCAGGGGCTGCAATCATTTGAAGGCTTGACTAGGACCAAAGAATTCCCTTCTGAGATGACTCCTTCACATGCTATTGTCATGTGGCCTCACCAGAGGGCTGTTTGCGTGTCCTCATGACAAGATAGTTGGCTTTCCCCAGAGTGAGTGATCTAAGAGAGACCAGAGTACAGAACCCTCAGTGTCCTTTATGACCTAGGCTTGAAAGTCACACTCCATCATTTCCTCTGTGTCCCATTGCCTATCCAAGTCAGCCCTATTCAAGTTGGGAGGGGGCTACAATGGGCATAAAAACCAGGAGGTAGGAATCATTGTTGACCATCTTGGGGGCCGGTTACCATATCAAGTTCAGGTCCTATTTCTTCCATTTAACCTAATTATTAAGTTCCCACCTAAAAGATATTCTCTTCTCTGGACTTCCTTAGTACTTTCTCTCTGAACCACTAATATGGATATATCAGATTCTGCTTTGAATTGTTCTTTGATGAGGTGTTTTAGACTCAAATGCTTTAGATTGTGATGTGGCTGGTGGACAGAGCAGCTGCTTATGATTGCCTGGGGTGGGGAGAATGGAGGGGGATGGACAGTGGACCCTTAGGTTCTCTGGAGTCAGTCCCCACTCCACTGGCCAAGCCCTTGAACTGGGCTGCACCTGTTTGGAGGAAGGGGTGCACTCTAGGAATTCATACAAAGGTGGGCTATGGGCTAGGAGAAAGCTCTAGCATGGGGTCCTTAGCAAAGGTTTATAAGGGGAATATATAAAGGAATGGAAAATTTGTCCTGGCATCTGGTAGAATCCTGTGAGGATTCAGTAATATTTTGATATTTCCTACCGGCTTTGGATTTCAGAGCGGCTCTTCTTCTAGAGATAATTTCTGGTCTTGATGCAGAAGTGCCTCATCTCTCTGCCTGTGGGTGGATAGATGAGGCTGGATTTGCCTGTGGGTAGATAGATGAGGCTGGATTTGCCTGTGGGTGGATGGATGAGGCTGGCTTTGGGAGCTGGGTTTTATTAATTTGGTGCCATTCCTGCCACGTTCTAGGACGTTCTGTGGGTTTTGAAGGTAGAAAGCTGCTCTGGGGAGGAGCTGTCCAGACTTGGGTAGAACAGAGGAGGACCTGGGCACAGATCTGTGGAGGGACAGACAACCAGGGAGTGGACACTTGGACAGAAAGGCACTTCTGTGGAAATGCACCTCCGGAAACCTTGGTCTCCATCCCTCTCTCTTTTCCCTCTGAGGGTCAAGGGAGATGGCTGAAGAGGGCACATGGGGTGGGAGACCAGGTGGGAAGGAGGCCCTGGGGATGAGAATCCAGGGGCTCCTACCTTGTGAGATTTAATTGCTGTTTAAAGGCTGTTTCCTTAATGAACGAGACATGCACTGGCCATGCGTCAAATCACCTCCATCTTTATTTGGGTTCAAGCTGGGCCTTTCTGGAATGTATGTGTCTCCAGGGGATTGAAACTCTTAAGCAATTGTGATGTTGGCAGTTTTAACTGAGCTGACACTGCAGTTCTTAAAAAGCAGAGTGTGTCGCTCTCCGAGGTGAGCAGGTCCTGCCTGGCCAGGCAGAGGAGCTTAGAGCGGCCATGGGAGCAGCAGTGGGGGGAGGGAGGGGCTGCTGTGCTCAAGTAGAGGGGGCTGCCAGTGCTTGCCTAAGAATGCCTTCCTAGAGCCCGTCATACAGCGTGAAGTCAGTCAGAAAGAGAAAGACAAATACAGTACGTTAACACATACATATGGAATCTAAAAAAAGAGGTCATGAAGAACCTAGGGGCAAGATGGGAGTAAAGATGCAGACCTACTAGAGAACGGACTTGAGGATATGGGGAGGGGGAGGGGTAAGCTGGGATAAAGTGAGAGAGTGGCATGGACATATATACACTACCAAACGTAAAATAGAGAGCTAGTGGGAAGCAGCCGCATAGCACAGGGAGATCAGCTCGGTGCTTTGTGACCACCTAGAGGGGTGGGATAGGGAGGGAGGGAGGGAGATACAAGAGGGAGGAGATATGGGGGCATATGTATATGTATAACTGATTCTCTTTGTTATACAGCAGAAACTAACACACCATTGTAAAGCATTTATACTCCAATAAAGATGTTAAAAAGACAAAAAAGAAGAATGCCTTCCTCACCCTTATCAGCAGTTCACTCCTTTCATTCAAGCCCATTCAGTAAGCATCATAGTAGAAGCCCCCGTAAGACATTGGTTAAGAGCAGGTGTTCTGGAGTCTGAAAGACCTAGGTTTCTATTCTAGGCCTGCTGCCTCAGGAGAAGTTTCTTAACTTCTTTGAGCCTTGTTTTCCTCACCTGTGAAATGGAGATAGTAACTGCCACCGACATGTTTATGGCCGGTTTGTGAGGGATGTTTGTGTTTATTGTGGTTTCTTTCTTTCCCACATCTTTATTGGAGTACAATTGCTTTACAGTGTTGTGTTAATTTCCGCTGTACAACAAAGTGAATCAGCGATATGTATACATATGTCCCCATATCTCCTCCCTCTTGCGTCTCCTTCCCACCCTCCCTATCCCACCCCTCTAGGTGGTCACAAAGCACCGAGCTGATCTCCCTGTGCTATGCGGCTGCTTCCCACTAGCTATCTATTTTACATTTGGTAGTGTATATACATCCATGCCACTCTCTCACTTTGTCCCAGCTTCCCCTTCCCCCTCCCTGTGTCCTCAAGTCCATTCTCTACGTCTGCATCTTTATTCCTGCCCTGCCCCTAGGTTCATCAGTACCCTTTTTTTAGATCCCATATATTTGATTGGGGTTTGGTATCAATTCTTTTCACATATGGGTAGCAGGGTTATGCTGGCTTCATGAAATGAGTTTAGGAGTGTTCTCTCCTCTTGTATTTTCTGGAAGAGCTTGTGTAAGGCTGGTGTTTTTTCCCCTTTCTTAAATGTTTGTTAGAATTCAGCAGCAGATGGATAGTGCAAAATTCCTGTCCTGTTGGGCAGCTAAGAAATCAAGGAAAAATGGGAAAGGGGATTGGATGGTTTATCCTGCTGTGCAGGTCTGAGCTAGCGTCTGGCAAAGGGATGACAAGAGAGCAGAAGAGTGAAAGTCCATGGAATTCCATGGGTGAGAAGGGAACCGAGAAGTAGGGGATGCTGCCGGCAGCGCCAGCCGAGGCAAGAGCAAAAGGAAGCCGGTTTCAGGGTGTCTGTGGCGTGGTCCTTGGCTGGGTGAGTGTACCCACGCCCTCATACACAGGGACACACAGCCTAGAAGAAAACGCACATCTCCTCAGGGACTACATGCCTCATTTGTGTTAGCAACACTACACCCACATTCATTCCAACACTGTGATAAATAAGAGGACCTTATCAGGCAAAGTCTTCTAATCAACCAGTCATATCTAAAAGCCACAAGAGGTAGAGAAAACAGGAGGCTCATTCTGGTCCCCAAAGAGCCAATGATCCACATGCGGGATTTGAATCTCCAGTTCTTGGTAAGTGGGAAGATAAGAGAATAACAATAGCGATAATAGCAGTTGCTGGATATCAAGGGTTTCTTTTGCCCCAGACACTGTGCCAAGGGCTTTATGTGCAGGAGCTGGTTTAATCTGTCACCGCTGCCCCTTGACCCAATCCATCATTGTTTTTCACCTGGATTATTCCAACATCTTGCAAACTGGAGGCCCTTTTTCTGCCCTTGCCCGCTACAATATCTTATTTTCAGAGCTTCCAAAGTGATTATTTGAAAGATAGTATGAGACCATCCTGTGACTCTCTGTCTGCCCATGGCTTTCTAGCTCTCTCACAGACAAATCCAAAATCTTTTCAATGGCCTAGGGCTCCCAACTTCCCTACAATGGTCTCAAATCTCTCTGCTGCTAACTACCAGCCCTTTCGTCCTCCTGCATGGTCCTTAAGCAAGTCAGAAACACTCCTGCCTCTGGTCCTTTGTCTTTGCTGTTTCCACTGCTGGAATGATTTTCCCTGGAAGTTAGCTTAGCTCACACTCTGATTTCCTTTAGTTTTCTCCCTACATGTCACTTGATTAGAAGGGTCTTCTTCCAAGGACCCCTTATTAAATTGGCCCAAGCCCTGAATTTTCAGTATTTGTCTTCCTAGCCCTTATCATCACCTTGGTGTATTACACCTGGATTTGTTTACAAGTTTATTGCCCCTGTTCATCCCCTTGGATGTAAGCCCCACATGGATAGAGAATTTGTCTATCTTATTTATTTTATTTTTTTGGCGGTACGCGGGCCTCTCACTGTTGTGACCTCTCCCGCTGCGGAGCACAGGCTCCGGACGCGCAGGCTCAGCGGCCATGGCTCACGGATCCAGCCGCTCCGCGGCACGTGGGATCCTCCCGGACCGAGGCATGAACCCGCGTCCCCTGCATTGGCAGGCGGACTCTCAACCACTGCGCCACCAGGGAAGCCCTGTCTATCTTATTTACTGCTATATCTCTAGCACTTAGAACAGTGCTCAGAATTATTGGAATGAACAAAGGAAAAGATGAACGATGCTTTTTCTACCTTTATATCCTTGCATTTGATTATGAATTCTTTCTGAAGAGCATGTTATTTATTTTTATAGAAAAGGTAACGTGATAAAGAAGGAAGAAGACTGAACTCATATAGTAACCAGATTATAATCTGAGAAGTCGTATTAACGCACAGAGCAATCAGTTCTGAGCCAAGCTGGGGGGTGACCGGTTCCAATCGGCCTGTGAGGACTAGTATGGCTCCCAGACCAGTGGGGAATAAGGGAATGGACTGGAAGTCAAGGGACCAGTGGGGAATGAGGGAATGGACTGGAAGTCAAGGGACCAGTGGGGAATGAGGGAATGGACTGGAAGTCAAGGGACCAGTGGGGAATAAGGGAATGGACTGGAAGTCAAGGGACATGCGTAGCCGAATGAGACACTGCTTTCATTATTACTAGTTAAGCTTTCAGTAGCACTTTAGACAGTTTACTAGTATCTTATATGTAGTCATACTGTAGCTGTAGATGAATCATCTAGTATATATGGTATGCTCTATGTATTTATTTTATAGTTATTCTTGATGAATTGGATTCCGTTAATTTCATAGAGTGATTTTAATTGTTGCCTAATTCTTGTGTGAAAAAGAATAGAACTCCTAGATTGTTCATTCGTTTGTTCTTTCATTCACATATTTAAGATGTGCATTTTATGTTTCCAGGACCATAAAAGAAAATGAGGATAGAACAGAAAGCAAGAGAGATAAGGTCTCTCTTCTCAGGAAGTTCCCTGAGCCGGATAGAAATAAGTGATATTTGTTCCAATATTTCAAATCCTATGGCCCAGAATGAGAAGAGAGGTAAGAAGTTTATTTTATGATATTCTTAACAGTGCGTGTTTCTCTCTGGGAGTCCCACCCCTTACAGAGCAACGTAAGCCAGAGAGTGACAAGCACGTGTTATGTGGAAAGGGAACCAAAACACCCAATATAGACTCTTGCCTCCTTTGCAAGCTTTTGAACATGAACTAGATTTTCCTCTAATCCACCATGGCACTTGTTATGCATCACAAATAAACCTCGAGTATGAATGATAAACGATAAAACCTTGGAATTGGTAGTATAAGAAGAAACTGGGCAGCCTTTATAGGCAATTATAAACAGTGCTTCAAAAATAACTATAAATGATACTATACTGTTGACAGTTTTATAGTTGGGTGGATAGGAGCCCAATCCAGCTTTGTACAGATTTTCTTGATGTGTAATAAAGCATTGCAACCTTCCACCCATGGAAAAAAATATGTCTCAGCTGCTTCTTTAGCTTCCCTCCTTGTTCTCTCCACACCAAAAATACTATGCCTAGATTCTTTGAAAAGGAAATACTGAATGTGGCTCAGTACTTAGATTCCTCCAAAGCTTCGTGGATTGAAAAATTCTTTGAAATTAGTTATTTTATCAGTGGCAGAACAGGTTCAGTGGAAAGCTATTGTTTTTCATATGTAGGATTCTCTCTTCTGATGACAGCGTTCTACTTTCCTGTAGGAGCTTCCCTGGAGTCCAGGTGATGCTCAGTCACTGTGTCTCCTCTCCCATCTCCCATACGTACCAGATTGGCCATGATACTCAAGCTGGGGCTTGACACAGGTCATGTCCCTTGCACTCTGACCTATACAGTAGGTCCTTATTAGTTATCTATTTTATATATAGTAGTGTGTATATGTCAATCCCAATCTCCCAATTTATCCCTCCTCCTTTACCCTCTGGTAATCGTAAGTTTGTTTTCTCCATCTGTAACTCTATTTCTGATTGGTAGATAAGTTCATTTGTACTCTTTTTTTAGATTCCACATAAGCAATATCATATGATACTTGTCTTTCTCTGTCTGAAGGTCCATTTCTTAATGATCTCTAACTCAGTTGCTCTTAACCTCTTGGTGAGGGATTTATGTGAGAATCTGATAAAAGCTATGGGTTCTCTCCTTAAAAAGAAGCAAAAAATACACACACAAAACACAAAAAGCCTCACAGTTTTACATACAATACCAAGAACAGTTTAAAGTCCAACTGAGGACCCTCCGGAACTGTGCTTCTTGAATTATCTATGGTGAAGGACAAATTTTATTTGTTTTTCAAAATTTTAATCTGTCACAAATTAATACTAGTTCCCAGCTAGTCCCCAGCCCCCCACAGGGGTGACCACACCTGAACTGATCAATACCGTGACATAAGTCCACTGATCACATGCTTGGATGTCACATCAATGTCAAGTTTGTAAAGGCTCATTCTTAATTCTGGTACTCATCTCAGTGGACTGGCATCTGTGGATGTGGTCCATGGCCCATACTTTGAGTGGCACTGTTCCATAAGTCCTAGGTCTCCAAACTGAGAATACCTATGTTAAGGGCTCCCTGATGCTTACAAACTGAAGTTCATATTCCTCCCCATGGCAAATGAAGCCCTTTATATAACACTCTAGCTTCAGTGCATTAATTTTCTGCTTCCTTTGCCTCTCCCCAGCTGTCACTACCTCACCTCCCATCAACCCCGGGGAGATTTATTGCTTCCTCACCTGTATTCCCCCTGGCATTTAAGAGATACTATTGATATTTATCCTTATATACTACAGTTATTTATTATACACCTGTATCCCCCTCCAAATATAATCTCTTCAAGTGCAGTGATGGTAACATGTATTTTTTTAAAAATTTGTGTGTGAAGGGTTGTTCACAGAGCCTGGAACATAAGAGTTGCTCAATAAATGTATGTAGAATTGAAGTGAAGTGAATAAGAGGTATTGGCTAATGAGGACAGCACTGATGTCCAGCTCCCAAGGAGTCTTGTGTGTTCCTTCACTGGTTCCTTCACTGGGGAGAGAGCAAGGGTTCAGCCACAGGTGCAGGTTGTAGCTGATGAGAAAAGCAGAGCTGAAGATTTAGCTTTGGCCAGTGAGTAAGTGTGTTAACTCTTGGCAGAGATTTGGCTTTGGAGTAGGGAAGGTTGATTTAGATTTATCCTGAGCCTCTAGGGGCTGAGCTCAGTGGGAAGCGGGGAGGGGGTATTTGGAACCTGAGGTACACCTGCTCTTAGCAGGAGACGCTGCATTTTTTCTTAATGCTTTGCTCTTGGAGCAGAAGCTCTTGACTTCCTGAATGAATGATTGATATCGCCTCCATGTGGGAATGTTTATGTTTTACTCACATGGTCACAGCTTATTGAAAATACCCCTTACTCAAAAGTTAAAAGGGACTTGGGGGTCATCACCTTGGCTAGAATCAAGGACTGAACTTGAATTACAGGTATGTGTGGAAATGGCTGCTTCTTGGGGCTTGGGAGACAGGAGCTCCATGCCAGCCTGAAGGTGGGAGTTGGGAGTAGGTGAGAAGAGAAGGACTCCTAGTTTCCTGAAGCAAGTTGGTTACGCCGATAATTGGTATTATAAAGAAATTAAGCTTGTAGACATTCTGGAAAAAAAAGGTGGGACGTTTTAAAAGAAAATCATGTGTCTGGAAAGTAATGAGGACCCTAAATTAGGTAAAGGCTAAGGATAACCAGTGGAAATATATTTAAAGCAAAGAAAGGCATTAGGAGAGTGAGGAGTTTCCCGTAACATCCAACTACAACGATGACTCGGTCCAGATGTTGGTGCTCAGCACAGGACCTGTGCACTCATCCTCTTACAGACACATTCCCACTGGAAATCCAACCAGAACCTCAAACTCAGTTGCACTGTTAAGGAATATTTACCCTTGACCATCTCCTCCTGCTGTGTTTTCTACCTTTGTGAAAGGTACCAGCATACTCTTGCTTAAACCACAGATTTGGGGGTGACTATCTTTTCTCCATCTCCCACATCTTCTGCATCCCAATAATCACCAAGTCCTGTGAATCCTAACATCTAAACATTTTAATGATTCTACCCAGCTTTTTGAGTCTTCACTGACACTGTCTAGGTCATGTTGCCAGTACTCTATGCCTTGAGTAGTCTTTCTCCCTTCGATCCATTCTCGATTTGATAGCTGTCTTGGAATTTCCTGAACACATTTCTGATTATGGTGTTTCTCAGCTTAACACTCTTCAGCAATTCCACATTGATCTTTTGGTAAAGTCCAAACTCCTTAAAAAGGCTTGCAAGGCCTGGATAATCTGCCTCATCTTCTCTTCCCAGTTTCGTCTCTTCCTATTCTCTCTTGCACAATCTTTTCTCCAGCTCTGACGAATGCTCAGTTTTCTGTGCCACATGCTCTCGTCCATGCTCTCTTCCACCTCACTCTACCTTTCTCCTGCTTCGTACTTTCTTATTCTTTACATCTCATGTTGGACGTCACCTCTCTACGCTCCCCGAGATTAAATGAGCTGTTCCTCATACTGAGTCATATTGTTCTTCCTTTCTTCCCTTCCTCATTAACATTGATTTTTTTTTGGTTTATTCACTTTTTTCTTCACTGGATAGCAAGCTACTTGAAAGCAGGGACTGTGTCTTATTCATGGTTGCATTTACAGTGTTTGATATCCTTAAATCCTCAATAAATATTACTTGATTAGATGTATGAATACTTTCAGAGAAACTCAGGATGAAGCTGAGTGACAAACCAAGGGAAAGAAATAATGTGGGTAGAACCTCAAGAACATTGGACTTAGCATTTGCGTGTTTGATGAGCACTGTTTAGAAGTGAGGCAAATGAAATTACACTTTCGCCCAAAGGGAAAAGTAAACACTTATCCAAGGACTGAAGGAACTGAAAATAGACTAGGTCTGGTGTATTAGTAGGGTTCTGGAGGAAAGAATTCTATCGAGATAGCTTACCTGAAGAGAGTCTAATAAAGAAATTACCTGTGGTCAGGGTTAAGGAAATCAACAAAGGATGTTCTTACACCCAGAGACTAGCAACAAGGGGAAGCTGTTACCACCATTAGGGCTGATAGACAAAGGGAAGATTGTTGGAGAAGGTCATTGAGAGGACATGACCAGCTCACTGGTTGACCTGTGAGCTGGACCTCTAAAATCAGAGGCAAATGTGTATTCCACTGGCTTCTCCGAGCTAGAAGTTGCCCCAAGGACAGAGCCTTGAGAGAGCAATATGTTGAGGCCAACTGGATTGTATACATGACTGAACCCTGTTCAGGCCTCTGTATAAACTTTTAAGATTCTGCAGGCGGGTGCTGAGATCTATTCATCTTATATACGACAAGCCTCATATATCAGTTCCCTTGCTTGTTGTTATTATTTTTTAAAATAGATTTATTTATTTATTTATTTATGGCTGCATTGGGTGTTCGTTGCTGCGTGTGGGCTTTCTTTAGTTGCGGCGAGCAGGGGCTACTCTTCATTGTGGTGCATGGGCTTCTCATTGCGGTGGCTTGTCTTGTTGTGGAGCATGGGCTCTAGGTGCGCGGGCTTCAGTAGTTGTGGCTCAGGGGCTTAGTTTCTCCATGACATGTGAGATCTTCCCAGACCAGGGCTCAAACCCATGTCCCCTGCATTGGCAGGTGGATTCTTAACCACTGCGCCACCAGGGAAGTCCCTCCCTTGCTTATTAAACCTGCCACCTGCCAATCTGGGTGGTCTGCCTTTTTCTTCTGAAGCTGCCTTCACTCTGTGTTTGGGGGCTGATTTCAGATTTCACCTGGGAAGCTCCCGAGGTTGCAAACCAACAAGGACATAGTCTTAACAAAGCTAAGGAGAACACGAAGGAGGGCATGCTTCATCAGAGCTGCAGTGCTGAGGCAAGATGAAAACAGGGAAGAAACATGTGATCTCTCTCTTCTTCTGCTGGTTTAACCAAACCCAGTGGAAAGCCAGAAGATGGGGGAGCCTGGGTGATACAACTCTCTGAAGAATGTCGTTCTCTTAGGGCTCAGTAGGACAGAAAAGGTAGAGGATGGATCTGGAGCCGCAAGCGAAGATTAACCAGCACATGTGATTGTGAAAAGGGAGAAAACGCATAAGAAAAGATAATACCTTCAAGTGTTGGGTTTAGAAGAGAATTTTTAATTATTGGAGGACCAGTGAAAATTGGTGGTGACTTGGGAAAGACTCTGGAATGCTTTAAACCTATAACCAGGATAATGTCCAATAGGACACCTGTGATTTAGCTCATGGGTAGAGTGTGTATCCAGAGATTCGTTTCCTCATAATGTTTGTGAAGATCAGGTGCCCTTGAGCAACTTGGTTGTTGACCTGGAGCAGGGTGGGTGTAAGGATGTGGGAGGAGGTAAAGGTTCAGGGCCTGGGACCTAAGAGCCTCCGCTTTGTGGATTGCCGTGCCAGTCACTAAAGACCAGCGTTATGGGAGGCGCTGAGCACCCAGCCTGACAGTCTGGCATTCATCATCGTCACTGTTGGTGTATTCTTGCCTCTCTGTGTGTGTGTGCATGTGTGCACATGTGTGTGTCTTTGGGGGCCTCTGGGGGTGTATATTGGGAATGGGCTACTCTGTTCTTTTGTTGCATGTGACCTGGCAGAATTTTCCTTTGGAAACACAGTTCCTCAGAGGGCAGAGGGTATTTTGCATCAATCCATTGGTGTATTACCTACTCTCAAGACGTAACAAGAAGAAATGCTCCTAAATGATGGCAGGAAGAATTTAGTTTAGACTTAAGGGATGGCTTTTCATAACTTGTAATATCAGATTCCCTCTTGACTACAGGGAGACATCAGTTTTCTTTTCAATTCTGAATTACATCACATATCCAAACAGTAAGAATTCCACATTTTAAGTTCCACTGGAATGATATTTAAAAAAAAATATGTACCAATTTTCTTCAAACTTATGACTGACATAACTGAATATCCAGGTTGTCTGTATTTTGATTATTGATGCTTGTGTGTCCAGTTGCCTCCCCTCTCTCTTCGCCTGCAGGGTGCAGAGAGCAGAGGTGAAAGTCGTGTGCTCTGGGAAGTTCAGAAAGACTCAGCCACTGTCTACTGATCTGGCCTGCAGTCACTTCTCTGACTTCTTTCTCCCTTTCTCCCCATTGCCCACTGAGCTCCTGATACACTGGCCTCCTGGTTGTTCCCTGACACTCCTGCCTCAACCTCTACACTGACCCTTCCTTCTGCCTGGAAGGCTTTTCTGCCAGGTGTGTGTGTTCATGTCTGGACCCCATCATTTCCTCAGTGAGGCCTTCTCTGGGCACCTGATCTAAAAGTTAGCCCCTGTCTCTCCCTATCCCTTTCACGGAAATGGTCGCTACGCAAAGCACAGTAATCTTCAAGTTGTCTACTTGTCTGTTTGTTTCTCCATTGAGTGTGCAAGTTTGACAAGGGCAAGAACTTTGTCCATCCTGCTTGTTATATTTCCAACATCTGGGCCAGGACCTGGGAAACAGTGGGTGTTCAATAAAGCTCTGTGGAATCATGAGTACACGTGCAAGAAATATTTTACCTACCTCAGCCCTTCCTACTTTTCATTGTTTTAGGTAAAGAGATGTATTTCCCATATCTTTGTCATTCTTGTGCATTATTCTGACCTGCTAACCACCTACCTGTGCTGGTAAAAGGAAGGCATGCAGGACATTGGTACCTCCCTCCCCATCTTGTGTGTAGACTCGCCCTAGGGGGCACCCAGGCTGCTCTCTCTTCAGCATGGACATGGCATGTCCTGTCTCAGTCAGTGACTACAGCTGGCTAAGTCTCTCTAATTCTGAGATTTGGTGCTTTGAGTTCAGTCACCCATGGTTATAAGCCATTCTTTCCAATATTATGGTGTCGTTAATGATGATATTTTAGTTCCCCATCTGTACACTCTATGATTCTATTTCTCATGGATTGAGAACTCAAGTACAGAAAAGATAGAGAAGATTCTGTGTCAATAACATTGTGAGTGAAGGGTTAATATCAGGCCTAGGCTGATGCAGAGGCCTATCTTGGAGAATGACCCGAACTTCATCTTTTCATAGCTTTGTGTCTTTGGAGCGTGTGCCCTTTCCTCCAAAGAATTTTCAGAAATACTTGTGAGGGGACTGAATTTCTTGTAGCCAGTAGGGGATGGGCTTGAGCAATTTTACTTCCATATTAAAGGACAGTCTTATCTAGAGGACCAGGGTGCTTGGGTTTGTTTAGGTTGTAGTTGTTTTCTACTAGATTCTGTCCTAGACCACCAGAGACAAAGCTTGTTCTGTTCCCTGTTTTATCTTGGTGCCTAGCATGGTGACTTAGTGTTTAGGAGATGTTGAATAAATGTTTGCATTGCCTTTTAAAATTGTCTTAACAATTTTAACTTAAAAGTTAAACTTATTTAAAGTTTAAAAAAGTTTAAATAAACTTTTCATTCTGGAATACTTTTAGATTTACAGAAAAGTAGTAAAGATGGTCCAGAGAGTTTTCACATACTTCTTCCAGTTATCCCTATTGTTAATATCTTATATTACCATGGTGTATTTGTCCAAACTAACGAATTAACACTGATACATTACTATAAACTGAACTCCAGATTTTATTCAGATTTTACCAGCTTTTCCACCAATGTCTTTTTCTCTTTCCTGGGATTTCATCTGGGATGTCACATTACATTTAGTCATCATGTCCCTTTAGTCTCCCCTGGTCTGTGACAGTTTCTCAGTCCTTCCTTATTTTCTATGACCTTGTCCGTTTTGAAGAATGTTGGTCAAGCGTTTTGTAGAACAACCCTCAATTTGGGTTTGTCTTTTTCTCAGGGTGAGACTGGATCTCTGGGTTTCTGGGTCAGTGCATTGCCCATGGATTTAAGATTCTCCCCTGAAGAAGTCGCAAGTGGGAGGGTGTCCGCAGCTGGCGAGGTGACCTGGTGGGCAAAGGTCAGGCGAGGCTGAGGTCTGAAGTGCTTGCTCGCTGTCATGCTGACCTGCCACGCTTCAGCAATACACTTAAGCCCAGCCATCTCATGGTTAAGGTGAGCGGCTACTGACAGGACATCACGAAGCCATCTGTACTCCTGGGCACACCAGCCAACTCGTGAATGTCTCTAACAGCATCCAGACCACAGCAGACCCTTGATTCTTGATAAGAGCCACCTCCAGCCGGTGGCTCTTATCATGACACGACCAGGGGGCTGTCTTTTTTTATAAAGAACAACTTTATGATTACCACTGTTAAAGAGCATGGAACTACACAGCCAGTTAGCGTGATTTCCTTGGCTAAAAGTGCTTCCGCTGTGAATATTTCTGAGGAGAAATCAAAGTCTTTGGAATAGGAGAGAGAGGGGAGAAATAAGTTAGAACCAGTTACATCTCCTTTGAAAATCTTGAAAGCTTATTGTCCCCAAAGTCTTCCTATATTCCTCTCTTCTGCTGTCTCCTCTAACTGATATTACATTAAGGAGTATTTAGTTCTTAGCATCTTGACTTATTTCACCTCGAGGAGTTGACTTCCTTCTCGCTCAGTTTGCTTTTCTAACCTACTGGAATGCTGCTGGTCTCAGTAGACAGGCCCTGGGATATAGGAAAGGGATGTGAAATTTGGAGTTAGGGGATTCGAGTGCCATGGCACCCACTGTAGTGTCCACTTGGGTAAGTCCAGTGTTCTCTTGGAGCCTCAAGTCTTCATCTATAAAATGGGATGAATACAACTGACCCTACAGGAGTGCTGTAAGGACCAAAGGAGAAGTGAAATGCATGTGAAGGGTGTTTGGTAGGTAATGAAGCTCAGTTGAAAGGTTTGCTCCTACTTCCAGAATTTCCTTCTTGGAATTCTAGGGCAGAACTGCTGAAATGATATGGAAGAGGAAAAACTAAAACCAAATGGTTCAGATCTGAATACTGAAAACCAGACTTTGTAGATAGAAAAGCAGGGAGGAGGCAGGGAGGGGGATGGGTACCACATTCACATGTTTCCTCCGCTTGGCCAGATGTAGTCTGTCCAGGTATCATTGAATTCCAGCCGGCAACGCAGTTTCAGGCTGTCTCCAGGCCTCTGAGATCTTTGGGTATCGGGACTTGAGCTGAGAAAAACACACACTGGATGGAAGGATGTTTGGTGAACACCTATCCTGAGATGCTCCAACTCTTGGGTGATGGGGTAGAGCTTATTGGAGCTTGGGTTCTGTTGCACATCCTGCCTTCCTCTTCCCTGAATTGCAAACTACAAGTGGTGGTGGTGTTTCGAATTCTGGGCCTCCAAGCAACACACTTTCATGAAGACCGCATACCTTACCTTCTTAAATGGATGATGTTTTCCCCTCTTAAACCTCCTGAGTGCCCAGGCATCTCCCATTGAATTCTTGACTGTGTTGCAGGCCAGATTTCTAGAAAACAGCAGGGCCTTTCAGACTGATTGTAGCAGAGTTAGGAGAGAAGTGAGGACAGGAAAAATGATAATTTTTAGGAAAGTATGGTTTCCTAAAAATAGTTTCATCTTTGATGCATTTTGGAAGCTTATGTCCCAAGTGGCTCCTTGAAATCTCCTCCTTGCCATCCACACTCCCACTGCCACTGGAGTTATATGAACCTTGTATCTTGGAGTGCATGCTCTTCTTTGACTTCTCATCACACTTAATTTTACATACATTATCTCATTTAATCAGCAAAACACCAACGTGGTAATATGAATGCCTTTCCTGTTGACACTTTCTCTTCCACATTATAGTGACTAGTGCACTAAAGAGCCTGGTTTCCTCTTCAAGGCAGAATTTTTCATGAGGGCAGGGGTCATATCTTGCTCATCTTTGTATTTCCATAATTCCTTGTTCAGTGCATGACATATAACGTGTTCTCTAGATTTTTGTTGAATTAATAAATGGCTTCAATGATACTCTTCCATATTTTTGTTAATGGCAATATTTTACTTTAAAAACAATGGATGTTTTCAGAGGGTAAATAGATCCCACAAAACTGTGCCAAATATAAGCCTTAAATTCAAGAGCCACAGATGAAAGAAACTTGTTTTGCTCAAGCTGTTGTATTTATTGGCTTTTTCTGGGTTCATAAGCCCTTTGGAATTCTTCAGTCTTTTTGGATATAAGAAAAGAGAAATCAGAGTCAGCCATCAACATTACTAAGAAAGCAAGAACAGAAAGAAGTATGGGAAGATGGAGAGATGGATAGTGGCCCTGAGCTAACCTGTCAACAGAGATAAAGGGATGAAGTTGGAAGATCCCCTGTCCAAGACTAGAGTGTAAGCTCAGGCATATACCTTGAGAAAACTTAGTCCCTCTAAGGGACGCTGGGCTCTAGGACTTCTTGGTTCCTTCTCAAGGAAGTCTTACAGCTAAAGTAAATGGAAGACTGTGTAATTTTCATGGATCTTGGGCTTTGATATTTCCAGACATGATTTGGAAACCAGATCCCAACGAGAGGCTGAGCCAACTATATTGACCCATATCCCCATTTTGCTTTGAGCACTTCTGACTTTTTGTTCCCCTGGGGACAAAGGTCCACTCTTTGTGCTGGACCTCTGTGTGCTTGGACTCTGAAATGGATAAGATGTGGGAGGGCATAGCTAGTTTCATGTTACTGTCATAGGTCACAGAGATGTTCCAGTGTTCCAACTTTTGTTGATAACCTATGTCAAACGTGAAGAGGTTTCAACTCTTCCTGAAGTGACTTGATATTTTAGCCTGAACTATTGCTTTAGAGTTAACAAGTCTTGTGATTTTTACTGCCTGCAGTACAAAAACTCTCCTTTATTTGTCCTAAATAAAGTAACTGGCTTAGGGGAAACAACCAGATTTGGATTCAGAAGACTTGAATTTTAATCACAGTGTTGCCACTTATAAGTTTGTGTTTCTATCATCAATTCTTTTTGGGGGGATTCAGACATGCATATGTATACACCGAAGTAGAATGGCCTAGGGGTTTTGCAGTTAGTTGATCTGATCAGTGTGAATATTGGAATCAGATGGCCTGGTTTACAAAATTCCTTCCATTACATACCGACTGTGTAATTTTGAGACATTTACATGGTTACTTAAAAGTCACTGTATAAAGCAGATAATGGCAATACCTAATTCAAAGAGTTGTTGCAAGGATTAAAAGGACAAGATAATGCATGAAACTGCTTAGCACAGTAGCCAGCGCATGGTGAAAACCTAAAGGAGGTTATTATTAATATTTAATATTCATGTATACTAGTTGTGCAACCTTGTGTGAGTCATTTAAAATCTTAGCTTTAGGTTTGTTCTTTGTGAAATGGAAGAAAAAAACACCCAATTTCACTGGTTATTGCTTTGTATATCAGAAATCACTGTACAGTTTACTGGAAATTTCTTCCTTAAGGATTTAAGGAGGGTATATTTTCGTACTGTTATTTGGGACTTGTTGAACCAAATCTAGTTATTTTGTCCACATCTGTAATGGTTTAGTAGATTTCAACCGTATCCCTCTTCAGCCTGTGAGCTTTGTTTTTTTTTTGGACTCTGTGTCTTCATATGGCAACTTGCCAAACCTTTTGGTCATTAATTTAATTTTTTTTGGACCTTCTCCATCCATGTTGTGTCATTCTTATACAGCGATGACCAGAGCTCTTCTGGAATATATACAGATGTCAAAACTAGACAAAGACAGCAGAGAATTAAAGGGTGTGTTGGTGATGCTCCTTTTTATTTTTGTGACTATGTCCTGTCCGTTCTGGGAACTAGACAAAAGACAGGTGTAATGAAACAAACTCCCCAAGTAGTATTCAAACACGAAGAAGTTTTTTCTGGGTCTGAGCCAATGAGCTCACACTGGCCAAGCCTTTTTTATGGATATGCCCAGTTTATGGGCTAGTTGTTATTTATTAGGCTGACATATATTTAACTATGGTTGTAAGACATAGAGGGAAGGATTTTTCTTTTATAATATATAAAAGACTCTTTCCCATGAGCTCTACTCCATTACTACCTAAGTTACTTGATAGAGAGGAAGAAATGACATGTAAAAAACCACCCACTCCTCTGAATTGGCCCATTTCACCAGAGAGTCATTGATCCCCGGAGCTGTTGACAAATCGCAACTAGAAAAAAATTATTCCTGACCATGAGAACTGGAATTAGATTGCTCATTTCCTGGCACATGGCAGAAACTGTGTTGATTGCTTTCCAAGGAGCCTACCCTCCAAACTGTTTGAGGAGGGGGAACAAGGCCAATAAAATAACTTTAATAACATTTGTTGAAATTTTGACCTAACCAAAAGGTTTCTGGGTCTTTCATGTTGAAACAGTTTGCTTTTAAGGACATAGCTTTAGATGTGTTTAGCCTGAAGTGACAACATATCATTCGTATCAATTCATATCATGAATAATTCAAATGTACTGAATTTGAAAGTTTAACTGCTTGATCAGTGACAGAAATCCTAGGCTGGAGTTTTTAAAGTAGTCATAATGAAAGCAAATGTCAACTCCTTTTGTGTCTGTTGCCGGAATAGTTCATAGACCGTAGATGCTCCGACCTGGGAACTTAAAGATCTCTGAACTCAATCTTTCCACGGTTTAGAAGTGAAGTCATTATTTATAGACACGACTACATCTGCTGCATTTGATGTCTGGTTGGCTAGTGCAGTCTGTCTGCAACACAGGGAGATCTAAGACAGTGGTTTTCAAATCTGCTGGCTCATTAGAATTACCTGAAAAATTAAAGCAAAATGAAACAAAACAAAATTGATGCCTGATTCTCTACCAGTCAAATCAGAATTTATGGGATATGGCCTGGACTGTAGTAATTTAAAACATCCCAGGTAATTCCGAGGCAGAGTGAGGGCTTTATTTTATACTTATAATGGCATCCTCAGTACGTCCGCTAAGTGACCCCTCATTAGTCACTTCGTCCTCCTAAATTCAATTTTCTTTGGATGAAACTTTGTGAGGTGGTTACTGGACATATTTTCTCATGAATTGTTAAACCTGTGTTGAAATCTCTATAGTCAAGTAAAAATAGTCACTTCTTATTCCCAAGTTCACAGCCTCAGTGTTGGTCCTAAGCACTTCTCACCTGGACAACTGCAACCATTTGAATGTAAGATGCATTTTTGTCTGTTTTGTCTTTTGATGTACCTCCAGTTGTTAGAGCAGTGCCTGGCATACGGTACAAGCTCAATATGTATTAACTGAATGAATCAATGGCTATTGCAAAATCTCTGATACATTCATCAGGTTTTGCAGCAATCTCAAAATCTCAGTGATTTAAATGATAGTCATGTATTTTCATGCTAACAGATCTACAGGATGACTGTGGTTCAGCAGATTTAGACTGCGTTTCGTGGGCCAGACTAGACTCCAAGCTCTTGTCAAGTCCAGGTCTGCTTCATGTATTTTCGTTCTGACTCTTCTCATGATGGATCACAAGAAACCAGGAGGGGGTGTGATTCCTCTGAAGGCCTTGGCTTGGAACTGGCATACTGTCACTTCTGCCTACATTTCATTGACTAAAGTAAGTCATGTGGCCAAACCCAACATTAACTGGATGGAAAAATATCTTTCCACTCTATTGGGATGTCTTGAGGCAAAAAACACTCATGTTTAATTCTAATACATGGAGGGAATAAGAATTGGGAGCAGTGATCCAATGTACCCCACCTACTATCCATTCTCCAGATCTGTAATCTCATCACCTTGCTTCGAGTCAAGAAGGACAACATCTCCTCATCCAATTCATGGCTCCAGTCCACTCATTCCTTCACCTACTCCTATACACACATACTCACCCAAACGCACTCTTTTTAACCTTTAGTTAAATTAAACTCATTAGCAAAGGATATTAGGAACTTCAGGATATAACCCCTGCCTAAGTTTATACCTCCATGTTTCACCAGACTCCTGTGTTAAACATGTACTATTTCTCTTGTTTTCCTGTTGAATTTCTAGATATATTCATGAGCTCAGTTAGTGACTTTCTCTGGCAAGGCTAATCACTATTGTGTTCCTAATGCACACTATATTTTATAATAATATCTAAGCATTTATTATACATGAACTAATTTAATCCTCACAAGAACCTGATTATACAGTGCAGGAACTGAAGCACAGTTCCCACGATTCTTTTCTCCCAGCACTTGGATTGTCAACACTGATGGGGTTAGGAAGAATGAATGGGAGTTAAGAAACTCTACAATATGGCACATTTGGGTTTTCAAGTTAAGTTCAGCAAATGCCCATTCATTACTCAAATGTTAATGAAAAAGGAATTCTTCTTATGTCTGCTTGTAATGAGATATTCTATTTATTCTCCAAACAAGTCTTTCTGAGAAAAATATTAATCTGTATAAAAAATTAGGCAATGATTTTCACTTAGTATTAGGGAATCTCAGGTTGAAAGAAACCTTAAAATTTGCCTGTCTACTCCTCCACCTTCAGCATCTGTCCACTTGACAACATCAAGCATTACTGTAGCTACACTTTATTGAGCACTCAACTTCAATATCTCCTAAATCCTCTCTTGAAGCTATGAAGTGATGCTCACAGTATTTCCAATTTATTGAAGAGAAAATTGAGGCTTAATGAGTTATTCTTTTTCCTTTCTTTTTTATTGATGCGTAGTTGATGTACAATATTATACAAGTTACATTCACAAGCTCAGTTAGTGACTTTCTCTGGGGTTCTCAGAGAGAACTCCACATGCAAGGGCACTGCAGAGAGTACTGGGCTTGGCGAGTTCAAGGAACAAGCAGAAGGTCCACATGGGAACTCGGCAGGAAAGGGGCTGGGAGAGGGGGCAGGGCCAGAATCTTGCAGTAGCCTTGCCAATGAATGGGTTGTGATTTCATTGTAAATGAAATGAGGAATAATGGAGGGCGATAAGCTCTCTGCGATAACAAAACGAACTTCCAGAGTTAACACAGTTGCTTTTATGTATAAATACTAAAGACTGCAACATAATGCCAAGGTTAGTGAAAATAGCACAACTACTACAAAGGGATGCCTGAAGATCTGTGATGCTGCTGCTAATCTACAGTGGCTAATCTACTGTATTTCTCTACAATATAGTGATACACAATTTTTTTTGTCAATCCCAAACTCCCTAACTATCCCTCCCCTCTACCCTTCTTCCTGGGTAACCATAAGTTTGTTCTCTGAGTCTGTGAGTCTGTTAATGAGTTTAGTAACGTGCCCAAGATTACACAGCTAGACGATGTTAGAGCCAGGGTTCAAATTCAATTCTGATTTCCTCTATCATGGGAGTTCTAAACCAGGAGGGGCATCCCTCTCCCCTCCAGGAGACATTTTTCAGTGTTTGGAGATAGTTTTGATTGTCACACTGAGACACTCAGTGGATGGGGTTTGCACAGGACAACTCCCACTACAATATGGCTAAAACGTCAATAGTTCCAAGGTTGAAAAACTCTGTTCTAGAACATATACTCAAGCAGTTTGTTAAACTGTCTTCTATTCACAGATTTTCAGTGTTAGCTTGAGTATTTTTGTGGATGAGGAACTCATTTCTTTTGTTCATCCTCTTTTTAGACAGCTCTGACAATGAGAAAAGTCCTTTTTATTTTCAGTTAGAATCTGTTTCCCTGAAGTTTCTTTTTTGTTGGCATCATGAAAAGTAAGATAACTCTTCAAAGTGACACTCCTCCCTCTGTGTCACTATTCACCATCAAAAATCCATTCAATATAGAACTAAATACCCACATTGCAATGATTATTTATAATACTTCTCTGCTTCCTACCAGAATTCAAGTTCTTGAGGGCAGGGGAAATATCTAATACACATCTCCAGCCCCAGGGTTTAGCTCAGTCTTTGGAACGTAGTAGGCACAAAATAAATTGTTTGATAAATATGCTGGGAAATAACAACCATGGCAATCTTGGTTGGCCCTCTTACTGGGTAAGCATCCCTGTTGTACCACTTCCTGGTTGCTCTTTCCTGAACACATTCTTCATCCAATTTGGGAGGGAATTTCGAGAGAGCCTTGAGTATCTGGTCAAGAGCCCTGAATTCCCTCACAAAAAGTTTTTCAATTACCAGTTTGCTGTAGTACAATATACAGTGACTTGGCTTACCCAATATTAGTTTATAAACCATATTCGAGGACCACCTATCTGGACCAAACACCCTTACAATTATTTTTGCTTGTGATAAGGAGAACTAGGAGTGAATTTCTATTGGGGCAGCTGATTATGCTATTTAGTTTTTATTCACATAAATTCACTAAAGTCAGCTTCCTGGCCAAAGAGTTGTTTTGCTGATAAATAACTCCTGTGGGCATGTGACTTGAGGCATAGGATGAATGATATTTGTTCATAACCTCAATACCAAACCACCAGTTTTGAAGGGAGAAACTTTGATCCACTGGTAGATGCTAATACTGTATGGAGGGAGGAGCCTCCTCTGGAACTTTTATTTCTCTCAGTTGTTGGGATAGGGATGTCTGTTTTAAGGGCATTATTGAGAAAGGTGAACTGGGGAGGAAACTCAAGATGGTGGATAAGAGAAACCAGGGATCCTCAGGGACAAATGAGGGGCAAAGGGATTTAGTGCTATCAGGAAACTGGGGTTATGGTCTCAGTTCTACTGTTAACTGGGTAGATAATTCCAGAGTAGTCATTAAAAATCTGAGGTTTAGTCTCTTCACGTTTTTCGGGGGTATGATCCTATGGACGAATAGGATTTGGCTGAGTGAAAAATGGGTAGAGGGAGAGAAGAAAGTAATACGAGGTATAGAAAAGAGCATGCATGAAGATCAGGAGGCAGGAGAGAGCATATTTATTTTTGGATACGCTAAATATGTTTCTGAGAGCCCTAAGGTTTGTTACTTTTACTGAGCTCAGATTGTGTGCTTGGCAGTGTGCTAGATACTGTATAGGTTTTCTATGGCTGCGTGACAAATGACCACAAACTTAGCGGCTCTAATCGACACCCATTTATTATCTCACAGTTCTGTAGGTCAGGGTCTGAGTGTGTCAGACCAACTGGGTCAGCTCAGCTGGGTTCTCTGTTCAGGTTCTCACAAGTCTGGGCTCAAGGTGTTGGCTGGGCTGCATTCTCATCCGGAGGCTTGACTAGGGAAGAATATGTTTTCAAGTTCATTGTACTGATGGCAGAATTCAATTCTTTCCAGCTGTGGGATCCTCATCTTCTTGCTGGCTGTTGTCTGGAGACTCCCTTGGCTCCTAGAGGTCACCCTCAGGTCCTAGCCATGTGACCTGTTCCCCATCATATCATTTGCTTCTTCAGGGCCAACAGGAGGGTTTCTTTTTCTCTCTCTCTCTCTCACTTGGAATCTCTTTCTTAAGGAAGGGCCCAATACCTCAGTCAATGACTCATTTGATTAGGTCAGGCTCACCCAGGATAATCTTCATTTCGACTAACTCAAAGTCAATTTATTAATCATAGGAGTAAAATCTTATCATATTTACATATTTACATACTCAATATAGAGGAATATACAGGACATGTATACCAGGGGGCAAGAATCTCGGGGATGACTTTAGAATTCTGCCTGACAGAGATGCTTTATGTAAGACATACAATTTAATCCTCACCGCTCTTTGAGGTAGATAGTATTATTCTCATTTTTCAGGTAAGGTTGTTAAGGCTTAAGGTCACATATCTTGTAAGCTGAAGAGCCAGCTGCAAACTCAATGGTGGTTTATTCCAAGCTCACCCTCACTTTACTATACTGCACTGTCTCAGTAAGCTTTGTGAATGTCAATGTGAGACCCATTTAAGTCAGGGTTTAAATAGCATTGGTTTAAGAAAGGGGACTGACAGCAATAGCAGTAACTCGGCTTTATTTAGCACTTTATATTTCCTGAAGTGCTGTCATGTGCGTCATTTCATTTGATCTTCACAACAACAAGAATTTAGCCTCAAAGAGGTTACATGATTTGTCCAAAATGTGCAGTTAATTGCAGATGAAGAACACATTTATTCTGCTCCCAATCAGTTCAGCATCCCTTTCACGACATCTAGCCAAGAAAGAACTGTAAAGACTCTGTAGTGTCTTCAATGGGAAGGAGGCAAAGTGGTTGAAATACGTGTGTGTGAATGTGAGTGTGTGAGTGAGTGTGTGTGTGTGACTTAAATCTGGAAGGAATTGCCACCAGAGGAGGAGACATGGGTCCAAGGGGCATTCTGTGGCTGATGGGTGGTAGTTATATTGGATAGCAAGACGTAGACAAAGCACAGCATGACGGAGAGTAAACCAACAGCAGGATCTCACCATGACACAGTCCCAGATGAAACTATGAGAGAGAAACTGCCTGAAGTGTTCTGTGGGGAAGTCAGGTAACAAAAATTTATGCGAGGCTTGGGAAGGCCAGGTGTGCAATGGAAAAAAAGATGGTGGGTTTGAGTGCTAGGTTAACTACTCACTAGGATCTCCCTGTCTAAATCCCAATTTACTTTTCTGTAAAACGGGAATAGTAATAGGAACTTCTTAATAAGATTGTTATGAGAACTAAATGACAAACAATAAATGCATGCATAGGTCATAAAAGTGTTCAACTTGTCGTTACTATTGTTCTTATTTCTAAAACTTCTTAAAAGAGGTCAATGTTCTTATTTCTAAAACTTGTTAGAAGAGGTCAATTATGACGGCTTCTGATTTTCTGGAAATATAGGGGAAAATATTTTTCTTATTGTTCACAAATATTCCAACTATGATTTTATGAAGAAGCCAAGTAGGACATGGCATATTATTTATCTTCTAATATTAACAAATGACCATATATATGTGTGTGTGTGTGTGTGTGTATATATATATATATATATAAAATACTAAAGAAAGTAAGAGTATAATCAATTCTCTAAAAATTTATCATTCTCTCTCCACTTAATTGATTTTTTCTCCTCCAATAGCCTTAGAATATTGAGAAGCAGTTTGGCATTAACTTGTGAAGTTGGACATTCCCATTCCCTATGACCCAATATCTTATTCCTGGGTATATACGCCCAAGAGAAGTCCATGTCCATGTGCACCAGACCAGAACACAAGAATGTTCAAAGCTGAACTGTTTATAATAGCAAAATTCTAGCCACATCCTAAATGCCCAAGACAAAAGATTGTCCAAATATTGTGGATGTGTACACAATGGATTATTATACATCTGTGAAAGTGGACGAACACTATGTTACACTAACATTTTATCCTAAGAAATGGAGTACAGTCTGATACCTTTTTTAGAAATGTCAAACATAAGGAAAACTATACAATTTGCATGTGAAAAACTAAAAACAAAAAAAGCAAAAGAACGATAAATGCAATGAATACAATCTCAGGAGGAGGCAAAGGGATGGATGTAGGGAGAACCCATGGGAAGATGTAAATTAGAGGTAATACTCTAGTTCTTAGCTTGGGCAGTGAGATCAGGGTATTCATGATATTGTTTACAAATAAAATAGAATGAAAGAGTATTGTACATGAACCAATGATGATAGTGTGCCTTAAAGCAAGGATTACAGTTAACATAATTCTGTGCTTCTGGGGCTACAAAACAAAAACCGAAATAAACAGCAAAAAAAGAAGGCTGAGGCAGAAGTGAAAGGTATAGCTCTGGAAACTCGTAAAAAGAAGCTGGACAGAGATATCAAGCAAGGCATGGAAGGAAAAAATCTGTTTGGGCAGCAAGATGAAAAAATATGCCCATAATCTATACAAATCTAAGCAAATATGCCCATAATCTATGCCCAAATATATACAAAAAGAGTAGTTTCTGCTTCTGCAGTTGCTGAGGCATGCAAAGTCACATTAAGAATACACATATTTTTAAGAGTGGAGTAGTGGAGAAACCGGGATCAAATGACATACTAGTTTTTGACCATTTTTGGTTTTTTATAAAGTCAAATTTTGAGATATATTTATATAATTAGAACGACCCCATTGGAAGTCTAACATCTGATGAGTTTTGACAAATATGTACACCTGTGTAACCATTCCTACAGAAAAGATAGAGAACATTTCCATCTCCTTCACATTCCCCAGTGCCCCATTTTAAGTTGTTCCCCTCCTGTCTACAGAAACCTCTGATCCACTGTCACTATAGATTTGTTTTGGCTTTTATAGACCTTCCTATAAATGGAGTCAGACAGAACGTATTCTTCCTCTTGGCTTTTTGCTCTCAGCATGCTGTTTTTGAGATGTGTCCACGTTTTGGAGTGTATCAATAGAGTGTTAATTTTAATTGCTGAGTATATTCAATCATAATACTAAACTACACTTTGTTATTCATCCCCCCTTTGATGAACATTTGGGTTGTTTACAATTTTTCTGGTTATTATGAATAAAATTGTCTTATTGAGCATTTTCATTACCTATCTCTGAATTTGAATCTCTTTCTTGGAAAATTTTTGAAAACAAACATCACTTTTATGACATCTTTAGTGCTCTTCCCAATTTATTTTTTGAATGCATGAAGTCCTTGATTCAGACAATTTAGGGAGGAAGCCCAATTTATGAAGCTATTCTGATGGTAGTGATGAGGGAGCCTAAAATCTGCAACTTACCAACATTTTACTCAGGGAGTGTCCCCACTGTGTATAACTTGAAATTCTATGGAATAGCTTGAAGCTCAGTGGTGTGATGGAAAGACTATTAAGCTAGGAATTTGAGTCTCTGAGTTCGATGGAGACTTCAATATTAATACAGAAGAGGGCTTGGGAGTGGCAATTTGGAGGCTTTGGTTGTAGAGGTAGCACTCGACCTTGTTTGCTGGGGCTGCCATAATAAAATACCAAAGACCAGATGGCTTAAACAACAGACATTTACTTCTCACAGTTCTGGAGCCTGGAAGTCCAAGATCAAGGTGTTGACAGGGTTGGTTTCTCCTGAGGCCTCTCTTCTTGGCTTACAGACGGCTGCCTCCTTGCCATGTCCTCACAGGCTCTTTCCTCTGTGTGTGCACATCCCTTGTGTCTCTTTTTGTGTCCAAATTTCCTTTTCTTATAAAAACACCAGTCAGATTGGGTGAGGGCCCACCCTAACGGCCTCATGTTAATTTAATCACCTCTTTAAATCCTTACCTCCAAATATAGTCACATTCTGAGCTAGGGGTTAATGCTTCGACCTATGAACTTTGGAGGAACACAATTCAGCCCACAACACTATTTATACTGAACGTCGCTTGGGCAAAGGAGGGATTAAGGGTAGAGTTAAAATCAGCCCCAATTACTCCTTTATACTTGGCTGTCTGAAATTTAAATTAAATTATTTCATTCATCAAACAGCAATCGGGTGCCTACCACATTCCAGGAACTCCAGGAACTTACAGTCTAGAAGAGGAGATGGATTTAGAAAGAAATAATTACAAGCAGAAAAATTAGGTAAATTCTACTTTGGTTGAAACTATGTATAGCCTATGATCCAGCTACTTCACTTCTGGGCACATACCTTAGAGAAATCCTTGCACATGTGCACAGGGAAACATATTATGATATATAAAAATATATATATATGTATTTAAATGTACAAATTGTGGAGGAGGATAGACACAATAAAATATAAAACATGGAAGGAAATGTTGCACAGTAACTGTGAGATAGTGGCTGACAGGGGAAGGGAGGAGGGGAATAGTCCTAGGGAAACGGACAATTGATCTTTTACTATATCACCAGCAACTCTGGGCCAGAGGGATGTTTGGGCCTTATCTGATTAATTTCCTACCTCACTGAAAACAGAAAGTGCTGCAAAGTCAGTGAAAACCCAGGACTGAGGCTGTGTCCAGTTGGAGAATTTCAGAGTCGCGAAAGCTCCAAGAGATTTAAGTCTTAATCTCCAATTCTCCCTGGAAGCTGCTCTTAATCAAGCAGGTATCTTTTTGGTGTAGGGATCGCAATCAGGTTTCGTCCTGAGGGTCATGGATGGCGTGTCCTAGTAGCTGCCTGGAGCCCAGGGCTGAGAGGCTTCCTGTGGGCTCTTTGGGAAAGTGTGTCATGACTAATTAGTGACGTCTGCCACAGGTGAGGAAAGGGATAGTGACGGTGGCTGTCATGGATGCCTGCAGTGTTAGATTGGATGAATCATGAATCCACAGATGTAAGAATCCGGATAAGCCTCCTTCCCTCCCCTCTTCCCTTGTCTTTTCAGAGTTTGATAGTTATATTACTATGTTTAATTTAAAAATATTGGTTATCTTTTCAATTTTAAAGGATATACTTACTGATGAGCAGCTGAGGATACTGAGGCCAGAGAGGCAAACAAGGTCATTTGTTGGAGGAGAGATGAACAGTCAGGGTGTCTGAGTGCAAGACCGCTGCCCTTTCAAGCTGCCTCCTTGACAGTCTTTGACTGCTTATCAGTGGCCTTCATTCATTCATTCGTTTGTTCTTCAGGTATTGATTTGATGACCACTTTGTGCCAGGCACCGTGCTTCTCACTGATTCCTTGAGGCAGGAATGGACATGTAGGAGGTGGCTCTTTCACTGTAGACGTGGCATGGTACGGAGACAGTGACTGCTTCATGGCCTTGGGACATTTGCTTCTCTCCAGACCTCTGTTTGTTCTTCTAGAACGTGAGGGTAAAGATAAAATTCAAACCTATCAAACGTATTGTAAGACACTTCGTGAATATTAGTGGTTAGCGCGTGTCCTAGTGTTGGGGAATGAGGATGTTTGCATGGAACTTTCTGGATCACATGAAATCTCCTATTCAGAAGTGCTCTTGACTAGTTATAAATTGAGAGAACTGACTTTAGACCACTTTGTACGGGGGAGGGACGTTTTCCTGAAAGAGCCAATTTCTGCTCCACCTCATGGTCTTTGTGAAAACGGTTTTCTCACTCCCTTTGCCTTGGAAGAATTGCTGCTTATTCTTCAGCGAGGTCTTCCCTGAGACCCACCACTTAAGCCACCTCCTCCCAACGTAAACTAGGTCTCCCTGTAGAGTTTTTTTTTTTTTTTTTTTTTTGCGGTACGCGGGCCTCTCACTGTTGTGGCCTCTCCCGTTGCTGAGCACAGGCTCCGGACGCGCAGGCTCAGCAGCCATGGCTCACAGACCCAGCCGCTCCACGTCATGTGGGATCTTCCCGGAACGGGGCACGAACCCGTGTCCCCTGCATCGGCAGGCGGACTCTCAACCACTGCGCCACCAGGAAAGCCCGAGTATTCTTATTATACCTTAGGACCTTATCGCCCTTCAACCATTGGTCACTATTTATACTCACTTGTGTGCTAGTTTGTTCAATGCCTGCTTCCCATTCCTATGAGCTCCATAGGATGAGGAGCTGTGCTGTTTTATTCATCCTTATGTTCCCAGCACCTGCACTGTGCCTGCACCTAGAGGGTGTTCAGGAAGTGGTAGTTGGTTGGATAAATGCACGGTGGCAACCCTGACCCTGGCATCAGGTGGAACCTAGTAGACCTCCCACTGACCTTGGTAAGTTAATTTCTTAAACTCTTTAAGGCCTGGGTTCCTCATCTTTGAAAGTGGATGAAATTGCTTCCTTAGGACGTGAAAACATCACTGGTTGCCAGAGATTCAGGGGGGAGGGAGGGAGAGATGAAAAGGGGGAGCACAGGGGAGTTTTAGGGAAGTGAAACTATTCTGGATGAGACTGTAATGGTGGAAGCATGTCATTTTACATTATTGTCAAAACTCGTAGCGTGTATAACCCAGAGAGTGAGCTCTAGTGAAATCTATGAATGTCAGTTAAGAATAATGTATTAATATTGGTTCATCAATTTGTAACAAATGTACCACACTAAGGGTCCATTTGTACCAAGACAGGGGGAATGAGGGTAGGGGATGGGGGGAGACAAATGGAAACTCTGGACCCTGTGCTCAATTTTTTTGTAAGCTTAAAACTGCTAAAAAGCAGGTCAAGCCTATTAGTTTAAAAAAGTGCTTCCTTAGAGGACAGCTGTGAATTTCAAATGCTTAGCACAGAATATATAAATTACACTGCAAATAAGATCTCCCTTCCTGTAAGAACAATCTTTGCAGCTTTTAGGTAATATACAGTTACTTGGTTTTTGTGGCCAACCCCAGAGTGTCAAAATTCTCTAAAGCCACATGTCTAACCAATTTGAGGAGACTATTAAGGTATCTTCCCTGGAAAACAAAAAAGATTTTTAGGTGTATTTCAAAATTAGCTGTGGAAAATTTGACATCTATGGAAGCTCCCAACAGAAATATTTATTTTGTGTTGTGCAGTAGCTCCCAGAGCTTCACGTGCAAAGAAACCTCTTAGAATCTGAAAGACAGCCTGGCTCTGCGTGTCAGTGCCAGGCAGACCACACGGGCCTTCAACTTGGCCGTGGAAGGCCAGCCAGCTCACGACAGGAGACAGGCCAGTGCAGTCCTGGGACTGTTTTGTGGCTGTTTCTGAAGCCTGGGCTCCTCTGAGAAGGTCTGTAATTGCCCTGCATGCCTTCCTTGGAAGTGGGCCAGGAGCATGTGTTTCCTTAGATTCTCTGTCCATGCTACCCTATGACAGCACTTTCTTGTCCCATTTTTCCACAAATCCACAGACCTCCCTCTGGGAGTATTTTTACTTTTTTATTAAATTTTTTTTTTCAAAGCTATAGGGAAGATAGATAGCCCATAGGAAAGAAAAACCAGAAACTAAACAAAGAGACAATAAAGGGACTAAATTAAACCTCGAGAGTCTGTTCGAGTTCCCCTGTGGTCCATGAGCTTTGATTTCTAATCTTCCTCAATCTGGTTTTAGGTTAATATCATAGACTCTTGAAGCTGGAGAATCACCTTGTCCAACTCCCTCTATTTCCAGAGCAAAGGTGTCAAAGCCCACAGGGTTGACACAGATTGTACGAGGCCGCTCAGAGCTGCAATACAGGGCACGCTTCCTGCCTTTTGTATTTTGCACTACCTGTTTCACAGTTAATCTTTCTCAAGAGAGTCTTTTCCTCTAATACACCACTCCCTGCCACCCCTTCCCTCCAATAGACCTTAGAGAGGAACAAGAAAAGATTATTTGCCAACAGACTATTAACCCCAGATGTATTCCTTTAGATTTATCCTTTCTACTTTCTTCTGATTCATGGTAACAATTGCGTTTTGTTATAGTAAAGGGGCCTCTCTTTGGTCTATTTTAAGTGCAGTTTCTGCTGGGGACGTTGAAGAATTGTGTGAATAAATTGAAGGTGGGAAGTGAGGAGTGGACTGGCAATATTATTGGCCCTTTACTTTAGTGATAAGAAGCAGTCTGAGAGACCTTGAACTTCAAGGTCATATGTATTGATTGTTTAGTGAGAGCCAAGGAGTCAGCCTGAGGACCCCTCAACTCAGCAAGAACTGAGATTAAGAGGCGAAAGGTAGGTGCGGGTTGGGGGGGGCTTTTAAGATGTTTGCGGAACAAAGTTACTACAATAAGGGTTGGACCATTAAGAGTGTCCACTGGACAGATTGGAGGTTGAGGCTGGGTCACTCATCTGGTTTCCTCTGGTCTCTGACACATCCTAAGTTGGATCTGGCTCCCTCAGAACCATGCATTTTACTTTCACTTATCTCAGTGACCTCCTCCTATGGGATTAGCCTAAACTCACAAACGTTCCATTGGACTGTGGAATCTATTCTTCTCTTAGGATAGCTGATACTGGCTCTGCACGCCCTTGGTATCTATGTCTCCTTGGCCTCCATGGGAGCCCAGAGTGCAGGGAGTATGAGGGGAGAAGGGTTTGTTGGGGGCCATGCCAAGAAAGACAGAGGTTGCTAAGTGACAAAATCTCCCAAAGATCTCCAGTTCTCTGACCTCTGAAGTGTGTGCACTTAGTAAATACTCAGGTGCCCTGTGTAGTCTCCTTCGGAGGAGGTGGGATGTCTGGATGGGGGGGAGACAAGGACAGGACAGGGATTGAGCAGGCTCCTGGGTGGCCTTAAGCAGGTCTGTACATTTTGTGGGCAATGATCTTCTCATCTGTGATGAGGGAGATGAGGAAATGCCCTCCTAGTTTCCTCATAGTTTAGTAATTCAGGTTGCTGTGTTCAGATCTGATTACCAGGTCCCTCTTTTGTGCTTGTATAAATATCCCCCCCATCTGTTAAGTTCCTACGGATGGGCTCAACCCCAGCACTACCAGCCCTTCCATCTACTTCAGTTTTATAAAGTAGCCAAGTCGAAGGCTGTTTGCTGGTTGTTTCTCTTATAAAGATGTGACACTCTTCAGAGCCCTTACCCACACAGCTGGCATGTAGCTCTTTAGAAAGTTCAGACTTATCTTCCTCAGACCCCTTTTTAAACCCTTCCAAAGACCCTTCACTGTTTATAATCTAACATCCATACTTCTTTACATGACATACATGGTCATCCCTGATAAGATGTCAGACTACTTCTCCTGCGTCATCTACTCCATTCCAGCCTTGAAACTGATGCCTTATGTTGAACGTCCTCACTTTCTCACAGGTACTTTGAGGTTTCTCACCATTTGTCTTTGCTTATGCTGTGCTTCTATCTGAAATGCCCTGTCCTTCTCTGATCTCCTATTTCTTTCTCCAGGATAATGCCCATTCATCCTTATTTATTTATCAAACAGTGAATGTCTGTCTCATTCAAGCCAGACATTCACTGTTTGATAAATAAGTGAATGAATGGAACAAGCATCAGATGTGACATGGCATTACTGTGATGTTTCCTATAAACTGTTTTGACTCTATGAATTCTGAGTGAGAAGGAGACCCTGAGTGAGGGTCCCATCCTAAAGTAACCCTGGTGGCACCTAGATACTGTCTTGACTTCACGAGGTGGTGACCTCTTGTCTGCTGCTTGTCTGGTAAACATCACTGAGATATTCAGCCAGATTTAGTTTCATCTTTCATTTAACAGGGATAACAAGACCTACAATAAAGGGTAGTTGTCAGGATCAAATTAGATCCTGGGTGTGAAAATGCTATGCAAATGTTAATTGAAATCACTCTTTCGTAGGGTCAGCAAACTAAAGAAGTTTTGTACGGTCAGCAAACTAAGACGGGAATCCCTGTCTTTCCTGGTATGGACCCCAACAAACCCTTCTCCCCTCATACTCCCTGTACTCCCTGCACTGTAATTATGTGGGTAGTTAATGAATATTATATACATAGTTAATAAATGAATGAATGAAGAAAACAGGCCAGAACACTCTAGAAAGATTTGGGACAGTGTACCTCTCCACTCACACTACCACTGCATTGACTCCCACTATTAGCCAACATTTATCAAGTGCTCTTCATGGGCCAGGGAGTGAGCTGGGCACGCAACTGCATCATTAATATCTAAAAGAACCAATTTTGTAGGTAGAATTACTCCTACTTTACAGATTAAGGAGCCAAGACAGATTATTCAACAGAGATAGGTTACCTTACCCTCCGCAATCCTTCACCCTCCTGTCACTTTGTCATGTGACTTTGCACTTCTTCCCACTAAAGGTATAGGAGTGTTTTGAAGCCTCTTGGTTTTGGATTTGGCTGTGCAACTGGCTTTGGCCAGTAGAATATGGCAGAGGTAATGGTGGGCCGGTGCCAGGCGTAGGCCTTGGAAGCCTCATGTGTTTTTGCTTGCCCTCTGGCTTTTACCGTTACCATGGAAACATGCCCAGGCACTGGGAAATAGCTCTTCTGATTCAAGACTAGAACAGGAGAGTCACACAGCAGAGCCACCTCAGGAAAGCTTTCCCAGCCAACCTGCAGGTGTGTGAGCAACTGCAACAGGACTCAGAGAAGCCACCTGGCTCGAGCCCAGTTTAGAGCAGCCAACGCTCGGCTGACCCACAGACCTTCAGGCGGAATCAGTGCTACTGTTGCAGGCCACTGAGATCTTCTGGTCATTTCTCATGCAGCAAAAGCGAATGAATGCATTGTCCTAAGACGCAGAGTTAGGACTTGACTAAGCCAGGATTTGAACCCAGAGTTGTCTGAAACCAAAGCTTCATCATTATGCCATGCTTGAAGCCCTGTGAGGGAGACCTGACCTGAGCTGTTCCTAGGAAAGTCAATAACCATCACTGTTATTTATGGGACCCCAGTGATGTTATCGTATGGAATCTTTGTAGCAAGCCAAAGCAGTAGGTGTTGTCCCCATGTTATAGACAAGGCTTGGGGAGGTTATGTAGTTTTCCCAATGTGCTCATGATATAAAGCGGCAGAGCCAGGATTTGTATGCAATTCTCTGTCTCCAAAGTCAATGCACCCTCTGCTTCTCACTGCATTTGGGTAGGTTCCTTGGTGTGTGTACGTGTGCCTCTGTGTGTGTGTGTGTGTGTGTGTGTGTGTGTGTGAATGTATATTGCGAGGAACTCTGGCAGGGGGCTTTCTCCATGCTCTGCTTTGTGTCTTTTCCTTGTCTGACCGATTTGGCCACAAGGTAAGGATCTAGTTACCAAGACAGAGTGTATACTCCATGGCCAAGAATATGGATGTGGTCGGAAATTTCTACCAAGGGAGAAAGGAGTGTTCCTTTTGTTTTGTTTTTACTACATTCATGCTTTCATCAATGGCTATCATTGTTCAAGTTTTCAAATGTCATCTCATTTTTCCTCTGACATTTTCTCCCTTTCCCAAACAAATTGTAAGTGGGGAAAAAGCACATTGCGTCTTTGAAAACCCTTTTTCAAGAAGCGTCACCAGCACTGCCCTCCCAGCCGGCCTCTCCTGTTAAAACTATTGTCAAAATATGGCACTCTGCCATCGGTGAGAATAGAACTTGTCATTTACTCCGAGGGCTATTGTGGAAATTTGTCTCATAGCCGGATCCCAAATCAGCAAGATTTATTTTCCTCTCTTTACTACACAGTCACAGCTCTTACTTCTTTGAGTTGTTTAGATTGTGAAAACCAGCTTTTAGAGATTAAGATAATGTAGGCGCATGGCAAAGAGAAGTGAAAGAAGGTGGAAGAGTTCCATGGGAACCGGTCTCCAGTGGGATCTGAATAATCTAAAGGCATCTGTGGCCCAAGTGGAAACAGCATGTGTGAAAATCACTGTCCACAACGGGGGTCAGGAGAACAAGAGACTCTGGGGCATTGTGGCGTATAGTAGAAAGCACACAGACTTTGGAGCTAAATTGGAATAGAATTACAGCGTTGCCATTTAGTGACATGTGGACTTAATTCAAGTTAATTGATTTCTTGGCATCTCAGTTTCTTCATTTACAATAAGAAGTGTTAGTTGGGAATCTTTTAGCTTCAAGGGATAGATGGCAATATGAACTGGCTTAGGAAAAATGGAATCTATCAGCTCATAATACTGATGAATCTAGCTTTCATTCTGGCTGCTTGCTGGTTTGGCTGGCTTGGGCTGTGGCTGCATTCAGGGGTTCCGATTTCATCATCACAGTTCTTTTTATCTCCATTGTTCAGCTTTGCCTACCTATGCTTGACGTCATTCTCAGATAGGTTTTTCCTCTGTGGTGGCAGGATGGCCCCTGGATTTTCATCCTTCAGAGCTCATGAAAATCAGTGAAACAGCAAGTACTTTCCTCTGTGTGCCCAAGATCTATCTAAATATGGGAGTAATTGCGCTAGATGTCTTTTGTGTTTCCTTCTAGAGACACCTTTAAGAAGGAAGAACCCTTCTCCGGCCTGCTGTCTGTCTTGGGAGGTGGTTCTGCATGAACCATATCAAGATCTTCCTTGCCTTCCAATTTCTAAATGGGTTTGGCCCATGTGGAGCCCTGGCAGGATGTCTTTTTTTTAAAATTAATTTCTAAAATTTATTTTTATTGGAATATAGTTGCTTTATAATGTTGTGTTAGTTTCTGCTGTACAGCAAAGTGAATCAGTTATAAGTATACATATAACCCCTCTTTTTTAGATTTCCTTCCCGTTTAGAACACCACAGAGCATTGAGCAGAGTTCCCTGTGCTATATAGTAGGTTCTCATTATCTGTTTTATACATAGTAGTGTATATATGACAATCCCAATCTCCCAGTTCATCCCACCCCTCCCTTCCCCCCTTGGTATCCATACATTTGTTTTCTACATATGTGTCTCCGTTTCTGCTTTGCAGATAAGTTCATCTGTACCATTTTTCTAGATTCCACATATAAGCGATATTATGCAATATTTGTTTTTCTCTTTCTGACTTACTTCACTCTGTATGACAGTCTCTAGGTCTATCCATGTCTCTGCAAATTGAACTATTTCGTTCCTTTTTATGGCTGAGTAATATTCCATTGTATATTTGTACCACATCTTCTTTATCCATTCCTCTGTCGATGGACATTTAGGTTGCTTCCATGTACTGGCTATTGTAAATAGTACTGCAATGAACATTGAGGTACATGATTCTTTTGAACTATGGTTTTCTCGGGGTATATGCCCAGTAGTGGGATTGCTGGGTCATATGGTAGTTCTATTTTTAGTTTTCTAAGGAACCTCCATACTGTTCTCCATAGTGGCTGTATCAGTTTACATTCCCACCAACAGTGAAGGAGGGCTCCTTTTTCTCCACACCCTCCCCAGCATTTATTGTTTGTAGATATTTTGATGATGGCCATTCTGACTGGTGTGAGGTGATACGTCATTGTAGTTTTGATTTGCATTTCTCTAGTGATTAGTGATGTTGAGCATCCTTTCATGTGTTTGTTGGTAATCTGTATATCTTCTTTGGAGGAATATCTATTTAGGTCTCCTGCCCTTTTTTGGATTGGGTTGGCTTTTTTTTTGATATTGAGCTGCATGAGCTGCTTGTAAATTTTGGAGATTAATCCTTTGTCTGTTGCTTCGTTTGCAAATATTTTCTCCCATTCTGAGGGTTGTCTTTTTGTCTTGTTTCCTTTGCTGTGCAAAAGGTTTTAAGTTTCATTAGGTGCCATTTGTTTATTTTTGTTTTTATTTCCATTTCTCTAGGAGGTGGGTCAAAAAGGATCTTGCTGTGATATATGTCATAGAGTGTTCTGCCTATGTCTTCCTCTAAGAGTTTTATAGTGTCTGGCCTTACATTTAGGTCTTTAATTGACTTGAAGTTTATTTTTGTGTATGGTGTTAGGGTGTGCTCTAATTTCATTCCTTTACATGTAGCTGTCCAGTTTTCCCAGCACCACTTATTGAAGAGGCTGTTTTTTCTCCATTGTATATTCTTGCCTCCTTTATCAAAAATGAGGTGACCATATGTACGTGAGTTTATCTCTGGGCTTTCTATCCTGTTCCATTGATCTATATTTCTGTTTTTGTGCCAGTACCATACTGTCTTGATTCCTGTAGCTTTGTAGTATAGTCTGAAGTCCGGGAGCCTGATTCCTCCAGCTCCATTTTTCTTTCTCAAGATTGCTTTGGCTATTCGGGGTCTTTTGTGTTTCCATACAAATTGTGAATTTTTTTTGTTCTAGTTCTGTGAAAAATGCCATTGGTAGTTTGATAGGGATTGCATTGAATCTGTAGACTGCTTTGGGTAGTATAGTCATTTTCACAATATTGATTCTTCCAATCCAGCAACATGTTATATCTGTCCATCTGTTTGTATCATCTTTAATTTCTTTCATCAGTGTCTTACAGTTTTCTGCATACAGGTCTTTTGTTTCCTTAAGTAGGTTTATTCCTAGGTATTTTATTCTTTTTGTTGCAATCGTAAATGGGAGTGTTTCCTTAATTTCTCTTTCAGATTTTTCATCATTAATATATAGGAATGCCAGAGATTTCTGTGCTTTAATTTTGTATCCTGCTATTTTACCAAATTCATTGATTAGCTCTAGTAGTTTTCTGGTGGCATCTTTAGGATTCTCTATGTATAGTATCATGCCATCTGAAAACAGTGACAACTTCCTTCTCCTTTTCTGATTTGGATTCCTTTTATTTCTTTTTCTTCTTTGATTGCTGTGGCTAAAACTTCCAAAACTATGTTGAGTAATAGTGGTGATAGTGGGCAATCTTGTCTTGTTCCTGATCTTAGTGGAAATGGTTTCAGATTTTCAGCATTGGGAACGATGTTGTCTGTGGGTTTGTAATATATGGCCTTTATTATGTTTAGGTAAGTTTCCTCTATGCCTAGTTTTTGGAAGGTTTTTATCATAAATGGGTGTTGAATTTTGTCGAAAGCTTTTTCTGCATCTATTGAGATGATCATATGGTTTTTATCCTTCAATTTGTTAATATGGTGTATCACATTGACTGATTTCTGTATATTGAAGAATCCTTGCATTCCTGGGATAAACCCCACCTGATCATGGTGTATGATCCTTTTAATGTGCTGTTGGATTCTGTTTGCTAGTATTTTTTGAGGTTTTTTGCATTCATGTTCATCAGTGATATTGGCCTGTAGATTTCTTTCTTTGTGACATCTTTGTCTGGTTTTTGTATATGATGTAGTTTTATTATTATTATTCTGGTATAGTGAAGCAACAGATCAGGAGACATATGTCACTGAAAAGACAGCTTGTTACTCACAGTTCTGAAGAGGGAGGGGCTACCAGGCCATTCAGGAACACGCTGGAAAACACCAGAGTTAATGAGAAGGCAGAGCGAGCAACAGGAGCATGTGAGCAAGAGCCTTCAATGTGGTTTGTTTGGAAGGAATGGGAGAGGCATGGTAAGCAGCTTTAGGATTGGTTAGTTAGAATAACATCAGTGGGCTATAGGTGCTGTTGTGACTTGTCTAGCACTTGGCCCTGGGGTGATTAGGGCAGGTGAATATTGGCACTGAGCACTAGAGCCCCAACTGGGGAGGTGAGGGCATGTGTGGGCTCAGGATTGGTTGGTTTGCAGCTGAAAGGTGTGATCCCAGCCCAATCCTTTATTATCTCCAGGAATCGGTCAGCCCTGGTGTGGCAGTCTCTCCAAGGTCAGCAAGGCCCCAAGTTATCAAAGCAGCATTAGAAATACAGAAGATAAAAACACATGAGTAATACACCTATCACTCTTCATTTTCTTTCTTAGTATTAATTTCTACCTCAAAGATTATATATTTGTTTGTTTGTTGTCCTCCTCCACTAGAGTATAAACTCCTTGAGAAAGGATGTAGTGCTTGTGTGTGTTTGTACTGCTTTGTCCCCATCAAAGGAGGAATGAGTGAATGGATGATCCAGTTGAGGAACTTCTTCCTGCTGGACCCGGATGCTGCTCAGTGTCCTCTTCAATGTGCACTTCAGGCAGCCATGACCAATCAGATTTGGCATTCTAGATGAGGCCTCTCCACCATGCTGCTGCAGAGAAATCCTGCTCTCTTTTGCTTCTTCAGGGCATTTGTCTTCTGAAAGGGAATCTTGACCACATCCACTGTAGTAGATTTTCTCTAAAGATGACTGCCAATAGGTCTTCCTTTCTCTCTGTGTACAGGTTGCTCCTTCCACTTAGAAATGGAATCTATTTCCCTTCTCCTTGAATCTGGGCTGGCTGGTGGATTTGCTTTAACCAGTGCAATGTGGCAGAAGTGACATTGCCAGCTTTGAGACTAGCCCTTAAGAGACCTGGGAGCTTCAGCCTTCATTTACTCAGAATCAGCTACCATGCTGTAAGGAAGTCTAAGCTATCTTCTTGGAGAGAGAAGACATGTGGAGAGCCCCTGGAGGATAAAACACCATGCAGTAATGGTGACCACATGGAAAGGAACTGAAGCAACCCAGCCAACAGCCAGTCCCCAGTCCCAGACCCTTGAGAGAGGCCTCTGGGAACTTCCAAACCATCCCAGCCAGCAGCTGGAGGCACCCATATGAGTGATGCCAGCAGGACATTGTGTGGAGCAGAAGAGCCACAAGGCAAAGTACAGATCATGAGATATAATAAATTGTGGTTGTTCTACCCCACTAATATTTTTTATTGATGTATAGTTAACTTACAATGTTGTGTTAGTTTCTGGTGTAAGCAAAGTGATTCAGTTATATATATCTCCCTTTTCAGATTCTTTTCCACTATAGGTTATTACAAGATACTGAATATATTCCCTGTGCTAAACAGTAGGTCCTTATTTTTTATCTACTTTATGTATAGTAGTGTGTATCCGTTAATCCCAAGCTCCTGATTTTTCCCTCCCTCCCTTTCCTCTTTGGTAACCATAAGTTTGTTTTCTATGTCTGTGAGTCTGTTTTTGTTTTGTAAATAAGTTCATTTTTTTTGGATTCCATATATGTTTTATCATATGGTATTTGTCTTTGTCTTTCTGACTTACTTCACTTAGTATGATAATCTCTAGGTCTGTCCTTCTTGCTGCAGATGGTATTATTTCATTTTTTTTTATGGCTGAGTAATGTTCCATCGTATCTCTCTCTCTCTCTCTCTCTCTCTGAGAGAGAGAGAGAGAGAGAGATACGATGGAACATCTTCTTTATCCATTCATTCATCAGTGGACACTTAGGTTGTTTCCATGTCTTTGCTATTGTAAATAGTGCTTCTATGAACATTGGGGTGCATGTATCTTTTCAAATAAGAGCTTTTGTCTTTTCTGGATATATGCTCAGGAGTAGGATTGCTGGATCATATGATAACTTTATTTTTAGTTTTTTAAGGAACCTCCATGCTGTTCTCCATACCCCACTAAATTTTGAAGTGGATTGTCATATAGCAAAAAATAACTGATAAACTCATCTTATCCCACTTCCCCATCCTCTGCTGATGATTTCCTTGCCCAACCTGGTACAGGCAGCTGGCCTGCATTGCCATGATGCTATCATAATATCATCATCTTCCTCTCTATGACACCAACTTGGTCGGCTGCTTGCCCACCTCAACCTGTGGAGTTTGTGAGAGTTTGTGTCCATAGGGCCTCATGTCTGGCCTTCTACACAGTTCTGAGAAAGGTGCTTGCAGGCGGAGACTGTATGATGGGGCTTTGAATTAGGCCAAACTGAGATCCCATCGTTGTGCTTCTGCTTCCCAGCTTCAAGGGGCCACAGAGTTATTTACATCTCTGGGCCTCAGTTTCCTCTTCTGTAAATGAGAACCAGTCACACAGTCACACTTACTTCCCTGGGATCTTGTAAGGATTAGCAGTGATGTGTGTGTGTGTGTGTGTGTGTGTGTGTGTGTGTGTGTGTGTGTGTGTGTGAAGTGTCTGGCACAGAGATTAAAAACAATCAGCCAAAACAAAACTGACCCTCAATATTTCCCTACGTAAGGCTCTGTCTCACTTTTAGAAGAGCTTGGCATTTCCAGTTAACCACAAGGAGGACAGAAATGAGACCTCCATTCAGACCTGGGGGGATTTCAAACATTCACCCCCACCTCCTGGAAGTCCTTTCAGAGGCTTGTTGTAGCAACAACCAAACAACCAGCAGCCCACTCACAGGAAGTCCTGCTCTCTGGGCCCTGAAGCAGGGCTCCTTCCAGCACAATAGGGGCCTCTCTGCTGATTGCCATAACAACGACACATGGCTTTGAAAAGCACATCTCATTGCCTTGTGGAGACTCCTTTCCAAGGCTCTCTCAGGGCAGACTGTTTTATAATAAGACAATGAAATCCAAATTTACTAGGTACTTTATTTGGGGGGTAGGGAGGGAAATGAAAGTTCTTCAATTAATTGTTCATCCTCGGCCACTTTCTTGCCTCTAAACATCGCCTTTCCCTTCATAAAACCAGTACTACGAGGAAGTGGCCAAGTGGATGCTGACAAGCTAAAAGTGAGTGCTGGCTGGAGTTCATGGCTAAGAAATAGGAGCTGTCAAGTTGGCTTTCCCGTGGGGAGGCTGATCCAACCCAGGAGCCAAGGATGGGCTGGTGTAGACAGGCCTGACTTCAGGAAACAGACACGGGGATTAGAAGGTACTCAGAGTCTGTGGGTTCAGGGATGAGATCAGATGCTATCTTTTCAGCTCTCCTAGGGGGTGGGAAGATATCCAGTGGATCTGCACTGGAATGGCACACCAGGCAGTGTCTGTTCTAACTGGGCAGGATGTCACTCTGATTGGTCAGTTGGTCATGTTCTGAATACAACCATTACTAAGGGAACCTCTGAGTAGACATTAAGACTGAATCAATTTACTTCTACTTGGCTTTAGGGCGGCAATCTGGATATACTGTTCAGTTGTACCCATCTACTAGTTTCCTTGAAACTTTCCTTGGAGGGAAGTAGCAGAAGCGGTTAGAGGAATGAGAGTTTTTCCTGGGAACAGTCATAAGAGTATTTTCATTTGGTAGATCTGTGATTTCCAAGTTCGAATAGGAAAAATAATTTATTGAGGATGACAGAGACTATTGTTCTCCTAATACCTAGTTTATCCTTTTTTTCCCAACAAAGAACTTCTAAATTTTGTCTTGGCTCTTGACTACTTCAGAATAAAGACTCCCTTGCCGCTGGGTGGGATCAGCAAGAAATACATGACACACTCAGACTGGATAATTGACCAGAACTTAATAAAGTGACTGTGTAAAGAGGGTGTGTGCAGGAGTTTTAGAAACCCAGAGGAGATATGCAGAGAGCTGTTTTCATCCCTAGGTCTGAGGGGCAAGGGGAAGAAGAGGTTAACAAACTTGGAGAGAGTCACTGGGTGGAGATGGATGAGTGAGAGGAGCTGTGACCCTTGGGAGAGGCAGTAGCTCTTGGTGGGGAGAGGAAAAGGTGGGAGGGATCTATCCCTGGCAGGAGGAGTGTTTATCCCTGACATTGTTTAGAACTGTCTGTGCATGGTGGTAATAAAAAGTTGACTTTTAGTTGGTCTTATTAGACACTCCCACTCCCACACTAGATAGAGAGATAGAGCCAGCCCCTAGCAACCTGGCTGGGAGCAAGCTGGGGGAATAGATACCCCGAACTTACCCCCCTCCACCTTCTCGTCTCCTGAGTGTACCTCCCACTGGCTGCACTCAGCAGAAGCCAGAGGGCCAGGGAGCCCACTGATGGCATCTGTTCAGGTAAAAACCCTTCAAAGCACAAAACAGTGTGGAAAAGTCGATATGGTGGAGGAACTAACAGAAAAGATCCAGCATTGACTTGAAGCTTTGAGTGGATTTGCAACTTTATGAAATGCCCTTATAGGCAGGAGGTGTGCCTTCTCCATTCTTTTCCTTTTTCCTGCTGGTTTATATTCAGATGTGATAGCTGGAACTGGAGCAGAAATCTTAGAGCTTCAGGTGGCTTGATAGCTGAACAATGAGACGGAAGGCGCTCGGAAGGGCCTGATGATCACGGAGGGTCCGCATAAGCCTTCGTTCATGTGAGAAGGAAATACATTTATGTTTTGTTTAATCCACTGTCTTTTGTCTTACCATTTGCTGCCAAGCCTAATCCTGCCTATTTGGATGAGTTCTTTCTATGTGAAGGAAGGTATTTTTTTGTTCACCAAATAGTTATTTAAACACTTCTATATGCTGAGTCTCGATAAAAATAGCATGAAGCCATTGCTGACCCCTGATTTTGGTCTCTGATGTTAATATTTGCAGAACATAATGGTCTCATCTGTATTTTCCCAAAAGGAAAGATAAAGGATTTGAAGCCACTAACCTTTGAATCAGAAAGCCAGAGTCTTGCCTGGGAGGGACTTTAATACATTACTCTTTGACAACCTTATTTGCCTTTTAAATTTTTAAAGATATTAGGATCCAAGGAAGGGGTAGCTGTCCTAGGATCATTTAAATGATAGTATAGTTTATAAAAATACATTTCATAAATTTATGTAAAACATAAACCCATAAAAGGTTCTGATATATACTACATGGTAAATTTCTTTAATATGTTGCATATGTCACATAGAGGCAGGTGCATCTGTAATCAGTGGATTAAGTTCTTCTTCCTGAGCTGATGCCAGCATGGTGATTTTCCCATTTCCAGAATAACTTTGTGTTTGGCTCAGTGGTATGGTTTGAGAGAGTGTGGTAGAGAGGCAGGGGAACCATGGGGAGAATAATCGAAGTGTAAGCCGTGGTTAATCACACAGTGCATGAAGGATTTAGGGGAATTATTTCCTTCTCATCTGAGCATCTTTAAAGCTCCACTTCTTAGATAAGGAAAATGAGGCAAACACATAATCTGAGTTTAATAATGTTGCCTAGAACCAGGAACACCAACTGCCCATCTGTGTATTTCCCACTAGACCAATCAGACTCCTGCACATTCTAGAGAAAGGCAGATGTGTATGTACCATATGAGTATAGCCTAAAAAAAAACACACACACAACAAATTATTAACAAATTATAGGTCTTTGAGGTGACTTTTCAAACTACAGCTTTCATTGCTTGCCCCAATTGTACTTTTTGGTGTCACTATCAGATAGAATAAAGACCCGAAATTGGTTAATTATTTCTGTACCTCTTATATTTAAGAAACATAAGAAATGTACTACTAGAAAAACCACTATCGGAAAACACAGAGCCAATTTTCTCAAGATGAGATCTGTGTGATATTAGAGTTATCTTATAGTTTTGTGCTTGGAGTCATTGTGCTTGGTTATAAGGATGGGACAGCCCAGAATAAAAGCAGGCCGACTGAACAGATTTGGGAGGTATTTGGAAAATATCCCTTAAGACATTTTGTGTCTATAATAGATTTACATCTTGAAGGAAGAGTAGGCAATCTATCTGATTAAGCTTTATTCTCATCCATGGTATTGATGATCAAACTAAGAAGAAACAGAGGGAAAACCTAATTATAGGCCTTTGGGGTTTGCTGACCAAGACTGGAAAACACCCAAACCTCCTCCAGTTCTTTAATTTAAATTGCATATTCTCCTTATGTTACAAAGTTTAACGTAAAGCTTTCCAAAGTAAGGGAGGAGCCCAAATGAGGTTTAGATGAAGTTCATATATGTTTTAACCCTCTACTGATGTAACTGTCGGATCCCCACTGATGAGATCTGAGGTTTGTCCCACATTTAAAAGGGGAGCTAGAGATGAATGCTGTCCATATTCTCACCCCCTAGAAAAATGGGGAGTAGTGGCTGGTTTGTGATGGCTTTTCCCCCATTTTTGAACTGGTTGAATATAGGTTGGTTTCAGTTGAATCTAAGCCTTGCTTTCGTTTTTGAAAGCTTCAACAGAATTCTAAAGCACATGGAGAGTGTTTGAAACAGTGGAATTCTGTAAGAAATTAGTTGATAGATTGGTTCACCATTCATTCTCTCATTAATTCATTAATTCATGGCACCAGGATGCAGTGGTTAAAAGTATAAATTTTGTTTATCATCATCCATCCAAATTTCATGCCCAAACTTTGCTAAATATGGGTCCTTTAGATTTAACATAACTCGCCGTGTTTGTTACCTTAGCGGTAAAATGGAGCTAATTATAATTATATCTACTTTACAGTTTGTTCAGTAGATGGAGTAAGTTACAAGCATAAAATAAGTGCTTCATAAGCAATAACTTAAAAAGTTCACCCGTCTACACACTCAGCCATCCTTCTATCCAACCATCTACACAACCATCCATCCACCCACGTATCCATCCTTCCATCCATCCATCCATCCTCTTATCTGTCTATTCTTTCCTGAAAACTTCCTATGAGCCTGGCCCTGATCTAGGTACCAGGGGCACAAGATACCTGATGTCCAGGTCTTACAGTCTAGGTTTGTAGATAAGCAGTCACAACACATCATGGTAAGTGCTGTGACAAACATGAAGTAGAGAGAAATTTATTCTAATTCATTTGGGGAGTATAGTGGGGACCTCATTCCTCCCCCTGGAGAAACAATCTATTAGCTCTGCTCAGAGGAGTATATAGAATTAGGGATAGAGATTTATTTTGGCTTAATACGTGGGAGGTCTTTCTGGCAGAGATGCTGGAACATAGAATAAGAAGTCATAGGACACACTGATTCCTGTCATAAGAAGAGGCATCACGCAGAAGCTGGGAGATCAATTTGCAGAGATATTTAGGAGGGGCCTCAAGCACTGAATAAGTGATTGTGTGAATGACTTTTAATATCCTTTAGAACTCTTAGGATCTGTGATTCTTAAGGGAGCCGGAAGTGCTGAGATGACCTCTGAGGTTGCTAAATCAGCACGAGACATGGCCAGTCTGGGCTCTTTAGCTGTCTTAGTAATGAATAATGACCAGGATGGTGATACGTTCATGCATTGATATAATTACTTTTAATTTATTTTTATTTTCCAAAATAAAAATTATTGTGGGCACTCAATATATGCTTAGAGATTTCTCACTGAGGCCAGAATGGGTTGGGTACATTAGCATGTGGTCTTTGGTTGGGCAATGAAAAATAATGCATTTCCCTTTTTATTTTTTTCCAGTCTCTTTTTCCCAAATATAAGCTGTTATCAAATTTAGAGAAAAACATTATGGTCACGTATAGCAATCAGCTAATGTCAAGCTCTTGGAAACCTCTACTCCCATTGTTTCCTTTGCTTAATTCCTATTCTGTGTTTTTGCCTAATTTTCAGATTTTGTAGTGTGTTCACTTTTACAAGTTTCTTCAAAAATTTCATTAGTATACTTTTAAAATATATAAAAGATGGGTATTCCCTGACAGTTTGTTTATATTATTATTTATTTTTTATCCCAGATCATTTCATTAAGGTGTCACTTACTAGGAGAATAAATAATGGCAAAAATATAAAATAGAAATTGAAAAGTAACCCGACCACCACCACAGTGTCAAGGGCAGGGCAATACCACAAATATGTTTACTTCAGGGGATATTATAATTGAAACAATTGAACTTCAAATCTAGTTCTGAGCTTTCTGCAGCTAAGGTTAAAAAAGAGAAACAAGATTATTTTCATGACATTTATTGTCTTCTCCGAGTGACCTCTCCCTTCTTTAAATGCCAGTTCTTACTGGCAAAACCATGCTAATGTCAATAAGCACATAATCTCAGCTTGTTTCCTGGTTATTAGCCACATACCCTCAACCAGATTGAAAGTTTTTCAAGGATAAGGACCTGCCTTACACTTTTGAATCACTCAGGGTAAGTGATTAGCAAATCCAAGTTGAAAGATTAGTACCAAAAGGACCAAATTCATCAATTGTCCAGAAGTCGAGAATCAGAGCCTGGACTGAAACTGTAATTTAAATAGGAGATGAGTGAGGTTGGGGAGGATGGTGGGGGAGGGGAGAACAGTATGCTGGACCTGAAACCCAGGTGTGTGACCCCGAAAAACATGTATTTGTAACTGCTTCCTGAGCTGTGTCATGTCTGTGTCATGTCAGTCAAGCAGGATGGAGAAGGTTCCAGAGCTTGGTTGTAGACTATGGCATTGTTTCCTTAATTGCAGTGCCCATCTTTGCTTTAGGACTTGATGCCAAAGAGTGAAATAAATCAAGCCCTCACCCGTGGCCACTGTCTGTGAGGGTTATCTGACCACCTCAGTGTTTACTCCTTAGTTTCTAAAGTTGAGCCTTTTGATAAGGCAGACTTTTCCTTTGGTTCTTTCTTTTCTCTAAGCTTTCTTCTTGAAAGTGCCCATGTGGGTTCAATCAGCCTTTCTCCCTTGCACCTTAGATTTAATAGGCTTCTGGCATTTGCGTGTACCTGAAACATTGAAGTTCTTTTTTTCTTGTACATTAAAAACCATGTATATAAAATATAAAATGAAATAAAGACAGAATTAATATCCTGGTTTTGGGGCGCAGTGACTAATCAGTGTGACACAGACTTGCGGGGGGGGGGAGCGCTCCAGGTGGCTAATCTTTAGCAGGTGTGTTTGCTACCAGAGGGCAACATCTTTCTCAGAAAGAGTCAGAAAAGCTCCCGAACATCAGGAAAATAGATGTGATGCAGCCACCCGATGGAGAAATCCTACGCTTTCACTGTCCAAGATAGAAACCACTAGCTACATGTAGCTAGTGACATTTAAATGATGAAAATAACATAAAATAAAAAATTCAGTTCCTTGGACCCCCTGGCCACATTTCAAGCACTCCATAGTCACATATGGCCTATTGGACGGCATGGCTATGGGACCTTTCTGTCACTTGGAAAGTTCTGTTGGGCAGCTGGGACCAGATTGAAATAGGTAAGAATGTTGGGGGGATGAGACAGAACTAAGTGGGAATCCTAGCTCTGCTCCCGTTTAGCTGGGTGGCCATGACAAATGACATAATCTCCCTCTCTCTCAATACATTCTTCTATGAAATGAAGAAGATACTAAGCTTTGTGCATAGGGTTTCAGTGAGCCATCTGCACTTAGCTCGATGTTTCCCTCTTCTGAGAGGCCTCCCCAGCCACCCTACCAAGTGTGGCCACCCCTTCTGCGATTCTTGTTTGTACCATGAGGACAGCAGAACACGCCACCCCAACATAGGCCACTGTGTTGATTATTTTGCATTGTAGGCACTTGGAAAACAGCAAATGCAGGGAGAGGTTTCTCTGTGCTCTTCGAATCTGCCTAAAGATGGTTCCTCCCCAAAGGAAGTCAGTTGTCACAAATCTCCATCCCAGGGGGTTCGTCAGCCAGGGAAGATGGACTCATCATAGGAGAGGAAGCTAGAAGTAGACTCCTCAGCAGGCAAACTTTGTCACAAACTGTCACAACTCTCATCTGTTCTTCTAAGTTCCTGTTCATCTTTCCTAAAAGTCATTTACTCTCCCCTAAGGGGCCGGTGTTTTCCCTCCCCTTTCCCTACTGAGATGGTATTTAAGTCTGAATTCTAAGTCAACTCTGGGAGGTAGTCGTTTTCCCTGGGGATCTCCCAGGCATACACGAGGAACACATATCTGTCTTTTGTTTCAGGGGTTTCCATTAAGAACTCAAAATGTTAGAAGGAAAATTATTCTTTCTCCCCTACACCATCCTATCATTTTCTTCACAGCATTTATCATTATCTGAAATGATGGAGCCCTATCTCTCTTTTTTTTCCTCTCTCTCATCTATCCGTCCATCTCCTATTTTATTGTCTTTTCTCACCATCCCCCAATATGAAAATACACTGTATGGTTTTCACCAAACACCAACCACTTCTCTGATTTCTTTGATGCCTGGATGTCCAACAGTTTAATTCAGTTCTGACACTACCTAGAGTAGGTGCAGACCCCACAAGCTAAGGGCTCAGTCCCATGAAACTGCTCCCTTTTCAGATGCCAGCTGCAAGTGGGGTGCCCGGGCTACCCACACTTCTGCCCAGCCAACTACAAATTTTGGAGTCCCCATGACCCCCTCCTCAGGTTTGATAATTCACGAGAATGACTCATAGAACTCAGGAATGTGCTTTACTCACTACTAGCTTATTCTAAAGGATACGACTTAAGAACAGCCACATGGAAGAGATGCATAGGGCATGCCAGCATCTCGATGTGTTCACCAAAACGGAAGCTCCCTTGGCCTCATTGTAACAGAGTTTTAATCAAAGCTTAATTATCTAGGCACAATTGATTGTATTATTGGCCTTTCTTGATTGAACTCAATTTCCAGTCCCTTGCCCCTCCCCGGAGACTGGGGGCTTGGGGGTGACAGTTCTAACCCTCTAATCATGTGGTTGTTTTTTTCTGGTGACCAGACCCCATCCTGAACCTATCCAGGCCCCCCTCCATGAGCTACCTGCTTAGCATAAACTCACGTGTGGTCAAAAGGGGCTCATTACGAATAAGAAAAGATGCTTCTGTCACTTTGGAAATTCCAAGAGTTTTAGAAACTCTGTGCCAGGCACCAAGGACAAAGACCAAATATATATTTTTTTATTATAACCCACTCACACACACATACACACACACCAAAATGTAAGTGTCATAAGCAGGGAGACCTTCTCGGTCTGCATTATGTATACAGTCCCTAGGACGGTACCTAGCACATAGAAGGTGATAAATAAGTTTTTGCTAAATTAGTGGATAGCCAGCTGTCAATTATCTGATTGAGGGACAATGTAATCTAGTCATTAATGATCATAATAGTAATGTTAATAATAATAATTATAGCAATAGCCGCTACCATTTATTGAGGATTTTCTATGTGCCAGGCACTTATTAAATACATTATCACATTTAACCCTCATCGCAATCCTATGAAACAAGTCGTACTTGAAATTGAGTCATACTTGATGTCTAAAAACTTGCATAAGTGGTAGAGCCATGATTCAAATTGATACCTAGACTTTTGATAATTTTAGCTCATTGATACATATTAGAAGAAAATGTTTTTCTCTGGTCGGGGGATTTTTTTGTTTTCCTTATGGAGTAGAACTTACAGCAGAGTTCAGAAAACATTCTCCACCTTGGACTCAGTTCCCTCTAACCTCCTAATTGTTAGAACTTGTTGTTTTAACCTGCAATTAGGCTCATGGAATTAAAACTAGGCTTTTGTTTATATGTCTTGTTTTTGCCTAAACAGGTCAGTGGATCAGGACATAATCAGCATATAAATTATTTATATGACTCCCCAAACTGTCTCTAGCTCTGGGCTCTGAAAATCTTCCAAATTTCTTTGTTTGTTGGGGCCAGAGAAGGTCTGAAGACTTCTGGGAGACAGGTTTTGCCAGAGACAGCTTGTTCTTTCCCAGACCCCTTGGGCTGTGCAGTCTCTGCGTGGAGAATCATTGGGGTCTGGTGGGAAGGACTTTCACGACACATTTCCTTGGATGGGTGGGTTAGGGAGCTAGAGAGGAGATAAAAGCATCTATAGTGATGAGGAAAACCTTTTCATAATGCAGTCAAGGGTATGAAAACCAGTGTTGGTTTTGCCTTTTGCTCAAAAGCAAAGATAAAAATTACTTCTTTTCCAAAGAAAATTTTTATGGTTTAACTTTTTCCTCATAAATAATATAATAAAACATCTTAGTTGGGGATTGCTATGTGCCAGGTACCGTTCAAAATGCTTTAAATATATTAATTAAATCTTAACAGCACTATGAAGTAGTTACTCTTGTTCCCATTTCACAGATGGAAGAATAGGCACAGAGAAATTACATAACAATTCCTGTCACTTTTAATGATTAGTCACCTTTCAACATAACATTTGCATTTATTTTCTAATTTGTTCCTAAGTCACCAGGGCAGGTAATAGCTTCCCTTGTTTTTCCTCTCTTTATTATGACTTGACTCTCAAATCAATCTGATTGATTTCTTCCTAGAGGTGATATTGGCATTTGGGGCTGGACTATTTTTCACTTCTTAGGATGGTCCAATGAAGGGGGCCAGAATATGCCACCTCTTTGGTATATGAATTGTTTTGAGCTAAAGGTCATTGAGAATAAGCAGATATAGGAAAAGCTGTTTATCTCCCCCTAACTGCCTAAATATAGAGTATAAATTTCCTCTTGGGAAAGAAAATTTACATTCATAAAGAAAATTTCTATTTGTAAGTTATCTCCATGTTAGGAAGAGAGCTAGGCCCAAGACATCTCATCACCTGAGAGACTCTTACCTGCATAGCGTGGCCAACAAACACAGGAAAGATGCTCAACATCACTAATCATTAGAGACATGCAAATCAAAACTACAATGAGGTATCACCTCATACCAGTCAGAATGGCCATCATCAAAAAATCTACAAAAAATAAATGCTGGAGAGGGTGTGGAGAAAAGGGAACCCTCCTGCACTGTTGGTGGGAATGTAAATCGGTACAGCCACTATGGAGAACAGTATGGAGGTTCCTTAAAAAACTAAAAATAGAACTACCCTATGACCCAGCAATCCCACTACTGGGCATATACCCGGAGAAAACCATAATTCAAAAAGAGTCAGGTACCACAATGTTCATTGCAGCTCTATTTACAATAGCCAGGACATGGAAGCAACCTAAATGCCCATCGACAGACTAATGGATAAAGAAGATGTGGTTCATATATAGGATGGAATATTATTCAGCCATCAGACAACCCTTGTTTACCATACATTTCCTCCCCTCATCTTCCCACAACTTGCTTCGTGCTCCCAGAAACCCCAAACCCCTTTTCCTTTCTTTAGCCTAAGATCGTAAAAAGCCTCAATCATCTGGCAGCCTCCTTGAGCCCCATTTTTCTTTGTGAACTCTTGTATATATCGATACATAGGTAATTAAACTTTTTTCTCATTAGCCTGTCTTTTTTCAGCTTGATTTGTGGGCCCCAGCCATTGAACCTAAGACGGTAGAAGGAAAAAAAAGACTTTTTTCTCCCGTACACCACACCTGTAGGACATTTAGAGTTCTTGGCTGGCACCATCCTGCATGCCAATAGTACATTTCTCCTGGTTATTAATGACAACTGATCCCCCCTCCTACAGATCTAAAAGCCCCCCAGCGGGGTGCTTCCACCCCTGGTTGAGAACCACTGAGGCATTTTCTGTGCACTTACTTTCTAGACATGCCCTTTAGTTATTTTTAAGCATTGTAAATTGTCAGGGTTTTTTGTTTTTGTTTGTGTGTTTTTTAAAACAAATTTTTCTTGCCTTTTATTTTCATTGTGAACTTCTTATCATGGCAAATTTCAACCACATAAAAAGTAGACATAATGAATCCTTATGTGCCTACCATCCAGGTTTAACAATTGTTAACTTATGGCCAATCTTGGTTCTCCTCTACCCCAATCACTTTCCCCATGACTGTATTATTCTGAAGCAAATCTCTGATGTCATATCACTCCATCCATCAATATTTCAGTAAATATCTCTAAAAGATGTCCCTCTTTTAAAAACTATAACAAAAATGCCATTAGCATACTGAAAAAATAGCACTGATTCCTTAAGTTCCTATATCTAAATTCAAATGAGATATCCTCAGTTTTCACATTTATAATTTTAATGTAAATACCATACATTTTAAAGTTCATTTGAATTCGTATCCAAATAAGGCTCACATACTGTACTTGATTAGAGTAAATATTCTGTGTCTTTTTTAAACTGTAGGTTCCTGATCCATCTGTGTCTCCATCTCTCAGAATTCATTTGTTGAAGGAACTGGGTCATTTCTTCTGTGGACTTTCCTATAGGCTGACTCTGGCTGATTACATCCACATGGTGCAATTTAACATGCTTCTGCGTTCTCTGTTCTTCCTATAAACTGGTATTTGGATCTAGAGGCTCGGTCAGAATCAAGTTTCATTTCTTTATGTTTTTTACAGAAATATTTCATAGGGGGTATTGTTCTTTCTAAACGTGTGCAATGCATGGTTTTCTCTCCTTTTATTTTGGACCTCAGTTACCTTTGAATCTCATTCTCCTCAATTCATTAGGAGTTGCAACATGACGATATTCCAGTGCTCAATAACTTCTTCTACATTAGTTATTTTTAAGTACTGTACATTGTAATTGTTAGCGTGGGCCTTCTTGCAGCTCCCTCTTTGGCAGGCGTAGGTTATACTCATCATTGTGTCACATCTGAAAAATCCTTTCTCCCTGAATCTGGATCCTAGAGCCTCTGTTGTCAGCCTCAGCCTCAGGGACTAGGTTCCATGGAGAACTGAAAAATCTTCACAACTAGGGTCAGTTTACTACTGTTCAAAGATAAACTGAGGTATATTAAAATTGCTGAGTTTATTTGAGCAATAATCAATTAGAATCGTTCAGTGCCAAACTCAAAGTGGTCAGGAGCCCTTCACCGACAGGAACTATGGGAAAGACTTGTAGAAAAAAGGTGGAAGCAAAGCAAGAAGCTTATTTGATTGGTTATATCTTAAGCAATTGTATTATTTTGGAAAAGCCTAGTTGGCTGTTTGCAATTGTTTGTCCTTAGATTTTGATTTCTTAACCTTGAGGAATTTACAGGCTTAGATTTTGGTTTGCTTTCGAGGGTTTCTAAGGCGTTAGAGAACCATTTCAGTCTAATGGTCTCCGTGTTTAATTAATTTAACAACACCATTATGCACAAGGCTCACAAATATGTCGACTTTTTTTGAAACCAGAAGAAAAAATGGACATAATCCGACTGGGGTTATATTTGTCTTTATAACAATGCAGTCAGAAAATATAATTTTAAATATTTTTTTTATAGAGGAAGGAATCATGAGTGGAGGAACTAAACCTTGGCCTTGTGAGTCACTGGACTGGTGGCCGCATAATCACTAGATAGGTCATGGTGTCATGAATAGAATGGAAATATTCAGTTCGGTTGGCTTTTGCCAAGATAGTCCAAATTCAATGTGTTGGTTTGGAATTCAATGCATGATGAGTTTCTTATAGTTTTTAAAAGTACCATGCTATTTAATGAAATAGTTATACGTACTGGGAAAAAGTATCTTTGTGACCCCATTTGGAGGTCCTTAAGCCAAGTCCATCCTTACCAAGAACACATGTCAGCTAGTCATTAAAACAAGGTGCAAAAGCCAGATGGTGTCTGAGATCATCTTTCATGTCAGGGTCTCAACACCCTTCTTACCCTTTCTCCTCTGACCACTTATGCTCAGAACTACTAAATCCCCTCTTTTGTTCCAAACTTTGACTCCATACTTACTTTCAATTTCTACTTCTGGTCTTTAATAGAATTTTCACTATTCCTGATTATATTTAATATTTGGACTTTGCAGTCCATGTTTGAGTTCTGGCTTAGCTCATTTCTCTGCTCTTGCAACCATCATGTCACAAATGAGTGCTTCCCACTCTAAGACTCAGGCTCTGGACATCACCCTGACCTTGGCCTTTGAATTGGGCTCTCCTCTTTTTGGACTATAGATCCCTAAAGGAGCCCCATGGATGCTCCAAGCCTTTATCTAAGTTGAGCCAGTACAGACTTTCGGTGCTCTTGAGTGCAGCCTGATTAATTGCCTTTGTTAAAGAAGAGAGAGCCTGTGGCTCACAACAGCATCCCACTAGGAATTTTTTTTTCGACAAACACTTTGACCAGAGTTTTATAAATTGTAGAAAAAAATATATTATGATGATACATTTGCACATTGGTTTCCTGAAAATAGATTGTCTTGATTTATCATCCTTCTACAAAATGTGTGTTTACATTGACATTTATGGTTACAGTCTTGAGACACAGCCAAACCACAAGTCTAGATTTGGAGTAATGAGCATGGGGCTGCAAAGATGGGTCATCCTAATGGGAGAGTAAATCAAACACTGATGTGGTGGCTGGTTGACTTGCACTCAATGAATGAGAAAAGTAACAAGGTGTAGGTTGTTTTTCCTAAGGTTGATATAAACCTTTTCTTTTCCCCTTAAATTTGATTCTTTTGGATACCAGCCCAGCTTAAACTGTTTTTAGGGACTCTCTGAGCCAGTGATTCTTAGCTCTGCACTTCATTCTTCATCTTCGGGACATACTTACGCTTAAAGTCACAGGATTATAGAATCGTACACGTGACCTGCAGAGTAACTGGAGATTGTTCATAAGCGAGTAAGCAGGGTTCTCATCTAAGTTTCATAGATTCTTTGGGGGAGACCATAGATTATCTTTGGAGAGTCTACAGAACTCTTAATATTCTATGTAAAACTAATATAAATGTGTACTTTTGTCCTGGAGAGAGAGCACAGTTATGTGCTTTTTCGTCAGATTCTCAGAGTGGCCTGTAGTGCCCCAAGTCTTTGGAACAATTAGGATAAGACACAGAGACAGGTAGTACCAGCTCAGGGATTGAAGCCATAGGCTGAAGCCACATGGCCTCTCTGCCAGGCATCAGGTCTGCAGGTTCCTACTCAACAGGGCCTTTCTTACTTATTTTTGTTACCCTCTACTTTCTAGCGCAGTGGCTAGCCCTAGGACTTTGTCACTGTAGGATGCATCAGCAAATTAATAGACATCTTTGCAGAAGGAAAAAAAGTATACACTGTGTATATTTAATGTAAGCTCACTTCAATTTAAAAAATATTGAAATGTGAAAAAATGTTGGTCTCAGAATTGAGAAAATATGTAGCATAAGCTTAATTATTCCTTGTCAAATGGATGAATGAATCCATGGTAATCAGTATGAATAATCATAATTACAGCTATCATTTATTAAATATTTATTATGTGCCGGGCGCTTCACCAAGCTCCCTAAATGCATTGTCTCATTATGTGGGATTTCAACACAGTGCAGCAAGTATTAGTAGCTCAGTTTGACAAATGAGGAAATGGAGGTTTAGGAGAAGAAAGAAATTTTAAAAGATCTTGGTAAGAGGCAGAACAGAATTCGAACTTGGGGTTGTTCGAATATGTCTCATTCTTTATAGCTTGGGAGGTAAAGCCATATTACAACTAATCTATAAACGGATCTCCATGTTTCTCCCTGCCCCCAGTCAAAAACAGAATTTTTGATATTGGTCTTGGTGATGCCTTGGTTTCTTTCATACACTTCCCACTACCCCGCATTGGGTCAGTCATGGCAGTGATTAGAACTTTTAGCTGTAAAAATGGCTACAGGTCTGATAAATACCAATCAAAGAGAAGTGTAGCTAAAGGTGTTTTCTAAGGAGAAGGGTAGTGGTTGCCTTGTAAAAAGATCAGAGAAAACCTCTATGAGGAATAGGAATTAGCTTCTATCACAAGTTGTTATGTGTGTGACTGTACGTGTGTAAACATATCTATTTACTTCACAATATACAAATGGGCACATGGGCAGTAGGCATAGATTGTCCTTCCAAATATCTTGGATCCAGAAAAAGAAAAAGCCTGGCACACAATGGCTAATACTTTTTTTCTTGATGGCTGGAAGCAGAGTGATGGTCTTGTAATTTGAGGAAGAAACTGGGACACGAACTTTTACCGCTATAGGCAAAAATTATTCCAGAAATAGCAGAAGCATTTTAGGATATAATCTGAGAGTGTGGAAGAAATCAAAGGACAATCGCCATCCAAATATATGGCCATTCACCATTCTCTGGTATTTTCTGTAAGAGAGTAGGAGATAGGTTCATAGGTTCATAACCATTTGAGGTCACTCCAGTTTTAGTAAATTTCAACCCAACTCTTGATAAATATAAGCACTTTTAGTGTCAGGACTCTGCAACCTTAAATCTTGCTTTGCACTTACAGGAATCTCTAAATCTCAGTTACGATGGGAATGTACAGTAGAATTCCTTGGTGGATCTATAGATTTTTCCAGGGTAATTCAGCTTCTATTTTCTCAGGTTATTATATTCACTCCATTCAGACTGACACATCACGTGAATCTAATGTTCAGCATAGTTTTGGACCTTATGTTACTTCTTCCTGGGGAGTTGGCAAGAGGTCTGGTGAACATTAATTTTTAAATCCTGCAAAGAGATATTTAGTTTAATTGAAACCCCTTTGGAGCTCTCTCAAGTTGGAGTCATAAGTTCTTAGGAACAATAGTGGTAGCCTGTCAAAATATTTTAAAAAAAGACAGTGATTTTTCTTGGTTTACTTCAGAGGTTACCAAAAACTGCTGCAGCTATTTTAAACATATAATAGTTTAGAAAACATCTTTGGTTGTCTAAGGTAAAATAGATTTTTTTTTTGCGGTACGCGGGCCTCTCACTGTTGTGGCCTCTCCCGTCGCGGAGTACAGGCTCTGGACGCGCAGGCTCAGCGGCCATGGCTCACGGGCCCAGCCGCTCCGCGGCATGTGGGATCTTCCCAGACCGGGGCACGAACCTGCGTCCCCTGCATCGGCAGGCGGATTCTCAACCGCTGCGCCACCAGGGAAGCCCAATAGATTCTTTTTAATATTCTGGGTTTAATATGTATGTTGTGCTTTTGTTATAAAAGTAGGAGACAGTTTTGTTTTTTCTTTGGAATTGGCACTTGGTAGTTTACTATAAAATAATGTCTGTACTGGGTATAATACCTAGATATTTTGTATTTATTAAAAAATGTTGTTGTGATGTCTTTATTTTTTGCTCTTTTATACTGAGAGATTATAGTTTGGAGGCAAAAATATTAGATTTGGAGGAAGAAAGCTTGGGTTCTTGGATAAGCCATCTAAATCTATATCTCCATTTCCCCATCTGTAGAATGGGGATAAGAATTGTTCCACTTTCAATTTTATATAAACTTTCTCAAGATGAAGTAAAAAATGTATGTCATAATTGCCTTGTCAACAAAACAAAACTAAAGTATATGTATGTATGTATTCTTTTCGTCTGTCAAATGGAAATAGTAATAACACTTCATGGAGTTTGTTATGAGGATTAAATAACTCATATATGTAAAATACTTAGAATTGCACTGGCACATGATAGATGTTCAACAAGTGTAGATAATATTATTATTATTCTGATAATAAGTTGTATTAAGCTTGTAGTCCAGCGGTTCGGTCTTGCATATTATGCGAGACAAAATAATCCATTTGAACAAAGGTGTGGCATCATGAAACCAGAACAAAACCTGGCTAAGAACTAGAAACGGAAATAAAAACAGTCACAGAAATTTTTTAAAAATCAACAAAGATAAATTTCTAGTGTGCTATATACTGTTTACGTGTCCTCAAAATTCATATGTTGACATTCTAGCCCCCAAGGTGGTGGTATGAGGAGATGGGGCTTTTGAGAGGTGACTAGGTCATGAGGGCAGAGCCCTCAAGAACGAGATTAGTGAAAGGGGCCCAGGAGCGATGCCTCACTCCTTCCACCACATGAGGACACAGTATGTGTGTCTGCTATCACATACTATGAGAAGGTGTCTATGCACCAAAGAGCTTTTTCTTACCAGACACTGAATTTGCTGGCACTATGATCTCTGACTTCTCAGCCTCCAAAATTGTAAGATATAAATATCTGTTTGTTTAGAAGTCACCTAGTCTATGGTATTTTTAAAAATTTTTAATGGAGTATAGTTGATTTACACTGTTGTGTTATTAATACTTTCTGTGTACAGCAAAGTGAAGCAGTTATACATATACATATATCCACTCTTTTTTGATTCTTTTCCCTTATAGGTCATTACAGAGCATTGAGTAGAGTTCCCTGTGCTATACAGTAGGTCCTTATTAATTACCTATTTTATATATAGTAGTGTGCGTATGTCAATCCCAATCTCCCAATTTATCCCTTCCCCCTTTTCCCCTCTTGGTAAACGTAAGATTGTTTTCTACATCTGTAATTCTATTTCTATTCTGTAAATCATATGAGATTGGTTATATGTGGAATCTAAAAGAATGGGACAAATGAACTTATTTAGTCTATGGTATTTTGTTTTAGCAGCCCAGACAAAGACATAATACCTTTTGGGAATCATTTCAGGACTAAAAAATGTGTCTGGGCTTAAAGTCCCTATCAGGTGCCTTTTTTGGGCAACTGCAGTTTACTGGCTCCAACAGGTGACTCCACTTGGATATCCTGGTGAGACAGCCAAAGCTGTCAAGTTTCATTTTCAAACACTTAGAAAGATGACTCTTTGCAAATGTAAAATGAACATGTATCAAGTATTTTATGAAACTCATGAATTAATGAGGGAACCAATAAGGTGGTGAAGCTGGTTCAAAAGAAAATTGGAAGAATGGAGATTTATTTAGACCGGCATTCAAAGACACACTAAAGTAAACTTGCTAATATGTATACATGGTTAATATCCTAAAGGGCAATGCAACTACAACTTTAGGGGTCTCTTTTCTATTAGCAAGAAATCTCCAAGTTCACATGGAACATCACAGAATCTGGACTCTAATCAAAAAGTAAACAGCAAAGACAAATTAAGGTGTCTTCTCCTTGGTAATTAAACAATTCTTAGGTAAATCTGTCAAACAATGCCTTATATTGAAAGAGCGTCCTCTTGTGCTATTTCCAAGTTTCGGATAATTTTTTTTTTTTAGTAATAGAAAGACACCAAAGGGTTTTAAAGAGGGGAGTGATTAATTGGCTCATGGATTCCAAGAAAATGTTGAAAAACATGCAAAGTTCGGAGACCTCATCAGAGCCTCAGAAACAATTAGGTTCCAGTGCTTAATGATGCAAGCTAGGATTCACTGACTTTTGTCTGTTTCTCTCTGGGTACCAGCTTTGTATTCTCTCAGGGAAGATCCCGAATTGTATACCTTAAAACTTATGCCGACAAGCAAAGACTGCTTTGTGGTCCCAAGTTCAAAATCCTAGGCAAAAGCTCTGATAAAGTCAAGCTTGGGCTAGATGCTTATGGTGGAACAGATCAACTGTGGGTAGAAGGAGGAGGTCACGTAGGAACATGGTAGCTTCCATGAAATAGCCGGAAAAAAGAGGGAGAACTGAAGCCTACACGTGGTTGTGAAGGGCTAATGGTGTTACAATTGTCATATTTAATCTGAGCTTATTCAGAAAATAATTACTGAGCATCTACTATGTAGTCATGGACTAAGTGCTTACGATGCACGATGTGTGCTTGAAATCTTTGCCAACGATGATGTTCTGCAATTCTGTGAGATTTTTCAACAAAACGATGAAACAGCCAGTTGCTTTGGTATCTGTGAATTTCAAATAATTCTCTTCAGGTTTACCGTTCTTTCTCAGTAGTGGAAATAAATGCTTTAAACTCTCCAGACAAAACAAAGCTTTACGTTTCTAATTTATTATACCTTCTTTTTTGGAGGAGATCCATTTCCTACTGTGTTTTGGGTTTACTCAAAACTAACATTAACACTGTATGAAGACTTCCAGTCTTGAGTATTTGAGAACACACACAAACATAAGTGCCTTGGCTTTCACTTTTCCCTCTGTCTGGAAAGTCTTCTTACCAAATTTCCACAAGGTTTGCTTCCTTACCTCCTTTAGGATTTTGCTTAAATGCACGGTGGTCCTTAGAATAAGGGCCCTCAAAAATGCTCAAATCCTATCCCTGGAAGCTGGGAATATGTTAAGTTACATGGCAAAGGGTAGGTAAAGTTGCAGGTAGAATTAAGGTTGTAATCAGCTGATTTAAGTAGAGCAGGATTAGCCTGGGTTACCCAGGTGTGTTCAGTGTAATCCCAAACGCTTAAAAGGGGGAAGAGGGAGGCAGAAAACGCTGAGTCAGAAGGAGGTGTGAGCGCAGGGTAGTGCTCAGAGAAGGAGCGTTCCTGGTTTAAAGATGGAGAAAGGAGGCTATGAGTTAGGAATGTGTGTGGTACGTAGAAGCTGGAAAAGGCAAAGAAATGGATTCTCCTTCAGAACTGTAAGTGAACGCATTTGTACTGTATTTGTATTGTTTAAGTCTTGAAGTTTGTGGTAAAGGGGGTTCCCGGGTTAGGTATCCAGGGTTCTTCGGTTCACTCTTTATTGGCAAATTAAAACAGCAGGAATTAAAGCTCGGGAAATTTTGACAAGTTTTACTGGCTCCAACAGGTGACTCCACTTGGATATCCTGATGAGACATCCAAAACCGTCAAGTTTAATTTTCAAAAACTTAGAAAGATGACTCTTTTGCAAATGTAAAATGAACCTGTATCAAATATCTTATGAAACTCATGAATTAATGAGGGAACCAATAAGGTGGTGAAGCTGGTTCAAAAGAAAATTGGAGGAATGGAGACTTACTTAGACCGGCATTCAAAGACACACTAAAGTAAACTTGCTAATATGTATACATGGTTAATATCCTAAAGGGCAATGCAACTATAACTTTAGGGTTCTCTTTTCTATTAGCAAGAAATCTCCAAGTTCACATGGAACATCACAGGATCTGGACTCTAATCAAAAAGTAAACAGCAAAGACAAATTAAGGTGTCTTCTCCTTGGTAATTAAACAATTCTTAGGTAAATCTGTCAAACAATGCCTTATATTGAAAGAGCATCCTGTTGTGCTATTTCCAAGTTTTGGATAATTTTTTTTTTAGTAATAGAAAGACACCAAAGGGTTTTAAAGAGGGGAGTGACATATGATTTATGTTTTAAGAGCATCTCTAGGAGAACCTTTGCTTTGGGGAAATAAACATAAGGATACCAATAGTGGAAGCAGGGAGACCTTCAAGGAGGCAAATACTTTAGTCCCAATGAGAAATTATGCTGACACGGATTACAGGAGTAGTGGCTGAGCTTAAAAGAAGTGGCCATATTTGAAATATATTTTTAAGGTAGAGCCAACAGGATTTGCTGACAGATTGGATGTATAGTATATGAGAGAAAGTGACGAATTGGGTTGAATGCTAGGTTTATGTCTGAGTCCTGGGTATGCAGTGGTGAGGAACACAAATTCCCAGCCCTCATGGAGCTTATAGTCAACTGGGAGACTTTTATTATTTTAGAAATCAAATGCTATTTTAATCACTAATTCTAAATTGTGTACAATACATAAAGTGTTATGAAAAATACAAAGTGTTGAGGTAGTGACCAAAGGGAAGGAGCCTTTTAACAGCTGCTGAAGGAAAGCCTCATGAGAAGACAGGGAGATGAAAGATGAGAAGGAACTAGTTACCTAGAGTCCAGGGAAGAACATTCCAGAAGGAGGACATAGCTACATAAGGGATCTCGGAGCGAACACCTCAACTTTTAGGAACTAAGAGAAGACCTGCATGGCTGGAATACGTTGAAGGAGGACTGGATGAGGTCAGAAAATTAAGCATCATAGAGCATTGCATGGAAAGTAAAAACATTTTGGTTTTTCCTTGGTACAACAGGAAACAGTAGTCTGGGTGAGAGTGATGGTTGCTTGGACTAGGGAGGTGGTAGTGGAAATGAGATAAATGAATAGATATAGGAAATAGTTTGGAGTCCTTCATTCAGATTATGTTAATCGTGGGGAGATCCCAGAGTGGGGGAATAAAACCTCTCTTGAGTCCTGGCTCTCCCACTAATTATGGGTATCACCTGTGAATAAAAGATTTAGCTGTCTCTGAGTTTCGGGTTTCCACATTATGAGGCTAATACTGCAAGTAACTAGGCTGTTAGAGGAGTGCAATAAAGGGGAATTAATTGGCTCATGGAGTCCAAGAAAATGTTGAAAAACATGCAAAGTTCGGAGACCTCATCAGAGCCTCAGAAACAATTAGGTTCCAGTGCTTAATGATGCAAGCTAGGATTCACTGACTTTTGTCTGTTTCTCTCTGGGTACCAGCTTTGTATTCTCTCAGGGAAGATCCCGAATTGTATACCTTAAAACTTATGCCAACAGGCAAAGACTGCTTTGTGGTCCCAAGTTCAAAATCCTAGGCAAAAGCTCTGATAAAGTCAAGCTTGGGCTAGATGCTTATGGTGGAACAGATCAACTGTGGGTAGAAGGAGGAGGTCACGTAGGAACATGGTAGCTTCCATGAAATAGCCGGAAAAAAGAGGGAGAACTGAAGCCTACACGTGGTTGTGAAGGGCTAATGGTGTTACAATTGTCATATTTAATCTGAGCTTATTCAGAAAATAATTACTGAGCATCTACTATGTAGTCATGGACTAAGTGCTTACGATGCACGATGTGTGCTTGAAATCTTTGCCAACGATGATGTTCTGCAATTCTGTGAGATTTTTCAACAAAACGATGAAACAGCCAGTTGCTTTGGTATCTGTGAATTTCAAATAATTCTCTTCAGGTTTACCGTTCTTTCTCAGTAGTGGAAATAAATGCTTTAAACTCTCCAGACAAAACAAAGCTTTACGTTTCTAATTTATTATACCAGTTGCTTTGGTATCTGTGAATTTCAAATAATTCTCTTCAGGTTTACCGTTCTTTCTCAGTAGTGGAAATAAATGCTTTAAACTCTCCAGACAAAACAAAGCTTTACGTTTCTAATTTATTATACCTTCTTTTTTGGAGGAGATCCATTTCCTACTGTGTTTTGGGTTTACTCAAAACTAACATTAACACTGTATGAAGACTTCCAGTCTTGAGTATTTGAGAACACACACAAACATAAGTGCCTTGGCTTTCACTTTTCCCTCTGTCTGGAAAGTCTTCTTACCAAATTTCCACAAGGTTTGCTTCCTTACCTCCTTTAGGATTTTGCTTAAATGCACGGTGGTCCTTAGAATAAGGGCCCTCAAAAATGCTCAAATCCTATCCCTGGAAGCTGGGAATATGTTAAGTTACATGGCAAAGGGTAGGTAAAGTTGCAGGTAGAATTAAGGTTGTAATCAGCTGATTTAAGTAGAGCAGGATTAGCCTGGGTTACCCAGGTGTGTTCAGTGTAATCCCAAACGCTTAAAAGGGGGAAGAGGGAGGCAGAAAACGCTGAGTCAGAAGGAGGTGTGAGCGCAGGGTAGTGCTCAGAGAAGGAGCGTTCCTGGTTTAAAGATGGAGAAAGGAGGCTATGAGTTAGGAATGTGTGTGGCACGTAGAAGCTGGAAAAGGCAAAGAAATGGATTCTCCTTCAGAACTGTAAGTGAACGCATTTGTACTGTATTTGTATTGTTTAAGTCTTGAAGTTTGTGGTAAAGGGGGTTCCCGGGTTAGGTATCCAGGGTTCTTCGGTTCGCTCTTTATTGGCAAATTAAAACAGAGCAGGAATTAAAGCTCGGGAAATTTTGAGAAGCAGGGTCACTCTAAAAGGTCAGTTACGTAGGTTACCCAAGGCTTTCTAAAAAGGGGAACTTCATGGATGGGGTAGCTTGGAGTTTTATGTAGTTGTGTAGCTGGCACTGTTTATTGGAGATGGATGTCTTTGAGGTGGATGTTTTGGCAATGAAAAGCTTAATGTCAGGAGCTTACATTACAATAAGATAAGCCAATTGTTAGATGATTTACAAGACACCTTTCTACCCATCAATGTGTGATGTTGAGGGGATTGCTGGTGTGTAAGCAAATGCTTGTCTGGCAGTTACATACAAGGCTAAGTATGAAGCAATTTGAGACCATAGGCAGTGGCTGCACAAAGGGTTCAGAGAAGGCTTCAGGTAAAATCTGAGGTCAATAATAGCAGATTAGGACGTTGACATGAAAGAAATTGCACTTTACGTTTAGAGCTTCGTACTTGTTATCAAACTTTGTCTGCCTTCTCTAAGAATTATAAACTGTAGGAGGTCATGGACCATATCTGTATTGAAACAGTCTAAGAAAATCATGCAGTGAATTCAAGGTTAACTCAATATGCTAATCCCTTAAACTTCCAGTGCCCTTCAGAATGTATAAAATATTTTCACATCTCATTTAAACATCATTAAGGCTCTGAACAGGATGTGGAACAGGTGTTTTTTATCTTAATTTTATAAATACTGAAATCATAAAGGCTAAATGGTAAGAGTAGTATAAATTATTGGTAGCATTCTTCAGTATTCTGTGCTTTCACATATATCGTCTTACTTCATCCTACCCACAATTTTAGGTGGGTAAGTAGGTAAGGTCTTCTTGCCCTGAATTTGCTGATGAAGAAATTAAGCCTGAGAGAGTTTTAAATGACTAGCTATGGAGAAGTGAAACTAGGATTCAAACTCGGGTCATCCTATGTCACCTTCAGTTCAGTGAGTTTATTTTCAATCTGTTGATTGTGAAGAGCTCTGGGTCATTCCTGAGGAGCTATTAGAGACATAATAGAAAAGAGCTCAACCTTTGGGGTAGAATCCAACAGTCTTTGGTTCTTCTACTTTCTGTAAATCTCTGGGTCAGTCACTTAAACTCTTTAAGTGTTCATTTCCTAGTATGCAAAATGAGAGTAACATAGGATTGTTGCGAAGATTATATAAAACAATTGTTCAGTGCTTCATTCCCCAGTAGATATTCAATGAAGAATTCTTACGATGATAAGGATTAAATTCTAGTGTGCAATTGGGTTTACAGGTATAGGGCTCAGGGGAGAAATTGGGCCTGGATTTGGGCGCCATGGGCATACATATTAAAGTCTAATATTTCTACCGAAGGAAATTTTAATGAACCACCTGTTTGATTAAGACCAGAAGCATTGAAACCTGTGGCCTTTATATTGTCTCCAGGCTCCTTTGTTTTAATCAGTCGTTTTGTTGGCCAAGAGGCTAATGCTACCACCTGATACTATCCTTAAGAGAGTAGTCAAGAAAAGGGAAGGTCTGGCATCAACAAGAAATGGGAAAATTTTTATTGTGTTTTGTGTACAGGATTGTCTGAAGGAACCTAAAAGCAGAACACAGGCCTCTGGAATGGAAAGTCCACTTTTTCCACCTCTATTCTCTACTTCTTTCTCTGTGTCTGCTGGGTTATTCTCTCCCTCTGAAGACCGTATTTCTCTTCTCCATTCCATGTGCTATTTCCTAGGTCAACATCTTATTGCTCCAGGCCACCCATGGAAAGTCGCTCAACACTCTTGGTTGAGATTCTGAATTGCTGGGAGACATAAACTCCTTATCCCGGCCTGGGTCAAGTATACTCACCTGAGTGAGTTCACTAAGCTACAGTCGGGAGGGAAGAACTCTGTGGAATAGATGTGACTGCAGCAGGCCACTCCTGTGAATGGGATGTGTCCTGGAGGCGGGGCAGGTACCCCAAAGATGTTCACAAAATTGTTCCACACTGTCTTTTTTTTTAACATCTTTATTGGGGTATAATTGCTTTACAATGGTGTGTTAGTTTCTGCTTTATAACAAAGTGAATCAGCTATACATATATCCCCATATCTTCTCTCTCTTGCGTCTCCCTCCCACCCTCCCTATCCCACTCCTCTAGGTGATCACAAAGCACCGAGCTGATCTCCCTGTGCTGTGTGGCTGCTTCCCACTAGCTCTCTATTTTACATTTGGTAGTGTATATATGTCCATGCCACTCTCTCACTTTGTCCCAGCTTACCCTTCCCCCTCACTGTATCCTCAAGTCCATTCTGTTCGTCTGTGTCTTTATTCCTCTCCTGCCCCTAGGTTCTTCAGAACCATTTTTTTAAAGTTTCCATATATATGTGTTAGCATATGGTATTTGTTTCTCTTTTTGACTTACTTCACTCTGTATGACAGACTCTGGGTCCATCCACTTCACTACAAATAACTCAGTTTCATTTCTTTTTATGGCTGAGTAATATTCCATTTTATATATGTGCCACATCTTTGTCCAATCATCTGTCAGTGGACACTTAGGTTGCTTCCATGTCCTGGCTATTGTAAATAGAGCTGCAATGAACATTGTGGTGCATGGCTCTTTTTGAATTATGGTTTTCTCAGGGTATGTGCCGAGTAGTGGGATTGCTGGGTCGTATGGTAGTTCTATTTTTAGTTTTTTAAGGAACCTCCATACTGTTCTCCATAGTGGCTGTATCAATTTACATTCCCACCAACAGTGCAGGAGGGTTCCCTCTTCTCCACTCCCTCTCCAGCATTTATTGTTTGTAGATATTTTGATGATGCCCATTCTGACCAGTGTGAGGTGATACCTCATTGTAGTTTTGATTTGCATTTCTCTAATGATGAGTGATGTTGAGCATCCTTTCATGTGTTTGTTGGCCATCTGTATAACTTCTTTGAAGAAATGTCTGTTTAGGTCTTCTGCCCATTTTTGGATTGGGTTGTTTGTTTTTTTGATACTGAGCTGCATGAGCTGCTTGTAAATTTTGGAGATTAATCCTTTGTCAGTTGCTTCATTTGCAGATGTTTTCTCCATTCTGAGGGTTGTCTTTTGGTCTTGTTTATGGTTTCCTTTGTTGTGCAAAAGCTTAAGTTTCATTAAGTGCCATTTGTTTATTTTTGTTTGTATTTCCATTTCTCTAGGAGGTGGTTCAAAAAGGATCTTGCTGTGATATATGTCATAGAGTGTTCTGCCTATGTCTTCCTCTAAGAGTTTTATAGTGTCTGGCCTTACATTTAGGTCTTTAATCCATTTTGAGTTTATTTTTGTGTATGGTGTTAGGGTGTGTTCTAATTTCATTCCTTTACATGTAGCTGTCCAGTTTTCCCAGCACCACTTATTGAAGAGGCTGTCTTTTCTCCATTGTGTATTCTTGCCTCCTTTATCAAAAATAAGGTGACCGTATGTGTGTGGGTTTATCTCTTGGCTTTCTATCCTGTTTCATGGATCTATATTTCTGTTTTTGTGCCAGTACCATACTGTCTTGATTCCTGTAGCTTTGTAGTACAGTGTGAAGTCCGGGAGCCTGATTCCTCCAGCTCCATTTTTCTTTCTCAAGATTGTTTTGGCTATCCGGGGTCTTTTGTGTTTCCATACAAATTGTGAAATTTTCTGTTCTAGTTCTGTGAAAAATGCCATTGGTAGTTTGATAGGGATTGCATTGAATCTGTAGATTGCTTTGGATAGTATAGTCATTTTCACAATATTGATTCTTCCAATTCAAGGACATGTTATGTCTGTCCATCTGTTTGTAGCATCTTCAATTTCTTTCATCAGTGCCTTATAGTTTTCTGCCTATAGGTCTTTTGTCTCCTTAGGTAGGTTTATTTCTAGGTATTTTATTCTTTTTGTTGCAGTGGTAAATGGGAGTGTTTCCTTAATCTCTCTTTCAGACTTTTCATCATTAGTGTATAGGAATGCAAGAGATTTCTGTTCGTTAATTTTGTATTCTGCTATTTTACCAAATTCATTGATTAGCTCTAGTAGTTTTCTGGTAGAGGCTTTAGGATTCTCTATGTATACTATCATGTCATCTGCAAACAGTGACAGCTTCCTTCTTTTCTGATTTGGATTCCTTTTATTTCTTTTTCTTCTTTGATTGCTGTGTCTAGAACTTCCAAAACTATGTTGAATAAGAGTGGTGAGAGTGGGCAACCTTGTCTTGTTCCTGATCTTAGTGGAAATGGTTTCAGTTTTTCAGCATTGGGAATGATGTTAGCTGTGGGTTTGTCATCTATGGCCTTTATTATGTTGGGGTAGGTTCCCTCTATGCCTCCTTTCTAGAGGGTTTTTATCATAAATAGGTGTTGAATTTTGTCAGGCTTTTTCTGCATCTATTGAGATGATCATATGGTTTTTCTCCTTCAGTTTGTTATGGTTTATCACATTGATTTGCGTATATTGAAGAATTGTTGCATTCCTGGGATAAACCCCAGTTGATTATCACACTGTCTCTTGATTCTTCAGGTTCTAATCTGACCTCTTATAATGAAATAGATTATTATGAGATTCTCAATCTCAAGAGCACTGACTGTTTCCTGTTCATTACTGGATCTTGAGTGCATGGCATACGGCAACAGCTATTTATTAAATGTTCTCAGGCCAGTGAGATGCATTTAGTACTTATTTATTCCTCATATAGCAGACCAAAAGGAGGGTGTTACTTTCCATTTTCTACATGAGGCACTAAAGCACAGAAGTGTTATATACCTTGACCAAAGTCCACAGCAGATAAGTCACAGATCTGGTATTCAAACCAAGTTCTGACTGGACTCTCAAATGCCACATTACCCCTTACTCTTTGCTTTTAAGAGCGTCTGAATACGTTCTTGTCAACGGGTTGCTGTTGCCCTAAAATTTCAGTCAACTCTAAGAACCGCCCACATTGTTGCTTTTGGAGAGAAATTTGTTTACCTAACTATTCAAAAGGAAAGAACCGCTGACTGCCTTTTCAAATATCTTTTGTGGTGTCAAGAGGATATTTGAAATGATGGAATGGTGCAGTGTAGACAAGAAAAGGTTGAAGGGTACAATCTATTCATTTAACTGTGAACCTTCACCCCCTCCACCACGTAATTCTTTTAACATCCAGCATTAAGCACATAGACACTCACAAGCCTGTACATTTAGGGCAGACCTCTGAGATGTTGATTCCTTTTGTTCTGTCTGGGTTGATTAGAGGGAGCAGCCCTCGGGTCTCAGCACTTGGTGGGTGTAACACTCAGACCTGGTGTTGGAAAGCTTAGCAGACTTTTCCCTCTGTGAGGTAAGATTACACCATGTGAAACCCATCTGCAGATCTGTATTTACTTAGTTTCTGGTTACAGCTGTCAGGAGAAGACTCTGTAATGTGCTGCAGCTTCTACTATGATAGCCTAGGTGCAGAGGAGGCAGGCAGCACTGTTTTATTATGATGTGGACTAAAATCAGCTCATCTATTAATGTAACAAGCCAAAAGGAGTGTAATCAGAGAACTTGGATCTTATGGAGACATTATTTTTGCCCAGAGAGTATGGATTTCTTTTTTCTTTCTGGTGAGGTTGGATCAATTGTATACTTAGCCATCCTAACCTGAGTCTGTCTTCTCTTCTGAATGTGTTACTTTGCTCCTTTCTTTTTTTCCCCCGAGTCAAACTTAGTGCTTTCTTTGATCTTTCTGATCCTGCCAGTTAATGGAAAAGCTATATTTTCCAAATCACAGCTGAGTATGAAATAGATACTGCTTTCCTCCCTTAGTAATGGTCTGTATTTACAGGGACATATCATCTCCCAAGGCAGGCACTAGTTTCGCCACATTCTTAGCCATCTTTGTTTAGTACAAATTTCCATTTATTGATCAGTATCTAGATGTGTGAGATATGGCCTATAGAGGGAGACAGAGGCTGTGTCAATGATTCAGGACAGTGGAAAGATTCCCAGAACTGTTTTGGCCACTATTTTTTGGTCAAGACAGTTACTTTCCATGGTGAATATTCCACAGAGGCTGGCCACTCCTGGTCACACAACCATGCAAACATATCGTAATTCGTGATTTGATGGAAAAATTAAAATCGTTTCACAGGACCTTTTGGTAGACACAACCAAAGGAAGCTGAGTAGCAGAACAATCTTTGGACCACAACTGTTTTTCCTCCAGAAGGACCAATCCTCGGTGGAATATAAAATTGTAGTTCATTTTGAGGATGGAGTTAGTCCAGTTCTACCATGTTGTGTGTATGCTCACCTCCCTTGTCCATGACTTTGTATTTCACCCTCATGTCTGAGAATGGTACCTTTAAAGGACTCAGCATCTCAGAGGTGGGAGAACCTGAAAGAGAATATAATGTAAAACCATTCTGATAATTCGTAGCCAGGTCTCTGAGTTCTAGTCTTTAATTTTAAAAAATCAGCAACTCTAAGGGTTTGGGTCATAGGATTTTCAAAGAAGGAAGCTTTACCTGGTGTGAGAGTGATGAGTTCTTTTATCAGAACCAACACAGTGGTTTGACTCTTCTCTCCCCAACCTTGTATGCATAGAGAGTAAACTGGGGACTCTTTGGATGCTCTTTGTATTCTAGGACAAATCAAGTGGAGTTCTTCGAGGGAAGGGATGCCCCTTCATCCCACGGAATGAGGATATGAGAAATAGTGATGATCTAGTTTTCTATTAGGCTTTTTGTGCACTAACAGTGAGTAGAGTTACTGAGTGAAGGACTGGTACTACTGCAAGAAGAGATACTGAATGCATCTCCATGTACTTAGGAACCACTGGGCCATAGAAATAGGTATTAGAAATGTGAAGGTATTGCTGAGGGATTCGTGATTAGACAATTCTAATATCTCAAGACCTCAGAAGCGCTGTGGTTGTCCTGGATAGAGGGGAGGGCGCCTAAGCTTGGAGAAGATACCCGGACAAGCAGGAGGTAGCTGCTTACACCAACAGAGCCTAGTCCTACTGGAATTTCATATCTGTGGTGTGTTGGTAAATGTTTAACAACTGTCTCTCTCTAAAATGGGAGATTTTTGTGTTTGCCAAGTTTGGTAGTGTTAAGTATTCCCGATATTTATTCTGTGGCTGGTTTCAAGCTATCAACGAGACATCGCTGATGGCAGAGTTGGAAAGAAACGTGTACACTCAACTCTTGTGAGCTGGTGTCCGTAGGCTCCAGCACAGCCCTGCCCCTCACCCTCCTGCACCATGCTCCATGCTTATGTACCCAGGGTCTGCCAGCACCAGGTACCTTGAACCTGGATATTCACTCCTATTTCTGGACAAAGCGTGCCTGACATGAATTTTGTCTCCTTTACTACTTTTGTGAACTGGATTGGAAGAATTTAGAAACCTTCAATTCCCTTCCCTGGGACAAACAGTAGTATATTAGAGGCTGACAACAATATTTCTTTATAATGAGGAATCATTTTCTTCTTGGACCCAATCTGGAAGATATTATTTCTATCCAAATACCAGAGGCTATAAATTTGTTTCCCATCATACCAGAGACACAAACATGGCTTACTAGTTATTGAAGCAGGAGAGACAGGGTTGAATTTTAGTAGTGAATTAATCCAGCAGCCAATTCTGGAATTATTCATGACAGGTGCTAGAATTTTTGTAGAGCATATTGGCAGAAATCAAAGCCTCATAAAAATACATTTGAGAACCACTGTGTAGTTAATAAAGTATGAACTTTGAGCAGTTGCAGTCTGAGAGACAGATCGTTCTCTACAAGTAATATTGATGCTCGGATATCAAAGTGTAACCATTGCAGTGTAGACTAGAAAGATGAAAACAGAGGAATACTAACAGGGTGGAGTCAGAGATGATTCTCCTAGGGCCTAGGAGTTTATGCTTCTAGCGCGTTCGTTCTTTAGTGTGCATTAGATATCAGAGAGGGAATTTATCTATTTTTTAATGAATATGTTCTAACTCTTAATTAATTTATTTTTGCTGTGTTGGGTCTTCGTTTCTGTGTGAGGGCTTTCTCTAGTTGCGGCGAGTGGGGGCCACTCTTCATCGCCGTGCGCAGGCCTCTCACTATCGCGGCCTCTCTTGTTGCGGAGCACAGGCTCCAGATGCGCAGGCTCAGTAGTTGTGGCACACGGGCCTAGTTGCTCCGCGGCATGTGGGATCCTCCCAGACCAGGGCTTGAACCCGTGTCCCCTGCATTAGCAGGCAGATTTTCAACGACTGCGCCACCAGGGAAGCCCCGAGGGAATTTATTTAAAATATCGGTTCACACGTGTGGCAGATGGTGTCACTGCACTGGCACGTGTTCCCTGGGCAGCTCCAGTTCCTGTTTATCCTAGAGACTCCATACGGTAAACACCCACAACTCTCTGCCTGCAATTTCCCTCTGACTGTAGGACTATACTCAGCCTGCTTGCATGGCAGGCTGGAAGTTCCAGGGAGTTAGTGCACCCTCAAACAATCATGAATGGAACTTGGAACACGAACACCCCAGTTCTGTATTCCACAGCCACAACTTTGAGGTATGTTCTGTACTAGTGGTTCTCAAAGTGTGTTCAGGGGGCCTCTGGGCAACCCCCAAATTCTTTTAGGAGGTCTCTGAGATCAAAACTATTTTTGAACTAATTCCAAGATATTATTTGCCTCTTTCACTCTGATTTTCTCACAGGGGTACAGTGGAGTGTCCTATAGGTGATAATGTTATTCCCATCACAGCTAAGGGAATGTATGCTTGTGAATTCTTGTTTAGGAAAATAGTTTTAACATCTAACATGGTATGTATCAGTGGATATAACTCAAACAAAGACTCTTTGAGGTCCTCAATAATTTTTAAGAGTATAAAGGGGGTGGTCCTGAGAGTAAAGCGTTTGAGAACCATGGCTCTACACCCTCTCCCAGACCCACAGAGACATTTAGTCACTTGTCCAAAGCAGTGACCTGCTCACTGACACGTTTACTGTTGGTTTCTTCCCATCTCTGCCTCAGTTTTCCTTACGATTCTGGTCTCAGGGTCTCTGCCTTGGGGGAATCCAAGCTATGGCACTAGAGATTTTGGATGGTGCCTGGAAATCTGTATCTTAATAAGTAACCTGGATGATCTGATGGCTCAAGGACCTCACCTAGCTAAGATTTTCACAAATTCCTTGCAAAGAGTGAGAGTAGGCTGTGCAGGATATTGGAAGTTTGCACGTGAACAACCATAATGTATGGTACACCTATGTGCACAGACTTTCACACTCACACATGACCACTTTTAAGTTTTTAACTCTTAGTGCCTATAAGTTGAGGTTTTAATTTCATCTCCCAGCTCCCCAGGGTTTTCTTAATCTCTGTATCAATCTCTGTTTGTCTTTTTCTTATAAATTCTTTAATTTATGAATAGTACAGTCAAATACCTAAATACTATATATTTGCTATAGTTCTAGTTCTGTCATGAGGGTTGAGTCAATTTGAAATGTATTGTCTTAATTGCTGGCATTATGAAATTCTTAGTTAGAAGACAGTCCCATTATTGTATTGTATTTGAATCAGGTAGCCAGCGTGCAGACTGGCAGTCTAGGTAAGCAGTGTATGGTAGGGAAAGTTATCAGCATTTATACTAATTTGTCTGCATTGAAATGTTTATTTCTTTATTTCAAGATTTAACATTCATCCAATGAAGCTGCATGAGTGGCAGTATAGTGCAGTGGGACCTGCGTTTGAGTCTCTAAATAGCTGTGTGACTAAGTCACTGGGCTATTATGGAAATTACAAAAGAGAACAGTTGTAAAACACAGGCTAGTGAATTTCACAAAGTAAACATTCCATAAATGTTAGCTCTTATTACTATTACTACCCAGTTTTTAAAAGCCATGATTTTAATCCTCAGGTACAGGTACTTATAGTATTATTGGAGAGTAGCAGCAAAGAAATCCAGGTTTGAAACCAACGTAAGAGAGTACGCAGTTAGGTGCTAAAGGACAAGATCCAGGCTTGGGGACTTGTAAAAGCTCAGAGAAGAAGGGAATCAGAGGATCTTGTAGTGATTGAGAAATTCTACCCTGGCTGTGTGACTTGGAGCGTTTGTCTTTGGAAACTAATTGCTGTCCTCCGTTTCCAGACAAGCCTATATCAGCTCATACTTCACACAGCAGATTGAACGTGCAGTGTGTCAGACTGCCAAAGTTTGGGCTGCTTCCCAAGTCAGAATTAGGATACTACGTATCAGCTCACCCAGGACCCTCTGGAAGGACTCTAAGGGCTTTTTGCCTCCCATGACACAGTGATGATTTGGGTTAGAGAACATCTTTTCTTTCAAAGGTATTTCGTCACATATACTTAAAAATTTTCCTGGGGAGAATAATAGTCACTATTCCTGTTCCTAGTTAGTGGTTGGTTAAATTGAGATACCAAGTTTATCCATCCAATATGTCATTCCTTTGGAACTTCCAAGGGGGCATCTTTATAGAAGAGCTTTTCTCTCCATTCTTCACTTGCAAAACCCCTAAATGAATTCTATTATATATATGTGTGTGTGTATATATATATTACATACAGAAATATGTATTAAGATTTTGTCTTCCCCTCTTATAATAAATGGCTCCTTTGGATATACATTGTATAATTTATCATCCAGCACATCCTATGTTTATTATTAGTGACTATCATTACTTTTCTAATACTTTACTTTATTGATCATAACGTACAATTGATTTTTTTATGATGCCTTTAAAAAAAATTGAAGTATAGTTGATTTACTATGTTTCAGGTGTACAGCAAAGTGATTCAGTTACACATGTATGTATATCTGTTCTTTTTTAGACTCGTTTCCACTATAGGTTATTACAAGATACTGAATATAGTTCCCTGTGCTATAAGTAGGCCCTTGTTTATATATTTTACATGTAGTAGTGTGTATCTGTTAATCCCAGATCCCTAGTTTATCCCTCTCCCCCCTTTCCCCTTTGGTAACCATAGTTTGTTTTCTATGTCGGTGAGTCTATTTCTGTTTTGTAAATAAGTTCATTTAAGATACTATTGATTTTTTTTAAGACATACTATTTGTGTACCACCAAGGAGGAAGAGAATGCCGCTGATTAAACTGGGATGTAGTGCCTCCCTAGCACTTTGAATTTTGATTCGTACTTGTTAAAAGAGCGTTTATGACTTATTTAAATGTGAATTTGTATCATATATCAATTTTTTGTACACATAAGGAAACCATAAAGCTATCATTAAGGTGTTCTTAAAATGTCTTCACATTGCACATCCATATCCTTTGAATCATTTAAAAAGTCATAATTTTGTTTTGCCATTAGCATCCTCTATACTAGCCACACTGCTCACACTTTTTCTTCAGTTTCGATGTTGACGTTTTCCTATTTGATTGTTTTCTCCTCAGTTGAATTGCATGTTGCCAGCCAGAAGTTTAGCAGTTTCTGATCAAAGTCGATGTAAAGTTTTGACAAATTGATACTTGGCAATGTAATAGAAGTTCTGAGTGAAGTATAACTTGGTCACAGCAATACTTCATTGGTTTGAAATGTCTTTAAACTGTTTTGTGGAATTTGGCAACTTTTTTCCTGTCTTCAATTGCATTGTTTGGTCTGTGGATAGGAAATCCTTTAGCATGTATTTCAGTAGTCGAACATAACACAGCTTCATCTACTTGTGGGTATGTGATGCCAGAAAATGTGGAACTGTGGTTGTACCAGTCAGAGTGGGCTAGATGATGCCCAAATCTCTGTGGCTTGAAATCATGAGGTTTATTTCTGGCTCATGGTATGTGGTGGTCTGGGTTGGCTAGGAGCTTTTCCTCACATCATCCTTTCTCCAGGATTCATACGGATGGAATAGCCATTGTTGGGAACATTGCTGGTCGTTGTGGCTGAAGGGGAAAAAACAGAGGTGATTAATTGTTCACTGCTCTTAAGGTTACCCATACCACTGGGGCTCACATTTCTCTGGCCAAAGCATGTCATCTGGTCACATCCATCTACAGGGATTTGGAGAAGTACAATCATACCAAATGCCTGAAAGAAGTGGGGATATTTGGTAGACACCAAAAATGGCCACTACCATTTACCCTTCTGGGCACAAAATGATCTGTTTTCTCTCTTTGCTACATGCAGGACATATTCATTCCATTCTAAAAAGAATCACAGGTTCAATTCATTCCCTGCAGCCACTTGAAAGGCAAGCTATCTGGGTGATGTGAGGTGGTTTCGTCATTGGGGGAAGGTGTGCAGTGACTTCTATGTCAGGTTTTGAATGTAGTTTCTCTAGACCCAGAGACTTATGAACTAAAAAGACAACTTGCTCTGCTCCCCCTACCACCTGACTCATATGATTGATGTAAAGAGTAGAACAGGAATACTATACCTATGAACCCTTCTGTTCATAGAGGGGAAGAATGAGAGAGATGCAGTAGTCACTCTTCCTAAGCAATTTTGAAATCCCATTGGGCAGACATTACAAAGGGCTCCTCGTTTGATGGTGGGAAATGTTCCTTGATTAACCCTGGGGACGTGGTAATCTTCCAACTCGGCTGTTCTCTGGGAGAACAGAGACCCACACTCTGGGAGTTTTTCCTTTTCCATTGTTTTTGGCCATAGCTGAAGAAGGCATTGGCAGATACGACTTCTTAGGGGCTGAATGCTTTTTTAGTCGATTATCTGTATTTAGACAATTGGGAAATGCAAAGTTCTCTCAGAAACAGAGCTTCTTATTTAACCTCAGTCAGCTTCATGTGCCAATAGAGACTATAGTTATCTTACAAACATATTTCTTAGATTGCTTTATTTTTTCTCTCCAAAATTGTGGAGATGTCTGTTTTCCCTAAGACATTTTGTTTACTTTAAACGATCTACCAGGTACTACTCTCTTAATCTGAAACAGTTTAAATGCTGGTATGTTGGTAAATGCTGGTATGTTTTAACGGTTTAAATGCTGGTATGTTTTAACGGTTGGCTCTTTGGGGGAAATACCCTGATTTGTAGCATGTCTTAGTTCAGAATGTTATAACAAATTACCATAAGTTGGGGGGTATAAATAAACAATTATTTTTCATAGGTCTGGAGGCAGAAAGTCCAAGATCAGAGTGGCAGTATGGTCGGGTTTTTGGTGAATGCTCTTTCCTGGTTTATAGACGGCTGTCTTATGTATTCTCACATGTGAGAAGGAGTTAGCTGTCTAGCCTCTTCTTATAAGGGCACTAATCCCATTCGTGAGGGTTGCATCTTCAGTACCTCCTAAAGGCCCCACCTCTAAATACCATCACATTGGGATTAGGGTTTCAGCATATGGATTTGGGGAGACATAAACATTCAGTCCAAAGCATAGCATTTGCTGATTTTCAGGGTACAAATACTTCCACCATGACCCATTTCAAGCTACCAATGTGACTGGTAGAATCACTGATTATACAGTATGTTCACAACAGAGATACAGCAATAACTTCAAGAACGTAGATAATAGTAAAATATTATAAAATTTAGAAAGTGGTGAGTTTTGAGTATATTTGTTTTGATATAGTTTATGTAATTTTAAAATAATGGCTGTATTTAACAACCATCTTAGAAATCGCTAAAACTTTAGCCATTGAGCTAGGATGAGCCAGTTCAGCACACCATTGCCTTAATCCATTCAGATGTGATAATTGAGTGTGATGGCCACACACTTTTAGTCTTCCTTTGAGACTGAGCTTTAACTTTCCATTATTGCTTCACCTATTTATCAGTTCTGGGACTGAAAAGCAGTTGCCTCAACAAGTCCTGGAATGCCCACCTGAGAGCAGAAGAACCTACCAGTTTATGAACAACAAATTTCAGAGAGGTTTGTTACACAGCAGCATCTAACCAATACACTCAGAGAAGACCTTGTATATAGTTTACACTGGCCAAAACCAAATGCAGACTTACATAGGCTAAAATGAAGAATGTAGAAGCTCATAGAATCAAAGTAGCATTCAATAACCAGATTGTAGAAGGCACAGGGCTTTGGGAAGAGCTGGGCTTTGGGAGCAATGGAAACGGAAGACTTCACTATTGGAACTCTCTCTCACCTCTGCTTTCCGTGTGTCAGCATTTTCTCTCTCACTAATTTCCTCTGCTTCATGAATTAAGTTTTTCATCTTGGAGCTACCACTACGGTGGTTGTTTAACACCAGTGAAAATCCCAAGGAAGAACTGTGGCTGGTATTGGTGCCCATTCATTGACCAATAAACTATGATTAAGGGAGTAGTGGTAGGGAGTCAGCTAATTATGATTGACCCCTAGCAGAGTTGGGTGTCTACCTTTTGACTACGGAAGCTCATATTTTACAATATAGATAGTGGAGTAAAGGCTGTGTAGTTATCCTGACAAAGCAAAGCTGTGCATTATGGTATGCCCTGCTCGTGTTTGCATGTTAGCCTATGATAGAAGGAATTGTACATAGGTACCTGAGGTACATATTGCCTTTACCAATAGCTTATTAATTTTATCGTCTATCCATCCAAACGAATTTGACTCTCTGGACGCTTTGATTTAAACAAAGAGAGGAAGAAGGAATTCAGACTGGGAAAGTTAGACTTCACGGCACAGGTGTCTTTAAGCTGAACTTCGAGAAATTTAAAAATAACCTGTCCATTCGGACAAGCTGTCTCTGTTAGGCTGTTAATCAACTTTAAGGTTATAGATTGTTTGTATTTCAGTTTTCTCATGAAGTCCCACAAGTGCACATTTTAAAACCCTAGAGTAAAATTTAAGTTAACTCACTATCTGTTGCAATTAAACCATCTAGATGTGTAGGCTAGAAGTCAGGAGAAAGCAGAGGAGGAGGTAAATGGTAAGACAAATTCCTATCATAGAATTGAGGGCAAATGAATTGGTAAATCTTTCTGCCTAAAGATTAGTGGTTAGGTATCAGTGAACTCTGACAGCAAACATCTTTCAGGGAACTGGAAAGTTCAGTCCATCGCAAGGTGAGTCTCTCTCAGCTTAAAGATTCAATAATTATGCCCAATTTCTCTCCTTTGGACAGAGCTCTGGTGAAAAGCATGCCTGAGAGTAATGTAGAGGCTGGGCTGGTGTGGAGATAGGATGTGTCTCATCCTGCATGTGTGGAGACTAGAAGCTGGTTTGTGAAGAGGTGCTAAGGTCAACATAAAAAATTCAAAACCAGGTTACCTACCCAATAATTGAGGGAAGGGGGTGACAAAGCAGGGCTAAAGTGGAAGAGGCTGTTATGGACTGATCATTTACATCCCCCAAAGTTCATACGTTGAAATCCTAGTCCCTGCTGTGATAGTATTTGGAGATGAGACCTTTGGGAGGTAATTAGGTCATGACAGTGCAGCCCTCATGATGGGATTAGTGCCATTATAAGAGACCTGAGAGACCTAGCTGGCATGTTCCGTCTCTACCATGTGGGGATACAGCAGGAAGGAGGCCCTCTACAAGCCAAGAAGAGAGTTCTCACCAAGAACCAAACCTGCTAGTACCTTGATCTTGGATTGCCCAGCCTCCAGAACTGAGAAATAAATATTTGTTGTCTAAAGCCACACAAGTTATGGTATGCTGTTATGGCAGCCTGAATTGACAGAGGTTATTGTATCAGGAAAACTGAGTGAGCAGCGACAAAGCAGACCAAGAGACATAACGTGCAGGAATTCCACAGACAAGAGTCAGAACCATCAGTGGCTAGGGCATATGGTGCAGGGCCATATAGGTCGGGAGCGTGTGACTTGTTACAGGGACTGTCCAGGATGGGCAGAATCCATCATAGTTGAGGCTAAACATATACTTATTTGGCAACGAAGAAAAATTGGTTATATTTTTAATCTGTTATTTATACACATAGTATTAGAACTGGAATGGTACAGAAATGGGCAGCAAACGGTGAGGGTGTAGAGGTGGTAGGTGGCCTAACTTGTTGGAATGGGTGAGAGAATGAAGAGAGTTGTTCCTGGGCAAACCCACCCATATTTAATTTACTGGTGTAATGGTTGGAACTGCCTCCAGACACCCCTCCCTTCTCTCACCAAGCCCATCGCCATGGCTGTTTGGTTAGGGCAAGTGGGAGAGGAAAGAATTATGATTATAGGGATAGGATTTAATTTTGGAGTAGAAACTATTCTATATTGTTTACCTATTTCCCAGGAGTGTTCTGAGGATTTTTACTGCTGGGATAGTTGAGGATGTTATCCCCAAAGTCCAAATATACATCATTTAAAATACTGCCTAGACTTTCATTGCCTTTAGGAAGGCACAGATATTTAATCATGCTGGGTTTTATATTTAAAATATAGATAAGATTTTACTTCTAATGGCAGGTGATTCTAATTACAATTATTTCCTCATGCTATGTAAGTATGCATCTTGTACCTTTTAAGATGAATATTACTGGACCTCTTCAGAAACATTCCTAAATTATGTGCTGTGCATTAATTATTTTTTAAAGTCAATATGTGTTGAAAGTGCTAGTATATTCACTTGCTCTGAATTTCTTCCAAACACATTAAATGAGCCTGTAGCAGGATTAACCACAGTAGATTTTCTGTTTCTTTTTAAATAACATATCATATTTTGATTTAACTTGCCATTTTTTTTCTTCTTAATTCCCTCTGCCCAGTTCTTTTAATAAGAAACAAGATTCCTGGAGAAAACACTTCTTGGCACAGATACCGGTCTCCCCAGTTGGTAGATGGCAATGCTGCTATGATTGAATCTCCCAGTGGGACGAAGTATCTGAAGTCAGGTTGTTTTCAAAAGGTTGATATTGGGGCCCTGGCTATGATACTGCAGTCCCATTCAGTCTTTTATTATTCTTGCTGTGTAACCTGACATTGTTTCAGGAAGAGGAAATCCTTGGGTTTAATGAAGACAGTCAGCCTAAGGTCGGGAGGGTAATGCTAAACAGACTGAAAGGAAAGGTAGCGTGGAAATAAGAAGGTAAGGCTAGAGTAGATTCAAAGATTAGACTCAAAGATGGAAACCAAATGCACCTGGAAGGCAAAATATACTTGAACCATAAAATATACAGAACCCTGGGGATATATAAAAATAAATCAAGCTTATTTAGTTTGCCTTTCCACTTCCCTGGTGGCTTGTCCAGCTGTTACCCCAGTTTGGGCAGGTGGTTTGTGGGTCCGATTTTTAGGTGTTCATCATGGGGTGCCTGCTACAGCAGCTGCTGAGAAAAGGGACCCTCAATGCCTTCATTATACGTCAGCTCCCAAACTTCCCAGTTCCTGATATTAAACTGCCTTGGCGATTATAGCGTTTCATTTAAATTTTAAGTGACACATTGCAATGTACTTTTAGGTAATCTGTAATGTGCCTTTGGGCATAGCACTACTTTTTAAATAAATTTATTTATTCTGTTTATTTTTTGCTGTGTTGGGTCTTCGTTGCTGTGTGTGGGCTTTCTCTAGTTGTGGTGAGCGGGGTCTACTCTTCGTTGCGGTGCGCGGGCTTATTGCGGTGGCTTCTCTTGTTGCAGAGCACAGGCTCTAGGCACGCAGGCTCAGTAGTTGTGGCGCACGGGCTTAGTTGATTCGCGGCATGTGGGATCTTCCCGGTCCAGGGCTCGAACCTGTGTCCCCTGCATTGGCAGGCAGATTCTTAACCACCGTGCCACCAGGGAAGCCCTATTTTTTTTTTAATGTGGGTGTCTAAATTGCACAAGAGAGTGGGAATGCTTTAGATTAAAATGAGTAAGCAGCCCCTTCTTTCTGTTAGCTGCATCGCCCCTTGCAGACCTGGATATGGTTAATAAAGTATCATATGAAAGTTACTGATTATTCAAAATGGATTCTTCTTTGCAAAAGCCTTTGAGAGTTGGCCATACGTTTTCCCTGAAAGGTAGTTGTTATTAATAACATTTTACAGATGGAATCAAAGGTTGTTTAAATGAGACTCATAAATTCTTATAGACTAGCATTGTGGTCAGAAGGCTGGACTGTGGGGAAAAAATGCTTGGATTTGAATCTTGGCTCCTTCACTTATTATCTATGTTGCTCTGAGCAAGTTATTTATCCTTTTCATATTTTCACATCTGAAAATAGAAATAACACTAGTTTCTGCCTCATAGGGTTATTATGAGGAATGATGAGTTCATATGTTTAAAGCATTTAGAATAATGCCTGGTACATGATAAGTGTGATAAGTGTTCATATAGACCCACAGACTCTTATTTGAAACCCTGAGGGACAGATACATTTTGGAATTCAGAATTTTTCAGATTTTTAATGAAGGCGCTATGAGGCAAAATTTATTTTACTTAAATAAATTTTAAGTACACACTGTGATCAACTGGATAGTTATGTAGCCAAACTGGTGGGCAGTCATGCTAAGTGGGAAAACATGTATAAACAGGCTTATATTAGCTTAGGACAGGTTTCGGTACTAAGTCAGTTACAAAATCCTTTTGGTTTTCAGAGCCTTTCTATATTTTTAAGTTATGGATGAGGGATTGTGGATCTGAAATAACATTAAATGGTAGATAAATTATTGAAATCTAGACATTTCCAAGGTCCAGGCTAGAATTTTGAGCCAACGTTCTTTCTCTTATGGTTTTGCAAAATGAAAAAAAGAACTTCAGTGGTTTGGTCAAGGTCGTACGACTACTCACATCAAATATGGGATGAGATTCTTGGTTTCCTGATGTTTGAGCCTAATGTTCTGCATGAGATACAAATGTTTCAGAAGCAGACTCCCCCAAACACTAATTACATGGAATATAATGCTTAATCCAGTCACAAAGGAATTCTGGGATTCTCGTTTTGGATTTTTTCAGAGCCTTCATTGTTCTGATGAGCGTTGGCAATCTACAAAAGGGAGACACGTTACACACCTTTCCTAAACTTATTTTCCCATACATTCCTTATTTTGAGAACATTTTATGGAGCGTATTTGGGACACTTTGTTTTACGTTATTCTAAACAAGACCTTTAGGGATCCTTGCACTGAGTGGATACAGGCAAGGTCATGATACCCATCATTATAAGGAATGATACCAGTTTCTTTCCAGGGCACCATTCAAGAGGAGCTGCTTGTAGACTGAGCCCTCTGCTTCTGGAGGTGGTTAGCTTGATTGAAAAGGCACTGCAATACCCATGGTTAAGGGATCCAGGAATCCCAATGTAGCAACTTCCAAGAATGTGAAGTCTTGAGTATTTATAGAAGACATTGTTAGAAATCATGGATTTTTTTTGCAAAGAATGTGGTTCATAGATAAACAAAAAGAAGTGAACCCATAAAAACTGACTTTATCCTGTCTCCCATCTCACAAATCCACTAGAGGAGCACAATTTCCTTATCCTTTGGCTATTGAAGAATTTCAGTTTCATCATTTCTACCACAAGGCAGTGGGGGGTTGATGCTTACAACATCTGTGGGTAAATCCTTGGGCTTGGATTGAAATGAACCTTCTGGTATGTATGCCCATGAGTCTTCTAAAGAAAACATGGTTTCTTTTAATGTTGATATTCCAGAAACATTGCACAGACCCTTGGAGATGAGTTTTTCTCCTTGAAATAATAACAGTTCTTTTGGACATGCCGTGAGGGGGGTACATTATGTGCTTGAAGCATTTTGTTCTACTAAGGTGCCATTGGGGAAACTTTTGGTTAGAAATTGGCTGTTAATGTTAAGAATTTAATGTGCTGCATTCCTGTGAAATCTTTTGTTCTCTAAATATTTGCTATTTATCTTTCTCTTACAATCAACTGGCTTTTCTTCCAAGTTTATGCTCCTCTTTATTTTTAAAATGTTGACTACGTTGGGAGCAAGGCTTTACTTGTGGACTTTACTTATGCTCCTAGCAGCCTAGTAAGTTTCATTAAATGGACCCTTGAAAGGAGTGATGCTTACTTGGGTAAACATGAATCCTTCGGGATCTTTCAAAGTGCCTGATGTCCAGGCTCACCTGGGCAATTGTATCAGAATCTCTGGGGTTGGGATCCCAGCATCAGTATTTATTGATGCTGAAAACTCGGCCTCTGTGCACCAGTGCCAAATCGAATCTTAGAGACAGAGTTTTGGGTGAAGTAGAGAAGAATAGCTTTATTGATTTGCCAGGCAAAGGGGGACACAGCGGGCTCATGCCTCAAACTGTGTGTCCCAACCCAGGGGGGTTTGGTGAGGAGGAGTTTCATAGCAATGGTTCCAGTGCAGGTTTGTTGATAAGGATCAGGGAGTGTGAAGGGCCTGGAGCCTTTTAATCTGGTTTCAGGTGGTCTCCTGATGCGTTTCTCGAGTTTATCAAGCTGTGACCTTCTCTGGAATGAAGGATGCCAGCATCTTTCATTTGTTGAGGGTTTTAGTTCCCTAGAATAGCTCAAAGATATTATGTGTATCCCTCGAGGCAGAACCAGGACGCTGCCCCAAGGCTGCACTATTGTGTTCTGACTGTTCCTCCCTTGTCTCTGCATCCCCTCCGTTCCCTGATTAGCAACTGTTCGAATCTGCCCTTCGGAACTCAGGGAAGGTCATGGAGGCTGGCGTCTATTCCCTACAAATAAGAAATGGGAGACATAGAAAGGCTTCTGTGCCCAGGAGCCCCACAGGGTCCTGCTAGGTTTCACTATTTTTTCTTTTCTTGAGTCTCCAGATGATTATGTGTGGCCAAGATTGAGAAATACGATCTTACTCAAAGTTGTTGGTTTATCCCACCTGATTCAGGTATCTTTCATTAACCATACCTCAGGGGTTCTAGTCTAGTAGCTTGAATCCAGCCCAAAGATCTGTTCTGTTTGGCCAGCACAGAACAATGTTAAACATGCCTGAATTAGAAAGCCCCCAGGAAAGGTCTGTGCTCTCTACTGGCCCCAGCCTCAGCAATCTGTTGTATTATCCGCAGCCACTCCTCAGGCTATGACATCTGCTTGGCAACCATGGGCATTTGAATTTGTGACCCCTGAAATACCTAGAGGGGTTCTTTAGTTAAGACTATATTAAAACATTATCTGAGGATGACTAAACATACACTAAAGGCTGAAAATATTTCCTGTTTATGGAAGCCGAGATTCCCACCTGTCCCTTTCCTAGGAGAGTTCCCTTTGGGCAAAGAGGTGTTCCCTGGGGTGCTAGACAAACTGAAGGCCCAGATGATGTCTATCACATGTGATCAGCAGCAGCGGAACCAGAGAGAAACTGACTCCTTCCTTGTGAGCGGTGAGTGAAACTCACACTTCTGAGGCAAAGAGGAGAATAATAGGAGAAATAGGGTGAGCAGCCGAGAGGCTTGAAAGCAAGGTCAAGTCCAGATTGAGGAAGGGTTCAGGAGAGGTGTTCTGAATCAGGGCGATGAGCGGGGGAGATCTTTTGGTTTCCTTCACTGGGAGGGCCCAGTGAGCGTGGCAGAGTTGAAATGGTTTAAACTGGCCTGATGCGGGGTCTGCCCTTTGCCTGTTTTGGGTTCAGGGGTTGAACATCAATACACACCACGCAAGGGCCAGTGACTGCAAGTAATTCAAAAGTTTATTACTTAGGCATAGGCAAAGCAAGGGGTGTCCCTGGGAGAGGGGGCCTTCCAGCAAGGTGGCTCTCTGATGTCTGGGCAGAGAGAGTCTAATTGTGGAGACAAATATAGGACAGGAGACTTCCTGTCCTATATTTTGACAAGGCCCGGGGCAGGATTTCCATTGGCTTGCCCTCCTGCAGGGGGTAGATGAAAGGGGGAGATAGGTTGCCTTGCGTGTGACTTATGAGGATAGCAGATGTGAGTCTGCACGATTGGTGTACAGAGAAAAAAGAATTAGAGATCTTTCCTTTTATTAACTCGAAATTTTATTAAGCAGCTACTATGTACAGACTCTGTGATCCAAACAGTTATAATCTCTGGATGGAGAGAGACAATAAACACAAAAATATACATCATATCAAGTGGTAAGGAGTGATTAGGATGTGATATTATTTTATGTAGAGTAGCCAGGGAAGACCTCTCTGATAAGGTACTTCTGTGTTTTTTTTTTTTTTCCTTTTTATCCCCTCCAAGCATGGGAAGGGAAGCCACTGGAAGGTTTTTTTTTTGTTTGTTTTTGTTTTTGTTTTTAAAGCTGCTTTATTTTTTTAAACATTTATTTATATTTATTTATTTAGGCTGTGCCAGGCCTTAGTTGCAGCAAGCGGGATATTTAGTTGTGGCATGCAGGCTTCTTAGTTGTGGCATGCGAACTCTTAGTTGTGGCATGCAAGAGGGATCTAGTTCCCCGACCAGGGATCCAACCTGGGCCCCCTGCATTGGGAGCGTGGAGTCTTACCCACTGGACCACCAGGGAAGTCCCACTGGAAGGTTTTGAGCAGTGGATAAGAACAATCTGATTGACCACATATAAAGGAGTGATAATTTGTGGTATACACACACTTATTGCAAAAGGAGTTGAGGAAAGGAGTCAGGAATGTGGGTCAGAACCATGAGAACAAGGGTGTAAGAGGAAGGAAGATAAATTTATTCTGCAAAACCCTAGTAAGGAAACAGTTTGGAAAATTTGCAAGAGTTAATTTGCCAAACATGGAGTTTGTTGCTGAAAAGTAAAGGAAAACACCCTTGAGCCTTTCACATAAAACGTTTACTAGGGAAGAAGAGAGATGGACAAATTTGAAGTGCTTCCAGAACAGACACAGCCATTTTGCTAGAATGATTGCCCTTGGCAGTTGTAATCAATTGGGTAAATCTGGTTTGGATCAGTCTGAAGTGCATATGCTCTAAAATCTCGGATCTACTTTCAAAAGGCTGTACATGTGTCTTACTGTAACCCTCGAATGAAAGATAGCTATGGCGCTGCTGCTCTATTTCCTGGGGCCTGTGAGAGCACTTAGCGTTCACTGAGCGGCTCAGCTGGGAGCACTGATCTTAGATCTGGTCTGGGTCCTCTTCCCGTGCATCCCTGTGGTTCTGTGTCTGTGAATCCCTGTGTCTGATGTTGTCCCCCACTTGTCCATGATGAGATCCATGCAGGCTGGACGCTTTTTTGAAGCTGATGATACACTAATGGTAGAGAGTTTTTCTCTTTATCTGTGATTAAAGTTCAGTCCTTCCCAGTTTTTTGCCTCGGCTAAGTTCAGCCACACGTTTCTCCTCTTCTACTGATGTATACTTGCTGTTGCACCCACTCATACAGGGCAGGAGCCCTGGGAGTAACATTCTCAGAGCTTCAGGGGTCTCGGTGAAATACCCTCTCTCCGTGAATGCCTTCTACACTTTCTGCTACTTCCATAAGAGACTTTTAAAAGAATCACCTTTCAAGATGGAGATATAATTCACTGTAAGCAGGGAACAGCCTCAAATATGCTCATTCCTGGTTCAAAATGCTTTCATCTTTAATTAAAAAAAAATCTCTCCCAATCAATGTTCCCTCTGCCTAGCTTCCAAGTTGGCAGCAGAGTTTCCTCTCTGTGGTTTTGCAAATTTACTATTTGATACTTAAACTGTGGGAGGTATGCTCATCTGTGAGGTTTGATGAGCTCTTAGCTGGGGTTCCCTGGAACTGTGGCTATCCCATAATATCATAGTTCTGACTTCATTCCTTCCCCTTATCCTACCAACTCAGCCTGGGGTCACCTGAGAGAATTCTCTCTGAAGGAACTTCACGCTCTGGTGAGATTCTTTTTTGAACTTGTAATATGTTATTTGTCTAACACATTGTTTGTCTTGCATAGAGTACACATTCTCTAAACGTGTTTCAGTTCTTAAATTCCTTCTGTGCTGCTCCCCTCCTTCTGCTGTAGCTGCCTCTGCTTATTATGCCTCAACAGGACTGATGCATCCAACCCCTAATTGGTTTTCTGCTTCCAGTCTTCTGTGGGTCTGATCTCACCACCATGCTGTAAGTTCTTAGAAGAAGAGAGACTCTATCTTATTTCTATTTTGCCATTGCCTAACCAGTGCCACTCGCGTACTGGGTTCTGAATGAATGTTTTTAAAAGAAGAAATGGTGCTCACTCCGTAGAGTTAGTCTAAGTCAGAATTTCCCAAGGTGGAGTTCTGTGGAAGGGTCTCTCTCCACTGTTGTCTGCTTAAAACACAGAAGTTCCATGGTCAAATAATTATGGAAATCACGAGAAATTTCATATCTACTGTAGGTAATCAGAGTGCACATGAGATTACCAAAAGCCACAGAAAAGACCCACAACAGCCTACTTTAACTCTATTTCCGAAACATATTTGGCTATAGATTTTATTTTAAAATGCAGCACGTATTGTTATCTTATGGAACTAGTGTTCTGTGGCTCACAAGCTGGGAAACATTGTTCTGAATTTTCTATTTCCAAAATAAATGTAGAATGAATATTGTCACTGATAGTCAATTCAGGCTTCTCTGTAGTTCTCACCCTCCAGGTTCTAACTAATAAAATATGTACATAAGGGACTTGAGCAAACAGTGGCCAAAGTATTCTTTTCATGAATGGCCAGGCAGTTCTCAGAACTCTACAAAGTTAAGACTTGCGGTAAACTGTGTTGAAGAACGTGGATTAGACTGGATGATAATGTGGTACCTCCTAGACTTTCTCCCTACTGAACTGGGGAAAGTCAGCTCCATGGTGTGTCACAGGTGTAGATACAGGTGTAGACAAGGAATAAGGGCTGCCTCTTTTCAACACTCTCCAGCAATTTGTACTTCTAACCACTTGGGCTGAGTAGCTAAATTTATGGTTAACCTTTCTCTCGGCCCGCACTGAATCACTGCAGTGGTAGCCTCATCTTCACTGAGGCTCTTTGCCCCCCCCCCCCCCCGCCCCATATGCCCCTGGTCTTCCATGGCCATTGGAAATTTTAGCTTTTGCCCCCAGAAGGTTTTAAAATGCTTTGTAAAGAATATTAAATAAGTTTCAAGTGTGCTTCAGTGCACATTGTCACTTACAGAAAAAGTAAATCCCCTATTTCCCACTTCAAATTATGTTTTAACACAATTTGAAGATATAATACTGTCTTTTTGTACAAGTGCAAAAAGGCAGTATAAAAATACCTGAAAATAATTCAGTTTTAACAGTATAAAAATGTCCCAGTGAGCAAGATGAATGATGCTCTAATTATTATATTAGATAGAAATAAAAATGAAATCTCCCTAAAATTTAACACCCAGAAAAAGACCAAAATTTGGTTCTCCCCAATTACATATTCTACTCAATCTACGTTCAGAGGAATGAGGATTCTCAAAACTGGCTGGACTTCAGGATATTAAGCTACATTTACTAGTGATTAGGCTCACTTGCCTTCAATATTCCCTGATATCTTGTTTTCATTCTTTCTTTGACTAAGAGGATAGGACTTATTTCAGAATACTGTACCCTGCAGCCATCCAGGAGATGGACAGTCCATCTGTCTGAAGATGGTCTGTCTTCAGCAGGACTCTGGAGGGCTCACCTTGACTTGATCAGGGGGACCTGCTCAATAGATCTCTCAGCTCCTCCTGTTAGGACTGGGGTCTAGATCCCTCAGTGGTGGATGGAATGTTGGTCTCATGAGAATTAGGGACACTGGTAGGACATTCATCTCTTCCTTACTTCACTCAATAAATGTACATTGGGTTTCTGTCATGAGTTAACTTCGTGATAAAGAGTAGAGATTTGACACCTGCCCTTGTGGTGCTTACAGCTTAACTGGATTCGCAGAATAGACAGACAATGATTGTTTGCAGCTCAGATACCTTTTCAAAGACATTGAGAAATTGGAGTGCAAAGGAGGAGCAAGCATAGTGATAAGGGCTCTGGAAACCATATCCAATATGCGGGGTATTTGGTCTGCTGGTTAAGCAAGTATGTGTCCTTCAATGTGAAGGTAATATAACCTCATTCTGAGTGGTCCTAGGGTACAAAACTAGAAGCATGGGGAGAAGCAATGGGGAGGTAGTTTCTGCAGGGAGAAGCTAAGTTGCCTGTAGCATGAACTGTTCCACTGAATGTGGAACTTCCTATCTTCAGAAGTGCTCAGGCAGTATCTGCATAAATTTTTGTCCGTGCTGCACAAAAGATGCTGAAACGCTGAGGACGTTGAGGTAGATGATGTGAAGGTTCTTCAAACTCTTAAGATTTCTTTTCTTCCATAGATGTTAAGGGCTTTAACAGTGCATAATAGATCTTAACATTTCTTATGATCTGTGTCAGTTTAGATGCTCTAGGAAGCACACACTAAGATAGAACTAGAAACACCTGTGAAGGATAATGGGGAGAAGTAGCAGAAGTAGTTGGAGGGAGGCTCAGATCGTGAGGCAGGTCTGACCGCTGTGAAGAGGGAGAGGAAAGAAAGGGAGCCTGCGTAGGAAGAGTCTCAGGCTGTGGAGCAGCTCTGAGAGAGTCTCAGCCCATATGTCAGGGAGCAAAGATCACTTGCCCACACTGGGCAGGAATGGCCTGGCTGTAGTGCCCCTGCTGTGCTCAGTCTCTGGCCAGGGCAGCCCAGGGGGTTTATGTCCTCGCTGTGAACACGACAGTGGATCAGACACTGTCCACTCATTTCAGTCCTCATGTCAGGCTCTCTCCTGAAAGGAGATCTGAGCAGTTCACTCCCATGCCTGCCACATGATCTCATACCCAGAGCAGCATGTTACTGATGCTTAGTAAGCACGTGAGGTCATTTCAATATTTGCATTTTAATAGCCTTCAATGTCTTAGCTGAAGGGCTGCTCATTACTGAATTTTAGGGCTTGTGTAAGGATAATATCACTATCCCGAGTAGTCCCACTATTATTCTGAGCGGAATTTATAGGGTTCGGTCAGTGACAGACATGGTGGACCCAAGGAAGCCCGGTGCTCTATCCTCCACGTGGGGTCTTGCACGGGTTGAGGACCAGGGGGAGCTTCTCACAGCTTAACTGTCTGACCTACCTTGAACCTCACATATATCCGGAGCCAGGATCAAGAAGGAATAAGCTGTGTGAAAACACGCCAACCCTGCCCGGGGCTGTAGATTTCTGGATATTTTGCCGTCACTCCCTGTTGTCTCTCTGCCATTCCACTGCTGGATGTATCTGCTTGCTCCTTTTTTCTTTTTTTTTTTTGCGGTACGCGGGCCTCTCACTGTTGCAGCCCCCCCCCCCCCCCCCCCTCCCGCGTTGCGCAGCACAGGCTCCGGACGCGCAGGCTCAGCGGCCATGGCTCACGGGCCCAGCCGCTCCGCGGCATGTGGGATCTTCCCGGACCGGGGCACGAACCCGCATCCCCTGCACCCCTGCATCGGCAGGTGGACTCTCAACCACTGCGCCACCAGGGAAGCCCAGCTCCTCTTTTTTAAAAATTATTTTATATTGTCTCATTTCTTTGGACCTTGACGACTGATTCATGGTCTTAATTTTGCCTCTGGGGGCTCTTCTCTCTGTCTCTCTCTCTGGTGGCGTCCTCTGTTTGCAGCTCCAACTAACCGTCTTCCTGATCAAGTCTGAAACCTTTTCAGGGTAGACCCACTTGGCTGGGGTCCAGCCATTTTGGATGAGAAAATAGACGTATGCCTACTTGCCCCAGTTAGAAATGATTTAACGGATGTTCAGTAATGACTGAACTGGTGTTTTCACGAGCTACAAATCAGTTCCTAACAGCGTCAAGCTTTGGTGGACTTTGTTACTTCCCCTGAATCTATTCTCCTTTATCTTCCATAATAAAAAGCTGGTTTGTCTTCAGCCCTCGTGCCTTAGGGGAAGCTAACCCTTGCACAACTTTGGAGGTGAGTCTGAGTAATTTCAGGATAATCTCATCTCCCTATTCTAATGATTGGTTCATAAATCCAGGCTTAAACCAATCCTCATGTGACATTCCTTAAGACAAAGTTATGCATTTAAAATGGACATGTGATCTCACTCAAGGCAGTGAGACTTGTGAGGAAGCTAGCTGGGACATGTAAATTTATTTGCTCTTGAAGGAGGAACCACAGGAAGAAATGGCCTTTCTTTACTTGGACATGGTCAGGATGAGAGGTCTGGAGTTGCTGAGAACATTTTATCATCAGCAAGACAGTAAAGCCTACACATGGAAATTGGTGGAAACTCATTGTTAAGTTCACAAAACATCATTTCAGAGTCTGAGGGATTGGAATGGTATTAGACAGTATGCATTGTATTGAACTGGGGATAGCACGTTACCTGGCATTTAATAGGTGCTCAATAAATGCTCCTTGGATGGATTTGAAAAAGCAGGTGTCATAGATGGCAAATAGTCCCTGGGATCCCCTCAGAATCTGGGCTCTGTATTAGTACTGCTTCACCCAGGATACTGAGGGTAGAGGAGGTCTGGGATTCAGAAAACCTTGTTCTTTTCCCCCTCTTAGTACAAGAGACTTATGTGAGTGTTGAAGGCGGGGGCTCTGGAATCGGGTCGTCTTGGTTTGAATCTTGGCATCCCATGATGTTTGGCAAACTACTTAACTCGATGAGCCTCAGTTTCCTAATCTTAAAACGAGGCAATCATGTTTATCTCATAGGAGAGGTAAGGATTTTGTTCAGTGCCTGGTGGATACCAATCTTCAGTAAGTGCCAGCTACTGTTATTATTACTATCCATAAACTATTATTAGTAGTAATAGTGTTAATATTTCTTCATGGAGTTCCTGCCTGATTAAACAAAAAATCAGATTCTGGAGGACAGGTCTGATTTTGCCAATGAAAGTGAGCATTAACTCTTTTCCTACTCTTTAATATTTCTATAACACTCAGAAGTTCACAGTTCCTTTTAGTTAATGAAAGTACAGTCTAATTCTTTGAGTTGCAGACCAGATGCTTGTTACCAGGGTAACCCATTGTCCTGATGTTTTCCTTAATTTTTCGTCTTCCTTGTCTAGAATTAAACACCGTGTGTGTTTACCTTCATGTTTATCTTGTTCAATGCTTTATCCTCAGCACCTAAAACAGTAACGGGCACTACTGTACTCAATCAGTTGCATGAATGAATGAATGCCATCTGTTTTATTTAATCACCTCTTTTCAATTTAATATCCAGCTGGACCTAGATCAATGGGTCTACAGTAACCTTAAAACTTAACAGGTATAAAGACAAATTTATGGTAAAGAGAAAACTAAGAAAATCCATGCATTATAGTTAATGGAAAGGAAAAAAGAGGCCCTTATAGTATCAGAGCCCCAGAGACATTCATGAAATAAACACACTAACTAAATGGTTTTTTTTTCTGTTGTGGATATAGTCATCTTTTAATGGTATGTGGATAAGTTACTGAGGACAGTTTTAAAAATTTACTTGTTTGCCTTCAATGTTCTTCTAATGACTGTTCTTGATCTCTTGCACCCTTGGGGAATGGGACAATCAGAGGACTAATGATGAGTTTTTGTTCAGATAACAAACACATTTTGTTAATAGTAGGTGCCCAGTACTTGATATGTGCCAGCCACTGTGCTTAGCTCAATTATGTCCTTTAATTAATTAAGCACACTTAAATGTGTTTAGTGCAATTAAATCAGTCTTTGAGGCAGGAACTATTATTCTCTTTTTTAATGAGACAAGGGAGTTTTAGAGAAGTCAGTCTGTTGCTTGAGATCACAGATATTAAGAGGTGGAGTCAAAATATGAATCGAAGTATAAGTGGAAAAATAGGGACATTTATTTCCTATTTCCTGCTTTTTGAATTTGCCAGGATTTAACTTTGAATCTTTGTGTTGGGTAAATTCTTTTTTTGGTGGGGGGGAGTGATAATTCTTATGCTGACTACCCTCTCTGTGTTTATAACACATTAATAAAAAGATACAGGAGCCATACAGATCAAAGTAAAAATGATTAGCTTCGTAATTTTGGTATAGCTGAATTGCAGTGTGTTCCCTCAACGCATCAAGACAACAGGGCCTTCTGATATCGCTACCTCCTCAATTCTAGACAGTGGGTAAATCCAGCAAATGGAGTTTGGTTCTGCGGAGAAGACAAACAGATTTACTACCTTATGTTAGTCCCAGAAGCTCCAGTAGAGTAGTCACAGAAAAAGGCTCTATAAGATGAGCCCTAACCCATGGGTTATTACTTTCTGGGGTAAAAGACCAGAACCAAAGTGCACTGGTTCCGTGAACAGGTAGATTCCAAACTAGAGGGAAAAGGCTGCTGAGCTAAATGTTCAGATTTATCTGCCAGACTCATCAATCTTATTTCCTTGGAGAAGAGAGAGTGAGGTATATAGATGGACAAGGGCATTTCCCATTACTTAAAAAAATATATCTTTATTGGAGTATAACTGCTTTACAATGTTGTGTTAGTTTCTGTTGTACAACAAAGTGAATCAGCTATAAGTATACATACATCCCCATATCCCCTCCTCTTGAGCCTCTCTCCCACCCTCCCTATCCCACCCCTCTAGGTCGTCACAAAGCATTAAGCTGATCTCCCTGTGCTATGCGGCAGCTTCCCACTAGCCATTCATTTTACATTTGGTAGTGTATATATGTCAATGCTACTCTCTCACTTCATCCCAGCTTCCCCTTTCCCCCCCGTGTCCTCAAGTCCGTTCTCTATATCTGTGTCTTTATTCCTGCCCTTCCCCTAGGTTCATCAGTACCGTTTTTTTAGATTCCATATATGTGCATTAGCATATGGTATTTTTCTCTGTCTGACTTACTTCACTTAGTGTGACAATCTCTAGGTCCATCCATGTCACTGCAAATGGCATTATTTCATTCTTTCTACGGCTGAGTAATATTCCATTGTATACATGTGCCAGGTCTTCTTTATCCATTCATCTGCTGATGGGCACTTAGGTTGCTTCCATGTCCTGGCTATTGTAAATAGTGTTGCATTGAATATTGTGGTACATGTCTCTTTTTGAAGTATCCCATTACTTTTTGAGGGAATGGAAGCTCCTATTTTAGGGGACCCAGACAGAATTCTGTAATTTATGTAGATGATTGGAATGTAACTGTACTTTAATCTGTGTTAGTCTCTGAGATGTTGGGCAAGAATTTCTGGAAAGACATGGTAATTGTCTCTTTTTTTTGGAAAAGAATAATCTGATTTTTGGTCAAAAGGATTGACCAGATTACCTAAGAAAATGACTCTCATGCAACTCAAAGAATTATACGACAGAGAAATTCTAGAGATATGAGTAGTTAATTCCAGAACGCTCCATTCCCATGTGAAAATCTTTACATTTTTGAGGTACTGAAATTTGTGTATGTGTGATGATTACCCTGGATATGATCAATGAGCTCTGGCTTAGCCATAAGTGGCCTGTTTGGATTCCTCTGTTATTTGTGAATTTCCTTCTTGGTGTACCAAACCTGGTTTGACTTATTTTTCCTAAGAGTAGAACAGATGATTCAACAAAGTGTCCCTGTGTTGATATTGTGGTTCTGAGCGATGTTTTAATCTTGAGTAAAATCCGGTCAATTTTATGCTATGCCTTATGGGAACATCTTTTTTTCTTTCAAGTCTCTTTGGGCAAGTGGAGCCCCTTTTGTGCTTCCTAATCAAATGTGTTGCCTATCATTTCTTATTCTTTGTCAGAGTGTTTGCTCCATCTTAAAGTTACTGTTTCTCAGTCTTGGCCTTGGAGAACCAAGGGCAAGAATTGGTTATGCAAAGCAAATTGCAGTTAAAAACTGTGATGTCTATCCGAATCTATCTAAAGTTCATGTGTGTCGTTTTATTTTTTGAACAGATGCTCATAATCATGTACATGGATACATGTGGTTATGATTTTCAACACTGATTATTGCTGGTCTGTCTCCCATTCTTTTGGGTTAGACTCATACAGTCATGAGCAGAAGTAACAACCATGCTCTCTGCCTGGAATGTCTTTCCTTCCTTCCCATCTCTGAATGTCTAAAATATATTTATCTTTCAAAGTCTATCTCAAATTACTCTACTGCAGGAAAATACTTGAATTGGCTTTTTTTTTTTGTCTACTGGACTTGGCTTTTATCACAGCTCAGCCACCCACAGGTTTTGTAAGTTTAGTTTAGGGAAATTACTTCTTTTAGACTCAATTTCCTTATATATAAACTGGGAACAATAATACCTACCTTACAGAACATTTATGAGAATCAAATTATATAATATATAAACAATGCTTGGCACTACATCTGCTTCAATGTAAGCACTCAAATGTAAATCATTAATAAAAAATATTATTAGGTTCTCAGGCCAATCTACAGTTCTTTATTGATAAGTTGTCATTAATTCCTAGCAACTGTTATTTTTCTTCATCTTCAAATGGGACGTGGTGACTACTTCTCAACCTAGATGACACTGAATGTGTGTCTTTATCACTTGTAAAATGCCATAGATGACTGTAAATGATTGTGAGATGCTTCAAAAGTCAGCTGTCTGCCCCACCTGTTTTCCATCATGTATAAGGTTTGACTGCAATCTGAGATTTACAGGCATTATCTAGGTGTAACTTGGATAAATATGTTTGGTTTTTTCACCTTTCATTTGACAAATATTGACAATCTACTGTTCACAACATGTGAGGTGAGAGCTGCTGCCTTTTGTTCTAACATCAGAATAACTGAAACTCGGATTCAAATAGGTTTCAGCTGTACATTTAGAAACAAATCCAATGATTAAAAACGTCTTTTTTTCAATCTCTTGATTTCCTTATGTTAATACTAGCACTACGCTTTAGGAGACGGAACATCGTTATAAAGTGCTACATGTATAAACTATTTTCAAGAACAATACTTTCTACCCTGTTTGCTCCCCAAACAAAAGCCTGTTTGATCCTGCCATTTTCCACAGGTTATTGTAAGGTTTTCTTTTTTAACAGTACAAACTCCTCTGCTCCCTATTATCTATTCTTTTTTTTTTTTTTGAAACTTTACCATCCTTTTATGTTTATTGGAGTATAGTTGCTTTACAATGTTGTGTTAGTTTCTACTGTACTGCAAAGTGAATCAGCTCTGCGGTACACATATATCCCCTCTTTTTTGAATTTCCTTCCCACTTAGGTCACCACTGCTACATGTAATAGTAACCAAATGAGTCAAGCATCTCTCTACAGAAAACATCATACAGTCCTCCCTCTTAGCCCCGGGGAAACGTCTGAAAATCCAGTGAAAATGGTATATTACTCAAGAGAGCCTGAGAATATTCTACTTCTTTAGGCTAGCCCTGTGATTTCATCAGGCCTCTTGCTTCACTTCTTAACGGACTAGTCATACATTGCCATAGTTGCTGGTGGCAATGACTCTGGGATGAATATAAGTCTTGGGGGACATTATGGTGAGTTATTGAAGGGAAGTTGAGGGATTATTCAGCCTACGAAAACAGACCACATCCCACTGCATGGGGGAAATCTGGGTAGAGTTCTGCATTTTCTCACAGAATCAGACTCTGATCTAATTTCCTTTGCAGTTAAGGTTATCTAAAATATGTTCACACAGAAAGACAATGTACTTTTGGCTGTCAGTATTGGTGTTGTCTTGGTGACAGCATACAGAATCAATTGCTAAAACAGTTTATTTTTTATTTTTAAAATTTACTTTTTATTTACAAATACACACACACATATTTATTAGTCAATTCCAAACTCCCTAACTATCCCTACCCCCCGCCCCCCTTCCCCCCTGGTAACCATAAGTTTGTTGTCTGAGTCTGTTTCTAAAACAACTTTTTTTTTTAAACAGATTCATCAGTTTTGTCAGCTGAGTATATACGTAGGGTTATATGTTCAATGCTATTTTCCTTATTTTCTACAACTAGAAATAACACATTTTGAAGTAGCATGAGAGTATAGTTGAAGATTTCACTCCTACTTTGATATAGTCATTAAAGGAAACTTTTAAGAGAGTAATGCATTCCTTCCCCCTGCCCCAAATAGCCTCAGAATTAAAATAAATAAATGTATTCCAGTGGAAGCAAACATCAAGTTTACTTCAGGAATCATAAATCATAGTCTATGTGATAAACATGTGGAACTGATTCTTGTCACTTAACACAGCTGAGAAAACAATTTAATGTCAACTTACTGACAAATTAAGCTGCTATAACATCATTATTGTTTTAAGAAGCCATGTTGGAAGCAAAATATTTCAAAGCTAAAATGTATGCAGTGCACTTTGTCAGTGTAGTTTGCTAATTACTGAGTAACAGAAGGTAAATCATTTTACAACCAGGATATGGTCATTAGAGAGTGGTGAGATTATAGGATTATGGATTATTATAATAGATGGTAACTTGGTGGTCCCCTAGTTAAAATTGAAGCCCAGAGGAAAATTGAAGCCCAGAGAGGGCAGTACACTCAAATTGTTTAGCCCCACATCCTTTTCCTTTTATCTCCTCTTTCCTTTATCTTTGTATCATCCTTTTCCTTTATCTCTTCTAATTCCAGACTGAAATTGTAGGGAGCATGAATAGTCAAGAATATGCTTATGTTGAATGCTGGGGTGGTGTTTTGTCTATTCTTTCTACTCAGACAGCTATTGAAAAAGATAGTTTGAATGTACATGGAACAGAATTTTCTTTATGAATCATAGCTAATAAAGTTAGCAATTATTTCTTATAAAGACAGTGATTCAGATATCTGTAATACCTTTTAAAAAATGCTCCTTCCTAAAGGACTATCTCTGTTCCTGAAAGAATTAGTAAGAACTTGCTGTTAAGGTTCTATTTTTCCGAGCATGGACAAGCTAAAATGTGGCGCTATTCATCTTAATGATGCTGTAACATATATTTCTAAGCGTTATTTTGAGTATATGTGTGTTTATCTGAGGTTGCAGCATACCAAAACATAATCTGCAAGTCAAATGCATTCTAAATTAGTTTGCTACAAATGAGCTGGCACCATTATGTTGGGAAAGCCACAACCATATCATCACATACCCAGGAACAGAAGTGGAAACAGGTTGGAGGAGCTTTCCATGAAGAATGATGGGGGGAGGTACCAAGATAGGAACTTTTATAAATGAAGGCTCAGTGTCTAGTTAGAAGAGTTGAGTCCATGCTCTAGTGTGAAAATCACAAAGCATAGCAATTTTTTTTTCATAGAGCTTCAAAGTCTCTCATGTAAACATATCCCTTTATGGTCTTTGCTCATGTAATATATTTCAAGGTAGATGGTTGGCAATGGGAATGCTTCTCTTTGTTACAACTTCTCTCTTTTTTTTGGGTGGCGGGGGGACTGCGGCATGTGGGGACCTTAGTTCCCTGGCCAGGGATTGAACCCATGCCCACTGCAGTGGAAGCACGGAGTCTTAACCATTGGACCGCCAGGGAAGTCCCTCTTTGTTACAACCTCTAATCCGTGAAGTTTGAAGTTTCACCAGAATTTGAAACCAGCCACAAGAACATGAGCTTCCTATTCAACAGCACTCCTAAATACAACTTCATATAATGCACAGAGCATTGAATCTAGATAACAAAAGCACCTCATTTTATTTTTTTTAATTTTTGTTTTATATTGGAATATAGTTGATTAACAGTGTTTTGATAGTTTCCGGTGTACAGCAAAGTGATTTAGTTATACATGAATCTATTCTTTTTCAAAAGTACCTCATTTTGGGTTAGACAAACTGCCTAAGTCACAGTTTGTCATTAATTTGGACTCTTTAGGGTTCAGATCTTGAATGCCGAGGAAATAATTATCAATACATCTTTCACTTATTTAGCAAATATCTGGACATCTACTACATGCCAGGAAATGTTAGACATTGGTGATAATGCTTTATCGAATGTTCACTACGTGCCAGGGAGCCTGCTAAATGCTTTACGTGTCTTACATACATAAATCTCACAATAATTCCATGTGTTATGTGCCATTCTTGTCTCCACTTTATATGTGAGGAATCCAAGGTACAGAGTGGTTGGGTAACTCTCCCAAGGACACACACCTGAGGTGCAAACCAGTCTAGTGTTGGAGTCTATGATCTTATCCTACATGTTCTGCTTCTTCATTGGACGGTAAAAAGACTCAGGCCTTTGTCTTCAGAGAAGTTACTATTTAATGAGGTAGATAAGTGCATGATTTCAGAACAGTATAGTAAGTGCTGTGTTAGAATTAAAGGACTTCAGGGACGCATATGTGAGGCACTTTACCCAGACTTGTCTGATCAGAGACAACTTCCTGGAATGATATTTTAGTAGAACTCCGGAGACTGGGTTGCTTTCCAAAGTCTCCTCTAACAGAATGACAGGCCCATACAATTTTAGAAAACACTTACTTACAGACCTTCAATGAATAGATCAGGAAACTGAGGCTCAGACAAATTATTTGTCTACAGGCTAACAGAATTTTAGTAAGAACTCAGGGATCCAGATACCCAAGCTTTTTTTGTTATATCATATATTTAGGCTGCAGTTTAAAAAATAAGTTAGTGGTACTCATGTCTTGATTGAAGATAAAATAGTCTCCCTAGTCTCATTCTATAGAACTTATTACTTCCCTCTGATGTCACATGACCTTCAAGCGAGATAAGAAACGTGATGTGTAGGGTAAGTGATCTTAAACAGAAAGAAAAGCTTAGGGCCTTCCCTGGTGGTCCAGTGGCTAAGACTTCGCCTTCCAATGCAGGGAGTGCAGGTTCGATCCCTGGTTGGGGAGATAAGATCCCACATGCCTCGTGGCCAAAAATCCAACATATAAAACAGAAGCAATACTGTAACAAGTTCAATAAAGACTTTAAAAATTGTCCACATCAAGAAAAGCTTATTGCTTATGGACAGCGTTGAGTATGTATTGGTGTATTTTCAGGTGAAAGTCACATAAGTGGGCCCATCCACTAGCGTAGATTCTTGTTATGTTAGAACTCTAGCTTTATTACTTACTAGCTAGTAAACTTGGGAATGCTACAGTTGCTAGACCTCAGTGTTCTCATGCATAAACTGGGAACAGTAATCACTTCAGCACATCAGTGTTTGAATTCAAGTTGTATTGAATTTCCAGTCTTTCACTGGGTAAAGATCTGTCTTATGGACTATCTGTTAACTAGGTGTATAACTAATGTTCCTACCAAGACCATGAATTGAAAACAAAAGAGTATTTATTTGCATTCCTCCCTGGGCTTTTACCTTAGGTCTGTGAATCTTTTAAGACCATGAGTGGGTTTAGAGAATTCTTAAATGCCCAGTATTCTGCATTATTGTAGAAAGAGGGCTTATTATGATTTTCCTCGGTGTCTTGAGGGGTGTCCGTGATCCCCACATTTTAACTACTAGTGTGTTATTTTACCAAATGAACCTGAAGCTGCTTGTTTTCTAAGACTAAATCTTCTTCCCCCCACCTGCTGAACTGTACTTATTATTTCTGCACTTTGCTGAGTACACATTAGTGTTGAGAGAGGTTTGATAATCTCTTCTGGATTTTTCTTTTGAGGAAACAACCTTCAGGTTATAAATAGCCAGAAAAAGCTATTAATGCCAATTAATGAAGCAACCAAACCACAGCCACAAAAGTCGTTAACGGACGATCAACCTCACTGAAATAAGCCGGCAGAAATTACAGAGTCTGTAGTAATGTCTCTTCTGACTTGTTTGAGTAAAGGGAGTCTGAAGAGGAGTGATAGTTCCAAACAGACTTTAAAACTGAGAACAGAAAAGCGGTTGAGGCCTTGTGTTCATCATTTGAGATTGTAAAAGAGTAAGAGTTAGCAGAAACCTGCTGTACAGTTGTGGGAAAGGACTGGGCTGCTCACTGCTGCATCTCATTAATAGCTTCCCGGGTAGTAAGTGGTGTCAGAGGAAGAATGGCTCCCACAGAAGGTAGATCATCTGTGTTGTCCCATAGCCTGACTCTACAGATGGAAAGATGGACCTTTGGAAGCCTGAGAACCAAGTATTTGCAAATGAGCGTTAAAAACAACAGAGAACAAAGAAAGAAAGCCCACAAGATGGGTTAGTTCCATATATAGTTACAGGTAAAGCTAGGGCAACCAGAAGCACTCTATCTTACCTGTAGTCGGATAGGACGTGCATGTCCTAGATGAATGTCTCCCTAGAAATTCTTGCCTCTCTGCCTGCCTAAACTGGCAACTTTCTCATCCAGGGCATCCTTCATCCGAGTCTTCTACCTCCTTCTTCATCCTGTGACTTAAGAGCTCTTCTAATTGATGTAGGGCTGACATGGTCCTCCCCACTGGAAAAGAAGGAGGATGGTTAATTTCTGCTTTTGTGTCTAAAATGCTTCCAAATGGAAATCCATTGTGGCTGGCATCTTCTTGTCAGTTTCTAGGCAATCACACATCCTCTGGCCATTGAAGTAGTTGAAAGGTTTGACTTGGGCACTGAAAAAGAATTAATTTCTGTCCAAGACCAAAACATTACTTGCAGTTAAAAATAATAAGCTGTACTTTGGGGATTAGATTGCCTCAGACACTGTCTAGTGAATGATCTCAGAATTAAAATCTAATCCACTAAATGGAATTCCAGATAGTGGCTGTGGACATTTGGACAAAGTCAGCTGGAATAATTCTGTGGCAGCAGTGGTTTGAAAGGAGGAGGAATGGTACTGATTCAGAGAGATTTGGGTTGCAGGTTGTTTTATTCAAGGCCAATAAGAACCTTTTTAGTAAAGTGTTCAATATAAAATATTAACTCACCACTGGGTGCTAAGCAATTCTCGCTCGATATCTAGTGACTATTGGTTTTAATATTAATCTTTCTTGGTCTCTTTTTTGGGGCGGGCAGAGTTTGAGAACATCATATGGATGTATGAAATGGCCCCTGAGTAAAACAACAGGAACTGTAGGGCGTAAAGAAACTGAGGAATATCTTGTTCCAAGGGAGTGAATAGTACTCATTTCCAGACAACTCTGTTATAGAGGAATATGGGCCAGTGTTGCCAGAATGTTTGATTTTTCAAGAGAAGCCTAACATCGAAATTTTATGTGAAATATCCTGATTTTTAATTGATAGCAATTAATTACTTTTTTAAACTAATAGCAATTACTTTTTTCTAAACACTTGTGCAGATCAAGGAGAACACAGATTTAACCCTGCGTTAGAATTTACAAAGTACTTTTAAGTCCACATTTGGTCCTAACAACGAAACTAAAACATAGGAAGGTATGTTCTTAACTTTAAAACTAAGGAAACTGAGGGACAGAGTGTTTAAATGATGGGCCCAAAATGACACATCTATTTTGAAAAGAAAGCAGGCCCAGAAGCTAGGTGTTGACATACCTAGGCTTGAGTGAAACTCTCCCATGTCATAGATCCTTTATTATGCATATTCTAAGACTTTCTATTATTGATGCAGAAAATAGTCCTCATTCATATCCTAAGACGTTCTATGGGAATTTCATTCTTGCTCATCTAATTCCTCTGCTTTTTTTTTTTTTTTTTTTTCTTGCGGTACGCGGGCCTCTCACTGCTGTGGCCTCTCCCGTTGAGCACAGGCTCCGGACGCGCAGGCTCAGCGGCCATGGCTCACGGGCCTAGCCGCTCCGCGGCATGTGGGATCCTCCCGGACCGGGGCACAAACCCCCGTCCTCTGCATCGGCGGCAGACTCCCAACCACTGCGCCACCAGGGAAGCCCAAAATACCTCTGCTTTTGCATTGTATGTAACCTGTGTTGTCTCTCGAACAAAATCACAAAGAATAATCTCAACATTTCAGGTTTGGTCTATTTCATTTAACTGGCTTTGAGGAGTAAACAAGAATTTTCACAGGGGTATTAATTATCCTCTATCTAGTTTTTTCTTTTTTTATAATCATTTCAGCATATTCCCAGCTTGGAGGCTCTTTGCTTAAAGTCATTATGAACAAAATTATAAATATAATACCAAAAATTATTTTCCTTTTGTCAAATATGTCTCAGAACAGCCATGATAAGCCTATTAGGACAAATACTTTTTTTATGCTGAGTTGTACCTGTTATTTTCAGTTTTGTGCTGTAGTATTTAAGAGTCTGTACTTTCCAGCAGTCTCATAGTTAACCACTTCAGCAAGAATAGATAACTTTCTCTCAGTAGTTAACTAAGAAAATTACATTTCATTAAACCCAAACTTGTTTTTTGGAAGTAGGAGAAGAAACACTTCATTTCTCTAAACGCTCTTAGCAAACAGTGACTTTTATTTATGTTAGCAATCAAGAAATCCCCAAACGACCAGGTGACTTGAGGGTATTTTGATAGTCACACTATTCCCTGGTGTTCTGAAAAGTTTCTGGAATTTTTTGGTAAGCTTCTGCCTCGGAGTTTCAAAAGGGATTTGAACATTCAGTTTGAATCATCGTGTTTTGCTTCCCCAAAGGGCATTCATCAACTTTACCTGCAGCTGATGCCATTCTACACGCCAGCAGGGGTGTCCTCAGGATTACCTGTGTCTGTCCCCTTACCTGAGTTTGTTTTTTTGAAACCAGGCCAATTTTCAGGAGCTGGAAAATGGGAGCCGCTGTAATGTTGTCAAGGTCAAAGCATAGGCCGAGGCACCTGGAATTCCAAGCCTGGATCTGCACCTAGTGGTTGTGGGTGCTTGGGCTGTTTACTTAACATCTCTTAGTCTGTTTCCTCAAAGGCGTCCTGAAAAATTCAAATGAAATAGTTAGTTATGCCTTCCGCCATTTGACTTTAGTCTTCCCAAGGGCCCCTTCCACAATTATTTTTCAGTCTAAACAAAATAATATAAGCCACTAGAATAAAATTCTTTAAAAATAAACTGTTAAAAAAGCCAAAAAAAATTAGTACATTTGAACAAGAGCATTTTTTTTTAAACAGAGGATTACATCGGTGACCTCACACAAACCAACAGTGATTCATTTATTCATTTAAGGTAGTAATCTCAAGATTCAGAGGGCCCAGAAAAGGGTGAAAAGTTTTCTTGGAATCATGGAAGGAGAGAGTGTATAATATGCGCAACATTATACAGCAAGTAGAAGCAGGGACCTAAATCTGCGTCTCTTGACTCCTGGACCAGGGCTCTGGACGCCATTCTGCTCCTTCTTAATGATCTGTCATCCTTGAGCTTTCTAACCTGATCCTTACCACAGGATAATTTCACAACTTAAAACCCCACTGAAAGCACGATGCTTTGCCTTTTGTACCATTTCTTTCTACTGGGAAAGTCTGTGGATACAGGAGTCAAATTAGGCTGCATTATGATCCCATCGTTGGACTCTGAGTTTAACTTTTCCACTTGACTCGTTTGGCATTTTCCACAATGACTATTTTTATGAGATGATTCCCTATTTGGCCTTATTTTCTATGCTTAAATATACCAATCCTTGCTCAGGTCCACACACAGGAGAGAGCCTAGGAGAGCTACATAATGTCCATGCTACTTTCTAGATTTGTTGAGTGTTTTTGCAAAACATATGGATCATACTTATAAATATGTTCTTGTGCATCTGCTTCTGAGGGCAACAGCATGTTGTTAATGACTTTTATGCCATTTCTTTATTTTCAACTTCTGAAACTACATTCTCTGATTAATTTTCAGTCCAGAGCCATTTATGTTTACCCACTTGTTTCTTCTAGCATCTTACAAAGACGTAGTTGATTTTTCACCAGTTTTCTTTCAAGGAAATAGAGGATTTGTTTTCCCAGTTTGGTTGACCCACATATCATTTTCCTTACATGGCTTAGGAAGTCTCAGTTTCTCAGATGGCATTTTTTATGTATATGACTCCTCTTTAGATGGAACGATATGGTTAAATAGAGTTAAATGACATTCAGTTAGACTTTTGAAGGTGAAACTAGGGGGTTATAAATGTGGCCAAAGACTAGGTAGCTCTTCACCAAATCTATTTTTTCTCCTGGGAATACAACTAGACTACATTTTTCAACATCACTGGCAGTTAATGTGGCCCTCTGACTGAGTTCTAACCAACAGAGTGTGGGTAGAAGGGATGTGCATCACTTCCCGGTATGGAGGTTAAAAACTCTTACACTCTATTCATTCAACAAATATTTGAGTGCCTGCTATGGTCCAGGCACTAGGAAATGAGGAAAGTGATAGTGTTGACAGAAGGATGCCAACGGACAGGGTTAAAGAATATAAAGTTACTTTTTTTTTTTAACATCTTTATTAGAGTATAATTGCTTTACAATTGTGTGTTAGTTTCTGCTTTATAACAAAGTGAATCAGCTATACATAGAGATATATCTCCATACCTCCTCCCTCTTGTGTCTGCCTTCCACTGTCCCTATCCCACCCCTCTAGGTGGTCACAAAGCATCGAGCTGATCTCCCTGTGCTATGTGGCTGCTTCCCACTAGCTATCTAGTTTACATTTGGTAGTGTATATATGTCCATGCCACTCCCTCACTTTGTCCCAGCATACCCACCCTTTCCCCTTCCCATGTCCTCAGGTCCATTCTCTACATCTGCATCTTTATTCCTGTCCTGCCCCTAGGTTCTTCAGAACCTTTTTTTTTTTTTTTTTTTTTAGATTCCATATATATGTGTTAACATATGGTATTTTTTTTCTCTTTCTGACTTACTTCACTCTGTATGACAGTCTCTAGGTCCATCCACCTCACTACAAATAACTCAACTTTGTTTCTTTTTAGGACTGAGTAATATTCCATTGTATATATGTGCCACATCTTTATCCATTCATCTGTCAGTGGACACTTAGGTTGCTTTTATGTCCTGGCTATTGTAAATAGAGCTGCAGTGAACACTGTGGTACATGACTCTTTTTGAATTACGGTTTTCTCAGGGTATATGCCAAGTAGTGGGATTGCTGGGTCATACGGTAGTTCTATTTTTAGTTCCTTAAGGAACCTCCATACTGTTCTCCATAGTGGCTGTATCAATTTACATTCCCACCAACAGTGCAAGAGGGTTCTCTCTTCTCCACACCCTCTCCAGCATTTATTGTTAATTTTTTTTTTTTTTTTTTTTTTTTTTTTTTGCGGTATGCAGACCTCTCACTGTTGTGGCCTCTCCCGTTGTGGAGCACAGGCTCCAGACGAGCAGGCTCGGGCCATGGCTCATGGGCCCAGCCACTCTGCGGCATGTGGGATCTTCCTGGACCAAGGCACGAACCCGTGTCCCCTGCATCGGCAGGCAGACTCTCAACCACTGCGCCACCAGGAAAGCCCTGTTTGTAGATATTTTGATGATGGCCATTCTGACTGGTGTGAGGTGATACCTCGTAGTTTTGATTTGCATTTCTCTAATGATTAGTGATTTTGAGCATCTCTTTATGTGCCTCTTGGCCATCTGTATGTCTTCTTTGGTGAAATGTCTATTAGGTCTTCCACCCATTTTTTAATTGAGTTGTTATTTCTTTTGATATTGAGCTCCATGAGCTGTTTGCATATTTTGGAGATTAATCCTTTGTCTGTTGATTCATTTGCAAATATTTTCTCCCATTCTGAGGGTTGTGTCTTAATCTTGTTTATGGTTTCCTTTGCTGTTCAAAAGCTTTTAAGTTTAATTAGTTCCCATTTGTTTATTTTTGTTTTTATTTTCATTACTCTAGGAGATGGGTCAAAAAAGATCTTGCTGTGATTTATGTCCAAGAGTGCTCTTCCTATGTTTTCCTCTAAGAGTTTTATAGTGTCCAGTCTTACATTTAGGTCATTAATCCATTTGGAGTTTATTTTTGTGTATTGTGTTAGGTGTAGTGTTCTAATTTCATTCTTTCACATGTAGCTGTCCAGTTTTCCCAGCACCACTTACTGAAGATGCTGTCTTTTCTCTGTTGTGTGCTCTTGCCTCCTTTATCAAAGATAAGGTGACCATATGTGTGTGGGTTTATCTCTGGTCTTTCTATCCTGTACCATTGCTCTATATTTCTGTTTTTGCGCCAGTACCATACTGTCTTGATTACTGTAGCTTTGTAGTGTAGTCTGAAGTCAGGGAGCCTGATTTTTCCAGCTCCGTTTTTCTTAAGATTGCTTTGGCTATTCAGGGTCTTCTGTGTTTCCATGTGAATTGTAAAATTTTTTGTTTTAATTCTGTGAAGAATGTCAGTGGTAGTTTGATAGGGTTTGCATTGAATGTGTAGATTTCTTTGGGTAGTAGAGTCATTTTCACAATATCAATTCTTCTAATCCAAGAACATGGTATATTTCTCCATCTGTTTATGTCATCTTTGATTTCTTTCATCAGTGTTTTATAGTTTTCTGAGTACAAGACTTTCACCTCCTTAGGTAGGTTTATTCCTAGATATTTTATTCTTTTTGTTGCAATGGTAAATGGGATTGTTTCCTTAATTTCTTTCTGATTTTTTCATTGTTAGTATATAGGAATGCCAGAGATTTCTGTGCATTAATTTTGTATCCTGCAACCTTACAAAATTTGATTAGTTCTAGTAGTTTTCTGGAGGCATCTTCCGGATTTTCTGAAGGATTTTCTGTCACTGCAAACAGTGACAGTTTTACTTCTTCTTTTCCAATTTGTATTCCTTTTATTTCTTTTTCTTCTGATTGCTGTGGCTAGGACTTCCATAACTATGTTGAATAAGAGTGGTGAGGGTGGACATCCTTGTCTTGTTCCTGATCTTTGAGGAAATGCTTTCAGTTTTTCACCATTGAGTATGATGTTTGCTGTGAGTTTGTCATATATGGTCTTCATTATGTTGAGGTAGGTTCCCTTTATAAATGGGCATTGTTTAGATAAGAGGTTGGGATAAGTGGGAACATGATATTTTTATAGCTGACTTCACAAGACAAGTTATTTCAATAGAAAAGTCTTTAAGTTAAAGCCCAAGGATGAAAAACAAAGCAAAAATCTGTATATTATTCTGCTACTCGCTCTTGCCTTGATTCCTCCCATCCTCTGCCAGTGGAAATATGTCTTTCATGGTAAGTTCTTGGAAAGTAGGGGACTTTAGTTGGATTATTTGTTATATAAATAAACTGGTAAGAAATGAAAGTTCTGTTCCTGTGACTTGCAGGAAGATTATTTGCTTTCGGTATATTCTTTTGCATTGTAGATAGAGGGATTTGAGGCTCATTATGGAAAGGGTGAATATATGTTTGGGGGTGTGTGTCTCCCAGTTTTTCACAACAATCCTATCTTTCTTTGCAACACTTGTCTACTGTGTTCATTCTGTTCTTTTTCTGCCATAATACTTTCACTGTCTGATACATTACTTTATTTTCTCTCCTCCTCCCACCTCTCTCTGCTGGAATGTGAGCTCCATGAGAGAAGAGATTTTGCCTATTTTTTGATTGCTGGCTGAAAGCTCAGTGCCTAGAATAGTGCCAGACACATAGTAGATGTTTAGTAAAAGTTTACTTAATGGATGTGTAGTGGGATGGGTGAAATCCAAGAGCAAGTGGTGGGGCCTGAGGAGGATAGAAAGATATTACTACATTAAAGCATTCAAATTTATGTTTTAAAGAGCATGTAGGACAAAAATAAAATGATAAAATAAAAATCCAGCAGCCTAGACTCAGCAAGGAGCCTTCAGTTTTTCTTCCTTGTGCTAAGGCTTGGATAATCTTAACACACTGTCGTGTGTAACCAGATTTGTCAACACTATATAGGACTTGAATCCAGGGCTGACTTCTCCCCATCCAGGAAAATGACCCTAATATTTTATATGTATCCTCTGTCCCTCTGCTTTGTTGTCATGATAAACAACATCTTGGTAATATCTGATCCCAGTTCATTATAGGCTCCACGCCTTTGTTCTGCTCTTGAATAGCTCATAACTATTCCAACATGGCAGCTCCATTTGGCTCACCATGCACAGGATACAGGAAGCCATTGTAGATAGAAAAATTAGAGACTTATTAAAACCCAGAGTGTGAAATTTCATCTTTCTCTACTCCCTAGTTTAAAAAAACAAAACAAAACAAAAAAACCCCTCAGAAAACCCTGTGTGTAGCTAATTGAAAGGCTGCTTTTTCAGGAAAGAGGTCTCTTCTCTAATCACTTCCAGGATTTGGTTGGATGTGAGTGCCGTTCTGGGATTCTAGTGAGTGAATAAGTTCCCTGAGCCTGGGGGCCTACTGAAGTTGGAGCCCTAGAGGAGGAAAGCTATTCATTCGGAGCTGTCAGCACATCTTCCTCTATGAATTACGCTCTCGTACCTATCAGGATTTTTTCCTTTGTTATGGTAGAAGAATTTCAGTAAGAATGGGACCCATTCGGAGCAGGTCACTACAAACATAGATTTCCTTGTTAATACACATTTGAGCCAAAGTATACTTCTCGGTAAACAGGACTGGGAAGAAAAAGAATGGGGAGAATCAGACTGCATTTGTTTTGTGGACTTTTTGAATAGGTTCATATTAACCCAGCCAAACAAAATTACTTTTTCTACCCTGGCACTGAACCTGGGCAGCATACTTGACGTGGTAATCAGAAAGCATAAGTTTGTTATAGAAATGAGGTAACAATGTGTGTTGAGTGGGGGAGTAGGAAAAGGATAGGTTGATAAGCCTTGGCCCCCCACATTGAAGGCCCTCCCCAGAGCCCCTGAAAAAACAGGAACAGTACGCTAGGTGCAGAGATCCAGCCAGCTTTGTCTTTTGACCTTGGCTGCCACTTCAAGCATGGATTTTGTACGGAATCGGGCTGACTCCATCACTCATCCATCACTGGCCCTGAAGGCCATGGCTACCCAACAGCAAAAACAACTGAGTGATTCAGGCTGCAGCTACACCAGGGATTTCCCAATCTGTTGTTGTTTCCCTTGTTTCCAGGCGTGTTACAAAATTTCACCCACTTGGTTTTTCACAAATTAAGGTAAATATATTTTCTTAAGAAACTGAAAAAAAATTGATGCTGTTTGAAGCTGAAACTTCAAAAGGAATAAGATCACCCATCTATACAATGCCTAAGTAAATAACAGGGATCTGAAGAATTCATTCATCAGCTGGTTATTTGGCTTTCAACAGACAAAACAACCCTTTTGATGAGTTTTTTATTACTGAACAATGCCCATTTTTCGTGTTTCCTTGAGAAACATTGTATTGTATTAAAAGTGAAGCTGGATTATTATTACCAGGAAGGGATATGGATGAAGCTTTTAATCAAGGAAACACAAGCCTTTCTTTTTCCTTCCTTCCATCCCTCCCATTTTTCCTCCCTCCCTTTCTTTGTTCCTTCATTGCTTCCATTGCTGAGAGTAAAGAGTGAAGTTTTGTTCAAATCATATGAATATAGTAGTACTTTGTAAACCAGGGAGATACGTAAATACTTAGGTTTATAAAAGAACCTTTGTTTATATCACTAAGACACATAGGTAGTAGGCCTTTGAATGTTCTGCTAATAAAGAGGTAGGATGAAACCTCACTTATTTAATCATAATTCATTGTCCTTGGATTATGAACCAAGGTACATTGTCTTGGAGGTACCTGCAATCTATAGTACTTATTTTCTAATACTGCCAAAGTCTTTGCCTATTGTATCACTGTATCACTGTGGCAAATATTGTCTTCAGTGCTGATACTATGCACTTGGAAAATTACATATTATTTGTGAGCTTTAAAGTTTTAAAATCTGTATCTGTAGTATTTCCAACTTTACCAGGAAGTTGTAAGGGTTATATAAAATTACTTAGAAAAATTAGTTAACAGAAGTGATTAGCTTAGTGGTGAAGTGGAATTCTTGAATTATATAATTCGTATGTTTAATTCCAGTTGCTTTCATATTAGTTGAACAATTATAAGTAATTTTTCTTAATCTCTCTGTATGTCAACTTCTTTATCTGTGTGTTCAGGGTAATAGTATTACATTATTGATAACATTACTGTGAGAAAGAAAGTCATGGAAAACACTTGGTATAGTATAAGATACAAAATTCCTCAAATGCTATTTTATGTTCAGAAATAATTATAAAAGAGACTTAGAATACTTAGATAAACATTTCTTCTTTGTATTATCTAGAAGTCAATATATCTGAAAAGCTAAAATATTATTGCTATTCATCTAAGCTCAAAAGCAGGTTTCCTCTCCTCTCTGTAACAGTTACCTTTACATGCTTATGAGATGATCCCACCCATTTCAAGACTATATATATTAACATAGATCTCAAAATCGGTCTCCAGTCTGGACATTTCTTCAGAGTTTTGTACACTTCATATATCCAGTTGTATGTTTGTCATTTCTTCTTGGGTGAACAGCAAGCACCTCAAACTTAACTACTCTGAACTTTGGATTTCCTCTGAAATCTTTTACTCCCCAATCTTCAACTCATACACTCATCAGTTCAAGATAGAAACTAGGAGTCGGGCTTCCCTGGAGGCGCTGTGGTTGAGAGTCCGCCTGCCAATGCAGGGGACGCGGGTTCGTGTCCCGGTCCGGGAAGATCCCACATGCCGCGGAGCGGCTGGGCCCGTGAGCCATGGCCGCTGGGCCTGCGCGTCCGGAGCCTGTGCTCTGCAACGGGAGAGGCCACAACAGTGAGAGGCCCGCATACCGCAAAAAAAAAAAAAAAAAGAAAGAAACTAGAAGTCATTCTTGACTCTTCCCTCTTTTACTCCCATTCTTTATTTTACCAAGTCCTTTGATTCTACCTACATAAACTTTCTTGAATCTATACAATTTCCTTTATCTCTACTACACTCACCCTAGTTCAGGCTGACTTCTTCTTTCACCCAGACTCCTGCTAGCCTTTTATTTATTTATTTTGGAATCTTGGAATTTTATTTTATTTATTTTTATATACAGCAGGTTCCTATTAGTCATCAATTTTATACACATCAGTGTATACATGGCAATACCAATCGCCCAATTCATCACACCACCACCCCCAGCCCCCCGTCACTTTCCCCCCTTGGTGTCTATACGTTTGTTCTCTACATATGTGTTTCAATTTCTGGCCTGCAAACCGGTTCATCTGTACTATTTTTCTAGGTTCCACATATATGCGTTAATATATGATATTTGTTTTTTTCTTTCTGACTTACTTCACTCTGTATGACAGTCTCTAGATCCATCCACCTGTCAACAAATGACCCAATTTTGTTCCTTTTAATGGCTGAGTAATATTCCATTGTATATATGTACCACATCTTCTTTATCCATTCGTCTGTCGATGGGCATGTAGGTTGCTTCCATGATCTGGCTATTGTAAATAGTGCTGCAATGAACATTGGGGTGCATGTGTCTTTTTGAATTATGGTTTTCTCTGGATATATGCCCAGTAGTGGGATTTCTGGATCATACGGGAATTCTACTTTTTGGTTTTTTAAGGAACCTCCATACTGTTCTCCATAGTGGCTGTAACAATTTACATTCCCACCAACAGTGCAAGAGGGTTCCCTTTTCTCCACACCCTCTCCAGCATTTGTTGTATGTAGATTTTCTGATGATGCCCATTCTAACTGGTGTGAGGTGATACCTCATTGTAGTTTTGATTTGCATTTCTCTAATAATTAGTGGTTGAGCAACTTTTCATGTGCTTCTTGGCCATCTGTATGTCTTCTTTGGAGAAATGTTTATTTAGGTCTTCTGCCCATTTTTGGATTGGGTTGTTTGTTTCTTTAATATTGACTTGCATGAGCTGTTTATATATTTTGGAGATTAATCCTTTGTCTGTTGATTCGTTTGCAAATATTTTCTCCCATTCTGAGGGTTGTTTTTTTGTCTTGTTTATGGTTTCCTTTGCTGTGCAAAAGCTTTGAAGTCTCGTTAGGTCTCATTTGTTTATTTTTATTTCCATTACTCTAGGAGGTGGATCAAAAAAGATCTTGCTGTGATTTATGTCAAAGTGTGCTCTGCATATGTTTCCCTCTAAGAGTTTTATAGTGTCCGGTCTTGCATTTAGGTCTCTAATCCATTTTGAGTTTATTTTTGTGTATGGTGTTAGGGAGTGTTCTAATTTCATTCTTTCACATGTAGCTGTCCAGTTTTCCCAGCACCACTTACTGAAGAGACTGTCTTTTCTCCATTGTATATCCTTGCCTCCTTTGTCGTAGATTAGCTGACCATAGGTGCCTGGGTTTATCTCTGGGCTTTCTATCTTGTTCTACTGATCTGTGTTTCTGTTTTTGTGCCAGTTCCATATTGTCTTGATTACTGTAGCTTTGTAATATAGTCTGAAGTCAGGGAGTCTGATTCTTCCAGCTTCACTTTTTTGCCTCAAGACTGCTTTGGCTATTTGGGGTCTTTGTGTCTCCATGCGAATTTTAAGATTTTTTGTTCTAGTTCTGTAAATAATGCTATTGGTAATTTGATAGGGAGTGCACTGAATCTGTAGATTGCTTTAGGTAGTATAATCATTTTCACAATATTGATTCTTCCAATCCAAGATCATGGTGTATCTCTTCATCTGTTGGTATCATCTTTAATTTCTTTCACCAGTGTCTTATAGTTTTCTGCATACAGGTCTTTTGTCTCCCTAGGTAGGTTTATTCCTAGGTATTTTATTCTTTTTGTTGCAGTGGTAAATGGGAGTGTTTCCTTAAATTTCTCTTTCAGATTTTTCATCATTAGTGTATAGGAATGCAAGAGATTTCTGTGCATTAATTTTGTATCCTGCAACTTTACCGAATTCATTGATTAGCTCTAGTAGTTTTCTGGTGGCATCTTTAGGATTCTCTATGTATAGTATCATATCATCTGCAAACAGTGACAGTTTTACATCTTCTTTTCCAATTTGTATTCCTTTTCTTTTTCCTCTCTGATTGCCGTGGCTAGGATGTCCAAAACTATGTTGAATAATAGTGGTGAAAGTGGACATCCTTGTCTTGTTCCTGATCTTAGAGGAAATGTGTTCAGTTTTTCACCGTTGAGAATGATGTTTGCTGTGGGTTTGTCATATATGGCCTTTATTATGTTGAGGTAGGTTCCCTCTATACCCACTTTCTGGAGAGTTTTTATCGTAAATGGGTGTTGAATTTTGTCAAAAGCTTTTTCTGCATTTATTGAGGTTATCATATGGTTTTTATCCTTCTGTCTGTTAATATGCTGTATCACATTGATTGATTTGCATATATTGAAGAATCCTTGCATCCCTGGGATAAATCCCACTTGATCATGCTGTATGATCCTTTTAATGTGTTGTTGGATTCTGTTTGCTAGTAATTTGTTGAGGATTTTGCATCTATATTCATCAGTGATATTGGTCTGTAATTTTCTGTTTTTGTAGTATCTTTGTCTGGTTTTGGTATCAAGGTGATGGTGGCCTTATAGAATGAGTTTGGGAGTGTTCCCTCCTCTGCAATTTTTTGGAAGAGTTTGAGAAGGATGGGTGTTAGCTGTTCTCCAAATGTTTGATATAATTCACCTGTGAAGCCATTGGTTCCTGGACTTTTGTTTGTTAGAAGATTTTTAATCACAGCTTCAATTTCATTATTTGTGATTGGACTGTTCATATTTTCTATTTCTTCCTGGTTCTGTCTTGGAAGGTTATACCTTTCTAAGAATTTGTCCATTTCTTCCAGCTTGTCCATTTTATTGGCATAGAGTTCCTTGTAGTAGTCTCTTAGGATGCTTTGTATTTCTGCGGTGTCTGTTGTGACGTCTCCTTTTTCATTTCTAATTTTATTGATTTGAGTCCTCTCCTTCTTTTTCTTCATGAGTCTGGCTAATAGTTTATCAATTTTGTTTATCTTCTCAAAGAACCAGTTTTTAGTTTCATTGATCTTTGTTATTGTTTTCTTTGTTTTTATGACATTTATTTCTGCTCTGATCTTTATGATTTCTTTCCTTCTGATAAGTTTGGGTTCTGTTTGTTCTTTCTCTGGTTCCTCTAGGTGTAATGTTAGATTGTTTATTTAAGATTTTTCATGTTTCTTGAGGTAGGCTTGTATTGCTATAAACTTCCCACTTAGAACTGCTTTTGCTGCATCCCATAGGTTTTGGATTGTCGTGTTTTCATTGTCATTTGTTTCTAGGTATTTTTTGATTTTCTCTTTGATTTCTTCAGTGATCTCTTGGTTCTTTAGTAACGTATTGTTTAGCTGCCATGTGTTTGTGTTTTTTACGTTTTTTTCCCCCTGTAATTCATTTCTAATCTCATAGTATTGTGGTCAGAAAAGATGCTTGATACGAGTTCAATTTTCTTAAATTTTCTGAGCCTTGATTTATGACCCAAGATGTGATCTATCCTGGAGAATGTTCCTTGCACACTTGAGAAGAAAGTGTAATCTGCTGTTTTTGGATGGAATGTCCTATAAATATCAATTAAATCTATCTGGTCTATTGTGTCATTTAAAGCTTGTGTTTCCTTATTAATTTTCTGTCTGGATGATCTGTCCATTGGTGTGTGGGGGTGCAGTTAAAGTCTCCCACTATTACTGTGTTACTGTCGATTTCCTCTTTTGTAGCTGTTAGCAGTTGCCTTATGTATTGAGGTGCTCCTATGTTGGGTACGTATATATTTATAATTGTTATATCTTCTTCTTGGATTGATCCCTTGATCATTATGTAGTGTCCTTCCTTGTCTCTTGTAACATTCTTTATTTTAAAGTCTATTTCATCTCTGCTAGCCTTTTAATAAACATCCCTACTTCCATTCTTGCCTCTCTTTAATCTACTTTTCATACAGTGCCATACTATTCCTTTACATTAGTAAATTTGACCATGCAACCTCCAAGTTTCAAATCACTTGACACCAAGATCATAGAATAAGATCCAAAATCCTTATCTTGGCCCATGAGGCTCTGCATGGACTAGCTCTCACTCAGTAGATTCTAGCCATGTGTACCTTTTACTAGTTTTCCAACAAGGTGAGGCAAAGTTTCTTTTTGTCTTTGAACTTTTTCCAAAGCTTTGTCTTCTACCTAGAGCATTCTTCCCCACAATGTCATATACCTATGCTCTCATTTCTTAGAGCTTAAACTATAGCAACTTTCCCAGACTATTCCATCTGAATAGATATATATTCTGTTTCAGAACTGTGTTAAGTACATAGCACTTAGGCAATTTGAATTATGTAGCTTTTTCTTGGTTTTCTTTAGTAATTTTCAGGTGATTACTTAGTTTTACTTTTCATCTAGATGTTTTGGACTCATTCCTGTTGCTGATTGTGCTATGTCTATTTCATTGTTTTGAAACTGTAAACTATGAAGAAAGAGTTTTGTCTGTTCATAGATGACAGAATATCTGGGATAGTGCAGGGCTTGTCTTAGAAACTCAGAAGTATGTGGAAAAAACTTACTTAAATTAATCATTGGTTGTGGTCTAAAAAGATATTAAAATTTAGAAGACTTTGATTGTTTCCATGAATGACTTTTATGACCTAGAGGTGGTTAAACTTTTCTAGATTCTCATTATTTTTTCCTATAAAATTAAGAAATAGAATAATGTATAGGGTCATTTTATATCATTACTACATGACTTTATCTTTTTATCTGTCCTTTTATTGAAGGAAATGAACAAAAAGCTGATAATAGGTATACAAGGTTGAATCTCAAAATTTTATTCTAGGAAAAATTATTTGTATGGGGTGAGTTGGTGAAAAGTGGTACCTACTGTTCTCGTGAATCTCAAAGAAGATAATTGTATGATCCAATGGCCCAGTGGTCCAGTAGATTTTGATTATATCTATTTTTCCTGCCTTTAAACTACACACACACACACACACACACACACACACACACACACACACACACAGAAAAATACTTCTGTCTCCTTAAGTATAATTTTATCTTTAGTAATTTTCAGGTGATTACTTAGTTTTACTTTTCATCCAGATGTTTTGGACTCATCCCTGTTGCTGATTGTGCTATGTCTATGTCATTGTTTTGCAACCTTCTTCATAGGCACATCTTCTTGGTCTTCTACTTATTGTTGCATTTTGAAGCTTCTCCTGTTCTCATTATCTCATTCTTCCCTAAGTCCCAACTCAGTGGAAAGCCAATGGAGGACCTAGCAGAGGACAGTGGCTGAATTGGGGATGTATTTTGAAGATAGGTGACTTAGGGGGACAGGGAGGAGAAGGGGATGGCCCTGTATGAGTTCTTGCTTCCCTCAAACTCTAATTGGGGGACTTCCCTGGTGGGGCAGTGGTTAAAAATCCACCTGTCAATGCAGGGGACACAGGTTCGAGCCCTGGTCCGGGAAGATCCCACATGCCACCGAGCAGCTAAGCCTGTGCACCACATCTACTGAGCCTGAGTTCTAGAGCCTGTGGGCCACAACTACTGAGCCCATGTGCCACAACTACTGAAGCCCACATGCCTAGAGCCCATGCTCCACAACAAACAGAAGCCACCACAATGAGAAGCCCGTGCACCTCAACGAAGAGCAGCACCCGCTCTCTGCAACTAGAGGAAGCCCAAGTACAGCAACGAAGACCCAACACAGCCAAAAATAAATAAATAAATAAAATTTTTTTAAAAAGGCACTCTATGAGGCACTATATTTTGTGAATCTTTCACTCAGCTCTGCAAACTGAGACTATTTAACTGATTCTAATTAATCACATACATTTCTGGCCCTTTTGCTAATTTCAAAAGTTTATCTACCTAGAAATGCTGCTCTTCATTCTTTAGATAGGACAATTCATAGCTAAGGCGGTGACTCTAATATAAGATGACTGTGTATCTCCATGACAGTCTTGCTTTGGTGTTGCGAGTTTGCCTCAGGCTCAGCAAGAATTAGAACAGCTCTGAGAACAGTGTCTGTCATCTACTCCTCTACTCGACTCAGGGGAGCCAAGCTCATCCTTCTCCTTTACAAAGCTTTGGTGGATAAAAGCCTCTCTTAATATCTGAACATAACCAAAAATTCTGAAACTGACAAAACACAGGAGGGATAAGAGTATATAAACTCTCCCTTGCTGTACTATGTTATAGACTAATAACTATTATTATATATTTTTGTAGTATGCTTCATTTTAAATTCACATACAAGTGTCATCAGGTATACAGTTTCTGTTAAAATTCTTAGGATTTAAAGTATTTTTTCTTTTTTATGCACTTTGGTACTCTGTATTTTTAATAAGTCTGATATGTTTTATTTATTTTATTTTTTTGCGGTACGTGGGCCTCTCACTGTTGCGGCCTCTCCCGTTGCGGAGCACAGGCTCCGGACGTGCAGGCTCAGTGGCCATGGCTCACGGGCCCAGCTGCTCCACGGCATGTGGGATCTTCCCAGACCGGGGCACGAACCCCTGTCCCCTGCATCGGCAGGTGGACTCTCAACCACTGTGCCACCAGGGAAGCCCAAGGAAGAGAGAAGTAAATTCTTTGCCTAGGGTCACATGGCTTATGAAGTTGGATTTTAACTCAGGCAACCTGGCTCCCAGGTCAATCCAAGAATTGGCCTTGCTTTCACCTGCTCCCCACTCCCCCTGTTCCCCCCGCTTCTTTCTCTCCTATTCTCTTTCCACTGTACAATGGAGGAAGAAATAAAGAAGGTGAAGTTATAGCACATTTCATAGGTCACAAGGAGACAGGAAGGCTAAAACAAGCCTTTCCTTAATTAACTCTGATGGGCCAAGCAGCATTGGCTGATGACAATTTGGTGGAAGATGAAGAAAACCCTGAGGAGAGTTGGGGTGAAATTGTTATGCTAAGCACAAGATCTTATACCGTGCACGTTTGTGGTAAGAGACAAGGGAGTTGGGGATATCCATTGGCAGGGAACTTGCCCTCTCCTATAGTGAGAATATTTAGAAAGGAGGTGTATGATAGGCGATTTCAAAAAGTCGTGATTTCTCCTAAGGCTGTATTATTGGTAATAATGCTTTTTGAAATATAACCATTAGCTAGCCATAAATAAGACTTAAGCTTGGTTTAAATAAATGTCATATAATAGCTAACATTTATTAAACGACTAGTATGTACAGACATTGTTATGTTTTTCCTGTTTTAACTCATTTAGTTGTTATAACTAAGAAAATCAAGATTATACTGTTTTACAGATGAGGAAACTGAGTCAAGAGAGGCCAAGTCACTTGCCCAAGGTCACACACAGTCATGGCTGGTGCAGAGTGCTGATATGAAGCCAAACTGCGTGGCCACAGAGCCCATGCTCTTAACCCAAACATTTCTACAACAAGGGCACGTGTATCTGTTTGCTTGGCATATGGTAGGCACTCAGTAAACATTAGTTTAGTTATTAGATTACATGGATTCTAGCTGGTACTGTCTTCCATCACAGATTCAGTGTTTGTTTTTGTTTTTATATTAGGATAACCGTTAAATTAAAATGAAAACTTCAAGCCAGAATTGTAAAGTGGAGCAGAAGTAAAAACCACAGAAACTTTCACAACAATAGCTTCAGTTTTTTTACAGCCTACCAGTCATTTCAGCCATTTTTCAAACATGCTGCTCTCACACGTCTGTGAAGGTGCAGGGAGACCTACTGCTTGGAATATCTTGTACTACTCTGGCTGATTAGTTCACTGTTCATCTTTCAAAAGTTGCATTTAATAGCCTCTTATATGAAGTTTGCGTCCTTCCTCTCCAGTCACCAATGACTTAATTCTCCCTCCTCTAAGCTGACCAGCTGGTAGATGTCAAAAAAAAAAAAAAAATTATACTGCCTTATCTGCAAGGAAGACTTTATTCAAGGCTACTGCAATAGGGGAGTGAGACTGCACTCAACTCCACTGAAACAAAAGGTGGGAGGATTTTTAAGCACTGGATGAGCTAGTGAAAAAGTTCTGGAGGAGGTTAGCAGGGAAGTTGGTCAATGTCATTAGGCTATCTGTGTTTCCTAACTTTTGCTAACTAAAGTTACATTCCTACCTTCTCACAGAAACTGGAAAATTAGGGATACTATCTTTCTCAATGATTATATTTCAAAGGGATGGCTCCCAAGTCCTTGAGAAAGACTTTGCTGGGCCACACAACTGTCAAGCTGGGAGAAGATTTGCATCTCAAAGGAGCCATGAAAGAATTTACAATGAAAGATTCCTAAAGTAAATGCTTTAAGTAAAAGAGAGGTCAGGGGCCTACAGTCCAACGTTTATTCAAGTTGAGGTGAACTCCCAGGCTTGGTTGTAGCATAAACATTTTTCATAGCAGTTTTCATTGTATTATAACCAAATCTGTTGTAGAGTGTGAGCCTCTTACACATAAGAAGCTTTAGCCTGCCTACACCAGGTTCAGTGGCTGGCTCATGGAAATACCAGTAATTGGGTATTGAATGAACAAACGAAGACCCCAAACATCTGTAATAAAAGGCCCCAGGTACCTGGTGTTTTAGTTCTATTTTTGTCCCCAAATGCCTTTTGGTATAGACTTTCAACTGACATGAACTGAAAGGAGAAAGTTTTCTCTTATGTACTTTTTCTCCAACATAAATCAAGTTGAAGGAATCTTGCTGAGAGAAAACGTTAGGCGTTATCCTTATTGCTGACGACAGTCCTGTCAAAACTGTCTTTTTCAATAAGTGCCTCTTTTGTTCTCTCTCTGCTTTTTGGTAGAGCTGTCTTGTTAGGCCCCTCCACCATCTCTCGTGCATTGGCTCACAGACAGAGAATACATACCAGGCTATTTCACACTAAAAATGCAATTTCCAGAATCTCTTGGAAAGTTAGAAGCCTCATTCCTGCTGGGAAACAGTTGGTGCTGAGGGGTGGCTCTGGCCCTAAGACCAGGCACTGCATACCTGTTCGTCACTATCCCTGCCGTCCCCGACTCCATTTCCAATCCACACCCAGTCTGCTCCACTCAGTTTATCACTCACCTGGTACAAGGTCAAGCCGATCATTTCCTTTCCCCAGGACTCGATTCCTTCATGTATTAAGAGGGAATAATAGTACTCTATAGGAAATTAAGGAGAACAAATGGGATTTTACTAATGGTCTATGCTATTTAGATATTCCACACCCAGTTCTTTTTTTAAATTGATGTCATATAGCATCTCTCCTATATTTGGCTTTGCTTTTTCTTGTGCAGCTGTGTACTGTCTCCCAAATTGACCTTTTAACACTGAGATGCTCAGATGCACTCTGTACTTCTTTCCTCCGGTTGGCTAACAGTCAAAATACTTCAGGCTGTGATAAGGAGAGAAGATGCAAGACACAATTTAAGGAAAGGGAAGGAAAAGAGAGGAGAGGAGAATAGAGAAGAGAATAGAGTTAAATGGCCTATGTTTCATAGTCAAGAATAAAGCCCATTCTGTTAAGTATCAGAAATACAGTTTCTGGAATTCCTTTCTGGTGATTTTCTTTTTAAACAAGTACAGTCTATATACTTTCTCTTTAATTAAACTGCCATTTCTAATCCTAATCTTTGAGAAACCAGAATAGCATCCACTGGTTTGAGGGAAAAACGGTGCCTTAGACTTTGTTTCCGTTGGCAGAGTTCGGAGATGAATGGCAACAATTATATAACTCTTTCATTCAGGAGATCCTTGCTATGGAATATTTTGATAATTACCTCCATTTCACACATGTTATCCTGCTTAGACACGTGAGAAACAGGTTGCTTCCTCACTGCAGTGAGATGGGGAGAAAGCGGCAAAGTCTAATCTGGCCTCTGATAGTGACTGGAGGGGAACTTGCTTTGCGAAGCAGTTGAAAGAATGAAGAAATCTTCACCTCTAGAACAGTGTAAGCAAGAGAAAGCAGAGGAGAGTACTGGGAGGGGTAGAACACTTCACAACTTTGTTAATCAGTTATGAGTGTGTTAGACATTTTTTGGAACTCTGAGGAATGGAAGTCCTATCCAGCTTATGGAAAACAGGCCCTAAGAAATGATCAGCTTCTTCAGATCTACTTGGAAGGTAAAGGAAAAAAATTGAGAAGGCATTGTAATTTGTTGACTATAAATATCTTTGGAGATGTGCAGATCTGGATTTGAAACTCACATCTAGTAGTTGTTAGTTATGTGATCTTGGGCAAGTTACTTATCATCTCATTCCATCCGTCAAAAATGGGGGACATGATGTTTCCTTTGAAGATCGATCTAAATTTTAGAGATAATGCGCTTGACGTTTTTACAAATGTTAACGAATCTAGTTCTTGATAAAAAAAAAGTGCTCAAATTATACGATAGTTTAAGATGTAGATTTTCTGACGGAGGGGTTGGTTGAGGGACTATGGGAAGTATGGGAGTTAGGGAAGAAAGAATGAAGTAAAAGTAGTTTTTTTTATCTTTTTGTCAATGAATTGACGACAGCTGTAAAAATGTCTTAGGGCGTGTCTTCCTGTACATAGTAGGTGATAAATAAAGCATATGCTTACTTCCACCTGTGTATCTTTGGACCAAAAGAGTCTTTGGTTTCCTATGACCCTGGAGACAATAGATAGTTTATTGGTTTGTCAGTTCTCCTAAGGGAATGCTTTCATCAGTAATTCAGTATTTTGTTTGCTCTCTTCATATTTTATGGATACATTAGACATTTGTTGTTACATTTTGGGCATGCAAATCCAATTCCCCTTCCTACTTTGTGGAGATTTGCCATTTTGAAATGTATTGTTAGAACGCAGTGCCACCTACTACTAAAAATGCCTGAGGGCAGACAGTCTAAGACTTACTCTGGCAAAGAAGGGGCATGCTGTCTTGGTTTGTCCATGATGATTCACTCACCTGGGATTTGAACCTGGAGAGATTGACAAAGATTCATTGAATAGTTAGGACTTACTTGTGGTGGTGGTAGGGAGCGGAAAAGCCTGGCATTTTCTAGCAGAGCTAGTGCTTAAGCTTTTGTGGTATTCCTGTGCATTTTAAAGCATGCGCTTCCCTTTATAAGCGTCCATCCTATTAGTTCTATAAGGCCATCTATATCCTCCAATAAATCCTATATTTTGCCAGCCAAAGGTAGCAAAAGTGGTATTTTATTGAATCCTGTTAAAATGTTTCCTCCACAGCTCGGGTAACCAATCAAATATGTTTTATGTGTGTGCAGTTTTAACATGATATGGGTTTATCTTGTTGCACTCTTATATCTCTAAAAAAAACCTCTATATAGCAAGTCTCCTCAACAGGTTGTTTCTGCAAATGTTATATTTTCAGTAATCATGCCTCATCTTTTTGGAAGCTGCTATCAACAAAGCTTTGTCTTCTATTTTATGGTTCAGAAGAAAAAAAAGGCAGCCAGTATCGCTAATTAATCCCTCTTTTCCTATGACATTTTACCATTTCAAAGCACTTTTTTTTTTTTTTCTCGGTACGCGGGCCTCTCACTGTTGTGGCCTCTCCCGTTGCGGAGCACAGGCTCCGGATGCGCAGGCTCAGCGGCCATGGCTCACGGGCCCAGCCACTCCGCGGCATGTGGGATCTTCCCGGACCGGGGCACGAACCCGCGTCCCCTGCATCGGCAGGTGGACTCTCAACCACTGCGCCACCAGGGAAGACCTCAAAGCACTTTTATAATTTTTATTTCCTTAAATCTTTAGAAACACCTTAGTAGTTAGACAGGCATGATGTTATTGACTCCACACTCCGGATAAGAAAATGGCAGCCTGGAAGAGTTCAACCCACATTGGTCAAGATCACAGGCATATTAAGTGGCACAGTAGGATTTTTCACCTAAGGGGTCTGGGTCCAAAACCAAGACTGTTTGTGTGACACTCTAGCCACCTCCCTTTCTTTATTATGTCTTTGCCAGCACACTCTTCAGTGTTACCACCATCACCACCAATTCTTTGCTCATTTTCCCAATTCTTTGCTCATTTTCCTTTGCTTTTTACTAGCGACTTTGGGGGAAATCAAAATAATTCCCGTTTAGAAAAATATTAAATGCTGCCACATAAAAAGATTATAATGATGGGAAGTAATAGTAAAATTAAAAAAAAACCCACAATAAAATGTGTAACAGTCATCTTACTCTACAGACCAGAGCCCAAGGAAAACTACTGCCTTGTAAGACTGAATGTATCTCCAAACATCCAGTTATTTGAATGAACAAATCAAGAAGTTTTCTCTAACATCTAGTTTGTCTGACGTTTATACCCGGTCAGATAGCTATTTTGATAACACTGACCAGTTAATTCATTCAAAAATGCTCACAAAGTGTATATTAATGCACTATTTAAGGATCTTCCTAGTTGAGTACATATTATATATCAGTTATCCAACCTTCCATCAAGCACATGCTGTGCTTCCATTGTGAATTAAGCATTATGTCAACTATTGAAGGTACATCATCAACATCACTGTTGTATAATGTCTCAGATTATTGAACACTACGTTAATAATCATTTTAGTCCATTATTTCAGTTAATTTTCACAACCATCCTGTGATTTAGGTAGTGTTTCCATTTTAGGCTGAGGGAACTCCAGCTCAGAAGTCAAACAACATTCTTCAGGTTGCATAACTTTTAGGTAGTAAAAATTAGAATATATTGACAATACTTAGTGTTTACCTTCAAGACATTTGTAGTTTTGTATAGGAAGACGATAAAGCGTGCTTCAGTTTTTTTTTTAAACAGATTTCCCCAGTTGCTTCACCTAGTTTAGCTAGGTTGACATCCTTTCTTCCAATCCTGGGAAAAACTTTTTTAAAAAAAGGAGTAAAATAGTTACTATGGAGCCCCATTATATATGGTTAATTTACATTGAGGAGTTATTAGCAACATTAATGTTTTTGGTCTCTGAAACTGGAAACATTTTCCTTTCCCCTTTTCCTTTTCTTAACATGCACACAAATCTTGGATCCTATGATTGCCTTTCTGTGAGCTTGGTTTATATGAAGATGTGAAGAGCCTTTCCACATAGGCTTCATCTACAGGTCAGTTTTTCAGCAAACCATTTGTATATATTGAGGCCATTAAGGGTCAGATACTGCTGCATTCCTGCCCTGGCTCACATATATAGGGTATTATTCAGATTTGTCCTTTCTTTCACTCTTCTAAAATATTTTCTTGCCTCTCCAGAAGCTGACTCCTTCATCTCTGTGGGACTTTCTGCACCTTATCATTTGGCCCTCGCAATCATTTCCTAGAGGAAAGACTATTTTTCCATTTTCTGATCATCTTCATTATGTCCTTGCAGACTCATTGTTCTCTTTCCAATTTTAAGACAAAAGGATGCCACTGGTAGCATTAAACCTCGAAACACATCAACGATAGGACTGTATATGTTCCTGGGCACAATTTTCTTGGGTTACATCTGATTGTAGCACCCCCATATTTAAAATCCTTCAGCTGAGGTCCCCAGTGTCCATCAGTATAAATTCCAGACTTTTTCATTTCAGGATCTTAAGAATGCTTCATGATTTGTCTTGTTTAATTTTTAGACCTTATATTTCACTACATTCTTCCTTGGGCACAAAGCTCAGTTTTCATTCTGAATTTTCAGTTCTTCAAGTGCAGCAGCTATCGCTGGTCTTCGAAACCCTCTGCATGTATTTTAATCCCTTCTTGGACTTTTAAACTCCTAGTGATATAAAAACTGATTCTTGTTCTCATGGTAGTTATGTTCTATGAAGTCCCAGCAACACTGCATTACCAAAATGAACTATTTCCTAGGGGAAACACACATACACACGCGTATGCATATACATACCTCACGTAGATTATAACCTTAAATCCTAAAAGCAGCTCGTCCTGGTAGATTCTATTTTCTACCAGGATTATTATTTTACAAAAGAGAAAATAAGGTTCAGCAGTGTTAAGTGACTTGTGTGAGGTCACCCCACTAACAGGTGCCGGAGTTGGGATTCAAACCCAGTCTAACTGGCTGGTGACAGAGCATCTTGCACTGTCCTGCACAACCCTTTGCAGTCTCCACCTTCTGGCCATCTGTGAGCTGAAATGAGGAGGCATAGCATCATCTTCTTCCATCTCTGTTGGGAACATGAGAGTCTGGACACTGAAAACTTTTGCTGCTCTGCGAATGTCTATGAATAAGCCAGGACGAATTGAAAGTATTATGAGAGTTACAAATAAATTTTAGTGATAATTTTGCAAATACAGAATCCATTGATAATGAGGACCAAACTGTACGTGTCTCAACTGCCACCCTTGGACTGAGTTTGATATTCCTGCTCGTGCTCTTGAACTTCCTCTATCATAGCCCACTATTAAAATTGCTTATTTATTTTCCTACCCTGAGAGTATGTAATCTATAATAGGAACTTTTCTATATTGGCCATCATTGTATTTCCAAGTCCTATTCCAGTGCTTGACACATAATAGAAGCTCAAAAAGTGGTTGTCGACTAAATGAACTAATGAGAAAAAGTACAAAGCATCCCACGCTGCCATACTTGTAAAACCATCTTCACAATGAAGTTTTAGTTAATTTCTGGCTAGGGTCTTCCCAACAAAGGAGAATGGGCAAATGCTTTAGGATGCCTTGTTCAGCTTTCCTACAGTTCTTGTGAAAGACAATGATAATGAAGAAACTGAAGTTCTGGGTGTTTCCTCTGTTGCTTCCACATACTAGGAAAGTCTCTAACATGGGTCAGAGGAGTCCTTATTTCAAAGAGTTTAAGTATTTCCTTGAGTTAGAAGAGATTTCTCCCTTTGCCCAACACACCCATAGAATAATAGCTGTACCACAAGCTTAAAAAGGAGGCTGACAAGTTCAATTTCCAGGTCTTGTCTTTGAATATAGAGAAATTGTCCAACGGCACAAATGATGTGTTAATCTCTGAAGAAGTTTGACAAAGTCAAAATCAAAATAACCCTGTGGCTAATTTTAATCAAGCCATTCTGCTCTCAAAGGAATGATGATTGTCTTAGAGTAAGAACAAATATATTGCAAAAGGAGGAATAAACCTTAATAAAATGGGGAAAATTTCATTTTTATGAAATAAAATCCATTTAAAAAAACTTATGTCACACCTGATAGAAAATGAACCAGCCCTTGATATGATTATGACTAACATTGAGCAAGCCTAAGAGGTATTCCTCCTGCACCTTTTTTTTTATGGGTGGTGTCAAAGCTCCCATGGGAAATTTGCCCTGGCCACATATCAAATCGTTATAGGAACCATGGACTGAGCCCTCAGCCTCTGGCCTGCAGGTTAGGGCCTTCTATATCAGTCTGCGCTTCTAATTTCAGCTATGTTTATCTTGAATATAAAGCTTGGCAAGAAATTCTAGCCCAAATGTAATTACACTGTGATCATTCCAAAATTTTTACAAAAGTATGTTTTCCTCATTCCAATATTGAATTTCTTTCTGGGTTCCCATTTTCATAATTATCCATCAGATGAGTGCCTCAAAAACTAAATAACTTTTGTTAATTTGAGTAACTTAGTTACAGAAATCAAAATAGAACCCTGATTCTAACAACTGATTTAATCTTTCTGAGCAAGAGAGCTGTTATATAGGCTTAAGACTGTTTGGGAAGGAAGTACCGACCATTTGCCAACAATAACTATCAATGATAGACAGTAAAATTGCCTCTGGTGACAAGTCTTCTCAAGGTGCACCTAAATTGGAAATAATTTGCATAGATCTTACTCTCCATTCCTATGATGGTCTATAGCTGTAAGAATGTTAATATGAGATGTTCTTACTCTAAATTGATTATTACTAATACATTATTAGTAAGTTGGCTTTTCAATTTTGTCTCTAAAAAGTCTCAATGTTCGGAATGTCAGTCAGTTTGAAACCTAATAACTTGGCAAGTATGTTCTTTAACACTTGTGATAATTTCATTGACTTTAACTTTTGTCCTCCAAGTTTTTTTTAAAGCTTTATTTGTTCTTAAGTATAATAGTTATTAAAGCCATTTATTTTTTAAATAAAATATTTATGGCTAGTCCCAGATAGCTACATCCCCTTAAAACGTTGTCCTTTCTTCTTCTTTTGTCATTTTTTACCTCTGAGTTTCAGTGTATCTTCCTAATTTTTCTTTCACCTTCCTGTTCTTCTCACCTTCACTTTCTTTTCTACCTTTTTTCCCCCTACCTGTCATCTCTGATACAAGGAATTAAAAAAAAAAACAAAACGAATAAATCAGAGCTTCTTCTCAGACATTTCTCTTAATAATTTGGATTCTCAAGTCAATTCTCAGAATGAATCTATACATTTAAATGACTCTGTACACCCAGAGGGTATATTGTTAATAGCCGTAATAGCTGTCAACTAAAATTTTTTTGTGTTTGATGGAATGCTTGTATTAAATACAGTCAACAGAGGAAAGGTAAAATTTTCCCTGAAGAAAAATATAATCTTAGTATATTAGTCAAAAAAAAAATTTAAAAAATAGCAAAGAAAGTTAGGAGGTCAGTCTAATGAAGTTTTGATATTTTTAACTTTTATATTAGTCTCTTTTTGTTAGATTTCATGCTTTACACACAGGAATTGTTGGAAAGAGTTTGAAATCTCTTTGAGTACTATTTTTTTTTTGTGGTCTATCAGTCATTCCTGCACACTTGATAATACTGGGAAGTTTGTAGAAGAAACACTATTTTATGATACTCTGCCATAGTTCATCATTGGAATCAATTGTCAAAGCATTTACAAGAATTTAGAGGGATTTTCTTTGGCGTGGCCATACATGTAAATTTGGTTATGCTGACCTCAAACTCAAATCTTCTAATAAAATCTGAAATATATGACTTGCCTACTAAAGAGAGATTTTGAAAGTTGTGATGGTATTTGAAGAGTTATTTAAGTTTAGAAGAAAGAATGCATGTGTTGAGTTTAATGTTGAAACACTGCCTTGTGTCACTTAGGTAATCAGTATTTGTACATTTATCACAATACAACACAAAAGAATCCTTACTTCCTTAAGGAAGAAAATAAGTGCAAATTCTAAGGTGAAGATTCTCAAGAATCTCACTAAAATTATGGCCCAGAAGATGAAATCACTTTAAAGCACTTTAAAGAAGTGCTCAAGACTTGAGTATATTTTAGTTTGCTTGACCTTGAATTTGGAACTCTGAACCTGCATGGTTGTATGCGTAACAGTTCCTATAACTGTTAAACTAACTCAGTTGAAAACAGTCATTATGATGTGCTGGAAAACTGCAGTATGTGGAGACGAAAGATAGCCATCCAGAGATGTGCATGTCTGAATCTCTGGTGATGATAATGAACAAGTTATTTGGTTGCACCCAATGTTACTACTCATTGTTCCCCTGGAAAGTACACATAATCTCTCTTAATAATGGCACATGTGACTATTGTAAATCCCTGTCTATTCTCATTCTGGGATACAAAGAAAGAATATGGCAGCTGTCCACACCCCCGCAATTCTCTCAACATGGAGAGGAAATGGAGTCTTTTTGCCTCATGGAACAAGGAGGAACTCTAATTCCTTTATTTATTCAACAGTTTTTGAATGCATACATTGATACAGACATGAGCTACCCATGGGTTTATGTTTCTGTCAGTTCCTTTCCCATCTGGAACTCAGGCCTGACTTAAAAATTCTCTAGTAAATGACGGGAACACATGTTAAACCCATTGTTCCTACTGATTTTCAGTCAAATTTGCTCTACGGTAACAGAATTATTTTCTTATTCTAACAACTCACTTTCCATGCAGCAACCAGAGTGATTTTAAAAAATCTGGTTACAAAATGCTCCTGGTTAGAGTCACTAAATGTTTCCAAATTACACTTAAAATTAAAAATAAGTCCTTACCCTCTTCTACAAAGCCTTACATGATCTCTCTAACATCATTTTTTACTAATCCCTTCCCGGACTACTCAGTTCCAACCAGTTCCTCAAATAGCCCTCTTCCTGATGCAGGAACTTTGCCCAAGCTGTTTTTCTGCCTGAACATTGCCCCATGTCTTCATCTCAGCCTAGATCTTTGCATGAAGGTCATCTTTTCAATTTTTAAGGTTGTAGCTTGCATCATTCTCTCATAGTCTTCCCTATATTCTTTGTAGTATTTATTGTAATCCTAAATCATATATCTGCCTATTTACTTTTTTGTCCACATTCAAGACTAGATTAAAACAAAACATTCCCTGCCTTCATGGGTTTTACACATAGAACGTATTCAGTAAGCAATGAGAATAACTAAATGAATGAACAAACAGCTTCAGCACATGAGTGAGTTCAGTACGTGTAGGCTTCTAGAGAGTAAGAAAAAGGTAGACATTCTACCCAAGAGCTTTCTCACCCAACCATGAGACATTTGAGTGGCAAATTATGAATGAATGGATGTACTGTATAGTGGGATAGATCCACTTCTTGAAGGGATGACTATAACTGTTTAGATAGTCCCAAGGAGACTCTATAAAGGCTACCGAATGAGCAAGAATTTTTTTTCCTACCACAACCTGAAGTGGGGCAGTGCATAGACCTGGACTGCGTGTGTGTGTGTGTGTGTGTGTGTGTGTGTGTATATATAGAGAGAGAGAAGGCTGATCTTCAAATATGAAAGCAGAACCTGAGAAACTGTTTCTTGCGAAAAAAGACAGGCAGTTGAAGACCAGCCCATTTCAGACAAGGAGATGTGGAATTGTACAGACCTGACGTATTGGTCCAATTACAAACCCTGCTTCTCTCCTATTGTAGTGAGGAAATGAATTCTCTGTTCTATAGTCCAATTACTTCAGGATTTCATTCATTCACCCAAGTATTCAAAACATCCATCAGTGTGTTTATTAAGCATCAACTACATGCCGGACTCTAAGAAATGTGCCTGTAGTAATGAACAAAGCTACTTTTATAAAGCCATGAATTTAGTTAGGTCATTAAACACATCATAGTAAAGAATGATGGATATAAAGAAAGGAAAATTTGCGGATTTAGGGAATATTGGAATATAAGCCTTAGCTGAGGCATCAACATTATAGTAACATAAAACTAAATGCCTAGTATCACATACTTTATCTCATTTAATCCTTCTAACAGCCTACAAAGATGGTGCTAACTCTAGTGGCAAATTGAGACTTGGTGTTGTGTTCTAAAGCTTGTTTACTAGGGACACTTAATTTTACTTGTAAAAAATTTTTACAAGAGAATGCCTTTAACTCTTATCCTAATTTTAAGATCATCTGTATACTGTTTGAAATAAGACCTTAGTAAGTTCATGGTTAATGGCTTAACTATGGTTTATTTGATATGTCAACCTGTTGACAATGCTTCTGTCTTTAAGTGACAAAGCATAGTTTTCTACAATGAATATTTTAACAATAGTTTCCTATAGATTTTTTTCTTAGTCTCAAGTTTATAAGTCCTTGGAACTATGAAATTTCTCTGTTCTAGGACATCGACTCTCTGGTAACAAGATACAGAACAACTATAGATTTTATTTACCTGTGTGTAAATATTTGCTCACCCTCATTATCTATTTGCAATTTGTTTTGTCACCTCTAGCACCTGAGCCAACTGTCTTCTAATTATTTTGATGGATTATGGCTTCTAATTTCAATTAGAAAGAAATTCATCCAGGGCTAAGTTAAAGAATGAGACATATAACCTACCTCATCCCACATTAATAGATGAGGGAATTCAGATCCAGTGAAATTCACTCTGTCTCACAGCAAAATGAAGCTTATTTGAAGCTCAAGCTCTTTCCGCGATGATGCACTGCCTCATGCTTTTTTTTTTTTTTTTTTTGGTACCCTGCTGAGAATGTTCTACTTTTCAATTTCTGGAATAATTTTCTGACTTAATATGTTTCTGCTTAGAGGGTTTTCAAGCATTCCCCCTCTAGATTCGTCTTCCTTTATGGTCTCTGTCTCTCTCTCAAAGAATTTTTTGAACATAAAGTTTGACCACCAAAGACTCTTCTGCCAATGTACAGTTGTACGCAGTCATTTCTGGTAAAGTTCTAGTTTTGTGTAATGACATTTTCCATCATAGGTATATTCTCATTAAGGTTGGTAAATCCTACCATTTCTTGCTGTATGGTTAGACTTTAAAACATATGTGATAATAGTGGTTCAGGGTCTTGGCTGAATTCCTGAGTCAAAAGGTGTGTCTAAGTGGATGGTTGCTTTGTTGACTACTGAGCAAATCTGAAGTCTGTGCATCCAGTTCAGGATTCCATTTCTAGGTGTCCCCTAAAGTTTGCAAGTTAATCTTCAAAAACAATAGGTTTGTGTCTTTTGGAAAGTTCCCAAGGACCATAACTCTTAAATTTTCTCTTGCTTTCATAGTTTGGACAGTTGTTATTGTGCTAAAAGATACTGTTAGAAATCTTTTTTTTTAAGGATTTTCCTTTTTGATCATGATGTTTGTGAGTCTTAGAAAATGGTTCTTCTCAGAGTTACTCTTAAATTACCTTTAAATTCTGTAACATGGTTTCTAGAGTTCAGGTTTTTTTCTAACGTATGTGCAAATATGCTCTTTAAGTGTCCTATCTGTGTTGTCCCATGTTTACAGGGAAGATGTTCAGATGATCTTTGCTGTAACATATCAAGTCCAAGAACTTCTTAGAAAAAATGTAGCCTTGGTGTGAATTAGATGGATTGAAAAACAACAACAACAAAAACAACAGGCTTTTGGCAGATACAGTCCTGTTCCAGGGCACCAGGCTTCACAAGCAGAGGGCTGGCTGCAATGCAGCATTTGAATAGTACACAGACTGCACGGCTCTCCATGGCTGTCCTGCAAGGGCATTTGGATCTAAATTTTGCTCACCTGCTGAATGTAACTTACATGCTTCCCAAGCTAAGTATGTGTGTCCTAAGTTCAATAGGCCAATGTGTACTTCAGTGGGTGGATTGGCTGAGGTCACAGTTCTTTCTAATACTTCACAGTAAGCACAAAGAAGTAAGGCTGGGAAAGACTACTGCCTAGGATGTTTCATTTTGCGGTACACGTATTTGGTTTATCAGAAACTGAGACAAGGTCCCTAAGAGTCTTTCGTTTCACATGAAATGATCAGACACTAAATTTGTACTAAGAAGTGAAGATACACCTAGCAAGTTTTGAATTGTTCATAACCTTCCCTAAGGCAGAGAGCATGCCTTCTTCATCTTTCTATCGCCACAGACTAGGCGGGGTCTAATACAAGGTAGATACTTGATGAATATTTACTAAATAAACACAGAGCTGTTCAGCATTCCTAATAATATAACCCAGATGGGACAATTTTCCTATCCAAATAGCCACCTCCCCCAAACCTGATTTAACTCCACAACGCTTTAAAAAAGAAAAGTTTTACTGAGGATTTTGTGGGACATCAGGGAAGCAGAATCAGATTCCACAATCGATATCTCTCTATTTGATCTTCTTCCATGACCGTTACTCATCTTTGCTCGTGCTCTAAGCTCTGATCCTACTTCTGCTTGCTGTCTCTCCTTCTAAAATCTCCAATCTTGTGTAGGAGAGTCAGCCTTGAATTAAACTTGCAAACCTTGCACAGTAAAACAGAAACCTAGTCATTAAGCACACCATAACTCCTTGTTTTCCCTGAAGTATGCTCTTTGGTAGCAAGAACAGAGGTAGAAATCTCATCCTTTCACCTCAAGTGTACAATTTATGTGTCCAGTGAAGTCTCTCCCAAAGGAGGCGTTCTGCTACTAAAACAGCACTGCTTAAGTCTACTATTATTCCAATTATTTGTATTTTCCTTTGACCTCTTAGAGGTAGACTAAGAGGTCTGGCAGGGGAGAGAATTTGAATAATTCCTGCAACTCCTTCATCCCCATAGAAGATTAGGATTCATGTTCCGGTGCTGTTACAGAATAAAGGTGTTGACCTTAGTCGCTCTAAAACTCCACGCTCCTTTTCTATAAAATGGAACGCTTTAGAGTGAAATCAAAGTCCGCGATTTTCAATCTCAGCTACACATTGGACTCAGCAGGGAGTTTCACGAAATGTGATGCCTGATTTAATTTGTTCAGGACAATTCCCAGGCACCTAGGTTTTTAAAAGCTCCTCAAGTAATCACTAATATGTAGTCAAGGTTGAGAATTGCTAACCTAAGAGCTGTGGTGGTAATTAAACTAATATGTATGAAAACAAACTGAAAAGGGTTAGATGAATATAAGAATTTCCTTCTAGTCTTTTTATTAAAGTAAAACCTGTAAGACATTACAGGGTCTTTATTTCATGCCTACAGGTAGGGTGACAAACTTGTCCTGGTTTGGCTAGGACTTACCTGGTTTCAGTACTGAAAATCCTGTGTCTTGGGAACCCCTCCATCCTGGTCAAACCTGGATGCCTAGTTACCCTAACTGCAGGCCTTATACGCTGTGAGGTTTATCGAGTTCAAGGAACCATTAAAAAATCTCTTTTCTATTTCTTACAGTACTGGGATATTCAATTGAGCTGTAAGTCAAAAGACTAGATCTCCACATTGAATGCACACTTATCCCCTCTGCCTCTGGAAAACTCTTTCTATTTTACTTTCCCTTGTTCTCCATGCTTTTATTCAGGACAGCCTCTCAACCTAAAATGTCCTTATTCTCCGTCTTCATCTACCTATTGCTCAAATATTTGGGACTTTGGTGATTCTCTAACCTTAAAAAAAAATAAAGCGGGCATTAACATTTGTGTTGAAAATTCCCTTGGTGATGTTTTTCCTTTGAAAGTACAAAGTTTATACAAATGTTTAGAATTCAAAGAGTGACCATGTTTATGCTCAAAATATGTCATGGATCAAACATAACCCTGTCTAGGTCAAAGTATCCCAGCCAGAATAATGGTTTGATTTAGAAAACTTGCACTGATAGTAAAATAAAGCAATTGATCCAGTAATCATTAGGACTCCGCTTTGCTGCCTGGTCTTAAGGAAGTATCAAGTCAATGAAAGCCTTGTTCCTAAGGAGTAGAGTGTGTGTGTGTGTTGTTGTGTGTATGTATGCGTGTGCATTGTGTGTGGTGTGTTTGTCCTTGTGTGGATATGTGTGTGGTGGGGGAGGGCATGTGGTGTGTGATACGTGTGTATGTTGACAGTGTCAGCAGGTGGGGATGGCTTTTTCTTCTTTTCCATCTTTCAGATCTCACACCAGGTTCTCCCATCATCTGAATCTAACTAACTGGTCCTGGCAAGGGCATCAGGGGTGTGTGTTTTCCAGGTTCTCAGCCCCCGTGGTACAATAGAGAGCAAAGAAGGTTGGAGATGTACTGATTATTAGCCAACAGTGTCTGGCAAGTTACCACACTGACTGCAACTTTTTAACTAGAAAAGGCAACTTGACTCCATATAAGGTGACTAGGAGGAGGGCTATCTGTAGAGTTTGCTTTAGTGCTAATAATTTGGGCCATGTAATAATGTGCACCTTGGCTCCTTTTACTGTCCAGGGAACAGATGGAGGAGGGTCCCCACTCTCTTCAGCACCTGGTGCGTAACATGCACTCAGTATTTGGTGGTTGTCATTACTATTAGAGCAGCATGAAAGACAATTAGCTCTTGGCAACATATTCAGGCAACAAGGCTGAGTCACACAGGAAAGTTAGGCACTGGCCACAGAAATCACTGTCGCTACCACATGCAAAAGTACAAAGGGACAGCTGATTGGAAACGCCACATGTTGAGTTTTGGTCTTTTCCCATCACACCCTACACCTCATTGCCCAGCCCATTGTCAGACATATTTATGAATTTCTGCTTGGAGATTTGTTTTTACTCTCTCTCTGCTTTTTTTTTCTCTCTGTGAGTAATATTTCCAGTTCTTTCAACAGTTGCTTACTGGGCACTTGCTATATGAAAAGCACTGTGCTGGGAACCAGGGAAATAGAAATATATAAATGTGAAAGATAATTACTAACTTCACAGGTTTGTAATGAAATAGGGAGCGAAGTGTGTGTGTGTGTGTGTGTGTGTGTGTGTGTGTGTGTGTGTTTGGGCATATATAGTGGCTATTATGCCCTAGGTACTGGGGATAGAGTTGCAATAATATTTTTCCTCTTTTTGGGATTTTGTTGACCTAGTAGGGAGGGCTACGACAGATATGAAAAACAGATATAGGAGGATTTGGATATTAAGGAGTTTATAAACAGAAGAGATGCATTCCTGCTGGATTTACTCCTAGAAGTTTTAAATAGTCAAAAGGTAAGAAAGTGATTAAAAAAATAATGGAGCATATCCCAAGGACACTGGTGCCAACTTGAAGGGATACCTACTGGCCAAATCTTGGACCATCTGAGTGCAAAATAATTGACAGAAGTAAACCATCAACTATTGAAAAAATAGTAACCTATGTATTCCTCCTGATAATAAATAGATAAATAAATAGAAAGAAAGAAGGATGGATGGGGAAGAAAGGAGTTCTTTCTCACAGTGGAATGCTGAGTCCCAACAGTAAATATATAGAGAGCGCAGGGGTTATCATTTTGCAATCATCAGAGTAGAGACTGTTTCAGGTAAGAATTGTCAGTGAATGTTTAATCTAGGCAGAAATTTTTATAAGAAGCAGCATGCTTGCATGATCTTAATGTGTTTCTCCTCTGCTTATTAGTTGCACAGGAAAAAAAAATAGTAACCGTGTAGTGGCTGTAACATTTTATGTTCCCATTAGCGATACGTGAGTTGCCCTACATTCTTACCTTTCTGAATTTTAGCTCTTCTAGTCTGTGTGGAGTGGTATATTGTTGTAGTTTTAATTCGCACTTCCCTGATGACAACGATATAGGGTATCTCTGCAGTTACTCCAGCACGGCCAGAAGCAGAGTCTTCATTCTTTCACTCTGTAAAGGGCTCCATCCCTAGATTGTTCCCTGTGTGAGCCGAAGGGAGTATATACCTCTCAAGATACCTCTTGTTCCTTCAATTGTGTGTGAGTATCATTTTGGCTGGGTTGTGGGACACTAATGTCAGAAGCCAGACCAGGGACTTAAAGGCCATGTAATTGGAAATAGACATTCTAGGCTACTTATGATAAACTATGGAGTTCCAAACAAACTCTTATTTGTTTCATATACACTTTTCCCATTAAAATAATAAAATGCACACCAGGGTCTCTTGAGAAACTAAAGGAATAAATGGTGATGACAATAAAGACTACAGTTTTCTGAGTGCTCGTCAGATTTGAACCTTACAAAAATATTCTAACAATCATTTAATCTGCTGTTTCACCAACACCATCTTTTAAATTTGTCCCAGAAACCCTAGTAGGAAAATTACCGTTTTGGGGGACTTCCCTGGCAGTCCAGTGGTTAGGCCTCCATACTCCCAATGCAGGGGACACGGGTTCAATCCCTGGTCGGGAAACTAAGATCCTGTATGCCACACCACGCAGCCAAAAAAAGGGGGAAAAAAAATTACCATTCTTTTACAGATGATGAAACTAACCATGCAGTTAGTTACTCTCTTGGACACATTGCTAGTTGCAAACAGGGAAAAGAATGCAGACCCTGTCTTCTGGCCCTTGTCTTATCCCATACCACAGTGTCCTGCTTTAAAAAAGAAAATGCCAAAGGTGGATTTACTGTCATCTTAACACTAGACAGGTTTTTTTTCTGGATTATCCCAGATCATTGCTCCTCCTCTTCATTCCATTGCATTTTATATTCTTTCACCATTAAATAGCACCCACATTAGGGACAGAGCAAGGAAAGAGCGACAAAATAAATACACATCAATACGTTTTGCTACAGCTAGATAAAAGTGTGGGGAGAATGGATTAGAGTTACGTGCCAATCAATTCTTTACCCCCTCCCTTCCTCCCTCCCTCTCCTCTCTGCTTATTCTTATGGAGCACCTGTTCCATACTAACTGTAAGGGTTTATGTTTTATCTGTAAAATGGGGATGCTAATTCCTGTCTTATAGAATTGTTGTGAAACAGAATATGATTTCTTTGTACTATACCTTTACTACAGTTAACATTCTTGGGGCAACTCAAGGGATAAGTGACAATAGGCACTTATCCCTGTCCTTAAACAGTTTACAGTGCAGCACAGAATTTTCTATCGACCTTGGTTTATTGCATTTCCCATGGTCTTATATATTTTTAAATTGATAGAGCCACAAAATCTGGTCGACTTGGCCATGAGCTAATAACTTTGATAAGAAAATACCTAAATCTGGGATAGAGTGGGAAATGATTTCTCCTCTCCCAGGTTTGGGTCCTTCTTCACTGAAAACAGATAAGCAGACAAACAACCTTCAGCAAAATAAGGAGAAATATCCGTCTGTATGTGGACAACAGTCCATTCCAAGAGGTTCATCAGTAAAGAACTAAAATGATGAGGAATTTTGAGTCTTTCATTTTATTTTCTTTCAATTGTTCTTTTTTTTTTTTTTTTTGGCATGCATCAACTGTGTTGGATATAATGGCGTTTTATATCTCTAGCTTCAAAGGCATCTACTCTTCAAACTTCCTTATTGAGGGAAACACAGCCTTTCAGAAATATGTTGAAAAACCAAGGCTGCCAATATTATAAGCACCCTGCTGACACAATATGATTTTGTGCCTGTGTTTTTTTCTTTTTAACTTGCATCTCTAGGCAGGGGATAAGTGCCTGCTAATTAATCCAGTCTCAATCCTGACATAGTCACGCTCATGGGAATATCTATTCCCTACTTAGGGGGAATGGAGAGACTCAGAAACACACATGCATTAACCCACTAAGTCCTCAGGCAGCTCTGCTGCCAGAATGTGTTGCCAAGAGACTGTAAGTCATCAGGCCTTTCTGACACATTATAAAATGTATTCTCTTGATATGTAAAAGCCAGTATGGGAGGGATTTAATCAAGTACTAATGAGAGAGGTAAGTGACTAGAATACCCGCCCAGATGTGAGAAGCCATCTTTGCAGAAGGGCTCAAGGGGCCATAAGGAAAAAGAAACCTAAGAAGGGTACCTTATGGCTAAGAAGAGAGACCGACAGATATCAAGAAACTATGCTATCTATTGGTTGCATAGGTCCAGAAGGTGAAGCGCTTGTGTAGCTGACAGGATCCTGTGCCCGTGGGTAGAGGAAGAAATGAGGCTTGATGGAGGTGGTCATTCTCTTAGGTAGTCGTTTCTATAGGTCACCAGAAAAAAAAACAAAAAAAAACAAGCAACAGCTTTGTATATTGTAGATGAGATGATATCTATATATCTATTTCTCCGCTAAGGAGGTATACAGTGGTATTCAGGGAAACTCCTTCTAGTAACAAGTCTTTTTAAGCTAACAAGTTCTCGCCCGTGCTGGGGTTTTAGCCATTGCTTATTCATGAATTTATTCATTCAAAAAAGATTAGAAAGCTATCTTCTTTTCCATTTCCTAGGAACAGATGGTGGAACACACTGCTTCCTTTCTCCTTATGATAGATGGTCTTGATTCCTTGCTTGGTGGAGAGTTTTAAACTTAAGACAGGGCAAACATTAGAAATGGTTAAGAGTGTAGACACTGTATTCAGAAATATCTAGTTTTCAAATTCCAGCTCCATCACTTCATAGCTGGGAGATCTGTTTCTGAACCTATACAATGGGGATCACAGCAGTACTTAGCAATATGATGGTTATGAGGCTTAGAGAGGATATCACATAAAAAGTGATACAACGACTTGTCCATGGTTTAAATGTTCAAAAATATTGGTTGTTATTTTATAATCATTATCATCTCCATTATTATTATCTGTGAGTACTGTTTTTAACCATCCCCCAAATAAATATACTTCTAATGATATGCTCATATAAGTTTTAGAGTAAACTTTGTTAGGTGAGAGAGACTATGTAATAAAGGTAATGAAATAGGTAATATAGGCAATAAAGGTGGAGGAGGAAGAGGATGGAGAAAGGAAGGGGAGAAGACAGGGATGCTATTTTAAACAACCTTATACCTTAAGTTGGGAAGCAGAGTTAACATCTCACCTGCAAGGAAATCTTTGTGTTTTTATCGCAATGGAAATATTAAGATTGTAGTTTTCAGGTCACCATACTTTGTCAAGTTCAGTATAATGCCTCATCATTTTCTGGTATTTCTGCACAAAGAAATGTTTATGATACTTCTTTTTTTTTTTTTTTTTTTTTTTGCGGTACGCGGGCCTCTCACTGTTGTGGCCTCTCCCGTTGCGGAGCACAGGCTCCGGACGCGCAGGCTCAGCGGCCATGGCTCATGGGCCCAGCCGCTTCGCGGCATGTGGAATCTTCCCGAACCGGGGCACGAACCCGCGTCCCCTGCATCGGCAGGCGGGCTCTCAACCACTGCGCCACGAGGGAAGCCCTATGATACTTCTTATCAGGGTTTTCCACAAATGCTTTGAAAATGATTTTCATAGTCTCATTCTCAGACTTCGAGAATATGGAAATTTACCACTGCACATGGTGATAATGTTATTAATCTACCATTTACAGATGAGGAAATGAAGGATAAAGGAAGTAAAATAATATGCTAACTTCATATAGTGAATTAGGACCAGAATCCAGGTCTCCCAGCTTTTTAGGCAAGGGATTCCCCTCCGTTCCCCATCTTCTAACACAATAAATAAGTCATCTAAAAAAGCTATGCATAATTAAGAATGAATAGAAATTTATATTTTTGGTTGATTTGTTTCTAATTCTCCTGAATGTAAATGATCACTTTAGGTCAGTTCTTTTTTTAAAAGTTTTTAAAACTTTGTGGTAAAATATACATAATTTTATTATTTTAACCATTTGTAGGTATATAAATCAGTGGCATTAAATACGATCACAATATTGTATATGCATCTCCACTATTACACCCCAAACTTTTTGATCATTCCAAACAGAAACTCTGTATCCATTAAACAACAACCTCCCTTTCCCCCTCCCCCAAGTGCCTGGTAACCTCTACTCTGCATTTCTGTCTCTGAATTTGCTTATTCTAGGTACCACATATAAGTGGAATCATATAATACCTGTCCTTCTGGCTTATTTAACTAAATGTAATGTTTTCAAGGTCCATCCATGTTGTAGCATGTGTCAAAATTTCATTCCTTTTTAAGTTAATTTTCTATGCATAAAAATATAAAAAGCTATATATATGTATAAATAAAACACATATATATATATCACATTTGTTCATTCATCTGTTGATGGGCAGATGGGTCATTTTCACTCTAGCTGTTGTGAATCATGTTGCTGTTAACACTGTGTACAGATATTAAGAGTCCCTTTCAGTTCTTTTGGATACATACCTAAAAGTAGAATTGCTGAGTCAGGCAGTAGTTCCATATTTAATCTTTTGAGAAACAGTTTTCCACAATGGCTACACTGTTTCACATAGGGTTCCAATTTCTTTATGTCCTTGCCAACACTTGCTTTTTTTTTTTTTTTTAATTATAGCCATTCTAAGTAGGTGTGAATAGATCAGTTCTTAATAAGGGGGTGATTTTGCCTTCCAGGGGACATTTAACAATGCCTGGAGATATTTTTGGTTGTTGTATTTCAGGGGGAGGAGTTTGCTACCGGCATTTCGTGGGTAAAGGCCAGAGATGCTGTTAAGCATCCTGCAATGCACAGCACTCTCTCCAGGACGAAGAATATGCCAATAGTGACGGGGTGGAGCTACCTTTCTCTAGATATATGTATGGTAGTCAGAGCTAGGCTTCTGACACTCCATTCTTTTATACTCTTTGTCATTGAAAGAACATTATGATATGAAATAGATTCCTTGACACTAGATGGCACAAAGAGATGAGTTTTTCTGAAGTGATGAAACGCAGGACATTGCTAGGGACAACATACAACTTGGAAATTGGGACAGCGCTAGCAGAGTCATCTGAGCTCTTCCTAGAAATTGCTCAGTTACAGTGATACTTCTGCCACTTTGGATTCTGCTTCAAAGCATTTCTTTGCGCTGAACTTCTACCAAATCAGAAATTACCCGGGAATTACCACAGTATTCCCCAAAGCTTCTTGAAAAATGAAACCTATATCAAAAAAATAGAATCCATTAATGAATCATTTTAGAACCACTCATTACAGACAGATTGAACATCTGTGCTAACATAACTTTTATTTTTGGAAAATGTTTTGTAGATTTAACCTGATGTATTTTTAAATTGAAGTATGGCTGATTTACAGTGTTGTGTTTATTAGGGAAAATCTGATTATAACTTTTTTAAAAGTTCTGTCTTCAGTACGGGGAATATTGCCGAGGGCACGCACTTTGTGCTAAGTGGTGTGCTAGGCTTGGGGAGAATATAATGCTTAAATAGTGTTTCAGTTTTGTGGAGAATACATGCATGTTTCTCTTAAAAGTACCTGATATAAGCCTATGATGTAGTAGTACCATGCAAACAAAAGTTGTACTTAAAAAAAAAAATTTTAGTGGAGTATAGTTGATTTACAATGTTGTGTTAGTTTCAGGTGTACTGCACAGTGAATCAGTTATACATATACATATATCCACTTTTTTTAGATCCTTTTCCCATATAGGCCATTACAGAATATTGAGTAGAGTTCCCTATGCTATACAGAAGGTTCTTATTAGTTATCTATCTATGTCATATAATGTATGTATATGAAGGAAAGACAAAGTATCTCTAAATATTAACTGGGAAACTGCAAGGTTTTTTAATATATTTTCTCCAGTAAAAAGATATTTTCCACATGCATTAGGCTTATAATCCATAATAATAATTATTAAAAAAATAAGGTTAGCCTATCTTAGATGATTGTCCCCTCACCCAGCCCTGCAAGTAAACCAATATCTACTGTGAAACCTTTCTCATTGGAGGATGGGCAAAGGAGATGGGAAAAGATTCAGGAATGAACCCTAGTGGTCTATTTTGTTTGGATGGCTCATGGCAGTCTGCTAGGGAAGAATGTTCAACTCTGAGACTGAAGTAAGGGCTGTGTTTCACAACTTTCATGTGCATAGGAGTCACCTGGCAGTCTTGTTAACATGCATATCCTGATTCATTAGTTTTGGGCTACGAACTGAGATTCCAATCTCTAACAAGCTTCCTGGGATTGTTGATGCTTGCAACACCATAGACCACACTTGGAGAAGCAAAGAGTTCAGAGACCATTCCTGACTCTGCCACTTAATAATGTTTTGAACTATGGTTAGTGATTATAAGATACAGAGCGCGTTTGTGTTCGCATTAAAGTCTCTACAGAACTTTACGTGGAATCCTTACAAATGCAACGTCAGTATTTATCTCCAATTTCAGAGAGGCTGAAAGGTTAAGTTGACTGGCCAGTATTACACAGCTAGTGAGTGGCCAAGCCAGATGTTGGGGTTCAAGCTTAGTGCTCGTACTGTCATACTGTCATATATTGTCATAACATACTACTTCTCTGTGCTTGACTACCCTCATCAATAAAATGGGGATGTAGCTCCTGCAATGCTGTTAGGATGCACAGAAGCATATGTCCAACAACTAAAAATCTTTATGTAGCTAAGTTACAGAATCATAATTATGAACATCTACAAGTTTCTATATAATTTGGAAATTATAACTAGGTAAAAATTGAGTTTTTGCCCTTATTTAGTGAAGAATTAAATTCATGCCCAGACTGTTTGGGAGGGATATACGTCTTCTTAAGGGAAACCCGTGGCTGAGCCAGAGAATGCAAACTCAGCCACCTGACTTCCAGCCCTTGTCAGGATTCATTTCTTCCAGTGCAACACTGACCCAGGCACTGCTGAGATCACCTCTGTTCACATCTGGTCTGTGGTCTGGGCTGGTGTGTTTTGACCCTGCATCTTTGAAGCTTCAGCTCACACTGTATTCTTCATTTCACAAACTAATTTGCTTGATGGGGTAAAACTCGACCCAGCTCTCTTCTAGGCGATATGCTGTTATATCTGGGGCCGGGAAAGGATGTTTTTGCCTGGACGTTGCTTAGAGATCAACGTGGCACAGAGGGTTATGACACCTTTGGCAAGGGGCAAGGACGGTAATTCTTTCATTTCTGATGGAACAGTTTACATCTGGTTTAGTCACAAGCAGTGCCGATTTGGCTAATTCATCTTTGTTTCTAATGGAGATTCCCACACTGTATGTGTGTGTGTTTGGAGCCAGTGTGGATGGGATAGTGTGGAAACCAATGGGCAGAAAAAGATGTAGGTGCATCACTTCAGGCCTCACTGAAGAGAGGGAAACAGTGGCAGGGAAACTTTACTTACTGAAGTACACCAAACTTCTCAGTGGAAAAAACGTTTTTACTTCCTAAAATGTTCTATAGATTGGCCCTGAAGATTGATTTATTAATATCTGGAATTTTATGCATTTGACAAGCTGAAAATAATGCGATTTTCTTAAGGCCGGTGGTGCTAGAGATACTTTATAATGACTTTGCCAGGCAGCTCTAAGTAGAGAAGAGCTGGAAGACCACTCGGAAATGGAATAAAGGCCAAATTCCATTAGTCCAATTGGAAGACACCTATGAATGCAAGGTCAGGGCCTCTAACTTAACCACAGAGCTTCCCTACTGCCTTAGACACCAGCTAAAATGAAGAGGATTGCAGATTGCAGGTTAGCTTTGCTAAACTGTATTGTTTCCCTATTATCTGGTCCTCATTAGGAGTCAGTGAGACCTACGTCAGATCAGGTATAGGGCCTAGGACTCCACTGGAGTAAAGGACCTGTGTTAGTTATTATGGCTGTATAAAAATGTAGCAGCTAAAAAAAGTGCACACATGTCTGGTTTCTGTGAATCAGGGATCTGAATATAGCTTAACTGGGTCACCTGCCTTAAGATTTCTCACAGGGTTGCAATCAAGATGCTGACTGAGGCTGCAGTTATCCGAAGATTCTAAAGACTCCACTAGGGAAAAAATCCATTTCTAAGCTCACCCATATGTTGGCAGGGTTCAGCACCTCACCGGCTATTGGTCAGAGGTGTCCCTCAGTTTGCCATGTGGGTCTCCTCCTGGGGCAGTTTATAATATAATAGCTTGCTTCATGAGAGCAAGCAGGTGAGAGAACCAAAGAGAGAGAGACAGACAGACAGAGAGAGAGAGCGGGAGAGAGAGGGAGGGAGATCGAAGTCGGCCATTTGTAACCTAATCTCAGAAGTGATATCCCATCACCTTGGTTTTATTTTATTCATTAGAAACAAACCACTGGGTATAGCTCGCACTCAGGTTCACATAAGGGCATGAGTATCAGGAAGCAGGGATCGCTGGGGGCCCTTTCAGAAAGTGCCTCTTACAGGGTCCCTAAACTCTTCAGCATTGCCTACGTTGAATCAGCATTTAAGAAAAATTGGACAATCTTACACTGAACAATCTAGATTTGGAGGATGGTCCAAGGCGTTTATCTTTGAGTCAGTTTGGGCCTCAGGGACAGAATAGCATCAGGGTGTCTTTAGAGGACCGAGTGCAGTTGGACAAGTATTTGTTGAGTGCCTACCATTTGTGGAAGCTTGTGCTAGGCATCGTGGAGAATAGCGAAGGGAGGAAGAAAATGAGCTAAACACGTGCCTCACACCATGCTAGCTGCTTTCCTATACGTCATTGGATCCTAGAAAGCGGTGCCTACTCCTCTTTTTAAAGAGAGAAAAATGGGGCTCAGCAGTATTAAAAAATTGCTTATGGCCACAAAATTATTTAGCAGTGGGGATGGTATTTAAATCCAGAACTGTCTCACTGCAAAACTCTTCTTCTCCCCCATACGTACCATTATATGACCTTAAAAAGTATTTCAGTTGAGTGTGACAGATGCTCCCAATACACATGGAAGTATTGTCGCCACCCCTGCCATCACCCCAGAGTTGGTTTCATCGAGTGGATTTAAGCATGATACATCAGGCTACACTGAAGACGATAAGAAAGACCTTCCATTATGTGTCTCTTAAGAATATGAATCATTTCCTGCAGTGTTCTTTGTAGCAAGATTTTCGTGGCTGATCTTAGAAGTAAGAGTGGCTATTTTTCCAGTAGGTCATTGATTAGTTCTCATTTCATAGACAAGTTTCCCATTTTGGAAAATGATGGGCCATACATTTGACTGTCAGAAAGCCGAAAGCCAAAATCATGAGGGCCATAGGATATTAATTCTTAATCTCATTCTTGACTTAAGTGTCCCTATTCCTGCTTTTCCTTCTACTCTCGTGCTATGTTAATTTTAAGTTTATACTTTCATTTATTGTATATGGCTTTTTAAGCAGTCTTGAAACACTTATGAAATAAAATGGAATATAATAAAAGTTAACTATACTCCATGTGTGACTATAAAAACTAAAGTGCTACACTGTGCCGAAACTCTACCTGAAATAAGATTTCCGGTGGGAGAGAGTGAGAACAATGTGGATTGGAGTCCTGCTTTGGTTGTCCAGAGTGTACAAAATTGACCCTTCTCCTAGGGCCAATCGCTTCTAGAAAAATATTACCTCAGAACGACAAATAACAGGAGAATAAATGGCACGTAAACCCTACTGAGTCCTCTTGTTTGTCATGGGTTCCACACTTGCCACTTCAACGAATACTTTCTGAAATCCTTTTTAGGAGGTATGGCTATGATGATTCTCCCACTGGGGCGCACTGAAGTCTTGACTTGCCTGAGGTTACGTATTCAGGGGTGAAATGTAGGGACTCTGACACCAAATCCAATTTACACTGTTGGGTCATTTTTTTCTACCTCATGGAAGAGAAGATTCTCTAAAACTATAAGGCAAAACCTTCTTTGATCGGTAGGTGGAGCTTTACGACTTGGAGACAACCATTGTCTTCTCTTTACCTATCTACTTCTGAATCTTCATTCTTTTTGGAACTTCTCCTTTTCCTTCTATCTTTAAACTCTTCTTTCTTGCTTCACATTGACTTTATCATGCTGTCCATTCTCTACAACCGTAAAGGTCTCACCAGACTTCAAAGCCTTGTGATCTGTCTGCCGGGTTGCCTGGTTGTTTAAGGCAAGTTTCCTAGAAATTAATTCCGCTGCCCAATTTCTTTGGGGTGAAGGAGATACGTACCTGGCCCTTCTCCACTGACTTCTCAAGTCTGGGCCTTTTATGTGTAGAAGACTGGTCCTTTCAGCCTGAGAATCACAATAACCTTATTTTGTTCCTTCTCTAAGACCCATGCATCACTACATACATGCATCAGATTGAGAGATTGATTAAGCCAATGTCCTGATAAAACTATACCAACCTTTTGCCGAAGAGCATCTTTCACTGTCAGATATATTTGTTAACTGTCTCTCACCAATATTATTCAAACTTCATAAAAACACAGATCTTGCCTCGTCTTGTTTACCACTCTTGCATTGCCTCCTAGAATTTTGACATATAATAGATTCTCAGTAATATTTGTTAAACGAATTAGCTGAACAACTGTCCAAGGTTCATTAAATGTTCAATCAGGAAGTAGAAACCACCTTGGGTACTCTACCTATATTCAGTCCCTTCCTACTTAATCAGATACTTGTAGAATAATTGAAAGGATTGAAAAACCATGTTCTAGGCATCCAGAACCATACAGACCTGATCTTAGAGCCTTGATATTCGAAAGTGTGGTCTGAGGACATGGAACGTTGAATCACCTGCGAGCTTGTTTATTCTCAGGCCCCACGCCAGACTAACTCAACAGAATCTGATGTTAATAAAACCTCCCAGTGACTTGAGTGCATCACATTAAAGTATGAGAACCACTGTTCCACAGCAGCACTTGTGAGACTGTAGCTTGAGCTATGCTACCTCTGACGCCCAGCGGCCACAATTCTTCACACCGGAACCAAGGGAATGGACACTAAAGATTCGGTCCAGGAGTAGGAAGTCAGTACAAGTAGCCTCTACCACCACCACTGCTTTTTTTTTTTTTTAAGAAGAAAACTGTGGTAGAAAACACATAACATGAAATTTACCATTTTGACCACTTTTAAGTGTCCAGTGCAGTAATGTTAACTATATGTTCATTGTTACGCAACAGATTTCTAGAACTTTTTCATCTTGCGAAACTGAAATTCTATATCCATTGAACAATTCCCTTTTCCCCAGTCCCTGGCAACCACCATTCTACTTTGTTTCTAAGAGTTTGACTGCTTTAGATACCTCATGTTAGTGGAATCATGCAGTATTTGTCTTCTTGGAACTGGCTTGTTTCACTTACCATAATGTTCTCAAGTTTCATTCATGTTGTAGCATATGACAAGATTTTTTAAACGCTAAATAATATTCTACTGTATGTATATACTGTTTCTTCATTATCCATTCATCTGTTGGTGGACATTTAGGTTGCTTCCACCTCTTGCCTATTGCAAATAATGTTGCAGTGAACATTGGTGTGCAAATATCTCCTGGAGATCCTATTTTCAATTCTTTTGATATATGCCTAGAAATAGGATTGCTGGATCATATGGTAATTTTATTTTTAATTTTTTGAAGAATCTCCATACTGTTTTACATAGCAGCTAAACCGCTTTACATTTCCACCAACAGTGGACAAGTGCAGTTTCCTCACATTCTTTCCAGTACTTGTTGTTCATTATCAAAAGAACAGAAAACATTCTAACAGGTGTGAAGTTATATCTCATTGTGGTTTTGATGTGCATTTCCGTGATGATTAGTGATTTTGAGCATCTTTTCATATGCTTTTTGGCCATTTATGTATCTTCTTTGAAGAAATGTCTATTCAGGTCCTTTGCCAATTAAAAAGATTATTTTTGTTGAGTCATAGGAGTTCTTTAATATTCTGGATATTAATCCCTTATCATGTATATGGTTTGGAAATATTCTGTCCCGTTCCATAAATTGCCTTTTCATTCTGTTGGTTGTTTCCTTTGCTGTGTAGAGCTTGTTAGTCTGATGTAGTCCCATTTGTCTATGCTTTTGGTGTCATATCCATGAGATCATTCTCAAAAACTCAAGGTTATAAAGCTTTTTTCTTATGTTACAGTTCTGGGTTTTATATTTAGCTCTTTAATCGATTTTGGGTTAATTTTTGTATATGGTGTAAGGTAAGTGTCCAACTTCATTCTTTTGCATGTGGTTACTCTGTTTTCCCAATACGATTTGTTGATGACACTATCCTTATTCCATTGTGTATTCTTGCTATCCATGTTGAAGATTATTTGACCATACATGTGAGAATTTATTTCTGGTCACTCTATTTTGTTCAGTTGGTCTATAGTATTTTGACTAATGTAGTTTTGCAATACGTTTTGAAATCAGGAAGTATGAAGTGTCTAGTTTTGTTTTTCTTAAGATCATTTTGAATATTTGAGGGCCTTTGAAATTCCATATAAGTTTTAGGATTTTTTTTTTTTTTTCAATTTCAGCAAAAAATGCCATTGGGATTTTGACAGGGATTGCATTGAATTAATAAATTGCTTTGGGTCGTATGAACACTTTTTAAAATTTAACTAATTAATTAATTTATTTTTGGCTGTGTTGGGTCTTTGTTGCTGCGTGTGGGCTTTTTCTAGTTATGGCGAGCAGGGGCTACTCTTCTTTGTGGTGTGCGGGCTTCTCATTGTGGTGGCTTCTCTTGCTGCAGAGCATGGGCTCTAGGTGCATGGGCTTCAGTAGTTGTGACACAGGTTCAGTAGTTGTGGTGTGTGGGCTCTAGAGCGCAGGCTCAGTAGTTGTGGTACTCGGGCTTAGTTGCTCCACGGCATGTGGGATCTTCCTGGACCAGGGCTCGAACCCGTGTCCCCTGAATTGGCAGGCGGATTCTTAACCACTGTGCCACCAGGGAAGTCCCAGTATGAACATTTTAACAATATTAAATCTTCTAATCCATGAACACAGAGTCTTTCCATTTATTTGTGTCTTCTTTAGTTTCTTTCATCAGGGTTTTGTAGTTGTCGGTGTACAAGTCTTTCACCTTGGTTACGTTTACTCCTAAATATTTTATCCTTTTTGATGCTCTGCCACTGCTTTTTGACCTGTACAAAGTTGGATAATGTATTTCACAATACTGCCCAGGGAATACTTCTGTTTTTATAACCCTCCTAGATAGCAACAGTAGTCAACAGCTGCAGGGAGATTTCTCTACCTCATTTCTACTGTCCAAATCTCATAGAATCTATTTCTAATACAGGAATTTAGCCTCAAGGAAGTCTAGGAAATATAGTTTTTGGCTTTCCATCTTCTCTAATAGAATGAATCAATCTAACCCATGAAAATAAGCTACAGGGATATATTATACAGAACAGGGAATATAACCAATATTTTATAATAACTTAAAAAATATATAAATATTTATTTATTTTTGGCTGTGTTGGGTTTTCGTTGCTGTGTGTGGGCTTTCTTTAGTTGCATTGAGCTGGGGCTACTCTGTTGTGGTGTGTGGGCTTCTCATTGCTGTGGTTTCTCTTGTTGTGGAGCAAGGGCCCTAGGCATGTGGGCTTCAGTAGTTGTGGCACACGGGCTCAGTAGTTGTGGCACATGGGCTCTAGAGCACAGGCTCAGTAGTTGTGGCGCACGGGCTTAGTTGCTCCATGGCATGTGGGATCTTCCCGGACCAGGGTTCGAACAAGTGTCCCCTGCATTGGCAGGCAGATTCTTAACCACTGTGCCACCAGGGAAGCCCTATAATAACTTTAAATGGAGTTTAAGCTATACAAGTTTTGAATCACTGTGTTGTACAACTGAAACTAATATAATATTGTAAATGAACTATACCTCAATAAAATATAAAAAGAAAAAAAATAGCCTAGGGTATGAGTTTTATTGGTGGTCTCTCCAAGCCCCTTTGATCCCTTTCACTGGTTCTACATACCCAACACCTCACTTCTGTGTATTTGCTGGTTAAGTAGAACCTTCAACTATATTTAGAGAATTACCCTTGAGCAATTAGACCAAACCACCTCTGCAGTTCTGCCTGAAAATTTACATACTGCCTGTTTGCCCACTATCAGTGGCTTGTACCAGTGACTGACTAGTGCAGGACTGAAGCAGCCTGACTGAAGCTGGGACTTATCCTAAAATCCATCCTTTCTGGGCTTCTTCTCCCTTACCTAAACTACTTTCCTTATTCTTTCACCAGTCTTCCCGGGAGCATTTCCTTAATAAATATTGGGCACATGTACCCTATAGGCTCTGCTACCAAGAATCTGACCTAAGACAGTGTGGACAGGTAGCTTGGGGTAGCTAAGATAGATTTACATTCAGATTTGTAACTGCTTCCCCGTATACTGCTTTATTAAAACTGGTAATACAAACAAGCCATATAACCCCTTCCTTGAGGTATAAATTCAATATTTCAATGAGAAGAATAGACAGACTTAGTTTGCAAATTCATGCTAACTGGTTATAAGTTTATTATTTTTTTGGATATCTAAAGAGAAATGTTCCTTCAAAGTTGTTTCATTACTTCCTTTAAAAGAACACTTTTGTTTCTTTTGCATACTTTTTTTTTCATAACTGTTGAATCAGTTTGAAGCAACCATTATATCATTATTATAACTGACTGCTCTTTATGCCCTTCTGGGTCATTTTGTCAGTAGAAGACTTGAAGATTTCAGTTTATTTGTTCAATGATTTACATTTCTTGCACAGAAGACATAAAATAATCTGAAATGGTTTTAATGAACTGTGACAAAACTAACATTTTTAAATTTGTTTATTCACACGGTTATTTCAATCCTATAGCCCCCACCCCCACTCCCCGTCCCATTCACAGAGCTAGGTATCATGGAGACGTCAAATTAGAAGGTATCGTCTTTACCTTCAAGAAACATAGAGTCGGGCTTCCCTGGTGGTGCAGTGGTTGGGAGTCCGCCTGCCGATGCAGGGGACGCAGGTTCGTGCCCCGGTTCAGGAAGATCCCACATGCCACGGAGCGGCTGGGCCCGGCTGGGCCCGTGAGCCATGGCCGATGAGCCTGCGCGTCCGGAGCCTGTGCTCCGCAACGGGAGAGGCCACAACAGTGAGAGGCCTGCATACCACACACACACAAAAAGAAACATATAGTCTATTTAAACTCATGAATTATCAGGTCAATTCAGAGGCTGTTTTGACGTTCAAGTTTTTAGCTTAATTGTATTATGTATAAGAAATTAGAATAATATATGGACATGGGTCAGTTTCCACTCAGTTCATTCAATATTTTTCTTTTGGACTCAGTCTTCTCATTCTAATGAAATTCTTCCTTTTTTTCCTCATCTCTAAACTTCCAAAAGAATAGTTAATAGGGCTTTTCTGCTGGCGCAGTGGTTGAGAGTCCGCCTGCCGATTCAGGGGACACGGGTTCGTGCCCCGGTCTGGGAGGATCCCACATACCGTGGAGCGGCTGGGCCCGTGAGCCATGGCCGCTGAGCCTGCGCGTCCGGAGCCTGTGCTCCGCAACAGGAGAGGCCACAGCGGTGAGAGGCCCGCGTACTGCAGGAAAAAAAAAAAGTAGTTAATAATCGCTCTTTTTACTTACCTATCTCTCATTTACTATTTTTTCTGCTCCAATCTCCCTTTCCCTCCCCTAACTGTACTGAATATACTCTAGTGTAGGTCACCAATCCAGGGGATATTTCCCCATCTTCATCTCTTCATATATTTTCTGTAACTTTTGAAATCCTTGAAAGTCTTCTCCCTTAGCATCTATGATTTCACTAGTTTCCTACATTTTAAACTATTCTTCACAACTCCCTGTTTACTCTTGAAGTAACTCGACTTAATCTTATTTTTTTTTCCAGATTATATCCCATATCCTCTTCCTGATTTTGTCCATTTCTAATGTTTTAAAATGTAGCTGAATCCTGGTAATGCAACTTTACATGCTCTAGAAATCCAGAGAGCTTTTATCTTTTTTTTTTTTTTTTTTTTTGGGTACGCGGACCTCTCACTGTTGTGGCCTCTCCCGTTGCGGAGCACAGGCACCGGACGCGCAGGCCCAGCGGCCATGGCTCACGGGCCCAGCCACTCCGCGGCATGTGGGATCTTCCCGGACCAGGGCACGAACCCGTGTCCCCTGCATTGGCAGGCGGACTCTCAACCACTGCGCCACCAGGGAAGCCCCCAGAGAGCTTTGGCATTGAGCAAATCGAATGTAATCTGAAAAATGCCAATGACCTGGCATCTCTGACTTGACTTGTTGGTAGCACACATTGGTGGTGAATTTTCCTGTCATGTATTGGCAGAACCGCTGCTGTTTATAAATAGTTGTACATTATAGACTGAATAGATGTTGAAATAACTGTGACATGTCAGCAAAAAGAAAACTTACGCAATAGACAAAATGTTTGGCTCACCTTGAATCAGAAATAGTATGAAATTTGATGGTAAAAGATGGAAATTCCTTTTGAACGGGAATGATGGAATGTCCTGAAATGCTGATTTGAGGAAAGTAATGCTAGCACTTTACACATTGCTTTCATTTCCATGGCTTAATTTAATCTTTAGAGCCACCCCATAGTTAAGACGCTGTTATTAACACTCGCTTGCAAACGACAGAAAACTCAAAATGGACTAGCTTTTAAATTAAGAAAATATATTAGCTTATGTCACTTCACGAAGTCTGGGATAGTCTGGGTGTGGCAATAAGGATCAGGGAGGTTTCACTCTTCTTTTTCCTCTGCTCTGATCTCTGGCGGCATCATTCTCAGGTAGCCTTTTATCACAGAGTGGCAAAGATGCCTGCAAAGAGCTCTGGGTCTTCTCCATTCGATTGCTCAGTGCCCCAGAAAGAGCAACACTTTACTGATAGCTTCTGGGCATGATTTTTCTATGTCTGTGTCATCGCCTGTGTCTTGTGTCACCTTTGGAATTGGGGAACGGAACCAAGTTTATCTGAATCTAATTAGGGTAATGATAGGAAAGGAATGGACCCAAAACACAAACAGCACACACTTAGTATGTGTGCATGTATATTACTGTCAGATTTTATTATCCTTATGTTATAAAATAAGAGGCTCAGAGACTTTGTTACCTGCCTGAGGTGATATGGCTAGTAAGAGGACTTTATGAGAAACAGATGTTATTCCAGTTGCTATGAATTACAGATATTTAAAGCTAAAAGTAACCTAAAACTGTAAGGTATAATCCTTTTCCCTGGTTCTCAAACTCTTATTTGTTGTGCCCTAGGGGTTGAGTGGGTGTTACAAAAGAGGGGGGAAATCCCTCCTCATATTCAAGTGAAAAAACTTGTTTATTTGTTTTACATTTTGGAATACAAAAGATTCTGTAAGAGGAAACATTTCTTGTGTTAGAAAAGTTTCCGCACAATTGCTCTGACTCACTCATTCATTATGCAGAAGTTACTTTTCCATTGTTGTAACCAGCTCCCAAAGTGCTCAATAATCATTTTAACTCATCTCTGCCAGTGTAAACCAATAGCAAAACTGAACTTTATTTAGTGATCCTTGAAGTAAATATTCTGAATATGTTCAAGTTCACTTTTCTCAGTTGATTCAAATCTCTAAAGACGTTCTCAGCCTTTTCCCATCGACCTGAAGGCTATGACCCACTTTATGGAAGTAATTCTAACATAGGAGGGGGTTAATACAGCGAGAATAGGTACAGGGAGAAACCCTTATGATGTAAAATCTCCTCAAGTTATTAGAAAATTCTGAAGATTTCTCTCTTCTCCCCACATGGAGAGTAATTTAATGAGAAGTCCTTAACTTTTTGGCATCAGAGGATGTGAACTCAGATTCTTCTGGGGTTGTTGTATAATTCGTTCACCGGCCTGGGCATTATGCCGACCTGGATTATGTACATTCTATCTACAGGGGCAGTTTCTACTCAGCTTCAACTGACTGTTGCTACAAGAAATCATCATTTAGGAGATTTTTTGGAGCTCCAAGCTGAATTTTTATGTGGAATTTTAAATGTTATAAAAAGAAAAATATCAGAGTTTCTAACATCGTGCCCTTTAAAAACATGCCCCTCGTCTAAATAGGCCCATGGATTACCCATTTGTTCCCTCTGTTTTACCTGATTAGTGCACGATGAGTGATCATACTATTAAATTTGCCGAAGAAGGCTGTCTTCTTTTTCCTTTAATATTTGATCCAAACCTCACAGAACGTACAAACACAATCACATAGATTCTATACAACAGATATGTCAAAGAAAAAATATTCAGAGGACAGAAACTGAAATAGGGAGTGATATTTTTAAATTTGTTTTTTATTAAAACTCTGTCGAATGTTGTGTTTGGCTGAAGCTCTATGTTCTTTGGTGCCTGACTTATCTGTGTTTGGATGTGTTTGCCCCACCCTGTTAATCAAACCAGGCTCCTTGGAAGAGTGAACTTATTTCTGGAAAAAAAAAGCCTAAGAACAAGGGAGACATTTATTGCTTTCTCCTACACACTGCACCTTCGACATAAAAGAGGTCTTGCTTTCAAAGTGTGTTGCGTGTTTGACTAATCCAGCAGTTTGCATCTTTGATCCCAGTCCTGGCAAGGTCTTGTGTGAGTGCATCATGAATCACTGTTCCTCTCCCTCATCCTCTTGTCACTATGACTCTGCTACCCAAAAGAAAGACCTAAACTCCAAGGAAGCAGCAAAAAGGCATGTTTGGAAAGAGTTGTAATGACGGGACAGGACTGGAAATCGGGGAATGGAATCCACGTGTAGTTAATACCAGGGAAAGAAAAAGTGAAAATGACAGGAGGTGTTCAGGAGACTTGCGTACCTGAATACTAGTCCATTTGCTTGTATTCTTCTGGATTTTGGATTTCGGTATGTCTCTGAGTACCATCTGGTTTCCCCAGAAATGCCCTGACGTAGAATGGGAGTGATAGGGCTTCCTGAAGGAGAATCAACATACTGGTGTAAGTAATCATTCTCTTGTCCTCTCTCCAGTGATGAACTTACGTTCTAAGAGGCTGCAATGAGTAGACGTTAAGTCCACAGAGTTTTGAGTCAAACACAAATGGGTTGGGGTCTTAGTTTGGTCCCTTCTGTGTGAATTAGGTCAATTTACTTCGCAGTCTCCACTGCCTGTCTGTAAAGTCAGAATCATATTAGCACTTCTCTCACAGTGAAAATGAGTTTCTGGCACAAGCGAAGTGCTCAAAAGTGGCGAGTAATTTATAAGAATAAGAATTCCTCTAGCAGGAGCCATGCCAACATTGACAGTACCTCTTGCCAATACCCAGTTTTGGCAACAAAATCTTTTTGGTTGAGAACTCACTAATTCACTCAACCTAATCAAATCATTCATCTAGAAAATGTGCTAAACATCTGCTGAACGCAAGAAAATGAGCTATTTGTGTATTAGTAGTAAAGCGTATCACCTGTTTGTATATTTTTAGCAGCACAATAGGCGTTCAGACTATGTTTGTTGAATGGATGGCAGGGACATTTAAGGCCAATAATGGCCTGTGTTTCCAGAGACACAAGCGGTGGGTAGCCCCCCTCCCCTCATCAGCAGTGTTGCTACTGTTGGTAGCTGTTGAATAAACACTTTGGTTTGGGCCAGGACTCTGATTTTAGAGGAAGCAGCAAATGTCCTTGGTGTAGATGCTTTTACTGAGCAGACAGAAGCTTAAAGAGGAGTTGAGGATTTATGCAATAATTCCATGCCAAAACTTTTGTGATATGAACAAACTGGTAAACCTAAAATGATACTATTTTCCTGCTGTAAATCCCACAGGGCTTGAATTGTTAGTCTCCAGTTTTGTTTGAATTAGAACTGCAAAGGCTAAAAACCACTAAGGACTTCAGTTCTGATGAAGATGTGCTTTTCCCTAATCCTCGAACCTTTTAAGAAAAATGGTCAATCTCCTTTCAAATCCCCAGAAGCTCAAGATACACCCATAGTTGTCAAACTTTCATTTTCATGAATTTCATATTGTCTCCAGAAATACTGATCTTGGACAAGTGATTTCTCAATTTATTTAGGCGGATTTTTTTTTTTTTCAGAAGAATGTAGGATTAAAGACTGAATTCTCATTCTTTCTAGCCAGAGGCCATTTCCATAATGTTAAATCCTTGATGCCAAGATAGTCTCATTGTGAAGTTAATGAACCAATACCTAATGTCTCCTCTCCAACTGCAAACTTTAATCTTGTGAACCTGCTTGGACAGGACTAAAGATGCATATGTAGAGAATGGACTTGAGTATACAGGGTGGGGGAAGGGTAAGCTCGGAAGAAGTGAGAGCATGGCATGGAGTTATAGACACTACCAAATGTAAAATAGATAGCTAGTGGGAAGCAGCCGCATAGCACAGGGAGATCAGCTCGGTGCTCTGTGACCACCTAGAGGGGTGGGATAGGGAGGGTGGGAGGGAGGGAGACTCAAGACGGAAGAGATATGGGAACATATGTATATGTATAGCTGATTCACTTTGTTATACAGCAGAAACCAACACACCACTGTAAAGCAATTATACTCCAATAAAGATGTTATATAAGAAAACAACAACAACAGCAAAGAACCTGCCTGACTGAAAACAACCTTGCCACACACAGACAAAGGGAGAGAGAATTCATTAAAATGGTTTGCTTTCTAACAGACTTTCACTCAACTTGCTTACCAGGGAAGGCTGCTTTGATTCTCCACAAACTAGACAAAGCAGCAGAGGGTAATGCTTTCCTGTAGGTGTTGTTTTTTTTTAATTTTTACTAGAGCAGGGATTGGTACACTATGGGCCACGAGCCAGATCTGACCCACTGCCTTTTTTAGTATGGCCCATGAACTAAGAATCTTCTGTAAATTTTTAAATGGTTGGAAAAAAGCAACAAAAGAAGAAGAATATTTTGTGATGCGTGAGAATTATATGAAATTCAGATTTCAGTGGCTATAAGTAAAGTTTTATAGGAACACAGCCAAGCTCATTAATTTATGGCTGTGTATGGCTGTTTCCATGCGACAGTGACAGCATAGTTGTGACAGAGACCACATGGCCTGCAAAGCATAAAATACTATCTGATTCTTTACAGAAAATGTTTGCTGCTTCCTGAACTAGAAGAACCTTAAGTGCGAGTTTAGGAAAGCTTGGGTTGTCCATCACTCTACTTCCTGCTTAGAGGTAGGGAATCAGTGAAATCAATCCAAACAGACCTGCAGGATGGGGCAGAGTAAAAGGCAGGGAAAATGGTACTAGAGAGACATAAGTTTCAGTCTTGGAGCCTCCATTATGTAGTAGTATGAACTTAGGCAAAGTGCTAAGTCTCTGATTCTGTTTCCTCTATTGTAAAATTAAATTGTTAATTCTTCTTTATCAAAGGGTTGTTTAGAAGCTGAATTATATACATATGCATATATATTTGATATATTTAAAAATCTAGATAGGTAAAGATGTGCCTCTGTCTTATCCGGCGAAGTTTGTCACGTAATAAATAGGTGCCTAAGAAAAGTAGTTCTCGTTTCTTTTTCCTAAAAGTCTTCAGAAAAAGCTTTATGTTCTTCCCTGACGATTGCATTTCCACTCACTTTTACATTGAGGAGTCTATGCTTAGTGCCTTTTGAAAATCACTGCCATGTACACTCTCAAATAAAAACTGAAAAGCTGTTTAACATCAACAACAGTCCTCTGAGGGGTGGGGGATTTTTTATTAAATATCCCACATTCCTTGTGGACCCCTTTTCTTTTCCTAGGATAAGCAAACAAAGTTATTTTGTGTTCCTCATGGAAGCTGTTTTCCCCAGTTTTAATCATTTTAACTTTCTTTGGGCTTTATCCCAGTTGTTCATTCCAACCCATTCTGCTGTATTGAGTGATTATTCAAAACTTACTCTGAACTCAATCTAATTACCAGATCTCAAGTCAGTTTATGTACCCTAAGGTAGGAATCCCCAGTCATCACCAAAGAAAAATCAAAATTGTATTTGCTCCAAATTTTGTGTCTCCAAGAAAGGGCAGATAGATGTGTGCATTTTCCCAGTAGATATGCACACAACTATTTAGGAACTCTAGAGGTGACTTTTAGGGCGAGGTCCTGTCTGTTTTAAGAATTTAGTATTATAATGATGGCCAGCCAGTTGAGGCATTCAGCATTTCTATCAGTAGACCTGACCCCAAATTGTTTGATGTGTCACAATTACACTATGTGAGCAAACTCTACATGGTACAGAGATCTTATTTGTTACACAAGCAATTGCATATTTTTACGTTGTACAACAAGTATTCTATACTTTGGATACTTATTTTTAAGTCCAGTCTTGCCCCAAGATCTCAGATATATAAGAGACTCTTGTTCTGTCATACATACATGATGAACTTCTAATCCAGACTCAACTTACATTTGTTAAACATCTAATATAGGTCTGGAATGCAACTGTCACTTTTTTTTTTTTTTTTACAGCTTTATTGGAGTATAATTGCTTTACAGTGGTGTGTTAGTTTCTGCTTTATAACAAAGTGAATCAGTTATACATATGTTCCCATATCTCTTCTGTCTTGAGTCTCCCTCCCTCCCACCCTCCCTATCCCACCCCTCTAGGTGGTCACAAAGCACCAAGCTGATCTCCCTGTGCTATGCGGCTGCTTCCCAATAGCTATCTGTTTTACGTTTGGTAGTGTATATAAGTCCATGCCACTCTCTCACTTTGTCACAGCTTACCCTTCCCCCTCCCCATATCCTCAAGTCCGTTCTCTAGTAGGTCTGTGTCTTTATTCCTGTCTTACCCCTAGGCTCTTCATGACATTTTTTTTTTCTTAAATTCCATATATATGTGTTAGCATATGGTATTTGTCTTTCTCTTTCTGACTTACTTCACTCTGTATGACAGACTCTAGGTCCATCCACCTCATTACAAATAGCTCAATTTCGTTTCTTTTTATGACTGAGTGATATTCCATTGTATATATGTGCCACATCTTCTTTAACCATTCATCCGATGATGGACACTTAGGTTGTTTCCACCTCTGAGCTATTGTAAATAGAGCTGCAATGAACGTTTTGGTACATGACTCTTTTTGAATTATGGTTTTCTCAGGATATATTTCCAGTAGTGGGATTGCTGGCTCATATGGTAGTTCTATTTGTAGTTTTTTAAGGAACCTCCATACTGTTCTCCATAGTGGCTGTACCAATTCACATACCCACCAGCAGTGCAAGAGTGTTCCCTTTTCTCCACAGCCTTTCCAGCATTTATTGTTTCTAGATTTTTTGATGATGGCCATTCTGACCGGTGTGAGATGATATCTCATTGTAGTTTTGATTTGCATTTCTCTAATGATTAATGATGTTGAGCATTCTTTCATGTGTTTGTTGGCAGTCTGTATATTTTCTTTGGAGAAATGTCTATTAAGATCTTCTGCCGATTTTTGGTTTGGGTTGTTTGTTGTTTTGTTATTGAGCTGCATGAGCTGCTTGTAAATTTTGGAGATTCATCCTTTGTGAGTTGCTTCATTTGCAAATATTTTGTCCCATTCTGAGGGTTGTCTTTTGGTCTTGTTTATGTTTTCCTTTGCTGTGCAAAAGCTTTGAAGTTTCATTAGGTCCCATTTGTTTATTTTTGTTTTTATTTCCATTTCTCTAGGAGGTGGGTCAAAAAGGATCTTGCTGTGATTTATGTCATAGAGTGCTCTGCCTACGGTTTCCTCTAAGAGTTTGATAGTGTCTGGCCTTACATTTAGGTCTTTAATCCATTTTGAGCTTATTTTTGTGTATGGTGTTAGGGAGTGATCTAATCTCATACTTTTACATGTACCTGTCCAGTTTTCACAGCAACACTTACTGAAGAGGCCGTCCTTTCTCCACTGAACATTCCTGCCTCCTTTATCAAAGATAAGGTAACCATATGTGCCTGGGTTTATCTCTGGGCTTTCTATCCTGTTCCATTGATCTATCTTTCTGTTTTTGTGCCAGTACAATACTGTCTTGATTATTGTAGCTTTGTAGTATAGTTTGAAGTCAGGGAGCCTGATTCCTCCAGCTCCGTTTTTCGTTCTCAAGATTGCTTTGGCTATTCAGGGTCTTTTGTGTTTCCATACAAATTGTGAAATTTTTTATTCTAGTTCTGTGAAAAATGCCAGTAGTAGTTTGATAGGGATTGCATTGAATGTGTAGATTTCTTTGGGTAGTAGAGTCATTTTCACAATGTTGATTCTTCCAATCCAAGAACATGGTATATCTCTCCATTTATTTGTATCATCTTTAATTTCTTTCATCAGTGTCTTATAATTTTCTGCATACAGGTCTTTTGTCTCCTTAGGTAGGTTTATTCCTAGATATTTTATTCTTTTTGTTGCAATGGTAAATGGGAGTGTTTTCTTGATTTCACTTTCAGATTTTTCATCTTTAGTGTATAGGAATGCCAGAGATTTCTGTGCATTAATTTTGTATCCTGCTACTTTACCAAATTCATTGATTAGCTCTAGCAGTTTTCTGATAGCATCTTTAGGGTTCTGTATGTATAGTACCATGTCATCTGCAAACAGTGACAGCTTTACTTCTTCTTTTCCAATTTGGATTCCTTTTATTTCCTTTTCTTCTCTGATTGCTGTGGCTAAAACTTCCAAAACTATGTTGAATAAGAGTGATGAGAGTGGGCAACCTTGTCTTGTTCCTGATCTTAGTGGAAATGCTTTCAGTTTTTCACTATTGAGGATGATGTTGGCTGTGGGTTTGTCATATATGCCCTTTATTATGTTGAGGAAAGTTCCCTCTGTGCCTACTTTGTGGAGGGTTTTTATCATAAATGGGTGTTGAATTTTGTCAAAAGCTTTCTCTGCATCTATTGAGATGACCATGTGGTTTTTCTCCTTCAGTTTGTTAATATGGTATATCACGTTGATTGATTTGTGTATATTGAAGAATCCTTGCATTCCTGGAATAAACCCCACTTGATCATGGTGTATGATCCTTTTAATGTGCTGTTGGATTCTGTTTGCTAGTATTTTGTTGAGGATTTTTGCATCTGTGTTCATCAGTGATATTGGCCTGTAGTTTTCTTTCTTTGTGACATCCTTGTCTGGTTTTGGTATCAGGGTGATGGTGGCCTCGCAGAATGAGTTTGGGAGTGTTCCTCCCTCTGCTATATTCTGGAAGAGTTTGAGAAGGATAGGTGTTAGCTCTTCTCTAAATGTTAGATAGAATTTGCCTGTGAAGCCATCTGGTCCTGGGCTTTTGTTGGAAGATTTTTAATCACAGTTTCAATTTCAGTGCTTATGATTGCTCTGTTCATATTTTCTATTTCTTCCTGATTCAATCTTGGCAGGTTGTGCATTTCTAAGAATTTGTCCATTTCTTCCAGGTTGTCCATTTTATTGGCATAGAGTTGTTTGTAGTACTCTCTCATGATCTTTTGTATTTCTGCATTGTCAGTTGTTACTTCTCTTTTTTCATTTCTAATTCTATTGATTTCAGTCTTCTCCCTTTTTTTCTTGATGTATCTGGCTAATGGTTTATCAATTTTCTTTATCTTCTCAAAGAACAAGCTTTTACTTTTATTGCTCTTTACTATCGTTTCCTTAATTTCTTTTTCATTTATTTCTGATCTGATCTTTATGATTTTTTTCCTTCTGCTAACTTTGGGGTTTTTTTGTTCTTCTTTCTCTAATTGCTTTAGGTGCAAGGTTACGTTGTTTATTCGAGATGTTTCCTGTTTCTTAAGTTAGGATTGTACTGCTATAAACTTCCCTCTTAGAACTGCTTTTGCTGCATCCCATAGGTTTTGGTTCGTCATGTCTCCATTGTCATTCATTTCTAGGTATTTTTTGATTTCCTCTTTGATTTCTTCAGTGATCACTTCGTTATTAAGTAGTGTATTGTTTAGCCTCCATGTGTTTGTATTTTTTACAGATCTTTTCCTGTAATTGATATCTAGTCTCATAGCCTTGTGGACAGAAAAGATACTTGATACAATTTCAGTTTTCTTAAATTTACCAAGGCTTGATTTGTGACCCAAGATATGATCTATCCTGGAGAATGTTCCATGAGCACTTGAGAAAAATGTGTATTCTGTTGGTTTTGGATGGAATGTCCTATAAATATCAATTAAGTCCATCTTGTTTAATGTATCATTTACAGCTTGTGTTTATTTATTTCCATTTTGGATGGTCTGTCCATTGGTGAAAGTGGAGTGTTAAAGTCTCCTACTGTGAATGTGTTACTGTTGATTTCCCCTTTTATGGCTGTTAGTGTTTGCCTTATGTATTGAGGTGCTCCTATTTTGGGTGCATAAATATTTACCATCGTTATATCTTCTTGAATGGATGGCTTGATCATTATATAGTGTCCTTCTTTGTCTCTTGTAATAGTCTTTATTTTAAAGTCTATTTTGTCTGATATGAGAATTGCTACTCCAGCTTTCTTTTGGTTTCCATTGCATGGAATATCTTTTTCCATCCCCTCACTTTCAGTCTGTATGTGTCTCTAGGTCTGAAGTGGGTACTTGTAGACAGCATATATATGGGTCTTGTTTTTGTATCCATTCAGCCAGTCTGTGTCTTTTGGTGGGAGCATTTATTCCATTTACGTTTAAGGTAATTAGCGATATGTATGTTCCTATTCCCATTTTCCTAATTGTTTTGGGTTTGTTATTGTAGGTCTTTTCCTCCTCTTGTGTTTCTTGCCTAGAGAAGATCCTTTAGCATTTGTTGTAAAGGTGGTTTGGTGGTGCTGAACTCTCTCAACTTTTGCCTGTCTGTAAAGATTTTAATTTCTCCATCAAATCTGAATGAGATCCTTGCTGGGTAGAGTAACCTTGGTTGTAGGTTTTTCTCCTTCATCACTTTAAATATGTCCTGCCAGTCCCTTCTGGCTTGCAGGGTTTCTGCTGAAAGATCAGCTGTTAACCTTATGGGGATTCCCTTGTGTGTTATTTGTTGTTTTTCCCTTGCTGCTTTTAATATGTTTTCTTTGTATTTAATTTTTGACAGTTTGATTAATACGTGTCTTAGCATGTTCCTCCTTGGATTTATCCTGTGTGGGGCTCTCTGTGGTTCCTGGACTTGATTAACTATTTCCTTTCCCATATTCGGGATGTTTTCAACTATAATCTCTTCAAATATTTTCTCAGTCCCTTTCTTTTTCTCTTCTTCTTCTGGGACCCCTATAATTCGAATGTTGGTGTGTTTAATGTTGTCCCAGAGGTCTCTGAGACTGTTCTCAGTTCTTTTCATTCTTTTTTCTTTATTCTGCTCTGCAGTAATTATTTCCACTATTTTATCTTCCAGGTCACTTACCCGTTCTTCTGCCTCAGTTATTCTGCTATTGATCCCTTCTAGAGTATTTTTAATTTCATTTATTCTGTTGTTCATCATTGCTTGTTTCCTTTTTAGTTCTTCTAGGTCCTTGTTAAATGTTTCTTGTATTTTCTCTATTCTATTTCCAAGATTTTGGATCATCTTTACTATCATCATTCTGAATTCTTTTTCAGGTAGACTGCCTATTTCCTCTTCATTTGTTAGGTCTGGTGGGTTTTTATCTTGCTCCTTCATCTGCTGTTTTTCTGTCTTCTCATTTTGCTTATCTTACTGTGTTTGGGGTCTCCTTTTTGCAGGCTGCAGGTTCATAGTTCCTGTTGTTTTTGGTGTCTGGCCCCAGTGGCTAAAGTTGGTTCAGTGGGTTGTGTAGGCTTCCTGGTGGAGGGGACTAGTGCCTGTGTTCTGGTGGATGAGGCTGGATCTTGTCTTTCTGGTGGGCAGGTCCACATCTGGTGGTGTGTTTTGGGGTGTCTGTGGACCTATTATGATTTTAGGCAGCCTCTCTGCTAATGGGTGGGGTTGTGTTCCTGTCTTGCTAGTTGTTTGGCATAGGGTGTCCAGCACTGTAGCTTGCTGGTCATTGAGTGAAGTTGGGTGTTGGTGTTGAGATGGAGATCTCTGGGAGATTTTCATCATTTGATATTATGTTGAGCTGGTAGGTCTCTTGTGGACCAGTGTCGTGAACTTGGCTCTCCCACCTCAGAGGCACAGCCCTGATGCCTGGCTGGAGCACCAAGAGCCTTTCATCTACATGGCTCAGAGTAAAAGGAAGAAAAAGTAGAAAGAAATAAAGAGAAAGAAAGAAAGAGGATAAAAGAAAATAAAATAAGGTAAAATAAAATAAAGTTATTAAAATAAAAAAATTTATTAAGAAAAAAATCTTTTTTTAAAAGTAAAAAGCAAAAACGGACGGATAGAACCCTAGCACAAATGGTGAAAGCAAAGCTATACAGACAAAAATCTCACACCGAAGCATACACATAGACACTGAGAAAAAGAGGAAAAGGGGAAAAAATAATAAATCTTGCTCTCAAAGTCCACGTCCTCAATTTGGGATGATTCGTTGTCTATTCAGGTATTCCACAGATGCAGGGTACGTCAAGTTGGTTGTGGAGATTTAGTCCGCTGCTCCTGAGGCTGCTGGGAGAGACTTCCCTTTCTCTTCTTTGTTTGCACAGCTCCCGGGTTCAGCTTTGGATTTGGCCCCGCCTCTGCCGGAGGGCATCTGTTCTTTGCTCAGACAGGGTGGGGTTAAAGGAGCCACTGATTCGGGGGCTGTGGCTCACTCAGGCTGGGAGGAGGGAGGGGTACGGAGTGCGGGGCGAACCTGCAGCGGCAGAGGCTGGCGGCAACTGTCACTTTTATATGCATTATATTATTTAATATGTACTATGAAAGATATTGTTTGTTCTATTTTACTGTCTATTTTTTCCTTTTTATTTTTTTTGGTTTATGTTCCCTGTTGGTTTCTTTGGATTAAGTTTCTAACTATTTCTCTCCTATTATTTCCCCTCCATTTTGTGGAATGCACATTCTCTGTATTCTTTTAGTGCTCACCCCAGCTTTTTTAACATGCAAACAATATTTAACAAAGCCATCAATATTCATACCCCAAAACTGGAATTAAAACACTTGATAATTATTAACTTGGAAGGGTTGTGATAAGAAATTGTTTTATCTTGTCCTTCTACATATATTTTATAAGGTCATTTATAAAAGATACATGCATATATTTACCAATATCTTCTTTCAGTCCATCTTGCCTCTCAGACCTCCCATTTGGTATCATTTCCTTTCTGCCAGAAGGACAGTCCTTTTCAATTAATTTTCTGAATGACTGTTGGTGGTAAATACTCTCAATTTTTATTGGTCTGAAATTTTTTACTTACCACAAGAGTAATAAATGTTCATTGTAGAAAATATAGAAAATCATACACAATAATACATATCACGTGTAACCAATCCTCATTTTACATGCTTCTGATATGCACAAACATCAGTTATCATGGTTTCATTAAATAACACCAGTCTCCCAACAACACGGTTCAAATTTCAGTTACCGTGTTGTACTAACTGTGAATCATTCCATAAAATACAAACTTTGCTGCTAGATATTCGTTCCACAAATGACTATGTAAATAACCAATGCTACCTGTGATCAGTGACCAATTGTGCCACGTCTTTCAGAGTCTCTCAGTGATACGCTCACAACACATCTGTTGTTCAGTTCATTTACAGAGAGCAAAGCATATAGATGTATTCTTCTAGTCTCTTGGCAATAAACTCATGCAGCATTTTACAAAAATTGATAACCAAAAGAGGAAATTAGCCAACAAAGATGAAGTGTAACAGAGTTGAAAAATTGACAAGGCTGAAAGTGAAATTTGAATCAGCTGTAAAAATGGAGTTTTGGAAGAAATAGCTGCTTGTGAGAATGTTGACAGTGGTGCTGTTTGAAGAGTATAGATAAAGAGCTAGAGGAACTTGGTGAAGGTGATCTTGTCAATATAAATGAGGAAAGTAGTTGTGGTAAAAGATAACCCAGAGGAAGTGATTCTGGCAAACAACATATTAAAGCTACTCTTGGAGATAGTTCATGACATTAAAAGCACAAAGGATAAAGTGCTGGAAGCTCATCCAAACTTAGAAATGAGTATTATAATTTGGCAAGGCATAACAAAGATGTTCACTCCATATTATAAGTTATACAATGAGAAGAAGGCAAGCATTGCTCAAACTAATCTTGATAAGTTTTTTACCAGAAACAAAATACTTTCTCAATATTTCTAATGTTTTAAATTACAGTGTACTAAATAAACGTTAGTTTTACTATTTTTCATTTCCCTGTATATTTATAACTGACAGTTAAAAAGTATTTAATGTTTTGACCAAAAAATTTTAAAGGTCATGGAACAATTGTAATTTTTTAAATTGATTATTAAAAAGATCGCTTTGCAAGATTTTAGTCATTTTTATGGTCCTGCACTATTGTGCAAAGCTAGGACTGCCTGTGTATTATCATAAATACTTATTTAAAAACACATTGTGACAATCACAATGCTCAAAAGTTAACATTGCCAAATTTTTATTTACATCCTTCTCGTATTTTTGTCTGTTTTGGAGAATATCCTTATTTTGACTTTGTTCTTAATAGACAGTTTTGCTGAATTTAGACTTCTTGATGTACAGTTATTTTCCTTCAACTCATTAACTTTTGGATTCCATTGTTGCTCATGAGAAGTCAGCTGTCAATGTAAAAACCAATAGATTTTAGGTGATTTGTACTGTGGATATTTAAAAAGTCTCTTTTTTAGAGTTCTCCAGTTTTACTATGATGCATGTAGGGGTGTGTGTGTGTGTGCATGTGTTTTATTTAGTCATATTTATTAACTTTTTAATATGTATTTATACATGTATATGGATATATGTATGTGTACATATGCTACATGTATTATATATATGTATTTTTATTCATCACTTTATTTTAATTATGTACATTCAAGTGTCCAAGGACAGCTTATACTATCAAAACCTGGGGCTAATCCTCAAAATTTTCAATTAGAAGTACCTTAATATAATTTATTGTTTTGGGGCTATAGCTCTAAGAATTTTATATTCTCCACTATAACATCTGTTGTATTTTGTAATTCCAAGGTCATATATAATTTTACTTATATTTCTAATTCTCTTAATAACCTCATACTTAAGAAAAAATAACATAGACTGAAGAGGATTGTAAACAAAAATAGAAATTTCTTTTAGTCCACATGATCAGAGATATTTTGAGAACTATGTAGTTTGTGCTGTTAGGACATGCCAAATAAAAATAATAAATATAGAACTGCAGCAAAATATGTGTATGAATCCCCTGGAATTAAGGTACAATATTTGGCTTTATGCCCTTTATGGTTTTCTATCATAAATGTTCTGACATAACTTTGAAATTCCAAGACTATTATGATAACTGATGAAGAGTAAAAATGAGAGGAAATTTCAAACAATTTTAATATAACTACAGAGGAGCTTTTACAGAAACAGTTACACCCTTGAAGTTAGGGAGGTTGATTATTAGACTATTTTCCCTGTGAACTCGTTTATATTTCCAAAGAGGAAATGAACAATCAGATGAAATGAAAGGCAGTGACATTTGCCTAGTCTAAGATGAATCTCCTCTTGTCTGGCCTTCAAAACTAGGCCATGTCTAGAATGCATGGGAAAGCTTGACTGTCAAGAAAATCTTAGACAAGTTATGTCATAGAGTAAAATGAGCACAGATTTTAGAGTCAAACAGACCTGGTTTTGAATATTCTTGGATTTCCACCTGCTAAATATACTACCTTGAATTGATTGAATAACCTTACATATGTTATCTTATATTTTTGCACTCTACTTTCCTGACCGGTTATATGGGGATATTAACATCTGCCTCATAAAGTTGTTCTCATTGACTGAATAAAAAAATGTGTGAAATACTTAGCAAAATACCCATAAAATAGTAAAGCATAAAGTAAATGGTGGCTCCCTTTCTGAAATGATGGATGATACATGTTTTATCCCCCATCCTGATATTTTCAGAAGCAAAATAGTGGAGAATATGCTCATATGCTTTTTATTTTAAGATTATTTGGCTGCATTTGTTTATTGCATAACATTTTCTTTTTAAAACAAATAGGTCATTTTCCAATGCCAAGGTTTGATTTTATGATCCCTAGATAATCTTTCAGGTCTCTTCCAATTCTCATCTCACGAGTCTGTAAGTCAAACATGCCTTTTTAATTTTAGCCCTTGCTCATGTGTCGTTCAAAGTAAATACGCCACTGAACCATAGTATATTAGAGCTATAAAAGGTCTTTCTGACTCTCCTTAACTTCTCATTTTATACATAAGTAATCTGAGGTCTAAGGAGGCAAATTGACATATGTAAGGCACATATTAGTTAGTGGCAAAATCCAGACTGGAATCCAATGCCTTTCTGCATGTTGCCGAGTACCAGATCTAAATAGCTTTTGGAAAAGTAGAATTATTTGATGTAAAACATTTGTAGACTCAAAGAATTAGTTATGAGAATATTATTGAAAATAGGCACATTCTAGAAAAAATATGAGGTGGAGTTTGGTTTCACTCTCATAAATGATCTCTTCATTGTGTTTTCCACCTGATGTTGCTGTTTTTATGTCTCACTGAAGATGCATGGTTCAAGCAGCAAATTTGCCTGACAAACTAATTTACCATGAAGATTTAATTACTTAACATGTTTTTCCTAGAGAAATCCTGAATAGCCAAATGCTTAACTGCATAGCTTTTCTGGCAAGTGTTCTGATATTAGAGAGGTATAGGTTACAGCCTCCACTATCTAGTCTAAATATAGGCCTGGAAAGATGTTCTTTTGTTTGTTTTGCTACGACTGTCAATAGAAATATCTCTGGGCTTCAGTAATTCAGTAGAAAGCTTGAGAATATATCCGAGTATAGGACTATTCTAGTTGAAAGCAGAATTCACAAATATTGAGGTTTCACTGTCAGACCAGAACTGTGTATAACCAGAGGGAAATGAGAGGAAGGAGTCACCACTGACATTTCCCCTTGGTTAATCAAGGCACGAGGCCCAATGAAATATGCATGCTTAGAGCAACATATGCATTCTCTGCTATGGTTAGGAATGAATAGAAGGTGATAATTGTGGCTGTGCAAAGGATCAGAGAAGGAATAGACCTAGAATGGCAAAAAAATATGACAAGCTGCTCTGTCAGATAATGGGGAAATATGTAGCAGACCTTTCTCAGGTGTGGGAAATAGGGGAGAAAAAAAAAACCCAGAAGCCTTACTATGTAATTTTATTATTCTTCCATAATCTAAGGAGTATTGATGGTAGTGGTTTTGTTTTTTAATCACATTTTTCAATTTGAAAAATAAAAAACTTTGAAATATAGAAAAATATAAAAACCCCACCTACCATAATCTCACAATGATTTAGATATTACATAATTATTCACCTAAAATTTCTTCTACTTTTTATAATTGGAGGTTTTACATTTACTTTATTTGGATTTCATTTTGTTGTCTGGAGTAAGTGGCGAATCTTAGGTAATAAAATACCCACTGTGGGGCATTTGAGGGCAAAGGGCTGTTGAAGGCTAGATCTGGCCCTGCCTGCTGGTTAGCAGAAAGAGTCATGTGGTATAGAACGATATGCCATGATTTGTGCTAAGTGCTTTTTACTATGTAATTTGAATCTTGTATCAGCCCTGCAAGGTAGGCATTATCCTTACTTTAAAGATGAGGACACTGAAGTAGGATCAAGATGGCAGAGTAGGAAGATCCTGAGCTCACCTCCCTCCAGGGACACACCAAAACTACAACTACCTATAGAACAACTCCCTCTGAGAATGACCTGGATATTGGTAGAACAGCTCTTTAGGCAGTTAAGAATATAAAGAAAAAAAATCACATCAAAATGGGTAGAAGAAGATTCATGATCTAGTCAAGACCCATACCCCTAGCAGGCAACTCAAAAGTGCGAGGGGATGTCGCAAACTCAGAGGTCTTTCCTAAGGAGCAAGGGGTTTGAGTCCCACATTGGGCACTTTAGCCTTGGGGAAGATGAGCTCACCAGGAAGATGAGCCCCCTTAATGGGTTTTGAAAACCCAGCAGGCTTTATGACCAGGACTGGACAGGAGTAGTTCTACCAAACATTTAAAGAATAGTTAATACCTATCCTTCTCAAACTATTCTAAAAAACTGAGGAGGGAGCACTTCCAAACTCATTCTATGAGGTCAGCATTATTCTGATACTAAAACCAAACAAGGCACTACATAGAAAAGAAAATTACAGGCTAATATCCCTGATGAACATAGACACAAATATCCTCACCAAAATATTAACAGACTTAATTCAACAATGCGTTAAAAGGTTCATAGTGAGACTTACTCCAGGGATGCAAGGATGACTCAGTATCACAAGTCAGTGTGATACACCATACTAACAAAGTGAAGAATAAAAATTGCATGAAAGGCTTCATAGGTGAAGAAAAAGCTTTTGATAGAATTCAACATCCATTCATGATAGAAACTCTCAACAAAGTGGGTGTAGAGGGAACATATTTCAACATAATGAAGGTCAGTTTTGACAGACCTATAGCTTACATCATAGTCAATGGTGGAAAGCTAAAAACTTTTTCTCTAAGATTAGGAACCAGACAAGGATGCCAATTCTTGCCACCTTTATTAAACGTAGTATTGGATGGCCTAGCCACAGCCAGAACACTTGTCAAAAAAAAAAAAGGCAGCCAAATTGGAATGGAAGAATAAAACTGTCACTATTTCCAGATGACATGATACTATACATAGAAAGCCCTAAAGATTCCACCAAAACCCTATTAGAACTAATAATCGTTAGAGAAAAGCAAATCAAAACTACAATGAGATATCAGCTCACACCAGTCAGAATGGCCAACATCAAAAAATCTACAAACAATAAATGCTGGAGAGGGTGTGGAGAAAAGGGAACCCTCTTGCACTATTGGTGAGAATGTAAATTGATACAGCCACTATGAAAAACAGTATGGAGTTTCCTTAAAAAACCATAAATAGAATTACCATACGACCCAGCAATCCCACTACTAGGCATATACCTTGAGAAAACCATAATTCAAAAAGAGTCATGTACCCCAATGTTCATTGCAGCTCTATTTACAATAGCCAGGACATGGAAGCAACCTAAGTGTCCATCAACAGATGAGTGGGTGCAGAAGATGTGGCACATATATACAATGGAATATTACTCGGCCATAAAAATAATTGAAATTGAGTTATTTGTAGTGAGATGGATGGACCTAGAGTCTGTCATACAGAGTGAAGTAAGTCAGAAAGAGAAAAATACCGTATGCTAACACATACATATGGAATCTAAAAAAAAAAAAGTTTTTGAAGAACTTAGGGGCAAGACAGCATTAAAGGTGCAGATTTGGAGAATGGAGTTGAGGACACGGGGAGGGTGGGGGGTGGTCTGGCATGAGGTGAGAGAGTGGCATGGACATATATACAGTACCAAATGTAGAATGGGTGGCTGGTGGGAAGCAGCCACATAGCACAGGGAGATCACCTCAGTGCTTTGTGACCACCTAGATGGGTGGGACAGGGAGGGTGGGAAGGATACGCAAGAGGATGGGGATACGGGGATATGTGTATACATATGGTTGATCCATTTTGTTATACAGCAGAAGCTAATGCACCATTGTAGAGCAATTATACTCCAATAAAGATGTTGAAGAAAAAAAGATGTTAAAAAAAAAACCCAGAAACACTGTGGTACTGGCCAAAACCTACTCACAAATCAGTGAAACAGAATAGAGAGCCCAGAAATAAACCCACATACATACAATTAATCTATGACAAAGGCAACAATGGGGGAAAAACTGTCTCTTCCATAAGTAGTGTTGGAAGGATTGGACAGCTTCATGAAAAAGAATCAAACTGGACTACATTCTCACACCGTATACAAATATAAGCTGAGTATGGATGAAAGACTTAAATATAATATCTGAAACTATAAAACTTCCAGAAGAAAATGTAGGTAGTCTGCTCTTTGACATCTGTTTTAGCAATATATTTTTCGATCTGTCTCTACAGACAAGGACAAGTGCAAAAATAAATGTGAGATCCCATCAAACTAAAAAGCTTTTGCACAGTGTAGGAAACCAGTAACAACATGAAAGGCAACCTACTGAACAGGGGAAAGTATTTGCAAATGGTACATCCAATAAGGAGTTAATATGCAAAATATATAGAGAACTCATAAAACTCAACAGCCAAATAATCTGATGAAAAATGGACAGAGGGCCTAAATAGGCATTTTCCCAAAGAAGACATACAGTTGACCAACAGATGAGAAGATGCTCAAAATCACTGATCATCAGAGAAATGCAAATCAAAACCACAATGAGATATCACCTCATACATATCAGAATGGCTGTCATCAAAAAGACAAGAAATAAGTGTTGGTGAGGTTGTGGATAAAGGCAATCCTTGTGCACTGCTCTTAGGAATGTAAATTGGTGCAACCACCATGGAAAACAGTATAGATTTTACTCAAAAAATAGAAAAATAGAACTACCATATTACCTAGCATTTCTACTCTATTCTACCAGAAGAAAACAGAAATTGTAATTGGAAAATCATTTGCACCCCAATGTTCACGGCAGCATCATTTACAAATGCCAAGATATGGAAGCAAGCTGAAAGTCCATGGACAGATGAATGGATGAAGATATTATATATATATGCTCTCTCTCTATATATGTCATATATATAATAGAATATTATTTAGCCATAAAAAAAGAATGAAATCTTGCCATTTGCAGTAACATGAATGGACCTAGAGGGTATTATGTTTAATGAAATATGTCAGAGAAAGACAAATACTGTGTATTTTCACTTACATGTGGAATCTATAAAACAAAGCAAATTAACAAATAAAACAGAAACAGGCTCACAGATACAGAGAACAAACTAGTAACCAGTAGTAACCCAGAGAGGAGGGAGCATGTGGGTGGGCAGAATAGGTGAAAGGGATTAAGAAGTACAAACTACCAGTTATAAAATGAGTCACAAGGATATAATGTACAACACAGGGAATGTAGTTAATATTGTAATAACTTTGCATCATCTATAAAAATACTGAATCACTGTTATACTCCTGAAACTAATATAATATTGTAAGTTAACTATAATTCATTAACAAAAAATTAAAAAAGAGGACACAGAGGCTGAGAGACTTCAAGTGACTTTTTAAAGCTCATAAAGCATGTGAGTAACATACCAGGAGTCAGTCTCAGCCCTGTATGAACCTGAGGTTTGAGCTTCATCATTACAAGGTACAAAGACAGACTGCTGTTTCCACAATGTGTCTGGAGCTTTGTATACAAGAGCTTCCTATGGTTAGCTCCCAAGTTTGGAAATCCTCAAGGGTGCATTCATGGATGACTTCAGATTCTGGGGTTTTGGGAAATAATCACTATCTACAATCCCATTTGGAGTTATAACACTAATTATCTGGAGTTGCCCAGTTTTGAAGAATCCACTTGGATCATGAAACTTGAGGCTCACAGATAGAAATAAGCTCTCCATTGTGCTGACAGCAGTTCCCCTGGAGAAAGCCATCCCATCGGTCTTATCGAAATTGCTGATTATTAACATGTCCCTATTTTTTGCTAAAGAATAGGACATCCGTATTCGCAATTTTGACCTGTCAAATGTTCCATATTTACATTGCATCCTGGGGCTATTCATATTTAATATCATTCTGTTGTTTTATCACATCAGATATTTGAAGCTGGGGTGTAATTCAATGGGCGAATAGATATTTTCAAAGCTAGAAATCTGATTTTGTTCCCTGTAACTATTTTTGGATCAATTTTATTATTATCCTAGAATTTTTAGTCATTTTGGAGTGGCTGTTAACTTGGCATATGCGAGATGATTAACTAATGTTATATTTCAACTTACCAATCAATGTAACTGGAAAGTTAGGTGGTATGAAATGAAGTTACTTTTTTTTTTTTTTTTGCGGTACATGGGCCTCCCACTGCTGTGACCTCTCCCGTTGCAGAGCACAGGCTCCGGACGCGCAGGCTCAGCAGCCATGGCTCACGGGTCGAGCCGCTCCGCGGCATGTGCGATCTTCCCGGACCGGGGCACGAACCCGTGTCCCCTGCCTCGGCAGGCGGACTCTCAACCACTGCGCCACCAGGGAAGCTCTGAAGTTATCTTTTTAAACTCAGCAGAAATAGCTACCTGATAAAAACATTTTACAGAGTTCTTCTCCCTCTGTCCCTCAACCCAGATTTTTATCTCATCTACTAATGATCACTCTTCTGAAACTAGAGATAAAGCAGGAAATAGCGATTGCCTGGCTGTCCAGATACAAAAATATTTGATGTTGATGCCAGAATTTCATTTAGAAATAATTTAAACCTATAGGTTCACTCAGTCCTTTAAAAAAACTCCATAGCAACGGAGTGCGGGCTGTCAACCCATCGACAAATAAGCCTGCTCAGGTGAGAATGGTGAGATTCAGAGAAATTTTGTCTTTTATTTTTCTCTTGCTCATTTAAGATTGATGTATATATAAATAAATTAGTTTCAAGACACTGAACATAATTTTTGAAAAACTGTATTTTTCATAGCTGTTTCTATGTGGTGATTTAATTTTCAGGAGAAACCACAGAAGCCTATTGTTCTATGAGCAATTTAATAAATTGAGCAATTTAAAATGATCGATAATTGCTTTTTATCTTGATATCCTGGCTCTAAATTGTATATTTTAGGAGAACTATGAGAGTCCCTTATATTTAATGTCTTTCTTGTGATAGATTTTTATATTAACCTGTAACCAGGGCATCTTGTCCCAGCTATTTAATACATTATTCTTTAATACTGTTGTTTCACATTCCTCATTATTACTAAAATAAGCCCCAAATGAATCTCTTAATTTTTTTAGTCACTTCCCCAGAAACCACACTTATTACTCCTTTTAGAATTTTCTATCTGAGACAAATATCATTTTCTGGGACAGTATTATGGAGTAACAATTTTCAAATATGAGTCCTGTATAATGCCATTTTAAAAGACAAAAATACTATTCTCATAAACTTCTATGAGTGGAATTATTGACATGAGTATTATATGAACATGAAGAATAATCTAGTTGTAAACTCCTTATGCTTATAGCTCCTATATAGCTGTAAAATCAAGGCACATTTATAAATATTAAAAATCATAAAACCAATAAAATTAAAATCGACAATATGATGATAGATTTGATTTTTGTCTTTTGGAGAAAGTGCAGACCAAAAGTAGAAACACTGGTGTAAGGAAAAGGCCTTAGATACTGGGATCAGCTTAACTCGGGTTTGGAGACCACTTTTGTGTTCTTGAACTTGAGTGGCTTCTCTGGGACTCAAGGCTGTCATCTTTGGACTAGTTTTTAAAAGTCTCTTCTTTTTGCATTAAGTTTAGTCACATGCTCCACAGTCAGCTCAATATTTTTTTTTTTAGGGAGCTGAGAGCTTGTCCTTCTGTCTTCTATTCTTCTACAGAAGTTCCCTCAAAAGTGAGAATTTTTGTGGAAGAATCCTTTAGTCTGTCTCCCTGTCCAGTTTTCTCTCCCTACCAAGGGAAGAACAATGATATTTAATTTGTGAGACTGGGAAAAGTCTCAGCTTCTTTTAGGTTCTTTCTCTTTTCTTATTTGCCTACCTATAGAGGCAGCTAATCATTCTCCTGCCTTTCCCAGGTGAATTTACCTAGGCTAGATCTGTGGTCTGCCTTCTAGAGAAAGATCTAGAGGCTATTTTCTATTTCTCAGTGTCCCTCATCACTGAAGCTGGATGCTTTTGAGCCAAACAAGTAAGGGGGAAGTAATGATTGGGGGAGAGCTGGCGCCACAAATCCAAGCTCCCTTGTGAGTGCGTGACCCCAGTCCAGCCTTGCTGGGTGCAGGGATCTTAGGAAGGTCAGTAGGAAAGCCAGGGTAAACCCCTTCTCCAGTTCAGATTTATTAACAAGGCTGAAAATTTCATTTCCATTTTTCTGACTCCTGCATCTCTTTCAAGTCTTTCTGAATTTGGTAGTGGGGAGGATAGTTGTGATAATCACTTCCAAACTCTGAGATGTTCCTCTTCTATTTGTAAGCTGAAAAACATGTTTATGGCTTTCATTGGCCTGGAGGAGTTATCTGTCCCCACACTGAGAGGGTTATTACTGGAATGTGAGTTTCACGAGAGCAGGAACGGAGTGGAATGTGTCCATGGCTATATCCCTAACACCCTAGCATAGTGCCCACCACAGAGTACGTACTCACCAAGTCTTTCTTCATGAATGAGTGAAAGTATTAAGTATACGTTTATTTATATGATATTTAAAATTCTCTGTTCTACGGCCCTAACTACCTTCCTCTTCCACTCTCTCATTTTTGTATCAGGATGCAATCACTTTTGCATCCTGGGCCTGCGCTGGGCCTCCACTTTTTTTGGCTTCCATTTCTTGGCAGTTGTAAATAATGCTGCTGTGAACACTGGGGTGCATATATCTTTTCTAATTAGCGGTTTTTGTTCTTTTTGGATATATACCCAGGGGTGGAATTGCTGGGTCATATGATAATTCTATTTTTAGTTTTTTGAGAAACCTCCCTACTGTTCTCCATAGTGGCTGCACCAATTTACATTCCCACCAACAGTGTACGAGGGATCCCCTTTCTGCCTATCCTCGCCAACATTTCTTATTTCTTGTCTTTTTGACGATAACCATTCTGACAGATGTGAAGTGATATCTCATTGTGATTTTGATTTTCAAAGGTTTGAAACTCATTGAGTTTTAAGATAATAATGCTTAAATAATTCTTCATTTGCTTTAGACTCTTTGGGAAAAAATAATCTTTTAGAAATGTCTTCTGGATGTTATAGAGTTGTCAGATAACTGCATGTCTGTGGTTATGTGATTTGATAATATTTTCCCACACTGAGCAATGTTCATTCCACTGCAACATTAAACATAAAAATGTTCACTGTGGACTTCCACGTTTTTTTGAAGAAGGATGGTACATTTGAAAAGCCTTACTGATGATACACCCCCTTTCTTGCTTTCTGTACTCATGAAGACTCTCAAATGAGACTTTCTAGTTAAGTAATTTAAACCATACTTAAAATAATTTTTAAACTGGAGGAAAACTAAATACAATAGTACTATTAAAAAGTCAGTCATTGCAGTTACAATCGTGAGGATATTTATACTTAGCCTGGCGCAGATCTTATGATTAGAAAAGTACTACCTACACACATTTATAATTAGAGACGTATGCAATGTGGCTATTGTGTGTGTGCACATTGCGAAACACATGTCTGTGAATAGTGGAGGTATTTCTTTAAGCTATTTGTCTCCATTTTTGGAGGGCTGTTAATCTTTTCAATTTAGGTTTATTTCCATTTGAAGGTTTTCTGTATTACTTTGATCAGTTACGTTTTGCTGAAATACTGAAATTTCTGTAAAGGTTCATTCAACATAATAGTTAAGGTTGTCTTTGCCTCTGAAAACTGGCAGGTATGATGACAATATCTATAATCATGTTAAAACAGAAGCCAGCTTTAAATGCAGAATTGTCTAGACATTGACTATGCCTAGAAAAATGAATAAAGAGAGGAATATTTTTGCACGTTTTGCCTCTTTCCGCCATATAACTCAGTGGTAACTGATTTCCTTAACACATCTGGACGCTTCCATTGTTCTTAGATGAATAGTCTCTGTTGGCATTCTGACTTGCCCTTTTTATATTTTTCTGGAAGAGATTGTTTCTTCCCTTCCTGGGCAGAGGTACTCCTCTTCTTGAATGTGTCTTTCCCAGAATTAAGAAATTTTCAGACCTGATAGCTTTAACCTTAAGAGTTGTTTTCACGATCATAGTGGACATTTAGAGAATTGCAGCTTAAGACTTGGTTTGTATCTTTTCAAATCAATTAATGCTTCCATCTGATAACTTATTTGTCTGGAGAAGATAAAACCTAAACATCCCTAGACATACCCCATGCCCATGTCTGTGCCCTTACACATAAATACAAATTTGCAGTAGCTGTTAAAAGCTGTTCTCGTGCCCCAGCCTTCCTCCATTTTAGTGATAGAAATTTTGTCCGAGGAAACGGCACCATTTAGTATTCAGAAAATACTAAATAGAAGATTGGTTATTGTTCTTCTAATATCAACTCCGTCTTTCCTCCTGTGTTGTCTTGTGACAATAAGCTCTTTTAAATGACCCTTCCTTTACACTTTAGTCGTATTGACACAAATATTCTGAGTCTATTGCTTTTGTACCCAGGAGGGTAGGGGCCCTGGGGCAGATGGTGACTATGAACAATAGGTGATGGTATAAGTCTCCAAATCTTCCCAATTTGTTTGTAGGTTCTGGGAATGGCCAATACTAGGGACTTTGCTATGTTAATTCAAGCTTTTTCACATCTGAGCCCTTGAGTCCATCTTTCTCTGCCTTATAGGAAAATCAAGTGCAGAGAAAGAAAGAAGAAAAGCAAAGGGCTGCAAAACTTTAAAAAAAAAACAACAACAACACCTGGACAAAATGGGAAGAAGGCATATTTATTTTTGTCACTGAGCTGAAGATAGCATTTCAGCTTTAAGATTATCTGTTCTGACCCTCCTTTCAGTGCTTGAATTCTATTTACCATATCCCTACCCCATGGTTCCTTAGCTTCTGATCACTCCAGACATATGGCTAGTTGGTTTAGGTTTCCAACTAATTAATGCAGTTCAAGAGATAGGAAGAACATTGGCTTTGAAGTTGAAAGACTTGAAATCTTATTCTCGTAGAGGAGAGAACATTTAGATGAGTCAGGAAGAGATCCGCATTCCAGCTCCAGTACTGCCAGTTACCAGTCAAAGGAATCAATCAAAGAAAATGACTTTATTTCTTCAAACCTCAGTTAATTCATCCACAAAATCAAGTAAAAATAACATACCAGCCAACTCCATAGAGCTGTATGGTTCAACTAAGATAATGAAGGCAAAATTGTTGGCCAACTAGAAAGCATATAACAATACTATCTTATAGAAAAGATTCATAGAATGCACGTTCAGGACACACTACAGACAGGTGGGACTTCTTGAGGATAACATTAATTTACAACTTACAATCTTTCTATAGGTCAGAAAAATAATTGATGAAAAAGAAAAATTTTACCTAAATATATTGATTTTAAATTGAGTAAATTCAATGTTATGACAATTGATAAGAAACTACATTTCATTTCTTTTTATTTTCCTGATTGTCTGAGTTTGTTCCTCTGTACGTATAATGGGTATTATGAGGTGAGAGGAAAGCAGGAAGGCATGAGTCTACTTAGGAGGAGAGAAGTGCAGTTTTGATGATTCACAGAATAATATAGGTGAAGTGGTGTTTAGAGATCAAATATTATTTTATCCCTTTGTTAGTCCTGAGAATAAAGACCCACAGTTACGCAGTACTTTCCCATGTCAGAGAGCTAGTTAGTGTTAGGTGCAGGACTAGAATTCAGTTTTCTTCATGGTCAGGTCCTGTGCTCTCTCAATAGTATCTGAGGTTGTAAATTGGTAGCATGGAACACTGTCATTCACTTCACCACTTCATGGAAATCACTGTGAATCAATCTCATTTTCTCTAAGCCTGGACATACTTTGCAAGTATAGTCAATTATGCAACCCAAGAAGCTACAGCCAACTGATTAGAGCTGGTGAGTAACCCCTATTCTATACTATAGAAATTCTGTAGACACTACTAGCAACATGTCACCAGTTGGGAAGACCAACTACACTTATTTACAGTAGCATAGTCTAGATGTGTCCAATTCAGGGTCCCTAGGGGAAAAACTTTTAATGGGAAATCATGCAGTTATTTGGTTTAGCAGCCACAGAAGAATGTATTTCTGGCCACCCACATTACGTGTGAGGCTTAAAATTGAGACAGACATTTGGACAAAGAGTTACAGCTATCAGCACTGCTAACATGGGCTCCATTCCATCCTGGATTCCCCCAGAGTTATTATAGATCCTGAGAATCTGGCCCATTAGGCAATAACACAGTCATGGAGTTGAGACCTCACTATGAAGGGTAGCATCCAAGGTTAAGGACATCATGAATCATACCGTGTAGGACTGACTGAGTTTTTTCAGGGAGAAACTTGGCTGAAGAGATTGTGGGTTATCTTGTGTGTAGGGCTAAGAAGCCTCACCCTGGCTAGTTCCCCTTCAGAGCATTTGCAGGGTTTCCCTCCCATCTGTGTGTCAGTCTGATGCCAAAACCCCTGTTACACTTCTGGGGACACCAAGTGGGGAGCAGATGGGGATTCCAAAGTTAGTACTTCACTTCCCTCCACACCCTGCCCCTCATCTGTCTGGAAACTACACAGCTACTTCAAAGGCAAGCCCCACCTATCAGTATATTGAGTTTGGTGTTAGACTCATTTCCTCTGTCAAATGGGGACAGAAGAATTCCTTATTAAAGTATACATTGCTCAGAAATGATCAAATCACTCTACTTCTTCAAAACCCATTTATTTTATGTGATCACTTCCATGTCCCTGTTACTCCCTTATAATTTTTATCAGGTATATTTTGCACACAGTGAAATGCACAGACCTTGAGAGCACAGTTTGGTGAGTTCTGACAAATGTGTACATAAAACCAACACACCAATTAAGATATAGATCATTTATATCACCCTGGAAATTATCTCAATTCCCTTCCTTTGTTAATCTACTCCCCACCAGAGAGAAGCACTTTTCTGATTTCTGTCACTAAAAATTCATATTCTTGTTTTAGGTATTCATATAAATGGAACCATACAATATGTACAATTTTGTGTGTGGATATTTTGATCAGTATATTGTTTCTGAGATTTATTTTAAAATATATTTAGTCTTCCATGTCTCTGCATTTTACATTGCATAGTTTCTTTGTCTTTAAATACACACATCTGTTTTTCTGCACATCTGATCTGTGAATACAACTTGTCAATGAATTTTTCATTCCATGTATTTTATTTTTTGATTTTCTTATTTGATTTTCTTTTATGCTTTTCATTTACTTGCTGAGATTTTCCATCTCTTCATCCATTATTTATATCTTTTGTTTTTTGTCTTTGAGTATGTTTATAATAGCATTTAAAATTTCTTGTCTGTAAATTTTAACTCTGCATTAAGCCAGTACTCTTCTCCCTCCAAAATATGACAATAAATGTCCTGGACTTTTGCAATGTCTAAGTAATTTTTTTTAATTATATGAGAGACAATGTAACTGTTGCATCATTGGGAGTCTGGACTTTCTTTTAGAGATTTTGTGTTTTATCTTGGAATGTAGTTAATTTGCTAACTGGTGGTTTTTAACCTTTACTGGGGTTGGTCTACAGTAACGCTTTCCATAAAACCAGGATAGCCCTCATTTTAAAGTACAGTCTTTCTGGAATTTGACTGAACACCTGGGTGTTTCACAAAGTTTCTACAACCGATTGTTAAACTCCAATAGTTTCTAGCCTTGTGCAGCTTTGTGAATATCTATTCAGTTCACTGCCCCTTCCCCCAGTAGCTATATATGTGTGTGTGTGTGTGCATGTGTATGTACATGCCTATCAAAATAGTACGCAGTTTATACATATAAAACTTGGGTATTATTTTGATTTACAAATTATGGATGTCAGGGTAGTTCTCTGTTGATTTGTGAAAAAGTTAGCATAGCACTTGGTCTCATCTTTTGGAATTCAAAATGTTCCATGTGTTTTGTTCTATGCAGATTATGACTTGGGTCTCTATGTGACAAAAGATTATGAAAATATCTGGAGAAGAAAACTGAAATTCTCTGATATGGAGGTTGGTCAATCTAGAGAAGAAGGCTTTAATGAGTAAAGATTTTTATTCCTAAAGTGTGACAAGACATTTTCACACTCTAATAGCATTGTTTCTCAAGTATGAGGACTTTGTTGCCACTTAAAAATACTTTAAATAGTTTCCTCATGTGTCAAATGAGGATGATACTGCTACTTACCCTATATAATTAAATAAGATGGTATATATACAGTGCTTAGCACAGTGGTACACAGAAAAGTGGTACATAGAAAGTGATAAAAAGCCAGTCATTACATTATTATGGTTATTTTCCCAATTAGCGTGTGATAAATACAATCTAATAAAGTTTATCTCAAAGCCCAGTGGTAAATGAATAGTGGCATTAGACTCATACCTAAGTTTTCTGACCCTACGTAAAATGGCTATTTCTATCGAATTGTGACTTTTGTCTAAAATAACATTAGAATCTATTTGAAAAAGAGAAGTTATGTGAGATTCTTGTGGGCATTCTGAAGAGATGACTAAACTACACCAGGAACTAGCCTTGATGATTAAAGAAGTCCCTGGCCAAGGTTTTATGTTCTTTTCTTCCTTCTGCCGAGTGTGTGTGGTCTCTTTGGCTATGGATAGGATCAGAGTTAAAATCTAAGCAGGTGCCAAGTGGACTTGAATGGACAGATCAGGCTCATTGGGTAGCAGCAATTACTAACATTTTCTCCAATTTCCTCAAGAATGAACCATTATGTGCCCTTTTTTTTTTCCCTCTCTCAATGGTGCTTTGAACTTCAACTTTGCTATTTAGCAGAAAATGTTAAGTTTAGACACTTGAATCCCAGATCAAGATGTGTGAAGCTTTCTCCTCTGCTTCATTGCTGTCTGAAATATCTTACTCTAGGCTGTGTCTTATATCTCATGGTAATTGTTACAAAGTCAGGTCTTATCCTATGAGATGTTTTTCTTATTGGCTGTTGCCCAACTATGCTTAGTGTCACTGCCTGTGTTCAATTTTTGAGGAAAAGGGGATAGAACTTTTTGTGCTTACAGTGTTGGATGCTGGGCATAAATGGGGTCAGCTTCAGATGGAGCCTCACAGTTCCCTTCCTCTACAGCTTCCAAAGGGTCTGATTTCCTTGAGTAAGCTTTTACAAACTGTTTGCATATCTCCCTTTTCCTTCTCCTTTTTTTCCCTGGAGTCTTTTTATGAGTTCAAAATATGAGCCCTCTTTCTTTTACCCCCCCGCCCCTGCCCATGTAACCATCTGTCCACTTGCTTCCCAATATTACAACAGCAGTAGCGTAACTCTGAACAGTCACTCTTCTTTTGTGGGCACCAGGTAGAAAGATAGAGGTAACTGAGGACAGCTTTGTTTCCTGATGTACCTCTTCCCCAGGAGATGCTTCTCTCTTTTCCAGGTCAACTGTTAGCCCTGTCAGTAAAGCTCAGAACGTTGTGATAAATATATTTTTACATCTTTTAAGAATTAGGTAGTCAAACTAAGGGTATTGAGTCAATGTTCAGAGAGTGAATTTTTTCCTTTTTCTTTAATGACTTATAAGGAATAGGGGAATGGATGATTTGTATTACAACTAGCAAAAATAAACTGGGATGTTAAAACTGGGCTGGATTTTATATTATAACTGCCATCTTTTTATCAAGTCTCACATATTGCATAGTCACCTGTATCCAGTTTTGTGTAGTGGTGATTTTTTTTGACCTCAGTGATATAAAAGTTATGTCTTTGATTTCAGTATTTGGCTTCCTCAAAGGCTCAATTATGGTAAAGCCAAGAGCATCAATAGCTAGTTCTGTGCAAGAATTCAGTGTCTCCCATAAATTTTGAGAACAGCTTCACAAGTCACTATAATACATTGCTGACACATTAATAGCTTTTAACTAGTGTAGTTGCTCTTGAAATAAAAGCTTGCCGATGTTATTATTAAAATCACAGGCAACTGATAGGTTTCTCTGCTAGAGAAGAAATGGTAAAAGCATAGTTAATAATAAAAGTGATATCAGTGGCACGCAGGGGACACCAACTCATGGCTCCAGGTGTATCTATAAATCTTCAGTCTTTAAGTTGTTGCTTATTTTATTCTGCTTTGTCTTCATCATTTGCTGATGTTTGTAGAGAGGGAGGCAGTGTTTCTTAGATCCATGCTGTGAATTGTGTGTCAGTACCCATTTATTTTTCTATATCCATCTTTGTCTATACCATGCAATGCTCTCATTTATTAATTTGTAAAATAAGGAGAATTCCTTACAACTAGGGGATCACATATTTTATTGTCCAAATTGGGATCCTTTTGAGACTGAAAGGGGACACTATTGATAATTATTTTCAGACAACAGGTGTAAACTGTGAGACTACATGGGCAAAGTATGACTATAGTCACCCTATTTGAACTGAGTAATGTAAAATTCTGGTGCTGGATTTGTATGTGCTAACTAAAGTATAGATTATATAGTAAGTTTTTTTTAACTTATTGTTAATATACAAACCTGTAAATGCATGATTTGGGGTAGGTTTTGTATATGTTATAGCTTTACTCTATCTACTTATGGTTTATCACGGCAAGTCAATGGGGTAAAATGGATGGAAGTGCTCATAAAGTTTGAGAAGCCCCCTACCAAGCTTCTGGCCCACCATTTACCACAGCATATGTAGAGTCTGTAGGTAAAACAGGAAACTGTCTTTGATCAAGGTCCACAGAAAGACTGAGATGGAGAATAACATGCAGAAATTTTATTATGGAGTACACTTGGGCTCAATATCAATATCTGTGGGAAAGTGAAGAAAGCAAGACTAGACAACGTTAAATTGAGATGCAGTTGCAAAAATGACTTCCGCTGATGCCTTAGGGAGCTCTGGAACTTGGGTGGTCCTTTAGAGTTGTCTTGAACTAAGGCAAGGGGGCTGGACCTTTGAATTTACTATTAATCAGTTATTGGATGTGGGCTGTCTCTGGAGTTGGAGTGTGATGTTGGGTGAGACAAATCCCTGTGGTCTCTAGGCCAATTCTTGAAGATAGACTCAGCTGTGAGCTGTCAGTAACCGGTACTTCCAGAAGTCAAGTCGAGGGGTGGGGGGTGAGTATCTCTATCTTGAAGGGGGAATCTGGACAGTGGTCTCCAGTATCCACAGCTGAAAGTCAACTTCTATTTAGAGCACCACCCAAACACTAAAACACATTAACCTCACTAGAAATTAAGAAAAGCAAATTAAATTACCAACTTTCTACTGTAAAGTTTTTAATGTTGGAAACATGAGAAAACAAAAGAAAGTTTGCCTTCCATTCAATTAATTAGAACTAGCTATGGAAGCTGCAGGGATCACTTCAGAAATGGTGCTGGATGCATCAAAGTCTAGCTACACTTGCCTGGTAAAGTTAATTAGTGAAATTTATCTGATCAATTTTGTAGTGAGAATCTGTCAGAGGTGATTTTCCAAACCACAACTGAGAAGGTAGATGGGATGTAGTGTATCCAACTTATCCTAGTTTGCCTGGGACTGTCCTGGCTTTAGCTCTGAGAGTGCCAAATCCCAGGAAACTCCCCAGTTATGGGTCAGCTGGGATGTTTGGTCATCATACACAGGTAACAAATCTGGGGAAAATTAGTAGCCAGATGTCAAGCCTGATTCTGTAGGATTTTATCTGGGAGTAAGTAGGTGGATGGGAGGGAAGAATGACTCCTTCCAGTTTTTACAAACCAAAAAGTCCCCTCAGTCATAAGTAGAGACCTGAAGGTCGAACCTGAGCCATGGCTCACTCAACCTTGAGTGAGTCACATTTAAAAATCAAACGCTGAGTTGCAGAATAGCACTTTTTTCTTCTTTTAAAAATTTCCATTTGTCTAAAACTAATTGTAAGGGTATGGAAGACTCTGGAAATTTGGAAAACATAAAGATTGTGCTAATGATAATTGAAAAGCCCTCCTTAGTTCAGTCTATCACCAAAACCATCTCCCAGGGAAATTCATCTTCTAAAAAAGGATTGAGTAGAGTTTTACACTCAGTGCATAAGAAAACTGGAACTTTCTCTGGGTAGAATTTCTACTTCAAGATGACTTTTGTCTATTATGTATCGATAGGAACTATGGATTTGTTGGGATAACTATAGCAGAGGAGACAAAGTGGACAGAACAGAACTGTTATACTATTACACTCCATTGGGAAGCAAGGGTGAAAGTAAGCTCAGGCTGTATTGGGTGGATTTCTGCAGGTGGAAGGCAGACGCAGTGACTGCAGTCTGCTTAGGCTAGAGTGTGGTAAGCATATGGAGGACATCTCTTTGACATTCTTGATGTCATTCCTTCTGTCATGAGTAAGCCAAGAGGCAATGAAAAGACAGTTCATGGGGCCAGGTTTAACTCTTATCCATTAGCATCTGCAGTGCCTTGAGTTGCCTGGGTGAATTGGATGAATATATACCTGGGTGGTCATAAAGATTGGTGAAATCAGCCTTGCTTTACAAGGTTTCAGGCCTTGCTTCCTCTCTAATGTGCAAGCGTGTGTCACCTCTCATACCTTCTCCTATTATGGAGGCATTGTACTTCTTGAACCACTTTAGATTATCATGGTAACGTGTATTACATTTGGATGTGCTACTTCAAACTTATCATGGCCTGAAGGCTGTTAGCTTTGAGTGTTGTCCAAAGTAAAAGAAGAATTTCCAAATGTAAGACTGTACAATATAAACACTTCTACCACTCTGCCTTTATCAATCAATAGATACTATGATACTCCAAATACCTATGGTAGACCAGGATGCTGAGTGAAGCTTTGTCCCTTGGGGAAAAATCATCCTAAAAAATTTGGAGCAAGTCTGTCTTCATCTAGTAAGTAGCTTTCACCCTTCTGAGAAATAACAGCTCATGGCTTGCTACTGGGTCCTAGCAGAGAATAAACACTTGACCTTGAGATGTCAAGCAACCGTGTAAATGGAGCCTCTCGTCATTTATTCATTCAATGGGATACTTATTGTGTGTCAGGCACTATTTTAATTACTTGGGATACACCACAGAACAAAACAGATAAAGTCAAGTTTGTTACATGGACACCTTCTATGATGGAGGAGACAATGATTTATCCTCTTTGGAATAGGCATTCATGCTCAGATTTCCATTTATTATTTCTGCCTATTGGCTTTTGACAACTCTACCAACAATGGACTTACTGAATAATATATGTAGGGTCATGTTAATAAACAATATTGTTTTGAAATAGGGAACGCATTGTAATACAAAAGAAGTTGGACAACAAGCTAATGCTCACGTGATTCTTTGGTTTCCCAATCACCTTAAAGGTCTTTGGCCTTTTAAATAGCATAAGGCCATAGTATTTCATGTTTACCTCCCCTGTGAATTTGAACTGTACTGCCTTAGAACTTTAAACATTCAAGGGATAAATAAAGATTCAGCAATGCTTACCCTGAATTGGAAGCTTAAACATCCCTCTTGACATTTTGAACTTCATATGCAACTGGTAAATAAAGGGAAAAAAGTAGGTGAGTTATAGGATTAGCTGAAGTTATTAATCTTTACTCTCAGGTGGAAATAATGTAGCATCTACAAAAGTGGGTATGGAGAAAGATCAACGAAATTCAGGGATTCATTGGACCTGCCAAAATCAGGGGATCTAATCATAATAGTTAATAATAAATCTATGTTATAATGGCAGAATAATCAAGAGGTTGAGTTCTTAAGGAATGAAGTTAGGTAAAGAATCATGGCCATCTGAGATGCCAGCTGAGGAAAAAGTAGGGTATGATTTGAGCAGTAAAGGAAGAAATTCAATACTGACCATAGACTGTGTATATTAATTTTTTTGAATTAAGGACTTTTTGTATTCCAAGATATTTGCATTTCTATCACTTCACAAGTTGGAGTTTTGGACTTAGATTATAAAAGTTCATATTACTTATACTATTTTATAAATGAGAGGATACTTCGAGGTTGTTAGGTATGATGGGTTTTAACTAGGGATTGGAGGGATATTATCTCTGGTGCCTTTTCAACATGTAGTGCCTGGGTCCCATTCGAGTTGCTAAATCAGAATCTTTACAGGAGACCTGGAGTGTTTGTATTTTTCTCTCTATTCCTAGATCCTATGCTAGATTCAGTAACTGAAAAAAAAAATATGGGATTGCTTCCTTTGGTGGATGATTGAGTATATTAGGAATGCAATTTTGTGCTAGAGTGTATGTATGTGTGTGTATATTGATAGTATTTATGAGGGAAAGGGGGTTATTTGACATTTGCCAGCCTAAAGAAATGAGTATCATGACCATTTGTAAGTTTCTAGTGTGCCAGTCTCTGAATCTCTTTCCTATCCAGAAGGAATTCATAATTCTTAGTGAAAGATAAAGCTTACCTCCAACTATAGAAGCTGAAAATTCCAGATGCCATTTTTTCCCCCAGGTTTTCTTATAGCTAGGGCATGGGCAAGTGACCTAGACTCAGACGATGAAATGAACTTGGTCTGGATTTTAAATTGGAAGCAGTATAGGTGGATAATCCTCCTGTCATTGATGGTGATTATTTTCGAAGGGAAATAGCTATATCAGTGCCAATGTTAGCACTTATTTCTCCTGTATTTCATTTGAGATTCCGGTATCTCCCAAACTACAAGGGTGTTGTCTGATAGCAGTAAAGCTCAATAAATTATCATAAAATTAAATTGAATTACTAGCTGTCTTCTTTCCTGCTAATAATCATAGTGTTTTAACCCTAGAAGAGATTATGCAATTCATGTAATCATAATGTTTTAGAGCAAGAACTCATAGAGGTCGTTTACTCACTGATTCTTAACTAGGATCTCATTGCAGTTATCCTCAATAAAAATCTCTAGAGAAAGGTATTTGTCACAGTCTGGTCAAGAAAACAGAAACCACTTTAAATGTTTCAAAAAGAAGAAAATGAGGTAATATATGAAAAATCAAACAGGATGAAGCAGGGTACCCAGAGATGGATTAGCAAGGTCAGGAAGGCACTACTTGCCTAAGGCTATAGGGACAGATGGAGAAGGTGGTAATAGTAGTGCCCAGTGGCTAGGACCCTCCGGGCAGCTAGAGCCTTGGTGGAGGGCTTTCCTGTGGTAGCTGGAATCAAAAAACCAAAGACTGTCCAACAAGAGTTGAAGCCATGGAGATAACAGTATTTCCAGTGATACCACCCAGAGATGTTCATGAGATGTAGGCTGACTGTGATTTTCCGTGGCTACTCTTTAGATGGGTCCTGTTGTCTAAACCTTAAATCAAGCATTAGCAGGACAACTTCTGTGTTTCCACCAGTATTTCCTAATTCTTTAGGATCAATAAAGCTGCAAGGGTGGGGGCTGATACTATGGCTTCTCCTTTCCTATTCACCAATCCCTTACCAGTGTTTCCCACTGGCCAAACCTAACCACAAGCCAGCTGACCAAGAAGCCTGGGAAATGTAGCCTCCAGTGGTCCACCCCAGACTAAAGGAATGGCAAAAATAGAACTGAGAGCAAACAGGCAAATGATCAGACAGTGTCTTGGAGCATATGTACATCCAAGTTGTACAGTGATTTTGATGGTAAATGACTCAGTACAGAATGACTCTCTTATTTTTAAGATAGGAAACTATGTTGCAGGTAAGGAGTGACTTTCCTGAACTCCCAAAGCTACTCATCGATCGACATGCTGTAGATCCTTCAGGGTTCTCTGTGTCTTTGGTAATTGAGCATGGGATGGCTGTTAGCACCAAGTGGGACTAATTAGAGGGACTGGCCTAGTGATATGGCTGGTCTTTATAGTCTAATCCTATCATAAGATTCACTAAGTGTTTTATCTTAAAAGAATGATCTTTAAATTGAAGTATAGTTGATTTAGAATTTAGTTTCAGGTGTACAGGATAGTGATTCATATATAATATGAAGCAGGTTAAATTTGGATATTTTAAACCAAATTTTTCCTTTGTGTTCCTGTTGCCACCTCCTTTTCTGATCTTCTGGTTATCCAAATTATTTAAATATTTACATAGGTAGGTGATACATGAACCAAAATAGGAAAGAGAGGGACCAGAATATGGAAATGATGTTGGCATGGATTTGGTCCTTAAGGTATTCCGAAAATGCCATGGGAGAAGTAGCACAAAAAACTTGGGCTTCATTGAGGTTAGTGATACTATAATTGGAGAAATGCAGCAGGATTAGATTACGTACATAATTATGTACAAAATTAGGTGGGATGGAATATTCTAGATGAACAGGAAATCAAAAGCAGTTTTCCACAATGTTCAACTTGCCAGGGAGGAGGGTTGACAAGAGCATGATATGTTATTGAGACCAGGAGTAAGTCAGTTGACTTTCAGAGTAAGTATCTGCTCTCAGCAGGGAATTAAAGAGCTAAACAGGAAGCGAGGCAGAAGACAAGTCTATAAGGAAAGAATGTGGATGAAGAGAAGGTTATGGCTCAGTGGATGTACGGTAACAGAGTATCCCTAAGCTTAACGTAAGCTAACGACACCATTGTAAATTTCAGACCCACAAGCTGAGTGCTTTTAAGAGAGTCCTGTCCTGATTGAGATGGGTTCAAGACCTGGATGGGGTTGAGCCTATAGGTGAAAGATGGAGCTGACTGTTGCTGACTGAGTCCGAGAAGGCAAGGCTGACGTCCCACTCCTGGTTATAAGCTACCAAGTGGACTCGAGATGTAGACGTGACTCATTCATGTGGTCTTTAGCCTCTGGATTTGAGTTTTCTGATTTAGCTTCCAAGCTCGCTGCTTCCCAGGGCATCCAGACTCTGTGATTTTCTTCCTTGGTGCTGGAACCTCAAGAGGTCCCACTGCCCAAGATCTGACAGGATGACAAAGTCAGTTTTCCTTGATGATTGTCATAGCTAGTTGAAATCCCTTAACAAGGCTATTTTTTATGATTGTCTTTACTTTTAAAATTATGAAAATAATTGATGTTCATGGATAATTTTGAGATAATATCAAATTGTTTAATGTAAAAACATAAAGTCTGCCATTCCCTCTTTTCAGTTCTACTTTATGTTAAACAATTTTAGCTACCTGGGTTTATAAATGATTCTGAATGAGAAGTTACTTGACAAGCCCCTGTCATCAAAGGATATATATTCATGTTCCCAAGAAAGAAATCATTCTGACCTCAGACTCTGAGATATCTTAAAAATTTGGCTCTCAGATTTTGACAGCTGACATTTTTTTGAGTGGGTTAATTAAGGGATATGCTATATTTAGGGGAAACTGCAGGCAATTATTCTGATGTTTCTTCCTTAGATGATGCCAAACATTGTATAATTGAAGAGCTTGGAAATAAATGTTACCTTGATAAGTTTAACAGGAATTTCTCCTCAGCAGAATTCTAATGTTAGAGTTGCAATGTATCTAAATACCTTAGCCTTTTAGCCATTGGAATGATTGGGTAAATATGCTAATGAGATGAAAAAAAAAGGGAAAACGAATTTTCAAAACATATAGATGATTTATGTCAAGTACACAGAACCCCTGCTGGTTAACTATATTTTCAATATTTCCCTAAAGAATTTGACATCATTCAGATCTTGCTGCAGCCCTGCTTGGAGGCAGAGGGTTAGATTGTCTGATCAGCTGTCAGGAGTCCCTTTGCAGTTGGGAATCCAATAAATTTTCTTCACTTTGTCAGATGTAATTTGGAAGAGAATTTTGCTTTGCTTCCCCATATGAGGTGCAAGAATCATTTTTGGTCAAACAGCTCTTGATATTTAATTTTTTTAAATCCTGTATCTATTCAGCCGCCTGAGTCACAAAGTGATTGGCCACTTTAATTCTAAGTTTATTCTTAAAACAAGGGAAATAAAGTTTCAGGTACGTTTTCTAGGTCATCAACATACCTTTGACAGGTGTTTATGATCTGACTCTTTTCAGTCCCCTTCATTTCGTCTCCTAACTTCCCTAAGATTTTCAAATGAAAATATTTCATCTTTAGACAATAGGTCGTTTGTAAAGGTGGCAGGTGAATCTTTATTAGTGAGTTGGCTGGGGCCGACAGTGGCTGCCCCACTTGTAGTGGGTGAAAGCGTAGGTTAAAACTTCCATGGCGATTGCTAGATCTAGATGAGGGTCATTCCCCAAAGGAAGATGGGAGTCTTCTCTGCAGAACAATGCAGAATTCAGGGCTTGGATGGAAGAACATGTAGATAATTTATAGCTCTCCAGGACAGAGAGACTTTGCGTGGATCAGTAGAATACCACAGAAGAGCAAAGACTTCTTTTGCTTTTTTTTGTTTTTCAGAACAGATGGTTGAAGTTGCCAATAAATGCCAGTAAACATTCTTTAGTACTGAATCAATTGTGAGTGAATATGTAACTTGACAGTGAGAATGACCCAGAGATGTTTTGCAGTTTTCTTGTCCCTGGGGTTTGGGACGGGGCTTCAGGGGTTACCATGGGTCTGTGCCTTGAGACTCTCAATGCTGGGAAACACTAAACACATACGTTTTTAAGTCTCTTGGGACTAGTGAACCCAAGATTTCTGATAAAGGAGCTTCTTGGTGCTTTGGAGATGAGAGAACTCTAGGCAATCATTGATCTTGCCATCGAACCATAGTACTCAATGGCAAGATAGCCTGTATGTATGCATATACGTGTACACATGTACACAGGCCCAACATACACATTGTCAGAATTCCATTTCAGACATTTCTCTATTTTATAACTTTTAATGTACTGTCTAATTCTAAAAGTTACCATACTTAAAGGTATTACCTTCTGAGACAGGTAGAACAGATATATATCTTGACTATCACATACTAGTGGTGAGAACTTGGGAATCGGAATGAGAATAGGAATAACCATCTAAATGGATTATCGTGAAAATTAAACAATGGGTTTAAACTCTGTAGTGCAATACCTGACATGTAGTAAATTCTCATTAAGTGCTGGCTATTTAAAAATTACTTTTTATAACTCTTAACTTCTTGTTAACTGAATTCCCCTAACTATCTCATCTGTGAACTTATAATAATAATGGCTTTGTACACACAGAGGGTACGTGGAATATTTGATCATCTCTTTCTATACTATATCTTATTTTTTAGTTTTTAGTAATTTGATGAATGTAGGACTGGTCTGCACAAGTAGCTTTAAATATCACGTTGGGAAGAGATAATAAATTATGTGTTTATTTCCTAAGCCATTTAACACACGTGTAGATGTGAAGACACTCAATAAATGTCCATTGGTTTGCTGATGGACAGACATGTACCTCTCACATTTTTCCTCTGTCCCACCGTAGCTACCAGCATCAACTCTAGCCTTTGGATTTGACATTAATGGAGAAGATGCAGAACCTTTGGGTGATAGGGTACATACATGAGTTATCCGTAATCAAAATCGCAATAATGCTCCAGATGGTAAAAAGTTATGGCCACATATAAAATGTGCAAAATTGACTTGAAATGTGGAAGTGTTTTTTGTCTATTTGGTGCCAAACCATCATTTTGACTGTTGCTATTTTACAGTGTATAACCTAGTTGGTTTTCCATTGTGCAAGAAGGATGAGCATCTGAGGAAGAGAAAATATTCATTCGTGGGACTTTCCTCACTGGTCTCATGCTTCCTGATAGGATTGGTCACTAGGAAGTGTGGGTCCTATGAATCCCAGGTAGCTGGAAGTGATCAGAGGCTTGAATGAACCATTAATAATCAAGATACAAATTAGTTTAAAAAGGAAAAGCAAAGTTGACTTTGAGGGGAATCAGTTAAATGGTTTGAAACTATTTTGCACGTAGAGGCAGTATGAACATGGTCCACTCTTTGGAAAACCTAAACTCTTCTGATGATTATGTCAAAAATAACCCTAATGATTATTATGATCCCAATGATCTTAATGACCCATTTTGTCATTTTATGACCCAGGGTCATGCTATGATCCTGTTCAGCACTTGAGTGAGATGATTGCATAATATCTCTGGAAACACTAGGTGAAGATCCATCCGTTATCTAGGGTACTGCCATCAGGTAGTACGTTGTTCCCCACCACTCAAGGGCCCTCTGATTTCTGACTTACTGTCCTTTCTGCCAGAATCTCCTTATTTCCTGCCCTCTAAGTACTTTCTCCTCTTTCATCTCCTAATTAGCCCTGTATAATAATGTCAAAGAGATGTCAAAAAAGATAAGTAACATCATCATCTTTGAGTAACTTCTAACTTTCACCATCACAAAACCCACCAAAACGAGGAAACATAAGAGGCCTGTCTGCCTGTTTAGAATGGTGGCTAAAAGTAAGAAAATAAAAATAAAGAGGAGGAAGAAGATTTGATACAACAGATTATAGAAATATTTCTAAAGGGAAGCTAATTATAATGGTCACTATTGCAGCATCAATATGTATATGATAGAAATTTATATATATATATGCTGAATTTAGATGAGGATTTTATTAGATGGCTTTGATTTACTGTTAAATCTCTGACGTTTGAGATCATAGCATTCTCTGGCAAGACTGAATTGGACAGAAAGGGGAGTTACCTTGTTGGTTTTGTTTTCCATAAGGCATTGGTTACAAAGTAGCCACACTGGGGAGGGATCTTCATGGCCCTTGGAAGATGTCTGTGCCCCATAAATATTCTCTAGTAACTGCTGGTGACCATAAATCACTACCGCTATGTTCCTGTGATCTGATCTGCACACTCAAAGAAGTTAATATTAATAATTAAAATATAATCAGTGATTCAAACCTTAATACATGCTGTGAGATCCTGTGTTTTCCTGGCTGACAACACAGAAAGTCCTAGTGACTGAAGAAAAGAGGGAGTGATTGTGCAGTTGGAGTACAGCTCCAAAGAGAAAGATTGCGTGCGTGTGGTGACAGTGGGATTTGAAAGAAGCAGAGAAAGGCAAATATCATATGATATCACTTATATGTGGAATCTTAAACAATGATACAAATGAACTTATTGACAAAACAGAAATAGACTCACAGACATAGAAAATAAACTTATGGTTACCAAAAGGGAAAGAGGGAAGAAAGGATATATTAGGAATTTGGGATTAACAGATACACACTACTACGTATAAAATATGTAAACAGCAAGGACCTACTATATAGCACAGGGAACTGTATTCAAAATCTTTTAATAACCTATAATGGAAAAGAATCTGAAAAAGAATAGTTACATATGTATAACTGAATCACTTTGCTGTACACCTGAAGCTATACTTCAATTTAAAAAAAGAACAAGAGTGTAGGAAGGTAAAATGGGGATATGTCACTCAGTTTTATGAAGCCAGGGACTTCTAACGTTAGGAAGAACCCAAGGGAAAAGTGGTGGAAAGTAGTATTTTCTTTCTGTTTTGAAAAATTGCTTACTGGTAAAACAAATTGCTTACATCATTTGTTTTACCATTATGCTCTATTCTAGTTTCAAATGTGTTTACTTTTATATATGCCACATGGCTGCAGGTTTGAGGACGCTTACAAAAATAGAGCCATTATAACAAAATATAAATGTTCACAAATGAATCTTCTTACAAGGGGAAGTAAGGGCAACAAAGTAAGAAGAAGCTGGTGGGGAAGGGTAGTATACAAAATCTGTGCTGTGAAGTGTTTTTATATGCTTGCTGATGTAGGTCAAAGAACTAACAGCAAGCTTTCTAGAAGTCCTTATACAAAAGGAAACAGTAATAAGAGCAAAAGCTACAGTTTTAAAAAGTTCAGTGTAGACTATGGAGATCTTCCTGTCTCTAGACTTAAATCTTTCAATGCCCTCGTCCTTGGATTTCACGTGTTCTCACTCCATATTCACCTGGGTGTAGCCAAATCCTCGGTTGTGGAGCTGGAGGATATGAGGTTGTGCAGAGCACACACCTTGAGATCTGGTGTGTCAGATGTATTCAGCTATTGCAACTCTGTTGGATCAGCTGAGATCTTCTCCCTTCCCAGCCCTCTGATGAATTGAAATTGGGCAGGAAAACCTACATCCCCATGTGCTTTGCACCTAAGGGTTTTCTTACCTCTGTCCTGACCTTAAGTTCCAAATTTACTAAGGCTAGAGGAAGATTTCTAGGATTCAATGGGCCAGGCCCTCCTGGACTCATCCCTCCTTTCTTCCCTTTCTTGTTTTCTCCCTGCTACTCCTTCTGTTGCTCTAGGAATCACGTTCTCTAACTTAGGTATGATGAAAGAAGTTAATGTGGGCGGAAGGTAAAACTGGGTTGTACGCCGTATTCTCGATTCCTTAGAAAGCAGTCTCCACACAGTGGAGAAGGGGTTCCTTGGTTGAAGGGTAGAAGGAGCAAGAAGGCATCTTCCTTTCTACTCTAAGCACACATATTGTCCTGGCCTGAATTCTAGAAAAAAAATGAGCAGAGCCTGAGATGAGCTTTCACATAGTTCATTTTGTTTAGGCTCTAAAGGAACTGAGAATAGTACAACAGGGGAGAAAGCAAAGCCAGTGCAAGGGTCTGCTATTGAACTGGTTACTGCAGTGGGTAACTGGAGACACCTGAGATACAGCAAAGGATTTATCCATTTGCGCCCATCCCTCACTGGTCAAGGGTGGCTCTGTGGGGTTACTTCCTCATTCTTGCAGGTTTGCCAATGTGCTCAAATGGCTGTACAGTTTCCTGCAGGCGTCATTCACAGCAGCAGTAGAGATGTACTGGCAAAATCAAGATATATTCATTGCAGCTGAGGTGAGGAGCTGTCAGGTTACATCTGCCCGGGGTCAGTTGCCATAGCAGTACTGGAGTAAAAAGGGGGCAAAGGGGTTGTGAGACAGGGCATAAGAGGCGTCTGATATACACAGCATGGTGCAGGGTCATGTATATTTCACATTTGCCTGTAATCAATGAAAATCCCCTCCAAATTCTAGAGTAGGTTGACATCCTGAGTTTTGTTGCAAGTTTTATCTTTTTGTGTTTACAAGTATTGTATTGGAACGTGGAAAGACGCTGCTTCAGAGGGTTTTGTTTTTGGTTTTGTTTGTTTAGTCAGATCTGTGGTTAATACATCTGCCTATTGGAATTGATTTTACAATAAATGGAGTTTAAAATCAAATGTATAGACAACAAAAAGGTAAAATAGAAAAATGTGAGTGATAAGAATAAAGTTTAAGATCAGCAAGTAAGCTTCAGTTAAAGTCAGAAGGTTACAATAATAACTTTAAAAGGTAAAAATCTAACAAACATTTATTCAAGCAGCGTATGGGTAAGATTCCTGAATTGAGACTGTATTTTTTTAAAAGTTACTCACGTTGAATAAATAGGCATTTTCTCCCCTCCAACAAATTTCTTCTATTACAAGAACTAATGAGAAGAGTTTAATGTAAGAAAATGTAATGAACGAGGGAGTGATTGAGAAAGAGTAGGAAGATTAACGAATGATGGTAAAATAGAACTTTCTGTGGAAAAGAACCAACAAAGGCTTCAGTACTGATAAATCCGAAAGTGATGTGAGGCGTTACATTCTACAATTATTTACATTTGTGATGAAACCTGAAAACAACGTGGGAATAGAAAAAAAAAAAAAGCCTGAATTGGGATATATGGAAAAATGAGAGGAAAGAAAAGTGCTAAAAGGGCACAGTGGTGCTCTTCCTCACAAAGAGGCGTTATTGCCTCAAGCTATTAAGTTTCATATCAGATCTTTGGCAAGAGTTAAAGATCTCCTTTCCTTTGCCCCTTTACCTCATGCACGGCCTTTGAGAATATTAGTAATTGTTTTAACAATAATAGCATTTATTTAAAAACTTGCCCTGTGCTGGGTATTCAGCAAATGCTTTAGCTTGGGTTTCATTATTTAATTCTCACAAAGACCTTAGGAGGTGGAGTTTATTATTTCTGTTATTATAGACTAGTTTAATGAGGCTTAGAGAGGAGAGTTAAATTGCTTGAGGTTAGAGCTAGTAATAGCCAAATTGGAGGTCAGCCCATTTCTGACCTCATTGATAGTGTTCCTAAGCACTTAGCTCTCTGCTGGTAAATAGAACAAGAAGAGCAGTCCTGAGCTAGAGAAATCCCCAACTTCATATTAAAATTCTGTAGGTTTAATACTACTTATGGCCATAATGATTTGAATATAACCCCAGGTCACGTGGCCTAACAATGGCTATCTTCTGATCTGTGCATTTACTTGTATAAAGATAGATACAATGTTATAAAATTTAAATAACATTTATTGTTATTATATAATAGGTTTTTTATACATCTTTATTGGAGTATAATTGCTTTACAGTATTTTATTAGTTTCTGCTGTACAACAAAGTGAATCAGCTATACGTATACATATATCCCCGTATCCCTTCCCTCTTGCATCTCCCTCCCACCCTCCCTATCCCACCACTCTAGGTCATTGCAAAGCACCGAGCTAATCTCCCTGTGCTACGCTGCTGCTTCCCACTAGATATCGTATTTTACATTTAGTACTGTATATATGTCAATGCTACTCTCACTTCACCCCAGCTTCCCCTTCCCTCCCCCCCACCCCACCCTGTGTCCTCAAGTCAATTCTCTACGTCTGCGCCTTTATTCCTGCCCTGCCACTAGGTTCATCAGTATCCTTTTTTTTAGATTCCATATATGTGTGTTAGCATATGGTATTTGTTTTTCTGACTTACTTCACTCTGTATGACAGACTCTGGGTCCACCACCTCCCTACAAATAACTCAATTTCATTTCTTTTATGGCTGAGTAATATTCCATTGTATATATGTGCCACATCTTCTTTATCCATTCATCTGTTGATGGACTCTTAGGTTTCTTCCATGTCCTGGCTATTGTAGATAGTGGTACATGTGATACATGTCTCTTTTTTAATTATGGTTTTCTCAGAGTATATGCCCAATAGTGGGATTACTGGGTCATATGGTAGTTCTATTTTTAGTTTTTTAAGGAACCTTCATGCTGTTCTCCATAGTGGCTGTATCAATTTACATTTCCACTAACAGTGCAGGAGGGTTCCCTTTTCACCACACCCTCTCCAGCATTTATTGTTTCTAGATTTTTTGATGATGGCCATTCTGACTGGTGTGAGGTGATACCTCATTGTAGTTTTGATTTGCATTTCTCTAATAATTAGTGATGTTGAGCATCTCTTCATGTGCCTCTTGGCCATCTGTATGTCTTCTTTGGTGAAATGTCTACTTAGGTCTTCCACCCATTTTTTAATTGGGTTGTTTATTTTTCAATATTGCGTTCCATGAGCTGTTTGTATACTTTGGAGATTAATCCTTTGTTGTTTCATTTGCAAATAGTTTCTCTTATTCTGAGGGTTGTCTTTTTGTCTTGTTTATGGTTTCCTTTGTTGTGCAAAAGCTTTTAAGTTTAATTAGGTCCCATTTGTTTATTTTTGTTTTTATCTTCATTACTCTAGGAGGTGGGTCAAAGAGTGGTTTATGTCAAAGAGAGTTTTTCCTATGTTTTCCTCTAAGAGTTTTATAGTGTCTGGTCTTACATTTAGGTCTTTAATCCATTTGGAGTTTATTTTTGTGTATGATGTTAGATAGTGTTCTAATTTCATTCTTTTACATGAAGCTGTCCAGTTTTCCCAGCACCACTTATTGAAGAGGCTGTCTTTTCTCCATTGTATGTTCTTGCCTCCTTTGTCATAAATTAGGTGACCATATGTGCGTGGGTTTATCTCTGGGCTTTCTATTCTGTACCATTGATCTATATTTCTATTTTTGTGCCAGTACCATAGTCTTGATTACTGTAGCTTTGTAGTATAGTTTGAAGTTGGGAAGCCTGATTCCTCCAGCTCCATTTTCTTCTTTCTCAAGATTGCTTTGGCTACTTGGGGTCTGAAAATGGCCTTCTTCTGATTTGTGTATTTACATAAAGATATATACAATGTAAAGATAGATACAAGATAGATAGATACAATGTTATAAAATTTAAATAACATTTAAATTAACATTTATATAACAATTATATATAACAATTATATATAACAATTATATATATTAAATTAACATTTATATAACAATTATATATAACAATTATATATATATTTATATAACAATTAACATTAAATAAACATCTCATTAACATTTATTATTATTACATAATAATACAGTTCTTAAAACTGACACAATTGCATAAAATCAGGCTCCCAGTAGAAAATCTGTACTTTATGTGTGCATATTCTATCATCTGTCTCTATTATCTCTCCATCCATCCATCTATACCATCATCATCTATCCACCTAGTTAATATGGTTCATGAGTGCACAGGTCTGTGTGTGGATGGGTAGTAGGAATATAAATTCTTTTTCTCAGGACATTGATGCTGTTAGACTGGGAAAGTTATAATGAATGTGGTATACACATCTTTATTCTAAGTCCTCTGACAACTGAGATGGTTTGGAATGATAATGACCCTCATATGGAAGAGGTTAAAAAAGTGTGCTTTTCCACATTAGTCTTGGCCCTAATTTCTCTCCAGCAGATACTGTGGTTATCAGGCTTCTAAGAAAATAAATGAATACCTTGTGGCAGAGTCTTTTGTGCCCCTGGGAGATGAGACTGAAAAAATAAGTTCTGGTGCAATGAGTGATTATAGCATGTAGAGTAGGTGACAGTCTGATGGATTTTAGTAATAACCACAGCCAGTTCTATTGAAGTTGATCCAAACCTTTTTTTTTTTTTTGCTTAAGTTTTTGGGAAATTCAGGGAAAATCAGGACTGTCAGATGAAATTGTCTTATAATGGGATATATAGCCAATGAGTGGGATAGGAGTTTCTTGGTGTGGCATTCAGATACATCAGTTCTACATTAAAAAAAAATGAAATGCAATATAATTCTTCACCACACTTTAAACTATAAAAACACCAGTAGTGAAAATTGCATTCATAATGCACAGCAAAATTCTTTACCTCATGTTTCCCCATTTTCTATAAACACAGTAGTGTCCTACAATCCTCTAGTCTCTGCTTTCAAACTTCCCAAAGCACTTTCATCTAACCCATGCATTCACTTTTTTTTCCTCTTTTCATTTATTACCCCCACCCCCACCCCACTCCAGGTAGTTATTGTCTGTTCATTCCAGAATAAACCCTTTGCCTGTCAGCCCCATTTTTACCCCTAACATCACAAAAGAATCTGTAGTTTTCAAGATAGACACAGGGTCTCAGAGGCTCTTCCATTTTAATGGTGGAAGTGTGGGGTTGGGGAAATTGCAAGCACTTGACGTTTGTATAATTTCTTTATTCCTATTACAGATACTTACTTGAACAATTTCCCCACCATCCTTCCCCCACCACCCTGCAAACACCATTTAATGTCAGGGATAAATGTGAACTACTGAAGGATTTTAAGGAAGAGGATGATGAGAAATGCAGGATCAAACTTGCATTTTGGCTGCTGAGTGGAGAATAGATGGGGAAGGAAAGAGTAATGAGATTTAAAGCAAGGAGAATAGTTAGGAAATTACCAGGGTAATCCCTGGAAGGAATGATGGTGGTCTAAGTGTGGGTAGGGACTACAAAAGACAAGTGGGCAGATTCAGGAAATATAAAGGAAGTGGTATCAACAGGGCTTCAGGATTGACTGAATGTGGCAGGTGAGGAAGAAAGGCATTGTGGAGGTAAAATAAATTCATTGTTGACTTGGACAGACTTGAGCCCAGGAGTCAAGACTTAATCCTTCTGCTTTGTTACTTGGTCCCTCTGCTCTCCTAGCCTGTCCTCTAAAGATGAAATGAAATGGCTGAATAGTTACCATGGAAACACATCAATTTATGAAAAGGACCAAGGTTGTGTAGACAAAAATTTGTTTGCTTGTTTTACATATCTTTCTCTGATTTTGAAGTAACCTGGCTCCTTTAAGAGATATCTTGAAAGACCTAAGTTATCAAGTACTATTTGATAAAAAGAGTGATTATTACAATTAGAAAACAAAGGTATGGGCCAGATCATGAAGTCAGAGATCTCTGATGGTTCTTTTGGTCCCTTCTGAACAGCACAGTGACTCTTTTCACTCTCAGGGAAGAAAGGTACTTTCTAAATCCCACACCGTCATTCTTCTCCTGGGCACAATGGTTTGGAGAAGGGATAAGGCAAACGCACCTCTACCTCTCCAGCTTTCTTCATTTATAAGCCTTTCAAGCCCCTTAACAAGAACTCCCCACACAAATAGTTAGAACTCTGCACTTAATTAGTCAAGGGGCAGGATAGAGGTCAGAGTGTCTGTGTGAGGTTGCTGTTGTTTAGGTGAAAAAACAAGAGAACTGAATTTTCTTGAGTTTTAACTCTGGCACTGATACCTCATAATGTTATTGCCCCAATTAAATCTCTACCTATCTGAGCCATTTTTTCCCTCCTTACTCAACAGTTGTGAGAATTAAATAAGAGAGTTAACAATAAATGTATCCCATTGTCTGGCAATCTCAAAGGACCAGGAAACTGATCTGAAGCATAGACCCTCTTGCCAAGGCTTGAGCAATTATTCCACTTACTTCTAAACTTTCTTCTCTGTTGGTAAGTAGATGATCTAAGCCTGTGGTCGGGGTGGGAACTGTTCTCAGGGGAGGAAGAAGGAGGTGGGTATCTGAATTTCCTCTTTTTTGACTATTGGATATTTCATTGATGACCCCTTTAACCTTCCTCCCAAGTTTTGCTAGAAACCCTTGAATTTTCAATCTGGAGGTAATGAGAAGCCATCCTTAAATCTAAAAGCTGAGTGTCCTGATCAGAAGCTAAGTCAGAGAATGACTTAATGGTTATTTTGTCTTCCTATTCCCTCTTCTTGGCAGGTATGAACTTGTTTTCGGAGTTTTGGCTGGCTCTGCATTTGTTCATCAGTAGCTATTAACTCATGGTCAGAAGCCTACCTAATTTTATTAAATGAGTCCAAAATCCAATTTAGGACAGACAATTTTGCTATAGCACCCCTGAAACATAATTATTTAATTTCTGTTTGAAACTTCTATTATTTTTTTCCTTACAGAACAACTTACCCTTTGTTGGAGAGTTCAAAATGATTACTATTTATATTATACTTTACTTGCACTGTGGTGATAGTACTACATGCTTTTTATACATTATGAACTAATTTATTAATTACACAATGATTTGCAGAGCATTGACAATGTTTGTAGTTCTAGGATAGAGGGATGAGCAAAATCAAAATAAATTCTCAAGTAGAGCTTATATTATAATGGAAGATATAGGTAATAATCAAGTATAAACAAAGAAATTATCAAACATATTCATATATTATTACATATACATATATATTACATACATATTACATATACATATATATTACATACATATTACATATACATATATATTCATATATATGTATAATTAATTCAAGTTACTCTGAAGGGAACAATAGGGTGCTGGGTGAAAGATAATAAGTATCTAGTTGGCATGGGAATTAAATTTCTGTGGAGGTGATATTTAAATATTTACTTTTTACAAAAACCTTATGGACAGGAATCAATGGCATCATTTTACAGATGAGTAAATTAAGCCTCAGAGATTTATATATATTTCCATGGTCAAACATTAATAAGCAATAGATCTGTGATTAACTCCAAGTGCTAGCTTGGCTATAGAGTGCCTGCTTTTAACACTAATTTTTGTTTCTCATAATATATTTATATTCACTTTCCTGAACATTCAATCTTCCACTCTTCTTTTATAGACATATAACCAAATGGGTAATATTTGGTTACAGTCAGTTGGTTGTGCAAAGGTTGCTAAATATTGGTCATTGCTGGGTGCTAATCTATGCCAAAACATCATCATAAAGTGGATCCCAGGAAGAAAAAAGCTCCATGGACAACACTCCTGAATTGCATTAAAGGGTTATAAACCTCAAACCAATTGAAAGTTTTCCCTCTGGGTTTTGGAAAATGTTCACCTCCCTTGTCCTTTCTTTGCAGCTCCTTACACAATAACCTATCTCCTGCCACTTCTCTTGACCTCCAGATTTTGGTCCTTCTCGGAATATGAAATGTTTAGCTAAGGATGACACTGGGAGATCAGCAAGTGGAAGGTGAATGAAAAATAATGGTACGCTTCTACATATGAAGATGCTGAGATTCAAAGAGACTGACAGGAAGAATGGTTAGTAAATGGTAGAGCTTAGAAGTGTAGATTCAACCTAAGGAGTAGGTTTCTGTCCAGAACTAGATTCTGGATTCAGAATATAAATCTACTGTAAAGTCACTCACTTATGAAATCCCTGATGCTCCTTCTTCCTGTCACTCCCCACTCTCCAAGGAAGTCTCCTTAGTTCAATGGGGTCAAAAAAGTAAGCCGTGGGTTCAGAGTGAGACATGGAAAGAGGGGTTTTTTTCTTTTATAATAGTGTAACCAACAGAGGGTCATCATCAAGGCCTCTCTCAGACCAAACAGAATTGTGCAGCATTGGTTGGCAGAGAGCAGGACGAAAGGAGTTCCTTTCGGGAATAGTTCCTACTGGAGGTTGAGGATGAATATGGAACATAACCTCCTCTTGATCTAGAAAATTGCAACAACTAAAGAATGGTCAATATCCAAGATCTTCAAAGAAATTGTAATCTTTAGACTAACTCTGTATTTCAATTGTACTTTATCAAAGTGGTTTCAGGTTCAACTAAGATGTATTACAACTCCTCTCTCTGCCTCTGTGCTATGTGCCTTTATATATACTACCATGTTTAAATCTTGTGAGCTCCTTGAGATAAGCCCTATTTGGCTTATGGAGTAATTAGGCTCAGAAAGTTTGTATCAACTTCCATACTGGAAAGAAGAAAATTTATATATATTAATCAACTAGTACAAGTTCTTGTAGGGAGAGACCTATTTTAGTTGAGAATGTGATTTTTTAAGACACTTTGGACTGGTTACTGAACCTCCAGGACATGAATATGGGTGAAATCCTGTATAGACTGTGGAAGAATATTTTCAAGTTAAGGGAGCCAGGAGAGAAAGTAAGGGAGATATGGAAGCATAAAGAAAGACAGAGGTCCTTCCCTGTGATTCTTTTCTCCTACCCAAGTTTTAGGAAACTTATCAAATTCTTGAAAATCTTGAGGTATAAATACTTTATTTTGAAGTGGAGGTATTGAACTTTGCCTTGTTCAACGATAATTTAATAAAAAGTAAAATCATGATTCATAAAAATGGAACTTCTGTCAAAGATTTTATAATCAATTAATGAGAATGAATAAAATATTATAAGCAGTTCAAAGGAAGAGTCAAAGGGCACACACTTATAAAAGCATCCAGGAATGCTGAAATTATTTTATGAATAGATGCAAGACTGTCTTCTTCCAGTGGAGAAGGGCTACCAATTGCATCTCCACTGGTCAAAAGGCATTTGTGTCTCAATGGATAGGAACCATTTATATGTATTACTATCATTTCCCTACAAACTACAGAGTTGTAAAATAGCTTAGACAAGAAAGACACAGATAACCCAGAAGGGTTATAGGACACTCAGTGACCATTTTGCCCATTTCAGAGTCTTTCGCAATTTTCCCTGACGGCCATCGGATTGTTGGGAGCAGGACTAAAGGAACATGCTTGAAGCCAGGATGCTGAGTTGGAGAGAAACCTGAGGAACTAAGCAACTGGGAATCAATAAATGTTATGGGGTGGGCTTTGGACTTTGACAGAGGGTGAATTGGGGTTCAGGCCAAATTTCACTCAGCTGACATATGGTTTACATTTTATGGTCCTTAGAATGGTAAGAAGGAAATTGAGATAGAAACCCCAATTTTTCTGCCTCCAAGTCTACTGCAATTTTCACTTCACTATGCTATATCAAAATATTCTAAATAAGAGCTCTCTTTTAGTGAGGTTAAATGAATGTTCAATAATACCAAAATGAAAATTTTCTGCTTAGACAGGAAGCAGTGAAAACTGAAAGACTATGATGGTTTTCATGCACCCATTTGAGTAGGCAAACATTTTGAACTGAATTGTGTCCCCACAAAAGTTTTTTTCAAGTCCTAATTTCCAGTACTCTGAATGGAACTTTATTGGAAATAGGATCTTTGCAGATGTAATCAAGTTAAAATAAAATCATATTGGATTAGGGTGGCCCCTAACATGAGAGAAAGGACAAAGAGGTTCTTGGCATAGAAATGCACAGTCAGAGACACACACAGAGGGAAGATGACCATGTGAACATGGAGACAGAAATTGGAGTGATGCAGCTACAAGCCAAGAACACCAAAGCTTGCTGGCAACCACCAGGAGCCAGGTAGGTAGGGGAGGGATTCTCCTCAGAGCCTCCAGAGAGACGATGGCTCTGCCTACCCTTGATTTTGGACTTCTATCTTCCAGAACTGTGAGATAATAAATTTTAAGTTCAGAGCCTCCAGAGAGATGATGGCTCTGCCTACCCTTGATTTTGGAATTCTATCTTCCAGAACTGTGAGATAATAAACTTTAAGTTACACTGTTTGTGGTATTTTGTTATAGCAGACCTAGGAAACATGCAACAGAGAAGGTGATATCTTCTAGTTTTTCCAAAAATCATTTTTAAAAGCTCATAAGTTTAACATACAATACAGAAAGGATAAACCAATTTAAAGTAGGTGATAAAGAAGATGTGGCACAATAAAGAAGGTGTGGCACATATATGCAATGGAATATTACTCAGACATAAAAAGAAATGAAATTGAGTTATTTGTAGTGAGGTGGATGGACCTAGAGTCTGTCATACAGAGTGAAGTAAGTCAGAAAGAGAAAAACAAATACCATGTGCTAACACATATAGATGGAATCTAAAAAGAAAATGGTTCTGAAGAACCTAGGGGTAGGACAGGAATAAAGATGCAGACATAGAGAATGGACTTGAGGACACGACGAGGGGGAAGGGTAAGCTGGGACAAAGTGAGAGAGTGGCATGGACATATATACACTACCAACTGTAAAATAGATAGCTAGTGGGAAGCAGCCACATGGCACAGGGAGATCAGCTCGGTGCTTTGTGACCACCTAGAGGGGTGGGATAGGGAAGGTGGGAGGGAGACGCAAGTGGGAGGCGATATGGGGTATATGTATAGCTGATTCACTTTGTTATAAAGCAGAAACTAACACACCATTGTAAAGTAATTATACTCCAAAAAAATGTTAAAAAATATAATACAAAAAGAATGACATACCAAAACAAAACAAAACTTAGAAAGATAGCTTTGGATATGGGATAAGGAAGATATTATCATTTTTCTTTTTCCTCCCTCCTTTCCTTCCTTCTAGATGAGAAACATATAACAGAAAGTCCAAGAGGAAAGGTTCCCTAACTACCATGAGAATGGGGTTGCACGACTATTCTGAAGAATTGACACTACACAGTAGTGAAAGAAATTGAGCTAAGGAAAGCTCATGGAATAGAGTGGATGATCCACTTCAAGATTTCCTACTCATCTTGTGGACGGTACATCAGTGTGAAAAGTATGATTAAGACATAAATATTCTATTTTAAGTTTTCCTTCAGATTATTTATGTGCACCTACTATTTTGGAGCGTGGACTATCCTGTTGATTTTAGGGTTGGTTTTCACAGAAATTGAGTTGTATGCTTATTAGTTCAAGGTTTGTGTTCCCTGTTGGTGCTATAAGCTCCATAAGAGCAGGAACCATGTCTATTTAGGTCATCCCAGAATCCCCCAGGAACTAGAATGGTTCCTGACAAATAGTAGGCGTTATATACCATCAATGATTGAACTAATAATAGAAAGTAAGTAAATAACCTAACAGATCTTTCAGTTGGTGACTGATAAAGCTTTAAATTTGTACTGTGGCCTTTTAAATTTACCAAGCTGATTGGTTTGTAGCTGCCAATATTTGGTTGGCAATTAATAGCTCTAGTTGTCTTGTTGGAGCAGACTCTTCTATTGCTTCCAGGCCAACCTAGTTTTGTTTTTATTTACCTTTCCCTTAATGAGTGCTATATTCACATGGCATTTGCAACTAAAAATTATATAAAAAATATATTTTATTTTTTATTGTGGAATAATTTGAGATTTCAGGAAAGTTGCAAATATATTACAAAGATCTCATGTACTCCTCATCCATCTTCCCCTAATGTTAACTACTTACATAACCATGATATATTTATCCCAAATACAAAGTTAACATTGGTACAAACTATTAACTAAAGTACAGATTTGTTTTTTTTTTAAGATGTTGGGGTTAGGAGTTTGTTAATTAATTTATTTATTTTTGCTGTGTTGGGTCTTCATTTCTGTGCGAGGGCTTTCTCCAGTTGTGGCAAGCGGGGGCCACTCTTCATCGCGGTGCGCAGGCCTCTCACTATCGCGGCCTCTCTTGTTGCGTAGCACAGGCTCCAGACGCGCAGGCTCAGTAGTTGTGGCTCACAGGCCTAGTTGCTCCGCGGCATGTGGGATCCTCCCAGACCAGGGCTCGAACCCATGTTCCCTGCATTAGCAGGCAGATTCTCAACCGCTGCGCCACCAGGGAAGCCCCTAAAGTACAGATTTTATTTGAATTTTATTGTCTTTCCACTGATGTATCTTTTTTTGTTGTTGTTCAGGATACGATCTAAGCTATTACATTGCATTAAATAACTATTTGTAATTAATTTTTTTATTGAAGTGTATTTGATTTACAATGTTGTGTTAGTTTCTGGTGTACAGCAAAGTGATTCAGTTATACATATATTTTTCAGTATAGGTTATTACAAGATATTGAATATAGTTCTCTGTGCTACACAGTAGGACCTTATTGTTTGTCTATTTTATATATGGTAGTGTGTATCTGCTCACCTCAAACTCCTAATTTATTCCTCTCCCCACTTTCCCCTTTGGTAACCATAAGTTTGTTTTCTATGTCTGTGAGTCTGTTTCTGTTTTGTAAATAAGTTCATTTGTAACATAGCTAAGTAACTTTTGATATTTACTATAGTATACATAACATATATAATGGACCATAAAAACTGTAGTATACTTACTATGTAGTTTTTGATGGAAACTTCTTTTAGTGACCATTTTTCAGGCAGCAAGGTAGCACCCAAAATCTTTCCAGGGAGCACACAAATACTGAATCCATCAATTTTCTGGTTTCAGCTTGTTAGGTTTGAATAGAATAGAGGCCATAATAGTGGTCCATGTTGCTTCAAAGGCAAAATCTTGAATATAAACCTAAGCATTTCATACATTCAACAGTAGATTTCCTCGGTGGTATATAAGCAGTGGTTGAACAACCAGACTGTTAGGGCTACTGCATTGCAATTGGGTTGCTCTGTTAAGAGACCGATCAAACCAGGTAACTGTTCAGGTTTCCTCTGATCTGGATACTCCTTGGCACATAGTTCTTCTCAGAGCTCACTCATCATAGGTTTCCGATAGCCATTGGGTAGCTTAATTTAAAAGTAAGAGGTAGTCAATCAGGTTTTATCTTAACTTAATTGAACCTGGAAAACAAGATTTCTGGTTTCTCTTGAAAAATCAGAAGTTCTGGCAAAACATGCATGACAACGTTGGCTGGAGGTAAATGACATGTGTCCTTTTAGATGGAACATTAACTGTCTTGGTTACCATCACCACCACGTTTCTCTAATATCTTATAATTCATTATATTATCTAATTGGTCTGTTTCATATAGCTTAATATATAGTATGGGTCTGTGTCTCAATCTTCTGTCATTCTCATAAAATCTCAGTAGAGATCCTATTTGGTTAGATGTAAGAAAAGACTATGTTGGCAATTTTAATGTAAAATCTAGTTCTCAGAGTGGAGAGATAAGAAAATAAAATCCCTTGTCTAAGGTTACTTGAATGTGACCTGTTGCCATCTGGGAGGACTGCACTTGTATTGGTAGGTGCTCAACGCATATTTTTATTGATTTGAGCTCTGCATTTGTAGTGTCCCCACAACCTCTCCACCATTTTTATACCTTTACCCCCTACTCTCTCATTTGAATTATCTCCACTGAACATTCACGGTATCTGTGTAACTAACTAGTTAGCACGTTTGCTCTGGATGAACAATGATAAAGCTATTATTCTCTTAGTTTTTTTTGTTTGTTTGTTTGTTTTTGTTTTTTAAGCTATAGCTTGGAAAACCTCAGAAAGGTTGAATTGATTTCTTGGGCAAATTACATGAAGAAGGGATTCCAAGAACACTTGCTCCTGGAGAAGTTTTATTTCTTCCAGATCATCTGGAACTCAAACAAAATGAAACTAGCAATTTTATCCAGGTTTCAACAGAGCCTGATTGCTGTGTTTAGCCATAAACCAGAACAATGAAGTATACAAAACTCTTTTATGACTTATTTATTCATTGGTTCAAGCCATCTGTTTGATATTATGTGTCTGAATTTTGAGAAGGCAATAAAAGCCAAGCAAAATTGAGGAAATTAATTCACCTTAAGAAAATGACTTTGCCAAATTGTTGCAGAATAATATTCAGCTCTGGGTAAATTATGTTTCTTGTCCATAGTGGGCATACATTCTCTGCTATTCACTGTCCTTCGCTGAGAGTAGGTAGGCTGGCATTTCCTGAAGTAGCCCTGAGCTATGAATATTTTAGATAGTATTATCAGCTTCTCGGCCTTTCAAAATTGATTTTGAGAGAGAATTGGCCTGTCTCAGTGTAAGAAAATAATTGATTGGAGCCAAGATGTGGAAATCAAAACTATTATGTTTTGATTTAATGAGGGCACTTATTATTCTCCAGGGATTGTCTCTGCTCTTGTTGGAAACATGGCGTTCTTTGCTATTGTGACTAATTATCAAACCCAGCACAGGCCAGATCCCTACCTTAAGACCACCTAGCAGTCCAAGGGTGAATCCTGTCTCTCTCTGGCTTCCTGGTAACAAAGGAGTAAGCTCTACTGCTTTGGATTTCCAAATAAGATCAGAGCAGAGAAGTTCATCTTGATCCTGGTCTCACAGATGGAACATTGAGGTGTTGCTGGTAGTGAACTGTTTATTTTTATAGATTTCCATTCCGTCCTGCTTCCCACTTTTTTGTGTGTGGTTGGGTTTTGGATACTAATTCCATGTTCTTTATTGGATTTTGTATTCTATCCCTTTTATCATATCATAAAATGGCTCTCTTGAAATTAATATCGGCCTTGTGTCTTGAATCACTTTCTTTTTTCTTCTTATACCTTAGTTTGATATTTCCTTAGCTCTGCTTGTTTAGACAGAAATTCTTAAGCTTAGTCTCTGATCTTTTCTGCTGCTCATGGGAACTTCCTTGTTCTTCAATTTGGTTCCTGATCATGGATTTCAAATCTTTCTTGTTAATTGTCTGATACCATATATGTCCAAAGTCTCAGTTTAGGTATCCTGCCATTATTGCCTTGCACCACTCAGTAGCTACCTACACTGGAAAATCTTGAGCTGTGTTGATGGAGTTGGTAGTGAGGGATCATGGGAACGTCACATACCAGGGAGTTAGAGTTAGAATTTGCCACTAATTATAATTAGCTGTGTGATATTGGGAAAAAATACTACATCTTTTTTCTGCTATGCCATTTATAAATTGAAGAAGAATGATAGTCACTGACTTTCAAAATTATCTTTTAGGCTATGCTGTGCTCTCTTAAAGTAAAATCTTAAGGGAAAATTAATAAAGTAGGTTAAAGTGGAGCTGATTTGCTCAAAATGGTGGTATGCGTTCAAAATTTTACCTCTGTGTCATTGCTTTTACATCAGGAACCATTCTCTGATACGTCCCAATGGATCTTCTTGGGCCCCATGTAGAATAAATTGAAAATCTAGGCTACCTTTAGAGTTCACCCCAATTCTATAAAATATGTGGTTTCAGGTGAGGCTTCAAGTGCAGCTTTGCAGAATATGATCAGGTGGGAATGATCAGGCTGGATATTAAGCAAGCTTACCAGAGAAGCTCAGAATACAGAACGAGGAAATAACATGAAGTGAAGGGTAATGAAGAAAAGGTGAGAATCGTGCAATGGCTCAGCTTTTCCACTTTTCCTCAATAATTTCTGAAACCACTTTTTACTATAGATAACCTGTGGAACAAAGTTGCAATATTCAGATTGCTTCTTCAGAATCCTTCTGCTTCTCTTGAATGTTTCTTCTTACACATAAGAACTCCTATCCCTGAAGTTGCTTTCTGATTACAGTCATCTCCTCATCCTCCTCCCGTTCTGTGTACACATCATCCTGCAGTGCAATCCATTTCCCTTTGTCCTGATACATTGTGTTCCATTACTAATGGTCCAAGTACTGAGACAACAAAGGCTCAGAGGCTGGGAGGGCCAGACTAGGCTAGAAAGAACTGTCTAGAGTGAAGTTGGAGGAAGAGCAGGAGGAGAAGGAGTTGTTGTTTCATAGTCAAAACAGAGAGGTTAGATTAGTGGGTGTGCGAGAGCAGATTGATGAAAGAAGTCATGAACGTGATCAGAAAGGTGAAGTTATAGTTCAGAACAAGGGAAGTGGACCAATCAAGGCAGCAAATGGGGATAAAAGACTGGGTAATACAAATGTTAGTTTGTGAAAATTAAGAGCCAAAGGTAAAGTAAGCAGTCAAGGGATTGTGCAATTACTAATGCTCCAGGTTGAATCTTACATATGCAAATTTTGATTGTTTCAGTACTAGCTAGGTGGACTCCCAATTTATTGGTGATAGAAACACACAAAGCCTGGCTTCCTTCAGACACAAAGATAATAATTTTGTGTGCCCACTTGTGCTGTGTGTTAATGGCTGATGGAGCCTTCCTTTGGAAACATTTAATGACAAATAAAATTGTAAGATATTTAAAGTGTACAACATGGTGATTTGACATATATATACACATTGTGAAAGAATTCCTCCCCATCAAGTCAGTTAACACATGCTTTAGAAACATTTGGAGTTTAGGGAAAAATTCTTATAGGCTGGAGGACTTAACTTTTAATATTTTTATCTTAAGGCCTTTGACAGGAAAATAGGAGCAAGATTTGAGGCTAGGTGGGGTGATGAGAGATCCAACAATCTTCCTATAGGATATCATTTGTCCTGAATAAATGAAATGGCCACATTACCCCCAATGCAATAAAATAATTTGGATTGCCTTAAGTATTCTCAAGGTTTCAATTTTACTCTATATTGTCTTATTAGGCAATCTCTTCCACTTACCACCTGTAGGCTGCTGACTCCCAATTTTAACATATTCCTACCCTATTTCCTAAATTACAATCTGTAACTTTTCCATTAAATTTAATGGAATTTAAAAATTGTAATATTCAAAAGAGATCTTTTGATATAAACATTTTCTTTCTTTGCTATTCATTACTAGTGATGGCCCTTCTAGCTGCTCAAACAAAAACTTTCACTCACTTACTTACTGATTCAAATTAGTTGTTGATGGCTACTATGTGCTTAAACACTCAGGGTATACTGGAAAAAAATAGCTGTGGTGCTTGGTGCAAAATGCTTACAGCCTAGTGGAGGCTACAGTAAAAGTGCTCCAATAGGAAAAGTATCATCTATGATAGTAATGCAAAGAGGAATGGAAAAGAGTGGTCCAACCATAGGGAAGATCCGTGTAAAAGCCTAGAGGCAAGAAAAATCTCAACAGTGTTTAAAAAAATTTTTATTGGAGTATATTTGATTTACAGTGTTGTTAGTTTCTGCCGTACAGTGAATCAGTTATACACATGTATATATCCACTCTTTTTTAGATTCTTTTCCCATATAGGTCACTGCAGAGTATTGAGTAGAGTTCTCTGTGCTATACAGTAGGTCCTTATTAGTTATCTAATTTTATATATAGTAGTGTGTATATGTCAATTCCAGTCTCCCAATTTATCCCTCCCCCTTTGCCCCCATGGTAACCATAAGTTTGTTTTTTACATCTGTGACTCTATTTCTTTTGTAAATACATTCATTTGTGCCAATTTTTTTAGATTCTACATATAAGTGATATCATATGATAAATTTGTCTTTGTCTGATTTACTTCACTCAGTATGACAATCTCTAGGTCCATCCATAATAGCATTATTTTGTTCTTTTTTATGGCTGAGTAATAGTCCATTGTATATATGTACCAAATCTTCTTTATCCATTCCTCTGTTGATGGACATTTAGGTTGCTTCCATGTCCTGGCGATTGTTAATAGTGCTGCAATAAACATTGGGGTGCATGTATCTTTTCAAATTATGGTTTTCTCTGGATATATGCCCAGTAGAGGGATTGTTGGATCATATGGTAGTTCTGTATTTAGTTTTTAAAGGAAGCTTCATACTGTTCTCCATAACGGTTGTACGAATTTACATTTCCACCAACAGCGTAGGATGGTTCCCTTTTCTCCACACCCTCTCCAACGCTTATTGTTTGTAGAGTTTTTTGATGATGGCCAGTCTGACCTGTGTGAGGTGATACCTCATTGTAGTTTTGATTTGCATTTCTCTGATAATTAGCAGTGTTGAGCATCTTTTCATGTACCTCTTGGCCATCTGTATGTCTTCTTTGGAGAAATTTCTATTTAGATCTTCCTGCCATTTTTTTGATTCCATGGGTTGTTTTGTTTTTTTTGTTTGTTTTTTTGATATTGAGCTACATGAGCTGTTTGTATATCTTGGTCTTGGTATATCTTGTATATACCAAGTATATATATCTTGGTATATCTTGTATATCTTGTTGGTCGCTTCATTCTCATATATGAATATTTTCTCCCATTCCACGGGTTGTCTTTTCGTTTATGGTTTCCTTTGCTGTGAAAGAGTTTTTAAGTTTAATTAGGTCCCATTTGTTTATTTTTGTCTTTACTTTCATTACTCTAGGAGGTGGATCAAGAAAGATCTTGCTACAATTTATGTCAGAGAGGGTTCTGCTTATGTTTTCCTCTAAGAATTGTATAGTATCCGGCCTTACAGTTAGATCAACAGTTTTGAGGAACAGAAGATAGTCTACCATGTTTGGATTGTATACTCTGAGGTGGACCAGGAAAGGCAAGATGTAATTCTGGAGAAGAAAGCAGGGCTAGACAATCTTATCACAAGAGGAAAAGGGAACCTCTAATGCTCTCAAAGTGCTAAGATTGAGGCATTATTCTTATCTCTCTTCTCTGGTGAGAAAACTGAGTTATTAACAGTTTAACTTGATTAAGATCTACACTAATGAATGCTTCAAAAGCTTTGGCCCATATTCATTCTTTTTGGATGGTATTATGTTGAGGATATTTGTTGAAATGTTATCAAAAACCTTTTGTGCATGAGGAAGAATTTTAGAAAATAGATGTATTGTGATAAAGAGAGCACTTAAAAAGTGCTCTGGAAAAGGTCGGCAAGGATGGAATTTAGATGAAGAGGACAAAGACCAAACACTTATCACTGCAAAGTAAAGAGCCTGAGAAGGAGCCACAAAAGAGGAAACTAAGATCCAAAACTATTCTGTCGGTTGCAAGTGTCATTTGAACTTGTGGCATCTAGAAGGATGCTTTGGTGACATTTAATCTGGTTTGATTGTTTGAAACATCTTTTTAGAAAACAGAAGAAGAGATAAAAATGAGCATTTATAAGAGCACATCCATCTGAGCTTCTATCCAGTCCCTTCACCCAAAGAACCACAAGTCCTTGTTGACTTTCAACTAGAGGTTCACACCACTCAAGAAGAGACTCATCCTAGTTTAATAAAAAGTAGAAACCTCAGAAAGTATTGCTTAAAGTAATAACACTCATAAGAGCTTGATACCATAGAGTATATGAGATAGAACACACACACACATAAACACAAACTTAATACCAAAGTTTCAGAATTGTTTTGTATCTTTAAAAATACCATTAACACTTATATCTTGAAATTTTCATTTGTATAATGTTCCTCATCACTTTACTATTCCATTTTGAAATGAAAGGACTTCACGAACATAACTCATAGTATAAATGGTTTTATTTATTCATTTAAATTATTTTGTTAAGACCACTTAATATGAGATCTACTCTCAACAGATTTTTAAGTGTCCAATACAGTATTATCTATAAGCTCAGTGTTGTACATCAGATCTCAAGAACTTATATTGCATGAGTGAAATATTGTACACATCGATTAGCAGCCTAATTGTCCTCTCTGTCCAGCCCCTGGTAAATACCATTGTATTCTTCTCTTCTGTGAATTCAACTATTTTAGATACTCACAAAGTGGAATCATGCAGTATTTGTTCTTCTGTGACTGGCTTATTTCATTAAGCATCATGTCCTCCAGGTTCATCTATGTTGTCACATATTGCAGGCTAGCCTTCTTTTTAAAGGCTGAACAATATCCCACTGTATGTATATACCACATTTTCTTTATCCATTCATCTATAGGTGGACATTTAGTTTCTTTCCACATATTGGCTATTGTGAATGGCACTGGGATGTGATCTGAATATTTGAGTCCCTCTAAAATTCATATGTTGAAATCCATACCTTCAAAGATATTATTAAGAGGTGAGATATTTGGGAGGTGCTTAGATCATGAACCTTCATAAGTAGGATTAGTGCTCTTGTAAAAAAAGGCTTCACAGAAATATGTATACCCTTCTGCCATGTGGAGACACAATGAGGCGGCACTGGCTATGAACCAAGAAGAGGGTTCTCACCAAAATGCAAGCTTGCTCATGCCTTGATCTTTAATTTCCTAGCCTCCAGAACTATGAGCAATAAATTTCTGTTCACAGGCTACCCAGTCGGTGATATTTTATTATAGCAGCCTGAATGGACTAAGAAATGATGAATTGAACATGGAAGTGATAATATTTCTTTGAGATCCTGATTTCAGTCTTTTGGATAAATAACCAGAAATGAAATTGCTGGAGCTTATGGTAGTTCTATTTTTAATTTTTTGAGGAACTTTCATACTGTATTCCATAGCAGCTGCACCACCTTGCATTCCCACCAGTGATGTACCAATATTCTGCTTTTCCACATCCTTGTCAACACGTTTTTTAAAAAAAAGTAATAAGTGTGAGGTGACATCTCGTTGTGGTTTTGATTTGCATTCCCCTGATGTATAGTGAGGTTGGGCATCTTTTCATACACCTGTTGGCCATCTGTGTGTCCTTTTTGGAGAAATGTCTATTCAGGTCTTTAGGATATTTTTAATCAGGTTATTAGTTTTGTTTCTGTTAAGTTGCAGGAGTTTCTTATATATTTTGGAAATTAACCTCCTTGCAAATATTTTCTCCCATACTATCGGTTGCCTTTTCACTCTGTTGATTGTTTCCTTTGCTGTACAGAGGTTTTTAGTTTGATGTAGTCCTGCTTGTCGACGTTTGCTGTTGTTGCCTGTTGTTTTGGTGTCAAAACCATGAAACCATTGCCAAGACCAATGTCATGAAGCTTTTCCTCTGTGTTTTCTTCTGGGAGTTTTATAGCTTCATGTCTTATGTTTAAATCTTCAATTCATTTTCAGTTGAATTTTGTGTCTGATGTAATGATCCAATTTCACTCTTTTGCATGTAAATATCCAGTTTTCCAAGAACCCTTTGTTGAAGAGGCTATTTTTTCCCCATGAGTATTCTTGGCACCCTTGTTGAAAACCAGCTGACAATATATGCATGGGTTTATTTCTGTATACTCTGTTCCATTGGTCTATGTCTATCTTTATGCCAATAGCATACTGTTATGATTATGGTAAATTTATAACATATTTTGAAATCAAGAAATGTGAATACTACAGCTTTGCTTCCTTTGTCAAGATTGCTTTCACTATTTAGTCTCTTTTGTGGTTCCATATGAATTTTAGGATTGATTTTCTATCTATTGGATACCATTGGAATTTTGATAGGGATTGCATTGAATCTGTAGATCTCTTTGGGTAGTATGGATATTTTAACAAGATTAATTCTTCTAATCCATGAGTATGGGATGTGTTTCCATTTATTTGTGTCTATTTTAATTTATTTCATCAATGTTTTATAGTTTGCAGGGTACAGGCCTTTCACCTCCTTAAGATCATGCCTGTGTATTATTATATTCTTTTTGATGCTATTGTAAATGAAATGGTGTTCCTAATTTCCTTTTCAAATAGTTTGTTATTAGTGCCTAGAAGTGCAATGGTTTTTCCTATATTGATTTTGTATCCTGCAGCTATACTGAATTTTATGTTTTTTTCCCCAGTCTCCAGAGTTTTCTATATATAAGATCTTAACATTTGCAGACAAGGACAGTTTTGTTTCTTCCTTTCCTATTTGGATGCCTCTCATTTATTTTTCTTGCCTAATTGTTCTGGCTAGGACTTCCAAAACTATGTTGAATAGAGGTGGTGAAAGTGGACATCCTTTCTTTGTTTCTGATCTTAGTGGAAAGGCTTTCAGCTTTTCACTATTGAGAATGAAGTTAGCTGCAGAATTTTCATAATTGGCTTTTATTATACAGAAGTAATTTCTTTCTATTCCTAGATTGTTTTATCATGAAAAGGTATTGAATTTTAATGAATTCTTTTTCTGCATCTATTGAAATGATCCTGTACTTTTTATTCTTCATTCTATGAATTGGTGTATCACATTAATTGATTTCTGTATGTTGAACTGTCCTTGTATCTCAGGGATAAACTGTAATTGTTCATGGTGTATGATTATTTTGGTGTGCTGTTGAATTTGATTTGCTAGTATTTTGGTGAGGATTTTTACGTCTATGTTCATCAGAAATATCGGCCTGTAGTTTTCTTTTCTTCTGGTATCTTTGTCTGGCTTTGGTGTCATGGCAATACTGAGTCATAAAATGATTTTGTAAGTATTCCCTCCTCTTCAACTTTTTGTAAGACTTTGAGAAGGATTGGCATTACTTCTTTGAATGTTTGATAGAATTTGCCACTGAAGACATCTGGTTCTGGGCTTTTGAGTGTAGGGAGGTTTTTGATTACTGATTCAGTCTCTTTACTAGTTATAGGTCTGTTTAGACTTTCTATATCATCATGATTCAATTTTGGTAAGTTGTATGCTTCTAGGAATTTATCCTAAATGCTGTTTTTAATTCTTGTTACTTGTTAGACTTTCTTATGTGCAGGTTCCCCAAAGATGTACTCATTGACCTTCACCTGATTCCTCTCTGCAATCACACCTTTAGTGAGTTAGTCCATTCTATTTGTTTCAATGTTTATCTCTGATTTCATGTTTCCACCTACTTTTGGGACATATTGCCTCTGCTTGACTGTGCAAATATCAGATTGAGTGAAACAGATCAAAAACTGAACTCAACTTTTCCCTGGTTTCTCTGTCTCTTTTCTGCTAAAACAAGTTTCTTTTTTAAACCTTTATTTTGGTGACTGTTATTATTTTTCTTCCATTATTCCAGTGTAAAAGCATTGGTGTCTCTTTTTTCTCTCCTTGTCCTTCAAAAATTCATATCATTTTTCTCTCCGAACGGTCTCTATTATTTGTCTTTTCATTAAGGGTTACTCCATATCCATCACTTCCTCAAATTTACCTTGCCTTTAGCTCAAGCTTTTGTCTCTATAGCATTCTACCAGCTGAAATCCTTGATGTTAGTCATGTTCAAATTCATAGTTAATGTTTGCTAGTCTGATTTTCCCAAAACACCTATTTAAGAATTCATAGGGATTTATTTTTTCCTACCAGATTAAGTATAAGTCCTATATTTAAGATTAGATTTTCTATAACTTGGCTCTCTCTCTATGGTCTATTCACTACATTTCTTACTACTCCCCAACACAACACCTGATCCTCCATTTATGCCAGTTCCCTCATGATTTCTCCAAAGATTCCTTCATCATTCATGCTGCTTCTTTTTTAAACCATTATACTTCCTATTCAAATATGAACTACATTTTTCCCGTATTTATAGCTTAACATTTATCCTGAGTCCTACCTTCTACTTGATACCTTCCCCTAGTATTTAAGTTTATTAAAATCTCAAGAAAATGTGGAACTTTTCTTATGATTTAAAACTTAACTTGCTCTCTAAAAATTTTATGGGTCATCATTTGATCTTCCCATATTAGGCTCTTGAGGACAGGGACCCTGTCTCTAAACAGAGTTAGACAAACGATAGATGTTTGAAATATCTATTTTACATTTGGTAGTGTATATATGTCCATGTCACTCTCTCACTTTGTCACAGCTTACCCTTCCCCCTCCCCATATCTTCAAGTCCATGCTGTAGTAGGTGTGTGTCTTTATTCCCGTCTTGCCCCTAAGTTCTTCACCACCTTTTTTTAATTTATTTTTTCTTAGATTCCATATATATGTGTTAGCATACGGTATTTGTTTTTCTCTTTCTGACTTATTCACTCTATGACAGACTCTAGGTCCATCCACATCACTACAAATAACTCCATTTCGTTTCTTTTTATGGCTGAGTAATATTCCATTGTCTATATGTGCCACATCTTCTTTATCCATTCATCAGTCGATGGACACTTTGGTTGCTTCCATGTCCTGGCTATTGTAAATAGAACTGCAATGAACATTTTGGTACATGACTCTTTTTGAATTATGGTTTTCTCAGGGTATATGCCCAGTAGTGGGATTGCTGGGTCGTATGGTAATTCTATTTGTAGTTTTTTAAGGAACCTCCATACCGTTCGCCATAGTGGCTGTACCAATTCACATTCCCACCAACAGTGCAAGAGGGTTCCCTTTTCTCCACACCCTCTCCAGCATTTATTGTTTGTAGATTTTTTGATGATGGCCATTCTGACTGGTGTGAGATGATAATCTCATTGTAGTTTTGATTTGCATTTCTTTAATGATTAATGATGTTGAGCATTCTTTCATGTGTTTGTTGGCAATCTGTATATCTTCTTTGGAGAAATGTCTATTAAGGTCTTCCACCCATTTTTGAATTGGGTTGCTTGTTTTTTTGGTAGTGAGCTGCATAAGATGCTTGTGAATTTTGGACATTAATCTGTTGTCAGTTGCTTCATTTGCAAATATTTTGTCCCATTCTGAGGGTTGTCTTTTGGTCTTGTTTATGGTTTCCTTTGCTGTGCAAAACCTTTTAAGTTACATTAGGTCCCATTTGTTTATCTTTGTTTTTATTTCCATTTCTCTAGGAGGTGGGTCAAAAAGGATCTTGCTGTGATTTATGTCATAGACGGTTTTGCCTATGTTTTCCTCTAAGAGTTTGATAGTGTCTGGCCTTACATTTAGGCTTTTAATCCATTTTGAGTTTATTTTTGTGTATGGTGTCAGGGAGTGTTCTAAATTCATACTTTTACATGTAGCTGTCCAGTTTTCCCAGCACCACTTATTGAAGAGGCTGTCTTTTCTCCACTGTATATTCTTGCCTCCTTCATCAAAGATAAGGTGACCATATGTGCGTGGGTTTATCTCTGGGCTTTCTATCCTGTTCCATTGATCTATATTTCTGTTTTTGTGCCAGTACCATACTGACTTGATTACTGTAGCTTTGTGGTATAGTCTGAAATCAGGGAGCCTGATTCCTCCAGTTCCGTTTTTCTTTCTCAGGATTGCTTTAGCTATTGGGGGTCTTTTGCATTTCCATACAAATTGTGAAGTTTTTTGTTCTAGTTCTTTGAAAAATGCCAGTGGTAGTTTGATAGGGATTGCATTGAATCTGTAGATTTCTTTGGGTAGTAGAGTCATTTTTGATTCTTACAATCCAAAAACATGGCATATCCCTCCATCTTAATTTCATTCATCAGTGTCCTATAATTTTCTGCATACAGGTCTTTTGTCTCCTTAGGTAGGTTTATTCCTAGATATTTTATTCTTTTTGTTGCAATGGTGAATGGGAGTGTTTTCTTAATTTCACTTTCAGATTTTTCATCATGAGTGTATAGGAATGCTAGAGATTTCTGTGCTTTAATTTTGCATCCTGCTACTTTACCAAATTCATTGATTACTTCTAGTAGTTTTCTGGTAGCATCTTTAGGATTCTCTGTGTACAGTATCAAGTCATCTGCAAACAGTGACAGCTTTACTCCTTTTCCGATTTGGAATTCTTTTATATCTTTTTCTTCTCTGATTGTTCTGGCTCAAACTTCCAAAACTATGTTGAATAAGAGTGGTGAGAGTGGGCAACCGTGTCTTGCTTGCTGATCTTAGTGGAAATGGTTTCAGTTTTTCACCATTGAGGACATTGTTGGCTGTGGGTTTGTCATATATGGGCTTTACTCTGTTGAGGAAAGTTCCCTCTATGCCTACTTTCTGCAGGGTTTTTATCATAAATGGGTGTTGAATTTTGTTGTAGCTTTCTCTGCATCTATTGAGATGATCATATGGTTTTTATCCTTCAATTTGTTAATATGGTGTATCACATTGATTTATTTGCACATATTGAAGAATCCTTGCATTCCTGGGATAAACCCCAGTTGATCATGGTGTATGATCCTTTTAATATGCTGTTGGATTCTGTTTGCTAGTATTTTGTTGATGATTTTTGCATCTATGTTCATCAGTGATATTGGCCTGTAGTTTTCTTTCTTTGTGACATCCTTATCTGGTTTTGGTATCAGGGTGATGGTGGCCTCATAGAATGAGTTGGGAGTGTTCCTCCCTCTGCTATATTTTTGAAGAGTTTGAGAAGGATAGGTGTTACCTCTTCTCTAAGTGTTTGATAGAATTCACCTGTGAAGCCATCTGGTCCTGGGCTTTTGTTTGTTGGAAGATTTTTGATCACAGTTTCAATTCCAGTGCTTGTGATTGGTCTGTTCATATTTTCTATTTCTTCCTGGTGCAGTCTTGGAAGGTTGTGCATTTCTAAGAATTTGTCCATTTCTTCCAGGTTGTCCATTTTATTGGCATAGAGTTGCTTGTAGTAATCTCTCATGATATTTTGTATTTCTGCAGTGTCAGTTGTCACTTCTCCTTTTTCATGTCTAATTCTATTGATTTGAGCCTTTTCCCTTTTTTTCTTGATGAGTCTGGCTAATGGTTTATCAATTTTGTTTATCTTCTCAAAGAAGCAGCATTAAGTTTTATTGATCTTTGCTATCATTTCTTTCATTTCTTTTGTATTTATTTCTGATCTGATCTTTATGATTTCTTTCCTTCTGCTCACTTTGGGGTTTTTTGTTCTTCTTTCTCCAATTGCTTTACATGTAAGGTTAGGTTGTTTGAGTTGTTTCTTGTTTCTTAAGGTAGGATCATATTGCTATAAACTTCCCTCTTAAGACTGCTTTTGCTGCATCCCATATGTTTTGAGTCATCGTGTTTTCATTGTCATTCGTTTCTAGGTATTTTTTGATTTCCTCTTTGATTTCTTCAGTGATCTCTTGGTTATTAAGTAGTGTATTGTTTATCCTCCATGTGCTTGTATTTTTTCAGATTTTTTCCTGTAATTGATATCTAGTCTCATAGCATTGTGGTCAGAAAAGATACCTGATACGATTTCAATTTTCTTAAATTTACCAAGGCTAGATTTATGACCCAAGATGTGATCTATCCTGGAGAATGTTCCATGAGCACTTGAGAAGAATGTGTATTCTGTTGTTTTTGGATGGAATGTGCTATAAATATCAATTACGTCCATCTTGTTTAATGTATCATTTACAGCTTGTGTTTCCTTATTTATTTTCATTTTGGATGATCTGTCCATTGGTGAAAGTAGGGTGTTAAAGTCACCTACTATGATTGTGTTCCTGTCCATTTCCCCTTTTATGTCTGTATTTGCCTTATGTATTGAGGTGCTCCTATGTTGGATGCATAAGTATTTACAATTGTTATATCTTCTTCTTGAATCGATCCCTTGATCATTATGCAGTGTCCTTCTTTGTCCCTTGTAATAGTCTTTATTTTAATGTCTATTTTGTCTGATATGAGAATTGCTACTCCAGCTTTCTTCTGATTTCCATTTGCATGGAATATCTTTTTCCTTCCCCTCACTTTCAGTCTGTATGTGTCTCTAGGTCTGAAGTGGGTCTCTTATAGACAGCATATATATGGGTCTTGTTTTTGTATCCATTCAGCCAGTCTATGTCTTTTGGTGGGACCATTTAAGCCATTTACATTTAAGGTAATTATTGCTATGTATGTTCCTATTACCATTTTCTTAATTGTTTGGGGTTTGTTATTATAGGTCTTTTCCTTCTGTTGTGCTTCCTGCCTAGAGAAGTTTCTTTAGCATTTGTTGTAAAGCTGGTTTGGTGGTGCTGAATTCTCTTAGCTTTTGCTTGTCTGTAAAGGTTTTAATTTCTCCATCAAATCTGAATGAGATCCTTGCTGGGTAGAGTAATCTTGGTTTTTCTCCTTCATCACTTCAAATATGTCCTGCCACTCCCTTCTGGCTTGCAGCATTTCTGGTGAAAGTTCAGCTGTTAACCTTATGGGGAGTCCCTTGTGTGTTTTTTGTTGTTGTTCCCTTGCTGCTTTTAATACTTTTTCTTTGTATTTAATTTTTGACAATTTGATTAATATGTGCTTTGGCCTGTTTCTCTTTTGATTTATCCTGTATGGGACTCTCTGTGCTTCTTGGACTTGATTAACTATTTCCTTTCCCATATTAGGGAAGTTTTCAACTATAATCTCAAATATTTTCTCAGTCCCTTTCTTTTTCTCTTCTTCTGGAACCCCTGTAATTTGAATGTTGGTGCATTTAATGTTGTCCCAGAAGTCTCTGAGACTGTCCTCAGTTCTTTTCATTCTTTTTTCTTTATTCTGCTCTGCAGTAGTTATTTCCACTATTTTATCTTCCAGGTCACTTATCCGTTCTTCTGCCTCAGTTATTCTGCTATCCCTTCTAGAGAATTTTTAATTTCACTTATTTTGTTGTTCATCACTGTTTGCTCTTTAGTTCTTCTAGGTCCTTGTTAAACGTTTCTTGTATTTTCTCTATTCTATATCCAAGATTTTGGATCATCTTTACTATTATTCTGAATTCTTTTTCAGGTAGACTGCCTATTTCCTCTTCATTTGTTAGGTCTGGTGTGTTTTTACCTTGCTCCTTCATCTGCTGTGTGTTCTTCTGTCTTCTCATTTGGCTTAACTTACTGTGTTTAGGGTCTCCTTTTCACAGGCTGCAGTTTCGTAGTTTCCATTGTTTTTGGTGTCTGTCCCCAGTGGCTAAGGTTGGTTCAGTGGGTTGTGTAGTCTCCCTGGTGGAGGGGACTAGTGCCTGTGTTCTGGTGGATTAGACTGGATCTTGTCTTTCTGGTGGGCAGGTCCACATCTGGTGGTGTGTTTTGGTGTCTGTGGCCTTATTATGATTTTAGGCAGTCTTTCTGCTAATGGATGGGGTTGTGTTCCTGTCTTGCTAGTTGTTTGGTGTAAGGTGTCCAGCACTGTAGCTTGCTGGTCGTTGAGCTGAGCTGGGTCTTGGTGTTGAGATGGAGATCTCTGGAAGATTTTCATCGTTTGATATTATGTGGAGCTGGGAGGTCTCTTGTGGACCAGTGTCCTGAACTTGTCTCTCCCACGGCTCAGAATAAAAGGGAGAAAAAAAAAAGAGGAAGAGAAAATAATATAAAGTAAAATAAAGTTATTAAAATAAAAAAGTTAAATGTTTAAAGTAATTAAAAAAAGAACCCTAGGACAAATGGTAAATGCAAAGCTATACAAAATCACACACAGAAGCATACACATACACACTCACAAAAAGAGAAAAAATATATATATCGCTGCTCCTGAAGTCCACCTCCTCAATTTGGGATGATTCGTTGTTTATTCAGGTATTCCACAGATGCAGGGTACATCAAGTTGACTGTGGAGATTAAATCCACTGCTCCTGAGGCTGCTGGGAGAGATTTCCCTTTCTCTTCTTTGTTTGCTCAGCTCCCAGGGTTCAGCTTTGGATTTGGCCCCACCTCTGCGTGTAGGTCCCTTGAGGGCATCTGTTCCCCACCCAGACAGGACAGGGTTAAAGGAGCAGCTGCTTCGGACACTCTGGCTCAGTGAGGCCGGGGGGAGAGAGGGGTATGGAGTGCGGGGCCTACCTGTGGCGGCAGAGTCCGGCGTGACATTGCACCAGCCTGAGGCGCGCCGTCTGTTCTCCCGGGGAAGTTGTCCCTGGATCCCAGGACCCTGGCAGTGGCGGGCTGCACAGGCTCCCCAGAACAGGAGGTGTGGAGAGTGCCTGTGCTCGCACACAGGTTTCTTGGTGGCAGCAGCAGCCGCCTTAACATCCCATGCCCATCTCTGTGGTCCATGCTTTTAGTTGCGGCTCGCTCCCATCTCTGGAGCTCCTTTAAGCAGCACTCTTAAATCCCCTCTCCTCACGTACCAGGAAACAAAGAGGCAAGAAAAAGTCTCTTGCCTCTTCGGCAGGTCCAGACTTTTTCCTGGACTCTCTCCCAGCCAGCTGTGGCACACTAGCTCCCTTTAGGCTGTGTTCACACCGCCAACCCCAGTCCTCTCCCTGCGATCCGACGGAAGCCTCAGCTCCCAGCCCCGTGGCTGCACTCTCCTCCGTGGCTCTGAAGCTTCCCCCCACACACAGTCTCTGCCCGTGAAGGGGCTTCTAGTGTGTGGAAACCTTTCCTCCTTCACAGCTGCCCCCCACTGGTGCAGGTCCTGTCCCTATTCTTTTATCTCTCTTCTTTTACCCTTAGATATGTGGGGAGTTTCTTGCCTTTTGGGAGGTCTAAGGTCTTCTGCCAGCATGCAGTAGGTGTTCTGTAAGAGTTGTTCCACATGTAGATGTATTTCTGATGTATTTGTGGGGAGGAAGGTGATCTCTGCATCTTACTCTTCCACCTCCTTGAAGCTCCTCTTGTATTTTGTTACCTAAACACTCACTTTCAGTTGGGAAAACAAAACAAAAGAAGATAAAACATGAACTGGGAAGGATCCAGTCTTATACAAAATAGATGGTCTCAGAAATCTGTATACAGACCTTGTTCTTTTTTGTAATTTTTAAAATGTTCTTACACTTTTATATTTCCATCATGAGTTTAGAATCTTTTCGCTAATTTTAATGAAAAGTCTTTGGATTTTGATTTTTGTTATATGTCTGAATGTGCCCACTTGAAATTCTTATGTTAAAGTTCTAACCCCCAAATACCTTAGAATATGACTATTTTTGGAGATAGGACTTTAAAAAGGTAATTAAGGTAAAATGAGATCATTTGAATGGTCCCTAATCCACTATGATTGGTGTCCTACTAAGAAGAGGAGGTTGATATAGACACATACAGGAAAGACAACGTAAAGGCCCAGGGAAAAGATGGCCATCTATAAACCAAGGAGAAAGTTATCAGAAGGAACCAAACCTGACAACACTTTGATCTTGGACTTCTAGCCTCCAGAAATGTGAGATAATGAATTTCTCTTTAAGCTACCCAGTTTGTGGTATTGTTATAGCCACCCCAGCAAGCTAATGCAATTATGTTGTATAGAATATGTAGATATGATTGGCAAGTTGATATCATTATGATAATTCCTTATTATTGAAAGGTATTGCTATTTCTGTAGTAAGTTCTTAATACAAATATAATTTCAATATTGTGACATGTAAAAAAATTTCCAAAATTAAATCCACATGTAGAACACTAATGTCAATATATGTAGACTGTATCAAATACTTAAATGACTACTAAAACTATTCACCACACCTATCAATTCTATTGGGATTTTTTAACCATGTTGAAAAATGATAATTTATTCTTTTGCATTTTATCACATAATTACAGAAACTAATTTCTCAAAAAATTTTAACACAAAAGAATGTCTTCTTTCTTACCTTCTTTCAACATCCTCTGTGGTGTCTGGGAGAGGAAGATTCAAAGTCTCTGGTAGGAAGTAGACACAGAGAGATGCCACAATGGGGAATGTGCCACATAGAATCATTGTCAAGGGTTTATATACTGTCTGGTGATCATTACTAGAGAGCCCAGTGCTGAGGCCAGACCAATAATAAGTGTAATCACACCCTCTACTCTGGACCTTAAGAATAAGAAAACATTATTTAAATAAATCTTAGCCTTCTCAGTGATTTTTATCTTTAAAACTGTCCTTGATAACCACAATGAAAGGTCATCTTTCTCTCATTGAATTCTAATATGTATATGGTACCTTGTAAATAAAATCAAGATATAATAGTTATAATTTGCAGTTGTGTTCGTTTTTCTACTGTATAGTGCTTTAGTGGCTCTCCTTGTGCTGAAAATAAAATTTAAATTCCTTACTAAGTTCATTACTATGTTGCCAACTTTAGCTCACAGTGGTTATTTTCCCCTTGTATGTTAAATTCCTATCACAGTGGTCTTCTGAATTCCTAGACAATGTAGAATTGTCCTGTTTTATGGCTTTTGGTTAGAACTTGTTCTTTTCAGCTCACTTCATATACCCCTGCCTGTACTTTGGATTACAGTTTAAACGTTTATCAAGAATGAGACCTACTCCAACCTCCCTTGCTGATTTGTACACAGTATTCTTGGTCCTATGAAAAATATTTCCTTCAGAGCATGTATATGAAAGTGGGATTTCTGTTATGTTTTCTCATTTATTGTCACTGACTCCTACTAAAATAGGCCTATGAAGGAAAATCCTGTCTCCTGTGCTTATGGACTTATTGTCCTATATCTATGTCTAGCTGATAGAAATTTCTGAAATCTTATTCTTCTTCCTCCTCTTGCTCTCCCCCCTCCTTCTCACTTTATTTTCCCTTCCTCCTACTCTACTTCTGTTGAAATTTGTTTTAATTATATGCCCTTTGAGAGCATGTGCACTAACATTTATATCACACTGTGTACCCTGTATTGTGTGCCTTTTGCAAATAAAGATAAAACATTTTGGAACCCTGATTTCCCAATGATTTTGAAATGATACTATCCTTGTAAATATGTCATCTCAAAAGAAAACTATACTCAATTTTGGAGAGAGAGAATCATGTGTTTCATCTAAAGTCTATTGACTAGTATATTCAACATTAAAAACTTTCTAAAGGATTAGATGAATCTCAAAGAATGAAAGGTGGGTAGACTTTTCACATGGTCTGATTGAGTTTGGCATTGGGTCTGAAATCCCATAAAACTTTCACTGCCTTGGATTATGATATATTATGAAACTCATTAATTTGCATGTTGCAACGATCAGATAGTTTTCTAGTATGATTCAGTTTAAATCATGTTATAGTTTAAATTATGTGGTAAAAATATAAAAATATTACTTAGTTGGGTCTATGGGATTGAGCATTGATGGAAAAGCACAGGTATGGACAAAGGCAGGGTGGGTTTGCAAACACCTAGTGAATAAAATCATATCTTGGCAAAAAAGCCTAGTACACTGTTCATGAATGTGCTGTGGAAGTGCAAAGGACTAAATGGAGAATTTCTGAGGACAAGTAGTTACAATTAGTTGTAAAAATATCAGGGATTTGAGAAAATACTGTAGAACATTTATGGGTAATCCAAATTTTTGCCGAGGGCTGTTTGAAAATCACTGTGGTAATTAGCTGAAGTTTCTTTGAGTAGAAATTTCATTTAGACTTATTTAAATCTCTAGCAAGTTCCAGGAAACTCTCAGTTAGGGGTCTCTGTAGGTAGAGCTCAGTGGCTTACCTGATCTCTGTGGGTATGAGTTCATGACTGTGGGTTGAACTCGTGCTGAAGTATATTCCCATGAATCCTTTTCCCAACATAGCAATTCCAAGGTGTAGAAAAGGTATATCTATGAGGTTAAGAAAGTCATTAGTGTGCCTAGGTCAATATGATGAAGCATAAAAATTACCTACCATGAATAACCTTGTCTAGCTTAGATTATTTGTAATAAGCCACCTTTTAATAAGAATAGCACAGAGAACTATATTCAATATCCTTTGACAAACCATAATGGAAAAGATTGTGAAAAAGAATATATATATATATATATATATATATATATATACACACACATATATATAACTGAGTTACTTTGCTGCACAGCAGAAACACAACATTGTAAATCAATTATACTCCAATAAAAATAAAAATTGAAAAAATTTAAAAATTGTTAGAAGCCTAATACATTACATCAGTGTTCAACAAATGCACAGTTATTTTGGTTAGTCCAGAGTCGTGATAAGATGATGATGATTAGACAAACAATATGTGTGGAGAAGGAAATATGCTTTCTTTCTTGCCTCAGTCTTCCCCACAACTATGAAGTTATTCCCTTATCCTGATATTTTTTAGAAAAGTTCGTTTTCCAATATCACATACCTGGAGTATGAAATTAAAGCCACTTTAAAAATTCTCTCATGAACTCCAAGATAAACTGCTACTCTGAATAGCTAATGAAATGTACATGTAATTTAAATGTAATTGAAGGTCATGTCTTCTAAGAAATGAAAATTCTGTTTTGACCATGCATAGACAAAACAGATAAAAGAATTTTTGCAATGCGCCTCAAGGCATCTAGGACTGTTCTCAGTGAATCTCAAGTGTTAAAATGCTTCTAAAATTACTATATATTAGAAATATCCTGCAGTTTCACTGGTATTTGCATAGAGAGTAAGTGAAGAGGTGAAATTTCCTGTACCTATTGATAATATATTCACATTCTCAAACCATTGAGAGGATTAGGGATTCATGTTAGATCTGAGAAAAAGTCCACTGACTGGGTTTTCTTGAATTATGACAAATATGTAATGGGGACTCCTATAAAGATCAAAGATATTCTCTTTGAATAAATCTTTCTATTACAGCCAAAGTATTTAAATGTTTCCTTTCAATAGCCTGAGACCCCCACTTCCTGTTTGAGTCATGACTGAGGTAAACACTTAACCATAGCCTTTAAACTCCAAAAGACACACCAACCTATCTTACACCAGGTATATAATTCAACTTTATCAGAAAAAATTGAGGAAATACTTCTGTCCATTATTATCCTTAATCTTCAACACTAACTCTTCTATTGTGCTCCTGATTTCACCATTTCTTGAATTATTAAAGATTGATATTGTTTACTATGTCTCTGTCTCAACAGGTCAATTATTCATCACTGAGATAATATATATAAATATATATATAGAATATCCCAGTTTTAAACAGCCTCCCCCTGTCCATACACACATATCAAACTTGGATTCTGCTTTAATTTTTATGATTTTCATTGATCTTTTCTAGTACTATCAAGAAGACCAAATATATACTACAATATATACATACATTTATGAACTTTACCATTTTTACTGTTGCTTGCAGCTGTTGTTTTTGATCCTTCACCCAGGTCAATTTGACCAGGACAGTGCCAATTTACACCTTTTGAACTGGCATAATTATTAATTGCATTTCCTTTTCTCTTTCAAGTGTGTTCCACTCTGGATGATATCTTATATAGCCACCTCTAATCAAAAGGCATTTTGAATCCAATATGCCCCAAACTGAAATCATCTATCCTCCTAAACTGCTTCTGTCTTCCCATTTTACTAAATGGAATCACCATCTATCATTCGCCAGGTGGTAAAACTAGGACTCATTCTTGACTCATCCTCACATTCCCTCTTAGAGCTGACCATTCAATGTCTTTTGCTGATTTTATTTTTTTAGTTTTGGAACTCTGTTATATCACTGATAAGAAAACAAGACCACCACATATATTCCCAAAGTAAGCTCCTCCATGGCAGAAAATATATCTCATTCATCAATTTTATCAAGATCTCAGCCCTAACAAAGTCTGTGATGTTGTGAACAATGAATGTTTCTTGAAGAGAAATAAATATAAGATTTGTATGTTTAAATACCAATTATATAAAATAGATATATTATAGAATGTATTCATATATACAATTCAATTATATTTTATGACAACATAAATGAATTGTAATTTATGATATATCAACTATATTATATAATCTATTCTCTATTTTAGTCTATATAATATAGTTGGTATATTATCAAGTAGTAGTTATATATATAATTGTTTAAATTAAATATAAATATATTAAACTCTCTTTAATTCATATTTGGTGTTAAAATACCTAAATCATGACACCGAGCTGAAGTGAAGTTATTATCTGCACATGAATTTGATCAGTACATAAAACACTATTTAATAAGTTTTTTTTAAGATAACACTATTAACACTATTACCATCCTCTAGCTTTTTTCCAAAAGCTATTATTCTCACCTTGGGGTATAAATATATTGATTGATGTAGTACATCCAGCTACAAAAAGGACAAAAGCTATTGAAGGCCGGCGTTTAAGGAACTTCATTTCAAGAAAAGAAAGACATTTGGCTGGGAAGTCCACAGCTCCAAGGAGAGCCTGAGACAAGAATATATTACTCCCTGAATTTTGTAAGTCAAACATCAGTCCATAAAGGAATAAAATTGCAGAAAATCTGTAAAAGAGAATAGAGAATGAAATGACATTAAAAAATACATTTTGTTCTTTTTCTATATTATATTTTTCATTATGGATACACTATACTTATGAGGATTATAGACATTATAAAAGTCAAGATATAGTAGTATGCCTTTCTTCCACAAAAGCACAAAGACCAGATGAAGTGAGAAAGACAGATATTTGTGCCGAACAACCTGTTTGTTTCTGAGTACAGTTGAGTTTTTCAGCCTCAAGAGGTGGACTGAAATGTTACGTACTGAGCTTGAGAAAATAGGGGTTTAAGTCCTTTACTTGGTGACCACTGACTTTCTTGATGTGGTTTTGTAAATTTACAAAACATGTTGTAAACCTTCTGATTTACTTATTTGAAGATTAGTGACTTTTACTATACCTCTGCTCCTCAGTTTCTGCATTTCTCAATCTTAGTGTTTTCTTCATGATTAAATGGCTTATGTCACAAAATCCATAAGTAATTTAAGTGCTAAATAAATATTAGCAAGTATTTAATTAAAATCATTATACTTATCACTTTCTGTAAAGGTTATTTTTTAAAAAATGTTCTTACAATTAGAAAATTATTACATGATAGTGAAATGTGAACTATAGATTTATGCATATTAATGGAACATATAACATGAAAAAACAGTAATTATAGAACATACTTTAAGGCATAGGTAAGGCATCTAAAAATGAAACTACTAATATCTCATTCGCCTTCTCAGATTGCAATTCAGACAGAGGTCAATTCCAAGGAGTTGAAAGACATATGCTGAGGACTATAAAATACTGATAATGGAAATTGAAGATGATTCAAAGAAATGAAAAGATATCCCATGTTCTTGGATTGGAAGAATATTGTTAAAATGGCTATACTACACAGAGCAATCTACAGAGTTAATATGATCCCTATCAAATTACCCAGGACATTTTTCACAGAACTAGAATAATCCTAAAATTTTCATGGAACCACCAAAGACCCAGAATTGCCAAAGCATTCCTGAGGAAAAAGAACAAAGCCAGATGCATAACCCTCCCAGACTTCAGACAATACTACAGTAATCATAACAGTGTAGTAATGGCACAAAAATAGACATGGAACAATGGAACAGAATAGAGAACCCAGAAATAAACTCACACAACTATGGTCAATCTTCAAAGAAGGCAAGAATATACAATATACAGCAAGTGATATTGGGAAAGCTGGACAGCTACACATAAATCAATTAAGTTAGAAAACACTGTCACACCATACACAAAATATTTAAAATGGCTTAAAGGCTTAAATATGACATGACACCATAAAACTCTTAGAACATAGGCAAAACATTCTCTGACATAAATCATACCAATGTATTCTTAGGTCAGTCTCCCAAGGCAATAGAAATAAAAGCAAAAATAAACAAATTGGACCTAATTAAACTTATAAGCTTTTGCACAGCAAAGGAAACCATCAACAAAGTGAAAAGACAACCTGAAGACTGGGAGAAAATATTTTCAAATGATGTGACTGACAAGGGCTTGATTTCCAAAAGACACAAAGAGCTCATAAAGCTCAATATCGAAAAAAATAATGCAATGAAAAAAATGGGCAGAGGACCTAAATAGAATAGGACCTTCTTCTCCAAAGAAGACATACATATGGCCAACAGGCCCATGAAAATCAAATTATGAGAAATGCTAATAAAAACTACAATGAGGTATCACCTCACACCAATCAGAATTGCCATCATCAAAAAGTGTACAGGGCTTCCCTGGTGGTGCAGTGGTTGAGAGTCCACCTGCCGATGCAAGGGACATGGGTTTGTGCCCTGGTCTGGGAAGATCCAACATGCTGTGGAGCGGCTGGGCCCATGAGCCATGGCTGCTGAGCCTGCGCATCCAGAGCCTGTGCTCCACAATGGGAGAGGCCATAGCAGTGAGAGGTCCACATACTGCAAAAAAAAGTGCACAAATAATAAATGCTGAGGAGGATGTGCAGAAAAGTGAACACTTCCACTGTTGGTAAGAATGTAAATAGGTGCAGACAATATGAAAAAACAGTATAGTGGTTCCTTAAACAACTAAAAATAGAGTTACTATGTGATCCAACAATCCCACTCCTGAGCATATATCTGGAAAAGATGAAAACTGTAATTTGAAAAGATACATACACCCCCAATGTTCATAGCAGCACTATATACAATAGATAAGACATGGAAGCAACCTAAGTGTCCATCAACAGATGAATGGATAAAGAAAATGTGGTATATATATATATACACACACATATATATATACACATGCACATATATACACACACACATATACACACATATATATAAAATATTACTCAGCCATAAAAAAAGAATGAAATAATGCCATTTGCAGCACCATGGATGGACCTAGAGATTGTCATACTAAGTGAGCTATGTCAGGCAGAGAAAGGCAAATATCATATGATATCACTTATATGTGGAATCCAAAAAAATGATAAAAGTGAACTTATTTACAAAACAAACAGACTCAAAGACACAGAAAACAAAGTTATGGTTACCAAAGGAGACAGGGTAGGGGGAGGAATAAGGAGTTTGGGATTAACAGACACACACGACTATACATAAACAAGGACCTACTGTATTGCACAGGGAGCTATATTCAATCTCTGATAATAACCCATAAAGGAAAAGAATCTGAAAATGAATATATATATATATATATATATTCCATATAATGGAATCACTTTGTTGTATTGTAAATCAACTATACTTCAATTTACAAAAAGACAGAGGTCAATTACAAAACTCTAACAAGAAAATTCTATCTTGGAAATTAAGAAATATATTTCTTGGAGTGAAGATGACCATCACATCCTGCCCACTGTCCACCACACATGGTGGGGTGTCACTCTAGGGACCTTGCTTCAGATGTGGCACTACATACAGAGATTCGGGGATCCTGACTCTGGATGTCATCCATGATATCAAAACTACATTTAAATGTTGTGTCTCCCTAGACTCCTCTTGGCTGTGACAATTCCATCTGATTTTTGCAGGAGCCATTGAGCCATAAACAAATGGAGTTTGAAATTAAAAACACAATATAGGGACACAGACAAGATGGCGGATTAGAAGGATATGAGCTCACCTCTTCTTACAAGAACACAAAAATCATAACTAACTGCTGAACAACCACTGGGGGAAAAAAAGGCTAGAACATACCAAAAAAGATATCATACATCCAAAGACAAAGAAGCATCCAAAATGTGGTGGTAGGAGCTGCAATCACGATCAAATCAAATTCCATACTCACTGGGTGGGTGACTCACAAACTGCAAAATAATTATACCACAGAAGTTCTTCCACAGGAGTGAAAGTTCTGAGCCCCCAGGTCAGGCTCCTCAGCCTGGGGGTTGGGCAATGGGAGGAGGAGCCTCCAGAGAATCTTCCATTGAAGGCCAGTGGGTTTGATTGCAGGAATTCCACAGGACTAGGGGAAACAGAAACTCCACTCTTGGAAGGCACACACAAGGTTTCGTGCACACCAGAACCCAGGGGATAAAAAGCAGTGACTTCATAACAGCCTGGGCCAGACATACCTGCTAGTACTGAAGGGTCTCATGTGGAGGCAGGGGGCAGCTATGGCTCACTGAAGGGACAAAACCACTGGAACTGGTAGTTCTAGGCAGTACTCATTGGTGTGAACCCTCCTGGAGGCCGCCATTTTCTAACCAAGACCTGGCCCCACCCAACAATGTGTAGGGTCCAGCGCTGGGACACCTCAGGCCAAACAACCAACAGGGCAGGAAGACAGCCCCACCCATTAGCATATAGGTTGCTTAAAGCCTTCCTGAGGAAATGACTGCCTATTAAACACACACTTCGACATGGCCCTGCCCACCAGGGGGACAAGAGCCAGCTCCACCCACCAGTGGGAAAAAAACAGTCCCTCCTATCAGGAAGCCTGCACAACAAGCCTCTTAGACTTACCCACCAGGGGGCAGACACCAGAAGTAAGAAGAACTACAACCCTGCAGCCTGCAGAATGGAAACTGCAATCACAGAAAGTTAGACAAAATGAGATGGCAGAGGAATACGTCCCAGATGAAGGAACAAGGTAAAACCCTAGAAGAACAATTAGGCGAAGTGGAGATAGGCAATCTACATGAAAAATAATTCAGAGTAATGATAATAAAGATGACCTAAGATCTCAGAACAAGAATGGAGGTACAGATGGAGAAGATAAAAGAAACATTTAACAAAAACTTACAAGAACTAAAGAAAAAGAAATGTTTAACAAAGACCTAGAAGAACTAAAGAACAAACAAGCAGAGATGAACAGTACAGTAACTGAAATGAAAAATACACTAGAAGGAATCAGTATCAGAATAACTGAGGCAGAAAAACAGATGTGAGCTGGAAGACAGAATGTTGGAAATCACTGCCATGGAACAAAATAAAGAAAAAAGAATGAAAAGAAATGAGGACAGCCTAACAGACATCTGGGACAACATAAAACTCACAAATGTTCACATTATAGGGATCCCAGAAAGAGAAGAGAGAGAGAAAGGATCTGAGAGAATATTTGAGGAGGTAATAGCTGAAAACTTTCCTAGAATGGGAAAGGAAACAGTCGCCCAAGTCCAGTAAGCACAGAGTTCCAGGCAGGATAAACCCAAGGAAGAACATGCTGAGATACATAGTAACCAAACAGACAAAAATAAAGACCAAAAAGTATTAAAAGCAACAGGGAAAAGCAACAAAAAACATACAAGGGAATTCCCATAAGGTTATCAGATGATTTTTCAGCAGAAACTCTGCAGGCCAGAAGGGAGTGGCAGGATATATTTAAAGTGATGAAAAGAAAGAAACTTCAGCCAAGAGTACTCTACCCAGCAAGGCTCCAATTCAGATTAGACAGCAAAATCAAAAGCTAAGGGACAATCAAAAACTTACAGACAAGCAAAAGCTAAGAGAATTCATCACTACCAGACCAGCTTTGCAACAAATGCTAAAGGAACTTCTCTAGGCAGAAAAGAAAAGGCCACAATTAGAAACAAGAAAATTACAAATAGAAAAGCTCACTGGTAAAGGCAAATATGCAGTAAACATAGGAAATAATCCACACACAAATATAATATCAAAACCAGCAATAGTGAGGAGAGTATGAATGTATGATATTGGAAATGCATTTGAAATTAAAAGACTGGCAACTCAGAATAATTGTTTATATTTACAGACTGCTATATCAAAACCTCATGGTAACTGCAAACTGAAAATCTACAATAGATACACACACACACACACACACACAAAAGAAAAAGGAATCCATACACAACACTAAACGTAGTCATCAAATCACAAGAGAACAAAAGAGGAATGGAAGAAAAAAGACCTACAAAAACAAATCCAAAATAAGTAACAAAATGGCAATAAGAACATACATATTGATAATTGCCTTAAACATAAATGTATTAAATGTTCCAACCAAAAGACATAGACTGGCTGAATGTATACAAAAACACGACCCTTATATGTGCTGTCTACAAGAGAACCACTTCAGATCTAGGGACACATACAGACTGAAAGTGAGGGGATGGAAAAAGGTATTCCATGCAAATGGAAATCAGAAGAAAGCTGGAGTAGCAATACTCATATCAGACAAAATAGACTTTAAAATAAAGACTGTTACAAAAGAGCTCTACATAACGATCAAGGAATCAATCCAAGAAGATATAACAATTGTTAATATATATGTACCCAACATAGAAACACCTCAATATATAAGCCAAATGCTAACAGCCATAAAAGAGGAAATCAACAGTAATACAATAATAGTCGAGGACTGTAACATCCCAATTTTGTCAATTGACAGATCATCCAGGCAGAAAACTAATAAGGAAACACAGCCTTAAATGACACATTAGACCAGATGGACTTAATTGATATTTTTAGAGCATTCTATCCAAAGGCAACAGAATACACTTTCTTCTCAAGTGCTCATGGAACATTCTCTAGGTTAGGTCACAATTTGTGTCACAAATCAAGCCTCAATAAATTTAAGAAAATTGAAATCATATCAAACATCTTTTCTGACCACAACACTATGAGATTAGAAATCAATTACAGGAAAAAATAAACTGTAAAAAACACGTGGAGGCTAAACAATATGCTATTAAAAAACCAATGAATCACTGAAGAAATCAGAGAGAAAATAAAAAAATAACTAGAGAAAATGACAATGAAAACATGACAATCAAAAGCAGTTCTAAGAGGGAAATTTATAGCAATAAAATCTTACCTCAGGAAACAAGAAAAATCTCAAATAAACAACCTAACCTTACACATGAATTAACTAGAGAAAGAAGAACAAATAAAACACAAAGTTAGTAGAAGGAAAGAAATCATAAAGAACAGATCAGAAATAAATTGAGACAAAGAAAACAATAGAAAAGATCAATGAAACTAAAAGCTGGTTCTTTGAAAAGATAAACAAAATTGATATACCTTTAGCCAGACTCATCAAGATGAAAAGGGGAGGGCTTCCCTGGTGGTGCAATGGTTGAGAGTCCACCTGCTGATGCAGGGGACACGGGTTCATGCCCCGGTCTGGGAAGATCCCACATGCCTCAGAGCAGCTGGGCACGTGAGCCATGGCCACTGAGCCTGCGCGTCTGGAGCCTGTGCTCCACAACGGGAGAGGCCATGACAGTGAGAGGCCCGTGTACTGCAAAAAAAAAAAAAAAAAAAAAAAAGGAAAGAAAAGGGAGAGGGCTCAAATCAATAAAATTAGACACGAAAAAGGACAAGTTACAACCAACACCGCTGAAATACAAAGGATCATGAGAGACTATGCCAATAAAATGGACAACCCAGAAGGTACAAATTCTTAGAAAGGTACAATATCCTAAGACTGAACCAGAAAGAAATAGAAACTATGAACAGACCAGTCATGAGTACTGTAATTGAAACTGTGATTTAAAAACTCCCAACAAACAAAAGTCCAGGAGCAGGTGGTTTCACAGGCAAATTCTAGCAAACATTTAGAGAAGAGTTGACACCTATCCTAAAAATTCTTCCAAAAACTTGCAGAGGAAGGAAAACTCCCAAACTCATTCTATGAGGCCACCATCACCCTGATAGCAAAACTAGATAAAAATACCACAAAAAAAGGAAATACAGGCCAATATCATGGATGAATACAGATACAAAAATCCTCAGCAAAATACTAGCAAACTGAATCCAGCAATACATTAAAGGATCATACACCATGATCAAGTGGGATTTATCCCAGGGATGCAAGAATTTTTCAATATCCACAAATTAATCAGTATGATACACCACATCAACAAACTGAAGGCTAAAAACCATATGATCATCTCAATAGAATCAGAAAAGGCTTTGACACAATTCAACACCCATTTATATAAAAATTCTCCAGAAAGTGGGCATTGAGGGAAACTACCTCAACATAGTAAAGGCCATATATGACAAACATACAGCTAGCATCATACTCAATGGGGAAAAGCTGAAAGCATTTCTTCTAAGATCAGGAATAAGACAAGAATGTCCACTCGCACCACTTTTATTCAACAAACATACACATATATCCACAGTTGTACATACACATATATCCACTCTTTTTTAGATTCTTTTCCCATATATTTCATTACAGAGTGTTAAATAGTCTCCTGTGTTATACAGTAGTCCCTTATTTGTTACCTATTTTACACATAGTAGTGTGTATATGTCAATCCCAATCTCCCAATTTATCCCCACCCTTTCCCCCTTGGTAACCATAAGTTTGTTTTCTACATCTGTGACTCTACTTCTGTTTTGTAAATAAGTCTGTTTGTACCACTTTTTAAGACTCCACATATAAGCAATGTGATATTTGTTTTTCTTTGTCTGACTTACTTTATTCAGTATGACAATCTCTAGGTCCATCCATGTTGCTGCATCTCCACTCTTGCCACCTTTATTCAACATAGTTTTGGAAGTCCTAGCCATGGAAATCAGAGAAGAAAAATAAATAAAAGTAATCCAAATTGGAAAAGAAGAAGTAAAATGGTCACTCTTTGCAGATGACATAATACTCTACGTAGAAAATCCTAAAGATGCTACCAGAAAGCTACTAGACCTCATCAATGAATTTGATAAAGTTGTAGGATACAAAATTAATACACAGAAATTTTTTTCATTCCTATACACTAAAAATGAAAGATCAGAAAGAGAAATTGAGGAAACAATTAAATTCACCACTGCAACAAAAAGAATAAAATACCTAGGAATAAACCTACGTAAGGAGGCAAAAACCTGTGCTCAGAAAACTATAAGATACTAATGAAAGAAATAAAAGATGACACAAACAGACGGAGAGAGATACCATGTTCTTGGATTAGAAGAATCAATATTCTTCTAATAGTCAAAATGACTATACTGCCCAATGGAATCTGCAGATTCAATGCAATCCCCGTCAAATTACCAATGGCATTTTTCACAGAATTAGAACAAAAAATTTTACAATTTGTATGTAAACACAAAAGACCCCAAATAGCCAAAGGAAACTTGAGAAAGAAAAACGCAACTGGAGGAATCAGGCTCCCTGGCATCAGACTATACTACAAAGCTACAGTCATCAAAAGAGTATGATACTGGCACAAAAAGAGAAATATAGATCAGTGGAACGGGATAGAAAGCCCAGGAATAAACCTACACACCTATGGTTAATTAATCTACAACAAAGGAGCCAAGGCTCTACAATGGAGAAAAGACAGTCTCTTCAATAAATGGTGCTGGGAAAACTGGACAGCTACATGTAAAAAAAAAAAAAAAGGAATTAAAACATTCTTTAACATTCTCAAAATGGATTAAAGACCTAAATGTGAAACCAGATATTATAAAACTCTTAGAGGAAACATCAGCAGAACACTCTTTGACATGAATCACAGCAAGATCTTTTTCAATTTGTCTCCAAGAGTAATGGAAAAAAACAAACAAATGGAACCTAATTAAACTCAAAAGCTTTTGCACAACAAAAAATAAACCATAAACAAAATGAAAAGCCAACACACAGAATGGGAGAAAATATTTGCAAATGATGCGACTGACAAGGGATTAGTCTCCAAAATTTACAGACAGTTCATGTGGCTCAACATCAAAAAAACAGACAACCCAATCAAAAAATGGGCAGATCTAAATAGACATTTCTCTGAAGAAGACATACAGATGGCCAACAGGCACATGAAACGTGCTCAACATCACTAATTATTAGAGAAATGCAAATCAAAACTACAATGAGCTATCACATTACAGCAGTCAGAATGACCATCAAAAAGTCTACAAACAATAAATGCTGGAGAGGGTGTGGAGAAAAGGGAACCATCCTACACTGTTGGTGGGAATGTAAATTGGTACAGCCACTATGGAGAACAGTATGGAGGTTCTGTAGGAAACTAAAAATAGAGCTACCATATGATCCAGCAATCCCACTCCTGGGCATATATCTGGAGAAAATCATAGTTCAAAAGGATACATACTCCCCATGTTCCCTGCAGTGCTGTTTACAATAGCCAAGACATGGAAGCAACCTAAATGTCAATCAACAGATGAATGGATAAAGAAGATGTGGTATATATAAACAATGGAATGTTACTCAGCCATTAAAAAGAATGAAATAATGCCATTTACAGCTATATGGGTGGACATGGAGATTATCATACGAAATGAAGTAAGTCAGAAAAAGACAAATATCATATGATACAGCTTATGTGCAGAATCTAAAAAAAATGATACAAATGAACTTATTTACAAAACAGACTCACAGAAAAGAATGTATGGTTACTGGGGGGGAATGGGGGGCAGGAGGGATAGATTGAGAATTTGGGATTGACATATACATACTGCTATATTTAAAATAGATAACCAACAAGGACGTACTGTATAGCACAGGGAACTCTGCTCAATATTCTGTGATAACCTAAATGGGAAAAGAACTTGAAAAAGAATAGATACATGTAAATGTATAATGGAATCACTTTGCTGTACACCTGAAACTAACAACATTGTTAATCAACTGTACTCCAATATAAAATAAAAATTAAAAAAAGAAATATACTTCTCAATAATCCATGTGTCAATGTAGAAATCACAATATAAATTAGTAAATATTTTGAACTAAAGAATTAAAAAATCACATATTAGACTCAGATAATGCAGTATTTAGACAGAAGGTTTTAATTCTTAGAATAAAAAGCATCAAATTAATGATTTCAGTATCTTTCACAGGAAGTAATAAGGACCACCAAATGAAGAAGAAAAAATGCAGAGAAGGATAGGAATAATTGAATCAGAAATGTAACACAAAATAGAAGAATGATAGTTGTGTATTTTGTGAGAATTTTTGTATTTTGGTTTTTGCTGGGTTGATAACCGTTATTTCTCAGGATTAAGGAAACTGTTTAAACAAAATAAATTTTAGCTTGGGGTACTTACAAGCATTTTAAGTTAATATGTTAAGAATGATTTCATTTAAAATATACCTAGTTTCATGGCCTAAAGTAACCATAGTAATATGTTCAGTATATTGATACCCTGTAGACCACAGAGGTCAAGCTCATTTTTAACAGACATAAATTACTTAGAATTTTTCTATACTGGAGATTTTTATTTTCTTCTCCATGTATGCATTTATCTAGTCATTTATTTATATCAATATGGACATACAGACATTTATTTTTTATAATCCAGTTGGGTTAAAATCCAATACTATGTCATTTTGTTGCTTAAATTTTTCTAGCTTTGGCCATTGGAAACTTTCAATTCGCCCTTGGATCTCTTTGTTATGATATACCCCATTATTCTGTGAATGCTTTTCCCCCCCAGTACTTCCTTTTTCATACACAATAAACTGCTCTAGGCTCATGTATGTCCTATGCTTCAGCTCTAGAATCAGTCATTTCTCCAAGGGGCCCTTTAAAAAAAATTTTATTGGAGAATGGTGTTAGAAACTAAGAACTGGGCACTAAGTGTGCTCATGGTTACTAAAATGTCATTGCTTCTAGACCTTCTAAGCTGAAAGAGCAAGGAAATACATATATTAATCAAGTATATATACCTACCTATAAATATTTCTAATTAATTTGTATCTATATTAGTCTAAACTTGAGTTCATACTGATATCTCCAACTCTAATTTAGTATAAGATGGCCCATTCTAGTCATCCTCTTACTTATCTATAAGCATCTTCTCCAACAATGAGAAACCTACCTCCTATCACCCACAATTTACTTATTTGTTCAAACCCAGTGTACATGTTCAGAAGTTTCAGATTTGTTAACCTGGTACCCCAAATGAGAAACAATTTTACTAACAGGAGTACAGTGCTTGTGTGCAGTTCATTTTGTCCTTACAATTTCTACTCATTTCTAAAATTACTTAGGCCAGCATCCTTTTTTCATCCCCTTGGGGTTATGACAATCAGATTCCTTAACACAGTCTTCAGTCTATCCTAGGTTCCCACAACCTCCTAAGAGACTTCTTAGAAGTTTGCATCTGTTCACTAAAGTTATATATGTACTACAAAATTATATGGGTTTTGAAAAATGCATAGGGTTATATGTCTAATACTACAGTACCATACAGCATAGTTTCATGGTCCTAAAAAAATCTTGTGTTTCTCCTAGTTACCCTTCCCTTCTCTTCAAATTCTGACAACCATTTATCTGTTTTCCATCTCTATGGCTATGTCAGGATTAATTTTTAATTATGAGATTTGTCATACCTTGTCATATTATGCAATTTTTTGATTCTTATTTTTTCCTTTTAGAAAATATACTTAATGATAGCAAGGGTTTTATCAATGCTGTACACTGCTGCATATACAGTACCTAGAAAAATAATAGACAAGGGCTAAGTAAATACTTGTTGAAGGTTGTAAATTTAAACCATACAGCAACATTTTGAAGTATGATACAATTTTATAATTAAAAAGCATAAGCAATTTACCCAATATCACATAACTAGTGAGTATTGCAACAAGAAGTTTGGCATAGTCTTAGGACTCAAAACATGGTACTATTAGCCACTATGGAATGGAATATTGCTTCCTGATGTAAATGGCATTTGGCCTTCTATCCTGATTGTGCTACCAACTACTCTTCTATTAGAATCTTTCAGTCTTCTGTGAAACACCAAGGTTTCTGCTAATTTATCTTTCCACAAGTCTCTACACAAGATATGTAATTTCAAACTCTAGTTATGGATTTTATTTTTTGTTTTAAAATACATAATTTGAACTAGCACACTATGTAGTTGGCATGGTTCTCTTTGATGTTACAGTATTAAGGCAGAAGACAAACCTCAGAAAACTCAGGAAAACTATTATTCTGCACCTGATGGAGCTCGAAATGACCTTTATTTTCTTGGAATGATGTTTGAGAAAAGTGTGTTCTTTCATTGCAAAACCTTCAAAGTGAAAATATTTTGAAACAAACATATTAAAAAACATGAATGGAAAAAAATGAAACAAGTATTCTCTAACTTATTTCCCTAGAATTATTTTATATTCTCTTCCACATCATTTTACAGTCCTACCAAAGAACAATATTTTTTTTTGCTAAAAATGTGTTCTTACACTTGAAAGTGTGTATTACTCTTTAGATATTATGAAGTATTTTCTACTTTTCATCTCACTTGAGCTGTGTACAAATCCTGTGTCAAAGTTAGGCAATTAATATTAATCCCATCTTATGGGGGGAATATAAGATTAAATGAGGTTAATAAAGGAAATGAAACCTTATTCAACACAAAGTTTCTTAATCTTCTCAAAAGAATCATTTTCTATATATTCACATGGCTCCTTGTTTACACTTTCAATATATCACCATGTGTTATATTGTTTCATACTGTGTGAGTTTTTGAGCAGAATTAGTCATAGTTTCTCCACTTGGTATTTGGCACAATGTTTATACTCCAGGGCTATTTCTTTGTGAATTAGGAATACTTCCAAGTCTTACCTCTTGAATTCAATTGTAATCTATTCATTTCCCCCAAAATATCCAGAAAGTTCCATACACATCAGTACTACTGGAAGAAGAAGAAAACTGGCCTTCCTCAGTTTTATGTGATGGAGCCAAGCTCAGTTGTAATGTGAAAGAAACAACATATCCTTATTATGGAAATTTTGTGTGGCTTAACACATTTGAGTTACACTGTACATTTAATGTATTCACTATGAGTTAGATTGAAATATAGGCTATTACTTGGAATCGTGTTATTCAATCATTATAGCTTTGTAATCACTGTTATTCAGTCATCAATCAATGGTCAAAAATGATTACCAGAACTTTTGCTTCAGTTGAGATTCCACTGTTAGTGGTTATTATGACTTTTTGCTTTCCTTATGATGGTACAATTTATTTGTATTGATTTTTTACCTTTATAAGGAAGAAACTTCAAGACATTACTATTTCTTTCTTACCTCAGTGTGTAGATTCTCTTCAACATCTTTTCTTCCATTTAAATGGGCTACTTTCTTAATTTCCTTGAATGCTTTATCCAACTTGCCAGATATAATCAGCCAATGAGCAGATTGTGATGGCCACCTTTGTGAAGAGAGGCAGCAACACTGAAGTGGAATAGGAAGCTAATCCAAACAGAATAAGAATTCAGAGATACCTTGATTCCATTTAATGGTGGTGGGACTCCTCTAGAACACTATGGCTTCTCCAATTAGGAAGAGATGATTCAGGAAAGAACTCAGGTCACTTTCCTCCCTCAACACTCAACTTACTGATATGGTATTGAATTTTTTTTTATATTTCATTTATATTGCTTTTAGATTTGAAAATAGCATTTGATTTCTGCACTTTTAAATTTTTAAGAAAGAGAAAGATGTGACTGATGCCAAATTAACCTTATTTTTTTAAAAAAAAAACAAAACATATTTCAGAAACTACTGTCAGCTTCATGTGGTAAAGTTCTCTCTACCTCAACCCTAATGAAGTTCTATCATGTCTCTTGCAAACTTGTTCCTCCATATTATGGTCATTACTCAACTAATTCAAGTTTTGTTTTTCTGTAACAAACACTCTTCCTATTACTTTATTTTTTTGGACAGTGATAACTGTGTGTGTGTGTGCATGTGTGAGAGAGAACCCAAGCAAAATTCTACTTTAAATTGCTTAAATTAATTAAACATTTAATTTAGCATATTCCTTGAACTTTTGAGATTTATCCATTAAGTCCTTTTCTGAACATTTTTCTTATTACAATAAGATGTAAAGTGACCAGCAATCCACATTTATTGAAAGTTTCAGTGCCCAACCATCACAAGGAAAACAAACCAGAAAAATCTACATACCAGAGGAACAGAAAAAAGACGAAGGCACAGTAATGGACAATTGTGGCATGTGCCAGTCTCGGAAGACATAAGCTAGTCCAGCCAGTATCACCTGCCCAGTGCTCAGAAGCAGAGCCCTCACTGTCATCATGATAGATCTGGCACTGGTTGGAATCCATTCTATAACTGAAAAGTATCAAGAGATAATCCCATAAACAGTGTGTTTAAAACTTGACAAAATTAGGTGAGAAGACAAGAACTAAGTCAAACTTACAAAGTGCAAGAGAATTACTGTATATTGCCCCCAGTGATAATGCCATAAGAAATCAAGTTGTACAGTAAATTGGGAAGGTTGGTGCAAAAACTCGTGCCCAGTAATGCTAAGAACAGGGAAGAAGCCATCAACACAGGTTTCTGGCCAAATCTAGAAGAAAACCAATTGAGTTGCACAAACAATCTAAAATAATAAAAGTTCATATGTCATTGTACAATTGTATGAATTGTTCTGAGAAGTTCTGGCTTGAGAGATATCTGCTCTTCTCTGTTCTTAACTTTTTGGTTACAATTATCCCATTATGTGGAAAAATGCTAATAAATATACAGCTTTCTCAAAAGAATGTAAGTTTTATATGATCAGAGTGATTTTACACATCATAGAAATGTCAGTATCTAGTTATGTCTGGAAAATAATAGCTTTTGGTGATGATTCATTGGACTGACTCTTCTCAAACAAATCTTTATCCATAAAATCTTCCCAACTTTGTATCTGTCAGGCTATCATAATTTCTGTCACCATCCTCCATAATAAAGCCTTCCTCTCCTTTTCCTTCATTTATGTTTTCTAAACCTGTTCATTTCTTCCCTTCAATAAAATTTTCCAAAGCATTTACATTTCAGAGTCTTCTCACTTCTGAAAGGTTTGACTGACCCATTAATCTATTTGCACTGTTACTGCACATTTCTCCAGTCTCTTTCTTATGTTTGACAGATTATTTTCCTAAATTAAGATTTTTTATTATGTCTTATAACAAAAGAATAACTCAATTATGTTTTGTGGTATGAAGGATACTATCCAAATTCCTTAACTTGGAATATACTTTTAAAACCTTATGATTTTATATGAAATTTTGCTCTATGCATTTCATCCAACTAATTCTTTTTCCACTTTACTTTTAGTGCATCTACCTTTAAATAGTCATTGTTATTTTTACCACTACTGTGAATATATTACACGATTAATTTTATTTCTTGACTTACTAGTCAATAGATAAATATCAAGGTGACTATCATATTCTTTGTGATGTTGCAGAAGATGATACTGATGCCTTGCCAATTCCCTCAATACTTAAACTTTCTATACCTTCAAATGTCTTCTAAGGCCAAGCACCTGTGTCTACTACCAACGGGATTTCTCTGACCATAGTGGCAAAAGTGTCTGTGTACAGGGCAAATTATAAATGTCAGGAGAAGCCACCCACCATCTTCCTAACTTCTCAGGTGGCACAACTCTGAGGCATGCTAACATAATTTCCCAGAAGACCACAGAGGGATTGAGTCTCAGGTTCCCATATGGTACCCTGCTTGTTAATATAACTTATATTAGTTTCTTTCCCCTCCCACCTTCCCTTTTTTTTTTTTTTTTTTTTTTGTGGTACGTGGGCCTCTCACTGCTGTGGCCTCTCCCGTTGCGGAGCACATGCTCTGGACGCGCAGGTTCAGCGGCCATGGCTCACGGGCCCAGCCTCTCCGTGGCATGTGGGATCTTCCCAGACCGGTGCACAAACCCGTGTCCCCTGCATCAGCAGGCGGACTCTCAACCACTGCGCCACCAGGGAAGCCCCCACCTTCCCTTTTTATGCTTCCTTGGATCACATCCTAAATAAAGAACTTGCACACAAATATATTGTCCTAGATTCTGTTTCAAGAGCAACCCAAACTAAATCAGAAGACTTTCTTTTCAAACGATGCAGCTCTACTCATTGAGCACTATTTGGCATGTAACTTTCTATCCAGACTGCCACTATGTAGAATATCTGCTTTCTCAATAAGCCTGTGTTTGCCTCTTTCTGGGTCTTCAAACTTTAACACTGTGCTCTCAGAGACTGCATGTATTATATACTTTGGGTCATTTATGAAACAAAATATAAGACTTACCTGTCAGCAAAGTAGCCACTTACAGGAGATCCACTTATGAATCCTGCCATGAAAATGGACTGTGACAGTGATTTGAGTGACTGTGAATCACATACTAAATCCCACTAAAAAGAGAAAATTAGATAGATCAAAGATTATAAAACAAAGTTGGGTATGCAAGTTGTATAATTGTTCAGTATGAGGTAAAAAAATCATTTTGATGATGTACGCTTAAAAATTGAGATGTATATTTGGAAAATGTTTAAAAATCTCAAGATACTTTAAATTTACTAAGTGCTAGTTATGTTCTAAGTACTGTGTGAGGTTCTTGTGATATATTAATGACCAATACAGTTGTATTTTATTCCACTGAATTTCATTCCCCTCCTGACAGTTGCCAGGAATTATATGGAGAATGTTGGTAGATAAAAGAATTATAAGATGTATGGAATGATGTTAAAACTGAGAGATCTTATCTTCTAGATAGTTCAAATCACTTATTTGGAATGCAGACTATGAAGATAAAGAAGTTATTGATATGTTTTAAAGACTAAGCATGAGAAGATTTCTGTTTTAGAAAAACAAATCTTGTTATAGTGTGCAAAACATATCAGAGGAGAGTATAAATGGAGGGGAGAAGAATTAGGGACAATTAAAATGATGCAGGCGAAATTTGTGGTTTCAATGGTTTGGCAGCAGTGGAAGTGGAAATGTAAATATAGACAGTTAAGTGGGGGAGAAAATTATCGCCTGCAGATTTGTGATCTGAACAATATATACAATTTGCCTAAGAGGTGCAGCCTTGAGTTGCAAATGTTAGTGAAAAAATACATTAAATCCAGTTGTTTTTGAGGCATTCAAGTGGTATTTACTATAGATAATTTAATATTTTAAGTAGTTTCATTTATTTCTTATACTGAAATTTTAAATGTTTGACTGAAAAAAAAATGAAAGAAATAAAGATGAAGCAGTATTTGAATTAAAAAGTACTTATCAAGTGGAGTTGCACTAAATCAACAGAATTTCCCCAGTAATGAAGGTAAATTGCAGACTCAGCCTAACATTAATGGGTCAAGTTTAATTTTCACAGCATATTTTAACAATAACATTGACAAACTAGAATAATGGGGAAAAAATAGAGTTCATGATGATCAAATAGTTTTCTATATCATCTGTTTAAAGATTTAGGAAATTTCTTTTATGAATTCTTAATTTTCATGATAATACGTGTCAATATTCAGTTTTCTTCTTAACAAAAATGATGTATAGTATAGTTTTGGATATGCATGTTATACCAAGTTAGACATGATCGATGAAATTACAAGTCTACCACTTATCATTTTTGAGCATTTTGAAATTACAAGTCTACCACTTATCATTTTTGATCAAAAGGATAGTTTATACTGCCTGCCTGAGGTTCATTTACCTATTCATAAAATGTGAAATACATTTAACACAAAGGGTAAATGTACAAGTTGCTTAATGTTTTCTTGTCTTGTGCTTTTTAGTAATGCACTGAGCTATCAACTTAAGAGACTTTGGCATGTTTTTGTTTAATAATTTTAAGATCCTTAATAGGTAATGTTTCAGTTTTTGCTTAGGAAATGTTAAGATACATGCTGTAAATCACATGCAAGTAATTGCCAAACTGGAACTCAAATGTTGGTCTGCCTGCCTCTTAAGATGACTCTTCACTACTATGATAGAGTAAAAAGCTAATACAGTCAATGGCTGTAATTTTTCAGCAAGTGTTTCCCTTCTTTTTTCCTTCACATATTTAAGATTTTTGTTATCCGGGTAACAGATTCCAAACCTAAGCATCTCAAGCAAATTTAATGTGGAGGCTTGTACATAAAAAATGACCAATTACTATTTTTCACATTATTTCATACCTGAGTTACAATAGTAGAGGTAAAAAGCTTTGGTCATAGGTCCAACCATCTAAGCAAGGTTGTCTCCAGCTCAGTGCTATTTACAGTCATGTCATTGTTATTTAAAAGCTGCCACTGGGTTTGCTGAAAGCAATGACATTGCTCCTGCTTTTTTGTTTGCACCCATTGGGATGGAAATTCTCAGGAGGGCATGAGCTGTTTTGTTCCTAGTAAGGTTGATTTGAGATATGGTGTTGTCAAGGAGATGAATGTAGCAACGATAAGCAGGAATAGCTGCAGAAAAGATCTCCACGAAGTTGTGAGTGGTGATGAGAGTAACTAATGATAAGCTTGCAATGGCAAGTATAATTTGGAATCTTCCAAAATTTCCCACATGTTGGAGAAGTTCTGAGAAGGCCATGGTGCTGGGATAGAGGCAGCAGTGTGAGGAATAAAAATGTTCAGGAAATGTCTTAACATTGACAAATACTAATTTATTGCCAGAAAAAAAAAAACCTAAACACTTATAAAAGTATTTCTTATAAAGAAACTTTTAGTTATAAAGGACAAAGTGGCATTAGCTTTTCTCACTTTCCTATGAGTCAGATGATCCATATTAACAATAATTTGGAAAAACAAAAATATTTACATGTATAGAAATTGATATAGATATACAAATGGATACAGGGATAGATCAAAAAGCTTTGAAAAAAAAACTTCTGAGGAAATACCTGGGTAAAAGTGAAGGCCAAAAATAATTAAATGAGGTAAGTAATCTTCAAAATTACATTTATCATGTGGGCATGCTGACATAAGAAACATATAAAAATTTAAAAAATATATTTACAGGGCAAGGGAAAGAAAAAATAAAGCTCCAGTGCTGGATGACTCACACCAAACAACTAGCAAGACAGGAACACAACCCCACCCATTAGCAGTCAGGTTGCCTAAATTATACTAAGCTCACAGACACCCCAAAACACACCATCAGACATGGTGCTGCACATCAGTGGGATAAGATCCAGCTCTACCCAACAGAGCACAGTTCCCCCACCAGGAAGCCTACACAAGCCAATGGACCAACCTCACCCACTGGGGGCAGGCACGAGAAGTAAGAGGAACTATGACCCTGCAGCCTGTGGAGAGGAGACCACAAACACAGTAAGTTAAACAAAATGAGAAGACAGAGAAATATGCTGCAGATGAAGGAGCAAGGTAAAAACCCACCAGACCAAACAAATGAAGAGGAAATAGGCAGTCTACCTGAAAAAGAATTCAGAGTAATGATAGTAAAGATGATCCAAAATCTTGGATATAGAATAGAGAAAATACAGGAAACGTTTAACAAGGACATAGAAGAACTAAGGAGCAAATAAACAGTGATGAACAACACAATAACTGAAATTAAAAATACTCTAGAAGGAATCAATAGCAGAAAAACTGAAGCAGAAGAATGGATAAGTGAGCTGGAAGATAGAATGGTGGAAATAACTGCCATGGAACAAAATAAAGAAAAAAGAAAAGAATTGAGGACAGCCTCAGAGACCACTGGGACAAAAATAAACACAACAACATTTGAATTATAGAGGTTCCAGAAGAAGAGAAAGAGAAAGCATCTGAGAAAATATTTGAAGTGATTATAGATGAAAAGTTCCTTAAAATGGGAAAGGAAATAAGTCTAGGAAGGGAGTCCCATATATGATAAACCTAAGGAGAAACACGCCGAGACACATATTAATAAAACTATCAAAAAATAAATACAAAGAAAAATATAACCATGCAGCTAAATATCAAAAAAATAATCAATCCAATCCAAAAATGGGTGGAAGACATAAATAGACATTTCTCCAAAGATGATATACAGATTGACAACAAACACATGAAAGGATGCTCAACATCACCAATCATTAGAGAAATGTAAAATAAAACTAAAATGAGGTACCACCTCACGCTGGTCAGAATGGTCATCATCAAAAAATCTACAAACAATAAATGCTGGAGAGGGTGTGGAGAAAAGGGAACCCTCTTACACTGTTGGTGGGAATGTAAATTGATACAGCCACTATGGAGAACAGTATGGAGGTTCCTTAAAAAACTAAAAATAGAACTACCATATGAGCCAGGACTCCCACTACTGGGCATATACCCTGAGAAAACCATAATTCAAAAAAAGTCATGTACCAAAATGTTCATTGCATCACTATTTACAATAGCCAGGACATGGAAGCAACCTAAGCATCCATCGACAGATGAATGGGAAAAGAAGATGTGGTATATATATACAATGGAATTTTACTCAGCCATAAAAATAAATGAAACTGAGTTATTTGTAGTGAGGTAGATGGACTTAGAGTCTGTCACACAGAGTGAAGTAAGTCAGAAAGAGAAAAACAAATACCGTATGCTAACACATATATATGGTATCTAAAAAAAAGAAAAGAAAAAGAAAATGGTTCTGAAGAACCTAGGGGCAGGACAGGAGTAAAGAAGCAGATGTAGAGAATGGACTTGAGGACATGGGGAAGAGGAAGGGTAAGCTGAGATGAAGTGAGAGAGTGGCATGGACATATGTATACTACCAAATGTAAAATAGATAGCTACTGGGAAGCAGCCACATAGCACAGGGATATCAGTTCGGTGCTTTGTGACTACCTAGAGGAGTGGGATAGGGAGGGTGGGAGGGAGATGTAAGAGGGAGAGGATATGGGGATATATGCATATGCATAGCTGATTCACTTTGTTATGCAGCAGAAACTAACACAACAATGTAAAGCAATTGTACTCCAATTAAGATGTTAAAAAAAAAAAGAAAAAAATTATTAAAAGCAGCAAGGGAAAGCAACAAATAACATACAAGGGAATCCCCATAAGGTTATCAGCTGATTTTTCAGCAGAAACCCTGCAAGCGAGAAGGGAGTGGCAGGATATATTTAAACTGATGAAAGGGAAAAATCTACAACAAAGATTATTAGACACAGCAAGGATCTCATTTAGATTCGACAGAGAAATCAAAAGCTTTACAGAAAAGGAAAAGCTGAGAGAATTCAGCATCACCAGACCAGCTCTACAACAAATGCTAAAGGAACTTCTCTAAGTGGGAAACACAAGAGCCGAAAAGAAGTTACAAGAACAAACCCAAAACAATTAAGAAAACATACATATTGATAATTACCTTAAATGTGAATGGATTAAACGCTCCAACCAAAAGACACAGACTGGCTAATGGTTACAAAAACAAGACCCATATATATGCTATCTACAAGAGACCCACTTCAGACCTAGGGCCATATACAGACTGAAAGTCAGGGGATGGGAAAGATATTCCATGCAAATGGAAATCAAAAGAAAGCTGGAGTAGCAATACTCATATCAGATAAAATAGACTTTAAAATAAAGAATGTTTCAAGAGACAATGAAGGACACTACATAATGATCAAGGGATCAATCCAAGAAGAAGATATAACAATTATAAATATATGTACACCCAGCACAGGAGAACATCAATACATAAGGCAAATGCTAACAGCTATAAAATGAGAAATCAACAGTAGCACAATAATACTGGGGAAACTTAACACCTCACTTACACCAATGGACAGATCATCCAGACAGAAAATTAATAATGAAACACAAGCTTTAAATGACACATAGACCAGATAGATTTAATTGATATTTATAGGACATTCCATCCAAAAGCAACAGATTAAGCTTTCTTCTCAAGTGCACATGGAACATTCTCCAATATAGATCTCATCTTGAGTCACAAATCAAGCCTTGGTACATTTAAGAAAATTGAAATCATATCAATCATCTTTTCTGACCACAACACTATGAGGCAAGATATCAATTACAGGAAAAAAAAAACTGTAAAAATTACAAACACGTGGAGAGTAAACAATATGCTACTAAATAACCAAGAGATCACTGAAGAAATCAAAGAGGAAATAAAAAAATACCTAGAGACAAATGACAAGGTTAGCACGACAACTCAAAACCTATGAGATGCAGCAGAAGAAGTTTTAAGAGGGAGGTTTATAGCAATAAAATCCTACCTCAAGAAACGAGAAAAATCTCAAGTAAACAATATAACCTTACACCTAAAGGAACTAGAGAAAGAAGAACAAACAAAACCCAAAGCTAGTAGAAGGAAAGAAATCATAACAATCAGAGCAGGAATAAGTGAAATACAAACAAAGAAAATAATAGCAAAGACCAATAAAACTAAAAGCTGGTTCTTTGAGAAGATAAACAAAATTGATAAACATTTAGCCAGACTTATCAAGGAAAAGAGGGAGAGGACTCAAATCAATAAAATTAGAAATGAAAAAAGAGAAGTTAAAAGGACACCACAGAAATACAAAGCATCATGGGAGACTACTACAAGCAACTATATGTCAATAAAATTGAAATCCTGGAAAAAATGGACAAACTTAGAAATGTATAAATTTCCAAGACTGAATGAGGAAGAAATAGAAAATATGAACAGACCAAACACAAGTAATGAAGTTGAAACTGTGATTAAAAATCTTCCAACAAACAGAAGTCCAGGACAAGATGGCTTCACAGGTGAATTCTAACAAACATTTAAAGAAGAGCTAACACCGATCCTTCTCAAACTCTTCCAAAAAATTGCAGAGGAAGGAATACTCCCAAACTCATTCTACAAGGCCACAATCACCCTGACACCAAAACCAGACAAAGATACTACAAACAAAATTATAGACCAATATCACTGACGAATATAGAGGCAAAATCCTCAACAAAATACTATCAAACAGAACGCAACAACACATTAAAAGGATCATATACATGATCAAGTGAGATTTATCCCAGGGATGCAAGGATTCTTTAATATATACAAATCAATCTATGTGATACACCATATTAACAAACTGAAGAATAAAACAATATGGTTGTGTCCATAGATGCAGAATCAGCTTTTGACAAAATTCAATACTCATTTATGATAAAAACTCTCCAGAACGTGGGCCTAGAGAGAATCTACCTCAACATAATAAAGGCCATATATGACAAACCCACAGCAAACATCATTCTCAATGGTGAAAAATTGAAAGCCTTTCTTCTAGGATCTGGAAGAAGACAAGGATATCCACTCTCACCACTATTATACAATATAGTTTTGGAAGTCCTAGCCATGGCAATCAGAGAAGAAAAAGAATAAAGGAAAATAAATTGGAAAAGAAGAAGTAAAACTGTCACTGTTTGCAGATGACATGATACTATTTTTAGAAAATCCTAAAGATGCCACCAGAAAACTACTAGAGCTAATCAATGAATTTGGTAAAGTTGCAGAATACAAAATTAATGCACAGAAATCTTTTGGATTCCTATACATTAATAACAAAAGATCACAAAGAGAAATTAAGGAAACAATCAAATTCACCACTGCAACAAAAAGAATAAAATACCTAGGAATAAACCTACCTAAGGAGGTAAAAGACCTGTACTCAGAAAACTAGAAGACACTATGAAATCAAAGATGACACAAACAGATGGGGAGATATACCACGTTCTTGGACTGGAAGAATCAATATTGTGAAAACGACTATACTACCCAAAGCAATCTACAGATTCAATGCAAGCCCTATCAAATTACCAATGGCATTTTCCCCAGAACTAGAACAATAAATCTTAAAATTTGTATGGAGACACAAAAGACCCTGAATAGCTAAAGCAATTTTGGAAAAAAAAAGGAAAACGGAGCTAGAGGAATCAGATTCCCTGACTTCAGACTATACTACAAAGCTACAGTAATCAAGACAATATGGTACTGGCACAAAAACAGAAATATAGATCAGTGGAACAGGATAGAAATCCCAGAAGTAAACACATGCACATATGGTCAACTAATCTATGACAAAGGAGGAAAGGATATACAAAGGAGAAAAGAGAGTCTCTTCAATAAGTGGTGCTGGGAAAACTGGACAGCTACATGTAAAAGTATGAAATTAGAACACACCCTAACACCATGCACAAAAATAAACTCAAAATAGATTAAAGACCTAAATGTAAGATGAGGCACTATAAAACTCTTAGAGGAAAACATAGGAAGAACACTCTGATATAAATCACAGCAAGATCTTTTTTGACCCACCTCCTAGAGTAATGGAAATAAAAACAAAAACAAAAAAATGGAACCTAATGAAACTTAAAAGCTTTTGCACAGGGCTTCCTTGGCGGTGCAGTGGTTGAGAGTCTGCCTGCTGATGTGGGCGACATGGGTTCATGCCCCGGTCTGGGAAGATCCCACATGCTGCAGAGTGGCTGGGCCCGTGAGCCATGGCTGCTGAGCCTGCGCATCCGGAGCCTGTGCTCCGCAACGGGAGAGGCCACAGCAGTGAGAGGCCCGCGTACCACAAAAAACAAAAAACAAACAAACAAAAAAGCTTTTGCACAGCAAAGGAAAGCATAAACAAGATGAAAATACAACCCTCAGAATGGAAGAAAATATTTGCAAATGAATCAACGGACAAAGGATTAATCTCCAAAATATATAAACGTCTCATGCAGCTCAATATCCAAAAACCAAATGACCCAATCAAAAAATGTGTGGAAGACCTAAATAGACATTTCTCTAAAGAAGACATACACATGGCCACGAGGCACATGAAAAGCTGCTCAACATCACTAATTATTAGAGAAATGCAAATCAAAACTACGATGAGGTATCACCTCACACCAGTTAGAATGGGCTTCATTAGAACATCTACAAACAATAAATGCTGGAGAGTGTGTGGACAAAAGGGAACCCTTTTGCACTGTTGGTGGGAATGTAAACTGATACAGCCACTATGGAAAACAGTATGGAGGTTCCTTAAAAAACTAAAAATAGAATTACCATATGACCCAGCAATCCCACTAGTGGGCATATACCCAGAGAAAACTATCATTCAAAAGACACATGCACCCCAATGTTCATTGCAGCACTATTTACAATAGCTAGGTCATGGAAGCAACCTAAATGTCCATTGACAGATGAAGGGATAAAGAAGATGTGTTACACATATACAATGGGATATTAGCCATAAAAAGGAATGAAATTTGGTCATTTGTAGAGATGTGGATGGACCCTGAGACTTTCATACAGAGTGAAGTAAGTCAGAAAGAGAAAAACAAATATCATATATTAATTAATGCATATATGTGGAGTCTAAAAAGTGGTACAGATGAATCGGTTGCAAGGCAGAAATAGAGACACAGATGTAGAGAACAAACATATGAACACCAAGGTGGGCAGTGGGATGGTGGGATGAATTGTAAGATTGGGATTTTCATATATACAGTAATATGTATAAAACACATAACTAATGAGAACCTGCTGCATAGCACAGGGAACTCCACTTTGCTGTTAAGTAGAAAATAACACAACATTGTAAAACAACTATACCCCAATTTTTAAAATAAAGAATTTAATTTCGCACATAAAACACAAAATACAGAAAAATGATTTTATCTATTGTAGCTCATTACCACTGCTGGCAGTTGATACCAGCTCTCAGTGGAAAACTCAGCTTAAATGACCACATAATGCAAAAAAATTACCGGTATTTCCTTATTGTCTTATTCTTTTTGGGCTGCTGTAACAAAAATACTACAGATTGAGTGACTTAAATCACATTTCTCACAGTTCTTGAGTCTGGGAAATCCAAGATCAAGGCACCAGCAGATTTAGTGTCTGTTGAGAGCTTTCTCAGTATCCTCACAGCATAGAAGACAGTGAGATAACTTTCTGGGATTTTTTTTTTATATATAAGGGCACAAATCCCCTTCATGGGGGTTCCACCCTCATGATTTATTCACTCCTCAAAGGTCTCACCTCCTTATACCATCACACTGAGGTTAGGATTTCAACCTATGAACTTTGTGGGGACACAAACATTCAGTCTGTAACACTCACCTCAGGTATGACTATTCTCGGATTTTTCAGCAAGAAAGATAAAGTCTTATCTGACAGGGACTTGAACAGCTCTAAATCTAACCTTTATTGTCCTCTCTGATGATCCTGGAGTTGAACCCTGAATGACACAAGTAATATAAATCTCCATTCTCTTTTCCTTTTCAAGAATTTTGCTGTTATTCTAGGTAATTTACATTTCTATGTAAAATGACCTACTTGCCAAGCTCTAGAAATAAGTGTTGAGGTTTTGATTTGAATTGTAGATATTTTTAAGAGTTGGGAATATATCATAAAAATATTGAGTTTTCCAATCAAAATAATGGTTTTCTGCATAGCTGGTATCACCCCACATGGGTTACAGATCTTTTTCTAGAGTCAGACCTCAGCAAACCCTAGAGTTGCAAGCTTGTCTGTTTCAGGAGGGAAAGTCACACATGGCAAATAATTGCACAAGTCTGTTCGATTGTATCTGCAGAAACCTGAGAATACATGTGAGAATGTAATATGAGGTATATACAGTTGTCCCTTGATATCCTCGGTGGATTAGTTACAGCACCTTCTGCAGATAACAAAATCTAACAAAATGCTCAAGTATCATATACAAAGACCTAGTATTTACATATAACCTTTGCATGTCCATCATATAGAGATGACTCTACTTTAAAGCATCTATAGATTAGTTATAATACCTATTACAATGTTCATGTCATGTAAATAGTTACTCGCACGTGGCAAGTTCAAATTTTGCTTTTTGGAAGTCTCTGGAACTTTAAAATTATTTTTTATCTGCAGTTGGTTGAGTCCACAGATGGAAAATCTGCAGATAGGAAGGGCCAACTCTGTACTGGAGGAAAATAACATAATCAGAATGAATTTATTACTGTAGTTGCTCTAACCAGAGATTTTAGAATTAAAGTGCTAAACTCAATAGCTGAGAATGATTCCTTGTTGAAGGGTAAATCCTGGTAATCTTGAGGTTGTCTTCATTGTCACATCACAATTGTGTAAAAAAGTCAAATTGACCAAAGTAAATGATTACAGTCTGTCCTAGCTATTAAAGCTGCTACATTTAATCTAGTATCGATGTTAATTCTTCCTATAGCAAGATTTTTATGTTCATGTAAATTTATTTTCTTTCCACATTAACCAATCATTCTCATTCCATGATCACAAATAATATCTGCCTTCCTGTCAGGATTTGACTGAGTTTTCTGCCCCTCTGCTTCAAAACTATTTCCACATGGAGAATACTGTTGTTGTTATTCCACCGGTAGTGTTTTTTGCTGCTTGCATATGTAGATACCATTTAAGTTCCAGATAATTAAATCTGATTGGAAGGACCTGAGAGCTATCTGCCAGGGTGGCTTGGAAAAGAAGTACCCTACATTTTAATATTTTATAACGTGTGATATCTTTTGTTCCTCTTTAAGTCTCACAGCAAGTGTGGGGAGTGGGTAGGGGGTGGGCTCTTTCCTTAACATAGAAAAGATTTAGATGCTGGATAAGAAAAATGAATAAAAAATGACCATATGGTTTCCTCTGATTTGTGATGGGACTGCATTTTACTTGATGAGGCAGGAACACATTTGATTGTTGGAACTGAATACTGAAAGAATGCACTCCTTTGATCCTTAACCTAGTTGACAAAACTAGAACTTCTCTAAGGAAACCACTGATTTGAACACATTTCATCTCAGATAAAAAGACATTTGATGATAAATTGTTTGAGTTCTTATCACCATACTCCTGCAGATGCTCATAGGGTGTAACTGAATCTAAATGAGATTATGATCTCTTGAGAAACTCAGTTGATTTCTTCTCTTTTTATTCCCACCAGCATCTATTTGTTTAGGAAATAATATTCTTTGATTATTCAGTACAGAAGTTTTGAATTATTTCAATATAATTCCCCCTCAGAATGCAGCAAAGTGCTGTGTGCTCAGCTATAATTTCCCAACCTGATGAACTGAATACTTTGCACATCACACACTGCCAATATCTTAGTTCTGGACCTCACAGATTGCTTTCTGGCATATTGCTTTTATGATCTCCCAAACTTCTAATTTCTCCAAACTATTGATTTGCCAGCACAAAACTCTACTGTACTTCATACTTTATGCAAAATTAACTCAAAAAATGGATCACAGAGCTTAAAACTTAAAAGTATAATGATTTTAGAAGAAAACATAGAATATATTTTTGATCTATGGTTCGGCAAAAAGTTCTTAAACAAAATAGCAAAGGCATGGCCATAAAAGGGGAAAAAAACACAAACTAAACTTTACTAAAAGTAAAAATTTTTCTCTGTAAATGTCTCTATTATGAGGATTAAAATTCAAGCCACAGACTAAGAAAATATTTTCCAATTGCATCTCTAAATATTTGCATACAGAATATACGATAAAAACCTAAAGGCAAAGGTAAGAAAGCAAATAATCCAAATAGAAAATAAGAAAAAATCTTTGGCATTTCATTTAAGAAGATATGTAAATGGCATATAGCACATATAAAGATGATTAAAAGCATTAGTCATTATGCAAATGTAAATAAAGCCACCATGAGATATCATTCCAAACTTAATAGAAAAAATATATGGACAGTACTAAATGCTGGAAAGGAGGCAGGACAACCAGATCCCTCATACATTACTGGTGGGAATGTAAAATGGTAACAACTAGTCTGCAGTCAGTATGGCACTTTTTATAAAGTTAAACATACACTTAAAATATGAATCAGAACTTCTCTTGGATATTTATCCTAGAGAAATGAAAACTTAGGTTCACACAAATACCTGTACATGAATATTTATAGCATGTTTATTCGCAATAGTCAAAACATGGAAACAATATAAACGCCCTTCAAATGATGAACAGATGAAAAGCCTGAGTACATTAATCATTAGGGAAATGAGAATCAAAACCACAATGAGATATCACCTGAGGCTAGTTAGAATGGCTATTATCAAAAAGATAAATGATGACAGGTTTGGCTAGGATGTGGAGAAACTAAACACCTGTACACTGTTGGTGGGAGTGTAAATTGGTGTAGCAACAATGAAAAACAGTATGGAGGTTTCTCAAAAGATTAAAAATAGAGCTACCATATGACCCAGCATTCCCTCATCTGAGTACATGTGAAAATGAAATGAAATCAGTATCTCTCAAACATATCTGCACTCCCATTTTCACTGCAGCATTATTTATAATAGCCAAAATATTGAAAAAATACTGAAACAATTCAAGTGTCTGTCAACTGATGAATTCATAAAGAAAACATGGTATATGTAAATTCTCTCTATCTGTATATATACACACATACAGAATGGAATATTATTCAGCCTTAAAAAAGAAAATCCTGTTATTTGCAATAATTTGAATAAACCTGGAGGACATTATGCTAAGTGAAATAAAAGACACAAAAATCAAATACTGCATGACCTCATTTATATGTGTAGATAAAAATGTCATACCCATAGAACCAGAGAGTAGATTGGTGTTTACCAGGGGCTGGAGGGGGAAGGAATTGGGGAAATATTGGTCAAGGGTACAAAGTTTCAGTTATGCAAGATGAGTAAATTCTGGAAATCTTACTCCAGCAAATACATTACAGAACTTACACCCAACTAAAATGACCTGAGAAGTTTGAAAATACTTTCTAACTCTTTGTTGCCCAATAGAAATATGAGAGCCACATAATTTCCACTTTGTAGTAGTCATATTAAACACACAGAGGTGATATTAAATATATTTTATTTAACCTAGTATATTTTAAATGTTATCAATTTGATATATAATCTGCTACCGAGCCAATTTGTTTTGCCCAACACCCACAGCAAGCCAATATGTTGAGACCCCGAGGTTTGCAGCAAAGGGATGGTTTGTTGGCAAGGCCAGCAAGAAAGGGGACAAATACCAGAAGGCACAGGGTGCAGGTGTTTATAGGATAAAGAATGAGGAAGCAGGGCTCTCTGAGGCGTGGGTGGTGTGTGGGGGCGTGGGGAAAGGTGATTGGAGAAAGGTGCGGTAATCAATGTTCTGCACATGTATAACTTACAGCCCGCTACACGTTAAAAAATGGAGGCATTTAGCTTGAGTTTTTAGGCCCTCTGATGTCAGGGCACTGAATCAACACTCGAGCATGCCCAGTTGGACGGTTGGTGGTTTTATACAGTCTAACCAGCTCAGTTCAGAACTAGACACAGCTGATTCCAAGTTCCTAACATATAACTCGGGCAAATATCTTATTGTTTATCTTATGTACTGCTTGGAGGACATACACCTCTTTGGTAGAGGACCTTGACTAGTGTAGGTAGGTGAAATGGATTTGACTAATGATCACCCAGTTTCAATCAATATAAAATATGAATAAAATATTTTACATTGTTTTTCATACTGTCTCTAAAATTCAGTATATATTTTATATTTTACAGCACAACAATTCAATAGCCATATTTCAAATACTCCATGGACACACGTGGTTAGTGGCTACCATAATGGCCAGCACAGCTCTAAAGTATAATGAGCCATAACAGGGTTCAAGAGTAGATATCAACATGAATTTAGAGAGAAAATCATATTTAAGTTGGTCCTTAAGTAGGGATGTGAAATAATGTGGAGAGATACGAAAATGATTATAGTTATGAACTCAACAGTTTTTTTCTTTTTTCTCATTCTTAGCCCATACCTAAATGTAATATCATAAGTGTGCTTCTATTCCTTTTCCCTTTGAAGATTTTGCAATTCACAATGAAGGAAGAACTTAGTTTTCTCAAACATCGTTCCAAGAAAACAGAGATCATTGCCAATCCTAACATGTGTAAGATAATTATTGCCTTTGTTTTCTGAGGCTTATCTCTCTTAATTCTCTAACATTCAGAGAACTTTACTAACATTATGAATTTAGACTTTTATCCTAAGACGAAGGAGATGTGCAATTAAAAATAATAATGAAATCGAGAGCTAGTATTTGAGAGAAAATACATTTTGTAGACATTTAAGGAAGTTGAAGCTCATGAATTAGCAGAAACCAGTGAGTTTCATGGAAGACTTTATGTCAGTTTTAATAAAATTAGAGTTGATGGTAGCACATTTCAGAAAGGAAGTCCAGCTCGAATTACATAAGGAAACAGTATTTTTGTTGTGGCTAAGAGTACCATGTTTCAAACTGCAAGACTATATTAGAATTTCATCTAAATCATTCACTAATGGTGTGACATTGGGTGAGTTGCTTATCCTCTTATAAAAATATGAAAATTATATACAAGCACACCTCAGTTTATTGTGCTTCACTTTATTGTACTTTGTGGATATCGCTTTTTTTTTTTTTTTTTTTTTTAACTAATTGAAGGTCTGGGGAAACCCTGCATCCAACAAGTATATTGGCACCGATTTCCCAACAGCATTGGCTCACTCTGTGTCTCTGTGTCACATTTTGGTAATTCTCACACTATTTCAAACTTTCCCATTATTATATTTGTTATGGTGATCTGTGATCAGTGATCTTTGATGTTACTATTGTAATTGTTTTGGGTTGCCACAAATCACACCCATATAAGATGCCACAAACCACACCCATATAAGATGGTGAACTTAATGTATGTGTTCCGACTGCTCCACCAACAAGCCGTTCTCTAGTCTCCCTTCCTCCCCTTGGGCTTCCCTATTCCCTGAGACACAACAGTATGGAGATTAGGCCAATTAATAACACAACAATGGCCTCTAAGTGTTCAAGTGAAAGGAAGAGTCATATGTGTCACTTTAAATCAAAAACTAGAAGTGATTAAGTTTAATGAGGAAGGCATGTTGAAAGCCGAGATAGGCTAAGAGCTAGTCCTCTTGCACCAGTGAGCCAAGTCGTAAATGCACAGGAAAAGTTCTTGAAGGAAATTAAAAGTGCTGCTCCAGTGAACACATGAATGGTGAGAGAGGAAAAACAGCCTTATTGCTGATATAGAGAAAGATTTAGTGGTCTGGATAGACGATCAGGCCAGCCACAACTTTTCCTTAAACCAAAGCCTAATCCAGAGCAAGACCCTAACTCTTCAAATCTATGAAGGCTGAGTGAGGTGAGGAAGCTGCAGAAAACAAAAGTTTGAAGCTAGAGAAAGTTGGTTCATGAGGTTTAAGGAAAGAAACCATCTCCATACCATAACAGTTCAAGGTGAATCAGCAAATACTAATGTAGAAGTGGCAGCAATTTATCCAGAAGATCTAGCTAAGATAATTAATGAAGGTCACTACACCAAAGTAGCAGATTTTTAGTGTAGATGAAACAGTCATATATTGGAAGAAGATGCCAATTAGGACTTTCATAGCTAGAGAAGAAAAGTCGATGCCTGGCTTCAAAGCTTCAAAGGACAGGCTGACTTTCTTGTTAGGGGCTAATGCAGCTGGTGACTTTAAATTGACCCAGTGCTCATTTACCATTCCCCAAATCCCAGGGCCCTTAAGAATTATCTCAATCTACTCTGTCTGTGCTCTATAAGTGCAAAAACAAAGCATGAATTACAGCACACCTGTTTATGACATGGTTCATTGACTATTTTAAGCCCATTATTGAGATCTACTGATCAGAAAACAAAGATTCCTTTCAAAATATTGATGTTATTGTTTATTGACAATGCACCTGGTCACCCAAGAGATCTGATGGAGATACACAACACGATTCATGTTGTTTTTATGCCTATTACACAACATCCATTTTGCAGCCCATGGATTAAGGAGTACTTTCAACTTTCAAGTCTTATTATTTAAGAAATTTATTTTGTAAGGCTGTAGCTGCCACAGACATTGAATCCTCCAATGGATTTGGCAAAGTAAACTGAAAACCTTCTGGGAAGGATTCATCATTCTAGATGCCATTAAGATTATTTCTGATTCATGGGAAGAGGTCAAAATATCATTAATAAGAGTTTGGAAGAAGTTGATTCCAGCCTTAATGGATGACTTTGAGGGTTCAAGATCAGTGGAGGAAGGAATTGCCGATGTGGTAGAGATAGCAAGAGAACTAGAAGTGGAGCCAGAAGATGTGACTAAATTGCTGCAATCTCATGATAAAGCTTTAATGGGTGAGGAGTTGCTTGTTATGGATGAACAAAGAAAGTGGTGTTTTGAGATGGAAGCTACTTCTGGTGAAGATACTAAATATATTGCTAAAATGACAACAAAGAATTTAGAATATTACGTAAATTTAGTTTGATAAAGCAAATAGGCTTTGAAAAGATTGACTCCAATTTTGAAAGAAGTTCTACTGTGGATAAAATGCTATCAGACAGCATTGCACACTACAGAGAAATTGTTCATGAAAGGAAGAGTCAATCAATTCATTATTTTATTTTAAGAAATTGCTACAGCCAGCCCAGCCTTTAACAATCACCACCCTGATCAGTCAGCAGCCACCAACACTGAAGCAAGATCCTCTACCAGCAAAAAGATTGTGACTTGCTGAAGTCTCAGGTGATGGGTAGCACTTTTTAGCATTAAAGTATTTTAAAATCAAGGTATGTATTTTTTTAGACATAATGCTATTGCACACTTAATAGACTAAAGTAGAGAGTAACTTTTATATGTACTGGGAAGACAAAAAAATCATGTAACTTGAATTTGCAATATTTGCTTTATTGCAGTGGTCTGAACCAAACTTGCCATATCTCCAGAGTATGCCTGTACCTCAGAAAAGTTGCTTCCAACCTTCAATAAAATTTCAACATCTCTTTGACTACTAGGCACTATAAATCCAGAAGTGAACAACATAAAGTCCCTCTTCTCATGAGCATGCCTTCTAGAAAGAGAAGACAAGTAATAAGTAAATGTATACTTCCATAATATGTCAGGGGCAAATGTCATGATTAAGAATAAAGACTGCTAAGGGAATAAAATGGAAGTAGTCTGGACTGACATTAGACAGAATGGTCAGGAAATGTCTCTCCAGAAAAGCAGAAAAATTGAGGATAAGCTACTTCGATATGTGAGTGACATTGGGTATTAGTCCCTTGGGTTTCAAATCCTGGAAAGAGATTCCCTGTGTGTGAACATTTGGTTCAAGCTAATCAATTTAAATTAAGAAAACATACAAACATTCTTGGGAATAAACATACATAGATAACTTACCACATCAAAAACACTAAGAGAAAATACCCTACTCAGAATAGGGAAATAAATCCAGGTGAGACATATGATAAAAAGTACAGTTAACAAACTTATTAAGTAAACTTCATTTTGACTTAAAAATTAGAAAACTCTAATACAAAATCTAAGCATACTTAGATTTTAAATTCTGGAAATTATTCCATGACTCTGAAGTGGAGAATAAGGTACAACATGAGGAGACAATAATCATTTTGGAGTTTGAAAAACTATAGTGAATCTCCTAGACAAGACTTACCCATTAAATACATACATATATATTTAAAATCAAGAAGAGCACACTTTAAAAGGGATGCCACGATGTTAAAAATAAAGTGGTGTAACAACTTTGCAAGTCTAAGTAATAATTTTATGGTAAAAAAGAAAGTGTAGGGCAAAATTGTAAATAAAATTGTTATATCCTGGTAAATAAATATAAAGGAGACATAAAGATCATAAATATAGATCAAAGTAACCAATAAGTTTAGTACAATTAAAACAGTGATCAGAAGCATAGGAAAATATAGATCTAGTATGTTGCTTGGAGATCGTGACACTGCCATTTCAAATAATAAATGGTCAATTAAACCAACCAAAGAAAGGACACTGACTATAAATAGAGCATGATTGATAGTGTAAAACAATACATACACATTCGATAAGTCACATACACTCTACATTCAAATATACCCAAAACTAAACATAACAAAATAAAAATAAAACATAGAATCATTTCCAAAATGGTAATGGATTAAGCCACAAGGAAGCATCGATACATCCCAAATAATTCTCTTCTTATCCACTCTTTTTTCTAACCCACATGGAATAAAAATAGAATAAGAATAATAAAATAGTTAACACATAAAAATTATTATGTACCAGATATGAATCTATGTATTTTACATATAACTCTATTACAACTTTAATTTTCCAGATACAGAAGTGCAAAACAGAATGGATAAGAAACTGGTTTAAGCTCACACAGGAAGAAGGGCATGAGCTGGGATAACTAAGAATAAAATCCAGTGTATACAAAAATTTAAAAATGTATTATAATGACACAGATTAAATATAAATCATAAAATAACTTATGAAAGTAAAGAAAGTTAGAATAATCAGTAAAAAATTTATTTAAAATTTGAAGATATACCTAAAACAGTACCTAGAAAAGCATTTAGAGCTTTAAATTACATACAAGAAAATTAAAACTAAATAACTTAAAATTTTACCTCTAACATCTATAAATCATAAATAGAACAAAATAAATATAAATACAATAGAAAGAAATGATAAATATAATGGAAGAGAGAAATTGAAATTTTAAAAATAAACCAAGTAAAGAGAACAAAGAAAAATTACATATTACTGATAAATTCAGGTCAGATTCAGATCTTGAATTTCAAATATAACTCAGTAATGATGAAATGCAAATTATTTTGTAACTCTTATTTATGATTAAAAATTTTGAAAAATCTTAGCAAATGAGAAAGTTTTTAACGTGATTAAAAATATTTACCAAAAAACAAAGCATAACAATAGCAAAATTACTATTGTAATCCTACTTAATAGTGAATGTTTTTACTTAAAGAATGAGCTTTTTACCTGAAATCAGGAATAAGACAGGATTCTCACTATCACTACTTTCATTCAACACTTTTGCATTTAATATCATAGCCAATACAATCAGGTAAAAATATAAATATAAATAAAAGGCAGGGATCTTTTATAATGATAAAAGTTTCCATTATTAATATCATTAAGTTGTAACAATTATAAATATACATCTACCTAAAAATAGAAGCAAAGCCTGAAAATATATGAAGTAAAAACAGACATAATTGAGAAGAGAAAAAGATAATTCAACAATAGTAGAATTCAATACTCAACTTTCAATAATAGAATAAGTAGGCTGAAAATCAACAAGAACTAGAAAGTTTGGAAAATAATAGACACAGATTAGACCTAATAGATATCAATAGTACTTTCCACACAACAACACACATACATTTATCTCTAGCACACATGAAACATTCTACAGAATAAATCACATGGAAGGCCATAAAACCAATCTCCATAAATTTACAAGGATTGAAATTATACAAAATATATATTTCAATCACATGACATGAAATTGGAAATAAAGGAAAGAAATCTGGTAAATTCACAAATATGTGGAAATTAAACAACACACTCATGCAGTGAATGTATCAAAGAAATTTTCACAAAGGAAATTAGAAAATACTTTGAGATGAATAAAAATGAAGACAAAATATACCAAAACTTGTGGAATACAGTTAAAGCAGTGCATTGGGGGAAATTTGTAGATCTAAATGCCTTCATTAAAAAGAAAACAGATTTCATGTCAACAAGCTAACCTTCCACATTATGACATTGGAAATGGGAGGAAAATTTAAACCCAAAGCAGGCAGAAGGAAAGAAATAATAAGATTAGAGCAGAAAATTGAGAAATAGAGAATAGAAATATAACAGAGAAGATCAACCAAAGCAAAAGTTGCCTGTTTAAAAATATCAACAAAATTGACAAACTTTTAGCTAGACTGACCAAGAAAAAAATAAAGGTCAAATTACTAAAATCAGAAATTAAACAGGGTGCATAACTACCAACTTTAGAGAAATAAAAAGTATTATAAGGGACAAATATGAACAAATGTATGCCAACAAATTAGATAACACAGATGAAATGGACACATTTCTAGAAAGACAAACTATAAAAACTGACTCAGATGAAATAGAAATTCTAAATAGACCTATAACAATAAAGGAATTTAATTAGTAATTTTAAGACTTCCCACCAATAAAAGCCAAAGACCAAGTGGCTTCACTGGTGAATTTTTTCAAACGTTTAAAGAAGAATTAACAAATTTTAAACTTTTCCAAGAAAGAGAAGAGTATACCTTCCCAGTTCATTCTGTGAGGCCAGTTTTACCCTGATAATAAATAAATTAAAAAAAAAAAAACCAAAAAAACCAACCTAAAGACTATATTTCTTATCAACATACATGCAAATAGCCTCAAAAAAACACTAGCAAACCTAATCCAACAGCATACTGTAAGGATATGCACCATGACCCAGAAATGCAAGGTAGGCTTAACAAATGAAAATCAATTAATGGAATACACTAAGCCAATAAAGGACCAAAATCATATGATTGTCTCAATAGACACAGAAAAAACATTTAATAATATAAATATTTTTTATAATAAAAATACTCAACAAACTAGGAATAGAGGAAACATTCTCAATGTGATAATGTGAATCTATGGAACATTCATAGCTAACATTATACTGAATAGTTAAAGACTAAATGCTCTTCTCCTCTAATATCAGGAGCAAGGCAAAGTTGCCTGCTTTTGCCACTTCTGTTTAACATTAGCCAGGGTATTTAAGTAAAAAATAAAACACATGCATTCATATTGAAAAGGAAGAAATGACAGCAGATGACATTCTCTTGTATATAGAAACTGCCAAGAAATACATTATAAAATTATTAACTAATAAATGAGTTCAGCAATGTTGTATGATATAAAGTCAATATATAAATTCAACTGTATTTGTATCCAGTAACAATAATGAAATTAAGAATAATGAAATTAAAAATAATGAAATTAAGAAAACAATTTCATTTATCGTAACATCAAAAAGAATAAAACACTTAGGGATAAATTTAACAAAAGAAGTAAAAAAGTATATATACTCTAAAACTACAAAACATAGTGAAAGAAATTAAAGAAGATCAAATAAATAGAAAGAGATCCCAAGTTCATGGATCAAGAGACATAATACAGTAAAAAGAACTTACTTCCCAAACTGATCTACAGATTCAATGTAATTCCCACAAAAAAAATACAACTTCTTATTTTGCAGAAGTGAACAAGCTGGCCTGAAAATTTATATAGTAATTCAAGAGACCCAAAATAGCCAAGACAAACTTGACAAAGAAGAACAAAGTTGTAAGGCTCTCACTTCCTGATTTTATAACTTAATACAAATCTACAGTAATCAAAACAGTATGATACTGGCATAAGAATAGACATATAAATCAATGAAATAGACATGAAAGTCCAGACATAAACACTTACATTTATAGTCAATTCGTTTTTGACAAGGGCAACAAGATAATTCAATTGGGAAAGAATAGTTTTTTCAACAAATAGTGCTGAGACAATTGAATGACTGTATACAGATAATGAAGTTGGACCCCTACCTCATACCATATAAAAATATAAGCTCAAAATTAATTAAATACCTAAATGTAGGAGCTAAAACTATAACTCTTAGAAGAAAACATATGTGTAAATCATCATAACTTTGAATTAGGCAATGCTTTTTTAGGATATAACACCAAAACACCAGTAACAATGCAAACAATAGGTAAACTGAAAATAGTCAAAACTAAAAACAAGAAACTTGTACATAAATATGTATTAATCATAATAGTCAAAAAATTAAAACAACCTAAATGTCCATTAACTGATGAATGAATAAGTAAAATGTTGTGTACCAATACAGTGGACTATTATTCAGGAATGAAAAGGAAAGGGGTACTGATACATGTAACAAGCTTGAAAATATGTTGCTAACCTAAAGATGCCAGTAACAAAAAGCCATATATTGTTTGACTCCATTTATACAAAATGTCCAGAATAGAAAAATCTATAGAGACACAGAGTTGATTCCCTAAGACTGTGGGAATGGAGATTTGGTGGGGGATGACAGCTAAAGAATGCCAGATTTTGGGGGGGCATATTGAAATGTTCTAAAAGTGATTGTAGTGATGGATACATAACTCTGTGAATATAATAAAACTGTTAAATTGTATATTTTAAATGGGTGAATTGTATGATATGAGGGGTTCAAAATTGGCAATGAAAAAATATGATTATTTCTTGTTGGCATAATTTTATTTGAAGAATATTCAAATAATTTAAGAACAAACTGTTAGAATTTATAAGCGCATTTGTTACAGTCACCAGATATAAGGTCCATATACAACCAGTTATTGCATTTATATAAATTCAACAAAAATCTAAATTGATATTGTTTGTAATAGTACCCCCAAATAACAAATACTTTAGGGATAAAATTAATGAAAAATTATGAAGACATTTATATAAAAACACACATATATGTTTATATATTTATGGATTCAAAGACAAAATATTATAAAGATATGAACTATCATTTGATCCACAGATAAAATTCAATTCCAGTCAATATAGTGCCAGGTATTTGAAATGACAAGCTGATTCAAAAGTGTGTATGGAAATGGAAAGAGCAAGGATGAACCAAGGCAATTTTTATAACATATTTTTGAAGCTAAAGTACTGACAACTACCAGATATCAACAGCTGTCATAAAATTTAACAAACATCAAGACTAATTTTGAAAAAATAGCAAAAATGCATTGTGGTATAGCTATAGAAGCAGAAAATTTGACCAATTAGAGGTCTGAAATACATATGTAAACACATAAAGAAATCTGATATAAAATAAAAATGAAGCCACCCATCACTTTATAGAGCTATGGAAAAAGTGGGTCACTATATTTTAAAAGTAATGGCACATATTATTCCTGATATGAATAATGGACTCTAAATGAATTTTTAAATTAACATGAAAAATGAAAGCAAAATTCAAACAGAAGAAAGTGAAGAAGACTGTATAACCTTGAGTCATGGATGGATTTCTTAAATAATAACAGGAAAAGTACAAATCATAAATAAAAAAAAGATCAAAATTATATATTTCTATTTACCAAAGGAACAATGGAATATCTGAAAAGATGGACACATCAGGATACAATATTTATAACAAGAAATGAATATCTATGTTAAATAAGTAATTCATGCAAATCAGGAAGAAATATGTAGGAAACCCAAAAGAAAAATTCTCAAATGAGTAATATGATCATATAATAAAAATGGTCAACACAAGCATGGAGATAAGGTCAACAGTAATCAAAGAAATGTAAGGTCAAAGGTATGATTCCAACAAAGACTAGTGAAAATTAGAAACTGGTTAAACACTAAGAGAATAAATGTGTAAATAGGAATCTTCAGATGATGGTAGTTTAGTTTTAGATAGCCATATGAAGAGAACTCTTACTGTAGTTAATGAATTTTTTAATTGACACACACTGACCCAGAATTTCCATTTCAGATCATATGTCTTAAATAAATTATCATAATGACATTAAATAGGATATTTAATCATAGCATTTTTGTATGTCATGGAGGGAGTTGATGGTGCTTAAGAGAAATAAAAATATAAATAAAAATATACATGTGATATATATTTATTCTTTTAACTTATATATACCACATATATATATATATATATCACAGAGATTATCTATCACTATATGTATATATAAAATTTCCCAGAGATAAAGAAATAGGATCTTTTGTTAATAGGCCAATAATTAATGTGTTCTTGAAATAAGTATGAATAAACTATGTGTTTACACCTAAAATCCAAGAATAACATGAAACACATCTAGTTCTTATTTTTGTATGTAGGTGCCCATGAGAATGGCCAGATAAAGTTGCTTTCATTCCCTTTGGCAAAAAGAAATGTAATTTTCTCTGAAAGGAATATACACAATAGCAAAAATGTTTTGCTCCTATTTTATTCTCCCTCTCCCTAATGACTTTGAAAAAAATAACTGATACCTTGAATCTTTAAAGCAGTAATTAGAATAGAATGTCACTGTAATATTCTCATTCTAAAATACTAAATAAAAACCTCACTAAAAATATATCACATTGTACTTTACACAGATTTAAAAAAATTTAACAGCTCTACTTTTATTTTATTAGTACCCCTTCTAAATGTTACAAAACAGAAAACAAACCAAAAGAACCTGAAGAATTGAAAATTGCCTGTAGTCACAAAACCAGGAAATAAAGAAAAAGTATTTGAACCCAGGCCATTGCTACTCTGTAGTTCGAATCCTTAACACCTGTATCTGTGAGAGATCATGAAGAATAATCCTAGGTCCTTATTTTACAAATGAAAGAGTTAAGGCTTAAACACACTAAGCATGTCGCCTCATATGAAGAAAGAATGGCTTTTCCGTATTTATTGCTCTCTCTGTGCAGTTGGTGTCAGCATTATGATTGCTCAAAGAGCACTTGATGCAGAAGAGAGCAGTTTCCTCACAATCAGGCATAAGCTGGCATTCTCTTCAGTACCTAGTCCTGTTTAAGATTTGGATGCTTTGATTCTCTGACATAAATCCTACCAATGTTTTCATAGGTCAGTCTCCCAAGGCAACAGAAATGAAACCAAAAATAAACAAATGGGACCTAATCAAACTTATAAGATTTTGTATAGCAAAAAAAATCCAAACCATAAACAAACGAAAAGACAACCTACAGACTAAGAGAAAATATTTGCAAATGATGCAACAAACAAGAGCTTAATTTCCAAAGTATATAAACAGCTCCTACAGCTCAACAACAAAAAAACAAACAACCCAATCGAAAAATGGGCAGAGGACCTAAATAGACATTTCTCCAAAGAAGACATACAGATGGCCAATAGGCACATGAAAAGATGCTCAACATCGCTAATTATTAGAGAAATGCAAATCAAAACTACAATGAGGTCCCACCTCACACAGGTCGGAATGGCCACCATTAAAAGTCTACAAATAACAAATGCTGGAGAGAGTGTGAAAAGGGAACCCTCCTACAGTTAGTGGGCATGTAAGTTTGTGCAACCACTGTGGAAAACAGTATGGAGTTTCCTCAAAAAACTAAAAGTAGAGTTGCCTTATGATCCAGCAATCCCACTCCTAGGCATATATCCAGACAAAACTATAATTTAAAAAGGTACAGGCACTCCTATGTTCATATCAGCACTCTTCACAGTAGCCAAGACACAGAAACAACCTAAATGTCCATTGACAGATGAATGGATAAAGAAGGTATGGTACATATATACAATGGAACACTACTCAGTCATCAAAAAGAATGAAATAATGCCACTTGCAGCAACATGGATGGAAATAGAGATTATCATACTAAGAATGAAGTCAGAAAGAGAAAGACAAATAACATACGATATCAGTTATGTGTAATCTTAAATATGACACAAAGGAACCTATCTACAAAACAGAAACAGATTCACAGAGGGAACAGATTTGTGGTTGCCAAGGGGAATGGGGGTGGGGGAAGAATGGATTGGGAGTTTGGGATTAGCAGAGGCAAAGTATTATATATATGATGGGTAAACAACAAAGTCCTACTGTATAACACAGGGAAGTATATTCAATATCCTGTGATAAACCATAATTGAAAAATATACAAAAATGTATATGTATATATAACTGAATCACTTTGCTGTATAGCAGAAATTAATACAATATTATAAATCAACTATGCTTCAATAAAAAAAGATTTGGATGTTTTGTGTATCCTTATAGGCAAATAAACTTTCAAACACTGCAAATGTATTACCCCAGAAACACATTAAAGATTTAATTTCAAAGGCCAAGTAAATGCAATATATACATATTACTATTATTACTAAACATATTGCTATATGTTTCCAAGTATATAATTGCATTGTAGGGGTAGATTACCATTGGTGGATCTAGTTGGAAGATCTAGGTGTGAAAGACGTATGAACACAGCAGTTTTAACTGGCTTGTATCTTTATTTGGTGTTGTGTTAGGAGAAAGAGTGAGGGTAATGCAGATAATGGTGTAACTGACTGCAAACAAAAAAGGGGGAAGATCTCAGGCTGAAAAACAGTATTAAAATTTGGAAAGATTTACAGCAAGATCCTATTTGTCCCACCTCCTAGAGAAATGAAAATAAAAACAAAAATAAACAAATGGGACCTAATGAAACTTCAAAGCTTTTGCACAGCAAAGGAAACCATAAACAGGACAAAAATACAACCCTCAGAATTGGAGAAAATATTTGCAAATGAAGCAACTGACAAAGGATTAATCTCCAAAATATACAAGCAGCTCATGCAGCTCAATATCAAATAAACAAACAACCCAATCCAAAAATGGGCAGAAGACCTAAATAGACATTTCTCCAAAGAAGATATACAGACTGCCAACAAACACATGAAAGAATGCTCAACATCACTAATCATTAGAGAAATGAAAATCAAAACTGCAATGAGGTATCACCTCACACAGGTCAGAAGGCCATCATCAAAAAATCTACAAACCATAAATGCTGGAGAGGGTGTGGAGAAAAGGGAACCCTCTTGCACTGTTGGTGGGAATGTAAATTGATACAGCCACTATGGAGAACAGTATGGAGGTTCCTTAAAAAACTACAGATAGAACTACCATATGACCCAGCAATCCCACTACTGGGCATATACCCTGAGAAAATCATAATTCAAAAAGAGTCAGGTACCACAGTGTTCATTGCAGCACTATTTACAATAGCCAGGACATGGAAGCAACCTAAGTGTCCATTGAGAGATGAATGGATAAAGAAGATGTGGCACATATATACAATGGAATATTACTAAGCCATAAAAAGAAACGAAATTGAGTTATTTGTAGTGAGGTGGATGGACCTAGAGTCTGTCATACAGAGTGAAGTAAGTCAGAAAGAGAAAAACAAATACCGTATGCTAACACATATATATGGAATCTAAAAAAAAACAAAAAACGGTTCTGATGAACCTAGGGACAGGACAGGAATAAAGAGGCAGACGTAGGGAAGGGACTTGAGGACAAGGGGAGGGGGAAGGGTAAGCTGGGACGAAGTGAGAGAGTGGCATGGACATATATACACTACCAAATGTAAAATAGATAGCTAGTGGGAAGCAGCCACATAGCACAGGGAGATCAGCTCGGTGCTTTGTGACCACCTAGAGAGGTGGGAAGGAGATGCAAGAGAGAGGGGATATGGGGATATATGTATACATATAGCTGATTCACTTTGTTATACAGCAGAAACTAACAATGTTGTAAAGCAATTATACTCCAATAAAGATGTTTAAAAAAAATGGCTCAAAGATATTCCACTTAAGTGTAAAAAACCTAAAGGAAAATTTTAGATAGATCAAAAGAAACGTTGTTTAGAAAGGGAAGAAAAGCCAGATGACACCAAAGACAGAATTCTTCCTGCCCTCTTCCTTTTAATTTACCCAGTACTGGCAGGCCTAAGCAACACAGCATATTAGCAATTTGGATAAGAAGGGACTGTACCAGAAAAAAGCGAAAAAAAAAAAAAAAAAAAACAGAAAAAAACCCCACCCCAGTTCTTTATAGAAACTATTGAATATTTACATTAAAAACCTACTAGGGCTTCCCTGGTGGCGCAGTGGTTGGGAGTCCGCCTGCCGATGCGGGGGGCGCGGGTGGCGCAGTGGTTGGGAGTCCGCCTGCCGATGCGGGGGGCGCGGGTTCGTGTCCCGGTCCGGGAAGATCCCACATGCCGTGGAGGGACTGGGCCCGAGAGCCATGGCCGCTGGGCCTACGCGTCCGGAACCTGTGCTCCGCAACGGGAAAGGCCACAGCAGTGAGAGGCCCGCGTACCGCAGGAAAAAAAAAAAAAAAAAAACTCTCTTTCAATAAGCCTCTACTGAAATATACATTTGTGGGATAATTCTAGCAAGGTTTTATTTTTGGTTTTTTTTGTTTGTTTGTTTGTTTGTTTTATGTATGCAGGCCTCTCACTGCTGTGGCCTTTCCCGTTGCGGAGCACAGGTTCCGGACGCGTAGGCCCAGCGGCCATGGCTCACGGGCCCAGTCCCTCCACGGCATGTGGGATCTTCCCGGACCGGGGCACGAACCCACGTCCCCCGCATCGGCAGGCGGACTCCCAACCACTGCGCCACCAGGGAAGCCCAAAATAGAGGTTTTAATAAGCCTTTAATAAGAGAGGTTTCATGTATGTTTAAACATGCATGAAAAGCAAAAATTACAATTTAAAATAGGTGATTCATTAGCCTTCTTCAGCTTCTCAGTGTCAGAGGAATAGCTTAGAAGATAATGTCTATAAGTAACATAATTCATTGATTTGCTGCTACACCAGAAATGATTCTGCTATTCTCTTTAACTTCATAAGCTAAAAGATAAATAGGCAAATGTAGCTGTGGTCCTGATTCTTCCTGCAGCATGAAGAGGGGTCTGTAAAATATGTCCCACCTCCTTTCATGCAAGATGCATCCTTCTGTTAAGGATTTTAACCCTCTATTTACTTTACCATGTTGCACCATGCAATGATTCTGCCCACCTTCACCATATGACTGTTGGCAAAAAAGTATATTTTACTCTTTTCCACGAAGTTTGAATCCTGTTTTATCTCTGATTATAATTAACACTTGTTCCTACAAGATTAGCAAAATGATGACAACTGATGAAGTTCGGTAATGGGCACATGGATGTGTATTGCATTATTTGACTTTGTGTTTGAAAATTCTTATAATAAAAAGTTAAAAAATTGGGAAAGATTTTATCAGACATTTGAAAATTATTACATGTAAGAGGATATTCGATACTTTGAGGGAAAATCTTAGGTCATGATAGCAGATATAGAATATAGTACTAAAACCATGTGTTTAGATGATAAGATAAATCTAAGATTAAAGAATCTTTCTAGAATAATGACACGTAGAATATATCTAAAATTTGCAAATAGTGGAATAAAAGAATATACACATTTTCTAAAAAATCAAAAAACTCTTGATGTGGAATACTCACAGAAAGAAAATACATATAGTCTAAAAGATACATTATACATTTCCTCCTATTCTCAGGAAACCTCTGAAGCAAGTATTCATAGCACATAAGTACTTTATATTTATTAAGCATTGAGGGCTTGACTGTACATAACATACTCTATGAGCCATGAAAAGAATTTCATCCAAAGGGGATAAGTTTAGAGTGTTTACCATTCTTTCCCAGCAGGATCCTGGACCTAGCCAAATATATGAACGTCTTTATTCAGAGAAAAACCAGCAGAGAGAGTAAGGAGACAGGAAGCAATAAATAGGAGTTGAATAAATACTAGCTTTAGCAAAACTACTCGTTTAGCCAGTTCTTTGAAAACATTGGACTCAATGTAGACCATACAGGAAACAATTTTTTTCTTACCACCTTTTTCAAAATCATTTTCTTATCTGTCCTAGACAATGCATCTTGCAAATTCCATGCCTTCCTGTGTTACAGTCTGAGGTTAGAAAAATCACATTTGCAGATGTTAAATACTATAGCAAAATCTACTATAAAAATTCAGATTCAATTCATATTTTCTCACAATCAGTAGCCATTTCAGTTCTGATCCATTTTTCAAGGGACTGGCAGTGAGAAATGGATATATATTGATATATATTCCAAAGCGCTCAACTACTTTGCCTAATACTCTTCTCCTGAGTTTCTCCTAATTGGGGAGAGCGAGGACACGAGAGAGTTGAGAGGGAAATGGTAAAGTCTGTCTTGAATGGTGCTGGTGTAAATCTGGCTGTTGCCATCTGTGATAGAAGAGAAATCCTTGCCCTGACACCACAGAGTCTGTTGGACACTAACACTCATGCTCTGGAACTTAAATTACCCCTCAGAGTTGTTTCTACGTGGAGGCAAAATATCTGGACTTCCACCCCAACAAATTATTTCTTGCTACTGAGCCACTTTAAGTATTGGGAGCATGACTGCATATATTCTATCAGCCATGGGAGAAGAAATCTAATCCAAAAAAGACAAGAGTACGGTGTTAGGGTGAGGCTTAAAACTCCCAGTCACTTCTGACTCTCCATACGATGGAGAGTCAAAAGGCAAAAAAATTCACAAGTAGAAGGCCATTGCTACGAAGGGTGTGGAAGCTGGAACATGGGTACGCAAAAACATAAAAGGCATTGAAGGGCCCTGGGCGGGACACCAATAATGTTCAGTAGGCTCTCATGTATGTAAACAGACACTCTATCTGTCCCCATGTAGGATTTCTTACTTAAAGCAGTTGGACCAGGGGAGACAAAATTGTGCACCTGTCAATACTGGTCAGAAGAAACCCTACACATTACCCATTTCTATTCTCACATCCTCTTACATCTTACTTTAACTTTATGCTGACATAGCTCCCTAAATTCTAATTTGCCACTATGTTGGAAAAAATATGTGAGTAGTTAGTGAAATAAGCTAGGGTCCCAACAGATGCAATTCATCCTGAGGATTTAATTGATACTTATTATCTCCATCCTCTACTACGTATTTGGGTGTCCCCTGACCCTAATTTCTGCTCATAGTGGGGTCTTTGCTGGAGGGTGATCCATACCTTCCTATTACAGAAGTCATAGTTCCCAGTTACCATGATTTTGTCAGCCTGTTTTTGTTGCAATTGCCCATTCACTGATAAAACTGGGCATTAGCATACTCAGAGATGCCCCAATAAATAATCTGATTGCCAAAGATATTGTTCCTCCCCCAATTATATAGCAGCAACACTCTCTCTTCATGATGCCCAGTGTTAATTACCCAGACCAGTATAGTATAGTAACTATTTTTGTCTTTTTTTTAATTTTTTTTATTCAGCAGGTTATTAGTTATCCATTTTATACATATTAGTGTATATACGTCAATCCCAATCTTCCAATTCATCACACCACCCACATTTTGTCTTTTTTTAACTGCTGGTCTACTTGAACAAAATGTTCAGAGTGATCAGGGGAAGGCCTAGATTTAAATTTAGTGGAAATTTTTTTAAATCGTTCACAGGTGGAAGTATTTTTCTCTCTAGAAACCAGGACCTCTAGACCCAAGACCTTAAACTTTCAAATACGGGAAGCGTAAATACTCAGTTTGGTCGCTAGGAATGTTAGTGATCAGGGCCACCCCTACTTTCATCTCAGAGTTCTAAGATCAATATTGTAGGAGAGGAAAAATGTTTTCCCTGCTTCCCATCTTAGTTCTTTGGCTGATTTAATAATTAAATTGACTTAAGGCAGATTAACAGGAGAAAAACATATTTAATTTCATACATACAGGAGCCCCAAAGATATGAGGCTCAAAGAAGTGACCAAAGCAAGCAGCTTTTGTATCTTTTAGACAAGAAAATAAACTTGTGAAGAAATGACAAGACAAAGTGTTTGGGCTTAGGGGAGCAAACAGTGAAGAAGTAATGAGGGTTGTTTATACAATCTTCTCGGCCCTAAATTCTCTATCTCTGGTGATTAAGATGCCTTCTACCCTCCTGGTATAGGGATGGTACCATTCACATAGGAGATATAGTCCCTGCTTTCTAGGGGACAAAGGAGGTTAGAGTGTTCTCCTTGCACTGGCTGTTTCTTTTTTTTTTTTTTTGTGGTACGTGGGCCTCTCACTGTTGCAGCCTCGCCCGTTGCGGAGCACAGGCTCCGGACACGCAGGCTCAGCGGCCATGGCTCACGGGCCTAGGCGCTCCACGGCATGTGGGATCTTCCCGGACCGGGGCATGAACCCGTGTCCCCTGCATCGGCAGGCGGACTCTCAACCACTGCGCCACCAGGGAAGCCCTGGCTGTTTCTTAAGTAACATTAATTCCAAATCATCAGCATGCCAAAGTGACATATTTTGGGGTGGCATATTCTGGTCCCTTTCAACTTGTTCTATTGCTAAGGACACAGCATCATAAAATGACCTCTGAATTGAGATATACACTGAATATTGAAGAACTCTTGGTGCACATAGGCTGTTCCTCTAAGCTGACAACTCAGCTACACCTTTAAGAAGGCATTCTTACCCACTGACTATGTAGTTGGAGCAGTGGATTCAATGGTCATGTAGCCACTGTAACACTTCATTTGCCATAAAGTGGTCCCTTTGTCCAAGGCAGTTAATCAGATTCTATGTAAGTAAACCAGACACTCTGCTTTCAGATCTGTAACTCGAGCACTTGGACAGGAGAGCCATGTTTGTACTCCTGTCAACACTAGTCAAAACAAAGTATTGTTTTCTCCAAAGTGGAATGGGTCCAACGTAACTGGGCTGTTGGGCTATTGGACAGAAAACCTCAGTCTCTTCCTGGCTGTAGCTGGAAGCTACACTCAGTCTTTACCATGTGACCTTTCCAACAGGGCAACTTGCTTCAACAAAGCCGGCAAACTAATATAACCATTATGGAGAACAGTAAGGAGGTGTCTAAATATAGAACTACCATATGATCCAGCAATCCCACTCCTGGGCATAGATCCAGAGTAAACCAAAATTCAAAAAGATACACGAACCCCGATGCTCATCGCAGCAGTATTTACAATACCCAAGACATGGAAGCAAACTAAGTGTCCATCAGCAGAGCAGTGGATAAAGATGTAGTACATACATACAATGGAATATACTCAGCCATAAAAGAGAACAAAATAATGCCATTTGTGGCAACATGAATGGACCTAGATATTGTCATACTGAGTAAAGTAAGACAGAGAAAGACAAATATGATAACGCTTATATGTAGAATCTAAAAATGTGGTACAAATGAACTTACTTACAAAACAAATAGAGTCACAGATGTAGAAAACAAACTTATGGTTACCAGAGGGGAAAGGGGGGGAAGGATAAACTGGGAGATTGGGATTGACATATACACCACTCTATGTAAAATAGATAACAAATAAGGACCTACTATATAGCACGGGGAACTCTACTCAGTACTCTGTAATAACCTATATGGGAAAAGAATCTAAGAGTGGATATATGTATATGTATAACTGACTTACTTTGATGTACACTGGAAACTAACACAACATTGTACATCAACTATACTGCAATAAAAATTAAAAAACAGGGCTTCCCTGGTGGCACAGTGGTTGAGAGTCCGCCTGCCAATGCAGGGGACGCGGGTTTGTGCCCCGATCCGGGAAGATCCCACATGCCGCAGAGCGGCTGGGCCCGTGAGCCATGGCCGCTGAGCCTGCGCGTCCGGAGCCTGTGCTCCGCAACGGGAGAGGCCACAACAGTGAGGGGCCCGCGTACCGCAAAAAAAAAAAAAAAAAAAATTTTTCCTTAGCCAGACTGACATTCTTTTTTATTAAGATATAATTACCATATACGGTTATATTAGTTTCAGGTGCACAACGTAATGATTTGATACACTGTATATATTGCAAAATGATCACCACAGTAAATCCAGCCAACGTCTATCACCACACAGCTACACATTGTTTTCTTGTGATGAGAATTTTCAAGAGCTACTCTCTCAGCAACTTTCAAATATACAATGTGGTGTTATTATCTATAGTCATCATGCATACATTATATCCCAGGACTTGTTTAGCTGGAAATTTGTACCTTTAGACCACTTTTAGCTATTTGCCTACCCCTTATCCCCCCTCCTTCTTCCCGGCCACCACCGATCTGTTCTCTGTATTTATTAGTTGTTTTTTTCTTAGATTCCACATATAAGCGAGATCATCGAGTGTCTGTCTTTCTCTCTGACTTATTTCACTTATCATAATGCCAAGTTCTACCCATGTTGTCACTTCAGACTGACATTCTACTCCCCCTGATTCTACATCTCAAACAATCTCTGTTCAGGCACGCTTACCTTGTTCTTTCAGGTAGGTATTATCCAGGGCCTGTAGTTCCTTTAGTGAAAAGTTGCTTTCCTTCTTTAGCAGGTTCAACACTTGGTTAGGCTGAAGCTTGACCCTTGTATTCGGTTTGGTGACCAGGAATCAAGTTAAGCAGATTAAAGGGGAAAAAACCCACATTACAACGTCTTTGGCATAATATTCAAGTAATGGTGTTGAGAGACCTGCTATAATATAATAAAGTCTGGCTCCATTTTTTGATGTTTGCTGCAGTTTTGGGCTCCACGCTCTCTGCTCCCTTCTGCTCCCGATCTTAGCCATCTGACGCCAAAGCCCAAATCCTTCTTCATTTGGTTCCGGTGGGAAGTTCAAACCATTCTCAGGAAGCCACACCCTAGCCCCACCCCATAACCTCTCTAAAACTCCAAGCCAGTTTCTTTTCCCTTTTTTTCCCCAAGTTCTTTGGAACTGCCCTGCTCTCTCCCGAAAATCTCAATACATGAGGAATAAACCTTCTCACACCTTCCTGATGATGTCATTAGTACTGATATCCAAATGAAATTTTGGATGATGGTCCATCCTGACTCTGTGGTATGGCTACAACACTGGGTTACTTTTGCAGTCCCAGAAGGTTGTGCTTCTGGGCATTCAGGTGAATTTATTTATATAATCACACTCCAATCTCATGACCCCAATTCTCTCTTAGGACACTGATTATGATGCAGGAGACCTGGCCAAGTTTTCAAATCGGCTTTTCTTAAATGTTTGCAAATTTTGTCACTCTTACATTAAATTCTGCGCCTAGTCTTCCACTACATTTGCCCTCATGCTGCAAATGATAAAGTTCTCTTAAATACTGGATGGAAGTTGTCTGAGTTTCACACTGTTAGTAATTGATCAACATGTGTTTATCATTTGCTCTCTTCAACACATCAGAATCATCCAGTAACAATCTCCTATTCCCATAGTCCTTACATGTACCATAGTTAAGTCAGAACATTTATTTCCATTGGTATCACAGAGTGGAGAATCTCAACAGTTTTAAGGCTGGAGCATGCTAAGGGCTATCGACAGTCCATCTCTCATGAAAATGGATCCTTATTTCCAACTCACCAGCGAGCGATCCAACCACAGAATCCTATCATTAGGGTCTGCTGCTTTGACCATTCTCGGTACCAAATGTTTTAGATTGGCTTCTCTAAAAGCAGATTCTAAGCCACGGATTCAGGTAGAAGTGATTATTTACGAAAGTGTTCTCAGGAAAAACCAATAAGGCATGGGGGAAGCACGATGGAGAAAGAAAAGGAGGCAATCAAGGGTTCAATTTCAGTTGAAGTCTCCGATTCAGATTCAAATTGAGCTTTAGAGCATACATTACACCTGAGAATTTTTCCTGCCTTGAAGCAATGTGCTGGGCTTTTGCTTTCCCACACCACTTAGTCCTTAGCGTCAGGAAAATGTGTGTTGAGGGTGAGGTAAAATTTCCAGGCCCTTCTGGATTTCCAAGCCTGCAAGAAGGCAACTCAAATGCCCAGAGAAAATCCTCTGGAAGCCCCAATGAGAGAAAAACAGAACATGAGGGATTGGTGTATGCAGCTAATAGAGAATCTGAGAGAGTCGTAGTAGAACATCAACATTCTCTGTTACATTTGTTCTTACTGAAGTGTTCCCATACGATACATAATTTACCTAGAATATGATCCTCCTTATATACTTCATTATCAGCAGTTTAGCAAGAAACTCCCAAACTGAAGTGATGGCGGTAAGACAGTATCAGTATCACCCTATCATCACAAACCTACTTTTGCTAAAAATCTGTGTGAATTTTCTGTTATAGATTTTACATTTACTTTCAGATTACTGTGTCCCTATTTGATGGTCCAAACTACCTCCCTAGCTTCTGGACGTTTCTACTTCATGCAGTTGATTGTTGCTATTTTATTGATAAGTAGAACGATCAACTGACTAATTTTGTCACTAGTCCACAATACTGGTCCAATCATCCCCAATTTAGGCAATCATGTTTTATACTATTAAATCAGTCCTTCAGATGCTGTGGCAAGACCTTCATAACCACAGTGTGCTCTCTCTGTTTACCTCAGGCCTTTTGCTATCTGTGTCAATATGCCTCCTATTCACATGAAAGCACTGAATGCTACATAGGCCCATCTTTGGCTAAGCTACAACGTATACGGTGTATAGCAGGCGTATTAAGCATCAGGTGATAAGAATACAGCAGGGAACAAAATAGTTAATGTGATATTAGTTAATTTCACATATCAACTTGATGGGGCTAAGGGATGCCTGCATAGCTGGCAAAACATTATTTCTGGTGTGTCTGTGAGGGTGTCTCTGGAAGAGATTAGCATTTGAATCAGTAGACTGAGTAGAATAGATTTCCCTCACCAGTGTGGGTGCGCATCCTCCAACCTATTGAGGACCTGAATAAAACAGGTGGGGGAAAGGCACATTCATTCTTTCTGTTTGCGTTGAGACATACATCCTCTCTTGCCCTTGGACCTTGGCACTCCTGATTCTTAGGATTTCAGACTCAGATCAGGACTTACACCATTGCACCCTCCTCGTTCAAATGTTCATCAGTTGATTAATGAATATACAAAATATGGGACAGCCTTACAATAGAACGTTATTGAGAAATACTTAGGAAATATTTTAACTGAATTATAAACAAACACAAATATCAAATTTATAAATGCAGTTACACAGTGTCTAGATGAAAATTTATAGTTTTACATGCTCATATTTAGAAAAAAAGATCTAAAACAACTAAAGTACCCACATAAAGAAGATAGGAAGAGAAGATGTGCTTGAGCTCACTGTACGTAGAAAGAAGGAAAGAGTCAAGATATCATTTGGAATAGCCAAAGGCATGGAAGCAACCTAAGTATCCATCAGCAGAGCAGTGGATAAAGATGTAGTACATACATACAATGGAATATACTCAGCCATAAAAGAGAACAAAATAATGCCATTTGTGGCAACATGAATGAACCTAGATATTGTCATACTGAGTAAAGTAAGACAGAGAAAGACAAATATGATAACGCTTATATGTAGAATCTAAAAATATGGTACAAATGAACTTACTTACAAAAAAAAGAGAGTCACAGATGTAGAAAACAAACTTATGGTTACCAGAGGGGAAAGGGGGGGAAGGATAAACTGGGAGATTGGGATTGACATATACACCACTCTATGTAAAACAGATAACAAATAAGGACCTGCTACATAGCACGGGGAACTCTACTCAATACTCTGTAATAACCTATATGGGAAAAGAATCTAAGAGTGGATATATGTGTATGTATAACTGACTTACTTTGATGTACACTGGAAACTAACACAACATTGTACATCAACTATACTGCAATAAAAATTAAAAAACAGGGCTTCCCTGGTGGCACAGTGGTTGAGAGTCCGCCTGCCAATGCAGGGGACACGGGTTTGTGCCCCGGTCTGGGAAGATCCCACATGCCGCGGAGCGGCTGGGCCCGTGAGCCATGGCCGCTGAGCCTGCGCGTCCGGAGTCTGTGCTCCGCAACGGGAGAAGCCACAACAGTGAGAGGCCCGCAAACCGCCAAAAAAAAAAAAAAAAAAAAAAAGGCCTGCAAACCGAAAAAAAGGCAGGGGAGATTCTGTTAATAAGACTGAAGCACAATCCTTTAAAATCTAATCAAGAAGTGACTTTTCATTAATACTGCAGCAAAGTATTGGTTAGAAGCAAGTTTCTCAAGGGAAGTGAATTATATGAGTTAGTTGGTAGGATTTCTAACCTTACATAATAAATTAGTTTTACTGTGACCCCCTTCTCTGATACTTTCGATTCCTTCTTCCACATTTTAACTAGGCTTATTTGGAAACTGTTTCATTATTTAATGTGGACCATTTTTTTTCTGAACTTCCAAGAACCATCCCAGTAATTTATTAATTCCTGAATCATGGCAGAATAGCTGCATGTCAAAAATTCTTCCTGGACTTCCCTGGTGGCACAGTGGTTGAGAGTCCGCCTGCCGATGCAGGGGACACGGGTTTGTGCCCCGATCCGGGAAGATCCCACATGCCGCGGAGCGGCTGGGCCCGTGAGCCATGGCCGCTGAGCCTGCGCGTCCGGAGCCTGTGCTCCGCAACGGGAGAGGCCACAACAGTGAGGGGCCCGCGTACCGCAAAAAAAAAAAAAAAAAAATTTCTTCCTTAGCCAGACTGACATTTTTTATTAAGATATAATTACCATAGAAGGTTATATGAGTTTCAGGTGCACAACGTAATGATTTGATACACTGTATATATTGCAAAATGATCACCACAGTAAATCCAGCCAACGTCTATCACCACACAGCTACACATTGTTTTGTGATGAGAATTTTCAAGAGCTACTCTCTCAGCAACTTTCAAATATACAATGTGGTATTATTATCTATAGTCATCATGCGTACATTATATCCCAGGACTTGTTTAGCTGGAAATTTGTACCTTTAGACCACTTTTAGCTATTTGCCTACCCCTTATCCCCCCTCCTTCTTCCCGGCCACCACCGATCTGTTCTCTGTATTTATTAGTTGTTTTTTTCTTAGATTCCACATATAAGCGAGATCATAGAGTGTCTGTCTTTCTCTCTGACTTATTTCACTTATCATAATGCCAAGTTCTACCCATGTTGTCACTTCAGACTGACATTCTACTCCCCCTGATTCTACATCTCAAACAATCTCTGTTCAGGCACGCTTACCTTGTTCTTTCAGGTAGGTATTATCCAGGGCCTGTAGTTCCTTTAGTGAAAAGTTGCTTTCCTTCTTTAGCAGGTTCAACACTTGGTTAGGCTGAAGCTTGACCCTTGTATTCGGTTTGGTGACCAGGAATCAAGTTAAGCAGATTAAAGGGGAAAAAACCCACATTACAATGTCTTTGGCATAATATTCAAGTAATGGTGTTGAGAGACCTGCTATAATATAATAAAGTCTGGCTCCATTTTTTGATGTTTGCTGCAGTTTTGGGCTCCACGCTCTCTGCTCCCTTCTGCTCCCGATCTTAGCCATCTGACGCCAAAGCCCAAATCCTTCTTCATTTGGTTCCGGTGGGAAGTTCAAACCATTCTCAGGAAGCCACACCCTAGCCCCACCCCATAACCTCTCTAAAACTCCAAGCCAGTCTCTTTTCCCTTTTTTCCCCAAGTTCTTTGGAACTGCCCTGCTCTCTCCCGAAAATCTCAATACATGAGGAATAAACCTTCTCATACCTTCCTGATGATGTCATTAGTACTGATATCCAAATGAAATTTTGGTTGATGGTCCATTCTGACTCTGTGGTATGGCTACAACACTGGGTTACTTCTGCAGGCCCAGAAGGTTGTGCTTCTGGGCATTCAGGTGAATTTATTTATATAATCACACTCCAATCTCATGACCCCAATTCTCTCTTAGGACACTGATTATGATGCAGGAGACCTGGCCAAGTTTTCAAATCAGCTTTTCTTAAATGTTTGCAAATTTTGTCACTCTTACATTAAATTCTGCGCCTAGTCTTCCACTACATTTGCCCTCATGCTGCAAATGATAAAGTTCTCTTAAATACTGGATGGAAGTTGTCTGAGTTTCACACTTTGTTAGTAATTGATCAACATGTGTTTATCATTTGCTCTCTTCAACACATCAGAATCATCCAGTAACAATCTCCTATTCCCATAGTCCTTACATGTACCATAGTTAAGTCAGAACATTTATTTCCATTGGTATCACAGAGTGGAGAATCTCAACAGTTTTAAGGCTGGAGCATGCTAAGGGCTATCGACAGTCCATCTCTCATGAAAATGGATCCTTATTTCCAACTCACCAGCGAGCGATCCAACCACAGAATCCTATCATTAGGGTCTGCTGCTTTGACCATTCTCGGTACCAAATGTTTTAGATTGGCTTCTCTAAAAGCAGATTCTAAGCCACGGATTCAGGTAGAAGTGATTATTTACGAAAGTGTTCTCAGGAAAAACCAATAAGGCATGGGGGAAGCACGATGGAGAAAGAAAAGGAGGCAATCAAGGGTTCAATTTCAGTTGAAGTCTCCGATTCAGATTCAAATTGAGCTTTAGAGCATACATTACACCTGAGAATTTTTCCTGCCTTGAAGCAATGTGCTGGGCTTTTGCTTTCCCACACCACTTAGTCCTTAGCGTCAGGAAAATGTGTGTTGAGGGTGAGGTAAAATTTCCAGGCCCTTCTGGATTTCCAAGCCTGCAAGAAGGCAACTCAAATGCCCAGAGAAAATCCTCTGGAAGCCCCAATGAGAGAAAAACAGAACATGAGGGATTGGTGTATGCAGCTAATAGAGAATCTGAGAGAGTCAGAGAAGAACATCAACATTCTCTGTTACATTTGTTCTTACTGAAGTGTTCCCATACGATACATAATTTACCTAGAATATGATCCTCCTTATATACTTCATTATCAGCAGTTTAGCAAGAAACTCCCAAACTGAAGTGATGGCGGTAAGACAGTATCAGTATCACCCTATCATCACAAACCTAATTTTGCTAAAAATCTGTGTGAATTTTCTGTTATAGATTTTACATTTACTTTCAGATTACTGTGTCCCTATTTGATGGTCCAAACTACCTCCCTAGCTTCTGGACGTTTCTACTTCATGCAGTTGATTGTTGCTATTTTATTGATAAGTAGAACGATCAACTGACTAATTTTGTCACTAGTCCACAATACTGGTCCAATCATCCCCAATTTAGGCAATCATGTTTTATACTATTAAATCAGTCCTTCAGATGCTGTGGCAAGACCTTCATAACCACAGTGTGCTCTCTCTGTTTACCTCAGGCCTTTTGCTATCTGTGTCAATATGCCTCCTATTCACATGAAAGCACTGAATGCTACATAGGCCCATCTTTGGCTAAGCTACAACGTATACGGTGTATAGCAGGCGTATTAAGCATCAGGTGATAAGAATACAGCAGGGAACAAAATAGTTAATGTGATATTAGTTAATTTCACATATCAACTTGATGGGGCTAAGGGATGCCTGCATAGCTGGCAAAACATTATTTCTGGTGTGTCTGTGAGGGTGTCTCTGGAAGAGATTAGCATTTGAATCAGTAGACTGAGTAGAATAGATTTCCCTCACCAGTGTGGGTGCGCATCCTCCAACCTATTGAGGACCTGAATAAAACAGGTGCAGGAAAGGCACATTCATTCTTTCTGTTTGGGTTGAGACATACATCCTCTCTTGCCCTTGGACCTTGGCACTCCTGATTCTTAGGATTTCAGACTCAGATCAGGACTTACACCATTGCACCCTCCTCGTTCAAATGTTCATCAGTTGATTAATGAATATACAAAATATGGGACAGCCTTACAATAGAACGTTATTGAGAAATACTTAGGAAATATTTTAACTGAATTATAAACAAACACAAATATCAAATTTATAAAATGCAGTTACACAGTGTCTAGATGAAAATTTATAGTTTTAAATGCTCATATTTAGAAAAAAAGATCTAAAATGACTAAAGTACCCACATAAAGAAGATAGGAAGAGAAGATGTGCTTGAGCTCACTGTACGTAGAAAGAAGGAAAGAGTCAAGATATCATTTGGAATTTGAGTGCGTGAATTTTTATTCCATATTCCAATTTTACCACACACTCTATGTGAGAGAGATCTTCAGAATGTCCCTCATATTCCTGACATAATAGTGCACAACGTCATCACTTGAGTTTATGGATCTGTATTAATTTTCTATTGCTGCTGAACAAATAACCACACACTTACTAGTTTAAAACACCAGGTATTTATTATCTCACATTTTCCATGAGACAGGCGTCCTGGCATAACTTTGTTGAATTGTCTTCTCAGGGGCTCACAAAGCTGTAATCAAAGTGTCACCTAAGGCTGCAGTTTCATCTGAGGCTTGGAATCCTTGTCCAAATGAACATGGTTGCTGGCAGAATTCATTTCCTTGCAGCTGTATAACTCATAGCTACTTGCTTCTTCAAGGCCATCAGGAGAGTCTGTGGTGCTTTAAGTCTCCAAACTCTTGACCCTTTTTTAAAGGACTCATCTCACAAGGTGATTAGACTACCTAGGAAATATCTCTTTTGATTAACTCAAAGTCAAGTAATCAAGGACCTTAAATATATCTACAAAAATCCCTTCACTTTTGCTAATAGCATCATCTCATCCAGGAATACCCTCTCTCATGTTCGAAGGCCCCATTCATACTCAAGGGGAAGGTATTATACAGGGATGTACACCAAAGGTTGGGAATCCTCTGGGCCATCTAAGAATTCTGCCTACTGCAGGTTCTTTATTTTCAAGTTTGTATAAATTCTTAGGTAATGCACATATATAACACAGAAGTACATGGGAAATTTCAAGAGCTATGTAAAATATTGTAAATAAAGATGCCATTTCATTGTTTCTTAAAACTCCCAATTTCAGAAATTTCACATAGAAGGTTAACTACTTTTGACAGTCTGGTTGGAAATAGTGTTTTTGGAAAGTTATTGCACATCTTAAAATTATGTTTCCATAGCCAGCATGCCTATATTTACATAGAGCATATGATTATGAGATGTGGCTTTGGGGAAACATGTGTCATTGATGCTGGAGTTGAATGGAGAGATGAAAAAGGAATATTCAATGATGAAAGATAGCCCCTCTGACATTAGAATTTTATTTTTGAAAGTAAAAATATTTAATAATTTAAAGGAATTTAAAATAAAGATATTTGGTACTCCTGAGTGAAGAATATTTTGTTTTGGAAAACATCACGTAGCTTGACTGATCAATATATGTCATTACTAAAACTCTATTTGAGAGAACAAGTGATATTTAAATGCTTAAAAGTTTCAAACTCCCAATGAGTTTTCTAAAGAACATGTTTGAAATTCCAGAGAAGAGGAAACAAAATGGTACTTTTTCTAAAAATAATATTGATAGCAGAAGAAAAAAATTACCTAAGGGAAATAATACACTTTAATAGTTTTTATATATTCACGTCATTCAGAGTATATTTTCAGGAGCTCTTGGACACAATTACTAGTAGCACTCCTTCAATTTATGATTCTCAAATATTTGTTGTCTGTGTGAGAATAAACAAATGAAAATCAAAAGCGTTACTTATTTATGCTTTTTCTCCCATCAGATCACAAATATAAATTTATATTTTGCTCTTCTGTGTCACAGACCAGCCAACAAGGAGGAGAGGAAGGCATGGGGTAATGAATAAGAGTGTAATAGTAATGGCTGCTAAGAAGAGAAAAAAACGATGTGGTCTCTTAGGTATAGGGACCCCATCAATGTTGATAAACAAGGTCCTAAAAGGGAACAACACACGTTTTATCATGTTCTGAACCTAAAGGAAATGGTGTCCTTCCTGGTATAAGAAAATCTTAAGACTCCTGGGCATGAGAAGTGATATTCCAGCCTCATTTGGTGAAAGATGTGCTGCTTCCCTGTGTCAATTATTTCTCCTGCAAATTTAGCCCTTGGCAATACTGCTTGTAAAACCAGTTTGTTAAACAGGTTCAACTTCATGTGGAATAATCAGAAAAGCTTAATTAATTTATTTATTTATTTACCATATTAAAGAAAACCCTCAGTCCGACCTTACTTCTTTGTCACTGGCAGATCCCATAGATTCCCTTCTCCCTCTGATTTTAGATCCAAGACATTTTCAGATATTAAGTAAGATCTAATAATAAATTTTCAAATTTTCTTTCAATTTGAATGTCTCTTATTCCTTTAACTGTCTTATTATCTATCTTATTAATGTCTCTTATTCCACTAACTATAACAATCTTACCCATTGTTCCATTATTATTCCAAATGTTAAGACCATTAACATTTTCCTTTTACTGTCTAAAGTTCATATTCTTACCCCACTTGCTCTACTGATTCTGGCTGCTTTAAAGGGGATACAGGTGATTAGAGATAAATGAAAAAAAAATAAAGATCTGACCTATTACTTTTCTAACTTGGGCTCATGTTTCTGCTTGGCCTTATATTTAATGTGACACCGTGTGTGTTCCTTTGTTATCACGGACAATTACCCCATGTTGATCCACCCCTCAATGCAGTTATAGACTCTTTATTGATGTCTTAAAACAAATTTTTAAGTCCCATCTTGTCAAAAGGTGGCAATACTTTAAAAGCACTGAAACATACAGAATTTGTATGAACATAACGGAATTAAATTTGTGTCATCTCTCTTCTTCTTCCCTGATCAATTTGACTAGAGGTTTATCAATTTTTTAAATCTTTGAATGCAAAAAGAAGAACAAAAACATATCTTTTGCCTTAAGTTATTTTCTCTATTGTTTTTCCTGCTTTTTATATTATTGAATTCCCCTATGATCACTATTATTTCTTTTTTTTCTGCTTACTATATTTTAGTTTGGTCTTAACTTCCTAGTTTCTTAGGCGGAAACTGATGTCACTGATTTGAGACTTACCTTTTTTTCTGATATTGTTTTAGTACTATACATTTTCTTTCAAGTATTATTTTAGCTGCATTCCCAAATTTTGTTATGCTGTATTTTTATTTTAATCTTCTTTAATCTCTTTTTCATTTTCTGAACATTTTTCTAGTATTGATTTCTAATTTAATTCGACTGTTCTCCAATTCTCACACTAGATACAAAAATTAATGCAAAATGGATCATAGAGCTAAATGGAAAACCCAGGACTGTAAAGGTTTCAAAGAAAAAAGGGGAAATTTCAAAATCATTGTGACTTTGAGTTATGTGGTGATTTCTTAGCTATGACACCAAAAGTATAATCCAAAAGAAGAAAAATGTTAAATTGGACTTGATCAAAATTTAAAAGTTCTCACTGTATATTTTTATTTATTTCTTCAAAAGTCAGAATCCCTGATGAATAAAATAGATCTCTCTGGCTTCGAAATGTCTCTGTCCTGCCTATGACTTTTGCTCTTCTGCTTCTGTGAGGGACATATTTCTGCTGCTGGTGCCCAGGGAGTATGATTCAGTATTTGCTTATTCAGTGTTCATGATGACTTTATTGACCATGATTTTCATGAATAATGAGAATTGACTCTGTGTGTGCGTGTTTTACTCTAAAAAATTGGCCATTTAAGTAAGTAAGTATTTTTTTTCAAAGCTTCAAAGAAGAAAAATACTTGCCTCCAGTCCAGAATTGGAATTTTTCCTTCTTTTTTCTTTCTTTGTGGAGTCTTTCCTCACCTCATAGCCAAATGTTATTTTTTTCTGATCTCCATTGACTGTTTTCTCTCTACACTTCCTACCTGCAAAGGTCCAAAGTACAAATTGGAGTTACCAATATACAAACATTTGCTTTAGTTTACTTCCTGGCTTAAAATCTTTGATGCCTTATTTTTTCATTAAAATAAAATTTACATATCTTAGCTTGATCAATAGTGCTCTGCATAACCTAAACCTTCTTTAAATTCATCTCCCCCATGATCCCATTTGACCACTGCTTCTTTAGAAACACTGGACTTTTAACAATGAATGTGAGAGCAGGAGTGTCTCTCTTGAATATGATGTGTTTATCTTGAGAAAATATTACTAGTTATTTCTGGGAGGCAGAGTAAGAATCTTAACTCAATAAGGACTACGGTTTTTGAGGAGTAAACACTTTCCAGATGAAGGTAGAAAACACAGGTGGATTTTTAATGATTATTGTGCATATTTGAATTATTTTTCCATTAATTTAACAAATATCCATTGATATTAATTGATTGACAACTATGCATCAGATGTTTTTAGTTTTGCAAAAAGGAAAGGGCGAACAATAACAGAAAAAGAATAGGTTACTTATGGGAGGTGGGTGGGAAAGTGGTATAAAGGATAGGGATGACATTAAGTTTCTTTGAATACATCTTTTTACATATTTTTTGCTTTTGAATAATTTTAAAAGTTTTACTTATTCACTAAATAATATTAAATCTCAAAGTCTGGAAAACAAAACTTCAAATTAAATACAAACAGAAACAAATATGTAACTATAATCAAATATAAATTTAACCACAGCAAAAAAGGAAGAGAGGATTTAACCCAAATAACACTTAATGAAAATACACTGTACATTCTCAGTGGACTATATACTAAAGACGTATATACTAAAGTTTGTTATTGTTAATGATACTTTAGTAGTAATTTAGAAATTACTGTGATATAATAGACTTGAGCAAACACATGTATATGCTGATATCGTTCAGGATGAGTGTTATCATTATCAGAGAAGGCAGATTTTGAATTATTTAATAGGAGAAGAATAATTATGAGGGGATCATATATATTCATTTATATTCCCTAGCTGTGTCCATTTTAATGACCTAGAATTATTAACAGCCCAGCAGCAAAAAGAACAATGAATCCATAGTTCTTGGTTTCTAAATACCAGTCCCCATTATAGAGAAGAGGAGCTCCATGAAGAAATGGATGGTTTCAGGAATAGAAAAGGAAAAGTATGAGGTGAGATTGGGACATCTCTTTTGACAGGAAGTAAGAGAATGCTCAAAAAATAATGGGAAAATGTCAAAAGGACAAAGAAACCAAACATTTCCACAAACTGAATTTGGATATCACATATCTAATAGGTCAGCTGTTATTTAAACACAGATATATCTGACTCTAATGCATATAGTCTTATCCTTTACAATAGTTTATTTCAAATTGTGAGTGGCAATGCATTAGTGAGTTATATAATAACTTACTGTGCCATAACCACAATGTTAAAAAATGAAATGAAATGATACACACACATATATATTTGAATGCATTGGTAAACTTCAAAAAGTATCTTTAATAAGACACATATGATAAATAGTAGAATAGTCACATATTCAAAAATACATAGTCTTAATAACACAAACATCAGTAAATAGAACTTGGGTGAAAAAATATGAAAACAATGTACACACATTTTTACATGGTATTTTATTTACTCAGGTAGCTTCAGGGTTTCATTATCATGAAATAACTAAGTACAACTAATGACTAGATTTAAAAAATCATGTTTTATATTGTCAATGCCTCCTTCTGTCACATGGCATTTATTATTTAAAAATTACTGAAATATAGGAAACATGGGTCTCAATATTTTTCTTTCAAGCAGGCCCACTAACTCTTAAGACACTCAAGAGAAGTGTCTCTGTGGGTAAAATATTAAAATTTTTCTGGTACATTCTAAAACATAGGAAATCTAAATAAACAGTTTTCTATGGCCAAGTGTAGAATGCTTCCAATGTTAATAAACCACAGGCAAGATTAGATCTTGGCTTTTACCTGCCATACTATTCTCCCAGGGTGTGTACATTTTTGGAGCAATAAGGGAGCCTGACTAGGACATGTCTTAAAGCAAGGATAAGTAAAATGACATTTTTCTATATTTAACCTGAAGAATGGGAAAAAGTAGAGGTTGTTATGGAAAATCCATAATTTAATTTTTTTTATTTTAATTTTTAACTTTTTAAAAAACTTTTATTAGGGTATAGTTGATTTACAATGTTGTGTTAGTTTCAGGTGTACAGCAAAGTGAATCAGTTATACATATACATATATCCACTCTTTTTTAGATTCTTTTCCCATGTAGGTCATTACAGAGTATTGAGTAGAGTTCCCTGTGCTATACACAATACTATATATAAAATAGATAACTAATTTTTTTTAATTATAGGAAAATCTCAACCATATACATAAGCAGAGAGTGCTTCTATTTCTCACCGAAGGTCTTTTGACTCTGTGGTATCAGAGAAGCTATTCCTTTGTTGCTGTTTCATATGAGATCTCCTATAGAATTTGCTTCTGAAATGGGAGAAAAGAAAGGTTAGAAATGAGTGCCTATTGCAGATGATATCTTAAAAACAACACATTTAATTCATCCTCTATGTAAGATTTGGCCAATGATTTTTCGCTCCTCAATGATGGTTAAAATAGTTTGCATAGGTGATCTCCAGGTTGTAGATGGGGCCACAGAGGCTCATGACATTGAAATGATCCATTTCCCAGGGTCACAGGGCTATTTTATCAGTTGGAAATTTGCTTTGATCTATATTTACTGAGAAACTTATTATTTCTTTATAATTTTGACATTCTCTTTTACAAGGTCAATGGGATAGAAGGGAGGCAAAAGAACAGTGACAACTGGGGAATTTGGGTTCCTAGCAATAAGAAGATCTTAAAGTTGAAAGAAATCTGAATACTTGTCTAGTTATCCTTTAATTGTATAGAGGCTAATTTGGGGTCTCAGAAGAAGCAAACAAAACCAGGACCGAGATTCTCCAGAAGGTAGAAAGTTGAGTGGAAAACGTTCACAGACTTCGCAGAGTGGATGAAATGGATACTCTGTGCTTTCGGTGGAAGATAATAAACAAAATAAATAAATAAATAATGTGAAACTTCAAGAAACCTCATGTTCTTGAAATTTCAGAGAGGTGATTGACAGAAACAACAACAACAAACCCTCCACCCCCGAAAAAAGCACACTTATTTTAAAACCTTTCAAAGGGCCTTTAGTCACCCTTAATTCCTTTCCAGGTAAAAGTTGAAGAAGAAACAAATCTTCACACACATTTTATAGATCAAATATCAGGTCATAACAGAAGAAAAGTGCCAAACATCTGTAATAAGCAGATGAATGTCTGCTTAATAGAATATTAATTGTTGTTGATTTCATATCAATACTCAAATGTGTTCTTCATGTTTGAATGGAGGTTCTTCAAAAGAAAGGGAAAGTTAAATGCCTCTTTTTGAGGGATTGTATCAAGCTATAGCATTTAGAATCCCTGTGCCCTGTCAAGTTAAAACTAAAAGTACCCAATTTGTGAGTTATAGGATTTACTAGACAGATGTCTGGACTTAAGCTTTCTCACTTGTAAAATGGGAAGAATCACCTTTATGTTCTTATAAGAATAAGTTAAAACGAAAAAGATAGCAGATCAGCATCTGCCATAAGTTAGGCCTTTGGTCAATATTAGATATTTTCATTTCATTCTGATTCTTTTCTAGAAAATATAAATGTGGTTTTGAAAAACAGCATAAGTCAATTTGGCCAAACACAGCTACCAAAGTTGTGTAAAAATGTGAAGTTTGGCAAGGTTAAGGTTTGCTGCTTCACAACCTCATGTCCAATTTGTAATGGGGAAAAAAAAAGCAGACCAAATTTTTATATTTTTTTACATTCTACATAAATATTCAAGAATATATAATAGAAATGATTTTTACAACCAGCTCTCTAGGCTCAGGGAAGTCCCAGCCCTTTTAGGTGCTCTGACTACTACCTTGCATGTAAGCTTTAGAGGAAGATGTCAAGATTGAAGATATAGGGCTTAGCCACACTTTAGCAGATCATATCCAGAATTTATAGTTGGCTACAGTTAAGGATTTAGTTTAAAGAATCTTCCCTAAGGATGAAGAATGAAGGCCTCTCCAGATTCTTATAACCTATTCATGCAAGGATGAGAAATGTCACGAAACTACTACAGTCAATTCTTACTTATTTCACTAATATCCATCCTTTGAAATCATTCCACAGATCACCATTTATTCCACAAACATTCCTTCTTACATGGTGAATGCTAATTATCAAATGAAGGTTATCGATAGAGATGTTACAAATAGAAATAGTTCTGGTTACCCTCCCTTGAATGTGGCCCTTTAATGCCTTTTTTCCTAAATATCTCTCCTGGTTAATTTATTAGATAATTACATTTTTACTGTGATTTTTTTTTTGGCAAGTCTATATGAGTTCCCCTAAACTATGTAACATTGTAATGAACTATAATACTAAATAGTGTAGTTATATTTTAAGTATATTACAGTTATCGTTAATGTCTGGGCTCTCTATCTTTGATGATTTTTGAATATAGTTTTTCATTTTAGAAATCATTTACATGCACATGGAAAAATCTCTGAGTGATCTAAAAGACTACAGAGTGAAATGCTAGTCTTCTTCTCAGTGTCTCTAAATTGTCTTCTGAAGTTTAGTTGTATGTTGGTAGTTTGCAGAAGTGATCAGAGGAATTTTATATATATACCTATTTTATAATACGATGTATAATATATAAATTTTATATGTAGTGAATGTACACAAATATTAGCACAATATAATGCTTCTACACTGTGCCTACTTAATATGAAACAGAAATTGAAAGCTTCCAATGTTTTTTGTTGTGTATTTTTCTTTTGTAATTTTGTAAGTAAACAGTTGGAAATATTATACTGTCTAAATTTATAGCTTTCTATGCTCTACTTACTTTTCCTAAGTCAGTGTCTATCCACTTCCTACTTTGGGTGATACAAGCATGGAAATACTTATATCCTCCTTGCACATTTCCTTGTATGTCACCAAAAAGTTAGATTTCTTATGTACTATTATCAGTTTCTTACTGGTTATATTACATTGTTACATCATATATTTTAATAAAATAGACAATTATCAAATAGTGGCACGATCACAGGAGGGAAATGAAGAGTTACACTGCAAATTCTACCCAAGCTACCCACACTTCTGACTGAGTCCTAAGTCACATATGTATAGAAATGAACAAAGGTAGCTCAGCTAAACAAAAAGTTTTGAACTGATACCAGAGCTAAATCCCAGTAAAAAAAAAAAATAGTCACAGTGTTATAATAATACTTTTTGGCTAAAACAAACAAAAATACTCACCAGAAAAAAAGAAAATTTGAATCTCCACAACTTAATATCCATACTATCAAGGATACAATCCAATATCACCTCAAATGTAAAGAATCAAAAAAAAAAAAAAAAAGGAAAATATTCACAAAGGGTAAGAAAATGTACTGAGACTGATCCTGCTATGACATAGATTTTGGAATTATTATACAAGAATTTTGAAAGAGCTATTATGACTATCATCAATGAAGTAAAATAAATAGCTATATACTCCAATGAATGAAACATCTGGAAAATTAGGTAAAAAAGTAGTCATAATTTTAGAAAGTCAAAATGAATATTTAAAAATTGAAAAATATAATATCTGAAATAAATAATTTATTTGATAGAATTAAGGAAAGAGTAAGTGAATTTGAAGATAAATTGATGGAAATAGTCCGGTGTGAAGAACAGAGTTAAAACGATTGGGGAAAAAAGTGAAACTTTCACCTCTTAGATAAATTTAACGAGTCCAACATACATGTAATTAGAAGCACTAAAGAAGAGTAGGGAATAGAGCGCGAAAAATATCTACATAAACAATGGCTAAATAACCCGAATGGATGAAAAGGCAGACATTTTTGCAAATATAATCTACTCATCCAAAACTGAGCAGAATAAACATGAAGAAGCCCAAAGTAAGACACCTCACTACCAGACTCTTGAAAATCAATGGCAGACAGTAAATGTGGAAAACAGCAAGACAAAAATGACGCAATAACAAATTTATTACAATTGGCTTCTCATCAGACACGAAGGAAGACAAAAGAGGGTTAAAAGAGCATTTTTTGAATTTGAGAGAGAGAAAAAGACAACCCAGAATTCTGTGCCAGTGATCATGTTATTGCTTCTCAGCTACAAATGTACCCCTCCTTGTACAGTGGATAGGAAGCCTGGAGCATTTCTTCCTTTTCAGCCTATGTGATGTGAAGTTTTGTTAGTAAAGTGTGTGGACGGGACACAGGAGGAGGAAGGGGCTTCTCTCTCTGGTTCTGGTGTGCTTTCCTTTCTTCATAAACCTCTGACAGTGGATGGTTTCTGTGACACCCAGTGAAGTTCATCCTCAGTGAGTTTTAGCAGCAATCACTCAGGGAGCTTGGCAGGAAGTTCCATAGTTTCTGCAGCTGGCTTTTCTCTTGAGTTAGTTGCATCTCCTGTGGGTGGTTATGCAGGGAAGTCACTGCCAACCCAGTGAGATTCTTGAAGGTATATTCATGACACACTCCGTGAGTGGATTTCCAGTAAGTTGCATGGTCAACACTGCTAGTTTGCCAGGCAAATTTATGATGAGCTCTACATGTTCTCTAATGGGTTTCCTGGTAAGTTGAACTTGACTTGATTGTTATGGCAATGATGAAGACTACAAAGATTTTGGTATGAAGTGAAATCTGGAGAATGAACTATAGTATTTATGTTGAAAATGAAAGTTCAGGTCCATTAACTCTCAGCACAAGTCAGTTTTTGAATGAGGAATCCTCAGTGATACCCCTTAAAGAATCTATTATTGTCTACAGACACAGAATTGATACTGTGTAAAAAGAAACACACAATTTAATTGTGTAAGTAGCTGAATTACATCTTAGTTGAATTGATAGTCTTATCAAGATTCCCATGAAAAATAAGGACATTGGGACAGAATGGGATCCTGACACTTGGAATGGGGACATCTGGTGGATCCACAGGAAACTGATAATCTCCAACCTTTAAGTCAGTACTAGCATCTTCTGCCAGTGGAAGCTTGTACTTGGCATCTGAGGAAACTAGCCTTCAATTGTCTTAAAACTCTGTGAAAATATTACTAAGGTTTATGCCATAGGAAGGGGAATGCACATTTTCCTCAAGACAGATCAGAACTATCCCTTTTTCCACTACACCCATAAGTAGAATCAAAACTCAGTATGCTTCAAGAGTATGGGTACACACTACAACCCAGCAGAAGATAACTTACTCACCAAAAGAGTTGCAGGACTTTGCTAATATATATCTGCAGGAGAATATATGTGGGGTGGATTCCAAGGCTGAAAGACAAATGAAGGTGAAATATCACACACAATTGGACCCAATTCAACTATGTGCACATACTTAATAGAGATTCCACATTTTATGATTTGGCTCTTCAGCTGGAGGTAGCTCTAAATTTTAATTGTTTGATTAACTGATAGTTAGATAAAATTTAACGTGTTGAGGTTGAGATGCCAGAGCTTCCCTGGCGTGATGTAAAGAAGGGGATCCAGAGGATATGGGATTAGAATGCATGCCTGGATTTATTATCTATGTATTGCACACTTACCCACCACAGTTACATTTCATAAGAAGATTTGTAAGATATCACCTTTACTAACACACTGAAAAATACACTTGTGATGGAGCAACATACATCCTTTACATTTTTGGCTGTTCTCCTTTTCGGGGCAGTTATGACTATAGGGGATGTGGCTGTGGTGTTGGAGTCCCTGACTTTAATAGGATGATAGGATCCTAGAAGAGCAGAAGCCAAGTGTCAGCACTTAATCACCAATCACTAGCTTGGCAAATTTACTGTGAAAGGAAGCAGGGACACACTGAGAATGTCTTGGCCCATGTAAGACCTTTGGCAGTGCCGAATTGAATATTTTGTCCTTATGGATGAAATATATGAGTGGTCTATTAGACATTTCTTAATCTAGGTAAGAAGAAAAGCTTCAGGATGGTTGGGACTTGGAGGTGATGTTTGATTGGAAGAGGAATGAAGGTATTTTCTGCAGTCAGCGAAGTGTTCAATATCTTGGTTAGTATGTTGGTCACATGTTGTATACATTTATCAAAACTTGTCAATGTGTTCACTTAGTATACATACATTTTACTGTATGCTAGTTTTATCTCAATAAAATATATAATAAAGTGTTACATCTCTAATAAAATTACATAATAACTCTCCATCATTCCTATTGCAAAATATATTATATTATATTATAATATTCTATAATATTTTTCCAAGACATACCCCCACTTAACCCAAGCTTGCTTTTTGTTCTCATCTCATACCACTTCCCACTGGAAAACTGCAGTTTACTCCAATCACACTTGCTTATATTCCAATTCTTTCAACATGTCAAGAAACTCCCAAATCAAGCTTTTTTCATTTAATCCTCATTCTATCTGCAATATTCTTCCCCTAATGTTGATAACATTAAAGATAATAATAATATTTAACATTGCAAGTTAATGTCATAAGTTTCATGCTTTAGTAGGTGTGTACTATTATCATTACCTTTTTATAGATGTGGAAGATGTAGCATGAGCTATTAGTTAAACTTTCCAAAGTTGTCCAACTAGTAAGTGACAGAGCCAGCATTCAAAAGCAAGAAGTTTGGTTCCAGAAAAAAATGTCTAACCAGATATAGACGTTACTACCTACTCCCATTCATTCAGGTCTCTGTTCAAATGTTACTTTGTCAAGAGGCATTCTAAATCTCAGTCCCATTGTCCCTTAATGCTCTCTATCTTCTTATTACAACTTATATTTATCAAAACTGTATTAACACAACACATTATGTTTATGTATCTACTTATCTACCACTTCTACTAGAATTTGAGCTGTGTAAGAGCTAGGACCTCAACTATTTTATTATCAGCTAGACCCACAAGGCCTAGAATAGTGCCTGGCTAATTGTAGGCATTATTTGCGGACATTGAATTAATTCTGTGGAACAGCTCTATAGAGTCGGTACTATTACATCAATTTTAAAGAAAAATAAATTTTAAAATAACAGAGCTCTGCTTAATGTCACACAATGATAAGTTAATGATCATCTTGGGAGTAATATGAGAATGGTTTTATGTAATATAAAACACTGTACTGTTAACCTTTTCCAAATATCATTTGTTAATATAATTGTATCTGTCTTCTTAATTGGTCTAAGCCTATCAAATTATTCCATGATGGTCTCTGGCCTATGGAAATTCATATGACATTAATTTTCTCATAGTTCTATAAAATAATTTCTCCTATCCTTTAGGTCTTGATTTTTAATTTTTTTTTAATTTTTTGTGGTACGTGGGCCTCTCACTGTTGTGGCCTCTCCCGTTGCGGAGCACAGGGTCCGGTCGCGCAGGCTCAGCGGCCATGGCTCACGGGCCCAGCCGCTCCGCGGGATGTGGGATCTTCCCGGACCGGGGCACGAACCCGTGTCCCCTGCATCGGCAGGCGAACTCTCAACCACTGCGCCACCAGGGAAGCCCTAGCTCTTGATTTTTTTCAGCTTTATTTTGTGTTCTGATATTTCCAGAGACACCTGTTTTGTCAGCCTGATAAAATGAGAAGTCTAGTGAAACTAGCACGAGGCATAGTGCTGGCATAATACAAGAATATTCTGTAACGTTTAGATACTTTACATAGAAGACAAACTGTAGAAAGCTGATGTAACCAACCATCCCGAGCCTAGTGGGATTCTCAATGACCTCCAATACTTTGGAACCACATCTGCACATGGCAAGTTCTTCTTTCATTGTGAAAGTCAAAACCTCTGAAGAAAAAGAAGCAGAAGTACATTTATTCATCAATACATGAGACAATGATTAAAAGCAAAGACTATTGCCAGTGATTATTACCATTCTTTTCTGTGGAGTTGTTTTCATCCTTCCCCTCGTTCTATAGCCTCCAAGTTTTCTCAGTCTTCCTAAACTACCAAACATTTCTCTGAAGGAAGTAAATCCCTTTCAGTTGCGAAAGGACATACAGCATATCCTGCAGAGGTATCACAGTTTAATACTCTCAAGTGAGAATGCATCACTAGCACATATTATTAAAACCAAGGTACGAACTGTGAGAAGAGGTTTGAAAAACAGTTTGTTAGGTTTTTAAATTGCAGTTGTCCATGAATCAACCAATGGTTCATAAGGACAATTTGAATTTTCTGTTAGAGACTCTGGGTCCTTTTTGACTAATCTATCACATTTTAGCAGGCTGTCACCCTGTTTAAGCTTACAACCCAGGCCCTATTCTATTTTTGTGGCCTGAGGCTCCAAAAATGATTTGCTTTTAGAGCTCTTGCAGTGCTCTTCTGGCCAGCTTGGTTTGTCTTGCTACCGTCACTCTTTGCTGATCCATGGTGCTGCCACCTAAGGGGGACGAAGGCACGTCTCCAGTAATGCCACCTCATGCTTCTAGTGAGGGAAGAAAGTCTTCAGCTCAAGAGGCTACATGTTTGTGGTAGGATCCCTTTGCCAGAAGGGTTAGGCTTTTAAATCAAACACTTTGAACAGAAAAATTACAAGTGAAAAATGTACCTTTTTAGAAAATATCTTGTATTTCTGCAGTTTGACTATTTCCATTTCTTTCCAGATAACAGTGGAAGATTAATTTTATTTTAAATAGAGTGAATCAATTACCTGATTTTTAAAATAAAGTATTCAGTAACACTAAAGAAATTTCTCTTTGAATTTTGTTTTGTTTTGGTTTTTCATATTAAGGTATATAAAAGAAGATGAAAGATAAAATTTACAAGGTAGATATCTTTTTATGTCCAGGTCCCAAAAGGGAAATTAAAATAAAGAGTCAAATATCACTTACCATTATAAAAGAAAATAGATGAAATATGACATAGAGAGAAACAAATGTAACATGTGCCTGTCTCGGAGAACACGCTGTCTGGTCAGTAACACCTGGCTGTCACCACAGTTAATGACAATGCCATCATGATTGGCATTGCCATCAAGGATTGTTTGGAGTCCATTCTAGAACATAAATGGAAGTGAGTTTCAATAACTGATCACATAGAAGGATGGAAGCATGGACCCACATCTAGTTGTGGAATTGTGTTGTACATAAATAAGCAAAATTTATAGATTCTAATTGAATTCTGGGAAACAGTTATCAAAACATTGGCATAAGAAATCTTAATGAGCAGTGAACTGGGAATGACTGGGGCACTGTAGCTCCCCAACATTTCAAAGAACAAAGTACAACATTGGATAAGAGCCTTCTGGTCAAATCTAGGAGGAGGCACAGTGGAGTTAATAAAGTGAATTCAAAAGAGACATGGCTACAATACAATTTCTGTCATTGTTCAACTTGGAAGACTTCTCAGAACGTGCAGCTTGTGGAGCACCTCTGCACCATGTGCTTCCCCGGTACCTGTGGTCTGTGTCCTTCAGGCTTCTAAAACAAAATACCACACACTGGGCAGCTTATAAACAACAGAAATTTATTTATCACGGTCCAGGAAACTGGAAGTCTATCCGTTGCTTCTTCCTATGGAAAACAATTTTTTTTTGTCTATGCCTCCGTTAATGGCTTGATGTATTTTTACCTATTAGCAGATATAAAAATATTCTAGTTTCTCAGTAAGTTTCCTTTGTGCTTTCTTATATTCAGATGGCTCCTAACATAGGTATTTTTTTTTTAGAAAATATCCATTTTCCCCTATGTTTTATATTCTGAAGTGAGACTCATCTGCCAGGAAAATAGTCCATTATGAGTGACAAAACATAACTGCTGGCATGAAAATGATCTGAGACAATAATTTAAGCAACTGAGAATCACATACTAAGTCACACTGCAAAGAAATAATAGGAAAAAACAAGGGTTAAAAAAACATCTAAAGTGTCAAAAATAGATTTTAAAAAATCTGGTCAATTAGGGAAGGGAGGGGCAAAATATATTTGGATAAGAATTGGTTTCATTATTTTAAACATTATAATGTATTTTTCAATTTTGATTACCCTCCACATAACCAGATTCTCTGTTAGGAATTTGAGATTTTGCAGTATTAAAGACAGACACCATCTCTGCCCTTATTCTGCTTAGAATCTAATATGGATGACAGTGACACACAAATACTTACCAGTATGAAGAAGGTTCCGAATGATTATATAGTATTCAGGTAACATAGTACCAGGGAAAATGAACAGGATTTCTTTCTCTCTCTCTCTGTCTCCCTTGTTTTTTTTTCTTTTTGGTGGAGCATGATATTTAGTCTGAGAAGAAAAAGATAACTAGGGAAAGGCTGGAGAAAATATCAGTTATTGGCTGGGAGACAGCATATTGCCAGAAAGAGCAGCTTTCATATAGATTCTCAGGTGGGGAGGATCATATCATTTTCAAAAAAGAAAAAAAAAGAGTGTCAGTGCTTGTGAAGAATAAGTGTGGAATAAGTGTGGAATATAAAAGCCAGATCATTTAAGGAATTTTAGAACTAGTTCAAGACTTTGGACTTTATTCTAATTATTATGAAAAATTTGGAGGGGTCGAAGTTCACATTTCCTTTATAGAATTATCAGGTAGAACACAATGATATAAATTGGTTGGAGAGTTAACAATGGATGATGACGACCAGTTAGAGGACATTATTTAAGGTGAAGGATGTTGGAAGATCTGACTATATTTAATGCAACAGAGAGCAAACATTCATGGTCATTCATTTATTATAGTGCTAAATTATAGAATAATTTGAACCATATTGGATCTTTTAAAAAGAAAAGCAAGGTTTATTATAGTTTTAGAATACAAACTGCCTGCCAAGTTTTTGATGAATAGAGAATATAAAGTACCTAGCACTGAGCGGGAGATAACTTGAGAACAAAGATTAAAAAAAAAGATCACATGACAAAATTATTTTAAGGCCATTTGGGACTCTAAGTTGTGATGAGGACTAGGTACTTTTATATGCTTTTCTTATTTACTTTTCATTTATTTTTATTTCTCTAATATTTAATACTGTTCTTGTATAGTATAAATACATGTGTGTAAATATGTGGATCATGAATAAATGCACGCATACATAAATAAATGAATTAATAGTAGATGAATGAACCCAAAATTAAATACTTTGTCAGAATATAGGTGTCCAATTTAAACAAGATGTTCTAAAAAGGAAATTTAAATAAGGTTCTCATGGTTCTGGTTTAGTCAAACCTGTCTGTATTAAACACACACTTACTGTATTAAACTTAGAGCACATTTTAACTGGGATATTGAAGAACTAGTACGTGCCCAGAAGGAAATCATGGTGATCCAAAAGACTCCCAGTTTGGAGAATCAGAAATGTTTTACTTTTTTTTTTAAGCATTACTAATGTTTATTCTTTCACTTGTCTACAAATATACATTTATGGGAAGATTACTTGCCCTTATGATGTAAAAAAGCTAGAAGGAGCAGTGCTTCCAACTTAACAACATATACTGGATAATCTGTAAAATCACAGCTTTTCTTGAATTCATCGGAGAGCTGAGGCCACAGTGAAACCAACTAACTTCAAGTTGAAGGGAAGGTAGGCATCCCTAAGAAGCGATTGCACAAGAGGACTTGCTCATCTGGAGCAGCTGCTGTTGGATTTCTGGATGATGTCACAGACTGTGGGAAGAACTGAGCTAAAATCTTTAACAGAATTCTTGTGGCTGCTTGTGGACTAGTATGAGAGCAAGGACGTTCTGAGCTGCACAAACACGAGGGGGATTTCTGCCCACTCGAAGCCTCTTTTTCAAGGACCTCACTGAGGGTCCCCAAGAAAAATTGGAGCAAGGCTAGAGAACTGAGGAAACCTCCCTTTGAGACAGACCTGATGGAGGAGAACAGGAAGGAATTTTAGAACTAGTGAGCTAGAATTGGAGCTGCAGGAAGGGAGAAGCCCTTGCATCTCCTGTATCATCCTGCAGCAGATGGAGGAAAAGCAGCTAATTTCCTCACCCTCAGTACAAGGATGAAGACACATTGCAGCTGAAGGATGGGAACAGTAAACCTATGTGCAGAGTTGGGGCAGGGTCACACCCAGAGCCCAGATCGTTAATGGAAAGGGTCCCTGAGAAGACCTCCTGTGGAGACCTAGAACTCCAATCATCCATTCAGTGCTTCTCAACTCTGAATCCCTCCTTCCTTGTCCTGTGTGATACAAGAACATTATTTTTTCCCTGAAAGAACACTGGAGAAGGAAGGGGCTCTCTTCCTGGTTCTGGCAGGCTTTGCTTCCTTTTGTTTCAGTGGGGGAGGCTGGTGTGCAGACCCTTGATAGAGCTCACCCCAGTGAGTGTTGGTGACATTCTGCAGGTGTCTTCACTGAGCGCTTCCTGTGTAACAATGCCCCCACAGGTACCTTTTTTGATCCTTCTGTGGGAGCCCTAGGCAGCTTCCTAGAAAGTTTCACAGCACCCTCCCCTCTGCTGGCATCTTCCCAGTGACTTTCTGGTGAGCCCAGCTGGTGCCGAGCCAAATTCCCTGCAAGTTCTTCAACACACCCAGCTGACAGCTTGACAGCTTCCTGGTGAATTTCTTGCCCACCCACCTCAGCCTGTTATATGCTTCTTGGAAAAAAAAAATCACTGCCTGACACTCCTGGCCCACAGTTCTCTGTCTACCATCCTCAAATCACCAGTCTTCCAGGGGTAGATATTTAGCTTGTCAGCCCTGGTTTGTAGTTCTCAACGCACCTGCTTCAGTCCACTGATTGCAGATTAGCTCTGACCAAGGCCATCTCAACAAATGTATATTCTGGAAGCCCATACACTCCAGCAAAATCTGAATCCTAGGCTTGGAGAGGATTATCCTCTTCAACGCCTATGTCTTCCTGGGGTATTCTCTCTCAGCAGTAGATGATTCTTTAGAGTTTTCTTTTATTCCCTTTTGATAGTCAACTCCTTGAAAATATTTCATAATTCTTTCATATTATTATGTGGTTTCCATTTCCTGACTGGGCCTTAAATGATACAGAATTGGTACTGTAAGTGGTCCCAGAAGATAGGTTCACAAAGATGAGATTTGGGATTGATTTAATCCTGCTTTTGGGATTGAGCCCAAGAGATAGACTGGACCATTTATTAATTTCTTACCTCTCAGCTCCAAATGCACCAAATCGCCCTGTTTGTGACACTGGAACACTGGAAAAAAGAGAAGTTTGACAGCAGAGGGCACTGGAGGGACACTCATAGAGAATGAGACTTTTCATCCTGGTTCAAAAGTGTTTTATTCAAAAAAAAAAAAAGTGTTTTATTCTTTCTGCTGCTGGGAAGTTGGATTAGTATGACTGACACCAGGGAGAGTGGACCCTCGTGAATTTCAGCAGCACTCTCACAGTTGGGTTTTACAGACTAGTTGGTTTTCTGGGTGGGTCAGCAACGCCACTTACAGGCAACTTCCCAGCAAGACCTGAAGCCCCAGCAGACTTCCTCCTGTTTTACGCAATGGAAAGTTCCACAGATGCCTCACCTGACTTCCCTGAGGCAAGTCCAATGGCTCTACCCAAGAGCAACATCTGGGCAAGTTCCACAGGTTCTCCATCAGATTTCCTGGCAAATTTAGCAGAGACCCATGTGGACAGATTCACATTGAATTACATGGATGGTCCTGCAGACTTCAGTTTCCTGATTCTGCAAGCTCCCTGGCCAGCTTCTCGGGGTGTTTAATATACCTTTCTTCTTCCTCAGTTTGCTGCTTCCCAGTGGCTTTCTGATGAATACAATTTCCACCCTATTTAGCTTTCCAGCAACTTCAGAAGTACCCCCACAAACAGATTCACAGCAAATTTCTTCAGCACCCTAGAAAGTGGCTTCCTGCTCACGTAATGTAGTCTTCTGGTACACTAGTGGGGAATTTCCTACATGCCATTCCCAGTTCATACTTCCTTGCTCACCAACCTCATCCCACAAGTACTCTGGTGCCAACTGGTGGAAAAAAGTTTGCCTGGGAGTAGCTCAAGAGACTTGTCCATTCTTCAGTGGGTTGCAATCATACACACTTCAACAATGACTGGATTCCAGCCTTGGAAAGCACCCATACTTCAATGTTTGTTTCACTCTTGGATACTTCCCCTCAACCCAAGGATATTCTCTTGAGATCTCTTTATCTCTTAGTAATATTTAATTCCTCGTTCATAGTTAATCATTCCTTATGTGAAAAATTCCCATTTCGTATTACTCTGAGGCATCTGTCTACTGACTGAAACTGACTAATACATTCAAAAGGTGAGTACCTGAGTCTACTTTCAAGATGGCAGAGTAGAAGACTTGAGCTCACTTCCTCTCACAAAAACACCAGAATCACAACTAACTGATGAACAAGCATCAAGGAAAAAGACTGAAACCTACCAAAAAAGATATTCTACATCCAGAGACAAAGAAGAAGCCACACTGAGATGGTAGGAGGGGCACATATGTGATACAATCAGATCCCATACCTGCTGGGTGGGTGGCCCACAAACTGGAAAATAGATATATTGCAGAGATTCTCCCACAGGAGTGAGAGTTCTGAACCTCACGTCAGATTCCCCAGTCTGGGGGTCTGGCATTGGGAGGAGGAGCCCCCAGAACATTTGGCTTTGAAGACCAGTGGGGCTTGATTTCAAGAACTCCACAGGATTGGGGAAATAGAAACTCCACTCTTGGAGGGCACATAAAGTCTTGTGTGCACCAGGACCCAGGGAAAAAGCAGCGACTTCATAGGAGCCTAGGACAGACCTACCTGCTGGTCTTGGAGTGTTCTGGGGAAGCAGGGGGTGGCTGTGGTTCACTGTAGGGACAAGGACACTGGTGACAGAGATACTGGAGAGTACTCTTTGTATGAGGTGTCCTGGAGGCTGTCTTTTTGACACAAAGACCTGGCCGCACCCAACAGCCTGTAGGCTCCAGTGCTGGGATGCCTCAGCGAAATAACCAACAGGACAGGAACACAGCTCCATCCATCAGCAGACTGGTTGCCTAAAGTCTTCCTGACCCCACAGCTGCCACTCAACACACCCCTTGATATGGTCCTGACCAATAGAAGGACAAGACCCAGGTCCACCCACCAGTGGGCAGGTACCAGTCTCTCCCGCCAGGAAGCCAGCACAAGCCCCTTAGACAGGCTCATCCACCAGGGGCCAGGCACCAGGAGCAAGAGGAACTGCAACCCTGCAGCCTGTGGAATGGAGACCACAAACACAGAAAATTAGACAAAATGAGATGGCAGAGGAATATGTTCCAGATGAAGGAATAAGACAAAAGGCAAGTGCCTAACTAAAATTGATGTTGAATCAAAGAAACATAGAATGCCTTCCCCTTGCTCCACTACTTCAGTCAGCATGTATCAAGTAACAAATGGATATGGGGATGTATGTATGCATTTAGCTGATTCCCTTTGTTATACAGCAGAGACTGACACAACATTGTAAAGCAATTATACGCCAATAGAGATGTTATAAAAAAAATAGCACATCTACACAAAGAAATGAAGAATGGTGGATATGGCATAAATTAAGAGAATAAAAATAATTTTTTCCTCCTTTTTATTGCTCTTAAATATGACTGTCTAAAAAATAGCAACATTTGTCTGTTTATAGCATATGTGAAAGTAAAATGTAATACAAAATTAGTACAATGGGTAGGAAGAATGTATTGGAGTACATTGTTTGAGGTCCTTAGATTACAGCAAAGGTGTCATAATGTTATTTGAATGTATATCACAATTAATTAAATACATATATTGCAAACTCAAGAACATCTATTGAGGGGACATATTAATTTTAAAATTGTTCTAACTAATAAGCTAATTGTAGATACAAAATAAACTAATAAAAGAATACTCAGTCCAAAAGACGCAGAAAAAAGTAAAAGAAAGAAACAAAGAACAGATGAAATGAACAGAAAACAGCTAGGAAGATTTTAATTCGACCATATGAAAAATCACATTAAATCTCAATGATTTAAACCAAGGGTTAGCAAATTACAGTCCAAGGGCCAAATCCAGCTGTGCCCATTTGCTTGCATATTGATTATGGCTGCTTTTGCATTACACTGACAGAATTGATTAGTTATGACAGAGACTTAATGGCCTGGAAATATGAAAATATTTATGATCTGGTCTTTTATAGAAATGTTTACCAACCTCTGTTCTAAGCACATCAGTGAAAAAAACTGAGGAGATTATTAGTTTAAATTAAAAAGGCGAGAATCAATTACATGCTGTAAACCGGAAAGCCACTTTCAATATGAAAATATATACAGGTTAAAAGTAAAAGAATTGAAAAATATACACTAGACAAACACAATCAAAATTTTAAAAAGAATCATAGTGGTGTACATACATTTAATATATACATACACACACATTATTTTTTGACTGTTCATGGTAGAATCAACAAAGTATATCATATCCTAGGCTATAGGATTGAAAATATATAAATTATGTTCTCTGACTACAGTGAAAGTAAACTAGAAATCATGAACACAAAAATACATGCAAAATGGACAAATACCTGGGATTTACACTCTACATTTAAAAATAAACTATGGATCAAATGCTAATCACAGAAAGAAACAAAAATATTTTGAATTGAAGGATAATTGAAATGCAGCATATAAAATTTATGGGATAACACTAAAGTGCTTTTGGGGGGAGTTTTATAGCTTTAAAGTTATCAAATTATTGATTTAAGTTTCCATTGTAAGAAGCTAGGAAAAGAACAAAATATATGCAAAAGAAGCAGAAAAAATGGAATTAAGATCAGTGCAGAAAATGGAATTAAGTACCAAAAATAAATTGGTTTTCAATACACTGTCAGAAAATAGTTGGAAATTACAATGAAAAAGACTACAATAGCATCAAAATTATGAATACTTACATTTAAATTTCACTAAATAAGTGTAATACCTGAACTATGAAAACTATAAAATATTAGTGAGAAAAATTATAGAAGACCTCAATAAGTGGAGAAATATACTATGTTCTTGGATCAAAGGGCTCAGTCTATATTTATTGTTTGTCCAAAATTCTTGCAGGTACTGGAAACTTCATGGATCTGACAATCTAAAGGGAGATAGGTTAATAGATAAATGATAGATAGATAAACGATAGGTAAATAGATAAATAATATATATGTGCATGTGTATATAATTTCAGAGAGCAATAAGTGATATGGAGAAAAACATTTACATATTTTACTTTGTTTAATAATCTAATTCTATGATGACTAATGTTGCTTTCAGAAAGCAGCTTTTTATTTGTTATTCATATAAGAATGGTGGCCGGCTGTGGATTCAAGTAAGGCAGGATGCTCTGCCCTTATTCATTGGTATATTAAGTTTTTAATCATCAAAGGACCTACAGAATCAATACATTTCCTAGAATGGAATTAGTAAATATTCTCTTAAATTAGATATATACTTCCACAGATTTCTAAAAGAGAAAACAGATACTCTTTATAGTTGAAAGAATGTGTCCACTTCATAGTATTTTACCTTTTTGGCAGTGACTTTAGGTAAATATATTAAAGATCTATATTTATGTCTATGTTTATGGATGTTTCCTGAGTCTCTTTTACAAGGAAAAGAGTAAAACAAAAATATACAAAATCTAATCATTTATATGAACTGATATGCATGAAAGATATTTTTTTATCTACATGCAGATGGAGAAAATTTGTGTGTGTGTTTTCACAGGGTCTATATGCAGATCAGAGAGATGAAGAATGGAGGCCTGATGGGTCATCTATCCTGTCCTTGTCTTCTGGACAGGTTTTGAGTTTCTAGAGAAAGAGGAGGGTTTATAAAATTCAAAGCACAAGCAGAAGTGAGTCACAGAATTGTTGGGAAGGTATTCTTTCTTATTCCACCAAAGACTTACATGCATATCTGGAGCACAGAAGATGGGGGCAGGGAGGGGAGGTGGCAATAGCTGAGAACTGTTTGTTCCTATGTAGCAGCAGGAGCACTTGTGGCTTCCAGGTGAATGGTGTTCTAATGAAGGACAATGGCCGGCTGCCAACCTAAAATGAGTTTCAATCAATAAATATTTGAAAACAGTTTTGAAGAGGCCATCCAGGAGATCCTTAAAAACAAACAAAACAAAAAAAGAGCAAATATAATCACGGCAGGCCCTGTCTTTCATTGCTTATGGCAATAGTGAGTACAATGTATACGCTCTCCTAATATCCCCACATTTTACCTCACTGATAATTATATGATTAATTGTGTGATTAGTTGTTTAACATTAGTCTCCTTTACTAGAATGCAGTGTCCTGTAAGGATAGACACCATGACTGTCTTTTTCATTGAGTTAGCCCCAGAAAATATCACAGAGCCTAGCCCATTGGTTGAATGAATGAATGCTCTTCCTGAATTTAAATTTGGAGTTTCAAAAAAAGTAGTAGATGTATATTCTCTATGTAAAGATATTGACCTAATGGTGGTGGAAAAGATTGACTTTGTATGGAAAATCTTAGAGGTCTGAAAAGGGAGACAATCTGAATATGAAGCACAGATGGTCTTCGAGTTTTTCATGCCAAACTTGGAGTTTGGGGGATGACTTATTGTTTGGCTGCAACTAGCAAGCAGATGGTCTACCTTGTAGAGACTGCCATTTAGTTCATCTGCTGAAGGGATTCCTAAAGTAGATTTCTTCGATGTCTGTCACTGCACAGGATTTCTCAGGCTTCCTCACGTACCTCCTCTGATTTTTTCAGTTCCAGAAACTTCTTTATAGGAACACTGTGGCTGTCTTTCAGCAACTCTAGTGATAAGATAACATTGGATTTTACCCTCCATTTCTAAGTTTCTTGACATTTATTTTCCCTCTGTTGGTGCTTTCAACCCCTGCTATCTCCCTTAGTTGCCTGCTAATCTTTTCTGATGGTTACAATCCTGATGGACACCACAGCTCTCCACACAGACTCTTATCTGCTCCAGCAACACCCACCCTCACATCTTTTGCTACTGTACGTTTTAAAAAACCGTATGTTCCAGAGTATCAGGAAGTTCTGTCAAATTTTATGAAATATTGTGAATAACATAATTGAATCCTCCTTGCTCACATCCTTTTTCTCTTTAGATTTCTGTACATCCTTATCCCAGGTGTTCCTGTGGTGCCTAGCTTCTTTTTATAAGAATAATTTTCGGAATTTAAAGAATGATTTATACAAATAATTAATTATAAGACCCACTATAAAAGAGGCATTGTTCTGTGCACTTTGAATGTAATTTCTATACTTCTTATAATAGTCTTGCAAAGTAGGAATTATTATCCCATCTTCCAGATAGGGAACAGCTGGACACTACAGGCTCCTTTTTTTTCTTTTAACTAATTAATTTATTTAATTTTGGCTGTGTTGGGTCTTCGTTGCTGCGTGGGCTTTTTCTAGTTGCAGTGAGCGGGGGCTACACTTTGTTGTGGTGCACGGGTTTCTCAGTGTGGTGGCTTCTCTTGCTGCGGAGCACGGGCTCTAGGCCCGCGGGCTTCAGTAGTTGTGGCACACGGGCTCAGTAGTTGTGGCTCGCAGGCTCTAGAGTGCAGGCTCAGTAGTTGTGGATCACGGTCTTAGCTGCCCTGCGGCATGTGGGATCTTCCCGGACCAGGGCTCGAACCCGTGTCCCCTGCATTGGCAGGCGGATTCTTAATCAGGGAAATCCCCTACAGGTTCCTTTTGACAGAGTTCACATCCTACACTTTTGGGAGGCAATGTGTTGTCTCTGAGAGATCCTGGGAACAAATTCTGAGGAAACAGTTTCCTCACTCTGCACCTCTCAAAAATATGGCGGTAATTAAACTCTCCATCCTCGTCACACACAGAGAGGACGGATAATTTACAATATTACTTCTTGGTATTCTGGAAAATACAAGAAGAGTTGTCAGGGTTTCCTCTATCCAAATAACTAGTAGGTAAGCCCCCAAATTTCCCTAGCTTAACTTCAAAGAAGATTTTGGGGGTTTTGTTGTCGTTTGTTTGTTGCTTTCAGTTACTCCAGCATCTTTATAATGAAATTACATCGATCTCACGGCTGGATGTAGGCAGCCAGATGAGGGCGGCCGTGGAGACCCCGCCCTGCTCAGGCACTGGCCGCCCCTCAGAGCAGCTCCATGACAGCAGCCACCGTGCTCCACCCAAAGGTGAAGGTGCCGACCAGCACGGAGACCACTCCCCAGGCCTCCAAGCAGCACTTAACTCGGGGTCCTATGGGCTCCATACTGATGGCACAGATGAGGCACAGACCTGGGAAGATAAAGAAGGAGCTGACGCCGCCGCCGATGCCGATGATCTCGCCGAGGTCGGGCAGCAACAGGGCCAGGGCGAGCGTCACGGTGACCCACAGGACGATTAGCAGTATCGGACCCATGGTCCCTAGGACACGGCCAGGGCCCGGGGCCCACATGCCCAGCAGCAGCCCCTCCTCCAGAAATCCTGCATCGCCAGCCTCCCCAGGAAGAGCACGGTGGGGTAGACAGTCACGTGGGAGACAGAGGAGAGGACTCGGGCAACGATGATGACCACCAACCACATTATTGCCTGGGTAGGACATCAGAATGTCAGCAGAAGCTTCTGTCCCGAAGGTCAGGAAGTCATAAACTCCTGTTGGGGAGTAGATGAGGCAGCAGGCCAGCAAGGACAGCACAGAGACCAGGGCCCAGTGCCCAAGATTTTGGTCACAGCTGAGAACATAACTGGGTTTGATCTCATGGCTGTTGTCTTCAGGAAGTAAAAGCAGCATCAAATTTATGTTAGTGGGCTTCCCTGGTGGCGCAGTGGTTGAGAGTCCGCCTGCCGATGCAGGGGACGCGGGTTCGTGCCCCGGTCCGGGAAGATCCCACATGCCGTGGAGCGGCTGGGCCCGTGAGCCATGGCCACTGAGCCTGCGCGTCCGGAGCCTGTGCTCCGCAACGGGAGAGGCCACAGCAGTGAAAGGCCCGCGTATCGAAAAAAAAAAAAAAAAAAAATTTATGTTAGTGTCATGCCTTTGACACTATAGTGCAGCTTTATTCACATCTCGGCTTAATCTGTCTTAAAAATATTCTCTACACTAACACCTGATAGAAATTTCTAAATACATTTCTAAATATCATGTCATGTTTATGTAAAATCCTTCTGTGGTTCTCATTTACCGAGCACAGACTTTTTTACTAAGATGTACAAGATGCTTCAGAATTTGTAGCCCACGGGGTCTCCACACAAGTAACACCCCCTCATTCAGTTCCTAACTTTTGTGTTCCAGCCATGAGTAAGATTTCGTTGTTCCTGTATATCATGCTATGTTTGCATACACTGTTCTTTTTATTCCCATCTTGCCTCATTTTTGTCCTCAGGAGCAACTGTTACTGATAGAATTAAATCATCCTTCATGTGTGTTAGGTATAAAGCAGTTGGGAACCTCTGCATATGGATTTCTACATAATTATGGCATTGTTAACATTCTATAGTAATTATATGTTGACCCGACTTCTCTCTTTACTAGGTTAAACTTCCTCCTTTATACATGCTTGTATCTGAGTGCCTGGCACAGAGTTGATAATAAGTTGTTAGTAATTGAATCTGTGAATGTTGGAATGTTTTCCAGAAAGATGGCTTGCTCAATATCCTTCCTTCTTTTCTTTTTTAAGATATGCATCAAGATTAAGAAGTCCCAGTATTTGAGGTTTTGTTTCCTTAAAGAAAGGAGACTGTAGAAAAACAAAATGATCTTTATCAATACAGTGCTGCCAACTCCGTCCTGCTACCATGAACTTGATCAACTTTAAAATACTTTAAAGTGTTCCAAACACCAACACAAATACCAAAGAATGGAAGAGGAAGCAACCTGGTATAATTATGTTCAAAAATGGCAAACCAGGGCATTTTGAGAGATGAGTGGATTTGATGGCATTTAGAACTTGATGTGTGCACAGTAAGGAAAAAAAATTCTTACTATCGCAATAAGTATTATCTAGGGCTCTATTTTCAGTTCATTAAATTCAGCTCCAAAAGAGAATCTCAAAGGGCACATTCTCAACCAAGGTTTGCAAATTGCACAGTCCTTCTTTAAAGGCTCCTTTTCACTTGAGCGGGGAACACTTCACCACAGTGATTCCTAGTTTCCAGTAATGTGCTCACTGCCTCAGCTGTTTCATCTTTATGTTAATACCAAGTCTGTTTGATGGGACTGACATACTGTCTTTTGAAATAGCAGGCAGGTCACAGAGAAGGCCATTTCTTAAAACAACAGTCATTCTAAAGCCACAGAAGGATTTGTATCATCCACAATCCTACCCCTGGGTTACAAACAATACTTGGCATTTGCATCAGACGATTGCATGAGTTGAGGATTGCGTGCGTGGTATTGGGGAATCTTGGAAGGTGTCTATGGACACTAACGGAGGCAGCCAAAATTGTCATCTGGTTGTTTCTATGAGGGGAGGGAAAATCCAAAAGTTTTTAATTCAACATTTGAATGAATTGAGAAATGAATAGAAAATGTTACAGAGAGACCAGCTTCCATTCCCAATTTGCCTATAAGGCCCTCTCCTTTCCTAGTAGCAGAATTTGTCCTATGTTCTTGAATTTGAGACAATTAGAATAGTTGTTACAGATTAATGAACTAGAGTTTGAATTATTTTTTTAAAGCAATAGATAAAACATTTATCCATAAGAATTTGGAAGATGCTATTGAATATATTTCAGAAATTAAATAATGTAGCCAATATTTACTAAAAGTCTACTACATATCTGGTAAAGTAATAGGAACAGGGAATAGAAGGATGAATTTCCTTTTCATTGTCCTTACACAACTCACAGTTAAGCAGAAAAATGGAGAAGCACATTTATAAACCAACAGTTATCATTTGAAAGCTACACATTATATTATATCCTTTATATACTAGTTTAGGAAATACAAATTCATGTATATACTAGACTTGTATATAAAGGATATCACATAGTATATATTCATTTTTGACTGACACCTTTCACTTAGGACGATTATTTTGAGATTCATCCATTAGTACCATGTATCAATAGTTCTTTCCATTGTTTATTGCTGAGTATATTCTTTTATATGATTTTTACCACAGTTTGCTTACTGATTCACCTGTTGAAGGACATTTAAGCTGTTTCTAGTTTTGGGATAATACAGGTAGAACTACTGTAAATATTCATGTACAAGTTTTTCTATGCACATGCTCTCCTTTCTCTTGAGTAAATATCAAGAGTGGAATGGCTGGATCATATGGTAGATGCATGTTTGGCATTTAAGAAACTACCAAGTTGTTTTACAAAGTGATATATATATATATATATATATACACATATATATACATACACACACATATATACACATATATATACATATATATCATGTATATATATTTATATACTTACATAAACATATTTATTGATATATAAGTTTACTTATATACCTATATAAACTTATATACTTATAAATATACAAGTTTAAATATCTGAGTTTTTACTCATATATATGAGTTTATATACTTATGAGTATATATACTTCTATATAGAGAGATAGAGAGAGTTTAATAAATTGGCTCACGCTGTGAGAGGGGCTGGCAAGACTGAAATCTGTAGGGCAGGCCAGCAGGCTGAAAACTTAGGCAAGATTTCTATTTTGCAGTTTTGAGGTAGAATTCCTTCTTCGGGAAACCTCAAGTCTTTGATCTTAAGGTCTTCATTGGATTGGATGAGGCCCATACATATTATAGAAAGTAATTGTCTTTATTTAAAGTCAACTGGTTGTAAAATAAATAAATAAATAAGTCCACTGATTGTAAATGTTAATCACATCTAAAAATACCTTCAAAACAACACCTGGACTTGTGTTTGACTAAACAACTGGGCACCATAGTCTACTCAAGCTGACACATAAAATTAACAATCATGTAATACAATCATTTACACACCCATACACATCCACACATACAATCACATTACTCCCTCTAAGAAAACAATTTAGAATCACATTTAGTATCTGACTCCAACTTTAAGTAAAGAATTTTGAGAAGATTTTCATTTTTCTCAGTTAGGTCAAAGGTAGCTCCTGTTCACCCTGTATCCTACAGTTAAATAAAACATACAACCACTGAAAAACATTTCAAAACATAGAGGTCCAGGGAGAATACCATTAAAGCTCCAAGGATGGGCAAAGAAAATACAGTGAGTGTGGGTGTACAGAAGACTACACATACTACTTGCCTAAGGTGGGCAATAATCCGTCCTCTGATACGAGTTCCTTGGTCTCACAATCTGGCAACGTAGAGTTTTGCTCCCTGGGATAATTGTATTTATCTCTACCCATTCAATGACATAACCCAGGGCATTTTAAGTGGATATAATAAGGGACAGGAAACCATCTATTTCAACTGGGTAGATTATGCAGTCCCAGGAACTGTTTTGCAGTTAAAAAAACAGGCTGTTGTACAAAATTGTTTAAAGTTTCTCAGGTATAAATGTAGCACCCTACTAGGCAGGTAGTCAATTTGATTATAATAAGCACTATGAATTAGAAACTAATTACAGAATGTTATAAGTCCATAACTGTTGAATATGAATCATGTGGTGGTTTCTTTTTCTAAGCAATAGTCTTCCATCCTTTCCATCTTTTCCTATAGCCCTCAGAGTAATTACACCCATTCTTGTTGTACCTAGAGACGATGTAAAATAATAGGCAGAGGTGACAAAAGCATAGTTCAACATTTTCCTGTCGCAAGGATGCATCCCATAAAATGGAAGCAATTATTGCTTCTGCCTTGTGCAGTCAAGAGCAGGAGATAATGGAGGGCGGAATAGAAAGAATCAATGTAACACATTTTTATAAAAAACTCCTGTATCCAAAAATTAATCTCCACTGTACTTGTTGCCTAATTGTCTATTTGCCCATCACCTTAGAGAAAAATGTTTAAAGTCCTGGAGACGGAAGCTTATTTGATCCTCCATACTCTAGGATTGTTATCATCAGATAGCAAATGGCCTCTCTTAAAAAAAAGAAAGAAGTGCACGTAATTCTCTTTCCAATGTCAGACATGATACCTTAGATGGAAATTGATTCTTTTCTATCAGGATTCTACTGAAGACCATAAGAAACAACTAACATATCCCAACATCCTGAGATATTTCTGACAAATTCTTTACCCTTCCATGTTTGGTGTGTACATGGACTGAAATCTAGATAAAAGTGTAATCATCTCTTTTCTTAATGTGTGACCAATGGAGCTCCCTCTTACTTCTCCCTTCAAAACATCTCCTATTTATCCTATCTCAATTTGTCCCTTGTTTTGGAGTATGTTACTTCCAACCAAAAATCTTGGTCTCAATTTTTGTATATATTGTTAATTATTTGATTTGAAAGTCAATAGAAATCCAGTTCAAGCTAGCTAAAATAGGAGGATTTATTAGCTCTTTTATCTTGGAAGTTCAGGAGTAGAGAAACTTTGGGGGCTATTTGGATTTAAGATGCAAGTAATCCTGAGAACTTTCTCTTGCTCTGCTTCCTTCTAAGTACAGGCATGATTCCAGCCCACAGTAGGTGATGCAGATGCAGGTAGTCTATAAAACAAATTTGAAGAAAAAGTGGTCTGAATCATGATATGTTTTAGAAAGGACCTTGTGAGCTAAGTCAATGAGTCAACAAACAGGATGAAAATTCCTTTGCAGAAGTGGCAGGGGGATGCAGATTGAGAGTGGAAAGGAGGATAGAATAAGCAAAGGATAGGAAGACAGAAAAAAAACTTCACCTGTTACTGCTATTGTAGGTACCATATCTTATCTCTTTATGTCTCTCTTAGTGGTGTCTTATAAGAACAAATGGAGAGAATGGAACTTTCTCTGATTAACACGGGAGATGCTTCATCACTAAACATGGATCGAAGTTTGGAGATGGCTTCTTGCTTTACCCAATGAAAGTTCCTTAATCTGGGTAATGGTGGTAATTAAAATGCCAACAAAACGTGGAGGGAGGGACTCAGTCATAGACTCTGCAAATATGGACCTATAGAGCAATAAGTAGCGGTAAGGAGAAGGCTGAAGGAGCAAAACTTGTAACATATCATGTTGGATGGATTTTTTAAAAACTGTTTATTCCCTTAATTTTATTGACTGCTTTGCACTTTTCACCACTTTAAATAATGCTCTCATGCATATGCTTGAATATATATTTCAGACCTCATCTTTAAGTACTCCCTCAGAACAGATTCCTAAGCATGGATTTACTGGATCAAAGCATATAACATTTTTATACCAAAAATAAAATTGGTAAAAGAGCATAAATAGACAACACATATGCACTCACACAAAATTCACAAGGAAGCATTAGATGTCCACTCATCATCGATCAACAAAATGCAAATAAAACCCAATATTATGTTGCATATATATAGAATATATAACAAATATATATTCTGTATATAATACTATATATGTGTATGTATAAATTGTGCATGTATATACACATGTGTGTATGTATATATATATAATTGTGTGTGTGTGTGTGTGTGTGTGTGCACTTCTGGTGCTCTTTACCAACTTTTTTTTTTTTTTTTTGCCACTAAAATGTTCTCAACACATTCTCAGTATTATTGCAGCACTTTGCCAATATGGCTCAAGAGCTTTAAAACATTATTTTTCATTTTGATTTGTAAGCTCCATTAATCAGTAAAGGATATCTCTTTTCCCTAAAGTCTTTGGTATGTTTTGGGGAAAGAAAAAATTTTCAACATATATGAGTCCTACCCATACCCTCAAATTCCTGTCACACCACCCTAAACTATGTGCACTTCTTGTAATATATCATATTCTCTCTCATTCTAAGTGAAAGGAAAAGAGATGGAGGGAAGAGAAATACACTAACATCTTTAAAATAATGATTTCTGGGTAGTTAGGTTTGGGGTAATATTAATTTCTTTATCATTAACATAAAATTAACTTAATTTTAGAATCCATAAAAGTCAATAAACTAAAAAAGAAAAAAATAATCCAAATACTCAGAGAACTGAAATCGATGGCTGGGTCTAGTCCAGCTTGGGGCCTTTCTCTGACAGAAGGGCACAACACAGTGCTCTGTATTTTTTTTTGTTAGTTATAAATACTTTTAATAATATTTTTAGATAGCATAATATATCCAATATATTATCATTTCAACATGTAATCAGTATTAAACATTATTAATATTTTACATTCTTCTTTTTGGACTAAGTCTTTTTTTAATTGAATTATAGTTGATTTACAGTATTGTGTTAGTTTTGGGGGTACAGCAAAGTGATTCAGTTATACATATATATATATATATTTTTTCAGATTATTCACCATTATAGGCTATTACGAGATATTGAATATAGTTCCCTGTGCCAAATAATAAATCCTTTTCGTTTATCTATTTTATGTATAGTAATATGTATCTGTTATCCCAAACTCCTAATTTGTCCCCCCCCCACCCTTTTCCCTTTGGTCACCATAAGTTTGTTTTCTATGTCTGTGAGTCTGTTTCTGTTTTACATATAGATTAATTAGTACTTATTTTTTAGATTCCTCATATAAGTAATATCTATATTTGTCTTTCTCTGTCTGACTTAATTCATTGAGTACGATAGTCTCTAGGTCCAACCATGTTGCTGCAAATGACATTAATTTCATTCCTTTTTAATGGCTGAGTAGTATTCTGTTATATATATGTACCACATCTTCTTAAACCAATAGTCTGTTGATAAGAATTTGTGCTGTTTCCATGTCTTGGCTATTGCAAATAGTGATGCTATGAACACTGGGGCGTATGTATCTTTTCAAATTCGAGTTTTTGTCTTTTCCAGATACATGGCCAGGAGTGGGATTACTAGATCATATGGTAGCTCTATTTTTAGGGTTTTTTTTTATTATTATTAATTATTTATTTATTTATTTTTGGCTGCATTGGGTCTTCGTTTCTGGGAGCGGGGGCTACTCTTCATTGTAGTGCGTGGGCTTCTCGTTGTGGTGGCTTCTTTTGTTGCGGATCATGGGCCTAGTTGCTCCGTGGCATGTGGGATCTTCCTGGACCAGGGCTCAAACTCGTGTCCCCTGCATTGATAGGAGGATTCTTAGCCACTGCGCCACCAGGGAAGTCCACCTTTTGAGTTTTTTAAAGGGACCTCCATACTGTTTTCCATAGTGGCTGCACCAATTTACATTCCCACCAACAGTGCAAGAGGGTCCCCTTTTCTCCACACTCTCTCCAGCATTTATTATTTGAAGAATTTTTGATGATGGCCATTCTGACCTGTATAAGGTGATACCTCATTGTGGTTTTGATTTGCATTTCTCTAATAATTTGTGACGTTGAGCATCTTTTCATGTGCCTGTTGGCCATCGGTATGTCTTCTTTGGAGAGCTGTCTGTTTAGGTTTTCTGCCCATTTTTTGATTTGGTTGTTTGTTTGGTTTTTTTGATATTGAGTTGTATGAGCTGTTTGTATATTTTGGATATAAACCCCTTGTCCATTGCATCATTTGCAAATATTTTCTCCCATTTCGTAGGCTGTCTTTTCATTTTGTTGATAATTTGCTGTGCTGTGCAAAAGCTTTTGATTAGGTCCCATTTGTTTGTCAGGGTGCTCTCTATTGATGTGTCTCCAGGAGTGCTGAGAGATGGGAGAAAAGATTGTGTATTTCTCTGGGCCACTTGCTGAAATTCTTATATGGGTCTCCTTCAGGTAAACGTTGCAAGCTCTAGAAGTCATGCCTAGAGTCCCCAGGAATAACAGTCCAACTGGTTGCACCTGAAGCTAACCCCACCCCATGGCTGAGAGTTCAAAGCCAAGCATTATAAATATGCTAGATGCTGATGGAAACCAGTTGTAGATTTTCTGCTGGTGACACTTTAGTGACTTTGGACGGTGTAACAATCCTGGCTAGAAAAGTATATTTTGTAGTCAGTATCTTTCCCTTTTATGATTGTTTTATCTTTCTCCATTAAGAAAAATGTAGCAGAGCACCACTCTCTTCATGACACTCAAGATTTTATAGGCAGTGATCTGGAAAAGCAGATTCTGGGTTGGATCCCAATAGCTCCCATCTGTTGCTGCCTGATATTTCTCAAGAAGTCCCTGGGGTGGAGTAAATAGTGAGTGTTTCAGTTGTCAGTGAGTGGGGAACAACAGAACTGATGAGCAAGCCTGTAAAAAACTGAGTCACTACGATGGGGCTCAATACAATGAGGCTAGACTTACTTTTTTGAAAAAGGAGCAGTAAGCTTTCACTGTACTTGAAAGTAAAGATTTGCTTTGACCATGCAGAGAATATTGTTTCATTTTCTTTTTCATTGTTTTTATTATAATGATAAGACATGGTGTGTTTTCTTTGGATGCTGCATTGGGCATCCAGAACTTCTCAGCCTGAGCACTAAATATTCTGTGACAACAGAGATGGATTTGGGGGTTTAGAGATATGTCATGTCTGATTTACAAATATAATAAGTTATGAGAGAGCATAATTAATAAAGCAAAAAAATGACCAGGAGATATGCTAAAAGGAGTATAGTCTCATTATGTCCCATAACAATTTATTCAATTTGTTCCATTAGAAACTCATGACTGACTCAGGACACAAAAATTTAAATAGGGCTAGTAGGACCTAGAAAGAATGCAAAGCAAAATGTTTTTTTTAATTAATTAATTAATTAATTTTCTTTTTAACTGTGTTGAGTCTTCGTTGCTGCACATGGGCTTTATCTAGTTGCAGCAAGAGGGGGCTACTCTTGGTTGAGGTGCGTGGGCTGCTCATTGTGGTGGCTTCTCTTATTGCGGAGCATGGGCTCTAGGCACACGAGCTTCAGTAGCAAAATGACAAAATTATGAAAAACATGTAAACCACTAAAAAAAGCCTGAAAGGATCTAACTCAGATATTTTCTGGTTGCTACAGCTATCTAAGTATCAGCTTTCTCACCTTTGAAGGAAGGTGTTGAGATGAATGATGAAAATTTCTTGAGTGGAAATTCATCTCGTTCTAGAGAAAGGTGTCTTCCTTTTCTTTCTTTTTTTTTTAACGTCTTTATTGGAGTATAATTGCTTTAGAATGGTGTGTAGTTTCTACTTTATAACAAAGTGAATCAGATATACATATACATATGTTACCATATCTCTTCCCTCTTGCGTCTCCCTCCCTCCCACCCTCCCTATCCCACCCCTCTAGGTGGTCACAAACCACCTAGCTGATCTCCCTGTGCTATACGGCTGTTTCCAACTAGCTATCTAGTTTACGTTTGGTAGTGTATATATGTCCATGTCACTCTCTCACTTTGTCACAGCTTACACTTCCCCCTCCCCATATACTCAAGTCCATGCTCTGGTAGGTCTGTGTCTTTATTCCCGTCTTAAACCTAGGTTCTTCATGACCTTTTTCCTTTTTTTCTTTTTTCTTAGATTCCATATATGTGTGTTAGCATACGGTATTTGTCTTTCTCCTTCTGACTTACTTCACTCTGTATGACAGACTCTAGGTCCATCCACCTCACTACAAATAACTCAGTTTCGTTTCTTTTTATGACTGAGTAATATTCCATTGTATATATGTGCCACATCTTCTTTATCCAATCATCTGTCAGTGGACACTTAGGTTGCTTCCATGTCCTGGCTATTGTAAATAGAGCTGCAATGAACATTGTGGTGCATGACTTTTTTGAATTATGGTTTTCTCAGGGTGTGTGCCCAGTAGTGGGATTGCTGGGTCGTATGGTAGTTTTAGTTTTACTTTTTTAAGGAACTTCCATACTGTTCTCCATGGTGGCTGTATCTATTTACATTCCCACCAACAGTGCAAGAGGGTTCCCTTTTCTCCACACTCTCTCTAGCATTTATGGTTTGTAGATTTTTTGATGATGGCCATTCTGACTGGTGTGAGATGATATCTCATTGTAGTTTTGATTTGTATTTCTCTAATGATTAATGATGTTGAGCATTCTTTCATGTGTTTGTTGGCAATCTGTATATCTTCTTTGGAGAAATGTCTATTTAGGTCTTCTGCCCATTTTTGGATTGGGTTGTTTGTTTTTTTGTTATTGAGCTGCATGTGCTGCTTGTAAATTTTGGAGATTAGCCCTTTGTGAGTTGCTTCATTTGCAAATATTTTCTCCCATTCTGAGGGTTCTCATTTGGTCCTGTTTATCGTTTCCTTTGCTGTGCAAAAGCTTTGAAGTTTCAATAGGTCCCATTTGTTTATTTTTGTTTTTATTTCCATTTCTCTAGGAGGTGGATCAAAAAGGATCTTGCTGTGATATATGTCATAGAGTGTTCTGCCTATGTTTTCCTCTAAGAGTTTGATAGTGTCTGGCCTTACATTTAGGTCTTTAACCCATTTTGAGTTTATTTTTGTATATGGTGTTAGGGAGTGTTCTAATTTCATACTTTTACATGTACCTGTCCAGTTTTCCCAGCACCACTTATTGAAGAGCCTCTCTTTTCTCCACTGTATATTTTTGCCTCCTTCATCAAAGATAAGGTGACCACATGTGCATGGGTTTATCTCTGGGCTATCTATCCTGTTCCATTGACCTATATTTCTGTTTTTGTGCCAGTACCATACTGTCTTGATTACTGTAGCTTTGTAGTATAGTCTGAAGTTAGGGAGCCTGATTCCTCCAGCTCCATTTTTCGTTCTCAAGATTGCTTTGGCTATTCGGGGTCTTTTGTGTTTCCATACAAATTGTGAAATTTTTTGTTCTAGTTCTGTGAAAAATGTCAGTGGTAGTTTGATAGGGATTGCATTGAATCTGCAGATTGCTTGGGGTAGTAGAGTCATTTTCACAATGTTGATTCTTCCAGTCCAAGAACATGGTATATCTCTCCATCTATTTGTATCATCTTTAATTTCTTTCATCAGTGTCTTATAATTTTCTGCATACAAGTCTTTTGTCTCCTTAGGTAGGTTTATTCCTAGATATTTTATTCTTTTTGTTGCAAGGGTAAATGGGACTGTTTTCTTAATTTCACTTTCAGATTTTTCATCATTAGTGTGTAAGAATGCCAGAGATTTCTGTGCATTAATTTTGTATCCTGCTACTTTACCGAATTCATTGATTAGCTCTAGTAGTTTTCTGGTAGCATCTTTAGGATTCTCTATGTATAGTACCATGTCATCTGCAAACACTGACAGCTTTACTTCTTCTTTTCTGATTTGGATTCCTTTTATTTCTTTTTCTTCTCTGATTGCTGTGACTAAAACTTCCAAAACTATGTTGAATAAGAGTGGTGAGAGTGGGCAACCTTGGCTTGTTCCTGACCTCAGTGGAAATGGTTTCAGTCTTTCACCATTGAGGACAATGTTGGCTGCGGATTTGTCATATATGGCCTTTATTATGTTGAGGAAAGTTCCCTCTATGCCTACCTTCTGCAGAGCTTTTATCATAAATGGGTGTTGAATTTTGTTGAAAGCTTTCTCTTCATCTGTTGAGATGATCATATGGTTTTTCTCCTTCAATTTGTTAATATGGTGTATCACGCTGATTGATTTGTATAATTGAAGAATCCTTGTGTTCCTGGAATAAACCCCACTTGATCATGGTGTATGATCCTTTTAATATGCTGCTGGATTGCGTTTGCTAGTATTTTGTTGAGGATTTTTGCATCTATGTTCATCAGTGATATTGGCCTGTAGTTTTCTTTCTTTGTGACATCCTTGTCTGGTTTTGGTATCAGGGTGTTGGTGGCCTCGTAGAATGAGTTTGGGAGTGTTCCTCCCTCTGCTATATTCTGGAAGAGTTTGAGAAGGATAGGTGTTACCTCTTCTCTAAGTGTTTGATAGAATTCGCCTGTGAAGCCATCTGGTCCTGGGCTTTTGTTTGTTGGAAGATTTTTAATCACAGTTTCAATTTCAGTGCTTGTGATTGGTCTGTTCATATTTTCTATTTCTTCCTGGTACAGTCTTGGAAGGTTGTGCATTTCTGAGAATTTGTCCATTTCTTCCAGGTTGTCCATTTTATTGGCATAGAGTTGCTTGTAGTAATCTCTCATGATATTTTGTATTTCTGCACTGTCAGTTGTCACTTCTCCTTTTTCATTTCTAATTCTATCTATTTCAGTCTTCTCCCTTTTTTTCTTGATGAGTCTGGCTAATGGTTTATCAATTTTGTTTATCTTCTCAAAGAACCAGCTTTTAGTTTTATTGATCTTTGCTATCATTTCCTTCATTTATTTTTCATTTATTTCTGATCTGATCTTTATGATTTCTTTCCTTCTGCTAACTTTGGGGGGATTTTTGTTCTTCTTTCTCCAATTGCTTTAGGTGCAAGGTTAGGTTATTTATTTGAGATGTTTCCTGTTTCTTAAGGTAGGATTGTATTGCTATAAACTTCCCTCTTAGAACTGCTTTTGCTGCATCCCATAGGTTTTGGTTCATCATGTCTCCATTGTCATTTGTTTCTAGGCATTTTTTAATTTCCTCTTTGATTTCTTCAGTTATCACTTCATTATTAAGTAGTGTATTGTTTAGCCTCCATGTGTTTGTATTTTTTACAGATCTTTTCCTGTAATTGATAACTAGTCTCATAGCGTTGTGGTCAGAAAAGATACTTGATATGATTTCAATTTTCTTAAATTTACCAAGGCTTGATTTGTGACCCAAGATATGATCTATCCTGGAGAATGTTCCATGAGCACTTGAGAAAAATGTGTATTCTGTTGGTTTTGGATGGAATGTCCTATAAATATCAATTAAGTCCATCTTGTTTAGTGTATCATTTAAAGGTAGTGTTTCCTTATTTATTTTCATTTTGGATGATCTGTCCATTGGTGAAAGTGGGGTGTTAAAGTCCCTTACTATGAATGTGTTACTGTTGATTTCCCCTTTTATGGCTGTTAGTATTTGCCTTATGTACTGAGGTGCTCCTATGTTGGGTGCATAAATATTTACAATTGTTATATCTTCTTCTTGGATCGATCCCTTGATCATTATGTAGTGTCCTTCTTTGTCTCTTGTAATAGTCTTTATTTTAATGTCTATTTTGTCTGATATGAGAATTGCTACTCCAGCTTTCTTCTGATTTCCATTTGCATGGAATATCCTTTTCCATCCCCTCACTTTCAGTCTGTATGTGTCCATAGGTCTGAAGTGGGTCTCTTATAGACAGCATATATGTGGGTCTTGTTTTTGTATCCATTCAGCCAGTCTGTGTCTTTTGGTGGGAGCATTTAATCCACTTACATTTAAGGTAATTATCGATATGTATGTTCCTATTCCCATATTCTTAATTGCTTTGGGTTTGTTATTGTAGGTCTTTACCTTCTCTTGTGTTTCTTGCCTAGAGAGGTTCCTGTAGCATTTGTTGTAAAGCTGGTTTGGTGGTGCTGAACTCTCTCAGCTTTTGCTTGTCTGTAAAGGTTTTAATTTCTCCATCAAATCTGAATGAGATCCTTGCTGGGTAGAGTAATCTTGGTTGTAGGTTTTTCTCTTTCATCACTTTAAATATGTCCTGCCACTCCGTTCTGGCTTGCAGCATTTCTGCTGAAAGTTCAGCTGTTAACCTTATGGGGATTCCCTTGTGTGTTATTTGTTGTTTTTCCCTTGCTGCTTTTAATATGTTTTCTTTGTATTTAATTTTTGACAGTTTGATTAATATGTGTCTTGGCATGTTTCTCCTTGGATTTATCCTGTATGGGACTCTCTGTGGTTCCTGGACTTGATTAACTATTTCCTTCCCATATTAGGGAAATTTTCAACTATAATCTTTTCAAATATTTTCTCAGTCCCTTTCTTTTTCTCTTCTTCTGGGACCCTCATAATTAGAATGTTGGTGCATTTAATGTTGTCCCAGAGGTCTCTGAGACTGTCCTCAGTTCTTTTCATTCTTTTTTCTTTATTCTGCTCTGCAGTAGTTATTTCCACTATTTTTTCTTCCAGGTCACTTATCCGTTCTTCTGCCTCAGTTATTCTGCTATTGATCCCTTCTAGAGTATTTTTAATTTCATTTATTGTGTTGTTCATCATTGCTTGTTTCATCTTTAGTTCTTCTAGGTCCTTGGTAAATGTTTCTTTCATATTCTCTATTCTATTTCCAAGATTTTGGATCATCTTCACTATCATTATTCTGAGTTCATTTTCCGGTAGACTGCCTATTTCCTTTTCATTTGTTAGGTCTGCTGGGGTTTTGCCTTGCTCCTTCATCTGCTGTGTGTTTCTCTGTCTTCTCATTTGGCTTAACTTAACTTGGGGTCTCCTTTTCGCAGGCTGCAAGTTAGTAGTTCCCGTTGTTTTTGGTGTCTGTCCCCAGTGGCTAAGTTTGGTTCAGTGGGTTGTATAGGTTTCCGCACCGATCCTCTGTGTGGGAATCTCTCTGCTTTGCCCTCCGCACCCCTGTGGCTGTGCTCTCCTCCGCAGCTCCTAAGGTTCCCCCTTCCGCCACCCTCAGTCTTCACCCACGAAGGGGCTTCTAGTGTGTGGAAACCTTTCCTCCTTCACAGCTCCCTCCAACTGGTGCAAGTCCCGTCCCTATCATTTTGTCTTTTTTCTTTTGCCCTACCCAGGTATGTGGGGAGTTTCTTGCCTTTTGGGAGGTCTGAGGTCTTCTGCCAGCGTTCAGTAGGTGTTCTGTAGGAGTTGTTCCATGTTTAGATGTATTTCTGGTTTATCTGTGGGGAGAAAGATGATCTCCGCATCTTACTCTTCCGCCATCTTCTCCCCTTTTATGTTTTTTAAACTTTTTTTTTTTTTTTTTTTTTTTTTGCTGCACTGCGCCGCTTGTGGGATCTTAGTTCCCTGATCAGGGATCCAACCCAGGTCGTCTGTAGTGAAAGGGCTGAGTCTTAACCACTGGATCGCCAGGGGATTCCCTGCTTTTCTTTAACTGATAAACCTTTCCTCTCATCTATCCTTTTTACCTCAATACTCCAAGCATTCCCTTCTGAACACTGAGTTTTCCCTTGTTCTCTCTCCCTTCTTCCTTCTCTCTTCTCTCTTCCCCTTCTCTCTTTCTTCCTCTTGCTTCATTTCTCTCTCTTTTTTTTTTTGTATTTTTAATCTCTCCTCTATTGGTTCTTTTCTTTTAGGGAATAAACATGCTCTCATTCTAAAGTAAAAATAATTTTAAAAACAATCTCTCTTGAGTTGTTATGCCTCTCTCCTCCTATTCTATTATCTCTTTCCTTAGCTTTCAAGTTAGACCTTTGAAAAGTTAACCCTGTATTAACTACTTTAACTCACTCTTTACAGGGTAGCCATGATCCAGAAAGGCAGAATGACTGGGCATTTCTGATGCAATATCATTTCTTCCTCAGTTAGATATGAGGAAAGGACCAAGTTTATCAGAAAACTTCTCCAAAGCCTGTCTTCAAAATAAAATTTAACCCCATCAGAATAAGTCAAGAATGCAGTAAAAACTAGCAAGATTCTACATGCAACAAATATAAAGCCACCAGGTCTTGATATATTTAATTCAGCTTTTTCATTTTACTTAATTCAATCCCCAGCTCTCTCTACACATGCTTGGTCCACGTAATCATCTTATATTCTCTCTTCAAGTTTTTGCATGATAATTTATTTATTTTGAAATTCAAGTAACATTAAAAAAGATATTAGATATGCATTTTTTTTTAATGTGAAATACTGGCCACTAGATAGTTCTACTTACACATTCTCAGAAATATAATCCTTGCTCATTTCCTCTGGTACCTCCTTTTCCTCTCTCATTTTTAATAACTTAATTCCATAATACTGGAACATTAACATGGGGTGATAAGGTGGTGGATTCAATTATGAAGACAATGTCAAAATCCCAAAGAGTGATGGAGCAACATAGATAGAATTAAGTTGGAACCCTGGATACCCTTATAGGGCAGAGTTTCCTGCCCACCATGGGTCCCTGCCAATCTGGGGCTGTTAGAAGAGTGTTAGATAAAACCTCTATCTTGTGTGAGTAATTATTTTAGTGACTTTTTGCTTTATATCATCATATTCTGTACACTAACTAGTACACTTTGCTCTCACTAGTTTATTAATCTCCCTGCAGAAGGTCATGAGACTACTGACTAAATTAGTAGAACTCTAAAAATAGTAAAATGACTGGTTTTAATGACATAGGAATGTGTGTAGAAGTAATGGTGTTAAGAATGGGGTGGAGAGAGATTCAACTAGACACATCTGGTGGTGACTGACAAAAACCATGAATACAAACAGTTTTTTTTGAGGAAAAGGTCAACCCTGCTCAACTCACTGGTTTCATCTGTTGGAATATCTTGGGATCTGCTTGGAAGTGAAGATTCTCTTTTGACCAGAAGTAATTATTCTATTAGCCTAGGGGGTTCATAGGCTACTGAGTTGAACACCTAATCTTCTTCCCCTCTGTTAGCATAATACAAGATTTCTAATATTGGGAGGATTTATCTTCTAGCTAGGATCTGCCTCTCTTTTCCTTCTTATCAAGAATATACAAGAGGCAGGAATAAAAATAAGCAGTAAAAGTATGTAGTGCAGACACTTACCTGAAAGTCTATATCTTCAAAGAATGTGATTGTGTTCAATAATCACAGCTGAATGCTGAAAGTCTGAGACAATTCTATAACTGGGTCAGTACCCAATGAATAGTACATAGACTTTGTCAGTATATCCCAGACCTTTATAACCAACATAACCAAGTTAGAAAGGGTTTCTTCCCCATAAAACTTGCTACTGTTTTTATTTTCCTTTCCTTGTGATGTTGGACCATGTTATAAACCAAGTGTCATCTTTGAACACCTCCTAAATATCTCTCTCATCAGTTTGCACATGGCAACATGAAAGCTATTGCATTAGTTCATCCCTGATGACTACCAAGTTCATCCCTAGGCTCATCAGGGGTGACCCCATTAGGTCATGATGATCTAACACAATACTACTTTTACTGGTCCCTGCCAAAAATCTTACCCTAGTGCACTCCAATATTCTACCACAGTTCTGAAAATATTGCATTCCTATGATCAAAATTGTTTATTAGACTTCTCCCACCTAAACCCCTGCATAGCTGCTCATGATTCTTCGTAATTGGGCTACTGTCTTCCTCTCTAGTCTATTTTCTCACATCATCCTTGCACTCTGCCCCTTGAGGAATTTTGAAATTCAAGTAACATTAAAAAAGATATTAGATATAAATATCTACATATTGTGTATTTCCTTATCCTTTGTGCCCTTTCCTCTTGAATCTGCTTTTCCAACTTCAACTGGCAAAAATAATAATAATAATGTCAAAAGGCGTCTCTTCTGTGAAACTTTTTCCAGACATTATCATACCTCCTAAAATTCCCACTTCTATTGAGACAGTGGATATGACCATACCATCTTTTTTTCCTTTTTCTGTACTTTATGTGATTTCTGCCTTGTTACCTGCAATATTAAAATGCTTTTGTAAATATCTTAACAAAATGCATTCCAGCACCCAAAATAATAGGTGGCATATGATAGGTACTCAGGAACTTTTTGCTGAATGCATAAATAAATTAATGAGAAAAGGTCATGAGATTACTACTTTAGAAAACATAAAATATATTCTTAGAGGGATGCTGATTTCAGTCATAAAAAATTTAAGTATTAGAGAACTTTTTATTTTGTGACCAAAATTAATATTCTGAGACTGATTTGCTGAGAGGTCCATTGCCCAAAGGATCATTTAGCCAAACAATCAGTTCATTTAATTCAAGTTTACTCAAATGTATACTTTAGTCTGATTCTAAAGTCAATTCAGGTAAGATGGATTGGCAAGGCTAAAGTGAGAGGTGTGGGGCTTTTATCTGAGGATATGAATGCCTTGAATCTTCCTCCTGCCACCAGCCTCCCTTCCTTCTCTGTACCAAAGCTTCTCAGGGATTGAAAAGCCAGACAGTGTTTTTCATTGAATCTCTTGTCTGTCTTTTCTCCAGCAGAGGGGCCCCTCGCTCTGCACCAGTTTTCAAGATCCATCAGTAGAGAGCTGGGCAGAAAAGTGTTCTTAATTAGCTGTTGTGACAACAAAATAAAAACCAGCCTAATGATCCTTTGCAAAAATCTTAAAACACAGTTAAAACCATCCAGATTAATATTAAACCTTGTATTTTTAGTTAAAATGAACAAGTTTTTTTCTGTAAGTAAAGAGGAAAATATGGAAAAATTTTAAATCAGCAAAATTTGGAAAGAATCTTAAAAAATGCCAAAGTGTTGGGAAAACTGTAAACAACTTTAAAAAGATTTTTTAAAAATCAATATAAAATGGCATCACGTATGAAATGAAATTTCAGTTATAATAATAAGAAAATAAAATTGAAGAGAAAAACTAAGTCATTCAGTAATCTCCAGGTTTGACAAGCTGAACAGCCCTTAAAAATGTTTTTATAAGCTGATATTGATTCAATATATTCAAGAACATCCTTTAGATAATAAGATTTTATATCTATGAAAATACAAATCATCATCAAAGAAGATTTTATGTATGAATGTAGATTACTACATCCATCAAGTTAGATTTTCAGCAAAATGATGCTTTGATGAGTTAGCTTTTGGAGGGTTGAAATTTTTCCTCATGTGGGAAAACTAGAACCCACCAGACTATACAATGTGCATGCTGATGGCCAACCTGGAGGAGAGAAAATAATATCTCTTGATTACAAATCTACCTCTCTTTCTAGTATAATGCATTGTCCATGTTGCTCTTCATAGACACAATACATAAAAGAGAATAATTTTTAGCTAGAAGAAAGAAATAATTTCTAAAAAATCAGCAGAGTAGAGCCTTAAAACAGGGTGAAGCTGAGCAGAATGAGAAAACAGAAACAGAACTCACGGGTTATGTCTCAAATTTACTTACTTAACAGATTATAAATAAATCAATAAATATTAATTTGTATTTCAACAGGTTGACTTTCCCAAGGCCATGCAATACTAAGTTTCTACTGTTAATTTCCACCACCACCTCCCTCTCTCTCTCACTCTCATCCTCTATCTCTGCTTCACCTAGGATGTCAAGAATTTCTTGGGCCTGATTTTGGTGGTGCATATTTTCTCATCTTCCATACCTAGCCTAAAATACAGAGTAATTCTGCTAATGACAACTTGCTTCTGGGTTATAAATGACCTCTATTCCAATGAAGTTTAGGGTGTTGATAACTGCTCCTCTCCCATTCTACACTGTATTCCCATTAAGTCTTCCCATCTTGAAATTGAGCAGAGGTAAGGAACAATAATGATACTTAAATTAATTTTATGATTATGTACCAACTCTTTGGTAAGTGCTTGAAATGTCCTATCGGGACAGTGAATCACATAGAATTCCCAAAAGAATCAGCAGTCCAAGGGAATGCTAAGCCCACATGAAAGCCTCGTTTTCAGGCCACAGAGGTCTGAAACCACAGGAATTTCTACTATATCTTAGACAGAGCTGAATGATCTCCTCTTTAGTTTCTACTATTGGGCAACTACTCTTTATAAAATCTCTAAAGGTCAGGCTGATATCTGAATCATGGTTGACAAAGGTTGGTGCTCAAAACTAATTTTCAGCATAAGAAAAATTAGCCCAAGAACACATTCTAACCAAAGGGAACTGAGTCCTTGTAGTAAGTAATGCTATGTGTTACCAGAATGTTGTTGAAATAATGATGGAGAGATGGGCTGCATGCTGATTCTGCAATGACCTCTTCCTTTACAGAGATATTTAAAGAAACCTAAGCTTTGTCCAGTTTTTAGTATCAATCTCTGCAGTTCTTCCTGCCACTTACAGACACTGATAAAATGCATGGGAACCTGATTTGTTTTATGTCTCTAAGTGATATTCGTATGCCAATGGAAGTAGCACACATGTGAGTAATACAAGGCAGGTAGAAAAGTCCACATTAGCTGTTGAGTCAACTAGTTGTAGAATTCTGAGCTTGTTAGGTTGAATAAGTCTAGTATATCACATTCATTTCACATATTGTGAAATTTAAACTCAAGGAATATGAGGGACTTTCAGAGAAAAAAGGAAATGTTAATTTTTGCTTTTCTATTAGGCATTAAAGGTTGAGCTGCTTACTTTTAAGATTTGTTTAACTTTCACATCACTCTTAAAGGTAGTATTATTTTTTTTCATTTCAAAGACACAAAATTTAAAAATAAGAAATTTAAATAACTTGTCCAAGTTCGTGTGACTTACAAGTGGCAGAGCCACATTTGACATTCAGATCTATTTGATTTAATAGTCACCTTCTTACTATAACACAAACAGTTTGACAGAGTGAACATTCCTCTTTATGGGCTCACCAAGTGCTTCAGAGTTTCTGCTAAATCTTTCATTCAAAGGACATTGCTTCTAAGAGTGAATAAAAATACAATACATTCCATAATTCAATATTTCAAATATTTATTTTCATGAAATTAATGTTCTAAAATAGTGGTTGATTCAGTATATGCAAAATAAAGTTATACTAATAAAATGCACTTTCACCTCATATCTTGGGCTTCTGTATGATATTATATTTAAGGCTGCTACCACAGACTGGACAAAGGAAGAAAGAGAGAGAGAGAGAGAGAAAGAAAAAAAGAAAGAGAGAAAGAAAGAAAGAAAGAAAGAAAGAAAGAAAGAAAGAAAGAAAGAAAGAATATTTCAAACCCAGGGCTTCTAGACATACTTGGCTAGGGTGTTACAGTATAATCAAGAATAAGGCTTTGAACATACAGATGGCCAACAGGCACATGGAAAGATGCTCAACATCACTAATTATTAGAGAAATGCAAATCAAAATTACAGTGAGGTACCACCTCACACCAGTCAGAATAGCCATAATTTAAAAAGTCTAAAATAATAAATTCTGGAGGGCATGTAGAGAAAAAGGAACCTTCCTACACTGGAATATAAGTTGGTACAGCCACTATGAAAGACAATATGGAGGTTCCTCAAAAAACTAAAAATAGAGTTGCCATATGACCCAGAAATCCCACTCCTGGGCATATATCAGGAGAAAACTATAATTCAAAAAGAGACATTCACCCCTATGTTCATAGCAGCACTATTCACAATAGCTGAGACATAGAAAGAACCTAAATGTCCACGACGGATGAATGGATAAAGAAGATGTGCTATGTATAGACAATGGAATACTACTCAGCCATAAAAAAGAATGAAATAATGCCATTTACAGCAACATGGATAGAACTAGAGACTATCATACTAAGTGAAGTAAATCAGAAAGAGAAAGACAAATACTGTTATGATATCACTTATACGTGGAATCTAAAATATGACACAAATGAATTTATCTACGAAACAGAAACAGACTCACAGACATAGAGAACAGACTTGTGGTTGCAAGGGTGAGAGGGGTTGAAGATGGATGGAGTGGGAGTTTGGGAGTGGCAGATGCAAACTATTATATATTAGAATGGATAAACAACAAGGCCCTACTGAATAGCACAGGGAACTACATTCAATATCCTGTGATAAAACATAATGGAAAAGAATATGAAAAAGAATGTATTTATACGTATAACTGAATCACTCTGCTGTACAGCAGAAATTAACACAACATTGTAAATCAACTCTACTTCAATAAAAAAATAACTTAAAAAAGAATAAGGCTTTGATTTCCTGTTCTCTGTCTTACGATCATTCCTTTGTAATATAAAACTTCCTACAATTAACAAACTCCAGAAGTTATGAATTGATTCTCATTTTCAAATTTGTTCTTTCTCTAGTTTAATATGATAGACAGATTCTTCTCTAAAATTGTGTTCCAAAAAATTATCAATTACAGCAGTTACTACTATGCCGTAGCTGCCAAATCCAAAAGAAAATCTTAAAAATGTTGAAAAAGAGAGAGGAAACTAGGTTTTCAAAAGGCAGGCAAAAATCAACTTCAATCTACAGGACAATTTTAGATTTTAATAATGTAAGTTCAAATTGCAGAAATAAAGGAGAGCAGCTTGTTTGAGACTATCCAGGCATGAAGCAATAGAAGAAGACTTTGAGGGGCTGTAAACTCCCTACAATTAGAATTGTTCTCTGAGAATCTGGTAATCCAAGGGGTCTGTAGAAGGGTTTCAGGCAATTTGTGAACAAAACAGTTGTATCAAATGTGTATGTATCTGTATGTTTGTGCATATGTGCACACAGATACATGTATTTTTCAGAACAAGAGGGTCCATAGTTTTCATCAGACTCCCAAAGGAACACATGTTAATTGTTTTTACAGACTTCAAATTCAGAAACACTTTAAATGTGCTGTAAGCTCGTTCCCACTCTAGATTCTGTGATTTGCAAATGACCATTTTCTGTCGGAGAAAAATATGAATGTTAATATTATTGAGGGTGAAGTGTGTCTTAGTGAAGAGCACTAAAGTTTGGATATGCCTGTTGGAAACTCTGAAAGAGCATGAAAGAGATGGATTAACTGGAAAAAATATATATACCCTGAGTTAAGCCTAAATCTGTGAGGACAGGTGCCTGGCTTGATTCCATCTTGTATGTGCCTGAAAGCAGTCCACTTAGTTCATGATGATGTATTATGTTTTTACTCATCACTTATGTTTTCAAGTGCCAGTCTTACCCCCCACTTCCATGGATATTATTAAATTCATGCATATATTCTTTAGCCCCTAAAATTATCAGCACAATACATCTTCGCTAATCCTTTCTTTAAATATATGTGATAAAAAGAAATCCTGCCTCTGAATAGGAAGGACTTTCATTCTACCACTCTGACAGAGGACTTATCCTCTTGTTCCAAAAGATTATACTGAAAGTAGATTCCTCAGTAACCATTCCTTCCTAGGATTCTGGGTTCTCAGACTAAAGTATTGTTTGTTTCTTTTGAGACCCCTCTGGATTCTTCCCCATCATTGCAGTTAATACCTCCATTTCCCAAAGCTTAGGCAAAGAAAGATTTTTTTAATTTTTGAAAGGAATATTATTTAATTGCAATTTTAAACTCTTTCCTTAATGCATAAACAAGCCAAGACATTATATTTCTAATTCAGGAAGACAGTTATAAACTGTTTTGATCTTATTTTGTTAAACATTGATCTTGTTCAATTGAATTAGGAACAGTCAGAATATCTTTAATTTTCTTCCATTCCACTAATAAAATCTGGTTTTTTTCCCATTATTTTGATAAGATATTGTATGTTATTGCTGGTAAAAGTTAAAAAGAATAAACATATATTTATTTCAATTTGGACAAGGAGTACACATTTTATTTTATGGTCAGCGGAATGTATCAATAATGGTAACATTTCAATCACTTTAAAAGAATGTCTAGAAAGCACAAAGGAAATTTTAGGTAAGGGTACCACTTCAGAGGTGTCCTTCATATCAAACCACAATGTCCATCACCTACCTTACCTACAGGTTGGCTAGCCATTTTTGAAAGAAAACGCATAAACCTGAAAAGAATGTTTAATTGTTTCCTGTCCCCAAACATTCCTAGAAAGATAATCTTTTTATTTTTCCTGGTAAGTCAGATAAAAATGAAAATTCTAGTAATACTGAGGAAAGGAGCCGAACAGACATTAAAGTAGACAAGTAGCAGTGTCTACAACCACATAGGGGCTAAAACTGAATTACAGATATTGAAGGATAAATGAGAAGTGAGTGAGTGAAGATAGTAGGTAAGGTACTGAGTTACCCATAGATTGAAATTCCCACGGGGACAGAGACTACTTCTCACATGGATTTTGAATGGTTATATTCTCATTTCCTCTCAGTACTTTGCTCAAAGAAGAGCTTCAGAATATATAATCTATATATTGTTTTCTTATAATTTACTTAATGATGAAAGCATCCCCCAACCACTGCAGTGATTTCAAAGTATAGTCATTCCTCTGATGACTTCTCTGTTGACTCACTGTGAACTCCAGAGGGGAATTACGCCTCAAATGTGTTGTCAGCCTCTGTCTGCTTTTTCCATGGGGACATTCAATATTTTGAGCTCATGTCATGTATGGCTGATGCTGGGATTCACGTAGGACCCTGCTGTACAAAACTTCTAGGTCAGGTGCTATTAATTATGTTGTACAAACATGCCAACTGGACGTGGTCATTTTGTAGTAAGAATAAACAGTAGGAACTTAGCTAAAATTGTAAAGTTATTCAAATACATGAAATAAATTATTTCTGAGTCTCATCAGAGACACTTTTATTTTTCTGCAGTCTTTTGCTTCCAACTACAATTGAGATCAGGGCATACGCCAAATTTTGGCAAAAGGCAAAATTGTCATTAGTCCCATAACAAATGATATTGGACACGTATCGATAAACAGATCCAAATTGCCACTTGATGACATTTTCATATGTCACCAAATGTGTGTTTTAGTCATAAAATTAAATGTTAGGTGTTTCTCTAGCACCTGAAAGAAACAAATGGTCCAGGTGAGCATTAGAAATGGCCCAAATTAGAAAATAAAACTGAAAACATTTAAATTACTCTTTAAAAAAATAAACATACATTATCTCTGTATGGTTACATACACAGCTTCTATGGGTAAGGAACTTAATTAACTCTTCCTAATATTTGCTTGACTGATTTTTTTTCACAGGCTGTATGTTTAAGTGTGAGAATTCCTGTGTGGGAAATCTGGACCATGTACTAAATGTACCATGTAGACCAAGTTCTAAATGTGTCAGGATGTGATGGTGGAATAATATTTGAAATTATAAAAGCCACAGTCCTGCACTAGTGTATTACAAAGAGAGAAAGAGAAATAAACACATGATAAATCTACAATGCGATGAGTTCCATTAAGCACAAATTTGGTGGAGTCTTAGAAGGAGGGAAAAAAAAGGCAAATCAGTGATGCATAACCAGCTAGAGATTACATATTATGGAAAGTGAATGGGGTTAGAGAGGAATTGAAAGATTATAGCTTAGCTGGGTAGAAATTATGATAACATGTTAAGAAATTGTAGCTCTACAATAGAAAGATTCTTTAATTTGGGCTGTAGGGGAGTGTAGTGGTAGGGAGTGGACACAGACTTACCACGTAAGTGCACCAAGCATGATCCATGAGCTGTGTTGCACACACAGATCTATTTTACTGTTTTTCAAATGTGTATAGATGTTCCTGGGATTAATGTAGATTCACTACAGATCACATTATAGTTTTTATTTTCTCAATACTCATGTTCTCAATGAATAGAAGCAGCCACAATCAGTATAATATGGAGGAGGTCTGGAAATTATTTTGTGTAAAAAAGAGTTGATATTTGTTGAGCATTTACTCAGTGCTAGTCATTGTGCTAAGCACTTGTCGTTTATTAACCTAAGATTTTAAAAGTTGCAAAAACCAGTTCCAGGTAATGGTAAACTATCAAATTATATAAAGAAACAGAATGAAGTAATGAGATATGCACTTTAGAGAGACAGTTTGTATAGAATTTATCAGTCCTGTGGTAGATAAGTGTAACATCTAAATCTAAGCAAAACGACTCAAAAGAATCTTGACCCATGAGATTAACAGTAGAGTTATTTACGAGAGGACTGAAATGAGAACATTTGTTAGACTTGGTGATCCATTAGTTATGGTTGATATGGGAAAGGAAGCCATGAATAGATATAAGTAGTCTTAAATTTACATAATACAATGATGACAGTGACATGAAAAGGGAGGGAGAGATGATTGAGAATTAGTTGGTATAAGACTAACATTTGTATTGTATTGTTACAATACAATATAATGGAGAATATAAAGTTGTTTTATATGTGTGCTATGTCTTTTCCCCATTGACATAGTTTTATATTCTTCTTGCCTCTTCAGTTAATTAGAACCAGTTAATTAGAACCACTGAATCTCATTGGAAGAAACTGGAACTTAAAGAGCTTCAAATCTGTTTTTAATGTTAACTTCCTGGCTCCATGAGGCAAACTGCATAAACTCATATACCATCTCCAAATGAGAGGCTTTAGGAGTTTGAAGACATATCCTGTCCAATATTCTCTTCTTCATCTTAATATTTCTTCTATCCTTAAACCATCTCTCCTTTGAACACATTTGACATCTGGAAACCCTATCTTATAAAGGAGTGTCTGATTATGTCTAGATACTGAGTTGTGTACTGACAAAGTTGATTATTGAGATGTGTTTGGTCTGAGAATAGGAATATTTAAGATACCTTTACCACACTATGTTATAAAGTCAATTAGCTTTTTCACTTTCAATTATTTTAGGACTTAAAATACAATACTTAAACATCAAGTGTGTATATATATATGAAATATAAAAAAGAAATTTAAATTATCTGTAATTACCCACCACTGAGATATTTTACTCTGTCTCCCCTATAATCTTTTAACTTCATATATATTTGTGTATAATTAATTGCATACCTGTGATTCAGACAGTGGCTTCCTTTCTCTTTTTTCCAGCGTAATTGAGGTGTTATTGACATATAACATATGCAAATTTAAGTGTACAGTGTGTTGATTTGATACACATATATATTGCAAAATGATTACCAAAATAAGGTTAGTTAATACCTCCAACCCCTCACATAATTACCATTTTTGTGTGTTATAACATTAAGATTTACTCTTTTAACAACTTTCAAGTATATAATACAGTATTGCTAATTATAGTTAGCATGACGTACATTAAATCCCCAAAACTTATTCATCTTTTAGCTGGAAGTTTGTACCCTTTGACTAATGCATTCCCTCCTGTCCCCACCCTGCCCCTGTCAACTACCACTATTTATTTCTGTAAGTTTGACTTTTTTAGATTCCACATATAAATGAGAAAATACAGTATTTGTCATTCTCTGTCTGACATATTTCACTTAGCATAATGTCCTCAAGGTCCATCCATGTTGTTTCAAAAGGCAGGATTTCCTTCTTTTTTTGGCTGAAAAATAGTCCATTCCATATATATATATATATACATATATACACACACACATATATATATATATATAATATTAATATTTTCTTTATCCATTCATCCATTGATGGACACTTAAGTTGTTTCTATGCCTTAGCTAATCTAAATAATGCTGCTATGAACATGGGGGTGCAGATGTCTCTTCAAGACAATGATTTCATTTGCTTTGGTTATATACCCAGAAGTTGAATTGCTGTATCATAGGGCAGTTCTACTTAAAAATTTTTGAGGAGCCTCCATACTCTTTTCCACAGTTGCTGCACTAATTTACACTCCCACCAACAGTGCACAAAGGTTACATTTCCTCTACAGCCTCACCAACACTTGTTTTCTCATCTTTTTGATAATAGCTATTCTAATAGATGATGTCTCATTGTGGTTTTGATTTGTATTTCTCTGATGATTAATTATGCTGAGCACCTTTCATGTACCCGTTGGCCATTTGTATGTCTTCTTTGGAAAAAATGTCTATTCAAATCTTTTTTCCATTTTTAATCAGATTTTTTTTTCTGTTGAATTGTATGAGTTCCTTATATCTTTTGGATATTAACCCCCATCAAGTAGATGGTTTTCAAATATTTTTTCCCATTCTGTTGGTTGTCTTTTCATTTGGCTGATTGTTTCTTCTGCTCTGCAGAAAGAGTCCTTTAGTTTGATATAGTCCCACTTGTTTATTTTTGCTTTTGTTGCCTGTGCTTTTGGCATCTTATCCAAAATATCATTGCCAAGACCAAGCCAAGGAGATTTATCCCGATGTTTTCTTCTAGTACTCTTACAGTTTTGGGTCTTACATTTAAGTCTTTAATTCATTTCAAGTTAAAGTTAATTTTTGTGAGTGGAGAAAGATAGAGGTCCAATTTCATTCTTTTGCATGTGACTATCAGTTTTCCAAACGTCATCAAACACCATTTATTGAAGAGATTATCTTTTTCTCATTGAGTATTCTTGGCTCCTTCTCAAATATTAGTTGACCATATATGTGTGGGTTTATTTCTGGGCCCTTAATTTGGTTCCATTAGTCTATGTGTCTTATTATGCCAGTACCATACTGTTTTGATTACTATAGCTTTGTAATAAGGTTTGAAATCAGGAATTGTGATGCCTCCAGTTTTGTTCTTGTTTCTCAGGATTTCTTTGGCTACTCGGTGTCTTCTGTTTTTCCATATAAATTTTAGAATTGTTTTTTCTATTTCTGTGAAAAATGTCATTGGAATCCTTATAGGGATTGCATTGAATCTATAGATGGCTTTTGGTAGTGTGGACATTTTAACAACAACAGATCTTCAGCTCCACGAGTACAGAATATCTTTCCATTTAGTTGTGTCTTCTTCAATTTCTTTCATCAGTGTCTTTTAATTTTCAGTGTACAGATCATTACTTTCTTGGTTAAATTTATTCCTATTTTGTTCTTTTAGATGCTATTGTAAATAAGAGTATTTTATTTCTTTTTCAGATAATTCATTGTTAGTGTATAGAAACACAATTGATTTTTATATTTTGATTTTGTATCCTGAAACTTTACTGTATCCATTTATGAGTTTAAACAATTTTTGATGACCCCTTTAGGGTTTTATATATATAAGATCATATCATCTGTAAGTAGAGACAATTTTACAGAAGCCGCACATGGCCTTAGAAGCCGGCCAGTACAGTGGTGAGCCGAGAGCCTGGGTCGGTGGGAGCCACCCGGGTCCATAGTAGTGACCTGGGGCCACTGTAGTGGGTCTGGTTCTAGGAAGACCGGCTCTGGGGTCCATGGTGAAATTGGGTGCTCACTTCAATCTCCTTCCATGAAGAGGTGCTTGGTGAATGGGTCATGGGACTAGTGTGAATCTATCTTTCCTACTCTCCCCATTGCATGTTTTCTTATTTCTGTTCTTCACCCATGTACTGTAATCCCTCACCTGAAATCTTTGGCTCTAGGGAAGGTATTTTTGTGCATGGATAGTTGTTCAAATTGATGTTTCTTGAGTGTGTGGAGAGGGGACAGGGTGCTAGAAGTGCCTATGCCACCATTTTGCTGATGTCACTTCCAGATTTCGTTCTTTTCTTTGCAATTGCCTGGTTCCATTCTAGATAAGACTTTTGCATGTGTCCTTGTATTTGTTGTTTGCTCTTCCTCTGGGCCTACACATAACTCCATTGTCCTTGTTATTTAGGTATCTGCTAAAAATCACCAACTCAATAAACCATAAATGAAATATGGCACAAAAAGGCTGAAGTTCTGAGTGGGTAGAATATAAATCCTGGCACAGCTAAACATGCCAGGAAGTGAGGGGAGACTCTTATGAAAGAAGGAACCAGAGAAAGAGAGCCCATGTTTTGTGTGTAAACTCTGCCCTAGTTTCTGGCTGATCCTTGAAACATGTTTGCAAGGGGCAGACTTCACTTCAATTAAAGACAAGAGAACTGCAATCTATAGCACAAAGAAAGGTGGGTGTGGATAAATGAACCTATATGTTTACAAGACTTCTTTATTTTATGTTAAGGGGTACAATATTAACTAGAATTACACAGGTTGTGAAATTAAAACCATTAAAAATAAGAAATACAGTCAATAATCAAATGATAAATTAATATAGAATTCAAAAAATCATTCAAATGATTGAAAAGAAGTCAGGAAAGGGAATCAAAGGCATAACAATATCAAACAACAAAATAAAGCAAAACAAAACAATAGAGGGGCAAACAGAAAACAAATAATGAATTGGAAGACCTAGATTCATATCAATAATTACATTAAATATAATTGGAATAAACATTCCAATAAAAAGTGAGATATTTTCAGAATGAACAAAAATGTAAGAATCAGCTATGTACTCTTAACAGGATACACATTTTAAATATAAAGATACAGCTATGTTAAAAAATAAATAAATGGAAAAGGTTATACCATGCAAGTACTTATCCCAAGACTGGAGTGGGATTTTTAATATCAGATAAAATAGACTTCCAGATAAGAAGTATTACCTAAGATTAAGGAGAAATTTTATAATGATAAAAAAGTCATTAAGAAGAATTGACAATCATAATTATGTATATATTTAATAATAGAGAGAGCCTGAATTTAAGCAAAATATAACAGTAATCAAATAAATAAGTTAATTAAATTAAATAAGCATAGATTGTAGCACCAATCTTTTAGCAGTGTAGCAAAACTAGACAAAATAAAATTGGTAAAGAAATACATAATCACAACATTCTCAACCACTGTTTGGTATTTATGATGCACTATACACAAGAACTTCAAAATACACATTTTTTCGTATGTACATTATAAATTCACCAAGATGGACCACATCTTGGCCATAAAACAAGTTCAAATAATTGTAAAAGATATGCAATCATAGAGTATGACCTGTGACAAAACAGAAATAAATTTGAAATTAAAAACTATAAAATATTTCATAAAACTCATTCTTTTTGTAAATTAAGCAAAACATTTTTGAAAAGTTTATGGGTCAAAGAACAAATTATAATATAATATTTCAAACAGAATAATAATCCAGTTACAACATATTACAAGTCTTGAATGCTTAAAGCAAGCAGTTCTTAGAGGGTGTAGTTGTAAACACTTATACAAGAAAGTCTTAAAGTCACAGACCTAAGATTAGAAGAATATTAGAAGCTAGAAAATAAGGGCAAAATAAATTCAAAAGGGCAAAATAAATTCAAAAATTTTTGAAGTGATTCAAAAATCACTATAGATATTACAGACATTAAAATGATAATGATAAATTGTGGGCTTCCCTGGTGGCGCAGTGGTTGAGAATCTGCCTGCCGATGCAGGGGACACGGGTTCGTGCCCTGGTCTGGGAAGATCCCACATGCCGCAGAGCGGCTGGGCCCATGCGCCATGGCCACTGAGCCTGCGCATCCGGAGCCTGTGCTCCTCAATGGGAGAGGCCAAAACAGTGAGAGGCCTGCGTACCGCAAAAAAAAAAAAAAAATAATAATAATAATAATAAATAAATAAATAAATTGTTATGAAGAATTTTACACCAACCATCCCAACAACCTAAATGAAATGACTAAACTCTTTTGTTTATACACCTTACCAAAATTGACATTTAATAAAAATGTGAAGATTTATTGAAGAAATTGTACTCTATAGCAAAAATCTTCTCCAAAAGAAAAACTGAAGCAAAATAGTTTCACTGGGGAATTGAAGAAATAACGCTGATATTACACAATTCTCTTCAAAAAGTAAAGGAAGATGAAATACTTCTAAACTCATTTTATAATCCCAGTAATAACACAAATGATAAAGTAATACCAAAACCTGATAAAGACATCATAAATAGAAGAAAAGTACAGGCCAATATCCCTGTATGAATCTATGTAAAAATCTTTAAATTACAAGTGAATCATATTCAACAACATAAAAGAGAATTCCATAGTATAACCAAGTGTTTTTTAAAAGAATGTAAAGTTTTCTTTATATTTGAGTATCAGTGTAATTCACCACCTTAGCAGAATAAAGACAATCATATGATAAATTTAATTGATGTAGAAAGACATTTATTAAACTGCAAATTAATTTATAATAATGACTCTTTGGAAATTAAGAATAGAGGAGAATTTTCTCAGTGATAAAGTCATCTATGAAAATCTAAGGCAAATACTACGCTTAGTATGATGAAATATTAATCGTTATTCCATAAAATTGAGAAAGAGCCAAAAATGTTCACTCACCCACTTTTATTCAACATTTATTGGAGATCCTAATCAGTGCAATAAAGTAAGAGAATAAAAAGTAAATAAGCAATTAAGGTAAGAATAGGGCATACTGTTTGGAACAAAGGAAATAAAGTTTCTTTTTACACTTGACAGAACTATGTATGTAGAAAACCCTGGGAATTACAAAGCAACTATTAGAATTAATAAGTGAATTTAGCAGTAGTACAGTACTCATGGTTAATGTTTTAAAAACCATATTTCATATGCTAACAACAAAAATTGAAAAATAATTCAAACTTTGTCCTATTTACAACAGCATCAAAAAGTATGTAGGGACAAATGCAACAAACATATACATCATTTCTACACAGAAAAATATGAAATATTGCTGAAGAAAATTAAAGAAGACCTAAATAATTGGAGAAATATAGATTGGAGGACTCAGTTTTGTAAAAGTGCTAATTTCCCCCAAATTGATCTATATAGATTTGATGCAATCCACATAAAAATATAGCAGTTTTTAAAATAGAAATTGACAAATTTACTCTAAAATTTATCTGTAAAGGCAGATAGCCTAAGGTAGCCAGATCAGTTTTCAAAATGGGAAACTTTTACAATTGGATTTCAGGATTTTCTGTGAACTATAAGAATCAATAGCATAAAATTATAAGACGTATGGATTAATGGAGGATAAAAAGGTCCAGAATTAAAACCACACATATGAAGTCAGTTGATTGTCAACAGTAATGTTGAAGCCATTAAAAGGGGATAAAATACTTTTTCAACAAATGGTACATAAAATTGGATGTTTGTATGGAAAACAAAAAGGAGAAGTTAAAACTGACACTGCAGAAATACACGTGATCAAACATTACCTCACGACATACCAAAAGATTAACTTGAAATGGATCATAGACCTAAACATAAAAGGCAGAATAGACCTAAATATAAAAGGCAGAACTATCAAATTTCTAGAATAAATTATGAAAGAAAAGCTCTGTAAAATTTTTGTAGATAGGACACAAAAAAGCACAAACCATAAAAGAAAAATTTATAATAAGAAAAGTCAATCAGTAGTTTAATGGGTCTTAGGGCAGAGGAATTGCATTCAAAGAGGCACAAGGAAAAGTTTATGATGCATATAATCTGTAGCTTTACTGCAGTGGTAATCTCAGAGGTGTAAATCATCAAATTGTACACTGTAAGTGGATACAATTTATTATATGCAAATTACACTTCAATAAAATTGATTAAAAATTAATTTAAAAAAATTAAAAATCCTGTATCAGATAGGGTTTACTTGATCATTTCTAAAGTACACAAATTTTTCTCTATCAGATTATCCTATTTATTGTTCATATCTGAAATTACATTCTTTATTTGTATTTTTATTTGATGATTTCTAACACCTAACATTTCTCTGCCTTTCCATCTTCCTAGAATATAAATGCCCTAAGAGTAGAGTGGTCCATTTTTGGTTTTTGTGGCATCCTGAGAGCCCAGAACAGTGTCAGGCATATATGTACTTTTTACATGATTAGCATAAATTATATTTATAATTTTCTATCTCATAATTATTAATATGTAGGGAGCAATTATCAAGTACTCAAGTGTTATTAAATGCATAACTTTACAAGTCATATAATCTTTAAAATAAATAATCCATAATTTATATAAATGTTTTTAATGCTGAATATTTATAGGTCTTCTATTCTTTCTATTAAAATATCAATTTGAATGAACATCTTTGCAATTATAATGTTGATAGGCTTTATGACTATTTCTTTAATTCCAACTTTTAAAAGTAGAATTATTTATATAAAAAGCAGAGATATTTTTGTCTTTGTAATATATATGCCTAATTTCATTTTCAGAAATAAAATGCCAGTTTATATTGAGTTTTGTTTGCCCTATGATAGAATCTCCTACACTCACTGCATCACTATTTCTGGCTCTGTGAATGGAAGTGTATAAGAAGTCCCGCTAAGTTCTTCCTGTAGATTATCCCTTCCAGGAAACACAAACAATTTAGTGGAAAAATACAGTGGAAGCTGCACCCAGGTGTAGAATACGCTGCATTCTGAAACTCAAATTTAAGAAGGCAAAGAAAATATTGAAAATACAAATAAAAATGAGATATTTGGGGACTTAGTAGGTATTTACTTGGTTAGAGTAGAAAACTGACTTAGGAAATAATATGAGACACAGTTGCTTTGACTGTGAAAAAACAGAAATTAAATTAATTTCTTCTGAACACTTGTATGATTCATTTCCTACCTACAAAAACAGTGATTACAGATATAAAGGTACTCCACAAATTCTAAGCAAGATGATAATCAAATTGGGTTTGATTTTTCTGTTGTAACTATGATTTCCTACAGTAATATTTTCCTACTTTTTATATAGCTACTTCTGCAATAGTCCTGTAACTTTAGGAATTCCTCACTATCCACATAGAAATATAGCAGCTGCAAAGATTATTGAACAGGTACTCAAGGACCAAGTCCTAATATGAACTTTCAAAGCCACAGAAAAATTAGAATTGTGCATCAATTAAGCTTCTTTATCTTTATTTTGGCAGGAAAGGATGAATTTTGGGTGGCAGGAGTCTGGAAGTCTAGAAAAGATTAAAAGATGGTGTTTTCTCCTGTTAATCTCCCTACTCAGTAAGCACCAGCTATCTTACGTAATGGAACTGAGATTTCCACAGCACCACTTCTGAATAGGAGTCACACTGCAGGGGCTTAGCTAAAACCCCACTCAGAAATGGTGCCCTGTACTGAATAATTCATTCAACTCCCATGTGAGCATAATAGGCTAATTGTTTATAAATTTTAAAAAATGTATCCTAAACAGAGCTATGTTTTTCAAAGCCTGCTCCTGAGACCACCTGATTCAGACTAGAGCAATGGTTCTGAAATTTTGGCTCTAGATCTCACGCCAGACAATGAATCTGCATCTTAAAGTATTATATTATACTAATATAGGTGTAATTTATAGTATCATGCTTTGAGAAATACTGCCCTAAAAATTATTTAAAGTATTTTGTTCAAGGAGAGAATCAGTTCCCAAGTGCACTTTGCTTTTTTGCCAGGTCTTGGACTTGTCCCCAAATTCTAACTATTCAGGAAATATATCCCTGACCCATACTAATACATCTCTCCCATGAGGAATAAGTATTTTTAAAAGGTAACTCTTACTTTTTCACCTTAAAATCAGTTTGTGAGATCACCTCATTAATTTTAGGATATTGTAATCATAATATTTCTAATTACCTCTATATTTAATTGTATAATAATTATAATTACCATAATAATAATAATATTTAGAAGAAATACTAACCATCTGCAAAGGCAAGGAAAAATTTATGTATTTACTTTGCATTGATATCAATGTTTAAATGGAACTGAAACTCTAAGTCATTTAAATTATCTGATCACTAGTTTATTAGGGCAAAATGAGATATTCAAATGTTACTTCTGAAAAACTCATGTCTTTATTGTTTTCTGTTTATTTTGTTTCTTTTTCAAACATATTTCTCAAGGTGAATACTTACAATTCACGTTATTTATTGATGGTTTCCCATTATTAAAAAAAAAGTTTGACCAATGAGTCTCAACTCTGACTTCCCATTAGAATCACAGGAGGAATTCTTTTTTTTTTAATTGAGTTATGATTAACTCAGTTAAATAACTCAGCCAATACCCAACTCTTCTTTGACCTGCAGAGCTTAGGGAAGATATTAAGTTCATCATATACTATATGTAGCATGATTGTATTATTATAGCATAAGTGTATTAATTATTCTACTACTGATGAATTTAGGATAGTCTCAAAATTTTGGCTAATATAATGAAATTTTAAAGCAACATCTTATTACATATTATTGCACATGTGCAAATATATCTATAAACTACATTTAAAAATATCTCTTTGGAGAAATACTATTATTTTCAAAAATTTAAGAATTATTTTTCATTCACAACAAGAATTTATTAAAGTTCTTGTACCTTCACATCCCCACATTAGATATTACCATAGTTATCATTTCTAATAATATACGATAAAACTGCATCTCTAGAAAAATTCAACTCTTTGTAATTTATGTATTTGAGCATTTGAAGTTTTTCTTTCGTGAACTCCATGTCTATAAACTTTTTCTATTTTCTGATTGTTTTTCTGGTGTGGATTATTTTTCTCTACTGTTCTGATAACAAAAAATAGACATTTAAGAGATTCAGTGTTTGCCCTAATATTACACACACAACTCAGTTGTTGCAAAGGTCAAATCTCAACCCAAGCGATTTGGCTCTATCTACAGAATTCTTTATCACTTTCCTGTTACCACGGATACTGCCAGGCTGGAAAGGCCAAAGCTAAACAGTAAGGCTAAAACAAGGTACACAGTCAAGGAAATAAAGATTAGATTTCAGAACTTGTTCTTGGAGAAACCACTTGGTCAGAAATCTAGACAGGAAATAGCTAAAAAAAAGACAATCTGATGCAAAAATTCTTGGATGGCTGTGTTATATTGAGTCAGCAGGAATAGGAAAAAAAATGGGAATCTAGGCTTGAGTTTTGGTGAGTTTCCATAGAGTTTGTTTTTCTTCTTGCTTATGGAAGACACAAAACTCCACACAACCCAGCAAGACATGTAACTCTGTTGTAAAGACATAGCTTATCATCACACCAAGGCACAGCTGGTCCTTGCCAAATGGTCCTAACCTGAAGATTTGCTCTTCTCATGGTGGTGCTACTGTCACTTCCTTGGTATGTTACTCACCTAATAAATCCAGGCGTCATTTCCCTGTGGGCAATTTTATCAAAGGTTTTACAGTAGGATGCATACTGTGTGGTTGGGTCTGTGTGTTTCAAGAAAGAGATAAAAGGATTTTACATTTGCAGGGCTTGTCTGTATCTTATACTTGGTGACATCCAAGCCAACTGATTTAAACGTTAGTCATTTAAGCTTCACTCAAGAGCAAGACAGAGTTGGTAGGAAACAAACTCACAAGTAAACTGGCTCCAGGGATGGAGTCTGGCAGGGTACACCTTGTAGACCTTAATTTAAACTGAAAGGGCAAAAGGAAACAGAGCAAAGGAAGAGGCAATCTTTCTGCTAAGGAAGGGAGGCCAAATGAAACATCTGAGAAAAAGATGTTTCATTGTCCTCTAATTAATGCACATTTTCTTTAGATGTAGTATTTTCTTTTTCATTTTATTATTTTTTCTCTTTATTACCTTTAAAATTAACATCCTATTTACATAAATGATATATTTAAATTAATAGTAAGCTTAACAGAATTCATATATAGTTTAACAAAACAGTTTTTGGACACTCCCTGGTGGTCCAGTGGTTCATACTCTGAGCTTTCACTCCCAAGGGCCGGGTTTGATCACTGGTTGGGGAACTAAGATCCCACAAGCCGCAGTGCGGCCAAAAAATTAATTAATTAATTAAAAATAAAGTTTAAAAATAAAAAAAAGTTTTATTCTTCCAAACAATACAAAGATATTAGAACACTTTCTTGTGAGTTGTAGTTCTCCTGAATCCAATGCTATTGCAGTTGAGTGATTAAGTTCAATTTTATAAACTGCAAATTCAAAACAAATTTTATTGTCAATATATTTTAAATTGTTATTGTTTTTTTGTTTAATAACATAATCTTTCTTGAGTTAGTCACCTGCTTACTTTTTTCTCTCAATTAGTCTTCCTTTTTTCATCTCTTGTGTTTATTCTGACATTATTTTTCTTCCTCCTTAAGTATGTATATATATATATATATATATATATATATATATATATTTTTTTTTGCGGTACGCGGGCCTCTCACTGCTGTGGCCTCTCCCGTTGTGGAGCACATGCTCCGGACGCGCAGGCTCAGCGGCCATGGCTCATGGGCCCAGCCGCGGAGCGGCATGTGGGATCCTCCCGGACCGGGGCACGAACCCATGTCCCCTGCATCGGCAGGCGGACTCTCAACCGCTGCGCCACCAGGGAAGCCCCTTAAGTATTTTTTAATAATTTTATGAAGGTACTCTATTTTAGTGTACCATTTACTTTTGCTTTTGTTTTTTTGAGAGAATGGGGAGAAATATCTTCTCAACTTCCCTGATTGGATCTCACACTTTCCTTTCTAATTTGTAGTTTTACTTAAAAAAAAGAAAATTATACTGCATTTGACTAGTTTCATAAAATACTGTGATCAAGGATTCAATCCACATCAACTTTTTGCAGTTAACAATCATTCAATGATTTTAACTGAATATGGGAATTTTCACAAATTTTAAATGTTGTTCAATGTGCCTCCCTCATGCAAGAGAGGCAGTTTATTTTATTCAACTGGTTATAACTAAAGCAATTTTTGTAAGTCTATTAGCGAAAGCCTCAGTCCTGCATTTAAACTTTCCACCAGACCCATCCAGATAATCCAGGATATCCTCAAAGTCAACTGATTAAGGGCTTTAATTACATCTGGAAAATCTCTTCTCAGCAACACCTATATTAGTGTTTGAATAACTGGGAACTTTAGCTCAACCAAGTTGACTCAACCAAAAAGCTGTCACAATTGTAATCCTCAATTACATTTTCACTATCCTCTTCTAGCTCTTTTCTTCCTTTTGTTTTCTTTTTCTCCTTTTCTTCTTTTCTCTTTTACTTCATTCTTCCCATGGAGTCCTTTCTTATATCCACAAATATTTCTGTTTCTTCTCCTTTCTGGAGACATGGTGGGTTTCGCTTCCTGGCCCTCAGATAGTTGCACTGGCTCCTGTGTCCAGTTCTGGTCAATAAAATATGAAGGTGTCACTGGTGAAAAATCATCTAGCTGTACTATGATAGACACAAAATGTGGCTTACACAGGTTACAATCAAGATGGGAAGATAAGCTAAACCTATGAATTATTTGACCAATAAGTCTAATTAATTCATAATAAGCTTCAGAATACAGAGTTCAGAGCCCAGATATAGGTGCAGCTTAGTTGGCAATGGAGTATAACAAATAAAACAGCGTCAGGGCAGGGGAAGAATGGGCATTGTGAAACTCCCCTGGTTTCAATTCCTTTCATCAATTTTTTCCCATTTTTAAATGTGTTCATTTCTTCATGTTTTTTGAGCACCTAGCTTCTTCTAGGTACTATTCTAAGATCTCTGTCCTCATAGAGATTGTGATATAAAAGTACAAATGTATAATTATACATTGTGTTAAGTATTAAAAAAGAAGTTGCTGAGATGGTGAAAACATTTCCAACCTACTTCAGTTGAGAAATTCATAGAAGGCTTTCTGAAGGGATGGCATGAAAACCACAACCTGAACTAGAGATAAAGTTTACCGTATGAAGAGATAAAGGGAAAGAACAGATGCAAGGACCATAAAATGGGAAAACTGTGATATCTGGAAAGCCAGTGTTACCAAAACATAGAAAGAATGGTAAAGACTGGGAACAGAGGTGGAAATTTAGGTCATGCTAGATTTACTGAGAATCGTGTAGGCCACGATAGCCAAGGTCAAGACACTTATTGTTAAATACAAAAGGAATCTATGTGACCTAATGTAAGGTGATTCTGTCTCTGAACCTCAATTTCCACATATTTAAAATAAAAATACTTTCCGCAAATCAATATAAGAATTAAACAAAACAAGGCATGTAAAAATCTTAGTAGTCCTAGGCCATTTAAAAAAACAAACCAACAGGGCTTCCCTGGTGGCGCAGTGGTTGAGAGTCCGCCTGCTGATGCAGGAGACACGGGTTCGTGCCCCGGTCCGGGAGGATCCCACATGCCGTGGAGTGGCTGGGCCCGTGAGCCATGGCCGCTGAGCCTGCGCGTCTGGAGCCTGTGCTCCGCAACGGGAGAGGCCACGGCAGTGAGAGGCCCGCGTACTGCAAAAAGAAACACCAACAAACAAAACCTCAGTATCAGGACAGCATCATTTTCCTTAGTAAGCATGATCTTTTTTTATAATTCTAGGATAACTTAAACGAGAATTTGACCTAGTTTGTGTGAAAAATCTTAAGGCTTTTTTTTTTTTCTTTTTTGGTTGCATGGCATTAAGTTTGGTAGTCAGGTGATATCTCAGGCTATAACCAACTTAAGGGAGAAACGATTTTACAAATGCTTTAACACTAAAATATTGCTATGTTTCAACCACTTTTTCTTCAGTCACTGTGACACTACATATAAGAAACTGAACCAATAAGCTGAGTTTTCCATGTCCTTCATCTTAACTGACATTCAGTGATTTACAAGATCCAATAGGCTCCACATTATGGTTTCTAAAGCAAATTACCTAAATTTTATGGGTGACTGAGGTTCATTGATCAAAGATGGGAAAGATATGAAAGGGCATGGAATGAAAGCTGTATTCTAATTTACTTTGGACAACAAATAGAAAAAAAGGTGAAAAAGAAAAGTATTATGCAAATATAAGACCATTAAAAAAATTAAAGACATTGTGGTTTGTGGAAAAATTGTAGAGAATGAAAGCAGACATACTTGCAAATTTTCTGTTTCTCAGCATTCATCTCTTATTGTATTTTACCACTATATCTCCGTGGAATACCACTATTATTTTTCAATTAGACTTTGTTGCAAATCCACTGTGGAATTTGGCAGTTGACATTTAAACCCTCTCAGCCCTAGTTTCATTATATGTAAAATGAGAAATTTGGTTGAAATAATCTCTAATGTCATAAACAATTAGGTCTCTCATTTCTTTAGTTCCCAGAGAGATATGTTATGCTGCAGTTTAATTTGGGAAGTAATTTGACAGCCAGTTCTCTTTAACGATGTCTTACTGTTGAGAGAGTTAAAGGTGATAATCTGAAGTCATGCCTGAAGAAGCCAAAATTCTCCATGATAAAATGCAGTGGTTTCTTCTCCTTGTCCTCTTATTCTTCCTTCTCCCCCTTAACTTTTCTTCTTCTTCCTCTATTCTTCCTTCATCATTACCACTTACAAAGTTCTAGCAAAAATATTGGTCATCATTACCACTTACAAAGTTCTAGCAAAAATATTCCAGTGGGGTGAGTTAAAAAAAAAAATTCCGTTGCATAGACAAAACTCTAGCACTAAACCATATCCTTTAAAAATGTATCAACTAAAACCAATAGCAGGACTTTACTGTCTTTAATATTTGTAGGCAGATCTAATTTGGCTTTACTGAGACTCAAGAAGTATCTGACTGGTCTACCAAGAAATAACTTTCATCAGTTCTACTTTCCTCACTATTCACAGCTCAGCTCAGATATAACTTCGTACTAAAAGCCTTTTACCATGCCCCCCAATGCACTCTTATTAGATGCTCCTTTAGGAGACCTCAATAGAAAAGGTAAAGATCATGAATATCTTAATCACCACTATATCACTCTAATATAATTTGAAGCACAGAGTACTTTCTCAATTGATATCTCAGTGGGCAGAAATTTTACAAACAGAAATGACTGAATGCAAATACCTTGAAGGTTACATAGCACCATGCCACAAACATCACTTCACTTAATAAATGAAATGAAAATGGATATCAATTAGAAATAATCATTTTAGATTGTAGAGCCCTAGATTTAGAGGCATGGAAACAGGTGAGAAACGGCCCACTCTTTTTCTTCAGATATCTTACATACAGATACACTGCTTTTCTGAGTGTGGCCTGGTTGTTTTCTGGGGTCACTTTGGAAATATAGATAGTAGTGTTCTGAACAACCAGTTCAAAACATTGTGAGACCTAAATCTGACCTACAGATATCTATGGGAAAAAAGTTTTTCACCTGGTTACCCTCTGGCTTTTATTTACAAGTGCTAGAACAACCTCTTAAAGAATCTCTTGAGTGTCTAAAGATTAATATGGTTTTAAATCACATCCACACAAAAAAACAAATAAATGTTACTTGCACTTTACATTTAAAACTACCTTCAACCAGCCCATTTGAAAAAACTGTTTATAGATGGTTTCCAAAATCCTTTCTTTTTTTATTTTTCTGTTATTTATTCTTTTAAAATTTTCTGTTCTCTTTTTAACAGCTAGCTCTGTTGAAGTATAATTGATAGACAAAGAACTGTAAATATTTAATGTGTACAATGATGTGAGGTTGAACATATGTACACACCCAGTACGATCACCAAACTCAAGAGAATAGACAAATCCAACACTTCCCAAAGTTTCCTCATGTCCCTTGATTTGTGTGTGTGTGTGTGTGTGTGTGTGTGGTAAGAACACTTAACAAGAGATCTACCATCTCAAATTTTGAAGTGTACAACACTGTATTGTTAACTATAGGCTCACGTTGGACAGCAGATCTCCTGAACGTATTCATCCTGCATGACTGAAACTTTATACCTTTTTTTTTTTTTTTTTTTTTTTTTTGCGGTACGCGGGCCTCTCACTGTTGTGGCCTCTCCCGTTGCGGAGCACAGGCTCCAGATGCACAGGCTCAGCGGCCATGGCTCACGGGACCAGCCGCGGAGCGGCATGTGGGATCCTCCCGGACCGGGGCACGAACCCGTGTCCACCTGCATCGGCAGGCAGACTCTCAACCACTGTGCCACCAGGGAAGCCCTGAAACTTTATACCTTTGAACAGTAACTCCACATCTCCTCCAACTCCCAGTCCCTGTAAACCACTATTGCATTCTCCCTCTTACATCCAAATCCACTGCAGTGTACACTAAAACAAGATGGCCTTCCTTTTACCAGGATCCACCTCCATTAGAAAGTAACAGTATTTGATTCCTTAAAAACCTAAAAATAGAGCTACCATATGACCCAGCAAACCCACTACTGGCCATATACCAGGAGAAAATCATAATTCAAAAAGATACATGCACCCCAGTGCTCATTGCAGCACTGTTTACAATAGCCAGGACATGGGCACAACCTAAGAGTCCGTCAACAGATGAATGGATAAAGAAGATGTGATACATATATACAATGGACTATTACTCAGCCATAAAAAAAAAAAGAGCAGGGTAATGCCATTTGCAGCAACATGGATGGACCTGGAGATTGTCATGCTGAGTGGGGTGGGTCGGGCACAGAAAGACAAATATCATATGATGTCGCTTATATGTGGAATCTAAAAAAAGGGGGTAGAAATGAACTTATTTACAAAACAGAGGTAGAGTCTTAGATGTAGAGAACAAACTTATGTTTACCAGGGGGTAAGGGGGAAGAAGGATAAATTGGGAGATTGACATATACACACTAGTATATATAAAATAGATAACTAATAAGGACCTACTATATAGCACAGGGAACTCTACTCAATACTCTGTAATGGCCCATGTGGGAAAAGAATCTAAAAAAAAAAAGAGTGGACATAGTATATATATATATATATATATATATATATATATATATATATAACTGATTCACTTTGCTGTACACCTGAAACTAATACAACATTGTAAATCAGCTATACTCCAATAAAATTTTTTTAAAAAGGAAGTAATAATATCAATATTTGACAATTATTTCTTTTTTGAGTTGTACTAAGCTCCTATCACTCTCCCATTAAGTAGGGACAATAGTATTTACCCTGTTGTGTTCAGCGTAAATCAGATGTGATCATGTTTGTACGAAGCACTGAGGTCAGGAACTGCATGTAACCCTGAAATACTGGTTAGGACTGAACCACCTTAGAGATTTTTCTCCTCAAATAGGTTTCAGAAAACTTTAAATTACAGCCCTCAGGTGTGTAAACATAATTTCCAGGACCTTTTATTCCCCCAATCGAGTATGGGTAGTTATTTATGAGCCTTGCTTCATGATATTTCCTCTTCAGCTGCGAAGGAGAGAGGGGGCGTCTGTCCTCCAGGGTCTCCTGCCTGTTTACGGATGGACAGCTAGTGTTTCACAGCTTCATCGTAGTTTTGACTATTGGCTCCCAAAGTCTTTGGGGAACGTCTCGCCTGAAAGATACTATACAAATGTAAGATCCAAATTCACATTCTTCTCCTCTGCCTGTTAAAACTTGCAGAGTCTGTGGTCGCATCGGGTTACCTGCCCTCCAGTGAAGGTAAACAGCAATCCGGATGTGCCCATATTCATGCAGAATGTGTGTGTTTTAGTCGCTAATTCATGCTCACTGTAGCTGAAAGGATCCCTGCTCTAGACAGCTTCCTTTGCTCCGAGGCCCTCAGGCTGAGAAGCTAGCCTAACATTTTTGTTTTCTTTGTCTACACGAAGTGAAAGCTTGCTAACTTAGATCAGACTGTGACCACTCTATTTCTGAAAGAATCTATTCATTACTCCCTGAGCCAGTGTTAATGTGGGAATTTCCCAGGAGGTAGAGCAAAAAGAAGCACTGACTCTTTTCTTTTCCTCTACAGCCATGGAACAGGCACTTACTAGGATGTGACTGTGGTGAAGTCACTGAACTTTTGAAGACCCCGATTTCCTCACCATCATTTTTAAATAGGAGCAAAATCATGCATCGAACAAACGTGGCCCAGTTGAAAGCATGTTTTATAATTCACCAAAGCATAGAAATATAAAGTGTGGTTCTGCCTACCAGGATTTCTAAATCAAAACCAATATGTTTGTATAGATTAAACCAGCAGATTTGAGAAAAACAGCATTCTTGAGAAAAAATTAAGCTCTGGACTCTGAATTTTTTTTTAATTATAAATATTAGAAGGTATTCTTCTAGTTACGTTAGGCACACAATATGAATCACATGCATTACTTTATTCCTATTTTAATTCTCTTCCCCCCAAACCCATTCTCCTTGTTTTCTTTTATTTATAATTGCATGAATTATAATAACAATTAGATGCTATTTTTGTTTACCAAATGGACAAAAATTTTCAACAAGTCAGAATGTCCAATGTTTTCCATAAAATACATACTCTGAAACAGGGCTGTTAGGGGCAAAACGGATGTGATCTGCCCCCAAGCAAATTAGGCCATACAGATTAATATTCCTGTAAGTTCATTGTCTTTGATGTAGCAATTCCACTTCTGGGGCACCATTCAAAGGCCAAAATTGAAGATAGTTTAAAAGATTTAGCTAGGAGGAGAAAGATCTCAGCGTTGTTTAGAATAAAGTGAGAGAGAAAGAGACAGATGCGGGGGGGGGGGGGGAAGAGACAGAGAGAGAGAGACTATCAATATTTTGAGAATTCTAAGATTGGTGAAGTAATGTAGGGGAATACAAAACAACCAACAATGATGGTTATGACAAATATTTTAAAGGAGAAAATAGCAGGTGAACTGGGAATTCCTCAAGGTGGTCAAGGAGAAGCCTCGAATTATGAAAAAGTGATTCCACTTAAAATGGGAAAATTTTGTGAATTAACCTTGAATTGGGTGTGTGTGTGTGTGTGTGTGTGTGTGTGTGTGTGTGTAGGAGGGGGGATGGTGAAAATGTTTCCTTGGGTCAGAGCTATTACTTTGCAGGAAAAATAGGGTTTGATTGTGTTAAGTAAATGCGATGACTTATATCATGGAAGTTAGATAGGTACATTTTACAAGGCAATGAATCCTGACGGTTATACGGTATATGACTTCAGACACCTTAAGAAAATGTGAAACAGTTCCCAGAGTGGGAATTCTCCACTGACTTTCCGCAGATAGACACTGGACACGCTGGACATATCTTTACCTCATTCCCTCCATAAAACCAGCAGAAAATGGGCAGAAGAAGTCACTCAGAGACTTCCGGTAGCTCTTGAGATTGAGCATCTGAAAAATAGATAGTAAGTAGGGAACTGGAATATTACTCTTTCTGGAAGGAAATGTAGCACATTTCAGAAGAGGGTGTACAGTACGAGTATAGCAAATGGGAAAGAATATATTAGAAGACTGTGGGTCACGATAAGTGAAAGTTAAGAGTCAGGGAGCAGGAAAGCACCCAGATGGACCTCCTCTAAGATTTAGGCAATGAGCTTTTTTCCTTAGTGAGGCATAAGGTAATAAGATAATTAGACCAGAGGCTTATTTCTTATTTCTTTCTCCTCTCCTCCTGGTACTATTATTTGAATCCTTGATAAAAGATTACTTAGACCATCAACAGAATCCTATGTGTATTTGGTTCGGAGAAGGAAAGGAAAACAGTATTCAAAACTGATAAATGGTACCCAGAAACTCCTCCATAAGTCTATGATGGACATCAGTGGCAGTCTCATTGTTAACCTAAATTATACCTGGTATTTCTAATTGATAATATAGGTGATTTTATTATCATTGGTTCTCATTTCCTTTTCTTCTTCTTTTTTTTTGCCTAATTTTTCTCTAATGATCATATATAATCATAATAAGAAAAACAAATGATCTACACTGATGATGCATTTTACTTGAGGGTAAAGTTCCTGGGCAAGGCTGTGAGAAAGAACGACAATGTGGAAGGGAAATCACTGAACTGAGTGATAATCAAGAGTGAGGCAAGGGGCTTCCCTGGTGGCGCAGTGGTTGAGAGTCCGCCTGCCAATGCAGGGGACACGGGTTCGAGCCCTGGTCTGGGAAGATCCCACATGCCACGGAGCAACTAGGCCCGTGAGCCACAACTACTGAGCCTGCGCGTCTGGAGCCTGTGCTCCGCAACAAGAGAGGCCACGATAGTGAGAGGCCCGTGCACCGCGATGAAGAGTGGCCTCCGCTTGCCACAACTAGAGAAAGCCCTCACACAGAAACGAAGACCCAACACAGCCAAAAATAAATAAATAAATAAATAAATTAAAAAAAAAAAAAAAAGTGAGGCAGGAACACCAGTCGCATCGTGGGGCCCTGCAGGAGACCAATGATACTGGTGTTGACCGTATGTTTAAAATGGTTGTATCAATAAGATGTGTCCGTGAGCTAAGATTTGAGAGTGGAACCCCTATTACTCAAGTTTAAAAAGTTTGCTGCCATTGATCACAAGATACTGTCCTGATATCCCTAAAGCTCTTCTCTTGTGGGCTATATTTGATCTCTCACACACCATGTGACAAAGAATCACTTAGACCTTGTGTGGTAGATGTTTCTACCAGCTATTCAGGAAACAGCCAGGACTCTTCCTCCAAGGTGAGTTTTATGGCAGAAAACTACGTGGCCTGAGAAGAAATATAACCTGTTCCACATATGCACGAATCTGTTTTGTCCAAACCTCACAACCCGCTTGGAACCACAAGGATGCCCTGATAGAAGGTCTGACAACTGGCTGGCTTACCTCCCAGGGAAAGGTTCCCACTTTATTTAATCCAAGCTTCTGTCTGGATTAATGCTGCATTTTTCATTCTTACGTGGGAGAAACTGGTGGTGTAGGTGTCAGAGGGCAGAGTGGGTTACTTCGAAGTATTTCGTTTCAGGTTCATTCACAACCTTTTATTTTATCCAGCATAAGAAACCTGCCTGGTGAAGATGTTAACGTTTAGGTGCCTCTGCTTTTTTCCCAGGATTTGTGGAATTGTGAGAGGTGAAAGTGAGATGAGTTGCTTGTGTGAAGAAAAGAGAAAATTCTTATGTTAATTTTCCTATTCCTTAGGAAGGTGGTAACAAGAATATAGCTGTATATCCCATGTGAAATGGAAATCACTGATCCTACTAGACTGTCCATATCTGAGATAACATAGCACAGACCAATATAGCAGATTTTTTAGTATTTTTTTTGGAATAGATGCTTTAAAATTCTATGGTTCGAGCTTGGGATATTTGATTTTCAAAATAATTTTCAAGTTGATCACATGTGTCTTTATCTTTCTGGGCCTCTTACTTAAATAAGTAAGTGATAAGTGAATATATTAAAAATCTTCTGACAGGATTGTTCTAAATAATAGATGAAAGTATCTTTGTTGGCTTGTGATTATAGTTTCGTTAGAATTCTCTTTATTTGTTCCTGGGGAATTTTCTCTTGATCCCTATATGGGCCTGAAGCTTGCTCTTTTAGAAATGACCATGATTCTTAATGCTTTTTTTTTTAATCAAAAATAAATGACATGTAGCATGTGTGACCCCTTCTGTGCTATATCTTGTTTCTTTCTTCCTGTTAGATTAGAAGCTCTTTGAGAATAGGGATATTTTTCTGTTTTAATCCTGCCACATAGTAAACACAGAGTAATTATATGTTCAATACATAGATAAAATACATTAGGATGTGATGTGATAAATATAATATACTATATGTAAGTAGAAAGTGCTCCAGGAACCCAAGGGGGGAATAATTAGGTGTAAGAGAGTAAGAACTTGCTTACGTATCATTTTGGGCTCTGTTTTAACTCTAAGACTCAGCCACCTTGTGATGACAAGGAAAGTACCTTCCTTTCTCAGGGACTTATAGGAAGAAACATGGCAGGTGGAAGAATTGGTAAAGCATTTAGAATAGACATGGTCCTACTGTCGCACTGGGCTATTTTCAGTATCCAGGAAGCAGCGTGAGCTCACCTTCTGATTGGAAAAAGTGGCTTAAACAACAGAGAGGGGCTATGCTTCCAGATAAGCATGGGAAAAAAGTCTACGAATGGAGCTAAAGAGGAACATGGAAAATAAAAAGCAAATGGAAAAGTAGAACAGAAAGGAAGAGAGTAGTAAATGGCATATATTTTGTTGCTATTAGAATGTAAATTTTGATTTATGCACACACACACACGCACACACACGCACACACACCAACAAGGTCAAAAAGAAGAAAACTGTCTTGAACATTCCACTCTAAAAGGCCTATGGAACGCGATTTTCTTAATGCAGATATGTTAGGTAATCTTACTTCGGGAAATCTTGGCTAGAAGAGGATTCCATTTTGAAGTTTATAATATAGGATTGTTGACTATAATCACCACAAAAAAGAAATGATAATTACATATGTGATGTGCTAGAGGTGTTAGCTGATGTTACAGTGGGCATTGTATATTATATATCATATTACAATATGTAAACATTTCAAATCAACACATTTTACATCTTACACTTACACAATGTTATATATTATATATCAATAATTTTTTTTAAAGAAAGAAGATTCTACATGATGCTTTGAAGAAAAGATTCCTTTATGCTATTGACGGGCTGTGAAAGCTTAGGCAAGTCACTTAGACTAAACCCTAGCACAAAGGTCTATGAGAAAAATAGAAAGGAAGTAGCAGATATCAACGTTACGTTCTTTGAAACACTATAAAAATCAAACTATTATTGTTTTCCCAACTGAGTGCCATACAAAGGAAGCATAATACAGGGTAGATGTAAGTGGACAGAACATTATTTTTAATATTGCTCTACTGAGAGGGTGACTCGGGAAAATAAATTCGATTCTACCAAATATTAAGGGGTTGAGCCAGAATTAGAGTACAGAGGACACATGTGCCCTGTAGAATTAGTTGCTTTGAAAATCATTAACAAATGAAAATATACAATATACGATATGAGTCAAATTCTGTTATAAGCAAAGTGCGTTATAAACAAACTGCATTATAGGCTGGGACTGTGCAAACGGCTGCGTATTCGTTGTTTTCTTCAGATTTGACTTCAGTAAATTTGGCCAAGAAGCCTATTGAAAATTTTCAGAAGTCTGTTGCTATAATACCTCATGTTGCAGATATTTAACTACTCTTGACTTCCTTTTGATTTTGGCAATCAGTATTTTGTTAATTAATCAATTAATTAACCCAACAAATCATTTATGAGTGCCTATTATTTTGGTTTGGGGTTACAAAGATGAATATGCAAGTATCTCTGCTACCATGGTGTGCCCAGTATAATGAAAGGATCAACATGTTAACAAATGATTAAATTCATTGTAAGATAAAAACAATGGGGTTGACATATTGTCAGTGGTATGTAAGAAGCAGTTTGATCAAAGGGATAAGATTTTTAGGTGGTTGGATGTAAAATGTGAACGTTATATTTCAGGAACTTAGATTTTGCAAAAGGGTAAATTGAGTGTCAGCAAAATGTTGAAAGGCTATCACTGTGATCTGGCCCTGTTAATCCTGAAATTCTCAGTAATGTTTCTGAACTAGTGAAAAGCCGAGAATGATTTCTGATGGACAGTGGTGAAGGGGCCTCATTTCCATATTGTATGACTTTGAAACTCAGCCAAGACTGAAAGCAAGGATGTCAGAACACGAAAGCTGAAAGAAGCATGAAGAAGTGTGGAATTCATGAGAAACCCCTTCTACTGCATCAGAACCTGAAACTAAGGCCATTTTTGACAGATCTTTAAGCCTTAGAAGGGCTGTCAGCTAATCACTGCAGTACAGTATGGTGGAGGATATTCGGAATATGAGGACACAAAGGAAAGAGTGCCTGAGACCATTTTCTCACCTTACCAGGGACACATCTTATATGTCCATCTTATGTGTGGGTTAACTGTCCACAAAATCATTCTGGTTTAAATTCATTTCTCAATAAAAACTGCTGTCTTGTCACAAAACCAAATAAATTAGGTTACTTCCAAACATGTCAATCCAAGTGCTCCTGGAGCAATGAGTAACACATTTATCTAAGATCCTTACCTGAGAGGCAAGAACACCACCCAAGGAGTGTTTGAGGAAGGGGGCGGGAAGAAAAAAAAGAAAGGACGCCAAGAGAAATGCTGAGGAGAACTTTGAAAGAAACGGTATCTCTCACCCCACCAAAGAAAAAAGGGTCTCAAGGGAGGACTGGCGGATATACCCAATTCTTCTAGTTTTGGATTTTCTACTAATATATTTCAGGAGGATTCCAGGCAGAATGGGTAAGGTAACCATTATATTGGCAGTGTAATATTATTCTTCCAATCCCCAGAGTCAATTACTTTGCTACAAAGAAAATTCTGGGAAGGTCATGGTTATGCTATTTTTCTCACTTTAAAAAATGTCTTTGGTGTGTGTGTATGGAAGGCGGAAATGTACACAGGTGCATAGAAAAATCAACTATGCTTCTGGTATTTTGGGTCTGTACAAGGACACACTCTTCTCTTTTACTTCGGCTTTCTTTCTTTCTTTATTTTTTTGCGGTACGCGAGCCTCTCACTGTTGTGGCCTCTCCCGTTGTGGAGCACAGGCTCCGGACGCGCAGGCTCAGCGGCCATGGCTCACGGGCCCAGCCGCCCCACGGCATGTGGGATCTTCCCAGACCGGGGCACGAACCCACGTCCTCTGCATCGGCAAGCGGACTCTCAAGCACTGCGCCACCAGGGAAGCCTATTGGCTTTCTTTGATTTTCCTACTTTGTCCCTAATCCTTAGTCCCATTTCCTCATAAGAGATAACTACTCAAATTATATACATAATATATAATATATGTACATATACATAAATAATAATTTTGGTATTTCATATCTATATAGCTTTTGATATGCAGGAAGAGTATTGTGATATACATTTCTCACCTACTTTCCACTCAGAATTATATTTTTTATATTTATTACTTTAGGTACCTCTGGTATCTCTAACCACCGCACATTTGCCTACTAACACAGTCCTAGTTTGCCTGCTAATCCTCACAATATAACTAATGCCATGGTGAACATGTTTGTCCATTTCCCTTAAAAGACTTGTTTTTGATTTAGGAGTTTAATACTGGGCTTCGGGGTTTATGAATATTGATTTACACTAAATGTTGCAAGATTGATTACCAATTTGACTGCTAAAATTTACACTGCTACCAGCAGTGCAAGAGATTACTTGTCTCCCCAAATCCCTGCCAATACGTGGTGGTAGCCATCATCATAATGTTTGCCCTTTGGATGTGGGAAAATGATATTTTACTGCTGTATCCTCTCTTTCCCAGCACAGAAGCTAGAATTTAGTGGATACTCATAAATGTATATTGAACATTGTGAACAGTTGAACAATATACATGTGATTGAAAGGTAAAACACTTCAATCTGAAATAAATACTTCTGTGGTTTTATAAATATGAATTTAGTAAGCTTAGAGGATTTCAATACTTGGGAAAGTTACATCTTTCTGAGCCAATTCTTTGGAGCTCTCTGGCAGACACGTCTAGTTTAGCAGAGGTCAATTACCATTTGGATCCAATATTTTATATGCTATTGACTTTAACAGCTTAACATTTCTGCTAGGGTTTTTCCCAATACATGAAATAACTATGATTTAGTGTCATATTTATGGCAGTGTAAATTTTTTTTTTTTTTTTTTTTGCGGTACGCGAGCCTCTCACTGTTGTGGCCTCTCCCGTCGCGGAGCACAGGCTCCGGACGCGCAGGCTCAGCGGCCATGGCTCACGGGCCCAGCCGCTCCGCGGCATGTGGTATCTTCCCGGACCGGGGCACGAACCCGTGTCTCCTGCATCGGCAGGCGGACTCTCAACCACTGCGCCACCAGGGAAGCTCTGCAGTGTAAATTCTGCGTATGCAGCAGACATACTTTTTTGGTTGTCTTCCTAATCCATGTCCAACTTTTATGAGAACTGACTCTTCCTGTACTCACGGAAGCACGGCCATCCAAATGAGTTGTTGTCTATAAGTGGCTATTGCTAATTGGACCAGGTATCAACACGTAATCTAAGCAAAGTATCTCAGTGATTTCGATATTAAAGGGTAGTTGCTAGCCAGAGGGAATTCCCCCTCTCTCAATAGCTGACACAGACCAACAGAAGAGAAAGAGTATTGAAGTTTATCTCGGCAGCCTGTGAGTTCTATCGAGAACTCTTTCAATCTTCTTCCAGTTAGAAGAGAGAAACCACTTCTGTGCAGCAGTATCAATATGGCAAGAGCAAGTGTTTCTGCTGCACAGAGCTGCCCAGAGAATAAATGTAGTGCTTTTTTCTGATGACGCTAACTTAGCATATCTGCGTTAAAAACAATTGCCCTCCTATCAATGCTAAATATTACAAAAAAATTATACCTATGACATTGTTAAAAGGGCATGCTGATGAACTTCTGTTAATTTAGTCAGTAGTCTAAGGGTCCTCCACGAGGACAGCCATTAATGGTTGTGTGTAAATTTGTGAAGGCTGGGTTAAAAAAATTTTAGTTCAGAGTTTCCTCAGGATAAATTAAATTAATTAGGTTCTGTCCCAGGAGTATAGAATCTAGACAGAGCAGTTTTAATTAGTCACCATAAGCAGTGTGACTTTGGTGGAAGACATATAAATTAAGGAGCTATAGGATGTCCAAGTTCATCAGAGGATATGGAAAAGATAAAACTAGGTTTATAGGAAGGGAACACATAGTTAGTATATATATGTAAGCTCATGAGGAGTGGCAGATGTCTTGACCAGTTTGTCAGGGGCTTAGAAGGAGAAAAATTGGAAGACCAGGGAAAAGGAGGCCTGAAGTAGAGGCATTTGGATGTTATCCATGGGAGTAGTCACAGGTGTGGAGATCTTTGTACCACAAGTTAAGCCACCAGAGAGCAAGTACTTTTAAACAGAAACAACCAAGTAGATATAATGATGGAACCTGCTAATGACTAAAGCTGCCACCCTGTGTCATTGGCCACTCTAGTGCTGACACGATGAGCATATGGAAGGAGGAACTATTGGGGCATAGAGAGAGGTTATGCATGTGGCCCCAACACGAGCTCCCATTCACAAAAAGTTGATCTAGCTATTGCCTCTGACAAGTGTCCAACCAGTCAGCAGCAGGGACCGATGCAGCATTCTCCAACATTGCATCATTCCTTCAAGAAACTAACCCCCCGTTTGAGGGCAAGTTGACTACATTGGGTTTCTTCCACTGTGGAAGGAGCAGTGACTCAGTCCATCGACTGGAATAGGTACAAGGTTGCCTTTAGTACCGTTAGTTTACTTTGGCTACCCTCAGAGCCTCAACTAATATTATTTCAGGGCTTGCAGAGTATTTGAACCACTAACATAGGATCCCACAGACTACTGTAACAGACCATGAAATCCATTTTACACCAAAAAGGAGAGGTAATGAGCACTTGACAATGGAATCCAGTGTTCCTACCATCTGTTGCACTGCCTGTAAGTTTTTGATCTGATAGAATGATGGAATGCCCTGTTGAAGTCACAGATGAGCACCAGAGATAAAGTCTCGTAAGGAACGGGAACCATCCTCCTGGGTTGATATGTACGTTAACTTACATGATACTGTGCTCCCAACAAAAGGAATGCACAGGTCTAGGAACCAAGGTGTGGAAGTAGGATAATGGGAAGTGGACCCATTTAACACTATTTCAATTATTTGCTTAAGGAATAATTTGTGATTTCTATACCCACAAACGTGGGCTCTCTACACTTTCCGGGCCTAGAGGTCTTGGTTCCTAAAGGAAGAGTGTTTATACTAGGTAAAACAGCAAAAGTCCTACTTAAATTTAAGCCATAGCTGCTGCCTGAGTTTTTGGGCTCCTTACCTTTAGTGAATAGCATGTGAGAAGAACAGTCACCATCCTAGCAAGGAGGAATATGTTTGGCATAGAAGTGATCGATATCACTGTCTCTCATTATATCTCTGGCCAATTTTTATTACAAGTGAAGGAGTACAGTATTTACAGCCTGAAAATAGCATGGTGACCAGGCGCACACCCTTCAGGAATAAGGTTCTATGTCACACAACTAGGTAAGCCACCTAGATCTGTAGATCTGTAGAGGGGCTAGCTAAGGCGAAGATGTATCTAGAACTGATGGGAGAAGAAGGAGATAATGAGCTACATGATGCCAGCTTCAATTGGACAAGGAAGTCTATTGGGAGAGGAGACCTGTAGTTGGCCCTGCTAAACTTGTTTGGATATGTTTCCTCCATCAGGAGACCAGCCAGTATCCTGGAGGAGCTGCTCTGGGACTTGTTTAAAGAGGGGGATCTAGATGCTGCAGAGAGTAGCCTAGAGTGGACTCTGCCACATTTCCCAGATCCAGCTGCGTGATTAAAAGACCCATTTCCCAGATCCTGGGAGTGCAGCTGAATGACAGCCCCAACCTATTCATTCTCCCTGGAAGTTGCCTGGTTTAAAAACAGCCACCTTAGCAAGAGCACATCTACTTCCCAGAGGCAACTTACATATCATGATGGCTTGATGTAGGGATATCAAACACTGCTCCTTCACTCCAATGCAGGAGGACTGGCAATAACTATTCCATCTTCAGATCTCCTGTGGGCTTGGCTGAGGTCCAGTGTGATTGAATCATTACCCGACTTCTTCCTCTGCCCAATTATGCTACTTTCCCTTTCTTAGATTTAGTCCTATGAGTACTCCCTTATAAACGTCCTGCAGGCTAGTTTCCATCTCAGGGTCTACTTCGCCAGGAGCCAAGTCTGCAATAGTAGCCATTAATTACTTAATTAGGTGATATCTAAGTGCTTTTAAAAAAACATGTTGAAGTCTCCAGCCTGCTAGAGATTGCTTGCTTTAAAATAACAATATCAAAGTACCTGCTATTTCAGATACATTAAAAAGTTATGGAATTTTCCTTTATAGAACTATCTCAAAGAGTTCTCTTAACATTTTGTTATCTTTTAAAATCAATTGTTGATATCTATATAAAATAGCAAAGGAAGGATGGGGAAAGAAATGAAAATTTTTTCAAATGTGTGCTAATTATACTCTTGGCGATATATTATCATATACGATCTCTGTAACAGTTGCGTGAAATAGATATTCAAATCAAATATTTCTTTCTCCATTATGTAAGTATCTCAGAGGTAGCTATCTGTGAAGGCAAAGAAGCTTAAGCTTCAGGCCTGTAACTTACACGGGCTCTTTCGAAGATTCTTGTAGGAAACATAGCATTGCATGCTTGGTTGTGCCTGTAAATTTTGCAAAGTATGTTTTTTAAAATTAGTTTTCTAAAAGGAGGGCTCACAATTTATGTAAGTATCAGGCCCCCAAAACCTGGATCTGACGCTGGTGCTAGTCATTGCTTTGGATTTTTTCACATTGGCCCTATGCTTGTGCAAATTGGGCATTGGCTAATTTTACTCCATTGATTTTTCTGATCAAAGTTTTGGGTGAAAGCTTAGCTTCCTTCATTGGGTTTAGATGGCTGTTCCTCTAGGACCTCCATTATTTTTTCAGGACAGAAATACCAGGGCTCCGCGTTATCAAGATTTCTAGGTTTTCAGCCTAAAACTTTTCTAATCACATAACTGCTGGAGCAGGTTGACAGAATGTGAAGAAAATTGGCCTGCACACCAAGGAAATGCTTCCAATAAGTTTCCTCTGACCCTAGGAGTGTGAGAGCAGGACTTGAAAGTGTTTCTCTGAGCATTTGTCTTACTCCATAGAAGAAACTGTAGCTTTCAGCCAAATCTCTCTTCCAAACTTGTTTGCTCTTGGAAGCTTTATTTTCTGGCCCAACAATTTCCCCTGTCATTTATCAATAAGGCATGTAGCCATTGTCACTTAAAGGTGCAGCATTGACTCTAACAGCAATGATGAAAGCTGATTTGAAATCTTTAAATAAAACAAATGAATTTTTATATGTTACCAAAATTAATAATAATGCACATCAAATTCTTTTAAAGCCACGCTATACACTGGGGCCCGCTTCCTGCTATCGAGCAAAATACGATGATGAATATAATGAACAATATTGTTGAATTTGTAAAATAATTTTTAAAATTATTTTTAGTTAAAATTAGCATTGGTATTTGATTATCCAGGTTTTCAACACATGATATAAATAGTCTGACAAAATTTCTCACTGTTTTATAAGTGTACATTTTCAAAGCATATAAATATGGCTTAAATAACTTGTTTAAATACTTTTATTTTTTTCTTTCTTTTTGAGGGGAAGTTTGGGACAACGTTATCTCTGAGTCCTTAGTCATGGATCCTGTTCGTCTCCAGACCCTCTCCAATTTTCATCAGATGCTATGATCATCTCATACCAGGTTGGGCTTAATTCCACCATTTGTACCTGCCTCTTACACTTTTAAAGGTCATCTTAAACAATATAGATCATGGTTTCCTGACTTGGCATCCTCCAACCCTTGGTTCAAGAATAGACATCAAGGTCTCAGTAAAACCCCTCAAATGGAATCCAAAACCATACATATCTGTGCATTTTTTCTTAAAGTGTTTACAAACAATTAATAATCTCCTATAAAAATATCTTATGTTAATTCAATACTTCAGCAATATGGAGATGACCCATTTACTCTTTTTTCATGAAACCATAATGCTTTGGTGTTGGTTTCTAAATTTAGTCATAGTTTATTTGTTCAGAGAAAAACAATTTTCTCTTAAGTATATTTCAGTTGAAATTCAAAAACTGACTGTAATCACCATTTCCCACAGAAATGGCCAGCCTCAAAGGTTGTGCCCCTGTGAGGTGGGTAGAGAAATACATTCCTCACCACAAATTTATCCCTTTAATCCACTCTAAATCAGGGAGTCTTAGCTTTCTGTTTTCAGACTTTAGAAGGCATAGTGTGTATAGAAAGATGAATGTGGCGAAGGTTAGGAAAACACACAACAAGAGTGAATCTCACTGGAAAATACATTTTCTGTCTTGAAGTAATATTGTCTTTATTACACTTAGCACAGAGGCAGGCATTATTTTTGGACAGGGTCATTCTATGACCTTATCCCATACTCAGATCCCAATAATATTTTAATGACAAGAAATCCAAACACTTACCAAGACAAAACAAACTTCATGATGGAACAATGGAAAATGGATATTATACAAGAAAGTGAAAGTTCAATACTCTCCTCTCAGGCAAATTAGAGAAAATGGGGTTAATTCAGTGAGATAAGCCTGTAGACTAAGACCAAATATTTTTAAGATATCCATTCTCTCCAACTTAATTTATAAATGTAATATAATCCCATTTAAAATTCCAATAGGATGCTTTAGCTGAAGGGATTCTAATTACTTTTAATTCAATAAAGGTAAAATAACACGACACACAATTGTTTCCCTGAGATGGGAAAGCTTCAAACTTATTCTTCTAGGATTTTTTTAAGCACATCATCTTTATGCTTTACTGAGTACTGTTTATAGGTTGTATCTCTTCTATAAAGCTTTTGGTACTTTTTTTCGATGGACGTAATTACTCTTTCATTCCTTGATCCCATGAGCGATTTATCTGTACCTTTCTTTTTTAGCATGTACTAATTTCTACCAAGGTTATATTTCTGTGCATTTTACCACACTACTCTGCTGCAAACTTCATCATGACAGTGTCAATATTCCTAACGTAGCCATCCAAGTTGGCTGCTGTCTCCTGAGAACACTGGCTTTTCATTAAGAATGTCCTCTTGCCATTTACTTTCCACGCTCTAGTCCTGCGACAGACCTTCTGTTAGAATGTGTGCTTTCATCATGAGCATAAAAGTTTTCCAAAAACCAGTCCCCAAAGAATGATTTTCAGTGGCTGTCCAGTGCCAAAAGGCGGAGGTGTGGTTTTCAGAGCATTCCCCCAGCTCCATTGCCTTGCAAAACTCTGCTGCCTTCCCGTTAAAAGTTGGCTGTTCCAAGCAGGCAGAGCTCTCCCCACTCTCCCCCTAACATAGTGGGGAGAACATGTTTCGCTCTTTGGGATGTTATGCTTTTTGTCTTGCAGGGAGACAGGCCCAAATGATATCAGTTTTCAGCAAGTCTCTGGCTGCCATGAGGAAGCAGAGACTGTCAACTTGTTGCTTCTCCCAGATGAAGCCAGAAATATATCTACGGTGGGAGGTCCCAGGGTGTGCTCTGTGGACTGGCTCACTCAGTGTGGTGGGGAACAGCATGTGCTCACGCCTTGGTTATGACTTCCACCTCCCCGTGATGTTCTCATTTCTCCAACCCTGTTCTGCTGTGGCCTCCCAAGTCTGCTTGGCAGTTACACGCAGTGGGTACATCTAGGAGCTGCTGATAGAAAAAAAAAGTTTCTAAAAGCTGCTGATTTAGACAAGGAAGAAACTTGTCCACATTTGACAAAATTCACTATTTTGAAATTTAATGTAAAAAAATAGAGGGTTTTTTTCAGAATTGAAATAGAAGAAAAGTGTCATGACAAATTAAGTTCAAGTTAATTAAGTCATTAACTAATAAATTAATTCCTTCATTCATTTATTTAAGGAATTTTTATTGCACCAACTCCATGTATAGAGTTAGAGGGAACTCCTTATCTTAACAGCTGCAATATCTTTGTAAGACAATCCCTGACCCAAAGTGCAAGTTTGTATAATACCTGGTGACTTATAATCAATTATTCTAAAGGGCTATTTCAGTCCTATTTCAACACACAAAGTCACTATCAAAACTGAGAAATAAAGGTGTAAGTGAGAGTTTAACATTCTCTCTAGTATTGTAAGACTATCCTTATGTTGTTCAGTTTAACATATGTGTAGTGTGTGGCTGAACTAAAAAAAATTCACATTTTACTATTAAATATCAACATAGTCCACTGTTATGTTTAGCAGAAGAGAAAAATTTTTACTGATAACTCAGGGCAATGGTTTTCAAATTCTGTTTGCTGCCTAAATATTCCACCCCCCCACCAACACACACACACACACACACACACACACACACACAAAGGATGTTAAATACCAAATCATGTTAAATCATGTTAAATACCAATATTTATCAACTGAATTATATTAAATACCAGTATTTATAAATTGATTGTTTAAATATTTATAAGTTGAATTGCATTAAATACCAGTATTTGTAAACTGATTGTGGGAACTAAAGCCAGACCTACTTCTTATCATCTTCTAATCTACTCAACATAGTACATCTGTTACCTACATGAACCCTAGGATTCTACACATAATCCACACCACAGGTCTCTAAGTTCTTCTAAGCAGTTTTCTATCTGTGAATCTACAAACTATAATAATGACTATCAAATTATACCAACTGCAGCATTACCTTAAAACATATTTAAAAGAAAGGAGGGATGGCATAAATATGAGTGATGATAATATTAACCAAAATTTATTGTTTGCCTTTGGCTGGCATTGCATTAAGTACTTTATTACATCATTATCATATTTATTCTTCATAATGACCTCCTTATAATGTAGGTACCATTTTTACCTCTATTTTACATTTAAGTAAGCCTGGGGTTAGAGATTTTACATAACTTTCCCAAGGAAACACACAGTGTCAAAGATAAAATTTGAATCTATCTGATTTTATATAACTTCTTGCCAGTAATTTTATATCACCTGTTGTAACAACTTCTTCATCCAATGAGTCTCTTTGTTAGACTCCTAAATTTCCATAGTAGGATGTCAGCATTCCCAGATATATTTGGTTAAATGTAAAAATCCACTGTAATTCAGAGCTAAAAACATTACTGTAATATCATGCTGTGATAGGGAATATGAATTCCAGCTGTTACTGACCTTGTTTGCAAAGCAGAAATAGAGACACAGACATAGACAACAAATGTATGGATACCAAGGAGGAAAGTGGTGGGGTGGGAGGAATTGGGAGATTGGGATTGACACATATACACTATTGATACTGTGTATAAAATAGACAACAGAGGGGAACATACTGTATAGCACAGGGAACTCTACTTAATGCACTGTGGTGTCCTAAATGGGAGGGAAATACAAAAGGGACCTGGTATATGTATATGTATGGCTGATTCATTTTGCTGTGCAGTAGAAGCTAACACATTGTAAAGCAACTACACTCCGATGAAAATTAATTAAAAAAAGGAAAAGCCGAAATAAAAGATTTGAGGTTTATGGAAGATCATCTGAAGACCATGCAGCCTATTTACTCTTTCAGAATTTCTACCATTTAACTATGTATCAAACAAGAGTAGGAGAATTTTTAGGTTGTGATAAACAAAAATTTTCACCTGAACACTTTGGAGAAAATGCGTCACTAATTAAAATCGTACCTACAGAGAGACATTTTGGTTGAATTTTGTGTTTGTTTAGTTACACTATAAATATATTGAGTTTGAGGCTATGGTATGATAGACATGTGAAAATTTCCAATATTTCTTGGAGCAATGTATTTGAAATGAAAGAAAGAAGGTCAGAGCTGTGAGTAAGGATTTGGTAGTTAGCTAAAGGGAGACGACAGTTGAAGTTATCAGGACAGAACTTTCAGGACAAAAGAAAAAGAAAAAAAGAAGCTAAAAACTACATGTCCAAAACTCCTTTGCCAAGGATGATGTGAGATACAGATCTCCTTCTTGCTACAATTTCTGTTAACAAGGAATAGTATGAAATGTGCCTGTTTAGAAACAGTTGACTCTTCAGATTCAATTTTCTGGTAGCTTGAGCCTAGCTTCAAGAGTACGAATGGCATTCGTAATAGTGTAAGCAGCGGCGCAGAACAGCATCCTGACCTCTGAGTCCTATCAGTGATGACGTGCTCTTGGACCCAGTAGTACAGTGGTGCCCTTTCTGGCTTCCAGTCCTCCAGTCATCTGATTGGCTTCCAGTCCTCCAATCAAATGATTTTGTAAGCAACTGATTCCCAGTATTCGTACCATACTGCTTGAAATATGTAGAGTGGTTTGGACTGGACTCTGACAGACACAACGGTCAACAGGACCATGTTTTGCAAACGTGAATCAAAAATAGCAAAGATTGAAAAATATCCATTGCTTTTAAAAATTAAGAGTTACCTAAATGTTATTGAGGAAACAGCTTTGGTAGAATGGTGAGGATGAATATAATAATTATGGTGGTAGTGATGGCGATGATGATATTAACACTTATTGAGTGCTTATTGTGTGACAAGCACTCTTCTAATTGATCATCTATTTTAATTCAATTAATCCCACAATTACTCTTTGAGGAATGTGTATTATACCCCTGTTTACAGATGCACAAACTGAAGCATCAGGATTTTATATATATACATAGGCACCTATATGAGAAAATAATGTAAAAAAGAGTGGATCTATGTGTATGCATAACTGATACACTTTGCTGTACAGCAGAAACTAACACAACATTGTAAATCAACTATGCTCCAATAAAAATTTGAAAAATAAAATATTTTTCTTATAAATATCAAAGGAAAAAAAGATTTTATATTCAGGGCCCAATATCACACAACTATAAAGAACTGATGATATAATTGGAAATCACGCAATCTGACATACAGATGTGTGCTTCTAATCACTATCCTATTCTGCCTCGAAGTATAAGAGTACAGAGTTTAAAGGAACAAAAAAATTATAAAAAGCAAAAGACCAGGCACAAGAGTTTGTGTATAATGGTAGTCAGCATGTAATATGTAATAAGAATCACAGGAAAATGGAAAAATGTTGAGCCAGATTTAGAAAAACAGAGTGTAAGTAGTGGACCATAAATCTCTGTAGTGGGTATCACAAGAAGCAAGTATGAGTGTACTTGGTGAGTCTGAAATGAATTCAATATGATGAAGCAGAAAGACTTTACCACCTATATGACCCTGGGCGAGTGAATAAATTCTATGAGTCAGTTGAGAGTCTTCCATGGGCACTGGACATCCCTGCCAGTCCTTGCTGAGCATCCCAAACTGCAGGGCCGAACTGTACTCTGACCTTGAAATGTTTCTTTCCTTTAGCTTGTTGTGTAGGCTATTCTAAGAAGTAGGTGAAGGCAATTGCAGTACTGTACTAATACCCCTATCATCTATAAAATGGGTATAATAATTCTGCCTCATAGTATTATAATAATGATGCAATGACTAACATTTTGATAGGCTTTTAAGAAACACTAGTTCCAACTTTCCCAGCTAATTGTAGTAGAGGTGTGTCTTCAATTAAGTTCCAACATGACCATCTGGGAAAGTTCAGGTATTTTCTTGTATCTCAAAGAATATTGGCAGTAGAACGCTGAGCCCTGGGATACTGAGCAGAGGAAGGAAAGATAATTTTGAAAAACACAGTTTTCAAAAAGAAATGCTTTTGCAAAGGTAGAGAATCCCAGTGACTCATTTTATAATTGTTCACACACTACATCGTTGTTGGATACTAGGTACAAAGGGCTTTAGGGATCTTAGCCTTAAAGTGCTTTCTGAGAGTAGATCATTTAGCATTTATCCCTGATGAACGATATGTCACCCTTAATTTACAGGTATAATCAAGTGAGAGTTTAGAATTCATATCCAGGGTCTAATAAAGAAGTTTATCTGGTTAAGGCATAATTTCCCTTTGAGCTTCCAGTGCAGTTTTCTGACCATTGGGAAGGAAAGACAGAATAACAACAGTTCTAGGGAATGAGAACGTGAGTGAGAAAAATCACTGAGGATTCACAAAGGACAAAGAAGCTGGGCAAGGACAATCATAAGTTAACAAACACCACATTGAAACCTTTGCCTACATGATTGCAAAACTTTTTTTTTTTTTTTCTAATCACTGACTTCAGTTAGGATTACCCAAGCTTTTATATAGTGTCTTTAATCATGTTAGGTTTTATAAGAATACAATTTACTTCAACAAGATTGCCTAAATCTATTGTTTCTATAAAACATTGACTCTCTCACTCCTGACTCCCCTCCCCCCACTTATTTACTTTAATTTCAGAGTTTAAAACGTATGTGACTCCCAGGTGGTTTGTATATTTATCTAAATTGAAAGCTGCAACCTGGAATTATTTTTCCTTCCACTTAAAGGCTCAATGAGTCATGTTCTACTTCTGTTATTGTTAAAATATCTCAAAATATATACGTCATCCTCTGTCCTCAAAGATGAGTCTGCCTGTGGCAATCAATAAGAAAAAAATGTGTCATGTAATTATTTTCCAAAAAATGGTAATGAATTTCTGTAGGTCTCTTCACACTTTCTCATCCTGAGATTTGCACTCAATAGAACGTTCTAGGCAAGCTAAGGAGACTGTCCTATTTTTAAAAGATAATTTTTTTAGCACCATTATAAAAATGTAACCTAGTTGTTAATTTGAGGATACTAAGATGAAATTGATCCATGTAGCCAACAAAGATTTATACAATTCCCATATTCACAGTCTATTCAAGGTATTGATTTTAAAATTAATTCTACAACCTTGTTCTCAAAAAATTGTCAGATAGTATAGGAGATAAGCATCAAAACAGATAATTGTAGGGAATTCCCTGGCAGTCCAGGGGTTAGGACTCGACGCTTTCACTTCTGGGGCCCAGTTTTGATCCCTGACCAGGGAACTAAGATCCTGTAAGCCAAAAAAAATCAACAACAGCAACAAAAAAACCCCCAAAACAAATAAACAAAAACAGATAATTATATTGCTGTGTTCTAAGAGTAGTGATAGAGAGATAACAGATCATTATAAAGGTATTAAGAATAGAAACAAACGTATATAACCCAGAGTTAAGAACAGCATTACTGGGACTTCCCTGGTTGTCCAGTGGTTAAGACCCCATGCTTCCACTGCAGGAGGCATGGGTTTGATCCCTGGTCAGGGAACTAAGATCCCACATGCCCTGCAGCGTGGCCAAAAAAAAATGAATAGAGTTACTAAGAAAGGTTTTACTAACGTCGATAATCCATGAGTTGAGCTGTAATAAATGAAAAGGAATTAGCTGAAAGGAAGGGTCTCTTCCAAGCAGAGATGCGTAAGCATCTATGTCAGAAACACTCACATAGATGTGAAGGTGGGAGTAGACACAGGGCACTTTACGAGCAGTAGAATGATATTCAAGTGAGTTATAAACATGGAGAGGTAGGCAGAGGCTATATCTTGGAGAATTCCATATGCTACCTTAAGGAGTTTAACTCATATGTGGCAAATGACGAGAAATCATCATGGGGTTCTGAGAAAAAGCGGCACATTTCAACTTGCATTTTAGTTTGAATGCAGTCAATCGCAGAGGAGCAAACTAATGGCAAGGAAAACTTCAGTGGATGAGGTTGAAGCGGATCCATAAAATAAATAATGACAACATTCCATCCTTAATATTAGTGTACATACCACATAGAGCACAAGTCTAATAGTGGCTCACCCTTAATTAAGATACAATTTAAGAAAGTATTTTGCTATGGAAAAAAATTACAATTAAATTTGGGCAACCACTGAATAGCAAAGCTTCTGTCGGTCTGAGGTGATAATACCTACATCAATTCATTTATGAGGATAAAAGAAATCAAAGTATCGACAGCACCTTTTCAGTAGTCATTGGGCTGGAGAGTTGGAAGATAAGGCAGAGTCAAGAGGGTCAGTGTTTTAAGAGTGTAAATTTTGCTTATACCTCGCAAATATCATAAAATACAGAAATAAAAGCATGATTATTACAGTAAGTCTCAGGGCCACACCATTTCAAGGAGAGCAGCCCATCCGCAAGAATTTCACATATTAGCTGTCCATGTAAAATTGTACATATTGGACTCCTGTGTAAAAGTAAATGGATGTCTATGTCTATGGTAAAGTCGATGTGGACACAGGGAGAAATGAGCATGAAGCTTCGAGGTAATTCATTATACTCACAGGCCCCAAAGAGGGGGTCACTTCACGCCGTGCAGGGCCACCGGGGAAGTACCAGGGTTTGGTTAGGTGGCAGGAGACAGGAGCAAGGGGCGAAGTCTAGACTAGAGCCTTTATTGGGGATTTCACAGGAAAGGCAAGGAAAGGTAAGGGATATATTTTAGGATTGGCTAGTTTGAATAATCCCAGCAGGCTTTGGGCTAAAGGGGTGATTGATCTCTGGTTGCCTGATACCTGGGACAGAAGGCAAAGTGATATTGGCTCGGTGTGTGAGAGCTAGATAAGGAGCTGGCAGGGAGGGGGGCGGGGAGGGGGGCGGGGCTGTAGACTCAGGATTGGTTGGTTTGCCTATGAGAGAAGTGTTCTCAGTTGAGCCCATTGCTAAAAAGGGGCTTGCTCTGGGAGCAGCAGTCTTTCCCTGGCCAGCAAGCTTTTTATAACATCATAAAATACAGAAAATAAAAATCATGATAAATGCAGTAAATCTCAGGACCACATATGTCAAGGAGTTCAGCCTATATGTTAGACTTTCACACATTGGAATTTTATGTAAAATTTTGCACATTGGACTTCCATGTGAAATTTTGTTGAATAAGGATTTATGCGTGAAAGCAAAGAAGGAAAAAAGGAAGGGAGGGAACAAGGAAGAAAAGGAGAGATGGAAGGAAGGGAGGAAGGGAGGGAGGGAGATAAACCAAAACTCCAAAACCTCCTCATTAAATTTTTCTTCAATAATTATCATTAAATAATATTGATTTTGTTAAATTTGCCTTAGTTATTCTCATCCTCCTTCCTCACCACCCTCACCCCTGGGGACATCTGACAATGTCTGGAAACATTTTTGATTGTCCCAATTTGAGGGATGCTACTAGCATCTAGTGGGTAGTGGCCAGAGATACTGCTAAATGTCCTATTTTACACAGGATAGCCTCTCACAAACAAAAGTTTCTCAGTCAAAATGTCAATGGTGCCAAGACTGAGAAACCCTGATCTACATTAATATCATTTTAGAAAGGGATGCCATTTTGTAAAACAGTTATTTGTCCTTCCATACTGCAACTGAGAAACTAAGGCCAAAGTAATGGATTATAAAATATACTAGAAAAGGATTTGCTTAAAAATACATTTAGTGAAAATAAATTTTTCTTAGTTAAAAATTATTTTACACAATTTTTAAAATCAGTTCCACGTGATTTCTAATTTTCTAATCAGATCAACCACATATTTAGCTGCTTCTCTTGCCTTTATTTAAAAGGAGAAATTTTTTAAAATTAAAGAAAAAGAGAAACCCCCAAAGTTTGCATTCTCTGTGAAACTGTATACTTCTGAGAATCCAGCCCACCAACAGTGCCCCTAACAGCTTCCCCCATTATAAATGAACTTCAGGGTCATAAAGAGAGAGGTGGGCAGAGGAAGAATTAAGAAGTTGACAGTTTTATTGTTTATTATGGGTTGAAACAAGACAATGGAAAGGTTGTCACCTTACAACATTGTTTTGACTCTGCTATCATGGGAAACAATATTTTAAGGCTAAAAAATAAGTGGGAAAGTTGTAAACAGCAAAAAAAATTTCAGGCCATTATTCCAGAAATATAGCCACTTTTGACATTTATTGAGTTAGATGTAAAATATGAAAAGTGACCTGCAGGAAACAAAGATGCTGCTTTTGAGAAAAACTCCAATAAAAATGGATTCAGATAAGGAATGTGATATTCTGAATAAATTGTGTACAAATTGAAAAAAAAAAACATTGTGTGAAAATCTAAATAAAAATACTTCTTGGGTGGCTTGGTTGTGTAAACGTAATGACAAGACATTAAATAATTTCTAGTCATAAAAATGTGTTCAAAATATGGTTAAATGCTGTATTTTGTAAATTCATTAAACGAAGTACCATCTTACACATTTTTTCCCTAAGTAATCTAGAAGGTTCAGGTTGGTTTTCCACCTTGTTCCTCTTTAATTTTTTATTATATTATTTTGCTCAAATTCTCTATATATCCTGGCAAATAGTGAGCACTGGGGGAACTATCAGTTAGTTGAATTGAATTGACTCGTACTATACTGTTGTCTTCTGGTTACTTTTAACTTCCTTGAATAACCCACAAGCTTCTCATTTTTTTTCTACTCCCATAGGTTCAACTATCATCTATATGCTAATGATTCTTAAAATTGCATTTGTCTCTAGCCCAAGTCACTATTTTTAACTTCTTCTTATCCACCCAACACCTCCTCCTCTATTTCATCTTGGTGAATGCCTTCCAAACTCCTAAGACAGAAATTTATAAGTTGTCTGTCATTGTGCCTGGTTTTTTGAAAGATGCACTGAAACTTTTCACATAAAGAAGATGAAAGGATGATTCTAGGCTCTTGAGAACATGGGATATGTGTTAATATGTTCAAAATTGGCCAAGGGAACAAGTAAGACAGAGGCTGTCTAGTGTATGTGCCATTTAAGTTACGATAACTTGCAGAAGCTGCTTCTACTGTGTGTCGAGGAAAATAATCAGACATGAACAAGGGAAGGAATGAGAGATCATGTCAATTTCAGTAGCTCTTTCTATCCCACTACCTTGCAAAGAACATGGTATATAGTAGACACTTGTTAAAATTTCTTTGAATACATGACTAAGCTGGAACTCAGAAGTGTTAATCTCTTTGGCAAACTTTTTTCTGGAAAAGACCGTATAGTAAATATTATATTTTAGGCTTTGTGGGACATATGGTCTGTGTCACAGCTATTTAACTTTGCCTTTGTAGGGCAAAAGCAGCCATAAAATACCACTGCCTCCCATAGAATCATTCAGAATAGAACTTTTATAAACTCCTACTGTCATAACTTTCCACTTTGCAGTATTAATGTCTGCATACTCTGCTTTCTCCTGTTTTATAGTCAGTAAGCTGTCCGTACCCCTAGTTAAGGCTAACCCCTTCCTCTCAGTGAGAGATCTATTCCCTTTTATTTACTCAACAATGCCACTCTATTAATTGCCCTCTCTTCTTTATATCATCAATGTTTCAATCTCCTGAATTAATCCTATCAGCACACACACTATTATTTCTCTCATTTTGGTACAGAGGAACTTCTTTTGATTTCACTTTCCCCTCTCCTGGTATCATGCCAACTTTCTGATCTCCTTAAAGCAAAGTTCCTTGAAAGAATTTTCTGGACTGGCTGTCTCCAGTTCCTCACCTCCTATTTTCTCCTAAATCTACCACTCCAAACAGAATTTTGCCTTTATTACTTCATCACAAAATGTGACCCTTGTCAGTGTCACCAATGGCTTCCACACTGCTAAACTTAATGGTCAATTCTCACTCCTCAACGTATTTGACCTACCAAAATCATTGAACACAGTTGACTACTTCCTCCTCCCTGAAATACTCCTTTCATGGTGTCTAAGACATTGCAGTATCCTTGTTTTCTTCCTACAGCATTAGCCCCTCACTCTCAGTCTCTTGTGCTTTTCCCTTCTGTTAAAATGTTTAACAGCTGCGTGCTCCAAGACATTTCCTTACACTACTTACATTCTCCCTCTTCATCCACCTTCTTGATGATCTCATCAAATTGTATGTCTTCAAGTAATTATCTATTTACTGATAGCTTCCAAATGTATATTTCCCCCCAGGACCTCTCTCTTATATTTAAGATTTATATACTCAATATCTTGATCCAAGATATTTATCGTATATTTGATTTGTGCTCATTTGTGGAGATTTTCTCCTTGTCTGTGGTTAGTTTCTTCATTCTTTTAACTGTGTCTTTTGAAGAGCAGACACTTTCAATTTTAATGAATTCCCAATTTATCTGTGTTTTTTTATGGACCGTATTTTTGAGGTTATATCTATAAAATCTTTACTTAACCTAAGGTCATAACGAATTTCTCCTGTTTCCTTCTAGATATTTTGTTATTTTGAGTTTTAAAATTAGTATTGTAGTTTATTTTGAGTTAATTGTTGTATATGTTGCAAGGTATAAATAAGTTACTGTTTTTGCATAGTTAACTAGTCATTCAGCAACATTTGTTGAAAAGACTACCTTATTTCTTAATGAAGTCTTTGAACTTTTTTTCAGAATCAGCTGTTCAAATGTTCAAGCCTATTTCTATACTCCCTTTTCTGTTTCATTAGTTTGTTTATGCCACAAAATCTCGAGTTCTCTATTCAGCTGTCACCCCTCTGGTACTCTGCTCTACATATTCTAGCACTTTGTTCTTCCTGGACTTAGCACCATCTCCCCAACTCAGGAAGTGCTCTGGGTTCTGACTGGGTTCTTGGTCCCTGCACTGAAGCTTGGAGAGTCTCTCAAGGCAGTAACATGGGGCAATCATTGTGCACATCTTATTTGGTTCTTATCTCTCAGGGATCACCATCCTTTGTTTGTTGATTTCAAACATCTTCAATATTTTTGTTTCTTATATTTGTTTAGAACATTTGCTTGTTTCAGGTAACAGACTAAATACATTGCTTGTTATTCCATCGCGGCCAGAAGCCAAATTTATCATTCCTGAGCCGCATTTTCCTATACAATCAGAGGCAATGAATAAAAATAACTTAAAAAATCATTCCAAACTGTATAAAAAAAAGAAAGGTAAAGTGTTAATTACTTAATGGAGTCATACACTTAGGAATATCACATAAGGCTGTAGAGAATCAGAAGATTAATGGGACAAATTAAAGAATTTTTTTTTACAAAACCTTAACTTCTGTATAACATAATAACTTAGGGCATTGTCTTTTTGCCACATGGGATGTTGGAAGAGAACACATTATTTAGGCTGTAAAAAGTTCAAGCTGATGAGTTTTCAAAGCTTTAACAATTAAATTATCTTGGCAGTTGATCAGTCTGTTGGTTGTTATGAAATACATTGTGCAACTGTCCCTTAATCCTTGGGTGGTGACATGCTGGTACATCTCACTCTCACTTGGGAACTTGGATGGGCACCATGATGTTCCTTTGGTTACAGGATTATTATTGAGTTCTATTTCTCTCCCATAGAGTGGGAACTATGTTATTACATTGGAGAAGAAGTCAGCCAAGGTAGAGGAAAGTTGAGTACTCAAATGACCTGTGTTCCAAGTGACTGAGAGCCCCTCGAAAGAGCTTCTGAACAAGTGCAAAAACAGTCTCTCATTCAGCTATCATCTTAGCACATGTACAGGACCACAGATTCCTAATTGATTTAATAACTATCCTAAGTTCAACAATTTTCAATGCCTATATCCAACCTATATGTTTGGATTAGAAACTTGGACATAAAGTGATTAGGAATTATTTGCTCAAAGTGTGCTAAAGGAAAAAATGTAACTTTTCCCATTTAACTCCAGGAACAAATGCTAATTCTCTCTGCCTGTGCTTTTTCCACTCACCAAATCTCAGTCGTAATAATAACTAGTAAAACAACAACAAAAAATTGTCTGTTTTGTCCCAAGCATTGTGCTAAGTGCTAAGAAAATAGGCAAAAATAAGATATTTTTAAGAACTTTTAAGCATTTTAAGAACTTACAGTATGGTTTAGAATACCTAAAATTAGAATATACACTTTATTCAGTTACTTCCCTCCTGCCTGAATCAGTCAAGAGCAAGTATAAACAAATCATGAGGAATTGTATGGCTTTAATTTTCTTATAACTTTTATGCAAGCCCATCTCAAATATTTTTCAGGTGGGAGGAGATTGGTTTGGGTATAAATAATTAAATCTGGTTGAATTCCCAAGAATCTAGTGAGAATAGCATGACATGATGGAACAAAACCTGAACTGAGATTAGAAGGCATTGCTTTTATTCTAGATGAAGCCACTCACTAGGTAAGCGAGTTTAAGGAAGTCTCTTAGTCTCAGAGCCTCATTTCCTACAATTGTACATTGGGGATTGAAGACATTAATGACGTATATTTCAAACAAAATTGGAAGCACAAAATAATGTATGTAAAGGTTTTTATAAAATTTTAGTGTTTGAAAAATTAAAGGACTATGTAAAATGTGACCTAGATGTAAAGATAGACAGATCAGTGAACAGAATAGAGTTCAGAAATAGAACCAAGAGTCATATAAAGAGAAGGAGAAAACAAGCCACAGACTGGGCCAGAATATTTAAGAAGGATGTAATGATATTGGACTTGTATCCAGTCTATATAAAGAACTTTCAAAATCCATTGATAAGAAATCAAACAAAACAACAAAAAGGCAAAAATTTAAGCAGATATTTCACCAAAGAAGATTTATGTAGTTGGCAAGTAAGCCCATGAAATGATGCTTAATATCATTAGTCATTAACAAAATGTAAGTCAAAACCACAATGATATTCTACATGCATATTAAAATAATTAAAATTAAAAACACTGATGATACCAAGTGTTGGAGATGATATGGAGGAACTGGAACTCAAATGAACTGCAAGTGGGAAAGCAAAATGGTGCAACAACTTTGGAAAACAGTTGTCAGTTTTTTACAAAATTAAATGTATACTAGGCATATGATTCAGACACTGGGCTCTTAGATAGTCACCTGATAAAGAAAAAGAGGTGTCCATACAGAGACTTAAATACTTTTATGTCATAGCAGCTTTATTCATAGTTGTTAAACATTGGAGTCATCCAAACATCCATCCAAATGTGAAAGAACAAACTGTGGTATTCATACAATAGAATACTATTCAGCAGTTAAAAGGAATTAATTCCTGATACATGGTATAACCTGGACCAATTTCAAAAGAATTATTCAGATTCTTTTAGGTTCCTGGACCCAATTCCAATGTCTGTTTTGGAGGCAGTGAATGGGGGGACTCCCACTCATCACCAAGCAGTTTTTGGACACCAGTGGGGTGTCTGAGAATTCAACTCAATTCTGGCACTATCAACCCAGAGCTATCATCAGATTTCACAGGTTGACGGCTCAGTCCTACAAGACTTCCTACACACCCCTCCCGCAATTTCAGATTCCAATTGCAAACCCAGGCTGTTACCTGTGCTTCCTCTGACCAACTGGCTATAAATCACATAACCTTCTCCCGGGTTTGACTAATTTGCTAGAGAGGTTCACATAACTCAGAAAAACATTTTACCTACTAGATTACCAGTTTATTAAAAAGGATATAACTCAGAAACAGCCAGATGGAAGAGACGCATATGGTAAGGTATGGGGATAGGGCACAGAGCTTCCATGCCCTCCCCAGGTGCACCACTCTCATGCACCTCCACAAATTCACCAACCTGGAAGCTTTCTGAACCCTGTCCTTTTGGGCTGTTGTGGAGGCTTCATTACAGAGGTACAATTGATTAAATCCTTGGGCATTGATGATTGATTCAACCTCCAGACCCTCTCCGCTCCCAGAAGGTTGGTGGGGGTGGGGGGATGGGACTGTATTATTCCATTTACACAAAATTCTAGGAAATTTAAAGTAATATAGAATGACAGAAAGTAGATCAATTGTTGCTTGGGAAGAGGGGAGAGCAAGAGGGATTATATCCATCAGCAAGAGGTAATGGATTTTGTCATTTCCTTTTTTTAACATTTTTATTGGAGTATAATTGCTTTACAATGGTGTGTTAGTTTCTGCTTTATAACAAAGAGAATCAGCTATACATATACATATATCACCATATGTCCTCCCTCTTTTGTCTCCCTCCCACCCTCCCTATCCCACCCTTCTAGGTAGTCACAAAGCACTGAGCTAATATCCCTGTGCTATGTGGTTGCTTCCCACTAGCTATCTATTTTACATTTGGTAGTGTATATATGTCCATGCCACTCTCTCACTTCATCCTAGCTTACCCTTCGCCCTCCCCGTGTCCTAAGTCCATTCTCTACGTCTGCATCTTTATTCCTGTCCTGGCCCTAGGTTCTTCAGAATCAACTGTTTTTCTTTTTTTTTAGATTCCACATATATGTGTTAGCATATGGTATTTCTTTTTCTATTTCTGATGTACTTCACTCTGTATGACAGATTCCAGGTCCATCCACCTTACTACAAATAACTCAGTTTCGTTTCTCTTTATGGCTGAGTAATATTCCATTGTATATTTGTGCCACATCTTCTTTATCCATTCATCTGTCGATGGACACAGGTTGCTTCCGTATCCTGGCTATTGTAAATAGAGCTGCAATGAACATGGTGGTACATGACTCTTTTTGAATTATGGTTCTCTCAGGGTATATACACAGTAGTGGGAATGCTGGGTCAAATGGTGGTTCTATTTTCAGTTTTTTAAGGAACTCCATACTGTTCTCCATAGTGACTGTATCAATTTACATTCCCACCAACAGTGCAAGAGGGTTCTCTTTTCTCCACACCCTCTCCAGCATTTATTGTTTGTAGATTCTTGGATGATGGCCATGCTGACTCGTGTGAGGTGATACCTCATTATACTTTTGATTTGCCTTTCTCTAATGATTAGTGATGTTGAGCATCCTTTCATGTGTTTGTTGGCAATGTGTATATCTTCATTGGAGAAATATCTATTTCGGTCTTCCACCCAGTTTTGGACTGGGGTGTTTATTTTCTTGATACTGAGCTGCATGAGCTGCTTATAAATTTTGGAGATTAATCTCTTGTCAGTTGCTTCATTTGCAAATACTTTCTCCATTCTGAGGGTTGTCTTTTGGTCTTGTTTTATGGTTTCGTTTGCTGTGGAAAAGCTTTTAACTTTCATTAGGTCCTATTTGTTTATTTTTGTTTTTATCTCCATTTCTCTAGGAGGTGGGTCAAAAAGGATCTTGCTGTGATTTATGTCATAGTGTCCTGCCTATGTTTTCCTCTAAGACTTTGATAGTGTCTGGCCTTACATTTAGGTCTTTCATCCATTTTGAGTTTATTTTTGTGTATGGTGTTAGGGAGTGTTCTAATTTCATTCTTTTACATGTAGCTGTCCAGTTTTCCCAGCACCACTTATTAAAGAGACTGTCTTTTCTCCATTGTATACTCTTGCCTCCTTTATCAAAAATAAGGTGACCATATGTGCATGGGTTTATCTCTGGGCTTTCTATCCTGTTCTGTTGATCTATATTTCTGTTTTTGTACCAGTACCATATTGTCTTGATTACTGTAGCTTTGTAGGATAGTCTGAAGTCCGGGAGCCTGATTCCTCCAGCTCTGTTTTTCTTCCTCAAGATTGCTTTTGTTATTGAGGGTCTTTTTTGTTTCCATACAAATTGTGAAATTTTTTGTTATAGTTCTGTGAAAAATGTCATTGGTAGTTTGATAAGGATGGCACTGAATCTGTCGATTGCTTTGGGTTGTATAGTCATTTTTAAAATTTTGATTCTTCCAGTCCAAGAACATGGTATATCTGTCCATGTGTTTGTATCATCTTTAATTACTTTCACCAGTGTCTTATAGTTTTCTGCATACAGGTCTTTTGTCTCCTTAGGTAGGTTTACTCCTAAGTATTTCATTCTTTTTGTTGCAGTGGTATATGGGAGTGTTTCCTTAATTCCTCTTTCAGATTTTTCATTAATGTATAGGAATGCAAGAGATTTCTGTGCATTAATTTTGTATCCTGCTACTTTACCAAGTTCATTGATTAGCTCTAGTAGTTTCCTGGTAGCATCTTTAGGACTCTCTATGTATAGTATCAGGTCATCTGCAAACAGTGACAGCTTTACTTCTTCTTTTCTGATTTGAATTCCATTTATTTATTTTTTTCTTCTCTGATTGCTGTGGCTAAAAGTTCCAAAACTATTTTGAATAATAATGGTGAGAGTGGGCAAACTTGTCTTGTTCCTGATCTTAGTGGAAATGCCTTCAGTTTTTCACCATTGAAAACGATGTTGGCTGTGGGTTTGTCATATATGGCCTTTATTATGTTGTGGTAAGTTCCCTCTATGCCTACTTTCTTGATGGTTTTTGTCATAAATCGGTATTGAATTTTGTTGAAAGCGTTTTCTGCATCTATTGAGATGATCATATGGTTCTTCTCCTGCAATTTGTTAATATGGTTTATCACACTGATTGCTTTGTGTATATTGAAGAATCCTTGCATTCCTGGGATAAACCCCAGATGATCATGGTGTATGATCCTTTTAATGTGCTGTTGGATTCTGTTTGCTAGTATTTTGTTGAGGATTTTTGCACCTATGTTCATCAGTGATATTGGCCTGTAGTTTTCTTCCTTTGTGACATCTTTGTCTGGTTTTGGTAACAGGGTGATGGTGGCCTTGTAGAATGAGTTTTGTAGTTCTCCTCCCTCTGCTATATTTTGGAAGAGTTTGAGAAGGATAGGTGTTAGCTCTTCTCTAAATATTTGATAGAATTCGCCTGTGAATCCATCTGGTCCTGGACTTTTGTTTGTTGGAAGATTTTTAATCACAGTTTCAATTTCAATGCTTGTGCTTTGTCCTTTTATGTTTTCTATTTCTTCCAGGTTCAGTCTCAGAAGGTTGTGCTTTTCTAAGAATTTGTCCATGACCCTTTGTATTTCTGCAGTGTCAGTTGTTACTTCTTTTTTCATTTCTAATTCTATTGATTTGAGTCTTCTCCCTTTTTTTCTTGATGAGTCTGACTGATGGTTTATCAATTTTGTTCATCTTCACAGGATCCAACTTTTAGTTTTATTGATCTTTCCTATTGTTTCCTTCACTTCTTTTTTATTTATTTCTGATCTAACGTTTATGATTTCTTTCCTTCTGCTAACTTTGGGGTTTTATTGTCCTTCTATCTCTGATTGCTTTAGGTATAAGGTTAGGTTGTTTATATGAAATGTTTCTTGTTTCTTGAGGTAGGATTGTATTGCTATACACGTCCCTCTTAGAACTGCTTTGCTATCTCCCATAGGTTTTGGGTCATCGTTTACTCATTGTCATTTGTTTCTAGGTATTTTTTAGATTTCTCCATTGATTTCTTGAGTGATCTCTTGGTTATGTAGGAGTGTATTGTTTAGCCTCCATGTGCTTGTAGTTTTTACAGATTTTTTCCTGTAATTGATATCTAGTCTCATAGTGTTGTGGTTGGAAAAGATACTTGATACAATTTCAATTTTCTTAAATTTACCAAGGCTTGGTTTGTGACCCAAGATATGATCTATCCTGGAGAATGTTACATGAACACTTGAGCAGAAAGTGTATTCTGTTGTTTTTGGATGGAATGTCCTATAAATATCAATTAAATCCATCTTGTTTAATGTATCATTTAAAGCTTATGTTTCCTTATTTATTTTCATTTTGGATGATCGGTCCATTGGTGAAAGTGGGGTGTTAACGTCCTCTACTATGATTGTGTTACTGTCCATTTCCCCTTTTATGGCTGTTGGTGTTTGCCTTATGTACTGAGGTGCTTCTATGTTGGGTGCATAAATATTTACAATTGTTATATATTCTTGGATTGATCTCTTGATCATTATGTTATGTCCTTCTTTGTCTTGTAATAGTCTTTATTTTAAAGTCTTTTTTGTCTGATATGAGAATTGCTACTCCAGCTTCTTTTTGATTTCCATTTTCATGGAATATCTTTTCCCATCCCCTCACTTTCAGTCTGTATTTGTCACCTGGTCTGAAGTGGGTGTCTTGTAGAAAGCATATATACACTTCTTGTTTCTGTATCCATTCAGCCAGTCTATAGCTTCTGGTTGGAGCATTTAATCCATTTATATTCAAGGTAGTTATTGCTATGTGTGTTCCTATTACCATTTTCTTAATTGATTTGGATCTGTTTTTGTAGGTCTTTTCCTTCTCTTGTGTTTCTTACCTAGAGAAGTTCCTTTAGCATTTGTTGTAAAGCTTCTTTGCTGGTGCTGAATTCTCTTAGCTTTTGCTTGTCTGTAAAGCTTTTAATTTCTCCATCGAATCTGAATGAGATCCTTGCTGAGTAGAGTAATCTTGGTTGTAGGTTTTTCCTTTTCATCACTTTAACTATGTCCTGCCACTCCCTTCTGGCTTGCAGAGTTTCTGCTGGAAGATCAGCTGTTAACCTTATGGGGATTCCCTTGTGTGTTATTTGTTGTTTTTCCCTTGCTGCTTTTAATATGTTTTCTTTGTATTTAATTTTTGATAGTTTGATTAATATGTGTCTTGGCATGTTTCTCCTTGGATTTATCCTGTGTGGGACTCTCTGCACTTCCTAGACTTGATTATTTCCTTTCCCATATTAGGGACATTTTCAACTATAATCTCTTCAAATATGTTCTCAGTCCCATTCGTATTCTCTTCTTCTTCTAGGACCCCTATAATTGAAATATTGGTGTGTTTAATGTTGTCCCAGAGGTCTCTGAGACTGTTCTCAATTCTTTTCATTCTTTTTCCTTTATTCTGCTCTGTGGTAGTTATTTCCACTATTTTATATTCCAGGTCACTTATCCATTCTTCTGCCTCAGTTATTCTGCTATTGATTCCTTCTAGAGAATTTTTAATTTCATTTATTGTGTTGTTTATCATTGTTCATTTTCTCTTTAGTTCTTCTAGATCCTTTTTAAGCATTTCTTGTATTTTCTCCATTCTATTTCCAAGATTTTGGATCATCTTTACTATCATTACTCTGAATTCTTTTTCAGGTAGACTGCTTATTTCTCTTCATTTGTTTGGTCTGGTGGGTTTTTACCTTGCTCCTTCATCTGCTGTGTGTTTTCTGTCTTCTCTTTTTGCTTAACTTGCTGTGTTTTTGATCTCCTTTTCACAGGCTGCAGGTTCATAGTTCCCATTGTTTTTGGTGTCTGTCCCCAGTGGCTAAGGTTGGTTCCGTGGGTTGTGTAGGCTTCCTAGTGGAGGGGACTGGTGCCTGTGTTCTGGTGGATGAGGCTGGATCTTGTTTTTTCTGGTGGGCAGGACCACGTCCAGTGTTGTGTTTTGGGGTGTCTGTGACCTTATTATGATCTTATGCAGCCTCTCTGCTAATGGGTGAGTTTGTGTTCCTGTCTTGCTAGTTGTTTGTCATAGGGTGTCCAGCACTGTAGCTTGCTGGTCATTGAGGGGAGCTGGGTCTTAATGTTGAGGTGGAGATCTCTGGGAGAGCTTTTGCTGTTTGATATTATGTGGAGCTGGGAGGTCTCTGGTGGACCAATGTCCTGAACTCGGCTCTCCTACCCAGCTGGAGCACCAAGACCTGTCCACCACATGGCTCAGAAGAAAAAAAGAAAGAAAGAAGAGAAAATTAAAATAAAATAATTAAAATAAAATAATTTTAAATTATTAAAAATAAAGAAAAAATTAGAAAGTAATGAAATAAAAGAAAGACAGAAGAGAGCAACCAAAAAACGTATCCACCAATGATAACAAGCTCTAGAAAACTATATTAAAAACAAAAAACAACAACAAAAAAAACACATCAGACAGAACCCTAGGACAAATGGTAAAGCACAGCTACACAGACAAAATTACACAAAGTCCGCCACCTCAATTTTGGGATGATTCGTTGTCTAATCAGGTATTCCAGAGATGCAGGGTACATCAAGTTAATTGTGGGGATTTAATCTGCTGCTCCTGAGGTTGCTGGGAGAGATTTCCCTTTCTCTTCTTTGCTCCCACAGCTCCTGGGGTTCAGCTTTGGATTTGGCCCCACCTCTGCAAGTAGGTCACCTGAGGCTGTCTGTTCTTACCTCAGACACAACGGGGAAAAGGAGCGGTTTATTCGGGGCCTCTGGTTCACTCAGGCTGGGGCGTGGGAGGGGTACGGAATGCGGGGTGAACCTGTGGTGGTAGAGTCCTGCCTGACGTCGCAACAGCCTGAGGTCCACCATGTGTTCTCCTGGGGAAATTGTCCCTGGATCATGGGACCCTGGCAGTGGCGGGCTACACAGGCTCCTGGGAGGGGAGATGTGGATAGTGACCTGTGCTTGCACACAGGCTTCTTGGTGGCGGCAGCAGCAGCCTCAGCACTTCATGCCCGTCTCTGGGGTCCGCACTGATAGCCGCAGCTCGCGCCCCTCTCTGGAGCTCATTTAGGTGGTGCTCTGAATTCCCTCTCCTTGCGCACTCTGAAACAATTTTCTCTTGCCTCTTGGGCAGGTCCAGATATTTTCCCGGACTCCCTCCTGGCTAGCTGTTGTGCATTAACCCATTCAGGCTGTGTTCACACAGCCAACCCCAGTCCTCTCCCTGGGATCTGACCTCTGAAGCCCGAGTCTCAGCTCCCAGCTCCCGCCCACCCTGGCCGATGAGCAGACAAGCCTCTCAGGCTGGTGAGTGCCGGTCGGCACTGATCCTCTGTGCAGGAATCTCTCTGCTTTGCCCTCTGCACCCCTGTTGCTACGCTCTCCTCCATGGCTCCAAAGCTTCCCCCCGCCACCCCCCTGTCTCCACCAGCCTGAGACTTCCTAGTGTGTGGAAACATTTCCTCCTTCACAGCTACCTCCCAGAGGTGCAGGTCCCATCCCTACTCTTTTGTCTGTTTTTTCTTTTTTCTTTTGCCCTACTTAGGTACGTGGGGAGTTTCTTGCCTTTTGGGAAGTCTGAGGTCTTCTGCCAGCGTTCAGTAGGTGTTTTGTAGGAGTTGTTCCACATGTAGATGTATTTCTGTATTTGTGGGGAGGAAGTTGATCTCCACGTCTTACTCCTCTGCCATCTTGAAGGTCTCCCCTCATTTTCTTGATTATAGTGATGGTTTCATGGAAGTCTACATGTCATAATTCATCAAACTGTGCTCTTAAATAATGCATTTCTTTATGTCAATTATAGCACAATATAGGTGTTAAAAATACAGACTGTGATTATAATCATTAGTTAATATATTCCTTATTACTGCTATTTACAGGACCCACACTAAACAATTGGAAAAATAGACTTTTTTTTTTCACTTCTCTCCAACATATTCTCCTCCAGTTTCTAGGTGTGAAAAGTAATATAGAGAATCCTCACTAAAATGGAGTAGGGAGGCCAGAACAGGGAGCCCTCATGCACTTACCACTCAAACTCAATACAGATTTCACCGGAAGAGACAAACTGCATCTCTGGCAGGAAGTGACTAATTTGCCACTCTCAGCAGAAGGACGAGAGAGTTCTGTCTGACTGACAGTGGGTCAGCTAATGAGAGACTGTAACAACTCAGCCAATGAAAAGCCACTATATTTTGAACTCCCAGTTTCCTCCAACAGACTTCTTGTTTGTACTAGCCCCTCCCACTTCCCCTTCTCTGTACAAAAGTTTCCTCTCTTTTGTCTTATGCAAACTTGCATGAGTTTTGCTATAGTTGCATGTCCCAAATTGCAATTTTTTTTTTTTTTTGGCCTCACGGCATGACACGTGGTATCTTAGTTCCCTCCCCAAATAAACCCATTTGCTAGTAAAATAACTGGCTGTCTCATTGTTTTAGATTAACATGTTTTTTTTTTTTCCTACTCTTTTAAGTCTCCTAGGACACATGTTTTTATATTATCCTGCCCTAGTCAGAAAGAGTGGAGAGAAAGACACATGTTGCCTAGGTGCCAGGTATTCAACATAACATCCTTGAGACCTATTGTTATGCTTTAGGAGTCATTTCCATTTTAAATGGAAACCTGAGAAGCCTTACTTAACATAAAGCAATGCATTACACATGGTAAAATGACAGGTAGTATTACATCTTAGCAGAGTGTGGGTTGATTTAGGGAAGGAGGTCTCCAGGGTTATTTTCATTGATCAACAAATAACATATTCTTTTCTAAAGTTGGCTTTGAGTCCTAGTAATAACAATGCCTTATATTTGTATAGGATGTTAGTGATTACAAAGTGTTTTCACATTTATTATCTCATTCGTGCATGCAAAGTCCTTTTGAGGTGAATTAGCTACAGTTTATGAATAATAAAGTTGACAGTTACCACAGTTCAACCATTTGCTTTCTATTCAAAAGCAAAAGTGGAATTTTAACCAAATTAATTTGACTCCTTGTTCAACAATCTACCATCCAAACATAGCTACATCCATTTGAAATGACAAATTCCTTGAAAGCAATGCACTTCTGCTTCCTTTTAATTTCATAAGACCCTCCCTAAAGCAATCAACAATTTTGCTTGACTTATGGATTGAACTTTTGGCAATTTTAAATAAACGTTTAATTTCAGTGTATGGGAATGGAGATAAGAATCCTGCAAAATAATGAAGTGACTTATGGAAAATAAAATGCTATTGATCCTTGCTCTACATCACTAAATTCATGTTTGATTTCTTCTTATTGAATAAAGAAAAAGTGAGGATAAAGCTATGCAGTATGTATATGATTAAGGGATGCAGCCATATTTCAACACTCTTGATCTCCACATGACCTGTATTTTTTTCAAGAATTTGCTTACACAGCCAGTGATCATGCTCTTCACTACCTTCTCTGAGGATTCAAACCTCCCTCATTGTCTTATCCATCATAGAACACAACTTCTATGCTGGAGATTGTGTGGTTCTTTTTTTTTTTTTGGCAGTACGTGGGCCTCTCACTGTTGTGGCCTCTTCCATTGCGGAGCACAGGCTCCGGATGCACAGGCTCAGTGGCCATGGCTCATGGGCCCAGCCGCACCACAGCATGTGGGATCTTCGCGGACCAGGGTACAAACCCGTGTCCCCTGCATAGTCCTTCACTTTAAGGAGCTACCAATCTAACTAAGAAGGGAAGATTAAAAAATTGTTAAAAACAATAAACTAAAGATACCACTAGAATTTTAATATATCTTGCTTATTTGACAGAATTCTTAAAGAAACCATAAAATTACATTTTGTAGTCACTTTTTTTCTAGATCATGAAACTGATGCATAATAAATGGCCTTAGAAAACACAGTTAGAAAGTGATAGAGACAGGCCTTAAATCTTAGTATGACTCCAAAATCATGATGATCTTTCCACAAATCCATAATGAAAAGTAAATACCCATGTATATATATTCTACTGATTCACAGACAAGTAACCAAGGTAATTCAAAGGAAAAAAATATAGTCTTTTCAGCAAATTGTGCTAAAACAATCACATATCCACATGCAAAATATAAATCTCAGCCCTTACCTCACACCTTATACAAGAAATAACCTTAAATGTATCATAGACTTAAACATGTAAAAGCTAAAACTATAAAATTTCTAGAAGAAATGACAGGAGGAAACTTTGTGACTTTTTTTTTTTAACATCTTTATTGGAGTATAATTGCTTTACAATGGTATGTTAGTTTCAGCTTCACAACAAAATGAATCAGTTATATATATACATATATTCCCATATCTCTTCCCGCTTGCGTCTCCCTCCCTCCCACCCTCCCTATCCCACCCCTCCAGGCGGTCACAAAGCACCGAGCTGATCTCCCTGTGCTATGCGGCTGCTTCCCACTAGCTATCTACCTTATGATTAGGCAAGGATTTCTTAAACAGGACACAAACAGTATAACTCAGAAAAGAAAAAGCAAAATAAATTGAGCGTCATCAAAATTTGAACCTTCTACTTCACAAAGACACTGTTAGAGAATGAAACGACAAGCTACAGACTTGGAGAAAACATGACCCAAACCCCTGTGTAGTAAAGGCATATTTAGATAATATATAAACACTCTTAAAATTAATAATAATAAGATAGCCCAATTTTTAAAATGGGCAAAAGATTTGAACAGATACTCCACTAAGAAGATATGTGGATGGCAATGTTTGACATCATTAGTTATTAGAAAAATGCAAATTAAAACCATAATGACAGGGGCTTCCCTGGTGGCTCAGTAGTTAAGAATCTGCCTGCTAATGCAGGGGACATGGGGTCGAGCCCTGATCCGGGAAGCTCCCACATGCTGTGGAGCAACTAAACCTGTGTACCACAACAACTGAGCCTGCGTTCTGGAGCCTGTGAGCCACAACTACTGAAACCCTTGTGCCTAGAGCCTGTGCTCTGCAGTGGGAGAGGCCTCCACAGTGACAAGCCTGCACACTGGAACGAAGAGCAGCCCCTGCTTGCTACAACTAGAGAAAGCCCGTGTGCAGCAATGGAGACCTGATGCAGCCAAAAGTAAAATAAATAAATTTAGAAAAATACCACAATGACATCATTGCATATCTACTAGATATCTAAAGTTAAAAAAAAAAACACTGACAATACTAAGTTTGATTAGTATGTGATGCCACTGAAACCCTCATACATTTTTTATCATAATGCAAAATGGTGCAGGTATTTAAAAAATCGTTGGCATTTCTACATAGTGTTAAATATCTATATCTTATAATTCAGTAGTCCCACTCAGTATTATGACCCCCCCCAAAACAGAAGCATTTTCCACACAAAGATTTGTGAATATTTGTATAAACTTATTCATAATAGTCAATATTGGAATCAAGCCAAAGATCCATCACATGGTAAACATATAAACAAATTGTGGTATAGCCATATAATGGAATGCTACCTAGCCATTAAAATGAATGAACTGTTGACACATGAAACAGTATGGATGGATCTCAAAGGCATTATACCAGAAAACACATACTGTATGATTCCACTTAAATGAAATTCTGAAAAAGGCAAAAGTATAGAGACAGAAAAGGTTGGTGGTCACCAGGCATTGGGGGTGGAAGGTTATAGAATTATAGAATTGACTACAAATATAGAATTGACTACAAATAGTCATGAGGGAACTTTTTTTGGTAATGGAAATGTTCTATATCTTGATGGTAGTGTTGGTTGAATGACAGTCTATCTTTAACAAAGTTCACCAGTGGCACACTCAAAAAGGAGAATTTTACTATATATAAATTACCTTTCAAAAACCTGATTAATAAAAAAAGTGATACATATTAGTAAGTGCAAAAAGATTTCAGAGGAGGAAAGAAATCTAGGGAATGAAATAATCCACAAAGACTCCCTTGTGTGAAAAATGAGAGAGCTTTCCAGTGGGGAATGAGTGTGAGGAAAAGCACACAGATCACTGTTTACAGAAGAATGAGATGATTCATATATTTGTTTGAACTTTCCTCCTGGGGAAGTAAAGGGGCCCTGGTTCTTTGTTCAATGAGGTTTGAGGTTCTAAGGGCCAGAGATGGGCACAACACTAAAAGTAAAATTAACCTAACTCTCAAGCTGGAAATCAAATCATAAAGAAAATTTTCAAAGCAGTATCCAAGTTTGGCACATAGTCAAGAACTGATAGTATGAACAAAACATCAAAGTGTTCTGGCCTTTAGACTCTGATCAGAATCAGGGGACAAGAAACTGGACAGCAATCAGGGAAATAAAATGGCTGTGAAGTTTACAAAGGTGAATACGAGACTAGACCTGGAGAGATTCAGTCAGGGTCTGTGGGCACCTAGAACTCAAATATTTTTTTAGGACCCGACAGTCTTGTTCTATTGTAAAAAAGAAGCTATTGAGAATATTAAGTTGGTTCAGCTGAAGAAATAGTTCAAAATGGAGGGCTTCCCTGGTGGTGCAGTGGTTGAGAGTCTGCCTGCCAATGCAGGGGACACGGGTTCGTGCCCTGGTCCAGGAGGATCCCACATGCCGCGGAGCGGCTAGGCCCGTGAGCCATGACCACTGAGCCTGTGAGTCTGGAGCCTGTGCTCCGCAATGGGAGAGGCCACGGCAGTGAGAGGCCCGCGTACTGTAAAAAACAAACAAACAAACAAACAAACAAAATGGAGAGGAATGGGGGACACAATTACAGGTATAATTTGTCAAATCTAGTTCTGTCTATATTCTACTGAATTCAAATAATGCTAAAATGTAGGGTTTTATGGTGGTAATTCATGGATTGACATTATAATATTTTATTAATAATCAAAACAACTTTCTGGGACTTCCCTGGTGGTCCAGTGGTAAAGAATCTGCCTTGCAATGCAGGGGATGTGGGTTCGATCCCTGGTCAGGGTACTAAGATCTCACATGTCACGGGGCAACTAAGCATGAGTGCCACAGCTACTGAGCTTGCGTGCCTCAACTAGAGCCTGCATGCCACAAACTACAGAGCCCATGGGCCCTGGAACCTGTGTGCCACAACTAGAGAGAAGCCCATGCACCACAATGAAGATCTCACACGTCTCAAGAAAAGATTCCTCATGCCTCAATGAAGATCCCGCATGCCACAACTAAGACCCAATGTAGCCAAAAAAATAAAGACAAACAAACAAAAAACAACTTTCCAAAAAGTTTCACTTTCTTGCATCCTATAATAATAATTGCTTGCACATATTCATCAAAGTGAGAGATTTAGTGAGGTAATCTGACCTAGGGAGTGAAAATGTAGTTGGCTTGAGCTATGCTTACTGGGCCCTAAGTTTTATTTCTTAAGACTGAGGTTAAGATGATTAAATGGTGAGTGCCAAAGTGTGTTTCTCAGTTGTTTCCTGGAAGTGCTGCTGGCTGTTTCATTCCCTTCCTTTTCAGGGCAATTGCACGAATTTACTATGTTATTAAATTATTAATTCATTCAGTGAACATTTATTAAATATCAACTATATTCCTGACACTATTTTATGCTCTGAGAGACAGGGTAACATTGGTACAGTGTGGTGGGATTTGAAGCTTTAAAACACAAAAATGAATAGGATACCATATCTGCTTTCAAATTCTCATATTAAGATATATAAAAAAGATATATAGCTGTTGAATGTACTGGAATCTTACCTATGCTTCAAGGATAGATATTAGATCATGAGCCATCTATTAATGACATAAATATATTGTTGTAAAATACACTACTAAAAGTGGTATCCTCACAATACTTTCTAGAGATTAGTATAGTATTCTCCATTCCTCCACCAATAAAATTTATAGTTACATTCTGAAAGAATCAGAGCAGGTGAGAATCAACTTCTAAAAATTATTTGTTCAGTTTATAAAGGCACATTGAACCAGCTCTTAGTTTCATTTATCTTGTCTATTAAAAAATTTATTGTCATTTATTTCCCCTCTAAGTTTTGTTATTTCTTTCCTTCTACTAACTTTGGGCTTTGCTTGTTCTTTTTTTGTTTCTTAAGGTTCAAAGTTATGTTGTTTATTTGAGACTTTTCTTCTTTCTTCATTGATCACTATGAACTTACCACTTAGAACTTTCTTTACTGCATCCTATAAATTTTGGTATATTACTTTTCCACTTTTGTTTGTCTCAAGATATTTTTTATTTCTCATTTGATTTCTTCTTTGACCCATTGGTTATTCAGTAGCATGTTGTTTAACCTCCACATATTTGTGAATTTTCCAGTTATTTACACATAGTTAATTTCCAGTTTCATACCACTGTGGTTGGAAAAAAGTGCTTGATATGATTTCAACCCTGTTAAATTTATTGAGACTTGTTTTATGGCCTACCATGTGATCTATCTTGGAAAATGTTCCATGTGAACTTGAGAAGAATGTGTGTTCTGTTGCTTTTGGATGAAATGTCCTGTAAATATCTAAGTCAACCTTTTCTAACATGTTGTTTAAGGCTGATGTTTTCTTACTAATTCTCTTTATGGATGATATATCCATTGATATAAGTGGGTTACTAAAGTCCTCTACTATTATTGTATTGCTGTCTATTACTCACTTGAGGTCTGTTAATGTTTGCTTTTTATATTTAGTTGCTCCTATCATGAATGAAAATAATATTTGTTCGATTGAATTCTTTATTGTTATGTCATGCATTTCTTTGACTCTTACTACAGTCTTTATTTTAAAGTTCAACTTCTCTGATATAAGAATATCCTCTCCAGGTTTATTTTGGTTTCCATTTGCATAGAATATCTCTTTTCAGCCCTTTATTTTCAGTCTGTGTGTGTCCTTACATCTAAAGTGTGGCTCTTATAGTCAGCATATAGATGAGTATTATTTTGTTTCTTTTTATCCATTCAGCCACTCTATGTCTTTTGATTGGAGAATTTAGTCAATTTACATTTAAAATAATTATTGATAGATATGTACTTATTGCCATTTTGTTAATTGTTTTCTAACTATTTTTGTAGTTCCTATCTGTATCTTTACTCTCTTGTTCACTTCCTTTGGTAGTGTGCTTATATTCATTTCTCTTTATCTTTTGTATATTTACTATAGGTTTTTGCTTTGTGGTTACCTTGAGACTTACATATAACACCTTATATCTGTAACAGTCTATTTTAAGTTGATAACAAATTAACTTTGATCTCATTCTAAAGCTCAACATGTTTACTTTCTCCCCCTTTGCTTTATGTATTTAATGTCCCATTTTATGTCTTTTTATCTTGTATATTACTTAACTAATTATTGTAATCATAGTTACTTTTACTACTTTTGTCTTTTAACCTTCATAATAGCTTTATAAGTAATTAATCCACTACCTTTACAATATATTTAGTTTTCCATTGAGATTTACTCTTTCATATGTGTTTTGTTACTAATTAGCCCCTCTTTCTCTTCATCTTAAAGAAGTCCCTTTACCACTTCTTATAATACTGGTTTAGTGGTGATGAACTACTTTAGTTTTTATTTGGAAGACTCTTTATATCTCCTTAAATTCTGAGCCACAACTATGCTGGGTAGATTGTTTTTTTTCCCCAGCACTTTGAATATATCATGCCACTCCCTTCTAGGCCTGCAAAGAGGCCTAGAAGGGAGTGGTCTTGTGTTGAAAAATCTTCTGATAGTTTTATGGGGGTTCCCATGTATGTAACAGATTGTTTTTCTCTTGTTAAGTTTAATATTCTCTCCCTATCTTTAACTTCTGACATTTAGTTATAACATGTGTTGGTGTGGGTCTCTTTGGGTTCATCTTATTTGGAACTTTCTGGGTTTCCTGGAACTAAGAAATGGTTCCTTGAAAATATAAACAAAAATTGATGAATTTTTAACTAGACTCAGCAAGAAAAGAAAAAAAAAGAGAGAATATTCAAATAAATAAAATCAAAGATGAAAGAGGAGTATCACAGCTGATACCACAGGAGTAAAAAGAATCATAAGGGACTGCTGTGAACAATGATACACAAAAAAATTGAGCAATATACAAGAAATGGATAAGATCCTAGAAACATACAACCTATCAGGACTGAATCATGATGAAATAGAAAAATGAACAGACAGATTACTGATAAGGAGATTGAATCAGTCATCAAAAACCTCCCAAAAAACTAGTCCAGGACCAGATGGCTTCACTGGTGGATTCTACCTAATGTTCAAAGAGAATTAATTATCAATTTTTCTCAAACTCTTCCAAAAATTAAAAGAAAAGGGAACTCTTCCAAATACATTTTATAAGGCCATTATGCTGATTCCAAAACTAGGAAAGAATGCCAAGAGAGAGAGAAGATAGGAAGAGAGAGATAGATATTTGGGGGGAGGAGCAGATTAAAGACCAATATTCCTGATAAATATAGATATAAAAATCCTCAAGAAAATATTAGTAAACTGAATTCAGCAATAGATTAAATGGTTCATACACCATGATCAAGTAGGATTTATTTCAGGGATGCAAGGATGTTTCAACATCTGCAAATCAGTTGATGTGATACACCACATTAACAAAATAAAGAATAAAAATTATATGATCACCTCAATAGATGCAGAAAAATATTTGAGAAAATTCAACATCAATTTATGATTAAAAAATAAAAGAAAACCCTTAACGAAGTGTATGGAGGGAATGTACCTCAATATAATAAAAACCATACAGGACAAGGCCACAGTGAACATCATTCTCCATGGTGATAAACTGAAAGCATTTCCTCTAAGATCAGAAAAAAGACATCTACTCTCACCACTTTTATTCAACATAGTATTGGAACTCCTAGCCAGAGCAATTAGGCAACAAAAAGAAATGAGTCATCCAAATTGGAAAGGTAGAAGTAAAATTCACTATTTGCAAATGACTATACTCTATATAGAAAATGCTGAAGACTCCATCAAGAAAGGGTAGAACTAAAAAATGAATTCAGACTTAGCAGCCATCTTGGTTATCAGATTGGCCATTGCAATATCACTGTGCTTGTATTCAAGTGACCATTATTTAATTAATAACAGGGCCAAAAGTTTGGAATAGTGATTCTGGTAATTTGGATATACCAAAGAGAAGTCGTAAACTGTTTCCTTTAAGGGAAAAGGTGACTTAACAAGGAAAAAGAAATTGTAGAACAAAGTTGCTACCACCTACGAGCAGACATTTCTTGCTCTGCCCTGAGGAGTGGGAGCTGTTTCACGGATGGCACTCTGATCATCAGCAGCTGGACTCCTAAATGTTAAAGCTTCATGGCTGACAGGGTCTTGGTGCTCCAGCCAGGTATCAGGCCTGAGCCTCTGAGGTGGGAGAGCCAAGTGCAGGACATTAGTCCACCAGAGACCTCCCGGCCCCACATCATATCACACAGTGAAAGCTCTCCCAGAGATCTTCATCTCAATGCTAAGAACCAGCTCCACTCAACGACCAGCAAGCTACAGTGCTGGACACCCTATGCCAAACAACTAGCAAGACAGGAACACAACACCACCCATTAGCAGAGAGGCTGCCTAAAATCATAATAAGGTCACAGACACCTCAAAATATACCACAGGATGTGGTCCTGCCCACCACAAAGACAAGATCCAGCCTCATCCACCAGAACACAGGCAGCAGTCCCCTCCACCAGGAAGCCTACACAACCCACTGAACTAACCTTAGAAACTTAGCCACTGGGGTCAGACACCAAAACCAGAGTGGACTATGAACCTGCAGCCTGTGAAAAGGAGACTCCAAACACAGTAAGTTCAGCAAAATGAGAAGACAGAGAAACACACAGCAGATGAAGGAACAAGGTAAAAATCCACCAGACTGAACAAATGAAGAAGAAATAGGCAGTCTACCTGAAAAAGAATTCAGAGTAATGATAGTAAAGTTCATCCAAAATCATGGAAATAGAATGGAGAAAATACAAGAAACGTTTAACAAGAACCTAGAAGAACTAAAGAAAAAACAAACAATGATAAACAACAGAATAAATGAAATTAAAAATTCTCTAGAAGGAATCAATAGCAGAATAACTGAGGCAGAAGAATGGATAAGTGACCTGGAATATAAAATAGTGGAAATAACTACCACAGAGCAGAATAAAGATAAAAGAATGAAAAGAATTGAGGACAGTCTCAGAGACCACTGGGAAAACACTAAACACACAAACATTTCAATTATAGGGGTCCTAGAAGAAGAAGAGAATATGAATGGGACTAAGAAAATACTTGAAGAGATTATAGTTGAAAATGTCCCTAATATAGGAAAGGAAATAATCAAGTCCAGGAAGGGCAGAGAGTCCCATACAGGATAAATCCAAGGAGAAACACACCAAGACACATATTAAACTATCAAAAATTAAATACAAAGAAAACATATTAAAAGCAGCAAGGGAAAAACAACAAATAACATACAAGGGAATCCCCATAAGGTTAACAGCTGATCTTCCAGCAGAAATTCTGCAAGCCAGAAGGGAGTGGCAGGACATAGTTAAAGTGATGAAAGGGAAAAACCTACACCCAAGATTACTCTACTCAGCAAGGATCTCATTCAGATTCGATGGAGAAATTAAAAGCTTTACAGACAAGCAAAAGCTAAGAGAATTCAGCACCAGCAAAGCAGCTTTACAACAAATGCTAAAGGAACTTCTCTAGGTAGGAGACACAAGGGAAGGAAAAGACCTACAAAAACAAACCCCAAACAATTAAGAAAATGATAATAGGAACACACATATTGATAACTACCTTAAATGTAAATGTATTAAATGCTCCAACCAAGAGACATAGGCTGGCTGAATGGATATAAAAACAGGACCCATATATATGCTGTCTACAGGAGACCCACTTCAGACCTAGGGACACATAATGACTGAAAGTGAGGGGACGGAAAAAGATATTCCATGCAAATGTAAATCAAAGGAGAGGTGGAGTAGCAATTCTTATATGAGACAAAATAGACTTTAAAATAAAGGCTATTACAAGAGACGAAGAAGGCCACTACATAATGATCAAGGGATCAATCCAAGAAGAAGATATAACAATTGTAAATATTTATGCAACCAACATAGGAGCACCTCAATACATAAGGCAAATGCTAACAGCCATAAAAGGGGAAATCGACAGTAACACAATCATAGTAGGGGACTTTAACACCCCCACTTTCACCAATGGACAGATCATCCAAAATGAAAATAAAAAGGAAACACAAGCTTTAAATGATACATTAAATAAGATGGACTTAGTTGATATTTATAGGACATTCCATCCAAAAACAACAGAATACACTTTCTTCTCAAGTGCTCTTGGAAGATTCTCCAGGATAGTTCATACCTTGGGTCACAAATCAAGCCTTGGTAAATTTAAGAAAATTGAAATCGTACCAGGTACGAGTCTACTGTATAGCACAGGGAACTCTACTTGGTGCTTTGTGGTAACCTAAATGGGAAGGAAATCCAAAAAAGAGAGGATATATGTATACATATTCACTTTACTGTACAGCAGAAAATGACATAACAGTGTAAAGTGACTATACTCCAACAAAATAAAAATAAATGAATAAAATAAAGTATATTTCTGGAAAATAAAATAATGCCTTGTTCATAGTAAGTACATGACCATATATATTAATTTTAATGCTTTGTACTACACTTTTTATTGTTTTGATAAAAGTTATGTTACCCCTTATAGATAAAGAATTATTTTATATATTTGACCTCAAACTGGTGTCCAAAGTAGACAAGACCAATGAAGTATAAACAGTATGCTTCTTAGCATCCTGCACATACAAGGTCCTACTATAGCCATGTGTGTATTCATTCAACAGCTGCTCCATTTATACAGATGACACCTAAGTTTGTATCTTTCCTGGACCTCAGTCCTGTGCATTAAGCTGTCCATAAGACATCTCCATTTGGATGCACACAATCATCTCAAACTCATCATTTCCATATTGGAATTTAAATACTGCATTATCTATTCAGGGGAAATCATCATCATAAACTAGTTCTAAAGTGAGACTTTATGAATTATTCTTGACTTTTTCAATAGTTACTTCTACTTCCAATCATTAACCATGTACTTTAAATCTATTTCCTGTGTATTTTTAAAGCAATCCATTTTATTCACTCCATTGCCAGTAATTTAATACAGAATACCATAATCATTTGACTAGTTTACTGACACAGTCTTCCAATTATCTTTCAACCTTTGTAGTGTACTGTTCTCCTTATGCACTAATATATTATCTCATTTTATAATTTGGGTGTTGATTGAATTTGCAAGCATCCATATTTGATTATGTCATTTTCACATATAAAACTCTTAAAACCTCCTTTCTTTCAGGATAAACCTTCCTTGACATGGATTGTAAATGTCTATATGACCTACTCCCATTTTCTTCTCCAGCCCCATCTCACACAAGTCCTGATTTTGTACTCCAGTCTCCAGTGATAGTAAATGTCTTATAGTTTCTCAAGAATATGCCAAGCTAGCATTCCCTTTCTCTGGAACTTTTTAATTTTTTATTTAACCACTCTCCTATAACTGTCTAACTTCTGGACACCACTTAAAAGGAGAAGAGAATAGAGCTAGGGAGAACATCTGGAAAGTTATGGAAGTAATCTAGGCACGTGGCAAAAATCTGTGGTCTAGAACTTTTTAAAATAAACTTATTTTATTTATGTTATTTTTGGCTGTGTAGGGTCTTCATGGCTGTGCATGGGCTTTCTCTAGTTGCTGCGAGCAGGGGCTAATCTTCGTTGCAGTGCACAGGCTTCTCATTGCGGTGGCTTCCCTTGTTTCAGAGCATGGGCTCTAGGAGCGCAAGCTTCAGTAGTTGTGACACACGGACTCAGTAGTTGTGGCTTGTGGGCTCTAGAACACAGGCTCAGTAGTTTTGGTGCACGGGCTTAGTTGCTCCATGGCATGTAAAATCTTCCTGGACCAGGGCTCAAACCTGTGTCCCCTGCACTGGCAGGCAGATTCTTAACCACTGTGCCACAAAGGAAGCCCTGTAATCTAGAATGTTAACTCCAGAAATGGAAGGGTAAAGATGAATCCTAGTAACATCTCAATGGATTCTATTGAAAAGTAATGAATAGATGAACTTCCAAGGAAACATCAAGGTTCTTTGAGAGAACACTAGTGATATTAAAAGAAAAAAGAAAATTGAGATGGGAATCATCACGAGTCTCTCCATCTATAAAATGGATATAATTATTGTCTGCTTTACCATTATCGTACAGAGTTATTGTGAAAAAAATATGACAACTGTGAAAGTGCTTTCAATTAACATATATTTCTATACAATTTGAAAAGGCTTTATTTCATGGATTGGCCAGACCACATGGTACTTAGGACTTTGGCATTCTTCTGTGTTCTGTGGAAATCTACATTCAGAATGCAATATCACAGAATATCCGCCTAGAAGCAGAGGGTGCCAGAAAATTTACACACAGTTCCCAAAATATTCCATTTGACACTTTGATCACAAATGATGGTATTTAGGTGCATTCATTGACAAATGGAGTTTTTCTGAGCAAAAGAGTTTTTCTTGTAGGCAACTAAATAGTACTTGGTGCTAAGGTACAGTTCTGCATGGAGCCCTTGAAGCTGGAGTGGAGGAGAGAGTTAAGTGAGCAGTTCAACTGCTAATGCCAGGCTACAGAGACAGGAACAGAAAACTGATGCCAGATTATTCATCTGGGTACTTTTCAGCCAGTTGGGAGAATACAAGAGAAAACAAATATTATGTCATAACTGGGCTCTATATTAAAACAAACACACACATAAACCAACTATGTGGTAAAAGAGGACAAGGAATCAAGTATTTTTTCTGAGGTAAAGATTTTTAGATTGCAAAATGTGCGATTTAGCTTTCTGCATCTGGTGCTTCATTTTTAGGGCCTAAAGTATGCAGTAAAATTTTCAAAACCAATCTTGAGATTTTTCAAACTGTATGTCTGTGGATCAATTTGTTTAAACATTAATTTACAAGAAAAGACATTCAGTAGAAGTTTCTTTGGAGTCGTATTTTAGTATCTCAAAATTACTCCTTCTTATTTATGTAAAAGACAATGAAAATTATAACTAATAATTAAGTAAAGAGAAGAAAATTAAGACTGTGAAGAAAAATAATCAGAAAATGATTATTTTACGACTACCACAATAAAAGCTCAGAATGAAAAGTATACCAAAAGTATAACTAAAAGAAGGAAAAATCTCTTTCAAATTTATTTTCTTCTTGTTTCTTTTTTTTCTTTTTCTGAGAAGTAACAGCAGCTTTTAATTGTTGTATGAGAGAAAACTATTTGTGAATTTAAAGTCCAGTTAGTTTTGATAAAGTGAGATCTTTGAGGATATTTTAAAGTATCTATACTTTCTCTATGTCTTATAAAGAAATACATAATCTTACACATAAATTATGTAGCTGCTGTATGAATTTATATTTTGCTCCCTTTCTGTAACATGTCTTCCATGTCAATGTATTTGCATGTATAAGTGTGCATGGCTGAAATGCCAGATCTCTAATATTTGAAGCAATTTTGCTAAAGAACATGTTTTTAAAGAGTTCAGATATGACCAGATATAGGTAGTTCCAACTGGAATGACAGGTCTTCCACAGGCCATTCATGGAGGTTTCTTTGGCTATAGGAGTTCAAGTACTTCCCATTCTGAAGAAGCTTCTGGTTTATAAAGTGCAGATGAATATGGCCATCCAATCCACCTCCCTGAGATGTCCTGAGACAAAAGCAAATCCACATGTGAAAGGTGAAAATACTCTGGGGCGGGGTGTGGGGGAGCAGGAGGAATTTGAAAGATTGCATAAGTCTAATAAGTGTTATGAAATTCAAACACTGAACAGAAACAACTCCCAAGGAATATTTTTTGTGTACTTGAGAATATAAAATTATCAACCAAAATGATTTGAACAGAAATTTGTGAATTAGTTTTCACATTATTTCCAAATATTTTTTAGTAACCCATCGATTTGTATGCTGAAGCCATTTAGGTGCCTTGAACTAGAAACTACAGAGAAGCCATCATAGCAAGCATCTTGATTAGAATCTGTGACATGGTTTGTTGATTTGGTGTCACAGATATACCCCCAAGTCACCCGGTGTCCTGCAAACATGGTTTGTTGATTTGGTGACACAGATATACCCCCAAGTCACACAGTGTCCTTCTGCAACATGATAATTCTGCATAGGGAATTTTGTCTATTAACTGTTCAAAATTGGGGAGAGGGCTGGACCAACACCAAAAAACTCACCTTCTAAAGTCATTGATTTTATTATAACTCCTTTCAGACTATTTGTATCACTTTCACTGGAGATATGCTTTAACCTTTGCTTTCACACACATTTCACATATTTTTAATTTCACTTTCATGAGATTCACTGGGGTTGACCTCCCTTGTATCCTCATAGTGAGTTTCATACTATAGATTTCAAGAAGAGCCTCATCTGCAGTCTTGAATCTTTACCCACATTTCTATAGTTGTTGACCCCTTATCTTTTATAAATGATTAAGATCATCTCAAACCATAGACTCCTTTTCACTTTTGTGTCCCCTAGAGTGGTTTTAGAGATGGAGGGCACTTCATGACCTCCCTCTTCTGTTTTTTTTCTCTAGAAATTGTGTCAGTTTTCTTCTGAAGAAGTAGCTAAAACATAACACTTTTTTTTTTTCTGGACTCTTCTCAACTTCTTTTAGGGCAAATTCTTCATCTTTATCAACTGCACATCATTAATTGTGGAGCATGATGGACTAAGTCAGTCTTAACTGTTGTACCACATCCTGAAATCCAACCTATGTTATCATTTTATTTTATTATGTGAAGTATTTCTGGTCTGGAAAAATTGATTATAATTCTATGTTTATCTTGGTACCATTGACATTTACCAGTACACCCATTTTCTTTTACTCGATTGTGTCACAGATTACTCTCTTCCTAATTAGTCATTCCTATGGGCATAAAAAAGCATGTTTTAAGAGCAGACCTGTTAAAACAAACAAACAAAACGCACATGCAACGAAATCTTGACCTCCTGATTCCTCTAGCTAGGATCCCAAGTCCCTGATACGTTTCAACACGAAGCTCTTTAATATCACCTACTCTTCCTGACTCCTCTTCCTTGCCATTCAATCCCTTTCCAGAACACTCTGATGGGACTTTTAATCCCAACATCTCACTAAAATCTCCCTCACCCAGGCCACCAGTGAACTCGTTATTGTCAGAACCCACGGGTAATATTCTGTCCTTATCTTACCAAAACTCACATACTCATTTGAGTTGATGATCTTATTCCTTTGTTCTAAAAACATTTTCCTTTCTTGGTTTGTGTGACCCAAACTTTTTCAACCTCACTGGATGCTCCTTCTCATGATCTTTTTCTATCTATCTTTTACCTCTTCAATAAATTTTAGGGTGTTCCAGGGCTCTGTCCCCTGACACCATTTCTTCCCTATAGTCATAAGTGCATATGCTTATTTGATGCTTGCTTTTGGGAGTCCAGTAAGCATTTCAAAAGTATTTTGGCAAGAGCTATTTTTCTCCACATGTCCCGATTGACTCTTCCCACAAGCTTTCATTAATCAAAGTAACTGGCACTTTTTTTTCACTCAGTTGTTCTGTCTTAAAACCTAGAAATTATCTTGGATTCATCTATTTCCTTCATATTGTACATCTAATAAATCAGAAAATCCAGGAGGATGTACCTTCATAACATATCCTGAATCTGATCACTTAACATTATTGACACTCCTGCAATCAAAGACATTTATATTTCTTACCTAGAACAGCATAGAAGCTTCCTATTGGTCTCCCTGCCTCCAATATTGCATCATCCTTTCATTCTATCTTCCACATGCAAAAAGAAACTACCAGAAGTTATAAATAAAGGAAGGCTGGAAAATTAGGCTAATCAGCACAATGGTAACTTAATTCAACACTTTAGGTTTATAGTAATTTTCGAAGAGATTGATAGTTTTCCACTACATCCAAACTGTCCTTTCTCCCACCCAGGATTAAAGACTACATTTTCTTCCACCTTTGGAACTACATGTAACCATGTGACCAAGTACCATTCAAAGTACTGTAAGTAGTAATGGCCAGTGGTAATTCTAGAAAGTTCCCTTAAAAAGGATTTCATCCCAGTTTTGTCACTTTGTTGTTCCTCCTTCTTCTGGGATCCAGCACCAATTTAGGCATCAGAACATCATCAACCATTGTTTACTATGAAATGACCATGAAAAGAAAAACATGTTATAATGATAGGCTGGAAAAATAGGACCTTGTGTCCCCAGTAACACTATGGAGCCACCATACTAGCTATGTAATGTCTACTTTTGCACTTATTTACCCATAAAAGAGAATTAAACTGCCATCTTTTACAAACACTATAATATTCTTGTCATTTTTATCTGAAGCTAAATCTAATTTGGTATAAATTTTCAGTTCTCAGGTATTTTATAAATGCTAATAAACTGTCCATTTTTAAAAAAGAGGAAATTAATATAAGGCAAAAATAAAGCCCTGGTTATGAAAAAATATTTTAACAGGTTTTCTCTATGTAGGACTTCTCAGAACCTTAAATACTAACAAGCATGTTTAATCTCCAAGGAGGATATATATCATATTTACCAGTAGATGGTGGAGTCAGGATACATGTTTTCTACAATAGAGTTTTGCAAAAGCTTTTTTATAGTTTACACATGCTATACTAATGTCCAGAGTTTCTTTCTTTTTTTTTTTAACTCTTTGTCACTCTAAATTTTATTTATGTCACCAAATTCTACTCTATTTGTGAGAAAATATGGTCACTGATACCATGAGACACCCAGATATACTGCTGTGTGAGAAAGGAGCTTGGGGGCAGGGGGGAAATATGTCCAATCTGGATCCAAATAGGAATAGAGAGAGAAAAGATTTCCAGTAGCAAAGTGCTTCTGATAAATAATCACACTACAGAATCTGCAACATATGAAAAATGGGCATCTGTAGAGAATAAACCAATAATTAGTGCCAATTTTTCCTAATAATAAGACACAGCAAACTAGAGGAAAGGAAAAAGGTCAATGCTAAGAAAATAAACTCACAAGTATAAAAAAAAGGGCATTTTCTGTTTGTTATTTCCTGGTTTGCTTTGGAATATTTCTTTTTTCATGAAATTTATTTTAGCTTGGCATCAGCCTGTGAAAAAGGTGATCTCTCAAACCGAACATTTTCTCAGGCTTCTCCAGCTGTAAAAATAATGAGTGTGTCTTAGAAAAGAACCAAATAGTTACCAAATATGACCTCTGAGGATGAACACTCTGGCTGTAGTTTCTTCTCTGGCGATTTTCTAAATACTTAATGACTCTTTATTTCACAATTTCCAACTCCTTTTAGGCTAAGCTCAGTTCAATCAGCAAAAGTATTTACATTTTCAATGCAACTCAACAGTAATTTATACAACATTTAATGTTTTCAGAGCCCTGTATAAGATGTGCAGAGTGTACTGTATAAGAGATTGTGTCCTTGTCCTCATGGGGTTTATATTCTGATTGGATTGGCTCATATGATACGAAACAGAACGTGTTCTGGACTACCTGAGTGTAAAAGCAAGCACTTATAAAAATGAGAGAGAGGGAGAGAGAAAGAGAGAGAGAGACAGAAGGGGGGGAGAGAAGATATCTGGGAGAGAAATAAAGGGAGGATTTAGAGAGCAGGGATTATGGAGAAAATCTCTGAAGTATAAGAAAGATTCATACGTCATATTCAGGGAGAACATGACAAGCAAAGAGGCTCACATAGACACAGACATGGTAACAAGAAAACCAAAGATACATTTGGGTAGTATAAACTTGTATGTTTTACAAGGTCTCGTATTTGGTGAATATTTGATAGAAACAGGATATTTTGTGAAAATAAAATAAGCAACAAAGGCATATTAAAGATTTCCAAGCATATTTAGACCTGTGGAACAGGATGATTGTCTTTTTGGAAACTTATAGAATGGAAATGATTGGGAGTAAACTGTAGGCAGAAATTGGAAGTAGAAAGAGGTTGCTGCAGTTGAAAAGTTAGAGAATCACAGGTTGAACTAGGAAGCTAGCAAGAGGGTATAAAAAAACTGTTGAAGGCAAGAAACATTAAAGGCATAGAGTTATAATATTTGACTTCTGATTTTATGTAATTAAGTGCTGGCTGCTGGGGTTGGATAAAGCATGGCAACATTAGTGGAAGAATCGTTTTACTCGGTTATTTGAGAGAAGTAGTCAATGTAGTGCACAAAATAACAATATACTTTTTTTTTATTTTTAACATCTTCATTGGAGTATAATTGCTTTACAATGGTGTGTTCGTTTCTGCTGTGTAACAAAGTGAATCAGTTATATGTATACATATATTCCCATATCCCCTCCCTCTTATGTCTCCCTCCCACCCTCCTATCCCACCCCTCTAGGTGGTCACAAAGCACTGAGCTGATCTCCCTGTGCTATGCGGCTGCTTCCCACTAGCTATCTATTTTACATTTGGTAGTGTCTATATGTCCATGTCACTCTCTCACTTCGTCCCAGCTTACCCTTCCCCCTCCCCGTGTCCTCGAGTCCATTCTCTATGTCTGCATCTTTATTCCTGTCCTGCCCCTAGGTTCATCAGAACAATTTTTTCTTTTTTTCTTTTAGATTCCATATATATGTGTTAGCATATGGTATTTGTTTTTCTCTTTCTGACTTACTTCACTCTGTATGACAGTCTGTAGGTCCATCCACCTCACTACAAATAACTCAATTTCATTTCTTTTTATGGCTGAGTAATATTCCATTGTATATATGTGCCACATCTTCTTTATCCATTCATCTGTCAATGGACAATTAGGTTGCTTCCATGTCCTGGCTATTGTAAATAGAGCTGCAATGAACATTGTGGTACATGACTCTTTTTGAATTATGGTTTTCTCTGGGTATATGCCCAGTAGTGGTATTGCTGGGTCATATGGTAGTTCTATTTTTAGTTTTTTAAGGAACTTCCATACTGTTCTCCATAGTGGCTGTATCAATTTACATTCCCACCAACAGTGCAAGAGGGTTCCTTTTTCTTCACACCCTCTCCAGCATTTATTGTTTGTAGATTTTTTAATGATGGCCATTCTGACCAGTGTGAGGTGATACCTCATTGTGGTTTTGATTTGCATTTCTCTAATGATTAGTGATGTTGAGCATCCTTTCATGCATTTGTTGGCCATCTCTATATCTTCTTTGGAGAAATGTCTGTTTAGGTCTTCCACCCATTTTTGGATTGGGTTGTTTGTTTGTTTTTTTTGATATTGAGCTGCATGAGCTGCTTGTATATTTTGGAGATTAATCCTTTGTCAGTTGCTTTGTTTGCAAATATTTTCTCCCATTCTGAAGGTTGTCTTTTGGTCTTGTTTATGGTTTCCTTTGCTGTGCAAAAGCTTTTAAGTTTCATTAGGTCCCATTTGTTTATTTTTGTTTTTATTTCCGTTTCTCTAGGAGGTGGGTCAAAAAGGATCTTGCTGTGATTTATGTCAAAGAGTGTTTTTCCTATGTTTTCCTCTAAGAGTTTTATAGTGTCTGGCCTTACATTTAGGTCTTTAATCCGTTCTGAGTTTATTTTTGTGTATGGTATTAGGAAGTCTTCTAATTTCATTCTTTTACGTGTAGCACCATTTATTGAAGAGGCTGTCTTTTCTCCATTGTATATTCTTGCCTTCGTTATCAAAAATAAGGTGACCTTATGTGCGTGGGTTTATCTCTGGGCTTTCTATCCTGTTCCATTGATCTATATTTCTGTTTTTGTGCCAGTACCATACTGTCTTTGAAACAACACAAAAAGCACCACAAAACTATACCCATTACATACACTAAAATAGTTGTCTTTGGGTGGATGGTGAAATGCAGAAGGATACCATGATAAAAGGAAACAAGTAAAGGAATAAAATATGGAGAAAATTGCATATTTTGATCAGATCTCAAAGGAAAATCTGTGAGATTAAACACAAAAAGATTTCAACTTGGGGCTTCCCTGGTGGTGCAGTGGTTGAGAGTCTGCCTACCTATGCATGGGACACGGGTTTGTGCCCCGGTCCGGGAGGATCCCACATGCCGTGGAGCAGCTGGGCCTGTGAGCCATGGCCGCTGGGCCTGTGCGTTCGGAGCCGGTGCTCTGCAACGGGAAAGGCCACAATAGTGAGAGGCCCACGAAGCGCAAAAAAAAAAAAAAAAGATTTCAACTTGTTGGAGGGCTATAAACCACACTAAATATACTCTTGGCCCTAGTTACCTTCTATGATGTGATTATATGCTATTGTATAATATCTTGAGTTAGGGGCATACCATGTAAGCCATGAAACCTGCCCCGTGTCTTCTGCATAACCCAAATGAGCACATTTAATATTTATGCGCAGAAAACTCTATAGACACAAAACTACTGGAGGTAAGGAAATGCGAGTTGAAGGAAAACAACAAAGTAAAAATAAAAAGGGAGAAGAAAACAAAGCCAAGAAGAGAAAAGAGGAGAACATAAGAAAAGAAGAAAATTGGTGGACACTGTGATGTACCACCCAGATCCTCCTTAAAGAAAGGACGAGCCTCAGCAACTGAGAGAGTCAATGCTTTCGAAAAGCAGTCACTGCAGAAGTAAAAACCTGCTTTTCCAGCCCAACTCACGATGCCTCTGAAGAACCATTCTAGCTCTGGAGTGCCCCACTGGGTTATTCAAGGATGTTTTGAGTCCTACTTCACAGCTCAACTTCTCTCCCTGCTCACTTCTGTTTCCTTTTCATCCCTTCCTCAGATGTTGGTTCTAACTTTTTAATGAATAACTTGCATGTTAAACTCCATCTCAGAGCCTGCTTTCCCAGAAGTCAGCCTGTAACAACAATGTTGCCCACGTATTTTGTCTGCGTTATGAACTATCCACAGAAAAGACCTTATTCTGTATCCTTCTCTCCTTAAGAAGTATCACACTCACTTGCACGAGCCATAAAGAGAATCAAGAAGATTACTCCTTCACCATGGATCTATTCTAGAACATAAGAATCAAGAGTGGCATTTAGTAGGCAGAACTGAATAAAGAAGAAAGGGCACAAACAGAATAGCAAGATGAATCCTGGGAACAGTGTTGGATGGGGTAGTGGGGAAGGTTCATTAAAGGAGTTGAGAGGTTATATGTTTGTGGTAGGCAGAATAATGTCCTAGGATGTCTAAGTGCTAATCATTGGAACCTGTGACTATATTACCTTCCATGGTAAAAGGGATTTTGCAGATGTGATTCAGTTAGGGACCTTGAGATAGGGAGAGTATCCTGGATGATTCAGATGAGCCTAAAATAATTACAATTTTTCTTAAAAGTGGAAGAGGAAGGTAGGTTAGTAGAGTCAGGTGGAAATGTGATGAAAAAATAAAGGAGAGATGCAACATTCCTGGCTATGAAGATGGAGAAAGGTGGCTATAATCCAAGGAATGCTCTTGGTCCACAGAAGCTGAAATAGATAGATAGATAGATAGATAGATAGATAGATAATAAATAGATAGATAATAGATAGATAGAAAATAGATAGATAGAAAATAGAGATAGACAGATAGATAGATCATAGATAGATAGATAATAGATAGATAGATAATAGATATATAGATAATAGATAGATAGATAGATAATAGATAGATAGATGATAGATAGATAGATGATAGATAAAATAAAAAAGCAACCAAGGAAATGAATTACCCCTTAGAGTCTCCATAAAGAAACATGGCACTGCTGGCACCTTAATTTTAGCCCAGTGAGACCTGTATCAGACTTTTAATGAAGAGAACAGTAAAACAATAGATATGTGTTATTTTAAGCTACTAGGTTTACGGTAATTTTCAGCAGCTACATGAAACTAATACAATGCTGATACCAGCTATATGACAAGTATGGGGAAGAGGAATAATACATTGGGCTAGTAGTAAAGGGACTTCTGATTAAAATTTTCATCTGCCACTCAGAACTGGGAACTTCATCAGATCACATAGTATATCTGTACTCAAGTTTTCCCATCTAGAATCTGAACAAATATAACTGCAATATGGAGCTTCTCTGAACCTGAGTGAAACACATGCTGGACACATAGCATGTGTTCAAAAGAATATTGATGGACCCAAGTTCTTGTGTTAATTATGCATAGTATTCCCTTTTATCTCATTTTCTTCCTTCCTATGGGGCTCTTGAGCCATGCCCCCATCCTTAGAAGGAACCCCAGAGAAGTGAAATCATAGGGACATTAAGCCTTCTTTACAACAGTCTTTCGATGTTTAAAGTGCAGGCAAGTTGGAGTCATTGTGAATCCTAATCATGTCTAAGAATATTTATTTTTTCCCAAATAAAAATGAGGGACAGGGATAAAGAAGAAAAGAAAATGCAATTTCGTATCATCATTATTTGTCTCAATTAGCACTGGCCTTACCACTGAAGAGCATCTAATTCTTTATTAAATTAAGTTGGTATCCATGCTCTTTAACCTCATCTGGCAGCCCAGTGTCTGCAGAGTGGAAACTTGCCAACTAACATCTGGTCTGCATTTGTTTTCCTTAGAATTTTTTACTCTCCTCCACTCCCTTACCCATTCTACCATCCATGCTTTTCTAAAAATAGTAATCTGAATGGATGTAAATATCTCTTAGCATTTTACATTCAAACCTCAAGCCTGTAGTCTGCAAGGAGATCAAAGACACACCTGATTGACCCAGGGAAGTGTCAGAAATAAAACACCTCTATCTACATGTAAAGAGTGTTCAGCACAAATACATTAGGATTATTCTTTCACTCTGAGAAGAAAGATGTCCTGTAAAATAAAATTTACAATATGCACTTATCTAATATAATGCATTTTCCTCTAAGGTAAAAGAATGGTGCACATGTCAGGAATAATAAAAAAAATAAAATTAACTTGTAAGTAAAAATGTGTCTCAACTGGTACTTGACTTGTTACAGAAAAGTATCTAGTAATTGAGGGACAACCCCTGACTCCCTGAGAAGTTCTTCATGGACGGAAGAGCAAGGCAGTTACTTGACTCTTTGTCTTAGAGACCTGGTAAACCTTCGGCCATAGTTTGAATTAGTCACATCGTGAAAAGAAAGCAATGGGTAAATCTGAAATATTCAGTTTTTAAAAGTCACAACTGGAGCAACATCTGGGCTGAGGAAAAGGGAGCTCTTGGGAAATGTGGCTGCACTGTCAGCACTGCATAATGCAAGAGAAGAATGGGAAACCGGAAGGAATTAGAATTGTTCTACACGTACGTGTCAGAATTCTATTGAAGTCCAACGGGTCTCAGTATTTTAAAAGCTGTATTTCATATGGGGCATTTGTAAATCGTGGCTTCTTGGAATGCCAACATGTAAAAGTAAAGTAACTCTTTTCCGTCACCCTATCCCTCCATCTGGTCTAATGAAATTAACTTTACACTTATATCCATTAACTCTTAGAATTTATATTTAAGTGTGAAGTAGGCAAACCTGATTTAACTGACCCATATCCATGCACCATTTGCTTAGAAATTTCTTTTGTTTTTAAAGTACTTCCTCGTACATTGTCCCTTTTACTTTCAGTCACTATTCTTCATTCATGCCATTCTTCATACTTAGCGGGAAAGCTACACACTACCCTGTTTTCTTTGGCCTCAGGAATTTCTATGGGAAAGAGCACTAAGTTTGACCCTTCTGGGTTGGCTCTTGGACCAGGAGGACAGCAGTGCACGTCTCTTTGTATTTTACACCTTACACCTTAGTGAATACGTTCAGGTCATCTGGTTGGAATTTCTTCATCTACCAGTTTATGACCTTCAATTCTAACTCCGCCCATTTTTAAATCATTCTTTCTTGAGTCAGAAAGATATGTGTCTCTCCCCCTTTCTAAAAGTCATCCTTCAATTTGACTACATTCACTTTTTCCCATTTCTTTTGAGACATAGCTTTATCAATTATCTCATCTTTTGTTCATATCCTTAGTCCTCTCCACCCCTTCTCCAAAGGTTTGTCTAACCTTTGTTTGGTCTCAAAATCAAAACCAAAAGCAAAACCAAAAAGTTTTCATGACTTTGCCACACCTCCATCTACTCTCTACTCTTTTAATTTCTTTCACTGACAAAAAGTTTGTTCTATATTTACTGCTTCAACTTCCTTCATGTTCCTCAATCATATTTCCAGAACTCTGGTAAGCCAGCACTTTTATCAATATTCTTCCAATTATTAAATTCAGTGAAATTTCTCAGATTTAATTTTTCTTGAAATTTTGTCTCTATAAGACTTAAGTGTTACCACATTATCATAATTCCATTTCTGCTCTCCAGTAACTCCTTCTACAATTTCTCTTCTGATTTTCTTTTATCTTACTCTTGGTTTCTTCCACAAGGATAATTTATTCCATTTTCTTTCCACAATATCTTCAGCAAATTTATGCATTACTTTTTTTTTTTCCTTATAGAAGTCAGCTATCCTCTGAAAGGAAGATTTTCAAAACCTCATCACAGCCTATGACCTCAGTCAGCCATTCAGTAACAATACATTTATATTCATTGAGTACCTTTTATGATCCAGACATCATACTAAGTGTATTATAGGTAGTAAGTTGAAATATAAACTCAGTCTGTTTAATTCCAGAGTCTATGCTCTTAACGACTACATTATAGAAACTCCGATTAATATACCTTGCACTACGTAAAGTATGGCAAACAAAAAATATCTACATTCCTGGACAAGGAAGCAATTGTTTAATTCTCTTTGGAATTCCAGTCCTTTTTTTCTAACTTCCCAGTGATCTGCATGTGGTCTCAACACTGCAAATTCAACACACATAAATTTATCTCCCTAGAAAGATATATTTTAATTCTAATTGTCCAACATGGATAATCCTACATAGAATAGATGAAGAAAACATCACAACATCCCTTTCTTCTATGTTTTCAATTCCCACCAAAAGCCCCTACCTGCCACCTTCCAGAAATAAAGATGGAAAGTACAATATATGAGCATAAATCTCACCACAAGATGGTGATTTTAGTTGATCTTGTTTTTTCCTACTATGATTGAAAGAAAAAAATATGGTTTCTTCAGAATACTTATGTGGAAATGTGACTCATGTTTTAGAATTTTCAAAGCCAATTTTCTGTATTATCATAGTTCACCTTTCATATGATTACAGATTGTGTTGTATTCTAAAGGAGGAAGACATTGTAATTTCAATTGAGAAAGGAATGGAAGAATATTATGTTGTGAGCCCCCAACCACATTCATTGTACTTTAGCTTTCTTACTAATTTTCCAAGAATCTCTAGTCCAAAATCTTGCATCAAACTTTGGCTCTCCTTACTCTCTTGAGAAATATGTCAATTCTTCCTTTTCATTATATTATATTAACCTATTCCACAGATGTCCTATTATGGCCACTTGAGTTTAAGCTTTCATTACCTGAACAGAGAGAACCTGTTGCAGAACCCATCCCTAAGAATACACAATTTACCAGAAGAGACAGGAATGAAAGCAATGACGTATATTACAAAGCAAAATAGAAATTATGTCAAAGAAAAATAAAACTACTTCTGGGAATGCTTGTGGTTGGCTTGGCACATTTTTAGCGACACATAAGTTGGTGTTTAATTTCATTTCATTATGCTCAAAAACTTCTGGTTCAGCTACTACAAAGGGCTAAGAACTAGTCTCTTCTCTGAAGAAGGTATAGAGAAAACGAGTGTCAGTATCATGATTTTACCAACTAGTTGCAATAATAAGACAGATGATAAGGAATTTCTCTAAGTTATAAATCAGGGGTTCTCAACCTGGTAGAATTCAGGAATATTCACTAGGCTCTAACTGAAATCTTGCATTTTCTTCCATTATGAATGTAGGAAAACACCACACACACACACACACACACACACACAAACATGCGCACACACACACACACACACACACACGGTGGTCTTAGCAACACTCGCGAGTTGTCATTAGATTTCTAGTTTGTCATATCATACTTCAGTGTTGCAGATATTTTAAAGTATTAAGCCACCATACTTTGACATTAAAGTAATTAGACTTTCAACTAGATCTTTTCCTTAATAAAGAATCATATATTATATCACAAATTTTTAAAATATTTTGATAACTGTATTTCCATACACTGGTTTCTATTATAATCCCCTGTGTGTTATGAATTTAAAAAACATTTTTCATTCCTTCTAAGAGGGACTCGTATGTTACATCAGAATGTGAAGTGTCCATAGGACGAAAAGGCAAAAATAACTTGTGCTTTGGAAGTTCAGAGGAGTCAGAGACTGACGAAACTGGAGCTGACGTAGCTTTCCAGAGGAAGCAATGCTCCAGTACCATAAGAGGTTTTGCTTAGGCATGGAATACAGAATACCAGGAAAGATAATCAAGAGGGGCATTGGGAAGAAACATAAATAAAGATGTAGAAGCATGAATGAGAATGACTGTGTTAGCTGAAAGAGTCGATGATTTATACTCTTAGGCATAAGCCACTTCTGATGGCATAAAAGAATTGGCAGGGCTTTCCATAGTAAACACAGTAAGTTTCCTTTTCCCCTGGAAGCCACGTCTGCCCTGGGAGAATTTGATTCAGTGTGTTTTAAGGTTGAATCCTGTCTTAGCACCATTTTTTCTTTTTTAACTCAACTCACATACGCTTTTTTTTTTTTTTTAAACATAGGAATTTTACATCATCCCTACTTGGTTCCTATGTGGTCTCAATTATGTGGTACAGATGTGAGTAGAGATGGTTTAAGGACACAAAAGAGTAGAATAATGCTTGAGGGAATGGGGCGTGGGCGTGGATAACCCACAGAAAGAGATTAAATCAAGACAAGATGCAAAGTGACAGGGCCCACAGGCCATTTTTAAAATTTCCTGCTCATTCACACTCCTGCTCTAATCCCTAATGGTTTCTAACCATGGAGATCAACCTTTGACTTTTCTTCAATAACCTTATGTCCCAATGTGCTCTTAACTCCATCAAGTGGCAGAGGTCGCTGATAGAGCCCAGTATACAGTTGGCAGGGGGACAGATTTGGCCCTGAGTTAAACTGCAATTCAGTTGAAAGCCCACCAGACTAGTGTTTTTTCTAACCTAATCCTCTTCATCATAAATGCACTTAAAAAGAGAATCTCTGAAGTTCTCTCTTTTTCAGCTCTGGTTTTTGTCTCTGGTTTTTGTTTGATTCTTGATATATGTTCATTTGTTATTTTTGAGCAGGTTGTATAAACTTTTTTCTAAAGTCCACATGAAACTTGATTAACCACATGTCAACCTTGTTACAAAGCAGTTCCCAAATTTTTATTCTGTGTGTTTGTTACTTCACAAGGAGGAATCAGTGAGTAGGGGTAGCAAGGACTCTTGGCCTTGAGTCTAGACTAAAAACATCAGATATAAAAGCAATAGAAGCTTCTGGAGAAACATCTCTAACATAGACTAGTTTGCTTTACAATGTCATAGAGTTTAATTTTTTGCTCAACTTTGAATCCATTTATTGTTGCCCCACTCTCTACTTTAGCTTATTCCAGCCAAAACTTCTCCCAACAAATAAAGGCTTGTAAAATAAATGCTAACTGCTACCAAAGGGAATTCTGACAGGCACGCTGGATGCAGGGGTATTGCAGTTACGAAATTCAGACCTTTACTGCTGGAGCTGAGAGAAAAAGCAAACACGTAAGACAGGCTGCTAAATAACTTTTTAAAACTGATTCTAGAGACAGTGTGTATACCTTGCTCATTGTGACTCCGGGCTCTTTGTTACATCATCTCCAGCCTGCGTATCATCTAGGTTAGAATAGATATTGGAAAAGATACAGACTCTCTAAATATGAGTGATTTTTTTTTCACTCCTGAGGAAATTGATGTGTCGCTCTATGATAGGTGTCATTTAATTACACGGAAGTATGCCCATCACTAGTGTGTGCTTTCCTCAATTCACGGCAGTCTGGCAATCCACTTTTGTGCCTGCAAGTTGCCACCATGGAGAGCTGCACAGAGAGAGGATAAAGCAGTTTCAGTGTGTCAGAGTTTTCGCGTGTCGTGGGTGGAAACATCCCACCAGGTTGCTATTTGATAATGGAATTCAGGATCCAGTATGCTTACAATTACACTGAGAATCCACCACATTTTGTCTGTATTGAGTGTTGAATACGGGTTTAGCACTGGGTTCAGTGCTATAAAGTAGAGGAAGGACGGATGTATTTCCAGGGAGACGAGCCTAGCAAAGGAAACTCTTGGTAGAACATATATAAGAAATATATGAGGGTATTTAATTAAACAATATAGTTCAGAATATTTAAGATAATAGGAAAAACTTTATGGTCTGAGTATTGGGAGGGCTGTTAGTAGTAGACAGCAAAAGAGAGTCATGTATAACTGAGTCACTTTGCTATACACCTGAAACTAACACAACATTGTTAATCAACTATATTCCAATAGAAAGTAAAAAGTTATTTCCTGAAAAAGAAAAATCAAAAAAAAAAAAAAAGAGAGTCATAGAGATACCCTGCCTTTTATCGTCAGGGAAATAATAGGAGTAAAAGTAGGGAGAGGGGAATGATAATGGTACATTTCTAAAAAAGACTGGTTTGCCTGTGGATGCACTGGGATAGTAATTTAGTTGGGAAAACCAGAATCACTCTTTGGGGGTTGGGGAGATTTCAAATCCCAGCTCTACTTGCTAAACTGCATAACTGAACTGGCCATGTTTCTTCAAAACACCGTGCCTCCGTTTTCTCATCTATAAGATGAGGGTAATAATATTACCTAGCTCACAAACTTATTGTGAGTAATAAATAACAAAATTAAGATAAATTTCTTAGAACAATGCTCACCACCTAGTAAGTAATCATAAATATTAGCTGTTATGTTGTTGTTATAGTAAACTATGGGCGCAGTAGAATTGATTATGCAGACTGTGGAAAATCTGCAGAAATTTAAGTTTGTGGTTAAAGGAAATGGGGGGCTTTGAAACGTTGAAACGGGCAGTGCAACAGAAGATATAGATACGCTATCGTATAAATCAGTCAACGAGTGAATCTGCATTCCAAAGCTTTACAATTGAGCGTTATTTAGCATGTATTGCTGGACACCTGCTTTCGGCCAACAGGCTGACAGGTATGATGGCAAATAGAAAAGTAGGGAGGAATCTGCCTGTGAAAAATTTGACATTCTTTGGGAAGACAAGACCTGCATATGGATAATGTCTAATGAAGAGTATAAGACCATATATACAAGGAGGTGCCAAAGTTAGTGGCTACAATTAGCGTTTCCAATCATCTGACCTTAAACCTCTTGTTCTTCTAGGTTTGGCTGCAACCTGAGAACTGTTAGGAGGGAAGGGGAGTCACTGAGGGTCAATCGCTAGGAATTGTCCTGTCGCCCAGCAGGAAGTGACATTCTTCAAGTCAGTCTGGAGTCATTTATCTGGAAGATTTCTTCCCCAAATAGGGTTTGTTTGAAAGACACAGAGAAACCATTAAGGGAGAAACAAAGAACTATACTTATGCCAAGTGATGTTGAAAAGAAGGCAGGAAATAAAAGCTTTTTAAAATTCACCTTATACGGCTTCCCTGGTGGCGCAGTGGTTGAGAGTCCGCCTGCCGATGCAGGGGACACGGGTTCGTGCCCCGGTCTGGGAAGATCCCACATGCCGCGGAGCGGCCGGGCCCGTGAGCCATGGCCGCTGAGCCTGCGCGTCCGGAGCCTGTGCTCCGCAACCCAGTGCTAAACCCGTATTTTGTTTTTGTTACTAAATTTTTTCCAAAAAAATTTTTTTCATTGTACAAACATTTCATGATGTTTTATGATGCCCTGGCTTTGCACATGTTGTTCCCTTTGTTGAATTCTCCTTCCCCCCGCTTCTCCATCTGGCCAATGTTACTTGTTATTTAAGATCCAATGCCACCTCCTCTGTTGAGACATCTTTGACCTTTACAGGGAGAGTCGCTCCCAGAGCACTTTGTTCTTTCTGTCACGTCACTTAGCATATTGTAATATTTTGTTTATGTGTCACTGCTCCCCTAGAGCTTCTGTCACTGACACATGCTAGTCTATAAGTTTTTGAAGATAGAAAGTGATGCTTTGTTCACTCTCATATTTTGGGGTCTTGGCACATATAAAGCTTCTACAGATGCTGCTCGTTTTGAAATCTGTCCATTTTGAGGATTATATGTGGCAACTCTTTAGCCTGGACAAAGTCATCTTACAAAGCTAGGTCCTCTATTTAACACGACTTCTCTCTAGCATTTTTGTGTGTGTGTGTGTGTGTGTGTGTGTGTGTGTGTTACGCGGGCCTCTCACTGTTGTGGCCTCTCCCGTTGCAGAGCTCAGTCTCCGGATGCGCAGGCTCAGCGGCCATGGCTCACGGGCCCAGCCGCTCTGCGGCACGTGGGATCCTCCCGGACCAGGGCACGAACCCGTGTCCTCTGCATCAGCAGGCAGACTCTCAACCACTGCGTCACCAGGGAAGCCCTCCTCTCTAGCATTTAAATTCACTCAAGGAACTCAGAATGGTTGTAATGTTAGTTTGATCTAAACATAATCTTGAACAGAAGTCTGCTGCCACAATTTAAATATTTAATCCAAGATGTTTTACACACACACACACACACACACACACACACACACACACACACCCTGGATTATAAAATTTGACAAAGCAAATTGTTGAATTTCGTAATAATTACCTATTTAGAATGGACATTCTTCTAACCACGATGAGCTTTGCACCTTAGCAAATGCCTCCCAGAATTCCTCATCTGTCATATCCACTCCTCTGCCCATCATACACTAGCTTATGCTCCATTACCAAAGCATCTCCCACCACCCCTGCTGACCACAAAAACTGAATCAGGAATTGTTATCTGGCCACTGCTGGGGCAATTATCTCTCTTCACCTAGTCACAGCCTCATATAATCTCTTTTCAGTTCTTGAATGGAGGGGTCAAAGTTGCCTGAAGGTAAAGGGTTGCAAAGAAACAAAAGAGTGAGCAGGCAAAAGAGATGCGAGCTTGTTTTCTAGAGAAACGATCAAAGCAACTGATGTTTCCGATATTAAACTTCCTGGTTCTAAGCCCTCACGGAATGCTATTGAAATACTGGCTGGTGGTTCCAAGAAATACATTGTTGTATTTCAGTAAAGACTCCTTGTTTTGTTTTGTTTTAACTTTTTATTTTATATTGGTGTACAGCTGATTAACGATGTTGTGATAGTTTCAGGTGCCCAGGAAAGTGACTCAGCCATACATGTACAGGCATCCATTCTCCTCCAAACTCCCCTCCCATACAGGCTGCCACACAACATTGGGCAGAGTTCCCTGTGCTGTACAGTAGGTCCTTGTTGGTTAACCATTTTAAATACAGCAGTGTGTATGTGTTGATCCCATATTCCCTAACTATCCCTTCTCCCATCCTTCCCCCCTGGTAACCAAAAGTTCAACTCTAAGTCTGTGTCTATTTTTGTTTTGTAAATAAGTTCATTTGTATCATTTCTTTTTAGATTCTGCATGTAAGGAATATCATACGGTATTTCTCTTTCTCTGTCTGACTTACTTCACTCAGTATGACAATCTCTAGGTCTAGTCTCTAGACGCCTTGTTCCTTAAATTAGCTTGAATAGGCTTTCATTATTATGACACAAATATGTAATTTAATCACTATTTCTGTGTGACAGTCAATGTTGCTTTCTCAGTTTGAAATACCCATATGCCCCCAAACTGCTAAATTTCTTCAAGGTCAAATCTAAATTCCACTTCTTCTCTGAATTTTTATCATTCTATATGCATATTTTTTTGCATTCAACTTTCAAATTGTCTTACTTATCTCTTGTTCATTGATTCATTCCTCATTCCACACAAATTGTTTAGCACCTGCCATATTGCAGGCAGCATTCCAGATGCCGGACAAATCCTTGCCTCCAAAATGCTCACAACTTTTTTCAAGAGACTTACAACAACAAAATGAAATTAGAATAGAATACAATAGAAGTATAAGTTTGCATGGAATACCACGGAAACAAAGAAAAGGGACAGCAGAATTCTGCATTGCAGGGGGACGAGTGGGCTTCTTTTTTATAGAATAGTTAGTTACTTATCATTTTGTCTATTCCAGACCATTGTAAGTAAGCAGAGGTACATCAGTATCCACCTTTGTAAGCAAAACCAACTCTATTACCATCTAGTACCAAGAAGAGTATTTTTCTTAGATCAAGTTGCTTCCTTGGGAAACAACTCCCAGATGGATATTTCTAAGTAGGACATTATTGGGCAAGAGTCTTAGCAACAAGATCTCTAAAGGAGTAGGAGAGCAAGGCTGGCCAGAGGAAGAATATTGAGCTATGACACACAATTGCAATGGAGACCTTACTCATCACCCAGGGTGTTCTAGAAATGAGCTTCAGAGTTGCCCACTTTGAGACAAAGGGAGCAGCCCATTATACTTTTGCATGGACCATTCATTGGGTGTGGTCTGGCCTGCTGGACAGCCTACAAACTTGGGCAAGAAAGCTTGCTTCCACTGAAGCAATTCCCAGGGAAGTAATCAGCTGTGGGTTAGCAGCCTATACTCACAGCAGCTAAGCACTTCATGCTAAAGGGAGATCTGGGTGTCACATCACAGCATTTACCACAGCACCCTGCAAGTGATAGCCGCTCCGTAACTAGTAAAAATTTCGGTTTTATATATTAGTTTCCACTGTTCTAAAATTTTATTTTTTTCAACACTGGTGTGCATATTCTTACCCAAACATGGAACTTTTGTTATGTTCTGAACTTTAGCTCTTAGCTCATTGGACATTTATAATTGTCTTGTGGGAGCAAAGTTCCCCAGAGTTGGAGAAAGATTCGTATCCACATCATACATCTTGCTAGTCAATGGACAAGGCCTCCCTGCCTGTATCATTCAGCAATTGGAACTTTAAGCAACTCATGGTCCCAAAGAAATCAATCATGATCAAGACATTCACAGTGGGCTGGCAACAAAGATAACAGGTAAAAGGAAGTGGCGTTATATGCTAAGAAGTTGGAAGTTCCTTGGAGTTAGGTCCTAGTTAGAGGGAATGATGTCTCTTTTCAAAAATCTAAATCAAAGAGACTTTTCTCTGGTGAAGGTAGTTTAATCAAAACAAGAAAATCAGCCAATGAATTGGCTGAGTAAGAAATAATATAGTACTTTATAATCTATGCCATGCTAGCCAGCTTAATTAATTTTATTGAAATAGTCTAGACCCTCTTCTGTTGGAAGAAGATCCAAAAGCACTGAATAAATGTCAACCTTGATCAGCACAGAAGCAGGTGTATGTTACACAAAACTGGCAAAGGAACAGCAAAGTGAACACTGATTCTCAGTTGTCCAGATGGCTGGCTTGCTGAATATAACCTCAAACCTATTTGAGAAAGTTTGCTGACAGTTGACTTGGTTTCTAAACTCTGAAACTCTTGAAGAACTCCACCAGGAGAATACTCTTTTACATGAGGATGGGGCAATCAGACCCTGGGAGGTTAGAAAGCTGTGTGCTGGCTTTCATTGCATTACATGTGGCAATAGGGAAAGGGGGATTTGTGGAGAACCTAATTATGAATTATTTGGGGGATTCATGGGAGGCTTGACTAGTTCCATCACTGCCTCAACTTCTTGTATAAATCGAGGATATATCTCCTGCTACCTCCCTTCAAGGTAGGATGACCCATCAAAACAGGTTTGGCAAATCTGTAAGAATTTAGGCTATTTACTCCTGGTTCCTAGAAATAATTGAATATTAGATCCTGCAACTCTCTTTTTCTTTCTCTCCCTCCCTCTCTTTTTCAACCTCCCTCCTCTCTTATTTTTTTTTATTCTAGTTTGTCATGTAGTTGTAAGCTAATTAGATCACAGATTTGGAAACCACTTAGAGATTATTTAATTTTAATCTTGTGATGCAAGGCCCCACTTCTAAAAGATTTGTTCAGCTTCAATTTAAAGAGTTACAGTGAATCATCTCACTGCATCTGGAGGTGACCTGCCCCATGTGATCAATCTTTATTTAGCACCTATGACGCATCAGGCATTATGCTAGAAAGAGAACCTAGTCTGGATAGCTCTAGTCTTTGGAAATATCTTTCTTTCTTTGAAGTGGAACTCTTCCCTCTGTAACTTTCAGACACTGACCCTAGTTATACTTGTTATGATCACACAGCACAGGCTTTACTGCCCCATCAGCAGAATTTAACATAGAAGACTCAGGGGTTTTCACTATAACATCAGAAAAATAAAAGTGTTTCAACTCCAACCCTGCTTTTTGCTATGCAATGGATAAGATACTTGAATACTCAAAGCTTCTGTTTTGTTTCTCTTTAAAGGAGGTTATAATAGTACTTATCTCGTAAGCATGAGAAGAGAATTACACAAGGGTGTTCATGTAAAGTTCTCAGCATATCATCAGATATAGTGTAATTACTCAACAGATAATAGCTATTCTCACCATGAAAAGAAGGATCTTTCTCACAAGAGAACAGTTGAGGTAAACAGCACAGATCTAGAAAAAATATCAACCACTGACTAATTCTTTCTGCCTTGTTCATTGCTTGCTCCATGCACGTCTCACGTTGCTGAGCCTGGTTGATACTTATACAAGGTGTATATTAATATCGAAACACTTCACAGATGAGTTTAGGTCAAGGACAATGGATTATAAAATGGACCATATAGATCCATGACACCATCTATTTTGTATGCGATACCAATTAATGGGCCATAACTGTCATATCTATTACTATGCCTGCCTATTATTTAGACTTTTGTGCTAATGCGTATGTCAGGAGTTTAATCCCTGTGTAAGAACCATGGTTTTATCCTATCTGATCATTCCACTCCTTCACTTAACAAGTATTACATGGACATCTTCAATGCTGGGGACACGAAGTTGAAACAGACATTGTTCTTACACTCAAGAAAACCACAATTTGGGGTGGAGACAACAAACACAGAAAAATAGCATTAAAGCACAGCCTATCACCCCCATTCTCTGGTTAGATAGGTGACCAGGACAGAGAATTGAATTAGATTCATTATTCCTACAGAGAGAAACAAAGTTGTGTTTGTACAATACTGCAAAAAGAAATCAACAATTGAACAAGGATTTTTCAATTCAACCGGAATTTATTAAACTTACTATTTACCTGGCACACACTATGTTAGGCACTCACTGTACATAATATCAAATAACTAAGATGCTTCTTGTTCTAATAGAGGTCACATTCTAGAGGGTGACGCAGATAACTGTCTACATTATAGGAAGACAGTGTTGCATAAGGAATTTTCTTCAGAGATTAGAATTTTCTGAACAATCCAGAACACTTCAAAAGTTGCACCTCTTCTCGGAGCAGCTGTTCACAATTACATAGAGTTAGTAAAGATATTATAGGCAAAGTCCTAAAATACTAAAGACTTAAAGGCTTTCCTCAAGTGACACCTTTCTTTTACTTACCTTTCTTGATATTAGGGGAAGCGTAGACGACTGGTTTCATTTCTCCCTGCTACTAAGTTATCACCTCCCAAAATGTGGGTATACGTAATTTCCCACATGAAAAATTTCCTAAACGAAAAATTCTCATTTTTCTCCCGAGAACAGGAAAGTGTGCGGCTAATGGCTGTTTACACAGTAAACTGTGATAATGAATTGTGTAAAGTCACAAGAATACAAGTAGCTGATGCTACTTTTTAATTTTTTTTTTTGGAGCCGAGCGTGCCTACAATTCAGACAAGGAAAGGCTGCAAGGATCCTTGACTCTTTATTCCTGCTCAGTATTTTCATATAAAGCCATAAAATATCAAAATCTTTTAGGAAAGAAGCATAATGTCTTTGCTTCTGAAGCAACTCCTTAGAGACTCAGAAAAATCAAAGGGATGCCTCTGGGCTATGCTTTCTGAAAGGAAATCTTTGAAAGTATTGTTTTAGAGGCTATAAATCTACTCCTGTGTTTGCTGGCTGTCCATACCAACTTTAATCTCTTACCAAACACAATCATTTGTAAGACCAAGGAAAAGATAGGCATTTGGAAAAGGACTTTTTCTTTTTCTTAAAGCTCATCTTTATCTCTTACAGATCTCACCAGGATATGAGAGGAAGCTTAGTATCTTCGTATTAAGGGAATTAAGAATCAATATGATACTAAGACATGAAACCTTGTAGATGATACAAAACCACTTACGAGCCAGATTCAGCAGCAAGAAAAGCCAATCATACTGCATAGGGCCCAGATTGACATGCTTTACATTAACAAGGGAGAAATGATTCCAAATCCTGCTCTCAGACTGGAAGGCATGAGGTTCTCATTAGCGCTACAGGGATGGGGCTTATGAGAAAAGCCAGACAGATGTGCTCTCAGGGGCAAATTTAAATACTGAGAGTAGTAACCTTGGATAGCAGAAGCTTTCACAATAACTTGTAAAGGCTATTTCTTATTTCAATTTGAAAGTGACTTAGAAGCAATCGGCCAGTTGACACCTCTCCTCTGACTGACTGATGCAAGCCTTGTAAATCTTCCTTCCCCTGCAGGCAAGAGAAAATGAGTTGCTCTGGACCTTCTTCCACAAAATCAAGTACAAACAGGGCTTAGGAGAGGAAAAATCCCATGACAAAGACAAGTAAAGAAAGTGAGGGTGAACACCAGAGCAAGTCATTTCTTAACTATAAAGCTATTTATTGGCAAGAACTAGTTCACAACAAACTGAGGATTATGGCAAGAATATACAAGGAGGTCAAAAACAAGAAGAAAACTTTTTGAAAATCAAAACAGCTAGACCTCAGGAGAATTATAACTTTGCTTGGGACTCAATAACATCTTTTATTAGGCTGCTCTTTTTTTTTTTTCTTTTTTTGAGTCAGTTTCCCTACTCCCCTAGTATTCTTCTTGGCTGGAGTGGGTCTATAAGTGTAGCTGGTACTTAAATGAGCAATACTTTCCAGTACAATTAAAACAGAAGTTGAAGTATCCATACTGATTTTTCCTGGGAATATAGATATAGACAGGCAGATGATTTCTAGATACGAAGCATCTTCAGGTAAATTCTAAGTTCCTTGGAAATAGGTCTTCATTGTAGCTCTGATCAGAGTTCTTAGCATATTTTTGAATCTATAAATATTTGTTTAATTAAATGGACATTTCCCACTTTCTTATTAAATACACAGAAATGTCTGTCTCCTTCTATATTGAAATGTTTAGATGAGCTTGACAGTTAACTGCATGGTATGAACTGAGAGGCACTAGAAAACCCCTTTGATCAAAGTTAACTCTTCACTTTTCCTTACTGCCCTTACACTGTAGCATTGAGATTTATTCTTTAGGTTTCAGACATTTCCTCTCCCATCATGATGTCCTGCAGAATAGGCTGACATTGAAGTGATATTGTGAAATATAGCAGTGAGAGAAAGGATTTTCTCTAGTTTATGTAAAAATACTCTTGGGCTGATTCTTTCCATTTTTCAATACAATTAACAAAAATTCTGTGATCCTGACATATTTGGTTTCTTTTTAATTATTCCAGAATATCAAAATGTCATGTCTCTGATAAAGAATGTCCTAGGATCTACCGCTAACAACTTAGACAGTAGTGTATGGATTGGACTGGGTTGATAATATTGTGGGAAAATGTGGCTCTTCTCTTTGAAATCGGTTCTGGGCCTCCAGGCAGAATGATTTTCTTCCTCCCTTATATTCATACAGCAAGTTATTTGTTCTTTTCTTTCTTGTGTATTCTATTAAGCCTTTTTTATACTCCAGTGCTTTCATGTCAGTTTGTTCCTTTAGATTTTAGGCTTCAAGAAAACAGAGATAATTTTTTACTCATTTTTTTCATTCTTCTCAACTGAACTTTATCCCAAATTTTCCTCCACATCAGTTCTAAGGAAAAAAAAAATTATTAATAACTAACTCAAAATCTTGTTAATGCAAGAGTCATAATGTAAAGGAAATCATTATACTAATCTTTTCATGGCCTTTGCAATATAATGGTCTCCAAGGTGGGGTGCCTGCGTCCCAGAGATATGTGAACATCTGAAAATAACTAAGTCGAAGGAAGAAAATGTTAGAAAATCTACTGAAACTCATTTTAGCTCATTCTTTATACTTTTCACTAGATGTTCTTTAGTTCTTCAAATGGAATTTACTTAGCATGATTAATTCAAGGACCTTAACTCCTAATAACTGGGAAGGGAAAATACATTTATAGAAAATCAGGTTTCATGGAAAATTACATATATTCATACCCTCCCAAATTATATCCTTCCCTTAACATTTAAATTTTTTTTTTTTTTTAGTTTTTTATCTCTTTCCTTGAGTTAGGTTAGTTTCTTACTATAGAAGACCTAGGTAGAAAAAAGATAACATGATATGTACTATTATAAATCAGTCATATCCATAAGAGTAAGGGGGTAGTCAAAATTTAAAATATATACAAAATGATGGATAAATGACCATAAATATATATATTCATTTTCATCACGTCATTGACTTTAAGATGCATTCAAATGCTAAAATGCAACAGCAATCTAATAATATATTCTAAAGGAAAATAAAGAAATTCTATATTAAATAATTATATAAATTATAATTCACTTACCAGTATTAGAAATATTAAAATGAGGAAAAATACAGTTTTCTGTATTTTTTTGTAGCTTAACTCCCTTTTTAACATTCTGCAGCTCTATTTGTCTGTTCTGTGATACCCATGGCCTCTCTGCTATCTATCTTAAATTTTTCTGGACCCAGCTGAAGTACTTAAACAAACAGAAACTTATTAATATCTCTCTTAGTTTTCTGCTTCATTTAAATTTATCATTCACTTTAACATAATTTCAGATTCCATTATAATATTTAGAGGTTTAAACATCCTTTTATCTTCTGTATTTACACCAAAGACAAATTTACTATTAGAAATTCCAAACCAAACAACTTTGATTTTGGAAATATTTTTAACATTAATAAATCAAAGAAGTGAATTGATTTTTAAGTCTGGATGATATGTATGCAAATTTAAGGGCCCACCAAAATAAAAACCAACAGATTAGGTTCAAAGCTATAGACTATGTAAATGTTTTCTAGTTAATAGATTGGTAAGAGTATTAGTTCATGGTTAAGTATTGATTAATGGAAAAAATGGAAGGTGATAGAGTTCTTATGAGGACTTTTCTCTTTACAGCATCCTCTACAAATATTTTACTTGTGATAAGCTTTTCTTTAATTAATTCAGAAATATGTTGCTACTAACAGAGAAATAGTCATCACCTAATTGAAAAGTATGTCAGGATCTGGTCAGGAATATAAAACTCACACCAGTTATTTTATCAGAGCATATTTAATATAAAGAGGTGGAGAATGGTAAATGCCAAAAAAATATACTGTGGTAACACAGAGATAAGGAACTGAAAGATGTACTTACTACTCTTCCTAGAGTTGGGGACAAATTGAAGAAGTTGTTGGGGCATTGAAACTTGGAGAAGACACCCTACAAAGCTGACCTTCAGACTCAAGACAACAGGTGAACCTACGTGGTGCTGTTACTTCCCATAGTGTGCAGTGAGGCTGGTTCTTGGAGTTAAAACACACCACAGATGCTGAATACTAGAACAAGACATTCCTGCCAGGGTGAAATATCTTACAGAAATCCAGCTGGCAAAGGAGGAATATGGCTTATAGAGAACCAGACCCAGCATCACAAAGCAGATTATAAAAGGGATTTTGGCTGAGAAAAAAATAGCTTAATAACTGGCATACACACACACATACACACACACGAAACCTCTGAAAATACACTCAAGATTCTCAAAAATATGTGTACCCTAGGAACAAACACATGTATTTTAGGAATTTCTTGTAAAGAAATGAATTTAGACATCCATGGCCAATCTATAACTAAGCCCAATAAATTCTATCCTACTTTTTAAACTTTCTCCTATATATTTCAAAAACCTCTTCCTTAATTTCAGACCCATTCATTTATTTTTACATGCTCCATATAAATTTTATAATTGCCTAGCAATATTTCTAAATCAAAAGATCTACTGACAACTACTGTATTACTGAAGATCTTTAAGTTGTTCTCTTTGCTTTGGGGACACAGTTTAATGCTTGAGGCCTTCACAATATTATCTCCAACCGCTAAATTAAATGATGGTTGAACCTGGTGTCTGGAATTAGATTTTGGGAGTAAAATCCAAGATCCATTGCATATTGACTGTATTTGAGCAAGTTACAAAATTTGATTTAGCCTTAGTTTTTTCATCTAAAAATGGAGATAATAATAATATCTACTACAGAAGGATGTTATAAGGATTAAATAAGCTAATGATTGTAAAGTGGTTAACACGGCACCTAGCAAGTAAGATATGTAACTTATTACTAGTTGTTTTTCTTTTTTTCTCTTGTCATATTGGACTAGTCCATATTGCTCAGAGAGCTATGTACATTTGCACAATCGCTTTTCCTCTTGAAAAAAAGTTCTTCTGTTCCCACTATTTTCTCCAGTTAAATTCTACTCAACTTTCAATCTTGGTTCAGGCATTAGTCCATCCAAGTAGTTGTCTCAAGCCCTTGCTGGAGGTAAATGCTCTTCCTTTATGCTTCAAAAGCAAATTTTTAACATCAGATTAAAGCTCTTACCAAGTTGTGCAGAGAAAGGTGTTTACTGATTTATTTGTCAATCTTTTCCAATGTATTATAAGGTCCTCACAGGCTGGACCATGACTTATTCAGTACTGATTCCACAGGGCCAGGCTCTGGACCTAGCACACATTCAGGGCTCAATACATTTGTTTATACACAAAATGCTCATCATAGTATTATTTATAAGTACAATAAATCAAAATGATATATAAACTACATACAAAATAAGTGTGCAGCAATTAGAAAAATGGTTAAATAAAATATGGAAACCACGTCTACTGAACAAATTTATGCAGCCATTAAAATTATTTTACACATTATGTAACAATAAGAAAAATGTGTATAATATTTAATATGTGAAAAAAATTACAAAATTATCATATGCATAAAAAAGTAACAGAGCAAGAGAACAGGACAAACATTCATACTTAAATAAAAAAATAAAATAAAAATACAAAAAAGTGTTGTGTGCTTGTCTTTGAATATTGGCACTGTAAGTGACTATTTTCCTTTGTTTCCACTTAATGCATTTTCCCAATACTCCATTATGAGCATAAATTTTAAGTACTAATATTGAATATGACTTTATTTTTAATAAAAATAAATTTTATTTTTCAAATAACATTGAAAATGTATACAATATATAATTATAGGATACAATATACAATTATAGAATTCCAGCCAAAAAAACACTTTAATGTCAGCTTATTAACTTAACTGCCTGATCCTTGAAGTTGCTAAAAAATCCAAAAAACTTGTACTCAGAGGGGATGAGTGAAAGTTGCATTTTCATGTGTGAAAGGACAATCACCCCATATATTAAATATCAGTTAATCCAGGGAATACATGAACCAAACTGTGAAGAAGGAAGGCTCATTTTTCCTAGGCAGCTATTTGCTCTAATTTTAGCCCATTGTCCCCCCTTGCATCTTCTTTCAAGTGTCTACCGTATGCTGCTAAATTCATCCATCTGGAATCCCTTCTCCAGACTCTGGGTAGAAAAGGACACAACTTGATATATTAATGCACAATTAGATTGCAAATAAAGACTAAACTAATATTCCTCTTAGAGGTATTTCCATTCAATTAGCAGACCGTACGAAACTAAAGAGATTCTAGGATCTAAAGGAATACACAGGTAATGAAGAGATTTCAGATCAAATGACCACAGGTGAAATATGTACTGAGAGTAATAATTAATATAAATAAAGTACATGATATAATATAATATAAATAGTAAACATATACCGAACAATGAACGCATTAATGAAGATATTAGTATAACCATAACTATGTACTAATAAAATATATTGTAATTAATATTTAATTTTATGTTAGTTCTAAATCATATTCTAACTGCCTTTCACATATCCAATCATTAAATTCTCACAACAACCTCATGAAAGATGTACTCAATTTCCATTTTAGAGATGGGAAACTGAGGCAGACACATAAGTGTTATGTGGCATGCCTGAGGTCAAAGAAATGAAGCAGGTGTACAAGTCAGTCATGGGAGGGACCTGCAATATACACTCTATATATTTCTAAACTGAAGCAAGGTTCCTATAAACATAAAATCCAATAGCAAATGCTGCTCTTCTCTATCTAAAAAAACAGTGCATGGAAAAACATTTTTTAAATACCTGATAATTACTTAATGTGTTGCTAGGTAGAATGGGGACTGTAAAGTAAAAGACAGTGGCTCAGAGCTTTGGAATCAGATAGAACTGACCACAAAATTCCACCTAGCCACATGTAGTTATGAAATTGAGCACATTGGTTTAGCTTTTGTAAAGCTCAATTGTTGATTGTTTCTTTGTTATTTACCTGGAAAAGGGATAAAATCCATCACACTGTTTTATGAGGTTTGACATAGAAAATTCATGTAAGATGCTTAACATAACAATTTGGCACAGAGCAAATATTCAACAAAACTCAGAATACAGATACATTTAACCTTTTAGAACATACACATGATAATGAATTCCTTGTAAGCTCAAAGCATTTATTATCATATTCAATATGTTTAAAAAAACCACAATTTTTTAAAAAATCAAGAAACTTACAAAGTTCAATAATCTCTCAGTCTTGGACACACACAGTATAGTGCACTTGCAATTAGGAAACAGAAGCATAATTACATTTTTATCTTTGGTTAATCAAAATTATGAAACTACTTTTTTCAGCATAGGGAAATATAGTGCCCCTTATGCTTATTCAGTTTTAACATCTATGTACAGAGTTAACTCCTTTTAAATTGACCCCCTCAACAAATGTTTTTGTTGGAGGTTCTTTTCACTTTTCCTTCCAATGTCATAACAATCTTCATGCAATATTGACTTAGAGCACAGAGTGATCGTCCAGAGAGTATGGTGAAAACCCCCCCTGGAGTCTCCATGTGAAATTGGAAAAGAATTGAATGAATATGCTGCAGCAACTCATCCACTCCCAGGAGGAAAGATTAGATGACCCAATCCAGCTTGTTCATTCTCAGTTTCTATGTTTCCTAAACAAAAACAAAACATTGTCTTAACTGAGAAGGGAGAAATGCTGTTTTCTGAGAAATGTTTTCATGTGTTCCTGCCCTACGTGGGCACTCTGGTGATCCTGTCCACAATTCCAGCAGCATAGATGGAAGCCTTCCTTTACCTATTGGCAAAAGATCTGCCAATTGAGACATCCTCAAGACAGGAACTGGGGAGAAAAAGAGGGTTTTCCTGTCTCTATTCAAGAGTCATGGACTTTTTCTTGCAAACGTGTAAGGAAGTCTTATAACGTATCTCCTTTCTCTTCTAAACCAGTTCTGACCATGCCTTTTTGGGAGAAAGACCGTAGCATAATAGTGGTGTTAAAGATTGAGGTCAAAAGGTGCCAGTGGGTGGGAGGACATCAGCTTATGAACATCTTTTGAACTCCATAACATTATAAAATATCATGGCTAGCAAAAACCTCAGAGATCTTCTAACCCTATATTTTACAACTTAAGAATCTGAAATTCCAAAGAGACTTCGTGACTTCTGAGCTCATTCTTGAGGATCTAGCCCAAGCATCTCCTCTTTTCGGAAGCCGCTCCTGACTTCTTGTTAGCAGAGCTCACCATTCCTCTGTAGGCCACCGCTGGGACTAGTAATCCATACCTTTAATATTACCAATTGGCTTATGCATTTTTTCTTTTCCACCTCTTCAAATTGAGGTGATTTACCTGGGTGATGCTTAGAGCCCCCGAGAGCGCCTGTGGATACCTTTCATTTCAGAAAGTGGTACAATCTATAAACCCTTGAAATTGTAAGCAGAATTGTATGTACAAGTCTATGTCACCTCTACAGTTTTCTGTAGACAGAATCCAAAGGTTTCAATAAATTCTTGAAGGAGTATGGTATTCATAAAGGCTAATGAGCCCACTGCAATAGGCCATGAATCCCATGAAAAAACTAAGGCCATATACCATTTATCTTATCCTCCTGTCCTATCTCAGTATTTGTGTATAACAAGCTCTCAAGTTTTTTTTTAATGAAAAAATTAAAATTTGGCCTATAGTTACTTGATTAGTTGATAGTCAAACTTGTGCTATAACCTAGGTCTCATATTCTTTGTAAAGGACATTTCTATTATTTAGATTCTTTTTCCTTAAACTGTTACCTGACCAAAGCTGAAATTTAACTAATCCATTTCTACCCACCCTATACATTACCTCCACTGGCCCTGCAGTTTATGACGCAGGAAATCATAGAAGTATCTATAAAACAGGAAGATTATGTAGACACTGCTACAAATAGGAAAGAATCTGGGATTTCAAGCCAAAAGAACACTACTCAATTCCAACCCTTTTGCTTCTTAGCTTTAGCGATCTCTTTAAACCCTGTCATTTTCAGTATCTTCATCTCAAATGGGTATAGTCACTCTAATTAATATTGCTTTTGCAAAAATTAATTGACATGAATGCGAAAGCTATATAGATTGAAGATCATGTTAGAAAACAAAAGGTCTTAAAGTTACACCCATGCTTTAACTATCTATGAGGCTTCACTTCTATGTCCACTTCTAGTTGTTCTAGAGTAAACCAACTGTAAATGCACCAAGGCAGCCAGAGCCTCGTCACATGCCTAGCTTTCTCCTTTTAAGTAACATCTTTATTCTGATTTCTAGCAACTGTTTTTTTTTTTTTTCTTATAAGCACAGTCATACATCTTACGTTTCGTTATTTCCACCATACAGATTTTTGCTACTTTTAGTAGGAAAGGTTCCTGGTGCCTTAGTCTCTCTTGTCTAAACCACACATCCCTTACTGTATGATTCTTATAAAACAGATGATGAGGTGTCCGGACATTCAGCTCAGATCATGTCTTTTACCTTAGACCAGTCAGTTAACATCTCAGGGACCCAAGTGTCCACATATGACAATGGAGAAAATGATTCTTGTCGTTTTTACTCACAGGACTGCTGTCAGTATCAAATGATCAAATATACGTAAAAGTACTTTAGACAGTACAGGGTGTGACACAAATATACAGAACTGCGGTAACTCTGTCTTTGATTATTTGGTATTAGAAACATACCAGAAACTTTTATTTCTTCAATATAGTATAGTGGTTAGGAGTGTAAACTCTGGATCTTGAGTTCATATTCTGCCTAACATTTATAAGATGAATGACCTTGAATAAGTCATTTAATGCCTCATGCTTCATTTTCCTTGGTTGCAAAATGGAGAAAATAAAAGCACCTACATAATAAGGTAGTTTAAGGATTAATCACGTTATAATATGCACACTGTTTACAGCAGCACCACCAAAGCATGGTTCACAAATAGAGCTGGTTCACAACCTGTGACCATTCCATGAAAAGTGTGGAAATTTAAATAAACATTCAGAAATTTTTAATGAGTTTGGTGGTAATTTTATGTATGTTAAATCTAATAATTCAAAATGCATGTGCATTTTGAATGTCTTTTCGTTTCATTTTTATATTATTTAATTTAATTTAATTTGGTAAAAGATCTGATCCTTTATCACAGGTATCTTAGGAAACACTAATTCAGAGGCTGCTACATAGAAAGTGTTGTAACTGTCACCCGTTATTATAATTATTACTATTACAAGTGAATATGCAAATATCCATATTTCTTTATAAATGGAACATTGTCACAAGTACCTCTGTAGAGGCTGTAATAAAAGGAGAGAAGCTGCTCCTCCTGTGAGTTGGTGATCTCTTGATGCCCACAGCAGTGAGAGCTGCCTCATACACACAGGTAGAAAGTATTTCCACCTAGGGCTGGACGATGCTCAGCTGAGACTGATTTCTTGACTTTGTCTCCCTTTTTTATCTAGTCCCACAATAAAAACCCACAGAGTGGGAATGAATTGTTGATTTCATGAAGCATATGTTTTTGCCTCTTTGGAAGATAACAAAGGAAACTGGGAGCCGGGAAAAGATACTTTATCTAGAGACTGATCAGGGAAGTTTGGGGGGGTAGTTAAGATGGTCTTCAGGTCATTCCCATTTTCGTGGAAGGAAAGTTTGATTGAAGGAGGCCAAAATATCACCGACTCACACTCTCAAACCGGTGGGCAGGAAAACACACAAAGGTCTAAATCTCAGGCAAGGTGGCACTGGCAGCCGGTGTCGAAAGCCACCATTTCCCCATCTGACCATTGCTCTTTTCCCTGCAAGGTTTCCTAATGTTCCATCTGTCTGTGATGATTAGCAAAACTGATCAGGAAAATAACCATTTTTCCTTTATTACAACTGACTCTCAGTTGACTGAAGGGAAACTATCCTTCAGAGATATTAGTTCTGGAGTGTTGGCCCTTTTTCTCCTCTGAGCCTTTCGTTGTAAAATAAAGATGGATTGTTAGTGGAGATCCTCCTGGGATTTCTGGAGTCCTGATTATACTGAAATCATTGTATTGAAGGAAGACTTACATTCTAACCACGCATACACACACAAAGGCAGCAACTGCAAAAATACTAATAATATGTTTAATAACAAAACTATTATCTATCAAGTGTCTATTAGATCAGGTGCTCTAATAAGGACCTTACTTTTTTCCCAGAGCAATCGTATGTTATTTGATGTTTACATTCTTATCTTACAGTTGAAGAAACTGAACTTCAGAGATGTTGAATAATACGTCCATCACCACAGAGTGAGTAATTTGATATTGAATCTACCAGATTTCAAAGCAAAAATTATTTTAACAATGTTATTATTTTTTTCTTCATAGCCTAATGGAAACCTTGGGCATGAAACTTGTTAAGTGGGCATCAATAGTAAAATTGACACTGCTAACGATGGTGAAGTTCGTAATAATGATAATAATCATTGCAAACATTTGTTCATAGCTCTCTATATGGCGGATATTTAACACTTTTCCTACATTATCTCATTTAACCTCATAAACTCCCAATAAAGTCAGTACGATTTTCCACCTTTTACATATGGGAAAATGAATGCACCGACGTTCACACAGTTGGTAAATGGTGAGGCCAGAGATTCAATCCAGCTGTTCTAATTACTGTCACTATGACATATGAACTCTCACAAATCCATTTTATCACCCTCACAGAGCAAATGCTTTGCAAGGCTAAGTCCTGCACTCATGCACAAACTTCAGGCACATGAGAATCATTGTTTTCCGAAATGTATCCATTTGCCTTCATGGCTTTGTTCCTAGTACTCTTGTCTCTTACAGTCAATTGCCACCTTCTCTACACCAAATACTGTTTATTTGATATAAAGATTTATGTAGGAAGCTACTCACTGGAGCATTAGTCTTAACGGAACTATTTTAAAATGATCTAATAATTCACCAGGAAGGGATTGGGGTAAACATTTCAAATTCCACACAAGTGTTATGAAAGTCCTAAATTTGTGCTTTCTAATAATATTAAAAGCACATTAGAAACACCCAAAAATGCTCACCCTGTGTGCCTAAAAAAGGATATAAAACATTGAATTCAAAAATAACACTAAAAAGTGAAAGGGATACAATTAGGAGGGGCCACTTTCATTGTTACACCTGATACTCTACTGTTTTTGCTTTCTTTCCTTGCTCTGGTAAATGATACTTTCAGAGGTTCTTGTTTCCAAGGAGGATATTGCACCAGGGCTAACTGCCATTTTTCTAAGAAAGTAGAAGTGAAGACTGTCTCTGGCATTTTGAACTCTTTATACTGCTGAACTAACAGTCTAAGAAATGATAACTTTCTAGGACTGGGTGATTGATCCCGATTACCAAGAGGAAGTAAGTTGCTCATTCATGGTATGGCATGGAGGATCGCATGGGGCATGCAGGTGCTTAGCTGTGGTGCCTATGATAATAATGGTCTTTTGGAAACTGTCTTAATGCAATAGAAATAGGACCTCTCAGGATTTGCATCTTTTGGAAGTAAAGTTTAGGGTCAACCTCAGGTAAGAAACTTTGACTAGTTGAGGTGCTGTAAGAGAGGAAAGGAGATATAAAACAAGTGGTAGGAGAAGGAAGTTATAATTATCAATTTAGACTTCATACCAGCTGGAGAAGGCAGGGAGAACCAGTGAATTAATATGTTATTTTGTTTCTAAAGTCCCACTTTTCCAGCTATTATATACAAAGAGTACGGATAGTGATTAAGTTATGTTAAAGCTTATGTTCTAGGTGATAATGTGACTGAATTGACATCACCTCGTGATGATACAGAAACTAATGGGACTTTATATCAGTTCCTGTCAGGACCCAGCCATATAGATATTATCAACAGTTTGGTGTGCCTTTCAACTATGTTTATATATTTATATATAATAATAAATGCATATCTATGTATATAAATCAAACCACATGTTACACATTGCACTGTATGACCTGTGTTTTTCTCTTAAAAACATGTCACAAATATTTTTCATTTCTAATAACTTGGAGCTATATCATTTAATAACAATAGGATATTCCGTAACATAGATTTTTTAAATTCATATTGAATTATATTTTGACTGATACTATTACTGATATCACCCTTAGTATAACTTGTTTACATGCTGTTAGGGACTGAATTGTGTCCCCTCCAAATTCATATTTTGAAGCCCTAACCTCCAATGTGATGGCATTTGGAGGTGGGGTCTTTGGGGAGATGATTATATTTGGATGAAGTATGAAGTTGGGGTCCTCATAATGAAATTAGTGCCCTTATAAGAAGAGGCATGAAAGTGCCCTCTCTCTTTCTCTCTCTCCCTCTCTCCCTCTCTCTTTCTCTCTCTCCCTCTCTCCCCCTCTCTCTCTCTCTCTCTCTCTCTCTCTCTCTCCCTCTTTCTCTTTCCCATGGAAGAACACAGGGAAAAAGTGTCTGCCTGCAAGCCAGGAAGAGGCTTCTCACCAGAATTCAACCTGGCTGATGCCCTAATCTGAGACTTCCAGCCTCCAGAACTTTGGTAAATAAATTTCTGTTGCTTAAGCCACCAAGTCATTCCAGACTGACTAATATATATCCCTTTATCTTCAGCCTTTATGTTTCTTTTTTACAATTTTTTATTTAGTTTTATCTTTTATACAATATAGAAGATACAGTTGAATATTGTTTCCTTAACTAGTGTGATGTTATTTTTACTAAACAGATAATCTATTCATCTTTAATTTGTTTATTGGCATAGTTGAAATTATTCTGGCCATTTTATTTAACGATTTTTATTTGACAGGCTTTTTAGCATTTTAGCATTTTTTTCTAGTATTTTGTCTTGCTTTTCACATGTTTTTGGATTGATAAAGTTTTCTGTATTTTATTTTCATGTAATCACATGAAATTTATATTTTTATTTATTTTCTTTACTAGTTATCTTAAGAGAAGTAACAAACTTATTTCAACTTATGTTTTTCTATTGTATCTAATTCACTAAGTCGAGAAAGATAATATGATTTCAATTCCCTCTTTTTCACAGATTCATCCATTTTGAGATGATCTCAGAATTTAATTTAAAAATGTCTATTTGTTTTTATCATGCCTCTTACCTATTCCTTTCCGGTCATTTAGCTACATTACACATATTAATAAAATAACATTATTTTCTATAAAATAGAATACCTAATTCATCCTAGGTTCCATTTTGACTGATATTAGTAATTTATGTAATTTTATTTGAAGTCCTTTAATGGCTCCATATCGCATTTAGTGTGAAAAAACACAAACTCCTTTCCATTTAAATTTTATGAATTTTATATTTACCTTTGTTAGTTCAGTATGATATCAACAAACAAGCAAGAACTTACATTCAAGCAGAATTGGGTGGATTTGAATCCTGGCTCCATCATACCCTGGACAGATAATTTAACTTCTTAGGACCCCATTTCTTCATCTGTGCAATGGTTTAAATAATAACTTTCAAAATGAATAATTGTAAGGTTTAAATGATCTAGTGAATAGAAAGCATTTTGAATACTCTTCTCATCCAGGGCACCCGCCTTCTTCCTGTCCAATCCTGTGATTCTGTAATATCTCCTGTAAATTATTGTTCTTAACTCAACAATGATTGCCCAATTCTATATAAAGAGGAAAACACTTGCCATTCATATTATTGCTTCAGAATAGTTTTTTCATATGTGCCAAAACTTTGAGCCCATCCAATCTCAGATTCTTATCATGGATCCTCCATAAAAAATCAACATTTTCTTTCTTCATTCTTTTCCTGGTTTTTGTTTGCTTTCCTTTCTTTTTATTTCCCTCCTATTTCTTCTACTACCTAAATTAGAAAATACGGAGAAAAATTTTATTTAGGTTTCCATTTATTGAAGTCTTTATTGAATATTGTTTTAATGTTCTTTGTCAACAGGACTAATTCTAATAAAATGAGTTCATGTGAGATTCATTATATTACATTAACGCTATTATAACTATTATTTAAAAGATGATAATAGCAAGTAGAATAGTTTAGCTCATTCTATTGCTAACTTTCAGTAATTCTAGAGGGAAATTATTTTGAACAGTAATTTGGCATAGAGTGTATGTAATGTCTCTGCTGAATTTCAGCACCATAATATTTATGATTTAGGATATTTGGAGGAACACAGACTTATGTCAGTACAGTTGCTTCATGCTCCCCACCTGAAATCATAATTCTTCAAGCACCGGGTTTATTACTCCAGCAGTCTGTGGCCCATGGACATGTGTACTTACTCAATACCGAAAATAAGCGAAGAGATATAAAGAGATGCATAAAGCCAAACTTCTCCTATTATATAGGAATCTGTTTTATAGAAACAAGAAACAACTGTGTTTTAAAGTATGACAATTTTGGCAAGACTAAGAGGGACAATAATTGGCATAAAATTAGCTAGGGATTGAGTGACATTTTTTATAATTTTGAAGCGTTCTTGCATATGCAGTTTCACTTTATTCTTAGAGCAATCCATGTTTTTTGCTTTTGTTGGTGGTGCTGATGTCATTTGTCACCATCCCACAAAGGAGGAAACTGATAATTAAGGAATACAATGATCTTGCCTAAGGTCATAAACCCTGAAATGACAGACTTAGTGACAATCAAGTCTTCTAAAATCATAAAACACCCTCTGTTATTACTCTCATCATTCTATTTATTCATTACTGTTAATTTCAGATTTGTTTACAGCATTTCAACACCTTGAGGTACTTTGTTTTTGCTTTTCATGACCATCAACAAAGTTGCTTTCCCTGCCTTGCGCCAGTAAGATCTTCTTAGAGGTTCTGGCAACAGTCCTAAGCACAGACCAGTTCAAGTCTCTGATCTGTTGATTGACTGGTTATGTAAACTTGGTTATGTCACTTACTGTATCTGACACTCAATTCTTTATTTCTTCATCTGTCAAAAAGGGAATGATGTGGGCTTCCCTGGTGGCACAGGGGTTGAGAGTCTGCCTGCCGATGCAGGGGACGCGGGCTCGTGCACCGGTCCAGGAAGATCCCACATGCCGCGGAGCGGCTAGGCCCATGAGCCATGGCCGCTGAGCCTGCGCGTCCGGAGCCTGTGCTCCACAACGGGAGAGGCCACAACAGTGAGAGGCCCGCGTATCGCAAAAAAAAAAAAAAAGAAAAAGGGAATGATGGTATCTCTTCCAGATTTATCTTGGAGGCTATATTTTTGACAGTAAGCCAAAGTAAAGAAAGTAAAGAAAGGTAAAATAAGTGAAAAATATATTATAAACGGCAAATATGATGCTATTCTCTCTGTCAGGAATACCTAAAGCCTATTAAGTGGATGATGTCAATCTGAAAAGGCTACGGACTCTACAATTCCAAGCATATGACAATCTGGAAAACAGCAAAACTATGGAGACAGTAAAAAGATCAGCGATAGTCAAGGGCTCGAAGGGATGGAGCAGTCAAATGGAGCACAGGGTATTTTAAGGACAGTGAAACCATTCTGTATAATACGACAGTGGTGGATATATGTCATTATATATTTGTCATAAGCCATAGACTGCACAACACTTTGCATTAGCCCTAATGTAATCTACATGCTTTGAGTGATAATGATGTGTCAATGTAAGTTCAGGAACTGTAATAAAGGTCTCACTCTGGCACAGGACATTGACGCTGGAGGAGGTTGCATGTGTGTGGGGACAAGGAATATATGGGAACTCACTGTACTCTCTGCTCAATATTGTTGTAATCCTAAAACTGCTCATAAAGTTTATTCATTTAAAGAATGAAAAAGAACACATCACTACATATATGACAGTTTAAAAAATAAAATAGTTATTGGGAAACCTTCATTATAATACATTTGACAATTTAGATTAAAAATTTGCTCAAGCAAACATGGGAAGAAATAGAAAATATGAACAAAATTGTTGAATTCTTAATTGAAAACATTTCTGCAAATAAATCTAGTCAAATATCTTCACTGGTGAATTCTCCTAAACATTTAAGAAAAAAAAAGCCACCAGTCTTAAACAAACTATTCCAGAGGACAAAAAAATAAGAAACATTTGCAAACTTGTTTTATGGGCCCAGCATGACCTTAACAGAAAACTTGACAAAAACCATGCAAAAAAGTGAAAGAAATCATAGGCCAACATCTCATGAGCATGCACGCAAGAAAAGCTAAACAACGTCTCAGAAAATTAAATCCAGAAATCCAGAAAAATAATATTATATTATGATCACATTGAGTTTATTTCAGGATGAGATGTTGGTTTAATATTTGAGAATAAATCATAAATTAACATAAAAAGATAAAAACCATATGAAGATCTCAATAGATATGTAAAAAAGCCTTTAATAAATTTCATCACCAATGATAAATCCATGACAAAATATAAATAGAAATAAGAAGAAACTCCATTAATCATCTGATAAGATAGAGCTACCAAAAGAAAAACCCTCTAGATCTTATTTAATTATTAAATATTAAATATATCCATGAAGTTTAGGTAAGGATACCTGGTAATATCACATCAAATCAATATTTTTATATCATTACAAGTTCAGCAAAGTAAGAATAAATTAAAAGTGTGAAAATTGAAAAGAAATATAACTGTCATTATTCATGTACAACTTAATTGTATATATTAAACATGCAAAGGAATTCTACAGATAAAAAGCCAAATGTAATAACTGGATGTAGAGTTGTTGGATATAAGATGACATTAAAATTCAATTATCATTTCTATTCATTGATAACAGACAAGAAGAAATTGAACATTAGAAAGCATTTCATTTATGATAGCACCAGAATTGCCTCAGACTAAACTTAACAAAAGTCATTCCATACTTCTACACTAAAAACTATAAAATATTACTAAGTGAAAAAATTTTAAACATCTACATAGATGGATGTATATATCAGATTCATATATTTGAAGATGTAATATTTAAAAGATATCAATTCTCCCTACACTGATTTATAGAATCAATGAAACTCTAATTATAAATCACATATGGCTATTTTTGTGGAAATTGGCACACTAAATCCTAAAATATATATAGAAATCCAAAGGGCTAAAAGTATCAAAGAAATCTAAAAGATGAACAGTGTTGGAAGACATGCACTAACAGATCTAAAAATAAAACAACAATAAGACAGTACTTTAAAACTATGATTTTAGCACAAAGAAAGACATATATACAAATGGAACATAATACTCCAAAATTGACCCAAGCATCCATTGATTTACAATAACGTGCTGTGGCAGAACAATGGAAAAAGAGTGGTCTTTTAGATAAATGCCTCAAGATTAATTGTATCTCTTATGAAAAGTTTAATTTGACACCTTTCTCATACCATACACCAAAATTTATTCCAGATGTACCTTAGACCTAAAATTGAAAGGTAACATTAGAAAGTTTCTAAAAGACAATATAGAGGAAAAACTTCACTATCTTGAATTTCCCAAAGATCTCTTGAATGAGAGCACACACACACACACACACACACATGCTCATGCATAATCACTAATCATAAAGTGCAAGATTGATGAACTAGACTTAATTAAAATAATAACTTTTATTCATCAAGAAAACACCATGAAGAGAGCTATAATGCAAGCCACAGAGTGGAGGAGGCTATTTGTAATCATATTTCTGACAAAGAAATTGTATCCAGAATATATAAACAAGTGTTAGAAATTAATGAAACAAATGCAACAGTACAATACATATAGACATGGGTCAAAGGACTTAAATAAGCATTTCACAAATAAAGTTATCCAAGTGGTCATAGAGAACACCATATCATTATTTATCACCAGGGAAATGCAAATTAAAACCATGCTAACCTACCCCTATAAACTCCCCGGAATGACTAAAGTTGAAAAAATCTGACAGTCGCCTGTTGGTGAAGAAATAAAGCAGCAGGATCTCTCACACAATGTTGATGGTGGTTCAGTTTGGTAACATCACTTTGGAAACTGTAAGTTAATGCCAGGAAAGCTGAGTTTGTGCACACACAGTGCCTTGGCAATTTCAGCCCTTGCCAAATATGTCACAGAACGCATACATGTTGTACTGAAAGACATGTACACAAATGTTCAGAGCAACTTTATTCGTAATTGCCAAAACTGGAAACAGCCAAAATGTCCATCAGCATCATTAAATCATTACATATTCATGCAACAGGAGATCATTGAGCAATGAAAAGGATAAGATTACACAAAGCAACAAAATGAATAAAATCTGTAATCATAATAATATGCTAAAAACAAACAAAAGAAAAAAGGACACACAGAGGAGTGCGTATCATACAATTCTACTCATATGAGCAGACAAAAAATTTTTTAAGGCGAGAGAAATCAGGATAGTAATTAGTTTTGGAAGTTGCTGTGGGGCAAGGGGAGGTGGGTGTTTCTCAAGTGTAAATAATGTTCTGTATTTTTATCGCAGAGATGGTTACAAGCCTTTCACCACTTTCTGCAAATTTTCAACCTATATACTTAACAGTTGTACCTTTTACATTTGTAAAACTTCAATAAATAGGTAAAAATATTTCAAAGTATTTCCCAAATTTGTTTTGTTTATACTTCAGTGACTATTAGAAGATATGACTAATGCTTTTTCAACTTTTCATTGAACATTGACTTCGTCCAGTGAATTGTGCCAGATATTGTTGGAACAGAAGAATGGTTGACATTAGGCTTCCGCCCTTGTCCAGTTTAGTGTTTAACAGAGACAGGATGAGATGTAGCACAAACAATAATACAAGGCAGAAAGTCCTGTAAACCACCTATGGACCACAGAGCAGGCCACCAGGAGTCTTCAAGGAAGAGATGGCATCTGAGTTGGACTTTGAAGTCTCAGAATTTCGACCAGTGTAGGTAAGAAGTGGTTTCTCTGCAGGGGAAAAAAAAAGCATCGAAAAGCCATGCAAGTGTGAAAATGTAAGAGGTGTGTGTGTGTGATGTACATGGAAATATAAATTATGAATATGGTTGATGTGAAAATTGTGAGTGGCATCTCCACTTCTAGAATGTGCATCAATTGTCACTGAAACATATCAGTAAATTGAGAAGCAAGAGTTTGAAATCTGTTGAACTTTCTCTAACGACAGAATACAGACTTTGGTTTCTGAAATTGCACTTTCAGGGTTTGGGGAATCGTGAAGTGCATGCTATTGGCCAGAGTATTTTGAGGAGACCTGAACTGGCAATCTTGGGAAGCGCTTCTAATGTCTGAACCCATAGGATGATTTTGCTGGAGTGTAGAACTTGTACCACGGAGAAGTAGACAATGGAACTTAAAGGGCAGCTTGAAATTAGTTTGTAGAGAGTCAGGAGGTCTAGGTTAAGGATTTGGTATTATGCTTATGGTCAGGAGTGTTTGACAGCCTTTGAGCAAGGGTATGACATGGAAAAAGCCTCATTTAAGGACCCTTGGCCTGATATTGAATGGAAGAATAGAACTGTTCTAACAACTCAGAAAATAAGGCCAGGGCACAAGTGCTTGTATGTGATTTCTATGTACATGTCTCTGTCCATTCAACAATAATGCAGAGAAAAGGAGGTAACCAGCCAAGGTGACAATGCCCAGAACTTGATTTTGCAGGTAGTAGAACCAGATCTGATCTTGGCCCTAATCATCTGGGGTTCTCAGGCATGACAATGAAAGAGAAACTCGTCTAAGTAACAGGCCACATCTGTGCAACATAAACAGATTCATGCACATGGCTGGGGCCCGGCAATGCGGTGCTTGCCAGTGTTTTCACAGAAATAGGCTACATTGCAGGTGACTTTCTCTGCTAAAGCTATGATTTATGGTGGTGGGGCGGGTGTAATAATGTACTTATAGTGGGTGGGTGGGGCAGGGAACAGAAATGGGAGAGGGAAAGAGATATTGCTGTTTTAAGGAAAGCTTCTTTACGACTTCACCTGATTTTATGACTGTAGTGAGTCTCTTGAAAATGATTTCGGGAATTGTGCTTTTGGGTCATCTTCCTCGTTGTGGTTGTTTTAAAGAGTCTTGAAGGATGCTTTTTGTTCTCTCCACAGTATGAGCCCTGGGCAATAGGCCAAAGTTGTTTTAAATCTCAGTTGAAAGTTCTGGCTCTTTCCATGTGAACATGTGCCAAAAGGAAGTCTAATAACTTATCAAGTTGAGGCACCTCAGGGAGGTCCAGAAGCAGAAATTTTTGAGGAGTTTAGGGAGCAAGTTTATTAACCTTTGACCTGATTGTAACCCTTTTTGAGCTACTATTTATATTTTGTTAATTGATTTTTATTTTTTATTTTTTGCAAAGACCATCAGCCTGAGAGCCCTGAGACCTAGATTTATTCACTGAAACTTCTTAATTAATTGTGCCATTGACCAACTCCAATGGTCACTCTATGCCTCAATTTTCTCCTGTGTAAAGTAGAGATAGTACATGTCTGAAATACCTCATTAATATGTCTCTAAAGTGAAAGTTCTGTGGAAGAGCACAAAATAAGTTCATCTCAGCAAATTATTTAACCGGCACCTCTTATGTACTAAACTAACAGCTGCAAGAGATATTTGGGACGCAAATATCAAGAGATATTTGGGACGCAATTTCTAGTTTCCAAGACCCAAAGACATGGCCGGCAAAGCAGAGTATGCCAGATTCCGCAGACGCTGATGTAGTGGAGAGTGTGTATGTGTGTGTGTGTGTGTGCCACTCACATTTCTAACCCTCCCCCTTCCTTGTCAGGCAGAAGCCTTCATTCCCTGAGGAGTTCACAGTTCACACTAAACCTGCCTATCTGCCACTGCCCTTGATCCTTGCCCCAGGGGGATGTTAGGGCCCTGGCCGTCTTGCAATAATTCAGAACAATTCTGAAGTGTCCTCATAGCTCCAAAGTTCTCCATGGGATTGGCTGTGGCCCTTGCAGAGACACTATTACAGCCCAAGGCTCTTCTTTCACTTCCCTAGGCCTGTTGACCCCTAGAGAACTCCCCAGAAAAATTCCTTCATGGATATCCCCATCTCAGACTCTGCTTATCCGGGAACCTGACCAGTGGTAATTAAACAGGAAAAGAAGTTCTATGGGAATTCACAAAAGGAAGTTAGCAAATCCCGCTTTGGGAAGAGGAGACAGGAAAAGCTGATTGTGGAAGATGGTGTTTGTGCTGTGGTGTGATGGATATGTGGGGTCTAACTGAAAGAGAGTGTGGAAGAGGAAGTAGGGAAAGAAGTATTTATTATTAGTCTTCCCTCAGTATCCTCTGTGTATTGATTCCAGGAGCCCCCATGGATACCAATATCCGCAGATGCTCAAGTCCCTTATATGTAACAGGTTAGTACAATGAATACAGTCAGCCCTCGGTATCCACGGGTTTCCCATCCTCAGATTCAACCAACCACGGATAGAAATTTTGGATGTGGAGAGCCAGCTGTAAGTTAGGAGGAAATAGCATAATTGCGGTCTCAGAGATCAGTAATGAGACATGTAACTCTGAAAAGTTCAGAGAGCCCATGTGAAACACCTAGTCACAGGGCACTAGAAGATCCAGAAGGGAAGGAGGACGAGTGTATATAATGGAGGCTCCTAAAATCTAGGCTAAGAGTAGTGCACTAAATTGGAGATCAAAAGGAAAAGGAGAGAGTCTATTTAATAGAGGAGTTATATAACAGAGGCTACGCTTTCAAAGAATGATCCAGGAGCTGAGATAATGCAGTGCTCTAAAATGTAAGATTCTTTTTTTTTTAAAGTTTTTTTGATGTGGGCCATTTTTTTTAAAGTCTTTATTGAACTTGTTACAGTATTGCTTCTGTTTTCTTATGGTTTTTGGCCACGAGGCATGTGGGCCCTGACCAGGGATCAAAACCCGCACCCCCTGCATTGGAAGGTGAAGTCTTAACCACTGGACCACCAGGGAAGTCCTGAAAATGTAAGATTCTCTCTGATGCTTAATAATCTTAGATCCTATCAAAAGTTAGAAGGGTTCCAAATGAAATGAAGTTAGGGAAAATATTAAACAGGTTGAAAAATAGAATTCCAACGCCTGGAATATGCTTTTTGTTGTTGTTTTTTAACTTAATAATTATCCAGGCCAGCTGGCTTGAGGATACATGGCAGGGAAAGAGAGAGAGAGAAAGGAAAAGTGAAAATGAGAAGGGAAGTCTTTCTTCCTCTCTCTTTCTAACTATTAATCTTACCCCATAACCAATCTCTTATGGGACCATATCTCTCCAGTTCTGTTCTTGGAAAGTAGTCAGCAAACGGAGTGCTTTGGAAATCTAACCTAGAGCTCAGTTTATACTCAGGCTTGAGCATGGCTGGCTCATGTCACATCTTGGGGCTGAAAGTCATCTCTGTGACCTATTACCATTTAGGCAAATCCCTTCTCTAATTCTCATATTCTTTATTTGCAGAAAATGAATTGTGATGTAATTTTAAGAGAACATTGTGTGAAGTGCTTTGCAGGCCCTGGTGCCTATTAACACCCTATGAATGTAGCTCTTATTATTAGCTCAGTCACTAATGGTCTAGATGACCTTGGAAATAGTCTTTCACATCCATGGTCCTCAAATTCCTCATCTAAAAAAGCTAGTTGCTGGCTATACTTTCAACCCTGATCGTCCTACTAGGTTCCCAAGTATGTTTTCTTCAGAGCTAAAGTAAAATAAAAATACAAATTAGCTAATCCCGATTCAACAAGATGCATATACTCAGTGAATTTACATCCAAGAGGCAGTTGAGGGAATTGAGAGGGGAAACAAGATGGCATTGATTGTAGGGTCAATGCCAGAGTTAGGGTCTGTTTCAGAATTGTCTAATTAACTGCACATTTTTTTTCTTTGAGATCCTGTGGGCACTGGATCTGCCAAATACTTTTTTTTTTCCTACAAGAAAGATTTTATTTACTCCAACTAGTCACGAAACATTTGCATCCCTTGCTGCTCTGACCTAGAGCCAAGGGCCCTTCAAGCTTCTCTTGCATGACATGTAGGTCTTTTCTGTGAACGACTGCCATAGGCAGGCACTGGCTCAAACCTAATCTGTGCACAGATTCCTGTTCCTCTGCTATATTTCCAGTGTCCTCCTTCATGTGTCAGGAAAAGCACGTGGGCATCCACTAGGCCAACACACCAGCGCAGCCTGGATTTTAGTGGAGCCCCAACAAACTACAGTCAACAACTCACCTTGCTTTGGCAGAACAAGGACAAATTCCCTTTCTCAGTTCCCCACCCTGATTCCTCACAGCTCTTCCAGTACAGACTTGTACAATGTTCATTCCAGATTGAAAGGGAATCTGAAGGCAGCCCCTTTTCCCGGCTTCCCTCACTGACTTTTTTATATAGAGGACAAGAGACAGAGGGGAGGGGAATGAAATGGTGTCTCTAATACACTTTAGGCATGGTTTTCGACTGTGTACAGTAGGAGTTCTGGATTCAGTGTCAGTGCTTGGATTTCTGTTATAGATCCTTTGTGCTCTATTTTCTTTCATATATGTCACATAGTTTCCAGTCAACTGGGACAAATTGCTTGCGGCGTGTGACTTAGAGACTTGTGAGTCTCTAAGGCCATATTAGGGAAATGTTTATATTGATACTAAATTTCAGCACAGACTTCGGTCTCATCTCTTATTCTCCACCCAGCTACTACTGTGGAAATAGCTGGTACATATGGGAAAGTCGTAAAATCCAGAATCAGAAGGCTTAGGGTCTTGATTGGTTCTACATGTAAGAGTTAGTTGACTTTTGCAAGTCAGTGGCTCTCCCTGATCCTTGGTTCACTCATCTGAAAAATGGGAGTAACAGAGAGATGTGGTGAACTTTGAATGAAATTACACCACTCTTCTGTGGATTCCAAAAATATAATGGGCATGTGAAGTGGAATCGGGATTTCACAATTTTACATCACACTCTGCCTTGTCCAGAACCTCACAACCTTTGGACCTCCATCAATAGATATCTTTCCAACTCTGCTATACATAGAGGAGAGAATAAAACTCATCGTTCATTACTGCTATCTTTTATATGACTTCCTGGTAAATATACAATGGTTTATCAGGTGAGGTAATTATGTTTTAGTCAATGGCTAGGGCCCAAGACAAATATCTTTCCTGCCTGTTTTGAGATAAATTCTCGTAAAAGGCTAGTGTTAATGCCATGAGGGATGTCTTTCTATTCGAAGGGTGAAAAAAAGAACTTTCAGAGGGCTCCTGATTCTCACTATCTTCCAGACTCCACATGGAGGACGACTTACCCCCTTGGTAAATTTTACCCCAGCTTTAAGAGATCAGCCTGTCCTTTAAGACACAGCCTGTCCTTTAAGAGATCAGCCTGTCCTTTAAGAGATCAGCCTGTCCTTTAAGACACAGCCTGTCCTTTAAGAGATCAGCCTGTCCTTTAAGAGATCAGCCTGTCCTCTGTTTCTTAGTGTAGAGAAACAGAGAAGATGTGCATATCTCTCTAATTTGTCTACAGCTTATCCTCTGACTTTGCATACCAATTTTTGTATCTGAACATCTTTATCTTAGGACAGCACTGGAAGCGAAGATAACTATAGAGAAGAAAAGCCAATGAACATAAATACACTGACTTTACTTTTCAGCACGACATCTTCCGTCTGGATCTATCACTATTTTATAGGTCCTGGTCACCTTCCACATGGCAGACGTAGTTCCCTAGAACAAGGGACCTTTTTCCTGAACATTTAAATACCTCAGTGTTTTTCTATTTTCCTGCTGTGGCCTATGAATAGGTTGGTATCTTAGAACAGGTTTTCTATTTGAAGACTACCTCTATCCAGAGCATTGAGGGCACAAATGACTTTCTCATTCAGGAAGTCACCTATCTTGTCAAAGGGATGTGGCCTCCACAACGTGGACATTTCTGAATAACCTCACATTGATCCTACGTATCCCAAGAAATACCCTCACAGAACAAGTGATGGTTTGTTCTTAGACAAAGAGATAGCTGGGAAATTCAACACAGCTTATTTAGTAACCTATTTAATCTCTTGCATGTTTATCATGTGTTAAGTATTCAAATACTTTTATTCCTGCGATCAACGTGAACCCTACCACAGGGTCAATTAGATCATGTAGTCCCATTTTATTGATGAATAATGTGTGAGGTACCTAGAACTTCAGAGATGCCCCATAGCCAGGGTGTGCACACAGTCTTCTGTCACTAGATTCTAGACACTCTCTTAAACCTTGTCTTGATTCCTAGATCAGATTATCCCTATAGACTGTATTCCTTGCCCAGTTTGAGAGCTCATCAAAGCTTAGACACAATAACAAAATAACTCCAAGCCAATGACAGGAAACAAAAAAATCTCAAAGCATAGACAAAACAAGATTTTACTCATTTTATTAATAACATCCTTCAAAATCTTTGTCCAGTGAGAAGTTACGGTCAAATGATTTTAGGATCTCAAACTGGTCATATATAGATATCAGGATAATTGAATCCTTAGATGTTCTGGTAAGACATACACTCTATGCTAATTAAAAATTTCGGAGTTCTTTGGTCTGGGGCTTGTCAACAGTCCTCTCTAAAGTATATGAATTGCCGTACTTTGTACTTCCTGCCACCATCAATGGACATTTTATATTTTAAAAGTAAAAGATAACGGAACTCTGGGAGAATATTTGATGCTTCATTGGGTAACATGAGAAGCTGCTAGTTTGAAGTTGGCTCTACCCCTTAACCAGTATGATCTAACAGGTGTGATAGTATAAGAGGTATCTGTGCTGAATAAGGATGCTATAAGTCCTTAAAAGGCCCAATAAGAACATCATAATGCAAACCTATAGGATTCCACATCAAAGTCATGCTTTCTATAGTAGGAAACAACTCTCCATTTGAAATATGGCTCCTGATGTGCTGGTAGAGACTGAGCCCCTGACCATGGACCTTTAAATGACTAAGCGACCTAAGAGCTCTTGGATCCACTAGTCCTAACATTGAGTCTGCACAGCAGCAACTCCATCATGCCATGGAAATATATTTGAGATAATAGTGTATATATTGAGATATTTGAAAGGCATCACTAAATGCATAAGCAGATGGTGCAGACTTCCATGCCATCTTAATCCACTCATCACTATGGCAACTATAAAATGCCCAACCAGACATCAGCAGAGACTTACAACATTCCTCAAAGGAAGCAGCCAGAAATAGAATGGCTTTAGAGTGGGGAGCCATTTGTAATTAGAGAATTCAGTTTATACTTCACCTACAGGTACTTTTTTGCCTGAAATGCCTCCACCATTGAAAGACTTACAAAATGCCTCATTTATCAATATGTTCTCATACATAATGCTGCTCTGGGCCAAGGTACACTTTTATTAATAAGGAAATTCACTTCTGGGCCCAAGACCGTGTACCCAATCACACAGAAACAGCTGGCCTGATGGAATAATAAAACAGCTTGTTGGTGGTTCAGCTGAGGCACAGCTGGAGGACAGCCAGCTGGCTTAGAGCACTTTCCTTCAGGATATGGTAAATACCAAATACTGCCTGAGGGTGAGGAGAATCTAAAATGGGTAATGGATGGGCTTCCCTGGTGGCGCAGTGGTTGAGATCCGCCTGCCGATGTAGGGGACACGGGTTTGTGCCCCGATCCGGGAAGATCCCACACGCCGCGGAGGGGCTGGGCCCGTGACCCATGGCCGCTGGGCCTGTGCGTCCGGACCCTGTGCTCCGCAACGGGAGAGGCCACAACAGTGAGAGGCCCGCGTACCACACACAAAAAATAAATAAATAAATTTAATAAATAAATAAAATAAAATGGGTAATGGAGGAGGGACTTAATAAATGCCAATGACAGCCTTAAAACTACCTCGGTAGCAGGCAGTATAGTTTGTTTTTTTCCACCTTTGGCTTCCACGACATGACAACTAGTTAACATATTGAAGGACATTCTATATCTGATGTGGCATGTAATTATCTTTTGGAGGAAGGAGCAAAAGTTATCTTCACCCTCTCAGAAAATAAAACATGAATAAATGAAAAGGATGTCTGATACTGTAGTATAGTAGCTGGATGTTTTGGAAGACGTGAGATGTGGTACCCTAAGGAGACAACTGTGTTCATCATAAGCCTTTCGCTCCATCTCTGATACCTTTGACTGCTTCATTTTGACCGTGCATCGCCTGCCGCCCACCTCTCCCTTAAACCACTGCCGCTTGTTCCAGTGCCTTAACTGAGCTTCCCCGATTAGCTGGGTGGAGTCTAATTTGGAGCCTCAGGTCGAGCTCTGGTGGCGCCACGTACCCTTCTTCTCTGGAGTTGGATGAAATGTGACACTAGGGAACGTGGGATCTGCCTTACTGAGTGGTCACTGAGGGTTCAGGTGAAGTGAACTGGAGGTCTGAGGGAATCCCATCTCCACGGGGTAAACATTAAGCGACATTAAACAGGAGACAGGAGGGATCCAGGCAGTTAAGTTCCTCCTCCTTCTTCCTCTATGAACTACTCCTAGATGCAGTTTTCTATGTAGCCCCTCCGGAGAAAGTGCTGTGTGCTAGAGAACAAGCGTCAGAGCATCCAGCGGTTTCTCTTTGAGGCTTATAGTGAGGAAGTGGCCGGCAGTTTAACTCAATGGATTATTCTCATCTTTTTTTGCTTCACTTCTATTTTTTTTTTTTTTTTTTTTTTTTTTTTTTTTTGCGGTTCGCGGGCCTCTCACTGTTGTGGCCTCTCCCGTTGCGGAGCACAGGCTCCGGACGCGCAGGCTCAGCGGCCATGGCTCACGGGCCCAGCCACTCCGCGGCATGTGGGATCTTCCCGGACCGGGGCACGAACCGGCGTCCCCTGCATCGGCAGGCGGACTCAACCATGCGCCACCAGAGAAGCCCTTCACTTCTATTTTTTAACACCTATCAATTGAGCTTGCGTCCCGCTGTCAAATCAGTGCTTTTATCCTTGCCCTGAGCTTTACTTTTAGAGAACCTGGGCAAAGTGCATGTATTAGTCGTTCCTATTCCACGGTAGCTAGAACAATAATGGACACATTGTACTCCTCAATAAATTCAGAAATACTAAGTTAAATCAAATTTTTGAAGTAAAAAAAGTCAATTATCAACAGGGGTGTTGACGTTTACAATTTTTTTCTTAACGTGAGATGAAAGGTTAACATTAGTAATAGAAGAGGAAGTATCTGGAAACAAGTTCCTTTTCCTGCACTTTGAAATTATAGTCCTGAGATCAGATCCTTTTCATGTAACCACAGCTGAGGATCATTCTGGATAAACTTGAGTAGTTAGGGGTTTATTTCTCCAGCCTCTCTTTGGGAAAACAGACTCACCCAAATAACTGAGTTTTCCATAAAATTCCTCAGAAAAATTCCTTTTCCCTAAGCCAATCCTGAAGAGTCTCTCCGTCACCTCTCTCGATTTATTGTGATCTAATTCAGATTACAGAGTCTTCTTTAAAAAAAGTTTCTATATATCCATATAAGCCTTAGATATAGGAAGATATAGATATAGGAAGATATAGATAGATGAATACATAGATACGTACATGAATACATAGATGCGTATGCATACAGACACACACACACACGTGCCTGCACACATCTTAATGTGAGATCCTATACTATCTCTTATGTGCACGTCAATTTTCTCGTCTAATTAAGGGGCCGAGTGATAGATAGCTTGAGGCTATGTCATACTCAACCCACCACCAAGGGTGTGTATGAGAAAGAATCTGACAGACGTGCGTGGTTATGTGGAGACTTGTTATCTCACACTAAGTTTTCTCCTCTAATAGCAGTATGGGTGGCTTGCCAAAACAAGAACGGTATATGATATCTTTTTTCTTAAATGAGATCTTTATCATAAAAATGACACAGTGAGCTCTTATAATCGGAGTGAAGTATGCCATAAGGTTCTAAATATATCACTGTAATGATTCTACATTTTTATCACTACACTTACGATCAGCTCTAATGGAAAACTCATGGATGTCATCAGTCCTTTTGTCCTTCTTAACAATTGGATAATCCCTTCTCAAAGCGTTGAGCCATCTTAGATCACTAGTGGCTGTCTAGAACACAAATACATTGCACAGCGTGACGTTACTGATTAGCTGGATCATCTTTCTCCATTTCAGTTAATCTATTAAACAATTTGCAAGGAATCCCTAACAGCTTTAGAACTCTGAACTTTAGAACTCTGAACTTTATCTATGATTTATTTAACCTCCATAATGAGACCTGCTGTCTCGATTCACAAGACTTTTGGAGTCATAAAATATTACTTCAATCTCAACTTTACTTACAATTGTGACAGTTCATTAAAATGATATGTTGACTGGAGTCCTGCTACAGTCCTGTGTGGTACACAGACGGGCCATGCCCACATCACCCAGGAGCCTGTTAGAAATGCAGAATCTCAGCACTTAACCCAGACCTACTAAGAAAGAGTCTATTTTTACCAAGATGCCCAAATAATTCAGATACACATTAAAATTTGAATTAGAAGGCTGGCACTGGAGAGATCTTCCAGGTCCAATGTCAAGATTCACTGGAAGTTATCTCCTTCTCAGCAACAGTGTTAACTCATAGTTGCTAAACTGAATATTTAGATTATTTGAGCTGCTTGGCAGGAAGGATATTGGAACTTCCCAGCTGTAATTGCCAATGAATAAGTTGTTTCAACTCCTGCCAATAACTCAAATGATCTCTTCTTCCACAGCTTATTTCATAGTCTCACATTTTTGTGTCTACTGGAGAGATTGACCATCCTGGGTCAGCATTTAACAATTCTTCAGCCTTCCCATATGTAAAATATCTGTTTGGTTGTCACTCTAGGTTTCCTTATATAGCATTCAAAGATAACTTTACAAGGAAATGTAGTCTATGTATTGAGATACATAAATATTTTCTTTACAAGCCATTCTAAATGAACATTTTACAACCAATAACATTGCCTGTTATGACCGTACCAGAGAGCAGATCTTTCTCAGCTCTCAACAGAAAACTCTTCTCAAATTACCTTGAGAAAAGAGAAGAGTGCTGTTTGAATATAACTCAGGAATACAAGTTGACCTTTTTATTTGGGATAATTTGATAACTGACCTGTTCAAATCAAGCACTGTATTTTATTTCTTCCACTACACATCAGCTAAGATTGGATTTCTGAACATTAAAGGTATTAAAACCTAATGGACTCTACATGTCAGGTTTTGAATTGTCTCAATGGATAGATTTCTGTTTAAATGTCTATTGTGTTTATAATTTGAAGGCTCAAATATAATTTCTTCATATTTTGAGAATTTAACTACCAAGATTTCATTGATTTCCTAGGTGATATTTTCAAATTAAAATACAAATACTTAACCTCATCAGGTGTTATTTGTCAGCCTCTGCCCTTCCCCCAACTTGTGCTCCACACAATGAGTAAACATTCCTTTGCAGATTGCCCTTTTTTGGATGGGACCAATCAGAATCCAATTGTAATGACACTCCTCCCACTCTGAATCTGGGGGAGATCTATGACTGCTATGACCAATAGAATATTGTAAACACGGCACGAGGCCAGTTTCCAGCCAACTCCTTAAATGTTGGCAACTTCCACTCCCTTGGAACATTCTTTCTCGGAACCCTGAGACCACCATGCTAGAAATGTGGAGAATATGGATAGAAAGATGCTGCACCAGTCCCCAGCTGTCTAGCACCCTTGCTCAGGCAGTGGATGTGTGTGAAGAAGCCTCCATATGACCCCAAACCCATCTGCCACCTCCCTGGAACTGCATGAGAAATACCAAATGAGAAATGTCCAGCTGAGCCTCCAAACCTCCAGAACTATGAAAGATAATACTAAGTTGTTGTTGTGTTAAGGCACTGAGTTTTGTGGTGGTTTGTTACATAGCCACTGATAAATAGAATAGTTGTTCTATGTCTAAGAGCTGAAAACTCTTCATTTCAATCAATTCTTCACATTTCAACACTGATATCAGTTGAAAACTCCCTGAAACTTTAATAAAGGTACCATTCTGTCCCTCTGGATAGAGATGATTAGAAGTAGGGACACAGCCATAGCAATGGGTTGAGAGAAGTTTTTGAAAAAGAGCCCATTATCTGCACAGGAGTGCTATGTGGATCAAGACTGCTCTGACCCCCCATGGTGCCACAGCGAAGCTAGAAAAGAGAGAAATACTGGGCACTCATGAAACCAAAATACCATATTTACTTTTCTATTCAGCGAAGAGTTTTTGATACCTATTGTATAGCATCAGGGAACATAAGAAACAAGGTATCATTCCCCATAGAGGACTCATATTAAGAGGCTAGATTGAAAATATACCAGTAATCAAACACATAAATAAATAAATAAAATTATTTATGACTTGTTAATAAATAATAGTGAAACAGGAGGGAAGGGGCAGGGCACAACCTTTAAAAGAATGACATAGCCCGAGGACACAATATAAACTGATTATAACCAAATAGGTTTAAGATGGTGGACGAGTCAACTTCTACTAGACCTTGAGCCCCAGTATATGCTCATTATAACACATCAGCGAGCTAAAAGACACACCCACTGGCACCATGACAGTTCCAAGGCCAAAAGTGGGTGGTGGCCCAATTTCTGGAAATCCCCGCCCCTTCCCCAAAATAGCTGGAATACTCCTCCCACTTATTAGCCTAGGAAATTACCCACCCCTATAAAAACTGACAACCCCATACCCTGGGGCTGCTCTTGCCTTCTGAGGTGGCCTGTCCGTGGAGTGTGTTTCTTTCTAAATAAATTCACTTCTTACCTATCACTTTGTCTCTCACTGAATTCTTTCTGCGATAAGACATCAAGAAACTGAGCTTCATTAAGTCTAGAGACCAGGTGTGTGATCTCAATTGAAAGACCACGGGTTCACGTCCCAATCTGAGTTGCATGGTTTCAATAGTGTGTTACTTACTAAGACAGTGAAGACTAGGAAAAGACTAGATTTGGGCAAGGGCATCATGTCATTTCTCTAAACACAGCAGAACTTTTCTTTTGTGAACTACTTTCAGTCAGTTTTTGTTATGGACTAAATGTTGATGCCACCCACAAATTCATATGTTTAAGCCTTAATCCCCAGTGTGATGGTATTTGGTGGTGGGCATTTGGAGGTAATAAAGTCATGAGGATGGAGCTCTCATGAATGAGATTAGTGCTGTCTTTGCTACATGAGGACACAGAAAAAGGAGTCCTTTGGCAAACTAGGAAGAGAGCCCTCACCAGGAATCAAACGGGCTGGTGCCTTGATCTTGAACTTCCCAGCCTTCAGCACTGTAAGAAATAAACTTCTGTTGGTTGAAAAACCCGGTCTCTGATATTTTTGTTACACCAGCCTAAATTAAGATAGTTGTCATCCACACAAGCCAGTCTCCTTACTTTGCAATATCACCTTATTTGTGACCTCACATGATGACACCCAGGTCATTCCCTAATCTTTATACTGAGACACTTCAAATCTATTTCCAAAATTGACACTCACTTTTAAAGGATGGTTTTTCTGTTACGAACCTATTGAATGTAACATTGTTCAAAGCCTAAGACAATTCCATGAAAAGAATCGCAACTTATCTGGAGTGATGGCCACATTATTTGAGTAAATATCTTACTATACATTGAGGGGTACATTTTTAAATGGAAAAAAATTAATCTGACTTTATAGTTACACTTCATTTTTCTACCTTTGGAAGGTAGATATAGGCACCTCAAGGACTTTCTGCTTTCACAGCATCCACAGACTCCTGATGTTGCAGGTGCCCTCTGTGTTCCTTGATGAAGGAAGCAATTTGTACTCCATTGAGGCACAGGTTCCCATGAGGCTGCCACTGCATCTTCCATCCCCTGCAGTTTGTTTCCAGGTACAACTTAGGGGACTGTGGATTACATGGGCCAAATTCAGAACAATAGTGGCCATTGAATAGAAAAAGATGATGCTCTCCTCTCCTAAGGCCTAAAGGAGTCATAGTACTGAAACTGATCAGCACCCTGTGGGGCTCCTGGGCACAAAAGCCTTTCTGTGGCCCCATTTCTTGATTACAGGAAATAGGCTTCATTCAGCCTCCATGACCTTTCCTGGGTTCCAACTGGGCAGGTTCAAACATTTGCTAATTAGGGAAGGGAGGGGATGCAGAGACAAGGGAGGAACTGTCAAGAAACAATAGTGCAGGCTTGGGGCAGGGTCCTGGTTCCCTGACAAGCGATATACATAACAACATCTTTGAGCTGTTTTGCAGATACCGAAACCCCCACCAGGTGAGAGAAGTTAAGGGTATGGTACCCACCAGCACACAGACCCCAGACCAGCTGGAACCAGAAGGTTGATGATGCTGACTCCCACTTACCTCACCACAAACCCATCAGAAGCATGTCCTCGAGCCAATCACGCTCTCTTTGAACCATTACTATAAAACTCCTCACTACCCTCCCCAGGTCAGGACACAGTTTTGAGGGCATTAGCCCGCTGGGGCCCCCTTTGCCTGGCAGAGCAATAAAGCTATTCTTTTCTACTTCACCCAAAACTCTGTCTCTGAAATTTAATTTGGTATCAGGGTACAGAGGCCAAATGCATCTTCAGTACCTTGTCAAACGCTACATGCCAAAGGAAGAGTGACTGGTCTCCCAACTGCACAGTTTGTCAGATAGGAAAGGAAGAATTTAAATAAGTGTAGTGTTCTCTTTCTTGGAGATATTTTCTGATTTTTGAGGAGGTAAGCTGGAAAGCCATAATCAAAAGATAACTAGAAAATCCCCAAATATTTGAAAATCAAAGAGAACATAGAGAGAATGTTGAGTGAACTCATCCGGATGTAATTTATGATATTTTATAATCTCATTTATAAAAAGTTCAACAGCAGGCAAAACTAATATACAGTGTTAGAATTCAGTATAACAGTTATATTTGTGTGATAGATATTAGGGAGATAGTGACAGGGAAGGAGCATGACGGGGACATCTGGGGTATTGGTCATGGTATATTTCTTATTCTAGGTGTGTACACAGTGCACACCTAGAAATAAATTCAACATTTATTTCTTACATGCTTTTTATATATGTGTTGAATTCTAATTATATAATCTTATAAAAAACAACAAGAATGTGAAAGGGAATGGGTCACTGACCAGTTGTAATGGAAGTTATTTTCAAAAACTCAAGTAAACCATTATCTTTCTACTGCAAGTCACAATAATACCTAGAAAATTAAAGGGTTAAATCCAATTTGAAAGGAAAACAAAATATAGGTAGATATTTGACTAAACCTTATGGAAGTAAAAATTTCTGTGTAGAAATGTGATAGAAAAAATTATAAAAATATGCATATATTTAACTAAATGTAAACTTCAAATGTCACTACAACAAGATAATAATGAACAAATTAATTGTCCACTTCACACTGGGAAAATTATTTGTCAAAATCATGATAAATTAACACTTTAAGATATTCTTATTTATTTAAAAAAGAACTAATATGAAGCTTTTAAGTAAGGCTAAAAACTGAATAAACCATTATCTTTCATTACTTGGAGACTTCCATTCTCTTGCTCTCATCTGAGCCAGATGCTTCCAGATGGAATATCTATTTACTCTTCTTACTGTTAGACAGATCTTACCTCTTCTTTTATTATTGTTTTTCTCTTATTTCTTCTTCCCTCATTTGCTGAAACACATCCTAGAGTACCTTTCTTAAAATAGGTACGTGTGAGATAAATCTTAAATATCTGAATGTTTAAATATATATTTTGCTTTCATATATTTTCTTACACGCAAATCTCCTGCTAAATAGTAGCCTGGCTGCTAGACTCCTATATGAGTAGGTAAAAAGTAAGCTTGCGTGTTCTCGTACATGGACTTTTACCTGCTATCTCTGTTTCTACGCATGTTTAACTTCCATTTCCCATTTCATCTGTTGCTTTCAAAGTGCAGCCCTTCCTGCCATCTCTAGCATGCATCACCTCTCCTTTCATACACCTTCTTCACTACATAAGTTCCAGTTGTATAGTTCTCTCTGTTCTGCTGCATCTATGAGAGACCCAGCAAGAAACAGATGGATTTTACAAAATTAGATCATTTGAAGAGGATCTAATAAAATTAACAAAGCTGTGGGTACAGTGTAAGGAACCACAAAAGATAGGCGAGACCCAATCGAATGGAGGAAAAGAGTAATGAGGAGAAACCAATAGGAGAGAGGTTTTAGGGAGGGTTGTCTTAGATGTAGGAATGAGTCAGTCCATAGCAACCCCAGAGGGACAGTGTCAGGGAAAATAAATCCCCTAACCCTAAAAATTTATTTCTGAGACTCCCTATTGGATGAGCCCTACCAGAAGTCAGGGGACAAGGGCACTCTTTGATTTAGTCCATGAAAGTCAGGTCCTAGAACAGAGATCAGAGTGCGAAGAGGTAGAAAGTAGATTTGCAAGGGCAAAAAGAAGACATCCAACACATCTGCTAAATCAATTATCACTCTTTTATCTGGATTCTTTCTTTAAAAAAGGAGTAAATATTTCTCATTTGATACTATCCTATTCCTCTAAATAGTTTTGTTTATGGGAGAAAAAAATAAAGGTCTTTAATCAATCATCAGTCACCTAACCCATTTTCATTCTTCAGTATATGCTTTATATTTTAGTAAATCATTATGTAAAATAAGATACGGTTCATTGTTATCTATTCCAGTCCATTTTTTTTTTACCCCTGAATAATGTTCCAGTAGTCCATTTATTTAGCATTTAACATGATACCAACACAATGTAATATATTTGATTTTATAAATAGTCTTCTTTCTAAAATCTTTATAATTATGTAGGCCTTGTTGTAGGCATTTCAATAGTCCCCCAGAGATGCCTGTGGGCTAATCCCGGACCTGTGACTATTACCTTACATGGTAAAAGAGATTTTGAGATGGAGAGGTTATTCTGGATTATCCAAGTGAACCAAATGCAATCACATGGCCTCTCATAAAAGGGAGGCAAGAGGCTCCGAGTCAGAGGAAGAGATGACAAGACAGTGGAATCATATGTCAGAGTGATGTCATTGTTGGCAGGGGGCCATGGGTCAAGGCATGCAGGCAGCCTCTAGAGACAGGCAAAGGCAAAGAATGGATTGTTAGCTAGAGCCTCCAAAAGGAATTCAGTCTTGTTGACATCTTGACTTTAATCGCATAAAGACATAACTTTGGACTTCTGACCTCAAAAACTGGAAGATACATTTGTTCTCTTTTAAGCCACTAAATTTGTGCAAATTCGTCACAACAGCAATAAGAAACTAATACAGGTTTTCTTCTTTTTCTCCTTCCTGGGTGTGTTAGCTTTATGGTGAAGTTAGAATCATATACTAAGGTAACCATAAAGCCATCTGAAGGTCCAAACCCTCATCCCTGTTCTCAAGGGTAGGCAGTATGTCTGCTGCCTTATTCTTTTGGCTCACTTTGTGGCCCACTCACCTGCATGCTTGATGGTGTAATTCTAGTCTTCTTAGTGACTAGAATTCAAACATTTCACTTCTTTATCATATAAGGGTTTTCACACACAATATCCTCTCAATCTGAAGCTTTTCTCTCAACTGTTCATTCAACTGCTTCTTCAATTCCTCAGGACTCAGGTATATATCTATTCTCAGGGACTCTCTTCCTCTCCTCCAAGGTCAGGTTCCCCACTCTACCCTATCCCACCTATTTTTCTTTTCAATCTTATGAATTTTTATAATTAAAATGGCTATATTTGTATACTAGCTGAGAGCTTTTGGCATGCCTTAACAAAGTGAGCTTTAATTTTTATCAATAAAATCATAAGTGCTCATCTCATGGGAATATTAGAAGAAAGAATTGAAAATGTATATTTAGATTAATTCTCCAAACACAACCAGACCGTGCTGAACCTACTCACATTTTTCTCTCAATTTGTGAATGACTCAACCCTTTTCTTCCTTTAGTTTCAAATGTGATCTCTTTAGAGAACAGGTGTCTTGGCTGGAAACAGGAAAGGAGAAGAATTCACCCAAGAGTAGAAAGAAATTCCAGCCACCTGACCTATCTCTCAGGTCCTGTGTAGGGAAAGTGAGTAGCAAGATGAGGAGGTATCAGAGGACCACTTCCTGGCAGCTCTGCTGGGGAAACAATAAAGACTCAGTGAGTGAAATGGTTGTACAGAATGACCAGGCAAATGGGAACTCTACCAAAACATCACTTCGCGCCAAACACAGTACAGAAGCAACAGAAAAAAAAACTACAAACCCCCAAAGTGCCATAAATTTCAGACAACGGTAATCCTCAGGCTCTACCCAGACCAGGGCTGAGGACCATAGTGCTGTCCCCACCGTGACCCAAGATCAGTGGCATAACTCTAGAGACATAAAACCCTGGGAAGACCTGAGGCCATTTTCTTCCAGTAGAATGGGACTTGGAAACAAATATTAAGCTCTAGAAAATGAAGTTCTATTTCTTAGACAGCTCTAGACTTAGCAATAATGCCCACTAAAACTAGTTTATTGTCTTTGTCTCTCATGAGAAGTTTTATGATAGCTGGGACAAAAGTTAGCCTGCCACAGTTTTCATAAGTTAATCTTCAATAAAAATTTTTAGATGAATGACTAGAGAAGCTATTTATTAAGCTCTTATCCCATAGTAAGCATTTGTATGTTAATTCATACTATACTTTCCACATAGAAAAAAGAACTTTAGAATTATCTTTGCCTTGGACTTGAACATTTGTTTTATATATTTGTGTGGAGGAGAAAAAAGGGAAAGAAAAAGATTTAGTAAAAAGGTCGAAATTCAAACATGTTTTAATCAAAACGCTTTCTTCCTTGGAAGTGAATCTGAAATTTGGTGTACCAATATATAGTCAAGGCCAACTTATATTGAAAATAATATTGTAAGTTGTGTCTGAGCTCACTGACAATGAAAATATGGCTAGGATAAAAACAGCTGGACAGAATTAAGTTTGTTTTCTTCCACGGCAGTAAAGGAGGTCAGGCTCTGGAGTAAGATACTATGCCTGGTTATATTTAGTCAACCTGATGAAATGCCTCCAACCCTCTTCCCAAATACTGGTGGTCTGAAGGGCTTTACTGCCCCTCGTCCATTAATAAAACTGCTTACCTAATAAGAAGGACATATAGTGACTGACTATTTGAAAATATGGGGTCTTCCAGAAACAGAGTTAAAACAATAAATGCATATTTAAACAACAACATCAACAAAAGACTTTAAAACTGTTACTTCGACACTCCCATTTGATAGATGAGGAAAGTGAGGCACAGAGAGTGATCCTAACATGAGAACTAAGGGTAGAATACAGTCGACCTTTAGTATCTGTGGGTTCCATGTCTGGATTTAACCACTCCGCATGGAAACCAGAGCCAGTTTACATATAAGAAACTTGAACATCTGCAGATTTGGGTATCCAGGGGAGTCCTGGAACTAATCCTCCATGGATACTGAAGGACGCATGTATATATCTTCTAAATTGCAACCCAAAGACTTCTCCAGAGTACTGCTTCTTCACTTCATAACAAGGAAAAAACTATGTGGAAGATTATTTGTATCTTTTATCAGTATTGCAAACATCTCTGCACATCTATTGTTTGGTGGAAGATTTTGTGGTTAGGAGCAAGCCTGGGCTGAGAGCCACATTGCATGGCTGAATAGAAACCTGAAAATATCTTTAATTGTACCATTTTTAAGGTAAACAATTCAGTCAAGTGTGATTAAAAACCAGAACAAATGATTGCATCTTGATGTGGATCTGGCTACGAAAAGGAATGTTTCTCTGTGTGGGATTAGAAAGAAAACCTTCTTTCATTCTTTCTCTCCCTCTCTTTTTTTAAAATAAAATATTCCTCCACAGACGAGATGAAGGAACTCACGGAGCCTGATTGCTATGATTTCAGAAGAAAGGAGAACCCTGAAGTTCCTGACCTTTCAGGAAGTGTACCGGATGTGAGGGATAGTTGGCGGAAAGAAGCTGATATTTAAGCCAATATGAAGTAATTCTTAATTTAGACTCTAGAGGTATTTAGAATAATTTTCAATTAGTTATGGTAATATTTCACAAAGAAGGTTCAGACAGGAAAGTGGGAAAGAGAAGGTCAGAACAATTTTTGAGAAGGATTAAACTGAAAGGAAAACTTGAATACTGAGTTTAAGTAGGCTTCGGTAGCTATAAATATTACCTACACAATAGAGGAACATAGTTTTACAAACCAGAAACAACCCTCCGAAAGGGATATTGAAAGAAATTATAATGGACATAAAAATATAAAACATAAGGGGAAACCTTGATAAATTTAACCACATTAAATTTAAAAACACAAACTCTTAATCACCAAAAGTTACCACAAAGAGAGTGATAAAGCCACATGCAGGAAGAAGATACTTTTAATGCATAGAGTTGACAGAGAGCTCCTCTCCAGAATATACAAAGAATTTATGGGAAAGAAGGAAATGAAAATAAAATGAGAAAAGACACAAGTGGGCATTCCTTAGAAGTAGAAACACAAATGACCATAAACATACAGAATATTGCTTAATTGTATTCTTAGAGAAATAGAAAATTTAAACCGCTAAGCCAGTATTTCACATGGACCAATTTGGTAAAACTATGCAGGTGGATTATAGAAAATGTTCATGAGGCTGTGGAACAATGGGGGCCTATTACCCATTGCTAGTGGGGCATACATTGCTACAAGTCTTCTGGGGAAAAAGTGGAATTACCTAGTGAATTTGAACATGTACATGCCATGATACACAGCAGCTCCTCTCTTTGGTACATATCCTGGGTAAACTTGCAGGGAGATTTTTTTTTTCATGGATCAGGAGTCAGGTATCCGAATAGTCACAGCAACAGTGTCATTATTAGTAAATACTGGGAAAACCCTAACTGCCCAGCACTGCTAAATGAGTAAATAAACTGAAGCGTTCGTGAAATGAGATAGTAATTGCAGGAAACAGGAATTTATCTATTAGTAGCAGGAATGAATCTCAAACATACGATGGCTAAAATAAGTGTGTAAGATCATCCTACTTACATAAAAGGTTAAAACCAACCAAAACTAAATAATTTATTAAATACAAATACATATTAAGTGGTAAAACTACAGAGAAAAGCCAGGAAAAGATTGAGACAAAATTCAGGATTAGGGTTACCTCTCGTAGGGAGGAAAAGAGATGGATAAATGTATCTTAATGGCTACAAAACTGTTGGCTTCGTATTGGCTACACAAGTATTTGTTTTATTATTATTATTTAACCATTCAAATGAGTCCCATATGCTTTTTAATTGTTGATATCTTTCAATATAAAAATGCCCCCAAAGTCAGTAAAGTGGAGAAGAGAAAGGACAGCACAAGTAGTAGATTGGGAAGATAAGACTTTTATATATCCTACTGGATGATGCAAGCATCACTCCGCTAACTCAACTGTGCTATCTCTCAAGGATGCGATATCTCTCGAGGAAGTTGCTATCTCTCAAGAAAGTTCTTTTTTGGCCCAGCCATCCCGTCATCCCACTCAGCCCCAGTCCACACATTTCAGGTTAACAACATTAGTGTTTCACGAGAAACCATGGCAAATAATCAGACTCTCCACTCTACTGTTTCTAACCAGCTCATCGTGATCAGTTTCACTGGTGAGAATCACATGTATTCATTCAGTGTACCACACAGGCACAATTATGGCTAACGCAGATTATATGGGAGATAACGGGATCAGAATTCATTTCGCCTACTCTGACCATCAGAATTTTGGTCGTACCTGTTAGGAAGATGGGTTTGAATCTGGATCCAATGCTAATTTGCTATCTTATATTTGGTAGTTTAATCTACTTATGTGAACTAGAATCCTCATTTGTAAATGGGGTTTCCTAATTCCCAACTCTTAGTGCTGTGGTGAGAATGCAAATAACACCACAGAGCACGTTATCTGGCAAAACTTAAATCACAGCTTTAAAAGGAACTGTCAGATGAGTCCCAACTAGCCTGTATATACACAGTATGTTTCATGGGGAGATTTTGTTACTTTAGATTAATTGAACTTCACACTGTGAGTTGAGATTTTTATAAACTCTAGTGTGTGTGTGTGTGTGTGTGTGTGTGTTCACAAAACAAAATATAAATGATATATAGTATTAACAGTTTCAAATTGCTCAGCACTAAGAATTGTAGCCCCTTTATCTTCTACTTTGCATATTCTGCTGCATTTCCTTGTGCCTCAGTTGTTTTTGCATTTCCAGTGCTGTTTTTATGTGTTAGAGCACATATCAGGGATTGCAGAGAATACTTAATCCCCTAGTTTGCAATCATTTGAAGTTCAGTCCTCATTCTCTGTCTTTAACTACTCTGGAGTCTTTGTTTAAAATTCACTGAATTTAAGAAGGTTCTCTCTGTCCTCAGTACATTCGGCAGCATGTCTGCTGCCAATTACTTATCACCAGGGAATTGCATTTACTTGTGTCTGCTGCACTGATCTGCTCTCTCTCTTTCTGCATTACATCTTCGTCTCTTAACAATGACCCCTCTGTTCTGCTTTTGAGCCAGGATGACTGGTTGAAGTTTATATCCATTCCTTTTGGCAGGAAAAAAATCTAAGAACTCTTCCTGTTACAGAGAATAAAACTGGTAGACCCAGTTGTATACCCTTTAAAAACTGAGGATTTTACTTTCTAAATATTTTATAGTAATGATAGTGGAAGAAAAACAAGTACAATTCAGAATGACCCAAGGATTATTATTCTTTTCAAGTAAAAAATTAAAATTTGATTAAGCTCTGTAATCCATACCTCCTGTGCCTGGCGCAGTGTTTGCTATGTGGTCTGTTGTAAGGCAGCTATTTAATAGTATCCATTAGTTTGAATGAATTAATACATTTGCATGAATTAATAAAGTTAACACATGTGTGAAGGGCAAGGGAAATATTTTATTCTCAACCTTGGCATGACCCCGAAAGCCCTGATTATTGAGAAAAGGTATGAGTCCCTAGGAATTCCGGTCAAGATAATCTTTTCAAAAAACTTTTGATTTGAGGATAGGTTTGTATCTGCAGAAAAGTTGCAGAGATAGGACAGAGTTCACATATAGCCGACACCTTATTTTCCCTGTTGTTAACATCGCTCATGAGTGTGATGCACTTGGCACAGCTAATGAACTTATATTCGTACATTATTACTAACTAAAGTTAGCACCTAATTTGGATTTTCTTCTTTTTTAGTTAATATGTTCCAAGATCCTACCAAATGACTCCTCCTTCAAAGGGACACAGTGATACTTTGATTCCTATTTCATTGGCAAAAGCCACCTTTGCAACCATACCCTACTCTGGAAAGACAGAGGACTGCAGTTTTACAAAGCTTATGAAAGAAAAATATTTTGGTCAACAGTATTAAATGGTTACTATAATTAATAGTAATTCACATATATACGGCATTTTTACAGCTCAGAAAGTTGTTCCAGGATGTTTATCAACATCCATTTTAAGGTCAGAGATAAAGTAGCAGAGACTTTGGAAACAGAAGAATCCCAGGTTAAATAGCTTATCCAGAGTTACACAGCCAACAGATAGCCAACCAAAATTCAAACCCAAACCTTTTGACAATGATCGATAAAAATATTCTTCCCAGTAAACCACAAACGCCTCCTGCTTTTGTTTGCAACTTCTTTCTTTTTTTTTTTTTTGCGGTACGCGGGTCTCTCGCTGTTGTGGCCTCTCCCGCTGCGGAGCACAGGCTCTGGACGCGCAGGCTCAGCGGCCATGGCTCACGGGCCCAGCCGCTCCGCGGCATGTGGGATCCTCCCGGACCAGGGCACGAACCCGCGTCCCCTGCATCGGCAGGCGGACTCTCAACCACTGTGCCACCAGGGAAGCCCGGTTTGCAACTTCTGATTCTCATTCACCTCGCCAGAAGAAATCCAAGGCCCTACAGCAGGGATCAGTGAACTTTTGCGTGCAGAGGCAGACAGTAAATTGTTGAGGTGGTGCTGGCTACGTGATCTCTTCCAAGGCTATTCAATTTTGGCATTGTATATCAAAAATAGCAATAGAGAAAACATTAGCAAATGAATGTGTCCCAATAAAACTTTATTTACAAAAGCAGAGGGTGAGCTGTATTTGCAACACAGACCATAATTTGCCAACTGCTGCCCTAGAAGCTGGAGGAATCTACACAACAATCTGTGATATATTGACATATACAGTCTGTGATAGATACAATTCAAAAGTGGTCGATTTGCTCATCTCGTTGTTCTTTAAAACTCTTTCTTCATGAATGCTTTTTAAATTAAGGGTTGCATCATAAAAAATAGTTTCTGTTCTTTGTTAATCTCCTGTTAACGTCATTCTGTATCTCACTGTTACTTATGATTTTCTCTGGCCTAACAGGATTGCTTAGTTGCTCTTTAAGAAAGAAAGTATGTGCAGATCAAAGTATTGGGCTGGCCAAAAAGTCCGTTCGGATTTCTCCATAACATCTTATTAAACACCCGAACGAAACTTTTGACCAGCCCAATATTTTTGCAGCCACACTTAGGGATACAGGAAGTTGAAATAAGATAGATATAGGGCGAGGGTCAATTAAAACTACAAAGGATTAACAATGCACATGGCTGAAGTTTCCAAAAAATGAATCATAACTCTTAAAGTCTTTCCATACTGATCTGTGTTCTTTTTACCCAAAGACGCAGTCCGTGTTTTTGCTAATATACCCTACACTGAAATATTTCATAACGTGGCACTTTGGCAAAAAGCATCCAACCTTTCCTTTTATATTTTTATGTGATTTTAAAAAATATATAGATATAAATCCTGTGTGGTCTTTATCATACACATCATATCAACAAATAATGGGAGAAGCCAAAATCCATACTATAGGGGATTTTTGAAAGGCTTTCAGGCTGTATTTATATAAATTACTTTCCCCTCTATGTAATCACAATAAAGGAGTTGGATTGAAACTTTAAAATATTTTTAACTATGGGAATACATTTATATACAGTTTGTGAATAACAGTATGCTTATATGTAAATAATACATGTTTATATATTTCTATGTATATGAGTACCTACATATCTATACATAAAGTTAGGAGTTTAAAAGGAAACCGGTTGGTGGGGTTTAAAACCTAAGATTTTCAAGTGTTTCCCATATGTGTAGGGTGCACCTAACATGACAAAACATTTTATAATGATTAATGAACAGGAGAATATTCACTTTTTAAGGAGTTTCCTTGACTCACTAAGGGTTGTATTTAAGCTCCTCTTATATTCTGATACTTGTTCAAGTGACTGAATAGAGCCCCTTTAGGACTTGGTCTAAAAATCCAACTATACAATTTGGTGGATCAAAATTGGCCTCAAGTTCTTTGCAGCTCCTCACAAGAAGTCTCTTTTCCCAGCCCTTGACTTTGGCTTGACCTTGTGATATGCTGTGACCAGTAGAATACAGTGGAAGTGATTTTGTACAGCTTCTGAGAAGGGCATCAAGAGTCCTTGTAGCTTCTGCACTTGCGTTCTTGGAAGAGTGAGACCATGTGGAGAGAGAGGCCAGACATCACTTAGCCCCAGTCACCAGACATATGAGTGAAGCCTTCTTGGACCATCCAGTTCCTGGTAATTAACTAGATGGCTGAAGTCACATATGTGACCCCAGGTGACCCCAGCAGAGGAACCACACAGCAGACCCATCCCACTGAATGGTGAGACATTTGTTTTTGTTGTTTTAAGCCATATATGTTGAAAAGCAAAATATGATATTTTGAGAAAACCCCTAAACATGATCGGTTTCTGAATTAAGAATATATGAATAGGTGAGTTTGTGTTTCTATGTTTGTATGTATTTGCCTACAAATACATGGGTATTATGTGTGACTAAAAATAATGGAGGAACACAATTAATATTTATTGAACACCTGATGTGTGCAAGGCATTGTAAGATATGTTTATTTAAACCACTACATTGTATGTGTCTATTCTGATTATGGTATCAGTGTTAACCAAAGAATGAGTAAATTTCCCTCTTCCACTTTGGCACATGAACTGTTTAATTTTCTGTGTCAACCAGAGAAGATAACAACATGGAAATAATCAAAAGAAAATATTTACCTTCATAAAAAGTTTGTAAAACTATTGCCAAACATAATAGGCAAAATTAAATGATAGATAAATTAAGGGGGAATATTTGCAACTTGTATCTCAAAAATCCAACGTTCATGGCTTTTAAAATTTTTTCTGAAACGATAGGTGAAATTCAAACACCCAATAACGTGGAAAAATGCTACTACTAAAATTACAACATACTGATATCTCATGAAGGATGTGCATTCAAGAAAAAAAATCTTGAAGCCAAAATTGACATTATATATTTACTGACAAGGACTATTTTGTTAATGCATCGATTCGTTCAAATGACACTGTACAATGCTAATATCAGGAAGTTTGAAGCGAGCAAAACATAATTCTTCCCTGAATTTGTCCAGAGACAAGTTGGAGGACACAGAAAAACAAAATAATCAATATAACATAGTGGGTTGGTACTAAACTGTTCAGCTATGCAAAGAGTATTAAAGAATTTGAGAAACTGCGAGGAAATAACAGAGAAGGCTTCTTACAGGAGACGAAGCCAGCATTTTCTTAAAGAACAAGTTAGAATTTTCCAGATGAAGGAAATGCCAGGGAAGGTAAGGAAGTTATTTGAGGGGAAGTAGTGATCATATGCAAAGGCTAAGAAGAGAAATAGCATACTACATGCAGGGTAACATAAGAAGTGTGATAAGAAGCAGAGCTGAAGAGACTAGAATTAAAACTGAAGAGATGTGCTGTATACATTCAGTATAGTTCCATTCTAAAGATTCTGGATTTAACCTGAAGGCAGGTGGGGGACTAGGGAAGGAAGAGCAACCAGCAGGTCTGTGACATGTTAAAACTGGATTTTAAATAAACTTTGTTCTCTGGAGGATGATTTTTAGGAGTAAAATTAGGAGCTAAGAGACCAATTCGGAAACTGTGGCAGTAGTCCAGAGAAGAAAGGTATAGATTTAAAAATGATGCTTGAGTTTAGAACTTAGTGTATCCATACACAACCATGAACCTTTTATTCCTTATAGTGGCAGACAGATCTGGATGATATCCATGATCTCTGCCTCCTGGTGGTTACAGCTTTGTTCAATCTCCTCCTATTGCATTTTGGGAGGGACCTGTGATTTGCTACTAATCAATAAAATATGGCAAAAGGGATGAATCTGACATCACTCCCATGATTATGTTAAAATATATGACTCTACTAGTCAACTGGCTCTAGATATTCTCCTTGTCAACTTGATAAATTAAAAGGTCAGTTGGAAAAACCCACATATCAAGGAACTATGAACAGCCTTTAGGAGCTGAGGACAGCCTCCAGCTGACAGCCAGCAAGAAGCTAGGGCCATCAATCCTACAAAAGGAAATACATTCTACCAAAAACCTGTGTGAACTTCTTCACAAAGTGGAAGAAGTGGATTCTTCCCCAGTCTTTCCTCCAGATGAGAATGGAGCCCAGCTGACACCTTGATTACAGCCTTGCAGAAAATCCAGATAAGCTGCGCCCAGACTCCTGATCCACAGAAACTTTGGAATAGTAAAAGTGTGTTGTTTTAATCCCCTAAATTTGTGGTAATGTTTTTTTGTAACAGTAGATTACTAATGCAAGTATTTATTATAAAATTAAATGCATTTCTCTGTGTGGACAGGTCAGGTTCTTCAGAAAACAAAGTATTCCTGTAATCAATTTTTTAAATTTATATTTGCCCACTTAACTTCTAATGGTCTGCATAACTTGCCTATCTTTTGGCCCTCCGTCATGGTTTGGCAACTCAAATCCAATTTATGGAGATTGCCCTCAGCAATATATTTATGTACTTTTGTTTTCAGTGCCAAAATCCCGAGTTCTTGAGTGATATTTCTGGGACTTTGGCTTAGTTGTCAACCAAAATGCCTTTTCTCTATTGCATTGATCTCATGCCAAGAAGGTAAAGGTTCCAAATTCCCCTGAATGCTTTGATAGATGTTAATTACAGTGAAGTCTATTAACATAAATCTAAATACCATTTCCAAAACAGTGTTGCCAAGCATTATCAGAAATCTCTGAGATATGTAGAGAACAAACGTATCGACACCAAGGGGGGAAAGTGGGGGGTGGGGGGGTGGGATGAACTGGCAGATTGAGATTGACATATACACACTAATATGTATAAAATAGACAACTAATAAGAAAATGCCATATAAAAAAATAATAATAAAATAAAATTAAAAAATAAAAAGAGATCTCTGAGAATCCAGGGGAAGTGTCTTCCAAAGGCAAAGTCCATTGAATGGACGTCTTTGTCAGTCAGCACCTTCTCAGGCAGCCTCTTTTTATATCAGCTTTGTTCAATCTCCTCTGAGTGGCATCTCTTCAGCCTTCTGATATTTTGTCCTAGTTGTGAAGCTCTTCTAAGCTTCTGAGAAGATTATGAAAACTCAGATGCAAGACCACTATCATTTAATACTCACCTGTATCAAAAAGCTAGAAAGACAGAAATCTGTAGAAGGGAAAAAAAGGGGACACATATAGAACTCATTTCTCAGAAGGTTACCATCTCACTATCCTTGGACTATTACAATGACCTTCTCTTAGAAGTGACCATACCCTAAATATCTCTGTAGCCCTGGTCCAAGGCACAATAACTGATAATAGTAAGCAAGCTAGTGTTTCTTTAATTGTGGTCAGAGAATGGAAAATTTTACAGAATGATGGTTATAGTCTTCTCCAACTATATGAGAATTCTGTATTTCTCAGGCACAGCCATAGGTGCTGATTCTGGTTTCATGAAAGACATAAATCTTGAACTGGGTTTTATGTGATGAGTAGGATTTAGAGAGGGAGGTGGTTTGGGAAGATTGTATTAAGTGGAATAAGTATTCATAAGACAACAGATTGTATACATAATGAAGGAGGGCTGGTATAGTCAAGGAGTTTAGGATGAGGGCAGTGTCGATGGCCAAAGACAGGGAGGGACTCTTCCTTATTTGAATGTAATATCGTAATTCCAAAGAAGTGGAGATTTTAAAGTGAGGTTATAATTGATTAGAGGGAATTTGAAACACCTCAGTGAGAATTATGAGCTTGATATGGAATATCTCTCCTTAAATTTTACTTTTCCTAGGAAGCTTTTCCTGTTTGATTTAAGAGCTACTCCTTCATTCTCCCATAGTTGCATTTTTCACAAGATAATGTAAATGTCAATTTACTTGCCTTTCTCCCCCAGTGAATTATAAGCAACTCAAGGGCAGAGATAATGTTTTCTTTAGTCAAAAAAATAATAAAAACGGAGGAAAGCAGACAGGTAGGAAGATAAAAGGAAAAGAAAGATAGAAGATACTATACTTTAGAGTCAAAAAAACCTTTAATGACATGCCACATGCTAGCTTAGTTCTTAAGAAAGCCAATCAAACAGTAATCCTTAGTTTTTACACCTAAAAAATAAAGTTAATAATAGCTACCCAATCACCTTCAACAGATCACTGTGAGGGTCAAAAGAGACAATGAATATAAAAGCACTTTAGAAAGTGTAAAACTTTCCAAAGTAACTTGCTCTTTCCAGGCTTTTCAGTAAAATAATGCCATTATACATGCAGTTTTGAGAAAACTAATATGCTATGGGAAAGAAAGACAACTCTAGTTTTGTGGATAGTCATGAAGATGTTGTTTATAATATAAAATGTTGGAAATAAGCTTAATGATCAATGGTAGGGAGCTGCTTAAATAAACATCCAGTTAGTCAAAAGTTAGAGTATTGTATAGCCAAAATAATGGTGTAGAAGAATTTTAAATTGTATGCGAAATTGGTAATACCACATGAAACAGGTTTCAAAATACTACTTACAAGTGACCATGTATATATATGTATGTACATGTTTGAGCTCACATAGATGTGCGTATATGCAAAGACATGCAAACAAATGTAACAAAATCAAAATATTAACATTATAGATTAGTTTTACTATTTTTGCATATATATTTTTAATAAACAGCTTGTAAGTTGTAAGTAACAACACATTCCCCCCATGCAGCATCAGCCATCCCCTCATGTACCATCAGCTGATGTTAATTTCATACCCATATCTTAGCTTTTGAAGAGACTGGGAAAGGAAGAAGCTATCCTTTTTAGCTTCTATGTGGAATGAAGGCTATTTCAGAAAAGAAGAGGATGGGGATGACTGCTCTATGAGCAATCAATGTTCTCTACCACAAAAATGTCATAATTACATTACAAACATATTTTTAAAAGAAAACGGAATCTAGTAGCAGATGTAAGAGAGAGATTACAACAGACTCTCCATTTCCACGTTGGGCCAGTCACCTATATTCTCAAATTGACTCTCTAGAGCAGTGAGTTGAAGGAGTACTGGGAGAGAAGCCGTAAGACTTGAGTTTCAGCCAACTCTCAACCCTCAATTAATTGTATGACTTGAGGCATATTCGTTAAAGTTGTTTATTTTCTCATCTATATAGAGTAAAAGTCCCTTCTGACTCTGAAATTGTTTGTTTCTATGAATATGGGAATATATTCTTCTGGCCAGAGACAGTCGTATATTCTTAAAATGTTAAAAGATTAACATTCCCCTCCTCATTTATTCAGAAAACAGGGAGTGTCTAACTCTTTTCAAAGAACAAAGGGACTTGTTCTGAGACAAGCAGAAAAGCTGTAATATGTTGCTTCATGTGTTATGGTTTGTTAACTAGTTTATACTTCACAACAACCTTGTGAGTTTAAAAAAATAACATTTGCCATTTTATACATGAGGAAAGGAGACCCAGGGAAGTGAAATAATTAGGAAATAGTTGAGAAACATTTATACCCAGGTACATCTGATTACAAAGTCAATGCTTTTCCCACTAATCATGATACTATGTTTCTGAACTTGTTTTAAATAACTTTAAACTTATAAGGGCAGATGTCTATCTTGCATGGGTACTGGAATGAACTTAATAAATATTTGTTTAAGAAAATGATGAAAGAAAGAGAGAGAGAAGAGAGGAGAGAGAAAGGGAAGGAGGAAGGAAGGAAAAAAGAAAGGAAGAAAAGCAGAAAGGCTTTCAGGACAATAATGATTCAAATGCTTCTTTAGCAGAAATGGATGGGTAAATTGAGGTTGAATTAGTTTCATTGTTCAGCATTTTCCACATACGTTTGATGTCAGTTTCTTCCCCTTTTCTAATGGGGTCTATGGTGGGAGGCCAAGGGGAAGGTTGGTGATTGTATTTAATTATGTTCAAAGAAAGTTACAGAATACTCAGCAGATGTTAGGTTTGCAGCTGGAATCCCATAACAAATGCTGCTCTACTATCTCGCCTTCCACATTATTGCACCAAAGCAGGGCTCAGAAAATGCCCAGCAGACCCATTGGCTGGGGCTGAGTGAGAAAAGATAACAAATCTTAAGGAAACATGTTGCCTATTATTCCTCATTCTGAGAGCTGCCAGGGTGTACACTGAGCAGGCCTCCGGCTGATACCAGGACACAAAGGATTTTAATGCATCCCACACAAGGATGTCATTTGCAATCTGGAGCAAGAAAAGAGATTGAAGCCTTGGAAGGTGGGCCTTGTTTCTTGATACTGTATATCCCAAGGAGGACAAATAACAAACACAGTTTGCTTTCCCAGGCCCCATAGGCATTCAAAGGAAGCCTGCTGACTGCAATTAGGATACCCCAGATTTTAAAAACTAACCTTCTCAGCAGGCAGTGGGATTCTATCATGGATGATATGGTTTGGGCATGTTTCAGATTTACCATGGAGGCAGACTCATTGAAGGAGATGACAAGGAAGAAAACCCTAATGACTTAAAATTCACAGCCTCTTCAAGGGGGTCTCCACTGTTGCCTCCCAGATAGAATAGGCTAGTTTCACACTTTGTAAAGAAATAAATATGATCCTCTTTGTAGTCCTATAAAACTACAGGCCCACCTAAGAGATCACCTACACACGGCTCTCCTATGAGCTAACATGTCCTCTATCTCTCCACCTAAATGCTTATCTAATGAGAATGCTCTTAGTTTAGATCAAGCCAGAAGTTCTGGGAAGAATGCCCTAGGAATTACCCACAGTGAATGAAGAGTAGAGAGTGTAGATGAATGCTCCAGATTCCTCATGCTTGGTAGGGCAACACTATGGTCTATTCTGCATCTCCCAGTGAATCCCAAGCCAGATTGAGCCCTAGATGTCACAGTGGTAACCAACTCATTTTGACATCCACTAATGGCTTTCTTCCTTTCCGTTCCTCCCCTCTCCATTCCCTCACCTTGATTCCTGAGATCGCATCCCAAATAAATTACTTGTAACAAAATCCTTGTCTCAGGCTCTGCTTTTGAGGGAAATCAAATTTAGGGACTTGGCCAGAAGATTTCAGGATCTCCTTCGATGCTTCCACGTATGAACTGTTGGAATGGGTAGAAAAATCTCAGAATGATATTTGTGATTCTTCTTGACCTAAACTAACTTACAGACTGATGTATAACCCTTCTTTGTCCACAACACACCAGTTCCAGAATATTCTTGATAATTGCATTATTTTAAGCCTTAATATGTGGACTTCCTTCAATCTGAATTCCTTACTCAACAGATTTATTTTTTTTCTTCTTTTCCTTTCTTAAGTGACTTTTTACTCAATTCAGTTTTTTATACTTCCAAAAATAGAGTGGCATTCTCCCCCTTGAAGTTTTCAGAACATTTTGTGGACCCCTCTATTAAAAGCATTACAGCATTCATCACTAAACTATGAACAACCGCAGAAGAGATGCTGTCTTTTTCTTATCTTTGTATTCTCAGTTTCTATCACTGTGCCTAATACTTAATAAATGCCCAAACAAAATGTATTGTCTGAAAAACTAAGTTAAAAAAGAAATGAAATATCAGTACTTCATTTTCAAGAACAGATGTTTGATGATTCTGCTACTTTCCTCTCCCATTCTAGGTAAGGGGAAAAAATAAAATTTTCCATCCTAGGTTATCTAGGCAGTTAATAATTTTTTTCTCAAGGATAGTTGAAATATAAAATATTACAACTTACCAGACTGGATGCTTTGTTGAAGGTTTGGTCTGAGTCTTCCTTTTATAGCACGTATTTCAAAGTGTAACATACTATGTACTGGTGACCCTAATAGGGAGAGGTGATGCTAAGGCAGTAAGCTTGATAAGTGGAATATGAGGAAACAATGGGAGATTTGGAACTACAGTACCTGAAATCAGCTCCTGGTTTTGTTAGAGATTTTAATCAACTCACTTAAGATTTCTGCTTCTACATCTATAAAATGGAGATAATATTTAATTTGCAGTAAATTTTGAGACTTTTAATGAAATATTATATGCAAATGCACTTGGTAAAATGTTCTGTGAGTACACACACATATATGTGTATATATGTATAAATATGTCTATATATATTACATATATTAACTTATTTATAATTTTTGTAATTTTAATGATAAATTCTATATGTAAAATAGACCTTCAGGAGCCAAAATGAACACCACAAAATGCAACCTACAGATACAGGGCTTGATATGGAGCCAGAAATTTGGGTAGAATTTTTGCCTTTGTTCTAAATCGCAAATAAGTGAGTACCTATCCTAATTTTAAAGACCTCTGGAGAAGCAAGCACCTCCATTGCTCAAATATCCTCATAATTTGAATTGGGAAATTTAGGCACTATACACCTAAATATCTAAAATAATATAAGCATATGTGTTTTTTCAAAATATGCAGGGAAAAATTGCTGTGATCAGGATAGCACAAACACAGTTTTTTTGTTCTAAGAAAAGATGATTCCAGGACTGATACTTGATATCTTCCTCACTCTCACAGAATAGTTCAAGTGGTTTCCCAGGGTGTTGCAAAATTTAATGCTTCTGGTTGTGATTATTTCCAGGAAGAGGAATTGTTCCTGCAAGAACTGTGCCAGCAGTGCTATATGGCATGTGGGATTATGCAATCCCACACACTGACCAGAATGGGATATTTGTCTGCATATTCAGCAGTTAGGATTTATGGGACCCTATGTGTCATATGTCTACCCAAAGTTGAGTGACGCAATGGAATAGGGCAAACACAAGTGCTCTGCGAGAGATGGGCACGGGAAAGAGAGAAGCCACAGGTACCATGAGTAAGTCCAGTCCATCAACATAACCACGGATGCAAAAAGTTAATTACAAAAACCGTATTCAGGAAGCAGTTATTATGAGATAGGGATTGGAGGAAGTAAATAGAGGGGCTTACTGAGGGGATGGGAATCCAGAGCAAATAATTGTGAGGAATCTGGGTAGCTTGGTAGGTATCAAAGAAAATCTGCAGTTGAGTAAAAATGCCTCAGGCATACGGGCAAGGAACCGGGCCAGAGCTTTAGTTCCTGGAAGCTGGCTTGAAAAGAATAAATTCAGATCCCAGTTTTAGAGGTATAGGTCCCCCAATATAAAAACAAGTACAAGATACAAAAGAGGACTCTTGTTACCATATATGAGGAACAAATATGGACCATGTCTCAGAAGTAGAGTAGAACTGAGTACCCAATCAGAGCTGGAGGCTGAGCCCCAAGTTATATCTCTTCTATCTTGAGTTAGGAAAATCCCTAAAGACAGGTCAGGCCTACAAGTGAGGCTGAAATTGTTCTGGATTTGGAAAACAGTGGTAAGTGAGGACTGGCAGCCAGGCAGAGATTTATATTGTGAGTAATGCAGGATGAAAATAACAATTGTCCATCAATGGTTAGAGAATCATCATGGCATAAGGCATTATCTGTGTCTTACTGATCAATCCTTTAGAATCACATTCTTTAAGAAATCAGATCTCCAGTGAATCCATTCTCCTTTTAGGAGAGTTTCTTTTTCTCTGGATTTTTGGGATTAGATTTCTATCAGGGGTCTTGAAGGCTAAAGTAATGACTTATTCAAGTTTCATGGTGAAAATTATCCTTTCCCAAATCCAATTACATTCCAGCTGGCAAATAGCACTGGCTGTCTCAAAACCCAAACATTTGAAAGAAGGCTTGAATTGGCCATCTCCCTGCCTCTTAGGTCTGAAACCTTTCTTAGATAGCAGGTTAGAAAACACATTTTTGGCTGGACAAGATAAATATATTTTTTTAACCATCAAATCTCTGAAGTCATGTAAAGAAGACCAAATAAGATACGGAAGGCACAAAAGTCATGGTAGTTCTAATTTATGTAATAATTATGTATCATCTGCAATGCTAAGACCAATGAAACCAAGGGTATGTTGTTTGTAAACTGTATGATTTGACTCTAAATATCAAACTGACAATTCATTTATTTTTAAGTTGGTTGATCACTTGATTGGATGGTTCAGTTGTCCAAAGGCTGGTTTGAATGGAGCTGTTGCTTCAACATTACATAGACACAGGGACTGGAAAGAAAAAACTGAAATTAACATGCTCACACTTAATCTTGACCTTGATTTTCTAAGGATGTCTCTCTTAGGTTTTGTAGGAAACACTGCTACAAGAAACCCTCAGCTTGAGACTCTACTGAACTAAACAGTTCACAGAGTCACTAACTCTGGCCCCTGATTTCATCATCTGTAAAATATAGATCGTAGTAACTACTACCAGGTTTGCCATGAGGATTACAGTAGGTGATGTACGCAAAGACATGCCAAACACTAGATACCCATTACATGGCAGTTATTTTTCCTATTCTTGTTATTATTAAGCTAAGAAGCAGAGATCAGAGAGACACCATACACCAAGAACATTGAGAGTGGTTGCCTGAAATGACATGGGTTTACAATCTGTAATAATTAGTGAAAGGAGTTAGGAGACAGTTGACATCAGTAGGAGTAAAATGTGTTCCTTTGGATACATCTGGAATTCAGCTGTGGAAAAAGTCCATTTCCTTCCTCCCTTTTAAGGACACCCACATAAATATCAGACAAGAATTAGCCCAATATCCTCTTTCCCAGGTCTCATATGGCAGCAAATCTTGGCTAGAGGTTTCCTGCTGGAGTTTCCAAACGTGTTTACCTGTATCCTGTTGGGAAAATATATCTGATAATATCCACCACTGTCTGAAATTCTTTTTTTTTTTATTCCAGCCACTGTGAGAGTCAGAGTTTGAGAGACTAGAAGATTAAAGGCAGTTTATTTATTCTCAGATTCTTTGCCTGCAATTAAATTTAATAAACTAGTATGATAATTTTATGAGAAATCAAACTTACTCATAATGTAAATTTATATTCCTAAACCCTTATGGAAGCATTTTATCTAACGCAAATATTAACCACTAATATAAAAATCTATTACATCATTTTATTTCTCTTTCCACCTCAATTTTTAAATGGATAAAATATTCTTTGTTACACTTTTCTGAAACTCTAAATTTATTGACTCATTCAACAAATGTTTATTGGGTGACTAATATGCCTTAGGCACTGTGGGATCTTTTTTCTCTGGAAACAACAACAGACAAAACAAATATCTTATCCTGTCCTCATGAAAATTAAAATCTAGCAAAAGAAAAATAAATGAAACAATAAATCAACTTAATATGGCAGAAAGAATGCTTTTTATTAAAGCTAAGAAGTGAGGAAAAGGAGGTGTTTTTCTGGTGGAGAGACTGCATTTATTTATAGAAATATTTTTACATGACCTTACTATCCCAGGCAATCTACAGATTCAATGAAATCCTCATCAAAATACCAAAGGCATTTTTTCACAGAACTAGAACAAATAACTTGGAAATTTGTATGGAAACACAAAAGACCCCAAATAGCCAAAACAATCTTGAGAAAGAAGAACAAAGCTGGAGATATCACACTCCCTGATTTCCCACTCTACTACAAAGTGACAGTAATCAAAAGAGTATGGTACTGGCACAAAAACAGACACATAGATCAGTGCAACAGAATAGAGAACCCAGAAATGAACCTACACTTACATGATCAATTAATCTATGGCAAGAAGGCAAGAATATACAACGGGGAAAAGACAGCCTCTCAAATAAAAGGTGCTGGGAAAACTGGACAGCTACATGCAAAAGAATAAAACTGTACCGCTTTCTCACAACATGTACAAAAAGAACCTCAAATGGATGAAGGACTTAAATGTGGAACCTGAAACCATAAAAATCCTGGAAGAAAACATAGGCACTATGCTCTTTGACATCAGTCTTAGCAATTTTATTTTTTGATTTGTCTCCTCAGGCAAGAGAAAACAAAAGAAAAAATAAACAAATGAGACTATATCAAACTAAAAAGGTTTTTCACAGCAAAGGAAATTATCAACAACACAAAAAGCTGCCTACCGAATGGGAGAAGATATTTGCAATTAATAAACCCAATAAGGGGTTAATATCCAAAATATACAAAGAACTTATATAACTCAACATCAAAAATACAAACAACCTGATTAAAAAATGGGCAGAGAACTTGAGAAGACATTTTTCTAAAGAAGACATACAGATGGCCAACAGACACATGAAATGATGTTTAACATCATGTATCAGGAAAATGCAAATCAGAACCAAAACGAGATATTACCTCACACCTGTCAGAATGGCTATTATCAAAAAGACAATAAATAACAAGTGTTGGTGAGGATGTGGAAAAAAGGAACCTTCAGGCACTGTTGGTTGGTATTTAAATTGGTGCAGCCCCTATGGAAAACAATATGGAGTTTCCTCAAAAAACTATAAGTAAAATTACCGTTGGATCCACCAATTCCACTTCTGGGTAATTTTCCAAAGAAAACAAAAACACTGATTAGAAAAGATATATGCACACCTGTGTTCATTGCAGCATTTTTTTTTTCTTTAACAATACCCAAGATATAAAAGCAACCTAAGTGCCCATCTATAAGTGAATGGATAAAGGAGACGTGAGATAGATATATATATATATATATATATATATATATACACACACACATATACACACACATACACATATAATACATATACATATATAAATATTATTCAGCCATAAAAGATATAAATCTTGTCTTTTGCAACAGTTTGGATAGACCCAAATTATATAGTGCTAAGTGAAATAAGTCAGACAGAGAAAGACAAATACTGTAGGATTTCACTTATATGTGGAATCTAAAAACAAAAAAAATAAACAAATAACAAAACAGGAACAGACACATAGATACACAGAACAAAGAGATGGTTGCCAGAAGAAAGGTGGGTGAGGGAGCTGAGTGAAATAGGCGAGGGAGATTAAGAGATACAAACTTCTAGTTACAAAAAGAATGAGTCATGGGGATGAACTATACAGCATAGGGAAGACAGTCAATAATACTGTAAAATCTTTGTATAGTGACAGATGGTAACTATACTTATCGTGGTGATCCTTTTATAATGTATAGAAATATTGAATCACTATGTTGTGCACCTGGAATTAACATAGCCGTTGTAGGTCAATTCTACTTCAATTAAAAAAAGAGAAAGAAATAGTAGGTTACAGGATTTTGTGTGACTTTCTCCTTCTATGTTTTGGATTCTGTATTTGAAAAGGGGGATAATAATACTACACCTCAAAACATTTGGGGAAAATAATTGAGGTAATACATATTTTAGGTGCTCATTTTAGTCCATTATCATGATGGTAATGTTAACATATGATGATGTAATGCACAATTATATGAATTTTTATTATCCTCTGAGTAATTCGCAGCATTTGTATAAAGTGATATGTATTGACTTAGAAACATTGTTATCCTGTTAGCCAGGCTCCTCTAGTTATGGGATATGGACAGAAAGAACTTAGCACACTTTTCATCTCAATTGTTTTTATTAACTTTTTAACTGAATTAATTATTCAAATGTTAATTGAACCTATTTTTTAAGACATTGTCTTAAGTGTTGAAGCAACTGCAGTGTTAAATCACCAACGGCCATTCCCCTTAAGCCACTTGTAAACTGAAGTGTGAATTATAAAGGTATAAAAATTTCCAAATTATAAAGCAATACACAGTCAAATGCCATAAGAAAGCTAAAAGAAAACAAAGTTAAATCTCAGAATAGGGTTAAGAAAGAGTGATAAAATTCTGGTAATTCATAGTACCTGACCTAAATATTTCTCTTATACATATAGCTGATTCACTTTGTTGTACAGCAGAAACGAACACAACATTGTAAAGCAACTTTACTCCAGTAAAAAAAAAAATTAACTTCTGAAAAACTTTCTTTTATTGTGAATACCTGGGCCCTCTATTAATGGGCCCTCCAGATGCAGAAATGATTGAAACAAGATTGCCCTTTGATAACTAAGCAGTAAATCAACTCATTTGACTGTAGCAAAAGTATGACATTAGTTCAAAGTAACATAAGAGCTAAAAATAGCATAAGTAGATCAAAAGAGGAATCAAAGGAAAAGGAGGCAAAAACCATGAAGTGGAAACAGTGTAGAAGTGAAGGGCAATCGTTAGCCTTTGTTTTCACTTTGAGTTTTTTTTATCCTCATGATTAAGGCACTCCAAATCTGGAAGTGGAGATAGCTTACCATAGTGACAATGATTTTAGCTAAAGATGGACCATAGCTTATCTGCTCCTATTGCCAAGAGAATCACATTGTGAGATGTACCACGTGATGCCTGAATCATCAAACTCCTTACATCTGATTCCATGTTCACAAAGCAACTTCTGATTAAGATTTGGCTTCCGGTGTACATCTGCCTACAGGGACTCACGGGGCTGATTATATAGACTTTGAGTATATCCAGTTCTCATAAAACTGTGCAGTAGCGTCTGATTACAATTTGGCATCCTGTTTATCTTTACTCTGCAAAGAAAATAAATTGGTTACATGAACTTGAGTGTCTCTGATTGTGTGACAGTGACTTCTCATTGTAAACTCAAAAATTGACATTGTTTTTATACACCAATCTCGTGATCTTGGACCATTTTAATCTATCTCAACAGATGTGTCTGTTCTTTGTGTGATGATGACAAAAGTAGATATATGAGCCTGCAATACTGAGATTCTGAGACATGGTACATTCAGTAGAGTATATACCTTTTCCTTATAGAAATGATAAGCCAGGATTTTGCTGTTGTGACAAGACCATGATGTTGCTTACGAGGATTTTCTTTTAGCTGAAACTTCAGTTCTATCTGGTTTAAGAACTTCTTAGCCTTTCCCAAAATACTTGGTAGAAGCCATGGTTTTTTTTTTTGTTAGAGCACAAAGTAATGTCCTGTAATTACAGTGGATTAAATAAGATAAAAAATTCTTTTCCTTAGATGCAACAGCCCCAAATTAGGTGGTTGGTCCAATGTGAGTAAATGTTTCCACTTCACAAGGTTATCCAAGGATCCAGACTTGTGCCCTGGCTCTGCTCTACAGAGGCTGGTTCCACTGTTGCCATTCTACATTTCCCACAGGAGGTGGGAAGGAGGCAGAAAGGGTATTAAGGTAAGCAACTATGTAGTTTTGTGACATTAAACTAAATTTAGCTAAGATTCAGTTCCTACTTTGGGCTAAGGAAAAGAAGTATACCTATTTGTAAGATTTTTCATGAAGATTAAGTAAGTTTATACATGTATATGCTTTAGCAAGAGTATCTGACTATATAGCAAGCACTGTATAAGTTATTATTACCCTTAGTTTATTGTTTTGAAATTGGGTTAATAAGAGGTTAATAATGAGAAAATGGACATGCATCTTTGAGTAAATTTCAAAAAGTAATATAGTTGTTACTGTTATATTTGGAAAAGAAGTTACAGGTGTTCTCGGTGAATTTAAGGTTCTTGCCTCGTTGAGAAAGAATTCGGAGACGAAGTGATAAGTAAGAAGTGGATTTATTTAGAGACAAACACACTCCTCAGACAGAGTGTGGGCCATCTCAGGAGGTTAGAGAGCCTCAAAATATGGTGTGGTTAGTTTTTATGGGCTGGGTAAACTCATAGGCAAGTGGGAGGATTATTCCAATTATTTGGGGGAAGAGGGCAGGGATTTCCAGGAATTGGGCCACTGCCCACTTTTGGGCCTTTTGTGGTTAGCTCTGAACTGTCATGGTACTGGTGGGTGTGTCAGTTAGCATGCTAATGTATTACAATGAGTGTATAATGAGGCTCAAGGTCTACTGGAAGACAAATCTTCTGCCATCAGGGACCCAGCTGGTTCTAACCAGTCTTTGTCATGGCCTAGGGCTGTATCATTCTTTTAAAGGTTGTGCCTTGCTCTCTTCCCTACTGTTTCACAGGTATCCCCCTCTTTTTGTAGGTTTGCTTTACACCACTTCGCTTTTATGAAATATCTGCATTAGCACCTATTTTCACTAACTGAAAGAAAGGGCATCCAAAGGGCATCTTCACTTTTACAAAAAACAAAAGGCAGAAAGTGAAAATAGTGTTCACCATTTGTTTTGCAGGGAGCTGCTATAGAGGCAGCACACCCCCCATGCAGTGAGAGTGGTCCCGCCAAGCTCCTTCCCCGGGGAACTACCCTCAGCATCTCAGCACTGAGCTGCCATAGCTTTAAGCTGTGTCTGTGGGCATTTGTGCTTTATCTCAATTTATTTTCTGAATTCGTTAGCAAGGGGTGTCCTAAGGTAATTGCTTATTCACTTTATGCCATTTTGGTTCAGGAAAGGTTTCATAGGAACTCTCTACTTTCGGATAGTGGGGGAAACCTGTATTATCACATCCTTTTTCATATATTATATAGGTTCATATATATATAATATATGTGAGGCTAAATTTAATGACTATTATCCACATATTCCCCATACATTAAGTTGTAATGTCTTTAATATTAGTGTTTTTACCATAAGTGATATTTATTTTTTTCTCTTACTGAATTTGTTACCTTTTTTTGCAAAAAGTTAACCCCTGCTTCCTAATGCTTTATTTCTCTTCCTCTTCTCCCTCCCTCTCTCTCCCTTTTTCCTTCTCTCTCCCTTTCTCTCTCTTTCTTTCTCAGTACACACACTTACACACACGCACATGTGCACAGTTGCACTGCAATACAGTCAGAAAAGGTATCTCAGATTTCTTTCAGGAATATTTATGATTAGGAATAAACTGGGGACTGACATGATTCTAAAGACCACCAGAATGATAAATGTAGTCAGAAAAATTGCTCTGGAAATTCTAGAATTTTTAGGATGTTTTCAAAATGGCATTTGATTGTATTTTGATTGTTATGTATTGTTAAGTCCATGAATATTTATCAAGCATCTACAATGAGCCAATATTTATGTTCAAGACTGGAATTCAATGGTGAGAAACATCTGGCAGTGCCCTTGCTCTATTGGAATATATAGTCTAGTGGGGATACAGATATTAATGAGAGAATAATACATAAGAAGGTGAAATTATAATCAATGGGCATAAAGTTTCAATCAAGCAAAATAAATAAGCTCTAGAGATCTGCTGTTCAACATTATACCTCTAGTAAACAATAATACATTGTACAATTAAATATTTACTAAGAAGGTCGGTGTTCTTTCCACAATTATTTTTTAAATTAACGTGTAAAACCTGACATTAGAGAAGTCCTATTTGCATTCCATTCCACAGACCATGCAAAGGCGCGGGTATTAAACGTAGATTGAAGGTTCAGGGACCTCTCTGAGGAAGGCCAACTGAGCAGAAATCTTAAGTAAGAAGAGGTTTTTTTCTATTGGTTTTACTTAAAGAATGCAAAGGAGGAATGAGGAAGAATGTTCCTGATGATAGCCTTGGGGTCAAGAAACATGTTGCATATTACCTTTTTTTTTTTTAACATCTTTATTGGAGTGTAATTGCTTTACAGTGTTTTGTTAGTTTCTGCTGTATAACAAAGTGAATCAGCTATATGTATACATATTTCCCCATATCCCCTCCCTCCCACCCTCCCTATCCCACCCCTCCAGGTGGTCACAAAGCACCAAGCTGATCTCCCTGTGTGTTGCCTATTATCTTCCAGATTGTTTTTTCTATGGTTATTTATACATAAGTACATATCATACTATATATTCTATTTTGTAACCTGGATGATAGACACTATCTATAAATACAAGGCCTTAGTTTCTTCAACTATAAGTTGAGGGGTTACACAAACTGTTTCCTTAAGTGTCTCTCAGGTTTAAAACCTAAAATTTCATGATTTTGTAAGTTTCCACAGATCATGCAAAAAAAAAAAGTCATATTGGAAGAACAACACATGTTAGATTCTTCTTCCACTAAATATCAAATGTAAGCTATAAGAGTACTGTTCAGTCATTATCAATATCTGACCATCAAATTAAAGCGCATTTTCCCAAAACATCTCCTGTTTTATGTCCTGTTCTCACATCCTAAACTCACATACAAATGCAACAATTCCTAATAATGAAATCAATAAATGCTTGGTAATTAAATTATAGCAATAAAAATAAAATTAACATAGGAAAATATGATAAATAAAATATATTTATTATAAATATAAAAATTAATAATCTAATTAAGATTGTGTGTTAAAAGAATGTAAGACCCACAAAGATAATTTCTGGGACTTTGGCAGAATTGAGAAGAAAATAAATTATTTTGGGTAAGGCAGGATAAACAATACTTTGTAGAAGGCAATTTTCATATACTATTTCATTTGATCTCCACCAATTCAGAGAAGTATGTACTGTGATTACTTATTTTAAAACTATGGACATTTTTATTCTGATGGATTATCTAGTCCAAAACAATGCTAAAATTCAGGAATTTAAACCCTAGTGAATCCTTGAACTGAATCAATTGCTGTCTGATTCAAGTATCTTCTTTCCACTTAATTCCTGCTTTGTAACCTACACTTACATTCTGAAAGTGTTAACTCCTTCTTCCAATATTCTCTTCTCCACTAAAGATTTTCATTTTCCTCTCTCATTAAAAATTGTTTTTTGGAAAGGAACAATTAAATCTCTATGTTTGTAACCAGAAGAACAATCAAGCAAATCTGTTGATATTGAAGTTCCATTAATATTGTCTCAATACCACCATTTCAAAAGACCAGAAAATTACCTGCATGACATGTGTTCATGTTGGTATACTTAAAGCCACACCCCTTGGGCAGCTGCCCAATCTACACAGATGTGCAAAAACTCACAAGGTCCACCAAGAAAAGTACCCAAGCCATCTCGATCAAGTTTAACTTTTGTAACCAGCTTTCCAGGCTTTCAGGGGTGATCTCTTGCCTTCTATGGATATAGTTTGACTAAAGCTTAACTAAATACTTGCTGAACAGAATCAGTCCCAATTTTTGACAGTTATAGGGGCCTTTCTGGCCCCCGAGATGATGATGATAAGCAGATAAGATAGATAGAGAGAGAGAGAGAGAGAGAGATGATACAATTTGCAGATCAATAAACTTATTGATTTGAATTGCTTGGCCATTATCACTACCATTGGCAGCAACAATATCACCTCCACCATGATCATCAACATCTTCAGCACTCCATAAATTTGCAGATCACTGGGTTATTTATAAAGTATCTTCATATATGCTATCTTGTTTTCTTTTTTACCCTGGTCAGTAATTACATAACTTAGTCAAGATAATATTTTCGTTTTACAGGGAAGGAAACTTATTCATGGTAGGTGAAACAGATTGTCTAAGTTTACAAAGATGAGTAAAATAGATACAACATAGTATAGCTAGCATAACATAGATAGCAAAATAAATTTTCTAGTTCAAGTCTTGTAACTCTAGATCTCATGCCACATGACATGTTTTAAAAATTATCATCTATATACTATTTATCTCCTTAATGTAACTACTCTATTAGAGACTTATTGTAGTTCCTATAAAGTTATTTATACTTTCTAAGTCATTTTAAAACTAACCTTCTCATGGTATGCTTTAAACGTCATTAGATATGTATTTATGGTATGGTCATCGTATGGTATGGTCATATGGTATGTATAGCCATCTTCTGATCCACAGCTATGTCCTTCTCTTATTGTCTTCAATTATTTTTGCAAATTATTTTGGTGTTCTAAGACCCACTTCCATATGATGGTGGTGGTGGTGTTCCTTCACACTTCCAATAAGCAATTCTGGGACACCAGCAGGGTGTCCAAGAATTCAATCCAATTCTGACACTACCAATCCAGAGACAGCATCAGATTCCACAGGTTATGTGTTCAGTAGCCTCTCCACCCACACCCACACACTTCAGACACCAGTCCCAAGCCCAGGTTGTTATTTATACTTCTGACCAACTGGTTATAGGTTTGAGGTTCTCACAACCCTCTCCTTGGGTTTAATTAATTTGCTAGAGCAGCTTACAAGACTCAGAGAGACATTTTGCTAACTAGATTATAGGTTTATTATGAAATGATATAACTCGGGATTAGCCAGATGAAGGAGATGCACAGAACATGGTGCAGGGAAAGGGTGTGGAGCTTTGATGCTCTCTCTAAGTGCATCACTCTCCCCCATCTCCACAGTCACCAGCCAGGAAGCTCTCTAAGCCCCATACTTTGGGGTCTTTATAGGCCTTCATTACATAGGCATGATGAATTACACCATTGGCCATTAGGGATTGATTCAATCTCTAGCCTTTCTCTCTCCCTAAAGGTCAGAGGGATGGGATTGAAAGTTCCAACCCTATAATCACATGATTGGATCCACTGGCAACCCGCTCTCATCCTTAAGTTCTTTCCAAAAGCCGCCTCATTAACATAACAAAAGACGCTTTTATTGTTCTTATCACTTAAGAAGTTCCAAGATTTTTATGGAGGTCTGTGCCAGAAGAGGGGACAAAGACCAAATAAGCATTTCTTATTATAAATCACAATATCACAAAATACTCCCAACTTTTACCACCATGTGATTGGCATCACATCCCCAAAACTCTCCAAATGTCCATGTGAAATAAATGTACTGGGGTCAAGTAAGACCTCCATGACATTGAATCTAGACTCTGTACTTTAATAAATCTTTAGCAACTTAAGTGAGGTTATACAAAGTCTAATTGAGAGTTACCTTGTACCTCCAAGTTAGCTGTCCTACAAATTCCATTGTTATCCCCTGGAAAAAAATTAATAAAAAGAAACCTCAATTAAATAGGGTTGGGAGACCAGAAGGGGGTGCTCTCACACCTTGTGAACATAGCAAAGCCCAACAGGAAGAAGAGATTCCTCTTCTTTCTTTGCAAGGACTCTGGCCAATGAAAAGCCATAGGCTCTTTGTTTAAGATAGACTTCCCAAATTCCTCTTCCTCTCTATAAAAACATTCTCCTTTGTGTGGAGGACTTACCTGTGTCTCATGGTTGCAGACCCCAAATTACAATTCTCTGCTGATCATGAATACACCTGTCTTTGCTGGAGAAATATCTGGCAGTCTATTTGTTTCTGGTCAACACCTTCCTGTAATTCAACATACCTGAGATCAGGTCATAGCTGCAAAGCTCTTTGTGAACTTACTCAGTGTGATTCTCCAAAAAATAGTAATAAATGTTGGGTTGTGAAAATTTAATAAGATAATCCATGAAAGCAATTAACACAATAACTTGACTATAGAAAGGAGTCAGTCAATAAGTAATAGCAACAATACTAAAATGATTAATAATAATTTATTTTTTCTTTTCTTTAGAATGAAGTAAATTTTGTTTCTCCCTATGGTTTTCTTCTTTGATTCTTATTTTGTCCTGGAATTCACATAAAACAAACCTATTCCATCTCTATGTATGTATAGACTGTCTATAGAGAACACTCAATAAATGTTAGCAGGTCACCTAAAATAAAAACAATAATAGCTACTAATAATCATGTTTTGTTTTGGTCTTTTTCTTACATTATGTAACATATTCATGACAGTCTTGTAAGATGCGTTATTGAATTAGGTTTTAACATGTGAGGATACTCTGGTCCAGAAGTTTTCATTTCAATAAGAAATGGATACAAGATTTAAGCCTGGACTGCCTGGTTGTTCCCTTCCCAATATGCTTTTCTATCTACCAGGTTAAGCTAGATTCCTGTTTCAGGGAACAAATTGCAAACACACACCCATCATTTTGTAAGCTGTAAATCTTGAGCACAAAAAAATTTTTTTAATTTATTGGTAAAATTTTAGGTACCAATGAGGATCAATGGGAAATGTATTTATTTTGAATAGAGTAATTTCTAGAATCTTTTAACTCATACAAAAAAGATATTAGTACTTCTAGACATACGTTTGAAGATGTTTACCATGTTTGAAATCTTGGAATGGATTCTGTTGATGTTACTGAAACTGGTTTAAATGGAGAGTTTGGGGTTTAGGGCTTTTACCAAGCAGCTTGACCAGCTGAAGGCAAAACATGTGTATCCAATATAATCTTGTAACATTTTGAAGACCTGGAATTTGAAGGTGACATTGCATATTTCACAAGTTTGCAGTTGCTAACAGCCACAAATGTTAGACACTCAGGAAGAGTACAGGTTGGATGTTTCAATACACCTGAATTCAAGGTGATAACAAATGCAACATTTCTTTGTTTAGCTATAAGATTTTGAACATGAATATAGTGGGCCACAAAGTTCTAGACTTGAATTTTTACCCAAGAGGATATATTACCTGGAAGTATGATGATTTAAAAACAATTAATCAGTGTATTTTTTGCTTGCTAGTTCAGTAAAAGTAAAGGAGTTAAATTCTTCCCGTAGGAGGATAAAAGACAATCATGTGGTTCTCTCTCCCTCCTCTTTGGCTCAGGCAGTTGTGATTACCTTTTCAGGATAACAATAGCAAGAATTGACAAAACAGACAGATATGCTGGAAACCCTGAGTATAAGGATCACTTTGGGCATGAAACACACAAGGGAGGAATGTTCTGGCACCATCACCACATGTGGTCACAATAACAACAGAGGGAAAAATCCAAAAAAAATTTTATGTATATTCATTATGCAAAATAAAATTCTGTTCTGAAATGTTGCATGGCTTCCATAAACAATTGTATTATTTGAAAAATAACAGAGCTACATGCCTCTGATTTATGTGAAATCTTGGCTTGGTTCTCTCATTTTGAAGAAGTTTTAAACTTTCCTTCATATTTAATTATTTAGTAAATTGAAGAATACCAAAGAAAGATTATTTTGTCCCACTGAGAAAAATCTCAATATTATGCAGTATATATTAGCTTCTCTTTTTTAAACAGAAAAACAGAAACAGATTTATAATTCTTTCCAATCTACCTCTCAAATAGCCAGAATGGCAAGAATCAACCTGGCAGAATGACAACCAAAATTGCTCTTCTAGTAGAATGTATATTCTGGGGTAAATACTGAAATAAACAAGAAAATATATAACTTCAAAGTTTTAAGCTATGAAGAAAATAAAATAATGCAGTGTAATAGAGAGTGGCTTTGGGTGTATTCATTTTCTATTTCTGCATAACAAATTGCTAGAATTCTAGCAATTTAATGCAGAACAATTTATCAACTCACAGTTTTCCTAGATCGGGAGTCTGAGCATGAGTTAACTGGGCCATCTACTCAAGGTCTCATCAAGCTGAAATCAGCATGCTAACTGGAGTTATAGTCTCATGTGGAGCTCAGGGTCCTCTTCCAAGCACATTCATGTTGATGGCAGAATTCAGTTCCTTGCAATTGTAGGACTAAGGTTTTTGTTTTCTTACTGGCTGTTGGCCAGAGGTAATCTCAGCATCTTGAGGCCATCCTGAGGTCTATGCCATATGACTCTCTGTGGACTCTCTCACAAAATGATTTTTTACCTCTCCCATAGAAACAGAAGAATATTTCTGCTTTCAAAGGATTTGCTTGATTATGTCAAGGCCACCCAAGATAATGGCCCTTTGGATTAATTTATAGTCAACTTACTAGGAGCCTTAATTACATCTGCATACTCACTTGTGCCAAACAACATGGCATAAATCATGACAGTGATATTCTAACGTATTCACAGGTCTTATCCACACTCAAAAAGACTGGATTGTACGTGGGTATGGGTAATTGTGGGTCATCTTAGAATTCTTACTATTTCAGTGCATAGTAAGCCCACAACTCTAACTAGCATAGCCAAGAAAGACTTCCTAGGGATGTCATATTTGAGTTGAAACTTGAATGTTGAGAAGCAGCCAGCCATATAATAATCATAGAAAAAATATTCCAGCAGAAGAAATGACTGTGTGAAGTCTCTGCTGTGGGAGATAACTTTGTAGGTATGGGAAACAGAAGGCCTGAGTGCCAAGGGAAGAAGGCTAAGATCACGGAGGAACTTGCAGGTCATGCAAACTTCAAATTTTAAGATAATTAATGGGCTGCATTACAAGATTCATATGAAATTCGAGTTCAGTAGGGAGCTCAATAGAAAGTATTAGGATGATTTAAGCAGTAAAGTACCATAATCTATTTCTTTATAAAATTTCAAAAGCTTTCAGGTTGCTTTTCATAATTACTTTATACATTTAGTAATTAAAAATGCTTGCAGAGTTCAATTACTTAGATGAAATGGAAAAATTCCTTGAAAGACAATAAATACCAATGCTCATGAAAGAAGATATAAATAACCTGTACAGCACTATATTTATTTTAAAAATTGAAATACAGTGAAAAACCTCACACGAAGAGAACTCTAGGCCATGCTGTTTTAATAGTGAATTATACCAAGTATTTAAGAAAGAAAAAGCACAATTCTTTAAAAATTCTTCCAGAAATTTGAAGAAAGAACACAACACAAATCTTTCTATAAGGATAGTGTTCTTTGAATACCAAAGCCAGACAAAGAAATTATAAGAAAAAAAAATTACAGATTTATATTCCGTATGAATATGCATCCAAAATTTCTTAATATAGTTTTGCTAACTTAAGTCAAATCATATATAAAAGGATAATACATCATGATCAAAATTGTTATATCCTAGTAATGCAAGATTGGCTTAATATTTTAATATTTGACTTCATCAATTTAATTAACCAGATTAACAGGCTAAAAAATATGATTATCTCAGTAGATGCAGAATAACATGTATCACTATCCAATATCTATTCCTGAAAAAAAAAAGTCTCATCAACCTAGAAATAGAAGTCACATTCCTTAGTCTAATGAAAGGCATCTATGAAAATCATATACTTCACACCACATTTAATGGTAAAAAACCCAAATGCTTTCCCTTGAAAGTTAGGAACAGAGAAGAATACTCAGTCACTTCTATTCAATATTGTAATAGATGTTTTAGCCAGTGCAATAAGTCAAGAAAAATATAATGACTTGGGTGTCTATATATGCAGAAAAAAAATGCTTGAATTCTTTTCCTTCCTGAAGATCACCAGCTTGCTTGGACGTGTTTGTATGACCTCAGTCTCCTTTAGAATAAGGTAGGCCTTGGTATCACCTCAATCATTTTTTTACTTCAATAGTTGAGGTAAAGGTGGAGGAGAAGGAAAGAAACAGGTGCATGGTAGATGACAGTGGCACCATTCTGATAAGCAAAGCACATTTACTTTCTTGTTTCCAGCAGCATGGCTGATGCACATCATTTAGTATTTCAAAGATACTTTATCTTTTCTCTCCTATTTAAAAACAACAAATGTTTTTGGGAGAAAAAGACACTATTTATTAAATGTAGACTGTATTACAAGTATTAGTATATAGAAGCTACTCATATTATTTTCAATAATTATTATTTTCAATCTTATTTCAACCTTATTTACTCATATCTATCCTACGACGTAGGCATTACTAACCCCAGATTTCATTTTCTAACATTAGTATGACAGAGATCATAAGTGGCAGAGCTAGAATTTGATCCCAGTTCCTTTTGACTCCAAGTCCCCTGCATGTTCTCTTACACAAACATCTTGTTACCCATGTCAATGTTCTCAGTCAGCTCTCTCCAGCCAAAGTTTTAAATATGTATAATTACTGCTTCTAATGTAGCTGTATTAAAGCAGTTTTGAAGTTAAATGAACTAGATAATATATATTAAGTCATATATGTGTGGGTTTTCCAATATCCTTCTTTCATTTTCAGCCTGAAATAGAATATTTGAAGGGTAATATTTTTATATTCCCTTGCTATTTCTATGCTGCGATTTATGTATATATATATATATATATATATATATATATATCTTTGGTCTGTGTTCTGCCTTTAATAGATTTGGAATACAATACAGAAAATATAAATTATACATTGGACATAATAATATTATAGAGCAACACAGGTGGCCTGGTGGATCAAACACAAGATTAAGTGTCAAGAAACTTGAGTGGAACATCTCTTGATATTTAATGCTTACTTTATTTCTTTTTTGTTCTTTTTTCTTTCTTTCATTTTCTTTCCTTTTTTGGTTTTAAGCTGCATAAGCCTTCTCTTCAGACAACTTCTTTAACTAATATCTTGGCTTTTTCCTTAGCTCCATACCTTAGCAAATCTGCCAGTAAAAACACTGTGACTTCACTCTTTGATTTTACCATGAGAACTCTTCATTTTCTCCTAAACATCTCCATCTTGGAATTGTCTTTCAAACAATCCTTGTTAATGTGAATAATTGACAAGGCAACAAGCATTATACCAGGCATTTAGGAAGATGCTAAATAAACTAAATAAATATTAGTTTTGCTTCTATTTCTATTACCTTGAAAATTTTATTTCACAGTCTTTTCTGTCACTGCGTTATGAGCTAAAGGAGAAAAGATAAAGAGAAACAATTGCTTTTAGCACTGACTACTTGCCCTCTGCTTCAGATTTTCCTCTTGTAAGAAGAGATATTGATGATTTTGAAATATATAGAAATAGCTTCATAGCCTAGGGTCAGTGGTCCAACTAATTGATTTAAAAGATATGAATGGATTTACTAAGGGTATATTGAGTACACAAACACTATATGTAATTTATTTCTTATAGAACTTACAATCCTTTTAGTTTCTATTATATGAATTTAACAGATAAAAGAAAAGAGAACCAGAGATTTAAAGAAAATCACCCAAATGAGTAAATGCCAATGCTAAAATTTGAAATTGGAGATTTCAAGTCTCTCTGACATCAAAAACCCTTATTAGTAACATGACATTTGGCATGTTGCTTTGAGCTTCAGATTTCTCAGTTGAAAAGAAAGGTGGGTGGTGGTCATTCATTTCATTCTGAAGTATTTATTGAGCTATTATATGCTAGACATATGCTAAAGATATAATAGTAAGCTAAGCACAGAAATGATGTGTAACCTTATAGGGTGACAAATATTAAAATAAGCATACTGAAAAATGAATAACCAGAAACTGATTTCAGATACTCTGGAAGATAGAAACATGATTCTATGTTTCATTCCTATGCACATAAGGAATGTTTGGAGTAGGGATAGAGGGGGAGAGGGTGGGCAATTTTCCCTTGGGAAGTCCTGAAAGAGAAAATAGTGGGAGCAGATGTTGGTGGTGAGAGGAGCATGGCTTTTTCAAGGACCCGAGTTTTGTCATTGGTACTGGATGGAGTGTAAGGGAGATTTCCACAACAAACTCTTTCTAACCAATGCAGTTGTTCTGTGGTTTAAAGTCAAACAGGAGCAAGGCTAGCCAGGGGAAAGTGCTTTGTAAATTAGGAATCACTATGTTAACATGAAGGTTTGTGGAAGTTTTGCTGATTTCTTATTTTAAATGACTAGAACGTTTCCCCCTAACTATTCTTAATGTCTTAGCATAGAGTGGAGTCTTTTCGTGGCATAAAAGTGGGGTTTATGGAGGAGCTTCTGTTTCAACAGTGACAGAGCTGGAGACAATTCTCAACAGACGTTAGCTTAACTCCTGGGGTGAAAATGTGCTTCAAAGCATCAAATATGCAGCCTCTGGCTGTTTCTAAAGAAGCCACCCAGAGACTGACAATTCTGCATTTGTAGTTTGATTAAACATAAATGTGGGCTTCTTAGCTGAAGTGGGGAGAGTCAGAGAAACCCAGGTTGTTTCATGAGCCAAAGGACAGAGGAGAATTCTCCCCACTGGAGAGTGAAGGAAGCAGTGGAGAGAAACATATAAGCTGGTGACTGATGGGTTGGTAGGTGAGTGGTCCTGCAGCAAAGACAATAAATTTCCGCCTGGGAGTCTTGCCCACCTTCCTCCCAGGTTTGCTTTCTAGTGAGGACTGCACCATACCCTCTTTCCAATGCAAGATATGGGGATAGTGACTCATCTCCTTCCCGATCAAAACTATTTTCTTTTACTCAGAGCACCTAAGAACAACTGCTTGCTGAATACAGCTTCCAAATATGTATGTAAATGTTCTTAAGACTCCTGGCTTGACTGTGTTGGGGGTTTAGGAGTCTACTGTCAGGTACTGCGTGAAGTGTTTAATGTTGCTTCTGAAGATTGTTATCTCTTGATTTAACCTGGTGCTCTGTAAAGGAAAGGCAGCACGGGGCCTGGTGACATGCATGGGCAAGGGGCTATTGCACTGGTGCTACCACTGTGGTTCATTTGTCACCAGGTAAGCTATTTATCAACCACTCAGAGCCTCAGGATCCAGCTCTGTGAGACGTTTAACCAGAAAATTCCCTTCTAGCTATAAAAATATATTCCTTATTTAGATTATTTAATTTTAGGTTTAAACTAAAAGAAAACAAGCTATCTAAATGATCATGAATGTAACAGGTAAGGTTACCCTTTTGTAATGAAAAAACACCTCCTAACTAAAGTTCATATGTTGTTACATCAGAGACAACCTGGTTTCTGAGGATGAGCATGGGGGAAGCAAAAATAAAAACAGACTGGGGTGAAAGTAACAAGACCAGGTTCTAGAACTCTGCTGCTGGTAAGCTGTGTGCTCCTTCATCTCTGGTCCTTGACCTGGCTGAGACTGTTTCCTCATTTGAGAAATCCTATCTTACCTTTTTTTAAAATTAATTTTTATTGGAGTATATTTGCTTTATCTTGTTGTATTAGTTTCTACTGTACAGCAAAGTGAATCAGCTATACATATACATATATCCCCTCTTTCTTAGATTTCCTTCTGATTTAGGTCAATTACACAGAGCATTGAGTAGAGTTCCCTGAGCTATACAGTAGATTCTCAATAGTTACCTATTTTATACATAGTATCAATAGTGTATATATGTCAGTCCCAATCTCCCAATCCTATCCTACCTTAAGGACAATATCAAGATAATAATCAAGACGTATTTCTGCAGCATTTGACATTCTAGAAACTCTTCCTCATTTGTAATCTCAGTTCCTTCACACACCACCTTTCCAATGAGGATGGGAATACCCAGGTACGGGAAAGTTACAATGTTTCCCAGGTAACAAAATCTCATTGTCCTCATGGGGCAGATGTACACCCTAACACAAGCTCTTCAGTGAAAATGTGTCATACTCATGTAAATATCTCTTACTGCTCTAAGATAAGAAACTGTTCAATTTGCCCATGAGAAATGAAGGTGAGGACCCCAGGGAGGGGAACAGTGACTTGCGGGGTGCGGTGTGGTGAGGCTGATCCATGGTGCCTATGGGTCCCTGTACACCACCACTACACCTCTATTCCTCCTCCTATATCAGACCCTCCACCACGCATGCTACTGTCCATTATACCTCCCTACTTGGGACCAGAACCCACCTCATCTGTTTTATCCTCTCCACATTTTTTTTCTTAGCAGCTTATATCACTGAGACTTCCAAGGCCCTTGTTAGAAGGAGGTAGTTAGGGATAGGGGACTATAGTCATTGTAAGTAACATGGTCAGAACCTATGCTTACTTAGTCCATGGACCATTATCCCTACTCGGTGCACAGACTTCTATTAAGCAATGCTTGAAGAACAGATAAGGTCATGATCAAGGTCATTGATGCTGGAAATAAGTTGCTGAAATTAAGGGTCATGCAATATAATTTAAAAAGTTTCTTATATCACAAAGTCATTGAAAATGCTAATAGTAATGGACAGATGCAGGAATTATAGAGCTGCAACCATGAAGATTGTGACTTTGCATTCCTGCTATGTATCAGGTTAGACAATCTTCATTCATTCATTCAAAAGCCCTTTGTAGATCATATTCAATGTGTCAAGTAATGTGCTGGGGGTTTTAAGAAGAAAGACATAGGCTCTGTTTTGGGGGAGTACAGACATTAAGTATACATGACACATGTGTCCCTACTTATACTTTCATTCTTCTGGCAGACCTCATGAGTCACAGCACAGTTGCACTCATAAACTATCTCAGCATAGTGTAACTGATTTCAGGCTTGGTTTGAGTGGTAAAACTATTTCTTCTAGTGACACTGCAGAAACATTCATGAATATATCACTGAGCTCCTACACTGTACTTGAAGTCCACTAGAATGCCCAGTTTCTGCTACATGAATATACACACCAAGAAAGGATAAGTTCCACTATCAATATTTTATTTTATTTTATTTTTCCTTATCAATATTATACTCAGCTTTCTAAGTGGATTTCTCTTCAAATGCTCAGTTTCTGACATTTCTAGTGCCCTTCACATTGGGAAGTTTGCAAATGATTTTAAGGAAGAGTTGCATGGATATTAAAGACAAGCTTTTTGCTTCTTGTATGAGGATAGCAATCTCTTCCCACTCAAGCATGTCTTCAGTGAGAATTTATGAAGTGCTTTGTGCCTATTGGACACAGCAGATTTTGCGACAATGAGAAACCATTTTTGACCTCAGTTTAATGGAAGAGACATGTATGAAAATAAATACCAATCATAATAAAGCAAAGATAGAGGAATGTACAAAGCTCTAGGAGAATCCAGGGGAGAAAAAGATTAATTCTGCCAGTGAGCATCATAAAATGCGTTTAAAAGGAGGGATATTTGAGCTGGATCTTGAAGGGTAAGTGGAGTGCTGTAGGCTGAGAGGATGAAAATAAGCTTCCTAAGAAAAGGAAGAACAGGAGATCCAAATACACTGAGGTTTGAAAACACATCATGCAAAATTAAGGGTGATAATATAGTTTGGGCACAGATTATGAACAGACTAGAATGCCAGGTTCATAATATTATAAATGAAAGAGCAAATAATATCCCTGACTTGTTTACTAACATTATTTCCAGTTTGTGTATTTTCTAGGCTGATTAAATGTCCACAAGCCAAGGAACTATTGGTTTCTGCCACTAAATGAGCTGGTTCATCAACATGGGAAATCTTTTGTGACCTCCCAGAAGGAAAAGGAAGAGAAGGAAGGGAGAAAGGAAGGAGGAAAGGTAGTAGGGAGGAAGGAAGGAAAAAAGCAAAGAAGGGAGGAAAGGAGGGAGAGAGGAAAGGAGAGAAAGTGAGAGTGAGGGAGATCGAGATAAATTGTAACTGAGAGAAAAGAAAAAAGGAGAAAGTAGAGAGGGAAAGAAAAAGTAAGAAATCATTTGGGTTCACTGCCAACAAGAGTTAGGAAAGCTGATTTCTTAAGATAAACTGAAGTAAAATAAAATATGCTCCATATGTTGAAACTGTATACTTAGTTTGAGATAAACAAAAACATGTTTGGAGAATAGCTGCCATAATTAAAAAGAAATTAAAAGAAAGAAAGAAAAACCATCTGGGGATAAGTACATATTTAAACTCACACACACACACACACACACACACACAAACACACAGTGATTCCAAAACTTGAAGTTTTTCTTGATTTAAGTAAACTCTCTTGTTGCAAAAGGGCATTGCATCAGTCTTTGCCCAAGCACCAAACAATTTATGTTCCACACTGGAGCTATACAGAGCTACTCAGCATTACTCAAACACCAAAAGACCTTTCAAAATCCTGTCCTTTGCTCCTGCTTTCTTCTGTGCTATAAACACACATACTCCCTTTTCTCTCTGGCTGACTCCGACTTCCTCCTGAGTGCCCAACTCAAATGTCAGCTTCTCCCAGCAGAGTGCCAGACACATGGCAAGGTTGATAATGGCTTCTTCATCTGTGAACTTTATGCATGTGTATAAGTTTCCTGTGGCTGCCGTAACAAAATACCACAAACTGGGTGGCTTAAAACAATAGTTTATTGTTTAACAGTTCTGGAGGCTAGAAGTCTGAAATTTGAGAGTCAAGATCAGGTTTGGTTTCTTCTGAGGACTCTGAGGGAGAATCTAGTCCATGACGTCCTCCTAGCTTCTAATGATGGCTGGCAGTCTTTTGTATTCTTTGGACTATAGGTGCATCACTCCAATCTCTGCCTCCATCTTCACACGGTGTTCTCCCTGTGTCTCTGTGTCTTCACATGGCCATGTTCTTATAAGGACACAAATCATGTTGGATTAGGGCCCCACCCTATTCCAGTATGACCTCACTTTAATTTATAAGACACATCTGCAATCACCTTATTTCCAAATAAGGCCACTTTATGAGGTACTGGGGGTTAGAACTTCAGCATGTCTTTTGAGGGACACAATTCAACTCATAACAACAAGACACTAATATAGATATAGTTTCACTGAAGATGTATGCATGTCTGCATCCCCAATCCCTAAAGAAGTTGATAAGAAACTCCTTTGCAAGGATTATATATATATATTTTAACCTAGTGTTTACAAACTAGCATAGTCAATTTAGTAAATTCATAGCTCATGTCTTCGAAATTGAATTACATTTTGAAAATTATGGACAGAGTGTTCCTGATTAAAGCTAAAAGGAAGTTAAGAGGTAGTTAAGTCTACACTTGAGGGGAAACACACAGCACATGGTGACACTCTTGTCATTACAATTCCAGACAGAGATTTCTACCTCTACAGTGGGCAATGTGGCAGAGGAGAACTGTTGCCTAGAATAACCTAAAGGGATGAGCATCTGAGAATGAAAGACCCATGTTCAAATATAGTTCTCTCTAGGTAGCTATATAGTATTGATACTATCACTTCTCCTCTGTTTGCCTCAGTTTATCCTCCAAAGATAAAAATTAGACAAGAGAGTGACTTTAAAATTTAAAGATGTCTAAGAACTCTTTTTTCAAATGAAATTTTCTCAAAGCCCCAATTTAAATAGCAGTTCTTTGTGAAGCTGCCAGAGATCAGGTGAAGAAAGTGAGCCTGGAATGCCACTGGATTAGTCATCCCCAAGGAGTCTCCACAGAAAGCTCTAAAGAATTCTGGAAACATAGATCTAAAACTACTCAGTCAGATGAAGGTCCAGTTCATATATAGTCATAGACATAGAGGGTCATCCACTAAAAAAAGAAAAGAAGGAAGAAGAGAAGGACAAGGAGGAGGAGAAGAAGAAAAAGAAGCAGAAAAAGAAGAAGGAGAGGAGAAGAAGAGGAGGAAGAAGAAGGGGAGAGGGAAGGGGAAGAGAAAGGAGAAGGAGAAGGGGAAAGGTAGAAAACTTATTAGAAAATAAGCTGCTAGGGAGGAAAATTGTAAGGAGAACCAAAGATCTTGGACAAATTTTTCATAGCCATAGAAAGGCATTTCAAAGCATCCTCCCAATTTTATCTTTGTAGTCATATAGTAAATTCTAAATTAGGTTAGCCATATTTTTTACAAATAATGAGTTCTTCTGGAGCAGGCTCATTTGTGTTTTAACCCCCCAGTACTTATTCACTGTGCAGGACACATGATGGGCATTGTAAATGTTTGCTGAATGAATGAATTAATGCATGTCTCAAACTGTTTTAAAATTTTCAGGTAATCTTGGAAATGTATCAGGATGAGAGTAGGCATAATTTGAATGTCAGTATTCTATTGAATTTGTATAAGAGAAATGAAATACTGTGGTCAAATCTCTAGTGGCTTTATATTCCAGATTCAACACAGTTGTGAAGAGGGAACACAGAAAATAGACATTTTTTCGAAATTGTCTTGGAAATTAGCCCAAGAGCCAAATGTTTTACTTATTGGTATGTTTCTTATCTCAGACCGTAACTAGTAAACATTTCAGATCACACATACACACAATGTTTGTTTGTATTTACTGTAATTCCCTATGCAACTCCAGATGCTTGGACCATTTAGGCATCTAATACATGTTTGATGAATTAAGGAATAAATGAAGGGACACTTGAATAAAATGAGCTAAGATTCTGACTTCCATTAGCAAGCTGTTACCAGTTTTCATTGGCCTAGTTTAAATGTAGTCCATCCATTTGGAAAAAAGGAATGGAAAAACATGGTACAAAGAACTGATCTGTCCAATGCTTTTTAATCAATACTTAAAATATAATCACTTGTAAAACATTTCGTACTGCATGAGGTAGAATACTGGGTTTTGGCTCCGGGCTTGTCCCCACATTACTATGTGAGATTAAGTTTTTGGCTAAGAAGATTGAGCTTGGTCTCACCTACATTAATATATTCTGACTTTATAGAACAAAGATGAGATTTTCTTTAGGTCTGATATAGTCCAAGATGATTCTGACATGATTATATATGAGGTTGGACCATTACAATATGTGTACATCCCAGGCAGCCTTTTGATTTGGTATCTTTGGTAGGCAGGCATCATCTCAAAGTTTTACTTTAAAGAAATAAAATTTTGTCTCTTTGATTAATTTCTAGGGAAAGTTGTAGAAAAAAATTCACCCTCTGTGCCTCAAGCAACACACCTCTGGCTCCATACTTATATTGCACCCTATTTTCGAAAGGTCTGCAATTAAGTGGAGACCTTCTTCTTTTTTTTTAATTAATTAATTTATTTATTATTTATTTTTGGCTGTGTTGGGTCTTCATTGCCGCATGTGGGCTTTCTTTAGTTGTGACGAGCAGGGGCTGTTCTTTGTTGCAGTACGCGGGCTTCTCATTGCGGTGGCTTCTCTTGTTGCAGAGCACGGGCTCTCGGTGCACGGGCTTCAGTAGTTGTGGCATGTGGGCTCAGTAGTTGTGGTTCGTGGGCTCTAGAGCACAGGCTCAGTAGTTGTGGCACATGGGCTTAGTTGCTCTGCGGCATGATCCTGGACCAGGGCTCGAACCCGTGTCCCCTGCATTGGCAGGTGGATTCTTAACCACTGTGCCACCAGGGAAGTCCAGTGGAGAACTTCTTCTTACAAGAAAGTTTTATTGGGTATTATTTGAAAGTGGAACATGAATGGGAGTGGTAAGGGATTGCACTTACAGCTCCTGTAGCTTATCAAACATTTTTTCCAACTATATACCATACTGCCCTGAAAATTCTGGCAAATTAAGCATTCTCTACCTCCTGACACTTCCCACTCACTTTGTAAATTATTTCCCTGATTGATGTCAGTGTGACACGCCATGTTGGATCACGCATTTATACAGCAGCTTAAAACTCACAGTGCTTTCATTGGCCTTATGTAGATAAAGTCTCCAGATCTTAGTAGAATTAGCTGGTGAGATTGATTTCTACTCATTTTTCAAGTAGGGAAATTGAGTCTCAGAGCTTTCACGATTTATGAAAGGATAGATAATAAAAATGGATGGAATAGTGCCTTGAATCTGAGTATTTGATTTCTAGTTCAAGGCTAATTCACTATACCATAGTGCTCTAATGAGCGTTCAAGAATCAGATTTGCAAAAAAAAAGAAAACTCAGCTTTACTTGTTCATACATTCTTTCCTTCAACGTATTGACTGAGCATCTATTATTTGCAGGTATTGTGTCTGGTGTTGGTGTTCTAATGGGAATCAAGCCAAAACCCTTTCTTTCATTGAGTTTACAGTAAGGGAGAAAAAGATATAGACAATTGCAAAGCTTACTAACTCAACCAGAAAAGCAAATAAACAAACACAGTCACTAATTGGAGGGACTCATCACTTTTGCCACTGTTAGGATAAATCAAGCAAAAGAAAGATAAGCTTCATCTGTGGATTGTAGTCCGCTAGTAGAAATTGTGTTTTCTTCTGATTTAATTCACTGGCCAACTGGAGAAAATGTAACACACTAGCTGTAACCTCACCAGACTGTCATTTAGTGCAAATGAACCATATAGTAAGTCAGTATCAGGGCCTGGGAATAAATCAGTGTGGTGAGTTGACTTTTCTGCTTGGAAACTTTTATTTCCATAGGATTTTCAATAACAAAAGAACAGGATGCCTCTAGAGTACCAGAAGTAAGGAAATTTGGATGACTACACAAAAATTACTGCATAGAATGACTCTTTTTCAAGGCACCTACTGATAAAAGAAGTTGTGTTCATCCCTGCTCTTTCAATATCGTGTCCTCCAAATTGTTCTCCCATAAGAGACATCAGGAGTTTCCACATTTCACAGTTTCAACTTGACCGATTCCTCTCTTATTGATAATTCTTAAACCAGTGCAGAAACTACTTGTAATCATTGTAAGTATTCAGGGAAATAAGGAAATGGTGGCAAATACTTCCTCCTAATCAGAAGGAACTATCTAAAGAAAGTATAAAGAAGACAAAAATTGGAAGTTATTACTTGGATTGCTACTTGCAGTTGTTTTATTTTACTCAGCTGGAGTAAGTCCAGTCATAGGAAAGAGCAAGCTACTATAATGGGGAAAAGAACATTTCAGAATTTTATCAGTACTGGAACATGAAACATGAATGGAAGAATTTTAAAATGATATGCTAACTCAGAAAGATGCCCCAAATCCCAATCCTTCCCTCCCTCACACCCTTCCCCCTTGGCATTTGGGATTAGCAGATGCAAACTAGTATATATAGGATTTATAAACAAGGTCCTACTGTATAGCACAGGGAACTATATTCAGTATCCCGTGATAAACCATAAAAGACAAGAATATGAAAAATAATATGTATATATAACTGAATCACTTTGCTGTATAGCAGAAATTAACATAACATTGTAAATCAACTATACTGCAATAAAATAAGAAAAAGAAAAACAACCAATACCACTGTTAAGGACAAGACGTGGTTTATCATCTAACTGAGCACAGTAAAGATATCCTAGGGATCTCTGAGATTATTCATGTGGTTGATTCCCCAGATAGATGCCTTTGTGATTCCAATTTTAGTATATGTGCTGAGCCAGCACTTCCTTTGTGATTCCAAATGGACAAATGTTTATCTTCACTGAGCTTTTACATAGTGGAACTGATATTCATCAACTTTTCTTCCTTCTGGGCTATGAAATAGAACGTGCAGTACTTTGGCAGGCTGCAATAAAAGACTAGCTTGATTGATTTATTGGATTTCTTAGGTTTGATTTTTCACACAGTGATTTGGGCCGTTTGTCCTTGAGATAGTTGGGCACTTTTGAGAAAGTCCGCATTGCAAGATTATATGTTTGATTGACCAAACAGTAGAATATTAGAGGCTGCAGTTGACAAAATTGGACTATAGTTTGCTGCAAAGTCTTGTGTGGATGTCAGAGCCAGTCCAGTGTTTCAGAAGCAGATGAAATTTGCAGGTAGCCTCCATGGTCATCCCAAGTTTCCAGAATGGTTATGCACACACCCTTCTCATGGAAATTGAGCTGAGCACTTTGATTGATTCTTACCACTGGCTCTCTGTAATTGCCTACTGCTTTCTGGACCAGACCCTCAATTACTATTCAAACTTGGCATGAAGCATTTTCTTGAAGAAGCAGAAAAAGAAGACCTAAATATCACTGTTAAAAAAATGGATACTCTTCCCATTTAAAAACAGGAGCAAATGCCATTAACATACAGAGTTGAGAAAAAAGACTGGAAGTTGATTTGAAATGTTTGAGTCACAGGACGTGTAGAATGCAGCAATCTATCATTTTTATATTACTTTATTAAAAATGTTTGACATGAAAACAAAAGTAGATAGTCTGGGTCAAGCCATCTATGTTACAGGCGTTAACTAAATTCCTCTGATGTATTTATTTTTTATGAAACACTGATTATTTTAATCTATTTTAAAATTTTTCAATGAGAAAAATGTCACAGAATAAATTTATATTACACTTTAAAAAAAGTATTAATTGCATCTCTACTGTGTGCAAGGGATTACTCTAAGCCTGTGGGGAAAGTGACCCAGAAATCAATCCATCCTTGCAGAAAGCCTGTTACTCAGTCTCTGAAAAATCAAGCAGCTCAGTCTTTAGCCTCCATTTGGAGGATGCCATGCACCTGGCTCGAGAGTGGAAGAGAAGCTAAAGATACCTTGGGGTATTGTCTTGATATTTAAGAAAACATTCAAAATTAGGTCTTTTGCTCAATTAGCAGACCACCTCAATGAAAAGATACTCCTTCAAGTGAACATATTTACCACTTAATTAGAGATCTTACCAGAACCTGTTTTTCCTTATGTCTTTTGTTTGCCAAATTCCTTTTGCTTTACTTTTCAATGGATGGTAGCTATTCTCTCACAAATGCTGTGCCCAGAGTGGGGAAACAACATTCCTACACCTTTTCTTTATCTTTCTATGCTTAATTTTTTTAACAGAACTTCTTTTTTAGAGCAATTTTAAGTTCACAGCGAAATTGAATGGAAAGTACAGAGTTTCTATTGTGTCCCCTGCTCCCCTCTCCCACATACTCCCTCCCCTGCCATCAACATTTCACACTGGAGGGGTATATTTGTTATAATCAATGAGCCTACACATCATTATAACCCAAATCCACAGGTTATATTAGACACGCTTATGGTGTTTACATTCTATGCATTTTGACAAATACAAAATGACACGTATCTACCATTATAGTATCGTATAGAATAGTTACACTGCCCTAAAAATCCTCTGTGCTCTGTCTATTCATCCTTCCCGGGCCCCCAACCCCTGGCAACCACTGATTTTTTTACTGTCTCCATACTTGTGCTTTTTTCCAGAATGTCATATAGCTAAATCATATAGTATGTAGCTTTTTCACTTAGTAATATGCATTTAAATTTCCTTCATGTCTTTTCACAGCTTGATAGCTCATTTCTTTTTAGTGCTGAATAATATTCTGTTGTATGGACGTACCACAGTTGATTTATCCATTCATTTACCGAAAGACATCTTAATTGCTTCCACATTTTGGCACTTATGAATAAAGCTGCTATAAACATTTGTGTGCAGGTTTTTGTGTGGACACAACTTTTCAACTCATTTGAATAAATACTAAGGAGGGTGATAGCTGGATAGTGTGATGTAAGATTATGTTTAATTTTGTAAGAAATTGCCAACCTATCTTCTAATGTGGCTGTACCATCTGGCTTTCCCACCAGCAATAAATGCGTGTTCCTGTCGCTCCACATTTGTGTATTGTTAATGTGCTAGATTTTGGCCAATCTAATAGGTATGTAGTGGTATTGCATTGTTGTTTTAATTTGTAATTCCTTAATGACATATAACGCAGAGCATCTTTACAAGTGCTTGTTTGCCATCTGTATATCTTCTTTAGTGAGATATCACTTCAGAGATTTTGCCCTTTTTTTTCTTTTTTTTTTGCGGTACGCGGGCCTCTCACTGTTGTGGCCTCTCCTGTTGCGGGGCACAGGCTCCGGACGCGCAGGCTCAGCAGCCATGGCTCACGGGTCCAGCCGCTCCTAGGCACGTGGGATCTTCCCGGACCGGGGCACGAATCCGTGTCCCCTGCATCAGCAGGCGGACTCTCAACCACTGCACCACCAGGGAAGCCCGATTTTGCCCACTTTTTACTCAAGTTTGTCCATTTTCTTATTGTTGAGTTTCAAGAGTTCTTTCCATATTTCAGATAACAATCTTTAAAAGATATGTCTTTTGTAAACATTTTCTCCCAGTCTGTGACTTGTCTTCTCATTCTCTTGATCTTTATTTTTTATATATGTTTTCTATGTGTAGAGGAAACATGGGTTTATTTACGAAATTTTGGGTAATATAGATAATTTATATGGGAAAAGTGATACATAAAATGTCCTCCGTCGTAACTGGCTTGTTATCTGGTCTATCACTAAAGGACCCTCAACTTTACAGGAAGCCAAGTAATGTTTCCTTCAGGCAGGACAGACACACAGACAAACTAGGAGCTCTCAGAATAAAAAAGAATATTCCTGCAACTATAGGGTAGGTCAGGCTAAACCTGGAGAAGTAAACTGAATAATTATTTGTTCTTAATATCTATAGGCAAGCTGATAGAGACAATTAGATATTTCTGGCACACAAATTATTACCCCAGAGGACATACAAAATCTCCAGAAAAGGAGTCATTTTTGACTCCTAGTGTACTTTAGGACTATTTTATTAACCACACCCTAGGAAGTTCTTCATGTATTATCAGCAGTTCTTAACTGTGCTCATGTAAATAAAGAGGCAAGTAAAACAAAATACCAAATGAATCATACTGATTCAGAAGATTGTCAAATTAATGAATGCTGTGAAATCTTTGCCTTGAGACAAGAACTTGAACACAAGCAGAACTAAGATCTGACCCTGCTCTCATAGAAGTCAGGACTCCACATACTATGTCAGAGAGAGAGAGAGAGAGAGAAACATTTGCACTCTGAGACAAACCAAAGCAAAATAAAACAAATAAAATAAGCACACAGAAAAGTATTATTCTGTCAATCACTAGCTCCAAAATAAATACAAACTTGAACTTTTTCCTACAATGTTAATTAAACAAACATTACCCTTGTAGATATAATAATTATGTGAAAAGAACTGCTGTTTTTTCCCTCCATGAAAAGAAAATCAATAATCTTTGTAATCCTTATAAGATCTTTTTTCCTTTAAATTTTATTTGTATTAAAAAAATGTCTGACATCTTCCATGTTACAATTACAAAATTAAAACCAGTATTTAAAAATAAAACAGAATTGAAATAGTACAGACCAAAAACAAGTGTCTGGCACAGGATCCCAAGCTATTAACTTGACAACATGTTTCTTGAGCACCTTTGCCATACTAGGCACTAGGAATGAATCTGTGAACAAAAATACAGTGACAAAAACATAAGGGGGTGAACATGAAGCATGATGACATTTCACATCAGATGGTTAGAGAAAATCTCTCAGATAAAGTGAGATCTGAGCAGAGATGTGAATAAAAGAGAAAGTTAAACAAGCAGAAACCTGACAAGAAGATTTCTAGTACAATGAACATTCAAATCCCTGAGGAGTTTGCCATATTGAAGGTACAGCATAGAGGCCAGCATGGCTAGACCAGAGTGAGAGAGGCTGAAAGTAGCTTGAGATGGGCCAGAGCCAGATCACATAGAACTTTGTAGGTCATGGCCAAGATTTCAGATTTTCTTCAATTTAATGAGAAGCCATTGGTACTCAACAAATATTTGTAATTGATTGGAGCAATAATATATCAGGGGGGAAAAAAGCTCTTAGTGTTGATACACATTTTCAATGGTCATCTAATCCAAGATTTCTCAGTCTTGGCACTATTGACATTTTGACCTAAACAATTGTTGTAGAGGCAGTGCTATGCATTGTAGGATGTTTAGCAACATCTCTGGCCTCTATCGCTCCATGGCGGTAACATACTTCTTCCAACTGTGGCAAACAAAACTGTCTTCAGACGATGACAAATGTCCACTTGCCGCAGTTGAGAACCACTGATCTAATCCAATCCATTTTACAGACTGAGTAGCTGTGAGGTTAAATCACTTACTTTAGAAAAACAAAGTCAGTTCTACCATTAAAGAAGAAACTAATAAAATTAGACACACACACATGCACACATATATGTTTTTAAACACATATAAAACACATCATCTAGTGTTTTCAACTACCTTGTGAGAGTGTTACCTTTATTCCCATGTATAGATAAATCACTTGACCCTCAGAAAGGTGAAGTGATTTGAAGTCCACTCGTGGCTTGAACTCAGATCTCTAAATTTCTGTCTACTTTAGTACTAAACTGTCAACTTAGGATGCATTTGAGAAGACAATAACAGAAGCTTCCTTGAGTGTTTTAGCAGAGCGTCATTCAATGCCAATTCAAGAGATTGGGAGACAGGGACCCCTGGTCGTCCAATCCCACTTTACTAGAAAGGAGAAATAAAAAAGAATTGGAAAGTTAATGCAAATTCTCATTTCCATTTGTTTAATCTAAAAATAGTACGAAAGATCTTACTCTATGACTGTGCCATACACCTGGGCTGCTTTGTGGTTTTTTGTTTGTTTGTTTGGTTGGTTGGTTTTTTTGGCGGTACACGGGCCTCTCACTGTTGTGGCCTCTCCCGTTGCGGAGCACAGGCTCTGGACGCGCAGGCTCAGTGGCCATGGCTCACGGGCCCAGCCGCTCAGCGGCATGTAGGATCTTCCCGGACCGGGGCACGAACCCGTGTCCCCTGCATCGGCAGGCGGACTCTCAACCACTGCGCCACCAGGGAAGCCCGGCTGCTGTGCTTTGACCAGAAGTTGTTTCAAAGGGGCCTGTCTGAAACCGTATTGAAAGGAAATTCTCAGTCTCTGTGGTCTTCAATGAGAGAGGTGCTTATTCTACTTGTTTCTAATTCACCAGAGGTTTTATTACTTCAACTCCCGACAGATTATTGGGTGGATCTGGTAGGAGGGTTTCAAATCAAAACAATTTGTGGGTTGGGGGTTTAGAGTTTGTAGGACTATTATTTTCTCTGTCCTCCTCTTGAGAGAGACTGATGTGTCCAGGAAGCTGAGAGAGGCCTCTCTGCATCTCTGTTTACGGTACAGTATTGTGCCCTGATGGATGCATTCCTAAGTTGCTAAGTAACATAGAGGACTGGCATGGGGAGTGGGGCAGCGGTAGGAATGAGTGGCACAATAGCATTAAGATAGAAAGAAGGCTGGGCAGAAACTGTTGGTGTCTCGCTCACGTCACATCAAATTTACTTCCACACACAGATGTCTGCTTACTACGAATCCCTGTGTCTCTGACCAAGGACTTCTTTTCACTGCTACAAAATGCCCTGGCGAGAGCAAGTACTAACAAAATCTTCTAAATACAGCTCTCAGATTTAAGAATAACATTCATGCATAATTCTTATAACCTGGCATTCTAAGTGAGTGAAAAATAAAAGAAATATTAGAGACCATACCAATAGGTAGAATGTGGCTTTATCATGGTAGCTTATTTAAGACCAAGAAGTGGAGGTGGTGAATGTGGGGAGGTGGTATCAGCCCGCCCATCTGCATAATGACTCACATAAATCTGAGTCTTCCAGGCTGACATGATATTTATGGTGCATCCTCTGTTAAAAGTGGTCAGATATGAATGCTAAGTATGAATTCACAGAGAGATATGAATGGACCAACAAATGGTCCAGTACAAAATTGAAAGCCTTTGCTTTTTTAAACAATTTTTAAATTGAAGTATAGTTGATTTACAATATCTTGTAAGTTTCAGTTGTAAAGCACAGTGATTCAGTTATATAGTTATATATCTATAATATAGTATATAGATTCTTTTTCATATTCCTCTCCATTATGGTTTATTACAGGATACAGAATATACTTCGTGTGCTATAGAGTAGGACATTGTTGTTTATTTTATATGCAGTAGTTTATATCTGCTAATTCCAAACTTTTAATTTATCCCTCCCCCCTTTCCCCTTTGGTAACCATAAGTTTATTTTCTGTGTCTGTGAGTCTCTTTCAGCTTTGGAAATAAGTTCATTTGTGTCTTTTTTTTCCTTTTAGATTCCACATGTAAGTGATATCATATGATATTTGTCTTTCTCTGTCTGACTTCACTTAGGATGATAATCTCTAGGTCTATCCATGTTGCTGCAAATGGCATTATTTCATTCTTTTTTATGGCTGAGTAATATTCCATTGTGTGCGTGTATGTGTGTGTGTGTGTGTGTGTGTGTGTGTGTGTGTGTATACACATACACATAAATATATATACATACCACATTTTCTTTATCCATTTATCTGTTGATGGACGTTTAGGTTGCTTCCTTGTCTTAGCTACTGTAAATAGTGCTGTGATGAACATTGAGGTGCATGTATCTTTTCAAATTAAGGTTTTCTCTGGATATATGCCAAGAGTGGGATTGCAGGATCACATGGTAACTCTATTTTCAGCTTTTTAAGGAACTTCCATACAGTTCTCCATAGTGGCTGCATCAATTTACATCCCCATCAACAGTGTAGGAGGGTTCCTTTTTCTCTACACCCTCTCCAGCATGCTTTTACTTCTGTTATGTTTGCACACACAAGTAGAGCTTCCTTCCAATTTAGCTCGCACAGGGAAAGTGAGTTAGGCTAAGCTGGAGGACAGGATCAAGTACTCATGCTTTGGAGGGAAAAGCAGTGATCCTGGGGACAGGTGGAAGGGAAATCCATGGGGAAGCAAAGAGCAAAATCCACACACAGCTGGATTCATGTGTGACAGAGGCTTTCTCTGTGTTCCCAGGGTCATGGTTTGAACATGAGTTATTTAACCTGGGCTGCTGATCCAGCCTCTCCGTTCACCAGGGTGACTGGTAAGGAAGCTGAAACAAAGCAAACAGCAGGCCAGTCCTCACTCACTTCCCCAGTGATGGGTGCAATGCATTCTAATGGTTGTTTCAACTATGATCCTCCCTGGGCCACACAGGAACTAGCCTGAGCAAGACAGAGTGACGTAAAGAAATAAAGTGACTTTCCTATAGCACTGAGTTGTCCTTCTTGCTGGAGAAACAGATATTCCTCATTCTAGAAAAATCCGACACATAAATATCTAAGCATTCAGAGCACTTGCTTTGTTTTACAAAGTGATTCACAGCAGGTTCCCATTAAACTACCAGTGGAGAAATAGCCAGATAGGTTTATCGGATGCCTATAAGTAAGGCAAGGGGCATTTCATAAGCTTTTCCTACAAATTAAAAATGAAGGTTATCCTATAGGATCTAACCATATTTGATATTTAAGAATCAACGTAATATTCAACTTGATAGTGATATTAAGTTTAATAATATTGAACAATTGACTTAATATTCAACTTAATAGTATTGATATTAAACTAGACTTTCCAGTATGTGGCCTTTTTTAGCATGGATTTTTCTGGAGAATCAAAAAAAAAAATTATTTGTGAAGAAAAAGAATCACCAGAGCCTAGTGTTTGTGATTCTGTTTAATTTTAAACACTCATTCAGAACAACATCAAGATTTCTTTTTCCCCCTTCTTTTCCTGTTCTCATGATTGATTTATAGATTAGGAAAATTGCCAATCTAATAATTTAAAATTCCATTTCTCCATTTCTGAACTGTTTCTCTGCTATGATACATAGGATGGATATTGGCCATAGGCCATACATTTATCTTCTAATTCCAACATCTCCCTCTTAGAGAGACCTCTAACTCCATCCCTACTGGAAGGGTAACCTTGAATCCAGGTTCACTGAAGCCTACATCCAAGTTGATCCTAATGGGACACTGCAAATGAGAGCAAAGTGTTCTTATTTTGGAGAACAGCAACTTAGTGGCCAAAAAAAAAACAGACCCACATTCTCTCTTCCTGAAATATCTTCACCTGGCTATGATCTATTCACTCCCTCATCTTCAAAACAATTTCTCCAATGTTACTATTATAGTAAGGCTGTTTCTAACCACACTACTTGAAATAACTTTCACTAGTACAGCCTATCTTGCAGATTTACCTCTTTTTCATCTTTCAGCACACTATGCATTTATTTAATTGTTATGTTTATCTTTTTTTCACCCCCAATAAAGGGTGCCTTTCACAAGGTCAGAGATTCTTGTCTGTTTTCTTCATTGCTATTTCCTTGGCTCCAGAGAGCGTGTAGCTTGTAATAGGCACTCAACACATGTAGAATATAAATGAATGAAAATTGCCATTATTCCTATTTTATACCTGAAAAAATAACAGCGGCGCTTGGGAAGGACAAATAATTTGTCAGCTGTATGGCTAGTGAAAGGTAAAGCAGTTCTGAAGCCCCACAGTCTGTCTGCCTTCAAGCGCATGCCTCACTGATTACACTACATTGTTTTACAAGCTCTTCTCTGACTGTAATCATTCCACTTGCTAGATGGGCATTTTGTTTGGTTGTAAAGAAAATCCATTCTTTGGGCTTTTCGTTTCCTATCATTTCCTTATTAGTGGCCTAATTGACAAAGCCAGGGGTGTACTAGGTTCATATGTCATGAAGAAAAAACAAAACAAAACTATTTTGTGGGTTTGTTTTAATGTTAGGTTCACAAAGTGCAAAACAAGCTAGCCAAAAAATTTTGCATTATTTTGGAAACCCTTGCATAATCCATAGGGAAACAAAATACAAATGTTCTGGTTATTTTACATGGGGTTTCAATAATATTTGATGACTAGAGTCCGTAGGGCTTTTTCAAAAATAAGCAATGGGAAGTTGGGCTGAGTTAAGAGAGAAAGAGTTGCAACCCCTCCTGCACAATGCTCAATCTCAACAAGCTGCCTAATAAACCTTCTATGAAAGATTTTAAAATATGGCGACTTCTTTTATAAATCTCATAACATCAAAAATATCTTGAGATAAAAATGTTCCAAGTTCTAAATCTATGTAACAAACTACTGTTCCACCTAACTATGGGGGCGGTGGATTATTCTTCTTGGAGGACAATCATCCATCAAAAATAGGCCCCCTTCTCCCTGCTCATATCTTTTTTTGTTTGTTTGTTTGTTTGTTTTTGCGGTACGCGGGCCCCTCACTGTTGTGGCCTCTCCCGTTGCGGAGCACAGGCTCCGGCCGCGCAGGCTCAGCGGCCATGACTCACGGGCCCGGCCGCTCCGCGGCATGTGGGATCTTCCCGGACCGGGGCACGAACCCGTGTCCCCTGCATTAGCAGGCGGACTCTCAACCACTGCTCCACCAGGGAAGCCCCCTGCACATATCTTTGAAGCTCCACAGGAGCCAGTCCCAACCTGGACTGACAAAATGCCAAGTGCCTAAGGACGAAGAGGTTCTCTCTACACCATTAGCGCCCTCATTTCTGGAGTCAATGAGCTCACCTCTTACAAAACTTGAAACCACAAGATCCATCTCCTGCCCTATAGCATAAAAAGGCCCTGTGAAGACTCAGGAATTATGACAAAGGCGTCTTTTTTTGTTGGTTCCATTTCAAAGAGTAACACGCACTTTCAGACTGGCGTTCTTGCTCTTGTTAACATACCTCTAGATGATCAATGTCTCTTGTATCTGCAATGTTATTTATTAGGTTGAAAATTAAAATAAAAATTTAAAAATTTAAAAATTCAAATTAGAACAGGAAAAGATACTCCTAGTAATATACGACAACTTATCCAGTTCTAAGTCTCTAGTGGATGGATGTTTAATCAATCTAAACATGACATATAAACTTTGAAAACTACCTCAAGAATCACTTTCTCCAAGAAACTAAAATAAAAATTGCTTGCAGTGTGTAGGTATATGGTTTTAAATGTTGATAAGTCTGGGATGTCAATTTATGAGTAGCTTAGTAACTTAACTATGCCATGTGATAGCTGGTATAGTGAAAAGAGATGTTGAAATATAAAACAGCTGTGTTGGAATCACAGCTCTTTCAAGCCTAGGTTTTAAAATTGAGATTAATAATTGTTACTCTAAAGGATTGTTGCAACTGTTTGTGAATAATTATTGATAAGTGAATTTCTTCCGAAAATGTAGAAAATAAGGCTATGAGGTTTTGTTTAAAAACACAAGAATTGAAATTGTAGAGTTTTATGATGAAGAGTGACATCTTGGTATTTTTTTTCTGAAAAGGATAATTATTTAAATATGTAGTTATATTTAATGTGAAATCTATAAGACAACTCAATCTCTTTACAATTTATGGATGAGGAAATATGCTGCCCCTGTACAGTATGTATTGGGAATCTGTGGTATTGCTAAATAATCCTATCATAGATAAATTACCTAGTACATTTTAATTGTTATTTGATGAATTGTCTTCCTAAAATATTTTATATTTTTACCATTTTGTATTTATATTTGCTAGTAGTGACACTTATGGAAAAATACTCTACCTATCAGTGAAGTGGTCACAATCTGTGAGGTTGGAAAAAAAAGGAGGAAGCCACGAATATTATATTCAATCTCTGATAAGAGAATAGCTATGCCAAAGTGTTGCTTTAATCTGGGATATTTTCCTCTAAAATTCAGCTTCAACTAAGACAACATACTTCCCAGCCTTTTATAATAAAAGTTAGCAATTTTAATGTTTTTTTTTCCTTTTTAGACCCAGAAGTGTATCAGTAAATTGGGCCTTATAGAAGCCAATCAAGGTATAGGTACATGCTGACAGGCTGATTGACTCAGACACATAAATTTACTGCTGAGAACTCTGACCATAATTTCATTTCAGTTCAATGCACACTTACTCATCAAGGCCCTGAGCTATGTGTTTGCAGTAGAATTCTAAATATAGCCGATGGACCCTGGATGAGTTTACTGAATTACAGAAGAGATACTCCAACAAAGAAATAATTCAAAATAAGGTAGGAGATATAATCGTTTTCAGAGACAATTAATGGGAACATGGTGCAGCACTGACTAATCCTTAAAAAATCAGGGAGAAGTTAGATATATTTAAAGGCTCATTTTATTTCATATATATATATACATATACGTACATACATATATACATACATACATATAGATCTATATATGTGTGATATATATTATATATTCTTATCTGTGGAAAAATGAAGGGTGGATTAGCAGTCTTCTCCAGGTAATAAAAGTGATGGAAACATCCTTAGTTTCTTCAACTGCTCTGTGTTAAACCCTTATTGATCACCTTTTAAGTAGAATAAAAGGGATCAGTGGGATTACCGTGAAGGGCAGGGAGTCTTGAAGACTAAAAGTAGAGCTCACATGTCATGTATATACTGCCTTAAACATTGTTTTGTTTAATATGATTTAAAATGAAAAATGAAACATTGAAGTCCAATAAGATTTTTTTTTTTTCGTAATCGAGGTTGTTTTAAAATCCAAGACCAGTAAGTTACTGTGAGCTTCCTGCTGTGGTTAACTGTGAATAACCTTCACAGTTAAATCTCACAGACTGACAAAGTTTAGGCAGCTAGGATACATGATCCAGCTCTCCTGGCCTTATCTTACGTTTGGATCTGTTCACCTTTACAAAGTCACTCATCATGAGATTGACAAAGAGCCCGGTCCTCTCAAATTCCCAGTGTTTACTATAAACACAGGAAGTTCATAATTTTCAGAATTAAGCCTCACATGGAGCCTGTCTTCCGTGGGATGAATTCTGAAATTTCACAAACAACCCAAGTGAAAAATACTTGGAAGAACATGTACGCTGATGAATATCGTACTGATTCAAGCCCCATTAATTTAGAATCTGGAGTCATTCAAAGATTCTGTGTGACATACATCTTTTTATCTGCCTATGAAGAAAAATCTGATAAGCAAGTCAATAGTGCAAATAAAAGTTCCCAAGAGATATCTGACATACAAGAACTGACCAACTGTCTTTAAGTCGCTTTCCAACATGTGTTGTTAATTGGTGTTTTGTTATTTTAAGATAATTGTCATCACATGCTAGGTGGTTATTATCTGTGAGTAATCTGAAAGCTTCTGAAAGGCAAAAAGATGCAAGTGTTTATTGTTCTATATCATACTCATATTAAATTGTAGAGCACCATTCATCAAATCTTAGTTGAAATACCACAAATGAAAGCCTGAGGGGTGAACAGGTAGACAGTCATGAGCCTGAAAACAAAGGTATTTGTTTGACTCATCTTCTGTCTGAACTTCTGTGGTTTACACTGAGGTAGAGCTTACAAAGACTTTCTCTGAAAGAGGAAAAAACCTATAAATGCTAAGAGCTACTTGCATGCTTTCATATACGTCATATTATTTATAATCCTCTAACAAACACATGAAGTACATTTAGTAATTTCCACTAAATTGTTGTTAAGCAAATATCTCAAGGTTGAATGATAGTAAGTGGGGAAACCCATCTATGAATCCCTTCTGTGGCCTCCAAGGTGTATGGTTCTTGCACTCTGTCACACTGCATCCAGGGCACTGTTATTCACCTATTAAGAGCTGCTAGGGGATGGCTCTTCATCCAGGCCTTCAGTAGAACCCTTATCACATTTTGTCATAGTGGTTTGTGTATCCATTTCCTGCACTAAAATACAACTTCTTTATGGGCCACAGACCTTGTCTTCTTCAAGTTGGTATCTAGAGAAAGCAGTATATATCTTAGCCACTAGTGTGGCTAAATAGATTTTGATTAAATTAATATATTCAGAATTAGATAAACTAACCCAGAAGCTAGTCTCCAGTTTTCTGGGAGTGATGTGGTACAGGAAAATGGGTTACATTTTGTAATGTTTATTTAAATACAAGAGCAAACTCTGTGGGCAGTGTTTCAATGCTGCTGATACTACCTGCCTTCCTCAGAAGACATCCTGTGAGTTCCACACACAGTGTAACAGGCGGAATTCCAAGTCCCCCAGAAATGCCTTAATCTTTTGAATACATAAATATATCTTTCTGGTGATTACGTATATTACACGGCAGAGTAGACCTTATGATAAGGGTGGGCCTAATCTAATCACATGAGCCACTTTAAAAGCAGAGAGTTTTCTCTGGCCAGTGGTAGAAGGAGGAAATCAGAGAGATTCAAAGCTTGAGGGGCGCTTGACTCACTGTTACTGGTGTGAAGATGGCGGGAACCACTGGAGAAGGAATGTGAGTGGCGTTAAAAAGCTGAGAGAGGCCCTACCGGACAGCCAGTGAGGAAACGGAATTCTGCCAACAGCCGGAATAACTTGGAAGAGGACCCCAAACTCCAGATGAGGTTGCAATCAGCCAACACCTTGGCATCAGCTTTGCGAAACCCCAAGCAGATAACCCTACAGAGCTCTGAACTAATAAATGGATGTTGTTTTAAACCCCCCCAAATTTGTGGTAACAGTAGAAAACCAATGCACAGGATGACACACTTTTTTCACGAGGACTAATTCCATAATAAATGATACTCACCATCCTCTTAAATGAAACTGTAATGAAACCTTTAAAATGAAAAATAAGTCGAGGACACAATCCCCATCCATTTCAAGGGGCTCAGCAGGAAAGACCTTCCTTACCCAGTTATAAATTCACATCGTGCAGCTATAGTTACTTTCCATCACATGACAATGAATGTATGCTCTAAGAATTTAATGTATTCTATAGGCTTCTGAGTGGCATCCATATTAAAGAGGCAAAAGCCTTTTGTGGGGAAGGGGGCTATTTTAATGATCTTTGAAAGAAGCTAAAGCCTTTTTTGTGGCCTTATTCAACTTCTCCCAAGACTTGCCTCAGACTCTGTCACATTGAGAAAATATACGTGACTTTCTTTTATTCTTTCATGTGTTTTGAGTTTAATAACATATGCTGTTTATATTTGGTTTCTATGGAGAGTTCCTTTTTGTCTTGTAAACAGTTGCAAAGTTTTACCTAGAGCTGTGTGGGTTTTCCCCACACACAGTTTTCTAGGTAAAACTTCTCCTCCCCTTGGAAAGTCTGAGTAGTTCCAAGGATTAAAAGCGGCTTAACTTCAGCCATGATTTGTAATAGATAAATGCAGTTCTTGCTCCATTTTGGCTCTTTGGGAGAGTCTGAAATTAACCTGTTGTCTTATTCTTTCCTCACTGTCTACGTCTTAATAGTCGCTCCTATTCAGGTTTCATTGACTTGTCAGAAAGTACTCGTAAGTGAATCTGCAATATGAAATAAGGCCCAAAGGTCAAGTTATTCTCCTTCCAAATGAGCTAGGTGCTTCTGGAAAGGGAAATCAACGCCTTTCTCTTAAGGAGAGTTACTGAACTACTCAGATAACACATGCTATTTCTTTGTGGTTACTAAATATCCTCATTTTTCAGGTTAGGGCACTGACACTCAAAGAGATTGAAACATTTGTCAAAAATCTGCAGATGCTAAGGATCTACACAGAGCTTAATCCAAGACAACTGTACATTGCTGGCACTTAGATAAGGGTTAGGCCTCATAAATTGCCACAGGACTGCATACATGTTGTCTCCCAGGTAATGTTCTGTCCTTGACTCTGACACTTTGATATCTATTGTGAGAGAACATGATAGTTCCCTTGATCTCAACATCGAATATATTAGCTATAGAACTATATAGTCATCTGAATGCTGTTACTATTTCACCTAAGATTCTTCTTGAAAATAATATGTTCTATTATCCCCTCATGTTATAGGTCTGTGCTGTTTAGATTTTGGTTAAATTTCTGAAAATTAAATAAAAATTAAAATGTAGCTCTTCAGTCACACTAGCCACTTTTTGAGGGTTCGATAGCCACATGTGGCCATTGGATACCATACTGGATAATGCAGATTTACAGAACGTTTCCGTCTTTGCAACATGTGGACAACACCCTTATAGAGCCATAGTGACACTAATTAAACAGTGGGTGAATTGCTGGGTATGCACTGGAAATTTAAAAAGAAGTAAAGCGTCTTATTGAGCCTAAGGTCTATAGTGTTTCAAAGTTCACAGTTCTTTTATGCTACTAAACATTAAAAAGTGATTTTTTTCAGAGTTTCTTGTAGCAGGCCCTATCCAGTTCTATTTGGGAAAGATATGGGGGAGAACTTGCATTTCCTTTTATCACGGCTTCAGGTTTTAATCATATACCTTGACTGCCACCATGAATAGTACTCATCATTTTAAATTTCCTTCTTAAAATCAGTTTATCAAGTGCTCACTGAACCTAAAATTTGAAATATAAAGCTTAATTAGATAATATCCCCTAACCAACATTTACCTTTACTCCTAGCTAATTCTTAAGTATCCCTTGAGTCTCAGGACAAATGCCAATTTTTCTGGGAAGCCATTCCTGATTCTTTAGAAACTAAGTTAGGTGCCCTTGCTCTGCATACCCACCATAACTCAAACTTGTCTTATCATAATACTCATCTTCCCTTATTCTCAATTTTAATATCATCAGTTGCCTTTCCTCTCCACTTAAACAGTGAGCACCACATGGGCATGAGCTCTGCGTGCCCTGTTCATCATTGGATTTCAAACTCCTAGAGCAGCGTTGGGCACTTGGTAGGGATTTTTGACGTGTTTTACTCTTGAATAGGTTTTGGGTTTGTTTTGAGAATATAGGCAAAAGTTAGCTTTTTCAACATATTAGGTACCCTATCTGCCCATCACAATATCATTTCTAACAACAGTTAAAAAAAATATTGACTTTAGTTACACTGAGAAAAATACTATGTCTTAGTTGTGTCTTCTAATGTAAAAACAAAAACAAAAAACATAATACAGAGCATTTTTTCCAGAAAATTTAAAGCAGCAGGAATAGCATGCTAAAAAGGGCATTGGAAGCAAAGGACCCAATTTAGATTTTTTTTTTTTCCTTTGGCTGCTGCCAGATTTACTTTGTGACCTTCATCCCATCAATAGATCTTTGTTCTCTAGCATCCTCACCTGTAAAATGGGCATCAGTAAGTCTACCCCACAGGGCTTCCAAAAGAATTAAATTAAATAATGCAGGATTAGTGTCAAATGCATAGTAGAATGCCCAACAAGTATCAGTGTCTTACCTGTTTTCATATACTTAGAGATTGACCCAAATTATTGGTAATTTGTTTTGTTTCATTTTTCCTCCTCTTCCTCTTTGGTTTCTTTTAGAGATTCTTAAAATTTATTTAATTTTCACTCTTTTTTGTGTGTGTATCTTAATATCAGATCTTCCTCTTTCAATCCATTTCTCCCCCAGTAGCATCCTCCCTTTGTCTGGCTCAGCTGATGACATACAGAATATAACTGAGCATTGACCTCTGGCACAAATAAGCATCTGTCATGCACATTTAGGGTATTACGTTGCCTGTAATCCCTTCCAGCTCACAATTCTAAATTACTTTTGAAATTTCTGTGTAATTTCAAGTTGGTAGGTTAAAATTGCAATTTTATTTTGGCAGATAATGTGTTTTAAAATGAGCTCTTCTTTATGTGTATATTAGTTTCCTCATATAGCCGAGTAACTTTTTGTTTGTCCTTAACCACACCAGAGATTAGAAACTATGACTTACTTGGCAAAAGTTCATTTACTTTCTGGAAGAAGCTTAAAATCTTACATTTATTTTGTATTGTGTTCATATTGTGCTGGTTGTAAAGGTACTGTGATGTCTTCGTTTTTTTTTTTTTTTTTTTGGAAAAAAAAAGGAACGGAAGAAGTCCTTTGAAAGCCATTGTTTTCAAAATTATTACTTTCTTGAAAGTTATTTATTTTTCTTTTTTGCCCTTACTTAGCTTTTGATGTCTGTGGTAGTCTGAATGATGGATCTCCAAAGAAGGTCACATTCTGAGACTCAAAATCTGTGAATATGTTCTCTTTCGTGGCAAAAATGACTTTGCAAATGTGATGAATTTAAGGATACTGAAATGAGGGGATTATCCCAGATTATCCGGGTGGATTCAGTGTAATCACAAGGGTTTTTAAAAGAGGAAGGCAGGAGGGTCAGAATCAGAGACAGACACGTGACAATTGAAGCAGAGGTTGGAGTGATATAGGGCCATGAGCCAAGGTACGAAGGTTGGAAGATGGGAAAAGCAAGCAGCTTCTGTCCTGGAGCCTGCAGAATAAACAGAATTCTGACACCTTGATTTTAACCCTGTAAGACTCATTTCAGATTTCTGATGTCCAGAACTATAAGATAAAAATTTGTATTGATTTATGCCATTAAGTTTTTGGTAATTCATTATGGCACCAGTATGAAACCAATACAATGTCTGAAAAAAGAGGATTTTTCTTTAATTGTTTCAAAAGTCAAAAACCAGCTAAAAACTCAAAAATGTACCTTTAATGTCAAAGTGGGCTACGTGTGCATATAAGCACACATCTTCCACAGACTGCTGGACCTGAGCATTTGAGTTGAAGGAATCCTTTATTCCTATAAGAAGGGGGCAGATACCAAGTATGTTCTGGAATGTGAGTACTAAATAGTTTGACACAACCCTCTGAGAACTAATATATGGAGAATACATATGTACTTATATGTCTATTTTCAATTGTTTCTGAGCTAATATGCAAAGCTTTCCTTTCTTCCTATACTAAAAATCATTTGAGGAAAGTTTTGCTGTGCCCCAAATTTATTTGTTGACTGAGAGGCTTGGGGAGCTCAGTAGACATTTAAATAAACGAGGTTGAATGAAGTCAGTTTTGACAGCTGCAGTTAGGGACATTCTTGGGGGGAAAAGAAAGACAATTTTACATTTTAAGCATAGTCAAATTGCCCTATTAAACATCGAAAGCACACCCTTTGGGGGGAAAATAATTCTCTCCTCACTAGCTTCACTGACTTTTCATAATAGTATTAATGAAATTTAATCAAACAAAGTACATTACTAAGCAGTTAGCTTGGTTACCCTTGGGGGACCTGTGAAAATGTGTTTGGAACTTCACATGCCACGTAATAACTCAATTTATTTTGGCCATTGTCATTGACTCTTGGGCTCATGAATTAAACCTCTCTGAGTCTGGGAACAATACGTGATTTTGAAGATTCTTTCCTATTCTAAACATTCATTGATGCTATGATTTCATTTTAACTTACTTTATAAAGCAAACAACCCAATCAAAAAGTGGGCAGAAGATCTAAATAGACATGTCTCCAAAGAAGACATACAGATGGCCAAAAAGCACATGAAAAGATGCTCAACATCACTAATTATTAGAGAAATGCAAATCAAAACTACAATGAGGTATTATCTCACACCAGTCAGAATGGCCATAATAAAAAAATCTACAAAAAATAAATGCTGGAGAAGGTGTGGTAAATTGGTACAGCCACGATGGAGAACAGTATGCAGGTTCTTTAAAAAACCAAGAATAGAGCTACCATATGATCCAGCAATCCCACTCCTAAGTATATACCTGGAGAAAACCATAATTGGAAAAGATACATGCACTCCAATGTTCATTGCAGCACTATTTACAATAGCCAGGACATGGAAGCACCTAAATGTCTATAAATGGATGAATGGGTAAAGATGTGGTACATATATACAATGGAATATTACTCAGCCATAAAAAAGAATGAAATAATGCCATTTGCAGCAACCTGGATGGACCTGGAGATTGTCATACTAAGTGAAGTCAGACAGAGAAAGACAGATATCATATGATATCACTTATATGTGGAATCTAAAAATAATGGTCAGGGCTTCCCTGGTGGCACAGTGGTTGAGAGTCTGCCTGCTGATGCAGGGGTGGTACAAATGAACTTATTTACAAAACAGAAATAGAGTCACAGATGTAAAAAAAAAATTGTGGTTACCAAAGGGGAAAAGATAGGGGAGGAATAAATTGGGAGATTGGGATTGACATATATACACTACTATATATAAAATAGGTAACTAATAAGAACCTACTGTATAGCACAGGGAACTCTACTCAATACTCTGTAATGACCTATATGGGAAAAGAATCTAAAAAAGAGCAGACATATGTATACGTATAACTGATCCACTTTGCTGTACACCTGAAACTAACACAACATTGTAAATCAACTATACTCCGATAAAAATTAATTTAAAAAAAACCAATTTGAGGAAAAATTAACAAACTCTAGCTAATATCAATACATAGCCTCCTAAGGAAATCTTCCCTGACTTCTCTGTGTTAAGTTTACGTGACCCCTCTGTGTTCCATTAACAACCTCAACAATCCTCTATTATACGCATGTCCATCTTTTATTCGAAATATCTCCTTATGGGTCTGCCTTTCTCTTTGGGCTATAAGCTCTCAAGGGCACAGATCAAGTCTAATTTGTTTTTGTTTATTATGGAACCTCAAATAAACACACAATATATTGTGTGTTTATATACATTTGCTGAACAGTTTCTTTCCCCACTCCCTTCCTCTTATTGAGGGTTATCAGATGCCTTCTCTGAGTCAAGCGAAATATCTTCTACTTAAATCTCTCACCCTTTTGTGTTCAACAGCGAAGGACTCTTCATAATACCCAATTTCCTGCTTTTTTTTTTTTTTTTGGTTTCAAACACATCAAAACCCTTATACAATGATTTCAAGCCCCCTTTGTAATCTGTAAAAACAAACATCAAGAGTCCATGCTTTCTATCATTATCTAAGTCTCTGCCAGCCTTTCAGATTATTAACAATTAAGCCACTTTCTTAGCAGAGATCACAAATTTTGCTGAAGCACTTATTGCCTTTGGTGAAATGGCGATAGTCTTTGGTTTTACTACCTGTAAATAATCTGGGAAACATGATTCGGATGTTTCCCTCTTTTATAAGTCTGTATTTTCAACTCTGATTGTGCTGGTGGAGGCTACCTTTGATAACTAAGCAGAAGGCAGAGAGGGTTTGAAAGAAGGAAGCAAACAAACCCATATGTGCTTAGAGTCATTGCCTTTGGATTCCAGATTTTCTCTGTGGCTAAAGCCCAAATAAGTATGCTTTTGATGAGCTGCCATTTTGGTTCTCCGAGATGTGCCCACAATATGCCTTTAAAATGTAGTCCAAATTGTGTATTTCTGAGTATTTGACATTGTTTTCCTTGAATCTATTTTAGGGGTTAGTCAGCCATTGGATATTCTAACAGCTTGTCTAATTTCTCTTTGTCAAGCCATCCAGTGGCCACTACAATATAGGCATTCAATACATAATACAAAATTAGCCAACAGTGTCACTTCAGCTTAGGGGAGTTTGACTATTCCAATGCTTTACACTAGAATCAGAAAGCTTAGCCTTGCCCTGGGCTGAGCCCCAGAATCAACATGAAGCCTTAAATGACTCATTTTTTTTCAAGGATTCAATTTCCTCATTTCTTAAAGTTAATGGAAAATATGCCCAACTTGAGCTACAGTATAAAACTTGCTATGATGTAGGCACCTAGTATTCCAAAGAGATTGAGTAATTATTCCTCTTCCTGATTTAAATGTATTTGATCATCTAGTTCCACTCTGTAGGGAACGTAATGGTATGTATATAAACTTGCTCACGACTAAGCAAGACCAAATTAAGAAGCTTTTGCTGGTTGCTTTCTCAGAAGGGAAGGGCAGAACCATTTTTCGTGGAATGATGCCTGGCACTGGAGGACCAGAGCCCATCTTCTGTTATGGCTCATGCCACACTCTGTCCAACCCATCACTATCTTTTATCAACCTAAGGGACCTCCTTACATACACAGAGGCCTCTCTAAGTACCCATTAAAGAAGCCAGACTGTCGCACTGCATCACATCATTCTTTTTAAACTTTCTGCTTGGAACTTATCACTGTGTGACATTTTTTCTTGTTTATTCACAAAATATTTCATTCTTCCTTTAAAATATAAGCTTAAGGAAATCAGGAACCTTGTCAGCCTGGTTTATTGTTGACTCAAGAGTGCCTTAGAATAGTGTTTGGCATTTAGCAAAAACTCAATTCAGGTATGGTGACTGTTAATCGTTCTTTAAGAACATAGCTAAATATAGCTAAAATCTAACCACTTCACACAAAACCTTGCCATCATCTTGAATTACTAGGATGTAATTGAGATAACTCATCAATGCAGTAACAGTGGTTGTCACCATCACTCTACTCCAGTGACTACTTCTGTTTCCGTATCTGTGACCTAAGCGTCACTCTTAGTCTACATTTAAATATGCGAATGCCTAGATTACTTTTTCTAACCTATTTATCTTTTCTTCCATTTCTCTTACTTCCTTAGTACCACTCATGTCCTTTGCACCCCACTTTTCTTCCATTCTATGGATACACACTTCCTGTCTTCACTCCCTTCTCCACAGTCCATGACTTCAATCACAAAGTTCTTCTCTTGGTCCTCTTATCTTTCCACTCTTCTTTTCTGGACAATGGAATCACTCATAGCTCTAAATATTATCTTAGCATAGTGAATTCCCAATTTTTTTTATTTTGCAACTTTTTGTTCATTTCTTCACCAGACAATTTATATGCCTCCATTAGAACATGATGACTCCCTAAAGAGAAAAAAATGGATGAATAAAATAAGCAATGAATCCCAAATTTATGTAAGTAATCCTAACGTCTTTCCAGAGTATTGCCAATTAATAATTAGACATTCAAGACTGTAGCTAAAATAGGAGTATTTTAAGAAATAGCCTGTATTTCATTTTTAGTTCTTTTATCCTAGGGCTTGATGGAGATAGTAAATTATGATCCTATTCCCCATCGAAGCTCAAAAATATTGAGAAACACAGAGGTCAAGCAGATGGAGTATGGTAACAGTAGCTTGTCTAATATTATAGCCAAATTTAAATATATACCCACCCACACGAATTCCTTCCTAGAAGTCTACTCTCATAAACATATGTCATGGAAGGTCAGAGATGAGCTGGGGCTTCTTATAAGAATTTGAATACCAAAGGGAAAAGGGAATTCAGTCATGCATGCTCAGTACCTTTTATAAACTTCACTAATCAAATAATTCATCTCCTTTTCCATGGAAAAATGTAAATAAGGAGACCAGAACATTGCAATAATAGATGTTCCCTCACTATGAAAACATATTGCAAGGGTGAGGAAATTATCCACCAAAGTCCCTCATCCAAAAATGTTATTTGATCAACTTTTATTGTTATAATAATTCATTTCTAAATCTGTGACACAGCAGCAAGGATAATTTTTCTCTAGCATCACTTTTACTTGCATTATTCTGTTGCTCATATTTCTATCTTCCACTTAAAACCTGCTTGTCCAGCATTCATCAGGTGCTCTTTCCTAGCCCTTTCTCTCCTCCAACCTTATTTCGCATTACTTCCTGTTGTGTTCCCTCAGCCACTGCAGAGAATATCTGCTATCATTTCCCCTTGGAAGATCTCTACTCAAATTTCACATGGCTTTGCTTTGTAATGCTCTTCCCTAAACTTAATCACAGTTGCCAAGAAAAGCCTTCTTGCTTTCTATTACTTTTCCAAACAGTACTCAAAACTTTGCCTGTTTCTGAAACGTATCTATTTTACTTATATATACATATATACACATATATATATTTGTATTTATATGTTTAATTTTCTCCTATTAATTTCATAATATATATTTTATTTTCTCTTGTGAATTTCACTCTTCTTTATAGCCTCTTATGAATTCATATTACACCAACCACATTTACAGCTCTATGGTCTCTCACATGTCTTCTTGATCCTATTGTCATTTCCTCACCAAAGAAGATTATATCCCATTTGTGTTTATCCTGCTCCCTGTTCTCTAGCATATATATATATATATATATATATATATTTTTTTTTTTTTGGTACGCGGGCCTCTCACTGCTGTGGCCTCTCCCGCTGTGGAGCACAGGCTCCGGATGCGCAGGCTCAGCGGCCATGTCTCACGGGCCCAGCCGCTCCTCAGCATGTGGGATCTTCCCAGACTGGGGCACGAACCTGTGTCCCCTGCATCGGCAGGCAGACTCTCAACCACTGCGCCACAAGCCCTCCTTTAGCATATTTAATCCAGCCTTCTTCCTTCTTCTTATTTGTGATTGCTCAGGGTCTCATCCTGTCTGGTCATCAGTCTCTCCATTTCTTCTCTGTTTTCCTCCTCTGTTTTGACTAGGACAACTTGAATTCCTCTTCCTGAAAAAAGATTATTATGTAAATCAGCTTTTGGCCAAAAGAAACACCAAGTTCTATGGTGGCAGGTTATGTCTATTTTATTCCCCACTACATAACCACCCTAACTTTATTGTCCTAAACATAAATGCTCAAAAAATATTTATTAAATGAATGAATGAATGAATGACCCTCAGAGTTCATTATCAAATCATTTTCACAGTGAAAATGATGGTAACACAGAAATCCTGATGGTGACACTTACATTTGTACCCACTTCTCCATACTTACCTCCTACTCATCACATGCTCTTTAATCTCATACTTCTTATAACAAGATACCTGTGTTTCTGTCATTTGTTCTGTCAGTTTTTGCTTCATGTATTTGGAAGCTCTGTTATTAGGTGCTATAGCTTCCTGATGTATTGATCTTTTATATCATTATGAATTTTCTCTTTTTATCTCTAAATAAATAAGCCTGTCTTGAAGGCTGTATAATTTAACATCAATATAGCCACTCTAGCCTTCTGATATTTTCGTTTGCATTTTCTCATTCTTTTACCTTCACACTCTTTGTCTCTTTGTACTTAAAGTGAATTTTTAAAAGTATATATAGTTTTGTCTCCTTTTACATTTATTTTGGCAGCCTTTGCTTTTGATCTATTTTGATCTATTTAAATTTAAAGTAATTCCTTTAATTGGGGGATTTAGGTCTGCCACTTACTACATTGCTACTATCTGTGTAATAAGTTTCTTTCCTTTGTTCTTCCTTTACTTCCTGTTTGGTATTGGAAAAAAATTTGTGTGGAACAATTTTTTGGATTCTATTTCATTTCCTTTATTGCTTTATAGGTTTGTCTCTTTGAATTATTTTTAAAGCTTGCTCTAGGAATTATAATATATTTAAATTATCAAAACCTAATTAGATTTAATATTGCATTACTACAGGTGTTAATTAGGAGCCCTGCAAAGTAGAGTTCCATTTACCCCACTATCTTTCATGTTATTATATTCATATATGTTACATTATGTATAAAATAAACCAACCAAAATTGTGTTATATGTTTTGCTTTATGCAGTTACAAATTAAAAGAAGGAAACTATTCATGAATATATATTCATAGATATACAGGTACAGATATAGATCTAGAAATAATTATACTGGGTATAGAATTCTAGGTTGACAGTCTTTTTTTTAGCACTTTGAATATTCCACTGGGTTTTTTTTTTGCTATTTATTTTTTCTGATAATCATTTTCTCTTGTTTTTTCAAGATTGTTCAACTAAATTTGGCTTCAGTAAATTGACAGCGATGTAAAAATTGATACATATATGTGTGTGAATATATATTCTTCTATTTTCACAAAGTGAATTATGAGCAACAGTCTTCAATATCAAATATTTTATTTGTTTCACAATGAAGTTTCATTTCACAGGCTAGAGATCCCTTTCTTTATTAAAAGTCAAGAATTTTTTTTTTCTTTAAAAACCATTCAAACAACCCCGCATGTCTAGATAACACCAAAGTAACCAGATGTTTGACCAACATTTAAAAAAATTTACTCCTGATTTGAATGTTTTCAGTTGAACTGAACCAAACCAACTGAGCTCCTAAAATGTGCCATGTACTGAGTGAGGGACTTTCTTTCCTATGTGAATTTACCATGTAACTCTTAATAATAATTCTGCCCAATGGGCCATTATTATCCCAGTTTTTACTACAGAAGAAATGGACACTGAATATGATAAAATGTTTTACCCAAAGATGCATAACTAATAAATGGCAGAGTTGGGATTCAAACTCTGCCACACTCTGGCATGCTGACTTTCTGCAAACAGCTTCCACTTTGCACATTCAAAGTGCACTGTGTCATCTTTAGATTTCTCTGTCAAGTCTAACTGGTAAAACTTTCCTGATGCAATATGACAACATGTTTCTGGTGTTGTCAATTTTTTTCACATGTGACCATTTAATGTTTAAGTTACTCATGTGTATGGGGGTCTTTCTCATTCTCCAGGGTTTCCTTCATTCTAATTAAGCATAACCTTAGACCTAGCATGTTTCCAATTCATCGAATCTCTGTTTTTGATGTTTGTGGAAAGAACATTTGATATTATTAGTTTCATTTCCACTCATCTACCCAATCACCACAATAAAGAACAGACGTGAAGTGAAGCAGGCCATGCTCTATAACATGACATTGGTCTGGGTCTAATAGAGTATTTTTCTAGAGCCCTTTGGTAGTTAATATAATGGGATAATTATACTCCACAATTCTCAGATTCAAAACAAATCACATTATTTTGCTTTATCAAAACAAATCTCTCTCAAGGTTGGCAGGACATTGTATTTCGTCCATTCATTGGAGACCCAAACTCTCACTATGATTCTGATTCATAGCAAACACATGTATGCTGGAGATTATGCAATGCAGAACATTTTGGGAGAAAGGGCTCTATGGTTGTCTATCCATTCTGCTGACACAGAAATGGTATTGTCAAAGTTTTGGTGGCCTGCCTGCGGATTGGTGTTCCATTTCTATGCTGCCCACAGACACCACTTTGTCCATACCAGCTGGCTACTACCACTTTCCTTGAAGTTCCCAAAGCCCAATTTCTAACTGTTTGGTACCCAGGTATCCTTGCACCACATAATCCATGTTAATGTCACCTTTGTGGCCACACATCTTTGTTATTCAGGGAATGTGCCACTCCTATCTCCTCCAAGTTATGTGAATCAGCACAGATCCATGGCCCAGACATTTTCCTCTCGATAATATGGTTCACAACTTCTAAGAGCCTCGGCATTCACATATTGTACCAAGTTCTGTTACTTCACCTCTGGGCCAAGGAATCTCACACTCCAGAGAGTAAGAGTCTTACTATTCTTATAAGGAAATTGCAGTGAGCTATCAAATCTCCGACAGCAATAAAAACAAGGTGGACATGTATTTCTTTATAAATCATAATCCTGCATCTGTAAATCTTTAAATTTGAAAAATAAATATTTAGGATAAATTAATGGTAATAGCCAGCTTTTATTGAACACTTACCAGCGCCAAACATCGTTCTAAAAATCTTTAGATCTAGTAGCTGGTTACACAACCAGATTATGTAAGAAGAAGGTTCTGTGCTTTCTTTTACAGATGTTAAAATGAGGCTTGTAATTTAGGGGCTCAAGGGGCTACCTGGAACTTGGGTGTGCAGGGGCTAGTCTGATGCTGGGGCAGCCTGGGAATCTTGGTCTGTAGGAGCAAGCTTCAAGGCTGGGACCACAGGGGTTTGGCCTGGTGATAGAGTTGGCTGAGGGCCTGTGTCCGTAGGAACTAACTGAAGTCTAGGTCAATGAGACCATCCTGGTACTGGGGTAGGCAAGAAACCTGGGGCTGTAGGAGCAGCCTGGTGCTAGGGTTGGTTGAAGGTCTGCATCCATGGTAATTGGCCTAATGTAGGGCTGGGTGGGAGTCTGGTTCTCAGGTCTAGAGGTGATTTAAAGTGTAATGAGAGTATGTTTGTAGGCTATATGCAAATAATACACCATTCTATATGAGGACTTGAGCATCCTCAGATTTTGGTATCTGTAGGGGTCCTGGAGCTAATCCCCCTCAGATACCAAGGGATGACTACTTAAACCTTCTTACTTGGGTCATATGATCTCGGGTCTCTAAACCATGACACAGGGGTTCAGGCTATGTCCACTCCTTCCATTTCACTTAACTAATGCCAACATTTTCCCCAGTGCCTTGCCAACAGGTCCCTATATAATTTAGAGTGCCTTCTACTGTGGTTATTTGATATATTGTGAGATTTCATACCATAATTTTTATTACATTGTACTTTTAATTTAAAGTGTGTATTAGTTTGATGTAGTGCCACTTGTCAATTTTTGCTTTTGTTGCCTGTGCTTTTGGTGTCTTATCCAAAAAGTCATTACCAACTTCAATGTCCTACACTTTTTCCTTTATGCTTTTTTCTGGGGATTTTATAGATTTAAGTCTTTGATCCATGTTGAGGGTTTTTTTGTGTGTAAGGTGTAAGGTAAGTGTTCAACTTCATTCTTTTGCATGTTTAGTATATTTTTTTTCTGTTTCTGCAAAGAATTCCTTTGGAATTATGATATGGATTGTGTTGAATCTGTAGATAACTTCGGGTGCCATGAACATTTTAACAATATCAAACTTAAAAACTTCTGTACATAGAGGGAAAAAACAACCTGTGGAAGGGAGAAAATATTTATAAGAAGTCATGTATCTGATAAGGGGTTAATATCTAAGATACACAAGGAACTCATAAAACTCAATAGCAAAAAAAACCAAAAAAACCTAGTTATAAAATGAGCAAAGCACTTGAATAGACAGCTCTCCAAAGGAGATATCCAAATGACCAACACATATATGAAAAAAGTTTCAACTTTACTAATCATAAGAGAAATGAAAGTCAAAGATACAATGAGATATCACCTCACACCCATTAGGATGGTCACTTTCAAAAAAAAAAAAACAGAAAATAACAAATGTTGGCAAGGATGTGGAAAAATTGGAACTTTTGTGCCCTGTTGGTGAGAATATGAAGTAGTGTAACTTTTTTGGAAAGCAACATGGTGGTTTCTCAAAAAATTAAAAATATAATTACCCTATGATCCAACAATCCTGCCTCTAGTATGTATTCAAATGAATTTAAAGTAGGATCTTGAAGAGATATTTGTACACCCAAGTTCACTGCAGCATTGTTTACAATAGCCAAGAGGTGGCAGCGACCCAAATGTCCATCGACAGACAGATGGATAAAAAAAATGTGCTATATATGTACAATGATATATTATGCAGCCTTAAAAAAGAAAGAAATCTTGTCACATGCTACAACATGGTGAGGACGTTATGCCAAGCACAATAAGCCAGTCACAAAAGAACAAATACTATATGAGTCCATGCATACAAAGTATCTAAAGTTGTCAAAATCATAGAAACAAAGTAGAAAGGCGATTGCTAAGAGGTGGGGGGAGGGGAAATTAGTGCTTAGTGGTTATAGAGTTCAGTTTTACAAGACGAAAAAGTTATAGAGATCTGTTTCACAATGAGAATATATTTAACACTACTGAACTGTATGCTTAAAAATGGTATATTTAATGTTATGTGGTTTGTTACCACCAAAAAAGTGATTAAACACCTTTCTATGTTCTGGTGGGGAAAATGGTCTCTGTAATCAGGAATTCAAAGGCCATAGTTCTGGCTTTTGTTATAAATTGTATTCCCCAGAAATACATCTCAGTGGAAACACAGAGTGGCTTAACACTTGTTCTGAGCCCCTGGTGTTATCTGAAGGTACAATTACATGGGCATTTAACAACAAGGAGTCAGAGTTCTCTCAAGTCATCTGGAATTGAAAATAAATTGAAGTATATGACAAGATTTTTTCAAATGTCTCCAAAATATTTATTGAAGTATCGATTACGCACTGTCAAACGTACTAACGTTTCAAGTTTCAAAATGCAATGTTATTTTCACACATTGCAAATAGTTTGCAAAGGTAAGGCACTTGCTAATTTACAAAGCTTTTCCACACATGTTCTCATTCAGTCATCACGCCTACCTTATTAGATAGACAAGGAATGTATTATAATCCCCTTTTCATAGATAAAAATAATGAAGCTGAAACTCATAAAGAGGTAGTGGGTTCCCAAGGTCCTACACCTCATCAATGGCAGAGCTATTACTCTACCTATGGTTTTCTGGTCCAAGTGACACATTCTTTTTCATTATCCCATATATGTCACTGATGCTCCTATCTGTCATCTTTCAGGAGGTAGGAACTTAAGGGGCTAATTGAAGAACTGTCAGTAATGCTAGTATGTAGGAACCAGAAAAGGTGGGAAGCTGTGTGGTCAAGTTCAGTTTGATTGCCTGAACGTTCCCTTAAGTTACTAAACACACAGCTATTTTTTATTTGAGCCACAGGGAAGTCTGTGCTCTAAGGTAAGTTCTTCAGCATGATTTATTGAATACAGGGATTAACTAAAAAACATCTGACAAGATCAATCTAATGTAAATATTAAAATGTATTACAAATTGGATTTTATGCAGACAGGCTTTGACAAATATCCCTGTGATGGGTTTTAGGACATGAGGGGACTGTGCATTTCATCACTTACACAGTCAGTCCTCCAAGTCCCTTAAAACAAAGCTGTGTGAAACATACAAGTACATTTTGTCCTGGTAGCCACTGGAATTTGCTCACACATTAAAGCCTTTTTGAGAATGCTGAGTTCAGTTCTTAAAGGTTCTTGGCATTCATGTTCCTACCCTCATAAGACAGTACTTCAATTCTTTTTTCCATTTGGAACTCTTCTTCTTATTTCTCTTACATATCGTTATTTCATCAGATGTATGTACTCAATGTGATTCCAATTTTGTTTTGTTTGTTGGACCAGTGAACCTGGGTAACCCAAGGCACATGGCCAAGCATCTGGTAACAATAAAATCAACATTACAGTAGAAGAACATCAAGAATCCTGTAACCATAAGGTAATATGGAGTATATTTGGTAGCTATGAAGATTACATAATAGTGTTTTTTTCTATGATAGTTGTGTTCTCTGAATTGACAGAAATATGTCAAAGACCACTGGTAGTGTACTTGCAATGCATTAGGCCAAGAGAAAACAGCACTTGTCCTTTGCATCTTGTCCAGATTTTTGCTTTGATTTATCATTTCTTCTGAGATCCTTAACATCACAGAACCCTAAAACCTGCAAATAAAATATACCCAGTAGGTCACAAGTTTAAAAGAGAAGGGCAGGAATTCCCTGGTGGGAGCGGTTAGGATTCAGTGCTTTCACTGCCAAGGGCACGGGTTCAGTCCCTGGTCGGGGAACTAAGATCCCACAAGCCACGTGGTGTGACCTAAATAAATAAATAAATTAATTAATTAAATGAAAGAGAAGGGCAGACTGCCTTTATACAACACATCTTCTTGTATTCATCAGGTTTTATTCCACAGTTGGGGTCCTGGGTAGATGTGGAAGAGTCTATGAAAGCTTATTTCCCCTAGAGATTAATTTCATTTTTTTCTCCCTTCATTTTGGCACACTGTTTGGTCCCTAGAACCTATGATAGTTTTAAGTACTCAGTAGGTGCCAAGATATATTTGGTGAATGAATAAATACATGAATAACCTACTCTGTTTTCTCTCTTTACCCTATTGTAAACTATACTTTTCTTAACGTTTGTATTAACCTCTTATTTTTATTGTGTACTTTCCACGTATTAGCTATTTAAATAAACCCTTCATGTTCAGGTTTTATATAGTTATTAAATCAGAAGGAGAAGCTTACTATTCTCCTTTAGATTGCTTATACAAATTTCTAACTTGAGTTACCTTTGAAATTTTTCCCACCCCTTAATAACTTAAGAGTGCAAGGTTTATACTTAAGTTCACTTTTTCAATTTCTAGTTCCATACAACTTGTTTTCCTTAGCTTACAGTAAGCATTTTTAATAAGCACCTGTTAGGTACCAGAGACAAATACTTTTTACATTTGGAAACGTATAAACTAAAGCTTACAGTTTTAAGGTTTGCTGTTCTTAAAACCTTCCTTAAGAAAGTCAATTCATTTTCCTTTTTATACTGGGATGGTAATAAGCATAAATGAGACTTCAGAAAAACCACTTAACCAATCTTTGATTATATCTTCAGAAACAATGATTTAAAGCTTTATATCTCCAGTGTCCTTCCTGCCTTTCCATTAACAAGTTTTATGATCCAAAGGAAAGATATAAAATATTTCTGTTCAAGGAATGCTGGCCCAACATATAAGGAAAAGAGGAGATTTATATTCTCTTTGCATAATTCATGCAAAAATTGTTTTGGCTTGAATTTATTGGCCAAAATATTGTCTCCTGTGTTGTCATTTCCACGCAGCACATGAACACACATTTGGCCTCTCTGAACATTTCTGCTTCAGACAAACAGCAATAGAGAGGGTTACTCAAAAGGAAATCGTTAGCCCATTTCCTACTTAAAACACCCTACACATTGAATAACCACATTTATTCTCAACTCTTGGGCCTTGAAAAAGATACCTCATTTTTCCCATGAATTTTCACTATCTGGATCTCTTGACAGTTTCCTTACAATTGCTTGTGTCTCTGTTAAAAAAAAAAAAAAAAGGAAAATGACATTTGTTTTCTTTGGCAAAAACAGTAAGACCTGAAAACCATGTCCTGCCTCTAATTTGTCACTCTTTAAGTCTCCATTAAACTCTTAGGTTCTGTGGGCAGCAAAACTACTACAAGAAATCTTTTGATCTTTGTCATAGCCTCAACTAGAGAGAAGATGACTTCTCTCTGGGAGCTCATGACCACTTCTTTCAGACAGGACTCAAAGCACTAAGTGAAACTGAATGAGCTGCCTAGCATTTAGTACTAAATAAATTTGTACTAAATAAATTTTACAGTTTTTTTTTTTGTTGGTTAGATCTTTTCTGAACAAACGCTTTATCTGAAGAGGTGAATTTGCATTTCTTACTGCAGGTGTTATCAAGTTTTGGTATCACCCATCACATCTACAAAAGTACAGGGCATTCAATAAATGCTTCTCTATGTACTGTTTGGTTAGGCACACCCTCAATCACAGTAACAATTACAAAAATAATAATGGTAACAATATTACCTTAGGAGGATTTGCCACATGCCAGACAATGTTTTCCTAGGGATGTCATATAGATCATGAATGTATCTACTTTCTCACCAATTTTTATTTAGAAATAAGGTGACATTTCCTTTCATACCTAAATTTCAATAAATTCAAGCTCCAATCCTTTCTGATTCTACCAGGTCCCTCTTCTAGAGCAGTGTCTGAGATTTCCCCTCAAAAAACATGTATATGCACTCTACTATTTTATCCTATATTTCACTTGTCTCTCCAACTGGTCATTCTACTCCGAGCTGACTCTTGGAAAATCACCTAAAATCTTGTGCCTCCAGGTTAACTGCCGCTAGTTCAAGGCTGTAGTATTTAAAAATTCTTTGGGTAATAATGTTAAAGCATAAATAAATATATAACTATGTATATAAATATGTATACTACATATAACTATATGTAATTATACAGTCTGATGTATATATCAGACTATGAAACAAAGTCATTAATTAGTTGAACATTTTGCTACTATAAATAGATATACTTAAGAAATAAAAACCAAATCCACCCTCAGAGTACCTTCCAAAGCCCTGTTGCTTCACTGAGCTGAAGGCAAGCTAATTCCCAATAAGAAGCCTCAGTTTTCATGTCATGTCTTGTCATGTCTTTTATCCAACTTTCTCCTAGCGCCAGAGATGAGAGAACTTCTTTCCACGGGCTGGGGAACAACTCAGTTCTGTCCCCAAGATGAATGTATATGACAACATCTATTTACATAGGTGGGTGCTCTAGTGGATATTCACTCATTTGAAATTATCTCATCTATTTATTCACCAGATATAACAAATTCCTGTATCAGGCATTGTGCTAAGTGGTGGGTGCTAAGTGACAACAAACAACAACAAAATGAAACAAGAAGAAAACTGTTCTTTGTTTTTGCAGATCTTATCATCTGTTGGAGGAGACACCTTACATTATCTCAAAGACAGGCAAGTTTATCTTAAGTATGTGTGAGGTGTGAGAGTTTTGTTCTTGAAGCACTCTAACATTCTTTTCCAAATACTTTTTTCTACTATGAAGGAAAACTCAGTCCTGAGTTTGTCTCTTACACGCAAACACACACACACACCTCCCAAGAGCAAACAAACACAAATATTTGGTAATAAAGAAAATAAGATTTAGGAAAAAAATTGTAACTCGGCCTGGTTCTGCTTATGATAATGAACCGGATTATATTACTGAAGTGAATACTTAACAGTTTATTTTGATGCACCTCAGTTTAGATTACTTTGCTTGTTGAGGCCTTCCTCATAAATAAGGAATATATATTTACTTCATATTTTTACAATTAACTGTCTTATTCTTATGGGGTTTTTTTCATACCAAAATAGGCTTTGCTAAAGGCGACTTCAGCTACGGATAACAATTGTTATTACTATTTCTATTATTATCACTATTCTATTAAAATAACACTATTACTATTATTGTTGTTACTAATATTACAAATATGCTTTTTTAAGCTTCAAAGAAACTGAGCTTCTGCATACTTCTTTTCAAATAGTTTTCTCATGAATCCTCAAATCACCTTCAATTTAGTTATCAAATTTATTTTAATATGAAATTACAAATGTATAGACAGTGACTTATCCAGGGTAGCACAATTAAGTTGTGGTTGTGGATTTGTGATATTCACTCAGGTCTTTCTGAATCCATGGTTTTGCTTTTTTCCTCTGTGCTGTGAGGTAGGTGAGGACTTGTTTTCTTAGCAGACTGATGGTTTACTTTGCCCAGTACAACTTTCATCCGGTTCTACTTGCTAATAGGGTGGAAGAGAGATGGAGAATAGAAGAATAAGCAATCTTAACCAAGACAAATGACAAAGAAAAGTCTTTACAGTGACATAGAGGAAAAGCTACGAGAAATGTTATATAATGTTTGATTTTTGAATCTATTAATCCAGAGTAATTTTAGCAGACTGCTTAGTAATTCTCAAACATCTTTGTTAAATATTTCTCCTAATTTTCATTGTGAAAATGATACCTTCTATTCACTTACCAAATATAAAATGATGTTAAAACTATTTTATGAAAATTTTAAGGTAAGAGCTAATCCACTTCCAAAAATGTCAGATACACTTCTTTGGTAGATCAGACTCTCTGTCACTGCCTCCTGCTTCTAGCAGCCTGAAGGTTCACACATGGGGACTTAAGTGTTTTCATCCTCCACAACAATCTGCCCCCTCTCCAAAAGAAACACACTTGCACACATATACCTGCACACACACACACAACACTGAGCTATTATGTATAAAATACATATAAAGTAGAATCATGAATTCTACCCTATTATAATTGGAGGACAATCTGCCATTCTCATACAGAACCTAAAAGGTGGGCTGTCTATTAACCAGATAAGTAAAAGGTAGAAACTAAATATCTAATTCTAATATTTTAAGTCAACTACCGACTAATGGTATAAGTCCAGCAAAATGAGGTGCTTCTCTCTTAGTGTGTAATTTGGAAAGTTCTATTTAAAAATCAACAACAAACACTAAATCTGGGGGGACTTGTGCATGATTCAGCAAAACAATTTATAGAAGAATTACAAAATATTTACTGGTTGACTGAATTTAATGCTTTGTAAAATAACTTTAGATGTGTAGGCAAAGCCTCTGTAAACATTTTAAAGAATACGCGTATCCTTCTCTACTACAGTCCTACCATAGGCAAAAATATCATCAGTAGATTCAACTTTACTTGCTATCAAATAGCAAATATTTTTATTTAATCTATGTAATGTAATGCCTTTTTTATTTATCTAACATAATTTCTAAACATTTTGCATATTGTTATTGTTTTTATACCATTTTGGGGGGAGGCACGCCTATTATATACCCAACATAAATTAATTTCCTTTCTGAATTCAGTAGAAAATTTCTCTGTGTACTTATTGAAAGTTGTGCTATTGAAAACTGAATATGAGTCATAGTATTAAAATGTTCCAGTGAAACACTGACTACACTAACGCTTCCATTTTTATCATTTATAAAAACATGCCCCGGCTTCCCTGGTGGCGCAGTGGTTGAGAGTCCGCCTGCCAATGCAGGGGACGCGGGTTCGTGCCCTGGTCCGGGAGGGTCCCACGTGCCGCGGAGCGGCTGGGCCCATGAGCCATGGCCGCTGAGCCTGCGCGTCCGGAGCCTGTGCTCCGCAGCAGGAGAGGCCACAGCAGTGAGAGGCCCGTGTACCGCAAAAAACAAACAAACAAAAAAAAAAAACCATGCCCCAAGCTGGTAAATGGATTTGAAATATCAATTCAAAATACTGCTGAATCTGCTCAGCCTAGCCTCCTGGATCCCACATTTGTTCACTTCCATTTTTCGTTAATTTCCCCCCATACGTAGCTTCTAATATCTCCTTTAAGGCCTTGTAAATTTTTTTCCTTTAAAAAGTCATTTTGGTAAGAATGCTTAATGTGAGATCTACCCTCTCAACAGATTTTTAAGTGTACAATATAGTATTATCTCTAGACATGTCAGTGGAATATAATTCAATCTTAAAAAAGAAGAAAATCCAACAATATGCAGCAACATGTGTGAACCTTGAGAACATTATGGTAAGTGAAATAAGCCAATCACAGAAGGACAACTAATGCATGATTACAGTTATGTGAGGTATCGAAAACAGTCAAACTAATAGAAGCTAAGCATAGAATAGTGGTTTCCAGGGGCTGGGGGAGGGGGAAATTCTGGAATTGCTAAGCCCTTGTTATTTTGAGAACATGTTTCAACATCCTTCTCCATATTTGAATTCTTGACAGTCTCTTATGGATGCAATTTTGCTCTCGTCTTTTACCTTTAGGCACAGTAACTCTCCAGGTGAGGCCTTCTTAGAATGAGTTTTGAGCCTGGGTGATCTATTGGCAGGGTCTACCTGTCTGGGCCTCCACAAACAGGAAGAGGGGGGAGTTATAAATAGGGTTTTTTAATCTTGTCTATCCATAAACCTTCTTTTACTTCCTGATTCTTTTCCTTCTCACCCACACTCTGTATTCCTATAAAGGGAAGTCAACATTGTTGTATATCTCTAGGTCTGGAAACTAAGAGACTTTATAGTGCCTTTCCCGACTTCTTATTTTAAGATGATGAAAGAGGGAGCCAGGTAAATTGTGTTACTTGTGCAGAGTAACACAAACAGCTAGAGCTAAAGCCAAGACTTTGCCCCAAATTTCCTGGTTCCCCATTCCTCTTCTAAGCCATCTAACATTCTCTTTGGGTTCATTGTTCAAACTGATGTAATTGGAAAACAGTTAAAGTCTTCTATTAAGAGACCCAAATAATTGTTGATAGATTATAGTATCTAAGTTTTAAACTTTTAAGATGCATGTAGAAAATTTGCCTCAAAGAAGTTGTACATGTATACTACATGAAAGTGCTTCGTCAGTTTGGTAATGCTCTATAAATGTATAGGAGCTAATGTTTGTCCCCTCAGATTCCACTCCAGCTGTCCCCTTTGTGAAGCTAATTTGTGAAAGGCCTGTATAAGCTTCATGAAGGCAAGAGTTTTTTCCACGCTGTTCATTACTATAACCCCCAGAGCCTAGGCAGTTCCTGTCCCACAGGATATAGTAATTGCTCTATAAATATTTGTTGATTGCATAAGTGAATGGTCCAACGTTCCCCACAGTAATGTGAACTTCTTTGATTCTAGTAATTCAGCAGAAGAGAATAGCTGTTAAGATATCTGAACCCTCCCAAATCTCTAGCTAAGTTTTGTTTTTGTGTGCTCAGTATTCAGAATCCTATGACAAAGTAGTTTTATTTTCAGTCATCAGATACACACATATACATACACATACAACACACACATAGAAGATTGAAGAAATCTAGTAAGTACCCAGATATATATATATATATATATACATTTCCATTTTCAGAAAGGCAGAAAAAGTATGAGTACAATCAGACTAAAAAGATACATCTGGCTGCCATATAAAAAGGCACCATCTTGACAACTGTTAATTGAAAGTTGTGTAGGAATTTTCTCACAAAGACCATGAATCCTAGAAGTAATGCTGATAATCTTTCCAAAAGCTTAGAAGTTATCCTGTTATTAGTGTTCTAATCATGTAATTTTTTTTTTTTTTTTTTGGTGAAACTTCTATTTTGTAGTCATAAGTGAGAAGACCCAAGGGTTCTTTCTCAGTTTCAGGCAACTCTCCAAATAGTCGTTAAGGACTGAACAGTGATTTCTTAACATCAGCTTGGCAATTCCACTAAACCTTATCTATCCTAACTTTCCCCATCATAGAGTTTTGAAAGGGACTTTAGTAATTCCTGTGAGGGAAACATGCATTCAACTAGTCATTTCCCAATTTCTCCTTGTTAATAGCACTTCTTTGGGTTTGGAATGAAAAATGTGCCCAGGTCTACGTTTGCCTTTATAGCCCCTTTTTCAGCTAGACATGGCCGTGTTACATATTTCTGGTTACTGACAGGTCAGACAAAGTCTAATAAGATTTTATTTCTAAAAATTATATATTCCTACAGAGCAGCTGACACTTTGATTGTAGGCTGGTGAGGCCCTAAGCAGAAGACTCAACTAAACCATGTCAGGACTCCTGACCCACAGAAACTGTGAGATAATAAATGCATGTTGTTTTTAAAAATATATATATATAGATTCCTAATATAAGGAGCCAGCACAGCAGGCAATACCATTTGTCCTTCCTACTGCTACCTTGAATGTAGGAACAATGTCTGGAGCTATAGCTGCCATGTTATACCATGAGGTGAAAAGCAAACATCTAGGAATAGTGGAGTAGAAATCTGGAAGACTCTTGGATCTGTGAGGGTGTCATGGAGCCACTGGCCCTGAGTTCAGACTGTTCAGCTCCAGATTACTTCTTTTGTAAGAAAAATAAACCAATATTTGTTTAAGTTACTATTGGTTCATTTTCTATTATTTGCTGCCCAAAGTATTTTTGTTAAAGGTATTAATTCTAATGCCTTTATTTTGTAAGAGAAGAAAACTGAGGCTCAATGAGAACATGCAATTTGGCTAGAACTACAGATATTTTTGGTGAGATGCACATTGCAAGAGCCCCTGCCTCTTCGAGGATACCCACACCCTGTGGCCACTGAGTAAGATTAGAGTTCTGCTTCATCTGCCTGTTCAAGGCAAGAATAAGTGAAGGCAGCAAAATGCTCATCATGGAAAATGTCAGAATTGTTGATAAGGATCAGTGTTAGACTATAATAGTATATAATGTTTGTTGTATACAATAGTAATCTTTTTGATGGTTTTATGTAATATGTTGAATCAAAATTACTATCATCTGCAATAAAATATGTGTTCATTATTGGGTCAAAACATCTGGATGACAAGTCAAAAATTCCACCATTCATCAAGTTCTCCTTTATCCTCATCTCTAATTATCCAACCATCTGAATGCTTTGGCATCATGTAGATTCACTCAGGTTAAGCATTGAGTTAAGGAGGCAATTTTCTCCTGAATTTGAGCAACGTGCTTTTAGTAATTCAGACTTTCAATCTTTACTTTCCCTCATGCTTATTTTTGGTCTTAACAAAAGTTCCCAGAAGACTCTAGATTGACTGTACAACATCTATGCTTTGTTTCTGTCCTCAGTAATTAATTATGTTAATCAAATCAAAATTTACAACTTCTTGTATACCCCCTTACAGAGGAGGGTTTTTTTCTCACTTACTAGTGTTAAATCACAGTTCCAGGCATAGCTTTCCCTTTGTCACATTTCCATGCATATTACTCACAAACAAATAAATCCTCTTAGTAAAGCATCTGGCATCTTTATCTTCCTTGATGAAAATTCTGAGATTTCCAATTACACATATGGACCAGATGTGAAACCCGACTTAAATGAACAGGGAATTCAGTATGGTTTTGCAATTACGGGACATATACTGTATCTCTTTTATGCTGATATTTCCTTTATAATTCTCTTTTTTGCAGGACAGCTGCTGCAAGTGCCTGAGGGGCCCCTTTTGGCATGTTCTTTCTCTTTTTGTGCCTTTTCCACTTTCTTCAATCCAATGAAAAATCTAAAAATGGAGGCAAAGTGGAAATAGTACTCAAACTAGCACTCAGTCTACTTGTAGTCACTATAATCTTCTTAATCTAAATTTAGTGTATATTTTCCACATTCCTGTCTGTACTATCAGGTATTCCTGTGGAATAAAAATACGGAGCTATTTTTTATCAATGGGTGTGATGTAAAGAAGTAAAATTCTTTGGGGTGTGTGTGTGTGTGTGTGTGTGTGTTTCTGTGTCTGAGTGTGTGTGTCTGATTTCAAACTGGAAGGGATAATAACTCCAATGGGAGACACAAATTCTAAAATATATCACAAATTTATCCACCTCTTTTCACCTTAGTTTTTTAAGTCAAAGTAGAACTACTGCTTCTCCCATCAAAACTACTACAACAGGGCTTCCCTGGTGGCGCAGTGGTTGAGAGTCCGCCTGCCGATGCGGGGGACACGGGTTCGTGCCCCGGTCCGGGAGGATCCCACATACCGCGGAGCGGCTGGGCCCGTGAGCCATGGCCGCTGAGCCTGCGCGTCCGGAGCCTGTGCTCCGCAACGGGAGAGGCCACAGCAGTGAGAGGCCCGCGTACCGCAAATAAAAAAAGAAACTACTACAACAATCTCACATTTGTCTTCTTATATTCACTGTACCTATGTTCATCCATTGTTCCATGCAGCAGCCTAAGGAACTTTCAGTAATGCACATCATTGGTACCACTCCCATTCCTAAAATCTATCAATGAATCTCATCACAAATATAACACATTTAAAAATGAACATGATATGGAAAATCTGGCATGATTTGGTTCTTGTCTATTTTATTCTCACCATCAAATACTCTTTACCTTACTCACTTCATTCCACCTACAAGGATCTTCTGTTTCTCGAACTACTACATTCATTTCTGCCCAAGGTCTTCTCTTTAATCCGTGCATTCATTTAATTTGTATTTATTAAGTGCATAATTAATATCAAGCGTCCCACTTCTTATTTACCTGGTTGTTTCCTACTTACATTCAGATTGCAGCATGAAAATCCCCCTCCACAGGACTACCTGACTATGACAGAACTTCTATGTGTTCAGTAAAGCCTATTGACTCTTCTTCCCAGCCACAGTTCTACAGGTCTCAGTCTGTTCTTGCACCTCCAGGTGGCACGTGACTAGTATTCACCTACTGAATGTGGATGGAACTGTGATATGTTACTTCCAGGATGAAGGGTTTAAGAAGTGGTAGAAGAAAAAGACCCCAAATTTTCTAGCATTTAGAAACTTCCCACTTCCCTTGGCTCCTGTCCCCATATCACTCCAACTTTTGCTACTATACCTTCTCTGACTCCAGTTCTGCTGCCTCCCTTTTGTAAGAACCCTTCTGATTACATTGAACCCACCTGGATAATCCAAGACTGCATCTCAAATCTTTCATTAAATCACATTTGCAAAGTCCCTTTTGCCATGTTAGGAAACATTCATAGGTTCTAGAACATGGACATGTTTGGGGAGGCGTAATATTTTTCTTTCTATCACACCAAGTGGCAAGATATAAGCCTATAAAAGGAATAGAACAAAAAGGTCTCATTAACATTCAAAACTGAGACAAAGACAAGCTTAGAAATGTGGCTTTTCTACTAAAGCAGGTTATCTAAAGGAGTTTCAAAATAACCATCATTAAATATGAAAGGGAATCATAGAGGGAAGGAAGATAGCAGATTTGAGAACAAATAAAATAATAAAGATAAAAAGAACCATGTGGATACTAGCCTATGAATTTGTACACAAGTAGAACAGAAGCTTACTAAACTTTCATGGGAATTGTATTGACACTGAATCAAAGAGTTGAGAGAAAAAAAAAATTCTGTTTGCTCAAGCCTTAAAAAATTTTCAAGCTCTGCACTTGCGCCAACTGGAAATCGACTTTCGGGTGGTATACCCCTCAATTACGGCATGATCCCAACTACTTCTTTAGGTGCCATCATGAAGGACAATGGATGAGTAAAAACCTTCCAGAGGGTATAACGAAGGGTCATGAGTTATTGGAGCTATTGCCAGAGAGCAGAATCAGGATTGAATCAAGGAACTTCTTTCCCTTTCAAACACAGAAAGCTCACACAATCTTTACGCAGCATTTCCTCCTTACGGTAAATCAGTGACTGTTGTATTCTCTCATTCTTCTCAACTAGTTTGGAGAATCTTTTTCCCCCCACAGTTATATCATAGACATGCGGGGACTGAGGGACAGATTACACCTGGAACAACTACCATGGAAACTTGCCTTAAGTTTGCAGAATCCTTCTGTAGTGATGGATCCAACTTCGCTTTCAGTCAATGGGTTTTGAGTCCACAAACAAGGTCGGTTCCAAACACTGGGCAAAGGACCACGACTTTTTCATGGGGCTCTTGCCCTTATTCTCCTGATCATCTCTCTCTGTTTTCTTATGATTGTACATATTGAGTAGGAATCTTGTTGACCACCCATCTTCGGTAGAGACAACAAGTTCTATTAGCTATGTCTGTAGCTCTTTATAGTCAGGCATTCCTGCTACCCATTTGACGTTGTCTACCTGGCTTCTGACAGTTACGCAAATTATCTAGCCTCTATTGTTTTGGGGTCTTATAAACTGCACTGTATTACAGAACTCAGTTCTGAAATAGCACTTCCTATTGTCAATCATAGGCCACTCTTGAAATTCTAAATTATTTTGGTGCACCACTCACAGGTGCATTTTTTTATTATTTTGGTACCACTTCGAATTCTATTTGTGTATTCTCTTTGTATTCCCATGGGACAAAGTTCTCTGGTGAGTTCTCTGATGTCATGTACGATACCCTCTTTAGCATACCCACATCTTTGAGATGTTAAGTACCTTCTTCCAACATCTGCCACAGCAATTCTGGCCATAGTTTTCTCCATTCTTCTAGGAGTCATCTTTGTAGCATGTTTGCACCATCTCCTGATATTTTTGCCAGGATTTTAAATTCTGCATATGAGGAGAGTGTTCTCAAACTGATAAACTCTCCCTTAATAAATATTACGTTCTAGCCCCCTTGATCAAACACTTTCAAAATCTACTCCCATACATCCTCTCCCAGCTTTTGCCAGTACCAGCTGGCTATATCTTGCTTCTCTTTTAGGGTATATTCCCTTTTCTCCCTTGTCAAGACCAGCACGTTCCCTAATGCCTTATATTGGGACTTAACCCTATTACTGCCCTTGTGTTGAGAATGTACAATCGTTTTCAAAGATATGAATTTGGAAAGCCTTTCTTATTTGTAAATGTTCCTAAAAATTGTTATACTGTAGGAAAAGACAGACCATACCCAACAGACACAGAGATGGGATCCATGGAGTGTTTTGTGTACGTAGGGGGGGAGGAGAGGGCGGGGAGGGGAGAAAGATAGAGAGACCATCTGACAATTTCTCCAAATGAGCATTTCATGTTTTAGGGAACTGATATGCTGTCTGGGCTAGTGGAGGAAATAGTCAATGGGTTCTGACCATTATTATTGTTATAGACGCTTAGTCGACATTCAAAGACTAAAGATTGATATCCAAAAAATTATAATATATTTCAATATGGTTAACTTCTAAAATGAGATTAATACAATATATTCACACTGTAGTTTGTGATCCTTTCTGCCACTACAGGCTCAGACACCTAAACAGAATTTCCGTTATAAACATTTTTTTTAGAAATTTAATCTTTCATAGTACTTTTTAAAATTATTAGAAAAATACCACTTATGTTTCTGTGAACATTTACAGTGAAATCTGAAGCCACTTGAAAATAATTTTTGAATAAATATGACCAGAGATAAAAAGTTTTCAGGTCTGATTCCAATAGGCAAGTAGACCACACAACAAGCCACAAGACAATAAGCAATTGACATGCTGATGCTCTCAGAGGATAAGTTACCTAAACTTTAGTATAATGGGAAATAGGGAAACTCTCTTCGGAAATAAAATTCCCCCTAGGATTGTAAAACTTACTACATTTTTTTCTAAATGAAAGCATATATTCATTATTTTTCCTTATATTCCTTCCTGATCCTTCAACACACAATCCCCATTGTGAGTTTGCCTATTATTGCTTGATTCCAAAACTCTTTATAGAGTCTGAGCAATTATAGAATCCAGCATCAAATCCTCATATGTTGTGAATAAGAATTTCAATGAACATGTACTTGGGAAATGAAAGACAGATGGTCTTTCAGTCTGTATCTCCTTTATCTCTTTTGTCAACCCCGAATGGACTTCACATGTCTTCTCCATTTTCTTCACATCAGTACTCTTGCAACACTTTCATAAATCTGTTTTTTTTTTTTACTTAAGTGTTTCTACCAATTCTAATTCTCTGAATGTCTTCTCCATGGCAATCTTCCTTTATTGTTTTTCCTCTCTTACTACTATAATTCATTTCTCAATTGGATCCTCTCACATTCATTCTCCAGACTTTTCTAAATAAAAAGCCACATTTACTAGGTCTTTCTTTAAAATGGAATGATCTAACAGACTATTCTGTATTTAAATCTTCACTGACATCTGCATTTTGGGCATCTGTCATGCAGAAGCCATTGAATAATTAAGGGAGAACAAAACAAATCCATTCTTCTCATTCATTTTCACTTTCCCAAACCTGGAGAACCCAGAAGCATCATTGGGATTGAAGGAAGAAGAGAAGAACAAGAGAGTTAGAGGGATGAGAGATGGTGAACAGACCATATTCTCTTTTCCCACTGTTGGACTGTGGAAGTTGAGGGTTACATCTGACCTGGGAGGAGAAAATTTGTACTTGAAAGTTTTGTCTGAAGCTTTAGCTGAGACTGACCAGCTGTGACTACAACAGCTGAGATCTGACATGACATCCTGAGATTATGTCAGAGGCAGAGAAGGGGAAACTGTCACAGCAGGTTTCAGGGCAGTGATAGAAAAAAGAATCAATTTCATTTCTGTACTCCACTCAGTTCAATATTTTAAAATATATAGATTTTATATGAATACGTACATAAAGATAGAAAAAGTATTTTATGAAATAAAAGGTAAGCAGGAAAAAAAACCTCAGAAATCTCAAATGTGCTACTCACTAGCAGTATCATATTAGACAAAGAAAAGTAGCCTCTCTGCAGCTCAAAATCCTCATTAAAAAAGAAAATGAGAACAATAGGATCTGACTGCATTGTTGTGAAGTTTCAGTTAAAAAATAATGCATCAACACATCTAGTATAATACTTAAAACATAAAAAGCTCTCAATTCATCCTAGTTTAACTCTTCCCAGAATGTTCTATTATTGTATATTTTTGAGGAGCCATTGTATATCGGGGAACTATGCTAAAAAATTGTAAGATGAATTTTTTTCTCTGTGTCTGATAAGCCATTAAGGGACAAAAATATGATACAAATTAAATAAGCATAAGATTATCATCAAGCACTAAAATGTGGTTTAAACTACAGTATAGTTGTTTTGGAAATTCAGAGAAAATGAAGCAAAATGTGAATTAACACATTTCCTAGAAAACAAACTAAAGTTCAAGTCAACAAGAAGTCCTATTTTTCTTTCTTCTGGCTCTTTCCAATTTGAAATACATCCAGAGCCATTTCTGAAAACCAGGAAGCTTAAAGACTGGAGGAGCCAACAGTAGATGTCATTGTATTAGTTTGTTTTCCAAGACACAGATCTGTACGTACCCAAATTCCTACAGAACACTCCTCACTGGTACCCAGTTTCAACATTTGCAACAGATTATTTGGAAAACGTTGTTGGGGGCAAAGCCACATCTAACAACTCCCATTCCTAGAACATCAGATTTTGATTTTAATAAAAACAAGATTCTAAGCCTTTTGGACATCAATTTATAAAAATGGGAGCTGTAAATAGAGCTTAAGACCTAGTTACACTGAGTTTATTAATGTAAAACCACCATGTAGTCAATGGTTTGCTTGAAGAGCTTGGGTTCAGTCTACCTTGAATTAGGAAGATGTTTCATCTCCTGTGTTAGAGTTGTAAATATGCACAAATAAAGAAAAAATTAATAATATGGGAGTGTTTGCAAACTTTTGACTCATCTGGCCCCCAAAGAGGATTCCTCTCATTGCCAACTCACAACACTCTCTTCTCAGCCCAGGGATTCATCCTTGGTCAGAGTTTAATACACATGCAGAGTCAGAGTAAAAGAAGACAAGGCTGGAAAAAGAGAGTGAGGTGGTAGCAGAAGAAAGGTTAAGTCAATCAATGTAATGAGAAGGAGAGAGAGAGAAAGAGAGAATTAAAAAGCTGCTTTTTGGGCTTCCCTGGTGGCGCAGTGGTTGAGAGTCCCCCTGCTGATGCAGGGGACCCGGGTTCGCGCCCCAGTCTGGGAAGATCCCACGTGTCGCGGAGCGGCTGGGCTCGTGAGCCATGGCCGCTGAGCCTGCGCGTCCGTGAGCCTGTGCTCCGTAACGGGAGAGGCCACAGCAGTGAGAGGCCCGCGTACCGCAAAAAAAAAAAAAAAAAAAAAAAAAAAAAAAAGCTGCTTTTATGGAAAGGAGAAATATTGAATGTAGAAGTTGTGAGGACGGTCATAAATAAGAGTGTCTCTGGAGTGTTGTGCGTGACACAAATGAAGAGAAGAGGAAATGAGATACGAGAAGCGTTGCTGAGGTTGTGAATTGGATGTGCTTTAATGTCTCACAAGGAACGTGAATAAGGCTTTGAATTTCTTTTGGCCATTTTTGGTTTTAGGTAGTGACAACGCTTCTTGAAAGAAAAACCGTATTTGAACTATTTGTATTTCTGAGTTACGAGTATATGCTGACCCCCAAATAGCCACTACATGATTTTAAGATTCTTTCCCTATACACAGAATGCCATCTGTATGGTTATGCATGCAATCTATAATGTTAAGTCTCTGGGCAAGAGACTCATTGTCAGAATCTTTGGGCACTAGATAAACATAGAATCCAGACAAGTAAATGAGGGAAACAGATAGGAAGGGGAAAAAGGATAAAAGACGTAGAGAAAAGAGTTCAGGATTTAGTGAATGAAAACATGGAATTACTTGGCAATTTAAAAAGTGTAGAGGAACATGGGACCAGGAGGAACAGCGGTTTCTCAGAGACACAAGGCTCTTCCTAAAATTCAGATTAGTTCAAACTGAGAGAAAATGCTGGGTAATGAAACGAGTTCTTTTCTCCTCAGTAACCAAGGTCTGTTATATGCACTGCTTCTCTATAAGCTCCAGCAAGGAGCTGAACTCCATCCAGACACCTCACATCATCAATATTTATTTGTCCCATGGTCCATGTATAATAAATGTTTGGTGAATAAATGAATCTTCTCTCATAGACACCACTGCCTCCCTCTACCGTAGCTCTGACTATGAGAAATTAAAACTAACTGTTTAAGCGTCTGGCTTGCTAACCAATTTTAAGCTCCCTGTGGTCAAAAATAGGATCACAATCACGTTTGGAGTTCCAGTTGACAAAGTGCTTGATCAATGTACGTCAGAACTGAGCCGAAAAAAGACATACGCAGAAAATAAGCTCTAGCTGGGGCAGCAAATAGATTGTATAGAAGTAGTTATAGACCAACCTCACAGAGTCAGGCAGGAAAGGATTTGCAAATAGACTGAGATAAATTCAGGCTTGCTATGTTAGACCTCATAGACTAGCCAGGTTTGCTATTATTAGCAAAGTCGCAGTTGTGTGCTAACAACATATGAGATATTATGGCTTATCCTATACTCTAGGTCGCGTCATAGGTTTTGTCAGAAGACGGTATCAAGTGCAAATAAGATTATCTGCAGAGTCTCTTAACTTAAACTTACTTAGGGGTAAGTTTAACTTTTGTATAGTGGCACCTGAACTGCTCACTTACCAAGAGACGCTATTTCAGAATAGTTCCTTTGAGAGACTGAATGCTCATTCTAATGTACTATTATTGCTCAACATCTTTTGGGAACTGCCTTCTAAACCTTTAAAAAATCATTTTCTTTGTAGGTGAATATTACCTTGAAAACAGGCAAAGGTTATCTACACTTAGGTGTTGTAAATCAGTGTGGGTTCTAAAATGAAGTAATGCAATGTTTCAGAAAGAAAACAAAGCATGCTAATGAAATGACAAGTAATTCAGACTTACTAATAAACTGATGCTGAAATCAGTGCCATTTGAAGTTACAGAAATATTTCTATCAGGGCAATATTGTGAGAATAAGTTAAATCTTCTCTGAGAGGACTACATTGGAATACAACACTCAGGTGAACACATAAGTTCTGGCATGTTTGCTCAAGAAAAGTCTCTGAACTTTAAAATACGTTCTTCCCAGCTCTGAAAAATGTCTGAATCCCATATATTTTTCATTTTCCTCTGTGTGCTTTTATAAGGAATGCCAAAGAATAATAAAAGAGGGAAGAGAGTAGGAGAAAGGGGTGGAGATTGAGAAATTATTTGCCAATGCAGAGGCACTGAGAGAGGTTTAGGTCAAAATATTTATGACATTTAGAAAACAATAAGTGGAATGATCTCTAAGAAAAAGTGGATGTGGTCAGACCCATCAACTTCCTCTGTGAACTGCTATCCTAATGGGGTTTGCGAATTCGACTTAAAGTAGCCCATCTATTAAATAATTAGACCTTAATCAAGACAGCTTAAACCAGAAAGGGAAAGGAACACAGCCTCATCTCACTCTCCCTATACATCCATTGCCTAAGTTGTTTCGGTGCAATGAAATCGTATGCTTGTGAGAAAGGTTATTGGTTTTCCATTTCTAAAGTTTAGGTCTGAAAAGATCCCTCACACTGAATAAGCTATCTTATACCATTAAGCTCTCACTGTCTAGTTTCAGTTAGATCTCTGCCCTCTACTGGAAAATATTATATCTGCACCAGAAAACGCTCCTTATTTCCAAGTTTATGGGAATCATAAATTATGTGTCAATCACAAAATGGTACATTTTCCTTATTTAAATACATTCATATCCTTAAGATTTATAAAGTTGTCTTCTATTCTTGAATTATGTTTTGATCAATTTAATCCATTATTTAAAATATGTTTTTAAGTACAGGATACCACAAGACAACTTTCTTTGCATTAGCAGTACTAAGAAATGGAGTGGAGTGGTCCCTGTTCTCTACATGTGTGTACACACATGTATACACACACGTAGATACTGTGTGTATAATACAGTAGCCATGTGACAACTGACCATATGAAATGTGTCAAGTCCATATTGAAGTGTGCTAAAAGTATAATATACACACTGGATTTCCAGAACTTACTAGAAAAATACATCAAACACTAATTCTTTGCATTGTTTATATTGATTACTTTTTGTTTATATGTGTTTACACTTCGATCTTTATTACATTTTGAAATAATATTTTAAGTATAGTGTGTTTAAAATATTTTTAACATTAGGTTGTCTATTTCTTTTACTTTCTTAATGTGGCTATGAAAAAATTTAATATCTCATATATGACCCTAATTTGTGAGGAGCCATTCTTTTCTTTTAATTTAATTTTATTTTATTTTACATCTTTATTGGAGTATAATTGCTTTACAATGGTGTGTTAGTTTCTGCTTTATAACAAAGTGAATCAGTTATACATATACATATGTTCCCATATCTCTTCCCTCTTGCGTCTCCCTCCCTCCCACCCTCCCTATCCCACCCCTCCAGGCGGTCACAAAGCACCGGGCTGATCTCCCTGTGCTATGCGGCTGCTTCCTACTAGCTATCTACCTTATGTTTGGTAGTGTATATATGTCCATGGCTCTCTCTCGCTTTGTCACAGCTTACCCTTCCCCCTCCCCGTATCCTCAAGTCCATGCTCTAGTAGGTCTGTGTCTTTATTATGAGAAGCCATTCTTGCTCACAGAAAGTTTGTGTTTGGCTTAAGGTGGTAAAATTCTAAGCTTTGGCAGATCCATCCCTTTACAAGTTTAAAACTCAATGAGTCCATGACTTTTGTAAGTCCTGAAGTTGGCCTCCTCTTCCATGTATAAGGAGATTCATTGGCAATCAGTATGCTTTTAATACCTACATGAAAATTGTCTGTGGAAAATAAATTTAATGGTGATCCTTTAGAAAGTTTGCATATTGGCAACCTAAGCTAAAATCAAGGGAGTAGGATACCTGCCTACTTCAGTATATGATGCCCTTATGTTCCCGGGATTTTGGAAATTTCCTGCTAGTAATAAAAACAAGAGAACATAATTTTGAATGAGTAAAAGAGGAAAGCAGGGCTTCCCTGGTGGCGCAGTGGTTGAGAGTCCGCCTGCCGATGCAGGGGACACGGGTTCGTGCCCCGGTCCGGGAAGATCCCACATGCCGCGGAGCGGCTGGGCCCGTGAGCCATGGCCGCTGAGCCTGTGCGTCCGGAGCCTGTGCTCCGCAACGGGAGAGGCCACAACAGTGAGGGCCCGCGTACCGCAAAAAAAAAAAAAAAAAAAGAAAGCAGTATTCTGTCTGGCGCTCAATCTCATCTTCCACGATACATGTCTGTGTTCAGGTAAGGGGTTGGGGCATATGAGGCGGGAAGAGGGGACACTATTACTGTTAGGTCCTCCATGTGGGAGGATTTGTGGGGAATTATTCCTCTTACTGCCCCAGAAATCTACTGTGCTAACAGAGAGGTGTGGTTCATGATCATTACCATGAAAGGGGAAGTCAGGACAAAATGCCAGGAAAGATTCTTGAGAAACCCAAATTTAGGAAGTGGGAGGGGGACACACACACAGCATTAAGATGATGAAATAAGAGCAATGAGGAAGATGTCATGTGGGTGAGAACAGGCTTTGAACCCTGTCTGCAAAGTCTTTCCAGAAGTGATAAGCCCGAGTCGAGATTTAAAGAATGAGTAGAATTTAGTCTGGAAAAGAACTGATGTCAGAGGGATAGTGGACAGTGGAATAAAGTGTGAGAGATGACTCATGTGTAGATTCATGCAGAGTGAGGCTGACCAATTCGGTATTTCTCAAGTACAGAGCAGAAGTAGTGGGAGATAGGTGGGAGAGGAGGAACGCAGACTCCGTTTCTGGAAAGACTTTCAGTCCCTTTTAAGCATATTGAACTTTACCCTTTGAGCAATGGAAATCACTGAAGATGACGGAGAGTGAAATAGATTCATATAAAGAGAAATTTTCTGTTGACCTGTTTACGTAGCTCCTATGCCTATTTCTCCACCCCAAAATAGATTCTCCTTTGGTCTAGTTAAGGGACCTCCAGTTTGCAAAAATAAAGTAATATTATTATTATTAATCCCATTATAGTGGGATATATTTGGGGAATTTGCTAGTTCCCCCAAATTAAAGCTTTCTATCAATTAATACTGTTTTATTCATCATTCAATGTAACCTTTGTGAAGATATGATAAAAAAAATTTTGAATGTATTCCGTAAACACCTTCTGATCTTCTTGGGTAAAGGCTAATAAATGCTAAGTAAGATATAGACCAACAGCCGTTTTTTCTACAGCTTCTTGTGCTATGGGTCTCCTTCCACCCTCCAGAAAGAAAAGACAAGGAAAGTTTCTTAAAAGCAGGTGATATGTCTGACTTCTTCCCTCCATATAATCATAGGATATTAAATGTAATGCATATCCCAAACATAAGAGCCTCAGCCAGGGTCAGGATAATGAAGTTAAGGTTAAACACTGCCACTTGTTATCTGCATGTTCTTGGGTAAGACACTTAATTTTCCAAAGCCTCCTTCTCCTAGATTGTAAAATTAGAATAATAATACCAGCTACCATGTATTACATTCTTGCTATATGCCAGCCACTGTCCTAGCTTCAGTGCTTTACAGTTATTACAGTACTTAATCCTCACAGGTAGTCAACATTATCTTCATTCTTGTTTTACAAATAAGAACAATGTGGCACAAAGAGAAAGACACTCATCGAAGTCACATACCAAGAAAGTAGTGAATTTAGAATTTGAATCCACCAGTTCTGATCAAAACTCATGCCTTTGAACCACTGTATACCTGTGAAACAGATGTGTTAAGATTCCATCAATGAACAAGAATGAATGATCTCTGTACACGGAAAACTGTTGTTCAAATTTAGGTAGGACTGTTGTTCGGTTTAGATAATGCTTGTCACAGTGTATAATGTCTAGCACATAGAAGTTCTCAGGAAAAATGAGTTCCCATTCATTCTTCCACAGAAAACAGCTGCTGTTCCTGTCTCCATTTCCCCTGTATGGAAAGGACTTAAGAATAGCTCTATTTTCCTTTTCCTATTACCCCCCAATTTTAAAGAATTAAAAGAAAATGCAAAATTCATACCAGATGTTCTGTAGCTGTTTGGATTTGAATGTCCTTTGGTTTCCTGCACATCCTTTATACCCTGACAGTGCATCGTCATGGTGTCCATGTGCATCCCATTTGAAATTGCTTAAGGAGCAAGGTGGGGTAGCATAGCATCAAAGCCGACTTCCTGGCCTCATTTTCCACCTGTTTAATTACCCCTCCAAAGTTCACAAGACTTTCTTGTGTTCATGTTCATGTGGTCAAAGACAGATGGAAAGAAAGATGGATCTATTACAACCACACCCACCCAAAACCCTGAACCAAGCACTACACCAGAAACTTCCTTCCAAATTCTTGCAGGAAATTTAAAACTGCACGTGCTTCAGGCATCTATGGCTCTGCCTATATAACCCTAAAAGTAAACCCTGAATTAAAATTAAAATTGTCAAATGCCTCATTTGCCTGACACAGTGTGGACACAACCCAGTGTGCATTCATTACGTTTTGGATCATCCAAATGTCAGAGAACCTGAAACAGAGAAACAACTCGTAAAGGGAGGAGACCACAGACATTTAAGATTTATGTTAAATAGCCAGAAAAAGTGGTTATAAAATAATGTAGGTCAAAGGAAAATGTATTATTCAACTTTGTACTAACGTACAACGAAAAATTTCCCCTTAATAAATCCTCAAAAGAATCTTCAATGCCTGTACATTTTACCTTTAACAGTTTTCTAAATTTCATTCCACACTCTCTCCCATCAGTCATGATTCCCTAGCATTGTTTCACTTACTTTACAGAAATTTTTGCTACCAAAACGATTTATTTATTTTTAGATTGGCTAGGTCTTTTCTCTAGGATATATGCTAAAAAAAGAGTGGGTACTTAGTCTTTCATATTCATCTCTGTCCTAGAACAATGCCTATCACATACAGTTTGCTTTCAAAAATAATATGCTAGATATTTAGTGAGAATGATATTATGAATCTTAACAATCCATCATAATCCAGCTCCAGTCATATCTCTGTAAGACCTTCTGCAATTACACCAATCCCTCAAAAAAAAAAAAATGACACGTTAAAGACCCACAACTACTGAGCCCATGTGCCAGAATTACTGAAGCCTGTGTGCCTAGAGCCCGTGCTCTGCAGCAAGAGAAGCCACCACAGTGAGAAGCCCACGCACCTCAACGAAGAGTAGCCCCTGCTCGCCGCAACTAGAGAAAACCCGTGCGCAGCAACGAAGACCCAACGCAGCCAAAAATAAATAAAATAATAAATAGATTAATTAATTTAAAAAAATAATAAAAAAATAAATTGTCCCAAGTCACAGGGTTACCCAATAGCAAAACTGGGAACTGAACTCAGCCGAAGCCCAGGCTCCTCCCTACTACCCCACCTTGTTTCTCTAAGGTTTCCTTAAGCAACTGACCCCCAGTCACACAGTTGGCAGAGCAGCTAGAATCTGAATCGTGCCTGCCTGACTTTTTCTTCAATACCACACTGCCTTTTCCAATATTCCTATTCTTTGAACTTCAATGTCACTTAAAAGTTTAGAGCTAAAAAAGAAAAAAAACTCTGAGAGTTGATCTAACCTCATTTTCTCATTCTCAGATCAGATATCTGATGCCCACAGAGAAGGGACTTAGTGAAAATCACATAGGAACTCAGTTAAGGAACTGAACCCCAAACCCAAGTCTCCTCTTCACAACCTCTACGTACCATCCATGTTGGGATTTCTTCATAACTTGTTTTGTAAATTCTTTCTGTTTCTAAGACTTGTATCCACTATAAAATAGCAAATAATTAGCCAGCTCCAAGGGAAAAATTGTATAAAGACTTCATGAATTGAAAAGAGTTAAACGAATACAAATTACAGTTACTCATTTTTGAAAACACCATGCTGGACATCCATGTAAATTCCCAACACAGCTACTCAGAAAACTGTGAGACAGAGCTCATTTACTTACTTTATGCCAGCAGACATTAGCTTTTACAAAATCATCTACTCATTTAACAATTGTGATATAGTTATACTATGTACCAAGCATTAGGCTAAACTTTGGATTTATATAGACCAAAAGCAGTGTAGGTATCTCAAACTGCAGTGTCTTTCATATCCTTGAGCTCCCAGAAGGGGTCAAATGTTTGTTGAATATATGAATGAGTGAGTGGGTAAATATGAGGAGAAGATTCTATAGATCTCGGCTGTTCAAATATATCAGAACATATGATCATTGGCAGAGTCCCTTTGCACCCCTCCTTGTAAGAGACTTGTAAAAGGACAGCTAGGGTATATTTAAATATAAAAAAAATTTCAAAAAATTTCTGGAAATCTTATTTTCTTCTTGTATTATTCTGCTCCTTCTTGTATTATTACTGTTTCACCAATTATATTAAAGCATCCTTCTTGTGTGGCAAGAAATAAAACTTGAGGAGAAGCATAGAAAAGCTGCAGACTCCAAAGTTCAAGAAGATGGAAATATAAGCATGTTCTTTGCTTTCATCCACGGTAGGTTTTCCTTAGAGTTAGCAAAACAAGGAATTATGGTAGCAACAGTTTTTAGGAAAATCCAAAAGTGAACCCAAAAATATGCATAACTTTTACTACCTAATGTAACCTGAGTTTCGCTGGAGGAATTCTTCACCCTCATGAAAAGCAATTCTCCCATGGAGTTTTTCATTAGCAAATGTCACTCCCCTGATATCTGCCTCCTCTTGCCCTTTTTGTTTTCCATTAATAAAATTCAAATATTAGCCATCATGTGCTATTCAGAGTGCTTTCCATGCAATATGTTTTTCTACTCCTTAAAAATAACCCTAGGAGCTGCATATTTTTATACCCATTTTCCAGACAAGAAAGCTGATGCTCAAACCATTTAAGTAATTTTTCCCAGGTCACAAGAAGTAAGAAAGTAAATACAACCAGGATTTATATCCACATACATCTTATTCCAACTTGTACCTTACAGTGCCTCCCACTCTGCTATGTTGCTTCTGTATCCCCCAACAGTTATGCTCACTCACACTGACACCATGGCAACTACAAGTACAAAAATTGCTAGTAAGCTGTTTCTCATACAAACATATCTGATAAGTTTGGTCATTGTCAGTTTCTGTTCTGAGAGTTGCATAAGATTTTGGGCTATCTCACTCCCCGGTGGCTTAGTGTTTCTTCTTGCCCTGCGCTACAAGTTTAACTATCTCCATATGTTCAGGAGCTCAGAGCAAGGGAATTGAGACCAGATTGATTAGCATCATCTGAGTATTGGGTAAACTGTCCTCTCAGTCTGAGACATTCCTCTTCACATTACGTAGCATGAAGTTTCTCCACCATTTTTCAGTTAACACCCAGGCTCCTTAATGACCAAGTACTAAATCTTGGGTTTCAATCCCTTTAGGAATGTTTCACTTACTGATAGATAATCAAGGAGCATTTATTGAGCACCTGCTATGGGAAAGCCCCAGTAGTGGGTTACAACAAATTATGAGACTATGCGTCTTTTCTTCAAGGAATGCAATACTTACTTAAGGAGAAATAGAAAGCTATCAATAGGACAATAAAGAGTTGAATTAAAAGCTAGAATTATAAGATACTAGTATTAATTTATGATTAACAGTCAAATGAAAATCAAAGTCGGTAAGTACAGAAGAATTTCAGATGTAGACAAACTCATCACTGGGCTAAGATGGCCAGTGAAGGATTCTTGGAGGAGGGAAGACTTAAGACAGTCTAAGAGAGTTGAGATTGTACTAGGTGAAAAGAAAAGGGCAGGAAAAAGGATCATATGAATTCTGTTTCTACATAACCAACCAGATTGTATAATTTTCTCACTTTTTTTGTTGTTGTTGTTGTTGTTTTTTCGGTACGTGGGCCTCTCACTGTTGTGACCTCTCCCGTTGCGGAGCACAGGCTCCGGACACACAGGCTCAGTGGCCATGGCTCACGGGCCCAGCCGCTCCGCGGCATGTGGGATCTTCCTGGACCGGGAAACGAACCTGCGCCCCCTGCATCAGCAGGCGGACTCCCAACCACTGTGCCACCAGGGAAGCCCCAGTTTTCTCACTTTTTTGATGCAACTAACTCAGAGAAAATAATATTGTTTCATTCTTTTTTTAAGTGGAACTTAAATTTTGAAAGCAATACCAAGGAAAAAGAGTTTATTTTAAACACAAGCCAGGTTAAGATCTCTTCTTGTTCAAGAGTAAGCCAGAATATTTAATAATTTTGGTCTCCATTAGAAGATAATACAGCTAAATATATATGTTAAATATTTGAGAGTTACCACAGAAAGAATGGAAATATAGCTTTCAAAACAGCAAAGATAAAAGGAATATTGAGACCTTTCTCAATCTAACAAAATGCAAAAAAGGAGAAAACATATGGACACTGGATAAATAAAAAAATAAAAATAGACACAATGTTGAGTTACAAAAAACAAGCTGCAGGATATTATGTACCGTAGATATCATTTATGTAGTTTAAAACTCATAAAGGATAGATTATTATTACAATGAAGGCATATGTAACAAAATTATTAAAATTTTTGAAAGGATAGGAAAGATACACACTTCAGCATGTTGGTTATCCCTAGCAAAGGATCAAGGGCATGGGATGTGGAGGGGTATAGAGAAGCTTTCAACTAATTCTGACATTGCTTTTATTTCTTTGAAAGTTCTAAAGAAAATATAGCAAAATATTAATATTTGATAAATGAAGGGAATTAGATTGGGAAGCTATGTACACATGGCTTCAATTGGGTCTGAAATTGATTCTTATTATTTTTTTCAAAATTCTGAGGCAAACAGGGCAAAGTATTAAGTATGTTGGTGAAGTCTGGGCTACAAGCATTAGTGAAATTATCCTCTGAATGTTTGCTATATTTTGTAATAATTAAAAATAAATTTTTATAATAGAGAATTTATTGGTTCATACAATTACAATATCCAACATAGATTAGACTTCAGTTGTAGGTTGATTCAGATGTTCACGGTGTTATTAGGGCTCTGGTTCAATTTTTCTGAACTTCCTTTTTTCCCTCGAATCCATGCATTGACCTCATCCGTGGTTTGACTTCCTGCATAGCAGCAAAAGAAAGCTGCAGCAGTTTGGGTTCCTTCATACACATACTAGAACCATCTGTTTAATGAGTGGACTTTGTGCCAAAAATTCTAATAGATGTCCAGATATTCATTCTCATTAGCATGTGTTCCCCCTCACCCCCCGACCCCAAAGCAATCACTGTAGTCAAATAAATTGATTCCTCAGCCTGGGTCACACATACCTCACTCTTGGACCTGGAAGTGGAGTCAGTCTATCTAGAACCTCATGGATCTTCTTATAGAAAATAGAAGCTGTTAAGAAGAGGAGAGAAGGAAGTGTTACCTGACGGGTCAAAGAACTGATACACACTCCACCATCTAACCAGAATAACCCTTGTTTACTCAGTTAGAAAAGTGTTAGTGAAAAGTGTCAGGAAAACTTGTGCTCTGCAATGCCCTGTGTTGTTTTAACACCATGCATTTACTCTATTTTAAACAAAATGAAGAATGCAAATATGCAAGCGTGTGTGTGTGTGTGTGTGTGTGTGTGTGTGTGTGTGTGTGTGTGTGTGTAGATCACAAGACTCATCAAAATTTGCATATTAATTCAGTACTTCATTTACTTAATAAACATTTTCAGAGCACTTGTCTTGGGATAACTACTGGCTAGGTGTTAAGCTTTGGGTTTTTATCCAAAATATTGATTATCTCTAGAAAAGGAATAAGGGAATAGAATGGATAGAGGTAGAGAGAAGCCTTCAGCTAATTCTACAAGTGTTTTTATTTTCTTGAAAGTTCTAAAGAAAATATAGCAAATTCTTAATATTTGATAAGTGGAGGGAATTAGATTGGAAAGGTATGTATGCATGGCTTCAATTGTGTCTGAAATTATTATTTTATTACTTTATTAAATGAGGAAGTAGTTTGATATACTTCAACATCATCCATCCAAAATCAAAATTCAAAGACATCTTCAGAGACTAGACTTGGTGAGCAGCATAGATAGTGGTTACGGCACAGACTACTTGGGTTCAAATTCCAACTCATACCATTCACCAGCTTTTTGACCTTGAACATGTTGCCTAAATTCTCCGTGCTTCAGTTTCCACAGATGAAAAACAGGGAATAAGACAGTATCTTCGTCTACAGTGTTGCAAAGATGATATGTTCCCACCCCAGTCCAACACTTAGAACAGCACCTGGCATATTGCAAGAATTTAATATTAGACCCTAACAAGACAGTCCTACTGGCTTCCAATACATTGTTTTAATTTAAAGGTAAAACCTTTGCACAAACAAATACAATTCTTAACATGGTGTAGAAATGGGGAAAAAAAAATCTAACATCGTCAGATATCTGAAGCTTTTAAATCACCTCTAAACACAATCACAAATTTTAAAATTCTGTTAAAACGTTAAATGTGAAGATATTTAGAGAAAATTTATTTTCACATTCTTATCTAGCTGTTAAAATATGTATATATTTAAGTTTTCTAGTAGGGAGCCTAGAAATCCAACATACTTCAAAAAAAGGACTATTAATAATAATTTTAAAATCCCACAGCGTGCCTTTGATGGTCCATGCTCTCAATGTTCATTGACTTCCTGAAAGACAAAACAAGTACAGCAACGTTGTATCATTCCTTTAGGGCTCAGACGAAGACTCAAACAATCTTATCTTTGGAAAGACCTTAGAGATAACAAGCTTCCCACATAGTTCGGGGATCCCATCTTCAGTATTCTTAATAAATTGTCATCAAGCTTGTGTAAATAAAGTGGGAAAGTTCAGTATTTGACAAGACACGCCATGTACTTTCTGAGCCTCTCTAATCATTTAAAAAAAATTTCCTTCTGAATTCTTTAGGAGGAAACTTTTTGGTGCTTTCACCTATGCCAATTATGAACTAGTTTCCGGAGCCTTTATTATCATGACCATCCTCCTGTTTGGTCAGAGATTACACTCGGGTGGCCCATGGCAGGAGTATTAATCCCATACGATTTTAAATAATTTGAATTAATTGCCATCATTTAAACATCAGCAAATTTTAGAAGTCTCTTATAAGATAAAACAGTTTACCTGCCTGCTTCCGTGGCTGCAAAATGTTGTGGGATGCTCTGCCCTATTCAGGTTTTAGCATGAATTTTCTTTCCAGTTTTGTTGTGTTTTGTTGTTTTGGCAGTGCCACGCGGCTTGCGGGACCTTAGTTCCCTGACCAGGGATCGAACCCGTGCCCCCTGTAGTGGAAGTGCAGAGATCTAACCACTGGGCCACCAGGAATTCTCTTAGCATGCATTTTCTAGTTGAACACAATCCCTACGTGGCAACACTGGTTCCCATAGTCAACCGCTGATTTCAACTCTCTTTTTGAGTGTTTACCTCACCCTGTAGAATGTGGAACTCAGGATAAAACAAAAATAAAACACTCAAGATAAGCTCAGACCACTTTATGGCAAAATGTCCTCCCATTTTCTATATATGATAATCAGCCAGATATTTTATGACATTTGGAAGCTAAAATTAACTTGAATCCATACTCTGGTTAAATTACAAAAGCAGTACGTACGTTCTTATTACACAAATTTCAAACAATATCAAACACAGATAAAATATAAAATAGAACTTATCCAAGCCTTCCATAATTATGTCCTCCAAACCTAATTATTTTCAAATGTCTGTTGGAATATGCTTTACAATCCATTTAGGTACCTCTAAAGACATGGAAATAAATCTAATAAACAATTTTATTTCCCCCTTTAAAAATTATCTTGCTCTAATATAGAGATTCTATGATGTAGCAAGCTTTGAAATGTGGAAGAGCAAATTATCTGAAACCATAGGGGTGGTATGACTTTCCTATGATCCAGAAGAGAACTACAGAGAAGGTAAAATATTTCAGAGGGGTGGTCTCATGGACGAGTCACTTCCTAATCTGTGGAACTCTTCTTTCTTTCTAACCCGCTCTGTGACTTTCCACACTTCTTTAGGGAAAACTAACATCTATGTAAAGGGGTGGTTGTTAGCCCAGGGGCTATCTTGCCAGCCCCTCCCTCTCTCCAACCAAGACTCGGTTGATTCTACAGTAATGCCTCAGTGGCTCCAATAGGGAATCAGTGGTGGTCTTTGGCACTCTGAATTGAGGGTGGATATAGGTATCTTAATCTCAAACTGCCTTTGAGATCATACCAGCATAGTGAGAGGCACATAAGTCTTTACCATTCCAGGTGATTAGTGGATAATTTTGATACACACACACACACACACACACACACACACACACACCCTCCAAAGTATCACAATTTTTATTTTAAAAGGTAGGACAATCTAATATTATAAGACCAAAGGAGCTATATTCCTCATTGTCTCATAATTCTACAAAGCTGTCCCAAGAACAAAGTTAGTTCTTCACACTAAAAGGAATAAACCGAGTAGTATTACAGTCACTGCTTCCTTTCAAATTTGGCCCCCTCCCCAGGACCTACAATATCTAAATCATGGACAAATGACTAAGCCTTAAAGTCTTGATTAAGTTCTTATCTAGGAATTTCCTCATCCGTATGTATGTGTACTTTTCTCTTGAAAGTTGTCCATACAAATAGACACACAGATACACACCCACACTACCATATTTACACACTTTATGTATATCTTGACCATCTTATTTTGGGGAAGATGATATGTTTTCCTCCTAAGTGTAGATTTTTTAAAAAATAATTGCTCTTTGTTATGAAAAGATGAACACTGAAGCCTATGGAGTTATTTTTTAATCAAAACTTTCTCATTTTTGAATCATTAGTTATCCCTTATAACCAACTGGAGGGCACTAGCAATCTTGATAAGGAGGACTTATCTATCTTCATCTTCATTATTTATATAAAATATTAAATGAGATTGGTTGTTTGAGAGAAGCCTGTTAGACCTCACCCCAAGGTGACACATCCTATAGTAAAAATTCATTGATCACAAGTTTTAAACCAACTGTGACTTTAACTGTACTGTCATCTATCACACATTTCTCAGCCTTGTCTGCCAAGAAACCATGTAAATCTTTGCCAAATTCCTTGGTGAAATCCAGATATATTGCTTATGAAATTCATCATATCTATCCATTTGTTAACTTTCGCGTGAAAGAAAACGGTGTGAATTTGGCCCGACTAAAGGTACTTGTGTTAGCTTATCATGATCATTATTCCTCCACTTTAGAAGAGCACGCAAATCATCTGCATTATTGTTCATTCTAGACTTTTTTCCCTGAGATACACAAAGTCTGTCATTTCTAGAATCTATACCTATTCTGGTCTTTAAGATTTCTTAGACTATCTGCAGTAACTTTGGGACTACACTAGTATTATATTTTTGGTATCACATCAATATATTATGTCCATATTCCAAAACATACTAGACCTTGAACTCATTCCAAAGAGCTGGATTCTGTAACTCTGTCACCCTGATATATCCAGAGCTTTAATTTCATCTATTCATATATGTTCTGTTTGTTCCAGTTTGTTGATCATTCTCCTCAATAAAGAACACAGAGTGTATCAGTTTAAGATGTTCTTGGTTGGAAGTAACAGAAATTCCAACTCAAACTACCTGAAATAATCAAAGTAAATATAACTTTCATAGGTAAGTCAGGCTTCACCATTTGTTAATTTGTGATTCAACAATATTCTGCTGGCTGCTTGTTCTTTATATCTTTCCATTCCACTGTTTGTAGCGTCAACATGGTAAGAAGCCTGGTTCTGCTAATACTCACAAAATGGCTGCCAGCGACTGCCTGAGTTTCGTGTGTTTCTATATCGATATTACACTGCAGAGAGAGAGAGAGACAGACAGACAGACAGAAGGAGGTGAACAAGAGAGAAATTCTTCTAAGGATGGAATGCTGGACCTTCCCTCTAGAATAATTGGGTGCTCGAATGTCACAATCCTATTCATATATCAAAGAAGAGTCCAATTGGAGTAAACCAATTTGGATCCACCCAGGGAAAACCTCCTCTTTTGTGAGTGAACTAATAATAAGACTACCCCAAAAGGCTACTGACTTTCTCAAGGTCTTTGCATCTAGTTCATAACAGATGTGTGATTAGAACACAGGTTTCTGCTATCCTTGGTCACGACTAATCCCAGGAAGAACTGATTCCATTCTTCCATTCTTCCTTAATGGAAGAGATTTCAATCTTCTTGTCCACTGTACACCAAACCTTTCTTTGTAAAAGTCCCACCCTTTTAATAGCCTCTTCCTTTAATACAGTGAGTGAGGGGTTCCAGAATTGTGCGTCACTGACGAGTCTCCAATAGCGAGATCACATTTAATCTCCACATTTCATGAGGCTGTGGAAATACAAGAAACTTGGGGTTCAGTTGAATCTTATTTCTACCACTTACTTTAGCAAGTAATAAAGCAACCTCAGAGAAGTTATTTTCCTCATTTGCAAATTTAAAAATAATATTACTTATCTGAAGTGCTGTTGTAATAAGAGTCAGATGAGATTAAAATAAATAAAGGACTTTGTGTGTAGTAGGCAGTCAGTAAATGGCAGCACTTAAGTGGTAGTTTTCATTGTTGTTGTTACTATTATCTACAAATTATAATGGGTATTTTAACCAATGTTTCTGAAGCAGTTGAATTATTGCCCTGCCTTTTCTACCTTTGTTGGTAAAGTTTCTTGTGCCTAGCATGCTCTTTCTTATTATATGTACTATACAACCTACCTTATCCTTTAGGGAACCATCTTTCTAACATCTTGTTTTCTTCAAACATAATTTCATGACTTAAGGGTGCTATAACAAGGGCCTTACTCAGTTTTAATTATCTATAACACTTTTCATCTTTTCACGTTTAATCATGCCATTCCTCACAAGAAACCTTATTAAGCAGGTATAATATGCCATTAAAGTGAGTTTGGAGGCACAGGAAAATTAATTTGGTTTGAAGATAATATGAAGCAATGGGAGCAGTGGGAGAAATTTTTATCTTGACAACAATGTAGAGATGTCATATTTTTTTCCCAAATCTCTTCGTTGAAAGATTTTACCAAAAAATGTATGGGGAAGAAAATTAAAGGAAGCCATAGGTTAAGTATGCTCTTATATAAATTAAAGCATTCCCTCTCCCATACTACAAAAAAGTATCTGTTATTATCCAACTAAGATTCTGGGTCATTTAAACACTTGGCTTGAAATCAAGGTTTAGAGACAAACAAAAGATATTTTTGAGCAGTGCAGCAAAAATCAACAGAACCTGATGGTAGCTTCCAGGATGTGAGAGCTATTGAATCCAGAAGGTAATGGTCCTTTCTCAGCAGAAGACCCAAACAAAGAAAACACAGTGAGAGTCCTCCAAAAAGCTCTGCTGTGGCTGTGAGTGGATCTCACCTACACCTCATCATCACTCCAAGGAGCACAGGGTTTCTTTCTAGGACCAACCCAGATGGAAAAAAAAAATCAATTAAAACATTCTCTTCTCACTACAAAGAGGTCACTTTGTATTCCACAAAGTGACATAGGAAAGTTGGTTCATGAGAGAAGTCTGATGGTACAATCCCAGGTACTGAGAAATGATGTTTCTTACAAAGTTGATTTATTTCCAAGTGTCCCATACAACACCAAAGTAGAGTGAGTTGTGAAAAAGTGGACTTGGCTGGGAAGAGTTGTCCAATGACAACTTAAGCTAAGCCAGTATTTAAGCATGGCCCAAGGCCAAATTCTGATATATACCCCCCAACCCTACTACTAGAATCCTCCCTTTTCTTAGAAACATAATATCCTTATTTTGTCCAAGAAGCCTCACCTAGACATGCCTACTTCATGTTTCATATATTTTCTACCCACTTTCTCCTAAGAAGATCAGACTTTTCTATGTCTTTTTCCTTCATGACACTTAGAGGTATCCTGTTAAATAATCATCCAGATCAATAACTTAAGGAAAAATTTTATTGTTCACAATGATTCATTGAATATATTAATAAACAAATAGGTTATGCATTGTATAAAGAATATTATGCCTCCACGACTCTTGGCTATACTTTTGTTAGAGTTATTTATATCTCAGCTTTATCCAGAAAATATCTGAAGATGCGTCCTATAGTTCCCACAGGACTGTCATATAGTATAGGTGTTACTTACTGATCTGTCTGTTGCTGAGATGTATAACAGATTATAATCCTTAGGTGTTTCAGCACTAAGGAGAGTCCTTGGAAGGAATATTTAGGCCAGAAGTCCTCTTGAATCCCCTTTTGTTCCTCACATAAATAACCCTACAGAAGTTCTCTGCTCTACCTAAAAGTAACAGTAGCAAAACCCTACAATTTTCTGAACACATTCAGTGCTGGACACTTATATTATCTTATTTTAAGAATCTCTGGGGCTTCCCTGGTGGCGCAGTGGTTGAGAGTCCGCCTGCCGATGCAGGGGACACGGGTTCGTGACCTGGTCTGGGAAGATCCCACATGCCGCGGAGCGGCTGGGCCCGTGAGCCATGGCCACTGAGCCTGCGCGTCTGGAGCCTGTGCTCCGCAATGGGAGAGACCACAACAGTGAGAGGCCCGCGTACCGCAAAAAACAAAAACAAAAAACATATGGATTGTTTGAAAGTCTGTAAAAGAGTCATTTTCATTCCTATCCTATGCAGTTAATGACTACCCCTTGCTTCTCTCCATAGAAAAATGGAGACATACATTCTGAAGAAAGTAAATATGGAGTCTCTTGACATGAAGAAATAAAGATCAGAAAAGGGTGAGAGGTGAAGTTTCAGATGGAAAACAAAAGGATGAAGTCAAAGGACAGAGCCTAAAAGACAGGACCTCAGGTTCCCTTCCTTTACCCCCTACTGTAGGAGATTGATGTCTTTCTCTGAAGATCCTAAACTGCCTTATAAGAAGAGGCCTATTAATTCTGAAATTTGGGAAAAGTCCTTTAAATAATTCCAGCTGTCTACTTGATTGCCTACTAATTACTAAACTCTGCCTTCTCATTGAGTTTCTGCTTTTTAAAGGCTCAAAAAAAAAGTGTCTGCTTTGAAAGGGCTTAAAGATCACAAAATTTTGGAGAAAAGTTTTTAACATGAAATACAGAGCAGAGTAAAAAAAAATAGAAAGAACTCAGAACTATTTTTAAATGATAGCTCTCATCTCGACAACATAAAAAAGGTACCATATCAATGAAACAAGAAAAAAGACACTAGGAGTAAACAAGAACTCTGATAATAATTAATTCCTGCAGAAAAAATAAAATAGACTTTTTTTCAAAATCAGTAAAAGAATTGAAAGAAATAACTGAGAAAAACTTGCCAAAAAATAGAACAAAAAAGTAGAGCTAGAAAATAAGAGAGAAAAAAATGAGTATATTAGATCTATAAAGTACCAGAGTGCAACTAGTAAGTCAAAGAAATAAAATTCCTCGATGGTAGTGTAGAGAAAATTAACCAATAAATAACAAAATAAAATATAACTGAAGTCCATGAGTCTTCAAGGTGAAAGAGCTCACAAAATACAAAACACTATAAAATTTTAATCAGGACAGACCAGGGCAACTCATTGGGAAATTTCAAAAACCTAGGATAGAGAAGAAAATTCAAAAGCTTCCAGAGAGGAAATACATAAGACCGTGTCACATACAAAGGGTCTGGAATCTACCTAAAAAGAATCTTGTATAAGAACACTATCATACGAATGATAACGAAAGCTGAAAGGTTATGGACCAATGTTTTCAAAATCCTGACTGAAAATAAATGTCCACCTAGAATTCTATACCCATTCAAACTACCAACTAAGAGTAAGGATAGAATAAATTTTCAGAAGAGTGAAATATCAAAAATATTACCTCCTTGAACTCGTTCTCAATAATCTACTCAGGGCTTCCCTGGTGGCGCAGTGGTTGAGAGTCTGCCTGCTGATGCAGGGGACGCGGGTTCGTGCCCTGGTCCGGGAAGATCCCACATGCCACGGAGCTTCTGCCCCTGTGAGCCATGGCTGCTGAGCCTGTGAGTCCGGAGCCTGTTGCTCTGCAATGGGAGAGGCTACAACAGTGAGATGACCGCGTACCGCAAAAAAATAAAATTAAATTAAAATAAAAATAATCTACTCAAAGAAATGACTCAACATATTAAGCAAGTAAATCAAGAAAAAAGTTATGAGGACCTAGAAACAGGCAAACTAAAACAGATCATATGTAAAAGCAATCCCTAGGATACTGGTGAAGGAAAGTCCCAGAACAGCAGTGTGACAGGCATAGACAAAACCAGATCCATATTAGAACAGATAAAAGAGGACTCCAGAAAACGCCTCTAAGAAAAATGGAACTGGTAGATTACGTAGCTGGTTTAAGCTCTGCGAAAACTTCTATTGAAAGACATTTTACAGAGCGTAGTTTGGATGTTGGAAGATTTAGCCAAATAGTCACACGATGAGAAAATTATGCAATAATTAAATGAGGAAAAGGGAGTTTGGTAAGCTGTTCAAGAAGAAAAACAATGTGATCCTAGGGACTACTTGGTTCAGCAGTGAAAAACAATTGTTTACATAGTCGTAGTAACAAAAATATGGAATACAAATTTAACCGATATTTCAAACTACATATATTGGTGAAATGTCAGAAAAGAAAGGATGAGAATTAAAATCCTCACCTATTTCCATAGGATATGAATAGTTAATATTTAAATTTGCTGAATCAAGAGATAGCAATATATAGATAATCGTTTGAAAAATGGAACTAAAAAGAAAATAACCTAAATACCCAGATGTAGACGATAGTCTTCAAATTGAATATTTTCATGAAATTATTTATCAATACAAGTGGAAAAAGCAAGAATAATATTTATATTATAACACTTTTTAAAACAAAGCAAAAATAACTCTTTATGTGATATGTATGTATATGTTTCTGCATACAAAGAAGAATCTGGAAAGGTACATGCCAGATTATCAACACTGTATAACAACAGAAGGAAAAGAAGGAGCAATTTTCACTTTTGACTTTTTTTTTTACATCGAATTAGAGCTTCAGGGTGACTGTGTACTACTTTTGTCTTTAGAATTTTTATAGGGCTTTGTAGAAAAAAATATGGACAAGGGAAAAGTAACAGGGCAGAACTCTGAAATAGTAGGAAGGAAAGATCAGTCTTGTGCACAGAGCATAATAGATGGGTTTCTTTGTATTCTGATGCATAAAAGAAGGGATTTGAAATTGTCTAGCAATTATGATGGAAGAGGCTCAGAGGCAAAGACACTGATATTGTCACCTACCACATTTTAAAACTGGTACATCTTTATTGAGTTTCTATGTCTCAGGCCCTGTGTTTGGTGCTAAGGAGAGAAAATTAAGACATGCTATCTCTTCTAGGGAATCCAAAGTCTGATTGAGAGAAGTGAACATATAAACAAATATAATTCCATTCTCTTAGACCGCTTTAGAAGTTGTAGTGATCGTGGATATTGTTAATAGTGATAATATCCAAAGTTTATTAAGCACATTCCATGAAACACACTTTTTTTTTTTTTTTTTTTTTTTGCGATACGCGGGCATCTCACTGTTGTGGCCTCTCCCGTTGCGGAGCACAGGCTCCGGACGCGCAGGCTCAGCGGCCATGGCTCACGGGCCCAGCCGCTCCGCGGCACGTGGGATCTTCCCAGACCAGAGCAAGAACCCGTGTCCCCTGCATCGGCAGGCGGACTCTCAACCACTGCGCCACCAGGGAAGCCCTGAAACACACTTTTAAGTGCTTTAGTATAATTATTATATTTATCCCTATAACAATCCTGAGAGGTAAAAACTTTTGTTATCCAATTTTCTAGCTAAAGAAACTTAAGTTTATAGATGTTAAATAACTCATTCAAGGTTATACCCCAGTAAATCTTGGGATCAAGACCTAAATTTTATCAAGTTTGACTCAGAAGCCCATACTATACTCTACCTCCACTGTTTCACTGTTACCAAAACATTTTTAAGTATACTGGATTTCTTTGATTAAGTCTGTGGCAAACAGGAAAAAGATTATTAGGTTCATTTTGTAAGTGAAAAACAAAACAAATCATGAGCTTTAGGGCTGAATAAGTCACTCAAGCAAGGACCCTAGACGGGATTATAAAACCTGGGCCCCTGCCCCCTCTTTTTCTCCCTATTGCCCTAATCTACGTCCCTCACAGTCCAGGGATCTTGAGTAGCAAGCACAGTTCCCTCTTCCCCCATTTATTGAAGAGAAGACTCAACAGTTTATGCCCTCTTCTGAGCAAAAAATAGAAATTTGATTCCAAATCCAAGGTTTTCCAACCTGGTTGATATCCTCTGCGAAATTGTCTCAGTGACTTCAATAGATGTAGATTCGACGGCTTCTGTAGAACCCTGGAAGGGGTCATTTCAAAAGAAAGAATTAACTTAGGATGTGCTAAGCACATGGCCTGTGTTTTCTGACCCAGCGCAGGGGGAAACGGACAGCTTGAAGCATGTCACCGGGGCAAAAAGAACAACATAAATAATGTCACCCATAATGTAATACGGTTCAGGGAAAGAAATGGGGTCAAGCCATTAAAGAGAAGAAGATGAGATCATTATGCTTTAACAAACTGTGGCCAGAGGAAGACAGTCATGAAAAGTGGACTGGGATACTGAAAGCCAGTCTATGAAGACCAGGGAAAAAACAGAGCTTTCTAATCGAAACCATACTCCCAACTCCGGAAATGAAGGCTGGGCTCTCAAGCAGTAATGCAAGAAGGGTGAATGAGATTATAGAGATAGGAAGTGGTCTGGGGAAGTTGTAAATACAGTGAGGGGCAGAGGACGGCACGTGGCCTAAAGAAGCACCCTGTAGCTGGGGAAATAGGAGACAGCTTTAAAACGAAGCTGAACGAAGGCAAAATTGCATCTGCATAGTTAACACCAGAGATCCACAAATTCCAAAGTCTAAGCCTATTGGAGAAAAATCAACCTGGGAAGGAAATGTCAGATGACAAGGGGGAGAAGAAGAAGAGGTTAATAATAATAAAAAAATCTTCCGAGTGAAAAAATATTTCAGTTTGCTCTGACGGTGTTGAACCAAAGGGTGTAGAAATCCACACCTGCTGAGGGAGATGGTTTTCCAGTGCACGTGTGAAACTCAAAACTCTCTTGCTGTTCTGCCTGGAGAATTCTGTATTCCCTTGTATTGACCTACTGTCATGAAAACTGTCCCAGGACCTTGGACTGAGGACCTGAGAGGACTCAGGTTTCCCCAGAAGCCTTTACAATTTTCAAAGAACCTACTGTACTTCAAATGTCTCCCCCCAACCTTCCCTTCTACACCCTCACCAACTCCAGCACCAGCTCTGTAGTGAAAGGCACCTCTTTCTTGATGTGGAGAAATAAGAGGAGGTTTGGTTGAAATGTTTCAGGCAGCTAAGACCTCTTTTCTAGTGAGCTGATTGATTTGATGAGACAGGCACGGGCAGAACTCATAAGGAAAGATGATATCACTGGTCAAACCACTGCAAGACCAGTGGATATGCAATTCTTAAAGATGGAAAATCATTTAAAAATAAAATATGTACTAGTCACAGCTATGCTCCCCAAAGAGGAGTTGTTGTATTTTTTTAAATTTGCTTTTCCTACTAGCTTAACACAGAGCCAAAATGACTATTTTAGGTTTAGAGCCTTAACTTTGTCTAACCAGTCTATGGCATAATAACTATGCAGATAAAACTCTTTCCTTTAAAGGGAAAGTTGTGATGGGAGGGAATCATTTGAATTGTTAAAGAATCTCTACTGGTCATTTTTAAAAAAATTTTATTGGAATATAGTTGATTTACATGTCATGTTAGTTTCAGGTATACAGCAAAGTGAATCTGTTATACATATACATATCCACCCTTTTATAGATTCTTTTTTCATGTTGGTTATTACAGAGTATTGAGTAGAGTTCCCTGTGCTATACAGTAGGTCCTTATTAGTTATCTATTTTATGTATAGTAGTGTGTATATGTCAATCCCAATCTTCCAATCTATCCTTCCCTCGCTTAGCCCCTGGTAACCATAAGTCTATTTTCTACATCTGTAACTTGATTTCTGTTTTTCTACTGGTCATTTTTGAGACTTTAACAAACTCCTGCTTTTTCACTCATTCCCTCATTCCTCCATCAGTTATTAACGGAATTAATAAACTAGGTAATGTGCTAAGTGCTGTGGATTTGACAGAAAGCAAGACAGACACAGACCGTGTCAACTTACATTGTAGAAGAGAAGACACATTCACAAATTGTGTAGTTGCTGTAAGTGCTATTAGGAAAACTTAAGAGTATTCTAGGAGAGTATATAACCAGAGACATGACCTAGTGAAGAGAGGGAAGTTCAGAGATCTTCTCTAAGGAAGAGACATTTTATCTGAGACCCCAAAATGAATATGAGTTATTGGATAACCCAAGGGCAGGGAGGAGAACAAGGAAAGATTCCAGACAGGAGAAGCTCATACAGAGGCTATGGTGGGGAAGAGTAGATGTTGTATTTGTAAAACTGTAAGAAGCCAAGGGAATGCAATAAGGAATAGGGACAGATGACAGGTGATGCAGACACTTGTAAGCCTTGGTACAGATGTTGAGTTTTAGCCTAAGATCACTAGTAAGTAGTGATAGTTTAAGCAGGGAAGTCAAAAGTTCTCGCTCTTTTTGAAATGTATTTTCGTATGTCTCTGGTACTTGTGGTCATAATTTGGGCTCTAATTTCTTACTTATGTTGGCGTGATTTTTTAAGGTGGCCTCCTTTCTCCTTGGTTATAAGTCTCAGTTCTGGTCAAAGCCACCTGGTGTTGTGCCGGAGCCAGCTGTACCATCTATCATGTGCACATCTTGTCCCAAGTCTATGTTCAGTGGAAGATGGCAGCCAAAAATCAACTACAGTAGAAATATTTACACCATAGAAATTGGCATGCACTACAAAAAAGGGCTTTTTAATTCAAGAGACTCAATTTACCATTCCCCAACTCTAAACTCTAATCTTACCATTCCCCAACTCTAAACTCTAATCTTCTTTTAAAAATAAAAGCAGTGAATAAACTAAACTGTAGGAGATGTAACTACCAATGGAATTTCAGTCAACTCAATTAACTCAGTCTTTTCATCTGCAAAATGCATACCTGAAGTCTTTGTTCTGCACATTTCTGTAGATGAGATGAGAAAGATCATGAATCATGTGTTGGAAATACATGCGAATAGCACATCATCTCTCCCCTGCATTTTTAAGAAAACAGTTTACATTTAACAATTTGATTTGTGTTGGATCCATTAGAACATGGAGCCACAACCTGTGAGGAAAGAAAAAAAAACAAACACTTATTAATGGAGCATTCTTTAACTAGATGAGAACTCAACGTGGGAAGACCCCACCCAGTAGCTTAATTTGCTGAACTCTCAAACCTAGCTAGACTCTGAAACATGTGTTGGTACTTTTGAATGCTCCACAGCTGAAGCCCCTCACCCCAAAAGGCTTGGAAAATCATAGAACTTTATCTTTAAAATGAACTTTAATAATCTTTACTGATCTCTTTTTATATACATGGTTATAGGTCATCTCAGAGTTTAAAGGTTATCTTATCTTACCTGCTATCTAAGGAACATCTACGCAGTTACTACGGTGCATTTTAAGTTTTTAATCTTTAGTTGACAAACCACTCTTAAAACCTTGTATGGGAGTCCAGTACGTGAAATACATCAAGTAGAAATGCTCTGGTTGAACTTCAGTGAAGGGCGGGTTCTCCCTTTCTGCCATGTTGTGCAAATCCTGAATGTCTTCTCCATACCTCACTAGGCTCAACCAAACATAATTGAAAAATATTCTTCAAACATTACTGTGGACTTATCTCCCAACCTCTGTTTGAATACCTTTAGAGATGGACAACTCCCTACTTTACTTTACAAAGTAACTCATTTCAACGTCTTTACACAATTTTGACTATTAAAAAAAACATTTAACATATAAATGTTTATTTGTAGGGGTTTTGTGTGTCTGTATTTATTGAAGTATATATATATATATATATATATATATATATAACATTTAACACAGTATTGTGCTGAAATCACATTCTCTCTAGTTTCTGGCCTGATTTTTATCATAATTTTTGGGATCTCATAGAATACAGTAGTCTGTGGTAGCTGCTGATTTTCATTTTTAGTCTGCTTACTTTACATTCATTTCTTCCCCCTGTGTTCATGGCCCAGACTTGGCCCAATTACAGCATCATACAGACCTGGCAACAGAAATTGTTCTAAAGCAAGGAGAACTGAGCTATTCTGGGCTGGTAATTCTCCTTCTCAGAGACTGATATAGGCGCTGGTGAAATTATGTTCTGATTTTCAACTAGGGATGCTAAAATGATGATGCCAATAGCCATGTATCCTACCGCATGGAAAAATCTGTCTGCAGTAGCAAAGAATGAGGTCAGCAAGCAAAGAAAGCAAAGGTGAGAGAGTAGTAGCTGGTGTTTTTGAATGCTAGGTTCTACTTTAGTTTTTGTGATATCATCTTGGCATTCTTCCCAGATATGTAAACCGACAATGACCTTTTTATTTTTATCCTAACAATGAGAATAATTATAATATCTTTTGCACAGCACAGGTTCCTTGAAGTAACTGAACTGTAGGTTCTATGTTGATAAATGTAGATGGAGATTCTGTGCCACTTGGACTTCCTTTGGCACGCATGAGTCTCATTTCTCCTCATCTGTGCTGTCCAAACCACATCTCCTCAGCCTCCATGGTATTTGAGCAAACAGACATGGTGATGACATGGCTCATTTGTCCTGGCTCCATCACAGCAACCCGGGCAAGTCTCTCCAGATTCCTGCAAGTCACTATGCAATGGAGGAAAATTTTATTCAAAGGAAAGAACGTATGTATCATTTATTACTTATTCTCCAACAGGCAAACTAAAGCAGCTTCAGAACCCTACAATTCCTACATCCTACAGATCCCAAAAGAAGAACATCTCAATGTCATTCATAGATCCTGAACAAAGAAACATTTTTTTATTAGGAAGTCTTATATTAGTTTGCCCCATATGACTCTACTAGATGACTCTAGAATCTTCTAACATCCTTTGATTTCTCTAGCAATTTAGGGAATCCTCACACTGTCCTGACCGCTTAGGATTTTATGAAAGAAATTCTAGGCATTCCTGTTTCTATCTGGATAGATATCACAACATTTTCAGTTACAGTATGTTGGTAGCCTTTTTAAGCTAATTTGTTGTTTATTTCTGAATTTTCCAGTTGTCTCTTAGAAGCCTTCCCATCACCCCACCCCACCCCAGCTTCTTTCTTATCACAAGACTTATAGAGAGACAGTAGTCTTGTTACAGAGATATTTACAGAGTCCTTACTTCCAACTGAAGACTGGAAGAGTCCCTTTACCAAGGGAAAACTTTTTATTTTCCCAGGACCTATAAAGGCTGACGAATATCCTCAGTTTCTATCATGAGAAAATGGGATAAAAGAATCAAGACACTTGAACTCAGGATAGCCACTGCTGGGTATTGTTCCCGATCCATGCAACCATGTGGCTTCTTTCAGCAATCATGAGTTTACTCACCATAGAGGCACCTCAGTTCTTGGGTGGCTGATTTTCTGAAACTTCTATCAGTCAGGTTACATGTACATTAAAAGCAGTGGGGGAGAGAACTAACATTACACGTGCAGCAAACACCTTCTGTGAATTATAGTGAGTGGCTTACGTGAGTTACCCTGTCATAGACCTAAATGAGGTTAGCTAAACATAAATGGAAATAGGATGAATTCCAATATCAAATTCAGATAAGCATGGAGAGGAATATAAAAATGCCCATATTCTCAAGCACCAAAAATGGAAAAAATATTTTTTTCGTATTTTAATGCATTCCTAACGTGCATATGTTTGTACACAGGCACATAAAACACATTTGTGTCAAAAGTGGAACAAAATGTGCATGTTAATTACAACTTGCTTTTTAAGGTAATACATTGCAAGCATCTTTCAATTGTTAAGACATATGTTATATCACTTCTTAAGCAAGTCAAGTATCTGTTCCTGTGACCATAACAGACAGTTTCCTCCTCTTATATGCTGATGTGCCTAATTTATCACTCAGAGGTATCTTCTTGTCATTGGTGTTGGGGGGGTGTGTACTGTGTGCGTGTGTGAGGGGGTGAAGGGTGGCTGGCATTTCATGTCAAACTCATGTTCTACCTAAGTCTAGAAGCAATTCCTAGAGCAGTCATGCACCTTTATTTTCTTCTTGGGGTCCTCTCTAGTTTCACTCTTTCCCCTTCCCATAACCTCTGACTTCTTTGTTCTCAGTGTCACTGCTGATGGTTTGTAACGTTGGTGGCAAAGGAAGGAAAACGTTTATTATTATTTTCCCAAAGGGCCTGCTTGGTTAAGGCTGGGGGATGTGTGGCTTTGTTTTCAGAATTGGGCTTTATGTATATTTTGTTAAATTCCCCAAAGGCCTCTAGACACCAAGGACTAGAAAATGAAAAATGACTATTATTGTTACCCTATTTTGCCCAGGATCCTGAGCCACCACATGTTTCTGACTTCCCAGCCAGACTCCAAGCTCTTCCTTCACTGGCCATGAGCTGAAAGCCAAGGAGAGCTGTTTACTCCTTTTACAATAATCACAGAGGCATGCGTGGTCCTGAAAAAAATGGAACCTTGTACAAGTTTCTTTAAATCACACACATACTCTCCAGTTTTTGCAAGATGTGAGCTGTATTCTATCCTTAAAACCATAATTTATTTATTTATTTATTTATTTTATGCCATACACGGGCCTCTCACTGTTGTGGCCTCTCCCGTTGCAGAGCACAAGTTCCGGATGCGCAGGCTCAGTGGTCATGGCTCACGGGCCCAGCTGCTCCGCGGCACGTGGGATCTTCCCAGACCGGGGCACGAACCTGTGTCCCCTGCATCGGCAGGCGGACTCTCAACCACTGCGCCTTTTTTAAATATTTTAAATATTTTTAAAATATTTTTTAAAAAAGGAAAATTTTTTCCATATAAAGTTGAAGAACTTTATATGCTGTGATGTGCACACAAATGATAAAGATGGCCAGTTATTTGTAAAGTATTCTACTTTAACCTCAAGAAACTTAGAGCCTAGTTGGAAGAATCAGAGACACATATTCAAGAATTTAATAGCAATATAAAAGTTAAAAAATTACCGGATGGAGATTCCAAAGATGTTGCAAGACAACGTGTAATTAATTGCCAAAGAGTAGAGATGTGAGCAGAGAGAGAAAGACAGCAGTGTGCGCTGGATTCATCAAGGGACAAGTGAAAAGACGGCCCAAGCACCATGAGGACTCAGGCATGCATTCAGATGCCGTGTAGGTAGACGGTGAAGTTAGCACACAAATGACAGTAGTATCACACTGTAAAATTAAATTTCTGACATTCCGATAAAGTACCTTAATAAGCAAAAACGTTCATTGCAACTTCAGGTCTTTGAATGCGAGTGTTGGAAACGGAGGTGGTATTACTCAGTTTACAAGACAGTTTACAAGAAAAGAAACGAAGGAATTAGAGAAAACCAAATTCAAATACTGACGGCCCCGTGTTGCCTTCCTGACCAATTTGCCAACTGTTGTGCCCCTTTGGGCTTTTGCCTTCTGAAGGCTGGACAGTGATACCTCACTGGCTAGCTAAAGAGTTAGTGGAGTTAACTAGGCAGAGGTTGAGTTTTATGCGTGATTGAGTGGGAATACGCCAAAGAGGGGAAACAGAGTGCCCAGAAGCCCTGAAGAGAGACACAATTTTGAACATCGGATGAGGGAAGAGAAAGCCAATGAGTCTGCAGTGTACTGGGTGGGTGGCTGCCTCTGGAGGGATAGAAAAGAGCGGAGGTAGGCAAGGACCTTGGAGGTCCCTGAATGCTATAGATCCCATCCTAATGAGCATTTTAGAAGCCAGTGGGTTGTTTGGAAGGCCTGGGGTGGGGGGACTGGTGGCAGAGGGAAAGAACCTGTTTGCAAACACAGGGAATTGCTTATTTTAGGGGATTAGGTGGAGTGCACTTCTTGATTCCAGCACACTGCCACTGGAAAATTGATCCACTTAATGAGTAACGTGGTAAACTAAGCTTAGAGTTGAGGACTATGCTAGTCCAATAGTAATCACTCCCACTAATCTTTCATCTTGCCTTGGCCCCCTCCCATTCTCTGAAGTGACCTTTTCAACTCTTATCTTCAACCTTGCTGGAAAATAGTGTAACCTGGACTCGCAGACTTGGAGTAAAAACACTTGTGCTCAGGAATGACATTGAAAGGTGGACTACAGTTTTCAAGTATAATCCCAACCCAAGTCAAGTTGTATTTGGGACTAAGGAGATATATATATAAAACCTTGCCTTCCAAGTGCCAGTTTCTGAACTCCCATTTTTTTTGTGGCAGGGGGGGCTGCATTCATTACATAGGATGATGAACCCAGCAATCCTTGGGATAACTGACTGTGAAGAAAAAGACTGTGAAGAAGGACTGAGAACTTAAAGCCAAGGCAGGTCAGGACCTTCTCTGTTTTATGTAGTGTTTCTACTGCAATGAGTTTTCCTTAAAGTTAAAAGTAATACAGTTCCTCTTGTGTGTTTTCAACAACTCCATTAGGGGAAAACAAGCAAGAAAAATTTCACACACAGACTAAAAATTTCATATACAGACTAATATGCTAAGGGATTATGTCTAATACAGACATAATCCCTTAGCAGACAAACCACATGAAAACATAGGGATTCAGAAAAGACAATTTTGAGTCTGTGAACATATGCCAGTTTCCCCATAATCTGAAATGTATGGATCAAGAGGCAGAAACTAAGGTTTGTGCTTTTTATTACAGAGTCTCCATTTCTAAAACAGGGTTTGTCACATTATAAAAAAATAATTTAAAACATTATTTAAAGGAAAAAGGCAAGTGAGTTTATTTCAGTCCTATCCCCTCTCTGGCCACTGTCCTCACACATATATTCCTCATCCTGTTCTAGCAGAATTTGGTATAATAATCCAAGAGATGAATGAAGACTTCTAAACCAAGGAGGAAATTCTTTTTTTTTTTTTAAGGAGGAAATTCTTGCCCAAACCATATGCCTCTTCCCTTCTTTTATTTTTCATTCTCTTCTGATTGTTTTGAACAAAATTGTTATATAAGAATAAAGTGAAAACCAAAAGAGAATAACATATAGGGAAAAGATCTTATTCAAGTGCTAGCCTGACATCTGTTGTCAAAGATGTAACATTAAATAGCTGTGCAAAGTTGAATAAGGAAGAAAATTCAAATTGCATTTGTTAGAGCACAGATAGGACTAGGGTAGGGAATAAAATGCAAAATATGCAAGAAATCTCCATGCATATTATGCTAATCACCATTTTCAAGCTACCTTTTTTTGTTCCACGGACACAAACTTTGAAATTACTGCATACTGCCAGAGCCCCCAAATGGGGTGAATGACTTAATACTTGGGGAACTGGAGTAGATGTCTCCTGTACTAGGTCACTGTTTTGAGCCTTTTTTCTTTCTACCCATAAAGACTTATCATTAAGAGTCCTAATTTTCTCTCCAAAAATTTCAGCAGTGGAGATGGTCAAATGTACCCATCACATAACATGCATTGTGCATGGTGTTAGGGACCAGAATGTGGCACTAGAATGCCTGTGTGTGAATCCTCCTTCTGCAATTTACTATGTGTGGTGACATAAGATAATTGCTTAACCTCTTTGTGACTCAGTTTCTTTTCTGTAAAATATGAGAACAATAGTAATAGTACTTATTGCATAGGGTGAGTGTATTATGTCAGTTAATATGTATAAAGGGTTTCAAATAATGCCAGGATTGTAATAAGTACCATTATTATTATTATTTTTAATTAATTATTTATTTTTGGCTGCCTTGGGTCTTTGTTACTGCACGCGGGCTTTCTCTAGTTGCGGTGAGCGGGGGCTACTCTCCGTTGCGGTGCGCAGGCTTCTCATTGCGGTGGCTTCTCTTGCTGTGGAGCACGGGCTCTAGGTGCTCGGGCTTCAGTAGTCGTGGCACGCGGGCTCAGTAGTTTTGGCTCACGGGCTCTAGAGCGTGCAGGCTTCAGTAGTTGTGGCACACGGGCCTAGTTGCTCCGCGGCATGTGGGATCTTCCTGGACCAGGGCTGTAACCCGTGTCCCCTGCATTGGCAGGCGGTTTCTTAACCACTGTGCCACCAGGGAAGTCCAAGCACCATTATTTTTATTATTATTATATTACTACTACTACTACCACCACCACTAATATTATTACCATGACTGAGCTCAGCTGTTCTTGAATGTGGGGTAATTGAGACAACCACATGCATTTGCAAATAAACACATTTTATATCTGATGAAACTGGAGTCCAGAGTGGTGAGGGATTCTGTCCAAGTTCATTGCATAAGTGGTATAAAACCACGACTCTCAGCTCCCAGACCACTGCCCTTTCTCCTCTTCTTTAAAAGGCTTTCAGCCTGGAAAACTTGGTAATGAGATTGTGTTGGTGAGATTTAGGAATGTATAGCTATTCTTGATCTTAAAGAGATTGGTAAAACTTCAATATAAACTCTGATTATAAATATTTTTGCCCACTTTTTATGTACCAGCTGCATTAAGTGAATGATCTGAAATCTTACAGGGTGCAAGTTGTTTCCTATGATACAAATGAATAAAGTGTGATTTCAGTTCAAGGACCACATAGCTAGAGCTAGAATCCAAACCTTTTCTAATATACCTCCAACACAGAAAAGAGCAAGAGAATGGGAGCCAGTCTAACTGAACTTTCTGGCTTGTTTCTTGTCATCTTTCTCTATCTGTTGTAAAGGACTTTAAAAATATCTGCCTTTAATTTTAAGGTTTACTGAAAGAAATAACCGAACTGTTCTAGAATTAAACCCACCCAAAGAAGTAGGCTGTGGAAGGAAGGAAGACTCAGAAATTTTGTGATCTGAAATAAGTGTTGCTGCCTTGCCATTTCCTGGCAGGTTTTTATGTTCTCTCTGTGGTGGGCTGTCACCTGTTGAGTCACCTTTCCGTTGCTAAGAGTCTCCTGCTACAAACATACTTATCTATAAGCCATAGCTTTCCTCATTCAGCTTAGAAGACATTATTGACAGCATAGGTACCAGCTCAATATTCAAGTCAACTTCTTTTTAAGAGAAACTTCAAATTAAATATTTGCTCACTAAATATACTAATCTATTCCTGAAATAGGAAAACTTTTGCTGACACTATTGATTCTACTTTCTTTTAATCTTTACACTTTTTTGATTCTAAACATTTTAGTCTTCTTTTACATTAAATAGTGGATCTAAATTCAAAGTTATGATCAATATGGTGAACAAGAGATGGATAGATAGAAACAGAGATAGAAGGACAGAGATAGTCTACCTGGCCATAACTGAGATGTGATGATTTGAAGACAAGATATGAATGAAAGGAGCTATTAAAATGTATCCTTTCTGTGGTTGGTTTTATGGTAACGGTGGGAAGAAATTCAGAACAGGTAATTTGGAATCTCATCGAATTTATAGTTTGCCATAAACATATTGGCTCAGAAACCTCAGGTATAATAAACCCTCCAAGTGGAAACAATATTGGATGTTCAAATTGGTAATTAAGATGATTTGAAGATAAAGTTAAGACTACTATCAATCAGACATGGGAGAGTATAGACGTCCAGATTAAACGACCTGTGGGTAGTTTGTTCTTTTAGCTACATAAGGATGCAAAACAAACAACCCTGAAAGATTTAAACCCTAGTCCCTTCTCTTATGTAGCATGGCTACTACTTTTTATATGATAAAATATTTCAGAAACGTAAATAAAATATTCCAGAGGTCAAAGGACTTCCCAATCCATTTCATCAGGATTGGAAAAGATATAAGATTATTGAGTAGATGCTCAGTCTAGAAATAAATCCAGATGTAAAAGGTATACAATTGAGGATCCCCTTCAGCTCCTCTTTCTCTCCCTCACTTTCTATAATGGCCTTCCCTGGGGTTTTCTTCTTGAAGTTTTTGTCTCCTCCAAAAGACTTCTTTGTCTTCATCTGGTTCCCATTGATACCAGCTCTGTGCCAATGAGTCACACATCTATAACTGCCATTTTTGTTCCTGACCTGTTTGAATAACTGGACATTTCTACCTAGATGTTCCACATTTATCTCAAACTCACCATGCTCTAAGCTATACTCAAATTCTCCTTCTTCCCAAAAGTCATAGAATCATAAAACTGTAATCATATCACTACTCTACTTAAAATACTCTCATGACTTCACATTGCCTTTTGAATAAAACAACCAACTCCTTGCCATGGCCTACAAGGACTTATATGGTTTGGCCTCAGCCTGTCTCTCTAAACTCATCTCCTGCTCTTCATTCAAATGAGTTCCCTCCTGCCATATAGGCTTTATTTCTGTTTGCAAACATGCTGAAGATTGTCCTACCTCTAAGCCTTTGGATTCTTTTTCTGTTTGGCTAGATTTTTGTTTATTTTGTAACTGGTTAATTAGAAAAAATGATAATAACATTAATATTAGTGAAAGAGTCTAGGTTGTATAAAGAACCCTGTAATAAAAAGTGTACTCTTCTTCTCTGGTGTATAACAAAGCAAAAGCCCTATATATTTTATCTTATATATATTATCACTGTAAATATGAGAAGATTTCTCACTTGAAGTCGGGATTTAAAATGCATCATTATGTAATGTCCCTCTTTGCCCCTAGTTAATTGTCTTTGCTCTAAAGTCTACTTTATCTGATATCAATATAGTCATGTCAGCTGTTTTTAATAATGTTTGTGTAATATATCTTTTTCCACCCTTTTAATTCCTACCTCCTCATGTTATATTTGAAGTGAATTTCTTATAGACAGAATATAGTTGGTGCCTTTGTCAGCTCAGGCTGCTATAACAGAATACTTTAGACTAGTTGGCTAATACAGATATTTATTTCTCACAGGTCTGGAGACTGGGAAATCTAAAATTAAGGAGCCCACAGGTTTGGTTCTCAGTGATGACCTACTTTCTAGCTTGCAGATGACTGCCTTCTCTCTGTATCCTCATATCCTCACATGGCAGAGAGAGGAAGCTCTGGTGTCTCTTTCTTTTCTTTTAAGGGCACTAATCCAAGCATGGGGGCTCCATCCTCATGACTTCATCTCAGCTTAATTACCCCCCACTTCCTAATACTATCACATTTGCGGGGTGGGGGGTGGGTTAGAGCTTCAACATATGAATTTGGGGGAAGACTCAAACATTCAGTCCATAACAGTTGGATCATGGTTGTTTTTTGTTTGTTTGTTTATTTTTTGTTTCTCAGATGGAGAATATTTTTTTAACTTTTATTTTATATTAGAGTAGAGTTGATTTACAATGTGGTGTTAGTTTCAGGTGTACAGCAAAATGATTCAGTTATACATCTATATGTATTTATTCTTTTTTCAAATTCTTTTCCCATTTAGGTTATTATGGAATATTGAGCTTGTTTTGTTTTATCCACTCTGCCAACTTCTGCCCTTTTATTGGTACATTTAGACTACTTGCTTTTCGAATAATTAGTGGTATGTTAGGGTTTCCTCTGGGTTACAATAACATTATCAACTTTGATTTATTTAGCATTTTAAGCTATATGATGTTTTACCTCTTCCAGTGTAGTGAAATCTTACTTCCATTTTGTTCTTTCTTGTCCTCATAAAAAATATAATTGTCTTAATTAGCCACAAGTAACACCATCCCACCTTCATGTGGATCAGAGTATAAATTTTCAAGTCCTGTGTTCTATGAGCTCTACCAGGATAATTAAATTTTAAAAAGGCACTCTCACATGTTTTCTCTCTGTCTTACGTGCAAGTGTCTGGTCGCAGCTCAAGGTTAGGGTGACTCTTATTCCTGCAGCACCTGCAACGAGTGGGGAGACCATCTTTACTGCTGGTTTCTGAAAGCTCATTTTGCCAATATTTCCTGGGCCATCTTCCAGTGGTTTTTGAGTGTGCTTTGAGGGCATTTATGGGTTTAGAAGTTGATTTATGTTTTGTTGTGTATGTTCAACACTACCTGTAACATCTTAACTAAAGCTATTTAATGTAATATGATGTGTATACATTTCTGTAAATTTATTTTTAAACCTGTATAAAACTTTAAGTTACTATGGTGATTTTTTCTGTCTGCATCAGAAAAATGCATCTGATGCATTTCCCTCTGCATCACATATTATAATTTTTGTTTTAACTATCAGATATGATTTAAGAGCTCATGAGGTAAAAGATCGTTTATTATATCTTTCCCTACTTTTATCCATTTCTTTGTTCTGTCCTTTATAAAGTCTAAAACCTCTCTGTCATCATTTTCTTTCTGCTTGGAAAACTTCCTTTAGCCGTTCTTTCAGTCAGTTCTGCTAGCAACAAATTCTCTTAGTTTTCCATCACCTGGAGGCCCCCCGCCACTTTATACTTATATTCTCACTGAATATAGAATTCAATTTTGACAATTATTTCTTTTGATCCTTAGAAAAATGTGCCATTCCCTTCTGCCATACTGGCTTCAGATGAAAAAAACTGTGGATTTGAATTGATGTTCCCCTACATATAGCATCATTTGTCTCTTGCTCCTTTCAAGAGTTTTGATTTGTCTTTTTCAGAAGTTTAATTATGATAAGTCTTGGTAAGGGATTCTTTGAGTCTATCTTATTTGCAGTTAGCTCAGCTTTTTGAATCTGCAGGTTGTATTTTTTTTTTTTTTTTTTTTTTTTTGCCAAATTTGGGAAGTTTTCAGTCATTCTTTCTTCAAATAAATTTTTAACCCTATGTTCTTTCTCCTCTTTATCTGGGACACTGATGGTATACTATTAGATCTTTGTTACTGTCCTACAGATCCCTAAGACTCTGTTCTTTTCTTTCTTTTTGTAAGTCTACTTTTTCTCTATTGTTCAGATTTGACCTAGGTTGTTAGATTTCACAAGCCGTAGCTATGTTATCTTGGGTATGTCACTTGCACGCTATGTTTTCAGTTTCATCAGCTGTAGAATGGGAAAATAACTACTATAAAAGATGACTGTTGTGATTCGTTGACATAATGATATATAGAATGTCTCATGCAGGGCCAGCCATACAGCAGTTAGGTATTCAAAATACACTAATTATTTTATAGCACTGCGTCACTGAAATTTTTACGTATCTTTAGTGCTTCATTTTTAATTACACACATCTCAAGGAGACTTTTTTCTTTAATAATTGCCCATTTCCCAATCTGATACCTTTGTATCACCCAGATAATTGCTTCTCTCTATATTAATAATACCTTGAAGATTTCTCTCCCTGAGGGCTCCTCTTTGTATCTGCTTCATCTGTGCTTTTAGCCCCAGGGCAGCACAGAAAGGAAGTTTATAGCCATTGTTAAACAATTTCCATATCTGTCCTATTGGAAAGAGGACCCCATACGGAGTAGAGTGTGGGTCAGATCACTCAGCCCTCAAAGCTGGGGATTTTACTTATCAACAATTTTGCTTTTATCACCCATTGTTATGTAGGACACACACACACACACACACACACACACACACACACACACACGCACGCGCGCGCACCAACTGTGACCCAATTCTAGTTTGGATTCTTGCATGAAAAATTGTCTGAAATTCTGTGAATACTTCCCCAAGTGCTGAGAGGGCACCTTTATTTATTATGGTCTCCTTTCCCCCAGGGCTCTGTGGTCTGGGAAGGAAAACTGGAGTGCCCCAGATTATACTTAGCATTTTATAATTACTAGCTGAAACCCAAACCGAGGCTTTCTAGGCACTTGCCTTCCTTAACACATCTGGCAGCACCCTCCCCTTTTTCTCTGGTCTGGGCCTGCAAGAGCAGCCTTGGATAAATAAACTGAAGCATGCATGTGGTCACCAAAGATCTCTGAAAAGCAGAATGTAACCAAAGCAGCTCAAGGGCCTGCTGTGCCTTTGTTCACTGTCTCTCAGAGATGTAAGCACCTGGAGGTGTATATGGCAAAATCATTGCTGTTCTAGCTGGGTCCACACTTTACCCCAAAAGTAACTCTTGTCTGGAAATAGGCAGCTAAGGCATCTGCATTTCTGGACGGAGAAAATTGTTTTTAAGGTCCTGATATTTTATATGTATTTAAAACAACATTTATTGAGTCTCTGCTTAGTGTTTGAATTGTGGTATTTTGGATTTTACCAAGGTAAGCAAAGGATCTTTAAAAGGACCTTGTTGGCTGAGACAGTATTTATGTACATAAAACATAAAGGGAGAAAGAAAAAAGAAAACTAATATTTATTGGACATTTATTCTGTAAAAGGGCCTGAGCACCGGAAATAGTCTATTTGTCACAGTAATTTGCAAAATGAAATCATGATAGTGGGACTGTGGAATTGGAATGCTGGTGCTATAAGTAGAAATTTATTGTTAATTCTATCCTCAGGATATAGACGATAGAAAATATTTTTATATGAGACAGGATGTAAAGAAGAGATTTGCAATGAATTAGATACCTAGGACATGATAGGGCTATTCTGGGAGGTATTATTTCTGTTTTACAAATGAGGAAACAAGTCTTGGAGAATCTTAGTATGTTTAATTAATCCATTATCTCCCTCATTCATTCATTAACTATTTACTGAATGTTTACCATGTGCTTGCTAGGCATTCATTCTGGAAAATAAGAATTGATCAATAAACACAACTGGAAAATTCCCTGTCCTCTCCTCATAAAGCTTACATTCCAATGGGTAGAGACAGATAATAAATGAGATAAGGAACATAGAGCACATGGGGTGGTGATAAGAGATAAGAAGGACAAAAATCAACATGGAATGAGAGAGAGTACATGGTGGAGAAAGATGGTGATTTTAAATAGACTGGCTGAGAAATGTTTCACGGAGAAGGCACCGTTTGGATAAAGGCCTGAAGGACCTGAAAGAGAGAGCCACTTAGGTATCTGAGGAAAGAGCAATACAGGCAGAGAGAACAGCAGTTGTGAATCTCCAAGCTTGGGGGGTTCCCAGATTTTTTTTTTTTTTTTTTTACATCTTTATTGCAGTATAATTGCTTTACAATGGTGTGTTAGTTTCTGCTTTATAACAAAGTGAATCAGTCATACATATACATATGTTCCCATATCTCTTCCCTCTTGCATCTCCCTCCCTCCCACCCTCCCTATCCCAGCCCTCCAGGCGGTTCCAAAGCACCGAGCTGATCTCCCTGTGCTATGCGGCTGCTTCCCACTAGCTATCTACCTTACGTTTGGTAGTGTATATATGTCCATGCCACTCTCTCGCTTTGTCACAGCTCACCCTTCCCCCTCCCGATATCCTCAAGTCCATTCTCTAGTAGGTCTGTGTCTTTATTCCTGTCTTACCCCTAGGTTCTTCATGACATTGTTTTTTTCTTAAATTCCATGCATATGTGTTAGCATACGGTATTTGTCTTTCTCTTTCTGACTTACTTCACTCTGTATGACAGACTCTAGGTCTATCCACCTCACTACAAATAGCTCAGATGTTTGAGGCATGCCAGGGAGACCCCTCTGATTGGAGCAGAGTGAACAAGGGGAAGTACAAGAGGAGGTTAGAGAGGAAGCAGCGAGGGCATCAGATCATGCAGGGCATTATCAGCCATTGTAAGAACTTTGGCTTTGAATCTGAGGGAGATGGGAGGTCATGCCATCAGAGTGGCACAATCTGGCTTGCATTTTGACTGGATCTCTTTGGCTGCTATGCCAAGGATGAACCGACGGGCAAGGACAAAAGCAGGGACCTCTCATTAGGAAGCTTAACACCATCACTCAGGTGGGTGGTGATTACGCCCAAGGTCATATACATAGTGGTGGCAGAGTCAGTTGTTTACACCTGCCATGTCTGACTTTCCACCGTGTGATGCCACATCCCGGGGCAGATGGTCTGACCAAAAGGTCACTATTCATGGATGTCCTTGATTTCTTTTCCATGTGTGGCCAAGGCAGAAAGTTACTTTGAGACCTGTGCTATTTTGAAATTTTTCTTAGCTTATTTTGTAGAAAAAATTCAGAGAAAGAGTATCAGCATATAATTTTAAAGCATGTTTTAAATTACATAAATTTTACACTACAATGAGATTGGATTTGGTTGGTCTTCTTTCCTCAAACTTTGCCTATTATCGTGTATAACCTGTAAAGGCCTTGAAACATAGACCTTTTTTGAGCCTCTTTAAAGCTCCAGTTGATCCCCCTTCTGGATTTTATGTGCCTTTTTTTAGCTGATTATCAGCTCAGAAACAAAGTTCCTCTTCTTTTCCACTTAAGTTCCACTTAACAGCAGGAAACATGGGGCCACCCTTCACATTCTCTCTGTGAGGAAAGCAAGGAGATGAAACCTCATTGTCTGGAAGTCGATTGTTTGGTAGCAGCTAACCACATTACTTTAGTCCTGCTGAAAGGTATTCATGGAAGAAGCGATTCAGTGTCGTTTCCTCTTCTAGAAATGATGCTGAGGGCTCAAATACTATGTACATTCACCTTATCTTCTCCATCCCCAAGACTCTGCCTTAAAATGGGAGAAAGATAATAACTGTGAGTTGGATGTCAGGCTTTGTAGGAAAAAAATGGAATTTGAATAGTGCATCTTCACATCCCCAGTATATCCTGTTTTAGTCATTGAATTGGTCTGTGTCAGAGTCAAAGGACAGCCAGGATGTATTTGGAATGTGAAGGACTAGACTAGGAGTTAGGTAAGTCCTCTCTTATGAGTTCTCTCAGGTGTTTATTCATCCACTGGTGCACCAAACATTTGGTAAGCATTATCTATGTCAACATTATACTAGTGCATGCAGAAACAGCAGTAAATGGGAGAGTCCAATCCCTGGTCTTGTTCATAGCTGACAGAGGTATAGACATAATGATTAAAAAAAAAAAACAAAAACCTTCACAAGTATATAGCACGTTAAAAGCAGTTGCTATTCATTAAGCCCCTACTAAATGCAACTAGAAACTATACATATGTCCTCAAGACAATAATATTAGGTCCTGTTTTTAAATTTAATTTCATAATGAGGAAAATGAGATATAGGCAGTTGATTAACTTGCCTAAGGCCAACAGCTGGTGAATGGTGAATACTGGCTTCAAACCAAACTTGTTTGACTTAAAAGACCACCAAGGGACTGCCCTGGTGGTCCAGTGGTTAAGAATCCACCTTCCAATGCAGGGGATGCGGTTTGATCCCTGGTTGGGGAACTAAGATCCCATATGCTGCGGGGCAACTAAGCCTGCACGCCGCAACTACTGAGCATGCGCACTCTAGAGCACATGCGCCGCAGCTACAGAGAAGCCCTCGCACAGCAATTAAGACAGGACGTAGCCAAATAAATAAATAAATAAATATTAAATAAATAAATAATAAAATAGAAGACCACCGAGCCCTAATACATCTTCATCTGGCACTTAACTAAGCTTTCATATCAAATAGCACAATTAGAAAATTATTTTATATATATATATATATATATAATTTAGTTAACACAAAAACCCTGTGAGGAAGAAGGGTTGGCTTTCGTTGAGTCATAGGATATGACCTGGCCCAAATGGATGACGAGGATATGGAATGAGACCCCCAAGAAAGTCAGTGAAGATCTGTGACACCTAAACATTGATATTAGAGCAAAAGAGAGAAAGAAGAAATGATCAAGGAGGTAATATAATCAAGAGAAAGCCCTCCTTCAGTCTGTTGACACTTTCACTTTCAAAATGCTTTCTATGGAAAATAAGCTATCAGAATATCACATTTGCTGTGGTCGACTAAAGATATTGCAAATGAACCATGTTTTTCTTAAAACTTAGCACATATATTTTGGTTGATTGCTTAGAAACTGGATACCAGATTGTTTTGAAAATATTAGATCAAAAGAGGAAACTGTAAGAAACATAACATTGAATGGGAAGTCATAGAATTTGCATGGTAATTTTAGTCTGTTTGAGTCCATTTTCCTTCCTGGACCTCATTGTTCTCATCTGTTAAATGGTACTGGTTTCCTAACTAACCTTTGAGTCTATGAATTCTGTGAATTGGAGAATCCTTTGAACCAGTAATACATTCACAATGAATGAAGCATTTTCATATCCTCATTTGATTTGATTCCTATAACAACCCTGAAATAAGTCAGATGGACATAATCACATTTTATAGATGAAAAACCAATGATTCTCACAAGTTCACTCATCTGATAAGTGGGGAAGTCACCACTCAAATAATTCAGGTTTTCTTTCTACTCCACCAAGACTGGGTCCTTTCCATCAGTAATTATTTATTGGCTAACCTGACCAAGGCATTATATTTTTACTGTGGTGACTACAGTGATGAATCAGATATACCTACTGCCCTCAGGAACCTACAGTCTAGTAGAAGCAAATACAAAATTAAATTAGAGTTTAAAAGGTAAGTGTCTTAGGAAAGTGAGAGCTTTATGTTGGGAGAATCAGGAAGTTTTGTCAAAGGGGAGGTATCAGTTAGGTATGGGAAGCATGGATGAATATTAGCAAGTTGAATGAGTAGAAAAGGACATTCAAAATAGAAGAACAAATGGAAACAAAATTTTAAGATTAGAAGGCATCAGGTTTATATGAGCAACAGTCTGGCGGGAGCTAATGGTGCCTGAAGGAAAGGAATGACTTTAATTCTTGAGTTAGAGGAAGTTGTCTAGAGAATTTGGATTTTTTCCAACCAGTGTCTCTTTGATGATGATTAGGCCAAAAAGCCAGAAGAAGCTTTCTGAGAAATTCTTGGACAGAATGACTTAAGTACACTCATTTTCTGAAATATATGAGCTATATCCACCATAATTGATCCATGGTCTGTAATTTACTTGAGAAAATTGCTTCAGCCAAAATAGTGTATGTGTGAGTGTGTGTGTGTGCGTGCTTGCATGTGTGTGAATCTCTATCTAATCTCTACTCTAGGGTTGATTACTTGATCTAATTGGGAATTTACATGCCAGGTTTTTGATCATAAACCCTACCTCAGAGGCAGCCACCACACAGGTGTCAACTCCCTTTATCTCCATTCGAGACCCAAAAATATAGTGGTTAAACTAATAGATGTTAAAGGGGGGTTTAATTGGTGAAACAAGAGCATGATGGGGATGAGAAATGAGTATCAGTAAAATTAGTGAGGTTGGATATATGTGGACTGGCTACAAATATTGTAGCTGAATAGAACAGAACCATAAGCTTAATTTCTAAGAACTTCTCTGTCCAACTTTGGATTTGGACAATTCATGGGACTCCAGCCAGACTTTTTGTCCATATCCCAGTGAGAATATGGTCACACTCATCTCAGGTGACCCTTTTATTTAAGCTGCTCCTAGATCACCTGAAACAACAGAGAACCGGGATTCCACTGAACTTTTACAAGACGTTATATGACTTTTTGCTGTTTGCCAATAGGTATCAACATGTGTAGCTGAATTGGGGCCCAGACGAACTTGTTTTTATTTTAAACTAGTAGTGAAATCATGAAGAGAAGACCCACAACCCTAACGTATCGCCAAAATCTACTTAACTAAAAAAATTAAAAAACAAACAAACAAAAAACCCTCAAGAATTGACAACAGCCAAATTGGCTTAGAGAAATTTGCAACGAAAACTTCTGAACCTCCAAGACCAAGCAGAGCCCTTCAATGAGGCAAATTCTGGCAGGCAAACTAAGGGATAAAGATTAACCTGCCTTTCCATCCCCTGGTCCCAGAGGTAAACGTTTTTTGAGGCTAATCCTGGGGAAGGGAGGTCTGAACTGGACTGAGCCTGGGAAAGGGAACATTTAGAGCAGTAGCTAGGACTTAGAGGGGCTCTAAGCTCTTTATACGAATTAGCTCATTTAATCTCTAAAACAACCCTCTGAGTTTATATTTTATACAAATTTAATAGACAAAGACTGAGGCACAGAGAAATAAAATGTTTGCCTAAGGTCATGCATCTGGAAAACGGCAGGGCCAGGATTCAAATCCAAGCAGTATGTCCCTAGAGTCCTTATCTTAATCATTGCCTCCTACTGCCTCACAAGCAACAGATTAGAAAGTTCCTGGGAGGCCGCCTCTTGGCATCTTTCCCCAGCCAGAGAACCAGGAGGTCCAGTGCCTTTTTTGGGAGCCTAAGGTTCAGAAATAATAATATATTCCTTTAACTGTGGACATAATCTAGGTTTCAAGTTTAAAAGCATTTTATTTCACATCTCTTGCCTCACCCCTTCCTTCCAAGAACCCTGGGAGGTAGACAGAAAAGAGACTGTTGCCTCTGCTTTACTGATGGTTAAAATGAGCCTTAGGGAATTTAAATAAATTGTTCGATGCCACATAACTGGAAAGTGATGGAGTAAAGATGATATAACCCAAATGAGTCCAGGTTGAGGTGGTGACAGCCTCCAGAGTTACCATGAGATGACTCTTTGTGGTGACCAGTATTTGTTCCCACCTCTCTGTCAGTCTCACACACATAATTACCTATTTTACATGGATGTTACTTGATAACTTTCAGAAGAATTTTTCCATACGCTGTCTTATTTAATTAAGTCTTCACATGCACCTAGATTGTGTGAGTATACACACATGTGCGTGTTGTGTGTGTTGGGAGGAAGGGGACATTAGCCCCTTTCTCAGCTTAGAAAACTCAGCCTCATGGAGAGTAGAGGATTCTCAAGCCTGCAAGATTAGTGTGTATCAGAGAGATAGAACTCAAATGCACCCATAAACTTGTACGTGTATTGAGACAAATTCGGAGCTGTAATGTTACCGATAGGATTTATAATGAAGTGTCTTCAGTATTTTATTCCCCTCTTTCTCTTTCTTCCCTTGGACTAGCTCCCATCCCTCTTAAAATCACCTATCCCTTTTGATTTACTAAAATGTTATTACCATTCAGAGCCAGCAGAGAGAGATCATTAAATACTCTTAAAACAGAAAGCATTTTGTCAAGAAACACATGTTGTGTCTCCTCACCAAGGAAACGTGGAATTGATGACGTGAGTGGAGGAATGCCTTATGACTGTTTAGCAACAGCCTGTGACACACAGCTACACAGTCAGCGATTAGAGGGAGTGAGGGGTTATCCTCTGACCTAATGTCACAGTCCTTCCCACCATTATAGGCTTTTGAAACATTAACAGGAATTGAAGTCACTGATCTCAGCAGATTGGTTGGAGAGGAAACGGAGCATCGGCTGGCAGAATGTCTGTCTCAACAAATTCTTATGACTAAGGAAAATCTTTTATATTTGAGGTCTTGGTTTCTTCCTCTGGAAAATGGGAATTAAAGTAACTTAAAAGATTGAACCAATTCATGGCTGATTTGCCCCGTAAACCCTTAGCCTTTGTGACCCGGTGATAACGCTGCACAGGCACCTTGGCCTTAGCCTCAGCCTTTTAGCCGAGGATGAGGTGATTTATGAGGGAATTTGCATAAGCAAACAAGTCTCCAACTGTAAACTGCCTGCCCCAGAGTTTCATGGTTCACTAAGGATTAAGATTCTTGGAGCTCCTTCTGGGTGGCTAGAGGCTCTGACAGATATACTTTCCCAGTTAGTTTCCTGACTGTGGTAGGTATCACTTCACTTAGTGGCATGATGAAGTGTGACTCTACCCAGGCGGAGTGAATTAAAGATCCCTGGCTGTGGAGCCTCAGGTTCTGTGGAGCTTAATCCCAAGGCGACTTCCTTTAGGGGAAACTTCTTTCTCTGCGATGTGAAGTAGCTACAGGAGGGATTACAAATTATCAAAGATTAGACCACGACCCATCTGTTTGGTTTGTAGAGATTCTCTAAGAGTAATGGATTCATTGATGCTACTTCACAAATGAGAGTGTAGGACTAGATTCGTGGAATGACAAAATGCAGGGTGGCAATGAACCTGATCCTTGAATCCCTTATTTAATATTCTGCTCAAACATCAAGGGTACACTGAAACTTTCACTGATATGGAATACACTGAAAAGTGAGGTAGATTATGCTACTCTCAAACAACTTGATGGCAAGTGTGTTACACTGACAGGGACTTTTTTTCTCCTAACCCTATATCTACTAGAGTCATATAAAACAAGTTGGGTCCCACTGACATGACAGACCTTTATAGACCTTTCTATATTTAAAAGCTTCTGTTATATAATCTTTATGTCTCCTCTTCATTTTGTTTACTACCCTCAACTGATCCCTTTGTTCCTCATATAACATGATTAGGTCTCTTAAAAAAAAAAAAAAATATATATATATATATATATATATATATATACACACACATACATATATATATTCATACATGACATAAAAACAAGTGTATAAGATTTATATGCACATAGAATAAAATAAGAACGAGACTAAACAGATTTCATAACTCTTAATCTAGTATAGATTTTATTGTTACCTTTGTTCACTTAGTAACTAATGATCTTCTGAGTCATTTCTAGAAACATAGAATGCTAAAATTGAAAGAGATATTGGAAATCGTCACATTTTTTCCCATATCTTTTGTGCAAGAGATATTGAATCTCTCATACCACTATGAACTCACGTGGTCTGTCTAATAATCACGCAAATAAATTTCCTGGAAACATGAGCTCTAACATTTGTCCTTTGCCTAACATCAAAAATTATAAAACGTTGTGCTTCACACAAAACCATCAGTGGTCATCTCGGGTTTATGTACACCCACTTTATGGTAGTGTTTCACTGTATTTATAATTTGTGAAGTCTATGGCTAGGTAACTATAGTATATTATTGCTTAGAGTGAATTAAGAGCAATAGACATTGGAGGGAAAACTATGACTAAATCAAAGAAGCCTATACTCTAGGGTTTGGAAAATAATTTGAAAATCATCTAGTCAACCTCCTGTCTGGGTCATTCATACCATATTTTGGCCAGTTAGAGAACCAGTCTCTGCGTGAATATAACTGATGATTAGATGCTGGTGTCTTCTGGACAGTTGTTCCAAAACTTATCTAAAAAGGAACTAAAATTGTCTCCCCTGAGACTTGTGATCAGGGAACCTAGTTTTCTTCTTTGTTGTTTGTAAACTGTTCTATTGTCAACAACTTAACTGCAAAATCAGGGCATCATTCTAGGAAATCGGTTCCATGCAGATGCTGGTCAGCTGGGTAAATCATAGGCAGCTGTATGGTCAGCACTCAGGAGTTATAGTGACCTGTCACCACTGGCAGAGTGATTTCTGCAGGGGCCGCCTCATTATATGGGAAAATGCCCTCAAAGGGCAAGCCTGTTTCTCGTCCTGGCAGGCCTGTCACATCGGATGTTAGAGGAAAGAGCAGCAAAGAATTGTGGCTGAAAGAATGTAAATTTTGCCTGTGGAGAGTCACTGAGGGCAATTCTCCTGAAAAGGATTATTTGTCAACTGCAGTAAGACTCTTTGTTATTAGAATTTAATTGATATTTGCTACTGGAGAAGAAAGCTGAAAACAGGATATAAGGCAAGCAATTAAATCTCTTCAGTAAAGTATAGTTAATGAGTTGTCAAATTTGGTAGAGATTATTCCCTCTGACTCCCGTTTTTTTTTATTGTAAGGATAGGTAGGGCTTTCTTACTACCCTGGGGAAATGTCGAACCATCACAAGAGAGGCAAATTAAATCAAATAAGGCCAGGCAGCTTTTGTGCAATCAAAAGAACAAATACTAGGCGTCAGGGAACCCAGGAATTTAGCTCAGGTTGTTTAATGGCTAACTGTGCAACTCTTTTTCTGGGCCTTCATTTATTCACCTGTCCATTGTGGGGGAGGACTTGCTCTCTAAGGTGCTTCTAAGTCTTGTGTTCATATTTTATACAGTTACGTACAGAATAGCAGAGTAGATAAGAACCAAATATATCTGGTGTGGAATCCCTGCATCCCCAGTAATTAGCTATGTGATCTGGGTTAAGTTAATTAACCTCTGTAAGTATCAATATCCTCCTTTGTAAAAAAGGCCAACATATACATATCTCATAGAATTTGTTAGAACTAAAATGAGAGAATACACGTCAAATATTTGGCAGGCCTGGAAGATGGAAAGTAATGACTAAATATTGGCTATTTTTACTACTCATCTGTTTCATGACAGTTTTTTAAACTACGGTACTAGCCTAACCACCAGAGGGCACTGCATGGATAACAGCCAGATTTTTCATGGAAGCTGGATACACCTATTTGCTGTTTGAAGCACTTGACTGCCTGCTACCTAGAAATTTCAGCTCTGGGCACCTGGTTTCCTTGTGCCTCCCATGCCAGTCTCACTCAGTACTGTGAGTGTGGCAATGTCTTCAGTCTAGGCTACTCTATCTCTGCTCGCCTTCTCGAGGATTCCTCAGGTGACAGAGTGCTCATTCAGAAAGAACCCAAAAATAGAAGAAAAAAAAGAGAACAGCCATTTATTGACGTGCAGTCATAGTATTAGTCATGTCTACCATGCATCAGTCACTGTATTAGTCACTGCAATATGTTTTCATAACACAAAGGCAATTCAGAAGTTATCATTCCCACTTTACAGATGGGAAAACTGAAACTCATAGTTTAAGCTCTTTGCCTAAAACGACAGAACCAGTAAGTACTAGAGGCATAACTTAAAGCCATGACTGCTTGAGACCGAAGTCCAAGATTCACCTTGCTGCCTCCAAAGCTGTGTTGGGATAAAACCACAGGATACTGATCATGGAACAAGCCAACACTGCCCATTATCTCCCCTACTATTTAACATTGTATTGAAGGAATTAGCTAATGTGGTTATGTTATAAAAAGCAAATAGAGGGAAAAGGAAAGGTGAAACAATTTGTATTTACAGATTAGAAAATTATAAATCTGGAAAACTGAAGTAACTTAATAGAAAAGCTACTACAAACAAGACAATTTAGCGAAGTAGAGGGATGAAATTTGCATAGAGAAACTTACACATATACGAACATAGTCAGATGGAGGAAATAATGGAAGAGCAAACCTAATTTTCAATAAGGATATAAAATGAAGTGAAATAAAACAAATGCATAAACTTACAAAGAAAAGTAGAAAACCTGTATTAGACACACACTTAAAAGACATAGAGGTAAATTGAATAAATGGAAAAGCATTCCATATTCTTGGTGAGGATGCCTCAACATAATAGAGATGACAATTCTCCCTATGTTAATTGCTCAGTGTAATGTGATCCCGATGACAATGTCCTTGGAGCAACACAAATTGATTACAACATTCATTTGAAAGAACTTTTGAAAAAAAGAAACTAAAACTATGTAAATACTGAAGTAAAACATGGATGGCTTCCTTTATAATCCAGGCAATAGAAAAAATGATCTAGTATAGCCAAAATCTAGATGTCCTAAGGAGAAGTTTGATAAATCTGAGTACATAAAATTTAAAAGGTAACTTTCCATGGAAAAAAAAAATTAAAAAGTAAAAAAGCAATTCTCAAACTGGGAATAAATATGTGAAAGTTATATCATAAAATGCTATTTCACTGATATATAAATATCTTCTGAATATTGAGAAGAAAAAACAATCTGAAAGAAAATGAGTGAAAGATATGAACAGACATTTCATAAAAAGACATGTAAATGGGTCACAAACATTTGAAAAAGAAATAATTTTATTTATATAAGAGAAATTCAATTAAAACTATATTGAGATACCATGTCCCTTGCAACAGATTGGCAACAGAGTCCAAATGTTTGAAGACATATTTGTTAAGGCAATAGGGTACTGAAAATCTCATACATTGTTAGTAGGATTGCAAAATGTCACAATTCTAATGAATGAGAAGTTAGCAATATCTAGAAAAATTCCATATGTATTTATATTTTGATGCAGAATTTCTACTTCTTGGGCCCTACCTTGAAGATACCTTGGCAAACCTATGAAAGGGTGCATGCTCAATGATACATGTAGTTATAGCACTAATTGTAAAATAATGAAAATCACTCACATGTTTATCAGGAATCATCATGCATCGAACTGAATATACTATTGTATATCTACCACCTATAATATACTGTGATATAAAGAAATGTCTTATATCTTCATTGTCTTTACACAAGCATAGACCATCAAGGGAAAAACCAAAAAACAGAAAGGAATGTGAACAATATATTCATTTTTAAGTTTTTACTTTCAATAAGATACAATGGAAGAATCAACCAAAATTTAATAAAAAAATGATTACCTACTGGAGAGGTTAGAAAAGAGGGGAAGGAACAGGGAAGAAAGACACACTTCTCTTAATCTTGTTTTATAGCCCTGTGAGACCATGGGAATATTTCACTAGTTAAATGAACAAAATTTACATCAAAAAAAGGCATCTCTAAAAATTGAAATAAAACAAAAACAAATCCTCTTACTATGTTCATATAACCAAATTAAAAATATAATCATAGTGATTTAAAAAGACAATGTTTTGACTATACAGCTTGGATGAGATATATGAAAAGACAAAAAAGTATAACAAAGGAGTCATACCTTGCACTCAGCAGTCCAATTTTCAGTAATAATATAGATAATGTTATTTGGAAACACATACAGAGACATATATAAAGCAAATAAGTGAATGTATCAGGAATCATTAAGTATCAGATTTTCAGTGTAAAGAGTCAAGAGATACAAATACAAAATTAGAGTTTAAAAATTATATAATCTTCTATTTGAATTGAAAATTTTATACCTTTATTATTTCTTTCCCTTTCTACAAAGAAATGCATTGATTCTGGAATGCTGTGATCGCATTTTTTAAAGATCACTATGAAGATTCTGAATTGAGAATGCATGTAGGAAGACAAGAGTGGCTAATGCAGTGGATGAGTTGAGAGCTGGTATTTGTTTTTACTGGAGTAGAGATGGAGAGAAATGAACAGGACTTATAGAATAGGGATGACGTGAGAGTAATGAGAAAAAAAAATAAAAAATGAATCCTAGATTAATGCCTTGAGCAACTGAATGGATGGTAGCTGATAAGCTACTGACTTTCTGTACCTCACTTTTCTTTTTTTTGCAAAAAGAAGCTGGATTACATAAAATGTTTAACTCCAGATCTGGAACTCTGAAAGTGGACAAGATAATGCCAATTACAATTTCAGAGGGAGGTGATAGTTAATGAAAGATAACTAAACCTTTGTGTAAATTCATAGAAATAATTTGCATATGGGAGCTCCATAGTGTTTTCAAAACATTTAGATATTTGCAAATCTCTGGATGTTTGACATTGAGAAGGCCACCTGTCTTCTCTTGGTACCTCAAGCCTGTAAAAGCTTTTCTTCCTTTAGAACTTTGTTGTTTCTGTTTATTTCCTTAGCTGGACACTGCACCCAGTTCTTTGCATGATTGGCTCTTGTTTGAATGGATGAATGAATGAATGAATAAAAGAAAGAATTACCAAATATCTAATTCGTTACAGTTTATAAAGTATGATAATAAGTCAAATATGAACACTGATTTGAGAATTATTGAGGTTTTTTCCCCCACTTCTTTCAAATTATGATTCTTTTTCATTTTTGAGTGGAGACTCAAATCTGTTATAGAGCTTTCATTAAAATACAGTTAAATGGAATGAAGGGACTGGTGGGTAAATTTTGCTAAAAAATAAAGGAAATGGTAAGGAAGACCCATTTCCTAAGAGTTAGTACTTGATCACAACTTGAGTAGATTCTCCTGGATGTTTTGTCTGTGAGGAAGAGCATTTGTCAATAGTTCTAGAGAGAAAAGTCTGTCTGCACTTCTTCACAGTCATAAGCTCTTGAGGAAATCCCTATCAGATCAAGGATACTGCAAAAGACAACTGGAATTTCCGATCTCCTTTGATATTATTTACATATCTAAAGAATCTCTGGAACTTAGTAGCTGAGGTTTCTCAACTTTCAAAATTTGGATGTGTTTTGGTTGTTATTCCCTAGAAGCTAGCATTGTGCTTTGATTTATCTTAGACATGACACAATTTCTTCATTTCCAGGCATTGGTGTGGTGGTTGGTTGGTGATTGCAGGGCATCATTAAAAATGCATGACGTCTCACTAGTGGATTTCTTCTTTTCATGTTGGAAGATTTTTTATTCCTTCTTAAGAAGAAAAGAGTTCTCTAAGTGAAGGCCTATATCCAAGAGATACCCAGTGTAAAACCTTGGAAACAGCCCAAGGTGAATATAAACATCCTTTGCAGATAGAAATGTCTAGCGCATGTGAGGGCTATTAAAGCAAAACTTCTTGGCAGGCATATTTCACATTCATCCTGCAGTACAACTACTTGCAAAACTGTGAGATCCTATTCAGTTAATCCTTCTCAGTGCAGATGATGGAGCCATCTGCCATATCATAAAGGCCCTTCTTTTAGCCAAAACAATCAACAAAAATTTTTTTAAATATGCCAGTTGCTTTGTTCCTCTGTAATATATAATCATTCTTAATTTTTTTTAAGTTCCGATACATCTGATGAGGTTTGACATAAAAGAGAGCCTTGCAAAAATTGAGAGCTGTTTTCAAATCATAAAAGGTCTGACTCTAAGACTAGGCATATGCTGGCAGGATTGATGATTACTCATGTGACTGATTTTATATCCTCCGTTTCTCGCCTTTCACTGTCTCTTTATTTCACCACAAACTATGACTGTAACTTAGAGACTGACCTGGACTCTATTGGCTCAGCATTACCCAGCTTAATAGACAGTTACTCATTTTCGTTTTAAACAAGATAAGACTAAAATTAGAGCTATACAGAGCATCACTACAAAACTTTCTCATTTGAAATCCTTCCATTCTTTTAACTCAGCTCCTTCTAATTCACACTTTTCCTTCTTGTCCAGAAGCATATTGAATTCATTTTCTATTGCTGCTGTAAAGAATTTCCACCTTCTTGGAGGTACAATTAGCAAAGATTTCTTAGATCTTTTCATTGGCAGAGTGAAAATTCTAACAGATGTCTCTGTGTGGTGACAGCTATTATGGCTTTCCTGTGCATTGGCCATTTCTCCCATTTCTGATAATAGCATCTTGATCTTCCTTGAGGAAAAATACAGTCCCTATTCTTAGTTTATATTTTAGGGTAAAGCTGACCCTACTTGGAGCTCAAAATGTGAGTATTTGACTTACATTTGGCCAATCAGAGCCAATGATTCTTGATTCTCTGAATATTTTAGAAATATGGGAAAAAAGATGTTCTTGCTGGACTTAACAATTATGAGGATATGAACTGGGGCATGAGCATGGGAGAAGGAGAGCTTAGTATCTACTCCATATGAGGTAATCACATCAGAGGATAAACAGAGATTAAGTTTAGCTCCTGGATCCAGCCAGTCTGCCCTTAGATTTTCTAGGTTTGGGAATCAAAGAATTTTCTTTTATCCTTAAACCAGTTTGAATTGGGTTTCTGTCATTTCCAGCTAAAAGCATCATGACAAATGCACAACTATACATCTCATGATATTACACCTTATCCAAACTGTAATTAGATCATTATACTTACATCTGAATGTCCATCTCAAGTGCTTGATTGGAAGCATTCTGGGCATAGTGCCAGCTTTGTTTAATACACTGCAATAGCCTTAAGTACCCAAATCAGTGCCTGACATACAGACCTCCCCCCAAATATATATATATATATATATATATATATATATATATATATATGTATATATATTTCAAGAATAGATGGGAAATTATTGATGTTTCCTTTCTCTTTTTATTCTCAACTATGTTGTTTACAGATTTTGTTTTAATTGCCTCCATCGCTACCTCTTAAAAAGAGGGATTGAGATGGGAGTTCAAAGGTGACTGGAAGCCAGAAGGAGATGAAGTGACTGTCCACAGTTATTCAAAGCCACCTGGTTATCTGCCTGCCACATCACCACCTTTATTTAGATAAGACAACAAAATCAACCCTACGGAAAACAGAAGAAAACGAACATTAGTAAAGCTTAATATATCAGCATAATCTTAAGAAAATTGTGTCTTAATTCAGTTCAGCTACTACATAAAAAATAGAGATTAGACAACAGCCAGACGATTTAAGTTGAAATTTCCTGATCTATAAAGGGAAGAATTTATCAGACAGGTACTACTTAAGACCATTTATACTTTGACTCACATGCTGAATGCATTGTCTAATAAGTATTTAAATCTCTTTTGTACTTTGTTGATGACAGATTTGCTAAATGAGACTCAGGAAAACTGTCTTCAAAAAAAAAGTATCTGTCCACAACCTCTCCCATGGAAATGTGAATGAGATCCAGGTTCCTGTTACCTCCTTGGACAGTCTACAGATCCCAGGTGTTGTTATAAATTTGCCATTTAATAACAATCTACTCAAGATCTTTTGTGGATGAACTGCCAAAAACAAAATTGCTTATAATTGGAATTTTAAATTCTACAGAAAAGAAGCTCTGTTCCCATTATTAACTCATTAATTAAGCCCCAAATTTCTAGAGTCAGCATGTTTTTAATCACCACATTGTATGCCTTTGATCCAGAGACACAAAACAGTGCCCAGTACTCACATTTTTGCCAGTAACATTTTCTTTAATGGTGGTTTTAGTTTTAAATGGGAAAAAGACAAGTTTGAGGGTACTGACCTCAGGGCTTAAAAAATTCCATGATGACTTTTCATCAAGTTGATAAGTGTTATCATGACTGATTTTTATAATAGTCCACATATCTTGGTCACTTAATTCCAAAGGCCACTGAAATTAGAAACCGAAGTTTTACTTATTAGGTGGAAGGAGGAATGCTCTGGAAGCATTGTACTAGCTCAGACCACCTCACATTTCCTTTAAAAACTGTCAAAGCTCAGCCAATCAGAGTCCTACGACATTGTTTCCATGTGAGGAATGGCCAGTTAAAATCACCCTAGTCTTCTGTGCTTCATACAGAGTTCTCTTGTCTGACAACATGAATGGTTGCTATCATTACATCAGCCTCCAGTGACTTCAATACATGAATGGCCAGCTTACGGTCCAATAGTGGATGAGCTTTTCTGTCTATTTTCAGAGGCATCTGCCAACCAACGGGAACAGGCAGACAAAGCTATCTTTAAGTATTCTGCCTCATGCAACGAATAGGCAATGGCTAAAAAGCAGCTTAAGATGAGAGTGTGAGAACATGAAGGATACCCATAGACTTCTGAAAACCTCCTTCCAGTGAGAGAGCTCTTCTCAATATAGGAATGAAAGTAAATTAAACTGCAAACAGAGCTGTGTCTACTTGACTTTGAAGGGAAAGCTTAAATACAAGGGAGTGGTGGAAACAATTCAAGAAGCTCTTGGGGTACAAGCATACCTGTTATCTGTCAATGGCCCTGCTTATTCAAAGTGATATAACCTCCCCAATATCTAAATATTTAACTTGGGAAACAGAATTCATGACCTCCATTTCTGCCTCAAGTACTCTTTTCTTTCATTTTATTCCATTTTTGTGTTATTCTACTATCAAAATAATATCTGCTCACTGTACATAATTAGACAAACAAAATCGTAAAGAAGCAGAAATATATCAATAATCCTAGCAAACACAGGGCATTACTGTTATTTTTGGCACATTTCTTTCCAGTTTTATTCCTATTTTTTTGTTTTTATCTAGGTGACATCAAGTTGAAAATATGTACCTTTATTTTATATCTATTTTTATAACCTGTTTTATATTATTAACCTTTTTTCCTTACCACTAAAAGTTCTATATAAGCATCATTTTAATAGTCAAAAGTAGTACAAATAATTTATAGAATTATATAGATGTTCTATAATTTACTTATACAAAAAACTTCAATGATGAAGATTTTGATGATCTCTAAACATTCCAAATCATACAAAATATGGCAAAATGATATTTTTCTCACTTCAACATAGACATTTCTGTGTCCCCCAAAGTTCTGATATATCCTTCAAAGGAGTGTCTGCCTTGCTGCCACTCCATTTGAAACTCACTGCCATAAGCCATAGCCTGGTGGGGGAGGGGTAGAGGGAGTGCATGATATCCTTCAGATGTGTTTGATTAGCAGAAAAGATGAAATCTACTGATCTATACAAAAAGAGGGACTCTATTTCTTAAACAATGGAAGTATAGCTGAAATAAGCTTATAGCTTTTGAAAAAGTATAGGTTCATTGAGGTGCACATATTAAAAGCCTGTTGAAAATAGAATCATACTTCTTCCTTCGGATCCGAAGACTGAATACACTGAAATACATCATATTTTAAAGGAAATAAAGCTAGTTGTAGGTAAAGAAAATACTACGTAGAATTCCACTGACTCCTGGTAAGTTTCCCCTTCATTCTACCAAGTCCCCCACTGAATTCAGTACCACAGCAAACAACCAGTGGCTGAAGATTCCTTTATGTTTTGTCTATCTTCCCATTTGGGTAGGAAACGTGTCTTAGAAGGAATACACTTAAATGATGTCCGAAAGAGAAGCAAAATGCCTGGCTCATCGCCATGTACACTGAGTGACCTATCGCCTGAAAATGGAAAGAGTGACCACAGAAATTTAGCTTGAACTACTTCCTACCACCACTAAGCCTGACTATGTCAGATGCAAGGGATGCCAACAGCAAGAGGAAGTTCTAGTCAGACACACTTTGACTCATTTGATAAGCTACTTCCTCAGATAATTTTCTTGTCCAGTCAGAAGCCTCTTATTTGTTTTCATAGAAGGGTAGGTAGAAATGGAGCCAAAATCCTTGACACAGCAAAAGCAATGAACATTCAGACGTGGCATTAGAATGTCCAAGTTGACCAGGGAGAAGAGAAGCCCAGGCTTATCATCCTTATTAGCCACAGGGTAGGTGGAAGGAAGAGCTGCTTGTAGACATTCCCCCTCAAATGACCACATTTTTCTGACTATGCTATGAGGCCAAAGGCATTAGTTATCTTCGTCAGAGAGGAGGGTAGGTCCCTGAATTCACATTGAAAATATGAAAGCAGTAACATCTGGAGGACTTGGGCTCCACCCAAGGTTCATATTTATAATCTTTCCACAATCCAGCCCTTCTCCAGAGCCCACATGGAAGCCGTCAGAGCAAACCCACAGAGGATTGATGATAATAATTTGGACACATCCAGGACTCTCCCAGATACATCCTAGTGATCAATACAAAGCAACTGGAGCTCTGATGCCAAACAATCTCAAAACAAAAATACAAATGGTTTTCAGTCTACAATTTACCAGAAAAGGATCCCCCTGCAAAGATGCTCAGTAGTTTTTCTCTGGTAAAAAGAAAGAACAGAGGTGAAAATGCTGAGGGCTAGTTTGTTCTGAAGTGTAGGGGGCTTCTGAATATTTAAGCCGTCTGCTTAGAACTGCCCTGTGTATCACTCAGAACTTTCTAGTATTTTAACGAATCCAATGCACCTAGATCCCAAACTAAAAAGGGCATAATGTGATCTCTCTTTTTTTGACAATTTAGAAAATACTCCAACACAGTGGCTTTTCTAATTGTATAAAATTATTAGCAAATCAACAACCGTAATTTATAGGTAAGCAAAGTAAAATGACTATAATCAAATACGACCACAACCCAGTGAAACTGGCACTTGTAAATGTATACACACTAGTTTTGGTGCTATGGGACAGTTGATAAAACTGATAAGCTGTTCACATTAATTGATTCAATTGATGTAAAGCAGATGAACCAAGGTGTTGATTTTTGTTCCTTTTATTGTGTTACATCTTCAAGATCTTCGTGGTCTACCCACTTCATGATATCATGTAATTTGAGGATAAAAGGCATAGACATAGAATATAAAAATCAAAGTTGCAGGACTTCTGATTTGGAATCAGCAACCTTTATTGACATAGAATGTCTTCTATATGCCAGCTCCTGTGCTAGTTGCTTTTCAACTTGTAATTTTCAGTACAACAGAAGAAAGGACATTAGAACAACAGGCATAGCCTGAGATGTGAAATGTTGCCCCCAATAATTGTCTGCCACTTGAGATGCTGAAGAACGTGAGGAAGGGCAATGTGTCAGGGTTCCCTTGCGGTTGGTGGTTTCTGTGTTGATGAGAAATTGAACAAGGTGAAGTCTAAGGTAACTCCTAAAAGAAAAGATCTGATTTTATACCTTAAACACAATCAGCACAAACACATAAAGAGACTACACTCACACTGAAAACATTTTAGAATAAACACTTTAAAACTAGGATCCTCGGCTCTCTCTCAAGCGTGAAGACCTTTTCCCCTACTATCAACCCTTTCCCTGCAGCCAACAGCAGCCAACTTACCTCTATGTGTAAGGTTACTGAGTTCTACTCTTGGACCTTTTCTCATCAACTCTTTCTTGTGCAACTTATTCATGCCACAGATACTTAGTTTATAGCTGATGCTTTTCCCTGGAAATCTTACCATGAGAAAGACAGGTAGGTTGCTGACTCATGATCACCGTTTCCCTAAGAAGAGCCCTTTTCCCTGGGCTCTCCCAGCTACTGGAGGACTTGAGACAGTCACAGAGCATGAATTGCCTGGCTCATAGGTGAAATCATGATTGTTAGAGGGGACATGCAGAAAGTGTTGGGTGTCATCCAGGTGAGGGCAAGGTAGTACAAGGAAAGAGGTCTCTCTAAAGACGGACACACCAATATCTTGAGCCCAATAAATGGGCAGCTAGGAGTTAGAGCCTATGGTGAAGGGAAGAAAGGAGTTGTTAAGAAGTCAGTAATGTTCACATATGCTCATCTGATCCAAGGATAGCCAAATAATTGTTATATCTTAGTCTAGTTCTTGGGATCCTTTACTAGGTAGGCAGCCCTATTTCACTCCCCATTTCCTGGAAGCTCCCCAGAATCTGAAACCTACAAGCCTAAGTTTATGTTCAAATCTCACTTTAGTTTCTCTTTTAAGACCTAAGACCAATCTACCTTTCCCACCTCTTTGACACTGCTTCAAGGTCTTTAACTTAAGATAAATGAGGATAAAAGGCATGGGTCAGACACCCGCATGATAAATAGTACAACATTGAATCTTGTTCTTGATATCAGTGAAATTCCAAATGCTATACTACAGAAGTATACATGGCAGGAAGGCATGAGGAAGACAGCAATTCAGAGTGGGTCTTGTTTACCAAGATTCAGGGGTTTTAATTAGATTATTGAAAAGGAACAAGGAGGTGTAATGAAGGCAGGTTGGATACTCAGAAACAAATTTTTGTATGGTGTAGTTTTTGCGAGGTTAGGGACAAGGACCTTTACTTTAGCCCAGACACACAGAAGTGCTCTATGAAGCCTTTTCAAATCTTCAGGCAGGGCTTCCCTGGTGGCGCAGTGGTTGAGAGTCCGCCTGCCGATGCAGGGGACACGGGTTCGTGCCCCGGTCCGGGAAGATCCCACATGCCGTGGAGCGGCTATGCCCGTGAGGCGTGGCCGCTGAGCCTGCGCGTCCGGAGCCTGTGCTCCGCAATGAGAGAGGCCACAGCAGTGAGAGGCCCGCGTATTGCAAAAAAAAAAAAAAAAAAAATCTTCAGGCATTCTGCAGTTGCACTATCTCAATGGGAATTTTAGGATCTTGTGGTAATAGTAAAAGTGTGAGGGATAAAGTAGTGAGTAAATGAATAAGTGAGTGAATGACAGAGTTCATATGATCCAACAGTCTCACATGTGTGTATGTAAATTCATGTCAAGATCTCATTTAGAAGTTCTCTGAGCAAAATATCACATCATTAGTGATATTTTAGGATGTCTACATAGTGGGTGGCTTTGGCTAGCTGCAGATTTAACCTTGAAGATCACATTTCTTGCCTGGTAACTATGTCATAGGTAACGGGTATTTTACTGGGACACAAATTTGAATGATGTGTCCTATGAACTAATTGTAAGTCAGGAGAGAGGCAGATGTGCAAGCATGAGTTGCTTTACTAGAGAGAGTCCAGCTAAGCCAGAGGCCCTCACTTCTGTATGTGTCATTGTCTTCCTTCATTTCCATTTCTAAGGCCACAAGTCTGCAGTAAGTTGGGAAAATATCTTCTACGTCAAGAAAAAAACAATGACCCAGACAGTAAACAACCAAAGACTCAAACAAAATATCTCCAGACATTAAGAGGAAGTGAAGAAACTTTAAAGAGGTTTCCTCATAAGAAAAAGAGAAGTATTATATATTAAAGAGAGTGATGTCAACGGTGGTGGTAGAAAGGATTACTAACATGAGGAAGTCCATTATATGCTCTTTCCAAACACAAGAAAATACATTTGTAAGATTGTTTTAGTAAATGCTCTGGCCAACACAAAATTTTCATAGCTGAGTGATCAAATATTAGCAAAAGGTAAAAAGAAAAATAATTAACTTGGATAATGAGATTTTTTTTTTTTCACACTGCCACCATCTGCCCCCTCCGCCACTTTCCCCCCTTGGTGTCCATACGTTTGTTCTCTACATCTGTGTCTCTATTTCTGCCCTGCAAACTGGTTCATCTGTACCATTTTTCTATGTTCCACATATATGCACTAATATACGATATTTGTTTTTCTCTTTCTGACTTACTTCACTCTATATGACAGTCTCTAGATCCATCCATGTCTCTACAAATGACCCAATTTCGTTCCTTTTTATGGCTGAGTAATATTCCATTGTATATATGTACCACATCTTCTTTAGCCATTCGTCTGTCTATGGGCATTTAGGTTGCTTTCAAGACCTGGCTATTGTAAATAGTGCTGCAATGAGCATTGGGGTGCATGTGTCTTTTTGAATTATGGTTTTCTCTGGGTATATACCCAGTAGCGGGATTGCTGGGTCACATGGTAATTCTATTTCTCGATTGTTAAGGAACCTCCATACTGTTCTCCATAGTGGCTGTATCAATTTACATTCCCACCAACAGTGCAAGAGGGTTCCCTTTTCTCCACACGCTCTCCAGCATTTATTGTTTGTAGATTTTCTGATGATGCCCATTCTAACTGGTGTGAGGTGATACCTCATTGTAGTTTTGATTTGCATTTCTCTAATAATTAGTGAGAATTGAGCAGCTTTTCGTGTGCTTCTTGGCCATCTGTATGTCTTCTTTGGAGAAATGTCTATTTAGGTCTTCAGCCCATTTTTTGACTGGGTTGTTTGTTTTTTTTAATACTGAGCTGCATGAGCTGCTTATATATTTTACAGATTAATCCTTTGTCTGTTGATTCATTTGGAAATATTTTCTCCCATTCTGAGGATTGTCTTTTCTTCTTGTTTATGGTTTCCTTTGCTGTGCAAAAGCTTTTAAGTTTGATTAGGTCCCATTTGTTTATTTTTGTTTTTATTTCCATTTCTCTAGGAGGTGGGTAAAAAAGGAACTTGCTGTGATTTATGTCATAGAGTGTTCTGCCTATGTTTTCCTCTAAGAGTTTTATAGTGTCTGGCCTTACATTAGGCCTTTAATCTATTTTGAGTTTATTTTTGTGTAAGGTGTTAGGAAGTGTTCTAATTTCATTCTTTTACATGTAGCTGTCCAGTTTTGCCAGCACCACTTATTGAAGAGACTGTCTTTTCTCCATTGAATATCCTTGCCTCCTTTGTCATAGATTAGTTGACCATAGGTGCGTGGGTTTATCTCTGGGCTTTCTATCCTGTTCCATTGATCTATATTTCTGTTTTTCTTCCAATACCATATTGTCTTGATTACTATAGCTTTGTAGTATAGTCTGAAGTCAAGGAGTCTGATTCCTCCAGCTCCGTTTTGTTCCCTCGAGACCCCTTTGGCTATCTGGGGTCTTTTGTGTCTCTATATGAATTTTAAGATTGTTTTGTTCTAGTTCTGAGAAAAATGCCATTGGTAATTTGATAGGGATTGCATTGAATCTGTAGATTGCTTTGGGTAGTATAGTCATTTTCACAATATTGATTCTTCCAATCCAAGAGCATGGTATATCTCTCAATCTATTTGTATCATCTTTAATTTCTTTCATCAGTGTCTTATAGTCTTCTGCATAAAGGTCTTTTGTCTCCCTAGGTAAGTTTATTCTTAGGTATTTTATTCTTTTTGTTGCAATGGTAAATGGGAATGTTTCCTTAATTTCTCTTTCAGATTTTTCATCATTAGTGTATAGGAATGCAAGAGATTTCTGTGCATTAATTTTGTATCCTGCTACTTTACCAAATCTATTGATTAGCTCTAGTAGCTTTCTGGTGGCATCTTTAGGATTCTCTATGTATAATATCATGTCATCTGCAAACAGTGATAGTCTTACTTCCTTTCCAATTTGTATTCTTTTATTTCTTTTTCTTCTCTGATTGCCATGGCTAGGCCTTCCAAAACTATGTTGTATAATATTGGTGAGAGTGGACATCCTTGTCTTGTTCCTGATCTTAGAGGAAATGGTTTCAGTTTTTCACCATTGAGAATGATTCTTGCTTTGGGTTTGTCATATATGGTGTTTATTATGTTGAGGTAGGTTCCCTCTATGCCCACTTTTTTTTTTTTTTCGGTACGTGGGCCTCTCACTGTTGTGGCCTCTCCTGTTGTGGAGCACAGGCTCTGGATGCACAGGCTCAGCGGCCATGGCTCATGGGCCTAGCCACTCGCAGCATGTGGGATCTTCCCAGACGGGGGCACGAACCCATGTCCCCTGCATCGGCAGGCGGACTCTCAACCACTGTGCCACCAGGGAAGCCCTATGCCCACTTTTTGGAGAGTTTTTATCATAAATGGATGTTGAATTTTTTTCAAATCTTTTTCTGCATCTATTGAGATGATCATATGGTTTTTATTCTTCAATTTGTTAATATAGTGTATCACATTGATTGATTTGCATATATTGAAGAATCCTTGCATCCCTGGGATAAATCCCACTTGGTGATGTTGTATGATCTTTTTAATGTGCTGTTGGATTCTGTTTGCTAGTAATTTGTTGAGCATTTTTGCATCTATATTCATCAGTGATATTGGTCTGTAATTTTCTTTTTTTGTAGTATCCTTGTCTGGTTTTGGTATCAGGCTTATGTTGGCCTCATAGAATGAGTTTGGCAGTGTTCTTTCCCCTGCAATTTTTTGGAAGAGTTTGAGAAGGATGGGTGTTAGCGCTTCTCTAAATGTTTGATAGAATTCACCTGTAAAGCCATCTGGTCCTGGACTTTTGTTTGTTGGAAGATTTTTAATCACAGTTTCAATTTCATTACGTGTTATTAGTCTGTTCATATTTTCTATTTCTTCCTGGTTCAGTCTTGGAAGTTTATACCTTTCTAAGAATTTGTCCATTGCTTCCAGGTTGTCCATTTTATTGGCATAGATTTGCAGGTAGTAGTCTCTTAGGATGCTTTGTATTTCTGCAGTGTCTGTTGTAACTTCTCCTTTTTCATTTCTAATTTTATTGATTTGGGTTCTCTCCCTCTTTTTCTTGATGAGTCTGTCTAATGGTTTATCAATTTTGTTTATCTTCTCAAAGAACCAGCTTTTAGTTTTATTGATCTTTGCTATTGTTTCCTTTGTTCCTATTTCATTTATTTTTGCTCTGATCTTTATGATTTCTTTCCTTCTACTAACTTTGCATTTTGTTTGTTCTTCTTTCTCTAGTTCCTTTACGTGTAAGGTTAGATTTTTTACTTGAGATTTTTCATGTTTCTTGAGGTAGGCTTGTATTGCTATAAACTTCCCTCTTAGAACTCCTTTTGCTGCGTCCCATAGGTTTTGGATCATCATGTTTTTGTTGTAATTTGTCTGTAGGTATTTTCTGATTTCCTCTTTGATTTATTCAGTGATCTCTTGGTTATTTAGTAACATATTGTTTAACCTCCATGTGTTTGTGGTTTTTTTCCCTGTAATTGATTTCTAATCAATCTCATAGCATTGTGGTCAGAAAAGATGCTTGATATGATTTAAATTTTCTTAAATTTACTGAGGTTTGATTTGTGACCCAAGATGTGATCTATACTGGAGAATGTTCTATGTGCATTTGAGAAGAAAGTGTAATCTGCTGTTTTTGGTTGGAATGTCCTATAAATATCAATTAAATCTATCTGGTCTGTTGTGTCATTTAAAGCTTGTGTTTCCTTATTAATTTTCTGTTTGGATGATCTGTCCATTAGTGTAAGTGAGGTGTTAAAGTCCCCCACTATTATTGTGTTACTGTCGATTTTTTCTTTTATAGTTCTTAGCAGTTGCCTTATGTATTGAAGTGCTCCTATGTTGGGTGCATATATATTTATAATTATTATATCTTCTTCTTGGATTGATCCCTTGATCATTATGTAGTGTCCTTCCTTGTCTCTTGTAACATTCTTTATTTTAAAGTCTATTTTATCTGCTTTGAGTATTGCTACTCCAGCTTTCTTTTCATTTCCATTTGCATGGAATAATGAGACTATTTTTAATAAAAATATGATTTAATAGGAATGGAATTTAACATTTTTATAGATGGTTATACATAGTCATTGTATATAATTATATAATCACATACATGTCATATATCTATGTAGCCATTAAGAATGTAAAAGCTCTCTTAATTTTTTTCCCATATATTACATTTTGTACAGAAAATTTTTTGCTAAGATTTGTTTTGAATATTTGGAGATTTTCAAAGCCTTGACACTTTCCTCTCATGATTGTCACAGCTTTTGGTGATGCTATGACTCTCTAAACTGTTTTCCAATATAAGGAAAGTATCTACCAAGGTAATCAGAACAAATTTAGGTAAGTTAATTAAGTGTATTTTATCTGCATTTATAATATTTATTTATTCATCCAAACACAAAATCTTCACTTATCTCTGTTACTAAATCGCCACAGTTCTTGCTTCTCTGAAGGTTAGAGTTAAGAACAATTTAATTTATTTTAACACAATATGTTCACCACCAACAGTGTACCAATTAACTTTGCTAAGTCCTGGGGATACAGCAATAGATTTTTTTATGTCCCTTTATGGACAATATTATAAAAATCTATCTGGCTGGAATGGTTGGTGTTGATTCACTAAAGAGCAGATAAGCCACAGCATTTACTTTATGAATCACTCTTATCCACCTGTGGTGAAGAATTCTCATCTCGCTAAACCTCATCTTCATTGGCAAGCACACTAACTGGCATTCTCTCTCACCACTATGGACACTGGTAACCATAAATGGAGATTTGGAATGTCTAGGAGGACCATCGTCTTACAGCTTATGCATGACAGGTCTCAGGTCATCCAACTGTGCCATGGATATAGGGTTGTATTTGCATGTTTCTCCTGAACCACATCCTACAGATCCATTAAAAGTGGTATATCCTTAATTTGAAGGGATTTCTTTCTATTTTTCATAATAATGCAATGCAGCAAAAAGGAAATAAAAATTGACTATTTGAGCTGTCCAGAGTTTAGATTCCACGTGTAGTAGATTGTATTATTGTCCCCATTATTTTCTGTCTTCTTTTTAAGAAGATAATGCATATCCCCTTCTCTTGACATGAGACCTGCATGGACTCCCTGTAGGAAGAACATACTTACCACCCCACTGAGAGAGGCTTGGCCAGTTGACTATTTTTGACCAGTGAATGAACAGTGTACAGAAGCGATTTGTGTGTCATGTAAGAAGAAACATTAAGAACTGCCACATGATCGCCATTGCCCACATAGGAACTGCTTGTTCAGCCTGCATCCCCAAATGAATAAGACACATGGTGGAGAGCCATAGACTGGAGCAGAGTTGACCTGCCCTGATGTGGAATTTAAAGGAGACCTAAAACTTAATTGCTGTAATCCACTGAGTTTTAGAGATTGTTCCTGTATTATCACAAAGTGAAAGCTAACTGATAAACCACATAAACAGACATTTACATGTTACTAACAAAATCTAATTCCGTTAGTTTGTGGTTATCCTCATTCCTAATATATTTCACTTTTAATTAATCCTTTGGTCATCACTCTGCCATTAATACTAAGCAGCCTAATCTCTTCCTCTTGAGGCTTCCATCTTAACCCCTTCCTTATCCTTCAAGTTACTCAAAAATCCTGGACAGTATAGTCTGCTCTCTATGGAGAGGACCAATCCTCTAGGCATAGAGGAAAAAAAAGAACAATAAAAACTTCAATAAGTTCACTAGCTTCCATGCTTCTTTCACTGTCATGTGATGCAGCTATTAAATATTATATCTGTCTAGTCTAATGTTGCTTGTCTACTGATGCCATGTTACAGTTGTTGTCCTAGATCTTTATTATGGGCACATCACTCTTTTATTTCAGCATCTCAAGATACAATTACATGCTGTGCTGGAAGTGACCTTGCTTCTCTGGCTCTTGGCCTTATGGTAAATTTAGGCCACCAGGACACATACCCCTTGCTTTATGGGGACTTCCCTACACATCACAGTGTCTTTTTAATTGGGGAACCCCATCCATCATGAGAAGTTTTTCTAACATTAAATCATAGATACAGTTTCATATTAACCCTATAACAAACAAAAAAATGTTCCTTTTACAGATGTTCTGAAGGGTGTGGTACATCCTTTCATTCATTCATGTAACTAAAAGGCTACTTCAGAGGACGAAGAGTGGCACCTTTAAATTGTATGACTGTGTATCTCTGCATATATAGAGATGTATATGGAAGCTTCCTTAAATTAAAAAAAATGTACCTTTTCACATCAATGTATGTCACTCCTGTTCTGTCATCACACCTATATCACTCTAGTGTTTAGCATAATACTTGCACGTATTACGTGCTCAATAAATACTAATTTGAATAAATGTGATAAATATCAATTACAAGGCAAGTCAATAAGATCATAAATGGAGTAGAATTTTCCCACTCTATATTTTCCCATATATAGTAATTTTCCCTGAATTTTTACCTCTCCAAATGTCCCTAACTCTTGAAAACTAATTCCTGAGATCTTTGGGTGGACATTTCAGTGGCAGTGAAACTTAGACTGGGTCTTAGAGCATTCATAAAGGCTCTCAGATAAACTTTAATAAACGATACAGATAGAAGATAAAATATACAAATAATTCTTATTCTATCTGTGTGAAGTCATCATAAAACTGAGCATGTCTCTTACTTTCTTATCCTATAATTTAAAAAAACGATTTCTTCATTTCTATGTGTCATATAGTAAAAGAATGAAAACATCCATTAGCCAGGTTTTCTTAGATTATAAAATATGTGAGGTGTCTTAGGGTTTGATAACATATATTTCTGACTAACTACATCATTAGAATCAGCAGAAAACCATCAGTTTTCCAAGTCTTTCAGATTTGTAAACAACGTTATGAGAAAGCACGTATTTCAGTCAGCATTTTTATTTCTTTGCCCCAAATCCAATATTGTATGGTATTACATGCATGGATAAAATTATTTCTTCAAAAATTTAAAAATTTTTATTATTATTCTATTTTATTCCATTCCCTGAACATTATATTTATACTCACCATCTTGAGTGACAGAATAAGTAACCAAAAGTCCTGGATAAACTATAGGAAATAAACAACCGTGAGCTAAGATATACACATTGTCATATGTGTAAAATCCCTATTGTGATTCATGTCAGGATATTGTAGGTGTTGATCAACAATTGAACTTTTTTAAGTTAATGCAGATTTTCTCTGAGGGTTATAGTATCTAGCTAATGACTTGGAAGTGAGAAAATTTGTAATCCAACATCTGCCCCTTACTGACTAATCATACAAACTTGGGACAATGATATCAGCTTGCTGGGCTTTGATTTTCATATTTGTAAAATAAGGATAATAATACCTAACTCAGGGGGTTTTTGTATGAATCAGTAATGACATATGTATTACGCACAACACTTTGATTGCAAGAAGCAGGACGTGTAAGACAAAAAAATTCCTTTTCAGTTAAGCAAACCACACACTAAAAAAAACACCAATGAGTTTATATCTGTGGATTCAAACCAGTAGATTATAGTGTCTTCTATATTTGCCTTTTTTCACAAAGGGCTATATTATCTCAAACTAACCATCCTCACAAGGTTAAAAACAAGACTACAACCAGGTTTGATCTTATATTCTCATAAATTTCATGAGTAGAAAGGAAAAAGAGTTGTATCCAACTAATTCCAGTTAGAAAAATCCTGGGGAAGAAACCTGATTGGTCCTGCTTATGTCACATGCTCATTTTTGACCCAATCAGTGGTAGTCAGGTGGATGGAATACTGTGACTGGCCCAACTTCTGTGATGTGTCCAGACCTGTAATGTGGGATGTGATCTCCAACCAAAAAAGGAAAGAAAAGATATGAGACAAACCAAAACAAGTAGCAAAATAGATTCTTCATTACTAAAGTTTGGGAAAAACCCGAACGAACTTTTTGGCCACGCCAACACTTGCATAGTATCAGCTAAGTACAGGAAGAATTGGGAGACTGGGATTGACACACATACACTAATATGTATAAAATAGATAACTAATAGAACCTGCTGTATAAAAAAATAAAATAAAATTCAAAAAAATGACAGATGTTAGTACTGATGAGATTAATTTTCATTTCCTGGCTCAACCAATTAATTAGCTTAATATTGGTTTATGGACCACTCATGTGTGTTCACGGTGGTAAGCATGAGACAAATCCAATAAAAGAGAGAGAAATATGTTCAATGCAGCATCCACTGCCGCTAGGTTAGAGCTTGTCCTGCTGCTGATGAGTCATTCAGCATATATTTTCCTCCAAAGGGCAGAGGGTTACTACTCTTTCAGATTTCAATACTTTAATTTGAAAATAAGAAATCTAATTCAGAATCAAAGTCAACTGCAATCTGCTGGAAAATGCTGAGGTCATTTTGACACACCCAGCAGTAATGAAAAAACTCCTTCTTGTTTCATCACTTACTAGCTGTGTGCCCTTGATTGAGTTATGAGCCTGTGTGTGCCTCAGTTTCCTCAAGGGTTACATGAGGATAATAATACCTACATTTTCATAAAGTATTGGGGGTAATTAAATCACTTAATGTATAAAAAGGACTTAAAATTTGGGGATGATTATTTTCATTATTATTAATAATATTATCATCATAGATTTTTCCTGAATCATAAATCTCAACTCTAGTGTTTGGGGGCCAATGTGCAAGGACCAATTCATTTTACAGGAAGGTAACATGGTCTGTTATTTGCCATATTCATGTCTTAGCCTAGCAGTCAACATCTGGATGGAAAAATGAAATCATAGTCTAGTTATTGATTTGTGTTCTTCTAAGTGTCCGTATGTTTGGGGTTGCTTAGTGTTCAGCTGTTTGAACTATGTCTGTTCTGTCCAGAAGCTGGGTATAACATTACCACAACCTTTTTATACCTTGGCAAAGTCAAAAAGAAAAGGGTTGTTTGGAGGGGTTGTTTCAGGGTTAATTTAATAATGTTGCTCTTTTGCTGATTTGTTTGCAAACACAAACAATAAATTAATGAACCCAACAGAGGTTAGATAGAAGAGTGCTGGAGTAAATACTGTGATGTCCCTCTCAGATCCCCTTAAACGGCTGGTACCCCCCCATCCCAGCTTCTGTGATGGTCAACTATTAATAGCTCTCAGATGCCCCCTTTCTCGGGAGAGTGTGCCCCTAACAGTCAGCTGCTTCAACTGGAGAGTTATGCCCACCCCCTGGGGGGCATCTCAAAGCCAATGACTGGCTGGTATGGTATATAAAGGGTTACCCCTTGCCTCAAGCAGGCAACCCAGCTAAGCGGTTAGTGATTCAAAGACCTCCCTCACTGGATCAAGCCAAGCTGGATTTCATCTGAGATGGCTTTTTGGCTCACCACTTTCCCTTTCTCTGTCCTGCTTCACTCCTCCATTCTTTATGGGCTTTTCTACCGATAATAACACTTTCACAAGAACTGGGGGTCTCAGACTCAGCTTTTGGGAACTCAGCCTAAGATAATATCATAACAACCTGTGCTGTTGAAGGAAACTGCAGAATAATTGAAAGCTGTCAACCTCATACCTCGAAGAAGAAACAGATTTCAGAAATGCAGACTCTTAGAAAAGAAGACCCACAGAATTAATAATTTGGAAAGCAACAGAGGAGATGACCAGGAAGCAAGGTGATGCCTCATGCATTAGGAATGGCACGTCCTGAAGAGTAATATCTATGACTTAGCAGTTGCCATTGGTTGGTTTGTTGGTTGGTTGATTTGATTGGTTGCCAGAGAGATGACCATCATTGTCTCCCCTCAACTGGGAGGAATAACTCATTGTGGGAGGAGTTTTAAATCTGAGCATCTCTACCTCAAAATGCCTTCACAGTCCTAACCAGTCCTTGGTCTAGCAGTTCTCTAATCCAGGACTTTGAATCTTAGGTTGGTCACAAACAAATGGATGGTTGGAGTTCATTGACAGCTGGTGTAGGATTCTGTGGTGGGAGCCAATAAAAGTGCTCGAGATTTCAGTGGTGTCTGGGAGCAGTGGTACAGGGGCAATGCAGGAAAGCATTGCATCTACTGCCCAGATTCTATGCTCTTTTAGTTTCTATCTGTGCACCAGACATACTCTTACATTTTCTCATTAATTATACGAGCTCTCTATTTTCCCCTGAAAAGTCCCTTTTCGAGTAAAAATAGTACAGCTGCTCTCTCTTGCCTGAAATTAAAATAACCAAAAAAACCCTTACTAATACAATACCTGATATAGATATCTGCAATGTCAATTTTTTTTATATAAGCCAAACTATATGTTTACAAGTATGAAGAAAAATAACAGAATCATCTAGATTAAGACAAGTAATTGAGGGAGTTCCCTAGCGGTCCAGTGATTAAGAATCCACCTTCCAATGCAGGGGACGAGGGTTCGATCCCTGGTCGGGGAACTAAGATCCCACATGCCACGAGGCAACTAAGACTGCGTGTCACAACTAGAGAACCCACGCGCTCTGGATCCCGCGCGCCACAGCTAGAGAGAAGCCCGCGAGCCACAACAAAGAGCCCACACACAGCAACGAAAGACCCTGTGTGCCGCAACTAAGACACGACACAGCCATAAATAAATAAATAAAGACAAGTAATTGATTATCCATCATGGGACGGCTGACTGTTAACTTTTTTCTGCTTCCTAGTCTTTGCTGTCATGGTTGCACTGATCTTCTGAATGAGCACCTATGATATCGTAGGCACAAGCAGGAATGAACAGTAAGCGTGGGCCTGTCTTCACATATTATAGAGTTGTACAAATGTCAAATAACTTAAAATATCCGTAAACGTATGTTCACAATTTTTGGTAAGTGCTTTCAATGCAAGTATAAGGCTAAGTGATGAAGTATTAACAATAGGACCTAACTTGGTCCAGGGGAGGGTACTTGGGTCTAAGTTCCAAGTAAGCTGTGACATTCATTGTGGATGAATAAGTGACACTTAGGCAAGCAGGAAAAACAATAGGATGAAGACCCCAATGTGGAAAAGACTGGTGCTCACACGGCAAAGGAACTGAGGGAAAGCCAATGTGGCTGGAGCAGAGTGAGAGGGGTCAATGGTACGTGATTGGATTGTGATGCTAGCCAAGAGGGTTTTAGGGCCTTAGAGACCACATTAAGAATTTTTCTTACATTTCTGGGAGTCAGTTATCTATAAAACTCCCTTAAGGAACCATAGAAGCAAGCTACTTTGAGTCAGGGCTACGGCCTGTGATGGAGCTGAGTGTAAATTTGCATGCAGGCAGTCCTGACAATGAAATAACAGGTGATGTAGAGGAAAAAAATGGCATTTGGGCAGGTGTCTGTACTGGATCCTCAGAAAAGGGAGGAGCAGCAAGAGAGGGCTTAGTCCGAGGGCAGGATCAGGAAAGAGGGACTCGGGCTTTCCTGGTGGCACAGTGGTTGAGAGTCCGCCTGCCGATGCAGGGGACGCGGGTTCGTGCCCTGGTCCGGGAAGATCCCACATGCGGCGGAGTGGCTGGGCCCGTGAGCCATGGCCGCTGAGCCTGCGCGTCCGGAGCCTGTGCTCCGCAGCGGGAGAGGCCACAACAGTGAGAGGCCCGCGTACCGCAAAAAAAAAAAAAAAAAGAAAGAAAGAAAGAGGGACTCATCCCTTAGGGCAGCAGGCTGAGAGGAGGTCATGAGGTAGAGACTGAAGCTACATGGTGAACTGGATAGATGAATGCAATCCGCTGGCCAAAATAAGGCCAGAGAATCAGAAGAGGGAGACAAGGCAAGACAGGAACAAAGCCAGGGCCTTAAGCCACGAAGAAATAAAATCCCAGAAGGGCAAACCTTGCTGTAGAGAGGGGTCTGTCATACGTGTGCGCTGGGAGGCATTGGTTCACAATGGTTTGTCTCAGCCTGAGAGGGTCTGTTCTTCAGGGAGTGAGGTATTCTGGTGGGTGGTTGAGTTTCTTCAGTCTCTTAAGTTCATTATTGTAATATTCTTCCTCCTCCTTCTTATCTCTGCCTATCTTATCTCATCTGATCATCTGAGTCAGGGTTTCCAGAGCAGAAAATTGGACACATGCACACAACACACACACACACACACACACACACACACACACACACAACTGAAAAGCTGAGACACGAAATTGCCGACATATCTCGAGCCACTCACCTCTGGAAAATGGGAGTCAAATACTGAGGAAGCCTGAATTTTATGAAAACATTCAAGTGTTTCTGCCTAATTCCACTGCATCCATGTCTGCTGACGAGACATGCCAGCTTGGGAAATTAGAAGCCTTCTTTCTCCTCGTATCAAAGAGACACAGAGCTGTGCAAAGAATAACAAATAACAAAAGAATAACAAATAAACTAAAGATTCTAGGAAAAAAATAAATGAGTGTATTTGGGGAGGAATAAGAAAATAGACTTATCAGTGGATTAAAATCTGAAAACAATAAGAGAAAGTAAACACTTCATTGGTGAGCGTGGAATTAAGAACAATGCTATTAATTGTAAATTGAAGGTCAGGGAAAATGTGTTGGCAGTGGGGACTAATTGGATTGTAGAAGCTAATCTCCCAAGGGAAGGGGTGGACGCCTCATCTTGCATATTAGAGGCAAAATTCTCACTGGCAGGAGTTAGGATGAAATGACCTAATAGGTCTTTTCCACCTCTGATTTTTATCATTTGGCAAGGGAAACCTAGCCAGGAGGTACACAGTTAAGCATCTTTGATGAAAATTAAACACAGAACTATCAGATAATACAGATGCTCGCCTCCCCCTCCCCCCAAAAAAATATTTAAAAGAGATGATCACACCACCAATAAAGCCTTAGCATCCAGCTCAGAAGAACAATTCTTGACATGGACCAGGGATAAATAGATGCTTTCATTCCCCTAGTTTTCTTAATCCTCAAATCTGAATGGACAGGGGTAGCAGGTTTTCAGGGGTGTTGGAAATCAGGGGCTTTGCATAATCGCCCCCTGAAAGTTTGCTCTGTTTGGAAGAGGTTACCCTTTGAAGATGACTGGATAGGTTCCAGCAAGTTTTCTTCAACTCCCACAATCTTTCACCCACTCTCCTTCACCCCTTCCTCTTGGCTCTACCCATCTCTGGGAAAGTGGGAAAAGTACAACAAACCTTAGATCCTTTCTTGGAGAATTGTGAGTCGCGTATTATATCCTAATAGCCTGTTGGCAAATCTAAGCCCTATTCAAAGAAAATCCACTTTTGAAAACTGGGTCTGTAGAGATGTGGACATTCCTGGGAAAACACATTTCTCCTGTTACTTTTGTTTTCTTCTTTTATCTGAGGGCTTAACTTTTCTGGTTTCGTTATTTGATTCAGGGCTTCCGTTATTCTGTTTTTCGGAAATAGCGCCCAGCGTGGACAGAACAGAATACATTGTACAGAAATGCCTGCGACTGTTTTGACTGGCACGAGACTATCACCTAAGCAAACTGGCAACATTAGGAGAGAAGTAGCTTACAGGCTTGTATAAGAACCAGCAGCCGCAAGTACCAGCCCCAGTTCTGCGTCTTTCTTCCTGTTATCCTTGCCTTTATAAATGCCTATTTTGGGATTTTTATCTCTGAGTCATTGAGGTTAGGCAATCAGAAAAACCTGGCATGGATATGTCTTACTTGATGTTTTCTCAAGGGAATATAACAGCTACAACCTTTTGGGTAAATAGTGTTCATTTTCTAGCCATGAATGGACATTTTTTAAACCCATGGAATCCAGGGTAATTATGCTCTAAAGGCTACCTTTATTTAAGACTTGCTTCTGTTATCCTCTCTAGATTTTCTCAGCTCCTCAGTGGACTTCAAAGAGGTAAAGAGAGACACGCTGTATGTAAAACCTACTGAAGGGCAGTCACAAACGCATGGGGAGGTATGGAACAGAGCTTGATAAAGCCATGGAAGTTTCCACATAGGGAACATCTGTGCTGTTCCTTCTTCTGGAGAGAGGGGGACACTTTTCACATTCTCTACAATTGGTCTGTGTGACTTAAGTTAGTCGTTTTCACTCAGCAAGTATTTTTGAGCAGCTATTATGCACCAGGTAAGCTACACCCTACAACATTGTAGAAATATAATATTGAAATAAGACCAAAAAATGAGACACTATTTTTTAAAGGAGAAATAAAAATACATTTAACAAGGACCTCTGAAAATATGAAAACTCTGTCATGAAAGAAGGAAAAAAGGAAGGGAGGGACAGAAGAAAGGAGAGAAGAAAGAATTGTCTCTTGAAGTTATTTCATTCTTGCTACAAAAGACCCAAGGAATTGAAAGTTAAGGTTTTGATTTTATTTCCCTTAGAAAACTGAATGAGAGTCCCTCTACTTTAACTACCGGCTAGTTTACATAAACCAAACATTTTCTATGGAATAATCTCATGGCAATGATTACATTTGTTTTTATAAATGAGCTTCCCCAATTATGTCACGTGCTTCCCATGCATCGTATCTTTTCTTTTTAAGAACTATGAATTCAATGAATATAAACCAAGTGTTTGTTGTCATTTTAGACGGAGGATTATGGAAACTCCTAACTACTTTATGGGGTCTTTACAGCCAGCATTGCTGATTATGTTTGATTTCAGGCCATCCCTACCTAGAAATGGCACACACTCTAAGGAAGAAAACCCATTCATGTGAAACAGTCATAATCATATTCTGGGAAGTTATATTTTAAGGGAAAAAAAGATTAACTATGACAGACTTTTTCAAACAAGAAATCCATTTCGTCTAAGAAGCCGCTTTTTATATCATTTGAGAGCTTAAAATTGCAAAGCTGTTATATAGACTAGCAACTGAGTTTACCATAAATAAATTGAGTCAAAATATTTGGGGGCAATATTCAAAGTAAATTGAGAAATGGTGAATAGAATCAATTTTGATCTATTGATTTTGAGCTCATTTTCATGTCACTCTACAAAAACATGCAAATGGGAAGTAGTGAATTTTAAGAATAAGAGTTCATTGAGGCAGGGTTACAGAGGCAAATTAAGAATTTCATCCCTGGGTTGATATCTTCATGACAAGTTGAAGAAAATACTTAAAACTGGCATGCTTCTGTTTTAAGGAATTCTAAGTTATATCATTTCCTGAACTGTTATATTTAATCAAAGCTCAGTTTAATTAAGCCATGCATACAGAAAAGTTTTCCTTAAATAATTTTCCCCAGAAATATATAGCCATGACTGCTGTATTTAAGGATGTTTTCATAGAAGTTATTTTGGGGAATTCCACTCCGGGAAACAAACAGAATTTTCTCTCTATTTTTTTCTCTTTTCTTTCTTCTTTTTTTAAAACTGTAGTAGGTAAAATATAGTGCCCCAAAGCATTACAATTTGACTCTGTACTTTCAAAATAATATACATACTTATTACTTTCTAATATATATCTTATTTCTTAGATGGTCTGAGAACTCTAGTCCATGACTCTCTTCTCAAAAAGCCATAAACACTAAAAGTGAGGGAACTCCCCACAAATCACAACTCGATGTTTAACTGGAAGTGATAACAGCATAGCTAGTGATTGATTTATTAAAATTTTAAGGTGTTGTTGAGCAGGCCACTCTTAGCTCTTTTAATCAAATTTCTCATTTAGTTAAATTCTCTGCTTCTCTTTTGCATAAAGTCATTAAATAAAATGCACAGAAAAAAAATTACTTGAAGGGAACACTGAAAAAGACCATTCTATCCTTTATCCAACATTTATGCAAAAGAAGAATAAAATCTAGATTTTGTTCATTGTTGGCTAAAGGGAGTTTAATGACCCTGCAAGGGACATAGCACAATTCGTACTCCCGTCACACATTTTTATACAACCCTGGGCACTAGGGCTCTCTGTCAGTATACAACCTACAAGCTATCTCTGAAGCAAAGTCTCTTCAAAGGATTTGTCTTGCCATTTCCCTGTAGCTGCTAATGCCACTCTGTCAGCCCTTCTGATCTTGTAGCTGTCCTAAGAGAGTCTGGGTCTACATTTTCCAAGGGAAGCTTTCAGTGAACCGTAATCTATCTTTCCATTGGCTAAGCCTGTAAACCTTGGTGGGCTGGGTGGTTCCAAAAAGAAAAGAGGATGTTTTCTTTTTCCACTGTTTAAACCTCTTGTGAGTAATTCCCCACAGCTGTACGTAAACACCCCCTTTCTGAGCAGGGAGAAAGGTCTCGGAACAGAACAGCTCTCTGTTAACTAAAAGGGAGCCTCCTGGTCTCGATGCATTTTGTGGGAGACTTAATTGTACTCTGGGGCTTCAGGCTAGACTTATCCTGAGTTTTCCTTTAAAGAGTAAAAAGGATAAAGAGGAAAAAAAAACAAGTTTAAATTGCTGCTTGTAAACAAAACTGAGATTCTTTTGCAGCTCTTATGAGATTGTTCAACAATTAAATAGCTATAATTGTAACCCCAAACAATGTTTGACTGGGCTGGCTGCCTAATCAGTGAAGTTGTATTTTCACAGCAGACTAAGCATATTATTGTTAAAACAAATGTTATTGGAAAAACAGCTCTAGAGAATACATTTCTGCCTACAGAGAATAGGTGGTTCTTTTCAAAGATGCCAAGAAATTGGCATATAGAGGGTATAAAAAACCTACCATATAGAGGGTATAAAAAAACACCTGTTGGAGTGAATAGAAAATATTTAGGTTTGTTTGCAAATAATCTCTTGCTGTTGGTGGTTTTCAAACACCACCACATAGAATTTTCTACTTTTTAGACCCACTTGTTCTTCTAGTTCAATGTGGTTAAGCCAAAGGCTAAGTGATTTTGCAAGGTCATGCATTCAGTAGTAGACAGTGAGGTGGCAGACTTCTTCGCCTCACCGCCACATAGACCTTATAATTACAGTAATTGATTTAATTGTCTGACTTCACACATAGGCTATGAGATCCAAGAGACTTTGAATACCCATTGCCGAGTTAGGGTGTATGTGCATGTGAGTGTGTGTGTGTGTGTGTGTGTGTGTGTGTGTGTTTCTGGTGCAGAAAACATGGATGATGCTAAGGGTGAGTGCCATTAGTAAGTTTATAATAACTTGTATGAAGTATTGTATGAACTTGTATGACTGAGTCAAACTCAGACATAGTTATGAAGTAATGGTGAACAAGACATGTTTTCTGTATAACTACAATTTGATAGAAAATAGTTATATAAATTACTAACTCCTTTGTATTTTCTACAAGATCTAGTAGAGTGTGTCTCGTATAATTGAACAAATGAATGAATGAATAAATAAATGAATCCAAACTTGAATGTATAATGCCCCCCAAATAATAATCCAATCAGCTTCCCATTTGTTTCCTGGAAGTAAAAATAATTCTGTGGATGGACCTAGAGACTGTCATACAGAGTGAAGTAAGTCAGAAAGAGAAAAACAAATATTGTATATTAACACATATATGTAGAGTCTGAAAAAATTGGTATAGGCGATCTTATTTACAAAGCAGAAATAGAGACACAGATAAGAGGACAAACGTATGGATACCAAGGGGGAAGGGGGGTGGGAGGGTGGGATGAATTGGGAGATTGGGATTGACATATATACACTATTGGTACTGTGTATAAAATAGATCACTAATGAGAACCTACTATAGCACAGGGAACTCTACTCAGTGCTCTGTGGTGACCTAAATAAGAAGGAAATCCAAAAAAGAGGGGATATATGTATAAGTATAGCTGATTCACTTTACTGTACAGTATAAACTAACACAATATTGTAAAGCAACTATACTCCAATAAAAATTTTTAAAAATGATTCCAAAAAATAGTAATCATAGTGGCAACTTAAATGAGCCTGTGAATTTACAGCTGACAAAGCCTTTTCACTTCTATCATCTTTTCTTCATGAAAAACCCACTGAGACAGAAAGTGCAGGTTTTATGACTAGCTTCGTATGATAGACGAGCAAATTTTACCTCAAGGAACTTAATTAACCTAGCTAGTCAGAGTCAGACCTTCCAACTGAATTAAAATTCTGCTGGTGCAAAATTGACCCTGAGATGCAAGATTCAACAATACATGGTGAACCCAGGAGCCTGGTTTAGAAGATAAAACTCAGGAGACAGAGTTCAACACTTATTAAATGGGTATCATTCTAAGCTACTTGACCACCCTGTTGACTCCATTTTCTCATTTAATAAACTAGGGTTGATAACTTCCACTTTGCAGGATTGTTATCAACATTAAAAGAGCTGTTAGAATGCTTTTTGAAATGTTATATGAGAATTTTGGTTAAGCTCCAAACCAAAATGATGACTTCACTTTTGAATACGTACTTCAGCCTAATGAATGGACGCTCCCCGTAAGTTATCGGGTCCAAGCCAAGCTGATAGTTTGACCATGGTGATTGCTCTGGCTGTATTTACATCCAGCTTTGCCATTTAACAGCCTTGTGACCTTTGTTAAGTTGTTTAAGTTGCCTATGCCACAATGACCTCATCTATTAAATGGACATTAACAATAGATGCCATCTATTGTATAGAACACTTGAAAGGAATGACTGGAACTTACAAATGTAAAGGCAATGTCTGACACATAGTAAGCATTTAATAGATAGATGACAGATACATTTTTCTCTTTTTTTATTGAAGTATAGTTGATTTACAATGTTGTGTTAATTTCTGCTGTACAGCAAAGTGATTCGGTTATACACATATATATATACATTCTCTTTTCATTTTCTTTTTCATTTGGTTTATCATAGGATACTGAATATAGTTCCCTGTGCTATACAGTAGGACCTTGTTGTTTATCAATATATTGTTTTTCAGGTGTATAGATTAAGAGCTGTGGGCTGGAACTCCTTTGGTAAAAATATATTGAGCACCTATTACATGCCAGTCACTGCTCTAGATAAGGAAGGTTTATTTATTTATTTTTGGCTGCGTTGGGTCTTTGTTGCTACGCACCGGCTTTCTCTAGTTGCGGCGAGAAGGGGCTACTCTTCATTGTGGTATGCGGGCTTCTCATTCTGGTGGCTTCTCTTATTGCAGAGCATGGGCTCTAGGGGATGCCAGTTTCAGTAGTTGTGGTGCACGGGCTTCAGTAGTTGTGGCGCACGCGCTTCAGTAGTTGTGGCTCACGGGCTCTAGAGCGCAGGCTCAGTAGTTGTGGAACACAGGCTTACTTGCTCTGCAGCATGTGGGATCTTCCTGGACCAGGACTCGAACCCGTGTTCCTTGCATGGAAGCCTGGGAGGTTCATCCTTGAACAAGACTATATTTACCTTTCTTTTTCCTACTCTAGAAATAAAGGGAAAGGGGACTTCTTCCCCTCTGTGGCTTCAGAGGGTACAAGTTTCATCAATGGAGGTAGAAGAAGAAAGGAGGGTCTTGTCAGTTGTGGAGTGCTATGATTAACCTCTGGAAACTCAGAGATCAGTCAGACCAGGACTCAACCGTGACAGTTCACACAGGTTAGAAGTTCACGTTTCCTTAATTGATCCCAGACTCTCATTACGAACAGTCGTCGTTGGTGGTGGCTTGCCAGGCAGCCTGCTCAAGGTGTCCCATCAGATAACAATGACTTCATTTTCCCCCGGGCATGCTCAAGAAAATGTACTCACTCAAGCTCCTCCTATTCTTCCTGGAGAAGTGTTTCCTCATTTATCAACTGACAAATAGAATATATCCACATTTGCCTAACTTGTTTATCTTGAAGTGGGGACCCAGCACTTATGTACGAGTTACTCGCAATTTAAAAGGCAGAAGATTCTATCTGAAAGTCGGACAGAGAGAGAAGCGTTATTAAAATATATGTAAATGACCTAGAAAAATATCTCTTCTCTACCACAAAAGGTTACTATGGGCATCAAGGTCGATAAAAGACATTAAGCAATATTTTTCCCAATTAAATTTTTTTATTTTGAGAAAATTGTTAAATTACATGCATTTGAAAGAAATAATACAGAGAGATGATAAGTACTCTTTACTTAGTTTCTTCTAATGGTAACATCTTGCAAAATTGTAACACAATATTAAAACCAAAAAATTGACATTGATAAGATCCACCAATTTTATTTAGATTTTATAAGTTTTACCTACACTCACTTGTGTGCATGTGTGTGTGTGTTCACGTTTAGTTCTGTGCAATTTTATCACAGGTGTAGGTTCATGTACCCACTACAATTGTCAAGAGACAGAACAATGTAATTACTATCACCACAAGGATCTCTCATGTTGACACTTTATAATTACATGCCCCCCATACCACCCACATTGGGCACTAACTCTTGGCAACCACTGATCCACTCTCCATCTCTATAACTTTGTCATTTAAAGAATGTTATATAAATGTAACCATATAGTAACTGAAAGTATAAAGAAATGTAAGTTGGCATTATTATTATTATTTAAAGTAATTTTACTAACAATTTGTTATTTTTTACACCAACCATATTTTTTTAGGTAACTATAATTTACTGTGAGCAGTAGATTTTCTGACTTATATGGATGGTCCACTAAAAGGGAAATGGTATTAAACAGTAGCTGGATTTTCTGACAGCTTTTCCTATGGGAAAAGGCCTCATTTTGACAAACACACCTAGGGAGAAGACTAGAGTCTATACAACAGAGCTGTTCACTCTTTCTAGAAGTTTTTATTATTAGCTTTGTAAAAATAACTCCGTGGCTTTTCCCAAAGAGGTATACAGTGATCTAAAGTGTGGTGAATAATATACCTTGACAATCTCGGAGATCAGAGTTGATGTTTGAAGAAGATTAGATGCAGCAAAATTTGTTTCACAGTAATTCTGAGACAGTTCTCCCTGAGAAAAAAGAGTTAAAAATTGTTCTGATAACATAGGCAAATTAAATTCATAAAGCAAATATTTATTATTATAATTATCATGAGATTGTTTTGGTATGATATGTTGAATTCTATTAGGCATGTTATAGAAAATATTTCATTCAATTCATACAATATCTTTTTGTGATTAGTGTCTTTTATCTCAATTATTGAGAGAATATTGAAGCTTGGAAAGATTAAATAATTCTTTGAAAGTCCCATACCTAGCAAATGGCATAGCTGTACTCAAACCACATCTATCTGGTTACAACTCCCATACTCTTTTTTGGAGCAGAGGCATTTAAACCTATTTTATCTTTGCTTTTATCTCCAAAATTTTTATTCTGATAAAATTAAAACTAACAGAATAGTTGTAAGAATAGTACAAAAAACACCAATATTCCCTTTACCTAGGTTCATCAATTGTTAAAAATGTACCGCATTTGGTTTTTGTCGAAACCAGTAGTAGTCCGGTAGTCGTCTTTGTAAACGTATTTTCTCAATTCAGGATCTAAATATTTAGTTTTCCTGTCTCTTTGGTCTCTTTTGTTCTAGAATAGTACCCAAAGCCCATGTTCATAGCCACTGAAAAATACTGCCAAGCACCCGTCGCACGAATTTAACGACAAAGAAGAATTAGGCACATTGTAAGGAGGCAGTTCTTCCCCATCCCCTCCTACTATGACAAAACAAATACTATATTTTCTCTTTCCCCATGATAGATAGTCCAGCTGGGCTTAGTGTTACTGTCTTCAGGCAACATTTTTCTATTTTGCTGTGTATACAGATGATAAAACATATATACAAATTTTGCTTTATCCAAGCAGGTAGGAGGCCAGATTTCTTGCTGCTTGTAGAGTGTTCAAAGAGCTTTTAAAAGATGCATCTCGGGTTTCCCTGGTGGCACAGTGGTTGAGAGTCCGCCTGCCGATGCAGGGGACACGGGTTCGTGCCCGGGTCCGGGAAGATCTCACATGCCGCGGAGCGGCTGGGCCCGTGAGCCATGGCCGCTGAGCCTGCGCGTCCGGAGCCTGTGCTCCGCAACGGGAGATGCCACAACAGTGAGAGGCCCGCGTACCACAAAAAAAAAAAAAAAAAAAAAAAAAGATGCATCTCTATTTGTCATGCTTCATGCGACAGAAAGGGTCGACTGTAAAGTATGCCCAGGGCTATTCAATATTCTGACTTTGGAATAGGAGGCCTTGGGTTTGAATCCCAGATCCAGTGTTCCCTAGATATGTGGCTTTAACCTTTGCTTCTCTAAGGTCCAGTATCCTCATATGTAAAATGGATATCTACATGTAACTTACAATGTTTACATATGAATGCATCACCTATGATAGAATCAACATAATGCCTGGCACTAGCAGGCAATGAATAAGTATAGAACATTCAGACGTATTCAAGTCAAAATAATAGGATCTGTTGAAAAAAATGTCCCATACCAAATCCACGTCTATAGCTTCTTTTCCATAAGGAGTTTCCTTTATTTCTCTGGGGAAAATTAAGTTTTAAAATCCTCCATGGTTTTGAGGCCCTTATCTGTTGTCTTATAGGAGTTGTTGAATATAGAATTCACTGAGAGATACAGCACCAAACACAAGACTTTTCCCTTCATTTCCATGATAGATTTCCACTAGAATTATGGCTCATCAGTCATCCCAGATTGTGGTTATAAAGTTGTCCTTTGGGTTGGCCACAGGCCGATTTTCTCATTCTGTGGTTTGCTGCGGTTGATTGTGTGCCCTATTTACTCCCGGGAAAACCATAATACTCTGTATTTTAAAGTATATTCCTGAGACCAGTTCCTCCTCATTCTTCTATCTCACCCTTCGAAAGTGATTTTTAGCTTCTCCATGAATAATTATTTTTGTGTTGCCAATATTTTTCTTTTCCCTATTAAACAATGATTAAGAAAGCCATTTATTTGCTTTTGTTTTTATCATGGTTTATATTTATTCTTTCATTTATTTAAAATGTTTATAAAGCCCTGTTTCACTCATTGTGAAAGGAACTTTAGATATTGCAATAGTTAATTTTATGTGTCAACTTTATTAGACCATGGGGTGCCCAGATATTTGGTCAAACATTATTCTGGGTGTTGGGTGTGAACGTGTTTTTGGATTGAATTAACATTTACATCTGTAGACTGAGTAAAGTAGATTGCCTCCCCCTAATGTGGATGGGCATAATCCAATAAACCGAAGGCCTGAATGGAACAAAACAACTGACCCTCCCCAAGAGAGCATTCCTGCTGCCTGACTGCCTTCAAACTGGAACATCGGGTTCTTTTCCCACCTTCAGATTTGAAATGGAACATCGGCTCTTCCTGGGTCTTGAGCTGGCTGGCTTTTGAGCTGGAACTACGACATTAGTTCTCCCGGTTCTCAGGCCTTCTGACTTAGAATGGAATGTATCATGGGCTTTCCTGGGTCTCCAGCTTACCGACCCATCCTGCAGATTTTGGGACTTATTAGCCTCCATAATAATCTGAGCCAATTCCTTATAATAAATCTCTTAGAATGTATATATGTGTGTATATATATATATATATATAAATAAATATATGCACACACACACACATTCTATTGATTCTGTTTATCTGGAGAACTCTCATACAGATAGTGTATCACATTTAAGCCTCACTCTGAGATAGTTATTCTTGGCCTCTCAATGTTGAGGACCCTGAATCCCAGTGACTTTACAGTACTTACCTAACATTACTCCCCTGATAGATGCCCACTATCTTTGCTCAGGATTGTCTGACTTCAGTGTCCATAGCGGTTGCATAAGGGAAGATAAGTAGGCTGAGGTTTTATTAAGCATCTTCAATTCCAGTCCCAAGCCATGTGATTCTCTGCATTCACAAATAATATCTAAATATATACACACACAGAACAAAATTTATATGCAATATACAGACGCACAGAACATTTCACTGAACTTTACTGTTGTAGCCGCCTTTTTTTTTTTTTTTGTAGCCTTCTTTTTTAGGAAAAGCTACTTGCCAAATGACATATATTTGATTGGAAAATAATTTAGTTAAGAATGAATATAGCCAAGATTGTTTTAAGATAGATACAAGGAGCAGTCACCAAATCAAATAATTTTTGCCAGATTTACAAATGGCCAACTGCTTTTATGTGTTCTAAATGCCTCCTTCAAAACTATTAAAGGCATTCTAAGCACTCTTAGCTATATTTGTCAAATATGCAGGTTATTATAAGCAAATTGCTACATATCCCTTTACCTGGATATATAATATGATAATATACAACAGGGTGAGGAAAATGAGAGATTATCCTGAAACTCACTTGGTTTGAGGTCTAAACATTTGGAGGAAGACATTTCATTGCCCTGTAGCTGAGAAACAAAGACAGAATTTTGGGGCAAAGAAGCTCAAACCACTGGTACCTGAAGAGGTGGGGAAAGAGGGAAAGGTATCATTTCTGAAAAATGAAAGGAAAGAAAAAGTAAGACAGCTTGCCAGGGAAATGAAAATTAAAAACAGGCAAAGGTGTGTTTTTTGTTTTTTGAGAGATTGAGATTTCAGGAAAAGAGAGGAAAGGGCAATAAATCAACAGACAAGCTTATTTTGTTGAGAGTGGAGAGAAACCTCTTCTCATAAACTGCTTTAGGAAGGTAACTTCCTATAAACTTTACTTGAATCACAAACCTTTCAAAGACTCAGCTGGGAATGAGGACAAATGCAGGAGATAGCTAAGAGAAACAAAAGTGTCTTCTATTAAAACCTTTCGTATCAGGAAGAACTATATATCTTGACCTTGAAGTTGCCCAAGCATCACTATTTGCTGTGTAAATAACTAAAAGCTTTTATATACCTCAGGGCATCAAGAATGAGCCCAATGTGGGAATAAACACATCTGAGTAGATTTAAAGTGTGCATTGAGGTAGGAGGACATCTATTCTTCCTTTATCCTTTATTGTCTTCTCACAACATCTCACAAAATATACCCAATAAATGAATCAACTCAACCTACATTCAAGAAATACACATATATTTCTTAACATATAAAATATAGGTTTATATATTATATTTTATATATAACACATAAATATATTTATGTTACATATTTCAGTTTGTTCATTCATCTATTCAAAATTAATCTTCTATTATATGCAGACTTACTGCTATGCCCCTGAGATATTCAAGTATATAAGACAGTATCATTTCCTATGTGAAGAAGAGCTCCTAGGAAAGAAGACAAGCATATTAATAGGTTCTTGAAATAAAAATTAACGATTAATAAAAATAGATGAGAAAGAAAATAGTTATATGTGTAGTAGTCAAAGAGGATGCTCTCTAGGAGAATCTATCTGTGTCCTAAAGAGGTGCCTGCTATAGACTTAAAAAATTGCCAAGGCTCGGGCTTCCCCGGCGGCGCAGTGGTTGAGAGTCCGCCTGCCGATGCAGGAGACATGGGTTCGTGCCCCGGTCCGGGAAGATCCCACATGCCGCGGGGTGGCTGGGCCCATGAGCCATGGCCGCTGAGCCTGCGCGTCCGGAGCCTGTGCTCCGCAGCGGGAGAGGCCACAACAGTGAGAGGCCCACATACCGAAAAAACAAAAAAAAAATTGCCAAGCCTATAGCCTTACTAGCCAACTCATTCAATTACATATAAAAGAAAAAGCAACCAAATTATTGCAGGGGCGTGGTATAGTTATGTAACTTAGCATCAGCACATCATTACTTTTTCTCTCTTCTCAAACTGTCTTGCACAGGTGGAGAGTTTTATCTGGGCATATGACTCTCCAGCTAGAATCATTTCTTAGCCTCCTTGAGAAGCACATGGAATGTGGATGTGTTGTTTGGAACTTCCATGTCAGTTTCTTAAAGGATGTTGCTTGCCCTCTACTCATCCTCTTGGTCTTCTTATGGGCTGAAACCTAGGACAGCATCCAGCTTTGGCCTGGCTTCCCTGTATGGCCTGTGAAGAAAAGTGGCTTGGTTAACCTGGACCACTCATTTTCACACTATTACATGAGAGAGAAAGACATAACGTTTCTATCTTATTTAAGCCAGTGTGTTTGGGACCTGTTTGTTAGAGCAACACAACCTATATCATAATTAATACAGACATCTCTTTTCCCACTTGTCAAAAATTAAATGGAGTTAAAAAAGAAAAAACATACACTGTAGAATGGTTACAGGGGATTGTTAAAAGAAAAAAATAAAAAACATACATTTAAATTGCAGAAAAGAATCATAAGTAAAACTGACTTTTAAGGCTTTTTAAAGTAAATGTTCATTAGCCTATTTCCTTATAGTTTACTGTAAGAGGAGAGTATGTTTTAGGGACTTCCCTGGTGGCGCAGTGGTTGAGAATCCGCCTGCCAATGCAGGGGACGTGGGTTCCAGCCCTGGTCCAGGAAGATCCCACATGCGCGGAGCAACTAAGCCTGTGAACCAAAACTACTGAGCCTGCACTCCAGAGCCCGCGAGCCACAACTGCTGAGCCCATGTGCCACAGCTACTGAAGCCCGCACGCCTACAGCCCGTGCTCTGCAACAAGAGAAGCCACCGCAATGAAAAGCCCGTGCACCGCAACGAAGAGTAGCCCCTACTCGCCACAGCTAGAGAAAGCTCGCACACAGCAACAAAGACCTAACGCAGCCAAAAAAAAAAAAAAAAAGAGGAGAGTATGTTTCAGAGCTTTGGAGTCAGACAGACCTACATTCAAATGTCAATTCATATAACATAAAGGTAATATTATTTAGTGCCATCCCTGTGTCAGAAACTGAGTTTAGTAGTGAGTATTTGACTCCATTTCATCTTCAAAAACACCCAATAAACTAGTTATTATTCCCATTTTACAGTAAAATAATGTGAGGCTTAGAATACCTCGTGGGGTCACGCTAGGTAACATAATTAGCAGTGATGGGAGAAACGGGATTTTATTCTAGGTCATTCTGGCTTGTAAACCTGTAGTGAACAATGCTTCATCACATAGTAGCTGAAGGCAAAACTCTGGTTCCCAATCTATAAACTGGCAACAATATTTAGCTGTTTACGAGGTCACTGTGAGGCTTGGATAAGTCTGTATGTGATGCCCTTTCAGGTTCTGACACATAGGAGATACACAATAAATGTTGGGTACCTTTCTTCTTCCTTTGATGGTATTAGAGCTCTTACAGTGAAGGAGTAATATCCCTTTCACTTTTGTATTCCTCAGTATCTGAATGTCTGGCAAGATGTAGGTGCTTAATAAACATTAGGATAAATCAAGAGAATGAGGAAAGTAGGTATAGAAACTGGCAAATGGACAAAAAGGCAGTAAAAATAAGGGTCAATAAGGTCAAGGGTTTACCTGGGCTCCAGAATGCTCCCCCAAAGCCCTGTCCTGCATGGTTCGGGATTAAAGGTGATGGTTTGTAGAGCCCTGGCCCTTCCCAGCTTGACCTCTCAATGTCCTGCGGTAGCCAGGTGGGCTGTAGCTCCGGCTTCTCCCCTCTGGGGAGAGCTCCTGGGTGGCCAAGCAAGGCCTGTGGGCTTGCACAGCTGCCTTCCTTGTCGCTCTCCAAGCAGCTGGGCACGTGAGCCGCTCCAGCAGCCTGGAGTCAGATTGTGTAAACTGCTGTATGCTCCTGGCAGCTTTGGGACTGGCTGAGTCCCTTCAGGAAATGAAGGGAAAGCTCCAAGTGAGCTTGACAAGGGCTGCTCTGGGGCAGGAAGCAACAGACACTTGACCTCATTGAATTTCCAATGCAGCCCGTTTCAAAGGCACATGCTGTGTCTTAATCTTCTACAAATGTATTCTTTTATCCACCCCAGGACTTGTTACACAGTATGTGCTCAATGAAATTTTGCTGAGTGAATGAATAATTGCATGAAAGAGATGCAATTCTGTCTGCTAACATTGCTAAGAGCAATAATAAAGTAAAATTTATTTTAAGGCCCTTTAACAAGCTCCTTGAAACCAGTGACTTCCGGCGCCCGCCTCTTTCATAGCCCCTCCCATTTGCCTTGACCTCTGCCATTACTCATCACTCCCTCCTAAATCTACTTCTTCTTACCCCATGCCATTTACCTCTTTTTGATCCACTGTTTCAAGACTATACTAAGAAATAGCTAATCATTTGATCAGAATGAAAAGTAATTCTATTATGTGTCAGTGTTCATCCTCCCAGAAAACACGGATAAATCCTAACAGTACTCTTGCAGACAACTTCCTATTTCTCCTTATTTTGGCTACTATGACCAGCAATAGAAATATATTTTGCCAAAGGTCAACTGTTATGAAATCGTCAATCTACTACCTATTTTTTTCTCTACATTTAAGGCTAGCTCTGTTTTGGAGAAAGAGTCACAGATGATATCCACAGTTTGATGAGCTTTACAAAATATAAAGACAATATAACTATCATGTACATGTATCCACGCAGACCTCCAAGTGTTTTGAGTCATATCAAGTTGAAGGATAGTTTGCTTTTTTTATCTCCTTCTGAAGTGCAATTTTATCAGAAATTGTGAGTGAATGCAGTCTCAAATGTGGGTGGCACTAAAAGTTCCAGTCTGCATTTTAACAATGCTCCTTAATTTCTGGGGAAACACATATCAGGAATCTTTCTTTCATAATGGAAAGAAGTTTGCAACAGTATATTAGAATCAAGTTTCCAAAAATATGTAGCGCAAAACTATTTGTAATCTGTTTGTTTACAAGTCTATTTAATTGCACAGGAAAAATCAGTATTGAATGTGTTATAATAGTAGAATTAAGGTTGAATTTTTTCTCTTTTTTGTTTTTAGATATGCATTGTTATTATAAAAGTTGTACTGTTTTTAAAAAGTATAACATTATAGAGCTATAGAAAGTAAACGGTAAAAACGCTATCCACCCCTCCAAACTTTCTAGTCACCATCTTCAACAACAGTTGATATATGTCTCTTGAGACTAGGTTCTATATTACTGAAGAAAAAAAAAACTTATTCCATTAGTATTTATTAATTACATTCTGTATTCCAGGCACTGTTCCAGATACTTGGAATATAAGAGTAAACAAAATGGACAAGACCCATCCTCTCATGGCGATTACTTTCTTTAGAGAGAAGCAGATAATAAATAATGACTATAATGAATAAGTAATGTACAGTGTGGTAGGAAAGGTTAAGGGGACTAGACAGGACTAGGAGAGAAGCTGGGGCTGTAATGTCCTATTTTACAACGGAGTGGTTGAGGTAGGTCTCATTCAGAAGATGACAATTGGGAAAAGACTTAAAGGAAGTGAACAAGTCAGCCATGTGGGGACTGCAGGAAGATCATTCCAGGGATATGAAACAGCCTTAAGGCGGAACGCGTAGCTTGTTCTAGGACCAGCGAGGAAACTATGGGAGCAGAGAAGAGGGATGAGGACAGGAAGGCAGTGGGAAATGAGATCATGGAGGCGCCTGTAGCCCTTTGTAAGAACTTTGGCTTTCATTTTGCGCGAAGTGGAAGCTGCTGGCAGGTTTGAGCAAAACAGTAAACATGGTATGACTTGTGTTTTAAAGAAATTATTCTGACTGCTGTGTTGAGAACCCACTGAAGGGTGGCAAAAGGAAGAACAAGGAGAACTGTTGTGAGCCCACTGCAGAGGAGAGATGGTATCATATTTTGAAAGCACAGTCAAAAATATTTCCCAAAGAATTAAAAGCAACGCGTGAGACAAAGAGAAGAGTCAAGGACGATTTCAAGGTTTTACTCTGAGAGATTGAAAAAGTGGTATCAATACTAAGCATACATTTCTGAAACTTAATTTTTGTGGTACGCGGGCCTCACTGTTGTGGCCTCTCCCGTTGCGGAGCACAGGCTCTGGACGCGCAGGCTCAGCGCTCATGGCTCACGGGCCCAGGTGCTCCGCGGCGTGTGGGATCTTCTCGGACCGGGGCACGAACCCGTGTCCCCTGCATCGGCAGGTGGACTCTCAACCACTGCGCCCCCAGGGAAGCCGTAATTTTTTTTTTTTATTCACAATATATTATGAACATCATTCCTTGTCAAGGCGTAGGACTACCTCATTTTTAGCAGTTTCCTGATAGTCTGTTCCATGGTTACACTGTAATTTATTTACTCAACGTATGATTGCTTTTTTAAAATTTTTTTCCTAAATTTTTTTCAGTAACATTTTAAAATTGCTTTAAAATAATCTGATCTTGTTATTTTTCTTGAACAGGTAAATGTAGTGGCCTAAATCTACATTTAAAGCCTTAGTAGTGAATCTTTCTGAAATCTAGTTAATTAGCAAAAAGGGACATTATATATGTTCTTGCTATTGTGTGATATCTTTTAAGTTTTTCATTATTAGAACCATGTGCTTAATAATTTTATTTTTCATTACATCCACTCTAGTTAGAAATCTGGAAAGAAATAGACAGTGAATTGCAGCAATTTTAATTCTATTCTTGGAGAAGTTCTGCACCCAGGTAATGAAACACAGAGAAAAAGGCCATGATGTTAAGACAACACCTAGAAAAGGGGTTCAACATTGCCTTATTACATAAATGTATACCTATTACATAAATACATACTTAGCTTGGTTAAGAATGGTGACTTTATGCTATTCATCATTTCTTAAAACAACAAAAAAATTATTCAGAATCCATTTCTATAAATGATAGAATTAGCCATATACATTCATTTTTGTGTGTTTTTAGTTGTTTTTATAACTGTTCATGAGAAATATCTGTCTATATCACATAAAAAAGAATTATATTTACCTAGGGCAGAACTTATTTAAAACATTTAATTATTTACTTCCTTATGGAAGAGAGAATAGACTATATAGTTGCTTGCAGCCGTGGTGACTGCAGACCTAAAACCACTAAAATGCAAAGTGATTTGACAGGACCTACTATGAGAAGATGATAATGTTATATGTAACAATTAAAAAAGAAGAGAGGATGACTGATGACCCTTTTTTACATTTTGAGCAAACTAAAGACTAGGCCATGTAAGAATTTTTTGTCAACCTGCCATTCAGTCATCAAGATAACCCAAGTGTTATATGTTTGCACTAGAAGCCTTTGAACTTAGAAAATGTAAAATATTTTAGAAATAATATTTAAAATTGTGTTTGATTTAACATCCAGTACAGAGAAAGGGGAAAGTTTGGTAGTAGTTGGTAAAAAGAATGATCATGAGACAAGTATTGGACTGAAACTTCAGATTAGTTTTTTAAACTTTTGCTAGAGTGATTGTATATATTATATTTTTAAGTTCTTATTAAGTAATTATATATTATATATTTAAGTGTTTTAACTTTTACGAGTAATGGCGTAGTGTAATTTGAGCCTGCTCAGTAGAATCAAATGTAATTAAGTAATCCAGTGAAGGACATGCTGAAGTATACACACAATAGATAATTATTTATTATCTGCTTCTCTGAAGCAGTGTGTTTTTAGTTAGATTTCGAAGGGTAGATGAAGTTTTAGAAACTGAAGCTACTGTACAAATAAACAGCATTCTAAGTGGAAGACAGAACATTAGCAAAAATGATAAAAGCAGGAAAGCTAACATTTATAGGTAACAGTAAGTTTGGGTCCAGCATAGTTTAAATGCATTAAGAATAGTGGAAGAAAATACTGCAAAGGTGGGTTGAAATTAAGATTATATTCTTTATTCAACAACCTATGGAATGGGAAAAAATATTTGCAAATGATACAACCAACAGGGATTAATTTCCAAAATATACAAACTGCTCATTAGTTCAATATCAAAAAAACAAACAAAATTTCTCCAAAAAAGACATGCAGATGGCCAACAGGCACATGAAAATATGCTCAGCATCGCTAATTATTAGAGAAACACAAACCAAATCTACGATGAGGTATCACTTCACACCAGTCAGAATGGCCGTCATCAAAAAGTCTACAAAAAATAAGTGCCGGAGAGGGTGTGGAGAAAAGGAAACCCTCCTACACCGTTTGGTGGAAATGTAAACTGATACAGCCACTATGGAGAACAGTATGGATGTTCCTTAAAAAGCTAAAAATAGAGTTACCATATGATCCAGCAATCCCACTCCTAGGCATATATCTGCAAAAGACAAAAACTCTAATTCAAAAAGATACATGAACCCCAATGTTCATAGCAGCACTATGTACAATAACCAAGACATGGAAGCAACTTAAATGCCCAACGACAGATGAATAGATAAAGAAGGCGTAGTATATATATATGTGCAGCAACATGGATGGACCTAGAGATTATCACACTAAGTGAAGTAAGTCAGACAGAGAAAGACAAATGTCATATGATATCACTTACATGTGGAATCTAAAAAATGATACAGATGAACTTATTTACAAAACAGAAATAGACTCACAGACTTAAAAAACAAATTTATGGTTACCAAAGGGGAAAGGTGAGGGAGGGATAAATTAGGAGTTTGGGATTAACATATACACGCTACTGTATATAAAATAGATGAACAACAAGGGCCTACTGTATAGCGCAGGGAACTATATTCAATATCTTGTAATAACCTGTAATGGAGGGCTTCCCTGGTGGCGCAGTGGTTGAGAGTCCGCCTGCTGATGCAGGGGACACGGGTTCGTGCCCCGGTCCGGGAAGATCCCACGTGCCGTGGAGCAGCTAGGCCCGTGAGCCATGGCCGCTGAGCCTGTGCGTCCAGAGCCTGTGCTCCACAACGGGAGAGGCCACAACAGTGAGAGGCCTGCATAATGAAAAAAAAAAAAAAAAAAAAAAAAAAAAAGCTATAATGGAAAATAATCTAAAAAATAGTATATATGTATGTGTATAATCGAATCACTTTGCTGTATGCTTGAAAGTAACACAACATTATAAATCAACTATATTTCAATTAAAAAAAGGAAATACACACACAAAAAAGAGTATGTTCTTTATTCAGAAGGAAATGGAGACCCATTGAAGGCTTTTGAGAAGGGAAGTTGCACTGTTACTTTAGGAAGATGAATGAAATGGAGTGGCAGCATACAGGATAAAAAAAGTACAATAGGCTGCAAAGGAAGTGATGTTACAGTAGACAGTGTGCTCCCATATTCTTAGACACTCCTCCCATCTAGAGATGGGACTCGTCTCCTCCCTTCTAATCAATCAAGGCATGCTTGTGATAATTTCAGCCACTAGAGTATCGCAGAGGATGCTACCATGTGACATAGTATTTGCTGATGTAGAGTAGATGTGAGAAACATGAAAGAGGGAGGAATGAAAGACATTGTCATCTTATGTTTAGGTGAATATTGGCATTCTAGTTCCATTAACTGAAATGTTTAATTGCTATAATTGTCTTATTTAGTTGTTCACTCATTCAATCAATCACTTAACAAATGGCTATTGAGTTTCCAGTATGTTAGTCAATGTGCTGCAAACTAGAGAAACAAAGAAAAAAGACATTTTTATCCACAAAGTGCTTTTAGCCTAGAAGAAACATGGACTGCAAGTTGCTGTGTTCAGTGCCAAGAAAGGGTCAGCCCAGGTGAAATGAAGATGGAAATGATGAACTAAAGGAGAGCAGGTTCTAAAGTCAGCAAAGATCTGTCCAGCAATATCAGTTCTGAGGGTTTTCTCCTGAGATTCTGATCCCTTCCTTCTGTGTCCATGATTCCCTAACTTTGCAACATATAATTCCTGTCTTGTTGAGTATGGTTCTCCATTTCCCGCTAATCTAGTTGCATTCCTTAGCCCAGTAAGGACGCTTGCATGACTGCCTCCCTGATATGGTTCCTGGAGTCTCCACTGACCTCTCTCACAAATCAAAGGGAATTGTTTATTGTTTCCCTAACAGGTATGCTCATTACCATCTTCAAAGCTTTGCTCTCTAGGCCCACCTGCCTGGAACGTTCTCTCCTCTTCAAAGTCCAAATAGTCTAGGCCGAACTCAAATCATTTTTCCTTATTTTGATTATTACATCACAATATTTTTTTCCCTTTCTGAATTCCCACAGTATTTTGTGACTCGATCATTCATTGAGAACTTCTGTTATGCCAATCTATCTGTAAGTTTCATCTTCCTAAATAAATACTTTTACAGAATAAGGATCGAAACATATACTTAAATTCCTCATATCTAGCACCTTGAATTGTCCTCAGGAGGCATCTGACTAGTATTTCATTGATGACAATCATGAAAATGTTGATCTCGATATTCCTAATATTTCAAACACTGCTCTTTTATTTCATATAATTGAAGTGGATCTATTATTTAAAATCTTATACATTTTTTTCCTTCTTAACTATTTTTCATTTTAAAGGTTGTGATTGGTCATTAGGAAATGGATTTTTTCCTGTTCTCTAGTATTTTGCCCGTTTCAGAAATTGAAAAAAAAAATGATATTGTTACCTAGATTACAAGCAACCTGGTTCTATGAATCTTGAATATTAGAAAATAGGCACTATGATATCTGAACCCAATTTCCCAAATCTTAACTTTTTTAATGGAGAGTTCAAGACTTTAAATAAAACTTACAATAAACAAATATTAATTTAGTTATAATTTTTATTCAAAGCAGACAAGGAGAGTATAAATGAGATCTCTTAGATTATTAGCGTGAAGAATTTAACCATATATGTACTGCTTAAACACGTCATAATGTGCTAAATCTGGAGCCCACACTGAAATTACCTAGTTGCATCAATATGTTAAAGAAAATAAGGTAGACTGACGGAGAAACATGTATTTTTTCAAAGCCTGGGGCAATCCTGACAATCTGTTGCCAAGGCTAAAGGTCTCGTTCTGAATGTGTTATTTAAACCTCCCCTGGGAAATAAAAGTATCTGACCCTGACAAAGTTCATCCTGACCAAAATGTTGGTTTATTTTGTATGTGTCATCTTAAAAATCAAAAACATCAGACATGATGCTTCTTGCATCCCTGTTATTTATTTTCCACATGAGGACAAACTGCCGCAAAATGACCCAGAATGTAACTTGACTTCGAATCTTATTTTTCACCAGGTCCCAAGTTGGCTATGAAGTTTTGGTGAAATAAAATGTCAGGGTGTGGTCCCCTTGCTGTTACACGTTTCTTCCCCTTTCTGCAGGAGTTAGCCAGCAAGAGGAAAAGGACGCAACTCTGAGATAAGAGTAAGGAAACCTACACTTCCCCACTCTCCTGATCCGTCTCATCATGACTTGACAGTGAATTCTCAAAAGGTGGGTAGGGACTCTAGGGATCTCTGGACTTTGCTCCTGTGCTAAGTGTTTACAGTCTTACAGTCTGACCATGTCCCTGCTTCTGCTTCAGTAGGAGAGTGAATACTGGCTCAGAAGAGTTAATCCAATCCAGATGTTACCATGACAGTGTCTCATGCAGAGGTGAGGCTGTCCTCCCATTCATTAGCATTAGGTGGTTTCAAAACTGCACCTGGGGGAGATAGGTTACAAAGGCTCTCTCTTCTGACAAGTATATTTGAGTCAGTTCCTTTACTATCTGTCTGGTAATTTTGAATCTCTTAAGAATAAACAGAAGCTCAAAATTGTATCTTTTTTTTCCTAGAGGAGTAATACGAAGGTTGATACTATATAGGGTGAGCAGAGCATATTAAGTATTCTTAAAAGAAAAATTGTATTCAAATGAATTCATCTTGAAGGTTTCAAAATAAGTTTGAGTCCTCCAAAGGCAAGAAATTTTATTTTTGTTCACCCTACTGCTCAGATTCTATCCATTTGCATGAGAATGCTCTCAGCTGACATTTTCAATAATTTTGATGATCACCAACAGAGCAGAGAAGTGAGGGTGTTTAGGGACAATTTACTTCTTGACAATATCGGGAGCCAGACTGGAATAAATCTTCATCCCTTTCTCAACACAGTCAGTAGAAGAAATGTTTTCATAAACGCAGTGCCAATCAATTGCAGAAATGGAGGTGTGAGGACAGAGAGGAAAGCAAGGATGAGATGGAAGGAGGATTCAAGATTTTGTCTTTGGCTAGTTTATTCTCAATATGAGTGATTTTACGTGATATTCTTTCTTCAGCAAAAATCCCTTCCCTGGCATGGAAAATATATGTCTGCAATGGTAGATGGTAGCCCACAGCTCTGAAATAATGAAGGCCTCTGGTGACTAGGCAGAACACAAGGGCAGGGCCAAGTTTATTGAAGGTGGAATGTAGACCTGCCAATTTGACTGTTTGATGTTAGCAACTATTAACCCACCTATTATAGTCATGATTTATTCTCATTAAAACATGGTTGATTTGTAGGAAATGTGATGCCTTATACTCTTACCTACTACTGACAATTTAAACTCAACTGGATTACTGAATACACAGCAGAGCATAGACAGGGTAAATTTCACAACTGGGTACATAATGGATATTTCAGGGCGTGGGGTGGAGATGTAATGGTCACTTATGGGAAAGACAGACATATGAGCACAGCGGTCCCTGGAAGGAGATAGAGGGTGTAAATGCAGGAAAAGGCAGGAAACAGCAGCCCCTAATTAAGAGAAGGAATAAGGCTGGTTCTCAGATATGCCTTCAGTTGAATAGACACACAAATACCAGTCATCTCTTTTAATTTATGAATACTTTTTTAAATCATATCTAGGCTTCTAGGGCCCAGGATTAAGGGGTGGGGAATAAGGAACACTGTGTACAGCAAGGACAAGAGAATTTCCATCAGAAGATGGGAAACATTTTTGTCAATTAAACTCACCTGAGCCCATTTTCTGGCTCTGAATCTCACCAGTGGCTTGTGATTGTATAGATAGTCTAGGATTTGCACAACTGCTTTATAGCAATTTCCCAGCTGCAGAAGCGGAGCAGGCTAATCTTCAATACACTAGTTTTTGGAGCCGGAAAGAAAGCTTAGGAGACTTTTCTTTTGAGGAGTAATTACTATAGATCCCATCCTGCAGTTGCTTGATTAAAGGAATGAAAAGTATCCAAATTAAAAATCCGAAGAATATCCTAGAGAATGCTTGCCCAGCTTCTAGGACTTTCTCTATGGGCTCTTAAAAACTAGAAGCAATCCTGTTTACTGAAATGTTTTCTCCCAAGTTTACTACTCCACAACTTCCTAGGCAGAATGAGTTCCCCACAGATGCAAGGTAGGAACAAAGGATTTAGCTTGAGAAAACACTAGTTAGGAGTAAGGGTTTTTTTTTTTTTTTTTGCGGTACGCGGGCCTCTCACTGTTGTGGCCTCTCCCGTTGCGGAGCCCAGGCTCCGGACGCACAGGCTCAGCGGCCATGGCTCACGGACGCAGCTGCTCCACGGCATGTGGGATCTTCCCGGACCAGGGCACGAACCCATGTCCCCTGCATCGGCAGGCGGACTCTCAACCACTGCGCCACCAGGGAAGCCCAGGAGTAAGGATTTTTATCAAAGAGCAGACCCAGACCTCTTTAGCTGGACATTCTGACAGCGAAATAAAAGAGCACACCAGATCTTAATATAACCAACTCTGTGGTACAAAAGAGAAAACTAGGAGTGAAAGGATGACATTGCCCAATTGAAACAGCTGGGAAGTGGCAATGTCCGGGCGAAAACCTAGTTTTCTCACTCTTGGTCCAATGTACTCTTCGTTATAATACATCGATATTCCTGTTATTATGCAAGTCACACAACTTGCAAATCTGACTTTTCTGTGTTATAGGAACAAGTATGTGTTTGCTGATTTAATTTTATATTCATATCACCTAATTTGTTACTCTTGCTGCCTCTTGGTTGTTTCCTGCTAAAATGAACAAGACATTCCAAGAAGAAACTATTTTATACCTGCATTTGCCTCGGCTCTTACTGAGTTTCTCATGATACATACTTGGGCTTGTGACATAATTGAATGCAATAATAGGAGAAAAAAACATAAGCAATGTAGTGAAGCTAGAATCTAAGAGAATAGAGAAATCCAGGACAGATTGTACAGCCAGGACATGGTTTATTGCTGATCTCTTGGCTGTAGTATTTTTTTGCCTTCAATCAAGTGTACAAGACTGAGAATGAAAAGAGAAAACCTCCCCAAGCTTTTCTCTACAATTCTAATCTTATCTATCATATTAAATTATTTTTTACAGGTCAATAATTGTAATAACATTCACTTCTTACTTCTGACTTAATGTTAAGCTAAGGTATGAAAGCAAAGGAAAAACAGCCCTTTTTTTATGAAGAGGTGACAGTATAGAAACCTGGGGATCGGATACGTAGATAATACAATGTAAGTGCTTGAGTAAAACTCAGCATGCAGGGGAATTCCCTGATGGGCCAGTGGTTAGGACTCCACGCTTCCACTGCTGGGGGCCAGGGTTTGATCCCTGGTCCGGGAACTAAGATCCCACAAGACTCATGGCATGGCCAAAAAAATAATAATAAATAAATAAATAAATAAAACCAGGTGCTTAAAAAAAACAACTCAGCATGCAGCATAGAAACTTTTATGGCTTAGGATGGGAAACAAAGGGCAAAGGCTGGGAATGTCTTTCTCAAAGGGAAACTCTCTAAGCATCTGGAAATTAGTTTTTAGGCAAGTCAAAGGAAGGAAAGTGTGTTTCTAAGCTGATGGAATAATATATGTATAAAGGCACAGAAATAGGGAGAACATAGTCTTTTGGGATCAAAGTCATCTCTGTGACTAGATTATAGGATTTGAGAGGAAGAGCCACAAGAGTTAAGCAAAAGCTGGATTTTCCAAGGGCTAACATTCCCAACACAATGTACTCGGTGAGTAGAATTCAGATAGTAGAGATATTGATATTTGGGTCAATAATAATTAAATAAGGCAAACCATGCAAAAAACAAGAATCAACTCTTCTGTTCTCAGAACAGCCTGCTGTTATTACCCCATTGTACAGATGAGGAAAACTGAGGCACAGGGAAGTAAAGAAGTGATGAAGTTTTGAATTAAACCGGATTCCACATTATGTAGAAAGCTCCAACCACCACCATGGCACAAAGAAAATCACTCCACATGTAATAGTCACCACTCACAATTCTCAAACCAATAATTCATGCCCAGATTTTATTTTTCACATTAAAGAGAAAAGTCCCAAGTGTGACTTAGAGATCTTTGTCTACTCTACTGAAATCACCTTATTCTGTTTGAGGTAGGATAAAATGACACTACTGCCTTCTCTCTCCAACCAGCTCTGGAAAGTGACATAGATTTGCAAATGGCTTGATTTTCAGGCGGGGATGAAAGTGAAAACTTCAGTTATCTAGTGTGGAAAGAGCAGTCAGCTAAAGAAGGAGAGGATGAAAAAATGTTCTCAAATCGCTGTCCAGTTGGCCCATCTCCAGCTCAGAATGAAGTGTTCATTTTCCTGAAGAACAGGGATTGCTCACACCCACTTACTTACACCTCATAGGTAATCTTTTTTTTTCAGACATGAAATCAATCACTGAATGAACCCTTTGTAAGTTAGGGGCATAAACTGTCCAACCTTGTGGCTGTTTGTGATTATAGCTGGCAAAATGAAAGATTGTTCAGTAGATATTAACAGTTAAAAGGACAGAGCAAAAGAAAGAAGCAAGTTAATCTCACTGCAGACTTCCAAACTGAGGAAACTAGCTCATGAGGAAGTCCATGGATCTCAATGGGGTTGCCCAGGGCTCTGTTCTATTTGACCCTCAAAGCATTACCTTCATCTGGAAGAGGTGTTGATGAATGCAGGAGAAAAATCTGACACTGCCTAGTATTTCTGTGCTAGAAAGGAAATGAAATTTCCCTTGGTTTAGTTTCCTCTCTGACGCGGTTACTTTTTTTTTCCAGTTAGTGTACAGTACTGCTGAGAATATCTGCTGGAGAATAAAAGGCATCTCCTTTCTTAGAACAGAACCTGCTGAATATCAGAATAATGGCATTTGTGACAGCACTCCTGAGTGGAAATTTGAAGTTATAGGATTCTAGGAAACTTGAACTTGGAAGGACTCTCTTGGCTCGTCTATTGAGCCTAATGTGTCATGGACCCAAAAGCATCTCACAAAGAGTTTCCTAAACATTCTGACAAATGTACTTCCGGAGCAGGCACGAACAAACTACAGCCCACGGGCTAATGATAACCCTCTGCATGCTTTCATATGGCCCATTAACTAAAAATGAATTTTACATTTTTTAACTATTGAAAAATTATCAAAATAAAAATTATCAAAAATAAAAAATATCAAAATATTTCAATTTCATTATGAATAAATAAAGTTTTTTTGGAACCCAGCCATGCTCGTTCACTTTCATGTTATCTATGGCTCTTCTGCACTACAAGGGCAGATTTGAGTCATTACTAAAGAGACCATATGGCCTGTAAATCTAAAATACTTGCTATCTGGCCCTTTACAAAAAAAAAACAAACAAACAGTTTGTCTATCCCTGGTCTAGAGTATAGTGAGTGAGAAGAATGTCTTCTTTTGCTAAAACTGCAGCCTAATAGAACTTGAATATTTCTAAAAGGTGTTTGCAAAAGTCCAGTCTAGTTTATACGGACCTACGGGAAAAAACAGAACCATTCATTTCTGTTGAATATGATTGAAGCAAACTGAAAACTGGCCTGAATGTATTTACCAGGTCTGGCACACTACATTAAGTCAAATTAAATTCACCAGTGAGCTGTCAAATCTCTACTAATGATTGTGTTGAACGATATGAAATCACAGTTATTGTAGGTCGAAAATAATTAAATATCGGCAGTTTCTTAGGGTTCCTATGACTTCATAAGATGCTTTACAAAGAAAGGAGTCTGTTTTAATATCCATCTTTGCCAGCTTTCCTCTGTCATGCTTTGCACCTGACTTTGCTTTATTTTCCAACACTTCACATAACGAATGCATAGCACACATTTGTTGACAACCTGGTAATGAAAGAATAAGTTAAAGTTCTTTCTAAACAATCTGCACTGGTAAGAGTGTTACAAAGAAAGGATACCAGGACTTGAAACTTAAAGTGAGAAGTAAATTCTAAGTTCTAAGGCTTTCCTTAGGTTTGGGTGTGTTGCTCTGAGTGTCATAGGAAGACTTGATAAATTTGGTATGAGGGAATAGAGTTGCAATGCTTGCCTTTGTATACTACAATTACTAGTACATTTACTGTCAGAGCACTGGAATGGTTGTGGATTTACACTACTATAATCAGGTTTCTTTTGTCTCTTTACAGTGAAAGAACAACAAAAATTATACTAAGAATCTAAGATATATGTGGTACATATACATGTACAGTCAGCCCTCAGGATCCTTCGGTTCCACATTTATGGATTCAACCAACCTGGCTGCATCTCCCTCTGCTCTGTCTTTATACCATCTTCTACTCTGTATATCTTTGTCTGCTATACATCCCTCTATCTCTTTCTTATAAGGGCGCTTGTGATGGTATTTAAGGTTTATGACATAATCCAAGCTAAGTGCCTTCTCTCAAGTTCCTTAATTTGATCACATCTTTTGCCACATGAGTATATAAGATAATCTTCACAGATTACAGGCATTAGGAAGTGAATATGTCTTTGGGGGAACATTTTTTTCAGCCTACCACAGTTATGATGACATCATATTGAAGTCTATCTTAAAGAACTGCTTTTAAATTTTCTGAAAATAAATGGAAGTGAGACCAAAATACTTTTTACCTTGGAGCTAATTAAGATTATTTTAATATTAGGTGGATGATGGTTTTCTCCAAAAGAATTACTTTCTTGAGCTGCTAACTCTGCATTACTGTAAAAAAATATTTATGGTACTTGTGAATAAACAACAGCCTCTGAAGAGGTACATTACCAAGCGGTGTTTTTCAAAATGAAGATGAAAAACTAAATGATTTATCAAAGAAATTTCTGTTATCCATTTTTCAGTGGGTTTGCTTTTTTACCCACAAGAAATATTCATCAGTAAAGACCTTTCATTTGATTAAAAACAGGCTCTAATAAATGTGCATTAGGATCACAATGATAACCTATATTCAAGAACATGAATAAAAAGTGCTCTTGAAGGGAAAGGCTCACATATGTTCACATTTGATACCGGGAAATAATCGTATGCTGTTGAGGAGTGATTACTACCAGCTGTAAGCAAGTACACCGCACAATAATATCTCATCTGTACAACCACTTGGAAAGTTTCTTTCTTGCTCTCTCTCTCTTCCAAGAGTTTCATAAAATATGGCCAAATCTCTCCCGTCTTACTGAATACTGACCTTTTCAAATCCCTACATATGAAAAGAGAAAGACTTCGAATCTTGAAGAACACCAAGAAGAAACATGAAATTTCCATGCTTTTCCCAAAAATAAGATTGGCAAGACCATGTCACTTTATCCTTTCTTCATATTCTGTATGACACATTTTTTATTGTTTCCAGTGGCACTAGCAAGTTTTTAATCTGAATGGCCTAGAAACATTACTGAAATACAAGAAAACGGTTCTGAATAAAAGCAGTTCGGATCTCACTAATGCATCATTTATCTATAAACGCTTATCATTGGAAACAATTTGAAACATCATCTTGACTACCTTCCTGAATTTCAGGTATGGCAAATGCTAAATCACTTCTTCACCATAATTCAATCTCAGAAAGGCTGCTTTCTTCCTCAACCTGTCTTACGTTAGCTGAGCTAAACTAGGGTTCTGTAGAGGGATTTCTGGAAGGTTAGGAAAGAATAGTGGGGAGGGGATGGAGAAAATTTGAGAAGTTCTTGACTAACAAAAACACATGTGGGTTGGGTTTTTTTTTCTGTTTTAAATTTTAATATCCCAATAAGATTTTTGTTTAAAGAAAATATTCCCAGTTTAAACAAGGAGAAAAAAAAAGACAAAGGGGTATCATTGCCTTAATCTTTTTAACAGGAAAGTTAAGAAAAGGAAGATAGGAGACACTATCAGTGTGGACATCAGAACTCTTTTTTTTTAACCTGATGCAACTAGATGTAAATTAATCAAGGGCAAATGCACTTTCTGTGTTCTTAATATCACTAGCAGAGCCAAGTAACTATGAAGCATTTTGCCTTTAGAGAGAAGGCAAAGCGGGACTTCCCTGTCTATCCAGTGGTTAAGACTCTGCGCTTCCACTGCAGGAGGCACGGGTTCGATCCCTGGTTGGGGAACTACGATCCCACATGCTGCACCACATGTCCCCCAAAAAAAAAAAAGAAGAAGGCAAAGCAACAAATAATCAGTTAATTAACAAAGTATTTAGAAGATGGTGATCTCTGTGCCTAGATATCACTTCTCTCTTCCACTCAGGCATGGACTGATGCCCCGTGCGTAAAAGTTCCCTTTACAACATATATCTTAGCACTCAACACACTGCATTTTAATTGGCTGCCCTCCCCTACTACACACATACCTCAATATGAACTCTGTGACAAGCTATGTTAGCCTTTCTTATTAAAATCATAGACTATGGCAAAATATATGATTTATCTTAAGTAATAAACATTTGTTGAACGAAAGAATGGAAGAAAAGATATCTTATGAAGAGGTGGAAATAGACTCACACTCAAAAGCATGGAGCTCTTTTGGCTGAGGCTATGATCTGAAGACTCACATAAATTCATTCCCTGTGCATAATGGTCTACCCAGCCTCATGCCAACTATCAGTAATCTAATAATGAAAGAACAATTGTTCTGGGCCAGATGTGTTATGCATATTACCTCTGTAACAACATTACCTCTAGAGCAGTTAAGTATTACTGTCCTTATTTTAGGAATGAGAGAATTCTACTCAGATATACTCCTGCCTTTAAGCGGCCATTTCCAATTTTAAGTGCATTCATGTATAGCTCTTAAGCTGCTGTTCGTTACATTACACCTCCCTGACCTGTGTTTCCTTCACCCTTAGCAATGAAAAGGTTGAGGGAAGCTGCTTTCATCTTATTTGTACATGGAACTCATACCACGTTCATGCCACGTGACGATAATATATGTATGGCAAAGAATTACAGATCAAATGGATGGTAGAAGCACAAATGATCAAAGTAAAAGGCAGGGAGATTACCCAAGACTGTGAAAGGGAAGACGGCAGAACGAACCGAGCAGCAGTGCTCTAAGCCCTTTGTCTCTTGGTGAGGCTTAGAGCTTGATAAGGGAACATAATCTCAGAGAGGGATTTGGTGTACCCTAGACGCTGGACCTCCAGGCAAAGCCAAAGATCGAATGTCCAAAAGTATAGAGGGAGCCAAGGTGCTTTCTGACTCCAAGTCACCATGAGGACTACAATGAAGAGCCCATTAGTGATGATGCACATGAGTCAAGAAAGAAGGAGCCTTCTGGAATATTCTGCTCTGAAGCAGATCGTATGAGGTTTTGCACAACCCTTTAGGAAAAGATGAGTAATCCCCCGTAATAACAGAGACTGAATTTCTAGGCAGATCAACAGCATGAGAGCTCAGAGTAAAATTTAGTTTAAGTCTTTTTTTTTTTTTAACATGGAACGCTTCACGAACGTGCGTGTCATCCTTGCTCAGGGACCATGTTAATCTTCTCTGTATCATTCCAACTTGAGTATATTCACTGCCGAAGCAAGCACTTGATAAGTCTTTAGGCAGCATAATGTGTAAAATGTTTTCATGTTCCTGAGACTGCTGGGAAAAATTCATACCTGGGAGATATTGATGAGGCCATATATCATTTCGATCATATTGTCCCTTAGCTTTTCCTATTTGAAACAAATTTTTGAAAAGCTTTACTTTCTTAGTCTCTTTCTATGGGGGAAAAAAAAAACACCTATTAAATATTTTCATTTTTCATTGTTACGATATTGTTTTGTCCAATGGCTCCCAAGCCTGACTAGCATTCACTATTCCCTAGGGCGAATATTTTTTAAGTATATAGTCCTGTGTTCTATCCTTAGGAATTCTGATTCATTAGCTTTTTCCAACCCAAATATAATGGTCAAGAGAAGAACACTGAAATTCATGATGCAACATGGCTGAAAAATGGGGTTGCCGGAATTCTGATTCCATTGTTCACTGGCTATCTCGGTATGATCCACATGCTTGGAGACCCTTTGAAAGAAATCAGAAAAGAGGCAACAAACAGATCAATCACTGATTCAGCCTTTAAGTATAACTAAAATCTTTTTTTTTTTTTTGATTTAATGGAATCGTTAAGGAACAAGATTATTCCATCAAAAGAAAATTATTTTCAGAAAATGGAAATTGGCAATATACCCACTGACGCCTGGAACAAACTCAAATGTCTACATTTCCAGTGGAAATGAAATCTGACAGCCAGGGAGTCCAACGTGCTGACAGTACAAAAATAACCACCTGTTGCTGAATAGGAGAAGAAGTAACCAGGTGGGATACGTACTCCACAAAGGAAATTTGAGCAGGCTCTTGGCTTCCTATGGGATGAAAGGGAGTAGGAAAGCTGGCAGCAGGGAGGTTGAGAAGAGGAAATCTGAGCAGGTTTCCTAGCTGTCTTCCTTGCGGGGAAGGCAGGATTGAATTGGAAAGACTGTAAAACAGGAAGATTGACAATAAAACTTATGTGTTTAAGGCACATTTAAACTATTAGAATGCTACAGAAACACATAATAACTCCTCTGAAACTGCAAGTATGTCTAAAAGGTTATGAAACCAGGAGTTACCTCAGGTACTATCATTCTAGAAAATTTAAATGTCTAGTAAAATGCTCTTCTGCGAAAATAGTATTTGCAGGAAAATAAAGTTTTAAACATAGAAGAAACACAAGAACAAAGGACTATCTACCAAAAATCCAAACTCTGAAGGCTGATTGAAATGAAAGGCTTCAGCCTTTTTCGACATGGGTGATATCAAACTAAACAACAAAAAGTAATATTTACTTACATTTATTTTCCCCCTTTCTTTCTGACCCTCTCTCCTATAAGGTAAAAGAAGAAAATGAAATATCTTAAAGTAAACGTTTACAGAGGGAAAAAAATCTGTAAACAGAATACATGGATCAATAACCATTATTTGTATAGCTGAAAGCATCCCATCAACTTAGAAATTAATTAAAAAGGACGTAGCTTATTCCACATGCAGCCATCAATGCAATGCCTTGTTCTAAGTGCTGTGAGGTATCATTATCCTCACTCTTGTAAAATAAGAAACTGATAGAGAGATATTAAAACTTTTTCAAATATATAACTCTCATGAGTGATAAGTCTGAGATTTGATGCTAGGCTCTATGGCTTTAAAGACGATCAACAGCAATATGTTGCTATCAAGCAGCATGAGCGATCCAGAGTATGGCCAAGATTCTGAAAAAAGTCTTTATTTATTTATTTATATATATAGTGCGGTACGCGGGCCTCTCACTTCTGTGGCCTCTCCCGTTGCGGAGCACAGGCTCCGGACGCGCAGGCTCAGCGGCCATGGCTCGCGGGCCCAGCCGCTCCGCGGCATGTGGGATCTTCCCGGCCCGGGGCACGAACCCGTGTCCCCTGCATCGGCAGGCGGACTCTCAACCACTGCGCCGCCGGGGAAGCCCAGAAAAAAGTTTTTTAAAAAAAGCATTTCTAAGAAGTTAAATAGACATGTACCAAAACTCTCAAGCCTTCTCAGAGCATATTGATTCAAATTAGGATAAAATATTAACAAGCTAGATTATCTCATTCCTAAGTCCAGAGCTGACTAATAATAGCAAATTAATAGGGGGTTTGGAGGACCGTGGGGGAGATGGAAAAGACACTGGTAAAACAAGAAATAGATTATCACTTTACTTTCTTTTTGGTTGCAAGTGACAGAAAAATTAATTAAACTTATTTAAGCAAAGAGAATCTACTGGTTTATGACTCAATTACCTGTGAACCCCAGTCATGGGGACTCCAGGGGTCCAAGCATGAGATCAGGACTCAGTTTCTTTCCATCTTCATTTTCTGCTTCCAGGTGGCAATCTCCAACACTTCTGAAGTTACATTGTTTTCAATTTCAGTTAAAACAGAAAGAGTAAGTAGACACTTTGCTTCCACTCATTCCCCCAAAATAATTCTCTGATTGTTCCTAATTCTAGTTGGCCCTAGGCATAGTTATGGAAGAAATACAGAGGCCAAAGGGAAAGGAATCTTGGGGTAAGACAGGATGGATCCTGACCTGAAGTATACAGACTGATTCTGAAGAAGGGTTGGTTTCTTTAAAAAATTCAGGGTGTCGAAAGGAAGAAAGAAATAACTGGCGCTGAGAGGGAAATAGAGAAAAATGAGAACTCCAGATGAAGACAGAAAAATTTATTTTAGAAAAATGCCAAACACAAAAATCCAGCTAAACTTCTATTATTATTTATAGCTAAGCAGCCTCACATAATTTAAAACCATTGTATACCTTGAGTTTTCCAAAAGTGTAATGATCAAAAGGTAGAAATGGTATCAACAGGAAGGTAGAAATAGCATCAAATCTAAAAGATTAGCATCTATACCTTGTTGACTATGTGTCAGGCATTGTAACATCACAACTCTATGAAGAAGTACCATGACAATCCCCATTTTACAGTGAGGATAATGTGAGGCACAGAGCAATTTCCCAATGGGTTTCAATTAACTTGCACAATTTAACAGTGTAAAAGAATGGTGATTCAAACTCATACACTATGATACAAGACATTTTCATATTGAACACGGTTAAACACTATCTTATACCATGTAAGATAGTTTAAATATATTGCCACTGAACATTACTTCTTTTTTTTTCTTTAGGTTATCTATGTCTTCTTTTTTTTATATACACACATATATATACATGTACACGAAATATTTTTATTGTTGTTAGTTTCACAAAAACAGGGTTATATTATTCATACTTTTCTGCATCTTGCTTTTCTTTATTTTTTTGAATTTTATTTTATTTAGTTTTTTATACAGCAGGTTCTTATTACTCATCCATTTTATACACATCAGTGTATACATGTGAATCCCAATCGCCCAATTCATCACACCACCACCCCCAACCCCTGCCGCTTTCCCCTCTTGGTGTCCATACATTTGTTCTCTACATCTGTGTCTCTATTTCTGCCCTGCAAACAGGTTCATCTGTACCATTTTTCTAGGTTCCACATATATGCGTTAATATATGATACTTGTTTTTCATTTTCTGACTTACTTCACTCTGTATGACAGTCTCTAGATTCATCCACATCTCTACAAATGACCCAATTTCATTCCTTTTTATGGCTAAGTAATATTGCATTGTATATATGTACCACATCTTCTTTATCCATTAGTCTGTCAATGGGCATTTAGGTTGCTTCCATGACCTGGCTATTGTAAATAGCGCAGCAATGAACATGAGGGTGTATGTGTCTTTTTGAATTATGGTTTTCTCTGAGTATATGCCCAGTAGTGGGATTGCTGGGTCATATGGTAATTCTATTTAATTCTTAAAACTTGTACTTAAAAAAGATAAGTTGTAGTCATGTAAATTCTAAACCAATCTTGGTTTATCACACAATTTGACAATATATTCTGTATGAGAACTTACCACAGATTCTTTCAAATATAGTTATTGTTACTCTTTCTGCTCAGTTCTTTTGATTTTGATATAATTGTTGAGCATCTACTATGTTCCAGGCATTATACTACATACTCAGGATATTGGATTTGCAATCTACACTTGCATAGCATCCTTGAGCATGTCTGGCATGCATTCTTTATTCAAAGTTTAATATCTACAATGGCTCCATCAACTTGTTATTAAATATCTAACCCAAAATATTAAGATAATAACAATAACCATATTCTTATGACTGCTGAGTGGGAAATAATAGAATTAGCAGCAGTAACAAAGAATTAATTTTTATGCAAATAAAATATTGGATGCCAAATTATGTTAACACTTCAAGTTGTTAAGTATCCATCCATCTCAACGGATGATTGGCAGGCATTTTTATTAGGCATTATTAAACAAATCTCTGAATTTTTATTTCATGGTTAAGTATCTACTCATGCAGTGTAGAAAGCAAAGACAACAGAAATATTTCACAAAGATCTTTTATACAACTGAAGAACACTTCTTACATAACTTAATAACAAATTCTACTTAATACAATAATTTACACATTTTCCTGTCTTTTGAACTTGTCTGAAACTGATTTATAGAAGATGTCTTTACATGTATTTAATCTATTGTTTTTAAAATAAGAAATGGATAGACCAAAGGGAAATACTAACTTGTAAAGGCAAAAATGCCTGGGCTTCCCTGGTGGCGCAGTGGTTGAGAGTCCGCCTGCCGATGCAGGGGACATGGGTTCGTGACCTGATTCGGGAAGATTCCATATGCCGCGGAGCGGCTGGGCCCGTGAGCCATGGCTGCTGAGCCTGCGCGTCCAGAGCCTGTGCTCCGCAACGGGAGAGGCCACAACAGGGAGAGGCCTGCGTACTACAAAAAAAAAAAAAAAAAAAAAAAAAGCCAAAAGCAGTTTTCTGTGATTTGAGTACTTAAGAAGTATATCTGTATATGGCAGAATCTTTTTTGTGGGGTGGGAGGAAGGAAGGGAGATTCCACTGAGATTTATTTCACTCTGAATTCCCTTTGACTTTCTTCTGTCCCTGAAGTCTAGGCTATGTTCTATCCTAGGGCATTTTCTTTCGAAGTTGAATATCAACTTTATGATCATCATGTTTTTGTTTCCATGCGGAAAACATCTTAGTTTCATAATCAAACCTCTGTGAGTCTAGTGGCTCAAAAATAATTTCTTCTGCTTCATGGAAAGACTTCAACTCCAGGTAAAACCTTTACCCTCAGCTTGATAGATCTACTAATCCTAGAGAAATTGCCACAGGCTTCCTATGAATAAATATCAAATCCACTGAACACATCCACACACCAAATGGAATGCAGTAAGAATCTAACCTCCCAAGTCAGTGTTCCTGGGTTCAAATCCCATTATATTACTGTCTTTGTCCTTTCTGACTGCTACAACAAAATTCCACAGAATGAGTGGCTTATAAATGACAGAAGTTGATTTCTCATGGTTCTGGAGGCTAGAGTCCAAGATCAGGGTGCCAACATGACCAGGTCCTCATGAAAAAGCTGTCTTCCCTGTTCACAGACTGCCGACTTCTCATTGCATCTCACATAGCGGAGCAAGTGCTCTGGAGTCCCTTTAATAAGGTGTGAATCCCATTCACGAGAGCCCTGCGCTCACGACCAAATTTTCTCCCAAAGGCGCTACCTCCTAATACTATCACCTTGGGCATTAGATTTTCAACATACGAATTTTGGAGGGACACAAATATTCAGACCATATCAGTTACTTAACAGTTGTGTACACCTTGGGATTTTTTAGTCGCCACTTCTAATCCTTAAGATCTTCATATGAGTGTTGACCTCATGGGGCACACCAAGCATCATATATTCTATTTAGCACAACGCCTAGTACAGAGGAAATATTCAATAAATTTTGTGTATTATTATGGCTGTTCTTCGTATCAATAATTGTACAATTTCTGTTTCTATTAACAAGAGGATTTAGATAAATTACATGGATCCACAAAGAACAGATAGGATTTCCAAAGTGAAAACTGGATTGTCGTGAGGAGAGGGAGATCTTGAACAAAAGGCAGAAAAACAAGAAGCATCAGTAGAGGCATGATGGCTAGAAAATAGCAACTAATCCAATTATGGCTGGAACATAAAACACTTGTTCTATTAGTGTTGGAAAGAAGACTGGAAACACATTCTTCCTTCTGGCCTGGATTGGTGGTGTTCAAGGAAGACTTGGTTTACCTCAATGTATTATGGATACACTGCAGTGACCTCAGGTTTGGAAGAGCAAATAACTCAGGATAAAACCCTGGTCTTGCTACTTACTTTTGTGCAAACTGGGGAAAAAAAATCACTTAACCTCTGTGAGTCTCAATTTTTAACAGATAAAATGGGAAAGATACCATTTTGCACAGTCACTCTCATGATTCAAAGTAGTAGAAATATTAATAACAACAACTCCTGCCTTTGAATGAGTGCCAGGCATTGTGCTAATGTCTTTACATCCATATATATTTTTTGTTTGTTTGTTTTGTTTTGTTTTGTTTTGTTTAATTTTTTGGCCACACCTTGCAGCATGCAGGATCTTACTTCCCCGACCAGGGATTGAACCCCTGCAGTGGAGGCATGAAGTCTTAACCACTGGACCACCAGGGAAGTCCCTTTGCATCCGTATTTTATTTAGCCTCCTTAGCTTCTCCAGGATAATGAATGAAAAGTGGTCATCACACTAGAATTGCAAGTGGATTCAGGGCCTTATACAGAGGCTGCCAAAAAAAAAGGTATTAATTATAAGAAACAGAATGAACTCCTTTGAGTTTCCATAAATTACAGACGTGACACTCAAGAAAATTTTAACTAAGTTTCTGAGCAGAGACGATTCCAGCTTACATCTGAATTACAATAATTTTGTCCTCCATTCCTCACAGCATTGTTGTTAGATTAAAAAAAAAAAATACTACGTAGTAGAAGACTCTTTATCTTAAAACCCAAAGAAGGAAAATCAATCAAAAGGCCAGTTAAAGAGAAAAACAATAAAAGGAATAAATAAATATTTAATCTAACTTAAAACTTTGAAAATACACATTTATCAACCAAACTTTTGATGTAAAGCCAAGACATTTCTTTGAGTACAGGTTCACTAACTTGAAATCTGTATCACTTTTCTCATGAAAACCACACCCACGATGAATCTGTGATATTTGCTTTCTTCAGGTTGGAGCAGAATTTGTGAAAGACCCTTGCAAAGCAACCTGAGTACAGAGGCTTTACAGAAGTTCTATTTTTTCCTCCACTTTCTTTTTTACAGTTGTCCGTCTATATTCTATATTTTTTACGGTGTAGAGCATTCCTGTTTTTAAGACACAGAGCTTATTTTTCTTAGAAATAATTATCTTCTTTCATGCTCATATTTAATTGGTTTGATATTTAGTTAAATTACATAATGGCTGTAAAGTGTTACTGATGTAACTGGTTTGGGAATCACCATGTTTGACACTTGGCAAGCACTCAACTCACTTGATGAGAATAAAGGTGTGTAGACATCTAGAGAAAAGCCTGCTAGTCATGAGAGTTCAGTAACTGTGGGCTTCAGCCAGTATGATTAATAGAGGAAATGGATAATATCATTTCATCTAGCAGTTTTATTAAGGGGATATGAAGTAAGAACATGTCTACTCCTTTTTAAAGCGTATTGCAAGCTCATATTAATTTGAAAGAAGATAACATATTTTCTCAGATCATTCTTCTATGACAAAAATACACTTCAATATATCTGATTTTATAGAAGGAAGAAAATTTGTGGCCATATAAAAAAATCATTTAGGCCTTAGTAGCAAACCTATAAGAAGCAGCTGTTCAAGATAAAGGTTCGTCCTGAAAATTTTCTTTACATTCATCTTAACCTTTGGGCATTCACCTTATTTGTGTTTCAATGGTGGCATAGTGCAGCCAATCAAAGAGACAGTTTGTTTTCTATACCTTTCTTCACGTTTCTTTTCTAATCCTCATTTGTTATGTTGCCCAAGGCTATACAACAACAACAAAAAACAGTCAGGTGGGTTGTAGATACAAGCTTTTTGTTTTGCTGTGAATAAGCTCTATTCACCCAGTTGTTGCAAAATGGACCAACTTTTTTGTCCATTACTGTTGTGTGCAAGAACTGGCATTATTTCTTCAACTTGAACACAGTGAGAAGTATTTGTATTCCTGTCACATATATGACCTATAGCATGCCCACTGACCTTTAATGATGTCTTCGCAGTTACACAGAAGGAAGAAGAAAGCAAACTGTAAGCATCAGATACCCACCAAGGGCTAGGCATCAGGCTAAGCTTTTTATATATAAAAAGTTTTCTCTACAATAATGCATTTTTAAGAGGCAGTAAAGAATCTTAACAACATTTATTTTATAAATTAATAATATGTGGTCACAATGAAAATAAAATAATTATTTCCTTAGCATAGCACAGCAATGCAGGTTTGAATTACAAAGCTCTCTGATTACCCGGTAAAATAGTTTCAGCAGTAACAGATCAAACAGCACATGAGAAAAATCTCAGTGCCCCTTTTCCCTCTAAGTTTATTTTGTCATCAGGATTATCTTCATACTATTCAGATTCTGGTGTTGGAAGAGAAATCAACTAAAATTCTGACTAAGAGTTAGATAATAAAACCACCTTCTATTTGTACAATGTATACTTCTGGTTTAAAGGGTAATGTCACTACAAAGAAACCAGTTGCTAGTGAGTTGCTAACATAAATCAAGGAAGAGAGCCTAATAATTACCTCTAGTAGCTACATTCAACCAAGCAGGCAAAAAAGAATTGCTTGATTAGGAGACAGACGGAATAAGCAAAACCAACCCAAAAGTTCATCAAGGAGAATGGATAAATTAACCAGAGTCACACGATGATGCAATGATACTCAGCAAGGAGCATTCATACAAAAACATAGATTCAAAAACTTCGTGTTGAGTAAGAGAAGCCAGACACAAAAGGTATATAATATGTGTGTAAAATATAACATGTATAAATTTTTTTATGAAGTTTAAGTAGATATAAACTATAGTGATAGAAATCAGAAGTGTAGCTACCTTATGGCGGGTAAGACCTGACAGAAAAGGGGCGTGAGGGAACTCTCCAAGGTGAGGAAAAGGTTCTATATTTTTCTATCACTTTGTTTTCACTGTGTAACAAACCACTGCAAAGCCTAGCAGCTTAAAGCAACGTTCACTTTATTTAGCCCATGATTTTGCTGATCAGCTGGGTGGGTTTTGTCATCTGATTTTTTTTTTTTACATCTTTATTGGGGTATAATTGCTTTACAATGGTGTGTTAGTTTCTGCTTTATAACAAAGTGAATCAGTTATACATATACATATGTTCCCATATCTCTTCCCTCTTGCGTCTCCCTCCCTCCCACCCTCCCTGTCCCACCCCTCTAGGTGGTCACAAAACACCGAGCTCATCTCCCTGTGCTATGCGGCTGCTTCCCACAAGCTATCTATTTTATATTTGGTAGTGTATATATGTCCATGCCTCTCTCTCTCGCTTTGTCACAGCTCACCCTTCCCCCTCCCCATATCCTCAAGTCCGTTCTCCAGTAGGTCTGTGTCTTTTGTCATCTGATCTTATACATCTTTCATACATACTTTTATATGATCTGGATTATCTAGAAGGACCTTTCACTTATGTCTGGCTGTTGGCAGGTTCTGAGGTGGGTCACCTTGCTTCTCCTCCAGGCGTCCTCTCACCTTCCAGCAGGCTAGCTCAGACACATCCACGTGGCCATCTCAGGACTCCAAGAATCTGCAACCATTCTTTAAATCCATTCCAATTTGGAGTGAAGTGTCATTTACATGGGTGTATACATGTTGTCCAAACGTATACTCAAAATATATTTGAGTGTGTTTTACTGTATGTAAGGCATATTTCAAAGTTAAAATACTCAAAAGAAAAAAAAATACATATGTGCCTCTGAGGTGGAAGCATCAATATATTATAATACATGGCTTATCATATAGCATGATTTTTATAATAAGAAACAGAAAAATATGAATTAAATAGATTTAAACAATAAAAATAATTTGTTTTTTAAATGAAAAGACTAATTGTAGCTGCAGGTATGGTTTGACCAATGCTCTAGCTTCAGTGTTCTGCAATTACCTTTTTTTTTTTTTTTTTGGCTATCCTTATATAGGAGTAGATTTTGTTTCCAGATTGGCACTTTTCATTATAGCAAAATGGCTATAACCTATAACCATCTTAGGCCTTCCATCTGCAAGTTGTCCAGAAAAAGATGCAGATTTTCTGCTATCAATCAGCAAACAAAAGTCAAGGGTTTCACTCTGATTGGACCAATTTAAATCCAAAACGTAGACAGTAACTAAAATAAGCCTGTGTTCCAAGGTTATCTATGAGCCAGTCATTGTGGTAGGAGGAGTGGACATGATTAAGGTCATGTCAACCAAGAGCCACCCCTGAAACAAGGAGTGGATTAATACTGTCCTGATCTCATGGCACCTACAGAGTGTACAAGGGGTGGACTAGATGCTCTGAAGGCAATCAGATTACACAAAGCAGATGAATTTTGGGGAAATGGTAAATGAGGAAAAATAATCTAAGTTGAGTAACCAAGGAAAAAACTAACAGAAAGAAAGGATTTTCTGGAGTTGGTTACAATTCTCAATCAGAAAATGTGGGTAGATTTACTTTGCTTTTAGTCCCAAGTAAAATAGTTCAATAGGAAAAAAAATACAAAAGACTGGCATGGCATGAGCTTTTATTTTTCTTTGTATTTTTTGACACCACCTACATACAGCTCCCTAGTCGAGGCTGTCTTCATCCCACTGCACCTGTCCTGCACCTGTTTGTTTCACTGTTACTATCAAGTTGTTCTGAGGGGATGGTCTGGACTTTGGATTATAGCCATTTGGGGGCACTAACCTGGTTTACTCCCAACCCGTAGATTTTATTATTCTGCAATATCTCACACGACTACTGCTGTGATGGAATGATCCAGAGACCTAGAAATTCAGGATATGATTTTGGAAACTTGCCTAGGAGACAGACCATGTTCTCCTCCCAAATATTTATTTTTATCGTGTGGCTCTTTTTGAGGGAAAATAACAGGCAGGGAGTGCTTTTTGACATTCCCACATTCTCTGGTATGGATCTGAACTACCAGTCAAAAATCATCTCTTTTGCTTTACATTTTCTATGTGAGAAATGCAAATAACTATAGAAGAAATACAATTTAGCAGTAATTTGCACTTCAATGTCAGTGAGTTTGAGGGTTCTGAGTAAGCAAGATAGGAGGAACAGGGGAGGAAGGTAATGTGTCAGGACAATAAAAACTCCTGAGTACTTTCCGAGAAGAGGACTCACTAAGAGGAAACATTCCTGAAACTAAAACTGGAGTATCCAAGATAAATGACATCTACTTTATAATTGTGTCCAATGTACACCTGGGCTTTATCTCAGCATTTTTTTAAATTGAAGCACATTGATTTACAATGTTGTGTTAGCTTCTGGTGTACAGCAAAGTGATTCATTTAAAATATACGTATATATTCTTTTTCGTATTCTTTTCCATTATGGTTTATTACAGGATGTTGACTACAGCTCCCTGTGCTATGCAGTAGAAACTTGTTATTTATCTCTGCATTTTTAATGTAAGTGCGGAACAGTTTGTATAATGCAACTCTGTCACATTGTCTTAAGGAAGATAATGAGACATCGAGGAATAAGAAAAACGTCCTCAGGAGAGAGCACGACATCCTGTCTTGAATGTCTACTCTGCCACTTGCTGCCTATGTGACCCCAGGGAGGTTACTTAGCCTCTTTGAGCCTCCATTTTCTCATTGGAAAATTGGGGATAATAACATTTATCTCACAGTGTAATTATGAGAATGAAAATGCAAGGTACATGAATGAACCAGTGTAAAGTTATTCTATCATTAGTCACACTCAAGCAATCATTGTCACAGTGGGTGGGGAGGAGGTGAATAAGAGGATAAAAATGAGGGAGAAGTTTTTTCTTGTAACTACAACTTATGCTGCAGAGAAAACATTAAAGTGTGCTGTTAAGCATCTACTTTTAGGTCCAGCAGCACAGTAGACATTGACAGTGTTATAAAAGACAGAGTTCTTTTCTTTACAGGCTTCACAGAGTCACTGAGGAAGTAGGTACAAAAGACACATGCAAGAAATAAGCAATGTAAGAACCACTGTCAGATAAACAGTTAGCAGTTAGAGCTGTAACCAGTCAGAAAAAGCTTAAGGAGATCAGGTAGGGCTTCATGGAAGAAATGGACTCGGGCAGTTTTTGAAAGGATGGCTGGATGCAGAAGAAGTTTGCGATCTTCACTTGGGACCCCAGAAACCAGTAGAGCTGGGTAATGGATGGATGCCCTGCTATCTGGAACAAAAAATACTTTCTGTCTTTGCTGTGGACCAGAGAGCACCTGGAAGCTTAGAAACACGGTCAGCGTAAAGCTGAGTTGATCTGTGAAAAAGCAAGCCAGACATCGTTCACCAGCCCCATATAAGCCATGGGCTTTGAAGACATAATTAATTCAGAACAAAATATAGTCATAGTATCCAAGGCAGGAATCCAGACGACTCTAGTCATTTAGAACTAGGAGACATGGTCATGGTTCAATGTACTATTTTCCCTTTTCAGAGGAAGAACCCAAACCCTGATGGGTGTAGTTACTCAGAACCACGCTGACTTTCCAGAGGCAGATTCAGAACAGCAGGTATTCTGAGGCTAGCTGCTGCTCTAACTGGGACTTCCTCTAAGGTTAGAATTTCAAAGGACAGTTTCCCCATAAACACAAGCATCTTTCTTTCTCTTTTTCTCCTTCTGGAGATAAAAAAAACTTGGTATTCTCTGGGTTTTCCTTATCAGTAAAAGGAAGAGGTTGAACTACCGTGTCACCATAAACACTCTCCCGTACTTCCCAGTCATATTTTAATTCTCCTTCTTCTTCTGAACATTTTCTCCTCAGTTGATAATTGGATATTTTTAAGATAGTCCTTGATCAGTGAAAGTAAAATTTAGAAAAAAATGGGAATAAATATTAACAGAGCACACAATCTCGTGCACGGGGACTTTGTAATGACACTGACAAAACTCTGGTCTTTTGTGAAAAAAAGCCCCCAAGTAGGTAGAGCCATCTTCCTGTAAATCAGGGAACTGGCTAAAGTGATATATCACCTTGAAAGTGTACGTAAGAAACAAAGTCATGTGGAAATAATATCAATATTATTCAACTGGATGGACCAAGTTACTCTGATCTTCAAATGTAGCTCTTTACTTGGTAATATCTGTGTTATCTTTCACTGCACAAAAGAGTTCATGTCTGCCAGGTGCTTTCAACTCCTTAGAAGAAAAGTGCTTAAATAAAATACGATGTGTCCCCTTGAGTGGTGAGCTTTGACCTCCAAATGCAGAGAGGATGGGTTTAAACTCGAGGAGCTGCGAACCCATTTGTTCTGCTTCACAGTTTCTTCTCATCTGATTTGCTGCTCATCATAATAGTGTAGATCTGAAGGTGAGTTTTATTTTCATCCATAAATCAAGGTTGGGTTCTTCCAGTATTTAATGATGGTATTTTGACTATCTAAGGGTTTTAGAGGAAAGCAAACTACAAGTTATCTTGTGTTCAGAGGATCTCCCGCTCTCCGCTTCCCTCTAGGAATTGCTGTGTTGTATCAGAAACCATTTCCTTTCCCAACCAGAGCAACTCTGCTCTTATCTGAGATCTTGATCTTAAGGAAACACCCTTACAATAAACCAGACAGGCTGATGTTTGATACCATTAGCCTCTGACCTCTGAAGAACTTCCTCAGAAGGGAACGGATTATCAGACCATTAACAAAACTTGGTCATCCAGAGAGGCACCAGAGACAAATTTAGGAGTAGGGTTTTTTATTAACTTTGAAAACACAGAGTTTTCTCAATTCAGTAGGCATGCTGGAGGGGAAAGGAAAGAAAATAAATGAAGGGAAACTTTTGAAAGTTATGTTATTGTAAATTAAATACCACCTCACATCCACCTAACTCAGCCATACCCAAAGTTCCAACATTCTCCTTCAAGGTCTTAAAAGGCAGGAACTACAATTATATTTTGAAACAAATAATACTTTAAAAATATATACTAATGCTCCTTAGTAATATAAAATTTGCATAACGTGACTAAGCACAAAATATTGTCTGTAACATTCAATATTCAATTGCTTCCAGATGAGAAAAAGGACACTACAAAAAATTTAGATTTCTCCATAGCAGACACGTTGCAGGACAACCTTGTGGTTAGAAAATTTGTTTAGAAAAAATATGACTCTCTATTGCATTTTCTGGTCAAAACGTCCAATTTAAATATTTTTTAAAAGTCTTGGCAATCAAAACTTAGACACATACAAGCAAAAATTTAGAAAGCTAAGGAAGGAAGGTAGATAAAATATACTCATTGGTCCACTGTGAGGATTTTTTTTTTTCTGGTTAGATTTAATAAGCAGATTTGATGCAGACAACAGAATTACTTCAGCTAAAATTCCAAACAGTACGATCTGAAATTGGATGGTATTTATAGCTCCCCACAGTAACTATCCCAACTGGAACAAGCTGAAAATTGACTCAACCAATTTTATTTTGTTTGGATGTTGAGTTTGTTATGTTCTTTTTCTTCTGTTTCCAAAGGATGAAGGAAAGCCTGAAACCTGAATGAAAAGTTTTGAGCAATAGTGAGAAAAGCATTTGCTTTTCTGTCACTCTTTCTCTTATTTGAATGAATTCCTTTGGAAAAAAATCATTTCTGTTAATTAAAAAAATGTAATATGTTGCAGATGGAAGCACTGTTATAGCAGCGGCATCTCACACAGGTGTTATCCTGTCCAGCCTAGGGCAGGTGTTGGTCATTTTTAATTAGAAACATGCCCTATGAAGAAAGAGAAAATCAAATATTCATTAAAAAAAAAAAGAGGAAGACTTTAGAGTACTTTAGGAGAATCCATTCATTGCAAGTCTTAAAAAGTCAAGTTAGCTACGAACCTGGGCAAAAGATTGGTTTCTACCATATCTGAGAAGAATATGAAGCACTGAGCAAATTCACAAACAGCCTGTAAGAATTAAGCATCCAATAATACAGATTTGTCCTGCAGGACCTAAAAGTATAAAAAAGACATAATCACAACTTTCCAGAAACTCAAAGTCTGGTAGTGGGCCACATTAATAACTAGTTATTATAGCATGGTAAGTGCTATGTTACTGACAAAGAAAGGATGGGGCAGAAGAAAAGTGAGAATTAGTTCTGACTGAGAATTCAAATTCCACAAATACAGTCCTAATCCATCAGTATAGCTTACTTTCTTTGACTCTAAAGCCTTTTTTTTTTATTTACATCTTTATTGGAGTACAATTGCTTTACAATGGTGTGTTAGTTTCTGCTTTATAACAAAGTGAATCAGTTATACATATACATATGTTCCCATATCTCTTCCCTCTTGCGTCTCCCTCCCTCCCACCCTTCCTATCCCACCCCTCTAGGTGGTCACAGATTTCAAAAATGTAAACTACTACTTACTGAGAAGTTTCTATTTGTGAAAAAGTAAAGCCCATTCACACAAGATCTACAGAAGGACTATAAAAGGAAGGCTTTCTTTTCCCCACTTTTATAGCTAAAAAATGAAAATTCAGAGATGCTAAAACTAAAGTCACACAACTACTAAGAAGTAGTGTTTGAAATAATTACAGAACTACTCGTTCTTGGGTTCAGATTTTCTGCCCGCTTGATCTCATTTCTGTTTCTATAAACCCACTCATAAATACACTTAAAACAGGATAAAATGGAATAGGTCTGGGGGTTAGAAAGAAAGGAGAAAAAAGACAAAAAGGGATTGTGGGGCACCCAAATAAAGTTTGTAACTTTCTCATTTTTCCTTTGAGGGTTTTTTTTTTTTGGCTGCGTTGGGTCTTCATTGCTGCGTGTGGGCTTTCTCTAGTTTTGGGTGAGCAGGGGCTACTCCTCGTGGTGCATGGGCTTCTCACTGCGGTAGCTTCTCTTGTTGTGAAGCACGGGCTCTAGAGCACAGGCTCAGTAGTTGTGGCGCACGGGCTTAGCTGCTCCGTGGCATGTGGGATCTTCCCTGACCAGGGCTCGAACCCGTGTCCCCTGCATCGGCAGGCGGATTCTTAACCACTGAGCCACCAGGGAAGCCCTGAGGGGGCTTTTTAATGGCAAATATATATTGTATATACATGTGGTCCAGAATACTCAAAATAGTGAACAAAAACCTTTGCTGAGCAAACGACACTTCTTTTCTCACAGAAAGGTCTCAAGCCAAATATTGGAAAGAGGTTTTCTTCCCTCCAGGCCACTTTCCCATAAATAGCACAAAAATGAACTTTTCCTTTCATGAGTCTCAGTTATGTAAGGGATGGAATTTTGGATGCAGTTGTCCCTTCAATACAGTGAATCAAGCAAAATCAATCAGAGCATCTCCTTGGACATAAGGGGAATGCCTCTTTATGGGTAGCTACATCAGGGGTCAGAGGTGGGAGAGGGGAGATTCATATATAAATTGATAAATTAAATCCCATTAAGTCATCATTAACAAAACAAATATAACAGGGTAGTTCGGTGTTCCCTCCTCCGTATGCCCAGTGGTATATTTTTGTGATGACTTTTCACCTCTCAAACAAACACAGTTAAATACAATTTGATCAAAACTTTGTTTTAGGGAATAGAGCGGAAGAAGAAGAAAATTCCAACAAGTTTTAAAACCTGTTGATTTTTATGTTTTCTCCTGTAAAGCAGGGATATTAATATTCCCGCAAATGATTCAATGAGACGATCTCAATAATATGGGGGCAAAATGACTGGGATGTAAACACATCTTTACAGAGGGTAGAAGTAGTCCTTGGAATTACTGTTTTTTAAAAATTATTATTATCATGATTTTTTAAATCATTCCATCATGATTAGCCTGGACTGTCTGTGAGTCTAATTTCTTCAAATGTAGATTACTTTCCCCTTTATTTTCTGGTTCTTACCCCTTGGTTTGAAAATGTATTTCCTAAGATCTTTTTCTATTTAAAGTGGTCTTTTAAACTTGTTCCAAATTATCTGTAAAATTTCCATCTTTTGCCATCTTGTCCCTTTTCATATTTCATCTTCTAACAATCCCTGTAGCTTATAAAGCTTCCCTTATACCATTTCCCCTCCCCCACCGCACCATCGATTTTTCTCTCTTTTCTTCTCAGTTTTCCCACGTTGGTTTCCATAGTCACATCAGCACCTTTGACCACTGACAGCTAGCTAATCACTGCCCATTTCTCTGCTGACGGCCTACTGGCCTTCGGGGAACATTATGTCACAATGACATTGAGTCCTTTAGATGTTCACAAGTCAATCTGGAAACTCAAACCCTAAATTGAAAACATATTTCAGCAGAAATGAGATGCAGATTTTCCTGTACGTATAGGGTTTGTTGGAACCTTGTAAGGTGGTACCATTGTAGGGAAAAGGGAAAACAGAAAAAGGGAACCGAGCTCTCAAAGGTCATGACCCAATTCTTCCTTTTGGAGGGTTTCCAATCAATTATTTCCCCCCTTTTCTGCGCCTAAGCAGTTTTAGCCTGGATCATTTTGGGGTGGAATAATGAGGAAAGTTGGTAGGATCTGAGAATATGCATCATTGAAGTATAGATAGAGCAACCTACAATTAAAAATATGGAATATAAAACCCATCTTCCAGATCCTGGCCACAACCCATACACACAAAAATCAGGGCCACCCACATCTTTTTCTTGGATGGTTCCCTAGAAATCTTGTGCTTTGCAAATGACCACTACTTGCCACAGGATTTAGAAGAAGTACAAGCTAGTGTCTCCTCTCCCATCCCCTTAGAATTAAGATTTACGGGACTCTTCATCTGTGGGAAGAGTTAGGTGATGGAATAGATTCCCTTTTCATACATGGTTTATTATGAATCCCTCTACATTTAAGGGCATTTGCTATTTTCAGCTTCCCATTATCATAAAAGTTTACAGAACAGAGAAAAATATCATTATTGAAAATAAGACAAATTTCAAATCAGGAATTAAAATAACAACTAGGAGAATGGTCACCTCCTCCACTGAGGCTTCTTCTCTCATTCACTAGAAATTGCTTGCTAACCCAGACAGCACATAGCTTTCCAGTATTCATTGTATCTTCTACCATAATTCTCATCTAAAAACAGAGTTGCTGTGAGGACAATTACTGCTAGTAATAAAAATAATAAAAACTAGCAATTATTCATAAAACATTGTTTCTATGTTCCAGGAACTTTCCTTTAACATTCATATTAGTTAAGATAATGACAACTGCTATTTTTTAAAAGAGTCCCTAAAATTCAGTGGTTCAAACAAGATAGAACTTTATTTCTCACTCACGTAAGAGTCCAAGGCTCTCCTCCTTGCAGTCATTTAGAGACCAAGGAGGACAGCTTCGATACCATCTTTAAGACAAGGCGTCCATGTTTATTGTAACCAGCATCATTGCTTTCAACAGGAAGCAGAGAAAAAGAGTAAGTACAGAATCCAAAAGTTTTTTTAAACAAGGCTAAAGGACTACAGCTACAGCCCTGTTAATGAAGGAGAGAATGGATTTGGTAAACAGCTAGCAGTTTAAATAATAGCAGTTTATAGGTTAACATCTGATTCAATCTTCAAGAATAACCTTATAAGAAAGATTAAAAGATACATATGGCTGTAAATACCTACCTTAATGTCTGAAATATTGTAAGAATGTAATAAATTGAAAATACTATTTGTAGTTTCTTGTTGTCATTGCTATTTACAAACATCTGATAGCTCCTGAATGTGTTTGATTTGCATTTCATGAAATGAGATGCATCTGAGGTGAGACTCCTAGATTTCATTGTTGTTAATCTTGAAAATGGAAATGCTATGAATTTAAAATTGCAAATAGTTATCTGCTTTCCAAGAAGCAGAAGGCTGAATTTGGAAGCAGACTATTTCTCCAGTTACGAAGGCAGAACTCAAAGCTTAAATTGCGACCCTTTTAGTTATCTAACTGTAATTTTTTTTTTTAAACGAAAGAAAAAGGAAATCTCTTCTCTAAACTTCTAAAGGAGATTTATCCCTAGCTTCAGATGGACTAGTATAACAATGAAACAGGTTTGGTGATGGTTAAACTGTATCTTTGCAGGCTCTGTTTCCCTTAAAGACATAATTCTTTACTATAAATGGAATTACACAGCCTTGTGCCTGTGTTTATTGCTTGTTCATAAGGAAATGTATATGTTTATATGGGTCTGTGTGATTCCATTATTTTTGATCCTTCCTTGTGGCTTTACTCTTGACAATGCTCCTTATCTTAATAAAAAGAAAAGTTAGTGATTGATAATATATAAATGAGCCTTTGCTCTTTGCATTCGAGATATAAGACCTTAAATAAATAAACTGTTTCAGGATAGAATTAGGGCTCTGTGGCTGACAGTGAGGAAGAGTACCTGAGGGCAGAAGTAACATCCCTTAAAACACACGAAATAGCCATGGGTTAAAAATGGTCATAGATTTTTACAGTTTGTGACATGAGTGATTCAGGGCGCTTTTTCTCCTGATTTTACCTTTCACCCAAGAGTGAATTCGCAAGAAAAATGAGAGTGAAAGTAAATACTAAGTGGCAAATAAAGATTATAAGAATGACTTAAACTTATGTAACAATTTACTCTTTTCGAAAAGAAATTTCCATATACTTAACTAATGTGATTGGTTCATTTACAAAACAAATATTTTTGCACCTCCTATGAACTAAAGATACAGTGTAAAATAGATAGCTAGTGGGAAGCAGCTGCATAGCACAGGGAGATCAGCTCCATACTTTGTGACCACCTAGAGGGGTGGGATTGGGAGGGTGGAAGGGAGACGCAAGAAGGAGGGGATATGGGAATATATGTATACGTATAGCTGATTCACTTTGTTATACAGCAGAAACTAACAAACCATTGTAAAGCAATTATACTCCAATAAAGATGTTAAAAAAGAAAGATACAGTAGTGCACAAATTAGATATAGACCGTGCTAGACTGCTGAGGCAGTTTTAAACAATAAAATAATAATAAATACGTGAAGTAGATAAGTTTTGATACAACTTTTGATAAGTTCCACAAAGAAATAAAAATGACAGTGCTATACAAAATAACAAGAAGGAAAGGTCTATCTTAGAAAGGATAATGAGGGAAGTTTTATCATTTAAACAATGAAAAAAAAGAGATTCAGGAGGATTTAGGGACTAGACCACAGTCACACAAGCAGTTAGAGGCAGAGCCAGAACTAGATTCCAGATCCGACCCACAAAGCAAAAAAAATGGAAAAGAGAAATAAGAATTTTCACGGTTGCATTTGATGACTTGAGAAACTGCAAGACTTACACTACCCTTAAAATACCTGAAAAAAGAAACTGCGTTCTTTTGTTCTCTATAATCTCAGGCGGACTAAATGGTCCTTTGAACGCGGGACAGAAACAAGAACATCCCTCTCACTCTTCTAGGGAATTAGCAGCAGCCAGGCTTGTTGACAGAAGGGGTCTGATGGGGTATCAACTGATAGTGACAAATCCATTCATTGCTGTCGTAGGCTCTAGCCACTAGCCGAAGTGTCACCAAATGTAGAAGAGATACTCTCTATTCAGTGCAGCTGCAACTCCAGAGCTAGCCCTCCTAGATTTCGGGTAGTTTCCTGAGGGAGAGGTTATCAGGCCTCCCGTGGCTCTGGAGATAAGGCTCCTTTGCTGAAGAGTATCCACCCACTGCCATTTCCAAAGAAACTTCCCAATTGTCCACTGTTATTTTTTTCTCTTTCAAGAGTTTTCCAGCTATTTAATTAATGGGTTAAGGCATAGTGGGACTTTCCTGGTGATCCACTGGTTAGGACTCCACGCTTCCACTTCAGGGGACCAGGGTTGGATCCCTGGTCAGGGAACAAAGATCTCGCATGCCACATGGTACAGCCAAAAAAAAAAGACATAGTGAGAATTAAGAGAAATTGTTCAGTTTCATCCCCATCGCTTTAGTTCATGCATACTTTCCAAGCGTCTTTGGGAAAACTGCATACAATGCCCAATTTAAATTCTACCTCTACCAGGAAGTTCTCTGAGCCCTGACTTAAAGAATCTCCGCCTCTCCACAATTCCCATCTCATCCAGTTTCTGCTGTTTATCATGACATTGTTGAACATTAGGGAGAAAAAAGGATGAAACAAACAAAAAACCCCTGCTAACATTAATTGAACACAGGGCAGCTGTTTTATGATTTTTTTTAAAAACTCATCCTCAGAGAAAATCTTTGAGGTAGATATTATGACGATGATAATAAGGGCGCTATTTATTGAGGAGTTATTACCTAGTACTGAGCACTTCACTGGATTCCTTGTTTATACTCATCACTGCATAATCCCATGAAGTGTGTTTTATTCTCTTCACTTCCCAGATGAGGAAACTGAGGATCATAAAAGTTCACAGGGCCACCCCTGACCTGATACCCTAGCTCACAGGATGCCTTCGTGCAAATTAGAAAAATGTCCCTCCAGGCAGAAGCATCCTCAGGGCATACAAGTTTAGCAAGTGATTGATGTCTCTGCTCTATTGAGAAAAATAAACCTCTTCTTCCAAGTGGAAGCAGCTCTTGTGCCGCGACACTAGGCTTAAACAGCAGAGTAGGGGCTGGATTTCAGATCCCACTTGCTTCTGGGGCCTGACACCCTTGAACAGTGAACATCCTGCACAACCGTACCCTGCAGCTCTGCAGGCACATAGAGGTGAAAAAGACCAGAGCTGGAACTTGAGTCTGTGTGATGTGAAGTTTGTGATCTCATTAACAAGCAGTTGTACCTTTGGATGTGGTGGATGTCTATATGCAGAGGGCTATTTCTTGAACACAGTTCAGAATTCCTGGAGGTCAAGTATCATATCCAGTGCACCTCGGAATCCCATCCTGTAACTTTGCACCCCAAAGCAACTCTGGATCTACCTGCTGCTGAATGGTTTGGTACACTGAGAAGGTTCTAAAAGGACAGCAGACCACACCCCAGCCGTCTCCAGGGAGCCAAGGGAAGAGCAGCCGGGCACCCAGTTCTCCCAGCGCTGCTTCCATCTCTTCTCTCCCCACTGTAATAGTGCCCATGCCTCAGCATAGTCATCTGAAACATGGGCCTTCGGTGTTACCCCATCCTCTCACAACATCGTTAAATCAAACCTCTGCAGGAGCAAACGTGTAGAGTTAATGAGACAAACCATGAAATAGATCCAGATATCTGAGCCTCCTTCTCACAGTTCACTGCCCCTTCCCAGACATCAGACACCCACTCCTTGTGTCTCTTGGGCTTTCCCTCACTCTTTTAAGGCTCCCACCCTTTAATTTGAAGCTGCCCCTTTGGGGATCAGACTCCACTGACTCAGCAGGCTGAGAAATCCCAGAGAGGTTTTTAAAGTTACAGCACCGCAAACCCTTTCAGAGATCATCTCTGCAGCATAGACTTTTAGATTGGTTCATTAAGGCACTCAGAGATCTCTGGGTCAAGGCTTGCCATCTCCAGATGAGAACACTGCGGGGTAGAGGGGCAGAGATGTACTGCCAACTCTTGAATCCCATTGATTCCCCCTGCTGTGTTCCTTCTATGTAGTTTTCCCAACCTGAAGTTAAATCCCAGTCAACATTTTGCTTATCATCTGTTACCTGTGGAGAAAACTTTTTTTTTTTCCATGAAGACTTGTTTAATTTTAGCCCTGATCTAACTGCTCTGGCTTTTCTTTAATAACATATTCAAATAACAATTATTTTTAAAGAATATTTAAAATAACAGATCTATCCTGGGCCTGAGATCTAAGGGTTTTTTGTTTTTGTTTTCGTTTGGAGGGGAGGGGAGGTGTAGGGAGGACAGAGGAAGGAAGTGGAATTCAAATTGTGCAGGAGGGCACAGAGCTGAGAAATACTCAGAACAAGACAGCTGACTTTTTCTTTTTTTTTTTTAAGATCTTTTCTAGACCCTCTAAATCCGGCTGCCCTCCTACCCTGGATCTCAGGGCAACACGCACATTGCCATCTGCCACTCACAAAAGAAGCTACATCTGCGTGTGGGTGGGGACGGGGACACTTAGGTTAAGGGCCGTTTTGTGGCTCAAAATCTCCGGCAGGCAGGAGACGGGTTTAACCGCGAGCTAGAGGGTTTTGCACGACGCCTGTCCTCCCAGCCCCAGCCCAGCAGCAGGGTTTACTTCCGTCCCCAGTGACTCAGACGATTCTCCCCGCCAGGCCCAGCCTAAACACTGCCCACTTCGCAGAGGGAGCGGCTGTTCCCCCAATCGTTCAGGGACCTGGCGGCCCTGAAAGGAACAGCCCGTGTCCCCACGTTTGCTGCTTGGGGAGCAGTGCACGGAGCACAGCAGCGCTCAGGCGAGTCATCCCTGGCGGCAAACACGACTTCTCCACCCGACCCCGCCGCCACACGCCCCGCCCTCCTGCAAAACACAGCAACAGGAAACGTGCAGAGCGGCGCGGGCTGAGCAGCCTGTCCTCCCTCAGGGTCCGCTAACCGCAAACAAGGCCATCTGCGCGCGGTACACCGGGATCCCTTCGTCCTCCCGGTGACGCAGCCGCAGCTGAGGCAGGGTCAGGCGAGCAGCTGGGAGAGGCCACACAGCAGCGCACTAAGGGTCTGGGTAGGGTGGCAGGTGGGTCCCTGGCTTGCAAAGAAGCCGGGGGGCCCAGACCGCAGTCACTCCCAGGAAAGAGTGCTTTTGGCTGGCTCGTTGGTCCAATCCATCCACATTTGCCAAGCTCAGGACTGACTGCTAGAGAAACACCCATCCGTCAAGGGTGTTGTAAAATGCCTAAGCCACGGTCTCTAGTCTCAGTCACAGTCTAGCTGGAAAGACAAAAAAGGTAAGAAATGAACGATGACCGACTGCGCAAGGGCAAGGGATTGAACCCTTTGAAAGAGGTGTACAAGGCCCCTACCTTCCTCTTATGTCTCTGATTTAAAAAATTTTTTTTTGTCCTTCAACAACATGGCCTAGGCACGTGGGAAGCATGCTCAAGTGTCCCCTTTACCTGATGTCTTTCCCCACTCTCTGCACCTGGGTTGTAGAAGCCATCTCTTCAGAAGCAGCTCAGGCTTGCCCTCATTCATGCATTCTTCCTGATCTCCTTCATCCTGCCACTAGGATGGGGAAGGTCCTCTCCTTCGTATCTCTGTCATGACACATCCATATTGTTTATTAAATGTTTGTCTTTGTTTCCCTTTAGACTAGGAGTTTCTTGAAGGAAGACAGCGATGGCCATTTCACTCAGCACTCCTCACACCAGCACCATATCTGATACATAATAGGCAATCTATAAATATAAATCAAATATGGGAAACAGCTGAGGGAACCCTCAATGAGGCAGGACCTTGTCTAACCCCCTCCCCCTGGGTGCAGGAGGAACTTGTAATTTGCTTCTGACCAAGAATAAATCAACCGTGACAGGGTGTCACTCCCATGATGAGATTCTGTTATGTGGCAAAGGTGATCAGATGTCATCTCTGTGATCATTCCCTGAGAATGGCTCACATTTTAAAATCTTGATATTCAGATTTTCCAATTCTTTATTGTTGGCTTTTTCTATTAGTTAAATAAGGTATTAAAATTGCCAGCCACGGTGGTGTATTGTTTAATTCTCCCTTTAGTTCTGTTTTTCCTATGTTTTGAGGCTTTATCACTCGGTGCAAAAAAATTGGGAATTATTATATCTTCCTATTCAAATGGCCTTTTTATCATTATGAAATCTTTCTCTTTGTCTCCAGTATTAATTCTTGCCTTAGAGTCTACTTTGTTGTTATTAATACGGCTAGTCTGATTTTATTTTGATTAATTTTTGCATGATATATTTTTTATTCTTTTACTTTCGACCTTTCTGGGTTCCCATATTTCACGTGTGTCTCTTGTAAGCAGGATTGAACTTTCTGTAAAAAATCAGTTTTATTACCTTTGTTTTATAAAAGACATTTACCGCATTTTTCTTTAAACAGAAGCCCAGGACCAGATGGCTCTGCAGGCAAATTCTATCAAACACCTAAAAAGGAGTTAACACATATCCTTCAGAAACTATTCCCAAAAATTGCAGAGGAAGGAATACTCCCAAACTCATTCTATGAGACCACAATCACCCTGATACTAAAACCAGACAAGGGCACCACAAAAAAAGAAAATTACAGCCCAATATCACTGATGAACATAGATGCAAAAATCCTCAATAAAGTACTAGCAAACCGAATCCAACAATATATTAAAAGAACCATACACCATGATCAAGTGGGATTTACCCCAGGGATGCAAGGATTTTTCAATATCCTCAAATCTCCAGTCAGTGCGATACACCACGTTAATAAATTGAAGAATAAAAATTATATGATTATCTCAGTAGATGCAGAAAAAGCTTTTGATAAAATTCAATATCCATTTATAATAAAATGTATTTGCTGACATATTCGATTTTAAATCTACCATTATCCTATTTTGTTTTTTAATTAATTAATTTATATTTTATTTTTGGCTGCAGTAGGTCTTCATTACTGTGAGTGGGCTTTCTCTAGTTGCGGTGAGTGGGTTTCTCATTACAGTGGCTTCTCTTGTTGCGTAGCATGGGCTCTAGACTGCAGGCTCAGTAGTTGTGGCTCGCGGGCTCTAGAGCACAGGCTGAGTAGTTGTGGTACACGGGCTTAGTAGCTCCTTGGCATGTGGTATCTTTCCGGACAAGGGCTCAAACCCGTGTCCCCTGCATTGGCAGGTGGATTCTTAACCACTGCACCACCAGGGAACCCCATACCATTATCCTATTTATTTTGATTTTCTCATTTGTTCTCAGTTTCTTTGTCCTTCTACTTGACTTTTTTAAAAAGTACTTCTCTTTTTGCTGCTATTCTTATTGAGAATTCTACCCTCAGTTGTATTTTTATTCCTTTGGAAGCAATCTATCTTTTGTTCTGGTTTAGGTGTTCCATAATTTCAGTAAGGTAGAATTTTAAAATTATCCATTTCCCTTCCATAAGTTTATTATTATTTATTCACTTATTATTCTTTTAATGTTTCGTTAAAAATGGTAAATGTATTCTTATTACAGTCTACTCAAATTAGTATTTTTTCCAATTTCCAGACAAATGAAAAGCCCAAGAACATTTTAAAATCAATTTACCAACTTCATCTCTACCCCTAGCCTTTTAAGCTATTTTTGTCATATATCTTAATTCTGTATATATTGTAAATCCCACAGGTCATACATATTATTGTTTTAAAAGTCAAAGTTTATTTAAATTTACCCAAATATTAACTCCACACATTTACCCTTTTATTTCTAATACTTTAGAGCTTTCCTTTAAATGTTATTTAGCGAAATCTAATGTTAATCAATACGTCTGCTTTCCTCTGTAGAAATTCAAGGAAGTGAGGATGTTTAAACTCTGATCAGGCTCTCTTGCCTCATGTGTTATTGTTAGCCAATAAGTTACACCTCAAATATTTAAACCCCACAATGAGGCATTCATATGTTATTATTTTGCATAGTCAATACTTACTTAGATTTACGCATATGTTTACAAGTTTATTTGCTCACTATTTCTTCATTCATTTCTTTTCTCCCTAGGTTTAACTTTCTTCATTCTGAAGCATTTCCTACAGCAGTTCTTTCCGGGTTTAGAAGTGAAAGCTCTTTGGCTTTTAGAGATGGAAATGTTTCTATTTTCTCCTCATATTTAAGTTATATTTTAGCTGGTTATAGAATCCGAGGTTGTCTTTTTTCTACCAACATTTTGAAAATAGTATTCCAGTCTCCAATTATCTTTTGGCTTATTTTATTTTTTAACATCTTTATTGTAGTATAATTGCTGTACAATGGTGTGTTATTTTCTGCTTTATAACAAAGTGAATCAGCTATACATATACATATATCACCATATCTCCTCCCTTTTGCCTCTCCCTCCTACCCTCCCTATCCCACACCTCTAGGTGGTCACAAAGCACCGAGCTGATCTCCCTGTGCAATGCGGCTGCTTCCCACTAGCTATCCATTTTACAGTTGGTAGTATATATATGCCAGTGCTACTCTCTCACTTCATCCCAGCTTCCCCTTCCCCCTCTGTGTCCTCAAATCAGTTCTCTACATCTGCGTCTCTATTCCTGCTCTACCACTAGGTTCATCAGTACCGTTTTTTTAGATTCCATATAGGTGCATTAGCATACGGTACTTGTTTTTCTCTTTAGGACTTACTTCACTCTGTATGGTAGACTCTAGGTCCATCCACCTCATTACAAATACTCAGTTTCATTCCTTTTATGGCTGCATAATATTCCATTGTATATATGTACCACATCTTCTTTATCCATTCATCTGTCAATGGACATTTAGGTTGCTTCCATGTCCTGGTAATTGTAAATACTGCTGCAATGAATATTGTGGTACATGTATCTTTTTGAATTATGGTTTTCTCAGGGCATATGCCTAGTAGTGGGATTGCTGGGTCATATGATAGTTCTATTTATAGTTTTTTAAGGAAACTCCATACTGTTCTCCATAGTGGCTCCTTCAATTTCATTCCCACCAACAGTGCAAGAGGGTTCCCTTTTCTCCACACCCTCTCCAGCATTTACTGTTTGTAGATTTTTTTTTTTTTTTTTTTTTTTTTTTTTTGGTGGTACGCGGGCCTCTCACTGTTGTGGCCTCTCCCGTTGCGGAGCACAGGCTCGGGACGCGCAGGCTCAGCGGCCATGGCTCACGGGCCCAGCTGCTCCACGGCATGTGGGATCTTCCCGTACCGGGGCACAAACCCGTGTCCCCTGCATCGCCAGGTGGACTCTCAACCACTGCACCACCAGGGAAGCCCAGTTTGTAGATTTTTTGATGATAGCCATTCTGACCGGTGTGACGTGATACCTCACTGTGGTTTTGATTTGCATTTCTCTAATGATTAGTGAGGCTGAGCATCTTTTCATGTGTTTGTTGGCAATCTGTTTGTCTTCTTTGGAGAAATGTCTATTTAGGTCTTCTGCCCATTTTTGGATTGGGTTGTTTGTTTTTTTTATATTGAGCTGTATGAGTTGCTCATATATTTTGAAGATTAATCCTTTGTCAATTGCTTGGTTGCAAATATTTTCTCCTATTCTGAGGGTTGTCTTTTCCCTTGTTTACGGTTTCGTTTGCTGTGCAAAAGCTTTTAAGATTCATTAGGTCCCATTTGTTTATTTTTGTTTTTATTTCCATTTCTCTAGGAGGTGGGTCAAAAAGGATCCTGCTGTGATTTATATCATAGAGTGTTCTGCCTATGTTTTCCTCTAAGAGTTTTTAGTGTCTGGCCTTACATTTAGGTCTTTAATCCATTTTGAGTTTATTTTTGTGTATGGTGTTAGGGAGTGTTCTAATTTCATTCTTTTACATGTAGCTGTCCAGATTTCCCAACACCACTTACTGAAGAGGCTGTCTTCCATTGTATATTCTTGCCTCCTTTATCAAAGGTAAGGTGACATATGTGCATGGGTTTATCTCTGGGCTTTCTATCCTGTTGCATTGATCTATATTTCTGTTTTTGTGCCAGTACCATACTGTCTTGATTCCTGTAGCTTTGTAGTAGAGTCTGAAGTCAGGGAGTCTGATTCTTCCAGTTCCGTTTTTCTTTCTCAAGATTGCTTTGGCTATTTGGGGTCTTTTGTGTTTCCATACAAATCGTGAAACTTTTTGTTCTAGTTCTGTGAAAAATGCCATTGGTAGTTTGATAGGGATTGCACTGAATCTGTAGATTGCTTTGGGTAGTAGAGTCATTTTCACAATGTTGATTCTTCCAATCCAAGAACATGGTATATCTCTCCATCTGTTTGTATCATCTTTAGTTTTGGTCATCAGAGTCATAGTTTTCTGCATACAGGTCTTTTGTCTCCTTAGGTAGGTTTATTCCTAGGTATTTTATTATTTTTGTTGCAGTGATAAATGGGAGTGTTTCCTGCATTTCTCTTTTAGATTTTTTTAATCATTAGTTTATAGGAATGCAAGAGATGTCTGTGCATTAATTTTGTATCCTTTTACTTTACCAAATTCATTGATTAGCTCTAGTAGTTTTCTGGTAGCATCTTTAGGATTCTCTACATATAGTATCCTGTCATCTGCAAGCAGTGACAGCTTTACTTCTTTTCCAACTTGGTTTCCTTTTATTTCTTTTTCTTCTCTGATTGCTATGGCTAAAACTTCCAAAACTATGTTGAATAATAGTGGTGAGAGTGGGCAACCTTGTCTTGTTCCTGATCTTAGTGGAAATGGTTTCAGTTTTTCACCATTGAGGATGATGTTGGCTGTGGGTTTGTAATATATGGCCTTTATTATGTTGAGGTAAATCCCCTCTATGCCTACTTTCTGGAGGGTTTTTATCATAAATGGGTGTTGAATTTTGTCAAAAGCTTTTTCTGCATCTATTCAGATGATCATATGGTTTTTCTCCTTCCATTTGTTAATATGGTTTATCACATTGATTGATTTGCATATATTGAAGAATCCTTGCATTACTGGGATAAACCCCACTTTATCATGGTGTATAATCCTTTAATGTGCTGCTGGATTCTGTTCGCCAGTATTTTGTTGAGGATTTTTGCATCTATGTTCATCAGTGGTATTGGCCTGTAGTTTTCTTTCTTTGTGACATCTTTGTCTGGTTTTGGTATCAGGGTGATGGTGGCCTCGTAGAATGAGTTTGGGAGTGTTCCTCCCTCTGCTATATTTTGGAAGAGTTTGAGAAGGATAGGCGTTAGCTCCTCTCTAAATATTTGATAGAATTTGCCTGTGAAGCCATCTGGTCCTGGACTTTTGTTTGTTGGAAGATTTTTAATCACACTCTCAATTTCAGTGCTTGTGATTGGTCTGTTTATATTTTCTATTTCTTCCTGCTTCAGTCTTGGAAGGTTGTGCTTTTCTAAGAATTTGTCCATTTCTTCCAGGTTGTCCATTTTATTGGCATATAGTTGCTTGTAGTAATCGTTCATGGTCCTTTGTATTTCTGCAGTGTCAGTTGTTACTTCTCCTTTTTCTTTTATAATTCTGTTGATTTGAGTCTTCTCCCTCTTTTTCTTGATGAGTCTGGCTAATGGTTTATCAATTTTGTTTATCAAAGAAGCAGCTTTTAGTTTTACTGATGTTTGCTATTGTTTCCTTCATTTCTTTTTCATTTATTTCTGATCTGATCTTTATGATTTCTTTCCTTCTGCTAACTTTGGGGTTTTTTTTGTTCTCCTTTCTCTAATTGCTTTAGGTGTAAGGTTAGGTTGTTTATTTGAGATGTTTCTTGTTTCTTGAGGTAGGATTGTATTGCTATCAACTCCCCTCTTAGAACTACTTTTACTGCCTCCTTTAAGTTTTGTGTCACCGTGTTTTCATTGTCATTTGTTTCTAGGTGGTTTTTGCTTCCCTCTTGATTTCTTCAGTGGTCTCTTGGTTATTTAGTAGTGTATTGTTTAGCCTCCATGTGTTTGATATTTTATAGATTTTTTCCTGTAATTGATATCTAGTCTCATAGTGTTGTGGTTGGAAAAGATACTTGATACAATTTCAATCTTCTTACTTTACCAAGGCTTGATTTGTTACCCAAGATATGATCTATCCTGGAGAATATTCCATGAGCACTTGAGAAGAAAGTGTATTCTGTTCTTTTTGGATGGAATGTCCTGTAAATATCAATTAAATCCATCTTGTTTAATGTATAATTTAAATTTTGTGTTTCCTTATCTTTTTTCATTTTGGATAATCTGACCATTGGTGAAAGTGGGGTGTGAAAGTCCTCTACTTTTTTTTTTTTAACATCTTTATTGGGGTATAATTGCTTTACAATGGTGTGTTAGTTTCTGCTTTATAACAAAGTGAATCAGTTATACATATACATATGTTCCCATATGTCTTCCCTCTTGTGTCTCCCTCCCTCCCACCCTCCCTATCCCACCCCTCCAGGCTGTCACAAAGCACCAAGCCAATATCCCTGTGCCATGCGGCTGCTTCCTCCCCTACTGTTATTGTGTTACTGTGGATTTCCCATTTTATGGCTGTTAGCATTTGCCTTATGTATTGAGGTGCTCCTATGTTAGGTGCATAAATATTTACAATTGTTATATCTTCTTCCTGTACTGATCCTTTGATCATTATGTAGTGTCCATCTTTGTCTCTTTTAATAGTCTTTATTTTAAAGTCTATTTGGTCTGATATGAGAATTGCTACTCCAGCTTTCTTTTGATTTCCATTTGCATGGAATATCTTTTTCCATCCCCTCACTTTCAGTCTGTATATGTCCTAGGTTTGAAATGGGTCTCTTGTAGACAGCATATATACAGTTCTTATTTTTGTATCCACTCAGCCAGTCTGTGTCTTTTTGTTAGAGCATTTAATCCATTTACATTAAAGGTAGTTATCATTATGTATGTTCCTATTACCATTTTCTTAATTGTTTTGGGTTTGTTATTGTAGGTCTTTTCCTTCTCTTGTGTTTCCTGCCTAGAGAAGTTCCTTTGGCATTTGTTGTAAAGCTGGTTTGGTGGTGCTGAATTCTCTTAGCTTTTGCTTGTCTGTAAAGCTTTTAATTTCTCCATCGAATCTGAATGAGATCCTTGCTGGGTAGAGTCATCTTGGTTATATTTTTTTCCCTTTCATCACTTTAAATATGTCCTGCCACTCCCTTCTGGCTTGCAGAGTTGTTGCTTTTCCCTTGCTGCTTTTAATATTTTTTCTTTGTATTTAATTTTTGCTCATTTGATTAATATGTGTCTTGGCATGTTTCTCCTTGGATTTATCCTGTATGGGACTCTCTGTGTTTCCTGGACTTGATTCACTATTTCTTTTCCCATGTTAGGGAAGTTTTCAACTCTAATCTCTTCAAATATTTTCTCAGTCCCTTTCTTTTTCTCTTCTTCTTCTGGGACCCCTATAATTCAAATGTTGGTGCGTTTAATGTTGTCCCAGAGCTCTCTGAGACCGTCCTCAATTCTTTTCATTCTTTTTTCTTTATTCTGCTCTGTGGTAGTTATTTCCACTATTTTATCTTCCAGGTCCCTTACCTGTTCTTCTGTCTCATTTATTCTGCTATCGATTCCTTCTAGAGAATTTTTAATTTCATCTCTTGTGTGGTTCATCATTGTTTGTTTTCTCTTTAGTTCTTCTAGGTCCTTGTTAAATGTTTCTTGTATTTTCTCCATTCTATTTCCAAGATTTTGGGTCATCTTTACTACCATTACTCAGAATTCTTTTTCAGGTAGACTGCCTATTTCCTCTTCATTTATTTGTTCTGGTGAGTTTTTACCTTGCTCCTTCATCTGCTGCATATTTCTCTGTCTTCTCATTTTGCTTAACTTACTGTGTTTGGGGTCTCCTTTTCGCAGACTGCAGTTTCGTAGTTCCCTTTTCTTTTGGCTTCTGTCCCCAGTGGGTAAGGTTGGTTCAGTGGGTTGTGTAGGGTTCCTGGTTAGTGGGTATTGGTGCCTGTGTTCTGGTGGATGAGGCTGGATCTTGTCTTTCTGGAGGGCAGGACCCCATCCGGTGGTGTGTTTTGGGGTTTCTATGAACTTATTATGATTTTAGGCAGCCTCTTTGCTAATGGGTGGGGTTGTGTTCCTGTCTTGCTAGTTGTTTGGCATAAGGTATCCAGCACTGTAGCTTGCTGGTCGTTGAGTGGAGCTGGGTCTTAGCGTTGAGATGCAGATCTCTGGGAGAGCTTTCGCTGTTTGATATTACGTGGGGCCAGGAGGTCTCTGGTGCACCAATGTCCTGAACTTGACTCTCTCACCTCAGAGGTTCAGTTCTGACTCCCAGCTGGAGCACCAAGTCCCTGTCAGCCACACGGTTCAGAAGAAAAGGGAGAAAAGAAAAGTAAGAAAGAAAGAAAAAAAATAAAATAAAATAAATAAATTTATTAAAATAAAAAATAAAGAAAATATTATTAAAAATAAAAAAATTTAAAAGTTATAAAAAAAGGAAGAAAGAAAGGAGCAACCAAATCAATAAACAAATCTACCAATGATAATAAGATCTAAATAATAAACTAAGATAAACATAAAACCAGAAACAAATTAGTTGCCGTAAGCAAACCCCAAGTCTACAGTTGTTCCCAAAGTCCACTGCCTCAGTTTCGGGATGATTCATTGTCTATTCAGGTATTGCACAGATGCAGGGTACATCAAGTTGACTGTGGAGATTAAATCTGCTGCTCCTGAGGCTGCTGGGAGAGATTTCTCTTTCTCTTCTTTGTTCACACATCTCCTGTGGTTCAGCTTTGGATTTGGCCCCACCTCTGCGTGTAGGTCACTTGAGGGCAGGAGGGGGTTAAAGCAGTAGCTGATTAGGGGGCTCTGTCTCACTCAGGTCTGGGGGAGGGAGGGGTATGGATTTCAGGGTGAGCCTGCGGTGGCAGAGGCTGGTGTGACATTGCAGCAGCCTGAGGCATGCCATGTGTTCTCCCGGGGAAGTTGTCCCTGGATCACGGGACCTTGGCAGTGGCGGGCTGCACAAACTCCCAGGGGTGTGGGTAGCGACCTGTGGTTGCACACCGGCTTCTTGATGGCTGCAGCAGCAACCTTAGCATTTCACTCCCGTCTCTGGGGTCCACGCTGATAGCCGCGGCTTGTACCTGTCTCTGGAGCTCGTTTAGGTGGTGCTGTGAATCCCTTCTCCTCGCACACCCTGAAACAATGGTCTCTTGCTTCTTAGGCAGGCCCAAACTTTTTCCCAGACTCCCTCCCAGCCAGCTGTGGTGCACTAGCCCCCCTCAGGCTGTGTTCACGCAGCCAACCCCAGTCCTCTCCCTGGGGTCCGACCTCCGAAGCCCGAGCCTCAGCTCCCAGCATCCACCCGCTCTGGCGGGTGAATAGACAAGCCTCTCAGGATGGTGAGTGCTGGTTGGCACTGATCCTCTGTGCAGGAATCTCTCTGCTTTGCCCTCTGTACCCCTGTTGCTGTGCTGTCATCCATGTCTCCAAAGCTTCCCCCTTTCCCATGCCTCCTCTCCGCCAGTGAAGGGGCTTCTTAGTGTGTGGAAACTTTTCCTCTTTAACAGCTCCCTCTCAGAGGTGCAGGTACCGTCCCTATTCTTTTGCCCTACCCAGGTACGTGGGGAGTTTCTTGCCTTTTGGGAGGTCTGAGGTCTTCTGCCAGCGTTCAGTAGGTGTTCTGTAGGAGTTGTTCCACATGTAGATGTATTTTTGATGTATTTGTGGGGAGGAAGGTGATCTCCACATCTTACTCCTCCGCCATCTTGAAGGTCCACCCCTTTTGGCTTATTTTTATTGAACTCTTCCCCATCCTACTTTTGTTCCCTTGAAGAAACTTTGTCTTTTTTTTCTGGTTGCATTTGTGATCTCTGTGTTGAATGTCTTATAGTTTACCAAGAAATAAATATGTAGGTTTGGATTGATGTGTGTATATATATATATATATATAATCTTGGTACATACTTTCTGAAGCTGAAGACTTAAAATTCTAGAAAACTCTCAGCCAGTCTCGTCAAACGTTTCTTTCCTTCCCTGCACATTTACCAGGCCCCTGCTCCTCCCCAAACTCTGTCTACTACTCTTCAGTCACACACACACACACACACACACACACACGCACACACACTTCTCATTCTATCTTCCACAGTTCTTCAATTTCATATTTTTTATCTCATTATCCCTCTTTGAAGCTCCCTAAAAAATGTCCTCATTTCTATTAGTTTACCAATTCTTTCTTCAACAGAGCCTATTCTGCTGTTTAACTTATCAATCATGATTATAATTAGGTTCAGTTGCCTATAATAAAAATCAAAAGAAAAATAGTGGCTTAGTAATATAAGCTTATTGTTTCTCTCCTATAGAAGATACCCAAAAGTATGCCTTTTCAGGCTGTTATGGCAGTTCTATGAAGTAATAAGAATCTTTAGCATTTGGCTTCCATTCATTTTTTTTGTAACCATTTTTTTGAAGTATAGTTAATTTACAATGTTGTGTTAGGTTTCTGTGCTCATGGGGAGCCAGAGATATAATCTCACCAGCCCACAACTACTAATGATTCTCAATATTATATGAAGCTAAAGTTGAAAAGTGGTTAGACAGTCACACAGAGAGGATCACCTGTTGATCCAGACTCCTGAACTGGCCACCGTGTTCTTTGTAGAAGATTCCCACTCATTTGATTCCAAACGCATCTTAGGGTATTCTGGGCATGTGGTTGCAAGGTTGCAGCTTTTTGTTTTTAAATGCATAGCACTTCTAATTGAGCCAAATCAGCTATGCTAGGTCATTTACTTATTCATGTACTAAATATATAAACATTTAGTGTGCCTACTAGATGTGGAGTGTCTACCATGACCCGGGTACTATGTTTGACTCTGAAGGTACAATGTCTGGCAACCTGGACAAGGTCCCTGCCCTTAGGAAGTTTGTATTTAAATCTTTAGGACTTGATCTCCCATCTACCATCCCATGAATTTAAAATGACAACCTCTTTTCTTCCCCAGGGTTTCATAATGGCTTTCAAAGAGGCTTATCACTTTAAAATTTCAAAATGTAGAGACTCTGATCCCTTTCTCTTCTCTTGTTTACCTGGATAGCATTCAATTTGTCCACCCTTGTAAAGAAGGATATCTTCAAAAACCCAAGAAGACTATGTTCCCCATCCCCACCTCACTCACTACCACATACACAAACACTCACAGTCCTAGGACAGGTGATCTTCAGAGATGTAGCAATGCACCTAGGGGAGCCTGCCTTCTCATAGGAACCGCCAAAACAACTCCAGGCAATAGACACATGCTCTTCTGGAGCAGAGGGTAGAGTAGGGTAGATGCTACCATCAGCAATCCAAAGGGAATTTCCTGGCACTTTACTATGTAAGAAAGGTATAAACACAAATATAATCTCTGGGTGAGTAAGCACATTAATAAATAAAATTTTTCAAGTTGAAAGGGATTAACTGTTCCAACTGCGGTTATTTTCCAGAATAGAAGTAACATGTAAATGGTGAGAGACAAATAGATAGAGAAATCAAGTCCTTAGGAGAGAAACGTTTCTTGGGGGAAATGACGGAGAACCCATGTCCTGAAGCCCACTCTATATAAATAACACGTTTTCATCTAAATTCCAAAAAAAGTAGACTAGCCTAATAGTAGTAAGATTATGATGAAAATAACTAAAAGAGGGACTTCCCTGGTGGTGCAGTGGTTAAGATTCTGCACTCCCAATGCAGGGGGCCCAGGTTCGATCCCCGGTCAGTGAACTAGATACCACGTGCCGCAGCTAAGAGTTCTCATGCCACAACTAAGAGTTCACATGCCACAACTAAGGAGGCTGCATGCTGCAACTAAGATCCAGCACAACCAAAGAAAGAAAGAAAGAAAAGAAAGAATGAAAAGAAACTGAAAATACTGATAGTGTGGAATAGATGAATGAATCCTTTTTTCTTTAAAACTGGTTGCCCCATCAACCAAGAGTGTAAGACTCATTTCCCAGCTGAGACCAGTCCTCAGATCTGTGCTCCGTGTTTATACCTTCAGTCACCAAATACCACATGAGTGCCTATTCTATGCCAAGTTAAGTGCTTATATATATAAACTTGGATCCACTTCTGCATGAGGGCTTTGAGTATGAGTATGAGTATGGCTTTGAGTATGAGGTTAAGATGTGAACCTTTGTTTAAGAGGTAATAGCGAGTACAAAGGATGTCTGAGAAGGGTAATGACATGATCATAGTTGAGTTTTAGGAAGGGGAATCAGACATAAGTAGAATAGGCTGGAGGAGAAGAAATATGTAGGCAAGGTGATCAAGAGGAGGCCATCATAAGTCAGGTGAGGTGATGAGAATTTGACCTAAAGTAATGGCAGTATAGATGGAAAAAGAAGGTATTTGAGTCGGATTTGCTGAGCTAAATCTGGATGTTGATAAATACATTTGATATGGGGCCAAATGGAAAAATTACTTAGTCTTGATTCTTCTTTCATGACTGATTTCTGTTGCTGGGGGCAGAAGCAGGAATGGAGACAGGCTATTAGTTGAATATTTGCAACTAGAATAGAATGATATAATTAACTATGAGTTAACTGACAATTATAAAGTAATAGAATCTAATATCAACTGTCCAATTCACCATGGACATGAAAATAGCCAAAGCTTTTTCAGGAAAAACAAATGAACATCAAACATTCCTAATTAAACTCATGATGATAAATGGTCTTCGTCCCACTGCCACAAAATATACTTGAGTTTTCTCCTAAGGATCCCAACTTTAAAGGAAGTGACCCAACCAAACTAACTTATCATTGTACCTGGGAGATAAGTAAAATACTTTTTCTTATTTAAAGGAAACTTACTTTGCCACCATTGCCTCCTAAAGACTGTAGCATAATTCGACACTAAGGGAATAAACCCTGATACCATTTTCTTCCCCTCACAGACACAAAAGTGACAGAAAGAAGGGGAAATGTAGCATCATCCCTCAATAACTCTTCCTGAAAGCTAAAGCATAAATTCGTTCATTAGCCAAGTACATTAATGGGTCTTCAGACATGGAACAGTGTGATGGTTAACTGTATGTATCAACTGGACTCGGCCACAGGGTACTCAGATGTTTGGTTAAACATTATTCTGAGTCTTTCTGTGAGACCGTTTCTGAATGAGATTTTCATTTGAATCTGTAGCCTGAGTAAAGCGGATTGCCCTCTTCAGTACAGGCGGGCCTATCCAATCCACTGAAGGCTGAATGGAACAAAAAGACGGAGTAGGAGACAACTCACTCTCTGTCTTCAAACTGGGACCTTGGTCTTCCACTTCCTTCACACTCAGACTCAGACTTGGACTAGAACTCACACCATTGGCACTCCTGCTTCATAGGTCTTTGGAGTTAGACTGGAACTATACCATTACCTGTCCTGGGTCAACAACTTGCTGACTTTGTTTCCTCATCTGGAAAAGAAGGATTTTGAACTAGATGAACATAGAAATCTCTTCAGTTTGCTGAGGGTTCAAGACTCTTCAATCTGAGTGAAGGAAAAATAAAACATTTTCCTGAATGTAGAAAAAGACATCCCTGGAGAAAAATCTATTTCCAGCTTTTTGCTTCAGGCTTGGATGTTGAGAAATTTCTGCCAGAAATAAAAAGTACACAAACCTAGAGGGGCAGAATGGTGAAGATGTGTACAATCTGAAAAGTTAATGTATCAACATAGTAATTCCTCTCTGTGGGAAAACCACATGAATTCTGTGATAATCATTTGTGAAAGAAAGAAAAATACGTTGTGTTTCAGAGCAGAGTGAAAGGTTTTTAGCTCAGTAACATAAAAATCACTATTAGAGTAGGGGGAAAAATATGAATCCCAAAGCAACTATTAAAACAACGACAATAACAAATAATGATCCCTCCATAAATTTATTTTGATGCTTATACCTGTGTTCCATCTTTTGCCAAAACTGTAAGCAGCAAGATATGCAGACAGATGTAAGTTTTAAACTGTTTAACCCCAACTAGAAGTGAAGTTAGGCAACAGGCTCTGACTACAATGAAACTCCAATGAAACTGGTGCAGATCCCTCCTCTGTGATGTCATGGTTCTCTTCTCATCAGAGAATAATCAGAGAATAATCTCAAATTCCTCTGCAACGCCCTTTGTGTCTACAACTTTGGATGGGTTTTATATATTAAAAACACACAAGTGTGTTTCTCTTCCCATAAGAAATGATTGCATCATTCACAGGGTCCCCTCCCTGCCCCTGAAATAAAATAGCTTCCCTCTTCTCATTTCCACAGGTACAGAATGGCAGAAGAGGCTTCAGATAGCCTATAGAAAAAAAAAAAAAAAGAAACAATTGATCTTCTAGATGGAAAGAGCATCATAATAATCAACAATTAAACCATAAGATTAGAAGAGGGTAGATAATTTAATGGGATTCACGGGCAAAAGAGAACCTCCCATAAAAAGGAGAGCTTCCTGGGAGTTCTCTACCTATTTGGGATAGTTCTGTGGCAGGTGCTGTTTTCGTTCTGCTAAAAGCAAGGAGTGAAAGGTCGCGAACTAATGAATCCAATGAACTAATGAAACGAATGAAGCTCAGTTTAGAATCTGAGCTCTCTGGCTCCTAGGTTACTGCCACTCAGCCAGAGCCTCTGTATATTTGACCTGTGAGGGCACAAGGCAATTGCCAAGGCTCACAGGAGGGGAGAGGGCATTGGTTTAACCTACTGTCTTCTGAATGTAAGAGAATGTGTTCTTTGGTCAGAAAGAGAAGGAAGAGGATGGAGAAAGACACAGCAGGGAAGAGTGGGTAAAAATAATGACAAGCACTTCACAGTATTTACAATCTGCATGCTTCCCTATGCACTTTAGCATTTGCCATAATAGTTCTGTATTTCTAATATGCAATATTTTTTTTTGTCTGTGCCTGTGTGGCATTCAGGACCTTAGTTCCTCAACCAGGGATCAAACCTGCACCCCCTGCATTGGGGCGTAGATTCTTAACCACTGGATCTCTAGGGAAGTCCCAATATGCACTGTTATTGCACAGGACAAAATTAAGATTCTGAAAGTGTAAGTATTTTGTCCAAAGTTGAGTGGGAAATCACACACAAAATCTTTACTCCAAATCTTTGCTTTTTCTTTTTCTTGTTTTTCCCCCTTGAACACAGAACTTCCAGATTTTGTTTGGGGATCAATTTCTTCGTGGACGTTTAATGGCTAATTTTCTTAGATGCACAGATACACATTTTCCTGGACTCATAATTAAAGTCTTCTTTTTCTCAACCAGTTCTAACTCTACCATTGGAGAACTGAACCACTTGCTGGTTCTGCCCCTTCCTCCTCTAGCCTCGGTAGCAGAGCCCTGAAGTGTGCAGCACTGATAAAGATTTGGGAAGGTGTGTTTGTCCTTACGCCCTATGGAGGGATGTGTATCCCTATGAAAGGATCACTTCTAACCAGTTGGCTTGGATTTGAGATTCTAATTCCCAGAATAGGAGTTCCCTCATTTGTTTATCAATCATGCCTTGAAATAGCCTATTTTGTCCTTGGAGCCTCCAATGACAAATTTCCACCTCAGGGCACGATTTCACAATAATTATATAATTGCTCTATATCTTATCAACCTCCACCATGGATACAAGTTTATATTTTGGGCACAAACCTCCCTATGACTGGGTCCATGATGTCTATAATGTGATGTGCTGATAGCTACCTGCCTACTTGGATTTTTGCCGATTGCCAGTTATCAGCTCATTTGCCGATTATCTTATCAAATCATAAAAGAAATTGCTATTTATTGGGCACTTAAGTGCCTAGTACTGTGCTAAGCATTTTACCTGGATTATCCAAGTTGCTTCTTAAAATATCCCTGTAAGAGACAGGTATCACTGATCCCACTTAAACTTGAGCCAAAAAGACACTTCCTCAAACATGTGTGAAAGCAAAGAGATAATTTGTTCAAAACAACTTGGAAAGAGCATTTTATATGATGAAAGATAAGGGTCTATGTGTTTTAAATCCTTATAATACTGGTATAAAAACCATAAATCCTTAAATTGTCAATAAAATGAGTACTTGGTGATCACTTGCCCCTTAACCGTCCGGAAAAATTAGATTAGAATTAAGAAGTTAAGGGGGAAATTCCTTAGAGCCATGTTGTTTCACCTTGGCAAAGTGGTTGGAGAAAAAGGGACAATTAAACAGACACACGCACACACACACACACACACACACACACACACACACACACACACACACACATAGTGGTCTTCTCTGCTTAGGTAAACATGAAAGCCAAAAAACTATCAACAGTGACTTTTGAGATAATTGGGGCCTCTGTACTGAAATGCACTGGGAGTTCATCACACTAGTAGAAAAGGACAGAGTCCATGTACTATTATTTAACCACATTAATCATGATGATGAGATATGTTGTAAACTAATTCATGAATTTCATACTTAGACACTTTCAGTGTTGCATGGGGTAACGACTTTAAACAGTAACAGGTAAACTCCTTCCATGTTGGCTAAAATGAGTAAGTTCTGACTTTCCACAGAGGGGACCAGAGATCCTGGACACACCCAAACTTCTACACGCATACACCAGTAATGTGAAAATGAGATCCATCTATTATAACTTCAATGTTAAAGGCTTTATTTTTTATCCTCTACAAGGGCTTGACATCATTGCTCTTGACAATTATAAATTAAGCAGGGGCCTACGCTAGGCCTGCCTATGCATAGCATAGAATCCTGCCTATGGTAGGGAATCTAAACTCCCAGGAATTTCACTGTCCAGCCTGATGACACGTCTCCATACAAGCAAATATCAGGTTTTTTTTTTTTTTTTTTTTTTTTGGCCACGCTACATGGCATGCAGAAGCTTAGTTCCCCAACCAGGGATCAAACCCATGCACCCTGCCGTGGAAGTGGCGAGTCTTAACCACTGGACTGCCAGGGAAGTCCCCAAATATCACTTTTGAAGAGCATTTATTTCAGTCTTCTCACAATAGAAAACAGTGGGTATAGTTATCAATGGCTCCATGAGGGCAGGGGCTATATTGAAGTGTTACCACTATACCTTTATGATCTAGCAAAATACCTGGTACTTCATAAGGACTCCGAGAAAAATGACTATTCCAGGCCCTGAGATCTGCCACTAATTGCCCGTGTGGTTTTGGTCTAGTCATTTAATATAGCAAGGCGAGTTAGACTTCAAGGATGCTTACTGTCTTCTCCAACTCTGATATCTTACTAGTCTTTGACTGAATTCCCTGGGTGTTCACCAGTTTACTACAATGACGACAAGGAAAAACAGTGTTCCTCCCAAAGGCACTAAAATGAACTAATCCCTGTATCCCTTGCTCAACCAATCTGTGAGTCTTTCTCACTCAGTCTATCGTCTGCCAAAGGAACGCCCACTGATCATATTTTATAAAAGGATTCTCAAATCCAAGCAACATGGTCTCTTGCTCAGAGTTGGAAACATACTGATTTGATCTGATACTGTTCCTTTTTTGTTCTCAGAATTTAGTTCTCATGTGGACTTTTGTTAGCCAATTAAACCAATACCTCCTACACCTGTAATGTGTTTATAAAATACCTCTTCTCTCCACCACCAGGAGGCAGTGTTGAAGTAGCTCTAGGCTAAAGAAGGAGTCCGTAAGCCCAGGGCAGGTAGTGGAACTTGACTTCGCAAGCTTGGAGGTTTCCCCTAGACTTTCTGCTTCAAGAAATAAGAAAAATAATCCTAATAACCAACAGGTCTGTGCGATTGTGCTGGTAGATGTTCATCAAGACCTTGAAAACAGTACTGGAAGAGAATTGGGGGTGGTTTGAATTGAACTGGATTAAAGCTACCCTAGACTTTCTCTGGAGTGAGATCTGATGGTGAAGACAAATTTTCTGTAATTTAAGAAAAAAATATTAAAAATTAAATTGCAGGGCTTCCCTGGTGGCGCAGTGGTTGAGAGTCCGCCTGCCGATGCAGGGGACGAGGGTTCGTGCCCCGGTCCGGGAAGATCCCACAAGCCGCGGAGCGGCTGGGCCCGTGAGCCGTGGCCGCTGAGCCTGCGCGTCCGGAGCCTGTGCTCCGCAACGGGAGAGGCCACAATAGTGAGAGGCCCGCGTAACGCAAAAAAAAAAAAAAAATTAAAGTGCACTCCCTTTGCCCCAATAACTTTGAAGTGTTTCTCTGAAGAAGGAGATCGGGATAAAAATTTAACTTGAGAAAAATAGGAAACAGGTTGGGAATGATTAAATAAGGTATGGTACACCCCCAGGGGAACATCACGCAGCTTTTTAAAGTAACATTTTTACACGTAATGTTAGATGGATAAAAGACTGTAAAACAGCCCATGCAGTGAGATCCCCAGATTTTCTATGTGTATATTTTAAACCATTAAGATAACACTGTATACTGAGAGTTGTCTTGACTTGTATCTGGATAATGAGATTATGGTGATTAAAAGAAGTTTTATTGACTTTTCAAAAAAAGAAATAACCAACAGTTCTAAAAGATGCATAAACCTGTGGAAACCCATTTATTAAACGTATGCAGTTTATAATGCTATCATTTGGGGCGTTCCTGAAGTTTAATTTGCCACTTAGCCATCCAGAACAGTTCATCATCGTGCCACTGATTACTTCTCTGTTATTAGATATTGAATGATTCATCTGTTTTCTAAAGGATGTGGTAACTAAAGGATGTTCCTTCAGTTCTTTAGGAAATGCTTTATTTTTAAATAGAGCGTAAGTACTTAAGAAGGCCATAAGCTAGGAGAAACGGGAAGAAAAGAGTTTCCTTTAGTACTAGATGCATTGTACAGACGTACTGAAATCTCACAGCAGCGCTAGGAAATAAATATTACCGTTCCTATTTATAAAAGAGAAGTCTAAATCCAGACCTTATTTAAGGTCAGATAGATAATTAAGTGCCCAGGGTGCAAACTGGGGCCTGATTCAACAGCCTACTCTATCAAATGGCCTTGCGAATAAAAATAACAACATAAGTGAACTGTAAAGCACACCAAAATCCAGCAATGGTCTCTGGATTCAGTACTCTCATCTTCATCACGGTCTGGAGACTCATTACTCACGAACACAAAATCACCCCAGGCATTGTAAGGGGAGCGTCATTCGCTGCATGCTCTCGGACAGTGTTTTCATTTGCACTCCTTTTTATTATTATTATGGTCTTATTTGATATTAGCCTTACTAAGCCTCTTTTTTCCTGATGTGAAGGGCCACCCCAATTGCAGCCCCAAGTTGCCATCTCTGAAAAGTAAAAAACGAACAAACCAAAAAAATAAAGAATTCCAAGTTCTTATCTTACCGATTTCCAAAGCCTAAGCCCCAGGAAGAGAATTTAAAAAGGAACGACATTCACAGTCCTCACCGCAGGCCTCACACCCTGTCCTAAGCCCCACAGAGTTGAGAAAGATGACTCTGTCCAGGCTTGTGAGGGGTTTTTGTTAGTTCAATTTAGTCTTTTGTTGACCATCACCTATGCCCAGGTTTTCATATTGCAAGTGAAATGCCTGAATCTTCTGCATTCTAATAGAATTATTCTTCTCCTCAAAAGATAGAAAATACAGGTAAGGGAACACAGAAAAGAAAAAAAAAACTTCACCATCTCATGTGTATGTGGAATTTTACAAAGTGAATACAGAGGAGTGAAGAGTAGAACAGTGGTTACCAGGGGTGGGAAGGTGTTGGCCAAAAGGTACAAAGTTATGTAGGATGAATATGTCTGGAGATCGAATGTACAGCATGATGACTATGGTTAATTATGCTGTATTGAATTCTAAGAAAGTAGATTTCAGGTGTTCTTATAACACACACACACACACACACACACACACACACACAGACACATAGACACAAGGTAACTGGTCTATTAACTGGTCTGTGGTAATTATTTCACTCTATATCAAATAGTCATGGTATGCCTTATACACATACAATTTTTATTAAAAAATAAAAAAGTTAAATAAAAAGAAAACACAGGTAAGGGACCCCTGAACAGAGATATGATTAACAAGATCATCCCCACCCACAAGACTTCTGGCAACAAGAGAGACAAACAAAAGGAGTAATGTAATTAATTGCCAAGATAGCAAACATCCAAGTGTTAGAATGATTCACCTTAGCGGTGGTGTTCTTAGAAAGTATTAGTTGCTTAACAGACTCTTGTAGAATAATAAATAGAGCCATTGTTCTAGTTTTCCCTCTACAGTTTTTATTTGCTTAAGATGCATGGTGAAAAATGATCAGTGCTTACTAAAAATGAGGAGCTCTAGAATTCAGAAAGATTCGGTGACCTGCAAACGCACCATCAAGGAATTAACTGGAGTAGATCTTGAGTATTTGAACACTTCTTCCAAGAGGAGTGAAAAAGCAACCAGAAGACCTCAGAATAACAGAAAACCATGTCATTATCACAGTGTGATTTGGAGGAAGGAGATAGGGATGTAAAGCTCCCTCTCCACAGAGGGAGGGATTGAAGGAAAGAGAAAGAAAATGAATGGCCAAGGGAGGCAGGCTCAGCCCTGCTGTGAAACTCTTTACACTCAGCAGGTGAGCGATCATTTGTAATCACCTCCTCATTGATTTAGACAGTTTCCAGTGGCAATTTAGTGGGGGGAAACTCCTAGGTTTGGGAAGGGAAATTGGAGAAAAGCAAAGCACACACACACACACACACACACACACACACACACACACACACACACACACACACACACACACACACACCCCATTTGATGAAATGGCATTTGTATTGCACATCTTGATTTCAGAAAGCATAAAATGTGGAGTGGTGTCTTAAGATGAAAGAAATGCAGTCCACTGTTCACTTGTCTTTCCGACTCTCGCACACAGCCCTCCCTGTACCTCCCTCAGCTGTCATGAAAAGCACCAACATAAAAAGGCTGCCATCAAAGGTCAAATATTTTTAGATTGAAATTGAGCACTAAGAGGAGAACCCTAGACATTGTCTTTGGGGAAATTCCAGTCTTGGGGTATTTAATCAATAAAAATGCCTATGGTATTTTGTCTTGCTAGGATGGTTCATTCTCATTACACAGGGTCACCCCAGTTACTGTCAAATGAAACAGTCACCGGGGTGCCCCCATTTTAAAGGTTAGGAGGGTCCTGCATTACGATATAAAGGTTTCCATGGTATGGACATCCTTTGACACCTAGATTCTCCTGCATTTTAAAAGAGGACCTTCTTTTTTGCAGGTTGTTCACAGTTCAGCAACAGGTCACAGAATAATTGGCCATTCGTGTTTCCCAGCTAAGGGGCCAGTGGTGAATGTGGCTTCTAAGCCAACAGTAGGGCCCCAGCCTAAGCAAATTTGGCCTTAAAAGCAGGTCTTCAAAAAAAAAAGCACAAAAACTACTTCACGCTTGCCAAATACTCTAATGTAAACACTATTCCTTTTTGGAAAGCAAGATAGATCAGAAATAGATCAGAGCACTATTGCTTCTTTTAGTCTCAGTTCTGTCCTGTCAATGAACAGGAAAAAGAGAGGCTCACATCAGAATGTATTGACTGACCAGCCTATTCAGACACTAATGTCATTATCACAGGGATTATACAATAACAAAGGATGTAATCAGAAGTCTTTGGATATACATTTTTTATATAAAAATAAATTTATTTATGTATATAAACATTGATATATACACAAATTCACACTCCTTTGTAAATCACCATTTGTATGTGTTGATACACCTGGAAGAGATTTTAAAGGAAAAATGGGAAAACTATTATAAAAAGAAGTGTTCTTTTTCACAGATCACTCTGCGACCTAAATCATATACTATATTTCATCCAAAGAAGTATCTTTAAAAGCATTTGAAATGGAAAGGGAAAGAAACAAGCTTTCATTGAGACCAAATTATTTCCTTTTTCCCCCATTTTTAATTTTATATATTTAGCAGACATTTACATAGCATTTACTATGTACCAGGCACTATTCTGAGCACTGTAAATATTAACTTGTTTAATCTCCCAACAACCCTATGAAATAAGTATTATTATTACCCCTATTTAACAGTTGAGGACACCGAGTACAGAAAGGGCAAACAACTTGCCCAAGGTCACAGGGCTACTAGTGGTCAAGTTGGAATTTTAGCCCAGCATTCTGTCTGTGAAGTCTGAAGTCTACTCTTGACTGCTGCATCCCCAGGTGAAAATTAAGTTAATCTCACAAAAGTCTTCACAAATGAGGAAGCTAAGGCACAGGGAGTTTATATTTACTTCTCTATTTAATTCATTCCAAATTTGAACAAAAACGTGACAAGTTAGGACAATAGTGTTGCAGGAAGGGGGACCCCTTCCAGGGCCCGAGAGTGGGCTCTTGTCTAACACTCGGAAATGAATTGTCCGAGGAGACACACGTGCTGACAGTGCAAGAGACTGTATTGGGAAGGGGCGCCCGGGGGGAGAGCAGGAGCGTAAGGGAACCCAGGAGGACTGCTCTGCCACGTGGCTCGCAGTCTCGGGTTTTATGGGAATGGGGTTAGTTTCTGGGTTGTCTCTGGCCAATCATTCTGACTCAGGGTCCTTCCTGGTGGTGTGCGCAACCTCTCAGTCAAGATGGATTCCAGTCAGAAGGATATTCTGGGAGGTTGGGAGGACATGTGGACTGGCGTCTCCTCTCTCCTTTTGACCTTTCCCATATTCTTCCGGCTGGTGGTGGCTTGTTAGTTCCGTGTTCCTTACCAGGACCTCCTGCCGTTAAAATAACTCATGCAAATTGTTACTGTCTTTGCCTGGCCAGGGCGGGCGGTTTCAGTCAGTGTTTCCCCTAACAACAGTACTCACAAAGATAGTTTCGCATCAAATTTATTTTCTTTCTTTTAAATTTGACCCCAGCTCTCTTCAATATGCCTGTAGTCTCAACTGGCATTTCCCACGTGTACGGTGAGCCGCATGATTCCTTATGGGTATCATCAGATGCTCCTCCAAACCTTTGTGTTCACAGTTAGAACAGCTGAATCAGAGCCTCATTCCCAGTTAAGATTTTAAAAGCATGTTGAAAAGAGTAAACACACATTAACTACCAGTTCATTGTAAAGTGGTGCAAAAATTCCATTGGTAATAAAAGATTTTGTTAGGCACACATAGAATGCATCTGCTATATTATAGCTTGACTAGAATTTAGATAGACTCTCTGGAAGAACACACATATAAAGTTTGCTGTCATTCGACTGACTTTAAGCTAATAAGTAAGAAGAGGATGATGCTACCAAAGAGATATATTTGTAACATTAAAATAAGGAGACAATATTTTCATTCACACACACATATACATTGTTGAATTTCTAGAGGGAAGTTAAAGCAACAAAGATAAAATCTTCATGGCACTGACCCCGTGTTCATGATTGGCAATAGTGATCTGGGACCACGTTTCATTGTCTTCAATCTGTCCCCTCCTCAAACCCTACTGAGACCAGCATAGTTCGGGTTTTAACCTTTCTCAAGTTCCAATCTTGACCCCTCCCCTGTTTAATTTTTACACCAAGGATAGATTGATCTTTTTGGAACACATATAACTTCATGTCACTTTCTGCTTAGAATATTTCTGTGCTTTCTTAGTATCTTGACAACCAAGTCGTAACTCCTTAGAGGAGTATTTGGGCTTTCTACCACTTTATTCCTACCCAACCTCTTACGATTCCCCAAAGCATTCTTTCACACATATATGCGTTGCCATGTACCATTCCCTTACCTTGGACATGGTACCCACCTTCTGCCTTCACCCAATTGTCCGGCCAATTCCCTGTCATCCTTCAAATATCATCTCAAGTGTACTCTGAAGACTTTTTCTGATCTCCCTCCTTGTCTGGCTTAGATGACTCTCTGAAACATCTCATAGCACCATGCTCTTACCTCTATAATTCAGCGAATTATTTGTTCTTTTGGAAAATTTTTTTAAAATAAATTATTCATTTACTTTTGGTTGCATTGGGTCTTCATTGCTGCATGTGGGCTTTCTCTAGTTGCAGCGAGAAGGACTACTCTTCATTGTAGTATGCAGTCTTCTCACTGTGGTGGCTTCTCTTGTTGCAGAGCACACAGGCTCTAGGCACATGGGCTTCAGCAGTTGTGGCTCACGGGCTCTAGAGCGCAGGCTCAGTAGTTGTGATGCGTGGGCTTAGTTGCTCCACAGCATGTGGGATCTTCCCAGACCAGGGCTCGAACCCGTGTCCCCTGCATTGGCAGGCGGATTCTTAACCACTGTGCCACCAGAGAAGTCCCTGGAAACTACTAAAAACCTACAATTATGTGACTAAGTGTCTGTGCTCTCCCAATAAATGTGAACACTTGGAAGGCAGACAGAATTTAAAGTTTTTATCTTTCAATACCCAGCAACTGGCAGAGTGCCTGACACACTGATCACTAAGTGCTGAAAAAATGGCTAAATTTCTAGACGCCACATATACATAAGAAAATGTTATACAACCAAAGAAACACATTGAATTATATATAATATGCTATTTAAGGTTGTTGAGGGGGAACAGTTTACTTATAACAGTTACTGTGAGCAAGTAACATACACAGCAATAACATACTCCTTTTTGATATTAGTATTCACAAGTATCCAGAATAAATAAAAACTTAAATGTGTGTACATCTAAAACTGCATTAATAACATATGAATAAATTATTACAAATCTCAAAATACTTAGTGATTTTCTCCCAGAAGTTCCATTCCTCTTCTGCATTACATATTTAAGTACTTTCAAGGACATTCATTTTTTTATAGACTTGATTTTTTTAGAGCAGTTTAGGTTCACAGGAGAATTGAGCAGAAGACTTCCCATGCAGGGGACCTTCAAGATGGCGGAGGAGTAAGATGCGGAGATCACCTTCCTCCCTACAAACACATCAAAAATACACCTACACGTGGAACAACTCCTACTGAACACCTGCTGAACGCTGGCAGAAGACCTCAGAGCTCCCAAAAGGCAAGAAACTCCCCCACGTACCTGGGTAGGGCAAAAGAAAAAACAGAGACAAAGGAATAAGGATGGGACCTGCACCTCTGGGAGGGAGCTGTAAAAGAGGAAAAGTTTCCACACACTAAGAAGCCCCTTCACTGGCAGAGAGGGGACATGGGCAGGGAGGAAGCTTTGGAGCCGCGGAGGAGAGCGCGGCAACAGGGGTGCGGAGGGCAAAGTGGAGAGATTCCTGCACAGAGGATCACTGCCGACCAACACTCACCAGCCTGAGAGGCTTTTCTGCTCACCCGCGGGGGCGGGTGGGGGCTGGGAGCTGAGGCTTGGGCTTCAGAGGTCAGACCCCAGGGAGAGGACTGGGGTTGGCTGCGTGAACACAGCCTAAAGGGGGCTAGTGCACCACGGCTAGCCGGGAGGGAGTCCAGGAAAAACTCTGGACCTGCTAAGAGGCAAGAGACCATTGTTTCGGGGTGCATGAGGAGAGGCGATTCCTTCCCTGTCTGCCCACAGAAGGCAGAGCACTACCTGAACAAACTCCAGAGACTGGAGCGAGCCGTGGCTATCAGTTCGGACACCAGAGACAGGCGTGAAGTGCTAAGGCTGCTATTGCGTCCACCAGGAACTGTGTGCAAGCACAGGTCACAATTCACACGCGCCCCCCCACCCCCCGCCCCGGGAGTCTGTGCAGCCCACCACTGCCAAGGTCCCATCGTCCAGGGACAACTTCCCCAGGAGAACACACGGCGTGTCTCAGGCTGTTGCAACATCATGCCGGCCTCTGCCACTGCAGGCTCATACCGCATTCCAGTTATAACTACCCCTCCCTCGCCCGCCCTGAGTGAGCCAGAGTCCCCTAATCAGCCACTGCTTTAACCCCGTCCAGTCTGGGTGAGAACAGATGTCTGAAGGCGACACACATGCAGAGGAGGAGCCGAAACCAAAGCTGAACCCCAGGAGCTGTGCGAACAAAGAAGAGAAAGGGAAATTTCTCCATGAAGCCACAGGAACAGCGGATTGAATCCCCACGATCAACTTGAGGTACCCTGTATCTGTGGAATACCTCAGTAGACAATGAATCAACCCAAAATTGAGGTGGTGGACGTTGGGAGCAACTGTAGACTTGGGGTTTGCTGTCTGCGACTGGATTCTTTCTATTTTTTTATGTTTATCTTAGTATAGTTTTTAGCGATTGTTATCGTTGGTGGATCTGTTTATTGGTTTGATGGCTCTCTTCTTTTTTTTTACTTATTACTTTTTGATTATTTATTTTAATTTTTTTCTATTTTAATTATGTTGTTGTATTTATTTTTATTTATTTTATTTTTCATTTTTTCTCTTTCTTTTTTTCTCCCTTTTCTTCTGAGCCATGTGGCTGACAGGGTCTTGGTGCTCCGGCCTGGTGTCAGGTCTGAGGGCCTGAGCTGGGAGAGACAAGTTAAGGACACTAGACCACCAGAGAGCTCCTGGCCCCATATAATATCAATTGAGGAGAGCTCTCCCAGTGATTTCCTCCTCAATGCTAGGACCCAGCTCCACCCAACAGCCAGCAAGATAGAGTGCCAGATGCCCCATGCCAAACAATTAGCAAAACAGGAAAACAACCCCACCCATTAGCAGAGAGGCTGCCTAAAATCGTAATAAGCTCACAGATAACCCAAAACGCACCACTGGACACAGCCCTGTCCACCAGAAAGACAAGATCCAGCCCCACCCACAAGAACACAGGCACCCATCCCCTCAACCAGGAAGCCTACACGACCAACTGGACCAATCTTACCCATTGGGGACAGACACCAAAAACAAAGGGAGCTACAAACCTGCAGCCTGCAAAAAGGAGATCCCAAACACAGGAAGCAAAATGAGAAGACAGAGAAACACACAGCAGATGAAGGAGCAAGGTAAAACACCCATCAGTGCTTTCTCTTCAACTGTATTTTCTTGTAGTATGTCTTGCAAGTTTTTCCTTTATATCTGAACTTGATATATTGGGTAAAATAAATTGCTGAAAATAAGCCATAATTAGTGATGGTAAGGTGTTGAGGGAGGGAACACAGTCTACAGTCTAATGATTAGGTCTCAATATTTTAGTGGGCCAGTGCCCTTGACCTGTGAACTTCACACATGCTTCTCAGTTTCTCCTCCCTCTTAGGTGGTACAGGATGACTAGAGTGGGCCAAAGTATGGCATTTCCCTTTCCCCCATGTGGAAGGTTAGCAGTTGGGTATTTTCTTCCCCCAGTTCAGTTAGGCTCTGATAAAACCCCAGCATGTTAGGCTCCGCTTAAATAGTTTCTACTGAAGGCAGACCATGTTAAGAAGAATAGATTGCTCTGAAATCTTTCAAGATGGTTCCTTTTCCCCTTCCAGAGCAAAAGAGGATTTTTCTCTGATATTTTCTGTGAGAGCCTGATAGAACTCTGAAGGTACAACTCGCAAAAGTGTGTGGCTCTCCTGATGACTCAGTCTCCCTGGAGTTGTGTCTCAGACTTGTCCACACTGAGCCTCCAGCAATTCATCAACCACAGTTGAGGTTTCCCTACCCTGGCCCTGGTTCCTGCAAAGATTTCTACTGAAGTCTCTGCTGTATTTACCTGTTGGTGTCTCCAATTTGGGGACAATATTTTGCACTGTGACCTCATTTTTCTAAGAAAAGTTGTTAAGTTTTCATTTTGTTTAGTTTTTTACTTATTGCTCGGATTATCTTTTTAAAAATGATTTTAATTGAAAAGCAAAAAAAATTTATAACAATTCCAAGGATCGCTACCTTTCAAAGCAGCAATGTTTGAAAGTTCTTGGCAACAACTTAAGTGGAGTTGTCATTTTAAAAGTTGACTGAGTTAATGATACACTACTATATGCAATTATAAATTCTCTAGATGTGTGTTTATTTAGTCTCTATTTTCCATATTAGACTGTAAGCACCCTAAATGGTGCCAGAACTTCTTGCTATAATCAGTCAGCACAAAGCAAATATGACAGAAACTGTTTTAAAAAATTCTTCTTTCAGCTTCAACTTCTGAAGAGCATGGAGTAATTCATGGAAGACCAACTTATGCTCCGTAACACCAAAAAAACCAGATAAATGTATACATTTGAAAATATCAGAGATCTGCAGAAACATCCAGAGGAGAAAACACCTTTCAGAGGTGAGCTAGTGACCTCTACTCTCCCTGGAGCATTTGCTGATCTTAGAATACACTACAGCGTAGAAAACTGAGCTTGTCCTGAGAAAGGTCCTACTGAGGGACAGAGAAATCAGGACAGCTCTGGGGAGTTGCAAGTAACAGAAATGCCAAACCTGGAGAACTAAAGGACATGAAACATAGAGCCTGTCTCCTCCTGAAGACATTGGTCAAGTATTGCAATTATGTATTCAGGAGAACAAAAATATAAGTCAAACACCTCTCAAAGACAGAATAAAAATTCCTATTATCTCTCATGTTTAATAAGAAATAGATATTCCAGGCTTTGCCAGTTAATTCTTCTAAAAATTCAAGGAAGAACTAATACTACTTTTACACAAAATCCTTCAGATAATGGAAACAGAGACATCACTTCTGAGCAATTTTTTAAAGCCAGGATAATCTTTATACCAAACATAGCAAAAGAATCACATCAAACAAAAATTACAGGCCAATCTCTCTTATAAATATTAATATAAAAGTCCTAAAGAAAATATTAGCAGATCGAGCTCAGTGATATAAAAAAAGTATAATATTTTCTATCCAAATGTCTTCAATAGGAGAATGGATAAGTTGAGGCATGTTCACACATTGAGAATACTATACAGCTGTGAGCATAAAAGTACTAGAACCACATAACAAATAAAATGTTGAATTAAGAAAAAGTCAATCACAAAAGAGTGTACACTATATTGTCCATTTATGTAATGTTCATGAGCAATACTAATCTAATGATAGAGGTTAGGATATGCCTAACCTGTGGGAAGGTAGTGACTACATGGCGGTATGGGTGTTTCTTCTGGGAAGTAGGTGACATTCTGTTTCTTGACCTGAGAATTACATTTATGGTGTGTTCACTTTTAAACCCGCTGTAGGGAATTCTCTGGCAGTCCAGTGGTTAGGACTCCACGCTTCCACTGCAGGGGACACGGGTTCGATTCCTGGTCGGGACACGGGTTCGATTCCTGTTCAGGAAATGAAGATCTCACAAGCTGCGTGGCATGGTCAAAAAAAAAAAAAAAAAGTCATCCAGCCTTAATAAATAAATAAACCAACTCTAGACTTAGGTTTTATAAGTTGTTCTGTATGTATATTATCCTTCAATAAGTAGTTTGATTTTCCTTCTAATTCTTTTTTTACCCAGCTTCTTCTACTGCCAGTAAACACCCAGTATATATATACTTTTCCTTTTAGGTTCATTTTGAAACTTCTTTTCTAAAATTCGGCATTAAAGATACTCAGATTCATTCTCTGCACCCGCTGATGTAGGTATGAATTTGGCTCTGCCATCACTATTTAGCCATTTTAAACTTATTCCCCAAGGTCTGTTCTCTTATCTCCTTCCAACTCCCTCAGAAAACTGTTCGTGACGTTGCACTCTAGACAGTTGCACAACCCCTTTATTGTCAGCTCTGGAATGAAGCTTTATGCATCACTGGCTCTGTGCATGCATTGTGAGGTGGAATTAATATTCTCTGTGTTGTTTAGTCTATATCTCATTGGCTAGCTGCCTAGAATGACTAAGGAAACTGCCTGAAAATTTACCCCTTCCTCCTCAAAAGAAAAAAAAAGAAAGAAAGAAAAGGCAAACTCTGGAATGACTTTTACGGGAGGGAAACTTAATAAATGATTTTAAAAATAAACTGAAAGGAGAAAAAGGAGTTCTCATACTAGTAGGGTACTGATTGCGCAAAAGAAAAGTACTTCATTCAGACACAGCTGTAGTCAGGCCAAATTGTCACCACGCTCCGGAGATTTACAAGTTGAGAGGTGATATTCACAGACAAAGCTTGCATCACTTCAAATCTTAATGCAAAGTTAATTGCATACCTGGGTTATGTTCTACAGCGTCTCAAATAATATTGATGATACTAATGATATTACTGAAAACGGCTCTCTGGAAATTCATGAATACACCTCTAATTAAGCTGAGTTTTTTAACAACTTTGATCCTACTATACACTGCAAAATAGTTCACTGTAAATTAAATTGAAGCCTTGTGTGTGTGTGTGCCCGTGTATGTCTGCCTGTGTGTGCAAACTCAATTATTAAATGTCAAGGGGAAGGATTAAAATGTATAATTTTTCCCAATAAATTGTTTTTAATAATTCCAACAACTGAGAAGCAAGAATTCCCTTTTAAGCTGAAGTCCTATATAATTTTCAGTGCCCTAAATTTTCTTCCTTTAAGAGGTGAATTTTAAAATCCTATATTCAGTACAGCTTTTAGGAGAAAAGAACCCTCCTTGATGTTTGGAATGACATGACACATGTTTTTAGCATAGTGCACTGTGATTATTAGCTGTAGTTTTGTTGTTTGAATTCGTACCGTTATCTACCAGATGCTCAGGGACACGTTTAGAATAAAGTCATGGATGCAACAAGCTTTAGATCTTAGTGTGAGCTGTTTTAAAGACAGGTGAAGCTTAGGAAGCATACAGCTTAAAGGAAGAAAATAACATTAGAACTGCAGGTGTAGCAGAGAAATAATTGCCTACTTTTTCACACTGACGGGCGTTTAGGTTTATAAAAACACCAATGCTGGAAAGAGATATTTCCCTCAGACTAAACCTAAACATCTCAGACATTAAACACCATGAATTCCCTGCTCACTGAGGTAAGATGTTGGATATACCATGTGGTCCCTATGAAACTATCGTGACGAGTCATGGCCTTTCCTCTCTTGAGCTAGCCCTCCTGACTTTCCAATCTGACTTCCCATGTCAATTGATGGCTTATTCAATACTTTCCCGATCCTGGAACACTTTGTTCTCTGCTGGCTTATTTCCTCTGGCTCTCCGGTTGGTGTTGGATCCCATACAGAGAGGATCTCCATCATTGTCTCCTTACCCCGGAGGCCACCCTACCCGTTGAGAGTGGGTCCATGTCCTTCTCTCCATTTAGAAACACCTTCCCGGCCTGCTGCCCTCCCTGCTTTTTGCAGCCTAGTCTTCCTTTGTGGCCTCTTGGACACAATGAGAAACAATGTTATCCAACATTTTTTCCGATGCCAGTTTGCCTGCACGAAAATCCAGGTCCCTCTATGCATTACAACTTCACGCACGTTACTTAACCTCTGTATCTCTCTGCCTTATCTTCCTCATCTGTAAATTGAGGCTAATAATATATATCTTGGAGTTTCTTGTGGAGTCAATAAAACAATGCAGGCAAAGGGCTGAGAATTGTGTTGGGTGTATAGCAAGTAGCCAGTGAATATTGTTCTTAATTGTATGATCACCTTGGTCAATAACCCAGGAACACCCAAGCTTGAACTCTGTGAATATAATGACAGCTGGTTCTTCTTTTGCCCTACCCAGGTACGTGGGGAGTTTCTTGCCTTTTGGGAGGTCTGAGGTCTTCTGCCAGCCTTCAGTAGGTGTTCTGTAGGAGTTGTTCCACGTGTAGATGTATTTCTGGTGTATCTGTGGGGAGGAAGGTGATCTCCGTGTCTTACTCTTCCGCCATCTTCAAGGTCCCCCCCGAGCTGGTTCTTAATATAGACCATATGTTTATATAAGACCAGTAAAAATCACTTCAGGAAAATTAAGGAGCAAGGTGATATGGAGAGAAGGTTTAGCAAGAACCAGAGTGGCCAAGTTCTCAGAGAGGGCAAGAAGGGGAATAAAAGCTGATCCTGACGGCTTTCTATTCTCTTCAATATCAGCAAAACTAGTATTAAAATCAAGCAATACTCAGGGTTTCTTCTCAGGAGTGGATGGCACAGTGGGAAAAGGAGAAGCTATAGAGTCAGTGGGACCAGGACCTCAGTCAAGTTTCTTGCCTACTCTGTGACAGTTAAGATAAAACAAAATAAAAAAATCATTTTGGGAGATTATTCAGAGAATTATCTGTAATAACTCAAAAGAAATACTCCTGTCCTATATACCTCCATCCCATTCAACATTCATTAACCCCCAGAATCTAATCTTATAGGTTCACTGGGATTAGTCTCTCCTTCTTATACCCTGGGGTTTCCACTGTTATCCTGTTAACAGGAATTGTTTTAGAGAGAAGGTTTCAAGCCATGCTAATGCGTTTAAATTCCCTAACTTTTGGAAAGGAGGCAGCCACTTTCCCACTGTGATAGCGAAGCGCTTGTCATCATTTTGCCACCATGGTGGTGCTAGGCAGAGGCAGATGGGCTGCCTGAAAAGCAGTAACTGAGACAACAGTTCAGCTGAGAAAGGCAGGGAGAGACAGAGCCCTGGTGACACTTGTAAAGTTAATTAAACAAGCAGGCCATTAAGCTGGGGTGGCTCTAATGCCTTGGTGACCTATGTAAGCAAACCAGTAGCTAAGCATAGAAATGCCTCAAGGTTATAAAATCAAAATGCTAAGGACAACCAGTCACAAACAGCCAAACAAGCTTTAAGCTATAGCCAATCAAGTAATGTCCTTTCTTTGCTGCCACACTTTCTCTACATACGTCTTCTCCCTGCTTCTTGTCACTGAGCGCTCCTAACCACTTGTGGTTTGGTGCTGCCCAATTGGAATCGATTTTTGCTCCAATAAGCTCTTAAAAGGTTTAATATGCTTCCGTTTATCTTTGAACACATTGGTTGAGTCTTTTGATGTAACAGTAAATGAAGAAAGCCACGGCTGAAATTTGCCAGTACAGGAGCCAGAAAATTTCTCTTTCCTTAAACAATTTTTAATTGGATTTTGTCTTTTTCACTCAAAGAGTGTTGCCTAATACAAAGACCTACTGATAAAGATGTGAAGTTTCCTTGCTTGCTCTCTAAGCCTAGTTATCACATCTCTCTGAAGTTTACAGGATTCCCATAGTAATAAAGCTCTTTTCCTCTTCCGTGGCCGCTGATTTATTCAGAAGTCATACCCCGTAACTACCCCATAATTACACCACCTCCTCCTGCTTATTTCCAGGTCTAGGCTAAGAAGACTTTGCTCACAAAAAGCACTGGAGATGGTGCAGGAAGGGAGGAGTGCTGCAGGGAGTCTGATCTAGATCAAATATATACTTCTCATCAGTGCCTTAAAAGTTCACTATCACCTAGATCTCCTCTTTTATCTCTGCTATTCCCTCCCAAAACATAGGTGCTTCAGTACAGTGTGCAAATGAGTAAGATTCGCTCAGTAACAGGAGCCAGCATCCTACAGTGTTGTTTTTTCTAATTTCATTTTATTTATTTATTTATACAGAAGGTTCTTATTAGTCATCTAGTTTATACATATTAGTGTATATATGTCAATCCCAATCTCCCAAACCCTACAGTGTTGTATGTAGATGTTCTCCTAATGGCATCTGAGAAATAACTTAGAGTAGCAAGAATATGTTCTTGAACATGAAAAGAAAAGAAAAGAAATGAAATGAAAAGCAAAACAAACAAATGAAAGCAGCAACCTAATCATTTGAATTAGAATTTATGCTCTGAAGAGTTGATAAGTTTTGGAAAATCATAAGGAATGTGTTTCAGAACAAGGATATCAAAATAGATTTTGCTGAATTTTTTCTATATCATAGAAGTTAGGTTCACATTCTAACTCCACAGCTTTACAGCTAGATGACCTAGAACGTGTCCTAGGCATCAGTTCAACATATGGTCTAGCATGCACCTGTGGACTTAGGGCATTGCACTTAGAAGGTTGTAAATTAGTACATTTAGTAAATTTGTATATATTTTCATGAGTGAAAGTATAAATGGATTCTTAGGATGATTACTGTCTCCTGAAAAATCATTTCCCTTCTCATTTTTTTCCACGTGTCACAAGGTCTACTGTTTCCCAAGTAGATTTTCCTAATCACAACTATTTAAGCTGCCAGGACAATCCCTGACCCACTTTTCTGGTTTAATCTATTCTTATGACATAGACATCTATCCAGAGGTATTCTGACAAAAAGCATAACTTTATCATAAAGTTGATGATATATATCTTCTACCTTTTAGCTCTATTTTAGTTTAAAAAAACATTATGTGTACACGTATCATAATTGACAAAGCATGGCATATAACATGACTCTGATTTCATTGTAGCTAATCTCGATCAACTTCTTTCCTTTCTGGATTTATCAAGAAATATGTGGCACTCTGACATCACATGTAAAGGCGAAATTCCTGGCCCCTTTCATCACTAGTGAGGAGAAATGTGCATAAAAAGATATTTGCAAAATTTTCACAAAGAAGAGCTTTAACAGGACATGATACCAGATAGGATATATGTACCATTTTCTATGTGACCCAAATAACCTACTTCTTTTTCACTTAGAAAATGATCAGTTTTAAAATTCATGTCTTTTCTTATGCTTGTATATACTTTTCTTCTGTCATCCAGCCCCAATTTTCTAAAATGCTAGAATATATCTTCCATTTTTACGCAAAGTATGCTTACTGTAAAAGTGACAGGAAAGAGTCAAGATGCTTTGAGTACCTGTTTAATTCAATGGTTATATTTTTAAAGTATTGGAAAGGATTCTTTTTTAAAAGTCTGTTAAAGATGCTCATAATGGTTTGGGTCCCGATATTGCCACCTAATCCATTGTATAAAATCTAAATCTATTGTATAATCGAATGTGTAACACTAAACAAGTCAATTTGTTTCTTTGGCCCTCTGTTTCCCGACGTAGTAAATGAAGTACTTCTGAAATTTTCCTCTAGCGCTCTCTCTCTCTGAGCCAGAAATTTAGAAAAAAAAATTGTACTCTATTTTTTTTTTTTTTTTTTTTTTTTTTTTTTTTGCACTACGCGGGCCTCTCACTGCTGCGGCCTCTCCCGTTGCAGAGCACAGGCTCCGGACGCGCAGGCTCAGCGGCCATGGCTCACGGGCCCAGCCGCTCCGCAGCAGGTGGGATCTTCCCGGACCGGGCCACGAACCCGCGTCCCCTGCATCAGCAGGCGGATTCTCAACCACTGCGCCACCAGGGAAGCCCTGTACTCTATTTTTAATTGGTCGTTTAAAAAAATACAGGCCATTTTCTTTGACCCTAATTAATCTTACTAATTAAAAAAAATCAATCTAACCTAAAGTAATAATCCAAATGAAACCATATTTCTTTAAAAAACACCCTCAAAATAAGCAAGGAGTATATGTCTGGGGAAAGGGGGATAGTTAATTAAATTAGTTGCATCCTCAATGGGATATTGTTGCCTGTGCTGAGTCTAGTCCAAAAAATCATTTCCAAAATCAATGTCAGGGATCTTTTCCCTATTTCATCTAGGAGTTTTAAGGAAGGAAATTTTTTTCTGGCCACGTCCCACAGCTTGCAGATTCTTAGTTCCCTGACCAGGGATTGAACCTGTGCCCTCGGCAGTGAAAGCGTGGAGTCCTAACCACTGGACCACCAGGGAATTCCAGTCCAAGATGGCTCTTTTCCTTTTAATATTTATTTATTTGGTTGTGTTGGGTCTTCGTTGCCACAGGCGGGCTCCTTAGTTGCAGCATGCATGTGGGATCTATTTCCCTGACCAGGGATCGAACCCAGGCCCCGTGCTTTGGGGCCGTGGAGTCTTAACCACTGCACCACCAGGGAAGTCCCCAAGATAGTTCTTGAGCACATAGCCAGCACACCTGCATTCTAGGCTGTCTCATGGAGGAATGTGAAAGGGTACAAAGAAAACTTCTCCCAGCTGAGTCAGCTTCCTTTAAGCAGCTTTCTGGAGGTGCCAAAGAGTGCTGACACTCACATTTCATTGGCCTGGAATTAGTCATATGTCCACACCTAGCTGCAAAGGATGATGGGAAGTATATTATTCCAGTGTGTACAGTGTTATTGCAAATAAAATCAGGGTTCTGTTACTGAGAAGAAGGGGAGCATGGATATTGTTTAGTGATGGACATTCTTTGCCACAAATACAGTGTGTTGTAGGTTTTCAGATGAGGGGTCATAGACCCACATTTAGGAGGCTAGAGAAAGATGATAAGAGAAAATGATTTCTGCCCCCTTTCCAGTGTGCCCTGATTTAGAATTACATGTGTATTTCCATGTGTATTACATGTGTATTTTCCTGTATTTCCACTGCACTGTGAGCCCTGAGACAGCTGGCACTCTGTCTTCTTTGCATTTATAACCTCTGATAGGAGAGCTTTTTACAGAGCAGATCTTCAATATATTTTTGGTGAATTGAGATAAAGGTGATGAAGTTTTTGAGGAGGAAGTGGGGGGAAATTGTGTCAGCTTTGCTAGAACTTTCACTATCTTTCATCTTAACAAAAATTACCTCAGGCTTTATATCACAAAGGCAGATTACATTAATAATTTGTTAGCACAGTTGTAATTTTGTAACCCTTCAAAGGTCCTCTTACTAATGGCTGATCCACTTTTTAGTCATCTCAATGAGCAGAACTTCCTTCTTTCCCTCATGTCCACCCTCATTCCCTCCCCGGAGGTCCAAACTTGGCCAGGAGCCTGAAAGATAGGCCAACTTCAGAATCAGCAGAGATCATAGGTTTTTTGTAGTTAAGGAGCAGTGATTCAAGGTTGCAGAGAGCATGACTTGTATCCTTTCACAGGACATAGCTCTTGGAATAGGTATGACTATAAAACCAACATTTGGACACAGATCATTGCCATAACTGATTCCCAGATGAATCATATTAGCTATTTCCGGATTTATGGGGTTATCTAAAGTTGAACATGGCAACTGTTAACTTACAAAGTCTAAAACCCAAACTAAGACAAATCCTGACAACCAGGGGAAATTTAAGAGCAGCGGCTAACACACCTTCTCTTATTTCATTCCATTTGTTTTAACTGGTTTGAGATTATACAAAGAAAGAATGACTCTGTGAGATGACTACTGATTTACCCAGAAATGAAACCTAAGCTCTAACAGCTAGTTACCTTCCTGTTTGGTTTCATGTTCTCTTACTAAGAAATGCCTGTCTGTGCACATGTTCATTACAGTAAAGTTGATGGAAACTTGGCTGCCACGTCTAGACAATGGCTGAGCCTGAATCTGGTTGAAGACCTGGTACCGATTGAACCTAGATTATATCTTGACCCTCTGAATGGCCTCTTCCCACTTCCTAATTCTGAGACAGCCTGATATAGGCATGCCGCCAGTTGCTTCAACTTGGGCATTTCTGCATTATCGGTTGGGTGTGGAGGAGAGGAAGCAGACTGCACCCCCTTCAGATTCAGCCTGGTAGATCTGAAGAGTCACGTTGGAATGCGGATTTCCGAGCAGCCTTAAGATGTGCTCTTAAGGGCTTTTCGACAGATGAGCTTCTTAGAACTTTCTCTTATCTCTTAGGAAAAAGAGATAATTTTCTCTGTTCTGTTTCCAGTTTTCACATGTGATGATTTGTGAGGTAGCTATAAAGCCCCAAGCTCCTACTTACTGTTTAGGACAGTAGAGCTATCAAACAGGGCAAATTGATAAGCTCACGAAGTTAGGTTACTTAGAGATAACCAGGAGCTTTTCCTTCACCTCTTCAGCCTGAGAGAAGCACTTTAAGCACAGTGCCTCAAGGGAAGAAGGAGAAAAACTACCTTTGCAAACAGGAAAATGCTCCTTTATTTACTTAAATCTTCTTAAGAAATCACAGGTCCAGAACCTGAAATCCAAAACTCCCAGTCAGTTGAGAGGTTCCATCCCGTGGGAACTGGAATATGACACCTAAGAGTCAGAGCATCACAGAGTCGTGACAAACCTTAGATTTCAAATCCAACATGCTTGTGTTACGATGAAACAGACATAGGTAAAGTTCGAGGTTTAAAACCTAATCCAAGTACAATGATGTATTCACAAACAGAGTACAAGGATAGAGATCGGACACCTGTCTCAGTATCTCAGTAAACTCAGTTTATTGCCACCTGTAGCACCTATATCTGCATGGTAACCAAAACATAATTTATTTGCTTTTGACTAGAATTACCTCAGCTCAGTGTGGGCCACTGAGCCACTGGGCCACTCAGTGTGAGCTGAGGTAATTTTTTTTCTTTTTATTCAATTAGTTGCCATTTGTTGGGGCTTTAGGAACCTGAGATAAACACTTTTTAAAATTTATTTATTTTTGGCTGCGTTGGGTCCTTGTTGCTGCGCGCGGGCTCCCTTTTTAGTTGCAGCGAGCAGGGGCCACTCTTTGCCGTGACGCACAGGCCTCTCATCAAAGTGGCCTCTCCTGTTACAGAGCACGGACCCCAGGCACGTGGGCCTCCGCAGTTGTGGTACGCAGGCTCTAGAGCACAGGCCCAGCAGTTGTGGCGCACGGGCCCAGCTGCCCCTTGGCATGTGGGATCCTCCTGGACCAGGGTCCAAATCTGTGTCCCCTGCATTGGCAGGCAGATTCCCAACCGCTGTGTCACCAGGGAGCATGGTTAAATGAAATAATAGTGTCTAATGCATGCAAGATGGCCTAGTGGAAAGAGTATGAATTTAATTCTTTTTTATTTTTTTAAAAATTTTATCTATTTTTGGCTGTGTTGGGTCCTCACTGCTGCATGCGGGCTTTCTCCAGTTGCGGCGAGCGGGGGCAACTCTTCGATGCGGTGTGCGGGCTTCTCATTGTGGTGGCTTCTCTCGTTGTGGAGCATGGGCTCTAGGCATGTGGGCTTCAGTAGTTGTGGCACGTGGGTTCAGTAGTTGTGGCTCACGGGCTCTAGAGCGCAGGCTCAGTAGTTGTGGGGCACGGGCTTAGCTGCTCCGTGGCATGTGGGATCTTCCCGGACCAGGGATCAAACCTGTGTCCCCTGCATTGGCTGGCGGATTCTTACCACTGAGCCACCAGGGAGTCTCTATGAGTTTAATTCTGGCTCTATTCATCTTCCGGTAAACTGGACAAGTTACTTAAATTCTCTGGGCCAGCTTTTTCATCTATAAAACAGAGATAATTCTCACCTTGTAGGCTTGACAAAAGGATTCCAGATAATGTATGGAAAAGATCCAACATGGGGTTTGGCACTGTCTGTGTTAAATAAATAGTCATTAATATTATCAGTGTCAGTAGTAAATATCTGGAAGACAAACTGCCAACTTGAAGTTGAGCGTGCAGCTCATTGAATCATCTCTACAGATAGTCAAGCTACTCATTGCCAGCTTTTGCAGGGAAACTTCTTTTCTGTGTATAAGAAATCCTAACTTTTCCATCTGGGAACTCATGTTGAAGCTTCCACTTAAGTTCTTGGTTCCTCCAAGGAAGTGCCCCTCAAATCTTCTTGTCCTGAATTGTGCTGTGTTCTTGGACACACGTCTATCCCACATATATCTGTTATGTTCTGAATGTTTCTGGAGTTGCCATGGTTTCTAATACTCATTTCTAATATGCAGCAGAAGGTTTAAACTGAGAGGTTACCAGTTAAGGGGAGGGAAGGGGTATGGTCATGTCAGACTTCAAGGCTTCATATAACGTGGTCTCAAATTACCAGTCAAACCTTGTAATTTCCATATTTATAAAATGGGATCATTATACCTACTTCACAAGTTTGTTGTGAGATTTACATGGGCTAATGCCTGTTAAAAAATGTACCTTGCAATATATCAGGTGTTTAATACATATGCTTATTCTCTATCCTTCAGGAGGTCCCATCATAAATACTACAATCCTACCAGTCTGGTTAGCTCACCCTACCCTTGAGAGACAGACATCTTTACCTCTTTGCTCTCTTTTTCTTCCTTCCTCCTCCTTTTAATCACTTAATTACATGTAGTTGTACCAAAGAGTAGGGAGCATTTATAACTGGCTTTTTATTAGTGGCTTTATTACTCCATCTAAACTAAGCTGCTGAAACTTTTAAGGAACAAGAAGAGGTCCCAGAGAAGATGGACTGTGTCACTTTTGGTCATGTGTTTAACTCCAGCTCTGAGCAAACATCTTGGCATGTCGTGGGCACTCAGTGTGTATCAAGAGTCAAGGTTGCGGCTCTAGAAACTGAATGTGAAATCCAAACTTTTCTTGCTACCTTTGGACTTCAGACAAGTTATTTGATCTTTTTCAGCTCTATATCCTCCTCTGGGAAATGGAGATAACGATAGCGCTTTCCTCAGTGTTCTGTTGGGGATAAAATGAACAATGCATATATTAAGGGTTCAATACATTCTACATATTCATTGATCGTTATAAGTAAATAATTATTAAATATCACATGGAGATAAAATAACTGGCAGAAAAATGTATGAGTAATTTGATATTATTTAACCTTTAGACTAAGAGTTGGATGAGCAAGGGTCCTGGGACTCTCTGACTTTCATTTAAGGGCACCCTAGTCAAACCACTTTCACCTATGCCACCCCATGTGTCCTTCACACTGTAATTACAATACCTTTTTCAAGTACTTCATTCCATTTTGAATGCTTCTTCCTTTTTAGCCTTTAGAAATTGTACCTTCCTTTCAAGATATAAACTAAATTCAGAGACCCCTGAGACATCTTCTTTGATCTCCCCCATCTGCCTTCCACAGTCCCCCTTTGAAACAGGAGGGAAGGGTGCAGGGCACAACCTTTGAAAGAATGACATAGCCTGAGGACATGACATAAACTGATTAGAACCAAATGTGTCCAAGATGACAGAGAAATCGTCTTCCACTAGACCTTGAGCCTCAGTATACACTCGTTGTAACACATCAGCACTCTAAATGACACACCCCCAGGCGCCATGACAGTTCCAAGACCAAACATAAGGATCAAAAAGTGGGCGGTGGCCCAATTCCTGGAAATCCTCACCCCTTCCTGAAATAGCTGGAATACTCTTCCCACTCATTAGCCTATGAAATTACCCGCTCCTGTAAAAACTGACAAACCCATACCCTGGTGCCGCTATCATCTTCTGAGATGGCCCACACTCTGTCTGTGGAATGTGTTTCTCTCTAAATAAATCCACTTCTAACCTATCATTTTGTCTCTCAAAGAATTCTTTCTGCCATGAGGCATCAAGAACCTGAGCTTCATTAAGTCCTAAAACCAGGTGTGTGATCTCGGTTGGAAGACTGTGGCTTTTTGCCGGGTTCGAGTCCCGGCACGTGGGTTCAAGTCCCAGTCTGAGGTTCACCTTCTTTACTCCTTCCAGCTGTGATAGAGTGCATGTCTCTGCATCCTCCGTTACGTCATGGAACCCCGTCTACACCCTCCTCACAGCACTGCATATAATGGCCTGGCTGGTTGTTACGGTTTATCTCTGTTAGATGATAAACCTCTTGCCAGCAGAGCCCTCTTTATCTTTTATTTCCCAGCATAGGGAACATGGCAAGTCTCTGTCCCCTTTGATGAGATCCCACTGATGCTCTAATTGGAACTGATGGCAGTTTGTGGAGTCATTTGCCTCTGCTGCTTCTCAAATCCTGGTTAATTTGACAATTTACTCAGGGACTTCCCAGATGCCGTGCTTCAAATGCAGGGGGTGTGGGTTTGAACCCTGGTTTGGGAACTAAGATCCCACATGCCGTGAGACAAGTGACTCTAATTACCTCTTACTGGAATTGTATTGTCAGTTTCGTTTCTTGAAATTCCCGGAACAGCAAACAGGATTGAATGGGGTGGGGCTGCATTAAGAGTGATTATAAGAGATTTCGAGGCAGTACTGTAGAGACATGCAAATCAGTACGGAGAATCTACACCCACCTAATTCTCTGAGTTTGTAAAGTTTCTATCCTTTTCTTTTAGAAGGAGTCAACCTGATTAATTGAACACAAGGGCTGGCTTAATCAACAAGCTGACTGGAATATGGATGAACTCCCTAATCTCTAGATGTTTCTAATTCTGAAAGTGTCTTGTGGGAGAGCCTAGCCTTATCCATAGGTTCAGTTTTGAAAGCAAGCAGAATAAAAGAAGACTGCAATTGTTCACATGTGTTTGAATTTACGTGCACTTAACAGTGTTTTAAAGGCTTTTTAAAAAGAGCTTTTAATATGATAATCGTTTTCTGTAAAGGCAATACTTAAAAAGAAAATGCTTAATGATTTCTTTTTAAAAAAGTAGAAAAATGCTCTTCTGTTACATTTCTAAAAAGTATTTGTACATTAAAAATAACTCAGTGCACATTGGTGTCATATTTTAATTTTTTCTTGAAAAGCATAGCGACTGCTTCTAGATTTTTGTCTTTAAAACACTTTATTCATTCCATGCAAAGGCATATTTTTAAAATTACATATCAATACTCATAAGATACATTTTGCATTGGGAAAATTATGAGCCACATTAATATCATGCAAGTAACTGTAAATGAATTCATCACACTTTGAAAATGCCGCAGGTTTTGAAGGCAGGGGGACTGTATTAAGTCTGTTTCCCTCCATCATCAGGGGGTCCCTGGACATACTCTCAGTCTAAGTTTCCAATTTTCTGGGCCAATCTTGATTACTCTCTCATAGGGCAGATGTGCAGATTAATAGAAAATGCACATATAATCCTGAGCATAGTGCCTGACATCTGTAAATGCACAATAAACATTTTTTATTGTTAAATAAATTTTACTCTGTTTCAGGCACTGTATCAGACCATGATGACATAAAGATAAGAAAAAGGATCTTGTCCTTACTCCCACTTGGTTTAGAAGAAACCAAGGGAAGAATTAAAATTATCTTCTAAAGACTGACAGCCAGGAAACCTGGGCACTGGAATCTTTGTTTCTGTTTCTGAACATAAATCTTTATGTTTCTGAAACTCCAGCTGACCCAAACATTCTCTTGATTTTGATAGTTAAAAGACTAGAGTTTCTAATTGCCAAAGACGTGTGTGGTCTTACACTAACCACATAACTTCCAATGGGAGCTCAGGTGGCTTGAAGTTTACCAACAAGGAGAGTGGACCCCTTTCTTTGAGCGTGCTGTCCTGAACTGGTGGCCTGAACAAGCATTTTTCTCAGATTCAATGGGCTTTTTCTTCGTTGTCTTCAAAGCAACTCCTCCCTATCCTTCAAAAATCAGTTCAAAAGTTACCTCCAGGCTTCCCTGGTGGCGCAGTGGTTGAGAGTCCGCCTAGCGATGCAGGGGACACGGGTTCATGCCCCGGTCCGGGAAGATCCCACATACCGCGGAGTGGCTGGGCCCGTGAGCCATGGCCGCCGAGCCTGCGCGTCCGGAGCCTGTGCTCCGCAACGGGAGAGGCCACGGCAGTGAGAGGCCCGCATAACCCCCTCCCCCCAAAAAAGTTACCTCCTTTCTGTTTTTTACTATTTGCCCGCACACTCCCAGCAGTGTTAAATATACTGTCCTCAGTTTTGTATGGCCCTCTATCATACACCTCCATTATAGTACCCAATATCAAACAGTGATCAATTAATGTTTATTATTTATTTTCAAAATATGAAATTTGGGCTATGCCCAACCATATTAATATGTGTAACCTCATTAGATGTGTTTGTTTGCCATTCAGTAAGGATTGTCTCAAAGGACCAGGTTTTAGGTCTGTCACTAATTGTGTGACTCTAAGTTGCTTAATTCCTAGAACTTAGTTTCTTTAGCTACAACATGTTAATCTGGACTATGTAACTGCTAAAGTCCTATTTGCCCAATTCTATGAGTGTAACATCAAGTAAATTACAATGTGCAGTTTTATTCTCCTTTTATTTCAAAAATGAGAAAACCAGAGCTCAGAGAGCTGACGTGATATTAATAGTGTTGAGGAGATAGAGCTTGGTGTTTCAGAGAATGGGCTCTAGGGGGTATTAATAGTGTTGAGGAGGTAGAGCTTGGTGTTTCAGAGAATGGGCTCCAGGGGCAGAAGACCTGGGTTTGAATCTTGCCGCCACTGCTTGCTTGCTTGCTCTGTGACTTTAGGGAAGTTGTTTAAACTTTCTGTGCTTTTTTAATTATCTGTAAAATGAGGATGATAATAATATCTATGTGTAAGGTTGATATAAAGATTCAGTTACTTAACATATGTAAAATGCTAAGAACAGTGCCTGATCAATAGGCAGTATTAACTGTCAGCTCCCATCCTTATCTGTTATCTTATACTAGTTAACAACACAGAAGGTCCTGGAACCAAGTCTTCTGGCCACACAAATGGTGCATTACTTGAGCTAAACTCAATAGCCAGAATTAGATAAGGTAGTAAAGAACAAAAATATTTATCACCAATTGGGTTTTCTTTTTTTCTATCAAGCTCTTTAACAACTTATTTCCCAAAGCCCATCTTCTCCTGGTAGAATTGGGTCCCCTACCATGATGTGAGGCCACAGGATGAGCTGTCAGATTTGAAAAGCAATAAATACAGTGCAGTTCAGTTTCCTGGGAAAGATCAAATGTTTTGAATTTGACTTCCTTTCTATCCCTAAAAAACATTTTAGGAGGAAAAGACTGATGAATTCCTCATTGATCTTTTTCCTTTGTATGTTTTGTTAGAGTTTTTTAAAAACTAGGCTGTGAAAAGTTGTTGTTCATTAATGAAACTCAGAAAGTAGTCAAATCCCTTTGAAGTTCCAGACAGCATCTGTTCCACTGTCCAAAGAGAGTGGAGAAATTAACATCTCCATCACATGGGTTTCAATGTAATTCAGGTTATTGCCACCCAGAAGTTGCAGGTGCAAGGATATAGCTAGCTTTGTTTTATGAAGCACATTCATGTTTGTATGTGTGTGTGTCCACATGCACAATAAGGACCAGATCTTATAAAATGCATACTTAAAAAGGTAAGTTATAAAAACATTGAAATTAAATTAGAATTGCTCTTCAGGTAGATTTTTCTATTACCAGTCAAAGCTATTTATCCTTCAGTCAATAATAATCTAGGTCTTGTACAAAAAACCTAAACATTCTAAGGGAAAACTTAAATTTTCTAACTCAGCTAATTGAAAGGAATACATTTAAAAGTGGAAAATCAAATTCAATCAAATTCAAGAGGATGCTTACCTCTCATACTTCCCAATCAAGATTTCAAAAGTTAGAGTATTAAAAAATAACAAATAAATATTATAATTTTAACTTTGCATATAAATGCACATTAATTTGTCAGCCTTTTGATTTACAGTTAGGGCATTTTGGGGGAGATGGGAGGCATATATCAAGTAATCTGTGCCATCTATCTTTTATAAGCCATATTAGTAATGCAATTTCTATAACTTCCAGTCTTGGTTTCCTTAGAATGGAGTGAGAACTCTGGAAACACTTGGAACATAATCTCAATGCAGAAACCTCAAATATTTTTTCTCATCCATACCTAATTTGATAACAATAATTTCAAACAATATTTTATAGATCAATTAATCCCCCCACACACATTGTTTTGTTAATTTATGTATAATTTACTAAAGTAAGTAATCATAATAACTGTCAAAAATGGATAAGCTTCCACTTCTAAAAAGATAGAGTAGATATGTTTTTCCCTACTCCTCCTACTAAGTATACCTAAAATCCTTGGAAATTATATGTAAGGCAAACAAAAAGAGACCTTGAAGGTCTGTTTCTGAAAAACAGAAAGAATATAATACACAGGAAAAAAAAGATGAACAGAGCCCAAGAACCTGTGGGATTGCCACAAATCTAACATTTGTGGAGAGGAAATATTTAAAACTATCATAAAAAGTAAAAGTTAAAAGAACACAAAGGGAAGTAAGGTTTTAAAATTTCATTCAAGCTAATAAAATCTCAACACCAGTTTTCTGTGATAAATTATACATATATATATATAATGTAGTTCCTGGAGCAACCATTTAAAAAATTATATGAAGAGATAAAGTGAAAAACTATAGATGAAACAAAATGGAATTAGAAAAAAAAGTTTAAGCAACCCATAGAGAAGAGAAGAAAAAAGAAATGAAAAACAGAGAGAACAAGCAGAAAACAAAGACTTAAATGGCAGACCTAAGCCTTAACTTACCAATAATAACATTAAATGTAAAGTCTAAATACACCAATCATAAGACAGAGATAAGCAAAGAAGATAAAAAACATGATGCGGGCTTCCCTGGTGGCGCAGTGGTTGAGAATCTGCCTGCCAATGCAGGGGACACAGGTTCGGGCCCTGGTCCGGGAAGATCCCACATGCTGCAGAGCAACGAGTAGCCCCCGGCTCGCTGCAACTGTAGAAAGCCAGCGCGCAGCAATGAAGACCCAAAGCAGCCAAAAATAAATGAATAAATAAATTAATTAAAAAAAAAAAACATGATGCAAGTATATGCAGTCTATGAGAAACTCACTTCAAATACAATAATATCAGCAGGTTAGAAGTAAATGAATTAAAAAATATATATCATCGTCTTCCCTGGTGGTGCAGTGGTTAAGAATCTGCCTGCCGATGCAGAGGACACGGGTTCGAACCCTGGTCCGGGAAGGTCCCACATGCCATGGAGCAACTAAGCCCGTGTGCCACAACTACTGAGCCTGCACTCTAGAGTCCATGAGCCACAACTGCTGAAGCCCGTGTGCTCTAGAGCCCGTGCTCTGCAACAAGAGAAGCCACCTCAATGAGAAGCCTGTGCACTGCAACAAAGAGTAGTCCCCGCTTGCTGCAACTAGAGAAAGCCCACACACAGCAACGAAGACCCAACACAGCCAAAACTAAATAAAATAAAATAAATTAATTTTTTAAAAACCTTTAAAAAATATATATGTATCATGGAAACATGGAAACAAAGCAAGAATGGCTATATTAATATCAGCTAAGGTAGATTTCAAAGCAACAAAAAATATCACATACGAAAAGATATATAATACAATAAAACATAGTACTCCTAAATGTATATGCATTAAACAATAGAACAAATCTATGAAAGAAAAATTGATAAAATTGAAAGGAGAAATAGAACTATTCACAATCATAGTTGGAAACATCAACATCTTTCAACAATTGAGAGAACCAGATAGAAAATCAGCAAATTAATAGCACTGGATGGCATCAGCCAACAGAACCTAATCAACATTTGTGGAACATTCCACACACCAAAAGCAGAATATATTCTTTTCAAGTACCCACAGAACACATTCCTAGATGGACCACATTATGGGCCATAAAACAAATCTCAAAAAGTGTAAAAGAAATGAGATCATACAGAGTGTGTTTTCTGACCACAATGAACTCGAATCTAGAAATTGTTAACAGAAAGGGAGGAAAATCACCAAATGCATGAAAACTAAACAACACACTTTTAAATAATCCATGGGTCAAAGAAGAACTTTCAAGGTAAATCAAAAAGTACAATTAACTGAATGAAAATAGAAATACAGTATATCAAAACATGTGGGATGTCATTAAAACATTGCTAAGAGGGAAATGTATAGTTTTACATTCTTACATTAGAAAAGAAGAAGTATCTAAATAATTATGAGAGAAATTTAAAAATATATCTATTAATTTACATTAATACATATAGTCTTATAATCCTACCAGTTGTTACTTTATTCTACTACTACTAATTTACAAATTTAGATGACTAAGACAAAAAAGGATATTGCTAATTGCTGAAACGAAAACAAATAAAAAATGTGAGAAATGTAGAAGTACCTGCAATTTAGGAGTAGTAGAATAAAGGAGCAACTTAGATTAAATTGGCTTTCATTTGCTGTGTATCATTCATCTTTTCCAAATTTCTATTAGTTTCTTCTTAATTTCTTTTTTTGGCTTGGCTTTCTTTTTTGATGAAAATTTCTCTGTTTAGGGAAAAAAATAGTAGAATCTTGTGTGTGTGTGTGTGTGTGTGTGTGTGTGTGTGATAGAATGGAAATGTCTTTTTTATCCAAGTAAGCTTAATACATGTATTTATATTTGTTATATTGTCATTATAAATGGACTGATTTTTACCTCTGATTTCATATATTCTATCTATCATACAATTACATTTGTGGAAAGAAAAATGACATTTTATATTTGTGCACTTTGCATACCTCACATTGGTGGCCCTACATGGAATTAATTTATGACTGGAAGACCTATTTATGAATACCAAGGACCTGAGAAAAAGGAATGGTAGGTGAGATAGAGAGGGGAGATTACACTTGAGAAATATTTAGAGAGTAAAATGAAAATAATTTGAATGTTAATTGAATGAGGGAAGTGGCAGACAAAAGGATAAGTTTTTGATCTCTAACTGGGAAGAATTAGTATAGGGTATCACCAAACAATAGATGTATGTAGTATGGTTGTACCAAATGTTCCATTTCTTTTCCTGTATGTCCTGAACCTTCAGGGCCCCTCCCTGTGGGAGAATTACACTTTCCACCCCACTGATGTCAGCTTTGTCCCTCTTACTTGTTTAGGCCAATGTACTATGAGCAGAAAGGTGATGTGCCCTTTCTGAGCAGAAGCTTCCTGAATTCAGCCCAGTTTGCCATCTTCTCTTTCTTCTTTAATCTGAGATAAGCCATGTCCCAAACTGTTCTCTCAGCCTGGATCCTGAAGTAGAGTCATGACCCAGAGCCTCAGTCAATCACATGAAACACAGTGAGAAATAAACCTTTGCTTTCATAAGTCACTAGGATTTGGGGTTGTTTTTCGTGTTGTAGTATAATTTAGCCTCAGCTGACTGATACACACCAATAACTTTCACTATTGTCCTACAGGAACACATTATTTACATTAGCTGTAGGCATTGACACCACTTTTTTCTCCTAAACTCAAGACTTACATGAATGGTATGATATATATTAAGTGAATAAGTGTTTATAATATTTGAAATTGGAACTGCCTAGTAAATCCTCACTATGTGATCAATTGACTTAAAAATATATGTGTGGATGGGAGGATGAACGTATAATTATTTCAACTTATTAATAAAATTTTTTAGCAATAGAAAACATTTTTAAGTTTATCTCTACAAAGGAAAGGAATATTTGTAAAAATTAGACTAAGCCCAATTTATGTCAATTTGTTTAAACAATTATTTTTAAACCACAATTATTTTCTCTCACTGACCTTAATGTTGCCTTTCAAAACAAACAAATAAACAAACAAACACAAAACCTCTTAGCCTTTTAGATTGGGTCTCATATTTGAAAATATGAATAGGGCCCTTTGGAGAGAGACAAAAGAACAAAGAACGCTTGAAGGCTGATTTAATCTTAAGTGTGTCAGTCATGCAGAGGTTTTGGGATGATTAAAATTTCATCTATCGAAACAAAAATAAGCCAAATGACAGTCATCGTTGAAGAATAATATTTGTACAAGATATTAGACTCCCTCTCTCCCTTCCTCTTCCTTTCCTTGTATATAAATATACGTATTTTTTGAATCTACCATAATCCAGGCAGTATGTTTGGCGCTAAGGATTAATCCAAAAATGGGGTAGACTCTGTCCCTACCTACAGTGAACTACATGTGTTTAAATAGGCAGGACACACGTTCCTTCCTCATCTAAACAAGGTACAAGTGGTTCAGCAATCTTGCCATCTTCAACGACTGGAAAAAGGCAAAGCAGCTTTCTTAGTAAAAATGCCTAGTCATGCTCAGGTGTAGCTGGTCAGTTAGAGGTCACTGAGGAAAGACAGGTTGTTAGTCTTCTCCAGTTTATGTTTTCTGGTAAAGGGAGGATCCTCCTGTACAAACAGCTATTCTAAGAAACCAGTTCCTGACGCAGAGTTCTTTATTAAGATGAAATGGTGGAAAACCGTTATTTAGCTTCAAGGCAGAGTGGCATGTTTAAGAAAACACTGGACTTGTGGTAAGACAAAGTGGTGTTCCTCCTATAAGTCACCTGGCCAAAGGCAAGTAATTTGTCCTGATGGTAAGATTCTTATCTGCAGAATGGATGCAGTGGTAGCAGTTTTATCCTCTCAGCATTGCTAGGAAGGAAGAACAAATAAACACACATCACGTTCACTGCAAATGTCTCTTACTCCGTTTATTTCATGCCTTACTATTTCCTTTTTTGTTTTGAAATTTTTGTCTGTGTAAAAAAGTAGCATAGATCTGGATTGGCTCCTCCCAGAACATCCAACCACAGTACTGCATTAGGTCAGTTATATAAAGAGATACAAAGTAACCAGCCGCGACTTTACTCTTGAATTTATCCATTCAGCCACTATTTATGAAATACCTGTTATTTTCAAGGTTTTGTATCAGGTGCTCCAAGAGATACAGAAGAGAATGACGCGATTCCTTTCATATTACAGAAACCCTAGTTTTAAGACTTTATCCCAAGGGGACAATTGTACATACCTGAAAATATTTTAAATGAAGGTCATGTCTTCAGCACTTTTATAATAGATAAGAAAGAACAGAATAAACTATCAAGCAAGAGAGATTGGTTAGATATACTCTGGAAGTATTACTAGTATAGAATCATATACAGTCGTTAAAAGGATTATGTAGATCTCTAGATCATTAACTGAAAATATACAAAATATTCAGTTAAATGAAGAAAAATTTACAAAAAGTAAATGTTCCTCTTTTTGCAACTTCTGTACATCGATCCGTGTGTCTCTATGAAAAAACTGGCACCATTTCTGAGTTTTTATTCTTTCTGTGCTCTTTTGTGGTGTTGCTCATTTACAACGAATAAAGATTTCTACAAAAACAATAAAGCTATTTTCAAAGAGCTGAAAATAAATAAATGGCACAGGAGAGTCTTCAAAGATTCTACAACCAAAGCTAGGAGAGATTACGTATATAAACATGACGATAAAATTAGAAAGGGGTAAGTATGATGTGAAAGATAGGCATGGAGCATCAAAAGAGATGAGAAGAGGGAGAGATAAGAAGAATACTGTTACAGGCAGAGATGGGAAAAGAGTATTCTAGGCAGAAAGGACAAATGGACTAAGGTTTTGAGATGGAAACGTGCTTTAAGTTGTTTAACCTAGTGTGCTTCACAGGGAAGGGTTTGCTATCAGATTGGAATGTTGAAGGCAAGATCAAACTAAAGAGTTGGGCCTTTGCTGAGTTACCAGTGGAAAGTGGTGATATTCTAGAATAGAATAATGTATGTTCAGATTACACAGTGTAACGATTTCACCTTATACGGATGCCCTGACACACCGACTGGCAGTACAACCCTTAGACCCAGGCATGAAGGCCCCCAGTTCTGAGCCTATGTTCAGGGCCAGCATAAGCTTCTACCCTGGATTTGGAAGTCGGGGGTCCAAAGAATTGTGCAGTGGGTGCCTGATATGGGGAACGATGGATGTGTTTGGATGTGTCAGCTGGTATATTCAATGCATGTCTGCAAGGCCCATCACATTATGGCATATAGTCAGGAGTGGGAAAAAAACATGGATGGTCTCAGGACCAGAGGCGGGAGACTGGTGCCAGGGGGCTGGTGGCTGGTAGTGTGTTTTTTCACTGCTGTTCTGGCACAGAATGCTAAGGTTTTTGAGAACTCTAACTTTGAAGACTTGCAAGTTTATACAAAGGTATATATTTCAAGGTAGGAAGAGGAACTAATTTCATTGAATACTTTGCCAGCTCGATCTATAAAGATCAAGCATTTAGACACGTGGCATGTGAGCCTCTATTAAGACTCCTGTGCTGAGTTCTGCACATGTTAGCAGTAAGGCTGTAGATGGCGCATTGTAGATGCTCAATCAACTTTTGGTGGATGAATGCTTGGCAACCATGAGCACAAGGACTCCAAATGAGGAGAGATGACAGAGAGTAGACCAAATTGGCCAGAATTTCTAAGAGGGAAACTTTTCTGCTATACTTCCAGTTCCATATCGTCAAACAGCCTAAATTCAGTTATTTGGAAGAGAGTTGGGAAGTCATGCTCAGGTTGTTATATTTAGAAATATCTTTATTTTATTTGGGAATTTAAATAAAGACATGAAAAATAGCAAATATATCCTTTCTTTTTGCTCTAAAAGCAGAGGTGTAAAGAGGAAACTTTTCTGCTATACTTCCAATTCCATATCATCAAACAGCCTAAATTCAGTTATTTGGAAGAGAGTTGTGAAGTCATGCTCAGGTTGTTATATTTAGAAATATCTTTTATTTTATTTGGGAATTTAAATTAAAAAGACGTGAAAAATAGCAAATTTATCCTTTCTTTTTGCTCTAAAAGCAGAGGTGTAAAGATTTATTTTCAGTGAAACATTTATTTTTGGACACTCCTACCAAAGATACTTGCCAGAAGCCCTGGCAAAAAAATCCTTGATTCAATCTGGCCTGAATCACTGACTCATTGCGTGTGATGTGGGGCGATTCATTTGACCTCTTTTCACCTCAGAGCTTTTCAGCTGGAAGCATAGGTGTAAAGCAAGAATATGCTGAAAGCCAGATGCTCCATCTAAGTTAGCTTCCTTGGGTAAATACATTATGCAAAAAAAAAAAAAGAAGATTCAACTCTTTCAAAGAAGTATTTTAACTTTGGCTTTTAATTCTTAAACATGCAGCTTTTTATAATTTAGGTAAACTCAGTGAATACTCATATATCAAATAGCTTCTGAACTATATATTTACTGCTGGTGCTCAATAAGTATTTTAAAAGGATTTTCTTTGGGAATTGAAAGCCCAATCTGTAGCTTTTACATCTTCAAAAAGATTTGACCAGCTTCTTAAGTTTTTGAATTCTGATCATAGTCTAGAAGTTACAGTAGCAGGAAGCCTAACCGGAACAGGAGAAATTGAACATCTCCATGACACAAGGGAGGAACAAGTTCTTAGGCGCTATCTTTTCAACAACACCAGTAACTATGGTTCACATTTATTGCACACTTATCAGAGCTTTACATAGATAATTTTATTTACTTCCAACATGAACTTCTAAGGGAAAGTTTTACTACTTTCCACATTTTACATAAACAGAAACTGAGACCTAGAGAGATCAGGCAATTTGCCCAAGACCACACAGGTAGTAACTGTATGGGGACCCAAAACAAGTAGTTTGAGTCCAGAGCCCTCAGGTGTACATGTGATACTGCCTCACTCCGTGGTCGAAATCAGTAGATTAATATGCCAGTTGATAACCTATTGATTATACAAACCTCATCATGTTCCAGATAATCATACTGTCATTGAACAGAGAAATTCTTTGGAATTCACAATTCAACTGTATTTTGCAAAAGAAGAGTTTTTGCTCTTTTGTTTTCCAAGTAAAGACCAAAAATCTAGTTTTAAAGAGTTATGTGTAGAAAGCCCAAGAAACCAATGTCTTCATCTACAATATTCTTAAAGCAGAAGTTCCCAAGCTTCAGGGTGCATAAGAATTACCTGAGGAAGCTTTCCAAGTAGGTGTATTCTCAGGACTCACCACTATAAATGCTGGTGAACTAGGTCTGTGGTTTGGACACAGAACCTGTATTTTTTTTTTTTTTTTTCAGAACCTGTATTTTTAAAAGCAACCAGGTGATTGTGAGGCAGGAGATAGATGGGCCCCAGGCTGAACGTTTCTCCCCTGTGGACAGAAACTCCACAAAAGCAGGATAATGGAGGAGGCTGGGCTCTGCCCAGATAGAAGATAAGAGACCACATATTCCTCATTCTCAAAGTCAGGGAGACCTCCCTGACGACACATGCTCAGAAAGGCTCCCTGGAGGTCAAAAAGGGAGGGGGCGCCACCCCATAGTAAGTGATGCCAACTACCCATAGACCTCTTCACTAGAATCCATCTTGGCTAAGAGATGCGCACTCACACAGGGGAGGACCCTGAGATATACCAGACGCGGACTCAGAACAAGGCAAAGCAAGATGATTGGTCAAAGGAAACCCAGAAGAAACGGCCCATAAAAGTGATTCAAACTGCCATGGGGTGCGACTCTCTCTCTGAGCCCCCCCCCCCATGTGTCTATCCACACATACTGTACCCTTTTTCCTCCTAATGGACACTTTACTTGCTTCACTACTTTCCATCTCTCTGTGGAAATTCATTCCTTCATAGCTGATGGGCCAGGGCCTTGTCACTGGTGGTCTGGTGGCTAGGATTCAATGCTCTCACTGCCACTTCCCGACCTTAATCTCTGGTTGGGAACCGAAATCCTGCTTCAAGCCACTGCAGGCCGAGGCCACCCGAGATCAATTGCGCTGCAGGCTGCCCTCAGTCCACACTCTGAGACGTCTTTAAGTTTCTTTTCACCTCTGATTCTTGGAGTCACCTGGCTTTTCAAAATAAACAACATGGCAACTTCCCCATTTGCTTAATTAGAAGTCTTGAGAAATTCAGTGTGAACAAACAACAGGTGCCGTCTGCAAGAAGAGAATCGGGAACAAAATCAAAATATATTCCAGTCCTTCGCTTAAGCATAGTATATAGTTGGCACCACTGCATACTAAGTTCTCAGACCCACACAGATCTGGGTTGAACTTTGAAACTTTAAAATACTGGAAAGCAATGCTATGGCAGAGAACATGAGAATGTCATTCCTTTGACTAGCATGACAATACTTTGCTTTCATCTTCACATTATCCTGAAGTCTAAGGTAGGCAGGATGTGACTAAGGCAATGCATACAGTCACACTTCTTAATGGCATTTTTAGGGCTGACAGCAGCAGTACCAGCCCTCGGGTGCCTTTGGAATGGTAATTCTGCTAATTGGGTTTTGGGGCCAACACCTCGCTTGGACAAAGGTAGGAAGTCCCACTTTACTGAGTTGGTTCAGGATTTTCCCCTCAAGGATTTCAGCCACCTGTATTTGAAGGCAGGCTTCTTACCCCAAAAGCTTCAAGTAGAATTTAGATTTTCTTGTTCTCCTAAAAGTATAAAATCAGGTTTCAATGCCCGAGGAAAGGGAAATGAATGGATTCTTTAAAAATCTTATATTCCCGATTTCCTATTACCCTTGGATGGCTTTCTCCCAAATGCCTGATTCCCTTAATTTGAGATTTTATCTCCCCCAAATTGAGGCATGAAAAAAAATTAGTGTGAATCATTAGAGAAAATAAAAGGTTTACTTAGTTCCCCCTCCACCTTGTGTTTTAAAAAAGTATATGATGTGGTCTCTAAAGAACTAAAAGATTTAGAGTTTCATAGTATTTCCGAAGACTGAACAATACTTCTCTTGGACAAGAAAAACTTTAATTTGTCCATGAGCAGATTTGAGGGAAAGCAATCTGTGAAGCCCCTGAAATTATGGACATTTTTGAGCGTATATTCGCAGTCATTTTTTTTTCTTAATTATCAATAAAAAAGGTTCCTCTACCTAGAAAACTTTTAACTATCCCCTCTAATAAGAAATACATTAGTTTCCGGAAATTAAGCATATCTTCAAAATTTTTAAAAGCTGGAAATCTTGTCAAGCTTTTCAGGAAAAAGGCGAAATGCCACTTGATCTCCAAAGAAGATGATTTAAATTATGTATTTCTATTTCCACAATTACAGCTATTAGCAATTGCTTGTGGGCGCTTCCATTTCAAAATCTTCTCCTTAGTCATTATAAGGAAGACTATTAAAATATCAAAGGACAGTTAGTTTCAGACTTCCCCTCAAGTAATGCTCTCTACTTTTATTGATTTGTCATGTAAAATATAAACTCTTGCTGACAGAAATTGTTGGTATTTAAATCGAGAAAAAACAGTTTTGTCCTTTTCTGTAATCTGGATCAGAAAAGGCAAGTGATAAAAATGTCATTTAGGCTGTTTGAAATAACTTTATCCCTCTCTAATCTGAAACACATAGACCCAAGGGATAATTCTTAAAATTTAAATAGTCCAATAACATGAAAGGAAAACTCCCACATATTCAATGCTTTAAGGTAAAGTTTTAAAATATAAGGTTTTCTCTTCTTTCCTTTTTTTAAATAATTCATTCAGATGGTTGTATTTGGGAATTTTGATGTCAATCAAATCACAATCGTAAGTCTCAGGTACTTTTGAGTATTCATCTTTTAGGGTTTAGACTAAGTCATATGATATTTTAAAGCTAGTTTCCTCACCCATGGAAAGAGATGTTGAAAGACGATTATAACACACCATTGTAAAGCAATTATACTCCAATAAAGATGTAAAATAAATAAATAAAAAATAAAAAGAAGCCAAACAAGAAAGAGTAAAAAAAAAAAAAAAAAAAAGGTTGAAAGAACATTATCAAAATGTTTAAAAGAGTTTATCTCCAGGTGATTGTATTAAGAAGGATTTTCTCTGCACATTTCTGATCTTTGTAAAATTTCTACATTGAATGTGTATGGCTCTTGAATAAGAAAATAAAAATTTTTTAAAGATATATATAAAAAGAAGAGTGTATATGATGAGGAAAGGGAGTTTTTGTCCCTTTTCTTTCATTTGGGTAATCTTTAAAGCACAGCTCTAATAATACTCAGAATCTAATTTAAAATAATCAACAATTGACAAATTATTCTATCTGATATAGTGAGATCTTCAAAAACTACGATGAGAAGTAAAATCATCCTCTTCTACCTATATAAGTGTATCAATAAGTATTTTGATCTCTTCCAACCTGTTCATTCTAATTTCCCGGGTATCTGATAGATGCTTCAATATCTCCCTCTACCCACAGTGAAAAACACAGCCATAGCTTCTTCAAAATTTGGTCTGAATTAATCCTAGAGCCTCAAGAGTTCAGCTTTGGAATTAACATTAAAAGTAAGCAGTCCAATTTCTATGAACTACTGGAAACTTCTTCACATCATCCAATTTGGAAAACTAAATTCCAGAGCAATCTCTTTCCATCTTTGCACAACTCGGATTCTTACAAAATTCTACCTTTTATGAAGCTGAGATATATTGTGTTTTAATCCCTATTGGCGTATTGTCTTAAGCTCATAGAGAATATCTTAAATCTCACATGTATATGCCAGCACTGTAAAAGTTTTCCAGTGTCTGTTAGGTTCTCTGAATCTTTTCTGTCAATCTAGGCATTTCTATTTCCTATAGTCATGTTTCATATGACAGGATTACTATTAAGATTCATCTTCCCACTGCTAGATCTCTACTCAATGTGAAACAGTTTGCCTATGTTCTTAAAGTAAAACACTCAGATTTATACATTACTGCATCTGGTATGCTTAATATAAACGAGCATTTTCCAAAGCAGAGTCTGTAGATGCTTGGGAACCCCAAGACCCTTTCAGGGGACCACCAAGCTTAACACTATTTTTATAATAATAAGACTAAGAAATTATTTTCATCTTTCAATATGTTGACACTTACACTGATGGTGCAAAAATAATGGTGAATAAAGCTGCTTATACCGTAGCATGAAACAAGGCAGTGCATCAAACTGTACTATCAGTCTTTGTATATTTTACCCCCATACATTTACAGGAAATAAAAAGCAAATTTCATTTAAGAAAGTTCTTGATAAAGCAGTAAAAAATTATTAATTTCATTAAATGTGAATTCTTGAGTGTATGCTTTTTAACATTCTGTGTGAAGAAACACCAAGCTATCATGTTTTCTGGAGGAAAATCTTTCATGTGATTAAGTTGTGAGCTGAGCTAGCCACTTTTATGCTGGAATACAAGAGCAACTCATAGACAAATGACTATTATTCAGACTTAGGTATTTTGGAAGACATTTTATTTTTTTGAAAACTAAGTGAAGTGAACTTGCCATTACAATGAAAACTACAGTTACTGACATTATTTGATGCTAGTGAAGATATCTGAGCTTTCAAGAGAAAATTAGAATTTCAGTAAACTTTATTTCCACCATGACTATGACAGTTTCTCAATATTGGAAGACTTTTTTGGATAAGACTGGTGGTGATTCAGTGATTGTGATTTTTTAAAATATGGAATAATGAAATATACCAACAATTGGAAAATCTACATAACTTAGTGAACTGATATCTTATAAATGATTGATACATGATGTCACAAATTCATTAATGGTTGTCAAAGATGCATTAAAGTGTAAGATAAACCAGCAGATTTTAATGTGACAGAGTACATAAAGTTCATTCCTATTGTTTTAGATTCAACATTGCAATTTACCTTTAAAAAATTACTGTTTGTCAAGTTTGGACACAGCATCAAAGAACAATAACTAAAAAGGCTATTAAAATACTTCTCCATTTCCTAATTACATATCTGTTTGAAGCCAGATTTTTTTTTTAATATACGTCAATCAAAACGATTGAATGATGAGGCAGATATGAGACTCCTCCTATCATTAAGCCAGATAGTAGAGATTTGAAAACATGGAAAACAATGCCACATTTCAAAAAAATATTTTATTAAGTTGACAAGTCATTGTGTGTATTAGTTTTAATGAATTAATAAATATTTTTAAATTGAGACACAGATGTAGAGAACAAATGTATGGACACCAAGAGGGGAAAGCGGCAGGGGTGTGGGGGTGGTGGGATGAATTGGGCGATTGGGATTGACATGCATACACTGATGTGTATAAAATGGATGACTAATAAGAACCTGCTGTATAAAAAAATAAATGAAAAAAAAAGAAGGAAAAAAATATTTTTAAACTTTTCTAGTCAGCTTTTTAAAAAATTTATTTGATTCAAGTATAGTTGATTTACAATGTTTTGTCAGCTTTTATTTCTAACATGCTAAATATTGATGCGTATGACCCATATACACAAGTTTTCTGAAGCCCTCAATGTTTTAAGAGTGTACAGAGGTACTTTACACCAAAATGTTTGAGAACCACTTATGCAGAGAATTATGAAGGTACTAAATCCTTGTTCTGGCGAAATTCCCTGGTGGTCCAGTGATTAGGACTCTGAGCTTTCAGTGCCAGGGGTGCGAGGTCAATCCCTGGTTGGAGAACTAAAATCCTGCAAGCCACGCCACGCGGCCAAAATAAAAAGAAGAAGAAAATAAATCCTTAAATCCTTGTTCTGGAAACCTTGTCTCTCAGACACATACACACTTGCTCTGTGTTGTGGGAGGGACGAGATCAGTAGCAGGTCACATCAACTCCAGCAAATCTCCTACTTCTGCAGTTCCTTGCTACATTGTCTTGTACAGTTGAAAATGTAATAGATACAGGTTGGATATGGTAGGTCTTAGAACGTCAGAACCTGGAACACCTATCATCTTCTGATCCAAGCAGCTCATGTTCAAAATAGTTAAATTGTAAATTAATTATCGAATGTTATTCAATTGGTTGATGCCATCGCTTGTTTGTGAACTGGATCTCACGTCTCCTAATATGTTGCTTACGAGTCAGTACTAGATAGCTGATAGCCATAAGTCAGGCCGGGACTCAGAAAGGAATCTCAGTTAAATGTGAAGGTTTGGGGTATATCTGTGGGCACACAGAAGAATTTAACCTATGAGAGTAGTGAGGGGGCAGAAGAAAGCTGAAGTAGGTCCAATAAGTGAGCATAGGGTAAAACTTTAGTTAATGTTTATCAAGAATAATATAAAGAATAGAAAGCCAGGAGAAAGGTACTACTATTGGTTTGAATACCCACAGTGGTTATATTAGGAACCATTGGGTTACATTAGGAAGCTCTACCTAAAGGAGAGGCACCACATTAATCTCTTCATATAATTTAACACATTCTATCATCGTAACAACTCTGTAAAGCAGGTATTCTCCATTTATCAGCTAGGAGATAGAGGTCTAGAGAGGTGAAATATGATTTCAGGATTACACAAACGGATCATGCAATCTTGCATCAAAGTGGGATTTGAAGTTAAGGTCTTTCTTATTCTGGATCCCCTCCCTAAGAAAATCTGGTAGATACAATATTCTGCCTTCAGGGAACTTTCACCTCTGGCTTTAAATTGTGCTATCCTCTTCCCTCTTCTTTTGGGGGTGGGGGAGGCATTGGTGGTGGGAGGGGGAAGAGACTGATAGAAATACATGAATGTGTAATTAGCTTTTATATTCATCTATAGTTAGGGGACATTTTACTTTTGCTTTATGAATCATGAATTACAAGTAGAAGGGGATAAACAACAAGTGTGTTTTTAAGAAAAGAAACCCAATTTTACTGAACGTTCTCATTTCTTGAACTCTTAGCACAGTAACAGTTAAATGCTACCAAGAAATAATGAACAATCTTGCATTACATATAATATTCATGGAAATTTAGAGGTGAGGTTGTGTTCCTTTGTGGGGATCCACAGCTAGACACTTGACATCCCACAATTTCCACCCTACTTCTAAGTCAGTTTAATTCACATTACATGTAAGAGTACATATGTTAGATAATATATTTTAAATTATAACTTAGCATGTAAAAATCACCATACAACTAAAAATCACAAAGCCGGAGTCTGATTCAGTGAGACGAACTTGGGCTCTGAAATTTAAACCAGTTTCTCAAGAGTTGACCACCTAAGGCAGGGTTCAAACAAAGCCTGAAGTCTTCAAGGTTTGCAGGAGAAAATTAGTAAGTGAGTTTCCCCGCAGAGGTGTGAACTCATCAGGCCAAGGTAATACTTCTCAGAGGTGTAACTGCTGTGTGTGGGGGTAAGGTGGAGGTGATGGGGTAGAGGTAGGGTGGAGGTAGGGTGGAGGTGAGAGGGTAGAGGTAGGGTGGAGGGATGGGGTGGAGGTAGGGTGGAGATGATGGGGCGGAGGTAGGGTGGAGGTGATGGGGTGGAGGTAGGGTGGAGGTGAGAGGGTAGAGGTAGGGTGGAGGTGATGGGGTGGAGGTAGGGTGGAGGTGATGGGGTTGGAGGTAGAGTGGAGGTGATAGGGTGGAGGTAGGGTGGAGGTGATGGGGTAGAGGTAGGGTGGAGGTGAGAGGGTAGAGGTAGGGTGGAGGTGAGGGGGTGGAGGTGAGGGGTTGGAGGTAGGGTGGAGGTGATGGGGTTGGAGGTAGAGTGGAGGTGATGGGGTGGAGGTAGGGTGGAGGTGATGGGGTAGAGGAGGGGTGGAGGTGATGGGGTAGAGGTGGGGTGGAGGTGAGAGGGTAGAGGTAGGGTGGAGGTGAGGGGGTTGGAGGTAGGGTGGAGGTGATGGGGTGGAGGTAGGGTGGAGGTGAGGGGGTTGGAGGTAGGGTGGAGGTGATGGGGTTGGAGGTAGGGTGGAGGTGATGGGGTGGAGATAGGGTGGAGGTGATAGGGTGGAGGTAGAGTGGAGGTGATGGGGTAGAGGTAGGGTGGAGGTGAGAGGGTAGAGGTAGGGTGGAGGTGAGGGGGTAGGGTAGGGTGGAGGTGAGGGGGCGGAGGTAGGGTGGAGGTGAGGGGGTAGAGGTAGGGTGGAGGTGAGGGGGCGGAAGTAGGGTGGAGGTGAGGGGGCGGCGGTAGGGTGGAGGTGAGGGTGTGGAGGTAGGGTGGAGGTGATGGGGCTGAGGTAGGGTGGAGATGAGGGGGTGGAGGTAGGGTGGAGGTGAGGGGGTGGAGGTGGGGTGAAGGTGGGGGCGTCGGAAACCGTAGTACTTTGCAGGTTGGTCCCTGGGGACGGGCTGACACCTGGTGTTGTAGTAAAATTCTTGACCTCTAATCACAGCCCCCTACACCACATCCTGTGAGACGTGTTGAAAAGCATCGCTCCCAGTTTACTGACTTTTCTGTTTTGACTTGTTCATTATTGTAGAAGATACATGATAAGGAGCAAGAACTCAGTTTTCAAGGCCTAGTCGAGTTCGAAGGAAGTCCACTCCTCAAAGGAACCTTGGAGGAAAAGAAAAAAAAATAAAGAAAGAAAAGAAAAGAAATCTCTTTTATCCTATAGTAACTTCCAGGAAATCTCCAAAAACCGAAATAGTTAATTTGTAAGCGCCCTTTCATTTTTTCCTAAACAGTGCCACCTACTGTCCATTTGAAGTCATCAGGAGGCTTGCTGGCGAGGACCAAAGAGAAATAAAGAAACGGGAAAAAAGGAACAGAGAAAATTAACTCCCAGCCTTGAGGAAAGACCATTACGAAGCAAAAATAAGTATTTTGACTCGTTATCTGTTTAAAAGGCTCGCGAGAAGCAAAAGTCACTTAAGACATTCCCTTAAAATAGCTTTTTTAAGGGCGCTATTTTGGAGTCCTCTAGAGGACGGTTTTTATTTTGTTTTATTTTCTTTATAATGCTCGCTGTTGGCGTATTTTAATGTTAGGGGACCAGGTTAAGAAAAAATACAATTATTTTTGTACTTTTTCGCTCACCCAAAGCGAAACTTCCATGTAAAAGGGACTTTTGACACTAGACATCAGCTCAGAAACTTTTGAGTTGGTGGGAAGAAAGGGTTAACAAGTGGTAGAGCAGTCACGGATCTTTCAGAGTTTGAGCCGGCTTTCGGAGGCTCCAGGTGTATACACACGCATACACACATACACACACACGCACACACGCACACACACCTCCCAGCTCTCTCTCCCCAGGGCAGTTACGTAGCCTAAGGGCACCATTTGGTCTTAAAGCAAATTACTTAAACAGAACTGGCAGGGCATCGCGAAGTGGGAATCCTTGTAGCTCAGAGGAAGTCAGTCTACACAGCGTGGCCTCCCGGCTCCACTGCTGGAGGAAAGGAGGGAATCAGGTGGTGGCCAGCATGTGTGCACAACATTTCTCTGCACACGTTTGCAATCAAGTTAATTGAATTCATTGGCGTTTAGAACCGGCCGCTAGCTCAGAGAGAGCTTTGAATGGCCAATTTCTCTCTGCCTCTCCTCCTCCCCGTCTCCCGCCCGCCCACGCTCCCAGTTCCCTCCCCTCCGGGTTCCCCAGTCCGCACCTCCCTTCTCCACTCCCCTCACCCCCACTCCCTCCTCCGCCCTATTAAAACACCCACCAGCTCACTTGTTAAGACCCCCTTAAGTTGGAGGAGGCAGAAAGGCAACAACCGCGAGGAAGGAGAAGTCAAGACGTCTGGAAAGAATTACCCAGTCCTGGCTTCCAGCAGCCCATTGAACCAGGGACTTGAACCAGCCCCAGCCAAAGACTTTCTCCCGATTCTACGCTTCCTGGGTTCTGCTGAGTTTTCACCAGGCTTTTTTTTTTTTTTTAATACGAAGAAGAGACTTTCCGATATTAGGGGAGGGGGAACTAGAGCATAAAATAAAATAAAGTTAATTTATTTTCAAAGCACAGATAACATTTTCTTTAAGAGTTAGAAGATTGAAGTGCAACGGAAATATTAAAAAATACTAGTGATTTTTTTTAAGTGAGGGAGACCTAAGCATTTAAGACTCCCCCATCCTTTTTAAATGTTGTTTTTAATTTTTTTATTTTTTTTGGCCGGTCGTCTCAAATTCATCTGATCTCCTATTACCTCAGTTTTGGAAACTGCCCGCCACCGACCCTCCGGGACCACACAGACAGGCTGAGGACAACTTTATGACCAAGAGCTGAACAAGGTACGTTACACTGGCGCGATTTGGTGAACGGCGAGGGTCCTCGAATAGGCCAGGGAGAGGGAAGACATTATTCACGTTAAGAGTTAAAAACAAATTTAAGTCCGTTTTCGACAGAAAAGTTTGAGGTCTGAAAATTTCCAACAGACTGCAAATCAGGGGATATTTCAGATCACTGTCCGGCTTAGCAACATTTCCTCTGTTTTCTCCCATCCCTGCGGCGCTCGCCAGAAATCCGCTGCCTTTCTGGAACACAGGTAACCTCTTTGCCTGGGAAAGGCTGCAAGTCCTTGGATGTACTTTTCCATTCCGCATCTTCCCGAGCTGCAGAGGGGCTCACGAGTTAGGAAACAAGAATTTCCACTGTGTATGGAAAATGCATTCCGCGCAGCCTCCCCCTTCCCCCTTATTCCCATCACTTCTCTTCTTTTTTTCCCACACATTATCTGTGGGAAGGAAAGCCCTGTACAGCCTAGCGCGTTTTGCAAGTGGGAAGCCTGTTTCTTACTTGGAATGCAAAGGGTTAAAGCGATCCTGCGTCCCAGCTCTGGCCCCAGAGAAGGAGGGTCCTTCGCCACCTCCTCGCAAGCTACCGGCCTCGTTCGGCCACTCCCCGTCTTCCCCTGGCCTCCCTCCTTTGCACTCCCTGCACCCCATTAAAGTGTCACTGTGGGTCTGTCCGGGCTCAGCCCGGCTCCAGAAGCCATATACGGTCTGGGGTCCCTGACCCAAGCAGTGGCACTCGGAGACCCGAGCGAGAGGAGGGCGCGCATCCCTCCTCTTGGCTGCAGGGCTGCCCGCCGGCCCGCGAGGGCAGGGCGTGCGCGGGGACCGCGTGCTGCGCGCAAGCAGCTGCAGCGTCCCGGGAGCCAATTCCGACGTGGCAAAGAGCACGCTGGCGCCTCTTTCCGCAGCTGCAGCGCGGGACACAGTCGGGTGGGGATTTGGGGGTGCCTTCCCGAGCGCCCAGCCCCGGGTCGGGGATGGGCTGTGGGAGCCGGGGTGAAGGTGGGAGGCGAGCCAGAGGCTAGGTTGGGATGGATAATCAACACCTTGGGCGGAATTCGTCACGGTGGTTCCCGCCCAGCGCGAGCGAGGGCTACAAAATGGGTCCCTGTGAACCGGAGGGCGGGTCTGAAAGGAGGGTCTGTGTGAGAGCGAGGACTGAGAGGCTAGAGGCTTTTCCTCAGGCTGAGGATACGCAGCCGAGGGGAAGTGGCTCTGAAGGGATAATGAAGGCTGGAAAGAGAGGCTGGGAGCTGAGAGGCGGTGCCTGGGGAGGAGGGTTTTCAAGACCTGGGTCCTATTACACAGCCTTAGGTGCCAGCTTCCCGCGGCCGCTCCCTCCATCCCCCAGACGCCCGCGCTAAGTACTTGGGAGTCACCAACCCCACGCGCCTCTGGCTGGAGTGAGCTGCTACAGCCCTGCTCCCAGGAGGTGGGTGTAGGAGCTCTGCTGGCTCCTCCCTGCCCGGTTCCACACCCTTGGGGGCCATTGCTGCCGGGTGTCTCCCTAACAGCTGCCCAGAAAGGCTACACTACTCCAACCCACGTGACTGGCCTGGGATTGCCTTTGACGTCACACCTAGGGGGGAGGTGTGACGCAATAGGTCGGGAAGTCCTGATTGGCGACCGAGGGCTTCCCCAACTTGAGGCCTGAGTATATATACACTTTCAGCTCGGCCTTAGAGTAAAGCCAAGGAAGTCGGTAGCTGAACATTGCTGGAAAAGGGAAGCGACAGATAAGAACAACTTCACGGCCCACTGTAGATTTCAAGGCTTTTTTCCGGCAGATTTCTTATTGTAGTGAAGGCATAGGATAATGTGCCTTTGAAGGTTTAAAACAGGATTGAGATTTTTTGAAAAGGTCATTTTAACAAAATATTGTAAAGGTCAGCACACATTCAAACATGCCAATGATGAAAGGCTAAAAATTAAAATGTGTATTTACATAGAATTGGGTAGAACAAATAGTTATGCCCATCAAACTATTTGTAGATACAATTGAAAATGTGACAGAATCGGTTTGAAAAGAACTCTTCACTTCTAAACTTTGTTTTTCCTTTCATTCCAATTTGTGCAAATTGACTCATTCATTACATTAGTTTTCACTGCATTATTCTAGAAGCTAAATAAGATTACTCAGGCAGCTGAAATACTGTCTTTTTTTTTTAAATACTTATCATATCCCACCAAAGGTTTTCCTAATATTTTGGCTATTCTTTTAAATTTTCAATAAAGTTTAACTCTTTGAAGTACAAATTTTAGTATATGTAGTTGTGTATGCATTAAGCAATATTGGGGCTAATAATTCAAAATTCTGATACATTTCTGGATTAGAGCATTATAATGAGGATATCATTTCTCCTGTTTTCTTTCTCTTATTTATATAACATCTGAGTTGGGTGAACAGAAAAGCTTATTGTAGAAGTGTTGACATGTAAATTACCAGAATTACTTGTATTGTACCTAGAACTGAATCCTTTCTTATCAGAGAAAGCTATGGTGTTTATAAGAATTCAAGGTCTTAAATCAGTGACTAGCATCAAATTTGAATGTCACTCTCCACAAAACGTTTAGTCAGCTACCTTCCTGGAAAACAAGAATTGTGCAACAAATGAGTAACAGACTTACTAGAAAGTAAGTCATATTGAAACTAATCGTTAATGTTAAGTCTGTAGAATAGTCCCACGATGTTGAATTTCATAAATATTTTTTTGCCCATGGTTTCCTTATCAGCTAAGTTTATTTTGAAGAAATATTTCTTGAATTGTTAAATTCATGCCTGTCACTGATTCATTTATTTTCTATCATTGGCACTGTGAAGAAAGGCCTTATCTATGGATTAATGGGGAGATCCCCTTTAGCAAAGCTATATTACACAGTTATATATATATATATATATATATATATATATATATATATTTTTTTTCCGGTACGCGGGCCTCTCACTGTTGTGGCCTCTCCCGTTGCGGAGCACAGGCTCCGGACGCGCAGGCTCAGCGGCCATGGCTCACGGGACCAGCCGCTCCGCGGCATGTGGCATCCTCCCGGACGGGGACACGAATCCGTGTCCCCTGCATCGGCAGGCGGACTCTCAACCACTGCACCACCAGGGAAGCCCCACAGTTATATTTTTAATCTAAGAACAAGTAGCATGTTACATTATTAACTTCTTGAGTTTTATACAATGTGGGAGCTATGAGTTAATGTAATTGCAGAATAGAGCGTGAACCCCATTGTCCCTTTCTGGGTTCTCTTTTTATCCATGCACACCCAAGCTGTGTTCCACGAAGAGGCTGTAAGGACAGAACCGGTGGCAGTGCTAGGACAGCTGAATGGGGGGACAGCTCCCTGCAGGAAAATCATTTCCATCACCCCAGTTTGGTTTTAATCCTTTCCTCTGTAGCAGCAATCTGCATAGACTTAGTATCATCCCACTGCATATACCTTAAATTCAATAATATTTTGAATGTTACCTATAACTTAATGTTAGCTATAACATGTGGAGTTTATATATATACTGCCTTACAATCTAAGAAAATGTCACTGATATATGAGTCAAAATAAATACAAGGTCAAATTCAAATATTTTTCAATTTAAATAATAAAATATTTAGAAATGAATGTCTCTTAAAAGCGTAATCTGTACTGCAGTTTATTTAAAAATGAACAAGATGTAGTGCATATCTAAATCGAATTCATCATAGAAAAAGCATACTCAGAGAAGTTTAGTGTTTTTTTTTAAATTTATTTTTGGCTGTGTTGGGTCTTTGTTGCTGCATGTGGGCTTTCTCTAGTTGCGGTGAGCGGGGGCTACTCTTCGTTGCGGTGCGCAGGCTTCTCATTATGGTGGCTTCTCTTGTTGCGGAGCACGGGCTCTAGGCACGCTGGGCTTCAGTAGTTGTGGCTCGCGGGCTCTAGAGCTCAGGCTCAGTAGTTGTGGCACGCAGGCTCTAGAGCACGGGCTCAGGAGTTGTGGTGCACGGGCTTAGTTGCTCTGTGGCATGTGGGATCTTCCCGGACCAGGGCTTGAACCCATGTCCCCTGCAATGGCAGGAGGATTCTTAATCACCACGCCACCAGGGAAGTCCCTGAAAGAAGTTTTTAAATAACCACAGTATAAGGCAAAATGCAATCTGGCCCATAAAGAAAGTAATAGCAACTATTTATCACATGTCTAATACGTTTCAGGCATTGAAGTAGATACTTGACATACATTATATCTAGTATCCCTCCTGCCCACCAAAGAAAACTTTATGAAAAAAAGGAACCTTGCCTCAGAAAGCTTAAGTAACCCACTCAAAGTCACAGTGTTAATAAGGAGAGTGGATGAAATTTAATACAGGAATTCTTGAATATAACACCCTTGAGCTGGACTATACTGCAGCTGGGTTAGTCAAGTTTTATGGGGGTTCACACTGAGGAGAAAACACATCTGATTGAGAGAGATCAGGAAAGATTTCATGAAGAAATTTGGCATTGTGGTATATATGGCTACATAGGGAATGACCTATAGAGACAGGGCCCATGATGCAGGAACATGTAGAGCTAGGATTCCATGCTAAGTCTTCCTGTAATTTCCCCCTTTGCCACAGCGAACTTTAGGATGAAGTTTAGGATGGCAAAATTCAGGAACCAATAAGGCAGTTGGGAGAATGGACATCTTAGAAAGTCTTTGCTCAATACAGCTGGTGCAAATGAAGAGAAATCTGAAATGTAAAGCTCTGGATCCAGAGACAGCTCAGGTGACAAGGTCTTCGGAAGGTGTATTGCCTAACCCTGCAAGCTCTGGTCCAGGTCTCTGCTAGAGTAAGTGCAGTGGGACTGGAAAGACAAAGGCCAGCTTCAAAGCCAGAGAGGGAGAGGAGGTCAGAAAGGGAGAAGGGGAGGGTCATGTGCTCTAACGTGTAGAGTGCTGGGAGATTTCATCTGGGTACTTCTCTTAGGATTTCTAGTTGAGGACGGTAGCAGAGGCAATACATCTGAGGGATGTATAACAATGCAAATGAGATCATGAACGTTTTCATAGACTTTAAGCCAGGGATTGCCAAACTTTGTCACAATTAGAATTACTTAAAGAGATTTAAAAACTCCTGATGCCCTTGTAGCACCCCATGCCAATTAACTGGGAATGTTTCAGAAGCCACACGTCAGTAATATTTACAGATTCCCTGGTGATTTGGATGTACATCAACATTTGGGAACCACTGCTTTTTGATCTTTTGCTCACCATGCTTTCTAATCCACTGTTAGCAGACAAATGGTCACAAGCAGAATATGTCTTGTTACAAAGAAGTACATTTCCATATGCCTTGCTAGTGTCACCTGCCTAAGTAAATATTCCTAATTCTAATCATTCTGCATGACTTGAGGCCTATTTCCCCCTCCTCCCACACGACACCAGTTTACGAGTAAAGAAAACCTGTGTTCTAAAACCATTTCTGCTATTTATTTATATTAGATGTGATCTTGAGCCATGCATTCACTAAACAAACATTTTAAAAAATATCTCCTGTTGTCCTTTGTGCTTTTGTCTGTTTAAACATTGGCTACAAGTAAAAGGACATTGATCTTGTCTTTATTAGATTTTGCGTGTCAGTCCCTGAGATCAATCTATTCCCTCAGTAAAGCTTCCTCTAAATGTGTCTTTTACCCCTTTGTACTGTGATACTAGGCAACAACGAGATACCTCGCAGAAGTAGAAAGTGCAAGTGTTACTTGTGCAAGAGTAACTGTTCCTTTATGTTAAGATATTGAAGCCATTAATATCCCATTAACGCTGCAATAAATATATGTATTCCTTACCTGGTTACAGTAAGCCTGCAAAAGGTATCATTCCCATTTTGCAGATGAGGAAATGAGGCTCAGAGAGCAGATCCCAATATCAGTTTGCTCTTTGCATTCACCCTTGTTCAGGTGACTATGATGAGACTGCCCACAGTGCAGCCTGCATCCATCCTTCTTCTAGACACTCAGCCCTGGTTAAAATCATTAAAATGAACAAATTGAATTATACCCCAAAATATTTGATGTCAGGGATATTAATTGTCCAAGGACACATGGCTCTCATTCATAGACCCCTCAAGTGCTTTGTTTAAAGTTGGATGGTTAATATGAGGCAGAACTTGGGCTTGAATCCATTTCTTCCCTGCCCTGTTATTCTTTCCATTATGCCAGAGTTACCCCTTGTTAACTAACAAACAACAGCTTAAAGGGGAGGAGAGTCAGGCTGATTAGGTAGGTACTGGCAGGGTATTAACCGGCAGAGAGCCGACATCACTGAGCTCTGCTGATGATTTCTTTTTAGGTATTTAAATGAGCTCCATCTTTTAATCTCATAATTAGGTGAAGTCCATATGACTAGTTCCATTTTATAGATGAAGAAACTGAAGATGACAAGTATTATGTAGCTTGTTTGAGGTTACCCAATCTTTAAAAGAAACCATTAAGATAGTCAGGAGTCTATTCCAACTCAGTCTGGTTCCAGAGGCCAATATATGTGGGTGTGTACACCCAAACACACACATATACACACACACACTCACAAGTCATTAGCACTAAACACAAAGCGGAGTGTAGATTAATGGACAATAAATATTGTAAGACAACTAGAGTTTAAATGGAAAAAAAGATGATCTCATTATCCCTCATGCTCCAAACTTGACCCATGAACTCATAAGATTACTCAGACTACAACTTATAATTTCAGGAAATGCTGTTAGGGACCATTTGCCTTTTTTTTTTTTTTTTTTTTTTTGGCGGTACGCGGGTCTCTCTCACTGTTGTAGCCTCTCCGGTTGCGGAGCACAGGCTCCGGACGCGCAGGCTCAGCAGCCATGGCTCACGGGCCCAGCCGCTCCGCGGCACGTGGGATCCTCCTGGACCGGGGCACGAACCCGTGTCCCCTGCATCGGCAGGCGGACCCCCAACCACTGTGCCACCAGGGAAGCCCCCATTTGCCTTTTTAAAGTCTGTTACCCAAAGGTCTTGTAGAGCCTGTCTGGTACCCTCTACAATCATGACCTTTAAATAGCTGGGCAAGAAATCATAGAACTGGTTTTAAAAGAAGGAAAAAACCTGCTGGATGAAGGATACCCTTAAGGGCTCAGCATATTCATTGCCCCTGCAGCAAAGATAGAGGAGGGCCCTGTGCTCTGTCAGTCTGCATTGACAACGTGGGTCCACATGATTTTTTCACTTATTTAAAATGTGTTTATTGAGTACCTACTGTGTGCCACACCTTGTTTTATGATACAGGAACACACAGTTAATTGAGATACGCAAGTCCCTATGGCCAAAGAGTGTTCTTAGTGTAACTTAGAAAATCAAACAGGGTCAGAAGAGAGAGTGACAGGGAGTGAAGAGAGGGCAGGGTGGAGGAGTCTTTTTTTAAAAAATGTTTCCTTTTATTAAAAAACTTTTTTTTGGAGTATAGTTGATTTACTGGAGGAAACACTTTGGAAGGAGTGGTAAGCTAGGGCCTCTCAGAAGAGGTATCACTTGGCATAATGCCTGCAGCCTTTCCTAGATGCTGACTTGACTCATTTGAATTCACTTTAGCTTCTCCCTGATCCAAAACAGAAGGCCCCCTTAATGAAAGCTGAGGGAACTCGGTTCTCACCACTGCACTAGGGCAGTGAAAGCAGCTGGTATTCTCTCTCATCCGCCATTTGCTGTCTGGTTAATACAAGGAAGGTCAAGGGGAGGAAAGGTCTCTGATGCCCAATGACCTATAGAGTCCCACTTGGGGTATACGAGCAAACAGCAAGGCTTATATCTGCTCTACAGGTGGAACCAATGGAAACCGAAGCGCCTCTCTTATGGTTAAACAGGATTTTGACTGTTGGCATTAAGAGCATCACTGCTGCCATGTAGGTGGAACCAGCAGCCAGCTCCCTTTCGGACAACATCACTCCAGGTCCCTTTTGACTGTACGCACATAGGAAGGTATAGGACCCCAGCAATCTCCTCTGAGTACAGGCTGGTGTTGTATCTGTACCTGAGTACATGATATCCATTTTTCCATTACAGCAGGAAAACAGTTTTCAACGTTCTTTTCTAATCTTTCCTTACACACATGTTTATTAATCAGAAGCAAAAGGATGTTGCCTATTTTGTCATGAAGGTTCACATCTGTTCAGCCAACATTTATTTACTGAGGACAGTCTAGTCACCTGGCATTATGCCACCGTGTGAACCCTACTCCTGGTTGTGTGATTTGGGGTAAGTTACCTAAATACTCAGTCTTGGTTGCCTTGTCATATGTATATGTGATTTGTAACATGAGATTAACAGTATATTTATCCCCTAAAGTTATTAAACTTAAATAAAATTTTGCTATTCAAGTAAACAAAACTTGAATTAAATGCCTGTTGCCTAATAAATGATGAAAAAAGTTAGCTGACATAATAATGATGCCAATGATGATATTTAGGAATAAAGTCACATCTATCATTCAGCAATTATTTCCTGAATACCAACCATAACCCAGGCAATGTTCTATGTCCTTGGGGCACATTAGTGAAAAAAATATATATAAAATCTGTTGATTTTGTGGAGTTTACATTAAGGTGCACCAAGCTATTCTTTAACACTTGGTTTGGCCTAGAATTCTGTGAAGACTAGTCCTTGGTGAATAATTGGTATCAAGTCCAAGAGCAACTTAAAAATCAATTAATAGACTAAAGTCTAATCCTGGGCTAAAAAAATCCAAGTTTTATATTTTCACTCTTTATGGGAGGTAGATTTCTAAGTCTTCTATCAGCAAATGATCTGGGGTGAAACTAACCATATTTTCCAATTTAGCAATAAACCATATGTCTGAGAAGGAGGGTTTGCTTATGAAACAGAGCATTTGAATTGGGGATTGTCTCAGAAAGTCTCACACATATGGTGCCCATATCTCTGAAATTATAAAGAAACATCCTGTGCGTCAGTCCCTGAGATCAATCTATTCCCTCAATGCAGCTGGCTCTTTAACCCTTTGGCCTGTACTGAGATGCTACATGTGTCGTACTAGGCAACAACACGATACCTTGCAGAAATAGAAAGGTTCTATTGCTGCAGTTTACTAGCAATTTTTCCCAGGCTGAAAAAGGACATTCTGTAGACTCCTATGATGTAAGAGGGTGTTCCCACTTCAGCAGTGGCCAGCAGATGCTATGCGAACACTTTCTGCGTCCACACGTGCTGATAAAAGCAAGGAAAATGTGAATAATGGAAAAGAATAGCAGGCGGTTCTTTTGCTGGCTATGCTGATTTGAAACACAAGCAGAACACACTTTTAAGCTTCTCCCAGGCAGAGAGTTTTAGTCGCCTTGAAATTTTTCACTCTTGGGAGAATGACTCATGTCTTGGAAAAGACAAGTTCCTAGTCTGGTGCTCCCAGAACCTTTAGGCATTAGTTAATGTACACTTTGGGAGTTTTCAGCATCCGATCAGAAGTTTTAATTAACAAGGGATGCTGTGCTCTCTTGCCTTTCATTGAAAACTCAGCATTTAACCATTGCCCAGCAGCTTGAACTTTCCATTTGTGTTGTGATTACCTTTATCAGGGTACTTGTTGCATTCTATGAAATCCTATATACGTGCTAAAAGTGGAACGCACATTTGGTTTTTGTTTTGCTTTGTTTTTTTAGCTTCCATGTTAGCTGATACTTTGTATTGTGTTTCTGATTTTTTAAAAACAGTTTCACAAACACTTTGATTTTGCTCCTCACTGTAGCCCTGTGAAGGGTTGTTGACAAGTACCATCATCTCCATTTCACAAAGAAAAATAACGTCCACAAGCTCAAACCCTGGTCTCCAGCCTGCTCTGCATTACTTAGATTGTAATGAGTTTGGGAAGCTAAACCCAAAATGAGTAATGGGCACACAAACAAACACAAACTCAAAAATTATTTCTTGTTAACATAAGAGTCCAAGGCAGGTATTCCTGATTGGTGGCATTGGTGGCTGGCTTCCTTCCATGTGGCAGTTCAAGGAAGCTCCCTCTATCTTTGGGCTCTGCAATCCCTTAGGACCTGTTGATATGTACACCAAGACTGTGGAGGGAAAAGAGATATTGCAGGAGGCCGATTCTCCCCCTTAAAAGCCCTATTGGAAGTGGCACGTCTCAGATTATCAAAGGCTGGAATGCCATGGCCACATCAAGCAGTCTGCTCAGAAGGAGTGGAAACACAGTTGGTGAGCAGTCACAGTAAGCTGCCCTAAAGTGTAATGCATACCCACTCAGGACCACCTCAGTGATGACCACAGGGGCTAGAATGTGAATGGTGGCACTTGGAGCTGAGGGATGTGATGGCCACACAGCTAGTAAATCAAGATGTTAATAGGTTTTATATCAACATTCAATTTTTTTTTTTTTTTTGCGGTACGCGGGCCTCTCACTGTTGTAGCCTCTCTGGTTGCGGAGCACAGGCTCCGGACGCGCAGGCTCAGCAGCCATGGCTCACGGGCCCAGCCGCTCTGCGGCATGTGGGATCTTCCCGGACTGGGGCACGAACACGCGTCCCCCGCATCGGCAGGCGGACTCTCAACCACTGCGCCACCAGGGAAGCCCTCAACATTCAATTTTAAGTCTTAATGTGGAATAGGGAAATATAAATAGCATATCCAATAAGAGATTTTACAGAGGTAATTGCTTAGCCCAAAGTAACTTTGAAAATAAATTTACTTAGCTTTCAAAAATTAGTTGAATTAAGGGAAAAGATTAAATTGGAGTTACTTGCAAATTTAGAGATGTCTTTCGTTATGCTCATGAGGTGACTTTTGGAATGCACCTGGTTGAGTCTGGTTGCCAGTAGAGCCAAACATGTGATTAGAGGGTTGGAACTTCCATTTCCCTGCCCAGACCATTGAGGAGGGAAGACAGACTGGAGATTGAGTTCAGTTGCCAATGGTCAATGATATAATCAATCATGCCTATGTAATGGAGTCTCTAAAAACCCCAAAGGAGAGGGTTCAGAGAGCTTATGGATCGATGAACATGTGGAGATTTGGGGAGAGTGGGGCCTGGAACTCCATGCCCTTTCCCCATACCTTGCCCTGTGCATCTGGCTGTTCCTGAGTTACATCCTTTTATAATAAACCAGTAATCTAATGAGTAAACAGGTTTCCTGGTTCTGTGAGTTCCTTCTAGCAAATTAATTGAACACAGGAGGGGGTCTTGTGAACCTCTGGTTTTTACCCAGTTTATCGTAATTACAGGTAACAACCTGGGCTTGCAACTGGCATCTGAAGTGTGGGTGTTTGTGGGGGGCAGTCTTGTAGGACTGAACTCTTAACCTGTGGAATCTGATTCTGTCAGGCATATGATATCAACATTGATTTAATTGTCAGGCACCCAGCAGGTGTCTAGAGAATTGTTTGTGACATGTGTAGGAAACCCCCTCTCCTCCACATGTTGGAACTGGGTCTAGGAAACCAAAAAGAAACAAATTTTAAAGGTCTACCAAGCACCTCTTCTATGCTCATAATTGGAGATGCTTTGAGAAATATGAAATATATGATCCTCCTGTACTCTAGTTCAAAATATTTCAGGAGATTCACAAAGGCTAGGGAGGTGTACAAAATTGTATATTATTAAGAACTGGGATGTGTTTTTAGGTCTAATGTGTTAAAGCTCTTAAGACAAAAGAAAATTTACCTGTTGAAATTAAGCATGATGCTATTTCTTCTCTAATTGTATGATTTATTTCTGCAAACATTTATTGTGTTCTTACTGTATTCCAGTAAAGTTCCTGATCACCAGGTTCGAACCAGCTGGTATGAATGATGGATGAGGGAGACAGCCATTTGAACAAAGGAATGTAATACAGAATTTCAGGGGCTTTGATAAATGTCTGTGTAGGATATCTATGCATAAAGAAATTTTAATGGCAACAGAGACTTGGGAAATAATTGAGTCTAAATGCCCTCATTTAACAGATTTTTAAAGACCAAGGCCCAGAGAGGAAAAGCAACTGGCTCGAAGTCACAGAGCTAGTTGATGGAAGACCTAGAAGGATAGAATCCACGTATCCTTACGTTCAACCTTGGCTAGCTGCATGGGAAAGGTGTGAGCTGAGGGATTTCCACTGGAGATGAGATAAAACTACACATGAGAGGGACTTCCCTGGTGGCGCAGTGGTTAAGAATCCGCCTGCCAATGCAGGGGACACGGGTTCGAGCCCTGGTCCGGGAAGATCCCACATGCCGCGGAGCAGCTAAGCCCGTACGCCACAACTACTGAGCCGGTGCTCTAGAGCCCACGAGCCACAATTAGAGAAAGCCCGTGCGCAGCAACGAAGACCCAACACAGCCAAAAATAAATAAATAAAATAAATAAATGTATTGAAAAAAAACTACACATAAGAAATTTAGCAAAACCTGTAGATTTTTCACTGGTCAGTATTGTGGTGAGGGAACACGATGGCACAAGAAGAAAGAGTGCCTGGCTCACAAAATATTTAGATCTTATGCTTAGCTATGACCACATACATAGAGTGCATCCTTAGACAAATGATCTAATGTACTAAAACTAATGCATATGTGCATTACGGTTTTCAATGGTACACTGCATCATCCTCTCATTTGATGTTTGAAACAGTTCTCTGAGGTATGCAGAAAGGGCATCCTTATCCCTGTTTTGCAGATGAGCAAACTGAGATGCAGGAAGTCATACAACTAGTTAAGTGAGAAACTCAAGGTTAGAACACCTGGAATGCTTCTAGTCCAATGCTCTCCCTGTGATACCAGGTATACAACAAGTATGGGACAAGAGTGGCTAACCAAGTATATCATGTGATTATTTTGCAGATGCATTGTGAGAGGTTTCTATGTATCCTGAGAATAATTGGAACCACACTTTTTGGAGTTTCTCTACTCCTTGGAATCACAGCTGCTTATATTGTTGGCTACCAATTTATCCAAACAGATAATTACTATTTCTCTTTTGGACTATATGGTGCCTTTTTAGCATCACACCTCATCATCCAAAGCCTGTTTGCCTTTTTGGAGCACCGAAAAATGAAAAAATCTCTAGAAACCCCCATTAAGTTGAACAAAACTGTTGCTCTTTGCATTGCTGCATATCAAGAAGATCCAGACTACTTACGGAAATGTTTGCAATCTGTGAAAAGGCTAACCTACCCTGGAATTAAAGTTGTCATGGTCATAGATGGAAATTCGGAAGATGACCTTTACATGATGGACATCTTCAGCGAAGTCATGGGCAGGGATAAATCAGCCACTTATATCTGGAAAAACAACTTTCACGTGAAAGGTCCTGGTGAGACGGATGAGTCACATAAAGAAAGCTCACAACATGTCACCCAGTTGGTCTTGTCCAACAAGAGTATTTGCATCATGCAAAAATGGGGTGGAAAAAGAGAAGTCATGTACACGGCTTTCAGAGCACTGGGACGAAGTGTGGATTATGTTCAGGTAGGTTTCCACATCTGCCAGGACAAACACATTTAAATAAAGCATCTTTTGTATCTCTCCAGTCATATGCTATAGTCCATCCTTGTCCCTTCTGGACACAGTGCTTCTTTCAGTTCATCTGAAAACAGCATGACTGTTGAAAGCACATTCTGAAAGAGAGAAAAAAAATCTTGTAAAACGGTTAAATCTATCTATGAAAATGCTTAGCTTGTGCAGTGTTATTGGTTGGAAATCAAGATTATTTTGAACGTGAGACCCTTCCTTCCTTCTCTTCCCCTCCCTTACCTTCTCTGCCCCCTTGGTTCTGCCAAATCAATTCCAACCTCATTTTCCACACTCTTAAAATCTCCAGCGTTGTAAGAAAATAGTGTCTCCTCCGGCAGAATGAGCTTGAGAAAATCTGCAGGGCCAAGGGGAAGCTATAAAATAGTTTTCACAGAGACTAGGCAAAATGGGGGCGATGAAAACAATTTTGATTTAAAAGTGTAGGAATTCAAAACTGAAACACATAGAAAAAGAAAAAGGGAAAAGGAAAACAAACACAAAAAAACAACCTTCCCAGAACAAAATCTAAGTCATGTTTATTTCACTCCCCAAACAGCATTACCTCACTCCGTGCAACTTGACCTTTGAAAGCATTTGTGATGGTGTTTGCTTGCATGAAAATTAGACAGGCTGTGTCTCTCATTAGTTCCCTGACTGCTAATTCTACGGTTTCTCCTCTTCTAGTTCTCACTGAAAGTTTCTTCTTTAGAACATTAATAGGGTACATGTGAGTTTTCTAGTTGTACTTTTGTGCAGATATTTTAGTTAGATTTTATTCATGATGATATTGAGAAAGGAGAACTATCTCTGGCTTCAATATCCATCCGGACACTTTTCCTCTTTTCTTAAATGTGAAATCCTTGTTTTTGGAAGACCCATCATATGTTTTAGGGGATTTTTCAACGCAAAGTGATGCCCAGTGTGTCTCCCTGTGTAATGGGATGGCAGTGGCCACTGGCTTCAATGTCAATTGACTGAGGTTCTAATTAACAATTTGTAGCTGGTTGACCTTGAGCAAGACCACCTCCCAAACCTCAGTTACCTGATTAGAAGGAACAAATCTCACAAGGGATTTGAGAAAATTATTTCAAATTATGTATCCAAAGGGGCTTAGCAAAAGTTGTTGATAATGGCATTGTTAATATTATTAAAGCGTTTGCTGTTAAAGTAGTATTTCTTATATGATTATCTAGTCCTTACTTGAAAACTATACTACATGTCAATTGCTAATTAACATGTTGTTAATTTAGCTAATATCTGAAGAATTTTGAGGTATTTCTTCAGTTCATACCATCTGCATAAAAGGGAGTTGATTAGAGTTTCAACCCCAAGTGTCTCCTAATTTCTAGAACTTTCACAAATAAGGCTGTTTTAGTTAAACCAAGACATTTTTACATATTTACCTATTGCACCTTCAGGCCCAGATGAGAGGATAAAATGAAACTTTTAAATAAGGAATGGCTACGGAACTTACAGAGGATTTGAAGAATGAAGCTCTGGGCCTAAAATGAGAAAACATCTGTTTTGCCTTTAATTCTAGTTAAAACAATTTACATTTGTCCTTTCTAATCATGACATTATTGTGAGATTTTTCTCTTTGTTTTTTAACCTGCTTCTCCCAAAGCCCCTTCTCCCAACATTTTGTTTGGAATTTTGTTTTTATCCTTGACAACTTGACTTGTGCCCGTCCAGGAAAAACTAATACAAAATATAAAATTTTAGAGTAGGCTTTTTGCTAGTGCCCTCATCAGGCTTGAGAACTTTCCTTCCTTCAAGCTGAAGCCTCCAGATAGACTGACCCTAGCAGCAGCTGTTATCTGGGCACCAAATCCGCTTGAGACTTCCAGTCCATTCAGAGCACTCAAACAGGGGTAAAAAACCTTTTGGCATTCTGAAACTAGTAAATACTATCCTGCCATGCCTCATCGATGCCCTGTAAAAACGGAAATTGCATAAAGTTCAATCTAATATAGTACTCTCATCCTTCCTTCTGACTGACCCAGGGCCCAAGTGTTACAGAGCAGAAGCCACAGAAAGACAAAGAGGGAGGGGTTTGAGGATGTTGGCTCCTGAATATTACAAGTGATTGAATGTGGAGTTCAAGTTGGTTAGGGATGGAAGGAAGCAAAATTCAGGTGCTAATACACAAGAGAGAATGGGGGCTAGGGGAAGAAATGGACCATCTGCTCATACTTGCTAACCTGGCTAGAGAACACTGTTTAACTGTGCAGAGAGATGGCCAAAATGATTGGTTTCCAGTTGCAGCTGGATCCTCAGCACTAGTCAGCACTCTTTTCACTTGATCTTGAATAGATGTCTTGCTTATTCCTCTCGCGTCTGTTATTGCACATCTTCATCACTCTCCTAGGGCCTTACCCAAACTCCTCCCTGCTTAACTACAAACAGATGATCTTGCCTTCTACAAAAGAGAACAGCAAAAGTACAGGCTGTGAAGGCCGTCAAGATCTGACTCTCTTCTGCTTACAGTCTCAAGGGTACCACACCTCACCTCCTATCTCAAGGTTAACCTTTCTACCTGCACTCCTGAGCCTTCTGGGTTGGCTCCCTTTGGTTTCTTTCAGAGCAAGCCTTTCTCCATCACCACCTCTTATATCTCTCCTCTCTCATCTCTAGTCTTCTATAGTAATTACTCTTTCAGCCTTGTAGCCTCTCAAATAATAAATGCTGACATAGAACATGGAGGGAAGCTTTAGTTTAAGACGAAGCCAACATGGTAGGAAATTCATCTTTGATGCTAGTGGCTGCTTCCAGGGATAGATAAGATAGAAAAGCAGCAGAAGAAAAATAAAGTGAGAAAATCAAATACAGGGAATGAGAAATAAGGAGGTGAATGAGGAAGATTTTCTTAATTTTGAATCAAAGTATTTTCTGGAGAAACTTTTTCAATGATGTAGAAAAGTGCAATGAGCAAAATTAAAATAATCTGCAGCAGAGAGGGGAAAGATAAATTAGGAATTTGGGATTAACGGATACACACTACTATCTATAAAGTAGATAATAAAGAGCTACTGTATAGCATAGGGAACTATATTCAATATCTTGTAATAATCTATAATGGCAAAGAACCTGAAAAAGAATAGATATGTATGTATGTATAACTGAATCACTTTGCTGTATACATGAAACATAGTAAATCAACTATACTTCAATTTAAAAAAATCATCTGAAGCGAATACATGACCCATACATAGATTATCAAATTTAATACTTTCCAGCATATACTCTTCTATTTTTCCTTATTTTAAAAACAATTTTGAGATTATATCATGTTTACTTTTCTGTATTTTTTACTTAACAATATCAGAAGACTTTTAAAGTGTCTTTTGATATCTAGATTAGATAATTGCTTTATTTATATCTCTTTTCACTGAACATTGATATTTCCACATAAGTGGCCACCAGTCTATATAACAAAGGAAAAAAGCAGTATCGTCTGATGTGTGTATTAAGAATTTCCCAGGTAAAAGTTATACAATAAGTATGAACATTTTCTAAAAGGGAAGATTATAGGAAGCAATTTTATTATTAATTTAATCTGGCAGTACCATAGCTATCCAAGATTCTTTGAGCAGAAGGAAAGTAAGACTAAATCATTCATAATAGTAGAGCTGACCCTTATTATTCATGGATTCTGTATTTCCAAGTTAACCTACTGACTAAAATGTATTTATTACCCGAAAATCAGTAGTTGCAGTGCTTTTGTGATCATTTGACATGTGCAGAATGGCAAAAAAAAAGTGAGTCATCTGATGTGCATGTTCCCAGCTGAGGTCACACAAGATTATGCTTTGCCTTTTTGTTTTACCTTTTATACTGTAAACAAGTAGCTTCTTTAGTCTATTTAATATTATGTTTTTCACATTTTTGTGCTTTTGGTTGCTGATGTAGCTGTTTAAAATGGTCCCCAAGTGTAGTGTTGAAATGTTGTCTAGTGATAGTAACACAAGAAGGCTATAATTGCCTTATGGAGAAAATAGGTTTGTCAGGTGAACTTTGTTCAGGCATGAGTTACAATGCTGCTGGACATGAGTTCAATGTTAATGAATCAATAATACATATTAAATAAGGTGACACAAATAAACAAGTAAGCACAGATACAACAAGGTTAGGTATTGATCACTAGACAAAGATGCCGTGACCAGAGACTTCGAGGAACCTAACTCTATATGTCCACTAGAAGCAATTTTTTAGTATTTGCTAACTCACTGTTCATGGAAGCTTTGTAGAACATAACTACCGTGCATAATGAGGATTGACTGCATATAACATTTGATTGGTTCCTATTTTCTGAAAATTTCTGAAGGGTCATGTTGAGAATGTTAATGTGACTTTGTATACTTCATCTTAGAGAATGAAATTGAGCACATTGAAATAAGAATGGGGAAATCTGAATTCTTGATTTAACTGTTTACTTGCTACGGGCCTCAACTGGTAGAAGAGATGATTTCTGAGATCACTTTTAGCTAAAGACTCTAACTTAGGACTGTCTTAATTTCTTTCTAGCAACATATGTATGCTTTTCAAGATTGGGATCAAACAAACAAAAACAACAAACAACAGCAACCACACAAAAGGGAGTATAGCATTAGAATTTTCTTTTCATTTTTAATCTACACTTTCCCTCAAAGTTGGGTTCTTGAATGTAAACCCTGATTTAAGGCAACCATTATGTGCTTTCCAACCATTTGGAATAAGGGTGTTTCCTGGCTTAAGCCTAGAGGTGACAACATTTGGTTTCTCATTTTTCCAGCTGGCTTGTCACCTTTGCTTTACACCTACAACTATTACTTGCGTATAAGCCTTCCTGAAAAAGAAAAGAGAAAAACCAAATGACTCCTTAATGTCTTAAAAAGATTCTAGGTTGCGTGAAGGCAAATGTCACTTTATAACAATTTGGGTAACACATTCTAACAAGAAAGGTATATATCTTCCCAATTCCTTTTAAAAAGAGCAACAAATAAGGGCCAAATTGTTGAGGTTTTTATGATTTAGAGGCTTTTTATTGGCTAGATTTGAGGTCTTATACCATAAACAAAATTACTACGAGAGAATCATCTTCCCTATCCCCCAACCCTCGCCCCCAAAAAAGTTTCTGTATTTTTCTTTGAGAGCATTTATTTTTTCCTGGAATGGTCTCACTGATTAATTTCAAAAGGTCTTTTTAGTCCTAAAATTCTTACATCCTATGATTTTGTTTTTGCCACTCACAGTCTGCCATAAACTGCTCTCTAATCTTTTTCCCTAGTAGTCAGCCCAATCTAAGGATTTTTATATTGCCTGCTCAATAATCCAGCTTGTTTAATTTAAATTTGTTGGGCATTGGACAAGGCATTAGTTTTTGCTCTCTGAGCGAGTCATGGTTTATTTACAGTACAGATAAGAAGGACCCCTTCCCTCGTTGGACTAGTGTTCTTAGTTTGTGCCTCTGGTTTTGATGATCACTTCTTAGTAGATATGTCTTCCTTTTAACGAGCATTTACTATGAGCTAGCCCTTATAACTGCTATACATACATTATCTAGTTAATTCTCCATTACAGCAAACTTATGAGGTGGATGTGCTTATCCATATTTTTCACCTAAGAGATGGAGACTTAGAAAGGTGAGGTAAGGAGTTTAAGGTTACAAAGCTAGTCCAAGGGAATATAACTGGTCAATTGTGGATTGGGACTCAGATCTGTCTGATTCCAAGGTTTTGCATAGTGCTTTCTTTTCCTTTCAGTAGTGTGTTTACTCTGGCATTGTACTGTTAGGAGTTCTGGGGGCTAGCACCATCTTGTGTTTGCCAGTACATAACTATCGGTGAATTTTAAAATTCTGGCTGACTTCTTTTCACTAGGGGGAATGTCCTGGGGGAAAGAGGGGGTAGGGGGTACTTTCCATTTACTATGTGGTTAAGTTTTGGAAGGGAAACTGGGCAGTGGGATCATGACCAATAGTAAACTTCAAACATGGTTGAAATAAATCATCTCCCTGGGTTCAGGTTAAGATGAAGGGTCAAGATTAAGAAAGGATTGAGGTTTACAAGCAGGCAGAGGGTGAAAGCAGTAGCAACAGAATGAGTCTTGATTAATCCTCAGCCTGTTTCCTCATCGAAGGCAGCCAGAATAGTTAAGGCTTCCTGTTGCTGTGTAGCTCTCAGAGCCCCTTGAAGTGGTGCTGGGCAGGCAGAGGTGGAGAATCCACCAGTCAGTCTGAAAGGAAATATGTTTAAAAAAAGGTGAAACATGGATACTCAGCATTTTAGACTTGGGTCTTAGAAGTTGAAAAACATATGGTAGAATAACTAACAATATTTCTACAGGATATTTTGATTTAAATTGTTGTGAGGTAGATTAACTTTAAGATCAGTGAGATAAATTGGAATGGACTTCAGTCTAACAGCTTATTTAACACATTTATAGCAATTTATATATCTAACTGCTCTAGGTGTTTTGGATACATTTGAACTTGTTCATTGTGATAAGATATTCTTTTTTTTTTTTTTGACTGTACGCGGGCCTCCCACTGTTGTGGCCTCTCCCATTGCGGAGCACAGGCTCCGGACGCGCAGTCTCAGCGGCCATGGCTCACGGGCCCGGCCGCTCCGCGCCATGTGGGATCTTCCTGGACCAGGGCACGAACCTGTGTCCCCTGCATCGGCAGGCGGACTCTCAACCACTGCGCCACCAGGGAAGCCCAAGATATTCTTGATATGTAATCCATTCTCATGTTCCTTTTGGTGATTCTCTTTACTGAGTCACCTGTTCATGGTAATAAGTGGGTTTACTTAGCAAGTATAAACAATTAAAGATTATTACCCTATACTAATGGCATATATGACTTTTCTGTGAGCTTTTGTAATTTACCAAGTACTTTTACATACAGTGTGTCACTCTGGTACCATGATGATGGTAACAGTTTGTTCAAGGTCATAAAAGTAGTAAGCCTCTTGATTTGTTATAATAGTCAAATCTTGGCCTATTATAAGAATAGGAGACAGAGGCAACCGTAAAAACCTCTAGTAGAGTTAAACTGGGACTTAGAACATACTTTATCTCAACTTGCTCTTTTAGTTTGTTCTTTGTTTTTTTATGAAAGAGACCCACCCCCGGCTCCCCAACCAATTCTTTTAGGCTCAGGGTTGGCATACTTGCTTGTAAAAGGCCTGAGAGAAACCATTAAGCTTTGCGGGCTATATGGTCTGTGTTGCAGCTATTCAACTTTGCTGTTTTAGTGTGAAAGCAGCCATAGATAATATGAAACTGAATGTGCATGACTGGGTTCCAATAAAACTTTATTTATGGCCACTGGAATTTGAATTTCATATAATTTCCATGTGTCACAAAAAACTCTTTTTCAATTTTTTTTCAGCTATTTAATAAGGTAAAAGCTATTTTTAACCCCCAGGCCATATAGAAATTGGTGGGAAGGCAGACTCGTCCGTAGACCTTAGTTCGCCAACTCCTGTTTTAGATACAGAGAAAGCGGCGGCACTGTCTCTTGGCTAGAACAGTGAAGGACGGGGAGCCATGGTCTTAAGCAATTTAGCCGATGATTCTGTGGTTATGATGGAGGTGGCTGGTTCCTCCCAATAACGTCTTCTTGTCTTGACATTTTCCACTCATTTTAGTCAAAATTTAGTGACTTTGCCGCATGTCCATATCTCCTAGTGAGAAATCTTATGACTGGCGATCATGTAGTTTAAACAAATTACAGTGATACATTCAGCGTGGACAGAAAGACATTTTGATTTGTTCTCCAATTGTTTCCTGTGTGCAAATCAGTCCTGTGGTTTTTCCCAGTGTGAGGTTAAGCTCCTTGTGAACTGGTGTATTTCTCCCACAGTTTCTAGCCCAGAGCTAAACAGCCAACGTTCGTGAAATCGCACACTTCTCATTAATTGGTGAGGAGACAGCTAGAAATCCTGTTTTTACTAGACTGATTTTAAGAAGGGCTAGAGTTATACCCTTTACACACAAACAAATTAATACTGTTATATCCATGAACATACATGCTTTCACAGACTGTCATCGACGGTGGTTTTCTAGTTGGCATTCTATCACCAAAGAACATCCAGAAATTGAACTTCTTTAGAAAACTCTTTGATCCCACTATAACAAACCCCTCCCAGGAGATTTCTGAGAGCTTTCCCTTCTGACAGTTAAACTCACCATGTGAACAATCTCTCTGAGAACTTCTGGCACTTTGCTGTTGGAAACTGGGAGGGGCAGGGCCAATTTAAATATGCAGAACCTCAGAAGTTTGGTTCAAGTTTAGTCATTTCACAGAGGCAGTTCCCTTGGCTTGCTTATCTTACAAGCAGGCGGAGTTACTTGAACATTAATTCTAGGTTGCCCCCTTCCTGTTGTTTTTAGTCTTATTTTAGCTTTCTGGTTTTACCTTTCCCAGCTTGAGTCAATAGAGGTGGGTGTGGCCATAAACTCTGGATGCTGAGAGGTGGAAAGGTGGCTTTGAAATTATGCCTTCACTTTCTACTACCCTAGTTACTGGCCTGCCAGGCTTATAGCCGTATACAAAACAGTGACAGACAAGGCATGAGAGAGGCAAAATATCGCTATTGGAGGAATTTGCTTCGGTTTCTGAGGCTTGGGACCCTTGAGTATAAACTGAAGTATTAGAAAAATCCTATTTTTTTAATGGAATACTAATGCCTAGCTGCTGTCTATTTTTTTCCTCTAAAATAAGTAAGACCATGCAGACCAAAATAGAATGCCCCCTCCAAAAAAATGGGGCAGTAGGTTATTTAGAAAATGCCTGTTTCTAAATAGGTAAAGTAATATACAAAATTCAGAAATTAACTTTAAAATTGTTATAATTAGTTGAGTCCAGAGAGGTGATGATTTCACTTTTAATAATTGGATACCCTATATACTCCTTAAGTCATGTTACAATAATGCATTTGAATTGCTCTTTTCACCAACATTCTTTATTAATATATATTAATGTTTTTCAGAAAAAAAACTATTAATAAAATTAAGATAGGCACTCTTTTTTAAATGTTGAGACTTCCTGGCTATGTATGTGAGGGACTCCTCCGACATATAAAATCCCCTTTAACTCAGAGTTCATGCTTCTAAATATTATTTTCATTCAAAACTGGTATATCAAATCCGTACTATTTTTATGAAGCAGCTCTGAGAACTGCACAAATACTTGCTTTTTATATAAATAAGGAGACTAAATCTTGATTAAATTCATAAATGTAGCCAGACTACATAGAAAAACAGTGGAATTGCAGATAACACTCCCGTCTCTGCCAATCATATCATTTATTGCTTAGATGGGGATGTGAAACTGGTTCATTACATGTCAATTTTCATCACTTTATGTCTACTTGGGCCTGGCTGCATTTTCCAGAAAAGGATACTATTTTATTAATATCAACCAGGAATAGAGAGGTGACAGCTCTTTTCCTACTTTTGATTTTCTTTGATCATGTGGAAGGAGCTCCATCCACAGGTGTAACGTACCTAATATCTCCCTAAGAGAAGTGACTTAATCTGATTGGTGAGTACGGGAGGAGTAAGGGGTAGCCTAGCTCCTTCTTCCCCCTTTCTTCTAGAAGTGAGCCGCCATGAAGGAGCAGGCATCTGCCATCCCTTTCGAAGGGGCATTAACTGTCTTGAGGAGGAGACTAGTCCCACTTAGATGCTATTTGGAATTGGTACATCAGTCTAATTCTGGGGAACATAGTTGCAAAGTCTGCTACTCCATTGATATAAGCCCTATTCTCCATATCAGCTTTATGAGTATACATGTCATATTTTGGTTTCTCCTCTCCTTTATTTTTCTGTTTCATTCAATAAGTTCATAAATCAGCTTGGGAAGAAAAGTACTATTTATAACCCTGTACCTTTGGCCTCCAGTAGAAATTTCTGGGAGCGGCTAATGGGTATAGACAAATCCTAATAATTTTCTTGAAGTTGTAGTTGGTTTGGTTTCAAAATTGTTTTTTTGTCCTGTATAAAGTTTGTTTTTAAGAATAATAATTAGCACTTCTAGAAAAGCTTAAGATAATTTAACATCTACTTCTGTATGTAAAGAGCTAGACGAATACTTGATACTCTAAAATAAAAAGGTGGGCTGACCATCAGGCTAGTTTCCTTTCTAATGGAATGTCATCAGCTAAGCCCAGGTCAAATGGACATCTTGCTTCAGAACTAATTATACAACCAGCCTTAGTAGAACTGCTTTCCTGTCTTAATCACCATATTAAAATAGAGAAAAATAATCACTGTTAAACATGCCTTTTTTTCAATACTGTCATAGGAGTTTCCTATCATCATTCAGACCTGAGGGATAAGATATCTAAAAGCCTTATGGAAGGCAATTTTTTTTAAAAAAGAGATATCTATGGTGACCAACCCAAGATGTTTTCCAAGTCCTGGAAATCTAGGATGTTACCTGGGACATGAGACTTTCATTGCCAAAATTGCGTACATCCATGGCAAACCAGGCAAAACTGGTCACCCTACATGACATGCCTAGGTCATCACTTTAGCTGTTCTATCCAGCCATGTCATTAGCTTAAATATTGAGTTTGCAGGTTCTTTGTGTTGGCCATCATGTAGCAAACTCTCATCCCTGTGTTACTCGCTTATTGAGGCCTTGTGATGATAGGCTGAAGGCATAATATATATGCCCACTTTTGACTACACGGAGTACACTCATCATCTTCTTTTCTTGAACTTACTTCTTACTTTCTTCTTTGCAGGTTTGTGATTCAGACACCATGCTTGACCCTGCCTCATCTGTGGAGATGGTAAAAGTTTTAGAAGAAGATCCCATGGTTGGAGGTGTCGGGGGAGATGTCCAGGTACATGAGCTCACTTTTTGCATGAGTCACTTTTAGTAGTACCCTCACTCACTGATTCTTTGAACATACGTTTATTATACACCCAAATCTGTGCCAGATATTGTTTCTGGTGCCAGAGACATACTAGAATGTTCCTTGGACCCACTTTATACCTCTTCTGCTGTCTAAATTGAAGTAACTTATGATTGCTTTGCTTAATCCTGGGTTATAACACAAGTATGTAGTGGCTGATAAGTTATATAAACTATAATGTAAATGTGTAATAATTTCTGCCATATCTTCTTGAGCCACAACTTAATGTTCTGGTAAAATGATGTTGGAATTCATTTAGTACAAGGGTTAAGAAATGGAGGTATGGCAGGAGATGGAATCTATGTCATATAACTATGTATTTAAAAGCTGAACAATATATGGTTGGTCAAAAATCCAAATTGGAATACAAAGGAAAAAAAAGAGAAACAGCGTCTCAAATTTACACTAGAGAGAAAGTCAAAGGAACAATTAAGTGAGTTTTCCAATTATTATTTATTTCCCATTATTTGCTATCAATGGAGAAACAATAAGTGAAACAAATATTAATGAAGGTGATTTGAAATTTATGGAATGGGAAAACAAATATGTGAAAATATATGAAGATTAAAGTGAGCTCTTTGCAAAAGTGCACTAGATTTTAGCCAAAGATGTGAGAAGCACGTGGAATTTTGACTTTAAATGTAGGTATTGTGTTGCTGTATAACCCATATTTACATGCATGGTAATAGTGAAGGCAAAGAAAGTGCACTAGATGGACAAAGAAATACCCTGGTGATAAAAAGGAAGCATGTAAAACCCAGATGAAAACTGAATAAAATTGAGACAGAGGAGAGAATTAAGAAATATTGCCCCCCAAAACTAATAATTTTAATAGCCTTTGTGTAGAGCATTATTTCAGGATTCCAGATCTGGGGTGAAGCCAGAGCAAACCCTTTTATCACTGGCATTGCTAAAACTGGGGAGGAAGGAGAATAATAGAGTTGGATGAGTTGAAAAGAGAAGAGCATAGGACTTAAAAACTTTCAAATATTAGATAGTAAGGAAGTGGGAGAATAATTTTTTTTTAAAGATTTTTTGATGTGGACCATTTTTTTAAAGTCTCTTTTGAATTTGCTGCAATATTGCTTCTGTTTTATGTCTTTGGTTTTTTGGCCGTGAGGCGTGTGGGTGGGATCCCAGCTCCCCGACCAGGGATGGACGCCCCCGCAACCTGCATTGGAAGGCGAAATCTTTAACCACTGGACTGCCAGTGGGAGAATAATTTAAGGGCTGAGAACCAAAGCCGAAAAAAATCTCAATTTTATAACATAACAAGAAAAAGAAACAAAACACATAACAAAAGAGAACAGAGAGTGATGGAGTAGAAAAAAATTATTGTCAAGAAGTCCCAACACATACACCCAACTTATCAAATTAATATAGTATATAGAATCAAAGAAAATAATGTAAAATTGTGTTAAAAAAAGGAAAGAGGCTAAATAGAAGGATAAAAAAAACAAACATGGGCTTCCCTGGTGGCGCAGTGGTTAAGAATCCACCTGCCAATGCAGGAGACACGGGTTCGATCCCTGGTCCGGGAAAATCCCACATTCCATGGAGCAACTAAGCCTGTGCACCACAACTACTGAGCCTGTGCCCTAGACCCTTCGAACCACAGCTACTGAAGCCTGTGTGCCTAGAGCCCGTGCTCCGCAACAACAGAAGCCACCGCAATGAGAACCCACGCACAGCAACGAAGACCCAATGCAGCCATAAATAAATAAATAAATTTATTAAAAAACACCATCAAAAACAACAAACATTACTCTAGGTAGTAACCTCACAATGGTGCAGATTTTGCTGGAATTTTTAGCTGGGGCTTACCTTTATTTAATTATTTTTACTTTTATTTTTCTTGCAGATTTTAAACAAGTATGATTCCTGGATCTCTTTCCTAAGCAGTGTGAGATACTGGATGGCTTTTAACATAGAAAGGGCCTGTCAGTCTTATTTTGGATGTGTCCAGTGCATTAGTGGACCTCTGGGAATGTACAGAAACTCCTTATTGCATGAATTTGTGGAAGACTGGTACAATCAAGAATTTATGGGCAGCCAATGTAGTTTTGGAGATGACAGGCATCTAACGAACCGAGTGCTGAGTCTGGGCTATGCAACAAAATACACAGCTCGATCCAAGTGCCTTACTGAAACACCTATAGAATATCTCAGATGGTTAAACCAGCAGACCCGTTGGAGCAAGTCCTACTTCCGAGAGTGGCTGTACAATGCCATGTGGTTTCATAAACATCACTTGTGGATGACCTATGAAGCAGTCATCACTGGGTTCTTCCCTTTCTTTCTCATTGCCACAGTAATCCAGCTTTTCTACAGGGGTAAAATTTGGAACATCCTCCTCTTCTTGTTAACTGTCCAGTTAGTGGGTCTCATAAAATCATCTTTTGCCAGCTGCCTTAGAGGAAATATCGTCATGGTCTTCATGTCCCTCTACTCAGTGTTATACATGTCAAGTTTACTTCCTGCCAAGATGTTTGCAATTGCAACGATAAACAAAGCTGGGTGGGGCACATCTGGAAGGAAAACCATTGTTGTTAATTTCATAGGACTCATTCCAGTATCAGTTTGGTTTACAATCCTCCTGGGTGGTGTGATTTTCACCATTTATAAGGAATCTAAAAAGCCATTCTCAGAATCCAAACAGACAGTTTTAATTGTTGGAACGTTGCTGTATGCATGCTATTGGGTCATGCTTTTGACACTGTATGTGGTTCTCATCAATAAATGTGGCAGGCGGAAGAAGGGACAACAGTATGACATGGTGCTTGACGTATGATCTTACGTTTGATGTTTGCAGTTACAGATGCAGACACACACAAAACCTTAGTTCCTCTAGAGACTGTGCGGTATTGTGGCATCAGATAATGCCACCAAAGGAGACATATCACTGCTGCTGGGACTTGAACAAAGACATTTGTATGGGTTTATTTTAATTCTGCCAAAGTAAAATGATACATCAAGAAGAACTCAGATTTAACCTGATATTTCTATGAAAATGGGAAGAATTCTTTGATTATGCACTTTTTCCTTATTGTACATCTGCCTAAGTGTTTTGCCCTATATACCTCACTAGTCATGCTTTATGTGGGTTATCATGTAAGAAAAGGATTTTGGAAACTCAAGGAAAAGTTCTTTCAACATATACAACCTAACTTATGTACTGTGTTGATAGCTAATTTTGTTTTAGAAAGGTTTTTCTGTTTAACTCTACCAAATGAAATGCCAAAGGAAATTTACAGGCCGTTGGCTGTGCTGTATTTTTATATAATTGTACTGTGTTTTAAAATTTTGTATGCCAATTTTAAAACAAATTTTGCATATTTTATATTTTACTTCTCTGCCAAAATACACCTGTTCTTCCTTTTTTTTTTTTTTAATAAAATAGGTTCTGAAACAATTCATACTTAAAAAATTTTTACCCAAAATGTGAAGCTTGGTTGACTGATGATGTTCATGATAGAAAGAATAAAATGTTTCTCTCTCTCTCTCTACCTTTAAAATTGAATAGTTTATTTCTGTGAAAAAGTATTTAAACTCTCAATATTTTAACTTTTTTTCATTTCTTTTAGAAAAGGCCAATATACCTGTCACACTTCGGGAGTAGAAATTCATACTTGTGTGTACAAAAAAGAAGTCATTGAAAATCAAGGCCAAAGGGGTAGAAAAGTGCAATTTTTTCATAAGATTGAAAAAAAAGGGAATGCCAGTTCTCAAAAGAAAATACTAGGCATCCAGCAGTGGACAAAATCTGGGTATCAAAGATTGTTTTTGGAGATTCTCACAGTGTTTTCCCAGGCTAAGTAAAAAGGAAAAGTGGGAAAAATTGACGGTATAATTTGGACAAATACACTGCAGTTCATCATTTTGTTCTGTGACCTGTATTCACTGGATCCTGTCTATATGTTGAACATACTTTACCTACCTTTTTTTTCCCAGATTGTCAGTTCACTTTACATGTTAGTATGAGGTTTATACGGGTGAGTGGGATAAATTATAATAAAGATAAAGCATATAGGTTCAAAATTGGCCAAATCAAGCTCCATGTGTACTCTTTAACTTTCTAGGGAAGATTTTTTCTGAATTATACAGATAATTGCTTCATCTCTTCTGTTCTTGACCTAAATAAATGTGTTTACATAGTAGACATGATATCAAGGTTTAATAGTTGTATAAAGAATTGGCACATAAAAAAAATTGATGGACCCTCGGCCTGGTTAATTTAGCTACTCCGGGGCCTCAGTTATCCAGTTTGACTTTTGACATGACCCATCTTGCCTTGTAGCTGGTGCTGTGTAGACCTGTGTTAAAAACAATTGAACACATGAAGAGTTGCAGAAAAAAAGTATTGTGATGAAGCAGAAATGTGAAGTGTTCAACCATGTGCTTCCTGCCTTTCTGCTTCCTTTTTATGTAGACTTCTATATTTCATCCATCCTGTCTAAGAAAAAACCTGCACATTCTACCTTCAGAGCACAAAAAAGTATATAACGTTCTACAACTTAGACTCTCACTGATTGGGGAGCTTGTGGAAAACAAACAGACCATGCCATTAAATGAAACTAAAACTTGAGTTTGCCTTTTTAACTATTTATGTTCTAAGTTAAGCTTTGATAACATTCAAATGTCAAATTCTCTCATTCTTATAAAAGATTGAATTAATTGCCTGTATTTATTTTAGCAATTATTCAATGTATTTCCAGTATAGGATGTATAGTATAATTGAATTTTTTTGTAAATAAAATATTTTTGATAAGATTATTGCCTTTTTTTCTAAGGGAAGCGGGAATTCAAACAAAACGAAACAAAATGTTTTATTTTGATTGTCAGGGTATGGATTTAAGAATGGGGTATACAGAAAAATAAACATTGTTGGTCAAAGATAATGGAAGTCGTTTAATGTTACTAATCAGGAGGTAGAAATCTCCAAAGTTGGTATAGTTGGAAATCTGGAAAAATGAGAGAGAGAGAGAGAGAGAGAGAGAGAGAGAGAGAGAGAGAGTCCCAATTAACACAACCCTTGTCTTTCTTTAATCTTCTCTTTCTTCTCCTTCCCTGAAAACAGCCCAAATTTAGGCTAAAATTGCTTTACTATAGTAATCTGTCATAGTGGGAAAAAAATCACCAATTTTTCAGAGACGTCGTAGGCAAGTTTGTTATAGCATTATTTACAAATAATAACAAAAACTTAAAATAAGATTTAATGATGAGGGAAATAAATAAATGAATTATGGCATTTCCAAACAATGCAATATTATTACCCATTAAACATAATGTTCTCAGAATATGAAGTTGTTGGAGAAATGTTACATTAAAAATATATAACCATTTTGTACAGTTAACATCCCAATTTTGTAAAAACAAAAATGTTTAAACGTGGTTATCTCTACTCTTGGGAATATGACCGATTTATATTCTGTATACATTTTTGTATTTTCCAAGTACCGTAATCATGTATTGCTTTTATAATCAGAAAAGGACAATAAATATTGCTTTCTTTAAAAAGTGGGTTGGGGCATCTAATAGCATTTCCTGGTTTGAGGAGCTTTAGTGGTAATTAATTCATTTTACTACTTATCCCTCAAATTCATCTTATTTCCCAATCCTTCTTATTGTTCGGTTCCTAAGAATCCTTTATTACCTCGGTACAGTTACGTTAAGAACAGAACACTATAGCCATTGACCATTATTGCCACTCTAGACACCAAAATAGTGATGGTTCTAGTCCCAGTAATTTACTGATAAAAGTCACTTGGTGCTATATTAGAGGTCAACCTTTTAAGGTAAAGAGCCAGACAGTATACAATGCAGGCTTTCCTGGCCATATGGTCTGTCATGTGACTACTTAACTCTGCATCCATAGGCAATATGTATACAAATTTGTGTGGCTGTATTCCAATAACATTATTTAATGGACACTAAAATTGAATCTTGTATAATTTCCACGTGTTAGAAAATATTTTTCTTTTGGTACTTTTCAATCATTTAAAAAATTTAAAACTATTCTTAGTTTACTAGCATTACCAAAATAGGTGGTGAGCCGGATCTGGACTGCAGGCCACAGTTTAACCACTCTGGTCTTTAGGAATCTGTTGACTTCTTTGTACCACTGAATTCTCACACCGACACCTAATTTTTGAGCACGTGCCATGTGTCAGGCACTGCCAGAAACACATTTTATGGGTCAACTATTTTACGAATAGTTCTCACTGATAAAATTAAATGAGAGGCGTAAAATCATAAAGCTAGTGAATTGTGGTGGTGGAATTTAAGTCCAGGCATTCTGATGTCAGACTGACCCTTTAAACTAGCGCTATTCAAACGTCTTCCTCTTTCGAAATCATCAGCATAACCTGGGAATTTGTTAGAAGTGTAACTTCGTGACCCCACCCCAGACCCATTGAATCAAAATTTCAAGCTAGGCCCTGGAATCTGTCTTTAGGAAGATCCCCAAAACTTACTCATATTCAAGTTTGAGAAGTGCTGCTTTAATCTAGTATTTTATATTGTTTCCCTTAGACTAAGTATAATTTCTATGATAACTCAATTCAAAAATTTGTATTTTCCTATTGAACTTTTCTACTTTTATTATCATATATGTATGTTGGTAGATATCTGGTTTTAATTAAGTTTACTGAACACCTGTCATAATCAAGAGGTGTACATTTTCTCTATACCCCAAAAGCTTATAATTGTGCAAGAGTGATATAATTATATGAGCTTTTGACACAAAATGAAATAATAGGAGTGTAAATAGTGGGTATAAAAAAAGAAGGAATGAAATGTACAATTAGTTCTGTAAAGGTAGGCTTCGAGATAGCATGGTATTGAGGTGATTCTTAAAGATGTGCGAAGTTGGGTGGGAACTAGGGACTTTTAGATGAAAAGAATCATATGGGAATTAATATGGACAATAGAGGTGTGATTCTGATATGTGATTTTAAAACAGAATTGACAAGTTTAATTAAGGTATAGGCTGTGTATTAAGTAAGAGTTGAAATTTAACTACAGAAAGTAAATTTCAGGATGGGTCATGGAAGACAATAATCCAACTGGGAGGAACACTAGAATGTGATGTTTAAATTTGAAAGATCGTAGTGCATGCAGGTATTTTTGAATAGGGTGCTACCATTGTTGTAAACTGAACTACTTTATGGTGTTTTGGATTTGAATATCCCACACAAACATTATGGTTATAACATGATTTGGTTCAAGTGTGCTTATAATAAACTGGTATTGTTCTTCCAGTCACTTCCTTGGCTATTCTCATCATATTTCCTCCAAATCTGCCTCTCGTTTCACATCCTCAGTTAATGAATAGCATCACAACCTTCCAGTTGCCCAAATACTATCTTTGCCTTCTTTTACACCCCCTGTAACCAGCAGGTCACTACGACCATTTGATTCCACCTCTGCCTTGTCCCTCAAATTCATCTCTCACATTGGTTAAGATGTTCTGTATTTCCTACCTGAACTGTTAAAAACACTTCCTAAATCCTTCATTTTCCCCCACTTCAGTTTCATCCAATGGATTCTCTACATTTCTGTCAAAATTATCCTTCTAAGGTCTAACTCTGAATACAAAGGTTTAACTTAATCTCAGTGTCAACAAGATAAAAGCATTAAATGTTTAAGAAAGACTCAGGGACTTTCCTGGTGGCGCAGTGGCTAGGAGTCCGCCTAGCAATGCAGGGGACACAGGGTCGAGCCCTGGTCTGGGAAGATCCCACATGCCACAGAGCAACTAAGCCCCTGCACCACAGCTACTGGGCCTGTGCTCTAGAGCCCACTAACCACAAGTACTGAGCCCGTGTGCCACAACTACTGAGCCTGTGCTCTAGAGCCCATGAGCCACAACTACTGAGCCCACGTGCCACAGCTACTGGAGCATGCGTGTCTAGAGCCCGTGCTCCACAACAAGAGAAGCCACCGCAGTGAGAAGCCTGAGCATCTCAATGATGAGTAGCCCCCGCTCTCCACAACTAGAGAAAGCCCACGTGCAGCAATGAAGACCCAACGCAGCCAAAAAAAAAAAAAAAAAAAAAAAGATTCAGGGTTGATGATTATCTACTTATATCCTCTCTTGCAAGCCTTCATCTTCCTATTTTTGCTGTCTAACTAAACTAGATTTTTTGCTCCCTCTTGCACACACTTTGTCCTTTATCTTTGTTTGCATTTTACTCTCAACCTGAAATGGCTTTTTCCCTCCCCATATCTATTTGTCAAAATTCTTCTATATTATTCATTCAAGGCATAAGTTTACTACCATCTTCTTCCCCAAATGCCTCAACTTAAAGGGATTTCTTGCTCCCCCTCACCCTCATATTTCATTTTATCTCTGTCATGCAGTCCAGGCTTTTTCTTCTGCCTTGTGTTATGAATATCAGTGCACATCCTAATATCCTGGTAGACCAAAAGGTTTCTGAAGGTGACACATATTTTCATCATTTTTGAATCCTCCTTAGTGACTAGCAATTTGGTGAATAAGCAAATGAATACATAAAAGAACAAGGAATAAAGGATGGACTCAAGTAATTAATTTTCTTTAAAGAAAATCTGTGGCATTCTTTGCAGTTTGCTTACAGGAATAGCTTTGTGATGTGAGGATTCCACTTTCTTTTTGATTTGGGCAGTGGGCTGATACCTCTATCGCCAGAAAGAGAGTTACCTTGGCATTGTCTACTAAGTTAAGGCATTCATTCAACAAACAGATTTTGAGTGTGATTATGTGCCAGACTTTGCTGGGATTTCAAAAATAATAAATTTTGCTTGCCTTAAAGGAATTCTTTGAGTTTCTCCAGCAAACCACGCTCTTACTCTCCTGTGGGCATTTCCAAAAGCTTTTCGCAACCTAATTTCCTTCCCACCACCATCTTTGTTTAATTATCTTCTATACTACGCTTCAGCCCCAGTTCAATCATTACTTCCTCAAGGATGCCTTCCACAACTACCATAATGAGGTTCATTCCCCTATTCTATCTAATAGAACATTTTTAGTACTTTTTTTTTTCATCTCTATGATTGCTTAATATCTGTCTCTCTTACTAGTGGATAAACTCAATGCAAGAAGGAACTGTGTGAGAGTGTATCTGCATCCCATCTTCCGATCTTAGTATATAGTTTGTCACATGGTAGGAACTCCGTAAAAGCTTGTGAACTAAAAAAGTGGGTGAGGGAGTGAAACTCCCAGTACAGCTTGAGAAACAGCCAGAGTGTTGAAATTCTATAGAAAAAAATCAAGCTCCCAGCTTTCCATTTATAAAGAACTGTCCAGGAGTTATAAAGAACTCCTTTATCCCTGGACAGACTTATAACTTAAGGCAGAAAGAGAAGATAGAGATTGTGAGGCTTTTATAATTAAGAGAAAGGAACATCTATGGGTAGGAGGCTCTTTTTCAGTTATGAGAAAGGTGAAGCAGTGATTCACTAGAATTCCTGTAATAAGGATGCACAATTCTGAAAAAAATCACATTTTTAACTTAATAACTTAATGTTAAACGCTGCATTTCCTGTTTTGGTTTGTGGTTCATGTTTTCCTTGATATATTTTGGGTATTTTTGACATGTGTTCCTCTGTTATCTGGTTTCCTGGAATATAAATTCAGTCCTCTTACCCAACAAAAGCATTTCTGATAGTGAGTTTTGTCTTCAAAACATAAAATATATGGGTAATCATAAATGATTAACAATTGCTTAAATACAGCACATGTGAGGACTTTCCTATACATGCACATTGGCTATATTCGTGGAGTCACCTCTTTGCATGGCTAACTCTCATTTGTCATTTAAGACTCAACTCAGATATCACCTTCTTCTGAAATCTTCCCTGCACCCCTGCCACATATATTCCATAGCACCATATACTTACTATCTCTCTTCCATATATGATACTGTGTTACCATCATCTTGTTCTAGATTCTGCAGTCCTCAACTCCTAGCATAGAGCCTCTTAACTAGCAGGAACTCAATAAACAGGGGTTGGGTGATGTTAAATGTACTTGTGTCAGAAAAAAATTATTCACAGTACAAGTCTGTGTAGATAAATATATATCCTTACTTTATAGAATTTCACTCATTCATGTACTTATTTGACTTTCTACAAATATTTATTAGGAGTTTACTATATGCCAGGCTCTGTGCTTGGAAAGAAAACTTTTAATGGAGTAAGTGCTTGCTATTCCAGTGCCCTGAGATGATGAAAGATCTTGCGTGAGATAAAAGGGTGTTATCCTTAGGCGTGATTAGGAAACACTGAGGATATCAAGTTTCTTCACTGAAGAAATTCTCACAAACCTTCAGCGTGCTAATGAGCTTTATGAATCAGCAAGACAGGCCCATTACGTACAGAAATCTCTACACTTTGATAACTACGGTATCCTTTCCACAGGGATGTTGGTTAATATCTGGATTAACACTATCATCCTGCAGTACATAGTTTAGACAATGCTGGTATACAATGCCTGACACCACAAGTTGGATTTGTTTTCACTCAAGATTGAGAAACAATACTCAGAGCTTAACCTGCTTATGCCTTGAGTAATCAGCTCCAGATGTGAAGACCACGGGGAAAGAGGGAGGAGCTCGCAGGATCTTTTGTCTCTGCCCCTGAGCTATAGAAACAGGGTCTTCTCAAGAGAGTTTGGTTTACCCATTTGCTGTCAGAAAGCTCTCCACACTGTAGCTAAGACAAGCCTAAGTGACTTATTTTAGCCCTGCTATTCAGGGCAACAAAGAGTTTAATCCTGATATGTTGGGGAAAAGTACAGTGAGTGGGTGAGCCTGATCTTTGAAACAACTTTGGCAATGTATGACAGCAATGACTCAAAAGAGGCACAACTGCTGTATAAACGAAGGGAAAGGTTGCATTTTCTTCTCTGCCTCGGATTGAGTTGAGTCACAACATCAAATGCAATCATTTTTTGACCAGATCAGGATAAAGTTACATTACATGTGTTCAGTCTTAGAAAGAACAGAGGCATGGGTATGTCATGTAAGTACACATCCCATCCCATCTCTCCAGACATGTGAAGTGTCTCTTTAACCAAAAAAAAAAAAAAAACAGCAAAAAAAAAAAAACCAGATGAAAGCTTTCAGGAAATAAAAGTCCTGGATGAAGGACCTTTTGGAATCAAAGTTGATTGGCCAGTTTTATGAAGCTATTAGCAGAATCAGTGTAGAAAGAAAACTTCAAGTTATTCAGTGCAACTCAGCTGCCTCAGATCTTTGTTGGAACGGGGAAAGGTACAAAGAAAGAAAGGGAGAGGGTAGAAAGTCCAAGATCTTTATCTCAAAAGATAAACTGCAATTCAGTTAACTTTACCACCTTGTTCTCAAGGCTTCACAGCTGGCTATAAACCCTGAGGCTAGCATCTGGGTCTCTTTTACCCAGATATTTTGGACCTGATTTGTAATGCAGAAAACCTCAAATCTGCGATTTCTGGGCAGTTACTCTACTCTTAAATTTGACATTGAGACTATGCTTGAATCCATTTCCGCCAAAAGGAATTGTAAATTATAAGCTCTAAGGCTTATGAGTCTTTGATATTTAGATTTTAAATAAAAAGCCACCCTGGGTAGTCTACCATAGTACCTGAAATTTTCAGCACCATTAAGAAATATCATAACATGTCAAAAATGGAGATTCTGAAGTTCTCACCCCAAAATGAAGTTTTACCTTATTACTCACTTTGGAAGTCCACAAGGCCAGAACAAGTTTAGAGCTTTGATTCAAGGTGTCTTCTGGCTTTGGTTACAGATTTACTTGTATTCAAATGATGACACTGCTACCCATCAGCTGTAGAAACTTGAGAAACTTACTTCACTTTTTTGGAGCATCATTTCCTCATCTAAATGATAATGGGAGTGACACTCACCTCTTAGAGTTATTGTGTAATTAAGATAGCATATGAAAAGTACCTAGAAGGAATACTTTCCACATAATAGAGGTTTAATACAGTTTTCTTTTCTCTCCCCTCTTTCCTAAACAACTAACTGCATTAATGTTTCTTTCCTCGTTTTTTGTTTCATTCATTCCTTACTGTTTTCTAAACTTTCTTTATTCAGCAAACCACTAGACCAAGGACTGGGACATTTAACTCAAATATAAAGAACTTCTACTTCTCCAACATGCATGCATGCTTTTTTTTTTTTTTTTTTGCGGTACGCGGGCCTCTCACTGTTGTGGCCTCTCCCATTGCGGAGCACAGGCTCCGGACGCGCAGGCTCAGCGGCCATGGCTCACGGGCCCACCCGTTGCGCGGCATGTGGGATCTTCCTGGACCAGGGCACGAACCCATGTCCCCTGCATCGGCAGGAGGACTCTCAACCACTGCGCCACCAGGGAAGCCCTCAAAAATGCATTTTAATTCACCCAATTTGGGGCTTCGCTACAGCCTTAAGATTTTCTCTAGAAATAGGTGGCCTTCTTCTCCTTTAGACACAGACGGGACAACTGCTATAACTGTCTGTTCTGACCTCCAGGAGAACTCAGTACAGACAATTCTGCATCTGAAAAAACAAAGGCTTCGGAACATCTAAAGTGTGGTCGGTGGGCCAGTAGGAAGAGCCTGGCATTATCATCCGATGGATTTGAGTCCTGGAGCCACTGTCCGTGTTCTGGTTGACTGTGGGTGGACACCCCAATTTCTCTACCTGTAAAACTACAAGGACTCCCCTTTACAAACCTCATAGGATGTCAGAAATTCAGAAAACTCTTCCAATTTGAGTTCTTGTTATTAGTTCTGAGCATTGGAAGGAGACATTCAGATTTTCCCATGGCACAGGTCAGATTAGGGCCTGAGTCATTGTGGACACTTGTCTTCATCCTCATTGCTTCCACCCTAGCCATGCTGCCATCATCCTGTGTCTATTGTCAGAGACACCTATCTATCTTTCTTCTGCACTTGCTCGTCTGTATTTCTCCAGGGAACAGCCAGTGTGAGATCATGTCACTCGTGTGCTCAGAAGCTTTCAGATGTCTTCTGTCTCAGGACGCCCTGTTCCATAAGGTCCTACACGATCTGCCTTCTGTCTGTTTCCATGATTTCCTGTTGAGCTTCTATCTTTCTTCCTTACTACACTACATATTGGCAGTTTTTGTTTCTCAGCCAAGACAAGCTTTTTCCCACTTTGGAATCATTACCTGTAGCTCCTACAGCACTCTCCTCTATGAACTTGGCACGGTTGGCTTCTTCCTGTCATTTAGGTCGTCTCCTCCAAGGGGGCTTGAGGAAGAAATTGTGATTCGCTAAACTCAGCTCAGTATCCCCCCTCACCTGTGTAGGTGTGTTGTGAAGCAGAGTCACCCTCCTGCATGGTGACCATGGAGAGCAGAATTCAGAAGATGAGGAAGGATGAGCAGACTATTTTGTATGTATCAACTACACTTGTTGTCCCAGACTCTAACAGTAAACCCACAAATCGATAATGAGTCTCTTGGTGAACCCTCATGAACATGACTGCTGGAATGCCAACTGCCCCTGTCTTCCACTGACTTTACTTCTTACAGGACACCTAGTCTCCGAAGTGACTGTCCAAGTCCTTTCCTTCCACGAGGGGTTGTGATGCTGCTCTATATGCTTGGCACCCCACTGAGCTACCTCTGAAGCTGTCTTCTTGCTCTGTTGCAGCTTCCATTTAACATTGCTTCCATTGCTTTTCTCTTGCTGATGTTTCTTGTGCTCACCATTTCTACTGTTACTTGCACAATGAACATGCTCGTTACAGCCGCCCTTTCCAGTTGGTCTTCTGCAGCAACTTTTGAATGACTTAAGAGTGTAGGTGGCAACCCATGAAGTTTAAAACAGATTCCTGGACTTTTACACCATAGTCCAGGACTGAGGTCTTTTGTTGTTGATTTTTCTGAAGTCTAGAGATAAGCACCTAGAAAAATACTTATTTACAGTGTGTCTTCCATCCAATTCCTCAGTAATAATACTTTGAAATTAAAGTTTTTATTTTCCAGGTAGTTTATTAGGTCTGCTTTTTGAAAAAAAAAAAAAACTGAAAAATAGTGTGGGAAATAGGAATGGACAGAGGAAAAGTTGTTTAAGGTGCATTTGAAACTAAGACCCTAGTCTATCCCTCAGAGCTTCTAGAAATGGAATGGCCCTCCAGAGTTTTCCTAAATTTAGGCAAGGGGCCCATGTTTTTGTTAATACCCCTCTCCCTCCACATCAATCAGTAATTGGGTGAAGGATATTCTGGGGCAGAGACAGGGGAAAAGAATTCAGAGTTGGGAAACTCCCAGGGAGTAACTCAACTATCATTTAACAACAGATAGTACTATTAGTAACTGGGGGCATAAGTACCTCTGTCCTAAAGCATGGAAATAGGAATTGCCTCTACTATAGTGTGCTCATTAAAAATGCAGATTCGAGATGATTAGAGCTTTTTTGGTTAATAGACCCTTGGTGGACCTTAGGAGTCTGTACATCTCAACAACTGCCCAGAAAATTCTCATATAATTTGTACTTCTGACTATGTATTAGTAAAAATTACTTCAATAAATGTTGAAGTCCATGTCTCAACTGAAAGAGCACTTCTCTTAATATTCTTAATATTCTCTTAATATTCTTCTCTTAATATTCTCTTAATATTCTTCCTCTCTCCCCATTCTCAGTCAGAATTTTCCTGTTTATCAGAAGACCTTCTCCTTGCCAGATTACCCAGCATAGATCTTTATAAGTACAAGGTCCATTTCATTTTTCCCTCAATTGCTTCTCACTTTTTTTTTCCTGAAGAGGTTGTAGATTGATGCCAATCTCTCCCAAAGGCAGCAAGCCCAGCTCTAACAAACTTGTGATGAAATATTACATTTTATTACCAAACCTTGGGACAAAATTTCAGGGCCTCCTGGAGGGATGTCATTAACACTCTTGGCTATTCTTTAATGAAAATCGAGTGAGAGGTTGTCCCCAAATCCGCTCTGTAAAAATGTGCTTTATTACACAAAAGTAAGAATGGTGCCTCCAGCTGTTTTCTTCAAAGCCCAGATGTGGAGGGTTATTTGTGCCTATAAAGAACATTTGTGCTAGGACTGGAAGTCCAGAGTCACAACCTTTTAGATGTAGCTGAAACTAGAGAGATTGGCTAGTCATTGTCATTCTTCATCTTGACATCCTCTTGTATTTCAGAAGAGTAAACTAAGAATGCTGAGAACCCTGAATCTGAAAAGAGAAGCAAAGCAAATTTTGGTGCCATGGGCTAGACCTAAATTCAGGTTTTCTGAAAATACAAATTCAAGAATCCTTTCTACCAAGCTAGGCAGGCATAGGCAAGGATAATTCACAAGTGCAACAAAGAAAATCTGTGCATGTTCTTTTATTATACAGCAGGAGAATCCTTTGTGGAGAAAGACAGCTTAATCAATTCCAATCCTTCTTACTTAAGAAATAAGTCAAGATAATCCTTGCTCATATAAGAGAAATCTTTTTTCTTAGAGTTGTTGATACTACAGTCAGTAAGAGCTTGACTAGAATGACCTGTACCTGTTAACCACAAAACATTTCTTTTCGGAGCTCATATTTTTTAAAAAAATTAAAATGTTCATTTTAAGATAATTGTAATTTTAATACCATTGTTAGAAATAATACAGAGAGGAGTGGCCAAGATGGCAGAGTGGGAAGACCCTGAGCTCACCTCCTCCCAAAACACACCAAAGTTACAACTATTTACAGAGCAACTATCATTGAGAACAATGATAGTTCTAGTCTTCTAGTTTGAAGACTAGAAGAAAAGATATTCCACAACTAAAGATATACAGAAGGAACCATGAAGATACAGGTAAGAAGATAGTTAATATACCCACACCCCTGGGTAGGTAACCCACAAATGGCTGGTGAGCTCCAAATACTGTACCAGCAGGCCATGCATATAAATCCCATGGTAAACACAAAACAAAAGTCTAGAATAATACACACACACAAAAGAAAAAAGAATCCAAATATAACACTAAAGATAATCATCAAATCATAAGGGAGGAGTGCAAAGCAAGAAGAAAGGAACAAAAAAGAACAACAAAAACAACCCCCAAATGATTAACACAATGGCAATAAGTACATTCCTACCAATTACTTTACATGTAAATGGACTAAATGCTGCAATCAAAAGAGTGGCTGAATGAATACAAAAACAAGAGCCATATATATGCTGCCTACTAGAGATCTACTTCAGATGTAAAGACATGTACAGACTGAAAGTGAGGGGTGGGAAAAAGGCACTCCATGCAAATGAAAACTAAAAGAAAGCTGGAGTGGCTATATTTGTATCAGACAAAATAAACTATAAAACAAAGACTGTAACAAGAGATGAAGGACATTATATAAAGATAAAGAGATTGATCCAACAGGAAGATATAACAATTATAAATATATGGACCCAACATAAGAGTGCCAAATACATAAAGCAAATATTAACAAACATAAAGGGAGATATTGACAGTATCACAACAATATAGTAGGAAAATGTAATGTCCCACTTACATCAATAGACAAATCATTCAGACAGAAAATCAACAAGGAAACACTGGCTTTAAATGACATATTAGATCAGATGAACTTAATAGATATATGTGAAACCTGCCATTCCAAAACAAAAAAAATGCTCATTCTTCTCAATTGTACACAGAATATTATCCAGGATAGATAACATGCTAGGCCACAAAACAAGTCTCACTAGATTTAAGAAGATTGAAATCATATCAACCATCTTTTCTGAGCACAAGGCTATGACCTATAAATTAACTATAAGAAAAAACAGTAAAACACACAGAAGCTAAACATATGTGACTAAACAACCAACGGGTCACTGAAGAAAAACAAGAGGAAATCAAAAAAATTCCTGGAGACAAAAGAAAACAAAACACAATGATCCAAAGTCTTTAGGACATGGCAAAAGCAGTTCTAAGATGGAAGCCTATAAGTTTACCTCAGGAAACAAGAAAAATCTCAAATAAACAACCTAACTTTACACTTAACAAAACTAGAAAAAGAAGAACAAGCAAAACCCAAAGCTAGTAGAAGGAAAGAAATAATAAACATCAAGTGGAAATAAATGAAATAGAGGCTAAAAAAGTAGAAATGATCAATGAAACTAAGAGCTACTTCTTTGAAAAGCTAAATGAAATTGATAAAATTTTAGCCAGACACATCAAGACAAAAATAGAGAGGGCCCAAATTAAAAAATCAGAGATAAAATAGGAGAAGTTATAATCAACACCACAGAAATACAAAGGATCATAAAAGATTACTACAAACAATTATATGCCAATAAAAGGGAAAACTTAGGAGAAATGGATAAATTCTTGAAATGTACAATCTTCCAAGACTGAATCAGGAAGAAAAACAAAATATTAACAGACCAGGGCTTCCCTGGTGGCGCAGTGGTTGAGAGTCCGCCTGCCGATGCAGGGGACGCGGGTTCGTGCCCTGGTCCGGGAGGATCCCACATGCTGCAGAGCGGCTGGGCCCGTGAGCCATGGCCGCTGGGACTGTGCATCCGGAGCCTGTGCTCTGTAACGGGAGAGGCCACAACAGTGAGAGGCCCGTGTACTGTAAAAAAAAAAAAAAAAAAAATATTAACAGACCAGTCACCAGTAATGAAATTGAATCAGCAATTAAAAAAAGAAACCCAACAAACAAAAGTCCATGGCCAGACAGCTTCACATATTAATCCTACAGAATGCTTCAAGAGGAAGACAATCTTTCTAAAAATATTTTTAAAACTTGAGGAGGAAGGGAAGCTTCAGAATTCATTTCATGAGGCCAGCATCACCCTGATACCAAAACCAGACAAGGACACCACAAAAAAGAAAATTGTAGGATGATCATCACTGATGAACATAGATGCAAAAATCCTCAACAAAATATCAGCAAACTAAGTTCAACAATACAGTAAAAGGATCATATACCATGATCAAATGGGATTTATCCCAGGGATACAAGGGATATCCCCAAATCAGTCAGTGTGATATATTACCTTAAATAATTAGAGAACAGAAATCATATGGTAATCTCATTGGATGCAGAAAAAGATTTTGACTAAATTCAACATCCACTTATGATAAAATAAAAAACTCTCAACAAAGTGGGTATAGAGGGAACATATCTCACATAATAAAGGCCATGTATGACAAACCTACCATCAATATCCTCACGATGAAAAGCTGAAAGCATTTCCTCTAAGATCAGAAACAAGACAAAGATGTCCACTCTCACCACTTTTATTTAACATAGCATTGGAAGTCCTAGCCACAGCAATCACAAAATTAAAAGAAATAAAAGGAATCCACATTGGAAAGGAAGAAGTAAAGCTGTCACTGTTTGCAGATGACATGATTCTAAACAGAGAAAATCCTAAAGATGCCACCAGAAAACTATTAGAACTATCAATAATAAATGAATTCAGGGATGTTGTAGGATACAAAATTAATATACAGAAATCAATTGCATTTCTATACACTAACAATGAACTATCAAAAATAGAAATTAAGAACACAATCCCATTTACAACTGCATCAAAAAGAATAAAATATCTATGAATAAATCCAACTAGAGAGGTAAAAGACTTTACTCAGAAAACTGTAAGACACTGATGAAAGACTGAAGATGACAAACAAATGGAAAGATATACCATGCCAATGGATTGGAGGAATTAATATTGTTAAAATGACCATACTACCCAAGGAAATCTACAGATTCAATGCAATCTCTATCAAAATACCAATGGTGCTTTTCACAGAACTAGAATAAATAATTCTAAAATTTGTAGGGAAACACAAAAGACCTCAAACAGCTGAAACAATCTTGAGAAAGAACAAAGCTGTAGGTATCACACTCCCTGATTTCAAACTATACTACAAAGCTAGGTAATCAAAACAGTATGGCACTGGCACAAAAAAGACACATATCAATAGAACAGAATAGAGAGCCCAGAAATGAACCCACACTTATATGGTCAATTAATCTATGACAAAGGAGACAAGAATATACAATGGGGGAAAGATGGTCTCTTCAATAAATGGTTGTGGAAAAACTACATATCTACATGCAAAAGACTCAAAGGAGGCTACTTTCTCACACTACATACAAAAACTCAAAAAGAATTAAAGAGTTATATGTAAGACCTGAAACAATAAAACTACAAGAAAAAAAACACATGCAGTGTTATCTTTGACATCAGTCTTAGTGTTTTTTTTTTTTTTTTTTTTTTTTTTGGCTATTCAGGCTAGGGAATCAAAAACAAAAATAAATAAATGGAACTACATCAAACTAAAAAGCCTTGCACAGTGAAGTAAACTATTAACAGAATTAAAAAGCTGCCTACTCAATGGAAGAAGATATTTGCAAATGATATATCTGATAAGAGGTTAATATCCAAAATATATAAAGAGCACATAGAGCTCAATGTCAAAAAAAAAAAAACAATTAAAAATGGGTAGAAGACCTGAATAGACATTTTTCCAAAGAAGACACACAGATAGTCAATAGACACATGAAAAGATGCTCAGCATCACTAATCCTCAGGGAAATGGAAATCAAAATCACAATGAGATATCACCTCACAACTGTCAGAATGGCTATTATCAAAAAGACAACAAATAACTAGTGTTTATGAGGATGTGAAGAAAAGGGAAGCCTTGTCCACTCTTGATGGGAGTATAAATTGGTGGAGCCACTATGGAAAACCATATGGGGGTTCCTCAAAAAATTAACAAAAGAACTACCATATGATCCAGCAATTCCACTCCTGGGCATTTTCCCAAGGAAAACAAAAACAATAATTCATAAAGATAGATTCACTCCTATGTTCACCATAGCATTATTTACAGCAGTCAAAACATGGAAGCTACCTAAGTGCTCATTGGTAGACGAATGGATAAAGAATATGTGGTATTTATATACAATGGAATATTACTCAACCATAATAAAGAGTGAAATCATTCTATTTGTGACAATGTGGAGTAAACTGGAGGGTATTACGCTAAATGAAATAAGTCAGACAGAGCAAGACACATACCATGATTTCACTTATACGTGGAATCTAAAAAACAAAATGAATAAACAAACATAACAAAACAGAAACAGAATCATAGTTACAAACAACAAACAGGTGGTTGCCAGAGGGGAGGGGTTCGGGGAGGAGTCAAATAGATGAGGGAGATTAAGAGGTACAGACATCTAGTTACAAAATGAATGAGTCATGGGGATGAATTGTACAGCACGTGGAGTAGAGTAGATAATAAAGTAATATCTTTGTATGGTGACAAAGTCTAACTAGACTAATCATGCTGATCATTTTTTAACATATAGAAATATCAGATCACTATGTTGTGAACCAAGAATTAACAGTGTTGTAGGTCAATTATACTTCAACCAACCAACAAACAAGAACTCATAGAAAAAGAGATTGTATTTGTGGTTCTGGAGTCAGGGAGTGGGCAGAGGAAGAATTGGATGAAGGTGGTCAAAAGGTACAGACTTCCAGTTATGAGATAAATAAGTATAAGAGAATGTTATGTAGAACGTGGTTAATCTAATGAACACTGCTGTATGTTACATATGAAAATTGTTAAGAGAGTGAATCTTAAGAGTTCCCTTCACAAGGAAAAAAATTTTTTTCAATTTCTTCTATTTTGCATCTGCAGGAAATGATGGATGTTCACTAAACTTAAGGTGTTAATTATTTCGTTATGTAAGTAATTTTAATTGTTATGCTGTACACCTTAACCTTATATAGTGCTGTATGTCAAATAATCTCAATAAGACTGTAAAAGAACAAAACTCGATTGGCTAGGGGTTTTTTACCCAATTAAAAAAGGAAAAAGAAAAAAGAGTAGAGAGAGATCTTATTCTTTTTACCCAGTATTCCTCATGCCTCAGTGGTAACAACTTGCAAAACTATAGTACAGGGGACTTCCCTGATGGTCCATTAGTTAAGACTCCCCCTTACAATACAGGGGGTGTGCGTTCGATCTCTTGGTTGGGGAGCTAAGATCCCACATGCCAAAAAGCCAAAACGTAAAACGGAAGCAATATTGTAACAAATTCAATAAAAGACTTGGGGGAAAAAAAAGGAAATTGACATTGTTACAACCCATTTATCTTATTCAGATTTCCACAGGTTTCTTTTTATACTCATGTGTATGTGTTTTATGTGTATTTAGTTCTTAGATGAGAAAAGGTATTGCAAAGAATATTTTACTATCATAGGTCTTTATCAATTTTATGAAGATCTTGGGAACAAAAAATCAAATGAATGGAGTAAAGTATGAAATCCTTTATTCGTACATGAAATTCGGAAAGTGAAAGTGTACCAGGATGTTTTTTGAACCCAGGTCACAGCTTGCGCACCCTGAAGATGGGTTGTATATCAAAGGTCAGAACTCAAGAAGCAATGAACAAAACTCAGCACAAGCCCATGCTCTAAATAAAGAGCCACAGCCAGTCTGGTCTCAGCCTCCGAGCTGTGGAAAGGGAGCCAGTGAAACAGTGAGACGTGCTCTGAGGGAGGGACTGACACTACCTGACTTAACTCCTACAGACAGGACTTTTATGTGTTCCCAGATTACTGCTTAGGTGAAAAGGTTTCTTAATGATGCCTAACTCTGTCTTCATTTTTGGAAAAAAATCAAAGTCCCAAATTAAAAAGTAAATCAAGGAGCTATATGCCTTGTACTATGCTTTCTGGAGGCTCAGAAGAGAACATGGCATTCTAGAATACCTAATTGAGTATCCTGAGCTCTTTATAACAAAGAAGAGGGTCTCTGGCAACCTGCCCCCGTTACAAATCTTGTGTTCCAACTTTAGGCTCCCCCAGTGCTGGCCCTGACGGTTTTCATTTAGGGCTGGTTGGACCCCCAAGTAGAAGGCTTGGAGATTGCTTCTGAATCAACTCTGCCATGCAATACTTGGGGTTCCAGATTTGAGAAAAAAAAAAAGGGAAAAAAACCAACCACAAGAAATATGCTTGAAGTCCAGAAAAGCTTGGCTCAAAGGACATAATAAAAAAACAACAAAGAGGAAAAAAGTGTGTGTTTGTTCTTGTAAAATATGGGGTTAGAACTTTGGAGCCAAACTTCTCTATCACAGCTGTTGCTAAATGCATCCTAAAAGAGCTGCCAGGTGAGTGCTTAGTTTGGGATTATGAGAAACTCTGCTTGACAAAGCTGTTGATTTCATCACCGAAGCTAATTACCCAGGCAGGGCAGCCAGACCATTGGCTATCTCCAACATAGAGACTAGATTCCACGTTCAGTTTAGTAACTTAAGCCTCCCTGGGTGTCCAACCTCTGCTCCCTACACACACTCAGAACAGGCTGTTCTGAGTCTTTGTCTACTGAACCCAAGGGGAGAGGGAAGGCAAGGAGGGATTTTTGTCTGTCCTTTCAATCTCCATCTGAGCTGAGGCTTCAAAAGGCCAATGACAGATTCCCATATCCCTGCTCTTGACCTTTTCTGCAATTCAATCTCCAGGATTTGAAGAGTTTTAAATCAATGTGTCTCTATCCTGTTTAGAGAGTATCATGGAAATCTCCAAACCAAGCTGTATTTCATTTCCACTCCAGCCTGTGGGGACGTGCCAGTCCCAGGCCCTTAGGTTTAGATGACATTTTGCCAGTTCTCCAGTGGTTGACAGGTTTAGTGATTAAACTCTATTTAGATGTGGAGTATAGAAGTTTTGAATGGAAGCTGCAGAATCAGATTGCCTATGGCCAAATCTTGGCACCAGTGTTTAAAAATTGCATAAACCTAGTCTAGTCAGTTAAACCCCGAGTCTGTTTCTGCATCTAAACTACAGAGGTAAAAAATAGTAAACATTTGTGTAATTCTTATTCTCTGAAATATGTTCAAAACATTATATATGATTTCAACTCTTGTAATCTTTATAATATTCTTATGAAGTGGGTACACATCATATTCATCATCCCATTTTATTAAGAATAATAGAGCACAGAGTGATTAATAACATGTCCCAGGTCACAGCCTAGCACTCAGTGTACAAGGATTAAGCCCAGCAAGTTTAACTCTAGTGACTAACGGCCCAGTTACTATGCTGTACTGCTTCTCCAACTTTTTTTTTTTTTTTTTTTTTTGCGGTACGCGGGCCTCTCACTGCTTTGGCCTCACCCCTTGCAGAGCACAGGCTCCGGACGCTCAGGCTCAGCGGCCATGGCTCACGGGCCCAGCCGCTCCGCGGCATGTGGGATCCTCCCGGACAGGGGCACGAACCCGCGTCCCCCGCACCGGCAGGCGGACTCTCAACCACTGCGCCACCAGGGAAGCCCCTGCTTCTCCAACTTTGATAGAAATGAGTAGTGCCTAACTGAAAGGGGTATGGTGATGCTTAAATGAGTTCTACATAAACAGGTTAGGGTAGGGCCTGGACCATAGTAAACACTTGATTACGTTCTAGCTATAATTATTATTGATGAGGGTGATGACAATATGGGGGTTATGAGAATGTGATGATGGCGATAATGATGCAGTTTGAGAAAATAGACATCTATCCTTCCCGAGCCTAGGTCAGCTTCTCGAGCGCAGGTGTGCACGGCAGTGGAGCTTCTCATTACCTTGAATTGATGGAAATGGAATGCAGCTCTCAACTCTTTAAAAATATCACCCTACTTAGGGCTCCACAGTCATCGGGTGACGGTGAAAGAGAAGGGATAGAGAAAAAGTAAAGAGTCAAAGCAAGAACTGCTTCCCCAGATTTGACTTAGTATAGCTAGTCCCCGTACTAGCTGATTCCCCCAGCACATTTGCTGGCTGGGCATCATTTTACGATTTTACCAATGAAGACATTTGAGTATTAAAGACACTAAGAAACCTTTTGAGTACTGCAAGCAGAGAATCCCTGAGCTAGAGTTTAATCCAGGCCCGTAGTGCAATGCAACTGTGGTAATCAGTAATTGTGTGTGAAAAATAATTGAAATAAACTGCAGAGAGTCCCCAAGGTAAGAAGCATCCCTGTCTCTTCGCAGCATCACTCACTGATAAACATATAATGAGCATCTTGTAGATACGAGGCCCGAGTTGCCTGATGACTTCCACAGACCCTGCACAGCAGGCTTCAGAAAGGGTCTGGTCAGTCAAAAGCAGGGTTCCAGAGCTGTTAGAACAGAGGCAGCTGTCCAGGAAGATATTACACAAGGACACAGACTCATATTTCCAAACTGTTGGGAATGTGTTGTTTTAAATACCCTCCAGCTCCTCTTTAGTTCTCTGCAGGTAAAAATAGCTCAGTTGTCAAGAAACCTGGGAGTGGTGATAAGTTCTTGTGAAACAGATGCACAAATTTGTTGTTAAATGAAGCTCTAGAGGACAGCTCTTTAAAGTTTCAACTCATGTTGCCCAATATAAGATGGGTCCATCACATCACCCTAAAATGTGTTTTTATATTTAAATAATATAAATTAAGAGAAGACCACACTGACCATGTAAAGTTAGGGTGTAGGTAACGGTTCCTCTCCACCTCATCTCAGAGTCATGGCCTCCCTTCCCCCACCATTGTAGGTGAGCCAGAGTCTGGGTTGGAACGAACTGAATCAACACCTTGGGTGGAATTTGTCTGCTGCTTCCTGCTCAGCGCGAGCAAGGGCTCCAGAGTGGGTCTGTGTGCACGGGGCGGGGGTGGGTGGGTGGGGGCGTGTCCAAAAGGAGGGTCTGTGTGAGGGCGAGGATGGAGAGGCGAGAGAAGCTTTTCCTCTGGCTGTAGAAGGACAACGAAGGGAAAATGGCTTTGAAAGGATAATTAGGGCTGGAGAGAGGGGCTGGGAGCGGAGACGTGGTGTCCGGGGAGGAGGGTTTACAAGACCCGGGTCGTATTGCACAGACTTAAGTGTACTTGGACTCACCGATCGAGAGCTGCTACAGCCCTGCTCCCAGAAGGTGCATGTAGGAGCCCTTTGGGCCTCTCTTTGCCCAATTAATTGCGCACCCTTGAAGACCTTTGCTGCCGGGTGTCTCCCGCACAGCTGCTCAGAAAGGCTACACTCCTCCAGTCCACTTGGCTGGACCAGGATTGCCTTGGATGTCACACCCAGGGAGGAAGTGTGATGCAATAGATCTGGAAATTCTGATGGGCCACCGAGGGCTGCCCCCCAACTGGACACCTGACTATATGTTGCCTTTCAGCTCAGCTTTAGAGTAAAGCAAAGGGGCTGGTAGTCGAAGAAGGGAGGTGACTGAAAAGAGGCAGAACAACTTCACTGCCCTTTGTAGATTTCAAGGTTGTTTTTGTTTGTTGTTATTTGTTCGGCTTTTTTTGTTCGTTTTCCCTGTAGATTTCTCATTGCAGCGAAGGCATATGATAATGTACCTTTGGAGATTTTAAACAGGATGATGATATTTTTTAAAGGTCATTTTAACAAAATTTTTAAGGGTCAGCACACATTCAAACATGCCAATGATGAAAGAATTAAAATTAAAATGTGTATTTATATAGAACTAGCTAGAACACATAGTTATACTCATCAAACTATTTGTAGATACAATTTAAAATTTTACAGAATAGCGTTGAAAAGAACTCTTAATTTATAAAATTTTCCCTTTCATTCCAGTGTGCAAATTCACTCATTCTTTACATTAGTTTTTACTACATTTTTCCAGAGGCTAAATAAGATTACTCAGTTGAGATAGTGTTTTATTTTCTTTTTAAAATAACTATCACACTAAATCAAGAGTTTTCCTAGTATTTGCCTATTCTTTTATACTTTTAATAAAAGTTTAACTCTTTAAATTACCTATTTTAGTACGTATATTATGTAGTGTATGCATGAGAATTTGGGACAAATTCAGAATTCTAGGTAGATATTTCTGGACCATAGCATTGTAATTCTGGTATCACTTCTCCTATTCTCTTTTTCTTATTTATATAATATCTGAGTTGGGTGATTAGAAAAGTGTATTGTAGATGTATTGACAAGTGTTTATTACCAGAGTTGCTTGTATTATACCTAGATCTGAATCATTATACTAACAGAAAATTATGGTGCTTATAAAATTTCAAGGTCTTAACTCGGTGACTAGCATCAAATTTGAATGTCACTCTCCCTAAAGCAAAGACGGTATTTATCTTTGGAAAACAGGAATTGTGCAACAAATGAATAAGAGACTTACTAGAAAGTAAGTCATTTTGAAACATCATTTTTTAAAGTCCATAGAATAGCCCCACAAAATTAAGTTTCATAAATACTTTTTCATACTTGGTTTCCTTACCAGGTAAATTTTCTTTTAAAGCAATATATCTTGAATTTTTAAACACATACTTTCCACTGATTTATTTATTTTCTATTATTAGCACTTTGGGAAAGCCTTACCTCTGGATCAATGTGGAGATCCCCTTTGGCAAAGCTATATCACAGTTACATTTTTTTTTTTTTTTTTTTTTTCGGTACGCGGGCCTCTCACTGTTGTGGCCTCTCCTGTTGCGGGGCACAGGCTCCGGACGCGCAGGCTCAGCGGCCATGGCTCACGGGACCAGCCGCTCCGCGGCATGTGGGATCTTCCCGGACCGGGGCACGAACCCGTGTCCCCTGCATCAGCAGACGGACTCTCAACCACTGCGCCACCAGGGAAGCCCCACAGTTACATTTTTAATCTTAAGAACAAGCAACATGTTACATTATGAACTTCTTGACTTTTATATAATGTGGGAGCTATCAGTTAATATAATTGGAGAGTAGAATATAACCCCCACTGTCCCTTTCTGGGTTCTTTTTTTGATCCATGCACATCCAGGCTGTTTCACTGAGAGGCTATAAGGACAGAACCAGTGGCAGGTGGTATGACAGCTGAATGGGAGCGACAGCTCTCTGCAGAAAAATCATTTCCATCACCCCAGCTTGGTTTTAATCCTTTCCTCTGTAGCAGCAATCTGCATAGATTAAGTAACATCCCACTGCATATACCTTAAAGTATTCAATAATATTTTGAGTGTCATCTATGTGGAGCTCATATATATACTGCCTTACCCACAATCTAGAAAAATGTCACTGATATATGAGTCAAAATAAGTACAACAAAGTCACATTCTTAAATATTTCTTCAATTTAAATAAGAAAATATTTAGAAAAGAATGTTTCTTAAATGCATATGTCTATACCACAGATTATTTAAAAAGGAGTAAGATGCAACTCACATATTGGTGGAATCCATAATACAAAAAGCATTCTCAAAGAAGTTCTTAAATAACCATAGTATAAGGAAAAATATGATCTGGCCCCAAAAATGTAAACTAATAGCTATTATTTATTACACATCTAATATGTATCAGGCATTGAGTTAGATACTTGACGTACATTATACCTAACTGCACCCCACACACAAAGAAAACTTTATTAAATAAAAAAAAAAGAATCTTGCCTCAGAAAGCTTAAGTAACCCACTCAAATTCACAGTGTTAATAAGGAGAGTGGATGAAATTTAATACAGGAATTCTTGAATATAACACCCTTGAGCTTGACTATGCTGCAGCTGGGTCAGTCAAGTTTTATGAAGCGTCAAATTGAGGAGAAAACACATCTGATTGAGAGAGATCAGGGAAGGTTCCATGTAGAGATTTGGCACTGTGGTACATATGGCTACATAGGAAATGGTGTGTAGCGATAGTGTCCAAGAGCTGATGGAGGATCCATGTAGAGCTAGGATTCTATGCCACGTCTTCCTGTTATGCCCCCTTTGCCACAGTGAACTTTAGGATGAAGTTTAGGATGGGAAAATTCAGGAACCAATAGGGCAGTTGGGAGAATGGACATCTTAGAAAGTCTTTGATCAATACAGCTGGTGCAAATGAAGAGAAATCTGAACCTAAAGTTCTGGATCCAGAGACAGCCCAGGTGACAAGGTCTTCGAAAGGTGTATTGCCTAACCCTGCAAGCTCTGGTCCAGGTCTCTGCTAGAGTAAGTGCAGTGGGACTGGAAAGACAAAGGCCAGCTTCAAAGCCAGAGAGGGAGAGGAGGTCAGAAAGGGAGAAGGGGAGGGTCATGTGCTCTAACGTGTAGAGTGCTGGGAGATTTCATCTGGGTACTTCTCTTAGGATTTCTAGTTGAGGACGGTAGCAGAGGCAATACATCTGAGGGATGTATAACAATGCAAATGAGATCATGAACGTTTTCATAGACTTTAAGCCAGGGATTGCCAAACTTTGTCACAATTAGAATTACTTAAAGAGATTTAAAAACTCCTGATGCCCTTGTAGCACCCCATGCCAATTAACTGGGAATGTTTCAGAAGCCACACGTCAGTAATATTTACAGATTCCCTGGTGATTTGGATGTACATCAACATTTGGGAACCACTGCTTTTTGATCTTTTGCTCACCATGCTTTCTAATCCACTGTTAGCAGACAAATGGTCACAAGCAGAATATGTCTTGTTACAAAGAAGTACATTTCCATATGCCTTGCTAGTGTCACCTGCCTAAGTAAATATTCCTAATTCTAATCATTCCATTCTACATATGATCTGAGGCCTCATCCCCCCTCCTCCCATCCAACGTGAGTTTATGTTATTATAAAGAAAACCTGTGTTCCGGAGCCAGTTCTGCTATGTATTAGACATGATCTTGAGCCATGCATTCACTAAACAAACATTCTTTCAACATCCTTTATTGTTCTTTGTTCTTTTGTGTGTTTAAATATTGTCTACAAGTAAAACAGACACTGGTCCAGTCTTCATTGGATTTTAGAACATAATGAGGAAGAGAGACAAGTACACTTTATAACTTAAGTTACTTTTCCTTTATGTTAAGACATTGAATTCATTAATATCCCATTGAAACTTACATGTATCACTTTCAATGGGCTATCACTTGTGTGTGTGTGTGTGTATTTTATAATATACATATAGTATATATATATAATGTATATATATATAGTATATATATATATATATATATATACATACACACACACACACAAGTACCTGGTTACAGTAAGCCTGCAAAAGGTATCATTCCCATTTTGCAGATGAGGAAATGAGGCTCAGAGAGTAGATCCCAATATCAGTTTGCTCTTTGCATTCACCCTTGTTCAGGTGACTATGATGAGACTGCCCACAGTGCAGCCTGCATCCATCCTTCTTCTAGACACTCAGCCCTGGTTAAAATCATTAAAATGAACAAATTGAATTATACCCCAAAATATTTGATGTCAGGGATATTAATTGTCCAAGGACACATGGCTCTCATTCATAGACCCCTCAAGTGCTTTGTTTAAAGTTGGATGGTTAATATGAGGCAGAACTTGGGCTTGAATCCATTTCTTCCCTGTCCTGTTATTCTTTCCATTATGCCAGAGTTACCCCTTGTTAACTAACAAACAACAGCTTAAAGGGGAGGAGAGTCAGGCTGATTAGGTAGGTACTGGCAGGATAGTAAACCGCAGAGAGCTGACATCACTGAGCTTTAACTGTTGATAATTTCCTTTTAGGTATTTAAATGAGTTCCATATTTTATTCTCATAATTAGGTGAAGTCAGTATAATTAGCTGCATTTTATAGATGAAGAAACTTAAAATGGCAAGTATTATGTAGCTTGTTCAAGGTCACTCAACCTTTAAAGGAGGAGCCAGGATTCTATCCCAATTCAGTCTGGTTCCAAAGTTCAATATATGTTCATGTGCGTACACACACAAGTCATTAGGACCAAAACACAGCAGTGTGCAGATTAATGGACAAAAAATATTGTAATGGGTTAATGGACAATAAGTATTGTAAGACCACTAGATATCCAACTGATAAAAATGATCTCATTATCACTCATGGCCCAAATGTGACTCCTAAACTCATAAAATTGCTCGGATTGCAGCTTACAATTTCTGGAAATGCTCTTGGGGGACATTTACCTTTTCTTTTCTTTCTTTCTTTTATTTTTTTTCAGGGGTGATTAAAGCACAGTCCCTAGTATATACCACATGTGTCCATGTGTGTGACGGAGAGAAAGAGTGATTATAATACCAATAAGTGATATGATAACATACAGGAGAGGCGTAGCTTCAGCTCTCCCCCACGGATTTCAGGGATCTTTACTAAGAATGCTTTTCTCTGACGCTGAAGTTTGTTAAGCTTGGGTGTTCTAGCAACCAGAACTGCAGTGAGAATTCTGGTTGTGGATAAACTATGACTTCGTGTAGGGTTATGGTTCTTTGTTGTAGAATTGTCAACACCCACTGCAACCAGCAGCACAAATTTCTTTACCGCTCTGCCGTAAACGAGATACATTTGCTCTGGACAAGGATGTCATAGAGCTGTTGCATCCCAGGAAGTTGCCTGAATTATGCCCATAGTGAGGGCTGGCACGTATAGCATGAAAACCGGAGGGTACTACTTCCATAAGTCATTGCTGAGCTGCTCTATTCTATCATGTCACCGGGGCATTCTGATTCCTAGACTTTTCAAATCTGTGCTGACTCTGATTTAGGTGGGGTTTACTTTGAAAGAAGGAGTTCTGCATAACATCATTTTTTGCTTTGATTTTTCTTAGGTAAGTAATCCAATGCATCTTAGCCTTTACTTTCTGACTCATACTGCACTAAGCATTCCTCCTTCTCCAACCTGAATTCAACCTTTATTCTTCTGAACTACTTAGCATTCAACTAAAAGGTAGAGATTTCTAAACAGTGTAAACATTTTTTTTCTAAGTTATTTATACCTAGAACTTAAAATTGGACATGAATAAATCAAAAAGACATGGTTTTACTTAATACTTTGTTTTTCCTTTAGGAAAAAAATTCTGACTGGTTATTTAAATTGATTTAGTGCCGTTATTTATACTGCATATATGTAAAACAGATGCTTAATAAAAGGCTGTCCTGAAGGATCATGCTGAATTATCTCAGATAAAAATTTACCAAAAATAATAACATGCAAAAGATAAAAAATCTCAATGTTCTGATAAGATAGTGAAGGAGGGTTGAGAAATGTCTGTTTTGGAAAATATTTTGGGAAATTTACATCTGAGGGTATAGTCTTTTCTTTTTTTAATTGGAGTAAATGTTGTGTTAGTTTCTGCTGTACAGTGAAGTGAATCAGCTAATGTATGCCTGTATCTCCCTCGTGGACCTCCCTCCCCCACCCCTCCATCCCACCTATCTGGGTCTTTAATTATAATTGTTCACCTTAGCACTGCAGAAGCTTGATAACTGCCCCAAGGATACACGTTTGCCACCCTGTGGGCAGAAGACATTGTTGTAGTAGTTTTCTAGCAGCATCAAGTGGCCTTTGAATTGTAAAACAAAACGCTGAGGTCAGGTAGATATTTGCTCTGTCTCAAGGAAGAGTCATTAAATTTAACCTCATTTTTATTGCCTAATAAATAATCCAACAAGTTAAGATTTAATTCTCATTGTGTTTTTTATTACTTGGAACTTACAATAGGAAACAGAATTCTAAAAGATAATTTAGGTACCTGTGTTACTGGTGGCTGAAACAAGCAGTTTTCCCATTTTCCAGAAACTTGGAGGCAATTATCTTTGTTCAAAACAGTAAACTGGCATCATCTCCCACATTTATAAGAATATCTTAATTAAAAGATGTAATAAGGTGGGATGGTCAAGGTCATAGTCTCCAGAGTCAAATAAGCCTTGGTATGAATTCCAGCCCCACCATTAAGCAGTTGTATATTTTTCTCTGAGCCTTAGAATCCTAATCTATGAAATGGGGTCAACAGGACCTCCTAGGATTGCTGTGAAGATTAAAGGAAACGCATTGAAGTGCTTAGCAAGGCCTCTGGTAGACAGTGTTCAATAAATATTGATTATTATTACTTCAGAATAGAGATGGAAAGAAACATAATTTCAGATTCCTATACTATGATGGTATGCTTTTTAAAAATTCTAAAAAACAAAGCAGTTTACCCATTTCTGCCAGTCCCCACCCCCTTCCTCCAGCAACCACCAATCCATTCTCTGTATCTCTGAGCTGTTTTATTTAGTTATTTATTTAGTTATTTATAATCCACATGTAAGAGAGATCAATGGCATCTGTCCTTCTCTGTCTGAGTAAAATTCCATCACACACGTACATTACAGTGTACTTATTCATTCGTTTGTCACTGGACACTTAAGCTGTTTCCTATATTGGCTATTGTATGTAATGTTGCAATGAACATGGGGGTGAATGTATGTTTTCAAGTTAGTGTTTTTGTTTTCTTCAGTTTTCCTTTTCTAACTTTGTTACAAAAATCTTCTAGAGCTGGTCTGATCACCATCACAACCATGACCTTTAAATAGCTAGGGAAGAAATTGCAGAACTGGTTTGAAAAGAAAGAAAACAACTGCTGGATGAAGGAGACCCTTAAGGGCTCAGTGCATTCCCTGCCCCTGCGGCAAAGATAGAGGAGGGCCCTGTGCTCTGTCAGTCTGCACTGACTGTTTGAGTCCACATGAATTTATTCACTGAATTAAAATGTATTTATTGAGTACCTACTATGTGGGAAACACTGTTTTTTGGTACAGGAATACACAGTTGATTGAGACACACAAGTTCCTAGAGCCATAGAGTGTATTTAGTGCTACTTAGAAAATCAAGCAGGGTCAGGGGAGAGAGTGACAGGAAGTGAAGGAGGCTGGAGGAGACACTTTGGAAGGAGTGGTAAGCTAGGGAAGGCCTCTCAGAAGATGTATCACTTGGCCTAATGTCTGCAGCCTTTCCTAGATACTGACTTGACTCATTTTTTTTTTTTTTAGATGTTGGGGGTAGGAGTTTATTTATTTATTTATTTTGGCTGTGTTGGGTCTTCATTTCTGTGCGAGGGCTTTCTCTAGTTGTGGCAAGTGGGGGGCCACTCTTCATCGCCGTGCACGGGCCTCTCACTATCGCGGCCTCTCCTGTTGCAGAGCACAGGCTCCAGACACGCAGGCTCAGTAGTTGTGGCTCACGGGCCTAGTTGCTCCGCGACATGTGAGATCCTCCCAGACCAGGGCTCGAAGCCGTGTCCCCTGCATTAGCAGGCAGATTCTCAACTACTGCGCCACCAGGGAGGCCCCGATTTGACTCATTTGAATTCACTTTAGCTTCTCCCTGATCCAAAACAGAAAGTCCCCTTAATAAAAGCTGAGAGAACTCAGTTCTCACCACTGCACTAGGGCAGTGAGAGCAGCTGGTATTCTCTCTCATCCGCCATTTGCTGTCTGGTTAATACAAGGAAGGTGAAGGGGGAGGAAAAGGCTCTGATGCCCAATGACCTATAGAGTCCCACTTGGGGTATACGAGCAAACCGCAAGGCTTATATCTGCTCTACAGGTGGAACCAATGGAAACCGAAGCACCCCTCTTATGGTTAAACAGAATTTTGACTGTTGGCATTAAGAGCATCACTGCTGCCACGTAGGTGGAACCAGCAGCCAGCTCCCTTTCGGACAACATCACTCCAGGTCCCTTTTGACTGTACGCACATAGGAAGGTATAGGACCCCAGCAATCTTCTCTGAGTACAGGCTGGTGTTGTATCTGTACCTGAGTACATGATATCCATTTTTCCATTACAGCAGGAAAACAGTTTTCAACGTTCTTTTCTAATCTTTCCTTACACACATGTTTATTAATCAGAAGCAAAAGGATGTTGCCTGTTTTGTCATGAAGGTTCAAATCTGTTCAGCCAACATTTATTTACTGAGGACAGTCTAGTCACCTGGCATTATGCCACCACATGAACCTACTCCTGGTTGTGTGATTTGGGGTAAGTTACCTAAATACTCAGTCTTGGTTGCCTTGTCATATGTATATGTGATTTGTAACATGAGATTAACAGTATATTTATCCCCTAAAGTTATTAAAATTAAATAGGATTTTGCTGTTCAAGTAAACAAAACTTGCTTCAATGCCTGGAGCCTAGTAAATGATGAGTAAAAGTTAGCTGACATAACAATGATGCCAATGATGATATTTAGGAATGAAGACACATTCATCATTCACTTCCTGTATACCAACCAGAGCCCGGCAATGTTTTATGCCTTTGGGACACATCAGTGAAAATAAACACATACATACACACACACACACACACACACACACACACACATATATATATATAGAGAGAGAGAGAAAGAGTGAGAGAGAGAGGTAGAGAGAGAGAGAGACTTTTTACATTATGGTGCACCAAGCTACTCTTTAACACTTGGTTTGGCCTAGATTTCTGTGAAGACTAGTCCTTAGTGAATCATTGGTATCATGTCCAATAGCAAGTTAAATCATGTCAATTAAAAGTCTAAAGTCTAATACTGGGTGTAAAAAAATCCAAGTTTTATATTTTAAGTATTTATGGAAGGTAGATTTCTAAGTGATCATTCTACCTAGTAGTAAGCTCTTATGATCTAGGATGGGACTAACCATATTTTTCAATTTAACCATAAAGCCATATGTCTGACAAGGATAGTTTGCTTATGAAACAGAGTATTTGAATTGGGGATTGTCTCAGAAATTCTCACATATATGGTGCCCATATCTCTGAAATCACTCAGGGGAAATTATAAAGAAATACATCCTGTGTGTCAGTCCCTGAGATCAAGCTATTCCCTCAGTAAAGTGACTCTAAATGTACCTGACCCTGTACTGAGTTGCTGCACGTGTCATGCTAGGCAACAACACAACACCTCGCAGAAATAGGAAGGTTCGATTCTCGTCAATTTGCTGCAGTTTACTAGCAAATTTCCCAGGCTGCAAAAGGACATTCTGTAGACTCCTATGATAGAAGAGGGTGTTCCCACTTCAGCAGTGGCCAGCGAACTATGCGAACACCCTCTGTGTCCACACGTGCTGATAAAAGCAAGGAAAATGTGAATAATGGCTAAGAATGGCAGGTGGTTCTTTTGCTGGCTATGGTGATTTGAAACACAAGCAGAACGCACTTTTCCGCTTCTCCCAGGCAGAGTTTTAGTCGCCTTGAAGTTTTTCACTCTTGGGAGAATGACTCATGTCTTGGAAAAGACAAGTTCCTAGTCTGGTGCTCCCAGAACCTTTAGGCATTAGTTAATGTACACTTTGGGAGTTTTCAGCATCCGATCAGAAGTTTTAATTAACAAGGGATGCTGTGCTCTCTTGCCTTTCACTGAAAACTCAGCATTTCACCATTGCCCAGCAGCTTGAACTTTCCATTTGTGTCATGATTACCTTTTTCAGGGTACTTGTTGCATTCTTTGAAAATCCTATATACGTGCTAGAAGTGGAACGCACATTTGATTTTTGTTGTTGATCTTTCGGCTTCCGTGTCAGCTGATACTTTAAACTGAATTGTGTTCCTGATTTTTTAAAAAACACTTTCACAGACACTTTGATTTTGCTTCTCACTGTAGCCCTGTGAAAGCTCATTGACAAGTATTATCATCTCCATTTAATAAAGAGAAATGGTGTCCACGAGCTCGAATCCTGGTCTCCAGCCTGCTTTGTATTACTTACGTTGTAATTAGTTAAGGTGAACTAAACCCAAAATGCATAAGGAGCACAGAAACAAACTCAGAAATCATTTCTTGTTAACATTAAGAGTCCAAGGCATGTATTCCAGATCGATGACTGGCTCCCTTCCATATGGGGGATAAGGACCAAGCTCCCTCTATCTTTGGGCTCTGCAATCCCTTAGGACCTGTTGATATGTACACCAAGACTGTGGAGGGAAAAGAGATATTGCAGGAGGCCCATTCTCCCCCTTAAAAGCCCTATTGGAAGTGGCACGTCTCAGATTAACAAAGGCTGGAATGCCATGGCCACATCAAGCAGTCTGCTCAGAAGGAGTGGAAACACAGTTGGTGAGCAGTCACAGTAAGCTACCCTAAAGTGTAATGCATACCCACTCAGGACCACCTCAGTGATGACCACAGGGGCTAGAATGTGAATGGTGGCACTTGGAGCTGAGGGATGTGATGGCCACACAGCTAGTAAACCAAGATGTTAATAGGTTTTATGTCCACATTCAATTTTAAGTCTTAATGTGGAATAGGAAAATATAAATAGCATTTCCAGTAAGAGATTTTGCAGAGGTAATTGCTTAGCCCAAAGTACCATTGAAAATAAATTTATCTAACTTTCAAAAACTAGTTGAATTAAAGGAAAAGATTAAATATTAATTACATGTAAATATGACAAAAACCCTGAAGTTGGTGTGAACGAAGATGGGGACACTGCCATTCTACGAATTATGTCCCACATTAGAGTTCATTCTTGGAAGAGGAAAACAAACACTTCATGGGGGGAAAACTATGATATTGTGATTAATTATAATAAAAAATATGTATTTGCTCTTTGTCCTATTTCTGGCTCAGGTTCCTAAAATCCTTGGAATTTCCTATTATGTTAGACGTGTCTTTTGTTTTGTTCATGAGGTGACTTTTGGAGTGCACTTAATGTTGGGGCTGGTTGCCAGTGGAGCCAACCATGTGGTTAGATGGTTAGAACTTCCTGTCCTACACTCAGACCTCCGGGGAGGAGAGGGGCTCAAGACTGAGTTGGATTGCCAATGGTCAATGTGATCAATCATGCCTCTGTAATGAGGCCTCCATAAAAACCCAAAAGGAGAAGGTTCAGAGAGCTTCTGGTTTGGTGAACATGTGGAGAATTGGGTACAGTCAGAGGGAACATAGAAGCTCTGCACCCCTTTCCCATACCTTGCCCTATGCATCTCTTCTATCTGGCTGTTCCTGAGTTATATCCTTTTATAATAAACCAGTAATCTAGTGAGTAAACAGGTTTCTGGGTTCCGTGAGTATTCCTGATTCGTGCTGTCCCTTTCTGTGTGGAAATTTAAGGACCAAGCTCCCTCTGTCTTTGGACTCTGCAATGCCCTAGAAGCTTGTTGAATGCCCTAGAAGCTCTGTTCTGTGGAAGGAAAAGAGGGATTGCACAAGGCCCACCTTCTGTCTTTTAAAAGTCCCTATTGGAAGTGACCTTTCTCATATTTCCATAAGGCTGGAATGTTATAGCCACATCAAGCGGTCTGTGATAAGAAAAAGAGAAAACACAATTTGTGAGTAGTCACACTAAGATTCCCCAAAGTGTAATGGGTATCCACTCAGCATCACCTCAATGTATGATGAGGAGTAGAATTTGCCATCCCAAAATATGTCTCTTTGGCATAAGGATTATATTGAGCTAAAGGCAATTAAAACCCAGCAGATTCAGGAAAAGCTCATTACTTCCCCTTCCATTGCCTAAATTTGCACTGGAAAGTGATCTTATACCAGGAAGAGAGCTATTACCAGAGATACCTTTGTGCATAAGAAACTTACCTCCCTTAACAGGGCAACTTTTGTTTTCCAAACATCTCCTCCTTTCCTGTAACCCCAGACTCCTATGTGTTTCGTTTCCTTAGCTCAGAATGTTATAAGGCCTCCAATACCTGGCTGCCCTTTGAGTCATCATATCTTTATGGGGCTGCTGTAAGGAAGTGACTAATTTATTGTTAATTTATCTTATATAATTTTAATTGTTTAACCAACAAAAGAACCTGTAAGGGAAGAAAGAAGAAGTTTTACTTTCTTGTAATTTGTTCCTCAACTTGTCCATTGCTCACTCTGGGGCTGCTACAGGTGAGATAGTGGGACTTCTGACACGAGCCAACAGAAGGTAAAGATTCTTACCATGTCAGTCTCTAGATCTCTGCCTGCAGGGTTTGGTGAAATGAGAATGCTGAGATTTTCTTGTTCTCAATGAGAAAATTTCCTCTGATCTCTATCAGCCAGAAGGCGCACATACTGATGTGCATTTGGCAGCCGGTGGAGTAGACTGGGATTCTGGGACATAAATTCACAAGCAGCAGCATCTTGTCTGATCACGGCAGCTCTCAGGGGAATTTTTCATCAGGGGTCCCAGTCCACAAGCGGCCTTTGTCATGTCAACCTTCATTGTCTTTGTTAGTGCTAGAAAATCCCATTCTAGCAGTGCCTGCCTCGTGTGACAGGTTAGCAGATCTGTGACTGGAGGTGTCTCACATTCTCATGGGAAACAGAAGAGACTGTTTTCACTACACCCTTCTTACTGCCTATGACAATGAAGGTCTTTGTTTTCTTAAATTAACTCTGGGAGTAAACTTTTTGGATCTTGTGAGGACTGTATCTTTTGTATTCTCCTCTGGGATGCCTGTTGCACCCATGGTTAAGCCATAAAAAGGCTTATTGGTTTGAGTAGCTATTGAGATTAGTAGATCCAGCTGGTCAATTCAATCCTTTGAATTGACTATATTTAAAAGAAAAAAAATAGAGAGACCTCTCACCCTAAACAATTGTTTTATTGGTACTTATGGAAAGACCATGTTGAAAACTGTATGCAAAGGAGTATAATGGTTACGGACTTCCTTAACAAGATTAAAAAAACAAGAATTATACTAAGAACAAAACTTAAAGTCCACATGTAATGTAAATTCCCCTTCTCTCCCACTCCCTGCTCCTGACCCTCCAGAAGATCTTTTGGATCTCTGGGTCCCTGATCTGAACAACCCCCTTACTTAAAATCCAGCCCCATTACCTCAGCAAATTCCCTTAGAATCCAAAACTTCTCCAACCTCCCCAGAAAAATCTCTTAAATACCCAGCAGCCTGTTTTGATTTCCTTTTCTTTAAAAATATTTTCAGAGAGCCCTCCAGCCTGATCTCCAGGTACAGGTTATTCATGTAAATACAAAAACATCCAGAAAGTAAATTTATCAGAATCACCCAAAATGGGTGATAGGGTTCATTTTTCTTCCCCTTACAACTACTCCTACTTTCCAGGTCTCTTTAATCAGGCTCTGTTAGCTCCAGGCTTTCCTACGCAATGTCCTTTGCAGATGTATCCTGGACCCCCCACTGCAGATAATTCATGTCCCCTGGACAGCAGCAGATCTAAATTATAAAGCCCTTTTACCTCCACTTTCAGAAAATTCTACCAACTTTAGATAGGAGTTAGAAAGATTTATTTGAAACTTGAATCTTTAGAGAAACAAAAGCCTAACTCTGAGAGCAACTTGAAAGTACACTTCAGTTGTTTCCTATTTCCTGCAGAGATTTGCAGATGTTGTCAAAATCAGGACCTTGGAAGTATGATTGTCCTACACTTAAGAAAAAGAAGGAAAATTTCAAAAAATAATTACTCTAGACTTCTGACAATACCAAATATACCCCAAAGTTCCTTGGATAAAACTTAGATACTTTCTCTGTGCTTTCGTGATGTAGATTTTCTACCCCATCTTCTCTAGGACCTACGATCCAAACATCTCCTATGCTTTCTTGTAAATGGCCTTCCTCCCCTTTATTGACTCAGAGTCCTACCTCTTCGTTAGCTCAGGATCTTATATAAGCCTCAATTACCTGGATACCTCTTGAGTCTTCAGATCTTTTGCGGACTCCTGGAAGAACATAATTAATTTTGTTTTTCTCTTGTTAATCTGTCTCATGTCATTTTAATTGTTTAACCAACCAAAAACCTAGAAAGGAAGAAAGGAAGAGTTTTTTCCACACTATAGTTACTATAAGGAATACAATGTGAAATAATGCCTCTTGGAGCTGAGTGATGTGTTATTAAAAAACAAAAACTGAGCAAATTTGAAGATTTAATTGGCTTTATTCAACGATTCATTAATCAGGCAGCATCCTACCTAACAAGTAGAAAAGAGATTCCAGGAGCTATACAAAATCTAAGGCATTTATGGGCAGAAGGAGGTGGGAAGAGAATGTCTGTAGCAAAGAATGGATTGTTTAAAGCAAGGTCACTTTCCTTTGGGGTAAGGAGGATATCTATCACAGATTACATCATTAGTGCTGACCAGGTAACTCCAGACTGACTAGTCACATTTCTGGGAGAGGTTGAAACTGCAATTAGGTTAGTTATTCAGTCTCAGTTTGCTGACAAAGGGCTTAGCACAGATGACTCCATTTGGGGCATATTGTTTCTTTTTAATAGATGTGATGTGGCCACACAACTAGTAACAACAAAGATGTTAGTAAGTGTTATGTCCACATTCAATTTGAAGTCTTAATGTGGACCAGGAAAATATAAATATGAAGCATATCCAGCAAGAGAGTTTGCAGAAACAATTGTTTAGCCTAAGGTACCATTGAAAATAAATGTACTTAGCTTTCAAAAACTAGTTGAACTAAAGGAAAATATTAATTCTATGTAAAAATGACAAAACCCTGAAGTTGGTGTGAATGATTGAAGATGGGGACACTGCATTTATACCAATTATGTTCCTCATAAAAGTTCACTCTTTGAAGAGGAAGAAAATAACCTTCAGTGGGAGAAAAAAATGGGAATACTGTGATTTATAATAGGTAATATATATTTGGCTTTTGTCACATTTCTGGTACAGAGTTCCTAAAACCCTTGGAATTTCCTAAGTGATAAGAACATTGGAGGTGTCTTTGTTATGTTCATAAGGAGACTTTTGGAAAGCACCTAAGGATGGGGGCTGGTTGCCAGTGGAGCCAACCATGTGATTACAGATTGGAATATACACTCTCATGCCCAGACCTCTAGGGAGGGAAGAGGGGCTGGAGATTGAACATAATGGCCAATGGCCAATGAAGTAATCCATCTTGCCTATGTAATGAAGCCTCCATTAAAAACTCAAACAAGAAGGTTCAGAGAGCTTCTGGGTTGGTGAACATGTGGAGATTTGGGGAGAGTGGTGTGCTCGGAGAGGACACGGAAGGTCTGTGCACTTTCCCCACACCTTGCGTTATGCATTTATTCCGTGTGGTCGTTACTGAGTTATTTTATAATAAACCAGTAATGTAGTGAGTAAAAGGGTTTGTTTGGTTTGTTTTTGTTTTTTTTTGGTTATGTAAGCCAATCTAGCAAATTCATCGCATACACAAAAGAGGGTCTTGGAGACCTCAGATTTATAGCCTGTTGCTCAAAAGTACAGGTAACAACCTGAGATTTGGATGGGCATCTGAAGTGCTAGGAGGGAAGTCTTGTAGGACTGAATACTTAACCTATGGAATCAGATACTATCTCTGGGAAGACAGTGTCAGAATTGAGTTAAATTGTAGGACACCAAGGTGGTGTCCTGAGAACTGTTTGTTAGATGTGTGGAAAAACCCCCTCTGCTATACTCATTAGAATTGGGCCCAGGAAACCAAAAAGAAAGACAAAATCAAAAAGACCTACCAGGCACCTCTTCTATACTCAGCATTGGAGATGCTTTGGGAAATACAGAAAATATGATCCTTCTATGTGGTACATATACACAATGGAATGCTACTCAGCCATAAAAAAGAACGAAATAATGCCATTTGCAGCAACAAGTATGCAACTAGAGATCATCATACTAAGTGAAGTAAGTCAGAAAGAGAAAGACACCATATGATATCACTTATACCTGGAATTGAAATATGACACAAATGAACTTATCTAAGAAACAGAAACAAAATCAGGGACATAGAGAATAGACTGGTGGTCGCCAAATTGGGGGTGGTGGGAGAAGGTAGGGTGGGAATTTGGGATTAGCAGATGCAAACTGGTATATATAGAATGGATAAACAACAAGGTCCTACTGTATAGCACAGGGAACTATATTCAATATACTGTGATAAACCATAATGGAAAATAATATGAAAAAGAATGTATATATATGTATAACTGAGTCACTTTGCTGTACAGCAGTAATTAAGACAACATTGTAATTCAACTATACTTTAATAAAAAATAAATTAAAAAAGAAAATACGATCCTTCTATACAGTAGTTGTTCAAAACCTTATTCATACAATCTGAAGGGAGGAGCACAAAACTGGCTATTATTAAGAACTGAAATTGCTTCAGGTCTAATGTGTTAAATCTTTTAAGAAGATGGGAAACTCACCTGTTGGAATTAAGCATGGTGCTATTTCTTCTTTCATTTATGATTTATTTCTACTAACATTCATTGTGTGCTTACTGTTCCAGTAAGTTTCGTGATCCCCAGAATCTAACCAGCTGGTGTCAGTGATGGTGGATGGGGGATACAGCCATCAAACAAAGAAACGCAATTCAGAATCGCAGGGGTTTGATAGAAGTCTGTGCAGGATATCTAGGCATAAAGTATTTTTAATGTCAACAGAGCCTTTGGGAATAATCAAGGCTAAACTCCCTCATTTAACAAATTAAAATAAAAAAAAACAAAACAAAACTGAGGCCCAGAGAGATAAAGTGACTGGCTTTAGTTTATATAGGTAGTTGATGGAAGAGCTAGTCCGAGAATCCAGTTATTCTGATCTTTAACCTCAGCTGGGTGCATGGAAAAAGTGTGAGCTGAGGGATTTGAATAAGAGGTGAGATGGAATTACACATGGGAAATTCAGCAAAACCTGTGGATTTTTCACTGGTCAGTATTGGGAGTGAGGGAACACCATGGTACAGGAAGAAAGTGTCTTGCTTGTTAGGAAGTTCAGGTTATACACTTATCTATGACCCCATACATAGAGTGCATCCTTAGAAAGATAATCTAATACACTAAAAACACTGCATCCGTATATTTGTTTAACACATTATGATTTTCAGTGGTATGTTGCACCATCATCTCATCTGATGTTTGAAAGAGTCCTCTGAGGCGTGCTGAAAGGGCATCCTTATACCTGTTTTGCAGATAAGCAAATTGAGGTGCAGAAAGTCCCACAGCTACTAAGGTGAGAAACTCAGGGTTATAAATGTCCATCGACAGAGGAATGGATAAAGAAGATGAGGTGCATATATAAAATGGAATTTACTCAGTCTTTTAAAAGAAAGAAATAATGCCATTTACAGCAGCATAGATGCATCTAGAGATTGTCATACTGAGTGAAGTAAGTCAGACAAAGAGAAATATCGTATGATATCCCTTACACGCAGAATCTAAAAAGAAATGAACTTATTTACAAAACAGAAACAGACTCACAGGCTTAGAGAACAAACTTATGGTTATGAGGGGGGAAGGGTGGGTGGAAGGGATAATTAAAGAGTTTGGGATCGACATGTACACACTGCCATATTTAAAATTGATAACCAACAAGGACCTACTGTATAGCACAGGGAACTCTGCTTACTGTTATGTGGCAGCCTGGATGGGAGGAGAGTCTGGGGGAGAATGGATACATGTATATGTATGGCTGAGTCGCTTTGCTGTGTGCCTGAAACTATCACAACATTGGCTATACTCCAATATAAAATAAAAAGGTTTTTTTTTAAAAAAGGAAAGAAACTCAGGGTTAGAACACCTGGAATGCTTCTAGTCCAATGCTCTCCCTGTGATACTATGTATATAACAAGCATGGGACAAGAGTGGCTAACCAAGTGCATCATGTGATTATTTTATAGATGCATTGTGAGAAGTTTCTAAGTTTCCTGAGAATATCTGGAACCACGCTCTTTGGAGCCTCTCTCCTCACTGGAATGATAGTTTCTTGTATTGTTGGCTACCAATTTATCCATACAGATGATTACTATTTATCTTTTGGACCATATGGTGCCTTTTTAGCTTTACACTTCCTTATTCAAAACCTGTTTGCCTTTTGGGAGCACTGAAAAATGAAAAAATACTGAAATATCCCCGTTAACTTGAACAAAACTGTTGCTCTTTGCATTGCTGCGCATCAAGAAGATCCAGACTACTTACGGAAATGTTTGCAATCTGTGAAAAGGCTAACCTACCCTGGAATTAAAGTTGTCATGGTCACAGATGGAAACTCGGAAGATGACCTTTACATGATGGACATCTTCAGCAAAGTCATGGGCAGGGACAAATCAGCCACTTATATCTGGAAAAACAACTTTCACGTGAAAGGTCCTGGTGAGACAGATGGGTCACATAAAGAAAGCTCACAACTTGTCACACAGTTGGTCTTGTCCAACAGACGTTTTTGCATCATGCAAAAATGGGGTGGAAAAAGAGAAGTCATGTACACGGCTTTCAGAGCATTGGGACGAAGTGTGGATTCTGTACACATAGGTTTCCACATCTTCCAGGACAAACATACGTTTAAATAAAGCATCTTTTGTATCTCTCCAGTCATATGCTATGACTTGTCCTATGACACAGTACTCCTTTCAGTTCATCTGAAAACAGCATGACTGTTGAAAGCACATTCCAAAAGAGAGAAAAAAAGCTTATGAAATGGTTAAGACAATGAAAATGCTTAACTTGTACAGTGTTATTGGTTGGAAATCAAGATTATTTTGAACAGGAGACTCGTCCTTCCTTCTCTCCCTCTATCTTACCTTTTCTTCCACCTTGGATGTGCCAACATTATTATTTTCCACAATCTTAAAATCACCAGCGTTGCCAAAAAATAGTGTCTGTCCCAGCAGAAGTGTCTTGAGAAAATCTGCAGGCCCAAGGAAGTGTTTCACAGAGACTAGGCAAAATGAGAATGGAGAAAACAAATTTTTTTTTTTTTTTTTGCGGTACGTGGGCCTCTCACTGTTGTGGCCTCTCCCGTTGCGGAGCACAGGCTCTGGACGCGCAGGCTCAGCAGCCATGGCTCACGGGCCTAGCCACTCTGCGGCATGTGGGATCTTCCCGGACCGGGGCACAAACCCGTGTCCCCTGCATTGGCAGGTGGACTCTCAACCGCTGTGCCACCAGGGAAGCCTGAGAAGACAATTTTGATTTAACAGGATAAGGAATTCAAAATTTAGACACAGAGAAAAAGAATAGGAAAATGAAAAAGGGTGGGGGACATCAACTTTCCAGAGCAAAACCTAAGTCATGTTTATTTCACTTTCCAAACAGCATTACCTCATTCACTGCAACTTGAACTTTGAAAACATTTGTGATGTCGTTTGCTTGCATGAAAATCAGACAGGCTGTGTCTCTCATTAATTCCCTGCCTGCACACTCTTGGGTTTCTCCTCTCCTAGCTGTCATTGAGGTTTTCTTTTTTAGAATGTTAGTAGGGCTCCTGTGAGTTTTCTTCCTTTTTTTTTTTAAATTTAATTTAATTTAATTTTTTTACATAGCAGGTTCTTACTAGTTATCTATTTTATACATATTACTGTATATATGTCAATCCCAATCTCCCAATTCATTCCACCACCCCCTCCCTGCTTTCCCCCCTTGGTTTCCATACATTTGTTCTCTACATCTGTGTCTCTATTTCTGCCTTGCAAACCAGTTCATCTGTACCATTTTTCTTTTTTTTTCTTTTCTTTTTTTAAAACATCTTTATTGGAGTATAATTGCTTTACAATGGTGTGTTAGCTTCTGCTTTATATAAAAGTGAATCAGTTATACATATACATATGTTCCCATATCTCTTCCCTCTTGTACGATTTTTCTAGATTCCACATATATGCGTTAATATACGACATTTGTTTTTCCCTTTCTGACTTACTATACTAGGTATGACAGTCTCTAGGTCCACCCACATCTCTACAAATCACCCAATTTTGCTCCTTTTTATAGCCTAGTAATATTCCATTGTATATATGTGCCATATCTTCTTTATCCATTTATCTGTCGATGGGCATTTAGGTTGCTTCCATGACCTGGCTATTGTAAATAGTGCTGCAATGAACATTGGGGTGCATGTATCTTTTTGAATTATGGTTTTCTCCGGGTATATGCCCAGTAGTGGGATTGCTGGGTCATATGGTAATTCGATTTTTAGTTTTTTACGGAACCTCCGTACTCTTCTCCATAGTGGCTGTATCAATTTACATTCCCACCAACAGTGCAAGAGGGTTCCTTTTTCTACACACCCTCTCCAGCATTTGTTGTTTGTAGATTTTCTGATGATGCCCATTCTAACTTGTGTGAGGTGATACCTCATTGTAGTTCTGATTTGCATTTCTCCAATAATTAGTGATGTAGAGCATATTTTCATGTGCCAAGAGGCCATCTGTATGTCTTCTTTGGAGAAATATCCATTTAGGCCTTCTGCCCATTTTTTGATTGGGTTGTTTGATTTTTTAATATTGAGCTGCATGAGCTGTTTATATATTTTGGAGATTAATCCTTTGTCCATTGATTGGTTGCAAATATTTTCTCCCACTCTGGGGGTTGTCTTTTTGTCTTGTTTATGGTTTCCTTTACTGTGCAAGAGCTTTTAAGTTTCATTAAGTCCCATTTGTTTATTTTTGTTCTTATTTCCATTTCTCTAGGAAGTGGGTCAAAAAGGATCTTGCTGTGATTTATGTCATAGAGTGTTCTTCCTATGTTTTCCTCTAAGAGTTTTATAGAGTCTGGCCTTACATTTTGGTCTTTAATCCATTTTGAGTTTATTTTTGTGCATGGTGTTTTGGAGTGCTCTAATATCATTCTTGTACATGTAGCTGTCCAGTTTTCCCAGCACCACTTATTGAAGAGACTGTCTTTTCCCCATTGTATATCCTTGCCTCCTTTATCATGGATTAGTTGACCATAGGTGTGTGGGTTTATCTCTGGGCTTTCTATCCTGTTCCATTGATCTATATTTCTGTTTTTGTGCCACTACCATATTGTCTTGATTACTGTAGCTTTGTAGTATAGTCTGAAGTCTGGGAGCCTGATTCCTCCAGCTCCATTTTTTTCCCTCAAGGTTGCTTTGGCTATTCAGGGTCTTTTTTGTCTCCATACAAATTTTAAGATTTTTTGTTCTAGTTCTGTAAAAAATGCCATTGGTAATTTGATAGAGATTGCACTGAATCTGTAGATTGCTTTGGGTAGTATAGTCATTTTCACAATATTTATTCTTTCAATCCAAGAACATGGTATATCTCCCCATCTGTTTGTGTCATCTTTGATTTCTTTCATCAGTGTCTTATAGTTTTCTGCTTACAGGTCTTTTGTCTTCTTAGGTAGTTTATTCCTAGGTATTTTATTCTTTTAGTTGCAGTGGTAAATGGGAGTGTGTCCTTAATTTCTCTTTCTGATCTTTTGTTGTTAGTGTATAGGAATGCAAGAGATTTCTGTGCGTTAATTTTGTATCCTGAAATTTTACCAAATTCTTTGATTAGCTCTAGTAGTTTTCTGGTGGCATCTTTAGGATTTTCTATGTATAGTATCACTTCGCCTGCAAACAGTGACAATTTTACTTCTCCTTTTCCAATCTGTATTACTTTTATTTCTTTTTCTTCTCTGATTGCCGAGGCTAGGACTTCCAAAACTTGGTTGAATAATAGTGGCAAGAGTGGACATCCTTGTCTTCCTCATGATCTTAGAGGAAGTGCTTTCAGTTTTTCACCATTGAGACTGATGCTTGCTGTAGGTTTGTCATATATGGCCTTTATTATGTTGAGGTAAGATCCCTCTATGCCCACTTTATAGAGAGTTTTAATCATAAATGGGTGTTGAATTTTGTCAAACGCTTTTTCTATATCTATTGAGGCTATCATACGTTTTTTATCCTTCCGTTTGTTAATATGGTGTATCACATAGATTGATTTGCATATATTGACGAATCCTTGCATCCCTGGGATAAATCTCACTTGATCATGATGTATGATCCTTTTAATGTGCTGTTGGATTCTGTTTGCTAGTATTTTGTTGAGGATTTTTCATCTATATTCATCAGTGATATTGGTCTGTAATTTTCTTTTTTTGAAGGGTCTTTGTCTGGTTTTGGTATCAGGATGATGGTGGCCTCAGAGAATGAGTTTGGGAGTGTTCTTTCCTCTGCAATTTTCTGGAAGAGTTTGAGAAGGATGAGTGTTAGCTCTTCTCTAAATGTTTGATAGAATTCACCTGTGAAGCCATCTGGTCCTGGACTTTTGTTTGTTGGAAGGTTTTTAATCACAGCTTCAATTTCAGTGCTTGTGATTGGTCTGTTCATATTTTCTGTTTCTTCCTGGTTCAGTGTTGGAAGGTTATATCTTTCTAAGAATGTGTCCATTTCTTCCAGGTTGTCCATTTTATTGGCATAGAGTTGCTTGTAGTAGTCTCTTATGAAGTTTTGTATATCTGTGGTGTCCATTGTAACTTCTTTTTCATTTCTAATTTTATTGATTTGAGTCCTCTCCCCATTTTTCTTGATTAGTCTGGCTAAAGGTTTATCAATTTTGTTTATTTTCTCAAAGAACCAACTTTTAGTTTCATTGTTCTTTGCTATTGTTTTCTTTCTTTCTATTTCATTTATTTCTGCTCTGATCTTTACGATTTCTTTCCTTCTACTAACTTTGGGTTTTGTTTTTTCTTCTTTCTCTAGTTCCTTTAGGTGTAAGGTTAGATTGTTTATTTGAGATTTTTCTTTTCTCTTGAGGTAGGTAGGCTTGTATTGCTATAAACTTCCCTCTTGGACCTTCTTTTGCTGCATCCCATAGGTTTTGGATTGTCATGTTTTCATCATCATTTGTCTCTAGGTATTTTTTTTTATTTCTTCTTTGATTTCTTCTGATCAAATCTCTTGGTTATTTAGTAACATATTCTTTAGCCTCCATGTGTTTGTGTTTTTTACGTTTTTTCCCCTGTAACTGACTTCTAACCTCATAGCGTTGTGGTCAGAAAAGATGCTTGATATGATTTCAATTTTCTTAAATTTATCGAGACTTGATTTGTGACCCAAGATGTGATGTATCCTGAAGACTGTTCCATGCGCACTTGAGAAGAAAGTGTAGTCTGCTGTTTTCGGATGGAATGTCCTATAAATGTCAATCAAATCTATCAGGTCTACTGTGTCATTTAAAGCTTGTATTTCCTTATTAATTTTCTCTCTGGATGATCTGTCCATTTGTGTAGATGATCTGTCCATTGGTGTAAGTGAGTTGTTAAAGTCCCCTACTATTATTGTATTACTGTCGATTTCCTCTTTTATAGCTGTTAGCATTTGCCTTATGTATTGAGGTGCTCCTATGTTGGGTGTATAAATATTTATAATTGTTATATCTTTTTCTTGGATTGACCCCTTGATCAATATGTAGTGTCCTTCCTTGTCTCTTACAACATTCTTTATTTTAAAGTCTATTCTGTCTGATATGAGAATTGCTACTCCAGCTTTCTTTTGATTTCCATTTGAATGGAATATCTTTTTCCATCCCCTCACTTTCAGTCTGTATGTATCTCTAGGTCTAAAGTGGGTCTCTTGTAGACAGCATGTATATGGGTCTTGTTTTTGTATCCATCCAGCGAGCCTCTGTCTTTTGGTTGGGGCATTTAATCCATTCACATTTATGGTGATTATCGATATGTATGTTACTATTACCATTTTCTTAATTGTTTTGGGTTTGTTTTTGTAGGTCCTTATCGTTTCTTGTGTTTCCCACTTAGAGAAGTTCCTTAGCATTTGTTGTAGAGCTGGTTTGGTGGTGCTGAATTCTTTTAGCTTTTGTTTGTCTGGAAAGCTTTTGATTTCTCCGTTGAACCTGAATGAGATCCTTGCTGGGTAGAGTAATCTTGGTTGTACGTTCTTCCCTTTCATCACTTTAAATATATCATGCCACTCCCTCTGGCTTGTAGAGATTCTGCTGAGAAATCAGCAGTTAACCTTATGGGAATTCCCTTGTATGTTATTTGTCATTTTCCCCTTGTTGCTTTTAATAATTTTTCTGTCTTTAATTTTTGTCAATTTGATTACTATGTGTCTCGGCGTGTTTCGCCTTGGGTTTATCCTGCCTGGGACTCTCTGCACTTTTTGGACTTGGGTGGCAGCTATTTCCTTTCCCATGTTAGGGAAGTTTTCAACTATAATATCTTCAAATATTTTCTCAGGTCCTTTCTCTCTCTCTTCTCCTTCTGGGACCCCCATAATACAAATGTTGGTGCATTTAATGTTGTCCCAGTGGTCTCTTAGTATCTTCATTTCCTTTCATTCTTTTTTCTTTATTCTGTTCCAGAGCAGTGAATTCCACCATTCTGTCTTCCAGGTCACTTATCCGTTCCTCTGCCTCAGATATTCTGCTATTGATTCCTTCTAGTGCATTTTTCATTTCACTTATTGTATTGTTCATCTCTGTTTGTTTGTTCTTTAATTCTTGTAGGTGTTTGTTCTTTAATTCTTCTAAGTCTTTGTTAAACATTTCTTGCATCTTCTTGATCTTTGCCTCCATTCTTTTTCCGAGGTTCTGGATCATCTTCACTATCATTATTCTGAATTCTTTTTCTGGAAGGTTGTCTATCTCCACTTCATTTAGTTGGTTTTCTGGGGTTTTATTTGTTCCTTCATCTGGTAGATAGTCTTCTGCCTTTTCACTTTGTCTATCTTTCTGTGAATGTGGTTTTCGTTTCACAGGCTGCAGGATTGTAGTTCTTCTTGCTTCTGCTGTTTGCCCTCTGGGAGATGAGGCTATCTAAGAGGCTTGTGCACATTTCCTGACGGGAGGGACTCATGGAGATTAGAGCTGGGTGTTGCTCTGGTGGGCAGAGCTCAGTAAAACTTTAATCTGCTTTTCTGCTGATGGGTGGAGCTGAGTTCCCTCCCTATTTTTTGTGGCCTGGAGCAAACCAGCACTGGAGTCTACAGGCCCTTTGGTGGGGCTAATGGCAGACTCTGGGAGGGCTCATGCCAAGGAGTACTTCCCAGAACTTCTGCTGCCAGTGTCCTTCCCCTCAGTGAGCCACAGCCACCCCCTGCATCTGCAGGAGACCATCCAACACTAGCAGATAGGTCTGGTTCAGTCTCCTATGTGGTCACTGCTCCTTCCCCCTGGGTCCTGATGCACACACTACTTTGTGTGTGCCCTCCAAGAGTGGAGTCTCTGTTTCCCCCAGTCCTGTCAAAGTCCTGAAGTCAAATCCCGCTAGCCCTCAAAGTCTTATTCTCTGGGAATTCCTCCTCCTGTTGCCAGACTCCCAGGTTGGGAAGCCTGATGTCAGCCTCAGAACCTTCACTCCAGTGGGTGGACTTCTATGGTATAAGTGTTCTCCAGTTTGTGGGTCACCCACCCAGCAGTTATGGGATTTGACTTTACTTTGATTGCACCCCTCCTACCATCTCACTGCAGCTTCTCCTTTGTCTTTGGATGTGGGGTATCTTTTTTGTTGAGTTCCAGTGTCTTCCTTTCGATGATTGTTCAGCAGTTAGTTGTGATTCTGGTGCTCTTGCAAGAGGGAGTGAGCACACATCCTTCTACTCCACCATCTTCAACCAATCTCTCCTGTGAGTTTTCTAGTTGTAATTTTCTGCAGATGCTTTACTAGATTTTGGTCATAATAATATCAAGAAGGGAGAAATGTCTCTGGCTTACATAATCCACTGGACACTCTTAGCCTTCTGTTGAAAGTAAAATTCTAGTTTTCAGAGGACGCATCATATTTTTTAGGGGTCTTTATGGGCATGAAGTGATGCCCAGTGGACCTCTTTGTGTAATGGGATAAAAATGGACTCTGGCTTTAATGTCAATTGACTGAGATTCTAGTCACAGTTTTTAGTAGGTGGTTGACCTTGAGCAAGACCACCTCCCAAACCTCGGTTATCTGGATACAAGAAACTAATCTCATAAAGGGTTTGAGATAATTATTTCAAATCATGTATCCAAAAGGGCTTAACAAAAGTTGTTAATAATGGTATTGTTAATATTATTAAAAAGTTTGCTGACAATACTATTGTTATTTTCTTATATGATCATCTAGTCCTTACTTCAAAATATAGTACATGTCAATGCCCACCACACAGTGAATTCAGTTAATCTCTGAAGAGTTTTGAAACATTTCTTAAGTTGACGTCATCTGCATATTAATCACTCTTCTAGGGAGTTGATAGAGTTTCACTCCCAAGTTCTTCTAATTTCTAGAACTATCACAATTTAGGTAGTTGTAATTAACTCAGGACATTTTTACATATTTGCCTTTTGCAACTTCAGGCCCAGATGAGAAAGTAAAATGAAATATTTAAAGGAAGGGATGACTTGGAAACTTGCAGAGGATTTGAAGAATGAAACCTAAAAGGAGAGAACATCTATTTTGATATTTTCCCTTTAATTCTGGTTAAAACCGTCATTACATTTGTTATTTCTAATCAAGAATTCATCGTGTGGGGTTTCCTTTTTTTTTTTTTTTAAACCTGCTCTTCCCAAATCTACATCTCCCATCTTTTTTGTTTTGAATTTTGCTTGTATTCTTGACAACTTGACATTGTACCTGTCCAGGAAAAAAATAATATAAAGTATGAAATGTTAGAATAGCCTTCCTGCTACAGACCTAACCAGGCTTGAGAAATTTCCTTCCTTCAGGGTGAAGCCTCCAGATAGACTGACCCTAGCAGCAGCTGTTAACTGGGCCCTGAATCCTTTGTAGACTCTCAGCCCATTCCAACCATCTAAACCAGGTAAAACATCTTTTGGCATTCTGAGACCAGTAAATTCCATTCAGTCATCCCTCATGAAATCCCCAGATACTTAACCATCCTTGCCCTATAGCAGTGGAAATTTCTAAAATTTAAATATATGTATAACAGATTTACTTTGCTGTACACCTGAAATTAACACAACATTGTAAATCAACTATACTTCAATAAATATTGAATAAAAAATATACTCTCATCTCCCATTCTGACTGATCCAAGGTCCAAGAGTTGCAGAGCAGGAGCCACAGAAAGACAAAGGGGGAGGAGTTGAGGTTATTGACTCCTGAGCATTACAAGTGATTGAATGTGGAGTTCAAGTTGGTTCGGGATGGAAGGAAGCAAAGTTCAGGTGCTAATACACAAGAGAGAATGGGGGTAGGGGAAGAAATGGACCATCTGCTCATACTTGCTAACCTGGCTAGAGAACACTGTTTAACTGTGCAGAGAGATGGCCAAAATGATTGGTTTCCAGTTGCAGCTGGATCCTCAGCACTGGTCAGCACTCTTTTCATTTGATTTGACCTTGAGTAAATGTTTTGCTTATTGTTCTCATGTCTCTTATTTCATATTTTCACCACTTGGCCAAGGCCTTACCCAAACTCCTCCCTGCTTAACTACCTATGATCTTGCCTCCTATGAAAGAGAATATCAAAAATATGTGTTCTGAAGGTTGTCAAGATCTTCTTTACTCTCTCCTGCTTACAGTTTCAAAGGTACCCTTCCTATCTCAAGGGTAACCTTCCATCTACTCTCCTGGGCTCTCTGGGTAGGCATCCTCTGGTCTATTCCAGACCAATCTTTATCAGTTATCACCTCTTCCTCTATCTTTCTCAGCTGTGATTTCTAGTCTTCTCTACTGACTACTGTCTCAGTTTTATAGCCCCTCAAATAATTAATACTGACCTGGAATATTGAGGGAAGATTTAGTCTAGGATAAATGCAACGTGGTAGAGAATTCATCCGTGATGCTAGTGGCTCCTTTCAGAGACAGAGAAGATAGAAAAACAGAAGAAGAAAAATAACAAAATGACAAAACAAAGACGTGGAGAATGAGAAATAAAGAGGAGGATGAGGAAGATTTTCTTAATTGTGAATCAAAGTATTTTCTGGAGAAACTTTTTTTTTTTCAAAGAAGGACAGATTCTGTTCTGTCTAGATATGGCTCAAGGTAGGGCAAAAGTCTTTCTTATCTTTTCAAATTAGTATTTATGTTAGCTTTTTTATTTGCCAAAATAACACATGATTAGGGCAGTGTGTTTTTTAAAAATTTAGAAAATCACAATGAGCAAAATTAAAATCATCTGCAGAAAATACTTGACTCAAACATAGATTGTCAAATATAATACTTTCTAGCATATATCTCTCTTTTTTCCCTTCTTTTTTTAAAATTTAATTTAATCTTTTAAATTTATTTTTTAATTGATATATAATTGCTTTACAATGCTGTGTTAGTTTCTGCTGTACAATGAAGTGAATCAGCTATATGTATACCTGTATCCCCTCCCTCTTGGGCCTCCCTCTCCCACCCGACTCCCACCCATCTAGGTCTTCACAGAGCACTAAGCTGAACTCCCTGTGCTATACAGCAGATTCCCACTAACTACCTATTTTACACATGGTACTATTTCCTCTTCATTTATTTGGTCTTATAGGTTTTTACCTTGCTCCTTCATCTGTGACTATTTTTGTTGCTTCATTTTTTTTTTTTTTTTTCTTTATGGGTGGGATTGCGTTCCTGTCTTACTGGTTGTTTGGCCTGAAGCTTCCAGCACTGGAGTTTGTAGGCTGTTGGGTAGAGCTGGGTCTTGGTGCTGAGATGAGGACCTCTGGGAGACCTCACTCCGATGAATATTCCCTGGGGTCTGAGGTTCTCTGTTAGTCCAGTTGTTTGGACTCAGAGCTCCCACTGCAGAAGCTCAGGCCTGACCCCTGGCTCGTGAACCAAGATCCCACAAGCTGCACAGGGTGGCAAAAAAAAAAAAAAAAAAAAAAGAAGAAAAAAAGAGTAGAACAATAACAAAGAGTAAAAAATAAAATAAGATTAGAAAACTAACAGATATGTTAGAAAAAATAAAAATATAGATGAAACAACAACGGGAAGGTAAAACAGTCCCCTTCTTTTTAAAAAAAAATTTGAGGGACTTTCCTGGCAGTCCAGTGGTTAAGACTTTACCTTCCAATGCAGGGGATGTGGGTTCAATCCCTGGTTGGTGATCCCTAAGATCCCACACACCTTGTGGCCAAAGAACCAAAAAGTAAAACAGAAGCAATATTGTAACAAATTCAATAAAGACTTTAAAAATGGTCCACACCAAAAAACTCTTTAAAAGAAGAAATTTTAAATTATGTTATACTTGCCTTTTTGCATCATTTTTTAAATCTACAATATCAGAAGACTTTAAGTATCCTGTGACATCTAGATTATTTAATTGCTTTAACATATCTCCTGTCACTGAATGTGGATTTTACAATGTAAATGGCTATCAGTCTGTGTGATGAAAGAGAAAAATTATCTCAGGAAGTGTGCATTAGGGATTTCCCACGTGGAAAATATACAATACTGTAAATATGAACATTTTCTAAAAAGAAAGTATATAGGAGACAACTGTGTTAATACAGTAAGTCCCCTAAATACGAACCTTCGAGTTGCAAACTTTCAAAGATGCGAACATGTGTTCGCATGTCCAATCACATAAGTTAGTTCATGTGTCTGGCATACCTTGTCATGTGCGTGCATCCTCTACAAGTGGTTGTGCTTTTGTGTACTTTACTGTACAGTACTGTATAGAGTACAGTAGAACAGTATCTTTATTTCAAGACCAGGATGTCCAGAAGCAAGCATAAAAGCAGCAGTGATGTAGCTGCTACTGCTGTACTTTTCAAGGTAATGTATTGTAAGATTAAAAATGTTTCTTTATTTTTTGTGATTGTTTGTTTTTTTATGTATTATTTGTGTGAAAAGTATTATAAACCTACTACAGTAAAGTACTATATAGCCGATTGTGTTAGTTGGGTACCTAGGCTAACTTTGTTGGACTTAACGAACAAATTGGACTTATCGAACATGCTCTTGGAAAAGAACTCGTTCATAGGTAGGGGACTTATTGTAAATACGAATATTTTCTAAAAGGAAAGTATATAGGAGACAACTTTATTATTAACTTAATCAGGTAGCATCCTAGGTATCCAAGATTCACTAAGCAGGAGAAAAGTAAGACTGAATCATTCATAATAGTAGAGTTGACCCTTATTATTTATGAATTCTGTATTTGTAAATTAACCTACTCACTAAATTGTATTCGCTACCCCAAAATCAACAGTTGCAGTGCTTTTGTAGTCATTTGCAGACACGTGCAGAGTGGCAAAAGATTTGATTTGCCCAATTTGCACGTTCCCTGCTAAAGTCAAACAAGATTATGCTTGCTTTCTTGTCTCAGTTTTTAGATAGTAAACATATAACATCTTTAGTTATTTGTTATGGTAACAAATACCATATTTTTGCTTAAAATGGTCCCCAACTGCAGCGTCAAAGTGCTATCCAGGGTTCGTAACACACAAAGACTATAATTGCTTTATGGAGAAAATAGGTTTGTTAGATGAGCTTTACTCAGGCATGAGTTATAGTGTAGTTATAGTTGGACATGAGTTCACTGTCAATGAATTGTGTGTGTGTGTGTGTGTGTGTGTGTGTGTGTGTGTGTGTGTGTGTTTTAAAACAGAAGCACAAATAAAAAAAGTTTAGACATTAATCACTAGACAAAAATATTGTGATCAGAGTCTTGGAGGACTCTAACCCTATATTTCTGCTGGAAGCAAATTTTGATATTTGCTAATTCATTGTTCATAGAAACTTGGTAGAACATAGCTACTGTGAATAATGAGAATTGAATGTATATAATATTTGATTGGTTCCTGTTCTATATAGGAAGTCTAAGAGTAACTTAAATATTCTGAGGGCCGATGTTGAGAATGTTATATAATACGTTTCTTTGTATTCTTCATTTTATAGGATAAGATTAAGAGCACATTGAACTAGGAAAGGGAAAATCTGAATCTAGATTCAACTTAGTTGTTTAGATTGGTGTTTAAAGGCCACCATTATAGGATTTCCTGATTCCCTTTTTTAGAATAAGAATTCCAAACATTTGGAATAAGGGTGTTTCATTGCTTAAGACTTAGAGGTGACAACATTTGGTTTCTCACTTTTCCAGCTGGCTTGTCACCTTTGCTTTACACCTTCTATAAACTTCACTTATATTTAAGCCTTCCTAAAAAGGAAAGGAGAATAACCAAATGATTCCTTTTTTAAAAAATTCAATGTTTTGAAGATATTCTAGGTTGAGCAGAGACCAGAATTATTTTATAAAAATTTGGGTAATTCATCCTACCAAAGAAGGAATATATCTTCCTAATCTCTTTCAAGAAGAGTAATAAAGAAATGCCAAATTGTATAGGTGTCCAGAAGTAGAGGCTTTCCATTGGCTAGAATTGAGATCTTATACCATAAACCAAATACTATAAGAGAGGATTGTCCTCCCCATTCTCCATCTCTCTCCCAAAAGAAAGATTATCTTTTTTTTTTCCTGTGAGGACATTTTTTTTTTCTGAAATTATTTTACTCATTAATTTCAAATGGGCTTTTTAGCTCTAAAATTCTTAGATTTTATGATTTTGTATTTGCCACTCCCATCATTCGCCATTATGTATTTGTTGCTTAATCTGAAGCTGGTAAATTTAGCTGCATGCTTACATGTAAGTTCCATTTATCCAGAATGCAAATAAATAGAAAAAGATTTTTTTTAATGAAAATATCATGTAATATTGATAAAGTCCTAGAAGTCTGTTTAATATAATTAATGACCATAAGCTGTGAATTTTGATTGAGCTTTTGGTCAACTGTGTGCAATATTCTATTTTCGTGAAAGTTTTTTTTTTTTTTTTTTTTTGCGGTACGCGGGCCTCTCACTGGCCGCGGGCTCCTCTCCTGTTGCGGAGTCCAGACTCTGGACACGCAGGCTCAGCGGCCATGGCTCACGGGCCCAGCCGCTCCACAGCATGTGGGATCTTCCCAGACTGGGGCACGAACCCGTGTCCCCTGCATCGGCAGGCGGACTCCCAACCACTGCGCCACCAGGAAAGCCCCATGAAGGTTAGTTTTTGTCCCAGTTCTTTGGTTTCCCCCATCTTCTGCATGCATATGGTCCCACACAAATTACCAGTCATATGTACTCTTTTTCATCAAACAATGCAGTTCTTAGGGCCTATATTAAACAGATAAAACTGTGTCATATATATTTATGTACTTCCAAAACCAAAGATTATGTTTCATTTTAAGTAGTATCACATTCAGCAGGGTCAAAGTCAATGAAGAGATGCTGACTCAAGATGCAACAAATGCTTTTGTAAATTTCCATGGGTCCAGCCTTTACTACAGGAACTTTCATACATTGTACTCCAAGGATATAATTCATGCTATAAATGAATCATAATCAGCTGTAAACTCTTCTCTAATATAATTCTTTCCTTAGTAGATGGCCCAATCTAAGGATTCTTACATTGCCTTTTCAGGTACACTGACTTGTTTATGTTTGTTGGACATTGGATCAGGCATTAGTTTTTGCTCTCTGTGTCATATTTTATTTACAGCGATGATAAGAACTCCTTTCCTCATTGGATTAGTGTCCTTAGTTTGTGCTCTGGTTTTGATTTATCACTTCTTAGTATATATATGCCTTCCTTTTATTGAGCATTTACTATGAGCTAGTCCTTTTAAGCGCTATAAATACATTACCTAATTCTCCATCACAATAAACCTATGATGTGGATATAATTATCCATATTTTTCACCCAAGAGATGGGGACTTAGAAAGATGAGGTGAGGAGTCTAAGGTTAAGAAGCTAGTCCAAATGAATATAACTGGTCAATGGTGGATTGTGACTCAGATCTGTCTGATTCCAAGATTTTGCATAGTGCTTTCTTTTCCTTTCAGTAATGTGCTTACTTTGGTCTGGTACTCTTAGGACTTCAGGGGGCTGGAACCATATTGTGTTTGCTGGTAAATAACTATATGTGAATTTTTGTTGTTGTTGTTCTGGCTGACCCCTTTTCACTAGAGAAATGTCCCAGGGGAAGGAAGAGTAAGGAGGACTTTCCATTTATTTTGTGGTTAAGTGGTGGCAGGGAAACTAGGTAGTTGGGTCACAATCAAGAGTAGTTTCAAAATGTGGTAGAAAGAAATAGTCTCGCTGGGTTCAGGTTAAGGTGAAGAGTCAAGATTAAGAAAGGATTGAGGCTTACAAGCAGGCAAAGGGTGAAAGCAGTAGCAACAGAATGAGTCTTGATTAATCTTCAGCCTGTTTCCTCATCGAAGGCAGCCAGAATAGTTAAGGCTTCCTCTTGCTGTGTAGCTCTCAGAGCCCTTTGAAGTGGTGCTGGGCAGGCAGAGGTGGAGAATCCACCAGTCAGTCTGAAAGGAAATATGTTTAAAAAAAGGTGAAACATGGATACTCAGCATTTTAGACTTGGGTCTTAGAAGTTGAAAAACATATGGTAGAATAACTAACAATATTTCTACAGGATATTTTTATTTAAATTGTTGTGAGGTAGATTAACTAAGATCAGTGAGATAAATTGGAATGGACTTCAGTCTAACAGCTTATTTAACACATTTATAGCAATTTATATATCTATAGGTGTTTTGGATACATTGGAACTTGTTCATTGTGATAAGATACTCTTGATATGTAATCCATTCTCATGTTCCTTTTGGTGATTCTCTTTACTGAGTCACCTGTTCATGGTAATAAGTGGGTTTACTTAGCAAGTATAAACAATTAAAGATTATTACCCTATACTAATGGCATATATGACTTTTCTGTGAGCCTTTGTAATTTACCGAGTACTTTTACATACAGTGTATCACTCTGGTACCATGATGATGGTAACAGTTTGTTCAAGGTCATAAAAGTAGTAAGCCTCTTGATTTGTTATAATAGTCAAATCTTGGCCTATTATAAGAATAGGAGATAGAGGCAATCGTAAAAACCTCTAGTAGAGTTAAATGGGGACTTAGAACATACTTTATCTCAACTTGTTCTTTTAGTTTGTTCTTTGTTTTTTTATGAAAGAGACCCACCCCCGGCTCCCCAACCAATTCTTTTAGGCTCAGGGTTGGCATACTTGCTTGTAAAAGGCCTGAGAGAAACCATTAAGCTTTGCGGGCTATATGGTCTGTGTTGCAGCTATTCAACTTTGCTGTTTTAGTGTGAAAGCAGCCATAGATAATATGAAACTGAATGTGCATGACTGGATTCCAATAAAACTTTATTTATGGCCACTGGAATTTGAATTTCATATAATTTCCATGTATCACAAAAAATTATTTTTCAATTTTTTTTCAGCTATTTAAAAAGGTAAAAGCTATTTTTAACCCCCAGGCCATACAGAAATTGGTGGGAAGGCAGACTCGTCCGTAGACCTTAGTTCGCCAACTCCTGTTTTAGATACAGAGAAAGCGGCGGCACTGTCTCTTGGCTAGAACAGTGAAGGACACGGAGCCATGGTCTTAAGCAATTTAGCTGATGATTCTGTGGTTAAGATTGAGGTGGCTGGTTCCTCCCAATAACGTCTTCTTGTCTTGACATTTTCCACTCATTTTAGTCAAAATTTAGTGACTTTGCCTCATTTCCATATCTCCTAGTGAGAAATCTTATGACTGGCGATCATGTAGTTTAAACAAATTACAGTGATACATTCAGCGTGGACAGAAAGACATTTTGATTTGTTCTCCAATTGTTTCCTGTGTGCCAATCAGTCCTGTGGTTTTTCCCAGTGTGAGGTTAAGCTCCTTGTGAACTGGTGTATTTCTCCCACAGTTTCTAGCCCAGAGCTAAACAGCCAACATTCGTGAAATCGCACACTTCTCATTAATTGGTGAGGAGACAGCTAGAAATCCTGTTTTTACTAGACTGATTTTAAGAAGGGCTACAGTTACACCCTTTACACACAAACGAATTAATACTGTTATATCCATGAACATACATGCTTTCACAGACTGTCATCGACGGTGGTTTTCTAGTTGGCATTCTATCACCAAAGAACATCCAGAAATTGAACTTCTTTAGAAAACTCTTTGATCCCACTATAACAAACCCCTCCCAGGAGATTTCTGAGAGCTTTCCCTTCTGACAGTTAAACTCACCATGTGAACAATCTCTCTGAGAACTTCTGGCACTTTGCTGTTGGAAACTGGGAGGGGCAGGGCCAATTTAGATATGCAGAACCTCAGAAGTTTGGTTCAAGTTTAGTCATTTCACAGAGGCAGTTCCCTTGGCTTGCTTATCTTACAAGCAGGCGGAGTTACTTGAACATTAATTCTAGGTTGCCCCCTTCCTGTTGTTTTTAGTCTTATTTTAGCTTTCTGGTTTTACCTTTCCCAGCTTGAGTCAATAGAGGTGGGTGTGGCCATAAACTCTGGATGCTGAGAGGTGGAAAGGTGGCTTTGAAATTATGCCTTCACTTTCTACTACCCTAGTTACTGGCCTGCCAGGCTTATAGCCGTATACCAAACAGTGACAGACAAGGCATGAGAGAGCAAAATATCGCTATTGGAGGAATTTGCTTAGGTTTCTGAGGCTTGGGACCCTTGAGTATAAACTGAAGTATTAGAAAAATCCTATTTTCTACAATGAAAACCTTATGCCTAGTTTTTGTCTAAATTGTTTCCCCTAGAAAAGTGAGACCATGCTGGGCCAATACAGAAGGCCAAGAAAACAATAAACGGGTTTTATTTAGAAAATATATTTATTATGCTTCTAAATAAGCAATATAAAATTAAAAATTCAGAAGTTAACCCAAAATAGCTATAATGAGTTAAATCTAGAGAGGTGATGAGTTCAGTTTTTATAACCGGATACCCTATATACTTCTTAAGTCATATGTTCCAATAATGCAGTTAAATTGCTGTTTTCACCAACATTTTTATTAGTATCTAATCTTTTCAGAAAAAAACACCAATTAGTAAAACTGACACAGACGCAGTTTTTAAAATGCTGGGATTCCTTAACTTATTACGTGAGCAGGTCGTGCTACATATGTATAAATTCTCCTTCAACTGTGAGAGTTTATGCTTCTACAAATTATTTTCTTAGTTTTTTTTTCAAAACTGGTATATCAAATCCCTACTATTTTTATAAAGTAGTGAAAAAACTGTAAAAATAATTGCTTGTGATATAAATAATTAGGCTAAGTCTTGATTAAATTCCATCTAGGGCTGCCAGACTTGTTGGCAAAATAATGGGAATTACAGATAATACGCCCATATCTGCCAACCATGTCATTTATTGTTTGGATGGGATGTGAAACTGGTTCATTACATGTTAGCTCTGATCAATTTATATCTACCATGGCCTTGCTACATTCCCAGAAAAGAATAATATTAAAAAACAAAACACAATTCAACTGAGTAAATTTGAAGGTCCAATAATTGGCTTTATTTAATGATTCATGAGTCAGGCAGCATCCCATCTTAGCAGATAGGAGCTCTGAGAAGCTGTACATAATGGAAGGGTTTTGGTTTTTTTAATTTGCTTTGTTTTGTTTTGTTTTCTGGCAGAAAGGGCTGGAAAAAGGAAGTTTCTAGCAAAAAGTGGATTGTTTCAGGCAAGGTTACCTTCTTTTGGGAGAAGCTGGGGCTTCTATCTGGCAGATTTCCTCACTAGTGCTGACCAGGTAATTCCATATTGACTGCTTGAAAGTCACATTCCTTGCAGTGGCTTAAATTATAATTAGGTTCAATATTAAGTCTTGGTTTGCTGACATGGGGCCAAGCACAACTGACTCCATTTTGGGCCTGTTGTTTCTTTTTAACAATTTCCACATTTAGATCAGACTCTCACCTTAACAGAAATGTGATCAAAATTTAAGGAACTGTTCTTTAAAAAAATTAGGAGATATTTTTTAGGAACATTTGCTTGGCACTTAGTGACTGTGAACATGTATTTAAAGCTTTTGAGAGAATACAACACACCAGGGAGAGTACGGTGACTATTATAAGCAAGATAATTCCCAATGTCTGAAGAGCACTTTAGAGCCATGGTCCTCAAGACCCAAACCAATCAAAATCAAATAAGTCCAAGAAAAGACCTCATCAAAGGAGTCATCTTTTTAAGCCAAGTGTTTTGCTCACTGATCTTGTGTAACTGAGTTTCAATTTCCCCAGAAGTGTTAAGGTTATCCCCCTTAGCAATGTCTTGGGAGATGGGTGACGGAGTTATCCTTCCAGGCTAATGCCAGAGTATTGAAAGATATCATATATATGCCCACTTTTGACTACATGGAGTACACTCATCATCTTCTCTTCTTTAATTTACTTCTTACTTCTTCTTTGCAGGTTTGTGATTCAGACACTATGCTTGACTCTGCCTCAACTGTGGAGATGGTAACAGTTTCAGAAGAAGACCCCAACGTTGGAGGTGTCCGGGGAGATGTCCAGGTACATATGGCTTCACTTTTTGCATGAGTCACTTTTAGTAGCACGCTCACTCATTGAGTCCTTGGACATATATTTACTACACACCAAACTCTGTGCCACATATTGGTTTTGGTGCTGGAGACACATTAGAATGTGCCTCGAACACACTTTACTGTGTCTTCTCTTGTTTAAATTAAAATAATTTATGATTTCTTTGCTTAATCCTGGGTTATAACTCACATATGTGGTGGCTGATAAGTCATCTGAAATATAATGTAAGTGTGTATGGTTTCCACCATCTCTTCTTGAGCCATAACTTAATGTTCTGATAAAATGATGTTGGAACTCATTTAATACAAGGGTTAAAAAATGGAAGTATGGCAGGGAATGGATTCTACATCTCATACCTATGTATTTAAAACCTATGGTTTTCCAACTATTTACTTCCTATTATTTGCTATCAATGCGGAAACAATTAGTGAAAAAACATTAATATTGTTATTAATCGTTATCAATATTAATATTGAAATGTATGGGATGGGAAAACAAATATGTGAAAATATGTGAGGTTTAAAATGACTCCTTTGCAAAAGTGCAATTAGCTTTTAGCAAAAGATGAGAAGCATATGGAAATATAACTTTAAATTTAAAGTTTTAAATTGCATTGCATTGCTGTATAACCCATATTTATATGCATGGTAATACTGAAGGGGAAGAAAACGCACTAGATGGACACAGAAATAGCCTGGTGATAAAAAAGAAGCATGCAAAATTCAGATGAAAACTGAACAAAGTTGAGACAGAGGAGATAATTATGAAATATTGCCAAGAAAAAACTGATAATTTTCAACAGCCTTTGTATAGAGCCTTATTTCAGGATTCAAGTTTTGGGTAGAAGCCAGAGCAAACCATTTTATCATTGGCATTGCAAAAAAGTAGGGAGGAAGGAGAAGGAAAATTAGCAGAATTGCATGAGTTGGAAATTAACCAGAGTGGGAGAGAATAGGACTTAAAAATTTTCAAATATTAGATGGTAAGAAAGAGTGGCAGAGAACTTAGAAGCTGAGAATTAAGCCTAAAAAACCCCTCAATATTATAACATAACAACAAGAACAGGAACAAAAATCATAGCAAAAAATTACAGAGGATGATGAAGTAGAAAAAAATATTTATTATCAATGAGTCCCAATATATGCACTCCACTTATCAAACAATCCAGTACTACAGGATCAGAGAAAATAAACTATGACCATGTCAAAAATAGGAAGAAAGCCAAAATGGGCAAATAAAATAACAAAACACTAGGTAATGACCTCAAGATGGTGCAGATTTTTTTGGAATTTTTAGCTGAGTTTTACCTTTATTTAATTATTTTTAGTTACTTTTATTTTTCTTGCAGATTTTAAACAAGTATGATTCCTGGATCTCTTTCCTCAGCAGTGTGAGGTACTGAACGGCTTTTAACATAGAAAGGGCCTGTCAGTCTTATTTTGGATGTGTCCAGTGCATTAGTGGACCTCTGGGAATGTACAGAAACTCCTTATTGCATGAATTTGTGGAAGACTGGTACAATCAAGAATTTATGGGCAGCCAGTGTAGTTTTGGAGATGACAGGCATCTAACAAACCGAGTGCTGAGTCTGGGCTATGCAACAAAATACACAGCTCGATCCAAGTGCCTTACTGAAACACCTATAGAATATCTCAGATGGTTAAACCAGCAGACCCGTTGGAGCAAGTCCTACTTCCGAGAGTGGCTGTACAATGCCATGTGGTTTCATAAACATCACTTGTGGATGACCTATGAAGCAGTCATCACTGGGTTCTTCCCTTTCTTTCTCATTGCCACAGTAATCCGGTTCTTCTACAAGGGTAACGTTTGGAACATTCTCCTCTTCTTGTTAACCATCAAGTTAGTAGCTCTCATAAAATCATCTCTGCTACCTGCCTTAGAGGAAATATTGTCATGCTCTTCATGTCCTCCTACTCAGTGTTATACATGTCAAGTTTACTTCCTGTTAAGATGTTTGCAATTTTAACCATAAACAAACCTGATGGGGCACATCTGGAAGGAAAACCATTGTTGTTAACTTCATGGGACTCATTCCAGTATTGGTTTGGTCTGTAATCCTTCTGGGTGGCTTGATTTTCACCATTTATGAGGAATCTAAAAAGTTATTCTCAGAATCCAAAAAGAAAGTTCTAACTATTTCATCATCCATCTATATATGCTGTTGGGTAGTGGTTTTGACACTGTATGTCGTTTTTATCAAAAAATGTGGCAGGCAGAAGAAGAAACAACAGTACGACATGATGCTTGATATATAATCTTATATTGAGGTTTGCAGACATACACAAAGCCTTCTTCCTCTAGGAGCTGTGCTGATTGTACAGAACTGTGGCGTCAGATTATGGCAACAAAGGAGACATATCACTGCTGCTGGGACTTTTACAAAGACATTTCTATGGGTTTATTTTGATTCTGCCAAATTATGCCTCCTCAACAAGAGGAAGCTCAGATTTACCCTGTTATTTCTGTAAAAGTGAAAAGAATTTTGGTTATGCAATTATTCCTACAGCACATCCACCTAACAGTGTTTTGCTCCTGTATACCTCACTAGCCATGCTTTATGTGGGTTATCATGGAAGAAATGGATTTTGGAAACTCAAGGAAAAGTTCTTTCAACACATACAACCTCTATATTTAAAATAGATGGACTTTCCCTGGAGGCGCAGTGGTTAAGAATCCACCTGCCAATGCAGGGGACACAGGTTTGATCCCTGGTCCCAAAAGAGCTCACATGTCGCGGAGCAGCTAAGCCCGTGTGCCACAACTACTGAGCCTGCACTCTAGAGCCCACGAGCCACAACTACTGAGCCTGCGTGCCACAACTACTGAAGCCCGCGTGCCTAGAGCCCACACTTCACAACAAGAGAAGCTACCACAATGAGAAGCCCACGCACCACAACGAAGAGTAGCCCCTGCTTGCTGCAACAAATACCCAATGCAACAAAAAATAAAATAAATAAATTTTTATAAAGTAGCAATATCAAAAATAAAATAAAATAGTTAACCAACAAGGAGCTACTGTATAGCACAGGAAATGCTGCTCAATATTCTGTAACAACCTAAATGGGAGAAGAATTTGAAAAAGAATAAACACATGTGTATGTACAATTGAATCACTTTGCTGTACACCAGAAGCTGACACAACATTGTTAATCAACTACGCTCCAATATAAAATAAAAATTATAAAAACAAAAACATATACAATCTAACTTATGGACTGTGTTGACAGCTAGCTTTTATTTAAGAAAGACTTCCTACTTAACTTTATCAAATGAAATGCCAAAAGAAATTTTACAGGCTGTTGGCTACACTGTAGTTTTAAATAATTACACTGCTTCAAAATATTGTATACCAATTGTTAAAACCAGTTTTGCATTTTCTATATTTTACTTCTCTCTCAAAATACACCTGTGCTTCCTTTTTAAAAATTAAAATACATTATGAAAAAAAATCATACTTAAAAATCCTACCCAGAATGTGGAACTTGATTAACTGCTGCTGCTCATTATAGAAGGAATAAAATGTTTTCTCTCTCTCTCCCTTTTAAAAATTTGTAGTTTATTTCTTTGAAAAACTGCTTCAATTTTCAATATTTTAACTTTTTTTCATTTCTTCTAGAAAAGGCCAAAAAGCCTGTCACGCTTCGGGAGTAGAATACATATTTTTGTGTACAAAACAGAAATCATTGAGAAGCAAGGCCAGGGAGTAGAAAAGTACAATTTTTTCATAAGATTAAAAAGGAGGAATGCTAGTCCTTGAAAGAAAACACTAGGCATTCAGCACTGGATGACATATTAATATCAAAAAGGAATAATTTGGGGGGATTCTGGCAGTGTTTTCCCAAGCTAGGTAACCTGGAAAGTGAAAAAAATTCATTTGTATAATTTGGATAAATACAATTCAGTACATCATTTTGTTCTGTGATCTGAATCTACCTAATCCTGTCTATGAATTGAACGTATTTTTCCTGCCTTTTTTTTTTCAGCTTTCCAGTTCACTCTACAGGTTAGTATGAGGTTTACATGGTTGAGTTGGCTAAATTATAATAAATATAAAGAATGTAGATTAAAAATCGGCAGATTCAGCTCTAATTGTCCTCTTTTACTTTCTAGGGAGGAGTTTTTTTTCTGAATTGTACAGATAATTTTTTCATCTCTCCTGCTCTTGGCCTACATAAATATGTTTACAACGTAGAATTTATATCAAGGTTTAATGTCAAGAACTGGCGCATAAAAATTGTTGCACCAGGTGCACTTAACCTGGCTAATCCAGAGCTTCAATTTTCCAGTCTGACTTTTGACATGGCCCATCTTGCCTTGTAGCTGGTGCTGTGCAGAACTATGTTAAAAACACTAACTAGATTTTTTTTTTTTTTGCTTCCTCTTGCACACACTTTGCCCTTTTTCTCTACCCATTTTGTTCTCAACCTGAAATGGCTTTTCCCCTCCCATTCCCCATATCTACTTGTCAAAATTCTTCTATATCCTTCATTCAAGGCATAATTCTACTACCATTTTCTTCCCCAAATACCTCAACTTAAAGTGATTTCTCTCTCCTCTTGACTCTCATAATAATTCATTCTGTCTCTGCCTTGCAGCTCTGGTTTTTTCTTCTGTATTATGTTATGAATATCAGTGCACATGATAATATCCTGGTACACTAAAACTTTTTGAAGCTGACACTACATTTTCATCATTTTTGAATCCTCCATGGTGACCAGTAGAGTTAGGTATTCAATACAATTTGGTGAATAAGCAGATGAATGCATGAAAGAAGAAGGAAGATGGACTCAAGTAATGAATTTTCTTTAAGGAAAATCTGTGGTATTTTTCATACTTTGCTTACAGAAAAAGCTTTGTGATATGAAGGCTGAACTTTCTTTTAGATTTGGGCAGTGGGCTGATACCTCTGTCACAAGAAAGAGAGTTACCTTGTCATTGTCTACGAAGTTAAGACATTCATTCCGCAAACAGATTTTGAGTGTGATTACGTGCCAGGCTTTGCTGGGATTTTTTTTTTTTTTTTTTTTTTGAAGGTTTTCAAGTGACAGCTGTTGTTGTTGTTGTTAATTAATTAATTAATTTGTTTATTTTTTTTTGGTTGCGTTGGGTCCCTGCCGCTGTGCGCTGGCTGTCTCTACTTGTGGTGAGCGGGGGCTACTCTTCGTCATGGTGCGCGGCCTTCTCACTGAAGTGGCCTCTCCCGTTGCAGAGCACGGGCTCCAGGCACGCAGGCCTCAGTCGTTGTGGCTCATGGGCTCTAGAGTGCAGGCTCAGCAGCTGTGGTGCACGGGCCTAGCTGCTCCGCAGCACGTGGGATCCTCCCTGACCAGGGCTCGAACCCATGTGTCCTGCACTGGCGGGTGGACTCGCAACCACCGCGCCACCAGGGAAGCCCTGCTGGGATTTTAAAAATAAGAGATTATGCCTGCCTTCAAGGAATTCTTTGAGTTTCTCCATCAAGCCATGCTCCTACCCTTCTGTGGGCATTTCCAAAACTTCTTCCCAATCAAACTTCCTTCCCACTATTACCTTTGTTTAATTAACTCTTTTTATTGTTTGTTTGTTTTTGGCCATGAGGCATGTGGGATCCTAATTCCCCAACCAGGGTCCAATCCAGGTCTCCTGCGGTGGTGGCACGGAGTCCTAACTGCTGGACCACTAGGGAATTTTCCAAATTAACTCAGTCTATCCTTTAGCTTCACTTTAGTCATTATTTTCTCACACACTCTTTCCATGATTGTTTCTCTAGTATATTCTCCTGTTGAAAGTCATCGTGCTTATTTTTAATTTTCACCTCTATGATTCCTTGCTTGATATCTGTCTCTCTCATTATAGGATAAACTCAATGGAAGAAGGAACTGTGTGAGGTTGTATAAACATCCCATACGCTGAGGTTAGGATAGTTTGTCATGTGGTAGGAACTCAATAAAAACTTGTGGACTGAATAAATGGGTGAGGGAATGAAACTCCCAGTACAGCTTAAGAAAGAGCCAGTCTGATTTCTATTAAAAAAAAAATCAAGCTCCAAGCTTTTCATTTATAAAGAATCCCTTTATCCCTGGATAGAGTTATAACTTATGGCAGAAAGAGAGATAGAGATGGTGGAGTTGCATCAGTTTAAGGAAAGGAATATTTATGGTAGGAGGCTCTTTTTTAGTCGTGAGAAAGGCGACATGACAGTCCACTAGAATTCCCATAATGAGGATTCACAAACGCAGACAAAAATCATATTCTTAACTTAATAAATTAAATGTTAAATGCTGCATTTCCTATTTTGGTTTGTGCTTCATGTTTTCCTTGATACAATTTGGATAAGTATTTTTGACACTTGTTCGTGTGTTACCTGTTTTTCTAGAATATAAAGCTAGTCCTGCTATTAAAAAAAATTCTGATAATAAGTTTTGTCTTCAAAACACAAAATATATATGTGTATTAATATATGATTAATAGTCACTTAAATACAGCACACGTGAGGACTTTCCTATACATGCACATCAGATATATTTGTGGAGTCACCTCTTTCCATGGCTAACTCTCATTTGTTGTTTATGACCCAACTCAGATACCACCTTCTCCTGAAATCTTCCCTGCACCCCTGCCACCTATATTCCATAGCCCCATATACTATCTCTCGTCTACATGTGATATTGTTCTTCTAACTTCTGCAGCCCTCAACTCCTAGCATAGAGCCACTTAGCAGGAACTCAATAAACATGGGTTAGGTGATGTTAAATGTGTTCCTATCAGAAAATAATTATTGACAGCACAAGTGTGAGCATATACATAAATATCATCACTTTATAGGATTTCACTCATTCATGTACTTATTTGATTTTCTACAAATATTTGTTAGGAGTTTACTATATACCAGCCTCCGTGCTTAGAAGGAAAACTCTTAATGGAGTAAGTGCTTGCTTTTCCAGTGCCCTGAGATGATGAGAGATCTTGCATGAGATAAAAGGGTGTTATCCTTAGGCGTGATTAGGAAACACTGAGGATATCAAGTTTCTTCACTGAAGAAATTCTCACAAACCTTCAGCGTGCTGATGAGCTTTATGAATCAGCAAGACAGGCTCTTTTTACACAGAAATATTTACACTTTGATAACTATGGTATCCTTTCCACAAGGATGTTGGTTAATATCTGGGTTAACACTATCATCCTGCAGTACATAGTTTAGACAATGCTGGTATATCATGTCTGACACCACAAGTTGGATTTGTTATCACTCATGATCAAAAAACAACACTCAGAGCTTAACCTGCTTATGCCTTGAGTAATCAGCTCCAGATGTGAAGACCACGGGGAAAGAGGGAGGAGCTCGCAGGATCTTTTGTCTCCCCCCTGAGCTATAGAAACAGGGTCTTCTCAAAAGAGTTTGGCTTACCCATTTGCTGTCAGAAAGCTCTCCACACTGTAGCTAAGACAAGCCTAAGTGGCTTATTTTAGCTCTGCTATTCAGGGCAGCAAGGAGTTTAATCCTGATATGTTGGGAAAATGTACAGTGAGTGGGTGAGCCTGATCTTTGAAACAACTTTGGCAATGTATGACAGCAATGACTCAAAAGAGGCACAACTGCTGTATAAATGATGGGAAAAGATTGCATTTTCTTCTCTGTCTTGGATTGAGTTGATTGTTGAGTCATAAAATCAAATGCAATAAAATTTAACTAAACCAGGATAAAATCATAGTATACATGTTCGCTCTCAGAAGAACAGAGGCAATAACAGTATGTCATATAACTAGACACCCTGTCTCTCCAGATAACGCATGATATGTCTGTCTCTTTAATTAAAAAGCAAAACAAGCAAAACTAAACATTGGTGAAAGCTTTAAGGAGTTAAAAATCCTGGAAGAAAGATCTTTTGGAATCAAAGTTGATTGGCCAGTTTTAGGAAGCTATTAGCAGAATTACTGTAGAAAGAAAACTTCAAGTTCATTTAGTGCAACTCAGCTGCCTCAAATCTTTGCTGGACTGAAGCAAGGTATTAAAAAAGAAGGAGAGTGGAGAGAGTCCAGGATCCTTATCGCAAAGGAGTAAACTGCAATTCAGTTGGTTTTAGCACCTCGGTCAAGGCTTCACAGTAAACCCTGGATCTAGCCTTTTGTTCTCTTTTACCCAGGTGTTTTGGGGCTCGCTTTATACTGCAGAAAACCTCAAATATGCAATTTCCAGGCAGCTACTCTACTCTTAAATTGGACATATTGAGACTATACTTGAATCCATTCCCACCAAAAGGAGTTGTAAATTATAAGCTCTCAGGCTTATGAGTTTTTGATATTTAGATTTTAAACAAAAAGTCACCCTGAATAGTCATCGCAGTATCTGAAATTTTTAGCACTAATAAAAGGTATAATAACATGTCAAAAATGGATATTCTAAAATTCTTGCCCCCCAAACGAATTGTTGCCGTATTACCCGCTTTGAAAGAACATGAAGTCAGAAAAAGTTTGGACCTAATGACTTTCACCTCTCAGAGTTATTGTGTAATCAAGACAGTATATGAAAAGTACCTAGGGAAAATACTTGACACATAATAGGGGTTTAATAAAGTTTTCTTTTCTTCTCCCCTCCTTCTTAAACAACTAACTTCCTTAACGTTCCTTCCTTTTCCCTTCCTTTGTTCCTTACTTCCATCCTAAAATCGCTTTACTCAGCACACTACTGGACCAGGCCTGGAATATTTACTTAAATACCAAGGACTTTTACTTCTCAAAAATGCATTTTAATTCACCGAACTTGGGGCTTCGCTACAGCCTTAAGATTTTCTCTAGAAATAGGTGGCCGCCTTCTCCTTTAGACACAGACAGGACAACTGTTATAACTGTCAGTTCCAAACTCCAGAAGAACTCAGTACAGACAATTCTGCATCTGACAAAATAAATGCTTCGGAACATCTAAAGTGTGGTCGGTGGGCCAGTTGGCATAGTCATCCGATGGATTTGAGTCCTGGCACCACTGTCCGTGTTCTGGTTGACCGTGAGTGGACACCCCAATTTCTTTGTTTATAAAAGTCTAAGAACTTCCCTCTACAAACCTCATAGGATGTCAGAAATTCAGAGAAATTCTTCCGATTTGAGTTCTCGTTATTAGCTCTGAGCATTGGGAGGAGACATTCAGATTTTCCCATGGCACAGGTCAGATTAGGGCCTGAGTCATTGTGGACACTTGTCTTCATTCTCATTGCTTCCACCCTAGCCACGCTGCCATCATCCTGTGTCTATTGCCAGAGACACCTATCTATCTATCTTTCTTCTGCAATTGCCCCTCTGTATTTCTCCAGGAAACAGCCACTGTGAGAGCGTGTCACTCATGTGCTTAGAAGCCTTCAAATATCTTCTATCTCAGGACGCCCTGCTCCATAAGGTCCTACACGATCTGCCTTCTGTCTGTTTCCATGATTTCCTGTTGAACTTTTTTCCTTAACACTACACACTGGCAGTCTTTCTGTTTCTCAGCCAAGACAAGCTTGTTCCCACTTCAGGATCATTACCTGTTGCTCTTTATTTTGCCTAAGGGACTCTCCTCTATGAACTCGGCATGATTGGTTTCTTCCTGTCATTTAGGTCACCTCCTCCAAGAGACCTAATATTTTATTACTTGCTAATTTTTAGCCCCATCCAGGAGTAGTCTCACCCAGTATAGCCAAGAATCTAGGCAATGGTTGGTGATTTGGGGATAGTAAGTCTTCCCTCAGGAAATTTTTGGAGGAAGAAACATAGCTAGATATTAGTGAGTGTAAAGAGGGCTGAAAGCTTGCATTGATCTTCCAGGACCATGACTGAAGCTTCTTATGTTGCTGTGACCCCATTAGATGGCAACCTTCCAAATTGTTCAGAGCTTTATTTCTTGGCATACAGAGCTAATATCCCACTGCATGGATGGAAGCCCAACCTGGACAAAGTCCAATTAAGACAGAGTCTACATGGGAGTGATACTATTTGGCAAGAGACAAATCCAATGATGCCATAGGTATTATCTATCTTTCCTTCCCATGCTTAAGTCATTTCCTTCATAGACCAGATAACAGGCAGTCTACAGATATATGACTGGGTGAGAATCTGTATGTAAACACGGAAATGTTTTTCTTTAGAGTTTTTCTAACCCAGCTGAACTTTTGGAATCTAATAAATATGAGTCCTTACAGTTTTAGCCTCACCTTCTCTTTTCTTCTACCGTTTGGACTTTTTTTTTTTTTTTTGCTCTAAACCTACTGATAAAATTATTACTAATTTTTTCTTGTTTAAACTAAGTTGACAGATGTGAATGGTACAGTGGAATAAAAATTACTAGATAATCACTTCAATTCAACTAGTTCCTATCCATGTCCTTGATTATTTTTTTAATTTAATTTATTATTTTTTATATATAGCAGCTTCTTATTAGTTATCTCTTTTATACATATTAGTGTATATATGTCAATCCCAATCTCACAAAGTACTTGGTTAATTTTAAACTTTACTCACTTTGTCTCATCATCCTACAAGCCCCAGCTGAAATCACAACCTCCTCTGAGAAGCCCTTCTTACAGTCACAAAATGTGAGTTGGTGACTCAATCCTTTATTTCCAAAATACACATATTTTTCAGTAATAATGCCCTTATAAACTAAATTAACTATTTAAAAGTCTATCTTTTCCTCTCTCTAATAGGCTGTGATCTGCACAAGGAAGAGGACAATATCTTACTCATCTTTGTAAACATATCTTACCAACATGCAATGCTTATTGCCTGAGGAATTTGTATCTGTTGATCAAGTGAGCGAATAATTGATCTTGTTATTTATTACAGTTAGTAAGTAACAAGTTACTATGGTTGAGTCCCTACCAAATAACAAGCAGTTTGAATACATGATTTAACTTAACCCTAAACAAGTCTATAAATGATGTATTAATAACCCTATTTCATAGATGAGGGAATTGGGACTCAGAAGTACAAGAAATTTCATCAAAGTCCACTGGCACATGAAGACAGAGTTCAAAACAAATTGATTCTCTTCAAATCTTTTTCAATCTCTAATAACTTCTTTACAATTGTTTTCTTGTATAAATATTAACAACATTAAGTGAAATCATACCTCTATACATACATTTTTGCAAGGTATTAAAATAATAGAATCCATTCATGTTACTTTGATTATCAGATTATGAAGATGTCTACACCTAACATACTAACGTCTACATACTAACAATATGTAGTTTAGAGAATATAAAAGACTGATGCATCCAGGGTTAGAACAGTGAAAAGCATAGCTTTGAGGCTAAAGATGTGAATTATAAGATTTCCTCATCTTTAAATAATCCTTTTCTCAAATACACAGAACTAGACCAGCTAATTAAAGCAGAATAGGAATGTACTGAAGTTACTCATGATGAAAAACCAGAGAACCAGGCAAAGGAAAGGGTAGAGACATAGTAGCTCTGGATAATAAAAGGAGAATTCTCATCCTGATTCCTACTCTTTCCCAGGCCCTCCTCCCCCAAGGAGTGAGCATCAGCCCTGTCTCTGTCTCAGTGGTGCTCTGCACTCAAAATTCAAATGCTCCCAAGGGAGATTCTGACTGGTCCAGCTTAGGTCACATGAACATCTTTTGGCCAAATTTGGACAGAGCTCTTCAACAGTACTGAGTGACTACTAAACTGTGACTTAAGGTTTGACATTACAAAAAGCTAAAAATATATTTCAATTCTGAAAAGTCTGAAGAGTGGGTATTTACAATCACTCATTTGGATCACAAATAAAGCCCAGTAAAGAGCTTTGTTGAAGGTTTGAAGTGCACCTAGTGGTGAAGAGGACAATCTGGAAAGTTCACTTCCTTAGTAACCAAATTGAATTGATCTGAACTAGAATGATTTATTAATGTCCATTTACCATATTTTCCAACTATGAATATTTTTAGTGTTAAATGTCTTGCTTTTATCTTAGACTATAATCAGCTGATAAATTTAGTTTTTTGAATGTCTGGCACGCAGTAATGCTCCACGAATATTGCGTTCCTTCTGTATCCCTAACCCAACACATTATCAGAACTCATTTGGATTCAAGTTAGAGAAAACAACATAGAGCTAATTTAACTTAAGAAGAAGTTTATTTTAAAGACACTGAGGAAGAAATTGTGCCTGGCTCACCTCAGCTTATTATCCCCCTCATCTGAGTAGATATACCTTATGAAGCAGGGTCACCTTCCTCCGCATGGTAACCATGGTGGGCAGAATACATAAGGTGAGAGAGGTAGAGGAGACTATTTCACAAATGTCAGTCACACACGTTGTCCCAGACTCTAACAGTAAATCCAAAAGTCAATAATAATGAGTATCTTGGTGACCCCTCATGAACATGACTGCTAGAATACCAACTCCCTCTATTTTTCACTAACTCCTCTTCTTACCTCACACCTAGTCTCTGCAGTGCCTGTCCAAGTCCCTTTCTTCCATGAGGAGGTATGATGCTGCTCTGTACGCTGGAGACACCCCCCAGGCTACCTCTGAAACTGTTCTCTTGCTCTGTTGCAGCTGTCATGTTAACGTCACTTCCATTGCTTTGCTCTTGCTGACGTTTCTTGTGGTCACCATTTCTACTGTCCCTTGCACAATGAGCATGCTCTTTACAGTGGCCCTTGCCACTTGATCCTCTGCTGCTCCAAGAGTGTAAGTGGCAACTCGTGAAAATTAAAAAAGATTCTTGGACGTTTTAGCATAGTCCAAGACTGAGGTCTTTTGTTGTTGTAAATTTTTCCTACAGTCTAGAGATAAGCACCTAGAACAGTGCTGAGTATTTATAGTATGACTTACATTCAGTTCCTTAGCAAACAGACCTTGAGATGATTTTTTTTTTTTTTTTTTTTTTGCAGATGGTTTTTAGGGGAATGCTTTTAGGAAAAACCACCTGGAAGACAGTGAAGAAAGAAGGAATGGACAGAGAAAAGAACTGAGCTAAGATGCAGTTTCACCTAAAACCTCAGCCTATCCCTCAGAGGTTCTAGAAATGGAATGGCCCAACAGAATACTGAATGGGAAAAGATATTTGCAAATGATATATCTAATAAGAGGTTAATATCCAAAATGTACAAAGACTCATACACAACTCAACCTCAAAAAGACAATCAATTAAAAAATGAGCAGGAGACCTGAATAGACATTTTTCTAAAGCAGACATACAGATGGCCAACAGACATGTGAAAAGATGCTCAATATCACTAATTATCAGAGAAATGCAAATTAAGAACCTCAACCTGTGTTATCACCTCACACCTGTCCAAACGGCCATCATCAAAAAGACAACAAATATCAATAATAAGTGTTGGTGAGGATGTATAGAAAAGGGAATTTTGTACACTGTTGATGGGAATGTAAATTGGTGCATCCACTATAGAAAGTATGGAGTATGGAGGTTCCTCACAAAATTAAAAATAGAACTACCATACCATCCAGCCACTCTACTTCTGGATATTTTCCTGAGGAAAACAAAAACACTAATTTGAAAAGATACATGCACCCCTATGGTCATTGTAGCATTATTTACAATAAATATGGAGGCAATCTAAATGTCCATTGACAGGTGAATGGATAAAGATGTAGTATTTATATACAATGGAATATTGTTCAGACATAAAAAAGAATTAAATCTTGCCATTTGCAATAACATGAAAGGGCCTGGAGGGTATTATGCTAAGTGAAATAAGTCAGACAGAGAAAGTAAAATACCATACAGTCTCATTTATTTGTGTAATCTACACAACAAAACAAATGAACAAACGTAACAAGATAGAAACAGTCATAGGTACAGAGAACAATTAAGTGGTAGCCAGAGAGGAGAAGGGGATGAGTGAAATAGTTGAGAGGAATGAAGAGGTACACACTTCCAGTTACGAAGTCACAAGTATGAGTCATGGGGATGAAATGTACAGCATGGGGAATATAGTCAATAACAGTGTAATATCTTCGTATATGACAGATGGTAACTAGACTATTCACGGTGATCATTTTGTAATGTTTAAAAATATCAAATCACTATGTTGTGTATCAGGAACTAACATAATGTTGTAAGTCAATTATACTTCACAAACAAACAAATTCATGGAAAAAGAGATCAGATTTGTGGTTGTCATAGTGAGGAGAGGGAATTAGATGAAGGTGGTCAAAAGATACAAACTCCCAGTTATAAAATTAATAAGTACTAGGGTTGTAATGTAGAACATGATTAGTATAACTAACATTGCTGCATGTTATATTTGAAAGTCATTAAGAAAGTGAGTCTTAAGTGTTCTTATCAGAAGGAATTTTTTTCTTTTCTTTTGTATCTACATGAAATGATGGATGCTCACTAAACTTACTTTGGTAATCATTTAATGATGTATGTAAGTCAAATCATTACGCTGTACACCTCAAACATATACAGTGCTGTATGCCAATTATATCTCAATAAAACTGGAAGAAAAAACAACTTGCCTAGTCATGTTCTCTCAATTAAAAAAGAAAAATTAAACAATACAGAGAAATCCTATACACTTTATGCAGTTTTCCTCAACTCCTAATGGTAACAACTTGCAAAACTATAGTACAACACAATAAGGAAATTGACATTGGTACAACCCATTTATCTTATTCACATGTCCCCAGTTTTTCTTGTACTTATGTGTGTGTGTGTGTGTATCTAGTTCTACGGAATTCTACCACATATGTGAGTTCATGTGTCCACCACCCCAGTCAAGATACAGAACGGTTCCATTGTGACAAGAATCCTTGTGTTGACCTTTTGTAACCACACTCTTCTATCTCATACACACACACACCAATTCCCTAAGCCCTGGGAACCACTCTGGTTGTTTTCTAGAGAATAGACCACAGAAGTGCAAGTAGGGAAGCAGGATAACAAGTTTGGAGAGTGTTGCAGGAATCCACCTAACAAGTGATGTATGTCAGACTGGGATGTTTGTATAGGAGTCATGGAAACAAGATTTTGAATACACTTTGAAGTTAGAATCAACATCCTGGATGAGGCATCCTGGATGAGGATTGTGAGAGAAAGAGAGGAATCGAGGATCATCTGAGATTAGGAGTAACTAGAAGGATGGCAATGTTATCAGTGGAGATGGGGAAGACTGTGGGTAGATTTGACTTTGGAGAGAAGATCAAGCACGTTGATTTTGAGGTTTCTATTAGGCCTCCAAGTAGAGGTACTTACAGGCACCTGGCATTTGGAAAACAAGTCAAAGCTGGGAACATAAATTTGGAAGTTATCAGCATACAGACTGTACTTTAAAACTCTAGTGACTAATGGCCCAATTACTATGCTGTACTCCTTCTCCAACTTTGGTAGAAATGAATAGTGCTTAACTCAAAAGGGTGTGGTGATCTTTAAGTGAGCTCTACATAAATGATGCAGGCTTTAGGACAGGGCCTGGACCATAGTAAAAACACTTGATAAGTGCTAGATGTAATTATTGATGAGGGTGATGACAATATGGGGGTTATGAGAATGTGATGATGGCGATAATGATGCAGTTTGAGAAAATATACATCTATCCTTCCCAAGCCTAGGTCAGCTTCTTGAGCACAGGTGTGCATGACAGTGGAGCTTCTCATCATCTTGAACTGACGGAAGTGGAAGAAAGCTCCCACCTCTTTAAAAATAAAACCCTACTTGTGGCTCCACAGTCACTGAGTGACAGTGACAAGATAGGGAAGGAGAGAAAAAAGAAAAGAGTTAAAGCAAGAACTTTTCTACTCCCCTTCCCCAGATTTGACTTATACTCAGGCCCTATACCAGGTGATTCCCCCAGCAAATTTGCTGGATGGGTATCATTTTACAATTTTACCAGTGAAGACATTTGAGCATTAAAGACACTAAGAAACCTTTTGAGTACTGCAAGCAGAGAATCCCTGAGCTAGAGTTTAATCCAGGCCTGTGGTGCAACACAGTTGTGGCAATAATCAGTAACTGTGTGTGAAAAATAATTGAAATAAACTGCAGAGAGTCCCCAAGGTAAAAAGCATCCCTGTCTCTTCATAGCATCACTCACTGACAAACATATAATGAGCATCTTGTAGATACGAGGCCTGAGTTGCCTAATGACTTCCACACACTCTGCAGCAGGCTTCAGAAAGGGTCTGGTCAGTTGAAGGCAGGGTTCCAGAGCTGTTAGAACAGAGGCAGCTGTCCAGGAAGATATTACACAAGGACACAGACTCAAATTTCCAAACAGTTGGGAATTTGTTGTTTTAAATACCCTTCAGCTCCTCTTTAGTTCTCTGCAGGTAAAAATAGCTCAGTTGCCAAGAAACCTGGGAGTGGTGCTAAGTTCTCATGAAACAGATGCACAAATTTGTTGTTAAATGAAGCTCTAAAGGACGGTTCTTTAAAGTGTCAACTCAGGTATGGTACTATATAAGTTGGGCCCATCATCACACCCTAAAATGTGTTCTTATATTTAAATAATATAAATTAAGAGAAGAACACACTGACCACAGAAAGTCATGGACTACATACAGTTCCTGTGCATCTCATCTCAGAGTCATGGCCTGACAAGTCCCTCCAGAGACTTGTAGTTCATCATAGGTTGAGAAAATTGTTTCTGAGGAATAATTGTTGTACTTCTAAGTGAGTGAAACCCAATGTACACCTTCTATAGAAGTAATTGATTTTAGGATTACAGGTGTTTATGGGTCGAATTTTGTTCCCCAAAAGATATATTGAAGTCCTCACCCTCAGAATGCAACCTTATTTGGAAATAGGATCGTTGCCAATGTAATTAAGATGAGTTCATTCTGGAGCCAAGTGAGTCCTTTATCCAATGTAACTGGTGTCCTCATAAGAAGAGGAGAGGGATCCAGGAAGAGGTGACCATGTGAGAGCAGAGGCAGAGACTGAAATCTGTAAGTCAGAGAATCCTGAGAATGGCCAGCCAGCTGAGACACTAGAAAGAGGGATGAAGCTTTCTCCCCCAGAGGCATTAGAGAAAGCATGGTCTTACCAAGACTTTGATTTCAGACTTCTAGCCTCCAAAACTGGGAGAGAATACATTTCTGTTGTTTTAAGCCGCTCAGCTTTTGCTACCTTGTTACAGCAGCCTTAGCGTAATATGAATACAGAGATCATTCTGAGAATAAAACTTGACTCAATTTCAGATAGAAGAAAAATCTGCCCTGGGTTACAGATTATAGGACATCTTATGAATCTTTTTAATTGGCCTGATTTATTTATCTCGCATTCCCAGGGCTAAACAAGTATTCAGTGAATGAATGAATGAATGAATGAGTGAACACGTTTACTTAAGGTGAACTCTCCACCTCTATGCCCTTCCTCGCCCTCCACTCCCCTGTCCTAGAAGACCTTTCCTGATCTTTCCTACTGCACTTTGTAACTTTTTTTTTTCTGGGGATGGGGGGTGTGTTTTCTTATTTTTGAGTTTTGAGAGTTGGATATAAATCCTTTGTCTGGTAAGCGATTTGCAAATATTTTCTCCAAAATTTATTTTTTTCCCCCACTGCGAGGCTTGTGGGATCTGAGTCCTAACCACTGGACTGCCAGGGAACTCCCACTTTGTAACTTTTTCAGGACATCATTTGTCTGCTTGATAGAAGGGACTTCTTTACTAACCCTTGAATTCTCCAGAATGATTAACAGTGCTTTGTATAAAATAAATGCTTTACTGGTCAGTAAATATCCATTAGATTACATTGAACTAGTCGAACTTTCACTGCTACCTTTTTTCACTTTCTCATTTTCGCTTTTTCCAGTAAAGTTTGTCCCAAGCTCTGCTTTGTAATTTACCTGGTTTTTATCCCTTTATCCCATGCTTTGAAGACCAAGATGTTCAGGACAACTGCCCCAGCCCCTTCAGCAAGCCAATGAACAACTGGTAATATTTTTTCATATTTACTTCATTATTTTTTGCTGAATTTTTAAAAAGGAATATTAGACATCATGATATTTTACCATTAAACACCCTAGTATTTATTTCGAAAAGGTAAGGACATTTTCTTCCTAAATGAGAAGATTATTATCTCACCCATTAAAACTTACTATAATTTTATAAATATCATCTAACACCATCCTAGTTCATATTTACCTTTTCCTCATTGTCTCAGAATGCGTTTCATGGATGTTTTATTCACACTATGATCCAATAAGTTTCCATTCATTGCATTTGATTGTTCAGTCTTTTAAGTCATTTTTAATTTAGACAATTGCCCCATTGCCCTACGTTTCTTTCTCATATCATGATGTTAAATCTAGATGATGGCTTTTGGAGAGTCATTATAGATATTTTTCTATTCATCTCTACATTCAAATTCTGTTCTCAGAACAACATTTTTTTAAAAATAATCAAGGTAAAATACTATGATATATACAAAAATTACAGGGGTAAAGCAAGGCAGCATTCTCCAATCCTTCTACATTTCCTCTATTTTTCTCTCTCTCTAACCCTTCCTTCCTTTTGTCTTACATCTTCACTCACAGAATTCTCTCCTATACATATGACATTGATATAGGTTTTCTGGGTTCTAAGAGAATAAGGCAGTATTCATATATTCAACAAATATTTAACTAGTACCCAACATATGGCTGGCAAATTCTTGGATCTATGGGAAGTAGTCTTAAAAGGATAATTCCCTACTTTTCCCAGTGCAAAATCCTTGATACAATTGATTCTTGAATTTACTGCTATGTCCTCCATCTTCTTCTTGTAGCTACAAAGAAATATGGCTACAGCATAACAATTTGCTGGCATCTGAGAAGACAGCAACCCCCAAACCAGAAAAATTTTTAGAAATTATTGGTGTTTTCAAAGCAATTTTATATTAATTCTCTCATTTGCTCTTCCTAAAATCAAGCTATGAGCATGCTATCAAGAGTTTTAGCTCCGTGGTACAATTAAAAAAACTGAAGCAAAGAGATCAGGTCTCAGTGTGCGTGTGTGTGTGTGTGTATATGTGTGTGTGTTTAAAATTAGTTCATTTAGCTCATTAGTTCATTTCTGCTGCAGAGACTAGCTAGCTATTAACCGGAACACTTTTCTGTATACAGATAGACAACATTCCCCAAAATCCGCTGCTGTTACGTGTGATCACATATTTGAGTTCTGGTCAATGGAATGTGAAGGGAAATATGTTAAGCACTACTTATGTGTCTGGTTCTAAAAAGCTTCCAGTAAGAGCCTCCATGCATTATACACTTGTTTGTTATAGCAGTTAACATTACCCTAACTTATAATCATTTCCTATCACTCCTATGTCTCTGCTTCTCCTTTTCCCAAGACATTCTGCACCTATGCCTTCCTTCCTCATGATGTTTTCCTTTTATGAAATTCACTAACCTTCAAAAACTCACATCATGTGAGCACTGTGTGTTCCACGATACCTTCCCCCCCAAAATCCTTCAAGTGCTCTATCTCTAAATATCCAGAGCATCAACAATCAGTGTTATACATTTTGCTACTTGATTAAATTGGAGAATATTGGTCACACATATTGGGTTTCACTAAAATCATATTGTCTTATTTTACCCCATGCCCCATGATACCCCAGGAGGTATTGAATATAAAGTAAGAACTTTATACATTTCTGCTAATTAATTGAAAGTGACTGGATTGACAAGCAAAATTAAAAATACCTGACCATTTCCCGGCTAATTTATAATTTCTATTATTTGCTGAGGATGTATTATGAGTTTGGCATTGGTTTAGAAACTAAGACCAAAGTAAGCACACTACCTCATTAATCTTTCCTTCAGAGTAAATGTCCTTTCACTTTTTTCACCCTAGAGCTTTTCTCCTAGACTTGGCTGCTTTCTTTGCATTGCCTGGGAATATCTCCACGGTTTGTTGAATAAACTAAGCCTTAAATCCAGATAATTTGATGGTCAAATCCTGCCTCCTTCATTTATATTCTGTGTAACTTAGGACAATATCCTTATTCTCCTTGTGCCTCTAATTGTGACACCATAAAACAGAATCATGTGTATCTTACAAGGTTGTCATGACAATGATATAAATATCATATATAAATAAAGTGCCTAAACCTAAATAAATTGAGCAGATACTCAGAAAGTGTTAGTTCCCCCTTAGTGTAGCTCAGTCTTTTGGGGAGAAGAGGGCATCTAAAATTATATTTGAGGTGGAGTAGGTGACCAACCTAGAGGAAGTAGAGTACCTCTCTGCCTTGTGTTTGTGAATTCCTCAAGGTTCCATAGCTGGAAGATATACAGAGAAAATATGGATGCAGAAAATTTACATAATCCTTTCATTCAAGGAGGAGGACGGAAGAAAACTGTTATTTTATTAGACATGAGAAGCTGGGGGAAACTTACATTATTCCTGATTTTTTTTTGCATCTCTTTCTAATTAGTGCTTTCACCTTAAAAAGCAAATTAATAACAGTTTCAGCTTGCTTCATCCCTATGTCATGCTGATTATGCAGTGTGTGAAATTTCCATACTTCTAAATGAGACGATTTTAGGGAATATGAAAACACAGCATTCAGCCTCTGAGAAGCACCAAGCCAGGACGGGGGGAGATGTAACTAAACAGCTGCACGTGTGAGAGGGATTAGTGATTTGAGTCGGCTGCCAGCCCAACGTGAGTCACCAGTGTGTCGAGGCTGCCAAGAGGATAATTTGATCTGGGGCTGAATTAACAGGACTGTAGTGACCAGACCAAGGGGAGTGATACTCCTGCTGTCTGGGCATGAATCAGACCACACCTAATGTACTGCAACTCTTGTTTATCCCAAATACCCATTTCTTTAGAGTGTACTGTACAAAGAGGAGTTTACTGTACTATGGGAATGGGTGGTTTAATACTTGTATTAAAAAATGTAATCTTTTACCTTATCTCTACTCTAGAATTTACCACACAAGTTGTGTTGTTATTTTATATGTGGATGTTTGTATATTTGAGGGCTAGGAATGTGTCTTTTTTCTTTTGTGCATCTGGTAGTATAAATGGGGCGGAAAAATTTCTGTTTCTACTTTTTTAAGAAAATGAATCAGCTTTTAGAATCAGTGTCTACTGTACTGAACTTGAACATTGTAGTCAAACAGACCTGACTTCAAATTCTGTTTAAACTATTATGAAAAAAAAAAAAACCACAAAAAACCAGGCAGTTGCTTCTCTAACGTTCAGTCCTATATTTGGGGGTCAGAGTGTTTTTCTTTATGCTTCTCTTTACCCCCAAACTACCAGACTGTAAACATATACCATCCTCATCTTCCTTTTATAGAAAGCCATGAACATTGACTCCTGGGAGTTATGTCTCTATAATAAAGCCATTTTGGAAGTTAGCTAGTCGGGAACAGGGCAATGCAGACATGGGAAGATCCCTATCTCGGGAAGATAACATACTGGGGAGTTTAGGCAGAGTGATAAAAAATCAGGCACTACGGATTAGAGAGAACTTCATTTCAAGTCAGCAGAGTTAAAGCAGAGGAATTCATGCCTGGAAATGAGGTCAAATATAAAGCCTATCAAACGATCCCCCTTACCCTCCTCCTCACCCCAGCTATTAATCTGAACACAAGTCTGAACTAACAACCAAATGAGCACTGAGAGAAGCCAAGGCCAATTCACACGGAGATTTGTTGGCAAATATCATGTCTGGATAGAGATCTCCTTTCAAAATTAGTCTTAAAAAAAAATAAAAAAACAAAAACCAGTCCCAACATCAGAAACCATGGGGCCAGTAAATGCATGAAAAGTGAGGAAATACATTTTTCTCAAGGTTCAGAAGAAAGACCTACCTCTAAAATATATTTGATATAGAAAGCAAAAAGAAATTTTAAAATAACATCTTACAACAGGATGTGAGAGATTCCTTATGAAATAGAAGCAAAATTTCTACAGAGATAATATCTGAGAAAAAGAAAAAAGACACTGCACTTAGATAATAAAGGAACAAGGTGAAATATTCAATTAAAATAAAGATAGTTACATTAAAACTCACAATAGAAACAGTAGAGAGTAAAACAAAAATCGGGAAGTTTTATTTGGTAGAGAGGTTCTGACCGGGATAGATCAGTGATGAGAAAAGTACAAATATAAGAAATCTTGGGAAAGAAAAAAAATGACGAAAATGATGAGTGAAGATGATGGCCATAAAAGACAAAGAACACAGACCCAGTCTAAGAATTACAGTTATTAACACTAGGGTAATAGAATGATGTTAGATGAGTTGAGATAATCAACGATGCAGCTGAAAAAAATTTCCTTCACTGATAAAGACCTGAATAAACAGTTTGAAAAAGATCATCACATTCTGAGAGAAACTAATTTAAAAATTTTCTTATATATATATATATATATATATATATATATATATAAAATATATATCCTGAACAAGATTTTACATTTTAAAGAATAAATAAAAATAATATTAGAAAAATAGTATCAGTCTATAAAACCTGAGTTGAGGAAAATAAGTAAGACTGTCTTTACTGAAGATGAAATTATTGTGTAGCCTAAGGAATCTACAAAACTGTTACTACAACTAACAAGTAAATTCAGCAAAGGTTCCAGAATACAAGGTCAATATACAAAAATTAACTGTATTTACACATATTAGCAATGAAAAATTTGAAAAATTTTAAATCATGAAATACTTAGGAATAATTTTAATAAAATATGTGCAAGACCCACTTAAAAGAAATCTTAAAAGCCCAAAATAAATAGTGACACTATATGCATAGATTGGAAACTTCTGTATTGATAAGACACTAATTCTCTCCAAATTAACCTATAAATTCAACATAATTCCAATAAAAATTACAGCAAACTTTCTTCCTTTCTTTTCTTTCTTTCTATTTCTTTCTTCTTTCTTTCTTTCTTTCCTTCTTTGCCACAATAGACAAACTGATACCTCAATTTTGTGGAAATGCAAAGGTGCTGAATGGAAGAAATAAGTTGGATGAGTTTGTTACTTGAGTTCAAGACAAATTACAAGGCTACGGTAATCAAGGTAGCAAAGTATTGGTGAAAAGATAAATAGATCAATGGAATACAATACAGAATCCAGAAATATAAACTCATGTGGTCAATTGACTGTTGACAAAAATGACAAGGTAATTCCACAGGAAAAGAATAGACATTTTAACAAATGGTGCTTGAACAACTGAATATCCCTGTGGAAAAATTAAACCATGATCCTTACCTCACATCATATAAAATTAGTTCCAAATCAATCATAAAGAAAAATGTTAAAGTTAAATCTATAAGCCTTCTAGAAGAAAAGAGTAGAGGGCATCTTTGTGAACTGATGATAGGCAAATATTTCCTAGATCATCAAAGAGAACAGACAATTAAAAATGATAAATTTGATAAAATTTTCATCAAAATTAAAATTTTCTGTTGTCCAAAATATACTCTTAAGAATGAAAAGTTAAGGCACTGGCTAGGAGAAAATATTCACAATACTCATATCTTATAAAGGACATTTAACCTGAATATACAATGTACTGTTATAACTCAATAACATGAAAAAAACAAAAACAGATTCAGTGAACAAATGGACAAAAGATTTGAATAGACATTTCACAAAAGAAATATATGGCCAATAAGGACACAAAAATAAACTCTACATTATTAGTCATCAAGGAAATGCTAATTAAAACATTATGAGGGCTTCCCTGGTGGCGCAGTGGTTGAGAGTCCGCCTGCCGATGCAGGGGACACGGGTTCGTGCCCCGGTCCGGGAAGATCCCACATGCCGTGGAGCGGCTGGGCCCGTGAGCCATGGCCGCTGAGCCTGCGCGTCCGGAGCCTGTGCTCCGCAACGGGCGAGGCCACAACAGTGAGAGGCCCGCATACCGCAAAAACAAACAAACAAAAAACATTATGAGATAATACTACTCACACTTAGAATAATTAAAATGTAAAAGACTGGTAACAGCAAGTGTTGATGGGGATTCAGAGCAAAAAGAAACCTGGTGGGAATGTTGAATGATAGAATAACCGTGGAAAAACGTTTGACATTTCTTTTAAAGTTAAAAGAACATTTACCATATGACCCAGCAATACTACTCTTAAGTATTTACTCAAGAGACATGAAGATATATTTCCACACTAAGTCTTGTACATGAATGTTCATTTCAGCTTTATTCATAATCGCTTAGTCATAGTCAGTTCAGGTGGCTATTCAAAAATATCGTAGACTGGGTGGCTTAAACAACAGAAATCTACTCACAGCTTTGGAGGCTGGGAATTCCAAGCTCAGGGTGCCAGCATGGATGGGTTTTGGCGAGGATCTGGTTCGCAGATGGCTATCTTCTTGCTATGTCTTCACATAGTGGGGATATATATATATATATATAGAGAGAGAGAGAGAGAGAGAGAGAGAGAGAGAGAGAGAGAGAGAGAGAGGGAGAGGGGGAGAGAGAGGGAGAGAGAATGGCAAGTTCTTTTCTGTCTCTTTGTATAAAAGTGCTAATTCCATCATTCATGAGGGCTTCACCCTCATGACCTAATTACCTTCCAAAGGCCCTCTCTCCAAATACCATCACATTGAGGATTATGATTTCAACATAGGAATTTGGGGAGGGGGACACAAATATTCCATCCACAGCAAGCCCTAAATGGTAAACAATTCAAATCAATCAAGAGGTGAGGGGATATAAGCAAATATCCCTATTGATAGGATAACAACATGGATGTATCTTGAAATAATTAATGCTGAGTGAAAAAGGACTCAGGAATAAAAGACCACATACCATATGTTGTAGACAGCATCTGATATGACTTCCTCTAATCTCTGTTTCCCAGTATTCATAGTCTTGTGTAATCTCTTTGCATGTGGGCTGAACCTAGTGATTTGCTTTTAATGAGTAAAATACGGTAAAAGTGGTATGATGCCACTTTTTAGATTAGGTTCCAAGTATTTCTCATCGAGGGGTACCTTAGACAGGCTAGATCCAGAGAAACATGAAACTGAGAATGTTTTTCTCAATTATTTTTCATTTGTTACTTAATTTTTATAGCTTTGTTGGTTTTCCATAAAAATAAATTTATACATGGTTGCAGGTGACTCGTGGAGACGTAGCTGACATTTACTTGCCCTTAGGGTTTTTTTTTGTATTCTCTAAAATACTATAATTACAATGTGTTGCTTCTGTAATGACAAATAAATAAATATTATTAAAAATAAGCAAGTTCATCTATGTGAAGCAAATAAGAAAACAAAAAAATACATAGAAAAAAACAGAAAAATATGTATTTTAAAACTTTTTTTACTTTTCCTATATCATCTAATTTTTCTACAAATAGTTTATATCACATTTATAATAGGAAAAAAGGTAAGTTTTTGTTCATCAAATGTTTTTATTTAAGCTTCAGATAAATTACTATTTCCAAAATGTGCCCCCTAGCCCCATTTAGACAGGAACTTCCTTCTCCATGTATAAACCAGGCAGACTACAAATGAGATGAATGTATTTTAGTCTGATATATGAATATGTCCTTTGAGTCAGGTTAATATTAGGGAGTTTTGCTAACAAATGGACCTCCTTTTTTAGATTCACAGTATACACACATACACACACATACATACACATGGGCTTTATTGACAGATCACAGTCTGCTTATAGATTGATCAGTAGATAAAATACGGGAATATCTATTTTTATTGCTTTTTTACATCATAACTAGATTTTTTCTCAACATCGATTACATTTTCAAACATACTGAAAATTTTAAAGGTTTTTACAGTGAACACTCATAAACCTAGTTCTTAGCATCAATAATTAGTATTGTGCTATTCTTGCTATATCACATATCTGTCCTTCTACCCATCCAACAATCCATCATATTTACTTGCTGCATTTCAAAGTTAGCTGCAGACATCAGTACACTTCTCCTTAAATGTTTAAGCAGGCATATCAATGTAACTAATTTTTGTGTTTTTGTGTGTCTTTATTTAAACTGAGAATTAATTTTTTTAGAGACATTTAAGGTTCACAGCAAAATTCAGGGAAAGGTAGAGATTTCTCATATACATCCTGCTCCCCACATAGCCTTCCCCATTTTCAACATATCCCACCAGAGTGGTACATTTGTTACAACTGATGGACCTTACATTGACACATCATTATCACCCAAAGTTTATAGTTTACATCACTCGTGGTGCTGTGCATTCTATGAGTTCAGTTAAATGTATGAGGACATTCTCCATTATTATAGTACCATACAGAATGGTTTCACTGCCCTAAAAATCCTCTGTGCTCTGCCTATTCATCCCTCCCCACCTCAACTCCTGGCAACCACTAATCTTTTTGCTGTCTCCATAGTTTTGTCTTTTCCACAACGTCACATAGTGGAATCATATAGTATGTAGCCTCTTCAGATTGGCTTCTTTCAACTTAGTAATATGCATCTAAGGTTCCCCTGTATCTTTTTCTGTCTTGATAGTGCATTTCTTTTTAGTACTGAACAATATTCCGTTGTCTGGATGCACCAGTTTATTTATCTATTTACCTACTGAAGGGTATCTTGGTTCTTCCAAGTTTTGGCAAGTATGAATAAAACTGCCATTGATAGCCACATACAGGTTTTTGTGTAGATGTAAGTTTTCAACTCCTTTGGGTTAATAACAAGGAGTCTGACTGCTGGATAGTATGGAAAGGGTTATTAGATTTGTAAGAAACCACCGACCTATCTTTCCAAGTGGCTGCACCATTTTGCATTTCCATCAGCAATGAATGAGAGTTCCTGTTGCTCCACATCCTCACCAGCACTTGGTGTTATCAGTGTCCCAGGTTTTGTTCATTCTAATACATAACCTTTTCTTAAAAAGATAATGCATTCTTCCTCTAAAGAGTAAATTTAAAAATTAGGAAAAAAAATACATGTCCTGGCCATGTATTCCAATTTCAAACTCATTAAATATTATAATTGTAAACAATATTTTGCTTTCTAGTTTTGACTGACATCTATTGACTGACATCTGAATGTGTAATAACTCTTTGCCCCTGTGAAAAAATAAGTTCCTGGGTTATTTAAGAATGCCAGACAGAGCACTCATTGTCATGGATGACTTTCTACAAGGAGGGATGAGAAATGCAAAGAGAACTCAGACTATAAATGCAGATTCCATGCCTCTGAGACACATCCTGAATGCCCCATGCTTCTTTAACTCTGTGTGCCTTTACTCCCTGACCCTGAAGTCATTTCATTGTCAGAAATGTATTAAACTATTTGGAAAAAGCAAATACATGGAAGGCACAGGGGCTTTAGTCAGGAGAATAAAACTTGTTTTTTTGGGGAAAAAAAAGGTTTTTAGCAGAGTCAAAGCACAGACTTAGACTCGGGGTTAGGAGAGAAAATTGTGTGGCCAAGATGCTCAGAGGTGGCTTCATTGGACAGAATAAAATCTTGAAGAAAAGGTAGGATTCAGACAATAGGGAAGAAAAGAAAGTACATTTTTGACAACAGTCACAATGTAAGCAATGATATTTATGGGAAAACAGGTGTATTTGGTGGGAAAGTGGAATTCTTTTTTTTTGCTGTTTTTGACACATCATAGTTGCTTAAGCTCTCATTAAATTCTAATCCATTAAAATTCTCAAGTCACTTCTTTTTTTTTTTTTTTTTTTGCGGTATGCGGGCCTCTCACTGCTGGGGCCTCTCCCGTTGCGGAGCACAGGCTCCGGACCCACAGGCTCAGCAGCCATGGCTCACGGGCCCAGCCGCTCCGCGGCATGTGGGATGCTCCTGGACCAGGGCACGAACCCGCGTCCCCTGCATCGGCAGGCGGACTCTCAACCACTGCGCCACTAGGGAAGCCCTCAAGTCACTTCTATTCGAGTATTTCCTTGTCCCTTTGATAAAGCTCACGCTTGTTTTACCATTTATCTGAGGTTGCATCATTGATACCACGACCCTCTAATCGCTTCCAGGCACAGCTTCTGCTATTTGACTTGGCATCATTTTATTTCATTGAGCAACATGGTGGACATTTATAACACTAGAGAAATCATCTTACAATGTGCTTATTGTTAATATTGCCATTTTTGTATTCCTAGGAAAGTGCTAATTCTCTTGGATGGAAGACTTCAGCTGGGTGTAGAGAAAAGGACACTGAACTGGGAGTCAGAAAAACCTGTATCCTCATCTTATTTCTAGAACTAATTTATGCAAGACCTTGGTCAAGTCACTTGAATTCTCTTTGAGGTTGTACGTAAAAGTGGTCAGAAAGGGCTTTCTAAAAATTAGCTTCAAGCACAGGACTGAAATGTCATCATTAAAGACATGTTAGCAGCGAGGACAGGAAGACCAGAAACTCTTCCAGCTTTTAAGAGTGGCCTTAAAAAGCAAATTTTCTTTTGAGGGGAATGTAGTAGATGATAAAAGCAGATAACTGAATTTCTAAGGATGATTGAGGTCCTGAGAGAAATTCCTTATAGGAGTCTCAAATCTGTGTGTGTGTGTGTGTGTGTGTGTGTGTGTGTGTCTGTGTGTGTCTGTGTGTGTGTCTGTGTGTTGGCAAGGGGGGAAAATTGGCATCAGGATGTAAAACTTATAAAAACATATCTAGTGTTTTTTTTATGCCACTCTTTTGGAGAAAGAAATTAGATAACACAAAACAAAGCAAACAAACAAAACAGAATAACCACCAAAACAACTCAACAAAAGCCAACTAGCAGGGATTTAGCAAAGAAAAGAAAACAAAACAAAACAGATGTTTGATGCCTATTGAACTCAGTACTCACACAATACCGTTTCACGTTTACAGCCAGAATCTTGAATAATGAGAACAAATATTGGAAACAAAGGCTACTAGGGTCTGGATAAAAGCCAACAGTATCCATCAACTAACATTAAGTGATCACTTATTACGTGCCAGGCAATTTGCTAAATATTGAGAATATACCTATGAATAATGAAACTGACCTTGAAGCTTTCAGAAATTTGCTTTTGGTCTAAAATTCTATGAAAACAGAGAACCTTCCTTAGAATTGCATTTCTACATTGAGATGCGTCAGATGTTAAATGGCATACAAAAAACCACTACCTGAAGCCTTTCTCCAGAAAATCTAAGTTGGCTCTTTCTCTGGTTAAGGGGAGACTACAAGGTTGAATTTGGAGGATGTATTGGAAATGTTAGTAATGGAAAAGTAAATGTCTTCAAGAATTCAGTCCTTCGGAGGCTTTTGTGAGGCGGTTACCAACCATTAGTGGAAAAATGTTAGGGTCACTCAGAAGCTCTACATCACACATGAAAAATAAAGACCTCACTTTACCCTTAACAGGAGCAGTTCATCTTGTCACCATGAAGGCCTAATATGGCACAATGTGTTTTTTGTCGTTTTTGTTTTCAAAAAAACATTCTCACCAATGAGATCCAGTTAAACCTCTTTGTGTATGTGTATATACATTGACAAAGAAGCTTCCTGGGTACGAGGGTTCTATAAACGACCCGTGACAATAATATACCTTGGGTTTAAAATAATCTCCTATGGCATGCTGTATGTCGTTGCTTCCCAATAGAAATAGCTCACACCAGCTGTTTCTTTCCACTCCCATCGGCCCTAAATGAGTAAATATGAGACAAACTCCTGGTTAGTCATCTTGTTGGCATCCAAATTCTACATTGGTCTCCCTCGGTTAGAAAAATATTTGGCGTATCCTGGTTCAACCTGCTGCACTTGTATTTACAGTCAGAAAACACAGTCCTCTTTCTTAAAATATCCTGAAATGAGTAATGCAAAAGAAGCCAGGAATACCACGGGCCAAGGGTTAATACAAACTCCAGCTTTTGTCTACTGTGCACTCGCTGTATTTTCTTCCTTGGCAGCTCTTAACCCTCTCAGAAAGCAATGGCTTTCTTAACACCACCTACTTTCCAGCAAAATTGCAACCTACAATGTGTGTGTTTCATTTCACAGACACTAGAGAAGTTCTGCTTGACTTGGCAGGGCTTTGCTTAATGGTGGTGAGAAGATTCCAGACTCTTCTCCACGGACCTCCGCTTTGAAGTCGACAGGCCGTCCAGAATATAGTGTATGGCTTTTACAGTCTCCCCCTGACAGCTGCAGCCTCTGATAAAATAAATAAACCTCATATGGACACTTGCTTTCCTCCTTATCTTCTGCCAGCAAGGGCTATTTAGCGTGGTTCTCATTTGCGGCCTCATGAGGCCATGGAAAACTGTGCCTTCTGACTAGAAAAGGGGATGGCTGTTTACGTTATGATGGAAGAAAGGAGGATTGTTAAAAATAAACTGATTTCCTGTCACTTCCTTTCTTTATCTAGTGAGGCAAATGCACCTCCACCCGAAGGACTCTTCCTACTGGCTGCTCTGTCTGGTAGATTGTTCTGTCATCTGGATCAATTCTTTCCTCTAAAACAAATAATTAGAGTGTAGTCAGCCCTCTTTTTCTTATTTTAACGTTCTTTGGTGGACTCTGCAAATTCACATAAGGAAATAAGTAAGAAAATAGCCCCTTGTTACTGAGGCTATTGCAATCGTTTAGGAACCTAGGTCTTATCTGCCCTTGGAATGATTTTTTTGAATTAAAAGAAATAAAAGTACAACCCTAGTGATACTTTAAACCTCTTGATTCCAAGTATCTTATGACAAAGGATAGAATGGTTATGATGACAGAACAAAATACTATTTTTTAAGAAGACAAATAAAATAACACTCCCACTCCAACCTGTGAGACACACTTAGGCAATTACAAATTACATTTTGTGTGTTCATTAGTATACACGTGTGTGTGCGCTTGTGTGTTCATATGCTTGTGTCTCAGCACTCTGCCTATCTGCATATCTCTTACCAGTGCCCTTCCCCATGGAACTTAATGCTGTTCCCAGCCAAATCCTACACCCCCTGCATGATTCTGCTATGATTGGAATAAAAGCTGGAACCCATAGTAGACAGACACCTTCCTCTTCTGGATGTGTTCTGCCCTCGCTACTTACCTTCCTAAATAGCTAACAGCTTTTCTACCCAAGGCTGAGATCACCAAGCTCACCAGGAGCATGCCCTTTGGTCTGCTGGCCACACCTGTGTTGGTTTTCAGAGTTCTCCATTCTGACTTTTTCTAGCATCTTTCTCAATCTCAGTAGCCCTTTTCCTGAGAGCCTACTTTGTTCTTATCTGAGCCCAGGAGAGTAGGAGTTTGGAGAAGGCAGTGACAAGGGGAAGAGGAGGTATCAGGGAGACATGAGACTTGAGTTGAGCCTTGAAGTATGAGTGGGATTCATTTTATTCTTCTTCCAAATCTCCAAGGATTTGCAAAAGCTATCAGAATGACAGCCCCATGGAATGTTAGAGCTAAAAGAAACTATATGGTCTTGATATAAGTCATTCTCCATTTCAGATGGCAAGTTTTAAAAAATTATCTAGATTAGAATAAATCCAAGAAAGAAGAGATCATCTCCCAGTACTGGAGGTGGTGAGCTATTGGAATGTGTCTTGGAGCAGAGCTGCCACATGGCACAACTAAGGTGTCACTGTCACATGCCTAGGTAAATGGAGCTGCCTGGAGGTGGGTCATGACCAGCCTGTGTGGCCACATTCAGAGTTCCCCTTCAGGGGTACCTGGTGTCTCTCAAGTTTCTGATTAGGAAGTCAGCCTGCATAGCAGAGAATCCCAGCTGGTCCTGGGCAATGGACAGATATAAACCTGTGATGTATGTAGACTGATTGGTTTGGTTTCAGTTGCCCTATATCCCTGTTGTTCTGTCCCCTTTCTCTACTCTATAGCTTCCCTCTCTCTTCCCACATCCCAGCTGGTAACTCTCCAGCAACTACCTAAGACACGTATTCTTATTTTCACATGTTTTTATCTTCAGCCTAATCTTGAGTAATCTCTCTAAAATTCTCAGTTATGCAGAGATTTTTTGTTTTGTTTTGTTTTGATCAACATTGCAATGCTAGCCTGTAGAACTGGGTGCTACCTAGTACATGTTAAATATGTATTTAATGAATGAATGAAGGATGTTAAATTCCTTTCTTTCTGGTTCTCCAGCTTCCCAACTAGAGATAGATGTGAGGATGGTGGACTGAGTCTTATTTTCTAGAACCTCCTAGACTGAGGATTATTTTTATCTCCACTCTTACAAGACTTTCCATACTCTAGCTTCTGTTAACTGGTTCCACTTTCTGAAGCAGAATCTCTGGGTGTAAAACCTTGAAATCTAAATATCTGAATATTTATAGCAAGCAACCTAGGTAAATATTATATAACAAGTTATCAAATTTTATAACAATTGAATAGAAATATGGCAAAAAAATCCCCACGAATCAAAGCATGGTAATTAACACAGAATACATTGAAAACAATAAGATATGCTGAAAAACATACAATGTGAGTGTGTCTGTATAGTTTAGTAGAACTTTAACTTATTTACAGTGTTATAGTAAAGATAAAATATATTAAAATATGAGCACTTGAAAAGGTTAAAAAGCCTATATCTCTTCAAGTTACAAATATAATGAATTCTCAAAATGGTAACCAATTAAGGACCAGAGCATTTCTTATCTGAGGGGGAATGTTTGCAGTATTCAGGGGGAAAAAAAACCTGTAAAACTTAAATGTTCCTTTTTATTGCTCAGAATTTATGATCCTTCAAGTTAAAAATGAAAATTGCCTTTAAAGAAAGAGCTGGATTTGAAATAAAAGTTATTACAACTTCCTAAATTTTTGACGATTCTGTATCATTTTAGGAAATTGTGGACTCGTGGTGTATTTATGTGTTGTTTTTCCAATATCCTTTTCTTCTAATTAGAAAAGTTTCTAGGTATCAGTCAAGATTAATCCATTTTGAATGTGAAATGAGAATATCATAGCCTGTTGTAATACAGCTGCCTCTAAATGATTCATTTGAATTGGAATGAGTGGTATGCTAGTAAATGTATCATAACTCATTTGCAGCATTTGCCATTTCTGTAGTATAAGTACTCCTACCATGGACAATTTCAAGCCACCAACATGACTTCACTGAACATGGAGTTGGGAAGAGGTGACCAGTAGTATGCCATTATGTAGTATAGCCACCATATAGATATGATAAATGTGAATAACCTTGGAGCTAGATGATCGTAAAATAATTAGAAAGTGATAACGTCTGAGTATTAACTTTGCGCTTAGTGTGGTTTATTTAACTTTAAGTTAATATAATTTATATTTTAATAGTGGTTAAGTTAAACAACAGGTTTGCAAAATTCCTGAAAACTTGAGAGTCAGTTCTTGTGACTTGGGATAAGGCAGCTAAAGCAAACCAATAAGAAACTCTCCAAAGGTAAACTTGTTGAGGACAGGGTCCAAGTCTTTTATACAGACTTACAGTTCTATACCCCATAACAAGTGGATTTTTATAGCTGTATAAAAATCACTATTAGTGTATAAGAGGGAGAGATTAATTCTCTCTGAGGTAGTATGGGTAACTGTCAAAATAGTGATGCCCGAATAGAATTTCAAAGGAAGAAGAAAAATTATTGAACTGAATACATTTTGGAAGGACACTGTAAGCACAGGTGATGCATTCAGGGAAAGAGCTGGAGAGTTAGTAAAAGGACGGGAAGTGGCACGAGATGAGGTGTACTCCTGGTTAAAATGGCTCATATGATTGTTCCTCACAGAAATGTAGGCTTGACAATGGCCAGGGAACTATCTTGTTTACTCCATATCTCATATATATATATATGTGTGTGTGTGTGTGTGTGTGTGTGTGTGTGTGTGTGTGTGTATACATATATATATATATATATATATATATATATATATATATGTATACACACACACACACACATATTAGGTACACCATAAATAATTGTGGCTCTGGAATTCAGTCCCAAATCTGACATTTCAGAATCTATACTACCTTGATTCTACAAGGCACTTAATCTTGCATTAATATTGTTCTTCATAAGTGTATCTTTCCTACAAGACTGGGAGGTTTTGGAGGGAAGGGAAACCCAACCAACAGTGAAATGCATTTAGGGCACAATGTCTACTTGTTGATTTGACTTTGGAGATTTTTAACATGTTAACATGTCGTGAGGATGAAAATGTCCACTGTTACCACTTTACTGTTGATAGCATTTGAATAATTCAAATTTGGAACTATTACAAATAGTGCTATTAATATTATTATGCATAAATTGCTTAGTGAACACCTACTTGCATTTCATTTGGGTCTACATATCCTGGAATGGAATTAGCGCTTTACTTACGTTCATATTTAGTAGATGAACGTATATTTGCCCTTTGGGGGGGGTGGTCTATATACCTTGGAATGGAATGACTCGTATACCTATTTTCAACTTTAGTAAATACTACCAAATAATTTTTCAGTGTGGTTCTACCAGTTTATACTCCTACCAGGAATATAGGAAAGTATCCCTCCTCGCATTTGGGGTGCTCTGTATTTTTCATTTTAGCCTTTTTAGTTGATGTGTACTGCCGTGTTTTTGCACTTACTTGCCATACGCCTTGGACAACACGCTCTTCTGTGCCTGAGTTTTCTTGTCTGTAAAATGGGGAGAAATAGAGCACATTATTTTTTGAGAAATAAAGGAAATAATCCACGCAAAGTTTTTAGGGCAGTGACAGGCACAGAGCACACCAAGACAAATATCATAGGCCACTCGTCTCCATCATCACCACCAACACTGCTATCTGGAAGGATCATTAAGCATTCAACAGTTTTCTACACAAAGTGACCAGCTTATGCAAAGGCAGGAAGGCAGAAAAGAGCCATCTATGTTGGAAGAGCAGTGAGAAGTTTCCTCTTTCACTCCACGGATGTTTGGTCAGGGTGAGAGACAGAAATGTTTGACTAGCAACTAACTCAATTGTTCTGTTTCAAAGAGAGGGTTATTAAGTGCCCATTTCATTGAGTAGATTACGCATCTCAAATGAGAAGCAAATAATCAGTTATTTAAAACAGTGTGCGTCATGGGTGTCTCTTCCATAAGAATGAGCTCAGAACAGTGCCTGCACTGTGCCGAGGACAGATCTGCTTTCTGTTTGGCCAGCGGGGCTTTTTCTTACTTTTCTTTTCAGATAAATGCATATTATTGGGAAATCCGTGGAAAGCCCCTTTCTTTGTATGTTAGAATATTTCCATGTCCCCTAGCATAGAGAGTATCCCTGGCTGCTTCCAGTGGAATGCAGAATCATATTCTTGTCTCAGTGGATTTCACCTCTGAGCAGTGTGCCAGGGAGCCTGCAGCAACGAGAGGCTTCCCAGACCGAAGCCCAATTAGGTCCAGCTGTGCTGAGCAGTTTACCAGCACAGCTCCTATACACTAAAGCAGTTTCCCTGAACTGCAGTTGGGTGGGCTTTGCATTTTTAAATTTGCCTGTTTGTTTTATGCCTTGACACCATGCTTTTAAGAATAATGGACTCTCCAGTTCACTCCCCCGCCTCCCTTTCTGGGGTTGGAAACCATAGTCACTGACTTTTGAGCGCTAAGAGCGAATGGTGGCTCTGGCTGGAAGGGCTTCACATGGGAAGGTTGGGAGCCAGTGTTACAGCAAAACATCTGCACAGATCTTTTCTTGCTTTCAGGATGTTGTGACCCATAATCTGGCCTCACCCCAACTGGCTGGCCTCTTATTCTGAGCACAGTGTGACACAGCTGTTTAAAGTTAATTGCACTGAAGCCAGAAAGAAATCCCCAACTGTAGGAAGACAGGAAAGTGATGATGAACTTGGAGAAGGGAGTTCTCTTTTCAGTAGACTGGAAACTTGGTGTTCCCAGCATGGCCTCAAAGAGAAAGAGAGAGAGAGAGAGAGAGAGAGAGAGAGAGCGAGCCTTATGGTGCACTGGCCAAGAGTAGAAAGAATGGGTTCCAACTACAACTCTTCTGCTAATTAATTCTATGGCCTTAGGAAAGTCACATAACCACTCTCAGCCTGTTTCTTCATCTGCAGAAGTCCTGGCTTCATACGGTTGATGTAAAGGCTTCAATACAAGTAAAGCACACAGCAGTGGCGGGCACAGAGTAAGAGTTCAATAACTAACGCCTTTTATATTTAATGTTCTCTTTCCCCACCCTTTTCCCTCTGTTTGGTTAACTCTTTCATTTTTGGCCACGGCTATTCCTTTAAGTCTTGTTCAGGTATCTCTTTTGATTTTATCCAGTAGCAACTTCTATTACCCTTATTGTAGCATTTATTATGCCACATTGTAAATGTAATTGTATATTTGGTTAATTCCTTTCTGTAAATGAGTCCAGGTGTACCTTGCTTGTTATGGCGTATGGCAATGAATATTAAATGGTAAACAGTCGGTAAATATTACATTTTGTGATTATTAGGCACATACTATATCTGTTTAAGCAGACCCTGCTAGATTTTCTCCAGTACCAGAAGACCCCCACCACTGCACCCATTTCACCAGACTGGGTGCGACACACCAGGATAACTTAGGACAATATTCATATCTGATGCTCCTGAACTTCCCTCCTTTGCTCACTTCAGTTTATTGATGGGCACTTCATCCTGCCCATCTCAATATCTGGCTGCCCTAAATTATAAGCTATTGAATCAATCAACTATGATGTTGTGAGTTAAAAGAATCATGTATTACCATAGCCTACACAAGTGTAGGTTGGCTTCAGGTCAGATAATCTAGGCTGGAATTGCTCATGCATCTCATCTTGGCTGGAAATTCTACACCAGGCAGGGCTCGACTAGGAAAGTTTATCTGGAGAAGCTCTGCCCCACATGTCTCTCATCCTCCTTCTGGAACAGCAGGCTAGTCTGGGCATGTCCTTGTCATGGGGATGGTGGAAGTACAAGAAGGTCAGTGGGGACAACAAGTGTTTCTTGAAACCTAGGCTTAGAAATGGCACACCACCATTTTTTTCATTTTGTTCATTAAGGCAAGTCACGTGGCTGGATTTTGAACCACAATATGAGTAAAATTCCTCTCATGATAAGAGAACTGCAAAGTCACTTGGCAAGGATGGCGATACAAGGTGAAGAAATAGTGGGGTCCACAAATCAATCTACCCCTTACACCATATCAAAATCTTTACTCAGGACAACATCGAATAACGCATTCCCACTGAGATATAAATCGCCAATGAGTAATCTATTCAATGTTTTCTCTACCCAAAGAAATAAATCTCTGAGTTCTAGATGCTTAAGGAATTTGGGTAGTAGGATAAGGAACTTCAGTGCTTCTGAAATAACTGACCACCAGATATCTAGTGAACACATAGCATAAACTCGGCACTTCAGAGAACACAGAAGAGAAAACTTTATGGTTCATGATTTAAAGAAGTCAACGGATTTATCGTGAAAATAAAGTAAAAAAATGAGCCCTCATGAAATTGCAAACCAATACAAGATATAATAGAATTAAGGTGCTCTTTTTTTTTTTTTTAAACGCCTCCTGTGTAATGGCCCCTACAATAACTCCTGTGTAGATTTTACCTTTAATCTGTACAGCAAGACATGGAAAGTCAGTTTTGATTCTGAAAACTATGCATACACATTCTTTGTGAAAAACAAATATACCTGCCCGGTACTCCTCAAAACCGTCAAGCTCAACAAAACCAAGAAAAGCTTGAGAAAAGTCACAGCTAAGCGGAGTCTAAGGAGATATTACAAGTAAATGAAATGGAGTATCTTCAATGGGATATTGGAATAGAAAAGGGATATTGGGTAAAAACTGAAAAAAATATGAATAAAACATGGACTTTAGGTAAAAATAATGTACCAATATATTGGTCATTAATTGTAAGAAATGTACTATACTAATGCAAGATGTTAATAATTGGAGAAAGAAACTATGTGAGAGTGTATGTGAACTCTACTATCTGCTCAATTTTTCTGTAAATCTAAAACTATTCTAAAAATAAAATCTATTAATAAAAATATCTAGTAGAAAATCTGAATAGACCTATAACAAGAAAAGAAATTGAATTAGAAATTAAATTTCACTTACAATACCATCCAAAATCCCCAATATAATTAGCAATAAATTTAGCAAAAGCAGTGCAAGACTTGTACATGGAAAATTACAAAATATTATTAAAAGAAATTAAGGGAGATCTAAATAAATAGAAAGAATTCCCATGTTTATTAATTGGAAGACTTAGTATTGTTTAAATGGTCATAATCCCCAAACTGAACTGTGGATTCAAATAAAACCCTATCAAAATCTAGCTTGCTTTTTAAAAATAGATTGAGGGCTTCCCTGGTGGCGCAGTGGCTGAGAGTCCGCCTGCCGATGCAGGGGACACGGGTTCTTGCCCTGGTCCGGGAAGATCCCACATGCCGCGGAGCGGCTGGGCCCGTGAGCCATGGCCGCTGAGCCTGCACATCTGGAGCCTGTGCTCCACAACGGGAGAGGCCACAACAGTGAGAGGCCCGCGTACCGCAAAAAAAAAAAAAAAATAGATGGATAAACTGATCCTAATTTCATATATAAATGCAAAGGAACCCAAATAGTCAAAACAACTTGGAAAAAGAACAGAGTTGGAAAGCTCACACTTCTCAGTTGTAAAACCTACAGCAAAGCTAGAGTAATCAAGAGAGTACTGGCATAATAGAGACATGTAAATCAATGGAATAAACTTGAAAGTCCAGAAATAAACACATACATCTCTATGGTCAATTGATATTTGACAAGAATAGAAAGAATTTAATATGGAAAAAAATAATCTTTTTAACAAATGGTGCTGTGAGAATTGGATACCTACATGCAAAGTACGAAGTTGGACTCCAACCTCAGACCATAAACAAAAATTAACTCAAAATGGATCATAGATGTTAATGTAAGAGCTGAAACTATAAAATTCTTAGAAGAATGTTCATGGTTTGGGGTTAAGTAATGGTTTCTTAGACATGACACTAAAATCAAAAGTGACCAAAAAAAAAAAAAGAGAGATACACTAACTTTTTCTATTTCTTCTTGTATTTCGGTTCATACCAGAAAGAGACCAAAGAGTTTAAAAACTTCTAATATTGGTCAGCTTCTCTAAACTCACATAACCTGAAATCTGGTGGCTTAGCACGATTGAAGTTTATGTCTTCCGTATATATAGCCCCAAAATGAGTGTTCATGACATACATTTCTCGAGTTATGTGGTTTTGCCATCTGTAACTTGTGGCTTTCAGGGTCACTTTACTTGTCTATTTCAAGCCAAAGGGGGAAAGAACATGGAGGATCTCACAGAAGGTTTTGGGCAAGGCCTAGAGGGGTGCAGTTCTCTTCTATTCACATTCCATCCCTTCACCATGAACTGTAGTGTAACGGAGGACATGAACTGTAGTGTAGCACGTGAACAAGAAATGGATTGGTGATCATATAGCAGTTTCTACCATTCATTTCTACCATGAAAACAGTCATTAGGAGGAGCCTCATATCTTAGAGTCCAGGGATTAGAATAAAAATAACAGCAATAAGGGAAGCTAACATTTGAGTAATTATTCTGTGAATGGCATGGTGCTTGGTAATTTACAGGTGTTATTACCACAATTAACCTTCATGATAGCCCCGTGAGACACATACTTTGTTATCTATATTTTACATATATGGAAACAGGCAAAGAGACACTGTGTACCTTTTTTAAGTTATATAGGTGCTAATTGGCAGCACTGATTCAACTCTAGATAATGCTGACTCAAAAACACAGGCTGTATAAGATGATACTCCCTTCTAAGAAAGTAAGGGAGGCTGGAGAGAGAGAAGGATAAGAAAAGAAGGAGCTAGAATGTGAAATATCAGGAAGCCAGGGCCAGAGCATCTGGATCCCGGTAGGAAAGTCCTAGTTTCTTGTCATTACTCCACATTGTCACTTGGTACAACCATGCCAAAGAAAGCAGCGGCAGGTGGCTTGCTAACCTTCCTGGATTTAGTCAGATTCTTACTATGAGTTGCAGCATAACAACTTCCTATCTAAGCCTCAGCATTTTCTGTAATTGAAATTTACTTATTCAGTAAACTCGTGCCAACATCATGGATTACTGCTTATCCCTATTTGAAGAAAAAATAAGCAGCTAGGTTTGGTATTCCCCATCCCTGAAGTTGATCTTGGCTATGACATTTATACCAATTATTGAAAAGCGTTTCAGCAACAGTCACTGTTCAAGTTAACAAACGATCCCTTCCAAGTCCTTGAAGAACTGGTGGAGGCAGAGCTAAAACAGAACTTGTCTGATCTTCAGAGTCAGGATTGTGCAGCCTCTATTTTTGGAAAGGTTGGCAATTTGGAGAGGTTGATTATTTCTGTGTACTATTACCCTTTCCTTCAAGTCCCTTTGTGACTCCCTGTTACCAATGAAATAACATCAAATACCCTAGCAGAACTCACCAGGTTCTCAAGGACCTGAGGCTTTGCTGCATAGCATGGTTTATTCGTTTCCTATTGCTACTGTAACAAATTATCACAAACTCACTACAAACAAATGTATTCTCTTTCAGTTCTGGAGGTCAGAAGTCTAAAATCAAGGTGTTGGCAAGGCTGCATTCCTTTCGGAGTCTTCAGGGTTGGATCCATCCTCTTTCCTTTTTTCAGCTTCTAGGAGCTGCCTGCATTCCTTGACTCACGGTCCCTTCCTCTCGACACTCCAACTTCTTGCTTCTGTTGTCACATCTAACATTCACTTTGATCCTCCTGCCTCCCTGTTATAAGAACCATTGTGATTACACTGTGCCTATCCACATAATCCAGGACAATCTTCCATCTCAAAATTCTTAACTTCACCACATCGGCCTAGTCCCTTTTGCCACGTAAGGTAACATATTTGCAGGTTCCCAGCATTAGATCGTACACATCTTTGGATACCGATGATGGCATTTTTCAGCCTAACACAGATGGTCTAGCCATACAGAACTACTCTCCATTCCCCAGACTCTGTCATCTCTAACTGTCATCTCTCACACCTCCTCTCTAACTGTCAAGACTCCCGTCCTCTTAGTGAATGACTCCTGAACCATCCATTCTCTACTCAAGCGTAGCTTCTCCTGTGAAGTCTTCCGCAACTTTCTTCACCCCTCCAAAACCTCAGGGTGGAATTAATATTATACTTCCTTCCCTCCCTGTCAATAACTAGAGTCAGAAATTGTTTGTTGAACTGTTAAATGAATATGGCCCATTATACAGATAGGTATGCCAGGCTTCTAAAGACTCGTTTTCTCAGTCATTACCAGCAGTGATGTAGAGCTTGGTAGCAGCCTCACAAGAGTAACAAGCTACGCTTTCCATAGCTTAGCTGCCATAAGCTACTTTTCTACAGCTAATATCACTGAGAGGTTTTCCTAGGCCCACGCACTCCACAGGGTCACCTGAAAAAACAGTTCATGTTCAACTAAGCTGCCTGTGCCTTAAGTGAAATCAATCAAGGCATTTGCATGTGTGTGAAAAGTGCCTGTGGCTAAGAAACCATCTCATAATTATTGACTTCCCTAAAAGAATGCCTTCCCTATAAGAATGAGTTTCCTATTAAAGACTCGGATTTCCTATTAAAAGTTGGATTCCCCTGGAAACAGCTGAAGAAACTGTACTTGGCATTTGCGGTGTATCCTTCATTGTACTGACCTTGTTACATTTTTAAGTGGAGAGTTGAGATTCCTGGGAACTTCAGTTTTATAAAGTGGCTCCCAACGGCAGGCCATATTCACCCTGTTATGAATAATATACACACAGAACATTCGTTTCAGCTTCCAGCATCACTTTCATCATTTTGCCTGGGGCTACAGTTACTTGTAAGTTTGCCTTGTCCCCCTCCCCTACATGCTATGAGCATTGAAGGCAGATTCTCTCTCTTACTTTTATCACTCGTGCTTAGCAGTTGTCTGACACAGAGTAGAAAATAAATGTCTGTTGAAATGAATGAATGAATGATGCTTGGAATGTGTTTATAAAGCTGTGCTCCTCCCTGTAAATAGTAAATACTTCATGGATATCTAATAGGGTTACCATCTTATCCTGCTTTCCCTACTCCTTTCCTGGTTTTAGCCCTGAAAAGTCCATGTCCTGAGAACACTCTTCCTCTTAGTCTTGGGCAAACTGAGATAGCTGGTCACCCTAATTTCTAAGTACTCTGCTAGCACAAACTCACAAACTCAAATGCCTTCAGAGACTGCTGGGTAATGACAATGAGAGGTAACCTGGTTTAGGGTAAACTGGAAACTGGCCAGAAGGTATTCGATTATGAACAAAACCTGTCAACGAGCTGAATTAGCTTGATGGCCTGCATTGCATCCTGTGGGATAGCAGTGCCTGGCCAGAGTTAACAGAAGAAGGAGCAGGGATAATTCAACTATGATTTTTTTTTTTACAAAAATCAAAACAATTAATTTTGAGATTACTAAGAATTTAACATCTCAGCCTCCATTTTCTTACATATGAAATTAATGTAATTAATTCTGCATAACTGGATACACAGAATTGTGAGAATTAAATTAGATAAAAAATACAGAATGTTAATAGTTTTTATTTTTTCAAAAAATAATATATGTGGTAGAAGCATTGGATTGCGAATTTGGAACCCAGTTTTACTTCTAGTTTTAGAAGCTTAAAGAATTCATTTAATATCTGTGGGTCTCAGGTTTCCCATCAAAGATATAAGCAGGCTTGACAGCTAATTGCTGGGGTGCATTATATTATTAGGATTTGATTACCTGGAGAATGCTTTTTGGAAGGAAACTTTGTGCTAGGGATTAAGAACTCTGGCTTAGGGATCATAGAGACCCAGGCTCTGATCCTGATTCTGTCATTTGAGAGATGCTTAACTCTGAGTAAATTCTTTAACCTCTTCATGACTAACTTTCTTTACCTATAAAAATGGGGATTTTAATTATGCCCACCTCATGTGGTTGTTGACATCAAGAGAACGAAATAAAATAATGTATGTAAAGATATTAACATGGAAAATGCAAATAGATATTAGTTTATTGCCATTATTAAAATCACCATGACTAATATACACAAATGATCAAAATCTAGTTTTCAAGAAGTTGAAAACAGAATGCTTAACAGTTTGGAATTCTAACCCTTTTCCTCAGTTTCCTAAAGTATGAGCAAAATAAAAGTTGAACCCTTTTAAACTAACACGATATTGTAAATCAACTATACTTCAATAAAAGCAAAATTTTTTGAAGTTTAACCCTTTTAACTACCATATTATTAGTCCTTTGACACTGTATACAAAGCTCCTGGGTCCAGAAATGTGGTTGTCCTGCAGCTTTCTCTACTCTGGTGCCTCCGTTTCTCCTGTGGTTACAGAAGTTCATTCCCATAGGATATCAGCTCATGTTCTTCTGAGCAGTTTTTCCTTTTCCTTGAAGTATAGTAAAAAGAAAAATGGACTTTCCATGACTATCCTCCACCTGATTTTTTTCCAGGTCCCTTTCTCTCTTCACTTAGAAGCAAGAACATGCAACCCAATTTTGAATCGAAAATCTGAGAATACACATTAATCTCTAAATGCTGCTGTTTCTGCTGGTAGTGGAACTAACAGGCATTCAGTTCATTTACTCATGAAACTGCTTCTAATTTTTAAAAACTTTTTTCCTTCTTCCAGAGCTGATGTTTTAAAACACATTAAAACACCATAAATGGTGTTCGCATGTGTGTGTGTGTTTGTGTGTATGCATGTGAGTGCATTAGTGTATATTGGGTATTTCCTACAGGTCTACTTTGAGACAGCACTTTAAGGTTTTTTTGTTGTTGTTGTTGTTTTTAAGACATTTAAGTAGTTCCAGCTGTTTAAGATTCAGAGATGCAGGGATACCTTTCCATTTTAGGTGACCTTCAAATAAAGTTTGCTAATGGATAAAATTTGTCATCACCATCCACAGGAGTTGTTAACAGACTAGCCATGTGTGTCCTGTGTAATGGACAAATCAGCACCAAATTAAACTGTCTTTATTACTGTGGGCTAATTATGTAGGAACAGAGATGGATTTACTATGCAAATATCTTTGGCATGTGAAGGCCAGATAGCATGGTACAGGCAAAAATTTCTCAGTACATGGAATAAAGACAATGGGTGGGAGATTGTATTATCACATGATATATGGTAGTCAAGAGTGCCAAGCTCAAAACAACTCTTCCATAGCAATTATTACAATGGTCACATTGAAAATGTCATTTCAGTACAAAGTTGTCCATCAAAACCTTGCACTTGTGAAACAAAAGAACTTAAAATTTGTAGGGAAACACAAAAGACCCCAAATAGCCAAAACAATCTTGAGAAAGAACAGAGGTGGAGGAATCATGCGCCCTGACTTCAGACTATACTAAAAAGCGACAGTAATCAAAACAGTATGGTACTGGCACAGAAACAGACACATAGGTCAATGGAACAGGATAGAAAGCCCAGAAATAAACCCATGCACTTATGGTCAATTAATATACAATCAAGGAGGCAAGAATATACAATGGAGAAAAGCCAGTCTCGTCAATAAGTGGTTCTGGGAAAACTGAACAGCTACATGTAAAAGAATGAAATTAGAACATTCTCTAACACTACATACAAAAATAAACTCAAAATGGATTAAAGACTTAAATGTAAGAGCATATACTATAAAACTCCTAGAGGAAAATTTAGGCAAACACTCTTTGATATAAAAGGCAGCAATATTTTTTTGGATCTGTCTCCTAGAGTAATGGAAACAAAAGCAAAACTAAACAAATGGGACCTAATTAAACTTAAAAGCTTTTGCACAGCAAATGAAACCATAAACAAAATGAAAAGACAACCTATGGACTGTGAGAAAATATTTGCAAATGATGTGACTGACAAGGGATTAATCTCCAAAATATACAAACAGCTCATACAACTCAATGTCAAAAATACAACCCAATCAAAAAATGGGCAGATGACCTAAATAGACATTTCTCCAAAGAAGACATATAGATGGCCACCAGGCACATGAAAAGATGCTCAACATCGCTAATTATTAGAGAACTGCAAATCAAAACTACAATGAGTTACCACTTTACACCAGTCAGAATGACCATAATCAAAAAGTCTATAAATGATAAATGCTGAAGAGGGTGTGGAGGAAAAGGAACCCTCCTACACTACTGGTGGGAATGTAAATTAGTGCAACCACTAAGGAAAACAGTATGGAGTTTCCTTTAAAAACTAAAAATAGAGTTACCATATAATCCAGCAATTACACTCCTGGGCTTATATCCAGAGAATATTCTAATTCAAAAAGATACATGCACTCCAATGTTCAGAGCAGCACTATTTACAATAGCCAAGACATGGAAGCAACCTAAGTGTCCATCAACAGATGAATGGATAAAGAAGATGTGGTATATATATAAAATGGAATATTACTCAGCCATAAGAAAGAATGAAATAATGTCATTTGCAGTAACATGGATGGACCTAGAGATTATCTACTAAGTGAAGTAAGTCAGACAGAGAAAGACAAATACCATATGATATCACTTATATGTGGAATCTAAGAAAATGATACAAATGAACTTATTAACAAAACATAAACAGACCCACAGACATAGAATACAAACTTATGGTTAGAGAGGGGAAAGAGGTGGGGAGGGATAAATTAGGAATTTGTGATTAATAGATACACACTACTATATATAGAATAGATAACCAACAAGGACCTACTGTATAGCACAGGGAATTATATTCAATATCTTGTAATAACCCACAATGGAAAAGAATCTGAAAAAGAATACATATATATATATATATATATGTATATATATATCCCAAAACATTATAAATATATATGTATATATATATCCCAAAACATTATAAATCAACTATTCTTCAATAAAAATATAAAAAATAAAATCTTTATCACCTAAATCTTAAAAAAAAACCCTTGCACTTGAAATGATGCTTGATATTATTCATATTAACTGTTTTTTATTGAATTCTTGGCTGTATTTTTATTTAATTTGTAAATTAATTTTGGTTTTGCAATCATAAAAAAAACTGCAAGCATATAAAGTACTTATCTAGTTTTATATTTACATGTCTTTATGTAACATAATAAAAATAATTTAAATCAATATTGGGCCTCCAAAACATTTTTTCTTCTTATATGTCTTATAATATCACAGACATTGCTTAAGTTTGAGAAACACTGGTTAAAAGTGTCACTGAAAGAGGTAAAGAGGAAAATGTTTATGGATGAACATAGAACAGAACAGTGAATAAGGATATAGGCTTTAGTATCAGTTGTACTTACATTTCTGTTACAGTTCTACATTAAATAAATCATGGGTCTTTACTTTTCTAAATCTCTGTTTTTGCAAATTAAAATGAGAATGACAACAGGAATTATCTCATGCAGTTGCTATGATGACTCATTGAGATAACCTTTATAAAGAGCTTCACCCTTTGAGAAGCAGGATGGGGGTATAGTGAAGATTGTGAACTATGTAGAGAGACTTCTGGGCTCAGATCATGGCAATACCACTTGCTAACTGTATGGGAAGTTACTTGACCTCGTTGTACCTCAGTTTTCTCATCTGCAAAATGGGAATAATAAGAATGCCAACCTCATGGGGTTGCTATACAAAAAACTGAGTTATCGAGTTGCAAAGCACACAGGGCATGGCAATAGTGAGCACCCTATAGGTGTTTCCTATTACTATTAGCGCAGTGGTTTTTTTTGTTTTTTGTTTTGTTTTTTTTTTTTTTTTCGGTACGCAGGCCTCTCACCGTTGTGGCCTCTCCCGTTGTGGAGCACAGGCTCCAGACGCGCAGGCCAGCGACCATGGCTCACGGGCCCAGCCGCTCCGCGGCATGTGGGATCTTCCTGGACCGGGGGCATGAACCCGCGTCCCCTGCATCGGCAGGCGGACTCTCAACCACTGCGTCACCAGGGAAGCCCTAGCGCAGTGTTTGATGCATAGACCTCGATAAAGATTAGCTGATTTTAAGGCAGGTGTTAGCTTAGTTTGGGGACCAGACCAAAATCCATTCCACTTGGAGGGATTATGACTATGGTCTTATGAAATGATCATCTGGGCTAGAAAATTAGACATTAAAAGCAATCAAGGCTGAACTAGTGGACAATGGAATATACATGTGATTGATGAGTAGAAGGGTCCACAGACATTGAGAAGGTAAAAAATGGTGCTAAAGTCTGAGGTAGCTAGTGTAACTTGGAACGGAAAAGACTGTTCCAGCATGAACTTCAAATTTGTCCATAGTGGGGTATCTTGAAGGAGAAGTCACCTCAAGAAAAGGGAATCAAGAAAATCAGGTTTTAGAAAGAATCTCCGAGTCTCTGCTTTTCTGGTTGTCCCACTCCAGTTCATAGTGAGACAAGTCAATGCTTTTGGAGAGAAGAGTGCTAGTAGGAACAATTGCCAACAGACAAAAACCTATGTTAGAGAGAACTTTGAAAGTCACTGGAGCATGCCTTGATATTCATGTAGAAAAAGAACTGAAAGCAAGAACAATATATACTTTGGTAACTTGGGGACTTTAGGGGAAAACGATGATGCCCATATCTGGAGGCAAAGGCAGCAGATTTCTTAGAGAAGAACCACAGAAAAAGAGAGAACCAAGTATCACATCCTACCTGATTCAATTTTTTCATGAGTATATCTGAGATGCTACCTTGTGTTTCAGAACACCCTAGAGTAGATTTTCCTGGTGGTTGGCCTTCTGCATTGCAAGGAATTCCAAAGGTCAGATAACTCTTAGGGAGTATTTCCAGGAACTAAACAAGAAGAGTTCAATGAATAAATAAAGAAACAAATGGGTTTGTTTGGAGAGAGAATGTTACACCCCCCCCCATCTTCTAGACGAAAAAAGAAGTGCAAACTTTCCAGGTAAACCCTGCAACTAGAACAGTTTTGCTACCATTTAAAAGCTCTCTTAGTGGCTGTTGATCTGCCTTATCCTCAGAGACAGTGCCAGGGGAAGAGCTATAGTCCTACATCTTATGAGCAGACTGTAGACTCAATTATCATATTTGGTTTCTCCAAATCTTGCTGATTTAATTTTCTTTCAGATCTTTGGGATAATCTTCCTTCTACTCCTCCCACTGGACTTTATCTCCTGGAAAAAAATGAGGTTCTGAAACCTGCCATTGACAGAAAGCTAACAGAATTATATTAAACTGAAAGGTACAATTGACTGGGGAGTAAATTAGTTTCTGTTCATCACATTAACGACAGTTACAGTTAAATAAGTGTCAGAGCCTGGAATCAGAATATGAAGATCTGGGTTCTTCCTACTCTGAGTGAAAAAATTCTGGCGAGATTGATCTTTTGGGGAACTTGACTTTGTTTCTTTATAATTTTCACTTTTCTTTTTCTTTTTCCCAGAATGTTCGTTTCAGTTCTTATTGAGGGTGTTTTCCAGATAATTTCCTTCCCCTCCCCCTGGCAAATTGCTGTCATGAGTCACAGCAAATCTCTGAGGAGTAACTGCCAGTGGCTGATGGCCCCACCCTAGTTCATCTCTGACTGACAGATTCCCTTTACTCCCTGTAGACCAGCAAAGGCGAACAATGACTTGGGCCAAACATTCAGAACATTCTGAAAGCATTTCTTTCACTTAGACTCTGGTTAAGCCTGACAAATATGTGGGAACATTACATAGAGACCTGACATGTTTCATGTAGCTCCTTGCGGCAGTTGGCCCGTGGCCGTGGGAGAGGAGAGAAAGCTGGTCAACTGCCCATGAGGAAGTGGGTCCATAAATAGCTGGTTGAACTTCCAGGCTAAAAAGGCACCTTCTCTAAATAACGGCAAAAGCACTAACAAGCATTTACTCCTCAAGAGCATTTGGCATTTGTAAGAATCTCCCATGTCCTCGATGCAATTTAATCTTCAGAACAACTCCATGAGGTAAGCAGATCAGGCTTCATGAACCACCTTACAAAGCACTAAACTCAAGCCTAGGAAGGACTACCATTTTTTCCCCAAGATTACAGAAATTATAAAAACCAGAAGAATGTCTCAAGCTGAGGTCTTCTTGCTCTAAGGCAGTTGTCTTTTTACTAGTGCAGTGGTTTCCAAAATGTGGTCCCTGGACCAGCCATACCAGCATCATTTGGGAACATGTTAGAAATGCAAATTCTCAAGTCCCCTCAAAGACCCACTGAGTCAGATTCTGAGGGTGAGCCCAGCTATCTGTCTCAACAAGCTCTCCAAGTGTGTCAGCTGCCCTCTATAGTTTGAGAACTATGGCACTCAGGCCTGCGTCCTAAATGAGGCTGGAGATTTCTGACTCATCACAGGCTGTACATTCGGAAGGCTGAGGTAAATGTTGGATTTGTCAATTGACCTGACTTCCCTGTTAAAATACCAATATATTAACATTTTATGTAAATACTAAGGTATGAAGTAGCTGATCTTTGAAGGATTCAGAATCAAGTGACAGCATTATGTAATATAGAAACAACCAATAGATTTGGTTTCAAGTTCAAAATCTGAACTGCAATGTATAGCTGTCTGGAGTGTGTTTCTGAGAAGTTCTGGGGTCACACTGGGAAAGAGATCTGTGATGAATTTTCAGTATCTGCAGAGTCAAGGGAGTGGGGCCCACATATTTGTCACACTTAGTCTAAGGAAAGAGAGTATTAGTTGTGATATTCCAATTTCATCTCAGCCCTTACTTTTCTGGATGGGCATTGGCAAACCAACAGTAGTGAGTACACTTTGTACTTGTACGTGATCTTCTGATTTGTTCCAAGAGCTTTGTGAGGGGCAGAAGCAAGATTATTATTCTCATTTGACAGATGAGGAAAACTGAGACTAAAAACTGGAGATTTACCCAATGTCTTTTAATCAGTCTGCAGGTGTAAAATTCAAATTCTGTTCTGTGTTTTGAGTTCTTTGTACCAAAATTGATGCCTCCTTTCAGTTATATGTTTCAAAGTCCTTATTTGCCAATGGGATTATAATGCTTTTCCTATATATTTTATAGTAAGGTACTCATTGAAATATTCTGAAAATTAGAAGTGTCCATAAAATGGACATAAAATCAATATGATTTCACATACCTTTATAATTCAGTATTTTCTGTGTCAGCCACATGAGGCCTGGCAGCAGAGGTACTAAAGAAAAGTGAATGTTTTGATTAGATTCAAGCAATGATTCTTGAAAGAGGTGATTCTGCCTCCAGGGAGACATTTAGAAACGTCTGGGGATGTTTTTGGCTGTAACAACTCTGGCGGGGGAGTTGCTACTGGTACTTAAGGGATGCTGTAAACATTCTACAGGCCACAGAACAGCCTCAACAGCAAAGAATTATCTGACCCAAGATGTCAATCGTTCTGAGGGTTGAGAAACCTGGATTAAAATATATGAGAAGCACACTCTTTAACCAGAGCTTTATTGCCATTCAATGAACGAGAGATGGTCCGTGCTTCCTCCATAAACCGAGAAAGATTGCTATGTTCTTTTGCTTCTAAAACGTGGTGTTCTCTATTTTCAGTCAGTGATATACTCCCCAGGGCTTCTGATGCTGAGATCTCAACTCCATCACTTAGTGCCTGTGTGACTTGTATCTTAGTCTACTCGTGGGTCAAATAGGAATAATTGAAGCTACCTCCTAAAGCTATTGTGAAGATTAAATGACATGTACATAAAGCACTTAAAACTCTGGCTCATAAAAAAGAATGAAATTGGGTCATTTGTAGAGACCTAGAGACTGTCATACAGAGTGAAGTAAGTCAGAAAGAGAAAAACAGATATCGTATATTAACGCATACCTGTGGAATCTAGAAAAATGGTACAGATGAACTGGTTTGCAAGGCAGAAATAGAGACACAGATGTAGAGAACAAACGTATGGACACCAAGGGGGAAAAGAGGGTGGGTGGGAAGAATTGGGAGACTGGGATTGACATGTATACACTAATATGTACAAAATAGATAACTAATGAGAACCTGCTGTACAGCACAGGGAACTCCATTTCACTGTACAGTAGAAACTAACACAACATTGTAAAACAACTATACCCCAATTTAACAAATTTTAAAAATTAAAAAAAAAAAAAACCCTCTGGCTCATAGTAAAAGCTTAATAAATGTTAATAGACTTTTCTTAGAAAAAAGTTTTGGAATACAGTGCTGTCCCCATGCCTCCCTGTGCTCACTGTGGTTTCTCTCCATGAATATGAGGGTTGGTTATTAACATTTCATTTTTTAAAAGCTAAATATTAATTTTAAAAAATCACATCATATTAGCATTGAACAATTAACGACATTCAATAAATATCAGTGAGTGTTCAATTTAGCAAAATAAATACATTTTAAAATTTCATTTACTTAAAAAGAAAATCTACATGCAGAGCATATTTTCATAATTATCCAATCCTTAGTTCTTTCCCCTGTTGAAAAAAAAAAAAGAAACTGATAAATTCGCCATGTGGCGTTAATAAGGAAGGGAGAGAGGAAAGGAGTTGCCTTTCATGATCAGGAACAAATCATACCCTTTTCCTTTTACAATTGTCTTCCACTTCCAAAACTAGGAGGAACTGGAGAAAGCCAAGGTATCGTTGCCATTTAATCAGACTATGACACCTAAATCTGCTGTTTTTTGTTTGTTTTTGTTTTGTTTTTGTGGTACGCGGGCCTCTCACTGTTGTGGCCTCTCCCGTTGCGGAGCACAGGCTCTGGACGCGCAGGCTCAGCGGCCATGGCTCACGGGCCCAGCCGCTCCGCGGCATGTGGGATCTTCCCGGACCGGGGCACAAACCCGTGTCCCCTGCATCGGCAGGCGGACTCCCAACCACTGCGCCACCAGGGAAGCCCAAATCTGCTGTTTTTTCCTCACTCTCTCTTTTCTCCTGCTATTCCTCCAGTGGTGTGGCTATGAGATAAATGGGCTGCCTTCCGATCAGACTTGAGATGCGAGTGGCGCCATGGGGGTGGTCTTCTATCCTGACTTAGAATAAGGGTAGATGAAAATGTGCTTTTTAAAATATGGGCTTATATGAATATACATTTACCACTCTTTGATTTGAACATTAAATTCTTTGGGTTTTGATATTATTTCATTATACTCACGACTGACATCTGTTTCAAACATGTTTTCAAACTCTCTGTTGATTGGGTAATACTGAGAAAGAGTTTCCTAAACTATGTTTCGGCACATTTCCTCATTACCCTAATCCTTTATCTACGCTATCTGCACTTGAAAGAAGAAAGTGTGCCTCAAATCTGTCTGCCTCAAATGTGTCTGCTGATATTTTAAATAAATATTAGAAAATATTAAGCTTTGGATAGGGATGAAATGGAATGGTTAAGGGAGAAGGAATCACACGCTTCAGAGCAAACGTAATTACTAACCCTGTTTTACAGACCTGAGACCTCGGTCTCTTGATTTCTAACATAAAACTTGTTCTCATTCCTACACACTACTGGTAGGAATGGTAACGGGTCATTTAATGGGTCAATTGCTATTCAGACATTCACATTTTTATAATTGGTTTTGACAAATAAATGTGCCGTCAAAACCAGTAATATGGATGTCTACCTGCCTGCCGAGGGGCCAGGGAACACTGATATTTGGGTGAAAAAAATGCAGAAACTGCACAAGAAATTCACCAACTCTGTCATTTCAGACAAAACAGAATCAGAGATAGAAGATACAGAAAGGACTAGAATGGTCTCATACTTTTATACTTATAGTTATTTGCACATGTGTATAGGTGTGCAAACACACTGTGTACGTGCTTTACTGGGATTGCTTTATTGGGCTTTCTCATATGCAGTGGACTAGAAGGAATGGAGTTAGTCACCTCCTTGTCGACAAAGAATGATTTATGTTCTTTGGTTCCTTCTCAGATTTTGGTGTCTGAAGGTCTGTTCTTTGGAATTTCACACGAGAGAAACTTCAGTAAGGGTGGAGAAGGATCACATTTAGTCCATTTTTAAAGAGAAAAAAATCTCTCTTCTGCTCTTTTCTTAATCTCCTTCAGGTTTTGCTAAGTCTCTTTTCCTGTAACTTTGGGCAGAGATCAAACAGCCAAATTCTAGTGACAAGGATCAGAAGACTGTCCCTGCCTTTGAGCTGTCCAAACATCTGGATAATTGTATAAAACATGCTCACTTTTAACCATAAGGCCTCCACAGAAAGCCCTGGGGTGAGAAAACTTTCATCTAACACATGGACACTTCCTTTCCAGGAAGCTAATGGCTCAGGTTCACATTAGGTAACAGAACCACTCTGCATTATTACAACTGTCAAGGAAAGGAGAGGGCAGGAATAGAGACGCAGAGGTAGAGAACGGACATGTGGACACAGCGGGGAAGGGAGGGTGGGACGAACTGGGAGATTAGGATTGACATATATACACTACCATGTGTAAAATAGCTAGCTAGTGGAAACCCGCTCTAGAGCACAGGAAGCTCGGCTCGGTGCTCTGTGATGACTAGATGGGTGGGACTGGGGGGTGGGGGGTGGGAGGGAGGTCCAAGAGGGAGGGGATATATGTATACACGTAGCTGATTCACTTGGCTGTACAGCAGAAAGTAACACAACATTGTAAAGCAACCATACTCCAATTAAAAACAAAAGAAAAGCCAGCAGTTGGTCTGCACTTTACTGATCTTTGTCTGGAGACAGTGATTCTTGACTATTCAAAATCCTGATTTCCTACTCACAGAAACAACTGAAATTTGTCTGGACTATTTAGGTGATTGGTTGGAGAGTCTACACACAGTCAGAAGGCAGCAAGAATAAACACCTCCACCTGGACCCACTGTCACTCCCATTAAAATGTATCCAGCATGATCACAGCTAAGCATTTTACAAATATTACCTTGTTTAATATGACAACCCTATAAAATAGATAGTATTATTTACCCCATTTTATGTATGAGGAAAGTGAGACTCAAAGCAGTTAAATGACAGGTGACGTGTTACTACTGATTATATAACAGAACAGTTCCACCTAATATTGACACCCGAGATTTTCAAAACATCAGACCAACATAATCAACTCCAAGATACATATAAAAAGATGTTGTGTTTTATAATAAAGATCTCTCTTACTCTAAAATTTTACTTGATTCATTCACTTTTGTATTTTACGAATTTCTAATTATGTAACCTCTCGATAACAATATTCTGTCCAAACTAATCCCAATCCCATGTCTAAGTCCCAAACACTAGTCTCTACCTTCCTACCTGTCACTAAACTTTCTCTTTTTTGCTAATACCGCCACCCTAACACATTCCCATACTGGAAATTCTTGACTCATCCTTTTCTTTCACTAATTATCAGGTCCCATTCTCTCCAATTGTATCTCCCCTGCTTCCACCACCTAGTCAGGATCCAATCATTTCATACCTGAATTGCAATGCCAACACCACTTCTGGCCCATTTGACGCCAACCTGTCTTCCAATTTACCTGTGCTCCATTGGCAGGGCAGCTCTTAAATCTAAAACATTAAGTGATCTCTGAAAATGCTTTGTAAAATCCAAAGGCTAGAAAAGTTTTATCTGTGTTCTTTTGTGCTATGAGCTTCCTCTGCTCAAAAACCTCTAAAAGTTCCCTAAACTGTCAAGACCCATGCTAATTTATTCTTTTTTTTTTTTAAATAACACTTATTAGGCTTTCATTGAAATACAGAAAGTATTCAGAAGACACAAAAATGTCTCATAACATTTTTGACTTTGGGTAAATAAAAGCAATATGACATAATAGATAATATTTTAGGAACCTGAAATATGGCAAACAGTGTTTTAAACGCTTTAGGTGCATTTCTTCTTAATCCTTTTAACAAGCCTAAGAATAAGTACCCTTAGTATTCCTATTTTACAGTTGTGGAAACTGCAGCACAGAGAGATAGTTAAATCTTATTTGCACCACCTCAAACTCTGGCTGACTGGTATCAGAGGCTGCACTTTTAAAAACTGTACCATATATATGCATAGCTAGAAACATCAATCTGAACAGAAAGGTATAGGCAGAAAGGAAACATATTCTTTCTTCCCTAGAGCCTCTCTTCTCAAAGGAAATTGCTATTGACAGTTTCTTATATACGCTCCCAGAAAAAAATTATGCCCATTCCAATTTATAAATAACCTCTTATTTTTACACAAAATGAATCATAATATACACTTTTCTGTGCACTTTAACTTCCTTATGTAATAATATATCTTGTAAGTATTTTCAATGCATTATTTATTTTAATAGCCAAAGAGTGCTCCTTTGCATGTTCATACCAAAATTTAATAAGCCAGCGCTCCAGCAATGGTATATTGAATTCTCTAAGTTTTGCTACCATAAACAAAGTTACAGCGAGCATCTTTGAAATTAAAGGCAGTCGTACTTTTTACTGATATATTGGTAGGATAAGTTTAAAACAGTGGAACTAGTGGATCAAACATTATTATACATTTTAGATAGATATTGCCAAATTGCCCTCCCCAAAAAAGGGTATAACTATTTACACTACCAAAACTACTATAAGAGAAAGTCTGTTTTCCATACTCACATGTTAGCACTAGATTTTATCAGATGTTAATTTTACCCTACTGTGACAGGTTAATTTCTACTGACTTTTAAATTAGGTCTGTTGATGCCAACAGACCTCTATCCTCTCTCTCTCCACTGGCTCCAATATGACTTCATTTATTGGATCCTTGGGATGGCTCTTGTGATAGGCTGAATAATAACCCCCAAAGATATCTAAGTCCTCATCCTGGGAACCTATGAATGTTACCTTAAATGGCAAAAAAGATTTTGCAGAAATGATTAAAATTTAAGGATCTTGATATGGAAAGATTATCCTGGATTATCCTGGTGGGCCCTAAATGTAATCACAAACATCCTTATATGAGAGAGAAGCAGAGAGAGATTTGACTACACACGTAGGAGATACAATGAGGAAGGCAAGAAGCTGGAGTGACGTGTGAGGAATGCATGAGGAATGCAGGGAGCTTCTAGGAGCAGAAGAAAGCAATAAAATGGATCCTCTCCCAGAGCCTCCATCAAGGAGTAGCCCTGCCAACATCTTGACTGTAGCCTGGAGGAGCTGATTTCGGATTTCTGACCTCTAGAACTAAGAAAGAATAAATTTTTGCTGTTTGAAGCCACCAAGTTTGTAGTAATTTGTTACAGAAACCATACAAATCTAATAAAACCCTTGTTTTTCTTTGAACCAAATAAAATTCTTGAAAATTTAAGTGTTATGCCTTTCTTAAAATCTTTCCTAAATAGAGTAATAAAATTTCAGAAAGTGAGACTTCAAAAAGAGCTACTGATGTTCAAACCCCTTGATTTTGCAGATGTGAAAATGGAATCCACCCTTGGTTTTGTGACTCACGCACACCCTGTCCAGATTAGGATTTGGACTCCTGACTCCCAGCACAAAGACCTTTTTACTACACTTTTTTGCTTCCAAAGTGCCACTGATCCCCTCATTTCAATTTCATAAAATTTAGTGCCAAATTCTGGTAGATTCTCTTCTAGCACAAGAATAAAGTTATATTTTCATTAATTTCAAAATATATTTTAATTTCTCTTGAGAGTTTTTCTTTGACCTACATATTTTCTACAAGTGTTTTGTTTAATATTCAAGTATTTGGAGATTTCCAAGTCACTTTCTGTGATTGATATTTAGTTCAATTCCATCATTGTCTGAGAACATATATTATATAATTTCTATTTTTTTTAATTTGTTAAGGTGTGTTTTATGAACATGAATGTGGTCTATATTGGTGAATGTTCCATGTGAGCTTGAGAATAATGTGTGTTTTGTTATTGTTGGACGAAGTAGTCTATAGATGTCAACATTATCCACTTGACTGATGATACTGTTGAATTCTACTATGTCATTACCAATTTTATGAATGCTAAGTCTGTCCATTACTGACAGAATGGATGTTGAAATCTCCAACTACTATAGTGGATTGATTTATTTTTTTCTTGCCATTCCATCAGTTTTTTTTTTCTTTTTCTTTTTCTTTTTTTTTGCGGTACACGGGCCTCTCACTGTTGTGGCCTCTCCCATTGCAGAGCACAGGCTCCGGACACTCAGGCTCAGTGGCCATGGCCCACGGGCCCAGCCACTCCGTGGCATGTGGGATCCTTCCGGACCGGGGCACGAACCTGCATCCCCCGCATCGGCAGGTGGACTCCAAACCACTGCGCCACCAGGGAAGCCCCATCAGTTTTTGCCTAATGTACTTAGACACTGTTTCATTAGGCACATAAACATTAAAGACTGTTATGCCTTCTTGGAGAAGTGATTCCTTTAACACTATGTAATGACCCTCTTTGTCCCTGATCTTATTTTCTCTGAAGTTTGTTCTGTCTGAAATTAATACAGCATTTCCCACTTACTTTTGATTAGAGTTAACGTGGTATGTTTTTCTCCATTCCTTTATTTTTAATCTCCATGTATCTTTATATTTAAAGTGAGTTTCTTATAGGCAATATATAGTTGGGTCTTATTTTTTGATCCACTTTGACAATCTCTGTCTTTTAATTGGTGTATTTAAACCATTTTGAATAATTACTGACATAGTTGGATTAATATTTCCCATATTTGTTGCTGTTTTTTTTTTTTTTTTTTTGCGGTACGCGGGCCTGTTACTGTTGTGGCCTCTCCCGTTGAGGAGCACAGGCTCCGGACGCGCAGGCTCAGTGGCCATGGCTCACAGGCCCAGCCGCTCCGCGGCATGTGGGATCTTCCCAGACCAGGGCACGAACCCGTGTCCCCTGCATCGGCAGGCAGACTCTCAACCACTGCGCCACCAGGGAAGCCCCTGTTACTGTTTTTTATGTTATCCTTCTTCTTTATTCCTATTTTTGTCTTCCATTCTTTTCTGCCTTCTGTGATTTTAGTTGACCATTTTATATGATTCCATTTTCTTTCCTTTATTAGCATATCAATTATACTTCTTTTCATATATTTTTAAGTGATTGCCATAGAATTTGCAATACACATTACAACTAATCCAAGTCTGCTTTCAAATAACAGTATACAGTTTTAAGGGTAGTACAAGTACTTTATAATATCAAAACCAAATGTCTTCTTCCATTCCTTGGATCATTGCTATCATTTATTTTACTTACACCTGAGCTATAATCATTGAACATGTTGCTGCTCTAATATTCTGAACGAGATGGAATCTGATAGATCAAGGAAAAGAAAAATAAAAGTTTCTGTTTTCCCTTCACTTATCGTTTCTCTAGTGTCTTCCTTTCATTATGTAGATCCCAGTTTCTGACCTATGTTATATTCCTTCTCTCTTAAAGAATTTCTTTTAACATTTCTCACAAGACAAGTCTGTGGGCAAGAAAGCCCCCAAATTTTTGTTTGTCTCGGAAAGTCTATTTCTCCTTCACTTTGGCTGAGTAATTTCACAGGATGCAGAATTCTAGGTTGGTGGAGTTTTTCTCTCAACACTTAAGTATTTCACTCTACTCTCTTCTTGCTCTCGCGGTGTCTTAAAATATACCTGGAATTTGTCTTAAGCAGGTTTTTAAATTGAGGTCCATGAGATCTCATTTTATTAAGCAAGTCTGTAAGAGCCAAAGACTTACTATACTTTTAGTTGTTTATTATTATTATTGGCTGTGACATGCGGCTTGTGGGATCTTAGTTCCCCAACCAGGGATTGAACCAGGGCCTGGCAGTGAAAGCACTGAGTCCTAACCACTGGACCTGCCAGGGAATTCCTAGTTTATTATTGAATGTGTTAGAAAACCTATGTGCAATCCTAGAAATTGTCTTATTCAGTTCAGGCTACTATAACGAAGTATCATACACTAGGTGGCTTATTTCACACCATTTTGGAGGCTAAAAGTCTGAGATCAGGCAGGGTAACAGCACTGTCACATTCTAATGAGAACTGTCTCCTGGACTGCAGACTGCTGACTGTATTCTTACATGACAGAAAGAGAGCGAGTAAGCTCTCTGCCCTCTTCATTTAAGACACTAATCCTGCTCATGAGAACTCCACCCTCATGATCTAACGACAATCCAAAGTCCCCACCTTCAAATACCATCACACTGGAATTATGGTTTCAACATATTAATTTTTGGGGAGGGGGCACAAATAGTCCATTGCAGATATGTTAGGGCAATAGGTACCATGACTATGGGAAATTTAGGCAAGGCTACAGTTAAAGTGAGGCATAACTACTTTTTCCTCTATTTTATACTGACTGAGTTACTTTTTAAGATTATACAAGGTACAGCGTTTAAATTTAGTGGAATCTCCAAGTATGGCTATAATTTCAACCCCAGTACTGATTAAATCTATGAAGCTTTGTTAATTGGTCTATTTTAGCAAATGCTGAAGTTAACTTAGGATCTATGTTGTAGAAGAATAAAACCCAATTTTAATTTTTGCTATATAAAAATTTTGTCATCTATATAATATAATTATTACATATAATTTGTTTTATATAATCCTTATCGTATTTATTTTGGATTTTCAATTGAGTCAAATTATGTCCCTATGTGGCTCACACTAGCATGTTGGTGGTGGGGACAGTGAGAAGAGAACACATTTGGGGTATGCTCTGGAGAGAAAACCAACAGGATTTGTGAGTCAAGAATATCACAAGGTTTTCAGAGATAGCAGGGGGATAGAGAGAGTCACCCTCAACTGATATGGGGACCACTCAGGAGGAATAGGTTTGGAATGGAGAAAGAGAGTTCAGAGTGAGGCATGGAATAACCTACTGAATGTGGTACTGAATTTTCAGACTTGAACTATTTTGTGCCAAAGGTGGAGAAAGTAAGGGACACTAAGGCAGACAGGCAGAAAGGAAGGTGGGCAAGCAAAAAAAGTGAGGAAAAAAGGAAAGTAATTGTTTAAAATTTTGTTAGATGATTTGTGAATAAAGTAGAAAAATAAACAAGATCTAAGAAACCACGTGTCTCTAAACCTTAGTTTGAAACTGTATGGTAGCTGATGTTTTAGCCTGTATCACCTTATAATAACAAAGGATATCACAGATCTTGCCCCACAAGATTAACACAACAGCTTCATAGTTTTAGGATCAGTTGATCCTATATCCTATGCTATAAAATCATTCCCTTTTTAAACGAATAACAATTTATTAAATGTGTCTATCTGCACTTAAAAATGCACTTTCCATATAGGAGTCTTCTTCCAATCTAGTCACAATATCTGATACACAGTTACATTCATCAACTCCTTCACTATCTCTACTTAGACTTACATGTTTTTAATCGACATTCCACAGACTGGGATGTAGGTCCAAAACAGGTTCTAAAATGAAAAGTGTTCCAGAGAAAATTAATTAAGAATTAGCCAAAGCAAACAATCATTCTGTGCAGCTGACCAAAACCAACAGCTGTGAGGAAAGAGTGCACAGCTAGATAAGTTTTAGCAACCTCTTTCTGCCTTCAAAAGACAAGTTGCCACCTACTTTAGCTGAAAGATTTATTTACCATTGTGAAATACAATGTCTCAACAGCAACCCTGTAGGCCAAGTTTTGGTTGAGATCCTAGGACCTGTCTTTTGCAATGGAAAAGCAAGGGGAAATTTAATTGTCTTTTGCAATTGTCTAGGATCTTGATTTTGCAATGGAAAAGCAGGGGGAAATTATAAAAGATGTGGTGACAGGGCCAGATAGAGGATCTAACTGTATCCTGATTCTATTGCTTCTCTAGAAGACTCTTCTCTGTTCCAGACAAGTCCACTGGGTTGTTATCATGTGCACATAATGCAGCAAGTCATACCTCCATGCTCTTCCTTTCATATCCCCCCAGCTTTGTGTTTATCTCCTTCAGAAAAGCTTTCCTTGTCAGTTTACCTCTTCCCATTAAGATTCCACATTTTCCCAGGGACTTCCCTGGTGGTCCAGTGGTTAAGACACCACCCTTCCAATTCAGGGGGTGTGGGGTCGATCCCTGGTTAGGGAACTAAGATCCCATATGCATGGCCAAGAAATTAAAAAAAAAAAATTCTCAGTACACTTTTCTAAAACCCTTTCTATTGGCCCAAACTGTACTAGAAAAAAAGGGATAAATAATGAATAGGACATTGTCCCAGTACTCAAAGCCCAGTGGGCACACAAAGGAGACAGTGTTCTTTTCTACCTGGAACACTGAGATTTTAAAAAGGCTTCATGCTGGAGGTGATGCTTAGGTTTAGTAGATACTTAGATAGTAGATATTTACCAAGTGAATAAAACAAGAGAGACGACTAGAGCTAACATTTCCAAACACAATAACTCAGCAACTTAGGGCCTAACCCATAAGCAAAGGGGGAACCATTTAAAGGTTTAGAGTTAAGGAATCATACACTAGGATTTGGTGTTCAAAAATACCTCTCTGGGGGCTTCCCTGGTGGCACAGTGGTTGAGAGCCCGCCTGCCGATGCAGGGGACACGGGTTCGTGCCCCGGTCCGGGAAGATCCCACATGCCGTGGAGGAGCTGGGCCCGTGAGCCATGGCCGCTGAGCCTGCTCGTCCGGAGCCTGTGCTCCGCAACGGGAGAGGCCACAGCAGTGAGAGGCCCACGTACCACAAAAATAAATAAATAAATAAATAAATAAATAAATACCACTCTGAAGCAGTGTAGAGGGTGACCTGGAGAGAGTCAAGACTGCTGGTAAGGAGAGTTAAGAGATAATTACCATATTTCAGGGGGTAATAAATGCAGTGCTGAGGCAGTCATTCTGGAAAGAGGTAAGAGAATGTTAAGAAGTGCTTAGCCTCCAGCTAGATGTCAGAACTAAAATTGAGACTTATTTGAAATGACTCCTGTTTTGAGTGAATGGATAAATGGTTATGGGAGCTCAGGAGATAATACACACTTCACAGGAAAGATATGAGTTCATGTTGGGATAAATACTTTAAAAATCTATACTGAGTGCCTACTGCAGGCCAGACACTCATTTAAGCAATGTGTCTGCTCCGTGAGAGCTGGGGCTCCGTGAGAAACGAAACTGCCGATAAATACATAAACAGGATCATGTTCGATAGTGAAATCCTGATGTGGCCATCACATCCCTGTGGAAATGCTCAGTAAGCATGCATCTATGTAGGGCAGCCAGGGAGTCATGAGTAAGACCTTGGCCAGAGTTACATGTCTGTGAGTCAGCATCAGTTCACAAGTGGCCACTGATGTGATTGAAGTGAATGAGATTTCCCAGGAAAGAGACAGAGTGAGAGCATAGAGGTTTGGGGAGCAGCAACATGTGAACAACTGATAATAGTATACTGTGGAAATGTCAGCACTTATGCAGAGCCATGCAGAAATTGCTATGCAGATTATGAGAAAAGAGTTATTGACTGAGCCTTCATTAGTCAGTGGAGTCTCTATCAGAGAGGAAGTGGCACAGATGAGCAGAATTCTTCTGGGCATTCATGAAGGTAAAGAGAATTCTGGCAGAAGGATCCACATGCCCAAGGAGCTAGAGGGCGTCGTAGAGAAAGGGGCAGTGCGGAGGGACATGGAGGTCTTCAGGATGGTAGGCATATATGGTGCAGGAGTGACCGTGTGGCAGGAGATGGAGCTGAAATCACAGGAGAGCCAGCTAGAGCCAGGTCAGACCCACGTCTACAAGCCTCTCTGCATAAACGTCACTTAAGCGCTGTGCTTTGTGCTAATGTGTCTTTGTGTTTGTTACCCGTCTTTATACTTTTTTCTTTGTCTTTTTCTTTTTTAATCTTGCCTTTCTGGTTATGTTATTTTTGAGCAGAGATCTTTGCTTCCTTTTTTATTCCTCATTCCCTTTTCCCTCATGCCTTACATCATCCTCTTCCTCAGTTTGATTTCAGAGGCTTATTTTAAAAAATAATTTAAAGGCAATATTACTTCTCAGATTTGAAGAGTCTCATAGACTTGGCATTCCTATCACAAATGCCCAAAGATGAGTAGATGATTTTTGTGGGATTTGGTGTGTGATTCATTTAGATAAAGAACAATTTTTTTGGCTAAGCAGTCAAACAGGAAAATTTCTGATGGTCAGAAGCCTTAGCTTTAACTTATTTTCTAACTCAGGACAAGATGAATAGCAAATGTAGAGATGTAATGAAAGGCAGTGACATTTAAGAGTTGAATTTGGCTAGCAATCTGATCCAGAATTATGAGTGTGTGTGTGTGTGTGTGTGTGCGCACGCGTGCCTGTGAGACATGTATGTGTGTGTATTTCATTATGAGACTGACATGTTCAGAGGGTGATACAGATGGGAACCCCACCTCCACAGAAATAGAGAGCAAACTTTTCACATTTAAACCTCTAATCGTTACTCCAGAAAAGGCTGGGAGAGACTGGTAAGTTTTACTTCATAAAGCAATTATCATAACTTTGGCACAGACAGTTCAGAAACAATGTAAAATACAGCCATGAAGCTGGAATTGTTAGTATTACCTACAAAGACATCTTCATGCTTTACCAGTGTCAACAGCAGCTACAGTTTCCTAATAATGCTCTACTCTGGATCTTCATCAAGCCCTTCCCCTTTCATCACCCTGCCTTGCCATTTCCTCATACATGGAAAAAGAGACATTGGCAAATTTTCACAGTTTTGTAATTTTGTGCCAATATTTCAACTCCTCCACCATCCTGCTAAACAGAATGTCACCCCTGCTGAGTAGCTGAATATCCCCTCCCTGTTGTCTACTCTTTCCTACTTTTCTTTCCATAAATGTCTTAATATTTCATTATTCAGGAAACTATCTAGTTCAAGGCAATATTTTACAGATAAGGAAATTGAGACCCAAACAGATGAAAGGAATGACTCAAAGTCACAGAGCCAGTTTGTAGCAGAACTGGATAGAAGCAAGTAGCCTCATTCGAGGGCATTTCTCTTTCTGTTGCTTCATTCCTCCTCCAGCAAGAGAAGGAATTCAGGGCTCTATGTGACACTGTTTGCAAATAAGACTAGTTTACATATCCTTTTGTGGATATTGTCTTTTCTTTCACAGCCCCATCCTTTCATACCTCCTCTTTTTTCTTCCCATTTAAAATTACTGCATCAGGGCACACGGGTTCGATCCCTGGTCCGGGAAGATCCCACATGCCGCGGAGCAACTAAGCCCGTGAGCCACAACTACTGAGCCCACGTGCCACAACTACTGAAGCCCACGTGCCTAGAGCCCATGCTCCACAACAAGAGAAGCCCCCATAATGAGAAGCCCGCACAACACAACGAAGAGTATCCTCCCCCTCGCCCCAAATAGAGAAAGCCCACGCGCAGAAACGAAGACCCAATGCAGCCAAAAATAAATAAAGTAAAAATTTTAAAAAACATAAATAAAATAAAATAAAGTTACTGCATCAATAATTCTAAGGTTATGAATATTTCAGGGAGCCCAGATAATTAAGATTCAAGGTGGTTAGGCAGATGCGGGGTGGTAAATATAGTAGGGGGTTGTGAAGAGGAAAGAGATTTGAACATGCCAACTTTCCCACCTGGAAGTTGTTATTACAGATGAGAAGATTCTCCTCTGAGGCAGAAAGTGGCCTGGGAATGGGGGAGGGAGAAGAGGGGAAAAGATGTCAGATTATTACTGATTTCAGTTTTCTTTTCCAGGGACATTTGCACTTAGAAAACGTTAGTAGTTAGTAGGGCACACATAGAATCTTTTCCCTTTACTCTGGTGTAAAACAAGCCAAAGACAGATGCATGGAAGTGTACTGATCAGTGCTTGTCTTCTGTTGGCTCGGCCAACTCCCTCTGGACACTTTCCCCTTTGCAACTGAGAAAGATGCCAAATGTATGTTTCCCTGAATGCTAAAAAGGAGCAATTCGTACAATGTCTCTCTTAGGTTAAAACTATCCACTCTGTGCCATGAACAGTAAGGAGAAAATGTCCTGGAAATTAGTGGCAGACTGCAGGAGAACGACATATCTCCTGGGACCTCTTCCTTACTATGGAGAAACTGCAAGAACTCTGCAATAGACAAGAAACCTATTACTGCAATTCTACCATTTCAGCTTTACAGCATCATTGCTGAGGCGATGGTTTGGGATGACCATCTCCACAGAATAAGAAGACCTTCTGTTCCAATCTCCCCTGTGGACCTTCCCCACATCATCATTCCCCTGCGATGTTATCTTGCTGAATTTAGCATACCTCAAAGAGTTCGAGGGACAGGAAATTCACTCCATACTGAAGCAGTTCACAACACTTAGTGACATTTTTGAATGTTAAAAGTTCTCCTTTTTATGGCTGAGTAATATTCCATTGTATATATGTGCCACATCTTCTTTATCCATTCATCCGATGATGGACACTTAGGTTGCTTCCACGTCCTGGCTATTGTAAAAAAGAAACGAAATTGAGTTATTTGTAGTGAGGTGGATGGACCTAGAGTCTGTCATGCATAGTGAAGTAAGTCAGAAAGAGAAAAGCAAATACCATATGCTAACACATATATACAGAATCTAAGAAAAAAAAAAAAAAAAGGTCATGAAGAACCTAGGGGTAAAACGGGAACAAAGACACAGACCTACTAGAGAATGGACTTGAGGATATGGGGAGGGGGAAGGGTAAGCTGTGACAAACTGAGAGAGTGGCATGGACATATATACACTACCAAATGTAAAATAGATAGCTAGTGGGAAGCAGCCGCATAGCACAGGGAGATCAGCTCAGTGGTTTGTGACCGCCTGGAGGGATGGGATAGGGAGGGTAGGAGGGAGGGAGACGCAAGAGGGAAGAGATATGGGAACATATGTATATGTATAACTGATTCACTTTGTTATAAAGCAGAAACTAACACACTATTGTAAAGCAATTATAAAGATGTTAAAAAAAAAATTCTCCTATAGAGGTTTAGCCAAAATCCTCTCTGTAGATTCTACTCGCTGTTCTTTCTTCTTCATAGGGACATTTCTTTTCTGGAACTTGGAGCCCCTGTGTTAAGGAATGAGAAATATGGAAGATCTGCTATGATGTACGTTTTTTAAATTGTAAGTAAACCCTCAAACAATAATAAAAGTGAGAACAGTATTTAACTTTCTTTGGAAGTCATTTAATAATGTCATTTGAAGGTCATATATTATAAAGCTCTGTAATAAAAGAAAATTTTTTTTGGAAATTCTAATCTTTCCAAGAGGCTTCCTGAATTCTAAATATCTGGTGTATGGCTTCTCACTTAAAATTTTAAAGGAGAATGAAGATCCTTCTTCCTCCAGAGCATATTCTGTTTTAACCCCTGTGCCTACCATCCATTCCTATAAAGATGTATAGTCCTAGTAATTTGGGGGTTATGAAGCTGTTGCCAAAATGCTGTATCTCTTTCTTGCATGGTCCACAGGCTATTTGTACCAAATAAATAAGGCAGCTCTTTTTAAGTTTTAAAAGCAGCTTTATTGGGCTTCCCTGGTGGCGCAGTGGTTGAGAGTCCGCCTGCTGATGCAGGGGACGCGGGTTCGTGCCCCGGTCCGGGAAGATCCCAAGTGCCGCGGAGCGGCTGAGCCCGTGAGACATGGCCGCTGAGCCTGCGCGTCCGGAGCCTGTGCTCCGCAACGGGAGAGGCCACAACGGTGAGAGGCCTGCGTACCGCAAGAAAAAAAAAAAAAGCAGCTTTATTGACATACAATAATTTGCACAAAGTTAAAGTGTACAATTTGATAAATTTTGACATGCATACGTCCATGAAACCATCAGCATAATTAAGATAGTTTCCTCACGTCCCTTTGTACTCCCTCCTTCCTGATCACCACTCTCTGCCTTTGTCACTATATATTGGTTTTCATTTTGTAGAATTCTACATAAATGAAATCATACTATATGCACTCTTTTTTTTTTTTTTTAGGGGTGGAGGTTCTGGCTTCTTTAATTCAAAATGAATGTTGTAGGATTCATCCATGTTGTTGCTTGTATCAATAGTTTATTCCTTTTTATTGCTAAGTAGTATTTTATTGGGTGAATATATCATTCACCTTTTAGTGAACACTTGGGTTGTTTCCACTTTGGGGCTATTACAGGTAAAGCTGCAATCAATATTTTGGTACAATCTTTGTATGGACATGTATTTTCATTTCTCCTTGGTAAATATCTAAGCATGGAATGACTAAGTAATATTGTAGTGTTATTACTCAATGACTGAATGTCAGTGAAGCTAAATCACAGTCAAGTTCAGTAGTAGCTCCACAATGCTCCATTGACTAAATTTTATGAGGCACTTAATGAAAAATTGTTGAATAAAAAAAATCAATTCACTTTTTCCAGACAACTTGCATCTCCTTTTCTTTATTCCAATCAAAAACTCAATCAAGTATTCATAACTGTTTATAAAGGAGACTCAAAGAAGTTAAGAAATTTCCCTTCCAACACAAAGCTTGTCAATTGCAAAGGTGAGCCTCAAAGCCACTTTAATATTTCTCTAGAACCTCTACCTCTTTCTCTCTCTCTCTCTCTGCCTTTTCCTATCCCCCTCTCTCCCTACCCACCTCTTTCCCTCTCAGCATGCCTTTTATGCTTCAGTGAGGTTTATGGAGGTGAGATTTTAGTCAGCCTTCAATAGGTGGGTGATATTCAAATAAGAGCAAAGAAGAAATGTCGAACGTGTGGAAATAGGAAATCATGAGATGTGTTTGGGAGACTCTAAACAGATTAGCCTGAAAAACAGTGAAGGTTTATATAGGGAAGTAGTGGACATTAAGGTGGGAGAAGCAAGCCCAGCTGTAAGAGTTGCCACTTTTTTCCTCTGAGAACAGCTATTGATTTCTGAGGAAGAGTGGGATATGATGAATTGAAGTGATCAAGTCAATAGTCTTGCTTGATAGAGGCAGGTTGATTGGTGAACTATCCGCCGAAATATCCTGATTATGTGGCAGTGAGAATTGGAAAATGAAGATGGCAAAAAGAGTGGAAAGGAAGGTGCTGGTGTAAAAAACACTCGAAGGAGAAATGGCTCACGTTTTGTAACTAATTAGGTACAATTAATTCTTTACTTTTTCTCTCATAACTTGCTCCTCTCTTGTGTGGAATGAACCCTGTTTAGTCCAAGGTTTAACCAGGGAAAGCCCATCAGCATAATTTTCTCAGTTAAGTAAAGAGAACGGATTGGTTTACTTGTTTGCCTTCATTAGTAGATTATTATTGTTAGCATAAAAGGATCTTCTCTGATGATTACAGCCTGGTATTTTTCTTTGGGTCATCCAAACAGAGATGTAAATATAGGATGGTTGAAAGATGAAACTGATCGTAAGCAACCTCAAACAGTTCCCTGCGAGATGCTGCCAAAAAATTCTCAGATTGATGCCTTTAACAGTTTCTTCTTTGCTCCTCAAAGAGCTACTCACCAAATTTCAGTTATTTGAGAATCCTCCATTGCTTGGTAGCAGTTATTTGAAGTTTAGCAACATGAGGTTCATGTTTAAAATGTGTGGTTCATGTTTAGCCTCCTTGGATTTTGGATGAAAAGGAGGATGTCAGAAAACACTAGTGCGTAAACAACCGAAACCCAGACTTTAAGGAAAAGATTACAAAACTGAAAGGGCTGTCAGGCTAGGAAAGTCTTAAGAAGAAGCTCTGGATAATGGTTTATAACATTATCTTTCCCTAAGGACCCAAGAAATGGAAAATATATTAGTTTTTCTATGAGTTGCATTTGGCAAAACACCATAAATGCACTTCGTTAAAAATATCTTGATGCCTCAGATTCACAGGCTGGGATATGTAACGCATATGTTTAGGGGCTAATGAGGCCTTCTTTATGTGGGAATGATCCCTGGGAGACCCCATGAGAAAGATACAGAAACAGACTTTCCTGATTCCTTACATAGGCCTTAAAAATCCAATGAAAGAGTCATTCAACTGCCATGATGTTGGTTTCTGTTTGCTACTTTCTTCCCTCCTCTATCCTCATTTCCCCCCTTTAAGTGAAGGGAAACGTCTCCTGTATCAGCCTGGAATTATGCAGTCATAGGTGTACGTGGTTTCCATACCCCAGTACGATCTTTGAGGCTGTAGCGCTGGGTCTGTGCCACAGGTGGAATGAGTATGGTCTGAAGAGAGCCTGGGTGGGGAAAGAATAGTCACTGAGTAGCTTTCAGGTCAGAGACCATGAGTTAAATGCTGTTACACAATCAAGCTCTTATTTTCACAGCAAACCTAGGAAAAGGGCACAGTGGGACTTGTCAAAGCTCTCCCAGCTGACACGTGGAAGAATTGAAGTTTGGAGCAAGCAGATTGGTTCCCCGTAGCAGAAGCTGTTGGTACCCATCTGTATCCCTGCTTCTGTGAGCAAGCCAGCTACTGCCCCGTCTGAGAACTTTCCATAGCAGCACCCTGGTAAGCTAGGAGTCCTAGAGAACACCCTCCCCACACACACAAAGCAGACAGCGGATGATGGATGACGGCAGGCAGTGTATATATACTCTAACTCCAATATCTTCTGGGTGGGAAATCTCTGAGGCTCATATATTACGGACCCTCAGAGGTCTCCGGTGGTATAAAACTCCTGCTATTTATGCTGGTAACCGGCTTCCTGAACACTTTATCAACTGACTTCCTTGTCTTGTTTCCCCACCTCACTATGAGTATATTTCTTGCAATCACCTCTCACAGAAGTTGCTTCAGGCACGGTACCTTTCTGGGGAAACCCAAACTAGAAAACACTTCAAAGCTGAACTTATTTCCAAAGGCACGTGGAAGGGAACCTGTTAGACATGTTCACGTGTGTGGCCCTGCAGTGCCCTTTCTTCATCTTTCTTCCTCCTTCTGGACTTCTCAGTCTCCTTTCTTCAGATGCCCCCTTCCTCCTTTTGCTCCTTCATTAACCATACCCTGACTTTTCTCAGCGAGGCACTCGGGAGTTTCCAATCCCATCAAAGCAATTCAACCTCAGACATGAATGATTGACAGCCTTTCACTCTGTCCAATAAATTTGTATTTCAAAATCACCTGTCTTTTATCCAGATGAATCTCTAATGAGAGCTGGATCAGGCATTCAATAGAAATGAAGAACTTCAGGCTTTTGGGTATACAGCAGTCAAAGAAACTGAAGGAAAACGTGGGAATGACTTGAAGAAGCTGGGCAAGACATGACTAGGGACATAACATGAGCTGGGCTTTGCAAGACAAATAGGACTGAAACAGGTTGCAAAGAGAAGGCAGGGTGTTTATCAGAAGGCCTCTATTTTCTTCTAAAGAGTTTTGAAGATAGCACAGAAAGTTCTGGAAAGCCCTTCACCCAGCTTCCTCAGATGTCACTATCTTGTATTTCCACAGTACATTTACCAAAACTAAGAAATTAATAATGGCATAATACCATTAACTAAACTATAGACTATTCAGATTTCAACAGTTTTTTTCCAATAATTTCTCTGCATCTATTCCAGGATACAACCCAGGACACCACGTTGCATTTAATCATCGTGTCTCCTGAGTCCACTTCCGGCTGTGGCAACTATTCCATCTTTTAGGAAGACCATTTAACTTTCACAATCCAAGCTATTATAGGTAGTTACATATTATGAAACCCATTTTATAGATAAGAAAACTGGGGTTTAGAAATAAGAATTGTTGAGGGTCACACATCGCTAGAACTAGGACTAACCCATGTCTGACTGCTCAACCACGCTACATTTCTATATTTTCTTCTCTCTATTTTCACTCTTTCCCAACCCCTCTCTTCTATCATGTCTCTCCTGATCTTTTCCTCTGTATGCTCATTTTCTCCCCCTCTAGGGCTTTCCCTACTATGTGTAAGACAGGAAGGCGAGGCAGAAGATGAAATAACATCTTCTAGTTTATCACCTCTATGACTTAGCATAAGGCCAACCTTATAAACCCTGGATAAAAAAGACTGTTGGAAGTGGGCAGGAGCTTTATTTCTTATTGCAGCTAAAAGAAGGACATTTTCTCAGGCCAGATGACTTTTAATCGTGAAGAGTTCTCTTTCACCATTGATCACATATCTCCTTTTCCCCTCATGCTCTTGTGCTTTTATTAATTTTGACCCAGAGTTTTCTTTCTCAAGGTGGTTGAAAACCAAGGAATTGCTGCTCCCCACCTGGAGTGTTAGACTGTAACAATGTCCTGGAGCAGGATGGCACATTTCCAAGATGTCGATAGGCAGCCAAGGCATTAAAAGGCTTTGTATCATGGGAGGATATAAATCATGCTTCACACCTGGCCCTGTCTATTAGGCGTTATTTGCAAAGCACTCTGCTTACCCCAGCATTCTGTAGTTAATAGCACTTTCCTTCCTGGAACAAATTTCCCCTAAAGCGGACACTGTAGAGGGTTACCATGAGTTTTATTTACGAATGGAGCTCAGAGACAGAGCCTGATCCAAGGGACAAATGCTGAAAAGGCTATTAGCACAATGCCAGATGAACTTCGGGACCTCCACCCCGCACACCTCCAAAGAACACTTGTTAGAAGCTACAGGGAGTCTATGCAACTGGAAAGCAGGCACTATCTCAGCATGGGGGAGAGATGACATCATTTTTTGTGCCTGAGTCTTCTTCTTCCTCTTTTCCATGCTCTCCTCCCCAGACTGTGATAGACCAGATGCTGATAGAACAATAGGAGAGGTAGACTCTCAAAGAGGATTATAAAGTATGTGAGGGCAGGGAGGTAAGTGTGAGCTGGGGAACAGTGGTGATGAGAAGAAGCAGACCGTCCATTGAGAATTAGTCCTTAGGACAAATCCAGCTAAATCCCTTCATTGAGAGAAGAGAAAACTGAGGTCCTCAGGGGGCCCTGACTCGTACAAAGGCAACCACTCACCAGGAGCAGGGTCAGAACTGGAACCAGGGGCGTTCTGCGGAATTGATTGCTCCCTTCTAGAAATTGTGTTACTTTCGTATTCAAGAGGTCAAGTCTAATTCCAGTTCAGTCCAGTGAGATCTAAAATTGGGCACTTACCAGAATCTAGCAGATAAGTATGGCATGAGATTGGGCATTTTTCATAATATTAGTACCTTATATTCTTCACAAGTTACGGCATGCATTTGTATCCTTATGTAGCAGAAAGGTTAAATGTTTTACCCCTGGTTATACCAATAGTTAATATGACCAGGTCTTGTGAATCGAAGCAAAGTGCTTATATCACGAAAATATTGTCTCACTAATGTACCATTAGTGTATTATTACCTACAAGCTCCACGAGGGAAATAAGGATGTCTGTTTGGGTCACTGTTGTTTCTCTAATGTCAAAAACTATTATTGTAGCCCCCATAGCACTGTTCTTTGTAGATCACATCATGGTACCACTTCCACATGGTTTGTGTGCCTATTTAAGCAACGTTTAACTCCCTCAGTACATGTTAAGTGTCTTGAGTCCATGGATTAAATTTTTTTCTTCTTTGTATTTCTGGCTCATAGCAGTATGTTTGATCCATTGTATGCACACAATGTAATTTGGTGAATGGTACTATCAAAAAAAATTAAATTTCAAGACAGAAGGCCTATGTTTTAAATCCAGCTTTAACAATAATTATAAGCTCTTGGGCCAGAAAGTATCTCAAGGTTCAGTTTTTTCATCTGTAAAATCACAATAGCAACAGCCAATCAACAAATATTTTCCAGCACCAATTTCTGTGGGTTTCTGTGGCCGAGGTCTTATGTTATGAGCTAGAGACACTGCTTCAAAAAAACAGAACCTACCCTTAGACTCAAGGAACTTATTCTACCCCAAACCTTCCCTTTTCTTGCAGGATGGTTGTGAAGATCAAATGAGATCATTCGTTATTATTCATTTAAAAAAATATTGAATGAGCACTCACTATGACCTGGGCATTGTTCTATGCACTGGGGATCTGTAGTAAGGAACACAACCAAGTCTCTTTCCTCAGGGGACTTACATTTTAATGGGAGTGGCAAGAAAGCCAGCAAGTAAATAAATAAGTAAACTAGAAAACAAATTGTAGTAGATTAAATATGGCCACAATTCATTGTCGTTCCTCCCTTCAAGAGGTAGGATTCCTTTCTCACCCCTTGTGACTTGTTAATATCATACAGCATGAGTTCTGTCGGAGTTTGAGAGCCTTGACCTCAAGGAGCCTCGCCCCTTCCATCTCACTCTCTTGGAACAGTGCCCTGAGTCAGCCATAAACCTCCCGGAGGATGGGTGGCCACATGGAGGAGAACTAATATACCTACCTGACAGCCAGTATCAAATGCCGGATATGTTAGTGAGGCCATCTTCAGTGGACACCCCCAAATCAGTGTAGCTGCGTGAATGAGCACAGGCAAACCAACCAAATCAAGAGAAACAACAAATCTTTGTTGCTTTAAGTCACTAATTTTGGAGTGGTCTGTTACGTAGCAAGGGTTAACTACATAACAAAACAGAGTGAGGATCCCTGGGAGTCCCAGGAAAAGTGAGGGAGATTTGCCATTTTATACAGATGGTTAGATGAGTCCCACAAAGAAGAGCTTTCTGGGGGCATGGGGGAGGGATAAACTGGGAGATGAGGATTGACATACACACACTACTATATATAAAATAGATAACTAATAAGGACCTACTGTATAGCACAGGGAGCTCTAACCAGCACTCTGTAATGGTCTATATAGGAAAAGTATCAAAAAAGAGTGCATATATGTATATGTATAACAGATTCACTTTGCTGTACACCTGAAACTAACAAAAACATTGTAAATCAAATATACTCCAAAAAAAATTTTTTTAAAAAAAGAAGAGCTTTCTGAGCAAAGGGAAAGACAGAGGCAAGAGCTTGGGTACATGAGAGATGAACGGCAAGGATGCCCATGTGTCTGTGATAAAGAGAGAGAGTAATAATGTCAGATTGGTCCAGAGAGTGGGGGCCAGAATGTGAAGGACCCTGCAGACCATTGGAAGGACTTTGACATTTATCTGACTTTTTTGTGTATCTCAGTCTCAAACCTATAGAAAAACCACATGAGGTAAGAAAGACCCAGAGCCAGAATTACCCAATAATTCCCTGTCTTTCATATTATTCTGTAGTGGTGTGACTGTATATTGGTTATTCAGGGGAGGGTTTTTTTGCACTTCAAATGATCAAATATTTTGTTTTCATTAGCTCCACAGTGCAGTTGGCTTAATGTTCCACCTTTGATTTAAAAAGTAAATCAATAAATAAATCTTGTAATTGAAGGGCATTTGGCTCAAGTGCATGTTTTTCATTTGCACTGAGATAATCCAAGGAGGACTTCTTAATAATCAGTTATAGCCAAAAAATTCTGCCTTCTGTATTTTTTTAGAATAAGAAGTGGTGTCTCTTATTCAAGCCAATGATCTAAAATTTCTTTCCTTAAACTTGCGTGTGTGACTTTTGTGTGGGCTCTCCATTTTGTGGACAAATAGTCCTGTCCACAAAGGGCAATGTGAAATTAAACCAACCATGTGGATATGTGAAACACCCTTCAGGAAACCTGATAATAAAATTCTATCTCTAAGGAATTAGAGGCAGACAAATGGAATCATATAAACATTCTCGGAGGATGAGTAAAGGAGATGTTTCCATTTCCACCCTTGGTGACAATGCCCAAGTTAAACTGAAGCTGGGTCAAAATATTCCAGGAAAGCTAGGAATAAATATTTCAAGGCCCATTTTTCCCCTGACTTGTATTAAGTACGCTAGCCCCTTAGTGAGGACATTTATTTAACCAAATTTTGACTACCAAGCCAAAATAAGGAGGATTTCAATGAAGTTGTAGTGGATGCTTCCCAATAATAAGCAAGAAATTCATTTTCTGATTCCAGTTTAAGAGGTTTGATGTTTATCATTTAGGGCAGTGCTAAAACAATTATAATGTTAAAATTAGCTTGTTCATCCTTTGCTAAGTGATCAGACAGCTTCCATGAATGGAATCATCAGACTCTAACTAAGGTGAACCTCAGGTCCTCAAAATTGAGACACAACTATAGGATGATAAAGCCTGTTGAAGCATCCCAGCCCCGACTCTCCATCCATCATCAGCAGAGAGTTATTCCTATAGATTCCTAAATCCTCAATTAACCTAACCATTAAGCCCAAGGTCAACTTGGTATCTAAAATATATTCCTCCTTTTTTAAAAAAATATAAGTTATTTCCAAAAAGATACTTGAAATCAATGACTTCAAGTGACTTGAGCTGGATTCTATTTGACTTGTCGGTAATTTTTCTAGAATATTTTTAGCTTGATCATTTTTATTACATTAAAAGATAACTATCATTTGAGCATAAACGGGGAATCAAAAATAATTTCTGCTGTTCCTTAATATATTTTCCCCCAGAAGGCACTGTGAGAGGGATATAAATTATTCAGACTCCCAGTATATCAATCACAGAGGAGAACTTTCCTCTTCCTACTATAATTTCTCTGCTCTAGTCATTTATATGAACAGACACAATGACAGCAAAATTGAAGGTCAAAACAATTTTAATGAGAACTCCCTACTTTTAACAAAAGAATATCTAATTTCATGCTAGGGTTTTATTAATTGTTTATATAAATTGGCATAAGCTAATCTCAGCTAACATGTCAATGAATTAATTCCATCAGTCAACACAAGCTAGGTACTGAAAATATACACAGGAAGATAACATAGTCCTTGGCCTGGTGGAATTGTAATCAGATATGTTATGACATAGGTTAAAAAAAAAATGAAATTTTGGAGTCACATGAGAAATGAGAAAGGAAAGGACAGAATTCTGAGGAAGCATTATTTATGAAGAAACTAATGATAGGGTCATTTTCAGTTGGAGACTTTAAGGAAATTCCTCTGTTTATCCCCACTGTGGCCACTTAACACTGTACAATGGTGAAGAGTCTGGGCTAGAATTCAGAAACCCTGGGCAATAGCCTTGGCTGCACTGGGAACTGGCTCTTCGTCCTTGAGAAAAGTGGCTTGCTTTGCTTTGCTGCCTTTTCAAGTTGCTATGGAGGCCAAGTAAGAAACACAGTTTGAAGGCACAGCTCTTTCTCATTTTTGTTTCACTCCAGTCTCTCACTTCTTATTTTCCTGTGGGTGTGATTTTTATACTAGTTCTCTCACTGTGGATCAGGGGAAGAGTAGCTGTACTAGATCTCTACCTCCTTCCTTAGATTCCTAGGCTCACAGTCAGCACCCTGCACATCCTCCATCAGCTCTGTTGCCACACGTGACCACTATTGCTTATTCAAATGGTTGTTTTCACTGCTGGACGGTAAGTTCAGTCAAGGAATGAAATCATGTCTATCCTTATCCTTAGTGCCTGATCCACAGTAGACACCACAAAAGAATGTGTTGGCTGCCTGGCGGAATGGACAAATGGAATGAATGACAGAAGAGATTTTAAGGGTAATCACTGTTGGACACTGACTGTTCTCTGAGGGAAACCACCTATGCTGTGGCAGGAGACAGCCCCTCATTCTTTTCTGAGGCACTTTAAGTTTAAATGGCTGATTGGGGCTGGGGAAAAGTGTGAAGGTCCAGGAGAGAAAGAAACAGTCGGTCATTTCTGTGCCAAGTACTGCATTCATAACTACGTGCAACCTCTACAGAAACCCAAGAGCTAGGTATCAGCTCATTTTTATGGATGAGAAAATTCAGGATCTGGGAAATTAAATAATTTGCACAAACTCACATAAAAACAATCTACAAGATTTGACACAAGGGCTGTGCTCTACACTCCCATTTCCCAAACTTTGCAACTATAAGACTCCAGTGGCCATTGTTTAAAAGACAACTGATGCTTAAATGCAGTATCATTTATCCCTTTTCCCGGGCCATAAAGGGGCCATAACGCATGCAATTATGTTGTAGCAGGTGTGGTTGATTGCCTCCCTAAAGCAAGTTATATACAATTTTTCTCTCCTATCTCTTTCTCTGTCTAGAATACAGCTAGAATAGGTAACTAATAAAACATTAAAGGCTGTGAGCATCCCTACAGAAATTGAATCTACTTAGCTTTGTTCAACCTGTGATTTCCAAACCGATTAGACTACAGAAGTTTTTAAATAATGAATTTACTAATATTTCAGAAGACACTAGTCCCTCCTAGAAACTTTTTTTTCAGATATCCATCAACACAATGCTTGATTAATGACAATGAAATTGTCTTTTAGGTTTGAATATCAAAACCTGAATTGTTTTTGCACAACATTGCATACAGAAAACCTTTGCTCATAGCAGGCAATTTTGACCCTGGCCAACACAGAGAGAGCAAAGGAAGATATGCATGACCTATAAGGTGTTTATTTTCATTCCTGTTCTGAACTCTATTTATCTGGAGAACAATAGTGGAGAAATTAAGAGGTCAGAGGCAGGAGCAAAACCTCTCCCAGACCCCTTGTCTTCTTACTGAACAAAGATGGGGCCACTGTCTTCCTTCAATCCCCCCACCACCCGTCTTCCCCTTCATGAGGGACTCATCATATTTAATCACCTTTTTGGTCAGTTCCTCAGGCAGATGCGTAGATGTCAGGGGGATGCCAACGGTTGCTATGGAAATGGCCTGTTTACGAGGCTCCTCCCTGGGGGTGGCTTACTGAAGTCTGATCCACCAAGTCGGCGGAGCTGTTTTACATGAATCAATAGTCAGAAACTTAGATCGTTGGTGCCAAGGTAGGATCTCTCCCTTATCTTCTCTCTATTCTGGACTTCTTACCTCGAAAGTGAGATGACACATATTATTACAGTTTGTTTTCCTCTGCGCACCAGCTTAGTCAAATCTATGATTAACAAGTTTAGCTAATACACTTTTATTTATGATCCACAGCTAAGCAAATAACTTCCTGCATTATAATTTTCACACACACCAGTTCACACTCCCAAGCAATACTTCTAGAGCATTCATTCCTGCACTGGAGTGGAGTCATTACAAAGTCTTATGGGTAAGAAAAAGTGGAGTGGGGACTTGGAAGGGGGAAATGTCTCTGTGAGTTCAGTCCCCAGAGGTGAAGGTCCATAACCACAGGAATCTCTCAGTTATAAACAGAAGACGGTTGTCATTTTATTTAGCTAACATGCAACCCCAAAATAACTGTAAACAGCTCTTTAATAGTTAAAAAAAGTTTCCAGTACTTCATCCAAAGACATGTTTCCCATCCTGTTCTCTCCCCACACTCATAAGGAAAAAAAACTACATCTTATGATCTATGAATTCCATGTAATTTAAACACTGATTAAAGCCATCCATCCGATTTTCAGTCATAAACTTAGTGTAAGTCACTTAGCTGCTTAAATGGGTAAAGTGGATTACTTCAATTTGAAATTCAGACGAATAATTGTTTGCAACCAGGCAAGCTCATCTATATTCATCTATATAATGTAACCCAAACCATTAATTTAAAAGAAAAAATATCTTATAATACAGTTTTTATCACTTTAGATACTCCCTTTATTATCACACTTTAGTTAGTGAGGTGGAGGTGAAGGGAGAAATATCACTAAACAAAACAACACATTTCTTTATGAACAAGGAATTAGCAAACATTTTCAATGGTGCTCTTTGCTTTTCTACAGAGCAATGGTGGGAAAGTTATAGTTCCTTTTTATTTTTTGGAATGGAATTTATATGTGATGAATCAGCCTATTACCAAGGTTTCATAGAAGTTTTGGATGGAATGCAGGGAAATTCTGATAGGATATGAGTTTTTCACTTACCAGTAGTGTTATTTTACTTTTCTGGCAAACCTAACCTCACTTATATAGAGACCTGCCAAATGCTACTCTTTTATGGGACTTAAGACAGTTACATCAATGCTTCAATGACTCCAACACCCTTGCACCTGTTTCACTGCATTTTTTATTTCTTCCAGTTGTGTTTAAACCACTAGCACAGATAGCTTGCTTCTTGGGCACTGTTCTGCAAACGGCCAAAAGCATAATCTTTTGAATATTTCAGTATAATTTTTTAATAATGGGAGATGATTATAACTGGGATATTTTACAGCATTTTTATGATTGATAACACCTCAAGTTCATGAGTTTATCATACCTTATTTTTGATGACTTCTTTATGGAAAATATTTTGCTGAGCTGAGAATATTCAAAGCAAAGCAGAAAAAATAAACCCATCAAATACCCTATTACTGAAAGGATGATAACAGATGTTTCTCATCCCCAGATAACTCTGGGGAGGCAAACTGAAGGGTTTCCCATGTTTCCCAGATGCTGCGTGATGTGTCTGGGTTCCCAGGATTCATCCAAATGAAGACGCACTGAGATTTGCAAATAGGAATTCCCCAGCGGAGAGACTCAGGGTAGGGAAACGGGGCTAACCAGGGAAAAAGGGTTTGCATCTGGAATTCTAAGACATCCATGGGTTGTCCTGTGTTTGAATTTAGGTCACTCTTTCTACATTTCAGAGAGTGCAGTAAAGAAGTCAGAAGAGTTCCATCAGCTGCTTTTAATTTTCTCTTTTCTGTTAAAACTTTTAAAAATTCTTAGAAATAATAGGAAAGGAAGAAAAAATAGCTGAGAGAACAAGGGGTGATATCCAAAGCCAAGGGGCTGAATTACTCAGGACTCTTTAGTCTTTCTCACCAATATTACATCCCTACCCAATTCCAGTAATATCATATCTGTGTACAAGCACGTTGCAAGCACATACACAAATGCTGGTTCCTCAACTCTCCATTGTGCTCATATTGTAGGATTCCTCCTTGGGTGCGTGCCCATGTATATATGAAGAGGTAACATTATTGAGTCTTATTCTGTAGCCCTGTGATCTAAATCCTTTATATGGATTAAATTCTTTAACCCTCACAAGAGCTCTGTGAGGTAGACCCTATTAGTTTTTCCATCACACAAATGAGGAATTTAGGCTATAGAGGTTAAGTTACTTATCCATTCATGCTGCTAATGAGAGGAGGCATCCAATTTTGAAACCCAGCAGCTGAATCTCAGAAGCCAGGCTCTGAAGCTCTATGGTGTCCTGCTTGATTTGGGACACCTTCATAGATTATGTTTTCTGTGGAATTGAATCAAAAGAGGAATATATTACTTGTGAGTACAAGAAGCCCAAGAACAGCTTTCCCGAGACCTACGTTCTGCCACAAGCAAATGCAGTCGTCTTAGCCAAATAACAACACTTTTCTGAACCTCGGATTCGTCATCTGTAGACTGGCATCAGGAGAGAAGACTAGAAAAATCTTTAAGTCTCTCTTCACTCTCTGATTTCTAAGATTCTTGGATCATGTATTGTGCAACATGTAGATAACTCCAACTGTTGGAGTTTATGGTTATTCATAAACCGCTTTTAATTACCCGTGGAGACCACAGCTGTAATTTACCAATGCAGCAGAGGAATGGCATATGTAAGACTGGTTTTTATTTTTGGTTTAACCTTTTACATCGTCATCTACACAAAATAAAGTAATAGAAAATGAGCATTAAAACCCATTACATCGTTTCTCAAGGAAATCTGTATCATTGATGTGATCTGAAAAGAACTCTCTCCGAGCACAAGGTGGTCCTAGAGGTTACATCCTCCAAACATCCACTTCTCGGCCACTGCTGTCAAGACACGCAACTTTGGATTTATCTCATTTGAGCGTCTTGGTTGAAATCCAAAGAACCACTGAGAATGATATATTCTCTTGTGAAAGCACTTAGAATTATCTTCTTTGGAACACCTGAGAATCAGGTCCGATCCTCCGTTAATCACAGTACATCTGATAGATTCAAATTTTTCTATTAAGCTGGCCCCCAAGACCCAGTTGAAGTGGAAAGTGGTTAGAAGAAAAGCACAACACAATAAATAGCACAATGAAATTATGGATAAGGTTATACTGACTCTCAGTTAAAATAATTCACAAAGCCCACGTATGCCAAAAGAAGAGTTTCTAAACTTAGTTCATGAGCCCGCCTTTCTGACCCTTAACAGGAAAACTAATAAAGTCCTTTTGGGAGAACTTTCTTAGTTCAATCCAGGACGTTTTGTGTAAATTCCGGATTGTTATCTCAGGTTCAATCCAGTTCAAAGCTCTGTCTTGGTCATTCCTTTTCTTCACCTGATCCCAACCCTAAATTCTCAAGAATGGAACAGAAGTGGGAGAGGAGGAAGCCTCTTATGCAAGCAGGGGGCCACCGCCTCATGACGGGCCACACGCTGGTATACGGATGGTGGGGCTCAGTTTCCACTCTTGTCTGCTTCATGTCGTGGATGATGATGCCCAGTGGTTGCTCTGCTTGGCTGCGCTGAGGGACTATTTCAGTTTCCACGCAGCATTCTCAACATTGTTGATTCTCCTCAGACTTTTCAGCTGTGAAACCAGCCAGTAATACTCTCCACGCCTGCTTTGGGAGACCTCGCTTCTCTTGACCATGAGACTTCCAGGGCCTGTGACCCAAGACTTTCTGTCAACGAATTTACACTCATCTCTTTGGCAAGCAGGCACTTCTGAATCTCCTCTGTTCCACTTGTGGGTTGTAGGTTCTGTAGGTGTTCCTGGGTAGACCTTGCTACCTTCTTCTCTTTACCCTCTCTCATGTTCCAGAGCCCCAGGACACATCTGCTGGGCTCTCTCTCATCAGACTCCATCAGTTAAGAAAAATCTCCTCCTGTTCTACCCTGTGGATTTTTCCAACTTGAAGGGGATATCATTTAGGTGCTCCTCAATTGCCTTTCCTTATTGGTAAGTTTAGGAAAAATAAAATAGGCATACTCAGCTTACCTCACCCTTTTTCTCTTCCCTGGCGGTAGCCTGCCTACAACAAACAGGGGTTATCGTTTGTTCCCTGTCTGCTCCCAGAGGGGAGGCTGTGGTTTTCCAGAATATTCTGTATCTGGATGAGGATGCCTGCTGTAATTCTGGACTCAGTACTGATGAGTCCATTTTCCCAAAGATATTAGTACTTCCTCCCATATCAGCTTTGTCAGTAATAAAGGCAATCTTTTGCTGTCTCATCTGGTTTACTCTTATTTGTTAATTGGTTCATAACTTAGTCAAAAAAGAGAGTTATTACTGGTTCTAATTTCAACAAACATTTTACATATCCTCTTTTCACACGGTTAATGTGTTTCTCTACAGTTCTGTCTCCTCTCTCTCAAATCTGACCAAGAGCGTGAAGACTTGAAGTAAAATTCTGGCCATACCACATACACATAGGATAACCCCAGACAACTGATTAGTCTCTGGGCTTTAGTTTCATCATCTCTAAAATGAACATGTTAAGAATTCCTTCACAATGCCCAGAATAGCTGAATCCATGGAGGCAGGAAGTAGATTAGTGGTCCCTGGAACCAGGAGGAAGGGGGGATGCAGAGTGACTGCTAATGGGGATGGGGCTTCTTCATGGGGTGTTGAAAGATTCCGGATTAGATAGTGGTTGCACAACTGTTGCACAACTTTGAGAATAGCCTAAAAAAACACTCATTTTTAAATTGTACACTTTCAAAGCGTGGGTTTTGCAGTGAGCAAACTATATCTCATTTTTTTTAAGAGGAAAAAATAATTCCTTCACAAAATTATTAAAGGGATTCATCACGACCACTGATATGAATGGATCTCACTAGCTACTTCCACCCACAATTGCCAGTTTGGGGCTATGGTAAGAAACCAGATAGCTTTTACATCTCATTGTGAGGACTTAATGAACAAAGAGTGCCTTGACTCTGAACCATTTCTGTTTTTCTAAACCATTTTCAGAAACATGAAAAAGCAGATACCCATGTACCAGTCCTTTTGGCACTCAGACTGCTTCTTTCAAAGATTATTCAGAGCTGGATAGGTTTCTAAGGGCATTCCATTCAGGGGCTTCTGCTTCTTTATTGAGGTATTTCTTCATTTTTAAAAGACTGAGATGTGGATTTATAATGTTCCAGGATTACATGTCTCAGCCAGAAACCAGGGAGAAATAAATGAATAATTTGTCTGAGGAGTCTATCCAAATTCTTGCTGCATTTTCAAAGCCTGACTATTCTTCCTTCTTCTGAGTCTGAAGCAGAGACTGCGAGGATGGGAGAGGTTTTATATGAAAATACAGCTACAGAATTTGGGTCACTGGGGACTAAAATACTATGTGCATGTGCTGAGCAATGCTATGCCCTGATTTATGCTGAGGGGGGTCCATGTCTCTTTCCTAATAGACAAGCACAAATGAATCACTAGGACAGAAAAAAAAAAAAGGGGTTAAAGTTTTCTGGATGAAAGGAAGCTTGGAAGAAACAAGGAAAATATGTTATTGAGAGATTCTGTATAAGAATAACTTCAGATAACTCATCTGATACTGTACTGGCTACCTAACTTCCTAAGGTAAGTTATTCAAATAGTCTCAAGAGTTCTTCAGCGGCCACGCTAGGCTGGGCAATGAATTATATCCAGGCAGCAGCTTAGTTTCTGCTTTAAGGACATATACTCAACTGAATTAGCCTACTCTACATTCATGTTTCATTTTTATACAGTAATCCAAGTTAAGAAATTTAAACAGAAAATTCGAAAATAGAAATAAAAAGCAGTGATCATCTTTATGGCCATCATCCTACTATTGCTCTATGACTACTGTTGATACTTCGTTCCCTTTGCTACTGACTTGATGTACACACACATGCAAATCTACATGAATATTTATGTATATGTAAATGAACCCACACACATGCACATAAAGTTACTCCTATAGTTATCAGAGTGGAATTATAAATGCCCTGCCCTGTAACCTGCTTTTTCACTTAACAATATTTCAGACCATTTTAAACATCCCTTCATTCAGGCTGATATCATTTTGAATGTGCCATGATTCATTTGACCAATCTCTAATTAATGGGCATTTAGATTGTTTCTAATTTAAGAGGAAGTAACTGAATTGAACATCCTTTTATATACACATTTGCATAAATACTTGTCTAATTAATTATTTGAGTTAAATTCTTAGAAGTTGAATTAATGGATGGAAGGGAATGCATATTTTTATAGCAATGTTGCCAAACTGCCCTCCAGAGAGACTGTACTAATTAACACTTTTAACAGCAGGATTTGAGAGAAGCCATTTCCCCCCAAGTCTTTGCCAAAACTGGATTTTCCCCTTATTTTTAATGCCTCACAGTCTGATATATCTTCTTTAAATATTCTTTAAACAAAATCCAGCAAGTAGCCACTACAATCTAAACTCCTCAATCACAGGGAACCAGCAAAGTGTCCTGTAAGAATGGTTTTGGGAGAATTTAAAACTGGGTGAATAAGCAACAAATTTGTCCCCAAATCTCTTATAGTAGTTATATCTTGTAAGAAATTCTCTTGAGCAAACTTCCCAGCAGGAAATTCTGTTTTAGACTGCAGGGATATTCTGAATTTTGGTCATCGATCAAAATATTAGTTCTACTTGCTGAAAGAAAGCAAAGCCAATGAGTCTAAATATTTCACATGCTACATGACTACTTCTAGTAAAAGATTTATGTTGGTTTTTTTTTCAGAATTTCTTTATTGAATTATAGTTGATTTACAATGTTGTGTTAGCTTCTGGTGTACAGCAAAGTGATTCAGATAGATATATATGTACACACACATATGTATATTCTTTTTCATATTCTTTTCGATTATGACTTATTACAAGATATTGAATATAGTTCCCTCTGCTATATAGTTCGTCCTCGTTGGTTATCTATTTTATATGTAGTAGTTTGTTTCTGCTAATCCCAAACTCTTAATTTATCCCTCCCTCACACCTCTTTCCCCTTTGGTAACCATAAGTTTGTTTTCTTTTTTGATTACCACGTGTAAAATTTGTGATGGGAATTAAATTAGTCATGAATTCATTATATCAGTATTGTGGAAAGGATTTGGAATTAGGAGAACTACATCTGTATATCACTGATTCAAATGATGAAACTGCATTTGACATTCAAGAAATATAAGTAGATTTAAAGTACCATTAAGGAGCTGTAACTGTTAATCCGGGGCCAAGATACTGGCAACATAATTTGGACTCTGATCCACCCATGTATGTAACTGACTCATAGCTATGTGATATGGTTAAAGGAGGAGTGAGATATTTGAAACCTACTTTTCCTGGAAGATGAGTAGGAAAAAAAAGTGTAAAAACACCTGGAGATGTCTGTCTCCATTGTCTTAATCTTATGAAACATGCATCTTGACAGTAAACATTTTAAACATCTGCAACTGTAAAGTCTGTGCCACAATATTCCAATATCATAAAAGAAGCCTTTTACACATTTTAATCTTTTACCAAATCACTTCATTGAAATAATACGTTTTTGCTTTCAAATCTGATGCAGCATGCTATATAGACTCTTAGGAAGACAGCCATAATAAACTGTCACACTTAATTATTTTCTATCTCTTTCCATGATGTAAATGATCTAAAAGCACCATAGCAGAAACATACACAGGAGAGGCTGGAGGCAGACACATGCTGTGCTGGGAACGCCTGCTGGACCACTTGAGCGGGCAGCTTACAACATGGAAAACAGGGACGTACGTAGTCCTTGCTTGCAAGTCCGTGTGTGAGAACATAAATCATTAGTTTCCATTTGCAAACAGCATAAGGAATCTCCTCTCTGGCTCTCATGGTTTAAAGCAAAACACACCATGGTGATGTAGTGACCTGTCAGCTAAAGTACATTTTTTCATTTATCAAATCATTACTCATAGCAATGGAGTGAGCTTGGACTGTTCGGCCACTTAGATCATACAGTTCCCCCTCCTGGCTCTTCCTGACTCTTACAAAGCCACCCGCTCCCTCTTCTAACTTGATTGCCCTGTTTTCTGATTGCCAGCTTGGTGGGAACTGGCTGAAGCCTATGAGTTCCCATGCCCAGTGCATCCTTGTTCATTTGATTTCTGATGACCCTGCCAAACTTAAATGTTAGAAGAATTCCCATGTTCAGAGCCATAGTTTCAGTGTAGACAGAATGATCAGAAATAGATCCATTAAGGAAAAATAAATCACCGAAAATCACTGTTGACTTTACTTTGGGGCATTATTTTACTGTGGCTATGAAGGGAGATTCTTCATTTCTGCCCCTTTCTTCAGTAAGATTGATCACAAAAGTGGCCTCAGTTGTCCACATTTCCCAGTTGTATCCAAATCCTTTGCAGTGAGATAATGGATCTCCTCCCTTCAATAGGTGGAAGTGGGATGGAATAATGGATACAAGTAAGAGTTTGTAAGTCAAACATTTTCTGTAAAAAAAAATTTCAAGTGAGATGAATAAAGCTATAAAGGAGACGAAATAATGCGATTTGCAGCAACATAGATGGACCCAGAGATTGTCATACTGAGTGAAGTAAATCAGACAGAGAAGGACGAATATCATACAATATCCCTTATATGTGGAATCTAAAAAAACGGTACAGATGAACTTATTTGCAAAACAGAAATAGACTCACAGATGTAGAGAATGGTCTTGTGGTTACTGGGGAGAAAGAAGGGGAGGAATGAATTGGGAGATTGGGATTGACATATACACACTGCTGTATATAAAGTGGATAACTAATAATAACCTACCGTACAGCACAAGGAACTCTGCTCAATACTATTTACAGCGTTGAAAATCAACTATACTCCAATAAAAAACTAAAAAAATAAAGTTATAAAGGAACTGTGATATGAAGAGAACGGGTGAATTCAAAAGCAGTTTTGACCTTGTCACTCCACTGCTTACAACTTTTCCATAGCTCTCCATTATTTCTGATGGGTTTGGAGGTCGGGGGTGGTGGTTGCTATGGATTACAGGAGTGACAGAGGAAGAGTCTAGAACAGAAGTCTAGTGAGGAATTGAAATTTAGATTCAACTAAAATTAAATGTTTCCTTCTCTGCAGCAGAAACATTCCCCTGCAGTAATTCTGTGGCATGGTTATGATTGATTGTACAGAACTAATGGGCCAAGTGATTGACTCCTTGTCATCTTGCTAGTTAGTGACTGTGCAGTTACTCGAATTTGGTAACCGGATTCCAAGGGCTTCTTTATTTTTATGACACTAGAGTTGTGTTTGTGTTGTAGTTTTAATGAGCTACTCTGTTCTTGTTGAAAGGGTCATTGAGTCATTGAGATAGACCACACGCTGCGAAGCTCGGACAGTAACAACTAAGAGTATCAGGCCTGTGTCCTGCCCTCATTCGCTAAGGCCACTCTTTTTTTTTTTTTTTTTTTTTTTGCAGTACGCGGGCCTCTCGCTGTTGTGGCCTCTCCCGTTGCGGAGCTCAGGCTCCGGACACGCAGGCTCAGCGGCCACGGCTCATGGGACCAGCCGCTCCGCGGCATGTGGGATCCTCCCCGACCGGGGCACGAACCCGCGTCCCCTGCATCGGCAGGAGGACTCTCAACCACTGCGCCACCAGGGAAGCCCTAAGGCCAATCTTTTTAACAGAAAGAGACAGGGACTAGGATTGAAACCAAAAACAAACGAAAAACACTGGAGTTTGGGTCCTGCTTCAGTCTCTTACCTCCTACTCGATCTTCTCCCCTAATAATTTCACTGGTAAAATGGAGATAATCCCTTTGTTATATAACTCTTGGTGTAGTACAAAAGCCAAATAATATCACGTAAATTAAACAAGGTAGTAGCTAATAAAGCACTGCATGTAAATTAATTGAATTCCACCTACTGATTTTCTTTGTGTGCTCTGTACTTTCCCATCCTATGAAGCTTTCTTGAACTCTGTCTCTCTCAGCCCCAGATTTGCCGAGCCCACTCTTTCTTTTCTGCCCTTGCTGTACCCAGTACCTGTTTCAATCATAACACCGAAAATCTTGATATCAATTACTTATGGGGGAGTGAATGGAGCCAGTTCATCCCTGTATCCCCAGCACTTAGGGCAAAGCTTGGAAAATAACAGGTATTCAATAAATATTGTAGAACAAATACATGAATGCATACAATGTAAGGTATACCATTATTATTTTGTATTGCTCTGTTGAAGCTTTCAAGGACAGAGCAGATGTGGGTTCCTGGAAATTTGATAGTAATTTTAAAATCAGAAAACTATCTTTCACATCCATCGAGTATTTCTAATGCATACAGGTATTATATTTTAAATAGTGTTTAAGTTGCAACATAATCATTTCAAATTTTAGCATGAGAACCTCACTCTTGGTGTGTCTGGGAAGGAAATTTTCAGTGTTGATTAAGCTGAGACACTTATCCAAAAATAATAAAGCCACCCCAAATGAGTACTTACTTAATTAAACACAGAAGTCAAGCATAATTGCTCTGTAAAATAGTTTAACATTTGGCTAATGATATTTCCAAACCTTAGCTGATTTCTTTTTTTAAACAGGTGATATTTGACGATTGAGATTAGAGGCTGTGAAAGAAAGTATTTCAATTATTTGAGGAATAAAAACAGCAATCTTGATAAAACAGATGACAAATGTAAACTTTCCCCCGTTCTTTAGTGCAGTAAACAAACTCAGTGTGCAGAATCCAGTGGTTCAGGACATCAACTGTAGCAAATTCCGTAAGCGTTATGATTGATCAAAATAAGAAGCTGCAACAGAGTTGCCACTCATGGGTAAAATTTGTCAACTTTCCAAGAGTGGCTGCTGGAAAACAGCCCAGGGCAGCAGCAGGCTCTGGCAACTCTTAAACTCCAGCTGGGGCTGCAGCTTCAGAAGCTCGCACAGTAATTAAAAATTATGATTGTGTTTTCCCCTAGAACATACTCCTGAGATACACACCTTAGGCAACTCTATCCGAGGTGCCATTGATAGTCATCTCCTTCCCACCCTTGGGAGTCCAGGAGATGCTGGACCACAGGCAGCCTCGTGCAGTGAGTGAGTCTTGTTACCTCGTTGGAGAGAGAACGAGAGGTTCCTTTGGTGCCTCAAATCTCTCCTCGCTGCTGGCTGAAAGGGGTTAGGGGGCGCTAGGAAACACAGGACTGACTCGTCCTGATTTTGCCTCCTTTCAGAAAGGGAGACAGCTTGCCTAGAGATAAGTGCTCAGGACTATGGAGGCAGCCAGATTTGTGTTCAAATCTCAGCTCTGCTATCCCTAGCCAGGCAAACTTCACTTAACCATTTTAAGGGTTCACGTCCTCATGTATAAAATAAGGAGCACAGATTCTGACCACTTAGAGATACCGTGAGACTTAAGTGTGGTATTATTCTATGTAAACCTCTCAGCTCAGTGTCTAACAAACAGAAATTGCACAGTGAAAGGGCAGAAGATGTGAGGGAGAAAAGGAAATTTAGGTGAATGAGAAAGATTTATGTCCCGGGCATGGGACATTCCCATGGTAAGCTTTGTCAGCCACAACCAACTTGCTGATGATGGATGCCATTTTGGGCTCCCTTAAACATAATTAAGGCAGGTTTGTTCCTCCCCAAACTGCAAGAATATATCTTAGGGGAGACAGTAAAGAGATGATATGAGAGAAAAAAATGACAGGACTGGAAATCAAGAAATCTGGATTCTAATCAGGATTGGACCATGAAACATTCCACGAACATGGATAAGTTTCTTCATTTCTGGGCTTAGATTTCCACTTCTGTCAAATGAAGAGTCTGGCGTAGTTGATGGGGTTTTCAGACTGTATTCCTCAGAGCCCTAGGATTGCTGATCCCCTGTGAGAGGAGGGAACCCAGGCAACACAACCGGCGGAAGCTTGCACTTTCATACACAGATCAGGAAAAAGTAGCTTTGCTTTGATTTCTTATAATCATTGGTGATTCCCATAATGTTTCTTTTCTTTTCTTTTTTTGGCCACACCATGTGGCTTGCAGGATCTTAGTTTCCCCAACCAGGGGTTGAACCCGGGCCCCTCAGCAGTGAAAGCATCAAGTCCTAATGACTGGACGGCCAGGGAGTTCCCCATAATGTTTCTTTAAATAGTGAGTCCTATTCCTTAAACAATGTTTGAATAGCACTGAACTAGATAATCACTGTAAGAGGAATCTTTAATTTAAACCAACTACATAATTTGTGCGGCCCGGTTCAAAAGTAAAATGTGGAACCCCTTGTTCCAAAGGCAGTACCAAAGTTTTTTTCATTCCTTAGGCTTGCTCTCTCTCTCTCTCTTTCTGTCATGGTGGTCTTAATTTTTTATTTAATCTTGTGCTCCCTTGGGCACAGGGATATTCAAAGGTGAGTCAGACCCTCACAGGCACTCAGGGCCCCACCCCAGTACTCAACATGCAGAGTATGTGCACGTCACGCCAACCCTCCCTGTATCCACGCCGAGCCCCCATGGCAGGGGAGGGCGGAAAGGTTGTGAAGGGTGACAGTGGTTGCTGGGTGGAGGAGAGGGGCAGGTGGTTAAGAGGAGGCAGGGGGGCAGGATGGAGTGTTTGCTGAGTCCACGAGCCCCTGGCCCATACTCTCTGTCCCATCAAACTTTACCTACAAAAACCACATTCAAAGATAAAACTGTCACGAATTTCAAGATGGTGTCCACAAAGCATTACACCTCAAGGATGAGCTTCCTTCTAAGTGTGGGTTCCTGTGCAAATGCACTGGTCACATGCCTATGAAAGTGACTCTGGCTTTAATAATAGTTGAATATGAAAATTAAATCTCGAAACAATTATTCTAATCTAGTGATTTGAGTCCATTTTTGCAAGAGACTAGACTACAGACACAGATATAGTGAGTATCAGTCGAATATTATCAGTTGTGAAGAGGGAAAAACGAAATGAAACTTGTTTTCAATTAAAAACAAGTAACTATTAACATAAGAACAACTACTATTGTTTGGGAAGCTATTTAAGATATTCATTAAGATTAATACGACCCCAAACACTCACACTTTGAATTCTGTAATTCCTCCTGGTTATCTCTGCAAAAATGTTACCTTTCTTCAAAATTTTCTCAGCTAACCACCTACATAATGTTTTCCTGTTCTCTCTAGGTTTTTGCTAGCTGGCTGCCTTACAACCATTCTGTTCTCTTTCTTCATTTTTCTTCCTGGACTAAACAATCTGAAACTTGGGTTCTCTCACTGTGCCCTGACCCGTCCTTCCCCAGGAACACACATCAATATAACTTTCTTTTGATCTATTGTTCAGTGCCCCCTCATTAATCTCCTGGTTGAGAGGCCACCCATTAGAGTCCCGTTTGCCAGTGTATACATTTACCTTGAACACTCAAGGAAGAAGGAAACCCCATATGCCCAAAATACAAATACAGATACAATTGCAAAGAAGGCTATTTCTCCAAACAGGTCTTGGTCCAACCAATGCACACGCAACAGCTCATAGGTAAGTACTAGTTATCTGCAAATAGGCTTATCAACCCTGTCCAAATCGGAATTGACATTTAAAGTTATTCAAAACTAGGAGACTTATTGGCTCTGACTTTAGATACATGGGATAAACAAACATTGCTCAAACCAGTTCCAACTCAATCCCAGCCTCAAGATTAAAGCCTAAATTGCTCACGTGTCCCTCTGTCTGAATCACTAACAGGCTTCTGTCAAAGTACATGCATATTTGAGTTGTTTTTGAAGGGTACTTTATATACTTTCATAATGGACCAGCATCATTTAGCCCAATTGCAGACAGATCTATTTGTTGGTAAATAGGCTGTTTTCTACATATATACTCATGTACATGCACATAGTGTTGAAAAATTGAATGCAGTTCTTCTTTTGTATTTTGTTTGCATATATTACATGAATTTCATTTTAAAATTTTAAATAAGGCAATGTAGATATTAATAGAGCTTCATTTTATGGGCATAATTTGAGAAAAGTGTGACCATTTATGTAATTTAAAATTGGTGGACCAAGTGATAAGATAAATATGCAGGAAAAATGACCATCCTTTATCAGGATTTGTCTTGTATTATTCTGAATTTAGGATATCATAATGTTTTCAGTAATATATCCCATTCATAATATGTGATGGCTCTGTGTGTGTGTGTGTGTATGTTTTAAAAAGAGCCTTTATTTACTATTGAAAAGCAAAATGAGAATTCCAATAAATATTTTTCACAGCACTTACTAAGCTCTTCACTGGATAGGAAAGAAAGTAAAAATGAATAAGATTATGTACATGTAGCCAAAGATTCTAATTGAAATTTTCTTTTATTCCATAATAATAATCAGGATATATTTTCATGAGAAAATACATGCTTAGTTTCTAAAACTTGAAGGTTAGCAATACCTGAACACTTGCCAAATTATGAAAAGTTAGAGGCTCTTCTCTGGTATCAAGCATGAACACTTAACAATGCCATCGGGATGTCTTCATGTGTGGGAAACATGAAGATGAGTGAAAGACTAAAGACCTTGTGAAACTCAAGCACTTTTTGCCTCCACCTAGATCAATTAGTCTGCAAAGCATTTAAGAAGACACAAGTCTTGTGAGAAGACAGATGTAATTTTACTCTTCACCTTGAGTCTTTTACCTGTGTATGGATGGCTGAATATGTCATACTTTATAAACTGCTACATCTCACACACAATTAAACAAGGAAATTGGTTTCTGCTGTGTTTAAAAAGAGATCCGTGGCTGCCTAGCCCCGATTCATCAGAAGAATCTCCAAGCTGTCTATACTCTGTTTTCCCTACATGGGATGAGCATAGATTCCTCTATATTAGAATCTTAGTTTAGTTTAGTTTTGTTTTTTTAACATCTTTATTGGAGTATAATTGCTTTACAATGGTGTGTTAGTTTCTGCTTTATAACAAAGTAAATCAGCTATACATATACATCTACCCCCAAATATACAATGGAATATTAGCCATACAATCTTAAAGATTAAAAACTGGCAAGGCTACTTTGATACCTACAAGGCAAAATGATGCAGTGATTCTGTGCATGGACCTTGGTATTGCATGTGTTTTGTGTTCAGCCCTGATTCTGTCACTTATAACTGTGTGGCAATGAGAATCACTTAACTTCTCTGTGCTTCAGTTTTGTCATCTATACAATGGGGATAATAATAGTACTACCTCACGGGGATCTTGTTTGTGTTAAGAGGACAGGGCTTGGCAAATAGTAAGCCTATAGCCAGTAGTAACTGTCATAATTAATGTTGGTTAAGTTTTTATTTTCCTTTTTATTTGATGTTAATTGACTGAGCACAAGGCAACTCTCAAAAGCAATAAGAAAGTCACTACAGTTGCTTGTCTATTGTTTATATACTAGTTCTTAATTCTGAAAATAATCTGTAGGTGAAAATTCATACAAGCTCCCTTCTTTTGCTTCTAAACACTTTCTCCAATTGGCAGCGTGTGAAGAAGAATTTAATAAATATTTTGTAAAGGATGGGGCACGGCACTTCAGAACTGTGCTTCTAATTGCAGGTGCAGAGTATAAACCATAACTTCTGTGTGGATTTCATGAAAATTGAGAGTTGATATTTAAAACAGTGAATATATTATATTCGAAAAAATATTTTCCCCTTATTATCCTATAGAATACTGCATTTACTGTTTTATTTTCACCTCTTATTTCCTTAATATTTTCTGTATATTATAGGGGTTGGAGAAATATATTTTGCAAGTGTTTGAATCTAGCTAGTTGGCCATCAAAATCAGGTTCATCTTTGAGACTACGAACCTTGAACTAAAAGAAATAACTCACCCAGAGTTGCAAAATTGATAAACTTGAATGCACTTTGTATCAGTCACGATTTAGTTGCAAGAGACAGGAAATACTATTTTAAGCAGAAAAAAACTTTAATAATGATAGCAACTAAAATTTTTATTGAGTACTCCCTGTGTACTAGACTCTGCTCTATGTTATGTATATGTGGGATTTAGCCCACACAACAGTCCTAGCAGTAAGTGATTTCCTTACTTTACAGATGAAAAGCCTGAGGTTCAGAGAATTGCCGAAAGTAACACGCTACTGATTAGCTGAGCCAGGATTTCAACCCAAATAACTTGGTCTCAGTGTGTATGTACCTAATTACTACACTCTCCTGCCTTTAAGTACAGAGAACAAGGTACTTAAGGGTACTTCCCAAATTCCTGACAGGACTGGAAAAGCTGTGACTCCAGGATTGACTTCTAGGATGACACTGCGGAACTGACCTATGAAGGAGATGGTTAGCTCTAGCACGGACACGAGCTGGAGCATTGGAAATAATGCCTGCCTTCAGAATAATAATGTTCCATGTCAAGAGACAAGTGACCACCTCTCAAATTATTGCCTCCAGAGCTTTGCTCTGTCTACTGTGTTGCACAAGCAAAACGGGTGTCTCAGATCCTGCTGCCTTTCTCCATACTTCCATTTGGAATTCAGTTTCACTGCCAACAACTGCACCCAATTGGCAGAACTGAAATCACATCTGGAGCATCTCACAGTTTTGCAGCCTGTGAGCCTGGAAAAAACACCCGGAGAAGGGTGGAAAAGATGTCAAGAAAGCCAATTTAAAGTATCATGCAAACACTTGAATAGAATTTCTCCTTTGCTTCAGCATTTTCTCACTGTTCATATGAAGTATTATTTCAAGTAAAATAATGTGGACGCTAATAAAATAGAAAGAGGAAAAAATTATTAGAGATTAAAATAAAATGTTTTGTTTCCTGTTTCCTTTCCTTTCACATTTCAGTGGCAGGTAACAGATAAAGGTTCTTCAGTCTTGCAGAAGGACATAGAAGCTGTGATAGTCGCAAAATAACAACTTGGTTTTCTGCCTTTTTGAAGCTGTTTAGACATATCAACAATTTCTAGATGTAGGAATTCTGCAAATAAGCTAAACAAAGAGGAAGGTGAGAGACAGTTGGATGATTTAAAAAGCAAACATTACCCAAGCCCTTCAAATGTATTCTTGTCAATTGAAAAGCAATGTGCTTCTGCTCCAAATCTATAGCTCTCAAAATGTGGTGTGCGTTACTCCATCCTAGAAAGCTTTTAAAAATGCAGATCACTTGGCCTTGCTGAAGATTTAATGAATTAGAATCTCTAAAACTTAGGGCCCAAGAATATGCGTTTAAATCACCGCAAATCTTTAATATAATACTTTCTCTGCCTGGGCACCAGTTCATTAGCTACTCTACTAAAAGTAATAGTTCATATTTTCAGGGAAGGAAATATCTGGTGGGGTAGTGGGGAGAAGAATATCACACAAATATACTTATTTTTTCTCTTAAAGTGGATGTAAGAGGGCTTCTCTGGTGGCGCAGTGGTTGGGAGTCCGTCTGCCGATGCAGGGGAAACGGGTTCGTGCCCCAGTCCGGGAAGATCCCACATGCCACGGAGTGGCTGGGCCCGTGAGCCATGGCCGCTGAGCCTGCGCGTCCGGAGCCTGTGCTCTGCAACGGGAGAGGCCACAACAGTGAGAGGCCCGTGTACCGCAAAAAAAAAAAAAAAAAAAAATGGATGTAAGAGTAAATATGGCTAATAAAAATAGAATGTGGAAAAGTGGGAAGTAAGCTTATCTAGTAATTAAACATTATTTAGGTTTTGTAACTTTAATCAAAAAGAGCACTTTCAAACAATGCTTTTTTTTTTTTTTTTGGTACGCGAGGCTCTCACTGTTGTGGTCTTTCCCATTGCGGAGCACAGGCTCCAGACGCGCAGGCTTAGCGGCCATGGTTCACGGGCCCAGCCGCTCCGCGGCACGCGGGATCCTCCCGGACCAGGACACGAACCCGTGTCCCCTGCATCGGCAGGCAGACTCTCAACCACTGCGCCACCAGGGAAGCCCGGGAAGCCCTCGAACAATGCTTTTAAGCTTGCCTTTTCTCCTAACCTCAGGATAAAATCATCTCCTATATAGGTAAGAAAACAAGAACCTTTTCTAGATTCCCTCTTCTGCACATGTTCCTTTCAACATGCTATTTTTACTTGACTTTATTCTCACCCTCAAGGAGCCATGTGTTTGATTCTGAGTTCTGAATGGCAAAAAGAAAAAGAAAAAACATTTTAAATCAGGGGCATCCTTTCTGGAGCCAAGTGGAACCTTCTTCCTGGCTCTCATTGCAAACCTCCCTCTCCAGATGCCCCCAAAATGCCCCCTTTTCCAGGGAAAAGGTACCTAAAATTGTGAATCTAATACTTTAGCAGAATAAGGAATAACTTAAGAAAGACATAGGATTAATGAAAAGGGGACCCAACACAGGACAGCCATGAAGGGACATCCAAGGATATCAGTAAAGAGCAAGCAGTGCAAATTGGCTGCAGTGCAGCAGGGCCAAAGAGCAAGCAGTGCAAATTGAAGCAGGCATTCGAGGGGCTCTGGAAGGAAAACTACAGGAGAAGAAAAAGCAAACTGATGCATGAGATTATATATATACAGAGAGAGATAGATACACATATATGTAGATATCACTCACAGCTTTGTGTAGTAGTCATCAGACATGATAATGTAAACACTAACTTTTATTTAATGTATGTGAGCATATATGTGTTAAAATATTAAATTATACATTAAATAAAAAAATAGAAATTTGAATCTAGGAGAAAAGCAGGCGAGATGACACAAAGAGATGGAAGTGGTTGTCCCAGAAAATACCCAGATCATGCAAGTCTCTTCATGAGGCTCAGCACGTGGCTCCTCACTGAGCCCTGGAGGTGAGGCTGGCTGGCTGGGCACCGGGACCCATCTCTCATCTACCCTCCGACACCTACCATGCTTCACCTTCTCCAATGTACTACACTTTCTCTGGTGTAGTGATCCTGGAAAAACCTTCAATTTGGCTTGGACTCTCCTCCAGGATCCTTATGAATATCTCTTCTTCAATGTCCGAAAGGCTCGCTAAAGTTATATCCCAAACTTAATTTATGGTTTTCTAATACTCTTGACCCTTGCTTATCTCATGTCCTAATACCAACAAAGGACCCACGTTAGAGACAGCTGCATAAATAGGAAGCCTAAAAATCACCATTGACATCCCCCTCTCACTTATCCAATGCCCACAGTCTGTCCACACCAAGTCCAGTGGATTTTACATCCCGTATGTCTCTTCCATAGTTGTATTTTTCTTCTCTAACTCTTAAACAAAACACTCTTCTGAGCTATGATTATCCTTCACAGAAACTTCAGTAGCAGAACCCTAACTAGTTTCATTGCATCCTCTACTTGCTTCCCCCCAAAATCTATTCTTCATCTACTAGCCAGAGTGACCTTTCCAAGCATAAATCTGACCCATCATCTCCTTTGCCTTAAAGCTCTCATCAGTGTCTTCCCATTTCTCTTAGGATAATGGGAAAGATTTGGCTATTGCTAAACCTGAAACAGTCATATGTGATTTGGCCAGCCATCTCTACTTCTTGAAACTCACTGTCATCTCTCTTTCTCTCACTGAGCATCCCTAGACATGAAGACTTTCTTTAGTTCTGTATACTTTCTATACTCATGGCACTGGGTCTTGACACCTCCTGTTCCATCTGCCTTGAACCCTTTTCCTTCCCACTTGATTGTTTTCTTTTATTTTCCCCCAGATATCAATTCCATTTCCTCAGAAAAACCACTGAAAAGTCAAATCATGTGCACTCATAGGACCATGGTTCTCTCCACTGAAGACCTTATCATAGTTGCACTTTTATATTTGTTTATGTGATTAATTAATATCTGTCTAGCTACTAAACAGTGGTCCTTGTAAGGTCAAGGACTATACTGGCACTATCTTTGGCATATAGCAGGAATTCAATAAATTATTTTGAATGAATAAAAGCAAAAATGGAGTTCTGGAAATGTGCAAGGTTAAATTTTATATTTCTCTTGTCTCTTCAACTGTGCTAGGTTCAAAACTCTGCCACAGAAAACAGAGTAGACGCAGGGCTCTTTGTCATCATTATCCCACTTGTCCCAGAGAATGTGACTGATCTCACAGGATATGTTATGATAAAAAGCAAATATTCCAACTGTTCTTTGATTATATCTATACAATGCCAAACATCTGCATAAAAACATTAAAATTACCTCTCCATATAATTCTAAGTTTAACAAGTACTTGGCATTATAGAGACACAGTGCCTGGATTTTGCAAATTACATGAACCCAATATTCTCCAACATTCTTGAAAGTTTCTTCTGTCTAAAGTGGTGAGTGACCTGTTAGCTATTGACTTTTCATTTGTCCAGTGATTCTGAGAATACAGACATATTACAAATTTTATGTGCTGGGTATTTGTATTAAATCTAATTTTCAAAATATCCCCAGCAAAATATTGTTCCTATTTTGCAAATAGAAAACTGAGGTTCAAGATCATACAGATAGCAAGAGTCATGGCTAGTATTGCGTTTAAGTATATTTGATTCCAAGACTTATGTCAGTTTCTTCTCTTTAATACCACAAATCGCTTCTGACTTTTCAGGGAAGAGGAGAAAAAAATAAAGAAAAATAATCATAATTTAAGAAAATTAGATTATCTCTCTCTAAATGCATTTTCTAGCTCAGAGGATTCATGGAAATTGTAAGTTTTTGTCCACTATTTTCTTAATCCCCAGGCCACAGGTTCTATGAGGGCAGGGAATCATCACTATCTTGAGCAAAAGGAATGCTCCTCAGCACCAAAAGTATCATCGAAGTATTGGGTTGGCCAAAAAGTTCGGCCAGATTTTTCCATAAGGTGTTATGGAAAAACCCAAACGGACTTTTTGGCCAACCCAATATCTGCTCTGAAGTTCTCTGGAGTGAGTCATGGAAATATCTTAGTTACAAGTAGGGAGTCATCTCACTTTTTCTTGGAAACCTTCCTTTAAATTATTGATATACAAGAACAAATCTGTGAGACACTTAGAACTGTGGACTTAATTTCTCTTCTGAGGATGATTTACTGAGGACTCCATTATCTGCCAAGGAAGGCACCAAATGGCCAGTGGTCAGGAAGCCCCGCTTCCAGCCATGCTGTTTTCAAACACGTTTGTTGAGAGGGACACCAGATATTACCTAGTTAGACTCCTTCAAATTACAAGTGAGGAAAGTGAGATTCAGAGAGGGATAAGCCATTCCCAAGCTCACACAGCAAGTCCTATCATTTCACCATCTAAGTCCTTTTTAACACGAAAACCTTTTCTCTGCAAATAATGAGCAAGAAAGTTATCCTTAGCTTCCCATTTACACTGACCACCATCCCCAAGAAGCAGACCTCTGCAGTCCACAAAATGCACTCCCTTCCTTTTCAGTTCCAAAGTTCTTTCACAAAGGACCAAATTTATGATGAACTGTGAGGAGCTACTATCAGATTCTTCTAAAAAGTGTCCTACAGGATGAGGATATGTAGCAGGTTTCATTTAAAAAGGGCCAAATTGATCCATTGGCAATTTTTAGGACAAATATCTCATTTTTCACCTTCCTCTAGACCCCAGAAAATATGTCTCAATAACATTTGCAAGTTCTGCTGCAAAAGAGCCAAGATAAGCTTCAATTTTGGCTCCTTTGGTGGAGAGCTCCCACTGAGATATAGAGACCTACTTCCAGCTCCTCGGAGGGCTCTTTCCCTAACTCGAATGTATTGGCCTCGTGTATACAACAGCTTGAAAATATTACGCAGGCACCCAGCCAGAAGTTTCCAGCTTTAGATGACAATGACATAAGACCCTGAACACACCCTGGAGACAGCCACCTGCAAAACACTACTTCTTAAGTGGGAGTCAAAGTTCAGGCCCTCCTGCATCATACTAGCAATTCAGATTGCAAAATTACAACTTCACAAGTTCCAAGCACAGAAGCTGGAGACTGTATGAACTGCTCGGTGTGAGAGAGTGCTGTGCACTCCTATACATGAAGGCCAAAACTCTACCTACATCTAGGTGCTGACTCTCTATAGCAGTGGTTCTCAACAGGGATGATTTTATCCCCCTGGGGACATTTGACAATGCCCAGAGGTATTTTTGGTTATACAACTGTGAGTGAGTGTGCTTCTGGCATCTAGTGGATGGAGGCCCAGGATGCTGCTAAACATTGTACAGTGCACAGGACAGCCCTCTACAATGAATTATCCTGCTCAATAATATCGAGAAGGACTACAGTAGTGAGTTTCACAATGTGCTCTGAGGATCACTGAATCAGAATCCCCGGAGTGAAGGATGGTAACCTGCACTTTGAAATTAGCATCCTGTGTGATTTTCTGTGCATACTGAAGATGGAAAACTACTGTCCTAGAAGTTTGCAAGATCCATGCCAGCAAGAACATGGCTGAGGAATGAAGCTGTTCATGCCAATCATGAATGTTTAAGTCACCATAATTTCTTCCCACCCCAAATGGTAGTCGGTAAAGGCAAGTGTAGTACATGTGTCTCTGCTTGGAAGCACTGCCAGAACTCTACTTCAGTGCCCAGGGTAGGATGAGATAAGAAACGTGGCTAGAGCTGAAAATTTACGGAGCTCTCTCTTAAGTTCATGCGAGTGCGGAATCAGCAGATATTACAAGAACACTGCAGAAACCTAGAGTGAGTGTCTTCTTAAATGTCGTGCCCTAGGTAATATGTGCCTATCTTTATAACCACTCTAGTTCACCTGGCTCTGCTTCTGATCCTTATCTTCAGTTTATGGATTCATTCATTTATTCATGTATTATGTATTTATTATTATGCATGTATTTATTCAGTAAATATTTATCTATCTATCTATCTAGATAAATAGACCTGGAATTATACACAAATTTAAAGTTGCATCATGTGTATCTTCTGTCTAGGTTCCTGTGGCTATCTTTTTAATATCATTTGAAGGTAATGAGCAAACGTCTTTGGAGAATCTTCTAGGTGCCATGAAGTGTCTATAGTGTGGCGAAGGATTCAGACAAAAATACAAGTGTATAGATTAATCAAACAATTGTGAGAAGTGATAAGTGATTGATGCTGAGATAGAAAATCAGGGATGGGATCTAGTTTAGGTAGTGTGGTTGTGAAAGACTTTTCTGAAAAGAAGTTTAAGAAGAGACCTTGAAGTGGAGACCTGAAGCATGAGTAGGTAAAAACTGTATAAAGAATACAGACAAGAATGTTCAGAAAGTCAGACGTGTATATTAGAGGCATAGAGGTGACGAAGATCTAGACAAGTTTGATGGGCTGAAAGTGGGCCACAGTGCCTTGAAGTGGCAACAGATGTGGTTGGAAAGTTTGGAGAGAGAGGCAGATCATGAGGGACTTTGAAGACCATGGCCAGGTATTTCCATTTTATTTCAGATGCAAAGGAAAGTTGCAGACAGGCTTTAAGCCAGAGAGTGGTATGATACAATTTATTTTTCAAAGAAGAGCATTTCTCTTGCCCATGGTCTAGTTAGTGACTCAGTTCCCTTAAACTTATTCCTAGAAATTTTCTAAAAACTCTGGCTCCCACACCCACATGGCTCTTTCCCCTCTTGGTTACCTCAGTTAGAGTATCTTCTGGAGCTGGGGTCCTGCATGAGACGGTCCTGAGATTCAGACCTGTCTCTGTAAGGAGTCAGGGTTCCCCAGGTATCTATGGGTTGACTACCTGGGCAGAGAAAGCCTGAAAGGATGTGGTGGTGAGAGTGGGGGTTGTCAGTGATTCAGATGAGAGACAGACAGTGAGGTCGCACTAGGTCTGGGAGAGGTCACAATGATTCCCGTTTCCTGGCCCAATCCCATGCACCATGTTGGAAGCTGTGCAGTGGCAGAGAGGGTGGGGCAGGAGCTGAATGAATAACAGGAGCTCATTGTGCAACACAGAGGCACCACTGACACACAACCATTCCAGGACTGCGTGACAAAATGTGTAGAGGGGAGAGGCAGAAGCAGGTAGAGGTTTTGTGATGCTGGGAGTTTACACAATTGGGATATACCATTTGGAGAAAAGGAACATAAATTATCAGGACAAAATAAGAAAGGGAATATTTATTTATGAGAAAAAGGATCCACAGTAAGTTATAGCATGTAAAAAGCTGACAAACACTATAAACGTTATCTAAAAAGCCACAAAAAGTGGTATTTTAATTAACTGTCACACCTTTGCGATTCTTTTTTTTATTTACTTGTTTTTCCTCCATATATATACATTTTTAAAGGTTACACTCTGTTTACAGTTATTACAAAATATTGGCTATATTCCTTGTGTTGTACAATACATCCTTGTAGCCTACCTTATACCCAATAGTTTCTATAGTTCTTTTTTTTTAACGTTTATTGGCTACATACTCTTTGATCGCCACCTATTCATAGAGCAACATTTCTTGTGATATTTTTTATAGAAAGAATAGAAAGGTAGTTCAGTCTTCGCTCTGTTGTATCTGATCAATAAAACATGCAACTTCTCTTACAAACATATTAGCTCTGTATCGTATTTTTCAGGACTGTGCCCTTACAAACACAGAATTTTGATAAAATTCATTTTTGTGATTTACATCAAGACAAAAGCATAGGGTAAATTTAAAATTATCTACGCTATATCATCAAGTATGTTTTTAACAGAAGAAAACTTCCATTTTCTCTAGACTTTGATGAAAACTAAATCTCCTACTTGTACTTTTATACATTTAAAAAATGGTAGAATTTTCCAAAATTAGCTCCTGGCTCATGCATTTCAAGTTTGTTTCTTCCTCCCCTCTAGCCATATAATTCTAGTTCTGGATGCCAGAGGACCATTAATATCACATTAAGTCATCTGGCTTTGAACGTTATATCGAATGCTGTATCAGGCACCACATGGGGTAGAAATATTTCTAGAAGCCATTCCTATACTGGGTGCTTAAAATGTATTAATTATAATATAGAAGTAACTACAAACTACATACATGTTTTCTACTAAATCCAAACTAAAGAGTCTTCCAATTCAACTCTCCCTGTCGTGGCCTCTCCCACTGCGGAGCACAGGCTCCGGACGCGCAGGCTCAGCGGCCATGGCTCATGGGCCCGGCCGCTCTGCGGCATGTGGGATCTTCCCGGACCAGGGCACGAACCCGTGTCCCCTGCATCGGCAGGCGGACTCTCAACCACTGCGCCACCAGGGAAGCCCGGGAAATAGTATTCTTGATAGAGCTAATAGCATTTCTCAGGAGTCACAAGCAACAAACAGTATGAGGTACTACCCTAAGTTGTAGCTTCGTTGGCAGGACCCCTCAGCATGGAAGACTGGTAGGGGTGAGGGGAAGGCGGGTGCTACCGGGGAAGAGCATGACTCATGAGAAGATTATAAACAGGGATGAGACTCCCCACCAGGGCTTTCCCAGAAAGTATTGGGGGGTGAGCCTTTGTCCTGATCTATGAAATATATGTTATTTCTATTAATATCACTAACTTTACACAAGAATTTGGTTAATGCCTACTTTATTTCCAAATCCCAGAACCAATCTACACCAGGTACCAAATGGATTTAGACAATGATGAGTGCCAGGATATCTCATCCACAATATCACATTAATGATGTACTGGGAACCACATGCTGTGCTTTGGATCCAGTCACCCCCTAAGAGGCAATCAGGCATCTGACCAATGTTGACCTTGGCCAAATATCAAACTAAGACCCAAACAAAGGGCATGTACTTGTAGTCTTATATATGACCCAGTCCTCATTCCCTGACATCAAAACTACAAGAACTTCTGCTTAATCTTTCTTTTCCTTTTTTTTTTTTTTTTTAGGTGTAGTACCAAAAAGCAATTGCATGGTCAAATGTGTCCCATCTGAATCTCCTGGGAACACATCAGGTACAGCTCTCACCCAGAGAGACTCTTATTACCCGTCTCTTACTGCCGTCTTCTTATCACCCACCAATAAAACACAGTTTTGGAACACCCTCTATCCCTAAAAATTCAACTATTTCATACATTGAAAATGATTCTTCAAAAATTATATCCTGCCAACCAAATCTGCATTGCCTTGTCATTGTTTACCAATGCCTCTACTTCAACACTAGACATTCTGTCATAGACTAACCCCGTTGTCTTTAGCCGCTTGCCACTTCATTGGGCTAAGGACAAGTACGTGCTTGTATATACACAGAAGGTACCCCCTAGAGGATAAGGAGGCAAGTAAGAGTGGAAAAAAAAAGAAAAATCATAGCAAAGAATTTTTTCCTTTGTACAGAATTTTGGTCTCATATTTTTCTTTCCCACCAGTCTTAGTTTAGTATACAGTATGGGTCAGTCAGCTTACCTACATGACATCTTTTGATTGTCAGGACACCACTGCTAAATAAGCGTTATTATTATACCCATTTCAAAGATGCAAAAACTAATGCTCAGTGATATTAAGAAGAAAAAAAGAAAACTACGCAGCAGATGAGTAGTTATGGAGCTGGGCTTCTAACCCAGATCTGTTGTCTCCAGGGCGTCACACATGCTGCAGCCTCTGGATTTTTCTTCTGAGAGAACTCAGTCATGTTCAGTGTTAGGACTGTTTGCTTTTTATGTTGCCCAAGGGCAGGGAAAACATTTTTAAAAATTTCAGCTGAAAAGCAAATGTGTAAATAAATAACTTTCCTGCCTCCTTCTGAGCCATATACTGCCAGAAGTTTCCCATTTCTTTAAAGAGGCCTTTCAAAAGCAGAAGAGGTATGTGAAATAATAAAAGTTCTACAAAAATATACAATTTTAAACTACCATTTATTTCTTAAGGACTTACTGAGTACTCTAGGCCCTTTAAAAATATTTCTCATAACAACCCTCTGAAATAAATACGATCCATTATACAGAAGAAAGAATTGAGGTTTAGAAAGGTTAAGTGGCTTGTGCAAGATAGGTAGAAAGAGGCTGAGAAAGTGAACTAATACCTGTCTGGCCCCAAAATTCATGCTCTGCATGATTACACTAAACTTTCTCACATTTGTTAAGAGTCCTGTATGTCATGCATAGTTACTCCTTTTATGCCAACTTAGAAATTAAAACATTTCTCCTCATTACTCACCTCCCAAGCACTGCCTAGTGCAGTGTAGTCCCAGCATGGTCTTTGGAGCCAGATTACCTGAGTTTAACTCCCCACTATATCACTTAGTAAACGTGTGAACTTAGGTAACTTAACCTCTCTGTCTCAATTTTATCATCTACAAAATGTACATAGTTCTAGTGTCTACATCATAAGTTATTGGGAGTTTTAAATGACTTAACATGTGGAAAACACTCAGAACAATGTATGATGCATAGTAAGTACTATGTTAGTGTTTGTATGATGCACAGTTAGTATTATATTAGGATTTACAAAAAGAATATATGATCCTAGTAAGTACTTTATTAATGTTTGCATAGAAGAATATATGATAGATACAGAGAAAGGTCCTATCTCTTATGTTTGTCCTCACCTCTTTATGGTACTCCCTACTCCAGCCATGGCTTCAGCAACAAAGCTTAGTTTATTTTTTTAATAATGTATAAAAGGTATATTACCTTTAATTTATCATAAGATTTATTTCTTGTTTTATATTTTTTTCAGCTTTTTATTTTATATTAGAGCATAGTTGATTAACAATGTTGTGATAATTTCAGGTGGACAGAAAAGTGATTCAGTTATACATATACATGTATCTATTCTTTTTCAAATTCTTTTCCCATTTAGGTTATTAGAGAATATTGAGCAGCATTTCCTGTGCTATCCAGTAGGTCGTTGTTGGTTTTCCACTTTAAATAGAGCAGAGTGTACATGTCGATCCCAAACTCCCAACTATCCCTCCCCACAACCCTTCCCCCTGTAACCGTAAGTTCGTTCTCTGCATCAGCAGCAGCTTAGCTTAGGTGTAGCCTGAGGACATTTACTACAGCTGCACCTCACGTGTCTCAACTTCTGCCCTGCCACTGTGGTGTGGCTGCTCTCTCTGCAACCACCAGGCGTCATATCTGGAGCTGTGAGTGAATTATCTCCCTGAGCAGTAACCCTTGAACAATGTGGAATGGGAACCAGTAAATAAGTGCCTACCTCTTCCATCTCTCAGGAGACCATTCAGAGGATCATTTCAAATAGGCCTTTGCGGGGGGGGGGGTGTGTATGGGGGGGGGGGGACTTGGAGATGGCAGTGAATTAAGCCCTAGGAATAAGTGATCCAAGCTTCTGGGACCTCATAATGGGATCTAAGTCTCCATGCCTGCTCTATAAGAGCCCCTTATTCTTGGTGCCAACATGTTTCCCACTCCACCTCGTGTATAACATGGTGCTAAGTAAAGCAGAACAGCAGAGGAATAAAACCCTTTGGATCACGTATCACACAGATGGGATCTTGTTTGCCTTGGCCTAATATAACCTAAGTAATTTGCCTCCAGTAAGAAATTAACCCAATTTGACAAATAATGTGTGGTGCATGAGAAATCAGCAGACGTGGGCTCTAATTCCACATCGATGTTTAATTAGTTCTGTGACCCTAGGAAATACACCAAACCACGTTAAGTCCCAACTATCTTATTGCAACAATGGGAGATATTACTTGATGATTTCTAGAATCTTTCTTATAAAATTAAAATTCTGATTCTCAAGGCCTTTTGACAGTTACTAACATTGTACATATTATTTGGAGCATACAATGAAAATAGATTCAAGATTATTAAACATTTTATAATCTATCTTATTTGAAACAGACCTAATAACCCCTTTATTCATGGATTTGAAAATAAAATTCAGATTTAAGAGAAATTTATCATACTTAAATGTAAAAATTATCTAGCCGTTATTCACATGGTGCACAGGCTACACTTCAAAAATACTTTTTATAATAGCATCCCTGTAATTTAATTATCACAACACTCCTACTGTATCAATACTATTAATAATTCTCATATGAGGAAAAAAGCAGTAAATTCAAATTTCCTTTCAGCTACATGGTAAATAATTGATAGATACATAGTTTTCCATTAAGAAAATTATCTTTCTAAAAACTGGGTTTCCACTAGAACCATACAAAATAAAAACAAACATTGAAGGTGAGCAATAAAAATTGTTTAACTAGATAGATAAAGACAAATATCAATATGATGGGGAAACCTCCTGGTTTTGTAGAAAGTTCCATCCTTCTTGCCTATACAGTAAAATCTTTGAGGTCACAGGTAGGTGTCTTACGTAACGGTTTGTATTCACATTCTAGACTTACACACAGTAACTGCTAAATTATTAATCACCAGATATATGAATGATTGCGTGATAAATTGGGACTGAAGATTAGAAACAAATTTATTTCCTGTAGGATTCCTTCTATAACTCCCCAGCCCCAGACAGGGCAAGATGCTTCTCTGATCTACTAATGCCAAAAGCATTATGACATTAGGGCAGAGAATACTGGAATCTCTCTATGTGGCCATGTGTTGTTAGCTTGTGAACTACATGAAAGGCAGCACTAAGTTTTAATCATCTCTTTTTCCTGTGCCCTTAGTATGTGGTAGATACAAGAAATATGTGTTGACTCAGCAAATGAATGAAAGACAGAGTTTGGAAGAGAGAGAATAATTTGGTAATTTGGGATTTATTATTACTGTGGTGTTATTTGAAGCTGGAGAGAGAGTAGTAGCATAAAAAAGGAACTAGACCCTTGGAGATGCTCACAGTTGGAAGTACAATGGAGAAAGGAGGCGTAAGAGAAGAATCACTGAAGATCAACTGGGAGAACCAGAAAAACGTGAGATCGGGTAAATAAAAAAGAAAGTGGCAAACCACTCTTCTGGTGTTTCCATTACGATGTATTTATTGCACATCATACAAGATTTATATTTAGCATGGTTACTCAGAGTACCACCTTAAGTTGTTATTCAACTTTGGTTTGGACTTGTGTCATCAGAGCCGCAACCTCAGAGAACTTGAAACAAGCGAGGCTCTGAAAACAGTAACCTTGGGTATGGCATTTCTAATCCTTGCTGTGTGGGCTGGAGCAAATTAGCCTGAAGATGCCTCAGTTTTGTTTGCATGGTGAAAACACCTCCATCTCCCTCACTGGGTTGCTGTAGGCAATCACTAATAGAACATTATGATAAAGCCCTATGCAAATATGAAGTGCTATTGAAATGTACAGCGATACACTGGACATCTTTGTTTTCCATCAGACACATCCCGAGAGACATTTCCTTCCTTCCGGAACGTGTACACTCAACGAAGTGTCCATCTGGCAAGTCAGACTCCACCAGGAGTGGAAAGACAAATTATTATAAGGTAAACGGCTGAGTGTTAGTGTGCGAAGGTGGGAAAAGCCTTGTAGCCCTGCCTGAATAAGGGTCAAGAATAGGGATTAAGATGCCCCAGAACGTGCAAGGTACTTGATATTTTCCCCGGAGAGAATGAAGGCAGGGAAAATTTCTGGCTACCTGGGCCCCTTTGCCTTCCCTCCAAAAACATTACACTTGGCTAATGGAGCTGTAACTTGTTTTGATTTCCTGAGTGGTCTTGAGTTACCTAATATCTGGCTTGCTTCCCTGGATGGCTGCTTCTTAGATCTCTCCAGTAAAATCATACTTAAACCATTTTCATTAGCAACTGAGTACTACATGATTGTAAAGTACCTCATGAAATGCCTTGATTAGTAGAGATCAAAGGCAGACCTTCATTAGTTTGGCTTTCTTTCCCTCCTACTTTGCTTTTGCGTTAAACTGCATTAACCTGACTAAGCTCAGCTCTCCAAAGTTTGTACAATCTGGAAAAGATAACTTCTCCTGAGGAGTCTGACTTTTCTTTGGAGCACATGGCCGGCAGGTTTTCTGTGGCCCAAGTCATAGTCAACAAACTGTCTATTTTGTGGAGAGAAACAGTCCCTACTCCGAAAGTGGCACCACTGTGGTCACTTCTGCAACACCCCCTAGGGTTAAAATAGACTCAGATCAACACCATAGCCAAAGGTCATGAGCCTATGAGCCTGGCTTTCCTCACCAAATTGAGTCATTTTAACCTCACTCAAGTATCACATTCGATAATAAAGCTGTCCGGGGTGACATGGTGGTAAGGGGTGCTTTTCATTCAGGCAGACCCGAGTTTAAATTCTCCCTTCTTTACCTCTCTGAGCTTCGAGTTTCTCAGATGTAAATTCGGGATATTAGTGCCAACTTCACAGAAGTGTTGCTAAGAATAAATGAGATAATGTTTAGGGACCATCTGACACAGTGCCTACCACATAGAAGGCACCCAATACATTTATAAATATATATATATATATATATATATATATATGAAAAAAATATATATATGAAAATATATATATATATGAAAAAAATATATATATATGAAAATATATATATATATATAAATTCAGTGCACCCTTACAATTCTAGAAAGGAGAGGGGCTAATGCAGAACTCTGACATGTTAACTGGAAAGTGTTTCCAGTTGCTCAGCCACAGCAGCCTCCAATTTTCTTTTGGATAAATATTCCAGTGAGGAATGGAAGATGTTTCCTTGGATTAGCTACTTGGAGCCAGGCAAACCTCAAACCTTCCCTCAAGCACATAGAAAAGGATGTCAACTCTTGGTCTAAGAGCAAAAGACACAGTGGAAAATCTGGCTTTCTGCATCACGAGGTTGAAGTTGAGTGATATGGAGTAGAGACAAGGTAAACTTGAGAGAGAGAGAGATTAATTGTAAGGAATTGGCTCATGTGATTATGAAGGCCGAGACAGCCAATACATAGTTCAAGTCTGTTTGAAGGCCTGCAAACCAGGAGAGCCAATGGCATAAGTTCCAGTCTGAGTCTGAGTCCAAAGGTAGGAGAAAACCTATGTCCCAAGCTTGAAGATGTTCAGGCAGAGAGAGAGAATTCTTTCTTACTCAAACTTTTATTCTACTCAGGCCTTCAATGAATTGGATAAGACCCACCCACCTTTGGGAGGGCAATCTACTTTACTGCATCTACTGATTCCAACGGTAATCCCATCCAGAAACACCCTCAAAGACACACCCAGGAATAATATTTAACAAACTATCTGGGTACTCCATGGACTAAGTTGACACCTAAGATTAACCATCACAGTAATCCCTTAGATGGCTGAGTTATACATTGCTGACATTCGTTCATATATTCATTCAGTCAGTGAATCGACAAATATTTGACTGTCTCTCATGTGCTAGCCACCATACCAAGCTGAACATTCAAAGATAAATAAATACCATTGTGTCCTCCCAGGTAATGTGACCTATGTGAGGATCACAAGGTCTATCGGTCACTCTGATAAACAATTATTACCTATAATATAATGTAAAACTTGTCCTCAGAAAGCATTCTATGAGCCTTAATAACTGAAACCTTTAGTGTTTTATAGGTATGTCTAAAATATACAGGTTTTATACTTTATAAATGGAAGCCAAGCTCAAGCTATATTTTTATAGGTGAAGTCTTGAAATCCAGGGATTAAAAACAGGAATTATCTTCCGTGAACTTTGGTTCTCTCTGGTGGGAGTCTCCTCGAGGGGATGTCCCACAGGTGCATCTCTTCAATTATGTCCTACTGAATATGTCTCTAGATACTTTCTGGGAAAGCGGAATTTGGAGGTGTAAGGCTAAGATTTTGCTTTACTTTCTCCACAAGCATGTTTGATACAATGGGAATGAGAGGTGTCAGTAGTAGAGAAAAGTTGAGTTCTTCCTGTCAAACAGGAGAATAAAAATGCCACCTGACATACAGGGCATTAAGCCCTATAGGAATTAAACAAATTGTATATGGGAGTGATTTAGGAACTAAAATCTAATGAAGGTGGCGGGGGGAGTAGAGGCAAAGAGTTGGGTATACAACTTAATATGTCTTTTTTAGAAAATGAAGTTTTGTTTTTAAAGAGGAGAGCTTAGACTAATAATTTGTTTTATGTGCCCATCATCCCATTCCAGTCCTCAGCATAGTGATTTTTGAAAAAAAAAAAAAAGCGAGATAATGAGCAAAAACAAACCAGAATTGCCAGGTAATAGCATGTAGCAGCTAAGAATTTGGGCTCTGGGTTCACAGAGATACGAGTTGGAACCCACTTTTGTTGTTTAATAACTGTGACACCTTGGGGAAAATAATACCCTGAAGTTTACTTTATCTGTAAGGTGGGAATGATGATCATACCTAATTCTTAGGGATGATGCAAACATACATGTGGTAATACCTGGAGGGTGACTGAACCAGAAGGAGTACTTGAGTGTTAGCCCAAATAGGTTATTTCATATAATCTTTGCAGTACTGTGAGTAGCTATTATTAGCTCCATTCTACGGATGAGGGAAATGGGGCTTGCATATTTTAAGGATTTGCTAAATCTACACACAAATCTTAAATTCCCTCCCAGCACTGCTTTAGTTGTAGAAGATCTGGGATTGAAACACATATTTTCCACTTTACTAATCTCAAGCTTTTATATTATTCCATGTCACTCCCATTCTCTTGCAGAAGCTCTCTTATTCATGCTTGTTTTACTTCCTGATTTACATCCTAAGCTCTCAGAAAATAGTCCAAGGCTGGACTTTCTTTGTATCACCCACATTGGCTAACTTAGTGGAGGGGGCTCGTTCATCAGTATTTGTTTGACTGCTTTGTTCAATAAAAAAATCTCTTGCTATTTTCAGGATATTGATACATACTTTGTTAGATTTGTATCTAAGTATTTCATTTTCTTTCAAGCAATTTGTAAATAGTATTTTGTTTTTAATTTCAGCTTAATGTGTTCATTTTATTATATAAAAATACTATTAATTTTAGGTATTGATCTTTACCCTATGACCTTACTGAACTCAATTAGTTCTAGCTGAGATCTAACCACTTTCTCATTTGTTTAAGAGAATTCGTAATGGCTTGTTGAATCATTTTATGGTGGTTGCTTTAAAATCCTTGTCAGATCATTTTAACATCTGATTTATCTCAGTGTTGGTACTACTTGATTGTGTTTTCTTATTCAAGATGTGATTTTTCTGGTATGAAGGATGATTTCCTAGACATTTAGGCTATTACGTTAGGAGATTCTGAGTCTTGCTTAAAATTTTAATTTTAAGCATCAGTCACCCTGTTTAGGTTTAGCACATAGGTCCTGCCTCCTTCTGTGAGCTGTGATTCCAATGACAATCTAATTTTCAGAGACTTTCTGGTACTATTTTGGTCTGCTTAGCAAATTTCAAGTATACAGAACAGTATTGTTAACTACTGTCACCATGCTGTGCTTTGCATCTCCAGAATTTATCTTGCATAACTGAAATTTTGCACCCTTTGGCCAACATCTCCACATTTCTTCTTCCTCCCAGCCTCTGTCAACCATCATTCTGCTCTCTATTTTTATGAGATTGACTATTTTAGGCTGTTCTTATAAATGGTATCATGTAGTATATGTCCTTCTGCATTTGGCTTATTTCACTTAGCGTTATGTCCTCCAAGTGCATCTATGTTGTGACAGATGGCAGGATCTCCATATAACCCAGCAATCCCACGTCGGGATACATATTCAAAGGAACTGAAATCAGGATCTTGAAGAGATATCTGTACCCCCTGTTTACTGCAGTGCAATTCACAATAGCCGAGAAATGGACACAAGCTCAGTGTCCATCTACGTCAATGGATAAAGAAAATGTGGCACATACATACCCTGGAATATTATTTAGACTTAGAAAAGTTTCCTTTTTAAATGAAACGGTTTTTAGCAGCGTTGTTTAATATTCGCGTAAGATAATCATGTACATTGCTAAGCACAGTGTGCGATGGTTAGTAAACATTCAGTAAGAATTAGACTTCATGCTGACACCAGTAGCGATTTTCTCTGGAACTGTTCCCAGGTTTTCCCCAAATATGCTTCTATCAGTTTGGACAGAGGCAATCATGGAACTTGTGTCAGGGCAGAGCTCAGAAACTAATCCTGGAAAGCTGCATAGGAACATATATAATGTAAATGTATTTAAGAAACCATAGTGGATGTTTGAAAGGCAGTGTAACAAGTACACTCTAATGTCAGATTACCTAGATGTTCTAATAGCTGTTGATTTTGTACAAATTGCTTAGTATTTCTATGCCTCAGTTTCTTCACCTGTAAATACAAATAAATGTAAATAACCTTCTTATGAGGTTATTTTAAAAATTAACTTAGAAGGGCTTCCCTGATGGCGCAGTGGTTGAGAGTACGCCTGCCGATGCAGGGGACACAGGTTCGTGCCCCGGTCTGGGAGGATCCCACATGCCGCGGGGCAGCTGGGCCCGTGAGTCATGGCTGCTGGGCCTGCACGTCCGGAGCCTGTGCTCCGCAACGGGACAGGCCACAACAGTGAGAGGCCCGCGTACCGCAAAAAAGAAAAAAAAAACCTATTCCTGACTGATCTCATAAAATAAAAATTATCTTTTAAAAAAAAATTAACTTAGAAAATATACATAGGACTGTTTTAACAGTAAGAGTTAATTAGGTTCAGTACTTTAAACATTTCTTGCACATAGGACAAACTGAATATGTGTTTGTGATTATTGTAATGAATACCTTCTAGAAAAGAAGTTAAGGCTTGGAAAAGTCAAGCAATTCACCCAAGACGACACAGCCAGGGAATAGAAGAACTGGGTCTTGAACTCAGTTCTATCTGATTCCAAAGCCTGTGTTCATTTCCATTATTTTACTTTTCTCAAAGTTGAGTAACGGACAGACTTAGAAGAAACAAAAGTTCAGTTTAATATTGATGTTGATTTAAATGATTTTTCTTATAATGTTGCTAAAATGTGTGCAAATCTAAACCTAGATATAACTTCTTATGCCTATAAATCATGTTATAAAATTCAAACACATTTACTAATTATATGCAGACAAAAGATGCAACCCAGTAAAATTTAATTTAGTAACATTTACTTAATGTGATGGATGTTGTTTTTTACTTGAAACTAAAAACCACTCACAAAGGAACATGGTGCTCACTGCTAGGGTTCAAGATCTTTTGCGGCCATCATGCCCATACATCTGTGTGTTGTGAGACTGGTCATTTTTTCCACCTCTTTTCTCTGTTCCAACTACTGCAAAAGCATAACATGATGTCATTTGGCCCTCACTTGGCAGAAATTCACCATTTACATAGTAATTCTGCCTCTATTTTTTTTTTTCCACTTTAGCCCACGGTAAAGTAGAACTAGCGGGGTATAACAAACTCAAAACAAAAACACTATTAATGTCTTTGAGGGACTTCCCTGGTGGTCCAGTGGTTAAGACTCCATGCTTCCAATGCAGGGGGCGCAGGTTCGATCCCTGGTTGGGGAACTAGGATACTACATTCCACGCAGCCAAAAACTGAGAAAAAAAAAAGTCTTTGAATATGGTGACAATTATTAGTTGTGAGGTTGCCATCAGATGGTCAAAAAATATGCTTATGCACATGTTTTAGATTGCCACTGATATGAAACTGCCAAATGAAAAATCCTCACGGACCCTTGGAAATATGCTCAAGGATCTTCTAAGGAACCAAAGGTCTTATTTTAGGAAACTTGGAGCTGCTCTCTGATGGTCTAATTGCTGTCTCCTCCTGTCTTGAAGGAGCTTTAATTTGTACCATAAATGATATAGAATAACGTTTGAGTCATACTAAAGTTGTGCTGGCTGGAAGGAGGTAAGATGCAACACAATTACCTTTTCAAATTTTTTTTTTTTGCGGTACGCAGGCCTTTCACTGTTGTGGCCTCTCCCATTGCGGAGCACAGGCTCCAGACGCGCAGGCTCAGCGGCCATGGCTCACAGGCCCAGCCGCTCCGCGGCATGTGGGATCTTCCCAGACCGGGGCACGAACCCGTGTCCCCTGCATCTGCAGGCAGACTCTCAACCACTGCGCCACCAGGGAAGCCCTACCTTTTCAAATTTTTGTACAGTGCAAAGTGATGGAAGACATTCTTTCTGAACATGTAGAATCAATGACATTGGAGAGGGATGGTTTTCGTTTATGGCTTACTTTGGTGGTTGAGAAAAAGGGAGTCATGATCATGATTAACTATTATTTCACTCATTTTAAGGGGACAATAATGATTAAGGTTTATCTGACATGTTATCATTCACAAAGAGCTTTGTCCAACTTGATTATCTTCCATCTTCAACCACACCCAGATGAAGACATTTCTCCAAGTAATAATCATAAATTGAGGAGCTGATATTTAAATCAGGTGCCCTAAATTTTAACTTCTCTATGTTCTGCTATTGCAAGGCATCTCCATGAAGAGTAGTGCTACATGCAGCCTGTCCTTGACACGAGTAGGATAATACACACTACACTGTTCCCAAATTTCTTCCTATTAGAGACAAGGAAGCCTGAATTTTCACCAAAGTCAAAACAAAATGTTAAGAACATGGGGCTCTAGGCTTATACTCTATCTTTATTACTTACTAACTCTGTAACTATGGAAAAGTTATGCAAACTCTCGAAGCTGCAGTATTGTCATCTGAAAAATAAGGATGTCAGTGCCCTTCTCATGAGGTTATTTTAAAGGTTAACTTAGAAAATATACATGAAGAACTTGGCATGATACTTGTATGTAGCACTAATAATACAATGCTTACTCTTTGCCAGACACTCTTTTAAGAGCTTTATATATTGACTTAATTAATCTTCATATAACAACCCTATGAGTAAGATATATTTCATCCCCATTTGACAGATGGGGAAACTAAATGAGTTATCTAAGGTCACACAGCTGGTAAGCGATGATGGTGGAATTTAAACCCACACTTCTAATCCAAACCCTGTGTTCCAGAGTCTGTGCTTATGGGAAAGTTCTGTGCTATTTCTCCATGCTCCAAGTATTGTAACTTGAGAAAGGGATTGTCTTTATTTAATCTCCCCATCTTGTCATCCCATCTCAGCTCTTTCCTAGAATACTACATCACTCAAATCTTTTACAGTCTTTTACCCTGATTACAGTTTTAGCTCCATCGAATCCATTTTCCTCACTGCAGCCAACATGTTGTTTAATAGAACCACTCCTATCCCTCATTACAATCTTTCTAAGGTCAATCATCACCCTCAGTATATGGCCATGATCATAGCCCTGCTTTCCTTTCCAATCTCATCACCTTCTATCTCCTCTCAAATTTGACATTCTAGGAATCTAGACTATTTGTAGTTTCCTGAATATACAATTCAGTTTTATTGTACTTTGAAGCATTTTTTTTACCTTATTGAAATGACCATATTTTTATGAATGGCTAAATCCTTCATATCTTTTAAAACTCATTTTAAATAACCTTTATACGGGAAGTCTTTTCTGAAATCCTTACTTGTACTTCCTGAAATCTAGATGTGATTATATTCACATTTCCTAAGCTAAAAAGTATTTTAATTCTTAAAAAGAAAAAAAAGGCTCCCAATGATACTTGTAGTATCAATTACTGTGCAGAACTGTGACATGGGGGGGTTGTGTATTGGTCACTTTGGACAAATACCACAAACACTAAATAGTAACTGAACCAAATATTATCACCAGATTTCGTTCTGGAACAATAGCAGTGTTGAGCGAATCCAGCTCTGGTTGTGTTTATGTACCAAGAAATCTTTGTATGGCGCAAAAAAAAAAAAAAAAGAAATCTTTATATAATACTTTGTGATCAGTGAAACTCAGCACATGTTTCCCAAGACCCCGTCCTCCCACCTCTTCTTTCTTCCTCCCAACCCCCATCCCCTTGTTACTAAGCTCATTTTGTCAAGAAAAATTTGGCCTCTATGAATCTGATTTGTTTACACTTGACTCATCGAAAGTGTTTTGTAAGAGAGGTTTGATGTCCAAGAAGCCTCTAGAGCCTCCTCTGTGGATCTTTAAGGTATTTTTTTTTCTGAGAACTGAGAGGTGGTTTCTGGCCATGACATCCAAGTAAAGGGGAACTTCAAATTACTTAAGACTGTTAAGGGAATCAAAATATATGCATGAACGTGCTAGCATGTGCTCTCTTGTACTTCAGTTATATATCCATGTACAAGGAAGGTTTTCAATTTCTCCCTGAAGGTGAATTTCAGGAAGTGGGTAGTTGAACAACATGACCCAAGGAATCCTTAAAATATTACCTAGTTCCCTGGGCCCTACTGAAATTACTTTGTCCTTGATGTCACTAACATTTCCATATCAGAAGGCACCCTCTCCCAGACAATAGCTAATCTGAATTAAGTATTCCTTTCAGAATGGCCTTTGGCTTACTGCCAGCTAAGGTAGAGCAGGGTCCTTCCTTCCTGCCAAGCCACCTGGCTCCTTGCTTCCTTGCTATACCAGGCAGTCAGGCCCAGTCAGTGGAAGAGCAAGCAAGCCCCAGAACAGATAATGCAATCCATGTGTTCCAGCATAAATGTCTCTGTTTTTATTGCATGGCTGTAAGTCATTTATTCAAAGATTCCAAATTATATTTTAAAAGTTCAACAAATAGTTCATTGTACAACAGACTTGAGCACTTAATTAGAAACCGCAGTACTTTGCTCATTGCATGTAATATTATAATGGCCTTTTTCTTCCATTATCCAAATATTGTAGCTAATTTATCTTGTAAGATGTCTTGTGCAGTACACGACAAAAGTAGTGTGACTATATATAAGTTAGACAACTAGGCCTCATTTGAGAAAAGGGTTTTCAAGAACACTTCCTTAATATTTCTTCCTGGCCACTTTCTCTAATCCCTAGCAAACCACAGGATGTCCTAACCTTGAAACCTACCACAACAGCAACAAAGCCCCCGTCTGGTTACTAAACACCCTTGGAGGCTTCCTTTTTGGAAACTCACTTTCAGTTTTCTGCCACTGCAAGTCACTAGAGGAAAATCATCTTATTGTTTCAAAGGCAGAGAACAGAAATTGAATCCAATCACCTCTTTGGATGTGTTGATACCCTGACATCCCGATTTATCATTTCTAAACCCTATTGTCCTCTTGCACCACTCAGTAACCTTTAGAGACAGAAGGAGATGGTCACATATTCTCTGCCTCTGAATATATGGATGAGAACTAGAAACACAGTTACCTAATGCCAAACAGCTGGATATGTGAACACATCCTGATGTTTCCTTTCTTTATTCCATTTTCAGCCAGCTGTTTGGCATTACACAGACAACACCTAATCTTTCTAAAAAGAGTTTCAAAAATATTATGACTCTTTAAATTGTGAAGACGGGAAAACAAAGACTTAGAAAGATATAACTGAAGTCTATGCAATCATGAAGGATTTAAATAAACTGAATATAAACTCATTCGTAGATCAGAATGCTAGAAACATTCTTTGAAATCTGAGAAAGACTTTAAGCCACAAACAAAAGGACAACCGAGTTAAGAATAAACATATGGAACTTGTTACCCTAGAGGTAGGGAATGAAGATATACATATTAATTCAAAAATATTTTTATATGTTCACAGATGATCGACAGAGTTATTAAACGCAATGAAAATATTTTGGATACATTGCTAACTTTTTGACACTGGTGTCATGGAGGACAATTCTGACTTTTAGCACAGGAGTAACTGTCTGTATCCATACACTGTGTTGGTTGAAATAAAGTCTGGCAATTGTAACTTGCATGGTAGCTGCTTATCATTATTTGTTGAATGAATACTAATATGTATAGTGCTTTCAAGTACATAAACTCTTGCATATGCATTCTCACTTTTTTATCCTTATTATAATCTTTTGATATTGAAACGGTAGAAAATTCCCCAGAGAAGGGAAATGGAGGTAGGTGGAGAGAGAAGGATTATGGGAGAGTAATCACACTCTTGGGCTCTGCAGTCAGAACCGCCTAGAATCCTGGCTCTACAAATCACAGGCTTTATCATTTTAGACAAGATACGTAAACTCTCCAAACCTCAATTTCCTTTTAGGTAAAATGAAAATAATGAAAAGTCTACTTTATGGTGTTTCTGTGAGAATTAATGAGATATCCCATATAAAGCATATTGTCCAGTGTCTCGCACATAGAAAATATTCAATAAATATTAGCTATTTTAAAGATAAGAAAATTTATTTGCAAAGCTATTAAGTAGTCTGTCCTCCACAACATGGCTTGTAAATTATAGTACTGAGAATCAAGCAGAATTCTTTACATTCTGGTGTGTTTGTTCCACGTGCATGGCATATGCTATCTGGCCAAAGATAAAAGACTAGACCTAGTTGCCCAAGGAGAAAGAACTGGCATTTGGTATTTGAATGAGTTCCCCCATACAATGACAAACATAAACTCTATAACTCGTTAAGTATGTATATTTTAAGTGGACTTCTGTTGGTTTTATGATAAAAATATCCAATTTATCTCTGATCGACGACAGTCAACTGTATGTTTGGATTTGTGAGCTCACTACCATCATCTTGGCAATGTTTACCATTTATTAAATAAATTCTATCTACAGTTTTAAGTAACAACAAAGATTTGCATTTATATGAGAGGCCTTCTGTTTAAAAGAGGATTAGACAAAATGATATGGAGGAAACACTGCAGAAGTATTTCTTAACATCTATTCCTCAGATGAGACCAACATTGCAGAACAAATTTAGCATGAAAATTAATTCATGTCCTTTCCAAGATGTCTTAAAAAATGAGCCAGCTAGTGTGTTTGGATAATAGAAAAAAAAAAAGGATCAGCTCCGTGCTTTGTGACCACCTAGAGGAGTGGGATAGGGAGGGTGGGAGGGAGACTCAAGAGGGAGGGGATATGGGGATATATGTATACAATAGCTGATTCACTTATACAGCAGAAACTAACACACCATTGTAAAGCAATTATACTCCAATGAAGATGATAAATAAAAACAGAAAAAAAGATCCTCTGTAATATTCTTTTCAATAAAATATAATCACCCCAAGCATTTCATCTACAGCATGATTATTTGCAGTTAAGCCTAGCACGTTTAGCCACTGTAGATTTCATAGTTCCCTCTCTCTAAATACAAGTAAATTATATAGTATGATTATTACGTAGTATGGGGCACCTTGATCCCCACTGCTTACTTTATCTTCACTACAACTTCTCTTCCTTCACCACAACTACCACGTGGAACATTTATCTGGTGGTGCAGACAAAAGAGGATATTATAGGTGGGAATTGTGTCCGTTGATCCTTGCTATGTAACAGTCACCCCAAAACACTCTGTCTTAAACAACAACATTTATTGTTTCTGATAATTCTGTGAGTTGGCTGGGCAGTTCTAATCTGGGCTCATGGAGCACCTCAGCTGGGACCAGGTGGTCGGGATGGCATTACTCACAGGTCTGGTGCTTGGATCAGTGACAGCACGGTGACAGGCCACATGTCTTCCATTATCACACAGCCTCGGCCAGACTTATTCACATGGCGATGGTTGTAGTATTCCTAAAAGCACCAGGCAGAAAAGCCCCAATAAATAAGTGATTTTCCAGCCTTTGGTGGTGTCACATTGTTTACTGTCACATTGGCCAAGCAAGTCATAAAGGCGAGAGCAGAATAGAGGGGTGGTTACATAGACTCCCACTCTTAGCGGGAGGAGTTGCAAGCTCTCATTTCAAAGAATGTGATATTAAGAGATGGGAAGAGCTTAGGTGATGTTTCCTCCCTACCACAGACTGTCCATGACTCTATTCTATTCGAATTCTCTCCCAGAAGTCGTTCTGCAATTTACAAAGAAACTTCACAATCCTCCTATATTTTATCCTCTCAAAAATTGTAGAAGGAAGATTAATGGAGAAGATACGCACTTAAGTTTTAACCTTTAGGGCTTCCCTGGTGGTGCAGTGGTTGAGAATCTGCCTGCCGATGCAGGGGACATGGGTTCGAGCCCTGATCTGGGAGGATCCCACATGCCGCCGAGCAGCTGGGCCCGTGAGCCACAACTGCTGAGCCTGCGCATCTGGAGCCTGTGCTCCGCAACAGGAGAGGCCACGACGGTGAGAGTCCTGCACACTGAGATGAAGAGTGGCTCCCGCTCGCTGCAACTAGAGAAAGCCCTCGCACAGAAACGAAGACCCAACGCAGCCAAATAAATAAGTAAATAAAATAAATTTATATAAAAAAAATTTTAACTTTTAAACAATTAGTTGTGTGACTTATGTCCAGTCACTTGATCCCTAGTCATCAGACAGTATTACAACAGCTTCTGTGCCATAACATTGTTGAGAGAATTAAACGGGATGATTCTGTGTAAATTATTTAGCACAAAACTCAAATGGTTAGCTTTTAAGCTTCCATTTAAAAATACTCTCTGAGCACTTACCTCGTTCCTATGAATCAAGATAGACTATTTTTTTTTAACATCTTTATTGGAGTATAATTGCTTTACAATGTTGTGTTAGTTTCTGCTGTATAACAAACTGAATCAGCTATACGTATACATATATCCCCATATCCCCTCCCTCTTGAGTCTCCCTCCCACCCTCCCTATCCCACCCCTCTAGGTGGTCGCAAAGCACCGAGCTGATCTCCCTGTGCTATGCAGTTGCTTCCCACTAGCTATCTATTTTACATTTGGTAGTGTATATATGTCAATGTTACTCTCTCCCTTCGTCCCAGTTTACCCTTCCCCCACCCGTGTCCTCGAGTCCATTCTCTATGTTTCCGAGTATAGACTATTTCTAAGGATTAGTTAAGAAAATAGTATTGAGCCAAATTCTGTACCTTATTCTAGCTTTTATCCTGAGGCAAGTTACTGAACATTTTGGATCTTACGTTGTTTCCCTCACCTGTAAAATAAGCATAAAAATTATTACATCTGCCTCATAGGGTTGCTGTGAAAATTACATAGAAATAATTAGAGAAATGTCTGGCACACAGAAATACACAACAAATGATAACAATTATTATAATGTCAGAGTATTGGAGTAGAGACTAGATATTTGTAGATGAAAATATTCATTAAAGATGATGGGCTTCCCTGGTGGCGCAGTGGTTGAGAGTCCGCCTGCCGATGCAGGGGACACGGGTTCGTGCCCCGGTCCGGGAAGATCCCACATGCCGCGGAGCGGCTGGGCCCGTGAGCCATGGCTGCTAAGCCTGTGCGTCCGGAGCCTGTGCTCCGCAACGGGAGAGGCCACAACAGTGAGAGGCCCGCGTACCGCAAAAATAAAAAAAAAAAGATGTCCTCATGTATATTACAGACTATTGGAAGAGTAAGACATTGAAAAAGTTCAACACATCAATAAATAAAAATTACAAATTGTGATTAGTGCCATGATAGAAAATATTATGAAAAAGGAACATAGGCAAACTTCTGATCATGTGATAGTGATAGGTCTCACTGGTGAAGAAATTTTTAAGCTAAGAATTCAAGAATCCAAAAAAGTTGAGATTCTTTACAGAAAATAAAGATTATAGTTAGAGAAGTAAAGCAACTTGTTCAAGGTTGTACAAGGCAGATATAAATAACCCAGGAAGTTTCTACGTGATAATACAACTGCTCCAAACATTATTGGCTCTGGGAGCAAATGTTGTTGAACTCTGAGTGAGCTGGACAGCATCTCAAAATGTAAACTTCATCCCTGTGTGTTGCCCTCCTATTCACCTTATCCAGTTTATGAAATCTCTAACCTGAAGACTGAAAAAATCTAGAAAATGGATTTTGACATTAAAAGCTAATAATTCTGTCCTTTGTTGTGGTCCACAATCCTGCCATGTAAAAATTCAAAATATTCCTCAAACTAAAAGGCCAGGATTGTCGCCATGTACAAAACTGTCAGGCCCAACTATATACTGTCTACTCTATCAGAGACACATTTAACATAAAAAGGCACAGATATGAATAAAGAAAGTAAATGGAAATAAATATATCATGCAGGCAGGAAGCATAAGAAGGCAGGAGTGGCTATATTAATATTAGATAAAATAAATTTTAAGGCAAAGAGTTTTACCAGATTAAAATAGAGATATCACATAACGATAATGATCCCAGTTCATCAGAGACCATAAATGTGTGTATTTAATAGCAAAGCTGCAAACACTGACAGAAAGAAAGGGAGAATAGGCAATCTTACAATCATAGCTGGAGATTTTATTACTTTTTGCAGCAACTGATAGAACTGGACAAAAAAAAAATCAGAAAAGACGGAGATAACATGGACAACATTAATGTGGCCCTAACTGATACTTATGCCACAAAAGAACTCAATAACTGCATAATACACATTCTTTTGACTTGCTCGTGGTATATTCACCAAGCTCTAAAAAATGGTGCTTCAAAAACAGTACCATGTATATATATATAATAGAATATTACTCAGCCATAAAAAGGAATGAAATAATGCCATTTGCAGCAACATAGATGGACCTAGAGATTATCACACTAAGTGAAGTAAATCAAAGACAAATATCATATGACATTATTTACATGTGGAATCTTAAAAAATGACACAAATAAACTTATTTGCAAAACAGAAGTAGACTCACAGACATAGAAAACAAACTATGGTTAACGAAGGAGAAAGTGGGGAGAGGGATAAATTAGGAGTTGGGGATTAAAGATACACACTACTATATATAAAATAGATAAACAACAAGGACCTACTGTATAGCACAGGGAACTATATTCAATATCTTATAATAATGTGTAAAAGAATCTGAAAAAGACTAGATATATATAGGCATATGTACAATTGAATCACTTTGCTATACACCTGAAACTAGCACAACACTGTAAGTTGACTGTACTTCAGTAAAAACATTTTTAAAAACGCTATCATGAAAGGCCATAGTTTGAATCGCAAACTTAAAAAAAAAACAGTTAATAGCATTCTTTCTTTACACATGAAATTAAATTAGAAATTAATAATAATAACGTATGCAGAAAATAATCCCAAACATTTGGGTAATATACAGCACACTTATAAAGAATCCACTACTCAAAAAGAAATTACATATAACTCAAGTCTAATGAAGAGAAAAACACCAGACAAATCCCAGTTGACGGACATTCTAGAAAATACCTAACGAATAATCCTCCAAGCCGTCAAAGCCATCAAAAACAAGGGAAGTCTAAGAAACTGCTACCAGAGATGATAACAATATAGTAGAAATAAGGACTAGCTTAGAAATCAGGCAGACATGGTTCAAATCTCAGTTGTGAACTTTCTAGCCATATGAACCTGAGCAATGCAGTTCCTCTCTGTAACTGTTTCCTCAACTGTAAAATGAGAATGTAAATGCATATCTTGATGACCTGTTGCCTGCTATGCCTGGGCAGCCATTGGCAGAACTTTTCCCTAACCCAGAACTTTTCCCAAAATAACCCCCACTTGCTGCCAGGAAGACTCCCTTACAGGCTGTCTCCCTTTGCTTTCAGTTGCAAGGGCTGGGGGAGACTAGAAGAGTTCTGGGTTTTTTTAATACTGTGTATGAGACTAGGGAGGCTTGTTGAAAGCAGTGAGATATACTATAAACTTAGCAAATACCTCAATTTGTAAACTCACATCTTTACGAGTTAAAAAAACTTAATTTTAAAATAAAAGGAATATGATATGGTAAACTGGATGTTCCTCTACTGTTTCAAAATCAAATAGAGAATTTAGTTCATAGGTGGACTCAAGAAAAGACTCCTTCTTTGAACTATTTAAGCGATTTGGCTCATATCTCCTCCTCTCCTATGCAATGTTTTGTTCTCCTATTATAGTGCTTATCTCCGTGGAAGTCCTATGGGACATCCCTCCTTGTCCCCCTCCTTCCCTGTCTCTCCTTCCTTTCTTCCCACCCTCCCTCTCCCTCACCCTTCCCTCTCCCTCACCCTTCCCTCTTCCCACTCCCTCCCTCCGTCTCCCTCACCCTCCCTCTCTTCCCTTCCCTCTCCCCCTCTCTCTCCCTCTCTCTCCCTTTCCATCTTCTTTCCTCTCTCTTCCACTGCAGCTTGAGCCTTTGAAAGGCAGACCCAGCATTTGGTTCCTTGTTTTGTGTCCTGCCACTTAGCACAGATTCTGTTGTATGATAGGTGTTCAGTCACTGTTTCTCATTTGAATTGATCATTATAAACAAATTTCTTGCAGCTGGTATGGACCAGAGCCTTTTCCATTGGAAGTTCTTCCTGAAAAACACATGGATCATGGGGAAACGAGGACAGAGAAAGTAATCTAGCCTAAAAAGTTGTGAAGCTCCATGACACACCCAGAATGCAATAGTCCAAATATGAATTCAGTCCTTGGCTTACTTTTCTTTCTTGGCTTCAGAACTGACCTTGAGTCATGGAGCAGACCGTGATACAAATAGAACAATTTTTTGTTGTTGTTCTTGTGTTTTCTCTTTGTATTCTGCAGTAAGACCCAGAAGTGCCTTTTCAATGGATCACTGAAAAAATCACAGTAGAATATTATGGTAAAAAATTAAATATATACATACATAAATTAACAATAGTGCTTAAAAATAAAATGTCCCAGGGGCTTAGCAAACCCTTCTAAGAGTTTCAGTAAAACTCACATTCTGACATCCATACTCTTACCCTTAGATATATGTCGCATAAGAGGAACATGGACATGATGGAGGTTAGCCAGAAGATTTCAGCATGAATGGCCTAAGAAAGAAGCAAGAAATTTAAACATTTTTAAATAGAATAAATTTTGCAAAAAATAGTTTTTTATACACGTATATATGTATATATATATGATATATCCTTAACTATTCAGTAGAAGCAGTCATAGATATATGAGTAATAATTATAACAAAACTAACATATTGGACACACATTATCTGTCAGGCATTGTACTCAGGTTTGTGTGTTATTTTATTTAATCATCAAATAAATTTGGGTCATATAAAATTGAATCTTAAGGACATGAAATAAATTTTCAAAGCTGTGCATGTATTAAGCAGCAGGGCCAGTATTCAAACCCAGAAAATCTAACTTCATAGCCCTCCATCTTAATCACTCTAATATGCTTAGTATATTTAGTAGATATAATAACACTGAACCCAAAATATTGTAAAATCCAGATGCAAATTTAGGAAATTCACTGTATACAAGAATAACAGTTAATTTTTATTTTTTAACATCAAATTGGATGAATATTAAAACACAGGACCTCATCTGTTTCCTACATAAATTTGCCAGTGAATGGCAGTCGAAAGCTAAATACAATCCCTTGTCAGGCAAAAGAGTTGTAAGGTCCATAAAACACAAAAATACCTTTTTCAAGTTCTCTTCTCCCATTCAAATTTACATAACTTTACAAAGTAACTTTTTCAGCAATCACTGCCCTTATAGCCAGTTTTGAAATAAATTAACTTTAGAAGCAGGTCTCTGAATTTCTGTAATATAGTGTGTTAAATCAATATTTTATAAAATATTAACCTTATAATTTGTCTTGCCCTCTTTAAATTAATCAAATGCATTAATAATAGCAAAAATAAAGATTATGACAGAAACAATGGTAGGCTTTTACTCCATCATTTTCTTTTCCTGGACATGTATAAAGACTTCATTTCCCAGCTTCATTAGCTGTAAGATCAGGGTGTTTTGACTGAATTCTGGCTAATGAAATGGAAGTTGAAGAGTTGTGCACTAACTTCTGTGCCTGGACCTTAAAATATTTTGTGCAATCATATTTTACTTTCCTTTTATTAAGTGATTGTGGAAGCCACATGTTGCAGCCTTACAAGATGGACTCAGCCTGGAGTTACATGAGAAAAAATCACCAACAGAAGCGTACCCACACTGTATTCTAGTGTGCGTAAGAAATAAACTTATTATGATAAGCCAATGAAGACTCATTGTTACTACAAGGGAGAAAGGACTACTCAGGCTAACGCAATTGTTAATAATATTTTAATGAGACAAACTGTTTTTGGAAATCATTAAATGTCATAAAATTATTAATGTAATTTATCTTTATGTAATGATTTTTAAATTTTTTTTTGCATATGTCTGATAATATATATATTTCCTCAGTAGTACAAATTTATGTATGTTTGGGTTGCATGATAAAGATACTTTTTCTTGATGAAGAAGCAATCAAAAACATTTAGAAGTAATTAATTTAAAATATATGCTTTATTAACACATTTTCATCACCAGCTATTTCACTATCAATAGGACACTCTTAGACGTATTATTTTCACAAATCTGATCCATATATCTCGGTCTTAAAAGACAAGAAAATGAATGTCAGCTGTGTCCTACTTCCACACACCTCTCCTAATCTCCACCCACTCTTAGTTGATATAGGTCACCATACCCAAACCAAAGGTTTAGTAAAGTAGAGACTGTCAGTGCCAAGGAATTAAACCATGGCTGAAGACAATGTCCTCTAAACACTCATATCCTTGAAGTTCTGTAAGGTATAAGCATTATATCTGAGAAATAAGGACAGAAGCAATAATTAAGTTTCCAAAGGAAAAAATTTAAGAACAAGTAGATGCAAATTTCCATCTTAGATATATAGGTATATCTACATACACATACCTACCTAAACACATGCACACAGACACAAATGTATGATTGTATACCTACACATATATTGGGTATTCATTTTATAGAATCAGAAAAAAATAGTTTTTTATCCTAGAGATTTTCCTACTCAAACTGAAAATAACTAGAGGTAAGATTGAAATGGACCTTAGCCGCAAGGAAAAATTGAGGGTCTTGGGTCTCATTTTCTTGAGTTAAGTCAAGAGCAATATTTGTTTCAATAGTCTGATAGAAAATTTTTGTCCTATTCAAGTTCAAAAGCCAAAGACAGTCAATATTCTAGCTCTTAAAACTGCCATACATCTTTCAAGAATAACTGGTAAGCTCAAAGAGAGTGTCTGCTCAAGGGTTAGCTCCAAAATGTATTCATTCTGAGAACTTTGTGGCTCTTTAAAGTCTAGGATTAAAAGCAGTAGGAAGAGTGGCCTTTGAAATCTTTGAAACCATTGACAGCTCTGAGCTCTCTGAGACCTCCTGGTCACAATAACATCTACTGAGTACACTCTTGGACATATCTCACTAGAAGCTCTCACCCTATCATCTGATCAAAAGTTTGACCTTTTAGGTCACTTTGTGAGAGTTTCAGATGTTCTTTTAAAAAGGCAAGACCAACATTTCAACACAACTAAAGCTATTTGAAAGTGTTCAGGGTATATGATGGCTCTGTCTCAACTTCAAGGAAACATCTCCTACAGTAGTGCTTTTGCCTCATTAGTTCTCAAAGCAGTGGTGCTAGGGACTGAGTAAATGTGTTCTTCAAAATTCTTATGTTAAAGCCCTGATCGCCAATATGATGGTATATGAAAGGAGAGCCTTTGGGAGGTAATTAGGTCAATAGGGTAGAGGTTTCAAGAATGGGATTAGTGCCCTTATAAGAAGAGACGTGAGAGAAATGATCTCTCTTTCTGCCATGCAATGATACAGCAAGAAGGTGGCCATCTGCAAACCAGGAAGAGGACTTTCACCAGAATCTGTTGGCACCTTGATCTTGGACTTCCTAGCCTCCAAAAATTAAAGCTTATTGTTTAAGCCATCCAGTCTATAGCATTTTGTTATAGCAGCTAACTAACGAAGACAAATGGTGATCAAACAACCAAGCACCCTTAACATAGCAAGCTACTTTTGGATGCAAAATATATGTTATAAATGTCCTAAGTTGATTGCACAGTGTTAGGAAATCAATTTTGCAATTTTCTGCCATCTTTACTTGGTAGAAATGACTCAGTTCATATCAATAATTGTGGTCAGAGGAACTATAAATCTCCTCTTATCTCTCTTGGTCAGTGGAGTTGCCTCTTCATTAGAGAGATGGCATTTTGGTGGGATGTCATGTATTATTAGTCAATGTAGAAATTTTTATAATTCATAATGTAACTAAAGGCAGGGAAGGGACAAATGTTCTCTTGGCATAATAAGGTCATAGTTATTCATTCATAAGTAATAAAGTTTTCACAGTAAAGTATGTACGAATTTTTTGTTCTTCGGATTGTTTGGGAGGATTTATACTGTTTCAGAAGGAAGTGGCGAGATGTGTTTGATTTTAGGTACTCTATAAAATGCCAGATGTCACCCCAAGTGCATGTTCTTCTCATATCATCTTGTTTCTATAAGAGAGCAGCAGCCTGAAAGCGCTAAAATCAGAGTCCATCCCTGGCGCTACGGAACAGCTATCATTAGGCCAGAGAGGGATAGCTGAGAAAGCCATTGAAACCTAAGACTAGAGCATTTACAAGACACAAAAATGGGTTAACATGAACTGAGATTTTATTATTTGAATAAAAAAGCACAGTTCCTTAGGATCTGCCCTGTTCTGGACACACACAAAAGATAAAAGAGGATGATATGGTTAAAGGGAGAGAGAACTTCCAAATATTAGATAGAATGGTACAGGTAAATGTCCCAGAAGTATGTCATACCCACATTAATCTCTGTGAGGATAGAGAATAGACCAATATCACTAAGGTGACAAGAAAAGAAGGGATGGACACATGGCTTACATAGTACAATTTTTCTTTCCTACCTTGAATGTTTGACTGCTAATAAAACAACAAAAAAAAAGATTATGGTAGGTGTATTAGTTTGTTTCAACTGCCATGACAGAATACCACAGACTGGGTGGACTGAATAACAGAAATGTATTTTCTCACAATTCTGGAGGCTTGAAGTCCAAGATCAAGGTGTTGGCAGGGTTGGTTTCTGGTGAGACATTTTTTCCTGGTTTGCAGAGGCCCACCTTCTCATTGTGTCCTCACCTGGTCTTTCCTCTGTGCACAAAGAGAGAGGTCTCTGGTGCCTCTTCCTCTTCTTATAAGGACACCAGTCCTATGGGATTAGGGCCCCACCCTTATGACCTCATTTAAACTTAATTACTTCTTTAAAGGCCCCATCTCCAAATAGAATCACATTGGTGGTTGGACTTCAACATATGAATTTTGAGGAGACATAATTAAGTCCATACAGTAGGAGATGTCATGTTTAAAAAAAAAACTAAAACTTTTTCAGGATAAAAGGGTAGAATATCAAATGAAGCCAGGGGTTAAATTATTGCAAATAAATATACTTTGTTAGGTCCTGACTAAATATATTCGTTCAACTTATTCTGAATTTTCCAATGACCAAGGCAAAGATTCTGAATTTTCCAATGACCAAGGAAAAGATGTGAACAACATCAGTTATGGAGCCCACAATCTCAATAAACTCTTATTTGCTTTCAGGAGAAACAAAGCTTTTCTTAGAGTCAAGGCCTGAAAGATACCATTTTGATAACACCTTAAGAGTTCAAGCAAAAGCCAGTTAAATAACATTGTGTCTTATTGTATCTTTCACTGGTAACTGCCAGAATAAAGACAAATCAAACATTCAGTAAAAGTGTTTCTATGAAAGGTCCACACAATGTGGGCCAGATGCATAGCTTTTGGTGATACTTTCGGTAAGCTGGGCCCAACAATTTTTATTTATATATCTAAAATAAGTAATAATGAGTAGTATAAAATTAATTTCCATATTCTGACCTTTGCTAATCAGAAAAGTATACTATTGTACATATTTTTAACAAAAAAAGAAAGATAAAAAGTTCTAAATAATATGGATACAGAGAGGCTTCTTCTTCTTATGTCTGTTCTCCATCCAAATGCTCAATGTTATTTTTATTTTACAAATTTGAGAGGGCAGTTTGAGGACGTCAGAGCAATTTGTGGCTTACTTAAATTGTATGTGAAATTCTTGAGGTTGTATAAAAAAGTGAAGAAATAAACACATGGATAAAATAGTTTATTACAAAAGGACTTCAGCATGAGCAGGGATGACTACATGACCCAGCAGCCCTATTTATAAACTAGAAGTTCCTGAACTTAAGGATTGGCTTCTAAAAAGGAAATGACCATTTCTGTGTTAGTTTAATAACTCTCAAATTAAAATGTTATATTAATTGTTGTGTGTATTTGGAACTTCAGTACCAAATAGTTACTTACTCTAGATGGTGACATTATGCACAAGGTTGGCTTCTGGATATAACCCAGGGACCCAAGGATCTCTCTTTAACCTAAATATTAAGCCACCTCATTTGCACAAGTGGTCACTTTTTCTATCTGAATCACCAGTTGGGGGAAAAAGTAAGAGTTGGGGCCACTAGCTCCCAGAAGCATGATTAAAATATATGTTTTTATCAGTAAGTATATGCTTTCCTAGCCTTTGAAAAATTCAACATCTATTTATTCAATTAGTAACCATCCCTTTAAAATGCAGGGAAAACCTTGACCATACACAGACAATGAAAAATACACGGAGTGTGTTCAAAGGAGAGTCTGTGTTTCCCCAGGCAGCAGAATGACCTGATCAGAAAATATTGAGCCCAGATGATGTATCAAGGCTCTCTTTGGTCCAATCCCAAATTTCTTTTATCTTTTTTTGCTCTTCCTAAGTGAAATAGCATTTAGGGGTTAACCTTTCCAACTGATCATCTCCAGAACACACATTTAGTATTTTCTACAGTTGGAACTTTCAGGGAAATTTTGATGTTAAAGACACTTCTGTGTGCAGTGTGACCTTTGGGACTACTTTAATGTTTTATTATTATTTAATCAATATGTGTTTTCATCTTGTTTCCTGAATGAGAATGAAGCTCCTTCAGGGTAGTTATTTGTCTCATACTTCTTTAAATTTGTTGTAAAGACTAGAAATAATGTATTGCACACAGGGAACAGCATGGCCAGGAGGAACAGGCTTAGGTTTGGGGATCGATTCTAATTCTCACTCTGCTAGTCCAGTCACTAGCTATGTGATTTCTGGTCACTTATTTAACCCTCCGGAGATATAATTATTATTCAAAGAACATGCTGGGGTGTGTGGGAGAGTTGAGTTAGCTGACTGGCTACTAGTGAACAAGAGGTTTAGTGCAAACGCTTGATCCTATTTACATGGGTTTGAGGTTTGAGTGCTCTTGGCTTTGTTTGCAGAAACCTTTCTTCAGAGACGTTCAGCTTTCAATACCTTTAAGAAAATGCATTGAGAAGATCAAGGGAAGGATCACTTTTAAGCTGAGTGTAAAACCCAAAGCTCACTTAGATATCCTTGGCTTATTCCACTACTGGATAGACTTATGTTCTTGGGCAAAGACAACTGTTTTTCCTGGCTCTCTTCCTCAAATATGCAGACAAATCCTCGATGGCAGCAACAGCTAGAGAAGAGTTTATAGCCAACTCTGTTAAAGGAAGTCGGTAATACAAGTCCTGTTTACTGGTGCCAAATTGCATAGTTGGTCCAATATTAGATAAAAAGTTCAGCATCCAAGGGTTTCTATTGATCACTGTGAGTGATTTTACTCTTTTTCGAATCAAAGTTGTTTACTGCAATGCTTCAGGTAGGGCTTGTCCAGAGTAATTTTGAAAAAAATAATGAATAGAGGGCTTGTTTGTTTTTGTTTGTTTGTTTAAGGCCTACTTTTACATACCTGGCATTACAGTGACCAACACACAGAAAGAGGGATTCTACTAAATGTACTGAAGGAGCTGCTGGAAAAGATGCAGGGACGTTAAAGATGAAAAAAATAGAACAGTGGAGGAAAGGGTAAAATGGTATACTTTATATTTGAACTCGTAAAACTAACTGATTATTAATGGTCATTCAGTGAAAAACCTTGGTTTGTGTTTTTGGGGGCCAGTTTTGATCTTGAAAATCCTCCCCTCCCCCACTACCATTTCAGCTGTTGTTGTCCATTGTAGTTGTCAGGGTTCTGCAATACTAGGTTAAATATTTTTATAGTAGCTTGAGATTTGATTTGTTTCTTTCTGTGACCATTATGTTGTCATGGCAAAAGTCTTGTGTAATATGAGAACCATAATTTCCATTTCACAAAGAAAATAATGATTCTTCAAGCTGACTTAAAGGACTCAACAATTTAAATGAATAGCAAGAAACCCATACTTATGTATCCCTCGAATACACTTGATTTGTATACGTCTAAGGAAGTATGGCTAACTGGTATCTTACGCTATAACATATTCCCATCTCCCCAGCATTTGTCATGGAAGCATTTGTTCATTATTTCATAACACTAGTTCTTTTAATAACCTGGAGATAGTTCCATTAAGAAACTCAGAAATTTGACCAGGATTCATGGAGAAACACATTCCTTTATGCCCTGGTTTGGAAATTACTTACCAAATCAGAGTCTTTGGAATTTCCAGAGCTTAAGCAATTGTTGTAAAAGAAACTTAGTATACTCCTGATATTCAATCCACTTTGCTTTCTGGATGAATGCAAAATTAATGTTTTTTGGTGACAAATTATCTTATTTGGAATTTATAGATGTTTTCGTCAAAAGTACTGACTACAGATTCAAAACAATAATAATTTTTTTAAAAAGCAGTGTTCTTATTATGCATGGGATAACATGGTTCAAATCAAAAATGTTGCCTCTCCTTTGTTGAGGGTGTGCAGGCTTCAAAAGGGTGGATCTTATTTTTTGAACAACAATTGTTTTTCCCCACAATTCTGTGGTTTGCAACGTGGTTCTATCGGTTTTGCCTGGACTCTTTCAGGCAGTTGTAACCAAATAGCAGCTGGATTGATTGGGCCGGGAGGCCCAAGATGACTTCATTCACATCTCTGGTAGTTGGTGATGCCTGTCAGCTGGGGTACCTCAGTTCTCCTCATCTGGACTTCATCCGAAGGACTGCACAGATCAGTTGTTGCCCTTCTGTTTGTTCTCCCAATTTCCTTTCCTTCTCCATTATTTTGCAGGTCCTTATTCCTCAGGGTGCTTGAAATATTTTTTAATTTTTCTAATCCAGTTCTCATGTGAAGGATGTGGGTATCTCATGCCTTTTTGCTCTTCTCATACTACGCTAGATACATGTTGTTTTCTTAGCTCCTATTTTTTTCCCCCACTTATTTTGACAGCTTCTATCACCTTTGGGACCAGCTTGTATTTCTGTTCTGTGTCTATTCATGCTTTGGAGTGAAACTTCAAAATAGAAAAACATGGCAAATTTTACATGACTAAGTGTTTAATTTGCACAGTCCTGATTTTTGTACTATGATTCTCTGCAGAGGACTGCCTTACTTCTATGTCCTTTAAAGGATTTTCTTTTATTTTTTATTTTAAAAACCAGATGCATTTCTCTATTTTATTTTGGAATATGTACTTCTTGATGTCAACTAAAAACATCCTACAGTTTCTCTGCCTTCTTTCTAGATTTTTTCCTCTCTCAATAGGGAAATAAGAGCCAATGGTCCACTCCAAGAAAAGCACAACCAGATCCAAGTGAACACAGCTTCTTTAAACGTCCTGCCAATGAACCACACTCTCTGCTGCTGTCATTTAAGCACTTTGACACCCACCTGGGGCTATTGTCACAGGTGCCTATTTTCTACTCCATTCAACTTTTAAGGGTCTACAAACGGTGTCCAGGATTCAATGTAATCAACATACTGAAAAATAAAAGAGAAGTGCCCAATAGAAACAAACTGAGAGTGTATTATATCTGTCATCATGAAAGCCACATTTGTAATTATTTTACTGAGGAAGAGTGAGAGCTGCAAACTTTTTTTAAAAGATCATGTCCCTGAACAGCAAATATCACGAAAACCTCAAATCATCAAATAATAGAATTGTTAAGCACTGTATGAAAGTCCTCTTATTTTAAGTAATATTGCCCCTAATCACAAGTAAAGACAATATGAATTAGATTTGCCTCTTTGAATTAACTGTGGTGAGTTGTAACTTACATGATTATCTTACCTTGAACATTTTTGCTACTATTTATTTTTAAATTGTTATTGCCTGAGCTCTGTCCATTATCTCGAGTAAAGTTCATTTCTCAACTCTCAATGCAAAATTTTGTGTTAATTTAAGATTAAAATGGCACGAAGATTTAAATATATGCCTTTTTCCTCCAAGGTCACAATAGATTGAGGATCAGTAAAAGGGAGAAATTAAGAAACCTGACTTCATTTCAGCCTATTGCTTGGAAATAGCAAAAGGACCTCATCTGTCCTGGGAACTTTCCAAGTATTTATGTTTATTATTTCCAAGAGACTTTTCCCCGAATAGCTCTGGGATCTTATAACAATTTTCATATTTTCTAAGCAAAAATAAATAAATAAATAAATTCAAACGTGTTGAGAAAAGAATATGGATAGAAGGAGATATTAAGAGTATAGGAGAAAAAATAATTAAACCAAAATAAACAAGACAAATAAGAGAGTTTGAAACTCGGTTGGGTAGTGATTGGGGATAGACACTGTCCAGTGGGGAGAGTTGATGCTTTAGAAGTCCAGATATTTTCGAGAAAAAGTGATTCTTATTTATTCTGAAGGGGAAAAAAATATTTTTGAGGGTAAATAGATGTAAAAGAGCTACATTCTACATTTACAAGGGATTACAAAACAGAGCAATGATGACCTTGCAAATAATTTCTAATTTAAAATGTGTGGGGATTTCATATTTTAAAAGGCCATTATTAATACATTTTTCTTCTCAAGTTTTTTAAAGTTCTTGAGGAATGATACAGTTATGTGGGGGAAATTTACCTATAACAAGCATCATTCTGTGACCTCTGCTCTGGCCTACAGAGTGTTGAGTTAAGGAGAAGACACACTACTTATCCTACAAGAAAACTGGAAGATCTGAGCTTCGAGCTGTAATATTTCCAGATGGTTGAAATCGAAAGCAGACTTCCTCTCCTTGCCTATTCAGCCAAAGTTTTATGCAGCAGTAAATAAACTCTTATTTGCTTCTGCCACATTTTATAGCAGAATACAGATGGATTGAGGTGAACGATTTCTTGGGGAATGATTCTCTTCTCATTGTACTTTGAAGGTTGGATACTACTTCTGTCGTAAACCAGGAATACATTGCTCACAATTATAACTTCAAGAATAACATAGAATTCTTTTGGTTCATTGGCTTTTACCATTAAGACTTTTCTAAAACTTGCGGAAAATATTCTCAATTTCTCTTTCCACAGATTGAGGTAGAAAAGCATAATGATGGTCCTTCTCCTTAAACTTTAAGTATTAAACTTGTTCTCATGGAAGTTAAAAACTCAGTACATTAATTTTCATTGTGCATACAACAATGAACACTTTTAGGAAATATAATATCCTTGGAAATCTAAATTAGACTTTAAAAAACTGTGGATTTTCTCATTAATGTGAGTGTGACCATAAAGGACACAATTGACAAATGGGTTGGGGTGGGTAGTTACTTAGTTTACAAATGTAATTTCAATTTATTTTCTGACCTATAATCTCTATCCCATTTTTGGTAGAAACTGTATTTCAGCCATGACCTTTGCTGGGTAATGTTTCTGGGCCTTCCCATCATATTGAACAGAGAATATGTCTTGATAACTTAGAGGGATTAATAGAATCAGCTTGTCAAACATCCAGAGTGTATGTGAAATCTGGTTCTAGAATATGATAAAATATGATTGCTGTGTACTATATTATGTGTTCAACCCTTCCCAACCAATTTTCAAGATAAAAAATAGAATGTCATATTGTTACAGAATCATCTCAATGCTTTGTTTTTCCTCTATGCTTGCTAAAAGTGAATAAATTGTTTTTTGATCTTCAAATGTACAGATGATGGGTATTATCAGGACTGTGAATTTTCTCAGATCTGTAGAATTGAGGTGCCTAATCTGGGGTGAAGCTAGAAGTCAGTATGTGCCTGAGAATGGTGGTTGGAAAGAATATTGATTATACTCACTAGGATGTAGCTATAAATATCCTCCTCTGGCAGGCAAGTGGGAGGAAGTACAGACTTGAGAGAGAGGATTGAACACGTTAACTTCTCTGGTTCACTTCTATAAATAAATGCTAAATGTCAGTGCTGTATTTGAGACTGCCCTTGGCACTTACTATGGGCAGAATGTCTGTGTTCCCCCTAAAATTCATACATCGAAATCTTAACCCCAAAGGTGATGGTATTAAGAGGTGGGGCCTTTAGGAGCTGATGAGGTCTAAGGGTGGAGCCGTCATGAAGGGGATTAGGGTACTTACAAAAGAAGCCCCAGTGAGATTCCTCTTCTCTTCTGCCTTGTGAGAACGCAGCGAAAAGGTGCCATCTGTGAGCGAGGAGATGGGTCCTCATCAGACACTGGATCTGCTGGTGTCTTGATCTTGTACTTTCCAGCCTCCAGAACTGTGAGAAATAAATTTCTGTTGTTTATAATCCAACTAGTCTAAGTTATTTTCTTATAGCAGCCTGAACAGACTAAGACAGCATCTTTATTCAGTAATAAAGAAGGAACAGTACTTGATCAAGGAATGAACACACACTAGTGTGGTTTGCTTTTAGACCATCTTAACTAGTATCTGGGTACGGGTCCTAGGGGAAGTGACTCTTGAAAGTATGAACCTGGAGATAAAGGAAGAAAAAGGATTCGAGTGGAGAAGGCAGTCCAAACAAAGGCACAGAATTATGAAAAAATATATGCATAGGAGACTAGAGACTAGAGGCTCTTTTAATTACTGCAGCCTAGACTCTAGAGGCAAAGAGTATACGAAGTAACTGAAGAGGAAAGGAGGTCACTGTCATTAATAGTCTTTTTTTCTATACACATGCGTTCAATGTTATCTTCTTGTGAGATAATAAGCACCATTATGGCAGGGAATGTGCCTTATTCACCATGATAGCCCCAGCCTTTAACAAATGCCTGATAAAGCCTTATTAGTGAACAGTTTTTCTTTGATCGATGAGTGAATTACCTGGTTGAAAACAGTGGGAATAAGCTTAGAGCAAGGGATAGATTTTTAAAATATTTAACAGGTAAAATTACCAGGACTTATCAACTAAAGTTAAAAATGGCACTGGGATGCCTGTATTAATCAGATCATGTGCAGCGCCAGGACGACATAGCACAGTGTTAAGAATGTAAGCTCTGGATTGTTCTTAACTCAAACCCCAGCACCCTGACTTCCTAGCTTTGTGCCCCTGGGCAAGTGGTTTAATCCATCTGTGCTTTGGTTTGCTCAAATGCAAAATGCGAATGAATATAGCACATGCCTCATCATGTGGTTCTGCGACTTATAGGAGTTAATTCTTATAAGGTTAGAACAAAGCCTGGCAAGAAGCAATCAATGAAAAGCTCAGAGTAAATTCTCATCAAGTCATTATTCAGTAGTGACTGTTTTATTGAAGGGAGGTGACTTGGCTTTTAAGTATTAGCCATACCTCTTCTTTTTTATTTTTTTTTTAATTTTTGAATTTAATTTTATTTTTTTATAAAGCAGGTTCTTATTAGTCATCAATTTTATACACATCAGTGTATACATGTTAATCCCAGTCGCCTAATTCAGCACACCACCATCCCCACCCCCCCCCCCACGGCTTTCCCCCCTTGGTGTCCATATGTTTGTTCTCTACATCTGTGTCTCAACTTTTGCCCTGCAAACCGGTTCATCTGTACCATTTTTCTAGGTTCCACATACATGCGTTAATATACGATATTTGTTTTTCTCTAACTTACTCCACTCTGTATGACAGTCTCTAGATCCATCCACATCTCAACAAATGACTCAATTTTGTTCCTTTTTATGGCTGAGTGATATTCCACTGTATATATGTGCCACATCTTCTTTATCCATTCGTCTGTCGATGGGCACTTAGGTTGCTCCCATGACCTGGCTATGTAGATAGTGCTGCAATGAACATTGGGGTGCATGTGTCTTTTTGAATTATGGTTTTCTCTGGGTATATGCCCAGTGGTGGGATTGCTGGATCATATGGTAATTCTATTTTTAGTTTTTTAAGGAACCTCCATACTGTTCTCCATAGTGGCTGTATCAATTTACATTCCCACCAACAATGCAAGAGGGTTTCCTTTTCTCCACACCCTCTCCAGCATTTGTTGTTGGTAGATTTTCTGATGATGCCCATTCTAACTGGTGTGAAGTGATACCTCATTGTAGTTTTGATTTGCATCTAATAATTAGTGATGTTGAGCAGCTTTTCATGTGCTTCTTGGCCATCTGTATGTCTCCTTTGGAGAAATGTTTATTTAAGTCTTTTGCCCATTTTTGGATTGGATTGTTTGTTTCTTTAATATTGAGCTGCATGAGCTGTTTATATATTTTGGAGATTAATCCTTTGTCCATTGATTCGTTTGCAAATATTTTCTCCCATTCTGAGGGTTGTCTTTTCGTCTTGTTTATGGCTTCCTTTGCTGTGCAAAAGCTTTTAAGTTTCATTAGGTCCCATTTGTTTACTTTTGTTTTTATTTCCATTACTCTAGGAGGTGGACCAAAAAAGATCTTGCTGTGATTTATGTCAAAGAGTGTCTAAGAGTTTTATGTCTAAGAGTTTTATAGTGTCCAGTCTTACATTTACATACCTCTTCTTTTGGTCTTCACTCTTTCTCTGAAAGATTTCACTGTCTTTATTGGACAAATAGCAAGTTGGAAGCCCTAAGTGATGTGTTAAAATTCACACAAATTGTCAACACCAGAACTGGGCTCAGAGCAGGGATGCTTTGATCTCATACAGTGCTTCCTACTGAATCTCTTCAAGGAAGAACTCATTGCTGGCTGCAGATAGTTAAAAGTTAAAGTCAACTTTTAACTATTAATAAGAACACATATTTTGGCAAATTGTGTCACTTCAAAGTCTTACCTGATCCCAACATCAAAAGCTTTAGGAAAATTCTTCAAATACGTGAGTTTTGTTTTATCCTTTAAAGATTGATATCCCTTAAATTTAGCTAAAATATTTTTTGTGTCTAAATGAATTTTTTTTAACCATGAGTTCCCCCTTTACTAGAGATTCTAGTATAAGTAGATTTTTCATCTGCTTCTATCTTCCTCAACTAGGAGCGTTTTGTGTTCATTGTGTACTAATTTTTACATTTCTCCTCTTGTGGAGCATTAGCAAAAGCAGAAATAAAATATTGGGGAAACAAAAATGAAAGTCAAGAGAACGGAGAGTAAGGATTTTGCAATTCAGCTTTGGGAGAAGTAAAGGAAATTGAATAAAAATAACCCTGAGACTTAGAAATGCTTTGAGGACCTCTCTGAGGTGATGAGTAGGAATACGAGTAGACAGAGGCTTGCAGGGCTGGGGTACTGGGCTCTGTTGCCTTCTGAAATGTGCTGCTTAGCAAAGGAGCTATAACTGGTAAAAGGAATTTACCAACTCAGTTCTGCCTACTGAATTAAATTGAGGTCATCCAAAGCTTTTTCCATCAAAAGGTACTTTGAATTTCTAAGAGGAATACAGGAAGAATTTAAATAGTATGCCATGATGAGAGTCAAAACTTCATAAAATGTTTGAAATGAATTGAATATATGGACAAGAAATCAAACCCTAGAAAATAAATATGTCCCTTGGGAAAGTCCTCTACTGTGGTCTGTGGACCAGAGCTGATCCCTGAAGGTTTATTATTTGTCTGCTAGGGAAGATTAGACATTGAGAATAAGCTGAAGAAACATGTATAGCAGTTTGGACGTAATTTTATGTCTGTTCCATTTGATGATAAAAATAGGGCCATAATGTATGTCTTTTGTTTGTATGTTTTATATATTCCTTTGTTTTTTATTTTGTTTCTAGTAATTTATTCTTTATTATATTTTATAAAAATATCAGTCAAGGATGGATTGGGGAAGAAAAAAATTGACCCTTTTCCATAGACAGTTTGAGAAGTACTGTCTTCAAATGAATGGTTTTTCCTACAAAGTATAGCAAATTTACAACCATTACATTAAAACAGTGGGGAAAGAAAATATAAAATTTCTACCAAGCAAGAGAAGGTAAATGGAGATTAATTTTACATTTTCCAGTATTCCTATTTTAAGATATGCAAAATGTCCTTGACAATCTTATTAGGTATCATAATGATATCATTATCATCATTATCATAATGATCAGATCATTATCAAGGATCATAATCACTGAATTTATCCTTTTTATTTTGATATATATGTAATACATATTTATAAGGGCATTCACAGCTGCATTTATATTTCTATCTTCTAGTATTAGCTTTACCTTCATATCATGTTATTTTTTTAAACATTTTTTTTTTTTCAAAATACTTTTTTGGGAATATGGCCTCTCAGGTAAGAGCAATATACAGTATTTTATATTTTCAATCTGTACATCTTCTCAAGGTTAGAGGTTCCATACATTAATTACCTATAATGCAGCACATTAATCCTTTTATTTTTCCTGAATATACTTGCTTCAAAAAATATAGTAATGTTTACATTAAAGAACAAATTTCCTTCATCTTTTCCAATGCTCTTAATTCCTGTGGACATTCCTATTTTGCTTCTTGTTAGAAACTCTGAGGGAAGGAGACTTGCTAAATTCTTAAAAAGAAAGACAAATATATGAAAAATGCTCAACCCCACTCTTATAAGAATGCCTAAAATACCTGTATTTTCCAATGTTGGCAGTATTGAAATTAGACTTGAGAAAACAAAACCCTTGCTCCGGCATACCCAGGGTGATGTGCCTACCCAGAACACACACACACAAACACACACTCATCTTTTTAGATCATGCTCTGAGCGGGGGACTCTGGGGTTCCCTCTCCCAAAGGCCGATACCTGCTTCCAAGCCCATGTGGCCATCTTCCCTGTATTTGTAGTTTTGATGGTGACTGTCACTAGTGTGAGTGAGCAAGTGACACAGAGGCTAAGGGGCATCTGTGGGGGAAGTCATGAACAGTGATTTAAAGTGCAGTCTGGGGTGTCCACATGCCTACAAGGTAAAAGATTCAGGTGTGGGGAGAGAAAAAGGGCCCTGACCTTACGATATAGGTATAGAACTGTCTATAGGATTGGAGAATATGAAAGAAAAGCCTTTTCAAAATTCTTGGTGAACTAAACATTGGTACCACTGCTCTTAAAAGACCTAGTAAATCCCTAGTAAAAGTCTTAAATTCACACCTCCACTTGAGGATTTTATTCCACAGGTATACCCCAAATAACGTGTAAGAAAAATGTCTTTCCCCACTGATTTCAAAAAATTATTGAGTATCACCTATGTTCCAGACACTGTTTTAAGTGCCAGGGATACAGAAGTGAACAACAAAAAAACAGTCCCTTTTCTTAAGGAGATTACAGTTTAGTGGGGGAAAGCAGAGTATGAATAAGTTACAAAATAAATGTAATCAGATAATTTTATAATAATATAAAGGAGATAAAAGGGGAATTGGTAGACTATTTAAATAGGGACATTATATGTATATATACAAACATATATATATATATAATCATTAAAATAATGCTATAGTAGCAAAAAATATAGGAAACAAATAAATGTCTATTGATAAGGGATTGGTTGAAAAAAGTAGGGTCTAGCTAGGTAAATAATGTGTATCATATAGCTGTTAAAAAATGTGGTAGAGTTTTCTGCATATGCTGATAAGGCAATATCTCCAACACAGAAAAAAAATCCACAAAATATTGTACATTGTATATTTTGTATAATACACTTCATTTATTTAAAATAAATGCTTGTATACTTATGATTGTATGAAAAATTTCTAGACAGCCAGAGCAACAGCAGTTCACAGTGGTGTCTTTGGCCAAATGCAGTGGAAAGTACATTTGTTCATTAAAAACCCTTTGTCCTGTTTTAGCTTTTTACTATATGAATTTATTACTTTTTAAACTAATGTCTGTTTTAAAGTCCCCGGTTGGGTTAAGATGGAAGTGCTATAGTGTAGACTGAGTGCAATGGAATTCCAACTGGAGTATGCACCATGGTTGCAGAAAATAAAATGCTTCCTCTGGGTGAGAAAAGTGTGAACAAGGGAAAGAAACCCAGGCGGTTGATGTCGATGAAACTTCAGTGAATACATTTCCAGAGACACACTTAAAGTGGGGAGAAGCAGCTGAGCTATTTTAAAAATATGAAAATGTGCTGTAGGGTCCAACTTGGAATAAATTAAAATCATCCCAGGTTTCAGGTTGGGAAGCAGGGCTCCTGCAGTGAGAGGTGGAGTATGCTGGTGAGAATGTTTGGCAGCTTCAAGGGGTGTTCACACTGTCTTCTCAACAGGCTGAACATAAGAGCCTGGAACATAAGACATAACAGAAGCCTTGGTTTCAAGGCGCTGGGCTAAGCCTTCTGAGGCAGCAGCAGGGGAAGGTCTTTGGAATTAAGAGGCAAGAGTCTTGCCACAGCAGCATCCAAAGACAAGGCTGCGGAGGAAGCCAAGCCACTCCCTCTGAAGAGACAAGAAGAAGGGAGTTAAGCAGAGAAAATGGGAGAAATCAGGATGGAGCCCCAGGTTCGGAATGGAGGATAGAAGACAGGTCTGGAGAGGACCCCTGGGGCTCTGGGAACTTGGACATTTGCTCCTTGGCCTCTGCTGATATCGACAAGAACACATTTTAGAAAGTTGTGATTTAGCACCAGCACAGGAGCTTAAGGTACCTTTTACTTCCTGCAACTCAAGGTTGTTCCACTTTGTCAGTTTGGTTCAGAATAGCCCTTGGATGCTTCTTTAGAGGATCTGGAGCACCTGTACAAGGAGGAAAGAATAAGAACTCTGAAGTCAGACTTTTAGGGGTCAACTATCATTTTCTAGTTCGAGTCCTTGAGCAAGCTATTTAACCTCTCTAAACCTCAATTTCTTCATCTATAACATGGGATAATAGTACTACTCACCTCATAGGGTGTTATGGTGAGCATGGAAGGAGATAATGTACAAAGTGCCTGGGATGTCGAAAATGCTTAATAAATGTGATGATTGATGATGATGATGCTGATGATATAACAGCATCACACAGATCAGGCAATGCGTGCATGACATTACTGCATTTGACATCAACTTCAAGGTAAAGTTTACTGATCTTTTTCCCTCAGTGATCTGGCAGGAGCAGAACATTCTGAAAGGCGGTGGGGGGCAAGAAGAGGAAGCCAGCTACAGCTCTTGCAACCTAGCCATCTAGCCAGTGGAAACGAGCCATAGAATTATTATTCTTAGCCCTTCATACCCCACCCCACCCTCCAGGGTCTTGTATCCTCAGGCTGGACAACACCTGTTATACAGTAATTTTCATGAATGTGAGGATTTATCTGTAGTTTCATGCATTGTATCCTTATCATCCACAGTTAGAGCAGAAAACTAGCTTTGGGTTTTATCATGATTAGTCTTACTAAATAGGTTTTCTACTTCCCTGTTTCCTGTTTCCCATTTCTTCAGAACTGACACTGGGAATTCTATACCAGGAAGTTGCAGATGTGTTCATATGCCATGAAGTTACAGGAGGGGTTTCCATAGCCCCATGAGCTCAGTAATCTGACTTCCATATATATTGATCCTTACTTTGGACTGGAGGTAATTTAAACGATTCTGCCTGTCTGAGCGTTTCATGAATGCTCTCTTGCTTGGTGTAGTATGAAGGTACTTGGGTAGAGTAGTTTCTCATGATACTTAGTCATTGGGATAAATTTTTTAGAGATTTTCACTTAATAGTATAATAGTTTTTATAGTATATTAATAGTATATTAGTTTTCTATTGATGCTGTAGCAAATTCCCATGCACTTAGAGGTTTAAAACAATGCAAATTTGTTATCTCAATTTCTGAAGGTCAAATTCTGGGCATAGCAGGGGCCAGCTGGTTCTTTCCTTGGAGTCTCACAAGACTGATAGCAAGGTATCAGCAGGTATCTGCCTTTTGGGAAGATCTGTAGATAAATCCACTTTCAAACACATTCAGGTTGTTGGAAGCATTCAGTTTCATGTGATTATAGGACTGAGGTCCCTATTTCCTTGCCAATTGTTGGCTCAGGGTCATTTCCATTTTTAGAAGTTAACTACATTCTTTGACTCATGGCCCCTTATCACTATGTTCAAAGCCAGCAGTAGTGAATCAAGTCAAGCTGCCAATCTCTCTGACCTCCTCTTCTGCCACATCCCTCTGCTTGGTCTTCTGTTTCACAGCTCAAAATTTTTAATTTTGCCAGTTCTCAGTATATTCAAGGTTCAACAAACTAGCAGGAGACTAAAAAAGGGACAGAACTAGGTTTCAACTCCAACCAAAGGCTAGTAGTTGTCTTACAGGCTGTGTAGAGAAGGACAGCGAGTCTATCATGAAGTTCAGCAAGACCTAACCTGAATGGGATATTTAGTGGTGCCGTCTATGTGGACTTGGTTTGATCTAGAGGTGGTGGACGCAGGGTAGGTCTCAGCATGTGTGTCATGCATGTGCAGTACAGCATCTAATATGCAACCTATAATAGCCATAAATTTCTCTCAATGTTTGACTCAAATGTTTGTCCTCTGAATTCTCTTCTATATTGGAAATTTTTAGAAAATTAAGTCACCATAAGAAGGTTACTCCAGTGACACTGACCAGATTCTCTTGTATGTGACAAGATTCTCTTGTATCTTATTGTTAGACTATTTAGTTTGACACATTCTTCCTTTATCATTGTTTATGCTATGGTTCTAGGATGCTAATACAACCAGATGACCAATACTATATTTTGACATCTTGATTGGAACTTTGGTATTCTCAGAACCCGTACTCAGAGTCACACCTCCATTTTATGTTCTTATCTCCATTTCTGCCATGACTCTTCTCCAAAAGACCACTCCGTTGGGCTTCCCTGGTGGCGCAGTGGTTGAGAGTCTGCCTGCCAACGCAGGGGACGCGGGTTCGTGCCCCGGTCCGGGAGGATCCCACGTGCCGCAGAGTGGCTGGGCCCGTGAGCCATGGCCGCTGAGCCTGCGTGTCCGGAGCCTGTGCTCCGCAGCGGGAGAGGCCGCAGCAGTGAGAGGTCCGCGTACAGAAAAAAAAAAAAAAAAAAAAGACCACTCCCCGGTTCCCGTGCTTTGAGTTCTCTGCGTCTTCAAATATGTTGCTCAGTCATTTATAATGCCCACATTTCCATTTGTTATAATTCCTTTAAGAATCCATCTCAAATGTCACCCTTTCTGGAAAACTTGATGCAAATAAGAATAACAGTTAATGTATCTTAGGTAAAAACTAGGTCAGACATTAATGCTTATAATGGTTCATAGAACTTAATTCTTCTAAGTCTATAAGGTGAATATTATTATATCCATTTTAAAGATGAAGAAACAGACTCAAAGTGACTCATTTCCTAAAGTTAAGTCTGGTTACTAAGAGCAAAGCCAGGCTGCAAACCTATGTTGGTTCCAACATGAATCCTTTGTTCTTCATTGTGTTGTGATGCTAAAATGCTCTGTGCTTGTGACTCCTTAAGTTTAAACTCAGTCATTCCTTCATGGACCATCTCAAGGTCACTTCCTGCACACACCTTTCTTAATTCCCCCATATAGATCACCCCTAGATTTGAAATGTGCTCTTCTCTTATTTGCTCTACTGCTGAGAACCTTTGTCATTTCTATTCTTGTATTATTTTCTCTTATTCTCTGCATTCCCTGGTGGGCTGTTTGCAACCTCCCTGATGGTCTCCCAGAGGTCTCATCGGCTCTGTCTTGTTCATTCTGCCCAGTAAATGTCTGATAAATAAATAAGAATGATCAACATTTCTCTGAATGGATTTTTAAAGAGCCTGACATAAGAATGATTCTGCTTATATTAGGGGAGTGTAAGGAAAGATGACTTAAGTCATGCTTTAGTTACCTTTAATCCCCTATTTGAGTTCCTATCTTTGATGTTAAGTTCCAAAATGATTAAGAGTGCATTACTGACCTCAGACACCATTCAGGCTCTACGTCAATGCTCACCCACTGGGAATATCAACCTTCCGAAGGTTAAAGCTAATGTTTAAGGGAGGAGCCTCAAAAGTGGGTGATGTCAGAAGACTTAGGCCTTGGGGACCTGCAGAAAACAACCCACCCTTTTCTTCACGCAGTGACGTTACTACTTGCTAATCATCAACAACTGGCCTCTGTGGTAGAATTTCTTCTCTGTATTTACACAGTCCATAAAGGCAGAACCATCAATGGACTTTTCCTTTACTAAGCACCATCAATTTCCATGAAAATCTTTAGCTTTGGGGACAAAATGATTGCAGCCTGAAAAATGGGGAGATGGGGTTATGCTGCAATTTCTTTTTATTTTTTTATTTGAGGCAAGATAGAGAAAACAACGTACCTCCATATATTATTTCAAAAGCCATTTGACATATAATATGTATATGCAATAATTCAATCATTTCTATAATTCTTTTTATGTATGCACAGTAACTTACGAGATGTTCCCAAACTGTGTCCAAATAAGAGAAGACCGAGATGAAAGTGACTCAAACACTGAAGCAATTGTGATCTCGCATAGTAACATGGTCAATATACAGGATCAGTTATTTCAGCGATTCAACAAAATCATGAAAGACCCAGGTTTCTACCTCTTTGCTCTGCCATTCTGAGCATGGTGGATTTGGTTCTCAGGCTTGCCCACCCCAGATCACAAAGTAAATGCTGCAACTCCCAGTTTCATCTCATCATACAACCAAGTCAGAAAGGAAGCAGGGAAGAAGAGTGTGGTGTTGCACAGCTGATCTTAGTGGAGCAATCTGTCTAGTTAATTCCAATAACAAATAAGACTCTAGCATGCTAACAGTTACATAACCGCGGAGCATCTGGCGTCCTCCAACTTCTTAGAGGGACAAGTGGCCTTCAGCCACCCGAGATTGAGCAATAACAAGTCTGTGATTACCTTAGATGTCCATGGCTACACGCACGTTACACTGACTGGTCCAGCATAGGCTTACCCAAGGCAGCAGGCACAGGGAACCTTCTTGAAGTTCATTTGTGTTTTTGGGGGTTTTTTTTTGCAGTACGCGGGCCTCTCACTGTCGCGGCCTCTCCGGTTGCGGAGCACAGGCTCCGGACGCGCAGGCCCAGCGGCCATGGCTCACGGGCTCAGATGCTCCGTGGCATGTGGGATCCTCCCGGACCGGGGCACGAACCCGCGTCCCCTGCATCGGCAGGCGGACCCCCAACCACTGCGCCACCAGGGAAGCCCCATTTGTGTTTTTACAACATATCAGTTTAATATGACTGCTAGGGTTGGTCAAATGGGGTTATCCCCAATTTTTCTGATGTGGCTAGCCACAAAAATTATGTAACTTAGTTTTACCCTCTAGTCCATCCCCACTTCAGGTTAGACATCATTACCTTTCCTTTTAATAACTATAGTAAAAGTAATCTTATTTAAGGGGATAGTGCCAGCTAAATAGTGTGCTCTGAAGACATCAGATTCCATAAACACCTGTTAAACACCTATTATGGTCCAAGGATGTCTCCATATATGTTGTTACACTTTAACTACAAAAATGTCCACACAGAAGAAGATATTGATACTACCAGTATCACCAATATTAATATTGATTTTACAGAAGACTATAATTCATAGGTAGTTACATTAATTCTTCAAGACGACCCAGCTAGCAAATGGTAGAAATGAAATACAAATACAGGTTGTTTGGCTCTAAATCCAGTATACATTTCACAATGCAACTCTACGGGCTTAGAAAATCAATTAAATTAAATGAAAACAGATCCAACTGATAATACTACTTTTAAAGATGTGATGGGTGAGAATAAATAATACTAAAGAGTTTAGGCAAATATGTTCAGAGCTGGAAGGTATTTACTAGTGGTACTTGAAATAAGTTTGGGTGGAATCTTGAATTGTACTTCTGCTTCTGGGAAGATGGAGTCGATGCACCTTTTCCTATTCATCTCACAAAGTACAGCTACAAACCCTGGACATTATATGACAAGAAACATAAGGATATTCTGAAGTGTGGAAAGAAGATGACAACCTGACTAGGCATTTGACACTCAAGGAATGACATGATGATGAGCTCGCTGGCTTTTCTTCTTACCTCATGTATCCCACACTTGGAGCCAAAGAAGCTGGTACTATTGACTGAATGTTCTAAACAGAAAGAAAATAAAGAATAAACCTTGGAAGGAAGAAAAGACACAGTAAGCAAAAATATGTGTAAATACAACAGACTTTGCTTTTCCTCTTGAATTCTCTAATTTGTGTTTTCTAAATTATGCCAGTTGAAGCAAACATAACACCATCTAATATGCTTCTAAATGTTATGTAGAGGAAATATTTAAGAAAATTATTTTACAAACAGGGGAGAATAAAGGGAAGTAAAGGGAGGTAAGCTATCTATACTGCACAAGAACTGGTAAAATGATGACACAAGTAGACTGTGGTTAGAAATCCATAACAATCACTAAAAAGTTACACTATTTGGAGTGTGAAATATACACCCAAAAGCACTACAGATAAATAAAAATGAAATTTTAGAAAATGTTCAAATAACCTACAGGAAGACAGGAAAAAGAAAATAGAGACAAAAATAAGAACAAACTGAAAATAAAAATAATATTGAATTACAAAGTGAGAACATTATTCCCTTTTCAATTCCTTTCTAACTTCCTATCAAGTCGGGCAGAAATCCCAGTCTGGTGACAGAAATCTTTAGCCTTCCTGTAACATTGCTAACCTCTCCTTTTTAACCTAGGGAGAGCAGTTGCAGACTCAGAATCTTGGTTTGGTGAAACTATTTAGCCAGAACTCACTGTTTTAATTGACTTTATTTTTAAGATTACTTTCCTCTGTGGCAAATGATATAGGTTTTTATATACAGGTGTCATAAAATGTTCCTTTTTCAATAATTAGGGGAAAACGATGGATCAATCTCCGGGAAGATATTAAATACGTCATAGTTCATATATCCAAAAAGAGCAAATATCAGGAGAGAGTGACTGAAGTTTGTGGATTTATTTAACTAAAGTGGCAAAGCCATTTCCTATCACATATGCATTAATAAAACATTTCTGTACCAAGTACTTATTATTTGTTTATATACTTTTAAGCCCATTATAATGTGAGCTTCTTAAAATGAGGGAATATGTCAATTTGTTTCTTTAGCACTTAGTATTATACTTGTCCCATAATTTTCTAAATAAATGTCTAGTGAATGACTGATTGAACAGCTCTAAAGGGAAGTATAGAAAAATAAGATCAAACTCAGCCTCTTTGTTACACTTTGCCTATGATGGGCCAAGAAAATAAAAGTTGTAAATAACTTATATACTTGAATTTTCTCTAGGTATGTATAGGTATGTACACTACCAAATGTAAAATCGATAGCTAGTGGGAAGCAGCCGCGTAGCACAGGGAGATCAGCTCGGTGCTTTGTGACCACCTAGAGGGGTGGGATAGGGAGGGTGGGAGGGAGGGAGACGCAAGAGGGAAGAGAGATGGGAACATATGTATATGTATAACTGAGTCACTTTGTTATAAAGCAGAAACTAACACACCATTGTAAAGCAATTATACTCCAATAAAGATGTTAAAAAGAAAAGAAAAAAAAAAAAACTAAGGGAGATCAAAATGCGTGCTATGATATCACTTCAACAACCTCAACAAGAACAAAAATATGAATGCTCCCTGATATTTCAAATCCATATTTTAGTAAACAATGCTTAGCTTTCGGAAAGATCAAATTCTTAGCATAAGCATCTGTCCATTTATATTATAATTTTAATCAGGTACTACATACCAGGTTATGCATCAGTTTTTAAATTGTTTTGGTTGTAGATATGGGATCTGTTTTTGAGAAATATGGTCATAAATTTAATGAAAATTATTAGCGAGTTTTGTGAAAAAGAAATCCTTCATGTATGTGAGTGTTTTTGTACATATTTGTGTGAATGTATTGCGTCTGTGTACTTTTAAAACATTAAAACTCTTCTTTCAATCATGTCCTTTCTAATTAACTTTAAAAAGCTAAGAGAAAATCCTCAAAAGCTGAGCTCTCATTATTTCTGGAAATAACACCTTTATCTTTTGTAATATAAATTTATTAAAGGAGATTAACAGGCATTTTTCAAAAGAAAAAAAACACTTCGTGTGTATATGTGTGTGTAAATAGCAAAGTTGAATTTATGGCTTAGATTGTATGACAGGACTTTCTTACTTAAGCAATTTCGTTATTACTCTCAGACACAAGCAATAACAGAGACCAATGACTAAATTTTCCAGATGTTGGCTGAACAGATTTGTACTACAAATAGATAAGGATCATGGAAGTTACTGTATTATCTTGTGGTACAAATCGCTATTAAGTGTGTGAAATCAGCTGTTTTTCAAAACCTCCTGTTTGAAATTATCTTGACAGTATTAGATGCTAAGTGAACTCCTTCTCCATAGACAAATTCAAAGGTAAATTTTGACCTGTTCTTGTTCAAATGATCACTGTTTGGAATCTGTGGTCTCACTTACTGAAAGTTATTGTATTGTTCTAAGAATTGTGTGATGCCTTAGGGCAACAAAATCGATATTTCACTTTTGAAGACCAAGAGTTTTATTTTTGAAAAATAAAAGAAGAAGTTAACAACTTTTACATTTTACTCATTTGAACTTATAAAGAACAGTTTCAATTATTTTTAATGAGTGAAATTTTGTGACATAATATATAATAGAAAGAAAAATGTTGCATGAATGCCTTCCATAGCATATTCTGACAATTTCATATCCCCTTACTTTTAGGAACAATGGTTTGTTTTATAGTTCACTCTGATATCCATTTCAGAATGAAAGGCCATATTTATGGGAAATGGCGTTTCAAAACTGGGAAAAGGGAAGAGCATATTCATGAGGAAAGAATGATTTATTTTAGAGGAGTAGCTCTGTCTAATGCTCAGTAAATCAGAGTTAAACATATAGCTTATTTCTTCATTCAATAAAAAATTATTGAGAGCTTACTGTGTGCTACGCTCCTTTTTATCATCAGTTACCATGGTCAGCAACGCAGAAAAAATTCCTTCTGTCACAGGACATTTTTTAGAAAGGAGTCAGATTATAAACAGGGGAAACTGTAAGGTAATTTCAGATTATGAGAGGTCCTATACAGAAGATAAAGAGGGTGGTATAATAGAAAGTTACTAGTAGAGAGAGAGGACGTTACAGTTATATTGTAAGTCAAGGAAGGTGCTATGGTCTGAGTGTCGTCATTTAGGTCCATGCTCTGTGCTTTAAAGGTCCTGCATATCACAACACACACACACACACACACACACACACACACACACACACACAGTTTACAAAAACACATACACAAATACGTGGGTGCATTTGTCACTTCACTTTAAACTTAAACACCTACCTTCATGACTAATGGCATTGAGGTCCCAGGAAAAGGCTTTTTCACCTCTCTGCCTTATATCCTCAAAAAAAGATAGTGGAAGTTTGGCATTGTCCACTGTATATTTCAAATATGGACACTGTTTTGAGTCTGTGGAGAATTTGAGTAGCTGACTTGCTTAGGTAAGAAAAAGGACAAATTCTTCTCAATTAAAACAAATGCATAGATTCTTGCACAGATACTCTAGAACATCAATGCAGAAGCAAGTAAATACTATTCAGGGTGGAAGCAACTGTCATTTTAAAATACTTAAAATATGCCAGTCGACAAATTGGATGATTAATAATGTTTGGTACATTTTTGTGTACTTATGGGTCATCCATATATCCTCTTTTGAGAAGTCATTCTTTCAGTCTTTGCCCAGTTTGTTTTTTATTGAGGTATGATTCCTTTTACTAAAGATTGTAGGAGTTCTTTATATATGCTGAATACAATCCTTTTTTAGATATTTATCTTACATTTGCATTTTTTGCAAGTTAATAGTATGTCTTCTCACTTTGTTAAGAGTTTTTTTGATAAGCAGAAGTTTTTAATTTGGAGGAAGTTGAATTTATCATTTTCTTGGCTTGTGTGACTTCTGTGCCCTAAGGAATATTTCCCTACCCCAATTTTGCAAATATTTTCTCCCTTTTTGTTAGAAATTTTATAGTTTTGTTTTTCACATTTAGGTCTAGGATCTATTTCAAGTTAATTTTTATATATTTTGCATAGTTGAGATAGCTTATTGTTCCACATAGATATACTTTCAATCTTTCATAAAGATAAATTGACAATACATGTTCAGGTCTATTTCTAAACTCTGGTTCCGTTAAGCTAAAGTTCCACATAGTCTTGATAAGTGTAGCTTTATGTGAGGTTTTAAAAATTAAGTAATGTAAGAGCTCCAATTTTGTTCTTTCCTTTTTTTTTTTTTTTGTCATTCTAGAACCTACCTTTTCCATATAAGTTTTGTGATTAACTTGTCAATTTCTACAAAAATTCTGTGGGATTGACTGGTACTGAATTGAATCTGAGAAGATCAATTTGAGAAAAAAACCGACATCTTAAAAGTATTTAGTAACTTAATCCACAATTGTGGTCTATTTCTGTATTTATTTAGTCTTTTTAAATTTCTCTCGACTTTGCTCTCATCAGCACTTCACTGACATCCATTCATGTGCCTTTCTAGTCTACTGTCCACAATGCAACTGGAGTTATCTTTTCAAAATGTAAATCTGATGATGCTTAAAATATTTCAATGGTTTCCCATTATTTGGGGGATAAAGAACACAATTCTTTAGATGGCCAACATAGCTCTGGATAATTTGGATATGATATTTGGATAATAACTTAGTTGTTACCTTCTCTTGGAAATCTTGTAGATCACACTGAATAAATCAAATTACCCAATTATAAGTTTACATAGCACCCTGTACCTATTCTGATTAATGTTGTCATGTTATATTTATGTCTGATATTTTTAGTAATATCTATCTCTCAATTAGGTTGTAGACTTTGTAAGGGCAGAAACAGTCTGATTTTGCTCCTTATTTTCAAAGCTTGTCCCAGTGTCTAGAACACATGAGGCATTCAATGGATATTTCATGAATGATTACACAAATTAATCAATTAGCTTAGCGGTATATTTATTGGCAAGAAAGGTAAAATAGCTGAAGGAATATTAGCCTTGAAAAATGCCTACTTCTGAAAGAAATTTAAGAATTGCCTAGAAAAAGAATATTATCAAATACCTTAAAACTATATTTATTTTTTCACAGGAAATCACAGCTAAGTCATAATAATAGAAAAAGAATTGTAAAATATAAAATATTTGTGCTAACAACATTTAGCATTAAAATATAATCTCATTAAAAAAATATTTACAAGGTGTTAAAGCTCTCTCCAAGAGTAAAATTCTTATTATTTCCTAGAAAATATCATGGTGACTCAGGAGACTTACACAGAAACCAAACAAAATCAACTTTTTGTGATTCAGTATTGGATGGGTTTTTAGAATCTGTGACCAAAATATACCTGTGGATACAAACACAAGCTCAGCCTTATTCTTTTCCTTGAGCCAGCCAAGCACTGCTTATAACTCACACAGAAGCAGCAATAATGGGGTATGTCTTTTTTGAGGACCCACTGTTCATAATGAATCTTCCTCGTTAGCCCTTAAAATACCTGCGAAGCAGATTGCTGTATTTTTCTACTTTAAAAATGAGGTAACTGCCATTTTAGTTATTCTGAAACAGACACACAGCCCAAACGAGGTATGTAAAGCATCATTGACCAAAATATCTTCTGCGGAACATGAGTAACAGGTAAGATGTTAACTAGTGCTCTTTATAAAAAAATAAAATTAAGCTTGGATCCCTGATAAAATAAGTTAAAAAAAAAAAGCCTGAGTAAATACATTAAGTCAGTTTATCGTGGGACTTCTCAGAGATCAGTTTAATATTTTAATATGCATTGTGCTCCATTCAAAAAGAGTTAAGCACACAAAAGTTCCTATATTTATTTGGCCTCTTGAAATATTAATATATTTCAAGAAACTCTCATGGTTTGTGGAACAAGTTTGGGAAACTGTGATATTATAATGTATGTGGTTTTAAACCACATAAACAAATTGTCAGTATTTTCTTTCACCTCAAGTGTCACCTCCCTTTAGCATGTTTGGACAAGGCATTGAGGGAGAGGGGCTTGTTTAAATCCTGAGTTTTAAAATTGCTTCTGGATACGCTGAGTTCTATAATTTTCTAAATAATTTCCCATGTCTGAAGCTCAGAGAGGTTAAAAGACTCTGAGCTCATTGATTAGTAACCAATGAGCATAAAGTTTCAGGTAAGCAAGAAGAATAAATTCTAGAGATCTACTGTACAACATTGTTCCTATAGCCAACAATACTCTACTGTACACTTAGAATTCTGTCAAGATTATAGACGTCATGTGAACTGTTCTTGCCAAAATACAATAAAATAAAATATTTGGAGCTCAAGGTACACACAATTTGGAATCAAAATAAGGTTTATCTGACACCAAGTACTGTGTTCTTTCTACTAAAGCTTAGTTTTATTCATGTAACTGTCTTTCACTGGGAGGTAATTCCACATAATTGTTAAGACCATGGATTCTGGATTGAGATTGCTCAGAAATAGAGCTTCATTCCAGCAATGATGAGGTGTGTGAACTTGATTTACATAACCTACCTAAAATTCACTACCTTCATCTATATAAAGAGAAAAATATTAGGATCACCATGAGAATTAAACAAGAGAATGAATGTAAAAAGACAGGGTGAGTGCCCCCAAATAGTTACTACCATCATGCATACTGGCTGTAGTTGGAGAAATTGTCTTATAGAGACAATTTTTGTTTTTTAAACTTTAATTAATTAATTAATTTTTGGCCACACCACATGTGGGATATTAGTTTCCCGACCAGGGATCGAAGCCGTGTCCCCTGCAGTGGAAGCATGGAGTCTTAACCACTGGACCACCAGGGAAGTCCCTAAAGACAGTTTTTATACATAAATAAAATATGGAGAATTGAGATATTTATTCCAAAAGGTCAAGCAACACATTTTTATCTGAAATATTTAGGAAAAAAGGGTTAAAGTATTTTATTTGCAGTTTATTTTGGTCATTGGTTTTCATTATTCATTACCAGGGTTTAGTAACCTGGGTTAAAGAAGTTCATGACTGGATAGATTTTAGAAAATTCACGACCCCTAGATCATAAGCAAATTTTTACCTGTACATAGCTATAGGCGTTTTCTCACTGAGAGAAGATTCACAACATTTTCCATACTTTTTACCCCTGAAATTTAGTAATCTCTTACTTATCTGTTCACATTATTTGTTATGACATAGGTTATATGGCAAGATGTGTTTGTACTATATAGATGAAATTATTTCACGGTTATTTTTAATAGTGTCAAAATTCCCAGGTTTCTTTGTCTAGCCATATAAACTTCCAGGTACTACCTTTCAGTAATTATTGACATTACAGAAAAAGTCAGGCAGCATTTTGCAACTTCTTAATTCTCAAGATAATTATCAAATAGTCTGTACACACACTCACACGTGCTTGTGTACAAAAATGATAATGTCACCATCTACTTGATCTTTTGGTGAAAGAACACTGAAACCACAATCTTAAAAGGCTACATAAAGGGAATTCCCAGGTGCTCCAGTGGTCAGGAGTCCATGCTTCCACTGCAGGGAGCACGGGTCTGATCCCTGGTCTGGGATCCTGCAAGTCGCAAGGCACAGCCAAAACAATTTAAAACTATTAAACAAACAAATAAACAAAAGGCTAAATAGAAGAAGGAAAAAATGTTTTTTATTAAATAGTTAACAATATAATAAGGCTATTTACTCTTATTGTCCATATTCAAGTGCATTACTAAAGTACATTAAGAAAAAATGGGTGAAATATTAATTTCAAACTCTGCCATTATGCCAGCTACTGACTGTAACAGAAATATCACCACTCTCTTAAGATTTTTCTTATTCCTCCCGGGTATGACTGTAGGAAACACTATTTACCAATTCCTTGGCCAGCAGTGTCCTGTTTGGTTAGCCAAATGGGAGGCATGCATGTAAGCTCTGGATGGCAAAAGAGAAGTAAGCCATTATTTCATGGCAGCAGCTCTCCGTAGCCAACTGGGCCATGGCAGAGAGTGAATGTGGGGTTTGTTTCATGGCTCTATGATTCCTTCTGCTGCTCCAGTGCTACAGGATATTGAGGGTTCCCAGAAGAAGAAGAGAAAAAGAAAGGGACTAAGAAAATATTTGAAGAGATTATAGTTTAAAACTTCCCTAATATGGGAAAGGAAATAGTCAATCAAGTCCAGGAGGTGCAGAGAGTCCCATGAAGAATAAATCCAAAGAGAAACACACCAAGACACATATTAATCAAACTTTCAGAAGATAAATACAAAAGAAAACTATTAAAAGCAGCAAGGGAAAAACAACAAATAACATACGAGGGAATACCCCATAAGGTTAACAGCTGATCTTTCAGCAGAAACTCTGCAAGCCAGAAGGGAGTGGCAGGACATAGTTAAACTGATGAAAGGGAAAAACCTACAACCAAGATTACACTCCCAAGCAAATTTCTCATTCAGACTCAATGGAGAAATTAAAAACTTTGCAGACAAGCAAAAGCTAAGAGAATTCAGCACCACCAAACCAGCTTTACAACAAATGGTAAAAGAACTTCTCTACACAGGGAACACAAGAGAAGGAAAAGACCTACAATAACAAACCCAGAACAATTAAGAAAATGGTAATAGAGAGATATGTATCGATAACTACCTTAAATGTAAATGGATTAAATGCTCCGACCAAAAGACATAGACTGGTGGAATGGATACAAGAACAAGACCCATATATATGCTGTCTACAGGAGACCCCCTTCAGACCTAGGGACACATACAGACTGAAAGTGAGGGGATGGAAAAAGATATTCTATGCCAATGGAAATCAAACAAAAGATGGAGTAGCAATTCTCAAATGAGACAAAATAGACTTTAAAATAAAGACTATTACAAGAGACAAAGAAGGACCCTATATAATGATCAAGGGATCAATCCAAGAAGAAGATAAAACAATTGTAAATATATATGTACCCAACATAGGAGAACCTCAATACACAAGGCAAATGTTAACAGCCATAAAAGGGGAAATTGACAGTTACACAATCATAGGAGGGGACTTTAACATCCCAGTTTCACCAATGGACAGATCATCCAAAATGAAAATAAATAAGAAAACACAAGCTTTAAATGATACATTAAACAAGATGGACTTAATTGATATTTATAGGACATTCCATCCAAAAACAACAGAATACACTTTCTTCTCAAGTGCTCATGGAACATCCTCCAGCATAGACCGTATCTTGGGTCACAAATCAAGCCATGGTAATTTTAAGAAAATTGAAATCGTATCAAGTTCTTTTCTGACCACAATGTTATGAGACTAGATATCAATTACAGGAGAACAATCTGTAAAAAATACAAACACATGGAGGCTAAACAATACACTACTAAATAACCAAGAGATCACTGAAGAAATCAAAGAGGAAATAAAAAATACCTAGAAACAAATGACAATGAAAACATGACGACCCAAAACCTATGGGATGCAGCAAAAGCAATCCTAAGAGGGAAGTTTTTAGCAATACAATCCTACCCCAAGAAACAAGAAACATCTCAAATAAACAACCTAACCTTACACCTAGAGCAATTAGAGATAGAAGAACAAAAAACCCCAACGTTAGCAGAAGGAAAGAAGTCATAAAGATCAGATCAGGAATCAGTGAAAAAGAAATGATAGCAAAGATCAATAAAACTAAAAGCTGGTTGTTTGAGAAGATAAGCAAAATTGATGAACCATTAGCCAGACTCATCAAGAAAAAGAGGGAAAAGACTCAAATCAATAGAATTACAAATGAAAAAGGAGCAGTAACAACTGACTCTGAAGAAATACAAAGGATCATGAGAGATTACTACAAGCAACTCTATGCCAATAAAATGGAAAACCTGGAAGAAATGGACAAATTCTTAGAAAAGCACAACATTCTGAGACTGAACCAGGAAGAAATAGAAAATATAAACAGACCAATCTCAAGCACTGAAATTGAAACTGTGATTAAAAATCTTCCAACAAAAAAAAAGCCCAGGACTAGATGGCTTCACAGGTGAATTCTATCAAATATTTAGAGAAGAGCTAACACCTATCCTTCTCAAACACTTCCAAAATATAGCAGAGGGAGAAACACTCCCAAACTCATTCTACGAGGCCACCATCACCCTGATACCAAAACGAGACAAAGATGTTACAAAGAAAGAAAAAACTACAGGCCAATATCACTGATGAACATAGATGCAAAAATCCTCAACAAAATACTAGCAAATGGAATCCAACAGCACATTAAAAGGATCATACACCATGATCAAGTGGGGTTTACTCCAGGGATGCAAGGATTCTTCAATATATGCAAATCAATCAATGTGATACATCATATTAACAAATTGAAGGATAAAAACCATATGGTCATCTCAATAGATGCAGAAAAAGCTTTCGACAAAATTCAACATCCATTTATGATAAAAAGTCTCCAGAAAGTAGGCATAGAGGAAACTTACTTTCTTGGATTGGAAGAATCAATATTGTGAAAATGACTATACTACCGAAAGCAATCTACAGATTCAATGCAATCCCTATCAAACTACCAATGGCATATTTCACAGAACTAGAACAAAAAATTTCACAATTTGTATGGAAACACAAAAGACCCCAAACAGCCAAAGCAATCTTGAGAAAGAGAAACAGAGCTGGAGGAATCAGGCTCCCTGACTTCAGACTATACTACAAAGCTATAGTAATCAGGACAGTATGGTACTGGCACAAAAATAGAAATATAGATCAATGGAACAGGATAAAAAGCCCAGAGATAAACCCACGCACATATGGTCACCTTATCTTTGATAAAGGAGGCAAGAATATACAATGGAGAAAAGACAGCCTCTTCAATAAGTGGTGCTGGGAAAAGCAGACAGCTACATGTAAAAGAATGAAATTAGAACACTCCTTAACACTGTATAGAAAAATAAACTCAAAGTGGATTAAAGACCTAAATGTAAGGCCAGACACTGTAAAACTCTTAGAGGAAAACACAGACAGGACACTCTATGACATAAATCACAGCAAGATCCTTTTGACCCACCTCCTAGAGAAATGGAAAGAAAAACAAAAATAAACAAATCAGACCTAATGAAACTTAAAAGCTTCTGTACAGCAAAGGAAACCATAAACAAGATGAAAAGAGAACCCTCAGAATGGGAGAAAATATTTGCAAACAAAGCAACTGACAAAGGATTAATCTCCAAAATATACAAGCAGCTCACACAGCTCAATATCAAAAAAACAAACAACCCAATCCAAAAATGGGCAGAAGACCTAAATAGACATTTCTCCAAAGAAGATACACAGATTGCCAACAAACATATGAAAGGATGCTCAACATCACTAATCATTAGAGAAATGCAAATCAAAACTACAATGAGGTATCACCTCACACTGGTCAGAATGGCCATCATCAAAAAATCTACAAACAGTAAATGCTGGAGAGGGTGTGGAGAAAAGGGAACCCTCTTGCATTGTTGGTGGGAATGTCAATTGATACAGCCCCTATGGAGGACAGTATGGAGGTTCCTTAAAAAAACAAAAATAGAACTACCATATTACCTACCAATCCCACTACTGATCATATACCCTGAGAAAACCATAATTCAAAAAGTGTCATGTACCGGAATGTTCACTGCAGCACTATTTACAATAGCCAGGATATGGAAGCAACCTAAGGGTCCATCAACAGGTGAATGGATAAAGAAGATGTGGCACATATATACAATGGAATATTACTCAGCCATAAAAAAAACCAAAATTGAGTTATTTGTAGTGAGGTGGACGGACCTAGAGTCTGTCATACGGACTGAATTAAGTCAGAAAGAGAAAAACAAATACCATATGCTAACACATATATATGGAATCTAAAAAAAAAATGTTTCTGAATAACCTAGGGGCAGGACAGGAATAAAGACGCAGACGTAGAGAATGGACTTGAGGAAACGGGAAGAGGGTAGGGTAAGCTGGGACGAAGTGAGAGAATAGCATGGACATATATACACTACCAAATGTAAAAGTAGCTAGTGGGAAACAGCTGCATAGCACAGGGAGATCAGCTCGGTGCTTTGTGACCACCTAGAAGAGTGGGATAGGGAGGGTGGGAGGGAGACGCAAGAGGGAGGGGATATGGGGATATATGTATACGTATAACTGGCTCACTTTGTTATACAGCAGCAACTAACACAACATTGTAAAGCAATTATACTCCAATAAAGATCTTAAGAAAATAATAATAATATAATGAAAATAAAAAGGAGAAACATTTCCCAGTGAATCTTAAAAGATCATTACAGGAGATGAAAATTGCAGGCCAATCTCACTCTCACTCTCATGAACATAGGTGCAAAAACACTAAACAAAATATTAGAAAATCAAATCCAATGATATGCAAAATGGATAGTGCATCACAACATAATTTGTCTCATTGCATAAAGGCAATAGTGGTTTAAAATTTGAAAATAAATCAAGGTAGTTTATTATATTACAGAATAAAGAGAAAAATACCACCATCTCAATGAATGCAAAAAAATGACAAAAATTGTAACCCACTTATGAAAAAAACTCTTAGAAAACTCAGGATAGAAGACAACATTCTTAGTCTGTTAAATGCTAGTCAGGAAAAAACCAGAAAACATTACATTTTATAGCAAAATTTAATGATTTCTCACTGAGCCTGTGAGCAAGAGAATTGTTATCACTATTTGCACGCAACATTGTACTGGTGTGCATAGCCAATGGAACGGCACTTAGCACAAACCCTTAGAAGTAGTCAGTGCTCAACAAGTACTGAGAAAATGCTGAGTACTGCTATTCCATATCACAAATGAGATAAATAACTGATTTAATTTAGCTGTTGGAATAAAGTATATTAAGGTTGTTAGATTAGAAAACTGCTTTTGTTGATCCCTTTTACAATTAAAAATGTAATATATTACCTTTACAGTATAAATTTAAAGTCAAAATACTCTCAATTTTACAATTTTAAATAAAAACTCTAAGTTAAAAAAAATTTTAATGATAGATATAAATCACATGAGTAAAGGCAAAAATGAAATCCTGTGCAATAATATATAGACCATAGTCTGGAGGAAAAGCCATCTGTAAAACATTATCACTTAGATCACACTATCATTCAATCGATACTATTACTCCAGAGGAGGAGCTCAAGATGCCTTGGGAGTGGGAATTTTAGGATGGATTGGAGATTTGATTAAGCAGAACAGGACAAAATTCAGAGAAGAGGTAGGTAAAGGAAGCTTCAACTATTGGAAATCTATATCTAATACCTTTGCTTTAAAGAAGTGTGAATTTCAAATGACATGAATCTACCCAAGAATAATTCGATAAAAGCCTTGATAATGACACTGTTCATAAACACTGAAAATTTTTAAGATGAAAATATATAAATTTTTAGTTAAAAACAAAGAATATATATTTGAAAAATATGGGAACAAACTTTTCAGTTAGTTTTAGGGAAACTTCACCTATAATTCTATTCTCACCTACAATTGTTGATACCACTATTTCCTTCTGATATTTTTTAAAACATAGTCAGGATTACTGTGGCTTATTGTAAGTGGACAAAAAAAGAAGCTGACTTTGGTTGTAATTTCCTCCTTTTACTGTAAGTTCACAGAGTGAAGAAAGAGGTACTATCTGGTATAAACCAAGAAAACTCTATAGGATAGACAGCAAAGGTAAGACAAAATTAAGTATAGTAAAGAAGAGTGCATGTGTTGAATGGAAATCAATGTTTTTTTGGATGAGATTAAATTTGCTTTTATTTCAGGTAGTTTTAATGTTTCAATATTTCAATCTCAAATATAACCTCCTCTAGAAAGCTCCATACCTCTCTTCTCCCCTGTAGAATTTATTCACCTTACTTTGCATTCTTACAGCATCCTAAACAGACTTCTATCATGAATTCTGTGATAACTTCACCGTATTTTCTTGCCTTTCATGTATCAGCTTAAATGCTATTCCTCAGGGAAACTTCTCAGACACTTACCATGAGATTAAGTCTTCAGCTCCTATAGCTCCCTAGACTTTGCTTTCATAGCAGTTACACTGGTGTATTTATTCACTTAATTATCTATTTTATATCCCTTCCCAATCAGCCTCTAAACTAGGGACAAGACTGTGTCATTACTTTTGATGGTTTTGTTCCTTTGAACTGAGCCCAGTGCCTGTCACATAGCACACATTTAAAAAATGTTTGAAGAGTAGAAGAAGGAAGAGTAGACGGGAAGGAGGGAGGAAGGGAAAGAGGGAGGGAGGCTCTGAATGGAGTTTTCCACCAAAAGGATAGTTTGAGTGCTCTGGGGGTTGGGGGAAGCAAAGGGGACAAAAGTCTTACAAACTATTATATCTCTAAATGGAAAAAAACAAGCCAAATGAGTAACAAAGACAAGTACTTAGCTTATCAACAGTATAAAATAATCCTGTGCTCCTTCCCCATTCAAAAAAAAAAACAAAGGAAGAAAAGAAATGCATCACAGCTGCTCCATCGACAGTACATGCATACCTCCCCTGCTGACTTGAGCTGTTTTGCCCCCCACACATCTCAGTCTATCTTTGTGCAAGATGTCTGTTCTTTTCTTAGAATAGGTCATTTATGTTTACAAAAGTTGGCCATGGTTTTTTATTTTATTTTACTTTTTAATTTAAATGTCTGGGAGCTAATCTGCTTACTTGCATGTCCCCGAGGATTGGGCTGTGGGCAGACTAGACTGAACAACAGCTGCTGGGATTTCTAAGCTCCAGAGGCAAAAAGGTAAGGCAGTATGGGGAAGGAAGAAGTGTGGATTTCATTTACCTAGAGGAGACAACAGAAATATTAGTATTTCTTCTTGCTTGTAAAATGGAGGATATGAAGGTGATGAAAAAAATGGTTTTGCCAGTCTATCTACAAATGGGTAATTGGGAGGCTGGTAGGAATTTTCAAATGTAATATAACAAAATCAAGGAACAAAAAAGTTCCTTTTCATCTGCACAGAGGCTCTGTTGATGCTGAAATACTTGTGGGATATTAGGAATGAAAAATGTCAGCACGCACACTGCCCAGGCTTGCCTGGTTTATGGCTCCCACCTCGTGGCCGTCATGACTGCCCAGTCAAAGAGCTTCTTTGTCCCTGGAGCATTGCTTTGCAAAGACAAGAAACATCCCCAAGCATCCTCTCACTTTGACATATAGGTCATGGCATTCAGAGAATAATGAAAGGGATTGCCCAAGTGCCAGTTCCTTGAATCGTCGGGACATGAAGCTATTTAGTACGGGTTCAGCTAAGCCTTTTTGCTCCTACGAATCTCCTTCCTGAATGGAAAGTCCCTTTTCAAGTGAAAAAGACCTGAGTTATTGAGTGGCTTGAAATGCAAGGCTTGTAAACAAATAAAAGGCCAAGAAGTGAGTGTGTGTGTTGGAGGGGGGGACAGGAGAGAGATACAGGAGACAGAAAGAGAGGGATGTGTCATTTGAAAGTCTTAACCAAAAATTTGTAATAGTGATGTGTGTGTGTGTGTGTGTGTGTGTGTATTTTGAAATCCACAAGAGGAATGCCAATCCTTTAATTCAGAGCTGAAATGATACAGACCTTGAAATGAGCACATTTCCTGATGTTTTGGTAGACTGAGAAACTTGGTTTAAAGAGAAAGACAAGACTGACATGGGTATTCTGCCCTCTGCCAGAAATCTCCCTGCATCTCCAGCCTCAAGTCAGATCCAGCCTCAAGTCAGATCCTAGAGAGGAAAGATGAGTTTCTGGCACAGCTCTGGAATGCAGAGGTCTAGTTCTTAGAGGTAAGGGTACTGTAAACACAGCTTTTCCAAAGCAAATCATTTTTAAGCCCAACTCAGTGGTTTACGTTTGTTAAAATTGTGGCACTATAGAAGGACAGTTGCTTCTTCCTGGCTATCTGGTATGAACTCCAGCCAAGACATTTTGCTGAAGTCAGACCCAACCAGTCTTCCTGTGCATACTGTGCCTAAAACCCGCTGAAAATAAGAAGAGTTGATGATTTCGAATGAGATCAAGTCATGATTGAATAGCATAGCAGACCCTTAGGTAGCTGGAACATGTGACATGTGAAAGAGGATATGGTCATTGTCAAACCTGAAAGCTTCAGAATAAACTAAAGGGCTAATAAAGAGACAGGTGAAGCCCAGTTGAAACCCAAGCAGTGAACAGCACTGGGCTTCATCTTCATCTGAGTACCTTTGAACAGAGATCTAACTTCTCTGTGACTGAGTTTTAGATGCCTTCTCTGTCCAGATATCTTCTTTTCTGCTAGAAAACAGAGGTGAAGTCTTATAGTCTATCTCCCACAATATGCCAGATACTGCTTTAAAATATTTAATCCTCTCCCAGACCTTATAAGGTGAAGTACTCGTTATCCCTATTTAATAAGTTCACATAACTTGTCAGTGGCAGAGCAAGTAGTCCAATCTAAGCACTCTGTCTTCACAGCTTGCTCTAACCAAAAATCATCACAAAGCTTGCCATTTTTTTCTACTTTATTTTCTCTTACTTATGTCATTATAATCACTCTTGAAATTACAATGCATCTTTATATGTACAGGTAAAGGGTATAGATGTTGAAATAACGTCACCTTTTCGCCTCCTGCCCTAACTTTGGAAAGAATTCATTCATTCATGCATGTGTGCATGGATTGATTGATTAATTCATTCATATACCAGATGTCTTTTTGTGAAGGAAGTATGACATACATTTTTCAAGTTGAGGTGTTATTGACTTGGGAAGTGGGGAAAAGAATAGGAGTAAGTTTAAATAAAAGCAGTATTAAATGTATTCCATCCTCTGAATAGAGGCGAGAACTAGGTTGGTAGGTCTAAGATGGTATAAGACGTTCTGGGCTTAAATAAATATGCTGCTGTCTCTAATACTGATAAATCTTCCAGCAGTAGTTTCCATAGACCGACTGAAGATAGGGAAATGTAGTTTCGTTGGAGAAATGATATCCTTATTTTCCTTAGTTCCGCAGGCAGGGAGAGTGTGGTATCTGGCCCTCAGAAATTCTCTTCCATCAAAGAAATCACCAAACAGAGTTACTGGTGGTGTCTGGTGTGATTCTGTGTGACTGGGAGTCATTTCATTCCTTGGAAAACGCAGACGCTTCCATGTAAAAGGAATAGCACACTGCATGGTCAATATGCATAGATTTACGTCTTGCCCACTGCTCAATTAATTTTCCCTAACCCATTACTTCACGGGCCTCATAGGTTATTTCTTTCCTGATGTCATTTCACTTCTCCATTTTCGCTTGGCTCTCTTCCTTCTAAATTCAGCAATCTTCTTAGGGCTTTCTACTTTCTTTCTCAGCTCTGTGTTTTTACCCATGACTCCCTAGGCAGAACCTCTCCTGCCTCAGTCTGACACAGGATCTCTCCTTCTTGACTCTGTAATAACTCCATCCATACCCCTCTTTACAGGTGGCATTCAGGCAGTAAAAAACCTGGATAAGTATTTATAAATATTGAAATCTATAATTTTCTAAATTTATAATTTTCAGTATTTATAAATCTCTACATTTCTTAAAAAAATAATAAAGACAATATTCTTTTACATACTTATTCATTGAAAATATTTAACAAATATTATGCAACTCCTATGTCCCAAGTACTGTTCAAGACCCTAGGAATAAAATACAGAGCAGTTAAATGTAGATCCAACTAATGGGAAGCTTAGAGACTAATGTATGTGATCACTAGCATTATCTGGTTACTAGCAATAGAATATTTTAAATGGTGTTACCAAGGATTGCTGCTGTATAAGTGACAGCAAATTTAACAGACAAAACTTATGGTAGTTTTGACTACTTCTAGTCATTGTAGAAAAATATCATGAAGCTCTCGCAAGTCTTTGGAATCTCAAACCAACACATGGTTTTCTCCTTCACCCAATGCATCAATATCTTACATTAAAATGTTTTCAAAATGCCTAATAATTTTTTTCTATTTGCAGTTGTTTTAGTAAAGTTTAATTTTAACCAAATCTAATTCAGTAAACCAAATGGAACACTAAGTGGTTATTTTAGGCTTATAACTGTACTCCCAACATAACAACATAGCCCTGTTGTTTGCTAAGCTAACGTAAAAAATAGAAACCTACCTAGATTTGCCCTGTAAACTAATTGCCTACCTTGCATAATTTCTTGAAAAGAAACAAAATAGTCAAAATGTAGGCCATGAGATATGAAATGTTTAATTCCTTAACATTAGATGTAGTTTCCAATTTTGGAAGAATTTGTAGGTGTCATATAGGTTTAATGGGAATAGTCAAAGATTTCTTAGACATTCTCAGTGAATCCAGCTTTTCTGTTAGGGAGCAGTATGGGACACCCTTGGTTTTACTTGACTTTTTCATTACTTTATCTCCAGCATGGAACAGGGTGCCATGCATGTGGTTGGTGCACAGGACATGCTAACTCTCTTCTTCATCTTCTGCACTAATATTGATACTTTTTGATTTTTGATTTCTTTGATTTCCTTTATTCTGCTTCTACCTTTTCTGCTTTTGATAGCACCAAAGTGACAAAGGCATCGGTGAATATCACAAAGAACCCTGTGTTTTGATTGGCCTGGAATAGAAAATTAGAATGAGGGCATCGTCAAGGAAGAAGAGGTCAAATAAAAGTTATGAAAGTGGGGCTTCCCTGGCAGTCCAGTGGTTAAGACTCCGAGCTTCCAATGCAGGGGGTGCAGGTTCAATCCCTGGTCTGGGAAATAAGATCCCATATGCCATGTGGTGTGGCCAAAAAAAAAAAAAAAAATTACAAAAGTGATAGATCTTCAGTCACCTTCCCATACATCTCTTCTGGGTCCTGGAGGAGAAAATGGCAGACTTATTTTGACATGAGTGAAAGAATCAATCTCCCCTTGGGATCTTCAGAGCTTTAATTATAGACTGTATTATCTATTCCTTGACCTTTCCCGATCTCTTCTTCCATATTCCAACTTTGTTCCTTCTGCTGCTTCCTGAATTTCATCCTGGAATCTGTTTCCCATTAAAATGGAAGATCTACTCATCCAATGTGATTTTATAGCCATGCTAAAAGACCTACCATGTTCTTTGCAGAACATGACACTCAGTAGCTATAAAACCCAACTTATCGCTCAAGAATTATGGTCCCTAGGGAAAAAATCATATTTTATGCCTCTGTATTTTCCCATTTCCACATTTTTTTGGAAAGACTATGTCCCATCAGAGAGATAAAAGAGGAACACTGAATTCAAATTTGGTTCTATCCTGAGTTAACTGAGCAAAGGTTAAGCAAGTTACCGAACAGCTTCTTCTCAGTAATGTTGGTTTCTTTGTGTCCCAAGATAAGATTATAAGAATTTATGGTCGTATATGACACTGATATTCAAAGTATGGTCTGGGAACACCTGTATACACATTATATATCCTTGGCACATTTTCATGGGATTTACAAGGACAAAACTATTTTTATAACATTACAAAGTCATGATTTGCCTTTTCTATTCTCATTATCCCATGAGTATATCAAGTACAAAAAATTCATTAGTCCAGTTTCACTTTGCACACTGCAACTGATCTTTAAGAAAATAACACATGTAGAGTTTTGATGTAGTATCAAAGAAGAACATCCACCATTATCTGAATAGGCTACTAAAGTACGTTTTCCTTTTCCAACTATGTATCTGTGTAGGACCAGATTTTTTTCATATACTTTAGCCAAAACAACACATTGCAACAGATTGAAAGCAGATAGAATCCAGCTGTCGTCTATTAGGCTAGGAATCAAAGATATTTGCAAAATGTAAAAATAATGCCACTCTTTTTACTAAAACTTTTAAAATTTGTTTTGAAAAACATATTATCGATAAAAATAGGTTATTTTTGTCCACATATAAGGGATTTATTATTTAAAAAATAAATTAAGAAAGAGTAGTTTAAAAAATCTTTAAAAAATTTTTGAATATAGTAAATATCCATAACTATAATACATGTAAATGAAAGACCTTTGGTGTCTTTAACTTTTTCTTAAGAATGTAAAAGAGTCCTGAGCAAAAACTTTGAGAACCAGTGATATATGGAATGGTGACACATAATTTATATCATACTCACATGCTTATTAAACAAATATGAAAAACCTGAGCTTATATTTTGCCTTAGCAAAAGGAAAGTTAATTTCTTTCTTGCTTTTTCCCTTTCTTTCTTGCTTTTTCTTTCATCTTTCTGTCATTTTATTACCTACCATTATCTAATATCTTTCTATTCTTTCTAATGTCTTCTTCATTGTCACTAGTATTAATTTAATTAAGAAAATGTATTAATGCAGACAAACATATAGGATTTTGCCTTATTTATATCTTTATATGTAAAAAAAATAAATCTAGTACAAAGCAACCAAATTTAATGACAAGAATAATTTACTCAGTTGTATTTAAAAAGAAATTTGGGACAATTCAGAATACTATATATTTATCAGTCTGATGTATGGTGTATATATAGTATCACTGAGACATTAATGAGATGAAGGTGCAAAACATTTGGAAGAGTAGGAAGAATGACTCACCAACATTTTTAAAGGGAAACCCTCATATGGACAATTCACTGGGAGAAATAAAACAGAAGGGATAAAATTAAGATACATTTTACTTGTTTGTCTGCTTTAAGTTCTAAGCAAGTTGGAAATAGTACCATACATTTTCAGAAGTAGAGTTCAGAAAAGAGGACCTCGGAAGAGGGAGATTTAAATGTACTGGAATTGCAATAGAGGAAACATAAAGAACTGTAAAACCAACAAATAAAATTTGCTGAAAAATCCTGTTTGTCATATAAACTCAGTGATATGTAGAGAGGACATTTCTGACATTCAGAAAGTATGAGTATATTCTGGCTTCACATGCACACAAACACGTCCAAATATTCCTCCAACTTCATTTACTTACTTATTTGTATAGGATTTATATGCACTCTCTCACCTCTAAATAGATATAATGAAATCGATAACATAGTGCAAAACAAAAAACTAAAATAAAGCAGGAACCCTTCTGTGTCAAAGGACACAGAAGCTATCTGGATCCTATGATTTAGGTTATTCATCTATATTATTATAATATTGACAGCAATTGACATTGAGCAATCAGTGTGTTTCAGGTACTTTACATATCTTGTCATGTTTCATTCTTACGGCTGACCTAAGCATCAGGTTCAATTATTCCCATTTCACAGATGAAGAAACTGAAGAACAGAGAGCTTTTGCAGCATGCTCAAGGTTACATAGCTAGTGAGTGGTGGTCTTGAGCTCTCAGTAACTACACAATACTGCTCTGAATGATCAAGCATCTTTAGCAGAACCAGGGATACAGTACCAGGGCCCTGACCTCAGAAATCTTACAGTCTCATGTACTAGCCAATTAACCAAATAACTATTTCAGTTCAGACTCTGATTAGTCTTAGAATCAAATTATAAATAATGAGCTTTAAGAAGACAGAGAGTAAATCTGTAAAGCAGACACTATGTTTTTATCTGTGTTGCTCTATTACCCAGCGACAATGCTGACTGGATGACAAGGATATCAAGGAATATTCATAGAAGTAGACATTGGAATTTGGCTTTTAGGTATCAGTGCCAATTCCCCCGAGAGGGAATTGGAGAGAACATTTCATCTGGACACTACCTGACATTGATAAAAAATGAGCATCACTACTGTTAATAACCAAAAGGTAGTATTCACTGAGTCCTTGCTCTATGATTAGAGGTGCACTGAGCACTCTATTTGTATTCTCTCATCTAATACTCACAGTGAAATAGATAAGTACCATCATCACCCTTCATTAATGGACATGAAAACTGAGACTGGCAACTTGGGGAATTTATCACAGCTGATAATTATTCACATCCCAGGCTGTCTAAATCTGGCATCCATGTCCTTAGCCATAATGGCATGCATTTTTTTAAGAATGGCAAATTTTTCTATGGTTCTCTTCTTCCCTTGTCTACCTCCAAACCTCATCTCCCAGGTCTCACCACCAGGTAAAATGGACTCTCCAGGCATGCACCACCCCAGGAGGCACAAGTTCCTTCCTCTTGATTTTTACATGTCAGTTACATCTCCTTGTGGCTCCCGAAGCCCTCCAACTGCAGTGCTAGAATGCAAGTGAGGAGAAGGGCACCCTGGTGGTGGCAGGAGCAGAACTGTCTTGTAACTGGAAGCCAAACAAGTCACTTAGCTTTGAAGGCACAAGAAAGGCTTCATTTAGATACCAGGCGACAAAGATCAAAGCTGAGGAGGACAAACATGCCTGTTGTCTGCGGCAGGCGGCAAGTCACCAGAAGGGAGCCCCACATCCTTTACTGCAAAGCAGATGCAGTACATCTGAGAGGTTACCATAAACCAAATAAATACCGCCGCAGAGCCTTCCCTTGAAGTCTCATGGAAACAAAAGAGTGGGGCTTTCACCTGAAACAGAGAGTGGCTTGCTCTCCGTGCAGCTGGCACATGGCCTTCTGCCCCACACCACTCATCATGTCTTAAATGAGCACCGAACATCTACTAATAAAATCACCAAAAAGACACAAAACTTCTTTATATAGGTCCAAAATAACACAAAAATTGATTTAAAAAAATTCTCTGGGAAGTGATATGTAATGACTTTGCAAATCACAAAGCTTTCAGGTTGCTAGTGGACAGTTAAGAGAGATACTCTGCTCTATTTAAATGAAGCCAGGGCTCGTACAAATGAACACAGGGAACTTCCCAATTCAAGAGGGAAACATGAATGCATTGGGCAAATACTATTTAACTCAATGGCAAATACTATTTTAGTTATTTTGTACACACAAAGTTGTATCTGATTGCTATCATGATCCTGTGAACTTGCAACTATTAGATCTACAGATGGGAGAACAGATTGAGTTTTTTTCCTCAAGGTCATATAGTAAGTGGCAGAACTGGGGTATGTATTCTTTCCTTCGACAAAATACTTGATTTTAAAACCTACTTTTTAATGAATTCTACCAGCTAGGAAACTGCAACCCCAGTTAGGGAAATTTATGAAATTGACACAAAAGCAATTAACTTTAGAAGTAAAATATTTCATCTGTTAAATCTGAAGAAAAAAAAAACATTTAAGATCTTAATTAAGTTAAAGGTTGGTAACAAACACAGCAAATTGAACAAAAGGGCTTTAATCCTTAAACTGCAGTTTTCAGTGCACTTGAGAGTGACCAACTCACCCTGACTTGCCTGCCTCTGTCCCGATCAGACCCTTTGTTTCATCCTGGAGATACATGGTAAGTAGGAATAGTCTGGTTCCTACTAATTGCTAGCCCATAATTGCTAGAGGCAAGGGAAATTAATGGAATGAAATTCAGCAGTGATTAGAGTTATTAAGTTAGTTATGTGAGTGCATTAATAAGGAGATTTGAATTGTGTGTTTAGGGACAACTCTCTGTGGAAGTGACACATAAGTGGGAATGTAAGGATAAATAGATATTAGCCAGATATAAAGGGGGTTGGGTGGGGATATTCCAGGCAGAGGGAGAAGAATGTGCAAAGACCGGAGAGCAGAAGGGGAGGGACCTTGGTACGTAGGAGCAATTGGAGAAAATACGGGCTGCATGAGGACAGAGTGAGGAAAGCAAAGTGCAGGTGACACTTAAGTAGATGAGCAGACAATTCAAAGGTTTGTAAATTGGGTTAAAGGTTTTGATTTTTATCCTAAGAAGAGAGACAAGCTTCTAAAGGGCTCGAGAGGTTGCATTTCACATAATTCCGATTCTGCTATGAAAAGATCACTTGCACTAAGGAGAACAGAGCAGATGAGAGGACACATAGAGCAGATGACTGCTGCAGACCAGACGAGAGGCAAAGACGGCCAGGAGTAGGATGTCATAGCAGAGACTGAAAGAGGATGGAGTGTGTCCCTTTCCAGACAGAAAAATCAACCGCTCTTGGCAATACGTTCAACACCGAAGTGAAAGTAGAGAAAAGTGTCAAAGATGAGGTCTATTTTTCAGGCTCTTGTAAATGGATGGATGGAAGAAACTTACATAAGGTTTAGTTTTACTCACTAACAATTTCTGTTAGCTATATTAATAAAGATGTTCTTGTTTTTGTAATAACATTGGGAAATGCATGGGTCTGTAGTACCCTGCTACCATTTGTCGATATTGTGCCTTGCTGGTGGAGAGACAACCTGGGAGGTGGAGAGAACTTAAACGCTCAAACATCAAGTCTATAAATTACAGCACACATCACACACGAATGACGATAAAGTATAAGAGGATAATTAATTCAAGCTTCCCTCAAGTTGAGTCAAGAGGCAGATCCATATGAATGAAAAATTTTAGAACTAATTCATTTAACCCATCTTCAGGACTTAACGAGGTATAAGAATTACTTAAGGGCAGGGTTTTTATAACATTATTCTTTGGAACAGTTTTCAGAAGACAAACAAAATGATTCTGCAAATCTCTCTGCTCACGAGATTCTGCCACTGTGAGTAAAATTATTATCCTCATTCAGCTTCCAAAAGTACTTGATTATACTAACCCTCTAGGTTTTTCTCTCATCAACAGTGTGATTATCAGAAAAGTAACAGCTACTTTAAAATTATTTTTGCATGGAGACTTTCAAGACGGTGGAGGAGTAAGATGAGGAGATCACCTTCCTCCCCATAGATACATCAGAAATACATCTACACGTGGAACAACTCCTACAGAACACCTACTGAATGCTGGCAGAAGCCCTCAGACCTCCCAAAGGGCAAGAACCCCCCCCCCCCAATGTACCTGGGTAGGGTAAAAGAGAAAAGAAAAAACAGAGACAAAAGAATAGGGACGGGACCTGCACAAGTGGGAGGGAGCTGTGAAGGAGGAAAAGTTTCCACACACTAGGAAGCCCCTTCACTGGCGAAGACAGGGAGTGGGCGGGGGGGGGGGGGGGGGGGCGGGAAGCTTCGGGGCCGCGGAGGAGAGCGCAGCAACAGGGGTGCGGAGGGCAAAGCCGAGAGATTCCCGCACAGAGGATCGGTGCCGACCAGCACTCACCAGCCCGAGAGGCTTGCCTGCTCACCCACCGGGGCGGGCGGGGCTGGGAGCTGAGGCTTGGGCTTCGGTCAGAGCGCAGGGAGAGGACTGGGGTTGGCGGCATGAACACAGCCTGAAGGGGGCTAGTGCCCACTGCTAGCCGGGAGGGAGTCCGGGTAAAAGTCTGGAGCTGCCGAAGAGGCAAGAGACCATTGTTTCAGGGTGCGCAAGGAGAGGAGATTCAGAGCACCGCCTAAATGAGGTCCAGAGATGGGCGCGAGCCGCAGCTAACAGCTCGGACCCCAGAGACAGGCATGAAATGCTAAGGCTGCTGCTGCCGCCACCAAGAAGCCTGTGTGCAAGCACAGGTCACTCTCTATACCTCCCATCCCGGGGGCCTGTGCAGCCTGCCACTGCCAGGGTCCCGGGATCCAGGGACAACTTCCCCGGGAGAACACACGGTGCGCCTCAGGCAGTTCCAACGTCATACCGGCCTCTGCTGCCGCAGGCTCGCCCCGCCCTCCGTACCCCTCCCTCCCCACTGCTGAGTGAGCCAGAGTCCCCGAATCAGCCGCTTCTTTAACCCCGTCCAGACAGACGCCCTCAGGAGAGCTACACACAAAGGCAGGGCCAAATCCAAAGCTGAACCCCAGGAGCTGTGTGAAGAAAAAAGAGAAAGAGAAACTTCTCCCAGCAGACTCAGGAGTAGTGGATTAAATCTCCACAATCAACTTGATGTCCCCTGCATCTCTGAATACCTGAATAGACAATGAATCATCCCAAAATTGAGGTGGTGGACTTTGGGAGCAACAGTAAACTTGGGGTTTGCTTTCTGCATCTAATAAGTTTCTGGTTTATGTTTACATTAGTTTAGTATTTAGAGTTTATTATCATTGGTAGATTGTTTACTGATTTGGTTGCTCTCCTTTTTTTATATATAGATATATATATATTTTTTCCTTTTTCTCTTTTTGTGAGTGTGTATGTCTATGCTTCTGTGTGTGATTTTGTCTGTATAGCGTTGCTTTTACCATTTGTCCTAGGGTTCTGTCTGTCCACCGTTTTTCGTTTGTTTGGGGTTTTTTAGTATAGTTATTAGTGCTTGTTATCATTGGTGGATTAGTTTCTTGGTTTGGTTGCTCTCTTCTTCCTTTCTTTTTTTTAATTACTTTTTAATTTATTTTATTTTTAATTAGTTTTTTATTTTAATAACTTTTTAATTTAATTTAATTTTATTTTATTTTTGCTTGCTTTCACTTTTTCTCCCTTTTCTTCTGAGCTGTGTGGCTGACAAGATCTTGGTGCTCCAGCCGGGTGTCAGGCCTGTGCCTCTGAGGTGGGAGAGCCGAGTTCAGGACATTGGTCCACCAGAGACCTTCCAGCTCCACACACTATCAAATGGCGATAGCTCTCTCAGAGATCTCCATCTCAACGCTAAGACTCAGCTCCACTCAACGACCAGCAAGCTACAGTGCTGGACACCCCATGCCAAACAACTAGCAAGACAGGAACACAACCCCACTCATTAGCAGAGAGGCTGCGTAAAATCACAATAAGGTCACAGACACCCCAAAACACAACACTGGACGTGGTCCTGCCCACCAGAAAAAACAAGATCCAGCCTCATCCACCAGAACACAGGCACCAGTCCCCTCCACTAGGAAGCCTACACAACCCACTGAACCAGGCTTAGCCACTGCAGTCAGACAGCAAAAACAATGGGAACTATGAACCTGCAGGCTGCGAAAACGAGACCCCAAACACAGTAAGTTAAGCAAAATGAGAAGACAGAGAAACACACAGCAGATGAAGAAGCAAGGTAAAAACCCATCAGACCAAACAAATGAAGAGGAAATAGGGAGTCTACCTGCAAAGAATTCAGGGTAATGAGAGTAAAGATGATACAAAATATTGGAAATAGAATGGAGAAAATACAAGAAATGTTTAACAAGGACCTAGAAGAATTAAAGTGCAAACAAACAATGATAAACAACACAATAAATGAAATTAAAAATTCTCTAGAAGGAATCAATAGCAGAATAACTAAGGGAGAAGAACGGATAAGTGACCTGGAAGACAAAATAGTGGAAATAACTACCACAGAGCAGAATAAAGCCAAAAGAATGAAAAGAATTGAGGACAGTCTCAGAGACCTCTGGAACAACATTAAACGCACCAATTCAAATTATAGGGGTCCCAGAAGAAGAATAGAAAAAGAAAGGGACTGAGAAAATATTTGAAGAGATTATAGTTAAAAACTTCCCTAATATGGGAAAGGAAATAGTTAATCAAGTCCAGGAAGCTCAGAGAGTTCCATACAGGATAAATCCAAAAGGAAACACGCCAAGGCACATATTAATCAAACTATCAGAAGTTAAATACAAAGAAAAAATATTAAAAGCAGCAAGGGAAAAACAACAGATAATGTACAAGGGAATACCCATAAGGTAAAGAAGGTTAAGAGCTGATCTTTCAGCAGAAGGGAGTGGTAGGACATAGTTAAAGTGATGAAAGGGAAAAACCCACAACCAAGATTACTCTATCAAGCAAAGATCTCATTCAGCTTTCATGGAGAAATTAAAACCTTTACAGACAAGCAAAAGCTAAGAGAGCTCAGCACCACCAAACCAGCTTTACAACAAATGGTAAAGGAACTTCTCTACACAGGAAACACAAGAGAAGGAAAAACCCAACAATAACAAACCCAAAACAATTAAGAAAATGGTACTGGAACATACATATCGATAACTACCTTAAATGTAAATGGATTAAATGCTCCCACCAAATGACCTAGACTGGCTGAATGGATACAAAAACAAAACCCATATATATGTGGTCTACAAGAGACCCACTTCAGACCTAGGGACACATACAGACTGAAAGTGAGGGGATGGAAAAAGATATTCTCTGCAAATGGAAATCAAAAGAAGGCTGGAATAGCAATTCTCATATCAGACAAAATAGACTTTAAAGACTATTACAAGAGACAAAGAAGGATACTACATAATGATCAAGGGATCAATCCAAGAAGAAGATATAACAATTGTAAATATTTATGCACCCAACATAGGAGCACCTCAATACACAAGGCAAATGCTAACAGCCATAAAAGGGGAAATGGACAGTAACACAATCATAGTAGGGGACTTTAACTCCCCACTTTCACCAGTGGACAGATCAACCAAAATGAAATAAGGAAACACAAGCTTTAAATGATACATTAAACAAGATGGACTTAATTGATATTTATAGGACATTCCATCCAAAAACAACAGAATACACTTTGTTCTCAAGTGCTCATTGAACACTCTCCAGGATAGATCATATATTGGGTCACAAATCAAGCCTTGGTAAATTTAAGAAAATTGAAATTGTATCAAGTACCTTTTCTGACCACAACGTTATGAGACTAGATATCAATTACAGGAAAAAATCTGTACAAAATACAAACACATGGAGGCTAAACAGTACACTACTAAATAACCAAGAGATCACTGAAGAAATCAAAGAGGAAATCAAAAAATACCTAGAAACAAATGACAGTGGAGAAAAGACAGCCTCTTCAATAAGTGGTGCTGGAAAACGGGACAGCTACATGTAAAATAATGAAATTAGAACACTCCCTAACACCATACACAAAAATAAACTCAAAATGGATTAAAGACCTAAAAGTAAGGCCAGACACTATCAAACTCTTAGAGGAAAACATAGGCAGAACACTATATGACATAAATCACAGCAAGATCCTTTTTGACCCACCTCCTAGAGAAACGGAAATAAAAACAAAAATAAACAAATGGGACCTAATGAAACTCAAAAGCATTTGCACAGCAAAAGAAAACATAAACAAGACAAAAAGACAACCCTCAGAATGAGAGAAAATATTTGCAAATGAAGCAACTGACAAAGGATTAATCTCTAAAATTTACAAGCATCTCATGCAGCTCAATATCAAAAAAACAAACAACCCAATCCAAAACTGGGCAGAAGACCTAGATAGTCATCTCTCCAAAGAAGACATACAGATTGCCAATAAGCACATGAAAGGATGCTCAACATTACTAATCATTAGAGAAATGCAAATCTAAACTACCGTGAGGTATCACCTCACACCAGTCAGAATGGCCATCATCAAAAAAATCTACAAATAATAAATGCTGGAGAGGGTGTGGAGAAAAGGGAACCCTCTTGCACTGTTGGTGGGAATGTAAATTGATACAACCACTATGGAGAACAGTATGGAACTTCCTTAAAAAACTAAAAATAGAACTACCATATGACCCAGCAATCCCACTATTGGGCATATACTCTGAGAAAACCATAATTCAAAAAAAGTCATGTACCACAATGTTCATTGCGGCTCTATTTACAATAGCCAAGACATGGAAGCAACCTAGGTGTCCATCGCCAGATGAATGGATAAAGAAGATGTGGCACATATATACAATGGAATATTACTCAGCCATATAAAGAAACAAAATTGAGCTATTTGTAGTGAGGTGGATGGACCTAGAGTCTGTCATACAGAGTGAAGTAAGTCAGGAAGAGAAAAACAAATACCATATGCTAACACATATATATGGAATAAAAAAAAATGGTTCTGAAGAACCTCGGGTCAGGAGAGCAATAAAGACGCAGACATAGAAAATGGACTTGAGGACACGGGGAGGGGGAAGGGTAAGCTGGGATGAAGTGAGAGAGTGGCATGGACATATATACACTAAAGAATGTAAAATAGTTAGCTAGTTGGAAGCAGCCACATAGCACAGGGAGATCAGTTTGGTGCTGTGTGACTCCCTAGAGGGGTGGGATACAGAGGGTGGGAGGGAAACGCAAGAGGTAAGGGATATGGAGATATATATATATTTATAGCTGATTCACTTTGTTATAAAGCAGAAACTAACACACCATTGTAAAGCAATTATACTCCAATAAAGATGTTAAAAAATTATTTTTGTATTATCCAATGATCAGACTATCTGAAACAGTTACAATAATAATACTAATAAGTAATCATGCATAAATAATACAACCTAGTATATAATATATAACATAGTATATGCATATTATATATTAATGTATTATAATATACAATTAAATACATTATGGGAATTCCCTTGCTGTCCAGTGGTTAGGACTCTGGTTGGGGAGCTAAGATCCCACAAACTGTGCAGTATGGCCAAAAAAAAAAATACATTATATGTGTTCAGAATAAATAATATTCTGGGGCACGTAACAAGTCTCAATACGTTTAAAAGGGTTAAAATAGTATAAAACATGATTTCAATCACAATGGAATTAAATTTTAAAGTAGCTTTTAAGAATTTTTAAAAGAGTAATTATAAATATATTATGGGGATGGGTGGGAGTATCCAGAAATAAATTTACTTCCAGTCAAAAAAAAGAACCCATTATATGTGTTCATATATATTATATATAATTATAACACAGTACATAATAATATATTGTATGTATTATATAACATGAATATATAACTATACATTTTATGCTTTAACATATTAAAATGATATATAATATTCATAATATATGCCATATTTTATAGTTTACAAAATTGTTTCACACATATTCTCTCATTGAGTCTTCACTGTGATATAAGTATTACCATGCTTCTAACAAAAGAGAGGAAATAGTGGCTGGGATTAGGTGGTCATCAGGTGAGTTTAAGAGTAGAGGATGGATGATATATCTCTATAATGTACAACACACAGTCTATAATACATGATGCATCACACATGACATATTGCAAAATATACATTCCCATGTATGCTCTCACTGTCCTGGGATGGAAGCATTACTAGGTCCTTCTAACAGAGGAGGAAACGAAGTGATTCAATAACTTGCTTAAGTTCACTCAAGTATGTTATTGGAAGATTTAGGACTTACAACCGGCTTTCAAAAAATGCAATTCCAGTATTCCTTCTACCACATCACAGCTGCCCTAGATAACTGACTGACTCTTCATTTATAGTTTCTAACCAGCTCCTAATTGGCAGAGTTACATATAGGAATATGCATGATACGATCTGTATAAAAATGACTCAACTAATGACATCCAGAAGCAATCAAGGAAATACTGAATGTGGCTCACATGTCAAGTTCTGAACGGGGATATTAAAATGTCCAGTAAACATTTGTGTGAAGTGTTTCCTTGGCAAGAACCAGACTCTCAGGCCTGAACTGCATCGTGTGCAAGTGGTTTTCATCATTCTTTCCCTTTCGAGTAATGCCAGGAGCAACCTTGCACTCCAGGCTCACAGGACCAGGACTATCTTCGCAGATGAGAAGTGAGGGGGCAAGTGTCCCGGCCTGATGGCCAAACAATGTATACTCTCTGCTGCAAGCAAAGGTCATTAGGCTCAATGACCTCCAAGAAGCCCACCCACTCAGCAGAACAAAGACTCCTCTGGGTTCCCAGGACAGATGAGAGCAGAGGGATGGTGGAAGTGTGTGTGAGGGGTTCCTGGCTGGGGGCTGGGGTTGACATCATTCTCTGACTTCGTGGTTTAAGCACAGTGAACCCCAAGAAAGCCAAGAGGTAAGTCAAAACATGTAAGAAATTCATGGACTGTGTAGGAAAAAAATCAACATTTTAACCCTGGTCCTTGCTTTCCCCTAGCTGGTACTCCCTCCTAATAGTACCAAAAAAAAAGAGAAAAACACACACACACATACATATATACATATATTTACATAGATTTTATATATATATATACACATATAGGTTTATATATATGTTTTTCCTTATGTTTCCTTTTTCCTGACCTCTAAGAATGCAGGTAATGCATTTCTTTGGGAAAAGAACTATAATCTAAAGAACTTTCACTGATGGTAAAGATTAACTTGTTTTTAAGGCTACTGAGAAGATGGAGTAAAAATGATCCATAAAAAAGAGAAATTACATCAAATCACGGCCCTGCCTCTAGGTCTGCTGACTGTAATCTATCTTCTACTCCAGTATATGTATACACATATACTTTTATTTAGGTCAAGAAAAGGAAAAGAACCAATGTAGGGACTTCTCTAGTGGCACAGTGGTTAAGAATCTGCCTGCCAATGCAAGGGACACGGGTTCGGGCCCTGGTCTGGGAAGATCCCACATGCCGCGAAGCAACTAAGCCTGCGAGCCACAACTACTGAGCCCACGTGCCGCAACTACTGAAGCCCGCGAGCCTAGAGCCCGTGCTCCGCAACAAGAGAAGCCACCACAATGAGAAGCCCATGAACTGCAATGAAGAGTAGCCCCAGCTCACTGCACGCAGCAACGAAGACCCAATGCAGCCAAAAATAAATAAATAAGTAAATAAATTTATTTTTAAAAAAAGAAGCAATATAATCTGCCTGCCTAATTCATATCTGCATTTTATGTATATAATCTCACTTATTATTTCACTAAGTTTGAGAGAAAAGGGTTACTAGTCACATTTTACAGATGAGGAAACTGATGCTTAAGGATGATAAGTGACCTGCATAGGGTTTCATGTGGAACAGATGTTTTCATCTGGCTCTAAAACTATTGCACCACACTTCAGTCTCTCATGAAAGAGTTCAGGCCTGACATTTCTGCATGACTATGAAACAGAGAGCAGAAGATGTCTCACTTAAAAAAAAAAAAAAAGCGTTTTGATCCAGCAATATGTTTTTCCTTATTTTTCCCAATTCCTAAGAATGCAGATAATGCATTTCTTTGCAAAACGGACTACAACCTGAAAAACGTTCACTGATGGGAAACAGCAAAGATTAGCTTTTTTAAAAAGGTTACCAAGAGGTCTGAGTAAAAATTTTCTAAAAATAAGTGACATATTTTTATAGACTATTCTCTTAGCTCCCTGCTCAACATTTGTGTTTGGCTCTTCGTTACTTACAAAAAAATGCTGAATCCTTTATATGGCTCATTTTCTTTTTCAACACAAAACTGTCACCATAACCCCTTTGCAATTTCAGGACTACTTACAGGTCCCTATGTCTGTGGAAAGGCTAATCCTGTTTGAAATGCCTTTCACTCCTGGATTTGTCAGCTAGAAAATTGCTTTGAGCTCACACTGGAACGTAAGCATCCCCACCTCTATGAAGACTGCTCTGAATTCACCAAGCAAACAGGGCTACTAAGTGACCTTGTTCCATACCTCCGTTATGTTTTTCATTATTTTTGTAATGTTTACAGGTCTTCCTCTTCACTACCTGAGCTCTTTTGAGGGCAGAGAGCATGGCTTTATACATGGTTATGTCACCAGAGCCTTTCATGTCCTTAGCATGTATGAAGTAATCCACAAAGAGTTGTTGCGTAACAGGGAGATCAGCTCGGTGCTCTGTGACCACCTAGAGGGGTGGGATAGGGAGGGTGGGAGGGAGAGAGACGCAAGAGGGAAGAGATATGGGGATATATGTATATGTATAACTGATTCACTTTGTTATAAAGCAGAAACTAACACACCATTGTAAAGCAATTATACAACAATAAAGATATTAAAAAAAAAGTTGTTGCATAAATCAGTGGATAATTGAATCAAAGCCAAGTACAACACACTAAAAATTCTACCAGGTCATTTATGGTTTTGGTGAAATTAAGTGGTATCTCATACAATTACTGAAGGCTTTATTCCCATCTAGGATTATACATTCTCTACGTTTTCTCTGACATTCTCGATCCCTACTTTTTTTTAATAAGCCCCCTTTTCAGCCTTACCTTGGCTTTGCCATTTGCATACAAACGATTTGATGGCACCCATATAAGAGAGGTTATTTCTTTAAAACAATCATATATTTTTTCAAATATCAAATCTCTATTTTTTTATGCCCCTGGCCCCTGCCCTGCTTCATTGCTTTGTTTTCTTGTAATCTTCTACCACCAAAGTGGAACCATGAGGATGATAGCATTAGAGGAGAGGAGGGCAGATACTGCCTGGTTCCTTCATCAACTTTGAGTTTTAAATTCTCTAGACTTTAAGCTACATGAGAAGAATGACTTCATTTCTGTTTCCTGCTCTTTTCTCAGCAAGTAGATAAGTACCTAACATGTAGTATGCACTTAATAAATATTTATAGAATGAACGAATGAATAAATGAGAGCTGATACTCTTGATCTCTTTAATACAACAAAAGTAATAATTACTGGACTTGGTTGAGTAAGAAAGGATTTCCTAACATTTCTTCAAATTTCTTTTGAACTTAGCAAAAGGCAGGCTCATTCACCACAGTGCCAGTAAATAGATCGTGACAAACAGGAAATGGAGACCCCAAAGCCCACCCTTTCTGATCTCAATAAATGTTATCTAGTACAAGAGGGGAGACCAAAGGGCAGCAGGTGATTAGAAGTGTATCTCAACAGGGAAGGACAAATATCATATGATACCACTTATATGTGGAACCTAAAAAAATGGTATACATGAACTTATTTATAAAACAGAAACAGAGTTACAGATGTAGCAAACAATCTTGTGGTTACCAGGGAGAGAAGGGGGGAGGGATAAATTAGGAGATGGGGATTGACATATACACACTACTATGTATAAAACAGATAACTAATAAGGACCTACTGTAGAGCACAGGGAACTCTACTTAATACTCTGTAATGACCTATATGGGAAAAGACTCTAAAAAAAAAAGGATATACGTATATGTATAACTGATTAACTTTGCTGTACAGCAGAAAGTAACACAACATTGTAAATCAACTATATGCCAATAAAAATTAAAAACAAAAAAAGAAGAAGTGTGTCTTAAGCTCCCTTGTGCAGGCCAAAATCTGGGAGAGAAGACATAGGCTGGATAGGTTGGTGGTCATGCCAGTAGTGGAAGAGCTTTTGCTCTATTTATTTCTGGACATTGGAAGACTATCTCCTGGCAAGCTATTCTCTCAGCAACCCAGAGGCAGTTTCACCAAATAGGTTGCTTTACTGTAATTAGATAAAGAGAGAATCTGAACCTACTTATACAGAGCTCCTTTCCAGGGTTGCCCGATTTAGCAAATAAAAATATAGGGCACCCAGCTGAATCTGAGTTTTGAATCAATAAGTGAATTTGCTTTTTGTTTGTTAGTTTGAGTTTGTGGTGTTTTTTTTTTTCCTCCCATGGGTGTTTTTGTATGGGTGTGTGTGTTTTGTATAAATGTCTCATGCACTAAAAAAAATGTTCAAATTCAAATGTGACACAGCATTCGGTATTTTAAATGGCAATTCTGCTGCTGTCATTTTTTATGTGTAATGTATTCAGAGATTCTTGTGGACCCTACAAAGCATGTGAAAGTTATTTAAGAGCTCTCTGGGGATCTTGCCAGAGGGTGTCGCAGCATACTGAAAGCCAAGGTGTGGCCAAGTTTCCAGGGAAGGTCAGTAAAAACCCTAACCAAAACAGAGGAGAAAAGATCTCAAGCTATGCCAGCCTCATTAAGGGAAAGTGACAGACTCCCTAAGAATGGCACCAGTTGCCCCTTGGCAGTGTCATCTGTCAAGACAAAATACAGTTGAGGCAGAGACCAATAAAAACTTAAAAATCCAAAGAACCTGTGGTAGCATTGGAAGTATACTGCTCAGATCTCTGTTCAAGATAGAATTCTCTATTTAGGTATAAATAGTGCAGTTAGCTAACAGCTTCCTTACCGCCTTCAGTAAAACCCACTTTGAGACAAGAGTACCCTCTTTCTGGGTAGCCCTTTGCAATGACTGAATAGAGCAGGGTACTAGGGTCTGGTTATTTCTGCTGAACATAAGACTCCTCTAATAGTCAGTCTCTCCTCGGGAGCTTGCTGTTGGATTGGCAAAGCTTCTGTCATATCTGTATTGTAGTCTACCTGCACAGTTCTGCTTTCTTCCATCTTTCCTTTCCCAGATACCACACCTGTGGGCTGAAGGCTTTCCCCGTTCAATCCTGCTTCCTCCCCCTTTTAGTTTGCACAGGTCTTGCACTGCAATAAATCCCTTGAACTCCTACTCTGTTTCAGCATCTGCTTCCCAAAGGTTCCAACTACCACAACTGTGTTCGCTGCTGTGATGCCATCTAAATTTATCTCCTCCCAGGGGCTTCCCTGGTGGCGCAGTGGTTGAGAGTCCGCCTGCCGATACAGGGGACACGGGTTCGTGCCCCGGTCCGGGAAGATCCCACATGCCGCGGAGCGGCTGGGCCCGTGAGTCATGGCTGCTGAGCCTGAGCGTCCAGAGTCTGTGCTCCGCAGCGGGAGAGGCCACAACAGTAAGAGGCCCGCGTACCGCAAAAAAAAATAAATAAGTAAGTAAATTTACCTCCTCCCATAATCTCAACTGCCTTCTTGGAGAGGAAGAGAAGATGCTACAGAACTCTGATATAGTGAGTAGAACCTAAGTCACCCTAGCAGAAAAATAGTTTATGCTTTTAAATCAGAGTAAGAATAGCTGGCTGGGATAAATCTACCTAGAATAAATTTATTTCTTCAAGTCACCTACTTGGGAGCTCATGAAGGAGATCAAAGTAATTTCAGAGAAAAAAAAGAAGTCATGTTTCCTTCACAGGTTTGATTGCAATATTGAGAAATTTACAACTCTGCACTATCTACTTAGGGTAGAATCAGACTTTTCTGATTAATGAGATAGGAAAACAGAGATTAGAGAGAGGTGGAAGAAGGAGATAGATTACAGGGAGGAGAGACAGATGAGCTTCCCAAACATTTGAAACTTCAAAATCTTTTGGGGAGGATGTTTTTGAATGCTACCCTCTGACCCTTCATTAACTTCAATGTTAGTTTCCTATCTTGGGAAAACACTGGCCAGGTTAATTTCAAAATCTCACCCTGTACTTTTTTTCTGGGAAAATGACCAAAAGTTATCTCCTAGTAGGTACCTAAAAAGTGGGAGAGGAGGGCTAACTTCCTGCCAGCTCTTGTAGATGTGAAGGCTCATGTTCCCATCTAGTAAATCTTATAGAAGCATAATGTCTTCTGGCAACACCTTACTGGGGCTAGGTTGTTACCCTTTCAACAAGTTTTAGGTTGCATCACATTTAGAATGAAAGGGATCTAGTGGAGAGAAAAATCCCCTCCAAATACTTTAAAATCTGAGATCTTTAGCCTGCATTTCAATGTATTTCATTAACACAACCTAAACCTAAACCATCTTTGTTCCCAAAGGCTGGTTAGAGTGATTTCCTGCCCGTATGAAGCCCCATCTAAATCTCAAGCCTATCATGCGTCTGCTTCAACATACATATCTTCTTTAGTTACCATCGTTGTTTCATTCATTTTATATCTCCTCATATTTTATAATTTTTCTGCATAAATATCTTATCTCACCAATAAACTAATAAAGGTATTAAGGAAAGAGAACACATGTTCTCTTTCCTTAATACATGTAAAACAAAGGATACATGTAAAACAAACCATTACGCTGTACCTCTTAAAATTATACAGTGATATATGTCAATTTTTTCATAATAAAGCTGGGAAAAACTCTTTAAAAAGTAGCTGTCAGCTGATTCTGGACACCAGAATCTCCTGACACCAAATTGTCCTGACACCAAAACAAGTTATTTCAGGAAAATCATAGATGTGAATGACTAAGTTAGGGTCAAAGTTAAATACTGTCATTCTGGAGGTATATATATAGATATAGATATTGTGCCGACTGTCTGTCATTCTTCAAATGAAAGAAATTTCTAGTAGTAAAAGACAACGGAAAATGGATGTCAGCCAACTTGGTTATGAATAACTATTTGGTCTTTACCAGTGACCAACAATGAAATTTCAGGTGAGTCAGAATGAGCTACTCCATCTATAGCCTTGCTACCAGTTCAAATGAAATGAGGTCTCAGTCTAAATTCTGCCGTACATGCAACCAAAACACATACCAAGCAACGCTTAGAAAGCAAAAACAAAAATTGTTCATACATCCTGTTGTGTTGGCTCAAGGAAGTCTTAGCTCACTGTCCTTTTAGATACCATTTTCACGAATTTCAAGAAGAGTTCACTTAAGGCAGACAGCAATGTTCTAGAAGCAGACACAACATTCCAGAGCCAGGATTGTCACCATTACAGCTGAATCAAATAAGCAGAATTCTCCAGAGCCTAAGGCTGGACACAAGAATCTTTGGGGATTTAGATTAGGACATTGTTTGCAAGGGTGTAGGCGATAAACTAAAAACCCTCCCTGAATTCTTATTGTTCACACATGTGTGGGAAGTATCTTCTAAATATTTTAGCCAATACACATACATTGAACATTTTAAATTTCCCAAACAAGGGCCTACTTTTAACATTACTCATACTTGCCAGTCATTCACTGCTTTCACCAATAAATGCCCCATTTCTGACATCCAGTATATTAATTGTCAAAGTAACACGGATTGATCCAGATGCAAGTAACAAAGCAGTTGAAGTTGCAGCTTCTGGAAGATAGGCTTCCTGAGGCCCCAAATCCAGTTCTGAATTGTGCATTTCTGATTAGCACATTCATAGCTCACTCATTCATTGTGCATCCTTTATTAAGTATTAGAAGCATCTGGGTTTACAGGGTAAACTAAATAATATGCATATTGTCCCACATAGTATCAGCTGAAATATTTAAAAATAATTTACAGATACCATCATCAAAACCTTAAAGAATGCCTCGGCTAGTGTTTTTCCAGCTGGGTTCCCCTGAGCCCTACTTTCACTCCCCACTCCTACCAACTAGGGAGCTACTGTACCCTTAAAAAAAGCTACTTAAAATATTTATTTAATTCTTCTTATTGGACCTCCAGGTAAGATTTCATCTGAAGGATAGAAGGGGTTGCTGAAAAAAAGGTTGGAATGAATTACTCCACTACTCTTGATCTGCTTTTTCTCTGTCACCCAAGTGGTGCATAGATGAAATTTGAGGTGTATTCTTTAGTGGCAGAGATAGACCCAGAAGAGCATTTATAGTTGGAAAAACTGTACATAAAGACACTGTGACAAAAGCAAGATGTTTATGTGAAAGACCAGCACAATAGATGGTTTGCTGGATCCAAGTCTGTTAGCAAAGTGCCTCTAAAGAGCCAACTGTGAGATGTCCTTGTTGTTTTGACACATCTCAAGTTATGTACAGATACAGCATCAGTCCAATAACTGGAGCTGACCCGGATGATCATCTAAGTCAAATGATATATTTACAAGGCTTGATTCTCTGTCAGAATCTTTGGTGCATACAGAAAACTATCCTGCAGAAAAACAAGGTGAAAGTTACTTGGAAAGAGTGAGATTATCTCAAGGATGTCATTGTAGGTCCAGCTGGCCTGATGAGGTCGGGACCCCTAGACATTTTGATAGCCTAGGGAAGCATGACCTGCTCTGACACTGCCTTTCTCCCTTGGTCAGGGGCTCTTAAAATTCTGCTCTGGTGGACATGTGTGAAAGAGCACGAGTTCTCTTATAGACACTGCTGACTCTTTCTCTACTTCTGTGTCCTGGGGAGTTGCCTACAAGAAAGAGATGGAAAAACCCATAGACATGGGCAGAGAGCAGTGTAGGTGTCCTCACTCTATGCTGGTCTTTGCCTTCTCACTCCCATTTCTCAATCAGCAGATACTTCTACCAGCTATACTCTAAAGGACTTGTGGTTTGAGGAGCAAAGAAGTAACTCAACAAATAAAATATGGGAACCCTGAACTAGGTGGTTAAACATCTACCTAAGTAGTTCTTAACTTTTTCTAAGTTATGATTTTGAGGACTGGAAAAACCCTGGGCAGTCGCCCTGGAACACGCTCACGTGTTTCAAATTTTACAAACTATTCAGGGCGATTACAACCTCTCCAAAGGTCACCTACAGATACTTCCCCCTTCCTCAGGTGACCTCAACCTAGAAAGAAGGCAGCCTGAGGTTATATGTCCCTGAGGAATTCACATGTTGTAGGTGTTCAATGAGTTCATTTTATGGATTAAAATTAAAAGGTAATACATGAACAAAAAATTAAATAAATATGATGGTAAACCTATGAGAGAGTCTCTATTAGAAGATTCGCTCTCCCACTTTCCACAGTGTTCCTCCATAAAACTGCAGAGACTAAGAACACACCATACTCCATCTTAGGTACTATTTCTTGAACTTAGCCCTTGGGCATATTTTGGTGTAAGCAAAGCTATTCTGGTCATATAAAATAAAACAAATGCAAACAAAGTTATAGAGCTCTTTGAATCCAATAACATTTGTTTCTAGATTTCATTTTGAGTTTACCTCAAATTATTTAAAAATACGTTCCTAAAAAATGATTGTAATTTTCTGCTTGACCAGGATTATAGTACTTTTGTATAATTGTGTGATGCTGGTAAGTTTGAGCATCCCTTCAGTCAGCATGTTTTCATGTTGCCAATTTAAATTTACAAGAGTCTTAGATAGGTTTCTTTGAGGTCTTTAACACATAACTGATTGTATTGTTTTACATTTCCACCTCTGTGATGAAATGAATGTACAAGAAAGGAGGTAGAAGTAGCAACGGGCATGGGAATAATGCTGAATCATCTCACCACCAAATTACATCTATGTCTTAAAAAGCCTTGTTCCAGCATGGATTGGGTTTCCTCTGAGCCACAGAGAAAGAATAAACAAACAGAAATGTCTTTCAAAGAGAAGGGAAATAATTGCCAAGCTGTACACATTTAATTGTAGCACAATAACACAAGTTAATTTGCATCAAGCCAAAAGACATATTTTAGTGATTAAAAAAATAATAAAACCTGGGAAACCATCCAAAGTTTCCCTCTGAAGAAAGTATTTTACCAAAGTCTAAATTGTGCAAACACATCCTGTGATTATCACCAATTGGGAACCGTGGAAGATCCTTGATGCCAAAGCATGAGAAGGCATTTTAGCTTTACACGCCACCTACTTGTTCCAAGCTATTTGACAAATTCAAAAAGGCCAATTTACAAAAAGCGTAGTACATATAGTGCCTGTCTTAACTGCCGTTTATTCCTTTAGATATTTGGACTCAAACTCACTATGCCTGTTGCAAGTAGCAAAAAACAGTTAAGGAGCAGACAAGTTACTAGTCACCTTTGTCAAGGACAGATGAGTCTTTTGCTTCTCAAAGCCATTATATAGTCGGTTTTACCAAACCATTGTCTCTTATAAATACAATTCACTTGAATGGCTTTACCAATTTTAAAAAATTTAATATAACTCCAGGACCACAAAAATCTGCCCTAACTTATACTCTATTTCAGTGAGAGAACAACCTATGTATGACTTTGCCCTGTTCTGTTAAATGTTATCTCATCATTATGACGGCATATTCACCTATGGCTCAATTCCCATAGGTAAATATAGGAGCCACATATCAATGAAGACTGTCTATCATTATAAATAATAAAAGACAACAATCTACAAAGCCCCAAACTCATCTGATTGTACCAAACTGTCCTCATAATTAAGTTCAGGTATTATTATTATTATTGTCATTGTTGTTATTATTATTATTTACTAAGTTATATAAACTATCCTACCCTTGGCTTTATTTTGTCATCCTTGGCCTGACATGAATGGAAAAAAGAAATTGTTCTGGGGATTTATATAAAACTCTGATTTGTTAAAGTTTTTAATTTGTCTAATTTTGAATTTTTTTTGACCACGTCCTTTATTTTCATTTTGTGATGAAATACAATAATACATTTTTAGGACTTGAAAGACTTTATCTTTTGTAGAAGAAGACTCTGAAGACCAGAAAGGTTAAATGAATTATCTGAGGTGACAATCTTAATTAGTGGAACAGTCACGGCCAGGATTTAGGTCTCCTGATTACCAGTCTAGGATTCTTTCTACATGTCCTGATACTAAACTTCATATTCCTAATGACTTCAGTTTTCCATTCCATAAAAACCCTCAAAGACTGACTACATTCAACAACAGTATTATCATATACAGAAAAATTGTTTTCTTATATACTTATATCCTTTTATCCCTACCAATGAAATAATTGTCAAGCTAAAAACATGATTATGGCAGAAGTAAACATCACACAAGATGATCTAAAAGCCCGCTGCATTTGATTAGGGCTGCAAAAGTGAGGAATGAGGTATATGTACATTTACTAAAGAAGAAAAATAATTTTCTGACACACAAGTTCCAAGTTAGCATATTCTAGAGACTAGAATGCGAAAACTTGGGGTTATCTGGGAGGGAATGAACAGTGGAGAGAAAGGGCAGCTCATTTCTGAATCATATGCTCCTCTTACATGCAAATGGTGACTGCACTCAATGCGGAACTTCTATTTAATAAGCTTCTCCTACACCCTAATGGAAATTATAGCTCTCCTCTTTCCTTTTGGCTAAACTCTCCCTCCTATGTTTACATGATTACTGAATGGAAGGCAGGGTCTCTTCCAAAGAGACATTCTAAGAGATCCTGCTGTCTACATCTTATGCTTCTGCCTTTTTTTTTTTTTTTTTTGGCCCAACAAAAGAAAGAAGAATAAGCAGGGCCCAACTTGCTCTTTCCAGTGTGGTTTCATAAAACTGGCCTTTCTGTAACAATATGAGCTGCTCATTCAACCTATAAAAATGTCTCATGTTAGACAGCTGTTTTGCTTTTGCTGAGTTTTAGAATTAGGGGCATGGTATTTACACTGTGTCCTATTATAAGCTAAATAGGCTCACACCCTGGAAACAGTTATTGCTTAATGAAAATAATATGCTATAACCAAGATAATATGAACATATGACAAGAAGACCTCTCTTGTACTAAAATGTGTCTGTTTTAATAAAAGCATATGCAGATTTAAACCTATTGCTCTGGTTTTACTCATGGGCAGTATATATAACTTTTCTTTACACGTTTTATCTGAATTTGAGAGCAAAGCATCTGATGATCTTTGAAAACATTCCCTAGTTTGGTAAGATGCAGGGTCCTGGGACTTTAGTGGCAGACAGACCTGGGTGAGGATTTGAGCTATGCCACTAAGTTGCCGTATCACCTTGTAAAAATTCCTTAATTTCTGTAAAGCTCAACATTCTCATTTTATAAATGGAATAAATATACATACGGCATGGTGTCCTTATGAGATTTCAAGACAATTTCAAGTATCTAGTTCAATACCAGAAAAAGAGTAGATATTCAGTGTGGTATCATAGCTAACAGCATAGATTTGAGAGTCAGTCTGCCTGAGTTCAAAGCTTTGCTCCACCACTTCTGTGTCTAAGACTTTGCTCTTGTAAATTGGGCAAATACTAATAGTCACTGGGTAAGATTTTTTTAAAGGATTAGATAACATACATATGACATGTAGAATAACATCTGGTACATAATAAGTACTCAATTCATTCATTAATTAAACAAATACTTATTGAGTACCTACTAAAAACCAAACACTGTTTGAAGAGCTGATGATTCACCAATAGAATAAATTGTCAAAAATATTCATCTTCATGAGCTTAATAAATTCCCAGAAAGAAATACGATAAACAAACAAACAAGTAAAGTAACTATTATGAAAATCAGTGAAAAATGCTAGGGAAATTTTCAAAGAGCAGGGAAATGGGAGCAGGGTTGAAATTTTACCTAAAGTAGTTAGAAAGATGTCATTTGGGTAAAGATGTTAATGTTAACAGTTATTATTATTACTATTATTTTATTTCCTTCCTTTCTTACTCAGTAATCTGTGATAGAATTCAATAAGCAGGAGGAGAAGAAAGAAAATATATAAGCCAGGGACTAGTCAAGAAAACAGAAACCACTCAAGTTGGAAGGCCTTTAATTCAGGGAGTTAGGTGCCTATAAAACTGTTGAAAATATAAAGAAGTAAAATTTAAGTGAAACTACTGTTTTCTTTTGAAAAAATTAGGGTATTACAAACATTGCTGGAAACCACTGCCAATGATCTCAGTTACCTATGACACCAGGATGGTAATTCTCAAGGGAACTCATTAAAGCCACTAGCAAAACCTCATATTTGTCTACTATCAATGCTCATGCATCTGTCTGTCCCTGGGGGAGGAGTTATATTAATTTCTCTTTCTTTTCTGCCTCCAAAATCCCATGCAAATATATCTCATTAAAGGAATCTAAATGAGAAGACTGATGGCATTGGATTCTGGCAAGTATAGTTCTTAGGTTTCCAATCTGTGATACAAAGGATGGCACAGGATGCAGTCTGGGTAGGTATCCATCAGAGAGAAAGAGAAGAAAACAAAAGAGCAGGAGGTTGCAAGGATACTTATTATGTCCAAAGTCACACACTAAATAAACCCCAGAGCTGTGTTTCATTCCTAGTTAGTATGATTCTAGAACCTGCCTTCTTAAGCACTCTGCTTTTATTTGCCTATGTTCTTTATTCCTGGAGAAAAGATAAGAGTGAAGTTAATTATATAGTGATATAGAGAATAACATAACTGACTTTATTTGTAACTGACTTCGTTGGAAAGGAGTTAGGGAAATAGCAATGTAAAAAGAATAAGAACTAGCTTTGAGGGCTACGGGAAAAGAAGCGGAATTCAGTAAATATTGCTAAGGAGAAGAATGAAGAGACCCACAGAACCGTCCAGCCTCGCTACTTCCATAAATATTTTGAACCATTCTTATTTTCAGGCAAGGCTCCCTTTCCAGAGTAAGGTCGACATAGAATTATAATAGCAGATTGAGAAGGAATCTTAACAATCGATTCACCTCAGATGGGGAAATGAGACCACTGAGACCATCAAGAAGATTTTTTTCAAGTTCACAAACAGGCAGACTTGGAGTCAAAATCTTCCTTCTAGACCATGTTTTAGTCTGTAGTTTTAATTATTTAATATCTATGAATTTTTGTGTGGGTCCGGTGGTTAAAACAGTCAAGTAGAAATGGTGTTTGCTATTTTTGTCTCATCTGCAAACTTGCCGGCAGCTATGTCATGTCGCATTCACTTCATCCAAGATTTCCAGAAACTCCATGTTACCATATGTGGAATAGGAGTCTCATTAATCCTCATTCAAAATATTAAAGGGACTGAACTGTGAGTTAATTTGTACAAAGTACTTTGAGATTTTTGGATAAAATCTACCATATAAGCAAAGAGAAGGGAACTATCTTTCTTTTCTGGATCATCAAACAATAACCTGAAGAACAACAAACTCTAAATTCAATAAGGAATGTAAATGTTCCTTTTTGGAATCTTCCAGTTAAATTGGGAACAACGTCAAGATCCATGAAATTCCAAAAGTAATCATAAAGTGAGCTTGCCTCCAGAATCTTCCTGTGTAAAAGTAAGAGCATTTTAAAATTACTTTGGGGATATTTCTATCCTGATGAAACAGCTGGCCACACTCTCCACTTAACTATGTATTCCCACGCCATCTTTGGAAAACTAAATACTGTGATTTACTTCAGCCGTATTGTATTAATATTTATTTGAAGAAGAACAAATAACCACTGAATGTTTTTTTCTTGAGAAGCACTGCATTCCTCAAGATTTATGGGAATCTGTTTGTATTGTCTTGTTTACTAATCTTTATAAATCTCCAGTGACTGAATATATTTATTCTGTTAAACTCCACATTGTTCATTGCATGTGACTATTAAATATTTCATTTTGTGTTAGAGAACACCACTTATCCCCAGTAGAAAGTAATAACCATTTATTTTTCTTTCTTTCCTATTCAGAGGCCAATTAAAACAAATGATTTTATACAACATGAAGTTTAGCAAATGCCCACACTGAGAAGCATAGCAAAATTCTTAATTAACTAGTCTGTTACCCTCACCAGGTTGTATTATCAGAAATATTTAAAGAACTAAAATGATGTAATTTTAACAAACTGTAATTGAAAAATCAAAGAGAATCATTTTGCTGTCAAGTACAAATGGCATTTGCTAACCTCTTCCAAAACAACTTAGAGAATTCAGTTTATTAGAATTAAATCTGTCCAAAAAATATATATGAATCAACTGATGAAGACATCTACAGTTTATCAGGCTCCTTGGTTCTTGACATCCTGCCATCGGGGTTCTACTTCTACTGTACTACTGAAACTGATTTTGACAAAGTCATTAACAGCCCCTTGCACACTAAGGTCTTCTTGAAATGAACTTTTTCCTTCGTGTTTCTTAGGATTCTCTCCTAGGCCATCTTCTCAATTTCTATATTCTCCTTGAGTGATTTCAGATGTTCCTTTGACTTCCATCACATCTAGGTTTCTAAACATCTTTTTATAGTCCAGATCTACTCCTGAGCATCAAACCTTTATATCAATTTCATATTACATATCTCCACTTAGATATCTGATCAAAATCTTGTGCTCAATATTTCCAAAACTGAACTCATATTCTTATTCTCCACAAACCGCATTTTCATCTGTGCTCTGAATTTCAATGAATGCAATCCATCAATCTTTCAGTTGCTTAAGCCATAACCCTCATAGTCTTCATTACTGCCTTTTTCTCCTTTCCTCAGCACCTACAACATTGCCAAGTCCTCATGATTCTGTCTTTTAAATACTTTTTAAATCTATTCATGATTCATACTACCTCTATTGTTTAGACCACAATTACCTTTTGCTTGGATTAGTATAAAGGAATCCCAACTGGATTTTCTGTATTCAGTCTTATCTTTCTCCAACTCATTCTTTACACTGAACTAAAATTATCATATGGGCATGTCATTTCCTTCTCTCTCTCTCTTTATTCTCTGAATGGTAGGAGGGATCCTTAATGCCTCATTTCTCTTTCTCCTCCAAACCCAAGTCCCATCGATTCAACAATTTGAATGGTAACAAATACGACCACTCCTCTCCACTCCCAGGTCTGAGTTAAGTGTCCACACTAGATGCTTCTAGAGCCACTGTACTTACCTCTACTAAAGGTGGCAATGATCACAGTCTTTGGTAAATGTTTCTTTACTTTTCTGTGACCTCTAATTCACTGTAAACTCTTTAAGGCTTAGGACCTTGTCTTGCTCACTCATATTTCCAGCATGTAGCTCTTTGGTAAGGCATATAAAAGGAGCTTGTTAATAGTGATTGAAAAAAGAAAGAAAAGGAAGAAGAAAGAGAAGGAAAATGACAATTAGAAAAGTCACATTGTTTATTTTTTCAGAAAGACAAGCTATGTTCTTTCATCTTGAAAATCCCAAGGAAATAATTATTTCTGAAATGAGTAGTTACAAAGTTGAGCAAAGATGCACTGTATGTATGAAAGACACCCCATAGTAGGGAGGAGAAAAAGAAGACAGGATTGTTAAGAAAAAGAAAAATCCATCCTTCATGGCTTCCATCCCACCGGACTTGCCCTTTCCCTGTGCCAACAGATACTGAGTGGTACTGGACATTTCCAGCCCAGACAGAAAATCATTTTAAATGTTGCCTAAGCCATAAGAAAAAAAAGAGCCTATCACTCCAAAACAAATCATGAGAATTAAAAATAAATCTAAGTCTTAACTAATCCAAAAATAACTTTTGATATAAAACTGCTGCTCTGAGCCTTCACTTTATTTCTTTATTTGTAAAGCTTAGCTGGTCTAAATCGTGGCATTTGAACTGTAAAGAAGGTACCCTATTATTGATTTTAGCACTCAAATAAGCAGGGGGGAAGCTTCAAAGAAACTAAGATGAAGCTGGTTAATTGAGTGAGTTCACTTTACCATGTTCATAATACCACCCCAAACTTAATGTTACCTCCTTGGCGGACTGGCTGAACAAGAATTGCAGAGTAATATGATGCCAGGCTGCATGTTAAGTTCCCATGAAAGGAGAAAAATGATTTATGTATTTTTTTTCAAATACAGTAAGCATAGAAAAAAAAGAAATCTGAGATTTGATTGCAAAGCTATGTTCATTATTATTATTTTTAACATCTTTATTGGGGTATAATTACAATGCTGTGTTGGTTTCTGCTGTACAACAAAGTGAGTCAGCTATACGTATACATATATCCCCATATTCTCTCCCTCTTGTGTCTCCCTCCCACCCTCCCTATCCCACACCTCTAGGTGGTCACAAAGCACGGAACTGATCTCCCTGTGCTATGCAGCTGCTTCCCACTAGCTATCTATTTTACATATGTCAAAGTCACTCTCAGTTCATCCCAGCTTACCCTTCCTCCTCCCTGTGTACTCAAGTCCATTCTCTACATCTGCGTCTTTATTCCTGTCCTGCCCCTAGGTTCTTCAGAAACATTTTCTTTTTTTTTGGATTCCATATATATGTGTTAGCATATGGTATTTGTGTTCCTCTTTCTGACTTCACTCTATATGACAGACTCTAGGTTCATCCACCTCACTACAAATAACTCAATTTCATTTCTTTTTATGGCTGAGTAATGTTCGATTGTATATACATGCCACATCTTCTTTATCCATTCGTCTGTTGATGGACACTTAGGTTGCTTCCATGTCATGGTTATTGTAAATAGAGATGCAGTGAACATTGTGGTATATGACTCTTCTTGAATCATGGTCTTCTCAGGGTATATGCCCAGTAGAGGGATTTCTGGGTCATATGGTAGTTCTATTTTTAGTTTTTTAAGGAACCTCAATACTGTTCTCCAGAGTGGCTGTAAAAATTGACATTTCCACCAACAATACAAGAGGGTTCCCTTTTATCCACACCCTCTCCACCATTTATTGTTTGTAGATTTTTTGATGATAGCCATTCTGACTGGTGTGAGGTGATACCTCATTGTAGTTTTGATTTGCATTACTCTAATGATTAGTGATGTTGAGCATCATTTCATGTTGGAAATCTGTAATCTGTTTGTTGGAAATCTGTATATCTTCTTTGGAGAAATGTCTATTTAGGTCTTCTGCCCATTTTTAGTTAGGGTTGTTTGTTTTTTGATATTGACCTGTGTGAGCTGCTTGTAAATTTTGGAGATTAATCCTTTGTCAGCTGCTTTGTTTGCAAATATTTTCTCCCATTCTGAGGGTTCTCTTTTCCTCTTGTTTACAGTTTCCTTTGCTGTGTCAAAGCGTTTAAGTTTCATTAGGTCCCATTTGTTTATTTTTGCTTTTATTTCCATTTCTCTAGGAGGTGGGTCAAAAAGGATCTCGCTGTGATTTATGTCATAGACTGTTCTGCCTATATTTTCCTCTAAGAGTTTTACAGTGTCTGGCCTTACATTTAGGTCTTTAATCCATTTTGAGTTTATTTTTGTATATGGTGTTAGGGAGTGTTCTAATTTCATTCTTTTGCATGGAGCTGTCCACTTTTCCCAGCACCACTCATTGAAGAGGCTGTCTTTTCTCCACTGTATATTCTTACCTCCTTTATCAAAAATAAGGTGACCATATGTGCATGGGTTTATCTCTGGGCTTTCTATCCTGTTCCATTGATCTGTATTTACATTTTTGTGCCAGTACCATACTGTCCTTATTACTGTAGCTTTGTAGTATAATCTGAAGGCCAGGAGCATAATTCCTCTAGCTCTGTTTTTCTTTCTCAAGATTGCTTTGGTTATTTGGGGTCTTTTGTATTTCCATACAAATTGTGAAATTTTTTGTTCTACTTCTATGAAAAATGCCATTGGTAGTTTGATAGGGATTGCACTGAATCTGTAGATTGCTTTGGGGAGTATAGTCATTTTCATAACGTTGATTCTTCCAATCCAAGAACATGGTATATCTCTCCATCTGTTTGTATAATCTTTTAATTTCTTTCATCAGTGTCTTATAGTTTTCTGCATACAGGTCTTTTGTCTCCCTATGTAGGGTTATCCCTAGGTATTTTATTCTTTTTGTTGCAGTGGTAACTGGGACTGTTTCCTTAATTTCTCTTTCAGATTTTTCATCATTAGTGTATAGGAATGCAAGAGATTTCTGTGCATTAATTTTGTATCCTGCTACTTTACCAAATTCATTGATTAGCTCTAATAGTTTTCTGGCAACATCTTTAGGATTCTCTATTTATAGTATCATGTCATCTGCAAACAGTGATAGTTTTACTTCTTTTCCGATCTGGATTGCTTTTATTTCTTTTTCTTCTCTTATTGCTATGGCTAAAACTTCCAAAACTATGTTGAATAATAGTGGTGAGAGTGGGCAACCTTGTATTTTTCCTGATCTTAGAGAAAATGGTTGCAGTATTTCACCACTGAGAACAATGTTGGCTGTGGGTTTGTCATATATGGCCTTTATTATGTTGAGGTAAGTTCCCTCTATGCCTACTATCTGGAGGCTTTTTATCATAAATAGTTGTTGAATATGTCCACAGCTTTTTCTGCATCTATTGAGATCATCATATGATTTTTCTCCTTCCATTTGTTAATATAGTTATCACATTGATTGATTTGCCTATATTGAAGAATCCTTGCATTCCTGGGACAAATCTCACTTGATCATGCTGTATGATCCTTTTAATGTGCTGTTGCATTCTGTTTGCTAGTATTTTGTTGAGGATTTTTGCATCTATGTTCATCAGTGAAACTGGCCTGTAGTTTTCTTTCTTGTGACATCTTAGTCTGGTTTTGGTATCAGGGCGATGGTGGCCTCGTAGAATGAGTTTGGGAGTGTTCCTTCTTCTGCTATATTTTGGAAGTTTGAGAAGGATAGGTGTTAGCTCTTCCCTAAATGTCTGATAGAATTCCCCTGTGAAGCCATCTGGTCCTGGGCTTTTGTTTGTTGGAAGATTTTTAATCACAGTTTCAATTTCAGTGCTTGTGATTGGTCTGTTTATATTTTCTATTTCTTCCTGATTCAGTCTCAGATGGTTGTGCTTTTCTAAGAATTTGTCCATTTCTTCCAGGTTTTCCATTTTACTGGCATATAGTTGCTTGTGGTAATCTCTCATGATCCTTTGTATTTCTGCCGTGTCAGTTGTTACTTCTCCTTTTCATTTCTAATTCTATTGATTTGAGTCTTTTCCCTTTTTTTCTTGATGAGTCTGGCTAATGGTTTATCAATTTTGTTTATCTTCTCAAATAACCAACTTTTAGTTTTAGTGATCTTTGCTATCATTTCCTTCATTTCTTTTTCATTTATTTCTGATCTGATCTGTATGATTTCTTTCCTTCTGCTAACATTGGGTATTTTTATTCTTCTTTCTGTAATTGCTTTACGTGTAAGGTTAGGTTGTTTATTTGAGAGGTTTCTTGTTTTTTGAGATAAGACTGTATTGTTATAAACTTCCCTCTTCGAACTGCTTTTGCTGCATCCCATAGGTTTTGGGTTGCCGTGTTTTCATTGTCATTTGTGTCTAGGTATTTTCTTATTTCCTCTTTGATTTCTTCAGTGATCTGTTGGTTATTTAGTAGTATATTGTTTATCCTCCATGTGTTTGTATTGTTTACTAATTTTTTTCCCGTAATTGATATCTAGTCTCATAACGTTGTGGTCAGAAAAGATACTTGATATGATTTCAATTTTCTTAAATTTATCAAGGCTTGATTTGTGAGCCAAGATATGATCTAACCTGGAGAATGTTCTATAAGGACTTGAGAAGAAAGTGTATTCTGTTGTTTTTGGATGGAATGTCCTATAAATATCAATTAAATCCGTCATGTTTAATGTATAATTTAAAGCATGTGTTTCCTTATTTATTTTGATTTTGGATGATCTGTCCATTGCTGAAACTGGGATGTTAAAGTCCCCTCCTATGATTGTGTTACTGTCAATTTCCCCTTTTATGGTTGTTAACATTTGCCTTATGTACTGAGGTGCTCCTATGATGGGTGCATAAATATTTACAATTGTTATATCTTCTTCTTGGACTGATCCCTTGATCATTATGTAGGGTCCTTCTTTGTCTCTTGTAATAGTCTTTATTTTAAAGTCTATTTTGTCTGATATGAGAATTGCTACTCCAGCCTTCTTTTCATTTCCATTTATATGGAATATCTTTTTCCATCCCCTTTCAGTTTGTATGTGTCCCTTGGTCTGAAGTGGGTCTCTTGTAGACAGCATATATATGGGTTTTGTTTTTGTATCCATTCAGCCAGTCTATGTCATTTGGTGGGAGCATTTAATCCATTTACACTTAGGGTAAATATCAATATGTATGATCTTATTACCATTTTCTTAATTGTTTTGGGTTTGTTATTGTAAGTCTTTTCCTTCTCTTGTGTTTCCTGTCTAGAGAAGTTCCTTTAGCGTTGTTGTAAGGCTGGTTTGGTGGTGCTGAAATCTCTTAGCTTTTGCTTGTCTGCAAAGATTTTAATTTCTCCATTGAATCTGAATAAGACCCTGGCTCAGTAGAGTAATCTTGGTTGTAAGTTTTTCCCTTTCATCAGTTTAAATATGTCCTGCCAGTCCCTTCTGGCTTGCAGAGTTTCTGCTGAAAGATCAGCTGTTAACCTTATGGGGATTCCCTTGTATGTTATTTGTTGTTTTTCCCTTGCTGCTTTTAATATTTTTCCTTTGTATTTAACTTCTGAAAGTTTGATTAATATGTGTCTTGGTGTGTTTCTCCTTGGATTTATCCTGTAATTTATCCTGATTTATCAAGTCCTTCCTGAACTTGATTGACTATTTCCTTTCCCATATTAGGGAAGTTTTCAACTATAATCACTTCAAATATTTTCTCAGGCCCTTTCTTTTTCTCTTCTTCTACTGGGACCCCTATAAGTTGAATGTTGGTACGTTTAATGTTGTTCCAGAGGTCTCTGAGACTGTCCTTAATTCTTTTCGTTCTTTTTTCTGCTCTGCAGTAGTTATTTCCACTATTTTATCTTCCAGGTCACTTATCTGTTCTTCTGCCTCAGTTATTCTGCTATTGATTCCTTCTAGAGTATTTTAAATTTCATTTATTGTGTTGTTCATCATTGTTCATTTGCTCTTTAGTTCTTCTAGGTCCTTATTAAATGTTTCTTATATTTTCTCCATTCTATTTCCAAAATTTTGTATCATCTTTACTATCATTACTCTGAATTCTTTTTCAGGTAGACTGCCTATTGCCTCTTCATATTTTTGGTCTGTAGGTTTTTTACGTTGCTCCTTCATTTGCTTTGTGTTTCTCTGTCTTCTCATTTTGCTTAACTTACATTGTTTGGGGTCTCCTTTTTGCAGGCTGCAGGTTCGTAGTTCCTGTTGTTTTTGGTGTTTGCCCCCAGTGGCTACGGTTGCTTCAGTGGGTTGTGTAGGCTTCCTGGTGGAGGGTTTGGTGCCTGTGTTCTGGTGGATGAGGCTAGATCTTGTCTTTCTGGTTGGCAGAACCACATCCTGCAGTTTGTTTTGGGGTGTCTGTGAATTTATTATGATTTTAGGCAGCCTCTCTGCCAATGGGTGAGGTTGTGTTCCTGTCTTGCTAGTTGTTTGGCATAGGGTGTCCAGCACTGTAGCTTGCTGGTCGTTGAGTGGAGCTGGGTCTTAGCGTTTGGATGGAGATCTCTGGGAGAGCTTTGGCCGTTTGATATTACGTAGGCTGGGAGTTCTGTGGTGGACCAATGTCCTGAACTTGGCTCTCCCACCTCAGAGTCTCAGGCCTAGCACCCGGCTGGAGCACCAAGACCCTGTCAGTCACATGGATCAGAAGGAGAGGGAGAAAAAAAAGAAAATGAAGGAAAGAAAATAAATAAAAATAAAATAAAGTTTTTAAAATAAAAAAATATTAAAAGTAAAAAAATAATAAAGTAATAAAAAAAAGAAAGAAGAGAGCAACCAAACCAAAAAACAAATCCGTCAATGATAACAATCACTAAAATCTATACTAAGAGAAAAAACAAATGGACAGACAGAACCCTAGGACAAATGGTAAAGTCAAACCTATACAGACAAAATCACACAAAGAAGCATACACATACACACTCACAAAAGAGAAAAAGGAAAGAAAATAATATATATATATATAAAAGAGAGCAACCAAATCAATAAACAAATCTACCAATGATAATAAACTCTAAATCCTAAACTAAGAAAAACATAAAACTAGAAACAAATTAGATGCAGAAAGCAAATCCCAAGTCTATAGTTGCTCCCAAAGTCCACCGCCTCAGTTTTGGGATGATTCGTTGTGTATTCTGGTATTCCAGAGATGCAGGGTACATCAAGCTGCTTGTGGAGATTTAATCCACTGCTCCTGAGGCTCACAGAGAGATTTCCCTTTCTCTTCTTTGTTCGTACAGCTCCTGGGGTTCAGCATTGGGTTTGGCCCCGCCTCTGCATGTAGGTCACCCTCTGGTGACTGTTCTTCACCCAGACAGGATGGGGTTAAAGGAGCGGCTGATTTGGTGGCTCTGACTCACTCAGGCCGGGGGGACGGAGGGGTATGGATGCGGGATGAGCCTGCTGTGGCAGAGCCCAGCATGACGTAGCAACAGCCTGAGGCGCGCCATGTGTTCTCTTGGGGAAGTTGTCCCTGGATCACGGGACCCTGGCAGTGGCAAGCTGAACAGGCTCCCAGGAGGGGAGGTGTGGATAGTGACCTGTGCTTGCACACAGGCTTCTTGGTGGCAGCAGCAGCAGCCTTAGCATTTCATGCCCGTCTCTGGTGTCTGCACTGATAGCCGTGGCTCGTGCCCATCTCTGGAGTTCGTTTATGCGGTGCTCTGAATCCCCTCTGCTCGCACACCCCTAAACAATGGTCTCTTGACTCTTAGGCAGGTCCAGACTTCTTCCCAGACTCCCCCCCGGCTAGCTGTGGTGCACTAATGCCCTGCAGGCTGTGTTCACGCCACCAACCCCAGTCCTCTCCCTGGGATCTGACCTCCGAAGCCCAAGCCTCAGCTCCCAGGCCCACCCGCCTGGCAGGTGAGCAGACAAGCCTCTCGGGCTGGTGAGTGCTGGTCAGCACCAATCCTCGGTGTGGGAATCTCTCCGCTTTGCCCTCTGCACCCCTGTTGCTGCACTCTCCTCCATGGCTCCAAAGTTTTTCCCCCGCCCATCCCTTGTCTCCACCAGTGAACGGGCTTCCTAGTGTGTGGAAACTTTTCCTCCTTCACAGTTCCCTCCCAGAGGTGTAGGTCCCATCCCTATTCTTTTGTCTCCATTTTTTTCTTTTTTCTTTTGCCCTACCCAGGTACGTGGGGATATTCTTGCCTCTTGGGAAGTCTGAGGTCTTTTGCCCACGTTCAGTAGGTGTTCTGTATGAGTTGTTCCACATGTAGATGTATTTTTGATGTATTTGTGGAGAGGAAGGTGATCTCCACGTCTTACTCCCCTGCCAGCTTGAAAGTCCTCTCATTTTTTAATGTCTTCCTTTCCCTGCTACAGTCTTATCCCAGGGCAGAGGGACAGATGTGCAGTGATTCACAAGCAACATGAGATGACAGTTCTACCTTGTCTTGAAATTCTAAACACATTTCAAAGTCACATTTTCAATTGTGTCACGCCCATTTGAAACCACCCTCCTTAAAAATGACACCTTTTCTTATTATTTGTTTTTCTGCTTTGACTCCATGAACCTCAAACTGAGCTCTCTGGATATTTGAAAGTGAAATTATGTTTTTTTTTAAAAAGGAATTTTGCAATTAATGAGAGAAAAGAGTTACTTCAATTCTGGAAAAAGTCAACTCAATTTACTCCAATATTTTATATCCCTTGATGTCCTTAGTTTTCCCTATTTTGTCTCTCCTCACGCATTTCAGGAAGGTGTTCCAAATGAGCACTCAGCATACTTTTCAAAAAATTACTTTCAGGACTTCCCTGGTGGCGCAGTGGTTGGGAGTCCGCCTGCCAATGCAGGGGACACAGGTTCAAGCCCTGGTCCAGGAAGATCCCACATGCTGAGGAGCAACTAAACCCATGCACCACAGCTACTGAGCTTATGCTCTAGAGCCCACGAGCCACAACTACTGAGCCCACACACCTAGAGCCCATGGTCTGTGATAAGAGGAGCCACTGCAATGAGAAGCCCACGCATGGCAACAAGGAGTAGCCCCTGCTCGCTGCAACTAAAGGAAGCTCACCCACAGCAACGTAGATCCAATGCAGCCATAAATAAATAAATAATTTTTTAAAATATTACTTTCATTTTTCTAACTATATAGTTTATGGAGAACATTAAAGAAATACTCAAAAATGACTCATAATGCCATTGGCAAGAAGTAACTTAATTCTTGGATATTTTCTTCATGTTTCAATGCAGCTAAGGTCATGAAGTTCTCTATACAATTTTCACTTTTATTTTTTTACCCAGAGTAATTCACATATCAAAAATGTCATCACAAACATTATTTTTATTGCTAACTAATGTTGGATTTTTTGGTAGTTTTCATTTTTTTAATACTATAAATTTTGCAGTCACAATTATCTTTATATTTTCCAAGCATGGTGTCAAAGATAAATGACTATATCAGAGAATATATATCATCTATATTTTGAGGCCTATTTTATTGTTTGATTCCCATTTCTAAATAGCATTTAAAAAGACGGTACAAGTTGACTTTCTCATATGCACTATTTAAGAACAATCTTTTCACTACAATTTTAAGAATATCAGCATTATTTACTTTATCATTCAAATCTGATGAGCAAAATGGAATGTCCTTATTATTCTAATTGGCATTTTTGATTACCAGGATTGCTGAAATTTGATCTGTGTATTCTGCACACCCACACACAGACACACACATATTCATATTCCTCAATGTCCACCTACTTGCATATGCACGCAGGTGTGTCCCTTATATGGTAACTTTATTTATCTTTCAGGGCCTTCCTCTAGCATTTATATTTCTATGAATGTAATCACAGTGTCTGACTTGGTTGAGAACTCCACCCTGTGTTTGAACTCAGGCCCAGATAGTCCAGAAAAATGTTTCACCAAAAATCAGTTTTCTGGACACCATTCAATAGAACCACGTCAATTAATCTTCTCTGTTCTCAGGTATGAGCAGCATGAATGCTGAATTTGTTCTGAAAAGCTAGCCCTGTGTTTTCTGGAGCCATTGAAGGGGGAAGCCTGAGTTTATCAGGTAATTATTCCCCAAGGAGGGGGCAGCCTATGCCAAGAGAGAGGATGAGATCACTTTTATTTCCTATCTGGCCTTTTGGATCAACTCACTCTGTTCCTTTGAGGGGCAACAGAATAAGGGACTGGAGCATCCTGAAATACTTTATGTTTTAACCACATGTCTCCATGTTTATTACTGCGTATGAGATCAGAAGGCCATATGGACTGACTTGAGGATGATATTTTAAGAAATTATTAAAATGATTCATTGTAAGTGCAATGGATAAACACGAAGACATGAAAAATGGGATCATTAATAATTTGATAATGTTTTGGACACAGCTAAGTTAACAGTATACATTGATGTCTCGCAGAAGAAGCAAAATGTGTTTTAAGATAGCAAGAGACATGGTATCGGCAAATAAACAAATGACAACAACAAAACCCCACAGCTTTCAACAGATTCCCCGAAGACCCAGTTGTCCCAATTCAATTCCATTAGACTAGAGAGAATAATTATTAGCATTGCCATCTCATGCCAATGCTGGTCTAACACCTCTTTCTTACAATAGTTACACCTCATAACCTAGTGTTTGCGATGTCTAACCCATTCCAGCTGCAGGAACCCTGCCAAATCTCCACCTCAAGAAAAGATTTTCGCTTTCCACCTCCTCTCCTACAAGGAGCTAGAGATGAAAACACAATAGCAGCTCTTTCCAAAAAACACTTTTGAGCTCTGTATTCTCAATTGTTCTCTGATCTCCACCCCGACCTACCAAACCATTCTCAACGGTAAATTGATAGTAAATAGTAAATAATAGTAAATGCCTATAACCTATTTTTATTATATAACAATAATATATAGCATATATAGCTTAATTAGCATATGTAATGCACTAAGCAATATGGCAAGACGTTTCAAAAAGTATAAATATATTCTCACAACCTACAGACTACATTCTATTATTATTACACTTATTATTACTAACTACCATTTATCGCATGCCTACTTTGTTACAGACACCATGTTGAATGTGTTATAATGTTTATAATCTCTCAACAACTTTATGTGATAGGTATTAAGGTCATTTTATAAATAATAAAACTGAGATTCAAAGAGGTTCATTAAATTATATGTGAACCACTTACTACAATGGTTGACACCTAGAAAATGCCCAAATGTTACCTATCTTATTATTTACAGTATATATTTTATTATTAATATTAATTTTGAGAAGTCATGGGACATGTCCCATGGATGAAGATTTGGTTTGGAAGGGCATACCATATACAAAAAAATTAGCGTTTGTACATTTGTACTCCATTTTCTTAATAATACTAATAATATTTAAAAATATTATTAAGTAATAATAATACCAATACTACTACAATATATATGCAATATATAAAATATATAGTAATATATATTTATATGTAATTATAGTAATTATAGTAATATATATTTATATATATAGTAATATATAGTAATGTACATTAATATTATACATTATAATAATGCTACATGGTATACTAAAAATACTACTACTATTAATATTTTATATGCTATAACAATACTAATACCATTAATTAAAAAGCTTAGCTTTACAAATTACCTACTGTGTGCCGAACACTGGGTTTTAAACACCTTGTTTTAACCTTAAAAAATTCTGTGCAACAAATTCTTGTGTTACTTTCTGACTTCCAGATGAATAAGGCAAGGATAGGAGAAATTAATTAATTTGTCCAAAGCTTCACAACTTGTATGAAGAGATCCAGGATCTGAATCTAGGCCATCTGACTTAAAAAGCTCTAGATCTTAATCACTGTGCGTGTTTGAAAACTAGGAGGAAGATTATACATCATTTTGTATTTAACCCCTTATCTACATATGAAGAAATGCTGAGGGAAATAAATTGTCTATAATTACATGGGATTTATGGCCTAGATGAAATTTGGTAATAATAATCTTGTTTGCTTACTATACAGAGTCACTGTGCAAAGATTATCTTATTTAAAGTCCCAATATTCTTGTAGGTTACGTTCTTGTATTTTACTTTAAAGGAAACTAAAATTCAGAGTGGTTAAGCAACATGTCCAAGGTCACCAGAGAATCTGGGCTGTGGACTCAGGCAGTCTGGCTCCTGAACCTTTGCCCTTAACTGCTATTCACTTCCTAGGTCAACCATCTTCCAACCCAATGCCCTTTCCACGTCCATTTCTTCATCTCACACCAATTTGCAAAAACCAACTGTTAAATTTTCAGGAAATTTTTCAGTTGATGGTCAAACATAGTCATTATTAAGAATTAAATTTTAAGAGGCGAATGGACCTAAAGTCTGTCATACAGAGTGAAGTAAGTCAGAAAAAGAAAAACAAATACCGTATGCTAACACATACGGAATCTAAAAAAAAAAAAAAATGGTTCTGAAGAACCTAGGGGCAGGACAGGAATAAAGACGCAGAGGTAGAGAATGGACTTGAGGACACGGGGAGGGGGAAGGGTAAGCTGCGACAAAGTGAGAGAGTAGCATTGACGTATATACACTACCAAATGTAAAATAGATAGCTAGTGGGAAGCAGCTGCATAGCACAGGGAGATCAGCTTGGTGCTTTGTGACCACCTAGAGGGGTGGGGTAGGGAGGGTGGGAGGGAGACGCAGAGGGAGGGGATATGGGGATATATGTATACATACAGCTGATTCACTTTGCTATACAGCAGAAACTAACACAACATTGTAAAGCAGTTACACTCCAATAAAGGTGTTAAAAAAAAGAATTAAATTTTATAAACCTATAATCAAATAAATATATTAAAAATAAAGGTAAATCCTTTTGTTCCTTTGTGACCCATTTTATTTTTAATACTAATAATATTAATGATAGGAACATTAATAATAAATTACACTAATAATACAAATACCATTACCACTGTTAATACTATATACTTTACTACACATACATTATTTTACTACATTTCCAAATCCTAATTATTTTACTACATTTTACTGTTATCAAGGGCCTTGAGACTATGTGTCCATTGTATCTGTATGGTGGGAATACTACATAATGTTTCTCTACTGCACATCTTTTCCCAAATCTGATTTTAGTGATGTCATATTGATAGCCTGAAATTGGCCACCTTAGGACTATTTAAACCACAGAAATAGGTGAATGCTACAAATCAGTGCATTTATTCCCCCACATAGTTGGTTGCTAAACATTTACCCATAGCACTGCCAAGGGTCATGAGTATTCAAATAGAAGTCACTGGAAAATTGTTCCTAAATAATTTAGGTTATATGAGGAAACCTCTAGTTTATGTTACACTCATTCAAATGATATAATATGGATTCACTGAATACAAAAAATTAACTGTCCTGGTGATACTAGTGACATTTTGTGAGTATAAACACTTCAAAGTAAGTTCCTAGAGAATTTTAGCTGATATTCAACCTAAGAGGCTTTTAAACATCTCCACGAAATCTGTCTCTCCCTCTCTTTCTTATGTAAGCAACTTAGTATAAGACAAAGGGTGGAAAAAAGATAATAGATTCTAAATTCATATAATATAATACAGTGTGGACAACCTAATGAACCATTATAGTTTCTAGTCGCAGATCCCACTTAAGAAGGACAAAACAGTGAAAGGTGATACTAAGCCCACAGGCCAGAGGAAAAATCCAGTCCAGTGTGAGAGGTGTCATTAGGGGGGCACAGCCTGAGAGATGTAAACCAGCCCATGTGATCCCAGACTGCCTGGCTTGGTAATGTGATGCTTGGTAATTCTGCCTTGTGGGTCATTGGTTCAACCTGGCTTACGTTGAGAGTAGATGAAAGCTGCTGGCAGCAGAAGGTGATTTAATGCTTTCAGTGAAACGAAGCAGTTATATCAGCTCAATTCTGCATGGACTCCTGTTTTTTGCCATAACAGTTGGCAGTCATTAGCACCCTTGTTGACAGTTCACACAGAAACGCCAAGAACACAGTGGGCCCAGAGATTAAAATCACATCTCACCTTGGTGGTCCTTCCAGGACAGACTGGAAAGGTAAGAAATCTTGTTCTACCACTTGGTCCCATTAGAGATCTTTAATTTCCACCATTATGCTTCTTTCTCAAAGAGCCTGGAGTCAAGAGTTCAAAGCAGCACTAGAAGGAAACAAAAAATATTTGTAAAGCCTCTTTGCTTATCATTTCCCTTTCGATTTTAGATAGCAAAATGCAACATTTGTAAGGTCACCACCTTAAATCAAATTCTTCAGGGGACATTTTCAGTAGAGGAAAATTCTGAACAGCTGAATTCTGTCTGAATTTGTAGGACTTATTTTGAAATCGTTAAAGTTGGAAAGATAATAAATTATAGTGTGGAATTTTAAAAGACCTCATAATGGTAGAAAAGCGTAGTTGAGCAAAGTGACCTCTCCCAGCTATTTTAAATATTTAGATCTCTGGAAAAAAGACCAGGTGGTGTCATAGCATCAGAGACTGGGGATTTAAAAGGAAAATAGTGCAAGGGGTTAACAGGCATGCACCTTAGTCCTAACTCTACCATTTGAGAGCATTATGAGCTTCAGAAAAATAGGCATGTTGAACTAGATAGACTTCCATCTTTGACATCCAGCAGTACAGGTTTTTTTTTTTTTTTCAGGCAGATAAAATATTTCTAAATATCTAAATGTGTTCATATATGTAAAGCACTTGGCACAAAGTCTGGAATATAAGCACTATATAATATTTTGTTCTCATATTATTGTTATTACTATTACTGTAATTATTATTTAAAATGCTAAATTACCCAAAGCAAATTATAAATGAGTTTTAGGAAACTAAAACTACAGCCCTGGCCTGGACATTTTTTTAATCAAAATATAGAAGACTGAAATGTCATACCTAATAGATGATCCTTTCCCAAACTGCTGTTCCTAGGAACGATAATTCTTCAAAACGCTCCTTTGTAAAATTATTCCTTGGATGAAAAGAAAATTGAGGAGATGCTACCTACTACGTACCTTCTTAGAAAGTAACAGTGCATATTAGCCTATTAATACTCAGAGCAGTTTTGAGGAAAGGAGTGTATTTAATTTGGCATAATTTAGTATCCCCGAAGTTATTTGGTGATAAAACCTCATTAGTGCATATCTACATGGGTCTCCAGTTGAACTACATAGACCTCCTTTTCCAAGTATATAGGAATTAAGTCTTGGTCTCAGCATCTGACTATTCTTACCCCTCTGGATAAGCACTTACTATGTGCCAGATCCTGTGCTAAATTGTTTATAGTAATTATCCCACTTAATCCTGGCGATCAGTAGCTTCATGATATCCTTGCAGAATAGCACGGGGAAGCTCATAGTTGTTTAGTAACTTGTATAAAATTACAGAACCAGGATTGAATTGTAGGGTTGTCAGTTTCCAGGAGCCAAGCTTTTAACTTCTAGGCTACTCTGAATAACTATGAATAAATGAGCAAATGTTTCTTTTCTTTTTTTTATTTGCAGTTTATTTCGAAATTACGGAGGAAAGCATCACATATAAAAATTATTTCTGTTTTAATGCTTCTTAGTTCTTTTTTTTTGAATTTTTGAATTTTATTTTTTATACAGCAGGTTCTTATTAGTTATCCATTTTATACTTATTAGTGTATATATGTTTCTTGAGTTGGGCTGGAGTGAGGGTGGAGCTTGAACACAGTGCCCCCGCCCCACCCCCAGGAACCTTGAGCAGATGCCTCCTAAGAGACCCCAGCGGGGGAACTAAGAATTTGAGAGGGGCTGGGGAGCCAGGATTCCAAGTTCCTGTGTCACAGTCAAAACCAGTTAGGGAGGGAAAGGGCTGCCCTGAGAGGGAGTGAGCTCTCCACTGTGGGAGTTTGTATTGAATATAAACAGGAGCTCCACTTTCCTACATGCTTCCCTAGCTCTCCACATATGTGTTCTATGTATGTTTGCCCAAAGTAAAAGGATAGATTCCCCTAGCTCTTAACCAAAAGGCACTATATTATTTTAGCTAAGGGGACACTTGCTATAATAGGGATACTCCTCGTTTCAGTAAAGTCTGAGTCCCACCCTTGTGTGGTCTCCAAGGTCAGGTCTTGCTGATATGGCTTGCTTCCTGATAAATCAGCACATGACTCCTGGTTTGCATCCAAGAACAGAAACTTCTGAGAGGATCATGTTAGGCAATGTGGGGGACTTCAGCACTTAAGTCACTGACAACTTAACTTTCAATTTCTTAGTTTGGGGTCAGGTTTATATTTTGTATAGAATTGGAGCCTGTTGTTTATAATGACCAAAGGCCGCTTATTTATGGTGAATCCAATCACGGGATATAATTGATTTTCCAGCTGTTAACAACCAAGGAGGAAGTGGTAAGTTTAATTGCTAGATTTCATTAGCAGATAACGCTTGAGATTTCCAAATAATCCTCCCACAAGACCATTAGTTACTGTACCCAAAAGTAAATCCAGTTTCCTCAGATATTCTGATTTTTCAAGAGTAATAAGAAAAATATCATGATTTCCAAATATATTTTCAATTATTTTAAATTTTATAAAAATTTCCTTCAGGGGAACAAAACCACCTGTGGGCTTCATCCAGCTTATTGGCTACTTGATAGCAAATTTGATTTCTTTATTTCTACGTGGAGTTCAGTCATCCATAAAGAATTCTTTGTGGTCATTATAAGATCTTAAGTAAAAGAACTCCATAGGTATTTTAAATGTTGAAATTGTGAATCCTAGAAACCTGTAATATCAAGATGTGAGCAGAGCCAGTCAAGGTATGCCACCTGAAGTTTTATTCATAAAGCTGATTTATTTCTGTCTGGGCACATTACACGTTACACTTGGCCAAAGTATTTAACATTTTACATACTTCATCTATGCATTGGGGAACTTGGTCTATAAGATATCTGAAGATACTTTGATCTGGATTTATATGCTATTTGAGATTTGTACATAAATTGAAAGCAAAACATTGTGCATTGCATGCTACAGGAGACAGCTGGATAAATTACCTCATGATGAGAGGCTTACTACCTAATACAGATTCTGCAGTGTATAACAATATAAAAGGGTCAATGGAGGTTTAACTCTTTTTTTCTTGTTGTTGTTTGCTTCCTTGCATATAGCAAGAATACTAATTTTAATTTCAGACATTTGAATGTTTTAATTATATAAGTAATACATGAATGAGGGAATCTAAAGCATCTAAAGTAAGATTATTAGTTCACAGAGAAATAAGCCCACATCCCTGAAAGTCATTACCAAAAATATTGTATCACTCCATATTTTTTAATTTGCTTATTCAAATATACATGCACATGTAGGAGGAGGGATTGTTGTTTTTCTTACAAATGTGGAATTGCATTAAATATTTTATCTTATAATTTCCTATATTTATTATACTTGACACCTTTGCTGCACATATATGTGTCGACTTCTGTAAACACTTGGTCTACCTCATTCTCTTTGATAGATAGTATTCCATAATTTGGATGATCTACATTTATTCCATAATTTGGAAGCACTGAATTATTCAACTATTTTCCTACTTATAGACACTTACATTGTTCCCAGCTTCTTAAAATAACAAAAAAGAAGTGCTGCAATCACTTTTAGGATTTGATAAACTGATTATGAAGTCCATGTGGAAGAAAAATATACAAAATTGCTTAAAAGTTTTAAAACAATAATGTAATATGGTGAAATGATTTACTGTTTATTGAAACAATATAAAGCTACTATATTCAAAATAATAAAGCGCTTGCTTAGGCATAGACACTTAAATCAAGGAACTGAATTCAAAAGCCAGAAAAAACTTCCCATGTGTAGGAGAACTCAATAAATGAAACAACTAGTCTACAAGTCAGTGGGGAAATTATGAATTTACTAGCAATTGGTATTGAGGTAATCATTATTTATTGGAAGAAAATAAATGTAACTCCAACTGTGTGCTTATAGACAAATATAAATTCAAGACAAAAGTTCCCACCATAAAAATAAAAGAATTAAAAGAAAAAAAAAATAAGTTAGGGGTGTATATATCCTTAGGGGTAAAGGGAAGCTTAGTAAGGAAGATGGAAACAAAAAGCTATAATGGAAAAATAAAATACCAGATGAAATTAGAAAACAATGAAACAAAAACACCTTTGAATGGAAAAAGGCAACTTAATCAAATTAAAAGAGCAATCACCAACTGGGAAAAACATTTGCTACACGTACACAAAAAAGTGACCAATACTCTTAAGATATAAGTAGTTCTTCAAGTTAGTATGAACAATGTACAGCACAAGGAAAATTGATATTCAGGAAAATGAAAATAAAAGCAACAATAAAATACAACTTTTATCCCTTCAGATTGATAAAAATGTAAGATTTTGTTAACACCCAATGCCCATGAGATTAGGGCAACGAGGAAAGCAACATTCACACACTCTCAAGAGTAGTGATGAGTAAAAATTTCTGTAAATTTTGGAAAATAAATCTGGCTATATTCTTTTAAACTACAAGTGTGCATATCATTTGATCTAGCACCCACTTCTAGTAAATTCTGTTTCAGAAAATACTGACAAGTGTATAATGATACTCTTTTCAAGGAATTTGGGGTTTATTGTTTCCTGAATACAACAGTCAAGCATCCAGAAAACTAGGGGGTCAATTTGGGCCCATTTGGGTCCCTGCACATAAATATGCTTTCCTTTGGATGCTTCTTTTTCTCTGTACCAGAAAACCATAGGAGGAGAAATGTCAATAAAGTTAAGCCTTTGTTCTCCTTACTCAATAGAAATGCTGGTAAGAATGGGGAACTAAGCAAAGAGAAACGGAAGTGTGAAGGACTCAGGCAGGAAGCTAAGGTTTTGCAGCTCAATAAGGATCTTTGACTGAGTCGGTACTGAACAAATGTGTAAAATAACCCTACCTTCTGCCATTTTGCAACTGTGTGGGGAAAGAAAGACAAGTGCACACATTAGGCAAGATGCTAACGAAACATTATAATGGGTTAGTGGAAGAGCAGTCACAGTGCAAATATAAGCAAATTTCAGGGTCAAATCATAAGCAATTTAATTTCTCAGTTAACTCTTTGAGATATACAACAAAAGTCAATCTAACTTTTGGCCCTACTATGTTTATCCAGAAAAATAAAATCACAATGGTCGATCACACAGCCTATTAGGGATCCCGTGTATTAATTCAATCTATACTGAGTTAAAGAGAAAAAAGATAATTATATACACACACATACATACACACTTCAAAAAGCCAAAATTCCTAATGGTTATTGAACAAGAAGTAGCACTAGATGTATTGTAGTGTCTGTCTGAATGAAGCTGATCAAATATGAGTAACTTCTATTTTTCATGCATTTTGTTAGACATTAAGATAGAAAGATGAAGAGAGGAGGGCACCTTTTATCAGGAGAGAATCGATATCTTTTTTTTTAACTTTTATTTTATATTGGAGTATAGTTAATTAACAACATTGTGTTAATTTCAGGTGTACAGCAGTGATTCAGTTATGCATATACATGTATCTATTCTTTTTCAAGTTCTTTTCCCATTTAGGTTGTTACGTAACATTGAACAGAGTTCATTCCCTGTGCTATACAGTCGATATCTTTTATCATGAGAATCACATCAAAACAGATTCCTAGGTCTCCGTTTGCTGATGTCTTACAAAAGAGCAACAGGAAGCTGGGACTCAGAGTGGTAAAGAAAAGGTCTGAAAATAAATCTGCCCCTTTATTCCTGTAATATGTCTGATTCAGCACTTTTGCCCCCTAGATTTTCCTTAGAGGTGCAGACAGTGTTCCTTTCTTTGACAAAAGCCCATTTTCTTCACCTTTCCTAAGTCTTTTGTTTCTTTTACTGGTCACAAGTAATGAGAACAAAACATCTGCTCTTTACTGAGTGTTTATTGAGTGCCAAGCATTTTATATAAGCGGCCTTCTCTAGTTTTCACAACAGCCCTGCGAGATTTGTATTTTCTCTATAGATTAAGGAAACTTAGAGACTCAAAGTTATTAGTACCTTGAAATGGATCTTACCACCATCACATGGCAGAGATGGTCTTCAGACCCATGTGTGTTGAACTCCAGAGCCTATGATGTGCTTAAGCAAATTGTTAGCCTACTGCCTCAAGACAGGACATTTTGAAATGCAGGTCACTGTGATGTTTACTACAGTCTCACTTCTCGGCTTCATATCTTGACTGTTTTTCTTTGGTTTTTTTTTTTTGTTGTTGGTCTTGTGACTAGGCATAGAGATTAGGGCTAATTTGCATGACTATTTAACTCAGGAGTTAATAAATATTAACTCTCTACTGCTCTTTGCTTTTAGAGGATCTAACATTCAAAAATGCTATTATAGATGCAGGAAGTAAAAGTAACATGAAAATATTTAGAAGTTGTTGAATTATGGGTCCTTTGTGAAGGACAGATTTGATTTGCCTTTGCCTCTGTTTCTGCCAAAGGAAGACTAAGGACACACACTGCCTAGACTGGTTTTGATGTCTATTAGATGGATTTCTCCTGAGAAGTTTAGATAATCTCTGATATTTATATAGTGGCAATCATATCCCTGGCACTTAGCAATAGCCAGAAAGAGATTAGATAAAAGACCCTTAAGAGATTAGTGTAATGTAACCCAGACTTTGATGCATCTGTTCTCTGTTGGCTTTCGAAGTCAGGTCCCACATGCTATTTTTCCCAGGAAATACAAGGGACAATTTCAGGGTCCTCTACTATGACTGTTTTTTCTGTTGCATTGTTTTTTAATGTTATTGTCTTGGTGCCTTGATTTTCCTTGACATAAAATGTTTAAACACTCAATTTCCTTTTATTTTGTAAATTCACTATCATCATATGAGGGCTCTTTAAATATACCTCAAACTATGACCACTATTGAGATGGACCTCTATCTTAATCACTTTTTTAAGAAAAAAAATATGATTAATTTCACCTCCTCATACTCAGACTCCATTCACATTTTTTCCAGAACACTCCATTTCTCTTCAACCCATTCTGTTTCTCTTCAAACCAGGATAATTGGGGCAAAAAGGATGCTTGGTGATTGGTTGATAGTGTTGGGATAAAAAGGAAGCCTTTCCACATTTCTTTGATTATTTTTACAGATTGCCCAATGTTCCGTTTTAAAGACGGCTCCATTTCTTAAAAGCCTGAGAGTGATTGCTTATACTAATCCTAATGTATATCTAAGCATACGGGCCTCTTGGCCCAGTTTCTGTGTTTGAAACTGAATTCACATTGAACCCTACCAGGTCCCTGCCTGCTCTCCCACTCCCTCAAACACCCATGAACACACATACACACAGATTTTTTTTTTCGTCAGTATATGTTCCCTAAGGTTCAAAGCATCCTGTTAAAATACCCACACACATTTCTTAACCACTAGCACCCTTCCTGGTGTCAAAAGGAGTGCACTCAATCCATAGGCGTTTCTTACAAAGAAAATTAAAAAAAAAAAAAGTATGTTTATCTTAGTTTACAACCAGTTTTTCCTATATAATATATTTAGTTTTATGTCCAGTTCATATTTTATAATCTCAATCCTTGGAGCACTTCCTATCTGAAACAATGTCTTTGATGAAATATGACATGAATTTTGAAATCTAGTAATATTATAATTGTAACTTTCCATTGGCCTACTCTTTGATATTGGCCACCTCTTCATTTTCATTTTAAATGTTATTAACTAATATTACTCAAAGAAAGTAAAGTTACTAAGAGGAATGTAAAATCACTGAAAGAAAATTATTCTGAAAATTCTCTTAGGAAGAAGAGGGAGGCAAAATAGAACTGCCTCCTCTGAGGTTTGAACTCAGGACCTTCAGATTATGAGACTGACACGCTGCCTACTGCACTAAGGAGGCAGATTAGAGGTATTGCCCCTGTGAACACTCCTCTCCTGACACAAACAGACAACGTTTTCCTTTGAAGATGGAAAAGCGGTAGAATACTAGAATCAAATGTCTTTTATGGTTTTCAAAGTATATTCCATTGATTGGCTCGAATTGTCTTTCAAAATTGAAGTTGCTTTAATTATATAGATGGAATTTTCTAGTGTAGAGATGCAATACACTAAGATAAAGTTAAGTAGTGTTTTTATATGACCTTTCCCTTATATTAAGCTTCTTTCCCTTAAAGATCAGGAAAGAACTAAGGAAATGGCAGGAACACTTTTTGGAGGAGGGTGGCTTGCAAAATGTTGCTTATTGTCCTGATATTTAATATAACTTAATTGAGAAGAATACAGCTCAATTATGTCCTTTATTTGGAAACAAACGATAGCATTTTCTTGAAGCCCTGGCTGAACAGCCATGCCATTCCGGGCAGGTCACATAAGGTAATTTCTGTAACCTTCTAAAGCTCCTAGTAGTTTTGGATGATTTTTCCCTGCAGATCTTCTCTGCTTTCCCTGACGACTAGTTAAGATGAAAAGAGAGACTGTTTCCAGTCCAAGTAGGTAAAAGAATGACTAGGTACAAATCTAGTAAGCCAGAACAAAGAGAAACGGGCTGGCAGACCTGGGTGGGACGAGGAAGGGAGGTTATTTATTTTTAACTTCTCTGTGGGGCCATCTGTGTGTTAGATGTAAGCACAATGTGAAGTTAACTTCATGGAAGAAGGACATTGATTTAAAGGAAACCATATATTAGTTATTTAATTTGCATATCCACACATCTTCAGTATTACTGTTTCACTTTAGAAAACAGAGCATTGATTGTTTGCCTTTTAATCAGCAGCTACCCCAGCTGTCATTTTTATCAGTTCCATATTGCCAGTGATATTTATTCATAATCATCCTTTTAAGCGCTCTGAATTTAAGGTTGCCAAAGCCTATGCCGTCCAGAGGGCAGGTAAGACAATTATTTTGTTAGCTGAAAGAAAAAAAAATAATATATATATATATATATATATATATATATATATATATATATATACACACACACACATAACATTGTATAAAACTCACACCCACTTTGAATACAGAATATGAAACACCAGAAATGGATCACAGGGAAGGAAAAGAGGGTCAATAAAGGAACATGACTGAGGATGGATACCCTACCAGAAAACATGATGACATTGGTGCTTTTTTATTCCTGAGAATAACAGATTTAGTAAACTGTCGTGTTAAGGATAAAAAACACAACAATGACACATCAAATGTTTCTGTTGTTTGTGGAGGAAACTGGCAAAGTTAATTGGTCAAGACGCTCAAGGTTTTATCTACTGAACCAGAGTGTAAGCTCCTGTAGGTCAGGAATCATAGCAACTTTTTCTGCACGTACGTCCTTTTTAGAAGGTACTGGCAGGATGTTATCTGCCTCACTGACCTATAAAATGGCCCTGCCTGAATCCACTTCTCACTCGGGTCCCTAGACATGCTTCTGACTGGGGGCAGAGGGTACACTGGACATCAAAGGGTTGCCAAAGGCTTTTCTGCTGTGGAAGGCTGAGGAGCTCTGGATGATTCTTTGATCTCTGTCTCCCTCCCTATCCCCCACTGCCGCCACACATACATCACAGTCAGTCTTCCCCAGGTCCCACCCCGTGCCTCTGCTCTCCTCAGCTGCTCTCACAGAAGACATCCTGGTCTACATTAAGGAAGGAAACTAAACAAGAGTACAAACAATCAACCTTCTAATCCAGACAAGCTGCTATCATAGCCTTTGGCTCCCTTATCTGAATAGAGAAAACATTGGTGAAATCTTTCAAATCTCAGTAAAAAAAAAAATCAAGAGCAGTTTTTTTTTTTTTTTCTCTTCATTTTATATAGAACCCAGATTCTATTGCTATCTTTGGCTCGCCCGCGAAAGAATCAAGAGGGAAAATTTCTAAGAAGCCAAATCTGAAGTATATACATCTAGCTATAGAATTCTTGAAAATCAAATTTTAAAAATTAAAGTTTAAGTCTATTGTAAATGAATATGTCCTGAAAGCGCAGCATTTCATTAACTGCAGTGTAAAAGCAGAGGCTGGTTTCTTCGGAGAACAAATTGATAGGTTTGTAGTCAAAAAGTATGTAAATGTTAGAATCTCTTACACACTCGAACACACAATAAGAGCAGTTGAAAGTAAACTTCAATTTCATCAAGAGAGACTTGGTTGGTCCAATATAAAATATTGTCTTAAGTGTATAAGGAGTTTTAGCATCCACTCTAATGAAAGAGAATAGAAAATTGCTAGCTTTGATGTTTTAGATTTCAAATGCCTAGAGGAAGAACTGAACCCCATGACCTTCCGGTGACTCTGCTCTGTGTGGGAAGGTCATTCCAGTCCTTGTATCAGCAGATGGTGTCCACACTGGATTGAGTCCCTAAGTCAAAGCCGGTATCACATCACTCAAGTCTGTTCTGCTAAATAGTAGTAACATAGGCTTATCATCAACACTTCCCCCCTAAATCAGACATTGACTAGCTTAATTTTACTTCAACTGACAAGCACTGAGAATCTTCTATGTGCCAAGTTCCATGATGGGTGTATTGGTAGGTGTAAGAAATAATAGAGCAAAACTGAAAGATTCATTCCCAAATTATATTTACAACTGGTGTTTCATCCTCTGGCTTTTTCTGTTATATGAAAATTGAAAGGTTCATAGAAGGCTCATCATGTAAGGTCTTCCTCTTAGGCTTAAGGAGAAACTGGATTATTTTGAACACAGCTGTAAATACTTGGGCTTAATTTCTAGGCAGGGAGATGTTTTAAATCAGATAAAATAGTATATAGTACGTTCATCTGTAAATGAGTATAAAGGTTTTTTTTCCCTTTGTTCCTTCATAATTATGCTGGCATTTTTCAGCCATTAAATGTAGATGTTCCCCAAAGTGCTACCCTCAGTCTTCAGATAGAAGAGACAGATGTTCTTTTTTCTTATCCTCTCACACTCCATCTATTGTCATCTTAAAGCAAATGACTTCTAATGTCTCTCTTTCCCAGATCTCAGACATCTAGCTCATTTACCTCCCCCAATGCTTTCCTCAAATATCCCCTTAACTTAATGCCTACCCTTACTACTTTGACTAAAATGACTATTCTCTGCCACTGCACCCCAAATCCCATTATCATGCTCTATTTTTTCATAACACTTAATATACTAAATAATTCAATTACTGTTTATTTTTTATATTCTACTGTCTTCCAACCTGTTATAGAATGTAAACACAAGGAGAGCAGGGATTTCATCTGTTTTGTATCCAATGTATATCAAATGCCTTAGAAAAGTTCCTGGCACACAACAGTCCCTCAAAAATATTCTTTGAATATATGAACAAATCAACTCCAACTCCTGAATCAACTATTTCTGTTAAGTATCTTATTTTCTCATTAGGTTCAAAGTTTGAGTTCCATGTCTAACCCCTTTTTCAGTTTTCTCCATGTATTCTGTGAGTCAACACGTGTTGACCATGCTTCATTAATGGTGCTGCTCATGTCTTTCCTTTGAATTCTATTTCCACTGCCAGAAGCCTAGGTGAAATTCCCACATTTTCTTTCCTGATTGAAACACAACAGTTTCCCTTTCTCTAGTCCTTCCCTTTTATAACTCATTTTATACATTGCTGCCTTCCTAAAACATAGCCTTGACTATGTGATGGCAGTGCATTGATTCTTTCATCAAATATTTATTAAGGACTTCCCTGGTGGTGCAGTGGTTGAGAGTTCGCCTGCCGATGCAGCGGACACGGGTTCGTGCCCCGGTCCGGGAGGATCCCACATGCTGCGGAGTGGCTGGGCCCGTGAGCCATGGCTGCTGAGGCTGCACATCCGGAGCCTGTGCTCCGCGACGGGAGAGGCCACAACAGTGAGAGGCCCGCGTACCGCAAAAAAAAAATCATTTTGGCAAGCTGGAAATGTTTAGAAGGACAAAGCCATTTTTTCCCATCAATAGGGTGCAGTAAATCTGTCCTGAAAAATGGAAACTTTTAAATGAGTATATCCAAAAGCTCCCCAAAGTTCTTTATTGGTTCAAAATCTTTTTGCTATGTTGACAAGAGCCTTTGAGACAGGACTTAAGAGACTTTTTAATGTCCAGGTCTTATGTGGAACAATAATAACAACTTAGCCTCTAAAATGCCACATTGTTGGTTTTCCACTGTTGAACTGAATGACTGTTAAGATGATGTCTACTTGTATATAGCTGAAGCAGACCAAATAGGATATGGAAGAAAGAAACTAGTGTCTTCAGTTTTCAAGGCTCATTAGAAATGCAGTAATGAATTTGCTCTTTTCAAAAATTCTGAAGCTTACACTTACATTCATGGCTGCTTCATCACAGAAGGTATAAGAAATGCTTTGCAGGCCTGGAAAACTGGAGAGAGACCAGTTCAAATATCCCCTAATAAGGACTGTGTGATTCTCAACTTTTAGAAAAAAAGACCTAGAAAGTGTCAGCCAAACAGAGACAGAGCTTCAGGTATCTCTTGATCCGAAAGTGTGAAGTATCTGGGTTTGAGATACATTCTAAATTATGTCATATTTCCTTTCATGTTATTCCACTGGTCACAAACTTTCAAAGTCTCCCATTGAGTGCTAATTTCCTAACTCTTCTATAACTTTCATTCAAAAAATGACTCGGATCTTTTACGTATCAGATGACTAGGTAAAATGTTAACAGAGTAACTCTGCAATTACAATTATGTCATGAAAAAACTTCTGATCGTGCAATTAAGACCTTGGTTTGAAATCCATCTCTACTGCCTACTAGATATGTTATCATTATCCGTTTCTTTGCCCTATCTGGGTTCTATTTGCCTTATCTGTTGGTGAGCCATCAGTTCAACAGCATTACAGGCAGCATTAGAGTGAGTGCTAAATGAGACACCGAAGGAGTTCAGGATTTGGGGGGAAAGCTGGTGCACTCTGGGAAGTTTTCAAAAGAGGGAATAATCCGAGTTGGGCTTGGAGAGATGGATATAAATGTATTTGATCACTGGAAAGAAGGCAGGGCTTTCCAATCAGGAGAGATAGTGGAACTCAGGCAACACTGACTCAGGCTGGCTTAAGAAGTGAATTCAAGTAAGAGACTGGGAAAGGCACTTGAATCCCTGAATATAAGGCCAAAAATATTAGGGTTTTACTTATGAACAACTTTGATTTTTGAATTCAGATATACCTCAATTTGGATCCTGACTTTGCCAATTTCTAGAGACCAGAATCTATACAAATTATTTGGCCAATATGAGTCTCAGTTTCTCAAACTGTAGTCTAAAGATGATAATAACTTTCAAGAATGCTGATGGAATTAGAAAAGATAAAAATGTAATATTTTTAGCACATTACATGCTACATATTCTGGTTGTTTGATATCGACTTTCCACTAGCCTCCTCTCCAGGTCCTTTATCCTCCCTTCTCTGCGTTGCTCTGCTCCCAGGGAGGCTGGCTTCTGTGGTCTGCATCACCTTGGTTTCCACACTCTCTGGCTTTGGGTTGGGCTCGGTCAATGGAAGGCCCTGGCAGGAGATCTGAAAGTGGGAAAAGGTACAAGCCATGGAATATTTTTCTGCTCCTTCCTTATTTAGGAAGTGATTCTGTCCTTCCATGACAATAGCCTCTGTTGGTCAGGAGCTTCTCCATGGCTCCAGATATCACCAAGCTCTGATAACATAATTTCTCTCCTTGCTCAAGCAGCTTCCCTTGATGCTAGTCTCCAGTTGCCTCAACATTCCTCATTTTTCTCCTAATCTTGTCCATATTTTAAAAGAAGTCATTTCATTAAAGTCCCTTATTCTGTTTCTTGCTGAGACCTTGAAAATGTACTGGATATGCTTTATTATTCTAATTATTGTTACTGTTTTTATTCTAATAGCATCAAACGCCACCACAGCGTAGACACAACATAATAGGAGTCATGCTTTAGAATGTTTAAGGCTGGTATGATATATAGGATGCACTCTAAGGAGGAGAGAAGAAGGAGGCCCAAAATAATTTTAATATAAAAACTAAAACCATGGGCTTCCCTGGTGGCGCAGTGGTTGAGAGTCTGCCTGCCGATGCAGGGGACACGGGTTCGTGCCCCGGTCCGGGAGGATCCCACATGCCGCGGAGCGGCTGGGCCCGTGAGCCATGGCTGCTGAGCCTGCGTGTCTGGAGCCTGTGCTCCGCAACGGGAGAGGCCACAACAGCGAGAGGCTCGTGTACCGAAAAAAAAAAAAAGAAAAAAGTGCCTTCAGTTTTTAAGTAAAAATAAAAGAAACATTTTTCATTTTCACCAAGAACTTTATTGAACAACATATTCACCCTTTTATTCCACTACCTTCTGCCATTTTTCAGGCAACTTCATAATTTCATCTTCCCAAAACTTTTTATCTTTTTGAGCAATGAACTGTTCCATGTGCCTTTCACAGTCTTCCAGGGAATTGAAGTTTTTTCCATTAAAAGAACTTTGTAAAGACCTAAAATAAATGGAAATCCAAAGGTGCAATGTCTGGTGAGTACGGCAGATGAATCAGAACTTCCCAGCCAAGCTGTAACAGTTGTTACCTGGTCATCAAAGAAACATGTGGTCTTGCGTTATCCTGATGGAAGATTATGCATTTTCTGTTGACTAATTCCAGACACTTTTCATCGAGTGCTGCTTTCATTTGGCCTAATTGGGAGCAGTACTTGTTGCAATTAATCGTTTGGTTTTCCGAAAGGAGCTCATAATAGAGGACTCCCTTCCAATCTCACCTTCACGACATCACCTTCTTTGATGAAGACCGGCCTTTGCTGTGGTTGGTGGTGGTTCATTTTGCTTGCCCCACGATCTCTTCCATTCCACATTATTGTACAGTATCCGCTTTTCATTGCCCGTCACAATTTGTTTTAAAAACGGAACGTTTTCATTACGTTTAAGTAGAGAACTGCATGCAGAAATACAGTCAAGAAGGTTTTCTTCGCTTAACTTATATGGCACTCAAACATCAAAGCAAATGAACATAACCAAGCTGGTGCAAATGATTTTCAACACTTGATTTGGACATTTTGAGTATGCTGGCTATCTCCCGCGTGGTATAACGTTGATTGTTCTCAATTCATCTCTCGATTTGATCGCTATCAACTTCAACTGGTCTACCTGACCGTGGAGCATCATCCAGCGAGAAATCTCCAGCACGAAACTTCACAAGCCTCTTTTGACATGTTCGATCAGCCACAGCACCTTCTCCATACACTGCACAAAGCTTGTTTTTGCATTTTGGTTGCATTTTTACCTTTCTTGAAATAATAAAGCATAATATGCCGAGAATATTGCCTTTTTCTTCCATCTTTGATATTAAAATGGCTACACAAAAATTCACCAATTTTGATGTTTTTTTTTTAAATGCACACTGATATGACATCTGTCACATACAATCTCACAAAATTGTTTCGAATGAAGTTTAAGACAACTAAGTGCTACTAGAGCCATCTTATGGAAAAAAACGAACGAACCTTTTGGCCAACCCAATAAGTCATATGGAAACATCCTGGTCAACAGGCCCACAGTTCAACATACTGGAATTAAGTAAGTCTGTACATTTTAAGGAGTGAGGATGGTGAGAATCAGACTGAAAGCTGTTGTAGCATATGAAAAAATATATAGGATTTATGATCACAAGTATATTTCTAGTTCTTAGATCTGCCATTTCTACACTGTGTGATTAGAGTCAAGTCAGTGACTAAATTAATGCATGGCATAGAATAAATTGTATAGATTTAAAAAATGCTGTGGGGTATAATAAATAATAATAATAAAGGACTACAAAATTTTTATTACATGCTTTGAGTAGAGCTTTTATAATCAGAAGAACAAAGAGAAGTGTGTGTGTGTGTCTGTGTGTGTGTGTGTGTGTGTGTGTGTGTGTGTGTATACTCGTTCATTATCCTTAGTTTCTTCACTTTAACTATGGTGGAAAAAAATTATAAATCCTAGGATCATTTTGAAGGTTTAGATACATGTACAAATATAATTTGTTAATGGTTATCACACACCCCCCAACACACACACACACACACACACACACACACACACATACACAGGTAACACTAAATATCTGATTAGCACTAATTACAATCCTTGGAGGATTTCCATTGCCTTCCTTAGCAGCTTGTTACTATTTAGCCCTCACTTGGAGGCCCCTGCCTATGTTTATGAAACAGTTCCAAGAGCATCTGTGGTCTTTCCTCTTCTAACCATTCGCCTCGGATGGAAACTTCCAGATTTCAAATCCTAGGCCAAGTAATCAGAGATGGCAGGGGACACTGAATATGAGATCTAGGACCAGCTTAAGCCTGCTGCCTCAAATTCAACTAATAATGTTTCTCTTCTGTGGCTTTCAGACTCTGGTTCCTCAGAGGCATTATTATAGGAATATATATGTAGTAACACAGTCAGGCTTCTTTGTGTAATTATATATTTATATATATAATTATATATATATAATTATATAGTTCTGATATGCAAAGAGAGAAGTACCTTCACTGTTGCTTAAGTCTGGGTAGGAATGGGAGAACAGGGGAGAGGAGGCTTTAAAGAAATAAAGATAAGAGAACAGAAGATAAAACACTGGGAAGCTGTGTCATGTCAACACCATTCTTTCAGATGAGATAAGACATTTAAAGCACAGCACCTGGAAAGAGCCACCTGTAAATTCTCTCCAACTGATAGCTATTTCTACAAATGTGAATTTGTTTTTGTTAGTATCAACTTAGCACATTAGATAAAACATAAAACGTTGAAAAATAAATATCATTCATAATCACACCACCTGAAATTTTAAATGATTACCATTTGTTCATATCTCTTTTTATATTATTTATTTAAAAAATATGCATTCAGTTTTTCATAAACTAAAAAATGTCCACGTGTAATGTTCCCATTCTCTTAATACCTATTTAAGTTACAAATACTGACTATGAGGGGACAGGTGACTGGATCAGTTAATGACATATCTTAGGGTCCAAAATAAACCCTAAAGGACCACCGAGCGTGACACATCGGGCAGAGAACTGGACAGATCTGTTTTTATTTAACTTCCCCGTAAGAACATCAGGTTATAGATGTGTCTCTAAGACTAAGAATATCTCCCCACATTCTAAAGCTATTCCTGCCCATTTGCCCTCCACCCCTTCTCAGAGTCAAAATAGGAGTAAAGAATCCTTTCTCCTGGGTTGAATCTTGGTCTTAGGTAAAATTATAAAGAACTATCAAGGAATGAATAAGCTTTGAAATGTAGTCCCCTAGACTTGGTGTTGAGCCTTATTTTAGACAAAATCTTTACATATCTTTCTTTTTTCAGCAAATCTGCTTAGCCTTTGTAAGAGTACGTAAATGGAATTTGACTAAAAATAGAATGAATTTAGCTTTATTTATTAAGTGACTGGAGTCTTTGGCTCTTTATATACTGTTTAAAAATAGGCAGTGGGGGAATTCCCAGGTGGTCCAGTGGTTGGGACTCCACGTTTCCACTACAGGGGGCATGGATTCCAACCCTGGTTGGGGAACTAAGATCCCGCATGGCACACAGCATGGCCAAAAAAGAAAAAGAAAATAAAAACTAGATATTACTTTTTTTAATTAAAAAAAATAAAAATAGGCATTGGCATGATTCTCAGTGGTATCATGTAGCATAATGGCCAACTGTTCTAATATTGGTGCTGATTCTTGCATGCAGTGTGACTTTGGGCCAGTTTAATCTCATTGTGCTTAGGTCTGCTGATCTGTAGAGTCAGATAATAATATTACCCAGCTCATAGGAATGGCATGGATTAACTAAAGTAACACATATATTATAAATACTACACACACACACAGAATGTACATGTGTGTATACATGTATTTTTTTGTTTGTTTTTTAGATTTCTGGCTGCACCATGCAGCATGTGGCATCTTAGTTCCCTGACCAGGGATCGAACCCACACCCCCTGCATTGGAAGAGTGGAGACTTAAGCACTGGACCACCAGGGAAGTCCTGTGTGAACTATATAAAGCTTTAAGTGTGGCACAAGATCAGCACTATATAAATATTAGTGTATATATTTTATTGTCATTTTTATAATTACTGCCCCCTTCACTTAGCAATTCCCTTTCATTCATCCTTTTATTCTGTGAACTATAGAGTAAATAAAACTCTCAAAACCGTGCAGGAGTTTCCCAGTGATTTTCAGCATCAGTACCCATTTTTACAATAGGTCATACACCTCCTCACAAGACTGTTTTACCCATATCAGAGTTTCAGTGTGACAGAACCATTGGTTACCAAATAGATTTACACCCTGTCTTCTTCCCTGTTGGCAGATAGCCAATACTGATCACATAGCTATTCTCCCTGGCACTCAGAGAGGTGACTTGTATCACTTTCTCAGGAGTTGAATTGAATCATGATCAGTCTAATTCAATCATGGAGTATCTAATTGATTAAATCAGTGATCAGTTTGGTGACTGCCATGTGGACAACCCTGGTTGATAAAAACTAAGGGGAAAGCTTGGGGCAGGGGCGAGGGGTGGGGACATGGAGAGTGGAAAGCAGATGGAGAGGAGCAGGAGCTTAAAGATTTTCCTCCATAATTAAAGGAGGTCCTGGGAGGAAATGTCTCTCTACAGTGTCTTCTGTTCTGAGGCCTAGAACACACATAATATAGAAGCTTTCACAGCTCAACCCACCACCAGTCGCTCCCATCAAGCCTCTTAGATAGCCTCATCCACCAAAAAATCAAAAAATCCCTAGCAACAAATGACAGTGAAAACACAACGATCCAAAACCTATGTGATGCAGCAAAAGCAGTTCTAAGAGGGAAGTTTATAGCTATACAAGCCTACCTCAAGAAACAAGAAAAATCTCAGGTAAACAATGTAAGCTTACACCTAAAGGAACTAGAGAAAGAAGGACAAACAAAACCCAAAGTTAGCAGAAAGAAAGAAATCATAAAGATCAGAGCAGAAATAAATGAAATAGAAACAAAGAAAACAATAGCAAAGATCAATAAAACTAAAAGCTGGTTCTATGAGAAGATACACAAAATTGATAAACCATTAGCCAGACTCATCAAGAAAAAGAGGGAGAGGACTCAAATCAATAAAATTAGAAATGAAAAAGGAGAAGTTACAACAGACACCCCAGAAATACAAAGCATCCTAAGAGACTACTATAAGCAACTCTATGCCAATAAAATGGACAACCTGGAAGGAATGGACAAATTCTTAGAAAGGTATAACCTTCCAAGACTGAGCCAGGAAGAAACAGAAAATATGAACAGACCAATCACAAGTAATGAAATTGAAACTGTGATTAAAAATCTTCCAACAAACAAAAGTCCAGGACCAGATGGCTTCACAGGTGAATTCTATCAAACATTTAGAGAAGAGCTAACACCCATTCTTCTCAAACTCTTCCAAAAAATTGTAGAGGAAGGAACACTCCCAAACTCATTCTATGAGGCCAACATAAGCCTGATACCAAAACCAGACAGAGATACTACAAAAAAAGAAAATTACAGACCAATATCACTGATGAATATGGATGCAAAATTCCTCAACAAAATACTAGCAAACAGAATCCAACAGCACATTAAATGGGTCATACACCATGACCAAGTGGGATTTATCCCAGGGATGCAAGGATTCTTCAATATACGCAAATCAATCAGTGTGATACACCATATTAACAAATTGAAGAATAAAAACCATATGATCCTCTCAATAGATGCAGAAAAAGCTTTTGAAAAAAGTCAACACCCATTTATGATAAAAACTCTCCAGAAAGTGGGCATAGAGGGAACCTACCTCAATATAATAAAGGCCATATACGACCAACCCACAGCAAACATCATTCTCAATGGTGAAAAACTGAAAGCATTTCCTCTAAGATCAGGAATGAGGCAAGGATGTCCACTCTCACCACTGTTATTCAACATAGTTTTGGAAGTCCTAGCCATGGCAATCAGAGAAGAAAAAGAAATAAAAGGAATACAAATTGGAAAAGAAGAAGTAAAACTGTCACTGTTTGCAGATGCACAAAAATAAACTCAAAATGGATTCCAGACCTAAATGTAAGACCGGACACTATAAAACCCTTAAAGGAAAACATTGGAAGAACACTCTCTAACATAAATCACAGCAAGATCTTTTTTGATCCACCTCCTAGAGTAATGGAAATAAAAACAAAAATAAACAAATTGGACCTAATGAAACTTCAAAGCTTTTGCACAGCAAAGGAAACCATAAACAAGATGAAAAGACAACCCTCAGAATGGGAGAAAATATTTGCAAATGAATCAACGGACAAAGGATTAATCTCCAAAATATATAAACAGCTCATGCAGCTCAATATTAAAGAAACAAACAACCCAATCCAAAAATGGGCAAAAGACCTAAATAGACCTTTCTCCAAAGAAGACATACAGATGGCCAAGAAGCACATGAAAAGCTGCTCAACATCACTAATCAGAGAAATGCAAATCAAAACAACAATGAGGTATCACCTCACACCAGTCAGAATGTGCATCATCAGGAAATCTACAAACAACAAATGCTGGAGAGGGTGTGGAGAAAAGGGAACCCTCTTGCACTGTTGGTGGGAATGTAGATTGATACAGACACTATGGAGAACAGTATGGAGGTTCCTTAAGAAACTAAACATAGAAGTACCATATGATCCAGCAATCCCACTACTGGGCATGTACCCAGAGAAAACCATAATTCAAAAAGACACATGCACCCCAATGTTCATTGCAGCACTATTTACAATAGTCAGGTCATGGAAGCAACCTAAATGCCCATCAGCAGATGAATGGATAAAGAAGATGTGGTACATATACAACAGAATATTACTCAGCTGTAAAAAGGAACGAAACTGAGTCATCTGTTGAGACATGGATGGATCTAAAGACTGTCATACAGAGTGAAGTAAGTCAGAAAGAGAAAAACTGATATCGTATATTAACGCATGTATGTGGAACCTAGAAAAATGGTACAGATGAACCAGTTGGCAGGGCTGAAGTTGAGACACAGATGTAGAGAACAAACGTGTGGACACCAAGGGGGGAAAACCGTGGTGGGGTGGGGATGGTGGTGTGCTGAATTGGGGGATTGGGATTGACATGTATACACTGATGTTTATAAAATTGATGACTAATAAGAATCTGCAGTATAAACAAAGAAAAAATAAGTTTTCTTTTTTTGAAGTTTGTCTCCCTCACTCTATTATAATTTTTTTAAACTCAAGAAGGGTAACTTATTAATCTTTGTGACACCACCCTGTATTTCCCCAGCACAACCTCAATGCTCAGATGATCTGAATCTACTCTTTGAAGCCTTCACTGACCCCCGCAGCATGAATAACTTCCTCCTCAGTGTTCCCTCTATATTCTGTTTATATTTGATCAGTAGGACACCAAAATGGATCAAATACTGGCTCTAGAATCAAACTGTCTGGGTTTCAATATGTACTCAATTTTCTTTCCCTGTTATACTTCTGTTTCCTATTCCGCAAAATAGAGGTATCCATAGTGACAAACTTTTAGGACTACATGAGCATTAAATAAGTCAATTCTTGTAAAACATTGTAAATAATGCTTGACCCATAGTAAATAGTTCTTAAATTTGAGCTATAACAATTCTATTATTACATTTAAATGATTTTAAAGCAATTAATTGTTTAAACATCTGTTTCACCTACTAGATTGTGAGGGTAACTTGGGCTGGGAGTCTACATTTCCATTTTCCCATGGCCAGAAGAACACCTAGCACATAGTAGGTGTTCTAGTCTTAAGGAAAGTTTCCTAAAGTGAAGCCTAAAAAGAAGGAAGGAAAGAATGAAGAAAAGAAAATAAAGTATTTGCTTTTTTTTTTTTTTTCTTGGCATGGGGAAGAACTGAATGACCTATAAACTGGTTACCTGTTTCTCCCCCATGTCTAAATTCAAAATCTGCCCTGAGCCTACTGAGGAGGCTTATCTGTGAAGGCCCATCATTTCTCTGCTGTACAAATGATGCTTTCAGCCAGACGGTACTATCATGATACAATGAACTCTATATTACGGGTGAGCAGAGCCCACAGGCATAGTGAGCCAACTGAGGCCTCTGACAACATCTCCACTGTGTGGTCACACAGCCCGGCTGGAGCCTCAGAGGAACTGATTATATTGTAGAGATGGATCTTCCACAGAGCGTAGAACTCCCCCTGCCACGCCAGGCTGCACAAAATGATCATATTCATGAGGTCCGCACAGTCTTACTTGTTTGAGAGTCTAAGAGCTCACCCCACACCCGGGTGCTTAAGCATTTGGCTTATGGCCTCTTAGATGCTTTATAATAGAAACTTGAGATCAGCCAGACTCGGCTCTCAGGAAGTGGTCGTCAGGAAAAGTTCCCCAACATATCAAAAGAATCAGAATGGATTGAGTTTGGTGGGTTACAGTAAGTGACCTTGCCTTTTGCTATCATTCAAAATTTTCTGGAAAACCTGAAGTCAGATTCTAGAGCTGTGGCCTCATTCAAGGATGTAAGCACATACATAGTCTATGTTGGACAGTTTAATCCTTTGTTATTCTGATACTGGTGGAAATGGCAGCTTCCTCACTGTGCAAAGCTTAATTTCTTTGCATATATCAGAGAGAGCAGTTACATCTTCAGAGAAGCAACCCAGCTTTTTGTAGAGTATCTGCAATAACCTTATCACCCTTGGCTGTTCTGTTTACATTCTTTCCCAGATTTTGACCCCACCTGGCTCATTCCAACCCTCTCTGATGACAGTCAGGTCCCTGTTCTGATCCCTGGTCTAAGTTCAATGTCTATTTTCTTCTCTTTCATATTATCTTGTTCTGTTCCTCCAATGTACTTAACACAATTTGTAATTACACATTGTAATCTGGGTTTTATTTAAAGTTTATCTCTCCCAGGATTGCTCTGAGGACCCCTCTCTGCATAAAGATCACCTGGAAGACTTATTAAAATGCGACTCCTGGACATCATGCAGACTTTCAGAATCATGACTATGTGAGGTTAGTCTCTCATATTTTTTATTGACACTAAAGTTTGAGAAGTGTTTTACTAAAATTTATGTTTGCTGAGGGCACAGGGCACGTCAGTTGCACTAAGCTCTGATATTCCAGCGTTGGACTTAGTGTCTGGCACGTAACAGGCCTATAATAAATTCTTTTTAAATAAATGAAAATAAAAATTTGAGTATCAAAGACACAGTTATTAGTAAGTCTAATTCTTCTTATGAAGAAACTGAAAGACAAAATTTAAGCTTACTTCAACACCACAATTATTGAAAGTTGAAAAGAGAGAAGTTGTGTTTGATACCCTTTATCCCATGTAAAAGGCCTTAGAACCTTATAAGTGGGAACTCCTGAATTTCAGCCAAGAAGTTGATATATTGGGAAATAGATTTTGCAACGCTCTAGACCTGACTGGCACGCATTAGCTCTGTGACTTTTGCCAATTTACTGAACTTTCTGAATTCCAGTTTCTTCATCTATAAAGCAACAGCTGTGCTAAAATGGAATCGTGAACACACAATTAAATAAGAAGATACAAACATAGAACTTGCACTATTCTTGGCTTTAAAGGACAGTCAATGAATGCTAACCCTTGTCTGCCCGATTCCCTGGTTCAAGCAAACTGTTTTAAAAACAACCCGGTCTGTATGACAGACTCTAGGTCATATAGAGCAAAGTAAGTCAGAATGAGAAAAACAAATAGTGTATATATATGGAATCTAAGAAAAAAAAAAGGGTCATGAAGAACCTAGGGGTAAGACAGGAATAAAGACACAGACCTACTAGAGCATGGACTTGAGGATATGGGGAGGGGAAAGGGTAGGCTGTGATGAGGTGAGAGAGTAGCTTGGACATATATACACTACCAAGCATAAAGTGGATAGCTAGTGGGAAGCAGCCACGTAGCACAGGGAGATCAGCTAGGTGGTTTGCGACCGCCTAGAGGGGTGGGATAGGGAGGGTGGGAGGGAGGGAGACACAGGAGGGAAGAGATATGGGAACATGTGTATATGTATAACTGATTCACTTTGTTATAAAGCAGAAACTAACACACCATTGTAACGCAATTATACTCGAATAAAGATGTTAAAAAAATAATAATAAATAAAAACAACCCGGGAACTTTTCGGCAAGCAGTCAGCACTCCCTGCTTTTTTTTTTCATCATTCTTAGTAATGTTTAGGGAGCATGGCAGTTCTTAATTGGAATTTTAAAGGATAATGAATATAGCCTTGAACTTGGCGTGGCAGGGTGTGTTTTCTTGATCATCACCATTTTAGGACTATGAGTGGCTTAGGACGATCAATGTGCAAGAGATTTGATTTGGAAACTGAGACTGGGCCTGGGAAGATTCAATCACAGAGAAAGCTTTTGAGTGGGGATTATGACCTCTGGCGAAATCGTGATGATGTATTCTTGAACACCATAAGATAATTCGTTAAAAAAATAAGCAACTAATAGGTATATTTAGGACTGCTAGATACTTTAATAGTGCCACAGATATGGATAATATTCAGCCATGGCAAAGGAATACAGAAAATCAATACTCTATTTTCTCCTTTACTTAGTTCCTTAGAGAAGGCATTCTAATTGTTTAGCTCTTTTACTGGAAAAAAAAAAAAAAAAAAAGATGAGACTTGAAAGGCTTAAGAAAGCTTTGGCAACTCCATCTTTTCCAGCTGTGTTAACAAACTTCTGTGAAGCAGATGGGTGGCTGGCTAAAACACTCAGAACTGCAAGCTCTCTTAATCAATTGACACTTCCCAGTGCTATGAAATCCGTAATAAAATTAACCCTCCCATTGCTGCTCTGGGAACATCTGGGGTTTGTTATGTCTTTTTCACTTTCACTTCGACTATTAAAAGGAAACTCAATTCAATAACCCTTATTTTTTCTCTGCAAAATTTTCTCTTTTCTTTGTAGATACTGATAGCAAAGTCAGTTGTATAACTTTCCTTAAACAATTGATCCCTGTCACATTGGAAACAGATGATATTGGCATCAACATATACTTCGAATGTTAAATAACACTTGTAGTGCTATTTAGAACCAGGACAATCAGTGAACCTATAGTTCTCTATAGATACTTCCTAAATAACATAAAACTATAATGTTCACAGTATACAAGTTCCTTTATTATTCAGTGATATTCATGAAAATACAGAATGTTTATATGGGCTGGATAGTTTTCAAGGTACTTCCACACACAGTAGTGTTTTTGAATATGTAGGCATTGTGTAACAATTTTTATGAATATTCAAGCACAAATGATTGTGATAACATATAGGCTTCCTACTTTTTTTTTTTCATTTGGTTGCATTCTTTGTCTTTCTATCTTAGTTTCGGTACCCAATGGGGGTGAGGATAGAGCGTGGACAGCAGCTCCAGACATTGTTATTAGTTCTTAATTATGGGTCTATCTGTTCTATTACATTCTATGGGAGAAGCTGTGTGCATGAACTTAAAATAAAAGCTGGGTGACAAATAGGGTGACCAACCAAGTAGGGTGTCATGATTTGTCCAAGATTGTCCTTAATTTTAAGTCTGATAAATCTAGCATCCCATGAACCTCCTTAGTCCTGAGCAACTAGGACAGTTGGTCACCAAAATCCATGGTAGGTAGCACCTTTTTTTGTATAAAACACAAAATAAAAAAGGTAAATTTAACGTGGTTATGAGTAAATATTTGTCCCCAAATAGGGCAGCACAAAGTTAAATATAGAATAAATATCCACGAGTATCAGTTTCATTTTGCTTTGAGCTCGTGACTAGAAGGTAAGTTTTCTTTGACAATTCTATTGGAAAATGCTTCTGAGTCTTCATAAACATGACTGTTTTGTTTCCCTGTTGATATTTTATTACATGCAATGAAAAACTGAGATATAAATGTCAGGGCATTAAAAAGTGACATCTCCAATATGTGTAGAGTTTCTGACCAAGTTAAAAAAAACTCACTGAGGCTAATAGTTGTCAAAATGAATGTTGCTTTGCCCTCCTTAAGAAAGATTCTACCAGGACTTCCCTGGTGGTCCAGTGGTAAAGAATCTGTCTTCTTTACCAGGGGACGCAGGTTCAATCCCTGGTCCGGGAACCAAGAGCCCACATGCCCCGGGGCAACTAAGCCCAAGTGCCACAAACTACAGAGCCCATGCACCCTGGAGCCCGCACGCCACAACTAGAGAGGATAAAAAAACCCGCACTCCACAACTAGAGAGAAGCCCATGCACCACAGTGAAAGATCTCGCATGCTGCTATGAAGATCCCATGTACCGCAACTAAGACCCCATGCAGCCAAAAAAAAAAAAAAAAACATTCTACCATGGAAGAGGATTTCATGGGGCAGGTTTAGGTGGCTTCCTAGAACCTTACCTTCCAGACTTTTACCTAGTACCTATGCCAACACCCAGTACCTTTTCCTAGTTCCTGGCTCTCTATGCTTGTTATTTTTACCTAGTATTAATGATAATAGGAGTAGTTATCCCCTATTGGAAACAAAACAAACTATATTCAGGACTCCTAGATGGTATTAGAGTTCTGTATTAATAGATGTTCAACAGACTTTATCTCTTATCCCTGAAGCATACCTAGAAAGGAAATATTATTAATCCTTACAGGTGAGAAAACTCAGAAATGGTATTTGAACTCTCGTCCAATTATTACATTCCTACTAAAAACAGCCTACAGTCCATTCTGAGATTGCTTATGATGAACATAGATACTTGGAGTCACCAAAAATCCTTTTACTATAGAACTTTCTCTCTTTTCCCAGCCATACCTTTTGCTATCAGACTTGATGAAGAGAATAGCCAGGTAATGAGGGGCCAGGAGGTCATTTTGGCTCTGTAATTTTAAATGGTTTTAAAATGGTCACACTATTTGCAGGACAGGAGTAAATGTTTTAGTGAAACCCTTCAAAAGGGACTCCGATTTTCTTATGAGTTCTTGGAAGACGATCAATACTGATGTATATCAGCTTACTCACCTCTAAGTTTTGTTTTATAATAGTGTAGGCTAACTTGTGGGGTAGCCTCCCTCTGTTAGCATCTCCACCAAGCTTCCACATCATTCACTAAGTTCTCAGTCCTAGCTCTGCACCAAAATGATCTGCGGAGATTTAAAAATAAAACACAAACAAATTCTAAGGCCCCATCCCAAACCTACCAGACCTACTGATTTTAGAGGTGGCAGTTATATTTTTCAAAAGAATCACAGGTAGTTCTGATGCACAATTAAAGTTGAGGGCTGATGCATTCTTCATGCAACACATGGTTTCTTGTTGGTATAAGAATCTTGAAGTCCATGCTAGGTTTTAGTTGATTGTGTCGAGATGTTGATTAAAGGCCATTTGTCCCACTTTAGCAGCTGTTAACCTCAATGGATGATCCCTTTCGCTTAGTTTTTATCACTCTTTTATTTCCATTCCTCCTCATTATCTTAGAATACTCTGATGCTCTGTCCTAATCGAAAGGTGTTAGCTCATTCTTGAAGTAGGACTCAATAGCTCTCTTTAGCAAAGAGAGCAGGGGGTTTGTCTTGAGTGAATGGAAGGGCAGTGGGAGGGAAGAACATGCAGGAAGCAGTGATTCTGAGTCCTTGCTCAGCTGTGCCTGGAGTTCAACCAAGAAGGAAAGTTTACTAACATTCCAGAATCAACCCAGAGGCCCTGAGTGGGCAGGCAGGGATACCCTCATTTAAATACTATGGCTTTCCGTATATGCTGCCTTAAAACACAGTAACCAGAATCTCAGCAGAGAAAGCCCACTTTAGGATTTAAATTAAGAACAGGAGGTTTAACTTAACTCTTGAGCAAAAGCAGAAATTCAGTTAAATTGTCATCATGCCCTAACCCTGGGCTAGAGAAAGTTCTTTTGATGCTATGTAGGTATCAGGCATTAAATCAGTCGAAACAGTTCACAAATCACTAACCCAAAGGCATCACTCTGATAAGATGTTAAAGAGAAATAATGACAATAATAATGATACTAACACCTCATATTCTGCAAGTCCTTACTGTGGTAGGCTTTCTTCCAAGCAACTTACATGCATTATATCAGTTTTTCTGATTACCTTATGTAGTGACTGTTACTGTCCCTATCATGTAGATGAGGCTTTTGAGCCTCAAAGAGTTCAAAGCACTTATCTAAGGTTGCACAGCGAGGAAGAGTCAGAGACAGGATCAAAATACAAATCTGACTCACTTAAAAAGTTTATAGTTCTATTTCTTTTGCTTGCTTCCAAAAGACCATATTTTATTAAGCAGGGATATCGGGGAAACTTAGTTCAAAAACTTACTGCAATGCTTAGAAAGAATTTTCTGTATAAAGGGCCTCCAAGAACCCAACCAAGAAAGAATTATTACTGAATTATCAGAAAGACCTTTCACTGGTCATTCTGAAACATGTACCCAAGACTGAATATTATACCTAGGGTCTTATATGTTATTAAACTCTCAGTTATGTAGCTATTCGTTCATTTTCGAAATGGGTTCCTATAATAAGCAACCTTCTCCCTCCTCGCCTGTATTTTTCTCCAAGTGATAACCTCTCAATTTAAAGGAAAGTATGTTTTTTCAAGTCAGATATTTATGTCTGTGTGAGATTACTTAAATTGTCTCAGTTCTCTAAGAAAGAGAATTAATAGTATTGGGATGAGCTTCTAACAAATTCCAAACAATATGCTTCTCTGCACTATAATTCTTCTCTGACAGCTCACCAAGATGGTGCATTTAACAGTTCCATAAATTTGTGTAATGGTAAACAAGTGACTAATAAATGTCTGGATGTTCAATGAAAACATTCAAATGAACATATTGCAGAAATAAATAAATGGCCATTAAAAGCTTAACAGTGACTGTCATACATGTTAACCCATAGCCTGGGAAAACATGGTGGTTTGGGAAAATAAATGGACAAATGGACAAATTATTAATGGCTGTGCTTTTAAGAATGGATGTTTATTCAGCAACATAAATAGGACCTAAGTCCAAAGAGGAAGTCTCTCAGCTTCTGGCAATTGCTATCATAATCTTATAATAATCAAATAATAGAACGACAAAGCTCCAGTAAATTTCAACAAGTGGTCTCTTCTGCCCCTTTAAGTCCTCTAGGCTGTAGTTTTAAAAACTGTTCTTTTTATCTCTAGGGGAACCAATTCAAGACCTACCCTGATGATAAGTTGTACCACCCTACAAGTTTAGAAAACACTGTATATTAAATAATAAAATGTCCCTCCTGCTTGCCATCATTTAATCAGCTATCTCACCTTAATTCACTTTTTGTAGTTTCTCTTGTATCCATGCTGTGTCCAATATCCCAGACTAATGTCCCATCCCTGCTCACCAAAGAATTTTTGATAGTATCCTCGTTGATACTCTCCCTTCTTATACCCTCTTCTCGTTAACCTTCCTCATGTTAGCCTTCCTAGCTCGTCTCTAATCCCATTTCTCCCTTGCTCAGAAACATTCAATGACTGAGGACAGACTAAAATCCTAAAACCTTCACCTGAAATGAAATACCTTCAATAACCCAAATCTAAACTATTTTTATGTGGAAGTTAGGAGTCTAGGTTGCAAGTGATAACCTAATTTAAGTGGCTTAGGACCAAAAAAAAAAGGAAGGAAGAAAGGGAGGAAGGGGTTAATTTATTAACTTCAATGTTGGCCTCAGCCACTTGAGCTCCAAGTGTTTCAGTGATGTCACTGGATTCTCTCCTGCTCCTTCCTTTGGCTCAGCTTCTCCTCTGCTGGCTTTTTGGCAGGAAGACTCTCCAAAAGAGAAAAAAAAGAATGGCTGCCAGCACCTCTGGCCTCAGATCCCATCCTATAGTAACCCCAGGGGAAGTGGAGCCTCTTTTAAACTAATGCCAACCAAAGTCCAAGGCTGGTAGTCTTTTCCTTAATCCATCACTGCTGCCAAGAGGAAGAAATACACTGGCTGGTCAGGCTTAAATCACTTGCCCAATTTATGAGACTAGGATTAGATCAGCCACACTCCCTTCAGAAGGGCTGAGAGGGAGAGAGGGATGGTTCCCCAAAGAAATACTGTGGATATTATGACATAAAAGAGATACAAATCTTGGTCAGTTAAAAACAACAGATATCCACTATCTACTCTTCTTTCCCTCAACTTTACCTCATATTTATTGTAGGGGTCACGCCAAACAGAAGTGTTCAAGTGTCCATTTTTCTCCGTATTTCTCTGTCAGTGTTTCTTTCTTTATTATGTTTTCTCAGAAATCTTATCAATTCCTCAATAGTAAGTTGGGTTTAAAACAAAAAAACAATTAAAATGCTAACTTGTGACTTTTTAATAGCATTCCCAGACAAAACAACAAGACGCCCAGTTAAATTTGAATTTCAGACAAAAAAATAACTTTTTAGTATAACCATGTCCCAAATATTGCATGGGCTATACTTTTACTAAAAAGTATTTGTTGTTTACCTGAAATTTAAACTTAACCAGCTGTTCTGTATTTTTATTTGCTAAATCTTAGCACCCTATTCTCTAAGAAAATACACAGATTTTTCCAAATTTATTTGACCAGAGACTTATTTTTCCTCAAACTCTTCCTACATGGGTGTTGCACACTTTGCTTCAAGAGAAGCTATGGTAACTCATATTTCAATAATTTAATGAAAATTCAGCATTCTATGCCATATACAGTCATTTCATGCCACGTGTAGTTTTCTTAGTCACTGCCCTGTGGAGTGAAATTATTTTCATTGAAGAAAGAGCTGGAAGAATAAGGAAGGAAACACTTGACATGCAAAATATATTATCCCAAAATAGAAATTTATGTCTTATGAGCAATACAAACAGAAATTGGGGATTATTTCATATATTTGCCCCTGACTTGTTGAGCATGACTAAGGCTGATGAAAAAATACTTCCAAGACTCAGGGACAAGTATATTCTTAAAAAAATAATACCTACTGAGTGATGAAAACATTTATATCTCTTCCTTTCACATAACACTGAAAGCAGAGATCCACCAGCCACCTCTTAGCCCATGATGTGTTATGTCAAAAAGATTCACTAGAGGCTATTTGCACTTGTAATTTAAACCATCCTATAAATTAAAAGTCTGTGGGTATGTGTGTGCGTGTGTACATATGAAAAAGACTGTGGGAGCTGTTTTTCCAAAATTATCACTAAGAAAAGTATTTGTTTAAAAGAACACTCTTACGTAAGGTTTTCCTTTCTTTATTTTTCTCTATGTTATTGAAGCTACCTCATATCACATCTGGAAATGGAAATGTCTGAAAGAAATGTCATTCATTGCAGAGGGCAAGAAGCAGAAACCTGAGATAAATATGCCTCTGTCAAACGGAAGCAGATGAAATTACTGAAGGAAAGAAACCAGACATCCCCTGGTGCTCTTTCAGATAATAATTTACAAATGACAAAATTTTCATCAAATAAAAAATAGACACTTAATCCATTATATACATAGAGTTTAAATGCAAAGGAGAAATATGAAATATTAAGGTTTATAAGAAAAAACTATGTTCTTTGTCTTAACTTCCTATTTTGGTCAGTAAACTGTCTTTCATAGACAGACACTGGGGAGACCTCTATGATTCCTGCATGCTCTAGAAGTCTTCTGATTCTAAGAGAAGAATCATGTAGATGGTTGGACGCATCCATGGGATGAAGGCTTAGAAAGTGATAGTGGGTAGAAATGCCTGTGATTAAAACTATACATTACAGAAGACCCTGTTCCTTCAACTTCTCTCTTTGCCTTTCTAAGCTCTGCATTCTACTCATCACCTGCTCCTGAACTTGTCCTTCAGTTTACTGCTTTGGTTCCTCTTGACTTGGCTGTTATTGTTGGAGTTCTTTCTATGTCATTACAAAAGAAGATACCTAGTAAGCAAGGGTTCCATAAGCCTTTCCTTTGGAAAGGTGTATTCTAATACTTTCATATTTTAACGTTCCACTATTATTACAGAATACTTTACTAGGTGATTCATGCTTTCATTAATTATCACACAGAAGAAGAAATAAAGTTCTTTGAAAAAAAATCTTGTGTAGAGGGACAACTAAATTTTTGCAAAGAGCTTTCAAAACTGGAGATATAAAGGACTACTCTTTCAGGAGTCATAGAGAAGGACGAAGTCTTCTGCCCTCCATTAATTTTGCAATTTGAGTAAATTTCTCTAACAGACACCAAGGTCCCAGAGGGCAAGGATTATGCCTGCATTAATCAACATTAGCATAGTTCTTGTTACAAAGTAGGCACCTATCAATAAAAATCTGTTACATGAATGAATTAATTAATTAATGACATGGAACTCAGAATGGTTTCCTATAACCTATTTCCTATAAAATAAATTTCAGGGCTTCCCTGGTGGCGCAGTGGTTGAGAGTCTGCCTGCCAATGCAAGGGACATGGGTTCGAGCCCTGGTCTGGGAGGATCTCACGTGCCACGGAGCAACTGGGCCCATGAGCCACAACTACTGAGCCTGCGAGTCTGGAGCCTGTGATCCGCAACAAGAGAGGCCACGACAGTGAGAGGCCCGCGCACCGCGATGAAGAGTGGCCCCCGTTCACCACAACTAGAGAAAGCCCTCGCACAGAAACGAAGACCCAACACAGCCAAAAATAAATAAAGTAAGAAAAAAATAAATAAATTTTAATAAATTGTTTCTGTAATGGAACAGTTTTAACATATCCAAGTAGTCACTGTTGGATAGGTTATCTAGGTTACGAATCAGCAATGACTTATTTTTTACTTCATCTCTCTCATTGTTCCCAACTCTCAGTCGATCTACTTCTAATTGGCATTTCTAAGAGAGAAAACACAAAATCTCACAGTTTCTCAACGTGATTTTAGTATTGTCCACCAATCTTGTTGACGTGTAAACTTCTTCCTGGACTACATAAAGCAAACAATTGCTGAAAGTACCAATCCATTTTTCAAATATAACTCTGTAAGGTACCATAATCATTATCTTTATTCTTTTATGTTGTTTAAAAAGTTTTTGCTAATATGATTATTTATGGATTGATGTAAGTGCACATTTTTGTTATTTGTAGGACTATTCCAATGAATGCTACTGAGTGACGAAATTAAATTTAATGTGTATTGTTACTTAACTGTTACTTTGGCTGATCCAAGTTAAGGTTTTTCCTAGTCATTAGGCATCAGTTTTAACATTATCACTTTCCTTTCAAAAAAATCATTAAAGTAGTACTTTATTTGAGGGGTTCCACTGCATAAATACAAGTTTTAATATTGAGGTCATTATCAGAGAAAATAATGTTTTATGTCCTGTGGAAATCAGTCATCTTTATCAATGTAAGCAGACTTTATGGCTATTTCTAAGCCATTAAAAATAGCTTTTACTGTTTCAGTATACCATCTATTTTCATTTGTGGGAAAAGAACTTTAATAAACGTCAATATTTATTTTGGAGAATTTGTGTGAATATCAAAGTAAAACACCGAGTTGCAGAGAAAGCAGCTATCTAAAGTACAAATTGCATTCTGGTACATTTAGTAACAAGGTTTATGTTTTAAAAACCAATTGGCGTAAATTATTTATTATATATTTGCATATATTATTAATTAGCAATTGACATATATTATTTGTCAGTTTTTTTTGATTTTTGAGAAATGTTTGCTATCTGGCATAGATGCCCAATTACATAAAGCATGGAAATGATGGACTGCCTAGACCATGACTTCACATTTCTTTTTAGTAAAAGAAACATTCCTTACAAGTTCCAAATTCCAAAAACTCAAAATTCATCTAATGGAGGCAAATAAAAATGAGGCAGCAAAAAAAGCAAAAGTAAAACTAAAAAAAGGTTATGCAGGCAACATAATAATAGAAATATCTGGTGTCCCACGGACTCAGATTAAATTGCTGCTCTCCCATTTACAGCTGTGTGGCAATGGACAAATCATTTATCTCTCTAAGATTCAGTTTCCTCATCTGTAAAACAGAAATATGAACATCTATCTCATACCAACTGTGAAAATGGAACTTGATAATGAATAGAAAGTGTCTGGCTTTGAAACACCCCTCACCCTGCCACTCAAATTACTTACTGGATTGAATTTTTAGAATGCCCATTTTACCAAAATGAAAAATACTGTTAAACACAGAGTCACTATGTGACCCGTGAATTCCAGTCCTAGGTATGTACTCAGGATAATAGAAAATATATTTCCACACAAAAACTTGTATGCAAATGTTCATAGATTGTTCACAGCAGGCAAAAAGTGGAAAAAAACAAATGTCCATTAACTGATGAATGGATAAATAAAATTTAATATAGCCATACAATGAAATACTATACACTAATAAAAAAGAATGAAGTCTTAATATATGCCACAACATGGATGAACCTTAAAAATGCTATGCTGAGTGAAAGAAGCCGGGCACAAAAGACTACATATTGTATAATTCCCTTTTTACCAAATCTCCGGAACACACAAATCTATAGATACAGAAAGTAGATTAGCAGTTTCCAGTGGTGGGGGCATGGCATAGAGAATGGAGAGTGACTGATTGCTAATGGGATCAGGGTTTCCTTTCGGAGTCATGAAAATATTCTGAAATTAGACAGTGGTGATGGTTGCACAACTATATGAATATTCTAAAAACTAATGAATTATACGCTTCAAAAGAATGAATTTTATGGTATGTAAATTATATATCAATTAAAAACAATAGTATGTTCAGTGTCACACTTCACCTCTGGAACTATACATTGCTTCTCACGGCAAGGAATCAATAATTTTTAGATCCTCATTCAAAAAAGCAAGTCAGGGGATTCAAAATCTATGCAACAACAGATATTTCTAAAAATGTACTTAAAAAAATCTTTCATTAGTAAACAAATTATTAGTTTTCTTTTGATAGATACTTTCAGCAAAGCCATAAGTCACCTCTCAAATTACACAGATGTCTAAATACAGTCATGCACAGCAAAAGTAGATAAACAGAAATAGCTTATTTGGGGACCAAAAGACTACTTCTTTCACCTCTGCATGAAAATGTTCCTAAATATGGAGATGAATAAACTTGTGTCTCCCAAAACACCTGTCCCATTCCCAAATTTCATGTATCCTTTCTTTTGCCCAAGGACCTGCCATGGGCAAAGGATGGGGTGACCCTGAAAGCACTGACATGTATCCCCATCCACCTGCATCACTGGAGGTAACTTATGCTGTTTCATATATTAACTAAAAGCTCAGAGTGGGATGTTATCTGCCCCAAAACACCCATTTAGGAACTGTCAGAGGCAGTGTTCTGACCCACAGCTACCTGTGAGGAAGAGCTTCTCCCCTCATAGTGCTGTTTTTAGGGAATTGCTTTTTAATAGCGTAGCTGATGAGAGAGAATCATTAGAAAGTAATGGTCAAATGAATGGGATTGAGAGTCAGACTACCTAGGTTTGAAGTCATCTTTGCCACTGATTGGGTGCTTCCCAGTTAGACACTCCCAGTGTCTCAGTTTCATCATGCATAAAATGGGCCTAATGATGTACTCCTCTCACAGGGTTGTTATGAGGATGAAATGGTTAATCATTTATTCAACAAATATTTACTGAGCACCTACTATGTGCAGGCTGTATTTTAGATACTGGGGATAAAGTAGTAACCAAAAAATAAAAAACTTTAAGATTCCTATTCTCATTTTTTTTGCAGTCTAAGGGTATTAAATGAAATAAATATAGTATGTAGTATATTCAATGTCAATAGTGCTATTACAGAAAATTTAATCAGGAGAGGGTAAGGCATGCTAAATATGGCAGTATACGTAAAAAGATGAATAGGGTGCCTGTCAGAGTAAGACTAAAATTAGCAAATATTATTGTAATTAGGAACAGAAATGTTCATTCCAAATTTGTCATAAAATGCTTTACCTATAACCTCATGAGGCCCCTGATTCCAGGAAAAATAAGCAATGAACACATAAAAACAAAAAATCCCTGTGCAGAGAGACAACTATAAAGGATGCATTTAATTGGCCTCTGCCTTTTGACTGAATTTGGAGAAAAGTCCTTTCCAGGAATGGACACAGGGCTGTTCCTCATAAAGCTGGCCCCAGTGTGTTCTCAAATTACATGCTCTTCATCTGCAGAATTGTCCTTGGGTATCACTAGAGTAGAAGAGGAGAAGGACTGAACATTCCCAGGCAACAAACCTGAACCCTCCTATAGGGAGTCTCCATTGATTCTGTCAATGTTGGGAAACTGAACAGGGAAATCTTTTTTTTTTTAATAGATTTATTTATTTATTTTTAGCTGTGCTGGGTCTTCGTTGCTGTGCACGGGCTTTCTCTAGTTGTGGCAAGCGGGGGCTACTCTTCATTGCGGTGAGCAGGCTTCTCATTGCGGTGGCTTCTCTTGCTGCGGAGCATGGGCTCTAGGCACGCGGGCTTCAGTAGTTACGGCTCACGGGCTCTAGAGCTCAGGCTCAGTAGTTGTGGCTCACAGGCTTAGTTGCTCCACGGCATGTTGGATTTTCCCAGACCAGGGATCGAACCCGTGTCCCCTGCATTGGCAGATGGAGTCTTAACCACTGCGCCACCAGGGAAGTCCCTGAATAGGGAAATCTTGTTGGCAGCTCTTAACTTCTTACAGCCTTGGGGGGGATGAGGGTGTTGCTAGGTTAACTCCTGACTCTGAACTTGTGATGCTGCTTTTTTGGATATTACCTGGCTGGAAAAGGATCACCACAGGATGGTCCTGCAAAGCAGGGTGTGATGCAGTTTTCTTCTTTCTTTCAGGCATTGGGAGGTAGGAAATAAGAGAAGGGCTGACACTTGAGAAAGAGCAAACAGGACCTCTTGAGCAGTAGTTCTCAAACTTGGATGCACACTGACAGAATCTGAAAAGCTTTAAAAATACAATGATGCCTGGGTTTCCTTCCCAGAGATTCTGATTTGATTGGTCATGGATGTGGCCTGGACGCTGGGATTTTTCAGAGGTCCCTAGGTGATTTTTGTGTGTAGCCAAGAACAAAACTCACTAATCTAGAATAAAGAGTAAAGTGAATGAACACCTGTGGTAAAAGACAAGTTGAACTCTGTTAAAGTATCAAAGATTTAAGCAGCAAATAATGCCCAGTAAAGAAAGTGACTGGGGATGGGGTGAGAAGTTCCTGCAAAATGATGCAAGAAAAACGAAGATTGGTAATAAGTAACCCGAGCTGCATGGAAATGGAGCGGTTACACTACTGTAAGTCTTGAAGTATGTATTTTTAAAAGCTGCAATGATTGTTTACATATGTATTACTGTTTAATAAATTAGTGCATTTTTTTAAGAAAAAGCAATACTGAGTGCAACATTCCTTTGACACATTTAATCGTGTGTAGTAGATTGAAAAGCGTGCCCCCCTCCCCCCAAGATGTCCACGTCCTAAATCCCTGGAACCTATGAATATGCTATTTTACATGGCAAAAGGAACTTTTGCCCATGGGATTCAGTTGTGGATCTTAAAATAGGAAGATTATCCAGGATCATCTGGGTGGGTCAAATGTAATCACAAGGGTCTTTGTAAGAAGAAGGCAAGAGGGCTTCCCTGGTGGCGCAGTGGTTGAGAGTCCGCCTGCCGATGCAGGGGACATGGGTTCGTGCCCCGGTCCGGGAAGATCCCACATGCCGTGGAGCGGCTAGGCCCATGAGCCATGGCCGCTGAGCCTGCGCGTCCGGAACCTGTGCTCCACAACGGGAGAGGCCACAACCGTGAGAGGCCCGCGTACCGCCAAAAAAAAAAAAAAAAAAAGAAGGCAAGAGGGTCACAGTCAGAAAAAGGAGATGTGACAGTGGAAGCAGAGGTTGGGGGGATGCTTTTTGAAGATGGAGGAAGGACCATGAACCAAAGGAATGCTGGCAGCCTCTAAATGCTGAAAAAGACAAGGAAATGGGTTCTTTGCTGGAGCCTTCAGAAGGAGCACGGCGCTGACAACACCTTGAGTTGAGCCTTGTAAGTCTCATTTCAGACTCCCGACTTCCAAAAACGGGTAATGAGTTCATGCTGTTTTAAGCCGCTGAACTGGTGGTGATTTCTTACAACAGTAACAGGGGACGAATACCCCGTGTTCTAAGAAAGAGTAGCTCTTTAGAACACAAAGCTATGTCCCCACCCCCAAAAAGCATCCATTTACTTTGAAGTTATAACCAAACTGCAACCGTAGTGCTCAGGAGGAAATAGACAGTGGAGTGCTAGCTTAGCCAGGCAACCCTAGAGAATGCTGGCTAAAGTCCAAACACCCCAGTCATTGTAGAGGAGCCCAGGACTTATATTCAGGGCAGCTATTTAGGATAAAACGCACCTGGAGACAAAGGGAAACAAATTCCATTACAGTTAACTCACCAGCCATGCCAAATCTCCTGCAGGTATTCAGACCTTACTAGAAGAGCTCTACTAGAGGCTTACCAACTTGGCTGCACAGTGGAATAATCCCTAAGGAGCTTTTAAATATCCTGACGCCTAGGCCACACCCTAAACACATTAAATCTGAAACTCTGGGTGTGGGACCCGCAATCTCGGTTTTAACAAATCCTCGCTAGTAGGGGTTCTCAATATTAATGGACATACGAATCACCTCAGGATCCTGATAAAAAAAACCCGATGTTCTGTGCTTCTAACAAACACCCAGGTGATGCCAGTGACAATATCTCTGACTAGCAAGGTGACATAATGTCCTTTTTTTCTCTGTGAGACCTTCCTCAGTTAACTGGCAATCCAGGAAGAATTTAAATGGCAGGCTTAGAGTTGGCTGTATAAGAGTTGCTGGTGAAAAGGCACGTATTACTGTGCTTAGCTCTGCACTTATTTTGGTCTCTTCTGCTTATTGCCTAATGGTACAAACATTAGCTTGTAGCTACCAGCTAACCATTGCTGCTAAAAGGCAAGAAACTGCCAAGAATTTTTTTTTAATCTTATAATATGTAGGAGCATATAGCATTGAAGAATCTCCAAATTAATTCTTCTGTTGGTTCTCTATCCCTCAGTATATCAGTTTTATAAGTAAAACAAAACTCCTTAATTGTATGCCAAGTGGCAATACATAATACAGGAAATTAAAAGCTTATGCAAATATTGAAAGAATTGGGGAAGCTGCGGCCCGAGTTCCTGACATCAAGAATGATCAGATCTAAGGGAAAATGATGATGATCTTGGTTGCCTATGGAACCCATGTCTGTGACTCCCAGGAGTCTGTGAATTTCAGGAACCTCAGTAGAGCCTGCCCCTCAATATCAGCGCCTGCGGGAGCAAAGCGTTGCTGTGCCACTGTGGTCTGCTCTCTGCCCACGCGTCTCTTTGCAGTGGCAGCCAGGAACAGCGGCTTCTCCTTCTCATTCACCTTCTAGATCCCATAAGCACACCTCTCAATTGGCAAAATCTATCCGATGAAAGAGATCTGGGACACGCAGCCCCAGGTTTTTCCCTTGGGATACAGAGCAGAGGAGGCAGCTGTGACAGTGCCAGGTCAACAACAGCCTGCCTGCCACATTCTGCTCTGCAGTTCAATTCAGTGAAACGGTTTACTTAGATCCTACTTGGGACTAGACTCTGATACTGGAGTCAGACACACACAGGCAACCGTGCCAGACAGATGCAAAGTTCACTCCTGCTGCACTCAAGTTTAATTGCTTAAGAAGCTATCTATGTCAGAAGAATGCACCCGGCATTATTTAAGACGCCTGATCTCATTCAGATTTAGATCATCTGAGATCTCATGGAAAACCTTGTATTTTGTCAGTCCCTTTACTGCCATCCTCCTGTTTCTTCAGGAGTATAGGAAGGTGACTTCATCAAAAATATTGAAGCAGAAAACAAATAAAAAACATTTAGCCTCAGGCAAAGGCTTAGGTCCACAGCTTCTATCCAGAAGTTTGTCTTCTTGCTCATCATTAAACTCAGAGCCCCTGCAGGTACAGCGGGGCTCATAAACTGCAGGATAGCCTGTATGGGTTATTCTTTTACTCAATATGCATTTATTGAACACTGATGAAAATGACGGCTCTCACTGTTTAGGGTATTGCCTGTTACCTCAATAACTTACTTCGTAACTCACAAAACCTCGAGAATTGTCTTTAGACCCATTTTACTTTATCTTCTTAAACACTGAGCTATGACACTGCCACTTTATGACAGGCCCTGGGGTACAGGGCACAATTTCTGGGTGCTGGTGTACAAAGGAAACACATGATGTTCTCAGCCCTGAGCTTACAGACTAATTTCTTTAAAGTATCTGAATATTTTATTAGTATAATTTTTTCACGCATTCCCTTCAGACACGGTCGTGAGAAATGCTTTATTATCAGGCAATTGGGAAAGCCTGTAAGAGCTCCTTTGGTTTCAATAATTTTAAAAAATGAACTTGTAAGCTATAAATCATAGGCAGCAACTATATATTAAAATTATACAGACTGCTGATAGTTCTTTAAGAACTCCTAAGTAACTCTGTAGGCAAGCCTACGACCTACATTTGGGAAGTTACAGTGAGTGGATTGGTCATGAAGTTAGCATTAACACATGGAATTTGACTGCACAGAGTGACCAGTCTTGTCAAATATCCTTGAATGCTCTAGAAGTGTTAACAGGGTGCCTGTTACCCACTTATACATATTTAATGTATCAATCCTCTAGGAAGCAACCACTGTGTCTGATCCTATAACGCTCTATTATAGCTAAATCCTTGGATTATAAATTGAATTTCTCTGGATTCATCTGTAGTCATTTGGATTTGTCACCATTTGACTTGACTGAATCTTTTGGGGAAAGGTATATGGGACAGCTATTCCCATAGCACCTATTTTCATAGCTCCCACTATGAACCTGTACTAACCTAAGAGGTGGACGCTCTTGTGTTAATACAAGAGGTCGAGGGATTGTATTTTCATAAACAATGGCAGAACTTAGGTTCACTGACATTTTCCTAGGTTTTTTAATTTTTAGTCTTTGTTTCTTTTTGCTTTATTTTAAAAGCTTTGTCTTTGGAAAGCTAAAACTGTAAATTCAGAAGCAAGAAAAAAAATCACACAAATTTGATTTGTTCTCTCAATGTGTCTTCAAAAGTCTTTGCATATAGAGATCTTTTGATTGTGTGAATGCTGCCAGTTTAATGGGTATGCTGAAGTCTTACTCTGCTTCAGTCCTCTGCTACCTGCCAGGGAGGCACATACACTCTCCAGCACATAACAATATCCTACATTTGTTTTCATTTTTCACTCACATATACTATTTCATATGCTTGACATATACTCATCCAGGTAATGTAACCTAGGCTAGACTGTGATAACTCCAAAATCTATCATTTTAATAAAACAAAAACTTATTTCTTGTTCACCTTAAGTCTGATGCCCAATTAGTAGAAGCTCTCTTCCATCCAGTGACTCTGGGATCCAGTTCTGCTCAATCTGTGATGCCACTAAGAACCAAACCATCTACCCATGCACTTAGCCCAGACACTGAGAACTGAATCACACCTCACCATTAAATTACCATGACACTGATATTTCACTCTTATCACTAGCATTTCTTTATTCTTCCACTTCTGTCCTGGGAAAGCAAATGGTTTGATTGTTCATTACAGGAACTTCCCTAAATCCCATCAACTCTTCAGTGGAAAGTATCAACAGACCATGACCTAAGATTTTTTGACTCCTTTGCCTCAACATCCTTACCTTGCTGTTTTCATGAATTCTGGACTATTGAATTATTATTGTGAGGTGGTCTCTTTTATGGGAGTAAGCAATGAATTCAGCTTTACCTTATCAACAGTTATGTTGGTGATGGGTTTTTCAACAGAATCACCATAATACATTACTTCCATGCTGGGAAAAGGGAAGAATCAAGAAGGCAAACTGACTGTATACATGCTTCAGACTGGAAATGGTATATCATTTCCACTCACATTGTGTTTTACAGAATTCAGTCATATGGTAACAACTTTCCTGCAGAGGAACCTAGAAAATACCACATTCCTGGTGTCGCAGTGGTGTAGAGAGCACACAGCGTTGCTTCTGCCACAATGTGATAATAATATGATAATAAAAGCTAACATTTATATAGCACTCACAATGTGCCAGACACTAGTCCAACTCCTTTACATACTCCAATACACTGAATTCCCAAAATAACTCAGTGAGGTAGGTATTTTGTTATCCCCCATTTTTCAGAAGACTAAACAATACTACAGAGAGATTAAGTAACTTTCTAAATGTCAAACAGCCAGTAAGTGGTGTAGCCTCACAATTCCAAACAAGAAGGGACACAGATGAGTCTGGGCTTATAACCTTGAAGCTATGCTCCTAATAATCACAGAACAACAACAAACAAAAAACTCTTCATAGATTATACCAATAAGGGTATTTAATGTATCTTTCTACTCAAATTTTTATGTGAGCTGCATTGAATTTGCCTCTAAACAATTTTTGAGGGCACCAAGTTAAATTAGCATACATCTCTTCACTCTGTAACTTAGACCACTTTCATTTCATAAAGAAACTAATGGGGAGAGGGCAGACAGCAGAAGAAAAAAGAACTACAATCCTGCAGCCTGTGGAACAAAAACCACATTCACAGAAAGATAGACAAGATGAAAAGGCAGAGGGCTATGTACCAGATGAAGGAACAAGATTAAACCCTAGAAAAACAACTAAATGAAGTGGAGATAGGCAACCTTCCAGAAAAAGAATTCAGGATAATGATAGTGAAGATGATCCAGGACCTCGGAAAAAGAATGGAGGCAAAGATCGAGAAGATGCAAGAAATGTTTAACAAAGACCTAGAAGAATTAAAGAACAAACAAACCGAGATAAACAATACAATAACTGAAATGAAAACTACACTAGAAAGAATCAACAGCAGAATAACTGAGGCAGAAGAACGGATAAGTGACCTGGAAGACAGAGGAGTGGAATTCATTGCTGCGGAACAGAATAAAGCAAAAAGAATGAAAAGAAATAAAGACAGGCTAAGAGACCTCTGGGACAACATTAAATGCAATAAGATTTGCATTATAGGGGTCCCAGAAGGAAAAGAGAGAGAGAAAGGACCAGAGAAAATATTTGAAGAGATTATACTTGAACACTTCCCTAACATGGGAAAGGAAATAGCTACCCAAGTCCAGGAAGAGCAGCGAGTCCCATACAGGATAAACCCAAGGAAAAACACGCCAAGACACATAGTAATCAAAATGGCAAAAATTAAAGACAAAGAAAAATTATTGAAAGCAGCAAGGGAAAAACGACAAATAACATACAAGGGAACTCCCATCAGGTTAACAGCTGATTTCTTAGCAGAAACTCTACAAGCCAGAAGGGACTGGCACGATATACTTAAAGTGATGAAAGGGAAGAACCTACAACAAAGATTACTCTACCCGGCAATCTCTCATTCAGATTCGATGGAGAAATCAAAAGCTTTACAGACAAGCAAAGGCTAAGAGAATTCAGCACCACCAAACCAGCTCTACCACAAATGCTAAAGGAGCTTCTCTAAGTGGGAAACACAAGAGAAGAAAAGGACCTACAAAAACAAACCCAAAACAATTAAGAAAATGGTCATAGGAACATACATATTGATAATTACCTTAAACGTGAATGGATTAAATGCTCCAACCAAAAGACACAGGCTTGCTGAATGGATACAAAACAAGACCCATATATATGCTGTGTACAGGAGACCCACTTCAGACCTAGGGACACATACAGACTGAAGTGAGGGGATGGAAAAAGATATTCCATGCAAATGGAAATCAAAAGAAAGCTGCCATAGCAATAATCACACCAGATAAAATAGACTTTAAAATGAAGAATGTTACAAGAGACAAGAAAGGACACTACATAATGATCAAGGGATCAATCCAAGAAGAGGTTATAACAATTATAAATATATATGCACCCAACATAGGAGCACCTCAATACATAAGGCAACTGCTAACAGCTATAAAAGAGGAAATAGTAACACAATAAGACTGGGGGACTTTAACACCTCACTTACACCAACGGACAGATCATCCAAGATGAAAATAAATAGGGAAACAGAAGCTTTAAATGACACAATAGACCAGATAGATTTAATTGATATTTATAGGACATTCTATCCAAAAACAGCAGATTACACTTTCTTCTCAAGTGCACATGGAACATTCTCCAGTATAGATCACATCTTGGGTCACAAATCAAGCCTCAGTAAATTTAATAAAATTGAAATCATATCAAGCATCTTTTCTCACCACAACGCTATGAGATTAGAAATCAATTACAGGGGGAAAAACGTAAAAACCACAAACACATAGAGGCTAAACAATACGTTACTAAATAACCAAGAGATCACTGAAGAAATCAAAGAGGAAATCAAAAACTATCTAGCGACAAATGACAGTGAAAACACAACGATCCAAAACCTATGTGATGCAGCAAAAGCAGTTCTAAGAGGGAAGTTTATAGCTATACAAGCCAACCTCAAGAAACAAGAAAAATCTTAAATAAACAATCTAAACTTACACCTAAAGGAACTAGAGAAAGAAGAACAAACTAAACCCAAAGTTAGTAGAAGGAAAGAAATCATAAAGATCAGAGCAGAAATAAATGAAATAGAAACAAAGAAAACAATAGCAAAGGTCAATAAAACTAAAAGCTGGTTCTTTGAGAAGATAAACAAAATTGATAAACCATTAGTCAGACTCATCAAGAAAAAGAGGGAGAGGACTCAAATCAATAAAATTAGAAATGAAAAAGGAGAAGTTACAACAGACACTGCAGAAATACGAAGTATTCTAAGAGACTACCATAAGCAACTCTATGCCAATAAAATGGACAACCTGGAAGAAATAGACAAATTCTTAGAAAGGTATAACCTTCCAAGACTTAACCAGGAACAAACAGAAAATATGAACAGACCAATCGCAAGTAATGAAATTGAAACTGTGATTAAAAATCTTCCAACAAACAAAAGTCCAGGACCAGATGGCTTCACAGATGAATTGTCAAACATTTAGAGAAGAGCTAACACCCATTCTTCTCAAACTCTTCCAAAAAATTGCAGAGGAAGGAACACTCCCAAACTCTTTCTCTGAGGCCACCATCACCCTGATACCAAAACCAGACAGAGATACTACAAAAAAAGAAAATTACAGACCAATATCACTGATGAATATAAATGCAAAATTCCTCAACAAAATACTAGCAAACAGAATCCAACAGCACAGTAAATGGGTCATACACCATGACCAAGTGGGATTTATCCCAGGGATGCAAGGATTCTTCAATATATGCAAATCAATCAATGTGATACACCATATTAACAAATTGAAGAATAAAAACCATATGATCCTCTCATAGATGCAGAAAAAGCTTTTGACAAAATTCAACACCGATTTATGATGAAAACTCTCCAGAAAGTGGGCATAGAGGGAACCTACCTCAACATAATAAAGGCCATATACGACCAACCCACAGCAAACATCATTCTCAATGGTGAAAAACTGAAAGCATTTCCTCTAAGATCAGGAACGAGACAAGGATGATAATAGTCCAATCTCACCACTATTATTCAATATAGTTTTGGAAGTCCTAGCCATGGCAATCAGAGAAGAAAAAGAAATAAAAGGAATACAAATTGGAAAAGAAGAAGTAAAACTGTCATTGTTTGCAGATGACATGATACCATACATAGAGAATCCTAAAGATGCCACCAGAAAACTACTAGAGCTAATCAATGAATTTGGTAAAGTTGCAGGATACAAAATTAATGCACATAAATCTCTTGCATTCCTATACACTAATGATGAAAAATCTGAAAGAGAAATTAAGGAAACACTCCCAGTTACCACTGCAACAAAAAGAATAAAATACCTAGGAATAAACCTACCTAGGGAGACAAAAGACCTGTATGCAGAAAACTATAAGACACTGATAAAAGAAATTTAAGATGATACCAAGAGATGGAGAGATATACCATGTTCTTGGATTGGAAGAATCAATATTGTGAAAATGCCTATACTACCCAAAGCAATCTACAGATTCAATGCAATCCCTATCAAATTACCAGGGGCATTTTTTACAGAACTAAAACAAAAAATCCTAAAATTTGTATGGAAACACAAAAGACCCCGAATAGCCAAAGCAATCTTGAGGGAAAAAAACGGAGCTGGAGGAATCAGACTCCCTGACTTCAGACAATACTACAAAGCTACAGTAATGAAGACAATATGGTACTGGAACAAAAACAGAAACATAGATCAGTGGAACAAGATAGAAAGCCCAGAGACAAACCCACATGCCTATGGTCAACTACTCTATGACAAAGGAAGCGAGGATATACAATGGAGAAAAGACGGTCTCTTCAATAAGTGGTGATGGGAAAACTGGACAGCTACATGTAAAAGAAGGAAATTAGAACACTCCCTAACACCATACACAAAAATAAACTCAAAATGGATTTGAGACCTAAATGTAAGACCGGACACTATAAAACTCTTAGAGGAAAACATAGGAAGAACACTCTTTGACATAAATCACAGCAAGATCTTTTTTGATCCACCTCCTAGAATAATGGAAATAAAAACAAAAATAAACAAACGGGACCTAATGAAACTTCAATACTTCTGCACATCAAAGGAAACCATAAACAAGATGAAAAGACAACCCTCAGAATGGGAGAAAACATTTGCAAACAAATCAACAGACAAAGGATTAATCTCCAAAATATATAAACAGCTCATGCAGCTCAATACTAAAAAAACAAACAACCCAATCCAAAAATGGGCAGAAAACCTAAATAGACATTTCTCCAGAGACATACAGATGGCCAAGAAGCACATGAAAAGCTGCTCAACATCACTAATCATTAGAGAAATGCAAATCAAAACTACAATGAGATATCACCTCACACCAGTTAGAATGGGCATCATCAGAAAATCTACAAACAGCAAATGCTGGAGAGAGTGTGGAGAAAAGAGAATCCTCTTGCACTGTTGGTGGGAATGTAACTTGATACAGCCACTATGGAGAACAGTATGGAGGTTCCTTAAAAAACTAAAAATAGAATTACCATATGACCCAGCAATCCCACTCCTGGCCATATACCCAGAGAAAACCATAATTCAAAGACACATGCACCCCAATGTTCATTGCAGCACTATTTACAATAGCCAGGTCATGGAAGCAACCTAAATGCCCATCGACAGACGAATGGATAAAGAAGATGTGGTACATATATACAATGGAATATTACCCAGCCATAAAAACTAACGAAATTGGGTTATTTGTTGAGACGTGGATGGATCTAGAGAGTGTCATACAGAGTGAAGTAAGTCAGAAAGAGAAAAAGAAATATCATATATTAACGCATATATGTGAAAGCTAGAAAAATGGTACAGATGAACCGGTTTGCAGGGCAGAAATAAAGACCCAGAGGTAGAGAGCAAACATATGGACACCAAGGGGGAAACTGGTGGGGGGGCGGGGGGGGTTGTGATGGATTGGGAGATTGGGATTGACATGTATACACTGATGTGTATAAAATTGATGACTAATAAGAACCTGCTGTATAAAAATAAATAAATAATAAAAATTTTAAAAAAGAAACTAATGGGGCTATCCTTTAGTGTTTCTCAGAGTATCCAGCTCGTTGCTGACACTGGGCAAATGTTAACTAACAATAACTCTGAAATAATTAACTATCATTATTCTATTTATACATGCAATAATGAAAGCGTAGTTTCCTTTCAGCCAGTAGAACTTGAGCCACCATATGAAAGATACTTAAACAGCTTTTCCTTGAGATAAATGTGAATATCCTATCTTTTAGGAAGTCCTTCAAATGTATTAGAAGTTTAATTATTTTAGTTAAAAGTCTCAAGGAAAAAAAATACCAGCCACGGGACTGTTATTAATTTTCTCCCTAGTAAAGGATTCCAGAATTTAGTATTTCAAGGGGATTCCTGTGACATCAACTGAGAAGCTCTTGTGACTGAAGTTTATAACACAGCCTCCGTGCAGTGAGAACATTTTAATTTTCCCCAAGTGACTGGGAACCCAAGGGGAAAAATACAATCAGATATGTAGAGCCACTCGAGAGCATCTTTGGACTTAGCAGACTTAATGTGTCTCTGTGATGAGTCTGCCTGTTAGTCCATTCAAGACAAGTTGTCCTAGAGTTAAAGCTTAAGATGTATTAAAAATGAAAGCACCATAGAGGATTTATTGGAAAAATATATTGCATTTAATTAAGGATTCCTGGTTATCTAAGCCTCCCACTCACAAAATAAAAGTGGTTTTTGGAAGCTACAACAGCCCAGTTAATAACTGAGCTGTAGTTGGAAAAGTAAATGAAGTCCAAATGCTATTTGAAAAGAAGAGAGGATTAAGCCTTTGGTTGTTGAGTATGTATGCTTGAGACATTTGCTATTCCAAAGAAGGGAAGTTAGGTGAACAACACAGGTGGTATCAATACAAATGGCAAACTAGTGATCAAGATGGGATGGGAGAAGCTGAAGAGAGCTTTTGCCCCTTGGGTCTATTTTTTTTCTAATAGTTCTTAGAGGCAGATACAGAAACCCAGATTGGATAAACTACAGCAGTGTATAAGGTTTACTCACAGCAAATCTCAGAGCTTTCTAAAACATGGGCATTCTGCATCATATTTGGAGGCAAGGATACCAGCTTTGCAATGAAGTTTGTAACTGAACTCAGAAATGAGATTTAATGAATAAGCACTTTCATCTTTAGTTTCCTCTTTTGTTCATTTTAAAAATATGTTCTGATTTTCATGGTCCACAGACAATCCACCATATCACTCACCATTTGGCAGTATTTTTTTTCCTTGGCTATTGGTGTTAACTTCATGGCCAATCAATGTTTGTATAAATTTTCTATAAGAACAGGAAAACTGTATTTGTTTTCTTCTCAAAAGCAAAATGGCAGACATTCATCCCAGGGCAAGTAAGAGGTTTTCACAATGCTGAACTTTCACAGTATGAAACAAGAAAGAACATAGATGATGTCTGCACCTCTGTTTGTCTTTTTCATTCACTCCTCTTAGCTATTTCCTTTGGTTGAGCTCCCACAGCATGACAGAGGCTAGTATCCCACATTTCCCTGACATTGGAATATTGTGACAATGGGCCATAATAACCAAACTGACTGAAGCCTTAAATCAGGTCTGATTTTTCAGTCTGTAAAGTAACAAAAAAAACCAGATGCAGGGGCTTCCCTGGTGGTGCAGTGGTTGAGAGTCTGCCTGCCAATGCAGGGGACGTGGGTTCGTGCCCCGGTCTGGGAAGATCCCACACGCCATGGAGTGGCTGGGCCTGTGAGCCATGGCCACTGAGGCTGCGCGTCCGGAGCCTGTGCTCCGCAACGGGAGAGGCCACAACAGTGAGAGGCCCGTGTACCGCAAAAAACAAAACAAAACAAAACAAAAAACAAAAAACAGATGCAGAAATCAAACCACCTCTATCAGAAAGAAAGGTCTAAACACAAAAAGAATTTATTCTGATAATGAAATTTCTTTTTTGATGCACTCTCATTGGGTGGTTATAATAGATGTGTCACTTCTCAAACTTTAATGTGCATCAGAATCACCAGGAGGGCTTGTTAAGTCATAGATTGCTCTGTTCCAGCCCTAGAATATCTGATTCAGTAGATCTGGGATAGGTCTTGAGAATTTGCATTTCTAACATGTTTCAAGGTGATGCTAATGTTGCTTGCTGGGTACTTAACTCTAAGAACCACTACTCTAGTATCAATATTCTAGTGCTCCAAATCCCTTCTTCAAGGCCAATGCACCCATCCCCCACCCCCAAGTGGTACTATTGGCTACTGACCACGCACAGTTGCTATGTTCGTTGGAAACTGCTCTCAGCCTCTTCCAATTTTTTGACCCCTCCAAGAACTTGGTATGCCAGTAACCTGGCATGAAGAAAACTACTTGCTGAAGGAGGGAAACAAAGGCTTTCCCAACTTGCCTCAATTTGAGATCATCTAAAGGGTAATCCCAGTTACAGAGCTCATCATGGGATCAGCTGAGGTCTCAGCTTCAATTGCACTAGGGTCCAGTTTTCCCCCCTGCTTATTCCCACATTATTCATTTCCTTACAGGTATGTCTCCCAAGACCACTCCTCCATAAACTTTTGCACAAAACTCTCCATCTCAGAATCTGTTTCAGTGGAATCCATCACAAGACAGCATCAAGTAATATTTTGCACCAAAATTATCTGAATTGTTGCTCTAAACATAGTCCAATTACCCCGACAGTCACATTGACCCCTATGCTTTCCTCTATTATTAACAATGAGGTCTTCCACCGTCTGGTCTGAGAAACATGTTATTCAACCCTGTTTACTCTGCTTTGTCTTATCTGGTTCTGTTCTATACCCCAGAACTCTTCTTATGCATCAAGAACAAGACTTGTTCCATATAAAAATGAAACATGCTGGAGAATTTATACTATTTAAAGGCACAGCTTTGTCTGCTCAAACTAGTCTTCCTGTTTATGATAATTTGATGGTTAGGAAGCATTATGGCCTGACATTTTCTACTTGGTTAACATGGTTCAAAACTACTTGTTGACAAAAATGTTGAAAATACTATTTGAAGGCACAAAACCCCTATTAGTCCTCTGCTGATCTTCCTGTTTATCCTTACATCATAAAATGTATTTTACAATAACTAAGTATTTTATGTGTGGGAATAAATATGATGATGAGAAGAGCAAGATACGGTTATAGGAAAAAGATGATACAATTTTATTTCAATAAAACACTATATAAAAATACAGACACTCTATTAGGCATCACAAGTTTTCCTGGTTTACTTCATTTCAAGCTATTTTAGTTTTGCCTCACGTATAACTCAGATTAACTGTAAACATACTGTTCCTAGATGAAATGGAAAATGAAAAAATACCCAAGTCTCTTTGAATCTGGTTAGAATAGGCAATAATTTAACTACTGATTCTCTTAATGAGTAAATGGCAGGATGAAACTCCCCTTCTCCACAACTTGAGTTTAGAGTTATGATCCAAGTTCTCTTTGGCATAGTGGGAACTTCCTGGTTGGCCAAGAGAATACATGAAGTGTTAGAAACTGCCTTCATATGCTTGTGAAACTTCCAAAAGAGACATTTTCCTATCCAAAGACATAGCAAGAAGCAGAGAATTTCTTCTGAGAAGAAAAGAAATTGATAGAAGCCGTATCTGAGAAAGAAAAGTCGAAAAGCAGAGAGGTAGAAAACAAGAGCATCAGCGAGCAGGGACATGGGGTCAAGTTCCCTTGGCTCATCCCCTTTTCTTTCGTGAGACCTTGTATTAACTAACTTCTGCGCAACTGGTGTCCGTTATGAACTAAATGTCAGCAATTCACAAGATTCTGCTGTATTGGGATGTAGAACTCTCTCCACTCATCACATGTCGGAGTGAAAGTGCTTTGTCAAATGGACATACCAGGAGGGAGAAACATCAAGGACACAGTAGGGTTTCAGAAGTGATTCTGGATGTCATTTCAGCCAAGTGAAGTGCTTTCTTTCCTACCTTCTGGCAGCCCTACATCACTGCATGCCCTTTGCCCTGATCATATATTTTACAATAGCTAGCACTCCATGGCAAGGCTCCATCAATGTAAACGGAAGCAAGGAAGATGCTCTTTATGATTCAGATGGTACAATTCACAGGAGGCAAACACTGGGCAAGGTACTGCCTGATAAGCCATGAAGACTGTCCCATTGCTGGCACTGGCAGAATATGGGGAGGCAGCCGAGGCTAGTGTGATTCAGAACAGATGACTACTGTCATCAGAAGTTTGAGATGTATGACTCTGAGAATTGAGTCTCTCTCACTCTTCATGCCAGTCCGAGAGGTAAAGCACTTGTGACTAACAGAGAGCCATTGAAACTGAGAGCAGGTATCATGTCTCAAATAAAGAGATGATATGGTCTTAGTGGATATACCTATCGAAGGTCAAGTCATCTTAAAACTGAATACAATACTTCACAGGTTACTTCAACATGCAGCAGACATTTGTTGAGAATCAATTGTCCATTAGAACTTTTAGAATAGAGAAAGTAAGACACAGGATCTGATTTCAGAGGCTTATAACTCAGTAGGGCATATAAGACAAGAACAAAATAATCTTATCACATGGAAGAAATGGATGAGAAAATTACCAGAGTAAAGACATTAAAATGAGGGTGAAACCATGCCAAGAAAAGAACAGTTAACATCTTCTAAGCAGTGCGTGAAATCCAGTACTGATCAGTTACAGGCTATCCATGCATTCACGCAGTCAACACACATTCGGTGAGCATTCAGTATGTACAGGACACTGTGCTAGGTCTGGGGATACAATGACAGAGTAAAGTGAAATGTACTGGAATTAGTGTTTGCTCCCATCTGAGCAAAGTTTAACCTCAACAGTTTGCTGAAATTGTGATATATCGCCCCTGAATAATATAGCATACTAAGATGGAATGGGCTATCCTGGAAATATTTCTTAGAAATTTTTAAAAACTTCCTGGGCCGCAGGTAAATTTTAGTAGATATCCATAATCTATACTTCTTGCCTAAATAGGTCATAAATATATAAAGTGATATCTTCCCCTTTCTGCTGGTCGGAAACCAATAGCAATAACAGATATCATTTTTATTCAGTCTTTGTGCCACATTCCATACTAGATAACAATCTCTTTTAATTTTCCCAGAAACTCTTTGTGGTCAGGATCATTGCCGGCATTCTCTATCTAAACTTGAGACCCAAGGAAGTTAAATCATTTGAAAAAATTCATATGGTTAGAAAGATAAAGTGAGATGCAAACTTAGGTCTGTCTAGTTCTTTGGTGAGCTGATGCCCACACCCCCATAGTATTAACATTGTTGCTACCACAGTCCTTCTTTCAGATGCTTCATCTGGGATTTGTTGAATTTTATTCCTCTGAACTCAATTCCCACACAACAACTACTGACTGAGCCCACTGTTTTTGCCTACCAATTATTCTCTTTCCTACCTGTGAGTTTTAGGTATAAAGAGTGGGAACCTTAGCTGCAAGGATGATATTCAAAATACTTAATACATACTATGGCTCAACCCTTGGTTAACCAGAATGCCTGACCTCTGAAAAGACACTAATAATACATAACCAGTGTTGTCATACTGTGTGGACACCAGCGGAATAGCAACTGCACCTGGCATACACCTGGCATTTCCATTTAGGCGAAATCTTACATAGACAGCCCATTTCGTTTAATTCATGGAACTATTATGAGCTATTATGGACCTCCGACCCTCCTACTGCACACCTCTGACTACATCTTTATCTTTTACCTTATCTTTAATGTATGGAGATGTTTTATTGATATTTTGGGGGAGAGGATATAGTACATTTATCTTTACATGGGTACCCTACCTATGGGTATGCATTCATTGCTCCAGAGTTACAAAAAATAGCCAAACTGCGAAAAACAAAAAACATAAAACAAAAAAAACCCAGCCTGGACAAAGAGTTCACTAAACTGCAAGAAACAATGGATGCCCAACTTTTAAAACAAAGTCTCAGGTTTGAGACTATACACTGTATTACAAAGCAGCTGGGTGACAACTTTTTCCATGCTTTAGTTTGTTCATCATGACAAAGGGAACTTATTCATAATATTGTTAGGAACTGAAATCAGCAAGAGGAAACTTGGATTAAAAAAATTATATATTTTAAGTACTGTGTGTCAGCCTCTGTACTAAGAACTTCTTCAAACCTTACAACAGCCCCATTGCATCCACTTCTCAGATGTGGAAACTGAGGCACTGGGAGATAGCAGAACCCGGATTTAAGACCAAGGAGCTCTACTCTACAGTCCATATTCTTTACCATGATGTTTTACTGCTTTCCATCATACAGAGGCCAAGAACTCATAAGATATGTGGTTTCGAAATGGAAACTCTGGTCAAAATTCTTTTGGGCCTCCATTACAACAAGAAAACAAAACAAAACAAAACCTCGGACCTTAAATAAAGATTCTTTAACGTTTAACCCTGGCCAGACTCATCTATGGCCAATCCCCTTCCTTGCTTTTTATTTTCCACCTATTTCAAATAAGCCATGTCTTCTTGTGCCCAAATTTCATTGTACGTATGTTTCCCTCTTCCTGGATTGCCCTCACCTGTCTTATTTCCAGATCTTACTCTAATAGTTATCTCCTATGCCATCTCCTCCCCAAAGCTCTCCTGACTGCCTCCGAAGGCAAATTTGGGGGGTTCCTTCCTCCTTATTTCAACCATACCTTGTATACTCTTGCCTGCATTTAGTATTGGCCATGCTATACATTTATGTTCCATGTATACGACTGCCTTTCCAGTATACTCTGTCCTCCTGGAGGGAAAGGACTACCTCTGTCTTTATACCTTGAACATAGCAGATAACCAGTAAGGATTTATAGAAAAAGTGACTGAATGAGCAATTAATTAATTATATCAGTAGGCAGTCTTTCTGTCAGTAGTAATAGAAAACCCAACTCAAAGTAGTTTAAGTAATAAAAGAAATATTTCAGCTTATATTAAACAAAATACAGCAGAAGAATGGTCTTTGGTTTCACCCAGGAGCTTGTTGCTATGAACAGTTCTTTCCAGCTCCCTTTCTTCCTGTGAGCTCACCCTGAGGCTCAGCTTCCCAGATAGTCACAGCACAGAGCTGCACACAGGCTTTCCCGTACCCAGAAAATAAAAAATAGGACCCTTCCTCAACTCATGGAATACCTGCCACTTCACCCTGATGGGAACGACCTAGATTCCCGAGGACAAAGAAAATGCCTTGACTTGGTTAACTGAAGCCTGGTTAAGCATCCATTCCTAACCTGGGCATTGTAGCAAGAGGCGTAAGATGAGCTGATGCACTTAAGGCCCACCACCAGAACTGGAGGTGGGTCCATTCTAACTTCAACTCTATAGTTACTAAATAATAAAGATGGTGTGGAGTGGATGTGGGGGGCTAAGTCCCTGACATGTATGATGTGCGAATGGATTTTTCCATGCAGAACAATCGCATATGCCCATTTTTAGTAGATAACAGCACAATATTCTTCTGCAATCATTTCAAAATTGTCTATGAGACAAGCCACCTTCTGATGCCAAGGTCTGATTTCTTACCATAAGGCCACCAGCTCCTCTGCAGCTCAGTAAGCTACAGCAAGCCTCTGTTGTCTCCACTTCATTGATGAGTAACCTCAAACCAGCAGCCTTAGCAGCTGATCCAAGGATTCATCCCCAGATCAGAAGAGATCAAAGTTTCCCAGGGAATGTCTGGGACAGAAAGGAAGTTGTTATTAGCTGAATGACTCACATGCTGAATCACAAAACAAGAACCATTTGGGGAAAGGTCTGTAACTGCAGAGTGTGTTTCCAGTTAAACAGATACCCTCGGGCCCTTTTGGGAAGAAGCCAACACTGGCCAACATGATCATAGCAGCAACCCCAATGTCTGGATGATAGCGGCTCACAATCTAGGGACCCCTTCAGTCATCTTAGTGTTATGTCCTTGAAGCTCCCAGGGATATGCCCTCCGGGAAATCTCAGATGGAGATGGGAATTTCCCATGTGCCAGGAACCCAAGTTGTCAATGAAAGTTTCAAGGAAAGTCCAACAATTCTCTGCAAGAATGGCCTTTGGAGCCCACCTCCCAGAAATGGGACAAGAATGGCCTTTGGAGCCCCCCTCCCAGAAATGCGACAGCTGATTATTTCATTTCCTTTCTCCTTCTTAATAATTTACAAATGAATTTTTACCACCCTAAAAATGGATATTTATTTGCTATTATTTAAATATTCTAATGTTGAAAGTGATAAAAGAAATGTTAGCTCAGTGAAAGATAAAACTTGGGAGATGAAGCTAAAATGAAAGACTGAATGTTGAACTTTTTTTAAATTTTTTATTCAGGTTTGGTATTCTATGATGCAGTGAGTGTTCATCATTTTTCCATTTTAAACATATCCATTTTAAACGTATCCCCCAAGAATCCTCAAAGTGCCCCACCCATTTTATTATTCCACCCATCAATCCCTCCATCTATGTTTTCATTTGCTGAGCACAAATTTATTGAAGGTCTTTCATGTGCCACACACAGACATATCCACAATGGGTACTTCTGTGAACCAGCTGACTTGGTTCCTGACCTCAAGGAACCAGGTCCAAAGCCCTGTTTGTCCTCCCAGTCATTCTGTGAGGGAACGCTTCCTTTATTTAACATGAGAAGGGGGACTGGTGGAAAGGAGGGCCCTAATTGTGAGTTAGGAACCTGTGTTACTGCCATAGCAACTTTAGTTTCCCCTCGGATCCAGTCCAGTTCTCAGGGGGTAAGAGATCCCTTGACTGTAAGCATCTCAAGCACAGGGTCACCTCTACTAATACTTATACCCAGGAGAGCGCCTAACACCTAGTAGGTACCCAGTAAATGATGAGCACAACTGTGGGAAGACAGAGATAATAACTTGCTAGGTAACTTGCTTCTGGTAATACAGCCCCGTTCTCTGCTGGTTTACCTCCCTGGCTAGCGGTCTTCCGGATGGCCTAGAGCTATTTCCTACAAAGGGGACTGTCCTGACACATGCTCAGTTATGGCGCAGGCATTCCTATTGTTAGCCTAACAGACTCCATTTAAAGGAATATCTTTTAGGAAGTCAATTTATTTGAAATATAATCTAGTCACCTCAAACATCTACCTTTGAGAACCAAAGAATAAATCGGATGCCTTTCTTCCAGTTCTTCTTTGCCCCAGATTAAATTGGCTGTCTCCATGCTTAATCACCCTGAGCATCTACTAGCCTGATACAGACAGACTCGGGAGTTGTCCACATTTGAAGATTCAGCTGCACTTGGAAGGGGGAGCAAGCTAGGGAAAAGAGGGAGGGAAAAAAGAGGTATTTTTTTTTCTCTCCATAGAGCAGGGACCTTTACAATGCACCACAGTGTGTGAACAGAGCTGCGTGCTGTGATACCATTTAGCAATAATGGATGGCTTGTGCCGCCACAAGCCAAGACTTAACAGCCCAGTGAACAACATCAGGCTGCAGAAGGAGTGCTCTAAGACGGCCATGCACTAAAAAAAAGATGAAAAATAAAATTGTCTATGGCATTGTCGACATATTTACCCCTTTTTTAGGGATTCCCATGGCAACGAAAACCTCTGACCCTCTCTAGGAGGTGGGAAATAATCTGCACTGTTGAGATGAGCTGCTTGCCTAAGGAACTGAAGCCTATCTGTGTGCTACCTCCCCCTCTAGTGACCATTTGGTGAATAGCAGGGCTTTTCATAGTTTTCTTTGGCATCAAGTCTCACCACCATATGTCATGGCTCTTAACTCTAAAAGCATAATATTGTTATATTAAATTAGCATGACATATTTTTGAGGAGACTTCTAAAACTTCATTGTTTTGAGTCGTTTAATTCTTGTTTTCCAAGGTTTTGTTTTGTTTCCGTATTTTAAACTAAATCTAGGAAATAGCCCAGTTGCTGGCTTTAGCCAAACTTTCCCTCATGACCTTACTTCTACACCCCATGTTTGGGAAACCAGATAAAAAAGAGGAACAACGGACATGGAAGGAGTGGTTACAGTCTCTGAGGCCACTGTACTTTCTTTTTTGGTAGAGGGGCTGGTGTATAGTTACAATCTTAGAGGTGCCTTGGGCATACTATTATTTCTCTGCCCCGTCCTCCACAACCTCCCTCTCTCCTGTCACCTATGACAATGTTCATGCTAAGAACTCATATCTAGATCACCCAGAAGCTCAATATGCTTCAGGGGCAGAAATCTCCACCCAAAATGTGCACACTGAAAGAGCACAGGCGAGTTAAAACGATCTCAATAGATAGCCTCAAACTCAATAGCCTTGCAGATTCCATGGGAAGGCCCTACCCTTTCAAGAATTCACAACTCAAGTCTCACGCCCTCATTTTCTCCCTCCTCTGAAATTTTATAGCCCTTCCTTTTTATTCTTTCTCCTTCTTTGAGTATCATGAACTGCATTTTACTATTAATATTCTTTCTACGTGAATTTGTCAAGTGTTTTCAACTCTATATGAGTTCCTTGGGAAAAAAGACCTTGTTTTGAATGGCCGAATTCTTCATTTAGTTTTCATTGTCCAGTTGACTGGATTTTTTTCACACACAACTTGATAAGGTAATAATTGCAAAGATATTATCCAATGAGAAATCCATGTTCCAGTATTGATTCAGATTCCTGGAGGATCAATCCAGCAAGGCATAATACCCTGAGACACTCAGGAGATTAAGCAAAAAAAGAGGAGAAGACAACTGCATCTTTATTGTACTGTCTGTGTCTAGATAGATTAAGAAAGAAACCACTGCGTCATAGATTCCTACTATACCCCTGTGTCGTAGATGTAATTTTTGCTTTACAGCTTGGAAAGCTGAGTCTCAAAAAGTAAAGTAACAAGTTGGATTTCACAATGTTACCAACCAATGCTAACAGATTTCAAATTGTATCTATTGTATCTCCTTGACTTCAAAAGAGGAATTCTCAAACTTCCACTGAAGAGAAGCTACTTTTAATATTTCTGGTCTTTTGGATCCTTGGGGAAGAAACAAGGGTTCTCAGAGAGCAAGTTGCTTATGTTTGAGAAGGGATAATGGTTGCCATGCTTCCCTCTCTAGTGGAAATCAACCCTAAAACGAGGCATAGGCGAGAGGAAGCAGCAGCTCTCTAGGCAAGGTTTGAAGATCAACTGATATTTCCAGGTCCACGTATTGTGGACTTTCAATCAAGAACAGAGTTTCCATTATGTTTCCCGAAACACTGGTATCATGAGCTTTCCCTTTAAAAAAAGAAACCAGGATCAAAAATATTTAAGTCCTGCATGTGAAAATTCAGAATGGGCTCTGAGAAGTTCCATAATTTAATAATCAAGAGGAAAAAAACTATCTCACTTTGCTAAACCTTTTATTTTCCAAGCACAAATAATCATAGCTCCTGTGTATTTGTTATAACCTACCAAACTATATTTATGAAACTAAATTTGGTAACACTTATCTTGAGGCATATACATGAAAGTTCAAGGCAAGAAAGGAACAGCTTAAGAATCTAGACTTGGAAGCTGTGGACCAGACAATAAGGAAATGATATGAAGGAAATTAGATGTAATAACCACCATAGAATTGGATATATTTAAATCAGTCGTATAAGAATCCTGTTTTGCTTTATAAAGTATAATGAGGAAAAGGTAGGCATTAAAGAATCAGTTGGTTTTGTTGACTACATTTTGTCATTTAATTTTAAGTGAGAGAAGCATTTTTGTTCTATTTGTTGTCAAAGTACTTTCAAAAAATTCAGCTTTGGTAATCGCCTCCATACCCAGATTCAGAACAGTTTCCATCATGGGACCATTCTTGTTTCTCCATCTTTCTCCTTCCTCCTCCTCTTCTTCATGTTCTCCCCACTCCCACCCCCAATTACACAACTTCGGTCTGTTTTATATCTAGAATGGACTTAATTTTTCTCAATACTCATTTTTTTTTTAAATTTCACTATTCTTTTCCATTCTATCTATGTTTTTCAGTGTCTTTTTTATTTCCTTCAAGAAACCCTATTTTGACAGTGGTGGCAATTTTGACATAAGTTTTGTGAGATGAAAAAAAGACTTGAATTCTCTCTCCTATAATTTCTAGATAGAAGACCTTGAGCAAGTGGCTTAACATCTTTTAGTTTCAGTTCCCTTATCTGTTAAATGGGCTTCAAAAATGCCTGCTTTATCAGTGAACTTTTTAGAATACATTATATACATTTTAATATTCTTCTTATATGTTATAAAATGTAAAGTTCCAAGCATGGTACCTGGCACACAGTAAGTGCCTAGTACGTATTAATTGTCTCCTAAGAACATAGGAACATATTAATTGTCTCCTAAGAACATAGGAAGATTGTTTGGCGTACTACATTCTTTTGCTATTTGTTTATAACCCCTCACTCAAGGATGTTTAAAAAAACGGAAGCTCTATCTGATGATACAGAGGACTTCATGGAACCCAACAAGAAGTATGGCTAGACTAAATGTAAATAAAAAGTTAGTCATCAGGCAGCTACTCTTTCTGTTTCTGCATCTCACAGTTTTAGCTCAGATGACCAGCAGAAAAAGTTACATAAAGTACTCAGGCCTGTAGTTTAGTTCTCTTATTTGAAATCTACCAAGGTTCACCAAGACATAAGCCTGGGTCATTATCTATATAAAATGCCATCACTTTCCCCCAGTCTACCATATAAGCCAATAAACTAGGGAAATGATTTTGGTGGCTTTTCTGGGAGATTTCAGTCTAAAAATGGAGGGAAAATTTGTGGACTATACAAAACATCTCTTTTGGCAGGGGCAAAAGGTTAATTCCAAAGAAGAATACAATATTTCATATCATCTTTTATTCTTCAAGAAAAGTTAAGTCTCTCTCCACTCTTTTCAAACACTCTGGGGATTTTTTGCTTACATGGGGATTGCCAGTATTTAGAGATCTGACAGGGCATCTATGTAACAGAAATAAGCATCATGAAATCTGGCGACACGGGACTCTTGTCTGTCACTAATGAAGGTTATCGGGTTGAAGAATATAAGCAGGGTAATCAGAAGAGAAGCACAGTATAAGATGACTTGATTACTATCAATCAATAAACCTTCTTTCCTCCTTAACCTCTTCAACCCGTGACCCCCCCATGATGCTTTCTTGTCATGGTCCAGAAAGCATATTTAACAAGGACATGGAAGCAGTGATCCAGTTAACTTAACCAAAGTCCCCCTATTCTTACATTTTAATCCTTGCTCAGCCATTCAATTTCCAGGTGACCTCTGGCATTTTTGGAAAGGGGATTATAGTGCTGAAGTATTAAAGAACTGCTAATGCCTCTTTTAAAAGAACTTTGAAACTATAGAGGAAGATAAGTACTTGGCTGTAATAGGCTTGAGCCTTATTTTTCTTCCACAAATTGACATTTACTAACAACCTGGATTAAGTCTATAATTAGAGAAATGTAAAAATATTATGTCAGCTTTTGTTTCACCTGTTCACCTACTAATTCAGCATTTATTGAACATCTACTATATGTGAAGGTGGTATCTTAAGCTTTGGTGATAAAAAAGATTTACAGTAACCAGCTGTCAAGTTACTCAGGGTCTGTGAAAAGCTTCAGGCAATAAACAAATGACTGCAATTTAATATGATAGGAGAGCATATAGGTAAAACTCCCAAGGTCAGAATACATAGAAAGGATATGAGACAAAGGAGGACAAAGACAGTATCTGGAAGAAAAACCAAGAGTTGGAGAACAAATAAGAATTTGCCAGAAAAAAAGGTGTTGGGATCAAAGCAGTGGGTGGAGCATGGGATAACTTTGAGTCTTCCGGAGGAAGAAGAGTGCATTTGAAAAACTGCCGTGGAAGAAGGTAGGGAAGAAATCCCGGGTGTACTTGGGAAGAGTGGCAGATTGTGAATGAATAGAAAGGCAGGCAGGGGAGAGATCACAAAGGGCCTTGTAAATAATGTTTTGGAGAGTGAACAAAGGCTCAGAGGCCAGTTAGAAAAAAGGAGTCAGTGTGGAGAGGATGTGTAATGGAAAAACCTCAGTCTCCCATTTGCTATATGCGGATAAATCCAGCTCTCCTCTACTACGTCATCCTTTCCTGTGAGTCTCCTTTGCTACTTCCCCCTGGTCACCAAATTCATGGAGGTTTCCCCCCGCCACCCGCCCCGCACCGCCAAGCAATTCTCAGATACCAGCAGGGTGTCCAAGAATTCAACTCCATTCTGGCACCACCTACCGGGAAAACAGGCATCAGATTCCATAGGTTGAGGGTTCAGTCCTACAAGACTGCCCCACAGCCACTTCGATCCCAGTCACAAGGCTAGGTTGTCACCTGTGCTTCTGACCAACTAGCTATAGATTGGGGGCTCCAGCTCATTGGGTTCAATTAATTTGCTAAAGCAGCTCACAGAACTCAAAGCAATATTTTACTTACTAGATCACTGCTTTATTACAAAAGGATGGAACTCAAGAACAGCCAGATGGAAGAGATGCATGAGGCAAGGTATGGGGAAAGGGTGCAGAGCTCCCATGCCCTCTCCAGGCACCTCCGTGTGTTCACCAGCCTGGGAGCTCTTGGAACCCTGTCCTCCTGGGCTTTTGTGGAGATGTCCTACACTGTTATGATTGATTAAATCACTGGCTATTGGCGACTGATTCAACCTTCAGGTCTTCTCTTCTCCCTAAAGTAAAGGGGAGGGAGACTGAAAGTTCCAACCCTTTAATCACAATGTTGGTCCTCCTGACAACCGGCCTCCTTCCTTGGGTGGGGTCCAAAGTTACCTCATTAAAACATTAACATAACAAGAGACACCTTCCTCACTCTCCACACTTAGGAAATGCCAAAGGTTTTGGGAGTTGTGACTGAGGAACCTTGGACAAAGGCCAAATATATATGAGAAATATATTTTGGTTATCTGAATGACCAAATTTATATTTTTCCTATAAATCACAATATCTCAGGATGTTAACACTAAAGTTTCCCAAAGCAGTATGAGAAGAGGGGAGAGGAGCGTGTGAGACAGAAAGAGAGCATCAATTTTTAAGGCTGGGAGATATTTTGGGAGTGAGCAGGAATTGAAGAATTTCTTGCATTCAAACCTCTAGTTTACCTGTAAAAAGCTCCTCTAGTGGGAAGATTCTCAGATGAAAGTATCCCTATACTTTTATTTCTTTCAAATGACACCTTTTTTAAATTTATACTTTGTTGCACTGATAAATAATAATTTTCCAGCCCATTGTTTCCAGGGAGTCTGTCCCTTCAACAGAAATAATTATGGGTTTATTGTTGGTTTGTCCTGCTCTGGAATAGTGAAGTTGATAATTATTCTACTAAATAAGATCAGTAGGTTAAAAAGTTTGGCAGTAAATCAAAGATGCTTTTTTCTGTCTCCATCATGCTCCTACTTTGACAAAAGTGAAGTTCAAATCTAAGAGTGAAGGATTTTAAATGACTATACCCAATGACCTAGTGTTGCTAAAGGAAAATGACACAGGAAGAAAAGCTTATACTGTTTAGAGTTAGTCAGCTCTTTCTTTGGGGGTTAGGAGGAGAAAAGAGACTCCCTAAGGCTCACTATTTTACCAATAAAGCTTTCTGTCTGATCTCGGATGCAATCATGATAAGGGATGCTGTTTTAAGGTGGTACAGTAGGTACATCCATTGCTGGTCAAGATCTCCTGCTGTAGAAATACCTCAGATATGTGTCAGATTCCTCATCCCCATCCTGTTAAAAAGAGGAAAGACTATACCTCCAGGATCATTTCAACTGATTCTATTTTTATTGCAACTATAAGTTAATTAATTATCACATTTTCTCAAAAGAAGACTCTGTTATTCTGACATTGCTCCAATATGTCATACATAGAAAAATGGATTATTAACAACAGTGTTTAGTATGAGCGAGAAGAATTGTATAAAGATAGGATATCCCTAATTAAAGCAGCACAGGAAGTCACTTAAGTTAAATAACACAATTTAGACTAAGTCCTCAGTGGTAGGTTTCTATGACTGCCCTAAAAAATTACCACGTACTTGTTGGCAAAACAACATAAACTTATTATTATAGGGTTCTGTAGATTAGAAGTCAGACACAAGTCTCACTAGGCTAAAATCAAGGTACTGGCAGGGGTACCTTTCTTTCTAGAAGAAGTCATTTCCTTGCCTTTTCCAGCTTCTAGAGGCTACCCACGGTCTTTCCATCAGAGCCTCTTCCTCCATCTTCAAAGCCAAGAACATCGCATTTTTCTGACCATTCTTCTGTATTCACATCTTCTGCCTCTCCTCTGTCTCCTTCTTCTACCTTTTAGGATCCCTCTGACTATACTGGGCCCGCTGCATTATTGGGGTGATCTTCCTATCTGCTTATTAGCAGCCTTACTTCAATAAGCAACCTTATTTCCCTTCTGACACGGACTCACTGGCTCCAGGGATTAAGATGCAGACATATTTGGGAGGTCATTATTCTGCCTCCCACTCCCCCACTTCTTCCAGAGTGTATAAAACCACACACAAGATTCTATAATTACCTGAAAAGTATTGGTTTGTAACTTCCTGTGTATGTAATTTTTTTTTAATATGAAGGTTATTTTATACATGCTTATTCCAGTATTCAAGCTCTATATGATTCTGGTGGATTTATCAGGCGTCCCATACAGTCTAGGATTTCAAGAAAAACCAACAAAATAATGTGCTCACTAAGACCATACCTTTGCCCAGAACAAAACGTCTTCCCAAGAAGTCTATTCAGATTGTGCTGGCGCTTCAACAATCCCTACGGCAACACTGGTATCCTGAGTTTCTGTTCCTCACCTTCTATATATATTTTTTTAACACATGAGACTATGACAGGAACGATACAGAAAAACAAAAGTTGTAATTTTGACTCATCTCTCTTCTAAAGAATTATTCACTTGCTTTGCTCAGCCCATTGAGATGCTGATATTGGTCAGTGGTGGAGACATGTATTCAGAAAATTCGAGAGATACTATTTAAATTGACTTGCATCGTACAAAACCATGGAGCTTCTAGAGAAGAAAAAATTAGTGAGAAAGAAGGAGAAGGGAACGGAATGAGACAAGCTAGAGTCTGGAGCAAAGAGAGGCAAAGAAGGAAGCAGTGGTCATGAGGCAAGGAGTTTTGGGGAGATAAATAAGCCAAAGATGTGTGAGGGGGAATCTCACTGTATACCCCCAGTTGTTGCTTTGTTTTGTTCTGTTTTAATCTGCCTTGTCCTTCAATGCTTTTGCAATTGAATCTGTTTCTATTGAGTACAATAGGTAGAGACTGTCCCCCAGGGCAATCCAGAGTTATTTGCATTAAATCAATATGATCCACAAACAGTGCTTAGATGTTTACCAAGTAGAGTAAATAGTAGGGTGTAATGAGTAGAGCCACAGTTATACAAATGATCAGAGGAATGGGAAGTTACAAAAAAACTGTCATCTTCCTTCATATCAGATGATGACAATTATAGCAGCCATTTATTAAGCATCTACTATATGCTAAGTATACTCCAAGGTACTTTATAGTATCACGTTTAGTGTACCACAGTCTTGAAACGTACATACTATTAGCTCTATTTTACAGATAGGAAAATAGCTAAGTATCTGCACAGAATAGGTGACTGAGCCATTGTTTCAACTCATCCTATGGTTTTCTCTTTCCGTAACAAGCCATGTGACAGTATACCTGTCATATAACATTTTTGGTCACTGTTTTCTTACCCTGTAAAATGAGCAGGGTCTTCATTTTCTATTGCTGCTTGTGGTAAGCTGGAAAAAAACCCCAAAACTGCCGCACAAACATATCTATTCACTTCCTAATACCCAGAACCTATAAATATTACCTTATATGGCAAACAATATGTTTAAGTGAGGGATCTTGAGAAGAAGAGTTTATCCTGGATTATCTCAGTGGACTCCACATACAATCCTAAATGCAATGTGAATTTCTGTTGTTTTAAGCCCCCAAGGTGGTAGTCACTTCTTACTGCAGCCTTAGGAAACACAGAGTGTCATAAAAGATGACCACACACTTAACAGCTTAAAACAAGACACGTGTATTCTCTCTCAGTTCTGCAGGTCAGAAATCTGCAATGAGTCCAGGTAGGCTCAGCTGGTTCCTCTGCTCCAAGTCTGAAATTGAGGTGCTGGCAGGCCTGGGCTTTTATCTGGAGGTTCCAGAGGAGAATTCACTTCTAAGTATGTTCAAGTTCTCGGCAGAGTTCAGTTCCTTGTGACTGTAGGACTGAGGTTCCTGTTCTAGCCTGGAGCCTCTCACGTGCATGCAGGTCCTGCGAGCTTGTGTCCCTTGTCACCTTGCCTCCTCTATCTTCCAACCAGCAATAGCACATTGAGTCCTTCCCACTTTGGAATCTCTCTGACTTTTTCTTTTGCTGACTTTCCTCTGCTTCCAGACAGAGTACATTCTTGGCTGGAAAGGGCTTGTGAGATTAGACTGTGCATACCCCAATAATCAAAAATCTCCCTATTTTAAGGTCCATAATTTTAATTACATCTGCAAAGTCCCTTTTTTCGTGAAACATAGCATATTCACAGGTTCTAATGATTAGGGCATGGGCATCTTTGGGAGGGGAGAAGCATTTTGCCTATCCCAGCGGGATTAGAATTGATCATTTCCAGTTCAGAATTCTAGGAAAACATATGTATATTTTAGGGTACAGATTTAGCTATGAGAACAAAGGGACCCCAAAATATAGCATGTTAAATAAGATGGAATTTTCTCTCTTAACTCACCAGAGAGTCTGACGACAAGGCTAGAGGATAAGCAAGTGCTACTTTATCTTGTTTCTCTGTTCCGTCTTGGAGACTTGTTTTTGCCTGCATGGTTGAAGATGGGTTTCCATCATAATTGTTCACATTCCTGGTCAAGGTAAGAAGCAAACAGATTTGAAGTAGAAAGCAAACAATTTCCTTTTTGAGTATATGATACAGAAGCTGTAGCCGCCACTTCACTCACTGGAGAGGATGGGACATGACCACACCCAACCACGAGAGGCTAAGAAATGCAGGGAGGATGTTGTGTACTCTGTTAAAATCTGTAACTATTTTGAAGAATTTGTTTGGGGGACTCCTAGAAATCTTCCAAAACATGGACTTCAATCTACACTTCAGGAAAATAGGAAGGAAAAAAAAGTAAGTGTCTGGAAGAATGACATTTTGATCAAAGGTATTGCAGTGGACTTAGATGGAAATGTTCAAGAAACAATAAGCAAAATATATGATTAGAGCAGAGAGAGGGTGGGCAAATATTGACAGGTAAGTTTCGAGGGGACGGGGATCATGAGTTTTGTTCATTATGTTATCCCCAGGATTTAGTGATATGTCTGACACAAAAAAAGTGATAGTCAGTACGGTTTTTATTGAATCCGCCCACTGCAGGGAGATGGAGCTTCCAAAAATTCTAGGATAACTGTGCTAGCCGCTAGGAACATATAATGGAGGTAGGACAAAGCATGCCATGCTCTTTTGAGCCTATGGTCTAGCCAAGGATGAGTGACAGTAATCAAATGACAATATAAACCAATTCATAATTACAAACTCTCAACAGTGCTATGAAGTTAAAGAAGAAGGGAATACGAGGAGTGCCAAAGACACCTCATTTAGTCTGGAGAATAGGAAAGCTTTCCTTAGAGAGGAGACTTTGAGCTGAAATATAAAACATGGGAAGGTATGGAGTGAACGATGGCTAGGTAGGTGCAGGATAAGAAAGGTGTGACCAGAGTCCAAACAAGGAGCCCAACATTTTCCACAGCTTGTGAAGTCACTATCTGGAGACTTTTGGTTTATTTACTTATATGTTTATTTTCTGCTTTTCCTACTAGAAAGTATCATGATGATGCATGGTAGATACTTTAAAATGTTAGTTTCATTGTGTTAATGAAAGATTCTAAGGACATTCTCAATTATATCACACAGTGTCGTCTTTATGTATACCTCTAGGTGAAATTTCTTCGAGTTTTCAGTTCTCAGTGGCAATGTTAGATGTGCTTCTCTTTAGCAACTAAGGTGCTTTGTTATGTTTTATGTTTAACCTACAGACCTATACATGGGCTTGACTTCAGGGGACTGGCTCAGGTCCACAGGGCCCCATCCTCAAAAAGGTCTCTTGCTTGGGTTTAATGTTCTTTGTCCACTGTTTTGAAATGCTTAATAATTTTATTTTTAAATTTGTATTTTGTATGGGAAGCACCTTGGGACAATGGAGGATGCAGCAGGTTTGGAGCTTCAGTTCACATGCATCCCCACCTCCCGCCGTCTGCCCACCTCGCTGGGATGGACTCTTGGCCTCCCATGGTGTTGCCTTCACTGGCCCTAGCCCACCTGACCTCCCCTTCCCCAGCCCCACCCATTCATTCCTGATACTCCCTGCCCCTTTGCACCCCAGGCACTGCCTGTTCTCGCTCTCCAAGCCCAGTGCCTGCTTTATTCCAGGTGAGAATTTGTCCATGAGCTTGGGCCGTGGGGAGGGTCAGAGTCTGTGGGTGCAGACCCTGTAGCATCTCAGGGTTGGGGCACAGCAACAGTGGTCTCTGCCCCAGGCTGCAATACCACGTGTTCAGTAGGGCAAGCCTCTAGCTCATCCCCAATCCAGGGACTGATCACATCTAGGCACAGGATTTTGAATTCTTGGGGGGTGCCTATTTTTAACAGGTTGGGGCAGCCAGGAAGTAGGAAGGGCAGACTGGCTTCTTGCCCCGAGAAAAGGCACAGTATGTAGGTCTGGAGGTTGCAGGAAGGAGAGCCCGGCAGCAGGCAGGCCAGGTGAGCCAAGTCAGGGGCGAGGCTCCCTGTGTCTGCTGAGATCTGCTTTACCAGCCAGTATCCCCAGCCTCCGGGAGCGAGCATTAAATAACAAAAACACCATGACAGGTCTAGAGTGAGAGTGTGGAAGAAAGGAAAAAGTTTCATGTTTTATTACATTTAATGGCATTTTTCCTGCTTTTTGAATAAGGGACCCCACATTTTCATTTTGCACTGAGGCCAGCAAATTATGTAGCTGGCCCTGCCTATAAATCACATACTAAATCATATTTTACTCATTATGTTGGCTGCTAGGAAAATCAGAACAAAACTTACAACCGACTTTAGCAAAATATCAAAGAATTTATGGCATATGTTTTGAGTAGTGAAATATAACCTTCCACCCATCTTTTTTCTTATTTTTCTTGATTTTGTTTCCCTTTCTCTCTTTATGTACCCAAAGAGGAAAAATATTATTTTCCATTTATCCTTGAAATATTTCATCTTTTTTATCTACTCATCTAAAAATAGTCACTAACTAAACAACAAGCTAATTATTATATTTACTGAACACACTCCTATAGAACTCAATGCAAGATTGTTTGATAACATTTGTGATCATTTACTTCACATAGGAATTTACCATCATTGCAGTTGGTATTATCTTAATACTTCCTGTCTTGTCACACTCATCAGACTTGTGAGCTATCTACCTTATTCACTGGCTAGAACATTCAATGATAACACCATAAATGGAATCTGTCATGTCCCATGCTTTATCTCAGTGTTGCAAAGTGTACATGGTTAAAGAGTGGTCACCTTATAAATAGTACCTTATTAGAACTGAATGGCTGCTCACTTGGTATGAGTAAAGATGACTGCTAAAGTACTGTGTCTTTATAAAATTCACTGCTCACTATGGTGATGGGTTTCTGGCCCCATAGTCCTCCAAAGAGATACTACTCTCAACATTTGGACTGCTCACTAGAGTAATCCATGTATCAGTCATTTTTATTGATTCGATTCTATATGCCAGGTATTTCTAGGCACTGGGAAACAGTGATGTACAAGTCAGAAGGTATCCTTAGCCACAAGAAATTTCAGTCCTAGCAGGAGAGACAGACAGTTAACAAATAAATAAACAAGGTCATTGCAGAGCGTGATCTGCAATAAAGGAAATAACGGGATTATATATCACAGGCAAAAGTTTGGGGGAGTATGGGGCTTTCATTTCATTGATCTAGAAAGACCTCTGAGATGCTAACACTTAAACCAGAACTTTAAGGATTCTAGGAGAAGTCAGTCATCCAACATGCTGGGAGCAGTGACTCTAGGTAGAAGAGAGAAAAAAAAAAGGCAGGAAAAGAAGGGAATGAGTGACAGCTAACGCATAGCAAGAAAAGCTGAGCCTGGTCCATGATACCCTTGGAGAGTTAGTCAGCAGTCACCCATAATGTCTTCCTGCTCTGCCCTCAGTTATTAAATGGTCACGCATTCTCATAGGACAAAATCACAACCAATGGAATAACCCTTATGAAGACACCAAGAAAACAAGGTTAGGCAGGTGGGTAGACAGAAAGTGAGCCAGGAAGGAGTGCATGCCTAAATAGGTTGTGGTCTCCAACTGGCCGAAAAAGGAGGAGGAAAAGGACAGGGCAAAACTGATCAATGCTGACAAAGGACCAAAAGTATGGATGCTTTATCCAGCTTCTTCTTAATTACATGAATAATTACTGCAGTCAATATTAGCCTCTGACAAACAACAGCCCGATCCTTGTCTGTGATGAGACTCAGATTAAAAGTTGTATTTTCCCTTCTCTACCCTATCAGAAATTCCTAAGGAAGAAGGGAACCAGAAGAGTTGGGTTTAAAGCATGCTTAGTCCAACTTATGAGACTGAAAAGGCTTCTATTGTCCAGGCCGTAGCTCCTCCGCTAAGGGGTCTCTCTGCCTGGCCATCCTAAACAGGCTTTAAACAATTCCATCTTTAACACTCCATGCAAGGGTCAGTCATGGCTATTAAATGTGATAATTATTTTCAAAGGTGTTCTGAAACTTCTAAAACACTTGACAAATGTTCGGTGTATGAGGATAATGATGGTGGTGATGACGACGATGATGATAGTTGTATATAATTCTACTTCTTCATCTAAGTGGTGGTTTCCTAGATAAAGCAAACCTGATTTTTCCTGGCAGAAGTGATTTGCAGGGCCACGTCCTATGAATAAAAATGTTCACTGCAGGAAGCAAAGACTTCCATGGATTGTATTAAGTGGTTAGTTCTGTGACTGAACTAACATCATCACATCTTTGCCTTAATTTAAACCCATTAAATAGAAGAAAACCATGCGAGATCCTTTAGCTGGGGTCGGGGAGTGGAATAAGGCTCCCTGAATGCCCTTTTTATCTCAGTGGGGCATTCCAGGAACTCAAACCTCTCCAGGTTTCAAGGGTCTCGAGAACCCAGCCATGGTTTGACATTAACCAAAGTTTTGAATGATTCTGAGGGGAGGACAGGAGAGCGGAGGACTATATTTTGGGGTCAGATAAATCAAAGCACATTTGGCCAGACACTGCCCCCCTTCATTTCCAAGCACATGTGATTTTCCAGGGAAATTGAATCCATGTGTTCCTGATTCATTTACATTTAACTATTCAAAACGCTTTGTACGCCCTCCAAGAAGCCTTCAGTGCACTGAGCCAGGAGGTCGGGCTTTGTTAGCCATGCGGGGACCTAACATGCTGAATGCATGGGACTAGGTTTTAAAGACAGAACTAAGGAAGGTCAAGTGTTTTGAAAATTTGACTCCACCTATTCCCCTTAACTTCTGGGTCCCCACCACGCAACTTCTGCAAAACGTACCCAGAAATAAACATTCCTCCCCGTGACACCCGTCGAGCCGAGAGCTGTTACCCTCGACGTCCACTTCCACGCAAACCTAAGCCTCTTTGATGGTCAGAGACAGAATAACTGACATTTGATAGGAGCCCTGTGCTTCTCAGCGTTAGTTTTCTTTTCCCATGCTTCATTTGCTTCCTTTGCTGAAGTGGAAAGGCTGCTGCCGCCACCCCTGAATCCTTGATAAGAATTGACGAGACCCGGGGGAGTGTGGGAAGAGTCTGTGACTTCAGCCGCTTGGCAGAAGTTCTGCAGAGACTTTCTGATCTTCCTCCACATGCTGAAAATCCCTACAAGTCCTTTGACAGAGAGAAGGTTCAGAAGGGCAGTCTTCCTGTCCTCATTTCTTTGGGGGGAAAAAATCATAAAAATAAAAAAAAAATGAGGAGAGCCACCACATTACATCCTCAGAAAGAGCAGACATAATAAAAAGGTTCTTTTCTTTGAGAGGGCCAGGGAACAGTTAGAGATCACTCACTTCCCCCTTCCCACACGTCTGAAATGCAGTCATAAGTAGACACACCCCATCTTTAAACTGCACAAATCTTTTGGCAAAAACCTATGCTTTCTTTACTATGTGATAATAGCTCAGATGCCTAACTCACAAACAAGGGAAGTTTCTACAAAAGAAATTGTCAGAGCTCACGCGTGAATGCTGTGTTCAAGGTAACTCCTTCTGCCTTTCACCTGTGTTGCTTCTCCATCTTCAGTATATTCTGCAGTATATGCAGTACTTGAGATTATTTAGAATCTTTAGCTTAATTCTAACAAGTCTTGGTTAACAGGTCAAATCCTGTAATCAGCTCTCAGAACAATTTTATATTTGCTTCTCTGTGAGTATTTTGTCTTATTATTAAAAAGGGCTAGGATCTGCCACCATGTAGGTGCTCACAAATATTTAGGGAATGAATTTAATGAGGTCTTACTATATGCCATCCAGGGTGCATTAAATTCCATTTAATGCTCACAGTAAACCTAGGAGTTTAGCATTCCCACTGTTACAGATGATAAAATGGAAGCTTAAAACATGCAGCAGCCTACTAAGGCCATGAATTTTATAAGAGGCGGAACTAAGGTTCAAGGGTAAGTGTGTCTCGTTCTATTTATCTCTGGTCCTGTAAGGCTCACTCAGGATAGGCTTGGTGAATACAAACTTCACTTTCAATAAGAAGCATTATACTATATAAGAAGGTACTTAAATACTATCTGTGAGAAGCTGCCTTACTAATTGGCAAAAAAAATTCCTCTGGGCCCTCTTTGTCCAGTACGTATTCTCTGAATGCCCCTCCGGAGACAGCCTGAAACATTTACTTCTTTGAGGGTGCTAATATTTATATGTTACTTAGTGCATATACTCGTTCAGTTCATGCCCTATAGTTGTCTAAATTTTGATCTAAGATTCTAAACTCTGAAAGCTGGAAATATACAATGGATATAAACTTTGAGACCCCTAGCTGACAGATACAACTTTCTCTTCTTTGATTTTAGCCTGCTTTCCTTTGCCTTCTGAAATAGTTCCTTGAAGTCCAGAGCCACATAAATTCCCTTCAACAGCTCATTGCCAGTAGTTTATGTAAGGGCAGTGAAGTGATTCATAAGCAAACGGAGGACTTTGCAGATACCTGAGAGACTGTAATCCTCAGTAAATACTCCAATTTGAAGCATTTCAACCTCGAGTTAATCAAATATGTATTTTTCTGTGTGTGTAAAATTGTTATTGTAAACTGTGCAAATATTTGCTATAGTTTTTTGAAGAGGAAAGGATCAAAGTGAAGCTTGCCACATGACTTCTGCTTTTGGGTCTATTGCTTTGGGGCTCTGACAGTACCAGAGTGTACCAGGGTGGTTCTTGTCTCAAAACCCACTTAGGAGTAGAGACAGCACCGCCTTCAGGCAACACTTTAAAAATTGAGAGAATGATGATTCCTAAAGGGACTTAAGAACATTGTGGCATGATGACGCTGACAAGATAAGTTTGGAAGAAGAGAATTAGACTTGAAAAGAATTTAGAGTTTTTCCAACAAAGATTGTTCTCTTTCAGTAGAGACATGTTACAATCTAGTACAAAATTAGTAGTGTTCTGAACTGCTCTGTAGCAGTGCTTCTCAAACTTTAATGTGACCACGACATTTTGGTAAAGTGCAGATTCTAGTACACTAGGTCCAAGTTGGGGCCTGAGGCTCTGCATTTTATCAAGCTCTCAATTGATGGTGATGATACTGACACGAGCCACACTTTGAATAGCAAGACTCCAGAGAATGAGGTAATACAGCTTTTAGACTTAAGAACTAGGACTCAGACTCTGGATTTAGACTGTGTGGCTTGGAATTCCACCTCAGTTTCATTCCCTTTCTGTGTGATCTTGGTTGATGTATTTTACTTCTCTTGGTCCATTTCACATCTGAGAATGAAGAAAATGTCAGTACTAACTTCACAGGCTTGTGGACCAATTATATAACATATTTACGAAAATATGTGGTTGGCATTGTACCTTACACATAGTAAACATGTAATAAATATTAGCTATTATTATTAATTCCAATGGTCCACAGAGAATGTTGCTTCTCCAAATGATCCCATCTTCCACATTTAAAAGAAAGATACAGTTTCTTATCTAAAATACAGGACCCACGACAATTTTTTTCCAAATAAAAACAGAATACACCAAAGTATTTTTAAAATTCCTTTTGGGCAAATATAGTCAACTGACATAAGTGTGTTTAGTAGGCACATTTTTGATGGTTTTTGATGCTTTAGCATTCTCCAAATTCTATTTTTATATTTGTAGCTACTTCTTTATGACTGATTTTCCTTATTTAATTCCATATTAATATTTAACTCATTGTGTTCAAATTCTCACTGGAAATTCTCACCAAAGGTACCCCCAGTTTGTAATTTTGATAGCATCACAATCTGTTAGTAGAAATAAATAACAGAGCCATGTTCGTACTTTATTGCATTCACTCCTTTTTAAAAATATATATATTTATTTATTTAGTTGTGCCAGTTCTTAGTTGCAGCAGGTGGGCTCCTTAGTTGCGGCACGCGGGCTCCTTAGTTGCGGCATGCAAACTCTTAGTTGCGGCATGCATGTAGGATCTAGTTCCCTGACCAGGGATCGAACCCGGGCCCCCTGCATTGGGAGCATGGAGTCTTATCCACTGCACCACCAGGGAAGTCCCCGCATTCACTCTTGACTGTGTGTTTTCTTCTGTTATTCAAACAGTGGGAGAAGATTATCATCCTTTTTTGCTGTTTATTGGTTTATCCCCAAATGGAAACAGTCCTTTGCCTATTTCTCAGTATTTATTTCAAAGAGAGTTTTGCCCAGGCTCAGAAAAATCTTAATGTTGTCTGACTTCCCACAAGGGTCTACATTAAGAGGTTCTGAAATATCAGAACCATTTTACTTGTAGCATTTAACATACTTCCTCACTGGTATTCATTATCCTGTATTTCCCCTCCCTCAGTGAGATCATACAGTGTGGGTCATTCATCTGCATTCTCAAGGCGTAGTACAAATCCTGTTTCATTGTAGGTGCTTAATAAATGCTTGAGGACTGAAGGGAAAAAGAGAAAAAACAGTAGAAAGGGAGTGAGAAGGAGGGAGGGAGGGACCGAGGAAGGGAGGATAGTATATGTGGAGAAGACAGAGAAAAGCAACATAGAATGTACACCTACTGTATACCACATCCTTACCCCAATATTTTTTCTTATTATCATAGAGGAAAGAGGTTCAGACTCTTTAAGCTCCAGTTCACCCAGTCAGCAAGAGGCAGAACTTGGAAAGGAGCTCCTGTCTGCCTGAGCCCCACACTTGTACCCTGTGGAATAACATGCAGCCCCTAAGGCAGTAAGTCCCAAATTAACCTGGAAGCTGACAATAAAATACTGATGCTTAGGGCTCTCCCACAGAGTCTAGTTAATTTCTGGGGTGCAGCCTGGGCATCAGGATTTTAAAAATCTTTCTAGATGTCTCTAATGCTCAGCCAGTTTAGAAACACTGTTTTAAAGGTTCACATGGAAGTTACAAATCACAAAATCAGAAATGAAACTATGTCTTTCACAGACGTATTTGGAAGTAAGAGGAACATATGTGAGAAGAAGGTATTTGACATTTAATGACATTGAGGTACCAGGTAGATCAATACCTGATAGTGAAGTTCTAGGCACACTAGTACCTGATGCTGAAGTACTAGACAGAGCAGTACCTGATGCTGAGGTACTAAGCAGATCATTCCCTAATACAGAGGTACTCTGCACATCTGCCTTAGGTTGGCATCAGAACAGACATAGTCTTAATCCTCAGCACTAACACGTTTTAAGTACACGCTATGTCCCAGGGACGGTTCTATTCATTCTGCATATATTCATGCATTAACCCATTCAATTCTTACACTCCCCTAAGGGACTACTATTTTTTACTCCCATTTTATAGAGGGGAAAATTGAGAATCCAGGATTAAGTAATTTGTGCAAAGCTTGACAGCACGAATAAAGAGAGCAACAACACCGAGAAGTGAGGTGTAATGCAGGAAGTCTGGATCTAAAACCCTCGTGCTTACTCACTACCAGATCAGGTTACTTCCTCACCCACATCCTAGGATGAGATGAGTGAGTTACTTACCTCCTAAGCAAAATTTAAAAGGGCACGAAAAACTCAGTAATTAAGAAAAATCATATTTTAATGTAATGTTTTTTAATAAAAAATAATTTAAAAATCATGACAAACAAATATTAGATGTTTAAATAAAATGTTTCCACGCTGAGCCATATTAAAAACCTGAGACAAAAGGAAAAATGAGTACTCCTGACCCTTTTTTTATTTAAAATTTTATATTGTATTCATCATGGATTTTTTGCATGAATTTCAATATTTTAAAACCCATCATTATAGTATTATTTATCTCAACTACTGAGACGTTATTGTGCCCCCTTAAATTTCATAACTAAGGTGGATGCCACATTCTCCCCCTAGACCTACCAGTTCCCAGATGACCTAGAGATTGACTTTGGACACACAGGTGAGCCCAGCCAAGTCCAGTAACATAGCCCAAATCCCTGATTCAAATCATGAACCAAATAAACACTTGTCATTTTAAGTCATGAACTTTTTTTTTTTTTTTTTTTTGCGGTACGCAGTCCTCTCACTGTTGTGGCCTCTCCCGTTGCGGAGCACAGGCTCCGGACACGCAGGCTCAGCTGCCATGGCTCATGGACTCAGCCGCTCCGCGGCATGTGGGATCTTCCCGGACCAGGGCACGAACCCGTGTCCCCTGCATCGGCAGGCTGACTCTCAACCACTGTGCCACCAGGGAAGCCCAAGTCATGAACTTTTGAGGTGGTTTTTTACCACACAGCATTAGCTAACTAATACAGAAACTGATTCATGGAAAGGTTAGCAATGACCTATTCTGCTAGAGGAAATTGAAGTGTTTTCCCAGATGTGGGAAAACCACTGGCCCCTGGCTAATCAGGAGCTGTCTCTATTGTACCCCTCCTGCTGGAAAGAGTGACAGCTTTTTCTGATACACTTCTGGGATCCACTCTAATCACTGATGACCTCCTTTCTGGAGTCTCTTCCATGTGTGTGACTTCCCTGAAATTGCTTAGTTTGATCATCAGATTTTCTTTCCAAGCTGCAAGATGTCCTGTGGGTAGTAGATATTACTTTGAGGGCTTTAGGCCCCTCCTTTTTTACAGACATCCCTAAGTAAAGTATCAACCACAAGCTTTGGAAAACCACACTTTTAGAAGCTTTGATCAGTAGACTGGCAATATAGAACTCCTCCCAGTTTATCAGATTGGTGAATTGAATCCTACATTTCTACTTCTTGCTGCTCTTTCAACCTGGTTCTACCTCAACACATACCCCCTTCCCTAATCTTCTTCAAAAACACGGTGAGAGGTGAAAGACTTAATTCCAGGAAAAGAAAAGGAGAAAGAAAAACAGCATGCACTGAGTTGGTTATACACTATACTCTTCCAATCTTACTTAAGTCCAAAAATGTATGGAAAGTACATGCTAAACAGGCAAGTTTTCTGAATCCTGAAGATGCTTGTGGATATTTAACTGAAGCTATCTGGTGAGATCCTCTGAGGCATTTTACAGATGAGCACACTGAGGCAGAGATAAAGTAATTTACCCATTGCAACAAGGCAACTTATGAGGAGGAGAAAAATCAGCTCTGACAGGAAATTTGAACTTTAAATTGAAAGAATATTAATGTAAAATGAAAGTATTACAAAGTGGAAGAGACTGTTACCTTGAATTGGTATGTTAAAGTTATTTTTTCTAAATAAGGTTTTAAAGGGAGATTGAGGAAATTTACTTTGAATATAGAGAAGTGTAACGTTACTCTTTCTTCTCCTTTTTCTCCTCCTTTTCTTCTTCTTCATTTTGCAACTCTGTGTTGTATTAAGTGTGTACATTTCAAACTTCTACCCCACATCCCCATATCTCGCTCATGATAGAGCCAATGGGTCCTGGGTTCACTTAACAATTATGTGTACTTCCTAAAAAGCTATTAACTTGAAACTTGGGTTTTTCTTCTTTTGTCAGACCCTTTGTTAGAGGAAGGGCAAAGAAAATAGGTAACAACAACAACAGAAAAATGAAGCACAACAGAAACTTGGATAATCCACAAAAGACACCACTGGTTCCAGCCTAATCAAGAGCTGGCTCTGCTGTTCCCTCCTGCCGGAAAAAGTGAAGACTTTTTCTAATACACCTTGGAATCATCTCTAATCATTGTCAGTCATCCTCCTGTCTGCAGCTGGCTCCACGTGTGTGCCTCCCTGAAATTACTAACTCTCCCACTCATGCACATCCTAGCTCACGGTTCTTTAGCATCCTTTCTATTGTTTAACTATGTGTTTTTGGTAAATGCTCTACCCTGTTATTTATAAGACGAGGCCAGTTTCTCGATGCTGCTAAATCCTAGTTCCTCTATTAAATCATTCTCCTTAATCCCACATTGCCTTTGTTCTCATAACTGTACTTCATCCTTGTCATAGAAACATTTCACTTCGAACTGGGTCCTGTTCTGAAGAAAAATTAAAAGGTGGCTGTGACAGGTTTCTATCTTCTTTCACTCTCTCAATGTCCTAGCTTTCATACTTTTTTCTTTTTCCTTTTGAATCCAGTGTCAGGGTCATAAAGTGCTTGAGCATTTGAATCCCAGCAACACCATCTTTGTGACTGTGATCAATTTATTGAGTCTTAATTTACCTGTTCACAAAGTAGGGATATATCTAATGATGAGTATGCCTTCCTTCCAGAATCACTGTGGGGATCAGATATATTTCAGTTGTGTGGCCCAGTATCTGGTGTATACTAAATGCACAATAAATATTGTCACTCTTATTACCTTCATTCTAGGTTCACGAACAGGTCATTGTAGTTAATAATTCACAAGCTTTTATCGGGACCCAGAAATCCTGACTATTCAGCATCTGTTTTCCGTATGCTTCTTCTTTACCTTCAAAATTTCCCTCTGCCCACATCTATAAAATGATTCATAATAAATGAGGCTCGTAATTACTGACATATTCATATATACACCCACAACTCAAATATAGAACTTTCTGAGGTTTTGTTCATGCATCACGAGTTCAATTTTTCTTTCAAGTATTTGCATCCTAAGAGAAAGATGCTACTCCCAAGAGGTAGAGAAGATGTAAGATCTGGGATGTGAAAGAATGTGTGTGGCAGGCCAAGTGCAATTACAGCATAGTTTGTCCCAAATGGTGATCCCTAAAAGTATCCAGTCTGGCTCTTTATGGAAGGCCAGTCTCACAGATGAGGGGGATTTAATAACAGCTGGCAATGAAAACATCAATGTTATAGATGATGAGCTAATTAAGGGCTGGTTCTCTGTATTATAGTCTTTATATACCTTTTTTGTATGAGATCAGGGTACGAGGGAGAGGAAGAAGGAAACTGTCAATGTACACACAGCCATGAGCAAAGCTTGGCTGAAAATGGCAAAGCAATTGTACAGTCCTTACCTGGTCATATTTCAGACATGACTCAATGACCTCTTTGCACAAGAGAGGGCTAAGAGCAACTCTGACAAACTCAGAGACATTTCCTCCATGCTTCCTATAATTGCTGGGAGTTTAGACTGTCTAATATAAGCAGGGCTAACATTTCTGAGTTACTTAAGTGGAAACTGGGGTTTAGTGAGGATGAATAAATGGCTGATGAGCATCCAATGAGTGTCAGAAGCAGGATTAAGTACAGATATGTCTGAAACCAGAATTCCAGCCTTAGCAATTACAACACAAAGGAAAATGATAGAGGGCGAGTTGTTTGGTGTAAGTACAATAAGATCATTTGAAAGGACGGGCCCGTAAGGAGATGTGTTTGTCTGATCAGCTGAGCACCTTGGTATTTCACAAGATACACCTGATTATTGGGAAGAGAATCAATAAGTTTTCAGCAACCAAGATCCCACAATAAGATATATTTTGAATGGATCCATTCGACCCTATGGTTCAAGGTGGAACATTCTACTTTCTGAGATCCTTTTCAAAGTCGAAATATTGGAGGCGGACACTTGATTCAGAATAAATACACTTAGCTTTCATCACATATATTGGCCTCATTCTACTTTTTACTATGTGGTGCTTATTACATTTATTCTGTAGAGATTGCAGTTTTGCAGGTATTTCCAAGGTAACATCTAACAAAGTAATTCACCATACAATACAATGGATCATTAAAACTCAGGCTTATATGGCTAATGCCAAAGTGGAAGAAAAAAGCAGGGGCTATATATATATGCTTCTCCATTGATTCTTACCAGCAGGAAAATGTAATTGGTAACAACAATGAATATCTGCTAATAATAAAGAGAGAAACAGGGAGGGAGGCAAGAAGGAGAAAGGAAAGAGGGAGAAAGGAGGGAGGAATAAGCAAAAGAAAAGGGAATTGTAGGGAATTATAGGTCAATGGGAGCTAGATATAAGCAATTACAAAATTGCCATGAAAGGCTCAGAAATATGAATGCACACATGCACACACACACACACTCCCAACATCAAATGTCTACCTGACTCCAACATCTAGGTTCTTCAGCATTTTGTTCTATTGGAAGAAAGTACCTATTCATCACCTGATGGATAAGCCCAACTCTGAACCAGTCTGGAACCACTGAAGAAAGGCCCAAAGAGGACAGAATATGGTATCACTCAAACCTGGGTTTAGCTCACAACTGCACAACTTCACCAGCTGTGTATTCTCCTGGGCAACATCCTCATCTTTAAAAGCCTTAGTTTTATTGTAAGTACATGAAAAATTATATATATATATATATATATATATATATATATATATATAAACTTTATGCAATTAAGATTTTATAGACACACATACACGTATACATGTATGAAATATCTAACACATCATATTGTCAATGGTTTGATCAAATAGTCCATGCATATCATATCTTGAGATAACCAACTTTACCCTCTGCATTTTGTCCAGCCATCTCTCTCATGTGATCACCCTAGTTATCAAGCTGTATTTTTTTCTGACTATTCCTTGTGTTTTCCAGCAAGTAGAAGGAAAAATTAATGTAAACTAGCAAGATATGAACATTCTAAAACCACTTAAATGTTTAATAAATATTTTCATTTTGCTCTTCTAAACAGTTTTTCCTTGATTATCATTCCACGAATTCTCAATGACATAGAATGTCTATTGAAGAATCCTGTTAATCATTTGAACAACTGCAAGCAATCTAAATGATCATCAACAGGAAAACTGTTTAGCAAAGTTATGTTGTATCCATATTACAGAGGAATATGCAGTTCTTAAGGGGAGTGAGATAACTCGATATGTTACTGAAATAGAAAAAAAAATGTCCACAACAGATTCTGAAGTTTAAAAACAAGAAATTATGAAGAAGTGTGAATGATTTGGTATCATTTGTGTAAGAGAATATATATGAATTTTATAACATGTGTGTGTGAGTGGGCCTTTCTTCAGTGTATGTATTTTCTGCATTAGTTATGCTTTCTGGGGAGTGGTAATAATGGGTCAAAATGAGAAAGGAAATTTTTTTTTCCACAAATCAGAAATCTAAACTTAAACATTACATGTTATATTAGTTTCCTATTGCTCCTGTACTACAAACTTAGTGACCTAAGACAATACATACATATTTTCTTACACTTCTAGAGAACAGAAGTCTGAAATGCATCTTTAGGCTAGAATGAAGATGTCAGTTGAGCTGCCTTCCTTCTCTATGGAGGAATTCATTTCTTGCCTTTTCCAACTTCCAGAGGCTGCCTGCTTTCCTTGGTTCATGACCCCACATCACTCCAGTCTCTGCTTCTGTCGTCACATGTCCTTTTCTCACTCAGACTCTTCTGCCTCCCTCATAAAAGCCCATGTGATTATATTGGGCTCACACAGATAACCCATGATAGTCTCTCCAGCTTAAGATCCTTAATTTAATCATGCAAGGTCTCTTCTGCCACGTAAGGTAGCATATTCATAGGTTAGGATGTCTTTGAGGAACCACTGTTCTGCTTACCATGCATATCTCTCTATTTTGATAAGATCTGTCTTCTTAATAATTATTAGTTGGTGACTCATTTGTTACTGCTTCTCTTCTCAAGCTCTATGAGGAAAGAAACACATCCTCTTCCATTAGCCTAAGATATTAGCACAATGTGGAAGGAGAAAAGGAAGTCAGGAAGTTGGAGGGAGGGAAGGAAGGAAGGGAGGAGAGAGGAGAGAGGAGAGAGGGAGGGAGTGAGGGAGGAAGAAAAGGAGGAAGGAAGGAAGGAAGGAAGGAAGGAAGGAGGGAAGGAAGGAAGGAAGGGACTCTATATTTATTCACCTGAAATAATGGGTACTCAAAACTATGATACATTCATTCCCAAAATAGTAAGTTCTTATGATGAGTAGAACAATCTTCAAGGAATTGCTCACATCACAAAAAAAAGGAGAAAAAAAAGAGATAATTTTTGTGCCACTTAAGAATTTATCATTCCTTAGGGGAGACAACAGTAAGCACATAAAAAGACTTACAAATAGTACAATATAACATCCCCATCAGTGAATCAAAATAGTTCAACTGAGTATTTGGAGATGGATGACAAGAGCTTGGTAGTACAGTAACAGTCATAGAATTTGATTCAGTGATGGTTTCATGAATGGAAGATTGAATCAGGTTATATGAGGCAAATGGGCATGAAATGATGTTATATAGGTCACCTAAAACAGAAGAAATCAGAGTAAAATCACATAATCAAGGAAGAATTGATGGAAAACATAAGTCAACATTACAACTTGTTTGGGAAAGAACAGGCGATGAGCTCAGAGGGACACAGAACTTGGGTCCAGTTGTGGGGATTGATGAGTTGAATAGGCAAAGAATGAGACCAAAGTGTGTGAGGGACCACTGTGCATTTTCAACAGACAAGTGAAATGATTTGATTTTTGCTCCTAATCATCTGTCTAGAATCCTCTTCTAACGTCTGAAAAAGGGTTAGAAGTACTAGGTATTCTATGATCAGTGAAGTAAATTGGCTAGTTTTAAAAATTATTTTAAAGGATATTTTACTCAAAGTTAGAGTTACACAATATTGCTTCTCTTGAGACCGATAATAATAATCAAGGGGAAATAAAAATGTTGGTGAAGAAGAGCCAGTGGGGTTTAACTGATATATAGATCACTTGCACCTCCTGGTGGCTAAAATGAAAATCCATTCTCAATAGAAACAAGTGGACCATCTCGACTAAAAGTCATTGAGAAGCAATGCGAAAAACAGATTTGTACTGTGTAGGAATACTTTGTAGGTGGGGGATAAGTAAATACAGGAAGGTCTATAGTTTTAGAAAATTAGTAAAAGAGTTGACAATTGCTTACCTAAGGTGGCAGGGCTAGAGTCTCAGAAAAAGAATGGCATTCAAGATGCTTTTAAGAGTAAAACCAACAGGAATATCTCAGCTTTACAAATGAGGAAACCCATTCTTTTTATAGAGAAAAAAGAAAAAACCCAAAGTCACAGAGCTAGTAAAGTGAAGATACAGGATTTAATCTCTAGCCCATCTGTTTCCAAGACCCTGGTCTTACCCAGTACACAACTAGAGCTCCAGCAAAAAGGACAGAAAAATCCACTCACATGCTCTGTCCAGGTCATGAATTAAGAAAGAAATAAGAAGTCTTCATTTATCACTACCTAAAGAATAAAACACAATTTTTATAAAAATATCATTTCCCTGAAACCGTACACGGTGCCCATTTCCTTAAGGTCTTTCTGTGTGAAGAGATAGATGTTTATTTTTAGATGTTTTTGAATACAGAAAACCCCATATATTCCTGTATGGGCACATGCAGACACTTATCAGTCAAGTAACACTCACTGAGAGCCCATTCTGCACAGAAAATTATATGTGATGCCATTTGAATATACATACATATTGTGGCTAAGGTCCATGTTCCTATTTTGGAAGTTTAACATCAAAAGAATGAGGGACCATAGGGAAGCTGCTGAAAAAATGTATGACAGAAACACAAACACATAACACACACAGGAAATATCAGCTGTAGAAATCAGTCTAGAAATCTAGACTGATTACATCTATCCAAATGGTAGCCATTAGCTACATGTGGCTACTGAGTTCTTACAACGTGTAGTCCAAATTGAAAGGCACCAAAAGTATAAAGTATTCACCAGATTTTGAAGACTGAATGTGATAAAAATGTAAAATATCTCATTAATAATTTTCATATTTATTGCAAGCAGAAATAATATTTTAGATATATTGGGTTAAAGTATATTATTAAAATTAATTTCACATTTCTTTTTACTTGCGGCTACTAGAAAAATTGAATCACCCATGTGAATTACATTTTTAGAACCACTTTATATTTCAGTTGGACAGTGCTGTTTAGACATATTTGCTAGAGGCACTTTGGAGACTGTTACATTGAGTGGAGTGACAACAGGTGGATAGGATGGGTCTGGATATGGCCAAGGTTGCATGTCTTTTACTAAACATGGTTTCCTCTAGCCACTTCCAAATTTCTGAAGTCAAACCTCACTCCCCAAAAAACTGTTACAAAAGATTATTTGTCTACAAGTCTATGCTTTTGCATTGCTATTAGCTATTCTTTTAGTCAAAATTTTTTTATTGAAGTATAGTTGCTGTACAATATTATATGTTACAGGTGTACAATATAGTGATGGAAAATCATAAGATCATAATTCTTGATCTCAAGAGGATCATTTGAAGAGAAAAGACAAAGATAAATATAAAAGGTGAAAATGTAGAGTATCATAACTCTGTGACAAATGAAAAATCACAGTGTGGTACAGGAGTTAAAGATTGATGAGATGGCTGGGAGTTTATAAGGCTTAACTGGAATGATTATGAATCAAAAAACAAGAAGGGATGCAGGAAAACATCATTGAGTTCACTTCCTTTCCACTTACTGTGAGCTCTTCGCTGAAGATTTAACCTTCCTGGGGATGGATTTCCTTACCATCTTCTATAACCCGGAACAGTGTTTGACATTCCGTAAGCTTTCTTAAACTAACACATGAATATGCCTATAAAACGGAGGCATATTCATTTATTACCGCATGTAATAACGGTTTTATGGGCATTAAATTCAATGACTTTGCACATTTTAGATCACAAAAATATGCTAGCTGTTTATTCAGTTAATAGTACTAAACACCTACTCTGTGCCAGGCACTATTCTAGGCTATGCCTATTACTTGGGTTTTGAAAAAAAGGTAGAGATAAGAAAACAATGAGGGGAAAGTGTTTCAGGGAGAGAGAAAAGGTTGAAAAGACACAAAGGGGTGCGTCCTTTATTACTTTCATATTCTAACCGGTCTCCTTGCTTCCAACCCTAAACACCTTAGAACATCCTTTGTACTTCTAGCAGGTGCCCTTGGTGTCTTCATGCCATAGCCCTTCAGCCACCACTGGTTTCATTTGCAGCTCCAGTGGATACTTCCATGGGAGCTCATACTCAACCTTGTGACAACACTGTTCCTTAAACACCCTCCTCCCTTCCCCCTGCTTTCTGCTGAGGTGCCTTCTCTGATGCCTTAAGAGCCCAGTAGTGGGCTTCCCTGGTGGTGCAGTGGTTAAGAATCAGCCTGCCAATGCAGGGGACATGGGTTCGAGCCCTGGTCTGGGAAGATCCCACATGCTGCAGAGCAACTAAGCCCATGCGCCACAACTACCGACCCTGCGCTCTAGAGCCCGCGAGCCACAACTACTGAGCCCATGTGCCACAACTACTGAAGCCCGTGCACCTAGAGCCCGTGCTTCGCAACAAGAGAAGCCACCACAATGAGAAGCCCGTGCACCACAACGAAGAGTAGCCCCGGCTCGCCGCAACCAGAGAAAGCCCGTGACCAGCAACAAAGCAGCCAAAAATAAATAAAAATAAAAATAAATTAAAAAAAAAAAGAGCTCAGTAGTTACTCCCACAAGTGCATCCAGAAATACAAAAGAGTTTAAAAAATAAAAACCCGGGGACATCTCTCAACCTGTGGGGAACTAGAACCAGTGAATAAATTCTCCAGCTTCCCACCCTTCGAGCAGATAGTTCAAGGTCAATTACGTACACTTCTCAGAAGTTTGAGTAAAATTAAGACCTTGTTACCTATAGCAGCAACCTTAATAATACTCTCTCATTTTACTTTTTCTCCTTTCTTGTTGCACTTTCGCTACTGCCTTACTCCTGCTTCCTGGTATCGCTCCCAAAATAAAATAGTTTTACCAAGCCTATGTCTCAGGCACTGCTTTAGAAGAACCCTAAGAGAGCACTGCTAAGGCGTCACTGTTAGGATATGAAGGGCTGCCATCTTATAGCACAGTTCTGATCTCCCTTCAAGTCCCAGCTGAAACATCACTCCTTCAATGAGGTTTTCATGATCGGCAGCCTTCTAGACTTAACAGTTCACTATCCCTGCTCCCTCATACTTCTAACTTAACACTGCTCATAATGTGCTTTGGAGTAAAACTGCTTCATTTTAATTGTGTGCCTCTCCCAGTAGATGGTAAGCTCATGGGCAAGGACTGTGCTATATTCATATTTACAACCCCATCAACAACTAGTACAGAGCTTTGAACATTGTAGACAGATGCTCAATACCTAATGACTTTTTTGTAAATACACTCTCTCATGATACCAGCGTACACTTCATGAGATGGGCAAGTCTCAGAAGTGTAGGGTGGTAGAACCCCAGAATGAATGGGTTGTAGTCATGAAAAAAAACAGCTTTAAGTATTATAATAAATTACACAAATTTAATGAGGCAGAAAAGAAATGATTTCTTTCAAGAAGAGATCGCTATATTTGGACGGAAAGAAATTGCTCGTATGGCCCCCTAGGTAATCAGAAATCCTGAGACTCTGACCAGGATCAAATGCTTCAGAAAGATCCCGGCTTCCAGAAAAAAGAGGACTTATTTAACTTCTCTGAAATAAGAGGGATGGAATAGAGAAAGATGTAGAGAAGATAAGGAGAGTTGTAGAGGAGGTAAGGAGGGTTGGTGGAAGGCTGTGTGGTGCAAATGCAGTGTATCTCTATGACCTCCTAGATACTTCAGCAAACCTAATTAATATACCTAAAATCTGACTGCGATTAGATTTCTTGTGGAAATTGGTCACAGAGTAAGTGTCTTTTTCTGGCATGTCTGGGGTGGAACATAGATAGCCTTTATGTTTATTAACCTCTATACACAATTGATACTCATTATTCACGAATTCTATATTTGCTAATTCACCTACTCCCTAAAATCTGCTTATAAGCCCAAATCAATACTTGCTGAACTCTCATGGTCATTCACAGGCATGTGCAATCACCCAAAGTGCACACTCCTGGATGAGGTAGAACAAGGTGATTCTGCCTTCTTGGGTCAGCTCTCATACTGTAAACAAGTATCCATTTCATAGTCTGTTTAATATCACCTTTTTATTCTTTTTTGCATTTTTGTGCTTTCTGTTGGTGATTTTGCTGTTTAGAATGACCCCCAAACATAGTGCTGAAATGCTGTCTAATGTTCTAAGTGTGAGAAGAAGGCCTTACAGAGAAAATACAGTGTGTTAGATAAGCTTCAGTCAGGCGTGAGTTAGAGTGATACTGGCCACGATTTCAGCGTTAACAAGGCAACAAACTAAATTAAATTGGGTGTCCTTAAACAGAAACACACATGAAACAAGGTATGTATTGATCAGTTGATGAGTGTTGTGATTAGAGGCTCACAGAAACCTAACTCTGTATTTTGCCTAGGATAAATGGTTCAGTATTCACTAATCCAGGATATATATATATATATATATATATATATATATATATATGAATATAAATTTATATTGTGTTGTATTATATTGTATTATACCTTGATGCAAGTGTGAGGGGCTGAGGAGTTTCTTCCTCTTGGGTTTGTACTCTAGGGTAGGATTGCCAGCTCATAAAGTGTGTGAAAATTTGACTTTATAACATAATACCAAATTGATTTTCAAAGTGGTTGTATCAATTCATTTGCCCATAGCAATTTATCTAGCTTTAATTTTAAAATGCATTCTTCAAAATGTTGATTTTATTTTACTTTCAAGCAAAACATACTTCCCCATTTACTCAAAATTTCTGGCTATGTCACCAAGAAATGTGAAGTTTATAATACTGCTTTTGTAAATTCAGAATGTTAAAGCATTTTCCTACACAATACAAAAAATAAAATTATAATTAGAGAGAAAGATCAGAGAACATATAAAACCTAGGGTTCCACAGAAGAATGTCAGAAATTCCTGAATTAAATGCAAAATCTGTGTTCATGTGCGCATGATTCTGGGAGTATATAGCTTTGTTTATATTCTCAAACATTTCTGTGATACATAAAATGTTACAAATCATGGTTAAAGAATAAACTGAATAACTATTGTACCAGAGTTCTGGAATGAGGTATTTGAAAAGAAAAAATAGCCCTAAACTTCCTAAAAATTACAGCAAAGGAAGATGTGTGATTTGTTATACAGTTTTCACAGGACAAAAGGAAACATACAAGTCTTTATCTTAACAATTATGCTTTGCTCTGGCTATCATTTAGAAATCACAGGAGTTTTTATGACTCATACTGAAATTAAGCCTTGAGCGATAGCGCAAATTTTAAAAATTAGTTATTGGTAATGTATCAAGTAAAAATCCTGAGTCAGTGAAGTGGAAAATTACGTATAAAAAGAAGAGAGAAGCTGGAGTGAGCAAGACACAGAAATTATAAAGTATTCTAGCTAAGGAGTGTGGACAAGAAAAGAATTAATATACAGCACATTTGACAGTTTTCTCTTCCAGTGTTAGCAATAAGCAACTGGTAAAGGAGGGCCTCATTCAGTAGGAACTGAATGCTTTGCTAGAAAAAACAGTTACATTTGACCACCCTGGGAGAAGCTTATAAAACTCTTCCAAGCTAGTAAAGGAAAAGACCCAGACAATTAAAACAGGAAGCACCAGCTGGGGAAGATCTCCACTGGTGTTCCTGAGTACACGGGCCACATAATGAACAACAGAAGAGTGGATGTGGGGAGCCGCCTAGGAACCCTTCTTGGGAAGGAGAAAGCAGGTGGCCCTCATCAGGAAGTGTTTGCCGGTTTGTGTTCATGAAAACCCATCAAACCACTGAGAGGCTATTTTTTCTTAAAATAAAAATAAAATTAAAACAAAAATTGGTTTTATGCCTTTACCAACAGGATAGTGAGCATTTCCTCCAAACCCAGATAAGTTTTGACTACGGTCTCAGATGTTTGGGATATTCGGCTGTTAAAATTTTATACAGGAGCTTTTTCATCCCTTTACAGTTATGATTTCTTATCTTAAAGATATGATTCAAAAGAATCTCTCCAGTTGTGGGGGGTGTGTGTGTGTGTGTGTGTGTGTGTGTGTTTTAGGAGCAAACAAAGAGGGTTCATCCATGTTATGTCCATCCAAGTCAAGCTTGGTGGACATAACATGATCATTTCTTCATTGGGGGAGATAGGGGTGGAGAATTTTATTGTACCCTTTTTATATTCATAATGATTAATGATATGATATCCAATCACAATTTTTCCTAAGACAGGCTGCTCAAACACAGATATTTCAAAGAAACAAGAATGCCAGAATACTCATGACATAGAAAGACTTCAGAAAATTGCATCCTTTTTGTTCCCTTTCTTTTTTTAATAATTTATATAAATACGGTAGGAAACAAATGTTCCAAACGTTTGACGAATGATGCTCTCTAGTGACGATTTTTAAAAGATTGCCATGTGACAAATGACCAAAAGGCTGTGTTACCAGGCGGGATATTCCAAGGGTCCCTGGCCCAATGAAACATATTTATTAGCTAATCTTTAAGGACCCTCTGGTTCCATGAATCCAAGATTTAAAAATGGAAAAGAAGAATATATAATTTTTAGATTTATTTGGTATATAAATTATGGCACTATGACTTACCACCTGTCATCAATCAACTTGATAATAATGCTACAACAGTCTCTAATATGAGTTAATATGTCAATTTACCAACTATTATTTGCTTGAACCCAAGAGTGTGGTGAAAAAGAGGTTCTGTACTATGTCTCAGATCATGAGCTCATGGTAGGAAAGAATTTCCAAAAATCATAGAGAAAATTTGATAAAGTAGGATAAACTAACATTAAAATCTTTTATTCATCAGGACACCATGGAAAGGACATCAGCAGGAATGCCAGAGTAAGGAAATCCAAAAATTTGCTCCTCCATAAAAGCAGTGAGAACACAGGTAAAAATTGCCAAAATCAACTTTTTTAGAACTCTGGAAATAAACCAGAGACTTGCAATAAGCTAGGGAGCCAATTATTCAAGAAAAACGATTGAGTCTTGGTAAGAAAAGCAAGCCCTGCAGCATTTTAACTTGGCCTATTCCAATACCCCACTCCCCAATTCGACAGAAGCCTTAAAAAAGAGTAGCCTCACAGTCATGGGGAAAACCAGTAGCTTAGCAACCACTAGAATGGGCATAACAGACTTGAACCTTCCCAACAGCACCATTCTCAGAGAACTGTCATTACTTGATCTGTCTGGCAGTTCTCTGGGAAGCCCCACTCACAGAACCTGTCTTTATATTGATATTTCTTCATCCAGAGCTCATTGTGCGAGCAGCCTTTTCCCTGGAGGTCTTTGTCAAATTAACATTGAAGCTGTGTGCATGCCCTGTGCTCAGGTCCAGAATAGATCTAAGAAGGCTATGGCTCTCACTTCCAAAAGGCTTTACAAACGCAGGAAATAAAGACTAAGCCTGAGCACTGAAGGCATGCCCCAACAGGCACATAAAGCCTCTTGGCAAAGGCTGGGCGATTTATTGTTTCCGGGCATTCAAGGAAATCTCTGCCTAGTCATTAGACCACTAAGGTAACCAAGCAGAGATTTTATTGCCCATGTGTGACAAAGTATAAAGACTTCACAATATTAGTTCAGCAAAGTTACTAAACAAATATAGCAACAATAAGAACAATAACAACAATGATAAATAGCAATGACAGCAGGCCCTGGGCAGGAGTGAACTTATTTCCAGAACTGCAACATTATATAAAATGCCCAGTTTTTAACAAAAAATCACGATACATACATAGAAAAAGTATGGCCTGTACACAGTAGAAACTGTCGCTGAGGAAGTTCAGACATTGAACTTACTAGACAAAGATTTTTAAATCAGCTATTTTAAATATATTCAAAGAAATAAAGGAAACCATGTCCAAAGAGATGAAGGAATACATGGGACTTGTGTCTCACCAAATAGAGAATATCAATAAAGGAGACAAAAGTTATAAAAAAGAACCAAGCAGAAATTATGAAGTTGAAAAATACAAGTGCAATAAAAAATTCGCTAGGGGGTTCAACAGCAGATTTGAGCCGGCAGAATAAAGATTAGTTAATTGAGACCACCCAGCCAGCCTGAGGTACAGAAAGAAAAAAGAATGGAGAAAAGTTAACAGAATCTCAGACCTATGGAACATCATCAAGCATGCCGACATATGTGTAATGTGAATCCCAGAAGGACAGAGCAAGAAAAGGGCAGAAAGAATTTTTGGAGAAATAATGGTCAAGAACTTCCCAAACGGGCTTCCCTGGTGGCGCAGTGGCTGAAAGTCCGCCTGCCGATGCAGGGGACACGGGTTCGTGCCCCGGTCTGGGAGGATCCCACATGCCGCGGAGGGGCTGGGCCCATGAGCCATGGCCGCTGAGCCTGTGCGTCCGGAGCCTGTGCTCCACAACGGGAGAGGCCACAACAGTGAGAGGCCCGCGTACCACACACACACACACACAAAAAATAGAACTTCCCAAACTTGAGAAAAAACGTGAATCTATACATCCAAGAAGCTCAACAAACTTCAAATAGGACAAACTGAAAGAAATTCAAACCTAGACACATTAGTATCAAACAGTCAAAAGACAAAGCCAAGTACAGAATACAGAAAACAGCTCATCACATTTAACTGATCCTCAGTATGATGGATGCCTCTGCCCTACAACTGCAAGAAATTGGATTCTGTCTGCAATCACATAAGCCTGAAATGGAACCTTTACCTTTTTGGTGGATGAAAGTAATGCAGCTCAGCTGACCCCTTAATTTTAGTCTTGTGAGACCCTGAGCAGAGGACACAGCTAACCCATGCTTAGATTCCTAACTCATGGAAACTGTAAGATTATAAATGTATATTGTTTTGAGCTGCTATGTTTATGGTAATTTGCTACCAGCATTAGAAAATGAACAGAGTGTGGAAGTTTGAGATGAAAGAAGAGAGCAATGTTGGAAAGACAACTAACCAGAAAGCCTATGCTTGCTAAATTAAGTAGAAATATGTAACAGGTTAAAACTGACACTTCATACAGCAGACATTTAAGGATATATACACTTTACTGCCACCAACCAAAACAAAAACAAAAAAAAAGAAAAGAAAAAAAGACATAAAAATGGAGTTCTAAAAAAAAAGGAAAAAAATGTGACAAAGTGAATGTCCAAGTAAAGCAAATCCCCTCTCGGCAACGGGCAGAGATTTTCAAACAATGATCATTTTTTTGTTGTTGTTACTGATATTTTATCACACAGTAGCGTTCATTCAAAAGAACGGCCCTTTTTGAAATGCATGTTGGAGCAGAAGATTTTTCTCTCAGTAACAATAAAAGATTCTAGTCTAACATCCATGTTATGACAATATGCTAAATCTAGAGTAGTTGAGCCACCAAAATAAAACTGAGTGGCAGGTGTGAACTTCCTCCCTATATCTGTGTTTCTACCTATGCATAGGTTCATCCCCCAGCTTTCCCCTCATCTCATCTGTGGGATAGCGACCCTTCTCCCACTCCACACTACCACTTTAAAATCGCACTTCGGTGGTTGGGTACCCAAGTTTGGGTTAACTGAACAAATATTTACTGAGCACTTACTATGTGCCAGGCACCATGCTTGGTAGGAAGTTCAATGATGAAACAGGTACAGCCCATTCTCTGAGGTATTGCTATTCCAGAAGAGAAGTGAAGCACACGGACAGATAATTTCATTATTTCTGTGAGAGACTGGAGACTGACTTCCTAACTGAATCTTTGCTTCCATTACTGACCTGATATGTGAACAGGGAGGATTTTAGAAATAAAATGAATTAACATTTATTGATACCTACTCATGCACCAGAGTGTTTTAATGATATTATATCATTCAATTCCAAGGAATAAAATAGGAAAAGTGTATCCTTATCACCTGTACTCATCTTAGTAATCTTTTGTTTTCCTTAGACAGTGTCCCTGGTCATGAATCCCCCAACTTCAACAAAGAGTCCTATTAAAGTGTTGTTGGAAATTAAGGACTTAAGAAGTCACCTCTAAGCTAAAGATTTGTGCATATTAATGGAAAATGATTAAAGAGTAAAAGACACTTTGAGGAAATAAAATATTATTATAATAATGGTTTGACACAGAGAGTTAATGTTTTTGAACTCTACAATTCAACAAATTATTATATGCTGGTGATTTACATGCATTTGGAGCATTTGTTTTGCTCAATGATAAAATCAGCTAATTCTATATTTATGAACTGATACATTCCTTTCAGTCCTGACTTCTGTTTCCCCCCCAACATTTCCAAGGCACAGTTAACAGACACTTGGAGGCCACTTAAGGGTTACATGGGAATTGGCAGAGCATCACTGTAGTCACAGGACCGACACAGTCACTTTGCTGAAGAGCAAATGAGAGAAGAAATATTATTGCAGCCATTGTAGGAGAATCCAGTCAGCCACACAGGCATCCATACCTGAAAATCTGCCAGTCACTCTACAAAAAAGAAATGGACTCACCGGTCAGAATGGCCACCACCAAAGTGTCTACAAATAATACATGCTGGAGAGGGTGTGGAGAAAAAGGAACCCTCCTACACTGTTGGCGGGAATGTAAATTGGTACAGCCTCTATGGAGAAAAGTATGGAGGTTCTTTAAAAAACTAAAAGTAGAGCTACCATATGATCCTGCAATCCCACTCCTGGGCATATATCCACAGAAAACTATAATTTGAAAAGATACATGCACCCTAAAGTTCACTGCAGCACTATTTACAATAGCCAAGACATGGAAGCAACCTAAATGTCCATCGACAGATGAATGGATAAAGAAGATGTGGTATATTCATGCAACGGAATATTACTCAGCCATAAAAAAGAATGAAATAATGCCACTTGCTGCAACATGGATGGATCTAGAGATTATCATACTAAGTGAAGCCAGACAAAGACAAATATCATATGCTATCACTTATCTGTGGAATCTAAAAAAAAATGATACTAATGAACTTATATGCAAAACAGAAATAGACTGATAGATGTTGAAAACAAACTTAACGATTACCAAAGGCAAAGGGGTGGTGATAAATTAGGAGTTTGGGATTAACATATACACATTTCTATATATAAAATAGATAACCAACAAGGACCTACTGTATTGCATGGGGACCTATACTCAGTGGTTTGTAATAACCTATAAAGGAAAAGGATCTGAAAGAAAAAGATATATTTGCATGTATAATATGAATTGCTTTGCTGAATCGCTTTGCTATATATCTGAAACTAACACAACATTGTAAATCAACTCTACTTCAATAAAAATTTTTTTAATTTAAAAAATAATAAAAAAAGAAATGGACTCACAGTAGAGAGCAAACCAGTGGTTACCAGTGGGGGTGGGGCAAGGGAAGTACAAATTATTGGGTGTAAGATAGGCTACAAGGATGTATTGTACAACACAGGGAATATAGCCAATATTTTGTAATAACCATAAATGGATTGTAACCTTTAACACTGTATAAATATATATATATATATATAGGAAAAGCAATTAAAAACCACATTGCATAAAATAAAAAATTTAAAAAATATTGCCAGTCACACTGATTGACATTTCAAAAGTCTGGTAGCTTTCTTGGATAGGTTTGTTTTATTGATTGATTAATGGATTTATAACTTTATCTCCATTATTGAACCATTTCTGCCACTCCCAGAAGACCTTATCTTTATAAACACTTCTATTAAATTGTGTTTTTTTTGTTTTGTTTTGCGGTACGCGGGCCTCTCACCGCTGTGGCCTCTCCCACTGCGGAGCACAGGCTGCGGACACGGAGGCTCAGCGGCCATGGCTCACAGGCCCAGCCGCTCCGCAGCACGTGGGATCCTCCCGGACCGGGGCACGAACCCGCATCCCCTGCACCAGCAGGCGGACTCCCAACCACTGCGCCACCAGGGAAGCCCCTAAACTGTGTTTTTAATGAAAGACAATAGTCTTTCAGGAAAAATTTCTCTGATACCTATTAAAATAATAATTTTTATCCTCACCATATTTGAATCTCTTACAGTACCCACAAAGGCAAAATGCAAATTTTGCATTTTTTTGTTTTTTATAATTTGTTTTTGATTAAAATGTAATATTTATTTAATATTATCTACTTTATTCTTCAAGTATAACGAACACTGGGCTTGATTCCTGAGACTTTAAATCCAGTTCTAAATTCTTTGTTCCTTTTTCTCTTAGTCCCCAAGCCTAATTTTACTCAAAATTTCTTCATGTATAGGTAAAAACTAGATTCTGCAAGAAGAACAGGCAGACATGAAGTTTGTGTATTTGGGGCAAAGCTGTTTGTTATCAGCTTCTGCTGCTTTTAATCTATAACACAGTTAAGAACAGGGCAATTATGCATAGTAAGTTTTCCTTTCAAAGCTAAAACACAAAAGAAGTCCTTGTCAAGAATTATTAATGTCTTAAGTAAAGTTCATCATAGCCAAAGCCATTCAAAGGAATAAATCTACCCAAAATAGGAAAGTGTGTGTGTACTTGTGCAGAAATAGTGAGGGAGGTGAGGGAGAGAAGGTGAAGGATTTGCTTTTTTTTTTTTTTTACAAGGTAGAGAAAAAAATGAGTATTTCATAGGATGAAAGAAAACACAATCCCAATAATAAAAAAAATCCTCTTTTAAGAAAATAAGCTTACATAAAAAGGAAAACTGGAGGTCAAAAATGAAAACCCAAGTTTAATTCAGAGAAGAATGTCATAGAATGTTACAGAAAGAGCCCTGCGTTTGGATCAGAGCTTGGAATTTAATGGAGCGGTAGCAGGAGGGCAGAGCATAGGAAAGCTATTTGACCAGAACTGCTATTTGTAAAAGGTGTTGCAAACTTCTAATTATTTGTATGTTATATGCATAAAAGGTTACACAATGACAATATCTACAAATTAATTTGTATATTATTTGATGTTAATTTTTCCTTTTTGTTTTGACATGGAAAATACCTTATGTGTTAAATATAAACATTGAAAATGTAGCACAGTTGTCTCATGTTGACTTGGCTTTTCCTTTCTTTCCTTTTTTAATGAGGCGGTGTCTAAAAATATCAAAGGGGGGCCAGATCATTTCAGGATTCTGAGATGCCAGGGTGCCACTTATTAGCTGTGTACACTTGGGAAACATACTTAGTTTCTCTGCAGCACAATTTTAGCATAAGGAAAGGAGAATAATAATATCTTCCTTATCTAAGTCCTTGGGTTGCTGTGAGATCCTATGTGTAAGTCACAAAGCACCTCAAAGGGGTAAGGGACTCCTCTTATTCTTCACTGCTGTAAAATGTGATTGTTACAGAGAACAACAGTCAGCTCTGAAGGGTCATTTTCCGGTAATCCAAGTTGTTTGTTCAGGAAATTTTGAAGCTAAAGGGTCAGATCTGTGCTTTCTATCATTTTGAGAGAGACACATCTCACAGACTCTTACCCACAAATTTACCACCAGATTCAATACTGATCATGGCTCTCCAGGTATCTCTTTCCAACAAGCCTTTCGAGAAAGTTTTCATGGAAATTTAATTTCTACCTAATTAATCTTGTTTCGCAAGTGACATTGAAATAAAGTTAAAGATACATTCTACTAAGGGGGAGAAGTGTCCTTAGACTTAAAAAACCACACATGCATGTGTGTAAGCATAAACACATACATACAGAAATTACATAAGCATAAAACATTAATAGAAATAATAAGATTAACTGATATATCATATTAAACTTTTAAAAAAGGATATTTGAGGTTGGGTTCCCCAGGATGTAGAATTCTAGGAGCAGATTAGCTTGCAAGAGTACTTTGGGCATTAACAGCTATAGAGAAGTGAAGGAATCAGGATTGAGCAGAGGAAGGAATTGAACTGTGATGCACTTGTAGTAGAAACTTCAGCAGATCCTATGGGGAGCTCTGCAGTTGGCTTAGCCCTTCACTGTTTTCTCCCATTAAGGCAAGGAGGCAGGCCTTTTATACCCCTATATTGACTTGTCCCAAGCTATCCCAGTGAAGGAGGGTAACCCCGAAAGCAAGGTGGCTTTCTTTCGCTGAGGATAAGTCCCAGAGAGGGACTCAGCTTAGAGATAACAGTCACAAACACTCCCAGGACCTGGAGAGTTTAGTTCTTCAGTCCTGGAATGCGATCTGGGTGAACACCACCGAGTCCACTCCAGTCCACACCTTGTGCCTTTCAATTCCACATACATCATATAATCTGTTCTGGGAGCAGTCCCACTGTTCCTGGAGGAAGCTTACGAGGAGCTGGTTAATGAGATGAACTACAGGCAGCAACAGGGAAGCCAGTACTGAAGCCTGATATTCATTGTACTCCTGCTTCACCAGCCATTCAAGATTCCCTTCACCATCCACCTACACTGCTGTTAGCCTCACCTGGTAGAGGAACCCAGACCCTCATTCCTGAACGGTTACCATGCCCTTCTCAAGCTTTAGCCACTGAACTTGTCCATTTGTTATCAAAGTTGGGCAAGGGTACCAAGAGGTACCCAAGTGGATCATCTGAGTGCCAAGCACATTACTTACTGCCCGTATAAAAGCAGTCTTACCCCCTCTAGATGATCAGAATCATTCGCCAGGTTGATGACTCCCTTCCTTGCGTGCTGTTCTCACGACACAAGAAGAGTCAAGTGACTGCACAATTGCCAAAGCTTCAGCTCTAATGGGATTCTTTCTGAGTTCCCTGGCAGAAGCTTTCTCCCTCTGGTTACCAAGGCTCAGAGTTGTCAGAATAAGAAACACAAATTCTCTAAGTGGGTCACTGGGAGTGATAATTAAATAGGCTACTTTTATCTTCACTGCTTAGTTCTAGGATCAATGTGTTCTCTCTTTGGAAGACACAGCACTATATTTGGCTCTTAACTTGAGGTATATACAGTATTTCCCAAGGTGTCCTCTCCAAGCCTCAGGTGTTTGTTCAGCAGGCGGTACCACTGCTAAAATAACTGACAGCTCCTGGGAAATGTGGTTTGTAATAGCGCCAAGAGATCGCAAGAGGATAGGCTAATACCAGATCTAGCCTGCCATGAGGCAGGTCAGTTATTCTGATGTTACCTTATATGGACTCACATGTCAATGGAGCAAATACCCTGCAAGTTCTTCAGTTGTGGAGCTGACTCAGCCCTATTGGCAGAAAAGGCAAACTCATATCCCAAAGGGTATGCATATCAGTTAATTTGAATGGCAGCCTTTCCCAGGGTGGAAGGGGCCCTATTATAATCAATTTGCTATCAAGGAGCTGGTTGGTCTCCTCAAGGGCTGGTGCAATATTCAGGGCTCAGATTTGGACTCTGTTGTTAGCAGACTGAAATTTGGTAAAGGCAATCACTAGATTAGCCTCGGTAAATGGAATCCATAAAGTCTGGCTGATGCCTACTCTGTTCATGTGCCCAGTGTGCCAGTGTTAGAATGGCTGATGGCAACTGGCTGAGTCACTCAGACTACTTGGTTGTCTAGTGTCTCTTCTATGTTGGATGTTCTCTAACTGGCATTGCTAAGCAGTAGAAAGTCCACCACGCTTCACGACCACTCCCCATCAGTTGTCCAAATGCCTGTTCCCCAGAATTTTTCATCCCCAATCTTCTACTCTTTCTTCTTCCAGGCTTCTGATTAACCAACCAGGCTATTTTCTACGCCCCATGTGTCTGTATTATTCTTACCTCGGGCTACTTCTCTTTCCACACAAAGTATCAATGGGTAGCTAGGTGTATTGCCCAAAGTTCTGGCCTTTGGGATGAAATTTCCCTTAAAATGTCTTTCAGTGTCAGTCCTGAATGGACTATAGTATACCTCTGTCCAATTTCAGTTTGTATCTATATACTGAGCTGACCCATTCATGACCGAAGCTTGGTTTATTCCCTCCTCTGTCAGCTGGTCATAAGGAAGCTCCCCATATGTTCGCACGTGTCAGCTGAGGGAGAGGGCTTATACAAGAGTGGTGGGTACCATGAGGGTCTAGGTCTGGGCCACCCGCTAGTGAATCTCACTTATGACTTCTAGCCCTATTCTTGTCTGATCCCAGCTATACCACTTTCTTCTCACAGTGGATTACAGCTGGCCAGGCCAACATTATGATGTGGTGAGTCTGTCTGAACTCTACTCACGATAAACATTTCTAGTTGCACAGCCGCTGGCTGTCCCATGGTCAAGCATTATCTCTTTACCAGGGCCCGGTAGCATATGGGAGGTGTTTTTCAGAAAGTTAGTAACAATTCTTTGATCTAGATGGCATGGTCTTACCACACTAGCACTTTACTGTAGGATGAAGGGTATTCTGGCACCTGGGGTATATTTTTCAGCCTTTAGGGCTTCTGTTAAGCACTCCTAAACAAAATGAAATGACAAATTTGACATCTTGTTACATGTATATTCTTGACCTCATTAAGGTGGAAGGATAGATCTTGGGGCCACTCTTCAGCATAGCTTACACTTATCAAGGCTTATAGGAGTAGAGCTGAAAGGAACAGAGGGAACTTTTATAGGTTTCAATGGCCCTTTTCTTCTAATCATTCTGAGAATCTAAAAGGAAATCTAAAAGGAAAGTATTATCAGTGTCCTCTAAGATGCCCTCATATGCTGAAATTAAAGGCAATGTCTACTTCAACTAAGCCTTTAAACAAAGCTGGTACAAACACAAGAATCAATCAAGTGATTCTATTGAACGTGAGAAAAGGTGAAAGGCAACGAAAATGAGGTCAGAATCAGAACTGGAGCAGACTGCCCATGACTTTTCTTTCTTCTTTCTAAGGGTATAAAAGCATACAGTTTCTTCATTGTCTGTGTGAAAGGACTGTTTACTTTGCATCTAACACAGAATAAGGAGAGCCTTTCTATTCTGATTACTGTAAAATGAAGCATTCCTAACCCATCTGAGTGATGGCATTGTCTTCTAATAGGAAAGGTATTTTGTGTTTACCAAAGTACAGCCTATCTAGAAAAATTGTAAAATAGCAGAAGCCTAAATGAAGACTTGGAGGAAAATTAGGGTATTATTTAAACAGGAATTACACATGATATTGTACTATAGAACCTAAGACGGAGCAGGAAAACGTTTAAGGGGAAGGGATTTTCCTGTTCTTAAAGAAACATGTATGTTATTAGAGAATTCTGAGCCCTGCAGACTTGAGTTCACTGTAGCAAAAAGGCTCCGCAAAAGATGAAATCATCTGTATTATATTATGAGCAGTCAGGCCAGTTGAAAACGGACATTGAGTTTGCAATGTGGTAGATATTAGCAAACACTTAAGAGAAACCACAAAAAACCTCATGCATTGGCCTGGAGTAAGCCTTCAACATCTGCTCAGGCCCTTCAGAGTCTACACTGCTGAGAACATGTCAGTTGGTTGGTCATTCCTCTGAACTTGAAGCCAGATGAGCAAATCCAAGCCATTTTATGGTACAATCATTCAAATCATTCCAGTATGTTACAGGACTTTTTGCCTTTGCCTTGAGCTTCAAAAAGAATTAGGCAGCATTTGCAACACTTCACACATTCCAAGGAAACGATTGGATCCAATTGCAAAAGTTTTCAAGTTCAGATGAATTTTTAATGTATAATTTATGCTGAACATCCAACTTAAAATGATACTTTGCTATAGAGTCATGGTGCTACAGTACAGCAAGGCAGTTACTGCTCTGCTTATTATTTTATCACATATGCTATTTATATTTATTATTTTTATTTAATAAATACTGATTTTGAAGTGATGCTAATCCTTTGACAGTCTCATCATAGGCTTCATCCAAATGGAGTAGATTCACCAATCAAGTTTAAGGTCTACAGAAGGGCACGTAAAGATGACCATACAATGAGAGGAATTCATTTACATCAAAATTTTCAACAAATGCTTTTAAAAAATATATTTTTTACATTTATGAGGCTGAAAACAATGGAGCAGATATTTGGGTTATTTCACTGCAGTGACATGTATTGTCTTGCTATCCATGAAATATCTCAAAATACATCATCTTTGTTTGAGAATCTTTATAAGTACACTGATATACGCAGGGCTGGAAGTGAATACCATCCTTTCACTGCAGAATTAATCTCATTCTCAGAAGCAAATTATTTTATGGAAGCCCTAAAATATTTAATGCGTGCCTAACAGCCTCAGTGTTTCACAGTTAGGTTAGAGTTTCTCCAGTGTTTTTCCTGTTAAATTATTGCTGCCTGGCAGGAAGTGGGAGTAGGGGAGAGAGAGAGGATGGGGGGAAAGGACTTTGCAGAAATTTTAAGTTGCTTCACAAAATGCTCTTTTATGTTTTTCCTGAAATTCTGAGATGCTTAGTCTACTTTTTCCCCTTTCAGAGTTAGGATAAAAACAACAACGTTTGGACCTGTTCCTATGTGCCAAGAGGTATGCTTAATCCTCTATTTGCATTATTTTTTAATGTTTACCCAAAAACAACCCCATGGAATCTGGGCTGCTATTATTATTCCTATTTCCCCTGTTAAGGAAAGTGAGAATTACAGAAATCAAATAACAATCTTGAGCTTGTACTCCAAGGTATCCAGAGGATCCAAAGCTTAAAGTCTAGTTAACACCAAATATTCTTGAATGAACAGCTAAAAAGAATCAAGTGTATATTATGCTGTTGAGCTTATTGAAATCCACATCCTGGGAGTCAGGATACTAGACCACAACTATATAAATCCCCTAAATGGTTAACTGGGTTAACTCTCAGCTAATTGATTTTCTTTTTCTGGACAAGATTTTTTAAAAGAAAAAAAAGAAAACGTAAAGGTAGGTCTTACTCATTTGGAGTTTTGGAGCTGACAAACCAAAGATCCTTGAATCCTTTTCAAGCAGCTGTAACCATTAGATGATTAGTTGGCTCTGTAGAAATCACAAGGGAATTGGCGTTTCCTGCTCCTGAAAAGGAGTACAGAAATTAATGGTCTGCTTCTCCACTCAAATGTGAGCATCTTAGGATGCCTGAATTCTCTTCTGGGTTTTGCTAAGAAAATGTCTAACTCATATTTGCAAACTTAAAGAGTATTTTGTGAAAACACACTGATATCTTGAGCCTCAGCACTTGATCCACATCTGCAACACCCCAGAGATTTAGGAACCTAGGAAGAGTCTTCCATCCCTTTTTTACCCTGCACTTTATTTTCAAGTCAGTTCCTGGGACCAAATAATGCCATAGCTCTGAGGCACCTTAGAGAGCATCCAGCTCAGTGTCTCCTTACTGGAACTACTTTGGGAATTCAAAGGCTTCCTAAGGAAGACTACAGAAAGGCTAGTTTTACTGGAATCACATTCTAATAGGTCAATTACTCTGTACTCTTTGTTTACCTCACTTGCCCAAGGAGATACTAGAGGTCTCAGAGTTTACCTTCTCTAATTATCTTTCACAATCAGCCTTTGCTTAGCTTACACAATGAAAGCTATCTCACCTTCTTTTGAAATGTTTCTTGGGTGAGCTACCCAGGAATGTAAAATCCTCTGGAATGCTAAACAAAAGGGCAATTTAAGAATGGAGAGCTCCTGAGGGCAGAGCTCCAGGAGAACAAAGTATAAGAGAATTTTCTCAAGTGCTACTTATTCTCATATAAAGATGAAACAAATGAACGCCAAAGAAGTTAAGTGACCTACTGATGATCAGTGCAGCTACAAAGTAGAGGATTTTAGGTTTGAAATAGCATATGTCTGCTGGCTGCAAAGCCTGCCACCTCCCCTCCTTACCGTATTGCCTTAAAGCATGTCGAGACTGGTAAGTCTGGTACTAAATGTCTAAGTTCATTATTTTTTTTCCTTATCTTACCTTTCAGTATTCAAGTCTAAAATGGAGACGGTCACAAAAAAGTCAAAGATTCCAGTGGAATTAAAACTATAGCCACACTGCCTCAGTATAGCCAATATATGGCATTACCCTCTAGACTAATACTTCTTTTCTCCTTAGAAGTATAAAAGATAGAATTACAAAGGGTCGTATTATACACGCTCTAAGCATTAACTGCAAGAGGGAGTTTAATAGCTAGTTTTTTAGCCAATTTTTGTAATGGCAATTTTCCTCCCTTTCTGTGCTCTCTGACCGTTTCTCCAACCTAATTTGGTTAACAAGCAAATTGTGCTTTCAATTGCCTTTACTTAGCCTGGGCAGGTAAGTAGTTGAGAGTCATTTTACATTTATTTCCTGTTTTTTCCCTTTTGAGAGGACTTCCCAGAGCTGTGTCACACACCCTCCATCTCCCCAAATTGCATTCCTTCAGGAAAACCCTGCCAAAACTTGGTAGTGAGAGATTTCCCTTAAAAACCTGGGCATGAAGCTGAAAAAGTTTTCTGACCCAAGAGAAACTCCACCAACTCCACGTTCAGTGACATATCCCATATGTGATATGATTCAGAAATGGAAGAAAATACAAATTAACTTACTTACAAAACAGAAATAGACTCACAGAGACAGAAAATAAACTAATTGTTACCAAAGGGGCAAGGGGGGGGCAGGAATAAATTAGGAGTTGGGGATTAACAGATACACACTACTATACATAAAATAGATAAACAACAAGGACTCACTGTACAGCACAGGGAACTATATTCAATATCTTATAATAACCTATAATGGAAAAGAATCAGAAAAAGATATATATTCATATATATATATAATATATATACAGCTGAATCACTTTGCTGTACACCTGAAACTAACACATTGTAAATCAACTATGCTTCAATAATTTTTTTTAATTAAAAAAAAAGAAATGGAAGAAAATAAGAAGGAAGGAGGGAGGAAGGAAAGAAGGAAGGGAAGAAGGAGGGAAGGAAGGAAACTGGGAACCAAGGGTCTGAGTCCTGATTTACGTTTTACCACTGCCTCACTCTGCATACTTGGGCATTCTCTTTACTTCTCTTGCTTTCTGTTTATATAATCTGTAAAAATGGATTAATAATTCTATCTTTATAAATTGTTTAGAGGGTGATATGGGATAAATAAGTTAGTTGCCGAGTTTAGTTCAGTTTCTTGTGCAGAATAAACTCTCAATAAATTACATGTAGCATTATTATGGACTTAGAGATGAGATGTGACTCTGCAATGAAATTCTCATTTACTCAGCAGAACTTACTTAGGGAACGCATTTGGCTCCTATCTGGATAGACCAGGTGAAGGGGTAGTCCTTCATCCAAAAAACAGACCAATCTTCCCTTCTCTCCAACTCATACATTATTATTTCTGGAAGAAATATTATTTAGTAGAACAAGTTCAAGCTTCCATTTCCCAATGGAGAGACATTGAGAGAATGGTGAGAACAAGAGAAACAAGGAGTGGACACATGGATAAGTTATCATCGATTTTGTGGATGAATATTCAAATAAATGACTACTGAACAAAATCAACCCAATCAAATGCAAAGTATATACTTTCAGATATGTTTGAGTTGTGTTTCAAGGAATTTATCAAGCCACCAAGCTTTTATTTCAAATAGATGATAATAAGTGACATCAAAAACTGTTCTTTTCTATGTTTGTTAGGTATTTTTTAAATGTTATTTAATTATTTTTTTAATTTAATTTAATTTATTTTTGTATACAGCAGGTTCTTATTAGTTATCTATTTTATACATATTAGTGTATATATGTCAATCCCAATCTCCCAATTCATCCCACCACCACCTATTTTATTTGTATTAATTCATTTAATCTGTACAACAGAATGAGATTGATAATAATATTATTACCCAAGATTGGCAATAATATTTGAGATTCGTAACAATATTATTACCTATTTACAGAGGAGAGTTTATGGTTCAGGAAGGTTATGTGATTGATCTATTTCACACATCTCATAAGTGGTGGAGCCAACATTTGGATTAGGCATTCTGGTTCCAGAGTAGCTGCCTTAAACAGCAGCATATACTGCCTATAATTTTCAAGATAATTAGAGGTAAGGGAAGAGGAGAAAAGAACGGCACATCTGTGAGTGAGCTTACTTACCTAAACAGCAATTTTCATTAAGATCTCCTTTCTTAATGAATATTATAGTGAATGTAAAATATTTCATGAAAATAAGAATTTACTGCTGTAGGAATTTTTAAAAATTAATTAACTTATTTATTTATTTATTTTTGGCCGCTTTGGGTCTTTGTTGCTGCACCCAGGCTTTCTCTAGTTGCAGTGAGTAGGGGCTACTCTTCATTGCTGTGCGCGGGTTTCTCATTGCGGTGGTTTCTCTTGTTGTGGAGCATGGGCTCTAGGCGCGCAGGCTTCAGTAGTTGTGGCGCACGGACTTAGTTGCTCCGTGGCATGTGGGATCTTCCCGGACCAGGGCTTTAACCCATGTCCCCTGCGCTGGCAGGCAGATTCTTAACCACTGCGCCACCAGGGAAGTCCCCTGCTGTAGGAAATTTTATGATCATTCCACTGAAACAGGTCATCTTAGGGACAAAGAAGAGTCAGCCTTTAAGCTTAATACCCTAACCAGTCTGGTACAACTTCAAAGGAATTAACATACTTCAAAAGCAAATGCAGGATTCACTTGTGTGCAAATAGCAATAAGAATAACAAGGACAATAATTTACTCTGGCTGCACAGAAGTCACAGTGTTCCTATTTCACTTGCAGAATCTCCAATATATTACTAAGTATCAAACATATGAGAAAGAGACTAGTTTGGTTAGGTCACCTTGTACTTGGCCTAGGTGGAATTGCTCTCCATAGAATATTGTTGGAAAGTATAGAAGAAAAGTTATCACAGCAGAATCTGCTAAGGAAATATACCTAGAGCCAGAGATTGGATCAGGGCCACTGTTATACAGACTGAGTCTGAGTCGATTAAAATGGCAATGTCCTATCTGTGGAAGAACACAATTATAGCACCAAGCCATGTCCATAACTTGGGAAATAAATTGAACAGGCACTGCAGCTGTTTTCATGGAATGGGTGCAGAGTGTTATATAGAACTGAGCTTTCACCAAAAAATACAAAAGAGGAAACTGATTCAATACTTATGAAATTAAACCCTTACAGATCATTTTTCCGATTGTTTGAATATGTTTGCCCACTATTTTATTCATTTTTAAGAGTTTTCCAACAATGTACCCTCAGTTTGGGATAATAAATTGTTGAATTTAATTGAATGGAAAGAGAAATTCCTGTGGCTTGGAATCATTGCTTCTTTGTTTCAGAATTTCCTAATACCTTCAGGGCAAATTTGGTGATGAATTTCTAAAATAAAGCAATTTCCAGAAAGTTCCATCCAACAAGGTCCAAGTATTTCCTACCCGTGGATAGAACATGAATCCCTAGGTTCGGCTGAGCTATCTGGAAAAAGATATCTAACTGCTCAGTTTCCTTGGCTGCAAAAGAGGGATAAATTAATACCTAAATCCAGGGTTCCTGAAGATTAGATGCAGTAATGATGTAAGCCCTCAGTCAATGCCTGGCACAAACACTCAATATATATTATATTAAATCAGCTGAGTGGCTGTTCTAGTTGAGAATGCTTTTCCTCTCTGACATACAAACTATTGTGTTCTATGGACAAGATAATCCTAAATCCCTTATACTACCATTTTGCAACTTTTTTGATTTTTAGGAGGTGGTATGTTGCTGTGAAATTATTTCTGGGTCAAGGTAAAATACCTGGGCTCTAGTCATAAAGCTGTCACAGGACAGGGGATTTGAATGAGCCATTTTGCTTCCCTGTGTCTCTATTTTTCTCATATCTAGAATGAAAATCATGTCCTTGCAAATATCTTTTGAAAAGAAACCATTTAAATAAGAATCAAACCAGTGGTAAAATCTCTAACCTGTCTAATGTCTTACCAAGACTAATGGTCCTGACCCACTAGTGAAAGATAATTCAGTAATCAATTTCTACACTTTCTAAACCACTCTCTCCAGTGGTTAAGGACTCATGCTTAGGTGGGGTTAAGCATGCAATAAGTGGACATGGAACTTAGTAACACTAACTGGACCAGAAGTTAACTTAACCATGGCCCCTGAAAATGTCCTTAGAAGTTTCCTAAACCAATAGAAACATGGTTAGATGTACAGAAATGGGCGCTGCAGGCAAGCTTTTGGCTCTTTCATCACTCTGAAAAGGAAGGAGCACATGTATCACCCCAACCTAATTGTTATTGAAGCTATTTCAGCATATTAGCTGCACAATATAATGAGATAAGCATGAAAGATGGAATTCTAGGTTTAGAATTCAAGTACTAGCCCTGCCACTTTCTAATGAATTAAGTGCTCACTTTCCACATTCTAGAATGGGGGAAATAAATAATACTTTTTTTAGTGTTGCTTTGAAGATTAATTGGCAAAGCACATGTAAAGGCCCTAATCTAATTACAGCTCCTAAAAGATAGTCAGTTAATGTTAGTGCTTCTCCTTCTCCTCCAAGATCAGCTGACTCTCACTGTCCAAATTTATGGAAGAGGAAAAAGAAACAAACTTTAGGATGAAAAATAATTTTCTAAATCAATTTAATTTTGTGTCAAATTTTTAGGCCTGAGAATAATACATCTTTGACCTCCACCTGGTGATTTATAACCAGGGAGAAATGCCTGGTTAGTTGTAGAAACTGTTAAATTTCTAAAGGATGCTACATATATAAATCTAAATGTCAGATATCTATTTATTCAGAGGCTCTGTTATCTCATTTTTCTATCCTTGACTCCCACTAATAAGTAACTCCTCTTCCAACCCTGATATCCATCTGGTGTTCTAGCAACTCAAGGCAGGTCAAGGTTTTACAACACCACCACAGCTAACCCACAGGTGTGTGAGAAAAAATGATTGCTGTCAAAGCTGCTGAGCTTTGGCGTGGTTTGTTACACAGCAATACTTAACTGATGATACGCTCTGCATAAAGTGTGTCTTCACCTTTATAGTCTCCAGTACGTATTTCGTTTCTCAGTTGCCTACTGCCATTAAGGCAACGCCACAGATTTTTGATACGGTACACATTTAAGATACATACTCAAATTTAGTAGCACTACTAAGTGAGGGCTAGCTGCTTTAACAAGGAGACCTCAACATGTAGGATAGTTCAAACCTCTTCAACAGGACTGGGCAGGCAAGCAAGCTGAAGTTGCTTGGTTTTTAAAAGTTCTGAGAGTCATCTTCATTTCCTCAAGCCCAGAAGTTAAAAAGGGCATGGAGGATGTATCAGAAGGGTTTGTGATCCAAGCCTAGAAGTGGCATACTTCATTTCTGCTCATATTTTATTAGCTAGAACTTATTTGTACAGCCACACTCACTACAGAGAAGAACAGGAAATGTATTTTAGTTGAGTGCCAGGAAAAAGAGTATAACGTGCGGTTTTGGTGATCAGCTAGCAGTCTCTGCCACACCCCACACAGCCCTTTTCTGAGGTGAGGAAAAGAGCTGATGAGGGCACCCTTTGCTTCTTCACTTAGGGATCTTTTAACTACTAAGATCTCTATTGCTGCTGCTGCCACACCTACTACTGCTCCATTTCCTATTTCCTACGACCTTTTGTTGAGTTCTCACTGCCTTCCAGGCACTTAATATGCTTATTTTAGTTATTCCTAATATTACAGATGAAGAAAATTAGATTAAAAAAATAAGTAGAAGAGTCAGAGAAAAAACTGTTACGTCACATTCCAACTCATTATATTGTATATCTGAACATAATCAAATTTGTCTTAGATGATCTCAAGTATTTAAGTGAATGAACTATAGTTCTTCACATACACACACACACACACACACACACACACACACACAAATGTTAAAATCCCTGACAGTGGCAATGACAAGCTTGCTTGAGCTAAAGAGACAGGTGATTTTTCATGTTTCTCCTCAAAAAATATACTGTATTTCTCAAAATTCCTTGGAAATTGGAGGCCATATTACTTATTTCCAAGATATCAAATTTCAGTAATTTAATCAAAGTTGGTCAATGCAGTAAGAAAAAGAATTCAGTTGAAAAGTGTCTATTGATCCCTTAAAGAGAAACAATTAATGGCAAATACTTGCATTTCTTGTATGTATATAACTATAATTTGAGAAATATATTTAATGAGTAAGGCAAAATCACCCAGCTAGTTAGTGTAATCTCATTCAGAATTAGATAGTGCTTTGCCTATTTCTGATGATTGGGGGAAACTACTATTCTAAAAATGATTGAAAAATCTTTTTATGACAGTCATAAAATAGGAAGAAAACAATAACATGATGCAGTTACATGATTGTAAAGCTAGAAGAGACCTAAAAACTGTCTGATTCATTCATTTTCAAATTTTAATTTTGTTCTGCTTGGAAGGATTGAGTCCAGATTTTAATCCACTCTATCCTCCTGTTCCTATCATATTCCACTGTTACATCTAGAGAAGCATAATAGAACATCTAGAACTCATTTGAGAACTACTTGAAACCCCACTGATTTTATTTTACATGTAAGGAAATAAAAAAGTAGACAAAGTAGGAGAATGATTGAAAGTCATTCAGACAATCAAAAACTCAAGTGGTATTTTGTTTCCTTTTTCCTCAGGTTAAATATTTCATTACCTACTGTAAGAGGGCAGGAAATGGAGGAGAATAGGGCGGTATGCTTGAGGAGTGGAAGATAAGAAAAAAAGAGAGAGTATACTATTACACTTCACTGTGATGATGCAGCTGCTGTTACAAGGGGTCCAATATATGCCAGACCCTCCATAATCTCATTAAATATGATAAGTCAATTTTTTTTTAGTGTGGAAGGGTGACAAAGATGGGACGGACAGTGACCTAGAGGCACCAGGAGCATCAATGCTGCAGTACATCCCCATCCATGGAAACATAAGAAGCGTGGAAACAAGCACGCATGTGCACACACACACACACACACACACACACACACACACACTTACCCGCCTAAACCAAGACAAAGGATAAATAAGCAGTGTGGGATTATGCTGTGAGGGTTTCAAAACTCACATAGAATAGATATTTTTACTGTATGACGAAATTGAGTCATTTAGGCTCTTGGTCAAGGAAGTGTTTTTAAGAATATTAGTGTAAAGAATGAATTGGAATTAGAGCAAGTAGAAGGGTATGGGAATTAGTAAAACGTAAATATGCAGAAGACTTCGAAGGGCGTTACATAGCTTGTTGTGTAAGTACATGGCTTGTCACTTATTCCTGCTGGCTCACTCTGGCTTCCAAATTGATCAAAATGAAATAATTTAACTTAAGAATGACATGGCCCTTAGCTATTTGAAAATATCTTTCATTGTATTTGGATGACACTAAAGGCCAAATATGTAAGTATGTCATTTTACTTCGGCTTGAAGATTTACCCAAGAGAATGGAAGAGTGGCCTTTCTTCTTTGGTCTTCACCTCTTAAATTCAGGAATTCACAACAGCTTCCTCTATCATATGCCCTGACCGCCTCTGAGTTTCTCGTTAGTCCTCTGGATCTAGTTCAAGACAATATAATTTGGAGATTTTTTGAATAAAGAAGTGGAGACACCTAAACAAAACTATCATGTAATGTCCAATAGTCAATTTTATGTCCAAGACCAATTACGGAAAGAAGGCAATCGTTTTTTGGGGTTTGGGGTTTTTTTTTGTTTTTTTTTGCAGTACGCGGGCCTCTCACTGTTGTGGCCTCTCCTGTTGCCGAGCACAGGCTCCGGACGCGCAGGCTCAGCGGCCATGGCTCACGGGCCTAGCCGCTCCGCGGCATGCGGCATCTTCCCGGACCGGGGCACGAACCCGTGTCCCCTGCATCGGCAGGCAGACTCTCAACCACTGCGCCACCAGGGAAGCCCAATGCAATAGTTTTATATCATTTATTTTGGGGAAATGTTTTATATACTAACTAGGAGATGAACCCAATAATGTAATCATGTTTTCATATGTAAAATTACTAGGATAATCAAAAAAGTAAGCCAAGGAAACAAAGCTTTGCTTGGAATACTATAATTTGGGGTATTTATATTTATGAGATTTGGTGTTGCTGGCCTCACTTTAAAGGTGAAGACTATTAAATAACTATTGGAGATGTAACAAAAGTACATTGAGGCAAATTCCAATCCATAGTGCAGTAAAGATAGAAGAAGGAGGGAGGTTGTAAAACAGAAGGATCAGGCCATAGCCTTTCCTCTACCACTGCTTATCCTAATACCTTAGGGATCCACCTGCCTGGGCATCAGACAGCATACCTTTAAGACAATGATAGTCACACCTTACCAGTCCGAAGACAGAGGGCTGAACCAGAATTTCTCTGAGGTCCCTTCCAGTTATAAAACCCAAATCTAAATGCTGGTAAAAACTTAAAGGAGGCAGGTGACTAATAACCTGGGCCTCCATGACAAGTAGAAGTTAGAGTTCTGAAGATTTTCCCATGTTTCTCCCATACTCCCTCTAGGTTGGATCATGAGATGTACTAATTACCAGTCATAGTGGATTGTACTACCCTTGGCCAAATGGTCCAGTTTAGCTGCTCCCAGTAGAATGGTTATGTTATCTCCACCTTACTGAACCCAAGAGTGTCCATGTGATATCCTTTGGCCAAGGGAATGTAAGCAAAAGTGGCTATGATTCCTTCATGAAAGCAATGCTCTCCAAATAGTGAATAACGTAGGACTTAACTGTAGGGTGACCAACCTTCCTTGTTTACCCAGGTTTGAGAGGTTTCCTGGGATGTGGGGCTTTCAGTCCCAAACTGGGATGAGCTTCTCACCCTTGTTTTTAAAAGATAAAAGCTCCCCAAAGTGCCTGGTATAATGTTGTCCCACGGCTGCTTAGGATCTCCTGTCCAATACCTTTTTTATCTGCTTCCGTACAAACTTAACATTTCTGTGTTCCATGTCCTCCTATTAAAGGGTTACCAGAAATCTGATAAACCTACAACATTCCATATGAGGTCTCTCCTCTCTGAAAGCACTGCCAATTTAATAGGCATCTTCAAGACCTTATCTCAAAGACATATGTAAGTGGAAACATGAAGGTAAGAGATTTTGGAGACTGCAAGAAGATGCTCAATGATCCTCAGTTCATACCATGCACACTGATATAGTGTAGTAAACACAGTTCTGGATTTGCATATATTAGATATAGCTTCAAGTCCCCACTCTTCTACAAAATGGTTCTGTGACCTTGAGATGGCCACTTAACCTCTCTGAGTTTGGGTCCTCATGTTTTAGAAATGGAGCGAAAATAACATGGAAAGAATTTTGTAAACTCTTAAAAACCTGTAACATAGTATTACTTTGCAGTGCATTTATAAAGACTGACCACATAGCTAAATCATATTCTATTCATTTCCCAAAGTATTTTTTTTAATTTAATGATCATTTCCCTTACCCAAACTCACACCCATGTATAGCAAAAGAAGAATGGGCAGGTAGTATCTACCCTACACCCATAAATACAGATATGATGTCAACTTATACCAGGGTACGATTCCAACTTGGTCAATAAAACATGGGTAGTAATGATTAGAAATGCATATTTGACAGTGTAGAGGGCAGTATGGGTGATAGGGAGGAGTTAGGGTAGTAGAAGGAAAAGCAACTCGTCATTATTCTGAATCTCTGTACTAGAAGGCAAAGAAAAAGTACACCAGAACTCCTAATAAGTGCATTTTCACTTTAAATGGGAGCTGTTAACTCCCCTGTCTGTCTGTTAACTCTGCTATCACAAAATACCACAGAATGGGTGCCTTGTAAACTACAAACATTTATTTCTCACAGTTCTAGAGGCTGGAAGTCCAAGATAAATGTGCCAGCAGATTCAGTGTCTTGTGAGAGCCCATATACTGGTTCATAGACAGTTGTCTTCTCACCGCAACCTCACGTGGTGGAAAGCACAGGAGAACTCTCTGGGACCTCTTTTATAAGAGCACTAATCCCATTCATGTGGGATCCACCCTTATTACCCAATCACCTCCCAAAGGCCCTACTTCCAAATACCATCACATTGGGCATTAGGTTTCAAAGATGATTCATCTAATTTGCCCCTCCAAACCTATACCCTATTTGCTCCTCCCTACTCTGTGCCCTTGTATGAATTACATCAACGGGTGTCTTTGCCCTCTGGCTCCAAATGGAAACACTGGCAGAGACTGGAGGAAGGGAAGTAAGATTAGAGTATTTCCCTCCTGAATGAACCATTTTCTTGAATGGTTGCTGGGGAGTTGACTGTATCCCTCACCTGAAAGTCACAATTCAGGTCAAAGTAGCCTTCTCCACATGACTCATTCCAGGTTCCCATCATCTCTGATTTAAGGCGATGACAGCACTGTGGTGTTACTGTCCCAGGGACATTTTGCTATCAACTTGTGGTTTCCCTACACCTTGTTAAACCTTCTTCAAATAAGCCATTTTGAGAACACAATTTATTTCCTACCAACCCTTGAAAGCATTCAAGTACCTACTCTGTGTCAGATCTGTCTTAACTACACTTGTTTAGATATATATGTTCTGTTTGTTTTTTGGTATGTAAGAATCATTATTTTCATTTATTTATAGTAACACTTTGTATTGATTATGTCATTGAAAGAGAGTCTCTCTCTTGATTCTGCCTGCTTTAATCCTGATAAGAAATAAATTAGACTTACAAGATCCAGTTGTTCTACAGAACAGAGTCTTGACCAGCCTCTCTGGACACTGGTTTCAATGAAGGCTACCGAAAAGCTTACAAACAGAGTCTCCTGTCCTGTGCTTTCCTGCAAGATAAGTGAAACTGATTGCTGGATAGCTTCCAAAGTGCTGTTTTAAAGGCCTGGATTCTCTCTCATCTTTCAGGCCGTTTCCAACTAACACATGTGAACAATCTGAGCCCTGCCAGTGCATTTCCTGGCAGACACAGCATGTGTCACTTTTATTGCTCATTCAGACTTGTGAATTGAAGTGAATGCAACAAATGCTTACTGAGCCACAATTTCGTGCAGAAGCACTTTGTTAGGTGCTGTTGAGAGTACAGAACTAAATTATTGTTATCAGGAATTTAGGAAACAGTTTTTAAATTGAAACAGTGACTATTAGCTGTTACACAGCTTTATGTTTCAAACTTTTACCAGCTATTTATTCACTGTTTCATTTCATTTAAATTTCAGAAAAATCCTGCAAGGGAAGCAATTATTTTTATTTTTATGAATGAAAAACAAGGAGGCTCAGAGATGTTAAGTATGTTACCCATGATTACACAGCTAGTAAGTGGAAAAATTAGGATTTGGATCCACTGGTCCAGGTAAGCCTGGCGCCAAAGCCCATGTTCATCACCATAAACCTAGAAAATGGCACTAGTCTTATTCTGGATTCAAAACAGCTGAGGAAAATGATCTTGCAAAATGTCAGCTGCCCATCGAATCTTACTGCCTTCTCCCTTTGAGCAGCTGGCAGAACACAGGCAAATTATACCATAAATGTGTACAATCATGGTTTCTGAGGGGATGGGTTCCAGGACCCCTGCCGGGATACCAAACGTTGCTGATGCTCAAGTCCCTTACATAAAATGTGTGCAGTATAGGAAGCTGTCTGCTTCTGCAAATTCCGCTTCTGCGGGTTGGGTTCAACTAACTGTAGATGCAAATTCAAACCTCACCTATAAGGAGGGCTGACTGTATTGACTCCTGCAAGGTAAGTCAGGAAAAAAAGGTTGGAAAGGTAGGGGAGCATGTCTCCTCCTAGGTTAAGTCTGCCCAACAATCAAAGGGTTTTTACAGACAGGCTCTCAGACATGGTGAAGCGAAGCCTGGAGAAAATACAGGATGCTTTCATCCAAATGGAAAAGCATAGAAAGCTCCTGATTATTCAGTCTTATTGTATGCATAGTTGGCTGGTAGACAGAGAATATTAGAGTCTCTTTTCAATGTACTAGGAGGACTGATGAATTAAGGGAAAGTGTAGTGATTTCTTCAGTTAGACAAAGAATCCCTTTTTTAATATGATTAATCATTCACTTCATTAATCTTATTTCAAGATGTTACAAAGAAATGTTTCTTTCTTATTATCACACATTACTAGTGTGCCTTTTCCTGGTTACATACCATACTGGTATGCAACTATGCCCCAGAAATTTCCTGTTTAAAACTAGGAGCCTAAAATAGAAGAATTAAATAATTGACACTGTGATAAAGCTAGTTTCTCTCTCTCTCTCTGCTCTAGTACAAAAAATTGCTCCTGGGAAAAACCAATTGCTGGTCCCTTCCTACCACAGAAGCCTTGTTGGGTCTGCATTATAATTCAAGCAATAAGTGATCTAAATTCTTTAGAAGAAAAAAATCTCAAAGGGCCCTCTCTTCTGTTCCACTTTTTAAACAGGAAACATATTTTGCTTTTTAGCCAAAATGACCACATCATTTGCATCTTGGGAAGCAAATGAAGTTTTTTCCCAAAGTTGAATACGATTTCTTAAAGGAGCTCTCCATAATTAATGAGTAGAACCAAATGTCTTTGTACAGGCCATCCTTTTTCAAGATGAAATCTGGCTTGAATGGCAGCAGGTGGATGGTGGAGATGGTCAACTGTGCACGTGACTCAGAAACAGAAGAGAAGTTAGCCTTTAACTTCTATCTGCTCTTCTTTTCATTCACTTCTTTTGGAGCCGGGAACTTGTCCCAGGGCTTCAAAGTATCAAGCATGGAATACGTACAGTGGTTGTGTATGTACTATGGAGTGCAGAATCCAGTGAGCGAGGACAGGCTGGTGATGCATGTTCTGTACAAGTCTTACCATAACATACATTCCAATCCTCCTTCCTAGATTCTGTTAGCGCTCTTTTGCCTGACATGGTGTGAAATGGAGGGTTGATTCAGGACATGAGCTAGTTATATGACTTTGGGTAAGTCCTTTCCCTATGTCATTTCCCCGAATCTCAGGTGTTTCCTTTGTAAATTGCATGAAGTGAGAGTAGACAAACCTTGCTTTTCTCAAACTCTAATATTCCATACACTAAAAAGCAATAGTTTTCATCAGATTCTTCCTCATGGCAAAACAATGTCTTCAGAGGAAGTTTTGAGCTGCCAGTGTGAACATCAGAATTTCTTAGTATGGAACGTAATTGCCATCAATATGATGACTGGATCACTGTTGTTCTGGCCCCTGATTTCATATCTTGTTCCATGTGTAGCAATGGCCAAAGCTCATACTTTGGAAGAACTGAGATATTGATGACCACCCGTGGTGAAGTTTGGCCACTGCATCTGAAACAAAATAAGATTAAGCAATGTACTTGGAAGGCAAGGGTTTACTATAAATTCATTTTGCCAAGTGTGGGTGCCAGCTAAAAATTGTCACTTGCCATTTGCTTCTACAAGGATTAGGTCACTAGCCACTGCAGCCACTGACCTTCAACACAGCCTGAAAGGAGTTCAGGGTGGAGATCAGGAATGAGGCTCTCTGTGCTCTTGGGGAAACTGGCAGAAGAGGCCTTCAGATAGGTAGATATTTTCAGAAGATGTTATGAGCCCAATATCTTGCATCTTCTCACATCTAGAAAAGCACTCAAATCATAAACGGGGACATCTGCTCCTCGTGACTGGCCACAAGCCTTGCCAAACTGTGTGCCTGACTGCACGTAACCCCCCTTACCAAAATCCCATATATACTGACCTCCCTGTCACAGACACCTTTACAGAGCAGGTCCTCAGAGCTATCCTAGATGCTGTCTCCCAGGTTATGGTCCTCATTTTGCCCCAAGTAAAACTTAACTCACAGCTCTCACATTGTGTACTTTTTTAACAGGGGATAACACTATTTGGAAAAGACTGTAACAGAATTTGGCCAGAATAAACTGTATTCAATATTAGGACTGGCCTGGTGAGATATATTCTCCAAGACTTTGGTTATTACAGTTGGACACTACAGCTGTGATGTGTCATCATTGACAAGAAAGTTAAGTCAGTTTCATGTTTCCCAAATATCAGTCATGCATATACCAGCTGCAGAAATTTTTTTTTTTTTTTTTTTTTTTGCGGTACGCGGGCCTCTCACTGTTGTGGCCTCTCCCGTTGCAGAGCACAGGCTCCGGACGCGCAGGCTCAGCGGCCACGGCTCACGGGCCCAGCTGCTCCGCGGCATGCGGCATCTTCCCAGACCGGGGCACGAACCCATGTCCCCTGCATCGGCAGGTGGACTCTCAACCACTGCACCACCAGGGAAGCCCTCACCTGCAGAAATTTTGTGAATCCATATTTTTACTAAAATTGATCCTTTATTTTAATATCATTAATTTATTTAAAACAACTTTTTCACTATTATAAACAGAAAGCCATAAGTAGAAGTAAATCATACAATGAGTAAACAAAACACTGCTACTCAATTTTTAAAATTAAAATTAACCAAAAGTTAATTTTTAAAATGAGCACTAAAAAACTCTCTAACAGAGTCTTTAAAACCTGTGTGGGCATACTCTACCAATCGACTCTTTGGCCTTCCCAACACAGTCTCCTGGTTGTGGACACCAGCCAGTGAACAGCTTTTAGTTTCTCATTATCCTGGCTCCTCTTCATCTGGGTTATCATAGGCTGTTTTCTCTACATGTAAGGCTCTTCCAGATCCCCTTCCTACATTTCTGTTCAATCCTCAGGTTTCAGACTCAGCTAAAGGTCACTTTCTCAAGAAAGATTTTCCTGTCTTTGTGACTAAGACAAATTTACCTGTATCTGAAATCCCGGCGTACCTTTCCTTTGTATGCCTTACTCTGTGGCAATTTTACATTTCTTTTGCATTTCTTTGTTTAATGCATGTCTTGCCCAATAGACTAGCAGTTCCAGGAAGGCAAGTCAGGTTTTGCTCACCCCAGCATCTAGCTTGATACCTGATAAACTGTAGAAACTGGGATTCTTATCCCAGGTCAAGCAACAACAAAGGGTGGAACATGAGGGACAATCTTATATTTTCCTGGAAAGAGAGAGGCAATTTTCCCCCACGAGAAATAAACTATTTCCTCAGGTAAGGGGACACAAATGGGAGTGATTCTGGGGTAGGGAGGTTGAATTTCAGTGTCCTCCACATTTCCAAAACCTCTTTGATCTAGTCATTCCAATTGTTGGGATCCCATTCTTTCTCAGTTCTTCTTTTTTAATATTTAATTAAATTAATTAATTAATTTTTATTTTTGGCTGCATCAGGTCTTAGTTGTGGCACGCATGCTCTTCATTGCAGCGCGCGGGCTTTTCTCTAGTTGAGTTGCGTGGACTCAGCAGTTGTAGCAAACAGGCTTAGTTGCCCCGCAGCATGTGGGATATTAGTCCCCCAACTAGTGATCGAACCCGCAACCCCTGCATTGGAAGGTGGGTTCTTAACCACCGGACCACCAGGGAAGCCCCTCTTTCTCAATTCTTATTTTTACATATAAATACCCTTGTAACTCTGTAAACTTAACAATTAAAATATATATGGATCCATTAAGGAAATCTTTATACGTGAACCACCTGATATTATCGTGCATTCCACCAATGACACTTACACCACACTTTGGGAAACCCTGTTAGAGTTAGTATGGGGTTAATATTCCCGAAGTCATATCACGTTTCAATCATATCACCCTCACCTTCTCATAATATCTAAATCTATGTATCTTTCAAAGCTTATTTTCAATATCTCTTCTTATTTAAAGTTTTTCCTAATTCTCGTAAATAGATTTAATCTTTCCACTGAAAGGCACAGGTCCAGAACTTTATCCAGTTTCCATTTTAAAATGTATCACTTATTCTTTTGGATTGTACTACTTTATTCCCATATCATAACATCACCAATAAACAATCAAATAATTAACCTCTCCTTGTGAGACAGGGTTTTTGTCTTATTTATATTTTAATTTCTCACATTGCCTGGCACAATACAGACATTCAAAGTAATATATAATTGTATAAATGAATCTGGCATGTTCCATTTTTAAAAAGATGCTTAAATTTTCTGGGCCTGACCTTAAAATCTCAACCCATTCCCTGTGTGTGGGATACTTTGCTGTGGGTGACATTTTTCTTCTTTCTTATATCCCAGTTTTTTATAGAGAGTTCTAAGTTGAGAGAACGGACCTCCCCCTTAGTGGTTTTCACAGTCTGGCTGGAGTAACAAGATGTGGTTTGAGAGCAGGGTCTAACTGTGAAGGTACATTAAGCCAAGGGAACATGAGGAGGCAGGGATGTATCATGGGACCTTGGAGATCAAGGATATCCATGTTCTTTGATAAGCTCTTGTTTGATTAAGTTTAGGAAGGATCCCACAAAGTGGGGTACCCCTGTTCTTAGTTTTTTTCTTTGCTAATGTATTCTGAAAAGTAGAATTGAATATTTGATAATAGTGATAGGTAGCTGTTGTTAGTACAAATCACAGTTATTTATGTTTCCATTCCATTCGGCTACTCTAATGAATGTAATTGCGGCCAACGTGGCCATCTTGCCTCTTCTTTCTCTCATCCACAAACCAAATTAATCCTTCTCCAGCACAGCGCCCTCCATACTACCCTCCTGCTGAAAAGCCTTCAACTGCTGCTTCTCTTTGCCTAACAATTTAAAAATAGTACTTAGCTTGGCGTTGGGTGACTTCTACAGTCTAGACCCAACTCACTTTTCAGTTCCTCATACTCAAGTTCAGAAAAGCAAACAGACAATGTCTAGACTGGGTTGTTTCTAAAATATTTTGACTCAGTACTATTGAAAATGAAATATGAGTTGTCAACATTTAAAAATCAGAATAGAGCACACAAAAATCTGGATTTCTGTTTTTCTTGAAAAATTCAGAATCTCTAGCAATGCTGGGTCTTCATTCTTGTGTGACAATATTCACAAGTACCATCAAGAAGCAGCTGTTCCCTTTCAATAGTCAGACCCTCTCCAGTTCTCCACAGACTCCATAATCCCCTATGACTCTTGCAAACACCAGCCTTGTTCATTTTCATTGCCTGTTAAACCTCTGCAGACATCTGCATTCAAGGCCCCTACTCGAGCCATAAAGAACAGTTTGCTGTTAGCCTAATTAATCTGCCCCCACTCAGTTGTTGGAATTGTCCCTTCTCATAGGTGGACACACCTACCTTGCCACATCCCATCTCCCAACAACAGTCAATGTCTTTATCAATACTTTTTGTTTTTGGCTGGGGGGGAGAAGAAAACATGGAATATTTAATGGCCATGGGATAGGCAGACAAAGAGTTCTTAAACAGGACACAAAACATCACTAATCATAAAGAGCAACAATGATAAATTAGATTTCATTAAATTGAGAAATTGTCTTCATCAGAAGACAACAAAGAAAATGAAATGGCAGTTCACAGAGAAGGAAAAGAGTTTTTCAATACATATATCCAACATAGGACTTGTATCCAAAATATATAAAGAACTACTAAAGCTAAATAAGGACAAGGCAAACAACCTAATTTTTAAATGAGGAAAATCTTAAACAGGCATCTTATGAAAAAGGATACCTAATAATGGAAAAGAATCTGAAAAATAAGTGTATATATAGATATATACACACACACACATATGAATCACTTTGCTATATACACATTTAAATTAACTACAGTTCAATTAAAATAATGGTTAATAAAAAAATAAAACAACGCAAGGCAAAAAAGAGCTTAACTAAATACCCAATAAGAACTTGAAAAAAGTGCTCAATATCAAGAGCCAGAAGGAGAGTGCAAGTTAAAGTCACAATGAAATATCATGATACATCTGCCAGAAAGGCTAAAATTTTTTTTAACAATACGATAGGTCAGAGAGGGTGGGAAACAACTGGAACTCTCATACACTGCTGTTTGGAACAACTGTTTTGGAAAATTGATTGGCAATATCTACTAAAATGAAACATGCAAAATCCCTATGATTCAGCCATTCTACATATCTATCCCAAATAAATGAGTACACATGTCTACTCTAAGAAACAGATCAGAACTGTCATAGCACTATTACATAGAGTAGCCCCCAACCAGAAACAGCCCAAATGTCTATCAACAGATAATGGATGAATAATTTATGACATGTTTATACTATGGAATGTTTTACACCAATAATAAAGGATGAACTACTGGTATGCAACGACAAGGATAATTTCACAGAAATAGTGCTGAACTTAAAAAGCTGGCACAAAAGAATACATTCTATATTTTTCCATTTTACAAAGTTCAAAGAAAGGCAAAACTAATCTATGGTGATAGAATTTTCTTCTTAAAAAGTTCCTAAATGATTCTAAAGTATCTAGGTTCAAGAACTACTTATACACTGAGGAGGTAATTGAGGTCCCAAGAAGTTCATCAATACTTTTTAACGCACCCTATCAGACATGCCGTATCTATTTTTCCATGTTCATAATATCTTACAATTTATTTTAAGGAATTCTCATTGTCTTTCCTGAAATAAGGTTAATTAGAAAATGGCTTTTTGATCCTTCTTGAGTTAGACATTGGACAGATGACTAAGAGCAGAGACTTTGTTTTCAAACCAACTTGGATTCAGTTCTCCACTCAGCCACCCACTGGCTTTGTACTACCAAGTTTGAGTCTTTTATGCTTTAAAATGTCAGTTCCTATATCTGCAATGTAAAGCTAAGACTGTGACTCATTTCATAGGTTTTTGTGAGCATTAGAAGAGACAACACACAAAGAGGGCTTAGTACCTACTGGTACCTAATAAGTACTCTCTAAATGTTAACTATACTAACTCTTATTATTAATATGACAGCATTCCTGGCAGTTATTTTCACTGTGCTTTTTTAAAGCAAAGAAACTTTGCAGCTGAATAATCAAAAGGACAATGATCCAGTCTTATTTGCAGCCTATGAAACAAGCAGCAACAAAAATCTTATTTCATCTCTTTTACTAGATAGTAAAACATTAATATTTGACATTTACATAGCACCTGCAGAATATAACACAGCTGGGGTTGGTGTTTCATAAAGGAGCCCTCAAAGAGTTCTACCTTTCGGAAAGATCTCATTAAAATCAAAGCAACATGACATTATCACCCTCCTTAAAGGAATGGCTGAATTATGCATTTTAACAGAGAAACTGACCATAATACAGCATTAGAAATTATCTACTTCTTGTATAAAATTCTTTCACCCTATTACTCCTTCCTGAATACCATGTGTAGACCAGATCAGCTTCTCTCAAGAAAGAAATAATCAGAAATTAAATGATGAGAAACATAAAGAACCTATTGTATGGGTCAAAATAAATAACTGAGGTACTTGCCATACTGGCAAGATGAATGAAGAGGAAGAAAGAGGAGAAGGAGTAAGAGATGGACTTACTATTGCCAAGCACTTCTTAGTACATGATTTCACATAATACTAACAACACTAAGAAGTAGGCACTAGTACACTCTCCAATGAACAGACACAAGAATTAAAGCTTGGAAAGGCTACATAATTGGCTTGTTGATCTAGTGAGTAGTAGAGGTGGGATGCCAACTCAATTCTTTTTGTTCCAAGAGTTCCATTCATATTCACTATGTTCTAATACTGTGGAAGTATCTAAACAAATGACCTTAATTCATTCTATAATCATTTATGATCTCAAGAACTTTTGTTAAATTCCACATAACTAGAATTAGAGAAAACTTTTGGATACTGAGAGAGGCAAGTAAACAGTATACAAATGGAATTTCTACTGAATACTCCAGTTAATGATCATTACCTGCAATATGGGACATATCTCCTAAACGTTACTGAGGTCAAAGAATAGCAAACTACCTATAAAGAGGTTTAAAGAGGATGAGAGGCGCAGACCTTCAAGATGGCGGAGGAGTAAGATGTGGAGATCACCTTCCTCCCCACAAATACATCAAAAATACATCTACATGTGAAACAACTCCTACAGAACACCTATTGAACGCTGGCAGAAGACCTTAGACCTTCCAAAAGGCAAGAAACTCCCCACGTACCTGGCCATGTGGCTGACAGGGTCTTGGTGCTCTGGCCGGGTGTCAGGCCTGAGCTTCTGAGGTGGGAAAGCCAAGTTTAGGACATTAGACCACCAGAAACCTCCCAGCCCAACATCATATCAATCAGCAAGACCTCTCCCAGAGTTTTCGGTCTCAATGTTAAGATCCAGCTCCACTCAATGAACAGCAAACTCCAGTGCTGGACACCCCATGACAAACAACTAGCAAGAAAGGAACACAAACCCATCCATTAGCAGACAGTCTGCCTAAAAAGAACACTAACCTCACAGACATGCCAAAACACACCACTGGACGTGGACCTGCCCACCAGAAAGACATGATTCAGCCTCATCCACCAGAACACAGGCACCAGACCCCTCCACCAGGAAGCCTACACAGGCCACTGAACCAAGCTTACACACTGGGGGCAGACAGCAAAAACAACAAAAACGACGAACCTGCAGCCTGTGAAAAGGAGACCCCAAACACATAAGTTAAGCAAAATGAGAAACACACAGCAGATGAAGGAGCAAGGTAAAAATCCACCAGACCAAACAAATGAAGAGGAAATAGGCAGTTTGCCTGAAAAAGAATTCAGAGTAAGGATAGTAAACAGGATACAAAAACTTGTAAATAGAATGGAGAAAATACAAGAAACATGTAACAAGGACCTAAAAGAACTAAAGAGCAAACAAACAATGATGAACAATACAATAAATGAAATTTAAAATTCTCTAGAAGGAATCAATAGCAGAATAATTGAGGCAGAAGAACGAATAAGTGGCCTGGAAGATAAAACAGTGGAAATAACTACCGCAGAGAAGAATAAAGAAAAAAGAATGAAAAGAATTGAGGACAGTCTCAGAGACCTCTGGGACAACATTAAACACACCAACATTCGAATTATAGGGGCTCCAGAAGAAGAAGAGAAAAAGAAAGGGATTGAGAAAATATTTGAAGAGATTATAGTTGAAAACTTCCCTAATATGGGAAAGGAAATAGTCAATCAAGTCTAGGAAGCGCAAAGAGTCCCATACAGGATAAATGCAAGGAGAAACAGGCCAACACATATATTAATCAAACTATCAAAAATTAAATACAAAAAAAAAACTATTAAAAGCAGCAAGGGGGCTTCCCTGGTGGCGCAGTGGTTGAGAGTCCGCCTGCCGATGCAGGGGACACGGGTTTGTGCAACGGTCCGGGAATATCCCACATGCCGCGGAGTGGCTGGGCCCGTGAGCCATGGCTGCTGAGCCTGCGCGTCGGAGCCTGTGCTCCACAACGGGAGAGGCTACAGCAGGGAGAGGCCCGCGTACCGCAAAAAAAAAAAAAAAAAAAAAAAAAACAGCAAGGGAAAAGCAACAAATAACATACAAAGGAATCCCCATAATGTTAACAGCTGATCTTTCAGCAGAAACTCGGCAAGCCAGAAGGGAGTGGCAGGACATATTTAAAGTGATGAAAGGGAAAAACCTACAACCAAGATTACTCTGCTCAGCAAGGATCTCATTTAGATTTGATGGAGAAATTAAAACCTTTACAGACAAGCAAAAGCTGAGAGAGTTCAGCACCACCAAACCAGCTTTACAACAAATGCTAAAGGAACTTCTCTAGGCAGGAAACACAAGAGACGGAAAAGACCTACAATAACAAACCGAAAACAATTAAGAAAATAGTAATGGGAACATACATATCAATAATTACCTGAAATGTAAATGGATTAAATGCTCCAACCAAAAGACATAGACTGGCTGAATGGATACAGAAACAAGACCCGTATATATGCTGCCTAGATGAGACCCACTTCAGACCTAGGGACACATACAAACTGAAAATGAGGGGATGGAAAAAGATATTCCATGCAAATGGAAATCAAAAGAAAGCTGGAGTAGCAATTCTCATATCAGACAAAATAGACTTTAAAATAAAGACTATTATAAGAGACAAAGAAGGACACTACATAATGATCAAGGGATCAATCCAAGAAGAAGATATAACAATTGTAAGTATTTAGGCACCCAACATAGGAGCACCTCAATACATAAGGCAAATGCTAACAGCCATAGAAGGGGAAATAGACAGTACCACAATAATATTAGGGGACTTTAACATCCCCTTTCACCAATGGACAGATCAACCTAAATGAAAATAAATAAGGAAAGATAAGCTTTAAATGACACATTAAACAAGATGGACTTAATTGATATTTATAGGATATCCCATCCAAAAACAACAGAATACACTTTCTTGGCAAGTGCTCATGGAACATTCTCCAGAATAGATCATATCTTGGGTCACAGTCAAGCCTCGGTAAATTTAAAAAAACTGAAATCATATCAAGTATCTTTTCCAACCACAATGCTTGAGACTAGATACCAATTACAGGAAAAAAAAAAACTATAAAAAATACAAACACTTGGAAGCTAAACAATATGCTACTAAATAACAAAGAGATCCCTAAAGAAATCAAAGAGGAAATCAAAAAATACATAGAAACAAATGACAATGAAGACACGATGACCCCAAACCTACGGGATGCAGCAAAAGCAGTTCTAAGAGGGAAGTATACAGCAGTACAATCCTACCTCAAGAAACAAGAAACATCTCAAATAAACAACCTAACCTTACACCTAGAGCAATTAGAGATAGAAGAACAAAAAAAACCCCGAAGTTAGCAGAAGGAAAAATCATAAAGATCAGATCAGAAATAAATGAAAAGAAAATGAAGAAAATGACAGCAAAGATCAATAAAACTAAAAGCTGATTCTTTGAGAAGATAAACAAAATTGATAAACCATTAGCCAGACTCATCAAGAAAAAACAGGAAAGACTCAATCAACAGAATTAGAAACTCAAAAGGAGAAGTAACAACTGACACTGCAGAAATACAAAGGATCATGAGAGATTACCACAAGCAACTATATGACAATAAAATGGAAAACCTGGAAGAAATGGACAAATTCTTAGACAAGCACAACATTCTGAGACTGAACCAGAAAGAAATAGAAAATATAAACAGACCAATCACAAGCACTGAAATTGAAACTGTGATTAGAAATCTTCCCACAAAAAGAAAAAACCAGGACCAGATGGATTCACAGGCGAATTCTATCAAACATTTAGAAAAGAGCTAACACCTATCCTTCTCAAACTCTTCCAGAATATAGCAGAGGGGGGAACACTCCCAAACTCATTCTGCGAGGCCACCATCACCCTGATACCAAAACCAGAAAAAGATGTCAGAAAAAAGAAAACTACAGGCCAATATCACTGATGAACATAGATGCAAAAATTCTCCACAAAATACTAGCAAACAGAATCCAGCAGCACATTAAAAGGATCATACACCATGATCAATAGGGTTTATCCCAGGAATTCAAGGATTCTTCAATATATGCAAATCAATCAATGTGATACACCATATTAACAAACTGAAGGATAAAAACCACATGATCATCGCAATAGATGCAGAAAAAGCTTTCGACAAAATTCAACACCATTTATGATAAAAACTCTCCAGAAAGCAAGCATAGAGGGAACTTACCTCAACATAATAAGGGCCATATATGACAAACCCACAGCCAACATCGTTCTCAACGGTGAAAAACTGGAACCATTTCCACTAAGATCAGGAACAAGACAAGGTTGCCCACTCTCACCACTATTATTCAATGTAGTTTTGGAAGAATTAGCCACAGCAATCAGAGAAGAAAAAGAAATAAAAGGAATCCAAATCAGAAAAGAAGTAAAGCTGTCACTGTTTGTAGATGACATGATACTATGCGTAGAGAATCCTAAAGATCCTACCAGAACACTACTAGAGCTGATCAATGAATTTGGTAAAGTTGCAGGATACAAAAGTAATGAACAGAAATCTCCTGTATTCCTATACACTAATGATGAAAAATCTGAAAGAGAAATTAAGGAAAACTCCCATTTACCACTGCAACAAAAACAATAAAATACCTAGGAATAAACCTACCTAAGGAGGGAAAATACCTGTACTCAGAAAACTATAGGGCACTGATGAAAGAAATTAAAGATGATACAAACAGACGGAGAGATATACCATGTTCTTGGATTGGAAGAATCAACATTGTGAAAATGACTATACTACCCAAAGCAATCTACAGATTCAATGCAATCCTTATCAAACTACCAATGGCATTTTTCACAGAACTAGAACAAAAAATTTCACAATTTGTATGGAAACAGAAAAGACCCCGTATAGCCAAAGCAATCTCAAGAAAGAAAAACGGAGCTGCAGGAATCAGGCTGCCAGACTTCAGACTATACGACAAAGCTACAGTAATCAAGACAGTATGATAATATCACAGAAACAGAAATATAGATCAATGGAACAGGATAGGAAGCCCAGAGAAAAACCCATGAACCTCTCGTCAGCTAATCTATGACAAAAGAGGCAAGGATATACAATGGAGAAAAGACATCCTCTTCAATAAGTGGTGCTGGGAAAACTGGACAGCTACATGTAAAAGAAGGAAATTAGAACACTTCCTAACACCATACACAAAAATAAACTCAAAATGGATTAAAGACCTAAATGTAGGGCCAGACACTATAAAACTCTTAGAGGAAAACATAGGCAGAACACTCTATGGCATAAATCACAGCAAGACTCTTTTTGACCCACCTCCTTGAGAAATGGAAATAAAAACAAAAGTAAACAAATGGGACCTAATGAAACTTCAAAGCTTTTGCACAGCAAAGGAAACCATAAACAAGACAAAAAGACAACCTTTAGAATGGGAGAAAGTATTTGCAAATGAAGCAACTGACAAAAGATTAATCTCTAAAATATACAAGCAGCTCATGCAGCCCAATATCAAAAAACAAACAACCCAATCCAAAAATGGGCAAAAGATCTAAACAGACATTTCTCCAAAGAAGATATACAGATTGCCGACAAACACATGAAAGGATGCTCAACTTCACTAATCATTAGAGAAATGCAAATCAAAATTACAAAGAGGTATCACCACACATCAGTCAGAATGGCCATCATTAAAAAATCTACAAACAATAAATGCTGGAGAGGGTGTGGAGAAAAGGGAACCCTCTTGCACTGTTGGTGGGAATGTAAATTGATACAGCCACTACGGAGAACAGTATGGAGGTTCCTTTAAAAACTAAACATAGAACTACCATATGACCCAGCAATCCCACTACTGGGCCTATACCCTGAGAAAACCATAATTCAAAAGAGACATGTATCACAATGTCCATTGCAGCACTATTTACCATAGCCAGGACATGAAAGCAACCTAAGTGTCCACTGACAGATGAATGGATAAAGAAGATGTGGCACATATATGCAATGGAATATTACTCAGCCATAAAAAGAAACAAAATTGAGCTATCTGTAGTGAGGTGGATGGACCTAGAGTCTGTCATACGTAGTGAAGTAAGTCAGAAAGAGAAAAACAAATACCGTATGCTAACACATACATATGGAATCTAAAAAGAAAAATGGTTCAGATGCAACTAGGGGCAGGACAGGAATAAGGACAGAAACATAGAGAATGGACTTGAGGACACAGGGAGGGGGAAGGGTAAGCTGAGACAAAGTGAGAGAGTGGCATGGACCTATATACACTACCAAATGTAAAACAGATAGCTAGTGGGAAGCAGCTGTATAGCACAGGGACATCAGCTCAGTGCTTTGTGACCACTTATGGGGGTGGGATACAGAGGGTGGGAGGGAGATGCCAGAGGGAGGGGATATGGGGATATATTTATGCATATAGCTGACCCACTTTGTTATATAGCAGAAACTAACACAACATTGTAAAGCAATTATACTCCAGTAAAGATGTTAAAAAATAAAACTATTCTACCATTTCTGTCATTTATTTTTCAAGGCAACTTGTCTGACCTTGCCCAGAGAATCTCAGACCATCTGTAGCTGGTTGGGACACAAGGCAGTGCTTTCTGCCCACAGAGGTCGTTCCCTACATTCCAAGGGAGACCAAATGAATCAGGGATATGGAAAGAACACAATTACTAGAGATAACTCTGGAAAAATTAGAATGCCTGCCATCTTTGGTGTTAGTATTTGCCAACCTCTTATTCCCATCTCTTTAAGTTCTTTCTACTTCTGGATTTTTCTTTCAATCTTATCCTCCTTATCCATATAGATAGAACCCTGAATCCCACTCTTAGTCCAGGAGTTCTGCAATCCAAGTATTGTAATGAGTTTTACAAAATTACAAGATATGTTTATCTTGCTATTAATGCTCTCTTGTAAATATATATATACATACAATTGCTTCAAAGTCATATCTATAATAGTACCCTTTCTACTCACTAGCTGTGGCAGTTTTAAAACATTGCTGCAAATCTCTGACAGTTCTCCTATTGATAAGTTCACTGTCCTTGCATCTGGATGGGCTTGTGACTACATCCACCAATGGTATATGGCAGAAATATCTTTATGTGACTTCGGAAGCTAGGTCTTAAAGGTCAAGCAACTTCCTTCTTACTTACTGGAACACTTTCTCTGAGGTCCCTGAACTGTCATGTAAGAGGTCTGACTACCCCGAAACCACCATAATGGAGAAGTCTTGCATTCTGGCTAACAGTTCCAGCTGAGTTTATTCTTTCTGCCATACCTCCTAAGGCATGACGGCAGAAGGCACCAAATGATTCCATGCTCCAGCCATTCAAGTCACTCCCGGGCATCCGAGTCCTTATAGCTGAGGTCCCAGACATTACGGAACAGAGAAGGTATCCAGGTGCACACTAATAAAATGTTCGTTGTGTTATGATACTTGGTTTTGGGGTGGTTTGTTATGTATCAGATAACCAGAACATCAGAACTTTAATATGCTTTTAAGAATGGTAGATAAAGGGATGGAATGACAGCTACTATTAACCTGGAACCTACACATAGGAGTATGTCTCACTAAAGGACGTAATTCATCATTTGTATCTCAACAGAGAAGAGACTGAAAACTCCTGCTTTGCAATCTATTGAAGGAGAGTTTTACCATTTCCCACTCCTCCTAACACATTTCTTAAAGTTATCTCATCTCATGATGGGAAAAATGTTCAATTTCAAGTGCCAGAGACCCAATTCAAACAAGTTTAAATTTAACATCAGGGCTTATTGGCCCATATGCTGAGAAGAATACTAGATTTGCCCAGAGAATCAAAGAGATACAGGGAACAGGGCTTGGTTTCAACAGACTCAGCCCATCAGGACTTTCTCATTTTGACTGCATTTATTGTTAATCTCTGATTGTCTCTGCTTGGCTTTATATGAATATTACTGAAAATGGTAACAGTACCCAACTTCATAACCTCTAATGTAGCAATATCAGCAGAAGCAAACTTTTTCCCAAAAGTTAATCAGCAATCCTGCAAAAGAATCCTGAGTTGATTTGCTTGGGTCCCAGGGCCAATTATTGCATACTTCTTCTGTGAGTTTTATTTTGTTTTCATGAAAAGTGATTTTTGCACGTTGTGGCCAGTAGAGCTGCAGAAGAGAGATTGTTCCACATATCTGAGAGGTGGCTCAAGACTGTGGACACCCCTGTAAGGTAAACAGAGACCCTTTATGGCATGAGCCTTTCAGAACTATTTACACCTGATTCCTCCGCAGCTGGATTTATGAACTGGTTAACCTATTATTACAGCAGGATTCTTCTCACATACTTCTCCTTAATCTGTTAACGTTCACAGCACCTAGTTAGTCCCAGCTGATCCCAATACTTAGCCACTTCATACCCCATAAGCCTGTCCCCCTTATGTTTGAAACAGGTAGCAGCTTTGGAAACACTGACTTATAAAAACTAGAATTGGCTATTTAGGAACATTCTGGGTAGGCTGAAAAAAAAAACACCCTTTTCCATGTATCTAACACCATCTGGAAGCATTTTATCAAGCAGGTTACTTGATTATTCTATGGTTCATTGCTCTAGAAAATGTTTCCTAAATAAAAATAACTAACAAAAAACCGCATAAATACAAGAACAGAACACTTAAATACGGTGCTTTATTAGCATGATTTCAGTGACCAAGAATTTAGAGAGATCAGTTCCCAAATAAATCAACATAGAAATGATGTATTTGTGCCAGAGGGTATTTAAATACTAATTGACAATATGGCAAAGATTAAAGAATATGTCTAAAGAGTACATCTAAAAACATCATTGAAATAGCTTTAATTCCCCCAAGCTACTACCATACTCAAACTGAACATGTAAAAATACTTTAAAGAAAAATGCAGTAGTCATTCTTTGTCTCCTTATTTATAGCTAAATTTTCCAAAAAATGCCAAAAGGCTTCTTGCTCTTGGATTTTGGTTTATTCTCCTAAAGAGAGTAGAAACCACTTTTTAGTTTTTCAGTGCTTGAAAAGGATAAACACACAGCTAGAAGAAATTTTAAAAATTGATAACCAAAGCTGCTAAAATATTGAATTAGTTACCTGAGAGGGAGGAGATGAAGTATGGAATTTCATTCTAGAACAGATCTCCAAAACTCAAAAGCCTTTGGGAGCCAGGCTTAAACATGTAAAATAGTAAGATGAACCAATGTGGAGTGGTGGAGACTGAAAGATGAAGAGGGTATTCTCCATCCAATGAAATTCAAAATCACACCGTTTAAAACACCATGGTGGAATAAGGTCAAGGTCTACTGTCTCTTGAATATCAGCAATATTTGATGAATATCAAGGACCTGCCATGTTTCATTCTGCTACGGTAGATAATCATTATCAGGCACGATGTAAAGTCTTCAAATACTTTACACCATTTAATCTTTTTTTTTCCCAGTTTATTTATTTATTTATTTATTTTATTTTATTTTTAGGCCAATTCTGGGTGACTTCTTTTTTTTTTCACACACACACACACACACACACACACACACACACTGTATTTTATTTTACAAGAGATAAATAGACTGACACCAAGCATTGTAAATGTATGACCACAACAAAAGCAACAATGATTGCAATTACCAAACATGAAACGCACTCATAACATGTCATAATATTGACATTCAGTCCAGGAATCCTCCACTGCAACAGCTCCTTTACTTTGCAGTGAAAATTGATTTGTATATTTTTTGCCTCTGAGTCCTTCTGGGATTTTTTTTTTTTTATTCAAACAGAAAGTCACAAAAATTATAATCATCCTCATCAGTTCACTCAGTCCCATGTAATTAATTTTTTTTATCTTGATCTTTTGTTAGCACTTTTATGAGTTCAACAGTTTTCCATTAGAGTTCTGAAAATGCTTATTCATTCAGTTCAGCAGTATAGTCATTTACCAGAAACCTGTACTTGTCAGAGTCTTTTCCATGAATTCCTTGAAGATGAAACCCTTTTATATGAACATATTTGCAAAAGCAACAGAGTACACCCAGAACTGTCTGTAAATGACAAAAGACTTAAAAATGACCACAGTTAAAGATTTATGAAAGTTCATAATAATGGAATTGACAAGGAAATTTAGTTATTTCTGAGATATACATTTTAAAGTACTAACTAGAATTATGACTTATAACGTTATACCAGAACACGTAAGATTTTTAGAAATTTCATGTAATATCTGAAACATTTATATTAACATATTTCCATACAAATAACCCAAAGAAAGTTTAGTATTAGTTGTTTTGTTTGTTTGTTTTCTTATACTTCAGGTTCTTATTACTCACCAATTTTATACACATCAGTGTACACATGTCAATCCCAGTCTCCCAATTCATCACACCACCACCACCACCCCCAGCCACTTTCCCCCCTTGATGTCCATACGCTTGTTATCTACATCTGTGTCTCAACTTCTGCCCTGCAAACTGGCTCATCCATACCACTTTTCTAGGTTCCACATACATGCATTAATATACGATATTTGTTTTTCTCTTTCTGACTTACTTCACTCTGTATGACAATCTCTAGATCCGTCCATGTCTCAACAAATGACTCCATTTCATTCCTTTTTATGGCTGAGTAATAATCTATTGTATACATGTACAAAAATTCTTTATCCATTCGTCTGTCATTGGGCATTTAGGTTGCTTCCATGACCTGACTACTGTAAATAGTGTTGCAATGAACACTGGGGTGCATGTGTCTTTTTGAATTATGGTTTACTCTGGGTATATGCCCAGTAGTGGGATTGCTGGATCATATGGTAATTCTATTTTTAGTTTTTTAAGGAACCTCCATACTGTTCTCCATAGTGGCTATATCAATTTACATTCCCACCAACAGTGCAAGAGGGTTCCCTTTTCTCCACACCCTGTCCAGCATTTGTTGTTTGTAGATTTTCTGATGATGCCCATTCTGACTGGTGTGAGGTGATATCTCATTGTAGTTTTGATTTGCATTTCTCTAGTGATTAGTGATGTTGAGCAGCTTTTCATGAGCTTCTTGGCCATCTGTATGTCTTCTTTGGGGAAGTGTCTATTTAGGTGTTCTGCCCATTTTTGGATTGGGTTGTTTGTTTCTTTAATATTGAGCTACATGAGCTGTTTATATATTTTGGAGATTAATCCTTTGTCCGTTGATTCATTTGCAAATATTTTCTCCCATTCTGATGGTTGTCTTTTCGTCTTGTTTATGGTTTCCTTTGCTGTGCAAAAGCTTTGAAGTTTCATTAGGTCCCATTTGTTTATTTTTGTTTTTATTTCCATTACTCTAGGAGGTGGATCAAAAAAGATCTTGCTGTGATTTATGTCAAAGAGTGTTCTTCCTATGTTTTCCTCTGAGAGTTTTATAGTGTCCGGTCTTATATTTAGGTCTCTAATCCATTTTGAGTTTATTTTTGTGTATGGTGTTAGGGAGTGTTCTAACTTCATTCTTTTACATGTAGCTGTCCAGTTTTCCCAGCACCACTTATTGAAGAGACTGTCTTTTCTCCACTGTATATCTTTGCTTCCTTCGTCATAGAGTAGTTGACCATAGGTACATGGGTTTGTCTCTGGGCTTTCTATCCTGTGCCATTGATCAATGTTTCTGTTTTTGTGCCAGTACCATAGTGTCTTGATTACTGTAGCTTTGTAGTACAGCCTGAAGTCAGGGAGTCTGATTCCTCCAGCTCTGTTTTTTTCCCTCAAGACTGCTTTGGCTATTCAGGGTCTTTTCTGTCTCCATACAAATTTTAAGATGATTTGCTCTAGCTCCGTAAAAAATGCCATTGGTAATTTGATAGGGATTGCATTGAATCTGTAGATTGCTTTGGATAGTATAGTCATTTTCACAACATTGATTCTTCCAATCCAAGAATGGTATATCTCTCCATCTGTTGGTATCATCTTTAATTTCTTTCATCAGTGCCTTATAGTTTTCTGCATACAGGTCTTTTGTCTCCCTAGGTAGGTTTATTCCTAGGTATTTTATTCTTTTTGTTGCAATGGTAAATGGGAGTGTTTCCATAATTTCTCTTTCAGATTTTTCATCATTAGTGTATAGGAATACAAGAGATTTCTGTGCATTCATTTTGTATCCTGCAACTTTACCAAATTCATTGATTAGCTCTAGTAGTTTTCTGGTGGCATTTTTAGGATTCTCTATGTATAGTATCATGTCATTTGCAAACAGTGACAGTTTTACTTCTTCTTTTCCAATTTGTATTCCTTTTATTTCTTTTTCTTCTCTGATTGCCATGGCTAGGACTTCCAAAACTATGTTGAATAATAGTGGTGAGAGTGGACATCCTTGTCTCACTCCTGGTCTTAGAGGAAATGCTTTCAGTTTTTCATCATTAAGAATGATGTTTGCTGTGGGTTTGTCATATATGGCCTTTATTATGTTGAGGTAGGTCCCCTCTATGCCCACTTTCTGGGGAGTTTTTATCATAAATGTACAGCATTTAATCTTTATCTCTCTGAGGGAGGCACAAATATCCCCATTTCACAGAAGAAGAAACGAGGTTTCAGACCTCAGAACTCAGACCTACGGTAATTCCTGGCACATAGTAGGTACTCAACAAACATTTATTGAAAGTTAAGTGAATGACAAAATCTTTCCCCTCTGTATTTTATGCTGTGATGAGAGGCTGAGACTGAAAACTTCATCTTCCTTTGTTTGTTGGGTTCCTATTATGTTTTGTCAGTAGGGGCCACTAGAGGGAACTGGAAGAGGGGACGAGGAAAGAGGGATATCCTCCTTGAGCTTGCCATTCCGTTCAGCGTCAGACCAGCCACACCCTTCTCCCAACAGCAGCAGTTGGTTCTGGTCTTCAGTTTCTTTGGTACGCCCGGAACCAGTTTACTGCGTCTTCTCAGAGCTATAAGCAGCAGCTGACAGCACCCCCGCTCAGAGGTCTGAGCCTTAGCTCTACAAGGGCCCTCCTCCAAACTCTTGAGGGATCAGCAACAGCCAGCTGGCACTCCCTCCCCCAAAGCTTGAGTCCTTAGCTCGCACAGGGACATCTTCCAGTTCCTGAGGAGGAGGAGTACCCACTTCTCCTCAGAGGTCTGGATTCTGGTTCTGCAAGTCCCTCATTTGCATTTCTAGATTCTGAAAACCCCAATCCCTTCCCTTTATTTCTCCAGCCTAGCAATGAATGCTGCTTTTTGTGTTATCTCAGTGTTTCATTTTTTGCTGTTTCAGACTTCAAATTTCAGATAAATCAATTCTCAGTATTCTTCTCGACAAAATACCTAGTGTGATTCTGGTTTCCTGACTGGGGCATGACTGATACGGAATAGCTACCTTGTAGGACGGTTATGAAGATTAATTTCTATCTGGTTCATAGTAGATTCTCATTAGCCATTATTTGATTATTTAAAGCAAACCACAGCATTGCCTCTCTCTCCCAGGTTAATATCTTCTACATATTTGACAAGCATACGTTTTATCCCTTCATCCAAGACAGTGTCAATAATCTTGAACAGAACAAGGCTAAGGACAAAACCCTGTTTCACATCATTAGAACCTATCTTCAAAACTGGCTTCACTCTTTTTGGTCAACATTCATTAAGTATACTATTATCCTCTATGATGGAAATGTATTATTTTTATCATCAGATAATGATATTTTCATTTTGAGAAAACAAGAAAACATTGAGTGCTTTAGACAACTTTTGGCTATAACACAATGAACTGAAAAGAAAGCTGGTTGGAAACTTAATCCTAGTTCTTCTGCTACTTGATTAATGTGTGATTGTGGGCAGGTCACTGAACCATTCTGCTTTCCAGCTCCCTTAAAAATAAAATGAGGAACTTGAAGTAGGCAATGTTCAAGATTCCTTCCAGCTTTCTTACTCTAAGTAAAAAAAGTAGTGTTATCTCTGCATATTTCAGATCACTGAGATATTTCTGACACTGAAATGATGATAAACCAACTATACTCCTAACAGCAAGAAGCTGAAATTGGGCATGAATGCTTCCTTCTTTAAGCAGATATGAAGCCAGTTATGTCAAACCTGGAAAAAAAATCCAAGTGAAATAAATTTCTCAGACATGTCAGTATTTCTATGGCTAATTCACTTTGAGCCTAAGAGGAAGGGAAGCTAGTCTAGCCAAAATTATAATTGTGAGGAAGCTACCCATTCCTTCTTATCATGAAAAAGCCCATCTATAATAACGCCAGGGCTGGTGGTATGATGTGATCATAACGCTACCCAATTATCTGGGAGTAGAGTATGTGTTAAACTTGCCAACTAGAACATCAAGTTCAGCTAACAATTCTCTGTGGCTCCTAATTGCCACTGTGGCATCGAGCTGTCTCCTCACCAGGGACTTCAAACAGTGTAGCTGACACCACAGGCAGCAGCTAGCTGAAGTTTCTCCCCTATGTATTTAGAAAGAAATAACCACAACCACAGAAGCCAAAGAAGTTTTGCAGCTTCCCTACTGTCCAGATAAATATTCTCATTCCAGAGTAGTAAAGTGACGGGAGCCTAAAATATCTGCAGAAAGAAAAGCCCAGATCAGAAAAGACAGAGATGTCATTCCCATGATTAACTCTACAATAAAACATTTATCTGATACTTTTCTTCCCCCCTTCCTTCCTTCCTCCCTCCCTCCCTCCCTCCCTCCTTCCTTTCTTCTTTGCTTTCTTTTTTCCTTTCTTCCTTCCTTTATTCTTTTCCTGCTTTCCTGTCTTTCCCACTTAGAAAATATATATAGCCTCTGTATTTATTAAGCTATTACAGGAGAGAGGAGGAAGAAAGGGTCATCCAGACAAAATGAGTAGAATGTGGATAGTGAATCACATGAGAAGAAGCCCAGCAGCTCCACAGATCTATGAAGCACAGCACTGGGGCTGAAGTCGAGGGCGTGTGAAGGAACAATGACCGAGAAGATGAGGGAAACAGCAGAGGCAAAATCATGGAGCAAATTTATGTGGCACCAGTGTTTGGATCTACATTGTATGTAATGAAAAACCACTGAAAGGAGCTTAGCATTTTAGAAAAATTATTTTGTGGTCAGTGTAGATAATAGATTAGAACAGATGACACTAGAAAAAGAGGGAAAAGATGTTAGAGACCATTGCTGTGTTTCAGGGAAGATCTAGGAGTGTTTGGATTATGATTATAGCAATTGGAGTAGATAGGAGAGGACAGATGTGAAACTCCAAAAAAAAAAATGGAGTTGAATGACTACACATTAGAGGGTGTGAAGGCAAGGGAAAGAGAGGTCTAGGATTACTCCTAAAACTTAAATTGTTTGCTATTTATCTTTGCCAGGTCTCAATTATACATGTGCAGAGGAAGAACTGTCCTATGTTTTGCGAGAAAAACTGACTAAAGTTTTCTCTCCTATCTGTAACTATGGTGCCTGAAATTCTTTGATCATGGAGAGTTAGTCCTATTGCTTCAAAGTTGTGCTGTTCCATAGGAATCCCAAATTACCATGCACATCACTCCAGATAGGACTAATAACATAAGCTTATTATTCTTAATTCTTCAGAGAAGTACTCCTAAGAAAAAGAAATTAAATAAATTTTTTTCTCAGATGACTGTTGAGCATAATATTTCCTTCCTATGTTAGTTTTAGTATAGAAACAATATTTTAATAACAACATTTTTTCACTGAGAATAATTTATGCTCTGTCAATATGTGTCAAAGTTATGGTTTTTTTTTTTTTTTTTTGTAGCCTCAGTACTACCACAGATCCACAAGAATAAGGATTTACCATTTGATATGCACAGGCTTAAGTGCTCCTCAGGAGAGGCACTCATATTAAGGAGGATGATATTAGCTAGATAAGCTAGATATAAATTGACTGGAAGAAGGAATATTGGCTATTAGTGGTCCAGAAAATAGAAATGAAAGGGAGGGAGGTGTAGAAGGATATTTAATGCAAACCTCTCCTTAAAGATCTTTCTGTATGTTCAGCACATAAACACTGGAAAGAAGTTAAGGCTAGAGATACGTATCTGGGAGTCATTAGAAATTGCATGAAGAGAGGAAAAACAAATAGAGCAAGAATGAAATCCCGGGAAATTCCAACACTTAAGGGGCAAATAACAAGCCTATAAAATAAGAAATGTCAAGAGAGTACAGACTCTTTTTAATAGTACAGTCATATCAGACCACATTGAGGAGATTACCTTTGAACAAAAACTCGAAGAATTTTGAGAGTTAGCTATGTGGGTAATTGATAAAAGATTATTCCAGGCTTAAGAAACAGCCAGTAGTTTCTTAGTAAAGCCCCTAGAAAGTGACTGGAATGTTTGAGTAGCAACAAAAAAGTTAGTGGTCAAAGATGTGATGATAGAGGGTCATGGAGATACTTAAAGGCCATTGTCTTGTCTCTGGCTGTTACTCTGAGTGAAAAGGAGTGCCATTGCAGGGTTTAAGCAGAGGAATGAAGCACTCTGGCCACCATGTTTGGAATAAGCTATAGGACAGGCAAAAACAGATCAGAGTTACTAAAAAGAACACTATTAAGGCAATTGATAATGATGCTCAGACTACGGTAGTAAGAGTGGAGGAAGTAAGAATTGGCTGAACTGTGAATGTATTTTAAATGTAGAACCGATAGGATCTCCTTGTAAATTCTATGTAGGAGTAACAACAGAAAGACATCAGGGATTACTCTGTTTTTGCCAGAAAAACTTCAAGGATGGAATGATCATCATCTGAGATGGGAAAGGCTGTAAGTGGAGCAGAGTTTAGGTGGAAGTACAGAATTCAGTTATGGACATGTTAAGGTTGAGATAAATCTTAGATATCCAAGAGGAGATTTTAAAACGGTAGTTGTTATGTGAGTCTGGTGTTTGAGAGACAGATATAAGCTGAAGCTATAAACTTAGTTCATTGGCATATAGAGGGAACTTAAAGCTCTATAACCAGCTGAGACTAACAAGACAGCAAGAGTAGATCAGAAAAGGACCATTGACTATGGGTTTGGGGAGAAGAGGAACCAGATGAAGACAGGGAAAGAAGGGGGAAAACCAAGAAAATTTGGAAGTCTACAGGCTGAGTATATAAAGTATGTGTAGAAGGAGGGAGAGAATAGTCCAGTACATCAGATGCTACCAATAGGTCAGGATATGGGCTGAAAATTGGCAATTGGATTTAACATCATGGAAGTGATTAGAGGACCTGACAAAAGAAGTTTCAGTGGAACGGTGATGATAAAAACTTTATTGGAAACAACTCTTTTAAGAAATGTTTTTATAAATGGGTATAAAGAAATTGAGGAGACTTGCAGGAGTAGGGTAAAGAAAAGTTTGTTTGTATTTTAAGATGGGAAAAATACCAGTTTACATGCTGATGGAGATATGTGGAGGAATGAATGGGAAGTGACACAGAGATAGTAATGGTAGAAGACCTCATAAGAAGCTTAAACTGGAGGAAACAGAGAGTACCAAGTGGGTTTGTAAAGAGGATGTCAGAGTCAAGGGAAGGTTTATGAACATTTTTAGGATAAGATAAGCTAGATTGTGGGAGGAAAAAGAGACAGCAGAATTAAAATGGTTTAATATACAGAAGAAAATGAAATCATATATAGAGCTAGTCCCAAAAGAGATGAGTGGAGATAAGAGTATAGATGGAGAACTGATCCATGCAAATTATCCCAATACAGGGATAACTCCTCTTCTGATTCCCAGAAGGATGATACAGATAAGAAGAAAGATTAAGTAAGAGGATAAAAGTGATGGTGTGTGCATTTTCGAGGTGATGTAGAAGGTGAAGACATCTGAGGAAGGGAATGTGTGTTCTGAGTTCAGGAAAGGGGTGAACTTTGGAATATTTGCTGACAGAAGGAAAAGGATCATGACCAAGGATAAGTGAAAAGATGGGTTAACTGGCCAAGGTTAATGTCCACACGAAGTTGAAAAATCATACGTTTATAGTGGTGCCAATTCATATATTATAGTAATTATTTTCCTGAAATTTTCTTCATAGTCCAATTTTAGGAGGTGAGAAGGCAAATGGTCAGTTGATCTGGGGTCTTAGTTTGCGAGGCAGATGCTTTGGAAATAAAAAAGAGCAAGAGTTGATAGTGCTGGTATCCAAGTTGTGTCAATGATTAACCAAGAAGTCTAGGCTAAGTAGTGAAGTAAAATGAAGCCAGGAGGGTCCACATAGAGAAACAAATGGAAAGACAAGGAATAGATGGTTCTTTGAGGTGGAAGAGCAAGTATCTGTGAAAGCTGGATGAGACTGATTTGGACTGATTCCAGATAAGTTAAGAGTGTGGATCACAGAACGGAATGCTGTGATAGTAAAGATGCCTAAGAGTGGAGTTGGATGGGTCATTTACATTAATTCTTGAGTCATTGAGGATATTAGCAGGATATGCGGTAGAGAGGAAAACAGTGACTCAGATGTTAAAGTTTTGCTCTTTCCTTGACAGCTCCCAAGTTAGCTACCAATCCACTGTAGCATTCGTGGAGTTTGCTAAATTCCAACTGAAGATCTACCACTAAAAGTTTGCTGATCACTTATATAAATGTTCCCTTGATGTGTTGTAATAAGTCAGTTACCTCCCTAAACACCTAACCTATTACTAACACAAGAGTTAGGAGCAGAAGAGAAGAGAGTTTGTTTCCATTAGTATTGCTCCATAGCAAACTACCTCAAAACTTTTCAACATGAAACAACAATTTTATTAAATTCAACATTCGAAGTTCAGCAATTCAGAGAGAGTTCCACAATGTCTAGGGCCTCAGCTGAAAAAAACTCAATGGTTGGGTGTGACAGGACAGTTGGAGCTGGAATTATCAGGAGGTATCTTAATTCACCTACCCAGTGGTTGATGCTGACTATTAGCTGGGACCTCAGCTGGGGCTATCAGTTGGAGAACCTACAAGTGGCCTTTCTTGCTTGAGCTTCCTCATAGCATGGTAGCCACAGAGTGGCAGACTTCTTCCACACTGTTTCAGGACTCCAAAGGTGAGTGTTCCAACAGAACCAAGTAGAAACTGTATTCTGACTTAGCTTTGGGAGTTACATAGTGTAATTCCTACTACATTCTGCTAGTGAAAAATGAGTCTACACCACCCCAAATAAAAAGGAAGGGGACACAGACCTCACCTCTCAATTGGGGGTGTCAAAAAATTTGCAATCATATTTTAGAACTTCTAAGTGGCATTAATGGGGATTGCTTAACCTTACTCCCAAGTTAAATGCTAAGTGTTTGCTGAGCTCGGTTATAAATGTTCCTTGATTCCAACTATATGACATTCTGGAAAAGGAAAAACTATGGAAACAGTAGAACTATCAGGGGTTTCCAGGGTTTACGGAGGGAGGGATGAATAGGTGGAGCACAGAGGATTTTTCGGACAGTGAAAAAAGTCTGTATGACGCTGTAATAATAGATATATGTCATTATACATTTGTTCAAACCTGTATAATGTACAACACCAAAAGTGAGCTGAAATGTAAGCTATGAACTTTGGGTAATACGATGTGTCAACGTAGGTTCATCAATTGTAAGAAATATACTATTCTTGGGGGAGTTGATAATGGGGAAGGTTATGCATTTGTCCAGAGCAAGAGGGAGATGGGAAATCCCTGTACTTTCCTCTTAATTTTGCTGTGAACCTAAAACTGTTTTTAAAAAGCCTTAAAAATTAACCTATGATAGAAACTGTATATAAATTAAATTTTAAAAGACAAATTCTTCCTCTCTTTATTATATTTGAAAATTCCCAATTTTCTAGTCAGTGCTTGAACGTTCTCACCCTCATATAGTGTGTTTGGGTACATATTAGTAATTCTCTTCATAACTGAAAAACCATCAATTATATGCTGCACAGATTCATAAAAAACCACCAGCAAAACCACAGTTCCTCACAGGAAAAATTGCCTATCCAGAGTTTATTTCAACAAAAGTGGCAGTAAACAATACAGACAGACTCATTTGTCCCATTCTTTTTCAATGCATGTGACCTCTTGGCATGTTGCAAGCTTATATTATTTCAGTTGCCCTAGTAATTCCTTGTGTTTGTTTAAGAATTGCCTAATGTTTATCACTAAGTATAGGTTACTGTGTTGAATGAATATGCTTTATTTTTATGCTGATGTAATTTAAAAATAGAACAAGTAAGTAAAAAGATAATGGTTTAAGGCAAAAGTCTTTTAACATAGGATACTATTTTGCAGTGGTATTTGTGTTTTATGGGAGAATTGAATCAACTACTAATTCCTTTATTTAACAAAAATATCCAATTAAAATGTAAAGTGTACACTATATTCTGAAACTTGCAAGTGTCCAGTGAGTTCAGTGAAAACAATGAGCTAAAAGTATACTTACTGGAATTAGAGTTCTGGGTTGTAATGTTAGCTTTGTTGCTTGCTAGCTGCCTCACCGTAGGTAATTACCCTGAGCCTCAGTTCCCTTTTCTGCAAAATGGAGGTGTTTATCTCAAGTGCACTTTTCTACCAGAGAACAACTACAAAATATTGATAAAATACAAAATATTAACTGTAGACATCAGAGAAAAGCCAAGACAGTTAGGACCTGAAGGGTAAATATCCTGAAGCACAGGGAAATATATTGACGTTAGCCCCACATTCTCTACTGCTTTTTTTCTTGAGATATTTGCTCATTGGTTGGCAGTGTGGGACTTGGAGTCTACACAGAAAATGCCAGCAAATCATCCCCATCCTCAATGATTGATGCAAAGACTGTAAAGACAATGCATGTAAACATTTAGTGCAGAGTATAGAATGTGGTCAGTACTCGATACACGTGTAAAAGGACTAAAACAAACATGACAGAGGATCTCCTGTTTTCCCATTGCCTTCTCTTCCTGCCTCCCCACACTTTCTTCCATGTTTGCTATCTAACTCCCTCACCCTATGAACTTTGACTATCTGTTAAGCCACAAGGCTTCCAACAAAACCAGTTCTTGGAAAACATTGTTCTGATAGGTATTATGGTTGTATCAAGGACAATAAGAGCATATGATGTGGAGCATCTTGTCATATGCTTATTTTACATCTTTATATCTTCTTTGGTGAGGTGTTATGGTTTAGTTTTAACAATGACTACTTGTTAAGGGACTCATACACCAGACGGTATCTCTTTTAATACCTTCAGCAATCTTCTAGTTAGGTATTGTTATAACCTAATATTAAGACAGTTATAGTTCATAAATATGAGTTTGATGCCACTTACCAGCTTATGACTCTAGACACGTTACTTAACCTCTCTAATGCTTCAGCCTCCTCCTCATTAAGATGATGACATTGATAATATCTGCTTCAATGAATTTCTTTTCAGATTAAATATAGGTGTAATGAATGCACAGTTATTGGTGTATTATAAACACTCAAAAACATTATTATCATGATTATTACATATGAGATACTGAGGCTTTGGGAGGTCAATAACAACCCAATTGACACAGCTTGTGTGTGTCAGAATTGCAAATCAAACACTCACTCCCTGATTCCAGAATTTGTGAACTTAATTACTATATTGTATCTTTCTCTAAGTCTGTGGGCTGTATCTCCCCAAGGAACAAAAACAGAATTATAGGACACAGCCAAAAAGCAAATCAAAATTTGTGCAGTGGGTTAATTGGCGGCTCCCAAAATATGTCCGTTTTACAATTCCCAGAACCTATGAATGTCAACTTATTTGGAAAAGGGGTCTTTGCAGATATAATTAAATTAAGGATTTTGAGATGAGGAGATCATCCTGGATTATCTGGGTAATCCCAAAATCCAATGACGAGAGTGATTATAAGAGTGAGGCAGAGACAGATCTCACACATACACACAAAAGGAGAAAGCCATGTAATAACAGGGGCAGAGATTTGAGTGATGGGGCCACAAGCTAAGGAATGCTGACAGATACCAGACTCTGGAAGATGCAAGGAACAGAATCTTCCCTAGAGCCTCTGGTAGAGTGTGCCCTAACATCTTGATTTCAGATTTCTGGACTCCAGAATTGTGAGAATAAATTTCTGGTCAATTGTTATGACAGCCCTCAGAAACTAATATACCTTGTTTCAAGGTTGATGTAAATTTAAATTTAAAAGTCATTTATTAATTACCTCAAGTCCTACTTCCTTTATAATACTGCCTAATAAAACTAATTTATGTCAGCCTTGTTTTCCTCCAGCTCCTTCTTTTGAAGTAATTAGTAGCTTAATATATATGTTCCTTGATTTTTACCTATATGCATCACATAATTTGGCATTCAATTTTATTTTCTCAATTCTTCATGGTTAACTTTGTCTCTCCAACTAGGATTCAGGTTCTCCTGAGCTAGAACTACCTAGTAATTTGTTTATAGTATATTCACTTTATACCATGAAGCTGGATCTCATTGGCCCTCAATAAACATCAAGTTATTTGTGAGTGTGATTAATCAAATAGATGGATGACTAAGAACTTCTGTAAATATAAAAACAGTGGGACATGCAGGAAGGACTAGAGACTTCAAAGTCAAGCAGATCTGAATTTCAATCTTGTTTCAACCATTTACTAATTTTGTGACCTGGTGTGAATTACTTACACACTGAATTGAAATGTCCTCATCTGTAAATAATGATAATACTTACTCTCCAACCTTGTTGAAGGGAATAGCAACAGTGTCATTGTTCTTCCCAGAATACATTCATTCCGGGGGTGATAGTACCTAATTTTGCCCCATTAGGTAAGGTCTTCAAGTCATGATAGTCAAGGGGCCATCTGATCCTGGTCAATGGACGGTCAGGTGACCCAGGCTAGGATGTCAGGCTTTCTTCATGGAATTTGAATCTCAAAACCAGTGACAACTGAGACTGAAAATAATGTTCAAGATGACTTCCTAATGCATGTACCCTGAGATAATTCATCATGTCCTGTCACCTAGAAGACAGAAACTTCCAAAGGACAGGAGCTTCATTGGTCCCTGTCTTTCTGACATCTGGTTCTTTAGCTTTGTCTTCAATCCTATGATTCATTTCATAGGACTGAATTTCCTATGTTTTCATTTTGCTTATGTTTTCCATAGGATTCAATTTTGTGCTTTTAACCACCAAATACTCCTCGACAAAACATGTTTGTCCGGTGACTGGGGCATTGTAGGAACCCAATAAATTATTATCAGTTGTGCTCTTCATTTAAGACACACAGTCACACATAAAATAGACTGGCTGGTATAATTTATAATTTGTATTTTCTTCCTCTGTATCTCTACTGGGGGTGAATTTACGTTCAAAGGGATATTTGTCAGTGTCTTGAGACATTTTTGGTTGTCACAGCTAGGGAGCTATTACATAGGCATCTAGTGGGGAGAAGCCAGGGATGCTGCTAAACTTCCTACAATGCAGAGGACAGGCCCCACAACAAAGAATTATCTAGTTTAAAATGTCAATAGGGCCAAGATTGAGAAACCCTGCTTTAGAGGAAGCAGGACAATACACCATGATTTCCAAGGAGTAAGTGGCATTATTTAGAGGAATTAATCCTTGTGTTTAGAATCAGTTCATTTACTCCTGGAGAGGAAAAAAAAAAAAGAATCAAGACAGTAATTGCCACAAATGTTATGAAGATTTTAATTTCTTTCTTAGCAATGTGCCCGCCAATATCTGATCAATGTGCTTAAGGGATTTGTGGTCCTGGGTCTTTGATGATTTCTTTGAAACACTGTATTAATCAGCAGTGTCCTTCCTCCTTTCCTTAGTTCTCACTATGTCCTCAATTTCTTTGATTGAAGGATTGAAGAAACCCCTCATCCTTGAATGTGCTACCACATCTTTAATGAGCCTCTGGCACCAATTGTTCTCCCTTGGAGAAATGACCTAATCAACAAAATCAGTATATATAAAACCAAAAGGTGGAGGGAGAGTTCAGTGAAAATCAATTAGCGTCCTAGTCAACCAAATGTTCTTTTACATTCTGAGTAATCTGTTCCCTATTTCCCTTTCTTTGTAACTATACTGCCCATCGGCAATACATGGTTTTGATAATGATGAGGGTAATGAGATGAACTTCAAGATGGGTTACAAAGTGAAGAAATAATCAGAGAAAAAATAAGCCCTTCATTTTGGAACGGATTGATTTGGTTTGTATTATTAAAAAAAAGCATAATTCATTCAGCTGGTGATTGGTAACAAAGGGACCTTTGATTCACTTTGTTATAAAGCAGAAACTAACACACCATTGTAAAGCAATTATACTCCAATAAAGATGTTAAAAAAAAAAAAAAAAAGATGAGCCTCAGGCAAAAATTCCAGTTCTTGCAGTGGAGAGAAAAAGATTTTATATTTTGGGTGCTCTTGCCTGAGGAATTTTTTTTTCTAAATAAGTACTGTGTTATTTGGCAAGCTATAGTAATCTCAGTTTACATAATTAAGAGGTCTTTAAAGACTGTCCCTAGTGGGTTTCACAGAACTCTGACAGTTTCAAATGATCCATTCAATAGAGATACACTAAATGAAATGACAGGATGAAAATTAGTTTTAAATAATTTCCCAGTGCCAGGGACATCTCCCATTAAATATTTTCAATACTTGGATGTTTACTACCTAGACTCTCTCTATAAAGTACATTTTAATCCCCTCCCAAAAAGTCCAGACTTGTGAAACGTTTGGTTATTTTTTGAGATAACTATATCCAAATAAACATTAAACTAAAAAGACTCTTCCCTTCATAATGCTCTGCCGAAAATTCAAGAATCTAAGAAAAGAGTCCTACATTTCCTGTCACTGCTAATGACAACAGATGATGAGAAAAGAATATTTCTTGGGGACTGGAGTTCATCAGAGCTAATTAAGCAGCAGTAATGTGGGGATTATCGATACTATAGTTCTCCATCCCTGTGAAGAAGAAACAGCTAGACCAATAAAACAGTGCAAGAAAACGAGGTATGCCTGTACTCAGAATTACCTCTCATTGTATTTTCTTCAACTTCCCAGTACAGAGTTGGCCCAATTGCCATAATGCTATGAATGGACAATACTCAACAATGAATAATATTAATCACAGTCTTGTGGCTACTAAAAAGAAAGTATTAATCAATGTATAAACTTGCTTACTGAACTCTAATATTTGTCCTGATTGACTGCTTTCCATTTAAAATTCCTATCCTACATTCTGATTCTACTACCAGAACCCACAGTTAATTAAGCTTGTAATAATAGTAAGCAAGTACCCCGAGATTATTTCTTTAGCAAGGAAAAAATGCCACAAATGCCCACCACAGCTGAATATATCCAAGCATTGTTCCTTGATATCTTGCAGAATCAGACTAAACATAACAGCTGAGGCTCAAAAAACCCACTTTCTCCATGGAAAGATCTATTTTGGTTGGGCTTGGGTTTCTACTACACAGTATTCGTCTTTGTTTTACTAACCACATGCTATCTGTTGCCATCTTCTCTCTTGAGTCCACCCACAGACATTTGAATACTTCCATTAATGGTAAACCACCAGCATCGATGCAAGCACAGCAATAATGCCACAGCCAGCACTGGATCGTAAGACTACAAAGGGAAGAAATCAATGTCTTCAAAATATAACTTTTTCACACATAGTGTCTTAAGCAACAGTGTTATATCTGTATAGCCCACCAAAGCAAGCTGATTGAGCAAAACTTTTTTTGCACCTTTACGTGATTGTGACCAAATTAATGTTAAAGGTAAAAAATTGTGATTTTTTATTTTGGTTACAAGATAGCAAGATGACATTGACATTTTGGGCTTAACTACAGTGGTAACATTTGGGTTGTTTAAATTTTTCAGATGATTGCAGAACAGTCAATTCCCATAATGTAGAGCAACCTGGTCATGTTTATTCCACCTGACACTCAGACACTTGCCAAATAAGACTCTAGATCAAAGCAAAAACTGATATTGTTATCTTTATGTGTCCTTAATAAAATTATTTTATGCTTTTAAGGGATTTTTAGGAAAATTTTTAAGGTAAGAAAATGTTATATTTAGTGCCTTCTATCTGTTTTCATTCTTTCCCCAAGTGGGCATGGTTATTTAATCACCATAATGTTTCTCTCATGATTGCAAGATAAGTCACACACACACACACACACACACACACACACACACACACACTTCTCTTTCTTCTCAAAACCCAACACAAGCCTGCATTTACTCAAAGTCAATATCTCTAACATTTAGATATGGTTTACATAAAGTGAAATAAATCGGTCTTAAATGTACAGTTCCATCAGTTTTGGTAAATGCAGACATCCATATATCCCAAACCTCTATCAACATAGGAAATGTTTCCATCATCCCAGAAGGTTTCCTCATGCCCCTTCCCAATCAATTCCACTGTTCCTTCCACTCACACACAAAAGCAGCCACTGTTCTGGTTTCTATCACCATGGATTAGTTTTACCTCTTCTAAGATATCATCAAAATGTAATCATACAGTAGGTACATAAGTAAGAACTCTTTTTGCATCTTGCTTCTTTCACTCAGCCTAATGTTGTGGAGATTCATATTGTTAGGCTGAATCTTTTTTTTATTGTTAAGTAGTTCTCCATTATATGAATATTCTACAGTTTGTTTAACCATTTTTCTGATGATGAACTGATTAGGTATTATGAATAAAGCTGCTATGAACAGTCTTGTACCAAACTTAGTGGACGTATGGTTGTATTTTTCTTGGATAAATACTTAGAAGTTGTAATGCTACATCATAGAGTAACTGTGGCTTTAACTGCTAAAGTTAACTGCTTCTATTAGGAAACTGCTAAACAGTTTTCCAAAGTGGTTGTACTATTTTTCCTTTCCCTATACATGAGAGCTTCTGACAGCATTAGTGTGGGTTTTAACCTTTCTGGTGGGTATGCATCTTGTTGTAATTTTAGTTTGTCTTTCCCTGTTAAATATTGATACTGGGTATTTTTCAAGTGTTTCTTAGCCATACACACACACACACACACACACACACACACACACGATATCTATGACGTATCGGTTCAAGTCCTCTGCCAAGCCATACATCAATTACTGTAACAGGTGCATATAGAGGTGCAAGGTTAAAGAATCTTCCTTTTAACAAATACAGCTGATGTGTGCTCCCACTCTGAGAACAGTCACGAGGGGAAGCTCAAAGCATCAGAGGTGCCATTTCATTCAGCAATTTATCCCCACCGAAAACTCCTCTCAATCCATCTTAAAGCAAAACCTTCTCTGATCTGTGTCAAATACAAATTAGAGTCTGTGTGGATATATAATAGTACCACCATTGGAGTAGGAAAGATTTCAGAGGCAGGATTTATGCTAAGTATGAATATCATTAGTTAAACATTTGCTATTAGTTGGCACCATGCTAATCACTTCTGATGTGTAATTATTGGTATTATATTTAAGATTTACAAAAATGCAACCAAGTGGCTATCATTATTCCCCAAGAAAGCTTCAAATTTTCAAATTATAACACCTTTCATTTCTGTATTGATTATCTATCACTGCATAATAAATTACTCTAAAACATAGTTGCTTAAAACAACACACATTTATTATCTCACTATTTTTATGGAGCAGGAATATGGGAGTAAATTTTGTGGATCCTATGCTTTAAGTCTCTCCTTGAACTATCAAGTTGTTGACTGTGGCTGTAGACATCTCAAGACTCAACTGGCTAAAGAGGTTACCAGAAAACTACTAGAGCTAATCAATGAATTTGGTAAAGTAGCAGGATACAAAATTAATGCACAGAAATCTCTTGCATTCCTATATACTAATGACGAAAAATCTGAAAGAGCAATTAAGGAAAAACTCCCATTTACCACTGCAACAAAAAGAATAAAATATCTAGGCATAAACCTAACTGAGGAGACAAAAGACCTGTATGCAGAAAACTATAAGACACTGATGAAAGAAACTGAAGATGATACAAACAGATGGAGAGATATACCATGTTCCTGTACTGGAGGAATCAACATTGTGAAAATGACTATACTATCCAAAGCAATCTACAGATTCAATGCAATCCCTATCAAACTACCAATGGCATTTTTCATAGAACTAGAACAAAAAAACTCACAATTTGTATGAAAACACAAAAGACTCCGAATGTCCACAGCAATCTTGAGAAAGAAAAACAGAGCTGGAGGAATCAGGCTGCCAGACTTCAGCTTACACTACAAAGCTACAGTAATCAAGACAGTATGGTACTGCCACAAAAACAGAAATACAGATCAATGGAACAGGATAGAAAGCCCAGAGGTAAACCCATGCATATACGGTCACCTTATTTTTGATAAAGGAGGCAAGAATATACAATGGAGAAAAGACAGACTCTTCAATAAGTGGTGCTTGGAAAACTGGACAGCTACATGTAAAAGAATGAAATTAGAACACTCCCTAACACCATACACAAAAATAAACTCAAAATGGATTAAAGACCTAAATGTAAGGCCAGACACTATCAAACTCTTAGAGGAAAACATAGGCAGAACACTATATGACATAAATCACAGCAAGATCCTTTTTCATCCACCTCCTAGAGAAATGGAAATAAAAACAAAAATAAACAAATGGGACCTAATGAAACTTAAAGGCTTTTGCACAGCAAAAGAAACCATAAACAAGATGAAAAGCAACCCTCAGAATAAGAGAAAATATTTGCAAATTAAGCAACTGACAAAGGATTAATCTCCAAACTTTACAAGCATCTCATGCAGCTCAATATCAAAAAAACAAACAACCCAATCCAAAAATGGGCAGAACACCTAAACAGTCATTTCTCCAAAGAAGATATACAGATTGCCAACAAACACATGAAAGAATGCTCAACATCACTAATCATTAGAGAAGCGCAAATCAAAACTACGATGAGGTATCACTTCACACCGGTCAGAATGGCCATCATCAAAAAATCTACAAACAATAAATGCTGGAAAGGATGTGGAGAAAAGGGAACCCTCTTGCACTGTTAGTGGGAATGTAAATTGATACAGCCACTATGGAGAGCAGTATGGAGTTTCCTTAGAAAACTAAAAATAGAACTACCATACGACCCAGCAATCCCACTACTGGGCATACACCCTGAGAAAACCATAATTCAAAAAGAGTCATGTACCACAATGTTCATTGCAGCTCTATTTACAAAGCCACGTCATGGAAGCAACCTAAGTGTCCATTGACAGATGAATGGATAAAGAAGATGTGGCACATATACACAATGGAATATTATTCAGCCATAAAAAGAAATGAAATTGAGTTATTTGTAGTGAAGTGGATGGACTCAGAGTCTGGCATACAGAACGAAGTAAGTAAGAAAGAGAAAAACAAATACCGTATGCTAACACATATATATGGAATCTAAAAAAAAAAAAAATCGTTCTGAAGAACCTAGGGGCAGGACAGGAATAAAGATGCAGACGTAGAGAACGGACTTGAGGACATGGGGAGGGGGAAGGGTAAGCTGGGACGAAGTGAGAGAGTGTCATGGACATATATACACTACCAAATGTAAGATAGATAGCTAGTGGGAAGCAGCCGCATAGCACAGGGAGATCAGCCCGGTGCTTTGTGACTGCCTGGAGGAGTGGGATAGGGAGGGTGGCGGTGAGATGCAAGAGTGGGGAGATATGGGGATGTGTGTGTATGTAAAGCTGATTCACTTTGTTGTAACTAGCACACCATTGTAAAGCAATTATACCCCAATAAAGATGTTAAAAAATTTTTTTAATTGAAAAAAAAAAGGCTCAACTGGGGAAAGGTCAACCTTGAAGTTCCCTCATGTGGTTATTGGGAGGATTCAATATCTCATGGGTTGTTTGACAGATGGCCTCAGTACCCTGCTGGCTGGTGGCTGGAGGAAGCTTTCCAGTCCTTGCCACATGGGGTTCTTCATAGGGTAAGTCACAACATGGCAACTTGCTTCATCAGAGCAAGTAAACAAGAAAAAGAAAGAAAAGCAGAAAAAGAGAGAGAGAGGTCACAGTCTTCTATAACTTAATTCAAATGTGATATCCTATCACTTTTGCTATATTCTATTTATTAGAAAGAAGTCACTATGTCTAGATAACACACAAGAGAAGACAATTAGACAAGGGCATAAATATCACTAGGTGAGATTTCTGGGAGCCATTTCAGAAATGTCTACCACAATTTCCAGTGTTTTACACTTTACAAAGGGTTATCAACAACAATACTTTTTGACATTCATAATACTGTCATAAATGATATTAAATCCAAAGCCAGAAAAGATGATTCAACAATATATCCAAGGCCGTGGCAGGAGGACTTGACCCTGGGAAGGTATACTAGTTCAGTCCCAAGGATGCTATTCATAGCTCCGTGTTGCCCCTACACCAGTACTTCTCACTTATTTTTGTTTATTTGTTTTAATAATGAGTCAAATCCAGGTAATTTTTTTCTTTAAAGCTTGAAACTTTAGTTCAGTGTTTCTGAGTATTAGTAACTCTGAATTCTGTTGCCCAAAATTATATATGAAGATGTAAGAACTTGAGTTTAGTGTGAACTGGCCCAAAGGTCCATATTTTTATTTTTTTAAATAAATCTCTGAAATTAGTTTGTTTGTTCAGATTGACCTTCTTTAGATGCTGTGGGAAAAAAAAATCTGGGCAATTAATGGCTCAGTTTGGTGGGTTTCATAGGATTAATCAAGGCTTTACTATACTGAACAGATAGAGGCCAAAGGGTAACTTTTCAAGAAATGGTTCATTGACATTGCATGTGTTTTAACTTGGAGGATCCTGTTTTGAATTTTAGCATGTTCAGATTCCCAGCCTTGAATTAAGTTGTTTCGAAAGCTCAGGGTAAATTTGCTCTCAACAGCAAAAACCCTCCTAAAGACTATGCAGTAACATTGACTTTGAAAATCAAACTAATTGATCTTGGATCTAAAACCTCAAAAGTTTCACTTGGACCTATCATTTATCTGAGTTCTAGGAATCTTCTGTTGATGGGTCTAAAGGCCAGGAATGAACGGATATTGGTTCCTCTGTACCTGGCTGGACAGAAGGAAAATGTTCTGTGGGGATTTAGTGGAAGGAAGGGAAAAACGGAGAAAGAGAGAGAGGGAAAGGAAAAGAAAAAAAATCATAAAGAAAAGAGAAGAAAAGGTAGAAAGGAAAGAAAAAAATTGTTTAAAAGTTTTCTCTGTATAACCTTTACTACCTGAGATAACAATGGTTTCTAACATTTTCCAAGGAACTTCATAAACTAGAGCAGTTATCCTTAGCAAAATGCCAAAACCAGCAGCATCAACTTCACCTGGAAAATTACTAGAGATGCAGATTTTCACTTCCCATCCCAGGTCCACTAAATTAGAAACTTTAAGGTTGGAGCCCAAGAATATGTGTTTTTCCATACACATTGTAATGTACCCTAAAGTTTGAGAACCACAGAAACTAGAGAAATTTCAACTATAGTTATAAGATCATAAGGAGTGTTATATCCTAGGTGTTAATTAGGGCCACTGAAAAGTCCTGGGTCTTGTGTTGAAATAACATTTTTCAGCAGAATATATCCATTTATTGAGGCACTAGCAAAATAAAGTGCAGTTACTTAGGTAACTATAGAAGATGCCAAGTCTGAATGGGGTTAATGTTAGAAGCACAGTGTCAGTGAGCAAAGTCTAGTTAAAATAAAACAAAAACTAGGAATCAAAGGAACAATCACTACCCCAACAAAAACAAATAACTGACAAGAAGACAAGATCAGCAGCAGACATCTGTGCAGGGCCATCACAGGTGAACTCACCCGGGCACAGACTCATCTCCAATGGACTTCCTATGAAGGCTTGAGTCCCACTCCACGTTCTCTTCTTGCCAATGGTAGACAAGCCCCAACCCGTCTTGAGAAACAAAGCCCTGCAATCCAAGATTTGACATTGTCACAAACCTTCCTAGAAGCAGCAGCTCCAGCTGGAAAATCAGCAACCCTCCTCATAGGTGTTTATGAGCTGTCCACTGTGGTGGCAGCCAAGATGCTTTTGAGCTGCCCTGACACTGAAATCCTCCAAGAGCACTCGATTTGCATATCTATAAAAGGAGCAATGTGACCTGATTCTACCTAAGCTTTACCAAACTGTAGATCCCTATGAAATCATATTGTAAACAATATCCTAAATTTCTTGCCCCATTCTTCAAAGCACATACAGCCACCTAGAAATTCCCTGCTATCCCCACCCACCTCTCATCGGGTATGTCTAGAAATTCACAGGTACGTCTGAAAAGTGCATACCTTCCTCCATTTTGCCACTCCCCTACCACAACCCAAATCTACTGCCACTGTGGCAGGTTATGTCTATGAAAATTCTGTTTCCCAAAGTCCCCAGACTCACAAACCCTCCAGGTGCCTTTGGTGCAGATCTGTACTTAGGGAACATGAATCTACATGATAACTGAAGGTGTGGAAGCACTTGAAACAAACCAGTGGGAGGAGAGAGGAGAGGAGAAGCAATCAAGGATGGCATCATCAGAAATAAAGCTTAGGCAGCCGCATAGCACAGGGAGATCAGCTCGGTGCTTTGTGACCACCTAGAGGGGTGGGGTAGGGAGGGTGGGAGGGAGACGCAAGAGGGAGGGGATATGGGGATATATGTATATGTGTAGCTGATTCACTTTGTTATACTGCAGCAACTAACACAGCATTGTAAAGCAATTATACTCGAATAAAGATGTTAAAAAAAAAAAGAAAGAAAGAAAGCTGAGGGAATGGAACAAATTAAATAAAGTGCTATAGGAACCTGAGGAGGAATTATAAAGCACACAGATTTCAAAGAACCAGGAGAAAGTCTGTTGTACAAGCTAAGAGATGAAATACCTTTAAGAAAGTTGGCATGATTGGTCAATAAAAGCATTAAACTGCAGAAAATTCAAGTGGTATTACTTTGAGAGGAAAAAAGACTACCAGATTTATTGACAACAGGTACTTGATTACCCTTGCAAAAGCCATTTTTGAAGAGTGGTGAGTTTTGAAGAAGGGGTAGCAGAAATTAGTATTTAGCATATAAAGGGAAAAAAGAAGTGAGAAAGAGAGGACAGAGAGTCAAGTCTACTAATTCAAGAATTGTGGTAGTGAAGGAAAGGAAAGGTAGGGAGAGATTTTTAAGGTAAGAGATATTTAGAACGTTTCTAGGCAGAGAAGGAAAAAAAAAAAAAACTTTATAGAGGGGGGTAACTGAGGAAGCAAGAAAGAGATGAACATCTCTGAAATACCAGCGAGGAAAGAAAGGCTGGGTGTGGATTATCCAAAAGGCCAGAGGAGTTGGGAGGGAAGTTGAGAGGGTTTGTGCCTGAAAGTCACAATTAATTTTCTCAGCAGAGTAAACACTCTGGATGTTCTTGGCACCAACGCACACTGGAAGCTAGTGAGTTGGCGGAAATTATTTTTCAAGACATTAGACCAAAAAAACTAATTGCCTGGCTTAATAAGGCCACAGGCATCTGACAAACATCAAAATGATTAAGAAAGGCTGGAGAGAGAGGGGAGAGAGATAAAGAGAGATGGTAGTGGCAGGGATGAGAGGAAGAGGCAGAAGAGAGAAAAAGAAGGATGAGGAAAGAGAAAGGAAACAAGAGGAGGAGAGGGAAGCAGGGTAAGGGGAGAAGAGCTAAAAGAAGTGGAGGAGAGAGAAGCTGCAGAAAGAAACAGATGCCATCTAGAACATTGAAATGTCTCATTTGTGTTTAAATTCCTAGAAAGGGGAAACAAAACAAGGACAAACTCTTAAATGTTCTTGTTGACCAGCTGGCTTTCGACCAATGATAAATTCTAGGCCAGAGGTTTGGTAAAAGCTAATGCAAACCAGGGAGAGAATTTAGATCACAGACGTAAATATATTCCCAGGCTAGATAGTTGCAGAGTATTTCACAGGGGAAATCATGAAAAATTTTCCTTGTAGTTGCAGTGCACGTTATTTATAAAGGTCAGGGAAAAAAACATGATATGGTATATATATTTTTTTGTCTTCTTACTACAAGTAAACCCATACACAGTGAATACGTCATCCTGAGCAGACATGAGCCAGTTGCTGTGCTGTGATGATTTGTGTTTCTTTTTGAGCGCGATCTAGCCTAAAGCTGATCCCGAGGTGGTCCTAGCTCATTTGACAATTGCCTTCGGTTTCACACTCTGTCCAAGGTGAAGATCATCTTTGCAGTGGTTCCTCAGACTTGTCTAAACTTTCCTCCTCTTTTCTAGACCCCTAGTGAGAACTTCCCTGTACAGTGATCTCAGGCCTAGAAAACCCTCGGATTGGGTCTCTCCCATCTTCGTGACATGTGGACGTTTGTCCAGTGACTTGTAAAAGTGCTATGAGCGGTTACAAGTGTTGGTTGTATTTGCAAAGTGGCACAGTTCCGTGGTTTTAAATACATGGTTATTAAAATAAGAACTTTCCTAACCATGAAATATATTCTGAACATATTATTGTGGTAAGGACTGGAGTCAACATGGTATAGTCAAAGGATCAAACTAGATGGGTTGTGGAGTCAGATATATTTAGATCTGAATCCATTTTCTAGCTATATGGCCTTAGGCAATTTACCTAAGTTCTCTGGGTCTTAGTTTCTGTGTCTGTAAAATGTTGTCCATAATAGTATCTATCCAAGGTCACAAAAAATTTAATCAATAGTCAATCTAAGAAAGAAATGGAAAATTTTATTTGAGCCAAGCTGAGGATTATAACCCAGGAGGCGGTCTTTCAGAAAGCTCTACAGGTAAGGGGGAAAACCAGTATATATACAATATATGACTTTGGAGAAGGGGTATAGGCAATCAACACACATCTTGGTAGAGGGCAACTTTCTCTATTCGAGAGGAATAGATATCTTAGTGGTTTTAGAGCTTTTCGAAGTATGGGAAGATGGAGGAAACTGGGTTCACAAAATTTTCTCCTGAAAATATCTGAGGGTCAGTTTTGCCAGTTTTCCTAGAGTACAAAGTGCCTCAACCTGATCTTTGCTCTGAATTTCTTTCAGGGTGTATTGTAGCTCAGCGACTGCAGTGACTAATGACTTGATTCTTGTAGAACTGGATCGTGGGCAATATTCTTTATTTTAGAACTCCCTCCCTTTCGGTCTTAACGTTGACCAAGTTCTGGGAGGTGTTTCATGACCAGTTTGTCCCATGGCATTAGGAATACTCATTCCCAGGTCAGGCGAGGATTTCATTGATAGGCCACTCAATGTGCTATTACTGGACTAGGTCCTGTTAACAGTAGCCAAAACCTCTGGACCGCCTGTCTTCCTAGTCTGTTATGGTCCAGGACATGGATCCCTCTAGTTGCTTCTTCCCATATCTAGAGTTACACTATTACAATCACTGATCTTATAAAATTATATATTTGGTCAATCATTTCAAGTTGCTTGATTATCATTATTTTTATCATAGTCTCAGTCACACATTTGGTAATGCAAAAAACAATAATCTTGTAAAAATAATCTTGTAAAAGGCAGAATACAAGTAATATAGTAACATTACTAAGGTCATAAGTAAGTATTTAAGCTAAGAACTTTCATCAGGCGCAGCCAGTGTCTCCCCAGGTCAGCTAACTCAGTCTGTCCTGCACCGTTCGCTATCTTTAAGGAAAATGATATATTGGCATTTTACATAAAGTTCACCGAGGATCTCTGCACATACAAGGCAAGTGGTGGGTCATTGTGACCCCTTACAGGACTGGGAAAGGAGTTACGTGGCTGGTGTCAGAAGAAGAAAAATTGATCTTTATAGTTGAGCAGGTATTTCTGCCACTGGGGAGTTCTGGTTAATGCATAATACAGATGCACGATGCACACTAGAGGGGAGGGAGGAAGCCTAAATGGGCCGAGAAAAATTTTATGTTTAAGTCTTTCTTGTCTTGCCTTAAAATATGAATTTTATTTCATCATCAAAGAGTTGTTGTGAGGATATAAACCATATAAAGGGTTTGAGCATTAGAGTGACTTGAATAGTGTCCCCCCCAAAGCTCACATCCATCTGCAACCTCAGAATGGGACCTTATTTGGAAATAGGGTCTGTGCGGATATAATTAAGTCAAAATGAGGTCATACTAGAATAGAATGGGCTCTAAATCCAATGACTGGTATCCTTATAAGAAGAGGAGAAAACACATGGAGACCAAGGGAAGAAGGCCATGCAAAGACAAAGATGGAAATTGGAATTCTGCTGCTATAGGTGAAGCCACACCTATAGAAGCTGGAAAAGGTAAAGGATTCTTCCCTGGAGCCTTCACAGGGAGCACTGCCCTATCAATACTATGATTTTAGACTTCTATCCTCCAGAGATGAAAGAATACATTTTTTATTGTTGTTTTAAACCACCAAGCTTGTGGTAATTTGCTATGGCAGATCTAAGAAACTAATACACGTTTATAGTAATTGCTCAGTGAAAATCAACTCAGCATCAGGCCAATTTTACTCTATACTCTTTCTGGCTACTATCTTACGGTCCTTAGATTGGTAACTTAATTTGGTCCTACTTTACCAGCTTTGACCTCTCCAGGTCTAAATTTCAGCCCTGCAGACACCTTCCTTATTCTCCAGACCTGGGCTAAGAAGCATCCTGCATATTCTCCTGGCAGCTCTGCCATTGGCTCTGTGAGTCTCCCTTCCCCAACCCAGCCAATCCAACTCATTCATCCATTCCATACATATTAACTCACCATTTACTATGAACCTGTCAGTGTATGAAAAACTGGGTGTAAAGCAGTGAATGAAAGAGTCCCTCTTTTCATAAAAGGTGTTTTCTGGTGAGAGCATAAAAAAGATTAACAAGTAGGCAAGTGAATATATAATATGACAGATGGTCTTACATGCTATGGGGAAAAAAAGGCAGGCTGGGGGAATGGAGAGCAGGGGCAGGGTGTACATCAGTGTGTCACAAAAGGTCTCTCTGACGAGGTGGTATTATTTTTTTTTTTTTTTTTGCGTTACGCGGGCCTCTCACTGTTGTGGCCTCTCCCATTGCGGAGCACAGGCTCCGGACGCGCAGGCTCAGAGGCCATGGCTCACGGGCCCAGCCATTCCGCGGCATGTGGGATCTTCCCGGACCGGGGCACGAACCCACATCCCCTGCATTGGCAGGCGGACTCTCAACCACTGTGCCACGAGGGAAGCCCACGAGGTGGTATTTTAATAGTGACCTAAATTTAGTCAAAGAGGAAGGCAGTCATTCTGACACCCAGGAGGTGAGGTGAACGAAGAAATGGGGACTCAGTAACCTGCAGGATTGGAAGCCATAACTTAGACTTGGGATTTTGCACTGAACGACATAAAAAAGTCACTGGAGGATTGTGAATAGAGAAGAGCATGATCTGCCTTCTCTTTTAAAAAGATTCCTCTAGCTACTGTTTGAAGAGTAGGTTTTGAGGGTGACTTGGAAGCAAGATCAGTTAGGATGCTGACTGCAAAAAGTCCACGCTAAATGTGATGCCTCATTTCTTTTTAATTCTTTCTCCAGAGCTGTGATAAAAGGCAGATAGAAGTGAAAGCATTGATAAGAAGTTACTGGAGTCTGTTTATATTTTGCAGATAAAGCCAACTGTATTTTTTTTTAAATGAATGTAGTTTCTAAGAGAAAGAGAAATTAAGGAACACTCCAAGTGTTTTACTGGGCTAGGAAAGACTAGAGAAGATGTTGGAGAGTGGAGAAAAGAGGTGGATTAAACGTGCGAAATCCAACAAGCTCTGAATATAGGACTGATGAGTTTCCTTCCCTTCCCCTGCAGTCATTACATAGCTCTCAGCTGGTGGAATCCAAATGTCTCAAGTAATGTTAAGACATCACCCAGCTTATAAAACCTGGGAGGCCCAGCTGTGCCTTCCTAAGCACACTGTCTTAAATATATTTTTAATTTGTTAAAATTATATTACCATGTAGCCATTTATAACATCAAATACATGATTTTCCCCCCAAACAAAAGCAGAGCAGGAACTGGAGCATCTGTTCTTTCATGGTGTTTGATTCCCACCTGAGGTGCAGAGAAGGTATGTCAAGTAACACTGGCAGACCATTTTCAACGAAGGTGGACCTCCCAAAACCCACCAAGCTAGACCCAGGTCTACAAAGACAGCACTTGTGGAAGTGGCAGCCAAGGTGCTGAAGATGAACCAGTGTCTTGGATTGCCACTGAAGTCTTTTATCTGCTACTTTGAAATAATGAGGCTAAGAAACTCACTCTTGTCCAAAGTTGCCAATTCCTTTTTCCGGACAAAGCAGCCAATCAGAAGAGCATAAGCAGCTATAAAGTAAAACATTACCAACTCTTCTGTGCACAAGCTGGGGAGGGAAGGTGAAATAGGGAGATTACAGAGCATGCTTTTTCACACTCAGTCTTTTGGGGATGATTTTTGAACCATAAGAAATTCTTCCGGGAAGCAGGGCTACCAGTACAAGGTCCTAGGGAGTAACCTTTTATGACTCCCTCTGCCAAAAAAAGGATAGAGAACTAGGGGATTGCTTAGAAACATATGTTCTTCAGGGAGTCTTGTAAGCGTTACTCTAAACTCTGAGCCAACACAGCTGTGAGGGAGCATAGGTCAAGACTTCACAGAAAGCCAGATGCTGCAGTGAGCACATATTGTTTTAGAGACATATGTGTGTATGGATATGCGTGGTGGATAAATATATACATCGGCATGTGTATGTATACACTGGCAACCCCCCCTCCCCACTTCTCATCCTTTTAGGTAAACTGAAGGAGGAAGGGAGGATTTCCTGTGAAAACAATGTATAACCCTGCTCATCTGGTTAATGTGTTTGGCTGGATCCAATGTAACCAAATGAAAAGGAGGAGTAGGAAGAAAATTTCCTGATAAGACAAACTTTACACAGGGTATTCAGTCTAACTTAATTCAATTCCTAATTATGATTTTTTTACACTATTCAATCTAATTCAGCTACATTCCTAAGTACTATTTATTTGCACTGTTAGGTACTATGCGGGATGTAGAAATAATTCCAACACCAGTCACCCTTATACATTTATAAGCAGTGTGACTTTAGGAAAGGTACCTCTCTGGTGAGATAACTTTGAGTGGGAGCATCCCGTATTCTACCCGCTAATACATCAGAGCCCTAATGGAGATACCCATAGTATGCTATGCTATGGTAGAGAGAGAAATGGGCTGGGACTCCAGCCCCAAATCTGCACTGTGTTACTGTGGCCAGTTCATCTCACTCCACTTCTCCTTCCCCAAAACTATCCCCAGAAAGAGATGGTTTTTTTTTTTTCATTGTGAAATGAGATGCTTGGATTAGAAAACGGGTCACAAAATAATTGCCTATAAAAGAACTGGGTGCGTTCCACGTATTCCAGCAGGGACTGAGGCCCCTGCATGAGGGAGGCAGCTACTCTCCACCACTGTCCCACTGCTGCCTGTGACAACGTGGCCTCATCTAATTTTCCAAGAAAGAGTAGCCCTCTGCGTTCTTCTATATGAGACTGAACAATTCTTAAAATACTGTACAAGATGAACAAAATACATCTGGAAGCCCAATCCTTGCCCATATGCTGCCAGTTTGCAATTTTAGGATTGGATGACATAATATTTCTTTTAATTCAGAAATGGGTGAGTATAGGGCACAGCTGTACCAAGAGTGTCCCAACAGATTTCCTGCTACTGGCAGAAATCATGCCTGTGAATCCTTGGTCCCTGAACTGGGGCCATCCAAAGGTCACTCACTCCCTGGCCTCAAGCTCTTCTGAAGCAGGATTGCCTAATTCCAAGTCCAGAGGAATCTCTAGGCTGTCACGTGGCATTCACAGCTCTACCTGCCTAGAATTTACAAAAGGACATCTCCTGACCCGGCCAGTGAGTCTCCTCTCAAAGTCTCAGATTCTATACCCACTTATAAGTATTGAAGGCTTTCGTTCCAGAGACTACATTTGCTTCTACGGCAAAGTCCAGGAAACTAGAAAGGATTCAGCATCACTCAGACCCCAGAAGATCTAAACTTTTTGTATATCAGTACTGAAAAAATGAAGAAATAGACTCTGTCATTATAGACCATCCACCACTCCTTGTGATTCAAGGAGCTTTCATATAACCCAATGCAGGGAAACTACACCTAACATAAGTAAAAGTAGGCAGAACATTGTCACACAGAGAATGATTGGATATGAGTATAATTATATATATGACAGTGGAGGATACCTCGAAAAGATAGTGCTCAAATTCTTCTTTTAATTTTTTTTAACATCATTTTTTTTTAAGGGCTTCAAATGCTTGGCTATTTATTTATTTATTTATTTATTTATTTATTTATTTATGGCTGTGTTGGGTCTTCATTTCTGTGCGAGGGCTTTCTCTAGCTGTGGCAAGCAGGGACCACTCTTCATCGCGGTGCACGGGCCTCTCACTATCTCAGCCTCTCTTGTTGCGGAGCACAGGCTCCAGACGCACAGGCTCAGTAGTTGTGGCTCACGGGCCTAGTTGCTCCGCGGCATGTGAGATCTTCCCAGACTAGGGCTTGAACCCGTGTCCCCTGCATTAGCAGGCAGATTCTCAACCACTGCGCCACCAGGGAAGCCCTAACATCTTTATTGGAGTATAATTGCTTTACAATGGTGTGTTAGTTTCTGCTTTATAACAAAGTCAATCAGTTATACATATACATATGTTCCCATATCTCTTCTCTCTTGAGTCTCCCTCCCTCCCACCCTCCCTATCCCACCCCTCTAGGTGGTCACAAACCACCGAGCTGATCTTCATGTGCTATGCGGCTACTTCCCACTAGCTATCTATTTTACGTTTGGCAGTGTAAATATGTCCATGCCACTCTCTCACTTTGTCACAGCTTACCCTCCCCCCTCCCCATATCCTCAAGTCCATTTTCTAGTAGGTCTGTGTCTTTATTCCCATCTTACCCCTAGGTTCTTCATGACCTTTTTTTTTTTTTCTTAGATTCCTTATATATGTGTTAGCATACGGTATTTGTTTTTCTCTTTCTGACTTACTTCACTCTGTATGACAGACTCTAGGTCCATCCACCTAACTACAAATAATTCAATTTCGTTTCTTTTTATGGCTGAGTAATATTCCATTGTATATATGTGCCACATCTTCTTAATCCATTCATCTGGTGATGGACACTTAGGTTGCTTCCATGTCCTGGCTATTGTAAATAGAGCTGCAATGAACATTTTGGTACATGACTCTTTTTGAATTATGGTTTTCTCAGGGTGTATGCCCAGTAGTGGGATTGCTGGGTCGTATGGTAGTTCTATCTGTAGTTTTTTAAGGAACCTCCATACTGTTCTCCATAGTGGCTGTATCAATTTACATTCCCACCAACAGTGCAAGAGGGTTCCCTTTTCTCCACACCCTCTCCAGCATTTATTGTTTCTAGATTTTTTGATGATGGCCATTCTGATGGGTGTGAGATGATACCTCATTATAGTTTTGATTTGCATTTCTCTAATGATTAATGATGTTGAGCATTCTCTCATGTGTCCATTGGCAATCTGTATATCCTCTTTGGAGAAATGTCTGTTTAGGTCTTCTGCCCATTTTTGGATTGGGTTGTTTTTTTGTTATTGAGCTGCATGAGATGCTTGTAAATTTTGGAGATTAATCCTTTGTCAGTTGCTTCATTTGCAAATATTTTCTCCCATTCTGAGAGTTGTCATTTGGTCTTGTTTATGGTTTCCTTTGCTGTGCAAAAGCTTTTACGTTTCATTAGGTCCCATTTGTTTATTTTTGTGTTTATTTCCATTTCTCTAGGAGGTGGGTCAAAAAGGATCTTGCTGTGATTTATGTCATAGGGTGTTCTGCCTATGTTTTCCTGTAAGAGTTTGATAGTGTCTGACCTTACATTTAGGTCTTTAATCCATTTTGAGTTTATTTTTGTATATGGTGTTAGGGAGTGTTCCAGTTTCATACTTTTACATGTAGCTGTCCAGTTTTCCCAGCACCACTTATTGAAGAGGCTGTCTTTTCTCCACTGTATATTCTTGCCTCCTTTATCAAAGATAAGGTGACCATGTGTGTGGGTTTATCTCTGGGCTTTCTATACTGTTCCATTGATCTATATTTCTGTTTTTGTGCCAGTACCATACTGTCTTGATTACTGTAGCTTTGTAATATAGTCTGAAGTCAGGGAGCCTGATTCCTCCAGCTCCATTTTTTGTTCTCAAGATTGCTTTGGCTATTTGGGGTCTTTTGTGTTTCCATACAAATTGTGAAATTTTTTGTTCTAGTTGTGTGAAAAATGCCATTGGTAGTTTGATAAGGATTGCATTGAATCTGTAGATTGCTTTGGGTAGTAGAGTCATTTTCACAATGTTGATTTTTATCAATGTATATTGCACTTGATTCCTTCCTATTAAATTCCATGCATTCCTGCATTTACACACTTAAAGTCTAGATAGAGAAACAGAAATTGCAATATGAATTATTAAAAATATTTAAGAAATAGAATGCCGAACTGCAGAGGAATGGTATAGTTTCACAGGACCACGTCATCTAGCTTGGGTGTAGGAGTTTACTTTGGTACATTATTTCCCCTTCTTTCTGTTGACTATCTCCTACTCATTTTTAAACAGAGAAACTAGCTATCCAGAGAGAGGAGAAAGGAAGGCAGATTCCATTTACTGAGAGATGGAGAGACAGACAGTGGATTAAGGAAGAGAGAAAGTGGATGTACTAAGAATAGAGAGGCAAGTATGGACAAGATGGATTGCAGTCTTCTAGGGCATGTGAAGACTTTATTTGAAAGTCCATGGGAAGCCACTAAAGGTTTTCTGCAGTTTTAAGTTTATGATTTGTTCCTTTTACTCTGAGGCGGCTTTCTGCCTAGTCCCAGTGGGAGAAGATAGTGGTTTGTTCTAGGATAATTACAATGAAAATGGAAAGAAGTGAATGAATTTGAGAAATATGTAAATTTTCAATTTTCATATTAGCATAGACCAACCTAAACCATAGCATGTGTTTTACAATTTGGGTTGCTTGAATTTGCATACTATCATATTCCACATTCTTCCACATTTTCAACATACAATTTCCCCCCTATGGAATATTAGACAACTTAGTAGATGCTCTCGTTATGGATATTAGCATCTGATGGCCTATTCAAACTATTCTCCTATATTTAATGACATTTTCTTCCCTTTATTTTTTTTACCTCCCCAGCTACCAATTTACCAGAACCCTGATGTGAAAAATTGAAGTGGGGAGAGTGTCCAGGAGATAAATTAGAGAAACAGACACTTCCCCCGTAATCAGAATCACCTCTCCTCTTCAGTGCCTACCTCTCTGTTACAAAGTTGTGCTTAGCTTAGTCTTTCCTTAGGATGAGTTAATTCCCAAGAAAGCTCTCACTTGTTCACAAATATAAGATTTTTGCTAAGACTGCCTCCTACCTATTCACCTCTGATCCTTAGTAGGGTTCACAAGGCAGGCTCAAGCTAAGTCCCCACTACTCAAGTGTGTGACAGTCAGAAGCTTTATCTACTTTTAACATATATACCTGAAGAAAGACATCGCATTTATGTAATCAGGCTGAGTGTTGCATTTTATATTCAGTTTTATGTTAAAGGGGAAAAACTGTGAAAAACTTTGAAATGAATCGAAAAGATTACTAAGTATACTGTCTGAATCAGCTTTCAGATTATTTCAATCTTTCATTGCCTTCAAGCTATTTCATAATCCTATAAATTTTAGAGAAATGATAATAAGGCAAAAGGTTCTTATCCATCAAAATGGAAATTATGTCCAGTGGAATGCAACTGATTATCGCCCATGTATAGTGAACAATTTTACCAGTTTTGCAACTATTTGTAATTTTTTTCAGTATTCCTGATGTTTATATATTTGTCCTTTGCATTCATCTTTGAACTGTTGTAAAATCTTGTTAATTAATGATTTAATTAAAATCTGTGACCATCTTCATTTTATGAGTCATTATTTTACCATTAAAAAAATTGCCTTTAGCAGTGGATTCCATTTGCATCTCTCATTACTACTATATAAGATTGACTTTGATTTGAACTCTAAATATTTTATAATATCTGGCTGAAACCTAACAAAACAAAAGAGAGGGGAAGTATCATATATAGCAAAGAAGAATTCAAGGTCACTCTGTTCCAATATATTACTGAATTTAATTTTTAATAAATCTACAATATTTACCACCTCCTCTGTGCCCAAATCTCTAGAACAGGGGTTGGAAAAGCCCTTTCTGTAAAGGGCAAATGGTAAATATTTTTGGTTTTGTTTTCCATGCAATCTATCTTATAGCTACTAACCTCTGCCATTATAGCACAAAATAAGCCATGTACAATATGTAAACAAATAAGCAGACACTGACCCAATAAAACTTTATTTACAAAAACAAACAGTGAGCCAGGTTTGGGCTACAAATGGTCTAGGATATCTACCTCTTGAATCTCATACTTGAAAAACAAGTTACTACTTCCCTTGCAGTTGGGAAGTCTTAAATGCACTTTGGAGGAAGAGAGTGAAACAGGCCCAGTTTTACAAACTCCATGAAAGAGTGGGTGTTGTAGGAAATGAAAGGAAATGACTGTGAGATTTTCTTCTTTTTTCTTTTTTAAACATGCTACTCATTAGTATAACACAATGACACTCTTTTCTTTCAATCTAAAATGCCCTGTTTCGTTATCACCATGGATTAATGAGATAAAATGTAATGTTTTCTCTCTCACTTATCATAAATATAGCCATTGACCTGCACCTGGCAATTTGTGTAACTCGTACTAGAGATAGACGATTCATTAGAGAAGCAAGGAGCAAAGTGAAAGGGGTAAGAAGAAACATATCACAACATTATACATTTCTGAATAAAGGCATCTCTGCTTTTATGCCTCAAAAAAAAACATTAAATATATTGTTATATATTTCTGTAGTCCTTTTTCTGGGTATATCTTACCTTAATATGGTTGTCATGATACTGTATATATAATTTTGTGTATTTTTTTCACCAACAACTATTTCCCATATTATAAGCTTTTCACTGTGTAATTTTAAATATTATAATGTTCTCATTAGGTGGATTTATAGTTATTTACCATTCTGCTATTCCCACACAATAAAGTTTTTATCAATTTTTACTTGTCATAATTTGTAATGAATATATTAGTATGCATTTTCATATTGTCTTTAACAGTTAAGAGTAGTCTTAGTTATAGACTTATTGAAACTGAGAATATGAATATTTTAAGGTCATATGAACCAGTAGAGATAAGTTTGTGGTACGGAAGTCTGCCATAAGGAAATTTATCTTTTTTTTTTTTTTTTTTTTACACTGTAAATGATACATGGACATAGGAGAGAAAGTAAAAAATATATAAACTGAAAAGTAAAAGTATTCCTTACTCCTGATCACCAGTCAAAACCCAAAAAGAATAAGTATTAACCATTTATTGGACAGCTTTACAATAATTTTAATGTTCATAGAAATATACACACTTATCCTTTTTAAACCCCCCAAAAGACGTAATACATACACTCTCTTAACATCTTGATTAAAGCAGTAAGAAATGTTTTAAGAAATCTTTTTTTGAAAGAAATGAAGGTGATCTCCAACTTTGTGCTATTACAACAATAGTGCAATGAATACCTTTGTTCGCATTTCTTAGAAGAATCAACAGGATACAGCTGGACCACAAGTTCCTAGAAGTCAATTGCTTGTTCCAATTTTAAGAGCAATTGCGAAACTGCCTGCCCAGAGATGCTGTACCAAACTACAGGTATATTCTAGAGGAGAGATCTTAAATCGTTTAAACAAAATAACATTTACTGAGTCTCCAATGTGTGCACATTATTTTTTGCTCAAGGAACACAAGGATGATTATGACATGGTCACCAGTTTATCAGTATATCAGATTAGCAAACTATGGCCCACAGGCCAAATCCAGGCTACTTTTCTAAATAGGACTGAGACCCATTTAGGACTTCTGACCTTCAGAATGTAAAATAATAAATGTATGTGTTTTAAGCCACTAAGTTAGTGTCAATAAGCTATAATGACCATAGGAAACTAATAGAAGGAATGAAGAAAAATAGTGGAGCCGGTTACTGCTACTCCCTATTCTATCTATCTCAGTTACATACGTGTTAAGGGACTATATTGTCTATGCCAATTATGCGTAAGGGAAAATTCCCCTAGCAAGGGATATCACATATTCTGTTTTAGTGAACTTGCTTTATCTTCCAAGGAAACCTCTCCGAATTCTTACAAAATGGATTGGGCTATTTGCTTTAAAATTCAAACTTCTACTAGATAAGAGGACCTCTCTGACACAGTTAATCTCATTCTGTTGAAGGGTCCAAAAGAGTTTCCAAAGCCAAAGGCATGACCAGGAGAAATGAGAACGCCCTCCATTACATTGTTTTTAGAATGATGTCATCCCTCTCTATGAAGTTGGCTGATTTCTTATTTGTAAAGCAAAATGATAAAACCACCTGAGTCCTGGGAACTCAGGACAAGCAAACCTCTGGGTCGGCTTTAGTGGGGACACATTTCATTAATTTACAAATTGTCTGGTTTTCTTCTAGAGAGAAAGAGCATACAAGCAATGGTTAACATCAGAATGCCTGGAATAGCTGTTTATTTGGCTGAAAACAGAAGATAATCCCCAGCTCTCTCTCTGGCAGTCTCAGCTTGAAGTTGCTACCAACAGAATAAACAGATACTTCTTATGCTGTGTTCTTGGAAAAATATTTATATGAAGTAACACACCAAGTACTCTCCTGTTTGCGGCCAAAGTCTCAGCCTGAGAGAGACCTTCCCTGATCCTGCCCGTGTACACATTATATATATATATATACACACACACACATCGTTCATATATTTGTAGGGTCCATCCACTTCACTTAGTGCTTGCCTTTGTCTATTTTGGATAAGAAAAATAAGACAAGATTACTCATTTTCTTTTTGCATTCCTCCTATAAAAATGCAAATTCTCCTTGAAGCGTACTTTTGGACAAGTCAGGAAAGTGTGGGAAAGAAAGATAAGTACAAAAAGAATACTTTAGCTCTTATCTTGCTATACATGTAGTTTTAGCACAGTTCCTTCCTAGCATATCTATCAACACCACCACTTATACCAATTTTTTACACTACCACTCCTCTTTTGCAAATATCTGCTCCACTCCTAACACTTTCCTCAACAGCCCAATAACCCACAACCTTCCCCCTTCAATATGGTCACGCCTATCTGTTGTCTAGGGTTGAGGTATCTCAAATAAGTGTGAGTTTCCTAAGACAATGTCTCAGGATTCTGGTGGCCCAACCCTCCTAACTACTTAACTTTTATAACATTGATATATGTTACATTTGAACTGCCTCTGAGATAACTGGGCACCTTCTTTGTTTAAATTCATTCACACATTCTAGTCTATTGTATTCTATTCTGTTGTAAAGGGTCCTAAACTTATTCTGTTACTGACTTGTATAACATGGCTCTACAGGTTTCATGTATGTCTCACCATGTCAAAATAGAAGATTTTTACTACTACTCATTCATCTACCATTTGCACAGCTCAGTGTAGCAGATGATGGAAGAATCAGCTTCTCTTTCTACTACACTCTTGTAACTCATTAGACCATACCACAGGTCTGAAACATTTAACTGTTTAATATATTAGCTGTGAGCCATGCACATGGTAGCTGCACAGTAAATGTTTTCTTTGATTATTTTATTCTTCTCTATAAATTCTTTACAGTGAGAAGAGGCTCTTCCACATCTTCTCCATATGACATTTTTAGTTGGTGTAAGAAATTCTTGCCCCAATTTAGTGCTATAACACAAATACAAGTGGAGGCTCTTTTTTTCATCTTGTTAATGGTATGTCAGTGTTCCTGGTGGGCAGGTAGTCTTCCACAAGATTCAAAGACCTACAGTTGTTTCATCTGGAGACTAAGTTGTCAGACAGAGGCTCAGAATCTTCTGCATTCACTGGGAAGATGGGGAAAAGGGACCTCCACTTCTCATTAAACTGGCCTGAGCAAATGTACTTGTGCTTTTGATTATCCCTCTTCTATTCCCTTTCATTGACAAGAGCTAGTCACTTGGCACCACCTAGAAGTAAGGAAAACTAGAAAAAATCTGGTTCCTCGGTGTGCATCCACCTCTTAGCAACAATTCTAAATTAAATGAAAAGCATGGGGCTTCCCTGCTGGCGCTGTGGTTAAGAATCCACCTGCCAATGCAGGGAACACGGGTTCGAGCCCTGGTCTGGGAAGATTCCACATGTGGCAGAGCACCTAAGCCCATGCGGCACAACTACTGAGCCAGTGCTCTAGAGCCCGCCAGCCACAACTCCTGAGCCCGCGTGCCACAACTACTGAAGCCTGTGCGCCTAGAGCCCGTGTTCTGCAACAGGAGAAGCCACCTCAATGAGAAGCCCGCACATCACAACAAAGAGTAGCCCCCGCTCGCCGCAACTAGAGAAAGCCCACACACAGCAACGAAGACCCAACGCAGCCAAAAATAAACAAATAAACAAATTTATTTTTTTAAAAAAAGGAAAAGCATGGATCTTTGATGATCAGTTAGAGTATCTGCCATAGAATTCAACTTACAATTGATATAAGCATGTGTGTGTGTATATGCACATAAACGCACATCTCATATAGGATCTTTTATACATTTGTCAACCTCATATCACTATAGCAAAAAGCAATGTGTTTTATTTTACAAGCAACATATAAATCCTTGAAGCTCATCCAAATCTTTAATTATCTGATAAACCCTTTTCCTCAATTCAGGATACAAAATATGTTCACATCTGTTGTAGATTCAATTATTGGCCTTGATTCTTCATGCCTTTGCCATATAACTTTTCGTTCCTCTATTGGAAAGATATACTTTCATGCCCCTTCACTTTGAGCTCAGCCATGTAACTTCTTTGGCTAATGGGATGTTAGAAAACATGACACAAGGGCTTAAAATGTACTTGTGCATTTGAATATTCTCTCTGGCCCCTCTACCACACCATTGGAAGAACAATGCCTCAGCTATCCTGACAGTCCAAGAAGGAAGAGAGACATGTAGAAGAAAGCTGCTGCAGCTGACCCAGAAATTTTTTTTTCATTGAATATTAATTTATTTTTTTACATCTTTAATGGAGTATAATTGCTTTACAATGGTGTGTTAGTTTCTGCTGTATAACAAAGTGAATCAGCTATACATATACATATATCCCTATATCTCCTCCCTCTTGCATCTCCCTCCCACCCTCCCTATCCCACCCCTCTAGTTGGACACAAAGCACTGAGCTGATCTCCCTGTGCTATGCGGCTGCTTCCCACTAGCTATCTATTTTACATTTGGTAGTGTATATATGTCCATGCCACTCTCTCACTTCGTCCCAGCTTACCCTTCCCCCTCCCCGTGTCCTCAAGTCCATTCTCTACGTCTTCAACTTTATTCCTGTCCTTCGCCTAGGTTCTTCAGAAATTTCTTTTTCTTTTTTTTTTTAGACTCCACATATATGTGTTAGCATACGGTATTTGTTTTTCTCTTTCTGACTTACTTCACTCTGTATGACAGACTCTAGGTCCATCCACCTCACTACAAATAACTCAATTTTGTTTCTTTATTTGGCTGAGTAATATTCCATTGTGTATATGTGCCACATCTTCTTTATCCATTCATCTGTTGGTGGACACTTAGGCTGCTTCCATGACCTGGTTATTGTAAACAGAGCTGCAATGAACATTGTGGTACATGACTCTTTTTGAATTATGGTTTTCTCTGGGTACATGCCCAGTCGTGGGATTGCTGGGTCATATGGTAGTTGTATTTTTAGTTTTTTAAGGAAGCTCCATACTGTTCTCCATAGTGCCTGTATCAATTTACATTCCCACCAACAGTGCAAGAGGGTTCCTTTTTCTCCACACCCTCTCCAGCATTTATTGTTTGTAAATTTTTTGATGATGGCCATTCTGACTGGTGTAAGGTGATACCTCATTGTGGTTTTGATTTGCGTTTCTCTAATGATTAGTGATGTTGAGCATCCTTTCATTTGTTTTTTGGCAATCTGTATATCTTCTTTGGAGAAATGTCTGTTTAGGTCTTCTGCCCGTTTTTGTATTGGATTGTTTGTTTTTTTGATATTGAGCTGCATGAGCTGCTTATAAATTTTGGAGATTAATCCTTTGTCAGTTGCTTCATTTGCAAATATTTTCTTCCATTCTCAGGGTTGTCTTTTCGTCTTATTTATGGTTTCCTTTGCCATGCAAAAGCTTTTAAGTTTCATTAGGTCCCATTTGTTCATTTTGGTTTCCATTTCTCGAGGAGGTGTGACCCAGAAATTTTCAGTGAGAAGCAAGGTGGCATAGCTGAGTTCAGCCTAGATCAGTGGAACTCTAGTGAGTTCATAAATCTGTGAGAATGCTTACTACTGAATGCTACTGAAATGCCATGACTATTTGTTACACAATAATATTGTGGCAATAGATAATTGGCACATCATATTTCAGTTTTAAAATTTTTGCTTATTAACCAACACTCCTAAACTATCACAATGTCTTTTTCCCCTCTCTGGAGACATTTTCCATTCTGAATTTTCCAAGAATAGCTGCACTTATGTGTTTTAAATGGTGATTGATTAGCTGTCCTTCCAAATGCAAGGTAGTGAGAGAACTGGAGAGTAAGACCAGTCCACTACTGCTACCGCGGCTTGCTGCCATGACGTGTTGCTATTGAAGACTGTTCAACACAATCCTACAAATATCTGTGATATCATTGGTGTAGATCCCTGTACTAACCATATAATTCCTTGAGGTTTGGCTTTTATGAGTACTAATCTTTATTCATTCGTACCTCCTTAGCCACTGTCCACCAAGCACACCTCCATGTCAATATGGCTACAACCTCAGCATACTGTGTTATATGGTCCTCCTCCAAAACCTTTGGGCCCATGTTTGGGACAAAGTGTATGGATAAGACTTCTTATGCTTCTTTTGGTCTTCCTAGCCAGGCCAGCTAAGTCCATTCCAAACCATTAGGGAGCATCTAATAATGGGGAAGATTAAGGTATAGGAGATGCTGATATTCATCTTCCTTGAAGTCACTGTCATCGCTGCACATTTTATGCAGCCTTCTCCAAATTACACTCTGTATAAGAAAACAGTGTTTTGAGAATGTGTCTTTTCTCGGGCCACAAAAGTTTTGTTATACCCTTTCTGCAATGTGTTTATATATCTGGTCCTATTCTAGTGATTGCTCCATACTAATAAATCAGCTCCATGCTAAGGTGTTATCTCCATCTGTGAGCAAAGGGCTGGCTAGTATGAGTTATAAAATTATATCCGATCTCCCATCACATTATATCAAATATTCTATTTTAAATATTATTTAAGGGAAAATCATCCAGGAGAAAGCACTTATAACATGGGAGTCTTAGGGTTTACAGAATGTTGGGACTCAAGGTATCATATTCACAAATTGTCAGCCAAAGTTAGTCTCCAGCCAAGGAGCTTTCAGATAGATTTAGCTGAGCCAGCAAATGTCTTTAGGCAGGGCACGTCGTCTCAGTTTTAAACCCCTGTCATGTCCAGCTGCCTTAGAGTAGACAGTTTCTCTGCTTAGCAGTTTCTGCTTTCCTTTACCTGTGTATATCTAAAGACATTTGAATTCAGGATCTCTGTTACAGATCAGTTCTCTCATTTTACAGATGGGGAAAGTGAGGTCCAACTTGATGTAGTTTATATGATGACTGGTGGAGCCCAGCCTCTGGACTCTGAGCCTTGGGCCATGTACTGGGATTCAGAACTCTTATACATTGAGAAATGAATTGACAAGAGTTGAACTCAGAAGCTCTTATTCTCATTCCAAGGTACAAATCAGTGCATCCAGGTGTCAGGCAAGCTAGAATGCAAGGACGATGGACTAGCTATGGCCAGAATAAGGGAGAACAGGCCAATAGGAAGAGAAACAAGACTCTCCTCTTCCTCCTCGAGGACTGAACAGCTGCTGAGGGATGGTAAATATTTCCCTTCTGGGGTTAAAGGTGAATGAACTAAAGGTGCCAAAAGTATAGATGAAAGATAAAACATGTAGACATTAAACTGACTCACTTTGCCCAAGTAAAACAGATGGCTGGAAAAAAGTCAAAGAATCTGGGTCGAAGACTAAATGTGTGGTCCCAGGGGAGGCTGAGATGTTGTCTTATTGATTCGACTAAGCTTTGGAAAATAATCCACAAGTAAACTAAATTAATTCAGACTGCCCTTCCTAAGGAATGCTATCAGATTGGCTGAATGGGGATCCAGGGAAAGAGACTGTCGGTGGAGGCAGTGACTTGAAAGAAAGCAAGAAGAATAAAGAATGTGCCAAGAGAAATGGGAACAGGAACCTAGAATACCTTCTATCAGTGATTCCTCTTTGATAAAAGAAAGAGGAAAAAAAATTCCTATCAGTGGCCACATACCAAGTAGGAAAGACAGAGAAAACAACAAATAGAATTTACCCAAATTTTACAGGGTACATGTTAATACCATGCATTTTGGGATCTCAATAAGAGGTAGATTGGGAGAGAGGAGTAATCTGGGAATGGAGAGGAATGTGGGTTAACTGGACTTTCCCCTGCTACAGGAAAGGAGTGGTGATGGCAAATTATATAAATCTTTATGGGTAAGGGTTCATAATATATGATCATTGATCCAAGAGTTCAGATCAGGTAGATGAGGCAAGACTATAGCCATCTCCAAGGAGAAATAATTCCAGAGGCTGCTGGGTGTTGTGGCTGAATTGAAGAAGAGCTAGAGTTTGTAGCTGGGAAAAGAAGCAGGATGAGGAGAATAAGGGCTGGCCTCCAGGAGAAGGTGCTAGAGAGGGATGGCTGGGTAGTTTACATATCTAAACTCCACACTCCACATGAGAACTGGATTTATCAGAAGGGACCGGGACAGAAACCTAGATACTTGTACTGACCCCAAACCACAGGGTTTAGAGTATAAATGTAAGCTGGCGGCATCTGGTGAAAATTGACCCTTAGATATACTATTTCATTGGCACCCAAAATTTTAAAAAGGTATGAGTTCTTTGCCAACATTTCAGAATCAGGAGTTTTTCATACCAAAAAAAAAAAATCTGAACTTTTGATTTCTCTTTAAAAATTATACAGTCAAACAACAACAGCCTTGTGATTTGTGGGGACCCAATAAATTTCACCTCTTGTTCTTCTCACTTGAGTTTATGAATAAATTGAAAAATGACAGAAGAAAAGATTAAGGCAGGCAAGGCAAAGGTCAAAATATCTCATTAATGCTCACAATGTCTAAGATGAAAGATGTGAGTTGGGTGAGCAGAAACAATGAGCTTCTTAATGCCAAACCCCAGAAAAAGCCAGGCTTACGCACCTAGTCACAGGTAGCACTGGACTACTGCAGGAGCAGACTAAAGCCTGCACCTCCTCACACAGGCAAATGCCAGAGAGGAAAAGCAAGAAAGAGGCTGAGCTTTGAAGTCCAGGTCCTCCTCCAGATTTAACTAGCTTGATCAGTCACTTATCTCTAGGCAGCAGTGCATGAAAGCAGGGAGAGAGGCCAGAAGGTTCCTCCATTTGGAGGAGGGAGAAATGAGGTTTTCTCTTCACCCCTGGACCTATCTATATTGCTCATGTGGCAACGATAGCTCCTGGATCTGTGGTCATTGAGCAGAGGTTCTCCAGGTCACTGTAGTCCCTACTACATACTTCTTACTCTTATCATAGCCAGTTTGCTTCACTCATTTACATTACCTGCCTTACCCTTCTAGTATTTGTTTGCAACCATAAGCATTGTTGTCAATGTGGTCATCATACTACACAGTGGGTTAGTGAAGCAAAATGGTTCCAGCTTCACCTCTAAGAATCAGAGAATAGAACTTAACAGGTTTTTGGTCTTCAGTAGGGCAGGTGAAATGGACCGAGTCAAGTAGGGATGTATGGTGTGGTTACATTTAAAACTCAAAATCTATCCACATAATAACTGACTTTACAGATAATGGGGGCTTGCAAGTATACTGGGGAAACACAGAACTTTAAGCAGAAAGTAGAATGCAGATGAGAAAGAGGGGAGAAATAAAATGGAAGACTCAAAGATGCATAGTCCGCTTTACTTGCCTCCTCATGGCCCTTACCTTACTGCACTCTAACAGCCTCCATATTTATCTCATGAATGATTGCATTCTTCATGGCCTGGATACAGTGGGCCCTCAAGATATTTTTATGAAATACATGAACAACAAACTAAGAAAGACGTTTTAAGGAAGAAGCTATTTAGGGTAAGTGATGATGAAATATTTTATCAAACAGGAGGTTACTGTTGATCTTGTGCAGAGTGGGTAGATGTAGAAGTCAGATGATGACGTGTTAAACAAGCTTCAATTCCTTTGCAAAACCTTCCCTGATCTTCCCATCATATGAACCCAAGGCAAACTGACCAAACCGTCATCTGTGACACCACTGTTGCTTACACTGTATAAATATTTATCATGCTAAATTACTGTAGAGAATAAATGAAATGGTAATTTGCATATTAAAAACAGACTCACTCCTCTTAAAATTCAAGAGGAGGGAGACAGACAATACACAAATGAACAGATGAGCATATAAAACATAGCAGGTTGCTATAAACGCTTTGAGGCAGACTAAAGGAAGATTTGGAACAGAGAAATAATATCCTATGACCACTCTGGATACCCTATTTAGAACAGATGCTACGGAGAAAATATTGGAAGCTGATAGACCAGTCAGGAAATTACTACAAAAGATAATGAGGGTTTAGACCATGTTTATAGTATTGGACATAGTGAGAAGTGGTCGGCTTTTTTAAAAATATATTTTGACAGAAGCACAATGGGATCTGCTGATGGTTTGGATGTGCGTTATAAGAAAAAGAAAGTGGTCAAGGATCCCAAGCTAGTTAGTTTGGGCAGATGGTTGAATGGAGTGCCAGATTACTGAGTAGCAGAAAAATGTGGCTGGAATAGGTTTAGATAAGAGGAAACACCCTTTGGTAATTAACTGTTTTCCTGTCTGCTTCCTGCACTATTTTGTGGATTCCTCCATGACAGGAGTTTTGTCTTTTTTTCTCTTCATGTCCACAATACCTAGTACATACAGCATTTGAGACAAAAGAGGTGCTCATTTTCTTAATGTTTGATGAATAAACAAATTACTTGGAAACATACAATATTTATTTCTTAAATTCAATACTGTAAGCTCCACTGGAGTATAGTCTTATTTTGTTACCACTGAATCCCCAGCATCTAAAATAAAAGCCAGCACAAATGTTGAATAAACAGATTCTTGTCCTGTTCTTCCTACTGATATTTCTGTTCTCTGTATCTGGTTCTGGTTAGTCTGAAGGAAATACACAAGTAAATTAATACATGTTTTTGGCATATTCTTAATCACTTAATTGGAGAAAGGCTGCTTTGGAAAACGAAATTCATATTTCTTATTACCAACTGATAGTCATTAATACTGGCAAATCTAACAGTTTCAAATATCAAACTCTCTCCCTGAACTTTTGGTCATTACATGACCTTTTCCCATTTTACTACAATTTCATTTAGAAAGTCAGGGAATACTTCCAAGCACTCAAACGTGTTCTTGTGGTTTAAAGGAACAGATATCTGGCTCTGTATTTAAATCTTATTAAGATGCTAAACAAATTACTGAACTGATTCTAATTTTCTATAGTTTAAAAATCACTTTTAAACATCCATCTTTGTCCTGGACAGTGGCCAAAGCTAGCAAATGCATCTCAGCTGGGGAACAAACTGCCACTTCTTCCTTCAGATCCTCTTGCTACACTGGAGATCGGCTCACACATGGCAAGGAGCTAAGAGTCAGACCTGTCCTTGACTCTTCCTTTTGTTGTAGAGCAGATTTTCTAAATTGCCTTTTGCAGAACACCACAGTCTATGAAAATAAGTTTTGGAAATTGTAGTCTACTCCCTCTGAGAGATTAATAATGCATCTAAATACCCTGTGGTTAAAAGAAATCAACTTTAAATCCATTGCTTCTCAAACCCACATGACTGCAGAATGCTTTTTATAAAGAAGCGTTAATAAGTTATGAGAAACAGTGGGTTACAGAGTTCAGTTTTGTGAATGCTAATCTAAACACTTAGGCTGACATATATATATTATATATATATATAATATATATATAATATATATATTATATATATATATTATATATATATATATATATATATATATATATATAAAAATATATATAAATAAAAGACCCTCCTTTTTCGTCAGCTCAAGTTTTCTGGACTCCTTCCTTCAAGTAACTCTCCCCTGGAGAAAATGAGAACTCTAGATGAGACACTGGAATCTCCACCACCTACAGAATGGGATAGGCGGAAAAAAGTGTTGGTTTGAAAGATGTTTCAAGATTTTGTCTTAGCTCTGTCACTTGCTACTTATGTGATTTTGGGTAGTAGGTCTTTTACATTACTTGACCCTCAGTTGTCACATTTTAAAAACCAGGAGTGATAAGCTGTACCTTACTCATCACACATGACAGTTACAAGAATTAAGTGTTTATTAGAGAAGTTTATAAAGTGCAACAGATTATGCAAACGTAAAGTGTAATTGTAAAATTTCCAGGAGGGTTTTCTCTTTATCAATATTGTTCAACAGAGATATAATGTGAGCCACAAATGTAATTTTAATTTTCAGGTAACTGCATTTTAAAAGCAAAAGAAGAAAGAGGTAAAATTAATTCTAACAATATATTTTACTTAACCCAACATATTTAAGATATTAATATAAACTAAGCAATGTAATCAATTTAAAAATAGATACTTCGCATTCTGATTTTTTGTACCAAGTCTTTGAAATCCGGTGTGTGTTTTATACTCATAGCACATCTCATTTCAGATTAGCCACATTTCAAGTGCTCAGTAGTAAATACATTTTGCTAGTATGGCTATTAGCACAGCTCTATATAAAAGTTTTGTCTGCAGAAAACCAGTGCATTTGCTCTAGTAGATTCCAGAGTAGTCATTTTTACATCACTATAATTCGTTCTGGAGGCTTTATGGGAGAATCCATTTTCTTCCTCTTCACAACTTTTAGAAGTTGCCCGTATTCCTTGGCCCATGTTTCTCTTCCATCTTCAAAGCCAGCAATGGTCTGTTGAGCCTTTCTCACGGCACATCACTCCAACGCTGACTCTTCTGCCGCCCTCTTCCACGTTTAAGGAGCCTTGTGATTACACAGGGTCCACTGGATAATCCAGGATAATCTCTCTATTTTAAGGTCAGTTGATTAGCAATCTTAATTCTATCTGCTACTTTAATTCACCTTTACTGTGTAATGCAACGTATTTATAGGTGCCAGGGATTAAAATATGGGCATTTGGGGGAGGCCGTTGTTCCATCTACCAAACTCCCCTTGTGAAATATTATGCAAATTGTTTTTCTCTGGCTCTGGTTGAAATCTCAGGCAGGTCACATGAATGTTTTCAGTTCCTTCATAATTAAAAAAATATATATCCCCAATGAATATTTTCAACATTTTTAACTGATATTCAACTTTAACTTCTCCTATCCCTCCAATTAGTCTTACCACAAGCCTGGAAATCTGGAGTGGGTAGGGACACAGGTATATGGTTAATTTCTACATACTTCTTGACTACCACTTCCCCATGTCAATAGCTGCTATTTCCCATCTAGCCAGGCTCACGGAGGAGGAGCGCTGTTTTATGGGTTGAACCTCTGGCATTGGTGCCCTTTAATGCCAGTTGCAATTACTGGCTGTCTGTTTCATTGGGTGTTTGTGCGGGCTCTTTAAGATCCTCTATGTGCAGTCCCCATGATATGGTCAGTGCTTCCCCTCAGTTGGATGCTACAACTTGTCTCATAGTCCTGGGGTCCCAGCATTCTTCCCCTCTGCTGGGGTCACCAGGGTCCTCCAGGCAGTCGAATTGGACAGTGACCCCAGGCTAGCTCCCCTCCATGGTGGAAATATAACTTGCTCCCCATGCTGCCCTTAGGGCAATCTAGTCATAACTTAGGACGTTTAGACTATCCAAGCCTGATTCGTAACACTTAAGTTCATCAAACTCCAAGAAGTTGTGTGAATCACTCCAAGAAATCCTTAGATTTTTTTTTCATTGGCTTAAGTCAAGGCAAAAGAACACTTTCTCCTCTGAGAGATATGGAGGGACAAGAAATAAAGGATAGAAGTAACACTTTTACAAATAATCCTTTTTGCTTGCTTCTTCATAGTCCGCCTAGAACTGGATAGTGAGCGGGTAAGCCCGAGCAGAACTTCCTTCCCAATACCTTATTATGTCATGAGCAGGCAGTCAAGCCCTCAGTTTTATGGGATGGCTCTTGGTACCTATTGAATTGCTCTTGGCCTTTGGTGTCTCGATGGAAACTGAGATATATCTATATCTTATAATAAAATGATTTATATTTATGCAAGTATTATAGGGCATTTAAATAAATTGCTTGGACACAGACACTTCTAGTGTAGAGAGGCCCACCCCAAGGATCTTTTTTGAGTCCACTGAAATATACAAACCTTTTGTTTTAAAGCCAAGGAAAGAGGAAGAATTTGAGTATGGGTCAATAGAACACTGAGAGAAAAGTAGGAGAAATAAGGATAATAAAGAGGAAAAGTATGGAATATTTTCTCTGCCACTCCTAACCCCTTGTTCTACTATCCTTCTTCCCTACTATTTAGAAGGTTTTTGACCAACAAATGGAGGAGATATTTTGTTGGAGACCCTGGTCACAAATAATGTTCATCTGGGGCCAAGCTGACAACATTGGTACAGAGTGGAAGTAAAAGATACATTTCTCATCTCTGCTTAGAGCCTAGGACCACCCTGGCATTCCAAGAACTGGTGGCCTCATAAATGGGAGATAGCACTTCAGACATGGGCACTGTTATCCCCATGTGGGCACCAGAAACGGCGGCAATGACACAAGCAGCCCACATCAAATCAGAATAAAAGAGGAAGATTAAGTAGATCCTGCCTGTTGACTACATGCTAAAGAATAAGTAAATGCCTATAGGCAAAAGTAGGAAGCTTAGAGGCACAAGCTAAGTTAAGAAACTTTGGACTATTGATGTCAATATGACTTTATGTTCAAAAACTGGAAAGGTTAGGGACATTTGGGGTACAGAGTATATTACATTATAATGGACTTATTATATAATATGAAGTAACTAAAAAAACAGGCAGATTTTTAAGCCAGTTGAATAAAAGACAAATTATTAAACTATCACCCCCGGGCATAAAACAGTACCAGTCCTTTAATACACTGAACTGACCATGCGCGATTTGTTTCTTTTGCCCAACTGGAGCTTATCCTGAATGTTACATTTATATGACTCCAATCTTCAAATAGAAAAAATTAATTGATTCAAGTATTTTAAAACATGGAAAAACATTTCTAGACACAGGGCTGCATTTTTCAGTTTTTGTCCAAATATGCAATGCAGAACAGCAGAGATCTGTTCTGAATCATTGTGGGCAGGGATCACTAGACCCAGATACACATATATCACCCACATCTTATTTTAGTCTTCCCTTTGATAATATTTAGATCATCTGCCTACCATCCAAGAACTGCAGGGCTTAGAAGAGAACTGAGGAAGCAAAGGGAGTTTATGAAGTCTTTGTGGTGTTTGAGGAATACAGAGAAAGAACATTAAAAAATGAAAGGGGAGAGACATTTTTAGCATTAAATAAACATTTTAAATAGACTACCTTTTTCTTAATGATGATTAAGTATTCCTAAAGCTCTAAATGTTCACCCTTTGTTTCTTGTGAAATGCACATCTCTCTGGATTTCCATGCTGCTACACTCTCCTGCCCACTTCCTACTCTGCTTCCTCAGTGCTTGTTCCTTGACATCTCCTATTTTCTGTCCTCTCACTAAATGTAAGCACTCTTCAAATTTCCATGTTCTACATTCTTCTCTTCCTTCCTAACCAAGATTTCTAGGTAGTGTTTCACACCAATGGTTCCAATCATTGGATGACCCATAAAGACAAACTCATCATGTCCCAACATGTGCTCACATTGTCCATCTTGGTTTCATCATCTAACCATTTTCACAAATTAGAAACCTCCAAACAGCTTTAGCTATTTCCTTTGCTTTAACCCCCACATGCAATTAGCCGACAAATCCAATTGTTTTTACCCCTGCATTGTTTCCTGCAGCTATTTCCTCTTTTCTGTCACTGCTGTCTTGTTTATAGTACCCCACCTTCTGCAGTAACTTCCCGTATTCCCTGCTTCTCATCACCCTCCCTTTATTTATCATCCTGTTCTAGTCATTGTTCAAAACTACAGATACGGTCCTATGACCTACTGATGTCACATTTTCTGGCTTTCCATCTCCTCAAATAAAAAAGCCCAAGTACTTGATAAGTCTTCGCCATCCTTCACAGTTGAAACCTAAAGTGCTTTATTAGGGCTTCTCATTAGTACTTTTGTTGGTGCTCTTTATTAATCTTGCACTATTTTGCAGCTCCCACATCAGCTTCATTCCTCTGTTTACCCACCACCCTCTGAACAAAATATGTGCATAATACCTTAAATCCTTCTGAGCTCATGTCATTCTCTTTATATGAAATATCTTATTAGCACACAGACACTGAATAATAATGAGAGCAACAACTACATTTATTGAGCACTTACTATTAGCAGGTGCTGTTCTAAGAGCCTGTCATTTATTAAGTCATTTAATCCTCACTCAAGCCTCTGAGGTAAAAAGCATGATATCCATTTTATAGATGAGAACGCTAAGGCATAGAGTGTTTAAGTAACTTAGCCAAAGTCACAGGGCTGACAAACTTTTACTGAATTCTGGTATCAGCAAGGTGTTTCATTTCATTTCATTTGATTACTAAAGCAATGTCATGAGGTAGGAATTATTACATAAAGGTCACAGGAAATTGGGCTTTACAGAGGTCTGCCTCTAAAATTTTTGCCATTTCCATAATAAAATTCTTCCTCTCTTCTGAGGGAAAAACATAAGCTTTATAGTTGGACTGAAATTTGAGGATCTCCCACTTAATGTAGTCTTGTTTTCTCCGTGATGTTAGTGGGCTGGCCAGAGGATGATGCTAAGCAGGCTTGGACTGCACATTTCGTGACAGGCCAGCTGGAGCACAATGAACCAAGGGAAATGGGTTTGTAAGAAAATGATGAATCTGTCTGTGACATCCAATTAGTATAGTTCTGGTAGCATCACTGGCTGAGATAAATGCTATTTAACATCCAGTCTATGGACTATACAGTTTCTAATCTTTAGGTAGTGTTTCCAGATATGCTTTGGAAATCAATACCTGAGATGTTGTGTAGAGCACCTGATTTCAGACTTTAGGTTTTCCTATTTTTAAAATTTTCTCCTGAGTAAAACAGTATATTAAGGTACAAATAAGGTCGTTTTGGCCACCATGCTAATGAGGGGCGTTTTCTCCCCTAGTTGTGCGGGAGGTTGCTCTTGCCTCTTCTAATGCATCAGCAGAAGAAATCAAACCACTCAGACATTGCAAAACCACACTCTTTTCCCAAGTTGGCTGCTTTTCTGGGTAACTAAAGATGACATTTTGCAGCTCAGTGTCAAAGACAGAAACACAAAAGTGAACTCACTGCTCAGATGTTGCTGTATGTAAAATCGAAGAGCTACAAATTCAGCAACAGTGTCCTGCCTTTTGGTCAGTGGCCAAAAATGAAATAACATATTTCGCCAAAAAAAGAGAAAAAAAGTCAATTATGAAAGTAGTCTGGGAGACTGCAGATCACTTGAAACTTTTGCTTCTTTCTAACATTATCGTTTGAGAATAATGTTACTGAGGACCAGTGGGCTGTGTGCACTACAGTAACACCCATAGTCATTGCTGGCAGATGTATCATATTTCTAGTCAAGATTTCAAAGCAGAGACATTTCGTTCTGTCCTATGGATACTGAGGAGCTTGGGCAGCAATCGTACCTCTAGGTACTTGCTCATATGCTGAAAAGTGGAAAGTCCCATCAAACCACAACACAGACTGCAACTACCTCTATACCAAGACTTGTCGTAAGAAATCCTATTTCTGGTAAATGGCATCTCTCTTCTCCAGTCATTCATGCTCAAGTCTTCAATCTCCTTTGAACGCTTCTATTTCTCCACACACATTTACCATAATAAGCCTATTCAATCTTCTTTTGTTGGTCTTGTTCCTTCTTCCTGCTCCAGAATTAAGACTTCATTATATTTTTCAACAGACATTTTTTTTGCAGTTTTTTTTTTAAAGAAGCTTGGATTAGAGATCCTAATGTTCACCACTGAACAAACATCTCTAGTTATTTTCTTACTACTTTTTCCAGCTTTGTAACAGCATTATAACAAGTACAAAGGAAATATCTTAAGGAGGAAAGCCCTTACGATCCAAACATCTCAGCAATTTTCCTTTTTCAAGTCCTCTACCAATTCAGTCTATATACATAACTGATGGTGTTTTCATATAATCAGTTCACACACATAAATTTATTTTCTACCTTTTAACAAAAGATTTTTATATAAAATGATATGTAATATAAAAATTATATTAAGCATTGCCATATATAGAGTGTTTATAATTTTTTATTTTTAATGGTTGCATGATAACCATGAGGTCAATATACCCTTTCTTATTTAATCACCTTCTTATTATTGGATAATTACATTGTTTTCAATTTTTGTTTCTTAAAATGATAATTCATCATTCTTTATGTCTCTTTTCAGCACTACGTCAAAGGACAGGATTCATTATATTGTGCATTAGACTTGTTGCATAACGTGCATTTCAAGTAATGTGAGAGTACATGAGCTAAAAATTAATAAAATAAAATATTTTCAATGCCATTTTTAAGTTGCATATACTTTTTGTAAATTGTTCATAATTTTTTTTTTAATTTAACCATCGAGGTCCTATTTTTTATTGTAATCAATTTGCATGACTTATGTAATGTAGAATCAAAACCTTTATCATTTTATATAAATTTTATATAGTATTATCTTAATCTTATTCCTTCCAAGTTTAAAAGTTTTATGACTGAATCAATTGATTTTTTAAAAAATTTTACTTCATCATTTAAAATGGTGCCCCACTAGGGATCTGATAACTACTCCAATCTACTTTCTGCTAGTTATTCCATGATTTCACTTTACTTTATACTTAATTCTTTAATCCATTTGGAGCTTTCTTGGGGTATGTTCTGTGGTCATACTTGTGGTTCACAAGTTCAGAGAATCATATGTGGAGTTTTTTTTTTTTTTGAACAAACATGGGCAGAACCAGAGATCTACATTTAGTAGGTATGAGATCAAAAATATATATATATAATTAATATATTATGTTTGTGATTATAACATATGAATATATAAATATAATAAATACAATCATTATTTATTATAATGTATTACCCAATTTAGAAAAGTTGCAAGATGCAAAACAGTAAATAAATAATAAATAGAGCATAAAATAAGGATTGGCTCATTTTTCCCCCAGATTTGTGGTTTGTAATTTCTTACTTCATCAATATATTACATTACTCCCCTATTCCTCATTGTTTTTGGTTACTGTTCTTTCAGATACAAATATTTCCGATGTGAAAGGGAGTCATAATTCTTGCTGTCACTACCTTGAGTACATCAACTTAGTTCCATTCATCTCCAGCCTATGTTCACCCCCCACCAAGTTCCTCAAATGCATAGACCTTGAATGTGCAACGGGCATCTATGTCTTGCTGAGGTGTGTAATGTGGCAACAACTAACCACTGGAATGTTAGCAAGCAACGTCTCCAAACACAGAAAGAGCAAGGATGAAACTGCAGAAAGCAGCTAACCAGAGAAAGCTGGGTGTTGAAACACAGTGCTGGCTTGTTCTTTATCCCTTTCCTCGTTCCACACTCTAGCACAGCACCTGTTCACAGCTGTACTCTCCTTAATCCATAGGTCCTAGCTCTCTCAAACAGCACTGAACCTGGAACATGGTGTCAAGAGAGCCTCTCACTTGAAGAACCCAAAGCCCTGACCACCTTCCCTACAGTGTCAGAGAATGAGATTTCTAAATGTACATGTCTCCCAGCCAGACAGCCCATTGCCTTGTCTTTTTTTAGTTTTGTATGACCATACGACTTCGTTCTCACGAATAGAATGGGAGCACAAGTGATACAGGCAACTTGTGCATCACTGCCTGAAAAGGAAATATTTTGTTTACTTATTTCTCTCCTTCCTGTTTCACTTCAGTTAGACAATACAAATAATGTTGGGCCAGTTTCAATCATGCAAAAGAGCATAGCATCATGGGAGATGGTATAGTAGCATCTGTTAAGAAATCTGGGCTCCTGAGTGATCCCATGGAGCAGAGATGCTTACCTGACTCAGACAGATACCTGCTGACATCCAGACAATCATATTTTGGGGTCTCTTCATTAGAATAATTTATATTATTTATATAAAAAATATATATATAAATATATTTATATAAAATTTATATATAGGCTCAAACTATTATATCTCTACTCTCTACCCTCAGTTGCCCTTAATCCTCCCTTGTATTTCTGGAATATGGCCACTTTTCCTTTTAGATACTCACAGGCGTGCACGTGCATGCGGCACACACACACACACACACACACACACAAAGAAATATAATCCAATACATACTAGCGAGTGATGTTACTCTGTGCCCTAGTTATGCTCCCATCAATCTTTCTGATGATACTATTCTTGGTAGTTCCAAGGTGATTTACCACTTACCAAGGATGATGACCCAAAGAATTATAAGTTCACCAACTAGTTCTCTAGAATGACTACTTTCAATGATTTTCAAGGTAATTTTCTGTACTCTGTCTCTCAAGAGAGTTTAATATTTATCAGTATTTTCCTACATAAATAATTCAGTATTTCTGGAAAATCCTTTCTGTTCGATTTATCTATACTTTGACCATGCTACAGCAACAGCCTATCTGGTAATTTCTTTCCCCTACTATTAGTTTTCCTACTAAAATCTTTCTTGCACATCTAGGTGAATTTATTTTTCTAAAATCAATCCCCAATCATGTTAGAAACTTCAATAGCACCAACTTTACCTATAACTTAAGTTCATCCATGAGTGCAGCCTCTGTTTTTCACTTTATTGTTAACTCTATCCATTCCCTTTCAAGTATCCTGTGTATCCTCTTTGCCACACTGTTCTCCATACTCAGAATGTCTGGCCACAATCCAAATCTTTAAAATGTCTACTCATTTTTCAAGGTATAGTGCCAATGTTCCTGCCTTGTCCATGATACTTTCCCTGAGGCCCTCTACTAAAAGCAATGTCTCCCTTTTTCACAGAATTTTGATTTTATGCATTTATCTCATACTTTTTTTTCCCTCTCATGTTTGTAAGCATACGTCTGCTAGGAAAAAAAAGATTCTTGAACATTCTTTTCACCTCTGTATCTCCTGTCGAGCTCACAACAATGCCTTTACAAAAGCAGAGGTATAACAATTACATAATATAAAAATGACACATTGCCTTTAGGTAAATAACAACTACAATCCTATAGCAAATCATGTGGTGATTTTTGCAATTATTTTCTTAATACAATCTCACAATAAACCTGGAGCACGGCCAATTGGTAGATGAAGAAACTGAAGCTCAGAGAGGCTAGTTGGTATGAAACTTGGGTTTTCAACCAGAGCCAGCCTCCTAAGGTGAAGATGTTAGATTGCTTGTCCTACCCTCCACACTTCCCCCCACCCTCTACTCCCTCCCCGACACACACACACACACACACACACACACACACACACACAAATTCTATTCTACTTTCTGACAGCTACACTTATACTTGATTGACATTTACTCTTTACCCTGCAACTACAACCAAGTTTTCAGCTTTATTCAGAAATTCACCCTAAATATTAAAATATCAATAAAGAGAATATGTGAGTACTACTTATGGCTAAAGGGAATTACATGCTAGGATATTATTTCCTTCCTTGCATATTCAATGTTATAATTCTTGAACCACTTAAAAGACAATTTATCATCAATATCATTTTTTCTCCTTATACCCAACTGTTGCTTAAAATTCATATTTGTATTTGGACAGTGACTTTTTTGAATGCCTTTTTCTTCATCCTGGAGTTTCCCATTGTTTTTTAAAACCATTGTTTGTCTTTACCATATCTTCAGCTTTTCCAAAACTTTAAATGCACTTTCTAATTTGTTGAATCACATCTTTTCTTAAAATATTTTTCTCCTTTTCCCAGAAAACCATCATCCTGCTCCTATCCAAACTGTTTGATCTGACAAAAATCATCCTGATACGTGTGTCCCTTCAATGTTCCCCTAAACTAGACTTGCTGTAGCTTGGATCTGCTATATTTTAATAATTTTTTTAATAACCTTGATATTTTTAGTCCATACTCAAGTAACTTCCAAGACAAGGATGCATGGAAAGCAAATTGTGTAAAACACAAATGCCTTTATTACACTCTCACACTTAGTTAATAGTTTATGGACACAGAATTCCAAGATTGAAAATATTTTTTCTCATAAATTTTAATAAATTGCTCCACGGACTTCCACATCCAGTATTGTTGATAAGGACCATAATATTAGTCTAATTAATGCTCTTTTGGAAGTGATTCATTATTTTTGTCTGGAAAATTTTCGGAGCTTCTCTTAATTTTTGGTGTTCTGATAAATAATCAGAATATGCCTAGGCGTGTGTGTCTTTTTTTAATTTATTTTGTCAGGCACTGTTGCGGTCTCTTAGGAAGCCAATTAATAACACATCTCCTCACGCAGATTCTCAGTTAACAGAAACTTTTTAAAGTCTGGGTAGAAACTACAATATTATGGCTTCATTAGAGAATACACTTGAATATCAGAATCAAATGGCTTTCTAATACAGTAGCGGAAATCAGGAGGACCTCGTCACTGGTACTGTCTGGGGACTGCCTACCCTACCCCACCACCACAATGTCAGCATCTCTTCACGGAGGAGCCAGAAGAAAGGCTGCTTTATCTAGAGATTTTGTTCCTAAGTAAAACAACAGAGCTGAGCAGTGCAAGTTTTATCATTACAAAGTTACCAATGGTATGAATTGCTCCATGTCCTCTGCGGCAGAGGAAGAGGTGGAAAGAGGCTTGAACGTTAAGAATTTTTCTTTGCCTAGAAATAAGTATCATATATGGGGATTAAGTGTTCCCTCCTAATAGACCTGAGGTAGGTGCTTGGAAATGTGTCCTAGTACCCTATATTAACTTTGGGAAATTCTTCCATAATTTAATAATTTTTTCCATGTTTCCATTTTTTCCATTCTTTCTTTTTGTACCTCCTATTTATAGGATATTGACTCACAGAATTATTCTTATTCATTCTAATATTTTGTATATATTTCTTATCTACATTTTTTGCTCCATATGCTTGAAAATTTCATTGATTTTATTTTACATTCCCCTGATTAAGTTTTTTCAACCATCATAGTCTAATTCATTAAGATTTTTTGTTGTTGTTCTAGTGGTTTCTTTGTCATAGCATCATATTCTTTTTTTTTTTTAAAGATTTTTTGTTGTGGACCATTTTTAGTCTTTATTGAATTTGTTACAATATTGCTTCTGTTTAATGTTTTGGTTTTTTGGCCCCGAGGCATGTGGGATCTTAGCTCCCCGACCAGGGACGGAACCAGCACTCCCAGCATTGGAAGGTGAAGCCTTAACCACTGGACTGCCAGGGAAGCCCCCCATCATGTTCTTTTTTAGATATATTCATATTTTTAAATACATCTGAGTGTTAATTTCCACCCCACACTAGTGTAGTGCAGAGCCTGCCTCACATGTCCAAAATATACCAAACTTATGATTATTCCACATAGGCTGGTCTTCTAGCATTTGCTATCCTAATGAATGGCTGTCAGATTGGTTTCAATTTGTTATCTCTGGCTCATCTCTTGGATTATCACTCTTTTAGGGATACTTTTCCTAACTTCTGCATCATTGTCTACTTCATCATTGCACCATTAAGAACATTAATTTCTTGTTTATCTGTGTGATGACTTGATTGGTTGTCTATCGGATTAGACTTAAGGACAGGAACAACATCTATTTTTGTTCAGCAAGTGCAGTGCCTGCGACATGATAGTCATTCATTATATATCTATGGAATGCATGAAAGAATGTACACATAAATATGATACCTCATTTCTGTAAAATCTAGGCACCAGGATTATTAGTATGCCAAGGAAAGCTGTGTTGGAATCAAGAGTACTTACCATTTCTTTAGAATCTAAGTTTATTGTGCTCTCTAAGAGTCTGCATTTGAGTGCTAAATAACTTAGAAGTAATTAGTTGTAATTTTTTTTTTATCTGTAACTAGATTCTGTGTGGAAATTAGCTGTCTCTAACTTTTATTGTTACCCCAAATGCTATACTTATGTAATTACTGCCTACCTCTCTTTAAGAGGCATAATACATGCTATTAAAAGGAATAAAAAATAATAACAGAATGTTAAATATATATATACTGTCTAATGCTGAAAATTGCTATGGGAAAGAATGAAACAACACAAGGGGAACAAGAGTACTAGAGAGCAAGTTTTGTTGTTGTTGAGTTAGTTAGTTAATTAGTTTTTATACTGTGTGGTCAGGGGAAGGCCTCACTGCAAAGATATCATTTGTGCATAAATCAGAAGGAAGTAAGGAGCGAGCAATGTAGATAATGGTTTAAAAGTATTTCAGGCAGATTAAACATTTTTTTTTTAAAGCAAGTGTGAAGATTATGAAATAAAAGCAAGCTTGGTATGGTTGAAAATGCCAAAGAGACCAGTGGTAAAAAAAAAAAAAAAGTGATTAAGGGAAAAACTAGTAGATGAGTTTAGAGCAGTGGCCAGATTTCATTATTATATGGGCTTTTGGTAAGGGTTTGGAATTTTACTTGAATGAAATGGGACACCACTGAACACCATACCACATGTCAAGCACTATTTAGACATGAAGATGTAACATTACATTCTTAAGGAGTTGACAATCCAATTTTGAAAACAGACATATAGTCAAAATATTATTGTATATGATGAAGGACTATGAAAAGGCTATTTCCAAGGAGCAATACAGAAGGCCACCTACCCCATCAGAGGAAGATTTATCTAAACTGAGGAAGCAGCAAAGATGTGGAATCAATCTCATCTTCCGTTTTTCCTCACAGTTCTAATGGTTAATGGGCCCTAACAATCGGACTAGGGCCCTTGTGATTCTAGTGTCACTCTCAGAAGGGTATCCAAAGCTTATTTCATGGAGACCTAGGAAGACTTAGACTATATTGCTGGTACATTGCTAGCAACATGGTTTTTCATGTGTTCTCCAAGTCACATCATTCCTATTTCCTGACTGCTGCCATCTTAGAAAAAATCTATTTGATTAGGCGTTTTCTACAGTTTCTCTGATTAGCACTTCACTTTCCCACTAACTCTTGTCTCGGGCTATCAGTCAGTGTTCAATCAGAGAAGTAGAAACCACTGTAGGTGTTTTAGGCAGAGAGAGATGAATAATACAGGGATTTATTTACAAAATATTAGAAGAACTAAGAAACAAGAGAGGAAAGTTCATGTTGCCAAGACATCTGCAACTACAGGGAGCCTCTGCCTTCACTAGAGATCGCAGGAGCCGGCACTCCCAATGACACAGTAGGAGGCTACCTTCCCACTGCTAATCGGGAGACCATGAGTCCACACACATACCAATGCTGCTACCAGTGTTAGAAATGAATCTACCTTCCTCAGGTCTTCTAATCCCATGTGAGTGTTTGCCACTAAGCTAACAGAAATATAGCCATCAAATAAAGTGACGATTCATCCTTGTTTGCCAACAACTTGCCACGTTTTAACAGTGAAAGTCCCATGTCCCTGGAAACCTTCAGTCCCAGGCAAACTGGACCTGTTGATACTCAATTGGCTGGGAGTCTGAGAAATGTAGTTTTCAGGCATCTAGCTCATGCAGTACTAAAAGAGAAAAGTTGCTATGAGGCTGAGTACCAGTAGAAAGTTGTCTGACATAGTCCCTTAAAGAAAGTTACAGATGACTCAGAACCAAAATGTCACTTCTACTTAAATGTGAGCATAACCCACTATTTGGAGCTCCTGTTGCTATGCTACACTTGAACATGCTGATAGCAAAGACTTATTGATTCAAACTGAGTTATTATGATGATGAAAATCTGACCATTAATAAACCTGACTCTGAGTATAGGATTTTTGTGAGATTAGGTTAGATTATTATTATATAATGTCCATAGCACACTGCCTACACTGAATACCTATCCAACAGAATAAATGACTAGTACTACCAGTACCACTAACAATGATAGTAACTGAGGCCATTTGTCTTTTTCTGATGAGCAAAAGCAAGCTGTAAAAAAAAATAATTAAATTGAGGCCAAGTGGAAAAGGAATAATAAAAACTAATTCACAAGTTGACTTCTCCAGTTTCATAGGATAGAGAATATATTTTGTGACTATTCCCATTCATCCTCGCAGAATGTAGATCTAGAAGACATTTCTAGCCACTCTCGGAGAGGAAAGCAAACACATCTTCCTGGTACAATTGTGGCTATGGGCTTGGCTTATTCTAAAAGCAAAGAACTGCCCACTCTTATTCCTGCCCCGAAGCTTGTGCTATGCAAAAAAGACAAGGAACACTCTATTGTCAAAACACTCAATAGAGCAAAGGCTGAGTATCATTTTAAACATTAAAGAATTTCATACCAGTCCTTGGTACCAATAGCAATTCACGGCATGTCCACTGGCTGTATAACCCTTGCTTGATTTTGCTTGTGTGGCTTTTAAAATGTCACATAAATGTATTTAGCATCCATGCTTTTGTTTTGTGTTCTTGAGTAAACACAGGACAATTAGACTGACTGGTAATAAAGCACTCTTTATATAGCAGGATGGTGGAATAGAAATGGCTGCCCTGACCCTGGAGAGCAGACAGCTATTCCAGGCCTCTCTGGTTGTCCACACAAAGCTGTGCAGAGAAGGGCTTTCAGAGCCCAACACCACTGACTTTCAGGATGGAGCTCAGGGCTCATCCCTTAACCAGAGCTTTCATCATGTGTTCTTGGTTTACAATCCCTTATTCTGGCTGCCAGACAGGGCGCTCACAGCTTTTTAACCTGAACAGGGAGAGACCGCATGTTTATCCATCCTGGGGCTCTGACATCTGATGCCCAGCTGTGATGACGCCAGAAGAATGGACTCCAGAGGCATCGCTCCAGTGACTTCTCCCAGGGAACAGTCCCCAGGGAGGGACACAAATCCCTCCCAGATCACAGGGGAGGGAGGCTCCAGGGAAAGGCAGTCAAGGCTGCTGGGGAGCTCAGGAGGAAAAGTTTTGCTGGGTGTGCACGTATGATTTGGGGTTGTAGAAAGAACTAAAGTGCTGCTAATGGACCACTTCTTAGAGAAGACAATAACAGGGTTGTATATTTTAAGACCTGTTACAACTCCTCTCCATACCTTATGTGGAATGCATATCTCCATGTGCTAGCTCTTTCACATTAACGCTCTGATTAATTCGCCTCATTCATCCATTCATTCATTCCCTCATTGATACTAAGTGCCTGGACTGTGTCAGGGAACACAAAAAGGAATGGAAACTATTTCTTCAAAGGGTTCTGTGTTATCTGTCCAGTGGAGGCAGGCAACAGCAAGCATATCACTAGAATGTATTGTCAAAAGATTGTATAGAGTTCAATACACAAAAAGTCATTATGGGGACTTCCCTGGCAGTCCAGTGGTTAAGTCTCTGTGCTTCCACTGCAGGGGGCGGGGGTTGATCCCTGGTCGGGGAACTAAGATCCCGCATGCTGCGTGGTGCGGCCAAAAAAAAAAAAAAAAAACATCATGGGAAAATTTCCATTCTTCCTAACACCCAGTCCAAGGGTAACATGTGCTGGTCCTTAGACTATCAGAGACTTACAGATTTGCCTTTTGATAAAGTGGTGGAGTAGAGGGTGGGAAAAGGCATAGCTGAAAGAAGGCTGTTAGACAAGAGAAGGTGTTACTTCCAGGGGCCATTTTGTTCCTATACATAAACCTGAAGACTCAGCTCTTTCGTACACTGTTGGCACAGACTTAACTTGTGGTCAACCAAATCATGCCCACAGCAACTACCATAAGTTTTAGGGGATATTTTTACAAACTGTCAGAACCATTTGCCTCTCTCTTACACTTGCTCAACTGTTTGTTTTTTGTTTGTTTGTATTTTGTTTTAAAGCACAAATGCTGAACTTTGTCATTTTTTCCTATTTAATTTCATCCTGTTGGTTGGATTCAATCTCCAAATCTGGTGAAATCATTGTGAATTTTGCTTTTGTCATCCATTATTGTAACTATTCCACCCAGCTTTATGTCATCTGAAAATTTCACAAATATCTCCTCTTTCTCTTTGCTTCAATTCAATCTATCTACCACATGGCAACCAAAGTGATCTTAAAGAAAATCTGATCTTGTTATTCTCTATGCATCCACAACTTAAATATGGTTCCCCATCATGACAAATAGCCTAGCACGAAACTCGAGTACTTTAACAGTTTGCCCCTTATTTGTTTCTTCTTCAACTCCTAACACCTATACTCCCTTATCTCCAAATGTATTAAACTATTCAGAAGTTCTCAGAACTCAATATACAACCGCTGCCTGTCTGCCAAGCTCTGCTCTTCCTTCTAGGATAGTACTTTTCTACTAGATCCCCCTTGATAATTACTATTCATCCTTCAAGCCTCAGCCACACTGTAGCTCCTCTGGAAGAACCCATACCCACACTCCCTCACCCCAGGCTGGTGTTCCAATTTCTACGCTTTTATGATCATTTATATATATGCTAATATGCCACTTCCGACACCAATTAAAACTTAGAGTTTGTCAAACTCTAATGCTTATACAGATCACCTAGGAGTCTGGGTAAAATGCAGATTCTGATTCACTTGGGCTGGGATGGTGAGATCTGAAAATATGCATTTTCTCCAAGTTCCCCAGTCATGTTGATTCTGCCAGTTGTGGACCACACTTTGACTAAAAAAATATATATAATTCCCTGTATATTTCCTTTCTCAACTGTGAACTACTTGACACTAGAGCCTGTGATTTGCTCATCTTTGAATCTCCAGAATCCAACACACATGGGAACACGCAAAACATTTTAAATGAATTCACCCTGTGTTGTTACCTAGTATTAATTTTTTTTAAATGTTGAACAGAGCTACCAGAAACTAGTTTCTGTGTTGACATCAATACAATTGCAAAAATTTATTCAAAGTAAACCTTGGCTTTTTCATTTTTGATTCAGAACCTCTGGAAAAGAACTGCTCTAGACAGCACCTTTTCTCTGATTTTAACTGAGGTACAACAAAGGAGGCAAAAACAAGTTGGCTACAAATAATAGTTATTTTATGGTACTTGCATTCCCTTTTATGCAAACCGCTTTCACATACTATTGCTTTTATGTTCAGTCACTCCCACCCTGTGAGACAATGTGTGTATATGTTAAAGGCACACATAAACTTCAAAACCCGACTCACTAGTTTTGATCCCTGATTCTGCCACTTACCTGCTGTGTGATCTTGGGAAAGTTTCATAACATCTTTGAGCTTCTATTTCCCATTAATAAAATTAGAGTAATAATAGTTTCTGCCTCACAGGGGTGTTTTGAGAATAACTGTGTTCGTGAGGTAAATAAATGTGAGATGCTTAGACCAGTGCCTGCTCGTGTTAAGTATGGACCATTTTAAAAAATTGAAGTATACTTGATTTACAATATTATGTCAGTTTCAGGTGTACAACATAGTGATTCAATATTTTTATAGATTATACTCCATCTAAAGTTATTATAAAATGTGGCTGTTGTTATTTACACACTCAAAGTTCCTGAGTGCCTGCTGTATGGCACACACTGTAGTCTGAGCTGAGCTTACAGTGATACACAAGATAAAATACACATCTATTCTCAAGGAGCATAGAACCTTGGAAAAACAGACAATATGCAAAGAAACAAACAAATAAATAAATAGTTACAAATTGAAATATATGCTGAAAAGGAGCCAAACAGGGCTATCAGAGTTGGGGACGGGGAGCTGGTTTAAATACCGCGGTCAGAATCAGAAAAGGATGAAGTTGACATCCTGAGGGGTGAGAAGCCAGCTGGGGATGCACGGAAATAAGAGCATTCCAGGCAACTGAAAAAGCCTCTGCAAAGATCTGAGGTAGGAAATGTATGATTATAGCCTCACAGGGAATGAAATCGAGGCTAAGCGAGGTTAAGCGATTTGCCCTTTGTTAAATGTTAAGCCTCAGCAAAGTCAAGATCATCACCTAAATTCCTAATTTATATGACTGTCATCATTATACCACACCATGTTATGGATCCCTCATGGAAGGGAAGGTGAGGCAAATGACCAGCCATTTGTTCATGAGATTAGCTCAGTAGCTGCCCAGTCTCAAAGGGCCATAATATAAATCAGTCTTGTCATCTACGTGTCAGGCTGGATAGGGGATGATATAAAAGCCCAGGTCTCCTTTAAAAAGCTGTCCAGGAAAATTTGAGATATTTCTAATTTTTATTTTATTTTATGTTTCCATAGTGTGTTAGCCAGAGTTCACTAGGTTATGATGAAATAACAAATTACTCTAAAGTTACAGTGTTTATCAAAACTAAATTTGATTTTTTTGCTTGCCCTACATTTTGGTGATGATTTGCTTGCAACTCTGTTTATCCCATGGTCTAGGCTGAGTGAGAGCAGAACTATGCAGTGGTTCCTAAATGTTCTGCAAAAAAGAGTGTCATATCACTTCCAGTCAGACAACAAGAAGTAGCTTGGCCAAAACAAATTTTATGGCCAAGTTCAACATCAGTGAGGTAGAAATTGGTGGGATGTGTAATCTTCTCCCAGGGAGGTGCAGCAAATACACAGATCAATAGTATGATCTGTCAAATGCACTAAACAAAGACATTTTCATTTGAATTTAGGATAACTTAATGGTTATTGAAATAGCGAAATTTCTGAAGTGTTTATTATCAGAATTTTGAGAGGAGTTTCTTTAAATTTGATCCATATATTTATTCAACAAACAATCATTGATGTTGCTGTATCCAGGGTTCTATATCTATTTCCTCTTTGCTCTGAAACCTATATTCTTCTACCCTTAACCTCAAAATCTCCTATGTGAAAGACTTATATATGTGTTTATTCCAACCCACCAAACAGTTAATTCATTCTGATACTATCTACCTGGAGATAGCATCAGATCTCACAAGTCAGGAGCTCAGTCCCATAAAACTGGCCCCACTTCAGTTGCCAATTACAAATCCAGGTGTTACCTGTGCTTTTGACCCACTGGCTATAAACTAGAGGTTCACATGACCTCCTCCTTGGGTTGGACTAATTTGCTAAAGCAGCTCACAGATCTCAGAGGAACATTTACTTACGTTTACCAGTTTATTATAAAGAGTATTATAAAGGATACAGATGAACATCGAGAGGAAGAGGTCAAGGTATGTGGGTAGGGGCTCAGAGTTTCCATGCTCTCTCTATTCCCCCCATCTCCATGTGTTCACCCACCCAGAAGCTCACCCAACCTCATTCTTTGGGGTTTTTATGGAGGTTTCATTCTGTAGGCATGATTGATTAAATCTTTGGCCATTGCCGATTACTTCAACTCCAGCCCTTCTCTCCTCCCCGGAGGACAAGGGGATGGGACTGAAAGTTCCAACCCACTAATCACATGGCTGGTTCCCCTGGCAAACAACCCCCTTCCTAATATGCTTTACAAAAGTCACCTCATTTACACAAACTCAGGTGTAGTGGAAAGGGGTTTGTTATGAACACCAAGACACCTTTATCACTCTTACTGTTTAGGAATTTCTAAGTGTTAGAGGAGTACTGTGCCTGGAATGGGGTCAAAGACCAAATACATATTTTTTTATTATGTCACAATATCACCAAAAGGAGGGACTATGACAAAGAAGGTCTGCTTGCAGTACATACATAGAGGAAAGAAAAGGAATCCTGTCCTTTGTCTTGGTGATTACATAGAACGTATGGTTAAATTTGAACCATTTTAACACCAACATGGTAGCCTTCTCCATTTCTCTCCTTCTGCTTCCTTCCAGAGTCCCTACCCAGTACCCCCATTAATAGCAGAGCCCTATTTCGACCATAAGGTGCTCATTAGCCATCTCACATGAGCTAAGGGCTAAATATTATATAATTTACTATAAAACTGGAAATGATGAAAGCAGCAAATACACAAACACACATAATTCGGAGATGTTTAAACGCTGTTAATAACCCTCCACAAATATATTTTGCACTAAGATGTAGAGATGAGTGGATACCTACTTATAGGCTGGTGCCTTAGAGCCCCACAGGATAATAGTATTGGATGTGAATCTTATACTATGAGACAAACTTGATACGAAAAAATAGAATCTTCTGGCTTTGTCTTATTTTTCCACTTTCCAACTAAAGATGACTTTCTTGAGATTAACCCTTTGCTAGACAGAACCAGAGACTCAGAGACTGACAATGTAACTAATCTAAAATCCCTGAAGTTCTACATCACAGGAAATGGTACAAGTATTGATGGAAGTGGTATTAAGATGGTGAACTACAGTGAAAATATTCACTGTAGTTAAATCCACTACTACTGTGAAATACTTTCATATCTGTTAGTGAAAAGCCATACCCTGAACCTCTTCCCTGCTGATAAACATTTTGAATTTTATACCTCGGGTTGAAGCCTTGGCGTTCTCGGTCAAGTCGGAGCAGTGGCGTAGTGAGATCATCTAAGTTTAAGCCTTAGCTCTGCCACTGAGTTGGGATGCAATACTTGGCAAGTCCCTAACTTCTACTTCTTTTTCTTTACTTAAAAAAATCAAAAGTGGCAATAATTCCTGTGCTTGCCTCATAGGACTGAAATGACAATGAAGTAAGCCTGTATGTGAGCCTTTTATGTCAAACATAATAATAAATACCATGTACGAGGTTTTTTATGCACCAGAAATTCTAAAAAGCATTTTACATTCTTGCTTGATTTTTTCCTCCCACAGTGCTATTTGGGAGAAACTATTAACATTCCTACTTTACAGGTAAAGAAACTGAGATGATGAAAGAGCACCTTACCCAAGGTCATATAAATGGGGTTTGGTAGAGCTAGCACTAAATCCAAGATCCCTCTGACTCTAGGATTCAGCTAGTTACCAGAACATTAGAAGAGATATTAAGAGCAAGCTGTTCCTACAGTTTTACTTTCAAGAACTAACACAAGCATTTGGGCAAAGGTAATCACGGTTATGACTTTAATGGCCAGGTAGCAATATCTTTTAAAAAATCTGATCTATATATAAAATAGATAACTATTTAATAAGAGTCTGCTGTATAGCACAGTGAACTCCACTCAATACTCTGCAATGGCCTATATGGGAAAAGAATCTAAAAAAAAAGAGTGGACATATATATAGATGTATAACTGATTCACATTGCTATACACCTGAAGCTAACACAACATTGTAAATCACCTATACTCCAACAAATTTTAAAATTAAAAAAAAATTTATGAAATAAAAATCTGATCCTGACCCCCCCCCACAAAGTTTCAAAATTAAAAAAAAAAAAAAGACAGTTTCATGGTCTGTGGACTATGTGCCTTATGTCAGCCTCCTAAAACACATGTGATACCAGGACAAGACCAGGACACACACATGTTTTTGATCAAATTTTCCAATTTCTATATTCCTCTGATGACAAAACACATTACAGCCACTTTCCAGGACTTGGTAAGAGTCTCTCTGGTCAAGGTGTACTGAAAGAAGTATACCTCATCTGGCAACATCTATGGACTTAATGGGAAGCAAAGCAGCTTTAAGCATTGAGCCCATATGTTTACTCCACTAGCTTGGCTCCCCATCTGGAAAAAAATTGAGGGCATGGAAAATCTCGGACACTGAAAAGGATGGGAGGCAATAAACCCACGCTGACCACAGATTTCAGACAACCATATTGAAACAAACCAGGAACAGCAAGAGAATTTTGGCCAAGTCTAGCTTAGTCAGTAATCTATCTTTGGGAAGAAGTTTCACCGTGATGACCACTTTAAGAATGTAATAGAATCTGCCCTTAAGTTCTGTACTTGTCCCCACTCCGTGATTCATTCCACCCCAGTCTTCTTCCCCAACAGATGGGCACCCAGGATCCTCATAGTCTTTCCTCTACTTCTATCTAGACCTATTCTAAAGAAAGGATTCCAAAAACTGATTCCCTGGGAGGAAAATTATTTAAGTAAGTTTCATGGTACTCTCTCTCCCTCGTACAGAGATTTACATGTTAATGAGAAAAACAGCTGCTACGATAGAATCATCAGCTAAAGAAGTAAGTAATGTAAATAGTAGGGTTATGGATTTCTGACGAATGGATCTGAAATCACACTTATGTTACGGAGCCCCAAACTATTTTACTCCCTGCCACCTCACTGAGGGTTTCTGAATGTAAATATCAAGCTGACACAATAAAGAATAAAGGAAGTTGCCAACAAACACATGAACGAATGCTCAACATCATTAATCATTAGAGAAATGCAAATCAAAACTACAATGAGATATCATCTCACACCAGTCAGAATGGCCAGCATTAAAAAATCTAGAAACAATAAATGCTGGAGAGGGTGTGGAGAAAAGGGAACCCTCTTGCACTGTTGGTGGGAATGTGAATTGGTACAGCCACTATGGAGAACAGTATGGAGGTTCCTTAAAAAACTACAAATAGAACTACCATACGACCCAGCAATCCCACTACTGGGCATATACCCTGAGAAAACCATAATTCAAAAAGAGTCATGTACCAAAATGTTCATTGCAGTTCTATTTACAATAGCCAGGACATGGAAGCAACCTAAGTGTCCACCAACAGATGAATGAATAAAGAAGTTGTGGCACATATATACAATGGAATATTACTCAGCCATAAAAAGAAACGAAATGGAGTTATTTGTAGTGAGGTGGATGGACCTAGAGTCTGTCATAGAGTGAATAAGTCAGAAAGAGAAAAACAAATACTGTATGCTAACACATATATATGGAATCTAACAAAAAATTAAAAAAAGGTGGTGAAGAACCTAGGGGCAAGACGGGAATAAAGACACACACCTACTAGAGCACAGACTTGAGGATATGGGGAGGGGGAAGGGTAAGCTATGACAAAGTGAGAGAGTGGCATGGACATATATACACTACCAAACGTTAAGATAGCTAGTGGGAAGTAGCCTCATAGCACAGGGAGATCAGCTAGGTGGTTTGTGACCACCTAGAGGGGTGGGGTAGGGAAGGTGGGAAGGAGGGAGATGCAAGAGGGAAGAGATATGGGAACATAAGTATATGTATAACTGATTCACTTTGTTATAAAGCAGAAACTAACACACCATTGTAAAGCAATTATACTCCAGTAAAGATGTTAAAAAAAAAAAAAGAATAAAGGAAGACCTGAACATATAAAACACTTCAAAATATCTGTATTGTACTCAGTGCTTGAAATTCTCTTATTCTTTTTCCCTTCTGCTTCCCCCACAGATGAACCTCGCATATTGACTCATATATGAATCCTTCCCTGACCCCCACCGAAGCCTGTTTACTTTCTCCGCTCCTGTAGTGCTTTGTACACATTTACCACCTGTAATTATTGGTGTAAGTAACTGTCCATTCATTTGTGAGGTTCTGAAGGACAGGAAGCAGACTTTTTTTTTAGCTCCCTGACGAGGGATTGAACCCACGGCCCCTACAGTGGAAGCTTAGAGTCTTAACCACCGGACCACCAGGGAAGACCCTACATAACCTATTTAACAAGGTCCCATGATTGCATAAGGTCAGACCCCTATAATAAATCACAAGCGTTCTGCTTCTCTAATAGAGGCCTGGCTCATATGTCTCTCATGATTGTAAATCAGCACTATTGATCATGATAGTCAGAGGCCTTCTCTGACTACAAATTTATCAAAAAGGTTTCCCTCTTCCTAATTCAACCATAGAATAATCATGGTAATAGTGGGAACAATAAACATTTATATATCATCATATTATTTACAAAGCAGTTTCACATTTACTATCTCACTTAATGTTCAAAACAATCCCCATGTAATTTTTTAAAAACTTTTATTGGAGTATAGTTGCTTTACAATGCTGTGTTAGTTTCTACTGTACAGCAAAGTGAATCAGCTATACCTATACATATATCCCCTCTTTTTTGGATTTCCTCCCATTTAGGTCACCACAGAGCACTGAGTTCCCTGTGCTATACAGTAGGTTCTCATTAGTTATCTATTTTATACATAGTATCAATAGTGTATATATGTCAATCCCAATCTCCCAATCACCATGTAATTTTGAACTATCTTTAACAGATGAGGAAACTGCAATTTTGAAAGTCAGAATGACTTGCCAAAGTTACACAGCTAGACCAAGGCCAAACACTGAAGGCAGCTGACAAAGTTTCACAGTCTCACATTCAGATTGAGAAATTTACATAGCCCCCTTTCCAGCCATGTAACTGTGGTCATACATATTTCATAAGATTGTTATAAAAAGTAACTAAAATAACATATGTAAAGGATTAAGAAAGGCATCTTTAATATAGCAAAGACTCAACAAATATTAACTATTATTATTATCGGTTGTAGTAATATTAATAATAAAAGAAGAAATTGATAATGCAAATTAATCAGTAAATACTGGATACATATAGTCAGCCCTTATCCCTGAGTTTTGCATCCATAGATTCAACCAACCAGATATCAAAAATATTTGAAAAAAAAATTCCAGAATGTTCCAGAAATCAAAACTTGAATTTGCAGAACACTGGCAACTAATTTCATAACATTTACACTACATTTATAACTATTTACATAGCACTTACATTGTTTTAGGTATTATAAGTAATCTAGAGATGGTTTAAAGTACTCAGGAGGATTTGGGGTTATATGCAAATGCTACACCATTTTATATAAGGGACTTGAGCATCCGTGGATTTTAGTATTTGTGGGTGTCCTAGAACAAATCCCCTGCAGATACTGAGGGATGACTGAATTTTAAATAGATAAAGACTAGAAGAAAGCAGAGAGAGGTCTTGTATGAGCAGGACCCACAAGATAGCTGCTCTCTTGCTCTTCGTACATCCCCTGCCCAACCAGGCTCTGTTTCACCTTCACCTTACTGGCATACCCTCCTAACCTTAGCATTCAATCAATAACTACTGGTGTGATCAGCCCAACCCCCAATTAATGATAGTTCTATCTCTTGGACCGGAAGGACTCCATTATGTTCAGTTATCAACGAGAAATGTCAGCCCTCATGACGGTCGCTAACCCAGAAAGTTGTAGGCGACACATTCCTTCAGCCTCATGGTAACCAGGGAGCCCTTCTGATGTCATTCCCCCTACAACTGGTAGCCTCCTCCTCCCCTAATAATGAAGACTGCTGCCGTGTCCTGCCTGCGATCAGCCACACTGTGGGGTGTCACTCCAGAAGCTTTGCCTCCCACTTGTAAGATTCCCTGTCCAATAAACCATCGATGTCTCTGTCATTGACTCCAGGTGTTTTCTTTGGTCTCGCTGCTGGCCAGTTGCAAGGATTGCAGGACTGTGGGGCACAGCCCCACAAATCTACTTACGTGCTATGTCATCACGGGCAAGTTGTTAAATTTCTATAATCCTAGTTTTCATGACTTATAAATGGGAACGATGCTATCAACGTATTGCCATTTCTACCCTGGTTCTCAGTGACCCATTCCCACACTTCCTGTCCTTTTCCTTAATCTTACTTTAATACCCTTTCTCATTCAGTAATTCCTGGCATTCTTTTCATTTCCTTCTAGGACCCCAAGCCCTTGTTGTCAGAGTCATCTTCTAGTATCTGCCCTAGGACCTCAGTTTATCCTTCTTCCCTCTCACAAGATTGCCAGAGAATTTCTTTTCCTTTCCTTTTCTTTTTTGTAAACATATATTTAAGGTATCTTCCTCCAATCATCCCAGTAACCTAAAATTTCAAGGCACCTCCACCCTGTATTGTGTTCACCGTAGTGGCAATAACTCTTGCTGATCCATCACACAAGACCCCAAAGATAAAGCTCAGCCTGGAGAAATAGGATGAGCATTTGGCAGCTTGCTTTGACAAATGCCTGTGGTTCTGCCCTTGGCACCATTTGCTCTTAATTTCCCCACTGATATTCAGTACTTTTGCCTTTTACTAAATTATCTCCACTTACAATTGCTGTGACTGTTAATTCTCACAACGATGCTGATAATGGGTAACATGACAAAAAGTAGACCTTATCTACCTCAGAGCGTTTTAGCCCAGCCAACTTCATCCCAGCTCAGCCTATCTTCCAGAACGCACCAAACCCAGCTGGAGCTAGGGCGCTCCCCAGAACTCACATCAGAGCCCCATCCAGCCACATATCCCCCTGCTTCTAAATGCCGCACCTGTTGCATTGGACCATCTTTTATTTTGACATTTAGGGTCTTTTTTCTTCTTAAATGAATTCCATTTTTGCTTGGTGTAGTGTAAGGCCTTCTGTTTTCAATAGGTTTCCTTTTGTCAATCATTGACTTCAAAATATTCTCTTCAGCTTACACTTTATTTCCTTTCATCTTCTCATTCATAAATCTCAAAAGCTGTTTTACATTAGTTGTTTTTAAAGTATAATCCAGTTCACTTCCTTTGTCAATGTATTTGCAGTGTAGCCAGCACTGGCTCCACCCTTCCTTATGATGAAGGCTTTTCTCCTAATGCAAATATATGCATGTAGATCTCTAAGACTCTATAGTGATTTCTAAGACTCTATATAACTGAAATCTATTTAACATATTTGAGGAAATTTGGGGTAGTGTGTGAGTTGGTTTAGCAGAAACAGTTAATGTGCTTAAATTAGGTTAGATTACAGTTATTTTTATCCTTCTGTCTCCTATTTGATTTATTGAATCAGCAAACATTTATTGAAAATCTGCTACATTCATGCACCACGCTGGGCATAAGTTGTTGCATGCGGAGCAAAGCAGACATAGTCCTTCTCCTGAAAGTACTTATAATCCAACGTCAGAGACTGATGATAACCAAATAAGCAAATAAATGAAATATATTAGTCCCTTATAGGATAGGCTAGATTCTGTTGCAGGAAGAAGAAACAACAACAACAACAACAATATATTAGGGGTTAAATCAACAAAGACTTATTTGTCACCCTCATTATGGGTCTGGAGTGGATTGGCTAGAGATCTGCTCTTCAACATTCTCTCTTTGGGGACTTAGGCTAGTAGAGCAGCCATCATGATGGATGTTTCTTGTCTCTGCAGCAGAGGAAAAAGAAAATAGTGAATGGTATTCTGGTTCTAAAATGTTTCCCCTAAAACTGACTCACATCCCTCCTGCTCATATTTCACTGGTCAAGGAAAGTCATGAGGCCATGCCAAACTACAAGGTGAGGTGCTGCGGGGTTAGTAAAGGAAATGCAATCCTATCACAGGCCACAAGGAGAAGACATGGAAAGCTTATGAAGATCTCTAACAAATACCACGAGAAGGGACTGTATCTCAAACTGTCTGTTGGAATGCTTTGACGATAAGTAACAGAAAACCAAACTAAAGCTGTTGAAATAATAAGGACATCCATTTTCCCACATAAGAAGTTTAATATCAGCGCAGACTCCAACGTGGATTGATTTAATGGCTCAACAAACATCATCTAGGACCCAGATTATTTTCATCTCTCTGATCTATTATCTTCTGCAAATTGGCTTTGCCCTCAAGCTGACTCCTCTCTTAGTCTCAATATAGGTTCAGTTCTTCCCAGGTTACACTTTGAGGCAAGAACATGTGAAAATGAAGAAAATAACATGATCTCTTCCTATATCTCCTTCAAAGTGAGGAAATATGTGAAGCCCCAGATTTTCCCTCAAGTTCCATTGGGTCGTAACAGTTGTTCCTGATCTAATCCTTGTCAAGCAGAATGAGATTGCTCTGATTGGCTTAGACCAATCATTTGATGATAAACGGATGCTGGGGAATATATCACCCTTTGAATTCCCAATGCCTGTCATAACCTTTGGAACATACCAGGCCTTCATAAATGCTTGTTAAAATCATGTATAAATAAGTGACTAAATGACAATCAAACACATTTCATTTTGGACTGCTTTCTGTAATCCTCTTTATAATTTTTGTTTTTTGATGTTATGTTATTAGTGTATAATTAAGGGAGTTCTGTATTAGTTTGCTATGGCTGTCATAACAAAGTACTACAAACTGGGCAGCTTGAACAACAAAAATTGTCTGAAAGCAAGGTACCAGCAGGCTTGGTTCCTTCTGAAGACCGTGAATGAATGATCTGTTCCAGGCCTCTCTCTCTGGTTGTCTTCATGTCAAATGGCATTCCCCCGTGTGTGCCTACATCCAGATTTTACCCTTTAATAAGGACACTAATCATATTGGATTAAAGGCCCCCCCCTACGACCTCACCTTAACTAATTACATCTGCAACTACCCTGTTTCCATATAAGGTCACATTCTGGGGTGCTGGGGGTTAGGACTTCAATATATAAATTTTGGAGGGGACATAATTCAATCCATAATAAGTGCTATAACAAGCAGTCATAGGAAATTGGCGTTTATTTCCTGGGTGTATATTTTTAGTATTTTCTCTTATGATGTCTCTCAAGAAAAAACTTTTATTTTTTAATGCCAGTATAAACTTATGTTTCCTCAGCAACTTATCTTGCTGACATTATGAATGTTATAACTGATCCCATGTCTCTTTTCCTACAAAATCTTTTTTATATATTTCTGTACATAGCACTATCCTTGCTTCAACTTTTTTATCTTTATCTTGATGTCCTTATCTATTTTTACCCTATTATCGTTTAAAGAACTCAAATCATTTCAATATGAGTAGAGAGGAAAGGAAGGAAGAAAGGAAGGAAGGAAGGAAGGAAGGAAGGGAGGGAGGGAGGGAGGGAGGGAAAACAGGAAGGCAGCAGTAAAGAACACCAATGTTCAGAATTTAGAACCTCTAGAATTATATGTATAATAGCATTTTAGAAAACATCAGCATTAATTTTTCAGGTTTAGCAATATTCTACATAACTCTACAGCTTTTCCATTTATTTGTAATAGACATATTGGGTTAAAATATAAAATTTAAGAAAGATTTAGTAAAAATACAATAAACTATTGATTCAGATTAATGGATGAAAATGAAATGAAATGGTGACATTCTAATTGTGGTGTATTCACAAAAGAAGATAGCTCTTTTCTTTTCAAGTCCCTGTAGTATCTTGAAATAGGACAGCAAAGTTTAGTAAGTAGAGATTGCTTGAAGACATGTTTTAATGAATACACAGGAACAGTTTTCAGTTAAAATATCAAACTAATTTATAAGTGAAGGTTAAAGTGTTTGGAAAGTAGATTATTTTAAATTGCAATAACAAGAACCACTAAAAGTTACTGAACACTTTCTGCATACCAGCAAATACATACTATGCACTTCACAGAAGCCCTAAAACAAGCCTATGATATATGTTTTACTATTATTATCATTTTACAGATAAGGATATAAGGCTCAACTAGTTAAGTTTCTTCCCAAAGTCACTGAGCTAGAAACCAGCAAAGTTGGGTTAGAACCAAAGTTAGAACCAGGGTCTGTGTGACCCCAAAGCCCATGCTCTTAAAATCATACTTCTCTCCCAAATGAAAGGTCACTCTATGGTTTTTACTATTCTCAGTCTCCTTTCTAAATTACCATACATTTTGATTAAGTGAATATTTTATAATATCTTTGGAAGCTCATAATTAAGTAAACTAGAGATGATTTAGGAACATCAAACTTGGTGAAAAAAATTCATATTTTCTTCATATTTTATTATTATAAGAAAAATAATATACAAAATATTAAGGAAAATATTACACATTGAAGTCATACAAAATCTTCCAATAAAATATTTTTAAATTTTTTAAATTATGAAATACAAATGAGTTCACTTCATTAACGTATTTTTATAGTAGGTTTATGTCTGATGTGGCACTCTGTTTTTTGTTTGGTTTTTTTAGCCTATTGCAGCATAGCAAATTACCCCAAAATGTAACTACTTAAAACAACAAACATTTACTATCTCACAATTTCTATGGTCAGAAATCCAGGATGGATTTCTGGATTAATGCCTCGCATGAGGTTGCAGTCAAGCTGTCAACCAGGGCTGCGGTCTCATCTAAAGCATCAGGTGGGGGAAGGTCCATTTATAAGCTCACCTATGTGGTTGTTGGTAGGATATGGTCCCTCTCAGGTTGTTGAATTGAGAGCCTCAGTTCTTCTATGGCTACTGGTGAGAAGCTTCCCTAAGCTATTTCCCAGGTGGGCCTCTCCATTGAGCAGCTCACAGTAAGGCAGCCAACTTCCCTCTGAGCAAGCAAGCAAGAAAGCAAGAGAGGATGGCAAAGATGCAAACCAGTCTTTTTGCAATGTAATCTCAAAAATGACATCTCATCCTGTTTGCCACATTCTATTTTTTAGTAGTGAATCAATGAGTCCAGCCCACACTCTACAAAAGGGGAGTAGATAAAGGTGTGAACACCAGGAAGTGAGGATCACTGGGGGCCATCTTAGAGGCTGCCTAGCACAATGACTCTACACCAGTCATAATCTAAGGCTCACTGATTATAATCTTCTTGAGTCATCACCAACAAAAAAAACTCATTCACCCAAGTAGTAAATAAAACATTTTAAACCAATTTTAGAACTGTTCAAAAGTGTATAACAGTTGAAATTACATTTCAAGATTCTAATAGTTGTTTTGATAAATGCCATGTTGAATAATTGGGGGATACTTCAAAAGAACTTTGGCTCCAAACTTTTCCCTCACATTTTTTTAAACAATGAAATATCTTGAACTTGCAAAATGTGCATGAATTTTGCAAATGAGAATGGATGCTACTAGATGGGCACACTAGCTGCAAATGCACAACAGGGGCCAATATATGAGAAGGCAAATATTTGTGGCTGCCTCATGGAGTGTCACCCACCCGGAGCTCCTGCATGCAGCACATATTATCTGTGCACCATATTCCCTGGGCACTTGGGACATGAAATTCTCCAGCAGCTCCAGGATCTCTCATTTATGGTGGCAACTCTGAAGCTTGCTGCTGGAATATGGTCAAGAGGCAAAGCACTTATTTGAGCATGTTCTACACTAGTGTTTCTCTAACTTTATTGTTGATACAAATCACCCAGGCATCTTGTTGAAATCCAGATTCTGATTAAGTAAATACAGCCTGAGGCCTGAGATTCGACATTTCCGTCCAAGTTCCCAGGTGATCTGATGCTGGTGGGTAGCATGTCTCTATACAACAAAGCTGAATACTAGAGACCACATATTGCTCATCATATTTTTTGCTGCCACTGGGAACAGTGAGGGAGTACCGCCAGACCCCACTCCTCAAGACTACAACCAGAGGATATAATAGAGACTTTAGTTGTCCTACCTTGAAACCCTTAGATCTCTTTTACAGTTCTGTTCCCATCTTCCTACGTCTATGGGCTTTGCTTCTTAGAGCTCACACCCTGCACATTTATTCAGAGGATTACCCCTGAGCTACTGTGCTGTTTTACCCATACTGCCCTCACTTACCAAGAGCCAGTGGTGCTTGGTAAACTGTGTCCCTCAGGGGCAGCCTACAGCCAATGACTGACTTTTGCAGGAGTAGGAAAGTTCAGCTTTCTCACTTTAAGGTGAGACAAAATCTGAGCTGTATTTTATGCTCCAGAGCTCCCAGAAAAATCAAGCTGAGTCTGGCACTTCACTAAGAAATGTCCACCTGCTCAGCTGCTGTCCCTTCTATATCCTGTTTCCCCCACTCTTTTGCAGGTTTCTCCTTACACACAAAAAATCACTTATACACAAATTCTTGTCACAGGTATACACATTGGAGGAGGATGCTTGCTGTTTGAAACCAGGCACCCTGATTAGGCCACCTTAGGCCCTGCCTTCTTCCCCAGGGCCCACGGACATCAATATCTATCTATAGCACATGTATAACTGATACACTTTATGGAAAGCTCTGGGTTAGAGAACCAATTTTGTACATATACACTGTGTGGCAAGAATCATGGAACACATAAGATATTCACCTGTTTCTAAATTTGTAGACCTCATGTTTTTGACACACATGTCACAGAACCACTGCATCCTCATTTGTAAATTTAGAAAAGAAAAAATGTATGACAGATGTAATACTATTTGTAGACTCTTTCAAGTCACTTTTGCCAATGATTCCTAATTTTTTTCAGGAAACAATTTTAGTTGGCATGTGTCCTCCAGCCTTTGCAGTTTGGACTGCAGTGTGTGAACAAGGATGATGAAGACATTAACAATTTTATTTAAAGTAGTTGTATTTTACTTTAAAGACAAAACAGGAAGTCCTTGATTTTGCTGGCAGACTTTTGGTGTTTGAATTCTATTTAAAGTGAATTATGAAAAAAAATCTTATGTTGGGAAAGAAGCTACAAATAGCTTATGAGCCTTGTGTAATAGACCAACATCTCATTATTCTGATGTGAGTTTGTTCCAACTAGTGGATAATTCAAAGCAACTGCTAGTTCCCTTAAATGCCTTGTTATTCTTTAATAAAAATAGCTAAACCTTAGTTCACAGAGACTCATTTATTTTTAATTTTTATTCCCTGCTCACCTTATTCATTATTTTTCATCATAAAGTTAAAATAGAGCTAAGGATTATGAAAACCAAAAATCAGTAATAATCTGAGAACTACAGCTTAAATGTAACTATACTTCCCCCTCTTTGAATAAGCAGCTTTGGACCCACTCTGTTCCCTGCTGCAGGTTTTAATAATAGTAGTTAAGTTGGGTGTTTCTTTCTGCAGTTAATCAAAACTACTTCCCAACGAGACTGAACTTAGCTTTTCCATGTTTAAACTGCAGCTGTTTTTCATATGCTGGTGTTCCAGGAAGGATCTGCAGTCTCCCACCCCCAGGAGAAGGTGGGCAGAGTATGAGAAAGTTCTGTCTTCCACTGTTTCCTGCCTTTTCTGTTCCTGGAACAGGCAAAACAAAATAAGTAGTTTTGTCCTTAAGAAAGCTCTTCCCTCCATCTTTTTTCTCTGTCTAAGCAGTTTAAACACTCAGCAACCAATTTTTTGGCTACTCATATCTCCTGAGGGGAATAAGTGCTAAGGAATATTTTCTGTTATATTCAAGCTTTTGCTATAATAATGTGACATAGGCAGTGACAGAAAACAATCACTTCTTTCATTCAAAAGATGCTTATCCAATGACTATCTCATGAGTCTACAGGCTAGCACAGAGGGAACAGAGATGAGCAAGGCTATTTCCTTCACTTGACAAGTTCATGATTTTGTTGCAGTAACAGAAAGCAAGTATTTTCAAAACAATGAGATTCACTGCTTAAAAGAAATATATGGGACTTGAGTATAGAGGTTAAGTAATTTACCCAAGTCCCATATTTTTAAAAGTGACAAACCAAGAACTTGAACCCAGTAACACTCCCAAGCCCATGCTTCACTTTGTTCATCTCTGTATCCTCTGTGTGTCTCGGTTTCCAAATCTGGGAAATAAGGATAAGGCTAGAGTACCTTGATTTTAAAGCATTGTTGGTTTTAAAACACGTTGTTTAATAATTCGTTATAAGGAAAGGAAAAAAACTATATTAAATGTACACGATTGTAAAACTCCATAATTCCTAAAATACTAAAATGTAAAAAATATTAATATAAATACAAAAGAAATACAAGCAGTGCCTCAGGAGATGTTGTCAAGAGCATTTATGAAGTACCTTACTCATTGTCCATCCCATAACAGTTATCTTATAAATGGTAGATCTTACTGCCTTTAGCATTACTGAATTAAGAATAGGATAGTACTTAAATGTGAAGAAAGGACTTCACTATCTGACCCTTAACATAAAGTTTTACACTAGAGATAATACTTAAGCTGACTCTTGAAGATTTACTGTTCAAGAAGATAAGGAATGGAACTGAATTTGAAGCAAAGGGAACAACAGACACAAAGACACACTAGTATGCTGTTTTCTAGGAATCTAAAATAGTTTGCCAAAGTTAGACTGCAAGGCATGCATGCAAAAGTGATGGCACACACAGCTGGAGCTGTAAAGCAGAGCCAGATCAGGAAGGGCCTTTGATGGACCTTGGATGGCATGACATAGAATTTGGTCTCCCAAATAAAAAATGAACATAGGGCAAAGAATACTTGAAATGAAACTTCGCTACAAATTTCATTTGTTGCCATTGAGGAAGAAAATTCATTCTTCATTTCATTTCCGAGATGGAGACATCGTAAAAGTTCTATAGTTTCAACACCTTTAACAGTATGGTATTCCCACAGCAAACTGATGCCTTCCCCATCTAGTGGGCTTGAGAAATCACAGAGCTCTTTCTTGCCAGAAGCTCATTTGATTCTGTGGGATGGGAAGAACAGAATATATTATAAGTTGTTTCTGAAGACTCCGATACTGAGCAGATGACTAAATGACTTGCTCAATATCTCATAGCTAGTGAGTGGCAAAGACTCACATCTGTGTCTTTGGACTTGAGATCAGAAGCCTATCAGGGCTCTTTGGAAAAACTCTCCTTAAATTTCAGTTATATAGAGTCAGATTAGAATTGGGCTGGCCTCTTCCCAGACACATTTCACCCCTGGACCTTTTCTCATACAGATCCTCCTGCCTAGAATGCCCCTTAGCCCCCTCCTCATGACTTTCTATCTATCCAAAATCTTACCACCAGAAAAGAACAAACTGAAGTCCTTCCTCATCTGAGAAGACTGCTCTGCTCCCTCTAGCCCATAGAGTACTTTCTCTGGGGCACCTTCCTGTACTTTTTACATAGCAAAACCAAATTCTTATCATATTAAACTCTGAACTTTCTTTTCTTTCATTTTTGTCCCAATAATTTTATCCTGGTCATTCAGAGGCCTCAATCTTACCTTGAGTAAAAGTAGGATTCTAGAACAAGAATGAAGAATTTAAGAAAGACTTATTGTTTGTTCACATTTGTATACTTCAAAATAGGCTTTTGAATCTAAAGAAAGTACCAAATAAAATATAGGCTATTAAAAATAAAATTGAAAATAGAATGAAAAAGAATCAGATAATCCACTTCTTAATTCCTGCATCTGTACTCAAGGGAAACTATGGGTGGACCACATGGAGATATCAGCAGAGCCAGCATCTTGGGATTGCTACCCAGCCTGAATGGCCAGGACCAAGGTGATATGTGAATATTTTGGGTCATTCAAGGAAGTACCATATGTCATCCTAAAGAAGAAGCTAAATCAGAGTGGCTTCATGGTAGTAGGGTATGGACCATCTGTCAACTGCCATCTTAGCTGCCAATGAATCATCGAGAAGAAGGAAATCCACCAGGCCCTGGGGCTTTCCTGCACACCACTAGAACTGATCATCGCCCTTCGTCAAGGGTCGAAGACAATATGAGAACTGTAGCCTGGAATTGCATGATGCTATGAAATTGGTCCAGAAGGAAGGATTCCCTCCCTTCATTCAACTAAATGGGGAAAAAAAAAAAAAAGGATTTTTTTGACCTTAATTCCCAGGAGATGATGTGGAGGGTTGTGCAATGTAAAGTTCAGTTCTAGAAACTGGGTGGGACTGGAGAATGATGAAACCCAATCACATTATAGTTTTTAAATTCCATATGGTTATTAAATATTTGTATATTTATGTCTTCACTCTACAACTGGAGTATGGTTAATACGAGTCATAGTTTTGTGTATCTCTAAAGCACATAGAAACTAGATGTGTAAAAGTATTGATTAATAACAAGATAACTTTTCCAAAGTCACTTGTATAGTAATAGATTACAGTATCAAACTTTAAATTTGGGGACTTCTGGCCTTAAAATAGTTTCTCCTAAAGCCCATATTAACTCATGAAGTAAGTTAAGCACTGGTAGCTATTACATTTTACACCACCAGAATTATTATAACTTTTAAAAACATCCACATGCATTTTTGTCCTTAGCATTTACTCCCTCAGGGTTAGACGTAAATGGGAAAAACACTGGGCAATGAATTTTTGGGATAACACTTTTATGAAGTATTTCTTGACCAACTACACTCACAGGGAGGAAAAGTCTTTCTTAATGCCCCCATTTTACCCTATTGGTATTTCGACCACAGCCCCTATTATAACATAACCCTTCCCTATCTATACATTTATTTCACTCTCTCTCTCTAGAATAGTGGTTCTCAACCAAGACACATTTAGCTATGACTGGAGAATTTTGGTTGTCACAACTGGTGTGTGTGTGTGTGTGTGGCAGGGTCTGGGGGAGGCAGGCGTGGGGGTGATACTGGCATCTAGTAGGTAGATACCAAGGATGCTGCTAAACATCATACAATGCATAGGATAGGCCCCACGACAAAAATTTATCTGGCCCAAAATGTTAGTAAGTCTGAGATGAGACCTTGCTCTAGGGTATAAACCTCTTGAAGGCAGGGATCATGGCTTATTTACCTTTAATCTTAAATGCCTGTAATATCAATAGTGTATTAATAAACTAATGCAATAAACATTGTCATAAAGAGAACTTCCTTCAGGTCTCGAGAACTGTTTCTTCACTTGGGCCAGGTACCTGTTACTCTTGTCTCTCTTTTGCAGACCGCTGAGTTTTATTTATCTTCTAAAGAAGAGCAGCAACATGTGTTAAGTGCTTACTTATGTGCAAGCAGTGTTCTCAGACCAGGGATAAGGCAGGAACAGAAAAAAAAGAAATCCCTGCTCAACTCCTCTGCTTTTTAAAACTTATTAATTTAAGGTTTTTTTTTTTTTTTTTCCTTCTAATGATTACAGAAAAGAGCAAGCATAGCAAGCATACTGTTTAGGAAAACTTATGGTGAAAGAACTCAGACCTGCTTTCATGTAGATATCTTCCCAACTTCCTGGGAATTTACTTGTAATTTCTTATGTTACCTATTTCTGTTTGTGGGAGAGAAGGTTATCATTTTCATGCAGGTGAGAAGGCTTCCACAAAAGAATATACTAGAGTGGACATGATGGGGCACAAAGAGACAAAGTAGACCTTGAGGATAAAAGCATAACTGGGCCCATGCTGTGAGGGACATGCTAAGGAATCTAGATGTCACTCTGCGGTCAACAGACAGTTGCTCAAGAGCTGTATCTCACTCTGGAGCTGGCAGTCTGGTCCTTGTTGGTATATTAGTACAATTCTGAAATGAATTTTCACAGTAAGAGGAGTTTCACTGACTTGAGCAGCACTCTCCACTAGAACTTTCTGCAATAATAGAAATATTCTATAATCTACTTTTTATTAAGAAAACTGAAAATTTACCTGGCAGAGGGCATGATTCAGGAAGAGGTTAAGAATAAGGGCCAACAACTCAATCTATCTTCAAGTCCTAGATTGTAGTATCCAGGAGGGCAGTCACTAGCCACATACGGCTATTGAGCACTTGAAATAGTTAGTGCTAAGGAAATGAACTTGTAATTTTATTTTAGTTTAATTAATGTAAATGTAAACACACTTACGGCTAGTAGCTCTGGTATTAGACAATGCAAGTTTGGAAAAACCTATGTTCTAGAATGGAATTGTCCAATAGAAATATAATGAGTGCCACTTGTTTTTAAGTTTTCTAGTGGCCATATTAAAAAATATTTTTAAGTAAAATGATTTTAATAACATTTTATTTAACCCAATTATGCAAAATATCATATTAATATTTAATCAATATAAACAGTTATTAATGAGAAAATTTACATTATTTTAATTGAATCAAGTCTTCAAAATCTGGTATATATTTTACACTTAACAGTAAATCTCAATTTGGATGTTAAATTTCCAATGGTTAACATGGAACATAGTCCTACAAAAACAATGAAGTTGTGTTTAAGAGATAACTCTTTTATACTACTTTCATTTTTAAATTTTAAAATATATTAATTATAATTAAATAACATTAAGTTTTTTTCTTCCTGGGTCACACTAACTCCATTTCAAGCACTCAATAACCACACATGGCTTGTGACTCCCATAGCGGACAATGCAGCTCCAGATAAATAAAAAACTAACAAAATTGTTTTTTGTTTTTTTGTTTTTGTTTTTGTTTTTGTTTGCGGTACATGGGCCTCTCACTGCTGTGGCCTCTCCCGTTGCGGAGCACAGGCTCCGGACGCGCAGGCTCGGCAGCCATGGCTCACGGGCCCAGCCGCTCCGCGGCATGTGGGATCCTCCCAGACCAGGTCACGAACCCGTGTCCCCTGCATCGGCAGGCGGACTCTCAACAACTGCGCCACCAAGGAAGCCCAAAACTAACAAAATTGAGATGAAATATAAAATGAGTTGATCTTGCAGTGAGACCAAGATAATGTGTGATGAAAGGTCGGCACTAATACAGATTTTGATGCTAGGCCTTCCTACCAGAACAAAAGTGGAAAATGAAACAACTTGCAGAAGTGAATTTCCCCATTTCCTGTTCACTTTTCATTCTCTACCCTGTTCTTTCCGAGGCTGCAGTATTTCCAGCGTGTGAATTTGGCCCGTGCTGCTTCCACATGTTCTCCCTGCCGTGGCTAAGGAAAATCTCTATAAGTGCAGAGCTTCAGGGATTCAGCCCAGCTTTTGTTAGATCCTCACACTTCATTCTGCTTCACCACTTTATCCTCAGGACATCACTCCACTGCCTCCACGGAGCTATAACTATTCTGGCTCACATCACTAGCATCTCCTTCGCTCCAGGTTCAACTGGATAAGCAGCTGTTAAGTACAAAAGAGTACTATACACTCCAGAGCCATCTTCCTCTTCTCTCTGTTCCCTGGCTCAGACAGATCATATGTGAGAAATGCTGCTTGTTCAAGGAGAAATAGGCTTGAAAGTGATTTCCAGGCTCCTATATCCAATTTTCTTCCCATCTTATGCTCCTGAGTATTACTGTAATGAAGAACTCCGAAGTGTCAGAGAGGAAGACAGGATGTTACCTCTAAAAGGGTACCCTATCCCTCAGAGTTTGAAGAAATCCAAGAGTCTCTTAATACATGCAGTCCACATATCGTGAAGGTCATCCACATCCAGGTGCAAAGAAGGCCCCAAAAGGATGGGAAACTTCTATTAAAGAACCATTGCCAGTTGTTCCTTGGAATAGCTTCCCTTGGAAATGACCGGCCCCCAGACACTCACTGTTAGTCAGCCAACTGGCACATTCCAAATTTCCAGTTCCGTTTTTGGACAGTCTAAATTTGTCATATGTTTCAAGAGTTTTCTGTAGGGCATTCTTTTTCTTAATGGACCTCAGGTGCAGAAGGTTGAGTTAATCATTTTCCCCAGTTCATAACACTTTATTGTCTTTGGTTCAGGAGAACCAAAGATAATAAAATATTACTTATTCATACATTCATTTGCTATGTATGTACTTTTTTTTTTAAGAAAATGTTGGGGATAGGAGTTTATTAATTAATTTATTTATTTTTGCTGTGTTGGGTCTTCGTTTCTGTGCAAGGGCTTTCTCTAGTTGTGGCAGGCGGGGGCCACTCTTCATCGCGGTGCGCGGGCCTCTCACTATTGCGGCCTCTCTTGTTGCGGAGCACAGGCTCCAGACACGCAGGCTCAGTAGTTGTGGCACACAGGCTCCAGACGTGCAGGCTCAGCAGTTGTGGCTCACAGGCCTAGTTGCTCCGCGGCATGTGGGATCCTCCCAGACCAGGGCTCGAACCCGTGTCCCCTGCATTAGCAGGCAGATTCTCAACCACTGCACCACCAGGGAAGCCCCTATGTATGTACTTTTTTATTGAAGTAAAGCGGCAGATAAGTTGTACATATAGCAACATGGAATACTAATATAAATATTAAATAAAATAAATAAATATTATTTATTCATATATTCATTCATTTGCTATGTATTATGTACTTTTTTATTGAAGTAAAGTTGATTTACAATATTATATTAGTTCAGGTGTACAGCACAGTGATTCAGTATTTTTATAGATTATACTCCATTAAAAGTTATTACAAAATAATGGCTATAGTACTTTTATCCCCTTTTCTCACTTGGAAGTCTCCCTACAGAGGCAACCATTATATGCTGTTTAATATTGTCTCTCTTTTTAAAAAACTTTTATATAAGATGTGTAATTTTTGTGTGCATGTATTTTTTAACTATATAATTTATGTTGCTTATTTTATTCTATATTATTTATTTCATTTCCTAATTTTTCACTAAGGTCTGTAAGTTGAAGGTTCCTCCATGTTGCTATATGTACAACTTATCTGCTGCTTCCAATTGCTGTACAATACCCAGTGTGCATCCAATGAGTAGGGGATCACTCTGCCATCTCAAAAGTATCAAGAGAATCTGGGAGTTCGAATATGCTTAAATGGCTAAAGAAAGCAATAAACAAAGAGCTTTGTTTATAAACCAGGAGAATGATGTATGAACAAATAGAGACTATCAGTTAATGGAAATTATAAAAAGGAACCAAAGAGAAACTCTGGAGCTGAAAAGTAAAATAACTGAAATGAAAACCTAGAAGAGTTTAACACCAGCTTTGAGCAGGCAGAAGAAAAGAACTAGCAAAGCTAAAAGAAAACATTATCTAGTCTAAGGAGAAGAAATTTAAAAATGATAAAGAAAACAGAATCTAAGAGACATTGGGAAACCATCAAGCATACCAACATAAGCCTAACAGGAATCCCATCAGAAGAGGAGAAAGAGAAAAGGGCAGAAAGAATATGGAAAGGAATAATAGCTGAAAACCTCCAAATTTCACAAGACACTATTCTACATATTTAAGAAAAACTACTCTACATATTTTACATATATATTCCAAGAAGTATAAATTCAAAATAGATCCACACTGAGACACGTTATAATCAAAGTGCCAAAAAGCCAAGGACAAAGAGAGAATATTGAAAACAGCGTGGAACAGGGCCTTTGTACAATGAATAGGATCTGGGTGGAGGAAAGGAATGCCAAATCTTTTAGCTTCACTCACCAGGAATTTAGTCTCTTCAATTTGGGGGTAGAGGGGATGAGAAATGCTGGCAGTTTGCCTCTCCGGTTCAGATACCAGAAGCCTTGATTGGGAGCTGAGGGGAGTGGGAGGCTTCTTCTGCCTGTAGTGGAGCTTCCCTCAAGCTGAACTCAGAAGGGGGTATGGGGGGTGGGGAGAAAGCAGGTTGTGGCTCTAATGCCACAGACTCTCATGGTTCTTACTAAGAGTTAGTAGATTTTCTTGAATAAGTCTACTACCTTAGGATAATGTACAAAGACTTTAAATCGTTGTTGGGTTTTTTTTTTTTTAATAGTTTTTGCAAGTTTTTCTTGTTTCTCATGGAAGTGGATCCACAGAGCTCCTCATGGTGTCATGTGGAAATGCAACTCACCAATGTGTTACTTCTTAACCATTCCAAGATATCTAAAGAGACAGTGATCTGCCTGGAATTCTTGTGTAGTAACATTGCATCAAAAGACGTAGACATAGAGAATGGACTTGAGGACATGGGGGGAGGGAGAAGCTGGGGCGAAGTGAGAGTAGCATCAACATACATACACTACCGAATGTAAACTAGCTAGTGGGAAGCAGCAGCATAGCACAGGGAGATCAGCTCGGTGCTTTGCGATGACCTAGAGAGGTGGGAAAGGGAGGGTGGAAGGGAGGCTCAAAAGGGAGGGGATATGGGGACACATGTATGCATATGGCTGATTCACTTTGTTGTACAACAGAAACTAACACGGTATTGTGAAGCAATTACACTCCAATAAAGATTAAAAACAAAAAATTCCCAGTTGACTCTGTAGAATGCAATAATGTAGTATATTTGTGACTTTTAAACTGTTAATTATCCTACAGTTACTTGAAGATGAGGTCTCACTTTGCCAACACAGCTGGTGCCCTCTGCAGAAACACAGATATTTGTGGAAAGGCCACTGCCTCTCACTGCCCCCAAACTTGTATTTTCTGCATCCTTACTCTTCCTGGCCACCCAGTGTTTATGGAAAACTGTGGAAAATCCCTTCTCCCTCACTCTAGGCCACAATTTGTCACTAAGGTTGGCACTGATGGAAAGATACTTGTACTTCCTGTGTAACACAAAGCCCCTCGACAATATGCCTCTATAATCTGATGATGCCCCACTATCTACATGCACAGACCTAACTCCATGGAGCTGGAGCTGGAAACCAATCACTGAAGCAAGTATCGTTGGATCCTCAAAATATAAATTCCTCCCTCCTTGCCTTTGCACACACAAAACCTTAATAAGACTCTTTACAGCAATCTGCTCATGATGCCTTCCTGCTTATTAAATATACATATTTTTGCTTGTCTCCCAATAGAAGCTCAAGCATTTCCTAAAGTAAGAGGTGGAAAACTATGGCCTGTGAAGCCAAATCTGGCCTACTACCTGTTTTGGTAAAGCCCGTGTGTTAAGAATGGCTTTTACAGATGAATATTTGTAATCAATTAGATAATAGAGAATACTGATTTTGAGCCCTAAAGTGAAATGTTATCCCCCAAAATAATTCCATTTTTTCACTAATAGAGTTATATTACCAATAAATTTGTACTTAATTATTTGTATTATATTTTGAGTTTCACCATTAAAAATTTTGTATATATGTGCTTTCTTTCTTGGCATATAATATCAATAAAATTTATACTATCTTCCACTTGTCTAACTGGTCCACAAATTCTAACATATTTACTATCTGTCTCTTTAAAGAAAAAGATCTTCCAACTGCTACCATAATGGATGCCCAAGAGAATCTAAGATTGAAAAATGCTAAAGAGTAAAAAAGGTGTGAAAATTGGCAAACTTCTATATGGGATATAGTATCCTGGATCTGCAGGAAAAGACTGTGAAAGCCAGTGACAAAGTTGCAAGGCCCAATAACACAGACACAGATTTGCAGCAGATGTGGTCAATTTATTCCTTTCCTGACCAGATGGAGGCTATAAAGTCAGAAGCAAGGCAACCTTCTTTGTACCAGTTCTTTACACTGTCAACACATAAACTCCAAAAAATGCCAGGCACCTTGCTTTCTTCAGGGCAAAACACTTTCAGTGAATTTTTATTAGCCTAATTCTCACCCATATGCTTGGCTAACCCACCATGCGATGTTTTCTGTGCTCCAGCCACCTGCACAGTAGCATGATATATTTATGTCAGAGGCAACAGGATATGGTAGAAGCTTTGAAAGATAAGAAATAGGAATTTAAGGATTTATTCTGCCAGGTAACAACTAAGTGGCCTAATCTATTATATTAAGTGACAATCTACCAAGTCCTCAGTTTCTTCTCTATGAAATGGAAATTATAATACATAGATACTCCCAAGGCTGATATTCAAAACTTTTAATGGCCAATATAGTGCAGGCATTGATCAATCAGTAAGTATACTGGTCACGAAGAGCAGGAAAGCCACACAAGCCAGACTTATTCATAAGTTGTGTGGGGACTAAATGACAAATTGCATGTCATATGCTCAGCACAGAGTGTAGAACAGTAACTGCTTCATAATTTTTGCTATCATTACAGTGACACAATTCCTTCTCTTCTTCCTAAAAAAATGATTTCCTACCTTATTTGTTAAAATGCAGTGTGTTTTCCATATAGTGATGTATTCATAGTGTCAGAGCTTCCATTTCTTTATTTTGGGGTAATTTTACACAATGAAGAAATGTACTCTCTTGAAATAAATATCTGGAAAGGGATCCTTAAGGTTGGCAGGATTGAGAAACACTATTCTTTTGCCCACAACACTAAGAATAATACTAAGCAGTGAGATTCTTGCTAGAAGTAAATTAAGTTAAAGATTCATAGGTCTTAAAAAATAGTTAACTTGTAAGAAAAGGTTGCAGTAAATTTAACAGGCATTACCCAAGCTCTGACCACATGGAGAAAACCCTCAGGCAGGAAGGCTTTCATTATTTTTCCTCAGTTTTGATCTGTATACCTTAAGTGTTTTCTTGATTGAAAACAAGATATAGAACATTAGCACCAGCAATTAGGAGAAAGATCAAACAAGATAGCCAAGTTCTACAACTTCATTAGGTCCACCATGATGATATAGAGCAGAACTGATAGAACAGAACAGACTTATTGGCTATGCATGCAACATGCTGAGCAATCTTCTGTTTTACATATATTAACTCATATAATCCTCACAACTTTATCAGATGGTACACTGGACACCTTTCAACTACCACATCACACTCCCTTGGTCTCTCCTGCCCAGTATTCCACCACAACTACAGCAACCAGCTCTGCCAAGACTTCTACTAGCTTCATGGTGTACAGCTGATAGCATCTAGCTTCAGGCCACCTATCTTAGTCACTTCAGGCTCTATAACAAAGTATGATAGGCTGGGTGGCTTATAAACAACTGAGATTTTATTTCTTACAGTTCTAGATGCTGGTAAGTCCAATCAAGGTAATCTAGTGAGAACCTGCTTCCTGGTTCATAAGCAGCCATCTTCTAGCTGGGTACTCACATGACGACCCAGCTAGGGAACTCTCTATTGTCTCTTTTCTAAGGGCACTAATTCCATTCATGAGGGTTCCACTCTCATGACCTAATCATCTCCCCAAGGCCCTACCTCCTAATACCATCATATTGGGGGATTAGATTTCAACATATAAATTTGAGAGGAACACAAGCATTCAGTCCATTGCACCACCCATTCCATTTGTTTATTTTATCTCCAATGCCAAGACTTCTCTTTTGATGCCCCAGAGTAGGACACAAAGCCTGCATATGCAATCCAGAAATAAAAAGGAGTTGACCTCTAGGCAAGTCTTTATTCAATGACAATTGGGAGCTGATGGATTAATTTTTTCCCCAAATGGACAGATGAAAGGTTTTTCATATGGTTTCTTAGACAGTACTGCAGAATTAAGTAACCAGCAGCTTGTAGCACTGGCCAACTCAGTCATGTATCTTTGTATTGGCTCTCTCTTCTCTGCTTCACTGCTCTTTCCTTATTCCTCCTCCCTGGGACTATACCCTCCAAAAATATACTCACACCTCTCACTAATAAAACTTTGTCTCAGACTCATATTTCTGGGGAACTTGTTAATAATCCAATTAGTACCAAGAGTGGCCTAGAAAATAGACTCTCAAGGCGGAATTTTTGAAGCCTGATCACTCACCAGTCAGATGGCAATACAATCCCTATTTCCTACTGGTAGTTGGGGTGAGGATTACCATTGGAATTCAGCAGAATTAGAATTACTAAGAATTTTACCTGTTGTTTTGGATAAAGTGCCAGTAGAAGGTACAACATCGGATTATACAGTGGCTGTGGCAGATAAATGGTATATGGAGCCAATGATAATTATAATAATTATAGAACAGACTGGTTTTATTTGTTGGAAGTCTTGAATGAAAAGCAGATAAGAACATAATTGCCAATTTCAGCTCAGGGCCAGCTAGGAAAGCTATAGGTCCTCTACAAAGGAAGAAGACTCTACTCTCCTGCAACTGCAGGGCAGGTTGTGCTGAAAATCAGGCCCCTGATCTAACTGTAAGGGTGGCAGACCTTTAACAGAGATTAAGTGCAAACCTTAACAGATTTCTTATGTCAAAGTTGGTACCTGGTAGAAAAAAAAAGGTGTAACTGTGTGACCTGGAAGGGGGACATTTAATGAATAAGCGTGAGACTTTTTTTTTTTTTTTTTTTTTTTTTTTGCGGTACGCGGGTCTCTCACCGTTGCGGCCTCTCCCGCAGCGGAGCGCAGGCTCCGGACACGCAGGCTCAGCGGCCATGGCTCACGGGCCCAGCCACTCTGCGGCATGTGGGATCTTCCCGGACCGGGGCATGAACCCGTGTCCCCTGCATCTGCAGGCAGACTCTCAACCACTGTGCCACCAGGGAAGCCCGAGATTATTTTTTTTTTTTTTTTGTAAAATCAGATTTATTGAAGGATTACTTAAATACAATAAATTTGCCTCTTTTAAGCGTACAATGCAATAAGTTTTGACAAATTCACACACTCATGCAACCCCAAACATACTCAAGATACAAAATCATCCTTAAAAAGTTTCCTCATGTTCCTTTGCAGTCAACCCCCTCCCGAAATCCCCAGCCTCTGGCAACTATTGATCTGTTTTCTATCCCTAGAGCCTCACCTTTTCTAGAATGCCACATAAGTGGAATTATATAGTATGAGGGTTTTTATGTCTATGTTCTTTCACTTAACATAATACTTTTAAGAGTCATCCTTTTTGTTAGTTTGTTTCTTTTACTTGCTAAATAGCATTCCATTGTGTAGACCACAATTTGTTTATACATTCATCTAAGCCTGAGAATCCTGAACCTCCAGATTTCCCTGGACCTTCCACGCCAGCGAGAACATTCTCCTCCCTCTTGCCAGAGAATAGTTTTCCCTTAGTTGGACACCCTGTACTGTTAAAGGCCACACAGATCAAGCAGGGAATCATAGCCCCTTCTTTAGGAGGAAACAGCACACATACCAAGGGAATAATAGAATCTGTGTGTGTTAGAATAATGGCGCCCCAAAATGTTCATGCCCTAATCCCTGAGACCTATGAATATTACATGCCAAAAGAGACTTGGCAAATGTGATTAAGATTAAAACCTTAAAATGTGGAAATTTTTCTGGATTGGTCTGATTTAATCATATGAGGAAGAGAAAGGCAGAAGAGAAGGTCAGAGCAGTGTGACCAGAGGAGGACTCGACTCACTTTTGCTGGCTGTGAAGAGGGAGAAACAGGGCCACCAGCCAAGGTATGTGGCAGCCTTTGGAAGCTGGGAACAGTCCTCATCTTACAGTCAGTAAGAAAATGGGGGCCTCAGTCCTATAGCTACAAGGTACTGAATTCCACCAACAACCCAAATAAGCAGAAAACATATTCTCCCCTACAGCTTCTAGAAAGGAACTTAACCTGCTGACAACTTGATTTCAGTTCAATGAGACCCACACTGACTTTTGACTTACAAAACTGTGAAAAAGTTGTGGTATTTTAAGTCACTAAATCTGTGGTTATTTGTTACAGCAGCAATAAAAAACGAATATCCTGTATACTAGCAGGAATGGTATATTAGTAGGGATTGTGGGAATAGGGTGTAAAAGTGTGTCTTGGGGGTGTCAGAATAGAAGATGGGTCAGAAGATAGGCTTCTTTGGGGGATATATTCAAACTGGAGCATTCACACTTGGCTTGGCATCCCTATTCTGGCAGAGAAACACTTCCAGGATCACTCCTTGAAATCTGACATACTGTTGGCCAAGTAGATGGCAGGACCTCCTTGGCATAGTCTTGAGAAAGAGTTAGAAAGCTAAGAGGTAAGAATATCAGAAAGGATTTATTCTGTGAAACCAGAAGGGCTCAGAGGGCATTACTTCCACTATAACAATAAGAAACTCACCAATAAGGGGTATATCTTTGACAAGATTGATAGTGGTTGTCCTCTGTGGGGCAGCATAGATGGTGAGAGATCTTGACACTGGGAATAAATGGATCCTGAAACAGCAGGGTCCAGTTGGCACACTTAAACTTCTGTAAAGGTTAACTGGATATAGTTTAACAATGTACAGTACACCAGATTGGTTTGCAGGACCTGTAGAAATCCGGCAATAGCTAATGTCTCTTGCCTAAGGGCAAGATAAAAGGACAACTGACTACTATGTTACTCAATTCTTACAATTCAGAAAAATAATCAAGTTCAAATAAATAAAGGTCTATGTCAGCAACCATAATGAAAAATTATAATTCTTTCAGATTCTTTGGACATAGAATTTTTCAGGTTTGACACAGGATTTAGAACTTTTCAGGTTTGACAAAGGATTTTAACACAATGAAAAATTATGATTCTTCATCCAGTTTCCAGATTCAAGTCAATTCACAGACTGAGCCAATTATTGAAGGGGCAAAAGGACCCTGAAATGCCACAGAATAACACATGGCAAAATCCCCTTAATCCTTCTCCCAAAGTGACATATGCCTGTTAGCCAAGGTAACTGTGTTGGAGAAGGGCAGTACTCAGACATTTCAATAACTGTTAAGATGTAGTGTCTGAGCTGACACTGATTCCAGGTGAACCAAAACACCACCATGCTTTCCACTGCTAGAAAAGGAATGTATGGAGGCCAGGTGATAAGTGGAGTCTTGCCCAAATCTCTCTTACATTGTTCTAATGGGTCTATGCAACCATCCTGTGGTTATTCCCCTGGTCAAGTGTATAGTTAGGTTTAGATATATTCAATAGGTAGAAGAACCTTCACTTCAATTCTCTGCTCTATAAATTAAAGTTGTTATCATAGGAAGGACCAAGTGGAAGCTTCTGAAAAAAACCAAACAAACAAACAACTCTTTCATCCCTAATCCTGATAGACAATCAGAAAGAATACTTCATCCTGAGAGGAACTGCCCTTAATGCTACCATCAAAGACTTACACAGGGAATTATACAGGATGAAGGGGTGATAGTCTCCATTTTATCTCCATTCAATTCACCTGTCCTGTCTCTGCAAAAGCCATATGGATCATCATAGATGATGGCCAACTATCATAATCTTAATCAGGTGGTAGTCCCAGGCTCAACTACAGTGCTAGATGTTGTATTTGCTATGCACCTAACGGTCTGGTGAATGCATTCTTCTTGAAACCCACAAATTAGGAGGATAAAAGCAGTTTGCTTTTACATATAGAGAAAAACTAATATTCACTGTTTGCTATGGACTATGCTAACTCTGCTGTGCTCTACCCCAGAACAGTTCACAGTAACCTTAATTGTCTTCACAGTTCGCAGAATACCACACCAGTGTACTAAGTCCTGGCTAAAATACAGCTCAGACCGTAGGTGAGGCCGGCAGCGTGGATCCTCACTCTGTGCAAATCCTCGGGTTAGGCAGCTGCTTCTGGGAAATGGCGGCAGATAGGAGTTTGTGGAAGACCCAGCTACGATTCTCTCAAAGGTTGCCCTCCTCCTGGACTTTGAAATGCTTTACATGATCGGTTTGGGGCTGGGAGATGCCAAGGACATCACAGTCAAGGGCCTTGAAGTTCTAAGACGCTACAGCCGAGGGTATCTGGAAGCCTATACCTCAGTCCTGACTGTAGGGAAGGAAGTTCTGGAAGAGTTTTATGGAAGAAAATTGATTCTCGCTGATAGAGAAGAATTGGAACAGGAAGCAGATAATATTTTAAAGGATGCTGATATCAGTGATGTTGCATTCCTTGTAGTTGGTGATCCATTTGGCGGTGTGGCTGACAGGGTCTTGGTGCTCTGGCCGGGTGTCAGGCCTGTGCCTCTGAGGTGGGAGAGCCGAGCTTAGGACATTGGACCACCAGAGACCTCCCAGCCCCATGTAATATCAAATGGTGACAGCTCTCCCAGAGATCTCCATCTCAACACTAAGGCCCAGCTCCACTCAATGACCAGCAAGCTACAGTGCTGGACACCCCATGCCAAACAACTAGCAAGACAGGAACACAACCCCACCCATTAGCAGAGAGGCTGCCTAAAATCATAAGTTCACAGACACCCCAAAACACACCACCAGACGTGGGCCTGCCCACAAGAAAGAAAAGATCCAGCGTCATCCACCAGAACACAGGCACCAGTCCCCTCCACCAGGAAGCCTACACAATCCACTGAACCAACCTTAGCCACTGGGGGCAGACACCAAAAACAACAGGAACTATGAACCTGCAGTCTGTGAAAAGGAGACCCCAAACACAGTAAGTTAAGCAAAATGAGAAGACAGAGAAATATGCAGCAGATGAAGGAGAAAGGCAAAAACCCATCAGACCAAACAAATGAAGAGGAAATAGGCAGTCTACCCGAAAAAGAATTCAGAGTAATGAGAGTAAAGATGATTCAAAATCTTGGAAATAGAATGGAGAAAATACAAGAAATTTAACAAGGACCTAGAAGAACTAAAGAGCAAACAAACAATGATGAACAACACAATAAATGAAATTAAAAATTCTCTGTAAGGAATCAACAGCAGAATAACTGAAGGAGAAGAACGGATAAGTGACCTGGAAGATAAAATAGTAGAAATAACTACCACAGAGCAGAATAAAGAAAAAAGAACGAAAAGAATTGAGGACAATCTCAGAGACCTCTGGAACAACATTAAACACACCAACATTCAAATATAGGGGTCCCAGAAGAAGAGAAAAAGAAAGGGACTGAGAAAATATTTGAAGAGATTAGAGTTGAAAACTTCCCTAATATGGGTAAGGAAATAGTCAAGTCCAGGAAGTGCAGAGTCCCATACAGGATAAATCCAAGGAGAAACATGCCAAAACACATATTAATCTAACTATCAAAAATTAAATACAAAGAAAAAATATTAAAACATAGCTCAAATTGTTGCATGTTACAATTTGTACCATCAAGAAAGATGGACCACTTACTATTAAGTTTAGACCCATTTACTGGGCTACCTAGAAGGCTACCAGTTTCAACTGCGATCTGAAGCACCAAAGAGTCGTCTTCTTTTAAAAAATCTTCACCATAAATGTACTTATGCTTCTTCTTCTATCTTCAGTACATCCGTCCTTTGTCTCTGTCTCATTCTTTCTTTCTCTCTGTTTCTCCCACACAGGCCAAATTTTTATTGTTTTACTTTATTTTTCAAAGAATAATTGTGTTTTCAAATTATTAATTTATGCTGTTATATTTAATAATTCTTCCCATATATTTCATTTGCTTTTACTTATTATTTTATTTGCTTCTAAGATTAAAGTTTACCTCATTTAATTTGTCCTCATTAATACTAATTTTCCTGAAAATCACTTTGATTGCATCCTGTTAGTTTGCATTGTTATTCATTTCTTAATAGTCTGTGATTTCAGTTTTAACTTCCTCTTAGACTCAAAAGTTCAGAAGAGGTCAGTATGTTTTTGTTGTTAATCTCTATGTAATTGAATTTTATTTATTGACATTTGTTTGCTATCTTTTGTTGCTAATGCAACTTTGTGCTTTTAAAATATCCTTTAATATTCTTTGTAGCCTTATAATGGATAACTTTAAAACTATTCCATTGGTATTTAAAAACCAAGTATATTCTCTCCTTATTGAATAGAATAAAATTAAATCAACTTTCTAGCATGATTCATCCATCTTCTCTATATCTTTACATTTTTAAAAATATGTAATTCATTGGTTTCTGAGACAGGGGTGGTATGAATTCTTTTCTATTGCTTACGTTTCTAATAGCTTTTTATATATGTATTTCTTATAAATTAGCATAAGTACTTATAATGCATTATAATTTTTATCTATAAAAATTATTGTTTTTTTCTATGTGATATTTTTCACCTTGAATTCTCTTTTGTCACATATGTCTCCATTCTTTTTGTTACCATTTTCACAAAGTATCAATCACTTTTTTACTTTTTATTGTTTTTTTCTTTTGCATATGTGTCTCACAAGGAGAATATAACTGAATTTGATGGATTTGTTTACCTAACACAAAAATCTTGAATTCATCAGTTTTATCTTCTCTTTTGTCTTGCATGCTACTCAACTAACCTATTAAGTTTTTATTTCATCATTTATGTTTTTAATTATAAAGACTGACTATTCCTTTTGCAGGGATCCATTTTTGTTCACTTTTAAGAATGGGTTACTCTTTCAAATATTTATACAAGTATTATTTATACCTATCTTTATATTTCCTTCCATTTTCTACGCTAAATCTCTTTCATGAGGAGCTAGGGATTCTGTTAAGTTTATTGCTTCACTCTTATGCCTTAGTGCTCTGCAAAAGTTTGGTGATGTTTATACATCAGAAAGTGACTGTTCACTTAGCAAAATATTGTAATTTGAGTGTATTTCCATGGCATAAGTCAAAATCCCTCTTTCTTAGGCGGACAGTCCAGATTCTGACTGCAGGAGTCCTACCTCTGAGGAAAGTGCAGGGGATGAGAAAATGGCTTGTGGCAACCTGGCATGTAAAATGCAGTTTCTAGTCTCATATTCCTGTGTGAGCTATATGTTTCCTCATGGTACCACCCCCACTTTTGAGGTCAACAAGCCTAACTGGCAATCTCATACACTAGAACTACTACTTTCAACTCTATCCCCTCCTCTACACCTATTTCATTCTTCTCACTAACCAACTTTTTCTGCTACACACCAGACATAGCCAACAATGCCTGAATTTTCATTTATTCTACTGTAAACAGCAGACTAAACTAGAACCTCTTATTTCCAACGTCATAAAGATTTTTATGTTCCAATCTTGGGAAAGGTAGCTACCCATGCACCCATGTTTTGTAGCCAGGGAGTCAGGCTGTACTGATAGGATGGCTCTCAGAGTAACCATAGAGATGGAATAGTATAGGGAGAGAGCGGGAAGAGACTGTTACTAGAGAAACTCCTTAGAAACAGAGCAGGTGACAGTCAAAGGGAAAAACATACCAAGTACTTTGAGCAGGATAGACATTTAGTGATTCAATGGAAGAGGAAAAGGAGATTAAAATTAGCTAAATAACAAAAATGTTACATAAACTAGAAGGAACAATGCCAAATGGGCTTTTGCATGGCTCAACAGCTGTATAATGTGAACCTTAGAATGCATTACCATCTAACATGTATATGAATTTTGCAGCTCCAAAATCATCATATGATGCCTGCTTTCCATCTAGGCTATGTAGTATTTCTGTGTATATTTATATATATAGTTTATCCTCAACCTACTTCAAAAAGATTTTGTGTTAGCTTACGATGAAAGACAAGCATATAATCAGATTATTTAACAGTAGAAACAGAAAACAGCATAGATTCTAAGGGAAAATAAACTGAAGAGAAATATGGGTTATAGTTATGACTGAGCATTAAACATGGTTCTGGGCTTCTTGACACCCAAGGCAAAAGGTACTCAAAGTCTAAATAACAGAAGATGCTAGTTCATCAAGAGAAACAAAAAATTTTCCTGGGAAGGAATTTATCATATATTTACTCAAAAGATAATAAAACATATAAAAAGGCAACCTTGAAACAGATGCAGAAGCATTCTTTATATAAATACTTTCCTGTAAAAACCATAAGTTTAAAAATCAGAGTCTAACATTGAGGGCTTTTTTAGATAAGGCATCTCTTTAGAAGGCTACGATATGCAGTCTTGGCCTGTATATCCTCTTGGACTTCAATGTTATACCCACCTCCTGCACATAGTTAATTTCCACTCGTCTGTTTATATTTGCTGTGGGTGTTGTCTCCTTCTCAAAGCTTGCCTTAATTAACTTTTTGTCCCTCAGGCTGAGTTAGGCATGTTTCAACATACTACATAGAACCACTGTTTACCTCCATCGTAAGTATATGCCTTTATCGTTGTATCATAATTTTCCTGCTGCTAGAGTCATTGCTTGTTGAAAGCAAGGACTGTGCTTTATTCATTTTTATATTCCAAGTGCCTATGTCAGGGTAAAAGTTTTCAATATTTGTTAAATAAATGACCTATAAAAAGAATTAATGTTTATCTAGCTTGATACAATTTTATTGTTTAAATTTCCCATAGCCACAGACAGGGAGCCTATCTCTATGTTTATCTTTTTCTAATTCCAATGCTGTCAATCATGATTCTGATAGAACCTTAAGATCAGACTAAATTTTTGACTTGTTACTTTGAGAAAAGCTGTACGACTTGGATGTTAAACATGTTTCACAAGGACAGTGGGACGTGTCACCCTCTGGGGAATCATCAAACAGGGTCAACATTTTCCTCAAGAAGTAAATTTGTATTTGTCCATAACAGCTATCATTTATTGACTGCTTACAATAATCAGTTATTCCCTAGTTGATATCATTGAACCCCATGGTTTTAAAGGTCACCTGTATACTGATGACTCCCAAATTTATATCTCCAGGCCCAATCCACTCCCCATAAGCATCTTTTATTCATCAAGTTGCTCACACTAACCATCTTAAAGTCGTTCTTGACTCCTGTCTTTCTCTTATACACATACTTATTCTGTTACCAAGTACCAAGGAGTGTGATTGCTGGACTGTATGGTAAGAGTATGTTTAGTTTTGTAAGAAACTGCCACACCATCTTCCAAAGGGGCTGTACCATTTTGCATTACCGCCAGCAGTGAAAGAGAGTTCCTGTTGGTCTACTTCATCAGTATTTGGTGTTGTCAGTATTCTGGAATTCAACTATTCTGATAGGGGTTTAGTAATAGCTCACTGTTTTGTTTTGCATTTTCCTGAGGACATATAATGTGGAGCATCTTTCATATGTTTGTCACCTGTATATCTTTTTTTAAATTTTTTTATTGAAGTATAGTTGATTTACAATGTTGTGCCAATCTTCGCTGTAGAGCAAAGTGACTCAGTTACACACAAATATACATTCTTTTTTTATATTCTTTTTCATTATGGTTTATCACAGGATATTGTATATAGTTCCCTATGCTATATATTAGGACCTTGCTGTTTATCCATTCTAAATGTTATAATTTGCATCTACCAACCCCAAATTCCCAGTCCATCCCTCTCCCTCACCCCTTCCCCCTTGGCAACCACAAGTCTGTTCTCTATGTCTATGAATATGTTTCTGTTTTGTAGATAGGTTCATTTATGCCATATTTTAGGTTCCACATATAAGTGATATCATATGATATCTGTCTTTCTCTTTCTGACTTGCTTCACTTAGTATGATAATCTCCAGTTGCATCCATGTTGTTGCAAATGGCATTATTTCATTCTTTGTTATGGCTGAGTAGTATTCCATTGTATATATGTACCACATCTTCTTTATCCATTCATCTGTCAATGAACATTTAGGTTGTTTCCATGTTTTGTCTATTGTAAACAGTGCCACTATGAACATAGGGGTGCATGTATCTTTTTGAATTATAGTTTTGTTCAGGTATATTCCAGGAGTGGGATTGCTGGATCATATGGTAATTCTATTTTTAGTTTTCTGAGGAACATCCATACTGTTTTCGATAGTGGCTGTACCAACTTACATTCCCACAAACAGTGAAGGAGTGTTCCCTTTTCTCCACATCCTCTCCAGCATTTGTTATTTGTAGACTTTTAGTGATGGCCATTCTGACCAGTGTCACCTATATATCTTCTTGACGAGGTGTCTGCTCAGGTCTTTGGCCCATTTTTTTTAACTGGGTTGTTTTGTTTTTTTATGGTAGAGTTTGATTTCTTCGTATATTTTGGATAACAGTCCTTTATCAGATATTTCTCTTGCAAATATTTTCTCATTAATAAATATCTCTTCACTAAAAAAATGAGAATACTAAATTTATTAGTTAGGGCATTTTTTGGGGAAAAGGAAGGAAAAACAGAACACAAATAGTTTCCTTTTAAGCTGATACTGTGAAGTTTACACATATCACTTCTGTTCACATCTCACTGGCCATAACTTACATGGCAACATCTAACTGCAATGAAGACTAGGAAATGTAGTTTATGGTTAACTAGCTTAGGTGTCCAGTTAAAATTTGGTGACATGGGGAAGAACCCAATACTGAAAATAGGAAGAGAATGGATTTTAGAGGACAGTTATGAGAAAACACCACACCCCACAATGTGTAGAAATAAAGAAGCAATTTTCACAAATTAAAGAACAAAAAAATTCTGGGTTCTGTAAATTTCAGTCAGTTTTAATGAGGTATGGAAATATTGAAAGTTATCAGGAGAGACATTTTATGACAACACAATATTTCCCATATTTTTAACCCCAAAATTTCTTCAAGTATGGTTCACTCTAGGTAAAGTGAACAAGTGACAATTGTATGATGTCTTTAGATACATCTATATTTCATTTTAATAGTTATTCCTTTATTAATTGGCTACCTTATTTTTGTGGCAAGCTATTCCAGCTTTTCATCTACAGGAATAATGTAAAGTTTCTTTTAAAAATATATTTAACCCAAAGCAGGGAATCACATTTAAAGAAAAATATCAAGTAAATTATAATATAGATATGAGATTTACATGACAAAAATTACTAAGGTTGTATACAAATGACTTAATCTATACACCTTTAATAAACTTTAAAAATTTCATTCTTTGTTGATATTTCCAAATAAATTAAATACGGTTAAAAGCAAATAAATTACAGTTTTATAAAGTATTTTCATAATTTCAAACTGTTCATATACCTCCACATTCTGAGGTTCTAATGCACTCCCATAATGAGGTACAGCACCTCATTGAGAATCATTAAGTAGTGGAATAAACAGTGAAATTTTTTAGTGTTGAGCTCCTTGCCTGAAATTAACATTTACTGGTTCATGACACTCTTGAGCCTCAGCCCTGTCATCTATAAGATGGGATAGTAACACCTCGCCTAACCTCCCAGATTTAAGTAGGAAACTCTTCAGCCAAAATTAAGTATAAGTGGATCTGCAAATATAAGGGATCCATTCAGCAATAGCAATAATCCTAGACTCAGTAATTTTAGTCAAAGTTTCCAACTGTGAATTAGAGCGCTGTTAACTAGTGAAAAGCCAATCAACGAAGGGCAAGAAAGGAACCGCCATGGGAACCCATGGTCAAAGCCGTTGGAATCCAGTTCACAAAAAGACCTTTCTTCTACACTAGCACCAATGGAAAATTTCACTGACTTCAAGTACAAAATCAACCCAAACAATACAAAGACATACTATTGAGTATTATCCTAATAAATGTCTCTTTAGGAAAGTAGTTTGGGAGATAGTGTTTTCATTTCCTTTAAGATAGTTATGCTACTAGTGTGTACTTTGTAATACAGCATTTTATAAATTATTATTCTAAATAGTAACTAAATTTATTACGATACAAACACACATATACATACACAGAATCTTTTAGGTATTTTCTCCATTATAGAGAAGAGAAAATTAAGTCTCAGAATTCAAATGTCTTGTCTAGGATCATATATTTACAACAAGGCAACACTTGAAATGTCTACCACATTTATAGACACTCAATATATGTTTATTAGATAAATGAATGAATTAACAAATAAGTTAAACATTGAGAAAACTGAGAAATTTCAGCTCCTAAAATGAAGGTATCTTTTACTCTACCATATTGTTCTTCTATTTTCATTGAGTCACAATTCCATAAAATAGTAAAAATTAACAAAAAAATAGGAGCTTATATTATAAGGGCATTTGCCAATGGCCTAGGCTCTAGCTATGTCGAATTTATAGTTTCAAAATTATTTTATAGTTTCTGCTTTGTGCTCCAGAATGACTACTTTCACCATTCTAAGTTGTCCTCCAGTAGAACACTGCTTACTACAACTGCCAATATTCACATCCTATTTAACCCACAGACCCCTTATAGGATCAGAAACAGCATGTTCAAATTAAGCAACATGTATGATGTAAAGGCTGTTTTATGGATTACTTAAAAGTATTCATGGCTATAAATGTTTCTACCCTTTGATCTGGGACTTTTTATTCATAGTTCTCCACTCTTAAGATCTCCAAAGTTTTCTTCCAACAAGGAGGCCCGAATCTATAGTGATGAATAATGTGGGGGAGCTCTGTTTTTATTTCAGGCTCCTCCCTGCTATGGAGCTTTCAGATCATGTACACAGAACTCGGCAGCCAATGAGATTTACTTCTCTAAGCAGAGGTAATATGTGGAAATAGCTCAGCACCAGCTCTGTTTACTCTGTCTCAACTCACCTAGGGTCATACCATTTCAGAGCTTGTTGGTATGGCCACTTGGCAAGTTGAAATTGTCAGAATGACATGGAAGATTAGATGGAGATGGCAGTGAATTTATCCTAAATTTGAGTGACTTTTGGTGTTCTTCAAATTTTATTTCTAGATCTTACATGTGTAGATCCTTTTAGATACCTATTACCCTACTCAATTGACTCTCAAAGTAGTCAGAAGATTTTAATGCAAATATTCCTATTACTTGCCCTATGGTACCTAGTATGTGGTCTCTGCTCACCTCTAGGTGCCATGGAGATGTAAATGTACTTCAATGACTTTCTGGAAGCCCCTGATTTTGGAGCTGATTGAATGATCAAATTACTTTTCATATTAGGCAGTCCTATCAATAATCAACTCCACTACCACCTTTCCATTAAGACTACATCTGACTAAGAATTAGACATGTTTTTCTGAATGTCAAATACCTAGGGAAAACCACCCTTGATAGAAAACTCTATCATTAAAATAATGTCAAAAGAATGAAGTACCAAGAGAAAGAGGTAAAATGAAGTCCTGTGGCAAGGAGGTTGCTGCCTCATTTACTGCTCCCGGTAGCAGGAGTGCAGCTTTGACGGTGGACTGGGTTTCTTGAACACAGTTGGGTAAAAAAAGATGATCATGGGCAATTGGACAACAGCACCTTAGACAATTGCACTTAGTGCACCAACTATGAGACCTAAGAGTGCAGATACTTTGCCTTTTTTTTTTTAATCACAGACAAAAATAATCCATCACCAAGTCAACAGTCACCCCATTCCATTTGCATCGCAAAAATCTGAGATGCTTCAGCAATTTTTACCCTAACATGGAAAGTCAGCAATAGGGTTGGGAACTAAGAATGCCTCCTGCCATATCAGCAAACAAAGGATGTTGTGGTCATCAAGCCATCAACCACTGCAGCCACCTCCAACAGTGTCCCCTGAGGGGACGCAGGATGTGAAAGAACAGGATACTGGCACTAGATAGTTTAGGTGCATATCAAAGGAATGATTTCACTGAGCCCAAACTCTTGCATCTCCCCATACATAGAAAAGCACTACATCCACTAACTTCAGATGTCTGATTTTCTTTAATAAACAGTAATATTTTGATGTTCTGACTACCTGGTTTTTGTTGCAAAAACCCTTGTATACACTGGCTTCTCCCTTACCTCTTCGAAGCAGTCCCTCAGAGCGATCTGAGAGGCTGTCTTCCCGGCTTAAGTTCTCAGAAAATCCACCAAATAAAACATAATTCTCAACCTTTAGGTTGTGCATTTTTTTCAGTCGGCAGAGTGTTTGCAAACTGCCACATACTTTCTTGGGAGGAAGCAATAAGTAGTGATTAAAAACAGTGCTCTTGACTTCACTACTGAGATTTGATTCCCACTTTTACCTAATTATATGTGACTATTACTCTCAGTTGACTCCTGTTTGAAATGGGGCTGGTGAAAGTTTCCATCTCAGATGGTTGTTGTGAGGATTAAGTGGAATAAGGAATGTAAAATGCATAGTATACAGAAGGCACTCACTAAATGCTGGCTATTAGTTGAGGTTCTTGGAAATATTGGAGGCTGTCCTTGCCATCAGAAGTCTTGCTTTCATGTCATAGGAAAACACTGTAGTTTGTTTACCTACAGTGCTACAGCTAAAACCATGTTTCCTAGTCAAATCTCATTTATTTGACCTCATCATTCAAAAATGCACAAACTTTTCTTACATTTCTATTCCACTGAATGCATTATTCCCATTTTACTCCTTATCAATCATTCTCAAAATAATATCTTTAAATGAAATCAATCTCTGACAGTTCCAGGCTTTTTCTACATGGTACAAATGACTGGATGAAAGACTCATGTCACTATGGACAATGTTCCAACGTTTTCTGAATATTTGGTGCTCATATGAAACCCCTGCAGGTGATATTACCTCATCATCACACCTCGCCTTTAAATTGTTAAATACTCTGCTTGCAGATTCAACCTCACACAAGGATTTTATATTTGTATTTTTTTTTCTTGGAGCTGATCTTAATTTAATACATACTGCCATGAAGCAGCTTGCGCTAGATCCACAGAGGACAGTCCAAGCCTGACTGGCTGGCCTTGAAAGCACAACTCCTGTAAGTTAAACAGAGTTCATAGACCCTGCTGTGATCAGCTTCATTCCTCTTGCCCCAGACAGACAGAAAAATCTGCTCATTTTTCATGGTCCCTCCACACACACAAACATAGCCACACAGCCAGCGTTAAATCTCATTAATCGAATGGTAATTTGTTGCAAGCTATGTCTAATGCAATGCAAAAAATTGTTACTCGCCAGATGACCAGATCCACTCATTCTCTTTCTATTCAGAGTGCCTTAATATTCTGGTGCTTGGTATTTGAAGTTAATGAAGTTTTATTGTATGCGAGGCATCTACATAAAGGGTGGTCAATTTATATCAGAGCTCATTCTATGCAATGTGGTTTGCAATGAGGCTGTTTTCAATAAGTTGACTTTTATATTCCCAACCATATGTGTTCAGATGATCATGAGTATAGGATATTTGAGGAGAGCTGGAAATGTGTTTGACTTGTGAGGCCAAACTTCTAACACATCATGGTGGTCTACTCTCGAAAGCATATACATATATATATATATATATATATATATATATATATATATATATATGTACACACACACATACACACACACTCATATATATATATATATGAAATGCATGTATGAACTCAAATCTAGACCACATTTACTTTTTTAAGTGCAAAACAGAATTTGCCAAATATTAGGAATAACAGAAAAATTATAACACTAAACAGGAAACAGTGAAATATTGATATCAGACTTCACTATTCCTAAAGTCCACTGGGCATTTCCCAGCTAGGCCCCTCTTACAGCTCATCTCCCATATGCCTGAGTCCTCTGCCATGTGCAGAAGTCATTGTTTACTCCATCTCCAGAAACCTCTTCTTCCTTCTCGAGTCCTCAAATTCTTATAGCCAGGGCTTCCAGAGCTAATATTAATGTTCCCTTATTATTTGAAGCAATTTAACTTAGCATCTTCTCAAATTCCACCTTCAGAATTAAGCCTGAGATTTTCTGAGCATATTTCTAGAGTAAATTCTTTTGTACATGATGAAGCTTGCTTTTTTTTTCTTACCTGAATTAGGAATAAAAAGTTCTCTAGTAGTCATAGTCAAAAATTGTCCATATCAAGCATTTAGCACAGTGTTTTAATTTTCTATTGCTGTATGACCAGTTAACACAAACAAATAAAAACATCATACATTTACTATCTTGCAGTTTCAATAGGTCAGAAGGCTGGGCGCAGTGTCACTGGGTTCTCTGCTTAGTCTCACAAGGCTGAAATCAAGGTGTTGGCTAGGTTGAGTTTTCATTTGGGGCTCATGGTCTTCTTCCAAGCTCATTCAGGTTAGTAGCAGAATCCAGTTCCTTGTGGCTGTACATGTGAGATCCCCTTTTTCTTGCTGGCTGTCAGCTGAGGGAGTCACTCTGCTCCTAGAGGCTGCCTTCAGTTGCTAGTTATGTGATACTATCACAACAGGGCAACTTACTTCTTCAAGGCCAGCAAGAGAATCTTTTTCACTTGGAATCTTTCTGACCTATGTTAAGAGTTCACCTGATTGAGTCAGGCCCATCTAAGATAATCTCTTTCTTAATTAGCTTAAAGTCAACTGATTAGAGATCTTAATTACATCTGCAACTCCCTTTACCTTTGCCACACAGTGTAGCACAAGAATGATATCCCATCTTATTCATAGGTCCTGCCAACAATCAAGGAAAGAGGATAGTACAGCAGAAGGTGGAATCTTTGAGGTCATCTCAGAATTCTTTCTACCACACATGGCATTCATGACAAGGTAACCTTCAGAAAGACATAGTTTATTTTTGCTATACCTATAAACGTACTTTAAGGTGCAAGCACAAAATGTTCCTTGTAATTGCAAAAATGCACTGTGCTCTCCTTTTCATTCTTCCTTTCAACATGCTGTTTTTTCTTTCTAAAACAACCTTTTTCCCAAGACCCTACTCCCTACTTAGTGGACTATTACATATGTCTCAAGATCTAAGTCACTCAGCTTAGAAAACATTAATAAAATCTACTATGGGTCAAGCTCTGGCGACACAAACTCCCTCACAGAGTCACATGCTAGCAGGAGCTACAGAGAGAAATGGAGAGAGGCTTATAGGACTTCTGGTCTAAAGGTAGCAGGATAAAGACATTTCTAAACATTATATCCTTCCACCCATCAATGCAAAATAAAGAGAACAAGAAAGAAAAACACAAGCTATTTCTTTGATGAACTATTAATGGATAAGGTGATGGAGATATGGCAAACAACTTGGAAGATCAGAAAAAGGTCAAATATAAGGGCCTAGGTGGGGATACAGATGAGACGTCAACTGCTTGCCTACATAATCCTGGAGAAATTCTGAGATGTAAGGCACCAGATATATATAACAGAAAAAAACAAGTTTGAAAATCTGCAAAAATAGAAATTATATACCAAAATTCTCCAACCTCACCCCAAGGAGTTGAGTCCAACTGGAAGGATATGGGGGTTATAATATGTGGAATAATTGAACCAGATAGACCCTAAACTTGGGAACACAAGACAGAGAGGAGAGTAAAGGTGAGGACCTAGATTTTTAAAAGGAAAATAATGAAAGACTACATATTGAACAGTGAGACAACCAGCTCCCACCTAGGTATCAAACTTATCATCACTCAACCCCCATAGCTCACTGGCAAAAGACTGGAGGAAGTGTCTTTAGAAAAGTTGAACCATTCCTTAGGGAAGGCCTAGTGATACTGATGTTTGCTGGAGGAGATGGGGGCAGTTCCAAAGAGAAATAGCCAAATTCACCACTGATACCCCTACCATTCAATCAGCCTAATTGTCACTCACATTTTAATGCCTCACTCTTGTAAGAACAGACAGCTATTCTTATACCACAATACAGTGGTATTTCCAACACTTCGAACTATTCATAGTATATAGAGAACATGTAATAGCTATTTGTTGAATGGATGAATGAATGAACAAACGAATGGATTTCGTAACACTGTAAAATTATATTATAAAATAAAATTTACTTTAAAAAACGAATGAATAGCCAAGGATTACCAAACTGTTGAGAAAAGCCTTTGACATGAGAAAGGCTGAAAATGAAATGTTAAAAGGAAGTTGAGGAAAACAAAGACAATGCTAGGGCAAAACATCTAAAAATGAGATAAGAAAAAGTGGATCCAAAAGTAAGAATATTATATCAAAAAATTAATAATCAGAGAATAAGAATTAGCCTGGAAAACTAAAAAAAAAATGATCAAAACTTAAATTCAGCAAAAAGGACAGAAGACAATGACAAGTAAATATTCCAGAGAGTAGAATAAAATGATGAAAATATCAAAAATAGGAAAGAAAGGACAATTCAAGGATCAATCCAGAAAATCCAATATCCAACTAACAAGACTCCAAAAATGAAATATCAAATAAATTATGCAAGTACATTTCCCAAAATATAGAGTCCACCAAATTTTTAGGAAAAAAGGAATCCATACTAAAGTATATCATCTTGAAACTTCAGAACATCAGAAATTTAGAAAAAAATTTTAAACAGAAAGGTCACATACAAAGGTATCAGAATGGCATAAACTTCTCAAAGAAATATTGCCTAGAAGACATTTTTCTTTGAACTTTAATATTCTAAAGCCAATGTGATTTTGAGAATTCTAAAATCAAAGTATCGTTCAATGGTGAAATCTGAATAAAGACCTTTTTAGATATGCTCCAAAAAATTGCCTCCCACAGAACTTTTCTCAGGAAGTTATTCAAAAAGTTGATTAATAATACAAGGCAGATAAAAAGCAATGAAATTGAGTTATTTGTAGTGAGGTGGATGGACCTAGAGTCTGTCAATACAGAGTGAAGTAAGTCAGAAAGAGAAAAACAAATACCGTATGCTAACACATATATATGGAATCTAAAAAAAAAAAAAAAATGGTTCTGATGAACCTAGGGGCAGGACAGGAATAAAGACACAGACGTAGAGAATGGACTTAAGGACACCGGGAGGGGGAAGGGTAAGTTGGGACGAAGTGAGAGAACAGCATGGACATATATACACTACCAAATGTAAAATAGATAGCTAGTGGGAAGCAGCTGCATAGCACAGGGAGATCAACTTGGTGCTTTGTGACCACCTAGAGGGATGGGATAGGGAGGGTGGGGGGGAGACGCAAGCGGGAAGAGATATGGGGATATACGTACACATATAGCTGATTCACTTTGTTATACAGCAGAAACTAACACAACATTGTAAAGCAATTATACTCTAATAAAGATGTTAAAAATAATAATAATAATAATACAAAGCAGTAAAATCAAGAAAGAGACCTACACGGGATGCCTGATTTCCAACATGGAATCCCACCACATTTCCTCAAAACAAAATGCTTATTTTTTCTGCCGAAGTAGTATGACAGTAAGGCATGTGACTACTGGACCTACTTTATACCTCCTTACTCAAAAGCGGTTGCCTAACAGAACAATGGAATGGCCTACTAAACTCAACCAAGACGTGGGCTCAGGTGCAGCATCATCCAGGATGCGGGATGTACACTAAACCAAAGGCAGATATAGCCTACTGTTTCTTAGTCATTAGAATACGTGAGTCTGGAAGTCCAAGAGTGGAAGTAGGATTGGCCTCTCTCCCTATCAGCCTCAGTCACCCACCTGCAGAATTTTTGCTTCCCAGCCCCACGAACTTGGACTCCACTGGGTTAGAGGTCCTAACTCTTGGATCAAAGATGTAGGACTGGAAAACCTTACGGCTGAGACTATCACCTGGTCACTTAGGAGTAGGAATAAAGTAGCTTGTTCCTCTAACCTCCTCTGTTAAGTCTTACGGAGATTATAGCCAGCTGCTACCTTGAAGTCCTGTGACAGACTGAACTTAATGAATGTACAAGGGGTGGCCTGTATTGTACGCCTCTTGTGTGCCCAGCCTTTGATTCCAGTCAATGCTGAAGTAACTAGTTTTGAACAATGCAACATGTACATACATGTACCTTGACCACACCTTACCTCAGCTGCACCACATATTTCAATTTCCTTCCCAGAGCTTGTCTGATACTCTGGTGTGAGGAATCTACCCAGCACTCATATACATATATTGAGGAAATGTGAGGAGATTAACAACCCATGAGGCAAATCCTGACCACTGAAGATCACTGAGGAATCAGTGGATACATTTTTCCTTCTCTATCCCTTCTGCAGACAATTCTGGGGCATCACGTACATGGCTCCTCAACAGGTTTGTGCAGGACTGACTGCCATTCTCCACATTGTGCAGCAGTCACAGGTAACAAATGGCCCAGCCTAGAGCAGAAGGACTGAGGACTGCAAGATGGATAATCGAGAGGAAAGTGGAGGACTTAGATGACAGACAGGAAAGAAAGAAGGAAGGAAGGAAAGAAGGAATGAAGGGAGGGAGGAAGAAAGGAGAGAGGGAAGGAAGGAACGGATGGACGGAAGGAGGGAGGGAGGAAGGGAGGGAGGGAAGAAAACAGAGGCAATCCCAGAAAAACAGACTTGTTCAGGAATGTAAATATATTCATATACAATACATAATTTAGCAGTGTTTGATTTTTACTCAATCATAATAATGAAAACTAAATATGGATTTAAGAAAAATTATAAAATAAGTATCATGATAGAATAGAGAGGGGCAGTGGGGTGTAAGAGTGAAAATCTTTATCCAACATTATTAGAAGTCTCTAGGTGACATCTAAATTAATAAATCAAGTATGAAGAAAATGACTCTTTAGAGATATGGAGGGGTACAGGTTTTTTAAGCCTTTCAGCTTGTTAATTTTTTAAGTTGTGGTAAAACACATGTAGCATAAAATCTACTATCTTAACCATTTCTAAGTGTACAGCTCAGTAGTGTTAAGAATATTCACATTGTTGGGTCACCAATCCACAGAACTTTATCTTGCATAACTAAAATTAAAACTCTATACCTATTAAACAACAACTCCTCATTTCCCCTTTCTCCCAGCCCCTGGCAACCATCATTCTACTTTGTATTTCTATGAATTTGACTATTCCAGGTACCTCATGTAAGTGGAATCATACAGTATTTGTCTTTTTGCGACTAGCTTATTTCACCTACCATAATATCCTCAGGTTCATTCACACTGTAGCATATTGCAAATTTTCCTTGTTTTCTAAGGCTGAATACTATTCCATTGTATGTTTATATAGCAACATTTCAATGTGCATATTCTGAGACACATCAAGTCAATTTCTAAAAATTATCTTAAGACAGACAAGTTAAACAAAATGAACATGAGGGCTTCCCTGGTGGCGCAGTGGTTGAGAGTCCGCCTGCCGATGCAGGGGACACGGGTTCGTGCCCCGGTCCGGGAAGATCCCACACGCCGCCGCAGCGCGGCTAGGCCCGTGAGCCATGGCCGCTGAGCCTGAGCGTCCGGAGCCTGTGCTCCGCAGCGGAGAGGCCACAACAGTGAGAGGCCCGCGTACCGCAAAAAAAAAATAAAAGGTTCGGGCCAGATATTCAGGATTTCAATATGGCTTTTTTTTTTTTTAACCCAATAGCTATGTGGGTCTCAGTTTCCCCATCTGTAAAATGAGTGTAATCATACTTCTTATCTCAAAAGGTACCACAAAGGAAAAAAAAAAATGAACATGAGATGTTCATTATAGCATTGTTTAAAATATAGAAAAATTAGTAAACTAGAGTACATTAATAGAGCACTAGTTATATAAATTACAGTACAGTTTATAGTTCATTCAATGAAATATGCAGCTATCACAAATATTTATATGCTCCTATATTTATTGACATTTATGATATACTAAGATTTTCCTGGTATATTATGGTTTATTCTCAACATATTAACAGAAATAGTTTCAAATTGTATGCAGAGATTAAATTTGTATAATACAGCACAACAGACAAGATGTTAACCATGGTAAGAATAATAGTTGATAGTATTAAACTATTTTTTGATAAGTCTATTACTTTTATTACAATAAAGAATTATTTTTATTTTGAAGGGGTCATTTTTTCCCTACCTCTGCTGTTTACCCAAGTGAAATAAATAAACACTTTATCTTTATGGTAAATTGTCTTTTCCACTCCTGCTCTTACCCTTTCTCTGGCTGCCGGTTGCATTCATTGCTCAGTAATACTATGACTCAATTTTGTCAGAATTAGTCTTCATCACAAAGTCAGGACTATCCTGAGTTGAGGCCATAGTGACCCTAAAATAGACATCTCTCTATATAAAATCCTTTTCCTTAACTAGTTTGTGGAAGAAAAAGAAGGTAGAGGGAAAGAAGAGAAAATTAAAATGAAAAAATATGAAGCCATTTGTATAAAAACTGATGATATACCCTCTCATTTCATTAATCAAAATGGCCAGTAGTGTGAGAGAACAAGGTCAGTGCATGCATGTGTCCCCATGTATTATGTATTTGTATCTTAAAGAAAAGCACGTTTAGAAAATAAGACAATTTTCGAGAAATGGGACCACCCTAACAGTCACCAGTTTGGGGCTCACTTGTAGAAAGTCCTTGCTTTAGGAACATAGACAAGATTAATACATAACAACTAGCTTAAGTGGTCCATTGAGATAGACAAAAGAAAGGTGAATATTTGTCCATACACTAAACGGAGAGAGAACAAATAGTGAAAGGGGAGCGTGTGAGCTAATTCTAAATGCTTTCATTGGTGTGTTCTAGAAATCCATTTTCAGCTTTCTTCTTTCTCCATCTACACATTCTCCCTTGAGTATTTTGCATATCCTTATTGCTTCAATTCTTAAGTAAAAAACAGGCTTATACACAATTACCAATAACAAAATGAACCTGCTTCCATACATGTAGTAAGAATAAAGGAGTTCAAAGGAGAAAGAGGCTATGTCCAATGGTGGAATCCAAGAAGGGGCATTGTTGCTGAGTACTGGGAAATAGGAAGGATTTCCTAGACTTGGTAAGAAAGAAGGAGGGTATTATATTAAATGCAGAAAGGGCAGAGCATATGGAAAGATAAGGAGAAGAAAATATTGAAAAAGTTAAAAGAAACTCAACAAATTAGTTTAAAGTAAAAAATATGTGTTACGAAATATCAGGGGATGACATCAGAAAAATAAATTAGGGCTGGATTTATGTGAGTCTTGAATGCCAAATTAAGAATATGAGACAATAAAAACACAAACCATTATAATCATAATATCATATTGATATTTTTCCACCTGTTCTCTTGCATTTCTGCTTGATTTAATCATACAATTGTTTCTGATACTGTTCTTGCGTAAGAAGGTGGTTATTATATTTTTTAAAACTGAACAAATTAAAACCCATCATTAATTCAACAAGAAAAGTGCTGTCAGTTTTAATCTCCTTAATTGCACAGGTGAAAGGCATTACTAGAAGATTTGGCAACATTTGGAAAAACAACAATTCAGAGTTAGAGAAATAAGTGCAAACCATACACAATTCTCAGGGAAATTTCCCAAATCTTTCCAATAAGAATGGACATGGCCCATTCTTCATCCAGGCATGTTGACTATTAACGTCACAATCCATTTGCAATGGGGCTAAACTTTCAGGGCTAGAACAGATTGCTAGTGAAGGCTTAATGACCAGAGGTCTCAAAAAATTTGGCAACAAAATGCTGAGTACTCTTACTGAGTCTGGAAAAGAAAAGCTTTAATTAGTGGTCATCGAAGCACAAAGCAAAGGGTCAGCACACCTACTTAGCAAATGTCTCTTTGAAGTAAAACTGTTTACTGGGCTGCTGATTCCCCACACATCCCTGCAAACAGGTGGCCATGCTTCCCATGCTGATTTGCACTGCTCTTTCTCCTCTGTGTGTGAGTGAATGGTCTGCCAAGTGGAAGGAGACCTGCCAAGATACTAAACTTGAACATGGACACACTCCTCAAAACTTATGTGACTTAAAAGTACCCACTACAACAGTATGCTGATCCTAAACTAACTTGACTCTGTGTTGAAACTGTCTTACATTCTACTTTTAAATTGTTACCATTCTTTCGAGGTTCAAAGAATTTTATTTCACTTAACCTGTCTTCTGGCCCAAGAAGATTTGTCTGTTCTCCCTCAGATAAATTATTCCTTGCCAGTGAGGCAACTCTGTAGGATTACTGAAATGGGTGTAGGAGCAAAAGTTTTCATATTTTTAGAAGGAATGGATCGGCTACACACTAGGCTAGTAGGGTTGGGTTGGGTAATTCTCCTTGTTCCGAACCTTCTTCTCCATTAGCTTGAAATTCCATCCTTAGAAATTAATTTACTTGAGTCTTAAAGTTTTCCATTCTTTAGGATACCCCTACTGAAATGCAAATATCCCCCGAGAGCACTCAGCTGGCCCCTCCAGGGGAATGGAATACAGGCTGCATAACTGGTTTGGAGCAGGGACATAACAGCAGAAAAGAAAGAGATATTAAAAGGAACAGTAGAACGACAAAGGTACAATTTTCCTCCTCATCATTTTGTGTGAAAATGGGAGGAACATACCATTGTTTCTAATTTCATCTTCTCTCCCTCAATAATTCAGACTCCTAATCATTCCTTGTTTTCTAATAACCCAGCCTCACCTGAAGAGAACCCTATTCAAAGCAACAAGAACACCATAACTGTGGGAAGAAAATCACGACAAAGCACATTTAGGTTAGAGTCAAACCACTGGAAATTTGCATGTAACTCTCTTGGAGTTAAGCTGGGGCTGGGAGTACTGAGAGGCAAGAGATGCCATGTGTGATCACTATGTGCATGAGTTTTTCTGGAAACATAGGTTTTCATTTTTCTGGAATAAATGCCTAGGAGTTCAATTGCTGAGTCCTATGGTAAGTATAGGTTTAGATTTTATGAAATGGCTTTACTATTTTCCAGAACGCTTGTAGCATTTTACAGTCTCGCTAGCAACATATAAGAAATCCAGGTTCTCTGCATCCTAGGCAAAATTTGGTATTGTCACTGTTTTTTTTTTCCTCTGTTCTAACAGGTACGTAATGATATCTCATCATCATGGTGTTAACTCACATTTCCCTAATGGCTAGTGATGATGAATATCTTTTCAACTACTTATTCACCATCTCTATATCCACTTTGGTGAAAAAGCTCTTCATATCTTTTGTTCATTTTCTACTGAGATTGTGTTGGGGATGTTTTAATGTTGAGTTTAAAGTTTTTTATATATCCTAACGATAAATCCTTTCCTGGCCATGTGGTTTGCAAATATTTTCTCTAGATCTATGGTTTATCTTTTTATCCTCTTAATAAGGTCTTTCTCAGAGCAAAAAATGTTTCAATTTTGATGAAGCCAGTTTATTGATTATTTTCCTTTTATGGATCATGCTTTATATGTTTATGTCTAAAAACTCTTCACCAAACCTTAGATCCCAACGATTTTTCCTGTTATCTTCTAAAAGTTTTATAATTTACATTTTACATTTAAATTTCATCCATTTTAAGTAAACTTTTGTATCAGGTGTGAGGTATAGGTTGAGGTTCATTTTTTTCCCTATGGACATCCATTTACTCCAGCGAAACCATCTGGGCCTTGAAATTTCTATCCTAGGAGGTTTTTAATTATGAATTCAATTTCCTTAATAGTTATAGTGCTATTTAAATCATCTATTTCATATTTAATTATTTGTGACAGTTTTTCATCTTGTTAGGTTATCCCTTTCTTGGTCTTTTGGCTAAAGAGAACAGGTTTCTATTAGAGTTGGGTTGTGTGTGTGTGTGTCTGTGTCCACTGGCATTTCTAGGTTGCTGGCTTCTCTGGTATCCAGAATCTGTACGAAGCAAAAAGAAAACCCAGGAAACACACCACCATGTTGTTCCTTGGATTCTGAGGTACCAAGCTAGTCAGACTTCTCTTCAACTTTCAGCCTTCTTGTGTACAGTTTATATATAATGCACAGGGTTTTCAGTTGTACTTAGTGGGAGAGATAGGGAAAAGTATGTGTATTCCATCCTCACAAAATTAGAAGTCTAATTGTTATCTTTAAATGTATGAATAAATATTTTTAAGTTTCTCTGTTTTAATTTCTAATATGGTAAACATCAATAGGTATAAACCACATAAATAAAAGTTTTTTGAGGTTGTCAAAAAATTTTGAAGTGTAAAGAGATCCTGATGCCAAAAAACTAAGGAAACACTATCATAAATCATTTTTTAAAGATTACTGCTGAAAAATGTCCAGTGTTTTAACCACAAATAACACACTGGAGTGCATTAAGGGAGTGGTCTCCATGGAGATGTGGAAGAAGAAGCCAAATCTAGCATTTATTTTCCCAGTACTGAGAACAACCTGTGATACACAGGGTGACCACATGTCCAGCTATGTCCAGAAAAGTTTAGGTTTCCACCTGTTTTCCAGGCATAATTATTAATAATAAGCCCTTTCATTCTCAGAAGTATCCTGCTTTGTGTGATAAATTATATTGTCACCCAGTTTATACAGAACCATCAAGACTGTGCCACCATCCCTTCTTACTCTTTACTCTGTCTCAGAAAAACCCCTTAAACCTCATACTTTCAAATATCTTAGGATACAAAATACAAATATAGTATTTAATTTTAAACCACATGTTGATGCCAGGCAAGCTGAGTCTGGAAATGTCCATTTGTCTCATGGTGGCTGCCAAAACAGGACCAGTAATCACCCTCCCTGAGTCTCTCTCTAAGCCTTGACTGTGTGATGAGTATGTCTTCTACAAGGTTTCCACCTTGCCTTAAGATTCGAGCTAAGCATGTCCCCTTAGGCTTATCATCTAGGACCAGCCAGGAGAAAATCTTGAAGATCTTCTCAGATCCCTGGCAACGCTTTAGCCATATTTTCTCACTCCGACTGCTAGCTCATCCTCTCCATCATGGGAATCAAGAAAGAAAAAAGAAAAAATGGTACAGATGAACTAGTCTGCAAGGGAGAAATAGAGATACAGATGTAGACAACAAATGTATTGACACCAAGGGGGAAAAGGGGGAAGGGGTGAACTGGGAGATTGGGATTGACATATATATACTAATATGTATAAAATAGATAACTAATGAGAACCTGCTGTATAGCACAGGGAACTCCACTTTGCTGTACAGTAGAAACTAATACAACACTGTAAAACAACTATACCCCAATAAAAAATAAAATAAATAAGTAAAATAAAAATAAATAAAAGCTTAGTTTTTAACACTAAAAAACAAAACAAAAAGCTCAGCTATGATGGAAATACTAGAAAATGTTCCAACATTTGGATGGCTAATACTAGTGAAAAAGCAATTCATTCTTTATCCATTGACATTTACTGGGAACCTACCATACACTCTTCTCTTGAATTATATAATCACAGAGACTGGCATACAAAACAAACTGAAAAATACTCATTTCCTTCAAAATATTCTTTTCAAACACAATTTTTGGAAGAAGAAACCAAACATAATTTTCCATCTTAACATATCCTGGAAATATCTTCTATACACTAATTTTACCATGAACAAACTATATTTTAAAAGCACAAAACAAACAAAAATCTCATACATAACATTAAGAATTTTGGGGGGAATCATTTTGAAAAGTTACGTGAGAGAAAAACATTTTCCCATGGAAAATACGAATTTGAAAATTATCTCATTACTGCATAGATTCTTATCAGACACCCAGAGCCTGAGTTATCAAATCAATTCCTAGAATTCTCAGACATAAGATTTTCTTCTCAGTCAGCAAATTTCAACTCTAAAGAGGAAATGAAAGTCTGACTTTCAGAATTTAAGGAAAGAACAATGTCACCAAGTTTATGTGGAAGAGAAATCTCCCATTTCAGAGACCTAAACTTGGGGCAAGCCCTGAAGAACAAGTTAATTTAAAATGGCTCTAAGTCTCCACCTCATAACATATGCAGAATATGCCACTGCCAGGCAGTGCTCTGCTACACAACAGGCCTGAGAGACACAGAGGAGGAGGAAAATATACTATTACCAACAGAATATTAGCCATAAGAGAAGAGCAGGGTCTGAGTGGCAAAATTAATCATACTACCAACAAATACCACCAATATTAGAAATGTATTTGCCAGTTTAGGCAAAATAGTACCATAGGGAAATTTTTTTCCCTGATATGTGGTTAACTTGTTTCCTCTTTATGAACCACCTTTTTCCTCCTCTGGACTCCCATAATTTAGTTTATCCCCAGGGAACTTGCTTACAGTTTTCAATCAATTCCTAGAAATTACTGACAGTAATATGTGGCAAATAAGCCAAAACTCCTTCCTCTAGAGCCCAAATTTGACATCTTGTTCATAGAGCTCAGGCTTCACCCCAGAATCCTTCACAACACAGTACACAAGATACTCTCGATCAGTTGTCCTGGGTTGACACAAGAACCCTATTTTCCATCTTTTCCCTAAGGCATGAGTTTAACCACATAAAATATTTATACTTCTAGCCTATCCCTTCTTAACATAATCGTTAAATATTCTTCATTAAAGTCTATCAGTACTTCAAAGCTTACCACCTTCACAGAGCCTTCCCAGTATCCAATCAGAGAAATCCAGTTTCCTGGATTTATTAAACCAAAGCCAAATTTTGCAAAAATTTGCCTTTCAATGTCATATTCAGACATGTACATCCTAATCAGCCAAATAAAGAGAGCAGCATGTGACCTGGTGGATGAGTACACATAAATGTACAAAAAAAATGAGTATATAACACACACTTTTAAAAATAAATGAAGCATTCTATACAAGTACAGTGAAACACTTGAATCGTTTAACTCCTTACTTGTACAGTTCCAGAGCAGAAGAAAATGGTAGACTACCGAAGTAACATACACAAAAATAGTAAAGATGACAAAAGCTAAAGAAAATGAAGCAAAGATAGCACTTTTAATATGAATCAAAGCATAAAATACAAAAATATTAAGAAAATATACAGAGCCTATAATAAAGATATCTCTAAAATTTTATTGAGGTCATAAAAGAACAAAAGAATTAAAAACACTTCTTATTATTTCAAGACATTCCATGTTTCTTGATAAGAAAACTGCTATGAAGAAGTCACCTCTTCTAAAATTAGTTTGTGGTCTAAACCTAATTCTGGGCAAACAAACAATGAAATTTTTTAGAGGGGACATGTAGCTTGTTGAAATAATTTTAAAATTAAGCTAGAATAATAAATTGATGTGATTAAGAAAAATTTGAAAAAGAAGACTAATTAATATAATGTTTAATATTACAGATAGTTTACTTCTATTACTGAAAACATTGAAGTAACAATAGTAATAGTGTATAACAATAGTAACAATAGTTATTGAGGAACTATTATTTGACAGGTTTTGGAATAAACATTTTATTTAATTTCCACACAATCCTCTGTTGAAGACAATATTATGGCCGTTTTACCAATGGATAGGTTAAGTGATTGACCAAAGCTTACATGTAGAGGTAGAGCAACCTGTTAGGTAGGTGCACAGGCTCTGGAGTCAAGGAGATCTGTATCCCAATCGTAAATGTATCCCTTGCCAGCTCTGGGACTTTGAGCTTGTGATTTAACTTTCTGAAGCATCAATTCCTAATCTGCAATTTGAGGATAATAATAGCCATATGACTAATATATACTACCAAGTGTAAAATAGATAGTGGGAAGCAGCCGCATAGCACAGGGAAATCAGCTCGGTGCTTTGTGACCGCCTAGAGGGCTGGGATAGGGAGGGTGGGAGGCAGACGCAAGAGGGAGGAGATATGGGGATATATGTTATATATAGCTGATTCATTTTGTTATAAAGCAGAAACTAACACACCATTGTAAAACAATTATACTCCAATAAAGATGTTTTAAATAATAATAATAATAAATAAAAACATTTTTAAAAGAGCAATACATGAATGAAACAATACACATATGCTTAACAGAGTCCCTGTCACATAGTTGATGCTCATTAAATAAATTCAAGGTTAAAAATGCTGGGAAAAAAAAACATGGTGGGACAGGTATTGAAAAGCGATAATAACAGCTAACATACAATGAGCATTTATGACATCCTGGGTACTGTATGTATGAAGTCATGTTAATTATCCTAACAATATTGGAGGCATTCACTATTATTACCTCCATTTTAGAGATTATGAAACAGAGGCACAGAGAGATTAAATAATTTGCCAGGAGAATACAGCTGAACTGAGGCTCAAGTGATGCTCTTATAGCCACTGTGATCTACAGCACTTCCTCACACACAATCACAGTGTTATGAGACATAGAGATGACGGAGTAGAAAAGCCTAAATGCAGGCTGTGATTAAGATACTATCAAATAGCCTAGGCTTGAGTAGATGAGGATTTAAACAAGAACAGAAACAAAGGAGTTAAAAGGGAGGGAATTAATAAGGCACCTTTATTTAGGAAAGAAATAACAAGATTTAAAAAGCAACCAGATGTAGATGAAACAAGAGTTTAATTTCCAACTTCGAGAAATGGGAAAAAAATGATGTTCTTGGTCAAGATATGGAAAGCAGGAAGAAAAAACAGCCTTAAAAGAAACTACCCAGATTGATCAAACTGGATACTCTACAAAAAGTCAAGAGCAATATTTTATTTAACATTTACTATGGGTCACGGACAATTTAACAGCAATAAAATCCTCTCAATTAACACTTGATAAATAAAGGGAACTTTCACACAAAGACGACACAGTAAATACAAACAATGAAATAATGTATCATGGGGATTTCCTGGTTTAGCTTATTGAAGCCAAAGTCTTATTTTGCCATAACTTGATGCAGACAAGTTTTGCAAGTCTTTGGGAAACTCAGGGGAAACCCAAATATAATTGCTTAAAATTTTGAAGCTCCAATTAACATTCAGAACAAATAACATTCAGAGTTTTGTCAAATTTAGGCTATTTAAGAGACTTTAAAGTTCTCAAAAATCTGGAGTTCTTTTATTGATTAAGACACCCTATAAAATGTCTGGGAATGTTATGGGATAACAACATTCCCAGGTATATTATATTAACTATAAAATCTCCTATATAGACATCATTATCAAAGTCATTCTTAAAAGCCCAAATCACCTTTTTCTCAATCATTCTCACCTCTTCTCCTACTCCTATGTGGATACATGGGTACACACTGACTTAGTCTTCAAAAGACAGGGGAAGAAGTTATCTAAAATATGTCGTTGCCAGGTACTGATTTATTCTGTGAAAGAAAAGGATTTCCCCTTCCTCTTCACAGAATCTCCCCTCAAACTTAGAACAGTCATTGGCCTGAAAGTCCCAACTCTAACTTCTCCAAGAAGAAGACGGCATGATTTATAAAGGCTCCAGGGCTCCAGGCAGAAGAGCAACTGCCAGCTGTTGCTTAAAGTAATCACATCACAACAGAACACAAAGGAAACTCTCATAAGCTTTATTCCCATCACTACCACCATCATTAACAAGTCAGTGTTTCACAGAGCCCTCAGACTATCTTGAGGAGTCTTTAATTCTTTTTTCCTGCAAAATTGTCTTTAAAAGACAATGGAGACAAAACTAGAAAAATTTCATGATACGGGAACAAATGACCTATTGTACTCAACTTCTGAGCCCTGGTTTATCTGACCAAGTCACGTAAACTCTTTGAGCTTCAATTATCTTATCTATAAAATAGAGGGCTAGGTAAAAAGGCTCTAAAATCTAAGCACAGTGGTAATGTTGGGATTAGACTGCTATTCCATCTCAACATCTCAATATGGACTAAAACTTTTTAGGTGGGAGAAGGAGAACCCAGGAAGAAAGCCCTCACTGGACTTGCTAAAGTTGATGTTGGGCCTCATGACCTTCTCTCTTGGAATGACCCTACCTTCAGTTGAAATTATAATAAAACACTACAACTCACCACTACTGTTGTCACTGCTGCTGTTTTTCTGGAATGCTTTAGCATTCTGAGCTCTTCTCTTTAATTCCTTTCCCCTCCCCTCCCCTCCCCTCCTCTCCCCCTCTTCTCTCTTTCTTTAAATATTTCTTGAGCATCATATGTGCAATCACAAATGTTAGCCACTAGGGACAGAGTAGTACATAAAATGGACACAGAACTGGCTCACATGGAACCAAGCATCTAAGACTAGTTGTTTCCTCCAACCACAGCATAAGGTCATCACACCATAACGAAGCCAATGTTTAAGGATGCAAATTTAAGAGAAATTCTCACCAAAAATCAGAGTCTCACATGCATAGATGCAGGAAGAGATTTTAAACTTTTCTTATTCTAATCTCATATAAAAACATTGGAGTGGACTTCCCTGGCAGTCCAGCGGTAAGACTCCACACTTCCACTGCAAGGGGTGTAGGTTCGATCCCTGGTTGGGGAACTAAGAACCCACATGCTGCGCAGCCAAAAATATTAAAAACAAAAACAAACAAACAAACAAAAAATTGGAGTATCTGATAGATGTTACTCAGCCTCTCTTTGAGTACTTCCAGTGTTATGGCACTCACTTCCCCACAGAAAAATCCACCCCACATCTTCAGCACCATATAATATATGACACATGACATCCCTTTTCTCCAAGGAATACAGGAAAATCTCTTTTTAAATGGCTAGTATGCCTCTGGCAGAATATTTTGTAATGCCTCCCCAAGTGATTATTTTCAGAGGTCATTTAACAATCTTGATTATTAAGAACATGTAGTTTGAGATGATTAACATCTTGTACTGACACAAGAAATATTTCAAGTCTAACAAATATCTTAAGAAAGGACTTCCTTTGTGGTTCTGCAGCAGTTCAGGTTTGAAGTTGGTTGTCTGATGAGAGATAAGGCAGACAGATTTTAATGTTTTGTTTTAGTTGTTTTGATTGAAAAAGAGTATATTTAAAATATGTAAATATGATGGGTCTCTAGCAAAAAAAAATGGAAAATGAATATACTTATCTACTCTTGTTCTCTTCCATAACCCCAATAAAATGCCAGTAAAGGGTTTTTTTTAAATGCATAAATCCACAAGGACGAGGAGAAATAACAGAGGAGAAAATGATAATAAAATATTAGAAGATGGAAAGTAGATATATTAGCAGTAAATGCCTTAGTGAATTCAAGAAAACTAAACATTAATAGACAACTGGGGAAAGCTCCACTTGACTTGCCCAGAATTCCCTAAAGGCTAGGAACTACTAACAGTTCCCAAAGGGAGAAGAAAGGGGGTGGCATAATAAAGACGGTTGATAGAAAGTCAATTTGAGGAAAGATATCCAGATCTTGTCCCTAATTTCACAAATCTGGGGACTAGCCAAACTTTGGAGGTTTATTTTCAAGAAGGGATAAAGAGTCTTTATGTGAAGAACATCAGGTACATTTTTGAACATAGGTATCTTTCTAAAAAGAGGAGGATGAAGTAAAGTATATGTTAACCCCATCAAAAAGGTCTTAGGGAGATCCAGAGATCTACCCAATAAACAAATAAGCTTTTCTAATCTTGCAGTCAACCCTGTGAGGTGAGAATGGGTCAGAGACACATCTGGGAGTGATCAACTTAGGGATAAAGAATGAGTTAAGATGACCACTACAGGTAAAAGATCCAACACAGGGAGGAAATGAAGGAAACCACTGAGGGACAATGAAAAATGAAGAGAGCTATGAATCAGGCTGAGGGACAGACAACCAGTCCAGAATAGAACAGAAAGAATGCTCTGGAAGAAACTCCATTAACAGTGCAAACTGGTAGAACACCAGTGTTTAATTTGGCGTTGCACTGTGTTGGGTAGATAAAAAACTATCAAATGCATAAACAAACAAAAAACCTTCAGAAAAAACATAAAGCTGTTCAGAGGGGGTAAAAAAGTTACCATAGACTATAATGCAGAAAATTATGCCTTGATCCCTCACTTTAGATGGTTCCTAAAATTATGTACATATTATGGAACACACAGAGGATATCAAATCCAAGTTCAGTCTGAGTATTAATTTCACGTCATAAAATGTAAATATTAACGACTGAATTGACTAAAATAAATATATTAAGAGGTTGGTAGATAGGAAGGCAGAGAAAGTACATGTATAAAGAATGCAGGGGGAGGGCTTCCCTGGTGGCACAGTGGTTGAGAGTCCGCCTGCCGATGCAGGGGACACGGGTCCGTGACCCGGTCCAGGAAGATCCCACATGCCGCGGAGTGGCTGGGCCTGTGAGCCATGGCCGCTGAGCCTGCGTGTCTGGAGCCTGTGCTCCACAACGGGAGAGGCCACAACAGTGAGAGGCCCGCGTACCGCAAAAAAAAAAGAACGCAGGGGGAGGAAATAAAGCTAAGTCCTTATCTTCCATGGTGGGAAAATCAGCCACTAATTCTTAAAACTAAAACTTCAAGAAGTAATATAAGCAAATTATATAGAGATACAAAGGAAAATACTAAAGAATCAGTTAAAATACTTGAAAGATGTTGTGTCTGGAGAGGACAAAACTGGGAGAGAGGCAGAAAGGAAACACTGATTTTCATACCAATGAGAACGCTTTCTCAGGATCAATCTGATTTTTTAAACTGTAAGTATAATTGAGTTATTAAAACAGGAAAAATGAATAGGTTCCCTACAAAGCTCCAGGGCATCTGTTAACAGTCTGAAGAACCAAAAAGGAAAGCGTTTTCCCCCAGACGGAAACTCAGAATCAATGCAACAAAGCCTTGCATTCTAGCCCAGCTGGCAGAGCCCATACTTACCCAGCTGGAAACAGACAGCCCAACATCTGGGTCCCAAACACTGAATCCATGTTTCACCTTCTTCCTACCTGCTATGTCAGATATCGAGGGGCTGTATATGCACTGTGCTGAGGGTTGAACTTGATTGCCTGTTTTTATTTCTAACATATGTAGGCAGAAATTAGGATTTAATGCAAAGAAGGAATGTGTCTCAATGTTTTGCTTTGGAAATCCCTAAAATACTACAGAGTCTATGGCTATGTCAGATTCAAGTTAAATGGCTGACAGAAGGAGTTAAGGCTACTGATATCCAACCAAATAATCTAAGTAATCTAAGACCACCTGTCAATCTTACTGTCTTCAAAATGTCACAGAATACTCCGTGTCTCAAAGACACACACACACACACACACACACACACACACAAAGGTAGCTGAGATGGACTACAGATTTTTTTAATACAACTTAGTTGGCTTTTGCCTGATCCCACTGACCATATGGCAGCTAATCAAAGGGAATCCCCACCTTATGAAAATAGTATGGAGGTTCCTCAAAAAATTAAAAATAGAACTACCATATGATCCAGCAATCCTACTTCTGCACATTTATCCAAAGGACACAAAATCCCTATCTTGAAGATATACTTGCACTCCCACCGTCATTTCAGCATTATTCACAATAGCCAAGATACAGAAACAACCTAAATGTCCATTGATGGATTAATGGGTTTTTTTTTCAATGTAAACATATAGATAGGATAGATAGATACATAGATAGATAGATAGATGATAGATAGATAGTGGAATATTATTCAGCCTTAAAAAATAAGGAAATTCTGCTATTTGTGACAACATGGATGAAACTTGAGGGCATTATTCTAAGTGAAAAAAGACAGACATAGGCAAATACTATATGGTATCACTTACATGTAGAATCAAAAAAGAAGTCAAACTCATAGAAGTAGAGAGTAAAATGGTAGTTACCAGGGGCTGTGGGGTAGCAAAAGTGGGGAGAGGATGGTCAAAGGGCACAAACTTTTAGTTATAAGGTGAATAAGTTATGAGAATCTAATATATAACATGCTGACTGTATTGATAATACTGCATTGTATACCTGAAATCTGTTAAGAGAGTAGATCTTAAATGTTCCCATCAAAAACAAAAACAAAAAAAAGTAACTGTGTGAGGTGATGGATGTGTTAATTAGCTTGATTATGGGAATCATTTCATAATGTGTGTGTGTGTGTGTGTGTGTGTGTATCAAATCATCACCTTGTATACTTTAAATATATTACAATTCTATTTTTCAATTATATATCAATAAAGCTGGGGGTGGGGGAAGGAATCCCTTCCAATCCATTCCCTCCAAGGCTCACAGGTCTGGATTAACAGGCAAATGATAAACTGTAACTGGCCTTATAAGGAAATTTCAACTTACTCGAGCAAAGCAGCCAGCTAAGACATAATAAAGAGGGCCGACAAAGCTTGTTCACAAGACCCCTTTAATGTTGTTTCCTGCCTCTTGAGTTCTCCTATTTTGGGTCTCAGGATCAGTTAAGGCTTAGAGGAAGCTAAGACTTTCCTGGAGGCATTTCTACCTGGCTGAGAACAGATATTATACAGAATCCCTAGGATTCCATTTTCTATTAAATCATCATAAGCCAGAGTGTCACAGATGCAAATTATCGTGCAATAGCATCTGTATGCAAAAATGACTCACTCATCTTCTGTTAACAGAAGGTTCAATTTGAACAAAGCATGAGTCCCAGACTTGAGACCATTGGCAAATGCTCCATGTGTATTTCTCTAGAGCAGCATTAGATGTGACCATGAGAATGTAGCTCTGGTTTTAAGACCATCATATTTTCACCCTGTAGCACCTCCCAGGAGTAGGCAGAATTTTCATATTCAGTTCTTTGGATGATAATTTTTTAGGTAAGGTCTGAAGACTTATTTTAATGTTTGCCTCTATTTTTAGTTCCTTCCTTACCCAGAGTATAGGAATTTCAGCTATTAGCATGGGTTCAAAAGTTTCCCACCAGATGAATTACACCCTAACCAAGCAGAATCCACTACTGATCACTTCATTTAATATCACTTTTAAATTTGGATTTGAAATGTATATGAAATAAGGGTACATATATGCAACTTGTATATCCAAACCTAATGATTAGGAACTGGTCTCTTAAGTCAGATAGGATTGACATCATATTCTTGTTCTTTGCCTTCTAGCTGCATGACTGGGTCAAACTTTAGTTTTCTCATTTAAATAAAGTTGAAATGAAATGAAAGACAGCATCTGGAGCAGTATACACTCAAGAGATATTAGCTATTATAATTACATCATTTTATTATTAATACTTCTATGTAGTTACACTTGGAGAGAATTCATTTTTCAAATAACACCATATTTCTCAAAAAGTTTGACATTGTTGACCAATCCTTTCTGAATAATTTTATAAGGCTTGTGAGAATCAGATTCATATTTTTTTATATTATACACTGTTATCAAGTATAGGTACTTTTTTTTCAGAGAGATCCTGATATATATTTACTTAAATTAACCCTTCTATCTCAATTGATTTTTTTTACAAGAAAAATTAATATGCCCAAACAAAGAAATAAAAAGTCAGTATTAGAAGGTTGATATATGTGGTGGATTACATTATTTTTATGTATTCACTGTCTTCTCTATGAAAGGATTATCTACTTCTGCCTTATGACCGACAGACTTGATCATTTCACTTACTTTGGCAAAAGAAATGTGAAAGTAACATAAGCTGCTTCCAAGCAGAAACTTTAAGAGCCATCAGGTAATCTCATCATTGTTCTTTTTTCCACCTCCTTAAGATTAATTTAGAATTTCTCTTTCAATTCTGGAACTCTGAAGGAAACACTTGCAAAGCATCTATAATTGAGACAGACAACTACAGATGCATCTATACCCGAGATACTGACAACCCAAAGTTCTTTTGGTATATGTGGGAAATAAATATTTATTGTGGTAAGCCACTGATATTTGGGGATTGTTTGTTATAGCAGCACAACCTAGAAAAAGCTGACCAATACAAAAAGCTCTTAAGTAAGGTATTTCCATGACAAGAAAGCTAAAATAGAGGGTATTGGTTGCTTAAGGAATGAATGAAAAAGAAATTTACTGAAGGCTGGAAAAATGATGACCCATATTATGTAGTGATAAACTGTTTGCAATAATGGAAAATAATGTATCAAATGATCTGTGGCTTTAAGAAAAGAGAGTAAGAAACAGAATGCTAGATTTATGTAAGTAATTGCTATAAGTTGCATTTGACAGAGAACTACCAGAAAAAAGAAAGAAGTCAATAACAACTGGCCAGTTAGAAGAGTTGTAATATGAAACTGTTTCTCATCTACTAGCATAAGAGCAATTTGAGAAATACTTTGAGAAACAAAGACTAATGAATGTCATTAGTCATGGCAATATGTCCAATACAAGAGTGAGAAAACTATGCCCATATATATAACCCCTCAATTCATTAAAATAGTTCCTGTTAAGATGTTTCAGGCAGATAAAATGACTCAGAGAAAAGAGATGAAAGCTGTGGTTCTCCCCTGGAAATGTCATAGGCTTGAGTTACCTATAAGCATGTCTAAAGAGGTATAGAGATATGTTTCAAAAAGAATTTTGTGTGTGGGTTCTTGGAATAAAATAGATAAGAAGAGTTGTAATTCTAAGAGACCAACAACTTAGATTAAAAGAGACTACCATTTGAGGCTTAAACTGACATTTGCCACTTCCACCTTCTATAAACAAATGTAGAATGAGAAACCTATTAAGCCCCTAGGGAAGGCATTTTCCCCAATTCCTTCCTCAAATATGGGCAAGAAAAAAGAGTGGAAAAAGAGGAATCTTCTAGTAAGTGGAGCCAGAGTCAAGCAGAACAATGGACTGATGAACTAATTTCAAGAAGCAGAATCTGGATCTTAAAAAAATGGTTTTTAAAAAATCCATTTCACAGGAGGCCTCTGATTGTCTGCCCTGTACGATTTCAGAATTGTTATGGAACAGTGATTACTGTATACTTCCCATTTGTTCCTTTCCCAAATATGCCTTTATACGTAGCTCACAAAGGTGGGGTCAGAAAAATACTTTTTTCTGTTCATGGGTCACAAAGAGATTCACATTAAAATCTGATGCACAGATTACTGCAATATCCTAGATTAGGCCAGTTGGTGTGATTGGGTGCAAATCTGGTGGATATACCTGATAGACAGGGTCAATGTTTTTCAAGTAAGTCTGGGAAACAACTGTTTGACAAGATGAAGGAGAACTGAAATAGTTTACTATTATGGCCAAGTATTCACTATCCTTTCCATAAAAATATTATATTTTCCTACCCAGATGGTATGAGGTTTAACAATTCCATTTTTTTTTTTAACCAATGAAATTAGCAGTGATGTGTGCCACATCCAAGCAGAAACTTTTAGAGCGATTATATGGTTCTTTTTTTTTTCTCTTTTCCCCCTTCCATGGAAACATCATGTCCAAGATACTGGCATGTCCTTAGCCTGGATCAACCAATGGAGAAACACGTGGACCAGAATCACAACCATCTCAAAGTGAGCAGTAATAGAATTACAGATGACACATAAAGGTTATGTAACACGAGTAATAAAGAAAACCTGGTTGTTTTAAGACAATGAGATTTTTGAGTCATTTTTATCACAGTCTAACCTAACAAAAACTGATCAGTAATATATAGGAAAGCTATTACATTTAATATGATATGCATACAAATGCCACTTCAATTTTTTCAGAAGTAAAAAATGCGCATTGCATTACATTTGCATTACAATGAGTAATCCTGGTGTATGTAGTAGATATATTTCACTTGTGAATTACTAATATATAATAATATTTCATTTGTGCATCATTCATACGTAATAGTATTATATATTTTGAACAGCCTCCCTATATTTTAATCACTTCCCACATTATGAATCCTGCTCTGCTGGGGTAGAATTTAGAACACATCCTTTCAGTGCAAATGCAAACAGGTGACTTATGTCCTGATACAACTGTATGAGACTTGAATTTAGAATGAAGCAACAATCTACAGGAGCTTCATTCAGGGAAATTGATTTTTAGCAAACTTGGAACAGAAACATTTAGTTCTTCAGAAATGGCAGTTGATGGGATGTCCTGCATTCTGTCCGGAGTGAAAGGAGATGGACAGCAGTGACCCTGAGAAGATCCTGCCACGTTGTTCTACATCATGCCTTGTTTCACAGCTTCGGAGTCCATGTCTCTATAACTTCTAAATGGGCTTTAATAAATTCCTGTCTTTTTAATTAAACTAGCCAGAGATAACCCTGTTGTTTGCTAGTAGATATCCAATATATATCAGATATATATTTATATATAACAGAAAAATATTCATTTTGTTATAATTTGTACATAACAGGAGAATGATTCATATTCCCAGTGTAAACAAGGTCTCCTGAACATGACACCCTCCACCACTCTCATAGGTAGAGATTCAAGGAGAGGAACTTCATTACAGGATTGGATAGTCTCAATTTCTTGACTATTTCTGGATAACTACTTTATACACATACTTACACTCCATTGGCTCACACATCTCTCTTGCTTTCATTCATTCTCCTCTAATTAAAGCCCTCATCACCTCTTCCAAGGACTAATACCATGGTTTTCCTGCCTCTAGTTCCTCAACAATCTAATCCAATTTTTAGGCTGCTGCCAGGGCAGATACCTTTCTTCCATATTTAAGAACTATCCACTGACTCCAGAAAAATCCATCACCATGTGGTCCCAATCTACCTTTCTAGACTCATTCCCAACTAAATCCTCTCATCCTCCCTGCCTTTCTGACACATATGACTTCTGAAAAGGGTCGTCAGTGGCACCTTACTCCTGAACACTTTTGTTCAGCCTACCACCAGAAATGCCTTCCACCTGGTCAATGCCTTCCACACCTGCACACACAGGAAATTGGAGGGAATAAAAAAGAAACTCTATCATCCTTCAAAAACAACCTCAAATACTACCTGTGTAGGGAGATTTTCTCATTCCTGTGGGGTAATTCATCACTCTCAAAGCACTGTGTACCCCTCTTAGAGTGTCTATTTCTATTTGCTTGTATTGTTTTATTTGTTTGCAGATCTCCACATACGTATTACATTATGAACTCTAACAGAGCAGGGGTCAGATTGAATCATCTCCGTAAATCCAGAGTAGCACTATTATCTTTTGTCTCTAATAAGTACTCCAAGAGTGTCTACAGATAAAAGAAAACAGTTCTGTACGGAGTAGAACAGATGTTACGGAACAGGATACGCATTTCCTCAAAGGTTAAACGGCTCTGCCTCGGCCACAACAGTAGCCACACATTTTGTTCCAATGCGGCAGGGGAGCCTATAGAAAGTGATGAATGAAAAATGTTCTCAGGAAAGATCAGATTACCGTGATGCCTTTAGGGGAGAAAAGACGCATTTGGATGTGCATCTTTAGACTGTAGACTATTAAATGACCTTGAATGTTTGGAAACAGGAAAGGAGCAAAATCCAGCTTCCTCCTTAAGTGTAGGTCCATCAATGCTTAATTATGGATTTAACTATTGGCATCAACCTAAAATAATAAACTCTCCTACACAATGTCACCTCATATGGGCTGTCCAGCGAGAACACACTCAGGCCAGCATTTCTCTCAACAGGGAGAGAAAGGTGACATAATAGATTCTAGTTGCTCAGTGAATCTGAATTATGTGAGAACAGCCGTATGAGTTTGGATGGAGTAGAGTGGGTCACAGGGTGATTTTGTACCTAATATCTCTGTCCCAGGCGACAGAATTCCTTTGCTCTTTTAAAACAAAATCAATTTGTTTGAAACTATAAAATTCAGTCATAAATTATTTGATTTAAACATTGCTCAATTTCAGTGATTAGCAAAAGGTGTAGAATACAATAGGTATTCAATAAAAAATTGTCACATTGTATTGAACTGCAAATGAATTAATGCCTCTTCATCTTCCTCCCCCATCCCCCACCACAAAAGAAAAAAAATTAACCAGTTGCTCTGGTTATTCCATGAATAGTATCATACTGAACTGTCTTTTTATAACCTAAGTTAAACTTTGTTTTTATAATGCAAAAAATATTTTATTTATTTTAGTCAATCAAACATCCGGCTTGACTCAAAGTATTGACTAAATTGACTATATTTTACCAACATATAGACACATTTCATGTTCCCTTTGTTGATCTTCTCTCTATTTAAATTTCTTCAACTTTGGGTTTTCTAGTCAAGTGAGGATATGTATCCTCAACATATTTTGAAATCTATCCTTTTCAAATCAGTCAGCTTACAAGTTCTTGATTCTGCAGTGCTGAAGTAGAAGGATTAAACCACCCTTAAATTAAACTGAAAAACTGTCTAGAACCAAGAACAGGTTGGAGAAGCCTTCAGTCTTAGAATGCAAGCCATTATTCTTTATACTAAAATTAAATGCAACAGAGAAGAAGCAATGAGTTCTTAAACAACCGCAAAGGGAGAAAAGTAGGTATTTATTGATGTGTCTCAATTCTCAATCTGAAATAAATACTCTTTGGGGGCAATAAATTTTGTGTGTGTGTGAACTTCATTTGTAATTCATTAGCTTGACCACATCAAAATGCAACATAAAGAAACAAAAAGGAAACAGGCAAATAAGAAGGTTATATGCTTTTGGAAACTAAAAGGAGATAGTGAAAAAGCCAGGACTTACACAGTAAATGATTGAGAAAAAACAATGAAACAGCTGTTCCATCTCTCTTTTTTTTTTTTTTTTTGCCTATTCTGGATATAAATATAAAAGTGTACACTCCTCCAAAACAGAATAATTCTTGCCTTCCTTAGAGTATAACAAAATCTATGTTTGTAGTTATACAAAAAGAAAAAACAAGTAGCAATTCATGTGCTATTATTCAGTTTTAGATCATGAAAGAGATTGTCATGAAAATATTCACCCCTAGTAATACTAGGAAAAAGAGACTCAGATATAACAGAAATGGGAAAAAAGCTCCTACTATTCTTCATAAATATTTATGAATATCAATTTTTCCAGTCTGCATAAAATAGAATTCTACTTCCTACCGTCAACTGAGTAGTGTTGTGACTATTCATGTGATTAAAAATAAATTTGTGATTTGGTGGAAACAACAAAATAGGTTGAAAAAAATTAGGTTTATTGTGCTCAGATTCTCACTTCTGTGCTGAAATCTTCATTGCATTCTGTTGATAATTACTAACCAACATTGCTTTTAGAAAAGACACCCATCACTATACCTGACACTATATAGCCACACACTAAATATTTTTTAAAAGACAAATCTGTTGGAAAGGTATCACTGAGTCATGAGTCAGAGGTCAATTTTGACTATTTTTGTAAAATGACTTTGGCCCCAAACTTCTCTTCAGTATAACAAAATACAATGCCTTTTTATTTAAGTGGGGAAGGGTGGAAGAGTGGGATGAAGGGAACTAACTTTTATTAAATTGCTACCGTGTGCTAGATACTGTGGCTGGTGCTTCCCATATATTATTTATCGATTCCTCACAAAGCTGATATTATTATACCAAAATTACAAATGAGAAACTGAGAAGAGACTACTAGCACATCAAATGCTTTATAGGTAGCATAACAGAATAACATCATTGGTATTTCAACGGAAACACCAAGATAAACAAATACAGCATTCCAAAGTGCCAGACTAAAACAGAAACTGCCAACGTTAGTGTTCTAGACTGGTTTCGCAAACTTTGGTCCCTGTATGCATAATGATACCTGTCCCAAATTGAGTATGTAAAAGTTCGAGAGAGTAAAGAGAAAGGCTTTAAACAGAGTTGCCACCATCTCTGAATCACATGGGGGCCACCATTGCGCCTTTCGCCTAGCAAGAGAAGCCTCACCAGGTCTCCTTGTAGAGCTTCAGATGAGTTTGGTAGGCATAGTAGGTTGAAATCTGACTCCTGCCCGGAAAGCAGGAGGGCAGGAGAGGTGAGTGGGCAAGCTACATTACCAGCTAAGCTTTGGTCAGGTGCATCTGAAAAGAAATTGCACTTCCCTTTGAGAGGTGGTCTGAAAGTACTGCATGCTTTCCGTGGACCGTGGCTTTGAGGAAGAGAAAATGAGCCTAGAGCCTTTTTTAAAGTTCTGCCCAAGACAGTCTTCTAGAAAGAATATCTGGCTTCCAAAAGTGAAAGTACCGGTCACGAGGTCCTCTGAAGAACCAAGGACTGTAAGGATGCAACCACAGAATGGGCATTGCCCTTAGAATGGAGGAGCTGCAGCTGGAAGATTTTAGGAAGATGAGAGACAGACAGACAGAGACACAGAGAGAAAGTGAGCTTCATAGATCTGCAAGGCCAGAGAGGGCAAAGTTATATTCTGACAGCACAATTCAAGAATTAATTCAGTTTCTTTGTCTCCTCCTCCCTGCCTACATTCCTTATTTAGATGGGCAAGAGTAGTAGCTAGTTAGTGGAGTAAAGGTGAAGAAGAGAGTGACCACACCCTCACTCCCAATGCAAGCTGCCAGACACAACTGGGCTCCAGCCGGGAAGAGGGAAAACAATGAACATTAAATGAAACTCCATATTTTGAATAATTTCTGGGCTTAAAATTCATATTTAGAAGTTGAAATGCATTTAGAATTTGACGTGATAATTAGGACATGCTAGGTAACTTGCAAGATGTGAAGTTTCTTTCTGTCCCAGCTGGATTCAAGAACAGAGTCATGACATCTTTCTTCTCTGTTTCCCACAATGCTGGCACCGTGTGGATTGATTGATGCCATGGTTGTAAATATCAGGATGTCCCAGAGATCTCCCCCCCAACATGGGACCACCCATCAACCTTAATACAGCCTAGCTCCCATCAGCTGCCCATTATTTGGTATAATGTGGAAAGATGTGGAAGGGCTGAAAACAAAGCCAGTACCTAAGAAGGGACGTAAAGTGATACAAGGAAGGAAACTGTTCCCTGGAAAACAAGGAAAGGAAATAAAATTGCATGTCATCACCAGCCAGGGAAGTGCCCAGCACAAAAATGGCCCACTGGAGTCAGGACACCTCTCAGCTGAGAGGAAAGAAAAAACTGTCTATATTCATGGAAGATGTTTTGGTAGCAAAATCGTTTAGGTATTGACATATTTGAAAAAGAAATACTACAGCCTTATTCTTTTATCTTGGTAAAGTCTATTACTTCGGTATTTCTCCAAACCAACAGGCTAGAGGTACTCCGAGGGGTAACTTGAGAGTCCTCACGTGTGTTCTACATGCCTGGTACATAGTAAGTATTCAATATTTGTTAAATAAATGAATATGAGTCTAAATCTGTCAATGACGATAATATTAGTTTTCATCACAATATAAATATAACCCTTGGATCTTTGAATGTTTATTACTGTGTCATTGTTCTTTTTTGTTCCTGTTATAGCTTTTCATAGCTTAAAGAACAAAAGAACATAGTTACCATGGACTTAAAGTTCTAAGGCTTGAAACAAAAGAAGCAAATACAATGCCAACAATGGCTTGGGAAATAAGGAAACAGTTGGACATGGGAAAATTAAACTGCCAGGATGGTATAGGGGCTGTGAGAATACCCATTTCAAATCCCTGCCAGGGTAGGTAGCTAATGAACTTCCCGCAGTTCTCTCTCCCTTTCCCCTCACGGGCTCTTGCAAGTCTGACCCGAGTTAGCAACTGCAGTTACGAGGGGCCAGATTACTTATGAAAGTGTGCCTAATGCCCAAATATTTCTGAAGAAATCGAAAATCCACTTTTTTATGTCTAATTCAAGATTTTTAAATATGGGTTCAAATTTTTCTTAAAAATCATATGCAAACCAAACAATACATCCACCATCTTGATTCGCCCACAGCCAGCCAATTTGTAGCTTCCACTCCGTGGTATAAATCCTTATCAGTGTAATTTTTTAACCACCTCTACTAGGATTTGCTTTATTTTCCTTTTCACTGTTCTCATTTCTCTACTGAGGACAGAGGATTCTAGGAGTTCAAACAAAGTCAGGAGTTCTTACAAAAGTTCAAACTGAGGATGGGAGAGGAGACTTCTCGATACCAAGAGAACACTTGATACGTGGAGATGCTTGGAGGGACCAGTTGCCTTTAAAGCAACAGAAACAGAGTGAACACCCAGTTTTTCCCCTGAGTTCAAAGACAAGGAATAAATGTTAGACAGCTCTTCCTCCGTCAGGGGCTCCGTCTGACCTAGCATCTAAATGTGCTTTCAAATTGCCTTTGAAATTTGAGAAGGCTGTATAGTACCCTACTATAAAGTCAGCTTAGCCTGGAAAGCATGTCTTTAATGGCAGTCTAATATCCTTGGGACAGCTACTGTAAGCCTTCTCAGTAAATCACTCCTACTTATGGGTTTAAACTCTATTATGGTCCAGTTAGTCTTCATCAGTATGAGAAAGTCTGATTTATTTGCTTTTCACATTCAAAGTATCTGTCTTGTTAGAAAACAAAACCAATATTTTGTTTGCCTTCTGCACACTGTTAGTAATTGGAGGTCCCTAAATATACATTTATTTTAGTTGTGCAGAGACAGTTACAGAATATAATTAAAAGAGATTTCTAGACCACATTTGTGGTGAGACTGCCAATGACAGACCTGCGTTAATGAACTTCCCTCTCACTCTCCAAGATTGCAAACATCCTCTGGTTTCCCTTGTGTATGATTCAGAGAGAATTCAGCCTTAGGGAATATGAATACAGTCCATGTCACTTTAATCAGTAACAAATGAGTCTCACATTATCCGGTTCTTTCATGCTTTATTCAACAATACTATTGCACGTCATTTGGATTTGCATCTCTAAATTTCAGTTTCCTGGCCAAGATTTCTGGGACTTTCTGGTAAGAAGTGGCAGACCCCAAAGTGGTTCCCTCCTCATTTCTAGCCACTTTGACAAATGCCTTTTTCTCTAAGAAATGCATGCACAAGTGCTTACATGTTTTTTTCTGCACAATCTCTGTATTTATAGCAGACTTTGAGTCCTAGAGTTTAGCTCTACAATACGTTTTCTCAGCTAAAATTCTAGGTATAGATTCATATATACAAAAAAACTTAAATTATTCTATCTATAAATGGATAGTGAGAGATTTGACTCACTGCCCAGGGATCTGGGTTGTTGTTAAATCCTGTCCTTAACAGGTGATTCCAAAAAGTAAGAAATTATCTCGAAACCTGTATTTTTGTCTATATAATAAGAGTCTTGCACCAAATAATACCTAAGTCCAGGGACAAATCTAGGTTTTATGAGGTCTGAAGTGTATACAATTTAAGGACTCTTTACAAGAAAATAAATTCAAAATTATGAACACAAAGTTAGATATAAAAAAACATTTATTTATAGTAAGGAATAACAACAAATTACTAATTTTAAAAGGATGACAAATACCATAGACATCACAAAAATAGAGAAAACTGAAATAATATTTTAAATAATAATTGCCTGGTACATCCCTGTATTACTTATCTCCTTACATATTTTAGCTGCATAGTCTTGACTGACTCTTCATTTGCCTATAATTTTGTAATATTATTCTCTACAGATAGAAGAGAAAGGCAATTCAGTCTTTCCTCTAGCAGGGCTGATCATAATTTGTGTTGTTCAGTTTATTATTTAGAAAAGTTTCTTTCAGTTTCACAACCCATTGTTAATAACTTTATGTAAACATTTAATATGTTGTCAAATTTGGGGGAACATCTAACCAGTGTCTTTTTTATACAAGCTGTAAGATTCAGACTAATCTTCCACAGACCAGCTTCTGACTCCATATATTTGAGACTTTGCATCTTCTTTACTATCCACATACACCCAAGCCAGATGCTATAGATACATATCTAATGCAACATTATTTCTGGCACCTTTGAGTGAATCAGAAAAATGGCTGGTCGGAATATTCCTGAAAACCATTCCTATTATGAGATGGCTAGCAATAATTTAACAATAGCTGGAAGAGACTGCCAATCACATAAATCTAGCCCATTAAAATCAAAACTCCAGTTAAATGTATCTTACTTTTTTCATATTATATATATGTGTATATATTAAATATATATTATATAACATATATCAAATATAGATAACCATGTGAAAATATTGCCAGGGATCCTCCCAGGAGCTTGAAAACATCCCATTAAATGAGGGGCCTAAAGTGTAAGTTTCAGTATCTTCACGGTAAATCCATTTCTGTTCTAAACGTTCCTAATTCCAAAAAAGGTTCTGAAAATTAAAGTAGCTAAAATTCAACCCTTTTCTTTTGGCTTAGAAAAGAAAAAGTGGAAGAGTAAAAAGAAGTGAAGGATAAGGAATCATAAATACACAGGCATATGGTTTAAATTATTTTGAGGTTATGAACTGATTTCAATCACTTCTAGCCCATTTCCACTTACTACAAACAAACAAGAGTTGGTTGCAACGTTCTCTTGTCAATTAGGTATAAACTACCTTGTATTATTTAAGGACTGAGTTGACCCTGTTCTGAATATAGGGTGGACATAGCTCATACTTAGTCATTTAGATTATTCACTAAAGTTACTACCTTTAATTCTGATATAAGATTGGGTTTAAAAATAGGCACCAGTCTGGAAGAAAGGTGTCAGGGATTTGTTGTTGTTGTTATTTGTTTGGGGTATATTTTTGTCATTACTGAAACTTAATACAAGTTTTGTAGTAATCCTTGAGTTGATCCGAGACCTAAAAACACAATCACAAACTGAAACCCTTGTCTTTAAGGAAATTTTATTAATTAATGGAAAAAGCCCTAGACTCTATACTTATCCATTCATTCAACAAACTTTTATTAATACTTAGTCATATGCGGCAAGCACTGTACTAGGCAGAAGCATGCATGTATAATTTGTGACTCTGACAGTCTTTCCCAAGATCTCTGGGCATGTTGATTCCACTCTTGCCTGTCTTCAAGTTCTGAGTTTGTTGGTGAAAAAACAAAATAACTAAAACAAAGCTGCTTCCTACAGCCATATGATCTTCCTTTCATTGAATTATAACAGATACAAAATACTGCAACCTGGAGTCAAAAATCTAACTTTAAATGCCCTTTCTGCTTCCCGCCACCTGTGTGAATTAGCCTGGTGGTCTTCAAAATGTGTTACTTACATTCTTCCCCAAAGGCACAAAATTTAAGTTAATGTCTCAATTCTTTGAAATCAAAAGTTTAAATAGGAACCATGTCTGTGATTTTTGGTATATTGTAAATATTGCTATTTAGAAATAATATGGTTATATTACCTTTTAAAATGTGTCCAGTAAATCTAATATCATAATGATAGATACTTGCTATCATATGTTTAAAACATATATGAAATCTCTTCCTTAACAGTTAGGAATTTTATCTCATTTCTTTTCCCTTTGATCTCCTTGAACCTATTTCCCATTCCCCTTGTCACACACACACACACACACACACACACACACACACACACAGTACCCTAGGATAATATACTTTTATGCTTAAGAGGTTATTACTTTATCATACTTGTCATACGTTTCATACTCTACAACAAAATCTTTTATATAAATTTAAAACAAAGATTTAATGCTTGAATACTAACCAATTTTGTTTGAATCCTGTCATAATTATAATTATCACTAGTCCACAATTAAACAAAAAAAATTAAAATTTTGAAACTCATTAAACCAAAAGATAAATTTTTGGAAGTTTATCTCTTAAAAAGGTTGTTTTTTGCAATTAGCTCATGTCTCCATGGATGTCTCTAGAATAAGACAGTTTTCAGTACCGTGTCTATTCTTATTTTTCATTTTTATAGACGTAAATTTTGAGAAAATTTGTTCTTACAATAAACTGAATGGTATGCAAGAGCTTTTCTATTACATATCACCCATTTCTTTGGATTTCCTCCAAGGTATATGCCAAAATTCATGTAGTGATCTATCACCTAAAATTATTTTTAATAGTCTCTCAACTGACAACTTAGTTATTTCCTCCTTCAGTTTTGTTGAAAGCCAAGAACTGGAAAGTACCTGACCTGTGAAATGATTTGTTATCCAGTCATGAAAGCCATTCACTTTCTCAGTTTCTGGGAAATATACCAAAAAGGTTTTACCAAGTCTTATTAAATGACTCTTGGTCTTTCACACAGCGGCACCTTGTTTAACCCAATATCCTCAGAAACGTTTGAGAAAATCAAAATATTGCTATTTTCAATACACTTTTGGCAATACTAATTTTTAATAAAATAATTTTGTCTTATCATGTGGCTTAAATATATTTTCCTCAAAACCTTGGCACTACAAATTGAACCCATTCAGTTTATGGAAACTATCCACTACATAACCTAACTGGCAAAGTCAGTCCTCATTGTCTAACCAATTTATTGATTCCATATTTACTTTCTGTAAGAAAATGTTTCACTTTAGTTATCAATTCAAAATAAATTTATTAATTTATTATTAATTTATGACCATCAGCTAACTTATAAATTGTATGTTTAAGATACTTAGAAAAACAATGGCGCTTTGCCATGCTTTTCCTTTTTAATGACTTTCTTTTTGCTTTATGTTCATGAAACTCTCCCTTAAAAACAATGGATTTTTGACAGTAACCAAACACACAGTAGACTAACAAATATTAGAAAGCTGACTAATGGCAAGGGATGGTGGGATACAGGAGTGCCTGAACCCTGCTAGTGTAAAAGAAAGGCTAGTGCAGCCATTCCGGATGAACGCTGGTGCAACTTAGTCAATTGCATAGACACTTCCCCTGTGACTCAGAATTTCCACTCTCAGATCTATATCCCAAAGACATTGTCACCTAAATGGGACTGCAATGAGGATGCTCATTGTGGAATTGTGGTGGAGGCAGGGAGTTGGAGATTATCAGTTTGTCTGTCACTGGGAGAATAGATATATATAATGTGGAAAAGGTCACGATCCAATGGATGGATGTTAACATTGCTGTGCTGGTTAATGAAGGAGGAGGAGGAGGGGAAGAAGAGGAAGAGGAAGGTGGTGAAGGAGAAGGAGAGCAAGAGGGAGGGGAGGGGGAGAGGGGAAAAGAGAAGGAGGAGGAGAGGAAGAGGAGGGGGAGGAGAAGGAGAAGGGCAAAGTGGGAGAGGAAGGGGAAGTTGGAGGAGAGGAAGAGGATGGAGAAGAGGAAGAAGAATAGATATATTTTATAATATTTGTGGAAATTAAAAAGACACAATTACATAACTAAAATTAGATGATACATATATTGCAGAAACACACATGAAGTGATAAACATTAAACACATTAGAACTGTTGTTACATTGCAATTTATCGTTATTTTATATACATTATAAATACATAAGATATAGTTAACATTCACACTCTGCTTTCAGATACCGCTCCACCTGAAATAGGACCAGCATCTACACTTAAGGGTACTCTTTTGTTCCTCCTTAAGTCTTCCCAGGCAGGATGGTTGGGGAAGAAGTTCCAGGGCAAAATAAATTATCCAAGGAGAAGGAAAAGTCAGCTCTTAAAAGAATTAATTTGGTCTTAGAATAAAAATAAAAAAAAACAGGTGAGTTGAATAGAGGACATCTAGCCCTTGATAACTGGAAGTGATCAGACTCTAGGCCAAAGACTAAGAATTGAGCCAAGGCATCTCCCTCCCTCCTCCTCTCTCATCCTCTAACCCCCCATCACATCTTAAGATAAGCGGGGAGGGATCTAGAGCAAATATGATACAGTGTTAAGTCTGGATAGTAGGCACCAGATGGTGTCTTGTGTTATTTTTTATATGCTTCTGATGCTTGAATTATTTTGTAATTACTAACAATTTGCATGAAACTTGTGTTACTAATGTGGTATACAGAAAATATTTGTTTAAACACGAAGTAAAAGACCCTTTGCAACAAATCTACAGACCCATCCTGGAAAATCCCAAGGTGATCTTGGAAATTACAATAATCCTCAGAGGATTACATTTCCAACCATTATCATGTGACTTGCTCTGACCAATGGCATCTGAGCAGATGTGACCTATGCCAAGTCCTAGGGGAAACTGTAAGAACGTCACAGGCTGAATTCCATCCCCTAAAAATTCATATGTTGAAGCCCTAACCCCTAGTACTTAAGAATGTGACTATAGGGCTTCCCTGGTGGCGCAGTGGTTGAGAGTCCGCCTGCCGATGCAGGGGACACGGGTTCGTGCCCCGGTCCGGGAAGATCCCACATGCCGCGGAGCGGCTGGGCCCGTGAGCCATGGCCACTGAGCCTGCGCGTTGGGAGCCTGTGCTCTGCAACGGGAGAGGCCACAACAGTGAGAGGCCCACGTACCGCAAAAAAAAAAAAAAAAAAAAAGAATGTGACTGTATTTGGAGATGAAGCCTTTAAAGAGGTGACTAAGTTAAAATGAGGCTGTTTGGGTGGGCCCTAAACCAATCTGACTGATGTCCTTACAAGAAGAGATATTTGGACATACAAAGAGACATTCTTTGTGGACATGCTCTCACAGAGAAGAAACCACGTGAGGATACAGTGAGAAGGTGGACGTCCACAAACAAAGGAGAATGGCTCCAGAAGAAACCAAACCTGCCAACACCTTGATGTTGAACTGTGGTCTTCAGAACTATGAGGACAAGGACAAGCACCTACACGTCCCACATCAGAACTACTCCTTTAACCTGGGGTAACATTAGACAGACTGGGAAGCTAAGTGAAGCCACATCAGTTAACTTGTAGTTGCCAACATGTACCAAGAGAATAAATGCTTGCTGTTGCAAAACACATGCACACACATGCACACATAGAGTAGAGCTGTGTGGAAAATACTTTTTGCCTGAGTGCCAAAGGGCAAAGAGTTAAAATCAATATTGCACCACAGCCGAACGAGAGCTGAATCACCATCACAGAAGGAACCTCTGGAATACAGAAATAAATCTGAAATGTGATATAAATTTTTCCTTGTCATTATTACCATTTGATTATTACACATTGTAGTGGTGGCCAAGGTTATGGATTTGACATTACAGTACAGGAAAAATGATTTCTCAGCCCTGTCAGCTGCCTGACTGCACCCACGGTTACTGAAGGCACTTTAGAAAAACAAAATAGAAGTGCAGTTTCAGTTGCCTTGGGGAGGGGAGCGATTTGGCTGGCTCTGAGGTACAGAGTGCTGCTAATGGTAAGTTGCCACAGAGTGATTAAGCTTTTCTTCCTCTCCATCATAACCAAAATAAATCCTCCATGGACTCAAAACAATAAGAAATTTTCTAAAAGCATTCTTGTGAAGCCTGTTGTTTTGAAGTTTGAGTTGAGTGAACAAAATGTGTTTTCATATGTGTTTTGTTATAACCCTTTTCCTCTAACACTTGCAGGTTTTACTTTTACAATAATGAATCTACATTTATATATCAATGGACTGTTAGAATTTCATGAAATAAAGAAGGTTTTCTTCCTGCCTTTGAAATTTTTATTATTTTTGGATCAAAGATGTATATCCTAGATGTTTTACAAATGAGTTTGAGGTCTTTCCAACTCTTAAAAATTTTAGATAGTTAGGTTGATAGTCTTTTTTTTTTTAACATCTTTATTGGAGTGTAATTGCTTTACAATGTTGTGTTAGTTTCTGCTGTATAACAAAGTGAATCAGCTATACGTATACATGTACCCCCATATCCCCTCCCTCTTGTGTCTCCCTCCCACCCTCTCTATGCCACCTCTCTAGGTGGTCACAAAGCCCCGAGCTGACCTCCCTGTGCTATGCAGCTGCTTCCCACTAGCTATCTATTTTACATTTGGTAGAGTATAAATGTCAATGCCACTCTCTCACTTCATCCCAGCTTAACCTTACCCTTCCCCGTGTCCTCAAGTCTATTCTCTACATCTCTGTCTTTATTTCTGTCCTGCCCCTAGGTTCTTCAGAACCATTATTTTTTAGATTCAATATATATGTGTTAGCATATGGTATTTGTTTTTCTCTTCCTGACTTCACTCTGTATGACAGACTCTAGGTCCATCCACCCCTCTACAAATAACTCAATTTCATTTCTTTTTATGGCTGAGTAATATTCCATTGAATATATGTGCCACATCTTCTTTACCCATTCATCTGTCGATGGACGCTTAGGTTGCTTCCATATTCTGGCTATTGTAAATAGAGCTTCAATGAACATTGTGGTACATGACTCTTTTTGAATTATGGTTTTCTCAGGTTATGTGCCCAGTAGTGGGATTGCTAAGTTGTATGGTAGTTCTCTTTTTAGATTTTTAAGGAACCTCCATACTATTCTCCATAGTGGCTGTATCAATTTACATTCCCACCAACAGTGCAAGAGGGTTCCCTTTTCTCCACACCCTATCCAGCATTTACTGTTTGTATATTTTTTTTGATGATGGCCATTCTGACTGGTGTGAGGTAATACCTCATTGTAGTTTTGATTTGCATTTCTCTAATGATTAGTGACGTTGAGCATCCTTTCATGTGTTTGTTGGCCATCTGTATATCTTCTTTGGAGAAATGTCTATTTAGGTCTTCTGCCCATTTCTGGATTGGGTTGTTTGTATTTTTGATATTGAGTTCCAAGAGTTGTCTGTATATTTTGGAGATTAATCTTTTGACAGTTGTTTCGTTTGCAAATATTTTCTCCCATTCTGAGGGTTCTCTTTTTGTCTTGTTTATGGTTTCCTTTGCTGTGCAAAAGCCTTTAAGTTTCATTAGGTCCCATTTGTTTATTTTTGTTTTTATATCCATTACTCTAGGAAATGGGTCAAAAAAGATCTTGCTGTGATTTATGTCCAAGAGTGTTCTTGCTATGTTTTCCTCTAAGAGTTTTATACTGTCTGGACTTACATTTAGGTCGTTAATCCATTTTGAGTTTATTTTTGTGTATGGTGTTAGGAAGTGTCCTAATTTCATTCTTTTACATGTAGCTATCCAGTTTTCCCAGCACCACTTATTGAAGAGGCTGTCTTTTCTCCATTGTATATTCTTGCCTCCTTTATCAAAAATAAGGTGACCATATGCGCATGAGTTTATCTTTGGCCTTTCTATCCTGTTCCATTGATCTATATTTCTGTTTTTGTGCCAGTACCATACTGTCTTGATTACTGTAGCTTTGTAGTATTGTCTGAACTCAGGGAGCCTGATTCCTCCAGCTCTGTTTTTCTTTCTCAAGATTGCTTTGGCTATTCGGGGTCTTTTGTGTTTCCATACAAATTGTGAAATTTTTTGTTCTAGTCCTGTGAAAAATGCCATTGGTAGTTTGACAGGGATTGCATTGAATCTGTAGATTGCTTTGGGGAGTATAGTCATTTTCACAACGTTGATTCTTCCAATCCAAGAACATGGTATATCTCTCCATCTGTTGGTATCATCTTTAATTTCTTTCATCAGTGTCTTATCACTTTCTGCATACAGGTCTTTTGTCACCTTAGGTAGGTTTATCCCTAGGTATTTTATTCTTTTTGTTGCAGTGGTAAATGGGAGTGTTTCCTTAACTTCCCTTTCAGATTTTTCATCATTAGTGTATAGGAATGCAAGACATTTCTGTGCATTAATTTTGTATCCTGCTACTTTACCAAATTCATTGATTAGCTCTAGTAGTTTTCTGGTAGCATCTTTAGGATTCTCTATGTTTAGTATCATGTCATCTGCAAACAGTGACGGTTTTACTACTTCTTTTACGATTTAGATTCTTTTCTTTCTTTTCCTTCTCTGATTGCCATGGCTAAAACTTCCAAAACTATGTTGAATAACAGTGGTGAGAGTGGGCAACCTTGTCTTCCTCCTGATCTTAGTGGAAATGGTTTCAGTTTTTCACCATTGAGAACGATGTTGGCCATGAGTTTGTCATATATGGCCTTTATTACGTTGAGGTAAGTTCCTTCTGTGTCTACTTTCTGGAGGGTTTTTATCATAAATGGGTGTTGAATTTTGTCAAAAGCTTTTTCTGCATCTATTGAGATGATCATATGGTTTTTATCCTTCAATTTATTAATATGGTCTATCACACTGATTGATTTGTGCATATTGAAGAATGCTTGCATTCCTGGGATAAACCCCACTTGATCATGGTTTATGTTTATGATATCTAGTGTCATAGCATTGTGGTCGGAAAAGATACTTGATACGATTTCAATTTTCTTAAATTTACCAAGGCTTGATTTGTGACCCAAGATATGATCTATCCTGGAGAATCTTCCATGAGCACTTGAGAAGAAAGTGTATTCTGTTGTTTTTGGATGGAATGTCCTATAAATATCAATTAAGTCCATCTTATTTAATGTGTCATTTAAAGCTTGTGTTTCCTTATTTATTTTCATTTTGGATGATCTGTCCATTGGTTAAAGTGGGGTGTTAAAGTCCCCTACTACTATTGTGTTACTGTTGATTTCCCCTTTTATGGCTGTTAGCATTTGCCTTATGTACTAAGGTGCTCCTATGTTGGGTGCATAAATATTTACAATTGTTATATCTTCTTCTTAGACTGATCCCTTCATCATTAAGTAGTGTCCTTCTTTGTCTCTTATAATAGTCTTTACTTTAAAGAATATTTTGTCTGATATGAGAATTGCTACTACAGTTTTTTTTTTATTTCTATTTGCATGGAATATCTTTTTCCATCCCCTCACTTTCAGTCTGTATGTGTCCCTACGTCTGAAGGGGGTCACTTGTAGACAGCATATATATGGGTCTTGTTTTTGTATCCATTCATCCAGTCTATGTCTTTTAGTGGGAGCATTTAATCCATTTACATTTGAGGTAATTATTGATATGTATGTCCCTATTACCATTTTCTTAATTGTTTTGGGTTTGTTATTGTAGGTCTTTTCCATCTCTTGTGTTTCCTTGCCTAGAGAAGTTCCTTTAGCATTTGTTGTAAAGCTGGTTTGGTGGTGCTGAATTCTCTTAGCTTTTGCTTGTCTGTAAACATTTTAATTTTTCCATCGAATCTGAATGAGATCCTTGCTGGGTAGAGTAATCTTGATTGTAGGTTTATCCCTTTCATCACTTTAAATATGTCCTGCCACTCCCTTCTGGCTTGCAGAGTTTCTGCTAAAAGATCAGCTGTTAACCTTATGGGCATTCCCTTGTATGTTATTTGTTGCTTTTCCCTTGCTGTTTTCAATATTTTTCCTTTGTATTTAATTTTTGATAGTTTGATTAACATGTGTCTTGATGTGTTTCCCCTTGGATTTATCCTGTACGGGACTCTCTGTGCTTCCTGGACTTAACTGACCATTTCCTTTCCTATATTCGGGAAGTTTTCAACTATAATCTCTTCAAATATTTTCTCAGACCCTTTCTTTTTCTCTTCTTCTTATGGGACCCCTATAATTTGAATGTTGGTGCATTTAATGTTGTCCCAGAGATCTCTGAAACTGTCCTCAATTCTTTTCATTCTTTTTTCTTTATTCTGCTCCATGGCAGTTATTTCCACTATTTTATCTTTCAGGTCACTTATCCGTTCTTCTGCCTCAGTTATTCCACTATTGATTCCTTCTAGAGAATTTTAAATTTCATTTATTGTGTTGTTCATCATTGTTTGTTTGCTCTTCAGTTCTTCTAGGTCCTTGTTAAACGTTTCTTGTATTTTCTCCATTCTATTTCCAATATTTTGTATCATCTTTACTCTCATTATTCTGAATTCTTTTTCAGGTAGACTGCCTATTTCCTCTTCATTTGTTTGGTCTGGTGGTTTTTACCTTGCTCCTTCAACTGCTGTGTATTTCTCTGTCTTCTCATTTTGCTTAACTTACTGTGTTTGGGGTCTCCTTTTCACAGCCTGCAGGTTCGTAGTTCCCATTGTTTTTGGTGTCTGCCCCCAGTGGTTAAGGTTGGTTCAGTGGCCTGTGTAGGCTTCCTGGTGGAGGGGACTAGTGCCTGTGTTCTGGTGGATGAGGCTGGATCTTGTCTTTCTAGTGGGCAGGACCACCTCCAGTGGTGTGTTTTGGGGTGTCTGTGAACTTATGATTTTAGGCAGCCTCTCTGCTAATAGGTGCGGTCGTGTTCCTGTCTTGCTAGTTGTTTGGCATGGGGTGTCCAGCACTGTAGCTTGCTGGTCATTGAGTGGAGCTGGGTCTTAGCGTTGAGATGGAGATCTCTGGGGGAGCTCTCACCAATTGATATTATGTGGGGCTGGGAGGTCTCTGGTGGTCCAATGTCTTGAATTCGGCTCTCCCACCTCAGAGGCTCAGGCTGACACCCAGCCAGAGCACCAAGATCCTGTTAGCCACATGGCCGCTAGTGTTGGAGGGTCTCCCGCAGAGGCGGGGGGCAGCTGTGGCTCACCACAGGGGCAAGGACACTCGATAGTCTATTTTTATTTGTGAATTATTCCAAGATATTCTTTCATAAAATCCATACATGAAAGTAGCTAAAAATTAAATGAAGTTCTCAGCAGTTCATTGTTTAACATTAAGGACACTAATACACTTGATAATTTCAGATAGTTTCAGAATATGATATCACATGATCTATTATTTGGTTTTGTATTATTTAAATATTACATACATTTTTGATTCAAAAATAGTATCCTTTCCAAGTTATCCAGTCCAAACACTCTCAATGTTCATATTAAATTCCAATATTTTACTTTTTAACTCTTTTAAAGTTCTTAATCATTTTTTTTCATAAAATTAACACACTTGAAAATCATCACAATTTACTTGCAGCATTTTAGTTTTCTAATGATGAATATACATTTATATTTCACTGGACTTTTAAAATTTTAACAAGAAGAACACTTAAGGAGATTTTTCACTGCAAGTTATATCTAGCTTGACAATTTACTACTTGAAATAAAAACAATATATTTAGATATTAATATTTATAATATTCAGATATTGACAATAAATTCAAACGTTACTGTTGGTACCCCACCCAAATGCCATAAGCATTCATACTTCAAAAAAGGGCAACTCGAATTTTTCTAAACAGGAGCCCTGTAACTCTTCCCATGAAGGCCTTCTCTAATCACAAGAGCCCACTCAGCCAGTGCACAAGGCACAGCAGACCAGAAGTACTGAGGAGTTAAGACACTCTCCTCACCCCCTAAAAGCCCTCTATCAAAAATTGATGGGATTTGGTGGATAGATACCTCAGCTCCTCACCTCTCTGTTGGGATAACTCTGAGGTAAGATCTACTCTATCCACCAGAGTTCTGCTACAGAATTGAGACCTAATTGTCTAGTAATAACAAGTTCAATAATATGCCTGCATTGGCTTCCTTCTTTTCCTTGTATCACTTCCCACTCACCCACTAGTGCTCCCAAATAAACAACTCACACCCACATCCTTTCCTCAGGGTCGGCTTCTGGGGGAACCCAGCCTAAGACATATACAATCATGAAATCACACACACATTAGAAATGCCAGAAATGACATTAAAGTGGGATCTTTTATAAGCCATTAGCTTGAGGTTTACAAAGGTGGAAAATTTTAATCTGAAAAAATTTAAACCTGTATCAGTTGTCTAATGTTACAATAAGAAATCATCCCCGGGCTTCCCTGGTGGCGCAGTGGTTGAGAGTCCGCTTGCCGATGCGGGGGACACGGGTTCGTGCCCTGGTTTGGGAGGATCCCACATGCCGCGGAGCGGCTGGGCCCGTGAGCCATGGCAGCTGAGCCTGTGCGTCCGGAGCCTGTGCTCCACAACGGGAGAGGCCACAACAGTGAGATGCCCGCGTACCGCAAAAAAAAAAAAAAAGAAAAAAAGAAATCATTCCCAACTCAGTGACTTGAAACGATGATTTATTGTTTATCACGATTCTGTTCATTCGCTATGCAGCTTATCCTCTCCTTCTACCTGGATGACTCATGCAGTTGCCTTCAGGAAGAGTCAGCTGGGTTTGAAGGTTCAAGTTGGCCTCACTCATGTATGACAATTGATGCTCATTGTTGGCTGGAGTGACTTGATTTTCCTGCCTGTGGTCTCTCGTTGTCCAGTAGACTACATCCTTACATGGAAGTCCCAAGACAGCATTCCAAGAGAACAAAGACAGAAGTGACAAGACCTCTGGAAAGCTAGATTCTGGAAATAGCAAACACCGCTTCAACTACATTCTACTGGTAAAAGCAAGACACCAAGGTTAGCCTGGGTTGAGAGAGTAGGGTTATAGCCTTCATCTCTTAATAAAAAGAGCTGGAAAATGTTATGCCTATGCTTCCAATCTACCATAAATCCAACAGTCTTTGTAGCAGAAACCAGCTAGATATTCACTAATCCTACTTTCACTTTCTGGACATGAAACAGAACTATATCTCCCAGCCTCCCTGTAGGTAGGTGGAATCTAAGGGCTTAGATTCACGGTGCCTCCAAGTGCAGCGTATTACGCTGTAGTTTGTTGTCCCCTGCCCCAGCAACAGCATGCGCTGAAGATGTCAACATCACAAAACAGGAGCATGGACCCCTCGGGGCTTTTTGAAGGGAAACTATTTGATTTTCATTGAACCTTGAGTGAAAAATAAACCTATAATCCATTAAGTCACTGAGATTTAAACACACTATAATATAAAATATCCTGACTAATAAAGACTTTTTTTTTTTTTTTTTTTTTTTTTTTTTTTTTGCAGTACGCGGGCCTCTCACTGTCGTGGCCTCTCTCGTTGCTGAGCACAGGCTCCGGACGCGCAGGCTCAGCGGCCATGGCTCACGGGCCCAGGTGCTCCGAGGCATGTGGGATCTTCCCTGACCGGGGCACAGACCCGTGTCCCCTGCATCGGCAGGCGGACTCTCAACCACTGCGCCACCAGGGAAGCCCGGTGATAGGGATTTTTTTGTTGCTGTTTTTGTTGTAGATTAAGGAGAAAATTCCCCCTCATTTTATACCATGTTAGCAGTCTTCTCCCTACTTAGGACATCTTCCTGATGATGTCTATTAGTTCCTTGGGCTCCGTTAGTCCCAAGGAAAATACAGATGACCAGACTTCCTACTGTGGCAGAGATTCAATTGTACAATATATATTTCTGACAGTTCAATTTCACAATTAAACTACTACTGTTCATAGAGAAGAGATGGCTGGTAGGAGCACATGCAAACATCTGGGGAGGTGAGCTTATGACTAGCTTAGAAAAACACTACCTTTGATGATAATGTCCAAAATTTACTTTCATGCACTCTCACACTCTCCTTATCTCTCACCTCTTAGATATATTCCTCTCTATTAGAACAACATTCATAGAGTTTCGCTCTGAAAGACCTTGCCAATTCCTTTAGATGTTACTTTTCCCTTTGGTTCATAGCTGAAGTGACTTGGTCATATGATAAAGGATATCAAGTGGGTCACTAAGAAATTTTTATCCACTTTCTAGAGCAAAAACTCCTCCAAATGTTTTAAAGATGCAAACCTGTGCCTTTTCATGTCTGGCAATGATGCTGATGATGAGAAAAACCTTCCCAGACCAGGATGATCTATCCAAGATCTATTTATTTTTCCATAATTCCTCTGTTTATGTGTTCTCAGATGACTAATGAGGCCAATCTGGAGCTGGCAGATTTTGCCACAATTTAGACAGATGGTTTCAGTATATGTGTGTAAAGAAAGTTGGAAATGTGAAAATAAAGATATGTTTTGTACCATTCTGAGTTTTTCTAAGAGAACAAAGATAAAATGACAGTGGCATGGAAAGGTTTCAGTGTTACTAAACCATACAATGTGATCCTCTTACCTTATGAGCCTCTGGAATAACTACTGAGAATCACTACACTAACATATATATGGTTTCTTTAGTCCAAACACTTGGGAAAATCTAAACATATGCTCTAGTCATTGCTTTAGAAAGCTTGTATAAGCAATATTAAGTGAACTGTTGCTGATAAAAATGTGACCTCACTCCAAACCTGAGCCCTTCCTAGAACTGAAGCAAAACCAAATATTTCTGGGCAATTTGAAATATAAACAGGGCTGCCCATTTTTCAGGTCTTTGCATGGATGACACATTTCTAAACCTTCTACTTTAATCTAGTTATCCAATGTTTAGTGTAATCTCTCTTAGATGCGAAACCCTAGAAGCCTTCATAAGTTTCCAATTTATTGCATAGAGCCAGCAATATGAAGACACATTCATTCATTCATGCATTCATTCATTCTTTCATGTACTATCAACTAGTACTCACTGAATACTTTGTGTAAGAAAAGATAGTTGATCCTGCAAAATTCTGGCATGAATACACCCATATCAGCCCTGTATTCAAGAAACTCATAGATTTCAGAGATGCGGAAATAAATTTTTGTGATGCAAAAGACGTATAAACAAAATTTGTATGATAAATGTGTATACCTCCTTGGAGAACAAATGCACTTTTTGCTGCTGATGGCTGTAATGGTAATAACAAGGACGAAGTAGAATGGAGGAGAGAAAGAAGAAGAAACCAAGTATAGTAAGTAGTCCTGAGACATTACTCAGAAATGTGTGCCACGTGAATACCATTAATGGTAATTTGCTAAGCATTTAAGCTACTTCTGGTGGTGGAAGAGACAAGGGTTGTGTATGGGTCTTGGATGCAGGCATAAGGAACAGAACATCTACATGTGCTTACAAGGCCCTGTGATGCAGGACAGAAATAAGACTTGGAAGAGTGGGGAACGCACTGTGGTCCATGGGGTGGCTACCCATGTACTGTTGCAGTGAAGCTCCAAGTGAGTTTCAGGTTCTAAGTTCTGACTTGGATATCCAGGTCATTATGAAGATATGTTTTTCAAGGTAAGAGAATAGAAAAAGCACTATTTAATATTTTTGTTAGCTAGATTTATAAATTTTAAATGGCATACATTATAAGAACTTCTATTTCTACACTAGCCCCAATCCCACCTACAGACTGTGTGTGTTTGGGAGCCTCTTCATCAAAGAATCACAGGCTTTTTCAGACCAGGCTGGTTTCTTTGGTAGTAATATTCCCTCATAATCTTTGTAGGCATTTGACCTATTTGTTTCCAGTTAGTTCCTGTGTAAGTAACCACAGCCAGAAGTTTCCCTCCCATCTCTCTTGCTCTCAGTATAATTGTTTCTACCTTGAGATGATTTGAAACAGTGGGTTTAGGTGGGTAGTCGATACTGTTTATCTGATCTTTGGCACTGGGTTGTCTGCCAGTTTCTGAATAACATGTAATGATAGGGAAGTGTTAAAGGCTTGAGGCCCACCCCTGTAAATCTGGTTTCATCAGGACAACCCCTAATAACTAGCCCAACTTCAACTCTCTCTTATAGAACTTTGCTAAATGTAGCAAAAAGAAGCCAGCACACATCAACAGTGTAATTTTTCCGACAAATTTAGCTAGATAAAGACTCTGTTGGCACATGGTCTGCCTTCCAAGGTATTGCAGATGAGAATTCTATCAAACGTTTTACTAAAGCATAACACAGATCACCAGCTTTCTAGCTTACCGTGTGTGCCCCACTCCTTAAGATCAAATGTTAAGCTAAATGTCAGGACAGTGGCCCAGTTTTAAGTATCGATTTCTATATTCATTGTAGAAAACAAACTCAATTACGTGAGACCCAAAATACAGTGCTTGAGCAAGAGTCAAGTTCATTTGTCTCTTACATAGCAGTCCAGTCCTTCAATCAGGCAGCTTTGACATTTCGACATGCAACTTTCAACTCTAGGTCTAAAAGTGACCATTCTACTTCTCATCACCTCCCAAGTGACAGAAAGAAGGAAATGGGTAAAGGCAGCATAGACACATTCATATTAATGATAAGCACAGAAATATATACTTTCTATGTTCATCAGATTGGACTGGACTTACTCACATGGCCACACGGGGTTGCAAGGATAGTGGGAATATGTAGCTGCTACTTGTGTAGCCATGTGTCTAGCTAAGACTGCGGTGTTCTATTACTAAAGAAGAAGAGGGATGTATAGTGATGGAGAATCAGCAGTCTCTATTACCATTACTCATTAGGTCAGAATAGGAGCCAAGAGAGGAAAAAGGAGTAAAAACCACAGAGAGAAGCAATGCTAATGACTAGGTAGGAACCTTCTCCTGAGCTGATTTTTAGTTTGACACCCTGAAGCTGTCAGCTCATTAGGAAGAGTTCCCTCTACACCGAGGCCTCCCTTTCGTCTCCCAAGAGGACACTCCCAAATTACAGAAAAGCCCATCTGCCACTTGGAAGTTTCAATGATTTGACTCATTCTCCATTGTTCTGTTAGACACACATGCCACAAATAAAGAGACTCTTCTGCGTCTGTGCAGTAGTAGCTCAGAAGAGCTCAGAGAAGGGCGAAAAACTCACATAATCTGGAATAGTTTTACAAAAGAAGTAGGACTTGAGGTGAATGCAAAGGAATAAAGAAGGACAGAAGGGAGTCAGGCTTCTGTGAGGATTGATCAGAGGAGCTACCCCTGCTACTCAGACTTTGCAGGTCTGCACAACCTTAGAGAGAATGACTCAGAGGCAGGTAAATCAGGACTGGTTTCCACAATAAAGTTCCCAGGTTGAACTTCACCAGGTTACTTAATCTCTCTGTTCCTCAGTTTTTTCATCTGTAAAATGTGGACAACATTTACCTCATAGGGTTGTTTTGAAGATTTCAATGAAAGGATGCATTCAAAGTGCTAAGATAATGTGCCTTACACATGGTGTATGGTTTTTTTTTTTCCACATGGTGTATGTTTAATAAATGTTACCTAAAAACATGTATCTTGGTGCTTTTATTGAAAGCATAATAGATGGACAGAAAATATATTTTTATTCATAGTAATATTTTTCACTGCCTCTAACATTGTGCCTGGAATGACACAGAAGTCATTCAATAAATAAGTGAATGAATGAGTAAATGAAAACATTTTGAAACCCATTAAAGTAAGCAACCTATACAAGGTTTCCCTGGCTTCTCAAGTTTCTTAGTGGTTCTTAAATAGTGGCTCAAAAATGAAGAATTTACGTTAAATATGTGAGCCAATATACATAATTCTATCTGAACAAAGAAAGTCAAAACTGCTTATTAATTTACAGTGAAGCCATAATATCAGTCTGGGAAAACCAAACATGCAGCAGCACTGAAATACTCTAGAACACACACACAAAGAATCCTGAAGTTTCTTTAGGAAAATGGAGCCATCTACAGGCCATATCAATTTACCATCAAACAAAACTCATTCTTTGAATTAGTCATCACAGAACAGGAAGGCTTTTTTCTTTAATGTCTTACTATTCTTATTTTTTTGTTATTCTCATTCTTCTTCTTCCAAATATGTAGCTCCAGTTCCAAAGCATATCCAGAACACAACCAGTTTTTTCTACCTCCACCACCAGCTGTGCCAACATCACTTCTCCTTGGATCTGTGCAGTAATCTAACTTGTCTCCTGCTTCTGCCCTTGACCCACACAGGTCCATGCACAACAGAGTCACAGCCATCCTTTCAAAGTAAATTAAGTGTCCATTACATTTAAAACTAAATGAATGTCTACCATAAGTTGTACACAATTTCAAGTATTGGTGTTAAAGTGATAACAAAGACATTGTACCTGTTTTGTGAAGAAAACAGAAAAATTTATGGAAAAATCATTATATCCACTATAATAAAGGTAAGACCAGAATGAATGATGAAGAATTATACAACTAACTTCCTTAAAAATGACAGAGCATTTAAGCTGGTTCTTGAAGGACAAGCAGACTAGTACCTTCCTAGTCAAATAATAAGAATGGTAGGAATAAGGCAATAGCTGTCATTTAGCTGGAATTGACTATTACCAGACACAGTGCAAAGTGCTTAGATGCATTACCTCACTTAATCCTTACAGCTACCCAAATAAGTAGACATGTTATCTCATTCTGCAAAGGCAAAAGCTGAGAGTTGCCAGGGTTAGGTAAATTTGCCTAGGTATACACAGTAGTGGATCTGAGAGCTGAATCCAGCCTGTTATGGAAGGCTGCATTCTTAAGAACTAGGCAATACTCCCTCTATGAAAGGCAGAGACAGAGATCCTGGTGACAAAGCTACTGCAACAAAAAGAAGATTCTCAGTATCTATTCTGCAGCCCTTTCACTGACCAGAGTCCTGGAGCTTTAAGATGACTGTGATTATTTAAATGAATGCCAATGCCAATGCCATTGTCCTTCCAATTGCCAATGTCCTGCCAATCCCTGCCAAAAATATAAATTTTCACATTGCAACACACATACACACAGAGAGATACACCTGCTGCATGAGACTCTGAAAGCAAGAGGCTATAACCAGAACATTAGCCCCATATGGGCAAGCACTATGGGTTACCACTACGTGTCCCCAGTGTACCAACTTGGCATTTAGCGAATGTTGAATAAATGAACAGATGAACTGAGACTCTGACTGCATGTTAAATACCCAGTTACAAACTGAAAGGTAAGAAGTGCCATCGCAGGACAACAGATTGCACAACAGATTGTACGTGGTGCCCAACAGTTGATGGCTTTTATTTTCAAGGATTTGAACATTAAATAGGCAATTGAGCAAGGATTTGAAATTGGCTAAATCAAGTTATAGACTGGGTAAGTCTTGTGCATTTTAAGTCTAATTTTATAAACATGCCTCTCACCAACTTCAGTCAGGAACATACATGATAAATACATGTTTTGCTGATAATCATTCAGGTAGAGCTTTTCCACCGATAGAGCCAGTAGTAACCATAACAGGGGGCACAGCATAGTGACATCAGTGGACACTGAGTTCCTAAGTGTTATGGTAAAAAAAAACAAGACCTTGAAATGAGAAGAAATGGGACATCCCAGTGTTCACGAAGACAAGCCCACCGGTTTTAACTCATTCAGTTTCAAGTAACAGAAAGCTTTCTCAAACTGGCTGAAACAATGATTGCCTCTTGTAAGTGATATATTTAAGAGATGTGCCCAACTTTAAGAATCACTGGACCCAACGCCTCAAAAAATATCATTAAGATATTGCTTGTCTCTCCAGCCTTGCTTCAGCATTCCTCTGTATTTGGCTGCATTCTCAGATAGGTTCCCATTTGGAGCTAGCAAAATGGGTTTCAAGCAGCTTCAAACTTATATTCTATAAACTTAGCAAGCCTGGTGAGTAAAGAAACCTCTTTTCCAATAATTCTAGCTCGTAAGTCTGTGGATTTCCTCTTATTGTCCCCGCCTGTGTCATTTGCCCATCCCTGAACCAATCACTGTGGCCAAGATCATGCAGCCATTGCTCTGACTGGTCAGGATTGAGCCATGTACTTATGGCTGGAGTCCAAGGATAGGGTCAACTCTGCCCACATGATATAGACTGAGAGTTAAAGAGGACTAATTCTCTAAATACAACTTATCTAAATAAAACACAGAACAAGGAACGCTGGGTTTAAAAAAATACACAATAGACAAAAGGATATGAATGGCAGAAGCTGAAAATATGGAAAAGCATGTTGAATGCAACCCTAAACCTGTTAGACCACAAACAATCATTAAGCATTACATTAAGGAGTTTGACCAAGTTGTAATTTGATGGCAATGCTGTGAAAGGACATCATTCATCCTTTGGTTGTGGGTGACTGAATGAATGCATATGTGCATGAAAAAGGAAATGAAAGAATAAACAAATGTGGAACTTTTTTGTTTGTTTGTTTTTACTGTACTTTATTAAGTAGCTTCTTCTTGAACATAGACAATTACCATCTTGATACATTTTTTTTTCTAAGCAGTAGCTTTTTTTTTTTTTTTACATCTTTACTGGAATGTAATTGTTTTACAATGGTGTGTTCATTTCTGCTGTATAACAAAGTGAATCAGCTATATGTATACATATATCCCCATATCCACTCCCTCTTGCGTCTCCCTCCCACCCTCCCTATCCCACCCCTCTAGGTGGTAACAAAGCATGGGGCTGATCTCCCTGTGCTATGCAGCTCCTTTCCACTAGCTATCTATTTTACATTTGGTAGTATATATAAGTCCATGCCACTCTCTCACTTCGTCCCAGCTTACCATTCCCCCTCCCTGTGTCCTCAAGTCCATTCTCTACATCTGCATCTTTATTCCTGTCCTGCCCCTAGGATCTTCAGAACCATTTTTGTTTTTTTAGATTCCATATATATGTGTTAGCATACGGTATTTATTTTTCTCTTTCTGGCTTACTTCACTCCGTATGACAGTCTCTCGGTCGATCCACCTCATTACAAAGAACTCAATTTCGTTTCTTTTTATGGCTGAGTAATATTCCATTGTATATATGTGCCACATCTTCTTTATCCATTCAAGAGTCGATGGACACTTTGGTTGCTTCCATATCCTAGCTCTTGGAAACAGAGCTGCAATGAACATTGTGGTACATGACTCTTTTTGAATTATGGTTTTCTCAGGGTATGTGCCCAGTAGTGGGATTGCTAAGTCATATGGTAGTTCTCTTTTTAGACTTTTAAGGAACATCCATACTGTTCTCCATAGTGGCTGTATCAATTTACATTGCCACCAACAGTGCAAGAGGGTTCCCTTTTCTCCACACCCTATCCAGTGTTTACTGTTTGTAGATTTTTTGATGATGGCCATTCTGACTGGTATGAGGTGATACCTCATTGTAGTTTTGATTTGCATTTCTCTAATGATTAGTGACGTTGAGCATCCTTTCATGTGTTTGTTGGCCATCTGTATATCTTCTTTGAAGAAATGTCTATTTAGGTCTGCCCATTTTGGTATTGGGTTGTTTGTTTTTTTGATATTGAGTTGCATGAGCTGCTTGAAAATTTTGGAGATAAATCCTTTATCAGCTGCTTCATTTGCAAATATTTTCTCCTATTCTGAGGGTTCTTTTTTCGTCTTATGATTTCCTTTGCTGTGCAAAAGCTTTGAAGTTTCATTAGTTCCCATTTGTTTATTTTCGTTTTTATTTCCCTTTCTCGAGGAGGTGGGTCAAAAAGGATCTTGCTGTGATTTATGTCCAAGAGTGTTCTTGCTATGTTTTCCTCTAAAAGTTTTATACTGTCTGGACTTACATTTAGGTGTTTAATCCATTTTGAGTTTATTTTTGTGTATGGTGCTAGGTAGTGGTCTAATTTCGCTCTTTTACATGTAGCTGTCCAGTTTTCCCAGCACCACTTACTGAAAAGGCTGTCTTTTTTCCATTTTATATTCTTGCCTCCTTTATCAAAAATAAGGTGACCATATATGTATGAGTTTATCTTTGGGCTTTCTATCCTGCTCCATTGATCTATATTTCTGTTTCTGAGCCAGTACCATACTGTCTTGATTACTGTAGCTTTGTAGTATTGTCTGATGTTAGGGAGCCTGATTGCTCCAGCTCCATTTTTCTTTATCAAGATAGCTTTGGCTATTTGGGGTCTTTTGTGTTTCTATACAAATTGTGAAATTTTTGCTCTAGTTCTGTGAAAAATGCCACTGGTAGTTTGATAGAGATTGCATTGAATCTGTAAATTGCTTTGGGTAGTAGAGTCAGTTTCACAATGTTGATTCTTCCAATCCGAGAGTATGGTGTATCTCTCCATCTGTTTGTATCATCTTTAATTTCTTTCATCAGTGTCTTATAGTTTTCTGCATACAGGTGTTTTCTCTCCTTAGGTAGATTTATTCCTAGGTATTTTATTCTTTTTGTTGCAATGGTAATGGGAGTGTTTCCTTAATTTCTCTTTCAGATTTTTCATCATTAGTGTACAGGAATGCAAGATTTCTGTGCATTAATTTTGTATCCTGCTACTTTACCAAATTCATTGATTAGCTCTAGGAGATTTCTGGTAGCATCTTTAAGATTCTCTATGTATAGTATCATGTCATCTGCAAACAGTGACAGTTTTACTTCCTCTTTCCCGATTTGGTTTCCTTTTATTTCTTTTTCTTCTCTGATTGCTGTGGCTAAAACTTCCAACACTTCAAACACTATTTGAAGAATAGTGGTAAGACTGGACAGCCTTGTCTTGTTCCTGATCTTAGAGGAAATTCTTTCAGTTTTTCACCATTGAGAACTATGTTGGCTGTGGGTTCGTCATATATGTCCTGTATTATGTTGAGGTACGTTCCCTCTATGCCTACTTTCTGGAGGGTTTTTATCATAAATGGGTGTTGAATTTTGTCAAAAGCTTTTTCTGCATCTATTGAGGTGATCATATGGTTTTTCTCCTTCAATTTGTTAATATGGTTTATCACATTGATTGATTTGCATATATTGAAGAATCCTTGCATTCCTGGGATAAACCCCACTTGATCATGGTGTATGATCCTTTTAATGTGCTGTTGCATTCTGTTTGCTAGTATTTTGTTGAGGATTTTTGCCTCTATGTTCATCAGTGAAACTGGCCTGTAGTCTTCTTTCTTTGTGACATCTTTGTCTGGTTTTGGTATCAGGGTGATGGTGGCCTCACAGAATGAATTTGGGAGTATTCCTCCCTCTGCTATTTTTTGGAAGAGTTTGAGAAGGATAGGTGTTAGCTCTTCTCTAAATGTTTGATAGAATTCACCTGTAAAGCCATCTGGTCCTGGGCGTTTGTTTGTTGGAAGATTTTTAATCACTGTCTCAATTTCACTGCTTGTGATTGGTCTGTTTATATTTTCTATTTCTTCCTGGTTCAGTCTCAGAAAGTTGTGCTTTTCTAAGAATTTGTCCATTTCTTCCAGGTTTTCCATTTTATTGCCATATAGCTGCTTGCAGTAATCTCTCATGATCCTTTGTATTTCAGCAGTGTCAGTTGTTACTTCTCCTTGTTCGTTTCTAATTCTATTGATTTGAGTCTTCTCCCTTTTCTTCTTGATAAGTCTGGCTAATGGTTTATCAATTTTGTTTATCTTCTCAAAGAACCAGGTTTTAGTTTTACTGATCTTTGCTATCGTTTCCTTCATTTCTTTTTCATTTATTTCTGATCTGATCTTTATGATTTCTTTCCTTCTGCTAACTTTGGGGGTTTTTTTTCCGTTCTTCTATCTCTATTGCTTTAGGTGCAAGGTTAGGTTGTTTATTTGAGTTGTTTCTTGTTTCTTGAGGTAGGATTGTACTGCTATAAAGTTCCCTCTTAGAACTGCTTTTGCTGCATCCCATAGGTTTTGGGTCATCGTGTTTTCAATGTCATTTGTTTCTGGGTACTTTTTTTTTTATTTCCTCTTTGATTTATTCAATGATCTCTTGGTTATTTAGTAGTGTGTTGTTTAGCTTCCAACTGTTTGTATTTTTTACAGTTTTTTTCCTGTAATTGGTATCTAGTCTCATAGCGTTGTGGTCAGAAAAGATACTTGATATGTCAATTTTCTTAAATTTACCAAGGCTTGATTTGTGACCCAAGATATGATCTATCCTGGAGATTGTTCCATAAGCACTTGAAAAGAAAATGTATTCTGTTGTTTTTGGATGGGATGTCCTATAAATATCAATAAAGTCCACCTTGTTTCATGTGTCATTTAAAGCTTGTGTTTCCATATTTACTTTCATTTAGGTTGATCTGTCCATTGGTGAAAGTGGGATGTTAAAGTCCCCTAATATTATTGTGTTACTGTGATTTCCCCTTTTATGGCTGTTAGCATTTGCCTTATGTACTAAGGTGCTCCTATGTTGGGTGCATAAATATTTACAATTGTTATATCTTCTTCTTGGATTGATCCCTTGATCATTATGTAGTGTCCTTCTTTGTCTCTTGTAATAGTCTTTACTTTAAAGAATATTTTGTCTGATACGAGAATTGCTACTACAGCTTTCTTTTGATTTCCATTTGCATGGAATATCTTTTTCCATCCCCTCACTTTCAGTCTGTATGTGTCCCTACGTCTGAAATGGGTCTCCAGTAGACAGCATACATATGGGTCTTGTTTCTGTATCCATTCAGCCAGTCTATGTCTTTTTTTGGAGCATTTAATCCATTTACATTTAAGGTAATTATCAATATGTACTTCCTATTACCATTTTCTTAATTGTTTTGGGTTTGTCACTGTAGGTCTTTTCCTTCTCTTGTGTTTCCTGCCTAGAGAAGTTCCTTTAGCATTTGTTGTAAAGCTGGTTTGGTGGTGCTGAGCTCTCTTGGCTTTTGCTTGTCTGTAAACGTTTTAATTTCTCCGTCAAATCTGAATGAAGTCCTTCCTGGGTAGAGTAATCTTGGTTGTAGGTTTTTCCCTTTCATCAGTTTAACTATGTCCTGCCACTCCCTTCTGGCTTGCAGAGTTCCTGCTGAAAGATCAACGGTTAAACTTATGGTCATTACCCTGTATGTTATTTGTTGTTTTTCCCTTGCTGCTTTTAATATTTTTTTCTTTGTACTTAATTTTTGATAGTTTGATTAATATGTGTCTTGATGTGTTTCCCCTTGGATTTATCCTGTATGAGACTCTCTGTGCTTCCTGGACTTGATTGACTATTTCCTTTCCCATATTAGGGAAGTTTTCAACTATAATCTCTTCAAATATTTTCTAAGTCCCTTTCTTTTTCTCTTCTTCTGGGACCCCTGTAATTCAAATGTTAGTGCATTTAATCTTGTCCCAGAGGTCTCTGAGACTGTCCTCAATTCTTTTCATTCTTTTTTCTGCTCTGCGGTAGTTATTTCCACTATTTTATCTTCTAGATCACTTATCCGTTCTTCTGCCTCAGTTATTCCACTATTGATTCCTTCTAGAGAATTTTAAATTTCATTTATTGTATTGTTCATCATTGTTTGTTTGCTCTTCAGTTCTTCTAGGTCCTTGTTAAACGTTTCCTGTATTTTCTCCATTCTATTTCCAATATTTTGTATCATCTTTACTCTCATTACCCTGAATTCTTTTTCAGGTAGACTCCCTATTTCCTCTTCATTTGTTTGGTCTGGTGGGTTTTTACCTTGCTCCTTCATCTGCTGTGTGTTTCTCTGTCTTCTCATTTTGCTTAATTTACTGTGTTTGGGGTCTCCTTTTCGCAGCCTGCAGGTTCGTAGTTCCTGTTATTTTTGGTGTTTGCCCCCAGTGGCTTAGGTTGGTTTAGTGGGTTCTGTAGGCTTCCTGGTGGAGGGGACTAGTGCCTGTGTTCTGGTGGATGAGGCTGGATCTTGTCTTTCTGGTGGGCAGGACCACGTCTGGTAGTGTGTTTTGGGGTCTCTGTGACCTTATTATGATTTTAGGTAGCCTCTCTGCTGATGGGTGGGGTTGTGTTCCTGTCGCTAGTTGTTTGGCATGGGGTGTCCAGCACTGTAGCTTGCTGGTTGTTGAGTGGAGCTGGGTCTTAGCTTGAGATGGAGATCTCTGAGTGAACTTTCGCCATTTGATATTACATGGACCTGGGAGGTCTCTTGTGGACCAATGTCCTGAACTCAGCTCTCCCACCTCGGAGGCCCAGGCCTGACACCCAGCCGGAGTGCCAAGACCCATCAGCCACACGGCTCAGAAAAAAAGGGAGGAAAAAAGAAAAAAGAAAGAAAAAAATAAGTGAAAAAGAAAGTTATTAAAATAAAAATTATTAAAAATTAAAAAGTAATAAAAAAGAAAGAAGAGTGCAACCAAACCAAAAAACAAATCCACCAATGATAACAAGAGCTAAAAATTATACTAAAAAAAAAAAAATGGACAGACAGAACCCTAGGACAAATGGTAAAAGCAAAGCTATACAGACAAAATCACACAAAGAAGCATACACATACACACTCTCAAAAAGAGAAAAAGGAAAAATATATATATATATATTTTGGGAAGTCTGAGGTCTTCCGCCAGTGTTCAGTAGGTGTCCTGTAGGAGTTGTTCCACATGTAGATGTATTTTTGATGTATTTGTGGGTAGGAAGGCGATCTCTACATCTTACTCATCTGCCATCTTGAAGGTCTCCCTGTAGAACTACTTTTTAAGGTAGGCATTATTGAATCCCATTTAACAATTAAGGAAAATGAGGTACAGAGGCTGAATAGCTTAGTTAAATCACCATAAGTCAGCAACTGAGAATTTTAGCTGAGGACTCAACCTCTTAGTTGAGTGCTTTGAAATGCAGTGCAGTAAAACAGAGGCTTGTTCAAAATAGTGGACATAGAGTTACTAATGCACAAGCACAAGTAGAGATGCTAGGGCCCAGGGAAATCAGAAAACTATTGTGTTTGCCTACAGTGTCCTTGAAGTGGAAGCTCATGGGAAAATCGGAGATGCCTCCACATCTGGCCACCAAAGAGTAAAATGGTAGCTTGCAGAGAAGTCTGAAAAGCTACCATTTCTGGTCATCCAAGCCACAAAATAGGAGCTGAAAGAGATGTCTGAGATGCCATCATGAGTGCGAAGTTTCAGTAATCTCCTGAGAATAACAGACTTCCTTTCTCTGTACCTTCCAAGTATTGTTCAAATACCTATCATTGGGAAATCCTAACTCATAACTATCTTGTAAAGAAATCTTGCTCAAATATGCTTCTTGAATGCAGAGAAAAACTTAGAAGTGAGTGACAGCAGTGCAAAGTTGACAACCAAAATCCAGCCCAACTACTTTTTTTAGGGAAAAGTCAGCCCTGGGACCACTGGGACTATATGTGTCCCTGTAATTATAGAACGACACTTGACCTACTAGTGTATTACATTTCTCCCTATTGAGTTGATGTTCCAAGCAAGGTATAAGAACTCTTCCAGAATTTCCCCTATTATCATGATACGTCTTCCTAAAAAGTTACCTATCCATGGATATATGGTTACCATTGAGTTCAGCATATGTTTAAAAGTTATTCTTCCTACATTTTATACAGTGAAGCTCTATTTCACATTCATGCTTGTATTCTGGAGCCTATGAAATACAACAAAAATAATTTATTAATGGTACTAGAATATTCAAATAATTGAAAATATAAGTTGTTATTCATAAATAAAAATAAAATAGAGGCCTATTTTAGTGAATAATTCTTTTTTTTAACATCTTTATTGGAGTATAATTGCTTTACAGTGTGTTCATTTCTGCTGTATAACAAAGTGAATCCGCTATGTGTATACATATATCCCCGTATCCTCTCCCTCTTGCGTCTCTCTCCCACCCTCCCTTAAAGTGAATAATTCTTAATCCTAAAATTCAAAACTGTGACAGGGACTTTCATTATAAAAATACAGCTTAAATCTGAATTCTTAAATATCTTACTAGTCAAGCATTCTTGGGCAAATGATTTCATCTCTCTTAGCCTCTACTTTCCCATTTGTAAAATGGTGACAATAACACACCCTTTATTGTGGAGATTAAATGAGATAACCTATGTGAAAGCACCTAGGTGACACATGTAAAATTAGTAATACTAATTAGTAATACTAATTAAATAAATGTGAGATTCTTTTTTAAAATAAAAGGGAAACTATGGTCCATGCTTTAAATTAAACAAAGAAGAAGAACACACACACACGCACAAAACAAAAAAACAAAAACCTTATTTTGGCTTTCGCCCAATCACAATACTAAATCACCCCCATGCTATTACTTAAGTTAATATAATTATGTACAAGGAAAGGAAGAGGCATTTACTAAGCATATAATGCATGAAAACATGACCTCCGCTAATTCATTGGATCCTGAAAGCAATTTAGGTTTGGTTTTACACCACATGCAACCTCTCAGACTTCAGAAGCTTTGAATCAGCACTGTACCACCTTGCCATAGATTGGGCACAAGTATAAAAATAAAGAGAAAAATCAAACCATAACTCTGGACTCTATCCAGGGTCTTGTCTTAAAGTCTTAGAAAATGTCTCTCTTTGGCAAAATAAAGGAGTAATCATATCCTTGCCCATGTGGAACCTCTACAGTCTCTTCAAGGTTGTCCTGTTCTACTGTATCTCCCTGACCCCAAATCGTGACCCCTCTGGTCTTTGTGATGTTCTTCCCCTCTGGCTTCAAAAGTATATTCTCACTCCCTTCAGTTTAATCAAACATTTTCCTCTCTTCCCTTTTATTCCAATCACCCATCAGCAGCCGTAGCTGTTTCACAAGTGTCTAATATCCAGCATACAAAACAGGACAACTGAACACTATCACAAAGGGAAAGATTGAAAATTGAACTTTAGTAAAATTAAGAACTTCTGTTCATCAAAAGATATCACTAAGACAGTGAAAAAGCTACAAAAATATATCTGCATTACATAAATCTGACAAAGAACTTAAATTCAGATTTTTTTTTGAAATCTACTTTATATTAATAGGAAAGGACAACCCAAGTTTTTTAAATAGGTAAAAAACTTTGATAGTTCACAAACGAGGAAATCTAAATTCCAATAAGCACATGAAAAGATGCTCAACATCACAAGGCATTAGAGAACTGCTGATTCAAATCACAGTCAAAAAGTCCTACATACCCATTAAAATGGCTAAAATTTAACAGTAACAATGGAATGGATCAGTGTTAGAGAGTATAGGAAACTGGAACTCTCCTATCTCACTGGTGGGAGTGAAAATTGTCACTACTTTAGAAACTATTCGATGCTATCTACTAAACCTGAATAGACACACATATTCATGACCCAGCAATTCCTCTCCAGGGTATATTCCTAATAGAAAGGAATGTGTCCACATAAGAGAAAAGGGTATATTTAAGAATATTCAAAGGAGTCATTGTAGTAGCCAAAAATGAGAAAACAATGCAAAAGCTCATAAACATTGGAAAATAAAATCATGGTGGTAGATTCATATGATAGAGCATCAAACAACAATAAAAAGGAATAAACTACTGCTATACACAATGGCATGGATGAACTTCACAAGCATAATAGTGATCAAAAATACATGTTCCATGATTCCTTTTTTATAAAGTTCAAAGAGGGGAAAAACTAATCTAGGGCAATAGAAGCCAACAGAGTGGTTACCTTTGGTGGAGGAAGGGGCTGACCAGGAGATGCACGGGGATATTCTGTGGTATGGGCAACATTCTCTGTTTATATCGGGAGTATCACTTGAGTATTACACGAATACGTTCACTTTAGGTAAAAGCTAATCAAGTTGTAACTTAAGATTTGTTCAGTTTACGAAATGTAGTTTATACCTCCATAAAAAATACACACACAAAAATCCACATCCTTCTTCACACCTCTAATTAAGACTCATGGATTCCATATAACCAACTCTGTGACTTTAGAGTAAACATAAGTATGATTGGAATTCACCCATCCACACAGAACATTTTCATACTCCATACCCACAAGACCACCTTTTTCCAAAAAAACACTTATAAATATAAGCTGAACTGTCTGCAATTCAGCATTCTCTGGTCAATGGTTTGTGGAAATCATCATGTACAGAAATGGAAAGCAAGAGGTCAAGAGTTTCTAAAACAGTCATCATAATAGTGGCAAATATGAACAGATTATTTACTATACATTAAGCAATGTGCTAAGGCCTCTAGGTGTATTATTTCATTTAATCCTCACAATAAACATTTGAAATAAATACCATTAGTACTCCCATTACAGAGGCCAAGGAAAGTGAGACACAGAGATGTTAAGTATCTTATCTAGGTCCACACAGCTGACAAGCAGCTAGAATCAGGATTTAAACCCAAATATGTCAACTTACCCTGTCAACTCTGTGGACACTGGCCTACCCTGCCCTCCTCCTTGGGAAGCAATCAGACAGAGGAGGTGGGAGATAAATTCTCTCCTCCCTCTCTGCCCAGGGAAGAACTTCACAGTTAGGAAACACAAAGAAAATAGTGTAGATATTTCAGCTTCAGAGCTCCATTCTGGCCAGGAGCACATAGTCTGGGACTGGGGGTGTCCTCCTTGTGAGAGGCATTTCTGCACAATGGAATGGAAAGAGAATACCCAGCCTTTGGAGTATGAGAGATCTCAGAGCTCTCCCTCTTATATGCTCTTGAACAAGTCTGTTTCTTTTTCTACAAAATGAAGATGATCTACCTTTTTCATAAAGTTATTAAGTGAAAGAAAACATTGGTTATCTTAAACCACTGCAGTTTGGGTTTTGTTTGTCTGTTTACCACAATGGAGCAGAGCCTATGTTGTCTAGGACACTTTCCTTTCTGATGTCTCTACTAATCCTCATCACCGGCCTGGAATGTATTGCAGAGAGGTGATTAACTTAAAGACCATGCAGTTTTTAAGCTAAGGTCCTTTCCTATGCTTAGCCACTGTACAAACTGCCCTAAATTCCTTTTCTCCTTCCTTTTTATGTGACCTAACCTGGGAAATTTGGAAGAACACTCAAGTATCTTTATTTCTCTCCTTTTAAATTTAGAACCAAAACTAAAATGTTAATTTCTGCTTCCTTCAATCCAGATCTTATTTTGATCCTTTTCAGCAAATGAGAATCAAATAATTATAACTACCACTTCAGCATCACCTCCTTTAGGACAGATCTAAACCTCTGATCATTTTTGCCCCAAACTTTGTTGCTCTTTCCACTCCTTTTTTTTCACAGTGTGCTGCCATCATCCACACAGGTCCCCAAAATTCATATCGTCAGTTATCTTTCATCCTCTTCTCCCCTTCAACCCATAATACATTGTTTCAAGGTTGATTGAGTTTAGCCCCCTGCCTCAAACCTTACCTACCACGGGTAGTTTAGGAGAGCTGGAACTTTTTACCTTTTAATTGTATGTACCATCTTCCCAACTGGCCCCTCTGTTTCTACCTCTCCTCTCTCCTGTTTAGGGATCTCTCATCTATATTTCCTGTAGAATAAACTCCAAACTCCTTAAATGACAGGTCAGGCCTGACACCCTCTTGACCTTCTTTTCCAAGTGCATCTAGCTCACTTCTCTTATCACAGTCTATACTTCTGCCAACCTGACATCAGCACCATTCCTTTCACGATCCTTTGTACAAGCTGCTCTTCCGTCCTCTTCCCAATCCTACCCCATCTGTCAATCTCTTACACATTCTTCAAAATACTGCTAAATGTAACTTCCTCTACAAAAGCTCTTTTTTCCCACTCCCAGCAGCCCAGTTGGTTGATTTCTACTCTGAGTTCCCACAGCACTTGATACGTTGAATTGTGATATCTATTTTTCAATTCCTGCCGTTCCTCAGAGTAAAAGTTGTGTTATCTTTATCTTTGTAACCCCAGTGCTTGGCACTCTACCTGGCATATATAGCTTTTATGAAGATTAGAAAAGGTATCTGAAAGAAAGTACATATAGCACGAATGAATGAATTAAACAAATGTAAAAGTTGCAAAGGAGAGTAAGAATCTGATTTGGAGAAAGAGCACTGCATTAATAATCCATACACCTGAGCGTTACTCCATCTATGCCGTTCACTAGCCATGTTGCTGTAAAGGTGTAATTTTCCTCCTCAGTACTCTTAAACCCAAGGATCTCTGACATCACTTCCTATTCTAACATTCTATAGGGCTTGAAAGAGATCAACAAGCTAACCAATGACCTAAGCCTCTGTGAGCTGCAAGAGTTAATTCACATGCTAATGAAGTTCTAGGGTACAAGAATCCCTTTCCTAACTGAGGCCAGGAGGAAAGAGCCACAGCATTTCTAAGCAACAGCTTTAAAGACATAAGAAAAAGAAATATTGGCTCAGAAACAATATAAAAGGATACTCTCTGGATGTGGGACAAACCACATGAAGTAAGAGGAAATACTTTTTTTATGAGGAGATTCGAGCCAACCCCTCAAAACAAAACAAAACAAAATTCAGACAAAGTAAAAGTCCATTCCAATGCAAAGCACTTTCATTTAGGGGAAGGCAAATGGTGCAAGGTTCTTGCCGAGTTGGACCCAGAAGCTCCACTCTCAAAATAGACAGGAATTTTAACTTTACATGTGTGGTTTTGCTATTGTCAATTACGATATTTGTAATTAGCCTTTGTTGTCCTTTCTGGCCTGTGTTAGAACATTTTGTGGTTTCAAGAACAGGGACATACTGGTTCATATTTTGGAAAGGGGAAGGGATGGCACTGAAAGGACGCATAGAAGGAAGACTGACGAGGATCTTATCTGTGCTACCAGCATTAGGGAGAGCAAGGAAGAGGCGAAGTCAAGTTTCATGGGAACCCAGGAAGAACCACCATGACGGCCTCACCAAGATCAGGATATACATAGATTTCACTTAGCAACATCTCTAGTAGTCAAGTAAATTGCTTGTATTTTCAGCAGCCCAAGTTTGCTAAACCATGCTCTATTAACCACTGTTAGCATGGCTCAATTATATCCTTTGCCCCTTTTTCTGTGTGACTTTCAACTTCTGCAAACTCATTACATTATCTCCTCATGTATCTAGGTCAGATATTTTCCAGGGAGGATCTGAACACTCCAGTGGTAACATCTTGTCTGATTAGCAAAGCATTTACACAATGCCACTAAGTAGGCTGCTGGCCAGCCTGCAGATTGCTCACACTTGAGTCTCTACCCTGATTCTATCAGCTCTGGCCAGAGTAAACTGGTCAAATGAATCAACATCAATGTTTACAAAAGAAATCCCTGGGAATGATATTTTGGGTGATGCAGGTACTCTCAAATTTGGTCTGTCCAGGACATAATAACAAGGCCCACTTAGACAGTAGGGGATAGCTTTCCTTGTTTTAAATTGGAAGAAGCTGCCAGTAACTCCAGAAACCTCTGAACATATCTTTAGTGTTCAGCAGTCACTTGAATGACCCAGTTACTCAGGCCAACAGAAGGCCACTTTTCAATGAGTTTTCTGCATCAATCAGCTGTATTGATTAAACTTCTGTTACCAGTTGGCTGAGCTGTGCTGTAGTAACAATGGACCCCAAAATCCTACTGACTTACAGAGGGCGATTTCTCTCTCATGTGTGTCCATTATGGCCGGCTCTGGCCCTGCTCCCTGCCATCTTCTCTCCAGAAACTAAGCTGACAAAGCAGCCTCTATCTGGACTCCACATTCCAGTTTATCCAACACAGTCCTAGCTTATGTCTATGTCCCAGAGTAATTATTAATAGCATATCTTTTCACTCTCAAGAGTTCATCTTCTCACTTTCAAAAATGCCTGGTTTGGACAATAAATCATGTGTCACTTTTCCTATCTGGGTTATTGATGATTTCCTGGCAAAGAAAAAAAGAGATGTTGCAAAAACACACACAAGCTGGCTCTTAAAAGTTTCTGTTCAGAAATGATGCATGTCACTTCTGCCCACCTTTCATTGGCTAAAGCAAGGTCTCATATCCATTCCTGAGTTCAGTAGGGTGAGAAAGTATAATTGCCCCCAAGGAGGGGCAGCAAGTATTTTGAATAAAATACAGCCTTCCACAGTGAACAATGGCAAACATAAAGAAAAAATAAAATGATATAAATGGTGTGCCTGAGGCATGTGTGTGGAAGAGATAAAAGGGTACAGTTAGAGTTACTACGATTGGGGGCTTCTATAATTTTATCAATTCCTTAGTCTTGCTCAATGCCCTCATTTTTTGAGAGGAGAAGAACTGAAGCCCGGGGAGGAGAAGTAACTTGCTCAAGGTCCTGAAAGTCTGTGGACCGGTACATAACCTGCTAATGTGTCAGTTAAGGAGTGTGGTGAACAGAAAGGAAAGTCTGGTGATAATATAAATCATATATGTCTAAATATAAAGCAATCCCAAGCCACTGAATTTGCATAGCGTTAAGACAGATGTAAAACCAACATCGCACAGAACACAGCAAATGAGAGAGTGCCCAATAACATGAGAAACTTTGTAAGGACTGGAACATAATCCTTCCTCTTTTAGGAGGGATGATTTTGGAGAAACTTCTCCCCTTCTATTCAGACATTTATGGCATATGAGTCTCACTTCCTTCTTGTCACTAGGTGACAAGTCACTGACTACCTCCTTCTACTCCAGGGCCCAGCTGCCCAGAGATCAGTGGTTCCCAACCTCGGCTGTAACCCTCAACCCTGGTCCCCAACCCTCTTCCAAGATTCTGATTCAGTTATTGGGAGAAGAGGTGTTGAGGATTAGCACTATTTAAAAGCTCCCAGGTTATTCTAATTTACATCCAAGATTGAGAATCACTAACATAGGATTTTTTATAATATTCCATGGACCAGGATAATAGACATAATTTTTGGTCTAGCAAACCACTCTGAAAATAAGGAGATTTACATACTATTTCTTATGGACTGAATGTTTGTGCCCCCCCCCCACAAAACTCATATATTGAAGCCCTAACTCCCAACATAATGGTATTTGCAGATGGGGCCTTTGGGTGGTAATTAGGGTTGCATGAGGTCATGAGGTGGGGCCTGCAAGACGGAATCAGTACCTAATTAGATGAGGTCATGAGGGTGAGGCATCCACGATGGGATTACTACCCTTATAAGAGACACGAGAAAGCTTGCTTTCTCTCCCTCTCCACACTCCCACAAATAAAGAGGGCATATGAGCACAGAGAGGGACAATGCCCATCTACAAGCCCAGAGAAGAGGCCTCAGAATGAAACTACCTGCTTGCACCTTGATCTTGGACTTCCCGGCCTCCAGAACTGTTAGAAATAAATATTTGTTATTTAAGCTACACAATCTATGGTACTTTGTTATGGCAGCCCAAGCTGACTAATATACACCAGTTCTCTTCAAAACTTCTCAAGTCCTATTTCTCACTGCTAGTACTTCCCAAATACACACACACACATACATATGCACAAACACAAGCACTTAGTATGTTTTACTTGTTTGCCTATAATGCATTTTTTAACATATAAGTAACATATAATTTATCACCCAAACCAGACATTTTTGAAAGTGAGAAGGTATACTGTTTCATTGGTGTTTTTAGCTTGAAGATCCAGCATCTCTCTAATGAGTATAATAAGGCTACAGGTTAGGAGACCTTTGGTCTAGCGTTGGTTCTGCTACTTAACTGGCTTGGACACTGGCTGAGTCACTTCACCTCTCTGGATGTCACTTTCCCATCATAAAGGAGAGAAACAACACAGACACTTTTGTAAGGTCCTCTCTTCCAGGGTAGGAGTCACACAGCCATCCATAAGGCAGAAGTTCTGATCCACTTTATAAAATTTATTGAGCTTTCCAAAAATGCCAATACCCAGGACTCTCCTCTTCTCCCCAAACTGGTCATTGGTCCAGGGCAGATGAAACCATTCATTGTCTGGGTGGTTTTTAAAAAAACTTCTAACGAGCAGCCAGGATTAAAACTATGAGCTATTTTACAAATTTTTACCACTGAGAATACAGACTCAGGTGAAGTCATTTGCTCAAGAGCACGTATCTTTCAAGTGGCAAAACCAGAACACAAACTCTAGTTGTCTAGCTGCAAAATTCCACCCACTGCACGTGGTACAAGAACTCCTGACACATTATCAAGTGCCTGATGCTATTTCCAGAGCTTTGGCTGCTCGTATTTGAAAAGTTGCTTAGCTGACTGACCAGCCACACTCACCTATCAGCTGCTGCAGGTGTCAAGCACAAAAACTGGTTTCATTGTGAAGCTGGGATAGGGATATTTTTCCATCTGTGCCCAGTTGGATATACTGGTCTTCCATATCTGCAGTTCAAAGGAGAACAAGATGCACCGAGATTAATTGTGAATTATAAATAGGAATGTTTATAGATATAGAAACGCTCTGGCTTGCATTTCCACATAGAAACTTTCTGGTACACTATATGGACGTTTTGATTAATGTTACATTCTTGGCTCATTCTTCAGTTACTGCAACACACAGATTTCCGTCTACATGTACTATTAACTGTCATCTGAGCTTCCCACTCAATACAGCTGATAATTACACATTCTGGAAGCTGAGTGTCACAACCAATTAACTTGACAGGCTTCACTGATTCGGGTAGAAATGGAGACTGTACAAATCTGTTTCGTAGTATCTCGGTAGATATAAAGAAGTGATTAAGTGCAAGGACTACAATAAAATAATACTGGCTGAAACCCAGGCACATGAGGAGCGAGTAGAACGATTTTGAGCTTTGGAGCCAAACAGACCAAAGTTCAAATCCCAGTTCTGCCACTTCCTAGTTAAAAAGCCTCCAAAAAGTTACAGTCAGCACCCCGTATCCTCAGTTGCAGAACCAGCAGATAAAGAGCGCCTTCTGTACTGTGTCATTGCATATAAGGGACTTGAGCATGCTCGGATTTGGGTACCTGTGAAGGGTCCTGAAACCAATCCCCCGCCGGCCAAGGGATGAGTGTACTTAGCCCTACTTTATCTTAAACTATATATCTACCCAAAAGTGCATTTTTAAAGGTGTCTGCTTCTTCCCCGCCCCCGGCGACAGGGTGGGGCAGGTGGGCGGCCAGGCCTGCTGTCACCGCTCCACTGTCTCCGTCGCCACGGCCGCTATGGCGGCCGCTGCAGCCTCGCGCAACCTCCGCGGGAGAACGGGTCGCCTCGTGGGACAAAATACAGCAGCACTCAGCCTTCGCCCGCCGTAGCCCGGGAGGTGGAAGGGGAGGAAGGAGGAAGAGCCCTGGTTCTTAAAGGAAAAAAATAAATTTCTGTTCAACCTCCCAGCTTAAGAAATGGAACTGATCAATACTCTTTCTTTTTTTTTTTTTTTTGTGGGGGGGTGGGGTGGTCAGTAGTCGTAGCTCGCGGGCTGTAGAGCGCTGGCGCAGTAGTTGTGGCGCACGGACTTAGTTGCTCCGCAGCATGCGGGAACTTCGCGGACCAGGGCTCGAACCCGTGTCTTCTGCATCAGCCGGCAGATTCTTAACCACTGTGCCACCACGGAAGCCTATGTGATTTGAGGGTTTAAATCACTGATTTAGGAGATAGATTGAGTGATGAAGGAATGATAACACTTCAGTCTCTGATTCTGAATTCAGACTTTATGTATTAATTATTTTGTACCATGCGACTGCACTTGAACTACCTGTGTGTAAAAGACAGTTTATCGTCCTCTATCAGAAGAGTCTGAAACATGAGATTTGAAAAGGTTTGACTCTACCTAAGACTAGAAGAAAGTCCACCTTCTTTTTTTTCATTTTTTAATTTAATTTTATTTATTTTTTTATACAGCAGGTTCTTACTAGTCATCAATTTTATACACATCAGTTTATACATCTGAACAGTACTCTTGAAGCTTCTAGAATTTGACCCATTCTCATATTCCCTTCCTCCGTGGTGGTAACTCAAAGCCTCTCTTAATCATTCCCTTCCTTTCCTCTATAGTTTCCCCACCCCTATATGTATCCCTAAATACACTTATAGTCGGCTTACCTGCTCTGAACTGTAGAATAATGTTATGTGTGCCTTACTGCACTTGTTCCACGCTGTGTCTAGAATTAGTTCACATTGATGTATGTGGCTGGAGATCACTTCTTTTCACTGCTATCTAGCATTCCACCGATTGAATATAAAACAACATATGTAACCATTCTACTGGTGATGTGGCCATTTGAGATCCTTGTTCTTATGATCATTATTAAAAGAAGCACTTCTGTACAGCTTTTCCCAGTGTATCATTGTCAGTTGTTCTAGAGCAGGAGTCAGCCCAAGGGCCAAATCCAGGCTGCCATCAGTTTTTGTAAATAAAGCTTAATTAAAAAATAGTCACGTTCATTCATTTACATATTGTCTATGGTTGCTTCCCACCACTGTATCACAGGATCCCATTTGCTCTCCTGAACAGTGCCTCCTTCCCCCAGACCGCAACACAAAATCTCTGTATCCCTCCAAACAGTCTAGTTTTTTTCCCTTTTTTGAAAAAAATCACCATCTTTATAGTCTCTTAAAGAACCACCCGGAATTATTAGCAATTGCTTTTAAAAACTAATTCCCGGCTTCCCTGGTGGCGCAGTGGTTGAGAGTCCGCCTGCCGATGCAGGGGACGCGGGTTCGTGCCCCGGTCCGGGAAGATCCCACATGCCGCGGAGCGGCTGGGCCCGTGAGCCATGGCCGCTGAGCCTGCGCATCCGGAGCCTGTGCTCCGCAACGGGAGAGGCCACAACAGTGAGAGGCCCGCGTACCGCAAAAAAAAAAAAAAAAAAAAAAACTAATTCCCTTTTCTTGACAGCAAGAACATTAAATTTCAAATACTCTGAAAGGCAAAGGGAAATCCTTGTGTTCATCTTGGGGATAGTAATTTAGACATGACTGAGAGGAATGTTTATGCTGTTTAGAAATAAAATGGTTGTTCTTTTTACAGATTTCTATCTCCTGCTTCCTATACTTCATACTCATCCTCACCCAGAGGCAATCCTTTCTAGGAATAATTCTATTCCATCTCCCTGAAGCAACTTGGTCTAGAAACAGTCAAAAGATGATTCCTTAGGAAACCAAATGTGTGGGCTAGTTTGGCCAAATGTGTGGCTAGCTACTACAAGAAGAATGCCAAGAATCTCTCACAACATGTGAGCTTTTGGAAGGAAAATCATTGCCTCCCATCTTTACAAGTGATTCCAATCCCATGCCTCAGAGCTTCACTGGGCAGTCCCAGAGGTAGCTTCATTCTGAAGCCTGTTATTTGCTTCCGGTAGAAATATGTTGCTCCCTAATAAGTAGTAAATGTGGTTTTTGGAAAATCCTTGGAACTTAATGCCATAGAGACTAGACCTTGGGAAATCTTATTTCCCTTGATAGCCAGCCTTCTCGGATGGGTTCAAAGCCTATTTTCTGCTTTGACATGTTTTAATTAAGCAAGTTACTTGACTACTCATTTCCATGGTTTTTCCAACAAGCATTTTAAAATAGGCAGCAACTAGGAGAAAGGCATAATGCTGGTACAGATAAAGATGAATCTGAAATAGCCCTTCTCCATATGGACAGCACCACTTACAATATTTGCAGAACTCGGTGCAAAATGAAAATGCAGGACCACTTGTTGGAAAATTTTTAAGATTTTCAAGATGGTGATAACATAGCATTCAACTAAGTGTGAGGTCCTTCTAAACACGGGGTACTGTGCAACTCATGTCTATGAAAGCCAGCCCTCATAATCTAGTGGATGACATAGACACAAGTTAGTTACCTGATAAAGCAACAAAGAACTTATGTTAAACATCTGCACAAGTAACAACTTATCGTATAGACATGTAATTCTAAAGGATAATCAGGGTAAGCAACTGACAATAGGAAGTAGTTAAACTGGACTTTAAATGAGTGAAGACATTTTTATAGGGAGAGAGGGTGACCAAAAGCATTCTCGGCTGGGAAACAACACAAGAAAAAATTTGTGATGTGAGAATGTTGGCTTTGATAGAGGAGAGGCAGGAAAGCTACAGTGATTAGAATGCAGAGTGCTGTAGGTGACGTGGTGGTGATGAACCCAGAAAGGTCATTTAAGGTCAATTACTGGGGTGTCCTGGGAGCCTGAATTCCTTAAATTTGGACTTTATCTTGATTTGGATATACTAAACCTTCCAAGGTTTTTAAGTAGGAGAATTATATAATCAGTTCTAGGATTCCAGAGAGAAAAATAACTCCAGTTGTAATGTGGCAAATGGATCAGAGAAGAAACGGACCAGAGACAGGGAAAACTATCAGGAAATAGTTAATAACGTCCAAGGGTAAGAAGTTGGGGCTCCAGGCTACAGATAGAAAGGAGACAGATGGAAGACACTGCAGATGGAAAATGCACTGCAGTGCATTTTCTTTGAAAATGAAAAAGAATTGCCAAGAGTGCACGTATTTCTTTTTTTTTTTAATTTTTTAAAACCACTTTATTGAGAGGTACAATTGACATGTAAAGATCTGTACGTATTTAATTTATACAACATGACGAGTTTGGGGATAAATATATACCCATGAAAGCAATAAGGCCATAAACACGTCCATCACTTCCTAAAGTTCCCTCCTGCCCCTCTTTAGTAGCACGTATGTGTGTTGTGTGTGTGTGTGTGTGTGTGTGTGTGTGTGTGTGCACCCGTGCGCTAAGAAAACTTAACATAATATTTACCCTCTTAGGAACTTGGGTGGATGGGTTATAAATATTCATGCAGCTCTCCTGGAGAACTCAATGCCAAGATTAGAAAGATTGTTCTTGTGCCTTGCCAAGCAATGAACAAGCACAGACCCCCACTAACAAGATCCACAGGGGAGCTGTCAGCAAGGTACAATCATGGCTGTCATGGTGGAGAACAGAAGGACCTACCCTGAGCTGCCCATGTTTGTTTCAGTCAAACTGCTGGGCTGCTGAGGTGTAGATGGGTCTGAAACACCTAATCCTTGCCAAGAGCTGGGCAAACTGGGTGAACTCACCCAGAAAATCTTTTTACATAATTTCCAGAAAAGACTAAGGAAAGCATCAATTTTTTAATTGATAGATGGGTAGGAAGCAGGAAAAAAAAATTTTAATGTCCTTGCAGGATCTGTTTAAATACCCAAAGCATCATTTGTCTAGGAGGAATATTTTTTAAAATCGTAAAATTTTTGATACAAAAATAGATGACAATTATTAAAACACTGGTTTCTGGCCATAATTCAAATCAATATAACTGCAGCATCAGAACAAAGTTGTATAGAAAGATTTTGGTTCAAATCGTGATTCTGCAACTTACTATTAATCTGATCTGAGACAAGTAATTTAGCTTCTCTGAGATTTTGTTTCCTTGAAAATGAACATAATTTTATTTGCTTTGCAAACTTCCCAAAATCATTATATGGGGCAGGAGATGAACAAGTACACAGCAAGCCTTGAGGGGCTCCAAAGTGCTCTAGAAATCAAAGATCTTATTAGCAGTGCTACAGACCTTAGTGGTCTGTAACTTTTAATCCTACAGAATTAATTTACTTCCTTATAGCAAATATACTTCCAGAAAAATGTGGATTAGAAACCACTTGAATTGTCATCCTTGTGTGTATGTGTTTTGTTGTTGTCAGTTTTTGCACAAACATATAACAAATATTAGCAGACATCATAACAAGGAGTAAATAGGAAAACCTGCCAGAGCCTTCAGTATGTAACCAAGAAAATATATTCCATGTATGCTGTCTTCTGAGCATATGGGAAATGTTAAAATAAGTGAACCCAACAAATACTTGTAAATCACATTTGTTTTTCTTGCTTCCCTGCCCCCAACAACAACAAAAAACACTCATAAATCATCCATTTTATGTATAAGCACAGTGGTTACCTCCTACTAGGCTGCTTCTGATGGTGCAAACTGGCCATGTTAAGTCCACCTGTTCTGGCATAAGGAATTCGGCTGGCTCTGGCTCAGATATGCTTTAGGTTCACTAGGTGTATATGTGTCCCTCTCCCACTAGAAAGAAAAGACCTTCAGGTCAGGGACTGACTTCTTCCTTGTTGTATCTTCAGCATCTAGTTCAGCGCCTGACACACAGTAGGTGCTCATTCAACGATGAAGGAATGAATGAGAATTTAAGAGTTCTCGTAAAAGGATGCACAGCCAGTTTTCTTCTCCATATGATTATCCAATTTTCGTGGGTAGATTTTTTCCTCTGATGTGGGTATTTTTGCAAAGACCACACACACTAAGGCATCCTTTTGCATTTTTTAATAACCCAATTTCACCTAATGTACAGTTCTTGCAATGAGTATGAAATGAGTTTACACATGTAGGGAGTTTAGCGTTTACATGATATGTACTCAATAAGCTAAATATTACATTATTTATCTACAAGAGGCAGAAGAGTGACTCTGAAGCCAGATTACCTAGAATCACATCCTAATTCTTCCATCATTGCTATGTGACCCACATGTAACTTAACTGCTCAATGCCTTATTACTTTATAGCTCTGTAATAGGAAAACAATACAGCTCACTTTACAGCATTGCTGTGAGGCTCACATGAGATGCTATGTTTGAAGATAATGCAAGAAAATGGAACACACGTATGGTGGTGGGAACACAGTAAATACTCAATAAATACTAGAAAATAAAGAAAGCTGAAGAAACATTTGTTAATCACCTGCTTTATGCCAGAAACTCAGCTAGCTGCTGTGGAAGAGAGACAAGACCCAATCCCTCATAGAATTCAGATTCTAGGCAGAAAGGATCTCAATCTGGGTAACAATGATAACAGGGATAGTTACACTTTCCCTCCATTGTTCCTTCAGAGCTCTGGACCAGCACACAATTGAGAGAAAAAGAATTTTTACAGCAGCCATGTAAATGGACTGTTAAATGGCTTCTAACACTTCAGCTCTTGGATGTAATTTGGATACAAATAATAATAGTAATAATAACCTTACCATGCTGAAAATTCTATATTTGATCTCATTTAATCCTTACAACAAAATTGCAAAACAAGTATAGTTACCCTCTATTTACAGATTGAAGTTCAGAAAAGATAAATAATTGCCCGAGGTCACATATCAAGTGTATCCCTTAACTGCACTAACCATGCCTGGATGCTTTCCCTGGCCTTTTGCTGGAACTTGGCAGCTAAGCCGATAAGCTCAGCGGGAGTATATTCTCTCATCATGAACACTTCCTGAATTAGGGACTGCCCTGTTGGCTGGCACGGTTGTTGCTGTGCTTTTCCTTTCCTTTGTGTTAGAAATCAGATGGCCTGGGGCCAGCACAGCATCTTCCCCTTTGTTCTCCTCACTTTCCCAGGAATTCCACCTCCTGGCATCCCAATCAGGCTGTGTCACAAGGGCTCAGATCTTAATCCGAGCGGCTTTCGCCCTCCTAGCTTTGCAAATTGGCACACCGAGGTCTCTGACTTATCAGCCTGTTCTCCCACCTTGTCTGCCAGCCCAAAGCTAGCAGAGCGCTGGACACTGCAGGTCCTTCTCCAACCTCAGCTTTTCTTCCAACCTTCTCACAAGATCTTCAGCCTCTAGTTGGGCATCAGTGGCCACAAAACTGCCCACAGTGGAGGTCAGCCCACCGCCCAGCCAGGCATTTCCCTTCTTTGCCTTCCTGCAAAGAACTTCTTGAAGTTCCTCAAACAAGCACATCAAACCAGCCAACATTTTTGGGACATCCCAATACCTGCTCAGTGGTCCACAAACATCTGACATACTGGCCACCCCTCCCCACATAGAGGTTGATGGCCAACTCGGGATTTTCCCTGTGGGTGCATCTATCCCAAGACCCATTTCTTGTCTCCCGGCTGAAGGAATTCAATTGCTGGTTCACAACCTTGGGAGCTTCCTGGGTAAAATCTGAAAGTGACCCCATATACGGAGGGCAAAGGGAGACCAAAGAAAGAGACAGAGCCCTCCAGATTGGTACGTGGCAGGTGTAATAATCAAGGGAACCTACATACAAGGCTCGTCTTGGGTGGCTACAAGATGCGTAGATCTCAGCACCCGCCTTCCAAAATCTTAAAAGTTTATTTATAGAGAGAGAGGCCTTAACCAGTTTCAGTCACATATACCAGGCAGATGGTCCCGATACCTAAACTCTCTCTAGGCTCAGTCCCTGAAATGGCTCCAGTTATGGGAACTATGGGTGGAATGTATATTTCAAGGACAGAGAAGGGGTGAGGAGCCTCTGATTGCCCGGGTCCAGCTCTCTGGTCAACCAGCAGTCTCATCCTCTTGATAACCTCCTCCAACTCTAAGTGTAACCAAGTTACATGTCAAGTGTAACTGCTCTAACAAATAAACTCGAAATTGTGTAATGTCACAAACACAAGAGAAGTTTCACTCTTGCTTACATAATAATACTAAGTAGGCGAACAGGAAGGCAGAGACACAGGTTGCCAGAAGCTCTGTCAACATGTATATTCTAATAAAATAGGGAGGAGAAAGAGGATTTAGAAGGGTACGTGGGAGGGCTTTCCTGGTGGTGCAGTGGTTGAGAGTCCATCTGCCGATGCAGGGGACACGGGTTTGTGCCCCGGTCCGGGAAGATCCCACATGCCGCAGAGCAGCTGGGCCCATGAGCCATGGCCGCTGAGGCTGTGCATCCGGAGCCTGTGCTCCGCAACAGGAGAGGCCACAACAGTGAGAGGTCTGCGTACCGCCAAAAAAAAAAAAAAAAAAAAAAAGAAGGGTACTTTTGGGAGATTTAGTGGGCCAGACTTGAAAGTGGTGCACATCCCTTCTGCTAATTTTCCATAGTCTAGAATTTAGACATGTGATCACTCTTAACTCCAGGGAGAAATGGGGAATGTAGACCCTGGCTGGGCAGCCACCTCCTGTGCATAATTCTGTCCTATGGAATGGAAGCACAAATATTTGTGTCTTCAGTCTTCCCTAGACAAAAAGTAAGTACCAAAGGCATGATTCCAATCCAGGTCTGTCTGTCTCCAGAGTCCATGCTTCTAAACACTGGTAATCACAGAGCCAGCCAAGAGCTCAGTATTGCCCCATGCTGTCCATGTTTCAAATCACTTCATCCTCAAAACAACTCTATGAAGTGAGTCCTATTATTTGATAGACAAAACATGACCCAGAAGGATCAAACAGCTTGTTCTGTGTGACCTTGGGCAAGTCACTGAACTTCTCCACTGCTCAACATTCTTATCTTTAAATGGGCTTTATAATAACACCCTTTAGAGTGTGTGTTTGATCAGAACCTGCCCCCACCCAGTCCCTGATCCTGACAACTTCCCAGGACCCTTCCAACTCTGCGTGCAACCCTAAAGCCAAGTTCTGAGATCAGCCTCAAAGGATGTCTTCTACCAGTTATCCCAGGAGCAGAATTGAGCTGTCCCCCAGGATGCCAGCCTTTGCTGGCAAGACAACCTATGGGCTGTTACTTTGGCCTGTACGATGCTGTCTCTAGATTATCTCACTTTCTAGATAATCCTTGCTGTGGGTTATCCAGGCATTCCACAATAAAACACCCTACGGAGAGAAAAAGGTTTTTGGCTTTTGACCCAAAGATTTAATGTCCTTGCAGGTTTTGGAACACAACATTTCTCCCTAAAAGTTTACCATCAAATGGTGACATCTGTCAAGAATAAAAAGCTATAATTCTATTCATATACTACTTTGAAGTTGAAAACTAAAATTACATTTACTGGACATAGATTTAAAAACCTCTATTTTCAAAGTAACCACAGACCAATTTTTTACAGTGGAGCCTCATATCAGAGTAAATTTCACAGGGGTTGCTGCTTCTGAAAGGATTTCATGTCATTGTGCTTACAAGCCCAGGCATTGGAGCCAAGTTGCATACGCTTAAATTCCAGTTCTGTCACTCCCGCTAGCTGTGCAACAAGGGCAAAGGGATTTACTTTCTCTAAGCCAGTATTTCCCAATCTGTAGAATGGGGACAAATCCAGCGCCTGCCTTAGAGTGTTGCTGTGGAGATTAAAGGACTGAGGGTAACCGATGTGATCACTCAGCATAGTGCTTGGTAAACACTCCCTGGATTGTGTAAGGTAAGAAGGCATTTTATTTTCCCGTTCGTTTTCTTAGATTTAGGGCCTGCATAATGGATCAGACAGAAATTTCCTCTTTCTAATATCTTGAGCCCATCAATCACTACAGTATGATGATCAACCTGTGGGTAGAATCTGCCTCTCATCCTATATCACGAGGGTGGCCCATGGCTCCAGAAAGTATATCCCCCCAAATAGGTTTATCCTGTTCACCCAGCATGTGATTAGTGTGAGGCTAATTTGTACCTCCAGAACTAAAAGAGGGAAAAAGGCTTTATAGTACAGTTGTTAAAAGCTTAGTTTTGGAGCCAGATAGACAAATATTAAGAATCCCGCATTCTGTGTGGCCTTGGGCAAGTCACTGAACTTCTCCACTGCTCAGCATTCTTATCTTTAAATGAGCTTTCTAACAATACCACTTTTATAGGTTTACTATGAGGATTAAATCTGATGTGACAGACACTGTGCTAAACATTTTATAAACATAATAAGTCTTCGGTGAGTACAGAAATCCTTTAAGCCTTGTAACGGATTCTCATTTTTTCTTCAAATAAAGACATGGTCAATGTAAACGTAAAATGATGCAATCACTATGGAAAACAGTTTGGCAGTCCCTCAAAAAGTTAACTATAGGATTGCTATGTGATCCAGCAACTCTCCTGCTAGGTAAATACTCCCTCCAAAATGAAAACATATGTCCACACAAAAACATGTACACAAATGTCTGTAGGAGCTTGAGTCATAATATCCAAAATATGAAAACAACCCAAATGTCCATCAACCGATGAATGGATAAACACCATCAAATACTATTCAGCAATAAAAAGAAATGAAGTACTAATACATTCTATAACATGGATGGACCTCAAAAACTGTATGCTAAGTGAAAGAAACCAGACACAAAAGACCACATATTGTATGATTCCATTTTCTTTTAACTGAAGAGTAGTTGATTTACAATGTCATGTTAGTTTCAGGTGTACAGCACAGTGATTCAGTTACATATATAAAGGTTTTATATATATTCTTTTTCATATTATTTTCCCTTATAGCTTATTACAAAATATTGAGTAGAGTTCCCTGTGCTATACAGTAGGTCCTTGTTGGTTATCTATTTTATATGTGGCAGTATGTACATGTGTGATTCCATTTGTATGGAATATCCAGAATAGGCAAGTCTACAGATATTGGAAGTATCTACAGATTAGTGGTTGCCAAGAACTAGTGGCGGGGAGATGAGGTGTAAACTGGTGCGAGGTTTCTTTTGGGGTAATGAAAATATTCCAAAATTCTATTGTGATGATGGCTGCGTAACTCTGTAAGCACACTAAAAACCATTGAATTATACACTTAAAACAGGTGAATTGTATGGTATGTAAATTACATCTCAATAAAGCTGTCTACAAAGAATATATAGGCACACTACAGAGATGTTTCAAGTTTGGTTCCAGACCACCACAATAAAGCGAATATTACAATAAAGCAAGTCACATGAATTTTTTGGTTTCCCAGTGCATATAAAAGTTACGTTTCCACTATAGTAGTCTGTTAAGTGTGCAATAGCATTGTGTCTAAAAAAAAAATGTACGTACCTTAATTTAAAACAATTTATTGCTAAAGGAAGTTAACCATCGTCTGACAACTCAGGGTTGCCACAAACACTTAATTTGTAAAAAACGCAATATCTGTGAAACACAATAAAACTAGGTATGTGTGTATTGAATGGTAACTACATCTACTGTAGGTTCCTGGCTGGGATGTCGAATATATTGGTTTGTGTGTTATAAACATTCAAAATGTAGCTATTGAATGAAGAGCAAAATAGAGAAGCCTAGCTTTTCCCCTGAAATGTCCTGCCATTGCCAAAGAGTTTTCCTTCCCCTCCTAGCCAGATATCAAGTTGAATCAAGTGCCAAAGCCAACCTAAAGACGTTGAAAGCAGGGACATTTTTCTTGCAGTAGGTATTCGTGTAGGAACTAGACCCCTTGCTGGCTGGCTCTTTGGTCTAAATAAGCAATAATCTCTCACCTACAAATACACACACTCTCTTCCATACACAACCAAACAGTCTGAAGATCAGAACGTTGTTTTAACAAGGTGACCAGACTAAAAGATTTTAATGACTTATTCAGTCACACCATTGTTTGAATGAATTTTTCCTCGGTGTTTATGGGTTGTTTAAGAAAAGAAACATAACTTATTCATTCATTTAGTTAGTATTTTTAGATCACCTACTCAGTGCCAAGCACTAGTCCAAGTGTTGCATATACTCAAATTATTGATCTACTTGGACCACATCAAACAGAAGCATTTTATCTCCTCAAGATGACCCTCATGTGCTCCTGGAGATCAAATAGGAATGCAAATTTAATTAAATTAAGGTCTGGTCAGCTATCCAGAAAAAGTAAAAAGCATACTCTAGTTGCTTAAGATTTTTAAGCAAAGAATGATGACACTTGACTGTCCATTGAGAAACTATTTCTTATTACTCTGGTCCTATGTCTTCTGTACACACTAAAGTATTTATCCAGGGCTTCCCTGGTGGCGCAGTGGTTGAGAGTCCGCCTGCCGACGCAGGGGCCGCGGGTTCGTGCCCCGGTCCGGGAAGATCCCGCATGCCGCGGAGCGGCTGGGCCCGTGAGCCATGGCCGCTGAGCCTGCGCACCCGGAGCCTGTGCTCCGCGACGGGAGGGGCCGCGGCGGTGGGGGGCCCGCGTACCGCAAAAAAAAAAAAAAAAAAAAAAAAAAAAGTATTTATCCAAAGAGAATGTTGAAAGGAATTTATTCTCCAATGAATAACCTGATTCTCCAAACACGAATTTCACTACAGTTTCCAACACAAGAAAGAGGGGAAAATGGCACAGAAGGCGATAGCATGACACACTGAGGCACCAAACTTGAGTCCTCCAGCCTCCTCTGTGCTCAAAGCTTTACCTTGGCTGTTCCCCTGAGCTTTCAACTGGCTTCAATTACCTCTAGATTTAGCTTCAACAAACAACCAAGTATTGAAAACTCAATTTTCCATTCTTCAAAGTGCATTACCAGAAAAAGTGAAATGCAAGGCAACAAAGAGCATTTAATCATTAGGATCTTGCCCCTTGCTGTGGTGAAACCACACGGCTTGGCCCACTTCCAAGGCTAGAATTAATGAATGAGCAGGAATCTCAGGGAAAGCCTTTAACTACAGTCTGCTTAGCCCACAGAGCCTGCCCCTTTATTGCTCTTGGCATGTCTGCCTCTGTTTCTAATGGATCACCTTCCCGGGGGAATACGCACAGGGGGAAAGGTGCAGCCTTATGAATTCCTGTTTCCATTTCTTTTCTTCTCTTTAGAAACAGACTTAAGGAGATTTAATTATGCTGAAGCAGAAAAGTCTTGAGTCTTAAGACTAAGACAGCAATCAACTGTGTTCCCTCTCTGCCATTTCTCAGCTGTGGGGAATCTGACACTTGCTTGCAGCCATGCTCCTAGGCTACAGTATCCCAACATCCAACCTTCCTTCAGCTCGGACCTCATGGGCCTCACAGCATCAGCATCACAGATCCCTCTACCCATACTCTACCTTCTTGAAGAGGCAGTGTGTTGTTGAGTCAGGGTCAAGGGCAATGCTGGCTACATCCTAGGGCTGGAACTTCATTAGATAAGCTATAGGTTAAGAGCTTCTTGGCTTCTATTCTAGGTCTCCTCTCCTGATTGCTTCTCTCTGTTGGGCCAGCCTAAAGCTAGAGCAGGAAAACAGGCCTGAGGGTACTTTGTGACATTTACTGTATGTAGGCTACCCAATAATCATATCCTTCTTCTTATACGAATGTCACCTCAATAGGCTTTTAAGGAGTTCCCTCTACCCTCTCTAGACACAGACTGGCAACTGGCAACGAATCACCCTGCCCACCTCTAACCAATGGGTGAGCACGTGACATAAGCTGGGGCCACATACCCTCCTGCCCCCAAATTTTACTCTTCAGCAGCATGATTAGAAAAACTGAACACAGATTTTTTTTCTTGAGGAAGAGGACTGTTTAGGGGAAGACACATTATCAGTTCCTGCTCTAAAGAGTCCACTTATCCACCTTCTACTGCCCCCAGCACACACAGACACACGCTGTTGTCCTGTTCATCAGCCCCCCTTCTGTTCCACGAGTAATTCCACATCCTTCCAATAAATTCCTTCTTTGCATCAGTTAACCAGAGTCAGTTTCTGATACTTGAAACCAAGCAGCTGCATAATAGGTTCATTTTTTTCTCAGTTTAATAAAGCCAACTCAAGGATGTAACTGGTCTCTAAAGATGGTCTATGCTTCCAATCTTCAAGGAAATCTTTGTAAATGTACATTATATTTGTGCGGTACTTCCCAGGCTTTAAAGAACTCTCTCTCTACACACACACACACACATACACACACACACACACACAGAGCATGTGCATATATATAAGTACGCATTCATATATACACGTGCATGTGTGTGTGTATGTGTGTGTGTGTGTGTGTGTGTGTGGAGAGGGATAGAGAAAGAGAGAATCATTCTCAACTGAGACTAAAATAAAACAAACAGCTCTCCAACTCTGTGACATAAATAGCTATTGAACACAGAAAAAAGTGAAATGAGGTGCTTAGAAAAAGAATGGCATTGTAAATGTCCTCAGATTTTCTGGCTCCAGCCCAGAATGCTTTTAAGTAAACAACACACAAAAGCATAAAACCAAATGCTTTAACACTTACTAATGAAGTATTATAGACCCCTTATCTCACTGAATCCTCTCCATAGCCATCTGGGATACTATTAGGCTTATTTAACACTATGAAGTAAATGAGAATTTCAAGTAAATTGTCTTGTGTCTCAGCTAACAAATTAGAAAAACAAGATGATGCAACACCAGATCGTTTGGAATGCCAAGTCTATGTTCTTTACCCCACATCATATCCATCCTCTACAATGGGGGAAGAAACATACCCTTAATGGACTTAAATCAGAAAACACTTTTAATAAACGTTACTTGATAATAAACAGTTTAACTATGGGAGGGAGGGGTACATTTCTGCCACTGAACATATATCAACATAAATTCAAGGTAGATTCAAGAGTTCAATGTTTAAACATGAAGCAATAACCAAGTAGAATAAAATATAGGCAAGATTTTTCTGATCTCAGGGTGGGGAAAGCCTTTCTAAGCTAAACAAAGGAAGCATCTTAAAGGACATTATTGATATATTTGACTGCATACCAATTAAAAACATCTGTAGCACAAAAAGTACTATGAATTGAATCCAAAGACAAACAGGAAAAATATTTCCAAAATACATTATGCAAGATAAATAGTCTTAGTATATACATATTTCTTCTAAAAGAAAAATTAATTAATCAACACTTCAATATAAAAATATAGTCAACAGTCGTACAGTCAAATCACAGAAGTAATAGATGGGGAAGAATACATCTAATTTAAAAATACAGGTTCTCTAATAATAAAAGAAATACAAACTAAATAAACTATGAGTTTCTATTTTCACACACCACATTGACAAAAGTTTTTTAGTTGTATCAATACTATTACAACACTGAATGCACTGAGTAATTCTGTAGCAAAGACTTTAATAATATGTAACAAACACCTTAAGAAATGTCATTATAACTTGTCTCAGTGGGGAAGTGTTTTAAAAATACATTACATTTATATGATAAAACACAAGGCAGTTATTAGGTGGTAGGATAATTTTCATCTTCTTTGTTTATACATGTCTATATTTTCCAAATTTTTACAGTGAGTATCTACAGGACAATGTGTGTGTATGTACATACATATAAACACATATATTGCTATACATACACACACGTATATATATATATACATACACATAAATGATTTTTTTAATTTTGCACATTTAAGTTTGTATGTATTCGTGTGTGTGTTTATTGAGAATTTTAAACTCAATGGGGCATAAATAAGAAACCATTTCATTCTTATCTTATTTTGTCAAATCTCCCTTTTCCCTCCCATGTTGATACCCTAGGCAGAGTCCATAATTTCTGGATTCTTTCAGTGATTTGGAAACTCAGTCTTTTCATTTTAAAACAGAGTCTGTTCTCTGCTTTGGGGCTCTCTCCAGCTCCAACCCCAGGCAATGCCCCAGCTTAGAGGCCCTCAGATGGAGAGGGGGCCGTGGTCTGCACTTGCTCTTTCTAGGTTGAGGTGGGAAAGGACGTGGTGGCTCCTGGGATACCAGCTGCTCTCCTTCATATGGACCCAGCTTTTCCTCTCTGAGGGGCAAGGAGCCCAGGAGGCTCCACTGGTGGAACCCGCAGAGCCATCTTCACATGGCTCCCTGCTTTGCAAGACCCGCCCGTGCACCCACTTCTTCTGCACCCTTTCTCCTCTCCGCCACTCTGATGTTCCCAGAGCCTTTTGTTTCTGAGGCTTCTATCCGAGCAACTAAGCCATTCAGGATAGAGGTCTCCGGGGCTTACCCATCATGGGGAGTGGAGAAAGAGTTAGAATACAGAGCAGGCAACTAAATGCCTCTGGACACCTCAATTTCTCTTCATTCCTGTCCCCATGAGCTCTCGCCCTCCAGCTCCCTGCCTCCCACTCTCCTCCAACTCATTCTCCACCCTGCAGCCCAAGGACTCCTTCTAAAACCCACACCCAACTGCTTAAAAACCTTTGAGTGATTTCCCACACCCTGAGGGTAAGCTCCAAAGCTCCTCACGGGGCTGTGAAATGGCATCTGGTCTCTCCTTAGTGTCTGCCTTCATTTGGTCCTCCACTTCTTGTCCCATCTTAGCTACACTGAATGTTTACCCATCTCCAACTAGCCATACTCTCCCCATTAGGTCTCCACACACGTGTTCCCTTTTTCCAATGTACGCTCAGCCACGCCCAGTCCTATCACATCCGCCTCCCCCTTCACCTAATCAGTGTCTGCCCATTCTTCAGATTGCAGTCTAATCTATTACAATCCCTCAGGGAGGTCCCCCTCCTGAGACAGGGCAAGGGCCCCGTGGACCCTTCCATCACCTGTCATACACTCATTATACTATTTTGCGATCACTGATTTAATTTCTGTGCTCTCTCGTAGGCCGTAGTTCTGCTGAGAGTTAGAATTGCATCTGCCATATTTACAGGAGTTTATATCCTCAAGACCTAGCACCTAGTCACCTAACCCAGAATAATAAATACATAATGAGGATTTGACTATAAACGAATTCCTAAACTTGGATTGAAGGCTGCTTAAGGGTATCTGGCATGGTCCTCTGCAGGACACAAGCTGAATAATCAAAAAGAACTGAATAAAAGGTGTATTTTTTCCAAACTGTGGGCACAGCCTAAGGAAAGCAGCAAGGGTGGAACAGCACCCTAAGATATGTACCTAAGGAAGCACTTACCACCCCAAGGCACAAAGGGGAACAGGAGGGAGCCTCGGTCAGGATCTACTCAGAGATAGGGCTGCACAGAGAAGGATACCTGATCAGAAGCAAAGCTGATATGAACCTGCAATTCAGCAGGGAGTCAGGGAATGAACACCTGAACTTCTCCCTCCTCTCCACCCCCATCTCCTGTTGGTGTCTTCCATTGCCTGAACAAATCCAAGGCCACAGGACAAGGAAGTACAGTGACGTGGTCCATCTAAACCAGGTTTCCAGGGTGCAGAGCAGGGTGGAGAAGAAGGGGGTGTAGATTTGGAGTGGTACCAGCACCAGCAGAGGTTTCCCTAGCTCTACATTTCTTTGTATCCCCCTCAGTGCCCGGCACAGAAACAGTGGGCCATAAACACCCATGAAAATGGATCCACTAAATTGAATTGAATGAAACAGAATGGAATTGAATTGCTTTGAACTGAATGGAGCGAACCAGACTGCTAAGTAGTTTACAAGTCAAAAGTTGTCTTATCTTTATGGTATAATCATGGATCTTGCACCCCTGAATTCCAGTACAGTCTCTCTAAGCCTCCTGGTTTAGCAGAGTTTGGAATGCACGACATCCCGTGTTCCGAGCAATTCCAGTGAGTCCTGCAATTCACTGTTACATGACATTGTATGTAACTTCATATGTTATCTTTAATTCCTGGGTCTGCCTCCCCACTAAGTTTATAAGGCATGGTAAATTGGGCAAAGAAATATTGTTTGTCTTTAGGGTTTCAAACCCTAAGAGGTAGTAGACTGTTAGAGGTTTACACACACGCATTAAAAAATGAAAAAAAGGAAAGTGCTACTTTTACGTGGGATTTCCAACATTTTGCAGCAGCATCTGTACAAGCCTCCAGGTGCTGGTATTGGCTCGTACAGAGCAGCACCTTGTGAACACGAAGCTAGTAATTTACCTGGTGCAGCGTCTGGGAGCACAGAGCCATTTGAACAGCAGCTGATGCTGGGGCAGGTGGTGTGCCCAAGGCATTACTGGCATCCCATTAGGAGAGCAGTTAGAGTCCTGGAGTTAGAAGGGTCACACGGGCCGAGTCAGGCTGACTCTAAAATAACCTGTCCAAAAATCAGTCATTTTAGTGGAAACAATTGCCAAACTCTTAAAGTAACGATCAGATGATTAGATAGTCCCCTGTTTACCCAATCATGTTATTGATATTTTAGCGTAGGCCCAGTCTTAAAAAAAGACAATTTAAACCCAGTAATTAAACTTGAACACAATGCGGGACTTCCCTGGTGGCACAGTGGTTAAGAATCTGCCTGCCAATGCAGGGGACATGGGTTCGAGCCCTGGTCTGGGAAGATCCCACATGCTGTGGAGCAACTCAGCCTGCAAGCCACAACTACTGAAGCCCACACTCCTAGAGCCCGTGCTCCACAACAAGAGAAGCCACTGCAACAAGAAGCCCGCGCACCCCAATGAGGAGTAGCCCCCGCTTACCACAACTAGAGACAGCCTGTGCACAGCAACGAAGACGTAACACAGACATAAATAAAAAAAATAAATTAAAAAAAAAAAGAAAATTTGAACACAATGCAAGTCCAAAGTGTCTAGTTGGACTAGAGGGTCCTTTATGACTCCAGTAGGGGAACAGAACCCAACCTAGCTGCTATAGGAAAATTATTCTTTGTCAGATTTTTGGTATAATAATGAAAATCATAATAATTTCACCCACAGTTAAAACAGTCTGTGTAATTAAATCATGGTATAACGGGATTATACGGCTATACAGAGGCTGAAAAATCACTGATCTTGATGTCAAGATCTGACAGAACACAAAAAAGAAACCCACAAAAACCTCACAAAAGTAGTGTTTATAGAGTCAACTATAAAATAGCACAGTGATGTGATCAGTTGTGTAATATGGAAACTCAAAAAAAAAAAGTTACATCATTCATTAAAACCTACCTAGTCTGTTCATTCCAAAAGAGAAGTTATTTTAAATTAGGTTCAAATAGCATAAAGGGAGGTGGAGATTTGAAAATGATAAGGACACACTTTAAGCCAAAAGAGTTTACGTCACTTTGCTGTGCAGCAATGATCGGCACAATGTTGTAAATCAACTCTACTTCAATAAAAAAAGGTTTTTTAAATAGCTATCCACTGATGATGAAAAATCTGAAAGACAAATTAAGGAAACACTCCCATTTACCACTACAACAAAAAGAATAAAATACCAAGGAATAAACCTACCTAGGGAGACAAAAGACCTGTATGCAGAAAACTATAAGACACTGATGAAAGAAATTAAAGATGATACCTACAGATGGAGACATATACCATGTTCTTAGATTGGAAGAATCAATATTGTGAAAATGACTATACTACCCAAAGCAATCTACAGATTCAATGCAATCCTTATCAAATTACCAGTGGCATTTTTTACAGAACTAGAATAAAAAATCTTAAAATTTGTATGGAGACACAAAAGACCCTGAATAGCTAAAGCAGTCTTGAGGGAAAAAAACAGAGCTGGAGGAATCAGACTCCCTGACTTCAGACTATACTACAAAGCTATAGTAATCAGACAATATGGTACTGCCACAAAAACAGAAACACAGATCAATGGAACAAGATAGAAAGCCCAGAGATAAACCCATGCACCTATGGTCAACTAATCTATGACAAAGGAGGCAAGGATATACAATGGAGAAAAGACAGCCTCTTCAATAAGTGGTGCTGTGAAAACTGGACAGCTACATGTAAAAGAATGAAATTAGAACACTCCCTAACACGATACACAAAAATAAACTCAAAATGGATTCGAGATCTAAATTTAAGACTGGACACTATAAAACTCTTAGAGGAAAACATAGGAAGAACACTCTTTGACATAAATCACAGCAAGATCTTTTTTGATCCACCTCCCAGAGTAATGGAAATAAAAACAAAAATAAACAAATGGGACCTAATGAAACTTAAAACCTTTTGCACAGCAAAGGAAACCATAAACAAGACGGAAAGACAACCCTCAGAATGGGAAAAAATGTTTGCAAATGAATCATCAGACAAAGGATTAATCTCCCAAATATATAAACAGCTCATGTAGCTCAATATTAAAGAAACAAACAGCCCAATCCAAAAATGGGTAGAAGACCTAAATAGACCTTTCTCCAAAGAAGACATACAGATGGCCAAGAAGCTCATGAAAGGATGCTCAACATCACTAATCATTAGAGAAATGCAAATCAAAACTACAATGAGGTATCACCTTACACCAGTTAGAATGGGCATCAGCAGAAAATCTACAAACAACAAATGCTGGATAGGGTGTGGAGAAAAGGGAACCCTCTTGCACTGTTGGTGGGAATGTTGATTGATACAGCCACTGTGGAGAACAGTATGGAGATTCCTTAAAAAACTAAAAATAGAATTACCGTATGATCCAGAAATCCCACTACTGGGCATATACCAAGAGAAAACCATAATTCAAAAAGACACATGCACCTCAATGTTCATTGCAGCACTCTTTACAATAGTCAGGTCATGGAAGCAACCTAAATGCCCATCGGCAGACGAATGAATAAAGAAGATGTGGTACATATATACAATGGAATATTACTCAGCCATAAAAAGGAACGAAATTGGGTCATTTGTTGAGAGGTGGATGGATCTAGAGACTGTCATACAGAGTGAAGTAAGTCAGAAAGAGAAAAACAAATATCGCATATTAACGCATGTATGTGGAACCTAGAAAAATGGTACAGATGAACCAATTTGCAGGGCAAAATTTGAGACACAGATGTAGAGAACAAACGTATGGACACCAAGGGAGGAAAGCCGCGGGGGGGTGGGGATGGTGGTGGGATGAATTTGGTGATTGGGATTGACATGTATACACGGATGTGTATAAAACTGATGACTAATAAGAACCTGCTATATAAAAAAACAAATAAAAGAAAAAAAAATAGCTATCGAAAATCACTGGGAAGTCCTGAAACATTTTGAAACCGAGAGAACCAAAGCAAGATGGGAGAAGCAATTATTAAGCTGCTGAAAAGTCCAGAGACAGGGACTGGACCCCAGAGAACAAAGAACAAGATGGATGAACCCACTTCAGAGACAATCGGATCATGCATTGCTCACGTCAAGGATCTGAAAACCCAGGGGGCGTCTCTGATAGAGCCATCTTGGGAAGGTCAGTGTGACACCACGCGTGTGACACCCTCCTGCTCTTCCCCATCTGCTCGTCCTGGACCCAACAACTGGAGAAGAAAGAAGAGAACCTGATAGGCAGCAGAGTCGAGGGCGGGGTGCCTCTACCCGTCATATGACCGTGGACCAAGTCTGAGCTTGATGGAAGGGAAACAACTCTGATTAGGATATAAGATTGAAGACTTGACTTAGACCAGACTATATTTTTCAATACCTGAAATCAGACTGTTTCTTTCTGTTAAAGTGACTTGGCAGCTATGGGATTTTTTCCAAGCTGTTATCAAGGGACAGGGAAGAGAGAGCTGACACATCAAAGAAGGCAGCAGTAAGCAGAAAAGAATGTTATTTCCTCTTTGTCTTCAATTAATTCAATCAAGAAAACAGTTACTTGTGGAACTAAGTGTTTACAAACCCCAATCACACTAATATTAATGCCCCCCACCGACACACAGAGTATTTTAAGAGGCATAGAGCCCACACAGAAAAGTTTGTCTGATTAGTCAGTCTGAGTCACTTACACATTCTCAAATTGAAGGAGACCAAGCCCCAGGATTGAGGGTCCTGATGGTCCTACCATAATTATGTAAAAGTGGTAAAGAACATTTCCCCGAAGGAAGGGGTGCTGGAAAAGAGAAACAAACAAAAAACAGTGGATGGACATTACAGTACCAAAGTGGAGCATATCACAGCAGCTGACCTACATGTTTTGGTTTTGTCTCAGTTGTCAGTAATCATCTCCTTCTGTCTTTTTCATTAATCTACTTTTTAAACTTCTCCCTTGAATATTAGGATTGATTAAAGGAATCAAAGAGCAGGACATCTGTGAGGCAGAGGGAGTGTGGGGTAGACTTCAGGTCAGCGGGTTCTTCCTGGAAGCTGTATGAACTTGGGACAAATGACCTCATAACTTTTAAGCCTTAACACTCCTTTAAAAACTTACAAAATTGACCTAACAAAGAAAAAAAAAAAAAAAACAGTCAACGGTCACATGAGTGACTTCAGAAGCAACTTAATTAGGTATTGGTTTTCCTTAGAGGAATAAAATATATAATCTATATTATGGTGCATCCAGTGGGTTTTAAAGATAAGATCAAGAAACATAAAAGTCACCTTTTATGTTAAACAATAAAGAGATTTATATAATAAACTGCCCAGGTAATAAGTAAAGGCCTAAATAGAAGGGAAAGAAAGAGGATAGAAGAGAAATAGAAACGGAGAACACAAATTTCAAGGAAAAGACAGAGGCAGAGACAAACACAAACAAATTACAAAGAAAGAAAAACCAGGCAGGGTGAGCGAAATAAGCTAGGGGGTGGGGTGGGGTGGGGAGCGGGAAATACAAGCTAATGTCTGTATGATAGCAGCGCCATCTTGTGGCGTAAAAGGATAGTGCAGCTGATGGCTTCTGACGCCTTCCTCTCTCTCAACTGTACAGTAACTGCGAACAGTAATTTCACTTTCTTGGTACATTTGCAACAAACCAAGTGAAATCAAATAGCGGGAAAAGCCCAATGTATGGACTGAGGTTTCCCAATTCTTCCTAGGGGAAACAATGGCTCATAGAACATTCCAAACATTACAAAGATGAGATACACCTGAAAACATTCAGAACAAATCTAAAAATAATGGCATTTGTAAGTAAAGTTTTCTTAATATTAAGTTTCCTGTGACTTACTTCTGTTTCATTTACCTCAATTAATTCATTTATTCATTCAACAAAGAATATTTATTGAACATACATGATGTGCCCCAAATAGCACTCTGTGGGTGGGAGATACAGCAGCTCCTGACCGATGAAGCTTCTGTTTCAGTGGGAGATAAACAATCCAGAAATAAACAAGTAAATATAAAGTGCCAATTGGGATTGGGTGCTACAGTGCTAACCAAAGTGGCAGATAGGAAGCATGGGGGTGAGAAGGCATTACTGCTTTATCTGGGACGGATAGAATGAAAACGAGCAGAGACATGAAGTGAGGGAGTGAGTCATGTGGCTTTAGGGGGAAAACAGACCCAAAGGGGACTAAGAGACAGAGGTGCTCAGGCTCTGGAGTCAGACACACTTGAGCTAGAACCCCAGCTTATCAGTTACCAACTCTATTACTTGATCTCTCCAAGCTTGCATTTCTTCAACTACAAAATGAGAATTAAAATGCTTTCTTTGTTATACTCTTGGAAGATCAAATGGGGATAAAATGTTGCAAAGGTTTATGCATATAAAGTGCTTTGCACAGTGCCAGGCACATGGCTCGTATACAAAAGGGGGGAGGGATAAATGAGGAGTTTGGGATTAGCACGTACACACTACTATATATAAAATAGGTAACCAACGAGGACCTACTGTGTAACACAGGGAACTCTACTCAACATTTTGTAATAACCTATAAGGGAAAAGAATCTGAAAAAGTATATATATTTTTTATATATATGTATATATATATATATATATATATGAATCATTTTGTTGTATACCTGAAGTTGACACATTGTAAATCAACTATCTTTCAATAAAAAAAAAAACAATAAACATTAGCTATGTCAGTTTTTTGGGGTTTTTTTTTTTGCGGTGTGTGGGCCTCTCACTGTTGTGGCCTCTCCCGTTGTGGAGCACAGGCTCCGGACGCGCAGGCTCAGAGGCCATGGCTCACGGGCCCAGCCGCTCCGCGTCATGTGGGATCTTCCCGGACTGGGGCACGAACCTGTGTCCCCTGCATCGGCAGGTGGACTCTCAACCACTGCACCACCAGGGAAGCCCCCTATGTCAAGTTTTGATCGATGTGACATTATAGACACAGATTTGAAAAGACCTTGATTCTTACGTTTTTATGGGATTGTTCAATAATAATAGCTACTATCAATTGAGTGCTTACTCTATTAACCTTATGTTAAATCGTCACAATATGTCAAAAAGGGGTAATATTGTTTCCATTTTACAGATGAGGAAACTGAGGCCCAAAGAAGTTAAGTAGCTCGCCCATGTTCATTCATGCAGTCTGTGTGAGCCAAAATTCAGACCCAGGCAGTCTGACTGCAGAATCTGTGTTCTTAGTCACAACAGGAAACTAGCCCTCAATTAGCTGTGCACAGAAGGCAAGTGCTGGAAGCCAGAATCCGAACCCAGACTTCTCATTTCTTCCCCTCCATGTACCTCTCATTCGGAATTGATTTAATCTCTGTGATTCAAATTTGATCATTACACCCAAACTGCACCAATATGATGCCAAAACAATTGATCAGTGAAAAATAAGATTTCAAATCACCTACCCAGTTGTTTTTCACATTAGGGGAAATAACCCATTAGGGAGTTGTGAAACCAATTTGGTCAATGGTAATCAGCTTCTTTTAAAAAAATGAAATAAGGCTTCCCTGGTGGCAAGAGTTGAGAGTCCGCCTGCCGATGAGTGGTTGAGAGTCCGCCTGCCGATGCAGGGGACACGGGTTCGTGCCCCGGTCCGGGAAGATCCCACATGCCTCGGAGCGGCTGGGCCCGTGAGCCATGGCCGCTGAGCCTGCGCGTCCGGAGCCTGTTCTCCGCAACGGGAGAGGCCACAACAGTGAGAGGCCCACGTACCGCAAAAATAAATAAATAAATAATAAAGAAAGAAATGAAATAGATAAAATGTAAAACACCATATAGGTACACATAGTATGGATAAGTATTTTCAAGTAAACCTTTGTTTCAGGCGCGCGCGTGCCCGCACGGGTCTATTTAAGTCCTCAGCACTCTCTGTATTGTGATGTAAAATGCATTTCTTACAGTGCGCCTCAATCTAAATATCTAAAAAAAACACTGATTTAGGTGATATTCTTTAATCTTCTCCAAAAAATGATTAGTTGCTCAATTATACTTTTTGATTTCCAATCTAGCCTGTTGAAATCAGGTATGTACATCATAAGATGAATTACCAGAATGGAATTTTCATGCCTTGTTCAGATATGTTGCTGTCATGGACAGACCAAGTCTTTACCTATATGTTATCAGCAAATCTGGAACAAGAGTACAATTTTTACTCTTTAGTGTTTATTATTCTTCCCAAAGACTTATTGGATATTTTTTCTTTCATTGAGGAGACAAGTCATTTTAGCCTCCAACACATACTGCCTCAGTTTGCTAATCATAAAATTTATGTCACACACTGAAAAAGAATAAACAAATTACAAGCCTTAAAGAGACAGGTTGGATTTTCAACCAGTAGGTGAGCTTATAGACCATATATTCAGCCATCCTCAGGCATTTTTCGAAGTTGGAAATGTCAGGCATTTATATGGTTTATTTGTAAAGCACTAACAATAATTGAAACGTTATGGTCTTATTATTTGCCAAAGAAATTTATCTAAGCAATTCAAGTGGTTGAAGGTTAAGGGTGTAGAAAAATGTCATGTGACACCAAATAAAATTTTATTACTGTTTTTGCGCTTACATAACTTAGAAACACCTACTTAAAATAAATAAATAAATAGATTCCTCCCTTATGACAAAAGTTTAATCTTAGCTCACACTTTTAGAGACATGACATAGGGCAAAGGATGTTTTGATAGCTTTAGAATTTTTTGATAAAATATGATTTGGAGCCAAAAATATCAATACTCAAAACTAATCTATAATCAAAATATCAATCAGTTCTCGTAGTATGGACTTTGAGGCCAAAAACAAACAAAACCCAGAAAACCTTCAATGTGTCTGATAGTTTAGTTCCATGGTTGGCCTTCCTTGGTGTCCTTCAGTCAGTATCAGAGAAATTTCTGAAACTGAAGAACAGAGGTGATCAGAGCTCCTTCTCTACTCACCTTCCATATCACCACCATCTCTAATGCTACCACTTCCACCATTACCAGACCTACAAAGTCTAGAGCCCTCTGTGGGGAAAGCAATGAGTTCCTAAGTCTTGTCATCAGCCCACCAGCCTTCATGTAATAATCATTTGCTTCCCTATCTCTCTGCATCTCCACAATTCTATTCACCAACCACAGAACAATTGATTTCCAAGAAAAGACTTAACACTTCTATGGCCCTGATTTTCCTGATCATTTCTGGTTTCGAATACTTTGCCCTCCGATCCTCAGAAACAGGATTGAAATTGTGCCACACCTCCATGGTTACAGCCTCTGTGACAGGTATCACTTATCGCTCTTTCCTGCTGAGCCCAGACACAGCTTCAGAATCCTCCTCAACCCTGCAACTGCGGCAACCGCTAGCAGCTAAACAGAGTTGACATGCGATTGAATGTATTTGACCTTCGTGTTACACACCATCATAATGTCTAAAACCAACACTTTGACGTTCAAACACTATATCTCAGACCGTCCCTGGCATTTGAGAGGGGAACAAAAACCAATGTCAGACAACATGTTTGATTTTAAAGTTTGGAAGAAAAGGGTTGCAGAATTTTGCATAATAAGGAAACGAATAGCTTCCAGGGAACAAAAATGGCCATGATTAATATGAACAAATAATGGGAAATCTAGTTCATCCCCATGTCTAGCATTTTGCCCCATTGATCAACCCAAAATCAAACGTTTTGTCAAATAAAGAGCTGTTAGTTTTTAGATTTAAACAAAATTGACACTACAGCTATGACAATGTATTCCCTTTCTGGAGGACATTTGCAGTAGAAGTCACATCTCAAAGGGGAACCAAAGGATTTCACTTTAAAAGGATTTGACTTTAAAGAATTTCAGCCAGGAGAAAACTGGAAATCTTTGGTTATGGCAAGATAATATATGTAATATATTAATTTATGTCTTATACTAGTCTAAACTAAGGTACTTATCCCACTCTGGACTCAAAAAGGAGCCAAGCTCCCACGTTTTTCCCCATGGAAAGTGGGCAAGATCCCCACAAAAGACACAGAGTATCATCTGAAGAAAATATCTGATCTACCCAGACATCAGCATTAAGCTGAGAGGAAGTAGTATTTGAGTATCTTTTAGAAGGGATCAGTTTAATTGAAAGAACATATGTTGGAGGCTCGCTTCGGCAGCACATATACTGAAATTGGAACAGTACAGAGAAGATTAGCATGGCCCCTGAGCAAAGATGACACGCACGTTCATGAAGTGTTCCATATTTTTAGAATCTGAAAAATAATAGATATATATACATATGTATAACTGAATCACTTTGCTGTACACCTTAAGCTAACACAACATTGTAAATGAACTAGACTTCAATAAAAGAAAAAAATTGGGTACGTTGGGTGGGGGGGAGAAATTGGATCCCCTTCCCCCAATTAATGACATTAAATGCAGGAAACTGACAGGCTTCTTTAGTAAAATAAACATAACTAAGTTAAATAACAGCTCTGCAACATAACACACTGTGTTTGTAGTCAATGCATTTAATCGGAGTTTTTGGAGTCTTCATACTAAAGTGGAATAAAAATTGTTTTGAGGATTAGAGATGGTATACACAAAGTCCTTAGCACATAGTAGGTGTCCATGCAGTGCAGTCAGGGCAGCTTCAGGGGCTGATGTCTTCACGGTCATGACATCCTTTGTTTACTGATATAGCAGGTGACGTTATTTGTCCAAAGTAGAGAGAGGAAAAATATATTGGTGACATGTGGGACAGTTGAGGTTGTTTCCTCAGGAATTGGTGGGTATTGATCCTACTCTAGCACGTGCCATGAAGGAAACGTACTGTCTTCAGCTGATACGAGCCCTTAGGGGATATGTTAGCATCCCATTGACACAGGGGTATTCTTCCCAAAGAAGATGCAGAGCTAGAAATGCAGAGCTAGAAAATCAAAGCCCAATGTTGATCTACCTGGCACCAATCAGTAGGTACAAATGGTGTTTAGGGAGTTTGCAGCTTTCCTATCACCCTTAAAATGACATCATATAATCAGTAAGTCTTAAGTCTACCCGTATTCCGGGGACCAGAAAATCACCCCAGGTCTTTACTTCATCCTGCACTACTACGTATCACCACTAGATGACAGCAGTTGGCAAATAACTGCGTAGTCCAGGCTGGGACTGATTTTTTTTTTTTTTTTTTCTTTTTAAGGCAGAGCCGGATCCACACTTGGGAAAGTAAAGCGTGGAAGGAGAGTCACACGAAATAGTCTTTCAATAGGCTTCCATTTTCATTTTTCTCCATTGTTCCCCATCTGATAGCCCATTTGGAAAAACATGCCCCTGGGTATTCAGTATGTGAGGATTCCAAAGAACAATTGTCAAAGTGTTCTTCCATTGCTGTATCACAGGCCTTTGACTCTTCAAGTGATACTGGAGGTATAAAGAAAGTACTGTAGCAAATATGGCCTTGCAGTAGATCATGCATCTGATTTAAGATTAGGTAAGTAATGATTTTAGGTAACTCAAGGATACATTTGGTGAAATGTGACCTAAGTAACATTTTGACATGTATAGACTTAACAAGACTTAAGTTTGCTCCCTTTGAGTGGAACCAAGGACGATGTTACAAGAGGAGAAGGGAGACATTTTCAAAAGTAAAGCTGCAACGAAATAAAATAAGGCCCGCTTGGAGAAGAAAAACAGCCAGTGTAAAAAGAGAAAAAGTGATTTATCCAAAAGATCAAAATCGGTAACTGCTGTTTCACTGATTTGGGCTGAGTTCTCTTAGCCAGCATTCTGCTCTAATTGACCAATCACAATCGTCCCTCTGAGAGAAAGGAGTGTGCAGATAAAGCCTATGTAGAAGCAAGGACACAGCCCCTGGCTCCTATTCTCTCTGAATGAAGAGATCCACAAGTTGTCTCTGGCCTTGGGAAAGCTCTCCCGGCACTGAATGTGCTAAACACTTGAATTCCATCAACTCACCTGATACTCCCGAGGACAGCGTGTTAGCAGCAGGGGTTATGGGTTGGATCCCTGGTCCGCGGAGCTAAGATCCCACACGCCTTCCGGCCAAAAACCTGAAACATAAAACAGAAGCAATATTGTAACAAATTCAATAAAGACTTTAAAAAACAAGGGAGAAGAAACGCAGGGTCTAAGACCAAGACTCTTTCCTCCTCCAGGGCAAGACGTGGCAAAGCGAGAGGAGATAACACCAGCCGCTGAGGGCTCTGAATTCAGCGCAGGCACCTGCCCCTGTTCTCCATTCGGTTCCGCTGACGGAAAGAATCGGAAGAGTGGGAGGTGGAGAAACGTGGGTCCTACCTGCGCCAAACTGAGACCACAGCCTGCAACTGTTCCCTACGACCACCCACGATGATTGGGCAGCTCACGTCTGTGTTTACAGTAGAGACAGCCATTTCTGTGCTACAACCTTGTCTGTTGTAGTAATGAAACTGCTTGCTATTTGTTTTGTTTTGAGCATCACATGGCCACTTCCATCGTAAAGCTTCTCACAGGTCTTCGCTTAATGGTTTTGGCAGACATTGATGACTGGAATGGAGTCATCAGAAGGGACGGTTTTTTTTTTTTTTTTTCCAGCTTTATAGAGATTAAATTGACATATAACATTCTGTAAGTTTAAGGTGGATGCCTGTTGAGTTGATACGTTTGTATGTTGCAGAATGATTTCCACCAAGAATGGAGATTTTTTAATCCTATCATTCCTCCTGCATTTATTAGCTAGAATTATCCAATAAAGAATGTTCTCTCAACAATTGTTGAATTACCTGAAACAAAAGAGGCGGGGTAGATGCTTCTTTCTTACCGTCTATTTTCAGAATAGTGAGCTGGTGCCCACGCAACCTCCAAACTAACTTGTTGATTTTACATACTTGATGTGTTTCACAGTGTTGTAATCATTATTTGTTTTTACATTCTTCCCAAATTTGGCCAGTGGGAAATCCTTCAAGTTGGCTCATATAATCTTGCTCTGGGGCATAATAATATGCCCCTAATTCATCTCAAAACACTTTCTTCCCCAGAAGTAAAATTAGGCATTTTTCCAAGGATCCCTGTTCCCTTTAAGATGGAAGTGGTACTTAGGTTTTACGTTCTGGGTACCCAGAGTGATCATTTAAACTGAGTTGGTCATGCTTCTAGGCCTTTTCAGTGGACAGGGCTAGGAAATTTGTAGTTTTTAGAAAGAGAAAAATAATCATAAATACTGATATTTCTAATTCAAATCAAAGATTACAGAATTTTTACTTCAATTCTTTTATTTTAAGTTTGTCTTTTTTTACTCTGAAAACCTTATCTCCTAAGGGTATTAACTTAATTTCTTAATTGCTTTACCTTGCACTCTATATAATGGTATTTAAAATAATAATGTGAATATTACCACTAACAACTAGCTGAAAGAATTCAATCTAAAAGATATCTTTTAAAATTTATTTTATTGAAGTATATTTGCTTTACAATGTTGTGTTAATTTCTACTGTACAGCAAAGTGATCAATTATATATACATATACATTCTTCCATATTCTTTTCCATTATGGTTTATCACAAGATATTGAATATAGTTCCCTGTGCTATACAGTAGGGCCTTGTTGTTTATCCATTCTCTATATAATAGTTTTCATCTACTAACCCCAAACTCCCAATCCATCCCTCCCTCACCTCACCTCCCCCTTGGCAACCACAAGTCTGTTCTCTATGTCTGTGAGTCTGTATCTGTTTCGTAGAAAAGTTCATTTATGTAAGAGATCTTTATACTTTTTTTTGTCCTTAGGATATATCTCCCTAGGAATGTGAAATCGAAATATGTCTTTTAAAATCAGTTGAAATAATTCTTGAGATGGTTATGCCACAGAATTGATATAAAGTTAAGTTCACTTTTTTCCAGTTTATTTTAAAGTTTTAGGGCTTGTTGTGTTTTGGTTGCTTTTCTCTTTGATTTAACTTTGTTTTTAACTATGTAAAATATTTACATGATTCCAAAGTCAAAAAAAAACAAAAAAAATTTCATAGACAAGTCTATGTCCCCTCCATATCCTCTAATTACTTGTTCCCTCTATCCCATTTTTTAATTAATTTTTGGTTTATCCAGCTACTGAGATTATAAATAAGTATTTCCTATGTCTCCTCCTTTCTTATCTAAACTATAGCATTGTGCAAACATGCATGTGATGCATTTTGTTTTTGTTACTTAACAATATGTCTCGGCCGTCACTCTACATTACGACGCAGAGGTCTTCCTGATTCCTTTTCACAGATACATAATATGGCATTGTGTGGATGCTCCAAAGTTTATTTAACTAGCCTCCCTTCGATAGACATTTGGGTTGTTTCTAGCCTTTTGCTAATTGGTTCTCTACATTTGTCTTATTTTGCCCGCCCAAGAGTCCAGTTGGTTTGGCTTCGTCTTATTTTATAGAAAAAGAAACTACTGCATAAGTAGTTAAGGACTTGACCAAAAGTCACAGAGTTAAGTGGGAGGGAACCAAGGATTCTCCCGCTTCCATAATTTCTGTTCTTTGCACAAATCTATATAATTCATACTTCGGTGTAAATAGCTGGTAACACCTTTGTTTTAGAGTGAGAAGGAAGGGGAGGAAGTGAGAAGCACATGCTTTAGGGTAGATTGTGGAGGAAAATTTAGCCTTAAGTTCAAGGCTGGAATTTCAGGTCTCAGCCAGACTGTGGGAGGAGTATCTGAGGGAACAGCTGGCCTCTCTGGCATTGTCCCCAGTCAAAGGAATGCCACACATCCACAAGCAGGTGGGTCTATTTTTGGCAGAAGGACCTTCTCTGTGCCTGCTAAAATCACATCTTGTCCCCTTCTATCGCAGGGCACTCAAGACTCCCTTTAAAGGATATAAAACAGTCCCTTCTCCACTCTTCCCTCATCTGTGACTACCCCCTTTGTCTTCTTTTGTACTCTGCAGACCAGGGGGAAAATGTTACATATACTAAACCGCACAGAGCAAGCCCAGTTCTGATAAGTAAACATCATTTTACAGTCTTCTTATGGGAGAAATTAAGCTGATATTTACAGGAAGACTTAAAGACTTGGAACAGAATCTTTCATTAATTTTCCCTTTTTCAGAAACGAAATTGAGCTATTTGTAATGAGGTGGATAGACCTAGAGTCTGTCATACAGAGTGAAGTAAGTCAGAAAGAGAAAAACAAATACCGTATGCTCACACATATATATGGAATTTAAGAAAAATAAATGTCATGAAGAACCTAGGGGTAAGACAGGAATAAAGACACAGACCTACTAGAGAATGGACTTGAGGATATGGGGAGGGGGAAGGGTAAGCTGTGACAAAGCGAGAGAGAGGCATGGACATATATACACTACCAAACGTAAGGTAGATAGCTAGTGGGAAGCAGCCGCATAGCACAGGGAGATCAGCTCAGTGCTTTGTGACCGCCTGGAGGGGTGGGATAGGGAGGGTGGGAGGGAGGGAGACGCAAGAGGGGGGAGGTATGGGGATATATGTATATGTATAGCTGATTCAGTTTGTTATAAAGCAGAAACTAACACACCATTGTAAAGCAATTATACTCCAATAAAGATGTAAAAAAAAAAATTTCCCTTTTCCCATCACTCTATTTTTTTAAGGGACAGTGTCAATTCTGAAGGAACATAAGCCCATATCATTATGTTATTTTAAAATGAGCATCTCAAGGTAGTGCCTCATCTAAGAATATGTTTCGCCCAATCTCCTCCCACCTTCTCCTCTCCAAAATAATCATATTTAGAATAAAGCACGGAGACCACTGTAAGACAGGAGGGTCAGCAGCTTTTCAACTTCAAGACACAAACCATATTCACTGCACAGTCCTTCCCAAGGCGAAACAGCGGCCACTACATCTTATAGAGATTTTCCAAAAGGGTTTAAACAAAGGAGCTTTCATCTCTGCCTGAGTAGTCGGAATACGCCATTCCCTCAGTAGTCTTGTTAATAAAGGTTGTATTGTGCCATTGCTACACTTCTGAAACCAAACAGCACAAGTAAATTAGGCACATTATCATTGTACTGCAGACGAGGCAGCAGGGGGGATCTGATCTGACCACGTGAGGATCTGATCTCATCATGGATCTGACCAGCTTTCCAAGCTAGTCTGGCTCAGGACTCTCCCCAGCTCAGCTGGGTGGACCCACTCAAGTAAAGCCAGTACCCCATAACTCTGACCTTTGTCTTGTCAAGACCCCATAACTCTGACCTCTGTCTTGTCAACTTCGACATGTGAGTCAATGCCTGAAAGTTCACTCACTCAGCATACAGGAAGTTACTTTCTGCCATGTGTCAGAGAGGAGGAAGAAAGTTGTGAGCAACACACACACACTCCCTGTTATCTGAGAGAAATGGGGAGAAATAGGGATATAGAAAGACAAATCTATACAAGGTAAGTGTTACAGCAGGACCTTGGGTACATTTTAAGCTCTTTCTGCCTGTTTGTAAAGGAGGATGACAAAAGTAGCTAAATCACAAGGTTGTTATGAAGAGTAAAACACCTAGTATCAGGCACAGGGTAGGTGCTCCACAAATGTTAGATAGAGTTAGTTATTAAGTGAATTTGAAGTTAATGTGAAGCTAGGTCTTCTCCCTATCCTTTCTGAAGCATATCTTTCTCCTCCAGGGTTTCATTTAATGAACCCAACGAGCCTGTAACATAGATGCTACCCACATTTGGAGAAGTTGAGGCCACAGAGATGAATGGGCTTCTCCAAGTCTTACACTTCACATAAAGTAGTGGTGGAACCCAGATCAACTCACATCAATTCAGCCCCCAAAATTCCTTATGCTTTTAATCCATACCTTACGCTACATTCCCTGTGAGAATCAAAACTATGAATAAATACCCAGAAGAGAGAGAGATTAATTCTATCAGGAGGCATCTAGAGAGGCTTCTTGAAGAAAGAAAGTGAGCACACACTGCCCTGCTAATCCTCCCATGGCTCCTTACTGCTTTACAATAAAGTGCGAACCCTTCACCAAAGCCAGAAATCCTCTTTTCCTTTCAGCCCTTGTATCGGAGTCCCCAAAAAGTCCTATAAGTTACACCCACGAATTTTATCCCAATACATCATTTTTATCTATCTATCTACTGCTACCACCCTAACCCAAAGTACCACCATCTCGTGTTCAGTTTGGTTTCCCTACTGATCTCCCTGCACCCCTTCCTGCCAACCTAAAATCCATTCTCTGCACAACAGCAAGGGTAAGCTTAAAATGCAAATCCGACTGTGGCACTCCCCCACTTTAAAGTCCTCCAGTAAATATCATTTGTATTTAGAGTTAAATCTAACTTCCTTTCCGTGACTCTACGTATACATGATCTGGTGTCTGCTTATTTCTCCCACTTCATCTAGTCAATGTCTTCTCTCCACTCATCATCCTGCAGCCGTAAATGCCTCCTTTATTTTATCCAACAGAAAACATTTTTGATCTCATCTCATGGCTTTGCACTTGCTGTTTTCTCTGCCCAGGATGCCATGGTCTTTTCTTCCAGACTCGTTCCGCCTTATTGTTTCAGATCTCAAATATCACCTCCTTAAAGAGATCTTCCCGAGACACTTCATTTAAAATAGGACCCCATTCCTCCTGCCCCTCTCCACCCGCCCCGTTTTTTCCTATTACTGCACACTGTCTAATTCCTTTAAGGTGCTAATCACACTCTATAATTTTTAATGACATATTTATTTGTTGACTGGATCCCCATTGAAATGTGAAACTCCAAGAGGATGGGGATCTTGCCTATATTGCTCCATATGATATCCAGGGCTTGTAGTAGACATTCACGACATAGTTATTAAAAGGATGCAAGGAAGGGAGGAAAGCAAGTTTCAACAGCATTTTTTCAGAAGCATAAGACTTGAGCAGGTAAATGTATAAGGAAAGTAGGGAGGCAATTCAGAGCAGAAGGGACAGCTTGAACACAAATCTTGAGTCAGATGAGTTCAAGATTTGTTTAAAGAAGGACACGTGTACTAATGTGCCCAGAAAGTAGCTGTATAAGGAAACCAGGATCTTCAATCCGTTTACAAATGCTTGTCAAATGCCTGTGATGTCACAGATACTGTGCTGGACGTTCCCGTTACATACTGCTGCATAGCAGATTATCCTAAAACTTAGTGGCTTAAAACAATCACAATCCTTTATCTTCCTCACAAAGCTGCAATTTGAGCAGAGCTCAGCAGGGGCAGCTCATCTCTGATCCACGTGACACTGGCTTGGTAGACTCAACTAGGGGCTGGAAGATTGACTTCCAGGACGGTTCACTCCCATGGCTAGTTAGCACTGGCTGTCGCCTGGGAGCTCGGCTCCCACTGTGAGCTGGGGCCCACGCTTCCTCTCCCTGTGGGCATTTCTACAGATTGCTTGAGTTTCCCCACGGCACAGTGGTTGCATTCCAACAGCAAGGGTCTAAAGGAGAGACACAAACGTGCGTGGCATTTTTATGACCTGCCTTTGGAAATAACGTATCATCCCCTTCAGCTCTACTGTTTGAGACAGTCACAAAGTTCCATCCAGTTTCAAAGGGAGGAGACAGGGAATCCACCTCTGGATGGGGAAGTGACAAGGTTCTAGAAGAATACTTGAAATAGGAGATATTGTTGCAGCCATCTTTGTGAAATAGCAATACAATCTACCACTCAGGGATACAGCAGTGAGCTCGGAATTACAGTACCTGCCCTCAGGAAGCTCGGACTGTAATGAGGAAGACAAACCCATATGGTTTTGTAAAGTGTAAGTTCAGTGATGGAGGAAAAACAAAGTGTTAAGCTGAGACCAAATGACCTGTTGCTACGCTCACAATTTAACAGCTTAAGATAATAATCAGTTGCTTTCTCACAGTTCCAGTGGGTTAGGAATTCAGGAGTGACCTAGGTGGTTCTGGTTCAGAATCTCTCATGAGGCTGCAGTCACCACATCAGACTGGACTGCAGTCGTTTAAACTCTTCCGCTTCCAAGATAGTTGCTGGCAGGAGGTCTCAGTTTTTGCTACATGGACCCCTCCACAGTGCTGCTTGAGTGTTCTCACAAAATGATAGCTGGCTTCCCCTAGAGTGGGTCATCCAGAGAGAGGGCAAGGAAGAAACTGCAACTCCTTTTATGACCTAGTCATGGAAGCCACACACCATCACTTCTGTTATATTCTATTCATTGAGCCCATACTCAAAGCCAGAGAATTAAGCTCCGCCTCTTAAAGGGAGAAGAATTTGTGAACATGTTGAAAGCCATCACAGACCTTATCTATTATGCAATGGAAAGAAATTTAGGAAGAAGTAATAATTGGGTCAGACATACTTTAGATAGATCACCCTGCTGGTGATACGCTGGATAGATTTGAGAAAGGTAAGACTGAAGGTCTGCAGACAAGTTAGAAGAGCCCTGAAATATCCCAAAGAGAGATCAAACAAGTCTAAGTGACTTGTAGCAACAGAGGATGAGATGGGTTTAAAAAATGCTAAGGAGGCAAAATTGTGTTATGAAAGAAATAAAAGCATTCAAAAATTAAATGTCATATTTTAGACTTGAGTGTCTGATTGGAGTGATGGTTACCAATCAAGATGGAAAATCCATGAGACAAAGCAGATGGAGGAGAAAGAGAAAATTCAGCATTAGATATTTTGAGTTTGAGCTTCCAGTTTTAGTAAATGAACAGTGGTAGGTTTTTGTTTGTTTGTTTGTTTTCTCTTGCCACTGCAGCATTTATTTTTGTCTTATTTTGTTAACAGCCTCATTTTTACAAGGTGATCCTATCCTCACCCACTCTGCTTGGACAGGGCCATACCCCGTGATGTGCTGGTAAATGATCTCTCCAAAATAAGTAAACAAATAAAGCCCTAGTTTGTAGTGTGGATACTCCCACCTTTTCAAATTTAATGCTCGCAACAGTTTAACAATCAACTCAGAAAATTACTGGAATGTTATAATCAACTGGTCCTGGTACGATGGGACTATATCTCTGGTTTAGCAATGAATCACATGACCCAGATCTAAGCCAGTCAGCACACTGAATTGCTTCTTAACATGGTGACTGGTTCAGAGATGGCATTTTAGCCAATCAGAGCCAATGAGATGCAAAGAGATTCTTGTTATGCATCTGGAAAATACTTTTATTTTTCCTTGATACTTGTAATTAAGAGATAATGCAACAGCACTATTACACCATGTGAAGTTTCAGAATGGAGCCAGCCTGCTCTGTGCAAAACAGAACTGAGAGATGGAAAGAAAGTAAATCTAGATGACATTATTTAAGCCATAAATCTACGTGTAGCTAAAACTAACTCTATTCATAGACGTTCCAATTAAGTGAGCCAATAAGTTCTATTTTCCTTTTTCTTCTTTCTTTCTTTATTTTCTTGTGTAAGTAAATTTTGTTTTTCCTTTCCTTACATTCAGAGTTTCTCAGCTGGTATTATGTGTGACATCCAGATCCTTGGTTATATAAATCTGAAGCGCAGCAGACAAGTTCAGGATTGACAGAATTTAGTGAAAATTTAATCCATGAGAAGAAACAAATTCACCAAGGGAGAGAACCATCCTGCTAATCATAATTTTCTTAAGATTCTATAGAATGAGAGATACGGGAGCAACGTTAGAGATCATCCAATCAAACTCCTTCACTTAACAATTATGAAAACTGTGTCTCTAAAAGGTTCAATACTTTGTTCAAGATTACTTGGCTCTTTAGTCTTTAGAGCCAAGACGAAAACCTGATTTCCTGACTCCTATGTATCCCTTTTTCCCAATCATGGCAAATTCTGAGCTATAGGATCTAATTTAGCTGAGCAACTACATATCGTATTTATATTATGAATAAGTAAATGTATCATATACTACTTTTCAGTTTAATGGATAGCACTTTACTATTTCAGAGCACCTTGTATAATTTAACCTTCTTGCCAACACTGTAAAGTAGGTGGCACAAGTATTTTAGAGATAAGAAAATCTAGGCTTGGACTATTTGAATGACTTTTCAAAGGTCAAATAGCCAGTGAATAGTAAAGCCAGTAATAGAATCCAGGACACTTGATTCCTTCCTCCAATGCTCTTTCTTCTGCCTCTCTTTCAACTTAATGATGTTTCATTGCAAGTGCTTAAGGTGTAATTTAGATAGCACAACTTCCCCGGAATTTGAGATGGCTTCTCATAATCGTCAGAAAAATATATTCTAAGATGTTTGCTCTCTGCACTATTTCTGTAACTCTCCAGGCTGCTAAGACTCAATCTGCTTAGTAATCAAGGTGTCAGCACAGATGGTTTCACAAGAAATGTATTTGTTTCCAGGGCTACTGTAACAAATACCACAAACTTGGTGGCTTGCAAAAATGGAAATTTATTCTGTCACAATGCTGGAGGCCAGAAGTCCATAACCAGGGGTCCTACTCCCTCCAAAGGCTCTAAGGGAGGATCCATTCCATGTCTCTTCCAGCTTCCAGTGATTGCTGGCATTCTCAGCTTGTGGCACATATCACACAAATCTCTTCCTCCGTCTTCACATAGACTTCTCATTGTGCCTGCCCTCTGCGTATCTCCTATAAGGATACTCGGCATTGGATGTAGGGCCCACCCAGATAATCCAGAATGATCTTCTCATCTTGGTATCTTTTACCTTAATTACATCTACAAAGATCTTTTTGCCAAATAAGGTAACCTGCCCAGGTTCTGGGGATGAAGACATGGATATATCTTCTGGGGGCCACCATTGAGCACACTATGAGAGGCAAAGGAGAAGGATTATTTATTTATTTATGTGCTGACAAGAGAAGAGTTATTTATCCGAAGGTCAGAAGGCTTACAAGTGGAGTGAATCAAAGATCTGCTGCACCACCAGTGATGACAAAGCACTCTTTTCCAAAGGTGACCTTCAACTCATTTACAAATTTTGAAAGATCTAAGTGGTCCATAACACATTCTCTGAAAGAGCCCTTGCCATCAGCTTTGTCAGCTAACTGTGGGTCACGGGCTAGAGGGTGAAAATGTATCCAACAAGTAGTGACTTGCTACATGCTTAGGCATGTGCCCTGTTTATACGATACCCTCTGCCAGAGTTAGCTTCATGCCAAGAGGCAAACTTGAAAAGCCACTATTGAAACAAGAGCTCCTGTTTTTGTCTGACCAGAATATCAGATTCTTTGCATCATTCACTCTCTTGGAGAATCAACCACTAGACCATCTGTGCTTCTCCCATTGTCCTTTAAGTGAAGATTAATATGTGTTTGTTTCCAACTCCAGAGCTATGTCTGTGATGTGTCATAATCTACAGAACTCACATTTAAGGCACAGTCTTTCAGAGGCTAGTGGCAGCTCTACTGTGTGCTTATTCTTCCAAGGGAAAGACACCTTCTTGTTTACAGTCTCCAAAAGAGAAAAAGAAAGGAAATACGCTTACTGAGCATGCTGGGCATGTTCCATTTGCCCCAGATCTACTCTCCATCCTTCTCTACTCTGCTCCCCAGATTACTTCCTGTGACCTTAATGGACTCTCTTACCAAATGGCTTCAAGTTGGGTTTGGCCACTAGAGAATTCTGAAGGAACTGGAGGGAGAGAAA